>NC_090927.1:575880702-580880702 GCF_040938575.1 Ambystoma mexicanum | reverse complement strand
TGCATGCATGTGAGTGTGTGCACATGTGTGCCTGCATGCGTGTATCTGTGTCACTTCCCCTGTTATAAGCATATCATGACAGAGATTCTAACCTTAATCATCTCTATTTCTTTCCCCAATAAATCAATTCACCACATATAATAATAGTCCATGTAGTGCTTCAATAATTGTGCCAAGTCTCCCTCATTTATCTTTGTCAGTGCCCAGCCTGATTGTACTTATCCAGAAATTCATTTTCATTTAATAAACCCTGCAAAACACTAAATAGCGGACTCCTTATTCTTAGAAGTCAGGCCAGATCGGGGTGTGTGCTTCTATAAAAATACTTTTTTGACCTAATCTTTTCTCAACACAGCTGTTTAAATATTTCATTCCCTTTGTGCATATTGTGTGATCTTGGTCCCAGTGCGCTTTGTGAGCACTGCACCTTATTACCCACTGCTTCCTCATTCTAAGTACAAATGTTTGCATTAATACGTGCCTTTCCATTATTGTTCCCAAAAAGGTGTTTTTGTTTCATTTATTCTTGCTATCCCCCATAAATATTCACTGTGCTTAGTTTAATGTAATTCATTATTGCATTAATGCTTTTTACTGTAATTTGCACTCATTATATTTCTATACTCGGCGACACCCTTTCACAATTGTGATTGTAGACACATTCATCATTTTTGTTTGTTTTTTTTCTTGTCTCTTCAAATGCCTCTATATTATAGGTATATTATGCAGTGGGGGAAACACTGCCCACTCTGCTGTGGCCCTAGTGCACATGCCTCAATGTGCATGTTTAACATCTCCATGACTCTGCATTATTTATGGTGCATATCCCATGCCTTCTCTCAGTCCTTGATTAACAATATTCTACCTGTTCTAACCATCCACAGCACTCCCCTGTGCCTTTCATTTGCAATCAGTCTTTTTGTAGCACACTACAAACCTTTTAGTAAAAACACCTTTCCTCTCTGCCTCATCTGTGCAATTGGCCCATGCATGCCTTATGATCTATACTGTCAAGAATGTACCATCAATCACCAACAAGAAACAGCTACTTGCCTAACATAATCAACAAATCAGGGGTGATCCAGTGTGTGCCCAACAGAGAAGCATCCAACACCAACCCTCTAAAAAAAGGAAGTGACCTGTGTGACCCTAAACAGTGACTCAATGGGGTCTCCCCAGCTCACACATATACCATAACTGGGAGCAGTCTCCCATTCAAAACAGTATATTCAAAAATAAAGTTCAACCACATATAATTTTCCTGTCAAAAATCAACAATTTCTTCAACATATACACCCACGCTTGACTAAACAACCATGGGTTTAATTACCCCACAATATATAAATTCAATATAGTGCTTTTCTCAGCATCTAGTTTCAATAACCACACACTAATGCCATGAAAAATGCAGTTTTTTTCAAAACATAGTCCTTTGTCAATTACTCAGAGGTTGTCGACCAAATCAAGCCATAATTGAGCGTCCCTACTCCGGAACACATCATGATGTATATACATTATACAAATCTTAAAGGACAAATTAATGAGTTCTGGTTCAACTCTATATTTCCATAAGTCAGGGTCAGCCCCGGCTCACTTCCAGGGATAATACCAAAAAGAATTTCAAAACTGCACAAATGAACCATTAAACATATTTCTTTAATACTTATATTAATGCTTCAGTCCTGCTAATTTTGGTCACATTTCCAGAAATCTTAATTCATTTTTCTGTTTTATTTGTTTAATACATATAAATTCATTTTTGCAATCCCTTGCCAACACAAAACAGTATATATTTGCTCTTGCTGCGTAGAAAATTAGTTCACAGCTGCTTTAACTTGAAAAGCTATACAGCTTTGAATTTCTTCAACTTATTTAATTACCTCTTGACTCTTATCAGCTTCTTATCTCTAGCTTTGGGAAAAAGCCCTGGCTTCGTCATCAGCGCGGATTTGAACATAAATGTTCATCGTGCACTGTAAGCGCTAGTTTTTTCCTCTGTTGCGCAACGCGCATCCCGTACAAGATTGCTTATAGCTCTGTGTTTCCCTTTTAAAACATGTCATATATCACATTCCCTTCACTTTGTCAAGGAGAAAGGGAACCTAGTGTCGGATTTTGCATTTTAATGACTTTTTCTTGTTTTAACTATGCAGTTGTAATCGGCAAAAAATTGCCTCATCTGCAATTTTCCTTTTGTCTTTGTTTCTATTATGCACTTGGCAGTTTTCTACCGTGCAAGGCTTTTTCCCTTCCTAAGAATGTCATTGATAAAGTATATAAAAAGTAACCATCTAGCTACCACCACCCGCCCACCTCAAGGGTGCAAAGTATTCACAATTTTGACTGCATATTATTATTTCTTCTGCTTTTTTTTCTCCATCACATCTCAGACAGCAAATATGAGCACGCCCATTAGTAGTTTGCTCAAACCTCTCCCTTTTTCGCTGCTTTCTGTCGATCTATGAGTTGGTACCAACCGTTTCCTAGATACACAATATAACTCCTTGATTTTCTCTCAACTTTTGCAACTCATTGTCGCTCTTTGACACCTTAATTTAAAACACACATAACAGACAGACGGACTAGTATACATTTAAACCTCAGCACTTTTTTCTTATCTCTGCCCCTAAATATACCCTGATAGGGGTTTAAGTCGTTATCTTACCGGGATCTATCCTCTGCATAGCCTAGATTACTTTGACTGAAGTGCCTAACAACATCTTCTGAATTCCCCTTGGACCGGGACTCCCTGGGCCTCTTATCTCCTTTATATCTTAGCAATAATCACAAAAAACACCACTCATTATCGTTTCTACACTATTTTCTAGGTCCCCCCGTTACTACTTTAACCCCTAATTAATATATACATAACATGTTTTATTATTTTTTCTTCCTTTACTGTTGTCCCCCACAATACATACCATAATCTACGGATGTCAAAGTGCACCATGCTGACTGCCACGGGGAGCCCTCCCCTGACAAAATGAGGGCACAATGCAGATCTACTTAAATTGTTATTTCTCCTGGGCCTCTCCCCATCTCTGTCAGCAGAAGCCTGGGTTCTTGTCTCTGAAAGAATTTTATGGTCCCTTCGTATGGTCGCCATGTGTATAGAAGGTCCTTCTGCATCCCCTCATGTACTATGACATCTGTGGACTCTGGGACTGGACCAAAGGAAGAGCGGACGCCCGGGTACAAGTTCAGTCACCTTTTAATGCAAGTTCAAAAAGACACACTGAAAGCATACAGAGCTCCTGCAATCAGCTAGCTTTTATAGGCCTTTTCAATGATGCAATACTTTCATGCAGTTTCAGGATACATATCTGTTTGGTTCTCTGAGTCAGAATAAAAGCCCTACTTCTTTTCGATTGGTTAGCGTATTTGTCACTCATAAAGCCCACATGAGTTCATTATTGGCAACCACTCGCTTACTGACACATAGACTGATGAGTTTATTTTAGACCCAGCCGAACACAATTACACATCCTTTAACTCCTGCCAAGAAACAGTGCTTCTCAAGGTCCTGCCAAATTTTGATTGTCTGCTTATACCGTGGAAAACCCCATGAGCTCATTTGTTTGCTGCCAACTAACGCAGCTGATCTGTACTAATTGCTGACTGTCTTGCCTTTATCTGATTTACTATCAATTTTGTCTGCTTTTCCCGGCCAAGTTTCAAGTTTAATCTCGACCCAATTATTTCACAGCAAGAGCCTGCCAAAGACCTTCTACTATGTAAACATGATTCAGGCCTTTTTGACCCCGGCTCTCAAGATGCCATTCTGTATTTGGCATCCATTTTAAATCTTCTCTGTTCAGCCTCGCTACCAAATGGTGAGTCGTTATTTACCTTTGAGCATAAGTCATTTTCTATCCAGTTTCCAGAATATATTTTTACATATTCATGATGTGAATGTAATACCTAAGGCACCCTTCACTTCCTGAGTCATATATGTGTCGCCCCACATGCACTCTGTTATCTTCAAAAAGCACTATAATTCAGATTTTTGCAATACGGGAACCATTGATCAGCCTATTATGTTATCTGTGCTCAATAAGACCGGGGAATGGGGTCTGGTACCGTCATACAATGGTGTCTGAAATGGCTTGAAGGATGTGAGCTCAAGGGTGGTGCATCTCACCTTGCTCAGGTGGTTAGGCCAGCAGCATGTCATGGTAAACGTATGCTGTCCTTTTCCTAGACACCCTTTGTAGAGGATACCTGGCAGGCAGTCGGAGGTCAGCCTGGAAGGAAGCTAACTGCAATTACGACCTGGCCTTAGTTGACTCTGGAGTGGAGCAGTCTTTGAGCAAATCTTGTTGCAGATTGTTTCTGGGATGGAAACACATTTTCGTTTTGCAGTTGGCTGCAAACTGCACTAATTGGGACTGCTAGATCATGAGCATGTTATGGCATTGAAGGGAGAACAGTCTTTAGGTACGAGGCTAAATAAGTAATATTCTTGTGTAAAACATCAACATGTACAGAACATAACTGGCAATGAATTGTCAGGAAGACTGTTGTAGTGTAAAATCTTTTTTATTGACCAGATCATTTTTTGGAGAATAGGCAATGGTTGAAAATTAAAATAAATTTAAAAGCTTACATGCTGATGCTCTAGCCTCCGTTGCTTCTCAGAGTGGCCAAATTCTTCAATTAACCTTCCTATTTCGAATGTTCTTTTATGACTATTTGCATATTCAAATTGACAACTGTCATTCAGTTCTCTGGATTGCCCACTGTATTTTATGCTTTGTAAAATTATTGCTTTTTATTATGGTCTTTCCATTTCTTTCACATACAAGACTAGTTGTGGTATATTACTTGCCTCACTCTGTTTAGCACCCGTAGCCACTTTTTGGAAAGCCAAGTTTTTTTTTTTACAGATTGCAAAACCTTTGATATGGGTTCCCACTTTACCATCAGTGGGCATGTATAAATGTCCTGGCTATCAGCAACTGCTTCATGCTTTTTAAAACTGTCTTTTTCATGGATGTGTTTAACCGCCTCAATAAAACAAATCGGGGGGTTTGTTATTCTGTATTGTGTGCATGTATTATTGCACATTTGTTTTAGTATGTATGAATAAATTGAGTCTTTTAAAATTTTAGGAACACCAGTGCTCTTCAAGGTAAAATCTGCAAGACGCACAATGTTCATAATTCTATCAGTAACATTTCGGAAAGTTACCTTTTCGTAATGAAAATGGTCTTCAGAGTCCTATGTAACCACTTCACCCTTATGCAATACAATCATTGTCTGATGTCAGTCTTTAATGTGATTATTTAAAAAAAAAAATATATTCACATGAACGAGTTGTAATCGTACTTACTAGTGGTGTTGGGTCATGAAGAAATGTTTTATTTTAGTGTACATTTTAATGTGAACATTTTTCTTTTGTTTTTTTTAGGGGAATTGATGACTGTTGCTCGATGGATGCGGGATTTTGTTGCAAATCATCCTGACTACAAGCAAGATAGTTTTATTACTGACAAAATCAACTATGACCTTCTCGTAAAATGCAACCAAATTGCAAACGAGCAGGCAGAATGTCCAGAATTGCATGGCGTAGCTGTTAGCAAAATCAAATTAAGTGGAAATAAAACTGTTTCTTTTTAACACTGTTATGCAGCCTGATGAAGTTTAAGCATTACCCCACTGACTGTGTAATAACTATTGTAAACTCCACTTAATTTTAGTGGTGAAGACCAAATTGGCAGTTTGCTGAAAAAAATTATTTAGCCATTGCTTTATTCCAATAGTTAATTTATACGCTGTGTGTAAATAGTAAACTATTTTTATGAATAACAGTGTATTTTAATAACATTGTATCTAAAGTTATTGTGAACCAGCTTGTACATTTTGTATGTATACTCAATCACTGTCTAATAGCTTTGTAAATGTTGTGCCTATATGTGTACATTATTAGAATTTTAAACCCGTTTTTTGCAATGTACTGACACATTTGTCTTTTTCAAATCCAATGTATGATTTCCAAGAAATTTAGATTAGTACATGTTTGTTTTGGCTTTCTTCTTGCCTTTTTAAAGGGGCCATTTGGCGGGTAGGTTGTTGGAAACCTAATTAGTGCAAGCAAACCTATTTGTTCATGGGCAGACTGTTGCCCTAAAGGTTTAACTTGAATTTCATTCCTTTTCATAAAATGTTAGTCTTGCGATCTGCTCCGCACATCATACGCACAAAACAAATGCACCTTTTATTTTCTATGAAGATTTTTTGTGTTTATTTCAATTTAAAACATGTATCATTTTCTTTTCTCCAAGTGATGATTGGAATTGGACAGAGGCTGCTTATGCTTAGCAAAGTGTAGATTGTGTCTTATACAGCAACATTGTTTTGTTTCGCTAGTTTAAAGAGCAACTATTTTGATGTATTCAGCATACATCTTTGTTTTCTGCACAAATGTTTGTTATTTCTATCGAATCCCCTGTTTATTGCTGTACTAACCGTCTTGTCTGACATAAAAGATAGTATGCACATTTTAGGATGAGGTGTTCCATTTCATATTGTTTGGTGGTGTTAAACTACGGCAGAACAATGTGTGGCAGCTCATATTTAACAATAGAACAAATCTACGATATAGATATGTTAGATGCGGTTTTATTTGATGTGCCTCAAACGATTGTAAAATGTATTTTAATGATTCTTACCATGTTTTAATCAGGTTCTAAATAACCAAAATGGTTTGTGCAAAAAAAAAAAGACTGGATCTAAAGAATTAGATTTGCTGTTTATATTTTTTAGCCCATGGTTTTATTTGACAGAAAATGTAATTAAACATTTGACTTACTTTAGCTAGAAACCTTGTGACTTTTTCAACACTGTTACCATAAATGATTAATAGAACTGTTCCCGTCCCTATACTGCCTTTTCATGTTTGTCATAACACTACAATATCTCAAAGCAATTACCCTACCTTACTCTGCTGACATCTAGAGGGGTGACCCAGGGAGCTGAGTGTATCTCGATCTAACAGATAATGTAGCTGAAGGTGATATGCAGAGGGTCCCAGGTAACCTTGACTTATCCCGTGCTGCTAGGATGGGAACAGTCAAATATAGATCTCCTCCAAGCCCTAATCCCCAGGTAATGTGACAATCTGCCCACAGGGAATCTTCAGGTCAAACTAATAGTATTGTTCAAGTGAAGAAGTAACTTGGCATTGATCATTTAAGTCTTGCTGACTAGTAGACTCTTGAGCTTTAAGGGAATCTCTGGTGGGACAAGGCTGATCTGGGAGGCTTTCAGTCAGTTCAGAAAAGATCACACAACTCATATCGGGCAAGCAAGTTATTGCAGGAGATTGTCCTTACTTGCGAGCAGAAAGACGTGGCTCCAGTGTGGAAGTTGGGCACTAATGCAAATGCGCAGTATTTCCGTATGTCAAATCAAGGCAGTGGATATGGATCTTTGCAAGTTCAGACAATGCAATTATCAGTTCAAGTAAACACTGCTGAGGACAATCTCCACATTGGCAATCATCAATCCAAGCCTGCATGTAAATACACAAAGGCAGGCTTTTATTCTTAGGGCCACCTGGGGGAGGGGGGTTTCAGGGAGGAAATTAAAGGCACTGAGGAAGTTCAGAAAGTGTTGGGCATTTGGAGCAGATGGTGGTGGCAGTCTTTTTGAGTGAGTTGTAGGTGACGGCAAGCATCAGGAAAGAAAGGCTGCAGGCTGTGCCCGGATTGGATGCCTACTGCCTTATCTGCACCAATCCTTTGCTGGCAGGTGTAAACCGGCCCTCCTCATGAAGGCCCACAAACAAAGGCTCCTTTCCTGTCCCAAGCCTGTTGGAGCCGGGAAAGACGGGAAACTGGGGCAAAAAAAAACAACCCGAGGTAATGGTCCTCTAAGCCAAAACCTGCACCTTACTTATTACAGCACCTGCGATATACTGTGCTGCCACGGATGCTAATTACAAAATATTTCTGCATCCTCGTGTTGACACTATCCCCCCGCCTCCACTGAATGTATTCCACCTCAATGTACATGCCCGCAAACCAGGGACATGCCACGCTATAATCTGCATGCCCACTGCAACCCCATTGCTGCATAATTTGCTATTTTGCTAAATATCTAAAAATCGGGCCAAACGGTTTATATTATGTTTATGTAGTGCCTTATACCACTAGTGTTGTGCTTCGCCAAACTGATATTGCATTCATATTATCTTTATGTAGAACCTTATACCACTAGTGTTTTATCTGCACACATATGACGACCAAACTGTGATCCTCACCGCTTGCCACCCTCATACCCCAGGAAATACCAAGCCATAGTGATCGCACTGTATCCCACAGCCCGCCGCACCCCTCCACCACCATCTACAGCTCAGCTATGACCTTCCACAGTGCCAGCTCCTACCAAAGTGCACACCTACCCAGCGCTTGGCTCCACAGCATGATACGTAATCTTCCGCACAGTGAGCTCAGTGGGACTCGACTCTTGCTTACCATTATTACTTCCCTAATGTGCACTGCATTTAGCCAGGCCTTTACGCCAATACGACAGACTGCACTATCACCACTGACTTATCAACCATTGGCCTTCTTCCTTAGCAACATGGACTCACTACCCTGTTCAGGAGGACGCTCTATCCCCATAGGTTATGGACTAATCAAGCTAGGTTGCCCCTGCCACCACCCCTTTCCATGCCCTACCCCCTTTCTTCCTAAAACCGCACCCTTCCTTCAGCTTACACCAGCACTGCCCACAGCCTACAGGCACAACTGCAACGCTAGTAACACTACCAATGGTATTACCCTCTCTTGCAATACCATCCAGACTAGCAGAACCAGCATACACCCTTGCATCGGACCCAATCGGATTTACCACCTCAAGGCCAGACTGCCACCGCCAGTAACCACCTACCTGTGCAAAGGTAACACTATGCGCATTAGACCGTCGTCATGCTATTTCCTCAGCCCAGCCACCCAAACTGGAAAACAAAGTGTATCACACTGCCACCTCTCCCACAGATGCAATGCGAAGTACAGCCACCTCAGCCAGTATTAAGAGTAATACCCATACTCGCCACCACACCACCCCCATTCCAGTGACTTCTCCCCCCGGTCAAAAGAGCTCTCCTAAATGTGCATTCCCTAGGCGCCCATGCCATTGAGATACGTTATCTCATCTTAGATCACCACCTTGACTTCCTAGTCATTAGCCAATCCTGGCTACACCCAGCATCAGGCCCAGCACTCGCATTGGCCATCCCTCCGGACTTCACCATATTCAGATCCGACCGCATTAACTCAGTTGGAGGAGGGGTCGCCCTCCTAGCCAAAAATAATCTTCACTTCAGATCCTGCTCCTGTGATAACATGGAAGGCTACGAACTACTACTTATCAAACTCAATACTAATCCCAACACTGCTTTCAGTCTCATCACTTATAGAGCTCCTAACCACCTCAACCACCCCAAATCGGACATTCCTCTTCTTATCACGCCCTACATCAAACCGAATACCAAATTCATACTACTCTGTCACCTGAATCTAGGATTCAGTGACGCCTCAGACCACAAAGCAAGTGCCCTACACTCCTTTCTTTCCGACATGAATTTCACACAACATGTGAATGCACCCACTCGTGAAAGGCAGAACGCTAGATTGGATACTTACCCTGAACGCAAGCCTGTCCATCGATTCCATTTCAGCCATAAATTGGTCTGATCACTACATCATCTGCTTCCAAATTCTCACACAAGGAACAGTATCCGGGGACACGATCCCCTGAACCCCATTGAAATGAGGAACATGAAAAACCTTTCAACTGACACCATCACTCCTATCCTGCTAGAAGCACTCTCTGCACAAACCTGCATAGACACAGACCATAACTACCTGGCAGATTTCTACCATACTTGCTTCACGACAACCATTAATGCCCTGACACCAATCAAAACTAAAGTACCATGGCCAGCTAAAGGCTCCAACTTTTGGATTAACAACAAGCTAGTATTGCTAAGGCGCAACAAAAGGGCGCTGGAACACATCCACACAAAAAACAGATCTACATACTAATGCCCTCTATTACACGCATAAACAATGTAGTGTCAAACACCAAATAGCTATTTGCCATATTGAATGAACTGGAATGTTCCCTACCCACAACCTCCCCCATAAATGCCAGCAAAGCATGGTGCGCCACAATAGAAAATGCACTGGCATCTAAAATTGATACGCTCCAAAACAAAATTACAGCTAAAAAAACCTTACTGGGCAGCAAAGAAACCCTCACATTGCTGGGCCTAGAACCCAGAAACCCAACCACAGCATTTAAATTCCCAGGTCGGCCAAAAGCAAGTCCTTGACACCATCTCCAAACTCTAAGCATCCACCTGTAAAGGAGATTGCTTCCCAGCCAAACTTGTCCAACTATGTGCTCCCACCCTAGCACCCATCATCACTAAATTTGTCAACGCCTCTTTTGCTTCCATGGAAGAAGCTTATCTCACACCCTTGGTTAAAAAAACCATCCCTTGACCCGACAATACCCACAAACTATCGCCCTATAATGACCATTCCATTTCTGCTCAAAATAATTGATAAAATAGCCTACTCACAAAGTCAAATTTATTTGGAGGTTAACCACTTCCTAGGTGCCAGACAATCAGGCTTTCGGCCTAACCATAGCACCAGAACGGCACTTCTAGACCTAAAAATCCAAATGGATATTATAAGGGACACCGGAAACCTTAGCATTCTACTACAACTATTAGACCCATCTGCAGCATTCGATCTGGTGTACTATGACAAACTATGTAAAACATTGCTTTTTCAACTTCTCCCAAGAATCCACACATTCGGTCAAATAATTTCTTTCTGATCACACCTCTAGAGTCAGCATTGGAAAGGAATCGGCTGACCCTATCCCAGTCCCGATAGGCATGCCGCAAGGCCTGTGTCGATCACCAACTCTATAATGCCTACACCAAGCTACTCTTTGCAGCACTAGATGCCATGTGTGAGATCTGAACAAATTTTGCCTATAACCTGCAGATTCTTATTCTGATTATGGGCAACCATGAGCAAGACACAATCCTAGTCAACAAAATCTATGCCATTTTACAACTCTGGATGGCCAACAACAGTCTTTGTCTAAATGACGAAAAGACGTAAATCCTCATTGTGGGCTCACAAGCAAAAATCAAAGCCCTCCATAAAGATTACAAATCCATAACTATAGAGGGCACACCGATCCCAATTCTATACCATGCCAAAAAGCTAGGGGTTCCCCTTGACACCAAACTCGCGCTCATCAAACATGTTAATGCTCTCTCCTCAGCCACATTCTACACTTCTAAGCACATTGCACTGAGTCGAAAATTCTTGACCCCCCAAAACTGCATTACTCTAGCCAGGGCTCTTATCCTATCCAAGTTAGACTACTGCAACATATTAATGCTAGGTGCCTCCAAAGCTAACATTGCCAAACTCCAACTTCTACAAAACAAAGCACTGCAAGCAGCTCTAAGAATAAAGAAATCCGACCAGATCTCCAAGATCAGAAGGGAGGCTCTTTGGCTCCCCATCAAAGACAGAATCTCCTTTAAAACACTGCATCACACACAAGTGACTCAACAACACAGCGCCCACTTACCTCAACAACGCCATCGCCCATAAAATAAAGCACCAGAGTCCTTAGATCTGGTAACAACTCACTTCTCCATGTTCCCCTTTATCAAAGATCCAGGGCAGGGGGTAATAGTTTTGCGGCTTTAGCCCCAAAATTATGGAATACCCGCCCCCAACATCAGAGGCAAACCTTCTAACCAGAAATTCAAGAAAATGCCAAAAACCTGGCTTTTCAAGCTGCATGAATGACTATGAATGTATAACTGTACTTCATGTACTGATTGGGACATGTAACTAGAAACGTAAGCATCCTGTGACTCATGTATTGACTTTTCATTGCAACCAGATAAGTAAGCATTGTGTAACATATGCGCGATACCTCCGGGTCTGGGCGTATAACAAATAACTAAAAAAAAATAAATAAGTGGGGACTGCAGAAGGTTGTAGACCAGAGGGGGAGAATTTGAAGGTCCACACCAGGAGCAGCAGCGAGAACATCAGGTGAAGTTAGTAGGAGAATGACGGAAGTAGGCACTACCAGAATATTAGGAGGTGCTTGTTGGAGATTACCAGCAGTAGTTAGTACATTAACAGCAGGAGCTTGGAGAATATGGAAGGGAAGGGAAGAGCTCACCAGGAAGTGGAAAGAGAGAAGATCCAGTTAGTCAGAATCTAAAGGTTCTATATAGCATGTATGGCCAAAGGTGGTGGTAATTGGAGTATCGGCAGAGTACGGGTCATACCCTGATCCAAAGGGGTTGAGTCTTCAATGGAAGTCGGAAAAAACATGTGGTGGGGCATTGAGTAGGATCAGAAGACTAACATCTAGTAGGGTAACCATGAGAGTGGAGACCAGGACCATTGGCAAGGGCCATGCCCTTGGGAACAACATAATTTGCTTTGAAGGAACACTTTGCGTGAGCATCTTGCTGTCTATGGGAACGTTTCGAAGTAAGTGTTCAGCCAATAGTGTGTATAGGAACCACTATCTCCTTAAGCCACAGGACAGTCCTGGGTAAGAAGGGCAGGGAGCAGGAATCCACTGAACAAGAGACAGGACATAAAGAGAAAGGGAGAAACCCTTGAACCCAAGAGTGGCAGTACACAGCCGAGGTCTTTGTGAGAAGAAGCCCATGAAAGGAAGATGCCCTTTCCCTTCACTTTCCATGGGGATGAACGGACGGTTCCATGTCATTTCATCGCGGGATGTTTTATTGCAGGGTTTTTTACCGCTATTTATTTTATTTTTTTACGAAAAAACACATTGAATTATTTTTCAATTATTTGTGGGGGGGTTCCTACCCCAAACCCCCCATTTTCTTTCATTTGTATTTATTCCCAAACACCCACAACCCATATATATATATATATATATTTTACTAACCCCCCTAAAAAATTCAATGGGTTTTTTAAAAAAAAATAACCCAAGAAAAAACATCCCGCGATGAAAGGACGTCGTACCGAACGGACAAGGGACACCCAGAGATGGATTTCTTTTTACCATATTTGTGCCCCATTTACAAAGCATCCTGAAATATAGAAATCTCGTTCTCATGTAGTTTGTGTGGGGCAGATTTTTGATCCCAGTCACGATAGTTCATACCCATTTGGCCAGCCCTTTTTTTGGGGGGGGTTCTCTGGAGAGAACATTTGGGCAGATAGCCAATGCACTTTATTTACTAGTGAGTGATGGTCTAATAAGTTGGGGATGCAAAACAAATAATGAAACCCATTTTTCTTTTGGCACTTAAATTCATTTGTTGTACATGTGTACACATAACTAGAACAGCAGTTTGGAAGGTGCCCATTATTCACAGGATTGTTTTATCTCTAATTACAGTTCCAACTATAGTTGGTGCTCTACTATTCATGTAAATGCCATTACTCCTACATCCTGTCCCTACTCTTACATCCTGTCCCCTCTCCTCCATACTGCATGGGAGTCCCTTCCAAAGGACGGGAGATGGAACCTTTTTCAACAGAAAAAACTTTCTTCCCCTTTAAATTTAGAGGCGCATGGGGGTGCAGTCCTGGGAGCATGCGCTGCCCTGACTCCACCCTCTGGCGACACACCTCAGTACCCTTTTCTGCGTCGACGGGAATGGGCCGAATTCACCAGTGCTCCTGGGTTTGTCTTCGGCCATATAATTCCACATACGGATACTTCTGCTGTCTTTTTTATCACAGGTACTTGGTCCTCCCCAGCGCATGTCGACTTCTGCAGGGTTCAGCAGGTGTCCATCCTGCGACTGACTCTTTCCAACTTCAGACCCCCACGCCCTCTGCCTACTTTGCCTTGGCTCAGACCACGGCTGGCAAGCTTGTACCGCGTGCAATGCTCTTTGCTCAAGGTCTCTGAAGAACAGACTAGCCAGGTGGAGGGAGCTCTTCCAGAGATCGCCTCCAGAGGACCTGAAGGATTTTGTCAATCATCGATGCAGGCTCAAGGTAGGGCCAGCACACCCCGCAAGGGGACTCCTTTCCAGGGACTCGCGTGGGAGGAACTGCTCCGGTTCTCACACGAGTACCGAGGCTAAAGCAGCTACCGGCCGGCAGGCCAAGGGATCAGTTGATCCTCCCGGTGACAGTGCTCAGGGACCGGAAAGTTCTTTTACCGGGTCTTCACCTGAGGGGCCACGCCCTAGTACCGGCAACATGTCGGAGGGAGCGCCTACATGCAGTTCTACCGGCAGATCCGCCAAGGGCGAAACGCCTACCAGATCTCAGCCTGAGGAACAGGGTAGGCCTCATGATCCACACGCAGTCCTGGACGGGGCTGGGCCCAGTGAGCCAAGCAACACGACGCAGACACGTGGAAGGCAGCTCGAAAAAATGGCACGGTGCCAGACATTTCT
This sequence comes from Ambystoma mexicanum, assembly GCF_040938575.1. Taxonomy (NCBI): domain Eukaryota; kingdom Metazoa; phylum Chordata; class Amphibia; order Caudata; family Ambystomatidae; genus Ambystoma; species Ambystoma mexicanum. The sequence continues at coordinate 580,866,241 of NC_090927.1, read as the reverse complement.
GACATCCGCCCGATACCGCATCAAGGCAGGGAGCAGGTGGAGGAACGTGTGTCAAGGTGGGACTGGTGTCAACCAGGTATGTGGCCTACAGCATACCTTTCATTTGCGCAGGGCAGGTTTCCTCTGAGTCCGTATGGGAATGGAATGCAATGGCTCCAGCAGCCGCCCGCTACCCCGTCAATATCGCCTACCACCGCTCCGGCCTGTGAGGACAGATTCTTTTTTTTTTTAAGGTTCCTTGGGCTCATGAAATTTCCTCGGATGGGGGTCATCCTCAGGTATGTGCTCCCGCCAACAGCTCTGGCGTTGCAGGCCCCAGTACACTCGCCCCTGGCACCTGTTCAGCCTCTGCCGCCTGCTCCGGCCCCCCTAGGCTGCAGCCTCCGGCTTGGGTCTCCACACCCCAGCCTTTGGCTCCCAACACCCCGTCACTGGTGCCGGACCGACCGGACCCTCAGGTGGACACAGATGAGGAGGACCCAGACACACCATCAGCCAAGACCTTACATGAACATCTTGCAGGGCTGGCAGAGCACTTGGGCCTTCCTCAACCCGAGGTCGAGCAACCATCAGATGGGGTCCTCACCGAAGTCCTCGCACTACGTCCCGCAGCGAGAACAGGGATCCCGATGCAGAAGGACGTAATCGCCTTGGCCAAAAAGGGCTGGCTCAAGCCCCACTCGGTCCAAGTACAGGCAGATGGATGGGGATACACTCTTGCTATTGACCCACTCTCAGCCGCACTCTTCGGTGATTGCTGTGGCATCACTATACTCCAAGCCTCAGTTGTCCTCGGCCTCTTCCTCCGCGGCGCTGCTAGACAAGGAGGAGAAGATCTTGGAGGCGTAAAGGAAGAAGCTGTATTCCAACGTGTCCCTGCATCTTCATCAAGTCAACGCAGATGTCATGCTGGCAGCCGTTAACCAGAGGCTTTGGTGGGAAATTGCTGATTTCCTCCCAGAGCTTCTGGCGCAGAGCCAATCACGATTCAAGGTGGGACTGGCAGAGACTAAGATGGTGGCACAAGACATCATGGACTCCACCATGGCCCACATTGACACCTCTGGCCGGGCCATCTGCATTGCCACGGACATGAGAAGAACAACCTGGCTCTGTGCTACTGAATTCAACCCGGATGTTCAGGAATGCATATTAGACCTTCCGTTTGAAGGGGGTGACCTCTTCCACTCCACCACGGACGAGGAGCTGGACAAAAAGAAAAACAGCTCACAAACGGCCAAGTCTTTATCCATCCTTACAAAGACCACACCCAAAATGTACACCCAGTCACAGCAGCACTCGGACAAGGGGTACATACGGAGGGTTCTGCGGCTTCCAAGTGCGGAGGTCCAGGCAGCATGACTGTTCGCTGACCCAACATCAGCGCATACAACAAAAGTGGGGGTGGGGGGAGTAAGGGCTTTTTCCAGTCCCCCCTCCTCTGCAACAGCCTCAGATGGAAAGAAGACATGACCCGCCCCACCGGGTCCATGTGTCTTCAGTGGGGGGGCAGGCTTGCTCTTCATGCACAGTTCTGGTACCAGAATTTTGCGGACCCCTGGATCCTCTCAGTAGTATCCACGGGGTACCGCCTACCCATCCCAGCCTCTCCTCGTTCTTCCCCTCCACTCCCACAGGTTGGGACAGCAACTCTTTTGACGGATATCCGGTTGCTCGTTAAGAGCCAGGCAGTGGAGGAAGTCCCAGCGAGGCTTGGGCTTCTACTCCAGGATTTACGCCATTCAGAAAAAGAACCAGGATGGCCTGAGAGTTGTGCTGGACCATTCCACCCTCAACCTCTCCCTACCTCTAAAAAAATTCAAGATGGTCATGCCAGCTTTAATAGCGAAGACATTGTGCAGGGGAGACTGGATGTGCTCCCTGGAGCTGAAGGATGCGTACTTACACATCCCGATCTGGCAGCCTCATTGTTCTTTTCTACGATTCAGGATCCTGGGCTACCATGTCCAATACAAGGTGCTTACCTTTGGCCTCCAGGGTCTTTACCAGGCTGCTGAATACAGTGGCGGCCCTTCTTAGGGCCACCACATCTATCCATACCTTCGACAACTGGCTCGTCAGGGCTTCATCTCCGGAAGCGGTGCACAGCACCTCTCACGCCCTCATGAACACACTTCACGGTCTGGGCTTTTTGCTCAATCTCAAGAAGTTGCAGCTGCAGCTTACGCAGACTTTAACCTTCTTGGGGCTCATCTGGGACACAGGCTCTAAGGGAGTTTTTCCTTTGGAGGACAAGATCACGGCCATCCCGAGGGCCACTGCGCACTTCCTCAGCGTGACATTGGCCTGGTAGTACCAACGCCTACTGGGTCTCATGGCAGCGGTCCTATTGGCCGTCCCCCACACAAGACTCAAGATGAGGAGGATACAGCTGCACTTTGCTGCATCATGGAACCAGGAACGGTGCTCTCAGGCGGAGATGATCATCGTTCCTCCTCTTCACCTGGACCACACATGGTGGTCCAGGGACTGCAACCAGCAGACGGGCAAGCTCTTCTGGCAACCTACCCCACAGGTCACCATCAATACGGACTCCTCTCTCGAAGGATGGGGGACCACCCTGGACAACCACTGTGTCCATGGCACCTGGACTCAGCAGGAATACCACATCAATTGGCTGCAACTGAAGGCGATCTGGCTAGCCCTCCAGAGCCTTCCTTCCAGTTATCAAGGACAAGGTCGTCCTCATTCAGATGGACAACTCGACCCGCATGTTCCGTGTCAACAAGCAGGGAGGGATCAGGTGCCCCCCACTGTGCAGACTGGCAGTCAGCATGTGGAAGTGGGTCCTGGAGAATATCTACCTCACGGCCATCCACCTTCTGGGGGAATCCAACTTGGAGGTTGGGCAGGCTCAGCAGACTGGGAGCGGACAATTACGAGTGGCAGCTAAACAACCTCGTACTGCAGGAGATCTTCAGCAGATGGGGACACACCCAGGTGGACCTCTTTGCCTCCTGGAACAACAGGAAGTGCCAACAGTTCGCCTGCTGGCAGATGCAGGGCCCCGGCTCACTGGGCGACGCATTTCAGATTCAGTGGAACGGCATGACAGCATACGCCTTCCTGCACACCCCGCTGATACACAGGGTGATATGCAAGATCAAGCAGTCTCGCCAACTCAGCGTCATTCTGATAGCTTTATGGTGGCCAGCAAGGCCATGGTTCTCAGAGCTACTCAGCCTCTCGGAGAGACCTCCAATTCGCCTTCCGACAGGCCCAGCACATCTTCTGGCGCAGCAGGGGGGCAGGGTCATTCACCCTGTGCCACAGAAACTAGCCCTCACAGTGTGGTTCCTGAGCAGGTCACGCTAGGACACCTCAGCCTGTCCCATGCTAATCTAGAAATCATTCAGGGCGCTAGGAGCAAAGCTACCAGAGCCCAGTATAAGAGCAAGTGGACCAGAATCTGCCACTGGGCAGACTCTAAGGATACCAACCCCCTTGCATCTACATTGGACGACATGCTCTCCTTCTCGGCGTACCTCACCCACTTGGGCGTGCAGGTAGACACTTGCAGCACTTACTTGGCAGCCATTGGGACCTACAGAAACTCAGAGGAAGAGATCTTCTCCTTTTCCAACCTGATTGTTGAGAAGCATATGGGACTCACCAGACTCTACCTGCCCATCAAGAGGCCACACCCTGTGTGGGACTTCAATATAGTGTTGGGTGCCCTGGCGCACAAACCATTTGAACCAATGGCGTCCGCAGACATCAGGCTGGTCACTATTAAGACGGCCTTGATAATCGACCCCACCTCGGCTCGCAGAATAAGCAAAATCAGGCGCTGGTTGCCTCAGAGCCCTATACTACATATCAAAGTGATAAAGTAGTCCTGCGGACACACCCAGCATTTGGTATAAAGCGCTATATAAGCCTAATAAATACAAATACCTAAGGTGCCTTCCATCTGAAAGAAGAAATAGTGCTGCCTATGTTTTTTGCTGAGCCCAAAGACGAGGCACAGAGTTCTGCACTGCCTGGATGTCAGATGTGCCCTGAAATTCTACTCAGACAGGACCAAGGTTGTCTGCAAGTTGGACGCACTTTTTGTCACCTTCGGCGGAGCAAGACCAGGATATCAGGCCTCCATAGACCGTTGAATGGTCTCGGCCATCAAAGAAGCTTACGAGGGACAGCATAAGCCACTGCCGGCCAGCATGCACGCCCACGCAGTCAGAGTCAAGGCAATGACCATCGCATTCCAGCAACATGTCCCCTGGCAAGTCATAAGCAGGGCGGCCACATGGGCCACCCCTTCGGCTTTCTGCAAACACTACTGTTTGGATGCCGACTCTAGATCAGACGCTGCTTTCGGACAGGTGGTTCTTAGAAAACAGTTTGCTTAAGGAGGGTCTCCTCTCCACCCTGGGGTTACACTCCATTGTAATCGCCCATGCAGTATGGAGGAAAGGGGATGGGATGTAAGAGTAATTATAAGTTACTCACCGTAGTGGCTAACGTACTCTTTAGTCCCCTTTCCTCCATACGCCCCACCATCCTCCCCCCTAATAAAACTGGTGTCATTAGGCAATGTTACTATTGTCAGCGCGTCTATGGGGACTAAGGTGTGGCACCAGAGGGTGGAGTCAGGGCAGTGCATGCTCCCAGGGCGGCACCCCCACACGCCTCTAAATTTAAAGGGGAAGGTTTTTTTCTGGTGACAAAAGGTTCTGTCACCCGTCCCTTGGAAGGGACGCCCCTGCAGTATAGCGGAAAGGGGACTACTAAGAGTACGTTAGTCACTACGGTGAGTAACTTCTAATTTTTCCACATACCTGTTGGATGTCTGAACCAGCGTTTGTGGTGCGTCTGGAACAATGATGAAAGCTGTGGTGTTTTAGCTCTACTTGCACAACCCTTGCTTGTGACCTGCCTTTTGCATGCTTCCACACCTCTCTGTACTTTTATGATGGGCATAACTAAGCTTACATCGTGTACATCGTGCCGCAGTAGTGCATGGGACCCGAGCACAGGTAGGCTAACTGTGCATCATGTCACAGTTTTTCTCCATGCATGTTTCGTCTAGGTTTAGGCCATTTGGGGGGAGGTTTTCAGAAAGTCCCCTACAAATTAAGTCAGTTCCAAGAAGACATCTACAGGTAAGCCCACCGGCACCCCATGCAAGTGGGAGGAGTGCAAGTCATGTTGCAGCAACTGCACTACCAGGCTAGTCCTGAGTTCGCACACGCTTCTACCGGTGCTTACCCCAAGGGCCTCTTGGGGTCTGGTACCCGGGTTCGCTCTGAGGCCTCACATGCTTATCAGTGCTCATACAGCAGACCCCTGTTGGTCTGGTACGAAGTCTATCGTACCCGAGGTAACACCTCTGCATCAGAAACCCAGCAGGCTCTGAGTGCTTGAACGTCCCAGACCTGCCAGAGTATGCTCAGTTGCTGTACCAAATCATGCTTCGAGAACACTTCTTAGTCTTGTGCATGAACTCTACGCTGAGCAAGCCCCCCTGACAAGGTGTGCAAGTCGACTAAAAAGCTCACAGCAAAAGGCTGCCACCACAGGAAGCTCTAAAGAATCACAGTGCCCTCAAAGTGGTCGCAAGACGACCAGATAAGCACAAGAAGGCTTTAGCTCCATGTCGCACACTGCACAAGCAGTTTCCGAAGTTTCTTTCTCTGAAGTTGCCGGTCTTTGAAAGTATTAGGGCTTCATTCTTCGCAAATACCCTTGCGACCTACAGTCTGCAAATAGGCCTTTGTGAGTCTTGATTGATCACCAATGTCCACTTGCTCCACCTCATAGGTGCAATCTTCTTCAATACGTTATGGTGCTGCACCCCCTCAGATACCTGGTTTGGTACCCAACTACAGTATCATCTCAGACTCCAGCATTTTCATCTTTGTGGACTCCCATGTTGGCCTCTACCTTGGAAGACTGGTTCTTCAAAAGGTTTCAGCGCACAATTCACTCGGAGCCTATGATTGGTTATTTTAAGAGCCTTCTCAAAGAGGTTATACCACAAACTTGTTCGTTTCAGCCCTTTGAGCCAGACCAGCCGAACACTTCTTCTGTGTCTCCACCAGTGTTGGTTCCAAATGCACAGATTGAACGCCCCACCACTGCCCACGTGTACATCCGAGCCATCTGTGCCTGTTTTGCCTCTGGTTCCAATCTCGGATTGTAGCACTCCATCAGCGCCTACCTTACCAGTGGTTCCTTCTGTTCCTCAGGTTCAGCACCTGCGGACCCTTTCAGTGTAAGAAGCCCCTGGCCTGGATGCAGATGAGGACAATACAGGGGATATGATATGATAGGTTATTTATAACTCGCTTAATACCCAGAGTTTTCTAAGAGTGGACCCGGGGGTTAAACCTGTGTTGCTCTGCGTCATCTTGCTTCCAAGGCGAGCACGTTGCCCCTGAGCTATCCTCCCGAGATCAATTCCGGCTGTCTGCAAAGGCCTTCCACAGCTGTTTGTGGGGCATCCAGAATTTCTTGGACTCGCCAGTGTCCGAGTACGTTTTCTCAGAGCCAGGAGTTCTTTCAGGAGTGCTTTTATTGCATGACGTAAGCAAGTTATGATCCCCAATTCTAAAAGATCTTAGGTGCAGATGAAAAAGTTGTTGAAGAATCCTGGCCCAGTTTTACGGACCAGCCAGATACCGTCAGCTGCAATCCGAGTCCGCCTGTCTGGCAGCCAACCCACCCCAATCATCAGTGCTTGCAGGCAGCATCTACTTATTTGCTGAGCCTGCTTATTCAACCTCCTTTGGGAAACATTCACCATCTGCTCTTTCAAAGGAGGACGTACTGCTAGTCTCATATGTAAAGAACATATATTCAAACCGTTCTTTGCATCTGTTCCATGCCAATGCTGATGCTCTACTTGCATCTAGTCACCCTTTATAGATTAAAATCACTCAATTCCAGTAGTATTTGACGGCCAATAAGGTGGCGTCTCAAGTTTGGCTTAATAGATGCAAAGCTCATTGTGCAAGACTTGAGAGCGAGTCCTCTTTGCACCACATTGACCCGATTGCCAGAGCCATTTACTTGTGGGTAGACCTGCACCACACAGCTTGCGCCAGAGTGACACGCGTCAATGGTCAGGATGTCCAGGAGCGGAGACTCGTTCTTCCTTGAAATGAATGATTCACTGTTCCGCTGATGGAGAGTTGCGTACAAAGAAAACTTCTACCTTGATGCCATATCCCTTATGGTGCTTACCAAATTGCCTTGGAATTATTTTCCCCCTGGAGAAACCCCTTGTTCTGACTTCAGATCGAAGAGCTTCTGGGGATTTTGTGGTTGCCATAACAGAAAAGGCAGACAGCCGGACGTATCGCCCAGTTTGCAGAAACGAAATTAACTCTTACTAGGTGGTTCTTCCCCCTTGTCCACACCGAGTTTTTCAGACCCAAAGAGCCAATTGAGTGGTCGTCCAGATCCATCCCCAGTAGAAGACAGAAACTCTATACCACCAGGGCTGGTCTTCCATGTTTGAGGATTCTTGGGTCCTCTGTTTCTCTGGGTATCGCTTACCAATCCTTCCAGTTCCCCTCCCCCTGCCCTCTTTCTAGAAGTTTCCAATCTTCTTCAAACAAAGACTAGCATAGTCCCACCTCTGCACAAATCCAAAAGGCCCTCTACAGGGTTTATTTTGGTTGTGAGCTGTGGATTTGAAAGATGCTTACCTGCATGTTCCCACAGTGACTGCGCACAAGATATTTTTGAGATTTCACTGGGGGTGGAGAGTCCTTTGCATTACTGGGTTCTCCATTTCGGTATGAATTTGGCTCCTGCAGTGTTTTATAAAATGTATTGCAGCTCATTTGCGAGTCCAATGGGTTCCCATTCATCCATTCCCGGATGACTGTCTGTTGAAAAGTCTCTGCTTCCTGACGAGACAATGTCACCCCAGGTCCTGCTGGACCTAATCAGTTTAGGTCTGTCGATCTGAGAAAAAATCCCTTTTCTGAGTCACTCAAAATATCAAGTTTGTTGGATTACAATGGGATTACAGCACAAGGATTGGGTGGAGAGGATGTTTTCTTTAGCGCCATGATGCCTTTGGGCGACCGTGTGCTTTACAAGATATGATAACATAACATTCAGGACTTCACATTTTTTGTATCTAATTTCATGAAACGTCTGGCGATCCTAGTTTGGCGGTTCAAGCACCTGCTGGGTTTCATGGCGGATTCATACTGTCTGCCATTTGCCAGGCTCAAAATGAGGCACCTACACCCTCATCTCTCAGTTTGGATGGATTAGGAAGTGGACAAGCAGTCAATTAACTTCCGATCCTGCTTGAATGGAGGGCAAACAAGAGTGGTGGAATAGTTGTTAGGCAGAATCCTGTGCAGTACCCTTAGGGACCACTACACACAATTAAGACTACAGCGGGTGATACAAGTTTTACCTTTGGTACAAGTCTGTACTACTATGTCATAGTGGTAGCAGGGCAGGGCAGCCAGGCTTATCTCAAGAGTATATAAGCAGTAGCAGAGATTACACCAAGGGACCACAATTACTGTGACTCAAACAAACACTGACTCAAGGTTTCAGGTAGAAACATAGAAGTACATTTATTTTTAAACCATTCGTTATAAACACAACACTTCTATTAAACTTCAATTAAAACCACACGTTAAATATACTACAACTAACCAATTCACTTTGTACAGTAAGTCTCAAGGTAAGTACCCTGTGTTGGAATGAAACGGTGTTAGGCACAAAAACACGTTACTGCGGATACGATTGCGATCACTTTTTGACAGTTTGGTCTACTAAACAAACGCGTATCCGTGACATGAAATGCTACCGGGGCAAAAACACACTTAGCACCTGAGATACCCAGAGGGAGTTGGAGGAAAAAATCACAGGCAATATTTTGGTTAGGCAGGCAGAATCAAGAAACACTCAGAGACAGGAGTTTAAAAGTCAAAGGGCCGGAGCCAGGGTCGAAAGACACCGGGGCCAGTTGCCGAAGATCACACGGTCTAACAGTTCACGATTCAACGGAGCCAAAAGTACTTCGATATTGTCAATGTTCGGCAGCAAAAGTTAAAAGAAGGGTAGACAAGGTGAAGCCTTGGAAATGAAGAAAAAGGGATTCACCCAGTTTCCTCAACAGAACACAGTACCTTGTTCCAATGGTGCAGCTGGTGCCTTGGCAGTTGTTCCTGTTGGTTTCCCGCAGACCCACTATTCCTGGTGCTTCGTCGAGAAGGAGGAAATCTGAAGGGGTCTGCACTACACAGGGATGAGGCTGGCAGCAGCGACACGGAATAAAAGGTGCGGTCCTTAAAAACAGGATAGGCTCTTCAGGTGGCTATCCGGACCACTACAGCAGTGTGCAGCGATTTCGACCACGGAAGAGGATCCTCTGGCTGTAGAAGAGGAGCTGGTTATCCCCACCAAGCTCAAGGGAAGAAGACTCCAGACTAGATCTTCTCTGAGTCGTTGAAGGGCAGATACCTCTGGACGGCAGCAGGGCTCCATTGGGACGCAGTAGTTGCAGCAGCCGTTGTTCTCTCCACTTCTCTCCGGTTCCTTGTAGTTCCAGTGGCGACTCTCTGACATCTAGCCCAAGAGGCCTGCCTTTTATGCGGAAAAACCCAATTCACGCAGCCTGGCTGTCAATCACCCAGCAGGGTGGTTGTCCAGCCCGGACAACTACCCTGGCCAATCATGACAAAGTGCGACTTGGGTTTCCAAGGATACCCTGTGCAGGGGGTGACTACACCCCTCCCTCACATTCAGCCCACCTAGACACCCAGGCACCTTGAGGAGGGCTTCTGAGCAGAAGCCCGCCAAAAGACAGTGAACAAAGAAGGTGAACCTGGTTTGCTGCGCAAAGTAAAACACAAGAAGGACTTTAACAAAAAGAAATGGTGAATAAACCCAACCGCAGCCAAAAGAAAGATGATTTGGTCAAGCGGGTTTATGTTCGAGGCTAATATAATACCCAAGAACAGTACCACGTTTATCTAATATAATCACGGTACAAAAGTTAGGGTAGATACCACTGCCACCAGCCAAGTCTAAATGTTAAAAGAGCGAAACAATGCTCTAGGAGGTACAGTTAAAAAGGGATACGAGTTAACCCTTTCCAGTACTCCATGGAAGATGGGGTGTACTGGATCTGTGGTAGATTGACTAAGTAAAGTTAATGGTAACTTTACCCTTTTCTGGGGGACAGTAGTTGCCTCAGAAATGGAGTTGAGGGAAGTCCCAAAGACGAGCCTGTGGCACGGCACTGAAGGTGCTGTGTGACACACACAAAGAAGGGGGCTACTGAAGGGGTGTACTTCAGAGTCCACAATCACAAAAACAGATGGAAACATATAGCAAAACACAGGTAAGAGTGGGGGAAAAGGTCTCACTCTTACCAGGTGGAAAAAATAAACTCCAGAAGTCCAGCAAAGCTGCTGGGGGACTCACTAGGTGATGGAAATTAGCCATAAATTAGAATTCTCTCTAACACTAGTGAATGCAATTTGCAGTTGGGTGTTGCTTTACAGGATCTTACTACTTGACATATTGTAACATGAGTCATCCCTCACCGGTTGAGCGGCAACTCTGAATCAACTACAGACACACTTGCCTTATTCCCCGGAATAGGAGCTCCATATCAATGTTCTGGGGTTCTTTGTGGTCTTCAACTCATTGCAATAATTCCTGCCTATCATTCAAAACTCATATTTACTCATAATGACTGAAATTATGATGCCCATGTTTTATGCAAACAAGCAAGGGGGCACTAGGTCACCTCCCCTCTGTTGATTGGCTATCCATATTTTGGAAATGCACCATTCTCCGTCATATCTCTCCAAGCTGTTCATTTGGCCGGGAATCGAAATACGGAAGCGACTGGTTCAGTCCACTCTTTCACTCCAATCATAAGTGGGAGCTGAAGTCCTCGTTAGTTGAGGAGATTTTTCAGAAATGGGAACCTCCTCCAGTGGACTTGTTCCTAATGGTACATAATCAGGGAAAACCTTTTGCATATCTGATGGGCCAGGGTTCGTGCTCTCTGGGAGATACTCTGCAAATATTGTGGGTTCACAGCACACATTATGCATTCCCTCCTTGATTGATGCAGAGTCTCCTTTTGAAATTCTCCACCTCCCATGGTTGCTCTCTAATTCTGATCACTCTAAATTGCAGGACTCTCATCTGGTACTCGGACATTATGAAGTTTTTGGGTCCCTGCATTCTCCTGATGTTGCTGGAGTTGATCAGCCAGCAGGGGAACCAGGTGCTCTATCCTTCCCCTCGTTCGCTGAGCTTAATGGCTTGATTCCTGATAAACTATCGTAATGCATTTTACGGTTATCTGAGCAGAATTTATCAATAATTCAGACAGCCAGGAACATCTCTATTAGACAAGAGTAAAAAAGCCAGTGGGTGCGCTTTTGCCACTGGATGATTGACAAATTATTTCGGTTCACTTCTCTGGATATCACTTCAGTTTGGTCTTACCTGGTGTCATTAGCGGTCAAGATACAATCTTTCAGATCATATTTTTCTGCTATTGGAGCCTATGTGGGCTCTATGTCTATACCTCTTTTCCCTTAAAGCCTGACACCCACATAATTCCACAATCCTCCATGGCATATTGGAATGTTAGACAAAAACCTCCAGTGATGATTAATAGCAAAACTTTAATATCCTTATTCGAAAATGTCTGACCATACTGAGATGAGGAGGACTAGAGTGATGAAGATTGCTGAGAAGCAAGAGACGTGCTCTAATTGTTGGGAGAATTCGATAGGTGCTGGGACAAAAGCACCAAGCATCGGAAAAGATGGAGTCTTACTTATCCCAACGCAAGCAAGCTGTAGCGTGGAGCGAGGAAACTCTTGGAGGTGCCGTCAGACGAAGCTCGGAAGCAGGACAAAGGCAGTGTGAATGCCGTGACTGGTCAAAGCTGCTGAGGGAAGTCCGAAACATCATGGGAACCGGACAGCTGATGAGATGACTATCGGACCAGGGAACAAGTCGCTGGGAGAACCAAAAAATGTTGAAGCTGCCAAGTCAAGCCGGTGAGCTCATAGAGGGAAGTTGGAACACCGGGGCGCTTCATGGCGTGTATCACCTACCGATAGAACAGAATTGTTGGAAGTTGGTGAGCATGAACAGGGGAGCTGGGACACCAAGACATTTGGTAAGAGAAACCAAGGCAGATGAGAATGGGTCATGGACACAATGTAAAAGCAGCAAATAGCCAATCTTGGAGCTGTTTGAACGTTAAGAAAGAAGGAATGTTTACTCCTTGCAAGAAAGCCCTGGCAGGAGAGCATACCAGGCAGAAGGATTGCATTGATACAAATCCTTGAAAGCTTAATAAGAGAGTGTACCAGGCTGACAGAGGAATGTCCGGGACTCACTAATGCTTGTTGAAGTCTTGGACTGTGTGGAATCCAGGGGAAGGGAGTTAATCCCCCTAGAGCGGGGACATATTGTGACCAGGGAATCATTCCCTCTGGTGCTGTCAATAGGCTAAGAGAAGTGGAACTGCTTCTTGACCTTTGTGTAAATCTGGAAAAGCTCAAGGGAAGAGTCAAACCCCCTGGCTTTGTGAACTGTAGAAATCTGAGGGAGGGCCCCTTCCCATTGAAAGTGAACTTTATGAAATCTGAAGAAACTCAGGGGAAGAGAAGCCACCCGCCGTCCTTGACACTTGTGGAGCTTTGTTTTCAACACCTTTCTTTAAAAATGTGTTGGCACTTTAAAAAAGAGCTGCGAGTGGCTAGCTGAGATACATTTTCCTTTTCACTTTATATTGAATTTAGCATGTAAAGGTCAGGTTAGGATTTGGACACACGACGGAGAACTTTTACTTTGGACATTCTGACATGGACACCATTTAGTTTTTGTTGAGGCAGGGAAACCCCTCTTAGAGTTAGGGCGAGAGGATTTTCTCCAGCTGCCGTTTATTTTGATGAATAAAAGTTCTTTTTAACCACCATGACACTCCTGTGTCTACGTCTTACTCCTGATTCATTGCAGCACGTAGGCATGAGAGCAGGTGTGACACCGCACGCCGAACGTACCACACCTCAGTCACTTTTTTTTCCGCTCAACTGGAATGGATATCTGCTCTGCAGCAGTGCTATTTTTTTTGCTGTGCACTGCCCTACCACGTGGATCTGCGTGTTTGTTTTTTATAATTCTAAGTATACTACCACAGCCTTTGCCTTCCCGCGGGCCACTGGAGCATGTCGAGTTTGTCCAGTTTCGTCCAGTTTCGGTAGATGTGCGTCATGCAGCACCCCATTTTCTGCGTCGGATGTCCATTCACTCTGCTTAGTGTTTGGGTCTGGATCATAGGTGGGATTCGTGTGCAGTGTGCAATGCTCTTGCACCGTGTTCATTGAACAGGCTAGTGAGGTGGAGAGAGATCTTGTCTAAGTCTGTCCAGAACATTAGAAGAAATTTGCTCAACGGAAATCGAAGGACCAAAGTACCCCAGAAAGCAGACTCTCTTCCAAGGAGTTCTCTGATTGGAAGGGATCGGAAAGACTCTAGTACTGGTACTAGAACTGAGGCTCTTGTTGCTACCGGTGTATTCACCGGGGGGCCTTCAGACCCGCCCAGGCCTGGTACCGAGGGCCATAAAAGCTTTACTACCAGACACTCGTTGGATGGGCTGTAGTTTAGGGCCTTGGCCCGATGGAGCTTCTGTATGCAGGAATACAGACTCATTAGCCGAGGGCATGTTGCTTCCCAGGATTCCTCCTGAGGTCCAACAGAGAACTGGTAAATCTACTGAGGGTCGAGGAGGGCCTCTCTGTAGGGTGTCACGCCAGGTCCAGCCACCCTGCTTTCCCATATTGAAACGCACATTACAGATAAAATGGCGGTAAGGTGGGAAAATACTGCCAGCCTAGGAGTTGAAGCCTGGTCTTTAGTGGACTTCTCTTAAGAAAGGACAACAAGCGGGCTACGTAGAAAAGCCTGCACAATTGCATGTGGTCGCCACTAGTGAACCAGTGGTGAGGTTCCCTGGCTCGCCTCCTATCCTCAGCAAAAACAAAGAGGTGATGGCTGGAAGGTTTAGAATGAATCTTAACCACTGTTGTTGCTCTGGGCAACCCTCCAGACCACTGTTCTTCGCCTGCCAAACCATTACAGAAGGGGAAAGACCATATGCAAATCAGGCTTGGCCCCACCCCAAAAGGGGCAGTCCAGCCCGAACTGCTGGGACGAATCCCTTCTGCACGAGACCACAAGCATCCCCAAAAATGTTTCACCCTTGTTGGGGCTCATCAGTGAGGAGTAGCTTGGATCTCGAGGCCCAGCAGGCACAGGACCCATGTCTGGGCATACCCGTCGCACTCGGGGTGACAAAGCAAAAACAAAGAGGTGATGGCTGGAAGGTTTAGAATGAATCTTAACCACTGGCGTTGCTCTGGGCAACCCTCCAGACTACTGTTCTTCGCCTGCCAAGCCATTACAGAAGGGGAAAGACCATATGCAAATCAGGCTTGGCCCCACCCCAAAAGGGGCAGTCCAGCCCGAACTGCTAGGTCACATTCCTATTCTCTACATGAAAACGTACTTCGGCACTATGAGCCCTATGCATCTCTCAGGCAGGCACCCCAAGGGACGACCATGCCAACAGGGACACAGTCAGCTGCTCCATTAGGACCAACTCTGCGCCTGACCGCTCATGCCTCACCAGCCTGTGAGGACAGATTCTTTGAGTGATTTCTCATCACCTCAAATGTCTGGCATATCAAAAGGGCTCATAAAGGAGTTCATATCGCACAAGTTGCAACAACCCCAGGGCCAAACTCCAGTGCCTCTCGCACCAGCAATGCCTGTGCTCCAGCCTACAGTGCCTGAGCCACCCATTCCACTTCTACCACTGTCACTCTTCTACATCTTCCCCTGCTGTCGCTCCTTGAAGCTCATCGTGAGGGAGGGTGTTTGGACAGAGCCTCTGGGGTATCGGGCCAAAACCGGCAGCAGCAGGGACAGCCAAAATTACACTGAGTAAGCACCGGGATACTGATATGATATATTTTATTTGTATCACGCTCGTACACAAGTGTTTCAGAGCGCGAGTGGCGATGGTGACGAGGGGGGTGACTTCTTCAACCAAAGCGTTTCATGAAAGGTTGCAGGGGCTCGCAGAGTTCTTCCAGGTGTCGGCTCCTTTGCAAGAACAACCCGAAGCGGGCGTTCTAGCATATGTTTTAGCTCTTCAAACGTCCTTTATGTCTGGCATCCCCATCCAGAAGGGCGTTTTAGAGGTAGCCAAGAAGTTATGTGCTAAATCTCACTCCTGTCAAGCTGTAAAAAAAAAACATTGGACGCTCGCTACAGGCAGTTGGAAGTCAGAGCCCCTTTTGTTAGTGTCTCACCCACAGCCCTATTCTTCTGTGGTGACAGCCTCATCACTTTATTCTAAGCCAGCAAGGTTGGGCTCAGCATCTCGGACCTCCCCGGCCGGGCTACACAAGGATGACAAATTGCTTAAATCTTTTGGCAGAGAGGTTTGTGCTAACTCAGCCTTGCACCTGTGGCAGACCAATGTAGATTACGTCTTGGCCACAATAAATCAAACTGTGGAGGGAGATTGCAGAATTTGCTCTGGTTCTTCCCTTGGACAGGCAAGCAGCCTTTAAATCGGGGATGATGGAGGCCAAATTGGTGGCACAGGACCTGGTGGATCCCCATTATCACACATAGATACTGCCAGTAGAGGGATGTGTGTGGTAGTGAGATCTGCACAGGTCTACTGGATTGTATGCCATGAAATTCACCAATGAAGTTCAAGAAATAATTCTGGACCTCCCTTTCGAGGTGAACAAGCTTTTTCATTTATATACAAAGACCTGCCAAGAGAAAGACTAGCACCCAAACGGCTAAGTCTTTGGCCATCCTGAATAAGCCTGCAACCAATTATTATTATGGTATTTATTGAGCGCGGACATAGCTACGAGAAGCAACACAGCGCTTTACAGAGGTATACAACAATACAAATGCATAACGGAGCGCTTTTCAGAGGTTACCAAACAGAAGTACAGTGGGGGTAGGATACTGAGGGGCGCAGAGGAGGGTTACAGCTGTACCGGGTGGCAGGGAACAAAGGGGTGGGCGGCGTCTAGCGAGTCAGGTGGCCGGAGGCGTGATGATATGGCCTAGGTGTTGAGGAGATACTCCTTGAAGTGGAGTGCCTTCAGTTCTTTTCTGAATTGTAGGAGCGAGGGGCGAGTCTGATGCTGACTGGGAAGAGGTTCCATAATCTTTTGCCATATATAGAGAAGGCTTGTTTTCTGGTCCTTTGCATTTTACAGTGGCGGATTTTAAGTCTGCACTTGTCCTGGCTCCTGGTAGTGCGCTGTTCCCCAGAGATGCTGAATTTCTCCGCTAGGTAGCTGGGTGACTTGGGGTGAGTGCCTTATAGATGATACAGCAGGATTTGAAGGTGATTTGAGGGTGCAGTGGGAGCCAGTGAAGGTCGATGAGTGCAGGGGTGACATGGTTGTATCTGCGTATACCCTTGACGAGGCATGCAACTGTGTGTAGGACACGTCTCAGGGGCACAAGGGAGGACGCCGGAAGGCCTTCGAGCCGTGCATTGCCCCCATCCAGGTGGGATAGGACCAGTGCTTGAACAGTGGGTCTAAAGCTGTCTCGAGGGTGGAAGGGCTTGACTTCTGCTGCAGGAAGAGCTGCTGCCAAGCTGTCTGAGTTTTCTTAGCTATATGTGTCTTGAGGAAGAGGTGTTTGTTGATGTGGAACCCGAGGGACTCGGTGAACAGGAGGTGATCTTGTGAGTGTAGCCCTCAGGGTTCATGTTTGATAGCCTGGTCTATATGTTTGGGTGGTCGGTGTGGTTGGTGAGGAGTAGGAATTTGGTTGTGAAGGGGTTGAGCTTCAAGTATGCGCTGGACATCCAAGACCGGATCAGCAAGAGGTAGGTTTTGAGTCTATGGATGTCCTTGATGAAGTTCATCTTGAGGTACAGCTGTGTCGTCAGCTTATTGGTGGATGTTGTGTGTGGCTACGAGGGTTCCCAGAGGCTCCATGTCTAGATTGAAGATCACTGGGGTGAGGATGGAGCCTGGCAGGACTCCACAGGTGACGGATAGCATGGGCGATCTAGAGGAGTCCATCTAAACTAACTGCTGGAGGTTGGCGAGATAGGACTTGAACCAGCGTAGAACAAGGTTGCTGATCCCCATGGACTGAGGTAAGCTGTTCATAAGTGCCTGGTGGTCTACTATGTTGAAAGCATCTGAGAGGTCGAGTAGAACCAGGAGGCAGGCGTGGCAGACGTCAAGGATGTTGAGGGCATCATCGACCACCTGTTTGGTTGCCGTCTGAACCCAGATTGGTAGATTTGGAGGAGATTGTTGATGTGTTTCTGCAGTTGTGTGGCTAACACTTTCTTGATGATCTTACCTAGTAAGGGACAATGTGTGATGGGGCCATTGATGAAAAGGTTCCTTGAGTTGGGGAGCTGTTGATCTCCATGTAGGGAAGGAGAGCTTCTGCAGGCAGGGTCTTGAGGATGGATGTTGGGAGGATGTCGTCTGTGTAAGATTTGGCTTTGAGGGTGGCCAGGGTTTTTACCAGCTCCTCTGTTGAGAGTGTCTTGAATGTTGGCCAGGGTGTGGAGATTTTGCGGGAAGGGATGTGAGAGGTGGTTCTGTGGATGCACAGCTGCTGTCAATGTGCTGCCGAATCTTGCTGAATTTGTAGAGGAAGATTGTGTTGATGGTTGATTTTTCGATGGAGTGTGGTATGGCAGGGTCGGGTATCAGGTTGATGCAGTGCTTGACTGCTTTGAAGAGGGCTCTACTTTTGTTGTCGGCCTCTGCTATGGTATTCTGATAGTAAAAGGCCTTTGGGTGTGCTGTCGGCGGGTTGCTCCATGTTCTTTGAGGACCTAATGGGTTTGCCCAAGTAAAACTGTAGACCCCCGGTCGGGGGGATAAAAGGAAGGATCCCCGGCGTGTGAAGCAGCGCTGGGGATCTTAATATGAAAAGAAATGAAAATCGGGTCCCCGGCACAGGCCGTGCCGGGGATCCTGAAAATGGAAAAAGAAAATCAGAACTCCGGCGCGAGAGCCACGCTGGGGACATGGGGAGAAAAAACAAATACTAGAGTAAGGGACCCCAGTGTGTGTGCATGCAAGGGTCCCTTTACTCCAAAAAAAAAAAACTGTTGCGAGCGGAGCGCCGGAGGTTCAGTTAGTGAAACCCTGTAACAGGGTTCATGGTGCTCTGCTCAGCACCTGTAGCCCTAACCACTGCTTGGGCCCTGTAAACACTCCCCTGATTGGCAGGGGAGCACCCTAACCAAGCTGCTGCCCCCCAGGCGGCTTTCGTTCCAGGGCACATTTAATTACTGGCGCTCCCCATAGCAGGGGAGCGCCTTGAATTTGTTTGAGCCCTGACCCACCAGAACTCTGTGGGCCACGCCTGGCAGACGTGGCCCAGGTAGAGTGAGTAGTGTGGGGCCCCCTACGCTGTATTGAGTGCTGGGCTGCATCTGACACACGCAGCCCAGCCTACATAAAGATTTAAAGACTTGGGTCCCCCACGCACTGTTGCTGCTGCCTGTCGCCCACTGCCCGGAGAGTCACCATCAAAGAGTGCAGGAAGAAGAAAAGAAGATCAAGCGAACAGCAAAGACCTAGAGACAGCCCTGGCCAGGTTGTCTTTCAAGTAAGGTCTTTTTAAATAGTTTTGAATACAGTGCACTGTATAGACTTTGTATATATTTTTTAAGACATTTTATATTTTTTAAGGACACTTCTTATATTTTTGTGTTTTCATTTTTTTAGTAACGCAGCTGCTTAGGGGAATTTAAGTTGTGTATATATTGTCTAGTGTTTTGACCCTTTTTTGTAAAAAACTCACAAAACCCTGCTGGTGTACTAGGAAAGTATATAAGAAGGCTTAAAACAACTAAAAGGAACCGTACACCAGCATTCCTTTTGTCCGCCTCTCCTT
Source organism: Ambystoma mexicanum (assembly GCF_040938575.1). Lineage (NCBI taxonomy): Eukaryota > Metazoa > Chordata > Amphibia > Caudata > Ambystomatidae > Ambystoma > Ambystoma mexicanum. Next base: position 580,847,278 of record NC_090927.1, on the reverse strand, counting down.
GTGTGCGCCAGTTACTCTAACCTTGTGTTTCCCCCTTATGGGTATTTGGGGAAACTATTTGCACTAACCTATAGATCTTCCCTCCCCTTACTTATCTTACGTCCCGTCCCCTTTCCTCAATACTGCATGGGCATCCCTTCCAAGGGACGGGAGACGGAACGTTTTTCACCAGAAAAAACCTTCTTCCCCTTTAAATTTAGAAGTGTGTGGGTGTGCGGCCCAAGGAGCATGCGCTGCCCTGACTCCGCCCTCTGGCACCACACCCCAGTTCCCTTTTCTGCGTTGACGGGAATGGGCCGAATTCACCAGCGCTCCTGGTTTTGGCTTCGGCCATGTAATTCCAGGAGCGGATACTTCTGTTTGTCTTCTTTGTCTTTTTATCATTCAGGTACTCTGTCCTCAGGCGTCACACTCCTCCCTGGCGTATGTTGACTTCCACAGGGTTCAGCAGGTGTCCATCCTGCAACGGGCTCTTCCCAACTTCAGACCCCCATGCCCTCTGGCAACGTTGCCTTTGCCCAGACCACGGTTGGCAAGCTTGTTCAGCATGTGGCTCGCTGTCCTCAAGCGCTGAAGAACAGACTAGCCAGGTGGAGGGAGCTCTTCCAGAAGTCACCTCCAGAGGACCGCAAGAACTTCGAGAAACATCAAACCAAGCCCAAGGTAGGGCCAATCTTCTCCATCGCAGCCTGCAAGGGAGACTCCTTCCCAGGGACTGGCAGGTCCTTCTAACAGCACGTGCACCGAGGCTGCTGCAGCTACTGGCCTCCGGGCGAGGGAACCTCCCGGTGACAGTGTTGAGGGACCAGAAGGTTCTTTTATTGTGCCTTCACCCGAGGGGCTCCATCCTTGTACCGGCCCCATGGCCGAGGGGCTACGCCCTGGTACCGGCAATACATCCGAGGGGGCGCCTAAACACAGCTCTACCGACCTTGGCCGAGGGTGTCACACCTACCGGGCCTATGCCCGAGGAGCAGGGGAGGCCTTGTGATCCACACACAAGAGTCTTGGAGGAGGCTGGGCCCAGCGGGCCGAACAACACGTGGCAGGCAGCTCGACAAGATGGCCGCCGTACCAGACACAGGCACCCGTCCAACGCCATTCCAGGAATTCGGTGAAGAACGAGTGTCAAGGTGGGACTGGCCTCAACCAGGTACATGGCCTACAGCCTACCCCTCTTTTGCACAGGGCAGCTTTCCTCTGTGTCCATATGTGCAGGGTACGCAGCAGCTCCAGCAGCTCCCCACCACCCCGTCAGCACCCCCGGCCCCTCCTTGGTCAGTGAAGAGGGTTTCTTCGAGAGGTTCCTCGGCCTCATGAAGTTACCTCGGATCGGGGTTATCCTCAAAGATGCCATCAGGGAAGTCCTTCCTGCAATGCTAGCGGCATCACAGGCGCCTCCACCGGCGCCCCAAGCCCTGGTGCAGCAGCCTCCTCCAGCGCCCCAGCCAACTCAGGCGGCTCCATACCAGCCTCTGCCACCTCCTCTGCCTCCGGCCGCGGTCCCTGTACCCTAGCCTCCAGCGCCAACTACTCCTCCTCCAACTACTCCTCCTCCACAGGATCCCCCTGATCCACAGGATACGGATGAGGAGGAGGATCCTGACACGCCATCCTCAGCCAGGGCCTTCCACGAACGTCTTGCTGGGCTGGTGGAGTATCTGGGCCTATCCCAATCTGAGGTCGAGCAGCTGGCAGAGGGGGTTCTGGCAGAAGTCCTCACGTGATGCCCCTCTGCCAAAACGGGGATTCCACTGCAAACTGATGTAGCCTCCCTGGCCAAGAAGGGCTGGCACAAACCCCACTTGGCCCAGCCGGTCAATCGACGCATGGACGCCAAGTACAGGCAGATGTAGGGGGATACTGTAACGCTCACCTGGCTCCCACGGAGGCTCTGGTCTTGGTTGCTGTGGCCTCTTCAAGCGTGATGCACAGAATTCGGACCACCGATTGAACAGGACCCCCAAATCTTGCTTGTCTGGCCCATAGGAATATCCTTCTGCAGATGAGAAAGGGGATTAACTGTCTGCTGAATAGTGTGCTTGCTCACCCCTTTCCCCCCTTAGTTCTTCTCTGACTTCCTCCAAAACCCCCGGTTTAAGCTCACCTTAGGGTTTGGAAGGATGAACTCTCCATCCTGCTTCTGGTGCAGGGGCGCGCGTTCGTCCAGTTACTTCACTGGTTTTCAGAATGGCGCTGGCAAATCCACTTGACTTTTCTGAGCGATACGCCATAAGTAAGAAGATGCAAAAGTTCAAGTGTGAGCCCCCTTTTATGTTGTTTTTCCTAACCTGTGATCTGTCCTTTATTTCAGGTGCAGAACAAAGGCGATGCGTTGAGGGGTTAAATTGTCGGTGGTAAAATCAGGTAAGTTAGTGATGAGGGCGACCCCTCTAAATGTCTTTATAATTCCCCAGTAATGTCTTTAGTCCTTTCCCCATAGGGGCCGGGGTGCGGTACCTGCCAAAGATGCGGCGCCGACCCGAGATGTGGAATGGTTCACCAAGAAAAGCCGGTAAGTAATATGGCTGAAAATTCGGCTTTCCTCTTGTGTTCCCTTGCTCACCTTTTGTCTCTTCTTCTCTCCCCTAGGTGCAGAGATGTGGCGACCGGTGCTGAGAGCCGCGATGGAGCCGGGCGGCGTCTCGGGAACAGGTGAGTGAAGCGCGGCGCTGCAGCGAGCAACGCAGTGCTTTTAAATGGAAGTCTTCCTTCAGGAATGCTGGCGTGGAGATTCCGGATGCAGGTAAGAAGGTTGAATAAGTTCTTGGTTTTCATCTTTCTCTTCTCTTCTTTCCTTACAGGTCTTCCAGGTTCGAGGCGGGCGTGGCTGGAGTCCAGGTGCAGGAGCAGACACAGTGAGCGTTCAGCTGCTGGGATGCAGAACAACGCGAAGCACGTGTGGCTGTCCGGGCGTGGCTTAAATAGCCTTGGAAGAAGTTCCAGGTGAGTATTCTTCCACAGCCCCACCCAAGTAACAAAATAGTTCCTTCAGAAAAATAGTCCCTCCTAAGCCTCATTTGGCTTGGTTCTTCATGCAGCATGGTCTGCATCAGGTGAGTGTGCAGCATGGTCTGCTTCAGGTAAGTGCACCAAACACTTCCCCTTATGAGCCTGGCGCCTATTGTGCCAGGACTGATGTCCAACATGAGCCTGGCACCAACGGCGCCAGACAAAGTCCAAAGAGCCCGTATAAAGGGCCGCTGGGCTTTTACCCGGGGGCGTGATGCCTGCTCCCGGGGGTGCTGGGCCTGGCCTGGTGCTCCGGGGGTAGACATCATGACAGATACACTCTTGCTCTCGGCCCATCCTCAGCCACACTCCTCGGTGATCGCTGCAGCATTGCTATACTCCAAGCCTCAGACGTCCTCAGCCTCTTCCTCTGCGGCGCTGCTAGGCAAGGAGGAGAATATCTTGGAGGCGTACGGCAATAAGCTCTATTCCAACATGTCCTTGTATCTTCGTCAGGCCAACGCTGATGCCATGATGGCTGTCATGAGCGCTACTCCCGAGGAGCCAAGACTGGCCCAGCGTCCCCGGAAGCAGGCTCATCATCCACACCCCCGGTTCCAGCAGACCCCTACAGGGGCCCTTTGGACCATATCCTGGCGCCTCTGGCGCCAGGCTCATAAGGAACCACAGTCCCGGCACCATGGGCGCCGGGCTCATATTCTTAAAGTGTGCAGTAGTGATTGGGTGGACTTACCTGTGGCAGACCATGCTGCATACTCACCTAGAACAATCCAAGCTGGGTGAAGTCCCAGCCACTGGCTGGGAGGGAACAATCCTCTGTTACAGGAACTCTTTTCTTACCTGGGTGAGGCTGGAGGAAGAATACGCACCAAAGCACTTCTCCACTATTTAAACCACGCCCGACAGAATTCACGTGCTTTGCGTTATTCTGCAACAGAAGCAGGACGCTTACCGAGTCGGCTCCTGCATTCCATGTCCAGAAACACCCTCAGCTTCTCGAGCAGCAACCTGTGGATGAAGAAAAGGCACAGGAACATCTACTCACCAGAATTCAGCCACAAGAATCCAGTCTCCGACAACCTGCAAATAAAGACATAAGGTTAGAAAACGGGCAACACGCTCGCAGCTGCTCTCGCTTACCTTATCCATCCGTGATCACACCGGAGTTCACCGCGGCCTTCGCTTCGGCAGCATTCCAGCACCTGGAAGACAAAAGACATTGTTAGTGGTGTCCGAGCCGAAGGGTTCGCAATTCAGTTATACTTACGCGCTTCTTCACACGCAGCATCGCCCTCAGCATTTCGGCATCTGAAAGAAAAGCAAAGACATTATTAGAGGTGCCCATTTTGAAGTGGCCACAATTCAGTAATACTTACGCGCTTCTTCACGCGCAGCAGCGGCAGCATCGCCCTCAGCATTTCGGCACCTGAAAGGAAGGAAAAGACATTATCAGAGGCGCCGATTTGGAAACGGCCACAATTCAGTTATACTTACGTGCCACCGCACGTGCAACAGCGGCGGCATCGCCCACAGCATCTGGGCACCTGAAAGACAGAAAAGGACATTATAAAAGGGTGCTCCTTCAGAAGCAGCCTCAGATCTTCTATACTCACGAGCCTCTTCTTGCACAGCAGTGGTGGCGTCGCCAACAGCTCCTCGGCACCTGAAGGACTATTACAAGCCACAAAAGGACACTGAGCCTAAACACTGAAATCATCCAGTGACGAAACTGGATTCCACGCGCCCCTGCACCAGAAGCAGGATGGAGAGCTCGGCTTTACTAAACCAAAGGTGAGAGTTCGTGGAGACCAGTCGCGAACCAAGAAGTGGGAAAAGCAGAAGATTGGTGGGAGAACTTATCCAACCAGCTTGTAATTACCCCTTTTTCTTCCACCTGCAGAAAACTCACCTTACAAGCCTGACAGTCAATATTCGGGGGTCCTGCCCAGAGCGTCTTCCGAGTTCTACGCCTCATCATAGTCATAGAAGCAACTGTAGCAGTCCAGTTTGGGTCAGGGCCTCCGTGGGAATCAGGTGAGCGTTACAATGGCTGCCGCCAACCAAAGATTATGGTGGGAAATTGCATACTTCCTCCCAGAACTCCCCACTCAGAGCCAATCACGCTTTAAGGCGGGGCTATCCGAGCCCAAGTTGGTGGCGCATGACCTCATGGAATCCACCGTGGCCCATATTGACACCTCTGGCCATGCCATCTGTATCGCAACGGACATGAGAAGGACAGCCTGGCTCTGGGCAACAAAATTCAACCCGGACGTCCAGGAACACATATTAGATCTACCGTTCGAGGCTATTGGGGGGACCGTCTCCACTACTCCACGGACAAAGAGCTGGACAAAAAGAAAAACAGCTCATAGACGGCCAAGTCTTTATCCTGACAAAGACCACTCCCAAATCGTACACCCAATCTCGGCAGCGCTCCGACAGGGGTCATACGTACGGAGGGTTCTGTGGCTTCCAGGAACAGAGATCCAGGCAGCCAGACTGCTCACCATCTCAGAATCGGTGCAAGCAACAAAAGGGGGGTTGGAGGGAGTAAGGACTTTTTCCAGTTTCCGCTCCTCCGCGACAGCTTCCGAGGGAAAGAAGGCATGACACGCCCCTTCGGGTCCACGTGTCTTTGGTGGGGGGCAGGCTTACTCTCCATGCACATTTCTGGGACCAGAATCTCACGGACCCATGGATCCTCTCCTTAGTATCCACAGGGTACTGCCTCCCTATCCCAGCCTCTCCTTCCTCCTCCCCTACACTCCCACAAGTTGGGACAGCAACTCTTTTGGCGGAGATCTGGTTGCTCGTAGAGAGCCAGGCAGTGGAGGAAGTCCCAGCCTCCCAGCGAGGCTTTGGATTTCACTCCAGGATTTTCCCCATTCAGAAGTAGAACCAGGCAGACCTGAGAGTTGTGCTGGACCTTTCCACCCTCAACCTCTCCTTAACTCTGCAAAATTTGAAGATGGTTACGCAAGCTTTTATAGCAGAGACATTGGACAAGGGAAACTGGATGTGCTCCCTGGACCTGAAGGACGCGTACCTACATGTCCCGATTTGGCAGCCTCATCGTTCTTTCCTATGGTTCAGGATCATGGGCTACCATTTTCAATACAAGGTCCTTCCTTTTGGCCTCAACTTGGCCCCCAGGGTCTTTTCCAGGCTCATTAATGCGGTGGTGGCCCTCCTCAGAGTGCAAGGCCTCCATATCTACCCATGGCTCGTCAGGGCTACATCTCCGGAAGCGGTTCACCACTCTTCCCATGCCCTTATGAACACACTGCACAATCTGGGCTTCTCGCTCAATCTCAAGAAGTCGCAGCTGCTGCCTACGCAGACTCTGACATTCTCGGGCATCATCTGGGACACGTGCTCTGAGAAGGTATTTCCAACGGAGGACAAAATCTCTGCCATCAAGAGGGCCACCACCCAATTCCTCAGCAGAGAAGTGACCTCGGCATGGTGGTGCCAACATCTCTTGGGTCTATTGGCAGCAGTCCTATTAGCCGTCCCGCACACGAGACTAAGGATGAGGAGGATTCAGCTGCACTTTGCGGCCTCATGAAACCAGGAGCTGGGCTCTCAATCCGAGATGATCAACGTTTCTCCATCTCTCCACCCGGACCTAACTTGGTGGTCCAGAGACTGCAACCTATGGATGGGCAAACCCTTCCGGCCGCCCACTCCGCAGGCCACCATCACCACGAATTCCTCGCACCTGGACTCGACCGGAGCAGGAATACCACATCAATTGGCTAGAGCTGAACGCCATCTGGCTAGCGCTCAGGACATTCCTACCACTTCTCAGGGGCAAGGTTGTCCTCATGCAGATGGACAACTCGACCAGCAAATACTATGTCAACAAGCAGGGAGGCACCAGATACCCTCCTCTGTGCAGACTGGCAATCAGCATGTGGGAGGAGGCCCTGGAAAACGACATCTACCTCACAGCAGTCCACTTCCCGGTGGAATCCAACCTGGAAGTGGATAGGCTGAGCAAGCTCGGAGCAGACAATTACGAGTGGCAGCTAATCAACCTCGTTATTCAGGAGATCGTCAACAGGTGGGGTCATCCCCAGGTGGATCTCTTTGCCACCTGGCACAACAAGAAGTGCCCTCAGTTTTCATCCTGGCAGGGACAGGGGCCCGGCTCCCTGGGCGACGCATTTAACCTCAAGTGGAATGGCATGAATGCCTACGCCTTTCTGCCCACGCCGCTGATTCACAGAGTAATTTGCAAAATCAAGGCGTCTCGTCAACTCCTCATCATTCTAATAGCCCCATGGTGGCCGGCCCAATGTGGCATTTTTTACGTAGGATTAACAAGAAAAGTGAAAACAAGATGGACTGAACATAAATCAAATATAAGAAATAAATCTATCCATTCACCAGTATCACAACATTTTAATTCCCATAATCATACCATAGCACAGATTAGATGTATCATCCTCGAGCATGTCAAAAGTCCAAAACGAGGAGGAGACATTAAGTTACTTTTGCGACAGAAAGAGATTGAATGGATTGAGAGGCTTTATTCCCTGGAGCCTAGAGGAATGAATAATGAGTTTGATTTATCTTGTAATATTTAGTTGCGTATCATTGTTGTTTTAATACTGTGAGAAATATGTAATGTTTGATTGTTGAGCTATATGATACCCTATATTGCAGTGGTAATAGAATAATGTAAACTGAGGAGTATATATTATACTAAATATGTTTTGTTTTCTACAAAAAAAAAATTGTGAATAATGGGTAATGTTGTTTTCTCGGTGCCATGCACCGTTGGCGCTTTCTGTTGAATTTAACATCATCCCATAACTCTTCCCAGTCGGATACTATCATTTGAGCAAGCATAGAATTCCATGAGTATGAATCATCACCAGTGTTACTGAGTGAACTAATATTTATCATGCACAAGTATGTATAATTCCATACAATGAGCATATCTCGTTGATCTGAAATTCCCTAAGGGTTTTTTTTATAAATAGAGTCTTGAATCACATCATTTGGCATTTCACAACATTGGAATAGCAAGGCTACCAGGGCCCAGAACAAAAGCGAATGGACCAGATTCTGCCACTTGGCAGACTCCAAAGGAATCGATTCCCCAGGCGTGCACTTTGGACAACGTGCTCTCCTTCTCGGTGCACCTCGCCCACTCTGGCGGCAGGTGGACACCTGCCGTACACACACCGCATTAATTGGAGGTTACAGGAACTCGGAGGAAGGCGTCATCTCCTCCTCCAATCCTATCGTCAAGAAACATCTGACGGGACTCGCAATGCTCTACCCGCCTGTCATGAGGCATCAGGCCTCCAAGACTTCTATATCCCGCTGGATGGTCTCTGCCATCAAAGAAGCAAAGGGGGCCAGCACAAGCCGCTCCCGGCCAACATGCATGCCCACGCAGTCAGGGCCAAGGCAATGGCCATCGCATTTCAGCGCCATGTCCCTTGGCAAGTCATAAGCAGGGCGGCCACTTGGGCCACTCCCTCGGCTTTCTGTAAGCATTACTGTTTGGATGCTGGCTGTAGGTCTGATGTGGCTTTCGGACAGGTGTTTCTCAGGAACCTATTTGCTTAAGGAGGGTCTCCTCCAGCCTGGGGCTACATTCAGTTGTAATCGCCCAGGCATTATGGAGGAAAGGGGAAGGAACCTAAGAGTAATGTTACTCACTGTAGTGACTAATGTACTCTAAGTCTCCTTTCCTCCATATGTCCCACCAACCTCCCCCCTAATAATACTGGTGTCATTAGGCATTGTTAAATCTATTGTCAACGCAACAATGGGGACTGAGGTGTGGCGCCGGAGGGCGGGGTCAGGGCAGCGCATGCTCACTGGGCTGCACCCCAGCGTACCTCTAAATTTAAAGGGGAAGATGGTTCTGTCTCCCGTCCCTTGGAAGAGATGCCCATGCAGTGTGGGATGTTCTAACCCACTAGTCTTTGCCCTGCAACATCACTGTGTGCTGTGTTCATCAAAACAACAGAACGGCTGCCGAAAAGCCTTAAGTGCGCAGGAAAACCTGCAAAATAGGCCGCCAATCCATTTTTCCTATGTCAGTGGTAACAAAGACCACTGCCAAAACCTATCATGGAGCTGCCCACAGAGAAAAATGAAACTACTTGAAAAAGCAGTGCTGCATTGCAAGGGAAACCCAGAACTGCTTTAAAAATCTGTTTTTCCTTGGCTGTGGAAAGTGCAAAAATCATGGTTCCCAAACACCACAAAAGATCCAACATCCTTGTTGGATGTTAAACATCACTTTAATTAAAGAATTCACCTAAGCACAATGTCAGCAGAAACATATTTTATCAGAAGAAAATCCACATTCAAAGATGCTTGCATGGGAAAAATATGTCAGAAATGGGCGCAGTACCACTGCTCGCCTATGTCAGAAGCTGGTATTTACTTATACTCTCATTTAAACTTGTGCCTTAAAATCAAAGTATGGAAAAGAAGAGACTTCCTATCAAAAGCAATATAGGGTAACAATTCAATCTCTGTTTTAAAAAGGCTGGCATTAAGAGATGTGTAGCTATATTTGTAAAAATGTAAATTGTATTTTAGAAAAAGACCATTTTAAACATTGTTTTAAAAGTAAGTTAAAGCCAGCCACACTGAGCTTCAAAGACATTCCACAGTTTCTCCCAAACAAAGGAATCTTCCCCCCTCCTCTCTGCTAAGGAAATGGCAGGGAGGTGTGAAAGGAAGTGGAGGGGACTTTGGCCTGTTGCTCTGACAGTAGACAACTGAAAGGAAATGCTAATTTGGGTGTCGACAGAAAACAACTGCTGGCAGGAAGAAGCCTGGGACTGCTCTGGCCCAGCCAAAACCTTGGGGGAGGGACTAGACTGAAATGTGTATCTGGAACTGAAGAAAATATCCTTTTGAGAAAAAGACTTATAGAAAACTGTGACAAAATGTTAAAAAACTGAAATTTATAGGTTGTTAAAATGAAAATGTTGCTCACAAGTAGAAACTACTCTGGAATTTGTGCGATGTTCAGAGACTGAACCACGAAAATGTTGTTATTGTAGCAATTGTGATAATGCTAGGAATATGAACATTTACAGGATGGTGCCCAGGTGTTATGCGCATGTATGTGGAAAAATGTGTACAGATCTGACACTGGGTAACCAATCAAAAGCGCGAAAAACGGTCATTTGTGAACCAAAACTATTTAAAAGATGGGACTTTGATGGATAAGTGCCTTATTTAATTTGGGATGTAAATATGTATTATTAGTAAGTTGGTGATATTGGAAATATGTTTTATATGAAAAATAGATTTTTTCCCTGGACCATAAACACAGCATCATCATGACTCATCATGACACTCTGTTTCCTTCTCAAATCAGGAGAGAGGGAATACTTTGGCCAATCAGTTTCCTAGATGGTGGGCTTATTATAATCAGCCTATCTACCCCCTTGGGAAATATATAAATAGGGACTGTTGAGGACCTAGAGACATACACATTCACCCATCAACTGACTTACTGGCAAAGTGCTCTGCAGGAAGAACCCAGATCAAGACTCCAGAACTCTGAAAGCAAAAGGCCCATTCCAAAGCTGAACCATTCTTAGCTGGCCTTTAAAATCTTGCAACCTGATTTTAGCCCCAAACTTCCCAAACTTCCAAGGGGCCCATCAACAAATTGAACAGCCTGGCTGTGATGTGTTTCTGCTTCTTGCCAAGAACTCTTGCTAGAACCCAGAGATCCAAACCAGTAGAGCAGCACTGTAACCCAGAACCAACCCATCAGATGCAGTCCAAGAAGCCGTGCAGAGACCAGAGTGCCTTGCTAAGTGCAGAACCAAGCGCCTGAATCCTGTCTGGTGGCTAGCAGATTCCAGTCCAAAACCTTTGACCAGATCCCTGACAGGCGTATTCCAAAACCATAGTTGTGAGTATTTAGCATAGAATTGTCCATAGCCAATCTCTTATCCTTAAGTAATCCAATCCCAAACCATTGTAGCATCTCCAGAACTGCATTGTAGAACCTCTTTTGTCTGTCCTGAATCCTTCTCTCATCCATATAGTCCTGTGATAATTGTAGTGATAATCATCTTTGCGCTAATATATATTTGCTGAAGAAAGGCAAGTGTCGCAGTGGGCAAAGATCAGACAGAGGCACCTCTGGACTGGTGGCTGTACCGCTGGTATCTCGCATCTTCATAGCCCCTAAGTATAAAGCCAATCCTTCTTTATCATATTCAAAAGCACATCTTTCATTTGAAATCTTGACTCTTTTTGAGAAAAATCAACTTTTACTAAAACCTCTAACGTTTGAACCGCACATGCTAGAAACGAAATTTAAGTGTCAGATTGAAGCTAACATCCTCAGTTTTCAAACCAACCCAGAACCGCATTCCTTATATTTTTCTGCAATTGTGTTTCCCGCGCGCTGAAAAGTTTGCCGCGATTCTCCAATTGGCTCAATTTCAACACATTTAAAATAGCTATTTCTTTGCATTCAACCCTTGAATTCAGTCTCCTATCTGCCAGTCATTCAACCATCATTGCTAGTGTTTACCTGGAACTATCCAAAGCGGCTCCCACTAGTTCTGAATCCTATTTAGCGAATTAAAGTCATTTTCAGTGTTTTTCCCATTGATTACAAGCCACATTCAGAAGCATCTGACCGGTTTAAAATCAGTCCTGTTTCTCTCTAAGCTTGCTGGGGGGAATTGGGATTGAAACTGCATTTGTAGAGTGTTTATTCCTGAAACCTGTTTTCTCTCCTTCCATCTCTATATTGCATATTAGGGGGGATTGAGTAGTACTAGGGGGAAAGAGTGATTACTTTGCATTTGATGAACACACAAAAGTATTATTTCTGTGCTGCATTAATTTCCTATCCTTGCATTTCATTGAACCCACACAAAGTTTTATTCTATGCTACATTATTCTTCTCATCTATACTCCTATTGATTAAAGAGATTGTTGATTGTAATATCACCCAACGCTGATCATTGTATAAATATTAATAGTGTGATATATAGAAATTGTTCAAATTCATAAAAGTGTGATCTATATATTGTTCATTTCATAAAATAAATCTTTAACTTTGCAAAACAACCTACTTCTTGGTTCAGTGAGACCGGGGGGGGATTCAAAGAGAGGGGCGTGATATAAGGGTACATCATGCAGAAATAAAAGAACTTTTAGACATAAAAATATATAATTAAGGGTTTCAGCCGTGCATCACACGCTAGGCATTGACTTAGGTGAAGTGCTGGGTTGAAACCACTTACAGCAGTATGGGGAAAGGGGGTTTTAGGACTAAGAGTATGTTATTCACTACGGTGAGTAACTTACAATTTCTGCCCATCCAAGTACACCAGGGTGATCACGAACCCAGGAGAGCGGGGTTCGGAGACAGGTAAGAAGTGGATCAATTTATAAGTGTCGGGTTAAGTTGTATATTGTGTGCCTGCCTACACCGGTCTCCCTATAAGGTGCGTTGGAGCATCACCCTCCTACACAACCATGATCTGAAGGCACATCTAGGTTGTTTGGAGGTTTCCAGGAGCGAAGAACTAGGCAGCCAGAGAGGTGGCTTAGTACGCACAGGCGTAAACCACAGAGGCACAGCTAAGGGGTTATATTCAACCCCCCTCCTCATCCACCTCACAACCTGAAATTGTCTGGATCCGAGAGTCTCCTGTTCGAGGCAGTCTCTCTACACAAGATCCACTGGTGTCACCGTTTCATAGACTGCTGCCTTATTTCCATTCGTTAAGACAGGTTTCGGCTCTCTGTGACTCAACCGTACTCTTCCTCCCCTCCCGTTACTCAGATAGGGTCCCCAGCATTACTCAAGGAAGTGGAGTTCTTGATAGAATCTTGTGCAGTAGAGAGAGTCCCTGTTGATGACAGAGGAAAGGGATTCTACTCCAGGATCTTTGCAATAGTCAAAAGGAATCAGCAGGGCCTGTGAGTGGCATTGGACTTTTCATACCTCATCCTGTATTAACCCCCTAGAAAAATTAAAGATGGTGACTCCAGTGCAGATCCCAGAGACGGTTTGCCAGGGAGACTGTCTAGTTTCTCTGGACCTGAAAGCCGCTTATCTACAAATACCAATTTGGAATACCTGAGGCTTTCCCTAATGGGAAGACATTTCCAGTGCAAAGCCCTGTCCTTCGGGCTCAATGCGGTTCCCAGGGATTTCACAAGGATTATGAACTGCTTAGCCAGTCTTCAGGCTCAGGGATCAGCATGTCTACCCCTACCTGGACGACTAGCTTATCAGAGCATTTTTGCCCCAGGAGGCACCCCATACACTGTGTGCAGTAATTGACCTGCTATTCGAGTTTGGGTTCACAGTGAACATCAAGAAATCGGAGTTCATCTCCACCCAGAGGATTACCTTCATTGGATTCCTGTGGGACAAAGGGCAGGTCAGAATATTTCCCACACAAGACAGGAGGAGGGATATATTCCTTAAATATGATCTAAACCATGCTAGCGTATTGAACATCTCTGGTGACATTGAGGATTTGCAAGATATCACCAGCCATGATATAGACCAGATTGAATTTGTCTCTGACACTTGCTTTTCTGTGGTCAGACTTCGCATACCATCTGGCGTAGTCTGGAACTCTATTTGGCATTGTAAAATGCAACGTTTCGAACTAGGCTTTCTCTTAGCCCTAGAACCAGAGTCTACCCCGCATTTGATACAATCATCCAAGACCAAAGTTAACATCTATCAGGGATCCACTCACAAATTTACCAATTGTCCCACCCTATCCTCTAACTGCTCTTCTTAACCACCAAATGTCTTAACTTTCTTACCCTTGAAACTTGCCAGCTGGAACACTCGAGGCCACCCACATCTACACATCTCCATGTCTTACCTTTCTCACTCCTACCATATCGTAGCCCTTCAGGAAACCTGGCTACTTACTCCCCCAGTTTGGGATGGTTTTGATCTTACTTTGCTTCCAGCTTTACCTAGCAAGGGCAGATCCTCCTCGGGCCTGCTAGTTGCGGTTAACTCACAAGTGGGCCTCTCTGTTTCTCCTTGGGCATCAGTACAAGCCCACATCCAATTGGTGAAGATTATCCATCGTACCTTCACCATTGCACTGGTCAACATCTACCGCAATCCTCTTGGCCAAACCGATTAATCCTTTTTCGATGGCCTGGCCTCCATACGTGACATAGTTCTAATAACTCCTCACATGCAATTGTCCTGGGTGATCTAAATCTTTACTGTTGGATCCAAACTCGCTCCACTCAATCAACAACTATGTGGTCCTCTTTTATGATGCAACGCAACTTCCATATGGTCAACGGTGCGGTCCCAGTTGACGTCCCTCCCCGATGCACTTGGCACCGAGGAACCAGTTCGAGCACCATTGACTACATTTATGTCGATGCTACATTGTTCCAACACATAGATAGTTTTACCATCATTGATAAAACTCATAGCGATCACAAACTACTCTCTATGCATATTCAATGGTCTCATCTGCAAGAAAAAAATCATTACTTCTCGCCTGAACTTTCAATCAATGAAGCTAGATCACGAGTGCACTGGAATCTTTCTACCTTGTCATCATTCAAGCACAGTCTTGAACACCACGCCCAATCGTTTTATCCGGCTCACTATTCTGAGCTGTTGGTCTCTTTTGTTAATACTCTTACTACTCCGAGACAGCTGAATGCTAGACACCAACACTTTTTTGATCCAGATATTCAAGCAACTAAAGCCGCTTACAGAAGAGCGAGAAAAGCTATTCTTCGATTAAATTCTCTCTCGTGTAGTCGTGGTCTTTCCAACCTTAAATGCAGCTATAAGAATTGGATTAGAAGCAAAAAGGCTTCTCTTTTTCAACATGATAGTGAAGTGATGCTAAGGTCAATGAGAAATAAAAACTCCAGTTCTATGTGGCAATTACTTCATGCTCAGACATCTAACTCACAGGGTGCTCTACAGATCAATAGAGTCTCAGATTTGACCTGTTTGACCCATTTTTCGACTTTATATGCTGATCCAGAATTCCTACACTCCAAATTTCATACAAATACCTACATCCCTTGGAAAGTTGATTTTACAATTTCTGATATTAAAGAACAAATCATGAAAGCTACCTCGTCGCGAGCTGCCGGCCCAGATGGCCTCTCTAACATGATTTTCAGTCCCATCCTCACGAATGGGCCTATGTTTTACACATCATATTTTGCAGTATTCTAAAACATCAGCTAATTCCCCCTTCGTGGAAGACTTCACTAATCATTCCGATTTTCAAAAAAGGTGATCGTAGTTTACCATCCAATTATCGTCCCATTGCACTTCTTGATGCGCCGGGCAAACTTTTTTGCAAATTTCTCCGCGATTTCAACACATGGACCAAAAATGTCCATCTCCGTGACCCTCAACAATCAGGTTTTGTTTCAGGCTTGGGTACTACTATCAATTTAATTTGTCTGAACACACTTAAAGCACAATTCTATGCAGCCAAACAACACATTTCTTTTGCTTTTGTAGACCTTAATGCAGCGTTTGATTCTGTTAGCCGACCATTACTCTTTGCTAAACTAATTTGTGATCATTGTCCTCCCACTTTCTTTGATATTATTTCTGTGCTTCATACTGGGACTTCTATTCAAACAACACATTTCTTTTGCTTTTGTAGACCTTAATGCGGCGTTTGATTCTGTTAGCCGACCATTACTCTTTGCTAAACTAATTTGTGATCATTGTCCTCCCACTTTCTTTGATATTATTTCTGTGCTTCATACTGGGACTTCTATTCAAATCCGTCTTTCCCTAGAGGGACGTCTCTCTCCAAGTATTCCCACAGCCCGTGGACTCAAACAAGGCTGTCTGATGGCTTTGGCCGTTTTCAATTATTTTATTCAAGACATGAAACTTGCCTTCGAAAACATAATTTTGGACTCGCCCAAATTCAATAACCACCCAGTTAAAGCATTACTATATGCTGATGATTTGGTCCTTGCATCCAAAACTCATTCTGGTTTACAGACTCTATTAAATGCATTTCATAACTATATTCTTTGTAATGAACTGAGAGTAAATACCACAAAAACTCAAATTGTTTCATTCTGTCCGAGACAACGCAAACCACTATCACACTTGTGGCATATAAATAAGATTCCCTTAACTGTGGTCTCACAATACGCTTATCTTGGGATGATTTTCGAGGGCAAATCGCACCCCTCTGGCCATATTCTACACCTGAGCTCCAAATTGAAAACTGCCACCTTGCAGGCTTCCATCATAATGTCTAAGTATGGCACATTTTCTGTGATTCCTGCACTACAATTTTGGAATTTAAAAGTTACTCCTACTCTAGTCTATGGCCTTGAAACTATGAATGAAGATTTGTCCTTGCTCTTTATCTTATGGGAAGCCAGATTTTGGAGACATGTATTACATTTACCACAATGGACACATTGTGCATGGATCAGGTTTCAATTAGGGCTACGTTCATTACAAGCTTTGCATGATTGGCAAACCTATGCCCTCTTTAGAAAATGTCTGATTTCAACTACTCATACGTCTATTCTACAACTGCTTTCTTAATATATGTTCTCTGTTAAACATGTCTTCATACATACCTGGCTGACAAGGGTATATAACTTAACTAATGCAGTATATAACTTGACTAATGCAGAATCTCAATTGACATCCTGATAACAAACCCAGACAGATCAAAACTCAGAATTTATGAGACTGACTGTCTTTTGACTAGAGATCTTTGCCTACAATACAAAGACGGGGATGGTTTGAGATTTCCTCACAACAAAAATTCATATTGTGGCTCCATATTTGATGCTTTCCCCAACTCCGCAATATTGTTTGGGCATTCTTTGCTTGAGGTTTAATCTTTGGATCACAAGGGATATTCAAGTCAGGCGAAAGATTTTACCTTCATCTGATAATGTTTGTCATTTTTGTAGCTTACCTGACACTCATGAAACACTTATCCACCTGATTACAGAATGGGTCCGCAAGCAACATGCATATTGTCAGTGCAGCTGGCGAGGCTCAAGATCAGAATCCAGTTCCATCTGTCAGTCTAGAAAAATGGATACCTCTCATGATTGACGGCAAATGTATTTTGGTGGCTGAAGGCCAACCGTCTCATGTACGAAACGATAGAAATACAGGTTTCCGAGTTTTACCAATGAACGGCCATTTTGATGTAACAAGGATCGCCATTTTGTTTTCTAACAATTGTTCATTACTTTCTGTTCACATTGCTTCACAGCACATTTTCTGCTTACACTGCTCGACTGTTAACATTGTTGTCTGAACGTGAAAGGACAAGGCCGCAGGGCCGCGAGGCTATTAAGAGTTCATTGAAACACAACGTAGGCAGCTTCGGGGAGGAATGCCCGGCTCCCTCCCGAATGTAGCCTTGAAGCAGAGCCGCTGGGCATTTAATCATTTCACAGCTGCCAGCCAGTCTCGTTTTATGGTAGAATATGTTAGAATAAAGCAGCTAAAGGCTTGATTTATGCTCTTCTTACGGCCCCCCTTTTCAGAGCCCTGAAGAGCATGTCGGCTCCCAGGACACGAATAGCACCTCATAGATAGCAAGGTCTGGAATGTGACTCTTCCCCTGTATGTAGCTCGCTTACAAGAACAGAAGCACTGTGTTCTGTTCAACAAAGAAAAGATTTCTCCGCACTTGCAAGGTTGCATATTGTTACTAGAATAGATATTTGAAGGTGTCATGTTCGTCGAAAGTGTCCATCATCAAACCGAGTTTAAAGAAACCCAATAAAGGGGGGTGTTAAACATGTCACAGCTGATTGTATGAAATGCAGTTTGTATATATGTAACTGATGTACGTAATTCTCTCTCTTACGTCCCTCGAGGTCTAGAGATACACGTTGCGGGGCGTGAGACCGAGTTGGCCAACTGAGACTATTTGCTTTGCAATAAACCCTAGCTTTGGGAATACAACCTTGTGTCTGGCGTATCTATCGTGTGTGGTGACTTGCCTTGTTTCCATCACGCGAGGGACCCCTAGGGGCCCTCTTTCACATCTGACAGCTTCATGGGACCAAGAGACGGAATCCCAATCGGACAATATTTCTGTCCCGCCATCCCTCACAGAGGACTTGGCATAGTGGAGGGAGGAGTCGACTTTCAGCTCGGGAGCCCCGTTTCATCATCCTCCCCATTTGCTGATTGTAACAATGGACTTGTCCCTAGAAGGCTGGAGTACCACACTGGGGTCTCACTCCATGCACGGAGTGTGGACCAGTGGGGCCTTGAACAAGCATAGCAACTATTTGGAGTTGAAGGCAATATTCCTACCTCTGAAGTAATTTGCTCCTCTAGTGCCGAGCAGGGTGGTGCCCATTCTAACGGACAGCACTACCTCAATGTTCTATGTGAACAAACTGGGGACGGGTCTCCTCTGTGCACGCTGGCCATTCACCTGTGGGAATGGGCCACTGCTAAGGGGATGTGGCTAACAGCAGCCAATGCCCCAGGACAGGACCATAATTAGGCGGGCAGGCTCAGCAGGCTCAACACCAGTTCTTATGATTGAGAGATAAAGGATTCCATCATTCAAGAGATCTTTCTCTGTTGTGGTCAGCCATAGATGGAGCTGTTTGCTACATACACCAATGTCAAATGCTACAGATGTACCTCTTGGGAGGGCCAGAGCATGGGGTCCGAATGGGATGCCTTTCACATAGACTGGTCGGGGATGACATGTAATTCCCGCCGACCCCCGGTGTTGCAGGGAGTGGTCAATAAGTTCAGAATGTCCCGCAGGTGCACAATGATACTGGTGGTGCTGCTGTGGGCCGCCAGGGTGTGGTACTTGGACCTCAAGCAACTGTCTGTTCGAGAGCCAGATGTGATCACAGCAGGGGGTCTGAGTGGTGCGCCCCAATCCTCAGTCCATGGCGTTAGCAGCCTGCTGCCTAAGAAACTAACATTAGCTCATTTTTAGCTGTCAGATGACAGTTTGAATATTGTTCACAGAGCCTGAAAGGACTCGACGCAAGCACACTACAAGAGCAAATGGACAAGAGTTTGTCATTGTTCGCAGCTGAAAGGCATTGACATTCTAAAATGTACTCTAGATGTCGTTTTGTCTTTTTCAGCATACTTGGCACAGTCAGGAGTTTTGGTGGACACATGAAGAACCTATTTGGAAGTCATTTAGAAGCCGTTGGAGCATATAGAAGTGCCTGGAGTGATTAATGAGAATAAATCCTCCGATCAGAAGGACTAGGCCTTCCTACATTCTTCCCTGATCCTCAAGGTGAGGCAGACATAGTTTTACACTGCTTAGATACAGTCGCCGGGGAAGAAAGCTTCTAAGGCAATCATAGCCAGTTGAATGGTGTCTTGCATAGTGGAAGCATACAGAGCGCAGCACAAATCACCTCTATTTGTGCACATTTAATAACAGCCAAGGCTACACAGTGGCCTTTTAGCGATACGTACTGTGTGGGATGTAATCAGCAAGGCAGCAACATGGTCCACTCCTTCCGTCTCCTACCGTCATTACCGTTTGGAAGTTAGCTTGCGGGAACAGCTTTCGGCCAGGCAGTTCTCAAACCTTTTTAAGTAAAGTGATGGTTAGCTCCTACCCAATTCTGGGGAGGGAAGGCGACAGGACGGAGGAGTAAGAAGAAGTGACTAATGTACTCTTAGCCCATAGTCCCCTTTCCCCCATACGCCTCTCCCTCTACCCCCTCAAGTCTTAGACGTGCAGCTAGGGCTGTTGTTCCCAACACGCGTCACTGGGGACTGAGGTATTGTGCCAGCGTGCATGGTTATGCCTGCTCTGGAGCCTACACGTTCATAAATGTATTCCTTTACAAGTGAAGTGCTATAGTTTTGGAGGTCAAAAGACTCTGTTCTTCTCCCTGTATGGGGACACCCATACAGTATGGTTGAAAGGGAATATGGACTAGGAGTACATTAGTCGGCACAGTGAGTAACTTGTTTATTTTTACACCTGGACCCTAGCCCCCTTTCACGTATCCCTCATTCTGCACCTTATGATAAGTGTCCATCTATTGTGTGCTGCTAAAAAGAACTAGTGATTGGGGTGGGCATCGTGTTAGGTGGAAGCCCTGTGCTAGTGGTGTCTTGTGCATTACGGTTAGACCTCATCTATTGATCAGGGTATCAGCGCAAGAACTGGGAGAAAATGGGTTGCAAAAGATTAAATCTCTTGCATCATTCAGAGGGGAAACTGCCAATTTGTGCTGGATTTGTTGTTTTTTGCTAACTTTTTCCTCCCAGCCAGGCTTGATATAATGCCTCACTGAATGGCCCAGTTGTGCTCAGCCTTAAGAGTCCTAATGACTCCTAAGGCAGGGGTACCCCTAGTGTCCAGATGGGATACCATCCCATCCCCTCTCACTCAGTCATGTGGTTTTGTTGGTAGTATCTTTTTGCTCAGTGTAAAATGGCTCCATTTGGCGGAAACCATTTTCCCTGGCTGGAGTTGCTTGTTTCCTGGAAGACCTTAGGGGGTCACATGATGTGTGTGTGTGTGTGTGTGTGTAGTGAGTCGGACTCCCATATGAACCCCTCAAAATTCTATATTGTTAATAACTTTTGATTTGAGTAATGGATTTTGACTGATTTTTCGAAAGTGATTAATTGTATTCATTAATATACATTTAGCCGAACCGGCTTTGTATATACAATAAGCAAACCTATCGGATTCCATAAAAACAATATATAATAAATTATCATGTGTACAATAAAATCTAACACAATAGCTAATAAGTTCTCTCAGAAATACCATTAAACTGGTTTAAAATAGACCTCCCGACAATGCTGCTAGTATTTCTAGGCATTTAAGATAAAAATGTAACCATGTGATACAATTTATATTGTTACCCTCTAGTAGCAAGACCCACATCAGTTCCTTATCACTCCAGTTTATTTAGTTAACATATGACTTTATATAGTTGTGACGAAAGTGATTAAAAACCTGCCACCAGACTGCAAAGATTCGTTAGAAATTAAGAAAGTTATTACGCGTAAAAAATATTTTTTTACAAAAGTGTTTCCTACTTCACATTCATTTTACCATAGACAAACAAGGTTAATTTTTCAAAAGCGCACAGCCCAAACCGCTGCATCGATTTGGGCCAGGTCCGAAACGACTTGGGCACGAAGCGTTGGCTAGCAATCCATGTGTGATTTGGGGGTTAATCCTTGCAGTAGTTATTTAAATATTTTATGGGGAAGGGGTGCCCCTTCCCAAAAATATATTGCTATATATAGGCATTTACCCTAAACTGGGGGTTTTACAAATAGAACGACCCCCCATCTTGTTTTTCTTTCGATGTGAGAGATATCCGCGGCTATAGCCGAGGATATAGGAAAATTCAACACAAAAGAAAGCTATTTGCAGGTCAAAACACATGCAAATGCCATCAGGTTAAAGGTGGCGGGGCAGGTTGCTAGAGGGCACTGAGTGAAATTTGGGAGTTGGAGGGGGTTTAGGGACTGAGTTTGAAACACAAAGCTTTCGGTAGCCTCGGCTATTGCCTAGAATAGCCGACATCTGAAAGCAAATTGCCTCACAGAAACAGCATGTGTTGTGGTGGGGGGGGGGGGAGAAGGGGAGGTGAGGAGGCCATCTTGGCTGTGGCGAGACCTGGCATAAATGACAGGGGTTCTTGGTGAAGGCCTGGAGGGGCAGGAAAGCATTTGTTTTTCCGGCCGTTTTGCCAATATTCGCGTCTGTATCTGGGACTATAAAGGCCTACACTGTGAGTAAGAGTAGTTGCGTGCCTGCGGCTATACATTTTGGGGTGTCTGTGTGTTGAAAGTTATTTTTATAGGTATGGTCACTGTTAGGGAGAATTCTCCAAATGTGCTAATTTCCCTTACCTTTTGAGACCCCCAGCAACGTTGCTGGATTTCTAGGATTTGATTTTTTACCTGGGAAGAGTGTGAGCCTTTTTTTCCCACTTTTCCGTGTATTTTGTGTGTGTTTTACTTTTGTGTTCTTTGGTTATGGAGTTTTTAAACAACTCCAGTGGCATCATCTTTTTCTGTGTGTCACACAGCACCTTCAGTGTAGTGGCACAGGGTGTCTTTTCAGACTCCCCAAAGGTTTAAATACTTTTCCTGGGACTGACTACTGTCTCCCAGGCAGGGGCGCCATCAGGGAATGGCCAAGGGGGGCCACGGCCACCCTTATAAGAATGCTGGCCCCCCCTGTGGCCACCCTTGCGAAAAAACACACAAATATATATATGTATTTCTTTCGCATTCAACTGTGCATGGACAATAAAATGCCCAGTTCTGTGCAAAAAAAATATTTTTTTTGTTGCTTTTTTGCCGAGGCCCGAGGCCTACGGCTGCCAGCCATGAAGGACTGGAGTCAGGATGGACCCGGAAATAAACCCGCCTGGACGCGCGCATTTTTGCTTTAGCTCACACTTCCAGGGCAGGCTGTGTTTATTTCTGGGTTTCACTTTCAATTCCATCCAGTTCCTTGCACGGCTGCAAGTTGCGCCCACGTGTGTGCAGCACAAACCTTTGGACAGACACACGCTGCCAATGCTTTTGGATTCAGGCAGTGGCACTGCCTGCCACTGAAAAGGAGACCTGAGCTGAGATTCCACCAGTAGGCAAGCACTTCAGGGGGAGCTGAGGTAAGCAGTGTCTGTGTGTGGCACACTCCCCTGACTTATCACTCACATATGGCTGGAAAGAATTGTCAACATTGATGTTATTTAGGGGTCTCCCTTGCTACCCCTGTGGTCTCACTTGCTACCCCAGGTAATTACATTTTAAAAAAAGTGTTGTTTTTTGTTTAAATGCAAGGTCCTAGTCCTTTGGCTAGCACCATGTGGCTCTTTGCTTCTGGAGTGGCTGGCTTTCATGTTCAGGGCTTGAATTTTATTTTTTTATGAACTCTGGTTCCACAAGTCTAACACTTTCAGCAGTGTCCCTAAATAAGAAAGAATAGGAATACCAACGAATTTGTCTTTGTAGAATTCTATACAATAACTGCTAGACTCAAAAAAGGTTTATTTCAGGCACACTTCAGGGGGAGTCACTGATTTTGTCTTTTCTTGAAAACCTCAACTCAGCCTTTCAACCTTCTGAGGTCGATAAATGAGTACCAGCACAGGTTGGGTGATATTGTATGTATATTTGTTCTATATAAAGCGCTTAAGCGTAAGTGCTATATTATAGCACATCAGTATCATTTGGCCATGGGCGTCTGATTGCATTCACAGTTATTTAGTAATATGGGCCTATACACTCTGATATTAACGATACACATGGTGATCCATTCTTGTATGAAATGCATATCGCATTATAGTGATATCGTAACCATATGTTTTGTAGCGTGCTTAGGAACAATGCTATGTGATGCCACTTCCTGTTTTGTCAAGGGGCGAAAGGTTGTGTTCCATTGCTTCCTGTGATATCACTTCGGGGTGGGGTCAAACTTCCGCTACCCCTGGCGTTTTGGTCAAATGAGGTCCCTGATAGTCAACAGCCATTAAGGATGCCCCGAGGAGTGATGTTTTCTTCTAGTATTTGAACACAACCAACAACTTATGCATTTAATCAGTGACGTTAAAAAGAATTCACTGAAGGTGTTCATATTTCCTGAAAAATACATGTTGGACATAATGAGGGAGGCGCAGGATTTACAGAACAGCAATCTGACATAATGGTTTGCCTTCCACAGCCTAATGGTCTGTACATTAATGAAATAACATTAACTCCCTTGAAGAAGTATCTTAGAGCAGTCTTTTTAATATTGTTTGCATGGCAATGTGTCTAAGAAATTTTAATGCTTCTGTACACTGCTAAATGCCTAAGGAATGTGAATCTTTGAATTTATGGCTGTCAGGCGAGGTGCCTCTTGAATGTGCATGTGAAATGTGTCTCGCGTGTAAACGACTAGGGCATTTTCCATAATTTTGGCAGCTCGGCGGTTTGAGTTATTTTTTTTAAATATCAAGGACCCTTACTTGAGAGACCTGATGGGGTAGAAAGCATCAAACCTGTTACTCTTTTCTAATAGATTTGCAATTCTTAGTATTTGAAGCATGGTGAAACTGTGACCAAAAAAAAGGCAAGAGCACCTAAAATAAAAAGAGTGACCCTCATTTGTCTACCACTGTTTGGCCCTTTTTTACAAGTATCTAAGATGCGTAATAGAGTACAGATGGTAGTGGTCAGTGGTTTCAGTGTACCAAAAGAAGTAGTAGAACTATGTTCCCTGCTGGCTTGCTCCTGCTACCCACAAACCCCATTGCCACGCCTCCTCCCATGTGCAATCCAAACCTCCAAACAAATGCGCCTACTGTTTAAGGGAATGTTCAGTGCGGTGCACTGAAGTGCAAGATTCAACATATTCCTACACTTCTATTTTAAAATGAAACCATTCCAGAAGATTTCTTTTTAAACAAAAAATATAGGAACCGTAAAACATTTTTTTTAAAACTACAGGAGCACTGCTCCCCAAAGCTCCTGCCCAGTTCAACCACTGCTATGGGTTTACTGGAGTATATTTTGGCTTCTACTGAGAACTGCTTATTGTTTGACTACTATTTTCAATGCTCATGTATTATCTTTGCCTGAAGAAATCCTCTGTGTTCTTGTGTTTAATGAGCACTAGAAGCACAACACTGCAAGTGTAAATGGTTGCTGTTTTAGTAAGAAAAGTGTATTGTTGGACATTTGATTACTTTTAATGTTGGTAATTCACACGAGTAATACGTTGCTGGGCCTACCACTGCAACCCCTAATATTAAGTCCGCTGGGTGCTCAAGAGTAGAGGGAGAGAAGAGGGTTTGAACTACTGCGGACACAAAACATGCCACAGCCCAATGCAGGCCTTTTGATCTGCCTCTGGCTAGGAGATTAGGCTCTGCCATAGCAGGGTGTGATGGAAATCGGGTTCAAAATGGTATTTGTGTGGTAGCCAGACACATTTCAAAGTAAACTAGTGAATGCAAGTTTAAACAGCCTATTGTTTCTTTTGTCTTCTGCAGAAACTGTTTGTGTTTGTGGCAGGGTCATATGTGCATCAAAGATGGCTAGAGGTACAGAGGGACATGTTTCAGGGGGCCCCAAGAGAGTTTCAAAGATTGATAGAGACACACTGGGCCTGTAGGTACAATGCTTGCAAGACAGTGAGGGACAGACTGCCAGCCCTCATACGTCTACTAAAAGAAATATCTGAAGAGAAAAATGGTGACAGAGCTGTAGAGGCAAGAGGTCTATTAGCCCAAATCGAGTTAGAGTTTGCTGGCCTCCTTTTAACATTCACACATGTTTTTGGTGACATAAAACACCTGTCAGATATTTTACAGTCCCCACAACTCAATTTAGGAACGGCAGTTATCCTTGTTGATTCACTTGTTGACACATTAAACAGTTATAGAGAGGGCTCTGTCTTTAATGAGATTTGGAACAATACTATGACCCTTGCTGATCGATGCAACATCGCTGTTGCACCTCTAGGGCGTCAGGTCACACCAAGTTCTAGGCTTGAAGGGTATTACATTTCCACGCCTATATTTCAAAGACATGCGAATACAGATAAAGAGTAATTTCGGGCAGGTACATTTATTCCATTTGTTGATGTGCTTCTCTCTGAGGTGAAGAGAACATTTTCTAAAGAAAATTGTGCCGTTATGCAAAGGACACAAGCCTTGAATCACTCCAGTCCCACATTTTGTGAGAAAAATATAGTGTTTCCATTTGCCTCGCAATAGAACTGCAGCAGTGATGATCTAGAATAAGAGATCCCTCATGTCAAGCAAATTCTTGATAGGAGGCAAACTAGTGGTTTTGAAAAACAGACCAGTTTAATAGAGCTCACAGTCTTCCTTGAGCCATATAAGGAAGTGTTCCATTAGATGTTTAAACTTTGCAAAATTGCACTTGCATTACCTGTGAGCACTGCAGCATGTGAGCATAGTTTTTCTGTTCTAAAGTTAATCAAGACTACCTTGAGAAATACAATGAGTGATGAGCGATTGAGCTATTTGGGGTTGTTAAGTGTAGAGTCAAGAAGGGCTAGGGCAATAAATATTGATGATTTTTTGGATGTGTTTGACAAAAGACACAGCAACAGGCGATTAAAACTATATTAATAATACAATAATAATGAATAGGCTGAGTACTGAGTAGGCTACATTAAAATGTATATTGTTGTCCATGATCATGCACTTTGCAAGAAGACACACAAAAGAATGTAGCCAAGAAAAGCGGGGATGTAAATAGGTTGAGCAGGCTATACAAAAATATATATTCTCCATTATCATGCTTTTTGTTTCCTTTTTGTAAGTATATATTTTAGTTTACACGAACACACAGCAACATGAACCAAATACAGTTGTATTGAAAAATGTTTAGGCCACTGTGTTGTTTTTTACTTGAGTAGGCGTGTTCTCAGTAAATGTTTTGTTCCTTACAATCAATGTGCTCCCTTAAATTAAAGCTGTATATTTGTCTTTTCAAGTCAAAGTCGAACAACTATTCTGTTTGAAGAACAATAAATTGTCTAACATGCATATACACATCACATATTCCTTACATAGTACAAACAGGATTGTGGAACTCAAAATGTTAACCTTACTGATATTAGTAAATGTGCCTCACATACATTAATTAGTTAACTGTTAAATAATGAATTCCTTAACTCTCATATATACATAGTTTTCAACTGGACTACAAACTACATCGGCATAATAGATTTCTTGAAATTCAGTTGTGTTTGTTTTGGTGCCACCCCAAGATTTATTGGGCCTCATCAGGCCACCCCTATAAAAGATTTCTGGGGGCGCCACTGCTCCCAGGGCATGTAAAGTTAAATTGACTTTACTAGTCTGTTTAAATGTACTGACCCAGCACACCCTATCTTACTATAGAGTGCTGGAGGGGTTGCTTAGCTTCCCCTGAGTCAAAACACTCATGTAACAGTAACATTTTACCTTTCCCTATTTTAAATGGCTGGTGGCAGTGGTTTAGATCAACTACCGTGATTTTTCGCGACCGCTAACAACGGTAGCTCAAAATCAGGGGTACCCATGTTTTTCAATATGGCGACCCAGACCCATCCGTAAAAACAGGCTCTGGTCATGTTTTTTCGCCATTTCTTTTAGGAAAAGTCCTTATTGTGTTTGTCTCTTTGCACCAAATCTGGTTTGGTCCCTTTGTTCGTGCCCTTTGGCGGGCTTCTGTGCTGAAGCCCTCCTCTGGTGCCAGAGTGTCTGGGGTGGACAGGATGTGAGGGAGGTGCCCGAAAAACTACCTGTGCTTGGTCTTCTATGAGACCTGAATGCACTCTGGTTTGATTAGCCGGCTCGCTGTCCGGCAAGGACAGCCACCCTGCTGTGTGAGTGACAGCCAGGCTGAATGAATGTGGGGAAAACTGTTTAAAAGCAGGTCTCTGGGACTTGGAAAGCAGAGTCGACCACTGGAACAAAAGAACCAAAGAGGAGAGGAAGGAAGAGGACTGTTGCAACTCCTGGACGACCGGTAAAGCCCTGCTGCAGGTCCGAATTGCCTGAAACTCTGACGACAGAGAAGCCCTTCAAGGTTAACTTCTTCCCTTGAGTTTGGTGGGAGCAACCAACTCGCAAGCCACCTGGACACCATCCTATTCTGGTTGAATTTTCTTCAGCGTGCTGTTGAAAACCTGATAGCCAGAGGGAAGGAAACCAGGAAGGCACTCACACCGTAAACCAACGTCTTGCTACAGCTTTTGGCCTCTTGCCTGGGCAGTGCAGAAACCTCCCGACATACTCCTTCTTGTCCCCACGACTGAAGCTCAGGAACAGGGAGATCTGCTCTAACTGCCAGGAACAACTGCCTCAGCTACGGCTTTCTTCATTTAAAAAGAGAAAGTGTGTGAAACGTTCCTCAACTACGAAGGCTTGTCCTTCCCTAAACATTCATCAAACTTTTCGCCTAGCCAAATCCTTTAAAAATCTGTGGCAAAGACTTAACCGTTACATACCAGAACTGTGCTATCCTATACAAGAGACTCTGAACCATTGACTTTGGCCCAGGCCTATTGAGAAGAATTTTGACTTTGCCCTGCCTATGATTGTATTTGGGCTGTCTATTCTTATAACCTTGTCTTTTCGTTCCTTTTCTAAGTATCTAAAGTGCCATTTTGCTCACACTTCATTTTTTAGCTAAACTTGTTTAGTTACTTACCGGTTGGATTTTTGTGGTGTATTAGTGTGTGATATTGAGCTGCTTGTGCTAGTGTAATGTTTTATAAATGATCGAGTAAATAAATGTAAATTCTTTTACTGAGAAACCTTGAGTAAGTGTTTACTTGGATCACTGTATTGGTTGGTCCTTTGTGTAACTTGTTCTACTGCTCACTTAAACTCTTGAGATAGGTCTGGCTGCCCAGCCATCGCTACCACTTTACTGTGTAGTACAGACTTTTACCAAAGGTGAAATTGTGCTTACACTTGTAGCCCTAATTACCTGTAGTGTTCCCAAAGGGTACTGCAGGTGATTCTGCCTAAAAGTGACGTCGAGGGTGTGGGAGGGGTGAAAAATCACTGCCAATGGCCAAAGGTCATGGTCGGTGACAAGGTCGGTATCTGGGAGTCTTGTCTATTTTGGCTGCGTGTTTTCAAACTTTTGTACATGTGAGAGTATGGAGAAAATTGTTTAAAAAAACAAATACAAACAAGGAGTCACCCTACTCTAGTTTTAGATGCTCCGTACACTTTAGTTTAGTCTGTGTATTGTCACTCATGCTATTGTATCTTGTGCCTATTAAATCTTTCCCTCTCTAGTTCTCCCTAGTTTACTGTCATGTATTATTCTCTGCTTTGTTTAACTTGACCTACTTTACATTACTACATGAGCTGTGTTGTACTGTTTTGATTTTTTAAGTTATATTGCATTTTAAAACCTGAAGTGGGTCCCCCTTTAAATTGAAATGTATAACCACGGTTATAATAAAAGTCAATGAACTGTAGGCCCGGGTATAATAAAAAAAATCTTTTGGTTATTATTTTATTGTATTTGTGTGTTTAAATGTTATAAGTAGTCCTTAAAAGGACTGTTTTGGGGTACACTGAGTGTAGTATTTAAGCATATTTTGAGTACTGTTTTGATGTTATGAAGGAACACTGCATTTCCTTCATTTATTAGGTTGTTAGGTGTTCTTCATCAGTATATACAAATTAGCCAATAGAACTTTGTGGTGTTGTTTGAAATCCATAATTGGTTGTGGCCTCTCATGAATGCTGAAACTACTTTATTAACATTTCTCCGTGATTTCTCAATTTTACCATTTAAATCTGGTGGTCCATCCCCATTTTTGCCTCTGAGTCAAATTGGAAAAGATAATGATGGTGTGAGGAAATAGTTCCATTACTTTCCCCATGTCTTGTTTCATCATTAATGTAAGGGACACACCTCGTACATTCCCCCAAATCATTGCCTCCACAATGAATTAGGACGTCTGACTGACCTATACTTCTCAGACTTAACAATTTTGGAAAAACTTGGTACCAACGCATTCCCTGCAATCCAAACCATTTAATTGTAAAATCTGTCAAACATAGGTCAGCGTTCATATTTAGTTTCTCACAAAAAGCCAATAACCAAAACAGCCATCTGTCTTCGATCACCCACACAGTTTTCAAACCAGCCATGATATCTGCAGTATGTATCTTTTTCCAGGAAAATAATTCCTAGTTTGGAATTCTATTAGTTTGTTGAGCAGGGTATGTATGATGTGTGTGTTTCGGAGTTTGTAATTGGTCGATGGTACTTTTGTAATTATCCAGAGCTATCCCGCAGCCACGCAGTGCGCAGCATTGCAATCTGCAGGTAGATTTGGACCCCTGTGCAGCCCCAGCTGTATTAGGGCAAATGCAACGTTGTGTGTTTGCGGATGTGTGGTAGCTGCGGCTATCTGACATTTTGGGTGAAGTAACATCAGAGATGCATTGAGTTTTTTGGGATATTGGGAAACACCAGGGGAGTGGAGGAAGAGCATATGTAGTGGAGGGGGGCTGTTATGTGGGTTAGGTTCTCTTGTTTGGAGTTTGGGGGAGTGGAAAAACATTTTTTAATTAATTGTTTTTGCGAATAGTCGTGGCTAACGGCAAACGTCCATGAAGGACTTTTGTATAACCGCATCTGTAAAAAGCATGTGCCTATTCTCATCAACGGTTTCTCTCATTTTATTGGTTGTGCTCCTAGGCATGGTTATGTTTATAGCCGCGTCTATAAATATACATTTTCTGTGCAATAATCATATTATGTGGATAATGCAGCACAGTCCAACCTGCCTGCACCTGATTGTTCTAATTTTATCGTGATGTGCAAAACCTGTTACAGTACGATTAGGGTGGGAGGTGTCACCCTAGATGCTTTGGGCAAGGATCTTTTGGAACATACCGCCAATTACCAACGCTAGGTATGTTTTTACGTGTCAATTTTTTACCCCATTCTTTAGAAATAAAAAACTCAGATGTACAAATTATACAATGCCAGAAAAACATGTTACAAACTTTTGCTATATGTATGAATCCTGGTGTTTTTCCCTTCCTGTTTTCTACCTTTTTTTTCTTATCCCCCAAAATGGTCCTTTTCAGGGGACTCTTTTCTGTTATTAAAATAGACAATAAAAACACATACTGTAAATATGGATCAAAGACCTTTCATTGATCCTTTCAGTACAGTGTGATAAATAATGACATTGTTATGTATTTTATTACAGCCGTGATTATCCCATGTGGAAGCCCTGAATAGCCCCTCTTCCCCCCCCCCCCCCCCCCCAGGGCCCTCCAGCTGTTGCTGCATCTAGCCACGCATGTATTTTGACAGATGTGGCTATAAAACCAATTTTTGAGAAAATATCTACCTGTATATATGGGCAGTAGTCTTATAAAGATTTATGTTAAGATATGTTGAGTGTAGTCTTTGTACACAATCAATGCAAGCGTCCCCAGAAACGCACCCCAAACGCACCAGGCAATAGAGGACACACCCCAGCAGGGGAATGAGACCAGGACCAAGTGCGGGTGAGATCAAAAGGGCTTTATAGAAATCAATATAGGGCATGCAAAGGACTCTGCAAACTCCGAGAGCGCTCTGTCTGACAATAGCAAAGACAGGCCTAGTTATTTACAGAACACGTCATGGGTGACACAAGCTATAGGGTGCACATAATCGTGGGGATTGGGTGGTGATGTCTAGGGGGTATAAACAGTAGAGAGTTGCTCCTCCAGGATTGGCGGACGTTGGTGCTGAGCCACGTGGGGTTGAAAGGTCAGCTGGGCTCATCGGGGTGGAGTGCCGGGCCGGACATGCCTTGTAGCGATGATTGGTAACTAAACTGACATTTGCCCTTTTGGCCACACATTCACACCCATTTGTCACACTTCATGCTTCCGTTGGCTCGTAACTCTTGTAAGCACTGACCTTAGATCAATACGCAGACAGGAACATTGATATGCAACCGGGAGTGTCCCAATACATCAGTTGTGAGGATACCTTAAGTTCAAACAATCTGGTCCCATGTGCATAGTCAGGGGCCTGGGAGGGGTTACTCGACCACCCTGTCTTGATAGATTTGGTGAGGGATGGTATTATGATCTGTTGGTACAAGGGTGGGTGCCCCCCTTTTGAGGACCATTAACTTGGGGTCGGTGGAGATACCACTGGCCCGTGGGGAGCATGTAACTGGTGCCTGAGAGACAGTGGGATTTAGGACCAGGTAGCTTGTAAGTCATGGAGTCAGGCTGTGGCGGACTCTGACATGGGGGAGGTGGATGCTTGAAATGGGTCCAGCTGGGTCGGGGAGGGGAGGCGAGGCTGTGCTGTTTGAACACCAGCTATCTCTGGAGGGCCTGGGCGGGAGGAGGGGGAGATGACCTTGCAGCTCTGTGCGTGGCATTCTGCACAAGGCAGTGTACTGTCCCTTGGGTGAGGGGCGAATAACAACACTTGGGGTCTCTAAGATGATTTGTATGCATTTGCATTATAAGGGATACTAACTGGGGGCCATACCTTTTAGCACAACAATTCACATCTATAGTTGACATGCGAACAAGAGGTAGTGTTAGGCAGGTGTATGTGTAAAGAGAGCAACACATATTATTGCATATTATCATCAGTTAGCCGGTCTTCATACATCGTCACATTATAAAAAATATCGGTTGCATATTACTCTTTACCCATTTTTCTTCACGTTAGCAGCGAACGTTAGTCAACATGACATATATTACATAAATGGTTTCGACACATTACAAGAGTTTTCGGGGTAGGCAGGGGTGTAGGGCGCCACATAGTCTAACGCTGGGGGCTTGGTACAAGGTCAGGGCTTGCAGGTTTTGGGCTGGTTTCAGTTACTTCCTAATGTTCCCGTTCATGGCTGGGGCAATGGTGTACTGCGGAAGTGTAACGCTCACCTGACTCCCACGGAGGCGCTGCCCTGGTTCGCGCTGCTGTGACCTCTTCTAAGGTGATGCGCAGGGTTCAGAAGACGGACTGGACCGGGCCCCCAAATCTGGCTTGTCTGGCTCGCAGAAGTATCCTTCTGTAGGCGAAAATAGGGGATTAACTGTCTGCGGGGTAATGCAATCAGCCTCCCACTTTCCCCTCTCACCCTCCTCGAAACCCTTCTGTGATTCCTCGTAGCGTCTCACCTTAGGGTCTGGAAGGACGAGCTCTCCATCCTGCTTCTGATGCAGGGACGCGTTGGTATCCAGTTACTTCACTGGATTTTCGGATTGGTGAGAACCAAACTTGCTTGGCTTCCAGGTAAATTTTTTGATAAGAGGTTCCCCTTGTGTCCATGCATTAATGTACCAATGCTAGTGTCTTTTTCCCCATAGGGGCCGGGGTACGGAATACCGGGGAACAGGTACAGACCCGAGATGAGAGGTGAAATCCTTGTAGAAATCAGGTAAGTCTTTAATGAGCGTTTTTGGTAATGTCTTTTCATTCATTCATTAACGCTGATGTCTCTTTTTCTCCTTAGGGGCCGGGGTCTGGAAATGCCAGGATGCGGCGCGGGCCCGAAATTAAGAGGGAATTAATCAACAGGTAAGTCTTAACATGGAGATTTAGCTTTCCTTATTCCCTTCTCTCTCTCACCTTTTGTTCTGGTCTTTTTCTCCGTAGGCGCTGGGGCGTGACTGCGAATCCGGATGATCGCTGCTGAACATGGAGGCGCCCATTAAAGGTGAGTGGAATGCGGCGCTGCAGCGATCGACGCGATGAGCTTTTAAATAAAAGTCTTCCTTTTCAGGATTGTCGGCGAGATGTCTGCGGGATGCGGATTTAGCAGGTAAGGACTTTTCCTTCTTCTGTTCTCTTCTTCTCTTCCTTTGCAGGTGATCCAGGATGCTGGCAGGCGTGGCAGAAGTCAGGATGCAGGAGCAGACACGGTGAGCGTCCAGCTGCTAGATGCAGAACAACGCGAAGCACGTGTGGCTGTTTGGGTGGGGTTTAAATAGCTTTGGAAGAAGTTCCAGGTATGTATCCTTCCTCCAATCAGGTATGTATCCTTCCCCGACCACGCCCGGATGGTAAATTAGTCCCACAGGTAAAGTAGTTCCTTTCAGGCCTCAAGGAGGCCGGGATCCTGCAGCATGGTCTGCATCAGGTAAGTGCACCCAAGCACTTCCATAATGAGCCTGGCGCCTATGGCGCCAGGACTGATGTCTTTTATGAGCCTGGCGCCATAGGCGCCAGTACACTGCCCAAAGGGCCCCTATATGGGGTTGCTGGGTCCTTCCTTGGGGACTGGATGTCCGCTTTCGGGGACGCAGGGCTTGAACCGGCTCCCCGG
Organism: Ambystoma mexicanum; assembly: GCF_040938575.1. NCBI lineage: Eukaryota > Metazoa > Chordata > Amphibia > Caudata > Ambystomatidae > Ambystoma > Ambystoma mexicanum. The sequence goes on along the minus strand of NC_090927.1, from coordinate 580,813,499 downwards.
GAGCAGGCATCCTGACAGGAAGGTTAACAGCTACAGTGTTTTATTTTGTTGTTTGTTCGTGTCTGGCGGCTCGTGAGAACGAGTCCTCAGCGGATCTGCCATGCGGCGGGGGGTGGGGGAAGTGCGGGCCTCTGTGAGCGCGGTCGAGTGGGGGTCAAGCTGCAGCTTTCCGTGTGCACGTTGGCTCTGCCTGGGTTAGATCTGAACGTATCTAACAAAATGGAGTTGGCTTAATAAGTCAAAAAACTAATACAAGATGGCGTCTGTACTCTGCCACATAACGTGGTGGTGCAGCCTCACGTGTCGGTCTGCAGCCGCCCTGCCGCCTGGGCCTGGGGGCCAGTGGGCTGCCAACGAGTCATGAGTCTTTACCAGGGTAGGAGATGTAGTGGGGAGGGGGGTCCTATTGACCTATCCTCCCCTACATTTCCCCCCTTTCGTTACTTAAGTAACAAATACCTTAGCTCCCCCAACCGCTCGCGCTCCTTCTCAGCTAACACTGCCTCCTCCCAGGCTGGGGTTCCTCTTATTGGCATCCAAGCCCTGCAAACCCCCGGAGACTTCCCCCCTTCTAGCGTACTCATCTGGTGTGCAGGTCATGTATATACATCCCCGTCTCCTTCCAGGTCCACCCATACCTCCGTGTGACATTCTAGTTCCAGGGGCTCTTTTATTGTGGTATGATATAACCTATCCACTATTTCCCTGTCAAAATATTTAGGCACCATTCTAAATTTGGGCTATGAATTCTCACCAGTTTGTACGTGTGCTTCCTGTTGCATTCGTGCCCCGGGGGCCGGTGGGCTGCCGACGAGTCATGAGTCTTTACCAGGGTAGGAGATGTAGTGGGGAGGGGGGTCCTATTGACCTATCCTCCCCTACAACAGTTACACTTTAATAACTTTCTATTCGTCAACAGTATATATAAATGATAATACTTTAAATAGTTAAGTTCATATGCAAACTTTTTTTTTTTAACAGGATTATTTGAGGGCTTGTGGTTGTAAAATTTCTTTTTGTTTTACTTTCTACACATATCTTGTTTTCATTAGCCCAATTGTCTGTATTATTAATGTCATTTATGTATGGCATAGCAAAGCCTTTGAAATTCAAGGAACAAACTTCAGTTGCAGGGACGTTAAGGTGAGTAATACATTCTAACAAAACCTTAGAAATTCAAGGAATAAAATGTTGTTGCAGAGGCGTTAAGGTGAGACCTTAACGCAACAAAAACCCTGAAATTCAGCTACAGCACCTTAACTTTGTGCCCCCCTGTTGCGTGGCCTATGACCACAATGATGACATCACTAATTTCATTACAACAGTAACTGGCATTAAGCATGGCCCGTGGCAATGGTCATTGTGCATGGTGAAATATATATTAACACATGAATGGGTACTAGTCATGGCCTTCAGTCATGGACAGTGCTCACAACCTTCACCCATGTGCATTGAATATTTGAAAACGCAAACAGGCCGCCAATCATAGATTTTGGCCTTTGCCAGAGCATACAGCTTTCAGCAGTGTCCACTGTATATTATATACGCTTATCAGTAGACCTGGACTTTAGCACAATAATAGCCAGTGTCCACAATCTTTGGCTGTGCCCACTACATATTCTAACATATAAATGGGCCACTAGCCATGGCCTTTGGCCTTGAGCAGTTTGTACATATTTTGGCCATAACCACTGTATATTTAAAATAAATAAAATGCAATAAGCGATGGCCTTCTAGCCACTAGCCATGGTCTTCAATACAATACTAGACAGTGGCCACGGCCTTTGGTTGTGCCGACTTCATATTCTAACTTATTAATGGGCACTAGCTATGGCCTTTAGCCATGGCCACTGATTGCAGCTTTCAACGTTGCCCAATGTCTATTTTAAAACAGTGATGGCTTTTAAACATGCACATTGGTATTTTGGAACACTAACCGACCACTAGCTATGGCCTTGTTTTTATTTTTTATTTAAATTTATAGAGTGCACTACAGCCCTCGGGCAACGAGGCGCTGGGAAAGGACATGAATGAAGGCTTGATTCAGGGTTACAAGAATGCGGCCCATAAAGGTACTTCATGCATAGTGATCAGTTACATAGTGATCAGTTATAGTTAAAATTACAAGGAAACAGACAGTGTGTGCAGCAGTTTACGACTGTACAAGAGAAAACATGTCATACAAAGAGCCTAGTTTTGATAGCTTTTTCTGAAGGCTGCGTGAGAGTCAATCTGACGGAGTTCCGGTGGGAGAGAGTTCCAGAAGGTAGCAGCCATATTTGGGAAGCTCGTGCCACCCGCCCGCACTCTGTGTGTGATGGGTGCCGTTATTCTGTTGGCATACGTGACTCTCAACGGTCTGGAGGTGGTGTGGGGGACAATTCTGTGGGCTAGGTAGGGGGGGCCAACCCATGAAGCTATTTTTGCGTCAAGGCGAGTGTCTTGAAAACAATCCTTTCCTTGATGGGAAGCCAATGGACCTTCCTCCTGACTTCCGAAATGTGGTCTTTTCGTGATATGCCTGTAGCGGCTCTCAGGGCGTTATTTTGAGCAAGTTGGAGCTTGACCAAGTTCTTGCGAGAGGTCCTTACAAAGTGCGCATTGCATTAGTCAATCCTAGAGCCAATGATTGCTCTTGCAATGGTGAGGCAGTTCTCTTGGGTGAGGAAGGGTCTGGCTGCATTAAGAAGTTTGAAATGATACGCTGAGGCAGACGCTACAGCATTAACCTGTCTATTCATGGTTAGGTCAGGTTCGATGTACACACCCAGAGTCTTGACTACTTGGGAGACAGCAATAGCGATGTTGTCAACAGTAAAGGAGGAATATTGCTTGCCCAGTTTACCCAAGGTAAATGAGGATCCAATTAACAGAAGTTCGGTCTTCTCACTATTCAGACATAACCAGTTCTCTGCCATCCAGGATTGGATTGTAGAGTAGATGGAATTGAGGGTGTTGAGGTTGGCCAGATAATCACCCGAGAGGGGGATCAACACTTGGGCATCATCCGCATAGTTGGTATATGAGATGCCCAAAGAGTGCAAGATTTTGAATTGCGGCCTTGTAAAAAGGTTGTATAGTGTGGGAGCAATGCAAGAGCCCTGCGGGACCCCGCATTTGATGAGACTCGGGTTGGCACAAGAGGATTCAGAGAAAACCTTCATGACTCTGTCCTGTAGGAAGGAGGTTAGCCAGGTACAGGCCCTCTGGGAGAAATTGGCTGCGGTGGAAAGCTGGTGACAAAGGGTCTGGTGATCCACCAGATTGAAAGCAGAGGATAGGTCCAGTTGGAAAAGGAGCCTATGTTTCTGAGACTGTCCATTTGATTTTTTAAGTCGAGCAGGGCAGTTTCCGTGCCATGCATAGGAGGAGGTGGTTGTCCTGGATGAATTCTTGGACTTGCAGATAAGATGCTTTGTCCAGAATTTTTTGTAAAAACGGCACAGTGGTATTGGCCTGTGGTTCCCTGGGACAAGTGCGTCGAGGGACGGTTTTGTCAAGAGTGGGCGGCCCCATGCTTCCTTGAGTGTCATTGGGACAAGGCCTGACTGTAAGGAGGAGTTGATAAAGGCAGTGATGAATGGGGTGAGGGACGAGTCACAGTCTTTAATGACCTGAGCCTGGCACGCATTCCCTTTACAGTTAGAAGCTTTGATGGATTTGAGGAGAGCATTGACCTCAGATTCACTCATATCCATGAAGTTAAACACTGTGGTAGGGTTCTCTGGGGTAGTTGGAGGTGCCATGGCGAGGGATTTGGATAGTAAGTCAGAGAGGGCTTTTTGGTGGTTGAGGATTTTGGTGTGCAAAGTTTCAAGTTTATCCAGCATGGCTGTTTGAATCTTGTTGCACCATGTTTTATCTTTTAGCATAGTAGGCTGAGGGGGTGCAGGAGACTCGAGCTCCCTGAAGATGGAGAAGATTTCCTTCGTCACTGATTTTGCATTTGCAATTCTGGTGTTGAAGGAGGCCGCCTTGGCCTGAATGACAGAAGTTTTGTAGTATTTTGAGATGGCTTTAAAGGCGGCTTTGGAAGCATCACTGGGGTGTTTTTTCCAGGTAGCGAGCGCTGCCCTCTTTTTGGCACGAAATTCCATTAGTTCTTGGGTGAACCATGCGTTGGCATGCTTACTTTTTGTAGGTTTTTTTAAGGTAAGAGGTGTGACCTTATCATCAGCATGGGTGATGGCTGCATTAAAAGCTGAAGCAAGGAGTTCTGGGTCATTGGAAAAGGGAGGCAGGAGGGCTGGTACTGCAAGAAGTGGCAGGATGTTCTCCATAGTGAGTTTGCGAGAACCTCTCGAGAGAGCAGCAGGAAGAGGAGTAGTTACTTTCAGAGCCCCCTTGGCGGTCGTGATGCTGAATTCAATGCAGTGATGATCAGACCAAGGAATGGGAGCAATCTCTGAGACCAGGAGTGAGCAGTTATGAGAGGACACCCAATTGAGCGTGCAACCTTTCTCGTGAGTGGGCTGTGAGATAGCTTGGGAGAATCCTAGGGTGGAAAGGGATTTCTGGAGAGTGGAGGAATTCAAGTCATTTGGGTCGTTGAGTCCTAAATTGAGGTCACCAAAAAGCAGGATTTTAGAAGATTCCTTAAGATTGTCTGAGAGGGCATGAATTAAGGTTTCATGGAAATCTGTGACAGGGCCTGGTGGGCGGTAGACGAGATGAAGGGCAATGGTGCAGTTGGGGGAAAGTGGGAGGTAATCAGAGTTTTGGCCTAGTTCACCATTGAGCCGCCTGATGGAGATAGTGGGCCTCATTACGAGGTTGGAGGCAGCCATGGAGCTATTAGCTCCATGGCTGCCTCCAAAACCCTTCCGACTCCGCCCTGGTTAATGGAGCAATTGCCGGTCCATTCCGAGGTCGGAGGGACTGGTAATTCCCCATTCACCAGGGCCATTCCCCATTCGCATTTGAGCCCCGATAGGGCTCAATGGGAATGAGGAAGGCACTAATAACGGTACCGCAAATTGCAGTACCGTTATTAGCTCTAGAGTCCCTTTGTGGGTCCCGTCCTTAACACCTGCAAAAACCTGGCGTTAAGGAAGGACCCGCAAAGGGAACTCGTAGTAGGGAGGTAATCCCTTACCTCGTAATGAGGCCCAGTGTCTTTAGCTATGACAGCTACGCCACCACCTTGTTGACCCAACCGGTCTTTCCTGTAAATAGTGTATCCAGATGGGATGGCAAGGGAGAGTGTAGGGTAGAGGTATCTGTCAGCCAGGTCTCACAGATAAAGAGGAGATCTCGGTCGTCCTTGGTAATGAGGTCATGAACATCCAGGGAATGTGCTGGCAAGGAACGTGAGTTGATGAGGGCACAGTTGATTGGCATAGCAAAGCTAGTTGGGGCACTTGAAAGGGGATGAGCAATAGGTGGGGGCAGAATGCTGGGCAAGTCGCAGAAGTATGTACCAGATCAACATTAGTGGCAGGCAATACAGTAGGGCATGTAGCAGGAGTATGCACCAGATCAACATTAGTAGCAGGCAATACAGGCATGTAGCAGGCAGCCATGGAGCTATTGGTTGCAGTGAGGGGTTGAGGCCTTGTCTCCTGGCCTTTCCTCTGTGGCTTCGCCTCCCGGCTCCACTGCCCTCCATTTAAAGCAGGAGTGGAGGGCTGAGGAGGGCGAGGGAGCCAATCCTGGTGTTGGGAGTTTTTGTTGCTGGTATCCGTGGCAACAGGAGCAGCGGCCATCTTGGGGCAGATAAGCTCCTCGTGGTAGTCAGTGGTGAAAGAAATGCGCTGGGGCACAACGGTGCTCGAGATGGTGGATCTGCTTGATGCAGATGACGCCGCTGGACATCCCCTCGCAGCGGAGCTGCAGAGAGGGGTTGAGGCCTTGTCTCCTGGCCTTTCCTCTGCAGCTTCTTTGAGCTAACTTATAAATTGTTATGTCTAATTCCTTTATTGATGTAATCAGTTATATTCAATGTAATTAGTGTTGTCACCAGTGATGTGATTTGTAATGTCACAAGTGTCCTCATACAACATGTAATTTGTGATGTCATCAGTGATGTGATCTGTGATGGCATCATTGTGGTCATAGGCTGCGCAACAGGGGGCGCGAAGTTAAGGTGGCTTCAGCTGAATTTCAGGGGTTTTGTTGTGTTATGTTCTCACCTTAATGTCCCTGCAACTAAGGTCTTTCCCCTGAATATGTATATATTCAGGGAAAAAACTTTAGTTGCACAGCCTAAGACCACAATGATGACATCACTAATGACATCATCTATGACATACACAAAAGTCAATGTATTAAAAAATGGAAACTATTTAAAGATTACTTTTACTTTGTAGAGTACGTGTTTATTTCACATGTTAATCACTTACAAAAGGCACACAGATATATACAGAAATATACATCTATGTACATATTCTCAAGCAAATGTTGAATTCTAAAACTTCTTTTCTATATATATATAAATTTAGAGTAATAATCACTTTTTTTTCAATACCCATGAACGGAAATCTTAAAATATATCCTAATACATAGTTGTTCCTTGTTATAAAGCACTGCTCATGTCATTTAGAAAATGATAGCTTACACATTTTACTTAAAATAAAAAATTGAATATTTACAAATGTTTATTTTAAAATGTAGTAAATATTTAGGGTTCAACATGTCTCTTTCTATTTATTTCTACTAGATATTTTGAAAATGTATATACAGATTATATTTTAGTGAACATTTCTTAGATATATTTGGCACAAACAGAAACATTCTAAGCAGTGTTTCTAATTCAGATTTCTTTAACCAAAGTGCTACAAAGGAAAGCAAAGTAGTGATATGATGCATGTGTAGCTGTTTACTGTTTTAAACAATGTACTCATGGTTATGAACTATTCTAAAATGCTAATATCACATATGTAGAAATGTAAGCGTAGTCTAAATATGGGCAAATACCTATAGAGATTTGATGTCATATGTTAGCAATGCCACCAGCCATGTGGTATATGTCGTCATTGGTGATTCTGGTATTGTATGAGTTGGCCTTGTGGGAGAAGACTGCTTTCTTGTAGGTTTTAGCAGCTCTATCAAAGTTGATTTGAGAGGTTTGTGTTTGGTAAAAGTGCTCAAGGGTTCTCTTGATCAGAGTTTCTAATATATAAGAATATATATATATATATATGTGTGAATGGGGGAGGGTGGAGATTGTGGAATGGCGGCCATCCTTCACCACATAATGCTTGTGTCTCAGGACTGGGGCGGGGGTTACAGTCAGTCCAAAACCAATTCTGACTGGCATGTGCCTATCTGGGATCGCATAGATCCCTCCCCTTGTGTCTGAGAACGTTTCTGAGTGCCTGGGTGTGCTTGGTAGGATAGCCCGCCATTATCGGACTGTGTTTATATTTGAATAAGCTCTGTATGATGGGTGCTGTATTCACTCACTGCCACATATGGGGAATAATACCAGACCACCTTACCCACTCACATTGTCAACTGCTGGTACTCTATACCTAGGCTCTTGGAAGGCCTGCTGCTTGAGGAAGCTAAAGAAATTCTGCACCAGTATCCTTTGACACTCTGCTGAATGCAACAGTTCAGCTCTGCCTCACCAGAAGACCACAAGGACTATGCAGTGGTCTTCTCCCCAAGCCCTGATCTGCTCGAGACAAATGGATCCCAGCTCCTGCTGAAGGCCTAGACTTCGTGATACCCTTAATGGTACCTGCATTGCTGGATCCAGATTTTGGAGCCCCCTTATTGTCAGGACCCTGAAGAGAGACTGTGCCATTTGGACATGAGTTGTTTCATCAGAAGACATCAGGCAAGCTCCCTTGATTAATGTCCCTGCCCCCACACCTAGGAATCCTCGGGGGCCTGTGCTGTCCATTGTCCTGCAAGTGCACCACTGTGCTCTCCTCATTGTCTTCCTTCTGTGGCTGGCCCCTTCGCCAGTGTATGCCAACCTTCAATTAGCATTCTTCTCAATCCAACCTCAGCCTCAGAAACCGATTCCTGTGCCAGAGTATGATGGCAGAACCCTGCATCACCTCCTACCACGGCTTCTTCGGCTTGCAGCTTCTCCTGCTTTGTCTTTCTTCCCGGAGATCTTGGGGTCCTAGGGTGCCCAGTGATCGCTACTGGAAATCGCAAAACTGCCTGGTGCAGAATTGGACTCAGGCTATTGCTTTCCTGACTCTAGCGTTGCTGGATATTCTTTTTTTCATTTCAATCTTTATCCTTGTGCCCCTTCTTCATCTCCAAAAGTCTTCTGTGGCTTGTACTCCTGAAACTACTCATTTAGACAATTTTGCAAAAGGTCATTTGTTTTCAGCAAAAGCCTGCTCACATCTGCATAACTTGTCTCCCTTGAATTCTCTTCTGTAGCACAGATAGCAAAAGTGTATTACTTAGTGGTTACTGCATTTTCCCCTTGTAAGGCTCTTTACTGGATGTCTTTTGAAACTATTGCAACCTACCTGTTACTGTTGCATTTATTTTTATGTAGTTTACTCGCCTGTAAGTGTAGTTATTTATCTTTCCTTATATATATATATTTTTTTTAAATGAATAATAATAGTACTGTGGACATTCTCTCATTTGGTCTTTTTGGAAAGTGTTTACAGTGACGTTATCCAGGTAGGATTGAGACCAGGCATGCATCCTCTACAATCAATTTGTTGACCACTTGCTGTAGCTTCCTTCCAATTGTATTTTATAGGGTGGTGTACTGTACTGCAAGCCACGTTCTTCCATTTAGTATTACCATGGTATCATATCGTATTTGTTATGTTCTTCTGGAAAATGGCGCCTGACTCTAGCAGCTGATGTTGCCCACCATATTGATATGGTGCACACTCAGGGCGCCCATTTCAAACTTGGTGGCTCCTCGTAGCCAGAAACAGTATTTGTGTTTCAAAACATTGGTGAAGATTATCCTCCACCCCAGCTAACCGTATATCGCCGTTTTTGTTTTTCAGACCTCAAGTGCGATGGAGAAATGTAACTCCTTTTTATTATAAAAATTATATTTTCCAAGAAACTGATGAGTATCCCAGTGATTTGTGTTGAAATCAAAGGCGTATACTCCTAAGTCGTCACCTTTCCCCCCATACTGTATGGGTGTTTCGGTACAGGGTTGGGACCGGAACCATTTTGCCTTGCAAAAAAATGCAATGTCCCCTTTAAATTTAGAGCATGTTGGGATGCGTCTGCGGGGGTATCCATGCCTTGCTAGCCGTGTCCACTGCTGCCTCGCCTCAGTCCTCTTTTCTGCTCAGACAGGATCGGACCTGCCTCGCGTCAGTGCGCACATTTTTTTGCTGTGAGTGAACGTATTCCAGACATGCCAACATTCTGACTCACCTGGGTGGGAGATTTAATCTGAGAAATCGGGAGTCGCACATTTTCCCAAAGGGATGCATTGGGGCTAGAAGTATTTTAGGCCGGAGAACGTGAAAAATAGCAATATTTTTTCATGAAAGGTCGGGAGTCTCCCACCTAAATCTGGAGGGTTGGTATGTATGGTATTCCCATGTGTTTTTATTCTTTTCCGGCCTCTGGTACCTCGCTCCCCGGCATATGTCGGTTCTGAGTGGGTTTTCGAGGTGTGCATCTTGCATGAGATCCTTTCCGGCTTCTGACCCACATTCGCTCTGCTTAGACTGATCACTGATGGGATTTGTGCGCAGTGTTTGACACACGTACCCCGCGGTCACTCGAAGAACCGTCTGTCAAGGTAGGGGGCGATCTTGCGGTCTGCACAGGATCATCTGAAGGCCTTCACTCCAGAGGAGTCAAAGAAACAGGCAAGTCATATTTTTTCTTATCCACCTCAACAGCGAGACTCCTTCCCAGGGAGTTCTGGTGTGGGGGGGGGCGGTACTTGCTACACTCACGCCAGTGCTTGGCTTGAGGCCCCTAGGGCTACCGGTGCACGCATAAAGAGGTCATATGACTATACCAGGTCAGGCACCAATGGGTCCTTCTACCGGACTCCAGTCGAAGGGGCTTCAAAGCTCTAATACCAGGCTTGGGGCTGAGGGGTGCCTGTATGTGCCAAGACTACCAGGGGAGAACCTGAGGGCAACAAGCAAGGTCGTTTTTAATACCAGGAAAACTCCCGATGGCACCAAAGAGCCTATAGGTCTGGGCTCTGCACCAAGCAAACAGCCTCAGGTTATCCCATTTGGACCTTGCTCAGGTATGGCGGTCCAACAAGTAGACACCCCAGGGCATATGTCAGATGATGAACCGACAGTGTTCAGTCGGCTCTTCCCCCTCAGAGTGGGCCTCGCAGCCAAATGGACGCTCATTGCAAATGGCACAGTCAGGCTATGGAGATTCCGGAGCAAAGGGTGAACGGCAACAAGGTCAGTTGCTGTTGTGCACTTTGTATTCTTTATACTCTGGGAATGTCACTGAGCCTAGTGGCTACCATGCCAGATACGCCTCAGAAAATCCTTGGGCCACTTATACACCAACCTCCACAGTGGCTGCTGTCTCACAGGCCCATTCCTCAATCTTCACCTCAAGCAGCAAGTGAAGAACGTTTTTTTGACGGTTTATGCTGCTCCTGAGGTCACAGCAAATGACCAGCACGCTGAAGAATCTAATTAGTGAATTTGTACCCCAGGTTGAACCGCAGAGGCCTGCAACTCCACCCCCTCCCCCGCCTCCAAAACCACCTGTGCAGGTGAATATTCCAATAACGCAGGAAGCTCCTATTTTGATAAAGGCTCCGCCAGCTCTTACCCAGCCACTTGAGCCCACGCTCCGGAATGTGGCTTTGGAGTCGGGTACCCAAGAAGGAAAGTCTCGACAGAGATACAGACGATAAGGAAGAGGAAAATATGTCATTGTCTGCAAAAGGCTTTTAACAACCATATGGACGGACAGGCTGAATTCCTAGAAGTACCGGTACCAAATCAGGAACAGTTGGAAGCAGGAGTATTATCTGATATTCTATCTTTAATAAAGACTAAGCGATCAGGCATACCGTTACAAAAGGATGTGTTGGCGATTGCTTAAAATCTGTGGCTTAAGCATTGCTCGACTCCGTCGACAAATGAACGCCTTGATTCAGGTGACTGGCGGGTGAATCGGGGATGCTGGCATCTCATCCCCAACCGCATTCATCGTTGGTAGCTGCTGCCTCTTTATATTCAAAGCCCTCTGCAGGTTCGGCTTTGTCATCAGTGCCATCAACTTCCTGTTCATCCAGAGAAGACAAACTTATGGAATCATTTGGCAAAAAGGTGTACCTAAATGCGGGCTTCCACATCAGACAAGCAAATGCGGACATTACTGGTGGAGGCTAATCAAAAATGGAAAGGGAAATGGGTATGTGCAGTAGCACCTTTCAGTGTTCTTATGCGCAGGATGGGATTACCATACTAAATTATCTTGGACCAAAATAACCGGACAGGCTTCAAAGAATATGGCAAAATCCTACTTTATTATCAACTCAATTAAGGAAACCTGGCGAACAACAACACAGAATTTCAATTTAGCAAAGAGTTTTATACATCATCATATGTCAGCTATGATGTCATCCTATGTAGCAAATAATTAAACCTATTGAACGGAGGGATTGGTTAGGGGAACATATCTATTTCTAGTCTCTGTAAGTGTTAGTAACACCATTGGTTGCCCCTCATCTAACAGACATGCATTGAACGTCCCTCTACTTCCATATAATACAGATTATAGCAGCATAACAGCAGCGGATTGGCCCCTGCAGCATTGTATGCTCATCATTGCATAGGCCCTCATGATTGGTTGGCATTCTCTCCCAACCTTGGGCATTCGTCTCGTTAGCAGCACATAAGCAAAACGAAACCCAGGTTTAGAGGACGTCGGACTACTGCCCACTTGCCCAATTAGTTCACCATCTCTCATCAGCCAAGGCTTCTCCTTTGTACTTGACCTTGCTGGATGGTCTCTTCTCTGGACATTTGAGGGGAGTTAAGGTACATTGTTATTTTAATGGTGCCTAGAACTTATGAATAGGCCTTGTTTACTGGTCTTGCACCGCGTGCGAAGAGACCATAATTTTGTCCATCTCGCCTTTCTAAATAGTGCTATCTGATTCAATTATCCTGGGTGTCATGACTCTCTTCGGCCTCTGGAGAAATGGTTGCTCCAGCTCCATCTCACATATGCTTTCTGCATCTTTAATTGTTCAATACTTGGCATTCGCAAATGTTTGCTCATTTAAGAAATATGTCCTGCGTACATTGCTTATCCTCGTCGACTCCCTTTGTACCCTGCAATTGCTTCTTGCTTTGGCATCCTTGATCTCTGGCCAACAGCCATACTTTGTTCATGCAAAATTTTGTATTTCCTGCGTCTATCAGCTCTGCAGCCCTGGGCGCTCTCCTTCAAGCTTCTTGCTTACTATTATTCAGAGCCGACCTCCATCTTTTCAACTTGACCGCTTCACCTGCGTTACTGTTCCTACTGCAGCAAGCTTCTATGTGGCTCATCTACCTTTTTTCTGCGTGTATACATTTACTACTCATCTGGTTACTTATCTTCTTTGTATATACAGATTCTTCTCACTTGTGTACATGTTTACTTTACTTCAGTTACATCTTGATTCTTTAAATATTCTTATGTCATTTCTGTGCATCCTCTCTTCGCCTTATGACATCACTTTGCACCTGTCAGATTTCCTTTACAGCTCTTCGATGTTCAGTGGTGTCTGCAAATCTCCTGTTACAACTTCTGTTTGGGGGGGTGTTGGGGGTACATTCGGTACGGTGTCTGAGTGCATAACGTCTCATATACCCGATGTGGGTGTCCAGTTAAAGTTTCAAAAACAAAAGGATCGAATGCCAAAGGTGAGAGTACATTTGACCGAAAATAAAAGGATCGAATTATTTTGTAAAATGTATCTTTCTTTTTTGCTCTAGTTCAGCTTAAAAAAGGTGTTTTTACACCAAAAACAGGGGTTTGGGGGGACCCACCAAAAATAAAAAATAAATAATTTTGATCCTTTTTTTCAGTTGAATTGACTCGACCCTTTGGTCATTTGACCCTTTTGAGTCGATACTATAACCTATAACCCTCGATGTGGTATTGGAATGATAGCTTGTGTCATGCACAGTGTCTTCTTGTCCTTCATCCAGTATGTCAGAGGTGAGGGGCGGGTTCTATCAATGATGTACACGTCATGATGTACATGTGCTCCGCTGAAGGTGATTTTCTACCAGATCCTCCTATTGAATGGCAGGTGGCGTTTAAAGGGGGTTTAACAAAAGCAAAGGTATTTGGTCAAGACATGATGGAGGCTCTGGTATCACACATTGATACAGTTGATACTTCAGTTGCTGAAGGATGCCATTTACACCTCCCTTGAGTGCAGTGTGGGTATAAAACTGGATGTTGTTTTAGTGCTTTGTCACAGTGTATCCTTGTACTGCACATCCAAAAAGGTGATGAATTTGTTATTAAAGTTGAGCATACATTCATCACGAATCTCCTTCTGTCCTCTGACTTTCAATTGGATATCACCTTTGCTTTATTTTATAATCACCATCATTTGGCCTTCACAGCCTCTGTAATGTAGACATGTGAAAGCACATTGTGGACTTTTGGTGATTCAAAGTCCAGTAGCGTCGGCCAATTGGCCCACCGTGACATCTGGTGGCAAAAGAGGGCTTAGTCTGTCTTGGAGTGTTTCTTGCCGTAGAATAATAATGACGTTTGTATCCTACTGTCCTCCCTGAGAATCTGCTGCTTTGCTCTTGATTTTTCTATTAAGTCTCTCCAACTTTCCATCTGAATGGGGTCTGAAAGGCACGTGGACTTATTGTTCAATCCCAAAGGTACTTGGTCACCTGCCCTGTCAAGTTCCGGTTCCAGTTCCCCCTTCTCCTCACCTGAATACTCGGAAGTACTTTCCTTAAGTGCTGTTTCAGGCTTCTTCTTGTCCTTCTTTCTTTCTTTGGGCAGACCTTTCTTTAGTTTCCGTCCTTTTCTTTCGTGTAAATAAGGTCTGGCCCCTCCAGAGGCCACCGTGACAGAGATGAGAACCTGCTCAAAGGGACCTCCAGGAGGGCCAGCCTCGCCCCAGGGAAAAAGCCAGAAGGCAGAAAAAACCCTGGTTCTGGTGCTTTGCAGATGTGGAGAAAGTTGAGTTTCCAAAGACCAAAGTACTGAGATGATTGTTATCCAACGGAATGAGAAGGGCAAAAATACAGAGAGATAGCACTAGAGCCAACAAGGGGACTGCTATGGAAACTGAAAACCTATACTGATGGAATCATAAACAGAAAATAAGTGAGAACGGACAGGCGCCGTGAGCATATGCTGAGAATCACAATGAAAGTACACAAACACAAGTAAACTTGTATGTATGAAGAAATCAGCTAAGCAGAATAGGCAAGCTCAGCGAATGTACGGAGCAGAAAGGGGAGTCGCGAGAGCAGCTCGCGTGTAGAACGAAGAAAGGAAGCAGTGAGGAACGGCAGGCACCGTGAAGGTAGGAAGGAGAAATGAAGTCGCGAGAGCAGTTCGCGTGCAGATTCGAAGAAAGCAAGCAGTGCGGAATGGCAGGCGCCGTGAAGGTAGGAAGGAGAAATGAAGTTGCGAGAGCAGCTCGCGCGTAGAACTATGAGAGAAAGCAATGCAGAACGACAGGCGCCGTCAATAGAGATAAGGAGTCTAAGCTAGCGGAAAGAGGAAAACAAACAGGCGAACCGAAGTAAAGTAGCAGGGAAAATACAGCGAGTAGCCTTAGAGTTAGAAAGGACTGATAGCAACGGATACTGTAGATTGACAGAAAAGAAATCACGGGAGTAGGATTCAGAAAAGCGGAGCGCAGTAACAAGAGGTAAACAGATACAACGCACTGGCTGGAGGGGCGGAGCCGGAAGATATAGTGCGTGCTGCCATCTTGAATGAGGACTAGAACGTTACTCTGAAAAGGTCAATGCCTCCAACCTTTCCAAAGTCTCAACCTGCCGATCCTGACAAGCCCTGTAAAAAAGTGAAAAGTAGAACCATTATATGTGGTCAGTGGGGTGTGTCGAACATAGGAAAAATCTCCAGGAGGCATTGGCAGGTAACTAGTGAAGTGCAGTAGTCTAGGGCCATCTACTGAAGGCATTGATCACTATGGGGGTTTTGCTCTCTTTAGAGGTTCTGAGCAGTGGTCCAAAATAATTAAGCTGGATTGTGTTCCAGGTCTTTTAAGCACTGCCCTCTCCTGAGACAGTCATATTGCGAGCAAAGGAGACATCTATGGAAGTGGTCATGCAAGTCTTGTATATTCTCCGGCCACCATCCTAGCTAAGATGTTCTTGTTCTACTAGGGGGCCTTTAGCATGTTTCTGTTCCCCATGTGCCCAATTCAAAGCTGAGCACCTCCCATGGGGAAGAATTAACCAGGCTTCAACTTGCATCTGGTCTGACTTTTGGTTGCGTGAGAACATCTGTGGAAGAGGGTGGATCTTACTCTGAATTCCAGAACATGACTTCTATCTGGAAGCTGTGCTCAAATCTCATACTCCCTTATTTCCCTAGAGTTATTGTGTGCCAATTTCACCAATAGTAGGTCAGTTCCTGCAGAGTTTGCAGATTACTCATGTGTGCCTCCCTGTGTGCTACCCACAAGTGCCAGAGGCACCCTGGTTCTGTGTGCTGTAACCATCACTCGTGTTCACAACCCCGACCAATTCAAAGTCCTTTGTCACTGGCTGCATTAATCGCCAAAAGCCATCAAATTGAACTTGTCCTACAGGTGAAGCCCTGAAATCTTTCTGCCCCACCACGGAAATTAAAGGTTACTACCTCGAAAAACAAAATCTGAATGTCACCACTGTGTAGTCCAGTTTTTATAATTATTTGGGGAGTATAGAGTTTTTAGTATCAGATGATTTTTGGCAACATATCTTAAATGTTAATGAAACAGATCTGAATATTGCTGTAATTAGGTTTTTAAATCTTTTCTTGATCTAATTTTTGTGTTTAATGTGTGAATCTGTTAAATTTATTCCTGTGCTTTTGTATTGTGTAAAAAGTTGCAAAACTAAGATACACAAATAAAATGAAAAGAAATAATAATAATGAATGTCACCACTGTGGTTGCTGGTACGCGGGGAACATCGATAGCATGGCTCAGTGCCAGAACCAATGCCATCAATTATGCATACTGACCTATTGTAACAAGCTCACCAGTGTCCATCTTGCCTGGGAAATCCAAATAGACTCCAGCTCAACCTATATATCTATTGCTGGATAAGTGCAAGCTCCCTTCTGTAGAATACATTGTTCCATCCCTGGGCACCTTATCCTTTGAACACGCCCTGAACACAGAATGCAAAGTCTCTTTTGGTTCGAAAGTGTTCCTCTCCTGTATGCCTGGTACAGCTGGTTCACTATTGGCAATACACTCAGACTTGACCTCTGTAGCAGATAACGCTGCCACACATTTGGCGGTATGGACACTTCTAACATATCCTAGATTAATTTAATCATCCAAAATTAGAATCGATGAGGAAAAAGGAGTATTAATAATTATTTGTTTGTGTCCAATTACATGTAAATACTTCTGAATAACTGTCACGCTCACCTGGATTCCACTGGGGCGCCGAACGAAGCTGGACTACTGCGGTCTCCACCAGTGTGACTCGTAGCGAAGTGATGATCGACTGCACTTGCCCACTCAGTTTCGTCTGCCTGGCCCGCAAGAGGATTTTCCTAGAAGCAGTAAAGGGAATTAGCCACCAGTGGTAGAGGGGTTAACACTAACACTATCTTCCCGAAAACTTCTAGTATTCCCCTTCGTAAAGTCTCACCTTATAGTTAGAAAGGATGAACTCTCCATCCTGCGTTTGGAGTGCAGGGGCGCGTAGGACTTCAGTTACTTCACTGATCCGAATGTAGTTGGCTGAGTTCCAGACAAATAATGACTCCGAGGTAAGTTGTGTGTAAACCAAATGTATAGTTCTTTTAGAGTTCAAATGTCTGTTTATTCACTCATGCTCCTTTCATACCTTTCCCCATGCAGCGTGGTCTGAGGAGTGAGTTTGCCTCGATGGATGAAGGTAGCACCTTGGTAAGAGTCAGTTTGCACCAAGCACTTTTAGCAAGTAATACTGTTCCAAGTGCGATTAACCAATAGTTCTCTATCTTCGTTGCAGGTGCGGTGCCTTTGCGAAAATGTCAAGCGTAGAATGGTAACCAGCGCTGCCTCGAGCGCTAATATGCCAAGTAAGTAGCTTGCGTTAAGTAAGGGAATTCCTTTGGCGGAACCCCGCTCACCTTTTGTTTGTTCTTGTTTTTTCAGATGCTGATGTTGCGAGCAGCGATTCAACGGGCATCGCGCTGGGTCGTGAAGATGCTCTAATGATAGGTGAGTATGGCGCGGCGCTGCAGCTGGCAATGCGACGCAGTTGTTTTAAATGTTTTTTCCCTTTCTCACAGGTGTGGCTGCTCCAGGAGAAGATGATGACCAAATGGGAATCTTCCTGTTCTAACCTTCTCTTCTTCTTTCCTTTTCTCTAGGATCGGCTCCGGACACAAACGGGTGTAGCTGTAGACAATACTGGACTGCAGACACGGTGAGCATTACGCTGCTGAGATGCAGAATAACGCGAAGCGTGTGCTGCTCTTCGACCGTGGTTTAAATAGCATCAAAAAGTAGTTCCCGGGTAAAGAGTTCCAGCACCACACCCAAGTGGTAAAATAGTTCCTAAAGGAAAGTTGTCCCTTCATGGCCTCATGATGGCCTGTATGTGAGTTCTTTGCAGGATGACCTGCACAGTTTAAAGATGGTAATATGAGCCTGGCCCCTACGGCGCCAGCACTAAACCCATATAGCCCCTAGACAGGGTTTTGGGAATTCCTGGGTCTTCATGGATGCCTGTTCCCTGGATAGATGGATCTGTTCCGGATGTCTGGGGGCAGGCATTGTGACAATAACCCAATAGACACACAAAGGTGCTTACTGTTACGTTACGTCCCCTTTCCTCCATAATGTATGGGCGTCCCTTCCAAGGTACGGAATACGGAACCTTTTTCACCAAAAAAAACCTTCTTCCCTTTTAAATTTAGATATGCGCAGCCCAGGGAGCATGCGCTGCCCTGAGGCTGCCCTCTAGCGCCACACCCCAGTCCCCTTTTCCGCGTCGACGGGAACGGGCCAAATTCACCAACGCTCCTGGGTTTGGCTTCGGCCATGTACATGCGCAGATACTTCTTCTCTTTGTCTTTTCTATCTTTCAGGTACTCGGTCCTCAGGCGTCACGCTCGTCCCCGGCGCATGTCGACTTCTACAGGGTTCAGCAGGTGTCCATCCTGCAACGGGCTCTTCCCAACCTCAGACCCTCACGCCCTCTGCCTACGTTGCCTTGGCCCAGACCACGGTTTGTAATCATGTCCAGCGTGTGACTCGCTTTCCACGGAGGCACTGAAGAACAGACTAGCCAGGTGGAGGGAGCTCTTCCAGAAGTCGCCTCCAGAGGATCTCAAAAACTTTGTGAAGCCTTGTCCCAGGTCCAAGGTAGGGCCGATATTTTCCAGCACACCCCTCAAGGGAGACTCTTTCCCAGGGACTCACCTGTGTGGGAGGGACCGGCCAGGTTCTTCCAACGGCACGTGCACCGAGGCTGCTACAGCTACTGGCCTTCGGGTCGAGGGGTCCTCTGATCTGATCCCCCTGGACGCCGCATCGAGGGACCGGAAAGTTCTTGTAACGGGCCTACACCGAGGGGCTACACCCTTTTACTGTCGCAATGGCCGAGGGGCTACACCCTAACACCGGCAATACGTCTGAGGTGCTACGCCCTAATACCGGCAATTCGTCTGAGGGGACGCCTAAACGCAGCTCTACCGACCCCCGGGTCGAGGGTGTCACAACTACCGGTCCGAGACCTGAGGAGCAGGGTAGGCCTCGTGATCCACATGCGAGAGTCTTGGACGAGGCCAGACCCAGGAGGCTGGGCAACACGTCACAGGTACATGGCAGGTAGCTCGACAAAATGGCTGCTGCACCAGACAGGAGCACCCATCCAACGCCATTCCACGAATTCGGCAAAGAACCAGTGTCAAGGTGGGAATGGTCGCAACCAGATACATGGCCTACAGTCTACCCTTCATATGCGCAGCGGCTCCAGCAGTCCCCCCCCCACCCCATCGGTACCCCCTGCCACCTCTTCGGCTAGTGAGGAGGTGCTCTTCGACAAATGCCCCGGCCTCATGAGGTCTCCTCAGATGGGGGCTATGGTGGTCGGTTTAAAGGCTGACAAAAAAATCCCGATTAACAAAAATCTCAAAAAAAAGGCTGAAAAAAAAATATTGAATTTATTATTTTTTTATATATATGTATGTTTTGGGTCAGGTAAGTCAAAAAAAGGGTTCAAATAAAAAAAATAGAAAAAAAGGGGGGTTGGGGGAACCCCCCATTTCGAAAAAAAACGTCATAAAAAAAATTCGATATTTTTTTTTTGGCCTTTTTTTCGTGATTTTTTTTTTTTTGAGATTTCTAATTTCGGTTTTATGGCCATAAACCGGGGGCTATCATCAAGGACGCCGTCAGGGAAGTCCACACAACACAGATGCCTCCATCGGGCTCCCTGACCTTGGTGCAGCTGCCTCCTCCGGCTCCACAGCCAACTCTGCAACCTCCGCTGCCTCTTCAGCCTCTGGCTGCGGTCTCTGTACCCCAGCCTCCGGCGCCATCTACCCCTCCTCCTCCACAAGATCCTCCGGATCCGCAGGACACGGACGAGGAGGAGGATCCGGACACGCCATCCTCAGCCAGGGCCTTCCATGAACATATTGCTGGCCTGGCAGAGAACCTAGGCCTCCCGCAGCCTGAGGTCGAACAGCCGGCAGAGGGGGTTCTGGCTGAACTCCTCACAGGACACCCCTCTGCCAGCATGGGTATTCCACTGCAAACTGATGTACTCTCCCTGGCCAAGAAGGGTTGGCTCAAGCCCGACTCAGTCCAGCCAGTCAATAGATGTCTGGATGCCAAGTACAGGTAGATGGAGGGGGACACACTCTTGCTCTCGACCCATCCTCAGCCACACTCCTCGGTGATCGCTGCAGCGTCACTTTACTCCAAGCCTCAGTCGTCCTTGGACTCCTCCTCTGTGGCACTGCTAGGGAAGGAGGAGAAGATCTTGGAGGCATACGGCACGAAGATCTACTCCAATTCCTCCTTGCACCTGCGTCAGGCCAAAGCAGATGCCATGCTGGCTGCCGCCAACCAACAGTTATGGCGGGAAATTGCGGACTTCCTCCTGGAACTCCCCTCCAAATGCCAATCACATTTTAAGGCGGGGCTAGCGGAGGCCAAGCTCGTGGCGCGTGACCTCATGGAATCCACAGTGCCACATATCGATACCTCTGGCCGTGCCATCTGCATTGCCATGGACATGAGGTGCACAGCCTGGCTCCGGGAGATGAAATTCAACCCGTACGTCTAGGAGCGCATTCTAGATCTACTGTTCGAGGGGGGGACCTCTTCCAGTCCTCTACGGATGACGAGTTGGACAAAAAGAAGAATAGCTCATAAACGGCAAAGTCCTTGTCCATCCTTACAAAGACCAGGCCCAAATCTTACACCCAATCTCAGCAGCGCTCAGAGAAGGGTTGTACACATGGAGGGTTCCGCAGCTTCCAGAAACGCAGATCCAGGCAGCCAGACCGCTCGCCGACCCAGAACCGGCGCAAACAACAAAAAGGATGAGGGAGTAAGGGCTTTTTCTAGTCCCCCTCCTCAGCCTCAGCATCGAGGGAAAGAAGGCATGACATGCCCCTTCGGGTCCACGTGTTGTGGGATATTTTTACCCATGCCAATGCGCCCCACTGCACCCCTTTGCCAATCAGGGAAGAAACAGCCAAAAATGGATGCGCTAACCCCTGTGCACGCCAAAATCTGCAAAACTGCTCATGGTTCATAAATCACAAAAGGCTGCACACCCCTGCCACACACAGTCAAAGTTGGTGTCAAAACAGGACTCTGCAGGAGAATGCCAGTGGGTGCTGTTACCTGTCACATGAAGCAAAGCCACAGAAGTGGGCTCAAATCTGAAAATGCCTTTAAAATGCAGTTTTCCCAAATCAATTGCACCCTTCAAAGTGCTGTTTTGGTGTTAATTTCAGTCATTTTCCAAGTTTACTATTGAAATGAAAAGTGTGCTGAAATCACAGATCATCCAGTGCAGTCAGAAGAGAAACCGGACTTCAGTGACTGGCAGCAACTAAGAAATGTATTTCATGCAAAACAAATCCCAGCACTCAAAGACAGGATAATGCTGAGTTTAATGTGTGTGCTGCATAAGAAAATAAGATGTAACAACCCAGTTTAAATGTGTTTCTTTTTCCTGAAGAAATTGCAAAATTTGCCTATGTAAAGCATGTTTGTGAAGGGCTTAGTTCTTTTAAATGTTCAAATCCCTTGTAAACTGGGTTTAGTTTTATATGTTTTCAATGAAGGACCTTAAAGTGAATTTTAAAGTAACCCAGTTTGGAGAAACTGGTTAATTCTGACTTGACAGTGCCCAGCCTGAGAAAAATGACACTTCAGTCGACACCCCCCTTCTACAGGAAGACTCAATGGGTGCTGGAGATTCTCGCATATTGACAACAAAGAGAGCATCAGACATTCGTCTCTGGCCAGCCAAGGACAATGGCAGGCTGCCTATTGGTCTCTACAGGGGAGCTTCCCTTTCAAGGAAGATGACACCCCTCCCTGATCAAAGGGAATGTGACAGCTGTTGCCTGTTGAAAGGAAGTTACAAAGAGAAAAAAACTGCCCATAACCTTTGGTGTTTAAAGACTTAATTGTGATTAAATTTGAAACCCTTTTAACTTTGCAACATGAAGGAGGACAACTTTCAAAATTGGTAGTTGTTAATCTAATTTTAGGCCTTTGCTTTGACGACATTAATGAACCCTGTACCACCTAAGGAACCAAAGTTACAGGAAAACCATAATTGTAGCAAGACTGTTAATGCTGCAAGTCTAAGATTGGATATTCATGCTCCAGTGATAATCGCCCAGATATGTACTGAATTAGAAATGATTAGTCCAAATTGTTATGATTAAAATTGATAAAATTCCATAGAATGACAAAGACATCTTGCACAGAGATGGGGATTGAATGTAAAGATAACCCATAAAATATGTCATGCATGTTTCCGATTTTATTAGGGGACATAATTTTAGAAATGTACATTTGTGCAAAAGTTAAGTTTTGGTCAAAATCAATGTGGGAGTTCCTAAATCGCATCATAAAGATGACAGCTCTGTTCTGACTGCCAACCAGAACAAGGCAAGTGCCTGTGGCCACTCACATTCTGCCCACACCATAAACTTTGTGATGTCACTTTGTAGGATAAATATAGGACCTTCACCACACATAGGGACCCAATGCTTCCTGACCACATCCAGATTTCCGTGCAGCGCTTTGTTCCAGAACTCTTCATCTTGCAGCTGATTCCAGACTACTTTGCAAAATCCAGATCTGCTGCTGACCCTTCCGCCAGAAGTGCCCTGCTGCAGGTAGACCTGACCCAATCCGATGACCAGAACCCTGACGGTCCATTCTTAATGACAGTGGACTGTAAGTATCAACAGGAAGAATAGTAACCCATAGTATATTGCCTTGTTTTATCCCAATCTCAACCCATCCTCTCTTTCACTTAAGAACTTGTAGTAGTGTCACTCCAATCTGAAACCTTGCTTTGATTTCTTGTCATAGTGATCATTTGTTGAAAATCCTTTTTGTCTTTTAAAAAATCCCAAACCCTTCATATTATCCCACGTGTAATCCGACTGAGTCCTCCAAGCGGGTCTGGTTTCCGGGGACCACCTTGGGGCTTACTGTGTTTCAAGCTGGTAACGAGCCAGAGTACCAAAGTTTAGAGCATCATTGGCATTGTAAGAACTGAATTCTGTTTTAATTTTCGCGCCTATTTTTTCAAAAACGCCTCTTACTAAAACCTCCATAACTTCTTCAATTTTATAGATAGAAACGTAATTTCAACTATCACTGATACCTAAGATCTGTAGCTACATCGACAACAAAAAATTGCGGAACAGTGTATTTGACCCATTTTTATAAAAAATCGCATAGTCAAATTTTGCAGCGAATTCACATTTTAGCAAAAGATTCCCACGTGTCTTTTTCCCATTCAAAGTGTTTCTCAACTCCCATCCCGATCTAAAGTGTGTACTGTTGTTTATCTTGTAGCTCATGTGTGTTAGGGCCTGTTTAGTGTTGCTTTCCTAAGAATGTGTATCCATTTAAGCATTTTTGCCCACTGTGCATTGTTTGCAAAGTCATTTTCACCTGTCAATTTAAAAGTCTCAATTTCCAAAAATGGTTTTCTCTCTTGTTTGGGGAGGGAAGATTGCATTCAAACTCTAGACATTGTCTTTCATTCCTGAATACCTGCTGATTACTTATATCTGTGTAGGATTGCTCATTTGTGCCTTCAGAACTTTGCAGGGGGAAATATTAACCTAAACGCTATCTGTTCACAAACCAAAACTGTTATTTTTCCTGTGTTTTCTATTCTGCATTCTTATAAGTCAATTCAATTGCATTACTTATTTTTGAATTGTATTGTCTCCACTTGGTGATTGCTGCTCCATATGTGTGTGTGTATATATATATATATATATATATATATATATATATATATATATTAAAATGTATGTGTGATTTGAATTTGAATTAAATAAATATAAATAAATAAATCTTTACCTTTACAAACTAGCCTGATTCCTGGTCCAGTGTGACCTGGTGGGTATTTTGAGACGGGTGTGATATGAGTGGTATATCATTCCGAATATTGAACTTATAAACACAAAAAAATAAATATTTCATTTGTGCACTACATGCTAGGCGAGACCCGGGTGTGTGCCTGATTGAAATCCTTAACAGATTTTGGGGGCTCGTGCCGTGATTCTGAATTCGAGATACCACCCATGACAGTCTAACACAGCATACTAGCCGGTAGGGTTCAGACACCTTGCATGGTTGCCGTACTGTGCTATACTGTACAAGCACCTCTCAAAATAAATATTCCAAAAATCAGGCCTGCTTGTAAAATTAAATTAACCCTGAAATAAGCCATAATGAAATTGATATTTCTGAAATGGCGATCCCAGTAGAAATTAATATTGCGAGGGAACACCCCCTGCACAAACTGTTTGTCAGGGGGGAGTGGCCAGAACCGAATTAACAGATCTGGCTACAAGAAATCAAAGAACAGGTCACTGCCATAGACCTAGATACATGGCAGGACAAGGCCCCGTTACACCAAACGCTTAGTGAACTGTACATGGCCCCAAAAGTAAAAGAGGAGCAGTGTAAAATTGCCAAAATAGCGGCCTACCTGTACCTCCACATTGGGGTAGTACCAGAAAAGCATGCAGATCACATAGTTCTGGCAAAGGAGCAAGTGGAGACACTAGAGAAAATCCAAACTAACATAGACTCTGCAGAGCAAAGGCTACTGAAGAACCAAGAATCAGAGACAGAAGCTAGGCAGTATCTGACAAAACTAAAGGAAGATCTGGCCCTCCTACAGCAAGAGAAGGCAGAGCAAGATACAAAATTACAGAAACTGCAAGATGAGTGTCAAGAAACGGTTACATCTTTACAACAGAGTCAACAGAAACTGGAGCATCAATTAAATTATGATAGAGTCTGTGCAGAACAGATAGTCACCTTACAAAACCGCCTAGAATCTTTGAAAGAGGAAAATAATTAATTAATTATTAAAGACATCTACTCTCAAGAGGAATTTGATGAGGAGCGCCAGAAGTCTAGTGCATTTAAAAAACAGAGGGACGACCTGACTGAACAGAGGGGCACTCTAAGTCAGGAGAGGGACGTCTTAGGCCAGTAAATCAGCCAATTAAAACTAAGTTAGAGGAAAATAAGCTGGCCCTCCAGGAGCTTCACAAAGTTAAAACCGAATATGAGAAGCTACTAGAGCACACCAGGTGGGTGGAGGATGCTCTGGAAAAGAACACCCAGACCAATAATGACAAAACTCAGGAGGTGAGTCTCCTGAAGAAAAAATTAACCCAGTATTTCCAAAGCAGGCAGGAAGCACAGATTGACAATGAGGCTTTCTGTGAAAAGAATGATAGGCTCCATAGCCATGCAAGAGCAAATCATTGAGACCAGTAACGCCTTAATAGAGGAACAAAAGAGTCAGATTTTGGCATATCATCAGGGAAAAGGGGCTGAAAGAGAAGAGGTAGGAAGGGACAGAGAAACTCCTGAGCATAACATCCTGACCCCTGCAATCAGGGACTCTAACCCCCTTCAGTACCATGGACTCTGCCACCTTCATGTGTACTGGCTCATATGAACCAAGGGCCACGGGAATGGTAGACTTCAGCAGAATTGGCAACATGGGACTGACAGATCAGCGCCTCCCAGAAATGGATGGGTGGGCATCCCTTTACAGATTCCCAAATGTTAGGGCTGGCCTCTCTGATCAGGAAGATTCCTGTGAGGGGAGAATCAGGGAATTGGATCCTCAAAAATACTGCCTACCAAAGGATCAGTCTGGCAAATTTGGTGGGTAACTCCAGGAAAGCAGGCCCACAAAGAGTATCTTAAATACCTGTTCCCAGCTTGGGCAGTGTGGGGGGGGGGGGGTACTCAGCCAATCCTGGGAGCAGGGGAGAGTCAGAAGACTCTTCTGAATGCCACAGGCATCAAGAAACTAGGCCCCCACATTCTGCCAGCCATTCTCAAGCTCACTGAATCAGGGAGAACCTAGAGGATCAAATAGCCACCTCCTGTAGCAGTGCCTCTGAATCAGAGGATGAGTGGACTCGGGTGACTAAGACTAAAAACGCCAAAAAAATTAAGAGTGCTCTACTAAAAGATCAAGAGATCAAGGCCATTAGGAGTGTCATAACTCCCTATCACAAAAATGCCAAGCATTCAGTCTGGGAGCACCTTGAGTTATATGAGCAAATGATGTATACTTTCCATCTGAAAGATAGCCAGAGTTGCATCTAGTATATCAAATGGACATTTTCCCCAGAGTACTCCAACTTCTTTGCGGGGCTGGAAGATCAGAACCACTCAAGATGGTCCACGTACAGGGCGGCCATCTTAAAACATTTTTCTGTACATAGGAAACCCCAAGAGGCCCGCCAGGCGGCCTACAATCTGCAGTGTGGGGAAGACCAGGCCCCATAAGAATTTGTGCAAGAACTAAAACGTGCCTTTGCGCAGACCACCAGGAGGGTGCACACAGACAGCAGGGAATTCATTAATACCTTCTTTCATGCACTCCCTAAATACATCATGACCCAGCTGGTGAAGGACTTTCACGAGAAGAGATCACTAGACTGGCTCATTGAACAGGCGAACCGTATTTATGAAGTGCAGAAACCGGTAGAGAATAAAAATACTAATAAAACCCCCAAACAGGCCAACACCCCTGCTGCTGCTAAAGTGGCCGAGGTGAAGGTTGCCCCCATTTTAGATCTGGAGATGGGAGGGGGCCTAAACATATTCCTGTACAGAATCCATCTTCTAACCAAAGAACCAGAAGGCCCTCAGGCCAATCCCAAACAGGTAGTCAATGAGGTAACCCCACAAATGGAACCCCTAACTCCCCTGATTATATTTGCCCCCTTTACAAGGGCAACAACCCCATCCTGGGGTAGTGTGGAAGCCCCAAGCCCAAGCGGGGGATCCAACCAGGTAGCTACCAACCCAGGAAACTTCCCTCCTAACTTTCTCCAGGAGGGCAGTAATCCCCCAAATGCCGGGTTGAGCTTCTTTCCCCAGTACCTGCCAAACTGCAACCCAAAAAACAACCCTCCTTTCTTTCCCCACTTTCCTGAGCCCAGACAGCCCAATCCGGGAGAGGGGAGGCCAAGGGTGGAGGGTTACATGAACTACCCCAACCAAGGATATTATGGGAGAAGGGACAGTTACCCTTCCCATGATCCACCTAGGAAGGACCAGAGACCCCCTTACCAGCCAGAGTGGGTGTCCCAACTGGAACGCCAGGTCCAGAACTTGTCACAGGATCTGGGTCGCATGTTGAGGGCTCAGCAGAACCCTCAGATGAGCATGCCGGCTCAGAACTCCACAAATCAAGGGTCTGGTACACCAGAGCAATGACGGGGAGACAGCCCTGACCATCCACCGGTTCCAAAGGAGGAGGCACAGGGGAAGGGGGGTGTAAAGCCTTAGAGGAAACTTCCTACCCCACTTGTGAAAAGCCCCTGGAAACCCAGGAACCAGAACCAAAATCTCATGCCCCCGAAAGTCTGCAACCTAAGGAACAGAGGGCGGGTGGGAGAAATAAAGGACCTAAAAAGACCCATTTTGTGGAGGTTAGTGTCTTCCAATTTGAAGGAGAGGGGTCCTCAGAGGACTCTGGGTAAAGGATCTTCTCCTTCAGGGATGGGGGAACCTCTCCCAAAGAAAAATGAGTCCTGAAAGATCCTAATCAAGACTGGGTAAAGGTGGGGACTGAGTTAGACCCGCCCATCATTGGACCCCAGAATGTTCAGCCAGAAAGCCACCTTGCCCAAACATATTCTGGGGACTGCCTCCAAAAAAGGGAGGCTGGGGGGGGCGGCCCAGAATCAGAACCAGGGAAGCCCAAAACTCCCCCAATATCCAACTGCCATATTTTTCTTACAGATTCCCAAGCTCCCACACCGAATCCTGCCCAAACTACCCGTGCCAAATTCAGAGTCAAGAAATTAACCCATCAATTGACCCAAAATGCACATTATCTTTGCCACCTTGAGGAGAAACAAGGGAAGATTTTATGCCCCGGTCCAAATACAAGGGCAATGTACATTTTTGGCACTGGTGGACACTGGAGCCCAAACCACCCTTCTTTCAAAGAGGGCCTTTGATCAGCTGAATTCAGGAAGGGGGGGGAGATACCAGATCCCTCTCACCCCTCTTCCTGGACAACATCAGAACTTTGATGGGAATGAAATTCCTGTCGAGGGAACTGCAGATTTAGAAATTAAAATTGGGCGACACAAGGTGAAACACCCGGTCATAGTTGTGACTCCAGAGGGCACACCCTGTTTACTGGGAAATTACATTCTGCGTAGATTGTCTCCCCTAAAAGATTGTGTAAACAAGGTCCCCTGGACCCAGACTAACCGACCAATAAAATTAAAACATAGCGTCAACCATGTTAGTTTAAATGGCACATGCCACATGGTTGAACAAAAACAGGATCACATTGAATTCCATTTTTAGAATAACAAAATCCCTGATGTGACAGTAATTGCAGTAGGACAACAAAATGGTGATGGGAAGTCCTCTCTATTTCGTAAAATCAACCTTCCTTCCAGTCTCAAGTGGCATTCCATACTGGAAGGAAATACTCTGAAATTATATACCAATTCACAATCAGAGAATCCCACTTCCATAGTGCAAAATAATGAGAAACCAGCTTAAAGCTTGGCTGACATTCAGAAGATTGGAGAACAGTTGTTCATCCCTATTCAGTTAAATGAGGGGAAGGACTCTGTTCTTGCCCGAGTGTGTGTGAACAAAAGTAAGAGCTTCATCAGCGAAGCCATGTTCCGGAAATTCCCAAAAGATCCAGCCATTCCCACCTTTAAATTGATAGACAAATGGGAAATGGACCTGGAAACTCCCAATTCTAAACATCTCCTGCCTAGCAGGTGTATGCTCAAAATTTCCATAGGCAACAAAAGTATGGTGTATAACTGTTGGGTTGTGCAAGATGTCCCTGCTGCATTTTATTTAGGCGGTGACATTCTCAATCACTTTGCCATTTGTTTGGACCTGATAAACTTCAAAGCCTGGGCCCGATTGGCGGGTAATCCCATGGATTTTGATGATCCAGAGAAAGCATTTCGGTCAGCTCAACTGCTGCCATATGCAGTTGAAGTTCAGATTGGAGAGGAAGTCACCATCCCAGAATGGACCCACCTATTCACACTTAAAGTAAAAATTAAAAGAGGACATAAACAGCAAAATCCTGACACATATGTTCACCTCAATGCCCATCTCCAACAGCAAGGGTTGGGGTTAAACCAAGCACCACTAGTCAATACAGAACACAACACCATTCCAATAGTGGTGGATAACAGTCATCTTAGGAGTATCACTCTGGGCTCAGGCACCATTATTGGAATGGCGGTTGATGACCAACATTTTTCCATAGATTTAGGTAATTAACTGATAGGACCAATCCCCAATGACTGTTTTGACAGTGATAGTGACAATGACACAAAACCAGACAGGATCTTCACCCGGCATGGGGGGAATTTCTTGGTGTGCTCTTCCTGCCCTTATGGTAAGAAAGAGGTGACCTGTGACTTCAGGAGGGATGAGGTGATCTTTTAAGTCCACCAGCACTGCCTTCCCCACTTGAAGCCATCAGTCCAAGTCAGTACTTTAACCAGAGACTTCTCCACCCATCTGGAGGAGGCCGCTGAGATAGCCAAACCAGAAGTCTTTGCGGGCTTCAGGAAAATGGTTGAAGAGAGAGTCAACCTAGCTGATACCTGTGAGACTCTGGAGCAAAAGCTAAATTTGAAACAAGTTTTCTTAGCTTTTCAGGATCTCTTTGCAGTGGACTAAACAAATGGGTCCACACTTCCCGATGGCCTCTTCCCTACATTGACCAAGGGCTGGCCCAGGTCCAAGTATCAAAGGTATACACTGCCATTGACCTGACCAATGGGTACTGTGCCATACCTATCAGTAGGGAGGACCAATGCAAGTTGGCCTATACCTTCAGGGGCAGCAATACACTTGGACCCGGACTCCCTTTGGATACATCAATTCCAGCAATTAATTTAATATCTTCTTGCATAAGGCCATGACCGACTTGGGTGAAAGGGGTAACCTGGCCTATTTAGATGATGTTCTGATCAAAAGCTCAAGTGTGGAGGAACACATAGCAGAGATCCGTTATGTTCTGACACAGTTGAGGGCTGCCGAGGCCAAACTATCTTTCCAAAAGGCACAGTGGTGCAGGACCCATGTCAATTTCTTGAGGCATGAGATAACTCCTGAGGGTCTCTGTCCCAAGGAAAAGAAAGTAGAAGCACTCCTGAAACTAAAAGACCCCACAACTCTGCGTGAGCTAAGGAGCCTCCTTGGACTGACTAATTACCGAAAAAATTTCATTGAGGATTATGCAGAGATCACACAAGACCCCTGATCCATTTATTGAAGGGGGGAGTCAAGTGGGAGTGGGGTCCAGAACAAGCCGAGGCAGTAAGACAACTCAAAAGAAGCCTCTCACAAGCACCTTGCCTAGCTTACCCTGTCAAAAACAAGGAGTTCTTCTTGGAGACAGGATTCTCTAATACATGCTTGACCGCAGTATTATACCGAAAGCATGACAAGGTCAATAAAGTTATCTCCTATGCGAGTAAGACTTTATCCTCTATGGAGGAAAAATTCAATGATTGTGAGAAGGCCTCCTTGCAACGGTGTGGGCATTGAAGAATTACCGCCCGTTTATCCAGGGGGAACACATCATAGTGGAGACTCCACACCAGCCTCTGCAATATCTTCAAAGTGACAGAATCCGGGCCGGAAATGTGAGTAATTCCCGAATTACTTCCTGGATTCTGTTAATGCAAGGCTTTCCTGTGGAGGTCAGATATGGCCAAAACAAGAAGAGTCCCCTCGCACAAGGTCTGGCTGACTTGCATGATTGTGCCAGAGAAAACTGTATCGAGGACAAAAGTCTTTAAATCAAGGACAACATGGAGGCTTACCTCATTTGCCCACACAAAGTCTATGAAGAAGACAAGTGTGAGGGCATGCCCACTGTCTATGTGGATGGGTGCTCCTACTATGTTGACAACAACAGGGAAAAGGAACTTGTGGCCGGTGTGGGGAATGCCTGGCTGAATGATGCCCCAGAACCCTCCGCTGGGTACAAAATTGGTCCCCGTAGTAGCAGTCAAGTGGCAGAGCTGATGGCTGTGCATCAAGCGATCCTCACTGCTGTCCAACACCAACTCCACGAACTGGTCATAATCACTGATTCAGATTATGTCCGGAACGGGTTCGTGGAGCACCTGGTTAATTGGAAACCAGAGGCATGCTATGTGCTAACAATAAACCACTAAAGCATGGACAATTAATACAACATATTGATGATCTGGTCACCTCTAGTGGGATGACCATCTACTGGAAAAAGATCAAGGGTCATTCTAAAGTAGAGGGACGAGATAAAACTGGAAATGACTTAGCTGATCAGCTGGCCAAAACCAGAGCCATCCAAGGGGATCTACTTGAGATCGAGTCCCTGTGGGGGGAAATCCAGTTCACTGCTATCACTAGGTGCCAGACAAATGCTCACCATGAACTCTCAACTGCCCAGTGGGGTAAGGAGACCCCAGATGCTGATTTAATCATGGCTCAAAAAGGGGATCCAATAATTGGTAAGTTTTATCAACACATTGAGGACCCTGAGAACTTTCCCCTGATGGATACCGATTGCATTGGGAAAGAGGACATCAGAGTGTTGATGAAATATCCAAAAATGTTCCGAATCCAAGACGGTTTGTTGGTGAGGAGATACATATCTGGCTGTGACCAGTGGGTGGCCCCTACCTCATTCTGAAGCCTGATGCTCAGTCACGCCCATGAAGAGGCCACAGCCGGTCATCAGGGGTTTCATACAACATTAGAAATCTTGCAAGAGGTTGCATACTGGCCACACATGGGGCAGGACCTCAACCAATACTTGAAGGGGTATCTTGTGTGTGCACAATTTCAGCCAACATCACTCACAACGTGCTCTCCTCCAAAAGAGGGGGATGACACTGCCTTGGTCAGATTTGCAAGTCGTTTTCATCAGGCCCGTGATTTGCTCCTCTAGGGGGAACAAGAACATGTTAACTGTAACATGCTTGTTTACTAAATAGGTGGAATGTCTCCCGGCCCCAAATTGCAAAGCAGAAACAGCAGCTGCCCTGATGATCAATCACATGTTCTCGTGTTTTGGACTACCCCAAAGCATTGAGTCAGACCGAGGTAGTCACTTCACCAGCGAAGTGATGACAAAGATGTGGGAGATACTTGGGGTAAAAAGGAAATTACACATTGCATACCAGATGTCCTCTAGTGGTGGAGTTGAGAGGTACAATAAAACCATTGTGAGCATATTAAAAAAAGTTTGTGGCAGGCTCTGGTCCAAGTTGGGATATTTGATTACCCCTTGTCCTGATGGCCATCAGATCTACCCATTCTACTGCAACAAAAATGTCTCCATTTGAGCTGATGACTGGAGGAAGGATGGTGCTACCCCAGCATCTGCTCTACAGAACCCAAGAGCAGACCTTGTTAAATGCCTCCACAACTCATGAGTCTTTTGAGAATCTGAGAAAACACCTTTAACATGCTTTTGCATATGCTCAGCGGAATCTAGAAAGATCTGCCGACAGTATGAAGACCCACTATGACCTTAAGACAACCAAAAAGGAATATCAAGTAGGAGGCAGGGTCTACTTGTACAATTTCCAAAGGAACCAAGCCAAGGAGCGCAAATTTCTCCCAGGTTGGCGAGGTCCTTCCTTTTGAAATTGTAGACAGAATCTCACCAGTCGCCTACAGAATCCGCATCGCCAAGGGAAATTTGACAGAAGAGGAAGACAAGTGGACCCACATAAACCAGCTAAAGAGTTGCCATCCCAGGCATACTTTCCAGCAAATAGAAGAGCCTACTGGAAACCCAGAGGGGGAAAATCCGGACATATAGAAAAATTATTAAATGTTCATTGATTACATGCGAGGAAACTGTAAATTATCATTGAATATATGCAGGGAATATTGTCAATTGTTAGTAAATGCATGCATCTGTCCCACTGCTGAAATCTCCCGGAGAACTGTAGTGTGAACATTTTTCATAACCATGCTATGTTCTGTCTTCTAGTACTGGAACTAAATCCACCTAATCACCAAGGAGGATCTCCTCAGGGACTGGGAGGAAAAACCCAAGAGATCTGGAGTGTCACTCCAAACAGAACCAGCAAGGAGAGCGTGTCACATCAATTGCTGTTGGTAGAAGCAACCGGATTTCTTCACATGGACCGAAGGAAAAATCCCACTTGCCCGACTTCATCACGACTGGAAGTCACACTGAAGTCAGGGGGAGGCTTTGTGGGATATTTTTACCCATGCCAATGCGCCTCATGGCACCCCTTTGCCAACGGGGGAAGAAACAGCCAAAAATGGATGCAGTAATCCCTGTGCGTGCCAAAATCTGTAAAACTGCACATGGTTCATAAATCACAAAAGGCTGCACACCCCTGCCATACACAAAGTTGGTGTCAAAACAGGACTCTCTGCAGGAGAATGCCAGTGGGTGCTGTTACCTGTCACATGAAGGAAGGCCACAGAAGTGGGCTAAAATCCGAAAAAATGCCTTTAAAATGCAGTTTTCCCTATCAATTGCAACCTTCAAAGTGCTGTTTTGGCGCTAATTTCAGTCATTTTCCAAGTGAACTATTGAAATGAAAAGTGTGCTGAAACCACAGATCATCCAGTGCAGTCAGAAGAGAAACCAGACCTCACTGACTGACAGCAACTAAGAAATGTATTTCATGCAAAACAAATCCCAGCACTCAAAGACAGGATAATGCTGAGTTGAATGTGTGTGCTGCATAAGAAAATAAGATGTAAAAACCCAGTTTAAATGTGTTTCTTATTCCTGAAGAAATTGCAAAATTTGCCTATGTAAAGCATGTTTGTGAAGGGCTTAATTCTTTTAAATGTTCAAATCCCTTGTAAACTGTGTTTAGTTTGATATGTTTTCAATGAAGGACCTTAAAGTGAATTTTAAAGTAACCCAGTTTTGAGTAACTGGTTAATTCTGACTTGACTGTCCCCAGCCTGAGAAAAATGACACTTCAGTCGACACCCCCCTGCTACAGGAAGACTCAATGTATGCTGGAGGTTCTCGCATATTGACAACAAAGAGAGCATCAGACATTCGTCTCTGGCCAGCCAAGGACAATGGCAGACTGCCTATTGATCTCTACAGGGGAGCTTCTCTCCCAAAGAAAACAACACCCCTCCCTGATAAGAGGGAATGTGACAGCTGTTGCCTGTTGAAACAAAGTTACAAAGAGAAAAAAACTGCCCAGAACTTTTGGTGTTTAAAGGCTTAATTGTGATTAAGTTTGAAACTCTTTTAACTTTGCAACATGAAGGAGGACACCTTTCAGAATTGGTAGTTGTTAATCTAATTTTAGGCCCGTGCTTTGAAGACATTAATGAACCTTGTGCCACCTAAGGAACCAACGTTACAGGAAAACCATAATTGTAGCAAAACTATTAATGCTGCAAATCTAAGATTGTATATTCATGCTCCAGGGATAATCGCCCAGATATGTACTGAATTAGAAATGATTAGTCCAAATTGTTATGATTAAAATTGATAAAATTCCATAGAATGACAAAGACAGCTCGCACAGAGATGGGGATTGAATGTAAAGATAACCCATCAAATATGTCATGCATGTGTCCGATTTTATTAGGGGACATAATTTTAGAAATGTACATTTGTGCAAAAGTTAAGTTTTGGTCAAAATCAATGTGGGAGTTCCTAAATTGCATCATAAAGATGACCGCTCTGTTCTGACTGCCAACCAGAACAAGGCAAGTGTCTGTGGCCACTCACAGCCGTGGGGGTGTGTTTTGAAATTCTGCCCACACCATAAACTTTGTGATGTCACTTGGTAGGATAAATATAGGAACTTCACCACACATAGGGACACAATGCTTCCTGACCACATCCAGATTTCCGCGCAGCGCTTTGTTCCAGAACTCTTCATCTTGCAGCTGATTCCAGACTTCTTTGCAGAGTCCAGACGTTAGCATTGCTGAACTTTTTTTTAGCTAGACCCAAATTCAACCATCCCAAACTAAGAGAATGTAATTCTGATCCAGTCTGGCTTGCTACCATCATGCTTGCCTACTGAACTCGCCATCCAGCTAAATCCACCATGTCCAGTGACCAGAAGGGCCAATCCAAATCCAGTATGAGGTGCAGTTCAAATTGACCAGAACCGCCGCTGACCCTTCCACCAGAAGTGCTGTGCTGCCGGTAGACCTGACCCAATCCGATGACCAGAACCCTGATGGTCTAATCTTAATGACAGTGGACTGTAAGTATCAACAGGAAGAATAGTAACCCATAGTATATTGCCTTGTCTTATCCCAATCTCAACCCATCCTTTCACTTAAGAACTTGTAGTAGTGTCACTCAAATCTGAAACCTTGCTTTGATTTCTTGTCATAGTAAGAATTTCTTGAAAACCCTTTTGGTCTTTTCAAAAATCCCAAACCCTTCATATTATCCCACGGAGGTGCCGCACGGGGTTTCCGCAGACCACCCTGGGGCTTATTGTGTTTCAAGCTGGTAACCAGCCGGAATACCCTAGTTTAGAGCATCATTGGCATTGTAAGAACTGAATTCAGTTTTCATTTTCGCGCCTATTTTTTCAAAAACGCCTCTTATTAAAAACATCCATAACTTCTTCAATTTTATAGATAGAAACGTAATTTCACCTTTCACTGATACCTACGATCTGTAGCTACATCCACAACTAAAAACTGCATCGCGGAACAGTGTATTTGGCCCGTTTTTATCAAAAATCACATAGTGAAATTTTGGCGCAAATTTACATTTTAGCAAAAGTTTCCCACGTGTCTTTTTTTCAAAGTATTTCTCAACTCCATCCTGATCTAAAGTGTGTACTGTTGTTTATCCTCTAGCTCATGTGTGTTAGGACCTGTTTAGTGTTGCTTTCCAAAGAATATTTATCCATTTAAAGAGTTTTGCCCACTTTGCATTTAAAAGTGTCAATTTCCAAAAACGGTTTTCTCTCTTTTTTGGGGAGGGTAGATTGCATTCAAACTCTAGACATTGGGCCTCATTACGAATGCGGTGGTAAGGGGTTAACGGCACCGGTAAGGATGCCGGTGCCGTTAACCCCCTACCGCCACATTCCGAGGTCCCTTAGAGGGTCCCACTAAGGCTGGCTGGTTTCACCAGCCGCTCTTAGCGGGAGCCGCTAAGGGACCAGGGAGCTAATAACGGGCCCGCTAGTTGCGGGCCCGTTATTAGCTCCTTCTCCATTCCCATTGAGCCTTTTGGGGGCTCGAATGGGAATGGGGAATGGTGTTCAGAATGGGGACTTCTGGGTCAGAATGCCCGGTAAATCCCCATTCCGACTACACGGACCCGGACACAGGTTTGGAGGCAGCCATGGCGCTAATAGCACCATGGCTACCTCCAAACTCGTAATGAGGCCCGTTGTCTTTCATTCCTGAATACCTGCTGATTACTTACATCTGTGTAGTATTGCCCATTTGTGCCTTCAGAACTTTGCAGGGGGAAATATTAACCTAAACACAATTTGTTCACAAACCAAAACTGTTATTTTTCCTGTGTTTTCTATTCCGCATTATTATAAGTGAATTCAATTGCTTTACTTATTTTTGAATTGTATTGTCACCGCTTGGTGATTGCTGCCCCATATATATATATATATGTATATATTTATATATATATATATATATATATATATATATATATTAAAATGTATTTGTGATTTGAATTTAAATTAAATAAATATAAATAAATGAACCTTTACAAACTAACCTGCTAACTGGTCCAATGTGACCTGGGGGGTATTTTTAGACGGGTGTGATATGAGTGGTATATCATTCAGAATATTGAATCTATAGACACTATAGACACAAAAAAATAAGTATTTCATTTGCGCACTACATGCGAGGCGAGACTCGGGTGTGTGTCTGATTGAAATCCTTAACAGTGTCTCAGATGGGGGGGCAGGTTTGCTCTCCATGCACATTTCTGGTGCCAGAATTTCGCGGACCCCTGGATCCTCTCTGTAGTATCCACGGGGTACCGCATTCCTATCCCAGCCTCTACTCCCTCCTCCCCTCCACTCTGACAGGTTGGGACAGCAACTCTTTTGGCGGAAATCCAGTCGCTTGTAGAGAGCCAGGTAGTGGAGGAAGTTCCAGCTTCCCAGCAAGGCTTTGGCTTCTATTCCAGGATTTTTGCCATTCAGAAGAAGAACCAGGCCGACCTGAGAGTTGTGCTGGACCTTTCCACCCTCAATCTCCCTACCCCTGCAAAAATTAAAGGTGGTTACGCCAGCTTTTATTGCGGAGACATTGGACAAGGGAGACTGGATGTGCTCCCTGGACCTGAAGGACACATACCTACACATGCCGATTTGGCAGCCCCATCGTTCCTTCCTACGGTTCAGGATCGTGGGCTACCATTTCCAATACAAAGTCCTTCTGTTTGGCCTCAACTTCAACAGACTCATGAATGCTGTAGCGGCCCTCCTTAGAGCGCAGGGCCTCCACATCTACCCATACCTCGATGACTGGTTCATCAGGGCTACTGCTGCGGAAGCGGTTCACCACTCTTCCCTGGCCCTTGTGAACACACTGCACGACTTTGACTTTTCGCTCAACCTCAAGAAGTCACAGCTGATCTCTATGCAGTCTCTGACATTCCTGGGACTCATTTTGGACACGTGCTTCGAGAGGGTTTTCCTGTCGGAGGACAAGATCTCGGCCATCAAGAGGGCCACCGCCACTTCCTCAGCAGATAGGTGACCTCTGCATGGTGGTACCAACATCTCCTGGGTCTACTAGCGGCGGTTCTACTAGCCGTGCCACAATCAAGACCAAGGATGAAAAGCATTCAGCTGCACTTCGTGGCCTCATGGAGAATCAGGAGTGGGGCTCTAAATCCTAGATGATCAACGTTCCTCCATTGCTCCACCTGGACCAATCTTGGTGGTCCATGGACTGCAACCTACGGACGGGCAAGCCCTTTCGGCCGCCCTCTCCGCAGGCCACCATCACCACAGATTCCGCGCTCAAGGACTGGGGAGCCACCCTGGACGACCTCTCAGTCCACGGCACCTGGACTCAGCAGGAGCAGGAATACCACATCAATTGGCTGGAGCTGAACGCTATCTGGCTAGCGCTCAGAGCATTCCTACCACTTCTCAGGGGCAAGGTTGTCCTCATCCAGACAGACAACTCGACCAGCATGTACTACGTCAACTAGCAGGGAGGCACCAGATCGCCTCCTCTGTGCAGACTGGCGATCATGTGGGCCCTGGAAAACGACATCTACCTCAGGGCAGTCCACCTCCTGGGCGAATCCAACCTGGAAGTGGACCAGCTCAGCAGGCTGGGAGCGGACAATTACGAGTGGCAGCTAAATTACCTTGTTATTCAGGAGAACTTCGACAGGTGGGGTCACCCCCACGTGGACCTCTTTGCCACCTGGCACAACAAGAAGAGTCCCCAGTTCGCATCCTGGCAGGGTCAGGGCCCGGCTCTCTGGGCAACGCATTTTACCTCCAGTGGACTGGCATGAAGGCCTACGCCTTTCCGCCCACTCCTCTTATCCACAGGGTAATTTGCAAGATCAAGGAGTCTTACCGACTCCTCATCATCCTGATAGCTCCATGGTGGCCGGCCAGGCCATGGTTTTCGAGCTACTCAGCCTCTCCCCGATACACCTCCCGACGGGCCCAGCACATCTTCTGGTGCAGCAGGGGGGCAGAATCATCCACCCTGCGCCCGGGAAATTAGCCCTCACAGCGTGGTACCTGAGCAGGTAACGCTTCAGCACCTTAGCCTCTCACAGAACAATCTGGAGATCATACAGGGCACCAGGAGCAAAGCCACCAGGGCCCAGTACAAAAGCAAATGGACCAGATTCTGCCTCTGGTCAGACTCCAAGGGAATTGACCCCTTGGCTTGCACCTTGGGCGACATGCTCTCCTTTTCGTCGCACCTCGCTCATTCAAGCGTGCAGGTGGATACCTGTCGCACATACCCGGCAGCCATTGGGGCTTACAGGAACTCAGAGGAGGGCATTCTTTGCTCCTCCAACCCTATCGTCAAAAAACATCTGACGGGTCTTGCTAGGCTCTACCCGCCTGTCAAGAGACCGCCCCCGGTGTGGGACCTCAACATAGTCTTGGGCGCACTGGCACACAAACCATTCGAGCCAATGGCGTCCGTGGATATCAAGATGGTCACCATCAAGGCGGCCTTACTAGCTGGCCTTACCTTGGCTCATAGAGTCAGTGAGATCCAGGTGCTGGTCACCTCGGACCCATATACCACCATTCACAAGGACAAGGTAGTCATGCAGACGCACCCGGCTTTTCTGCCCAAGGTTCTGTTGGCTTTCCACCTTAACGGCGAAAAAGTCCTACCTTCGTTCTTTCCCGATCCTAAGGACAAAGCACAAAGGGTGCTGCACTGCCTGATGTCAGGCGTGCGCTGAAATTCTACTTGGACAGGACCAAGGGCTTCCGCAAGTCGGATGCCCTGTTTGTCACTTTTGGAGGCTCAAGACCAGGCTATCAGGCTTCTAAGGCCTCCATATCCTGCTGGATGGTCTCTGCCATCAAAGAAGCGTACGAGGGCCCGCACAAGCCACTTCCAGCCAACATGCATGCCCACGCAGTCAGAGCCAAGGCAACGCCCATCCCATTCCAACGCTATGTCCCTTGGCAAGTCATAAGCAGGGTGGCCTCTTGGGACTCTCCCTCGGCTTTTTGCAAGCATTACTGTTTGGATGCCGGCTCTAGATCTGATGCAGCTTTCGGGCAGGCGGTTCTCAGGCACCTATTTGCTTAAAGAGGGTCTCCTCTCCACCTTGGGGCTACATTCAGTTGTAATCGCCCATACAGTATGGAGGAAAGGGACGGGAAGTAAGAGCAATTATAAGTTACTCACCGTAGTAACTAACATACTCTTAGTCCATAGTCCCCTTTCCTCCATACGTCCCACCAACCTCCCCCCTAATAATACTGGTGTCATTAGACAATGTTTAATCTATTGTCGACGCATCAATGGGGACTGAGGTGTGGCGCCATAGGGCGGAGTCAGGGCAGCGCATGCTCCCTTGGCCACGCCTCTGGAGTACTTCAACACCTGCATCTTCAACATTGTGGACATGAAAGCAGTAGGCGAATGTGGGCCAAACCATACATTTGACTGATATAACTGCTTTGTTCTGTAACCAAAGGACACATATGTGAAGGGAGCCTGGGTCTGAGCGATAACAATAGCAGGAGTGTCCAGCAGAGAATCTTCGCTTTTTAACTGCCTTGATATGGTCATGTTCCCAAGCCCATTCTTTAGTGCACAGGAAAGGGTGCAGTGGGGAAGTTAGATTTTCTAAAAAATTAGATAAATGTACAGAGAGCCCTGAACTCCCAAAATGTACTGAAGACATATCACATTAGGGATGCCGTCATTTCTCTAATCTTTCAATTGATCCTTTTATATCCTTGTCCCCACGGCTGAGATTTCCACCTTCAGGAATGGATACTCTACCTCAGTACGATTTTGGTGGTAATTCAGCAGTAAATCCGCTGAACTACTGCCAAAATAATTTACCATTGATACCACCCGGTCCTGTGGGCTTACCACAGGGTTACGAATGGTGGTAGGGTGGTGTAATTCCCCATTTCTAGAATCCATAGAACTCCATTGGGATTTTGGCAGATTTAACGCAAGCGGTAATTCTACCATGTTAAATCTGCTGATTTTTGGAGGAAAAGTGGGGGATTTATGTACATCCTTTTGCTTGAGGTAAATCCTCCCTTTTTTCTCCAAACTCTTACTTTAGCAGTGCGGTAAAAATGGGGGTAATTACGTTACTGCCCAAAAAAGTGGCAGTAACGGAATTACTACCACATTTTTACTGAAACAATGAACTCTTAATGATGCCCACTGTGTTCTGTCCTCCTTGTACCGTGGTACTTTTCTTTTTATGGCCCCCTTTCCTGAGTGCTTGATAATTCTCTGCTCTGAGCTGCCTTTGCTCATCCTCATTGAGGGTATCTTCAATATATAGTACCCCTTTTTCTGGGCACGTAAAGTCTTGTCTGGGGAAGTTGTAAGCCTTGGAAAACTCTTCCCTCCCCAGGAATCCCCTCAATTCCTGACTATCTGAGGCCATGAGAAAAGGCCCAAATCATTGGTTATATTGGTGCAAGTCTACATAGTGCTGAGTAGTGCCATGCATGACATTGCCCACATGTTTGAGGAAAGCTGCGACTACCCGAGCTATGGGCTTCAAGACTTTATTCAAGTTGCTATAAACTGTAATCTGGGTTATCACCAGTTGTGGTTTTCTTCTTGACTGCACACATGGGCAAAATAATTGATTATTAGTATTAGAAGTCCCGATCAACCCCAACTGCATGAGTTTGTTCAGCACTTTGTTTATGGAGGACGCTATCTTTCAGAATGGGGTAGGCAGTCAAATGCTTGGGATCCTGAATCAACCCAGTGTAAATACATGTATCCACCTCCCATCAGGTTTATCCTCTGCATGTGCGTAGTAATTTATTGGAACATTTCACAGGCATATTGGAAAACAGTTGAGGCTCATTCACTACTTGTAACCTATGTATGAAATCTTCTGTGGTTTTCCACCAAGCAGCTGCCACACTACTCAATGGGCCTCATTACAGGCACTTAGCACTTTTTTTGCATTCAGTACTTTATTTCTTGGTTAACAATTTGGCACTTAGCACTTGGTTGCATTTAGCACTTTATCCAATTGTTAACTATTCATTCTCTCTACAGCAATTCCGTTTCTTGAATGAAATTTAAAAATGAGACAGCGATGCTCTACCTTGAGTAATACAAGGTTATGAATTGTGGCAACTAAGCTGCGATTGAATGTATTGAGACATGAGATTTGACAAGAATTTTATACTTAAATTGATTCATCTATTTTATTGTTGTTTTGATGTTTATATATATTATGCAATTTTATAATGATAATAAATTAAAAATGAAAATGTGAATATGTATGTCTGGGCTTCCTTCTCTTCCTCGCCTCTATTTTCCACAATCGAGTACTCAAACTAATACAGTACTCTTCCATGCGAACTCCTTTTTCCCTTTGGGATTTTTTGCTACCTCATTACAGGTTTGACAGTATTTCAGTGGTAAATCCACTGGAATACTGCAAAATGGATTTACTGTTAGCACCACTTGGTCCGGCGGAATTACTGCCAGATCACAAGTGGTGGTATGGCAGTGTTAGCCCCCATTTGTTGGATTTCAGCAGAATTACCGCCAGCGGTAATTCTGCCAATTGTGCTGATTTCTGCCAGTAAGGCGGTGGAATTACCTCCAACATTTTGCTGGAGGTTTTTCCTCCACCTCACAGCCAAACCTAAAGTACTGTGGCACTGTTATGCGGTGGGAACAGAGTTACCTTCATTTTACTGCATTTATTACTGCATTGCTGTACTTGTAATGAGGCCCAATGTATGTTATTAACCAAGGGGGGCGTGGCTAGAGGCCATGTGAGGAAGACATGGGCTCCGTGAGCTCCCAGGATCCGAGAATTGATATGCCAAAAACACATGCCTGAAGCCGAGCGACCACCCAGCTAAAGAAGGAAACAGAAGCCCTTAACATCGGTGAAGCTTTGTACAGCTAGGCGTAGTTCGTGAGGGATGAATTCACAGTGAAACACTGTGCAAACACAGATGCGTGGCGAAGGTCTGAACATGGCAGTGGCGGCAGATTCGGGACGGGGATGGCACTACAGGAGACACAGAGCGCCTATGAGCAATGATAGCCATACGCGGACACAATAATAAGAAAGGAAAGGAATGCTGCTGGGCACATACTCTCCAGGGGCTGGAAAACGGAAGCTGCGGCAGAGTCGCCGTCGATGTACTGGCAGCTGGAGGACAGGGAGGCCAGAGCACTGCGCAACCCTGGGACAAAGGAGGATGGCTATCGGAGGCGCAGTGCCCTTGCGGCATCATAGAAACACGGCCGTCAGAGTCGTGACTTGGCACTAGGCATAAGAGCACAGATACAGGCAAGCAGATGCTGAGGACCTGTGCCTGGGGGACACCTACAGTCGGCATACGAGAGGAGACCAGTGGCTTCTCCCAGCGGGTACCTGCGCAACTTGGTTAAGAAACCGACACATAAAGGGCAGAAGATATAACCCGTGCATCTGTCCATTTTGTACTGATAACATTGTACATGCCCATTCATTGTCCCCCAAGTAATTTGCAGAATGAGACTTGTCTTCTTTTTTGGCATAAAAGGCTGCAGATTTATTTTCACAACATCACAGAAAACACTGTACACATTA
This sequence comes from Ambystoma mexicanum, assembly GCF_040938575.1. NCBI lineage: Eukaryota > Metazoa > Chordata > Amphibia > Caudata > Ambystomatidae > Ambystoma > Ambystoma mexicanum. The sequence continues at coordinate 580,770,348 of NC_090927.1, read as the reverse complement.
GTGAAAATAGTTCTGAAGATGCAGCGACTGCTCCGTGTCCAACAACCTGCTTCCCCCTTTCTTTCCACAAAGTCCTCCATAGGCACAACTCTCCCAACCCTTTGTGTCTGTGTCTCGCCTGCCCTTGCAGGTGTTCTTGGGTGGGGAGAGCGCCATTTCTTTGGGAGAAGCTGAGCCCGTATTGTTACCCCCAGACGCCCCTGCCGCTTAGGCTCCCAAGAGGCGCTGGTCAGAAAAGAGCAAAGACCCTGTCAGGTGGGTGGGTGGAAAACAAATTCCTTCCTTTGTCTCTCGGCGGGCGTCCTTTGGGAGAGGCTGGAAACTACCTGCAGCAGGCCAGCCGCCCGTTATATGGGGCATCCATCGCCCCTTCCTTTTGTCCGCCCTTCGCAGGCTTTTGCTGAACTTGCCACGCTTTAGTGGGCCCCCTCCCCCTTACCTGGGGGGAGGAAGGAGGAGGATCCTGCACAGGTTATTGGGGTGCCTCCTCCATTTCCTTTGTCCTACCGTCGTCACTGTTACGGAGGCGCTGTGAGCGGCGGTGCTCTCTGATCTACCAAAGCTGACAGTAAGGAGTCAGAGGGTGTGGGGGGCCCCCTTCGAAACTGCTTCGAGTTGCCTGGCTGGGGAGAGGGCTCCCCCCCCACCATTCCTAGAGGCTGGGCACCTGCCGTGCTGAGGGCATGGTGCGCAGGGAGGAGAACACAGCCTGAAAGGGGAGCTGATCACCCCCACTCCCCCTGGTATACAGTTGGTTCCTGTTCAAATAACAGGCGGAATTAGCGGAGTGGGGTTGCAGCCTGGAGGAAGCACGACCAGCAGCCGAGGCTACCGGGGACACCCTAGAAAAAAGGGCAGACATGGGAAACATAGCCCCTGGAGATGCAGTATCAGCCAGAGCACTGTACGACTGCTTGCTTTGCACTGTGCTAACAGCGAGGAGCTACGTTCCACTCATAGCACAGGAGTGCTGCTTAATTATAGGAAGATAATTCGAAAAGTGCATAGATTGAGCAGCGGAGGACCCTGGGAAGCCCAGGCTGCAGCAGAGGGCTGGAGCAGCAGTAGCTCGAGATTGGGGGTGCCGTGAGGCAGGGTAGGTGTGCCTGACCTGCCCCCACGTGCACACATTGCAGGAGTAGAAGTTAACAGAATAACGAAGCACTGGAGCTGCGGGAAGGAAAGGAGAAGCCGGAATATACCCCACCTGTGAGATGGTGTTAGGGGCCCAGGCAGGACAAGAAACTGCCCAATTAGCGATGCATTAGGGTGCCAGGCAAAAGACGTAGCTAACGGGAACACCGCAGAGCTGCCTGGTTGATGGGCCCAGGTTCCTCCCACCATTTGGACATTGGCCTCTGATGCCCAATCCAGGAGGTCAAGACATTGCGCCCTCATAACCACAAGAACCTTTACAGGACGACGATGCATGACTCCACTGCCTGCGGCATCATCCCAAGCTACGACCGAGCAGAGGAAGTGTGTTGGAAGGCATGGGATCCCTCGAAGCTAATATTTCAACGTGCAAAAAGGCCAGTCACCTGCAGAGTATATACAAGGAAAGAGCCCCAACTGAAGTGGGTACAGCGCCGTGGAGACTGTCAGGTGGTTGAGGACCGCGTTAAAACAGTAACTCCCTCCCTGGGAGGTACCAGAAGACCCTGGGCACCTGGATACTCCATCAGAACAATTGGCTATCGAGAGCTCGTAACTCCATCAACCAGGATGAAGTCCAAGGGCGGCAAGGCAAAGAACAAACCACGCTGGAAACCTTCACATCAGGCCAAGCAAACCGATGAGAGAAAGATGATGATAAAAAAGTGAAAGAACAACCACCGCTCCCTGGCACCCAACAGGGAACCTACAGATCCTGGAGGCCATTGCAGCGCTACAGGCTACACTAGAGGACAAGATATACGCTGTCTCTACCGATGTGCCACTGCTAGGACAAGATGTGTGAGCCATTGTAGACTGCACAAGCAAACTGGAAGAGCAGGTAAATGTTACGCTCACCTGGTATCCACAGGGACGCCACCCAGCCGGGTTACTCGCTGGTATGCTTCTCAACTCTGCCTAGATGTGGTCTGCGGGGAAGGTTCTGCCTGAAAATACAAGAGAACTGTGTTCAAGACTGACGGACCGGGGTAAGTATCTTCCCTCCACCCCCGTATGATTTCAGCCCCTCTGGGCCCTCTCCTCACCTGGTGGTAGAATTAGGCGTGCTCTCCATCCTGCCTTCTTTGCAGGGGCGCCTTGTCTTTCTTGGGCATGTGCGGTCCAGTTACTTCACTGACGCCGGCCCATTTGATATTGTTCAGGTAGGTCTTATTGCTGTTCTTTAGTTTTGTTGCTATCCTGCATGCCTTTCTTTGTTTAGAATGACTCTTTTTCCTCCCTTAGGTATGCAGAGCTTCAGCGCGGCGAACTGGCTTGGTTGAGCCCCGCTGGTAAATGATGGCGCATTAAGAGCGCTATGATGCTGTAAGTAAGTGCTATGCGCAGCGCTGCAAAGTCTTGCCTTTGCTAACCTGTGTTTTCCTTCCTTGTAGGTTGCAGTGTTCTTCAGCACGAGTAGAATGTCCGGAATGGTGCCATCCGTGAGGCGACCAGCCAGGTAAGTCTTTTGAGCAGTTCGTAATTTACAAATGTCTCTGCTGCTTTCTTTAATGTTGCCTCTATCTTCCTCTTTCAGGTCGTACTGTCCAGGAGGCGTGCTGATTTAAGGAAGCTGTTCTCAGAAGCTGCCAGTGGTTAAAGATGAAGACTGCAGGTAAGATGCTGCTGCTAATGATGTTCCTTTTGTCTCCTTGCAGGTTCTGCTTCTCCGAGGTTCGAGGGAATTGCTGGACACGGTGAGCGTCACGCTGCAAGCTGCAAAGTAACGCGAAGCGTGTTGTCTTGCTCGGGTGTGGTTTAAATAGCCCCAACTAAATAGTCCAGGTAAAGTAGTCCCTAGGCTACCACACCCAAAACACTAGGCCGCATAGCTTGGTTCCTGGGAACCAAGCTATGTGGATGCCTCCATGTTGGCTGGCAACACAATAAGTAGTTCCCAAGCACATGTTTCTCATGGTGTATGAGCCTGGCACCATAGGCGCGAGGAGTGGCTCCAAGAGGGCTTTGGAAAAGGATGCCTGGCTCTAGAGGCCCGAGTTATGACTCCACCTGGCCAATGGGTTTGCCAGAGGGGGTTTTGGGCGAGGGTCGTGACAGCACTCCCCCCAAGGCCCCTCCCATAGTGTTCCTTCTTTGTGGCCCAGGTTTGGTTGGGAAGTTCTGATGGAATTTCCTGATTAGACGTGGTGCGTGGATATTCTCACTGGGCTCCCAAGATCTATCTTGTGGTCCAAATCCTTTCCAATCGACGAGATAATATAGTTTGGTCCTAGAATATTTAGAACAGGAAAAAGTAACAAAGACAGTGGTGCGCTCCAATATATTAATTTTGTATTTTATTTGATTATTTTGAATTATTTTTTGAGATGTGAGTTTCAAAGATCATCTGTATTATATTCATACAGGAATAGTGGTTTCCAACCAATTTCTTCAATTTCAAATAAAAGTTTCAACATGTCACTTTTTGAGTTAGTCATTCAAATCATAGACGCTGTCGCAGAAACAAAGAAATCCCCTCATCACGTGTTTCTCCATCCAGTTTGGATGGTTCATCAGGAGGGTTTAGAAATGTACAATTGTTGTTAACACAGGACCTTTTTTTTCAATTTTGAATTTAAGACTGTAAAGGAAAGACGGAACAAAAAGCAATATATTAAAATTCTTGAGGTCCCAGTAGCCTTTTTGAATATAAAGAATTAATGTGAAAGCTTGACCTACTCATGTTAGTAAGCTGAATGTAAATATTCTGATTTGTATATGTCCCTTCGGTCCATTAGTGTAAACCGTTAGGTTTGTCTCCCATTTCCTGTGTCTAGACCTGGTAGAAAATGTCCCACTGTTTGAAAAGAAAATATGAAGAGAAAAAAGAGAGAAAAGAATTTGTAGACACAGGGGGAAGGATACACTGAATTAAATTATAGATTGTTTAAGCCCATATGGGGTTTAAACATGACCTAGTATTGGCCCATTATGTCTGTTTACCTGGATATTCCGCTTTCGCCTGCTGTTGCTTCTGTTCCTTGGGCCACATGGGAGATCCGATCGACGTCCTCGATTCGGATCTCTCAAAATGGCCGCTATTTATATGCGTCATCACGTACTAGCGTGATGACGTCATTGCGTGCTCAATCATGCGCGCGGATTTGTACGTAGTTAGATCACAACTTACTGGTCATTATCTGTATTCTAATTGACTGATATAGGCCATGGGATGATCATACAGACTGGTAGGCAGGGCTGTCTTTATGTTATTACGGGATGATTGTGTACTCAGAGAGTCTCTTCATGATATATGCTGAAAAGGCATAGATAGTTGGCAGTTACAGAAAAGGGCATGCTAACATGTTCTTATATTCAGCTTGTGTTACATATGATTTCACCTCGTTTTACTCATAGTTTAATTTTCACCTTATTTGTTGACATACAAGATGCAAGTATTAAAGATTACAAGTTCTTATGCATTATATATCAATGTACAAGTATTGCAAATTGCAGGTTCTTATACGTTAGGTCCCAATATTATATAGGAAATGCCCAAGTTCAGAGTCAAAATTCAAACCACTATAACAACAGTCCAGATTGCAGATCCAATACGCTTATCTCTGGCGCAGTCTTTTCTCTCTATTTCCACCCCTAGGTGGTGATTTGACAATTTCCAATCCAAAAAACGTTATGCCTTCCAAATTGTCCTGATTGTGTTCCATGACAATATGTTTGCCTAGAGGGTATCTAATGTCACAGTTTTTTATGGCTCTTAGATGTTCTGATATCCTGTTTTTAAGTGCTCTTATTGTGCTCCCCACATAGAGTTTCTTGCAGATGCATGTGATGACATGAATCACATATTTTGAATTGCAGTTTATAAAATCATTAATTTCATGTTTCTTGCCATTAGGTAAGGTTATGCTTTTTCTGGCATTTTCTGAGAATTTACAAACATTGCATGTACTGCATTTGTAGTTGCCATTTATTGTTTCTTGTGACCAAATCTTCTGTCTTCCTGTTTGTGGTAGTTCACGTACAAAATGTGAAGGGCAAAGCATCTGTTTTTAAATTTTTGGCTTTTCTATAGGTGATGCTTGGTTTGTCTTCTATATGATTCCTAAGATCGTTGTCTAGTTTAAGTAGGTGCCAGTGTTTCCTTAGGATTCTTTTCAATGTTATGTGGTCTGAGCTGTATGATGTGATGAACCTCATTTTATTTTGTGTTGGTTGTTGATTTCTTTTAGGTCTATTTTGTAACAAATCATTCCTTGAGGATTTCTGGATTTTAGAGTAAGCTTTAGCTAGATGAGACTTATCATATCCGCTGCTCTTCAATTTAGTAATAGCTGTCTCCACATGTTTTGTCACTTCGCTCTTCTGAGTAAAGTTTCTTTTGATTCTGGTGAATTCTCCTAATGGTATATTACGGATGATGTGATGAGGATGATTGCTCTTTGCATGTAATATGCTATTTCCTGCTGTGGGTTTGGTATAAAGAGTAGTTAGGATTTTATTGTTGTGTACATAGAGTTCTAGATCCAAAAAGTGTATTCTTTGCACACTTTCTTCCATTGTTAGGTGCAAGTTATATTCATTGTGGTTGAGATACTGGTGATATTCTTTCAGTGAGTTGACATCCCCCTTCCAAATAACCAGAATGTCATCTATGTAGCGTCCCCAAAAGATTGTTTTGTTGCTTTCTGTGAATGATTTGTGTATCCAGGCATGTTTCAATTCGTAGTACCCCATATATAGAGGTTAGCACAGGAAGGGGCAAATTTTGCCCCCATGGCAGTTCCTTGATGTTGTTTGTATATTACTTTGTCAAATAGAAAGTAGTTGTTATTTAGTACGAAGTTGAGCATCTCTAGGATCATTCTATTCTGTTCCAAGTAGGAAATTGATCTAGCTTTGAGAAAGTAGTTTGTTGATTCCATCCCTTTTAGATGCAGTATGCTCGTGTAGAGTGAGGTGACATCAAATGTCACTAGTCTGAAGTCTTCTTCCCAGTGTATATGTTCCAATTGCTGGATGATGTGTTTTGTGTCTTGTACATATGATGCAAGACTGGCTGCTAGGGGTTGCAGATGTTGGTCAATGTATGCCGATATTGGTTCACTGATAGAACCTATTCCATTAATGATTGGTCTGCTTGGGGAAATTGCATTGTATTTTTTGTGGATTTTTGGAAGGAAGCATATCGTTGCAAAGGTTGGTTGTTTGTTACGTACAAAGTCAAACTCATCATCCGTTAGGAGTCCATTTTCGTGCCAATCTGTGCTCATAATATTCCATTCGTTGAGTATACGGGGCAGTGGGTTCTCTGAAATTGTTTCATAACAGGTAGTGTTTTTGAGATGTGTTTCCGCCATTTGAATGTAGTCCATGGTTTTCATTAGAACTATTTTTCCTCCCTTGTCTGCTTCTTTGATTGTTATTGCAGCATTGGTTCTTAATTCTCTTATCGCTATCCTTTCCTTTATACTGAGGTTTTGTTGGTTGCATTCAAATTTTTTGTGGAATAGGTAGTTGTGCCTTAAGTCTTGTTGAACTGCTAGTAAAAATATATCAATCACATTTTCTGTAGATAGTTGAGGTGTGAATGTTGATTTCACTTTAAGTTTGGAACTTTCAATTTGTCCGGTATCAATCTTAAGATCTGATGCAACAGTTTCTAATGTGTGAATGTCTTGTGTTTCACTAATGTTAAGAAGTTCAACAGTTTGTTCAGTATCAAGAATTGTTAGCTCTGATGGTTGTCTAGTTTCCTCTTGATTCGGTTTTTTAGTGAATCCTGTAAAGGTTACATAGAATATTTTGAGCTTCAAAAGCCTGCCAAATTTGAAAAGATCCACGTTCATTTGAAAATAATCACTTTGATTTGAAGGGCTGAAAGATAGTCCTTTATTTAAAGCACTAGTTAGTTCTGGTGATAGTTCTGAACCTGTTAGATTGAGAACTAAGTTATGTGATAAGTTTGTATCCATTGTAGTGCAGGTAGATATCACTTGCGCTGTGAGATCTGGGATCAAATGGCAGAAACACATCTCAAAAACACTACCTGTTATGGAAAAAATTCAGAGAACCCACTGCCCCGTATACTCAACGAATGGAATATTATGAGCACAGATTTGCACGAAAATGGACTCCTAACGGATGATGAGTTTGACTTTGTACGTAACAAACAACCAACCTTTGCAATGATATACGTCCTTCCAAAAATCCACAAAAAATACAATGCAATTCCCCCAAGGAGACCAATCATTATTGGAATAGGTTCTATCAGTGAACCAATATCTGCATACATTGACCAACATCTGCCACCCCTAGCAGCCAATCTTGCATCATATGTACAAGACACAAAACACATCATCCAGCAATGGAACATATACACTGGGAAGAAGACTTCAGACTAGTGACATTTGATGTCACCTCACTCTACACGAGCATACTGCATCTAAAAGGGATGGAATCAACAAACTACTTTCTCAAAGCTAGATCAATTTCCTACTTGGAACAGAATAGAATGATCCTAGAGATGCTCAACTTCGTACTAAATAACAACTACTTTCTATTTGACAAAGTAATATACAAACAACGTCAAGGAACTGCCATGGGGGCAAAATTTGCCCCTTCCTGCGCTAACCTCTATATATGGGGTACTACGAATTGAAACATGCCTGGATACACAAAATATTTACAGAAAGCAATAACATAATCTTTTGGGGACGCTACATAGATGACATTCTGGTTATTTGGAAGGGGGATGTCAACTCACTGAAAGAATATCACCGGTATCTCAACCACAATGAATATAACTTGCACCTAACAATGGAAGAAAGTGTGCAAAGAATACACTTTTTGGATCTAGAACTCTATGTACACAACAATAAAATCCTAACTACTCTTTATACCAAACCCACAGCAGGAAATAGCATATTACATGCAAAGAGCAATCATCCTCATCACATCATCCATAATATACCATTAGGAGAATTCACCAGAATCAAAAGGAACTGTACTCAGGAGAGCGAAGTGACAAAACATGTGGAGACAGCTATTACTAAATTGAAGACCAGAGGATATGATAAGTCTCATCGAGCTAAAGCTTACTCTAAAATCCAGAAATCCTCAAGGAATGATTTGTTACAAAATAGACCTAAATGAAATCAACAACCAACACAAAATAAAACGAGGTTCATCACATCATACAGCTCAGACCACATAACATTGAAAAGAATCCTAAGGAAACACTGGCACCTACTTAAACTAGACAACAATCTTAGGAATCATATAGAAGTCAAACAAAGCATCACCTATAGAAAAGCCAAACATTTAAAACAGATGCTTTGCCCTTCACATTTTGTACGTGAACTACCACAAACAGGAAGACAGAAGATTTGGTCACAAGAAACAATAAAGGGCAACTACAAATGCAGTACATGCAATGTTTGTAAATTCTCAGAAAATGCCAGAAAAAGCATAACCTTACCTAATGGCAAGAAACATGAAATTAATGATTTTATAAACTGCAATTCAAAATATGTGATTCATGTCATCACATGCATCTGCAAGAAACTCTATGTGGGGAGCACAATAAGAGCACTTAAAAACAGGATATCAGAACATCTAAGAGCCATAAAAAACTGTGATATTAGATACCCTCTAGGCAAACATATTGTCATGGAACACAATCAGGACAATTTGGAAGGTATATCGTTTTTTGGATTGGAAATTGTCAAATCACCACCTAGGGGTGGAAATAGAGAGAAAAGACTGCGCCAGAGAGAAGCGTATTGGATCTGCAATCTGGACTGTTGTTATAGTGGTTTGAATTTTGACTCTGAACTTGGGCATTTCCTATAAAATATTGAGACCTAACGTATAAGAACCTGCAATTTGCAATACTTGTACATTAATATATAATGCATAAGAACTTGTAATCTTTAATACTTGCAACTTGTATGTCAACAAATGAGGTGAAAATGAAACTATGAGTAAAACGAGGTGAAATCATATGTAACACAAGCTGATTATAAGAACATGTTAGCATTCCCTTTTCTGTAACTACCAACTATCTATGCCTTTTCAACATATATCATGAAGAGACTCTCTGAGTACACAATCATCCCATAATAACATAAATACAGCCCTGCCTACCAGTCTGTATGATTGTCCCATGGCCTATATCAGTCAATTAGAATACAGATAATGACCAGTAAGTTGTGATCTAACTACGTACAAATCCGCGCGCACGATTGAGCATGCAATGATGTCATCACGCTAGTACGTGATGACGCATATAAATAGCGGCCATTTTGAGAGATCCGAATCGAGGACGTCGATCGGATCTCCCATGTGGCCCAAGGAACAGAAGCAACAGCAGGCGAAAGCGGAATATCCAGGTAAACAGACATAATGGCCCAACACTAGGTCATGTTTAAACCCCATATGGGCTTAAACAATCTACAATATAATTCAGTGTATGCTTCCCCCTGTGTCTACAAAATCTTTTCTCTCTTTTTTCTCTTCATATTTTCTTTTCAAACAGTGGGACATTTTCTACCAGGTCTAGACACAGGAAATGGGAGACAAACCTAACGGTTTACACTAATGGACCGAAGGGACATATACAAATCAGAATATTTATATTCAGCTTACTAACATGAGTAAGTCAAGCTTTCACATTAATTCTTTATATTCAAAAAGGCTACTGGGACCTCAAGAATTTTAATATATTGCTTTTTGTTCCATCTTTCCTTTACAGGCTTAAATTCAAAATTGAAAAATAAGGTCCTGTGTTAACAACAATTGTAAATTTCTAAACCCTCCTGATGAACCATCCAAACTGGATGGAGAAACACATGTTGAGGAGATTTCTTTGTTTCTGCGACAGCGTCTATGATTTGAATGACTAACTCAAAAAGTGATATGTTGAAACTTTTATTTGAAATTGAAGAAATTGTGTAGAAACCACTATTCCTGTATGAATATAATACAGATGATCTTTGAAACTCACGTCTCAAAAAATAATTCAAAATAATAAAATAAAATACAAAATTAATATATTGGAGTGCACCACTGTCTTTGTTACTTTTTCCTGTGCTTAACTCTCACACTGGTCAGTCGCAGTGGAACAGAGACAGGTGCTGCATACTATATAATTTGATCAAATCATTATTAGAGCAGGAAACTCGCCACAGTTGTTTCAGACTGGAATCTATTCACAACTAGAATATTTAGAGTCCAAGATATCTTTGACTTCGAATTCTGGTTCTCCGTCAACAAGTATGGGCTTAGGTGGTGTCCCAATTCGTGTGCCGGGTTGCATTGGTTTCAGGAGGGACACATGAAATACCGGGTGGATTTGTAGATTAGGTGGTAAATCCAGTTTCATGGCTACTGGGTTGATAATTGCCTTAATGGTATAGGGTCCTAAGAATCTGGGATGAAAGGTCCGCTTTCCCTTGATGGGTACGAATTTAGCAGCTAACCAAACTTTGTCTCCTACTTGATAATCAGGGGCCTTTTTCCGGTGTTGGTCGGCAAATCTCTTTTGTTTTTCTTTGGCATGAAAAAGGTGTTCCTTTGCCCTTTTGAAAGCTTGGGTAATGGATGTGTTTAGAGTCTTTACCGCTGGCATTTCCAAGCTGACTGGAAGGTATAGATCAGAGGTACGTGGATGTCTGCCATAAAGGGTATAGAAGGGCGTTTGTCCCGTGCTTGAATGCAAAGAATAGTTATATGCATATTCGGCTATCCATAGTAGGTCTTTCCAATTCCTTTGTTCGTGGTGCAGCATGCACCATAAATATTGCTCGAGTGTCTGATTGGTTCTCTCGGTTTGGCCGTCTGTTTGAGGGTGGCGACTGGTAGATAGCCGAACGTCAATCTGTGCCATTGCACAACATTTTTTCCAGAAGTTTGAAACAAACTGGCTGCCTCGATCAGAGACCAAAACCGAAGGGAAGCCATGTAACTTAACCACGCCCTCCAGGAACACTTTCAGTATAGTGGCTGCGTCTGGGAGGCCTTTGAGACGAATAAAATGGGCCATCTTTGAAAATAAGTCCACAACTACAAGGATGGTGTTGAACCCTTGGCTTGGAGGTAGATCAGTGATGAAGTCAAGGGAAAGAGTGTGCCATGGAACTAGAGGAATGTCCAATGGTTGTAGGAGACCAGATGGTTTTTGTTTCTGTGATTTATTTTGTGCACAGACACCGCAGGACTGAATATACTGAATGATGTCCTTACATCAGGTAGGCCACCAAAAGTTCTTTTTCACCTTAGCTAGTGTTTTGGCGATCCCAGGATGCCCTTCGATCAGTGAATCGTGATATTTTGAAATAATATGCTGCTGTAATTCCTTCTTGGGTACATATAGGCGATCCCTAAAAAAGGGTAGATGGTCCTTGATGGTATATTGTTCTCCTTGAGTTTGCCATGCAAGGAAGGCATCAGGATTAATTGTCTGTTGTATTTCTTTTCGTAGTTCTGCTTGTGTTAAGGCTGTTGTGATACCCAAGAGTCTGTCTTCAGGTATAATTGGTACTGGGTCTGGAGTTGTATATACCAGTTCATTTATGCCCATGCGAGATAAGGCATCCGCCTTTCCGTTCCTGACTTCTGGTCGAAATGTGATTACATAGTCATATTCGGTGAAGAAAAGGGCCCACCATAATTGGCGCGAGGACTGGGCCTTGGCTGTTTTGAGATATTGCAGGTTTCGGTGGTCTGTGATGACTGTAATGGTGTGTCTGGCCCCCAGAAGGTAGTACTTCCAGGCTTTAAAGGCAGATTTGATAGCCAGGAGTTCCTTGTCCGTGATGGCATAATTAATCTCTGGAGGTCAGAACATTTTCGACCAAAAGGCCACAGGATGTAGTTGGCCGGTTTCCGGGTCTCTCTGTGAAAGGACAGCCCCCATTGCGAGACTGGACGCATCAGTTTCAACGACATAAGGGAGGTGTGGACGAGGATGTTGCAGGATTGGAGCGCAGGTAAATCTTCGTTTAAGTTCCTGAAAGGCTTCTTCTGCTTCTTCGGTCCAGGCAAACTTTTTATTGTTTTTTCATAATAGTACTGGGATTGGGTGCACAACCTGAGAGAAGTCTGGGATGAAACGGCGGTAGAAGTTCGCAAAGCCCAGTATGCTTTGTACCCCTTTCAGAGACGTTGGTGAAGGCCATTTCAGAATGGCATCTACATTGTGCACGTCCATTCTGATGCCTCCTGGAGTAAGGATAAAACCAAGAAACTCTACTTGTTTCGAGGCTGAGTATACTAGGATGTCATCTATGTACACTAAGGCGCACACATCAATGAACTCCCTTAAGACGCCATTCATGAAATATTGGAATGCTGCAGGAGAGTTGCATAACCCGAAGGGCATGACTTGATATTCAAACAAGCCGTACTTAGTACGGAAGGCGGTTTTCCATTCATCTCCTTTTATGACTCGGACCAGGTGGTGCGCTCCTCGAAGGTCCAATTTGGTATAAATCTGGGCATCTTTAACTTGGTCTAGCATCTCAGGGATAAGTGGCAAGGGGTAGCAGTTCTTCACGGTGATCTGGTTCAATATCGCGATAGTCAATACAGGTTCTCAAGTCTCCTTCCTTTTTCGGTACAAAGAACAAAGGACTGGCTGCGGGGGACTTCGAAGGACGGATAAATCCGTTTGCAAGGTACTGGTCTAAATAGGATTTCAAATGAAGGTTTTCTGGTTCTGTGAGAGCGTAGATCCTGCCGCAAGGGATTTGTGCACCAGGAACAAGGTCGATCTGACAGTCATAGGGCCTATGCGGCGGCAATGTATTGGGTTGATCCTTTCGGAAAACATCCTGGAAATCATGGTATTCACTTGGCAAGGTATTAGTTGCTCCCAGGGTTGATACTGTCGCTCCGGGAGTCATGGGGATACAGACATCGGGTTTCTCCTCTTGGTAATAGCAGGCAGGGGAGCAGTCACTAGGGAAGGTTAATTTTCGTGCCCGCCAGTCTATCAAAGGGTTGTGAGCAACCAACCATGGCATCCCTAGTATTAGCCTGAACTGAGGTGCTCTGATGAGATCAAATGAAATAGACTCCCGATGTCTGTCCTGGCACAGCAAGGTTACCCTGCATAGCAGGACGAGTTATGTTTGAAGTTTGTTATGTGTGGTGTTGGAGGGGGGGAGGGATAGAAACAGGGAGCCTATTAAATACAACTGCAGACTGCATCAAACTCCTACTGAGACTGGCCACAGGTTGGTGGCCTCACTGATACCCTAGACACGACTATAATGTTTGACACTATTAAGATAATGACCTGAAATGTCAGGGGGCTCAACAATTACGTGAAACACGAAAGAGTGAGCATCTATATCTGGAGGAATAAAGTTGGGATATCGCTGTTGTAAGAAACACACCTAGACGAACAAAAACAATAGAATTTGGGGAGGGCGTGGAGAAGAGTGATGGTGGGCTCCACATACTCGACATATGCAAGGGGGGGTCATCATTTGGGTAGCTCCAATATACTATTCAAAGTGTTGACAATGAAGACTGATAATGAGGGAAGGATGGTGTCACGCTCACCTGGTCTCCACGGGGGCGTAGCACGTGGCTGCACAAATGATGTCTGCACTGGCATGCTGCTGCGCAGTTGATGATGCTTGCTGTGACTTCTCCCTTTTTATCACCCCCACGAGGCGTTTGTCTGCAAGATCGGAATAAGATATTAGCTACTGAGTAGGGTTGGATTGGACCCACCTCCTCAACCACCTGATGCCCTACTCCTCTTTGATCTCACCTTAGAGTTTTGTAAGGTAGGCTCTCCGTCCTACAATCTAGCAGGGGCGCAATTGACACAGTCTTTCCCTGGATCGAGTTACTTCACTGATCCGGTGAGCGGTTGTCGAGTCTTGGAGAGCTGGGTCAAACAGGTAAGTCTCTATGCCAATGGTTGCTTGGTATAGGTGTTTGAAGTCTTTATTCCCCAAGTCCTTTTTTGATCTGTGCTTTGTCTTTTCTTTCAGGCGCGGTCTTGAGCAGATTTTGAATGGAGGATCATCTCTTCCTAAGATGCTGAGCAGATTTTCTTCAGGTGAGTAGAAGCCCAAGAGTGTGGCGCTGATTGTCTGAATAACTGTTTTCCCTTCCGTGCGCGACTAACCTGCTGTTTCTTTTCCTTCTTTGCAGAAGCTGCACGGCTCCGGAATGAAGAATGGAAGAACCGCTCCGAGGATGTTCCGGAAGAATGCTGACCCCGGGTGAGTATTATATGCCTGAGCGAATACCTTCCCTTCAGCAGGTGCGGAGGTCTGGGGAATGGCTGAAGGAGCAACCGATGGATGGAATGCTGCAGGTAAGGCCTTTGCTGTTGTACTGACTTTGTTTTCTCTTGTCTTTCTTCTTCTTCCAGGTACCGATGGATGGATTTCTGGATGGGGGTGGCTGTAGCAGTTCGAGGACAGGACAGACACGGTGAGCGTTACGCTGCAGAAGTGCAGAATAACGCGAAGCGTGTTCTGCCTGCAGGGCGTGGCTTAAATAGCCTTGCAAGTAGTGCCAGGTAAAATAGTCCCTTTACCACAACCTGCCTTTCAGGTAAAGTAGTCCCTCAGCCACACCCTGGGCAAGCAGAAAGGGTGAGCCTCACTAGACTGAGTAAGTAGTTCCATGCAATTTAACCCATCTTATGAGCCTGGCGCCAACGTCGCCAGGACTGAGTCCAGGAGGTTCTGGGACACTCCCTTGGGTCTTGATAAGCCCTTATGGGAGTCAGTGACTGGGGTGGGCCCATCGGATCCAGGGGGTTTTGAGCATGAACCATGACAGCACTCCCCCCAATTCCCCCCTAACGGTGGGTTCTCCCATTGGTTCCTGTTTGTTCGGGTGATTATGATGAAACCTCTTCAACAACCGTGGGGCATGAATGTGTTCGCTAGGTTCCAATGATCTTTCATGTGGTCCATATCCTTTCTATTAGATAAAATAGTTTTGATTTGACGATTTTTTAGTCCAGGATATCCTTAACTTCGAATTCAGGTTCCCCGTCGACTATGATTGGTTTTGGTGGTTTCAGTACTCGGGTTCCGGGTTGCACTGGTTTCAAAAGTGAGACATGAAACATGGGATGAATCCTCATGTGTGAAGGTAAATCCAGTTTCACAGCTACCGGATTGATGATGGCTTTAATGGTGTATGGACCTACATATCTGGGAGTGAAGGTGCGGGTTCCTTTCATTGGAATGTGCTTTCACGCCAGCCAGACTTCATCTCCATTCGATATTTTGGAGCTTCACTTCTATGCATATCTGCCGATTTCTTGTATCTTTCTTTAGCTTGTCTCAGATGGTCAGTTGCTTGTTTGAAGGCTTGAGTAATAGTCGTGTGCAAACTTCTTACTGCTGGCATTTCCAGAAGTTGAGGCGGATCAAGATTAGAGGTTCGTGGATGCAACCCATACATAATATAGAAAGGACTCTGTCCAATGCTGGAGTGCAGGGAGTTGTTGTAGGTGTATTCAGTTATCCATAAAATGTCCTTCCAACTGTTTTTCGTTTGGTGTAACATACATCTAAGGTATTGTTCTAAAGTCTGATTGGTCCTCTCAGTCTGACCATCAGTCTGGGATGGTGACTGGTGGAAAGTCTTACATCGATTTGAGCTAACTCGCAGCACTTTTCGCAGAAACGTGAATCAAACTGACTGCCACGGTCTGAAATCAGGATGGAAGGGAATCCATGTATCCAGACTATTTGTTCTAAGAATTCTTTTGCCAAGATCGAAGCTGAGGGTAACCCCTTCAGTGGGATGAAATGGGCCATCTTGGAAAACAAGTTCACCACCACCAAAATTGTGTTGAACCCATTACAAGGAGGCAGGTCAGTTATAAAATCGAATGACAATTTATGCTAAGGTGTGGGTGGAATATCCAGTGGTTGCAGTTGGCCTGATGATTTCTTCTTTAGAGCATTGTTTTCTGCGCAGACTCCACAGGATAGCACACACTGTTTGATGTCTTTACGCCATGTTGGCCACCAAAAGTGTCGCTTTATCTTGATTTCGGTTTTAGCAATTCCGGGGTGACCTTCTACCAGTGATTTGTGGTAGTTTGACATGACCTTTTCTTGAAGTTCCTTGCTGGGCAGATAAAAGTATGGTAATTGGTTTGAGACTGAGTGGTGAACACTTTTGTTAGGCCAATCCTTCAGACTGTTGGTATCCATGAGATGAGTGATTTCCTCGTGGATGTCATCTAAGGTTACAGACGTTGTAATTCCTAATATTTTTTCTCCAGGGATGATTGACACCAGGTCAGGATTGATGGACTCCTCGTCTACCCCTATACGAGACAAAGCATCCACTTACCATTTCGACAACCAGGGTGATAAGTGATTACAAAGTCGAATTCAGCAAAAAATAATGCCCATCGGAGTTGGCGAGATGATTGAGCCTTTGCCACCTTTAGGTACTGTAGATTGCGGTGATCAGTGATTACTGTGATCGTATGCCTTGATCCCAAGAGATAATGCCGCCAAGCCTTGAAGGCTGCCTTGATAGCCAAGAGTTCTTTGTCTGTAATGGCATAATTCAGTTCTGGGGCTGTGAATTTCCGTGACCAAAAGGCCACAGGGTGAAGCTGACCGGATTCAGGATCCTTTTGCAAGAGAACCGCTCCCATTGCCAAGCTGGAAACGTCGGGTCTCAACAGCGTATGGTAGATCTGGACGAGGATGTTTCAGGATTGGAGCTTAGATGAATTTCTGTTTTAAGTCCTGGAAGGCCTTCTCTGCTTCCTCTGACCACTGAAAACGTTTATTCTTTTGCAGTAAAGAGGTAATAGGATGCACTAGCTGCGAAAAGCCTGGAATGAAACGCCGATAGAAGTTCGCGAACCCGAGCATACTCTGAACTCCTTTAATTGAGTTTGGAGAGGGCCAATTGAGGATGGCATCCACCTTCCGCGAATCCATGCGTACACCTTGAGGGGTTAGGACAAATCCAAGGAACTCGACCTCCGTAACATGGAAGAAACATTTTTCCAGTTTTGCAAATAGTCTGTGTTGTCGAAGTTTGTCCAGAATAGTACGGACGTGTTTCACATGTTCTTGTTCAGACAGGGAGTATACCAAAATGTTGTCGATGTATATTACGACACACACATCAATCAATTCTCGCAGGACGTCATTCATGAAATACTGGAACGCTGCTGGGGCGTACAAAGGCCAAAGGGCATCACATGGTATTCGAATAGCCCGTATTTGGTGAGGAAGGCGGTCTTCCATTCGTCCCCTTTCTTGATTTGTACCAGGTGGTATGCCCCACAGAGATCTAACTTGGTATAAATTCGGGCGTCTTTAACTTGATCCAAAAGTTCAAGAATTAGGGGCCAGGGATAACGGTTTTTAACAGTGACCTGGTTCAATGCGCGGTAATCGATGCAAGTCCTAAGGTCTCCTTCCTTCTTAGGCACGAAGAATAAGGGTGAAGCTGCCGGGGACTTGGACGGGCGGATAAAACCGTTAGCCAGGTACGGGTCTAGATATTTCTTTAAATGCAGATTTTCAGGTTCAGTGAGTGCATAGATTCGACCGCATGGAATCAGTGCGCCAGGTATGAGATCGATTTGACAGTCATACGATCTATGGGGAGGGAGAGTGTTGACTTGATCCTTCTGGAAAACATCCTGATAATCTTGATGTATATCAAGCCGGGGGCAGCAGGTTAGTCAGACTCATGATCGTTGTCACTTCCTTGACCAAGGGTTCTTTTACTTGATAACAGGTATGAGCACATTCGCCTGAGAAGGTTAGCCTCTTAGCACGCCAGTCGATGCAAGGATTGTGTGTTTCTAGCCATGGCATCCCCAGAATGATTTGGAATTGTGGAGCCTTGATTATATCGAACACAATGTCTTCCCGATGTCCGTCTTGGCACAGAAGGGTCATCTCAGTCGTTAAGTGCATTACAGGGGCCGGAGCGATTTCAGTCCCGTCCACAGTGGTGACTAAATCTGTTGTTGCCTTTTCACAGAGAGGAAGATTCATCCTTGTAGCCAATTCTTTATCCATATAATTTCCAATGGTTCCGCTGTCGATATATGCCTTGACTGCATGCATTCGAGACGGCTGTTGGTGACTTATAAGGATCATTGGCAAGGCTAGGTGCGAGGTCTGGAAGTCCTTCTTTTCGCTCGACAAGCGGACCTCTACGCTTGTCGGGCGGGGTAGTTTTCTGACTCTGGCTCTGCTTCCACTTTGCCGGCAACCCCAACTGCTGTCTTGGGTGGTTTCACGGGGCACTCTCGGAGGAAATGGCCGGCTGACCCACAATACAAACACAATTGTTGTTGTCTTCTCTGATCTCTTTCAGCCTTGGACAATGGTCCGCGCACCCCTCCAATCTGCATAGGTTCGGTCAAGTCAGTGGTTTTAGATGCATTTTCCTTTTGGTGCACAAATAGCCGAGTGTCCATTCTAGTTCTGTCTGCCTTACGGCTCTGTAGTCTATGATCAAGCTGAACCACCAAGTCTATATATTCAGCACAGTCTCTGGGAGGGTTGACCACTTGAGCTAAAACATCCTTTAACTCCCCTCTAAAACCTCGGTAAAACAGCATTGTTCTTTTGTCGTCTGGCCAGCCGGTTTCCACTACCAGCCTATTAAAGGTTGCGATGTAAGTTAACAGATCTTGATTGCCTTGACACAAAGACAAGAGCTCGTTATCCAATGCCTGGCCCTGGGAGTGGCGGGCAAAAAGCTTCTCCATGTTTAGTTGGAACCTCTGAAAGTCCCGTAAAGTAGGATTGTCCCGATTGACTAGTGGTACTGACCAGTTCGCCGCACTGCCACTGAGGTATGAAAGCACAAAAGCCACCTTAGATTGGTCGTTTGGAAAGGCTCCTGGTCTACATAGGAAATGTAGTCGGCACTGATTTATAAAGACCGCATACCTTTTTGGGTCTCCTGCAAAGGGTTCTGGAGGTGCCAAAGGTACGGCCCCTGGAAGGACCACTTAGACTGGATTGCTTGGTGTTGTTGGAACCGTTGACCCCAATCCTGGTAATGGTGTTTGCCCAGCCTGTGACTGAAGCAGTTGTCTAGCGAGGTCATCAGTACGATCCTTGGCCACGATCAGTTCTCTCCTCAAGGCATTGGTTTCCTGCCGAGCTGATTATACCTCTGCCCTGAGTTCCCCCAAAAGCTGGGCTAGCTTATCTGTCTCAGTGGTTTCCATGACGCCCAGGTAGAGAATTATGTATAAGACTTTGCGTTCGGTCACGCTCACCTGGTCTCCACGGGGGCGTAGCACGTGGTTGCACAAATGATGTCTGCACTGGCGTGGTGCTGTGCAGTTGATGATGCTTGCTGCAACTTCTCCCTTGTTATCAGCCCCATGAGGCGTTGTCTGCAAGATCGGAATAAGATATTAGCTACTGAGTGGGGTTGGATTGGACCCACGTCCTCAACCACCTGATGCCCTACTCCTCTTTGATCTCACCTTAGAGTTTTGTAAGGTAGGCTCTCCGTCCTGCAATCTAGAAGGGGCGCAATTAACACAGTGTTACGCTCACCTGGCTCCCACAGAGGCATCAATCTGGACTGGACTGCTGCGGCCTCCACCAATGTGACGCGTAGGGCTGAGATGACGAACTGGACTGACCCACCTAGCTTTGTTTGCTTGGCCCGTAGAAATATTCTTCTGCAAATGGAGAAAGGGAATTAACCACCCGTGGAGTTGAGCGTAAATCCCCCCACCCCGCTGTTCTCCCCACTGATCACCTTGGATGTCCCCTCTTATAGTCTCACCTGATGATTTGAAAAGATGAGCTCTCCATCCTGCATTGAGCGCAGGGGCGCGTAGATAACCAGTTGCTTCACTGGCTCGAAGGAATTGGTGAGTTCCAGGACAATATTGACTTCGATATTCCCGGCAAGACGCTGTAAGTATGTAGTTTGTAAGAGTTCAAATGCCTGACTTTCACTCTTGTCCGATTCCTTGCAGGTTGCAGCTTGACCCTACTTAAGAGTTCCTCGTGGTAACCGGTAATGTTCTGGTAAGGATTTGTATTATCCAACACAGTTCGAAAAAATAATGTCCATATGTAACCTGTTGCTTTCTCCCTTATTCAGGTGCTGAGAGAAAGTATGAAGTCTCAGGGAATAATGCCTCCAGCGGTAAAATCAGGTAAGTCTTTTGTGGTGAGGAGGGTTCCCCTTGTTAGTCCCTTGTTTCACCTTGCTGTCCTTTTGTTTCCCCTTAGGGGCCGGGGTTCGGCTAGGATGCAGTGGAAGCTGCGCCGACCCGAGAAGAAGAATAGTACCCCCGGTGGTAAAATCAGGTAAGTCTATGGGGGTATTCCTCTGTGTATTCCCTTGGCTCACCTTGCTGTTCTTTTCTTCTCCTTAGGTGCCGGAGTGCGGCAGGAACATGCAGGAGGATGCAGTGAAATGTGAAGATGCGGCGCAGGCCGGTGAGTTCAGCGCGGCGCTGCAGCAGGCGAGGCGACGCGCATAAACTAACTTCTTTCTTCCAGCTCGAAGGCGCGATAGATCGGGAATTCAGGTAAGGATCAAAGGCATTGCTCTTGTTCTAAACTTTTCTCCTTCTTTCTCCCTTTTTCTAGGAGCTCCAAACTCAAGGCGGGCGTGGCAGAAGACTGGATGCAGACTTGCAGGCACGGTGAGCGTTACGCTGCTGGATGCAGAATAACGCGAAGCGTGTGCTGCTCTTCGGGCATGGTTTAAATAGGCTCTAAAGTAGTCCCAGGTAAGTATTCTTCCCCAGCCCCACCCGAGTAAAAAAATAGTGCCTAGGTAAAATAGTCCCTTCCAAGCCTCGTTTGGCTTGGAGCTCTTTCAGCATGGTCTGCATCAGGTAAGTTTGCAGCATGGTCTGCATCAGGTAAGTTTTAATCTATGAGCCTGGAGCCTATGGCGCCAGGACTGACTCTCCATATGAGCCTGGCGTCATAGGCCAGGACTGCACCCAAATAGCCCCTAGCGGGGTTATTGGGCTTGCTTGGGGTAACTTGATGCCTGCTTCCGGGGTTGCTGGACTTGGTCTGGGTCCCCGGGGGTAGGCATCATGACACACAGTCTTTCCCTGGATCGAGTTACTTCACTGATCCGGTGAGCGGTTGCCGAGTCTTGGAGAGCTGGGTCAAACAGGTAAGTCTCTATGCCAATGGTTGGTTGGTATAGGTGTTTGAAGTCTTTATTCCCCAAGTCCTTTTTTGATCTGTGCTTTGTCTTTTCTTTCAGGCGCGGTCTCAAGCGGATTTTGAATGGAGGATCAACTCTTCCTAAAATGCTGAGCGGATTTCCTTCAGGTGAGTAGAAGCGCAAGAGTGTGGCGCTGAACGTCTGAATAACTGTTTTCCCTTTCATGCACGACTAACCTGCTGTTTCTTTTCCTTCTTTGCAGAAGCGGCACGGCTCCGGACTGAAGAATGGAAGAACCGCTCCGAGAATGTTCCAGAAGAATGCTGACCCCGGGTGAGTATTATATGCCTGAGCGGATACCTTCCCTTCAGCAGGTGCGGAGGTCCGGGGAACGGCTGAAGGAGCAACCGATGGATGGAATGCTGCAGGTAAGACCTTTGCTGTTGTACTGACTTCGTTTTCTCTTGTCTTTCTTCTTCCAGGTACCGATGGATGGATTTCTGGACGGGCGTGGCTGTAGCAGTTTGAGGACAGGAAAGACACAGTCAGCATTACACTGCAGAAGTGCAGAATAATGCGAAGCGTGTTCTGCCTGCAGGGCGTGGCTTAAATAGCCTTGCAAGTAGTTCCAGGTAATGTAGTCCCTTTACCACACCCTGCCTTTCAGGTAAAGTAGTCCCTCAGCCACACCCTGGGTAAGCAGAAAGGCTCAGCCTCACTAGACGGAGTAAGTAGTTCCATGCGATTTAACCCATTTTATGAGCCTGGCCCCAACGTCGCCAGGACTGAGTCCAGGAGGTTCTGGGACACTCCCTTGGGGCTTGATAAGCCCTTATGGGAATCAGTGATTGGGGTCGGCCCATCGGATCCAGGGGGTTTTGAGCACGAACCATGACAGATGGCCATGCTGCACGGGTTATTGGAAAACCGGGAAATTTGTGTTGTTAATACCTATGCCCCAAATCATGATGCTAATGTGTTCTTAAAACCACTATACGCAGACTAGGACTGTACAGAGATGGATTTTTATAGATAGTATAGCAATTCCAGCTACATGACCTCTGGAGGGCCAAACACAGAGAAGATAGGGGATGCTCCGATTACTCAGCGCCACATAAGGTTTATACTAGGGTAGACTACATGTTTACTGGGGTTGAGCGCAAATCAGAATTTTCGGAGCTGGAGTACCTAGATAGAGTACTGTCAGGTCACTCACCGCTCATAGCAAGGTGGAGAGTGTTTGCCCTGAGTCCGCCCATTCCTACGTTGAAATTGAGGAGTGAATCACTGCAAGATGCAGCATTTGCCAAGCATGTCAGGAAAAGCACTACCAAATACATTGCAGCAAACGAGGGGACCGTGCAAAAGGTGGGCCCAGTCTGGGGGGCGTACAAAGTGGTAATTAGGGGAGTAATGATGGCGGAGTTGGGAGGGGTGCAAAAGTCTTAGTACAGGAACTGGAGAAGATAGAAGAGGAATTGAAGACGCGGGAGGGGGGAGCCTTGATGAATAAAGAACACCTTGATGAGATAATCGCATTGAAACAGGCAGGTTTGAGGCAGTGGGACAGGTTGGGGAAGTTTAACTATGCAAAATACCTGGAGAGGAGTCATGCACAAGGGGATAAGCCTGGGAGAACGCTGGCATGGCTGTGCTGACGTAATGACACCAGATCTCTGATAGGCTCCATCAGGAACATAGATACAGAGGAGGTGCATACACAAGCGGTTATAAATTAGGTGTTCGCTGTGTACTATAAGGCACTATATGCCGTCCCCCAGGAAGATTTGGAGGAGGATACACATGAAGTCCTCGGACAGATAACCCTGCTCAAGCTAGACGTTCTGCAGGTGGAGCCGCTGGAGGCACCCATAACTCCGGAGGTGGTAGTGGCTACTATTAGAACCCTGCCGACAGGAAGGCACCGGGGATGGACGGGCTCCTGAGCGAATTTTTATAAAGCCTATGCCGAGACGCTAGCACCATTGATGGCTAAAGTGTACAATGAGGCGTTTGGACATAACATCCTACCTGAGAGCATGAGGGAAGCCCTGATAGTAACGTTAGTCAATCCTGAAAAATTAAGGACAGACTGCGGATCCTACAGCCCGCTGCTGTTGCTAAACCAAGACAGTAAGATCCTTACGGCTATCTTGGCTAATAGACTATGAAGGGTAATACATGTGCTGATTCATCCAGATCAGACAGGGTACGCACCTGGGAGAAACATCTTGGAAATCCTTGGATAACTCCACCACGTTATTTATAATATAGCGGATCGCACCGCAGAATATGCAGTGGCCTCCTTAGACGTGACGAAGGCATTTGACTCAGTACACTGTGGGACAGGTTGTGTGCCACAATGACGAAGATGGGGATTGGCCCGCAGTTCAGGAGATGGGTACGCTTAATATGCATGAAACCAATGGCCAGTGTCAGGAGAGGAAGTATATATTCAGAGGCGTGGCAACTGCATAGAGGCACTAGACAAGGGTGATCGTTGTCTCCGATGTTGTACATCCTAGCGGCAGAGCCGATTGCGGCATACCTGAGGCAGGAATATGGTGATGCAGGTATAGACATAGGCGGGGTGAGGCACATGATATCCATGTACGCGGACGATGTGTTGCTATATGTGAGAGATCCCGGGACAAATCTGCCACATATCCTAGAGGTACTGGAAAACTATAGTACATTAACAGGAATCAAAATAAATAAGAATAAATTAAGTCTGTTCCCGTTGGCAGCCACTGCAAAGATAGCGGAAAAGGACTTGCCAGACCTCCCCTGTCCTGGAGTAGGACCTCTTTTAGATATTTGGGCATTAATATTTATCATGACCCTAGGCAAGAACATGAAGCCAACACAGTGCGGGCCAAAGCCGGGTTGGTAGCGTCCATGGGTTTTTGGAGTAAACTGCCTCTGTCAGTGATGGGGAGGGCTGCATTGTTAAAAATGGTAATACTGCCAAGACGTATGCATTGCTTTGGGAATGTCCCATATGGGATACCGAAGTGAAACTTTAGAGACTTGGAAAAGATGTGCAGGGGGTTCCTGTGGGAGGATGGGAGGAACAAGTTAGCCCTAAATACACTACAAAGGCTGTACGATCAGGGTGGGCTGAAGATAGGGTGGGCTGAAGATGCCAAACTTTGAGCTGTACTTCCTAGCGGGTCAGCTACAATATGTTTATGCTTGTTTATTAAGTTTATATAGCGTTTTAATCCAAAGCGCTTTACAATATAACAACAAGGTACAATAATGAAAGAAGCATATTTACAATCATGAAACAAACCAGTGATGCAATATGTAGAACAATTTACTTAGGAGGGGATGAGGGGAGGGGGCTGGGGAGGGGAGAGGAGGTAGGTAAGGAAGGTTTCAATGTCTGCTTTGAGAACAGCGGGAGCGGGAAGAAGGGGGAAGGAGGGAGAGGGAATGTGAAGGGGGCAATGGAGTTGGAGGGGAGGGAGGTGGGGAAGGAGAGTCGGGGGGGAGTGGAGAAGAAGGGCTTTCAAAAAGGAGCGGAAGGGTGAGTAGGTAGGGGTTGAGCAGATAGAAAGAGATAGGGAGTTCCAATGAAGGGGGGCCATGAGTTGAAAGGAACAGAAGCGTGATGAGGCACATGGGGCTGGGGGTACAGTGAGAAGGTAGAGATCAGCTGAGCGGAGAGAGCGGGAGGGAGATTAAAATGAGAGGAGGGACGACAGATAAGGGGGGCGAGATCATGGAGAGATTTGAAGACAAGACAGAGGAATTGAAATATTAGTTGTGAGAGGAAGGGAAGCCAGCCAAGTTGAGAGAGTGAGGTAGAAATAGAAACTCGAGGGCTAAGAAGACAGAGAGTATGGATAGAGGAGTGGTAGATGGATTTTAGGGGAGTCAGATGAGAGACCGGGAGTACAAAGAGGAGAGGGGAGCAGTAGAAGAGGCAGGAGAAAATAAGGGAGAAGATTAAGAGTTTCCAAGCGTGGAAGGTGAGTGAGGAGCGGATCTTTGCGGATGTTGAAGAGGTGGTCCCGACAGGCATGAGAGGTGAGAGAGATGTGGTTGGAGAAAGAGAGGGAGGAGTCAATGTAGAGACCAAGATTGCGGGCATGAGTAGAGATGGGGAGATTGGAATGGGGGAAGTGGATGAAAGGAGGGGGGTTAGGGGAAAGAGTGTTAGGAGGAAAGAAAAGGACTTCAGTCTTGTCAGTGTTGAGGGAAAGAAAATGGGATGACATTTTTTTATGCCCGTTAGGCAGGAAGATAGAGTGTGATGGAGGTCAGGAGCGAAAGAAGAGAAGGAGAGAAAGAGTTGGGTGTCATCAGCGTAGAAGTACATGATGCAATGGATAGCTGAAGATCCCACGGCAGAAATGGCGTTACTAGGACATAGATACTTGAGGGACCTCTTGTGGATCCCCGCCACAGAGCAATACGGGAGCCCCAACTTAGTGAAACTGGGTATCCGAGTTTGGCATAGGGCCTGCAAGGGCATAGGGTTGGTGGACCCACTCTCACTGCAGATACCGATAGCAGTGATCCTTGCAGGAAGGCCGGGTGGTAGGGCTGTGATAGAAACGAGGTGGGAGATCTGCGGAGTGGCCACGGTCGGGGACCTACCGAACAAGGGGGGTGGAAGACATTTGTGGAATTGCAAGAGGAAACGGGTATGCATGCAGGACAATTCCTGCTATATAACACGGTCCAGAGTATATTGCGAGGTAGATGGTCAAACAGCACGGGAGGGGAGATTGGGAATGAGGGCATCAAGATGTTGCTCACTGTGGCAGAGGATGGGCACACCATTTCTAGAATCTATGAGATCTTGATAAGACAAACCTCGCGAGCGGAGCTGAAATGCAGAGGGAAATGGGAACTGGAACTGGGGAAGCCGTTTAAGGACAGAGAATGGATTGAAATAAATTGTACCACAAGAGGGTCTCCAGGAAGGCCAGACTACAGTTAATACAACTATATGGGATTCTGGAAGAAGGTGGCAGAGAAAGTAGCCCAAGGAGGCATAGAATTGGATGTCCACACACCGAAGGCTTGCATGCTTGGCCAATATAAGAAGAATGTGAAAGATAAATTGCTGATTAAGCTCAAACATTTGATGTATAGAATGAATGAACGTAGCATAGCCATGGGGTGGAAAGACACAAAAGAACCGAGTATGGCTAGATGGTTGATGGAACTTGAGAAATGGTGTGTAGCGGAGACAGGGGTATGGGAGAAGGCACTTGGTGCACAAAATACAGAGTAAGGAATGGATATACAAAGATGGATAGCATTAACGGTAACTGTTTGCAAATAAAGGAGGGGAAGAGACTGAGTCAACATCAAACGAGGTTGGTGCACATGGATAATTATTGCATGACTGGATAGGATGTATAGGCTGTGTTGGGGGGTTAAGTAGATTTAGCCAGAGTGGAGTTGATGAACACATATGATTTTCCCAAGTATGGTATCAAATGCTATATACTATGACAGAGTTTGTGATTGTTGATCGTTTATGGTTATAAAATGCAATAAAATTATTCTTTTTTTTAATGTTATTAACCAACAAATGCCTTTCTATGACCAATGTAGCCCCTGACAAATTGCCAGTTTTCCTGTAGTTACGCAAGTCAGCTTTCATGCTCAGTTCCTATAGCAATATTTCTCTCTATATATAAATATTGATCCTTTTAGCCCTTGAAGGTATATGGTTTGTAATGATGGTACACATTTGTGTGACTAGCATCATAGATGTTGTGGCCCTGGTGTCAGGTAATAATAGACCGCACAGTGAGCCCCCCAGCCTCACCTGGACTATTGGCTGGTGCCATAAATCAAAGGTAATATCAGCAATCTTCTTGATGTTCTGCTGTGGTCTTAGGGCATGTCGTTGACGGTCTGTTCCTGCCTAGTCTACATTCAGTCCATCACTATCATAATCGAGCACCTCAACCAGGCCCGGCTCCAGGAATTTTTATCTCGGCCAGGTTTGTGATGAGGGGGGCCCAACTTCCATTGTGTATGGGTGTAGGAGTACCCTAAAAAAGTGCTGCCATTAAGCCAGATGTCTCAGATCCGCGATCCGGCCATAAATGTGTTCCAGGATCTGGAAAAATCCATTTGCTCCCTTAAATCGGTTTACTCTGTTAGACAGCATTATACCCACGTTGTTAGGATCAGGATTGACACATTTACCTGCAGGGCTTCTTGAATGTCTGATATGCTTGTTAGGATTGCAATCCATAGCAAATTTAAGGTAAAGGGATTCTTAGGCAAGGCAGACAGATGGTCCCAGGTAGGTGCGGCATGGGTGTAGAGTTTATGGTTGGAGTAGTTAATTGCTGTCATGAGTTCAACAAATGTAACTTGGTTCAAATGTAACTTGGTTTTTAAGTTGTCTTTTTCTACTACTGGAGCTGTGTGTTTAGGCGTAGGACTCTGGCTGGAGACAGCCTGTTCAACTCACCAGGGTTTGCAGACATAAGATGATTTTCCCAAGTTCACTCAATCTGGTCAAATAGCAAATTTGTGCTCGCCTTTCACCTGCTCATACCTTCCAAAATCACAGGCTCCCTAGTACCGTGTCCAAAGTCTGCTCTCTTCGTCCTTTTGCTCCTCTGTTTCCTTCCATAAGATCCCTCATCTTCATAAGGAAAACTCTTGCCAAAGCATGAACTATGAAAGCTGTATACTGCAGAAGCCTTAACAAGAGTCTGGGAGATTAATCCCAATTAATCATGTCCCAAGACAAATGTCTTGTACCTTTTTTTAACATAGTGCTATAATAGAGATATATAAAACTGTACATATCGAAAGAGAAGCAGAAAAATAGTGTGGCAATATCAATCTATTTTCCCTTCCTATATGTTCTCCCGTTTCTATTCTATCCACTCCTCCTTCACCTTTCACCCCTGTTACCTTCCATCAGCTCCCCCTGACCAACATACCATTTATCTCCACTTCCACCTACCCCATCCTACCCCCACCATGTCTTCTTGGCCTGGTTGAGGACAATCGAGGATAATGCCAGCTCCTCCTCTACAGGGGCTGAGCAACGAGCCCCCCAGTCCTTATTCCATCTAAAATGATGTGCAATCAACAATACCTCCGTTAATACTGTGGATACCACCAGCACGCCACAGAGAGGAGCTTGTGGTCCAACAATTTTGTTGTGGTAGACAGCCCCCACTCCTCTTCGATAAATATTGAAGCAAGGAATAGGATATTTTGTTTCTTGAAGCACAAAATTGTATTTTTTTGTTGCAGTTTTGCAGTACATTTTAATTGAGTTGAGGGTGTGTGGAAGTGCCAGCACGCAGGACAGAGTGGGATCAGGAGGCAGATAGTGCTGGTTGAGGGTTTGTGGGGGTGCTAGCATGCAGGCCAGAGTGGGATCGGGAGATAGACAGTGCATGTTGAGGGGTTTCCGGCCTCCTGGTATCACTCCCGGTTGAATGTGGCAGGGAGGAGAGGCCATTGCTCCCCTGCCGCCCCTATACATCATTTACTGGTATATATTGTTTACATACTGTTTATAATATGCACTTGTCCAAGATTACTTCTTATTTGACATGTTTACTTTGCTTTGCTATTGAATGCCACATATTCATTCAAAACATGTGGCCTTATTTTTTCGAAAGAAAGATGTGTGTGTGACTTGGGCTTTTTTTTTAATAGCTCATAATGCAAACTGGATCACTTCTAGGGGCTCCTAAGTTTGGCAGGAAACACAACGTGGGATGAAATTATTTGCCCAGGATTACACACTTTGGTCAAGTGGTAAAGCCAGAATATGAACCCAGCCCGATATGTGGATACTTGATCACACATCTTTTCAGCTCAAGTTGGTACACATATGTTTTGATGTTTGGTTTTAAATGCATAAAATAATAGAATGTTGACTCTTTGCACACAAGTCACTTTTTGCACCGAATTTTATTTGATAATTATAGCCCACTTACCATAGTTGCTACTCTGTATTTAAACATTTTTTTTAAGTAATATGAATGATTTACAGGAAAAATAATGTTATTGTTATGAATTGTATACTTTTATACTAATGATTGTAAGACATGAAAATGAAATGTTTATTATTAAAATTTTCTGTATTTCAATGTTTCTCTTTACTTTTCTTTTTCGATTAATTTAGTTTTTTTTCTAACTTCCCTAACTTCTTTTGTAAAGGTTTGTAATAAACCACAAACAATAAAATAAAATACTCAATTGTATACAGATTACTTTAAAAATGCACAATTCACATGATAAAGCAACCTGACAATGTGTACATCATTGTAGAAACGGTTTGATGAAAAAGAGTTTTGGGGTAATTTTGTTTTGAATCCCAAATTGCATGGAGGGGACGACTTCTGTTTGCACATCTTTGCAAAAGGAGCTCTACAGGCAATTTGAATTGTTTCCACAGAGTAATGGAAAAGTAAATAGCAAAACATAGGCAAAATCTCCTTTTCTCTTAACTTTTACACTATGTGGCTGGAAAAGTGTAAATCGCTCCCACAATTAATAATTTGTAATCCGCTTGCTTTTACCAATAAAGCTACAATCATAGGTGGTCATTTTCCAAGTCTGAGTGGAAAAAGTGGTGGTAGAATTATTTGATTGTAGCTTTATTTTTCCCATCGTGAACTGAAGCGTACAAGCTTCAGAATGCAAAGTAATTAGAATTTACAAAAAATCTCACACGGACTCAAAGTGTAATTAAATATATAAAAAAGTCATTGTTTGACACAGCTTCTTCTGTACCCCCATAATTTATAATCACCCAACAATCACACTTATAGCTTATTAAAAGATTATGTAATTTTAAGAAAGAAATACCTTTTCCCATCACTTTCCCATCACAAATTCCTTTTCCCATCACTTCCCGTTTTAAATAATCTGTTGCCGAGACATGTTAAAAAGATAAGGCCTCACAGGGACTGCCTGTGCAGCCCTGGCTGACTTTGAGAGGAAAAAGGCAGAGTAGCATGCCCCATGGGCATTTGTCTCTTGTCCGGCTGTAAAATCCACATGATTGCAGGAAATATTTCAATACCCTTTTCTTAGGTTTAACAGATGTGCACCTTTTATTCTTTCTTTTGTTATTTTCAAGGTCTCATTATCAATCTTCTGAGAGGCAAATGTTTATTGGGGGGGTAATCCTCCAGACCTGCTCCTCCCCTCTGTCAGTGGTGGCATCCCAGTTTAAATAACTTCCATTTCTGGCACTGCCTAAATACCCGGTAGTTAAAGGCATGGTCTAGTAAAAAATGTTATTTAAAAAATAGATAGGCAACATAAAAAAAAATACTAGCATTCTCTTTTTTAAAACTTCCTATGTAAAATTTTGCGCTATTCAAGCTCAAAATTTTGCAAAAGCAAGCACATGGGCGCTTCCATTTTGTGAAATGGATGCCCACCTGTGCTGGCTTTTGCTTTTGCGGCACTAATGAAGGAAAAGCCAGCCAGCTGTAGTAAACAAAAGCTACTGCTGGGTGGCTTTCCCTTCATTAGTGCTGTACGCGGAGGACGGGGACCGGAGATCAGACCAGGAAAGCTGCAGCTGAATCTCGGTAAGTGCTATTTATTTTTAAAAAAAAAAATAAGCACTAGCTGAGTTTTTTTCTAAGTTTTCTGGGCTGGAGGAGCCCGGAAAACTTAGAAATAAAACCGCAGCTTTAAAAACGTATTTATGTTTGCGGTCGCTTTTGAAGCGACCGCAAACATAAATACAACGTTATTGTGTTGGAAAACGCTGCGGTTTTTCTTTCCAAGTTTGTCAGGCTCCTCCAGCAAGAAACAATGCAGCATTCCGGAAAATAACGGTGTTGTTTCTGCCTGAATCTGCTTTCCCATTTGGGGCTCTCGGGCTCTTCACAGGGAGCCCGAGAGCCCCAAATGGGAAAGCAGATTCAGGCAGAAACAACGCAGCATTTAGCATTTAGCATTTCCCATTTGGGGCTCTCCGAGAGCCCCAAATGGGAAATCAGCTGTAGGCAGAAACACTACGCGGCATGTAAACACAACCGCGTTGTGTTTCTGTCATGATGCCCGCTCCCGGGGAGCCGGTTCAAGCCCTGCGTCCCCAAAAGCGGACATCCAGTCCCCAAGGAAGGACCCAGCAACACCATATAGGGGCCCTTTGGACAGTGTCCTGGCGCCTATGGCGCCAGGCTCATAAAAGACATCAGTCCTGGCGCCATAGGCGCCAGGCTCATTATGGAAGTGCTTGGGTGCACTTACCTGATGCAGACCATTCTGTAGGATCCCGGCCTCCTTGAGGCCTGAAAGGAACTACTTTACCTGGAAGTCGGTAAGGATACATACCTGATTGGAGGAAGAATACATACCTGGAACTTCTTCCAAGGCTATTTAAACCCCACCCGAACAGCCACACGTGCTTCGCGTTGTTCTGCATCTAGCAGCTGGACGCTCACTGTGTCTGCTCCTGCATCCTGACTTCTGCCACGCCTGCCAGCATCCTGGATCACCTGCAAAGGAAGAGAAGAAGAGAACTGAAGAAGGAAAAGTCCTTACCTGCTAAATCCGCATCCCGGAGACATCTCGCTGACAATCCTGAAAAGGAAGACTTTTATTTAAAAGCTCATCGCGTCGATCGCTGCAGCGCAGCATTCTACTCACCTTTACAGGGCGCCTCCATGTTCAGCAGCGATCATCCGGATTCGCAGTCACGCCCCAGCGCCTAGGGAGAAAAAGACCAGAACAAAAGGTGAGAGAGAGAAGGGAATAAGGAAAGCTAAATCTCCATGTTAAGACTTACCTGTTGATTCATTCCCTCTTCATTTCGGGTCCACGCCGCATCCTGGCATTTCCGGACCCCGGCCCCTAAGGGGAAAAAGAGACATCAGCGTTAATGAGCGAATGAAAAGACATTACCAAAAAACGCTCATTAAAGACTTACCTGATTTCTACAAGGATTTCACCTCTCATCTCGGGTCGGTGCCTGTTCCCCGGCATTCCGTACCCCAGCCCCTATGGGGAAAAAGACACTAGCATTAGTACATTAATGCATGGACACAAGGGGAATCTCTTATCAAAAAACGTACCTGGAAGCCAAGCAAGTTTGGTTCTCACCAATCCGAAAATCCAGTGAAGTAACTGGATACCAACGCGCCCCTGCATCAGAAGCAGGATGGAGAGCTTGTCCTTCCAGACCCTAAGGTGAGACGCTACAAGGAATCACAGAAGGGTTTCGAGGAGGGTGAGAGGGGAAAGTGGGAGGCTGATTGCATTGCCCCGCAGACAGTTAATCCCCTATTTTCGCCTACAGAAGAATACTTCTGCGAGCCAGACAAGCCAGATTTGGGGGCCCGGTCCAGTCCGTCTTCCGAACCCTGCGCATCACCTTAGAAGAGGTCACAGCAGCGCGAACCAGGCCAGCGCCTCCGTGGGAGTCAGGTGAGCGTTACAGTTTCTGCCTGCTGTGGCTTTCACTTTGGATCTCCGGAGACCCAAAGTGATAGCCACAGCAGGCAGAAACACAACGCAGTTGTGTTGGAAAACACTGCGGTTTTTCTTTCCGAGTTTCTCAGGCTCCTCCGAGCCGGAGGAACCTGAGAAACTTGGAAAGAAAAACCACAGCGTTTTCCAACACAATAACGTTGTATTCATGTTTGCGGTCGCTTTTGAAGCGACCGCAAACATAAATACAACGTTTTTAAAGCTGCGGTTTTATTTCTAAGTTTTCCGGGCTCCTCCAGCCCAGAAAACTTAGAAAAAAAATAAATAGCACTTACCGAGATTCAGCTGCAGCTTTCCTGCTCTGGTCTCCGGACCCCGTCCTCCGCGTACAGCACTAATGAAGGGAAAGCCACCCAGCGGTAGCTTTTGTTTACTACAGCTGGCTGGCTTTTCCTTCATTAGTGCCGCAAAAGCAAAAGCCAGCACAGGAGGGCATCCATTTCACAAAATGGATGCGCCCATGTGCTTGCTTTTGCGAATTTTGAGCTTGAATAGCTCAAAATTTTACATAGGAAGTTTTAAAAAAGAGAATGCTAGTATTTTTGTTTATGTTGCCTATCTATTTTTTAAATAAATGTTTTTACTAGACCATGCCTTTAAATCATACTATTCAAACAAGACTCACAATACACATGAGGTATATACAAGCATTGTTAATGGTTACTCCAACAGTATGATGCTATTAAGGGAGTACTCATCTGTTCATTTCATGATAAGTTCTGTCCAGGATTGCTAGGCTTCCACACAGACAGAGATACATACTATTTAGGTCAGAACCACAATAGTTATTATGATTGAGACGAAGATCTGAAGCTGGTCCATAGTTGTCATAGTTGTCATCCTAGCCTTGATATGTTCAGGTAGGTTCTTGTTGGACCAACTCAGTGAGGTGCACACATCTTGCCATATATGCTTTCACTTAGGGAGGCAAACTGAAACCAACATGCATAGGCAAAGCCAACAGCTTGGGTTTTTGAATACACATGGGAAAGGACTTTACCAGGCACTGCCATAAGGGTACCACCTGGCAATAAGGTGGGAACAGAGTACCTAGGCATAGGATGTCATTGTCTGTCAAAATGCCTGTGTAATACTTACACACATCTCAAAACAGCTGGCTTTGCCATTGCTTCTTTTAGAATTCCAGTGCAAGGAATGTATACAAGGACACCCATGTTGCTTTTAAATCTACTGGCTAAAAACACACATTGTTAAGAGATTTTGTACTACAACAGGAGCTCATTTACAGAGATTTATAAGTCATTAAACACTCAAAAGAATGCTAAGATATAACACTAGCAGACCAAATGCAGCACAGTGTTTGATGTTACTTTGTGACAGAGCTAGTTCAAAGAGTACCCAAGAGGGTATGATTCAGCAGGGAGGGGACATGTAGTTGGTGGGCATGCCATAGGGATTATCATAGCGATGAATGGGTAAACAACCAAATGTGTCCATAGAATGTGGGTCCCTCCTAACTATGGTCCAATGCCATTGTTTGGGCTTACACCTAATAGCCCAATTCAAATCTGTTCATCAAATCGCTTTGTTTTTACTACACTCTCCCCTCCAGAATTGTTTTTTCTACCACTCTCATTGTTTCACTTATACTCAAGTATTTCATGCAGCAGAATATATACTTTGAATGTAATTTGTAAGGGTCGTCAGTGTGATGGATGTAAGTCTCTGAATCAATCATAACGATTGGCGTTGCTTTGGTCAGGCTTCCATACCGTTGTTTGCAAATCAATCTTGGCGTCCATGCCACTAATGTGAGCAGCCCTGCCCAATCTGCTGGCCCACAAGGCCAAAAAAGCCTTGCAGTGGCTTGTGTTGCAGTGAATATTATTTGTCGGGCTCCTCAGCTGTGTATGGACCTGGTGCAGAAATATGTGTGCAGGCATCATCACCTGCCATTGATTGTTTGCTACAGTTAACCATCTTATTAAGCATGCTGGGAACAACAGTTATATTCCCACACATAAAACCCTACTTTAAATTATTGGAATCAACTGGATAAGTTTGAAAAAATAGCTACCTTGTAAATGAAAGGTTTGAAATGCAAGTAAGATGAACAGTGCAGTTAAAAAAGCAACACAGCCTGGGCCTCATTACAAGTGTGCCAGTTCTGGAAACAACTGTGCCGGCACTGTTGGTTCCGGACTGGCACACTACGGGTTTGCCAGCCGGAGCCGCTGTGCCCGTCAGGGCTGACCCTGCTGGACACAGCGGCCACGGTAGGGAAGCCATTACGGAAGCACTGGCACTGTTAACGGTGCCAGTGCTTCTGTGTTCCCCATTCCCATAGAGTCCTATTGGGTTCTTTGGGAATGGGGAATTATAATTTTCTGGCACCTAACTTTCTGGAGTGCCGTGTTTGTAGTCCCCCGGTGTTACCGGCAAGTCAGGCGCCCCTAAATCATTACAGGTCCGGTGGCAACCTGCCGGTAACACTGGCACGGTTACCGCTGGACCCGTAATTAGGCCCAGGATCTTGCTAGATAGTTGTAGTATGCCTGCTTGAGCAAGTGTGCTACCTTACTCATAGGTGTGAATGGGAATCTCCTTCTCCCTGGTAATTTCTGCTTTCATGACTGTGGGCCATAAATCATTGTCCAAGGCAAGCAAACACATCTTGACCGCGCCTCTTCCTCACAGAATGCTAATTTCACCTCCTCCCCACAGAATGTTAATTGCTAAATCCCACCTGCCTTTCAACCCCCCTAGTTCCCCACCACTAAGTCCCAGTGATGGTAGCTTTTTTTTGCTATTGCTTATAGTTAAAATACATCCAACCTTTAGCAAAAAAAGAAAAAACAAAACAAAAAGAAACACCAATGACAATACCTCCTTTATAGGGGGTGGAGGGGCAGGGGTTGGCCTTGGGGGTGCCTGGCCCCTCTGCCCCCCCTGCTGGAGCCGGGCCTGACCTCAACTAGATTAGCCCAGCAGGGCTAATTGCATACTGCTTTCTCTCAGCAGCTGGTCTCAATTTAGTTCCTCCATCCCTCTCCTTTTGTTTGTCCACCAAAGATGTCTGATTATTCGTTACCCATTTACCATGCCTTTGCTCCTTTGGTACATAATCCTCTCTGTCTGAGGATCCCAGAATAGTCTGGGCATCTGTACATCACCCAGTTTCTTAATATCTTCTCCTAGTCTCCTTACACTCTTGGCCAACCTTTCTTTTCTAACTTGCACTCGTCTCTCAACGTTCTGCTCCCATCGACCTTCTTCTCTTTGCTGCTGTTGTCCACCTGCCTACAGGTCTTTTTTTGGAGTTGTTTCCCTGGCCCTTTTTGAATATTCTTCAACCCTATGCAAAATCCTAAATCACCCATCGCTATCACCTTCAGCTGCCATCTCTTGGTCTTTTGTAATTATTTTGACATCGTTTTCTGTGGTCTTCCACTGAGAATATATTTGTAATCTTCTATCCCTATGTCTGCTGTCCCCGCCCTTTTTCGGGGACTTTCACTTATCTTCAATGCTAGCATTGGACTCTGGTGTCTCCCATGTCTCCTGACAACTTTGAGTAAAGCCATCCCACACGGTCAATGGCCCTCATTACAACACTGGTGCTAAACCATGGCGCTATTAGCACCATGGTTGGTGCCGCTGTTGTAACGGGTCCGCCATGGTTCAATGGGGAATTGCCACCCCATTCCAAGGTTGGCCGGGCAGTAATTCCCCATTGAACCATGGCCCTTCCCCATTCCCATTTTCGCCCCATAGAGCTCAATGGGACTGGGGAAGGCGCTAAGTACGGTACCGTACTTAGCACCAAGGTCCCTTTGCGGGTCCCTACTTTAACGGCTGGTCCCTACTTTAACGGCTGGTGTAGACCAGCCGTTAAGGTCGGGTCCCGCAAAGGGACCTCGTAATCATGCGTTAAGGGTTTAACGGCGCTGACACCTTTTACGGCGCCGTTAAACCCTTAACGCCAGGGTCGTAATGACCCCCAATATCTGAAATGTACGTGTACAGTACATCTGCAAGTTCATGTTCATATTTAGCATGCACCAGGGTACTGGCATAGGTAGGGCCGTTCCATCAATGCCTTATATGTCTGTTACATTTTCATAAGCCTTATGAACTGGTCACATCGTTGCCTGGGTAACCCAGCCACTGATTTCCAATTGTGTAGCAAGTCCCAGGCCCCCAACCATTCAGGGAACCGGGATAAGAATTACCTTTGCCTTGATTGTGGGAATGCTACCCATTGGCAATGGCAGGCCAAATCGAGGGGCAAGCTTTGGGAGGGTTGGTGCCTTAGATGGGGGAATCTGGGTACCTGGGAGTGCAAAAGGCAAAGCGTTATTGGGGTGTGCCATCAAAGGGACAGCCAAAGGGTTGGGTTCAGTAGACACTGGAGTGCTGCATACCTCCATCTTACTTGGACTCCTACAACTAATCTAAAGATTGCTGTTCTTTTTGAATCCCTGCTACTACTTGTTTCCCCAATTCCTGCACGCCCTTTTCTCCATACTTCTAGACTATTCCGGTAAAGTGGACGGAATCAGAGTTTGATGCGCATCTGCGTAGCCACATTCAGGTTGGACGAGGCCTCCCATGCATCCTGCCCCAACTGTTTGTCCTTTTCTCTGCATGGACAAGGGAGGAGCCTTTTGTGGAACGCCATTCGTTTGTGTTGTGACTCAAATAAATCATCTTTTTTTCTTTGGGACCTCCTGATTTATGCCCTGGTCAAGGGTTTGAAAGAATGCTGGTCCTTTGGGGGGGCATTTTTCTTATGAGGACAAGCACCCCGTATCATAATTATCAGTTTGTGTTTTTTTTGTGACTCACTTTAGGCGCCTACTCTATGGTGCCGGCTGAAGAGGTAGGAGGACATTTTCCACTCTGTTCACCCACAGAACATCAAAGGATGTGTGTAGAACAAGGTAAGTAGACAATTGTTTTCACAGGCACCCCTTCTTGGTAGCACGTCCTCTGTGTCTCGCAGGTTTGGGAGGGGATCCTTACATGGGGTGCCTGATGGGCCTTGACAATCTTTCGGACTAATCTGAGTTTGCCTTTAACAGGACCTACCCCGAGAGGAGCCTGGAGCTACCAAGGCGAGAGATATTCCTTTAACTTGAAGGCGTTTAAAAGGATACCAAAACTCTGACTGCTTCAGAGGGCTCCTCCTTATTGGTACACCCAATCCCACCATGGTATTAGTGGACTTTATAGGGGCCTTGGCCTTCCCCCATCACAAGCATGCCAGAGGATCTTTGTACACACAAACTCCAAAGAGCAGAGTACATCGTCTCCTAGCATGCGTAAGGATGGTTCGCTGTATTACTTGACTGAGGATGCCTCACTCCATCAGAAGTCAGCAAAAGACACCAAGAAAGGCGAATCTTCCAGTCTTGGTATTGCTAGGTAGAGCACCCATCCCCAGTCCTCGCAGGATTCAGTGAACTTGGGTGGACTTGCTACCTTGAGGTCTGAGTAACGTGAGTTACTATATTCTGCTCTTTCACACTCCTCGGGAAGGCTTTTCGACTCTCTCAACCATCTAGCAACCACTAACCAGGCAAGACATAGGGCCTCATTACACGGTAGGCGGTAAACCATGGCGCTATTAGCGCCATGGTTCATGCCGGTAATTTACCGGTACCGCCTTGGAGGAAAGGGGAATTACCGCCCAATTCCAAGGTTGGTGGGGCGGTAATTCCCCCTTCCACCATTGCCCTTCCCCATTCCCATTTTTGCCCCATAGGGCTCTATGGGAATGGGGAAGGCGCTAATTACGGTACCGCAATTAGCTCCACTGGTCCCTTTGCGGGTTGGTTTTTAATGCCTGCAAAAAGCAGGCGTTAAATTCCCCATCCCGCAAAGGGACCTCGTAGTAAGGCGGTAAGGATTTACTGGTACCGGTAAAATACCGGTACCGGTAAACCCTTACCGCCTACCGTGTAATGAGGCCCATAGTCTTCATACCGGACAGCTTGTCCATAGCACTTTGAGTAAACTGGAGCTGCCTCCCTATAAGGGATTCATACTACCCAGCTTGTCCAATTTACTCCCCGAGAGCCAGCCTCCTTCAGTGCCTCACTTGCTGTTCAAGTTCCACACATTTATGACTTACACTCAAATGAGGGACTTCTTCAGGGGTACAGTTCGGGGGAGTAATGCCTTAGCCTCATGTGGCAGTGCTGCCTCCCCCTGAAACTCTGTTTACAGATTGTAAGTTCCAATTAGCTCGCTTATAGTATTTGGTGCCTTGGCTCTGGTTTTTACTTCCACACAAAGATTGGGGCTCGCCTTCCAGCTGGACATTCTGCAAGAAGGTGCAGCTCAACAGGGCATGCTAATGGAGGCAAGGAAATATGTACGTCGCTAAGGATGCATGCAGCTTGAGACTTTGAAAGACATTTGAACATTTCACTGAGGATTTGTCCATTGATAAAAAGAATTGTTTTGTTGCAGGCCTCACAGATTCAATAATGTTCGCCCATGACACAGAGGCAATGGCAGGACATGTTGATACCGCAGTTAGATGCATATGCCTTGGGTTAAACATCAGGCATTCTGCTTTCCAGAAAAGCATTAAGCTTGTATATGAGGCGCAGGAAAAGGGGAGAAGTCTTCCCCTCAACGGTCTCCATTTGTTTAATTCATCAGCTGATGAAGAATTGTTTAAGGGGAAAAAACACAATGACTGCCAAACCCCTCCTGGCAATCATGAAACCTTTGTCTCAGTATTCGTTCTCTCAGAACGGTGGCGGGACCAAACTGGTGCAAGCTTTCAGAGGTTTCCAGGCAGTGAAAAGTATATGTGAGTGAAAAGTGAATGCAGAGAAATAAAACGAGGAAGATATCGAGGACTTGGATGGAAGGTGAAACAAAGGAGTAGAAGAATTGAAAATAGGTTGTATGGCTGCCAATGCATACGGCAGGAGGCCAACAAGGCGAGCCAAACAAGAGTTTTCCGAGTAGAAATGACAAGACATATTGAAAGAGGAAGATATTGTCAGAGAGGGTAAAGTGTAGGTAGAAAAGAGTAGGGGGTCTAGTACAGAGCCCTGGGAAACGGAAACACCATTGCGAAGAGGGGGATTAGCTGAGGATAGCCCCCCTCCAAGAAACACAGTAGGTCTGATCCAACACAAAGGAAGAAAGACAGTAAAGAACAGACACAGATAAGCCCTGAGTGGGCAGGAGAATTCAGAGATCCACTGTATGAAAAGCAGCAGAAAGATCTAGGTGCAGAAGACAAGGTGAGAGTTTGGCGTTGGAATTAGTGATATTAAGAAGTGCAGTTTCAGTTGAATGAAGAGGAAGAAATACAGACTGTAATGGAGGAGAAAGAGAGTAAGTGCTAAGAATAGATGAGAGCTGAGAATACACTGCCCATTCTAAGCTCTTAGATGGAGGGATACAAGGAGGCTTTCTTCAAAATGGGAATGATAGCAGCATGCTTATAGTTCGAAGGGAAGATGCCAGGGGACAGTGAAAGGGTACAGAGAAGAGTTAGGGATGATATCACCAAAGGAAGAACTCTTGGTATAAGAGCAGAAGGAAACAAATAAAAGAAACAACAAAAAGAAAACATTACTTAGGCAATGTACTTTCAAATACACTTTGAAACGTCCTTTATTTAATGGTTGCACATTTTCAATCCCACATAATTCTAATGGTTTACTAAAGTTTAATGCAGTTTCTCATCACCGGGTAAACTGCAATTACTGGAAACAACCAAATGTCTAATTTGCTTAGCATAAATTTAAACCTGAAAATTCTGTTTTTAGTATTATAGAATATATCACAATATTTTTTATTCTTCTCAAAGCAACCTTTTTAAATTCTCAAATTTAGGTTAAAAACAATTACCTGTGCAGGGAATATGTTAGTAAATAAAGGTAAAACCGTTTCCCAATTAAGCGCGAGGGTTTTCTGAATGTCCCACTATCTTCTGGAAGAGTGAGAGCTGCAGGGACCTCAAATAATCCAGCCATTCACCCAGTGACTAGGCCCCTGACAGGGCCGTGTACATGTCTGAGTGACTAAAGGTCAAAAGGCTATAGAACAGCAATGAAGTACTGGTGAAAGGATTTGGAGCAGTCTTGCTCAGCGTTATTGGAATGGTCATCAAAACAAATCTAAAAAAATAGATGTCATTGATCTAATTCTGCATGCGGAGCACTGAACTTCCTGATAATGACCATGCAAGCAGGTGTCGCACTATACTATGATGTATCTTGATGTGCGGCCCTCCCTAGCTCTCTACTGCAAGTTGCAACAGTCATCGTCGCTGTAGTTTTCAAACTACAATTCAAAAACAATGTTGGTTTAATAAACCGCAAAATAGAAATAGGTTTTATGTATCGAGATGATCACAACACTGGGGGACATAGCCAACCCTCATCCCTATCACAGGACTATGGCCCACCTGCCACCTGTCCTATCTCAAAACATTCTTTCCCTGCTCCATCCTTCCCTTCCTTGCTCTGGAGCATGTGTTTCCCGCTTTCCCATTCTCTTATGGTTCCCATCGTTCATTTTCTCTCCTTTAGCGGATCAAGGTCTGGATACCCCGGGCGAGGGGTGGACTGGTAATGTCACCAGTCGGGCATTCTTCCATTGGGCTGACTGCCTAATGCCAGCCAAGGCAGTTTTTGCCTCTAGCATCTGCATGTTAATCTGTCTTTCATTTCATCTCGTAAAGAAAGGCCAATTTTCATTTGGTTGACTTGACTGACTGTCATGTGACACAGAGAACCAACAAATTCACCTTTTCATTCTTCACGGTACCCCACCCTTTCTCACTTGGATCCAGCTGAGAATTCAGCACAAAAGCAGCTGACCAGAGACAAAATAACACGCGTGGGCTGCAAAGTGTCCCCTTTCTATATAACAGCCTCGATTTTCTTAAGGTACGTTTTTCTCACAGGGCTGCTTTGTTCTCGACCCTTAAGGCCTGCCTGATGGTCCCCTCTCCAGGCAGCCCATGTTAGACCTCCTAGGGCCACCTGTCCCCTCCCCCCCTCCCGCACCGCCTAGTTGACTCTGCATTTCGAAACCCCTGACTTTCACGACCACGCCACCAGGCTGTCCTGGCAACTATGCCACCAGTGCCTCATTCTCTGCACCACCATGGTCTCTTGGCAACTTTTCCACCAGGTCCTTCTGATATCTGCGCCACCACCAGGGCCTGCTGACACCCTGCTTACCTGTACCACGAAGGCTCCCTGGCAGCTTGGTGACCTGTGCAAACAGGGATTCCTTACATCCCTCTAACCCACGTCACAGGGACCTTCTGACATCCTGCTGACCTTTCCTCCATGGCCTCCTGACACCCTGCAGGCCTATGCCACTGAGGCTCCCTGACACCCTGCAGGCCTATGCCACTGTGGGCCCCTGACACCCTGCAGGCCTATGCTACTGAGGCTCCCTGACACCCTGCAGGATTATGCCACTGTGGCCTCCTGACACCCTGCAGGCCTATGCCACTGTGGCCCCCTGACACCCTGCAGGATTATGCCACTGTGGCCTCCTGACACCCTGCAGGCCTATGCCACTGAGGCTCCCTGACACCCTGCAGGATTATGCCACTGTGGCCTCCTGACACCCTGCAGGATTATGCCAATGTGGCCTCCTGACACCCTGCAGGCCTATGCCACTGAGGCTCCCTGACACCCTGCAGGCCTATGCCACTGAGGCTCCCTGACACCCTGCAGGATTATGCCACTGTGGCCTCCTGACACCCTGCAGGCCTATGCCACTGTGGCTCCCTGACACCCCGCTGACCTATCCCCTCGGAGACTCCTGACACTCTGCGGACATGTTAGACCGGGCCCCTCTGACATGTGCCACCCATGCTGCTTGTTTAGCCCTAAAAGTCGTTTTATTTTTGTTGAAACCAAAATCATAATTTTTTTTCTTGTGGTGAATCCTTAAAAGGCTGCGTGATTCTGCCTCTCTGTGCTCACCTGAGTCGCCACTCTTCTCTGTGCTAGCCCTTTCAAAGCCAGCTGTTTAATCACAAAAGTCCCCTGTTTTGATCCCCATCCCCCAGCGCTACCTAGTTTTCACTCTTGGGCCACTTGATTGGCACCTTCATTCCTAAAGAAGGACCGGATTAACTAACCCCCGGCAGCTCCTGATGGTGTCTGCCGGTGTCAGCTGGGGAAGCAAGAAGCCTGCAGCCATCAACCTGCTGTGACCAACCAGGTAGGAGTGGTCAGGGGGGCAGTAATCACTGCACCCCACTAAACTGACCCACCTCTCAAAATGACTCCTCCATCACCCACCGCACCTCATATGCATATCAGTTAAGTGTATTGTTTATCCATCCGTCACATCTTCCTAGGAAGGACCCGCATAGCTTTCGTTTTTTCTTTTCTGTTTTTGGAAAATCGTATATGGATGTTTTGCATTGCTGTTTGTGTTGGAAAACTAGGACTTTTGCCCCTGTGGTTAAGTGTATTGTTTATCCATCCGTCACATCTTCCTAGGAAGGACCCGCATAGCTTTCGTTTTTTCTTTTCTGTTTTTGGAAAATCGTATATGGATGTTTTGCATTGCTGTTTGTGTTGGAAAACTAGGACTTTTGCCCCTGTGGTTGCCTGCTTGTGTCCCCTGTGTGCCTCCACTGTGTGAGCCCTCCCCTGCTGCCTCCCGTGGTGCTCAGATTTGTGCAGTGCCTCTTGCCTTCCTCACGCTCCTTTCTTGCCTTTTTGCACCCTCTATGGTGCTCTCAATATCTCCCATCTTCTCAGGCTGCTACTCTATCTCCTATCCTCTCCCTCTCACTAAGTCTGGTAGGAAGAGGTTCAAGAGGGATATCCCGGTCTCCAACCCTAGCCTCCCTATTGCTGCCACCCACATCAGCGCTTCTTCCAGACAGACCCCAACCGACATCCTCTTTGTCGTTCCCTCACCAGACCTATGGACCCATCATATGGTCTAGGCTCTCTCTCCTATCTCTTCCTCTCCCATTAATGGTGGCCTTCAGTGGGAGGTCCTCTTGGCCTCCTTCCACTCTTCCAAGACTATTATAAATTTCTATCTGAATGGCACCGTCTTGGTCCAGGGCCCTCAACCCAATCTCCTCCTTTTCAATAGGCGTCTCCCACGTCTATCAACTTCATTCCTTCCCCTAGTACTCCTTTTAGCACT
This sequence comes from Ambystoma mexicanum, assembly GCF_040938575.1. Lineage (NCBI taxonomy): Eukaryota > Metazoa > Chordata > Amphibia > Caudata > Ambystomatidae > Ambystoma > Ambystoma mexicanum. Next base: position 580,726,497 of record NC_090927.1, on the reverse strand, counting down.
TCTATGGCTCCTCTGCCACCTCTCCAGCACCTCCTTTACCTGGGCTTCTCTGCCACCGTCTTCTACAGCCTCTGCCCACTCTCAGGCCCCTCTCCCACTTCCACAGGGCATACCTAAAGCCTGTACCACACAAGTCTTTCAAATGTGGCAACCTGCTCTGCGTCGCTACTCTCAACTCTCGCTCTACTGTCAAACACTCCTCTGACATCTGCCACCTCCTCTAAAAACTGGCCCTAGATATCCTCACTCTCACCGAGACATGGTTCATGGCCAGCTCTGTCCCAAGCTTTGACACTCTCCTCCCTGATGGCTACAAGATCCTCTCCAAAACCCGAACCAACCGTCCCGGAGGTGGAGTAGCTCTGATCTTTCCAGAGTGAGTCCCTGCTTCTGTCATTCCTACGCAGGCCTGCTCCTCCTTTGAATGCCTGGTCTTCAGGCTCTCCATCTCTCCTGGCTTCTCTCTGACTGTGGCCATCTGGCCAGGTCGCCGTCTTACTCTCCGAGTGGGCTGACGTCTCCTCTCCTTGCCTCTACTTCTCAAATCCTCTCTTTGGAGACCTCAACATCCACCTAGATGCTTTTAATCCCTCCTCTTGCCACTTCCAAAACCTCTGCAATACTCTTTCTCTCCATTTTACCCTCTGGTCCAACACACTCTGCTGGACACACCTTGGATGTTCTCATCTCCTCGATATCCCCCTCTCTAACCCTCTCACCACTCCTCTCTCTTGGACCGACCACTTTCTGCTTTCCTCTCACATAACACTCTCTGTCCCACAGGCAAAGCCCACCCCAGCACTGCCACCGACTTTCTCGGTAGCGTGTGTCAGTGGATGCCTTTGGAAGTGGAGGGCATCAGGCGCATCCTCTGATAAACAGGCCTGCCGCCTGCTCCAAAGGTAATACAGACTCTCTGTCCTGTCCAAGAAGAGAGCCCACATCCAAGACTGCATCTATGTAGGCTCTAACAACACAGCCGAGCTCTTTCAAATCTTCAAGGAGCTGGTCAATCCTTCTGCAGTCTTCATCTCTCCTGTTCCCTCCCAAGCACTCTGTAATGCTCTGGCTTCTCACTTCACAACTAAAACTAAGGACATCCTGTCCCCTCTCCTCTTCCTCTCTTGGACCCAGTCTGGCTGCCTCTCACTCTCCTTGTTTCTCCTCTTTTTCTCCAACCACACCCGACAATGTTTATAGACAAGTCTGATCTATGGAAGTGTCATCAAAGCAAGTGCTCCCCTGCTCCTCTAGAACCATCAACGACCACATTGAAACCCTCGCTCCAGCCTTGGAAGATTTCTGCAATCATTCTTTTGCCAATCAAACTTTCCCCTCTCCCCTCAAGGACTCCCTTGTGCACCAACTCTTGAAAAAGATTTCTGCTGATCCTTCCTGTCTGGCAAACTACCTCCCGATCTCTGTCATTTCTGTCCTGGGCAAACTCCTGGAAAACCTGGCCATCTCCCAGATTACTCTCCACACTAAATCTGTTGGTTGTCTCCATGACCATCAGTCTAGCTTTAGAACACCCATAGACACAGAAATTGCTCTCCTGAACATCCGTGAAGATTTGCACACTAATCTCAACTCTAGCCTTCCTTCTGTCATCATCCTCCTTGATTTTTCCTCTGCTTTTGACATGGTCAATCATTCCATCCTGATTAATCTTCTCCGTGAGAACCTGGGTATCACAATTCAGGACCTGGCTTGGTTGACCTCCTACCTCCTGGGCCGACCCTCCCAAGTCCAACTTGTGTCCTTTCTATCCACCGCCTCTCTCTCTATATGTGGTGTTCCCCAGGGCTCTAACCTCACACCCTGACTTTTCAATGTCTACTTGACCCCTTTGGCCCACCTCATCTTTACCTTCTCCTCGAACTTTCAGTGTTATTTATTTATTTGAACATTTACATAGCGCATGTAGCCCAGAGGCATCTAGGCGCTTGAGTTTAAGAGATGGGTTACAGAGATGTGATTCATATATAAATGCAGTACGTCATGTATTCACATCATTCATATACATATCAGGCAGAGCATACATTTACATAGAATTGCAAGGCTCTAATGATTCATCTTAAACCGGTATGTTACATCATGAATTCGTGTCAGGCATAACATGTGTTTCATAGGATTACAGAGCTCTAGTTTGTTATTGGATTTACATAGTTTTCTTTTTTATGCAGGTTGACACTAAGTTTGAGATAGACTTTTTGAACTGGGGACAGTGTCCATTGCTGGAAGTCTAAATTGAAGAACTGAGTTTTTAGGCTTTTTCGGAATGATCACAGGGATGTGTAATTTCTCAGTGATAAAGGCAGAGAGTTCCACAGTTTAGCTGCTACCACAGGGAAGCTAGATCTGCCTGCTTTGTCTTTTGAATCTCAGTGCAATGATGAGGTTAGAGTAGGAGGCCCTTGTAGGTCTATTGGATTGGGTTTTGGCAATTTGATTGCTGAGGTATGCTGGCGCGTTGTTAGAGAGACATTTGTGGGTGAGAGAAAGGATTGCGGATGATACTCAGCTCTCCTTCAGGTTCCCCTCAGCCTCGTCTTCTCTCTTGCTCATTCCTGACTGTCTATCCGCAATTCAGGAGTGGTGTGCTTCCAACGATCTATGCCTTGATGCCAGTAATATTAAGATCCTTCTCATCGGGACCCCTGCTCCCGCTTTCCCTCTCTCACTCTAGCCGCCCTCCTTGGGCCCTCTTCCTTCGCCTTCCTGTGAGGCAAAAATCCTTGGTGTCATCTTTGACTCCACTCTCTCCTTCTCTCCTCAAATCACTGACCTTTCCCAAAAGGCCACTACCAGCTGCACCTCCTCAGAGGTATTCTTCCTTTTCTCACTTTTCCCCAGAAGCTCAGTGTCTCCAGAGCCTTGGTTCTCTCTAAACTGGACTACTGCAAAAGCCTCTTTCTCAACGTGCCTTCCTCTACGCTCTGCCCTCTGCAACTAATCCAGAACAGAACTGCAAGACTTGTCCTTGGCCTCAAGTCCATGGACCATATCTCTCTAGCCCTGAAATCTCTCCACTAGCTCCCGGTGGCTGTGAGGATCAAGTTCAAGACCCTCTGTATTGTCCACAAGGCTTTCTGGGGCCGTGGCCGGAGCCTGCCTTACATCCAACTGCCTCTTCCTAAACACCTGCCAACTCAAGCCCTTCGCTCAGCCACCTCCAACTCCCTGAGCGTCAGACGCTTCTCCAGGCAGAGAGTGGGGGGGCAGATCTCTCTCCTCTGCAGGTGCCGCCCTCTGGAATGGCCTCCCTGCCACTCTCAAACTTAAGCCGGACCACCTGAAGTTCTGGAAGCCGCTCAAGACGTTCCTTTTCGCCTCTGCTTTCTCTCTCTCTCCCCTGCTGACATACCGGTCTGCAGCGCTGACTGTTTGCCTGGCTACCCTCAGTATCTCACTGGGCACCAGGCTCCTCCACCACTAGTTGCCCCTTCACTGCTCCAGACGTACCGTGCACTTAAGGCTGTATCTGGAACCCTACAGTCATCTGCCGCTTGCTCTTACTCAGAGCCGCGCTGCCCTGACTGCACGTACATAGAACATTACTGCCTGATTGCACTTCCCCTTCTCTCCCCATCACTTGCACTCTCCCTCCCCCCCTGCACTTGCAAATCGCACTTGCATGATCTGAATGACACAAGGCCTAGAAAGACCGTTGTTTTGCCCTCCCTCCACCTTCCCTCCCCATCTTGTTGCGCCTACAAACACTTGTACACAGGCACGTTAGAAATTACTTCCATCACAAAATGCCCTGTGCTGCAGATGAATTTCACTATTGCACCCACTCCTGAGTTAAATGTATGTGAGGGGCAGTGAAATCCTGAATGAAGGAACCACGATTCAGGAAGTGTGTTGATTGACACTGCCTGCTTTCTGCCAGTGGGTGGGGAGGGCCATCCTGTAGAGTCGGCTTGAGTCCAGATGTGTCTGACAGAGCAAATGAAAACTGTATGAGTGCCTGCATGTGAGGTCAGGTATGTTGTGCTGTGTGGTTATGTGTGTATGTGCTAATGTGCTGTGATGACACGCGCCCTATCTGAACTTACTGTGGGATGGTGGTCAGTCATAATATTGAGAAAAAAAATGTCGAAAGACAATAATTTCGAAAAAGAAATGTTGAAAGAAAAATAATTGAATTCTTTATTTTTTTATTTATATATTTTTTCGGGGGTTTTGCGAGTAAAAGAAAGGTAAAAACAAAAAAAAAATTAAAAAAAGGGGTTTGGGGGGAACCCCCCATTTCGAATAAAAAACGTAGTGAAAAAGAAATGCGATTTTTATTTTTCCACATTATTTTTTCGAAAAAATGACTTTAGACATGTTTGTATTCGATATTATCACTGTGAACCAATGTGGGATGGTGGGGTCATTAAGGGTTCTGGGTTCTGCCACACACCATGTGCTGCTTGCCGCAGGGTGGGGTGGTGTGGGGAGGATGCCCTGGTTACCTATGCCATGCCACCAACAGAATGCAGGGGCTTACCACACGGGGCCAAAGCAGGATGCTCCTCCCGTAAGGGACTGCCATGTTAGGGAAAGAACTGCCCACTGTGGGTGATCTTTATCACAACGTTGTCTCACACCCTGCATCCGCCACAATAGGATGTTGCAGAGCTCACGGGAAACGTGTGACCCAAAATAAGGCTACACAAGCATTTGTAGGACACTGCATGTGGAGAAACACACTTATTTCAGTTCAGCGCATTTTCAGAGCAAGAGCCTGACAGTCCACATTCACATGAAGACACTTATTTCCAACAGGCGTAGGTTCAGAGAGCCGCAAGGTCTCGCTCAAGGATCGACGCCAGCCTAATTCAGGCAGAAGCAGTGCAAAAAAACGAACTAAAAGAAATCCATCCTCCCATGAACGAACGACCCTCACTCGCATTTGTCCTTAGTGACAAGTCATAAAATCATTTCCCAGTCCTTATGACACAAGAAAGAAATGAGATATTTGGATACTAAAGCTGTGGAATCTCCTGAAGCACTGATAGCAATACACTTTTTACAACATCCCTTTTGTGTTGGCAAGGGGCATGTTTATAATAAAGGGTTAAGTGAAGACCCGCCCTAATTCAAGATGTAAAGAGAATTGTTTGTTCACTTTTTTTTTTAAGTTGTAATTTCTCTGCTGGAAGCAATTGCATTTTCACTGTTGTATTTAGTGGTTACGGAATTCTTGTATCCAACTCTTGGCTTCATGGAGCCCATTATACAACGGTCTGAAAAAGAAAAAAAAATCATAATAAGGGACAGATGCCAAGATGCCTTGGCCCATAAATGGAGAAACGGCAGGGCCAAGATCAGGGCTGACACAGGGTATGGTGAGGCCAACAATCTGGTAAGTCCCCCCTCCTTTCCTTAATACGTTTAGTACTGGGCCAGCAGCTGCACAGCAAACAGGAGATGCAAGAAGTCTCCCACTGAGTATTGGGGAACCCGAATATGGGCCGAAAATGGGCTTCCTCAAAAATGGAAGTACCTCAGTGAACATTTGTTTGTTAAATCTGATGAAAGCAAAGGTAAAACAAGGAACACCGCCAGTGTACATGGCTTTCATAGACCTGTCACAAGCGTTCGACAGAGTAGACAGGCGAAGATTATGGACTAAATTGGAAAACTGGAATTGTCCAAAAAGAGTTCCTTGACCCTGTGATGGCCCTACACGAAAACACCAAACTAAGAGTGCGACTTAACAACCAAAGGATGTTATTGCGCGAAATTCAATCAAAGCGCGGTGTGAAACAGGGCTGCCCCTTAGCCCCAGCCCTATTCATCGCCTATTTAGGTGACCTCAAGGAAGCCAAACTTTCTGTAAGGTCTTTTCCTCCAAAGTTGAGGAAAGTGAACATCTGACGACTATTATATGCAGACGACTTTATTCTGCTAGATCAGACACAATTGGCCTTCAGCGCCAATTAAACAACTTGGCGGCGTATTTGGATGAAAACAATCTGCAAATAAACAAGAAGATATTTGAGAAAAACTCTACAAAAAAGAAGGCAAATAACAAATGGTTTTTGGGAAACATAAACATCGAGGTAGTACCATCCTACAAATATCTAGGAGTTTTCATAGATGCATCGGGCCAGGAAGAGACAATGCAAGCAATGCTCTGGAAAAAAGCTAAGAATTTAGCAGCCCAAATGAAGACCCTGGATAGAAAATACAGGAAATTTTCAGTCATCCCGGTAATACAATTTTACAAGGAAAGGTAGTCCCGACCCTCACCTATGGGATGGTTGCAACTTTGAACATGCCAAACACCATATGGAGGAAACTGGAAGGGTTTCTTTGGAAATCCCTACTAGGTCTACCAAATTCAGTTTCAGTGGAACTCATCAGGCGAGAACTAGGCCTGCTCTCTCTTCAACAATCGGTAACTTTTGGTGCAATGCAACTCTTTAGAAACACCTCAATACCTGAGTCACCGCTGACCTACAAGATCATCGGAACTGAAATAACAAACCGCAAGCTGACCACCTTGAATAGATGGGTGGACAAACTAAGGAATAAACTGTGGCATGTACAGAAGAAGACTTGCAAAGGAATCCCACATGAGTAAAATCCAAATTAGAAGCTCAAGACTGGATCAATACTCTGGAAAAGGCACAATCCAACAAACTCACGAAACATCTTCCACCTACCTTTAACAGTCTGAACGGGCCATTGCCGTACTGTATAAAGTTCCCTGACAAACTACTCAGGATCACCTTTATGAGAGCATGTTTTAACCTCCTCCCTACCCGCGAAATTCAAGCGATTAGACTAAAAACGGCCACTAAAGAATGTAGACTATGTGGCAACGTAAATAAACTGGAAACAGTACGCCATCTTTTGATGCAGTGTTCGGAGCTAAGAGAAATACGTGCAACATATCTAAACAACCTGTGCACCGACTTTGCGGGACTACAAGAAGACAAAGAAATGACATGGTGGAACAGGCTGATGTCAGGTGAAAAAACATCCTGGGCATTAGCAACAGTAAACATTTTGGAAGCAGCATTCCGCAAAATAAATGCACATTCTGGTAGCTAGTGCAAGAAAACAATTTGAACCTTTGTTGGTATGACTGTAGGCGGCGTTAGATCTCAAACCAACTGTAGGAGGTGGTGAACTCAATCAGACGCTAATGAACTTCTGCTACAGGTGTTTGATTAATCAAACCCCGACCTTTTGAACATCGAACCACTAAGTCCAGACATTGTATGCCGTTCTCTCTGTAATAACAGCTTCTTCTAGCTTATCTATGTCCTGTTGGCCATTTTTACCTTTTCAGTGAATCTCTTAGCTCTGGAGGAACAGTAAATATTCTTGTAAAAATTGCTAATTGTAATTACAAACAAGTAAATAAAAAAAATACAAAAAATATGTTGTTTTATTATGACTGCAAATCAACTAAGGCGAAGTCCAGTTTCTTTACTGAAGAAAGGTTTATACCAGACTAAGTTTTGTATCATATGCATAAAAACACATAGGACGGTTTAACAGCGTGCAGCATATGACACCAGCATTAAGGCACCCATTATGCCCGTGTGTGCATTGAAGCACACACCATACACAGTGACAGGTATGTGATGTTCACTGGCGGTTGAACTGCAGGGGCATACATGTGGTGCCCAATATGTGGGATTGACTGAGTGGCGAGAGGAGCCTGAACCAAATAAGGGGAGGTTCGTGGTGTTTCTCCACCTCAAATCTTTTAGAACGTATGGGTTAAAATGATTTATTTTACACAGGAGTCAAGTACTAAAAAAAGAAGTGGGGGACTCCTTAACAAAGGCAATTGGAAGTGACGTCGCCAGAAATTAGCATATCAAGGTGGAATATGCACAATTCATTGACTTGGCTTTGCATAACCACCCAAATAGTATGAGACAATTCGCATTGGCCTTTCATAAAATCAACACACACAAAACCAAGAGAGGCTATTTTCTCCTAATACTGTTTTTGAAAACATTTAACGGTGTGCATGTTTTACTCCAAAAACCAATACCAATGTTTTCCCTGGAACCTGGAGTTCCGAAATGGGACATATCACCTTTAGTAGTTTTATATTTTTCATCAAGTTAGATAGTGTAGTGGTGAAGTGTCTGACCTGTGAACCTAAAGACTGTGGTGTTAATTCATAAATTCAAAGAAGACGATCAATTTTTTCTCTCATTTTTGCTGGGAGGGCGGGGGGGCTGAGTCCAACCTCTGAAAAAAGTGGATGGAATCCGTGCACCTGCGTATACCTTCGGCTTGAGCCCTGATTTTACAGGACTTTCTGCGGAATATGTGGTAAGAAGCCATACAGTTTTAAATCAGTGTTGTATGGTAGCACACGCAAAACCCAATAGTTCAAGTCACCAACAGTGCACAGGAACATTTTCCAACGCATTTTCCCGACACCTTATGTCACTATAAACATTTTGAATGCAGGCTGCACCAAAATATGTCAGTATTACCATATAAGGACTCTGAGCCAGTAACAAATGCCATGCCACAGAAAGGAAGTATATCGCACTGGCTATACCAAAGTTGCCATGTGTACCTTGTAATTACACTTGAGTTTGCTTTAACGCTTAATGCTCAGTACAAGAATGCCATGACACACTAATATGTGTCCAGACTGGTGCCACCAATATGTGAGCAGTGAAGCCCTCTTGGCCAGAATAAGTGATAAACATTATACTATTTCCTTGTGTCATCGGATGAGGGCAAGGTGAAATGAATATAATGGAAAGGATACTAATTGCATTTATTGGAGTTTCTGTTTGATAATGCCTCCGTGTCATCTACTCCCATAGGAGCCCAAGTGTATTTTTGTTGTTCTTTAACTACTAGCAGACTGTGGTTGAAGGCATTCCCTGGACTATTGGCTAATGCCAATGCTTGCCCTGAAAATCTGGTGATGGAGCATGCCCTGTGGAGAGTGCTATCCTCAGCACTATTGGGATGATTAGGACTAAATAAAATTATAAAAGAATTCATTGTTTTATGGGATGAGAATGGGAATAACTGCTCCGAAGCCACGAAGGGATGCCTTGAGTCGAGCCTCGCCCTCTCGGGAGGTGAAAGGGGAGGTGAGCTGGGGCTAGGTGGATTGGCTGGTTCTTTGAAAGAAATGGAAATGACGGGCTTGATTGTTCATCCTTTGAAACTAACCTGGTGATATTTTCTGTCCCGTTCATAGATGGTACTTGTGACTCTGACCTTTTGCTCAACGCTGTGCACTGCCGGACCCTGGGTTGCCTCCCCATAAGATCTCTGAGGGCACTCCAAAGAAGGTGGGAGTCCTTGTTAAAAACTCCAGGGGGTGGGGGGGGGGCTGTCACGAGAGGGACACCGGGGCTTGTGAGCATGCATGCTGTGCCACACAGGGAACTGAGAGTCCTTTCAAGGACAAAGGACTGGACAAACAAGGTGGGGATTTGTTTAGGGGATATGCGTAATGGAAGACTCTAGGTTCTGGGACGGGTAGATTATACTGATATTGGGATTAGCCTGTTATAGTCGTGAGTTTCTTGATTGTTTCTTACCTTTACCTGAAATAAACCTACCAAAGTACTAGGATTGAACAAGAAGGTAGGCTGGTTATATTTTGTGTTCTCTGGTTGACCAAATACATTCATGTCCAGGAGGTGGAGGGTTTCCCTAGGTGATCTCCCGATGTGAACTGTATCTTGACATTGTTTAGAATAGGGAACATATGAATTAAAGGGAGATACAGGGATAATGAGTACTGAAGCATGATTAAATAGGGCTTGCAGTTTGAGAGAGCCTTTCTCTATCTGGATCACTCTGGTGTCTCTGGTTAACCGAGCCCTTCTCTTCCAACGACTGCAAAGGAGTGGAGTCACATAGTGACTGGGATAGAGGTACCTGGGTAGTGGGGAGAGTGGACATTGAACGAGTGGTAATAGTATGGACAGCAATGGACAAGGAGCAGTCAAAACTGGCAGAGGAACCACCAGAGGTGTCACCCACCCATTGTATGTCCACCCAATTCAAAAGCACTACTTGGGATTTTTCAGACTTTTGTCATTGTAATGTGCATGTACCCACTTCCATTCTGCAACGGTCGCCCCACATAGACTCAGAGTATTGAACTGTGTTGCCCAGCCATCGCTCACATCAAGATAACCATTAGTGAGCAATACAATCTGTGCTAGCTAGTCCAGATAAAACTGCATATATGAGCCATCATCACAATTAGACAGAATTGTGAAATTAACATTACATCATATCTAGATAGATCTGTAATACTAGCTTGCGTCATTTCTAGACAGGATTGCAAAGATTAGCTTATGTCACATATAGACAGAATTGTGAATATCAGTATTACGTCATATCTATACAGAAATGTAATACTAGCTTGCATCATATCTGGACATAATTGTGAAGATTAGCTTGCGTCACATCTAGACAGAATTGTGAATGTCAGCTTGCATAACATCTAGACAGAATTGTGAATGTCAGTTTGCACCACACCTAGACAGGATTGTAAAGATTAGCTTGCGTCACATCTAGACAGAATTGTAAAAATGAGCCCCCATTTCATCTAGAGAGAATTGTAATATTAGCTTGCGTCACATCTAAACAGAATTGTGAAGATAGCAATACGTCACATCTAGACAGAATTGTGAAGATTAGCACTGTCATATCTAGAAAACTATAATACTAGCTTGCATCATATATGGACAGAATTGTGACGATTAGCCTCTGTCACATCTAGACAGAAAGCTTGCATCACATTGAGAGGGAATTGTGAATGTGAATCTCAGTTCGCACCACACCTAGACAGGATTGTAAAGATTAGCTTGCGTCACATCTAGACAGATTTGTGAAGTCAGCTTGCATCACATCTAGATATAACTGTAAAGATAGCATTGCGCTACATCTAGACAGTGTTGCGTGGATTAGCATGCATCACTTCTAAATAGCGATGCCTCGCACCAACCCCTCTAAACAATATCACCCCTCGGCTTACACTTCTCAAACTCTAACTAAACACAACCATACCTCTAATGCACAACAAACTGCACGCACTTCAGCACACTGCAACAAAAAAAATACTACACATAGCCTCACACAACAGCACACAACGGCTCCTAACTGAAAAGCACACCTAAGCTCAGCGAACGTTGCAACCCAAACTGAGGCTGCCAACAGCACATCACTGCTCTCTTGCCTTTCTCCTGCTCAAACCTACTAACCTTCCTGCGCTCTTCCCTTTTCAGATCCGCCAGAGCGCCTTGTAAGTGATTTCAATCTGGCACACATCCAAGTCAACACCTAGCATTTAGTGCACAACTGAAAGTTATTTATTCTGAATGATATACCACTCATATCACGCCCTTCTCCTGGAACCCCCCTGGTCACACCGAACCAGGAATCGGGCTGGTTTGCAAAGGTCAATATTTATTTATGTATTTAAAATCTAATCACAATATGTTTTAATAGGTACACAACAATCATCAATGGGGTGAGGTAACACTGAATAATCTCTTTAAAACACAAGGAGTATGTAGTGAGCAAAACAATTCAGCACAGAAAATAATACTTTTGTGTGGGTTCAGATCGGATAGCACTGTGGTTAGAGGTTCCCCCTGCGCACCCCTCAACCCCCCAATATGTAATGTAAAGAGATAGGAGGAGAGAACAGGTTTCAGGAATGGCAGAATTCAAACAGCATATCAATCCCACTTTCCCCCAGCAAACACAAGAGAAAAACAGAGTTGACTATCCAGCTGTCAAAATGGCTTTTAAAGTTATCTTTAGAATGGACTGGGCAAAAACACCAAATATGGTAAAAATGGCTGAAATTGTTATAAATTCTTATGGGAGCCGCTTTGGATAGTTGCACACAAGCAATGATTTAATCCCAAGAAAACATTTGAAAACTTAAAATTCAAGTCGGAAGCAATTAAAAGCTGTTTTACACGTGTAAAAATTTCCCAAAATGAAAATTCGTGGCAAACTTTTCCCTGCGCGATATTCGCGATAACGGAGAGAATCGCATTCACAAAAACTGAGGGAGTTATAGACATTTTAGTAGAGGTCGTTTTTCGAGATAGGCGCAAGAATGGAAAACAGGAATGCACTTTTAAAATGACAAACTGGTGGCTTACATTAAAGGATGAATATGAACAAAACGAATACCACGCAGGAACACAGTCACTTGATCAGGGTGACTGCCTGCTAAGGAACTCGCCTTCATCAGATGAGAAAAGGATCAGCGCAGCGATAGTTTTAACAATACTAGTTATGGAGGTAATATAGGATGGTTTGGAGAGAGGTTTCAGACAATGCAAAGATATTCCTAACAATATAGGTTCTGAATACAAGATAGGATGGGTCTAAGTTAGGGCTAGGACTATGCAAAGTACGTATGCTAGTGACACAATTCTTCCCATTTATACTTACTGGATACATTTTTAAATGGGACCGTCAGTTCTGGTCAGGGGATTGGATCTGGTTTAGAAAAGACGGCTGGGCACATCAGACTGGTCAGGATCTGCAAGGCGCTCTGGTCACAGCACAGGACCGGATAGGGTCAGCAAGACGCTCTGGTAACAGCACGGCACAGGACCGGATCTGCCCTTCTTGGTTCTGAGGTTATTTCTTTTCAGCAGGCAAGCAGTAACAGCACAGCCCGGCTGTATTATGTTGCTTCCCCCTTAGGCTTGTGGAGTTCTGTTCTGGGATTTGAGGCCTAGCTGAGAATGGTTCAGCTATGCAATAGGCCTTTTTCTCTTTGCCCAGTTTCTGGAGTCTGGAGCAAGGAAGATGTAGAGTTCAGCAGCAGGGTGCTCCGCCAGCATCAGGATAGTGAGTGAATCTGTCTGTCCTTATATGTGGTGAGCTGTCCCTATTTATGCTATGAAATGCCATCATAGAGGGTTGTGTAGGCCGGGTTAGCCAAGCTTGCCCCTTTGAAAGGTGATTGGGTCAAAGTCTCCCCTCTACCTTGATAGGAGGAGAGAAACAGAGTGTCATCTTTATAGTGTAATTTTATGAGGCTGAGAATCTACCCCTAGCCCCTGGAACACAAAATCTACTTTTGGCAAAATACATATTTCCACATGTGCGACCTCTATAAGAATCACATATACAGATTACATATTTTACATTGCAGCTATTCCTCAAAACCCCGTAGCTGTGGGATCTTGTCTCCGCTTTTCACAGAATTGTGTCCTTTTCACTAGGAACACAATGTCCAATTTTTAAGCAAATTTCTACAAGTGTGCGTGTTTAACACAGGAACAAGTGTATAAAGTTTCACATTTCTAGCAGAAATACATTTTGTGTAAAATCACATTTCTTGCCATTTCTGTCCAGAACGTGTCACACAGTTCTGGCGCCTCTTCACCTGTGTATCCAGAAATTACATTAACCTCTCTGTTATTTTTATATTTTTCACAATTTTAAACAGTAAGTTATCCGTCTTTTTAAAATATGTTCTTTGTCCTTCTTAAGCAACAAATGGTTGTTTTGCTCCTCCCCTTGGTCTCTGCCTGGAAGCCCAGGATCCATTCCCCATGTTTGCTCCTTGCAGAGGCCATTTACAACTGTCTTCACACTTCGAATTTCCTGCTCTGCAGCTTGTCATTGTTCCTTTTGCCTCTGTAGACCAGGTTCTTTCCTACCCTGTAATTAACACTTCTCTGTGATTTCCTGCTGGGGGGAAGACCTTCCTTCTGTGAGAAAACCTGTTATTCAAGTTCTGCAGCTTCAGCCAGGTTTAAATGAATTGTTAAATTCTGTGGCCTTTTCCTTAGCACAAAACAAACTTGTTGGATCAAATAGCAGCTAGAATTCTCATTCAAGATTTTAAACCATGGGATCACAATAATTACAATATGGGTTACTATCAGTACAGGCCACTTAGATTGGAAACATTTGATTTTCAGTTTATACATGTTAAAGTTTAATCAGGCAGGCCAGGCCCCTGGCAGATTTTTGACAGATCCACAGGCACGTCACTTTTGCTGTGGAAATCTCTTTATGCTCTCAGCTTTTCAGGACCTTGTAAGTTCACAATGATTTCTTAAACTAAGTGAATTGTAGCACCCAGCAAGAATTTTGAATATTTGAAGGTGTTCTGTACTGGCATTACAGCAAAGAAAAAGTGATGTAAAGAAATATGTGGAGTTTCCTTTAGCAAAGCACTGCTTTTTCCTTCTGCACTCCTATTTCAATTGTTGTGGATCCCAGTGACACATTTCAGAATTGAGAGCTCTGTTCCACCACTGACAACACGCGTGGCAGATTGGGCAGCCATCTTTTTGTGGGTTGAAAAGCGCAATTTTCAGGGGTTTTGGCACACACAAAGGTTTTCCGGCCATGTTGCTGTTTCTGGCCCCATCTTAACAGAGTGATGCAGCATAGCAGATCAAAAGTGGGTGAATACACCCCACAGCCTGGGGACCATTCTGGTGGTGACCTCTACGCGGTACAATTAACTTTAACATTGTTTCAAAAGACATAATAAACATGCATAGTCTCCAATTGAAGGGACCTTTAACTTGGACAAGTCAGGAGCCCTCCCACAGATGAGAGTTGGAGGTGCAGAAGGAGACAATGACACCAAAGCAGTGGGCAGCATTTGCAACATGGTTAGAGGTGGTGACAGCACAAAGGAGTGACAGTAAAGTTACAGGGTTGATGGAGTTTAAGGACCGATTGCAAAGACAGATAAAATACTTGAAATCGAGGTGGGTGGCAGATAAGAACACACATTACACAAATAGTGCAGGAACAGGAAAATGAGAAGGACAATAACAAACGGCAAGATGGACAGGAACAGCAGGACAGTGAACTAGCAGAAGACATGATGTAATTCTTAACTAGAAAGCGGGCAGCTGTGAGAGCAAGGTAAAGGCAACCACAGGGACGAGAGCCATCACAAGGAGAAGCTTTACCTCAGGATCTTGTACCACTTTTACCTACTGCTCCAGTAAGACCGGAAGCAAGCAGTCAAGGTGTCGTAGGGGCACCTTGGTATTGGTCAAAATTTCAAGTTATTAGATGCCCGCTACTCCTCCTTTTCTATGTCTGTCTGCACCATTAAAGTAGCTGACAAGGTCAAGACAATAGGAGGCATTTTGGACTCTGAACTCTGACTCCTCAAATCAACCAGTTTAGGCCCTCTTGCGCATATTATCTTACATTACTCAGACACATCAGGCCCCACCTTTCTGACACCAACTGTTGTCTCTTAGCAATTGTGGGTTCAAAGCTGGATTACTGCAACAGCCTTTTTATAGGTACTTCACAAGCTAACTTTCATAAATTGCATGTTATCCGGAATAGCACGGTTAGTATTGTTTGTAATCTTGTCTGCTGGGATCATGTCACTCCTGCCAGGCAGTCTCTACACTGGCTTCCTATACAGGCATTTGCCAAACACAAGCTTCTAACTTTGAAACATAAATGCTTTCTATGTTCTGGCCCTGTCTATCTCGCCAGTCGCAGTAAACATTCTAATTCATGGAAATGTGTTTGCTCCAAATACTCTTATCAGCTGGACATCGGTTGCTTCAAGTTGCAGCGTACTGGCAACGCCATGTTTGATTTTACCGCCACAAAATGTGGCGCTTTACAAATAATAAATAATAATAAAGGGGGGCATATGCTGATAGATGTGCCTCCCTCAGATACTCTTCTGTGACAAGGGGAAGTGCAGTGTATGGAAAGGACTGTCTGGTCCTTCAGCCGCTTCTTAGACAAGTGCCTGAAGGGAAAGAGTAAGAGGGGCAGCAGCAGAAGCTGCATCTTGTTCCTGCACAGGTTCCTTGGACTCCCGGAGATCTGAGAAATTTGGCAATAGAGTTCCAAAATATTAGGGAGGAAAGGCAACATTTTGACTTGCTGACAGTTTTACAATGTTACAATCCCTCCTGGGCTGACACGAATCAGCTCACAAGGCTAATTATACCTCATGAAGTAAGGCAACGGGTAGAAGAGTAGGCTACACGGCCCTCGACCCGGGTACTGGACCTCCTAGCCCAGGCGGGATAGAATAGCAGATACAATTCAGGCAAGTCAGAGATATCTTATGTGCAGTTCACCGAGAAGTATCTGAACAACCTTACATGACCACTACCATGTGTCTAACTGTCTTTTCTCTCGCCAGTATACACGTGAAACTGCGTTGATCAATATGTCACCCTCTGGCTCAGCTCCCCATCACTGAACCCTTAATATTCACACTCCATTGGCCCTTTTGGAGGTACACCAACAGAGTGAAGCAGTGGAACAAGAGCTTAAACAATAAATAAAGACAAAGGAAACATCTCGTAATAATTGTCCGTACTGCAAATCTGGGATTAACTGATTATCTGAGTACCATATCTTAGATTTAGCTGATCCCTTGCACAAAGGAATAGTAAGGGAATAATTAGTGAGGGTAAGTGATAGAATTCCCTGAGCAAAAAAGAAACTTGAGAATTGGGTGAAAGTTGCTGTGGAAAGAAGCATAGTGTTAGTTGCACAGAAAGTGCAAAAGGGGGGGGGGGTCTGACAGCAGTGAAGCCCTGATAAATACCATACCATTTCCTTGAATCATCGGATGTGAGGAGGATGAAATTAGTATAATGGAGAGAATTCTAATTGAATGTATTTTACTTTTTTTTTGATGATTCCACCATGATGTTTACTCTGATAGGAGCCAGAATGTTTTTCTATTTTTCTTTAAATTTTAGCTGAATGTGGTTGTGGCTATTCCCGGACTATTAATGCCAACATGGCTCAAGTTCAGGGTGCACTTGGGTGGACGGAGTCCCCCCACTATTTTCAGAGGGCAGCTTGATATGCTAATTTCTGGTGATGTCACATCCAATTGGTATGTTAATGAGTCCCTACACGTTTTCCTAGGGTTTGAGCCCTGAATTCCAATGCTTGCCCTGAAAATCTGGTGATTGTGCATCATGTACTATAGGGACTGCTGGCCTGAGCACTTTTGGAGTGCTTAGGGGCACTGATTGAAGGACACTGAGCCTCCATCTTTGGACTTTGCCACTCACAGCCAGGCCTAACCATGGGTACTTCTTTTCGAGGGGATACACATCATGGTGAGGTGGACCTATGCCTCTCGCCTGAGGAGGATGAGACCAGAAGTTGACGACAAAATTGAGGTGAAATGGATTTGTATTATCACAAGATGATCGATGGGTACTAACGAGCAATGATGGACTAAATTGAATTACGAAATAGTTCATTGTTTCATGGTTCGCTCATAATTTTTGCTTTACTACTTTTCCCTGGTACTGTGCATCAAGAGTAAAACGAACACACACACACACACACTCTCACTCACTCACTCCCCCCCACTGTTCCCCCTCTATTCCCCCCCCGCATACCTGCTCGCACCCTCTGCCACAGAGGACCGGATGGCCATCCTTTCTGAAATGTGATCAAGTGGACCGACAGAGGGCTTCCCTCTCCCGTCATTCAATGTGTCTGCTCTGATAGCACAATAATGAGTGGCAGCAGGGCCAGACTTCTGAGCACCGCCACCTCTCATTATCTCACGCTAGGTTTGTTGCATAGTGGGGGAGGTACGCCTGCTCAGAGGCAGATTGCACAGTTTACGTACATATAAAGCAACCAAATGGACTGTGCTGCCTGCCACTCAGGCGAGTGGGAGACACAGCAAGGCCCTTTCTCTGCACGAGACCTGGGGCAGATTGCTCCTTTGCCCTTCCACTTTCATGGCGCCCTGGCCAAAACCGACCCAGCGGGAAGGCATGCACCCATGCTGTGTTGCTAGTCAGGATACAAATCCCACACACAGGATGTCAATACTGGTAGAGCCTCCCTTTGGGCCAGGACTGGGACATGGCAATCAGGGAGAGACACATCCAGGCATAGAGAACTACCAATCCCAGGTTCTCTATATCAAACCTACACACTTGAGTCTCTTTTGCCCAGAATGAGGTTGGAAGTTGGGGTCAGGGTAATTTGAAACGGGTGCGCTTTTGCACAAGGGGCTCATTTGGAAAAGGCTGGAGCGAAGAGACCAAGAGCAAGATCAAGAACAGGAGATCGGAGATCAGCCAGACGACTGAGAGGATGGGAAGATAAGGAACCAAGAGGCTAGAGAAAGGAGGAGATAGGAGGCTGGTGGAAAGCAACCAGGGGGTTGGAGAGAGGAAGACTTAAGTGGCAGGGAAGAGAGGAACCCTGGGGACAGTGAAGAGAGGAACCCAGTGGACTCGGGAGACAAGCGACCAGCAGGCAGAGAAAGAGAAACTAAGGGGGCTCATATCAGGAAGGCCCAGAATGCTGGGAAGAGAGAAAACCAGAAGGCTGGGGAGGGCAGGGGAGAGGAGGTGGAGAGGAGGTGGAGAGGAGGTGGGGAGGAGAGAAGAGGAGAGAGGAGGAGAGAGGAGGAGAGAGGAGGAGAGAGACCCCCCACCCTGCTGGGAGTTCAGGTCATACAGAGGCACAGGTGCCTACGAAGGAGGAGGTAACAAGCTAAAGGAATCGAGTAGGAGGGGTGAGAAGGGATGAGAAAGAGGTGGTAGGAGAGGTCAAGTAACAGTAAGCAAAGCTAAGAAAGGGGTTTGTGAGGGGGAGCCAGAGAAACAGGGAATTCCAGTGTCTACAAAATTAATATTTGAGGTAGAAGTGGTGAAAAGGAGAGGTGAGGTAGAGGAGGTAAATGGAAGGGCTGGAGAGAGAATGAGGAAAGAGAGCAGGATAGTGAGAAAACCACATACTCTACACGTATGGGGTGTGTGTTTATGGTGGGTGGGGGAGTATCAGGAGTCTGAATAAATAGCTTAAGAGTGAAGGTGAGGCATTAGAAGGGAGTAGCTTAGGTTAAAACTGGGTGAGATAGGAGGAGTGGGGAGCCATAGAACTTTGAGCCTAGGATAGGGAGGCAGCAAGATGGGAAAAAACCCACAAGGAGGGGCTGTTCCATAGGGAGGACCCCCCCTCTGGAACAGCCTCCCTGCCTCCCTGAAAGTTGAGGAGAACCATCTCCAGTTCCGGAAGGACCTCCAAACCTTCCTCTTTGCTTCTGCTTTCTCTCCTCTCCCCTGCTGAACTCCTGGCTGAAACTGAACTGGTTACCTGGCCACCCTCTGATCTCGGGCCCAAGTCCCCCCCCCCCACCAGTTGCACACCTGCACTGCCTCCCTGGAAACCCCCGCACTTGGGGACTGTTTTCTGTATCCCTACAATCACCCACCAGCACTGACATCTGATTTCTGCACTTACCCTTGCACTTGTCACCAGCTGGCTGTACCTCTCTTATTGTTTTTATTTATTCTATTTATCCCATGTACCGCACTGTACCCACCCCCCGCCCACCCTGCACTTTTCCCCTTTCCCCTGCCCCTGCACTTGCACAATCTGAATGGCACCTGGTCTAGTAGGATCGTTGTCTGTCCTACCTCTGTCCCCCTCCCTTGCCGCGTTGCGTCTTCAAACACTCGTGTATAGGTGCGTTATAAATGTCATATCATATCATATATATCACTAGGGTGGTCTCCTGTCCTCATATGGCTGTTGGCCTTGGATTAAGGCCAGGTCAATGTGACACCAACTACAGAATAATAATTAGGCTCTAGTGCAGATTTGAGACCTGGGAGGAGGGGGGCTGACCGCCATATCTAGCTGCACTATAAGATCTCCAAGAAGGCTGCACACTCCACAGGCTTTGCTTATGTGGTCTGAAGTAGTAAGATCTTGAGAAACTTTTTTTTTGTAGTTCTTTATGTCTTATTTGGATATTAACTACCCAACCCACCATTTGATTCTGTTTTTAAATAATTTCAACTTTATTCTGTTGAGATACCTTTTCTTTTTAATGGATTGGAGTTTGGGGAGTTTTGTTTTAAAAAATTAAAGGCAACATGTGCATTTAAAATTCTAAAATGATAGTAAATTTACTGGTTGCACCTGTGTGACTGATTTGCAGTGAAACACACTATTTCAAAGTTTCTGAGTACAATTCAGCCATTGGCAGATGTGCACGTGTGGCAGCAACTTGTATATGATAGCTGTTGCTGTTTTATAAGGGTATATATTGCATATTCTGGCTTATGTGGCTGCACATAGTACATGTCATAGTAGGACATGAGCATGTGAGGCTGTATTTGGCAAGTGATGACATTATCTGGCACATGAGGCTTTAATTGCCATGAGTTATCAGTGACTGGCCTTCTGACCTTGTACTGCTATATGAAAGTGGTACCTTTTACCTTTGACATCTCTACAGGGTTTGCTTGCCGCATTGTGACTGTGCCCATGGCATATGAAGGCAATTTATTTAATATTAGTAATTAAAATTGCCCTTTGTCTGTTTTACAGCCTTTTTATGTACATGCTTGTAAATCTGTGATGCACCTTCCTGTGATGTCATCAAAGGGGTGTGATGTCACCTTGTGATGTCATTGTGTTTGTGAAGTCACTGCGCTTAAAGGTTCTTCACCACCTGGTGGCATTATTTGGCAAGCCCCAGCCTCCCGATGGTGAATCAGCCAGGGCATATTCTCTACTCTGCCGCCAGGCCCATCATCGCCACGCAAGTGGTTACAAATGACCCCCTTGGCTAACCCAACCATCACCCAACATAAAAGCAGGGAACATGGTTACATTTGTTACAGGGGCAATCCTAGCACATATTGGTAAAATGAGCATGACAATGTCATCTTAGAGTGGAAATACTGGCATTTATTCAGTGCAGCCAACTTGAGTGTGTTTGTAGAGGGCAATATATGGGGTGCATTTAAGGCCCTGAAACAGAAATCCTGTCATCTGAAAAATTGCATAAACTTTGCCACCAAAAAACGGCTGTGCATTGCTTTCCCTGGCACATGTGTGGCAAGCATTTGAACACTGCAACCCAAAGAATGGCTCTGCGTTTGCTTCTCTTTCATCTGAATAACAAGAAGTTATGCACTGCATAGAAGAACGGACCTGCGTTTGCTTTATTCCATCTAATACCAAAAGGTTATGCACTACATTAAAAAAAAATGGCTTTGTCTTACTGTTAATTCACATGAGGGTTAAGGATTTCAACATTGCAGCCCAACACGGCTTTTGTTTTCCCTTTCATGTGAACAGCAGCGCTCTAAACATTGAAAATGAAAAACGGCTTGGCTTTTTCTTTTCATCCCGTGTCAAATCAAAAGAGTGCATCCACTCCCAAGGACAAACTGACAACTTCAAAGGGTGTAATAAATGTTTTTTGTTGCAAGCTGCACCAGGGGGAGACATTTGGCTGTGGGGGATGAAGCACCTCCCTCCCATATGTGGCAGATCCTCAAAATTGACATTAAAGGATTGATCCATTTTAGGCATTTTTCCCAGCATTCAGAATAAGAAATAATTTAGTTTTTATGATATTTTCCATGTGATTTCCTGGGGGTTCTGAAGAGACTATGTGCATGTTCCTAGTGGACTGAAATGACCAGCAAAGACTAGTTTCTGGCTGATTTAAAAATAGTACAAATATGACAGTTGGTGGAAAGATGGAGATGGACATTATGAATATGCTTGATCATTTGCAGAGTTATAACTATTATACATTTTATGAAAATGACCAAAATGTGTCAAAGGGCCATGCTACCTCGTACGAAGTTGGCGATCAGCTCACCTAATTCCCTATGACCCACTCAGACCACATCGCTAATGCATATGTCAGGGGTTAGTATAAATATGAAGTTATGGAACATAACTGGGTTTTGTCAAACAGTGGCCAAGAGAACAAAGAAATGCAATAAATGCCAAACAGACAGATGGTGCTCTCCCTCTTGAACCAATCATGCCAGCGGCAGAGAGAGGAATGGGAAACTGTCCTATCCGGGGTCAGGAGTAATTATAGAGTACTCCCCCTAGATTGTAAAGTAAGTGAGGACATTTGTGCTATATAAGGGGGGACTGTACTAGACAGAGGGACACACACACACACACACACACACACACACACACACACACACACAGGAATCTGGGGAGACAGGAGAAAGAGGACATAGGGAAAGCTGAACATAACCATTCAGGAGAGTGCAGAGACCAGACCCCTTGCCTAGCTGTCCAGAGAGTCCTGACATCCAGCTGGCTGTCCAGGATCCCTTCCAGGCAGAGTGCAGAGACCATATTCCTTGCCCTAGCTGTCCAGAGGGTCCTGAGATCCCACTGGCTGTCCAGAATCCCAAACCAAGGCTTACTTTGTAAGTAGCTAATAGCCCCAGCCCTGAACTGCATATTCTTTTCTTTTTTGCAACATAACCCCAATGAAAATCCCATTGAAAATCCAATTGAAAATCCCAATTGCCAGTATAATTCATTTACCTTTCCATAGAAGAATCTGTATTAGCTTGTGTATGTTAGCGTATTCCTTTGATAAATCTTCAGTTGTCTGTATAAGTCCTTAGTATCATTTATTTGAAATAAATCAATTAATTCCCCCATTGAAATTCACATTCAATATTGTTGCCATTCGAAATCAACAATCTTGTCAAGTGTTTTTATTAATTATAGTTATTAAAGTATAGCCTCAACAGAATTAGTCTCTGTGTAATTGAAAACTGAATTTGTCTGTGTATCGTTTGCATTACCCCACAAACTTCTAACTTGCATCTGTCCTATTAAAAACCCAAACCGTAGTCCCATTGTGAGCAACCTCTTTTGTCTAGAATCTTATCTGTTATGTGCCTCTGTCCTTGGCCTTGAAAACCAATTTCCGATTTTGACAGCGAAACCCCTTCCTTAGCTGCCTGTCATTGCATATTCTGTGTAAAACCGAATTTCCATTTGCTGTTTGTATTTTTCTTTTGCATTTGCGTTCTCCTCAAAATCGATTTTCGTACCTCATTTCCACGTTGTTGTGTGTACTGATCAGTAGTCTCTAAGCTTCCCTGTCTCCTCAAATGTAGCAACATGAATGTCCTTTTAGTCTGTCTTCTAGCAGTTGTGAGTAGACATGCGAGTAATAAGCAAAATCCTATTCTGCCGTTTTGCTAAAAAAAAAATGTTCATTTTCTTTTCTGACTTCCCATCTTGGGGTGGTGGGCTTTATTACAAATCTGACTTTTCTCTCTCTATCCTTACTCCTTGACACTGCCTTCCATTCAAATGAATTAAGTTATCTGATGTTTGGGGGTGAGTGTTGCACAGGGAGAGCTTAACCTTGGTGCTATCACTTGTTTTAAAACTGTGTTTCCTGTTTTGCCATTAAAGATCTGTGTGAACTATGTTAGCATTTCTGAAGCAATTGTCCTGTAGGAAGCATTGCATTTGTGTTGCCTCATATTAGTGACTGTTGTATTTTGATTTTTTTTCCTTTTTCATTAAATCATAAATTAATAAATATCTTATTGATACACATCGGCCTGGTTCCTAGTCCATTGTGACACGGGGTGGTTGTGAAGGTTGGGTGCGATACGGGTTGGGAGCCTACTCAAATAAAAGAACCCATGGTTTATTAAAGACAAAAAGCGTTTTTATTGTGCGCCACATTCTTTGTCAGGGGAAGGAGTCTCTGGCGAGGGTGTGCCATGTTATAAAACCATGACAAATATGTGGCACGTACAGCATGAATATGCCTTCTTACAGTGGCAGAACACTAGCATATATTGTCGGTATCACAAAGTAAGTTTTACAATGACAATGCTGGCATATAGTTTGGGAAAGGTATTCTGAAAATGTGTGAAAAATGCTTTTACACACTATTGGGGGCCTGGCATTAATTGGACTTTTTTCATGTGGGAATGCAAACCAACATTTATGGCTTTTTATCCAATTTCTCACAGAAAGTGTGCTGTAAAATTGCACAATGTTAACACATTACTTTAAAATAAATATCGGGGTAAGAAAGCCTGCAGAACCATCCTTGTTTTTTGGGGCTCCCTTTCTCTTGTGATACTCGGTCACTTGCATTGCACACACTCTTGAAATGCATTGGGTTTTGAGGTAGTGCCATTAACAATACTAAGACTTGAGAAATTACTTATCCATTCATATTGGTGTATTTAAGGTGTATCCACCTGAAAGAGAGATGGTGTTTCTATTTGATGACATGTTATTTTAGTAATGGTACATTTATTGTGGGTGCTTTTTTAACTTCCTGTGATGCCATTGGTTATGTTAATTAGTACCAACTGTGGAAATTGGCTGAACATGTTGTTTGAAGGGGCTGCTGAAGATCTACCAGTCTGACACGCCCAGTGGTGGGGGCAGAGGACACAAGTCCGCAGACAAGTCTGGGTGCTCCAAAACTGCTATGGCAGTGATTTGGCACAGTACAAAAAAGCAGATTCATATAACATAACATATAGTGCATGCAGTGGGTTGTTGTTGTGGTCCAATATAAGACTCTACACAAGAAGATACTGGGAATGTGCTTTACTTCACATCAGCAACAGTACTTTTGCAATTGGACAGTTGCTTCACTGTCTCAGCATGTATAAACTATTTACAATTGGACAGTTGCTTCACTGTCTCAGCATGTATAAACTATTTACCATTGGCAGTTGCTTCACTGTCTCAGCATGTATAAACTATTTACCATTGGCAGTTGCTTCACTGTCATTCAAGTACATGAATGTCTGGGACCGTAGGTCGTCTTATGCAGAGGACCTATGTTCTGCACCACTCTGCACCCAAATGCTGGTGTTCTCTTCCTCTCCACTCGTGGTGCACCAAAGTCTTGCGAGATGATGGCCGGTGCTGCTCTTACGAGGCTTTGTCCCTTCATACCTCCTTTTCTAGAGCAGCATGCCTCTATCCCATCACAAAGTCCTCATACCTTGCTGGGCTTCTTTGCTCCCGCTGTGATCATCCTTCTTCACCCGATGCCCTGGGTGAGACAATTCCTCTTCCTTCTGCTCTACTTCTCATGGGCTTTGAGATCTCCCACTCGCCCTGTAGCTCCCGGTCTCCATCTCCATCTTCTTTCACTTCTCTCACTTCCTTGTTCGCTTCTTCACCACCTTTCCTTCCCGTGATGTCCTTCTCCTTGCTTGCACCTTCCAGTAGTGGGGCTTGTATTGATGTGGATGCTTCATTCCCATTGTGTATCTACTTTCCAAACATCGCTACTGTCTCCAAATTCCATTGCATCCCATCTTGCATGCATACATGATTGGTACCTCTTTGCAGCACTTTACTTATTATTTCAATTATATTCTATTTATTTTTTGTATCCATGGTGGTTTCGCTTGGGGTGCAAACCCACTATTTAAGTGCCTCTGTGAAACGGCACTATAATTGACTGAAAAGAGACCATGGCCGTGAAGCCAGCGGTGTGGGCTGCACACCCGAATTCCACTACAGAGTGGTTTTTGTTTTTTTACATACACACTTAAATAATAATTTCTTGCCTCTGTAGAAATGGTTCAATCAAAAGTAAAATTTATTATTTTCTCAAAAGAATTTCTTTGCTGATTAATTAATATTTCAGACGTATCACATCATGGGCCTATGCATTTCAGACATTGTTGTCCTTCTTCAGAGCCAGTGATAGTGTATATCTATGCCAAAATATGGTCTCCAAAAATCATATATTTCTATATATACGTACATGCACCCATATATCGACAAAAAGGTTATTGTAATCGCAATACACAGTGATGGTGATGTATTTGAACACCATATATGTAATACAATCATATGACATATAGAGAAACATCATCCATCATATATGTCCCAGACACAACAATGATAAATCAACATTGGTAGGTAAAGGATAGTGTACCATGAATATGAATAAATGGGATTTTTCAATAATCACAAGCAATTAGAACGCGTAGTGACCCACCAACGGGTCAGCAGATAATGTATCAATGTGTATGCACAAACATCAATCCCATTTGGGATGTTTATATTAACATTATTATACGTTACCATTGTAGATGTGGTGCACCATTTGGGGAATATAAAGAAAGTAGAAAGACAAGAAACGAAAAGAACATCACTGTCAATGTGGTACAATTTAAATACTTTCTTATTCCCAAAAACCTTGTGAAACACTAACCTGATTTAAGAATCAGCACAATTCACTCTGAAAGAAGGATAATATCCATATTTGTGAAACTTATAGTTCTCGTGTGCGCAACCAAAAGAGATAGTACGGTCGTCAAGTTCTTACCTAAACTGATCGCGGTTTCAACTTCTGCGTGTTGATACTAGTGTTAGTGAGCATAGCCATCTAAAAAGACAAACCACGCATCAGTTATCTGTGTGCTCTTATTGTGATACGTTGTGTCTGTGCTAATCGTGTATAGTCTTACCTGATTGTGATCGTCAGGCTGCAGCGGTCGAAATGCCATAGAGCGCGTGCACGGCCATCTCTCTACTTTTGTATATGTTGTTGCCTAGGTTACCTGGTTACAATGAACGTCGGCCATTTTGGATTGGTCTAAATTTTCTGTTGTAATATTTACCCAACGACCAATCCTTCGCAATTGTGGCAATATCCCTTTACGTTACGATCATAAAATACATAAAATACAAAAACTAGGGAAGTCTTAGGCTTGCAATAAATATTCAGATTTATACAAAATATTTAAATGAATGCCAAAATGGTGCCAGTAATTATCGTCTTACCTAGTATAAATACGTCCAGGTGGCAAAATGTTTATCATGCGTGTCCAACACTCCAAAATTAGATCAACTTGTATTTACGTGTGAAATATATAACACTGGATCTTGTATCACACGCCAATGTGCACATATCGATATACTAATAACGTTTAAGGATTGTGCCTCTAATGTTCCGTGCTATCGAATCTGGTCTTGATCGGTTAAGATTGGAATTGCGCCTTCTAGCGGGTGCGCCCAATATTGTACCTACATCAAAATGCTATGTTAGGTATACTAATGATTCTGAATGTATTTTTCTGTTTATACCTATATCTCACTCCAAATTCGTCTAAATCAGTATCATTATAGCCAATACACTGGGACTCATTAAGTAAACCAAACTGAAGAATTATCTTTTGTAACCTTCCTCTTCTGGTTCATTACTAGCCTAATATGTATCACACACTGGTTACATATATGCTCATACTCAAAATACCTAAAATTGTTTCACATATTCCTTATATTCTTTCTTTTCTATTGTTATTGGCGGTACTGATCTCTATTCGTGTGTATTGAATCGTTCAACACTATCCTTTGTTATAAAATAGTATCTAAAACTATTGTAAGACATGATGAGTGAGTGGATCTCCAAGGTTGAATTCAAAGTAAAAATACAATTCAGTATTGAAATCCCAAAGATCAGGGAGAAAAAATAACAAGCACCACCTGTGCCAGAATTCAA
Source organism: Ambystoma mexicanum (assembly GCF_040938575.1). Classification (NCBI taxonomy): domain Eukaryota; kingdom Metazoa; phylum Chordata; class Amphibia; order Caudata; family Ambystomatidae; genus Ambystoma; species Ambystoma mexicanum. The sequence continues at coordinate 580,699,217 of NC_090927.1, read as the reverse complement.
CAGTCATAATGGGAATAGAGAAAATGGTAAGTGTAAGAATAAAAAAGATTCATAGAAAGCAACTCAAGTTGAATTCTTCGTTAATTACTTCCGGTGCCAAAGCATCAAGTCTCTCAATCCGAAATGCCTTTTTTTGTTCTCTCTGTCTTTTTATGTCTAAACCTCAACTGTGCAACTGAATGACCATTCTCCTGAAAGTGTCTTGCCACTGCTGATGTCTGATTGTTCGTTCTGATACATGATTTATGTTCATTCGTACGTACACATACTTTTCGTGAGGTTTCTCTTACATAGTGCTTTGCACACGTACATTTGATGGCATAAATAACATTCTCTGACAAGCAAGTGGCATGTTGTTTTAGTTTTATTTTTTCACCAGTTCTGGGATGGGATATTGTTGATCCTTTTATGACGTTGTTACAATTACCACAACTCATACATGGGTACGTGCCTGGATGTTTGTCCGGTGGTTTTTGTATGCTCTGATTGCGTGTGTTTCCCAACAAATTCTGCAAATTGCTACTTTTTTGGTATGCGAAAACTGGTGGGATTGTGAAAAGATCTTTGGTTCTGTTGTCATTCTTGAGAATACTCCATCTGTTGAGGATACTATCCTTGATTTGACGGCTCTGTATAGAGTATTTAGTTACACTAAATACGGACTGTTTCGTTCAGGTGTTTTCCGTAATAGTTGGGCACGATCTTGTGCATTAGTTTTTACTTGTGCTGCAGATAAGTCCTCTTCTGGGTAGCCTCTGTCCTGTAGTCTTTTGTGTCATTTCTTAAATTGTATTTCGCATTCTGTGGGATCACTGACAATCCGCTTGATCCTCAGCCTCTGTCCATAGAGTAGATTACGCAAAATATTGGGGGGATAGAAACTCATCCAATGAAGAAGGTTATTTCGATCTGTTTATTTAGTGTATAATGTTGTTGTAATCTTATGACCTTCAATGACAGTTTTTACATCTAGATAGTGTAGGTTTGGGTTTCCTGTTTCCATGGTGAATTGTATGCATCTGTCTATGTTGTTTAGATAAAAGCAGAAACTCTTCCAGTTCTTTGGTTCCTGACCAGACTCCAAAAACGTCATCTATGTATCATACCCATTTTTTCAAATGTTTCTTCCATCGTGCATTCTCAGTTATGTGGGTGGTTTCAAAATCATACATATAGGAGTTTGCATATGCCGGTGCCATTCTGGCACCCATCGCCATGCCGGTTTGTTGTGTGTAATAGACGCCATTATATTCAAAGCATGACTTAGTTGAAATGAATTTCAATAATAACATTAAACATTCTTTGTTGGCTCCTATTGATCCTGTTTGTAATAAAAGCTTTTCAACTGCGTCTTGTCCGAGATTGTGAGGAATGCTGGTATATAAACTAGCTACATCGATGGTGAACAATATGTCACTAGTTGTTAATTCAATTTGTTCCAAAATCTGGAGAAAATACATCATGTCCTTAACATAGGTTGATGTTTTTTGAATGATCGGTTGCAGGAAATAATCGATATAGATACCTAGTGGTTGCAAGATGCTTTCGGTGGCGGCCACAATCGGTCTTCCTGGTGGGTTATCTAATCGTTTGTGTATTTTAGGTAAAGTAGGTAAGTGGGGCATTTTAGGATACGTGGTCAGTAAGTATGCTTTGGCTTTATTTGTGATCCATTCATTTTCTAATGCTGTCTCTACTATTTCTTCCATGTCTCTTTTGATCTTCCTTGTCGGATCCTGTGTAAGTTGTTTATATGTCTCATGGTCAGACAGTTGTCGTAAGCATTCTTGGTGATATTGTTCTATATCCTGTATCACTATTGTCCAACCTTGTCAGCCGGTCAAATGGTTATGGCATCATCTGTAAACAAATTCTTGATTAATGAAAGTTCTCCTCTTTTCAAATTGTGCCTTTTGGGAGGAGGAAATTGTATTTTCTATAGATCATTTAACACCATGTTGTAAAATATATCAAAAGTACATTCACTGGTAGACAAAAATAGCTTTTCCGTCTGAATTCTATATATTCTGTTGTTTCTGATGTGTGTTCCGACGACGTATTAGCCGTTTCTGAGAAAAAGGTTTTTAGCTTTAATTTACGGACAATTTTGTACAGTTCGATCTTGGTGTTGAACTTGTTGGTACTGTAAGTTGGTACAAATTTGAGTCCTTTTTCTAATGTTCTTACTTCTTGTGCGGATAATACTATCTTAGGTAAATTAACTACTAGCTCTGATTCGTTTGCAGTCTTGTGAGCATCCCCTGGTTTCTTCTTTTTGCCTTTCCTTGTCCACTTCCTCTTAGTCCTAAAAAAATACCTTCCTGGAGGGTTAGAAGATTGTGCCAATCTTGTATTAGCTCCTGATGTACTTGCTGTTGTATTTTCAGCTGCTTGGCTTTCTGCTGGTTCTGCAATATCGTAGTCTGAGCTGCTTTTGTCGCTGGACTGCTTATCTGGCCGTTGCCCTTGATTGAGATATTTGTCAGCCCAAGTGTATACCTCGTTGTTTAAATAATCGTAGGTATCCCTCCTAAACTTCCTTATTTTCTGAGCTTCCAAATCCTCTTGATAACTCTCAAGTTTGTTGTTAATGTCTGTCAATATCTCTGCAATCGATTCAGCGTCAGTCAGCTCTGTTATGTCCTTTGACGATTTCCTTCTCAAATTGTTCGATATTTCCTGAAAATTCTCTGATCGTTAATAATATCAGATCTAGGGAACACTTATTGAGGATCTGTTCCCATTTATCTACAAAGTCTTTGTTTTCTTTGCATAGAGTCGGGCGTAAGGGTATTCTTAATCCTCTTGGAATATGTTGTGCCTTAAAATACCTGCTGAGAGTTACTGCGTGCAGTTTCCGATTGATAATTTTTCTTATAGTGTATTCTAACTGCTTGATTTTGCTTTGTGGATCTTTGTTGGTGGTGGCGCGTACTGTATCTTTTATAAGACCAAGGATGGCATCTGCCTCTGCGGCTGAAAAGCCGAGTGTTGTTGCTCTATTTTCTGTACGGTATTCTTTGCGAGGAAGGGAAATATTTACCAGGTTTCCTTCCTCCACTGCAATGTTTTGTGCTGTCCTGCGGTGGTAACTCCACCTCTTCATGTGTTCCTTGCTTGTCTTGATTCCCCACACCACATCTTCCATGTTTATGGACTCAACCTCTCTTACTTTTGATAACCATTGAGGTACAAGCATGGGTGCCACCCTTCTCCCTCTCAGCATGTGGAACAGAGTACCATTTGGCGTCAATCTGTGGGCAGCTACTGCTTCTTTCACCATCTTTTGGGCGTTTATGCCTAAAGCTGTGGTTAATTGCAAAGCACCCGTAATGAACCTATTTGCCCTTTCAACCAGCCCATTGGCTTGGGGATGGTATGGGATGCCTTGATCTGCTTGATATTGTTGTCCCTCATGAATCTCTCCATATCTCTGGATACTAACTGGACTCCATTGTCTGTCACTGTTTCCTTTGGCACCCCCTTTCTTTGAAGGACTGACGTGAGCACTTTCATAACAGTCGCTGTGGTGATGTCCGTTGCAAATTCCGCCTCCACCCACTTCGAGAGGTAAGCGACCATCACTACCCCATATCTGTGTTCATGCGGCATGGCCCCTAATGGTCCAATAAAATTCACTCTTATCTTGTGTTATACCCCTTTCCGGATTTCCGTGGGCATTAGTGACACCTGCCTAACTTTCAATCTCGTATAGCTGTTGATGCACTTGTGGCTTCTCTCCATCATTGCTTATATTTCTTGGTCCATTCCTGACCGCCAGAACCACTCTTTCACTTTGTGCCTGGTCATCTTGCTCCCTAAGTGTCTTAAGGCAGCTCTGCACTTTAAAACTTTCTTTATGCCCACGAGGGGTAACAATTGATCTCCTCTGAATAACTGACCTTCTGCTTCATAGATCTATTCTGCCTCTTTCTAGTACAGCCTCGGCCCTTTGGGAATGGCCCTTTCATCAGACCATCCATTCCTGACTCATGCAGTCACTTTTGCCACTGTATCTTCATTGGCTGCTTATTCTCGCCAGTGTCTATCACTCATTTCTAGGAGCTCCTTACTCTTCAGGTCTCCCACAGATGCCACCACACACTCATCCTTGTGGAACGTGGTCACCCTGACTCCTTGTTCCGGCAAGCATGACATGCAGTCCGCTTGTGCGTTCTTCCATCCAGGAATGTGTACAATCTTATAAGGTGTATTCCTGTAGTTTTGCTGCTATGCACGCCAACTAGGGTGTGGACGTCTTTGTGCCACCTGGGCTCAACATATGGACCAGTGACTTATGGTCAGTGACTAGGTGAAACATTGTGTCCCACACATATGCCCTGAAATGCTCCACTATCCAGGTGCATGCCAACATTTCCTTCTCCACTGTGGAGTAGTTCTTTTCTGCCTCTGACAGGGTTTTAGAGGCAAATGCCATCACATGTTCTGCATCACCTCTCTGCTGTGTGAGTGCCACCTCTAAACCATATACACTTGCATCTGTGGTGATATAATTTGTCCACATTGGGATGAATGGTTGTAGGCAGGAGGCACCCACTATTCTCGTCTTCACTTCCTCAAATGCTCTCATTTGTTCCAGGCTCCAATTGTATTCCACTCCCTTCTTCAATAGTTCTCTCAGTGCCACAGTCGTTTCTGAGAACCTGGCCACAAATTTTGCATAGCATTCTGCCAATCCTAAGAATGACCTCACTTCTTCCTTGTTGATAGGCACTGGGGCTCTGACAATTGCTTGTAATAGGTTCTTCTTGGGGCTGATACCTTCGCACAAAATAATGTATCCCAAGTACTCCACTTCAATACCCTTCATCATACACTTCTCATACCGTAGCTTCACTCCCGCTTCTTACAACTTCATGAGTACTTTTCTCAAGACCATGTTGGGTGTCATCTTCAGCATAAACGAGAATGTCATCCTGAAAATAAGATACATTAACTATGTTGCGCAGCAACTAGTCCATCATTTAATGAAACGCTGAGGTGGTCAAACCAAATGGCATCCTTGTGATCTGGTATGCGCCAAATCGTGTACTGAATGCCGCTAACTGCCTTGACTACTTGTGCAAACTTATCTGGTGATACGCAGCTCTCATGTCCAATTTAGAAAAGTACTTGGCTTCCTTCATCATCTATATCAATTTATGGATGCTCGGCAATGTGTAGCTGTCTGTTATCACTTCCATGTTCAAGCTGCTTAAGACAATGCAGATCCTGATGTTATTCGACAGTTGTTTCTTTATCAGAACTACCAGGCTCAGCCATTCAGACGACTCTACCATTTCAATCATTCCCTCATTGACCATCAGCACGAGTTGATCTTGCAACACACTTCTCACCATTCCAGGTACCTGTCTCACTTTGTGCTTGATTGGCATGGCTCCTGGTCGCAGCTGAATTTTGTGCACATAATTCTTGATCTTCCCCAGCCCTTCTGCAAAAAGATTCAGAAACTCTTCCCTTGACACCGCCGCTCCTCCTGTCATTATTGAGAGCACTGATCTTCTGTGCTGGGGTCCAGCTTGATGTCTAGCTTTGCCTGGTCATCCCAACCCAGCACTGCTGGGCCCTCCTCCGAAAAATACACTTGAGACTCCCTCAGTCTGCCTTTACATTCAGTTGCTCCATTGATATAGCCCAGAAGACACACCGAAGCTTCACCAAACACTTAGGGTGTTGCTTCGTGCTGTGAACCTCTGTGGTCTCTTGACCTACCATATCTTTGTATGTGCATAGGGGTAAAATCATTAGGTAAGAGTCTGCCTTGACATGGTCTCATTTCTGTCCACCTTGAATGCAGCCTTACCCTCTGGCCTTTGAGCTGTTTACCATAATAATTGTTGGCCTGTCTTATTTGGTGGATTCCTCTTATCATGTAGCCGCTGCCACATCTACGGATGGCACCCATTTACCTTTTCACTTGCAAGGCAATAGCAATGTGCCCATACCTTTTGCAGTTCATGCCGTGCATCCTTTATTCCGGGCCGGGCACTCCTTGTTGTTCGCCAGGTGGTGAGAGCTGGTGCACATATGACATTTTAGGAATTCTTTTTTCCATACTCTCTTTTCTCTGGCATCACTCCTGGGCATCTCTCTGTTCCCTCGATTGTGAATTCTGCGCACTTCCCACCATTTCTTTCCTTTTGGGCGTGGTTTCTTTTGCTGCTCTGGCTATCTGGATGGCCTTGTACAAATTGAGTTCCTTCTCCACTATGCATTTGTCCTGCACCGTCCTGCTGTTGGTGTGAACGGTCAAAATATCACATAGCATGTTCTCCATGTTATCCATAAAGTCCCAGAGCACAGTCGAGTCCCTCATTCTCGTGACAGTATCATCCACCGGCTCCGCACTCTCTTACTTCCGGGTGTAAAACCTAATCCTGTGCAGAAACATGTTCTCCTTGTTCGAGAATCTTTTCTATTCACCTTATGGCCTCCTCATGCACATCATCACCTTCTTCTTCACTGGGCTCTGGCTTCAGTCCCGCAAATATCCTCTTTCCTTCCACTCCCATGGCATTGAGCAGCATGGCCATCTTGCATCTCGGCGCGTAATTCTCAGCCCAAGGCGTCCGCGTATGTAGTAGAAAGGGTTCCCATTGGGGTCAGGGAATCGCTGGCCTACCTGGAGTTTGTAGCCGGGGTGGTGTTGCACCCTGCATCGTTGCAGCGCAGGGTTTACTACTTGGTCCTCATCGCCAATTATGTTGTGGCCCAGCGTAAGATTCTACACAAGAAGATACTGGGAATGTGCTTTGCTGCACATCAGCAACAGTACTTTTGCAATTGGACAGTTGCTTCACTGTGTCATAAGGAGACCAGACGTCCCGGTTTTGCCGGGTATGTCCTGGTTTTTGGTGCTCTGTCCCCCTTTCTCAAAATTATATTTCCATTGGAAACTGCAGTGGTCCCGGTTTTTGGTAGTCAGTCTTTATAGCTGACAGGCAGGAATGCACAATCTTGCATAGAAGAAATGCAACATTTTACAACTTAAGATGGTGTTTGTTTGTGATACATTTATTACAACATGTGTTTATTTGAACAGTAACTCTTGAATCCACTTCTCCTCCAAACACTTCTGAAGTGTAGTGCCTTGCCAGCCACTTTCAAGAGTTAGTCCTACCTTAATGTTAGTTGCCCGGTCCCGGTTTTTTACATTTTTTAACCTGGGCACCCTAATGTGTCCGCATTATAAACTATTTACAAGTGACATTTGCTTCACTGTCATTGAAGGACATGAATGTCTGGGACCATAGGTCTTCTTATGTGGAGGAGTGCTGGGCTGCTACTGCTCTGCACCGCTTTGTGCCCGAATGCCCGCGTTCTCTTGCTCTCCGCTCATGCTCTGCCAAAGTTTTACGAGATGGTGGCCGGCCCCTCTCTAGCGAGGATACGTCCCCACAGTCATCTTTATGATATTTCTCGATAACACTATCAGGTGTGCTATTACAACACACTCTATGCAGTAGCACATAATTTAGACACCGCGATTGTGGAGAGATTTACAGTGCAGATTCTGTATAAGGTCACCTGTTTTCAGAACAGATTGTAGAGATATCGCAGGACTCGCGTTTCCGCAAGATCTCGCGAGACCCAGGAAGTGAAAGATTCCAAGAGCGCGAAGCGCCAGAAGCCGGAGCAGAAGGTATGGAGCAGGTTCAGCTGCCGGTGCTCCTCTTTAGAACTGACATCCCTTCCTACAAGGACATTATTAAGCCTGTACCAGTCAGCAGTGCTGAGGGCCTGTTGCCCTAGAACTCGTGAACAATTGTGTATGCTGTGTTTGACAAGTTGATAACAGAACCACAAAGGGTTCTACCAGCAAATGCAAAGTCTCCTGTGCATCATTATACAACATAATTGGCGACGAGGATCTGGACTTGAATTCACGCAGCGCCATGCAAGGAGCAACTCCTCTGCCGCCATTCCTTCAAGCGCCAGGTAGGCCTGCCATCCCATGGCCACAACGGCAACCCCTATTCACTACTTACCTGGAAGCTTTAGGCGGTGCAGGATACACAGCGGTAAGGCGCAGAGCTATGCTATTGAATGCATTAGGTGTGGAGGGCCAATGCGTGTTTGCAAGCCTCACGCCCGAACCAGTGGTCTGTGATGATGACGATGTGTTTAAGGAGGCGGTTAGGAGAATCGTCAAATGATTTGCCAGCAAGGAGAACATCGTCCTGCACAGAATAGGGTTTTACAGCCGAAAACGAGAAGCGTCCGAACCAGTGGATGACTACGTGACCAAATTACGTGAATTAGCCGCAATGTGCAATTCTGGAAATAACCCTGAAGGACTCATCTGTGATGTGCTAACGGTACATACCAATAGCAGGAAGGTGCAAGACAAATTCATTGTTGAAAAAGAGTTACTGCTGAAAAAGGCCGTTGAGATCGCGAGGGCGGTAGAAGAGACCGCAGGAAGAAGGAAGGAATACGCAGGCGGACCCAGCCCTGCAGAGGTACAAGCTATAGCCTTCCGGACCAAGAAAGAGAAACCAGTCGCGGACGCCAAGGACGGGAAGTGGGGAAGGAAAGAACCATTGAAATGCCACAGATGCACCAGCACCAAACATTTAGCCTTTGACAAGGAATGTCCCGCAAGAGACAAAGAATGCTCAGTGTGCAAAAAGATCAGACACTTTTCAATGGTGTGCTGATGGCGAAGCAAAAAGGTCAGTAACGTCAGTGCCGAGTACAACACAGAGAGAGAATTCTCATCCGACGATGAAGGGAGGCCCACGGTGCTAATGGTTAACAGCCCACGAGCTAGGAGAGAAAAGCCCCACTCTGCCATCAAAATAAATGGCCTGGAAACGAGAGTCATGGCATACTCAGGCTCAGACTTAACTATCTTGCCCCTTTGCACTTACAAAGAGATGATGGGCACAGAGACTGTTGAAGTCCTCAGCACCCGTCAAAAGCCCAGAGTGTTTGGAGGTGCATCCATCAACCTACTAGATTACATCAAGGGGAAAGTGGAGTTTAAAGGGAGAGAAACCACTTGAAGAATATGCTTCAGCCAAGAAGGCCCAGCACTTTTAGGGTGGGACGATCAGGCAAAGCTCAAAATCAAGCTCGACCCCAGCACAGAGGATCAAGTGTTGACAGTCAGTACAAGAGGAGCACCGGTTGTCAGGGAAGGCTATCCGAAGCTGTTCTCGGAAGGTCTGGGACAAATTAAAGGCTTCAGCCACAAAATACTACTCAAGGCGAACGCGGTCCCTGTCAAGCACCAAGTAAGGCCACTACCAGCAACCAGCAGAGACTCGTTCAGAAGCCAACTCGACAGAATGGTGAAGGAAGGAACCATCGAAGAAATCGAAGCATCAGAGTGGTTGAGCCCTGTCGTCCTCATTAAAAAACAAAATTCACAAGACTTAAGGGGATGCACTGATCTTCGCCACCTGAACCTGGAAGTAATTTCAGACAGCTTCCCCCTTTGCCAAGCATTAATGAGCTGATCCTTATGGTTAAAGAGTGTTCTCCAAGTTGGACATGAGGGATGCCTATCACCAAATCCTGTTGCACAAAGACTCCAAGCCTTTGACTACATTCATCACCCCGTTTGGCACCTCTCAGTTCACGAAGATGCCCTTCGGCCTGTCATCTGCGCCCTCAACGTTTCATCGCATGATGGATGTGCTACTACGAGACATAAAGAATGTGTCCTATTTCCAGGATGATATCCTGGTGTACGCTGCAGACGAGCACACGCATGATGCCACCCTGAAGAAGGTTCTCACCAAGCTACAAGAAGCTGGAGTAAAGCTGAGATATGAAAAATGCGTTTTGAAAGCATGTGAAGTTGAGTACTTGGGGTACAAGATTTCATCACACGGCATAAGCACTAAACAAAACCTGCTGCGAGCAATAATCAAAGCTCCCGAGTCAACAAACAAGGATGAAGTGAGGTCATTCCTAGGTCTAGCAGAATATTATGCCAAATTCATCCCCAGGTTTTCAGAAACTTCAACGCCACTGCGGGACTTACTTAAAAAAGGGACTGAATTCACATGGCAAGAAGCCCAGAAGAAAGCAGTAGAGATAATCAAACAAATCATAGTGGAAGAACCATGCCTGCAACCGTTCAATCCAGAGTGGTGTACTGTCATCACCACAGATGCCAGTATGTGTGGATTAGGGGCTGTCCTCACCCAAAGGAAAGGAGACACAGAACACGTAGTGGCATTTGCCTCCAGAGCCCTATTCACGGCTGAACAAAATTACTCCACAGTTTAGAAAGAAATTTTAGCGTGTGCATGGCCGGTGTGATGGGGATTTCCATGCCTCGGGCCGCCCTGTACTAGCATCAAAGCATACGCACACAATAAGACTCGCACACGCACGTCTGATCGTTCCAGGGTCCCGGCGGCATCTGCCCCATGGACCGTCTTTATTCTTTACACGCATGCGCGGCCATAACGAGGCTCGCACATGCGCACATGTATTACGGACATAACATCCCTTTTTTTCTTTAAACAAAAGAAACAACAAATTACAACTGCAACATATTTACATGTCAACCATGAATGTTACCAACATTAAATTTCTGATTAGTGAATCATTGACCAAGGACAGTCACCTGTTCAGTCTCCTGAGTCTAGAATGTAGTCCTTGAGCCGAACAGGTATAGCAAGGCCTTGTCGCGCCGGGTACCGCCGTTCCGCCTGCGAGCTGAGCGGTGGGGTCCCGACTGTCGGTGGTGGACCCACGGATGGGTCATCTTCTGGAACCTCCGCATCTTCCTCCTGCTGCCTAGGCCTCGTCGGATCAGCGTCTGGTGGCCGGCTGTCAAATTTTTTGAAAAAGGACTGATTGCGGGTGATGGTTCCCCTTGCATTCGCCGCAGTAATCCTAGATCCTTTGACATGGGTGACGACCAACGGTTGGGGTTCATATGGCAGTGACAGTTTTTTCCCTCTGGCCTGCGGTTGCGTACCAGTACCGAGCCTCCAACCGCTATATCCTTTTCTCGCAGTCCTCTCCTTTCGTTCTCCTTGGCATTGTGGGCTTCTCGTTCCCTTCTCACCCGGTCATTGTCTATGATCCCTGGCTCACGACCTTCCACTTCCGGGAGGAGTCCCCTCAGGCATCTCCCAAACAGGGCCTCGGCCGGAGCCACATCTGTGGATTGATGCGGTGTCGACCTATATTTTTGAAGAAACTCAAATAGGGTCCTCTTTAGTTCCACCCCACTGTTGGCCGCTATGCAGAATACCTTATTAAGTGTCCTCATGAGCCTTTCGGCCTCTCCATTCGCCCTGGGCCGCCTTCCGATGTTGTATGCCCCTTTGTCTCAGATATTGTGCAAATTGGTTCCGAGTGAATGGCGGCCCATTGTCCGAGCAGAGGATTTCAGGGAGGCTATGCGTGGCAAACATCTTTTCCAACGCAAGGATCGTATGATCTGTGGCATGTGAGTCAACTAGTTCCACCTCCGGATACCTCGACCATTGGTCTACTGCTACTAAAAAGTACATGCCCCTTCCAGTTGACCCAAAGTCAGTGTGGACTGTGCCCCACGGCTTCTCGCTCCGTTCCATAGAATTGATCGGGGGTGCTCTTTCTATGGGGCTGGCAGCCTGGCACGACAAACATCCTTTCACATGCAGCTCAACTAGGGCCTCCAGATCTGGGAACCAAACTTTTGTGCGCAGCCTCGCCTTTGTCTTTGCCACTCCCTGATGTCCGGTGTGAGCCACTTCCATGACTTGGGCTCTTAGCGACCGACGTATAACTATCTGCCGACCTCTTAGTAGCAACCCATCCTCCGAAGTGGAGAGTTAATTGCGGATTTTCCATAGTGCCTGAAGATCCCTCGGGGCTCTGTCCTCCCTCCTTGTGTTATTCTGCAGACTACGTCTCCAGTCGCCATTCTGAATTGCAGCTCTGATGATTTTAAACACCTTGTCGTCTGCCGACTCTTGTGCCATCTGATTTCTGTCCAACGCCACCGGCATGGCAACTGCCACGACATTGTGTATGAACTCTTTGCACTCTGCCACATCTCCCTGATCACCTTCCCTCTCCATATTGGGATGACGGGACAAGTAGTCCGCCGGATTGTTCGTCCCTGGCCGGTACACCAATTTGACCCCATATTCAATGAGGGCGAGCATCCACCGTTCTATCCTGGGAGGAGGTTTCAAGGATACACCCGCTAGGATTGGAAGAAGCGGTTTGTGATCCGTGATGACAGTTACCGGTTTCCCAAGAATGTACAACCTGAAATGTCTGCAGCCCCATAAAATGGCCAGGGCCTCTCTCTCTATCTGAGAGTAGTGACGTTCAGTCTCCGTGAGGGCTTTATTCGCATATGCGATAGGTAGCATTTCACCTCTCGCATCCTTCTGCATCAGCACAGCTCCTAAACCCACCGGACTTGCATCTACAACCACCTCAGATTCGGCCGCGGGATCAAAATACGCCACTTTGTCCTGATCTGACAATGCCTTCTTGATCTCATCGAACGCATCTTGTTCTTTGGTACCCCAGACTCAAACAGCATCATTTTTCGTGAGGGCCCGGAGGGGTTCAGAGAGGGACGCCAGCCCCTTGATGAAGCGGCCGCAGTATTTCACCATCCCCAGAAAACTGCGGACTTCTGTCGGCGATTGGGGGGGTACAGCCTCGCGGATGTCTCTGACCTTTTCCGGATCCGGGGACACACCGTTGCCATGAAACACAAAGCCAAAAAACCCAATGCGATCTCTGAAGAATTCACATTTCTCCCGATGTAAGGTGAGTCCAAGATCTTTCAGTCTCTGTAGGGTTGCTTCTAGACACTTCAAGTGCTCGGCATGTGTAGTGGCAAAGACCAAAATATCATCACTCATATTTATTACTCCCCTTAGACCTGCCAAAGCACCCCTAATGGCATTCTGAAACACCTCCGCTGCTGAGGATATCCCGAAGCTGAGGCGCTTAAACTGGTACAGACCCTCGTGCGTTGTAAAAGTATGTACCTTGAGTCCGCATGCAATTCCAGTTGGTGATATCCCGCTCTTAAATCTAATTTCGATAATATCTTGTCACCCTGCAGTTCATTGATGATATCATCTATAGTGGGGGTTAAGTGGCGTTCTCTCTTAATAGCAGCATTGGGCAACCGCATGTCCACGCAGATGCGAACCTTGCCCGGTTGTTTGGGCTTAGGTGCCACCACGATTGGTGAGACACATGGAGTCGGCCCTTCCACCCTTTCAATGATATCCATACTGATCAGTGCTTTGAGTTCCTCCTCGACCTGGGACCGAAGTTGGAACGGAATTCGTCGGTGTTTCAAAGCCGTTGGGCGGATCTTTTCATCTATGTGCAGTCGCACTGGTTCTGCTTTCAGTCTGCCAATCCCGTGAAACGTACTCTCAAATCTCTCCAAAAGTGAGTCTATGTCCCCTTGGTAAACTGCACACGCAAAGTCGACGAATCTAAAGCTTCCAAGGCCGCACAACTCAACAGGGACGGCGGGCTCACATCTGTGACGAAAAACCTTGCCTTAATCGTCTTTCCTTCACGGGCTACAGGAGCTACAAACACCGCTTTTATTAGTAGGGGAGTGTCACCCCCGAACGTGGGGATCTTCGTCCTCGATTGGTCCAATGGAGGGGGGCCTGGGATGGCTTTGTAATGTTCGGTGGCCAACACACATACTGAGGCACCAGTGTCTATTAGTACCTGCGTAGGGACCCCTTGAATGTTAACAACACACATCGGTTGTCTGCGCTTTCTCGCCCCGGTAGCCAAGTTTGAGATCAAAAAGACCTCTTCATCCTCTTCCTCCTCCTCTGCGATGTTGAGTCTTTGGACATCCTGTTCCACTGTAGCGACACTGCGTTGTTTTCTATATCCGGCGCTTAACCTCGTGGCTCCCCGCTGTGTGGCAACTGGGGCAGCCACTCTGCACATTCTGGCATAGTGCCCTGGCATGTTGCATCTTCCGCAGGTCCTCGATTTGGTTGGACAGTCCTCCAAATGCGGCAAATCGTACCCACAATACTGACAAATGACTGCATTGCCTTGTCGAGATGTAGGTTCCTGCCTCTTCTGGCTCCACCTCGACTTTGTCTGGGACTGTCTCCTAACAGCAAAAGCTTCCTCGAGCTTGCCTGGGCGTGCAGCAGCGTCCATCTTAGCTCCTCTACTCTCGGCAAGTTCGTATACCCTTCCACTGTCCAAAATCTGTGCCAGTGACATACCTGGCTCTCTCAAGACCTGCCTCCGCAGCTTCCCTGAGCTGCACCCTTGGATCAGTTGGAGGCGGACCATTAACTCAGCATCTGTCCATCTGCACGTGGTGGCTAGCTGTTTCAAACGTGCACAGAATTGATCTAATGACTCCTCATCGTGCTGCTTTTCTCCACACATGACAAACCTGTCAAAGTCCACGTTGGATAAGGGGATAAAATGATCCTTTAGTGCGGTTTTGACCGCATCGTAGTTTACCACAGGTAAGGTGAGAGATTCATAAATGCGCAGTACCTCTGTGCCCGCCGAGTACAACAGCGTCGCCACTTTGGCATCATCATCTGTTTCTCCGGTGGCGGCGAAAAACATGTCAAGTTTTTTTATCCAGAAGAGCCATCTCGGGCCCAGTTTCGAGGGGGGGCCCGAGGTGTCAAATTCTTGCATTGGTTGTAATGAGCCATGCTGCCTTCTCACGACCCTCACCGCTTCAGAGGCCTCTCCGTCGCTGTCCGTCATGTTCACAGGTCGCACAGGCACCTCAGACCGTGTTAGAGGCCGCAAACCTGACTACATACGTGTCCGATGTACCTGACTTCTTGGGCAGAGATACTGGGATGACGTGAGATGTCTCTTTTTTTTTTTCACACCGCCTGTTCGCTCAGGTAGAAAGGGCAATCTTCCTTCCTAGGAAGACTGCAGAGTGTCCAAAAATTTGGGGATTTTCTGCCTCAGTATTTAGACAGCGCACGAGCACCCTCGCGGGCCGCAACCGCCTTAAACACCATAAACAAAATGGCCGCCGTCACTTGTGTGAGGATCGTGACACACGTGAGATGAAATGCCCATAACGACACGTTTGTAAGTGCCGAGCGTTTCTCTCCCCGTATCCCGCCTCGTCGCCAGTGTGATGGGGCTTCCCGTCTCTCGGGCCGCCCTGTACTAGCATCAAAGCATACGCACACAATAAGACTCGCACACGCACGTCTGACCATTCCAGGGTCCCGGTGGCACCTGCCCCACGGACCGTCTTTATTCTTTACGCTTATGCGCAGCCATAACGAGGCTCGCGCATGCGCACATGCATTACGGACGTAACAGGCGGTTGAACATTTCAGAACGTACATATAGGGCACAACATTTAAACTGGTCACTGACCATAAGCCCCTCATTCACATGCTCAGTCCAGGAGGAACAAAAGTGTCGACACCCAGGTTGGCACGATAGAAAAATGTGCAGGCTGACTGCTTGTCAAGATTACCCAAAGACAAAGACAAAGCCACCACCTTTTTGCAGGAGGAATGCATAGTGGTGTCCATCCAAGACCTTAAGGTCCCAGACTACCTGGAACTAAGCAAGAGACATTGGAATGAAGAAAATGGGGAAAGACCCCATCATGAGAGAGAATCAGGGAATGGATCAGGAATGGATGGCAAGATGAAAGGTCAGTTGCAGAAGGCATGAGGCCGTACTGGAAATTAGAAGAGGAAGTTTCAGAGGTGGATGGACTGACCATGAAAAATGACAAGGTGATACCATCAATGGGGATGAGGAAAATCATCCTGTGCAGAGCCCACGCAGGGCGTTTAGGGAACACCATGACGTGGCTCAACAGTGATAAACGATTAAAAGTCAGACAGGCTCCCATGATTCCCACGGAGATCCCAGGAGCAGTATGGTCAAAAGTGGGACTGGATTTCATCGGACCACTTGAGGCAATGACGCCCGAGCATCGATATGGTATAGTGCTTGTGGATTACCTGTCGAACTGGGTGGAAGCGGAGTTCATCCCCAATATCACGACTGCCACTGTGATAGAAGTCCTCACATCTATCTTTCAGAGAGAGGGTCTCCCCAGTTAGTTAGTAACAGACAATGGAGTACAGTTGGTATCAGGGGATATGGAGTAATTCCTGCAGAAACACAACATTCATCAAAGGAAAGCAGCGCTGTACCATCCCCAAGCAAATGGACTTGTGGAGAGAGCCAATGTTACGGTCACATTGTCTCTGCGGAGGCGCTGGGGCACAGTTGCAGCCCTCCCCGGGGTGAGGTCGCTCGGGTCCGACTTCACCCTCTGCACTTATGTGGTGACTAGTGGTAATATGTGATGCTGCTCGGGACTGCTCCTGTTGATTAGTTATGGCGAGCACTCCGTCCTGCTGCTTCTGGCAGGGGCACTTGTATGATCTGGACCGAGTTTCTCCACTGGTCCCTTGTACATGGTAGTCCCGTCCTGCTGCGACTAAGCCACTATACTTCATGTAAGTGTTCCTGTTTGCCTTTGTCTTTTCTCGTCTGTTTTTGTTGTATTGTAAAATTTGTTGTCTTGTTTTGCTGTCCGTTCCACTTTTGATGTTTGCTCTTTTGCTTTCTTCCCTTGCAGGTGATGTTGCTGGCCCGACAGAAGCTGGAGAGCTCGAGGCGACAGCCGGAGGGAATGAGGAACGAAGCTGCAGTGGTACAGTAGCTGGTAAATTGTTCACTAGGGGAGGCGCAGGGTTCAAATGCGGTGCGGCCCTACGATGGATGTTCTAACCGTGTCTTTCTTCTTCTTCAAAGGGTCCGAGTTCGTGGATGCGGAGTGCGGTGCTGCGGCATCGGGATCAAGATCACTGGATGTCAGGAGATGATTCTGCAGATGAAGTGATGAAGCACCTGTTTCCTGGAGGTGAGTATGCAGGAGAACGCCTGGTTTCCAAAGGTAAGTAAATTGGTCCAAGCGGTGAGCGTCGCGTTGCACGCGAGTGTACAGTAATGCGAAGCACCGACCTTAAGGATGGAGCAGCTTATATAGCTGAGCTTCTGAAGCCACGCCCACCAGGTTCAGCCTGCCTGCCACACCCTGCCACACTCGATGAGTCAGCACATGAAGACCAGGCATAGGGAGCCGCACCTGATGAGTCAGCACATGAGGATGTTCTCTGGAATAAAGGCTTTCAGCTCCTGGAAAGTTCTTCTAAAATAAAAGCACTCCTGCACTGAAATAAAGTGTTCCTGCTCGCATCTCTATATGAGCCTGGCGCCAAAGGCGCCAGGACTGAGTCCAGCCAGGGCCCCTGTGTTTATAGGTCCCAAAGGGACATAAGGGAGTCAAGTGACCCATTGCCCCATCACTAGATGGTGTGGTTGTTGTGTTCTGGGGCCTGTGGCCATGACAGCACTCCCCCCCTCATGAGTGGTTTCCCCCCTGGCTCTGATTTAGTGGGGTTATTGGGGTGGAACTGCCTGATTAATTGTGGAGCATGGACATGCTCACTGGGTTCCCAGGTCCGATCTTGGGGTCCATAACCTTTCCATTCTATAAGGTAGTATAACTTGGACCTGACCATCTTAGAGTCTAGGAACTTTTTAACTTCGTATTCTGGTTCACCTTCAACTATTTCGGGATCCGGTGGAGTATCGATCCGCGTGCCTGGTCTCAATGGTTTTAGGAGGGAGACATGAAACACCGGGTGGATCCGCATGGGTTGGTAATTCTAATTTCAATGCCGCAGGGTTGATCACAGCCATGATAGTGTAGGCTCCCAAATATCTGGGACGGAACGCCCGTCGTCCTTTCAGGGGGATGTTTTTGGATGCTAACAAAACCTTGTCTCCGACTTGGTAGTTGGGAGGTTCTCTTCGGTGTCGATCCGACAAACTGCTTCTGTTTCTCTTTGGCTCTGGCAAGATGCTCTGCTGCTTCCTTAAAAACCTGGGTGATGATTTTGTGTAAGGTCGTTACAGCAGGCATTTCTAATGATTCGAGTGGGTCGAAAAACGGATGTCCGTGGATGTCGACCATACACTATGTAGAATGGGCTTTGTCCCGTACTGGTGTGAATGGAGTTGTTATATGCGTATTCTGCTAACCAAAGTATGTCCTTCCAGGTATCCTCGGTTTGCTGCAGCATACACCTTATGTATTGCTCGAGGGTCTGGTTAGTCCCTTCTGTCTGGCCGTTGGTTTGGGTGGGATGGCTTGTAGATAACCGGAGGTCGATTTTGGCAATTTTGCAACACATTTTCCAGAATGCAGAGACAAACTGAGTCCCTCGGTCTGATGTCAATATTGATGGGAACCCGTGTAGCCGGACAATCTGTTCAAAAAACACGGTAGCCAGAGTAGAAGCAGTTGGGAGACCTTTCAGGGGAATAAAGTGGGCCATTTTGGAAAACAGATCTACGACGACTAATATGGTATTGTATCCGTTACAGGAGGAGCGTATGCCAAGGTGCTGGGGGTACTTCTAAAGGATGTAGCAGACCTGCGGGACTTTGTTTTTGGGATTTGTGTTGTGCACAGGTGCCACAGGTTGCGATGAACTGGACACTGTCCTTTCGCCCAGTTGGCCACCAATAATTTTTCTTTATTTTAACTTTGGTTTTGGCTATTCCCAGATGCTCTTCTACTAATGAATCGTGATAGTTTGCGATTATTTGATTCTGTAATTTCTTATCTGGGACGTACAATCGTCCTTGGTAGTATGGTAGGTTGTCCATGATCGAATACCGGTCTCCCTTCCCTAGCCATTCCTGTTGCGCTGGTGGACTCATCAAGTGTTGCAGGTCAGATTTTAAGTTGTCTATAGTGGTGGTTGCGGCAATCATGCCTTGAATTTGTCCTTCAGGGATGATGGCCACGGGGTCTGGTGTAGTGAAAGCCTCTTCTCCCTCACTCATGCGAGACAGGGTGTCTGCTTTTCCATTGCGTACTCTGGGTCTATAGGTGATGACGAAGTCGTATTCCGCAAAGAAGAGTGCCCAGCGGAGTTGGTGTGATGATTGCGCTTTAGCGGTCTTCAGATATTGTAGATTGTGATGATCCGTGACGATGGTGACTGTATGTCTAGCTCCAAGAAGATAATTGGCCTCATTACGAGGTGGGCGGTAAGGGATTACCGGCACCGGTAAGGGCACTGGTGCCGGTAATCCCTTACCGCCCTACTACTAGTTCCCTTTGCGGGTCCTTCCTTAATGCCTGTTTTTTTCAGGCGTTAAGGACGGGACCCGCAAAGGGACTCTAGAGCTAATAACAGTACCGCAATTTGCGGTACCGTTATTAGCACCTTCCCCATTCCCATTGAGCCCTATGGGGGCTCAAATGGGAATGGGGAATGGCCCTGGTGAATGGGAAATTACAGGTCCCGCCAACCTTGGAATGGACCGGTAATTGCTCCATTCACCAGGGCGGACTCGGAACGAGTTTGGAGGCAGCCATGGCGCTAATAGCGCCATGGCTGCCTCCAACCTCGTAATGAGGCCCAATGTCTCCAGGCTTTGAACGCTGCCTTAATTGCTGGCATTTCTTTATCAGTGATTGCATAATTCAATTCAGGGGCTGAAAACTTGAGAGACCAGAATGCCACGGGATGCAACTGACCTGTTTTGGGGTCTCGTTGTGACAGGACTGCTCCCATTGCTATGTTGGAAGCATCAGTTTCAACCACGTATGGTAGTTCTGGTCAAGGATGCCGTAGAATTGGTGCTGTGGTAAATTCTTGTTTTAGCTCCTGGAAGGCTTTCTCTGCCTCAGCGGACCAATTAAATTGTTTATTTTTTCGTAGTAAAGAGGTGATTGGGTGGACGATCTGGGAGAACCCGGTAATGAACCGGCGATAAAAGGTGCCAACCCGAGTGCACTCTGTACTCCCTTTATGGATGTCGGTGAGGGCCAGTTAAGGATAGCGTCTACCTTGCGCGTGTCCATTCGTACGCCCCGTGGTGTGAGAATAAAGCCGAGGAATTCTACCTCTGTCACATTAAAGAAGCATTTTTTCCAATTTGGCATATAGCCGGTGTTGCCGCAGTTTCTCCAAAACTGCCCGGACATGGTTGACGTGGTCCTCCTTGGTGGTCGAATAGATAAGAATGTCATGAATATAGACAAGAGCGCAGACGTCCAACATTTCGCGGAGCACGTCATTCATGAAAAATTGGAACGCTGCTGGGGCTTTACATAGTCCAAAGGGCATAACCTGATATTCATAAAGGCCATATTTCGTGCAAAAGGCCGTCTTCCACTCGTCTCCTGTTTTTACTCTTACTAGATGGTAGGCCCCTTGTAAGTCTAGTTTTATATATATATGAGCGTTTTTGACTTGATCCTAGATCTCTGGGATAAACGGTAACGAGTACCGGTTTTCTACCGTGATCAGGTTAAGGGTTCTGTAGTCAATGCAAGTTCTCAGGTCTCCCTCCTTTTTAGGCACAAAAAAGAGGGGCGAGGATGCAGGGGACTTGGACGGACGAATGAAGCCATTTGCCAGATACTTATTGAGGTAGGTCTTTAGATGCTGGTTTTCCTGTTCTGTTAGGGCGTAAATCCGGCTGCAGGGAACTTGAGCTCCAGGTACCAGATCAATTTGGCAGTCATACGGTCTGTGCGGAGGTAGGGTTTTCGCTTGCTCTTTTTGAAAGACATCTTGGTAATCCAGGTATTCAGGTGGTAGTGAACTGGTGAGGCCCAGTATGGTTTCTTTCTTTGACGAACCTGGGTTGGTAAGACCTTTTAATGAGAATCCCTTGCTATAACAGGTGTCGGCGCAGTCTTGGGGAAAGGTTAGGACTTGTTTACTCCAGTCAATCCTGGGATTGTGGGTCTCCAGCCAGGGCATTCCCAATATCATCTGGAACTGAGGAGTGCCGATGAGATCAAAGGTAATGTCCTCTTGTTGACCGTCCTGACACAGCAAAGTGACCTTCTCAGTGTAATCCGTCACTGGGCCGGATGATAGCTGGGATCCATCAACTGCTGTGATGTTTTCTGAAACCTGCTTCGGTCGGAGAGGAAGGCCTATCCGTGTAGCCAGATCTTGGTCCATGTAATTTCCCACAGCCCCACTGCCAATGTATGCCTCCAAGGCATGTATTTTTGATGGTTGCTTGTGGTTTACCAGGAGCACAGGGATGACTAGATGAGAGGTCTGTATAGGTTCCTTTTCACCGCTCGACAAGTGGACCCCTACGCTTGCCGGCGTTGGAGTTTCCCAAGTCCTGTTCTTCTTCTTCACCCTTGTCAGTTGCTCCAACTGCTTTCCTGGGTGGTTTCACTGGGCATTCTCGGAGATAGTGACCTGCCTTACCACAATACAAACAAAGCTGCTGCTGTCTCCTTTTCTCCCTTTCTGCCTTGGTGAGTGGGCTCCGCAAGCCTCTGATTTGCATTGGCTTGGACTGACCGTGTGAATTGGTTTGATTCTCACGGGGTCGCACGAAGACTGACCACTCCTCAGCCTTGGCCTGATCCATCTTCCGATCCTGCAATCTGTGATCGAGCTGCACTGTCAGGTCGATGTATTGAGCACATCTTTCTGGGGGATTTACTACTTGGGCCAATACGTCCTTAAGTTCCCCTTGCAAGCCTCAGTAAAAGAACATAGTTCTTTTCTCCTCTGGCCAGTTAGTTTGTGCTATCAGACGATTGAAGGAAGCGATATATGTTAGTAGGTCTTGATTACCCTGCCGTAGTGATAACAGTTCATTGTCCAGAGCCCGCCCTTGAGTATGCCGTACAAATAGTTTCTCCATTTCACGCTGGAAACCTCAGAAGTCTCGAAGCAAAGGATCATCCTGGTTTACCAAGGGTATTGACCAGTCTGCTGCACTACCCTGCCGTAGTGATAACAGTTCATTGTCCAGAGCCCGCCCTTGAGTATGCCGTACAAATAGTTTCTCCATTTCACGCTGGAAACCTCAGAAGTCTCGAAGCAAAGGATCATCCTGGTTTACCAAGGGTATTAACCAGTCTGCTGCACTACCTCCTAAATATGAGAGTACAAATGCCACTCTCGCTTGATCGTTGGGGAAGGCCCCAGGTCTGCACAAGAAATGTAGGCGACATTGATTCATAAAGATGGCGTACTTATTCGGATCACCTGTGAAGCGTTCTGCTGGGGCCGGGGGAACCCCCCGGAAGAACCACCTGTATTGGTGTGGGCTGTGGAGGCGCAGCAGGAGGGGCATACCCCGGCAGTGGGACCTGGCCTGCTTGCGCCTGGAGCATTTGCCTTGCTAGTTCATTTGTCCGCTCCCAGTTCACAATTAGATCCCTCCTTAGGGCATTGGTTTCCTGTTTTGAGGCATGAACTTCAGCCCATAACTCTCCCAGTAATCGGGCGAACTGGTCCGTTTCAGAAGTTTCCATAACGCCCAGACAGAGATGTGAAGAGGCTTCGCGTTCTGTTATACTCACCTGGTCTCTGCGGAGGCGTTGGGGCATGGTTGCAGCCCTCCCGGGGGTGAGGTCGCTCGGGTCTGACCTTGCCCTCTGCGCTTATGTTGTGACTGGTGGTAATAGGTGATGCTACTCGGGACTGCTCCTGTTGATTAGTTTTGGCGAGCACTCCGTCCTGCTGCTTCTGGCAGGGGTGCTTGTATGATCTGGACCAAGTTTCTTCACTGGTCCCTTGTTCGTGGTAGTCCAGTCCTGCTGCGACTAAGCCACTATACTTCAGGTAAGTGTTCCTGTTGGCCTTTGTCTTTCCTCGTCTGTTTTTGTTGTGTTGTAAAGTTGTATTGATGTCTGTTCCACTTTTGATGTTTGCTCTTTTGCTTTCTTCCCTTGCAGGTGATGTTGCCAGCCCGGCAGAAGCTGCAGAGCTCGAGGCGACAGCCGGAGGGAATGAGGAACAAAGCTGCAGCGGTACAATAGCTAGTAAATTCTTAACTAGGGGGCACACATGGTTCAAATGCGGCGTGGCCCTAGGACGGATGTTCTAACCTTGTCTTTCTTCTTCTTCACAGGGTCCGTGTTCATGGATGCGCAGTGCGGTGCTGCGGTGTCGGGATCAAGATCACTGGATGTCAGGAGATGAGTCTGCAGATGAAGTGATGAAGCACTGGTTTCCTGGAGGTGAGTATGCAGGAGAACGCCTGGTTTCCAAAGGTAAGTAAAGTGATCCAAGCGACAGTGAGCGTCACGTTGCACGCAAGTGCACAGTAACGCGAAGCACCGGCCTTAAGGATGGAGCAGCTTATATAGCTGAGCTTCTGAAGCCACGCCCACCAGTTCAGCCTGCCTGCCACACCCTGCCACACCCGATGAGTCAGCACCTGAAGACCAGGCCTAGGGAGCCATACCCAATGTGTCAGCACATGAGAATGTTCTCTGGAATAAAGGCTTTCAGCTCCTGGAAAGTTCTTGTAAAATGAAAGCACTCCTGCACTGAAATAAAGTAAAAGCACTCCTGCACTGAAATAAAGTGTTCCTGCTCACATCTCGATATGAGCCTGGCGCCAAAGGGGCCAGGACTGAGTCCAGCCAGGGCTCCTGTGTTTATAGGTCCCAAAGGGAAGTGCGTCAAGTGACCCATTGCCCCCATCACTAGAAGGTGTGGCTTTTGTGTTCTGGGGCTTGTGGCCATGACAGCCAATAGGTTCATTAAAGGAGCCATCCAACTGGCGACCGCTTCAGGGATGGATCCCCTCAAAATGGTCAAAGAGGCCATCGCAGCTCACAGGCTAACGCCCAACGGGATCACTCAAATCTCCCCATTTCGCATGTTGAGAGGGAGGAGAGCAGCGTCCACACTAGTGCCACCATGGTTGGCCAGAGTCAGGGAAGACAATGAAGTAGACATGTCGGAAGTAGTATGGAGATTAAAGAACAATAAGGCACGCATGAAAAGGTGGAGCGACAGAAGGACGACTCAAGGTCAAGAAATAAAAGAAGGTGACTGGATTAAAATACATCTACCAACCAAGGACCAAACGACTGGTTCAAATTTCAGTCAACCCATAAGAGTGATTCATAGAGGAACCAACCATGTCCGCACCGAGGATGGCCACACATGGAACATGGAGAGAGTAGCCACGTTTGAGAAACATTGTGAAGGAGAAAAGCCACAAGAGGAACCCAACCTCTATGAAGGACCAGACAGAGACGGTACGAGAACAAGAACTAGAAGCAGGAGTGAGAGAGTTTGCGGAGGAAGAAGTCGAAGGAGATGCACCAGAAGCCGCCCAGGAACCTGGTCAGGTACCGGACACCAGCGGTGGGAAAGAAGATCAGCCGAGAAAGGAACACAGGAGACGGGTGAGATACAGTGACTATTTTATGCAATAAACTGTTCTGCATTATCAAGGGGAGGTGTGTAGAGATATCGCGGGACTCACGTTCCCGCGAGATCTCGCAAGAACCATGAAAGTGAAAGCTCCCGAGAGCGCAAAGCGCCAGAAGCCGGAGCAGAGGGCACGGAGCAGGTTCATCTCCCAGTGCTCCTCTTTAGAACTGACATCCCTTCCTACAAGGACATTCTATGACAAGACTGGAGGCGAGCATTATGCTTCAACTTCATTTATTTACTACTTTCCAGCAGTCCAACAAACTCATATATAAAACCTTAGAAAAGTGTTCAACAGAACTTTTCCCTTCTTTTTTTTTTTTTTTTTTTTAACTACAAAACCCAAGAGTCTCTGTAGTCCATGTCCTCTCCTCCAGTCACAACCCACTTCCTGTGCTTGGACTCCTCCTCTTCTTTTACTGCTCTTCAAGCAGATAAGTACTATTTTATTCCTCTCTGTATTTCTGTATATATTATTAATGGTAAATGAGGCCAGTGAGCGTGAGAGTTTAGGCACTGATGGGGAGTGCGAGTAGAAAGCTGTAAGAGCAAGAATAGTGAACGCTTCGTAATAATAATTCAGTTTAATTTGTGAGAGAATTTGCACGCACGCGTTGAGAGCCGAGTGACTGGATCCAGAGCGCAACACCCATAACAGGTAGTATTCCAGTCTTAGCCGCGAGGCTGGCTGCCCCGTGTCGCAATTTCGACACGCCAGGGGTTCGGCTCAGCCTTGCGGCATACGCAGGCCTCCTGCATTGAGGGAGAGCTCCCGCAGCACCAAGCCCCACCCTCGGGTAAGCGGAGCTTGGCGCTCGCATTGATCGGCAGTCCCTCAACACGGAAGAGTGAAGGCCACAAGCCCCCACCATTGAGAAGGCGGAGTGAGGCGCACATGAACAACAGTGCGCGTCGCCTCCGGCGCCCGACCCCCTCCCCTGGAGAGGAGGAGGCGGAGCGCGCTGAGACAGAGGCGAGATACGAACGTCGCTTTTATGCGACGATAGTATTAAAAAGAGCCGCACGCCGCGCACACGTGGGCTTAGAGAAAGAGAGTAAATTCTTTAAAGAAAGCAATTATTGCGATCACACGCGCCCAGCAACTCCGGCAATATTGATCAGCTGCTCAGCAGCATCAGATTACAGCAGCCAGAAGCATCAGAGTCACATAAGCTTCACAGACTGCTAGAACTGAAGACTGGAGCGCAAGAAAGCGAGGGACCTCGCAGCAGCCCATTAAAGGCAGAGCTTAATTCCAACTGGTGCAGCCACAAGGAAAAGTGAGAAAAAAAAGACTCATAAATAAAGAGGCATCACAGGAGCAGTGGGCATGCTAAGACACCTGATTCAGGTATACAGGCACACATCACAGTAATAATATGTCTGAATTTGAGTGGAGTGAAGAGGAACAGCCTCTTGATCTCGCTGCCAGCTTCAAGGAAATGCTGGGGAGCTCCCTGATTGATGCAGTGGCAGAAGGGGTCAGGCCACTGCAAGAGAGACTGGAGACACTAGAAGCTATGCTCTCACAACCCAGTAATAGCACCAGAGATTTGGAGTGCACGCCCACAGAACCCTCAAAGAGAGGGCATAAGAGGAGTAAGACAGCCCTTAAGAGGAAAGCCTCTGACGACCCCCGGGGCTCATTGGACGGGGCAGAAGACAAGGCCCCAGAGGTAGCCGACGCTTTCGCGAAGCTGAAAGAGGCTTACCTTCAGCGTCAGGCAGTGCCAGGCCTCATGACCCCCTCTCCAGGGGAAGATAACACAGGAGACGACCCAGGCTCGGAAGAAGAGCCAAGAGACGAGCAGGCCTCACAAGAAGGAGAAGAGGCCGCAGAGGAAGATTGGGCGAAGCCCAGTGGGGGTAAAAGAGCGCGTAAGGAGAAACATCTCCAAGAAGCGCATGAAGATATGTTTGATCTGGACAGCATCCGGAACCCAAGGTCCACGGAATGACAGCCATCCCCCCGAGTAGCGCAGTATATGACAATGACACTGCGCAAAGCGCTGGACAAGGAAGTTGACACAGCGCTTGCGAGCGGAATGCCCGCGACCGGACCTTCCGGGGAAGGTAGCGGAGACTCCCGTACTAGATCCAAAGATGCTGACCTTTGTGTCAAAGATAAGCAAGGACCCTCGTAAGGGCATTGACAGGTCATGAAGGAGCTGTCAGGAGAAAGTGTTAGACCTGGCAGGACCCCTCGCTAAAATCATGGATCTAGCAGAGAGGGCAAAGGATACCGGAGAGGAAGTGGACCCGGACGCTCTCGCCGGTCGGGCGCAAAGAGCTATCTGTCTCTTTGGTAATGCGAACTGTGCAATCGCGTCAGAAAGAAGAAGCGGTCTGCTGCTGAAAAGAGACCAGAAACTCAGCGACCTGGCATCTTACGAAGCAGGGGAAGGAGCACAAGGAATCCTTTTTGGAGAAACCTTTGGCAAGGAAATGGGCGATTCGTCGAGACCTACACGTCGCTTGAAAAAGCACAAGCATCTATCAGGAAGATATTCCCGAGTAGAGGTTTTGGCGGGACCGGCCGCTTCAGTTTATTTTTAAATGTTTTTATTGGCATTTGTAATCATACACATAGCAGTTGAGCACGGGTTGTGCTTTATATTATCAATCATGTGTCGTGTCTGCCAGAAGGACAACGGATAACAACAAACTAACAAAAATAACAATAATAACAACTTTGACTGTCCACTCCCATGGTATCATAATGCGGTCCTTATTCTGCATGTTGGCTCGGAACCGGGGCCACCCCTCTTTGTGGCCATTTCGGGTCACAGCGCTTGGAACGTGCTCGGGCTCGTTGGTCTGATCGTAACGATTCGCTTAGGATTTGTGTCCTGTTGGGCTGCTCAGGGGGGTTTGAAGTCTGTCAAGAAGATCATGTCCCTCATGAGGGCTTTCCAGGACTCTAGTGTTGTGCTCACATCGTCCCCACCTCTGTTGTTTCCCTCCTCCCAGGCCCTGGTTTCGGCCGTGGTCCATCTTTCCATTTCCCTGATCCAGGGTCCATATCGGGGGCCTGCGGGTGACTTCCAGGCCATCGCTATTGTTCTCTTCACAAGAATGGATGCCATGTCCATAAGCTTCACTAGGTGCTTGATTTTACTAAGTCTCGGATGGGTGCCCAGGAGACACTCCTTAGGTGTCCATTCGTACCTTTCCAGTCCAGCTCTCCTGCAGGTTTGCTCGGCAGCAAGCAAGAGCTTCTGGGATCTGGGGCAAGCCCAGAACATGTGGATCAAGTCGGCTTGTTCGGAGGAGCACCATGGGCATGTCGAAAGGATTTTGTCATTGAAGGTGGCTATCCTGTGCGGGGTCATGTAGGTCCTGTAGAGGACATTCAACTGGATCATCCTGAACCTGGCGTTCCGTGACACCTCCTTCGGATATAGCAGGGCTCTTGCCCATTCTTCCTCCGTGATTTCTGTCCCAATGTCAGTCTCCCACCTCTCTTTAAGGCGCGCTCCTCTGGGGTTAACTCGGTCGTTCATCTGGGCGTACAGCCTCGATGTCGGCTTCCAGCCGTCACTCAAATTATACATCTCCTGTACAAGGGGGTGGGTCTCTGGCTCCTCAGGCCATGTGTTCCATTTGGTCTTGGCTACGTTTCTCACCCTCTGGTAAAATAGGAATTGGCCCGAAGAGAGTCCGTCCTTCAGTTGTAGCGAATCAAAGTCTCTAAAGGCTCCTTCGTCGAACATGTCTCCCCATGTATAGAGGCCACAGGTCTCCCAGTTCCTCATTACTGGGAGGTCGATGGGGGTCCTGCATACATCTGTCAGCATGGGGATTTCAGGCATGTACGGGTGATGGAGGCCTAGTAGTGTTCTGACCATGTTCCAGACCCGCCTCCCCAGTTTTACTATCATGGGTGGGTCAGGGGGGCCCACCTGTGAGCCCTATATTATCTCCTTAGGGTGCGTAGGCCCGGTCAACTGGCAAAGGAGGCCAGTCTCAGCAGAGGGTTCATCCGAGAGCCACTTTGTGACATCTGTTAGTTGTGCTGCGAGATAGTATCTCTGAAAGTCGGGCAGTTGGATGCCGCCCTTGGTGTGGGGGAGCGTGAGGATATTCAGGGCAAGCCTATGTCTGGCCTGACCCCAAAGAAAGTCCCTGATCAGAGATTCCAGTTTCCTGAAGAAGGGCGGGGGGATATAGTGTGTGATGTTGGTGAAGTAGTAGAGGAATCTTGGAAGTATAATCATTTTGGAGATTGCAGCTCTACCCATCATTGAGAGGGGGAGCTTTGACCAGAATTTAATGGAGCTTCGAACCCCGCACATTGCTGCTTCGGTGTTGCGCTCATGGGTGGAGGCTGGCGTGTGCGTGATGGTTAGACCTAGGTAGCGGAAGGCCTCCGGCTGCCACTGGATCCCTATTTCGGGTAATTCCTCTATGTCTCTTCCTCTGAGTCCCGCAAGGGGGAAGGAGCATGATTTCTGTCTACTAAATTTTATCCCTGAGTATTTAGCAAAATTATCGAGGACATCCAATGCTGTAGGTGCGGTTTCTCGGGGGTTCCGGAGGTATAGAAGGACATCGTCGGCATATAGGGAGATTATGTTATATGTTCCACCAATGCTGATGCCAGAGTCAAACAGTTGCTTCCTGAAATAAATTGCCACTGGTTCCAGGCCTAGGATGTACAGCATCGGCGATAGTGGGCACCCTTGCCTGGTTCCTCTTTGGATGGGCCATGCTCCTGACACCACACTACCAGTCTTCACCCGCGCCTCCGGGTTGTTGTAGAGCACCTCGACCCACCGGATGAAGTGTTCTCCTAGACCAAACTCTCTCAGGGTCAAGATCAGCCACTCCCAAAATATCGAGTCAAAAGCTTTTACGGCGTCAAGTGAGAGTACCGCCAGGTCCTCCTTGCTCTCCTCTGTTTGTGCCACAACATGTTGGAGCCTCCTCAGATTGGCGGTGGTGTTACGTCCTGGGACGAAGCCGTTCTGATCTTCATGTATTAGGGACCCTATAACCCTCGAGAGCCTCTTGGCTAATATAGTCGTGAGGATTTTGCCATCGTAATTCAGCATCGCCAAGGGGCGATACGAGTCGCACTCATCGGGTGGTTTGCCTGGTTTGAGCATTGGTATTATGAGAGTCTCTCTCATGCTACTCGGCAAGGTTCCAGTTTCATATGCCTCCAAATAAACTTCATGTAATATCGGGGTTAGGATCTCCTCGTAGGCCTTATAGAATTCTGGGGTGAGGCCGTCCGTCCCGGGAGTCTTGCTGGTGGAGAGGGACCTGATCGCTTCCGATATGTCTTCTAGTGTGATGGCCTCCTCCAGCCCAGCTCGATGTTCTTGACTCAGCTTGGGTAGTCCGATCTCGTCCAGGGTGTCTCTAATGTCTTCTTCAGGGATTCGCTCGTTGTGGGTGTAGAGCCTGGCGTAAAAGCTTGAAAAGACTTAATTTATTGCTTGTTGTGTCCTTCGTGTTGTGCCTCCCTCATCTTTGATCTCTTTGAGGGCCTGCCTCGGATTCTCCTTCTTGCATAGCCAAGCAAGTATCCTGCCTGGCTTATCTGCTTCTTTGTGTGCTCTCAGGGTCCGTGTGGAGAAGTCGAACTTGGACAGCCTCTCCCAGGCTATCCTGCAGTCCTCCCTGATTTCCTTCAGTTTGGCCTCCCTGGCAGTGGTCGGAGGCGAAGCATCTTCCAGTTGCCTGATCTCATCCTCCTTGTCCTCTAGCTCCTTCCTCAGTTGCCCCCTGATCCCACCGGCTTCAGCTATTATCTCACCCCTTGTTACCACCTTCATGGCTTCCCATAATGTGCTCCACTTCTGGACCGATCCCTTGTTGATCTCTAGGTACTCTTCTAGTTTCTCTCTTAGGGTTTCCTTGAATGCAGGGTCCATTAAGGTTTCAGTTGGCATACGCCACATCGGGATAGGGGGCCACGGGCCTCTTAGGTGGAGCTGTATCAGGAGAGGAGAATGATCCGAAATCGATCTTCCCAGGTAGTTTGCTCACTCAACCTGCGGGATCAATGCGTTGTCGACGAAAAGATGGTCTATCCTGGTGTGTAAACCGTGGGGGGCTGAGTAGAATGAGTAAGCCCTGTCGATGGGATGCAAATCTCGCCAGACGTCAACTAGGTGCAAGTCCTCGACCACATTGCGGAGGGCACGGGAAGCAGGGCTATTGTGGATGCGCGGTGTTAAAGATCTATCTGTGTCTTTATTCATCACGCAGTTGAAGTCTCCCCCCCACAAGAAGGCGTCCTCCCTGTGGTGTGCAATTTTGGCGCATAGCTGCTTAAGGTGGGAGGGTATGCCATGTTGTGGGAAGTATGAGTTGACTATGCATAGTCGGGAATTTTCCAGCATGCCACGTGTATACGCCACGTGCATACCTCGAGTAAGAGGAGCCACTGCCCTGGCCCCCCCAATAGTCCGCCAGTTTGTTCGTGATGTCGGATGTGAGGTGCGTTTCCTGCAGGAGGGCGAACGATACCTTCTTCCTTTCCAAGTAGGAGTGTATTCTATTTCTCCGCAGGTAGGATCCCATCCCTCTGACGTTCCATGTGATTATTCTGAAGCATGTTGCCATTGCTTGACTTCGATCGTGGATATGGGAGGCTTCACGCCCATTTCCTGGGATGGGCATCCACTGCTAGGTGTCGTGCTTCGATTCGCTTGCATGAGGTGATGGGCTTCAGCTTCCGGCCTTTGATCCTCCGTGAATTGGAGGACAGTCTTCATGAGGAGTGCAGTCATAACAAAAACTGAACGAAAATAACCATAACTGGTGCACCCAGCTACTGCCTTAGGGGGGCAGTGCTCGGGGGTTCTCGTGCTGTCTGACCCAATCCGGGTTTCTGTCACGAGTAGGTTCGTGCCGGCAGCTAGCCAGCACTGGTCGTTCGTGGGTGCGTGCTGTGTGCTCATGAGCGGGAGGCCGGGTGGGCCCCGTAGTCACTTGATGTTCTCAGTGTAGTTTCCATGGTGGTGATATACTCTCTTGTGATGGTGTCCAGTACGGGTTCAAGGGTGGTGGTGTCCAGGTGTCGGTCCTTCACCCCTTGTGCATTCGGTTCAGTTCTCATGGGTGGGTTCGGAGGGGACCTCGGCCATGTTATTGTGTTCTAACCACATGGTGGCTGCGGCTGGAGTTTCCAAAAATATCGCTCGCCCCTTGTGGATCACTTTTAGTCTGGAGGGATACAGCAGCATGTATTTTAGATTTAGTTTTCTCAATCTAGCTTTAATTGGGACGAAAGAGTTCCTTGCTCTCTGCACTGACTGTGTGTAATCAGGGTAGATGGTGATTTTTGAATTGTCCCGCTCTATCTCTCCGCCCGCTCTCGAGAACTTTAGGATCACTTCGCGGTCCCGGAAGTTGAGGACCTTCGCTATGATGGGGCGAGGAAAGGAACCTGGAGGGGGTTTCTTCTGGAGCGATCTGTGGGCCCTTTCTATGGCAAAGCTCTGCGAGAGTTTCTCCGCCCCAATTTCCTGCTGTATTAGGGACTCTATATAGGCCGTAGGGTCTGTGGTTTCGGCTCCCTTGGGAATGCCCAGGATTCTAATGTTGTTGCGCCTGGCGCGGCCCTCTGCCTCCTCCGATCTGGCCTCCAAGTGGCTCACCTTTCTTCGAAGGTCCGCCACCTCTGCCTTGAGATCTTGTGTGTCCTCGGCAATATCCTTCTGGATGGTTTCTATGTTGGTGACACGTTCCGTCAGGTTACGAGCATCCTGTCTTATAAGTTGAATGTCGGCCTTCACTTCGCCGATTTTTGTGTCAATGAACGTTCTCAGGGCAGCTATAGCCTCGAGCACTTGGTCGTCCCTGGCGCGTTCTCCTGGGCTGGTCTGCGAGGCTGCGCCTTTCGATGTAGGTTGGGCGATCGGGTGGGGTTTTAGGGTGACAAAAGGATCCATGGTGGCATTCTTGGCCCTGCCCCTTAAAGTGGACATTGCGAGATCTCCGGTCCCCTTAGTATGATGTGGACACCTGAGCCGCTTGGTCAGGGTACACAGTGGAATGATTCTCCCCGGTCCACTCTCCTGTTTGGCTGGCAGGGGCACCCCAACGTTGTTTTGGTGCAGACAGTCAGGACTGTGCTAGGGGGGTGCCGCAGTTATTTGATCCGCCTGTCGGGTCGATCTTGCAGTGTTGTGCGCAGGTGAGGGCCTACTCGTGAGGAGTGAGGAGGCCCTAGCTGTGTTCACCAGAGGTTTCATGGCTAATTGAGGGCTCCCTCAGTGTCTCTGGTGCTGATTCCGGAGCGCGGCCCCTTGGATGTTGTCGCAGTGGGCCACGGGTGCCAGGAGGCGCTCGTTGCTTGGTGTCACAGTTCAGAGGGAGCCGCGAGCCTCCCAGGTCCCCCGAAGCCTCTCTCTGCTTTTGCCGCAGAGGGGTACCGCCCCCACTCCAGGGCCCGCTTTAGTTGGTTCGTTGTCGGGATGGAGTGCCACAGCCAGAGAAGGACGCAAGTCCCAGTGGATGATCCCTGGGCACACGTAGTGGCAGCCTGTTATCGGAGGTTGCTGGGTTCAGGGGAGTGGGTCTATGCGCCTACCTTGCGGGCGCTCGGGTTGTGAGTCCCGGGCTTCTCAGTGATGTTGTGGCAGGCCTCTGTCCAGCTCCGCCAGTCCCCACACCCTGCTGGTTCTCCCTGTCTGCGGTGAGCGGGGATGGTCCGCTGATCCCAGGAGGTGACACCTCGCCGGCCCTCCCGCGTAGCTCAGGTTCTCCAGGACCCCAGGGCCGCCGTGGTGGGAGCGCAGCCCAGGGAGGAGGAGGGCCAGGCCGGAGCACCAGACAAGGCACCCGGGTTCCGATTATCAATGGGAGCAGTTGCGGAGCACGGATCTTCGCCCCCGGCGTGTTGTCGCAGTGTCAGGCAAGTCCAGGGGGAGCCGCGGGTCTCCCACATCCCCCGCAGCCTCCCACCACTTCTATTTCGGGGGGTACCACCGGAGATCTGCGGTGGCAGTCAGCTGTTAGGGGTCGCTGATTGCGGGGGGGAGCAGCTCAGCACGCCTTCCTCTCGAGCGCTCGGGTTGCGAGGCAGGGAGTCTCGCCGGACGAGTCCCGACCACACAGCTATGTTGCGTCGGGCTGCGGGGCGCGATTCAGTTGGTCCGTTGCATCGGGCTGAAGAGCCTGGTTCTGGGGGTCCCCCTGCCCCACTGGATTCTCCCAGTCGGCGATGAGCGTGGATGCTCGGATAGTCCCAGGAGTCGACACCTCGCCGGCCCCCCTACACGGTTCTGGCTCTCCGAGGCTTCAAGGCCGCCATTTTGCGAGGGCAGCTCAGGGAAGGGGGGAGCCGGGCCGGAGCGCCAGGCAGGGTACCCGGGCTCCGATTTTCATCAGGATCAGGAGCGGAGCACAGGTCTTCGCCCCAGCCACGGTTGGGTTGTCAGATGGACGACACAGCAGTCTTAAAGTACCACAATCAGGATCGGACTACAGGGCTTGGCCGGAGCTCAAGAGTTCCGCGTCCTCACTCCATGAGCATCAGGCCACGCCCCCGGGACCGGCCACTTCAGGGGTCGTGCAGCCAGTCAAAGTCAGGGCGGAAGAAGACCCCCGAATCCCAGAGCACAATACTGGGAGAACAAGCAACAAGACACGTTCTTTCCATCCAGAGGGAGATTCCCGAGAGGCCGCAGGTCCAGAGGTGCAGGCCGAGGTCAAGGATTTACACCAGGTGAGAGTCCTTCAGTATCCTCCAGTAGGAGGGAGAACGCGCACGTTTTTAGAGAATTGGCACGTGCTTTCAAGTGATTCCTGGATATTGCAAACCGTCAGAGGTTTGCAGCTAGTTTTCATAGCGACCCCAGTCCAGCCGCGCAGGCCGCAAAAGCTGAGGGTAGCGCAAGCAGAACAGGATTGTCTATACAGCGAACTAGCGCAGTTAGTTCAGAAGAAGGCAATAGAGAGGTGCGAAACAGCCCAGAGGTTCGTGAGCAACATGTTCCCAGTGCGCAGGAAAGAGAAAGTGAGCTGAACGGATGGATCATATACCGACATTTCAAAATGGAGGGCATCCATCAGCTTCGAGATTCCCTGAGAGAGGGAGACTGGTTGATGCGTCTAGACTTGAAAGACGCATACCTGACAGTTCCAGTACTCAAGAAGTACAGGACGTTCCTAGCTTTTCACTGGCAAGGACAATTCTGGCAATTCAGAACAATGCCATTCGGGCTTGCTTCAGCTCCCTGGGCATTCACAAAGTTAATGAAGCCAGTAGCAGCAGCGATCAGGGAGAAGGGGATCAGGTTGATTATCTACCTAGACGACCTACTACTCCTAGCAGAAGATTGAGAAGTACTAGCGTACCAGACAAAATGGGTACAGGACCTGATGGGATAGCTGGGGTTCCTTGTGAAAATAGAGAAATCAGATACCATGTCAGCGCAGAGATTAGACTTCCTAGGCTTTGTACTAGATACCAAGAAGGCTACTCTAGAGGTACCAGCTCGGATTATAAAATATATCAAGAGGGAGATCAGAGCATGTTTAGAGAAGCAACGAGTATCGCTCAGAGCCTTGGCAAGAATAGTTGGGCTGCTGGCAGCACCTATTGAAGCCATATTCCCAGGTCCCCTGCGCTACCGAGCGCTGCAGAGGTTGAAGATAAAGCACCTTCAACAGGGCCTGAGGTATCACCAGCAGGTGCCTCTGGATCAAGAGTCAATTACGGAACTGGAGTGGTGGTTAACGAATATGGATGCCTGGAATGGGCGAGCCATATTCGGAGACAGACCGGATCTCATAATAGAATCAGACGCCAGCCGGAAGGGCTGGGGTGCCAGATGTGGAAGTCTAGAGAACGGAGCCAAGTGGAGCGAAGAGGAGCTTCGTCTTCACATAAATTGCTTGGAGCTCCTGGCAGGATCGTTCGCGATCAAGCCATTCACAAAAGGAAGAGTGAAATCATGCGTCCTACTGAAAATTGACAAAATATCAGCAGTGCAATACATAAACCACCTAGGTGGGACAAAGTCCAGGATGCTGGCGGAGCTAGCGAAGGACTTTTGGCATTTCTGCCTACACTCGGAGACGACAGTGACAGCAGAGTACCTGCCTGGCATGCTGAATGCAGTAGCAGATTGGAACTCCCGATATCTGACAGACTCCAGCGATTGGAGACTGGATCCGGTAGTGTTTCAGAGGCTGAACACGAGATGGGGACCAGTACACATGGACCTCTTCGCCTCCCGGCTCAATACTCAGACGAGCCGCTACTTCAGCTGGAGGCTGGACCCAGGAGCGCAAGGGACCGATGCCTTCCTGCAAGAATGGTCAGGAGGCCTTCACTACGCGTTTCATCCCTTCGTGATGTTGAGCAGAGTTCTAGCGAAATGTCGGAGGGAGAAGGCGGAGCTGGTCTTAGTTTTGCCATTGTGGAAATCGCAGGTGTGGTTTCCAACATTGATGGAACTAGTGACGGATATACCCAGAGTCCTCCCCGAAGGAGAACGAATCCTCGCGGACCCAGCTGGGTCGTGTCATCCTCTGAGACTGAGAGGGACACTCCCGCTAGCTGCGTGCAGGATATCAGGAAACGTTGGGCACTGCCAGGAATTTCGGCGCAAGCTGCAGAACTTTTCGCTGAATCCTGGGCTCCATCCACTAGGAGGAGCTATGGCGCAGCTTGGGCAAAGTGGACAAGCTGGTGTAATGGGAGAAGTATTCATCCCGTTTCTGCACCTGTAGTGGAAATACTGAATTTTTTAGCGAATCTACTGCAGAACGGAAGAGCTTTCCGTATGATAGGAGTTTAAAAGTCAGCAACTTCAGCGGGACACCTGCCAATAGAGGGCGTCCCTGCAGGGGAACATCGTGCGGTAGTGAGGCTCAGTAGAGGTGCAAGATACAGAGTTCCACCAGAGCACAGGTAAAGTACAATGTGGGACGTGTCAGCAGTATTGCGATTGTTGGTAGATTGGCCAGCAGATAGATACCTTTCCCTTAAGCAGTTATCAGGTAAAATGGCGATGTTATTATGTCTAATCTCATGCAAACGAGTATCAGATGTTAAAGCCCTGGAGGTTAACAGACGGTCCTTCGGGCCGGAGGTAGTGACCTTCTCTATAGTCAGAAGAACGAAGACAGGGACTACTACAGTACATTACCCCTATTTCCCGAAAAATACTAAATGGTGCGTGGCACGATGCATTAAAGTGTACAAAAATAGGACAGCAGAGAACAGGGCAGTAAGTACTACACAGCTGTTAATAGTGCGTAGGAAGCCTTTTCACGCAGTTACTTCAGCTACCATCGCGAGATCGGTCAAAGAAGTCATGCAAGCAGCAGGTGTGAATGTGAGCATGTATGGAGCTCATTCAGTGCGAGGAGCAATGGCTTCTAGAGCCCTGATGGCAGGAGTACCTTTAAGAGAAACCATGTTAGCAGCAGATTGGTTGAGTGATCGTACGTTTAAAGAGTTTTATTTTAAACCAACAGAGAGTCTAGCTGGAACAGTGTTGGGGAAGCTTTGAACAAGCATAATGCTCGCCTCCAGTCTTGTCATAGAATGAAGATTACCCCTGCTAACTGTGCAGGGAGTATTCATTCTATTAAAGATCTAGGAGGCGAGCATTAAATTCCCACCCCAGTATTGTACTGTCTAAAATTGTATTGTATTATGTTAGCAAGTACGCTACACAGGCATCACCCTAAAATCTTCCATTGTATGTTTCATAGGGGAAGATCAGAAGAATAGCTGAAGGCAGAGTAAGCAGCAAAGGCTACAGGAAGCCGGAGGTTCGCCGGCAGTTGAGTTGCCTAGTTCAAGAAAGACTTTGCACCGTTAGCGAGGAACAGTTATGGATTTTGATAAACTTTCAGAGTGAGTAAAAGCAGAGCAGGAGTCCAAGCACAGAAAGTGGGT
This sequence comes from Ambystoma mexicanum, assembly GCF_040938575.1. Lineage (NCBI taxonomy): Eukaryota > Metazoa > Chordata > Amphibia > Caudata > Ambystomatidae > Ambystoma > Ambystoma mexicanum. The sequence continues at coordinate 580,662,092 of NC_090927.1, read as the reverse complement.
TGTGACTGGAGGAGAGGACATGGACTACAGAGACTCTTGAGTTTTGTAGTTTGAAAAAAAAAAAAAGAAGGGAAAAGTTCTGTTGCAATTTTCTAAGGTTTTATATATGTTTGTTGAACTGCTGGAGAGTAGTAAATAAATGAAGTTGAAGCATAATGCTCGCCTCCTAGTCTTTAATAGAATGAATACTCCCTGCGCAGATAGCAGGGGTCATCTTCATTATTAAGCCTGTACCAGTCAGCAGTGCTGAGGGCCTGTTGCCCTAGAACTCATGGACAATTGTGTATGCTGTGTTTGACAAGTTGAAAACAGAACCACATTAAAAGTGTTCTACCAGCCAATGCAAAGTCTCCTGTGCATCATTATACAACACAGATTTTCTTTTATAACGTGTTACATCAGGAGCAAGCCACTTTAAACCACTATTTCTCGTAGTATTTATTATGTGTTGAAAGACACTGCTGGCGACAGCTGCATAGAAAGTGGAATGGGGTATGTCCAACTGATTCAGGTTAAATCACACGATGGCCGTTTCTTTTTTTAAGCATCTGAAAAGACAGAATAACGGTATAAAACATGTAGGGCTATAAACCTTGCACGATATGGCCATCATCAAGCTCATATCACATCTAAAAATGTAAAAGCTCGCTTGTGATAGCAAACTCTTTATGGTATTATCAAAAAACTAAGAAATGCATACAGGAGCCATATGTAGTTCAATGCCTGGTGATACGTGTTTGGGCTGTTCACACGCACCCGTACTATGATCAAGAAACCACAAGATGGCGGTATTGCACACCATATTGTAGAAGCAGTATTAACCTGAATTATGCAAACATCTCACATCATGTCATGCCATAGTTTCCAAAGCCAAATTCCAAGTCCAAGGTGCGCCCAATGTTCTCTAGAAATAAGATTTCCTGGAATTATGCTATGAAAGAGCATATCTTTATTCCCGATCTAGCACCTGTGATTTTATTAAAGTTGAAATGGCGATATGTTTAAAGTACGATAAACTTTTAATATCACGAACGACACTTGGACTGAGCCCATCTGCGTACGTCAACATTAAATAACCTGGCACTTCGCGTGCACACTTTTTGTTAATCATTCCATGCTCGCCATATCCTCAAAAGGCGGAAATGAAACCCAGATCTAGAGGGGTAGCTAGCTCTGTATGGCCCAAAGAGGAGAGCCGGATGACGGGGCAGAGCCATAATTAGTCCATCTGCTGCATCAGGCCTCCTCACCAAAACGTCCAGAGAAATAGATATCCATGTGTGCCAAGCCTGTTTCAAACTGTCCCAGTTAATCACACATTTTCGATGTCTTATTTTCAACAGTGCCATGCATGTCAATACTGCCACATTAAAACACATTAACATTTGGGCATATATGTTGTTCCCAGAAAATTGTGATGACAGTCTCAACAAAGCAATGCCACGGTCCCCCAGTAAAACACAGGACATGATGTTGGCATCGTCACGGCACCCTGAAATTGGGATCCCAGTAGAAATAATTCCTTACTGGTGTTTCTCAGTTAATCACCCTATCTTGCTGGCATCTACCTTGCACCCATATTCTTTTAAAAAAAACTTTAGTTATTAAAATGTTGTAATTTGATTGAGAGTATAGGAAACGCAGTAGCACCAACAGTATGTTAACATAAATATAGACCAGTGTATTCTGTATCACAGCCAGTAGAATAAAAGATAACAGCCACATTCATTATCAATGCAAAGAAAAGACAATTTGCTTCCCCAAAGCAAGTAAGTTCTGTGGTCATCTCAATACAGAAAAATCTTATTTTCTGTATATGAGTGAGTTTAAGCAAGCTAAGCAACCAGGTGTAAGGTAGAAGAGGGGTGACTCACGAATAGAGAACATGAGTCAAAACCTTTATTTGCAAGCAACAGGGTGGCTGCAAATGAACCCGTACTGGGCCTAGGGTTCCCACTAAATAACACAAGGGAAACTATATAAACTATATAAATGGCAGCAGAGTTGTCTTAAAAAATAGTGTAGTGGTTGTCATGATACGGATGCCGTAGAACACACAATACACCAGATTAGTTCATCATCTTTACCCAGCTTGTTCCAGGATGCGTTGGAGGAATTCCTGTAGGACTTGGGAAAACAACCTAAAATGGGGGAATTCTTAGAATGTATTGTCAGGATGGAGGGGTAACTCAAAGTCAGGGGAAAGGGTACTCAGAAGTACATCCTTCAAGTCACTAACAGTCTGAGGTCATTTTTAAGTGCCCCAGCACATTTCTTTGTCTTGGCATTTGTTGGTAGATGGTTCCAACTTTGAGTACCTTTCCGGGACTATGTAGCCTTCAGGAACTTCTAACTGGGCAAGACCTGTAGTGTCACCCTTCTTGCCCTTGGGGTCTATTGGTGCTTTACTCAGGCAAGTCTGGTAGCTTTCCCTCTTGCCCTAGTGGCACTGTACTGGGAACTAAAAGTGGCCCTGGAAATGTTTTTTCAAAGTGGACCCATACTACACCACGTGGCTGAAAGTAGGAGCACGCTCATCCCCTCTTGGTATGGTTTTGGGGTTCTTAACCCTAGAAAACCTGAAAAAAGTGTCGTCCAAAGTGCATTATTCCCTATATAGAGATCAAAAGTTGTTTGACATAACAAAACAACAGAAAACATTTGTTAACAGTGAGGAGTAGCATATTGGAAGCTGTATAATACATGATATGCTGGCCATGACTGGTGGGGATCTCCTTTTCACGGGCAACAGGACAATACTTTGTGTCCTGATCCCTTTCCCCACAATATAGACAAAGTGGATGTTTTTCCTTCCAAGTTTCTAGGAATCTATTGTGACTATCTGCCTCCAGGGTTACGAAGTCCCTATACGAGGCGGCACAGTGTGTTATGTCGTCCAACAACAGCCTTTCCCTGCAGGGATACCTCTCCCCATGGATGACGGAAACAGATTTATTAGACCATTTTTAATGGTGTGTCCTGACTGCCCACCTAAAAGGAACTCTTGGGGTTTTCCTTCTTGTGACTCTCCTGGGGCTAAGCGGTTACCAAACCCAGGAACCAGCAGACTAGATCTTACTTGTACTACTGGGACCTGTACTGTCATTAAACCTGAAGCCATGGGTGTCTCCTCGCTCCCTAAATGGACTTCGTGTTTCGGATATTCTTCGTGTATGTCAGATGGAAAGGCTTTTAAAACCTACAGTTCTTCTAAGCGGATCACTTTATCCTTGCTGATCTGTTCTGGATTTTGATGGGAGTCAGTGTTAGTTAGGGTGGACGTCTCGTTATGGCAACACATCTCTAAAGGAGCTTAGGGAGTGGGTGCTACAGGCTCCCTTAGATGATGCACTAGCCTTGAGACTTCTGAACTTCCCAGGGTCCTGTTCTTCCAGGGTTCCCTTTACCCAGCACTTATGATATGATATGGCATTTGTAACGCGCCTATACACAAGTGTTTCAAGGCGCGAAAACCTGACTCAGTTGGTGTCCCAGATCATGATTGGGACTTCGGGACACATAGGAATAACTCCTCTTTATCTCTTTCAAAAGTTTGAGAAATATTTGGATTTGGAAAGGAAGATGGTTTTACCCTGGGTCTAACTTTGTCTGCTCTCAGCCACCCCCCTCTAGCTCTCGGTAGAGCGGGAAAACCTTATTACCTTTTTTGGGGGCTTTCCACTGATCTTTCTCCAGGTCCACCTATTCCACCATCATCTGCCTCTCGAAGGCATCCCGAGATGTCTGTGAAAGGGTCTCTATCTCGTGTGTGATGGGGTGCAATGCTTTTTCAAAGATTGTCTGAGCAATTGGTTTGCCGGCCCGTACTGTGTATTTCTGACTGCCTGAGTTGTGTAGCAACATATGATACGCCCCTCGATATTATGGTTCTACTATGCCTGTGGCTACGTCAAGAGAATACCGCCAAGCTAAACCAGGTTTAGCTGCCAATCTCAGGTAGATTCCTTGTGGTGGAGTGACGCTAATCCCTATAGAGATCAGCCGCCTTTTGGGATTGGGTATGTAGGAAGGCAAACATCCCGCTCTGAACCTATTAGTGTGATGTTTTAAAGTATGTTGTTACAGTTTCTTGGTGATTTCACAATTAGATTTCATTCGGCCAACCCTCCTGTGAGATTTATGCTGCCAAGTACATTATGTCAGGAGTCGGAAATGAAAGTCGGACACAAAGTTGCCATATTTTTGGTTAAAGACTTTTTTTTACATAAAACATGATGGCAAAATGCCTCTCTGACCCTATTCTATGAGGCAGAGGCATTTCCCTACCCAATACCAAAAACGAAGCATCTGTCCATATCAAGATGTCAAAATCAAAACTGCCCTTGTGGCCAAACGTTCTATCCTGACCTTCACAATACAAACCAAATTATAAGGTGAAAAGGGAAAATGTCTTTAACCTGGTGATTGCAGAAAGAGTTCATAAAGAAAAAATAGAACAGCTCCAACATAGAAGTTCTCCAAGGTAAAAGAACCTTGGTTCTTGTTGTGTGCCTCATGGACACCACTTTAATTATTATATCTTCATCAAATAATGAAAGGAGTCAGCCTGCATGTCTGAACTCCTTTATTCCCATATCATAACTGACTCCTCTCCATTCCATTCCTTCCCAAGTTCTACCCACCAAACATTCCACATTCTATTCAGCTACAACAGTTCTAGAAGGTGATTCCCTTCCCCCGGATTCTTCAACACTAGGCCAGCGATTCTTAGGCTAACAGTTGTTTGTGTCTTTTCTTGGCCCACAACAATCCTGTCAGTTACAAAGTGACTTAGCCTTGTCATTCCTTCTTTCAAAAGTTCTTTTATTTGTTCATCAAACACAGTCCTTTCTAGGGACTTGTGGTAGATTTGCAACTACCTGGTATACTCCCATGCCAGGATTTCTTATGCACTTGTGATTGCCTGGTATACTCCCCTGCCAGTACCTCTGATGCACTTGTAGCTGCCTGGTGTTAGTTCCACTTTTACTTCCACAATTTCATCTTTCTTGTTTGGTTTTGTATTTCTGGTTGTTTCAACATCCGCTCTCGGTTTCCCCCATATCTACATTGCATACACTCATATATGGTGGGGGTTTGTATTTGCAATATGCCTTCTTGGTTTGAAAACAATCTACTTAATGTCTCTGTTTCTGTGGCAAACTATCTCCCTAATGTCTTTGTTTCTATGGGTTTAAAGTTTACAAATTGTGTTTGGCACGGTCGCCTAAATGCCACGTGGTTCCCACTTTGCTTGGGTTAACTCACCGTCTCTCTGTGGTGTCTTCGGTCCCGTTCGCACTCACACTGCAAAGCTCTGCCGCCTGCTTTCTGCTATGGACTGCTTCCATGTCGTTCCGGTTCCTCTCGCGGCTTCGCTTCAGCACGCCTGCCTTCCTTCAGGTCCTGGTAGGTGAAACATTGCTTTCTCCTGTTGCTGAATACCCAGGAATCTTCCCTCGGTTCCTGGCATATCTGTTGCACGACCTGCTTGCGCAACGTACCTCCGCCTCCTTGCTGGTGAGCCCCTTGGCTCCATCACACTGGTCTGTGCTTCCAGGGCACACACACCTTGCAGAGAGGTGCAACGACTTCTCCCAAACAGCAGCTTACTAGGGTTTGTTTTCAATCTTTAAATGTCCTGTGCACATGTGTATTCTCAGTAAAGACTAGCACGCACATTGAGCTGGATGTCCCCTCTGCTCTGCATCTTTCCCTTCTTCCTCCTCTTCGTAGTACTTGGACATTTTGGGAAATGTAGTCCATTGATGTTAACTGATGCAGATTACTTGGGACATCACTTTCCATGGTTCCATACAATAAGCCAGTTCTATATGGATGGGGATTACAACTGGAAAAGGTATTCTTGGAGCTTTTACTTTTTAGACCAGGGATGGAAGTTTGGCCTAAAGGGTTTTGGGAAAAGGTTTCCCTATTTTCCCTAAGGGCGTATAGATGCATGTCAGTAGACCATAATGGTATTAGGTATCAACCGGTTTTCTTCATGGGTAAATGGGGGATCCCATGTTTCATCCAATGAAGCCATGACATCTCCCCGGAGGCTGTCTCCTCCTATGTGATTCTCACTCATATTGCCGCCCCAGGGTCAGGATCAGGTAGCGACTGCCATCTTCTCGTCACACGGGAGGAGGTTCCCGCTGGGGATCCGCAATGACTCCATCACAGAAATACTCTTCTGACACATTAAAAGTGCAACCATTTTTCACTAGATGGGGTTCCATTGGTTTATAGTCATTGCATCGAATGCAAAAGCGTCGGGGAAAAAAACATTGAATGCATTTTTCTTAATGGGGCCCCTCCCCCAATTCCCCTTTTTTAACCTTTAAAAACCCAATACAATTAAAATAAACCCTTTACCTTAAGAAAACTGCAATAGATCCTTTTTTTCAATGCTTTTTTTTAGATGGTAAGGCATACGATGCTTTGGCATTCAATGCTAAGACTAGATACCGGTTCCATTTTGTGCTATTTAGCTAAATACTATGTTTGCTTCAAATTAGGCCTGAAAATCCTGCTGCATTCAAACTAAGCTAAGCCACACAGTCAGTGTACAGGATAGGATGCAAAACAATGCCAACATTAGTCATGTCCTCATAGTTTCAAGAAGCAGAATTTGCCATGCTTTCCCATAGAGCTGTCCACAAGAAAACTTGAACCTGTTGAAAAGTAATGACTCATGTTCTGAACAGCAGGAAGAAGTAAAATACATTTGTTGCTAGAGGCCTCCAACAAATGAAGACCATGGCTACAAGCCGAATAAGACACTATTGAAATATTGAAGCAGGCCTGAAGTGCTACTGCCCCCTGGTGGGCTTCTGAGTCACTGAACACATAGAACACATAGATAGAATAGCTTTGTAACACAGAAACACCCACTAATTGTGCCTGAGAGTAAGGCTACGTGCAGACACTTTTTTCATAAGATTTTCATTGCAAGATAAATAGCTTCAGTCCCAAGTTGGTCCTGTAGAATACAAAGCTAATATTTCAATGTGATAGTTGCAGAAACACGTTACTGTGAGGAACAGCAAGACACAGGAACCATCTGGGTGACCAAATAGCTGAAGTCACAGTAGTGGCTATTAGAAGTGCCAATTCAATGTTGCCAGAGGTCACTCATTTAGCTAATCCCACTAATTGTGATTGGTTCATCTGCATTGTGATATGGTCAGGATAACGTGTGAAAATTTTTCCAGAGGTTGTTCTAAAACGTCATTAAGGGTTGTTCTTATGATGTCAGCTATAGGTGCTTACGAATGATGTAGCATTCAATAGGGAATCTTTTAGGTGTAACCCTGACCAGAGCCAGTAGGGAGAGAGGGGTGTGTTTTTACAGGGTAATCTGAAATGTTTATTTTACTAATTGAAATGTATTAAAATGATGTGCTTTTTTGTCTATAAATATTGAAGCCAGGTTTGGGCCGAAGGTCCTTTGGGTTTTGGTTTCCTGATTAATTGACCTCCCAGTCATATCGCATTGCAATAAAGAAGATGTCTTTCTACATCCTGTGCACATCATTTTTGTTTCTGTGGATTACTTGGAGTCAGAAGAATATTTTTCTACATACTTTGGTTATCCAGTGCCCTGATCTCCAGTGGCCCAGGGGAGCGCCTGCGGTGCCTTCCGCTGACCGTGTGCCACTGTGCCTGGCCTCCAGTGGCTGGTCTTGTGCGCATAGATTTGGTGAACAGATGCCTTGTTGCCTAAGTGTCTGTCTGGTCCCTGGTGTTAGAGGGAAGCCGCGCAACATTGTGCAAGGCAGTTAAGGGGCAGCAGCGCCAGGGGATGTTGGAGAACACCTAGAACGTGAATGCACAGTTTATGGGTAAAACAGTAATTTTTTTAATTCTCTCTCTCTATCCTTTTTTTGTCTGCATTGCTTGTAAAAATTGCTAGATAGTTTGGAGAGTTCCTCTGAATGAGGAAAAGCAATGTTGTTTGGTATAAGAATTGAGAGATTTTTGAGGTGAAGCCCCCCTTGGTGTGGGGAAAGATGACATCATAGATTGATAACTGCATAAAGTGATGAATTGATGTTGGGTAGCTCCTCTTGGATGGAGGAAAGATAGTGCTGTCAACAAGAGATGGTCCTATGGTGAAAGGACAGGTTGTCTCTGAGTTCTAGGGTAGAGAGAACTTGAGGAGGGTTGAGTACCCTCGACTTGAGGTAAGAGGCAGAAGAGGAAAGATATGTATCATTGAGTAAATAATTGTGTTTTATCACAGGTATTGTGGGCAGCTGTATTTTTGATGTCTAGGCTTTTTTGGAGGTGTTTTGTGGTAAGATATTTTTCTTTTTAACTTGCATTTTGTGATGGTGTCTGAGGTTTTTTACTGTTTGTGTAAGCAACTTGGTTTGTTGCATTGCTATTTCTAAAATAAGCCACCGCTGGCGCCTGCAGACGGTTGATTTGTTAGTGATGTCGGAACATCGAGGTATCATGGGTTCCCCGTTAGAACATTTGTGTAAAGTACTCTGCCACACAGGGAAACATTGTAACGTATCACAGAGAGTGGGTACAGGGAACCTTGGGTAAATTGTTCAAATCTTGGCTCGAAGACGGTCTATTTGATGAAAGCATGTTAGAACATATGCGTACATATTTATTTTCAGCTTACAAAGGAAAGCAATTAAAAAACAGACAAGTGATACTAGATTTATGGAACATGTACACAGTAGAAGAAAATTACCCTGATGACGAAGCAGGAGGAACCAATCGGGGTAGTGGACAAGTCACTGCTCCGTCCCCTTATGGGTTCTTTCGTTCCCAGCCAGCCACAGGGTTCACAAACCCCAGTTTACGCCATCAGTTGAGGATGAAAAGGGAGCACCGGAGAAAGTAGAAGGTGACACCAGAGATCCATTGAATTTAGAAATTGAAACTAGAGCGTGTGGGGAATTAGAAGCAGTGTTACAGAAAGCAGAGGCGGGAGCTGGTGAAATTGACGCACGGCCAAGAGGAGAGGCAGCCCGTGTTGATAACCACAGACCAATGGAGGGCAGGACAGATACATTTCAGGATTGACAGCAAGACGGTACAGGACCCACCGATACATGAGTGGGACTGCCCCCAACCAGAAAGCAGCTATGGGGGATCTCATCAGCCTAGAAGAAACAGCGGGGGTCCAGTAGTTCAAGATAAATATCAAGGGGTCTTCAAGTTGGAATTGAACACCATGATAGTTTAGACTATAACTTTGTGTACTCCGATAGAGAAATAGACAATGATGATGATGAATGGGAGACAGAGGAACAGGAAGGTAGAACACCATGAGCTGACAGGCTTAGACCACTGCCTGGCGGAATGGCCCTAGCAAAGGGTAAGCAGAGAGGGAAAGCCTCACAGAGTAGAAAACGAGGAACGCAGTTCCCGTTGTTACAGAAGGGTTCTGGAGCATAATATACGTGCCCTGGCCTCAGACGGATAAGGTTAACTTGGTACATAACGTTCCTTCCCTCATAGCGGGAGCTAGCAAGATCATTTATGCCTTCGAAAAGAACACAACAGAAATCACTTTAGCAGTAGGAGATATGAAGCGTTTGCTCGCATCACTGTTGGGTGAGCAGGCATTCTCAAAGGAATTGCACCTTTTCTCACTTTCCCTCAGAGGCTCAATGTGACCTAAGCCTTAGTTCTCTCTGGGCTTCACTGCTGCAATAACCTCCTCCTGAATCGACCATCTTCCACTCTGCAACCCCTCCTGCTAATCCAGAATAGGGCAGCAAGACTTATACTTAAGCCCAGGGACCGCATCTCTTCTGCACTAAAAAGTCTTCACTGGCTCCCGGCTGCTGCACAGATTAAATTCAAATTCCTCTACATCATCCACAAGGCTGTCTGGGCCCAGTGAGCACACCATCTTCAACTTTATCTCACTAAATACTCTCCCTCTAGACCACTACATTGTCTGGCCCCAACTCTCTGTGTGTAAAGCGTTTTGCTAAACAGAGAGTAGGTGGTATTCACTTTCCTCGGAGGGCTCCCTCCAATGGAATAGCCCCCCCCTCCCTCTGGCGTTGAGTAGGTTCTTCTCAAATTCCAGAAGATCCTTAAGACTTTCCTCTTTTCCTTCTCCTTCCCTTCTTCTGTCCTCTGCTAATCCCACAGTTGCTGCGATCAGTGTCCTCGGCCCTTATGCATCCTCTGGGCCCTGACCTCCCACACCAATCCTGCCCAGCTCTTGTCTATCCACAGCACTTGCATCTGCACACCCTCCACCCTGGAGGTTTTCACTTACACCTCCCGTGGCCCCAGTCTGGGTAGCGGTAAGTGAACATTGACCATATTCGAGTCTTAGCGCCTCAACTGGGACGGAAGATGGAAGATTGATTATGGTTCAAAGAATTTTTGCCTCTATCTTGTCAAGGCCTACTACGTGGCGTTATGGAAGCGCTAATAGTCCATATGTTATGCTTGGGACCATACTGGTTGGATAGATCTCCAGTAGTGCGTGTACATTATGTCCTCCTCTTTTTACAATAGCTCGTTTTGCCACCATCCATTTTTTCCATGCCTTAATTAAGGTGGCATCCATATATTAGTTCTTCGTGGGGTCTGGTTTTATCGAGAAGACCAGATATTCCATCACTGTCTCCAGTTTCTGGCTGCCAACCTTCCAGGTCATTGGTGTTTTCCTATTGATTTTGCCTGCCAAGTGCTTAAAGGACAGTTCCGGAACTTTTTTTTATTGTCCCTACGGTTCGGCCATGTGTTTTTAAGCATAAATCGGTAGATCGTAGAAAACTTTCCTATGGACCTTACCCGACTTTTCGTCCATTAACGCACTCGAAATCAGCCGCCATTTTCTGATAATCCTATCTTTTCCCCCATCGCCCTGGCTCACCTGCTTTTGCGGCACTAAATCAAATCCCCCGCCCCTGAGCCTGACATCAGCAGACGCGTACCGCCCATTTCCCAACGCCAAAGCACGTTTCGTGTCAACAAACGCTGCGCCTCAGCTAATGAAGTGTCGACATGGAAATGGCAGGACGCCTCTTTCCTCAATAAGTATAAACACACCGTTTCACAACACACAGCAGCAGATTTTCGATTCCATTTTTCTCTCTGTGTTACTTTGAGTATTCTGTGACTCGTTTCTGTGCTCTGGTCAGCTACCTTCGCCGCTTCTAGGCCTTGTGAACACCTGTACCATCTCTGTAAATTATTTTACTTTCTTTACCACACAATGGCTACAATAATGCCGTATATGTACGAGCCCGAGTACACCGAGGAAGAACTACTGGAAAGGCAAGCACGCGGAAACGATGGGGATTCGGACGGCAGTTGGGAGGACCAGTCAACGGATGAAGAGCCTGGACCATGTCGCATGGACGGCGTCTCCACCTGGTGCACGTGCAATCGGTGCGAGCTAATGCCAACTGAGGAGGAGAACTGCTGCTGCCGTGAAAATTCCGGGTGCTTGGCCTACATTTCGGAAGGCGAGCCAAGTCCGCAATGCATCACCGAGCTGCCAGAGTTCAGGGAAGCCTGCCTCTCACGGACCGTGTTGAGGATGATGATGGTGCTTATGCACGAACTTCGCGGCACTGTTCGTCCGCGTAATCCGAGTAACGAGTAAGTATACTCTGGTTGTGATGTCAGTGATGCCACTACTATTTCATGGTCGTCTCCCACATATAAAATTACATCTACATATCATTCGAATGCATGTAAATTGGTTCCATATTGTGCATTTTCTAGATAGAATTTTTTTCAAAGCAGAATGACATTTTTTACCTGAATCGACAGTGATAAGAAAGTTTTGTCATTTTAATACAGTTTGCATCTTTCATTTTCACAGGTGGTACAGGCTGGTGGCCTATCGTTGCTTCACTTGGTGGCTTCACGGGAGGCTCGGACACCGCGTTCGGAGAGTAATACCTGCCTGTGCGGTACTTGCCATTAGACAACATTTCCCCAGCGACAGTGGACAATACCGCGGATTTTCCCTGGATGTGCTGCAACCGGAACTTTACAATGTGTAATGTTTATTATTTATGTTCAATTGAAATTAAGATCTAAAATAAAACCCAACATATATTTTAACAATGGTTGTTTTGATTTTTTAAATGAATCTAGTGTGTCTCCATTGAATAGTCTTCATGTGCCTTGTCTTGTCACACCACATGTCTCCGGCCAGCATCCTCCCTCACGCTGGCCGCCCACCTTCAATTCACATAACCGTTGAACCCATATGCAGCAGGCATACATATGCTATTTTGCGGGTTGGCATCAAGCCTCCCGGCCTTGCCTCCTCCCCCAAAAATACTTACCACACCACTTTGTTCAAGCGTTGGCAATAAAAGGCCGTTGGATTTTATTGATACAAAACATGGTTATAGGTAAATAATCAATATGGTTGATCAGAATAAATCATCCTTTTGGGCACCGGGTACAGAGATGACCCCCTCTGGCCCGTGCCGCCTTGCCACCACAGGCCAGCCTGCTGCTGACTAACTGCCTAGGCATCCAGGGTCTCCAGGGTGAACTGCACCCAAATATTCTCCTGGGAGGCTGAGGTATTTATAAACTCACCCCCCTGCCTTCCATGTACTAGATCCTGCAGCCTGCCTCTTACATGCAGTTAGATGGCCTCTCCTTGGTGAGGCCCTGCGGCATACGAGTCTTGTCTGCACGACCACCGCCCCAATCCACCCCCCCGCCCTATCAAAGGCAGTTCGCACCGGGGTACTTTGTGCTGGCAAGTGGAGCTGTCAGGGAGCGATAAAGGCCAAGAGGTGCCAAAGACCATGTACACTTCAAAGTGGTCTATAGAGCATGGGTTGTTGTTCCCATGTCTACCTCCAGACCCTGTGTCTCCTGCCAAGCATCCCCCCTCACGCTGGACGCCCCCCTGCAATCCACATAAGTGTGTCTCCATTCACGAGTCTTCATTTGTCTTGTCTGCACGACCACCGCCCCAATCCACCCCCCGCCCTATCAAAGGCAGTTCGCACCGGGGTACTTGTGCTGGCAAGTGGAGCTGTCAGGGAGCGATAAAGGCCAAGAGGTGCCAAATACCATGTACACTTCAAAGTGGTCTATAGAGCATGGGTTGTTGTTCCCATGTCTACCTCCAGACCCCGTGTCTCCTGCCAAGCATCCCCCCTCACGCTGGACACCCCCCTGCAAACCGCATAATGCCACGACATATAAACGTCATTCACAAACACACCCCTGTTTCAAATTCTTTATAACCCACTTCATATTTCTAATGAGAACTTCTTTGCGCTTTGCTAGTCAACCCGTGAAGGTGCTGGTTATCTGCTCTTCGTCTCTGTGAACTTCCGTGACCACTTCGAGGAAACTCGTCAGTTTGCAACCTGTGAACTGCTCCCTGTTCTACGACAAGAAACTACTCTGATCCCTACATCTAACTGTTTGTTCGTCAAGGTAAGGCCATGTACCATAATCATTTTGCGTCCAATTTCTTTTCGTTCAAGACAGTACATGCAAGGAACTAGTCACATGTTCTGAGTTTAGTGAAATTATTTTTCTATTTTTTTAAAGTTATTCAAATACTTATCCGCATGTGAATAACGTGTATAGTCCCAAGAACCAAAACAAACCTTGCATTGAACCTTTTATGTGTCATTTTATTTTTTAACACATTGGTATTCATAGAGAATTGTTGATCTTTACTTTTCAGAACTTTCCACAATGCCTGCCTGTTCCATTGGCGGTTGCCCTTCGAAGACTCATAGTAAATCTGAAGGTACTATAATGCATGTTTTCCCTAAAACAATAGATCAGATAAGAGAATGGGTCCGATATTGCGGATATCCACCGTCTGAGCTTGAAAGTAGAGTCCTAGAAGTCTTTGCGGACAAGAGGGGTGATCGATACCGCATCTGCAGCAGGCACTTTACCTCTGACATGTACTCCACATCATTGCTAATAAAGAAGAACACACCGCGAGCGAAGCGAAAATTGCTCTCAACCGCTATTCCCACTCTATTCATCCACATCCCTCCACTGGTGAGTCAAGTTTACGTATTTATCTCTCGGCCTTGCGGTAGTGTGTAGCATTAGCTAACAATAATTTCCCCATTTATGTATCCACTCAATATGAAGGCGGAAGATTCTCCATCCATGTCGTTATTGCAGTCATCAGCCACTTCAAGCGCCTATCGGGTAATCTTACTTAGCTATTCTGCCACTGACTTGTTTTAGTCATGTAAATCAACAGTTTTAATTTATCGTGTGATTATTTTACCTAATGGTACACCCTTGTACTCGTCCTCTAGTCTTTGTTTTCAGTTATAATTATTGTCATCCAAAATAATGCAAGTACTGTCTTTCAGGGAGATGCTGAGGAGTCCAACGCATTGACGACAACCGTTGATGTCACTCAGATGCTCGAGGTACGTTTCCGGGCAGTTCCATCGATAGAGATCATCAGATCTTGCATTCTTGTAGCGTGATTGTTACACACAATGTTTCTTTCGTTTTTAGCCATTGATATGTCCTTCTGTCGTCGCCCTCCTATGTGTCTTCTTTTTTCAATATTGTGTTCATTACTAATGAAAGTCCTATGTTTCAGGGAGTCGATGGAGCATTAGTCCAAGAAGAAGGGGGAGCATGCAGTTACGGGTCGGCGCAACAGCTTGCAGAAGTGTGCACCGCAGTTACATCGTCCCTTGATGTTCTTATGCATTTCGAGGTATGGATACTGACAGTTCGATCAAGCTAAATCATATGACGTGATTACATCCGCTATACTTCCTTCTTTATTAACGCAAGTACTATGTTTCAGGGAGATGACGGAGCTTCTTCTACAAGAACATCACCCCTAGTAGTTGATGCAGATCTCTGGGTGGTGACACTTCCAACGATCGAGCAAATCGAATCATATTTAGATATCCATTATTTATTTTAGACAACTGATCATTTGTGCAGATCTATTTAGATGAGCCGTTGACGCCTGCACAAAGTGTATGTTCTTTTTAACAAAATAGAAAACCATACTAATGCAATTACTGTGTTTCAGGGAGTTACTGAAGCATCATCTTCAATAATATCATCAATGGAAGTCTATGAGGAGCCCGAGGTATGGATCTTGACAGTTCCATCTAACTAGATCAACAATGCATGAATAATTGTCGTTTAAATGTTCTACACAAAGCGTTCATTCGTGTTTTGCTATTGAGATGTACGTGGGTATTGGTCCCCAAGTACATTTTGTGTTTTCAATATTATTATACATACTAATGAAAGTTCTATGTTTCAGGGAGTCGATGGAGCGTCAGTGCGTGATGGATGTGCTTATCATGAAAATATAGTCGTTGCAGCGCAAGAGGAAGTGGAGACATGCACACACGAGTCGGAGCAACAGCGTCCCGATGTTGAAGTTCGAGGCAATAAAGTTTCAAAGAAAAGAAAGCAAAAGAAGGTTAGTGTCCTGGTCACTATATTATGTTGTTTTTCACTGTTAATAGTTCAATACTGTAAGTTGTGTTTAAACTGAACATCCCTTTTCCAATCTGTCCTCTAGTTGCGAGTGGGTGTACGAACTAGATCTACACAGACAGTGAAGCGAACGAGAGATGTTGCTTGTCAAACCTTTTGGCAGGGACTTGAGACTGGAGATGCATCGTGCCAATGGGAAGAATATGAAGTGATTAACAACGGAGCTATACCACATCCAGCCATTGATAGTGAATGTCCTCCTGGTAGTTCGGATGCAGTCGGAGATCAATTCACAGAATCCACACCCGCAAAAACTAAGACCGCGAGAAAGTTGAAGAAATTGTTTTATTCACCCATCGCCGGAGAAGGAACAGATGTTGCAATGGAAGAGAATGAAGTGGACGACAATGAAACACCATCAATATCACTGAACATAGCGGAAGACGATATCAGAGATTCTACCTTTCATGTGAGTGACATGTCCTCAACGTTACAGGCCGAACCAGCTGGGATGCAGAGTGACAGTATAAGGAAAGAGGCCAAATTCATTGTATTCGATAGTTGTTTGATTGATATTATTATTCGGATGAAATGTGGGCATTCGGTTGGTGGGGAAGTATGTGGGGAGCCATTGATTAATGTGACTCGTGCAATTCGAGGCACTAACCTTAAAATACATGCCACCTGTACAAAATATCATCCTTTCTCATGGTCTGCACAACCCATGCTGGGGCAACTGCCAGCAGGCAATCTACTTTGTGCAGCGGCTGCACTTTTTAGTGGTTCAAGTTTTAAAAAGTTAGAGTCTTTCTTTCAGTTTGTGGGAATCCATTTCATTGCGAAAACTCAGTTCTACAAATACCAAACCGATTATCTATTTCCAGCCATTAGCGAAGCTTGGAGAATGGAAAAAATGTCTATTGATAGTACATTCGCGGGCAAACGGTTCAGGCTAGCCGGTGATGGACAGTGCGACAGCCCAGGATTTTCAGCCAAGTACTGCACCTACCACTTTCAGGACATGGAAAGTAAGAAAATTGTGAGTTCGGTGGTCGTGCATGTGTCACAAAGTACATCCTCAGTGGCCATGGAGAAAGTTGGCTTTGTAGCATCATTGCAAGAACTACAATCGCGGGGAATGGTGATCAACCTGATAGCCACGGACAGACACGTTTCAATTGCCAAGACAATGAGAGAAGAGTACAAAAATATAAATCACCAATTTGACGTTTGGCATCTTGCAAAAACAATCAATAAAAAAATGTCGGCTGCAGGTAAAAAAAAAGATATGCAAGGTATTTCACAGTGGTCCAAGTCAATCAGCAACCATCTTTGGTGGAGCTCAAAAACATGTGGAGGGTCGTTGGAAATTCTACTGGAAAAATGGCGGTCAGTAATGCTACACTGTAGCAACGTTCACCGCTGGACCACAAACCAACATTTCCACAATTGTGAACATGGCCATTTGTCCACAGAGGAGGCACGGAAGAAGAAGTGGTTGATTCCTTCATCACCCACTCACAAAGCCATTGAAAAGATTGTATTTGATAAAACTATAACAAGAGATTTGAGGGGACTCACGGAATTCTGCCACACAGGAGATTTGGAGGTGTTCCACAATATGTGCCTAAAGTACAGGCCAAAACGATTGCATTTTGGCATGGAGGGCATGATAAATCGGACTCTTCTAGCGGTCTTGGCACATAACCATAATGTTGGCCGTCAACAAAGTAGGACGACCGGAACTTTAGGGACGCTTCGCTACAATAAGGCCTTCACTAAAAGAAGTAAACAATGGGTGATCAAACCAGTGTTTCAGGATATGCAATATGAGTTTATTGAGAGACTTATTGTTGATGTCCTAGATAGGCACATACATGGAGTTGTGAACGAACCTGTGCAGGGGACAACTGCATTGCCACCCAACATTGCCTCTGTTCCATGTCCACCTTAAGACGAGCTCATTGAGAAATACACATCACGGTTTAAATGATTGTAATTTGATTGTCTGTTCTCTCGAGTCTCCTCATGTCGCAGGCCCATTGAATATTTGTAGCTATGTATTGTGTAAATAAAAGTGATTGCTCTGTGAGTCCTGTGAGATGGCCTTACACTGAATGTAGCTAACTAGGAATGTGTGCTCGTTCAAAGTGAAGGTCAGCTGCTTTGATTTTTTTCTCGGGTGCCGGAATGGCCCACGACTCAGTATAAGGTTCTATTGTTATTTGACCTTGACAGGCCGGGACCATCCCGAAAGACTTCTTTTTGGGGGTGTGGGGCAATAACGTAAGAAACGATAATGAATATAATTTCAGAAACGAAAGCCATTTAATGTTCGTTCATTAGAAGAAATAACGTCGGCATAGAAGGAGTTGTATTTCGGGGCTGCCCTACGCACAACACAATGGAAAATGCAAATATAATGTAAGTAACTCTTTAGATGAGTTTATACCGCAATTTAATTACTATACAGTAGCTTTAAAGACGGGTTAAGTTGTACTTGTTCGTTCTATGTGGCATATTGTTTTGTACCGCGCACTATCTTGAGGAGAACCATCTCCTTTTACGGAAGCACCTCAAAACCTTCCTCTTTGCTTCTGCTTTCTCTCTCCTTCTCCCCTGCTACAACTGGTCCACTGTCTGCGACCTCGGTCCTGGGCCCTTCCACTCTCCACCTGCACTGCCTCCCTGTCAACCCCTGCACTGGGGGACTGTCTCAGTATCCTACAGCCCCCCCTTGACGTATAATACCCAGTTGCACTGTCCTAGCTATGAAATAATTTCCCGACCTAATATATAAAATGAATAATTTTAATAAAGATCTGATGGTGAGACTAATTTCATTTTTTATGTTTTTAAAACAGGTACATCCTTCATTATTGTATGTGTCACGATTACCAGACACCGGCGGATGGCTTTTATAACCGCCAGTTGCTTCTCCGCGTGAACAACGTTACCACCCTGACCATTTTATGGGACGATCGCCAAGTACAAGTATGCCCTTACGCGGTACTAACGGCTAGATGCAATATACAGACCGTTGTGGTGGCCTAGTGCCTCGTTGTTGGAACAGCCATGCGATTATCAGTGCGACCGAAGAGCTTATTTTATCATAAACCAACACCCTGTGTACTGCACACGAACATCGCTTGCCTCAAGACGAACTATTTTGGATCGAGAGCAAAGAAAAATGCAAATCGCAGAATATTCTCTAAACATTTGATGTCCAATAAATGTACTTTGCCAAATGGACAATCTTGCCGTTTGCTTTTAAACCACAGTTTCATATTCCGAATTGTGGCGCTGTATTGTGAGATGATCTAAGACCCTGTGTACAGCAAAGGAACATCGCGTGCCTCAAAACGAACTTTTTGGAACGTGAGCAAATAAAAATGCAAATCGCAGAATATTCTCTAAACATTTGATGTCCAATAAATGTACTTTACCAAATTTACAATCTTGCGGTTTGATTTAAAAGTACAGTTTCATATTCCGAATTGTGGCGCGCTGTGTTGTGAGCTAATCTGTGTTGGTTTCCGGGTTCTGTGTGTAGTCGCGTAGAAGACGCCTGGGCGCGTTTGCCTACGCAGCACAGTCACGTCACAGATAGAGGCGGGGAATATGAATGTTTTGATAAAGTCTGTTTCAGGGGCGGGGGATTTGATTTAGTGCCGCAAAAGCAGGTGAGCCAGGGCGATGGGGGGAAATGATAGGATTATCAGAAAATGGCGGCTGATTTCGAGTGCGTTAATGGACGAAAAGTCGGGTAAGGTCCATAGGAAAGTTTTCTACGATCTACCGATTTATGCTTAAAAACACATGGCCGAACCGTAGGGACAATAAAAAAAAAGTCCCGGAACTATCCTTTAATTTTTGTTTTCCCTGTATTTATTTGCATTAGATTTTTTCTTGCATAATCTAGGAGAGTGTTGGAGTCCTATCTGGGTCTTATCTAATAGGATTGTATCGTCTGCATATGTAATGCAGGCAATTGCTTCACCCATTATTTTTGGAGGAAAGTTTCTGGCCATTCCTATTTGGCTTGTATATCTGAGGTATACAGGTTATATAGTATTGGGGCTAATGGACAGCCTTATTTTAGTCCCCTCGTGGTCTGGATGTAGCCGGAGTATGATCCTGATTGACTCAGATGGATCGACACAGTAGTATCGGTGTAGAGCTGTTGTATATGATGTAAGAGAAGTGGGTCAATCCCCCATTTGAGTAGTTTTTCTGGGGGTAGAGGACATAAAATAATGTCAAAAGCCTTACCGAAATCAACGTAGCGCATTGAAACAGTATTTTCATATTGTATAGGCGCCTAACAAGCAAGCAATAAATAAACAAAATAAATAAATATGGAGAAAGGCGGGGCATAGGGGGTGACATTGAATAACACCGAACACAATGGTGCCCCATTCAATTACTGTAGGGCATAAGTGTGGAAGATTTTGGGGAATGTGTATACCAATAGGCCAGATATAAATTCAATTATGGCCAGTACAATGACGGCAGATGAGGCACTCGTATGGGGGCCTGATCATGAAGGTTAGTGAATTTCTAACGTGTTACCGCTCAGTATTGAGATTGTACATAGATGAATAGTTACATTGATTACTTTTTATTATTCTAGAGAGAAAGACAGTACGTACCTAGCTGAAGAAGGGATGAAAGTATCCCAAAACGAGTAGAAATTACAGTAGGAATTACAGGAGGGACTTTGAAAAGATTTTGGGACTCAGCATTGTTATCTGTGTTCGAATTGGAAATATATAAATGTTTTACTAAACTTGTGGTGAATTCACTTTGTACTTTTTATAGACAGGATATAATTTAAAAAAAGGGGTTTTGTATCATGGGCGAATTACATTTGGTTACGTAACAGTGAAATAATGGGCCTCATTACGAGGCTGGCGGTAGCAGCTCCTGTAATACAGGCACGGCTCCCGCCAGTATTTTTTTTTTTCAGCGCCCAGGAGTGGGCAATTGCCGGGTCATTACGGGCTTGCCGGACCCGCTATTTGGCCATTCCTGGGCACCAGAAAATATTCTTCCCCATTTCCATTGAGCCTCACAGGGCTCAATGGGAATGGGGAAGCCGGATGCACCGGCACCGTTATAAACGGTGCGGGTGCATCCAACATGCTCTGCTGGCAGGTGCCGGTACGGCCGCCAGTTCAGGGTTGGCGGCCGCAATGGCACTCGCGAGCAGAGCTCGTAGTTTGCCGGTCTGGGCACTACGGTAACAGCATGCTTACCAGTACCGTAGTTCCCGGACCGGCAAACTTATAATGAGGCCCAACCTCTTTTTAGCCCCATCCTTCTTTGAAACAGCTCCTTTCTCTGGCACGACGTTCCCATGTTCTCTCTTCATGCTGCCGCAGTAGCTCACACTTTGCCCTTCAATTTATTGTCCTTCTTGTCGAGCTCCTTTACACACGCCAACATGTGCGTTATCTTCTTTGCCATATCCAGGGCCTCAGCAAGGGTGCGGCCTGCTTGGTCCAAACCACTTGCCGAATTTTACTTTCCTTCACTTTTAACATGAAGTGGTCTCGCAACCGTTCATCATTTGAAGCCCCGAAGTTGCATTTGTTGGCGAGTTCCCTCAAACCTGTTATGAAGTCGTCTATGAATTCTCCCTGTTCTTCCCTTATTTCGAAGTAGTATTGTTTCAATATAACGTTCGACTTATTCTCGAAGTGGATGTCAAGTTTCCTCAAAATAGATTCACACAGATTGAGCACTTCTACACTCCCACTTTCATCTCCATCTAACCCTGTACTAGTCTGTGTGGGTTCCCAGAAGGCTTTTCAAGGTTCTTTTGCCCTCAAAACACAAACAATGCATGAGACGTGTACGTTGGAGGTCAGCGCTATATGACGGATCATGTATGGTCAGGATGTTGTCCTGACAATCCTCCTTCCAAGCTTCCCACTTGATTGCCGGTGTCCCTAGGCTGAGCAGAAATGCAGCTGGCAGGTTGCTCATTCTCCTCCCAATTAAACAGCGTTATCCGTGTAGCGAAGTGGCTATTTCTTGTGTTTAGCCACTCACAGCTGAGTTATTAGGCACTCGCATGATAGAGATGCACTCCAAAGGAAAATGCTATCTGGTGTATATGGTAAAGTAAGGGCCTCATTAGAAGTTGGGTTGTATCCCGCTGGTAAATCTCGGGGGGATACCACCAGACAGTATTACTGTTACCAGCACTTGGTCTGCCGGAATTACCGGCAGATGCCAACGACCGGTAAGTACTGGAATTTCCCTTCCCAAATAGGTCTCCATAGGGGAAATTGCTGGTAATACTGGCATTTTTTGGTGCTCTGGTGCCCGCAATTACCAGCAGCTCTGACCTGCAAGAAGATCCCGCCACCCCAGCACCCAATTTGTAGTTTACTGGTGCGGTAACGTGCCAGGAAACAGTATCACCGGCACCTTAATGTTGCACCGGCAAACAT
Source organism: Ambystoma mexicanum (assembly GCF_040938575.1). Lineage (NCBI taxonomy): Eukaryota > Metazoa > Chordata > Amphibia > Caudata > Ambystomatidae > Ambystoma > Ambystoma mexicanum. The sequence goes on along the minus strand of NC_090927.1, from coordinate 580,640,199 downwards.
GTAATGAGGGCTCTTAAAAGTTAAATTACTGCAACCAACATACCTTTAGCCCTGTGACGAGAGATCCACACTCTGCCATAATCTTCCTCTACACGCAAGCGAGTGAAGTGTCCTGTTCGGATCGCCCTGCGAGGATTACAACTTCCTTGTTGCTCGACAACTGTAAAAGCCACACAGCACGCAGCTGACGCTGCAGGGTCCTTTCCCAAAATTCCTTTCCAACTACCATCCTTCTTAGAACTTAGAACGCAGTTCAACTATGTACAAGATTGCATGGATGCTCCAAGCAAAGAGGATGTTTTATAAATAAACAAACTTTGTGTAAGAACAACATATAACACTGCACACCTGCTGTTCCGCAGCGTTCTTCGTTGACTGAGGGGGCTGTTCCAGTAACTGTGGGACCATGCTTCTTCGGGTAAGTAATGTGAGGCTCACAACTGAGTTGAGTTTTCTCATGGTTTGACATTATATTTGCAACAGAAATAATAAATAAACCCGAACTATACCTACTCTACCAGGGGATTCCCTACCTATTCTAGGGTCTAAGGGAGAACCTGCTAGCATACACAAAACTAACCCATACACTAAACACCAACACATTCAAAGTAGGACATAAACAACATAAATAAAAGGTTACCAAATAATTAAGGTCTTGGATGACTTGTACTTGCTCTGAGCAGATTCCGCTCCCCCAGTAATGTCCAAAGTCAACTTCTCCCAAGAAAGACCAAAGTCTTACATCTGTTCTTGAAACGTTCCAAAGAAACAAAAAGTCACTCAAACATAAATCCACAGATAACAGTTTCTTCTTCATTGGATGAATAGCTCCCTTTTCAAAGCTCCACAAAGAAAACAGCAGCAATGGTAATCCTGGATAATGTTCAAAACAAAAATGCCACTTCCACTTTAAGAGCAACTTTACTCTTCTGCAGCGTCTTGAATGCAATTTGTCAGGATGCTTCTCTTTAAGGGAGTTGCTCTCTCCGTGGCAACTTCATCCTGCCAATGTAATTACGAGAGCAGGCTTCTCTGCCTCACAGATGTCTTCTGCTTCAACTTCATAAACGTGTAAATGCTCTGACAAAATCCTAGGCAACCCCAGTTCTACTTCTTCTGCTTCGACTTAATATTATGGATATGATTAGGTAACTTAAGCAAGACTCTTCTTTCCACTATTACAAGAAAGGGCAACCTTGTTGCCTTTCCTCTAAGTCTTGTAGCTACCACAAAATCTGCTTTAGCTTCTCACTGCCACAGCATCAGCTTCAAAGATGTGTAAGTATTTCTGGTTACATGTCCCACCTCCCTTCCCCAGCTTTTCAGGCGTCTCTGTGTCTCTGGGGTTTAGCCCAAAGCTGTAATACTGTATTGTATTGTGCCTCCCCTGTATCAGAGGACCCAGGGGTAGTTTTAACTTCAACAACGTCAAGAGAATGAGCTTCAGTTTTTAATTTTGCTAGCGTCCTATCACCAAGCGACTGTGGCTACTTTTATTAAGCTGCTTCATCAGGTCACCAGGGCCTGCATTAATCAAGCTCTTTCATCAGTCATCACTGGCAGCCTAATTTCACCAGACTATTTGTGGCCCTGTGCCTGCATTCGTCAAATGCCTGCAGCACACCCCAGTGCCTGCATTCATCAATGCCATTTTGTCACAACCTATTGTCAACCTTTCTTAAGTTTCTTCATCGGTTTCAGAGCCTACATTCACCAGGCCCCTTCATCAGGCACCAATGAGTACCAGTATTAACCAGAACTTTATTCAAGTCCTGCACCTGGTGTTATCATGAGTATATGCTGCCTGCATGCTGACCATGTCAATTGAGTGCCTTCTTGTGCTTGCAGCCCTGGACGTATGAAAGGAAATAGCATAGCTTAACAGAGCAAGATGTTGTTTGCATCCAATTTCCACATTTGGCATGCAACCATTTGTCAGTTCCGGCTTCGGTGAAACCGATTTCTTGGCTGCGTTTATGACATGGGGTTATGATCTGTAAAATGTGCTCCTCCACGTGGCAGCCTATGAGGCAACTCACCTTTATCGTTACACAAGTCACCTAACTGGAGCGATGCCCAGACTGTACTCTACAGTCTATTCTGCAAACTCTCTGTCTAGACTCAGTGGTAAGTTCTGATAACAGCTGCCAGCTAACAGTCTCATTTGAAAACTGCCTTGAAAATGTGTTTTTCTGTTTATCCAGCACCTCTTCTGTGTGAGTGAGAGATACGTCACCAGGCCTATCTGGAAGTCCATACAGGCTCACTACCTCAGGAAAGTAACAGTGGCAAAGCTCTGGAGGAGGGTAAGGAGGCAGAGATAGAAGGTATTGTGCATAGGGGAAATGGGAGAGACAGCAGGCCCGGCTCCAGCAGGGGCTCCAGGGGGGCCAGGCCCCCCCAAGAAACTGCTCTGGCCCCCCCTAGAAAGGAGGCCTCTGCCCGGACCAAAAGTTGTTGCTGCTTGTGTGCCGTACCGTTTTCTTTTAGTTCCGTTAATGAACGTGAACAAAAGAAAACGGTACATGCACGCAGCGTGCACATCGCACAGTGGTCAAGAATAGGGTTAAGGGGAGGCGGGCTGCTATTATTTGATGAAGCTGCTTTTTGGACTCCAAAAAGCAGCCGCAGCAGCCCGCCTGCCCTTAACCCTGGAGCACTGCAGTAAGTGGCTAAGTCACTCACAGCGCACGCACGCAGAGCAACACAGAGCAAGGCTGCACAGCTGGTGCTGGATCGGCGCACAGGCTGCCTTGGCCCACGCCTGCGCAGTGGAGTAACTCTGGTGGAAATGTTGGGCGGGACATGACATCTGAAGAAAAGGTGCCCCAGCCAAATTAATGAAGACAAAATAGTGTGCCATGAAAGTTGGGGGGACAAACACCTCTGCCCCCTCGTAAAATTACGCCCATGCGCCTGCACATTGATTGAGCATTTTCACGTGCCCTCACTATGCGCAGGCGTGGGCCAAGCCTAAACACCCTTCCCTTGCTGGCACAAACATCATAATGCAGTGAATGCAGACAAGGGTTGGGCCAGCTGCAGTGTCAGTGCGCCTACAATCTACGTTGGAACTTCCCAAGTTCCAAGGCTGGAGTCAGTCGGACTTGGAGACAGAGGGTAGAATTTCAGTTAAAGGTAAGTGCTGGAGGAGGAGGCAGTGGCCAGTCTGCCGTAGCCCCGGGGTGGCATACTTGCCAACCCTACAGATATAGGCTTTAGGCAGTAGACTACTGCTTTTTAAGCAGTCCTACAGCCTACAGATAATCTGAACCTGCAGCCTGCCGTAGAGACACATAAATGACTACTCGCCACTTTAAAAAGTAGTAGCCTACTTCTTACAGCCTAAATCTGTAGGGTTGATTTCAGTGACAGATCCTACTGCTTTTTAAAGTGGCGGGTAGTCATTTATGTGACTCTACGGCAGGCTGCAGAACCAAGCATGCAATACATAATTATACATTTCTAACATTTCAACATCTTTCCATGTTGTGCTTTTTGATGGGTTGTTAATTTTAGAATGCTTCAATGGTGCCAACAATGTATGTTTTGTATTTTCCTGTGATGTCATTGTTAGGGAATTATTTTTTCTGAAACTTGAAAAATCCTACATCTTCTTGGTCACAGAATGTTGGCAAGTATGTGGCACTGGCACACTGAGATTCTAACCAGAAACTGGCAGTCTGGGCACTGGCAGAAGACTCAGGACTGACAGTCTGTCAGATACATCAGAGAAAAAATGACTGCCTGTCCTTCTTACTGAAGCCGGTAGACTCTACTTGCAGCCTGTGTTTTCGGAGATGCATGCTGATCGCAATAAAAACAGCTGTGTGCAACATTTCCAAGTTTAGTCCAAGAAAAAACAGTTTCATTTCGGCTTTAGTTGACACATGGCTGGGAATTAAATAGGAAATATTGCACAAATATATTTTAAAGGCATGTACTTTTACTTTAAAAAAAAGATTATTTTGAATTAAAAGCAGCAGGACGCACTTTTCACGTATTGGAACTTTTTAAGAGAGTGCAAAATCTGATGCAACGCAAACAGTCCTTGGAAATTCCAATATACTGTAATTGTGACTATGGAAGAGTTTTCACCACAGTGAGGGAACAGGCCATCACAGACTAAATTACACTCTGGTGTCGTGCTACCAGCTTCAGTGAGAACGAAGGACAGACTGGCCTGGCAGGGAACAAGGTAGGAAAGCCTGATGCTCTCAGTGCCAGGCACTGTAGCTCTGCTGCCCTTCTGGGCTTTTGTATTTGCAGCAGGAGGTAGGCAGAGAGACACGGTAGTGGACTAGTGGCTGGTAGTTTGTTGTTGTTGCTATCTTGGCTGTGCAGGGTTAGAAAGTGAAAGGGAGAGGTGCCATGCTTCTTGTGGAGGGATGCACCACATGTCAGAATGGGGTGCAGGGAGAGATATATTGCATGAGCAAGACAGCAATGTGTGGTGGGGTTGGGAGTGAGGAAGAAAAATGGGAGGAGGCGCCACAGTAGAGTGTGGTGAATTTGACAGTAGGGTGCATGGGGCGGTTGTAGTCATAGAAGGAGAAGTACACTGAGAATGAGCAGTTTAAGTAATAGTGAGGTAGGTTCAGAGAGCAAATTTAGCTAGCAGGGACTCGAGACAGGGTTTACACGAGAGAGCTCAGCTGTTTGGGAGATAGCCGTGCACTGGAAAAACCATTGCTGCAACAAAAAAAATCACAGCAGGTTCAAATATTGCCACAATTTGTGAAGTGCTAAACAATTATGCAGATGCTTTTCCCGGACTGCATGAAATATATGTCTCTGCACTGGTCATAGGCATTTTGCCTGCGTCCTGTGAGAACTCATTTTCTACTATGTCCCATGTAGTCACAGCCTTTCGGCACTCAATGCTTCATGATCGCAAAGAAAATCTGACCATATTAGCATTATCATAGGAGAAAGAACTGACGGAAAATCTTTGCATGGATGACTTTGTAAGGGAGTTTTCAAAGATAAAGAGAAAGTTACCCCTTTAAATCAGTTGCCAAAGGGCTATTCTCATTTGTCGGGAATACAGCTTTTTGGAGAAAAAAATTCACGTCTTGCTAATTTTTTCCTCTATTGTTTTTTGTTCAAAGTATTTTTGTTTTTGGGGAGTACACCTTAAGTCTAACCTAATTAATCATAAATATTTATGCAGTTTGAATTCTACAAATGAAAAAAATGGAAAGAACACAGATGGGCTGCTTAAATAAAAAGGCAAGGACAAAACCAACGGTTTGAGCTTTTGGTTAGGTATGTGGTAGGCATTTGTTAGGCACTGCTACAATGGTGGTACTACCTGGCCATAGGTTTGCAACAGTGCTGGGAAAATGATGTGATTACCTAGACATTTGATAGCAGTGCTTGGCAAATTTCTATGCAATACCTATACATAAGCCACCTGGCTTTGTCAATGCTTGTTTTTAACAGGACTTCAGTGCAAGAAACAGATAATAATCAAGTGGCCAATAGCGCACTTGGTCAATACATGTTTATTACACCATTAGCCATTTACTTCTGCAATAAACTCAGCAGACTGCTTAGAAATAACTCTGGCAGACGAAAGTGTGAAATTTCATATTGATAGAGTGTGCTCAAAGAGATCTACAGGGATGTGTTTTGGGTGGTTAGAGGCAGGTAGTGGGTGTGTCCTTTCTCACTTGCCAACTCCCACTTTACTGTACTCGAATACAATAGTTTCAGATTAAAGGTGTCACATCATAGCCCAAACTAAAAATAAAATGGGTAAGATGTGCAGGTATGGACTTTGTAGAGCTCTTCATTTTTACTCAAACTGCATGCAGAGTGCCAACCTAATAACAATGCTTGATGCCTGCCCTAATTGAAGATGCCAAGAATGGGACTTTCAGAATGTCTCTTCTATACTTGGGTGTCAGGCAGCCTGACCTGCCTAAAAATGTGTCAAGGCAAGAATGATGACTTTGTTCCTCTTCACTCTAAGGGTACCTCTCATAATGATTCCTACCTAATCAGAATGTATCCTTTGTACTTGGGCGGGTTTAGCAGCTTGCCCTTCCTGCCAGGGACTAGGGCAAGATGGTGAGTATGGGCTGTGTTTTAGTGCTTTCTGTCGTACGTACTTACCAGAGGGTTTCTGACCAAACAAGTATGGAAGACTGCCCGGCCAGAGGATGTCATGGCTGCGGCTGTTTATAAAGTACTGATCCTCATTAGCTCATGCAGTTTGGATAACTGTCCATAGTGCCTGTATGGAAACAGAATCTAACTTGTGTATTGTTTGTGCCAGAGGCTTGGAAGTCTATATAATGTAGCTCCGGGGTGGGTTAGGCTACTCTCACACCAACTGAAAATTGGGCCCCCCCAATAACACCTCTGGCCCACCTAGATGATACATTCTGGAGCCGGCCCTGAGAGACAGGAGAGGGATAGGCTAAGATGGACAGGACAGTGAATTAGAGGGGAGAAAAGAGAAGAAGAGGAAAGAAAGAGGACAGAGTAGACCGGATGGGAAAGGAAAGGAGTTGAGGGAAGTGAGGCAAATAGGATTGTCGGAGAAGATTGGGAAATCGGCGAGTGGAGGAAAGTGGCAGACCTTGTGTAAGGTGGGTCAGAGAGGGTAACGAGAGAGAAGGGTGGCAGAATGGTACAAGGAAAGTGATAGAGGAAGGGCAAAAAGAACGGAGGATGCAGTGAAGACAAAGGGATACAAAGGGAGATTACGAGTGGGAAGAGGTGAGACATTGCCTCCAGTTATGATTTTTGGCATACCATGGTTCCCCTGCATCCCTTGTCGTTCATTGCCAACATGTCAGATGCAACGTGTTACATTGACTGGTCAGAATTGGTAAGTGGAACCCCTGGAACATGCTGTTACAATGAGGTAATTCATCACCAGATCCATGCATGATTGCCGGAGCATGAGGATCTCTATATACCCCTTTGAGGGTATTTCCAACTCCTACACTAGCCACACAAACCTCCAAAGAGCTAAGCACTCAATGTCTGGAACAGGCACAGCATCTTGATGGATGGATGGATGGTAGTGCCCCACCCCTACTCAATAATTGAGCCCTGTCCATGCAAGCTGCAAGCATGACTTGCATACTGAGGTTCCCATGGCACTAGCGCTGACTGGCGACATAATTACAGCATGCCTGACAGGGGCTGACCTTCCAGAGGCTGCACAGCCAGCTATACAGATCTCTGAAAACCATTCCACATGAAACAAGCCACAGAATTCCATGTGAACAGATTGAGAGGGACACCGTGTACACTAGAGATCCTGTTCCAAAGATGGCTGCTGCAGTGCAGGAGTTCGGGCCGCATTCATCCTAGAGGGATCATACACAAGGAGAAATACTGGAAATGCTCATGGGGAAAATATCTACCATGAGGGTAACCATACATAAATCGGATGTACAGAAGCAGGTACAAGAACTAAGTATTAAGAGCATCCCAAACCGACACAGGAGACATGAGCAGGTGCATTTTTAGGAACCTTAATGAAGCAACGAGGATAAACCAGATCAAGTGTATCGCTTGGGGTAATCTTTTGCTTTGTCAGAAAAGCAAGCAGTGCAACATAGGACTACTTTGCGGTAGTCTCGAAACTTGAGAAAAAGGAAGGCATGCACATAGAGGCCCCAAATGGCAAATCATATCATAGCGTGCATAATAGCACAATGCCAACATTCACCATTGCCCCAATACTGTACACGCAAAGCTGTGAGGAATCAAAGTTCCAGATCACAGCTGGGACATTTGGGGTAGAGTAGTAGGCTTTATGGTGTGTGTTGGAGTTTGGGAGGAATCGATGAGGTATCGGATTTACAAAATCGATGTTGACTGTGCTCTTCCAATAACTGCCAAACAAGTTTCTCTGCTATTTACCTTTCCCAACTTCCCCTCTATGTCCTGCTGATGCTAGGACTTGGCCCTGGATTCTGGTGCCGAAATAACGGAATTCTTCAAGGGATAATGCTCACAAAATAAGATAATACATACACATACAGTAAAAGCGAGAGGGTGAAATAGACATCCCACAAGCTGAGCATTGAGCAATAATGACAATAAGCCAACAAACGTCTTGGCAGCATTAGGGAAACATATCAAGGTGACTGCTGAAAATGGTTTGGGAAGACATAAAACGTCTTGGTGATGTCTACAGCATTAATGGACCAGCTCAAGCTAATTGTAGAACTGCTAAATGAAAAACTCCAAGATCTTGGAGGCATCCATTGACCATCTTAAGCTAAGTGGTGTAAATATACAGGAAAACAAAATAGGGTTTGCGCATCCATGGGCCACCAAAAGAGAAGGGGCCATAAAACTGGTAGACAGTAAGTCTTTGGCAAATCACTGACAGGGTGAATTATCTAAACAGAACAACATCAACCCATATTGAGGAGGAAGATGCAAATCACAAAAATCGAAACAGTGGTGCAGTAGGTGGTCGGGAGCACTAAGACTCAACGGTATTAATATCTCTGAAGATCCTCACCTCATACCTACCTAAGGTTTGGTAGGTGGATGGAGAGACAGGTAACGGGTTCGCCATTTGCTAGCTTGACTTGCGTTGCAGTCTAAAGAACAACCAGAGAGTGAAATCCTATTGATTCTTCTGGGAGGAGTTAGAGAAGTGGCGGTGTCCAGTCATTTGATCGAATACAAAGGATCGAATCCAAAAATTTCGAGTCAAAAGGATCGAAAAACAATTTTTTCGAATGCATTTTTTTATGTTTCGATTTTTTAAAATTTAATATAGTTAAAAAAATGCTTTTTAAAGAAAACGGAGTGTTTGCGGGGAACCCCCCAATAAAAAATAAAAAAAATGCATGCCACCATTTGTTTTCCGGTGCTTTTGACTCTAAAAAATGCCTTTCTATCCATTGTACTTCCACCCTTTCGCCTATAACCGGAAGTGGCAACAGGTAACCCCATTAAGATGCCTGAAGACAGCTGTGCTTGAACAAATGCCTACATCACCCGTTCGCTTTCAGATCCACCATGACTGAAGACCACGCGCATGGTAGGGGAGGTGTGTATAGAACCCAGTACCATAACAACGTAACATAACATATGTTGTTGCCTTTATTAACATTCACATTGTTAGGAAAATGGTGGCTGAATATGGGGTAAAGAACTTAGAAAAGGTTTGGTCCTGCTTTGCATGATACCGTAGCTAAGAACATGTGAATACTGATGAGCAGGAACAGCGTGTTGGTATAAATGCCTGTACCATATTCACTTTCAAGGCCTATGAAATAGACAACGCTGACAACCAGGGATATGTTTCCTAAGCAACCCGATGAGTGGCTTCAGAGTTCTACGCTGAATGGAAACAAGGTTGATACTACATGGATCGGATTGCATGAAGGTGTAGCAAGGAGCTCCAAACAGCTCAAAGGTTACATGAACGGACTGTACCTTTACCTAACTCTAAAAGGTGACTTCAGCATCTGGAAGAGGAAAGGAGAGCTGCAAAGCCAAGTTGAAAAGGGAAGGCGCACATAAGGTGCTACTGTAATCTTGCAACCATCTACCTTCTGTAGTGACACCTGAAAAAAAGACGCCCGTTCACAAATCAGTGCTTTAACCACTTTTGTCTCACAGGATCAACAATTACTGATTTCGCAAAGTAGAATTCTTTTGTCGTTCATTGCAAGATGCATGGTTGATTTGGCGATACTATGTCCGTCAACATGATCTGCAATGGCCCCAGAAGGCATCATTAAGTGGGCAAAAGCAAACCCTAACATGGTTGGAGGTATATTGTGAGAAATTCACTAAAAAAAACTTTGTTAAGGGGACGTTATGGTTAAGTTGCGCTACTAAAAACCTGTGAAATTCACTTAAAAAAACTTTACAAATGTGACATTATGGTTCGAAGTAAAACCGAAAACCCCCTGAAATTCATCAGTTATGGTAGGCAAAGCAACCATAACTGCCCGCATCACTGTGCACTGCTAACACTAACACCCAGGACCCCCTCTTTCTCTTGATTGATGTATGTGCGTGTATTAAACATTTTTTTATGTTAGTTGTAATGGAATGGCTTGGATCAAAACATTTTTTTAAAAAAGAGTTAAAATATCCACAGACAGCGCACCTGTTCGGGCTGGCCGTAATCAATATAATATGGATGTTACACCTACCCGTACCATTCTCAATCAAGATGGAACTGATCTTAGAATGCACCAGCTGTCCAAGTTGTCTGTAAATGAACAGAATGGGGGCGTTCTAAGGACATTATACCTCTCTGTACTGGTCACAACCAATATAAAACTGTTCTTAGAACACACCAGGTGTCCGGGATGTCTGTAAATGAACAAAATGGGAGTGTCCTAAGGACACTATACCTGTCCGTACCGTCCGCAGCCAAGATGGAACTGTCCGTAGAACAGGCGCTGTGGCCTGCATGTCCGTAGTCAAACCAAATAGAGGTGTCCTAAAGACACTGTACCTGGCCATACAGCCAGCAGAATATCTACGCACATGCACACCACACCCATAAGTACTGCGAACATCGCGCCTGTCCGTAACTGTCCGTCTCACTTGTGTCGCACTTTTAATTAGTTTCAGGACCCGAACACTGTCCTTAGAACACCCGCGCTCATGCGCACGTCTGTTACTCTGCATTTGGTGTCCAGCGGGCACCCATTTCCTTCGCAGATGTGTTCACAACGTCATCATGTGACTGCACCCACGCTGTGCGTGTGGCCTAATTTGCGCAGTTTGTCTGCTTCCGCAACATTTCAAAATAACTTATACAGACATGGGAAATTATCACCATTTCACATCTCCCATACAATGGCCCTACCTTTCAACGTATTGTTTTGAATTTTTGCAATGCTTTTGATTGATCGATATGGTCACGAGGCACAACCCTCCACCCCTATAAAAGGCCACACCCCCAAGCTCATCTTCATTGTTCTTCTGGCTATAGTGGATTGAGTTTTGCTGCCTTTACTGTTGTAGCGAAGATTAGCCGACCAACCCTAATGGCATCCATGGCTGCTGTTGCCTCATCAGCCTCAGCACCACCCGCAAACCCTCCACCGCCACCACCTCCCCAAGGGCCTGCAGAGGAAAATACATGTGTAGATGTAGAGAGTGAGGAAGAAGAGGAAGAAGAGAATGAGGTGGAGGAACTCCGCACTACAAGCACTCGCCGGGAGTCGTGGGTGTGGCGGTTGTTTACCATTTTTGGCAATGTACCAAAAGCATGTGCGAACCAGGTCATGTGTAACCAGTGCAACTTGGTGCTGAGTCGCGGGAGACCTGGTGCGTACAGCTTTGGAATGACAACCATGAAGCGACTCCTAACTTCACAGTGCGGACATTCGCAAGGTGGTACCATGTGAAGAACGTGGTATGTGAAGAACGTAGTAGGTTGAGTTCCTCCGCAGCATCCTCTGTGTCTGATCCTCTCACCACCAGAGACACTCCTGTGGGAGAGCGCATCCCTCCAGCTGCCTCACAGGCCATTTGTGATGCTGTTGACCCTTACCTTTCGAGGGTCACAATATTGTGTATGTACTGCAATGCAGTACTCTGCAGGGGAGAAAGTCTTCGAAGTGCTTTTGAGACTACGGTCACGGAGCACCAGAAGAACTGCTCCCTACCTAAGTAAGGCCCACCCTACATCTTTCTCTCTCCACCGGCCCTTTCTTATCCCTGTGGTTGGTGTCCCTTGCTTAGCCTCCTTTTCCCTCCTCTCCTAGTATCGTGTGTAAAAAAATACAAAAATGGAAAACAACAAAAATTGCAAAAAAGGCTCTTTTCAGAGCCGCCTTTCTCAGTTTAACAATGGAACTATCAAATGACTGGTGTAGGCCCCTGTGCATTTTTCAAAAAGTCCGTGGACAGTCATAGGATGCACAAAAATGGAGGGTGCAAGCGGAGCAAAACCAATGCACTTTTCGCTGGGAGTAAGTGGTCGCTCTGAAAAGAGCCTTTTGGTGGTGGTTTCTGTGTTTTTGAAAAACTGTGGATTCGAAAAAACGTAGCGGAAAATAGGTGACTATTATGGGCCTCATTACACGGATGGCGATAAGGGTTTACCAGTACTGGTATTTTACAGGTACCGGTAAATCCTTACCGCCTTACTACGAGGTCCCTTTGCGGGTTGGGGAATTTAACGCCTGCTTTTTGCAGGCGTTAACAACCAACCCGCAAAGGGACCAGGGAGCTAATTACGTAATTACCGTAATTAGCGCCTTCCCCATTCCCATAGAGCCCTATGGGGCAAAAATGGGAATGGGGAAGGGCAATGGTGGAAGGGGGAATTTCCACCAAGGCGGTGCCGGTATTTTACCGGCATGAACAATGCCGCTAATAGCGCCATGGTTCACCGCCATCCGTGTAATGAGGCCCGAGTCTAAAAAAGGCTGCAATGCATTTTGTACATTTCGAAGAAAAATCGGATTGCCAGCATATGTGAGATGGACTCCATCTCTGCGAAAAATGAAAGTGCTGCAAAACAAAATGTTTTCATTGTGGAAAGTGGACATGCCAATATCTCTTAGAAAGGCACAAACAGCCTTATTTACATTGCGCTTCGCTTTCTCCATTTGTGGACCAAATGCAGAAGTACGCAGCCACATTTGTCTGTGCAATACGGGAAAAAACTACTTGGCAATTTGGAAACATGTCCATGACCTTCGCAAGTCCTTCCTTCATTGCAAATTGCAAAGAAATTCCAGAAACATGCCCTAAACTGTTTCCTCCACAATGAATGATAATTATATCAGGATGACGCTCTATCTGTAAAGTAGCACAGAGAGGTACCAAGTCCAGCCACTTCATTTCATGCACTCCATGCCAGTGCACTTCCACATGAGAAAATCCAAGATCTGCAGATATACCGCAACTTTCTGCATGCACCTTCAACCAATGTAGCCATGAGTCTCCCAAAATCCAGATAATCTGTTTTCGAGCACACAGAGCCATACCTGTCTGGTCTTCTGTCAGAAAAAAGACGCTCTCACTAAATCTCTCCCTTCAGAACACACCCACTGAACTTTACTGACCAATCCATAGCTTCGCTTATTCTCATTTGCATGCGTCTCCACCCCAGAAACCCCGTTGGTAATATACGCTGCCTGCAGACTGCAGACTACTGACATGTCCGCAGACACGTAAGGATCTGAGCGTGACGACTGTACATTTAAATAGTATTCCCCTTTTCCCCTTTAAGGTGGACTCTGAAAAGAGCCGTTTTATTTTTTTGGTAGATGCCTGACAGACACCTGTTATTTTGTATTTTTTTAATTTTTTTTCTTCTTACTTTACTCCTACAATCATTACAGAACCTTCTCCAAAGCAAGCCTTACATTCCAAAAGAACATGGCATTTCCTAAAAAAGATAACGAAACACCATTTGCTTCAAAATAAGCTGCATTACTGGAAACAATGTTCTCGTGGCTGCAGAAAAACATACCAGCTCGTAACATGAAAGCACGCATGCCGCGATTGATGGCACACCTCCCAATACTTTGATCAGAACAAAAAACAGAACTGTTGTCCCATTTTCCTCTAGAGAGTAAGCCAGAAAAAATTACTTTCGGAGTTGATAAGATGTTAATGACTGCTTGCACCAACTGTTCCAAATCTTCCAACAAAATAGGTGAACTCACGTAGCCCAAATGGCAAGCACCGTAGTGCAAAACTACCACATGGGGACTGGTCATCCTACGCATATCTCAGCAAACCTGGAGAATTGCCGCAACATTACAATCAGTCGCAGCACTCCATACCACCTCCACTCCTCTGACATCGAAATTGTGGGCTACATGCCTACTTTCGGAATAGTGCTGTAAACCATGGACAAAAATATCTCCGAGCACCAACACCCTGACTGTCTCCACCTCTACCATCTTCACTACACGCACTGTCTGTCGACACAAATGAACAATGTGAACATCTGATTGGCTGATGCCTACAGTCCCCTTTCCATGCTGGATTTGCTGTAGAACCCTGTATGTGGCACGCCCTACCCGCGGACAAGCGCAGTGTCTGTGCGACACGTAACTCTTAGCCAGTCCTTCTACCCTTTCCACTTCACTCGCGAATCCATTCCCTCATTGGACACAGCTAAGCAGTCACACAACCATCCACCAATCACATTCAAGATCTCTACATCTAACTCCATCCTCAGAGTTCCGCACTTCAAATGTACTGTGGAATGCAAGTCTCATATCATTGCAAAGCACCTACTTCAAAAATTACTGTGCAAGTGTAGCGGATTTCTACTTACAGCTCCATGCATACGCACATGCATGAGTACATAGTACAGGTATGCATATTTTATTCAGAGAACATGTGCAACCCTTATGATTCTATTTAAACAAATGAATGCCACTAAATCTGCATAGCCAATACATACCAACGCTCCCCCTTTAAGTGCAAGATATACGATTTTTCATTGAGAAACCGCACTACTTCTTACTGTCTCCCGCATAACCTATACATACGTAACAGCCCTCCCGATTTAGGCGCGAAACTCGATTTTCCATTACAACATGTCACAATTTTTTACTGTGTTCCACCTAAATTAATGCTACTTCCAATGCGATCGTATGAGAAAAATCAACGTTCCCGATTGCTGTGGTGACATCTCCCTCCGAGGTTCTCCCGATTTTTAGCATTCGTAGAATGTGAAAGTAGTCAAATTTGTCCCATCTACTATAATGACCTATCACTTACAAACCTCTCTGCTATGGACAACAAAGCTTAAAAAACAAGGGAATTTCATTAACTGAAAATTGTACTCATTTGCGAAGCAGGTTCAACTAACATACTGCAAATAACATGTAAAGGCTGCACATAGTGAAATGAAATGCACACATGCACTGTGTTCAGATATCAAGGAGAATACTCCGATGAAAGATGCAAAATTAATGTGTACATTAACATCACTGCTTTAAAGACACAAAGTTACTAACTTCTTCCTTTTACAATTGCAGTGAAGACTACTCTCCTGAAAATCAACAGAATCTACACTGCAAACAACATATCCGAAGAAACCTGGTAATTCTGCAAAAAAAGTAAGTACAGTACTACCTTTATATTCTTACTGTTTCTCAAAGAGACTGTGTGGGTTATTTATGTAATTTGCGCACCAAAAGAAAACATTGATTTCTGAACCATCCTACCCACAAATCCCCATTTATTAAACAAAGAATAACAGGCAGAATGGCACACAAATCCCTGTGTTTTTGTAACACAAATAACATGCAGAAGCCTTACAATGTTAGTACTACAAAACAAAAAGCTGTTTTAATTTTATACCATTATGTTTACTATTAATGCTTCTCCTCACAATTAGTTCACTTTCTACTCTCAAAGTGAAGCCCAGTGTAGTAATATACAAACAGAAAAATAGCCTTCCCAACTCATTGTAACTGCCCAATGCACATTCACACACCACCACAAACAGCTTCCCCAACAAACTCATGCACTCATGCACATAGCACACAAACATTGTAAAACAGACCAACCCATGCCTTCTTTTTTTTCAACAGACCCCAAAGAATGCCGACCAAAAAGCAAGTACGTAGAAAGGAACAAAGAAATAGAGCAAATAAAAATAAAAGTGTCCAAAGTAAGCATCCATCTCTAGCAGAGTTTGTACAGAACGTTGAAACAAAACAGCTAATACAGTCATTTAGCGAAACAAAGGAAGCTTCAACTACCGAAACTTTGGCTCCTCTATCAAGATGTGGCACGAAACAGAAAACGCTTTACAAACATTTGGCTACCAGTACTGCTAACAATGCTCCTATGAACCTTGATTTACTA
Organism: Ambystoma mexicanum; assembly: GCF_040938575.1. Lineage (NCBI taxonomy): Eukaryota > Metazoa > Chordata > Amphibia > Caudata > Ambystomatidae > Ambystoma > Ambystoma mexicanum. Next base: position 580,624,401 of record NC_090927.1, on the reverse strand, counting down.
GCAAGAACCCATAGTAAAAAAAGTATCTTAGCAAAAATGTTTTGCCACAGAGTCCTTCAGAATTTAATAAGAAGAGGAGTGAAATCATCCTCAACCCTTAAAACCTACAGTAGAAAAACTAATCCTACAAGCTCTCGTAGACAGTGCATTCCTTCTCAAAAGGAGTGCACTGTCTTAAAAAGGATAAAACCACTAACAAAACTAAGTACTAAACTACAAAAGAAACTTCTCAATAAATGGAATGTCAAAAAATAACTATTTGTGGAGGTGAATGGAGTCACACAACAACCACAGAACCATATTTTAATGAAAAAGCATACAAACAAAATCAAACAAACACAATTGCAATCCATAGCAGTGGACGAGGGTATGAAAAAATCAATAATACCATCATGGACAAGAAACACTGCTTACAAAAGTATCCCCTGAAACTCAGAATTACCTCTCCATTTGACTGAAGCAGACCGTCCAGTATACAACTGGATGTGCACGTCAAAGTGTGACATTCCTAACAAATCTTTCAAATCTTTACGTCAGTTCCTCAATCAGTATGTGAAAGGTAAAGACAAAATCAAAATGAAAGTGCTGCAAAATATGGATATGTGTCCAGTGCGCAAATACACAGGACTACAAGGACATTCATTAGCTTGCATTTCAAAACCTATTTGAAAAAGCACCTTCCATGATATCAAAAGAATATCAATACATCTTTCAAATGTAAGAAATCTAGTGTATAAACTGTACTATGCTAAAAGTCGAGCTTTAGAATTAGCCAATTTAAATAACACTCTTCTGCATGGTACACCCAAATACCTACAAGAAGAAGTCGACCGTATCCAGAGAAAATATTTTGGAAGTGTAAGCCACTTACAAAATGGAATACTTTTAGAACAGGCTAGCAACAATTCTGCACATAGCAACCTTCTATTACACACATACAATGAAGAAATACTGAAATTTAAAAGGACATCAGCTGAAGTACCAAACCATGTGTGTGTGTGTTACCGCAGAACATTTTACAAAAGGAACACAAACACTATAGACGTAACATACAAAATAGAAGACAATGAAGATTCCAAATGGTTTGAATTAGCTCTCTACCTTTTAGCAGAAAACAAATACCAAATAAGTGAACCCCTCATATGTTGCAGTTACTGTGCTACAAAACTGGACAACAACCACACTCCTTCACGTGCTATCACAAATAACTTGGAATTATTCCCACTACCAAAACCCCTGAAACAACTCAATTTATATGAGAGCATCATAATTCAAAGAGTGCACCGATTTCAAGCAATAATACGCCTTCAACCAAAAACAGCAAAATTACCTCCATCTGAATTGGTGAAAGGCATTTGTGACAAAGTAGTTTATTTGCCATTAGATCTGACAGAAAATGTGCACACTCTAGGAGTGCAACGTCCAATAGAGCATTCTTTAATTGTCTTAGTAAATGGTGTACCTTTTTGTAAAAAAAATCTGAAGCGATTAAACACAAATAAAAAAAAAAAAATAAAAAATGGTGTACCAACAAGAGACAAAAACATTTGGCAACAACTGGTGGACTTACATAAAGTTAGACAGGCCTTGCAATATCTGAAAGACAATAACGAATACTACAAAGAAATAAATATTGAAGAAAGCTTAAGGGAAACAACTGAAATAATTTAAGAGTCATCAGAAACTGATCAATTTGAACTTCTGGATCCTGCTGCAGTATCCACTATTTTAGACCATTGCACAATTCATCCATTGCACTCTAATGAGAGCATAGATGATACACTAGAAACTTACCAAATGCGACAAACCAAAGGGTCACCAATGAGCATATGGGAAAAAAGTATGGAAGAACGTGCTTTTCCACTGCTATTTCCTACTGGCAAAGGCAGAAGATACGATGATAGACCCACTCAGATTATGGCATCAGAATACCGCTAATTACGAATGTGTTTTCAAGATCCCAGATTTAGACAAAATGTGGAATACATATTCCACCTACTCTTTGAAAGTGAACTAGCAACCCTATGTTACGGAGTTGCACACATATTGAAATCTGGAACCCACTTTCAAAATATGTCAGCTACGCATTAATACAAAAAGTGCAAGAAAAAGATGAGGTTTTACAATCAAGTATAACAAATCTGGCACAGAGATGTACGTTGTTTGATTAGAAACCTTGGACCACCCACTTGGTTTGTTACATTAAGTTGTGCAGAGTATGCATGGGAAGAGTTACATGATTTCCTACGCATATCAAACAACAACAAAACCAACATAGATATACTATCACCTGGAGAACTTTGCGATCTAGATCCTGTCAATGTGTCAAGATATTTCCATCATTGTTTCATTGCTATGCTGCCCTTTATTCATAATAAAACTGTTCCTCCCCTCAGAGAAGTGCAACACTTCTTTTGGAGAAAAGAATACCAAGCCAGACGAGCACCACATATTGACATGCTTTTATGGATCAAAGGTGCACCTAAATTTGATCAGGACAGTAATGCCACTGTTTTGCAGTTCATCCAAAAATATGTCACTTGTGCAATCCCATCACAACGGACACATAGTGACCATCATAGACAGATTTTACAATTTCAGAGACACAAATGTGGCAAATATTGTCGTCGCAAATACAAAAGCAAAGGGAAATACTACACCAAATGCTGCTTTGGTTTCCCTAGACCAGTTACAAAAACAATTGAAGTCAACAACTTCATGTCTTCATTTCGACATAGTGTTAAAGGTAAATCACCTAAGAACACGCATTACATAAAAAGAACAGAAGAATCAAAATATATCAATGATTACAATGCAATCATTGCCCTCTTATGGAATGCAAACATAGATGTGCAGTACATTACAGACAATTCCACTGCAGTTGCACGATATGTTACAGTCTACTTAACAAAAGCAGAAAAAACAGAGCTTCAAGACCTCTGGAATGACCTATCATCAGACAAAACACTATCTCAGAAATTGTACAGCCTAGGCACAGAAATGCTCTCTCATAGAGAATGTGGCGGTTATGAAGCTGCAGATCGTTTAACCGGTACTGCTTTGTATGGGAAATCAGCAAAAAACATAGTATGACTAAGTCTTAGATCTGCTAAATCTAGAAAAAGAGTTCTGAAATCTTATGAGAACATAGAAACAATGCCAAAAATTATCCCAACAGACAAGACATTTTAAAAAAAACAATTTACTGGACACATACTACCCGAACAGGAGTACCACTTTGGAAACCATGTGTCTATACCACATAGCTCAAAACTTTGCATACAAAAATAATATAAAATCCAATGAAAGCAAAGGTAGATATAGAGTGACAGACTGTGAAGACAGCTTAGTGAAACTTACCAAACAAAGCTTAATTAATCATGCCAAATTGTCATTAAAAACTCCTCAACAGAAATAAATATATTACATGTCCCTGCTACAACTTTTTAAACCATGGAGAAAAGAGGAAGAGATACTAGATAACTATGACTGCTATGAAGATGCTTTCAAAGCAAATGAAAGCACTATCACCGATGGGAACTTTACGCAGTACAAAACAATGTTGCACAATGAACAGCAGCACGAAGAAAAACTTAAATCCCAACTAGATAAGGACACTTCCGACAGTAGTCAACCTTCTGTAACAGGAAGTCAAGAACCACCAGGACATCCACTAATAGCAAATGAGGCAGAATTTGCTATGACAGAAGTGGAAAACACCATGTGTCACTATGAAGAAGATATAGAAGACTTAACTGTACTACAATCAAAACCTAACAAAGATCAGCGCACCATTTTTGAAGAAGTAACAAAAGAAATTGCACATGGTGTACAACACGAAAATAAAGAATCTACCTGCCAAAATTACAAACCTATACTGCTGTACATCAGTGGTGAAGGTGGGTCAGGAAAAACATTCTTAATCAAAATCATCAGCAAGTTCTTTCAACAATTGACAAACAACAAACTGCCAGTTGTTGTGACTGCCCCCACAGGTTTAGTTGTCTACAATATAGGCGGTGTCACTTTACACCGATTACTACTCCTTCCAGTTGAACACCAAAACAAATTAGACTATTACAAACTTTCTGCAAAAGCTGCAATGGAACTACGCAGAGTATTAAAACAGATGAAAATGCTACTAATAGATGAAGTGAGCATGGTCTCCTACCTAATGTTGGCTTTAATCCACCTCAGATTGCAAGAAGTACTTAAAACAAACTACGAAGAACTCTTTACAGGGAAACACATGATCGTTTTTGGAGATCTTCTACAATTGACAGCAGTGAAAGGTGAACCTATTTTTAAAATCTTAGGACACAAACTCTGCCATAAAACTGTTGGCAGCATAGGAAATGTCAACCTTTGGCAACATTTCCAATACAGGGAATGAACAGAAAACATGTGTCAATCTGCAGACCTCACTTACGCCAACATTTTAAAAAGTATTAGAGTTGGTGTACTATCTCAAGAAGCACAAGCAATATTGAAAACCCAGCACATCCATGCACTTTATGGCGATAATGCATGTGCTACTGATGTTATGGAACAATTAGCGCACAAAAATGTCAATTGTATGGCCTTAATGCCAACTCTTTCAAGCTGTTTTAAATCCAATGAAACAATGTTAAAAAAAGAAATGCAACCAATAATAGAAATTTGCTCCACAGACAAACTGGACATACATGGTATGACACTACCCATGTGTCAGCAAGCCACAACAAGACTAAATACCTTAGAAAATTCAATCTCCAACACAGCTGGGTTGGAAAAAATATTAAAATTATCCTTAAATTGTAGAGTAATGCTTAAATGTAACCTTGACGTGGAGCAAGGGCTAGTTAATGGGGCACTGGGTACAGTTGTTGGCTTTCAAACATACCCACGTGACAACAACATTCAGTTTGTCAATATACGCTTTGACAAACTTTCAGAATTGAAAAGGATAGGACGCTCAACAGCTCGATTCCTTCTCTTCAAAGACATGTATTTACATAGAGAACAATTTTCTCTAACTCTTGCATATGCAGTCACCATTCATATATCCCAAGGTATTACCCTAGACAAAGCATTGATAGATATAGGAAACACAGTCTTTAAAGAAGGCATGAGCTACGTAGCACTATCGTGCTTACGTACACTTGACGGTCTATTTCTAATCAACTTTGATGCAAGTAAGTGAACGCTGATATTCCTTGCATTTTACAATACAATAGACTGTGTTCACTGTACACCCCCCATCTGAAATCATATCCTATTCCAGAAAAAGGAAAACATGGTAAAAGAAAACTAATTCAAACAGAAATGCAACAGAATCTGACAGCAAATCCTTCAAAGAAAACAAAAGAAGCTAAAACTTCATCAATTACCACAAGCAAAGAAGAACCTATTAGGGAAAGCAAATCAGGTACTTCTTCAAAGAAGGAAAAGAAACTCTGAAGAAATCACTCAGAGACAGAACTAGCTGGTCCATTCAAATTTTCAAATGAAAGTGGTGTAAGTTGCTGCGCAAATGTAGCAATGAATATTCTATTTCAATTGCCACCAATTGTTAACAACATTTACTTACACAGTGCAGCCAATTGTGTTTGCAAATGTTAGTCCTTCATAGAAACGCAACAAATAATCCTGACAACACGCATAGTGTTCACGGAATAAGACAAGAATTGGACTGCTGTGCTGGAATGGTGAGATTCACTATAAACTCACAAGAAGATCCACAAGAATGTCTAATGTACTTACTACAAGTACTGGAAAACAAAAACATACCTATAAATGAAATCTTCCACATTTTATACATGTGGAAACATACATGCACTCTCTGTAACAATGTGACACAGGAACAAATCCCAAATGAGTGATTTGTGTATGTATCCATACCAAATTTTGAATCCATTCCATTTTAGCAACTTCTACAGAATGCAAACCATGGCAGATTATGTACTAGCTGCAATTCAGATAATCGCTCCACCTTACTGATCCAAACACATAGTAACTACACAATACTAATGCTTCTACGTTACAATGCAGATGGTACCAAAAACAACTGCAAGCTGACTGGAATCACACACGGTCAAGTGTTACTTGGTAAGAAAAACTTTACAACAATAAGTATAATCTACCACGCAGGAGCCACAACCAATGCAGGTCACTACACTGCATATATTAAAAAGATATGTGGATGGGTCGAATGTAATGATAGTACCATTACTCTAAAGCAGAGATTGCCAGCAAAACTTACAAACGCGTATTTAATTTTCTCAAAGCCAACATTTTATAACTAATGTGTACTTCACCATTAACAAAAATTCAAGTAAAACACTATAAACAGTTAGACTACACCAACAGGTATCTAACTGCCCAAGAGTGTATAACAACCACACAGATTAATGAATACCACAGATCCATAACAAAAAATACACAGTTAGAATACGCCAGCAGGTATCTAACTGTTTAAAAAATCTGCAACAAGCCAACATACATAACATTAATCAGAAACAACAAGTGAACACTCAAAGGAAACAAATAAATAGTTTGTAGCACAGCAAAAAAAGTTTTTTTTTAATCCGACACAGATTTTCTTACCCCCAGACCCAAGGATTTGAAAAACAAACACATGGCCTTTGGCCATGCACCCAAGACTCTAAGCCCTCCCCACAACCACCTGATTGATGTTTGATACTACGGGTGTATCTATAGCTGTGATATGCTGCTGTGGGTGTGGCCAGAGGCTAGAGTCTTCGGTGTAAGGCTATAAATATTTGAATTTGAATGTATGGGTGTGCAGTATATAAAAACCATAGTGGCTTATAACTCCAGTGCCTATAACTTTGTTCTTGGTTGCATGGCCTTTGGCCATGCAACCAAGACTCTAGGCCCTCCCCACAACCACCTGATCGATATGCGATACTACGGGTGTATCTAGAGCTGTCAGATGCTGCGGTGGTTGTGGCCAGGGCCTAGTGTCTTGGGAGTATGGCCTACGGCCTACGGCCTACGGCCATGCACCCAAGACTCTAGGCCCTGGCCACAACCACCGCAGCATATCACACCCATGGCGGTGTATAAATCAGGAGCACACCCATAGAAACAAACATTTTAACTATGGCATGTACTCAATTTTAATATTCGCTAGAACAGTTTCAAGTTGCCTGCGCACAGCACGGACTAAAGTACTATCCTTATGAGACTCCTCATTTTCAGTACTTACAAACATCCCGGACAAGGCGGGCATAGGGAATACATCATTAACACCTGCCGCCTAAACATATACAGTATTTCACCCATCTCTTACTCTCTGAACCTCCCCAAGCACTCTGACACACCAAAACAGTTTCCAAAACAGCAGTTCGTCTCTGGTCGCTGCCGTGCTGTCGGCGGATCCAAGATGTCGGGCGCATCCAAACAATCTGACGCACATCACGGCTCACTGCAGCCAATCGGCGGAGACGTTGCGTGCTTGCGGTCATGACGCCAGCCCCTTAGCCAATCGGTATCTTGTCCGCGCAGCATACAAGGAAGTATGACCACGGAGCAGACATAGATATCACAAATCTTTTGAGACATACTTTTTGGTCGTTTTAAAGGAAACTACTGGATGGATGGTCACCAAATTGACAAAAGCACGCTTTTGGGACCAAGCCCCTGCCCCTGCCGCAAATTTGGACAGCGCAGCGGCAAACAGAGGTTTAGGGAGTAAGAGATGGGTGAAATACTGTATTTGTTAAGGCGGCAGGTGATACTGATGTATTCGCCATGCCTGCGCTGTCCAGGATGTTTGTAATTACTGAAAATGAGGGGTGTCCTAAGGATAGTATTTCCGTCCGTGCTGTGCGTAGGCAAGTTGAAACTGTTCTAAGGACATGCGTGGTGTCAGCGGTCATTCAAATTGAGTATATGCCTCAGTTAAAATGTTTGATTCTATGGGTGTGATACTGAGTTATAAGCCACCATGGGTGTGATATGCTGCAGTGGTTGTGGCCCGGGCCTAGAGTCTTGGGTACATGGCCGCAGGCTGTAGGCTGTAGGCCACACACCCAAGACTCTAGGCCCTGGCCACAACCACTGCAGCATATAACACCCATAGAATCAAATATGTATCAGGTGGTTGTGGGGAGGGCCTAGAGTGTTGGGTGGAAATTGAGTATATTGGGCAGTTAAAATGTTTGATTCTATGGGTGTGGTACTGAGTTATAAGCCACCATGGGTGTGATATGCTGCGGTGGTTGTGGGCAGGGCTTAGAGTCTTGGGTACATGGCCGCAGGCCGTAGGCCGTAGGTCATACACCCAAGACTCTACACAACCACCATAGCATATCACACCCATAGATCACACCCATAGAATCGAATATCTACGGCCATACATCCAAGACTCTAGGCCCTGGCCACAGCCACCACAGCATATCACACCCTTACAACACACCCATAGAATCGAAGATCTATGAGGTGGTTGTGGACAGGGCCTAGAGTCTTGGGTGAAAATTGAGTATATGCCACAGTAAAAATGTTTCATTATATGGGTGTGACAATGGGTTATAAGCCACCATGGTTGTGATATGCTGGGGTGGTTGTAGCCAGGGCCTGGAGTCTTGGGTGAATGGCCGCAGGCCGTAGGCCTTAGGCCATATACCGAAGACTCTAGGCCCTGGCTATAACCACCGCAGCATATCACACCCATAGATACAACCATAGAATCAAATATCTATCAGGTGGTTGTGGGCAGGGCTTAGAGTCTTGGATACATGGCCAAAGGCCATGCACCCAAGACCAAAGTTGTAAGTACTGAAGTTATAAGCTACAATGGGTGTGATATGCTGCAGTGGTTGTGGCTAGGACCTAGAGTCTTGGGTGCATGGCCGCAGGATGTAGGCCGTAGGCTATACACCCAAGACTCTAGGCCCTGGCCACAACCACCGCACCATATTACAGCCATAGATCACACGTATAGATTTGAATATGTATGAAATGTTTGAAATTATACTTACTGTTTCATTTGTTGAGATTCGATATATTTTTTACCTGACTTTAGTACCTGGAGGAAATATTCTTTTTCAATTTCTGTGATAAAAGAAAAGAGCATATTAGTGTATGTATTTTATAAAAACTTTTTAAAAAAAATATTTTTATTGGTTTCATAACAAGAAATAAACAAAGAGTACAGAAAAGCATCATTGGCGATTGGTTAAGCATATCAAGAAAACAACCCAAAACCCACAACTGTTTATAGTCTTTTAATTGCATTTTTGTTAATGTTGAAGTACAGATTACATATTAAATTTTGGCTTTAAGAAGATTAAATAGACGTTTGTAAGATTTGCTGGTAATCTCTGCTTTGAGTAATGCTACTAACATTACATTCAATACCATCCACATTTCTTTTTAATATATGCAGTGTAGTGACCAGCATTGGTTGTGGCTTCTGCGTGGCAGATTATACCTATTGTTGTGAAGGTTTTCTTACCAAGTGATACTTGACCATGTGTGAATCCAGTCAGCTTGCAGTTATTTTTGGTACCATCTGCATTGTAATGTAGAAGCATTAGTATTACGTAGTTACTATGTGTTTGTATTAGTAAGGTGGCGCGATTATCTGAATTGCAAATAGTACATAATCTGCCATGGTTTGCATTTTGTACAAGTTGCTGAAATGGAATGAATTCACAATTAGGTACGGATACATACACAAAGCGCTCATTAGGGATTTGTTCCTATGTCACATTGTTGCAGAGAGTACATGTATGTTTCTACATGTATGAACTCTGGAATATTTCATTTATAGGTATGTTTTTGTTTTCCAGTACTTGTAGTAAGTACATAAGAAATTCTTGTGGATCTTCTTGTGAGTTTATAGTGATCCTCACCATTCCAGCACAGTAGTCCAATTCTTGTCTTATTCCGTGAACACTATACGTGCTGTCAGGATTGTTTGTTGCGTTTCTATGAAGGACTAACATTTGCAAACACAATCTGTACTTTGTAAGTAAATGTTGTTAACAATTGGTGGCAATTGAAATAGAATATTCATTGCTGTATTTGTGTAGCAACTTACACCAGTTACATTTGAAAATTTGAATAGACCAGTTAGGTTTGTGTCCGAGCCATTGTGTTGTTTCTTTGAAGAAGTACCTGAGTTACTTTCACTAATAGGTTCTTCTTTGGTTGTGGTAATTGATGAAGTATTAGCTTCTTTTACTCTCTTTGAAGGATTTGCAGTCAGACCCTGTTGCATTTCTGTTTGAATTAGTTTTCTTTTACGTTTTCCTTTTTGTTGAACACGATATGATTTCAGATGGGGGTGTACAGTGAACTAGTCTATTGTATTCTACAATGCAAGGAATATCAGCGTTTACTTTACTTGCATCAAAGTTGATTAGAAATAGACCGTCAAGTGTACATAAGCGTGATAGTGCTACGTAGCTCATGCCTTCTTTAAAGACTGTGTTCCCAATATCTATCAATGCTTTGTCTAGGGTAAGACCTTGGGATTTATGAATGGTGTCTGTATATGCAAGAGTTAGAGAAAATTGTTCTCTATGTGCATACATGTCTTTGTAGAGCAGGAATCAAGCTGTTGAGCGCCCTATCCTTTTTACTTCTGAAAGTTTGTCAAAGAGAATATTGACAAACTGAATGTTGTTGTCACGTGGGTATGTTTGAAAGCCAACAACTGTACCCAGTGCTCCATTAACTAGTCCTTGCTCCACATCAAGGTTATGTTTAAGCATTACTCTACAATTTAAGGATACTTTTTATATTTTTTCCAACCCAGCTGTGTTGGAGATGGAATTTTCTAAGGTATTTAGTCTTGTTGTGGCTTGCTGACAAGTGTCATACCATGTATGTCCAGTTTGTCTGTGGAGCAAATGTCAATTATTGGTTGCATTTCTTTTTTTAACATTGTTTCATTGAATTTGGAACAGCTTGCAAGAGTTGGCATTAAGGCCATACAATTGACATTTTTGTGCGCTAGTTATTCCATAACATCAGTAGCACATGCATTATCGCCATAAAGTGCATGGATGTGCTGGGTTTTCAATATTGCTTGTGCTTCTTGAGATAGTACACCAACTCTAATACTTTTTAAAATGTTGGCGTAAGTGAGGTCTGCAGATTGACGCATGTTTTCTGTTAATTCTCTGTATTGGAAATGTTGCCAAAGGTTGACATTTCCTATGCTGCCAACAGTTTTACGGCAGAGTTTGTGTCCTTAGGTTTTAAAAATAGGTTCTCCTTTCACTGGTGTCAATTGCAGAAGATCTCTGAAAACAATAATGTGTTTTCCTCCAAAGAGTTCTTCGTAGTTTTTTTGAAGTACTTCTTGCAATCTGAGGTGAATCAAAGCCAACATTAGGTTGGAGACCATGCTCACTTCTTCTATTAGTAGCATTTTCATTTGTTTTAATAGTCTGCGTAGCTGCATTGCAGCTGTAGAAAGTTTGTAATATTCTAATTTGTTTTGGTGTTCTACTGGATGGAGTAGTTATCGGTGTAAAGTGACATTGCCTATTTTGTGGGCAGCTAAACCTGTGGGGGCTGTTACAACAGCTGACAGTTTGTTGTTTGTCAATTGTTGAAGGAACTTGCTGATTATTAAGAATGTTTTGCCTGAACCAGCTTCACCACTAACGTACAGCAGTATAGGTTTGTAATTGTGGCAGGTACAATCTTTATTTTCGTGTTGTACACTATGTGCAATTTCTTTTGTTACTTCTTCAAAAATGGTGCGCTGGTCTTTGTTAAGTTTTGATTGTAGTACAGTTAAGTTTTCTGTATCTTCTTCATAGTGATACATGGTGTTTGGTACTTCAGCGGATGTACTTCTGTCATAGCAAATTCTGCCTCATTTGCTATTAGTGGCTGTCCCAGTGGTTCTTGGCTTCCTGTTACAGAAGGTTGACTACTGTCGGAAGTGTCCTTATCTAGTTGGGCCTGGAGTTCTTCTTCGTTTTGCTGTTCATTGTGCAACATTGTTTTGTACTGCGTAAAGTTGACATTGGTGATAGTGCCTTCATTTGCTTTGAAAGGGTCTTCACAGCAGTCATAGTTATGTAGTATCTCTTCTTCTTTTCTCCATGGTTTAAAAAGTTATAGCAGGGACATGTAATATAGTTCTTTCTGTTGAGGAGTTTTTAATGATAATTTGACATGATTAATTAAGCTTCGTTTGGTAAGTTTCACTAAGCTGCCTTCACAATCTGTCACTCTATATTTACCTTTGTTTTCATCGGGTTTTATATAATTTTTGTATGCAAAGTTTTGGGCTACGTGGTATAGACACATGGTTTCCAAAGTGATACTCCTGCTCGGGTAGTATGTGTCTAGTAAATAGTTTTTCAAAATGTCTTGGCTGTTGGGATCATTTTTGGCTATTGTTTCTATGTCCTCATATGATTTGAGAACTATTTTACTAGATTTAGCAGGACCAAGACTTAGCCATACTATATTTTCAGATGTTCCATACAAAGTAGTACCGGTTAAACGATCTGCAGCTTCATAGGCCCCACATTCTCTATGAGAGGGCATTTTTATGCCTAGGCTGTACAATTTCTGAGATAGTGTTTTGTCTGATGATAGGTCCTTCCAGAGATCTTGAAGCTCTGTTTTTTCTGCTTTTGTTAAGTAGGCTGTAACATATTGTGCAACTGCAGTGGAATTGTCTGCAATGTACTGCACATCTATGTTTGCATGCCATAAGAGGGCAATGATTGCATTGTAATCATTGATGTATTTTGATTCTTCTGTTCTTTTGATCTAATACGTGTTCTTAGGTGATTTACCTTTAACACTGTGTCTAACTGAAGACATGAAGTTGTTCACTTCACCTGTTTCTGTAACTGGTCTAAGGAAACCAAAGCGGCATTTGGTGTAGTATTTCCCTTTGTTTTTGTATTTGCGACGACAATATTTGCCACATTTGTGTCTTTGAAATTGTACAATTTGTCCATGAAGGTCACTATGTCTCGTTTTGAAGGGATTTCACAAGTGACATATTTTTGGATGAACTGCAAAACAGTGGCATCACTGTCCTGACCAAATTTAGGTGCACCTTTAATCCATAAAAGCATGTGGATATGTGGTGCTCCTCTGGCTTGGTATTCTTTTCTCCAAAAGAAGTGTTGCACTTCTCCGAGGGGAGGAACAGTTTTATTAAAAATAAAGTGTAGCATAGCAATGAAACGATGGTGGAAATATTTTGAAACATTAACAGGATCTAGAGAGCAAAGTTCTCCCGGTGTTAGTATATCTATGTTGGTTTTGTTTTTGTTTGATATGCCTAGGAAATCATATAAATCTTCCCATGCATATTCTGCACACCTTAATGTAACAAACCAAGTGGGAGGTCCAAGGTTTCTGATCATACAACGTACATTTCCGTGACATCGGAACAAGTATTCTTTCGTACCACGCATGTTTGCAAACAGATTTGTTATGCTTGATTGTAAAACCTCATTTTTTCTTGCACTTTTTGTATTAATTGCGTAGCTGACATATTTTGAAAGTGGGTTCACGATTTCAATATGTGTGCAACTCCGTAACATAGGGTTGCTAGTTCACTTTCAAAGAGTAGGTGGAATATGTATTCCACATTTTGTCTAAATTTGGGATCTTCAGAATACATTCGTAATGAGCGGTATTCTGATGCTGTTATCTGAGTGGGTCTATCATCGTATATTCCTCCTTTGCCAATAAGAAATAGTAGAGGAAAAGCATGCGCTTCTATACTTTTTTCCCATATGCTCTTTGGTGAACCTTTGGTTTGTCGCATTTGGTAAGTTTCTAGTGCATCTAAGCTGTCGTTAGAGTGCAATGGATGAATTGTATAATGGTCCAAAAGATTGGATACTTCAGGAGGATCCAGAAGTTCAAATTGACCAGTTTCCTATGACTCTTGAATTATTTCAGTTGTTTCCCTTAAGCTTTCTTCAATATTTATTTCTTTGTAGTATTCATTATTGTCTTTCAGATATTGCAAGGCTTATCTAACTTTATGTTAGTCCACGAGTTGTTGCCAAATTCTTTTGTCTTTTGTTGGTACACCATATACCAAGACAATTAAAGATTGCTCTATTTTCCTAGCGTGTGCACATGTTTTGTCAGATCTAAGGGTAAATAAACTACTTTGTCACAAATGCCTTCACCAATTCAGAGGGAGGTAATTTTGGCGTAGTATTGCTTGAAATGGGTGTACTGTTTGAATTATGATGCTCTCATACAAATTGAGTTGTTGCAGGGGTTTTGGTAGTGGCAATAATTCCAAGTTATTTGTGATAGCACGTGAAGGAGTATGGTTGTGGTCAAGTTTTGTAGTGCAGTAACTGCAAAATATTAAGGGTTTACTTATTTCGTATTTGTTTTCTGCTAAAAGATAGAGAGCTAATTCAGACCATTTGGAATCTTCATTGTCTTCTATTTTGCATGTTACGTCTATAGTTTTTGTGTTACTTTTGTAAAAAGTTCTGCGGCAACACACACACATCATTGGATACTTCAGCGGATGTACTTTTAAATTTTAGTATTTCTTTTTTGTATGTGTGTAATAGAAGGTTGTCATGTGCAGAATTGTTGCTAGTCTGTTCTAAAGCTATTGCATTTTGTAAGTGGCTTTCACTTCCAAAATATTTTCTCTGGATATGGTAGATTTCTTCTTGTAGGTATTTGGGTGTACCATGCAGAAAAGTGTTATTTAGATTGGCACGTTCTAAAGCAGGACTTTTAGCATAGTACAGTTTATACACTAGATTTCTTACATTTGAATGATGTGTTGATATCCTTTTCATATCATGGAAGGTGCTTTTGTAAATAGGCCCTAAAATGCAGGCTAATGAATGTCCTTGTAGTCGTGTGTATTTGCGCACTGGACAGGTATCCATATTTTGCAGCACTTTCATTTTGATTTTGTCTTTACCTTTCACATACTGATTGAGGAAATGGCATAAAGATTTGAAAGATTTGTTGTGAATGTTACACATTGACGTGCACAGCCATTTGTATACTGGACGTTCTGGTTCAGTTGAATGGGGATGTTTTTGTAAACAGTGTTTCTTGTTCCTTGATGGTATTATTAATTTTTTCATATCCTCGTCCACTGCTTTGGATGGCAATTGTGTTTGTTTGGTTTTGTTTGTATGCTTCTTCATTAAAATATGGTTCTGTGGCCGTGGTGTGACTCCATTCACCTCCACAGATATTTAAGAAGTTATTTTTGTTGACATTCCGTTTATTGAGAAGTTTTTTTTGTAGTTTAGTACTTAGTTTTGTTAGTGGTTTTATCCTGTTTAAAACTAAAATAAATAACTTCCTTTTGAGAAGGATTGCACTGTCTACGATAGCTTCTAGGATTCATTTTGTACGGTAGGTTTTAAGGGTTTTGGATGATTTCGCTCCTGTTCTTATTAGATTATGAAGGACTCTGTGGTGGAACATTTTTGCTAAAATACTTTTTTTTTGTATGGTTACTTACTATGAGGATTTATAGGAGCAGTGTTAGCAGTAGTGGTAGGCGAATTCTTGTTAAACATTTTCTGTTTCGTTTTACATTTTGATAGAGGAGGCAAAGTTTCTGTAGTTGAAGCTTCTTTTGTTTTGCTAAATGACTGCATTAGCTGTTTTGTTTGAACGTTTTGTACAAACTCTGGTAGAGATGGATGCTTATTTTGGACACTTTTATTTTCATTTGCTCTATTTCTGCATTGCTTTCTACGGACTTGCTTTTCGGTAGGCATTCTTTGGGGTCTGTTGAAAAAAAAAGAAGGTATGGGTTGGTCTGTTTTACAATGTATGTGTGCTGTGTGCATGCGTGTATGAGTTTGATGGGGAAGATGTTTGTGGTGGTGTGTGAATGTGTATTGGGCAGTTACAATGAGTTGGGAAGGCTATTTTTATGTTTGTATGTTACTACATTGTGGTTCAGATGAGAGTAGAAAGTGAGCTAGTGGTGAGGACAAGCATTAATAGTAAATGTAATGGTATAAAATGAAAACAGTGTTTTGTTTTGTAGTACTAACATTCTAAGGCTTGAGTATGTTATTTGTGTTCCAAAAAAATAAGGATTTGTGTGCCATTCTGCCTGTTAATCTCTCTTTAATAAATGGGGATTTGTGGGCAGAATGGTTCAGAAATCGATGTTTTTTTTTTGGTGCGCAAATTACATTAATGAACCAAACAGTCTCTTTGAGGAACAGTAAGAATATAAAGGTAGTATTGTACTTACTTTCTTTTGTGGAATGAGCAGGTTTCTTTGGATATGTTGTTTGTAGTTTAGATGCTGTTGATTTTCAGGAGAGTGGTCTTCACTGCAATTGTAAAAGGAAGAAGTTAGTAATTTTGTGTGTTTATAGCGCTGATGTTAATGTACACGTTGATTTGTATATTTCCGTGGCAGTATTATCATTGGATATCTGAACATAGTGTATGGATGCATTTTATTTGACTATGTGCAGCCTTTATTTGTTATTTGCAGTATGTTAGTTGAACCTGCTTCGCAAATGAGTAGAATTTTAAGTTCATGAAGTTCCCTTGTTTTTTGCAGCTGAGTTGTAGATAGCAGAGGTTTGGAAGTGATAGTTCATTATAGTAGATGGGAAAAATTTGAATGATTTCATATTATAACTAGACATGCGACCAATCGGGGGCACCTGAGAGGGAGATTTCACCACAGCAATTGGGAATGTTTATTTTTCTCATACGATCGCATTGGGATTAGCATTAATTTAGGTAGGAGACAGAAAAAAATTGTTGCTTTTTTAATGAAAAATTGAGTTTCGCCCGTAAATCGGCAGGGTTGGCATGTATGTATAGGTTATGCGTGAGATAGTAAAAAGTAGTGCGATTATTCATTGAAAAATTAGGAGTCTCGTGCTTAAAGCGGGAACATTGGCATGTATGTATTGGCTATGCAGATTTAGTGGCAGTACTTTGTTTATATGGAATCATAAGAGTTGTACATGTACTCTGAATAAAATATGCATACCTGTACTTTGTAATCATGCATGTGGATATGCATGGAGCTGTAAGTAGAAATCTTCGAGAATTGCACAGTAGTTTTTGTAGTAGGTGCTTTCCAATGATATGAGACTTGTATTCAGAGTTATCAACAGTACATTTGAAGTGCAGAACTCTGATGATGGAGTTAGATGTAGAGGTCTTGGATGTGATTAGTGGATGGTTGTGTGACTGCTTAGCTGTGTCCAATGAGGGAATGGATTTGCGAGTGATGTGGAAAGGGTAGAAGGGCTGGCTAAGAGTTACCTGCCGTGCAGACACTGCGCCTGTCCGCGGGTAGGGCGTGCCACATACAGGGTTTTAGAGCAAATCCAGCATGGAAAGGGGACTGTAGGGATCAGCCAATCAGATGTTGACATTGATTTGTGTAGAAAGAGAGTGTGTGTAGTAAAGATGCAAGAGGTGGAGGCAGTCAGGGTGTTGGTGCTCGGAGATATGTTTGTCCATGGTTTACAGCACTATTCTCAATGCAGGCATGTGGCAAACCATTTCGATGTTAGAGGAGTGGCGGTTGTGTGGAGTGCTGCCACTAACTGCAATGTAGAGGCAATTCTTCAAGTTTGCTGAGATATGCGTAGGATGGACAGTCCCCATGTGGTAGTTTTGCACTATGGTGCTTTCCATTTGGGCTACGTGAGTTCCCCTACTTTGTTAGGAGATTTGGAACAGTTAGTTCAAGCAGTAATCAACATCCTTCCAAATGCGAAAGTAATTTTTTCTGGATTAATTCCTAGAGCAAAATGGGACAACAGTTCTGTTTTTTGTCCTGATCAAATCATTGTTAGGTGTGTAATCAATGGAGGCATGCATGCTTTCATGCTAAGAGCTAGTATGTTTTTCTGTAGCCACGAGAACATTGTTTTGGTAGTCTGCGCACAGTGCTTATTACATACAGGGATTCTGGGGTGGAGAGGCATGCAAATGAGAATGAGCTGAGCTAGGGATTGGTCAGTAAAGTTTAGTGGGTGTGTTGTGTACAGAGAGATTTAGTGAGGATGTCTTTTTCCTGAGAGGAGAACAGACAGCTATGGCTGTGTGTGCTCGAAAACAGATTATCTGGATTTTGGGAGACTCATGGATACATTGGTTGAAGGTGCATGCAGAACGTTGTGGTATATCTGCACATCTTGGATTCCCTCATGTGGAAGTGGCATGGAGTGCGTGGAATGAAGTGGCTCGACTTGGTACCTCTGTGTGCTACTTTACAGAAAGAGCATCATCCTGACATAATTATAATTCATTGTGGAGGGAACAGTTTAGGACATGTGTCTGGAATTTCTTTGCAATCTGCAATGAAGGAAGGACTTGAGAAGGTCATGGGCATGTTTTAAAATTGTCAAGTAATTTTTTCTCGTATTGCGCAAAGACATATGTGGCTGCGTTCTTCTTCATTTGGTCCACAAATGGAGAAAGCAAGGCGCAATGTCAATAAGGCTGTTTGTGCCTTTCTAAGAGATGTTGCAATGTCCTCTTTCCACGATGAAAATATGATGTTTCGCAGCACATTCATTTTTCGCAGAGATGGAGTCCATCTTACATATTCTGGAAATCAGATTTTCATTCGAAATGTACAAAATGCAATGCGGCCTGTTTTGGAAGTATAGTCATCTATTTTGCATTACATGTTGACAAATCCAAGTTTTTCAAACACACAGAACACCACCAAAAGGGTCTTTTCAGAGCCACCAATTACTCCCAGAAAAAAGTGCATTGGTTTTGCTAGGGTTGCACCCCAAAATTCTATCTGTCCTAGGACTGTCCGCGGCCTTATAAAAAATGTGCAGGGGCCTGCACCGTTTACTTGATAGCTCCATTTTTAAACTGAGAAAGGCGGCTCTGAAAAGAGCCATTTTCTTTTCTCACTTTTTGTTGTTTCATATCTTTTTTAGGCTTTTTCTACACCCAACACATTAGGAGAGGAGGGGAAAGGAGGGTAAGGAAGGGACACCAACCATGGGGATAAGAAAGAGCAGGTGGAGAGAGGAAGATGTAGGGTGGGCCTTGTTTAGGTAGATAACAACTCTTCTGGTGCTCTGTGACCGTAGTCTCGAAAGCACTTCGAAGACTCTCCCCTGCAGAGTACTGCATCTAGGTACATACACAATATTGCGACCCTCGGTCAAGGTAAGGGTCAACAGCATCGCAAATGGCCTGTGAAGCAGCTGGAGGGATGCGCTCTCCCACAGGAGTGTCTCTTGTGGTGAGAGGATCGGAAACAGAGGATGCTGCAGAGGAACTCAACCTACTACCTTCTTTACATGGTACAACATTGCGAATGTCCGCACCGTGGAACGAAGTTAGGTGTCGCTTCATGGATGTTGTACCAAAGCTGTATGCACCAGGTCTCCCACGACTCAGCACTAATTTGCACTGGTTACAGGTGACCTTGTATGCACGTGCTTTTGGTACGTTACCATAAATGGCAAACAACCGCCACACCCACGACTCTGGGGAATGCTGGTAGTAGGGAGTTCCTTGACTTCATTCTCTTCATCCTCTTCATCCTCGTTCTCTACATCCTCACGCGTATTCCCCTCTGCAGGCCTTTGGGGAGGTGGTGGTGGTGGAGGGTTTGTGGGTGGTGCTGAGTCTGATGTAGCAATAGCAGCCATGGATGCCATTAGGGTTGGTGAGGTAATGTCCGCTAGAGCACTAAATGCAGCAAAGGTCAATCTGCAACAGCCAGAAGTACAATGAAGATGAGCTCTGGGGTGTGCCTTTTTATAGGGGTGGAGGGGTGCGCCTCGTGACTATATCGATCACTCAAAAGCATTCAAAAGGTTCCAAAAAACATGTGGAAAGCTAGGGCCCTTGTCTAGGACATGTGAAATGGTGATTTTGTTTACTGTAAAATAAATTGGATTGTCTGTATAAGTTCTTTTAAAATGTTGGGGAATCGGACAAAGTGCGCAAATTAGGACATATGCTCAGCGTGGGTGCGGTCACATGATGATGTTGTGAACACGTCCACGAAGGAAATGGGTGTCCGCAGGATACCAAATGCACAGGTCGTGCACGTGTGCGCGGGTGTTCTTCGGACAGTGTTCGGGTCCTGAAACGAATTAAAAGTGCGACTCAAGTGAGACGGACAGTTACGGATAGGACGATGTTCGCAGGACTACCACCCAGGACATTGATGTCCTGGGTGGTAGTCGTAGCAGTGCACAGTGGTGGCACGAGTTATGGTTGCTTAGCGTACCATAACTGGCGAATTTCAAGGGTTTTTCGGTTTTACTTGGAACCATAACGTCCCTTTAATAAATATTTTTTACTGAATTGCAAAGGTTTTTAGTAGCGCAACTTAACCATAACGTCCCTTTAACAAAGTTTTTTTACTGAATATATATATATATATATATATATATATATATATATATATATATATAGGTGTGGCTTAAACGCCAACAAACAGGTTCCTTTAGGAGGTTTAACTCTATACCACCTGCAGGAGCTTTGTTTACGTCTCAAACACACATGTGCTAAATGGGTACAGATGTTTGCTAAAATAAATAATAAGCACATGTGCATTTCACACATGGATATGGAGGGATCCTCGCCGTGCATGTTGTGGAAATGGCATTTTGCAAGGTGCCTGGGAAAAGGGTCAGTCCACATGCTGCCTCACTCAGTCTCTACCTGGCTGTTCAGCTGTAAGGCTTCAGCCTCCTGCAGAGGAGGAGTAAGAAAGGTGTTCCTCTGATGACCTGCCTGATAAACTGAATGAGGATGCTGATAGCATGCACAAGGTACCCGTTTTGTGTATTAAATGCCCAAAGCATGATTAGCCGGTGGGGTGCCAGGCAAGGGTAGCCAGATGCTGAGCGACTAAAATGCCTCAATGTCAACTTGTGCATATATTCGGCTCACTGCCCGGTACATATCTTCCTAGCCTAGCCTAAGTCTGCAGGAGGCTCCGACAGATCCTTAGAACAGACTCCATCCGGAGGAGGCAATGCCGTGAAGGTCCCTAACGGGTGTTCATGGAAAAGGCGCACCACAACGGAGTAGGTGCTCCTTGCGTTTTTGACTATCATCCTTAGGAAGGGTGTGATGTAGGGTTAAGTGCAAGAGAAGGTTTGACCAACAGCTTGGAACCATAGAAGACCTCCAAAGAAAGCTGGGGGAGGCACTAGAAAGTGGGACTCAGTGAGTCATCAACTTCGAGGAGTTATTTCTGCTACAGCATTGTTGCAGGGTGCCGAATGTAAATAGGTTGAGCCCTCTTCCTTTGTTTACCATCAAACACCATTGATGGCGTGTCTGAAAGCCTGTAAATGAAACAGGTGTATTTCCTTTTTTTTTCTTTCTTTCTAATGCAAGTTGTGAGCAATTTTCCAAAATGTCAACCTCGAAATTTGTGTTTTTTCATGGTGGTGGAGGGGTGGGTGGTAGCAGGGTTTGCAGTTGGAGGGAGGCAAACCGTCCACCAAAATGAAGTCTTGGCCTTGGCATCTCTTCCTCCTGAAGGCAGCCTCTACATCGCCCGCTGCCCACAGGTATTACAGTTTCTTCCCTGGTTGGTTACAGCTCCTCTTAGGCCTGCTGGAAATGAGAACAGACTTACCTCTCAATGCTGCAGAGCTTCTGTTGCTCCGCAACAATTTCTCAGTTGGTTCTCATCTTCTTTAACACCAATCGGTCCAATAAGTCACTTTTCCTTATTTTTTATTTTATTGAATTATTTATTATGCACTTAAGTCCATGGGCGTCAACAGGCAATACCAGACTGACAGAAAAGACAAGGTAGAGGCAAAAAAGTAAAAACCCAGATTGAAGAACAAAGTGTAAACTTCAAGGCGGAAAATATAAATCAGTCGCTCAATCAGGTTGCTTTTATGTAAAAGTTCAGCGGATTAGAATGTTTTCAAATTTCTCCTGAAGGATAGGAAGGAAGGTTCAGACCTCATGGAGACCGGAAGAGAGTTCCACAATGCAGGTGCTAAGGCCTGAAATAATGTACCGCCCGTACAGAAGCTTTTTGTACGTTTGCCCGAGCGTAGTGTACGGGTTGGTTTGCACCACTTGAGACGGTCCTTGACATATTCTGGTGCACTGCCATATAGGCATTTGTGTGCTATTGTTAATGTTTTGAATGTAGTCAGTTGAGAGATTGGGATCCAATGCAATTTGTTTAGTACATGTGTGATATTCTCACAACGACCAGTGTTAGATATGATTCTGGCTACAGCATTTTGCACTACCAGCAGTAGGGCTATTCCATACGCTTGGGTCCCAAATAGCAATGCAAATAACATGTGCAGGCTGTGAGATTCTGCATCGTAAGTCAAAGTTAGATGCAACAAATTACCTCAATGTCATTTTACTATACCGACCACCCAAGGATATGGCAGAGTTTAACGATGAATGAATACAGATCCTGCATCCACTAAATAAGCCGGGAAGGGCAACCTTGTTATTGGGAGATTTTAATTGCTGTTATCAGGATAAAGCAGACAAGGATGCAATCCTGTTAGAATGTAACCTCAGAAATACAGATTTCTCTATTATCAATACCGAGCCCACACCCTAAAGACAAGTTCTTGGATTGGGTTGCATGCAGAAACCTCCAAGTAGAGAATGACGAGACCAACACTTGTATTTGGTCAGACCATTGCACTATCCAATTCTAAGTTCGTCACAAACAGAAACTAGTAATAAAATATGCACCTGTCAAAAAATTCCAAACCAGAAATTTTAGGAAAATGACTCCATTAGATCTGAGTAAATGGATGACTCTAGTGATGGAAAACACTTCACATGGGGACGACCCTATAACCTTAATAATAACGTATACATTGTACACAAACCAAATGCTGGATCAGGTGACTCCGCTTAGAACCTCTCTTGTTAGAGAGAAGACCCAATACCAGGATTGGTTCACTATAGAATTAGAGGAATTAAGGAAAGTCAAAAGCCACGCTGAATGTCTTTGGCACAAAACAAATAAGGATGAACATAAACTAGCTTGGAAAAAACACAAGAAAATCTACAAATGTGCAATATTAGATACAAAGAAAAAGTCCTTTGAGCAGAATATAACAAATGCTAAAAACGGAACCAAGCAACCTTTTAGTATTCTAAAGATAATTGAAAATCCATGCCAACAAAAAAGCTCTTTTGCCCCTTCAACGGAGGACTGTAACAGAGTTCAAAAGGCGTTTGCTGATAACGTTTTAAATTCCAGCTTTCTCTGTTAGAAATATGAATTTAGTGGAACTCATGAAATCCTTGAGCTGCATGCATCCGACCTCCTGTTTAGGAGATAGCCTTCTGCCCATGTTTATTCTTGATCATAAGAATATATTTGGACCATTCCTTGGCCTATTCATTAATGCTTCTTTTGAGCACAGCAAAGTACCTAAGAGCATTAAAAAAATTACTGTGACCCCTCTTGTTAAAAAAATTGACAAAAGTCCTGAGGACAGCGCTAATCTGGATTTATTAGATTCTGGTAGATGTGTTATGCTGGTATTGTTGGATCTATCAGCAGCCTTTGATTTATTGGATCATGATATATTATTAGCTGCCTTGTAGAGAGTCTGAAACTGCTCACCTAGAGCAATAGAGTGGATTCATTCCTTCCTGACGGATAGCGCATCTGCCATTCATTGGGGAGATACGACTTCAGACTATTTGCCCATTACACATGGAGTTGCGCAGCGAGCCTGCTTATCACCAGCGTTGTTCAGTCTTTATATGAAACCACTGTGTGACTTGTTAGAATACACAAACATCACCTTTACGAATTATGCTGACGATACTCAGCTTATGGTACAATGGACTGGAAACTATGTGCAGGATAGCTCCAAGCTAAACGCTGTTTTAATGATAGTAAAGCAATGGATCCGGAAGCACTGGATGTGTCTAAATAATGCTAAAGCAGAGCTGTTGATTTTTGGCTCCTCCCACCTGAGAACTAAATTAGACTTGAGGTACAAAAACTTTCAGTTAGATGAAAACAACATAAAAACGCTATCAAAAGTGAAAAATGTTGGCATTTACCAATATTGAATATCATTCCATTGGCTGCAATCATATCCGAAATACTGTTAAAGACCTTAGTCGTTGTGCATAAAGTAATTTACGGCTCTGTTCCATACTATCTAAACGGGAGAATCATCTTCTATCAGCTTAATCGAAGACTGAGATTGAGCAATGCGATGCGACTAAAATGCCGTTGCACCAAGCGAATGAAAGGAAATGGCCAATTATTTGCTTACAGGCCCTCTTTGGTGTGGAAAGCTCTTCCACCTGACCTGCGCCCTGATAGAATCCTCCTATCTTTTTGAGAAAAGTCTAAAAACGTACCTATTGGAATAAACAAACAGGATAATTTGCTTCTAGCCAATGACCTTTCCAATGTCTTCTTCCACGTCATTCTGAGTGTAAATGTGACCCATGCCATGATGCTTGCCGAGTTACTGGCATGTAATAAAACTAAACAGAATACAAATAAAATTCAAATAAAGGCATTGCGATGATAATCCAGTTTGCTTTCTATGATTGCTCTGGCAATAGTTGCAGCTATAGACCTAGGGATAAATGGCATAATCTGCCTGAGCAGTCTGATGTAGTAGTGACAAACACTAACTGTAGATGAATTATGATCAATCATATTCACATTAGCGTTGACAGTAATGCCTAATGATTTAGCTTTCCTTAAGATTGGGATTTGGCGAGTACCCAATGTTATTGAATTATAGGTGTTTCCAATCTTTTTTGACATGGCTGGTGTAGCTAACAATAGTAGCTCTGTTTTTTGCTCATTGAAACAAAGCCAAATGTCTTGCATCCATGTCAAATATTTCATTAATCAACCGGGTATTAGCGTCTTTTTTCTCAGATCAAGTAACCAGTAGCTGTCAACCAACAAATCATGTAATGGCTTGATACACAAATTGAACAGTAGAGGTGATAAACACGCTCCCTGTGGGCCTCCCTGTGCAATGGGATATATGTCTGATACTTCTTGGCCCATCACAACAGTCCTATTCCGTAAAAAAATAATTAATCCAATGACATGATTATTGATTCAAGTTAAGAGATTTGTACAGTCTTGCCAGTAAAATGTTCTGGTACAAAATGTCAAATGCATCAGACAGGTCTACAAACATCTGAAGTCCAAGCTTGCCTTTGTCGAAAATGTAAAATATATTGTATTGAACATCCAACATTGATCTTTCCCCAATATGAGACGGACGAAAACCTGACTGTTATTTCCCCAGGAGGTTATGGGAAACCACAAATTGCTGTAATTAATGTGTAAGCAATTTTGTGCAGTATTTTCAACAAGAAACTCACGTTTGTTATGGGACAATAGTTTCCAGGATCACCTGGGTCTAATCAGACTTTTTTAAGAATAGCTGTAATAGAGGTGTTTTAATAGCTGTTTTAATGGAATCTGGAATGGTACTGGTAGCAAATGATTCATTAACAATATTAGAGATAATATTAGGTAACCAAGGGGCCCAGTCCTTTATAGTCTTCCAGCAGACACCTAACTCCCTGTAGTGCTGACAATTCACATATATATATTTTGGGGTTGCTATTATAAGCTTCATTTATGTAATAGTACTCACTAGGGTCAGGCCATTACCTTGGGGCAGCAGGCTGTTACAAGTCGTATGTCCAAGTCCCTGAGCATCTGAGCCATTATCGCTTCAGCACTGAGCCACACCTTCTCTACCACAAACATATCATGGTATTTCTTGTAAGAAATGGATCACATTTCCTGAGGAAGACTGTATAAGTCATTTTCTTTTCCCTTTTTTTCCCCTCAAATTGCCAGGCGCTAGGACTTTTGATGCTCTCGGTAAAGTGGCATTTTACTGTTCTCCTCCCCAGCAATGGGGCACATTTGCTTTCCTGTAGACCAAACATGGTATCCCCTGCCAGTGCCACCATATGTGACTAGCTAGTAATGGTTTAAAGTCGAAAAAAAGACCTGATGGGCCAAACACTGGCAACACCTCCTGAGGCTAAGATGAAAACCATGGCAGTATTTATCATGCCAAGAATACCAGAAAGTAAGCCCAGATGCGTTTTGGATTGATGGTGAGGTTAATGGCAAGTTCTCTGAGTATACAGGGATGTGTCAGGAATATAGACTTGCTTCTGCACTTTTTTAATTTGTATAATATAATTTGAAAAAAGGAAATATGGATCCTCCTCGACGTAATCATTTTGACCGGCCCCGGTTACATTTTTCTAATGGTGCGCCCTCTTTGTGAGGACTAAATAGGCTTTACTAAAGGTCCATCCCAGCCTCAAAACTATTGTAACACAAAGATTGTGCAAAAGATAGATCAGAATTTGGGTGAAGCAGTTCGACCACACGGTAAAATCGGCCAAGCTCTTTCCTCAGATCTAAGAAAGTCATCAGAATGGATCTGAAAGATATCTGTTGTGTTCATAACAAGGGGACAATCTGTTACCAGACATTAGATCCGGCATGCGCTGTACACAGGAAATACTACACGTGGATTGGATCTTTTCCGAGCTATACCACACCGTATTCCTGTGGATGTACGAGCGTGCCTGCCTTTGTTCCCGGCGGGGGGCGTGACACCCCCTTAGCCAATGAGGATGCTCGAAATGGGGCAATCCCCACTCTGAGCCTCCTCAAGGTGGAGGCTGACTTCGTCCCCCGCCGGGTACTCAGGTACGTTTTTCTTTTCCCTCCACCCCCAACCCCTGCAAACTATCCCCTCTCTGCCCTCCCAACCCCACTTACCTGCTTTTTTCTTTTTCTCAGGAGCAAACTCGCGGGGAAAACTTCTGTTCCCAGTGCGTCCGCTCCCGATGGCCGCCATGGAAAGGGAAAACAGACTGTTTTCCCTTTCCCGGCAACCATTTCATTTGACATTTTTTTGATTATTTTTTTCTGTTTTGAAACGTGGCAGTGTTTCCCAACAGAAAAAAATGCCATTAGTACCTCAGTCTAATGGGCCGGGGTACTAATGGCTATAAGACCCTCAGTGGTGGGCCGCCTCAGATCTTATTGCCACAATGAAGATTTGTTTCCTTCTTGCAGTCTCTTCTTTGGCAGAAGGTTAGGGTCTCTGGCACAGTGCTTTAGACACTCGGATGAGGACCAAAGTCAATTGAGAATTAAAGGAAAACGTGGCAGTTCCTCACCATTGGCCCGCAGTCTCCTGGGGTCAGATGAGACCTTTTGAGTTAACTTTTTAAATATGTGTGGTCGGGTCCATCATCTAGATTATTTGGTTTTACACATGATTGAAAGGATCATGGAGACACTGCACGCTTCTTAGGAAAGACTTATAAACCGGTATCAGGTAATAATGTCCCCATACATAATGTCCCCATACATATGGGGCAATTCATGGAATGATGGTGTGCCGAAATGTGTGGCGCAAGCATGAAAAAGACAGCGCACGCGTGTGATTCACACGCAAACGATTCATGGAAGGCTATGCACGTGGCTTTCCCGGGAGCTGCGCCAA
Source organism: Ambystoma mexicanum (assembly GCF_040938575.1). Taxonomy (NCBI): domain Eukaryota; kingdom Metazoa; phylum Chordata; class Amphibia; order Caudata; family Ambystomatidae; genus Ambystoma; species Ambystoma mexicanum. The sequence goes on along the minus strand of NC_090927.1, from coordinate 580,596,934 downwards.
ATCTCTGCTAATCTTACACGTCACTATGACTTTCCAAACGCTGTGCGCGACACGCACAGCGAAAGCGCACAACTTCTAGCGCACACACCTAAAAAGGGGGCGGAACACACGGAATGGTGAAAAATGCGTGAAAATGTGGGCGTAACGGGGGAAGTACCGCTGGAAAATACATGCAACACCCACACGCGCGCGAACAGCACATATTCGTGGATTGCCAAAAGACACGCACACGCACAAATATGTCTGCCACATAAAAGCAGGCGGAAGCGCCCTCGCGCAGTATAAAAGAGCACGCAAACAACAAACAAGTATAAAATAAGTACAATCAACCAAATGTACCCTGTGATGCATGTACAAGAACCAAGGAATTGAAAGTGATCATGCACTGCAGGGACACAGCATGCCTGAGAAGGCAATCTGGGTGCACGTGTGTGCATGTTGTTGTTGTTGGTGTGGGGGTGTGTTGTCTAAGTGTTTGTGTCAGTAGGGACATGCACTGAATAAAAGCATGTGAAATGAAATGACCCTCAGTGTTCTGTACACAGCACCTGTGAACATTGTCCTCGTGGACCCCTCAGTGTGTTAAACCACACCAATCCACTGACACCTCAAAATCAAACCCAACACAGGATCATCCATTGACCAGCAGAACTAATCATGTACAGAGTGCCCCACATCGACAATGTCAGACAGTTACCAATCACTGTAGCCCAAGTGTCCCAATGTGACATTGTCACCACACGGACCCCTCCCATCATCAGTGTGTTTTGCATAGCCAAAGGGTGCTCGGTACCGCCTACAGCAGGAAGTGCATCAACAACATAGACAGGCAATTCAAAAAAACCACCAACAACAACATAATGAAATGCATAGACAACAAAATACTCACCAAAATGAAGTGCAGACATGCACTGGAGAAACCATCCGGAATACCCACTAGGGGTGTATACACAAGTAGGACTGCAGACTGGCCACAGATATGACGGAAGCCCAATGCCCCTGTGTAAAATGCTGTCACACCAAGCCATCCTTGCGATCCCATGGAAAGGGGAAGCAGGAGTGGCATATGTGTCAGGACCCCAAGCCACAAACACATACATGAGACAAGCCTGTATGGGCCAAGCTGGAACACACAGTGGATGCTTTCAAATGCCACAAAGCACCACACTGTCACAGGAATGCACAATAGACAAACAATAATAGAAAACAAAAATAAAAATGGCCACAAATGAGGGAGGGGGACACCCTGGAGGGGGGAGGTACAGGGTACACCTCATCACCCACCATGTGTTGATTTTGAGATTAAAAAAATCCTCCATGGGCTCAACGCCTGCACGACCCGAACATCGTCGTCACCCTCTGGATGTAAATCAGAAGGTGGATGTGGTACAGTTGCCTGTCCATGCTTATCTGCAGCAAGCCCCTCCACGGCAGCAAGCATGCAGGTCTGGGAAGCTCGGTCCTGCATGGCTATGGCACGTAGGTTTACATGCAGCACATCACGTGATACAGGTGCTTCCTCTTGCAAGGTCTCGAATGTATGATGGAGTTCTGCCTACATGGCAGATTGCTTTTCCCTTCAAAAAACTGCCCTGAGGAAGGCGTACCTGGTGAAATTTTGACCTAACAGGTGGTCACGCCGAAACGTAATTGAGATCATCAGTTAACGAAAAAACATCTTGGGACTTTTAACAAATTAGAACTATAGCCTCATCGGACCTCATAATCAACAAATGTTAAGTTTTTTTTTTACGTAGGCAAACCTGTTGTAGACAAACATGCTTTACTAATTATGGTAAACTTGTTCCAAGTAAATTGAAAATTTGGTTATTTAGGCAAAACCTGTTACAGACAAACATGCTTTACTAATTCATGGCAAACCTGTTTCAAATAAATTGAGAATTTGGTTATTCAGGCAATTTTGAAACTGTGACTTTTTAGCCTGCAAGAATTATACAAATTATTTTTTCAATGTTTCTTGTTGGATATAATAATCTGTTTATATTTCTTTCATGATTTTAATGTTTCTTATTTCATTTTTCACTAATAATTAAATCACAATAATTAAAAATATTCCTTTTTTCATATTTTGTTTTGTTCTGGCTGATTGTTTATTTTAACTACAAAGGTAACATTAGGCCACAGATATCTAATGATACTGATATCATAAAGTAGATTGAATTCATTTAAAAAATTGGGCAAAATGTATACTTTTATAAGCAGACTTTTGGAAACTTTACATGTTTTGTGTTAAACATGGCCTCACATGACATACGGAGCTCCTCCCGGCTTGCACGGAGTTCAGCCGAGATGGTGTTTTGAAGCTGCTCCATCCTCTCTTCTGACGGCATCCTCTGGGTCATCATGAGCACACCCAGAGTAGATCTGAGGGGTTGGTGTTCTTCCCTCAGGACCTCCCTGTGTGCCTCTGCTTGAGCAGCAAGTACTTCGCGCAGAGCCACCATTTCAGCCCGGCATGCCCTGTCAGAGGCCGCCATGCCCAGCCTGAGTGAGAGGCATGTGGACCGCGTTGCCTGCTGCTGGAGCTCCACCTGACTCTCAGGGGTGAGGATGGAATGGGCCACACTTTCCATGCCTTAAGCCATCATCTCAACTGCTCCCCCCTGTTGCTGTGCTATGGCATACATGGCATGCTCCCACTGAGTGGTCCCCGGTGGTGCACGGCCATCGCGTTGCCGGACACTACACCTGCTGGGCCCAAGGAACCGTGGTCCTTGCTGGGTTGGCACCGTCCGCGGCTTCAGGACTGCATCCCTCCGTTGACCTGATGCCCCAGGAACATGAGCAACTGGTGTGGAGTGTGACCCTGCACCCGTAACCACAACAAGTAGACATTTCAACACTGCCTGGCCCCTTGAGGGCACTAACCTCACTGCAGGTGTCACAGACAGAAGATCATCAACTGCAGGATCACTCACCAGTGACAACACATCATGACACGCATCCAATTCGACATTGCGGTCAGAGAGTCCATCAGAGCTTGACTCATAGTCAGCTCTGGACACGATGGTCTGGGGCAACAATGGATTTTCGTGGTCTACCACCCCACAACCACCACGGGTGCTAGGTTGTTGACGTAAACCCACCTCCATGTCTGGAATCACATCCTCATCCTCTGCCTCCAGTGCCTCATCACCTGGAACGTAAACAAAAGAAACATGAGCACACATGTCAGCAGCACATACCACACGCATAGACATCACACCAACGACAGCCAACACATGAAGCCGGCATGTCAAACACAACTCAAACTCTGACATGCATCCAGTGGCATTGCAATGCAAGGGTATCCCAAAAGCAGAAATGGATGTTTGTAAATGTGAAGCCTACACATGTAAAGCATGTTGCATATCACCTGCATCACACACAACCTCTGGCAGGCACAAATCCAAGCCAGAAATGAGAGATGGCAATAAAGAGATGGCACGTAGCATAAGCATGGTGGAACACCCAAAAAGCCACAGCTGCAAGTGAAAGCAAACACACCAAGACACATGTAATATGCATGTTGACATGCAGCCCAACCATCACCAACCAATACAGAGTACATGTGTCACAGGATGCACCCACGCTAGTGTGTTTTAATACAGTGAAGGGATGAACATGGCAACATACATGCCAGGTCACTTTAACATAGCAGCATTGTGTAGGCATGTTGAAGGCCGGAACATGGTACAGAAGTGGGTAGGTGCAGTGCAGTGCATATGTACCGCCTCAGCTTCCAACACCAACACGTACGTAGTGATGTCAATCTCTAAACATGACGGCAGTGTAAGGGCAAGTGCAGCCATCATGTGCAAAGTGAATGCACTGGGTTGCATGGAAACAGTGAACCCCCCACCCTTTGGGGAATTGCAGGGAGGCAGTGCATGGCAATGAAAGGTTGACCAGAGAAATGTGCATTGGCAGACAGTGTTGGTATGTGTCAATTGCATCTCGTCAGTCAAATGACACTACAGCAGATGAGAAGTGGACATTAAGCAGGACACATGAGGAACCATCAGTAGTACACCCATGCATGCAGAACCCACGACACCAGTTGAACAGAGGCAGGGGTCCTATAACAGGGTGAGGCATGTGCACGACACAGATGAGGAGACCCTAAACGTGTGTGTGATGAGACAGACCCAGAGTGAGCATTAAATGGATGACCAAATACCATGAACTTATATGATCCTGGAGACGTACTACGATGATCAGCCTGTCAATGACCCGTAGGGGCATACATGGAATGCACATGGAGCATGAATGGGCACTCAATTCCACGGGGAGCCACTGCCATCTGCACAGTCCGAGTGAGATGCACTGCACCAAGGAGAAAGGATGTACACCACAGTACGTGTTTTGCAGGTTTTCAGAGGGAAGTGTGCATGTACACAGGAACGGGGAACAGGCAATTGCAGTAGTCCAACATGTGACTCACCAGTGCCCTGTTGAAAATGAGCTGCCCGGGGTTTGAGAGTCAAGGAAGCGTGCCAATGAGGAGGACCACCTTGCAGGCTGTCCACACATACACGGCAGTCATGTGATGAGATAGGCTGAGTGTAACAACACCACAGGCTACACGCAGACATATGAGTGAGCAGGAACATGTACCGGAGGGGCAACCAAGTGACTTGCATGTGAGTAGGGTGCATGTGTGGTGATGAGGACAGTCCCGTATCACATATCCTGCATGCATCACAACAGGCACGCATCAGTGAAGCATTGCATGACTCACACAAGACAACCATGTTTACATAGCATGTAGTGGCAGTCAAGCACAACACATCACACAAGCCAAACACACATGTCCTGGACAAACACGCATCAACACTCACCAAATGATGCATCAGAATCCATCATCTCTCCCACTCCATGGATGAGTTCTGCCTCGATGAACTCTGCAGCGATCTCCTCATGCTGAGTGAGTGCATCCTCTTCTGGTGCTGGCCCACTGCCAGTCACCTGAGTCATGGCATAATTCGATGCACACTTTGTTTTTTCACAGCGTCGGAGGTCATTCCAACGCTTGTAGCAGTCTTGAGCTGCGCGCACCTGAAATCCCATGGCATTCACACCATCTGCAATATTCTGCCAGTGGACCCAACGCTGGGCAGGTGTAGTACGGTACCGTGGGCCCACCTGTATATCGCGTTTGTGTGCCAACACGTAGCCCACAAGGAAGTCCAGTTCCTGCTTGTTGAAAGGCTTCTTCCACGACGTGCCGGAGGCCGGAACCGTGTCTGGGATCTCAGGTTCTTGTGCAGAAGCACGATTCCTCCTCTTGGGTGGTGGTACGGACCCTGAGTGGCCAATGTGGCCCTGATCAGTAGGGGCAGTGGTGCTGGTGGACTGGACCAAGGGAGTGGTTGGTGGAACCAGGACGGAAGGCCTAACTTGAGTAAGTGGCTGCTGGGTGCTGTTGCCAGGACTCAACGCCACATCTGCCGCAGTGCCAAGGTCTGTGACCGCCACAGTCCTGGCTGGCATACTCACAGCCGGCGTGGTGTTGGCTGTATCTGGCCATGCAGTTACCACCACCTGGCTGCTTGGGGCAGCAGATGTCACCACTGACCCAGATACATGTGCCTCGGTCACAGCAACCCTGGACACACGTGGCCTCTGCTTCCTGACCACCTGGAATTCTGCCTGGGAGTCCTCAGGTTCCAACGCATCATGCGCTAGCTGACCCCGAGCCTGGGTGGTGGTCGCCACAGCTGCACCTGCAGCTACCACTACCGGTGGGCCCGTGACAGCAGATCTAACTGACTGTCTGGTCATATGGGCGGGGGGTCTACATCAACTGAGCTTCCTATACTTGCGGACGTGGCAATCCGTGACAGGGTTGAGCCTGTCATAGTCGGTGTCGCGTTGTGCACTCGGGGGATTCAGGATGTGGTGTGTTGTTCCAGGCAGGACAACGCACATCATTTCGAACACCTGTGTGCCCGCGTTGACTTGCTAGGACAGGTCGTTGGCACTAGGTTCCTCTATGCTGGGCGCTCTTGCGACCGACCACCTCTTCATCTGCACACCCTATGCGCCAGTTGTCCTCCGTGCCGTCTTCCCACCCATGTGTCACCTGGGCACCGTGTGGACCTGCCCCATCCACTGCAGCCCGGCTGGTGGAGATCACATCCCTGCCACAGTCGGGAGTCAGAGGACTAGCAGAGGTGGTTACCCCAACAACTGGACCCCTGCCAATGGAGGATGTGCATGCACCTCCGAGTAGGTCACGCGCACGGCAGCACCGGAGGATTCCATGGTGGCAGAGGCATATGGCATTGGTGCAGCAGCAGGCTCGATGTGGGAGGCCTCAGCACTCAGGGTCAACAACATCCCGGGGGCGGGCATCGGCCAACGGACAGGAGGACCTGGGACTGAGTGTCTCTTCCGTGTGGCAGCGGTTGGCCCAGCATATAGATGGAGAGTGGTGGCGGGTGGAGATGGCACGGCTCACGATGGTCAGGGCAGAGAACTCCATGCGCCGGGCATTGATGCAGGCAGCGTTCCTTGAGGAGACTCGCAGGTAGTTGGTGGAGACCATGGCAACGTCCCTGCGAGGCCTCGAGGACAGTGCCCAGCCCCACCTCCGGGTCATCAACATGTAGGTTGATGATGCCGTGGCCAGAGACATTAACAAGAATAGCCTGCCACCGTTGTAAATAGTTATTTAGGTATAAATTTCCTTTTTTTTAAATTACTTTTGGAGTTATTGGACATTGCTCCACTTTTTGTGAATAGTTGGATTTTTGATGGACCTTGTTCCTGGATTGTTAATTTTTTTGGCGATCATGGACCCTTGTGGACATTACCTGTACATAGTTGGATGTTCAGTGGATTTCATATAGGAGTTTTACGCGATTTCGCTGGCGTGTGTAAAAATTCCTTTCGCACTCCTCTGAATACGCATACCCGTATTTCGAGGGGTGCACAAGGAGTTTTACACGCTATTTGGCTGGCAAGAGTGGGTTACATGAGTGTTTTTAGCGCAATTTCGTTGTTGGGGGCTGTATGCTGGTCCACTGGCCTTTGCACCATATTGTGGATTTGTGCGGCTGTTTTTGCCGCAAGGGGCCGTGTTAGGGGTGTAACTGGCACTGCTGGATGGTCGCTGCGCCACGGCTGGATAAGGATGGGGAAATCCATGAATACACGGTGCATGAAAATGGGATTTAGCGCACGCGGCTGGTGCACGCTCCCTCTCTGCACCTTACACGTGCGCTACTTCTGCGTGGGAATCTATGAATTACCCCCATAATGTCGCCGGGAAAAGCCATTGTTGACATTACATATGATGACATTATGAACGGGGATGGGTTACGGGGATGTCCCCTGCTCCCATTTATTGTTCAATGTAATAATGTCTCGCAAAAAACAGCGACTTTTTTGTCAGGGGACATTTTTGCAAGGACATTATTGCATGAAACCTATAAACATAGGTTCAGCCCGGGTGCTGTGCATTTCACTGCAGTTCCACACTGGATCTAATGTGATCATGCACACAGCAATTACCTGCAATGGCAGCTGACATGGCAAACCTTGAGATGGTCATTTCTCCATTGATTTCAATAGGATCTACCTGCAGAATCTATATAAATCAAAGCGGCCCATTGCATCGGAAAGTGTTGGAATTCCTCACACCGTCTTCCGAATGGGACTGACGCAGTAAAAAAAACCACAGAAAACGTATTTTATTCTTTTTCAACAGCCTGCGTTGTATTCAGAGCGAGAGGGATATTAGCTGTAGCTGCAAGGGTTATTGCAAGACGTGCGAGACACCATGACAGATCACTGCTGCTGAATCCCAGATGTAGCGCCTGTCTTGGAATGCAGTAGCTTCCAGGCTTTCACTGAATCATTTAGGGACATTATGTCATGTTTCTACTAATTCCAACTGTATAGTGTTACCAGAAAAGTCTTGGAAGTAGATGTAAGTGTACAGGTTGCGTGCAGTTCTTGCAAACCTAAGATTGGGATGGGGTAGGGCGAAAGGAGGATTCATTGCAATTGCCCCGGTGATACAATATTGTATACAATTTGGAAAGAATTGAGATGCCCTTCTGCGTCATGCTCTGAGGCCGCCTGTGCAATGTAGCTCCTTACAAATGCAAACAATAACAAAACAGAGCCAGGTTACTTCAAGGCTTCAATTCATGCAGAACAAATAAGACAATCGGACCATAATATGACATTGAGATCTGGGGTATTCCTGCCCCAAGGGTTCCTTCCTTTTTGGAGAAGGTTCCAAGGAGAGCAATACAAAAAGCAATGTCATATATGTTATCAGGTGAGATGCTTAGATAAGAGTATTAGGAGTGACATACCATGGCAAAATAACCATCTTACAGCGTCTTCATGTTCACTGATCAATTATGTGTCAATACATATTGAAAAGGATGCTCAATGTATGAGATGCGTTGTGGCAATGCGGGTAGAGAGCAATCGCCAAGCAACAGCCTACGTACTGAATCAGGGCAACATTGCACTAAACGGCTGCCTACTATAGATCATACATTATGTATGTATGATGTGTGTGCGTTGATTTGGAATGAGAAGCGTTTGAGGAATTTACACATACGATAGAATACCATGGCAGCCCCCACCTGAGTGCAGCAAATGTGATTGATTGAAATGTGCTCATTCATGCTCAACACTGGGACACTCAGGTCCACAACGAATTGCCAATACTATATTCCTTGGCTTCACTCCCCCCAGCCTGTGTTACCTCTGCGCTTTCACTGTCTAGCAAGGCAGGCCATCGCCTTCTCAGGGACTGTGGTGAGCCTGAGCTAGAGAAACCGAGAGGTGGCAGGCCTCACAAGGGACAACTTTGCAATGACATATTGAAACAAAAGCAGAAAGCAGGAGTGGGAAGATGTAGACTGGCTGACTGCCCATGTACAACTAGAAGGGTTCCTTAAACACATTTAGACAAGAGGACTTCCCCTTGTGAGGTCTCTCGCCCCCCCACCCCCACCCCCCCAGTGGTCTCCAGAGAGCCTGTGGGTGCAAGGGAGTCATTCCGCAACAAGGGCAAGTTCTCACTAAGGGAACGTCACACCCTGGCAGAACACGAACCTGACCCCTATCGTAGGGCACTGACTGCAAGAAAAGATGACAAACTCATAGAAGAGAAAGGGTCATGGGAAGGTTCAGGCCAGTGCTGTCTCATATAGGCCAGACTGGGCTGCACAAAGGCTTAGTCCCCCCAGCTGTCCAAATAAATACCCGATGTTTCTAATAATGGAAAGTAGGGGAGGGAAATGTCGGTCCGCATCTATACAAGGCAGCCTTAAGCCTCTGTGAAATGTGTTTGCTGCCTGCTGGCCGGTCTGTTATCATGGGAGCTTGGCGTGGTGTTTTCACCTAATATGCTTGTTTCTCTAGTGTGGTCAAGCAAGATACCAGTTGTAGAGGAGAGAGTATGGGAAGAGCATGCGCCCATGCGACCCTGAGACATGAGAGAGAGAGAGAGAGAGAGAGAGACAGAGAGAGAGAGAGAGCGAGAGAGAGAAATACATTTTTTTTAAAAAAAAAACAACATAACAGAGCCCACACCACCACGGGAAGGGAACGAACACGGTTAAGTGTTTCCCAGGAAGGCCAGTAAATTGGGTCAATTGAGCTCATTCTGGTTGCTAAGGTACCTCCCACTTCATTAAGAGGCAATAATATGACTGTAACAAAATTTGACTAAAACTGATGTGACAATAAATCACATGGAAACTATGAGATTAGAATTGGAGTGAGCCATCTAACCCACTTTCTTTTAATACAATTCAAAAGCAAAGTGTCTGCTTTTGATGAGCCATGACTCTATTTTCTGGTAACATCGGTTAGAGGAAAGGGATTGTATGACAACCTCTACCATGGGGCTATTTACCCACCTCCGAACATCTGGGGTAGTTGAAGGCCCAAACTGCTGCAACTAGCACTACGTTTTGGGGTGTGATGTCAGGGAGTGAGGGGGGCTTGTGAAAAGACATCAGGTGGCAACTGGTGTGACTCACTCCTGTTTACCTAGAATGTACAGGAACATACACAAGAAAATGGGTTCACCCCGGGAGGGGAGAATAACAGAACAATGGCCACGTAAACAAATTAACATACATACCTGTATTGAAATCCACGAGGATTTATTGGAAATTATGAGACGAGAGCAAAACATGGCAAGTCTAGTGTGATGCAGAAATGATAAGGCCTGAGAAAAGAAGATCCACTTGATAATGCAACTCTATATGACAAACCACAATGGAGCTAAAATTCCAGAATTGAGTGGACATGCACAATTTACTATAGGGCAAAAAAGGTTAGATTTAGGTGAAATATATAGGCAGAGTACATAGGGACAGACACCAATATGTGAAACACCCTGTAAGCCTTGTGGCAATGTACATGCGTGCGCCAGAAGTGAAAATAGGATTTAGGCTTCATAAATACTCTAGTTATATAAATCCCAAGAGTTATATAACTCCTTAATTTGAGATGCAAACAACGCCATGTGCAAGCTTTCTGACTGGAGCAGGAGGGTATTTACATTTCAGAAATTGACTACACATGCCTTAACAGATACCTAATCCTGGAATGGACGCACCTCCTTTCACTGGTATATATATGCTGCACATGCGTGGGGAGCCTGGGGTGCATTTTCGTGTGCCCCGACTGCTTGAATATGCACAGACTAGGATAGGGGTGCCCGGGAACCCTCGGGGTACCTTACATTCACATATACTGGCGGTTTACTGGCACCCTTTGCAGGTTCTTCGTCTTCTTAATGCCTAGCCTGTTCCTGTTGGAAACCGACTGTAGATGGGGGGTTGCCGAGGAAGTTGTGCTGACCTGATCTCAGATCTGTGGGTACCAGGGCTAGCTTTAAGCATGGGCGACCTGGGCGGTCGCTAAGGGCGCCATCCTAATGTAATTTACAAAGGGTGTATGGAGGAGCATATAAAAAGGGTTCCATGTCATTTAATCGTGGGATGTTTTTTCGTGGGATTTTTACCGCAAATATTTTGTCTAAAAAATCCATCACATTTTTTTTTTTTGGGGGGTCCCCATCCAACCCCCCATCCGTTTATATCTATTACCAAAAACCCACATCCCATATATATAATTTGTTAACCCCCCCCCCCAATAAAAAATTCACGGTAAAAAACCCCACAAAAAAACGTCCCGCGATGAAAGGACGTTGTACCATAAAAAGCTCCCATGTTCTGGTGCAGGGGCTGCTGTGGTGCCACATGTTAAATAAAGACTCCCCATGCTGGCACGGCAGGGGCGTCCTACATTAGTGAAAAGCTCCTTCTGCAGAGGAGCCGGGGGGGTGCAGATTTGCACTTAAGTTGGTAACTGCTGTCACGCCAGCATTGGGTAGCCTTTGAGAAAGCTTCACTGAGCTGGCGTTGGCCCTACTTGAATGAAAAGCTCCTAACCCATGCCAGCACGGCAGGAGGAGCTTTTCCCGAACAGAGTGCCCCTGCCAGGCTTCCCTGAGCTGGCTTGGGGGCGGCACCCTACTTAAGTGAAAAGCTCCTTGCGTCTGTGCTGCTGGCGGTGATGCAGGTGAATTAGAGACTTTTTGGTTCAGGTACAGTGGTTTTGTTGGTTTGGCAGTTGTGCATGGATCTACTTTCCTATGTTGTTATATCTCTTGCTTCTGTCAGTCTCTTTTAAGTGGGATTTGTTTTCCTCGCTGAGGCACTGTCCCATTCAGGTGCAAGAAATGGGTGACATTTTTTTTAATTCCTTGAAAAAAAAGTGGGTGGATGTCGCTCCACTTGTGCCCTGGCTGGGCCCTATTAAGTGAAAAGCTCCCCACTCTTGTGCTGGTGCACAACCTTTGAAAAGTTTACCTGAGCTTGCGCAGTGGCAATGGCAGGGGTGGAGCCAGCCTCAATATGTTTTGAGGGAAGGTGGTTGAATTACAGTTTTGAATGCTGGTAACGAGTGAGGCCATTAAACCATTGCCATTAAATCATTGCCATGTCCACACCCTCGCCATCCCATAGCTGTCAACCGTTGAGAAGGGGTTTGAGGGTCAGCTGCACAGTATGTGTTAAATCCCTGCTTCACTGTTGAGACAAACTGTCTGACCCTGTGCAAATCATTTAAACTCTCCCTGACTAAACCGAAAAAAACGGGAGTCATTATAAGTGATTCACATAATCTGAAAAAAGGTGCCCTAACAGTGAAGCAGATTTAGTGATTTTAAGGATAAAGCAGTGCTCCCTCGTGCTCCTCTGTTAGCCGTCAACGAGGCCGTAACCTAGAATTGCATTGTCCCATACTCAGTCTCATAAAATTCGATTTGACAGGAAGCTATTTAGTCGTACCAGCCATTCAGTTCACCAGAAATGGTGCATTGCATGTGTAGTGGGAAGACTGCTAGATACTGAAGGTAGTGCCCCTATTGGCATTGGCTAGGGCGAATATAAACCAATACACAACATTTTGTTCAATTTTGGTTAACGCACGACTGGCAAAAGAGATGGGGTGTATGTTCCCATCTTTGTCCGTTTGGGTAAGCACGGCCCCTAGGCCGACCGGGCTGGCGTCGACTAGGAGTTCAGTGTGTCTCTCAATGTCAAAGAATGCCATTGTTGTGGAGGCAGACAGTGTGTCTTTGATTTGCTGGAATGCTTGTCGGTGAGTGGACAACCACTCCCACCTTTGGTCCTTTTTTGTTAGTTCGCGGAGGGGGCTTGCAATGGTGGCGAGGTCTGGGATGAATCTCGCGCAGTACGTTGCCATTTCCATGAAGCTGCTTACTTCAGTGGCGGATAGTGGGGCCTTGGTGCTTTTGATGTTGTTGACTTTAGCAGGATCCGGCGACACTCCTCTTGCATTAAAGATGTATCCAAAGAAGCATAGTTCTTCCTTTCCAAATTTGCACATCTCTGCGTTTAGGGTCAGTCCAGCTTCTTCTAGTCTGCGTAGGACCACCGTGAGGCGCTTGAGGTGTTATTTTTCATTTGTGGCATATACGATGATGTCATCACTAATGTTTGTTGTCCCTTCCAGGCCAGTGAGAACTTTCCGGATTTCGTGCTGAAATAATTCGGCTGCTGACGATATTCCGAAGTTTAGCCGCTTGTAACATCTCAGTCCGAGGTGGGAGGAGAACGTGGTGATGTATCTCGACTCCTTGGCCAGTTTGAGTTGGTGGTAACCAGACCTAAGGTCGAGTTTGCTGAAAATTGTCGGCCCGGTCAGATCGACAATAAGTTCATCTATTGTTTGTGAGATGTGGCGTTCCCTCACGATGGCTGCGTTGGGGAGTCTCATATCAATGCAGATCCGTACTGTGTTGGGTTGTTTGGGTTTCTTCGCGACTACCATGGGGGATACCCACAGAGTTGGACCTGAAGTCTTCTCTATTATGCCAGCTTTTTCCAGTTTGTCAAGTTCTTTTTCCACGGCCTCTCTCATGTGGAATGGTACTCGGCGATGGCGCACAGCTTTTGGTTCGATGGTAGGGTCAATATGGAGTTTGATAAATCTGCCTCTCAGGCACCCGATGCCCTGGAATACTTTGTGGTGTTGTTCTAACAGATTATTGATTCCCGTGTGTTGGATGCTGAAAGCAAATTGTATTAATTGCAGCTATTTGGCATTTCAACAGCTTAATAGTTTATCGCAGCCAGCATCGACGCCGTAGACTCGTGCTCGGCATGTGGTGTTGTTGTGGGAGATAACCTATTTCAATGACCCTTGCACCGGCAGGGGTTTCTTGTAGCTGTATGCATATAATCAAACTTTCCTTTCTTGGAGTCTGGGCCTTAGGTGGAGTTTGCCGAATGCTGATACTGGCATCACGTTAACGGTTGTGCCTGTGTCTATGACTACTCGTAATGGTTTCCCATCGGAAATGACAGTGCATGATGGCCTTTTTCGTTGTCTGGACCGTTGAGGCTCTATGGCTGAGATGAGGTGTACGCGATCTATTCTTTTGCTGGCTTTTCTTCGTTTTTCCTTGTCCCGTCTGTTGGGGGATGCGCTGTCCTCACTGTCATCGCTTTCACTCGTGTCCGGTGACCTCTGGGTGTGATCTACAGCTCTCGCTCTCCCTTTCTTGCTTGGTTGGTGAGATGTTTCTAGGGGAGCAAATTTCTTTTGGCGTTCTTGTGTCTGCCGCAGTGTTTGCTCTCGGTCGCTTCTGTTTGGTGTATTTAGGCAGACCGCTGCGTAGTGGTTGAGGCGGTTGATCTTGCGACAGGTTGATCCCCATGCAGGGCATGAGACTCCTCTGTGCCATGGGCCACCGCACCATTTGCATGCATTTTCTCTTCCTGGCAACGTTTGGGGTTTGGAGGTGTTTCCTCTTCGTTTGGTTTGTTCTCGGGTGTTCTGGTGTCTTGATATGGCTGCAATGTCCTCCATTGGCTTGGGGTTATTGAGCGGGAGTCGTTGGATTGCCACCTCGATCACCGCTACCTGGTCCTCTGTGCGTTCACGAAGGCGCGCCATTTCAAGAATTCGGGACAGGCGTATGTTCCTCTCCAAAAGGATAGCCCTCCTCAGTTTTTCTGATGATATCCGGGATTGTTGGAGACGGATAGCGAACTCTTCATTGGGGAACTCACAGCCGACTGCCATTTCACGTAGGCGGGCATGGCATTTGTCCACTGTCTCATTTTCTCGCTGTCTGGCCATGCAGAAATGGAATCGCTCATAGTCAGAATTGAGGTCAGGCCTGAACATGTTAGTGAGTGTGCTCTTTGCAGCATCATAGTTGTCCGCATCTCTGCGGTCTGGGATGGGGTTGAATAGGCGTAGCGCTGCTGCTCCGATGTTGAGGAGGAATGTGCGTTTCTTCTTCGCTGCCGTGATCGCCCTTGCGTCGAGATGCATTTAAAACTGCTGCAGCCACATCTCCCAGCGAATGTCTGCTCCCATGGTAAAAGGGTCAAAAGGCGGCATGAGGGTGGTGAGTGCTGGGACAGGGTGTTCTGGATTAGTACTCCTGCCCGCTGACAGGCTTGCGCTAGCCCTCGAGGGGCTTGTGTTGGCACTGGACATGGTTAGCGCTGTGGTGTTTCCTTTTGCAGGAAGAGGGTGACCCCTTTTCTTCAGGTGTGGCCACGTGCCCCTGAGTGTGTCTGATGTCTGAGGGGTTGCGGTGGGGGCAGCACCCTTCCCTGGGTCAGAGGGGCTCTATGGAGTCCAGGGCCTGTCCCTGTTCTTGGGACTGCACTCACTGGTGTCTTGAGGTTGACGAGTTTTGGTGCTTGAAAACAGCTTGTTGCCTGCTGTGGTTGATGGTGCTGTGTGTCTGTGGAGCGTTACAAGTCCTTGTGTTCAGGTATCCGGTGTGTTTGTACACCCCACGGAATTTTGGGTGTGTGAAAGCGAGGCTCTGCTTCCTCGTTTGTTCAGCTGGAGTGTTCTGGAAGATTGGGGGAGTGAAAGTGAGGCTCCGCTTCTGCGCATGTCAATCCACGGACCAGCGGAATGCTGGTAGGCCTCTTGGAATGTTGGGCCTGAGATCGAGGCTCTTTCACCACCCACACGCAGGTTGCGGCTTGTGTTCTGGGCGCGTGGGGCTCTAATTACTTTCCTCGTCGCCACTGTGATGTCGGGCCTATGGTGCTGCATGGCCTGACACAGGAGATGGGCTTAACCAGGCCGTGCGGCGCAGCGCTTCGCTGCGCATAAACAGGACACGTCCACTTGTTGCGCTGCATAAACCCGGACTGGCATTTGCACGCCAGTTCCGGTGATTCCTTTATTTTCCTGCTCCCCGCCCCTCACACGTGACCAGGAATCTTTCCGGCACGTGACACCACACTAACGACAGAATACATATTTTGTTTTGGGTTACATCATGGACCCATATAAAGTGCTGTAATATAGATGCCCAGACCCTTGTTGAAAGGTATACCAACTTCGTTGTTTCCAATTAAATTAACACTAACACACAAATCATTTGGGAAAAAAACGATTTAGTATAAACTGTATAAAATGTGCATACCAATTTCAGCGCCTTGATGCCCGAAGGTTATGTGCGCTTAATAAATGAAAAAATAAATAAATAAATGTGTTTAAACTGAACGTGTGCTCACAACCATAGATAGAACCTTTACAAAAAAGAGAGTTAGAATGAGAGTAAAGCTGTCATTTATCCCACGTGACTTGCAATTCAATAAAGTAAACTGCAATGTTTTCCACAGTTCAATTTGTATTTACTCCAATGGTCCATGTGGAATATATCACTGTTAGCCTGGCAGTTTAAAGGAGGGACATATATGTCCAATAGGGTTACTCATTTACTTTTTCATGAGTCCTGAACTTCAGTTCTGAATTGGACACCAATTATATCGGTGTGTTCACTGTTTTCTTTGTTTAATACTCTAGAACAAGTGGTAAAGGGTCACTTAAGGGGTCGACATCTCTGTAAGGCAACTCATTATCACTTGATGGAAGGACCCCCGCCTCCGCTACAGGGGTGTTCGGTTCATAGAGACGTTTCGCTGAGATGGTGGTCCTTCCTCGCCTTCATCGGTACCACAGTTTAGCAGTTAACCACATAACCCCATAATAAACACAATGTGAATATTAATAAAGTGTAAACCTTACTGGGTGGCCTGAGCTTCGAAAAGCGTTCTTATGAATTCACTAACCTTTTGAGGTGGGTTGCGCTTTGTCCACACTCAGTGCCTGGTTGGATTGTTGTAAGAATTTAATTGAGTAAATGAATTTAGAAAGTTCTTCCCCAGTGTTTTGGCAGACCTGCAATACAGGAGCATCTATACTATAGCACTCTACACGAGGCCATGAGGTAACTCGAAAAAATAAGAAAATGGTGTATTCTGTCATTGGCACGTATATGTTGTTTAGTGGAGAGACTGCAGCAGAACCAAAATTGGGTATGGGTCTCACCTCACCATACTTGCTGTGAGCTCTGTTATACTTGGCCTGGGCCCATCCACACAATAATTCAAGGACACCAGGCACGTCTTAACTTGCTTTATTCCTGCTACATACTGACTTTCCTTTTCCTTTCCCCTCCCTTCCTCCCGCCCCTCCCGCCCCTCCCTCTCCCTCTTCCGTTTCTGGTTTCTCTTTCGTTTAAAGGGGCAGGCGCCCTTTTACTTCACAACATCCCCCCCCTTACTTATCATGGAAGGTCCGGGCCTACATTTCTTCAATGAGGCGGGTGGGCTTCCTTGAGAATTGCTGAGGTCGCCCATGCGCCTGCGGCAGGGGGCCCTCAGGCAGTTCAGGGGGTGTCTCTCGGGCTTTCGGGTTCTTCCTCTTCAAGGGGTGCATCTTCTCCTGGGTCCTCCTGGAACATCTTGCGGAAGAACAATGCTTTCTTTGTTATTTCCCCTTGGTCTCCCATGGCGGTGATCATTGGTCATTTTACTTCCGTTACCACTAGTGGGTCCGGTCTGTATTGGGGATCGGTTTCCCTGTTTTGGGTTTGTCTGACTAACACGATTTCGCCTACCAGAAGTTGGGGTTCTCTTGCTCTCCATTTCTGGTCGGCCCACTCTTTGGCTTTTTTTCTCTTTTCGGCCTCTCGTTTTCTTATTTCAGCATCATTGGCTGGGGTGTAGTCCTCCAGTTGTTGTAGCCTGGTCTGCGGTTTGTATCTGATCAGCATTTGGGAGATCGCTTGAGGCATGGATGTGTCATGATTCCTGTCCCCAGCCCACCAAGATGTCAGGCTGGAGCCAGGCCACGATCACCTACATGGCCCTCAAGGGCCTCTCCATCCCTCCAAAGACCCACTTGGAGTCAGACTTGGCGCTTGTGGCACCAGACTCACTCACTCCCATTGGATAACATTGGGGATTGGACTTTTAGTGCATTGATGGGGACAAGATGGATGCCCCCACATATTTCGGTTCCCAGAACTGCATGTGCAGTCTAGTCTTTTGGGTGTGGTTCAGCCCAGAGACACCTGGGATACCCAGAGACTATTTAAGCCACGCCCAGGCTGAGAAACATGCTTTGCGTTTTCTGCACCTGCAGCGTGACACTCACCGTGTTCGGATCGGTCTCCAGTAGGCCTGCATCTTTCTTCTGCGCTCAGCTCCTGCAAGAACAAGAACACCGTTAGGAACAGCCTTACCTTGCGGTGCTTCTGCCCATCATTCATCGCTCCTTCTGTTCTGCAGTCATCTTCGGCGGTGTCATTTCCATCCCGGCACGCCGCTTTCTAAGGAAAAGGGAAAAGAACAGAAAAAAGGCATTATTAAGCATTCAGCAAATCTTTGCTTATTTTTAAAGACTGTACAAGCTTCAAACGCTTACCTGAATCCCTGTCGCTCTTGGGGAACTCTGTCTCTGGAACTTCTCATCCATCTGCAAGAGGGAAAAACACTCCAGGTTAGCGTGGAAACATCTAGAGGCGCTGCATACCGCGCTTACTCACCGCATTTCTTCTTCATAACCGGCATCCACGCTGAAAATGTTGCGGCACCTAAAAGACACAGAAAAAGAACTCAGTTCAATACAAATACGAAAGGGTTGCATCGTGCATTGTGCTCTCACTCACCTTTAGCGCTACTCATCTGAGCAGCACGTCGCCATCCCCGGATGCAAGCCATCACCGAAGGAAGGAAAGGAACGAAGTTAGAGAACTGTTCAAAAGACTCATTATACTTACCTGTCGGACTCTTGCCAGTGAAGTAACTAGGCAGCAACAAGCCTGCATCAATCAATGCGCCCCTGCGCTGAAAGCAGGATGGAGAGCACACGTTCTAAGAAAACAAGGTGAGCTGTGGATCAAAGGGAAGGCTTGGACCCCGGGGAAGAAGGGGTTCAAGCACACAGAGACAATAGGGAGTTAAACTCTACCAATCCTGTGTTTCAGGCCCAGTCTCCAGTCGAGTAGACTCCAGGGAAGGGTTTGAGGTCGTAAGATGTCAGAACAGGCTGAGTGACATCCCCGTGGATACCAGGTGAGCGTTACAGATGTTTGTCGACCACAGATTTTTGTTGCGTCCTCTTGATGTTTGCCATGAAGCGCTCCACCATGACATTGGCTTGTGGCCACAGTGGCGTGATCCTCTGGTGGTGGAACCCGAAATGTGCTGCGAACTTCTCGAACTCCTGTCCTTGGAAAGGTGGGCCATTGTCGGTTTTCACAATGTTGGGACGCCCCATTCGCTGAACATTTCATCTATCACCGCTACGACTTGATGGAATGCCGTAGACTGTACATGTTTCACTAAGGGAAATCTCGTGTATTCATCAATTGCCACTAGGAGATGGCCACCTTCTTCCAGCAGGCCGTTAAAGTCAAGTGCTACTCATTGCCAGGGTCCCTCGGGGAGGGGGACTGTCTGGGGTGGGCATGGGGGCGAGCTCACCGCATTTTTCTGGCATGGGTCACAGTGCCTCAGCGTGTCATCTACTATGGTGTTGTACTGCTCTCCCCCGAAAAGTGCACGAAATAACCATAAATCATCAATGCAATTATAGAGCAAGTACTTTGAACCAAAAAGAAAAACAGACAGACACAATAACTCACAACCACGCACTCTTTGAAGATAAATCAGCTCTTTACGGCTATTTATTCAAAGCTTACAAGTGCATAGAAATAACTCATAAAAATAGTAAGGTCATAGATCACAGAAGAATTAAAGAAGTCAAAAGGAAATACATCACCGTGAGCGTAATAGAAGTCCTCATCTCGTCCAGAAGCGGCTGGAAGACCTCGGGGACAGCCAGGTCGAGAGCACCACAACTCACGGGAAGGCCGGACGGAAGCGTCCTTCTCCGGCTGAAGTCTCACCTGACCCCTTCCGGGCTTCCGCATATATACACACTCCACAAAGGGGAGTTAATTCTCAAACATTCTGGAAATTGCACTTGCGCAGTTGAGGAACAGCCGTCGGTTGCCAGCTGGGTCAATCGAGAGCTCCCCCCCAAGGAACGCAGGGCCTCCCTGCTCTAAAAACACGCTCCACGGAGAACAGTAGCAAGCCATAACAATGTTAGCTTTCCCAGCAGAAATGGCCTTGACCGCATACCAGGTTTGGAAAAGCATGTTTGTCTCAGCACTGTGAATCTAACACTTCAGCAAAATGTGTGCAGCTTTTCACTGCGGTATGAAGTAAATATCCAACATGGCTCCGAGCGCTCCCAGAGTGCATTGCGCGCCCGTGCCATTTTGAATCAAGCATAAATCAAGCATAACAATTCCACCCTTTGGATATTTACCTTCCGTAGTCAGGTGGCACAGGAACCGGTCTCTGAAACTTACGAAATGTTAAAACTAAATTGGGAATACATTGAATGCAACAACAACAAGCAATTATAATAGACAGTATAATAAAAATGCAAGCAAAAATATAACGTAGTGTACCCCCAATATCAGGTATCCATGAAAATAACCAATCCCACCAATTTCTGTTACGATCTTGAGACACTTGAGAAATGAGATCCCTCAAACCTCGAATATGACTTTCAATAGATTGTGAGTGGTCACTTAAATTGAAACAACACATACCTTCAAAGGCATTACACCCTAAATTATGTTTCAGCAATAGGTAATCAACAGCAGCTCTGTTCTGCAAAGTTGCTTTTCTAATAACTTGACTATCAAGGAGTAATTCTTCTAAAGCCTGCGAAGTATGATTAAGACTTTTAACTACTAAACATGCTAATTTCATCAAAGATTTGTAACCTCCAGCAGCTAAACCCCAAACACCCACTAATGAAAGGGTTAATGCTAGAACCTCAGCTTCTGATAGCAAATGTACATGTGAATCACAGTCTGGAGATAGCCCTACAGATTCAAAAGTTGACCTTTTAACTCGAGTTATTGCTGAGTGTAAAGGAAACATCATTAGTCCTAATCGAGTCAAAGCACATGGACCTCCAGAAATGTTAGCTGGAATATAAGTATATGTAATGTTACCACATGAAAAGAGCCATCCTGTTGGAAGTTTCACATGATTCAAATGACTAGCAGTTATCACTGTATGATTGCAAGACATAGTGTTATTTACACTGGTGCATTTGCGTGACATTCGCAAACATAGTCTCCTCTCGAACATAGTGTGATTGTACTGATTGGTCAACTCTATTTGTCTGCATTTACCAATTTCTTGTGCTTTGCACGTCATAATGTAACACACATCACCTTGGGTTATATTGTACGTAATCACCCGTGTCAAATTTCTCCTTTTCTTGTCAGTCTCTTGGCAGAACCGACAATATTCATAAACTGAAAAAGATTGTCTAAGGTCTGAGTCTTGAACTAAAGAATCATTATGTGTGACGCCGAAAATATGCTTTAAAACCGGAACAGGCGTCGGCACCGCTACTAAACATGTAGTCAATAAAGCTTCAGCATTGGGCACATCAGTAAGACAAAAGTGTGATATATTCAGTACTTGCTGTGCCAGATATATCCACATATTCTCTTCTTGGGTGATCATAGGAGAGTGTTTCCTCCTTCCTACAAATGATTCCGGCACGGCTGGCATCAAGGTTGTTTTCACTTGCTCCTGATGTGTTTGTCGCATTTCACGGATCCATGTCTTCGGTCTGGCGGGCTTTTCGGCACTGGCATAAGTCTGTTTAAGGACAACATTATTCATCACTATCAGTATCCCCTTGATCACTGGCACAGATGTGACATTTGTCGCTGGTAACAGTAGATCGTTTAATTCGCCCAAATGGAGTCCATTTAGTACCACAGTCACACCAACCAGACCCAGGATCTACAAAGCAAACCCAGAAAAGAGATATCAGTGTTGCACATCACTCTCTCAGGCAACATTTGTCTGCGGGTACATATTGCCATTTCTTTCTACCAGGCTCCATAACTAAAACCACTTGATCTTTGCCTGATGCAATGACATCTGCGGGCACTGATGGGCCATTTGGCTTTTCCACCCACACCTTTGCACCCGGTACCATACTGTCCGAAGAGCCAAAACCGCGATCCCCATGGGTAGTTAACACTGTAGGAGGCTCCCCTTTCTTAATCATGGACAATTTAATGGGAATGACTATCAATTGGGCCACTCGATCACCCTTGTGAATTGATAACAATTGATCCCCACTATTCATTAGGATGACTTTGATCTCTCCTTGGTAATCAGCATCAATTACCCCTCCCAACACTTGAACTCCCTTCAATGGTAGGCTAGATCTAGGGGCAATCCATCCCATATGCTCTGGGGGAATCTGTACTCCAATTCCTGTTTCAATGACAACTATTCCTCTTGGATCTAATCTGATTTCTTCATTGGAATGCAAGTCTACCCCTGCTGACTCTGGAGTTGCTCGAAAGGGAGCTAAAGAACCTGGGGTAATTTCCCAGTACAACAATGTTTCTCTGACTGAATTGGGTTGAACCTGTAAATTAGGAGTCATTAATCGCATCAAAGGAGTTTCATGTTCATACACAGGCCTATTGTTTAACACTTGCACCGCATCAAACACACGATCACGCCAGCATGCCAAACTGCCGTTTCCAGATTTGCGCAACTGTTCTTTCAGTAACCCATTCATTCGTTCAATTAGCCCTGCCGCAGCTGAATGGTAGGGAACGTGGTAGACCCACTCAATGCTCTTTTCCTGACAAAATTCTTGGACTAATTTGCCTTTGAAATGTGACCCATTGTCACTTTGAATCTGCAAAGGCACTCCATAATGTAATATGATCTGATCTAACAACCTGATGGTGTTCAATTGGGTTGCACGTTTGCACAGCAAAACCATCAAATATTCCGAGTATGTATCCACAATAATGCATGCATATTGACAACCTCTGCTGTTTGGCATAGGGCCGATATAATCAATCTGCCAAATTTGACCTGGTAATTTTCCTCTTCTCAATGTGCCTCTAAAAATCTGAGGTATAGGTCTATGCAATTGGTGTTGGCACACGGGACACTGCAAAATGATTTTCCCCAAGGTGCCCACTTTTCTGATGGGCCCATTTGACCAAACCCTCCATATCGTCTTCCCGAGCCTCTGCATCCATTGTCACAATCTTGGTGTGTTCGTCTGCAACAGAATTAAACCAACGTTCTAATGAATCTGTGGCACAATGCGCGTCCACATGATATACAGTGACTTCACTTTGTAACAACATTTCTGCAATATCTTGCCACAGTTCCTTTCCCCACAACTCTTTTGAATGAATCTTCCACCCATTCTTTTGCCAAGTTGGCAACCACACTGCCAATCCATTCGCCACTGACCATGAATCTGTGTACACATGGCATTGACCAGGGGTCTCTTGTTTCAATGCTTGATAAACTGCATAAAGTTCGGCGAACTGACTGCTCTTTCCTTTCCCTGCTGTCAACATCTTTTTTGTTTTAGGATTGTACAACACTGCTTTCCAGTACCGTTCAGTTCCCACATATCGAGCTGAACCATCCATGAACCAAGCATGCTCTGTTTGCTCCACGGTCAAATCACTGTAAGGTTCTTCCCATTTCACGGGAGACTCACGTTTTTCAGGCACCTCCGGTGGTATGTAATCTGAGGGCGGTATGTTGGCTACTTGCTCATGTAGTTTTGCCACTCCACCCTTTCCTGATTTGGCTCTGTCTTGAATATATCATTTCCACTTAATTATGCTGGCTTCTTGAGCATGTCCTATACAATGCGTTTTAGGAGAGCTCAGTACCCACTGCATGATTTTCATTTCAGGTCTCATGAATACATCATGAACCAACGTCATCTGCTCGGTATCAACAAGAGCCTAATAACATGCCAGCAATTGCTTCTCAAACGGAGTATATGAGTTACCAGCGTCGGGCAACTTACGACTCCAAAACCCTAATGGCACATGTTTCCTGTCTTGTTTATGCCACACACACTCCAGTTAGCATAATTGTCTTGCACAGACACATTTAATTCCACTTCACCTTCCTTCAAGGGCCATAAATCAAGCACCTGCTGCACTGTGTCTTTCGCCATCTCAAAAGCTTTCTGCTGCTCTTCCCCCCACTGAAACTCATATTTCTTTCGTGTCACCTTGTAGAGGGGGGCCAATATCTGCCCTAAATGTGGAATGTGCTGTCTCCAAAGCCCAAACAGTCCTATAAACTGCTGAGCTTGCTTTTTGCTCGTGGGAGTGGTGAATTCAAGTATTTTCTGTCGTGCTTTTGGCACCATTTCTCGATGCCCATGATGCCACTGAATCCCTAAGAATATCACTGTTTCAGCTGGACCTTGAATTTTACTCGGATTAATCTCCCACCCTTCCTTTTTCAATCCTTCTATAATGACATCTAGCTGACTTTGCACACTGTGCTCATCCTTGCCCTGTATCAAAATATCATCAATGTAATGAGAGATTTGTATGTCAGGTTTACACAATATCTTGTGTAAGTGCTCTGCCACCAGCCGGTGACAAATAGTCGGACTGTGCATGTACCCCATGGGTAGTCTTGTGAAAGTGTACTGACGTCCACCCCACGAAAATGCAAACTGTTCTTGACACTCGTCAGCAATTGGCACAGAGAAAAATGCTTAGCTAAATCGATCACTGCATACCAAGTCCCTTCAAACTTTTGGACATTTTCAATCAAAGTAATAGCATCTGGGACTGCGGGCACTAAGGGAGGAGTGTGTTTATTCAACTCCCTGTAATCCACCGTCATCCTCCACGACCCATCCCCCTTTTTAATGGGCCAGAGCGGATTGTTCCATGATGTGGTAATAGGGTGTAATACACCCGCCTCCACATACTCTTTGATGGTGTCTGAAATTTCCTTGTGCCCCCCCAGGAATGCAGTATTGTTTCATAGCTACCCGCTTGGTCGCCACTGGCACTTGCACTGAGGGCATCTTCAATTTGCCTACAGTAATGGGTGTACAGATCAATGCACTCACCCCAAACTGGTGCATTTTACCGCCAAGTCCCAAGGTTAGCCTTTCCAAAATGTCAAAGCCAATTATACATTTAGGTATTGGGACAATCAACACTTGGTATTTCTGCCTCTTTAAATTGCCTATTTTCATCTCCACTCGCATTTGCACTGCGGGGGTCTCCTTTACCCCTAAACCTGTGATCGTAAACTGTTTGCCTTTAAATCGTGTCGGATTACCATGAATCAAAGAGGCCTCCGCCCCGGTGTCTATCAATGCTCGTACCGCTTGTGTATTTCCTGCCCCCCAAAAAATTTTAACATCAAAATGAGCCCGCCTATCCACTTTTATGCGGGCAGACGCTGCCGGAGCTTGGCCGAAGCCCTAGTCAAACTTCGAATGAGTGTGACTCGTCTCCACCTCTAGCATCACACTCACCACCTTTCTCAAATCAGCATATGTTGGCTAGTACGGGGAAGGTGTCCCCATAGACCCTTCATCTTGTTCTTCTGCAGGGGGAGCAGAAGGTGAGGCGTCCCCCTGTGGCGTGGTGACTACTTGTTTCTTAACCTGTTTGTAGCGCTCTTTGGTTGCAAGTCCTCGTTTTTTGTATAATTCATACATTACTCTGGTTTCAATGCCATCAATTTCTTCGTGTGGCACACCATCTTTTAACAAAGCCAAAAACATGTCTTTTCGGGACACTCAGGAGTCTCTACTATCTTGCCGCCTGCCTTCGGTTCTTCTATCACTATGCCCCTCTCTGTCCCGTGGCTTGTTATCGCTCTTATCCCACACTCCCAAATCTGCGAGTTGCAGAATGGCATCTGCTACCTCATCAGTAGCCTTGCCCGTCATGCCTACGAGCAAAGTCATAATGACACATTTGTATGTGGGTGGCGCATTTCTAATCACCAAGTTTCGCGTTGAAACTGAGAGCGGTATGGCTCCCATGTGATCAGGAGCATCTATGTGAATCGCCTCTTTCATTGCATGCTTTCTGACTTTTTGAATTGCTTCTCTCAACGTATACCACTTCGTTTCTTCACTGGGCCAATCTGTGGTAATAGGGTATTTACGGTTACATGCTTGGGCTATCAGGTGCAACAAAGACACCTGCGTATCTTGACAAATTGCGTCAGGGGGGCGGTCCTGCTCTTAAGACTTCCTGTACATTGGTGTCAATTGACAGGGGTAAAACGCGGTGAATCAGTAGAATATACCAACAACCCTGCAGCACCCCCGCCTAGTAATCTCACCATCCATGTCAATAAAGCTTCCCCTGATTTTTGCCTCAAACGGGTAATAATTTCCCCAACCTCCTGTTGTGTGTAATTTTCAAAAGTGCTTAAATCCACCATACCACCACCAGGATTCTGCGGGTGTGGTCCGGCTCACCGCCTTCTAACAAGCTTCGCCACCACTGTTTTCTGTTTCACTTCTGGTTTGGGGTCAGACTCCTCTGCGGAACTACTTTCTAGACTGGTCGAATCAAAAATATCACCATCCCACTTGTCCAGATCCCAGTCTACGCCAGCGGTAGCGATTACAGTTGCCACCTTCCTTTTGTTGACCCCTCCCCGCCTTTTCCTATACTTATATCGAGCTACTCTGACTGCTGCCCTCTCGGTCAGTGCCTGATATGTGTCGGCCTTATCTTTAAACAATTTCATTTGAATCTGCTGCATTAACGCAGTCTGCCGTTCTGCAGCTAACTCTCTCTCTCTAATTGCAAAACCTCATTTTTCATGTCCACTTTCATCTGATGTATTTTCCTACAAGCATGCAAAATAACCCAACCTCGCCTACCTAATGCCGCACATTCTTTACCACGTTCTACTGAAACTTGTTGCAAGCATGCAATTACATTAGTCGGATCGGCATCTCCCAATCCTTGATCCCAAGTTTCACTTAAACCGGCACCACATGCCCACGCTTGAGCCAATTTATCATACGGACTCTTCATCCAATCTGGAATAACAACATCAGAACAGTCACCGCCAGGGGTAACGTTCTTCTTCTTGAACAAACTACTCATTATCGCAAGCAAAGCAAAACCTCGTTGAACCTATATATTTTCTTCTCCACACTGCAATCACTCCCACAGGCACTCAAACAGTTACCAAAGATACAAAAAACTTCACTTTTCAAAAAAAACTTCACTTACACGACAACCAAATCCTATCTACGTTTCAACAGACTCTTGGATGCACGGAACAACTCATCACGTACATCCTGTTCGTGACGCCAAAAATGTACTGCTCTCCCCCAAAAAGTGCACGAAACAACCATAAATCATCAATGCAATTATAGAGCAAGTACTTTGAACCAGAACAAAAAACAGACAGACACAATAACTCACAACCATGCACTCTTAGAAGATAAATCAGCTCTTTACGGCTATTTATTCAAAGCTTACAAGTACATAGAAATAACTCATAAAAATAGTAAGTCCTCATCTCGTCCAGAAGCGGCTAGAAGACCGCAGGGACAGCCAGGTTGAGAGCACCACAACTCACGGGAAAGCTGGACGGAGCGTCCTTCTCCGGCGGAAGTCTCACCTGACCCCCTCCGGGCTTCCGCATATATGCACACTCCACAAAGTGGAGTTAATTCTCGGACATTCTGGAAATTGCACTTGCGCAATCGAGAGCTACCTCCAAGGAGCGCAGGGCCTCCCTGCTCTAAAAACACACTCCACGGAGAACAGTAGCAAGCCATAACAACGTTAGCTTTCCCAGCAGAAATTGCCTTGACCGCATGCCAGGTTTGGAAAAGCATGTTTGTCTCAGCACTGTGAATCTAACACTTCAGCAAAATGTGTGCAGCCTTTCACTGCGGTAGTAAATATCCAACATGGCTCCGAGCTCCCCCAGAATGCATTCCGCGCCCGCGCCATTTTGAATCAAGCATAAATCAAGCATGACAGGTGTCCATGTGCGGGAACCAGACCTGGTTACGTAGTACCTTCTTGGTGTTGGCTATGCCATGGTGTCCTTCGTGCGCAATCATGACAAGTGGCTTCCTGAGGCTCTTGGGGGTGACCAGCTGATTTCCTCTCAATAGCATTCCTTGGCTTGTCGTGGCCAATTCCCCTTGTATCTTCACCATTCTTGATAGGTCTCTCCTGTCTGCTTCCCCAGGTCCCCCGGTTCAAACTGTTCCATGGACACCTGCGCCACCTATTGGTGTTCGTTAGTTGGACGGCTGCCCTTATCGTGGGGTCGGCTCAGCTGCGTTCCATGAACTGTTTCATTGTGATTGCGGGGGGAAGGGCGTTCAGGGACAGGCAGGCGATGTACTCCTCTGCTTCACCTTGCATCTCAGTGTCTGGGGGTTTGTCTGGGTGTCTTGATAGGTAGTCGGCCGGATTTGCTTCACCTCCGGGTTTGTGGACGATGGTGTAGTCATAAACCTGGAAGCGGATGCCCCACCGTTTGATACGCGGCGGCATCTTTATTTTGGGGTTTCCGAAGAGGGCTTTCAGGGCTTGGTGGTCGGTGATTAGCACAAAGGTCCTACCGATGATGAAATGGTGGAATTTCTCACATGCCCAGACTGCCGCCAGGCTCTCACGTTCCACCTGGGAATAGGCTTGCTCAATGGGGTTTAACTCCCGGCTGGCGTAGGCCACCACATGCGTTTCAGAGTTCTGATGTAGGTTGGTCTGGGGCAGTATGGCTCCTAGGCCCACGGGGCTGGCGTCCACAGTTATTTCTGTGTCCCACTGGGGGTTGAAGTATGCCAGCTGGCGGTTTGTTGCTAGCTCCTGATTAATCGTGGAGAACGCTTGTTGGCATTGTTCCTACCAGACGAATGGCTGATCTTTCTTTAGCAGTTGCTGTAGGGGGTTGGTGAGTGTCGCATAGTGGGGAAGATATCATGCACAGTAACCTGCCATGCCTAGAAATGATCGCAGTTCCGACATGTCTTTCAGGCTCGTTAGGTTGACGATGGCGCTAATCTTGTCCGGGTCTGCTCTGATGCCTTGGTCCGAAAAAGATGTGCCCAAAGAAGCACAGACTGTGCTTGTTGACTTCACACTTGCGGCTGTTGAGTGTGAGGACGGCTTCCTGGAGGATGTGGCATACCTGCTTCAGCGCTTCATCATGTTGGTCCTGTGTTGCTCCAAAGACCAAGATGTTTCGGCCGCTGATGAAATGCCGAAATTCTACCTTTTATAACGGAAGAGGCCTTAATGTGTTGTGAACGTTGTTATTGGTCTGGATTCCAGGAGTCTTGTCATGGTGAGGTGCCAAATTGGTGAGGCTGCCCTTGTGGGTTGGTGGTGATGGCCGCTACTGTGTTCAGTTTCTTCCGGTTTTCAATATTCGCAGCTTGTACATCAACGCGCTCATAGACCCTTTCCAGCTCCGCTATCTCTTGAAGGGTTTTTTTCAACAGGTGTTTCCTGAACTGGGATGATAGACGCCCTTCTATTACTCTTAGACAGATGGCTTTGACGTTGTAGAAGTTCCCAAAGTCACAGTATGTTATTTTCCTTTGAAGGCGTAGAATGAATTGGCCTATTGTTTCGTGAGGTGCCTGGGTGCACTGGTTGAAGGTGTATCATTCATAGTCTCTGTTTGGCACCACAAACAGTCGTCCATTGATTGTGGTGATGAGTAGCGGGTATGTCGTTCTCTTTCGGGCCGGGATGGTTTTGATGATGCTTTTGATGTCTTTGCCCACTAAGTTGGTGAAGATAAGCACCCACTAAGTTAGTTTGTTGGGTGCGTCTTGATTTCCTACAGCTCTCATGAATTCTTTGAATTCGTCCATCCATTTTTAGCATTTCTGGCCTTGGTTTTCTTGAGGCTCGAGCGTGAATGGATTTGGTCGGCGCAGAAATTATATTGGGTTGGTGGGCGTTACCCCTGCTGTGGGTGGTACCACACCGTCCATGGCAGCACTTCCTGATTATGACATCTTTGGCTGTTATGCGTGATGGTGGGCTTCTTGTGGGCGATTTCTGTCCCTTCTGCGCTTGTGTGGCCAGAGTTTGTCCTGTATTTTCTTTTGTTTGCCCCAGTCCTTGAATTCTAGTGGGTACATTATTTGGTGGCTGCTCTTCCCCTTGGGCTCTGTGAGATTAATCATCGCTTTCTAGTGGTTTCAATGATCTGGGTGCGTGTTACGCGTTCTTGTGTCCTACGGCGGGCTCTGCGTATGTTCCCGCCCCTTTGGATTGTCTATGTATCTCTTACTGCTCCTCTGCTGTCTCTCAATGGCACTCCTGCTGGGCGTCTGCTCTCGGCGGCCTCCTCCCCCGGGCAGTCTTCGTGTTGTCGGCTCTTCCTTGCCGCCCCCTCTCCGGCAGCACTGCTGGTCATCTTGGGCTCCTCCCTCCGATGGCCTCCTCACCTCGCGTTCTGCTCCACAGCCGCAGTCTCCATGTTGTTGGCTCTGCTTTCTTGCTGTCCCCTCTCCAGCGGCACTGCTGGTCGTCTTGGGCTTCTCCCTCCGACTGCCTTCTTCGCCTCGTGGGCTGCTCCTCTGCCACGATTCGCCTCCTTCATTCCGGGCTGTGCTCGTCCCCGCCACCTGGGACGGCAGCGTGGTTCGGACTCGTCTCCAGTTGTTATATTTGGACTGGGTCCATCCACACAATAACTCAAGGACACCAGGCACGTCTTAACTCACTTTATTCCTGCTACATACTGACTTCCCTTTTTCTGTTCCCCTCCCTTCCTCCCGCTCCTCCCTCTCCCGTTTCTGGTTTTTCTTTCGTTTAAAGGGACAGGCGCCCTTTTACTTTACAACGAGCTCTGGGAAGCTCTTATATAATTTCCAGACCTCCATGTCAAGTGGTTTGTCAGAATACACTGCCTGCAATTAGTGAAATTAAGATTTTATGGTGAGAGAACATCACTGATTGCATGCAGTAGATTCTGTCGAACTGTCCAGACAAAGACAGAGGTGAGAAAATCACATAAGAGCATCCCATACAGAGATTTCTTACATACATTCCAATATGCCCCATTTCATTCGGGAGGTAGTAGTCTTTGAAATTTGCTAGATTCAAGTTGGTGGTGTGTTGACACAGTATTCTCCTAATGGACATTCTGGAGTCCAATGAGGGCTGAAAAGTCTCCAGCAGAGTGAATCCCTGGGCAGTCCCACAGGCCGTGCATGCCTTCTGCTGGACCTCTTACTGTACTTTTTCGAATGATCCTTTCAGCAATGAAAAGTAACCCAAATCAGCTCAAAATTGGGCAACTTGCACACACTCGTTTTTTCTTAAATTCCTATGAGGGAGTGCCACATTTTGCTTTGCCCAGACTTCTGCCAGAGCTAAGGCTGGTCCAGTGGCCAGAGCCTGCAACAAGCAGGGACGGAACGGATCAAATTGTATTGTATTGTATTGTATTGTTTATTTATCTATACAGCGCACCGGGCTGTCAGGCATCTGAGCTCTTGTGTAGGCTTAGGTTACGGTTACAACTTTAAGGTTACATTTACATCTTAGTACAACATACAGGAATATCAGAGGTATAAAATTAGGACATTTACAATAGTATATACATGTGCAAAGAAAGTGCATTGATAACAATATACAAATCATGTCTGGTAGTTCTAGTTATTATACTAAAAGTACAAAAGTATAAGTACATTAAAAGAGGTCATGGAGATATACGTCATCAGTCTTTGGTGTGTTACCACAGTTTAACATTGGTTTTGAAGTGGTGGAAGAAAGGTGAGGCTCGTAAGGAGTCCGGGATTGAATTTCACAGTTGAGCTTCCAGTACTGGGAAGTTAGAAGCTCCTGTTCTTTTCAGATTAAAATTAGAGATTCTGATACTGCTGGCTGTGCCTTTCTGATAGGACGTTCAGACGTATGCTTTGTGAATTTCTCTACAAGGTACGCTGGTGCTTTGTTGTTGAGGCAGTTGTATGTTATGTTTAGTGTCTTAAGTTTAATTCTGTCTTTGATGGTTAGCCAGTTGGAGGATCTCCTTTGGTCGGATATGTGCTGGCCTTTGGGAATGCCTAAGGATGTTCTTAGGGCATTGTTTGAAGAGTTTGAAGTTTGTTAGTATTGTGTTTGCTAGTGCCTATGTAAAGTGCGTTGCAGTAGTCCAATTTCGATAGGATTAACACTCGTTCAATTGTGGTGCAACTTTCAGTGGTCAGAAATGGTTTACATGCATAAATTAGTTTGCATGTGTAGCTTGGTGCAGACGCTGTGTCATTTACGTGCTTGTTAAGGTTAGGAGCCGAGTCTAAGTAGAAGCCTAAGGTTTTGAATTCCTTGGCGACTTTGATTTTAATACCGTCAACAGTAATGGATTTGGAAAGGTGGGGGAAGTTTATTTAGTTTACTGGTAGACCCAATGATTAAGAGTTGGTTTTTTTCGTCATTTAGACACAGACCGTGGGTGGCCATCCAGGTTTGTATGGTTTGGTAGATTTTGTTTATGAGGTTAGTGTCTTTGGGCCTCATTCCGAGGTGGGTGCAAAGGGATACCGGGCACCGTTAAGGACATCGGTGCCGGTAATCCCTTTGCGCCCTATTCCGAGGTCCCTTAGCGGGACCCGCTATGGGCGTCTGGTTTTACCAGAGAGCTAATAACGGTACCGCAAATTGCGGTACGGTTATTGGCTAATTCCCCATTCCCATTGAGCCCTATAAGGGCTCAATGGGAATGGGGGATGGATTTTTCAATGGGGACTTACCGGTCCCTGCAGGGTCGGAATGGACCAGTAAATCCCCATTGAACCAGGTCGGACCCGGACCCGGTATGGGACGTAGTCATGGCGCAAATAGCGCCATGACTACCTCCATACTCGGAATGAGGCCCTTTGTCATAATCTCCCTGGATTGCGATAAATAAATTATTATCCCTGCTATGTTGCTTTTCTTCTGGGCACAGCTAGACGAGTTGTATTTTTCTATGCTGGCCTGTGTGCAACTGCAACGTAGAGAGATGCCACACCAAAGGACTTGCCTTAATGAAATCCCACTTCTGGACCTCACCACGGAGCAAGTCAAGCAGTGGCCCTCATTACAATCTTGGCGGAGGACCATGGTGCTATTAGCACCATGGTCCATGCCGCTAAGGTTACGATTCCGCCATGGTGGATGGAGGAATTACCGCCCCATTACAAGGTGAGTGGGGCGGTAGTTCCCCATTCACCAATGGCCCCTTCCCCATTCCCATTTTTGCCCCATAGGGCATAATGGGAATGGGGAACGCGATAATTACGGCACCGTAAATTACGGTTGCCATAATTATCGCCAAGGTCCCTTAGCGGGTTGGTTTTTAACGCCTGCAAAAAGCAGGCGTTAAAGTCACCATCCCACTAAGGGACCTTGTAATCAGGCGGTAAGTGTTTAACGGCGCCGACGCTCTTTACGGCGCCGTTAAACACTTACCGCCTGGGTTGTAATGAGGGCCAGTGTCAGTAATGGACAGGATGCTGACACAGACCACTATATGCTTTACTCTTAAAACTCCACCCAGGGACTCGGGGTGGATGTTGACAAGAAGTACCTCATCACGTACATTTCACTCACCTCAAACACATGCCTCAGAGACTGGCCAAGCATGTCTGATCTCCTACAGTCATGTCTGTTTTCTGAACATGGAGTTTGAATACCTAAATGGCGGCTGAACAGGAAGAAATCACACTATAGACTTGTCTCTTGGCACTTTAATGAAAATAGGTATGACATGACTCATCAAATCAGCAACTTCAATAGCATGAAAGTTTCAGTGAGCCCTGGAAAATATTAACCTTCGGCTTAACTAAAGACCTCTGTAGCTAATGTTCAACTCAATTAACATTAAATCATTATCTGGCCTGCAAGCTGGCTCACAAACAGCAGAACTGCGATTTGAGGGCATTGGTCCAAAACCAATGATCCCCATTTGCATAACTGCATTAACGCCAAGAGTGAGACACTGCTCCAATCCTGATGAAAGGCCAGTTTAGCTAAAGGTCTGAAACCTGGGTGGCACACACAGCCATGCTCATTTTTGTCCGTCTTTCACTTCTTGATTTATTATTTTAAATAAAACAGAATATTCAGATACAAACTGCCTGTTTCTTGTCCCATACTGTGGGGGGGGAGTGTTGTTCTATGGGTATTATATCGGTGCCATTTCTCCATCACATACAAACCAATTAATAAGTCAATATACATACCATAGATAGATTTCATTACAGGACCACCACTCCGTTGTGGCATCTATTGTCAAACACAGTGATGCCTCTTCCACATACATGATTCATCGGCCCGTCCCATAATGACACCAACACCAGGGCAGCAACTTGCCAATTCTTTCTTTTAAGTGGAGGATTTCCATCACCAACAACCCTGCGAGAGTGGAGCCACGTACCTTCAAGGGCTCCTTTAAAATGTGACTG
Organism: Ambystoma mexicanum; assembly: GCF_040938575.1. Taxonomy (NCBI): domain Eukaryota; kingdom Metazoa; phylum Chordata; class Amphibia; order Caudata; family Ambystomatidae; genus Ambystoma; species Ambystoma mexicanum. The sequence continues at coordinate 580,562,764 of NC_090927.1, read as the reverse complement.
CAATAGTTACTCTATCCATCTTATTCATGCCTCTTTGTTTTCTGAATTCTGTTGGATCCTTCTATATGTTCAATCGCTATTCTTTTCAGCTTGTTATTTTTCCTCTCCCATACTACCCACTGAAAGCCGCGTGAGCCAGACCTCAGCTTTGTCACAGGACTATGGTAACTCGTATGCCATCGTCTTACTCATCGTCCTCTACGTTAGCCCTTTTTACATTTATGTTGCCTTGGTGTTAGCTGTGGGTGTTCCTCAACTCTTATTTTAGTTTTGGCTAATTGGTGGTGCTTAGGCTATTGTGTTGGAGTACAGCTACAAGGGAAATGATACGTGGGGAAGGACATACAGCTTGTTGGTGTTCTTTGGTTATTTACCTACCCATTGACTGTCCAGGGCCATGATAATCCTTATGGCCATTCCCACCCACTACCTGCTCAAAACACATCCTCCAGGGATCTCTTTGAGCTAGCTCTATTAAGCAGTCACATAAAATATTGGCCTGCCGGTGTTCTTTCTAAACAGTCTTCTGAGAGTTAATTACTTAATTGCAGCTGCAAATGAGCTACTGGTGCAATACAAAACATCTTAACCAAGTGTGCCTTGAACCACTTGATTTATATAACCAAGAACATAAAGAAGTCTCCTTTTGTACCCGAGGCTCCTGCTGTACCTCTGAGAAGGTATGCTACAACATTGGTGGGTGCGGAGTTTGTCCTATGTTCTATGGGGCATGAACTCTGTGCGACTCGCGAGGACATTACTAGTGTCTCAGTCGCGGGTTGCGTGGACATTACTAGTGTCTCAGTCGCGGGATGTGTGTCGCCTGTTCCTCAAGCATGCTTCCCGTAGATGGTGAGGTTGTGGAACCTCCCAGTAAGATTTATATGATATTATCCAACATTGATGGAGGTGGATTAGGGACTTCTGTTTCAGGTAGGATGGCTGTGTTGGTTTGATAGTTGGTTTGTGCATGGGTCTACTTTCCTACGCAGTTCTACCTGTGTCAGTTTCTTTTAAGTGTGATTCATTTCCACAAGGGTGGAGATTTGCTGTGAGGTCGTTTCTTCCTACTCTTTCTTCCATATTTGCAGGTTGTGATGTCATAAATGTGCAGAGTATGTAACGCTGTGTCTGTGAGACCTGTTGCATGTACCTTGAATGACAGTTGGAGAATTCATATGCAACCAAGTACATAAAGAACCTTCCCTTTGCACGTGATGCTCCTGGTCTACTTCTGAGCAGGCATACCACGAAAGGGTACATATGGAGAAACTTTGGCTCATGTCTTTCTTTGAATAACTGTGTCCCGCTATGTGGATCCTGTCAGTATGTAACACGTTAAGGCCTAATCCTCCTTCCCACCTCAGTCAGGCCTGTAAGTTTATCACATGGAAATATCTTTCATTGAGTAGGGACTGATCAACAGAGTTTGTGTGGTCCTCTTCACACCTTACTTTGCATACCCATACTAGCTTATTAGTTATCAGTGGTCTTCAGAGATGAATGCAGAAATGATTCTTACAGGTTGTAATGAATAATACCTGTTGGATAGTTTCCATATGTAAATAGTAAAACTCTATTTCTAAGGGGACTTTTTGAAACAATGGTAATTGCCCACTGGGGACCAGCAACATGTGCACTTATGTACACATCAGTCTAAGTCATGCACATTTTGTCATTAGCACACCTGGACGGACCCAGGTTTACATGCATTATTTGCATTATTTGCACCTTGTAGCGCTAGTAACTGGAGTAATTTAACACCAATTCCATAGGAATATTCTGAATTAACAGCAGCATCACAATCACATACTTTTTTGTAGGCCCCAATGCGCACTAAAAAGACAGAGAGACAAACACAAACAAGGAAACGTCGGACAGAGAAAAAAGTATTGAGTCCAGGAAATCACAACTGTACATCACGTACCGTTCAATCATTAGAGTTAAAAAAAAAGTTTCTTTATCGCCTTCTTAAAACACTGCACATTCGGCAAGTCGTGAAGATATGATGGTAGGTTATTCCAAAGATGAGGCGCACAAACATTAAAACTTGTTGCACCAAAGGTTTTTTTGTTTAAATCGGAGATGGTGGAGCTTGTTCTCTCCATTAGATCTTAATGATCTACGTACAGGAGCATCAGGCAATCGGTCAGTAAAATGGCCTGGAGCTTTCCCAGCTCAACACTTATAAGTAAGTGTGAGAATTTTGTGTGAGCTCCTGTAGTGAACTCGCAGCCAATGAAGTGTTCGTCTGGCTTGTGTAACATGGTCCACCCTTCCCAGTAGACAGGCCACTCTTATTGTGCCATTTTGTGTAACCTGCAAGGTTTTTAGATTGGTTTTTGATGTGCCTGCCAACAAGCTGTTACAGTAATCCATTTTGTGGTTCACCAAGGCACCAGCCAAAAAGTCAATTTATTAGTAGATGATTAAGGTCTAATCTGCTTAATCAGCTTCATGGTATACAAGTTGATCTTAGGTGTGCTACGTGCTTTTTCATGGAGAGGTTGGAGTTAAAATGAACTCCAAGGGTATGAATCAACACCACAACTGGTATGATACAGTCAGCAATCTTAAACTGACCATATCTCTCATCTAGCTTGTTCAGACGCTGAGCAGTTCCGACAATAAACATCTCGGTCTCGGTCTTACCGTCATTGAGCATGAGAGAATGTATAGCCCTCCATGCATGAACAGGAGAGTAGGTTTTATTCATCGTAGAGGATTTGAGATCATAGTTACGTCAGCTCAAAAATGGCCTGTGTATTGTCAGGGTGTTACCCCAAAACTGTAGAGCAGATCTAATAAGGGATGAGTATAGATGTTAAAGAATGTTGGGGATAGACAAGACCCCTGAGGGACAACACAGAGGAGTGAAACTGCTGGTGCCTTAAACTCATTAACTAAGACTATTATTATTTTATTTTTTAAACTTTATTTAACTTTTGCACAGAATTAGCACATCACATTTCTTACCGTTGTATTACATATAGCTCCAGATCTCAGCAACTCACTTGTTCAGGCGTTTTCGCGTTTTCTGTACATACATTACAACATTTCGTCTTGGCTGCCTTCCCTTTCACTTTTATTGAGCAGGTATTGCCTGAATCCACTCCAGATATCTTTCGGTCGGTTTGTTTGGGGTAATAAACTAGAATAATCTTCTTCATTATCATTCACCCAAGTTATATCACTCATCCACTCTTCCACCAATGGGGGCACCCTGCTTTTGCAGCGTAGCAGTATCACACACTTAGCCAGCAACAGGCCTAGATTTAGGAGTCTGCGCTGAACTGTGTTCATTTCACATACAGAGGTGTACTCTGTTCACTATCTTGAAGCCTATTAGTCAGTATCTGGAGTTGCAGGAGATGTGCTTTGTTAGTCTGCATATTTGCATCCAGTGCGTCTCAGTAATAGTGATCCCCAAGTCACTCTCCCACTCCCCTTTAAGATCCGGTGCATGCACCTTCCTTGCTCACATTGTGAGCTTGTGCAGTATTGAGGCTGACTTCTTCGTTGTGCTTGGAGAGAGTACATACCTCAGACTCGGGTGTGAGGGTGGCTCCTGGGAGAACCCATCCCATGTTGTCGCTATTGCCGAATGTAGTCTTAGGTACTGCAATTTATGTAAAGGCAAGACACCGATAGCTATCTTTATGTCATCACAACTAATAAATTGGCCATCGCGGAATAGGTCTCAGAAATGAGATATGCCCTTGCTTTGCCAGTGCCTGGCCAGTTCTGCATCCTGCGATGGGGGCAGGTATGGGGGGCCCCATGCAGGCATGTCCGGATTGTACATTGTGGTATCCTTGTGGTGACCAATTAATCTACTCCATGCCCGCTGAATTACTAGGACAGGGCCCGTTTGATTATCACTCCTTGACTTCCCCTCGGCTAGCTCGTGTAGGAGGTTTGCCGTGTCTACCCCTTGTGTTTCCAATGCCACATAGGACGCACCGGGTCAACCCTGCACCCAGCTCATGGCATAATTAGCCTGCGCAGTTAGGAAGTAAAGTAAAGTAAAGTAAGCCCTCCCTGTTCATATGTCATTGTTAGACACTTCCAGTTTGCGCACGCCTGTCCTTTCCATACAAACCTTGAACATGCCCCTGTCTTCTCGTGAGGAAGGCTCTCCCTGGCCACAATGGTACCATGCTAAACAGATAGAACAGTTTAGGAAGTATAATCATTTTAACTAACGCTAATCGGCCCATGAGAGAGATAGGGAGATGGTTCCAGCGATCGAGCTTGGTGCAAGGAGCATCCGCCAGGTTGTCATAATTGAGGGAGCACACCAGTTGAGCTGCGCATGCTATTTCGACTCCTAGGTATTTCACCCATTTGGGTGCCCATATAAGTCCGTACAGGTCGCTTGGTTCAATAGTTGCGTCCGTCAGCGGGTATATCTGAGACTTGTTAGTGGTCAATCTGAGTCCCAAATATTCCCTGAATTCTTGTACGGCAGCCAGTACTCTCTGCAGGTATCTCTCGGGCTCCCTCACGTACAGCATGATATCATCAGCGTAGAGCATTATCAGCTCCACTCTCCCCGCTATAGGTATCCCTGCCCGGGTATGCTGCGCTCTTAGGAGGTCCACTAGGGGTTCTATCACCAATACCAATAGCAGTGGGGACAGTGGGCATCTCTTCCTCGTACCCCCACCAGTTCTAGGAGTGAAGAAAGCTTCCTGTTGACACACACCCTCGCATACGGTTGTGTATCAAGAATTCAAACCCATTCGATGAAATTGGGGCAGAATCTGTAGTTGTGAATAAGAAGGGCCAGTACACAGTGTTGAATGCTTTTTGCATATTTAAGGCAACTGTAGCTCCCATAGTATCACTGGGGATTCTTGCTAGTATGTTATAGCACTGCCGTATGTTGGATGCCATGGATCTGCCCTGCACAAATCCCGCCTGGTCCTCATGCACCATATACGGCATAAGTGGGTTCAGTCGGGTAGCCAGTATTTTAGCGAATATCTTCGCGTCAGTATGGGCGATATGATCCACAGTCCTCCGGGGTTTCCCTAGTTTCAGTAGTAGGGTAATGATCGCCTCACGCGTTGTGTCTGGCAGCTTGCCGGTTGTCAGAGCTTCGGTCCACATTAAGAGGAGATGAGGGGCAAGTACATCCATAAATTCCCTATAGAACTCTGCACCCAACCCACCGGAGCCCAGATCTTACCCCCTCGGGAGATTCTTGATAGCTTCTTTTATTTCGTGTGGTGTTATTGGTGTGTCTAGGACATCGCAAGCTTCCCCAGAGAGGAGCGTTGTGGGTATCTTGGCTAAGTAACTGTCAATCTCACTGTCTGTGCCCTCGCTTTTAGGGGAGTATAATTTAGCATAAAATTAATAAAATACCCCACCGATCTCCTCTTGTTTCGTAACCACCACCCCATCGCTCCTGGTAATGCACGGTATGTTTGTGCTTCCCCTTTCACTACATAACATTTGTGCCAGAAGCCTACCCGGCCTTTCCTGTTCCCCGTACCTGCGTGCTGCTGCTGGTCTCTGGAAATAGCATAGCTCCCTGTCTGCCACCGCCCGCAATTTGTCGAGTTGTGTTTTAATATCAGCGCTAGTTTGTGCTGTGGGGTTGGTTGCATATTCTGATTGCAGACTGGCCAGTGATACTTCCCTCCTACTAAGTTGCCCTCGGATGTCCCCGAGCATTCCTAGCTCTGTGGACATGGCAATACCCCGAATGTAGACCTTGAACGCTTGCCATAGGACCATCTGTTGGGTTACAGATCCATTGTTATCCTCAAAAAAAACACGGTTCAACCAACGCAGCTGCTTTGATCCTCCAAGGTGCTTTCTGCAGGGCTCCCTCTGGGATATCTAACTGTAGAGGCATTGGGGAATGATCTGAAAGTGTCCTGGGCAGTATCTCGGTTTCCGTCACCCAGCCTAGAACACTATGTGATATCAGCCATAGATCTATCCTAGAATGCATGGCATGAACCGATGAATAGAAGGTGTAGGCCCTTTGCGTACCTTGTAATGAGCGCCGGGCGTCTTTCAAACCCAGGTCAGTACTATGTGTGAGTATTGTGCGTGCTGCTCCAGTCGGGGGTCTGGGCGTGATCAATGTTCTGTCTAGGTTTACATCTAATATGGTATTGAAATCCCCCCTGCATATGATTTGGGCGGTCGGGTATTTAGCACATTCCTTAAAGACCTCTGCATAATACTACGGGTCATCTATGTTTGGACCATATATATTAATCAATAATACTTCGACGCTGCCTAGTTTCCCGTGCACAACCACATATCTGCCACAGGGGTTGCTCTCTGCCTTATATAGGGTAAACGGTAATGATCTGTGGAGGTGTAGAAACGGTGGTCCGCCCACTCGGGGGCGAACTTGCGTGCCTGGTGGTCTAGTAAGTGTGTTTCTTGCAGGAATAATATCCAGGCATTTTGTCTGTTGACATATGCCATTACTTTCCTCAACTCCACAGGCATTCCCCTCACATTCTAGATAAGCAACTTTATTCCCACCAACCCCTTATCAGCCATCGTCTCTCGTACATTCTTGTATCGCCTTCACATTCCTTCGTATTCTACCACCATTGCAGTAACCTGTTGCAGTCAATCTGTGCATTTCTGTAACTTTTTTTCCGCAACTCCCCTCTTCTGCTACCTCCCCCTCCCTCACAGTTCCCCGAACTTCAACTATGCATTTCCCTTTGCCCCCCTATCCCCTCTACTCCCCCTTTTAACTAAACTATGCACTCGCATTGGGGGCGTCCACTGTGGCGGCGGCCGGGATCCCGGTGCATTCCAATGATGCTTTTTCCGGTCTGAGTTTCTTAACAACACACAGGGCCTCATTCCGAGTACGGCGCTAACCAATGGCGCTATTAACGCCTTGGTTGACGCCGTACCCGGACCCGCAGCGCCTTGGTGGATGGCGTAATCACCGCCCCATTCCAAGGTTGGCGGGGCGGTAATTCCCCATTCACCAAGGCTCTTCCCCATTCCCAAATGAGCCCCCATAGGGCTCAATGGGAATGGGGAAGATGCAAATAACGGTGACCGTTCATTACGGTCACCGTTATTGGCTTGGAGGCCCCTTTGCGCCCTCGACTTTAACACCTGCTCAAAGCAGGCGTTAAGGGCGAGGGCGCAGAGGGAACTCGGAGTATGGCGGTAAGGGATTACCGCCACCGGTCTCGTTACCGGTGGCCGCTATCCCTTACCGCCATACTCGGAATGAGGCCCACAGTATCGTTACCAACACACATACTGAATAACTTCGGTCTGTAGGACGTTTGCAGTTTATCCCAGGCCCCCATAGCTGCTGGCGGCACTGCTCGCCAATCACATTGCATCTCCATAGGCTAGGCCAAATCACTAGTTCAACATAGGACAGCAAGTGCCGCCTCCTTAAATGAGTATTCACAAAGGGTTTCGGGGTCACAGGGTTGTGGTCCCCATGCCTGGTGCACCCTACCGATAAATTAGTACCACTGCAGGAGTATCGCTACCCACACCTCCAACAGTGACCCAAGTCTACATCCCACCCCCTGCTACTGTTGTATGCTGCGGGCCAACCTCAAGAATCAGTGACTCCACAATTTATCATTCACTTAATCCCTATTGCAGATCACACCATAGTGGTGATGGCCTCCTTACGCTGCGGGTGTAGCGTCTGTTCTTGTGGGGTGACTCATCCCCCTGTCAGTCTTCTTCTACTTCAGATGGTTGCTTGTTGGTCAGAGGGATGTTAGCCTCTACGAAGATAGTAGCTTCATCTGGGAACGCGAAGAAGTGTGTTTTATTTTTATATTGCAAGTGCAGCTTAGCCGGGTAAAGTATTGCGTACGGTATCTTGCAGTCCCTCAGCATCTTCTTCACTCCAGTGAATGTTTGCCGCTCCTGCTGAACTGCCTGGGTGTAGTCGGGGAAAATACGGATCACACTGGACTCCATCCTTAGTTCTTGCTTGTCTCTTGATGTTCTTAATACCATGTCCCTGTCTCTGCAGTTCAGAAGCCTTGCTATGATTGGCCTGGGGAAGGCACCAGGCTTAGATCGTGCAGCTAGGGATCTGTGTAGTCGTTCAACGACAAATATTATCGACCAGCCTGGGTCCCCAAGCAATTGTTTCAGTAGCTTTTCAACAGACAATTCCATTGGTCCCCTCAAGGCGTCCTCGGGAACCCCTATAAGGCAGATATTGTTGCATCTAGATCTCGCCTCTAGATCCTCGCACTTTAATTTGATGGTGCCCAAGTCTTTTACCATGCTTGTCATTGTGTTCTGCAGAGCTTCTGTTGCGTCCTCCGCCGTGCCCATCCATGTCTCTGCCTCTGTGATGCGTTGTGTTGCTTTTTCCATTTGTGCACAGATTGTTGTGACATTGATATTGATGCCATCAAGCGATCAATTATGGATGCAAATCCTTGCTGCATCGAGGTAAAGATGCTCTGTAAATTCATGGTGGCTGGTGCTGAAGTCGATGTTGATGATTCTGGGCTGTCAGTTCCTTTGTTCCCTGTGCTGTTCGATTTGGCTGTAGGTTTGGCAAATTTATCCATCGCTCCACTTTTCTAAGAGGCCGCCCCCTTAAGCATCATGTTGAACTCTGCGCTCCCACTCCATATGGTGTTTTACTTGTGGTGCAGCGTGTGTTAGTTCAAAATCTGGCCCACTGGTACCTTCCCAGGGGATGGTCCTCCTCTGGCGGTATGGAAATCAGCCTGGTGTGTCGGCGTGGACCTTGCATACGTCACTTTCCTCTTTTCTCTGGGTGGCTACTTAATGCTCTCAGTTTGTTAGAGAAGGGGCCTCTTGTTATGCACCATGGGGCAACCTTCTGCCCACCTTCCCAGTTTACGGAGTTGGGTATGATCCTAATTCAGTGTCTCTCCAGGTGACTTGTCTTCAAAGCGTAACTAAAAGCGCTGCTGCGCTATTGCTGTTTTGCCACAGGACTAGATATGTCTGTCTGTGTCTGGGTGCCCATCGCCTCCAGTAGCTGATGTGTGCTATGCAGTCTGTTGCCGAGTGTTATTAGATGCAGGGTATAATCCTGCAGTACAAACTTTTTTTGTATGGGAGCAGCGCCTCGCATATACTGGATGTGACCTGCCAGGGTGAGGTGTTCAGATATGTCCTCTTGGAAGCCAGTGGTGTGCTGCTTGGTTTACAAGGGTCTCCTCGTATGCCAGCCTGTGCTCGCTGCGTGATACGGCCATGTTGCGGACCGCTCTACTTCTGTTTGGATCCCCTTTGTTCCCCTTGTCCTGTTTGTGAAACACTGCATCCAGAGCCTCCCACCTGTGTCGGGCCTCCTGCTAAAGTGCAGGTCTCGCTTATGCCACTATAGTTCAGGACACCAGGGGACCAGAATATGGAGGTTTACCGTGCCTACGTTCCTTGGGTAAAATGATTATGTCTTGCTGCAGGTCCTTCAGCCCTCACAGGCTCGAGACGTTCCGTCCCTGGTTCCTCCTAACCGTGCCTGCTGCGTGTTCTCTTTTATGGCGTGCGCAGGGGTGTTCCTGAGGGGAGGTCGGCGTAAGTCAATACCGTCAGCCAGCCTCTGTGTGGAGCACCATTCGTCTATCGCGGGCTGCTTACGTCGGCTGCCCGACTTCGCTGTAAACTTGGCTGCGGGAGGACCATGGGGCTCCCCCGGCGTATCCCTGGTGCCAGCTTCCGCTTGTGTTCATCCGATGCAGATGTTTTCACCCGCGAGCTGGGGTAGGAGCACTGTCCTTTGTCCCCACCACCCGCCCGTGGCTGTTCATGTGCTGTTGCTTCCAGAGCAGATCGGTTGATCCGCCAGGTGGATTATCCGAAGTGTAGCCTCCACAATCTTGCACGCTGTTAATGCATGTGCTGCTCCTAGCGAGAGGCGTTCACAGGAGCATGTCGTTCCCTGCCTCAGAGGCCGCTGCAGGCCCAATATGAAGAATGGCCGTATCTCCGGTTTCACCGGGACGATTCACACAGTTTTTGGGCAGGGAGTCCCCAGCAGCCTTGCATGCCTCTGTTTGCTATGGTGGGAAACCGGGCTCTTTCCGACAAGTTTTTTGCCCGGGACCCAGGCTCGCCACCAGAGCTCACGCAAGAGCCTACATTCAGCCGCATGTGCAACAGTGCCTCCTATCAACTAAGACTCTTGATAGTCGTGGGCCATGAAAAGACCTAATCCAAGCCGATGCAGCATCAGAGCAATTTGTACGCTTAGTCAGTCTTTCAAGCAGCAAAGAGTTGTCCACAAGATCAAATGCTGCAGAGAGGTCAAGAAGGATTAGCATGGCGATCCTACCTTTATCAATGATCTCCACAAGGTTTGCCCTAATATCAAGTAGGGCAGTCTCGGTTCCATGCATTGCCCAGAAACCAGATGGGCAGCAAACAGTTGCTTTCAATATGTTCCTAAAGCTGCCAAGCTGTCCTTGATCTTTAAAAGAAACCTCTTTTAAGCACATAGAAACCAAAGCAGTCACAAAAAGGAGTTAACAATGTTAGTGATCAGAATTCACAGGTCAGATAGATGTTTCTCCAGAGACCATGGGGCCTCATTACACGTTATGCAGTAAACCATGGTGCTATTAGCACCATGGTTGCTGCCAGTACCATACCGGTACCACGATGGAGAAAAGGGGAATTACCACCCCATTCCAAGGTTGGTGGGGCGGTAATTCCCCCTTTCTCCATGGCCCTTCCCCATTCCCATTTTTGCCCCATAGGGCTCAATGGGAATGGGGAAGGAGCTAATTACGGTACCGCAAATTGCGGTACCGTAATTAGCACCAAGGTCCCTTTGCGGGTCCAAACTTTAACGGCTGGTCTACACCAGCCGTTAAGGTCGGGTCCCGCCAAGGGACCTCGTAGTAAGGCGGTAAGGGTTTACCGGTAAACCATTACCGCCTACCGTGTAATGAGGCCCCATGTCATTAATAGCCAAGTACCGTGCCAATACATCTGCATACCGCCAGCGTTTTGTAGGTGCCACGTTACAAGTAACAACCTCAGCGAGGACAGCATGCAACCGTTCAATTACGTTCAGCGGCAGTGGTGGCTGGTGAATTGTTTAACTGGAGGGGCGTAAATGTTTGTCCCAGATATGCCAGAGCGACCGAGCATAGCAAGGGAGGCTGCACCACTCAAAGGGGATACAGGTGGGTTCACCCGCGAGACATTTTTTTAAATAATGGGTGAAAATTGTGTAGTTTAGAGCACACTATTTAGAGAAATTGGGTAAAAAGCCAAACCGTTTGCAATTCGGTTTTGTAGGGTAACTCATGAAAAACATCCAATAGATGAAAGTCACCAACAGTGCACAGGTGCATTTCTCCAACACATTATTATAATGCCTTTTCCCATTATATGTGCCAGTATAAAACCTTTTCACACTGGCTGTGCCCATACATTTCCATGCGGACTGCACCATTATACCCTTTTATTCCCATATAAGAACATAATCATGTTTGCTTTGTGCTTAATGCCAGTAATGATACTATAAGAAAGCATGTTCATGTTTGTTCTGCCAATATATGGCAGTATCCCCACGTAAAAACGTACTCCGGTTGGCTTTACCATTAAAAATGTGTGCAAAAGTATGAAAGCATGTCCACACTGGCTATACTTAAATGCCAGTCGAGCTACATAATAACACTTATGCCTGTTTTACCGAAGATGCCTAATACAAAATGTCATGCCACAGTAAGAATAATACCACTGATCCTGCTTGCTTTATCGGAGATGCCCAATGCAAAATGCTGTACCTCAGTAGGAAATGGCTAATCTGGTTGCATATAAAATGCCAGTCTTGCTTCATAATAACACTTATCATGCTTGCTTTACCAAAGATGCCCAAAACAGAATGTCAAACCACAATAAGAAACGGCTAGACTGACTGCATTGGAATGCCAGTTTAGCTACATAATAACACTTATGCTTGTTTTACCAAAGATGCCTAATACAAAATGCCATGCCACAGTAAGAATAATGCCACTGATCCTGCTTGCTTTATCAAAGATGCCCAATACAAAATGTCATGCCTCAATAATAAATGGCTAGGCTGGTTGCATAAAGAATGCCAGCCTTGCTTCGTAACAACACTTATCATGCTTGTTTTACCAAAGATGCCCAATACAAAATGTCATATCACAATAGGAAATAGCTAGACAGTCTGCATTTAAATGCCAGTCTAGCTACATATTAACACTTACCATGCTTGCTTTATCAAAGATGCCCAATACAAAATGTTATGTCATAGAAAGAATAATACCATTGATCATGCTGGCATTATCAAAGCTGCCCGATATAAAATGTCATACCACAATAGGAAATGACTAGACTAGCTGCATTAAAATGCAAGTCTAGCTACATAATAACACTTATAATGCGTGCTTTATCAACTAGGTGCAGTAAAGAATGCCATGCCTGCTCCATAGTGTGCCAGTACCTTCCAGTCATATATAATTACAGGAAACAGCATCCTACATGCAGAGAGCAGTCACCCTGAACTTACAATTAAAAATAATCTCTATGGGGAATTTTTAAGTATAAAAAGGAATTCCAGTACAGAAGAAGAATTTTCGAAATATTTACAATTGCGTTACACAAATTAAAAAAAAAGAGGCTATTTGGATGGTTTATTCAATATAGCCAAAGTGAAAGCAAGAGCCAAAGATAGAGCGCAACATTCTGTAGGAGCATAAATTAAGAATGATCACAACGTTCAGTGCAGAACATTTCATATTGAGAAAAATACTGAAGAAACATTGGCACATTCTGCAAATGGATACAGCATTTGCTAGACATATAGAAGAGAAATCAACAATAATCACCTTTAGAAAAGCAGACAACCTAAAAAATAAACTCAGCCCTAGTTTTTTGGAACCCAGCTCAACATTAAAAGAGGGATCGTTATTTTCACAATGGCAAATGCACAGACCACAAGGAAATGACAAATTTTGCAAATGCAAATTATGTCCTCAAATCATTACAAATTAAAAAATGTTTCTTTTACCTAATGGCAAAACACAGGAAATAAACAGCTTAATTAACTGTAATACTAAATATGTAGTGTATGGTATTAAATGCCACTGTCAGAAGTGGCATCGGAAGCACAATCAGAATATTAAAAATACCCTTTTTGGAACACATGCAAGCAATCAAGGACGGGGATAAAAAAAATACCCTATGGCTACACACCACGAAAAAGAGCATTTGGGACAAACAATTTAAAATCTGAAATTCATGAGCCTAACAACAGTGAAAACATCAAAAAGAGAAGGCAAAAGAGAACTGAGATTAAGGCAAGAAGAAGCAAAATGGATAATTTACATTGACACATGCTTTACAGGCCTTAATCAAGACAATGAACTGTGGTCATATCTTTGAAAAACTGGGAATGTGAGGAGATTTGGTGTGTACAGAGGCACAACATTAGTGACTTTAATTTTTCATTTTGATTTTTTCTAATACGGAAAAAAACATACTTTATTTAATACAATGAGTGTTTATTTTTAGGAATAACAATGTGACTCTTGTTATTTATCATGATACTAAGTCTAGCATTTGACTATAACTAAATGTAATACTCATTCGAAAATGATGCACTGTTCTCTTTTTCATTTGGGGCTACCAATGTATATCTTATACAATGCAACTCTCGTTCCAATATGGCCGCCGATAATCTTATAAAATCAATAGCACTGTGTGGAGACGCAAGGCATATAAAATTGGTCCTTGCTTAGATTAGCAATATAGACAACGACATCACGCAATGATGTATTCATGTCAAAATGTCAGACGCATCAATGCGGTGACGTGAGCAACGATATAAAAATGTGGTCGTCATTTTGTAGTGCGGGAAACCATGTGTTTGAAGAATGCCGTTATGGACAATTGTGTCCAGACACTACTCATTGTTATAGGTAAAAAAGGTTAATGTTAAATATGCAACTGTACTTATATACAGTAAATAAACTTAGTATGTAAGATCTTCCTTAATATACTCTTAATGTACAGCGTGCAACATACCACACATCGTATTTTGAAAAGTCAAACTGTTTGAAAACAGAAAAAACAAAAAAGCTCTGAAGACGCAATTACAAACTGAACTGCAAGGTAGGGTTCAAACTCTGGTTACAAACTAAAAATGGTGTAACAGTCAGAAAAAACTAGTCTCAACACTAAGTTCATAAAACCATTTGGGTACAATTCAAGCAAAAAACAATGTTCCAATCATGAGTAGAATTGCTAGCTAAAATGGATTTTCATTTAACATGACACAGAGAATATTTGAATTGTATATTATACTCTTTCACAATTTGTGTCACTTTCTTTTATTCATTGAGATGCTTGTTGAAATCTGCCGATCATAAATCCTCCTGATGATCTGCCAAATTTAGGTGGGGAAACACGTGTAGAGGTGCACACTATCTCCAAAGGTGCAAATAATTCCTGGAAAAGGAATATGAAAATGAACAATGCTGTAAAAATGAAATCTTAAAGAATGTTTAATTTCCCCAAAATCTATTTGTGAATTATTCATCATTCAATGGATTGGAACATTCTTATTCAACAACTGCAGCACTTTCTGTTCATAATCACATTAATGATGAATGTGATTATGTGTGATAGCGAGCCGCTGGGGGGCTCAGGGGGCAGATGCGTGTCAGGAGCACGGGTCCCAGGGTACAGCCATGGCATTTTTTATTGGGCATAGATGCGTTGAAAAAACTGCCATGCCCGCTCCCTGAGGCCCCAAGCGCCTCATAGGCACATATTAATTGTGTGCATGCGAGGTGATGGGTGGCCCACTCATGGTATTTTTTACTGGACATCTATCAGATGCCCATTAATAAATCACATTCCTTCCCTCATTGCCCTCCAGCACCTAACATGCACAGATAATCAATTGTGTGTACAAGCAACCCATGTAAAAAAACACTCTGTCTCATTCAAACGAGCACCCATCATGCACACTCATAATACAAGCATACACGCATTAATACACATATTTGAATAATAAATAAACACACACATTTGCACAACATTCACACACTAAACACTATCAGGGTAATTCATAGAATTTCGCAGAAAAGTGTCGCAAGCGGCTGGCGTAGAGTGTCCGCGTGCGATTGACTGCGCCAGGCACGTGCGCTAAAACCGATTTCCGCGCACAGCGTATTCATGGATTTCAGGCTCCCAAACCAGCCGTGGCGCAGAGTATCGCAGCGACCCTGCAGCAGCGCCAGTAACGCCCCCAAGAACGCCCTCGCGCAAGGAAAAGCCATCAAAATCGCTAAATCATCGCAAAGGGCAGCGCTAACCCTGGACCAGTCCACAGGGCTGCCAAACAAGGAATGCAAAGCGGGTAACGTGCATATCAGGGGTACGCGTGAAGTTTTACACGCGATTAGCCAGGGCACGTGTATCACAGGGGTACGCAGGAATTATCACACGCGATTTGGCTGGGTACGTATATTACAGGGGTGCGCGGGAATTATCACACGCGATTTGGCTGGGTACGTGTATTCCAGGGGTGCGCGGGAATTATCACACGCGATTTGGCTGGGTACGTGTATTCCAGGGGTGCGCGGGAATTATCACACGCGATTTGGCTGGGTAGGTGTATTACAGGGGTACACGGGAAGTTCTACACGCGATTCGGCTGGGTACGTGTATTACAGGGGTGCGCGGGAATTCTCACATGCGATTTGGCCAGGTACGTGTATTACAGGGGTGCGTGGGAATTATCACACGCGATTTGGCTTGGTACGTGTATTACAGGGGTGCGTGGGAAGTTGTGCACGCGATTGGCCAGGGTACGTGTATTACAGGGGTATGTGGGAATTATCACACGCGATTTGGCTGGGTACGTGTATTACAGGGGTACACGGGAAGTTCTACACGCGATTCGGCTGGGTACGTGTATTACAGGGGTGCGCGGGAATTCTCACATGCGATTTGGCCAGGTACGTGTATTACAGGGGTGCGTGGGAATTATCACACGCGATTTGGCTTGGTACGTGTATTACAGGGGTGCGTGGGAAGTTCTACACGCGATTGGCCAGGGTACGTGTATTACAGGGGTATGTGGGAATGATCACACGCGATTTGGCTGGGTACGTGTATTACAGGGGTACACGGGAAGTTCTACACGCGATTCGGCTGGGTACGTGTATTACAGGGGTGCGCGGGAATTCTCACATGCGATTTGGCCAGGTACGTGTATTACAGGGGTGTGCGGGAATTATCACACGCAATTAGGCTGGGTGGGTCCTCACAGGTGTTCCCTGTACACCCTCCACAGCCCCTGCAGGCAGCCCACAAAACAGGGGACTACCCTGCACACCTGCTCATGTCCCCCTGCACCCCCACCCCCCAGCCACCAGGGTCACCCTCCACCAGGCCCCCACTCATGTCACCCACCACCCCCACCCCCCAGCCACCAGGGTCACCCTCCACCAGGCCCCCACTCATGTCTCCCACCACCCCCACCCCCCAGCAGTGCAGGGGCAGCCTCCACCAGGCCCCCACTCATGTCACCCACCACCCCCACCCCCCAGCCACCAGGGTCACCCTCCACCAGGCCCCCACTCATGTCACCCACCACCCCCACCCCCCAGGGGCAGCCTCCACCAGGCCCCCACTCATGTCTCCCACCACCCCCACCCCCCAGCAGTGCAGGGGCAGCCTCCACCAGGCCCCCACTCATGTCTACCACCACCCCCACCCCCCCGCCACCAGGGGCACCCTCCACCAGGCCCCCACTCATGTCTCCCACCACCCCCACCCCCCAGCCACCAGGGTCACCCTCCACCAGGCCCCCACTCATGTCTCCCACCACCCCCACACCCCAGCAGTGCAGGGTCACCCTCCACCAGGCCCCCACTCATGTCTCCCACCACCCCACCCCCCAGCAGTGCAGGGGCAGCCTCCACCAGGCCCCCACTCATGTCACCCACCACCCCCACCCCCCAGCCACCAGGGTCACCCTCCACCAGGCCCCCACTCATGTCTCCCACCACCCCCACCCCCCAGCAGTGCAGGGGCAGCCTCCACCAGGCCCCCACTCATGTCTCCCACCACCCCCACACCCCAGCCACCAGGGTCACCCTCCACCAGGCCCCCACTCATGTCACCCACCACCCCCACCCCCCAGCCACCAGGGTCACCCTCCACCAGGCCCCCACTCATGTCTCCCACCACCCCCACCCCCCAGCAGTGCAGGGGCAGCCTCCACCAGGCCCCCACTCATGTCACCCACCACCCCCACCCCCCAGCCACCAGGGTCACCCTCCACCAGGCCCCCACTCATGTCACCCACCACCCCCACCCCCCAGCCACCAGGGGCACCCTCCACCAGGCCCCCACTCATGTCTCCCACCACCCCCACCCCCCAGCCACCAGGGTCACCCTCCACCAGGCCCCCACTCATGTCTCCCACCACCCCCACCCCCCAGCAGTGCAGGGGCAGCCTCCACCAGGCCCCCACTCATGTCCCCTATCACCCCCACCCCCCCGCCACCAGGGTCACCCTCCACCAGGCCCCCACTCATGTCTCCCACCACCCCCACCCCCCAGCAGTGCAGGGGCAGCCTCCACCAGGCCCCCACTCATGTCTCCCACCACCCCCACCCCCCAGCCACCAGGGTCACCCTCCACCAGGCCCCCGCTCAGGTCACCCACCACCCCCACCCCCCAGCCACCAGGGTCACCCTCCACCAGGCCCCCACTCATGTCTCCCACCACCCCCACCCCCCAGCCACCAGGGTCACCCTCCACCAGGCCCCCGCTCAGGTCACCCACCACCCCCACCCCCCAGCCACCAGGGTCACCCTCCACCAGGCCCCCACTCATGTCTCCCACCACCCCCACCCCCCAGCCACCAGGGTCACCCTCCACCAGGCCCCCACTCATGTCTCCCACCACCCCCACCCCCCAGCCACCAGGGTCACCCTCCACCAGGCCCCCACTCATGTCTCCCACCACCCCCACCCCCCAGCAGTGCAGGGGCAGCCTCCACCAGGCCCCCACTCATGTCTCCCACCACCCCCACCCCCCAGCAGTGCAGGGGCAGCCTCCGCCAGGCCCCCACTCATGTCACCCACCACCCCCACCCCCCAGCCACCAGGGTCACCCTCCACCAGGCCCCCACTCATGTCACCCACCACCCCCACCCCCCAGCAGTGCAGGGGCAGCCTCCACCAGGCCCCCACTCATGTCTCCCACCACCCCCACCCCCCAGCAGTGCAGGGGCAGCCTCCACCAGGCCCCCACTCATGTCTCCCACCACCCCCACCCCCCAGCAGTGCAGGGGCAGCCTCCACCAGGCCCCCACTCATGTCCCCTATCACCCCCACCCCCCCGCCACCAGGGTCACCCTCCACCAGGCCCCCACTCATGTCTCCCACCACCCCCACCCCCCAGCAGTGCAGGGGCAGCCTCCACCAGGCCCCCACTCATGTCCCCTATCACCCCCACCCCCCCGCCACCAGGGGCACCCTCCACCAGGCCCCCACTCATGTCTCCCACCACCCCCACCCCCCAGCCACCAGGGTCACCCTCCACCAGGCCCCCGCTCAGGTCACCCACCACCCCCACCCCCCAGCCACCAGGGTCACCCTCCACCAGGCCCCCACTCATGTCTCCCACCACCCCCACCCCCCAGCCACCAGGGTCACCCTCCACCAGGCCCCCACTCATGTCTCCCACCACCCCCACCCCCCAGCCACCAGGGTCACCCTCCACCAGGCCCCCACTCATGTCTCCCACCACCCCCACCCCCCAGCAGTGCAGGGGCAGCCTCCACCAGGCCCCCACTCATGTCTCCCACCACCCCCACCCCCCAGCAGTGCAGGGGCAGCCTCCACCAGGCCCCCACTCATGTCACCCACCACCCCCACCCCCCAGCCACCAGGGTCACCCTCCACCAGGCCCCCACTCATGTCACCCACCACCCCCACCCCCCAGCAGTGCAGGGGCAGCCTCCACCAGGCCCCCACTCATGTCTCCCACCACCCCCACCCCCCAGCAGTGCAGGGGCAGCCTCCACCAGGCCCCCACTCATGTCACCCACCACCCCCACCCCCCAGCCACCAGGGTCACCCTCCACCAGGCCCCCACTCATGTCTCCCACCACCCCCACCCCCCAGCAGTGCAGGGGCAGCCTCCACCAGGCCCCCACTCATGTCACCCACCACCCCCACCCCCCAGCCACCAGGGTCACCCTCCACCAGGCCCCCACTCATGTCACCCACCACCCCCACCCCCCAGCCACCAGGGGCACCCTCCACCAGGCCCCCACTCATGTCTCCCACCACCCCCACCCCCCTGCCACCATGTGCAGCCCCCACCAGGTCCTCACAATGTGCGTAATGGTCAGCCTCCACAGCCAAAAAGCCCTACCAAGTAACCCATTCACCCACATGGAAATGGAAATCACATGTTACACCCCCAATGTTCATGAAGCAAATGAACCCATGTCCGTCACACACATATTTTCCAATTGAATGGGAAAACACACAACATGACATGCATGAAACCAATGAGATGAAACCACACAGTGAACAATGTAAAAAAAAATGTATTAGAAAAAAATACGAATGCTAAAGAAAGAAAACTAACTACAATGTAAATGTGAAAAAAGAAGCTGCATGTCCGCATAAAAACACAAAACTAGAAAATCTAATCCAAAAAATCCAAAGTCAAATGTCAAAACTCTCCGTGCAACAAAGAACTATGTACAAAAATAACAAGGGTCCATCATCACAACAGAACTAAGGAAACCTCCTAAAAAACCTACCTAAATATCAACTATATACAAAAAGTGGAGCAGTGTCCGTCGACTCCAAATCATAAGAAAAAACAAAGGAAACCTAAAACTAAAGAACTATATACAAAGGCGGCGGGCAAGTCCAGCGGCTCACTCTGTGGTGTTCCGGGCCAGGGCATCATCGAACTCCTGTTCGATGTCCCGGAGGCGGTCCAGTTCCATGGCCCCGAGGGTCCGCAGGGACGACGCCGTGTCCTCCTCCAACCCCCTGCGGATAGCCTCGAGGCACTCGGCCCGCCTCAGGGCCCTCCGCATGGAGTTCTCCACCCTGACCATTGTGAGCCGCGCCTCTTCCGCCCGCCGCCGCTCCGCACCTATGGCGTGGCCCAACCGCTGCCACACGGAAGACACTCTCTGTCCTGGGTCCTCCTGCCCTCCGGCCGATGCCTGCCCCTCCGATGTCGAAGGCCCCGAGCCTTCATGGCTCCCACCATCTTGCTGCTGCTGCTGCTCTGCCTCTGCCCGTGCACTGCCTCCTGCTGCCTGCACATCCTCCGCCGGCTGGGGTGCACCTGTTGATGTGGCCACCCCTGCTGGACGTCCGACTCCCGACTGTGGCAGGGATGCCTCCTCCACCAGCCTGGCCGCACTGTCAGAGGCAGCTCCACAGGGCACCCAGGTGACTGCGTGTGATTGGTGGAAATGGCCGTACACCGGGATACAGGTGCGCTGACGTACTTGCGTGTGTAAGTGTCCGCGCACACCTCATATACACGTACATAGGCCAATCGCGTGTACACGCACTTTTGTCCAATTACACGCGATGAGACTCTGACGTGCAGTCTTTCCACGTGTGCTCTGTCATCACGTGCTGTGTGGGAAACACCCGTGCGGGTCACGTCACAGACGCGCCTACGCGCTGAGGGCCTTTGGTCCAATGGAATCGCGTATGCGTGCTGACGCGCTTACGCGCTAAGGGCCTTTCCTCGGTTTTCACGCTGACGTGCAGGATTTTCACGTGCCAATTCACTCCGTACCAAGCTGGCCACGCGTGAGCACACGGGAGACCACGCTCCTGCCCAGAAGGCCGAATTACTGCCCCCCAGAGCCCCGAGCACGCTCCCACCTGCTATCTGCTGCTGCCTGACTGCCTGCTGCCCACGTGCACTGCCATTTGCTGCCTGCACATCAGCCAGGGGTGCTGTTGCTGTGACCACCCCTGCTGGAACAGAAGACTCCCGACTGGAATTCCATCGCTCCACAGCCCAGCCCCAGGACCCAGTTGCCCACCCACTCCTGCCTCTGGGGTTGTCATGTCGGGGCTAACACCATCTGCGACCACTGACAACCCCCGGCCAGAGAGGCAGAGGGGCACCAGCTTCAGTGCCACCGAAGTTGGTGTCCTGGTGGAGCAAGTCCTGGGGCAGTATGATGCCCTCTTTGGAAGTTCCCGCGCCGACAAGGAAGGACGGACTCGGATCTGGACTGACATCGTGACTGCCATCAACGCGGAGGGGGTGGCAGTCCGGGACTTACAACATGTCAGGAAGCGCTGGGAGGACTTCAGGTCCAGGACCCTGAACAAGGCCCGGCGCCTCTTGAAGGCAGCGGATGCCAAGGGGCGCCGGGGCCACTTGTCGGAAGAACAGATGGGGGTCCTGGAACGCATATCCCCAGCGCTCCACGTCCAGGTCCTAGAGAAGCAGAGCCGTCTGGAGTCGAGCGGTGAGTGTACATGCATCCTGGTTGTGAGCAGGGCGTGTGGTGATCATTCCCCATTGTGCCGGTTGCACATCTGTTTGTATGGGGTGGAGTATGGGTGGGGGTGTACAGGGCCGTGGGGCTGACACATGCGAGGGCTGTAATGTGTGAGACATGGATGGTGCTTGTGTGTGTGGGCTTGCATGGCAAATGCAGTTGTGCGTGCACACATGTTTGGATGAATGTGTATGTAAGTAGACATGTCCGTGATGTCAGGCATGTATGTTGTTTTCGGCTGCATGTATGAGCACTGTGTACATGTGCATGTGTGTGTATTTGTCAAAGGTGCAACAGTGATGCTACATGGATGCATGTGACAGCGGTATGTGGAAGCCTGATTGGCAGATGTGACATGGATGCCCGTCTGAACAGTGCGACACTTGGCAGAGGTGTAGACATGCATGCAAGTGTGGTGGTGTGTGTACATGTGTGGTGCACTTCCTGTGTTGCATGTGATGTATGGCTCCCCTTTGGCTGCTGATGCTGTTGTATGTGTAGGGATGGTGGTGGCAGTTGCGATATGGCTGTGGTATGGCTCATGTGTGCCAGTTGCAATGACATGTGTGTTGGGGATTGTGATGACATGTCTGAGGTTTGCCAATGCCACTCATGTGCAACTGTCATGCGTGTATGTGTCCATTGTACAGTGCCCTGATGCCTGTGTTTTGTTTCTCCCTGTCTGCAGCGTCAACTGATGAAGAGGGCGGAGAAGGTGCTGTGGAGCACAGCGGCGGGGATCCGACCGCCAGCCGGAGACGCAAGGCCCGGCTCCCCTCCCGTGTTGTCATCTCGTCGGGGAGTGAGGAGTCCGGTGCCGCGTCCCAGGCCGCAGCTGCCGGGGGGAGGTCCAAGAGGCGGAGGTTGCAGTTGGACTCCTCGGCAGCAGAAGGGGCAGCTGGGACCCCACAGGGCCCAACAGGGGAAGATGGCACGGAGTCATCCAGGTTGGTGGGGGGTTTGGTGGAGGAGGGGGCCGCGCAAGCACCAGAGACAGGGTCTGGAGGTGGGGATCCCACTGGTGCTAGTGGTGCAGTGCAGGACCAGGGACAGGAGGCAGCACAGGCGGCCGCGGAGGTGCCTGTGTGCAATCCTGTCCCCGATCCTGTCCCTGCATCATCTTGCACCAGCAGGGATGCCTACGTCCAGACCCGTTTTCAGGCAGGGGATGAGCTGACGTCAACTGGCCTTCCTCTGCCTGCGGACGTGGCCATCCAGGTCCGGGTTGAGCCTGTCCTGGCTGGTGTGGCGTTGCGTCAACGGGCCATGCGAGGTGACCTGCAGTCTTTTCATGGAGAGACTGCACGTCATCTCGAATGGCTCGTTGACCACGTCAGCCTGCTGGGACAGGTCACCCAGGCCGGATTCCGCTGTCTGATGGGGCTTGCTCCGACCCCCTCCTCAACTGGACCCCCTACGCGCCAGTCGTCCTCTGTGCCATCTTCCCACCCATCAGTCACCTGGGTGCCCTGTGGAGCTGCCTCTGACAGTGCGGCCAGGCTGGTGGAGGAGGCATCCCTGCCACAGTCGGGAGTCGGACGTCCAGCAGGGGTGGCCACATCAACAGGTGCACCCCAGCCGGCGGAGGATGTGCAGGCAGCAGGAGGCAGTGCACGGGCAGAGGCAGAGCAGCAGCAGCAGCAAGATGGTGGGAGCCATGAAGGCTCGGGGCCTTCGACATCGGAGGGGCAGGCATCGGCCGGAGGGCAGGAGGACCCAGGACAGAGAGTGTCTTCCGTGTGGCAGCGGTTGGGCCACGCCATAGGTGCGGAGCGGCGGCGGGCGGAAGAGGCGCGGCTCACAATGGTCAGGGCGGAGAACTCCATGCGGAGGGCCCTGAGGCGGGCCGAGTGCCTCGAGGCAATCCGCAGGGGGTTGGAGGAGGACACGGCGTCGTCCCTGCGGACCCTCGGGGCCATGGAACTGGACCGCCTCCGGGACATCGAACAGGAGTTCGATGATGCCCTGGCCCGGAACACCACAGAGTGAGCCGCTGGACTTGCCCGCCGCCTTTGTATATAGTTCTTTAGTTTTAGGTTTCCTTTCGTTCTTATTATTATTTGGAGTCGACGGACACTGCTCCACTTTTTGTATATAGTTGATATTTAGGTAGGTTTTTTAGGAGGTTTCCTTAGTTCAGTTGTGATGATGGACCCTTGTTATTTTTGTACATAGTTCTTTGTTGCATGGAGAGTTTTTACATTTCACTTTGGACATAATATTTTTGATTTGATTTTCTAGTTTTGTGTTATTATGCGGACATGCAGCTTATTTTTTCACATTTACATTGTAGTTAGTTTTCTTTCTTTGGCATTTGTATTTTTTTCAATACATTTTTTTTTCCATTGTTCACTGTGTGGTTTCATCTCATTGGTTTCATGCATGTCATGTTGTGTGTTTTCCCATTCAATTTGAAAATATGTGTGTGACGGACATGGGTTCATTTGCTTCATGTACATTGGGGGTGTAACATGTGATTTCCATTTCCATGTGGGTGAATGGGTTACTTGGTAGGGCTTTTTGGCTGTGGAGGCTGACCATTACGCACATAATTGGGGATTGTGAGGACCTGGTGGGGGCTGCACATGGTGGCAGGGGGGTGGGGGTGCAGGGGGACATGAGTGGGGGCCTGGTGGAGGTTGAGCCTGCACTGCTGGGGGGTGGGGGTGGTGGGAGACATGAGTGGGGGCCTGGTGGAGGCTGCCCCTGGTGGCTGGGGGGTGGGGGTGGTGGGTGACATGAGTGGGGGCCTGGTGGAGGGTGCCCCTGGTGGCTGGGGGGTGGGGGTGGTGGGAGACATGAGTGGGGGCCTGGTGGAGGGTGACCC
Source organism: Ambystoma mexicanum (assembly GCF_040938575.1). Classification (NCBI taxonomy): domain Eukaryota; kingdom Metazoa; phylum Chordata; class Amphibia; order Caudata; family Ambystomatidae; genus Ambystoma; species Ambystoma mexicanum. The sequence continues at coordinate 580,538,411 of NC_090927.1, read as the reverse complement.
TGCACTGCTGCGGTGTGGGGGTGATGGGAGACATGAGTGGAGGCCTGGTGGAGGGTGACCCTGGTGGCTGGGGGTGATAGGGGACATGAGTGGGGGCCTGGTGGAGGGTGACCCTGGTGGCTGGGGGGTGGGGGTGGTGGTAGACATGAGTGGGGGCCTGGTGGAGGGTGACCCTGCACTGCTGGGGTGTGGGGGTGGTGGGAGACATGAGTGGGGCCCTGGTGGAGGGTGACCCTGCACTGCTGGGGGATGGGGGTGGTGGTAGACATGAGTGGGGGCCTGCTGGAGGGTGACCCTGCACTGCTGGGGTGTGGGGGTGGTGGGTGACATGAGTTGGACATGGGTGGGGGCCTACTGGCAGGTGCCCCACAGTGCTGGGGGGTGGGGGTGGTGGGAGACATGAGTTGGACATGGGTGGGGGCCTGCTGGCAGGTGCCCCACAGTGCTGGGGGGTGGGGGTGGTGGGAGACATGAGTCTGGCCCTGGTGGAGGGTGACCCTGGTGGCTGGGGGGTGGGGGTGGTGGGAGACATGAGTTGGACATGGGTGGGGGCCTACTGGCAGGTGCCCCACAGTGCTGGGGGGTGGGGGTGGTGGGAGACATGAGTTGGACATGGGTGGGGGCCTGCTGGCAGGTGCCCCACAGTGCTGGGGGGTGGGGGTGGTGGGAGACATGAGTGGGGCCCTGGTGGAGGGTGACCCTGGTGGCTGGGGGGTGGGGGTGGTGGGAGACATGAGTTGGACATGGGTGGGGGCCTGCTGGCAGGTGCCCCACAGTGCTGGGGGGTGGGGGTGGTGGGAGACATGAGTGGGGCCCTGGTGGAGGGTGACCCTGGTGGCTGGGGGGTGGGGGTGGTGGGAGACATGAGTTGGACATGGGTGGGGGCCTACTGGCAGGTGCCCCACAGTGCTGGGGGGTGGGGGTGGTGGGAGACATGAGTTGGACATGGGTGGGGGCCTGCTGGCAGGTGCCCCACAGTGCTGGGGGGTGGGGGTGGTGGGAGACATGAGTGGGGCCCTGGTGGAGGGTGACCCTGGTGGCTGGGGGGTGGGGGTGGTGGGAGACATGAGTTGGACATGGGTGGGGGCCTACTGGCAGGTGCCCCACAGTGCTGGGGGGTGGGGGTGGTGGGAGACATGAGTTGGACATGGGTGGGGGCCTACTGGCAGGTGCCCCACAGTGCTGGGGGGTGGGGGTGGTGGGGGACATGAGTTGGACATGGGTGGGGGACTGCTGGCATGTGCCCCACAGTGCTGGGGGGTGGGGGTGCAAGGGGACATGTGTTGGTGTTCATTAGTTCAAGGAGACATGTGCCTTTGCTGGGGGGCATGCCCATGTTGGGTGGGCTGCCTGCGGGACATGACCAGGGATGCAGGGTAGTCCCCTGTGGTGTGGGCTGCCTGCAGGGGCCGTGGAGGGTGTACAGGGTACACCTGGGAGGACCCACACTGTCAAATCACATGTGGGACTCCCCGGCACCCCTGAAATACACGTACCGTGCAGAAATCGCGTGTAAAACTTCCCGCGCACCCCTGAAATACACGCGCCCAGGCTATTCGCGTGTAAAACTTCCCGCGCACCCCTGAAATACACGCGCCCAGGCTATTCGCGTGTAAAACTTCCCGCGCACCCCTGAAATACACGCGCCCAGGCTATTCGCGTGTGGAACTTCCCGCGCACCCCTGAAATGCACAGGCCCAGGCTATTCGCGTGTGGAACTCCCCGCGCACCCCTGAAATACACGCGCCCAGGCTATTCGCGTGTGGAACTTCCCGCGCACCCCTGAAATACACGCGCCCAGGCTATTCGCGTGTGGAACTTCCCGCGCACCCCTGAAATACACGCGCCCAGGCTATTCGCGTGTGGAACTTCCCGCGCATCCCTCAAATTCACGCGCCCAGGCTATTCGCGTGTGGAACTTCCCGCGAACCCCTGAAATACACGCGCCCAGGCTATTCGCGTGTGGAACTTCCCGCGCACCCCTGAAATACACGCGCCCAGGCTATTCGCGTGTGGAACTTCCCGCGCACCCCTGAAATACACGCGCCCAGGCTATTCGCGTGTGGAACTTCCCGCGAACCCCTGAAATACATGCGCCCAGGCTATTCGCGTGTGGAACTTCCCGCGAACCCCTGTAATACACGTAGCCCGCTCCCCCAGGCCCGATCGCGTGAGGAACTTCACGCGAACCCCTGTAATACACGTAGCCCGCTCCCCCAGGCCCGATCGCGTGTGGAACTTCACGCGAACCCCTGAAATACACGTAGCCCGCTCCCCCAGGCCCGATCGCGTGAGGAACTTCACGCGAACCCCTGTAATACACGTAGCCCGCTCCCCCAGGCCCGATCGCGTGTGGAACTTCCCGCGCACCCCTCAAATTCACGTCCCCAGGCTATTCGCGTGTGAAACTTCACGCGAACCCCTGAAATACACGTAGCACGCTCCCCCAGGCCCGATCGCGTGAGGAACTTCACGCGAACCCCTGTAATACACGTAGCCCGCTCCCCCAGGCCCGATCGCGTGTGGAACTTCACGCGAACCCCTGAAATACACGTAGCCCGCTCCCCCAGGCCCGATCGCGTGAGGAACTTCACGCGAACCCCTGTAATACACGTAGCCCGCTCCCCCAGGCCCGATCGCGTGAGGAACTTCACGCGAACCCCTGTAATACACGTAGCCCGCTCCCCCAGGCCCGATCGCGTGAGGAACTTCACGCGAACCCCTGTAATAAACGTAGCCCGCTCCCCCAGGCCCGATCGCGTGAGGAACTTCACGCGAACCCCTGTAATACACGTAGCCCGCTCCCCCAGGCCCGATCGCGTGAATAACTTCACGCGAACCCCTGTGATGCACGTACCCTGCAAATCGCGTGTGACACTTCCCGCGCACCCCGGTATACATGCACACGTATTTTTTGTCAGCGGGTGTCCGTGTTTGTGGGTACCCCTTTGCACGTCATTTTTCCTGGAGGGCCACAGTATGGGACATTCATCATGGCAGTATATAGGTGCTATTTGTTGGAGCACCTTTTGGCGCACATTTCTTACAGCCGCAGAGACGCTACCGCCTCCTTTCTTGTGGCGGTCGTGTTTGTGCCTGTGCGCTGGTTTGAGCGTGTGCTTTTTTCCCCTATTCTATTCCATGAATACGTGTTGTAGGCGAGCGTGTGGGCGTTCCGCGCACTTGTGCCCTGTACTTCCCCCGTGACGCCCACGTTTTGGCAAGTTGTTCCCCATTCCGAGTGTCACGCCCGTGTTCCGCCTACTTTTATTGCGTGCGCTGCGCTATGTGCGAATTTCGCTGTGGCCTGTGCGATTTTCGCTGTGACCTGGCGCACGCTGTTAGATGGCCTGTGTGCCAACGTGCGCCAACGTGCGCCGCGCACTTTTTTATCGCACATCCGCTGGTTTTCTCGCGCACGGCCTTCCATGAATCGACGTGCGCTGCTTTTCGTGCGATTTTCGCACTTGCACTGCGATTTTCGCTATTCCACTGCGATTCGCACGTTTTTGCCCACTTGCGCCGCGCTAATTATTCCATGAATCGGCCTCTATGTTTCATGTACACGATCATCCATCATGCACTCATGCATATCACAAGCATACACACATCCATACACATATTTCAATAATAAATACATGAACATAATAACACACACATTTACACAACAGGCACACAGCAATCATGCTCTCATGCACCCCAGCATCCATCATCATACATTAATCCACCTAACAACACAAGCATGCACGGATCCATACACATAATTTAAACTAAAAAACAGAACATAAACAAACTTACCTTCTTCCGCGGGTCTTTCCTCACCAGCGCTCAGGCCCCTGCTAACATGAACAGGAATCAGGAAGCTTCCTGGTTTGTGCTCGGTCGTAGAGGGGCCTGAGCGTGGGTGATGAGACGTCCCACTCCAGCCTGCTTGTCTGTATGTGCAAGGAGGCGCAGGAGCACATGCAGTTCCCCAGCATTTCCAATGAGCCATGCGAGGCTAGGGAAGCAAACGCCCTCAGCCTTGCATAGTTCACTGAGCATGCACAGCTAGGGAACTTTAACTGTTAACAGGAAGCAGTGTTTCCCTTTGACAGTTAAGAGCACTCCCTCAGCTGAAAAAAACAGCTGAGGGAGTGCTCATATTTCACTGGGTTGGCTCCTCCATACTGGGTCTTAGGGGGCCAAGACTCAGTGGGTCGGCGCCCCTTTCCCATTACGGACGAGCTGCCCCTGTTCACCAAGTGCATGATCATTTGGGAGGCCCCCGAGGTGATACCCAAATCAAGACAAGAATGCCAACAGTAGAGGTTACGTAGATTGAAATAAGGCTAAGCACTTACTCTTATGGTCATGAATTCCAGGGATTGGAAAATGACCCACTTAGAGTTAGGAAGAAGGGCGGGAACACCATGAAAGTTCTGGTATGTTTCGGAATGGCATTCAAGGAGAAAGGTGTGGAACACATAGATGCCTTTCATTGTCTACAGATGCTGTAGATAACTAGAATGCAATCATCAAAATGTAATCTACGGAGTAAATCATGTTTTTCCATAGGTACAATTGACAGTAGAAAAGAAAGTTGAGTTTCACCTATGTAGTTTTGCAAGTTCTTCAAGCTTTACATAATGTTAGTCAAGAAATCGATAAATAATGATAACATTGAAAGCAACTATACATAGGTGAGGCCCCTATGGTTGGGGCGGGGGGTGGGGGGCGGAAGAACTGCATGGGTGTGCTCTGTGCTGGGGCCTGGGGGGCGTGTGCTCCATTTCTGCTGGGAGGGTTATTTTACAGCATGTTATTTGCTGCTACTAAGCCCAAGGAGAACAGAGGGAGAAATTGGGCGTTAGTCTGCGTTGTGCTCCTTTTAAGACACATCAGGTGTAATTGCTTTGTACTGCATGCCAGGAAGAGACGGTAATAGTCACTATTATTGTAAGGCACATATGTGATATGCACACACAAACACTTACTTATATGTACCGCATATATATTGCATATGCCATGAAGGCATACGAATTTCACACATCAAATAAATTTAGTTTACATATATGTTTCCTATATATGACATATATCGGGTATTCATGATATTTGCGACGTCATAGAATAGCGCTCGCTTTGACACCCGTGCAGAGCTTGCTAACGCAGGTTCGAATCCCGGCAGGGCCAAACTCAGCCTTTCATCCTTCCGAGGTCGATAAATGAGCACCACACACCGTGGGTAATAATAAGCAGCGCTTAGATACCTGAGGGTTTGTAGCGCTATATAAATGCCAAATTATTGTTATTATTATTATTATTATAGCGCCTAGATATCTTTCGAGCGCCTTGAATGTGTATTGCAATAGCAAGCCCGGGAGGTACAGGGCAGCAATATGTCTGTGCTACTAACACTAGGCTTTTTCTGATGCAGAGGGCAAATGATTTGCAGCGCTGCTGGGACCAGGTTATCTAAGATTTGCACCAGTGCAAACATTGAGCAAATGCTTTGATAATACAAAATGGGGCATACCAGGTTTGTCGCAATCCATATTATCTAATCACATTTCACTAGGGCACAAAGGAATCCGACGCTTTTTTGTACTATGTGTGCGGCACAACATAAAATGAATAGTGTTTACTACATTTCTTTGCCTGTTGTGCAGCGAATGTAGTAAATAAAAAAGCCTGCTCCAATTTTGCCCTTATTAAAATATATTATGCTAATACCGATTGGAGCCAAACCTGTTTGCTCATTTCGTATTATCTAAACAGCAACATTGGTGCTAAATTTGTTTGCTCTGCTTTTTTACACAAGTGCAAAGCTTTGATAATCTGGTCCCACTGTCATTTTCTTGCCAATTCCCCTCATGCATAAATGCCAAAGCGGGTTGTTTTTCGGGTTGCACTGCGCAGCACGCTAACAGTGGCCATTGTTTCACCTCGTTTACTGTTCACAGTTAGAGGAAAATCGAAAATGTGGTGCAGACCAGTGCTTCCCCATGTGACATGTGACCTGGCTGTGCTCTAGCACCTTAAAGCTGTTTTGTGATAGATGGAATTGCAAATAAAATGTCTCAGACCAAATAACCGACAGACTCAAAGATGGTAAAATACTGCTTTTATCTCAATGAAGGAAAGCAGGGTTAATCGTCATTCATCAAATCGGTGTATGCAGGATCACAACGTCTTCTTGATCATACTTGGTTTATATAATGCTAGATGCATCATCTATGAGGTCATCGAATGTGGCATATTACAAAAACCTATACAGGGGTAGGATTGGATTAGGGGAACATGTCTACGTATAGAATGCATGAGTATTAGTCTCTCATTGGCGGCCCCTTGTCTGTAGGACACACCCTGAGCTACTCCTACATATCTAGTGTACTGATTACAACAGAGAATATGGCAGCGGAATACTACTTTGCCACATTGTATGTAAAAGTGCATGACAAGCTTTTCTGAGTGTAACTGGCTAAACACATGATCCGTGTGGCGGTGTTGGTTTATTTGCAGTAGAGATTGTTACAAGTTTAGTTACAGAGGATTCCATTGAATTTCAAAAGCTTATTAATTAGGCAGGCATGATGTCTTCTGCGTGTGTATGTTCGGTCCTTTATGCATTTCTGAAAGAGATGCAATATAATACAGAGCTTTCTAGGCCCACTTTTTGCTCTTCACTAGTATATACTGTTTTAGTGGTTAATTAATATTCAAGTCCCCTGTTGCCAAATTCATACTGGTAATTATTTCAAAGGTCAATTGGCAGAACAGGCTAAACATTCTACTGAATAAAGGTTAACTTTTTCTGAACGTGTTGGAGAATAATAATTGCTGAAGAAGTTATGGCTCTGCAATCGATTTCTAGTAGGGGAGTCCTGCTCTTGCTAGAATGTCCTGCCTCAGGCCTAGAAGTGCCATGATATTCATCCCCTCGCCCCAGTATGGCCACTATCGCAAGCCCATGACGCCAGTACTTTCCACCTCAAACGAAGAACGTTACCACTTGACATAGATTTACCATACTGGCCACAAAAAAAACATTTCACCCTCAGCCTCCTTTCCGGCCATGATTTCTGAAAGCTGAACAGGTTAGGTTCACTCCTGGACCCTCCAAGAACTCTGAACAGAGACAAGGGCCCCGAGCTGACTGACCATGAGCAAGGAGTTTGGAACCTTGTCTGAGGTAGTTTATGGTCTTGTGCAATGGGGACGTGACCTAGCAGTTTGGGCTGGATTTCTCCGTATGGTGTGTAACCAAGCCTGATGTGCAAATGGCCTTTCCTCTTCTTTAATGCCATGGCAGGAAAACAAACAATGGTCTGGAGGGTTGTCCAGAGCAATGCTAGAGGTTATGATGATGTAAAATGTTCCAGCTAACACTCTTCTGTTTCACTTGCTGCCACTGGCATACTGCCCAGCTACCACAAAATGCTAGCTTGAGAAGTTCTAACCTGCTGATACCTGGAAGCACATTGGGGTGCACAAAGTAGCCAGCACTGATCGCCCCGTGGACATAAACTAAACCACATATGCCAACTTGCTGTCTGCCTTCGGTGTGACACCATCCCTCCACCAAAGCCCTAATGTTGGATGATTTTCCTGTGAGATCGGGAGATCCAGGTTAAAAGACCAAGTCCATTGGAATGAAGTAGATCTCACACTTGATCTTGGCCTCCTCTGAAAAGTAATTGCTATAACTATGGGCCTCTTTCCAAGTCTGACAGTAATTCTGCAGCAATTCTGCTAAATTACCACCAAAATTGATATCTGTGAACACCACTGATCCCCTTGGGTTTACCATGGGATTACAAGTGGTGGTAAGGCGACGCAAGACCCCATTTTTGGAGTCCATTGGACTCTATGGGGATTTGGGCAGAATTACTGTGAGCGGTAAATCCGACGATTGTTGGTGTTAAATTGGAGGATTTACCTCTAGAATGATGCTGAAGGCAAATTCTCCACTTCAACACCAAACTCAGGATTTGGCGGAGCGGTAACAACTGCAGTAATTCTGTTACCGTTGAAAAAGTGGCGGTAACGGAATCACTACTACATTTGTACCGCTCCTCCAAACTCGGAATGAGGCCCTTTATCTTGTAATGCTAATTTAGATTTTAGACGTCTGTGAAAATAAAAAAAATACTGTGAAGCCCATCAATCTCAGGGCTGTAGCTTCTGTGTGGCGTCACCATGCAGATGTTGAACCTGGGACCGGTAAGTAGTGTCTTGAGCCTCCTGTCAGGCCTGATGGTGTGCTCCGCCACCAGAGCTGTTATGACTGAGTTCATCGAAGCTTCCAGACATACTTTTAAATGCAGTTGAGTCCGTCTGTTTTATGTATAGCCCTATTTTGAGTTATGGGCTGCCCCGAAGACATGACAAATTGGGAAATGGGTCGTGAGGACAGTTTCATCTTCAGTGACCCTTTCATGCAAACAATTTCAAATCTTGATAATAAGAGCTAAGGCTCGGGTTTTTTTCTCTTAATTGGTTTTACAACATTTTAAACTCCCCCCTCCCCCCTCAGCCCCCCACCCCTAATTTGTCCCACCCTCCCTTCCCCCCTTGAGGGTTCGGCAGTCTCTTCCTCTGGCTGGTCGTTGGGGGCACCATTGGGCCTTATAGTCATCTTTCAGGAAGTTAACAGTGAGGAACCATTTTTATTTATTTATTTATTTATTTATTTGTATGTATTGCATTTGTACCATGTATGCATTTTAAAGCCAAGCTACCACCACAGCTCACACATCTGCTAATCGGTTAATCTTTGAAAGAAAATGTCGACTAAGTACTTTTAAAATATACCAATATCACTTTTTGCAAACTTGCCAGTTGCATTCACACTTGATTTACATACCCCATGACAACAAGCTGCATGCCTGTTTCAAACCATGAAAAGGCAGGTGACATGTATTCATAGCAAAACCAGTGCATAGGAGAGAGCATGCAGACCTCTCAAACGGGCGGTGCAGCTTCTCTTGCATGCAATCACGAACAGCCGCGCATTTACAATGCAACCGCAAATCCGCAAGCACACAGCACTGGATGCACCACTCACAGCTGACACGGAACAGTGGATTCTGTGGTTAGTTCCCCGAGCGCTCCGGAGTGATTATCGCTTTACAGATCGAACCACATAAATGCATACGTCACATTCCTGCACAGACTATCATTGTAAGTGTGTTCGCCCTGCCATGCAAATACTACAGACAACTCAAATTGTCTGACGTCACGTGTGAGCCAGATGATCTTCTTTCTTCGCATTCTGGTACCTGTAGTTCTGCTCTCTGAGTGGTATGAGCATGCAGAATTAATATAGAAACGCCGAGAAATAAACTACGTAGTGAATAGGTGGTGGCGGGGAAGTAGCTGACTGTGACTGCTGGTTGCTGTTTAGGCAAAATCATTTTGCATTTGATGATTTGTAGGCCGAGGATTAAGGGAAGCACACAACTGCAAGTACCAGAATGCAAGGGACCACTTTGCAATACTTAAAGATTGTTGGAATGCTGTTCCTTCTTGTCACAACTATCGGGCAGTGCATTGCAACCTGCATTCCTGCATTTACAATGAGAACACGACGCCCCATTCTTGTGTAAGAGAGCAACGGGACTGGCGATAGAGGACTAGGACCGGCCCAGCATCTGCAGTCTCACACTGGACGACCCAGCAGTTCGGTTTCTACATAGTTTCCAGAAATTAATAAAACTGAAGAGATGCGGTGAAATGACAGAAATGGGCAAGTTTCTCAGCATTGCCGGCTTTGCTGGCCTTCACATGTGTTTACTCAGAATTCTCTCTGCATGCACATTACCACTTTGCTGGCAAGCAATCCATGTTATACCACTTTCCTAACACTGCTAGTTGGGAAATCACATCTTAAATTCACCCCAAATATTTCTGGATACATCAGGCTCCTGACAGTAGTTTATGACCCACTGGAGCGGGGTCTGCCTTTCTTTCTTTGCCCATCAGGATGGGTAATTGGACCTCGTAGTTAGCAGTTTGTCTATGTAATCTTCCTGTACCCATTGAAAACAAGCCCCCAGTTTGTATTGTGTCTGCTTGTCATAATTGGGTTTTATGTTCACTTGAACATAATCATCGCAGAGGAATAGAACACCAACATTCAAACCATTGACACAGAAATTCTACAACTCTATGCAGTTGGTGTTCAACCCACTGAGCGCTGTTGCCACCATTGTCTTGCATATAAAGTTGTATGCTGTTGCATATATCTGACCAAATCACAGAAAACAATCACTAAGTGAAATATGGAAGTATGTTATTTTCACCAAGTTCAACTTCTCGAGGGGTGAATCAGTGCAATTGCGATTTTAACACCTACACAGTGGATTCCTTTTAATATTATTATTATTACTATTATTATTATTATTATTATTATTATTATTATTATTGTATTTATGGAGCGCGGACATAGCTTCGGGAAGCAACAGAGCGCTTTACAGAGGTATGCAACGGTACAGATGAATAACGGAGCACTTTTCAAAGGTAACAACAGAACAGATATACAGCGGGTGTAGGATACAGAGGGGCACAGAGGTGGGGCACAGCTGTACAGGGTGACTGGAAGGAGAGGGGTGGACGGCATCTGGCTAGTCTGGTAGCGTTGCAGGCGACGTCATGGCCTTGGTGTTGAGGAGGAGAGACTCCTTGAAGAGGTGGGTCTTGAGTTCTTTTCTAAATTGTAGGAGCCTGGGGGGCGAGTCCGATGCTGATAGGGAGGATGTTGCATAGTCTTGGGGTGAAGCAGAGAAGGCCTATTTTCTGGTCCTTTCCTTTTTGCAGTGGTGGATTTCAAGTTTGCACGTGGTCTGGCTTCTGGTGGTGCGCGGTTCGCGGGAGAGGATGAGTTTCTCTGTGAGGTAGCTGGGTAACTGGAGGGCGACTGCCTTATAGATGGTGCAGCAAGACTGGAAGGTGATTTGTGCGTGCAGTGGGAGCAGGGAAGGTCAATGAGGGCCAGGGTGATGTGGCTTCATCTGCGCAGACCCCTGATGAGGAATACGGCGACGTGTAGAACACTTCTCAGGGTCACAAAGGAGGACCCTCGGAAGCCTCGAGGAGGGAATTGCCCCCATCCAGGTGGGATAGGGCCAGTGCTTGACTGGGGGATCTAAAGCTGCCTGAAGGGAGGAAGAGCTTGACTTTTTTTCCCCAGGAGGGAGAACTTATACCAAGCTGTCTTAGCTATGTGTGTCTTGAAGGAGAGGTGTTTGTTGATGTGGAACCCGAGGAACTTGGCGCCGGAAGTGAGCTTGGGTGTGAAGCTCTCAGGGTTCATGGTTGATAGCCAGGTCCGTATGTCAGGTGTTCGGTGTTGTTGAGGAGTAGGAATCTGGACTTGGACGGGCTGAGCTTCAAGTATGCACTGGACATCCAAGAAGAGATCAGCAAGAGGCAGGTTTCAAGCCTGTGGATGTCCTTGATGGAGTCGATCTTGAGGTATAGCTGTGTGTCATTGGCATATTGGTGGATGTGGATTTTGTGTGTGGCTAGGAGGGCTCCCAGAGTCTCCATGTATAGACTGAAGATCACTGGGGAGGGGATGAAACCCTACGGGATTCCACAGGTAATCGGTAGCATTGGTGATCATCTGAACAAACTGCTGGCAGTTAGTGAGTTAGGACCTGAACCAGTGTAGGACAAGGTCGCTGATCTCCATGCGATGATGTAGGGTGTCTGTGAGTGCCTGGTGGTCTACTGTGTTGAAAGTGGCAGAGAGGCCGAGTAGAACCAGGAGGCAGGGGTGGCCATCGTCAAGGATGTTGAGGGCGTTGTTAGCAGGGTGTTACTACGTCTGGAAAAGATCCAGGGCTATGCTGATGTTGGGACTGTCGGGACCCGGGGCTAGCTAGCCTTTTGGTTGTAGTCTCTGAGCTTCTATTTTGGGCTACAACCAGAAGACACAGGGCTATAGCCCCGGAGCCCCCTGTAGCGACACCTCTGGTCGTTGACCACCTGTATGGTTGCTGTCTCCATGCTGCATCTGGGTCTGAATCAGGACTGGTAGGTTTAGAGGAGATTGTTGGTGTCAATGTGCTGCTGCAGTTGCACAGCTGGCCCTTTTTCAATGATCTTTCGTAGGAAGAGAAGATGGCTGATTTGGCGATAGTTACCTAGGTTGTCGGGAGTGGGTTTCTTTAGTAGAGGGATTATTTGTCCTGTTGATGAGAAGGTGCCTTGAGTTAGGGATCTGTTAATGATCTCCAGGTAGGTAGGAAGAGCATCTGCAGGGAGGGTCTTGAAGATGGAAGCTGGGAGGATTTTGTCTGTATACAACGTGGCTTTGAGTGGGGCCAGCATTTCTACCAAGTCCTCTGTAGAGAGTCTCTTGAATGTTGACCAGGTTGTGGAAATTTCACGAGGAGGAACATGAGGTGGGTCTGTGGATGCAGAGCTGGCGCCTATGTGCTGGTGAATCTTGCAGAATTTGTCAATGAGGAAGGTGTTGACGACGGTGGATTTTCTGAGTGTTGTATCGCAGGGTTGAGCGAGTTCACGCAGTGCTTGAGTGCTTGAAGAGGGCTCTGCTTTTGTTGTCACCTTCTGCTATGGTGTTCTGATAGTAGGAGGCCTTGACTGTGTTGATTAGTTGTCAGCGGGCTGCTTGGAGTACCTTGAGGCGCGCCAGGATTTCTCTTGTTTGCAGGTGACTATTTTGCTGAGTTTGAGTTCTTGCAAGTACCAGGGTGATAACGGTTTCAGTTTGCAGGTGTGTTATTTCAGAGGCACGTGTCGGGCAATGGTGGCTGAGAGGGTGTCATTGAGTGCTTCCAGTAGAGAGGCGCAGTTTGGTTGGGCGTGTTCTGTTAATGTGAGGTGGAGGTTGGCAAGGTCTTCCGTGAGGGCTTACATCGGGAAGTTCTTGAAGGACCTGAAAGTTTGTCTGATGGGTTTCTGCTGGGAGTGCTTGATTGGGGTGGTGTGCAGGATGTTGAAAGGCATGGCCAGGTGGTCAGAGCACTAAAGCAGGAGAGGAGAGCTGTAGTGGAGGGAAAGCAGTGCAGTGATGATTAGGTCAACGATGTTACCTTTCTCATACATTGGTCTTTCATGTGCTGTGTGAGGCTGAGGGTGTCGAGAAGGCTGAGGAGAGCTGCCTGCTTATTTTATCGGTTTGGTGGTCTTGTGGCCTAGAAAAATGTTGTTGGTGTGCGTGAGTGCCATGGTGGTGACCAGGTCGTTGAAGTCTCAGATGAAGGCAATGTTTGGTTTGGGTGGTCTGTAGATGAGAGGGAAGGTGACTGTGTCCGTCATGGAGAGCGGGAAGTGGCAGGATAGGACTTCAAAGGAGCCAATGTTGTTGACGTCAAGACAGAGTCACAAGGTCTTGTGGATGACTGCAAGGTCTCTGCCTGTCTTGTTCGGCCAGTCTCTGTGTCGGATGCTATAACCGTAGAAACAAGGATGTCTAGGATGTGGGTGTAGATGAGTGTCAGCCAGGTCTAAGTGATGAATATGGTGTCAAGGTCATGTGAAGTGATGAAGTTGGCAATGTCTGCTGCATGGGTGATAGCTAAGGGGACTTTGGCGAGCATCAACTTCTTTGTTGTGGACATTGAGGGGGTGCTTATGGGCTTGAGGCTCATGTGGGTGAGGCTGCTGCATTGCAGAGTCCATGTCTTAGAGGAGGGGCAATTTCAGTGATGTTGGTGTTGCCTGGTGATGGTGGGGATGGCCTGGGGGACAGAGGGAGAGAACACATGTCGGTGCATGCTCCCCTGTTGTCAGAGCAGAGGTTGAGGCCCTGGGTCCTCCTGGACTGAAGAGGTGCAAACAGGAATCACCCTTTTCTTTGCCTGCCCTTCACTTTGGATGTCCAGCCAGAAGACGCCCTTGATCTAGGAGTTAAGAGGAGAAAGGAAGAGGTAGCACTAAGAAGGTTGATATGGCTTAGACCACGTGACCTAGATCCACTTGCACCTGATCACCTACTGCAAAGGAAAAGAGGCCAGAGGGCTGCTTATATAGGGAAAAAAGGCAGCAAAACAGGAAGGCACCAACAGTTTAGATGAGATTGACAGGTGGGCGGGGCTTATACCATGTGACCTAGATCTTCTCGCACCTGCTCGCCAACTGCAAAGGAAAAGGGGCTTGAGGGCTGCTTAAGTAGGGAAAAAGGGTGGCAAAAGAGGAAGGCACCAACTGTTTAGCAGTGATTGACAAGAGGGCGGGGCTTAGGCCATGTGACCTAGATACACTTGCACTTGCTCACTAACTGCACTATTCCTTTCCTTTCATTTGGGCTTGCACTGTGTAAAATTAAATAGTGGCATTATTTCTTTTATTTATTTTTGATTTAAATTGAAAAATAATTTTTACAAAATAACAGCCAGGTAATCAGTTCCATATCCTAACAGTATATATATATATATATATATATATATATATATATATATATATATATATATATATATATATTCAGTGAAAAAACTTTGTTAAAGGGACGTTATGGTTAAGTTGCGCTACTAAAAACCTATGAAATTCAGTGAAAAAACTTTGTTAAAGGGATGTTGTGGTTCCAAGTAAAACCGAAAAACCCTTGAAATTCACCAGTTATGGTAAGCTAAGCAACCATAACTCGCACCACCACCGTGCACTGCTAAGACTAACACCAACGACATCAAAGATGACATCACAAATGTGCTCTGGTCAGCTACCTTCACCGCTTCTAGGCCTTGTGAACACCTGTACCATCTCTGTAAATTATTTTACTTTCTTTACCACACAATGGCTACAATAATGCCGTATATGTACGAGCCCGAGTACACCGAGGAAGAACTACTGGAAAGGCAAGCACGCGAAAACGATGGGGATTCGGACGGCAGTTGGGAGGACCAGTCAACGGATGAAGAGCCTGGACCATGTCGCATGGACGGCGTCTCCACCTGGTGCACATGCAATCGGTGCGAGCTAATGCCAACTGAGGAGGAGAACTGCTGCTGCCGTGAAAATTCCGGGTGCTTGGCCTACATTTCGGAAGGCGAGCCAAGTCCGCAATGCATCACCGAGCTGCCAGAGTTCAGGGAAGCCTGCCTCTCACGGACCGTGTTGAGGATGATGATGGTGCTTATGCACGAACTTCGCGGCACTGTTCGTCCGCGTAATCCGAGTAACGAGTAAGTATACTCTAGTTGTGATGTCAGTGATGCCACTACTATTTCATGGTCGTCTCCCACATATAAAATTACATCTACATATCATTCGAACGCATGTAAATTGGTTCCATATTGTGCATTTTCTAGATAGAATTTTTTTCAAAGCAGAATGACATTTTTTACCTGAATCGACAGTGATAAGAAAGTTTTGTCATTTTAATACAGTTTGCATCTTTCATTTTCACAGGTGGTACAGGCTGGTGGCCTATCGTTGCTTCACTTGGTGGCTTCACGGGAGGCTCGGACACCGCGTTCGGAGAGTAATACCTGCCTGTGCGGTACTTGCCATTAGACAACATTTCCCCAGCGACAGTGGACAATACCGCGGATTTTCCCTGGATGTGCTGCAACCGGAACTTTACAATGTGTAATGTTTATTATTTATGTTCTATTGAAATTAAGATCTAAAATAAAACCCAACATATATTTTAACAATGGTTGTTTTGATTTTTTAAATGAATCTAGTGTGTCTCCATTGAATAGTCTTCCTGTGCCTTGTCTTGTCACACCACATGTCTCCGGCCAGCATCCTCCCTCACGCTGGCCGCCCACCTTCAATCCACATAACCGTTGAACCCATATGCAGCAGACATACATATGTTATTTTGCGGGTTGGCATCAAGCCTTGCCTCCTCCCCCAAAAATACTTACCACACCACTTTGTTCAAGCGTTGGCAATAAAAGGCCGTTGGATTTTATTGATACAAAACATGGTTATAGGTAAATAATCAATATGGTTGATCATAATAAATCATCCTTTTGGGCACCGGGTACAGAGATGACCCCCTCTGGCCCGTGCTGCCTTGCCACCACAGGCCAGCCTGCTGCTGACTAACTGCCTAGGCATCCAGGGTCTCCAGGGTAAACTGCACCCATATATTCTCCTGGAAGGGTGAGGTATTTATAAACTCACCCCCCTGCCTTCCATGTACTAGATCCTGCAGCCTGCCTCTTACATGCAGTTAGATGGCCTCTCCTTGGTGAGGCCCTGCGGCAAACGAGTCTTGTCTGCACGACCACCGCCCCAATCCACCCCCCACCCTATCAAAGGCAGTTCGCACCGGGGTACTTGTGCTGGCAAGTGGAGCTGTCAGGGAGCGATAAAGGCCAAGAGGTGCCAAAGACCATGTACACTTCAAAGTGGTCTATAGAGCATGGGTTGTTGTTCCCATGTCTACCTCCAGACCCCGTGTCTCCTGCCAAGCATCCCCCCTCACGCTGGACGGCCCCCTGCAATCCACATAAGTGTGTCTCCATTCACGAGTCTTCCTGTGTCTTGTCTGCACGACCACCGCCCCAATCCACCCCCCGCCCTATCAAAGGCAGTTCGCACCAGGGTACTTGTGCTGGCAAGTGGAGCTGTGAGGGAGCGATAAAGGCCAAGAGGTGCCAAAGACCATGTACACTTCAAAGTGGTCTATAGAGCATGGGTTGTTGTTCCCATGTCTACCTCCAGACCCCGTGTCTCCTGCCAAGCATCCCCCCTCACGCTGGACGCCCCCCTGCAAACCGCATAATGCCACGACATATACACGTCATTCATTCACAAACACACCCCTGTTTCGAATTCTTTATAACCCACTTCATATTTCTAATGAGAACTTCTTTGCGCTTTGCTAGTCAACCCGTGAAGGTGCTGGTTATCTGCTCTTCGTCTCTGTGAACTTCCGTGACCACTTCGAGGAAACTCGTCAGTTTGCAACCTGTGAACTGCTCCCTGTTCTACGACAAGAAACTACTCTGATCCCTGCATCTAACTGTTTGTTCGTCAAGGTAAGGCCATGTACCATAATCATTTTGCGTCCAATTTCTTTTCGTTCAAGACAGTACATGCAATGAACTAGTTACATGTTCTGAGTTTACATTGGTATTCATAGAGAATTGTTGATCTTTACTTTTCAGAACTTTCCACAATGCCTGCCTGTTCCATTGGCGGTTGCCCTTCGAAGACCCATAATAAATCTGAAGGTACTATAATGCATGTTTTCCCTAAAACAATAGATCAGATAAGAGAATGGGTCCGATATTGCGGATATCCACCGTCTGAGCTTGAAAGTAGAGTCCTAGAAGTCTTTGCGGACAAGAGGGGTGATCGATACCGCATCTGCAGCAGGCACTTTAGCTCAGACATGTACTCCACATCATTGCTAATAAAGAAGAACACACCGCGAGCGAGGCGAAAATTGCTCTCAACCGCTATTCCCACTCTATTCGTCCACATCCCTCCACTGGTGAGTCAAGTTTATGTATTTATCTCTCGGCCTTGCGGTAGTGTGTAGCATTAGCTAACAATAATTTCCCCATTTATGTATCCACTCAATATGAAGGCGGAAGATTCTCCATCCGTGTCGTTATTGCAGTCATCAGCCACTTCAAGCGCCTATCGGGTAATCTTACTTGGCTATTCTGCCACTGACTTGTTTTAGGCATGTAAATCAATAGTTTTAATTTATCGTGTAATTATTTTACCTAATGGTACACCCTTGTACTCGTCCTCTAGTCTTTGTTTTCAGTTATAATTATTGTTATCCAAAATAATGCAAGTACTGTCTTTCAGGGAGATGCTGAGGAGTCCAACGTATTGACGACAACCGTTGATGTCACTCAGATGCTCGAGGTACGTTTCCGGACAGTTCCATCGATGGAGATGCATTCTTGTAGCGTGATTGTTACACACAATGTTTCTTTCGTTTTTAGCCATTGATATGTCCTTCTGTCGTCGCCCTCCTATGTGTCTTCTTTTTTCAATATTGTGTTCATTACTAATGAAAGTCCTATGTTTCAGGGAGTCGATGGAGCATTAGTCCAAGAAGAAGGGGGAGCATGCAGTTACGGGTCGGCGCAACAGCTTGCAGAAGTGTGCACCGCAGTTACATCGTCCCTTGATGTTCTTATGCATTTCGAGGTATGGATACTGACAGTTCGATCAAGCGAAATCATATGACGTGATTACATCCGCTATACTTCCTTCTTTATTAACGCAAGTACTATGTTTCAGGGAGATGACGGAGCTTCTTCTACAAGAACATCACCCCTAGTAGTTGATGCAGATCTCTGGGTGGTGACACTTCCAACGATCGAGCAAATCGAATCATATTTACATATCCATTATTTATTTTAGACAACTGATCATTTGTGCAGGTCTATTTAGATGAGCTGTTGACGCCTGCACAAAGTTTATGTTCTTTTTAACAAAATAGAAAGCAATACTAATGCAATTAATCTGTTTCAGGGAGTTACTGAAGCATCATCTTCAATAATATCATCAATGGAAGTCTATGAGGAGCCCGAGGTATGGATCTTGACAGTTCCATCTAACTAGATCAACTATGCGTGAATAATTGTCGTTTGAATGTTCTACACAAAGCGTTCATTCGTGTTTTGCTATTGAGATGTACGTGGGTATTGGTCCCCAAGTACATTTTGTGTTTTCAATATTATTATACATACTAATGAAAGTTCTATGTTTCAGGGAGTCGATGGAGCGTCAGTGCGTGATGGATGTGCTTATCATGAAAATATAGTCGTTGCAGCGCAAGAGGAAGTGGAGACATGCACACACGAGTCGGAGCAACAGCGTCTGGATGTTGAAGTTCGAGGCAAGAAAGTTTCAAAGAAAAGAAAGCAAAAGAAGGTTAGTTTCCTGGTCACTATAATATGTTGTTTTTCACTGTTATTAGTTCAATACTGTAAGTTGTGTTTAAACTGAACATCCCTTTTCCAATCTGTCCTCTAGTTGCGAGTGGGTGTACGAACTAGATCTACACAGACAGTGAAGCGAACGAGAGATGTTGCTTGTCAAACCTTTTGGCAGGGACTTGAGACTGGAGATGCATCGTGCCAATGGGAAGAATATGAAGTGATTGACAACGGAGCTATACCACCACCAGCCATTGATAGTGAATGTCCTCCTGGTAGTTCGGATGCAGTCGGAGATCAATTCACAGAATCCACACCCGCAAAAACTAAGACCGCGAGAAAGTTGAAGAAATTGTTTTATTCACCCATCGCCGGAGAAGGAACAGATGTTGCAATGGAAGAGAATGAAGTGGACGACAATGAAACACCATCAATATCACTGAACATAGCGGAAGACGATATCAGAGATTCTACCTTTCATGTGAGTGACATGTCCTCAACGTTACAGGCCGAACCAGCTGGGATGCAGAGTGACAGTATAAGGAAAGAGGCCAAATTCATTGTATTCGATAGTTGTTTGATTGATATTATTATTCGGATGAAATGTGGGCATTCGGTTGGTGGGGAAGTATGTGGGGAGCCATTGATTAATGTGACTCGTGCAATTCGAGGCACTAACCTTAAAATACATGCCACCTGTACAAAATATCATCCTTTCTCATGGTCTGCACAACCCATGCTGGGGCAACTGCCAGCAGGCAATCTACTTTGTGCAGCGGCTGCACTTTTTAGTGGTTCAAGTTTTAAAAAGTTAGAGTCTTTCTTTCAGTTTGTGGGAATCCATTTCATTGCGAAAACTCAGTTCTACAAATACCAAACCGATTATCTATTTCCAGCCATTAGCGAAGCTTGGAGAATGGAAAAAATGTCTATTGATAGTACATTCGCGGGCAAACGGTTCAGGCTAGCCGGTGATGGACAGTGCGACAGCCCAGGATTTTCAGCCAAGTACTGCACCTACCACTTTTAGGACATGGAAAGTAAGAAAACTGTGAGTTCGGTGGTCGTGCAGGTGTCACAAAGTACATCCTCAGTGGCCATGGAGAAAGTTGGCTTTGTAGCATCATTGCAAGAACTACAATCGCGGGGAATGGTGATCGACCTGATAGCCACGGACAGACACGTTTCAATTGGCAAGACAATGAGAGAAGAGTACAAAAATATAAATCACCAATTTGACGTGTGGCATCTTGCAAAAACAATCAATAAAAAAATGTCTGCTGCAGGTAAAAAAAAAGAAACGCAAGGTATTTCACAGTGGTCCAAGTCAATCAGCAACCATCTTTGGTGGAGCTCAAAAACATGTGGAGGGTCGTTGGAAATTCTACTGGAAAAATGGCGGTCAGTAATGCTACACTGCACAAACGTTCACCGTTGGAACACAAACCAACATTTCCACAATTGTGAACATGGCCATTTGTCCACAGAGGAGGCACGGAAGAAGAAGTGGTTGATTCCTTCATCACCCACTCACAAAGCCATTGAAAAGATTGTATTTGATAAAACTATAACAAGAGATTTGAGGGGACTCACGGAATTCTGCCACACAGGAGATTTGGAGGTGTTCCACAATATGTGCCTAAAGTACAGGCCAAAACGATTGCATTTTGGCATGGAGGGCATGATAAATCGGACTCTTCTAGCGGTCTTGGCACATAACCATAATGTTGGACGTCAACAAAGTAGGACGACCGGAACTTTAGGGACGCTTCGCTACAATAAGGCCTTCACTAAAAGAAGTAAACAATGGGTGATCAAACCAGTGTTTGAGGATATGCAATATGAGTTTATTGAGAGACTTATTGTTGACGTCCTAGATAGGCACATAAATGGAGTTGTGAACGAACCTGTGCAGGGGACAACTGCATTGCCACCCAACATTGCCTCTGTTCCATGTCCACCTAAAGAAGAGCTCATTGAGAAATACACATCACGGTTTAAATGATTGTAATTTGATTGTCTGTTCTCTCGAGTCTCCTCATGTCGCAGGCCCATTGAATATGTGTATCTATGTAATGTGTAAATTAAAGTGATTGCTCAGTGTACATGCAATGTGTCTATCCAACCTTGTTCATCTGCGCATAAAATTAAACCAAACAGTATTATAAATCATTTTTCAAAAAATATAGAATGTCTCCATATTTATGGTTCTCTGGGGCTGCAAAGCACGCAGACAAAATGCAAAAATGGAGTGTAAATTTCAAGTCCTGTGAGATGGCCTTACACTGAATGTTGCTAAATAGGAATGTGCGCTCGTTCAAAGTGAAGGTCAGCTGCTTTGATTTTTTGCTCGGGTGCCGGAATGGCCCACGACTCAGTATAAGGTTGTATTGTTATTTGACCTTGACAGGCCGGGACCATCCCGAAAGACTTCTTTTTGGGGGTGTGGGGCAATAACGTAAGAAACGATAATGAAGCCATTTCATGTTCGTTCATTAGAAGAAATAACATCGGCATAGAAGGAGTGGTATTTCGGGGCTGCCCTACGCACAGACACAATGGAACATGCAAATATAATGTAAGTAACTCTTTAGATGAGTTTATACCGCAATTTAATTACTATACAGTAGCTTTAAAGACGGGTTAAGTTGTACTTGTTCGTTCTATGTGGCATATTGTTTTGTACCGCCACTATCTTGAGGAGAACCATCTCCTTTTACGGAAGCACCTCAAAACCTTCCTCTTTGCTTCTGCTTTCTCTCTCCCTCTCCCCTGCTACAACTGGTCCACTGTCTGCAACCTCGGTCCTGGGCCCTTCCACTCTCCACCTGCACTGCCTCCCTGTCAACCCCTGCACTGGGGGACTGTCTCAGTATCCTACAGCCACCCCTTGATGTATAATACCCAGTTGCACTGTCCTAGTTATGAAATAATTTCCCGACCTAATAAATAAAATGAATAATTTTAATAAAGATCTGATGGTGAGACTAATTTCATTTTTTATGTTTTTCAAACAGGTACATCATGCATTACTGCATGTGTCACGAGTACCAGACACCGGCGGATGGCTTTTTCAACCGCCAGTTGCTTCTCCGCGTGAACAACGTTAGCACCCTGACCATTTTATGGGACGATCGCCAAGTACAAGTATGCCCTTACGCGGTACTAACGGCTAGATGCAACATACAGACCGTTGTGGTGGCCTAGTGCCTCGTTGTTGGAACAGCCATGCGATTATCAGTGCGACCGAAGAGCTTATTTTATCGTAAACCAACACCCTGTGTACTGCACACGAACATCGCTTGCCTCAAGACGAACTATTTTGGATCGAGAGCAAAGAAAAATGCAAATCGCAGAATATTCTCTAAACATTTGATGTCGAATAAATGTACTTTGCCAAATGTACAATCTTGCCGTTTGCTTTTAAACCACAGTTTCATATTCCGAATTGTGGCGCTGTATTGTGAGATGATCTAAGACCCTGTGTACAGCAAAGGAACATCGCGTGCCTCAAAATGAACTTTTTGGAACGTGAGCAAATAAAAATGAAAATCGCTGAATATTCTCAAAACATTTGATGTCAAATAAATGTACTTTACCAAATTTACAATCTTGAAGTTTAATTTAAAAGTACAGTTTCATATTCCCGATTGTGGCGCGCTGTGTTGTGTGAGCTCATCTGTGTTGATTTCCGGGTTCTGTGTGGAGACGCGTAGAAGACGCCTGGGCGCGTTTGCCTACGCAGCTCAGTCACGTCACGGATAGAGGCGGGGAATATGAATGTTTTGATAAAGTCTGTTTCAGGGGCGGGGGATTTGATTTAGTGCCGCAAAAGCAGGTGAGCCAGGGCGATGCGGCAAGTGATAGGATTATCAGAAAATGGCGGCTGATTTCGAGTGCGTTAATGGACGAAAAGTCGGGTATGGTCCATAGGAAAGTTTTCTACGATCTACCGATTTATGCTTAAAAACACATGGCCGAACCGTAGGGACAATAAAAAAAAAGTCCCGGAACTATCCTTTAAGCTCAGAACAAATAAAACATACAATAAAATCAACGCAAGCCAACATGCAATAACTGAAGTTACAAAAGATGTGTTCTTGGCACAACAAAAACCTAAACAGTATGTTGGGGTGGTTGATAAGGGTGCCACGGGTAAAGAGAAGTTTGAATTGCACACGCCATATTGGTGGCTGGGGTAACAGCAATGTTGACATAATGTGGCAATTTAGCATGAATCTAGTGTAACTAGTGGGAATGAGATATGTGTTATGTTTATTGTTGTTTGTGTTTTAGTTGATACACTTTCGAATTACATGTGCACAGCAAGATGTGTCAAAACGGCTGATACAATATAAACACAATACAGGTGTGTCATGCCACATAGCGCTTAACAAACAGGCAGCAGGGAGCTCTACATGTGCATGCAAGGTAAGAGATTGGCAATGGGAAAATCAGTGTGAGGAGATGCGGTAGTCCTGAATACACATGTTTAGGTACACATGCATGGGGGTCTCTAGGGAAATAGGTTTTGGGCTGTATGAATATACAGATCTGCTTTGCCGCAGAGTTCTCTGACAAGTTTGCGATTGCGCTGGCTAAAAACCTGGGCTGAGCAATTGAACTCTGTTTGACTGAAAAACTAGTTTTATAAGGTTGGGGAAAAACAGCAGCATTTGCGATGAATATCAGAGGGTCAGTTACGGGCAGGTCTTTTTTATGGTCTAGGTGCACTGTGAAGGTCAGATGCAATCTCTGTAAGTATATAAAAGTCTGTTATTGAATATTCCGGCAACCTGTTAGGGCCGGACAATTAAAGCTGATGCAGGCTGCTTGTGGGGAAAGAAGCACTGATAGATCACAGATTTTCAATTGAGTTGTCAGGGTGTGGGTTGGGACCATGTGGGCTGGAATGGTAAGTCGCATAGTTTAGAATGAAATGTGGACACCAACATGTTTGGTTGATAAAACCAGCAACAATAGATCAAAAGGAAATGTGTTTGCTCTCCTCTTTACATCAATGGAATTTCCATAGAATAGCTGTGTCCGTCACAAGTAGGGATAAAGGTTTCTAACCAGATGGAACCTGTGATAATTGAAATTGTTTGTAAGTTGTGTAAACTGTGTAACTAGGAGATAGATGGGACTATGACCAAATATGGAAAGGCCCCAGAAAGGGGTGTAGTGTAAATATGAAACATACAATTATAAGTTAAAAAGGATGGTTCTTAGATGAATGTATCCCATAAGAAGTGTGGGAACTAAAGGGGTTATGGTTACATTGTATAGGTTTAACCAATCATGTGTGGGGGTTGACTCTATAACAAAACCTTTGGGAGTGTTTTAACTGTTGCAAATTGTATAAAATGTGTGTTCTTTGTGTGGTTCAGGGAGACAGGTTAGTTGGACTCTTTGATGTCATCAAACCCCTCCCGGCCGTTTGTACAATAAACTTGCTTTAAGGACAAAGCGTGTAATTACTCTTTAAGGGTGGGCCTGCTTTTGGTTATGGTGATCAAAGGCCCACACCTACATTTTGTGTCCCTGGGTGGGCCCAAGGCTCTCTGAGACATTAGGGGTCTCCGGTCCACCCAGCTTGGCTGCAGAGCTTCTCTGCGGGGACCAGTCTTCGTGCTAGACAAGGAAGAGGGCAACAGTTACCATATTGGTTAGAGGCCTGTCTGTTCCCTCAACCCCCACTGGAGGTGTGGTACCGTGGCCCAGCTGCACAAGCCAGATTAAAGGAGCACCATGTAGGAGCGCTTCAGATTTCACTTTTTCGTGAGAGTGCATCTTTGCCAGGGAAAGCAAGAGGGTAACAGGGGAAAATAAATACAGGTTTTTTTTTTTTATTCTTGGATAACCGCGCATTCATGGAATTCCCAAGCCATTTTGAGCGCTGGTGCAGAGAACATCCCGCAGCGCCAGTTATGACCCCAAGAACGCCCCTTGCGCAAGGAAAAGGCATTGAAATCCCCAATGCAGCGCAAAGGGCCGCACTAACCGTGCACCAGTTTACAGGGTGAAAATTCTACGCGTACCCCACTCACGCCAGCCAAAAGCGTGAAAATGTACTGGCACACCCCTTGGAATACGCGTACCCCACTCGCGCCAGGTAAATTGCATAGAAAAAGCACCCCCCTGTGGCGTGGGCTGCCAGTGGGGCATGCCAGGGTGGATGGCCTGCCTGTGGGGCATGGGGAGGGTGAGTGGGCTGCCTGAAGGGCATGCCCAGGGTGGATGGGGTGCCTGCGTGTATTTCAGGGGTGTGCGGGAAGTTTCACACGCGATAGGCTTTGGGCGAGCAGGGAAAGTGTATTTCGGGGGTTCGCGGGAAGTTTTACACACGATAGGCCTTGGTCGAGCAGGGTACGTGTATTTGGGGGGTGCGCGGAAAGTTTCACACGAGACCGGCCTTGGGCGAGTGGGGTACGTGTATTTGGGGGGTGCGCGGGAAGTTTCACACGTGATAGTCCTGGCGAGAGCGGGGTACGTGTATTTCGGGGGTACGCGGGGAGTTTCACATGCGACAAGGCGTGGGCGAGCAGGGTACGTGTATTTTGGGGGTGCGCTGGAAGTGTCACACGTGACAGGCCTGGAGTGAGTGAGGTACGTGTACTTCGGGGGTGTGTGGGAAGTTTCACACGCGATAGTCCTGGCGAGAGCGGGGTATATGTATTTGGGGGGGTACATGGGAAGTTTCACATGTGATAGTCCTGGCGAGAGCGGGGTACGTGTATTTCGGGGGTACGCGGGGAGTTACATACGTGACAGGCCTTGGGAAAGCGGGTTATGTGTATTTCGGGGTGCGCGGGAAGTGTCACACGCTACAGGCCTTGGGCGAGCGGGGTATGTGTATTTCGGGGGTGCACGGGAAGTTTCACACGCGATAGTCCTGGTGAGAGCGGGGTACGTGTATTTCGGGGGTGCGCAGGAAGTTTCACATGCGATACTCCAGGCGAGAGCGGGGTATGTGTATTTCCGGGGTACGTGGGGAGTTTCACATGCGATAGGCCCTGTGCGAGTGGGGTACGTGTAATTGGGGGGTACGCAGGAAGTTTCACACGCGACAGGCCTTGGGCAAGCGGGGTACGTGTATTTGGGGGGTACGTGGGAAGTTTCAAACGCGACAGGCCTCGGGCGAACGGGTATGTGTATTTCGGGGGTGTGCGGGAAGTTTCACACGCGATAGTCCTGGCGAGAGTGGGGTACGTGTATTTCGGGGTTTGCGGGAAGATGGGAAGATTTACACGCGATACCCCAGGCGAGAGCGGGGTACGTGTATTTGGGGGGTACGCAGGGAGTTTCACACACAATAGGCTCTGTGCGAGCGGGGTACATGTATTTGGGGGGTACGCGGGAAGTTTCACACGCGACAGGCCTTGGGCGAGCGGGGTATGTGTATTCGGGGGGACGCAGGAAGTTTCACACGCAACAGGCCTTGGTTGAGTGGGGTACGTGTATTTCGGGGGTGCGCGGGGAGTTTCATATGCGATTTGGCATTGTGGGCCCTCCCGGGTGTGCGGTTTCCCCCTCTGCATGCCCTGCAGGCAGCCCACATGGCACCACGCACTTGTGAGCGCACTTGTAAGCCCCGACTCATGTCCCCCGCCCACCCACCCCCCCCAGTGACAGGCACCTGCCAGCAGGGCCTGACTCATGTCCTCCCACCCCACCCCCAGTGACGGGCGCCTGCCAGCAGGCCCCGACTCATGTCCCCCCACCCCACCCCCAGTGACGGGCACCTTCCAGCAGGCACGACTCATGTCCCCCACCCAACACGTCATCACGATCCACACTCATGTCCCTTATGGCCAACCAAATCCCACCCCACGCCACCCCAGTCAAAACACCCAACCAAGCATTCCATCCTCTCCATATTGAAATCCCCATGTCATGATAGATCATAAATGACAAGTATGCACATCAATACATGTCTGTCAGACACACACAATGGGGCCACGTAAATGAGAAAACCCACATTGTGACATGCACGAAACCAATGAGAGAATACCACACAAATGAAGTATGAAACAAAAATGTATTATATACAAAATTGAAGGAATGAAAGAAAATCACACAAGAAAAGAAATAATAAACAAAAGCCTGGATGTCCAAATGAATGAAAAAATGTGAATGCTGAATCCAATTAAATCCAAATTAAAATGCCTCCAAAGCGTTCATCCATTAAACCA
This sequence comes from Ambystoma mexicanum, assembly GCF_040938575.1. Classification (NCBI taxonomy): domain Eukaryota; kingdom Metazoa; phylum Chordata; class Amphibia; order Caudata; family Ambystomatidae; genus Ambystoma; species Ambystoma mexicanum. The sequence continues at coordinate 580,511,407 of NC_090927.1, read as the reverse complement.
AATCCAAAGTGTAAAAAATTAAGAAAACCATTGCTCCATGGTATAAATAAATTGAATGAAGTCAAATCCAGTTCAAAATATACAATGTAAAAATCCAGGGTCCATGAGCCCAACAATCCAAAGGAAACCTACCAAAAAGCCTACCTAATAAATAACTATATACAAAAAGGTGGGGCATAGTCCATGCACCCCAAAGGAAACAAAAATAGAAAGGAAACTTACAGAACTATTTACAAAGGCGGCAGGCAAGTCCAACGGCTCACTAGTTGATGTCCCGGGCCAGGGCATCATCGAACTCCTCTTCAATGTCCTGGAGGCGGGCCTGTTCCCTGGTCCCGAGGTCTCGCAGGGATAAAGCCATGTCCACCTCCAACTCCCTGTGAATTTCCTCGAGGCACTCAGCCCACCTCAACGCCCTGCGCATGGAGTTCTCCGCCCTGACCATAGTGAGCCGTGCCTCTTCCGTCCACCGCCGCTCCGCATCTATTTGTCGGCCCAACCGCTGCCACACGGAAGACACTCCCAATCCAGGGATGCCGATGCCTGCCCCTCTGATGTTGATGGCCCGAGCCATCATCGCTCCCACCTTGAGCCTGCTGCTGCCGTGCATGTGCCCTGCCCGTTGATGCCTGCACGTCCTCCTCCTGCTGGGGTCCAGTTGTTGGGAAGGCCACCCCTGCTGGACCTCCGACTCCCGACTGTGGCATGGATGTGGCCACCACCTGCCTGGCCGCTGGGTCACTGGCAGCTCCACAGGGTGCCCAGGTGATACGTGGGCAGGAAGATGGCACGGAGGACAACTGGCGCATAGGGGGTTCAGTTGAGGAGGGGGTCGGTAGAAGGTCCAGCACACAGAGGAACACAGCAACGGTGATCCCTCCTAGTGGTCGATGCGGTCAACTAGGCATTTGAAATAACGTGCTGCGTCCTCACGAGAACCCTGAACGTTATCCCGGATGCCAAATTGACGCAACGCCACCCCAGCCAGGACAGACTCAACACGGTCCCGGATTGCCACATCCGCAGGGAGAGGAAGGCCAGTTGTTTTTAGTGGATCCCCTCGCTGAAAACGGGTCTGGACGAAGGCATCCCTGCTGGTGCGGGATGATGCAGTCACAGGATCGGGGACAGGATTACACACAGGCACCTCCGCGGCCGCCTGTGCTGCCTCCTGTCCCTGCCCCTGGACTGCACCACTAGCACCAGTGGAATCCCCCCTCCAGACCCCTTGTGTGGCCCTTCCACGGCTTCCTCCTCAACCAAACCCTCCACCAACCTGGATGACTCGGTGCCATCTTCCTCCATAGGCCCCTGTGGGGTCTCAGCTGCCCCTTCTGCTGCCGAGGAGTCCACCTCCGACCTCCGCCTCTTGAACCTACCCTCAGCAGCTGTGTCCGTGGACGCGGCACCAGACCCCTCACTCCCCGACGAGATGACAACATGGGAGGGGAGCTGGGCCTTGCGTCTCCGGCTGGCTGTGGGATCACTGCCGCTGTGCTCCACAGCACCGTCTCCGCCCTCTTCATCAGTTGACGCTGTATACAGAGAGAGACAGAACACAGGCATCAGGGCACTGTACAATGGTCTGATACACACATGACAGTTGCGCATGAGTGGCAGTCTCAAGCTTCACACATGGCATCACACTCCCCAACACACATATCATTTGAACCCACACACATGCGCAAATCAACAGGAATGTTGCAGCAGGCAGCACCATCCATACACATACAAGAGCATGAGCATCCGAAGGTTAGCCTGATGTCACATGCAACACGGGGAGTGCCGAACACATGCACACACGCCACCAGACATACATGCATCTGTACATCTCCAACACCTGTCGCAGTGACATCATCGCCATCCATGTCACATCTGCCAATCAGCCTCCCACATGTCGGTGTCGCATGCATCCATGGTGTATCACAGTGGCACACATGTTAAATACACACACACGCACATGTACATTGTGCACATACATGAAGGTGGAACAAGCATCCATGTGTCACACCACAACCATGCCACAGTGCATACACATACATTTAAACATGTGTGCACCGACACATGCATTTGGGCACCATGCATTTGAACCCATACACCATTGTTGTGCCTCACACATGACTGGACTCACATGCGGCAGGATCATGTCCCTGTACATACACATCCATACATGGGCCTTTCAAGACATATGTCCAACTTGCACACTCCTGGCACACCTCAACATGCACGGTGTCCAATCAGCACGCATGGACACTTACCGCTCGACTCCAGACGGGTCTGCCTCTGAAGGACCTGGAGGTGGAGCGCTGGGTGTATGCGTTCCAGGACCCTCATCTGGATGTTGGTAAGGCGGACCCGGCACCCCTCTGCATGCTTTGCCTTCAAGAGGCGCCAGGCCTTGCTGAGGGTCCTGGACCTGAAGTCCTCCCAGCGCTTCCGGACGTGTTGCATGGCGCGGGCTGCCACCCCCTCCACGATGCCACGTGTCCTTCCAGATCCTCTACCATAACTTTGCAAGGCTTTGTTTGTTTTAGAAAACGAAAACAGATTTAGGATTTGGTGGAGCATTTCCCATAGTGTAAATCTAAAGATGCTAAATTAATATATTTCCATCATTAATAAGTATCTGTAATTCAATCATGTTTTCATATTTCATGATACTGGGGCATGTCACATATCTATGGATTCAGACTTGTTTTGTTATTTTTTTATGCATATGTCTCAAAAAGTTCATAACAAAAATGATGGAGGCAAAATGCATTTGAATCCAATTCTGACCAGTAACTATAGAAAGGGAGGAAGTAGAAACGCCCACTATCACATGTTAAAATACATTGGACCTATCCAAAAAGAGGGGAGTAATATTGGGAGTGTCAGTATGGGAAGAGTACCACATCCCAATGAGAAATTGTTGCATCAAATGATGCCCTATGGGTGAAAATGATCGCCATTTAAGCCCAAACACACAGAAAATAGAGAGTTCTGGATTCTTGGCAATGCTGCAGATTGGGAACCCTGTCCAACAGGGGAAGTGCGGATGTGGGGTTACATTTTAGAGATAGCTGGACAATCACCTTAAAAATGCCTTTTGTATAGAGGGATCCCGATGCAGAAACGTTGCCCAAAACAGAACCAGGTTTCCTGAGAAATATTTTGAAAGCAGAGAAGAGATTTGGGGATTACCGGACTGGGTGAAGTTGCCTGGAGTTGTATATATATATATATACTACATGTGCTGGGTCTTTAGAAAGCAATCTCAAAAGAGGGTAAAGGTATCCTGTGCAATTTGAGATATGTTCCAAGAACTAGTTGAACCCTTGAGAGCCATTGAAACTCCATCAGGGGAATCCTTAGCTGCTAGGCCACTAACTGGAGACTGGGCTGAAAGGGAAACATTGGGAAGTACATTTTTCAAAATAGAATGCCATCGAATTTTGAGTCCAAAGTGCATATATTTTGTTCTCAGATGGAAGCCAAATGAAAGAATTCCTGAGTTTTCACAGCCATATTGTAAGAATATTTTGTGTTTTTTAGACTGACCAAGTACGCGCTGATCCATGAGGAATTTTCTCTTGTATTATTACAATTGAACCCTTTTAAGGAATGCTCACGGAATCATATATTCTGTATGAAAACGTTTTCTTTTTTTGTGATTTGCCGACACGTGTTTCGACCCATGAAACACATCAGTTCCTGGTGGCCGGTTCTGGGGTGGACTGGGGGAGTCTATCAACTAATAGGGACCGTGGGGCACTTCCCTCGAGACCGGTTCCTTACGCATCAGAATACACACCATTTTCACTACCAGGCCTGCATTTCTAATTGCTCCCAATTTCCAGTGCATATGTTAAGAATAGATCTGTGAAACAGTGTATAACATATTCACAGATTTCAGATGCTTATAACCTGTTCTCCATTTGGCAAAACCTAGAACATATAAATCTGATAGTGTTATGAAGTTGCACCAAGAGGGCAAAGTTATAGTGGGGACACAAAACACGCATTTTCCATGAAATTTATAACAGGTACCCTTCACTCGCATTTACAGCCCAAACTGCTGGACCGTTTTGCAGAAAACCTTTCACGGGGATCACGTGTATGTTCCCAAAAGTGTGCCTTTGCTTGTTTGAAGCAAATTCATGTAGAGGTTTATTTTAAATCTGAACCAAAGTGGCAGAAATACTTTTAGTGATATGTAAACTCATCTGAACTGTTTGTAAATCCACATAGCCATTTTCATGTTTTGCTTGGGAAATTGGTGTTCACAGACCAACAAAATGTTTGTTAATCTTTGTAAAGGGTACCTAGATATTTAAGAAACATCCAGGAACTCCCAAACCAGCAGATCGGCCAACTGGGCATGGAATGGAGCTATACCCAGTAACAACTTTGGCCGGGTCAGGGCTTTGTGCCAGGGAACCACAACACAAACCACCCGATAGACTGAGTGGCCATGCCTAGTGTTCACAGTGACCATGGCAGGGCCTTGGGTCCTTCATAGGGATCTGGACCACAGAATATTGCCTACAGCCATGCCTATTGATTACTTTGACTGGGGCATGATCTTCAGTCCTGCCCCAGAAACAACTATGCCCTCGATTAACTCAATAGGCATGGCCAAATGGCTACTGTGACCAAGTCAGCCTGGAACCCCCCCCCCCCCCCCAGCAGCCAGCTAAATCCACAGGCAGCCCAGTGGCTACTTTGGCTTGAATAGGACCACCCGATGAGCCCATTGGCTACATTGCCCTGCCCCTGCTCAAGCTACCAAATAGAACAACTGCTTGCAGCCATGTTAAGTGACTACTTTGACAAAGGAAGGGTCCTTTGGTACTGTACTAGGGACACCAAACCACAGGACAGACTCACTAGGCATGGCATTCAGCCATGCCCAGTGGCTAATCGGACCATGGTAGGGCCAAGAACCCCCAAACCAACTTATGTCCACACAATTACACAAACTTTAATGTTCTGTTTGGAATCTGTCGTAGAAGGTATTTTTCCAATAAAGGGCACATTGCATTGAGTGCACCTGTTACATTTACACATGGAGGCAAAAAGGATGTTTCTTGCAGTTTGGGTCATTAGAGCTCCGAAGTGCCAAATGTAGATATTAAAAAAATACAGAATCACCTTTACACCTTCTGTTTGCACTTTGAAGTGCAAACTGAGTAAATGCGGACTGCCATTTACACATGTAATGAAGCATTTGACCTGCATTCCTGTGTAATCATAGCATTTGCATCGTTATGAAAATGTCATGCAAGCGTACATTTTTGTGCAATTGTATAGTGGGGCGGATGGGGGTAGGAGAAATTGTAATTCCATTCTGTGCCCCCTTTCCACCACACAAATTAATGAAAATGTGGAGTAGAGTAAACATCATGCCTAAACCTTTTACACGTGCATTTTATTTCACTTTATTGAACATGACCCTTGTGGTGGTTAAAGGCTGTTATGCCACCTTGGTGCTTTGCAGAACTCCAACAGACATCGATGTGTAACCATCAGGTTATGGAAGGTAACATTGAGGTGGCATCAGATTGGGTAATAATATTGTTGAGATTGTCTAGTGGGTTAATGCACTTCCTGCAAAAGCCTTTCAGGGCAGCAATAAAACTGGATCACAAAACAGAATTGCTCCAAATGTTGTTTATTTCCTGGCTATCTGCTTGCTTGACACACAAACACAACTGATTGCTTTATTTCCACAACTTTTCATTTTCTTCACATCATAAACAACGAGCTTCATCTCTTTGTCAAACAATGACTACCAGAAGATGCCATTATTACAAAGTTTATTTTGTTGTATGCCTATTAGTACATTAGTAAACCCATGGACTTCAAAAGGTTAATTGTAACCTTCTATTCATGATCCAGTTTATAAATAGACAGTTATAATATGATCCCTTCACACCACACCTCTACTGGCTACCTATTGCCTGCATGGACCATGGAACTAATTACAACTAGGCCCAGGCCTACGGTGGTAGATTGCCAGCGGAGCATCATTTTATTGCAGTTTATTTTCATTTTATTGGTTGTCATTTTTTTTTAAATAAAGCCAATTTTGTTTCTCCAAGTCTGGCTGATCTACAACACTGCATATAATGTTGAGCTGTTAGCAGTCATTCCACTCTGACAGCTACGGTTTTTATGACCAAACTTGTATATATGCTTGATATTTAAAAAAGCTTTAGTGTTAGGGTGACTTTTGTTGAAGGGGAGGAATCTGGTGAAGGTGCAGAGTCTGGCAGAGGTGGAGTGAAGGTGAGTGGGGGCGCATACACTTATTTGGGCCTAGGGCAGCAGAAAGCCTCAATACACCACTGATTGCCTGAGTAAGTGTATCCCATTCCAGCATTGTGCACGAATTGGAGATGATGAAACATGTGCACTGTGCCAACTAATCCAAATACAGAGAAAATAATTGAGTGCAATCAGAGCTCTGGATGAAATCTAGTACCTACTGAGGGTTCAGAGAGCACTGTGCAGAGTCCTTCTGTGTCACTTATTAACTATGTGAATGTTCATACAAACCCACAAGAGCCTGCCCAACACGCATATTAACAGGCCCCTTGTTGTTTTTAAACTGAGCTATGCTGTTTTGTGTTGGGGTTGTAGTTTGTGAACTATTATCGCTTTAGTGACATACGAAGAAGAAAGCAAACACCTTTCCCTTTCAGGATCTGACGTACAGCCCCATGGGATTTCTTTCACCTGAAAATGAAACAATGGAAACAAAAGAACTCTTCCTCCATTCAGTGGAGAGGAGCTGTTTTATTGGATCCAAGCTGTAATAATTTGATATCCGCCTTTATTCTTCTGTGTGCCGCCACCTTGTCTGTCGCTGCGACATCAACTAAAAGTTCTTTCCCCAGCGTCTGCAGGTGAAGCAAGGGATATATTGTTTTAAAGCAAAGTACTGCACTGCATTCTTCTGCGTGCCCTGATAAAAGGGCATGGCTCCATTGAGGTGCCAGCATGGTCGCCTGCTTAGATTTCTTTGGAAAAGTCACCCCCGGGTGTGTTTGCAAGACAGGCAATAGGCCCATGGCTTAAGCATGCGTGCACAGAAATGTGTTTAATGTTGGTGCAATAGGTGGCATGTGACACGGTATAGACATACATATCGTATGTAATAGTGTGGCTGTGACCTTGCTGCAGATTAACATTATGTTTTCGACGGATGCCTGAAAGCAGAAGAGGTATTTGTTTCAAGCTTTGACATGCAGAATAGATAAAATAACATCCAAAGTAACTTTGAAATATGCCCCACGTATAGTAGCAGAGAGAGAGAGAGAGAGATTGCAATTATGGTCTTCGTGCTAGTGGCTGCATAGTTCTAGTTCTACCTGACCTTAAACAAAACAAGAAACATTAAACCTCCACTCCCATTTCTCGCCACAGTTCCTAGTAAATGAAAAAGGCCTGACTTCAAGGATGGCATTCTCCGGTGCAAATGACATTACAATTCTTCAGAATATCACTTTACTCACTTAACTCTTCGATGGCAGAAAATCCGTCTTCCTGCCCAGCGGTAGTGTGGCTGAGGCAGGAGCTCCTGCTGGTGTCTGTGCGCATGCTCCTTTGATGTTCTGTAGCATTGAGATAGCAGGGCAGTGAGCAGGGGAGGACTGGCATTTGACCTGGGGGCAAGTTTACTTTTCTGGCCCATGAGTCCACAATTCAGCGGCCCCAACTTCCAGAACAAGTAAGCTCAATACCAGACTCTTCCCCCTCCCAGGAATTCTTAAGTATACATCAAAGATATGATTGAATTTACTTTTCTTTTATGCAACATATTTTTCGATTATGTTTGTGGTTTCTTAGAGACCCGGACCCCTGGAAATTCTCCTTCTTACCAAACATGGAAACAATATTTCACGAGGATAATAAAATTGGTCAAATGGGAAAGATGGGATTTGAGCACGGTTTTCAATGTGTTGCAGTTTTTGATTTAACAGCAGACTACATCTCCTCTTACCCTATCCCATCTTTAGTTTTAGAACAACATAAAGAGGTGCGGAAGCTAGAAAATTCATTGGTATACCAGAGCCATTGCTGAACCACTGGGTGTGTATTTGCTCTCAGAGCCAAACATGAGCTGACATGGGGACATTCACATACCTGGCTTCTTACCTCTGCAGCCCACAACTAAAACGCCATACCTGCACCCTACATACTCATCTCCCCCAACATGAGACCCTCACTTGTCATCCTGCCTCCTCATTAGTATGCTTAACATAAATTGTTAAAAATATAATTATTTATAAAGTAATACTTTACAGTATAAACCCAGATGAATGAGGCTTTCTCTACAGATAGTTAAGGAAAATAAGGCAGAGTGATGAAAAGTGATTTGCTCAGGATCTCATAATGTAGGAAGTGTGGAAGGTGGGGATTGAGCCCTGTCTTCCTGGTTCCACACATTCCAATTCAGAAAGCAGGGGAAACATTATATTCTACTCCAACTGCAATATTAGAAACCAAAAAAATGCTTTCTGCAAAGTTGTTTATCAATGTTTAAATTAGTATACTGTTCCATAAATCTGGGTTTCAAAGCACCAACGTATCTACAGGGGGAAAGCCTATTAATCATCTGTATCCTGAGGCATCTGCATCTGAGAAACAAACTAAGATTATACTTATAATGCACTTTTGCCACAATTATAATCTTAGTCTGTACAATTGTGTGTACTTTCAAAGCACCAAGTCACATGATAAAGGAACCTGAACAAATATCACAGACGTAATAATTGAAACATATGCTCTTACAGCAAGCATGCATCACTTAGTCAGAAAAAAGAAAGGGGGTCAAGCCAGTCCCAAAATCGGGTGCAGTGGCATGTAGGTCAGACATAGATCCCAGCAACTGTCAACATGCTGACTTACTGTTCCAGATGTGTACCTCCATCTCATTTACCCTATTTTATTTACCCATCACCCTCCAGTGTGCTTCCCTTGCATCACATTCTCAATGCCCCCATTTTTAACAATAAACTTTTAGACCGCTGTTCCCCTTTTGCTCCATCCTTTAACTATTAACTAAATCCCCTTCCTTTAGCTTGCATGCTCGTTACTCACTTGCCCACATTGCAGTCACCAGTTCCTTGCCACAACCTTTAATTACCCTTCACACCAAGCCCATTTCTTGCCTTTGACCACCTTCCGTTACCCAGACTTAGATAGACAGTAGACAACCTTGATTTGCCAGTCAGCCTCTGACAGACACCACAAGAGGCCGTGGTCTGGGTGTTGCTGGTAACTGAGGCTATAGGGTCTACACTTGGACAATGTAGAGCAAAGGACGGCAAGGGGACATGGCTTTTTTTGTGCTTTCAAGTGGCACTTTCTGGGAATGCCGGCTGCATGCGTTAACACAAGGAAGCAGAGAGAATTGCAATGCAAGGGGAATACGCCTTGGGTCTGGTGATGGCAAGGGAGCAAGAGCAGCCTATTATATTTCTGTGGGTTTTCAAATAAGGTGGAGTGTGTTTCAGTTTCTGTGACGCAGTAATGTGTTTGAGTGTAATTATGACAGCGTAAAGTATAGATGGCAGGGTGTATCTGTGTTCATGTGACTTTGTATCTATATATATGAATATGGTGTTGATTTGCATGTGTGTCTTTTGTTGGTCATATAAGAGAAGAGTGTTCTGGACAAAACAATGTGTCTTATTACGAGTTTGGCAGTAATCTGGCAGGAAATCCGCTGAAATACTGAAAAACCCAATTACCATTACCACCACTTGGTCCCATGGAGTTACCATGAGATTACATGTGATGTTAATTCCCTATATTTGGAGTCCATAGGATTCCATGGGGATTTTTGGCAGATTTACCACTGGTGGAATTACTGCATGGTAAATCTGCTGATTTTTGGTGGTAGCGTGGAGGATTTACCTCCAGCAACAAGCTGGATGTGAATCCCCAACTTCTCCTTTGAAAATCGGCAGATTATGATAATTCTGATGGCATTAAATCTTCCAAAAATTATAATTTGGAAGTGCAGTAAAAGTGGCAGTAATAGATTTACCACCACTGTTTTCCAGCATCGCCAAACTTGGAATGAGGCACAACAAAAACTGGTCACTCTTAAGGGGTCATTTAGAGTTGGGTGGTAACAGTAAAATCGTCAGTATTTGGCAAATACCATTGATTTTAGCATTCACCCAATTCAGAGTTTGATCAAATACCATCACTGGTATTGCATGGGAATACTGATTGTGGTATTTCAGGTGGGCCCTTTGCAGAAAAAACACCTATGTTGACCCCTTCCTTAAAGTTGGAGGTAACCAATCCAAAATGGCCCCAATTTTTTAAAATATTTCTTTTTACTGTACAGAATGGGAGCATGGGTGCTTCCCTTCAATCGAGTGAAAAAGGTTTTTTTTACAAAGGGCCATGCTGAGGAGGCGAAAAGATGGGCATCTCTGATTGTCTCCTCTCACCAGGTTACCCATATAATGCATATAAGACCAGTAGTGGCCCTTTTGTGCATCAGAGGTGGTATTTCTGAAATAGCCCTGGAGGTATTATGGAAATGCCGCCTCTGCTGGTGGTAAACATTGAATAGGGTGGATTTTCAGAAATACCACTTGCGGAGCTGGTAACTTTCTTCAGTGGTATTAAAAAATCTGTACAACTCTGAATGAACCCCTTAGTTTGTAGTCTATGTGTGTTTTTCAACTGTGTCCAAAAGTAAGTACCACAAACAGCTCAAGAGCCATTTCCATTACCATTATATAAGTAAAACCCATAGGTGTTATTGAGGGTTCTATTCCACTCTTTTTAAATGAACACACTGGTGATCAAGAAATCCACCAGAACTTATGAGAAGCATTCGTACAGGATAAACCGAAGGTAAACTTAAATAAGATATGGACCCTCACTTCCTTGGCAAGTAGATGTTGTGAAAGTTGCTGTGGATTGTAACAGGCCAATGTTGCATGGGGAGCAATAGTGCCAACTGTACCATACAGGGCCACAGAGTTGGTTATGTATACACTGCCACGGGATGGTATGAACATGCCACTACAGCCTAGACTCCTCTCCCTCTCACTCACTGAGGAGGTCCATGTGTGGTGCCACCCAGGCTTATCTACACCATTGCTAAAATCAAGAAAAACACCTCGCCCAATTTACAAAGAATCAGAGCAGGTCTTACAGCACTCGGTTCCTTTGTAGAAGGTCAGATTCTGAAGGTTTTCATCTTTTTCAATTTTTATTTTTACCATTTGAGGCTCTGGCCCCTTGCCAGCCTGCCATGCTGCTGGCCTATCTGGGGGAGGTACTTTTTGTTCCTGAGAGACTACTGTCACCCTTCAGGAACGGTGTGTCCCCTTTCCGCGTAAGCCTTTCGGCGCAAGACATTTGGACGCACCACTATGGCCAAAGAGCCTCTTTTGGCATGGATGCATTGACTCAATATCCATCTCTGCAGCCTTCCTGGAGTGTCCTTTCTTTGCCATCCTGACCAAATCTTTTTTGTTTTAATTCTCGTTTGTAGATGCAAGCTCTGAAACCTCCATGCCCCCCATCCCTCTGCATTCTCATGTCAAGTGTCTTCCAATTACCCACTCTGTGCCATGAAAAGGAGCATGACAAGTAGCCAAGGAAAGTGTTATCGGGCATTTTTATCAGGCAGGGAAGTATTGACTTCAAGTAAAGGCAGGAGCTTCTCTTGAGTATAGCTTATATCTTTATTTTCTATATTCTTTCTGTCTCTTCCCTTTTCCTTTTTGTTCATCACTTTGTTTTCTCCTCTGCCCTTTCAATCTTGGACATAGAAAGCAGACACTACATCCCCCTTTAATAAACAATAACTTTGGTATGTAACCTATTTCCTCAATCCATCCTTTGGGTCATTTTACCATACTGGATGGCCACCCTTCTACTTCAGCAGGATAGTAAGATTCATTGTCAAAACTATGTTCAGTGTCAAAGCCACCTTCAGCCTCTTCTGAGCTGCTAAGTGTGAGGTGGATTTAAGGTCCTAAGAAGAAATGCCCTTCAACCAAAATTTGCATTTAAACAGTGCCTCAAAAATGGCTGTGGTTTTGTCTTCCTGGCACATGTCTGTCACGCATTGAACACTGCCACCCAAAGAATGGGTTTTCATTTGCTTTACTTTTAGTTGAATCATAAGAAAAGGACCTGCATTCAGAACGTCATTGCATTTGCTGGTCTGTCATCTGAATACTAAAGGTGTGCACAGCATTCAAGACGGCCAAGCATTTGTTATTTCTTTCATCTTAAACACCACAAAGTTATGTATTACATTGAAAGACAGTCCTGCATGCTTATTCCATATGAATGCCAAAACATTAGGCAATACATCCCAAGAACAGCATTGTCTGACTGATAAATCACATGATGGGCAAAGAGTTCTGCATTTCACTCTTTGCAGCTTTTGTTTCCCTTTGATGGGAACCACCGTGCTGAAATTACTGCAAATGAAAGAAATAGCATGGCGTTTATTTTCCTTTCCGTGTCAATATCAAAGAAACCCTGTGCAGTATCCATTTGTGTCCATGAATCAACAGGACATGCAAACCCACCCCAAAAGATTAATTGAAAAGCGATTCTGTGGTCTGTAGAACCACAGTTGCAACTTGAAATGAAAGGCCTGCATGAGTGTGAATCTGGCCTTTGGACAATAAGGAAAATGTTGTTTAAAAACCAATGCCAAATGGCAGCTTTTTGCTTGAACAGGGATATCATTGAATATGTGGGTGGGGGTTTGGCTACATAATGTACATTATATTTGTCCCCACAACATTTGGTTACCTTGGAAAAGACTCCGAAACCAGTAAAACTGGGTTTTTGGCCCAGGCACAGAACTTAATGGCATCCATTAGTGAGCCGGCCCACAATGGCATGTGAGGTGACCGAGAGTGTGAGGATTCACTGCCCTGCTAGACTGGCAGGTAGTCCTGGAAGAAGGAACAAAGGAAGCCAGTATGGCCTGTGCGTAACGAGAGGTGCAATTTCCTCCAGCACCCACTTTGAAGGAGGAACTGTCAAACTTCAAAGGGCATCATAAAAGTCCTTTGTTGCAAGCCGAGAAAGGCACAGACAGTTGCTGTGGAGGTCTGCAGCACCGCCCACAAATGTGAAATTTTCCTAGCACCCTGAATAAGTAGTCATTTTGTATTATGCTAGTTGTCCATGTGATTTTTAGATGAATGTAAAGAGACCAAGTACATGTTTCTAGCACCTGGTGAACTGAAATGGCCATGAAAGACGCATTTCAGGTAGAATTATAAATGGGACAGATATGAAAATAGGTGGAAATATACAAAATGTTATTAGTAATATGTGTAGTCATTGGCAGAATTTAAATATTATGTATTTCGTAAAAGGGGCAACAATATGCCAAAGGGCTATGCCACCTCACACAGAGCCGGCGATCGGATTGTCCAATTCCCTGTGACCTGTTGAATCCGCATTTCTGCTTCTTATGGTGGTGGCTAGTATAAGTTTGAAGTTTTGATCTATAACTCATTTTTGTTAAAAAGTAGACCTAAGAGACAAAGAAAGGTCGTAAATACAAACACACAAATTATGTCATTTCCCCTGAACCAATCGGCCCTGGGGGAAGAGAGAGGACTGGTTGGCTGTCCTATCCCAGGATAGGATTAATTCCAGAGTACTTTACCCCAGATTCTAAATTAGATGATGTAATTATGGCTATAAAAGGGGGAGACAGAGAAACACAAGGGATTCAGATTCAAAAACGAGATCCCAACATCCATCCAGGCAGATCCATCCATCCACCCAGATCCAGGCACACCCAAGAATCAAGGGAGAAAGGAGAGGAGAAGCTGACCCCATCCAAGAGAGCGCAGTGAATAGACCTTACCTAGATGACCCAATCTAGGGGAATGCAGTGGCCATACCTTGCCTAGCTGTCCAGAATTCCATCCAGGAGAGCCCAGTGATCAGATCCCTTGGCCTAGCTGACCAGAGTGACCAGAGACATCGCTGAATTTCCAGAATCCCAAAGTCAAGCTTACATTGTAAGTAGCAAATAACCCCAGTCCCCAAACCGCATAGACCGCTCTTTTCGCTCTGGCATCCCATTGGAAAAATCCCATTTAAAGTCCCAAATTGCCAGTATAATCCGTTCCCCTTTCCAAAGTAGAATCTGTATTAGCCTGTGTCTGTAGAGTATTTCTTTTATAGTTCTCTGTGTTATCTGTGTAAGTCCTTAGTACCATTTTCAAGTAAATCAATTAATTTCCCTATAAAGCGATTCACGGTGAGTTGGTTGAAATTCAAAATTAACCACCTCATGTCAAGTGCCTTTCTGTAATATATATAGTCATTAAAATGTAGCAAATCGAATTAGACTCTGTGTAACAAAAAACAAATTTGCCCGTGTACTGTGTGCCTTCATACGAATTCCGATTTGTATCTGTCCCATAGAAAAACCCAAACTGTAGTGCCATTTAGAACCACCCCTTTCTGTCAGAATCTTATCTGTTATGTGCCTCTATTCCTTGTCCTGAAAAACGATTTCCGATGTTGACAGCTAAGCCCTTCCCGTGGCTGGCTGTCATCCCAAGTCCTGTGTAAGAAACTAATTTCCATTCTGCCACGTGTGTTTCTTTGCCATTTGTCTTCTTTTCACAAAATTGACTTTTCTTACATTGTGTTCATGTTGCCTTGGTGCCCTGCTTAGTATTCTGTGTGGTTCCTCGTCTACTGTGACACAGGGTGTTAGTGAAGGTGGGTGCGAGACGGGTTGGGAGTCTACTCAAATAAAGAACCTGTGGTGTTTTAGAGATAAAAAAGCATTTTTATTGTGCGCCACATTCATTGTCAGTGGAAGGAATCCCTGGCTGGAGTGTGCTGTGTTATAAAACTGTTACTTAGTGCTGGCTTGTGCTGTGATTGAGATAAGTGTTGTCACCCGTGACAGTCCAACAGAGCAAACTAACCCACTTTTAGTGGCTAGAAAACTGTGTTACACTGTAAAGGTGCCATTCCAAAACTTATACATTAGGTATCAGGCCTGTATCTCAAAATAAAATAGTCCAACAATAAACTAGGCAAGAGCAGGGTAGAGATTTTTTCCTTGCATAAATGACTAAACAAAGGAAGAACACTGTTCATAATGAGCGCTGTGGAAATTAACATAGCTAGGCAGCACCTTCTGTCCAAACTATTCATTAGAGGGGAATGGGCAGAGCAGGGTCAAGAGGCCTGGCTATCCAGCAGGATGCAACATGTCACCTCCATAAGCATGGATGTGTGGCGGGAGAGTGGCCTGTTACATCAAACACTGGCTGAGTTCTATATGACTCAGAACATCAAAGAGGAGCAGATTAAGATTGTTCAATACACTGCGTACATGTACTTTCACATGATAGTTATGGAAGAAAAATACCAAGAATGTGCAACATGTGGGCAAAGTCAGTCGGACCTTTTAGATCAAACCCAGAATGAATTAAGGCAGGTAGAAGAAAAAATTCAAGAGAGCCAAAGTTCTGAGGTAGAATTGGGAAATCTCATCAAGCAGTTAAAGGAGGTGTTTGCAGTACAGCAACAAACCAATTCAGAACAGGAGGCCCAATTGTCTGCACTGAAAAAGGAGTGTCAGGAAAGGGTTGACTCTCTGGAAGAGAGTCGACTAAAATTAAATCAACGAGTGACATACAATAGAGCCTGCTCAGAGGAGATAGTTCACTTTACAAAATCAGATCAAGCAATTGGAAGAAGAGAATAATAAGTTAATCATTAAAGAAGTCCATTCCCAAACAGAATTTGACCAGGAGTGCCAGAAGTTAAACACTATAAAACAACAGAGGGAGGAACTGACTGAACAGATTGGTACCCTGTACCAGGAAAAAGATGCCCTAAACAAGGAAGTGTGCAAATTAAAGGCAGACCTGGAGAGAAGTGAAGCAGGCCTTCGGGAACTGACTGAACTAAAAGTAGAGTATGGAAATTTAATGGGGCATATAAGACAAGTAGAAGGTGATCTAGAACAGACCACCCAGGCCAGAAATTTACAGAGACAGGTGATGCATCTCATGCAACAAAACATGGTCTGTGTATTCCCAGACAATACAAGAGGCCCAGAAAAGAAATGAGGCAATTGGGGATGTGAACAGGGGACTCTAGAGCCAGGTGGAAGCAAAAGGGAAGGTCATAGAGGCCAGTCAAGCCCTGATAGCAGAGCACAAGGCTCAGGCCTTTGCCTACTGTCAAGAATTAGGGGCTGAGAAGGAGAAGCTGAAGAGGTTAGAAAAAGAGTGTGCTAGGTTAAATAAGGACTTGAGGAACCCTGAACAGTTAAAGAGTGGCAGGGCAACCCCTGATCACAGTGTGATGCCCTCTGTACCAAGGGCCTCAAGTCAACATAGCCCCCTATATGTGCAAGGTGCTGCTAACTTCATGTCCATTGGTTCACAAGAGCCGGGAACCATGAGGCAGCCAGACACAAGTAGGCCCAGCATGATTGAACCGACAGGCCAGCGTCCATCAGAGATTGATGGATGGACATTCCTGTTCAGGTTCAAAAATATTATGGCTGAAGGATCTGAACAGGAAGACTCATTTGAAGCGAAAATCAGTCAGCTAGACTTGGAGAGACATCAGCTACAAAGGAACCATTTAGTTTGCTTTGCAGAGAAAAGGTAGTCTGAGTTGAGGCCCCAGAAAAGTATTCTGAAAACATCCACCCAATCAGGATGGTGGGGGGAGTTCTCCACCAACCCCGGGAGCAGGGAGGAGTCTGATGACTACTCCCCTGTGAGAAAGAGGGAGTACAAGGGAAGTGACAGCGAGAGCCGAAAATACAACAGGGTAGTAGAAAGTAGGCCCCACCGTTCTGATAGAGACTCCCAAGCTCAAAGAATTAGGGAGCGCCTATTTGAGGATAGGAATGGGACCTCAAATAGCAGCAGCTCTGAGTCTCAGGGCGAATATACTCAGGTGCAGCGGAAAAAGAAGGCTACCAAGCAGAAATTATTTGTGCCACTCTCATCGCCAAACCACGAGCCTACTGAAGTGCTCGACTTGCCAGACCTGTGCACAATCTTCCACCTGACCTAGAAATGTCGGGTGCATCACGGCGGGCTATGGCTTCCTTGCCCAGTAGCTAGGCAACTGAAGCTCCTTTTTTGCACACAATATCCGCCTAAGGCCTAGACAAAGGCCTAGACAAAGACCCTGTTTTCCCCTGTTCTCCACTGTGCACCGCCACAGCTCCGGAACGCTTGCTGTTGCGCAGCCATGCACTACCAAACTCCCAGCACCACAACGATGCCCACTTAGACAGCCTCCTACACAAGCTTCTGTAAGTTATTGGCCTGCACGTACGTATCCCCTGCCTCTCACCAGCAGAAACCCACGCCCTGCCCTGATTCAGATTAACGAGTCAGATCAATTACAATTTATGTAACATCGGCAGTATTCTATCGTGTGCATCAATGAATTGCCCTAACCCTGATTGCCATAATCTTGTATTTCACCTCTGTTTGTTTGAGCCCACTGATCCCTCTGTCGTCCAATGCCCAATGTGTCTGACAAACCATCCCTCTGTGCCCATCCTGAATTGCCCTGTTATAGTCTACTGTGCCTATTTTGAACTTAGCCTAATGCAGCTCACGATGGCCCACTATGCCTATTTTGTATTTAGGCCACTGCAGCCCACTGTGCCTAGTTTGTATTTAGCCCACTGCAGCCCTCTGTGCCTATTTTGTATCTAGCCCACTACAGCCCACTGTGCCTATTTTGTATTTAGCCCACTGCAGCCCACTGTGCCTATCTTGTATTTAGCCCACTGCAGCCCACTGTGCCTATTTTCTATTTATCCCACTGCAGCCTACTGTGTTCATTTTGTATTTATCCCACTGCAGCCCATTGTGCCTACTTTGTATTTAGCCCACTGCAGCCCACCGTGCCTATTTTGTATTTAGCCCACTGCAGCCCACTGTGCCTACTTTGTATTTAGCCCACTGCAGCCCACTGTGCCTATTTTGATTGTAGCCCACTGCAGCCCACTGTGCTTACTTTGTATTTCGCCCACTGCAGCCCACTGTGCCTATTTTGAATTTAGCCCACTGCAGCCCACTGTGCCTAGTTTGAATTTAGCCTAATGCAGCCCATTGTGCCTATTTTGTATTTAGCCTACTGCGCCCACTGTGCCTATTCCAAATTTAGCCTAATGCAGCCCACTGTGCCTATTTTGTATTTAGCCCACTGCAGCCCACTGCACCTATTTTGTATTTAGCCCACTGCAGCTCACTGTGCCTATTTTGAATTTAGCCTAATGCAGCCCATTGTGCCTATCCTGAATTTAGCCTACTGTAGTCCACTGTGCCTATCTCGAATGCACTGCCTCCAGTGACCATCGCATGCCTTCGTACTTCAAATTATAAACCTAGCTGAGTGTATTCATATGCCAACACTTAGAAGGTGGATCAACTTATAATAAGCCACCTCCTATGCAATATCACATCATGAGCATTATAGCATGTAGCTTCTTAACCCACATATGTCTACTGCTCATTATCCAGCAGACATCTTGCAGTAGCCATCCCACAACTATCAAGTGAGTTCTACACAACTCAACCAACATATTTTCAGTCGCCCCCACCATTATGGATCACCCTGATCTGAGTCCCTCAACAGGCCTCTAAGCAATACATGCAGTCTACCCCTCAGAAACTCTAGACTCCGAGCGAGACACACGAGACTCCACGAGCCCCTGACCCGAACCCTACCTCCCGCCAACAAAAGATCCAGTAACCAGAAGGTAAATATCACTCACCTTAATATCCTGAGGCCTCCAACTACTCCCACTAAAATAAAACCTATCCAATCCACGGCAGTGGCTCACCTCTTAAAGGAGGATTAATAAATGCCAGATCCCTAACTGCACACGCCACGGATGTCTGCGACTTGATATCGGCCGATAATCTGAACTTTCATGCTATCACAGAGTCTTGGGTGCACGACGCAGCAGGACCTTTACTTTCTTTAGCAATCCCGGATGGCTATACCATACTGAGACAAGACAGAACTAATATGTGAGGCGGTGGCATTGCCATCATCGCTAAGACTAGCCTAGGTATGAGAACTACGGCCACCCTATTTTCTGAATCATGTGAAGCGCTCACTATCAAACCTCCTCTAGTTAACTCCCAGACATTGACTATCCACCTTATCTACAGACCACCTGGACCCTTAGGAACATTCGAGGAGGATATCTACAACCTACTCTCTAATAACTTTAACATTTATTCACAATTACTGGTCCTAGGGGACTTTAGTCTGGGATACAATGACCCCCTAGACAAAACCACCACCACCATTGCCAACATTCTCTCTGAACTGGGCATAACTCAAAAAATTCTCGAACCCACTAATACCAAAGGGAGAATCCTTGATTGGCTAGCAGATTACAAGTGCACCGCCAACATTAAATCCATTGACCCACAATCCTGGACAGACCATTTCCTCGTGTCCTTTGAACTCTCCACATCTAGACCATTCTCTCCAGTACCAACCATGCCCCCGCCATGTCCAACAAGGATTAAAAAGAGTATCACCAAGGATAAAGTGATCAGCGCGAACCTACCCACTCTTAATCCAACAGCAGATCACCTAGACCCGGAAACGTTTGTCGACGAGTAAAACAAAATCTTGTTATCTACTCTCGACAACATTGCCCCTCTAAAACTCTGACCGAGTTAACCCAAATCCCATTTAAATAAATGGTTCACCCCCGAACTAAAGGATTTATGAAGTCATAAGAGGAGTTGCGAAACCGCATGCAGGCTAATCCCCTCAGAAAACCACAAAAACAAACTAACGGAAATCTCCTCCCACTACAAAAAGGAAATCCACCTGGCCAAGTGAAATTCATATAACAAGCGTATATCTAATGCTAACTCGAGTATGAGGGAACTATTCACCATCCTCAAGGAATTAGAGTCACCTACCCCCATTCCGGATACATGCTCCAAAGATAAAACATGGTGCTCAGATATACAACAAGCACTATCAAATAAAGTAGCAATGCTCCAAAAGAAAATAGCTAAGAAAAAAAGCCTCTCACAATCAACCATCCCAGACTAATAATCTAAATACCGATCCCCCTTCAAAGGAACAGGACTCAGCTGTGCGATTCATGTTCTCAAAAACCTCTATCATTGTGGTGGAGAAAGTCATCCTCTTTCTCAAGCCTTTCAACTGCCAGGGTGACCTCTGCCCTGGCCAGTTTATAAAAAACGCTGCTAGAGATCTTTCCCCATTTGTATCGAAACTCATCAACGCCTCATTCGCATTGGGCACTGTGCCTACCAACTTGAAACAATTCTGGGCACTGCCTCTGATTAAAAAGCAAACCCTAGACCTACTTATACCTACAAACTACCTTCCCATCATGACAGTCCCATTTTTGCTTAAAATTCTGGACAAGATTGCTTACAACCAAATCCAAAAATTCTTGGAACAACACAAGCTCTTAGGAGCACGTCAATCAGGATTCTGACCCCAACATGGTACTGAGACTGCCCTCATCGATTTGAAGGCACAAATAGATGAACTACAAGATAAAGGTAAATCAGCTCTTCTCCTGTTGCTGGATCTTTCGGCTGCATTCGACCTTGTCGATCACAAGGTCCTTTGCAGCCACCTGGCCTCAGCTGCACATTTTTCTAAAGAGGCTATAACCTGGACTGAGTCTTTCCTCAGCGACAGGACTATGAGGGTGTTCTCCCCTTCGGCAGTGCCTGACCCGATCCCCATCCTGTGCGGAGTTCCTCAGGACTCTTGTGTCTCCCCAACCCTATATAACATATTTACTAAGCCCCTTTTTGATGATCTGGACCTTCTTGGTATCATCTATACTAATTATGCAGATGATACCCAGATTCTCCTCCCACTTTCCGGGGATTACAACAAGGATTTGGCCTTGGTAAATAGGGTGTATCTCATCATCCAGGCATGGATGGCAACCCATGGTCTATGCCTGAATGATGATGAAACAGAGCTTATCATCCTGGGGACTCACTCTAATCTTAGAAAAGTAGGCCAAGACTACACCTCATTTGAGATTGATGGTAACATCATCAAGGTGTCCAAGGAGGTGAAGACACTTGGCTTTTATCTGGACTCCACCCTCTCCTTCGATAAACAGGTGAAATCCATGGCATCTTCTACAGCTTACACCTGTAAGCTCATTAGAGCGGGTAAACACTTTCTTTCAGATGACAACTGCATAATAATAATAATTAATTAATAATAATAATAATAATATAATAATAATAATTAAGAATTAATAATTAATAATAATTATCTTAGCTAGAGCTCTAATTCTGTCCAGGCTCGACTATTGCAATGCCCTATACATTGGTGCTAACAAATCCATCATCCACAGAATTAAAATCCTACAAAATAATGCCTTGAGAGCAGCTCTTACCCCCATTTTGGACCTAGAAATGGGGGGGCCTGGGGGCGTGGCTAGGCGGCCATGCGGTGAGGAGCACGAAAGGGAAGCTCCCGAACGATCCTGATTTAATCCGCTTTAAAACTAACTTACTCGGCTTGAAAATTTACCGACGGGTGTAGGAAGATCCACCGACCACCCGATCCAAGCCCTGGGGAGATCCGGACTGGGGAACGAGGCGAAAAATGGCAGCAAACACACAGACCATCGAAAGCAAGATGGCGGCCCGCTAACACACAGCCAACGGCCCAGAGACCCAGAGCGGGAGACTACGAAAGGCTGTAGTTCGGAGCTGCGAACCCGGGAAGGAAGGAAGAGGGGCCGCGGCGGGGCGGCTGAGGAGAGCAGGATACACCCCCCAGGCAGCGGAACGGCAACAGCGAGCGCCTGGTGAGAGGAGAGCAGCGGCGACAGGACGCGGTCGCGGGAAGGCGGCGCCGAGGGAACGCAACAAGCTCCGCAAGCCGAGGAAGATCCGTGCCGAGGACAGCGTCACCTCCAGCCCCTGCCGGCCTCGCTAGCACGAGAACTGGGGACCCAGGAGAGAGCAGAGGGGTGAGACGGCTCTCCGCTGGACCACCGCTGGACCACCTCAGGGCACCGGAGAGATCCAACAGCTAGCAGGTGAGGAGAGCGCCTGCAGGCCCGCACGGCACCCAGGGAGGCGTGTGGAAACACCCGACAACACAGGGAACCCCTGGCGGGAGGAGAACAGCACAACGGGCACCCCCCATCCAACTAGAACCGGACCCCACACGGACTCGGTGTACAAGCCACAGATAGCGGACAAGAAGCAGTGCAGTGCAGTACCCAAGGCCCGCACGGCGAGTATGCCCAACAAGAAGGTGGAGGGGAAAACGAAACAAGTCAGCATGGATCACTTTGCCAAAGCACCAGACAATAAGCAGCCGAATTCATCGGAGACAGCATTGGTGGACGCCAACACCCCACACCCACCAGGGAAAGATGGGCAAATCCTAGAGGCAATCGCCACCCTACAGGCGACGCTTGAGAAGAAAATGGATACGGCCATAGGGGCCCTGAAGGCATCTCTGGAACAAAGACTGATATGCAAATGGATATTTCCCATCTGTGAAAGGCACAGTGGGTAAAAGCAGTGGCTGCGAACTCTCAAGTGGTTAATAACCACTGAACAGGTTATCATGTCTGTTCTTGCGAGAGAGGGGCGCCCGCTACCTTTGTTAAACTATTTTTTAAGGAACCTGGGAATGATAACCCTAGGTCTCCTGGGGGCAACCAGACGTGGTCTCCCTCTCACTGTGCTTAGAGAGGCATCAGCTTCACCTCACTGATGATCCCCAACAAGGGTGAAACACGTGTATGGGGTTGCTGGTGGTACTCTCGTTCAGATTGGAATTGCCATTGTATTTCGGTGCTGGACTGCCCCTGGGCAGGACAAAGACTGATATGCAAATGGATATTTCCCATCTGTGAAAGGCACAGTGGGTAAAAGCAGTGGCTGCGAACTCTCAAGTGGTTAATAACCACTGAACAGGTTATCATGTCTGTTCTTGCGAGAGAGGGGCGCCCGCTACCTTTGTTAAACTATCTCTGGAACAAAAATTGGACACAGTCATGGTGGACGTAGGCCTCCTTCGCCAGGACGCGAGAAACCTGGCGGACAGAGTGACAACAGCGGAGCAGCAGGTACAGCAGAACACAGCGGACTCCGCCACCACGAGGACCCAGTTGACGGAGGTGCTCCAGAGAGTCAAGATCTTGGAAAGGAGAGCAGAAGACGCAGAAGGGAGGGCAAGGAGAAATAATATCCGCATAATCGGGGTTCCGGAAGGGGAGGAAGGGAACGACCCCACGAAATATATCGAGAATATGCTCCTACAGGAGGTCGGAGCTGGAACCCTGTCCCAAGGCTTTGTGGTGGAGCGGACACACAGAGCACTGATGCGAAAACCCCAGCCGGGGGCCCCTCCCAGAGCCATGATCGCCAAAATTATGAACTTTAAGGATAGAGAAAAGATACTGGCGTTCTCGAGGGGGGGAGGAGAGACTATCAGAAATTCATCCAAGATTACCATATATCCGGACTACACAATGACAGTCCAAAAACAAAGGGCACAGTTCGGCCACACAAAGGAACGCCTCAGAAAAGCAGAGATACGATACATGCTCCTGTTTCCGGCTAAATTGAAGGCGATACACAAGGGGAAGACACACTTCTTCGAGTCCACGGAAGAGGCAAATATGTGGATGGATGCCCAAGGAATCCCCCAACTGGAGCAGCGAAACGTTAACAGAGGCAGAGCCCAGCCCGGGCGAGAAATCTGCAGATAATTAGAATCAAGGGTGCAGAGTATCAAACAAATGAGAAGTTAGGAACAGGATAATAAATATGAAGGGAGCAACCAACCCTAACAAACCGCACTAGCCTAGTACGACGCACCCCCAAGAAGTGCGATCGAGAGTTCAGATGCTAGTTTTAAGGCATTACGCTGCAGCAAGCCGGCCTCATCCAGAGGAGCAAGGCAGGAGAGGCGGTGAGGCCCGAGCAGGGGGAGGGTGGCTGGGCGTTTGTTGTTGTTTTTTAGTTACAGTTCAGGTTATCGATAGACAGGAAGAATCGGAAGATGGCATTGGCGTTGAAGGAATGGTTAAAGACTATGATGGGGAGACACCAGCACACAGTGACTGGAGCGAACCACAACAAGGACCCAGGAGACGGGGCCTACAAGAGGAGAAGAGAGCGAGCCCCACGCGGGTGATCCCGGTCAGCAGCAGTGAACATGGAAGCAGGGAAATGGGCAAACAAACAGGGCCATGGGACGACGAGGCCAGGACTGCAAACACCCATGAGCCGGGATGAGTTAATGATAGCAACATGGAACGTGAGAGGCCTTAACGCGTACATCAAGAGACTGCGAGTTTACGCCTGGCTGAACAAAATGAAGGTCAAGATAGCAATGCTCCAAGAAACGCACCTGACAAAAGAAAAGCAGTCTAATATCGATCAAAAATGGGGAGGGCAAGTGTATAGTGCCACATATTCCAACTATGCAAGAGGGGTACTGATTTGGATCGCCCCAGGAGTGCCATTCCAACTCATTAAAAAGGAGATCGACCAAGAAGGAAGAACGGTGATAGTGCATGGCATGCTGGAGAATAGGGAAGTGTGCCTAGTGAACACCTATGCTCCAAATCACGACACGAGAGAGTACTTCAGAAAACTTACACCTAAACTAGCCCAGTACAGAGACACAATGTTCATCTGGGCCGGGGATTTCAAGTGCGCCCTGAACCCGCTCCTGGATCGATCGGATGACAAGCTCAGGAGGCCAGCACCACCAGCCAAGGAACTACAGAGGGCACTAGATCACCTGAAGCTGGCGGACGTCTGGAGACAGGTACACGGGGCGAGAAGAGGGTACACACACTACAGTGCACCCCACGGAACATTCACACGGATAGATTACATACTCACGGGCACTGAATCACTACACGAATTCACAGGAATTAGCATTAAAGCCCTAATGCTCTCAGACCACGCTCCAATACTGACATCATGGGCACACACACAGGGGAGAGCCCCGATACCTACGTGGCGACTCCGGGCAGAAGCTCTGGACGAGGGAGAATTTCAAGAACACCTACAGGGGGCAATAGATGATTACTTTGAACACAACACAGGGAGTGTGGAGAGTAATGCCACACTCTGGGATGCGTTCAAGGTGGTATTAAGGGGGGCAGTGATCGGTAAAATGGGCGGTTTAAAGGGAGCGGCCATAGCAGAACTCAACGACCTAGAAGAGCAGATAGGAATAGAGGAACTGAGGGCGCAGGCAGCGGGGGAGGAGCCAGAGGAACTGATGGAGTTGAGAATGGGGTGCATAGAACTCTAGGAGAAGCTGGGACGGTTGAATTATGGGAGGTATTTACAAAGGTTACACGCAGAGGGGGACAAACCCAGTAGGCTCCTGGCCTGGCTCACTAGGCAAGAAAATAAGAGGGAACCCATTACGGTGATAGAAGACGAGACAGGGGAGGAGGTGAGGGGCCAAGAGCACATCAATCATTTATTTGCGGAGTTCTACGAGGAACTATATGCCCCTAACCCGGAGGTAGACCCTGAGGACATAACCGATGCATTAGCAGAAATAAGGTTGCCAAAGTTAACAGAAGAGCAGGCCCAAATGCTTGATGCCCCACTCACAGAGGAAGAGATAGCGGGTACAATAGCAGAGCTTCCCACAGGCAAGTCCCCGGGCCCGGACGGACTCCCAGGAGAGTTCTATAAAAAGTTCAAAGACACTATCACCCCAAGTTTACTGGAGACATACCTAGATGCATATGAAAGTGCACGATTACCGGCTAGCATGTCGGAGTCAACCATCGTCCCGATCCTTAAGCCAGGGAAGCTACCTACAAGGTGCACGGCATACAGGCCAATTTCCCTTATAAACCAGGACGTTAAGATACTAACGGCGGCTCTAGCCAACCGTCTGAAGCGGGTGATCCCCACATTGATACACCCTGATCAAACAGGTTACGTTCCTGGGCGGAACACATCATGGAACCTCCGTAGACTACACCACGTGATAGATAGAACGAACCAGGGACGGGGAGAACGTGCGATAGTGTCTCTTGACGCTGTCAAAGCATTCGATTCGGTGAATTGGGGGTGGATGATGAGGGTCCTCGCCCACTTCGGCATTGGCGAAGGGTTCCTCAGGTGGATCAGACTACTGTATAGTGAGCCCAGGGCCAGGGTTAAGACAGGGAGATATATTTCAAAGGAATGGAGGATCTATAGAGGAACAAAACAAGGGTGCCCACTATCGCCAATGTTATATATCCTGGCCCTGGAGCCACTGGCGGTCTTCCTTGGAGCAGAATATGGAGACACGGGGATTGAGGTGGACGGGGTGCTCCATCAAATCTCGCTGTACGCGGACGATATGTTATTGTTCGTAGAAAACCCCCGCACTAACCTGCCCTGCCTCTTGGAAGCAATAGGAGCATACACCAGACTCTCAGGCATAGCAATAAATAAAGAGAAGTCCCAGATCTTCCCCCTGGCAGATCTGAGACGGGCCCCCCCGGAGAGACTCCCAGAAGTGGGCCTAACATGGGCGCCACAATCCTTCAAATATTTGGGGATAGAGGTCCACCATGACATTGCAGACACTCACCGACACAACACGCAAGCAGCCCTGGACACAACACGAAAATGAATGGCCTTCTGGAGAACACTCCCACTGGGGATGATAGGCAGGGCCGCCCTCTTGAAAATGGTAGTACTTCCACGCCCGTTGTACTTTTTCACCAACATCCCATATAACATTCCCAGGGCATTCTTCACGAACCTAAACACAATAGCAAGAAACTACCTATGGGCAGGGTGGAGAAACAGGGTTGCAATGAGCACTCTACAGAGAGACTACGAGGGAGGAGGCATTCGTTTGCCGGACTTTGAAAAGTATTATCTGGCTGGGCAGTTACAATTTGTGGTCAAATGGTTAGGGGAGGAGGAAACAATGGACAAAACCAACTTCCAGCCCGCGCTGGAAACACATTACCTGAGGGAAATACTGTGGCTGGACAAACCCCTGCTCAGGACTTTACCGTACATGCTAAATCTAGCAGCGAGATTGTGGTGGAGAGCATGGAAGCTGCAGGGGACGAAGGACCCCTACTCAGCGCAAATACCCCTGGCGGGCCTGGTGGGCACAGACATGAGCTTGTTGGCTGCGTTCCGAACACAATGGGAAGCCAAGGGGGTAGCGCAAATCGGAGATATGAGAAGAGAGGGGAGATGGGCAGACTTCCAAGAGATGAGGGAAGAATACGAAATACACGAGGGCCAATTCATCCTGTATAATAGACTAATCCTCAGAATTAAAGATAGATGGCCAGAATGGGAAGACCTAGAAGAACCGGCAGGTGCGTTGGACATGTGGTATGACATTTCTGAGGGGACACACACGACCTCCAGACTATACGAGCAGATGCTGAGACCTCACACAGAACAAGAACTACACATAAAACAAAGTTGGGAAGAAGAACTCCATAGGCCACTCAGCGACCATGAATGGAACAGGGTGCTGAGATACCCCAAAACAGTGTCCAGGAACGCAAGGTTCAAACAGACCCAGTTGTACGTGACGCACAGGGCGTACCTCACACCTAAGAGGATGAACGTGATATGCGGAGGTGACCCCAGCGGGTGCCCACGGTGCTCGACCGAGGAGGCAGACATGGTGCACATGTTTTGGATATGCCCGGTGATACAGACGTTCTGGGAAGGCATCAGGACCAAAATAGCGAAAAGCGGCCTTCAGATACAGACGGAGCACCCCGAATGGTACCTGCTGGGCCTCTTCCCTCGAGGAGGCAGGGACAGAGTGCATCTAGCAAAAATGAAAGACTTGATATGCATATTAGCCAAAAGGAGGATAGCCATGTCCTGGAAATCTAGAGGAGGCCCGACCATAGAAGCATGGTGGGCAGACCTCCAAAAGTGGACACTAGCGGAGACTGCGGTGTGGATCAGAGCAGTGCAAAGAGGGGAAGGGGAAACGGCTGGGAAAATAGCGGCATGGAACTCCCTAGTGCAGAATCTATTTGGACGAGAAGGAGAGGAAACCGACGAGGAGGATCCGGAGGAGGCTGGGGGATACCAGAGCGCCCAGGACAGGGAGACACAAGGGATGGAAGAATAGACACCGTTGTATGGACACGGAGGCAGCTAGCGGAAGCAGCCACAGACAGGGAAGATAAGCTGTTGGACACTTTAAGACGATGACCCCACGGCAGAATCCGCCGAAAAGCCAAAATGCCAGCTGAATGTCCGTATGTTTGTATGTTGTATGTATTTATGTTGTTAATTGGAAAATAAAAGAAATTAAATTAAAAAAAAAAGAAATGGGGGGGGCCTAAAAATACACCTTCCCCTAGCCAACCAAACCAGAGGACAGAGAAGACATTCTGACCAGTCACAAACAGGTGGTAGTCAGGCAGGGTATCCACAAATGTGCCCCCTGATTCTACCAACTACATCAGCCCTAGGTATGAGTGGAATCCCCCACCCCAGGGGGGGATCCAATCAGGTGAGTACGGGCCAAGGAAACTTCCCTCCAAACTTCCTCAAGAGTGCAGTAATATTTCCAACTCCTAGTTTAAGTTTCTTTCCCAGGTACCCTCAAAATCCCAATGTTCCTAACAGCCCTCCTTTCTCTCCCTGCTTTCAGGAGTCTGGATCACCAAATCAGTGAGAGGGGAGGCCAAGGGTGTAGGGCTACCAGGAAAACCCTCAATACTAAAGTTACTCCGGGAGAAGGGACAATTACCCTTCCCGAGAGCAACCCAGATGTGACTCAAAACCCCGTACCAGCCAAGAGGCTGTCCCAACTGTCCCAACTGGAGCGCCAGGTCTAGAACCTAACCCAAGACCTGTGACACATGTTGAGGGCTCAGCAGGACCCTCAGATGAACATGGCTGCTTAGAACATCTCTAATCCAGGGTCTGGCACCCTGGAACAATGACAGGGAGAGAACCCTGAAAACAACCGGTTCCAGAGGAGGAGGCACGGGACGAAGGGGGATGCAAAGCCATAAAGGAAGCTTCCTTCCTCACCCATGAAAAGCCCCTAGACATCCCGGAACCTGAACTTAAATCTCCTACCCCCAAAAAAGTGCAACATAGGGAATAGAGGGTAGATATGAGAAACAACGAGACAAAGAAGATCCATTTTGTGGAGGAAGTCAGTGTCCTCCAGTTTGAAGGGGAATAATCCTTGGAGGATTCTGGGAAGAAAGTCTTCTCTTTCAAGGATAGGGGAGTTCCTCCCAAAGGAAAATGGGTCCCAAAAGACCACATCTCAGACTGGGCAGGTATGGGGATTGACCTAGAACCGCCTATCCCTGAACCCCAGAAATGTCATCCTGAAAACTTAGCAATGACTGAGGGATCCTCCCCACAAACCAATATGAGTGAATGTCTCCAGGAAAAGGGGGAAAGCACAGAATCAGAGGGAAAAGGGGACTCCCAAATTCCCCAAACCAATCCAAGTGACTATCTCCAAGAAGAGGGGGACAGCACAGAATCAGAGGAAAAAGGGGATTCCCAAATTCCCCAAATCAATCCAAGTGACTGTCTCCAGGAAGAGGGGGAAAGCACAGAATCAGAGGAAAAAGGGGATTCTAAAACTCCCCAAATCTCAGAAGACCAAATTTTATTTACATATTCCCGAACTCCAACACAGAAAACAGCCCAAGATCCCACAGTGCCGGAGTCTAAAATAAAGAAGTTCACCACCCAGCTTGACCAACAAGCCCATTTCCTTTTCCCCTTGGAGGAGAAAGAAGGTAGGTTTTATGCCCCAGTCCGGTGCAAGGGCAATGTGCAATTTTGTCGCTGGTGGACACCAGTTCCCAAGACACTCTTCTGTCCAAAAGGGCCTTTGAGCAGCTTAATTCAGGAAGGGGGGAGAGCCACCAAATTCCCCTCACCCCTCTTCCTGGACAACTCCAGAACTTCGACAGGAATTAAATTCTCATCGTAGGGACTGCAGGTCTAGAGATTAAAATTGGGCGACACAAGGTGAAACACCTGGTTATAGTTGTGACTCCAGAGAGGACCCCTGTCTATTAGGGAATGACCTCATTCGGAGGTTGTCTCCGCTAATAGACTGTGTGAACAAGGTCTTCTGGACTCAGTCTAACTGGTCAATGAAATTAAAACTGAGCACCAATATGTCAGTCTAAATGGCACATACCACATGGTTGAAGAGCAACCTGACAAAATTGAGTTTGATTTTTCAGAACAATCAAGTAGCTGACATTATTGTAATTGCTGTAGGACAATAAACTGGGGATGGGAACTCTTCTCCATTCCCGAAAATCAAACTTCTTTCCAGTTTCAAGTGACATTCCACACTGGAAGGAAATACCATGAAATTGTATCCCGATCCACAATTTTAAAACTGAAGTCCCATGATAGAAAGTGATGAAAAAACAGTTCAAAGCTTGGCTGAGATTCAGAAAATGGGTGAACAGCTGTTCCTCCCCATTCAGGTAAATGCAAGGGGGAGCCTGATCTCGCCAGAGTAGGCCTGAATAGTGA
The DNA here is from genome assembly GCF_040938575.1 of Ambystoma mexicanum. Taxonomy (NCBI): domain Eukaryota; kingdom Metazoa; phylum Chordata; class Amphibia; order Caudata; family Ambystomatidae; genus Ambystoma; species Ambystoma mexicanum. The sequence continues at coordinate 580,480,841 of NC_090927.1, read as the reverse complement.
AGAAAGCTTCATCAGCTAAGCGTTATTCAGGAAACTCCCAAACAATCAGACCATTCCCACTGTTGAGTCGGTTTATCAGTGGGTATGGGGCCTGGAAATTCCCTATTCCAAACATCTCCTGCTTAGCAGCTGTATGCTAAACATTTCTATTTCTGGTAAAAGCATAGAGCATAATTGTTGGGTCATGCAAGGTGTTCTCTCTGCCTACTACCTAGGCAGTAACATTCTCAACCAATTTGAAATTAATTTGGATCGCCTTAATTTCCACGCCCAGTCCCAACTGGAGGGTAACCCCAAGGTCCTTGGCAATCCTGGAAAAAGCCTTCCCGTCAGCCCCATTGCTACCGTAGGCAGTTGAAGTTCAAAAGTGGAGAGCAGGTCACCATCCCAGGCCTGGCCTGACAGTTCACCATCCCCATAAACATTAAGAGGGCAGGACTTGGGCCAAGTGAAGGGCCCAGTGAAAGTACAGCCCAGGAATCCTCTAAAGGATACATATAAGTTACTGGAGCCTGGATGGAAGAAAATCATATATCTATATAACAGGGAGTAATTTACTTGGTCTTATTGTAAAAATGAGAAAAATATGTTATAAAAGTCAAGTTGTTGTCCTTGTTCTGTTGAGTAATTTACTTGGTGTGATTGTAAAAATAAGAAAGATCCATATCCTAAAGATTGTAAACTGTAATCATTATTCCACTGTTGTAAATGTTCTGGGAATAATGTCAGTAAAAAGTACTAAAACTTGTTTTTTATCTATCTTCTATTAGATAATTAACAAGATTACCTTCTAGCCTGGCGAGGATTACCCCGGGGACCTGGAAGGGAAGCAAGGAAAGAGGGTGCCACCCCATACCCTCCAACTTAAAGACTGAAGAGGGTCCTGGAGTGCCGCTCCCTGATGAAGGAGAATTCTGCCAAATGAACCCCACTCTGCCCTACTCTTCCCTAACAAAAAGTCATGGAAGAACAGGGAGGGGGAATCTGTGGGGTGCAATTAAGGCCCCAAGCAGAAATCCCCTTCAAGCAAAAATTGCATATAAACAGCACCACAAAAACAGCTGTGCTTTTGTCTTCCTAGCACATTTGTGGCATGCATTGAACACTGCCACCCAATGAATGGCTCTGCATTTGCTTTACTTTCAGTTGAATCATAAGAAAATGACCTGCAAGAACGACACTACATTTGCTGTTCTGTCATCTGAATACTAAAGTTGCACACAGCATTCAAGACGGCCCTGCATTTGTTATTTCTTTCATCTAAAACACCACAAAGGTATGTGTTCCATTGAAACACAGCCCTGCATGCTTATTCCATATGAATGCCAAAACAGTTAGGCAATACATCCCAAGAACTGCATTGTCTGACTCATAAATCACATGAGAAGCAAAGAGTTCTGCATTTCACTCAACACAGCTTTTGTTTCCCTTTGATGTGAACCATTGTGCTCAAATTCCTGCAAATGAAAGAAATAGCGTGGCTTTTTCTTTCTGTGTCAATATCAAAGAAACCCTATGCAGTAGCCCTTTGTGTCCATGAACCAACAGGACATGGAAAATCCCCCAAAAGATTAATTGTAAAACAATTCTGTGGTCTGTAGAACTGCAGTTGCAACTTGAAATGAAAGGCCTGCATATGTGTGAACCTGGTTTTTGGACAATAAGGAAAATGTTGTTTAAAAGCCAATGTCAAATGACAGTTTTTTGCTTGCACAGAGATATCATTGACTATGTGGGTGGGGGTTTGGCTACATAATGTACATTATATTTGTCCCTACAAGATTTAGTTACCTTGGAAAAGACTCAGAAACCAGTAAAACTGGGTGTTTTGGCCCAGGCACAGAACTGAATGGCAGGCCTTGCCTCCCACGGAAAAAGTTGCATCCATATGTGAACCGGCCCACAACGGCATGTGAGGTGACCGAGAGTGTGAGGATTCACTGCCCTGCTAGACTGGCAGGTAGTCCTGGAAGAAGGAACAAAGGAAGCAAGTATGGCCTGTGCGTGACCGAGAGGTGCGATTGCCTCCAGCACCCACTCTGAAGGAGGAACTGTCAAACTTCAAAGGGCATCATAAAAGTCCTTTGTTGCAAGCCGAGCCAGGCAGAGACAGTTGCCGCCCACACATGTGACAAATCCTCCCCATTGACATTAAATGACGCCTGTATTTTAAGACATTTTTCCCAGCACCCTGACTAAGTAGTCATTTTGTATTATGCTAGTTGTCCATGTAATTTTTAGGCAAATGTAAAGAGACCAAGTACATGTTTCTAGCACCTGGTGAACTGAAAAGGCCATGAAAGACCCATTTTGGGTTGAATTATAAATGGGACAGATATGAAACTGGGTGGAAATATGTAAAATGTTATTAGTAATATGTGTAGTCATTGGTAGAATTTTAAATATTATGCATTTCATAAGAACGGCAAAAATATGCCTAAGGGTGATGCAACCTGATACAGAGCCAGCGATCGGATTGTCCAATTTGACATATTGAATCTGCATATCTGCTTCTTATGGCGGTGGCTAGTATAAGTCTGAAGTTTTGATCTATAACTCATTTTTGTTAAAAAGTAGACTAAAGAGACAAAGAAAGGTCACGAATGCAAACACACACATGATGTCATTTCCCTTGAACTAATCAGCCCTGGTGGAGGAGAGAGGACTGGTAGGACTAATTCCAGAGTACTTCCCCCAGATTGTAAATTAGATGATGTCATTATGGCTATATAAGAGGGAGACAGAGAAACACAAGGGATTCAGATTCAAAAAGTAGATCCGGACATTGTAAGAGGATTCAATTCAGCACTACAGCTAAGTTAACGCCTAGTCTAGAATACTGAATGAAAACCCTTATTGATATATCTTTAGGTCCAGTTCATGCGTTCTGGATGACTACCCCTATATAACACCCCTCTCTTGGAATCCCCCTGACCCCACTGAGCCAAGAAGTAGTTCTGTTTTGCAAGTTTAAAAGGTTTATTTGATAATTTAAAATATATATATATCACACTTTATAATAAGTTAATAATTGAATAGCACACTTAATCTGATATGATAAAGATCAACAACGGAGAATCTGGCACTAGCACACTTCTTTATAATTACTAAGGAGTTGAGATGAAATGGATAAGGTAGCACACTGGTAAATAGGTACAGAAGTATAATGTGGTAGAAAATGCTTTATAGGGTTCAAGGAAATGCAAGGTTGAATGAATGAAATGCAGTATAGAAAATACTCAATATGATTTCAACAAAACAATGTAATCACTTTTCTCTGGCTATTCACTCCCCCCCTCTTTATGCAATGCAAGGGAATGGGAGGAAAGCACGCAGTTCTCAGAAATGCAATCAATGTAATCAGTTCAATCCCCCCCAAGCTTAGACAACAGAAGTTTAAAACACAGATAGGAGTTTTGAAAACACAGGCCCAAATGCTTTGATATGTGCTAGCAATGGATGAGAAATATGCTGGAAATGCTTTTTAATTCCCTTTCAGAGGTTCAGGGTGAGTGGTATGCGTTGGGGTTCACACGCTATTACTTCACAGCGGGTGGGTGTTGGCTACGCTTTCTTCTACACGCAAGGCAGACGATGACTGGTACCCTGCTCCCCCAGGCCCGAACGCGTGTAAAACCACCCGCGAGCCCCTGGAATACACGTACCCCGCTCCCCCAGGCACGATCGCGTGTAAAACCACCTGCGAGCCCCTGAAATACACGTACCCCGCTTCCCCAGGCCCGATCGCATGTGAAAACACCTGCACACCCCTGAAATACACGCACCCCGCTCCCCCAGGCCCGATCGTGTGTGAAACTTCCCACGCACCCCCGAAATACACGCACACGCTATTATTCACACAGCGGGTGTCCGTGTTTGTCGCGTACCCCTTTGCACGTCATTTGTCCTAGAGGGCCACAGTATGGGACATTCATCAGAGCTGTGTATACGTGCTTTTTGTTAGCGCACATTTTGGCGCGCAGTTTTTTTCATGCGCAGGGACGCTACCGCCTGCTTTTGTGTGGCGGATGTGTATGGGCCTGTGCGAGTCTTTGCCCGTGCGCTGCTTTGCCCTATTCGATTCCATGAATACGTGTTGTAGGCGAGCGTGTGGGCTTTCCGTGCACTTGCCTCCTGTACTTCCCCCGTGACGCCCACATTTTCACAAGTTGTTCCCCATTCCGCGTGTCATGCCCCGTGTTCCGCCTACTTTTGTTATGTGCGCTTTCGCTGTGGCCTTAGCGCATGCCGTTAGATGACCTGTGTGCCGCGCACTTTTTCAGCGCACATCCCACATTTTACTCGCGCACGGACTTCCATGAATAGATGTGCGCTAGTTTCCCTGCGATATTCGCACTTGCACTGCGATTTTTCAAGTAGCACTGTGAACGCATGTTTTCGCACGCGTGCGCCGATTTTTTCAGCGCACATTCATTCCATGAATCGGCCTGTTAGTGTAAAAAATAGCCTTAGCGCCTCATTAAAAAAAAATACTAAACATCTCAGGTGGATTTACACCAAATAAGTGAGCTAAGGGGTCTCCCCGCTGATTCCTCTAAAGGGCCCTGCTGGGCAGGCTTCACCTCTTCAGCTGACGGCTGGGGTATCTGCATCTATGATTTCTGACCTTTTCGCACCTGTGCCATTCACCTTTGAGGCGATATGCTCCGAGGTGGCAGGCCAACCCTGTAGGTAATGGCCCGCCGCCCAAGTTAAGGGCCCAAGCGCAGCGAGGCCCAAGATGTTTACTATGCCCTTCTTCTGGGCTTCCATTATAGTGCGCTTGTTATCTCACTCTTTTCTTCATGTTGTTCGTTTTAGGAAGAAGTGCTATAACAGGCTGGATATATGTTTTTAATGCAACGGTGCTCATTTATGTGTAAAATCTCCCTAGATCACTTATTTTTTGTAGATGGTAAAGTTTTCGACACTTTATACAGGTTAGTAAACAAGGTTAAGCACACAGGAACCTATGGTCCCAATATATCCGAGGTTTTCTGGAGACACTATGAATGGGGGTCTGGTAAGCCCCTCCCCACCGCCCCCGAGATTGGCAAGGTTCTATGGAATCCCTAGGCCTACCCAATTCTAGCAGTGGTGGAACACTCCAGGGAGGTCGCTCAGCAGGGGTGTGAGGCGGGCGAGATACAAGGTACCACTGTTACCCCTTTCAACAAGGCAATGTCCGGACAGATGTTTCATTGAAATGCTTTGGGACTGATTTACAAAAGTGCTTTTCAGAGGGAAACCCCCATTGAAAAATGCATTGTCAGTCAGGCCCTTTGTCTCTGTTAAAAGAAAATGATTCCTTTGTGTACGATAAAAGGCAGCGTTTGGTGGTAAATGAATGATAAATCAGCTGATTTACCACCCAATTCTTTAACCTGTATTGCCACTCTTTCCAGGATTACGAGTGGTGGAACTGAGGTGTAAATCCCTACTTTTGAAGCCCACAGGACTCCATGGGGATTTTTGGTGGATTTTACATGAGTATTAATTCCGCACAGTAAATCAGTAAAGCTGATTTTTGGCAGTAAAGTGGATGGGTTTACCTCCAGGTTTTTGCTGGAGGTACACCCTCCACCATACCACCAAAACTGCTAGTGCAGTGGTGCCACCTTTTGACGCACCTTCCTATTTGTAATGGGGCCCGTTGTCCTGATGCTGGTCTGTTAAATGCAGGTTAATGGATAAGGGTATTTTTATTTATTTTTATTTATTACATTTATAAAGCGCACAGACAACCCGGAGGCATTGAGGCACTGTTACAGGTACATGTCAGGTAGCTTGTCATGCAGTTCATATGAGATACATCAGTAATGAGAGTGTGGGATCAAAAACCAAGAACAAGAGTATTATCATGCATGTTATTGTTGGCGTACAATTGACAGATAAAGGTCTTTATTATGCGAAGAGCTGTGTTTTGAGTGCTTTGCAGAATAGCTAGTAAGATTTTTCAGTTCTAAGGGAGGAAGGGAGGTCGTTCCAAAGATTTGCAGCAATGTATGAGAAGCTGGAACCTCCGGCTTTACATCTCTTGACTTTGGGCACGACTAGGTCATAGCTCTCAACTCACCCGCTTTTGGTGGGTGTCACCCGCCTTGAAAGCTGATGAATCACCCGCCAAGCCCCTCCTACGCCCATTCACTTCTATGGGCCTCTCACCCGCCAAAAAGAAAATCGGGTGTTTTCACCCGCCTTGGTGACACAAAAGGTTGGGAGCTATGCTAGGTGGTCAGTGTAAGGGGGAACTCTTAGGTCTTGTGGTAGGCTCCTTGGAGATTCTGTAGGTGAGGTACGGGGGAGCTGTGTTGGATAAGCATTTGCGGGTGACGAGTGAGAGGGTTTTAAATTTAATGCGCTCCAGTATGGGGAGCGCATCCCCATGCAGGAGCATTCTAATACCATGAAGTTACAAGTGCTGAGCCCCTAGTGATCGGGTGGGTCATTATCCCCTTGTGAGTGTGGAGTGCCCATTGCATAGTTTGAGTGGAAACAATGGTTAATGAAGTGGAATATAAGTCACAGTCGGGATCGTTCAAGTGTTTGCAATCTGAGCCGCCAGGCGCCAAGGTGAAGGTAGGGTCCGCGGTTGAGGGTTTACACTCCTAAGTGTTCCAGGATTCATAAGTGGTTTGAGTGACTGCTGGTGGCCGCTTCATGGTCAAACCAGCTGGAGGCTACACAGGAGACCTACGGAAAGGGCAGTTCCAGGCAATCCCTTCTCTTTATTGAAAGGCCCTACTGGAAAGAGTTCAAGGCAATTCAGTGGATAGTATCGTGGGCATGAGGGCTATTAATACTTGGCCAAGGAGTCCAGCTGTCGAGTACAACATTCTGAGTGCCCAGTGAGTGAACATTAAACCAGTTGTTCTAATTCAAATTAGCAGAACTTTAGGATCAGCCAAGCCAATCAGAAAGGAGGATTCTGAGCAAGCAAATTCCAGTCTCAATGCTCAGCTAGTTGCTCGGAATTCTCCTCCCCGGCAGGTTGGGCTGACTGGAATGGTCCACTAATGCAGAGTTGTAAGCTGCATCATTCTTCCCCCCCCAAGTGCTCCTCGCTTCTCCTTCCATAGCTCACCATCTCCACGCATCTTCCACGGTCACATGACACACACACTTCCTCTTTCCTCTGTGCCCCAGCGACAAATGCTGCACTGTGTATCCTTCTTGCTTAGTGTACCATGCCACGTTTCCAACCACCTGGCAGCCTACCCAGCCGCACATGGGTGCCAATAGCCTTAGCACCTTTGGGAGGCAGGGCTCCAATTGATTAGGTGCCCTAAGAACTCCATAATGGCCCTTGCTTTACTCGGGACCACTAAGTCGAGCTTCCGGCACCAAATCAGAGTGAGTCCCGATTCCCTTCACCCTGGGGGAAGTGGTGAGGCTAAAAGAAAGCACCATACCGACATGATGAGCATAAAGTAGTTCATGGGAGAGGCTGGGTGAGCAAAGTCCCTTTCCGCTGGCCAACTTTGGGGAGGACTTGTGGAGCAGACAAAGAAACAGGGATAGTGTGTGATCCCTCACAAGGCAGCGGCTGAGCTCCGGTAAGTGTTTGGGTCCCTCTGCTGACATTTAGTGGGTGCAGAGGGAGTAACCAAGAACAAAATGGAGCCGAGTAAAGAGTGGTGCATCCACTACCCTCACAGCAGACACTAGGTGAGTGTGCGCCAACAGTGTCTTTGCAAATATAGATATCCAAGGATCCTGGAGGCATACCCAGCATTCTGCACTGGGTGCTAATATGGTTTTTGCTCTAAGTCTCAAACTAGCACATTACATGCGATCTGCCAAACCTCATAAGGCGCAGTGAATTTAACGTGGCATTGCTCATCAACCCAGAGGGCATCATGTCTAGACACACCTCTCTCCAAAATAAGATCTGTTAGAATGCAGTTAAAGACAAACCTTTCACCTGTTTGGCACACGGGAGAAACCATAAGAGGACATCAACTAGTGCTTCCGTGCTTTCTCACCCTCACGACTCCCCCCTTACACACACATGCACACACACATGCACAGATATTACTCTTTACACCTGCTCTTAATTAATATCTGCAACACAACTATCCTTCCTATAACGTGCTTGGAACAAGGCCCGGACTGGCCTATAGAGCAATAAAAACACAAAATGGTAGTGTGAGCCAGTTTTTTGGGTCAACGTGGGCGACTTTTTTGGCCAATGTGGCCACGTTTGGTGTATTACTCTATGAGGCTAGTAGTTTTCACCAGTGTTGCTGAATAAATATTTTTTAAATTGCACAATTTGCATCCCATTTTGTCAAAAAATCCCTGCTTGGGTACTATTCAAACAGTCTGTCACAAAAAGAATGAAAATTCATGGAACATATTCATGGAATCGAAAATTGCGATTTTCAATGGTGGGCCACTTTTTCATTGGTGCCCGAGACTATTGTGTGCCCCAGTCCGATCCTGCCTGGAACCAGTCCATATAAATGTGTTAACAGCAGCTGTACTGAGTTCCAGCTAATATTATCCCAGCCCCATGTTCCCATCCCTCTTCCGAGTCTTCTGTGGTCAGGTCTCATACTGACCCCGCACTAGTGCATACTGTTCTCGGGTCAGCACCAGGGTCTCGACTTGCTCAGCTGCCGGAAACTAACGGCAACACCCTGCTGAGCTGCTCCGGAAATGGCTGTGGTTTTCAGAAGATGGCTGACTTTTCAATTTCTACCCGCTTTGACATCTGGGAAGGCTGTGCACTAAACAATCCACAGCCTCGCAATGTAGGGACCCCTGTTCAGTGATTGAGAAGGTTTGGCAGCTCACACAGCCATGTGCTCGTGCTTGAACGAATTTTGCAGTGTAGTCCCTGCTGCTAAAATATCATGTGTGTTGCATGTGTCCAAGCTTCCTTAAGAGCTTCTTACCCACTGAGCTCTACTTGTTATTTAATCTGACGGTTTTTGCAAGTGCTGTCATTTTGACAGCCTTCGACTTCTCCGGATAAGCAAGTACACGATTGGCCACCTAGCCTTGTCTTCTCGGGTAGATGCGCCAACTAGTACTGTTATATCAAAAAATGGGTTCTATCTTCATTTATCGACATGCTTTTTTTAATGTTTTTTTTTGCCGACATGTTTTTTATCGGAAAAAATAACATGGCAAATCGTTCCTTTCTTTTGGGTGGGGGTTCCTTACCAACAACTCCCCCATTAATTTCACACTATTCCCGACCCCCACCCACCCTTTATATAACCTTTCCGACAGCCCCCTATTTTTTTCGCTTGGGTTTTTCACAGAACAAAATCGGCAAAAACCCCATCGAGAAAATGCATGCCGATGAATGGACGTCGTTACCCAAAAGAGAAGAGCGAAGGACAAGCAGTGTTTCAAACGCTATTAACTGGAGTTTTGTAGCGTCATGGGAATTAATAATGTCCCCTATGTTGGCATGTCCTGCTTGATCTGCTTCTGCGCGCTTTTTAAGAGAGAGAAAAATCAAAACTCAGCAACAATTCAAAAAGGCAACAATGAAAATGTAATTAGTTAAGTTTCACCTACTGTAACAACTTTGTGCATTTAAAAAATATATATACATTGATGCCCAACTTCAACGACAAAGCCTTGATGTGCAAGTGACTGCCCTTCCTGGTGAGGGAAGCCCCCACACATCGGGAGCTGAAGCATCTTTACCCTGGAATCCAAGCAAAAGAGCACACCAGGCAAGTAGCATTCCTCTGATACCCCCCAAACCCTGGAACAATATCCCCTGTGAGGAAGCCGCATTGTTCAGGCCTTCTGCGGGAACAAGGGGGCCCCCTAAGGACTGGAAATCCTCAAAAGGTATGCGACAAACTGCCCTGAGAAGGTATTAGGGGGATTTAAAGGTGGAATTCCCTAGTCCCTCTGCGTTCCCCAAAACCATTGTGCATCATGAAGTCAGGAGCTGAGACCAAACTGCTCCCATCCCACAATCACAGGTCTGTACCAAGGCAGGCCGGTATGGCCTTACACCCCCTACAAACCCGGCATCCAGTGTGGCCTGTGTTTCAAACCTCCCTTCTCCCAAATCAGTATTAATGGAGCTTAAAGCCACCAATCACGGAAAACGTCCCGAGGGAGTTCAGACAACAGATAGCGCTGCATCGAAGGCCGATGTGAGCAGAGCTCCCAGGGCGTATTCACAAGACGGTTAAGCAATCATTCTTCATCGCTGCACCAGCAGTGAGAATAATACTCACCAGCAACCATCAGAATCAGCTGGCATGCCATGCCTCCCCTCAGAAAGGATCCACCAGGACACCCTGGCACGTCCACCTCACTTTAACACTGCTAAAGGGGTTGTTATGCCTTCAACCGCCGCTCGTGACGTAATCAGTGTTCACCGCCATTATCAGTGGTGTGGAGACAATGAACAGCAGCAGGAAACATAACGGGACAGAGATACACTGGAGAAGGCTCACCTGAAACACTCACAAGGCGGAAGCAGGGGATGAATAGATAAACACCAATTAGGATTACATCATCTTTTTATTTATTTATTACTATATATTGTATTACAAATCTTTACTAAAAAAATCAATCTAACATACATTTCAACAGAAAAGAAATAAATACAGTAAAAAGAAAATCATAGTTTATGGATCATCACATCAAATTCAACGTTCTCAATAGCTTGATCACTTCCCACGGCAACAGAGATTCATGGGATGAGCTCAATCTTTCCCAGAATAGCGTTGTCCCCAACCACCAATCCTTATCCACAAATCTTGCAAACCTTTCCTTTAATTTCCTTGTACCTTGACAATCCAATACGTGTCTAAGAGTTTGTATGGCAGCTTTCTCGCCCAGCGGACAATGATTATCAACATATTCATCCTCATGCCTAACAAAGAGAATCTCTCTCGTTAACAGGAGAATGAGGCACAATCTGAGGAAGTCTGACCTATAGCTATGGTTGGGAAAACGCTTTAAGTAACCAGAGATACTAATTGTTTATCATATGGAGAAAGTGACTGATAAAACCTAGGGCTCTCCATTTCTGTTATTGTGCGAATCCAGTCTGATCTTTTCAAATGAACTTTAACAGCCATGGGGTTTCCAATCAGATATGATATAATATGATATGATATGGCATTTATAACGCGCCTATACACAAGTGTTTCAAGGCGCGACGAGGCAAGGGAGGGGGGACAGAGGGAAGAACAGCGATCTTACTAGGCCCGGTGACAGTGAGATCGCGCAAGTGCAGGGGAGGCGGGAGAGGGTAAGTGCAGGGTGAAGGGAGAGGGGGCATTCCAATACATAGGATCAACAGTAAAGAATAAATCAAATAAATAAATAAATAAGAAAGTAAAAGTGTGGCCAGCTAGTGGCAAGTGCAGGAGTAAGTGCAGACATCAAGTGTCAGGAGCTGGTGGGGGCTGTGGGGATACAGAAATAGCCCCCAAGTGCAGGGGTTGCCGGGGAGGCAGTGCAGGTGTGCAGCATGCAGGGAGTTGTCCTGGGCCCAAGATCAAAGGGTAGCCAGGTGACCAGTGCAGTTTCAGTCCGGAATTCAGCAGGGAAGAGAAGGAGAGAAAGCAGAAGCAAAGAGGAAGGTCTTGAGGTGCTTCCGGAACCGGAGATGGTTCTCCTCAACTTTCAGGGATGCAGGGAGGCTGGTCCAGAGGGAGGTCCCAGCCACAGAAAGAGATCTACCACCAACTCATTGCTTGTAGAAGCGACTGACCCTGAGGGAGTTGCAGGCAAATGAGCGAAGAGCTCAAGAAGGAAGATATTTAGGAAGAGAGAGTTGGAGGTATTGAGGCCCCAGGCCCCAGAAGGCCTTGTGGACAGTGCAGAGGGTTTTGAACTTAATCCTCACAGCAACTGGGAGCCAGTGTAGAGATTTCAGTCCTGGAGAGATACGATCCCTGGGCTTGAGGCCAAGGACAAGTCTTGCAGTCCTGTTCTGGATGAGTTGCAGAGGGTGTAGGGTAGAAGCAGGCAGATTTAGAAAGAGGCTGTTACAGTAGTCCAGCCTAGAGAGAACCAGAGCTCTGGAGACAGTGAACTTCTGGGGGAAGGAGAGGAAAGGAAGAATACCTCTGAGGAGGCGCAGCTGGTAGTGTGACTTCTTAGAGACGTCAGAGATGTGAGCAGAGAAGAAAAGAGTGGAGTTGAAGATGACCCAGAGGTTTTTAGCCTCACAGGTGGGAGAAGGAAGAGGGCCAAGAGCGGCCGGCCAGAGAGAGACAGGAAAGGATGGCGCACGTGTGCCGATGAGGACAATCTCAGTCTTACTGGCATTAAGGCAGAGATTGTTGGCGGCACACTACTCCTGGATAGCGGACAGGCAGTCAGAGATGAGAGAAGGAGAAGAGGTGGCGGAAGGGAGCCTGAAAATGAGCTGAGTGTTGTCCGCATAGCACTGAAAGTTGGGGAAGAGAGCGGCAATGCGGTGGGCAAGAAGTGACAGGTATTGGTTGAACAGCCAGGGAGAGATGTTAGACCCCTGGGCAACATCACAGGTAGAGATAGCGATAGAGGAGAGGAAGGATCCCAGCAGTGGAGTAATGTTGCTGAAAATGTTGGGGGTGCAGGGGTGGGGCAGAGGGAAGGTGGATGGTGTCTCTTAGGAATCGTTTCAGCCAAATTGTTGGAAAAGAATTTGGTTGAATGGTAGATTTGTCTGAATTCGGTCACCACCATTAGTTCGCAGCCAAAGATACCGAACATGAAGAGCTGGGGTTGCAGGGCTGTCCCCTGCACCCCATGTTCAGTATTTTTGGGTTTGGCAGTTGCAGGGGTGTCCCCCGCTTCCTCAGCATTGGTGGCAGGGGACCTAACAGAAAAGGGGACCCTGCAGTGTCAGATGGATGTAACTGATGCTGCAGGGTACAGGAGGGGTGGCAGATATATAAAAGGTAAGTATGGGTGGTTTATGGGTGTACTGGCAGTTGGGGGGACATGGGTTTGGTTTTTTATACCGAAGTAAAAGCGTATTCCCAGTGAAAATGACTACTGTCAATTCCGCTGTGATTTTGTACCTTGTTCAAACAAACTAAATCCCTGAGGGATAACACTAGACTATTACACCACAAGAGTCCACTGCTGATGCTCTGTTATAACTTTCATAAGACTGGTGGCGTATTTTCTTAATTCATTTGGGCCCCCACACATCTTCAGCAGGCCTGCCATGCACCCAGTGACACAACATAACATTCACAAACTTAATTCCAATAGAACATACAAACAATGCATTATTTATCATTCATTCAGACACAAAAGTCAACAAACATATGCCTGCATACACTCTCACTCACACACAAATGCACCCTGCAACTCCATTGACATACACTGTGTGCACACAACATTTATATATACATATACAATAACACATGGAAACAGTGGCACAACGTCCATTGAGCATATCAGACTTTATCACCCGTTGATCCCTGAAATTTTGGGCGAAATTGACTTGACCTAGCTGAACTATAAAGCCATGACCGAAAGAAATAGATTCACTCGAATGTCAGCAATTCCCTTGATTTTTCCTTTCATTCAAAGGCAGAAGCCATTGGTTAATGCAGTACAGGGGGTGACCAAGTATACTTGGTATCAATTTTTAAATGCCAGATATCTCCAAACTTGGCCTCTGCAAAGCACCTTATATGTGTACGTGCTGATAGGTTTTTTTCTACAAGATTCTGACTGATTAAAATGAAGGTATGTTTTCCTGTGTTCAAATGGCTCCAAGCAGTGGAGTACCGAGCAGGAGAGGGAGGGGAGGGGGCAAGCTGCCCCCATGGCTCTTTTAAGAGCCAGACCGGGACATTTGTCATTGGGACACCTCTCCTGTTCGGCACCTGAAAGAGGGCGCCCAACGGCAAAGGTGTTCCGCTGGCAGGACAATGTGTGCTGAGCAATTCCTGCTCAGCACGCTCATTGTCCTGGCAGCAGGACACCTTACCTGTTCCAAATGATAGAGTTGTCCCGCTGTCAGGACAATGTCCCAAGGAGCTCCGGCAGCAGAGGGTCCTCACGTTGCTCTGTATCAACAGAGCATTACAATGTGAGCCATTAGGCACTGATGGGAGGGAGGGGGTAACTATTAGCAAGGACGTTTGTCCCTTTAGAAATGTGAATGGGAGGGAGTGATCAGAAGTGAGATGGGTGCATAATGTTGCATGCTTTATGAAATAATGACTTTGGCTATAAAACCCAAGGGGTATTTGTTAGGCTCACATTAATCTACATGATGCTATTGTGACTTTGCATGCAGAATGGGGAGAATACAACTAAAGCCATACTCCCATTGCTCAACGTATTTCTATGACAATGTATATAGTGTATGGTTAGTTTACGATGAAAGGCCAGTTTATTATGTAATGTGGTTTGCTTCCAAGGCATTGCTATACATAATTATTTAAGCACATGAAATGTAAAGAAAAACCTTAATAAATATCTATAACAACTAAACCTGGAAAGATGTGTGCGGTTGCTTACATTGTCTACATCCTAGTTTCACCCTTTAACCAAGTGTGTGATCCTGAGAAAATCATTTAATCACATTTTGCCATATCTGCAGCTCTGCAAGCGACTCTGATTCACTTCAAAGCTTATGTTAATGTATTATGGTATTATAATAGAAAGCCCTAATGACTATAGAATTACTCCACATATGACAATATTGTAATTTAGGTATTTTGCACCACAAGGTTATTTGTCACTTGGCTTATTTGTGGCAACTTATTCTAAAGTCACTCCCATGGTGCCTCCAAGTATCAAATACTGATGATGTGCCTTGTAATGTCCTTTTCTGTGAAGTCACTTCTGTTGGTGCAATCTATATGCAAATTAGGAGGTTTGCATGTATTTTGCATCAGAGGGCTTGGACAGAGCTCTAATAGAAGAGTTTCCTGCACCTGGAATGATCCTGCAGGTTTATTCTTTTTGTTGTGTGTTAAAATGCCATCTTCCACTAATGTTACCAAAAAAATAGATTGGGGCAGGGGTGGGTGGTTTTGGGGCACCAATGAGAGCATGTGGAATTCGACACACTGCATTTCGTTGCTCACCCCCCACCCCCAACCCACACTCTTACAATGCTGGATGCTCCCCTGCTTAGTTTGGTACGTGAAGCAATTTTTGGTGGCCTGTAACCTGAACCATGAAACCCATTTACTAATTTGCACTAAACCGTCCTGAAAAAGTGTCTGCAAAACTAGAAATACTTTTTTCCAGTTTGGTGAAGATTATTCTTGGCTGCAGTGGAAAAGCTATACAGGGCTCCTAAAAGTGTGCTTTTAACACAAAATCCCATATGGTTCCTTCTGCGCACCTAGAACAAAAACTGCTTAACAAATGTTCACCATTTTTGGAAGGCATATAACACTCAGCTTCATTTCACAGAATTTTCAGAGTACGACAGTTTTGGGTCACAGGTTTTCTCAGCTTGACTCTTTCCACTCTACTTGGGGAGGTCGCACCTTCCACCAACTTCATTTTGTATTTAGGATGCTGGTGCTTTAGTAGCATCTGAAAAGTGGCAAGACTCATTTTAGAGGCATTGCAGAGCTGTGGTTTGCCACAGAGAATGCCCCATTTGTTATTGTTAATGTGTCTTCATACCTGGGGCCTTAATGTCTACTGTGAGCTCTGCTCACATTCTCCAAATGTGACACGCTCCCTCACTAGGATCAGCCAGCAGCCCAGCCCCCCAACAAACACACACAAACACAATAAAAAATAATTTAAAAAAAAGACCCTTTGCTCTGCTTTCAAATGCTGCTGAGGCCACGTCTCATGTTACACCGACCTAACCTCTTCACACTCACGCACCTCCAGAAAGAAACCAGAAAGCTAAATGAGCTTCCTAGTTCCTGTCTGTGTGTCACACAAACACAAATCCGGAAAGCGATTCACTGTGGCGCGGCCCCGGGAAGTACTGCTGCTAGCGTGGCAGCACAGGTGCCAGGCCCTGCAACAACCTGTTCAGCACCCTGGCTGCTAACTTTGTGCCAGGCCAGCCAGGGTGAGGGACTGTGCCACGCAGGGCATCCCAGGCCTGAATGTGTTGCAGCGTGGCTGCCAGCATCTCAGCATTATGTAATGAGAAAGTGCAAGCCTTGCTGGGCACTGCAGCCGGGCTTGCGCTGTCCAATTACATAATTGATGATTGCGCCCCCCCGGCCCTCCTCCTCCAAAAGATGGGGGGGTCAAAAAGGCATGCCACAGAAGTTGGGGGGGGACAAAACATCCTGTACCCCCCTATAATTATGCCCATACTCCAGTTGGACCTGGGAGGGTCGATCAGAGAGGAAAGAAGTCAGCCAAGCCAGGGCCTGATCCGTGATACCCAGGTTATCACAGAGACGGTTGAGCAGGATGGCATGGTTGACCGTGTCAAAGGTAGGAGAGAGATCATGTAAGATGAGGACACAGGGGGTATTGGAGTCAAGGTTGGAAAGCAGGTCATCACAGATGTTTCATGAGAGCAGTTTATTTGCTTCTGGCAGCTCTGAAGCCAGACTCATGGTCATGGGGAGAAGCAACCAATTCAGTGTGAAGATTAAGCTGGGAGATGGGCAGCTTTTCCACGAGTCTGCCCAGGAAGGGAGTGATGGAGATTGGGCGGTAGTTGGCAGGGCAGGAGGGGTCAGCAGAGGGTTTCTTAAGAAGAAGGTGCACAAGGCAGTGCCTCAGGGGGGGAGGAGTGGTTACAGAAGTCAGCAAAAGCAGGAGCCAGGGTGTCAATGTGGTCCTTGATGGTTTGAGAGGAACAGGGGAGAACCTGTTTTGACAAGACTTTCATAGATCAGACTTGTCTAGAGATCTCGTCTGGGGAGAACAGGGGAAAGACAGAGAAGGAGGTAGGAGAAGTGGCCACAGAAGGGCCAGAGGAAGAGAGGGGAGTAGAAGGAGGAAGGGAGGAAGAGAGAGATGAAATGAGAAGCCAGGGATGTGCAGAGGGCCTGGGAGGGGACAGGAGAGGTAGAGACTGCAGCAAGATTGGCCAGTTCAAGTTCGGCCGAGTTGTTGGATGCTGCAGAGATGAGGGCTTGGATGCGGGCTCTCTTCTTGGTGCGGACAGAGAGCCGGTATTTCATTTGGAGCAGGCGGCAGGCCAGTTTGTCAGAGGATGTACAGGAAGCACGCCATTTCCTCCCAGCCACCTTGCACATGCGTTTAAGGGTGGCGAGGTGTGAGTCGTACCAGGATTTGCACTTAGATTTGGGCCTCAAGCAGATCCTCATGACAGGGCAAGAACATCAAGAGTATCAGATATAGCAGAGTGGAGCATAGAAAGGGCTGTGTCAGGGTGTGAGTCAGCCAAAAGGGGAATGGGAGATGAGAACGTGGCGGCAAAAGCCTCAACTGACACAACGCTTCATGGGTCGGATAACCGAGAAGGTAGGTGGCAGTGCTGGAGTTGGCTTGGCCTGGGGGTGGAGAGTGAGCTGGGAGGAGGGGAAAAAGTGATCACTCCAGGAGAGAGGAATGGTGACAGGGACAGAAAGGGGAAGGTCTGTAGAGATCAGAGCATCCAGAGTGTACCTTGCAGAGTGAGTTGGGCCAGAGGGGAGGATAGAGACTGAGAGAGAGTTGCAGAGGTCGCAAAAGAGTCCAGAGGAAGGACATGAAGCATCCAAATGGATGTTAAAGTCTTCAAGAAGGAGGAGTTGAATGGTTGAGACCAGGAGGGAAGAGGAGAGGTCTGCACTCAGAGAGGAAGGAGGAGATCTGACCAGGTGGCCAATAGATGGTAGCCACAGTAAGGGAATGGCTAGGAGAGAGAGTCTGCAGACAATGCATTCGAAAGAGGATTAGGCCTGCGTAGGAATGACAGAGGCAGGAATCTACTCCGGGAAGATCACGGCTACACCCCCTCTGGAACGGTTTCGTCTGGGCAAGGAGAGGATCCTTTTGCAGACATTCCCAACCAGATAATAGTTCCAGGACGTGAAGTCTTAGATTGATTAGGAATTTGTTTGAGCAATCCTCCAGCATAACTTTCAGATCCTCATATAATTAAACTTTCTTTGGCACGAGGATCCGCCTATATAGAGAGAGTACCCTCAATTCAACATGAACGGTCAAAGATTGCAAACCTAATTCATACCTTAGACAGGCCGTAGGTAGACACTGCAGAAGAGTTAAGACCTTTTTTCACAGTTTGCCTTCCAGGTTTCAATTAATCGATTTTATAGCAGGATATCCTTCTTGGCCCTATATGAGTACAGGAATTACCTTGCCAATGTAGAACTTAATCAAGGGTTCTATCGTGAAATTGCAGTAGAATTGATTATGTTTCTTCATTTGGCAGCCCAGATGTATTAGCTTGCCTTCTAGGGCTGTTCTTACATAACCTTGCGACGGGCAAGATCTTATATTGAAGCGTAGGTATGTAACTTCCCTACAAGCATATTTTGGCGAGATAACCTCCAACTATAGGAAGATGTTTTTTTCTGTGGTCACTTAAATATCAGTATTTTGGATTTCGCTGGATTGATCTTTAAATCACTAGAACATGCGTAAGTGTCCAAGGCTTCCAGGAAGTCCTGAAAACCCCGGGGGGTATAGTCACAACACAAGATTGTCCCCATAGTCTACCCAGCTATGTTTTTTCTGAACCGATCTTTGGACTCGCCAAGCCATGATCACTCAAGTGGCCCACCAAGTCCTCTAAATAAAGAATGAAGAGGCAAGGGGCGACTATGCACCCCTACCTGACCCCCCCTTCCAATAGGTATCTGAGCTGCCAGGCTACCCTGCAAATCCATTCTTACCCTTAAGTATGAACGGTCATGAAGTTCTACTATTATAGCCAGAAGATGTGAAGGTAGACCCCATTGTTTGATTTTCTGCCACAGGCAAGCTCTATTCACTGTGTCAAAAGCCTGTGACAGATCAATCCAAGCCCCAAACAAGGGGGGGTGCCCCTTTACCAAAGGATTTCCTGGATGCCGTTTTCATTATTAAGCCAATCAGAGAAGTTGACAAGCCTCAACGGAAGCCTATTTGGTATTGTGATAGTATTCCCTCCTTCTCCACCCAGAGTTCCAATTCCATTAGTATTATCCCCACAAACATTTTACTATCCACATCCAGAAGGGAGATAGGGTGATAATTTATGGGATCAGCCCGATCGCCCTTCTTATAAATTGGGATGACTATCGCCCCTCGCCATGACTCAGGTATAATCATAGAGCAGACTACCTCATTGAAGAGATGCAGCACTAGTCTTGACCACAATATCGAGTTCGATTTCAATATCTGATTGGTAAGCCCATTCAGGCCTGCCACTCTCGAGGTAGAAGATTTTTTTATCAAGTCCTCTATGAGTTCCTGATTTATACTCAACTCCCAGTAGGTTTTGTCACAATGGGGATCCCAAGTCCCTCATCAGAGGGGCATAAAGGAATGAAAAGTGTGCCTGCCAGATTTCCTCTGCAATTATGTTACTCTGTAAGCTACTTTGAGAAGAGCCTTGTGAGTTAATAAGGAACCAAAAGTTCTTGGAATTGGCCAAACCCAACCTGCGGAGTATCTGCTCTCCATCCTGCTGCAATCAGTGATATTCACGTTACTTTGACTAATTCCTGTACTTTGACCAGACATTTTTCATATTTCCTCTCTATAGTCATCTTTACGAAGGGTTTCCTGTTTCAGCAATTGGATGTCTCTTCTTAACTCCCTCTTCCTATGACACGTTGCTTTATCAAAGGAGTGGCCATGTTTTAAATTTGCCAAGGACCCCCTATTTTAGGCATGTCGATTGTCCATAGGAAATCGACAAATTTGTGGGCATTACAAATAGATTCAAGGTAAAGTTTGTCAGAATTCACCAATAATCTCAATAGACCCTTGTTCAATTTGGACCCACCCCTCCAAATCTGACCATTCCATTGCCTTTGCTATTTACTAATACAAAGCCAGGTTGGACCTTTACAGTAGGTGTAATCTGATTGCAAAAATATCCCCCACAAGCTTATCATATTCACTTAGTCCGTTCGCCATTACAGAGAACTGGATACTCTTATCAAACATGTCCTTGGATAGAAACATGTAATCTGTTTTTTAACCTTGCCGCCCTCGCGACTGTCAGAGAGGAAGGGATGTCTCCAGTATGTTCCCATTTGCCATAAAAAGAACCAATTCAGATAAGAAGGAGTACACACATTTGGCATTTGACATAGGAGCTCTCAAAGTTGCTTTGTTCCGATGTGATCTGACACATTGTGAATTCAAATCGCCTGTAAGAATTATACTTATTGGACCATACTGCATCTTACTGTGGACCAGAGCATCAGCCAACAGTTCCAAAAAAGTAGGCACAGTTGATATTGCGGGATTCCAGTATATGTTGATCACAAGCAGGGCTTGAGTTCCACTCTTGAACTTCAGGTTTACTCTTAATGCCAAAATGCCTGGAGTTGTGTTGCATACCAATTCTGGAGAGGAGAACACTGCATTAAGAAAAGCAACCAAAAGCCCCCCTGCTGGCCTCCCCCTGTCTCTACTCTGCGTCACTTGATCTTTAACTGTAAAGCCATTCACGGCATAATAATTAAAAATGTCCTCTCCGATGGCCCTGTTTCTGAATGAGCTGGAACCTCTCGTATTCCATCCAATCAGCCCAAGACTATGGTCTACTAAATTAACTCCTCAGCTAGAACCAATTTCTGAGAGACCTCAGAAATTATCTGGGGAACCAAAGACCAGGCATTATAATTTGTTTTGTCTTCAAGATGATTTCCACTCTGGTTAAACCCTCTTGCCAGTCCAGCAATTTCCGTGCCAGTGGGACCTGAAGAACCAGTAGCCTCCTCTGTTCTACGATGGGCATCTTGTTTTTAGCATCCGTTTTACTATGGTCCTTCAGAGTGTCTGCTGATATCTCGATTTCGGCCAAAAAGACCGAATCAAAATGATATACCCATCTAAAAGTTTGAAAATAGGTACCACCAAATGTTCTACCTACCAAAAATGCAACTTTTGGTTGGGTAGGTCATTTGGATTCGGTCTAGGGCTACGGGGGCTGCAGGGGTTGCAGGAGCTGCAGGGGTGTCCCCCAGCCCCCGCTTACTATACTGTTAGCGGAGGTTGCTGGGGTGTAACCCGCAGCTGTCATGCAGTCCCCCAAAAATAAAAAATAAAGGGCTGCGAGGGTGTCCCTTGCAACACCCCACTCACTATGCAGTATAGTGAGCGGGGGTTGCGGGTGACACCCCCTCAGCTGTCCTGCAGTCCCGAAAAAACGAAATTTTTTTTTTTTTTAAAGTAAAGGACCCTGCGGCGCCGGTTCCCGATCACGAAAGTGAAAGAGAACCAGCGTTGCAGGGACACAGTGCATCAGAATGAAAGGTAAGTAGGGGGTGGGGTGTGTTGGTGGTGTGGGTGTGGGTGGGGGTGGGGTGTGGGCAGGGGGTAAGTGTTTCTATAGATTTGGGTTTGTTTTACCATGGATGTCCGAAATGGAAATGTACGAACAATTTTGTATAACGTACATTTCTCATGCGGTCATTTCCGTCGTGGACATTTCATCTGCAGTAAAACATCCCCAAATCGATATCTCAAGGCCTTTTATTGCAAGAGCTGGAGTAGCAGCAATAACTGCATTCGCTCCGAACCTGGATTTTTGACCACTTTCCACCACTGCTGCAAGAGCTGGTGTAGCAGCAAGAACTTCACTCCCAACCTGGATTTTAGACCAATTTCCACCACTTGGGTTTTGGAGTAATTTGGAAAACTGATATATTCAATGTCATGTGATGAAAAAAAGAAAAGATCGTCCACCTCCCTAAAAATAGCCAAAATTGCACTCATATTTAAAGGGTTTGATTTATTATTCCGAACTACTCTTTTCATCCATACCTTTGAGATTCTGTATGGTCTACCAATTTGGGCAGTATCTTGAGCACTACCATCCAAGAGTCTTTCCTCTTTGTCCACCCTCAATATCGATCTAGTAAGGTGGGATGTTGAGGAGACTTGGTCCTTCTCACTTGCGACTGCCCGCCTACCCGCTTCTTCAAATTGTTTTGGTATGACATTCCATTTTTCAGACTGCAGTTCTTGGAAAGATCTTAATAAACCCCTATTCAAAATACTGCTCCTGGAATTCGTGTCCATGCATGGCTCAATTGTCGAGGAAGCCAGCATGGCCACTTGAATGCCTGCATCCACTGTGTGGATTTCATCATTCACGGCTCCATTTGTTGACATAGATTGAGAGGTTACTTTGGTTCATAGGGGATTGCCACTGTCTTAAAAGAGCTTGGGATGGGCTAATTATATAAGCTGGCCTAATTCATCTAACTTGCGCAGCATTTGTCATGCCACACAGTGAGACCCCCTCCTTTTTTGTTCACCATGTACCTGTCAGTTTATCCCTTAATACAACTTTAAAGGCTTTTTAATTGTCTTTCCTGTATCCTCAAGGGCATTGATGGAAAATAAATAGTTGATTCATTTTAGTTACTTGAGGGTTTTTCAGCAGGGTCTTTAAACAGAGCCGCAGAAAGAGACCACACACATTCCCTCATATCAGTACTAAAGAGATCAATGACTAGAGTTGACATTCAAACAAGTTATGAGGCCACTTCAGTATTCACTTCACCATGCATTCACTTTGTCACATTTACCTCTTCGGTGAAGTAAAGGTGTGATACTCTCTTAAAATAAATAAATAATGTGGAGTTTTTTCTTAAAGCAGAAAAGCAGCAAGCACATCATTCTACCTGCCAAACAGGGGAAACGTGTCTTCCAAGGAAATCTGGTAACCAATTCCGACTCCTCTTCTCTGTGGGACCACACCAGAAGGCAACATCCATATTCTTGGTAACAGGAACTAACAGGGCCGACATCCTCACCTCAGCTGCAGGCAACGGCCACATTTGCACCACCATCCCACAGCATTACACTAGATTTACACAAGCCCTGTTTAGACACCATCTTTCCTTTTACAGATCCCATGACATGGCAACAATTTATTTCTCCCTCAATGTGGCAGCCGGCTCTTCCTGAAGCCTTTGAGCATGTTGGCCATGTACACAATATCACACAAAAAAACGGACATTCAAAGCTTAAAAGCTGCCAATGATTCCTTCTCACTATTATTGTGTACCCTCAATGCTTACCCTCATCGGAAGAACACCCTTTCCCTTTGTGATGTAATATAGCCCTAGGTAACGCTGTTGCTCCACCTATCTAAAAGGGATAGGTAAGGGAACTCGCTCTCCTACTACAATGAGTTTATTTATTTTTTATGAGAAGATTTTGTATTCAAACAGCTCTAGCTGTAAGTTTCAGCACTCTACTAAAAAATTACAAAAAATTGCAATTTCGGGATGACTCTTCCCTAATTGCATTCATTGTGTGGTCAGGCAGTTCACGTGGGTCTGCCTGTCTCTATGACTATTTATTTGCCCTCCATGAAGTATGTCTGATCACCTCAATGGTATACTCCAGAAAACCATGTGGCTATGAGACTAAAATTATTATAACGCGTCTAATTTTCTAAGTATTGTAGAAAGATTCTACTTCGACATATCAATCTGTCTTCTACCACTGATGTGGATCTTCAAGCCACTGTGCCAACAGGTCAAACAATAACACTATATTCTCAATAAACTGTAATGGTAAACAAATAGTGTTCTTTTCATTTGACTATGTGTCCCCTTTGTTAGGTAGACATCTGGGTCTGTGGTCGACCGGTTTCAATGATTTAGCTTTTCATGCATCATCTTCTTCAGGACCCGTTAGTTCACTCAGATAGATTGAATCTGTTCGTCCAACAGATCTCGCACAGTATGTTCTGACTCACACACTTCGGTGTGACTTCGAAGTGTACTTGACAGCTGCTTGTAACAGGCTAGTCTGCCCCCACTTCAAGAGCAGCGGAATCTCTCGTGCACTGTTGAATTCTCTTTATCTGGCATGTAGGGCATTAGTCTCCAAAGTGATCCTCTGGTGTTGTTGGGTAACTTTTTCCGCTCGTCTAATGGGTGTTACCGTATTTCACAGGATGGTATTATTTTGTCTCTGTGTGCAGAGCGTGCAGCGAGGAGCCTGATGTGGAATTTCACGCTGCTCAGGACTACTGTTCGCTTTACTGCTTTCATTACATATAAAATGCAATCATCATTATCATTAGTGTCATATCTGAACAGTGTAAACTAGCCATGTGCTCTATAACACTGCATTCTTATTACACATTCAACTGTAGAAGCGTATGCATACCTGAACATCCGCTATCGTAGGCCATTACCTCGTCTAAAACGAAGAGAACACACATGGTTCTGATCTTAACACTTTCAACTTACCTATCAGTGGGTTACTATGGCGTAGCAAGGTATCCTAGCTGTGGATGTACTACACAATAATTGAATCCAAGTACACAATGCATGCCATTAATGTCCTACACCTACTCTTATTGTGTGCCCTACTGGTATTAAGTCAACTGACCAGCATCACAGGACACATTACTACAATTGCATTTTACCTCTCTATGACTAATATAATGCCAACTACCATGAATGACATACTCACTCCTCCTTTACCCCAGTTAAACTTGAACTCTCATCATTGCATATCCACTAGAGCTCCTGGAGGGATCATGATAGATAAGAAACTACAAACTGACCACTACTGTTTTAGTAACCCAAACCAACGACTGCCCAATAACCACAACCTAACCATGGGTTTATCTAAAACCAACATACTTTGCCACATACTACTTAGAAACAATAGACTCCACTCCAGACTGACCAGACCTCATGAACTAGTGGCCACTAAGATCCACACAGGACAGAGGAGAGAATGTCTAGCCAGCAGACAAAATGATAAATTCAACTGCAATCCTGCTACCACCTTACCCGTACCTAAAGTTGATGCTCTGACCTCTAATAAACAACCATGGCATAAGCCCCCACTGTGTTACTTGATGAAGAAGCAAGTAAGTGTACTGCACCTCACCTATTTCCAAGTAACCACGTCCCAGACCTCAAGGCCACCCTAATAAACGCAAGATCTCTAGTGGCGCACGCCATCTAAATAGCTGATTTAATCCGTCGGAAGACTACAATTTTCTAGCCAAAACAGAATCATGGCTACATGCAGCAACAGGCCCTGCCCTCATGCTCGCAGTGCCTGATAATTACTCCATTCTCAGAGCAGATAGGTTTGACGCTTGTGGTGAAGGTATAGCTATCATAGCTAAATCTAACCTAAACATGAGACTAGCCCCCTCATTTGATGCTAGATCTTGTGAATCGTTTACAGCCAAATTACCTATATCTGAATCACAAACGCTTATGATTCATCTTATCTATAGACCTCCAGGCCCCATTGGTGCATTCAAAGAGGACATTACTACTATCTTATCTGACAATCTAAAAAACACCTCTCAAATACTCCTGCTGGGGGATCTCAACCTGGGATTGAATGACCCTAAAGACCAACAAGCCATAGCTATCTCCAATGTTCTTAGGGAACTTGGCCTCATCCAGAGAGTGTCTCTACCCACCCATAATAAAGGCAGAACACTAGATTGTGTGGCTGATTTTAACTGCAAGTCCTCAATCACTGCCATTACCCCACAACTATGGAATGATCACCACCTTTTAGCATTTTCACTAGCAGCTAAAATCCCAACATCTAAAAATAACCTAGTAGCTCCTCCTATCCCAACCAGCAAAAAAAGAACATCACAGTAGACAAGTTTATCCCTTTACTACTACCGACCCTTAATTCACTGACAGATACCAATGACCCGTCTACTTTAGTAGATGTTTATAATAAAACCATGACAAATGCCTTAGATACCATTGCCCCCTAAAATTGAGAAAAAGTAAACCTAGAGCTCACCCGAACTCTTGGTTCACTCCACACCTTAAAACTCTAAGAGCTGAAAAAAGAAAATGTGAAGTCACCTGGAGACACTTACCTTAAGACAAAAATAAATCTAACCTCACCAACATCTCATCCTTATATAAGAAAGAAATACTACTTACCAAAAAAGAAACGTATAATAACAGGATTCTCCAAGCCAATTGAAGTACAAAGGAACTCTTTGTAATCCTAAAAGAGCTTGAAACTCCGGCTCCAGTGCCAGACAATTGGGTGAAGGGCCTTCTAATAATCAGAAGACCCTAACTAACAAAGTCACGCTACTTCAATCCAAAATTGCCAATAAAAAAACTAACTTACCAAATACTGACAGAATCGCCAATACTCCTTTGAAATCAGAAAAACCAGAACAATGCTTCAATTTTACCAAAGTGTCAATCCTTGAGGTTGAAAAATGATTGTCTCCCTTAAACCGTCAAACTGTCAAGGAGACAAATGCCCAGCCCAAATTATTAAATATTCTGCGAGAGACCTTGCACCTTTCATAACTAAGCTAATTAAAGCCTCTTTCACAACTGGTACCATCCCAAACAACCTAAAGGAGTCCTGGGTCCTACCCCTCCTCAAAAACAATCACTAGATCCCACCAAACTGACCAATTACAGGCTGGTCATGACGGTGCCCTTCTAACTTAAAATCTTAGACCGTGTGGCCTATCTCCAGATACAGGAGTATTTAGAGTCCAATCATCTCCTTGGAGTTCGCCAGTCAGGCTTCAGGCCCCAACACGGCACGGAAACTGCGCTGATCGATCTCAAAGCACAGATAGACCAACTTAACGACAGGGGGACTACAGCTTTGTTACTTTTACTGGATATCTTGGCTGCCTTCGATTTGGTGGATCACAAGGTCTCATGTAATCATCTTGACTCAGCAGCCCATTTCTCACAAGATTTGAATGAGAAAGGAAACACACAGGTTTGGCAGAACAAGTCAATCGTTCACAGCGCCTGTACACTGAAGAAATTAGGGAAGCACTAAAGCTGCAGGTG
Source organism: Ambystoma mexicanum (assembly GCF_040938575.1). Lineage (NCBI taxonomy): Eukaryota > Metazoa > Chordata > Amphibia > Caudata > Ambystomatidae > Ambystoma > Ambystoma mexicanum. The sequence goes on along the minus strand of NC_090927.1, from coordinate 580,453,980 downwards.
GCTGAGGGGTGTGGGAGCACTGCCAGATGCCACCCACAGTTAAGAACCTAAATGAACACAGACAGTTCTCAGTCTCACTGCGCTGAACAGTGCAATAGTGACAGGTGTTCCAAGTCATTCAAAGAATGAGGGATTTCTCATGAGTCCAATGAGTTTAATAATGAAGTAGCCTGACACGTGTTTCCAGTCATCACCGACTCTTCATCTGAGGCTGAAAGTTTGTTAATAAAATGAAAACGTATTGCTAATCAATGCAGTATCGATGTAGTATTTAATTACTGATATGAAAATCCGAAATAATACCTTGTACCACTCAGAAAATATGATAAGTTTGTTCCAATTCTGTTCCTTAACATATACCTGCTAATAATCAGGTGTTTTGAATCCATCGTATCAAGGACAGATTCCCATTTATCTAGTAGATTAACTACGGGAATCATCTCATCTTTCTGAATTTGTACAAGCAGTTGTTCACTGTAAAGATCCACTGTGGATAGAACTGTAATGTTTCTTCTTCCAGAGCAGAAAACCACTCATTATTTGGTCGAAGATTTATTTTGATAGGTTCAGTGGAAGGTGCTTCAATATCATCTTGTTCCTTCAAAGATATGATAGTGATGTCAGAGGCTTGAGTGTTTTGGAAATTAATTTCCACTGGTTATGGATGCTTTTCAATTAGGTGACAACCTTTTTAAACTGACATAGTTGGCACTTCATTTTCACTTGATTGTATGCCAAGTTTCCAACATAAGAAGCCCCTCGACCCACACACATCCACACAGACACTATTATCACAACCATTACACCATACTTACATACTAATTTCACATAGGCTGTAACTAGAAGTAACCTGTATTCTTGGGTGTGGAAATATTTGAAAGTGTCACACTTCCATTGACTATGTACTGGGCTCCTCCAAGAGCCCCAAATGTGGGCAATGGGCATGGCCTGCAATGGTGCCCAGTGAACAATTTCCCTAGTGCATGGACTGTGGCACTGTCCTGGGGATACTGTTCCTGGGATGTGCCGTGCAGTCCACCCATTACATACACAAGGCATATCTACAAACCATGCATAGTGTCTACATTTTCGGAAGGAATAACTGAAGGTTAACCCCTGATTGCACCTCCAAGCCAACCAGTGTGCTTCTCTGTCGACACTGTGTCACTGTCATTGCCCAATGGAGGGTCTGCAAGCCACACACAGAACAAACTCAGGCCTGGCCCAGGTCCCCTGCAGACTGGCCTGGGTCTGCGGGTCCCACACAGACTTGATTCAGCCCCAGCACTGGTTCAAAGTCCCTGAGTTGGGTTTGCAAGCCCACATAGATCCTTCCCAGACACTGCTATGAGATCAGGGTCTCCAGTCCGGGTTTGGGGGCCCACGGAGAGCTGCTTCATACCTGGTTTAGTCCCCATGGGCCCTAAATCAGGTCTCTTGGCCAACTCAGTACCCACTGACCTGTCTCAGGATTTATGGGCACTGATCAGGGTCTTCAGGTCTGGGTGGACCCGGATGCACATCTATAGACCTAATCCTTGGCCTGTAGAGCCACCCACACTTTGTTCCATGTACAGAGACCTTGATGGTCCTTGAGTGTGCCCACAGGTGTAGAAGCAGGTCTATGTTGCCTCTATATCTGAGTCAGGTCTGTGAGTATGTTGACCAAAACAGCAAGGTGTTTTTTCTTGGGACATATTCCACCTTTCTTCGCTCCCTTGGCTTGCTAGAGGGTGGGGGTGTATCCCTGAGGTTGCCATTATACTTCTTTTTATTGCATTTTCACCACAGATCCTTTAGGGAATCTAAACCAAAGAAAAATAAGCATAGAAAGAAAAGCACCAGCTTAATGTGAGCGGCAGCCTGTTTATAAATTGGTTCATATCTTTTGGCACGTAGTATGTGGTCCCCGCCTTCAGGTGAAAAGCCTGTTCCAATATCTTGCTGTTCATGCCTGTAGTGCGCAGTAGGGAGGGAGTTGAACAGTTAATAGACATAAACATACTCTGATGACAGTTGGGAAACAGTTAAATGTATGGCGCTTAAAGGGATGTCTCATGGAATTAAACTATGACTTAAACAGTTGCCTAAGCGAGGACGCATGAAATGTAGAAATGCAAAAAAAAGATATTGAAAAAAGTGAGGATGACCTATAGAGCGAGTTGCCACTTCAGAATCCCAGATATGTAATTTAAGCATATTTTACTAATTACATTGTGCTTTGAGGAAATTGAAAGCCAGGAGAGTGTTTAATATACATTAGTACCCGGCGAGGGGGGTGCAGCTCCCTCCCAGCCAATGGGGAGGTTCAGAACACAGGTGTTATCAGACGGTAATCCTGCTGCCCTGAGCCTCCCTAGGGCTGGCAGCCGCCATTTCCCCTCGCCGGGTAATAAGGTAAGTCTTCCTACACCCTGACCCCCATCCACAGAATTACCTCCCCACCCTCCCACCCCCACTTACCTTCTTTTCTGTTCATTTTGGGAACGGAAACACTGGGAACACGTGTGTCCACATTGCGTCCACTCCCAATCTGCGACAGGCTGTCATCGAAAGGAAGAAGGTAGTCCCTTCTTCATTTCCATGGCAGTCATTGTTTTGGTTTTCTTTTTTCAATTTTTTTCAATGGCCGCCATGGAAAGGGAAAATGGACTTCGTTTTCCCTTACCCGGCAGCCATTTTATAACTTATTTTTTTCTGTTCCGAAATGCCAGAGTGTTTCGGAATAGAAAAAAAACTGCTTTTAGTACTTCGGTCTTATGAGCCAAGGTACTAATAGCAATAGACTCCTCGCAGGGGGGATTACCACTTCAGGTAACGGCCCGGGGCCCCGGGGGCCATCGGGGCTTCGCTCGGAACTGTAACTGTGGGCCCCAGGGCATTACCTGAAGAGGTAATGCCCTCCCTGCTCGGGGTCTATTGCTTAATTGAACACACAAGGGGCTTTAAAATTCAGCAGCTATACACATACATACAGAGTTCCCAAATAAAATGCAGAAAAAGAATCAAAAAACATGTATACAGATTGTACAATTTCTCTGTGCAGAAACGGATACCATAAAGAGGACACATGCAAAGAATGCTATGTTGCTGTTTTCAAGCTCACAATACAGCTGATGAATAAAATACTGGGACCACCTATCTTTTGCAAATCCTGATAAGTGAGTAAAAAGTGTACTTGACAGCTCTGTGTCTCCCTGGGTAAATGTGCTCTAAACATAGCCTGCAAACAAAGCATGGGTAAAACACTGAATTACTGTAACAAGCATTGTCAAATCCAACAGTTTTGGGACTTGTTTAGGCATTTGCCAAGCACGGCCATCATATGCAGAGGAACTAAAACCATATGTCAGCTGTTGCCATCTTATGGCCATGTAGTAAAATGATGGTAGTGTCAGGCAAATGCCTTTCCTCGCCTACACAAAAGCCAAAACTGTTGTGTTTGCCAATGCTTGTGGTTCCTTTTTCTTGTCCACTTGTTATGTGCACACTGTGGACCAGAGTGAAGTGGGTCCCATTGTAACTTTTTTTTCTGTTCCAAAACGCCGGAGCGATGAAAAGGAAATGTGTAGATTAATGATCAATGTCTCAGAGAAAGTCACAAAAGGAATTTGGAATACCACATCAAATTGCAGCCCTCAACCCTCCTATGAGTCATCACCAGGGAAACCGAACCAGCGCTCATTCACGCATGAATGTCCATTTCCAATTACCATGCCAGATCTGCACAAATATTCAGGTGGAATATACAGTGTTCCATAATAATGTAAATGCAGGGAAATGGGTGGGTCAGTAGTCAACAGGAGGAGGGGAGACAGAGACTTCAATGCTATGGGTACAGCAACAGTGGCTCCACTGTATGTAGTGGCCCAAGTCCATGCTGTCAAGAAGCGCAGGAGGGGCACACTGCAGTGCGAACAAAAGCGCCATGCAGACCTCATCCACTTTATGTGCACACATCACTATGTTATTGCTCTATATAGCCTGGCAAGTGTAAAGAGATGCAAGCCTAAAATTCATCCTACATTTGCCACTTGCTACTGTGTAGGCAGATTACATGGGGGTCTGTTGAACAACATCACCATCAACGCTTCCATTCGAAGCCTGTATACTGAATGATGAAGCAAATTCAGAAATGGAACAGCATAGACAGTGTTGGTCATAGTCTGCTATTTCCCAACTCATGAAATGCAAAGTATGCCCCCATCGGTAGAAATGTGCTGATTGTGCCTTTATCCTGTATGACAACAAACTGATGTGAATGTCTGTGGCACAGACTGCCCTACAATAGTGAACTACATACCACAAACCGGTTAAAGTGGTTAACTACTCATTATTAAGCCATGCTCAATTATGTAAGTGATAGGTGGCTTTGTGCAAGGGCCAACTACATCACCTTGATTGTACTCTGTGTCTAACAGGGCACAGAGGATACCCGATGCGATTGTGTCTCATGAGAAACTGCAGAATCCTACCAACCCCAGACAGCAATAGTACAATGCTGCTCACCCACAGAACACCATTGAGTGGGCATTTGGTCTACTGAAAAACCACTTCGGGTATCCAAAGGATGGATGTAACCTTCAAGCAGTGTCCTGAGAAGGCCTGCTGCATTGTGGCCATGTGTCCCATGCTGCCCAACGTTGACCATCACTGCAGTGTGGCCATGCCAGAGGAGGATCAGGATGATCCTGATGATGGAGGCCATAGCCATGATGGTTTGGCTCCAGGGCCTGGGCAGCTTGTCCTGTGGGTGGTTATCAATAAAGTCTTCCAATAGAGGTTATCATTGAATCCTCTTCATATTTCTCCTCACATATATCTGCACGTGTCTGCCATGTGTTTCTCTAAAAAATTAATTGTGCCCGCCCTTTCCTGTCTTTCCAGGCCAACACATTTCACATTGAACTCGGGAGGATAGCTCAGAGGCAACGTGCTCGCCTTGGAAGCAAGACGACATGGAGCAACACAGGTTCGATCCCCGGGTCCTCGTATTAAGCGCGTTATAAATAACCTATCATATATCTCATATATTGTCCATTTCTCTTCTCCCTAGATTAGCCTTACTCCTCACTGCCCCTTTCCACGTACCCAGATGACACAAATGTGGTTCAACCTGTACATTTCCTCTACAGGTAAAGGTCGGTAAAATGATGTTGCCCCTTTTTGTTAAAAGTGTCCTGTCCATTGTCCATCAGCTGTTGCATCTAGGCAGAGTCCAGACCAGGGGTAATCCAGGGAAAATTGGATGATGAAGAACCACAAGGGAAATCCAAAGAATCAAAAGTCCATGGTGTGGGAAACTTCATGCAGGATGCAGCCAAAAAGAAATCAAATAATATGGCAAGCCTGTCAGGGCACTCTGGCATGCTGCCTGGCCTAAACCCAACTTGTGGCAGATGCAGCTTCTGGAGCAGCATCAGTAGCAGCCCGCTTCCAGGCCAGACGTGTATCCTCACTGGCCTCAGCACGGCTCATGGGCCAGATAGGTATCCTGGAAAAGAATCTGCAAGGGTATTACACTCTGCACACCCTTATTCAACAATGATATGAGAATTTCCTTGATGGATATTGTTTATGCCAAACAATGTTCATAAAGATATCATAGTAATTTTAAGGTGAATTGGTCAACCCTGGCACACGGGCTGAAAACCTAATACAGGAAAAAAAGAGGTTCCCAGCTAGGGATCTCCCGTCCCCGGCAGACTATCACAGGCCCTGTTACTGAGCCAAGCATTTAATAAATAGTTATCTATGGTAGTTTGATATTTCTGATAAATCTTGAGTCTGGTAATCATAACAATTGTTTCATACTTGTTCCATATCACAAATGTGTCTTGAGGCAATTAGCTTAACATATAGAATAATATTTTAATTATGAGTCCCGACGCATTTCCAGAATATCTTTCTCTTCATGAAGGGTTTAATTTTCAAATCAATTCTACAAGATAACAAATCATTTTAGAAATTCATTCAATATTTCTTTTCAGTCGTCATCAGAATCATTAAATACAAATGATATAGTTCTCTGCATCAATTCATTAATAATACTGCCTAATTAACCTTCATAACATCTATTCTGTTAAAAGTGATTACAAATCCTAAGCAACACATAACTCTTCTGCTGATAATTTCTTTCCAAATAATCAGTATATCTACAATGTGTTTAACGGATCTATCCAACATGTCCAATTTCATTTTGTAAATCGCGTATTTTATATTACATTTCCATGATGAACCGTATCAAGATGAACATTCTTCAATCCTAAATTAACATCTAATGCACTCTGGACCAATACGCGATTTTTCTCACCTTAATGTGTGATTATCCGCACTTCTTTTATGATGGAGTTCTATTCCTATCAGTCAAATCTGTGCCATGTGTTGATCTGTGTGGACAGAGAAATCTAATTCACTAATGTAACTTCATCTGTTGTATGGTGGTAAAAATATCTAAGTGTTACCACACTCACCTAGTTTTGAATAATGTGCTGGGCTCCCTGTGGAAATTCTGTGAATCAGAGAACATATGCTATGTCAGTGCCTCTGTTTGAAAGGTGAGTTGTCAAGGTCAACCAACCTATCAATATTAGATAAACCTCACTCACCTACATGGAGGATTCTTTCCACATAACCTGCGGTTTTCTGGAAGCTGAGTTACACGAATGCCGCAAAATGGGCGCTATTTGTAATCGCAATCTATAGCGTCCTTGCGACGTCATCATGCATTACACATATGATGTTATGCATTCATGATGTCCCACGGTTAAACAGCAGACGGCAATCATTGGAGTACAAAAACTAACCCAGGATAAGCCTGTTAATACCATCCTTTCAGGGTCATCCGTTTTCATATGCAGAGTCTGTATTTTCTAGAACTTAATACAAATATTGTGGAAATTAAAATACAGTGGAAATTAATTTAAAACAATGTTGAAATATAAATCAAATGGCAATCCTTGCCTAGGCAAGGTGATTGTAATCAATTTTAATTGATCTTGGGAGTAGACCTAATTGTGTCATTCCTGCCTAAAGGCAGTACGATAGTACATAAATATTCCTAACTGGGAACCTCTTTTTTTCCGGTATTATTTTCCAGATAGGTATCCTCCCATGCCTCCCACAACTTGTTGGCTGCCCCAGTTCACGCTGCACCCTCCCCAGGGACGTGTTTCCAGCATCCAGGAGTGTCTCCAACATGAAACAGGCATCACCAAGTTGCCTCCCATTCTCCTCCACCTGTGCATTAGCAGCCTCCATGGCTGACACTCTTTCAACCAGTTCAGTAAAGAAGAAGTCAGCCACAGGAATTGTGGTCATGGGTAGGGGAGGAGGTGGTGGATAGTTAGTGCCTGTTCCTGGCCATGGTCGTATGGCACTGTCCCTGGAGATGGTTCAGTGTGCCATTTATATGGCACAGGTGTTGCTGGCTCCATGGGAGTGGTAATGTCCTCCACCTCCAGCAGCATTTCCCCCGCCCAGCTAGTGTACCTTTGATGGTGCCACTGTGACATTGGCTTGTTCAGATGTTACTCACCAGTAGGTGTTCCAGTCACAGTGAGATTTCAGCACAGATGTTGCACTGTGTACCCGGGCCACAACTTTGTGTCGGGGTACCAATGTGTCATGGCCAGTTACTGGCAGCGAGGTATCGCTGGGAATCCCTAGGAAAGGCAACAAATGGTCCAGTTGACGCCTTTGTCAATGTTGTGGAAACATATACCTCTGTCAAAGTGTGCTCCTGCATTAACACCTTCTTATAAGCCATGGGGAGTGTGTCCTGTATGTGTTTCGCCACTGGTGCCTGCAATGGCTGCTAGGCTGATCCATCATTCATGTGTTCACCTGTTGAAATGTTGCATTTGATGCCATTGTGTGGATTACGTGAGTATCATCTGTGCTTTGGTATGTTGTTAACATGAACCATACGGCATGTCTATTTATGTGTTGGAAGCATGCACCATCAATTTTCTGGCTTATAGAAGATTGTGAGATGGCACACTTGATATGTATGGTGCCTGTAAGTGTGGCCATGTAGTATCGTTGCACATGATGGATGGCTCTAGCAATCCAATGCTGACCTCTCAGGTTTGGTGCCTGGCCATGTCACTCAGTTTCATATGACCTTGTAAATGCCTACCTGGTGGGATTGATACTGATGTGTTCTTCTACCTTTCTCCCATGTGTTTCTGAAGGAATGCTGCTGGTTAGTTGATGGGCTGCATTTGCCTTTCCATACTCACCTCAGTGGTCTGCATTTCCCTTTCCCCAGTCACCCATGACCTCCCTCAGGTTCTGTGTTATTAACCAGGATGTTGTGGTAGAAACAACAGAATTGAGGGGAATTGTGTGGGATATCTTCAGATGCTACTTGTTTTGAATTGGGCCTCCCAAACACAGAGTGGGTATGTATCAGTGGGGTGGGATTTTGCATGCTAATCGTAACATTCATATTGTGTATGTCAGTTGTGTGCATACAGTGCATTCAGGTGCAAGTCATGAGTACTGTTGTTTTGGCACGGGGTCTGCTGGGCATGAGTTCACTTGCATGGACAGATGAGTGTCTTGTTTCCAGGTGCAGTGTACAACCATTTCTTCATGTATTGTGTTCCAATTGTGCATGTGACCATTTTTCTTCATGGCATGTTCTGTTCTTATTAGCATTTCATGTATCATCTGTGTGCTCAACCTACTCTGAAAGCTCCGATGTGCAAGTCGGGGGTGCAGTCATGGGTTAGCACACAATGTAGCAGATATGTTCAGCGGGTGCTGGTCAGCAGGTTACATGGAAATCCCTTTTAGTATGCTCAGGGGCTGTTTTGTGGAATGCAGCAGAGGACAGACTTGTATGGCCAGATTTGACATGTTTCACCTCTTATCTATGCATGTAATCTCAGCAACTGCTTTTGTGTATTGAGGGGTGTTCAGAAGGCTGCATTGACACAACATTAGGTATAACTCTTTCATTACCGTCTTACAGCAATGACCATCGCTCTCGCTCTTGCTCTCTCTACATTCTCATTGTCTGTGTTCTACCTTCTAGCTCTATGCCTAAAACGTTCTGTTGTGGGCATTCCTAACAACTCAATTTCTTCTCTTCCATCATCCACAACATTCACCCACACATGCATTCTCAAGCCTTCACTTCCTCCCTCTTTCTCCGAGACCTTTGGAGTACCGCCATTCTCTCCTTGTTCCACACTCTTCCCTTCTTTGACCAGGACCGAGGATCCGAAATCCTTCACTATTTCCACCTCTTCCAAAAACCTTGACTGAATATTCCTCACTCTTCCTGTCAGTCTCAATTTTATCACATCTCCTGGTTTCTCCTCTACTTCCTTGCAACAAATTTGGCGATCATACCTCGTCTTAGTTCTCAACTCATTCTCATGAATTTTTTCTCTCACTCCCTCTATATGTACATGCTTGTCTCTTAATTCCCCCTCCGTCCTGGGAAAAAACGAGTATTATGCCTGCAGCCCCCTTCAAGCTCAAATGGTGACTCTCCAGTCACCGCATATGGTGCCAAGTGATACTGAAATACCCTCTGCATCTCTGCCCTACTCCAATCTCTTCTTGTTTCAACCACAATTCTTATGGTCCACCTTAAAGTGTGATTGAACCTTTCCACACAGCCGTTACCCGTGTTCAATACCATATCCTTCCAGGAACTCCTCAAACCTTCTAGATACCAATTGAGGAGCATTGTTTGAAAAGGGACATTTGGGAATACCCTCCATTCAAAATAGGGGCTCAGGAAATCTAATTGTGTTGTCAGATGTGATTTCTTTCATTATGCACACCTCTGGCCATTTGGACAACATGCAATCACTACAACCAGATAAGCACCCCCCGACCCTCCAATGTTAAAGGACCTAGCAGGTCCAAAGCAATCTCTTTCCACAGAACCTTGGGAGTCTCCCTCACTCTTATGGGTGGCTTGTTGGTTCGAAGTATCTTGTCACTTTCCACACACTCATTGCACCCCAGGACTTTGTCTTCCACATTTTGATCTACTCCAGGCTACTAAAAATCAGCATAAATCAAAGCCTTAGTCTTTCCTATTCCTAAATGACCTTTGTGTCCCAGCTCTCCTACACTATCTCTCACCGCTTCAGGTACTATCAAGCGGTAACCTCTGCACATATATCCGCCATCTAAGGAAAACTTGTCTCAAACTCTCTTAAATTCCTTAATTTCCACACCTTCGTACTCACCAACCCAATTTGATTGTACCAGCTCCTTCACCTTCTTATAAACCTCATCTTGATCAAATGCCTCCTCCCAGTCAACATGTTTTACACACTGATGCACTTGAAAAATATTTCTAATCTTGTCATCTTCCCCATCACTCTCTTCACCAGTATCACTGGCATCCTCTACTACTACCCTTGACAACGTATCTGCAATCACATTATTTATACCAAGAACGTGTTCCCGTTTTACAGCAAAGAACATCTCACGTCCTCACCACTCACCAACCGCTGCTCGCTCTCTCTTTACATTTTCATTCTCTGTGTTCTACCTTCTAGCTCTCTGCCAGCAACCTTCTGTTGTTGCTATTCCTAATAAGGGGCAGCTCTGCTATGTGCTTGGGACCAGCACTAGACCCCTCCATTGTATGTGGATTCTTAGTGTGAGGGATCAGTGATTACTTCATTTGTCTGTTGTTTGGTGTTAGAGTATTGAGGCTTGCATGCATGCTTGCGTGTGAGGGGTGGGCATGTTACTGTGCCTGTGTGCATACACCACAGATGTCATATTGTCCCTTTGCAGAGGTGGGTCTGATTCCATGTATCATCGTCTGCCTCACTCTTGCACCTGGCAAAATGTATTGTGCATCTGCATGGCGGAATCAGAGTGCCATGAAGGCATTCCATTCCTATAGATGACAAACCCCTTCTTTGAGGTCTGACGGTAAGCACTTTCATGTGCTTGACCTTCTTCATTTACTTGCTCAATGCATGTAGGATATGCCCACATGTGACACAAAGGTACATATTTTGCATACCCTTCAATGCTGTATAAATGCAAAAACATAATGGGGGCCTGCATTTATTTGTTATGTTTGCACAACTGTGTGCAAAATCAAAAGGTATGGCGAGGTCAACTACTTACATTTTTGTATCTGTCGTCAATATGTGAGTAGGCACAACTTGCTAAAGCATTACTATGAATTCCACGTGCACATTAGCAGGTGCTACATTGGTACTGAATACATTAGGATGGGGAAATGTGGCACCAAGATGGAGGTCAGCACAACAAGACGATCCGTGCCATTCCCCAATCATGTCACTGCAGGGATTGGGCCACTGCGTGGTACAGGGACATGTTGCCATGATTGTGCCCACATTTGTCCATTTCCCACTGACAGCCACATGACATGGGTCTGTGTATGTAAAACTGCATCATTTATGTGTGCTTACCTTCGGCTCCTGTCTCAACTTCTGTGATTCGATCCATGCCTCTGAGGTCATTCACCATCATGGCCTGTTCTTTCCCCGACTGAGCTCCCTATCATTGGGGCTGCACCTCTTCCTGTGGCCAGCATTCCGTGTTGCTAATCAGCTTGCAGACACACCTCCACAGGTCCTGCCACTGCTTCCGGAACTGATTCAGGGGCCAACGGGTCGGGGTGACAGCATTCACCTGGATGAAAATGGGCTCCCAGGTCCTATTGCCCTTGTGGGCCGGAAAATGTGTGGTTCACAGGACCTGTGAAGTATGGCTCATCTTTGACAACTCTGTGAACTTTGGCCGGTGAGACATGGTCCTGGTGGGTGGCCGGTGGAGTGGGCCAATGTAGAAGGCAGGCTGGTCAGTAGCTGGGTCAGCAACAGTTAAGGGCCGTAGGAGTGGTGAATCAATTGTACTACATGTGGATGAGTATGCAGGTGATGTGACGCTGGGGCAAGCTGGGGAGGTTGAAGGCCAGAAGCAGGGGTGGAGACAGGAGTCAGGGGGTGCACAACAGTAAGGGATCAAAGGGACAAGGTGTGGTCAGGTATGGGATGGAGACATAGGGGCAATGCGTCAGTCAAGGGGGGCAGAAAATGTCAGACAGGGCAGCAGCTGTATGTTGGTGGTAATGGAGGGTGAAGGAGCAGGCTATGGGGCTTCTGTTTCTTTAAATGGGGCTACATGGGAGGGAGATAGGGGTTTCCCTGTGGCTATTGCAGCTTTCTGGGGAAGGGATGGTGTAGGCCCTGGGAGCAGAGTGAGTGGGTTGAGCTGGCTTGTGGGTGGGAGGGCGGGTTCGGGTTTAAAAAAAAAAAACATGGTGGGCTAGGGTGAGTGATATGGATTGCCCTTGAAATACTGGGCCTTTCTGAGGAGGGGGAGGTATAGGCCTTGAGCGCGGTTGGGGTGAGGTGAGCAGGTTTTGGAGGTTCTGGGGTTTTATTGTAATTTTTTATGTGGGGTTGGGGGTAAGGGATAAAGGGGTGCCCTGGGGAAAGGGAGTGGTATATGCTCTGGAAAGGGTGGGGTTGGGCAAACTGCCCACATGGTCTGGTGAACTTAGCTTTCGAGTGGACCCGGAAGTGGATATGATGCAAGAGGCACCTGTATGCTTTTTTTTTTTTAACTTTATTTTTGCATTTTGGTGAAGCATGCATATAAACAAGCCCAAACAGTGTGTTGCAAACTTGCCGCCTTTGCCCTCCCCGCAACCAACCCCCTTGACCCCCGACGTGTACATTTCGGTCCGTCACTCTCATTATGCAGCGAACTACTATTGCGTTTTAGTTCTCTAGCATGCAGTTTGTGGCGACTGAGCTGGTGACTCAGTGGAAACGGCGCTGGAGTGGAGGTATGAGACATATGGGCCCCAAATGTCCGGAGGCCTTGCGTGGAGGGGCAGTGTCTTTATGAATTCCATTTCTGTTTCCTGGCAATAGAGAATGTCTTTCCTCCAGCTCGCTAGTGTAGTGGATGGACCCCACCCCCACGCCATGGCTATTCTTCTACGCGCCAGTACCAATAGTACGCTTGCTAGTTTTCTAACTGGCAATGATAAGGATTTTGTCAACCCTAGGAGTGCCACCATTGGGGCGTGCTCCATCTCCTCGCCGATTATTGCTTTGGTTTCACCAAGTACATCTGACCAGAATTTGGCCACCGTCAGACAGCTCCACGGCAGGTGCAGAAGTCAGCGTCGGGTGTCCCACATCTGTCGCATGATGCGTTTGACTCAGGGTGATGTCTGTTTCTCTTTTTGGGGGTGTAATATGTTTAGTGCACAAAATTGAAGTGAATTTGTTTGAAACGTGAGTTAAGTGCCACCTTTTGAGTCTGTTGTAGTATATAATCCCAGTCTTCGTCTGGGATGGGCGACTGTAGCAAAGTTTCCCATCTTGCTTTTGTTTTGGGATTTGATGGCAGTGTGTCCATGAGCAGGGTTTTGTAGATAGATGAGACCAATTTGCCCTCCCCTTGTGCCTCTAATTACTGAGTGCAGTAGCTGCCAAGTGGGTGGTTGTTGTGGGAACGATGGGATGAGGTCTTATAGGGTATAACGGACTCTAAAGTATATGAAAATGTCTAGGGAGGTGGTGCTACCTTTCTTCTTTGCTTTCCGGGGTGATATGAAGGTTTCTTGTATGAAAAGGTTGCCTAGTGTACTTATTTTGCGTTTGTCTGCCCATTTTAGGAACACTTTCTCAGCAGTAAGTGGAACCCCGGGGATGAATTTGACGGGGAGTAGAGGCGAGTATCTGAACTGTATCTTATACTTTTGGGCCATTTTCCACCATATAGTGTATGTGGATTGCACTATTTTCAGTGTTGAGTGAGGCATGGCCTGTTTACTGATGATCACGTCCCTCAGCAGGTTGGGTGAGGCCAATGCCCATTCGACCTGTACGTGTGGTCTTACAAACTGGGGCTTATACCAGTGACTGAAGAACTGGGCTTGGACCGCCCAGTAGTACCGTTCCAAATCGGGTAGCGCTAGGCCACTCTTGGTGACAGGGAGAATGAGGGACGTGTATGCCACCCTTGCGGGCTTGCCCGCCCAAATGAGGTCCAGAACCAGACTTCTCAGATTTCCCAGGAAGTGACGTGCTTATGTTGGAAAATAGATACAGAAGTTTGGGGAGAATTACCATCTTTACGAACGAGGCTCTTCCCCAGAGGGTGGGCGGGAGATTTTTCCACCTGTTCACCTTTTCCCTTAGTGTTCTCAGTGTGCTTTCGTAGTTGCCTTTGAATATGTCGCGGTGGTTTAGGGACATCGGGATTCCCAGGTATCGAACGTGAGCTTTTCCCCAATGAAAGTTGAAATCATCTTTAAATGTTCTGGTCTTAGTATTTAAGGGGAATACGATTGATTTGGTTTGATTAATTTTCAACCCTGATACCAACCCACACTTTATTATTATTATTTCATTGAGGTTTTTGCTGGGGTTTTGCATGTACAGGACTATGTCATCGGCATAGAGGGATATTATCAAACGGTGTGGTCCTATTTTGAGCCCTCTCTGAATTTGGCGTTCACTGAGGACAGCCGCTAGGGGCTCCATCACGGGGGCGAATATCATGACGGATAATGGGCATCCCTGCCTGGTGCCGCGTTGGAGATTTATGTATGCTGACCGAGTCGACCCGAGGGTGATTGCTGATTGGGGCTGATTATAGAGAAGCGAGACCAGCTTGATATACTGTTTCCCAAGTCCGAGCTGCTGCAGCACAGCAAACAAGAAGAGCCACTCAATGGAATCGAACGCCTTTTCGGCATCCAGCAGCACCGCTACTGCCTGTTGATCGGGGTCCAGTGCTGCCAGAACCCCGAACATTCTACGAATCTCAAATGTTGTGTTTCGGCCAGGCACAAATCATGCCTGATCTGCAAATACCAAAGCGGGCATTAGTGGGAGTAGTCTGTTTGCGAGAATCTTTGCCTGGATTTTATTATCGAGATTGATTATTGATATTGGGCGATAGGATTTACATTCTTCGGTAGGTTTGTCTTTTTTGTGCAGGAGAATTACATTGGCTTCCCTTAGTGTTTGTGGGAGAATGCCGGATTCAATTGCTTCTTCGAAGACATTTAGGAGAAGGGGGGCTATGACTGGGGCGAAAAATGTATAGAACTCACCGGTTAACCCGTCAGGTCCTGGGGCTTTGGATGGCGGTAGACTTTTTATTGCTTCTTGGATCTCATCTAGTGTAATGGGGTCGTTCAGTGGCTCGCAGAGTTCCCTCTCCACCCAGAACAATTCTGTGTCGTTGAGATAGCTCTGAATCGCCTCAGTGTCTGTTGGGTGCCTAGCACTGTATAGCTCCTGATAGAATGCTCTGAACACTTCAACTATGTCTTCTTCTTTGTGTAGTATATTTCCCTGCGGGGATCGGATACTATCCACTCTTGTTGGTCTCCTATCTGCAGCTATGAGCCGTGCAAGGACGGCTCCAGGTTTCTGGCCTTCGCCATATTGTCTAATTCTGTGATTGTGGCTCAGAAGTTTTAACTCACATTCCGCTAGGTTTCTGAAGTTAAGAAGTTCTTTCAACATTGCCTGGATGTGGTCTGAATTGTTGATGGCTTGCTGGTTTTCCAGGCCTTTCAGGTGAGTTTCGCTGGCGCCTAGTTCTCGTCGGATAAGTTTCAGAATTCCATTTTCTTTAGCCAGACAAACACCCCTTACATAGCATTTGAGTGATTCCCATAGCACCCCTGCGGAGTTGACAGTTCCCTGGTTAATTTCAAGGAAGGTGCTGATTTCCTCGCGTAGTTCAGTAGCAAAAACTTGATCCGTGAGTGGTCTGGGTTTAAAGCGCCATTGGGGGGGCCGTTGTCTAGTAGCCGGTAAGCAGCATTCGAGAATTACAGTGGCGTGATCCGAGAATGTTTTGGGGAGTATTTGGCAGCTGCCCCATTGACAATTGCTGTGTGCGGAGACTAGCAGGTAGTCGATACGAGAGCTTGTATTATGGACGCTTGAGTGATATGTGTAGTCTCTGATTTCCCAGTTCTGGTTTCTCCATATATCAGATAGGTCGAATGCTTTGCAGATCTCTTGCACTTGTGGGCTGGCCTTGGATGGGTTCGCTGTTGTTGGCTGTGACTTGTCTTTTTGTGGGCCGAGATGTGTGTTCAGGTCGCCTCCCCAGATTATGGTTGCGTTGCGCACTTGTGCTAGGCGGGACAGCACCCAGTCGAAGTTATTTGCGCCGTCTGTGTTAGAGGCGTAGGAATTGACGAAAACCACCTCCTCTCCCTCCACAATCCCCTGTACCAGGAGTGCTCTTCCATTGTTGTCCCTTTCCATTTTGATCAAGCGAAAGCACAGCGAAGAGTGAATGAGGATTGTGACTTCCCTGGCGTAGGATGAGTAAGATGAGAAGTAACAGTGGCATCCCCAATTGCGGGCCCAGAGGTGGTCATTTTGAGGCAGAAGGTGGGTCTCTTGAATCATTGCCACCTCTATCTTGTGCCATCTGAGGAGTTGCAGGATCTTATGTGTCTTGGCTGGGATATTGCCCCTCTAATGTTCCAGGTTGCTACTTTGAATTGGCACGGTAATGTTTTATATGGAACCCGTTTGAGGGAGTAGCGGTAGACTTCTCCTCAGTGATGTCCCGGTACTTTGGCTGACTGGGTCGTATAGGAACTTCTTCAGACGTGAGGGCATGCGGTGGACGGCCGCGGGGCCCGGGGCGAGGTCTGTGGCCAGGCGGTGGTGCATGGCGCGCACTTTGAACAACAACAACCTTATAACAACTTTCCTTACACGGACAACCCCCAACTTGTTCGTTTGGAACCCCCCCCAACTAGAACACAAAAAGTGCTGTGCACGGGGTGCAGGTGGCCTTCCAAGACTTAGGCCCCCACCTCCCGATTGCTAAGATTGACCTGAGGGCTCGTTTCTATCTTGCTTTGGATCAGTGCCATGGGTGTTCATCAAGGCGGGATTCTCCCCACCCTTTCTCTGCTAGCAGATCCGGCCTTTTGGTTTGCAGGTTTACATCCCTGCCTGCCGAGGAACAGTGTGGCTTTCTCGTGGGAGTTGAAAAAATGAGTATTCCCCTCATGTTGAATGCGTAGTCTCGCAGGGAAGAGCATCAAATACGTGATTTGGTTGTCGCGCAGCCTGTGTTTAACATGGGTGAACGACCTCCTTTGGGCTTGGACTGATGAAGAGAAGTCCGGATAAAACTGAATGACGTCCCCGTCGTAGTGAAGTTTGCCCTTCTCTCTTGCCATTCTTAAAATCGCGTCCCTGTCCTTATAGCTTAAAAGCTTGGCGATGATCAGGCGGGGAGGTGTCCCCGGGATGGGTCTGGTTGCAGGGATCCTGTGGGCTCTTTCCACCACGAATAATTGCGACAGAACAGTGGGACCAAATAGCTTGGCGCAAAGTTTCTCGATGTGCTCCTCCATTTTGTTTGGTAGCTGTTGCTCCCTGACTCCGACTATCCTTATATTATTTCGTCTGGAGCGACCTTCCAAGTCCTCATTTTTAGCCAGAACAGTTTTCATTTGGCCCTCAAGCATGGAGACTCGGGTGGTGAGTGCTGATGCACCGTCGTCCAGATCAGAGACCCTTTGTTCGACGGAGTCTAACCTGTCGCTGTGTTTATCGAGGCGGTGTTGCAGCAGGTCCACCTTGGACGAGAGCGAGTCTATCTTGCAGTCCAAGCCGGCTATCCCTGCTTTTAGTTCCAATAAGATCTCCCTAATGTCTGGTTGTTGCAGGTGTTCTTCCCCTGATGGATTAGTTGGGGATTCTGGGCGGTTATCCGATATGGGCGTTTTGGGTGCTGGGCCCGCATTAAAGTTGGGTTTTCTCTGGGACTTGTCCAACTTCCCCATCTTGGCCTTGGCGGATATGTGGGTGCCATTCGGCTGTTTGTCCTGTGCTGTCGGAGGCAGGGTCAGGGCACCCAGTTTATGCGTTTTATGCCTTGTATGTGGGGCCGGACGGGTTAGATGTGCCAGCACTCGTGGATGTGTCCTGTTGCTGCGTGTGCCCTGTGGGGCGCTGGCAGAGCGGGCACAGATGATGGGCCGCAGCACGGTTGTGCTGGGATAATCTCACATTGGGGACTGGTGGTATTTAGTCGCTGTCCGTCTCTAGACCAAGTTCTTTTCCCTGCGGGGGTGTTGCTGGTTTCTGGTGTTAAACAAGCTGATTTTTGCCGCTGCATGCTGCACCAAGAGGGGCCTGGACTGGGTTGCGTGAAGCTGAATTGGCGGGAGCGCCTCTGGTAGCGAGGACCTCCGCAGGGTATCCTCTTTCTTGCCAGCCCTGCTGAGTGTTGTTGGCTTATTGTCCTGTTTGCTTTGTGTGCTTCTGTGTACTTTTGCGCGCCTCCCGCCTCTCACCTGCCGGTGTCTGCTCCGACACCGTCTTACTGCTGAGTGTGGGCCTAGTCGCTGCACCGCAGGGTCGGGGAGGCACCACCGCCGTCCCGCGCATCTCTTCCGCGTGCTCGGGAAGGCAGGCTGTATGCGGCTTGGCGTGGGTGGGGAGCCGGGGAACCGCTCGGAGCCGTGAGGCACCGCGGGTCATCGGGGGTTGCACATAGCGAGCCAACTCCAGCAGTGCGGCCCCCTGGTGCCTCCCCCCCTGCTGCTGCTGGACCTGGCAGGTCTCACGGAAGCGTCCGCGGCTTCTCCTACTAATCCCCGGAGGTTTGATGCTGGGCGGCACGGTGTTCCAGGGAGCCACGCGATTCGCGCTTGTGCGGCCTGTACCACGCTGCAGATATCTCGCGGAGGGCGAGTCCGATTTGCTCCGGATTTTCGGCAGGGATGAAGTGCTGCGCTGGAATAGTGTAATTCTTGCGTATTGGTGATTTCGCCTCAGGATTGCCGTGATTAAACAGGATTCATGTGGGAGGTAGCTGAAAGCTTACAGGGTAGCCGCCATCTTGGTTGGCCCTCTAGCACCTTCTCTAAAAGGCACCTGTATGCTGCGTACTTTGCTTTGTGCTACTGTGTGAGTCGTAAAACAAATAATATTAGGCGTATATGCCATGCAAGTAACGCAGTTTATACAGCGTTTACTGTGCCCTGTAACTTGACCCCCAATGTGTTCATATAAGATATTCAGTTACCTAAAATGATATGACTGACAGGACCTGTCACTTTTAAAAATAATGGACCTTGGAACACACTGTAATAAAACAAAGTTTGTTGGGAGAGCAAAAATATGTGTCCGAGAAATTACTGCCGGGAACAGGGAGACTGATCTGGACGAATACAGTATTGAGTCATCCTACTGTGCATGGTTGAGCTGGGAATAGGAATGTGGTTTTAGGTATGTTATGCTGTTCCTTCTGTGTACATCTTTTTAATAGCGTATTAGCACCATTCCAGGAGAGGATAGTAGAAAAAGTACAAATACCATTTAAGTCAAACTGCCCATTTTAACATTTTAAGTAAAGGTTTTACAAGAGTTTTTAACAACAACTGTCTTGTGGATGTGTTATGTTGTTTGGAAGGCTATAGCCCCACTTATGCAATGTTTAGACTGTGCACTTTGCCCAGTAAATAATGCTCAACTCTACCTTTCATTAATTAGAACCTATTTCAGCAAAAGAGAAATCTGAATTCTTTGCGAAAGTGGAAAGTAGAAATTCTGTAGGCACACCTAAGTATGGATATGAATGCGAAACTGAAAGTCATGCATTTAGAGGTGCTGAACAAATGACACTAGCCTATGGAAAATACCTTTATTATGTGTTGGAAGAGAACATCAGCATGGTTTCCACAACTACCCATGCATCTTACAGCACTGCATTATTAAAAGCTAGCAAGCGGTGTGTCCCATTAAATGAACATTGAACGTTTTTGAAGTTTAAACTAATATCAGGAAAAAATTGTGCATGAAGCAAATGACTAAAGGCACATTCGGTAACCAATTTGTATTACATTGGATTTACAGCTGAAAAGTAGCTATTACCTTTCATAGGACCACGATGGCGTCATAAGAGCACATATTGTGATGCTACTGAGTGATAGGGCTAGCTCAAAGAGATTCCAGGGGTTTGTGAGTGTAGGCTCGGCAAGTGAGTGGGAGTGGCCATTGGGACCAGCATTGCTGTGAACCTTTAATGGATGGGAAAAAGGCAAACAACACCCACTGGCTCTGTGTCCCGCCTGATATAACATGCCAATAGTTTTGGTTTGTAGGCATCATTTATACACCACCTCACAGCCAAAAAACATATGATCTCCATTAACATTTAACTAAGTAAATCATGTAATTTCGCATTAAGGAACCCATGGATACAGGCAACAATGCCACTTATTTACTCACAACTAAAGGTTAAAGCGGGTGAAGGGTGTTTTTTTGGATACTGCATTTCAAGGATGTGCTCTAAGCTTAAAACGTTCTGAGAACAGAAATAAATGCCATTCAACTAACAAGAATCTCATCATGACTCCCATTTAAACAAAGATTAAAGGAATAGTGCACTCTAAAACGTTATTGTCCCAAAAGATGGGCAATGATCAAAAACATACATTAAACATCTTTTTAAAGAAAGTTCCTATGTAAACCTTTGAGCAAATGAGGCTCAAAGCATTTACATGGGAGAATCCATTTTGTCCTTTCAGGCAGCCTCCTCTGTTCATGTTAAGCTCTGCCTTGGTGGCACTAAACAAGCAGCAAAAGCCCCCTACTGGAAGATTTTGCTTACTGCAGCCAGAGCAGAGCTGAACATGGAGGAGGCTGCCTTCACTTTCATTTTACGTTTTCGCTACTTCCCAAGCCCAGAGTAGCTCAGAAAACGTAAAATGAAAGGCAGAGCAATTATGAATACTTCGCCGGATGCCGGCAAAGTATTCATAATTGCCTGGACTTGCCTACAAGCAAAGGCGCAGCAATTATAAATACAATGTTGTTGTATTTGTGATTGACGTGGTTAGCCTGGGAAACGTAGAAAGAAAACTGCAGCATTTATAAATACAACAACTTAGTATTTATGTTTGCGGTGGCTTCAGCTTTGAGTCTCCTGGTCTCCCCCGGGTCGGCGGAGCCCAGGAGACTCAAAGCAAAAGCTGCCACAGTCAGAAATACAGCGTTGTTGTATTTGTAAATGCCTCTGTTTTCTTTCTATGTTTTCCGGGCTCCTCTGGCTTGGAGGAGCCCGGGAAATGTAGAAAGAAAACTGCAGCATTTATAAATACAACAACATTGTATTTATGTTTGCGATGGCTTCAGCTTTGAGTCTCCTGGGCTCCCCTGGGGTGGGGAGCCCAGGAGACTCAAAGCTGAAGGCACTGCAAACATAAATACCACATTAAAATGTAGCGGTACATCTGCTGTTAGAAACAGAACCGCAACATTTATTTTGCATTGCTTTGAAAAAATAATGAAATTAAAAGCACTTACCAGCAGCAGCTTGTGTTAATCTCTGCTCTCCGGCAATAATGAAGCAAAACCCACCTGCTGGTAACTTTTGTTTATTACAGCTGGCTGCCTTTTGCTTCATTAGTGCCGCAGGGCAGAGATTAACATAAGCACAGGAGGCTCATCCATTTCACAACATGGATGCCTCCTAGTGCTTGAAATGTGTGACTTTGAGCCTCATTTGCTCAAAAGTGTACATAGGAACTTTCTTTAAAAATATTTTTTATGTATATTCTTGATCATGGCCCATCTTTTGAGCCAATATAATTTTAGAGTGCACTATTCCTTTAAGTCTACTTTCACTTTAATTGAAGACCTGCCAGAGAGAGGTTAAGAAAAGCAAGCGCAGGATCAAAGGAGCCTGGCAGGTGTCCGGAGCATACAGTGAATGCAACTCTGGACAAATGCCAGCAATTAATGCCCACATTCAGAGAATATGATTGGTTCGGATTCAACATTTTACATTGGGTGCTAAAACAGGCTTCATAAATTTTACCTTGAATAGTATTCAAAACTATGTCAAACGCTTGCCTCTCATTTCCAGCTAGCCTTTACGAAGGGACTGCCCAATTGCACAGCTCTGGTTATACCCTTCATTGGCGTGTAGGAAGGTAGAAACTGGCCAGGCCAGTACCTGTCCATTCCAGTGTCCACCCATTTCTCTTCATCAACTTCATATGGAAAATAAACCACTATTGCATTCATCCTCTGCAATGTGCATCCAGCCAGGCAACCCATTCTCTATGGTCCATGGATTGTCACTTCCTGAATAGAAATGTATTACAGAGGGTGGTGTTAGGTTGAACTGTGGTCACTGGTCTAAGGGATATACTTAGTATTCCTCTATTGCCTCCACATTAAGTTAAGAGAAACATGTATGGATCATAATCTAGGCGCATAGTGCTCCACTTGGCACTCCTCAATGACACATGTATGCCTGTCCACCGCCTGAGACTTGCAGACCAACATGAGCTATTCCCACATGTCTAAACACAACTCGAGCAGCAATTCCTGTAGTTTTGTGCACCCCTCACCTCCTTCTGAAACCATCAGGAAGCCGATAAATCAGACAGGCACTGTTGCTACCAGAGTACAAACATTTTCTGTCATGCGACCAGTGTTTCTACCAAACAAATTTCCTGATAAACCCATACCAATGCTAAGGAATCACTCCTGGGTACTGGGTCTGCCCTTAACATACAGGATTATTTCATTATTTAAATTCAGAAAAAAAGTATGTTAATTCTTCAGGAGTGTCACCAGAAAATTGGAAAATGTGCTTTAAAAAGCATCTCTTACCCATGGATGTTATTTGGAGGTTGCTTGAGGTCCGACTTCCCTTGCAACGCCTGGCATGGCCATTACGACCCTTGCAGCTTGCACTTTTTTAAATAGTTTGATGTTTTCAAAAGGGGTCGCAGAGGCCCTCTGTGACCCCTGTTGAAAAGAATCAACTATTTTAAAAAGCGCAAGTCTGAGATCTTCAGAGTGTGTTAAATCTGAGTTTGCCACACTGAAGAATATTGCTTCGCAACACTGAAAGTGTCTGAGGTCTCAGCACTACAGGAGTCTTGAGGTCCATCTTCGGATTCCAGGGGTCCGAGATCATGACAGGAGCCTGGGGTTACTGCTGATGCATGAGGTCTCCACACTAAAGGAATTTAAGTTCTGCGCACTCAAGCTGTCAAGTGTCCACACCGAAGGGTCTTTCTCAGCATATCTGCCAGAGCAGCTAAGGGTGCTCCGCATCATCCCTCTCCACCCTCGGATGGCTTCACGCACGTCACTCACTTTTTGAGTCTACATGTTGTGCTTTGTTCCTGCGTCTCTGAAGGGCCCTCTGATCAGCAAAGGTACCCCCCTGGCACTAAAGGTTGGCTGCCGGCGTTGTCCCATTTTTCATGCGAGTATTATCACCTGAGTTTTTCCTCAGGAAAGTGCTCAACTACCAGCAATTTTTGTGACAACATAGCCTATAAAACCAGTTATCCTCTCTCTCTCTCTCTCTCTCTCTCTCTCTCTCTCTCTCTCTCTCTCTCACACTCACTGTATTTATATATTTTCACATGCATTTTCTCACAAACATCCAAAAATACACACACCGGTTTCATACCAATGGGTTTAGTATAATGAGAGCACTGTTATGAAATAAAGTGTGTGGGGAAAGTGAAAATGTGCACATGTGTTTCTGTGAGGGAGTGTATCTCTACATCTAAGTTGGGATGTTAAAATGAAAATTAGTGCATGGGTGTAAAAGAGTGCGTTAGAGAGCATGCCTGCGAGAGAGTGGGTGAGTGTGAGGGTGTGCGTGTGTGATAACTGAGTGGGTTCAGCATCAGCTTTGTGAAGTCTGCTGCTCACAGGTTTAACCCGTCCGAGGCCGATAAAAAGTGCAAGAAGTGTCAGGTATTCAATGCATGCATTTCCACCCACCACCAGCAGCTGGACCCTTGCCTTGTTGGGACACAGAGTGCCTCTCAAGGACCATGAGGCCAGGCAGTGTTGCATGGCTGTGCACCCTGCATCATCAGCAGGTATGCCACAACAGATGGATATCAGCAGGTGCTTCTAAATGATTTGTTTTGCCACGTTCGCTCTGTTGAGCTATCCACGATCACCACACTTTAAAGATGGCCGCCCAACATGCACAAATGAAGTTATTCTGCAAAACAGCCTAAGGCCGCTCTGATTGGCTAGAGCCTGTTCACAACCAGACCAATCCTGCAGCCGGCAGGAAGGAAGCCGGCCCCCCTCGCCAAGGCCCCACTCCTAGGGGTTCCATGTAATATTGTCGCCACAAAAATCTCGCCATGCAAAAATATCGCCAATATTATTTACGCCGACCATATATATGGGGATAATATTACCTGATACCCTCCTAGGCTCCTGGGTTTCTGTCCCATTCCCACCCACCATCAGAAGCTGGACCCTTGCCTCGTTGGGGTGCAGAGCGTCTCTCAAGAACCACAAGGCAAGGCAGAGTCGCATGGCTGTGCACTATGCATCATTAGCAGGTATGCCACAATCAGCTGATAGTTACCAACAGGCGCTGCTAAACAGCGTATAAATGTGACCATCATCCGAAACAGCACTGCGCAGCATCCCGCAGCCTACATTGAGTGTGCAGTGCATTTTGATTTGTTCTGCCACGTTCGCTCTCTTGAGCTATCCACGATCACTACACTTTAAAGATGCTGCACTATGTGCTCTGATGAAGCTATTCTGCAAAACAGCCTAAGGCCGCTGTGATTGGCTGGAGCTTGTTCACAACCAGGCCACAGCTGCAGCTGGCAGGTGGAAGCTGGCCCCCCTTGCCAAGGCCCCACTCCTAAGGCTCCTGTCTGAGCCTGTCGGAGCATGGAGAAGCATAGTCACAGCTCCTCACCCGATGCCCCTGCAACTAGCAAGTAAGGTTCTGATCTTATTGTTATCCCTGCTTTCAGTGGCGCCCCATCTAACCTGTCCCTGACATTAGCCACCACTGTAATGTCACTCGTATAATGTGTGATTTGCTTGCGCCGCACCGTTGGTATCAGAGATCCCACCACCATGCCTGGTCAAGCACTGCGAACCTATGGATCAGCCCCACTGACCCAAAGCACACAGGCCCCGCCACCCTAACCAATGTACATTAACATTATGGCGCTAGGCTACTAGCCTGTTCACTAAACCAATGTATTTTGCTTATTATACTTGTGTACTGCCAGTATGTTAAACTAGGACCTATCGATTCACATGTGTCCACTTACCCTAAATCCAATGTCTCCACTTTAATTGCCCAACTGATTCTGCTTTAGTTGCTGCTTGCGCTCTATAGACATCACCTTACTCAGCATTAGTTCCGCTTTCTACGTAAGCTTACATGGTTCTTGACAAAATGTTTCGTGCTCACTCACCTAACCTACTACAGTAATTGCCCTACCAAACCCACCTATTAAGCTCATAGCACTCCAGCAGAATCCACAGTAGATGCATAATGCATCATGTCATGCAATTTGTAAGTGAATCGGTCGAATCTGTTCTACCTTACATTGTCCCAAACTACAGTAACTACCTGTAACTGCACCAATCGGCATATATTTTCAACCCTTCTTAGACAGAGTGCCATGACCGTACTGTATAATTTGTTTTTTTGCTACTGTATGCACTGTATTTTGCTACCTAAGGCTAAGCATCTGAACTATCCTACTTGTACTGCTAATCCACATTTCGTGCTCTTCATCATCTTATCTGTGACGGGCATAGGTTTTGACCATTCCAACTACATCCCACTAGCACCCCACTAGCAGGTTGTAAAATTTTACTACATAGTACTAGCCAACCCATTGTGCCCAATGCTCCACTTAGCTGCCCTCTTGTTATACCTGAGCTCGCACCCACTCAGAATATAGGTACTCACCCACCTAACTCCAACTTATGTCTACCCTACCGGCTGACTAAAAGAAACTTTCGTACCAATATCATCCACCATCCCATCAACTAGCTGGAAGAATTCATAACTAAGCAACAGGACCACTAAATACACTACCAAGACCCTTCTACCCCACGCTACCAGCACTAACACTATGCACTCACAATTCCATGGCCACCACCACCCTCCTCGAGGAACAGCTCCTTAAAAATTCACAAAAGTAAAACTCTTCCACCAACTCTCATCCGTAAGACTGTTACTTCACACACTCAAACTTACAACACCAAACCTAAATAAGCCACGGTCCAGGGGGCCCTCATCAATGCAAGATCACTCCTTGCTCATGCCCTTGATATTGCAGACCTGATTACCACCAACAAACATGACTTCATCGCCATCACAGAATCCTGGCTCCATGCAGAGGCAGTCCTAGCCCTGTCACTGGCTGTCCCTGAACACTATACCATCATCAGGACTGCCAAAGGGGCGGGGTAGCTATTATTGCCAAAAACACGCTTAACATCAGAGAGATACCTAACCCGAGCTTCCATTCTGGCGAACTAACCAACCATCAAAATTGCCTTTTCACCTACGGCTACTGTAAACATTCACCTGATCTACAGACCGCCCAGCTTGATATCCTCGTTTGAGGACGATGTAGCACAACTCCTTGCATTAAACACCAAACCCAGCTCTCAACCTTACTACTGGGAGACTTCAACCTAGACCTTAATGATCTAAAGGACAACAATGTCATAGCTCTGGCAAACACCACCTCGGCCCTAGGTTTCACTCACCGGATCAAAAACCCTACACATATCAAAGAATGCATACTCAATTGGATCGCTGACCTTAACTGCAACACCGCCCACTGCTCGTGTTCAGACCATTACATCATTAGATTCAACATCACCTAGAATTCAGAGACTACCTTCCACCATTCAGTAGCTCCAGCGGCCCTATCTAAAAACAAACATAACATTACAGCAAACAATATCCTACCCCTGCTACACCCTATAACATCACACCTAGACATAGGGACTAACGACCCCTCAACTATGATTGATCTTTACAACCAAACTGTACAGGCAGCCATCAACAAAGTAGCACCCCTCTCCCTGCGCAGAGCTAAGCCACTAGCCCACCTCAATTTGTGGTACACCGACAACCTTAAAACCCTATGTAGCTCTAAGAGAACTGCGTAGGCCAACTGGAAACAACTCCCAAACGAACTAAATAAAGTAAACTTCACTCAGGCCTCCAAAAACTATAAACAAGCAATCCGCCAAATGAAAAGTTCCACATATAACGAGCGAATAACTAATGCTAAATCAGGAACCAAGGAACTCTTCGCTATCCTGAGAGAACTTGAGTCCCCAGTGGCCCCACTAGAAGTCTGCAACAAAGATACAAGCTGTTGTACCAGCGTTCCAAAAGCCCTTCTTGACAAAATAACCCTCCTACAAGCTAAGATATATACAAAGAGAATTAACTTGAAACCTGCCCAGCAAACACCACTGACCACGGGTCACACCAGTCATAATACTGGTGCTCTATTCTAATTCACACCCGTCTCTAACGCAGAAGTCTTAAAAATAATTTCCAGTCTTAAACCTTCAAAATGCCAAGGTGACCAATGTCCTGCTGCGCTTATCAAAGACTGTGTGATAGAACTAACACCTTTCATCACAAGACTTATTAACGCCTCATTTGAAAACAGTACAGTCCCAACAAACCCCAAAGATGTTTGGGTCCTCCCCCCACTAAAAACATCTAGTCTAGACCTGAACAGACCAACTAACTATCGACCCATAACCACAGTTCCCTTCCTCCTTAAAATACTGGACATAGTAGCATACCTTCAGATACAAAACTATCTGGAAACTAACAACCTCCTTGGCCTACACCAGTCAGGTTTTCACCCCAGATATGGGATGGAGATAGCATTATTGGATCAAAAAATTCAAATGGACGAGTTTAAACTCAAAGCCAAACTAGATCTCCTGCTTGACCTCTCTGCACCTTTTGATCTAGTTGATCACAGGATACTCTGCGATCACCTGGCTTCAGCGGCCCACTTCTCACCAAAAGCAGTTCTGTGGATACAATAATTTCTTTCTGATAGAACTATGAGAGTGTTCTCACCTAATGCAGAAACACAACCGCACCGGTCATCGGTGGTGTACCACAAGGCTCCTGTGTCTCACGGACACTATGCAACATTTTCACTAAACCTCTATTTGACAGCCTTGACGACCTGGTTGTCACCTACACTAACTATGCAGATAGCAAGAAGATCCTCCTCCCCATCTCGGGCTCCTCTGACACTGACTCGGCAGCTATTAATACAATCTATCAATTAATTCAAACGTGGATGGCCTAGCACAGACTCTGGCTGAATGATGAAAAAACTGAACTGATCCTCATAGGATCACAATGCCGCCTTCTCAAACTTGACGACTCCTTTAAGGCCTTCAACATAGACGGCATCACCATCAAGGTCTCAAAGGAGATAAAAACGCTTGCTTTTCATTTGGACTCAGCCTTTACCTTATCCAAACAAGTCAATGCCACAGCATCAGCAGCAGCCTACACCTCCAAGCTAATTAATCCCTGCAGACCTTTCTTGTCTCCTGAAAGTTGTATTACGCTAGCCAGAGCCCTTATTCTGTCCAAATTGGACTATTGCAACGCCCTCTACGTTGGCACCAAGAACCACAATCTGAAAAAACTGCAGGTGATTCAAAACAATGCCCTCAGAGCAGCCTTGAAGGTCCCTAAATATTCTCATCCCTCCCTAACAAGAAGAAACACCCACTGGATCCCTGGCCAGGAGTGCATCCTATTCAAAACACTTACCTTGACGCACAAATGTATACACAAATCAGCCCCCAAATACCTGGCAGACAAATTCACAACTATGAAATCTAACAGGCCTAGGTGCGCAGCTCACCTCCACCTGTTCTCCACCCCACTTCTCAAATTGCAGAAAGCCGGAGGCAGTAGCTTCCCAGTGCTAGCAGCCAGACACTGCAACACACTACCAGGCACACTCAGGACAGAAGCCTCATTCTGGTCTTTTCGCAAATACTTGAAAACTTGGCTCTTCTATCAGGATGTTCAGCAATAAACGTATTTGCTCAAATGAAGCATGGTATTTACAACCATGCTCACCGTAACTTAATCTGACTGACCCCTGTTTTTGTCTCTGTTCATCTGTAATTTGTAATGTATTCGTTTTTTCTTATTATTCTTCTTGTATAGGTGTAACTATGTGTAACATGTGTATTTCTATTTGTCAAGAATAGCGCTGAGATGCCCTCCGGTTGGGGGCGCTCTATAAATTGCAAAATAAATAAATAAAGTGAGTATTGTGCTGCCAGTAAACAAGTGTTCTGATAACATGTAGTACACCACTCTAGTGAATTGTACATGCAGTATGCTTGAGCCCCCCTCTTTTTATGTAAATAGACTCTCACAAACCTTTTCAGTGCATGATAGAAACTAGGCGTGTGCGCCTTCCCTTCAGATAGCAGAGGCAAGCCGGCCATACCGGTTTCCTGGGTGTTGAATGGACAGCTCTGGAGGTGACAAGGCAATAAACTGTTTGGGAATTTCAAGCGCAGTGCACAAAGGAAACGGAACCCAGTGGAAGGAGCTGTTATTCTCAGAAGGATTCCTCACTCTTTTTACTAGCTTTCTTAATTGTGCAGGTGGTTGAAGTACTCTCTCTCTCTCTCCCTCTCCCTCGCGTCCCCACCATTTATCCCTGTTATTCAGAAACAGCAGAGGAGCGGAGTCACCTTCCCGTGTTTTAGAGCCCAGCGGCGCGGCTGCTTATCTGCACCGGGGTGACCTGGAGGAGCACGCCTGGAGGCAGTTTGTTAGGGCGGCAGTGAGGGGGGCACACACAGCAGCCTGGCAGTCTCTGTCAGTGTCTGGCAGCAGGGTGAGAAGTGGCCAGTGATAAGGGTCTGCATCCATGCCACTGGCAGGCTGCAGTGTAAATGATTGAAACTGCTGAAGAAACATTGCACCCAAACCAAAATCTACCAACCTGCAGTGGGTGGAAGGCAGTTGACATTAAGGCGCGTCATCAGCCTCCCCTCAAATGTCGAATACATGAATGCGACACCGCTCAGCAAACAGCATCCAGCCACTCTTTTCTTTTTCTAAAATCAGTAGTTATGAACATTTATGAGGATATCTACTCACCAACCTCACAAGTCCTTTAAAAATAAAATAGAACTACTATTATCAGGTTTACTAGTGAAGGAAAGCCCCCAAACGATCACACCAGAGAGAATACAACCCACTAGGGAAGAAAGGCCCAAGTCAATCTTGTAAGGATAACAAGTTTTAATCTCACACGCAGATGAGAGCAACAGCAAAGAACTTGGCTGCCAAGAACGTTCTGCCGAAAAGGTAGTACAAGCAGAATCTTATAAAGGAAAACATTGTTATAGATGACGCAATACATATAGTAAAACCTGTGCAGCTGGTTGGTGTGTGCCTATACAAGATCCTGTTACGCTCACCTGGTCTCTGCGGAGGCGTTGGGGCATGGTTGCAGCCCTTCCGGGGGTGAGGTTGCTCGG
Organism: Ambystoma mexicanum; assembly: GCF_040938575.1. NCBI lineage: Eukaryota > Metazoa > Chordata > Amphibia > Caudata > Ambystomatidae > Ambystoma > Ambystoma mexicanum. Next base: position 580,423,609 of record NC_090927.1, on the reverse strand, counting down.
GTCTGACTTCGACCTCTGTGCTTAGGCTGGTAATAGGTGATGCTGCTCAGAACTTCTCCTGCATGGAGAATAGGGGGCGTGAGTATGCCAGCTTGTGCACCTGATCCCCTTCCAGACCCCTTCTCCCAAACCGTGGTACCCGTGGGATGCGCTGTCCCTGGAAAGCTCACCTGTTGATTAGTTTTAGCGAGCACTCCGTCCTGCTGCTTCTGGCAGGGGCGCTTGTATGATCTGGACTGAGTTCCCTCACTGGTCCCTTACACGTGGTAGTCCAGTCCTGCTGCGACTAAGCCACTATACTTCAGGTAAGTGTTCCTGTTTGCCTTTGTCTTTCCTCGTCAGTTTTTATTGTATTGTAAAGTTCGTTGTCTTGTATTGCTGTCTGTTCTGCTTTTGATGTTTGCTCTTTTGCTTTCTTCCCTTACAGGTGATGTTGCCGGCCCGGCAGAAGCTGAAGATCTCGAGGCGGCAGCCGGAGGGAATGAGAACGAAGTTGCAGCGGTACAGTAGCTGGTAAGTTGTTAACTAGGGGGCGCGTGGGGTTCAAATGCGGCGCGGACCTAGAAGTGATGTTCTAACCTTGTCTTTCTTCTTCTTCACAGGGTCCGAGTTCGTGGATGCGGAGCGCAGTGCTGTGACATCAGGATCAAGATCACTGGATATCAGGAGATGAGTCTGCAGATGAAGCAATGAAGCACCTGTTTCCTGGAGGTGACTATGCAGGCGAATGCCTGGTTTCAAAGGTAAGTAAACTGGTCCAAGTGGCGGTGAGCGTCACGTTGCACGCAAGTGCACAGTAACGTGAAGCACCGGCCTTAAGGATGGAGCAGTTTATATAGCTGATCTTCTGAAGCCACGCCCACCAGGTTCAGCCTCACTCGATGAGCAGCACACGAAGACCAGGCCTAGGGAGCCACACCGGATGAGTCAAAACATGAGTATGTTCTCTGGAATAAAGGCTTTCAGCTCCTGGAAAGTTCTTGTAAAATAAAAGTATTCCTGCCCTTAAATGAAGTAAAAGCACTCCTGCACTGAAATAAAGTGTTCCTGCTCAGATCTCTATATGAGCCTGGCACCAAAGGCGCCAGGACTGAGTCCAGCCAGGGCCCCTGTGTTATGGGTCCCAAAGTGACATAAGTGAGTCAAGTGACCCATTGCCCCATCACTAGATGATGTAGTTGTTGTGTTCTGGGGCCTATGGCCATGACAGCACTCTCCGTCAAGGCCCCTCTCATGGGTGGTTCCCCCCTGGCCCTGGTTTAGTGAGATTATTGTGGTGGAACTGCCTGATTAATCGTGGAGCGTGGACATGCTCACTAGTTTCCCAGGTCCGATCTTGGGATCCATAACCTTTCCAGTGTATAAGGAGGCATAACTTGGACCAGACCATCTTAGAGTCTAAGATCCTTTAAACTTCATATTCTGGTTCTCCTTCCACTATTTCAGAATCCGGTGGAGTATCGATATGCGTACCTGGTCTCAGTGGTTTTAGGAGGGAGACATGAAACACCAGGTGGATCCACATGTGGCCAGTAATTCTAATTTCATGTCCGCAGGGTTGATCACAGCCTTGATAGTGTAGGGTCACAGATAGCCGGGACGGAACGCCCATGGTCCTTTCACAGGGATGTTTTTGGATGCTAACCAAACCTTGTCTCCGACTTGGTAGTTTGGAGCTTCCCTTCGATGTCGATCCGCAAACTGCTTCTGTTTCTCTTTGGCTCTGGCAAGATGCTCTGCTGCTTCCTTAAGAACCTGGGAGATGGTTTTGTGTAAGGTCGTTGCAGCGGGCATTTCTAATGATTCAGATGGGTCGAATACGGATATCCGTGTCATGATGCCTGCCCCCGGGAAGCCAGACCAGGCCCAGCAACCCTGGAAGCAGGCATCATGCCATTTGGAGCATGCCCAACAACCCCAGTTAGGGGCTGTTTGGGTGCAGTCCTGGCGCCTATGGCGCCAGGCTCATAAGGATAAAGTCAGTCCTGGCGCCATTGGCGCCAGGCTCATTACAGAAAACCTACCTAATGCAGACCATGCTGCATACTCACCTGGTGCAGACCATGCTGCACGAAGCCACAAGCCACATGTGGCTTAGGAGGGACTATTTTACCTAAGGGACTACTTTTTTCTCGGGTGGGGGCTGTGGAAGAATACTTACCTGGGACTTCTTCCTAGGCTATTTAAACCACGCCCGGACAGCAACACGTGCTTCGCGTTATTCTGCATTCAGCAGCGTAACGCTCACCATGCCTCCAGCATCTTCCAGTCTTCAGCCACGCCCGCTTCAGTCCTGGACCACCTGGAAACGAAAAGAAAGAAGGAGAAGAGGTTCAAACTTGAAACCTTACCTGAATTCTTGATCCATTGCGCCGTCGATCTTGAAGAAGGAGTCATCGCACACTCATCGTCACGTGCCTCGCAGCGCCGCGCTGTACTCACCATCCAGTGCAGCTTTTCCTCACTCCATCGCGGACTCTGCATTTCCAAACCGCTCTCCGATAGCTAAGGGGACAAGAAAAGCCAGGTGAGCACGGGAATGCAAAAGGGCAATACAAGCTACCCCCAAAGACTTACCGGATTACCACAGGGGGTACTCACCTCATCTCGGCGCAGTTAACTCTGCATCACCGCCGCACCCCGGCCCCTAAGGGGAAACCACTGGACATTACAAGCTACCCCCCAAAGACTTACCTGATTTACCGCAGGGGGTACTCACCTCATATCGGGTCGGCGCAGTTAACTCTGCATCATCGCCGTACCCTGGCCCCTAAGGGGAAAACCACTATAGACTTACCTGACTCTCACCAACTGCCCTTTGGACTATTCGTGGTGGTTAAGTCGGCAACCTACAAGGAATCGGAAAGAGTGAAGATCAGATATTTGAACTCTTACCACTATTGGATCCTAGAGTCAATACTGGAACTCACCAATTCCTCCACACCAGTGAAGTAACTGGTCGTCTACGCGCCCCTGCGCTCGATGCAGGATGGAGAGCTCACCCTTCTAATCCATCAGGTGAGAACAAGAAGGAACATCGGGAGTGGTCAGTGGGCAGACAACGGGAGTGGAAGGTGGGTTAACGCTCGAATTACGGGAGGTTAATTCCCTTTCTCCTTTGCAGAAAGATATTCATACGAGCCGACAGACGAAGTAAGTGGGGATGTCCAGTCAGTCATCTCGGCTCTACGTGGCACCAGGCCAGTCCAGATCGACGTCCCGGTGGGAACCAGGGGAGCGTAACATCCGTGGATGTCAGCCGTACACTATGTAGAATGGGCTTTGTCCCGTACTGGTGTGAATGGAGTTGTTATATGCATATTCTGCTAACCAAAGTATGTCCTTCCAGGTATCCTCGGTTTGTGTCAGCATACACCTCATGTATTGCTCGAGGGTCTGCTTAGTCCGTTCGGTCTGGCCGTCAGTTTAGGGATGATGGCTTGTAGATAACCAGAGGTCGATTTTGGTAATTTTACAACACCTTTTCCAGAATGCAGAGACAAACTGAGTTCCTCGGTCTGATATCAATATTGATGGGAACCTGTGTAGCCGGACAATCTGTTCCAAAAACACAGTAGCTGGAGTAGAAGCAATTGGGAGACCTTTCAGGGGAATAAAGTGGGCCATTTTGGAAAACAGATCTACGACGACTAAGATGGTATTGTATCCGTTACAGGATGGAAGGTCTGTAATAAAATCCATTGATAGCATATGCCAAGGTCCTGGGGGTACTTCTAAAGGACGTCACAGACTTGCAGGACTTTGTTTTTGGGACTTGTGTTGTGCACAGGTGCCACAGGTTGCGATTAACTGGACAATGTCCTTTCGCCAAGTTAGTCACCAGTAATTTTTCTTTATTTTAGTTAGGGTTTTGGCTATTCCCGGATGCCCTTCTACTAATGAATCGTGATAGTTTGCGATGATTTAATTCTGTAATTTCTTATCTGGGATGTGCAATGGTCCTTGGTAGCATGGTAGGTTGTCCACGATTGTATACCGTTCCCCTTCCCTAGACATTCCGGTTGCACTGGTGGACTCATCGGGTGTTGCAAGTCAGATTTTAAGTTGTCTAGAGTGGTGGTTGCAGCAATCATGCCTTGGATTCGTCCTTCCCGGATGATGGCCACAGGGTCTGGTGTAGTGAATGCCTCTTCTCCCTCACTCATGCGAGACAGGGCGTCCGCTTTTCCATTGCGTACTGCGGGTCTATAGGTGATGACAAAGTCGTATTCCGCAAAGAAGAGAGCCCAGCGGAGTTGGCCTGATGATTGCGCTTTAGCGGTCTTCAGATATTGTAGATTGCGATGATCCGTGACGACAGTGACTGTATGTCTATTTCCAAGAAGATAATGTCTCCAGGCTTTGAACGCTTCATTAATTGCTAGCGGTTCTTTATCAGTGATTGCATAATTGAATTCAGGGGCTGAAATATGGCGAGACCTGAATGCCATGGGATGCAACTGACCTGTTTCACGGTCTCGTTGTGACAGGACTGCTCCCATTGCTATGTTGGAATCATCAGTTTCGACCATGTATGGTAGTTCTGGTCGAGGATGCCGTAGAATTGGTGCTGTGGTAAATGCTTGTTTTAGCTCCTGAAAGGCTTTCTCTGCCTCTGCGGACCACTTAAATTGTTTATTTTTCCGTAGTAAAGAAGTGATTGGGTGGACGATCTGTGAGAACCCGGGAATGGACCGGCGATAAAAGTTGGTGAACCCGAGTACACTCTATACTCCCTTTATGGATGTCGGTGAGGCCAGTTAAGGATAGCGTCTACCTTGAGCGTGTCCATGTGTACGCCCCGTGGTGTGAGAATAAAGCCAAAGAATTCTACCTCAGTCACATGAAAGGAGCATTTCTCCAATTTGGCATATAGCCGGTGATGCCTCAGTTTCTCCAAAACTGCCCGGACATGGTTGACGTGGTCCTCCTTGGTGATGGAATAGATAAGAATATCATCAATATAGACAAGAGCGCAGACATCCAACAGTTCGCGGAGCATGTTATTCATGAAAAATTAGAATGCCGCCGGGGCATTACATAGTCCAAAGGGCATAACCTGATATTCATAACGGCCATATTTCGTGCAAAAGGCTGTCTTCCACTCGTCTCCTTTTTTTTTACTCTTACTAGATGGTAGGCCCCTCGTACGTCTAGTTTTATATATATCTGACCGTTTTTGACTTGATCCAAGAGCTCGGGGATAAGCGGTAACGGGTACCAGTTTTTTACCGTGATCTGGTTAAGTGCTCTGTAGTCGATGCAAGTTCTCAGGTCTCCCTCCATTTTAGGTACAAAAAAGAGGGGCGAGAATGCAGGGGACTTGGACGGACGAATGAAGCCATTTGCCAGATACTGATTGAGGTAGGTTTTTAGATGTTGGTTTTCCTGTTCTGTTAGGGCGTAAATCCGGCTGCAGGGAACTTGAGCTCCAGGTGCCAGATCAATTTGGCAGTCATACAATCTGTGCGGAGGTAGGGTGTTTGCTTGCTCTTTTTGAAAGACATCTTGGCAATCCAGGTATTCAGATGTTGAACTGGTGAGGCACAGTATGGTTTCTTTCTTCGACGAACCTGGGTTGGTAGGACCTTTTAATGAGAATCCCTTGCTATAACACGTGTCAGCACAGTCTTGGGGAAAGGGATTGTGGGTCTCCAGCCAGGGCATTCCCAATATCATCTGGAACTGAGGAGCGCAGATGAGATCGAAGGTGATGTCCTCTTGGTGAACGTCCTGACACAGAAGCGTGACCTTCTTGGTGTAATGCGTCACTGGGCCGGTTGATAGCTGAGATCCATCAGCTGCTGTGATGTTTTCCAAAACCTGCTTCTGTCGGAGAGGAAGGCCTATCCGGGTAGCCAGATCTTGGTCCATGTAATTTCCCACAGCCCCACTGTCAATGTATGCCTCCAGGACATGTATTTTCAATGGTTGCTTGTGGTTTACCAGGAGAACAGGTATGACTAGATGTGAGGTATGTATAGGTTCCTTTTCACCGCGCGACAAGTGGACCCCTACGCTTGCCGGGCGTTGGAGTTTCCCGAGTCCTGTTCTTCTTCACCCTTGTCAGTTGCTCCAACTGCTTTCCTGGGTGGTTTCACCAGGAATTCTCAGAGATAGTGACCTGCCTTACCAGAGTACAAACAAAACTGCTGCTGTCTCCTTTTTTCCCTTTCTGACTTGGTAATTTGGCTCCGCAAGCCTCCGATTTGCATTGGCTCAGACTGATCGTGGGATTTTGTTTGATTCTCATAGGGTGCACATAGACCGACCACCCCTTGGCCTTGGCCCGATACATCTTCTGATCATGCAATCTGTGATCGAGCTGCACTGTCAAGTCAATGTATTTAGCACATCTTTCCGGGGGATTTACTACTTGGGCTAATACGTCCTTAAATTCCCCTTGCAAGCCTCGGTAAAAGAGCATAGTTCTTTTCTCCTCTGGCCAGTTAGTTTGTGCTGTCAGATGATTGAAGGAAACGATATATGTTAGTACGTCTTGATTACCCTGACATAGTGATAACAGTTCTTTGTCCAGAGCCCATCCTTGAGTATGCCGTGCAAATAGTTTCTCCTTTTCACGCTGGGAGCCTCTGCATTTTACCAAGGGCATTCACCAGTCCGCTGCACTACTTCCCATATATGAGAGTACAAATGCCACTCTCGCTTGATCATTGGGGAATACCCCAGGTCTGCACAAGAAATGTATGTGACATTGATTCATAAAGATGGGCTACTTATTCGGATCGCCCGTGAAGCATTCTGGCGGGGCCAGCGGAAACCCCCTGGAAGAACCACCTGTACTGGCATGGGCTGTGGAGGCACAGCAGGAGGGGCATACCCCGGCAGTGGGACCTGGCCTGCCTGTGCCTGGAGCATTTGCCTTGCTAGTTCATCTGTCCACTCCCGGTTCACAATTAGATCCCTCCTTAGGACATTGGTTTCCTGTCTTGAGGCATGAACTTCTGCCCGTAACTCTCCCAGTAATCGGGCCAATTGGTCAGTTTCAGAAGTTTCCATATCACCCAGGCAAAGATTCGAAGAGGCTTTGAGTTCTGTTATGCTCACCTGGTCTCTGCTGAGGCGTTGGAGCACGGTTACAAGTTGGAGTAAAATAAAAGCGCTCCTGTACTGAAATAAAGTAAAAGCACGCCTGCACTGAAATAAAGTGTTCCTGCTCACATCTCTATATGAGCCTGGCGCCAAAGGCGCCAGGACGGAGTCCAGCCAGGGCCCCTGTGTTTATGGATCCCAAAGGGACATAAGTGAGTCAACTGACCCATTGCCCCCATCACTAGATGGTGTGATTTTTGTGTTCTGGGGCCTGTGGCCATGACAGATCCGCCTGCTCCATAAGTGATGCCAGGTCACTGGTTCCAGTCCAGTCCGTCCGTCTTCCACCACATGGGTGCTGCAGTGATCATCTTCTTCTCACGTTGAAGGTCAAAGAACAAATTAACTACACTCCTGACAAAATTCTGTTTTATCACTATACTGTGCACCTGGCAGGCCTCAAGACGGGCACAAAGGAGGTTCTGGGACACTCTAACCTTCACACACACATTTCACTCACTCCCTTCCACGCCATCCAGCCTCAAGACGGGCACAAAGGAGGTTCTGGGACACTCTAACCTTCACACACACATTTCACTCACTCCCTTCCACGCCATCCAGCTCCAAGGTCTCCAACCCCGTTTTGAACTATAATGTATCATCCCAGCACCTTGCAATACAAATCATATGATTGTAGCTCAACAATGTGCCCTGTCCGTCCTCTTTGAACATTTCAGGATCTCTCTTTTCCTCAATGATGCTGGTTTTTCAGAGTTTCGAATTCAGCAAAAAAGATCATTCTAGGGAAATGGAAAAGATGTGTCAGAATGGATGTTGGACTTGCAGCAAGTGTCGAGGATGGAGAGAATTATTTACTACAGAGACAAGAAGATAAGTTTATATGAACAAATATGGCATAAGTTTTTAGAATTATAAATGATTTGTTTGAAGGTATTGTCCAGCTAGATCTATTCTGACGATTTGCAAATGTTACATGACCTAACTGTGAAGAAATGAATTGTAATGTGTATATATATTAATGTTTGATTGTTAATGTTATGTTTGTTTGATTGAAAATTTAATAATTATGAAAATACACAAAAAAAGAAAATGTCAGGACTTGTTACTTTGGGTCTGGTGGTCAAAGGGCACCTGGTGCCATGGAATTAAGGGGTCTTAAGGTTTAGCCAATTAAATAGGCTGTAACTCATGGTCACCTGGGCATGGGCCGGGTCAGGCTTTAGCCAGTGTCAGATAACATGCACACCAAGCGCCGATCTGAGGTCACGGCCTGGTAGGGCACATTCCTCTTGAGTAAAAAACACATCTTTGCAACACTGTTAGAACAATGCATAGTCGCTGTGGCAGTTGGGGGTGTGGGCTGTCCTTATGGGAGCTCGGGCATGGCTGGAGATTTCCTTTGTCTCGCAATTTGGGCCCAGTGCATACAATGCCACATTCACCGCGCAGGCCTTACCTTCAGCCTATGATTACTAATATACATACGCGAAAGAGTAATGTTGCTCGCGCCCTGCACTACACTATGTGTGTTGATTATATTTGATTCTATTGATTTCACTGTCCCCACTCCGCCCTAGCCCATCACAGTGCTTTCGAATGCATCTTGTCCCACCCTAAAACGCTTAGGGGGGTAGGATGGGGCTGCCACATTCCCAACACTAGTGCACCATGACATATCCCTGCTGCTTCTAAGCACTGTAATAATAAGTGCTATGTTAATAAGAAATGTAACCCCCGTAGACAATACATTAACAAATGATGCGGTATGCACATTTAAGGATAACTAGCTGGTAGGATAGCTCAGTGGATTAAGTGCTCACTGCTGGGGTCTATGTTTGATCTGTTAGTCATCGGTTTGAATCCTAGCAAGGTTTACTTAGCCATGTATGCCACTGACCATATAGCTCTGACATGTATGGTTAATAACATTTACAGACAGCTGCATGGAGTACATTCCGTGGTGTCAGACTCTTGCTCTATCTGATGATGAAACATGTATGTATTCCCTTTATGTATTCCCTTTCAGTTTGTGTATGAATATTTGATTTAGAATTTGCTTGATTATATTGCCTCTATAAACATGATCTTGATATTATTTCCTCTGACTTTATCCCATACCAGGTGTTTGAGTGATTAACTGATACTGGGTGGCATTACTAGACATTTAAGGGTGCACTTTGCATAAGATATGATATGATATATGATAGGTTATTTATAACGTGCTTAGTACCCAGAGTGTTCTAAGCATGGACCCGGGGATCAAACCGGTGGTGCTCCATAACGTCTTGCTTCCAAGGCGAGCACGTTGCCCCTGGGCCATCCTCTAGAGAAAAAAACAACTGGATATATAAAGTTAAACCTTACATTTTTTTTACCATACATGAGGCTGTAAGGCTTTAACAGACATGTGGTGGCCGTATCTTCAAAGGCTACAATAGCCACTCTATATTATGGCCACCCCGGGGATTGTGGGGCTTTACTTAACAAATAATTACCAGACCTTACATGTGCAGCAAAAACTGGTATAAGCTAAAGTAGGATATACAAGGCAGTGTCCCTGGCTTGTATTGGTTCTATTGTGTCAACACCTGTCATAATATGACCCCCTCCGTGTCATATTAAGGCAGCTCATTCTTAAAATGTGGTTGGTATCTAAAAAAAGTCTTATATCTGTACCGGTTTGGTATTTCATGAAATGTACACTTTTGCGTGTTTTTATACCCGTACGTCACTTTAGGTGCTAAAAACAGGGTTAAATGTTATGTGATGGCATTGAGGCCAAAGGTCATGTAAAATCACTTCCTGTAATGTCATTGAGTGTGTGATGTCACTTATGCTACCCCTGGCATTTTGGTGAAATTATGTCCTTGCGCTTATTTCCAAAGAAATATTTACTTCACAGACCTAGCTATCTCAGTGAATTGGCGCTTGCTAACAGTGCATATGACATCAATTAACACAAGTCTGCACATTAGGTTAGTGGTACTGATATTCCCTAATTACATACATGTTCATTTTTCAAGGTCTGATATCTTTTCTGCTGAGAACCAAACGATGCCAAATAATCTGTTGTATGTGATGGCCTTCACTTAAAAAGGTTTACCTAAAAAGCCTGTCATGATAATTCTACTTTCAATATACAGAGAGGTAACAAAACGTGACTTATCTGCTTGCAGTAAAGAGCAGTAAAAGAAGAGGAGGAGCTCAGGGGCAGGATGTTGTCATAGCTGAGCTGGAGAGGACTACAGAGACTATGAGAGTTGTAGTTTGAAGAGAAAAGTCACTTCACTCATTTCAAAAGTTGTTTGTTATAAGTTTGTTGAAATTGCTGAAGAGTGGTAATAAAGGAGGTTAAAGCATAATGCTCGCCTCCCGTCATATGCGTGTCCACTACGCCATAGCAGAGGCGAAACATCCTTTTTCACATGAGTATGGTCCAACACACAAATACAGTACAGCAGCAACATGCCAGAACATTATCTTGTAACCAAGAGTATCAGCTGCAACCCCATGAGCATGGTTCTTCCTTAGTGAGCATCATCGGTGAATTGTGAAAAGGGACACTGCCTCTCAAGTCTCAGAAAGCAACAGGTATACGTCTGTATTTCCCTTCTTGGGACAACTCAAGTGTTTTAACATTTGACCAATGTGTGGGAGACATTCTGCTGAGAATGAACATTGACAAATGACCTGGGATGGTGTAGACACGAGGGTCTAAATCATCTTTTAGCTCATGATGCCTTAACAGTGGAAAAGTAACCATTTACATATCAGTCTGTTAATAGGGCTAGTCCGGCACCGAGTTGCTAGGCAATTCTTGTTTGAACAAGAGTGCCACCATATGCACAAGACACGTGTTTCTGCCTTGTTGATCCTTGTAAGCGAGGTGTGGCTGTGGTGCGTTGTCTCTCTTTAGGCACAGAGAGCAAGAGGCTCACATCCTACTAACCAGGATGAACTGAAGCCCTACATGTTACATTTGCCAACATCGTGAGAGCCTCTCTACTGATGACAAACAAGGCCAAATGACCCCAAAGGACTGCCTCGCTCAGGAGGGTCTATAATCACATGTTTTGAATATTACCAGAGAAACACCCAATTGCAAATCTGGCTTGTCCTGTCCCACCATTAAGCACAGCCCGTTGCCAAAAAGTTAAGTGATTACTTTAAAATATCTCTGTATGTGCTTTGCCCTGATTGATTTCAAGGGGTTTCCACTTAGCCCATTTATTTTTAATATTTGGCTGAAACATCACGTACAGTGAGCCAAAACTAAATACCTTCTGCAGGGACGTCATTTAGGGGTCACCAGAGGTTGCAACTACGACCTTTAAGGTCTCCCTTGCGACCTCTATAGTCTCCCTTGTAACGTCTAAAAAAAATAAAAAAAAATGTATGCAAGCTTCTGGGCTGTGGCCAACACCATGCGGCTCTTTACTTCTGGAGTGGCTGGCTTTCTTGTTCAGCCCCTTAAAAAAAGAAGAAAAATAAGAACAGGAGTGTCACAGGTCTAACACTTTTAAGAAAAAATAGGAATACCAAATAAGGTGTCTTTCTGGAATTCTTTACAATAATTGCTAGACTCATTAAAGTTTTATTTCAGGCACACTTCAGGGGTGAGTCACTGATTTAGTCTGTTCTTAAACGCCTCAACTCAACCCTTCATCCTTCTGAGGTTAATAAATGAGTACCAACACAGGTTGGGTGATATTGGGTGCATATTTTTTCTATTTAAAGCGCTTAAGCACAAGTTCTATATAATAACACATCATTATCATTCGTTCATGGACGTCAGCTTGCATTCACAGTAATTTGGTAATATGGGCCTACACACTGATCTTAACGATGCATATGGCGATCCATACTTGTATGAAATGTACATCACATTATAGTGATATCGTAACCATATTTTTCGTAGTGTACAATCCTTTGTGATGCAACCTTCTGTTTTGTCAATGGGTGAAAGGTTGTGCTCCATCATTTCCCACGATATCACTTCCTGTGTTGTCATCTGGGGTCAAGGGTCGTGTGATGTCACTTCCACTAAACCTGGCATTCAGGTGAAATGACGGCCCTTCTGTGCTTTGACTGTGTATCCACTTCTCCAGATTCGGCTGGTGATTTGATGCAAGCAGGATAGCTAACAACCCATACGCGTCCACAGCAACAGTACTTGCATGGCTGTGTATGTAGCTCCACCATGTATAACTTCCATCTATGCAAGGGCGTGCAGTACCTGCCACAGGACTGTAGGCCTCCATTCCTCACCAGATCTTCACAGAAGCAGGCTATCGTTCTACACACCAGGGGCAGATTATCAAAGATTTGCTCATGTACGAAAAAGTGGAGCAAATTAATTTAGCACCTATTCTGCTGCTTAGATAATACGGAATGGAGCAAACAGGTTTAGCCCCATTCAGCATTATCTAAAAAAAATTCCACCTGGAAAAAAATGTGAGCACCACGCGGTTTTATTTACTATGGTTGCTGTGTAACATGAAAAGACATGTAGTAAACACCCCTTGCATTATGTTATGAAAAAAACTGTCTGATTCATTTTTGCAGCAGTACACACATTTTTAGATAATATGGACTGTGACAAAACCCGTTTTCTCCATTTTGTATTATCAAAGCATTTGCTCACTTTTTAGCATGGATGCAAATGTTAGATACTCTGACTGCAGGGCTATCATTGTACATATCCCCTGTTCATACCAATAGAAAGAGAGTGTGTCTCTGGCTACATCTTCTCCACCAATGGCGTACGTACCACTTGTGGCGCTAAGAGTGGCAACTTCCCTCTAACCCCCCATCGCTCCTCCACTGGCTCCACATTGTGAGAGCAGGGCCACTTTTGGGCAGTACAGGACTTCTTGGGGAGATGGTGGTCTGGGAGTGCCACCATGACAGCTGCATACCTTAGGCAGGGCCTCCATCTGGGACATCCATCTATTGTGCACTGTCTCTTTGGTGTTTCTACAGGCATCTTTGTAAATATGGGCTGCAAAAGACACTGCAAAGAGTGACGCAGCACCACTTTTCCTCTGGCAAGTCACAACTTCTGTTAAGTGCTAATGTTGGCCTTTGGCATCCAGTTGGCATCTCAATCTGGGCTTTGCCGAAGCAAAAACGTCACTCTGCGATTTCGGTTTGGAACTCGTCGCATCACAGATTGCCTTCTGCCCGTCTCTAAAATACTCTAGAATGCATTTTATTGGCAGGCTGTAAATGCCTTTCTTTACCGCCTTAAATGTTCATATTTTCAGATTATAAAACCTAGGAGTCATGCCGCAACAGAGACTGATTAATGATGGATAATTTGAGTAGACGTACACGTATTTGATTTACGTGGTTGAATCTTGTCATTGAATTTTTTACAACTTAGAACTCGTGCCAAGAGGCCGAGACGATCCACAAAAAAACTGGCCAGACATTCTAAGTAAAATATACTTTAGTAACTCTAAAGTGCAAGTTTATTACCCCAGCGAGATAGTGTTCTCAGCAGAGTACCATCTCTAGGTAGCAGATTTCTGCTTCATTTGGTCACAAGTCATCTCACTTTCTCCGGTCAAGTGGCACAGCGAGTAGAGCGCTGGCTTTGACATCCGTGCCAGAGCCTGCTAACGCAGGTTCGAATCCCGGTGGGGCCAAACTCAGCCTTTCATCCTTCCGAGCTCGATAAATGAGCACCACACAGATACCTGATGGTTCGTAGCGCTATATAAATGCCAAATTAAATTATTTAAAATCCTCGGTCCATCTAGTCCCACTAGGGGCCCCACTAAACTCTCATCTCCCCACCGCTGGCTAATCAAGATGCATTGTGGCCCTCACTGATTACTTGTGCCAGCAAACATGGCTAACCTTCTGACACGTTTATTAAATGCAGTTCATATATGCTTCTACAACAGCCTCCACGACAGTAACGGATGACAGAGTAAACCCCTCTTTCCATGGCTAAAGATGACTGATGGTTGGTGTCCTTTTATTTGAAATGCTGTAAAGGATTTCACCAACAAACGTGATTCAAATTATGAATACACACAACGCTGTATATCTGTGCTTAACTTTATACTTGTTCCATATTAGGCCAGCTTAACCCATTAATTCCTGGTTCTTTCTTTCCATTAAGGGACTTGTAGCTCTGGATTTACAATGGAAAAAGAAATACTTTAAACTCCAGAAAGCGAAGATTTCCTCATGGGGTACGGCGCAGTCCATCAGGCTCACAGCGGGAAAAAGCGTTTTTTTACCAAGGGCATTGCCGAACCATCCCCTGCTATCATATGTAAAAATGGGGAGGAAGGCCACTGTGGACAGGCAAGAGGACAGGCCAGGGGGAATACCACGGCCAAAAAAGTAAGAGATCAAACATGTGACAAACTCCTGTTTTATTCAACAATACCAATATAAAACAGGGTCAGCACGAACATTAGGCACAATCTCCATAGCTCTCAAAGGATTTCAACCTCGACAGCCCCTTAAAAAGGGATATGACATCGCAATTGACGATTCACTTCCAGAAACCTCAAGTGGGAAGGGATTGGTCAGGGGAATCAACTACATACAAATTATGTAAGAGTTAGTGTGATTACTGGCTACTGTCTATCTGATGGCTCCGCCTGAGAGCACCTCCTAAATTCCTACAGGTGAATACATGTCATTTCTACAGTATGGCATTGGCCGGTGCAACACTGTGTAGGACAATGTAGACAGAAGATGGGGATTGGTCAGTAGTGGCTTTCTCAGCCTTGGCGCTTTGGAAGGTTACCCGCACATGAGCAGCGCAGGGGTGTGGGGGGGGTGAGAACAACACCAAGGTGCTGCTTGTCCCTGCTTGTCCCAATAAGGTTGGGAAACATTTCTGGCAGAGCCATCTGATGGCTCCGCCTGAGTCCACCTCCTAAATTGCTACAGGTGAATACATGTAATTTATAAATATGCCATTAACCGTTGCAACACTGTGTAGGACAACGTAGACAGAAGATGGGGATTGGTCAGTAGTGGCTTTCTCAGCATTGGCGCTTTGGAAGGTTACCCGCACATGAGCAGCGCAGGGGTGTGGGGGGGGGGGTGAGAACAACACCAAGGTGCTGCTTGTCCCTGCTTGTCCCAATAAGGTTGGGAAACATTTCTGGCAGAGCCATCTGATGGCTCCGCCTGAGTCCACCTCCTAAATTGCTACAGGTGAATACATGTAATTTATAAATATGCCATTAACCGTTGCAACACTGTGTAGGACAACGTAGACAGAAGATGGGGATTGGTCAGTAGTGGCTTTCTCAGCCTTGGCGTTTTGGAAAGTTACAAGCACATGAGCAGCATAGGGGGTGGTGAGAACGACACAAAGGTGCTGCTTGTCCCAATAAGGTTACCATTTCTGATAACCTAGGCCACAAGACAGGACATTTAGCTTTCATTGGTGCCTTGTATCCTTCGCCCCGAGAACTGCATGAGAACAAAGGTCTCTGTCTGTCTGTGAATGTCTCTAATGAATAGACATCATCCTCCAACTGCAAGTCGTGTGTGTGGGGACTTCATTTTGGATTAGTCGGCTCAGCATTTATGAGGATTTTAGTCCTAATTACTGTCAGTGTTATTACCTCCTCTGGCCTCTAGAGACTTCTTTGAGCTACTTTTCCCTCAATATTATGGCTGTGTTGTTGGGTAATCTGACCTTCAAGCATTACTTGTTTCTTTGCTAATCTAAGTGAAATGTGTCTCATGTCTGGGAACTGGTGACATCTGTACCTTTCGGGTGCTGATTCAAACTTTATTTCCCTGGGAGTCTTGGAAATACTTATGTGCTTGTTCTCTGAGATGTTCAAGTTTGTCTGGTCTGCTAACTCAGCGAGCCAGGTCCCCCTGCAGCATGAAAGATTTGCCACTATCTCCTATTCACCCATATGTGGCTGTGTCGTCCATCTTGTTTTACATGGCCACTTGTTTCAGTCAAATTCTGCATTAAGCAAGCCTTATGTGTACTCTTGTGAATCTTCGCGTTTCAGCATAGCGAGAGTAGTATATGGTTTCTAACATAATGCTTGCAAGCATGTTCTTCATCTCTAAGTGAAATTTGACCTATTATTTGTGTATCTTCGTGATGGATGCGTATCTGCTTCGTGTCTAATTCACCTATGCGTGTCAGTGCTCAGCTGTGATGTAAGTTGCTTTCATCATCTTTGTTACAGCTCGTTCATCTCCTCCATAGCCTGCAGGCTGATACCATCTGCAATCCCTAGGGTCGGTAGGATTGGATCAGAGAGTACCGTCTTTCAAACCTGTGGTATGGTGGCGGGGAGGAGTCAGATACCACAAGTGCACCCACCATTTCTGCAGCATCAGGACGGGGAGGGGCCGATGAGATGAATGACACATTTCCTGTCTTTACAAGTTTTATTGTAGAAGTCACTCTACGGTGTCTAGTTAGTCAACTGTCATGACACTAGTGCAAGAACACCTGTTGGAGTTCTGGGGTAGGGTTAACCAGGAGCTTTCCTTTAAAAAGGACACCTCCGACATCCTTACAATCCTGATCACTTTGACTAGCTTGCCTTGCATAACCTCTTCTGAAGAGGCTTCCTTTACTCTGTTGAGGAAAGCGGAAACAGAGTAAAGAAATGTCTTTCCCTTCAAGAACTTCTCCCGATGTGCACCCATAATATTGGCAGAGGTGTCATTATGTAAAAATACATTTGCAAAACGTTTGATGCTCCCAGTTATATAGGTCCCAGAGAAGTTGTACTGGGAGAACAAAATAGGCTCATCTGGACTGGCAAATGTTTCTACATTCCGGTTGCTGCAATACACTGAGGTTTCCCTGGTCAGTCCTGATCTCAAACTTAAGACTGGCCCCTAGCAGAAGGTGTCTCCATTCAGTACAACCAACAAAGGCTGCTTTTGTTAATTATACCCAACCAGGGATTGTATGAATCAATTTATCAAATACACAATCATTAAACACATTATTGAATACAATACATGGCAAGAAATATGTTCAACATTACATGACACAAAACATTAAATCAAACAAGAAGTCTCCAAACTTGTTGTACGATAGAATAATTAGATAACAGATGACCTATACCTTCAAATGACCATACACATAAACTATGTGTATCTATGAAGGATGGAGGAGACGCAAAGTTGTGACATCAACCCAAATGCTTATGTATACATGAATGATATTAATACCCCAAAATGTTTCAGTTGTGCATTGCATTACTGCCAGACATTCTTCAGAGGTCATCAAGCGTAATAATTCCTCCTCAAGATGAATCATGTGTCTGTAATCCTCATACCACTGGAACAAATATCTTCATCTAGTTCATGGACACTAACAAACAAGACTCTCCTTTTAACAAACTACAAAGACAAAACCGAATACAATGAATACACCCCTAGGTCACGTGACCAAATTTCACAAACGCACCTTCAATTTGTATATCAATGGAGACCTCCAATTTAAATGACCTACCTGCATTAATTGTCAGTCAGTAAGGTACAGCATCATGTATATAACGAAACACACAATAAATGTGTATAATTTAACGGGTTCACTTTCTGTCTGCTCCCAAAACTATTGTAATTAGACAAACCCCAGAAGAGCCAGTGTGATAAAGTCACCTTGTAGTCATTGTTTGACATAGGAAGGGCTCTCAATAGGCCCTAAATCAGGCACATTCAGTGCTGGATTTAATCTACAGCTCATGATGTGGCACCATTTAATAATTGTAGAGCAGCCGTATGGAAGGCTCTCAGGGTACAGTATCCCGACACATCAGACATGAGCAGGACCATGTTCCGCAAGATGCTGGAGGACGAAGACCCCATTGGATAAATTCAGGAGATTCAGGAGCGTTGGTGCCTTGAGACTCGTGAGCAGTGGTTTTATCACATATAATGTCAGGGACTACCCGAGCCAGTGCAACAACAGTTAAAGAAATTAGTGGGAATAGAAGCGAAGCCATGGCCGGAGATCCAGTTGACTATAGTACATCAATGGCGATTATTGCAAGAAAATGCTAGAAAGAAACGCGAGGAAAGCAGGAAGACGCAAAAGGAGTCAGAAGAAATTATCAACATTTTCAATGGAAGGGGCTATGTTGACAAGTGGAGAGGGAGTGGATATGCAAGACGTACAGCCGAATAAGCCAATGGCTGGAGGGAGCTTTGCAGAAAGGGAAGAATACAACTACTGGCCCCGGGGGAGCGGGGGCATGCCCAGAGGGGTGGGATTTCAAGCTCTGCAAGGTGGAAGAGGGTTCAAAGGGGGACCCTCTGGCCTATGGGACCACCCCAGCAAAGTTGGGAGTGTGGGCAAAATGGGACACACCGCTCACGTGTGTGGAAGCACGGGGAATGCAACATAATTGGCAGGACCCAAGAGGGGGGACAACCTACCCACCAGTGTAAAGTGTGGGAAAACCCAACTATTATGGCCAAGATCACACACAGTACCAGACATATGCACCGCCAATGCAACTTGCACAACAAGCGCCGATGTATGCACAACAGCCAATATCAGAACCTCAGCAGGCACTCACACAGACACAACAACCACAGCCACCATCGCAAGCACCAGCATAGCAGAATACCGTGGCCACTTGAAACCCAAGCACTGAAGTGCAGACACCCATTCGCAGGATACGAGGCATCGCTGTAGTGGGAGGGACTCCTATCACAGGTGACGGGGATGAATCTATACCCAAAATAGGACAGCCCACAGACTGATTTGATGTGCTCCATACTATCTGTTACACCTGAACCACAGGAGGAGCCATGCGTTACTGTGACTATAGGTGACAAAACGTTAACTTTTCTCATAGATATGGGGGATGACCAGGTCCTGTGTTGGGCAGGGGAGATACCCAATATCAGATGTTGCATGAATGCACAAGTCTTTTCTGGGGACACAAATTTGGTTCCATTCCTTGACGAATTACCCATCACTGTTGGGGAACATGAACCCCCGGCCACTACCGCACTCCTGCCAGACACCAGTAAACATTTTGGGAACGGACATGATTAGTAAGCTCAACATGACCATCTCATTCACTGACAAGGAAATAGTGTCTTCGACCCCAGGGATTCACTACATGAATGCACTGGAATTTATGCTAGCATTTTGTGGCCAGACAACGCTGAGGGGGGGTGCCCCTTTGATCCTGAGGTGTTTCAATATGGGGTGAATCTTATACTAGTATGGCTCCCGGGGATATTTCTTTCTAATAATAATTATTGTATAATTATATTTGGTTATTTATAACACGCTTAATACTCAGAGGTTTCTAAGCGCAAACCCGGGGATCGTATCTGTGTTGCTCTATGTTGTCTTGCTTCCAAGATGAGCGTGTTGCTCCTGAGCTATCCTCCTAGACAAAACAGGGCAAACATTGTGACTACCAGCAGAGATTCTTTTTATACCAGAGATTCCCATGAATGAGGTGGAAGGACATGTATTTGCACTGGAACTGAAAGCAGTTATAGGAAGGGAAGAGAAGGTAATGCTCCTTGGAACTGATGATGAGGGTAGAGCATGGCAAGCAGTAATTTCCTTAGACGAGGGATACAGACTGACAGACCTGACAGATGAGGAGCTATTCCAAGATGATGAGGAAGACATTGAAGTGGTGTTTTTCATAAGCATAACTTACTGGATGAGGATTGAGAAAAGGAAGGTGCCACAGAGGATGGTCCTGGTAAGCAAGACACCATAATTTCTTGCGGATGTCTGAACACAGGTGCCAAGTGTCTTATGGACAAGTAGTCCCTATGATGTTGGCCTACTGAAGGGAGTGGGGGCAGTGAAGATAAAACTGATACCAGGAGCAATCTTACCATGAGTAAAATAATATCCCATGTCCAAAGGTGCAGGGTATTTTTTAGATGATTTCTGCATTAGTGCAGCAGGGAATCTTGGTACTATCAGAGTCCTGTGAGAAACCTGAAGTATCTAGTCCCTGAGAATCTGTCATCCAGGTGATCACCTGGATGGGGGCTCCTTAGGGTGTGGGAAACTGACGGGTGAGACGTGGTATCCCCTTTCTCTCAACACCTTTTTGCCATCCTACCAAATAGGATATTCTAAAACACTGCACCCCCCTTTTCCGTCACAAACACTTTCACACAACACGAAAGACAATGGACTAACACCAGAGTCATTTACCTGACATATCCCAATACAAAGGTCAGGCAAAGTCAGGCAATTGACCATAATCACACACACCTCATGGCCCTTTCCCTTCCCCACAGGGATAAAAGGTAGAGCACAGGCTGAGCAAGGCAGACCGCATGATGTGAGAGCTAACTCAGAATGGCAGTTCAAGAGGAGGAGAAAGACGGCGCATACTGAGAGGATGACAAGGAGAGAACCGACCTTGCCCTTTCCGATCAAGGCCCATGAAACCTCTCTAGGTGAAAACATGAGACAGCGTACAATAGCCAGCGTGTGTTGCAGCAGATGTCTATGGTAGACAAGACCCTCCTCCACTGATTACCAAGCCAGGAGAGATGCTTGTCTCGGTGGTACCAACCTTGACTCCAAAGAGAAGGAAAGTCAAGCGGTTCATCACAGCTGGTGAGTCTAGGAGAGAGTCCATAAGAAACCGAACTGAACTGTGAAAGGCTTCAAGAGCTATTGATAGAAAAGGGGTAAAACCAGCGAACAGAGGAGTCTGGCACCACGTGGATGCTTACGTAGGCACTTCTGGGTGATTACCCGATGGTAGAAACTACCGTAACCAAAAGGCCTTAGGAAAAGACGAAAGGGGGATAAAGTGGGGGTGAAAGTGGTCATACAGGGGTCTTGTAAAATCCTCTGTACAGCCGAAAGTCTTTGACCGACAGAGGATTGTGAAGCTAAGGGAAATTAATGGTGTGTGGTGAAATTAGTGCATGAACAGTGCGTTGCAAAGGTTGGCAAAAGAGAACCCGGCGGAGGAATGCAAACAAGAAGGGACGAATTCTGAAGTCCCATGACCAGTGTGTTCACAGGAGTGAACCCGGCAGAAGGATGTCCACAGTGAATTGTTTGAAAAGACATTAAGATTCATAAGTGCAAGAAGCATTGTAAGACCAGGGGAAGTGGATTGTCCCCCTTGGCATTAGGAGTCGAGCCCGGCAGAGGGAGATCCAGGGGCTGGAAAGCCATCACCCCAATGTTCATTTGTAAAGGGACTATTTGTTTATTGTATTGCTGAAAACATCAGGCCCTCAAGTCAAGATACTTTTATTGAAAAGAGACTTAACCATCGAAGAACCTGATAGCTGGTACGGAACTGTCGGCTCATGCTGGGAAAGGTTGAGTGTATGCTGTGCTCAGGAGATCCACCTTGTCCCATGCTCAAAACATGGGGAAAGGAGAAATCCTGACTTACTATTTGTGAATACTTCTTTCTTTATTGAAAACCCTATCGCACACTCTTTCTGTAATTAGTTGTGATGGAGTGGCGGCGAGTGGCAGTCTTATAGCTTACTCCCACCACCCAGTCTTTTCTCCAGTTCTACTGTTGGAGGTGTGTTTACTGTTACACCTGACCCTACAAAGGCTCACTTACTCCGCGGAGCAGACGCGGAGTGGCGGCGAGTGGCAGTCTTGCAGCTTACTCCCACCACCCAGTCTTTTCTCCAATTCTACTGTTGGAGGTGTGTTTCCTGTTACACCTGACCCTACAAAGGCTCACTTACTCCGCGGAGCGGACGCGGAGTGGCGGCGGGTGGCAGTCTTGCAGCTTACTCCCACCACCCAGTCTTTTCTCCAGTTCTACTGTTGGAGGTGTGTTTCCTGTTACACCTGACCCTACAAAGGCTCACTTACTCTGCGTAGCGGAAGCAGAGTGGCGGTGAGTGGCAGTCTTGCAGCTTACTCCCACCACCCAGTCTTTTCTCCAGTTCTACTGTTGGAGGTGTGTTTCCTGTTACACCTGACCCTACAAAGGCTCACTTACTCCGCGGAGCGGACGCGGAGTGGCGGCGAGTGGCAGTCTTGCAGCTAACTCCCACCACCCAGTCTTTTCTCCAGTTCTACTGTTGGAGGTGTGTTTCCTGTTACACCTGACCCTACAAAGGCTCACTTACTCCGCGGAGCGGACGTGGAGTGGCGGCGAGTGGCAGTCTTGCAGCTTACTCCCACCACCCAGTCTTTTCTCCAGTTCTACTGTTGGAGGTGTGTTTCCTGTCACACCTGACCCTACAAAGGCTCACTTACTCCGTGGAGTGGCGGCGAGTGGCAGTCTTGCAGTCATGCCAGGCAAGACGGCCAAGGCTGCCTCTTCTCCTTCTTCGATGCTGCTCCTGGATCCAGAAGATACTACAGGACGCTGCCTAAGAAGCTACTCGAAGTTGTCATCAATAAAAACCTCAACTACAATCTTTACTCAAGACCTTAAGCAATCTTCTCCTACTCCTACTCAAACCACCGATGACATGGTTATCCACCCGATTTCGGGTCTGAATCAACCATTACACCACGGAAATGGAAACGGAGCCAGCGTTCTTTTTCCCCACAAAATAGGCAGTGAAAATCATCTACGCTTCCCAAACGATAAACTTTCTTTGCTCCAAAGTGAAGCTGACTTTCTTTGTTGAGGCATCATAGCCCAGGATGGCTGCTGTGACAAGACTCGCTCCTCCTCTACGCCTGCTGCGACTGCTGAATCCCTGCATGCCGGCTTGGTCCTCACCAGAGCTCTGCGGTCCCTCGATGGGGGGGCTGCGTCGAGTACTCCAGTCGGGACGGCCGGCGCCCCATTTGAGTGTGCGGTGGTGACTTTAGCCGCGGCCGGCGCTCATCGGTCCCCCGGAGGGGGTCCCACTTTGAGTCCCACGCCGTTGCCTACTGGTGCCTCCCCTGAGCTGGCCGTGATGGTTGCCGCATCGGCCAGCGCACCGCGGTCTCCCGGAGGGGAAGCGGCATTGAGCTTGCAGGCGGGGCCGGTACTGGCGAGGCGTGAATTCAACGTGCCGGGGCCGGAGGAGGTTGTCCCTCAGGAGAGCGGCGTGTCTGGTCTTCAGCCTGGGAGGAGAGAGGCCCAGGGTCCTAATTCCATCGAGGAGATCCAACCCGGAGCGAGAGAGCAAGGACGCCCGTGTGTTCAACGCCAGCACCTGTAACCGAAAACATGGCAGCTCCACCTATTACCGTATTAACGGTAATAGCAACGATCCACAGGGACAATTCCTCAAATCTATCCTCTGAAAATGTGAGTCCGGATGAAAGTTCTGTCAACCCATCACTACAACCAACGATTCATGAAAAGGGGGAAACCCCACTTGAAAACCAAAAAAAAAGAATTCGACCTACTGGAGATTTAATTAAGGAAAACCATGTTCAAGGTAAACCAACCAAACAAGTAAAATCTTTGTCTACCCACAAGATCACAGAAAAACAGGACAAATCCATCAAAATGGTCTGTGTTGGCCCCAAAGGCACAAGAAAGGGTATTAAAAAGCCCCAACGTCCCTTAAAACTATTATCAGACTTTTTCCACAAACACTCAAAAGCCATCCAAGAGAAATGTAAAGATCTGACAGATGCTGAAATTCTTGAGGCTGCAGACGAAATCGCACCAGTCCGCAAGTATCGTAGGCTGATACTAGGACAACGAAAACCTTCTCTACCCTCATCAAAAGAAGACAACAGGTTTGCCCATAACATAGACAGGGCTAACTGGCACTTCAAAGGAAATGTGATTCCTGTAAGTGCACAAACAACATCGGCGGAGTTGGGGGCTCAGCCTGCCCGAAATCTGAATTCTCCCTTAACGTCTTCTCCAACAACAGCCACGCCTAAAGCCACCAAGGAAAAGGACAAACCCTCTGCCCCCACTCCAGAAGCTCTACAAAACTCCAACATTAACGATCATGAATCACGAAATCAAAGTTGGAACAACCTTCAAGAGGAAGCAGAGGCGGAGAGGTCCATACCCCCTTCAAACAGCCCGATTCTACCAACGCGCGGGTGTCTTGATACAGCCAGACCAATTCAACCTTCGTCACAAGATTTGTTGCCCGATTGCGATCCAAAACACTGATCAAGTGACACTGACAACTATAAAGGCCAGGTACTTGACACTTCAACTTCGCCCTTAAGTGAGCCTTGCAGACCCAACATACAAACTTTAGAAAAGGACCTCAGAAACAAGTACCCTCTGAAATCTAAGGCCGACCCTGTTTATTCATCACTTTTGTCGACCTTACTCAGGCGTTTGATAAAGTGGATCGCGCAAGATTGTGGCAGAAACTTATCCAGTGGAAATGTCCACCTGACATACTTCATCCAATCAAAGGTCTCTACTCTAATACGTCTATGCGGGTCCGCCTCAATCAACAAGGGGCCTTATCGGAGGAAATAACAACGGCCAGAGGTGTCAAACAGGGTTGTCCCTTGGCTCCGGCCTTGTTTTGGTCCTACTTAGGCGACTTTCAGGAATCCGAAAAATCAGTACAAACTTTCCCTCCAAAACTTGGAGGTGATCTGATTAGTCGCCTTCTTTACACAGACGATCTAATTCTATTGGACAACACTCCTATAGGCCTACAACGCCAACTCACTAATCTGCAACAATATATGACGGTAAACAACTTGGAAATCAACGAATCGAAAACAAAAATGATGGTCATTGAAAAGTCTGTGAAAAAGAAAGATACAATTCTCCTCAAATTGGGCACGACCACAATCGAGAGAGTTACTAACTTTAAGTACCTGGGCGTTATATTAGACAGCACGCCCAGAGAAAAAGCGATGCAATTGGCCCTGTATGCAAAAACTACTAAATTGGCAACCCAAGGAAAAGCGATTGACACCAAATTCGGCAGATTTTCAATAATTTCTGTGCGAGACTTCTACAAAAAGAAGGTCATACCATCTTTGACCTATGGTGCGGACGCTATCCCGAATCTCCCTGCAGAACTGTGGCCAAAACTTGAAGCAATTTTCTGGAGATCAATCTTTGGCCTCCCAAAATCAACACCGATAACATTAATCAGACGTGAATTTACCCTCTCATCTTTAAAAACAACTATAGACTGTAACAGCGTTTTGTTATGCCGAAAGTGTATACAGAAAGACTCCCCTTATGCTTACCACCTGATAAGTGAGGAAATTCGGCTTGGAACCTGCCAAATGCTGTCCAGATGGGAAAGTAAGAATCTGACCATCTTAAACTCAGTAGCATGCGACACAGAAGAGCTTATAACTAACCCAGTTAGAGTCACCAAAAAGATCAGAGAGCTGGATTGGATCAACACCAATGAGACCGGAGCCAAATATAAACTCACCAGCCACCTCCCTCCCTTTTTTAAGAAACTGGATTCAGTTCAACCTTACTTAAAACTTTTTCCGAATACGTCGGCGCAAAACTACTTCTTAAAAACCCGTCTGAACCTTCTAGAAACTAACGAAGTTTTAGCTATCAGACAATTATCTTCATCCAACTGCTGCCGAATCTGTAAATCTCCCACTGTAAAGGAAACCATTCGCCACCTCCTACTGAACTGTCCTGCGACGCAAGACATTCGTCTTACTTACCTGAAAGACATTTTCTCAAATTTTACTCTTCAAGACGAGGACATTTGCTGGAACAAACCGCTAGGTGGTGATAAACAGACATGGCATTTAGCCACAATAAATATCATGCAACACATCTTCAACGTGATCCTCCCTTTGCAGACCCAAACCATTGTTCCACTTGCATCTTCAAACTAATCTGCGTTACCTTTCGACTTCCAAGCACGCCGGACTGTTGGACTGTCGACGTGCTTCTGCTACTTCAGTGTTTTGTTAAAAAATCTGTAGAGATTATAAACAAATAAAAAAAACATTAGTTGTGATGATTTGGCAATAGTTCTTTTGTATAGGCCTTTTTACTTTGATGAGATTCCACAAGGACTGCCTTTTTTTTCATTTGATGGTTGAAGCTTGCTCCCATCTTAGATTTAGGTTTAGGTTAGGCATTTTTCCATCCTGCATTTACAGTTTAATAAACACCCTTGAACTGTGATCACTTGTGTCTGTCTTTACTGTTGCAACCCTGAGTTCCTTTCAGTCCCCATGCAACACAGCTCTGTATCCAGTGATAAAAGCAACAGTGGGGGTCATGGAGATTTATTTAGGATTTTCACCCCTAAACAATATTTTTGAGGCAGAGTTTCCATTGGTTTCCAAACCAGCAACAATATTATGCAATATTCTATCCAAAGCCACACATTTTACAATGATCGATCTAAAAAATGCATTCTTCTCAATTCCCCTTCATGAGGAATCACAAGATTTGACCTTGTTTTTGTATCACAATTAAAAGTGGAAACATACAAGACTACCTCAAGAGTGCTGTGAGTCCCCTTCTATATTTAAGTCTTTCAGATGGATTTGGGGAACGTACAATTAGACAGCACAGTAATTCAATATGTGGACAACAGTTTGGTGTGCAGTGAGACAAAAGAACAATGTTGAAAGAACTCAGTACAGTTGAGGATGGTCTTGACAGACAAGGGGTACAAGGTGGACAAGGCCAAATTACAGTATTGTCAGGAGGAGGTCCTGTACATTGGCCAGTTGATCTCACATGAAGCTAGAAAAGTGACCCCGTAGAGAGCCGAAGCAATCACAAAAACACCCCAGCCGAAGACAGTGAGAGAAATGCAGCAGTGTTTGGGTCTGTGCAATTATTACAGGTCATGGGTCTTTGATTACAGCACATACGTCAGGCCCCTCCTAGATAGACTTAAAGAGGCTCCGAGAGATGACAGCAAGATAGGGTGGACAAATTAAATGATAGAAGCCTTTGACGAATTAAAAAGAGCAATGTGTACAGCACCGGTTTTGGGGATACCTGATTACAATGAGGAATTCTACCTATTTTCACATTTGAATGGGCTGTTGATGACAGCAGTACTCACACAGAAGACTGCCTTGGGAAACAAACCATTGGCATACTACAGTGGGCTTTTATATCGAGTAATGAAGGGTCATTATCCTTGTGAACAAACATTGGCTATAGCGGCTTTTGCAATAGAAAAGTTAGCAAATATTACAATGGGTTGCGGAGTAACGCTGTATGTGGAGCATGCACTATTTGCCATTCTTGAAAAACCCAAGAGCACATTGACAACACAGAGAGCAATCCAGTAGTCAAAGTGGTGATGTGCCGAGTAGTAAACCCAGCAGCGTTACGTACACAACTGCGCCAAATACACAGAATATTATGATGACATATCCCACGTCAGAGAAAAGGCCCTCAGAAGGGGGAATACTCTTTATTGAAGGGTCCTCACTAATTGACCAGATTTCAGGGGTAATGCATACTGGGACAACAGTGGTAAAAGTGAGACAGAGTGGGATCTTTGAGGTAGCGCAGAGCGGAAGATTACATTCACACATTTCAGCACAAGCAGCAGAGTTAGTAGCGCTCATTGTAGCACTTGAGACACATGAGGAAGAGGAGATAACAGCGTACTCTGACTCCACTTACATGATGTCAACAGTAAACGCAGTACTGTTATGTTATGTTATTACAACGTATAAAGCACACGTTCACCCGAAGGCATCATGGTGCTCACTAACAGATAGGAGTCAGAAGGAGCAGCAGAATTTGCAAACTTGACAAAAGAAAGGTTTTCCGAGCCAGGTGAAAAGGCAGATGGTTAGTAGTAGCCCACAAGGGCAGATGAAGAGAATTTTAGGCCTTTGCGGCCGCCACAGAAATAGCACGGACACCCATATGGGAAAGTCTCACCTGAGGTATTTGAATCAACAGAGATGCTTGGGAGTGAAGAGCTCTACAAGGCACATACAGGGGGAACTTGGCTTGGAGGTAATCAGCACCATGTCTGTAGAAGGCTAAATGAATGATGTACAGTGACTTGAACAGCACTCGCTTCTCAACTGTCACGTTCAAAATGGAGGTACATGCTGACGGCACACCGGTACAGCCACACCCATATTTATCAGGCTCACAAACGCACTACAGTTCTTAGCGGCCATTGCCGTGGTGCATTGCGCAGCACACACGAGATGGGAGCACATAATCTCCCGCAGCAACAAAGCCGCAGCCACAGAGAGCAAAGGAGCAGCATACTTTCCTGAAATAACTGAATTTTGACATGCCACATAATGAGTACGTGCAAGCGTTCAGTATGATAATAAAGGAAAGCTTTAACTCCTTGCCCATCACACAGATCATAAAGCTGCAGAGGCAAGCACCGCCAGAAGAGTAAAAACTCTGGAAGAGGAGGCGGTGTTCAGTATCCCCCCCAATGCACTGTGGCGGTAGGACAGCACCGGCAAACCGGTCATGCCCCTTTCATTACCGAAGGTAGCACTAGAGCAGCTCCACTACCATACCCATACCAGTAAAGAGAGTGTTGCAACGCAGATTGTAGAAGACTAGTTCACTCGTAATTTGGCAGAGCATGTTGCTGCCTTCATTTTCAATTGTATTGTGTGTCAAGGATACATTGCAGGGCACACCTTACAAATAGTGAAAGGAACAATACCCTGTCCAACATCTGCATATAGACAACATAGACATGATCCAAACTTGCAATGGCTACAGATATATGCTGGTGGTTGTATGCACTTTCGCTTGCTGGATCAAGGCCGGTCAATGCACCCACACTGATGCCACATGTGCTGAAAAATTCCTCGTACATGAGGTATTCCGACAATGGGGGGTGTGCAAAGTCCGCCGGTCTGACACCATTTTGTGGATGAAGTGTTTGAGCATATCACAATCCTACTGGGGATTAAGAATACATTCTCCTGTGCTTATCATCCGCAAGCAAATGGAATTTGTGAATGCTTCAATGGCCTGCTCAAGGAGAAAATAGTAAAACTGAAAATTACTTTGAAGAAGGGATGGCTCCACTGCCTGCCCTTAGCCCTATTTGCATTTCGAAACCAGCCCGGCTCAGATCACTACCTGACTGAGATGCTGTATGCGCATACATCTTGCTCCTTCGTATGAAGTGCTAACTGATGCTGAGAATGTCTCTGTTGATTAAGGAGCTGAAATGCATGAGTACCTAGCAGCGTTGATGGCTAGTATTTATTTTATTTCCCGACAGATCAAAGCATGGCAGGGGAAGTTGAAGAAGAATGATGAAGATAACACACCAACAGACCTGCCAGACCTTCTCAAACCCCCTCACCTTAATCCAGGCGACTCAATGTTGGTAAGGAATTTCACCAGGTCCTGGCACAAACCATGTTTTGAAGGACCTTATATTTTAGAAGATTCCACCCCCACTTCTGTGAAAGTAGTGGGAAGGAGAGGCTGGTTACACATTGGTGACGTGAAGACCTGCAAAGGTGAGACCCCCGTGCCCCAAGTGCCAGAAGGTGCAGCCCAAGACAAAGTCAAAGACACACGAGTACAAACACATACCATGACAAGAAGCAGTCAAGAATCTGTGGAGAATTACCCATTACACACAGGCACACTGTCCTTCTTTACACAGAAAAAGGAATCCGCTCGCATGAACTGTCTTTCCCCAGAGACCTTTACCTGGAGTGTAAAAGAAGAGATGCCCTTTTTGATAAAGAAGGAGACATTTACTAAATGTTGCATTGGCAGGCATTCCTTTATGATATTCTTTAGTTTGCAGCTAACACTTATAGCATTTTCAAGAGAAGCAATCAATTATTGACTTACTAACAAACATTAAGACACAGTTCATTTTTTAAAGCATTTTTCTAGCAGTGCTCATGCAGTTCTTTTTATGAGTTTTAGAGGTTGAAGATAGAAGTGAAAGTTTAAAAGAAGAAAAGAATATATATTTAAAAGTATATACTCATGATGTTGAGATTAGTACATTTTGGCACGCACAAGCTTTTGGTCCAAGGCCAATGCAATGAACATGCACAGTTGCAGTACATGGACTCCACAGCGAAAAACAATTGTAGCCATATTTTTTGCCTTCTGCTGTCTCTACCTTTTTACCCTCTTAGCATTACAGAAAGCTGCCCTTTACCATATACATGCGCAACAATACAATAATGTGACCTAACCCTTCACCAGTGCTATTAAAGAGATAAAAAGACTCAAACAGAGTCAACAAACATTTCGAACATGTAAATGCCTACCTGACTCATTTGGCCCACTTCACGAATAACGTGTGGCACCAGCACATGACCCATGTGGGGAGGAAGACATCAAAAGAGAGCTGCTATGTGTATTATCTCAACTTTTAACATTATTAACACATTTATCACAAGTACAATACATTCAATAAAAAAGAAGGAAAAGAAAAAATAGAAAAATATTCAAGTAAGAAAAAAACAGGAAAGAAACCTATCATTTCAAAATCAATTACATTTCTCTTAAAACCATTGATCCAGCAAAAGATCCAGTTGCAATTCAATCCCATAAAGGTGATGCAGTAACTGGATTAGCAGTCTTAGCAGGATTCCCTGTCTGGCAGTTTGTCTACACTGACTTTGTTTTCTGAAGGCAGAGCTATTTCTTCAAAAACCCCTGTACACTGCAGAGCGACGCGGAGTAGCTGGAGTAGCAGTCGTAGCAGGATTCCCTGTCTGGCAGTCTGTCTACACTGACTTTGCTTTCTGGACACAGAGCTATGTCTTCAAAAACCCCTGTAAACCGCAGAGTGCCGTGAAGTAGCTGGAGTAGCAGTCTTAGCAGTCTGAGTAGTCTGAGCAGTCTGAGCAGTCTGAGCTGTTTTAGCAGTCTGAGCTGTCCGCATGTTGAAGTGGCGGCACTGTCCGGATAATTGCTGTTCCACAAAACATTCTAGAATGAGTGGAGTCAGCATGACTGGAGTATAGTAAGCACATCAAGGGCTGATTCATGAAATTTGTGCACCGAAAAACAGGGATTTGTGCGCCATTCTGCCCGCAAATGGCACACAAATCCCTGTTTTTCGGTGCACAAATTCCATGAATCAGCCCCAAAATCTTGCTGAATGAAAGGTGGAAAGCGGCTGCTGTCTTGATTATTTTTTTTTAGAGCTAACATAAGTGGCCACCAGAGGGAGACCTCAGACGTTTCTCAGCATTAGCTGGTAAAAGTTGGGTCAGTGACTGTGGACTCCACTGTCTTTGAGCCGACCCCAGCTTTTTTGCCAGAATCCTATTGCACTGTTTGTACTGCCTGCTCTGGGCCAAAGTGTGAGATAATCTGTTAAGCAACTGACAGAAATAAAACTGTTTCCCCACTATAATGAACACTCGAGGGGAAAGCGAGATGGGACCCTGTAGTGCAGCAGCAGGAAAGAAAGCCAAGAATCTAACATCCAGTGAGGGTGCTCTGAAAGGACATAGGGCCTCATTACGAGTTTGGAGGCAGCCATGCCCTTAAAAGGGCATGGCTGCCTCTAAACTCGGGTCCGGGTCCGTGGTCCCTGAATGGGGAAATACTGGGCCATTCCGACTTTGGAGGGCCCGGTATTTCCCCATTCAGGGAACCCGGACCCAGACCATCCCCATTCCCATTTGAGCCCCCATAGGGCTCAATGGGAATGGGGAGCATGCTAACAACGGGCCTGTTAATGATGGGCCCGTTGTTAGCATGCTGGTCCCCTTGCGGGACCCGCAAAGGACTTCTGGTCTGACCAGATGTCCAGAGTGGGTTCCGCGAGGGGACCTCGTAATGAGGCGATACAGGGTTAATGACGCCGGCACCTTTACCAGCACCGTTAACCCCTTACTGCCTCACTTGTAATGAGGCCCATAGTATGTTCGATGAAATGAATGCAATGTTACAAATAAAACAACTCATCCCAAAACAATTAGGGGCAATTTTGGAACTGTCAACAGACAGAGAAGGGGGATGACATTCATGGGTCAGAAGGATCATTATTGATGGTGTCTCCTAAGGAACCATTGGTGAGGCTCGATGAAGCCGGTACAAATATCACATGAAGTCCTGGGGTGCTAGCCTCACCGGAGCCATCTAGAAAATTGGATGAGCGAAACTTACAGCAGGGTAGTACATTGGATACTATCCTGCCTCGCACTTTGTCCCCCCTACTGTCTAGCTCCTTTGATAATAACAACTAATTGTTGAAACTTTCTAACAGACAGAGCAGAAACTCATTGGGACCAGTGGAAAGAAATGTGGTGCTAAATTCATTGTCTACATTTGGTAATGTGATTGTTACATGGCTGTCTGTTTCCTCAGATCTACAAAGGCTAGCATCAACTTCAAGCTCCACCAGTAGTTGTGAAAGTGATAGTGACTGCATAAGTGAGTCTGACATAGAACCAACAGCAACAAACGTAGTGTAAACTCTGCTATCAAATAATATGCAACGCATGTTAGGGTGCGGGGTGCAGCTAACTTTGAGTGCAATCACAGCCTCGATAGACTCATTACTAATACTCTGTACAACCCTGGCCGCAGAACACTGTGAATCTATGGAAATCCTAGCTAATGATGTTGACATTATTTTAATCGCCAACCAACAGATTCATTATCCAGACTCTGCAACCTCATTGGGGAACATAGTGCTTTTGGTAAATACAAATGATAGTACTACAGTGAGTCAGACTAGGGATTATGAAAGTCTGGATGAAAGCAGGTGTTGTACTCCCACTGATAATGTTGATCAAATTAATCCAATACCAGGGTCTGAACAAATGTGCATGGCTCACATGATCTGACATTGTTAAATGAAGAAGCAAATATCTCACAAAATAAGGGAAAGCCCAAGAAAGGAGGGAAAAATAGAAAGAGGAAAACTGCCCCCACCACAAGCAGTAAGGAAAACTATACTGAAAAGAAAGCAAGTTGTAAGATCAGATGATTTTAATACATCTGAACCACTGAGGGGGAAGTAGTGAAATACTGACAACAAACTCTGTGGGGGTTCGAGGGGATCAACGCCTACTGTTGTTAATAACATACTGGCAGACGGCACAAAGCGACACGTAGAACTGTGTGGCTCTCTAGAAAGATGGCTGCAGCCAACACAAATTAACAAATCATCAGAAACAGCTGCAGTAACTTTGCCATCTGTAGGTGAACTCTGGTTTGCAGGGAGGACCTAGCGATCTATTGGTAAGAGAGAGGTATGAGCAAACTAAAATCCCCCACATGGTGGATGCAAAGGAGCAAAGTCTTATTGAGTACTCCAACATGCTTATGCAAAACGAATATGAAGATCAATGTGAAGAGTATAGGACAGCCCAGCAAGAAACAGGGTTCTCAATGATGCTGGGGAGGGGGATTAAATTAGAAGAGATTTGTCCTTTAGCCACTAGCCCATTCCTGAATAGGAGTTCTATAATGAACTTATTCCATTGTATACCAGCACATAGCAACATTAATATAAAGGACATTGTCCGACTCACCCTTCCGGATATATACAGTTCCAAGAATTGGGTAATAGTGAAGATTACTACACCTGCTATAGCAACATTGTTAAGTCTACATCAGAGCAACCTAGTAAAGATGCGGTATCAGCTCACAGTTTGCTGGAAGCAGGGTGGTATCCTGTAGTGTCCTGCATGTTGTCTGCTGGGTGCTGCATATGGAATGCCTGATGGAATGTAGAGTGCGAGTGTGTGGAGGTTCCGAGAGTGATGGTTGGTGGGGACTTCAGCATGGGAGTAGAGCTGTTAGGAAGCATACCCTCTGTGTTCCTGTCTTTATCCTAACCTGCAAGTGAAGAGTAAAGAACAAGCTTTCTTTGTGTACTTAGCGCCTCCGCCTGGTCATTGTGTCAGAGTCTCCCTTGCTGAATGCTTCATAACCCAAAGGAGATACATCATACTCTGGGTGCAGGAAAACCTCCTGCATGCAGACCGTGCCCTTTCGATGCTAGTAATTGGAATCATTTGGATCAGAACCCGCCTTTGTGAAATCCGAAATAAGGTGTACATATTTGAGGAGCAACAGTGTACCTTGGCCATTGGATCTGCCTGGACATGTTGGTAGTAGCCAAGTGTGAAAGACTGTGAACTTAGCCCAAATAAAATGGATCTCCTGGAATTCACAGGGTTATAACTCTATACTGACAAATCCAATTGAACTACAAGTGTTAACCTCATGTGATGTATTTTTATTACAAGAGAATTGATGAACTGATTAATTTTGTATTGATGGTTTTAATATAGTTTGCTGTCCAGCTATACAGAATGTGCGTGGACGCCCTATGCATAGGGGAAAAAGTCTCTTTATGTCTAGAAACCTTGAAAATGGGTAAAACCTTGCTGCACGTACTGCCTGTTGTTTTATATGACAATATACATTTACAAGCACCTCTCCGACTTATAAATATATTCAAGCCTCCTAGTACGATCTATAATAGCACAATACATAAGAAAGTGTCTGTTATATTAGATCATTGGGATGCGCGCTAGCCTTGAGGAAGAGTGATTGTACCGGGGGACGTTAACAAACACCTATACAGAAATAATGGTGTGCTCCCTATAGCGATGGCATTAAACAGTCCAACCCATCTGAAAGAACGGCAGAGAGGCCATTGAAAACCTAGGAGTGGAGTAGGTGTTTGGAAATGCGTAATTTAGTATGTCTCAATTTAAAGGGGAAAACTAAACAAACTATTGAAAATACATGAACTAATGGGAAGTCTGCGACCTGCATTGATTATGTCTTTATTAGCCAAGCAAGCTGGTCCCATTGTAGTCCTATCATACTTTTACAGACTAATCTTAGCAACCATTTGGTACTGACATGGGATTATATCACAGAGAGGAAGTGGAAAATAGTACCTATAAAGGACTGCGTGGGGGCTGCAGATTAAAAAAAATATATATTTTGTTAATTTCCAAACCAAACAAAATAACATACAGACTTTGTGAAGCATTCCCGATGGTACATCGTATCGAACGTCTGATAAAATACCCCCCCACCCTTTAACCTCCCTCATGCCAGCCTATTCCACTTGCACTTTCTACTTATTGTATGTATTAAATTACTTGAACTTCTCATTGTATCTCTATCACGCAGATTGTGATGGTGTGTGTTTCTGAGTTTGGGTATCGACACATGTCGGGGAAGTCAGGCCCTGTATTAACTGTTTCCAGGCAGCTAAATCTATATTTTGCTCCTCTTGACCCTGTCGGGATGCTTCATGCCACACAGCATTTTCTGCCCATACCCATTTCTGGAGGTCTCTCAACCACACGCCTATCACTTGGGCCATGACAGTCTTTCCATCCCATTGCTATCCTACGCTTCGCTAAGATGTATGCTAGATCTCTCAGTTTACTTGCATGTCTGGCCTGTTTCGATCTCAGGAAGATTCCTAGCAATCATGCCTTGGGGGAGACCGAGTCCGAGGACAAGCCAATCTTAGTTAGGGTCCCGACTTCTTCCTCCCAATATTGGCGTATTTCCAAGCAGTCCCAGAACATATGTATCAGGTCTGCGTTGATCAGGCCACATTTCGGACAGACTTGCTCTACTGCGTTACCAAATTTCGCTATGTTCCTTGGAGTAAGGTATGCTCTATGAGTGACATACAACTGGATCAGCTGTTGTTTCGCATTTCTGGACACTTTCTTGTGGTACCCCATAGTCATACTCCAGGCAGCGTCCGACAGCTGCTCTTGCAAATCTATTTCCCAACATTGTCGAGTCTGTGTTAGCTTGCTATCCAGACTCTCCGACATTATCTCATATAATCTTGATACTGCATGTCCCCCTTCAGAGATATCATAGAGCGTTTCAATCCTTTCATCTTCTACCCTATTCCTTCCATACGTGGCCATTTTGAGTTTATTCTCAGGAGAAGTGAGGCGTAGGTTATATGCTGCCCCTTCTGCACTCCCGACTCCGAAATGACCTCGCTAAAGGTTTTCGGTCATCCCTCTTTCAGTATATCTCCTAGTGTCGTTATCCCTCTGGTCTCCCAATATTTTCGGACGTTCAACCTAAGTTGCGTATCTTCTATTTTTAGCGTCACTAAAAGGATCTGGGGTGAGTAGGGTATTTCCTTACCTAGCAGACTCTTTACCATATCATCATGCCTAGTTTCAGTAACAGGGGGTCCTGGGGTCACGTGGTGCCGTGATCCACACCATCTCTTTTAAAAAGAATTGGGTGCATGCCTGTTGTAGTAACCCTGTGTCTTGGGCCTGTTCATCTGACAGCCAGTACGTGACAAATTGTAGTTGGTATGCCACAAATTATCTTTGAAAGTCTGGCACTTTTATCCCTCCCTGTTCTTATGGTCTCTGTAATTTCTCCAACAACATTCTACACCTAGTGTTGTGCCACAGGAAGCTCTGGCAAATAGTGTTCAGCGTCTTAAAGAAGGCTTTGGGAATATTAAATGGGACATTTGTAAAGTAATGAAGCAGCCTTGAAAGCATTACCATCTTCAACAACGCGGCCCTTCCCATTAATAAAAGCAGCAGGTTGGCCCAAAATTTAATGGAGTTCTCTATTTTATTCACTGCCTTTATCGTGTTCTGCGCATGTTCTGTTTTAGGCTCGTGGAAAATGTCTACTCAAAGGTATCTAAATGTATCTCTTTCCCATTTGATCTGTAACACTGGCAACTCGCCCACAGTCTTCCCACTGTACCCTGCGAGAGGGAACAAGCTGGATTTCTGTGTATTAATTGTAATCCCAGAAAGATCCGCATAGTGCTCAAACACGTTTAATATGTACTCCAAATGAGTCTCCGCTTGTTGTAGGTAAAGGAGCATATCATTCGCATACAGGGAGATCAAGTGCGAACTGCCCAGTATTCTGATGCCAGCATCCTGGTATTCTTTCTGAACATATACCACCAGCGGCTCAAGGCTAATATAAATAGCATAGGAGACCAGGGTCAGCACTGCCTCGTGCCTTTGCTTAACCTCGACTGCTCTGATTTAATGGAGCCTGTCTTAACCCTCACCGTTGGGTAACTGTACAGTAGTTGAACCCATTTGATTTATGTAGGGCCTATACCAAAGCCTTTCAATACCGCTAATAGCCAGGGCCACCTGACCGAGTCGAATGCCTTGACGGCATCTAACGAGGTCACTGCTATACGATGGGGGCTGTCCTGAGTTTGGTCTATGACATGGTGTAGCTGTCTTAAATTACAAGTGATATTCCTATTTGGGACATAACCTGATTGGTTTGGATGTATACATTTGTGAATAACTGGTTTCAACCTATTAGCCATCAGAGCGTCGGAATCTTTCCATCTTGGTTGAGTAGTGAGAGGGGCCTGTACGACCCGCAATCAGTACCTGGTTTAGTAGGCTTCAGTAATGGTATTGTAATTGATTCCCTTAATGACAACAGCAAACTGCCTTTACCTAGTGCTTTATTCAGCATTGCTAACAGTGAGGGCGTGATCTCTGCTAGGAATTCCTTGTAGAACTCACTTGGCAACCTCTATGCCCCCGGGTCCTTCCCTGACGGTAACTCTCTTATGGTGTGTTCCAAATCTTCTTTGGTTATGGGGGCTTCTAGCTGGTCTGCCTCTTCTGCATCTTACTGTGGAAGATCTATCTGTGCTAAGGCTTCTTCTATTTCTGACTCCTGGGTTTCTGATGTCTCTTTGTATAATGTTTTGTAGAAATTATAAAAACATTTGGTAATAGCCTCTGCGTCTCACAGATCTCTCCATTCTTAGCTCTGACTGCTCTAATCGCGCTCTACTCCGTTTCATTTTTGTACAACCAGGCTAACAAGCGTCCTGGTTTGTCTCATTCGGCATGTTGCCTTTCCACGTATTTCCTATAACTTAATTTACCTAGTCTGTCCCAGTGTACTAAGCACTCTTGCTGGAGGGCCACCCTTTCTTGGGCGCTCCCGCTGGGTAAATCTTGCTGATCGTTCATGGCTTCTAATTTTTCCTCCACTTTACGTAAGTCATTCTCGAATGCCGCTTGGACCCCATTCGCTTAGCAATCGCAATCCCCCTGATCACCACCTTGAATGCCTAAAATAGCGTGACAGCTGATTCAACACTTCCGGTGTTATGCATAAAATACTCCTTTACTCCTTCCCTCAAATGTTCACGGAATGCTTTGTCTCTTAGATCCTCGCTCCTAAGTTTCCATGTTGGGATGCCTGCTCTTGGGGGGGAGGCAACCTGCCATATTATCAACAACGGGCGTGTTCTGATAGCACTTGTGCTTTCTATTCTGCCTCCTTGAATTCACTCAGAGTGTGATCTCCCATAAACATGTAATCCAGCCTGGTGTGCAAGTTCTGGGGTGCTGAGTAATGTGAGTAACCTCGGGCTTGCGGGTGGAGTGTACGTCACACATCAGCAAGTTTAAATGCTTGTAACAATGTGGACAGGGCTCTGGCAGATGGGGTGGGGTGCATACATTTGTCATCAGACCTATCTAATGTAGGGTTGAGCATACAATTGAAGTCTCCACCCCATATCAGTGTACCATCTATGTGTGGACTTATTAGTGGGTATAACTTGGAAATAAGCCACCGTATCTTGGTTTGGTGCGTACGTATTGATAATACAAAATTCTGTATGTTCAACCCGACCTCGCAATACAATCGTCCTGCCCTCTTTATCTCGGAAGGTCTCAAGCACCCTCAAGGGTACTGATGGTGCCACCCATATAACCACTCCCCTTGCGTAAGCCGAGTACGTCAAACCTAGCGTCATACTTCGCCATTTTTTAGCCAGAGTGCTTTCTTTCCCCTGTGTAAGGTGAGTTTCTTGCAGGAGCGCAATGTCAATTTTCTGATGTCTTAAATAAGTCATAATTCTATTACGCTTAATACAACTGTTGAGGCCCCTGACATTCCAGGATACAATTCTATGTTCCCCCATCGTACTGAGCATTTCTACTATGCATTAACGGTTCCACGTTCAAATACAGCATTTACAGTGTGGATTGATAGACTAACTCCCAGCTAACTACCCCAACTCCCCTAACCCCCACCCAATAATCACCCACCCCCCCTAACAATAACCCAGCTCAGTTTCTTGTGCTCAGGCCTCCCCACTTCTCGCCTCCGTCCCAGGATCGTAGCCTGGTGCATAAGGCGCAGTGGGCGGATACGTAACCTCTAGTATCCGTGCAAACCACTGCAATCTGGGGTGTAGGACGTTCCTATGTAGTGCAGTCTAGAGTAAGCACCAGGTTGTTAGCTCCTGAGTTTAGCGTTATTTATTTCCTGAGGTATGTGATTCCAGGCTTCTACAGTCTAGTAAATGTTAAGGTACTCCTTACTACTTGGATCGTCTTCTTCTACAGTTGGCAAATTCTGCGCATCCATCAATTTGTGTGCTTCTTCAGGGTTATCAAAGAAGATTGTGCAGGCCTTATGCATCACTTTCAGTTTAGCTGGACACAACAGCATGTACTTCTGATTAGCCGCCCGCAGTCGCCTCTTGATCACTATATAGCTCCTTCATTGCTTTTGAACCTGCAGGGTATAGTCAGGATATGCTGTTATCATGGCCGACACTCGCTGGATCGATCCGCCTTTGCGAAGGTACTTGACGATCTTTTCCCTGTCGCGGTAGTTCAGAATCCGGGCTATTATTGGCCTCAGCGGGGCTCCTGGCAGTGGTTTCCTCACCAGCGACCTATGCGCCCTCTCTACTGTAAAACCTTGGCTGAGGGCCCCCGGACCAATTTCCTGTTGCATCAGGGTCTATATGTATTCTTTCGGTTTGCTCCTTCTTCTCCTTCTGGGAGCCCAATAATTCATACATTTTTGCATCTGGCCCTGCCTTCTGCATCCTCCGCTCTGTCCCCCAGGTTACGCACTTATTGTTTCAGTACTCTAACTTCCTCTGTGGTGTCTTTAAGTCCACTTGTATTGTTCGCCACTGACTTCTCCAGCGTTCTTGTACATTCAGCAAGTGCCCACACATCTTGTCTTAGCAGGTTCACATCAATGCTGATTGTGTCTATTTTAGCCTCCAGAGACTCCTTCAGAGATGCTATGGCCACCAGAATCTGTTGATCTCCTTCCACTAGCTTCTGCTCCCTTTGTGTTGTTGAGGTTGCTTGGGCAGGAATCTCCATTGGGAGCTCTGTCTCGGTGCATTCCTCCAAGGTGAGCTGTTTTCCTTTGCTCTTCTGGGGTTTAGATGCTATGACTTATCCCTGTCCCGTGTCTCTGCACACTTGCTAGTGTTTGCACAACTCAGTCATCTAAATTCCACTGCTCGCCAGTCTATAAGTACGGGCAAGTTTTGTCGTTTTTGCACCGCTTGTTCCCTGGAGTACTTTAGCTATTTGTAGCTACACAACCTGTCTCAGCAATATCCGAAACTACAGACCATATCGGATCCCCTGCTCCATATCTGCCTTGACTTGCAATGACTGAAGGTGAACCGTCTGAGATACCGGCCAAAGGACCAAACCCGCTTACATCACTCTTGGCGGGCTCCCTCAAAGTTCTACTTCACTGTGATGCAGTCAGAAGCAGGGCTGCAGCATTGCGATGGAAAACTTCTGGCAAATCCTGAAAACACCAATTAGCGCCTCTAAAAGGGGCCAACCCCTGTTTAGGGCTGTGCCTCCTGAGTTGCTTATTGCAACCCAG
This sequence comes from Ambystoma mexicanum, assembly GCF_040938575.1. Taxonomy (NCBI): domain Eukaryota; kingdom Metazoa; phylum Chordata; class Amphibia; order Caudata; family Ambystomatidae; genus Ambystoma; species Ambystoma mexicanum. The sequence continues at coordinate 580,383,074 of NC_090927.1, read as the reverse complement.
GACAGTTTCTAGTGAAGGGTTTGATGGGTGCTGCTCACTATGTTCCAAAGTATTGACATCTACCTTGGCCACTTGGTTTATCCAGAGAAGCAGCGCTACATAGGCTTTAGTATGGGGCCACTCAGCAGTCTGAGTTGCATTATGCCCTTGCCTCCTGGGACTTATGATGTCATCAAGTGTCTGGTGTTTGTGTACTTTGTGCTGTTAACAACATGATGCATTAGTCCGTTGGAACATGTGGCTCATGCCAGACTTCTCTGCAGGGCTGTGCCTGTGTTAGCATCTGCTATATGTTGCTGCGCGGGCTGTTTAGTGTTTAATGTGCGTACCTGTTGTGAGTAGGGGCCATCTTCTGCCTCTATGCAGTGCCGCCTTGGAATTCAGAGCCTGTGTCAGTTGCAGTCCCCCTCTGAATGCGTGCCGTGAACTGCTGTCCCCGCAGTCTACTCTTCTGCTGTACGCAGGGCCAGTTCCCCCCACGGTCAGCCTTGTCTGCATTAAAGCTTGTTGCATATGCGGTCTTCTCGCCTGTCGTGAACAGGCCTGTGCCCCCTGCGGTCCGCCTCTTCTGAGCTCTGCACCGCAGCTTTTTTTCCCCATGGTCTGCCGTTTCTTTCTTCCGAGGCCGACCAATGTGCTAGTCCACCTATGTTGTGCTTATATTTCCTGCAGTTGTGCCCTGAGTGCACCCAATTGCTTAGCTTGCTTTAGGGAGGGGGGGTGTCCTAGCTTCACTGCGGGCCAGGACCCTGCTGTTCTTCTTTGTTCTTCTTTGTTCCAGGTCGTCACTGCTGGCGATGGGGCAGCACTACGCGCCGGCTAGTTTCCACTCCTCTGCGGCTCGCAGCAAACCTCCGGTCATGCCGGCAGTGTTGTTGCTTTGGCGTACTGCTGTCTTCTAAGCAGTCGCCTATGCCTTGATAGAGCTTGTGTCCCGTAGACAAGCACCCAGCTTCTCCACTGCACTGTGCTCAGAAATTCATCAGGCTGGACCATCAGATTGTCCCTGCGCCCCAGATCGTAATCTCCACACCTCGGCCACACCTCGGCTCCGGGCAGCGGACTGTCCCTTCTAGCCATATTCGTATCAGACCCACACCGCTCCTTTGTTATGCAGTGTGCCGGGGTCCCGTCTCGCGCTCACCATTTTGTTCCTGCACCACCTGTTGGAGTCAGTTTACTTTCAGCCCATGATCACCGATCTGTCATCCCCTTTTCTTATACTTGCTATGGACTCTGCCAACAAGCTTCCTGCAGCGGTAGCTTCATTTGCATTGGGTTTCACCCGCTGTTGTCCTCAGTACAGGCCGGATCATGTCGGATTACAGGAGCTCCACAAGAAACACGTCTCTACAGCATGACTGCTGGCCACGCCCGCCTGAGGGCCGTACGTAATAACCAGGGAAACCATATTTGCTGGAAGGAAATGAATATAGAGAAACTTAATTCCCAATTCCACGAAGACTTTATATCGTTTATAAATAAGCTCAATGAGTGTGACTGGGATGTGAACAAAGGACTTCTAAATCTTTTTCATAGCTTGAAGCTGTATTTTGTGAGTAAGGGGGCAAATAGTACAGTGCATCGCCCCCTTGATATGGCAATATTCCCAAAAAATAATGAATTGTGAAATGATTGAGCAAGGCTCAAGAAGCGGGCTGATCTCACAAAATCGAAACGTGCAGCTTATCAAAAAACCCTAATCACAAGATACAAAAATTGGATCAGGCAACATCAGAGATCCCTATTCAGTGCAAATTGGAAAATCATCGGAATAGTACCATTACTGCGGCTCTACAATGTCGCCCGGTATGTAAACTGTGCTTTTGCGCACTTCAAAAATCCCGACCCCCCCCCATTACAGCGCGCAAGCAGAGCAGGGGTTGCGGGAGTGTCCCCCGCTCTCCTTGGTAGCAGTATCCATAGTCGGGGGTTGTGGGGGTGTCCCCCGCTTACCATTATGGTAAGCGGGGGACAGGAAAAATAAAATAAAAGGACCCATCTGCATCCGCACCACCCCACGTAAGTGGGAGGAACTGATGCTCCACAGGCACAAGGGAGTCGGCGGCACACACATAAGTGCACCGCGGTAAAGGTAAGTGGGGTGGGGGTTGGAGGATGGCGGGCAAAAGAGATCTATCAGATCACTGCACTTTACCATAATTGGCATCAACATTTTGGTCAGCGCAGTTACGGGTGGCCCAGTGAACACATAGATTCAAATCATCTAGGGCACCCAGCCCGAATGCCGTACCCAATATAATATACAAATGTAATCCATCTTGCTGGGCGGTGATCTTGGCCCAATGGTCTGTAAAGATCTTGGCACAGGGACCGATCCCAGATAGTTGGCAGGAATCTATTTTAGTCCCTATATACAAAAAGGGTGGAGAAGCTGAGCCCACAAATTATAGGCTATGCTGGTCACAAATGCCAACATTTTTGCTACACTGTTATTGAAAAAACGTAACAAATGGGCAGAAGATACACGTCATCTGCAAAAGTTCTAAACTGGCTTTTGCAAGTCACATAGCACAATACACAATAACTGTGTGCTGCAATAATTAATTTCAGATACTAAATAACGTAAAAGAAATCTTTATATGTGCTGTGTGGACTTTTCAAAAGCATTTGAGAGTTTCCTGTCACAAACTTTGGAGTAAGCTCATGAAGTGGGGCTTGGACCCCCTGTTACCGCCTTGTATACTGACACAAGGGTATCCTTACAGATGTTGCAAGAAGGGAAACTAACACGCCAGGTTCGGACCAACGTCAGACCAAAGCAGGGAAGCGTTTTGGCACCCCTGCTTTACAATATGTATACCTCAGACTTTAATCTGTCCCTGGCTGACGTGGGGAATTTCCCTCCTCGGATTGGAGAAGATCCAATTCCTTGGTAATGTACGCAGACGATACAATACTTATGGATCACATGCCCATTAGTCACCAGCGCAGTATTGATGCACTAGCGATATATGCTAGTGGGAATCAAAAGTCTGTTAACTCTTCGATAACCAAAATGATGGTGCGTGGTAACAGAGCAAGAAGGTCAGGATCCTTTATATGGAAACTGAATCATAACAAGCTCGAAGTGAATGACACATATATATACTTAGGGATCCCAATTAGTGTGGGACCAACCAATTCACACTATGGTGATTATACTATTCCTCTTATTTTAAAGAAATGGTATTTACTAAAACGCTACATTGTTAGTGCAGGTGGTAACAATATGGAAGGTGCCATAAAAATATATCAAAGCACCATCATACCTGCTTTACTATATGGACTGGAATTAATTTGAGATAGATATTGGAAATTCTTTGAAAAAGCTGGAAGAAAAAATCTTTAGATCAATGCTAACTGTTCCTATAGGGAGTCAGGTAGAAGCCTTACACTGTGAATGGGGCCTTTGCTCACTTCGGGCACATTGGCTAATAAAACGCTGAAAACTCTACTGTTCCCTCTTGCTTAGATCACCAGAGGAAAACACGCGTATGGGTTTGGTGGCAACAAGACTGCAAATAGATCCCCTGCATTCCTTTCTAGGGGACTTGCAAAAGGAGGTCTGTGAACATTGTGATAATATAATTGTTTCACTAGAAGAGCTTTTAGAGAGCCCTGATTATGAGAAACAGCTTAAGAGGAAGACCTGGGTATGGGAAAGAGTCGAATGGATGCAAACACGTAGCAAAAAAGATGATATGTATTTATTTATTTATTTTTAACATTTGTATAGCGCACAAACAGCCCTTGGGGGTCGTGGCACTGTTACTTGAGGGGCACTTAGTTACAAGGAGGGGTACAGGTTAAGTATGCATTTACAGGATTTACATTTATACAGTTTAGGCACAGATTAAATATACATTTCCAGTTTATATCATATTTAAGTATACATACATGCTGTGTTTAGTGCAGAGGTTGGTTAGGCAAAGAGCATGGTTTTCAGCACCTTTCGGAATGCCATATGTGATCCCTCCACATGTAATGGTGAAGGGAGGGCATTACATTGTAAGGATGCTGGGTACAGGAAGCAAGCGCTGCCTGCTCTAACTCTTTTGACCAAGGGCACAGTGAGCATGTTAGAGTAGGCCGTTCTGGTGGGTCTTACGGAAGTGGATGGGTGAATCCTTTGTGACAGGTAGGCAGGTGCAGTGAGGTGGATGCACTTGAATCCACCCAACCAGGGCTTTGAATATTACACATTCTTTTATAGGGAGCCAGTGGGCTTGTTGCCTGGCGGCCGTGATGTGTTCCCTTTTGGGAATGCCCATAGCTGCGCGTAGTGCACTGTTCTGAATGACTTGCAACTTGTCTAGTTTTTTTGCTGATGTGCCCAGGAAGAGAACGTTGCAAAAGTCTAATCTTGAGCCGGTAATGGCTCTTGCTATGTTGGTGCAGTTCTCTTTAGAGAGGAATGGTCTAGCTGCATTCAGGGGCTTGGCATGATAAGCTGCTGAAGAAGCAATCGCGTTGACTTGCTTAGTCATGGACATGTTGGAGTCCAAGTATACTCCCAGTGTTTTCACTGAATCCGATAATGGGATTCTGATGGCGTCAATGGTGAAGTGGCTGAATTCAGTGTCGAGATTCTTGAATATGTCGATGGAACCTACCAAGAGAAGTTCAGTCTTGTCTGAGTTCAAGCACAGTCCGTTAGCTGCCATCCAAGTCTGGATGATGTTGTATATGTTGTTAAGGGTTCTAGAGTCTGTGTCATAGTCGCCTGTGAGTGTGAGTGGGATCTGGGTTTCGTCCGCATAGTTGGGGTAGGAGATACCAAAGGCGTCGAGGATGAGGAAGAGGGACGTGCGAATATGTTGTAGAGTGCAGGCGAGAGGCAGGAGCCTTAGGGCACCACCCCACATAGTATTATGGTTGGTGAAGCGGATGCTAAATCAGAGAATACTTCCATGGTCCTTCCTTGTAAGAAGGAAGTGATCCGGGCAGTAGCATTGGGCGAGAAATTGGCCATGGTAGTAAGGTGGTGGCATAGGACGTTATGGTCTACGAGGTCAAATGCTCGGGAGAGGTCGAGAAGTAGGAGTAGGGCGGGTTTACCTGAGTATCTGGCATCGTCCATCTGGTTTTTAAGGTCCAGTAAGGCAGTTTCTGTCCCATGCCTAGGGTGAAAACCCAATTGGTGCAGCCCAATTGGTGCAGCCGTAGGAGATTGTTCTCCTCAATTAATTGTTGCACCAGCAGGTAGGCTACTTTGTCGAGTATTTTTAGTAAAAATGGGACGGTGGTAATAGGCCTGTAGTTGTTTGGAGATGTAGGGTCGGGAATGATTTTTTTAAAGAGAGGGTGTACCCAGGCTCCCTTGAGGCATGAGGGAACCTTTCCTATGGCAAAGGAGGCGTTAACGAATGCTGTCAGGAATGCCGCAAGGGTGTTGGTATAGTCCTTAAGGATTGCAGCTGGGCATATGTCTTCTTTACAATTGGATGGCTTTATAGTTTTCATTAGGTTGATCATGTCTTGTTCCTGAATTGCTTTGAATGAGAATAGGGGGGCGACTGGAGATCGGCAGTGTCTGTGGATGGAACAGTGTTGTGGATAGGAGTGTTGGTTAGTGAGTGTTGGGTGGTTTGGATTTTAGTTTGGAGGGTGTTCAGTTTGTTGCGCATGGCGGTTTGGATTTCGTCGCACCATGCCTTGTATTTAGTGAGGTTCTATGGGTGGGGGTGTAGGGGTCTCTGGTTCTCTGAAGATGGAGAATATCTCTTTAGTGTTGGACTCAGCCTCAGAGATCCTGGTTTCAAAACAGTTGAAAGATTATGGAAGGCCTGTTTGTCAGCGTCGGAGTGGGTAGTTTGCCAGTGGGATAAGGCTGTCCGTTTTTTGGAGCGGAGTTCAAGGAGTTTTTAGGTGAACCAGGCGTTATTGTGGCTGGTAGGTTTAGCTTTGCAGGGCTTCAGCGGGGCAATGGAGTTGACAGCTGATGTGATGGCAGTGTCGTAAGATAGTGCAAGGGCCTCTGGGTCAGTTGAAAATGTAGGCCTGATAGCTGGTACCTATAGGTAGGGTAGGATCCTTTCCTTTGTGAGCTGGCAGGGAGCTTCTGGTGAGAGCACAGGGTAAGGGGGGAGATGGGTGTGAGTTGACTCTGGTAGTAGGGATGTTGAACATGATAATATGGTGGTCAGACCACAGGGTGGGAGTGTTGCCAGTGATTTGGAGAGGGCAATTGTGTTGGGCTATCCAGTCAAGTGTTCGGACTTGTGTATGTGTGGGCTCGGTGACAGAGTTGTTGAACCCTAGGGTCTCAAGGATTAAGTTAAGTGACTTGGCAGCTGGGTCCTTGACATCATTAAGGCCTAGATTGAGTTTGCCAAGTAGGATAGCTTTGGTGGTTTTAAGTTGTCTGTTAGGAGGTGGGTGAGGGCTGCCTGGAAGTCCTCTATAGGTCATGGTGGGCGGTAGACGAGATGTAGGGCAATAGTGCTATGATGTGATAGGTTGAGTTTGAATTGGAGGTAGTAGCTGTTGTTGATCATGTCTTTGTCGACGTTCCTGATCGAGAGGGAGTCTTTCGCTATGAGAGCTACGCCGCCACCTTTGGATGGGCGGTCTTGTTTGGTGATGGAGTAGCCTGGTGGGAGGGCCAGGGCTACTGCAGGACCTGCGGCATCATGTAGCCATGTTTGGGTTACCATAAGGAGGTCCAAGTTGTGGGTGGTGATGAGGTCATGGAATATCAAATGCATGGGCATTGATTGAGCGGGCATTGTACAGGGCGCAATTGAGGTGGGGCTCATGGTGGCTCTGGGAGGTTGCCTATGTAGGCTGGAGTGTGGGCAGTTTCTGGTGGTAGCTAGGGTGGTATTTGCATCAGTAGCGCTGGGAATATCCTTGTCAGTAGTATGGGCATCATTGGCAGTGACATTCAATTCAATACAGGCAGAACTGGTGGTAGTAAAATGTGGCAGCATGAAATTTGTAACCATAGCATTTACAGTGGCATTTTCAGGGGTATGAGCATCATTGGCAGTGGAATTCAATTCAATTCAGGAAGAACTGGCGGTAGTAAAATGTGGCAGCATGACATTTCTAACAGTGGCATTTGAAGTGGCATTTTCAGGAGTATGTGTATCATTGGCAATGGCATTCAATTCTGGTATCTGGAATATATCTGGAATATACGCAACAGGGATGTACTGTTGATGGTCCCTGCTCTTATTTGCTAAAACCATGCAATGGGAGCATGAGGGAATTAATCATCTTCCTTCGTCTAAATATCCTTCCTACATATGATTACACAGGTAGTTGGATTGGTGTCCCATACGAAGATCGACGGTGCAGATTGTGTCAAATTTCTGTTAAGACTAATCGGCACATATTGACACAATGTTCATGGTTGAAGGCCCAATATGAAAGGGCATATGCCTCTTTTGTTACCAAGATTGAAAATATTGAAGGAAACCAGTTTTGGAGAACTCTATATGGGGCAACACCGCTGGCTATAGCAGATGCAGGTTTTTATGTGTGGAAAGAAGCTGTACCATTTCTCCTGAATTTTTAGAACTGGGGCTGCAGAAAAGGTTTCTATGGTCGAGAGCTGTGGGTCAATTAAATCGGTCAGACAGGTTTCATTTGAGATATTAATTGAATGTTTTAAATCTTAATGATGAATTGTGAATGAAAATGTAATCTATTGTTTTTTAATATTTTGAGATATTTATTGTTGATAAGAATTGTAAAGTATTTTGTTTCTTTTAAATATGTGTGCTTAAGGTTTTATTCTTTTGTAGGCAAATGCACAATACATAAAACAAATATATAAAGTTCACATCCTAAATATAGAAGAAGATAAAAGACAGAAGAGAAAGAATGGACAGAGAAAAGGCAAATGAAAACTTATGCAAATTTAGCTTATCCTTTTAAAGTTCATAACATTCCTGTAATAAAGTGCATTCATTACTTAGGTTAATTTCACAATAAAGTGGAAGTTGGGTTATGGAACCCCGGTTACTGTGGCGCTGGATAAGGCGGTTTCCAGCTGCTATGTTAATACCCTGTGTTTGGTCTCCAATAATTCAGGACACCGTTGTAGGCTTGAGATTTTAATGGTTTGTTGGATTAGTTATGTTTGCCATGACTTGGCACACATGATTGCGCACCTACATATATACACATTATGCAGTTTACATGTCTAGAGTGCCAACACATGTTTCGACCTATGCTCTTTCTCAAGGCTGTGCAATTATGTGATGGTGAGGGTGTTTCCAAGTATCGTGGAGAGTACCGTGATGTGTGTGTTTTAGTTGTTGAGGTTAATACATGTTTGAGTTGGTTTTTCAGTAACAAGGTTCATATTGAACGTTCATTACATTGTTGATGATACATGGTATAATAGTATACATTTACCGATGGATACAAGACAATTGGTGGTGAGCCGTGTGTGGGCTGTGAATTGTGAGCCGAGTGCCTGCCATGGTCACGAAAACCAACAAACAATAGTAAAGTGTAGAAAGCAAGGAATCATAAAACAGTAGATGCCATGAGGTTTTGCACAAGGAGGGGAGAAAGAAGAGGAAGCGTTAGTATGGTGTTTGGTCGAAAAGGAGAAAATCTTCAGCATATGTCAACCAAACAGGCTTTAACCCTTGCATTTTAGAAGGGCACTTAGTTACAGGGAGGGGTACAGCTGCATTCAAACAGGTACCAATATCACACAAATAGAGGTTAAACAGGCAGGGAGCCAGTACGCATCCCTGCTTGACTCCTCTATGTGTTGGCACCTTCCGTGAAAGAGACCCCTGGTTGCCTAATGTCTCATTCCCTATGCCATTAGCGCCTCCAAGGACTTTTGTGGCCACTGAAATACCAGCCACTGGGGCACAGTGCCTAATGCAGTTGGCACTCTGCACGGCTAGGGGCCAGTTCCAAGGGAAGTGGGCCTCGCTATTGTGGATGTCACAACGATGATAGAGAACTACTGGAGTAGGGATAAAATTATATAAAATACACTATACGGTCCAAACAGAGGGCAAGCCACAATTGTAACCCAAAATGAGTTAAAGTGTCCACAAAATGGAAGGAAAAGATTGGGGGGAACGCCTGGATGTTGGGAAAGATCTCAACTGCTATATATGGACAGGTATTCCAGGAGAAGAATGGGTTAAAGGGCTGATGGGATGCAAAGTGCAAGCACTCCCGACAGTGCCAGAGGAGGCAGTACAAAAAGAGAATGACAAATGCCTTGGTGAATGGGCACAGTACTCAAAGTGGCTCACCTGGATAGAAAATGAAGCAAGCCCGTTATCCATAATACCCCTTAAGAATGCAAGAATGCATCACTATGTGTCCAGAATGATTGCCCGGTAAAGGTTGGAATGAATGAGGGATGCAAACACATCATAAATACCTCGTATGAAGGTCTGCACAGTGGTGCTAATGGATCATTATTGGGCCTGCAGTGCCAGAGCTTACTGTAGTTGCCTCTGAATTGGGAAGGAATATGTTTCCTGGTGCTACTGAACACACCATCCCTGGTAGTACCCCAGAAAGACATACAGATATATGGGTTCCCCAAAATGGATACACACAAGAGAAAGAAGAGATGCCTAGAGCTTAACCGTGTAAAAAGAGGAAATTATATTTCCAGCAAGATGGAGGCAGCACTCAATAAGATATCCGAGGAACACAGACGGTTCAGCAGAACAGAGATTTTCTTTGCTTCCTTTGTCCCTGGGATACAAACAAATGTAAACGCCAAATGGCTCCAAATTAAATGTTGGGAGTTGTTACAGACAATCAACTCAACAGTGAAGGGGTTTAATGCAATAAAGGAGGAGCTCAGAGCCGTGAGGCTCATGACCCTTCAAAATAGTTACATCCTCGATCTCATCACAGCCACAGAGGGTGGCATCTTCACAAGGATTGGACCGTCCTGTTGCACATACACACCAGTCCACGGTGAAGAAAATGGTACCCTCACAGAGACAATAAACCTGCTATCAGACCTGCATGCTAAGATGGAAGAAGAAACAAACTCAGTGGGGAAGGATGAAGATTGGCTTGTGCATATATTCTCCAGGATCCCCTCCTGGATGGCCAATGACCTAAAGGTATTAATAACTGTGCTGGTGTTATTTAGGTTTTGTGTCCTTGGAATAGCAATAGCGCAGTGCATGAAGACTACCCAGAAGAGAGTAGGAATTAAAATATTAGTAGATGTGGGCACTAAGCTAGATTAGCAAACACAAACATTTGAAGTGCTGCAGTCACACCTGAAGCAAAGCCCCCTCGTTCCTCCAGGCACAACATTATTTTATCACTGAGATGCCTGCAATTACGTGGGACATTGGGTGTGATGCAAACCCGACGGGGGTGCTGCTACATGACCTGGAGTGTGGATAAACATGTAAAGTATCACAATGACCTGAGGGGGTGGTGAAGATATGGATCCCTAGGACACTCCACAGAGGGGAATGGCCTCAGAGAAATGTGGTTTAGGATTCAACCAGAGGGGGAATGAAGACAGGCAGATGAATGTGTGATTCATGACGTCGGTCCCTTCACCATCCCGAAACTGCAGAAATGGTGGGTGCACATCACTTAAGGTATCTGAATCCTCCCCACCACCACACCACAGGTGCAAAAGACGGTACTCTCTGAGACAACCCTACCGACCCTACCCCATAGGGATTGCAGACGAGATCAGCCTGCAGGCTATGGAGGCAATGAACGAGCTATAACAAAGATGATGAAAGCAAACAACACCACTGCTGAGCACTGAAACACATAGGTGCATTAGACACGAAGCACACGCGCATCCACCATAAAGATACACGAACAAAAGGTCAAATTGCACTGAGACATGAAGAACATGCTTGCATCCATTAGGTTAGAAACCATATACTACTCTCACTATGCTGAAACGCAAAGACACACAAGAGTACATCTAAAGCTTGCTTAATACAGAATGCCATTGAAACAAGTGGCTATTTAAAACAAGATGGATAATGCAGCCACATATGGGTGAATAGGAGACAGTGTAGAAGCTTTGAGACTTCAGGGGTGCCTGGCTCACTGAGTTAGGAGAACAAAACTCAAAAAGCTCAGACAACAAATGCATAAGCATTGCCAAGACTCCCATGGAAATAAAGTTTGAATCAGCACCAAAAAGGTACGGACGGTACCAGTTCCCAGACATGAGACACAGTTCTCTTAGATTAGTAAAGAAACAAGTAATCTGGTAAGGTCAGATTCCCAGCAACTCAGACTTAATATTGAGGGAAATGTAACTGGAACAAGTCTCTAGAGACCATAGCAGGTAATAACACCCACAGTAAATAGGACTAAAATCCTCATGAAAGCTGAGCAGAATAATCCAAAATGTGGTCCCCGCACATGTGACTTACAGCTAGAGGATGATGTCTATTCATTAGAGAAAGACACAGATAAACACAGACACAGACCTTCATTCCCATGCAGTTCTAGGGACAAAGGATTCAAGAGGGTGCAACAATGAAAGCTGAATGTCCTGGCTTGCGGCATAGGGAATCAGAAATTGTAACCTTATTCGGACAAGTAGTACCTTGATGCAGTTCTCATCAACCCCCTATTTTGCTCATGTGCTGGTAACCGTCCAAAGTGCAAGCCTGAGAAAGTCACTACTGACCAATCCCCACCTCCCGTCCACCTTGTCCTACACAATGTTGCACGGACCAATGTCATATTGTAGAAATGACATTGGTATCAGGCAGAGCCATCAGAAAGACAGTAACCAGTAATCACACTAACCCTTATATAATGTGTATATAGTTGATTCCCCTGACCAATCCCTTCCAACTGTAGGTTTTTGGAAGTGAATCGTCAATTGTGATGTCATATCCCTTTTTAAGGGGCTGTCGAGGTTGAAATCCTTTGAGAGCTGCTGAGATTTTACCTAATGTTTGTGCTGTCCCTGTTTTAATTGGTATTGTTAAATAAAACAGGTGTTTGCACATATTTGGTCTCATCCATTTGGGATCTCCCCTGGCCTGTCCTCTTGCTTATCGCCAGGGGTCTTCCTTTCCATTTTTACACTTGTTACATATCATTTCTGGTGGCCTTCTGTACGAAAGGATGTCCAAGACTACGTAACTACTGGTCCAACATGTGCCCAGTGCAAGAACATTTTTTTCAAGCCCGCAGGCAAACTACATCAACCTTCTGTTCCTTTGGGTCCTTGGCAGAACATATCCACCGACTTTGTGGTTGACCTTCCTAGGTCAGAAGGATGCAGAGCTATAACAGTCACCTTCCAAGATGGCTGTGTCTGCCCAAACTGGCTCCACATTTCCTGTGTCCTTTCTCTATTCTACAAAAGATAAACCCAGTGGCTAATACATTTTACAGTACCTTGTGGATCGGAAGGAATAGTCTCCTTTAAAACGGACCTAGAACCTAACTCACACATTCATGCCCCTTTTTGCTCAGGCCCTTTCATGCTTAACATCCATGGTAACACTGTCTTTTCGTTCAGGAGGGGGCATACTGCAACATCAGCACGGTGGTCCCTATGGCAACGCTGGAGATGAAATAAGTTGTACAACCAGTGCTATTACATTATCCAGGAAATTAACGTGATTTTACTGAGTTCAACACAGCATTGGATAGCCAATGTGACATTCACTATCCAGTCGTTCGTCCACCCCTTCCTACCTCTGATCTTAACCATGGATCAATTGGCTGCAGTCCAGTGTTTTTCCAATATGGTGCCTGCTGCGCATCAGATACTGACTATATCAACGACACCTGCCTTTTCATGTCTCAGCTGATATTATATTGGTGCTGGGCCTGACGCTGTCCTCCTATGTTCCCCGCTCTTCTTCTGTAAGACCTTTTTGACTTTCCTTGTTTTTCCCTTTCTGCTCCTCTCTTGTGTATGGGCACTCCGGTGCGTCCCAAACTACAGGTTTGTCGGTGGGGGTTGCCTGCAAAGAGCTGGAGGTAAATCGGTCCCCTACTTTCAAAAACTGCCGGTACTACCAGCAGCAGTCTTGCGGGACTCCTGGGAATGACCACCGTTACTGGCACCTGGAATATGCCGGTAATTCTGGGATATCAGGCGCCAGTAACAGTAGGTCTGTTTGCTGGTATCCCGCCGGAATTACCGGTGGGATACTGGTGAACCCATAAAGACCCTCATAGTTTGAAATGTGAATACCATAGACTGCTTGCCACACTACATACAACACGACTATTTGACTACTGGTTGATTCAAAAATAGTTGCTGATATGGGGCCAGATTACAGAAACTTTGCACCAGTGAAAGTGCAAAGTTTGCACGGTATTAGCACTAGGGCAACGTTTGCCCTATTTTTAAAAACACTGGGACACATTAAAAAAACATGTCACTTTGACCAGTGAAGTTTGGCATATTAAAAGCACCAGGGCTACAATTGCCCTAGTGCTAAACAGATATATTTTTGATGCGTGATTGCATCAGGGCAAAGTGTGCCCTACTTCTAATACCATTCCGTATTAGCACTAGGGCAAACTGTGCCCTGGTGCAAAAATGTAGTGAAAATGCATCTTTTTTTTAACTAGGGCAATGTTTGCCCTGGTGTTTTTAATATGCCAAACTGCACTTGTCGAGGGCAAACTTTGTACTAGTGCTAATACGTGCAAATTTAGCACTTGCACCTGTGCAAAGTTTCTGTAAACTGGCCCTGATATTTATGAAGATGAAGCCGTAAAATGTAATGTTTTCTTTTTTCATTAAACAGAATATCGTTTATACACATGTTTTATATAACAATAATTAAATCCGTCAGTTATTATGAAAATCAAACTGGCACACTCTATAAAAGCTAATAACGCTATAAGTATTCTTTCAATACCCACTGTGTTTCGATGAAGCTCCAAAAACTCAAACCTGTCAAAACCATCCACATCCCCCCAACTGCCATCCCTTCTGAGTGGGAAGCAATGTCTGAAGTGGCTGTCGTGCTGCTTCGAGCAGGGCACACGCAGACACAGACACGAGACAAGCAGGCACTTGCACGGCTGGGCACAGAGCAGCAATCTTCTGCCGCCACAGAGGGTCCCTCTGTCACCGCTCTGAAGTCGCTTTGCAAGGCACGTGGCGGTCATTCACAAAGTGCGACCGCTTCCTCCCCTCTCCCGGGCCAGCAGATGGCACAGACAGCATGAAAAGACCATCGTATATTTAAAAAAAAACTATCGTGCTTTAAAAATTAGGACTTATTTCTGCGTTTCTGTTATTTGAAAACGCCAAAATACTTTGAATTATTTTTCCAGCTAAACATCTGTAGACAGTATGGTGCATTTTGCATGCATCCATTATTTTCTGATAATACATATTGTTCTTGAACAAACGACATAGAGGAAATATTGGAGGTGGTAAAAACAAGGGTGGGGCCTATACGTAGTGGGAAGGTTGGAAAATCACCAAGAGAACTGAGATTAAGGCAGGGGTGTTGTAAGAACCAAGGCTACACTAATGTCGGGGCTAGCTAGCCTTTTGGTTGTAGCCCCTGAGATTCTATCAGGGGCTACAACCAAAAGACACGGGGCAATAGACCCCTCAGGCCCCATTCCTCCCCCCTTGCAACGCCTCTGAATTAAGGTAACCCTGGTGCCACTTCTGGCATTCATGTCAAGCAAGGTCAGGGTGCAACAAAATCAGGGCAGGTTTGACACTGCATGCATCCTGGCCACCTGTGAAGGCAGGATGATAAGGGTGTAGTGTGGCCATGGTAGTGTATGTATAGAGTAGATGGGAGGGTGCAGTCTGTCACACACTGATGGAAGATAGATTGATGCCTTGGGAAGGAACTGGATTACCCTTCCACCGATCTTGCTTCCTCCATAGAGCGAGCAGCAGGACAATTGGGCCTCATTACCGGTCCAGCGGTAGCCATGCCGGTAAAGCCGGCAGGTAGCAGCCAGACCCGTAATGAATTACCGGCGCCTGACCTCCCGGTGCCACTGTGCTGTGCTATTCCAAGTAAGGCGCCGGTAATTTTGTTGGTCCCCATTCCCATAGAGGCCCATAGGACTCCATGGGAATGGGGACACGGGAGCACTGGCAATGCTGACAACGGTGCCGGTGCTCCCGTGAGAACTCTGCGAGCGGATGCTGTCCCGCCCGGCAGGTCTGACCCTGGAGGGCGGGATGGCACCCGCCGACAGAGTTGTACTGTACCGGTCCAGTAACAACGGTGCCAGTAGGCTTACCGGCACCGTTGTTACCAGACCGGCACATTCATAATGAGGCCCAATGATGATCTTCTCAGAATGCTCACCCGGTTATGAACTTAAACCCCTAGAACAGGGGGCACCGAGACTCTGATGGAAATACAAACAGGAATAATGTTTGAGTCTAGACTGCATATACCAGAATTAATGCTTAACGTGCAAGTCACCAATGGTAAAAGGCCTTGTTTGTTTCTAGTGGAGCCAAAACTTGACAGACAGGTTCTAAGGGATGCTTGGAATCCAGGTGTCTATAAATATACACAGTATGCTATTCTATCAATTGTGTTTTATTGAGTGCTCACTTACCACCAAAGCCGCTTCAATGATGACAGGGTGTATGTGTTTTGGTTAAACTCCAAAAGTTTGCATTTTTCCGCACCACATTTTTTTTCCGATTTCGTTTCCAGACATGGAGGTAGGTGGTGGATCGGGATCAGGAAATATACAAAGGGAAGAGGGTAGGGGGTGGACAGGGGAGTAAAACAATCAGTAAGAACAAGTGGTATCAAGGGATTGCAACTTTCGAAATTCGGCCAAAACCCATAGGGCCTCATAACGAGTTTGGAGGCAGCCATGCCCTTAATGGCTGCCTCCAAACAGGGTCCTGGGTCCGGGTCCCGCAAAAGGGAACTTACCAGGCCACCCCGATCTTGGAGGGCCCAGTAAATCCCATTCGCTGGACCCAGACCCGGTACATCCGCATTCCCATTTGTGCCCCCATAGGGCTCAATGGGAATGGGGAGGATGCTAACAACTGGCCCGTTAATGACGGGCCCGTTGTTAGCATCCTAGCCTGCTAGCGGGTCCCGCTTTTCATGTCTGGTCTGAACAGGTGTGAAAAGCGGGACCCGCTGCTGACCTCGTAATCTGGTGGCCCGGAATGAACGGTGCCTGTCCCGTACCGGCACCATTCATTCCGCGGCCGCCAGCCTCGTAATGAGGCCCATAGAAGCATTGACAGACCACTAGCTAACTACAAAACAATTTATGACGTAATAAGGTCTTTTGTAGGCCACGACATGCCAACTTCAGCAATACACAAATCAAGTCTTCCCAAGTTTGCTGGAGACATCACGGAAACAAAGCAAGGCACCATGACTTGGCTCTTCTGAAAGCAGGTTGGCAGTTTATAGAACATTCAAGCAAGAGCGGAGCATCCGGGCGGGCTATAGTAGGCCCCAGGGGCCAGATGTGTTAGCCTTAGTGCAAAAATCATTGGGGCCATATGCAAAAACACTTGCACTGTGACAAGTGCCATTTTTCATAGTATAAGCGCTAGGGCAAAAATGTCCCTGGTGCAAAAAACATGCACTTTCAATGCATTTTTATACTGAGGCTAATACTTGCGCAAACTTTACCCTGGTGCAAAAATGCATTGACAGTGCATGCATGTTGGAAATGGAGACAGTGACACATTGAATGTGCCATCACAATATGGACACAGTATCGAGCCTCCCGCACCAGCATGCATGGGAAAGAATATTAGTTTGGCAAGAGTCCCTTTGTGGATGAGGGAATACTATAGGAAAGGGTGCCAATGTGCTTTGTACAGAATGCACCTGGCCCTTCTGGCATAAGGATGCATTGCACCTACTGTCAGAATACACTCTGCGCAGAGTCCTGGACAGTACAGAGGAAGTGAGCAAAGCTAAGTGTCAGAAAATGGCCACAATCTCGCGACCTCATAAATGGTGACATGATACAGTGTACAAGGAAGCAGAATTGAGGTTAATACTCTGCTGGCAAGAACACCCGCCTGCTGGACAAGCTGAATTAATAATACAAAGAAACCTGAGCTTAAACAAGGCATGTTGTGCTTCGAGATGCAGAACCTTTGCCATAGTACTGAAGACAAAGTTGATGCAGGATCAGAGTAAAGACAAAGGCAAATGAGAAACAAAAAAGCTACTTTCACCGAAACAGAAGAGATTAAGTAGCGGGTGATTGTCTACTTAATGGAACTGCACAGGAAAACGCTTTCCGGGGGTGAGAGGCTCAGACTATGGAGTAGCAACCTGAGTCCTGCAGCAGAAAAATAACTTGGTTGCAATCCCATTCTGCTAAATCTAGTAAACACGCTGTGGATCAAAAAGCCCTTTTTTTTGTATTGATAAAGCTGAATTAATCAACTTTACAATTTTTTTAATGAAATTAGTGAACAAATCATTAGGCCAAATACACATCATGAAATCCTGAAATCCTGAAAACATCATAACAAAACGTTGTTCGAACATCAAAGAGATGAGCCCAATGACTGGGGAGAAAATGAGCAGTTGCAATTGGAAAGGGAAGAGAAGTTTGAACTTTCAGAATTGGATTGGGGAATCTGCCGCCTCTCTACCCTTAAGTGAGTGACTCTGACAGTGGTAGAGAGAATCAGTTTACCTGCATCTTGGAGAAATGGCTGGCACTAAATGGTTACGTTTTTTGCTTCCTGGTTTCCTTGTAAACTTGACCAGGTCCTAGGACGACACAGAGGAACCTTAGTGTTTGTGATTTTACTGCTGCTATTTGGTCTATTTGAATCCGCTTGCATGCGCCATGCACAGTGGTCGAAGTGGGTGGGAGTGGTGCTCCTCTACCTTTTTTGGAAAGTTTTATTGTTCCTATTCTTTTATTTTAAAAAGAAAACATTCTGGAATGGTTTTGTTTTCAAATGAAAGTGCAGGAAGAAGTTAAAACCTGCACTTCAGTGCACTGCACTGAACATTCCCTTAAACAGCAGGTGTGTTTGAGGGTTTGGATTGTGCGTGGGAGGAGGCGTGGTGATGGGGTTTGTGGGAGTGGGGGCAGGGCAGTAGAGAACATAGTTCCACTCCTTCTTTTCGTACACTTCCACCAGTGGCCATGGACAAACCTGTACCACAAGACACAGGTGTTTCAATATGGCGTTAATCCCCCGTTCCAATGGCTGGAACAGGGGGTAACTGCCTGGCTGCCCAAGTTACTGGTCCAAGCGAAAAAGAAGAAGTAGCAGCGCCGGCAGCGGCTCTCGCCACCACAGAAATAAGGTAAGTGGGTCTCCAAAGGGGCGGGGGGTACAAAAAAGGAATGAAGGGTGGGGTAAGATTGTGGCGGGGGAACCAGTCGTCAGGCGGCTTAGAACGCAGGCTGAGATTATAGGATTCAGCCCGCGTTCCTTGCCACCTGATTGGCTGGCTCCCCCTCGCCAGGGTGCTAATTATAAAAGTTAAACCAACAAAAGTTGATTGCATGCCCACTTTGTCCTTTGGTGATGTGGGTTAAGGGCAAACTAAACTCGCCAGCAACGTGGGTCAGCAGACGGAGCAACCAATGAATTACAATTTAATAAGTACTAAAATAAAAATGTCCAAGCAAGTCTACAATAATAATACTCTTTTCTGAACACACAGTAGACACTAAAACCACTAACCATCCACCACTGCAAGGGAAAGGTGCTAGCTAAGCGGGTTGAATACACTTTAGGCACACAGGAAAACTGGTAATGGCACAGCAAGAGGGATATGAAAATAAGGCTATATTTGAAGAAAGGCAAAACACAAAAAAAAATCTTTAAGAATCCTTGTTTGGGCCAATATAGTGAATGGGGGCTCAACCAGTGTCTAAGGCCCAAGGTGAGGCCTCATGTTCGAAGTAACTAGTGTGACTGGAACTGGCACCCAATACTGGTCTTTATGTAGTCTTTTGGCGGCTCTGTGGCCTTCAGAAGCTGGTCTTCTTTGCAGGAACGTCGATGCACCAAAATGCAAGGGGTAAGGGAAGTCACATCACACACCCAATATCATAGGAAGTGATGTCACATGACCTTTGACTTGGATGCCATCAGTTCCTCTTTAACCCTGGTGACATCACTGGAAGCAGCTTGCAGGCGTAAAAGAAACTACATAAATGTACAATTTTTATAATACCAAATAGGTACAATAGCAGACAAGAATATTTTCAAAACCAAGAACATTTTAACAAGGGCGCTGCCTTCATATGCCATGGATGGGGGTCATGCTATAATAGGGCTAGACCCAACAGACTAAACATGGGCCATGTTACGCTCACCTGGCTCCCACATAGGCGTCGATCTGAACTGGACAGCTGCAGTCTCCACCAATGTGACGCATAGGGCCGAGATGACAGACTGGACTGGCCCACCTAGCTTCGTTTGCTTGGCCCGTAGGAATATTCTTCTGCAAATGGAGAAAGGGAATTAACCACCGGTGGAGTTGAGTGTAAATCCCCCCACCCCCGCTGTTCTCCCCACGGATCACCTTTGATGTCCCCTCTTATAGTCTCACCTGATGGCTTGAAAAGATGAGCTCTCCATCCTGCATTGAGCGCAGGGGCGCGTTGATAACCAGTTGCTTCACTGGCTCGAAGGAATTGGTGAGTTCCAGAACAATATATTGACTCCGAAAAGTATGTAGTTCGTAAGAGTTCAAATGCCTGACTTTCACTCTTGTCCGATTCCTTGCAGATTGCAGCTTGACCCTAGTGAGGAGTTCCTTGTGGCAACCGGTAATATTCTGGTAAGGATTTGTATTTCCAACACAGTTCGATAAATAATGTCAATATGTAACCTGTTGCTTTCTCCCTTATTCAGGCACTGAGAGAAAGTATGAAGTCTCGAGGAATAATACCTCTGGCGGTAAAATCAGGTAAGTCTAATGTGGTGAGGAGGGTTCCCCTTGATAGTCCCTTTGTTTCACCTTGCTGTCCTTTTGTTTCCCCTTAGGGGCTGGGGTTCGGCGAAGATGCAGTGGAAGCTGCGCCGACCCGTGAAGAGGAATAGTACCCCCAGTGGTAAAATCAGCTAAGTCTATGGGGGGTTACTAATATTCCTCTGTGTATTCCCTTGGCTCACCTTGCTGTTCTTGTCTACTCCTTAGGTGCCGGAATGCGGCGGGAACGTGCAGGAGGATGCGGTGGAATGTGAAGATTCTGCGAAGGCCGGTGAGTTCAGCCTGGCGCTGCAGCAGGCGAGGCGACGCGCATAAAATAACTTCTTTCTTCCAGCTCGAAGGCGCGATGGATCGGGAATTCAGGTAAGGATCAAAGGTATTGCTCTTGTTCTGACCTTTTCTCCTTCTTTCTCCCTTTTTCTAGGAGCTCCAAACTCGAGGTGGGCGTGGCAGAAGACTGGATGCAGACTTGCAGGCACGGTGAGCGTTACGCTGCTGGATGCAGAATAACACGAAGTGTGTGCTGCTCTTCGGGTGTGGTTTAAATAGCCTCCAAAGTAGCCCCAGGTAAGCATTACTCCCCAGCCCTGCCCAAGTAAAAAAATAGTCCCTAGGTAAAATAGTCCCTTCCAAGCCTCATTTGGCTTGGAGCTCTTGCAGCATGGTCTGCATCAGGTAAGCTTGCAGCATGGTCTGCATCAGGTAAGTTCTACTCTATGAGCCTGGCGCCTATGGTGCCAGTACTGACTCTCCATATGAGCCTGGCGCCATAGGCGCCAGGACCATACCCAAACAGCCCCTAGCAGGGGTTTCTGGGCTTGCCCAAAATAACTTGATGCCTGCTTCCGGGGTTGCTGGACCTGGTCTGGGTCCCCGGGGGTAGGCATGATGACAGCACTCCACCCCAAGGCCCCTCCTAAAGTCGTTCTTCCCCGTGGTTTTGGTTTGTCTGGGAAATTTCGGTGGAATCTTTTCACCAATCGAGGTGCATGCACGTGGTCACTAGGTTCCCAAGACCTTTCCTGTGGTCCGTAACCTTTCCAGTTGATTAAATAAAAAAAGTTTTGACTTCACCATCTTGGAGTCCAGGATGTTTTTAACCTCAAATTTGGGTACCCCGTCTATAAGGATGGGGTCTGGTGGCTTGGTTAGTCTTGTCCCTGGTTGCACTGGCTTCAAAAGTGACACATGAAAGACGGGGTGAATTTGCATATTAGCAGGTAAGTCCAACTTGACGGCCACCGGGTTGATAATAGCCTTAATAGAGTAAGGTCCCAAATATCTAGGGTTAAAGGTCCGCGTTCCCTTGAGAGGTATGTGTTTTGTGGCCAACCATACTTGATCCCCTATCTGGTACTGTGGAGTATCACTTCTATGCCGATCAGCATCTTTCTTATATTTCTCCTTAGCTTGTTTTAAATGTGCAGTTGCCTCCTTAAAGGCTTGTGTAATCGTAGCGTGTAGATGGTCCACTGCGGGCATTTCTAAGTGTTGGGGTGAGTCAAGGTCTGAGGTTCAAGGATGGTGCCCATATAGGGTATAAAAGGGGCCTTGTCCAGTTCCAGAATGTACTGAATTATTGTATACATATTCTGCGATCCAAAGAATGTCCTTCCAATTACTCTCAGTTTGATGTAACATACAACGCAGGTATTGTTCAAGAGTCTGGTTGGTCCTCTCCGTTTGACCATCGGTCTGGGGGTGGTGACTGGCCGATAATCTCACGTCGATTTGCGCCAATTGACAACATTTCTTCCAAAAATGTGAAATGAATTGACTGCCCCGGTCAGAGACCAACACGGACGGAAATCCATGTATGCGAACAATGTTTTCGAGGAATTCTTTGGCCAGGATTGAGGCTGAAGGTAATCCTTTTAAAGCAATAAAGTGGGCCATCTTGGAAAAAAGATCCACAATAACTAGAATGGTGTTAAATCCACTACAAGGAGGTAGATCAGTAATAAAGTCTAACGATAAGGTGTGCCATGGTGTAGGCAGAATGTCTAAAGGTTGTAAGAGTCCAGCTGGTTTTTTCTTTTGACTTTTGTTTTGGGCGCAAATGCCACACGACATCCCAATTGATTTAATATCCTTTCGCCAGGTGGGCCACCAGAATTGTCTTTTAATTTTAGCTTCAGTTTTTGCAATACCTGGGTGTCTATCCATTAGGGTACCATGATAACCGGAAATGACTAGCTCTTGTAGTTCCTTCTGTGGTAGAAATAGCCGACCTTGGTAATAAGGCAGATTATTGGTGACAGAGTATTCCGGGCCTTTCTTTACCCAGTCCTGCAGGGCTGTAGGATCAAAGAGTTGCTGGATCTTTACCTGAATGTCCTCTAGTGTCTGTAGAGTAGTCATGCCAAGAATCCTTTGTTCGGAAATTATAGGTACTGGTTCTGGGTTCACTTCTGGCTCTCCCATCCCTATTCAGGATAAGGCGTCTGCTTTATCATTCTTACAACCTGGTCGATAGGTTATCACGAAATCGAACTCGGCAAAGAACAATGCCCATCGGAGTTGACGTGACGATTGGGCCTTGGCTGTTTTTAAATACTGTAAGTTCCGGTGATCGGTGATCACAGTAATGGTATGCCTGGCACCGAGAAGATAGTGTCGCCAAGCCTTGAAGGCGGATTTAATGGCTAATAACTCCTTGTCGGTAACCGCATAGTTTAACTCGGGTGCCGAGAACTTTCTGGACCAAAATGCTACTGGGTGAAGCTGGCCAGTTTCAGGGTCCTTTTGAGACAGGACAGCTCCCATGGCTAGACTGGATGCATCAGTTTCCACTATGTATGGAAGGTCAGGGCGCGGGTGCTTTAATACAGGTGCAGACGAGAATTTCACTTTCAGCTCTTGGAAGGCATTTTCAGCTTCTGCAGTCCACATAAAGAATTTATTTTTTCGCAAGAGTGCTGCGATGGGATGTACGACATGTGAAAAATCTGGGATGAATCTGCGGTAGAAATTGGCAAAGCAGAGCATTCTTTGTACTCCTTTAACTGAACTTGGTGATGGCCACTTAAGGATTGCGTCCACCTTTCGTGAGTCCATTCGGACTCCCTTTGGGGTCAGGATAAACCCAAGGAATTCAACTTTTGTGGCATGAAAAACGCATTTTTCTAGTTTTGCATATAGTTTGTGCTGGCGCAATTTCTCAAGGACTGCTCGGACGGGCTTCACATGGTCAGATTCTGAAGAGGAGTATACTAGAATATCATCGATATATACGAAAACACAAACATCAATGAGTTCACGAAGGACATCGTTCATGAAGTATTGGAAGGCTGCTGGTGCATTGCACAACCCGAAAGGCATCACCTGGTATTCGAATAACCCATACTTAGTGCGAAAAGCAGTCTTCCATTCGTCGCCCTCTTTTACACATACCAGATGGTATGCCCCCCGGAGATCTAATTTAGTGTATATACAAGCGTCCTTCACTTGGTCTAGTAGTTCAGGGATCAGAGGCAATGGGTATCGGTTCTTAACCGTTATCTGGTTCAATGCGCGGTAGTCTATGCACGTTCTGAGGTCACCTTCCTTTTTGGGCACAAAGAACAAAGCTGAAGATGCAGGGGACTTGGATGGGCGAATAAAGCCATTGGCAAGGTACTGGTCTAAGTATTGTCGTAGGTGAAGGTTCTCAGGTTCCGTAAGGGCATAAATCCTGCTACAAGGGGGTTGTGCACCGGGAATGAGATCGATTTGACAATTGTACGATCTTTGAGGAGGTAAGGTGCTTGCCTGTTCTTTTTGGAAGACATCCTGGAATTCTTGGTATTCTGGAGGTATGACTGCTGTGGTTACTGTGGCCAGGCCTGCGTTCTGATTTTTCTTTGGGTAACATGTTTGTGTACAATCCGGGAAGGTTATTCTCTTCTCTCGCCAATCAATACAAGGATTATGTGTTTCTAACCAAGGTATCCCCAGTATTATTTGGAACTGTGGGGCTTTGATTAGATCAAACACAATAGTCTCTTGATGCCCATCCTGACCCAATAGTGTAATCTCTGTGGTAAAATGAGTTACAGGCCCAGAGGCAATTTCAGTTCCATCGACTGTGGTGATGACATCTGAGGTGGTTTTTCGGCAGAGAGGTAGATTCATCCTGGAAGCCAATTCATAGTCCACATAGTTTCCTATGGCCCCGCTATCAATGTATGCCCTTACTGCGTGCACACGCGATGGCTGCCCTGGATCTACGAGGACCATTGGTATGATGAAATGCGAGGTCTGAGTATCTTTCTTCAAGCTTGGCAAGCGGACCTCTACGCTTGTCGGGCGTGGTCGTTTCCCGAGTCTGACTCCATATAGCTTTTATCAGCAGCTCCTACCACCTTCTTGGGTGGTTTTACAGGGCAATCCCGTAGAAAATGCCCAGATGTTCCACAATATAGATACAATTGCATTTGAAGTCTCCTTTCTCTTTCCTTCTGGGTTAAGGGTCCTTTAACCCCTCCGATTTGCATGGGTTCTGAAGCATCTGCTCCTTTGTGGTTAGCGTGGGTTTTCACCAACACCCGATTCTCAAACTTGGCTCGATCAGCCTTTCTGTTCTGAAGTCTGTGATCTAACTGGACCACTAAGTCAATATATTCAGCGCAGTCTTGAGGTGGGTTCACGACTTGAGCCAAGACATCCTTGAGTTCTCCTCGAAGCCCTCGATGAAATAACATGATTCGTTTTACCTCCGGCCATCCAGTTTCCACTATCAACCTATTAAAGGTCGTGATGTAGGATAGAAGGTCCTGGTTACCCTGTCGTAGGGACAAAAGTTTGTTATCCAGGGCCTGTCCTTGGGAGTGCCGGCAAATAGTCTTTCCATGCTCGTTTGAAAGCCCTGAAAATCCCGAAGAATTGGGTCATCCCGAGTAACTAGTGGAATTGACCAATCAGCTGCACTGCCGCTGAGATATGACAATACAAAGGCTACCTTGGCTTGATCATTTGGAAAGGCTCCAGGTCTGCATAAAAAGTGCAAGCGGCATTGGTTCAAAAACACGGTGAAACTTTTGGGATCTCCGGCAAAGCGTTCGGGTGGAGCTAATGGAATATTTCCTGGTAGGTTTATTTGCACAGGGTTACCGATAACACAGGAGCTGGATTTCCCCCGGAACCAGGTAGGTTTGCTTGTCCAGCCTGGCTTTGCAATAGTTGCCTAGCAAGGTCATCAGTTCGCTCCTTTGACAAAAGCAGTTCTCTACTAAGAGCATTGGTTACTTGACGGGCGGAATGCACTTCAGTCCTCAATTCCCCTGGTAATTAGGCCAATTGGTTTGTCTCTGAGGTATCCATCACGCCCGGGTGGGAATTTGTGGGTAGGCTTCGTGTTCTGTTACGCTCACCTGGCTCCCACAGAGGCGTCGATCTGAACTGGACAGCTGCGGTCTCCACCAATGTGACGCGTAGGGCCGAGATGACGGACTGGACTGGCCCACCTAGCTTCGTTTGCTTGGCCAGTAGGAATATTCTTCTAGAAATGGGAATTAACCACCCGTGGAGTTGAGTGTAAATCCCCCCACCCCCGCTGTTCTCCCCACGGATCACCTTTGATGTCCCCTCTTATAGTCTCACCTGATGGTTTGAAAAGATGAGCTCTCCATCCTGCATTGAGCATAGGGGCGCGTTGATAACCAGTTGCTTCACTGGCTCGAAGGAATTGGTGAGTTCCAGAATAATATTGACTCCGAAAAGTATGTAGTTCGTAAGAGTTCAAATGCCTGACTTTCACTCTTGTCCGATTCCTTGCAGATTGCAGCTTGACCCTAGTGAAGAGTTCCTCGTGGCAACCGGTAATATTCTGGTAAGGATTTGTATTTCCAACACAGTTCGATAAATAATGTCAATATGTAACCTGTTGCTTTCTCCCTTATTCAGGCACTGAGAGAAAGTATGAAGTCTCGGGAAATAATAATACCTCCGGCGGTAAAATCAGGTAAGTCTAATGTGGTGAGGAGGGTTCCCCTTGATAGTCCTTTTGTTTCACCTTGCTGTCCTTTTGTTTCCCCTTAGGGGCTGGGGTTCGGCGAAGATGCAGTGGAAGCTGCGCCGACCCGTGAAGAGGAATAGTACCCCCAGTGGTAAAATCAGGTAAGTCTATGGGGGGGGTTACTAATTTTCCTCTGTGTATTCCCTTGGCTCACCTTGCTGTTCTTGTCTACTCCTTAGGTGCCGGAATGCGGCGGGAACATGCAGGAGGATGCGGTGGAATGTGAAGATGCTGCGAAAGCCGGTGAGATCAGCGCGGCGCTGCAGCAGGCGAGGCGACACGCATAAAATAACTTCTTTCTTCCAGCTCGAAGGCGCGATGTATCAGGAATTCAGGTAATGATCAAAGGTATTGCTCTTGTTCTAACCTTTTCTCCTTCTTTCTCCCTTTTTCTAGGAGCTCCAAACTCGAAGCGGGCGTGGCAGAAGCCTGGATGCAGACTTGCAGGCACGGTGAGCGTTACGCTGCTGGATGCAGAATAACACGAAGCGTGTGCTGCTCTTCGGGCGTGGTTTAAATAGCCTCCAAAGTAGTCCCAGGTAAGTATTACTCCCCATCCCCGCCCGAGTAAAAAATAGTCCCTAGGTAAAATAGTCCCTTCCAAGCCTCATTTGGCGTGGAGCTCTTGCAGCATGGTCTGCATCAGATAAGCTTGCAGCATGGTCTGCATCAGGTAAGTTCTACGCACCCAAACAGCCCCTAGCAGGGGTTTTAGGGCTTGCCCAAAATAACTGGATGCCTGCTTCCGGGGTTGCTGGACCTGGTCTGGGTCCCCAGGGGTAAGCATCACGACAGGCCATTTATGTCCATCCATATTATGTCAGTTATAGCTGAACGCCGGGTATTGTCATTATATGATACGTGGAGCCCCTACATTGCCAGTTGCTGTGATATTACAGCATCCAAAAATCCAATAAATGCAAGTCACCAACAATGCACAGGAGCATTAATGCTTTGATTCATGATAATGATTTGTTATTTATAAAGCGCTTTCACCAAAGCATGATCCATAGCACATATTTAAATACGATGAATATAATATTCTAACCGAAGTTGGTACTCATTTATCAACCTCAGAAGTAAGAAAGGCTGCGTTGCCCTTGCCAGGATTCAAACCTGTAGATCACACCTAGATCTCAACAGTGAGCGCTTAACCAGATGAGCAATCTTACTGATTTGCTATTAAAAATACAATGCCACAATAAGATAACATGTCAAAACCAGCTGCACAATGTCAGCTAGATGCGTAATAACACTTATCATGCTTGCTGTAGCCTTGCTGATGCACAGTAAAAAATGCCATGCCACAGTAAGACATACCTTGATGGGTTGCACCAAAATGACAATCTAACCACGCGATAACACTTATCATGCTTACTTTATCATTGATGCCCAGAAAAATATACCAGGCTACAATAAGGAAAGGCTAGACTGCCTGCACTCAAATGCCAGTCTAGCCAGGTAATTACATATATGACTGTTTTATCAGAGATGACATAGTATGTGAGCTACATTGACCCACTCAGCAGAATTCCCATCCATAACCAAGCTGTGCTTCTGTAGTCAACAGCAAAATGGCTGTGCTGGCTCTTTGGAGCACCATTGCATCAAACCTGCATTTTGTAGCGACAAAAGGATGGCTGCACCATCTTGCCAAATACCTATTGGGCGACTTGGAACAGTGAGCACACCAAGAAAGGTGCCAGGGCGTGTTCTTGTGTGCACCAAAAGAAGTGGATTGAAAAATCGCGCTGCTCTGCTGTTTGCTAAAAGGTTCCCATTGAAAAGGGAATGTTTTACATTAAAAAGGATGCTGCCTTGACGGTATTTTCATCTGTTCATTATCACACTACTTTTATTAGTGAGACCCTACCATGCCCATCCATATTCACATTGTGCTTCAGCAGAAAAGAGCATTATCACTGAATGACAGGCTGTGTCAGCCAAATCTTACAAAATATCAAAAATCAATGCTTCAAAGAAACCCCAGCGCTTTGGGCCTATGTCAATTTCAGTGGATCTGTGTCTTAAACAGATTGCTGCAAAAGAGAAACTGACTGGGGCTGCAGAATAACATGGGAAATTCAATTGAACCTTTTGAAAGGAACCTGCCAGCAGGCTTCACCACATGTTTAAATGTACTTTTGCAAATAAGAAAAATACTTGTTTTAAAAGTGTATATTGGATAAGGCCCTGCTCTTGCCTAGCAATGTAAAGGGGCTTGTGCTGGGAATCATATATGGGATGTTTTATTTAACAGGCTTGATTCTGACTCAGAACAAAAATAAAATAAAATAAGAAATACAGATATGGGCTGCCTTCTGAAACTAGTCAAACAGGTTTTTGCTTGGGGGGTTGTCAGCAACAGAAGGAGCCATAATAGATTCTAGGACACATGAGTGCTAATTGCTACCTTGGAAAACTTTGAATGGACCAAAATCACTTAACAGCCTAGGCTCATCAGACTTTTGTCTGGGCTGAGACCTCTTATAATAGAGATTTTGGGACATGGACATGTGAAATAGGAAATCACACGTCCCCGCAACTTTTACTGTGAGCTTCAAAGCCAACTCAGGAGCAGCCTAGGAACTATGCCCTTATATGGTGAACAATGCTGACCATTTTGGCTCCAAAGACTATTTTATTAATACATTTTTAAGACTTTTATTTCTGCAACAGAACTTCGCAGGAATGTAAAAAATTAACAGGTTAGATTCAATTGTGTGGTTTTTAATTTATGACATGGTAGCCTTCCTGCCATATCGGGAACAGAAATGGCAGAGAATTGGACAGTCGGAAGAAGGTGTACATGATGCCACTGTGAAATTCAATACTTACATGCCTAATGATAATCTATACCCATGTATACAGTTATAGAATTTTAGATCAAATATTTATCACTGAAAATCGCGAAAAACTATTAGATGGACGATGAAACATGAAAGTCCTGATGAAACATATGCACATCATTCTTTAATTTCACATATAATTAATTATTTGTTAAAATCCAAGTGTCTTTTTCTGGCCATTGCAAAGGGTTTAAAATCCACTCAGAATTCAAGTAATTGTGGGTTGAGGGAACATTGCAGGGGGAAACCTTAACTTGGGTGCTATCTATCCTAATTCAAAAAGTGCTCCTATTCATTTATGCTTTGGATCTGTTTTGTTAGAAAGTTAACCAAGTGTATTTAATCAATTTACATTGTAATTGTCACCCCATTGGTGATTGCTGCCCAATTTTAAAATTGTATGATTTCCTTTGAATTTTAAAATAAATAAATATTGCATTCTCACCAACCGGCCTGGTTCATGTGAGACGTGTTGTGTGCCATCTCAAATTGAATTCGTAGAAAATAAAGAGAAAGCATTCCAATTGTGCACTACATTCTAGACTAAGACCACGGTGTGTCGCTCGATTGAAATCCTTAACAAAATTGGAAGCTCGTAAGCCAGGTTTTGGGTTTGTGTTGCCAGACGTGGCAGTTTAACACAACAGACTAACCTTCAAGTTACTGATACTTTGTGTGGTTGGAGCATTGGGTTACACTGTAGAAGCGCCTTCCCAAAACAAATATTCTAAGTACCAGGCCTGTGTATGAAATTAAAACTAAATCAACCCCAAAAATAGACAAAAAGCAACGGAATACATATAACCCTTACATAAATAAATTCATAAAGGAAGAATACTTCCAAAATGACCACAGTAAAGATCAATATGAGCAGGGAGGACCTTCTCCACAAGTTATTTGTCAGAGGGGAATGGGCAGAGCAAGATGAAAAAGTCTGGCTTGAAGAAATGATGCAACAGGTCACCGCCGCCTTGGACATAGACATTTGACAGGACGGTGGCCTATTGCATCAAGCTTTGAGCGAGTTATACATGACCCCGAAAATGAAAGAGGAGCAGATTAAAATTGTCAGAATCCCGGCCTACATGTATCTCCATATAGGAGTGATGTGGGAAAAGAATGGGGAAAATACAACTCTTGCGCTAAATCAATCTGAACTCTTAACTAAAATCCAGACTGAACTAAAACTAGCGGAACAAAAACTGCAGAAGAGCCAAGATTCAGAGATAGAATCTGGAAATTACATTAAAAATAAAGTTTAATAATTAAAAGAGGACTTGGCTCTGCAACAGTAAAATAATTCAGACAATGAGGCCCAATTAGATGCATTAAAAGTGGAGTGTCAGGAAAAGGTTAACTCTCTAGAAGAGAGTCAACAGAAATTAAATCAACAACTAAAATATAATAAAGTTTGCTCAGAACAAATAAGCGTGTTACAGAAGCAGATTCAGAAAGTGGAAGAGGAAAACAATAAATTAATTATGAGAGACCTCCACTCTCAATCAGCATTTGATGAAGAGCGCCAAAAATGAAATGCCATCAAGCAACAAAGGGATGACCTGGCTCAACAGAGGGGCACCCTAAATCAGGAGAAAGATGCCCTATGTCAGGAAGTAAGCATTTTAAAAACAGATTTATAGGGAAGTGAGTTGGGCCTCCAGAAACTAAAGGAACTCAAAACAGAATATGGAAAGTTATTGGAACACACCAGACGGGTAGAAGATGCTCTGGAGGAGAACACACAAATTAAAAATGCACAAACACAGGAAGTGAGTCTCCTGCAACAAAAATTGGCTCAGTGTTCCCAAACTATACAGGCAAAACAAAGAGATAATGAGGCCCTCAGTGAGGAGAAAGATGAGCTGGAAAAGCAAGTGGCAGTTCAAGAGCGGGTCATAGAGGCCAGTAAAGCCCTGATAGCCAAGCAAAAGGCTCAGATCTTTGCCTATTATCAAGAGGTAGGGGCTGAGAAGGAAAAACTAGCGAGGTTGGAGAAAGAGTCACCTAGATCTAATCCAAACTGGAGGGACACCGACCAGGTAGAGAGGGACAGGGCGACCCCTGTTCATAGCATGATGTCCTCTGTACTAAGGGACTCAAACCCATTTAACACTTTGTGCACTGCTGACTTCATGGCTACCGGTTCACATGAGCCAGAAACCATGAGGCCATCAGAAATAAATACGCCTATCATAATGGAGCTGACAGGTCAGTGCCCCCCAGAAATTGATAGAAGGGCGTACATGTACAGATATAAAAATATAATGGTTGATGTCTCTGACGAGGAAACCTTCTTTGAGGAGAAAGTCAGGGAAGTGGATCTGCAGAATCACTATCTCCAGAGACCAGTAGGTTCGATTTGCACAAGAACAACAGGAAAAGAGGCCCCAAAAGAGCATCCTGAAGACCTCCACCCAATCACGGGCGATAACTCTGCCAAACCTGGAAGCAGGGAGGAGTCAGAAGACTACTCTCCTGTGCGCCACAGGGGAGAAGAAAGTAGGCCTCACCATTCTGCGAGCCCCTCTCAAGCACACAGAATCAGGGAGCACCTAGATGATTATGAGGGGACCTCAAATAGCACCGCCTCTGAGTCTGAGGGTGAATGGACTCGGGGACGTGGCAAAAGAAGGCAGATAAACCAAAAAGAGTTCTGGTGAAAGACCCCATTAGACAGGTCAAGGCCATCAGGAATTTCATGATACTGTACAATAAAAACGCAAAATATTCTGTCTGGGAGCATTTGGAACTCTATGAACAAATGATGGACTCATTTCACATAAAAGATAGTCAGAACTGTATAGATTATGCCAAATGGACATTCTCTCCAGAATACTCCTGGAAGATAAAAAACATTCAAGATGGTCCACCTACCAGGCGGCCGTTTTAAAGCACTTCTCCAACCATAGAAACCCCGAAGAGGCTTGCAAAGTGGCCTACAATCTACAGTGTGGAGATCAGGCCCCACGAGAGTTTGTGCAGGAATTAAAAGGCACTATTGACCAAACCACCAGGAAGGTGCACACGGATAGCAGGGAGTTTATCACTACCTACTTTCATGCGCTCCCAAAATACATTATGACCCGGCTGGTGAGGGATTTCCATGATAAAAATCTCCAGACTGGGTAATAGAGCAGACTACCCGGATATATGAAGTCTAAAAACCTCCAGAAAATGAAAATCAGGGGAAAAACTCCAAGCCTAACAGCATCCCTGCTGCTGCTAAGGTGGCGGAGGTGAAGGTTGCCCTCATTTTGGACCTAGGAATGGGGGAGCCTAAAAATGCACCAATCCCAAACCAGCAAAACCGGAGGCCAAGAAGGCCTTCAGGCCAATCACAAACAGGTGGCGGTCAGGGAGGTAATCCCACCATTGGGACCCGTAACTTTCCTGATTATATAAGTCCCAGATACAAGGGCAACCAACCTATCTTGGGGTATGTATGGACTCCCCCAGCCCAACGGAGGGGACCAATCAGATAAGTACTGGGAAACTTCTCTCCTAACTTCTCTCAGGAGGGCAGTAATCCCCCAAATGCTGGGTTAAGTTTCTTTCCCCAGTATCCACAAAACCCCAACCCACAGGAAAACCTTCCTTTCTTTGCCCGCTTTCAGGAGCATAGACAACCCAATCCAGGAGAGGGGAGGCCAAGGGTGGAGGGTTGCCAAAATTCACAATTCCTAGGGTACTCCGGGAGAAGGGATAGTTACCCTTCCCGTGAACCCCCTAGATACGAACAAAGACCCCCGTACCAGCCAGAACAGGTATCCCAACTGGAGCGTGAGGTCCAGAACCACACACATGATCTGGGTCACACGTTGAGGGCTCAACAGAACCCTCTGCTGAACATGGCGGCTCAGAACCCATCAATCCAAGCGTCTGGCACCCCAGAACAATGATGAGGAGAGAACCCCGACAACTTACCGGTTCCAGAGGAGGATACACAGGGGGAAGAGGGAGTGTAAAGCCCTGGAGGAAGCTTCCTTCCTCACCCGTGAAAAGCCCCTGGACACCCCGGAACCAGAACAAAAATCTCTTGCCCCCGAAAATCTGCAACCCAGGGAACAGAGGGTGGGTAGGAGAAATAAAGACAATAAAAAGGACTATTTTGTGGAGGAAGTTAATGTCCTCCAATTTCAAGGGGAAGAATCTTTATTGGATTCTGGGAAAAAATCTTCTCCTTCAGGGACGGTGGAACTCCTCTCAAAGAAAAATGGGTCCCAAGAGATCTAAATGAAGACTGGGTGGGTGTGGGGACTGATTCAGAGTCACCCATCCCTGAACCCCAGAATTGTCACCCTGAGAAAAGAATAGTAATGGAGGGATCCTCCCCACAAATTGGTTGTAGTGACTGCCACCCGGTAACCAGGGGCCGCACAGAGCTAAGGGTAACAGGGGATTCCAAAATCTCCACTATTTCAAGGTGCCAAATTTTTGCCCGAAATGCTCATTACCTTTGCCCACTTGAGGAGGAGAAGGGGAGATTTTATGCCCCCGTTCAAGTACAAGGGCAATGTGCAATTTCAGCACTGGTGGACACTGGATACAAAGCCACTCTTCTGTCAAAAAGGACCTTTGAACAGCTGAATTTAGGAAGGGGGGAGAGACACCAGATCCCTCTCACCCCTCTTCCCAGACAACTACAGAACTTTGACAGGAATGAAATTCCTGTCAAGGGGACTGCGGATTTGGAAATACAAATTGGGCGACATAAAGTGAAACACCCGGTCATAGTTGTGACTCCAGAGGGAACACCCTTTCTATTAGGGAATTACATCCTGCGCAGGTTGTTCCCCCTAATAGACTATGTGAACAAGGTACCCTGGACTCAGACTAACAGGCCAATACAATTAAAACAGAGTGCCAACCATGTTAGTTTGAATGGCACATGCCACATGGTTGAGCAAAAATCGATCATATTGAGATTCATTTCCATAATAATCAAATACCTGACGTGACAGTAATTGCTGTAGGACAACAAACTGGTCATGGGCCTGGAATTTCTTGTTGTACTCTTCCTGCCCTTACGGGGAGGAAGAGGTGACCTGTGACATCAGGCAGGATGAGGTGATATTCCAGGTCCACAATGACTGCCCCTCCTACCTAAAACCCTCTGACCAGGTCAATACTCTAACCAGAAACCTCTCCACCCAGCTGGAGGAGGCCGCTGAGATAGCAAAATCCGAAAAATCATTTTCAGGCAAATGGTTGAAGAGCTAGTCAACCTAGCTGATGCCTGTGAGACTCTGGCGCAAAAGCTGAAAACAGGTGTTCTTAGATTTTCAAGATCTCTGCTGTGGACTCGTACGACTGCGGTCGCACCAAGATCCATATTACAACAATTCCCCCAGGCCCTGGAATGACTGTGTTTGTGAAGCAATATCGCTTGCCTCTCGCATCCATGGAGTCACTGACAGAAATAATCAAAAATCTTGAGTCCCGTGGGATAATTCGTCCAGTCCACAGCACCTTTAACAATCTGGTGCTGGGGATTTTAAAACCAAACGGCCAATGGAGACAGTAGGGAGCTAAATAAACAAGTCCACATGGCCCAATGGCCTCTCCCATACATTGACCAAGGACTTGCCCAGATCCAGGGGTCAAAGGTATACACTGCCATTGACCTGATCAATGGGTAGTGGACCGTGCCCGTCAGTAGGGAGGACCAATACAAGCTCGCCTTTACCTCCGGGGGGCAGCAGTACACGTGGACCCGGACTCCCTTCGGATACATGAACTCCGGCAACAAATTCAACATCTTCCTACATAAGGCTATGCCGACTTGGGTGAAAGGGGTAACCTGGCCTATGTGGATGATGTCCTGATAAAAAGCTCAAATGTGGAAGAACACAGAGGAAATCCGTTATGCTCTGACCAAGTTGAGGGTTGCCAGAGCAAAACTGTCCTTCCAAAAGGCACAGTGGTGCAGGACCTGTGTCAACTTCTTGGGCAATGAGATAACTCCAGAGGGTCTGTGTCCCCAGGAAAAGAAAGTGGAAGCACTCCTAAAACTGAAAGACCCCACAACTCTGCGTGAGCTAAGAAGCCTCCTTGGGCTGACTAATTACAGTAGGAAGTTCATTGAGGATTATGCAGAGATGACAAGACCCCTGATCCATCTGTTGAAGGGAGTGGTCAAGTGGGAGTGGGATCCAGAACAAGCCGAGGCAGTAAAACAACTCAAAAGAAGTCTCTCACAAGCGCCTTCTCTAGCTTACCCTGTCAAAAACAAGGAGTTCTTCTTGGAGACAGGGTTTTCGAATACATTCTTGACAGCAGTATTATATCAAACGCATTACAAGGTCAATAAAGTCATCTCCTATGCAAGCAAGACTTTATCCTCTGTGGAGGAAAAATGCACTGCTTGTGAAAAGGCACTCCTGGCAACGGTGTGGGCATTGAAAAATGACTGCCCGTTCATCCGGGGGGAACACATCATAGTGGAGACTCCCCACCAGCCTCTGCAATACCTCCAAAGTGACAGAATCCTGGCCGGAAATGTGAGTAATTCCAGAATTACTTCCTGGATCCTGTCAATGCAAGGCTTTCCTGTGGAGGGCAGATATGGCCAAAACAAGAAGAGTCCCCTCGCGCAAGGTCTGGCTGACTTGCATGATTGTGCCAGAGAAAACTGTCTCGAGGACGAAAGTCTTAAAACTCAGGACAACGTGGAGGCGTACCTGAATTCCCCACACAAAGTCTATGAAGAAGACAAGTTCAAGGGAATGCCCACAGTTTATGTGGACGGGTGCTCCTACCATGTTGACAACAACTGGGAAAAGGAACTGGTGGCCGGCGTTGGAAATGCCTGGGTGAATGATGCCCTGAAACCCTGCGCTGGATACAAAATCGGTCCCTGCAGTAGTCAGGTGGCGGAGTTGATGGGAGTTCATTAGGCCATCCTCACTGCCGCCCAACACCAACTCCACAAACTGTTCATAATCACTGATTCAGATTATGTCCGGAACGGGTTTGTGGAGCACCTGGTTAATTGTAAAACCAGAGGTATGTTATGTGCTAATAACAAACCGCTGAAACATTGGAAGTTAATACAAAATATTGATGATCTGGTCACCTCTAATGGGATGACCATCTTTTGGAAGAAGATTAAGGGTCATTCCAGAATAGAGGGGCCAGACAAAACTGGAAACCACCTAGCTGATCAGCTGGCCAAAACCAGAGCCATCCAGGAGGATCACCTTGACATTGAGTCCCTGTTCGGAGGAAATCCAGGTCACTGCTATCACTAGGTCCCAGACAAATGCTCACAAAGAACCGTCAACTGCCCAGTGGAGTAAGGAGATCCCAAATCTGATTTAATCACAGCACAAAAAGGGGATCTAATTATTGGCAAATTTTATCAACACATTGAGGACCCTGAGAACTTTCCTCTGATGGATACCGATTACATTGAGAAAAAGGACCTCAGGGTGTTGATGAAGTGTACCAAAATGTTCCAAATCCAAACGGTTTGTTGGTAAGGAGATCCATATCTGGTTGTGACCAATGGGTGGTCCCTACCTCATTCCAAAGTCTGATGCTAAATTGCGCCCATGATGCCGCCAAAGCCGGTCACCAGGGGTTTCACATTACTCTAGAAATCTTGCGGGAGGTTGCATACTGGCCACACATGGGGCTGGACCTCGACCAATATTTGAAGAGGTGTCTTGTGTGTTCACAATTCAAGCCAACTTAACTCACACACCAAGCTCCCCTCCAGAACAGGGGGGGGACACTGCCTTGGTCAGATTTACAAGTAGATTTCATCGGGCCGTGATTCACTCCTCTAGGGTGAACAAGTACATGTTAACCATAACATGCTTGTTTACCAAATGGATGGAATATCTCCCGGCCCCAAATTGCAAGGCAGAAACAACAGCTGCTCTGATGATCAATCACATCTTCTTTCGTTTTGGCCTACCCCAAAGGATTGAGTCAGACCGAGGTAGTCACTTCACCAGCAAAGTGATGACAAAGATGTGGGAGATACTTGCAGTAAAAAGGAAATTGCACATTGCATACCACCAGTCCTCTAGAGGGATAGTTAAGAGGTACAATAAAATAATCGTGAGCATTCTAAAAAAGTTTGTGGCAGATTCTTGGCCAAGTTGGGACATCCGATTACCGCTTGTCCTGATGCCCATCAGATCTACACCTTCTTCTGCGACCAAGATGTCTCCATTTGAGCTAATGACTGGACGAAGGATGGTGCTACCTCAGCATCTACTCTATAGAACACAAGAGCAGACACTGATAAACGCCTCCACAACTCATGAGTATGTTGAGAATCTAAGATAACACCTTCAACATGCTTTTGCGTAGGCTCAGCGGAATCTGGAAAGATCTGCAAAGGAGATGAAGACTCAATATGACTTAAAAACAATCAAAAAGGAATACCAAGTAGGAGACAGGGTCTACTTGTACAATTTCAAAATGAACCAGACCAAGGAGTGGACATTTTTACTGAGCAGGTGCGGTCCTTTTGAAATTGTAGATACAATTTCACCTGTCGCCTATAGAATCTTCATCCCCAAAGGGGAACTGACAGAAGAGAAATGGGTCCATATTAATCAGCTAAAGAGTTGTCGCCCTAGGCACACTTTTCAGCAAATTGAGGAGACAAGAGATAATCAAATAGAGGAGACATCTGGAGAATGAGAACCAGAAAAAGAAGAACCTGAAGGTAACAGGTAGGTTTATAGGTATAATTATTTAAAAGGGAGTATTTTTCTTCATTGTCAGGACGAAAGGGATTCCCCAAAATTCTAGTCAAATCCATAGTTATCTGTATCTTGTGAGTGATCATTTGTCTTTATTGTTTAAATACTGTCATTATTGAATGCATGTGTGTCCCACTGCTGTCAACCTTCCTGAAAGGCAGTCAGTGGGAAAATGTAGTAACCGGTTCTTATTTATTTAATAGATTCATACTGGTTGCGCTTGTCATAAACCAAGGAACACCTCCCCGGGGACCTCGAAAGGAGAGATTGAAGAATAATCTGTGGGTGTCGCTCCATACCACAAAGAAAGACCTAAGAGAAAGCTGTGGGTATCGCTCCACACTCCAACGAGAGACAGCGGGAGGATTGTGGCATACCCCTCCCTGATGGAAGGACTCCACCTGATGAACCCCACTTTGCCTCACTGATGAACCCCACTTTGCCCTACTCTCCCTCGACAAGGATCTCAGAAGAGTCAGGGGGGATTTGTGGGCTACATTGACCCACTCAGCAGAATTCCCATCCATAACCAAGCTGTGCTTCTTCAGTCAACAGCAAAATGGCTGTGCTGGCTCTTTGGAGCACCATTGCATCAAAATTGCGTTTTACAGCGACAAAAAGATGGTTGCATCATCTTGCCAAACACGTATTGGGCGAGTTAGAACAGGGAGCACACCAAGAAAGGTGCCAGGGGTTGTTCTTGTGTGCACCAAAAGAGGCGAAT
The DNA here is from genome assembly GCF_040938575.1 of Ambystoma mexicanum. Classification (NCBI taxonomy): domain Eukaryota; kingdom Metazoa; phylum Chordata; class Amphibia; order Caudata; family Ambystomatidae; genus Ambystoma; species Ambystoma mexicanum. The sequence goes on along the minus strand of NC_090927.1, from coordinate 580,344,918 downwards.
TGAAAAACAGTGCTGCTCTGCTATTTGCTAAAAAGTTCCCATTGAAAAGGGAATATTTTTCATGAAAAAGGATGCTGCCCTGATGCTATTTTCATCTCTTCATGATCACACTACTTTTATTAGTGAGACCCTGCCATACCCATCCATATTCACTGTGTGCTTCAGCAGAAGAGAGCATTATCCCTGAATGACAGGCTGTGTCAGCCAAATCTGAGAATTCAAAAGAACCTTTACTTTCAGCCACACAGGAAAACGCTTGACTTTTGAGTTACAAAATATCAAACTTCAATGCTTCAAAGAAACCCTAGCTCTCTGGGCCTATGTCAATTTCAGTGGATCTGTGTCTTAAACAGATTGCTGCAAAAGAGAAATTGAGTGGGGCTGCAGAATAACATGGGAAATTCAGATGGAACCTTTTGAAAGGAACCTGCCAGCAGGCTTCACCACATGTTTAAATGTACTTTTGCAAATAAGAAAAATACTTGTTTTAAAAATGTATGTTGGATAAGGCCCTGCCCTTGCCTAACAATGTAAAGAAGTATGTGCTGGGAAACATATATGGGATTTTTTATTTAACAGGCTTGATTCTGATTCAGAACAAAAATAAAATAAAATAAGAAATAAAGACATGGGCTGCCTTCTGAAACTAGTCAAACAGGTTTCTGCTTGGGGGGTTGCTAGCAACAGAAGGAGCCACAATAGATTCTATGACACATGAGTGCTAATTGCTACTTTGGAAAACTTTGACTGGACCAACTGCACTTGTCGAGCAAAATTCGGATCTTAGGTTTATTTTACCTATGCTGACTAGAAGATCATAGTAAAAGCCTACAAAGGTGTGTACGGTTTTAAAATTGTTTTCAGAGTAAAAGAAAATACAATGCAATGTTATGTCATCTGCTGGAGTCTTTATTTTGCACAGCATGCCACATTAAGCTTCCATCCCATGTATTATCGCCCCCCTACTCACATTTCTTAATGGACAATAGTCCTTCCCCCGGGACCCCTGTGCCTGGGATAACAACACGGAATCACCCCATTGTAATGCTTTGTTGACTCATTGAAAAATATAAGTTACGGGATGGAGTTATAGAGGGGGGTCAAGGGGTGATTCAGGAAAGTAGATGAGACATGAAAGACATGTGTAAAGTGCACCCTTGTAAAGTTGAACTTGTAAAGTTGTTGAGGCAGATAATACACGTGGGTGGCAGGTCTCCACACTTGTTAAAGTTGCCGAGATGGTCAGTGAGTGAAGTGAGGTGTTCTACCATGTTTACCAAACTGCCTGCTAACTGACATAGGTGCTACACATAGGATGTGGGGTTAACCCTGTTTGTAATGCTGATAAGACAGGAGTCAGAGTGCAAGCCACCCATGCTGATAGTTGCTGAGACAAGGGGGAACACGCAAACCCCACTTTGTGAAGTTGCTCAGTCAGGACGTTTTACAGGTGTAAATTAGGGAGCACCCACCAATTACAGCAATTAAACAGTTGTGACTGTCATTGGAAGATAACACAGGATTCTCAGTTAGCACCCCTAGAACAGCCCCAGTGATCCCAGGGGTCAGAGGTCAAAGTGTCCACCCTAGAAAGAGTGAGAAAATGGGGCATATGTGAGCTGCGTTTACCTTCTGATGTTCCCAATGATTTCTCCACTCCACCACCAGCAGCAGGCATAATGATGAAATGCTAATAGTGGCTTAAGGGGTGGCATACCTTGCATTTGATGACCATACTAGGCCTTTTAGGCATTGCTTAACATAAAATGACATTACAGGGACATATGATTCTGCACTTGGCATATTACAGCAGCAACTGGGTAATAGAGGCAGCACCGTATTTGTGATAACGGTACCAGGCATATAAGGCATGAACTGGCAAAATATGGCATAGAAACACTGGTGTAAAGGTTCATTATAAATAACATATCATACTGGCTTCTGAGGCTACACTTGGCAAATGGTGGCATTGTCAGAACATGTGATTCTTTACCAAAATACAGAGGGTGATTATGCTGAGCATTTGAGGCATTAACTGATGTAAGAAGGTATTACATGTAAAGCTACACTTGGCATATGATGGCAACACCTGCAAAAGTGAGGCTGTGCCATACATATAATGACTACACCAGACAAATCAGCCATTAACTAAGGTATTAACTGACCTAAGACCGCGTTACAAGGACCCCGGCGCCTGCATTTGGCATTATTATGGCAGCACCTGGACATGCCAGGCTGTATTCTACATCTGATGGCAATTCCAGCTATATGAGACATTGCGTGTTATCAAATTGCATTCCCAGGCCTTTGTGTCACATTTGAAATATGATGGCAACACTTTGACATTTGAGGCTGTGCCGGGCATATGTGTCATTAAGATGTTTATTTGGGTATTTACTTGGCATGTGATGGCACCAGGTGTGTATTTTAGGCTGTATCTTTCGACCAGTGACTATTCAATTCACATGGGGGATTTACTGGCACAAAATGACAATACTGGATATTTGGCGGTGCACTTGGCATATAATGCCAGTAGCTAGATATGCCAGGCTTTACCTTACATATAATGACTACACCTGGTATGCAGGACTTGAAATGGCCATGATAGCAGTAAATTAGCTTTCTGAGTGTGTTAGAACCAGTTTCTCATTTAATTCATGCTGTGCTTATTGTGGGTTTTTACATTATGTATATCAGTTCCTGATGTCATCAGAGCCATGTATCGTATGACACCACGTCCGCTACCCTGATATCTTTTGTTGACATGACGTCCATGTCACCAGCACTGTACACGGGTGGCAAGTCAATGAAGCCCTTTTCATCGGAAGTGGTGGGATAAATGAGTAACTGGATTAATAAAACTTCGGCATAAAGAGTCTAATAAACAATGTTTGAAAGTAAAGACAAAACTGAACACCAAGGATAGTATGATGCGCTGCAGCAGGATTGGAAATATTGTAGACAGACGTGGTGGTCCTTTAGTTCCTTCAGAGTTGGCAGCTTCCCCATATCATCAGGATCACCTTTATTTAACCCTGATCTTTTCACCAAGAGTAATTTGCATAGTTGGACTAGTAGTGTTACTTTGAATATGAGCATTAAGAGGATACACTAGACACAGCAGAGATCACGTGCAATTTACCACCTGGGAATTCAGGTAGTAACTAAGTCCCCACCTGACCTCCAGTGAACACCCTCAGGCTGCGGCTGCTTCTGTGAAGCTTCTTGCAGTCCCTGATTTACTGTATGATGGGACATTGGCTGGTCCTGCAGTCAAAAACTTGCTGTGTATGCGAGGTGGACTGGCCTATAGGGATCTCTGGAGATTTCCAAGCAGACCTCTTCCCCATGGGCCTCTTTCGAGTGGTAACCTTTTTTATTTTCAAATTGTCCCATAAGAAAAGGGTTGGGCTTGCTGACAATGTGTAATTTTGGGTCATTTCTAAAATTATTTCCAGGGTCTCTTTTTGTTCCCAGACCACCCCTGCTCGACATGTTTCTAAAATGATTGATTGAATGTCAGGTTACTGTCTTGTGTAATGTGTGTACTTTTTAATGCATTGCTATTTATTTATTTATTTACGTATTTACTGTTTGCTTGTTAGACACTTATACAGCAAGTAAAATACTGTTTCAAAGCACCGACAGGGCAAATGGAGGGAACAAGGGAGTGAAACACATTAAGACCACAATATTTAAAAACAGTAGAAGGAAAAAGGGACAAAAAGGTCAAACATATTATGCCTTGTGAGTATTCAGAACGTTCAAGTGCAACAAGGAAGAGGGTAGAGGAGGTAAGTGCCGAGGTGTCTGGGCCCATAGACGACCCACAGATGAAGTGCATGGTATGGAGAGTGCTACATGGCCAGAACCGCATTAGGTGTAAGTTCGAACCTCCAGGGTGGAGGGTGTGCCAAGGCAAGTGCTAAGGGTAGACAGGAGACGGGGTGATTGGGTGTGGGAGGTCAGAGGCCCTGAGGATGCATAAGGGCCCAGGGCACCAATCACAGCAACTGTGAGATTAGCAGAGGAGGGGAGGAGGTAAAGAGGAAAGTCTTGAGGAGCTCCGGGAATTTAAGAAAGTCTTGCTCAAGGCGTAGAGCAGAGGTCTTCGAACTGTGGGGGACATCCCAGGGGGCTGGGGGCACGAGAGCCCAGCATGAAATGTAAAACAAAAATAAGAAAACTTTTTTTGTTTGTTTTAGGTTGGAGGAAATGGGCGGGGGCGGTTCATATGGTCGGACTGGACCATAAAACTGTCTCAGGCACCAATGAAAAAGTGGTCCGCAGTTGCAAATGGATATTAATTCCTTTAGTCTCAGACTGTTTGAATAGTACCCAATGGGTGTTTTTTGTTAAAATGTAAGCAAATTGAGATATTTAAAGAATATTTATTCAGCAACAATGGTCAAAACTACTAGCTGCAACGTGAAGTAACTCATCAAACTGGCCCACATTGGCCAAAAAAGTGGCCCATTTTTACTGGCCTAGACTAGCATTTTGCATTTTTCGTACAGGCACTGCCCTATTGCCCTATAGGCCAGTCCAAGCCTGGCGGCTCATCAGTAATGGGCAAGGGGGCCTCCAACCAGTGGTCCCCTCACCCATTATGGAGGAGCCGAGGAGCCAGCCCAGTAGAACACTCACCCAGCTGCTTTTTCCAGCTGAGGGAGTGTTTCTGGGCTAGCTGAACTGTGAAAGGGAAACACTGTTTCCCTTTGGCAGTTCAGTTCCCCAGCTGCATATGCTTACTGAGCCATGCAAGGCTGGGGGCGTTTTGCTTCGCCAGCCTTGCATAGCTCATTGGAAATGCTGGCTGGGGCACTGCATGTCTGTACGCACGCGGTGGAGCGCATGCGCCTCCATGCACATACGGATACAGCAACCTAGAGCAGGGCATTTCAGCACCCAGGCTCAGGCACCTACGGAAGGGATGTTTATGTTCATTTAATTTTTATTTAAATATGTGTATGGATCCATGAATGTTTGTGTTATTAGTGAGTGTATGGTGATGGGTGCTCGTATGAATGATACAGTGATTGCTGTGTGAATGTGTGTGTGTTTTTGTTTTGGTCCGTTGAGCTGATTTTGGCAGGGTAGAGGGGGAAGGAGGGTTGTACAACAAATGCATTTAAAAAATGTCTTTGCTGCACAATCCCCCTACCCACCTGCCAACATTAGCTCTCTTTCTGAGGGGCTGTGGAGCCCAGGGGAGCCCAGGGGACACAGATGTTATTTTTTTTTTACTGAATATCTATCAAAGATATCCAGTCAAAAATACCATGCTTTCCCCCTTGGCCCCACCAGCGGCAATTGCAAACTGTTTGGCTTCTTACTAATTTTCTTTTTAAAGTATGCTCTAAAATGCAACCTTTTAACCAATTATTTAAAACGATTTCACGGGGGGAACCCCCCTGAACAACCTCTTTGGCTCCCTTACTGCGCTTGGTCGCTATACTATTTTTGTGGGAAATATTGATGCCCCTCCATTTAAAAGATTCTCCAGATCCCACTGGCCCTCGGACTGTGTTGGGAATAGGTTGGGGGGAGCCCAGGGACTGTGGTGGGGTGGGGAGTGCCCAGGGACTGGGTAGGAGTGGGATAAGGGAGCCCAGCGACTGGGATTGGAGTAGGTGGGGGAGCCCAGGCACTACACTGGGAGTAGGGTGCGGTGACGGCACGCAATAGTTCGTAGAAATTTGTACATACTGTCCATTTGGCATTTTTGGGGGGCCCGGCCTGTCCAAATTTTGCTCGGGGGGGGCACAGGGCAAAAAAGATTGAAGACCACTGGAGTAGAGGGAGGGGGAGGCTGTTTCATAGGAGGGAGGCAGCTGAGGAAGGCGATCAACCTCCTGCCCTCTGTTTAGTGAAATTCTTTACACACAAAGGGTTTGCGCCAGAGGAACATAGAGGTCTAGAGGGGAATATTTAGTAAAATAAAGTTGAAGATAGTGTGGTCCCCAGGCCCAGACAGCCTTGTGGATGATGCAGAGGAATTTGAATTCAATCCGTGCAGCAACCGGGAGCCAGTGAAGACTTTATAGGGCAGGAGAGATGCGGTTCCTGGGCTTGAGGCCAAGGATAAGTCTTGCTGCCCTATTCTATATTAGCTGGGGAGATCGCAGAGTGGAAGAAGGTAGATTCAGGAGGAGGTCATTGCAATAGTCAAGCCTAGAGAGAACCAGGGCTCAGGTAATATTGATCTCTGGGGAAAAGTGAGAAAAGGGAGAATTCCTTTGTGAAGGAAGAGCTGAAAGTGGGACTTCTTGGCAATGTCCCGATTGTGAGCAAGGAAGAAGATATAGAGGATTCGAAGATGACTGCAATATTTCTGGCTTTGGAAGAAGGAGCAGGGGGAGAGCCCAAGAAGGAAGGCCAGTGTGAAGGGGAGAAGAAGGGAGCAGGGGTACCGATGGGAAGGACCTCAGTTTTACAGGCATTGAGGCAGAGATAGTTGGAAGTGCACCAGGACTGGATGGCAGATAGTCAGTCAGGGATGATGGAAGGTGCAAGAGGGTCAGCAGGAAGTTTGAAATGAGTTGTGTATCATCTGCATAACAATGGAATTTGGAGAAAAAGGAGGAGATGAGGCATGCAAGCTTGTCAAGATAGATGCAAGGGGAGAGGATAGAACCCTGGGGGACACCACAGGTGGAGAAGGAAGTAGGAGAGGAAAAGGTGCCCAGGATGACTTGGGAAGAGCAGCCAGTTAGGCAGTATAAAACTATTATGTAATCTTTTCCCAAACCTTAACAAATACATATATTGGCAATTGATGGGAAGATATGTAGCCAGGTGCTTCATTCAGGACTCAGATCAGATACTGGTTTCACCTCTTAAGCAAAGTGTGCGATCCTGGGAACATCATTGAATTTCAATGTGCCTTATCTTCAGAAATTGGAAGTCCTGGAAAAACAAATCCCCCCTAACAATTAGCCAGATTTAGGGGGTCATTTTCCAATCTCCCAACGTGCTAAAAGAAGAGTAAAAACTATGTGTAAAAGATTTCTGCATGGTTTTCAACCCCATTTGTCAGTCCAAGAGATGTTCAAGGTTCTGATTGGCTGGGTGTGTACCCAGAACAAAACATACATGCCTACCACCATATCCGCTCCACCTTTCAAAAATGAATGCATATCCGTTATCACCTGGTTCTGCTGATGGCAGATAGCCATTTGTTTCTTATGTAATTGGTCAGCTTTTAGCAACTGGTGCAAACCGGTGGGTTACATAGCAATTCTTGGAAATGCCTCATGCCATGCAAATACACAGCAGGAGGCATTTATGATATCACTACGAAGTGAAACTCCGGTTCGCCTGAATTTCCATGCATTTGCGCTTTGTGGTGCAAGCAATCAACATTGCATTGGGAGGGACTGCTCAAATGTCAGTGTTAAGGAGAGCGGACCTCTCTCTGCAATTAGCAGATCAAAGAAAATTACCCTTTCAAACCAAGAAATTGGTGTAGCATGTTGCACTAAGTAAAATCTGCCAATCTACTTTCGGATGATCAGATGTGAAGGTAAGTTTTTCATTAAAATGTCTTCAGAGCAACTGATTAGGATGATCAGGTTTGAAGCTCAGTTGTACACCTATTTGCTCATTGTTTCATTTATGTATCCACATTGTGTCCCTCAGTAGGTTTCAATGGGGATTGTATGAGCTGATCAGGGACGTTTCTCTTCAAGCATCCTAGTTTAACCTTAGATCTTACTTATACGTATTGTGTCAGTTGTCTTTCTGACCCTTCTTATCTTCAAAGCCTGCCAACCTTTACTTATCACAATATTGGTGCCAAAAGAGAGCAAAATTAGTATGTGATTGATGGTAGTCTTTGGGAGATGACTGCATTAGGCTCACAGAATCAAATTTCAAGTGAATGCCTAAAAAGCGCACTATTATACCATGTTTATGATTGAAATCACTGATTGTAATGTTTTAGTCTCCTAAGATCCCTACTGGGTGGAAGGATCTGAAGAGAATTTCTGTAACCATGAATGTTGGCCAAGGAAGAAGTCATTCAGGACCCCACTTACCACAGATTTATCTCAGCCCTCAAGCAAAGCTTTTCATGGACTCATCAATCAATGTGCTTCTACAGATATGCCTTCTATATTACCAAATACCTTCCAGAGGAATTCCAATCTCGCTATGATGAAATGGAGGATGGGTGGACTGTTCCAATCTCATCCTGAGTAGGCAACAACATGTTGAGTTTTTATCTAACTTGGCCTATGATGTGGTATGTGTGACTGCCATTACTATGGATACTATGATTGCAGCCAGGTATCAGGTACATGTGCAGTCCTGGGCTGCAGACAGTGCCTAGAAGTTCCTAGAATGAGTGGCCCTTCACTTGCGGTTCCAGGGAGCAAAGCATTTGGTAACACCCAATTTAAACGTTTTGGTTTGCGGCCAAAATACCATCCTGCATGTTCGGTATTTTGGTGGTTCGGGGTTGTGGGGTGTCCCCTACATGGTTAACATTGGCGGCAGAGGACAAACATTGCTCGGGCCCCCATTTTTATTGAACTGTCAAAACGGGGAGTCGAACAGTTACACTCTGGGCAGTCCACCCACGAACCAACCATTTGCGGGCAGACAACCCAGATCCAAGCATTTTAGTGATGAGTTTGAACCTGGGGTGGACCAGGTTTCTAAATAGGGGAAGCATGCCCGCATCTATTGGATGAAGCATTTTTCTCATCCTCATAAGTCCAGACTAGCTTACCCCAGAAACACTAAACAGAGACGAGGGTAGTCAAGGGGTAGTGGCGTCGTCAAGGGGGAAAACATTGTTTTTCTGCAGCAACAAAGAAGGATCCGGTCTTTCTAAAATGCAATGCTCTTGTTGTTGGATGCAGGCGCTTACTTTTTTACGACCAATGTGAAAGATTGATCTTGGATGCCTGCGTCTTGTACATCATTAAAGTTGGTTGTAGAATGTAGTTCTTGGATTTTACCTGCCCCACAGGCCATAGCTCTGCTGCAGAAGGGTGCTGTCAGAAAGGTTCCTGCTTCAGAGAGGAAAGAGAGGAAAGGTTTGCTGTGTCATTCTTTTCATGGTGCCCATGTCTTTGGGGGCTTCCGTCTGGAGATCAGCTTGAAGATTGTCAACATCTTTGTCAAGAAAATCACCTTCAAAATAGAAAATCTGCAGAGAGTTAATCGACTAATCATCTATAGTGACTGACTGGTAACACTGGAACTTCTAGATGTCTATAACTGTGGTAGAGCACCATTTCCATTTTGCCTTGTAGCACTTCAGCCTTCAGTCAGCCCCAAGGGTGTTTATGAAGATTATGAAATTACAACCTTCCTTGGTTCACTAGACCTGAGGAGTGTAGCAATCTGCGCTTACTTGGATGACTGGCTGGTACAGGGTCATTTTCAGCTGGCAGCAGAGAAGGAGGTAGCTTTGACCTGTTCAATCTCAGTCCCACCTCATTCCAACACGGAGACTCCAGTACATCCGGGCTGTTTTCTGTAGAGAAATTGGTGAACTCATCTCCCAGGGGATAGATGTCACACTCTGCAGAAGAAAATGTGGTGGGGGCTTTGCGAGGCTTCTTAGTCACATGTCCGCTCCTGGTTCTGCATCTAGGGTCTGATGGCGGCAACAGTCTTTGTGACTTTCTGAGCATGAGTCCATCTTTGCCCACTGCTCTCTTATCTCCACAGGTGCTGGAACCTGATGCCTCTGGATCTTGACGGCAGGGTTGCATGCCCCCCCCTTTCAGGAACAAGCTGCAATGGTAGATTGTCATCTCGAACCACTTCCTCCCCTTATGATTACTCCACAGATGCCAGTGTTCTGAGCTAGGTAGCGTTCTTGGGTTCACCAACCACTCAGGGACATTTGTCAGAGGTAGAGGGGTTGACGTCATCCAACTGAAGGAAGCTTAAGGCAATCTTTCCTATTCTTCAAACCAGAAATCAATGGCCATGATGTCATGTCATGTTTAGGATGGACAACATGTCTTCATGGGCCTATGTCAATCTGCAGGGGGACACAAGGTCCAGGGCTCTGGGTAATATTTCCAGGGTGCTTAGCAGAAGAAAATCTCCTGGCTCACAGTACATCACACATTCGGAGAGCAGAGAACTCAAGGGCAAACAACCTGAACAGGGTCTTCCCTGCCTCGATGGAATGGCAACTGGCTCTGGAGGCTGTTTACCTAATTATGCAGACATTTGGGGACCCATAGATTGATACGTTTGCGACAGTAGAGAACTCCCTTTTTCCTTGTTTCTGCTATTGTTTCCAGTAGCCGAAGGCTTGGACAATGGATGTTCTAAACTTCCAGTGGCCAATTACCTGTATTTATGCCTTTACCCCGGTTCCATTAATTGCCTGGACCTTGCAAAAGAACCAGAACAACAGTGCCCAGGTCAGCATGGTTACTACCTGCTAGACGAGATGATCCTCTTACCCGCATCTCTTGGAATTTTTGGCCTCATTTCTACTTGCTCTTCCCCATTCCCCTCCTCCAGCCTGCAGAGAGGAGGGCTCTCAGCCACTCAACACCTGGAAATGGTTGGATTGGCAGTTCCAAGTGAGGGGGAGCAGCACCTCTTTAGTGGGTTTCTTGTAAATCCTCTACCGTTCAGTCACATAGCTGCAATTGGATCTTCTTTTTGTGTCATAGTTCAGAGAAGGGTGCAGCTCTTGGTGTTTACTGCTCCTGAAATGTCTCTGTTCTTCCAGGATGGGTTTTCAGGCCGAACCTGTCTCTTTTCTCTCTATGAGTCCAATGAGCTTCAATCACGTTTTTAGGCGTCGCCTTGGGGTTAGTGACTGAAGCTAGACCTTTGGTTTCCTGTCTTTTAAAGAGTTTAAGCATTGCAAGAGGTCTGTAATCCTCACCTGGGACCTTCGCACCATCTTGCATGTCTTCCAGGATCCCCCCTTTAATCCTCCTCTCACTTTAGTTTCTTTTCCTTGATCATGGGTTGGTGAGTGCTGGCCTTGCTCTGTTCTCCCCCTTATCTTTAGGTTCCCCTGGGTTTGGGGCTGACACATTAAGGTGAGGCCCAAGGTCCTTGCTTCCTTCCACCTTTTCCAGGAAATCCTTACCCTGTCTCTTCCTGGGGAGATATTGGAGGGTGAAGCAAAAGATCTGTGTCATCTTGATGTGAGGCATGTCTTCCTTAAATGCCTAGACAAAAATCTGTCACTTTTGGGGAATCTTCTACAGGTCGCAAGGTCTATATTTTGACCAAAAGGCAGGGGCTGAAGAAGACTATCGAGGTTGCCTATGCCCTGGGTGATCAGGCTTGCCCTATGGGGTCTAGGGTCATTCGCCTCAAGGCACAGCCACCTACTGGGCTGAGGCAAAGGGGACCATGAAGTAGGGCATTTGTAGGTCAGCCACCTGGCCCTTCCCATCTACCTATTCATTGAAAGACATACATTAAAAGATTAAAGATTCATTGGGTGCTCAGTACTTTCGTCTCTGTATTGTTTTGGTGGTGGGAGCGAACCATCAGTTTTTGGTGTTTTTCCCATATAAGAACTGTGACAAAGAAAAGAGACACAGAGGTAGTGCTCTGCCTACTTACTCTTTATTACTCCTAATCGTATTCTTGCTCCTTCAGTATGTCTGCCCATCGCCCCTGCCTCAGAATGCTGCTTCCGCCTTCTGGGGTAATTGCCAAGAGGGCCCCTTTTAAGGGGAGGATGGGGAGGTGCTGAAAGGAAAAAAGAAAGGGAAGGTGGTGACTCTGGCGCTGGCCCTTTTAGGGTGCGCACGCGACGGGGTGACGTTCACTCCGTCGCGTGCCTCGTATAAATAAACGGGGCGTTCCCGGTGGCGTCAGAACCACCGTGGAGCCCACACGAGTACCAGCTCTGTCTCTGTGTCTCTGTGCAACGGGGGTGGGGGGCTCACGGGCGGCGGTAGCGGAACACCGCTAACAGTGGCCACGAAGAACGGATCACTCCCTGGACAGGCGGCGAAGTTCGCTTGTTGCGCAGATGATCCAATGTGAGCGCATCAGGCGAAATCTGACCGCGGAGAGGGGAGAGACACACGTGGCCGGCGGCCATTTTGTTGAATAGGCCTCGGATGATCACGGCTTCATAACGAAGCATCCATGAGCCATCCAAGCCCAATTTTTGGACAATCCAGTGGCGGATAGCCACTAGAAGCAGCACGTGTCATTTCATAATGATTTATTGACAGTTTCACTGTTTTTCACTGAGTTTGTGGGTGAGACTCCCAAGGAGGCCTGCTGAATGCAAGTTGGGGGCCCACCCTGCTCAATTTTTGGACTCTCCATTTCTGTCTGTTTGCTCAATCTACGATTTGTGGATCTGCATGTGCCTGGCTTCATTGGAAGAACAGTGCCATCTGTGGGCGGCCTGTGGACAGTGTCAAGAGACTAGCTACTGAAGAAGGTGTTGGCTGTGTCTGGTGGTGAGTTGCGGCCCCTTAACTCGGATATCTTTGGGGTGCCTGTGCGCTTACCACCATGAGCCAAGCTGCTGTGGCTGCTGCACAACAACAGGCTGCTCCCGCACTTCAGCCTCCGCCCATCCTGCCGCCAAGACTTCTGCTCAAGCCACCTGGCTCCCTACAACCAATGCCTGAGTTTGATATTCCGGGCACACCATCAAGTCTGGGACCGAGGTGGAAGATGTGGATGGACAGACTTGAGATGTACTTCAGGGCCACGATGGAGACTAGCGATGACAGTAAGTTAGCTACCCTCCTATATTCTGCAGGCCCGGTGGTACATGAGATATTTCTGTCCCTGCAACCAGCGGATGGGTCATTTGCGGCAGCGAAGGATGCGCTCCACAACCATTTTCTGCCGATGGCAAATGCAGATTATGAACGTTTCCTTATGGGGGCTGTTCGACAAAAGGACGATGAGACTCTTGATGTTTTCTATGGGCGGCTGCGCAGACTGGGGGCGCCATGTGCGTGGAACGACCCGGTAGTCATGATTCGTAACCAGCTCATACAGGGGTGTGCCTCTGGCAAACTGCGGCGCCAGATACTGCGAGAGCCTGGCATCACCCTTCCCCGCATCCTTGAACTTGGAAGGTGCCATGAAGTGTCCGAGCTGCGGGCAACTCGAATGGAAGCGGGTGTGCGCCCCGGCAAGGTGGAGGAGGTCTGCGCAGTCAGCAGAGGCCGTGGATCTAGACGCCCCATGAATACCCAAAGACCGCGACCACAAGCAGGACACAACTCGTGCCTAAAATGCGGGTACGATCTCCCACACCCAGCGGAGTGCCCAGCTATGGGAGTGAAGTGCAGCCGGTGCAGGGGTGCAGACCATTTCGCCAGGATGTGCAGGACGACAGCTCCGAAGGTAGTTCCCAGGGGACCTGTCCAGGCCGTTTTCTTCCGCCCCCAGAGGGCATCTAACATTGTCCAGGTGGACCAGGGTGATGAAGGGGTACCTCAGGAGGGTGAGGAGGAAGAAGAGGACGAATAAAATGTGTTCTTTGTGTCCAGTGTGGGCATGCTGAGAACCCACTCCAAGAGACAGCCCAGGTGCAACGTGTAGGTCAATGGGGACTCGATACCAATGCTAGTGGACACCGGTGCATCAGTAAATGTGATGGCCACACAGCATTACAACGCGATGCAGGCCCCGCCAACGCTGGCTCCACCGAGGGCACGCATCTTCACCTTTGGAGGCGACCAGCCCATTCCCCTGGATGGTGTGTTCGTGGCAGAGGTTCAGTACGGCGAGTTGTTCATCCCTGCCAGATTTTATGTCACACCGGTGAGCATCAACACGCTGCTGTGCTGTGCGGCTGCAGAGGCCCTTGGCATTGTGACCTTCGCTTATTCTGTGTACCTGGACGACGTACAGGTGCTACTCGCCAAACACATCTCCCTGTTTGAAGGCATTGGACAGATGGTGGGTGAGCCTGTACGGCTACACATTGATGAGTCGATCCAACTTGTGGCGCTGAAGCATCGCCGAGTACCTTTTCATCTCAGAGATCTGGTGGATCGAGTGTTGGACAACCTCGTAGGTTTGGGCATCATTGAGAAGGTTGAAGGCCCCACTCCATGGGTCTCGCCCATTGTCATCGCAAGCAAGCCCAAACAGCCCGACGCAGTGAGGATCTGCGTGGACATGCGACTCCCCAACAAAGCAATAAAGAGGGAGCAGCATTTAACCCTCACCATCGATGACATCATAGCGGAACAACAGGGGGCGAAGTTCTTCTCTAAACTGGACCTAAGAGCAGGGTATCATCAGGTGGTCCTACACCCCGAGTCCCGCTACATAACGACTTTCACCACTCATCGGGGTTTGTACAGATATAAGAGACTGAGTTTTGGGGTATCTTCTGCGGCGGAGGTGTTCCAGAACATTATTAGGGGGGCATTGGTGGATCTGGATGGAGTCCTTAACATCAGCAATGACATCCTGGTGTACGCCAAGTCAGAAACGGAACACCTGGCACGCCTGGCCAAGACCTTGGAGAGGCAGAGCGCATGATGCGCACACTTAACAAAGTATTCAGGATCGCCCAAGGGAAAGGCGACTGTTTACAAAGGGCGCTGTATGTATTTCTGCTGGGATACCGGACTACACCCCATTAATCAACTGGTGTGGCGCCTGCAGAGGCTCTATTCCAACGATGCCCGAGAGACGTCATACCTGAGGTGGGGGATCGAGAGCCGGCTGTCAGTGACAACGACCAAGTGGAGGAGAACAGACGGGCAAGGACACAGATGGAAAATATCCGAAGAGGTCTGAGACCCCCAACTATTGCCCTCGGTGATGAGGTGCTAGTGAGGAATCGCCACCCACAGGGCAAACAGTCCCTCACGTATGAACCCGCTCCCCTGGATGTCGTGGCGGTGAAGGGATCTATGGTGACCGCCTCTGACGGGACTTCATCAGTGACAAGGAGTGCTATCACCACTACGAGCTTCTTCAAGAGACTGGGTGAGCTGAGAGTGGAAAGCACTGACAACAGAGAGGGTGAAGAGGCACTGGGTGAAGGTGGGGGTCAAGCCCCCGCAATAGACTCTCCTGCTCGTGGAGGACTGGGTGATGGTACACCGGCCAGAGACGTCGGCAGGAGGTACCCCCTGAGAACAGGGCGTGGGAAACCTGCCCGTCTCACTGACTATGTGACAGACTGAACTGGGAGGCTGGCTGGTGGACGTGTTTATGCTGTCGGAAGCACCATCGGGAGATCCAGGATCCAGGGTGACTGTCAATAAAAGGGGGATTATTAGGGTTGTATTGTGTGCTGTGAAATGTGTGATAGTTAGATCCTCTCTTTTTCAAGTTTTGTTGTTATGGAAAAGGAGGAGTGTGGCGCTGGCCCTTTAAGGGTGCGCACGCGACGGGATGACGTTCACTCCGTCGCGTGCCTCGTATAAATAGACGGGGCGTTCCCGGTGGCGTCAGAACCACCGTGGAACCCACACGAGTACCAGCTCTGTCTCCGTGTCTCTGTGCAACGGGGGTGGGGGGCTCACGGGCGACAGTAGCGGAACACCGCTATCAGTGACTTTCACATGTACTTACAGGGACGAGGAAGAGTGTTGCTAGGAGTAATGAAGATTACCATTAAGTACCTGAAGGTTTGAAGATCAAAGCACGCAGAGCAAACTTGTAAAGACCTTATTTATCTAACTGTAGTAAAGGTACGAATCAAAGATGATTTCTGTTAATGTTATGTGGATGTTTCCATTTAACAGATGCTCTCGTCCAACGGATTTTCAAGGTTGAGGTGACGCACTTAATATCTAACCTCCAACATTTAAAGCATGCTTTGCCATTGTGCCTAATGTACATATGTCAGCACCCTCTCTTCATAACCTCTTTTCCACAGGACTCTCCCACATCAAAGCAAGTCCGAGTCGACACAGCAAACTCACTGCAGGTTAATGTTTACTAGCCATCTTGAAAGATGAACTGAAACAGCACGAGCTTGTTTTTGTTCAGGTAATGTGCCTGGGGTCACATTACTCACTACAGGGCTTCATCATAAACAGCAGGCCCGTATGCACACAAACAGGCTGTATGGCATCTCAAACAAGTGAACGACCTTGAAATCGCGTGACACAGGAATGCCTGATGTTGGTCCAGAGCAAAACTATACAGTGAGATCTGCTCCCTAGAAAACTTACACTACGACAGCACTTCCGCAAAAAAAAAGGTAAGTACAGCATACACAGATAGAACTTTATTATTGAGTTTCCTACAGAAAATGGACGTCATGGAAACTGTAACATGCCCGGTGAATTGAAACGTGTGAACTATTATAAAATCATTTGATTTGCACAACATATTTAAGAGCCATCAGCAGTATAACTTCTTTTGATAACTATAAACAGCATACATTAGGATATGTAAGTATACATTATGCTGCATGTACAGTAGAAGAATATATCACGTATTATCTATCACATGACAAAATAGAACCAAATGCATCACTGGTCCTTCTTTAATTCTACATACAAGGAAAACGTATGTTTTTTTGGGGGGGGGGGGCGTATGTTTTGTAATATTATTAATTTACTTTTTGAGCAGGGCCACACTTTCCGAGGAAAATGTAGTATTTGTGTATGTGTATGTATGTATGTATGTATGTACGTAGGGGAAGGGATACTAGTATGCACTGGATGTGGGTGTGAGGCAGGAAGACATGTTCTCACCATCATCGGTTTATGTGGTGTTTTTGAAGACCTTGTTCTTGCGTTGCTTCATGAAGTCCCAGAGGGAGCCAGCCTGGTGTTGGTAGATATGCTGTTCTGGAGTGTGGGAGTGCCACAGGAGAGTTCTGACTTACGAATCTTCTTCTTTTTAGACTTCTGGGATTCCATTTTGGCGATCTCGTGGCTCCTCTTATATCATTGGTCACCTAGGATTGTGAGTTATTCTGCAATTTATGACACTGTATTGGACTTTACAGGTTATGTAGGCTATCTTGCAGGTGATCCTGGCAATTAGGTGGGCAGGTGCGTGCTGGACTGCCTTCAGCGAGGCCAGAGTACCGTCTTGAACATGTGCAAGTAGGGTGTTGTCACAATCAAGGTTGAAAGCAGCAAAACTTTGATTACGGTTCTGAAGTCCTGAAATCTTGTTTTCTGCAGAAGAGAGAGTGCTGGTAGCAAGATGTCTGTGTCTTCTTTGCAATGCATGTTTCAAAGGAGCGGTAACAGTTGATGGTGAAACAGAGGGTCTTTTGAGTAGGAGTGAGTTGCGAGATGAGCTGTCCCATTCCTTCTCTGGTTGCTAATTCGGGAATTGCTAGCGCGAACAAGGAGGATAACCCTTCACTTTGTTTGGATGAGAACCATGTTGGCAATTGAAATTCAGGCTTGGCTATGTATGAGGAAATGAGTGAGCGGGTAAATTGACTTTCACATAGAGCTGTGTGTCATGAGCACACTGTTAAATTGTGATATTAAGACCGAAAATGGGTAACTCCAGTGACTCCATGAAGAAGCTAAACATGGGGAGAGGATTGTTTCTTGAGGGAATCCACAGGTCACCAGGTGCCATTGATCTGCAAGTGACCATCTGGGCAAGTTGGCATTGATAGATGAGGTAGGAGTCAAACCAACAAAGGATTGAGAGATCCAATCCCATGCAAGTGGAAGCGGTACAGAGCGGGGCTTTGTGGTCAGCCTTGTCATATATGTCAGAGGGATGACCAGAATGCAGCGGCCCATTGTCTATGGCGAGTATTGCTCCACCAATTAAATGGATTGTGGGTGACTTGGGTCAACATCTAGAACAGAAACCTCACAATCAACCTTAAATACAATTAGTTTGGATCATCTGTTCATGTGGTTGGAAAGTAACACTTTTCCCACTGATTTCTACAATGTATAGAAGGATGGGAAGGCTCCCTGCTTTACATTTTTATCGATTTTTACCCACAAATACAGAACAAAATCAATCTGCTTTCTAACTGTATGTATTGATAAAAATGGGGGGAAAAACAGAAAAGCAAGTCTTTTGGCTTTGCTCCCCGTGCCGTCAATCATGCATTGCAGGCCAATCACATTGCGGACTGGGAACATGGATAGTGTAAAGGTTGTATGAAAGTAGTTTTAAGGTTCTTCAAAATGCTGACAACATATATCTTAGCTCAGCAGCAATCACAGTAGCAGCCATAATTTATTATTATAAAAATGGATCTGACATTGAAGTGCACTAGCCCAGTTCCATTTGTGTCCTGTATGGCTGTGTGTGTGTTTAATAAATGTATTCTTTTCATTCAAATAAATACAGACGTATTTATTATATATATATATATATATTATCTTTTCATGTGACAAATAATACATGTGGATATATACAGAGAAAATGTCAAAAAATAAATATGGATACATACAGATGTAAATGATCGAAAATAAATACCATTAAATCGGCTGCCTTAATGATAAGGCAGTAATGTGCTGGGACATATGGGGACATATGAGGAAAACGTGTGTTTGATTATGAAGGGGATCATTTGACCAGTTTTCAGTGTGTCAGAGAAGTATGAAGAGGATATGAACGAGTGTGTTACCTGTGTCGTTCTTCAAGATGGAGGCTGAGAAGGTGATGTTCTCATAGAAGGTTTTTAAGGTTTTGCTGATGTCTGTGAGTTCTTCAATTATTCAAATATCGAATTCTGTCCATTGCTGGGTACGCGATGGTTGAGTGGCAGAGGCATCTGTGGTGGATTGGCTGTGATCGATGTGGTGAGGAAGATTGTTGCTTTCATCGCCCATGAGCACACCTCCAAGAATACATACATAATTGTGTTCTCCTTCCACATTTAAAGTTATATGGCCATTGTGGTACAACCATGACAACGCCTGGCCTTATTAGGACTGCACTATGCCTATTGCAATCAGCGGAATACAACAGAGAGCAAACTTTCACATCTGCATAATGCATTAAACTGTGCAATATAGACAAATAGTGCAACTAGACAAATGTGGTTCCCTGCCACTTTACAGCAGTGAGACACTTGCAGCACCATCCCATTCTTACTAAGTACACCATGATATGGCATGTTTTCACTAATGACTTGGTACATGGCGACTGCAATATGCAGTCGATGTACAGTTTAGAAAGCCAACGGGCCGATAACATTGAGTGGGAACAAAACAAACTGTACTTGAGCAATATGGTCATGACAACATAAGTGAAATCTTAGTATCGCAATAAAAGCAGGAGTGCAAGAGACGTATGCACCAAAAAGGTGAGGAGTTAACCAAGGGCCCTTTGTGCAACAGAGCTCTAAAACTCACAGAGTGGCTCAGACGTTATTAAAACACAGTCAGCCATTAAACCTGTAGGCATTCAATGATGGCCCATGTTCGCTGTCATACCAGTGTAAATACCTCTGAATAACCAGGTACCAGCAGGGGAAAGCCCCTTCATGGAGTCTCCAATCCACCCTCCAATAATCATCCACCTCTCCAAGGGTCTGCAACCTGTGGCTCTCCAGATGTTTTGGACTACAACGTCCATGATCCCTCACCGTTGTCTGTGATGGCTAAGGATAATAGGAGTTGTAGTCCAGAGCAGCCGGAGAGCCAAAGGCTGCACCTTTCCATGCCATTGGTTCTGTACGTATCTCACAGAAACAGAATGTCAGTCCATGAAGGTTTACCATCAGAGAGCTGCCTCTACCCCAGGCGAGTGGAGGCAGCATTCCTGTTCTAAATTATTCATTTTCATTGGACATGTTTATCAGTTTAAAATAAATATGAATAGTGTAATAATGAAATCAAAAGTTATCTATCTAGGTGTCTACCTCTGGCACACAGTTGGACCACGAGATAGCCTTACGTTCCCACTAGGTGAGGAAAGTCCTGAACAACAAGCCAGCTCGGAATAGTAGGGGCTTCCAGCTGCCGGAACCTACAGCATATCTAGACACGGCACTTCAGGTCTATGAATTTCGGTAAGTAGCACAGCTTCTGCAATCACACAGGAAGATGTCTAATGCCATTAAGATCAAGGTATCAGAAGCAACATGCTAGGAAGAGGCAGTGGTGGAAAGGGGCTACCTTTTTCATGGGCATTGCCAGTCACTATTCGGTCTATAGGTTAGGTGAATGGACAACGGGAACTGCTTATGGGGTTGATGTTTTGTGGGTGCCTGAATGGTCGCAACTGTGTGTATGTCTGAGGAGGGTTCAAAAGTAAGGACTCTTCCTGGTTTTAGGGGGACAATTACGAAAACAAAGAAGATCCAATATTAGGACCCTCCCGTCCCCTGCACACTTTCAGGTGCTGTACAAAACAGCCAATATATATATAGATATGTACTTTGCAAAAAAAGTATATGGCCCACTCTTTTTTTACAAAGTTTGGTGAGGTTTGGTCCGGGGGAGGTAAAGTTATAGGGGGGGGTCCCAAAACTTCTTTTTTTCCCATAGACTGAATGGGGGAAAAACTTTGCGCACAACTACAGATCAAACCGCTGGACGGATTTTCACCAAATTTGCAGCAGGAGCAGCAGTTTAGTCCCGAAAGCGTGCTTTTGTAAATTTGGTGAAAATCTGTCCAGTAGTTTTTTGTTTTTAAACGATCAAAAAGTAGGTCTAAAAAAATGAGTAATATCTATGTCCGCTCCACAGACACACTTCCCTGTTTGCTCTGCGGGCAGGACACCAATTCGGTAATCGGGCACGTCATGTTCGCGGACATATGACACGTTCGCTCATTGGATGGTGAAGGGCGTCAACTGCGTTAGATTGTTTCCGACGCGCCCGCCATCTTTAATCCGTGTTTTGGTGTCCGTGGACATCGCTGCAAAAACATAAAAACACACAACATTGCACTTGTTAAACTTATCAAATACTGTCTGGGGAGGTGAGGGTTGATGAGGATGGGATGGGATGTGGCAGCAAGAAGCAAAAAAGTGGTCTTTTTTTGTCACGAAAGTCATACGGTATATTTGGAGGTGGGCAACTGTCCCGTAATTTGCGGGATGGTACCGCAATTGGCGCCTGTGTTGCGCAGTTTGCCTAGTGGCTCTGCGGGACACGGGTTGTCCCAACCTGCTCTGTTCGAGCACAATTTGTGATCTAACAGAGTAAGTTAGGAGTCACAATTAGTCATGCTGGGGGTTGGGGCCGAGTGGGGAGGGGGTCAAATACATACATTTCCCGCGAATGGGAATACCAGTGCCTGGCAAGTGGCAGCTGATCTGTAAATAAGAGTCCTATTGTATTGCATTGCAACCGCAGCTACTGACGTGACAGGCTTGCTGGCCGGTCATGGCAGTAGCTTCGGGTGCAATGCATTGATTCTGCCAGGTGAATGACGCTGTGATGTCATCACCACCTTTTGTCCCGCAAAGGGATGTAACAAAGTTGGCCACCCTATTTGGAGGTATTCCTCAATATATTGTGCGTAAAATACCGGTGAAGAAGTAATGTTTCTGTGTTACAATGTATGTAAACTAATATTGGAGTCAGATTGGTGCCCCCTAGAGTTTGGCATCTGAGGCAGCCACCTGCAGTGTTTGATGGAAACAGCGGCCGTGCACGTGTATGACAATACGAGTTCTCATGGGTGCGTTGAGCCGTGTTGTTGCAAAGTGAGAATGTCTTTAGATTCTGAGTGAAGGTCAGCAACTTTGATTTCTTGGTTGCGAGCTAAGGCAGCCCACGCATGGGACAGAAAGTAGAAGGGTCAATTGTTTTTTGACCTTGAGAGGAAGGGATTTTTTCGTGAAGAGTCACTGAGAGGGGGTTTGTAATAAAGAACATTTGATAAGGTTATGAATTCCAAAAGTCTGTAAGGAACATGTGAATTCAGTTCATGAAGATTCTTTGATGCAAGCAGATTGAGCATTATGGACTGATTTTCACAAATACAATGGAGACGGTGAATATTATGTAAGTTTGCTTTTGACGACTGTATACTGGAACGAGCTCTAACCTTTTATTATCTGAAGATTAATTTTGGCAATGTAACTCAAGTACTACTTTTCTGTGTGGTTGTCTTTTTCATGTGGTTATGGGTAGTGCAGAATGTAAGTGTATGTCGACTATAACTAGATTCACCCAGGTTCAACGTTAATATTTCCTTAAAATGTCATGCATGACTATATGGTATTGTGTATCAGTTTCTAGGTTCTTTTTGTCTTTTTTGAGATTGTTTGATGTGTGTGTTAATCGTTAGTTTAAACTCTATGCCGAATTAAGAAAATAAAACATATATTGCAATAAAGTGTAATAAAGGTTGGTTATTGATACATATTTTCTTTTATGTTTTCCAAATAGCTACATGCTGCCTTACTGCGATTGACATGGATTCCAGATGCCAACTGATGGGTTCTTCATTCGTCAGGAGCATGTAGCCATCAACGGCTGGATTACTGTGACTGTTTTGTGGGACGATCGTTCAGGGCCCATGTGTCCGTACGCTGTACTAGCGATTAGGAATAACATAACATCTTTTATGTTGGTCTAGGCGTAAGTTGATGCAGACGCCCTGGAATTCACTGTGGGACCCAAGCGGTTCCTTCATCAAAAACATACACAATACTGTGTATGGAAAAAGAAGAACATGTGTCTCACAATTAACATTTTCGATCATGAGCGAAGAAACAAATTTGCAATTTGATTGAATATGGGAACAGTCAGATGTTCTCGGAGAGTTTATTGTGAAATAAAAGTACTTTACAAATTGTATACTGTTATGGTTTTCTTTTAAAGAGTGTTTTAATAATTTGAATTGTGACGTGGTATGTTGTTAGTCGCTGTGTGTTGATTTTTGGGTTCTGTGTCATATCACGTAGGTGGTTATGGGCGCATTTGGCTACGCTGAAGAGAAACGTCACTGAGAAAGGTGTTCATTATCACTAGGGTTGGTTATGTGAGGGTCAGGGGCGGGGCATATGATTTAGTGACGACCGGCCAGTTTACCTTAGGCTGGTGAAGCAATGGTTAACAATAGCACAAGATGGACACGACCTGTTGCCAGATTTCATACATTTCTCAAACAAGATAAATGCGGTAAACTGATGTGGAAATATTTGCGATAAATCAACGTATGTACAAAAATACATGGTCAAACCCTTGGGACAATAATATTTTGTGAGCATTGCACTTGTAAAACTTATGCAATAATGTTTGGGGAGGTAAGGTGAGGGGTGATGATCATGGTTGGAATATTTCAAACGTAATTTCGAATGAGTTTACAAAGTTTGTTGGAATTTTGTACACAGCTTATATGACAAATGATTTGTGTATTATTTTGACTGTTTTGAAAAAATAAAATGTGGGTGGATTTACAGCAAATTTCCATAAGGCTCATTGGCAAGGATCAAGAAGCATGTTTTTTTGGTGCCTGAGGGGTAGGCTGTAGTCATGGGCAGTGGCCGAATGTCGGGGTCATGGTATAAGGTCATGATCCGGACAATGTGGCTACTGGCCATGACCAGAGGGACAAAACATAGTATTAAAGTCGTCATGTCCACCTGGGACTGGCTTTGTCATAAAGTTATTCGCAATTAGGATAGATTTGAAAGGGAAGAAAAATGTGTTTATGTTAATATGGTTAGATTTTTTTTTGCCTTTTGGAGGCTGCCATGGAAAGGGAAGATGGGCCCTTTATGGAACTGCCGCTTTCCCTTTCCATGGTGGCCATCTTGGAAAAGGATTTTATTCCTAAACTGGGACGCCACGTCCCGATATAGGGTGAGAAATCCTATTTTTTAGTAGCACGGGTTACCGCTTTGGAAACCTAGGCTGGTAATGGCATTCATCCCCCATTTTAGGGGCTGAAATGGGGGTAATGGTCCAGAGACCTTGTTATCCACCCTCGCTTCGCTTGGGCTGATTACTAGGGCTACTGGGCCGTTATCCACCGTTCCAGTCCCTGGAACGGCGCATGAACGCTACAATATTCACATTACTATAACAAAAAATGCAAATGAAAATGTTGGAAAATCTTATTGCGTCTATGTATTTTACTGAGAAATAGAAGTAGATGGAGTCTATGCAGTTTTTTTTTTACTTCTATTTTTTAACTGTGAAGGGTGATTCCTAAAGGAACATTTATTTTGTTTTTGGATGGATTTTTTTGACAGGAGAGCTAAGAACGAAAGGTGGGGACGGAAATGAGGGAAGAGGCACTAAACACTAATATGGAGGGGCAGATGGAAAAGGGGGATATGTTGTGCGTGTGTTATTTCTAAGGTAGGGGGTAGTAGGCTGGCCAAGTGTCCCTGATTTCGTGGGATTGTCCCACAATTAGGGACTCCGTCCCGCGGTTTGCAGAGTGGCTGTGCGGGACATAGGTTGTCCCGACTTTCACCGGACAACTTGCCTCCAGCACAGTCACTCTGAAAACTGAAGTGGCCATCTGCACAGCACGGCGCGACCGCATGCTGCTTTCTTTCTCTGGGCACCTCTGCAGCCCTGGCTCCTTTTGAGCCTACAGGTTGAGCTGTAACGCTCGGACACCTGCCTTAATTCAAATGCTATTGCTTTGTTCCTGGGGTCGTGATGGTCATGTTTGCAGTTAAAAAAAATCAAAAAGAGGCGGCCCAAACGTGAATGAAGTGACGTCATCACTGCCTTGTGGCCAAGTGTCCTGTGACAGACTATCAAAGAGTTGGCCTCTCTAGGGGCAGTGTTTCTCATGCTTCTTGATTACAGCAGTGGTGGTGTCTCTTGGGGAGGAGGGATGGCGTTAGCTGATGTCATTTTAACGTAAATAGCCGTTTTGCCAAAAGTATGTACTAGATTAAATAAATAATTAAATATTAATTAAATAATTCAATAATTAATTAAATAAATAGCTCTTTTGCCAAAAGTATGTACTAGATTGTTAATGGATGAGTACGAATAGGTTTTGGAGCTGTGCAAGGGAAATGTTGAAGTTGCAAGTTGCTACATCAGTAGAAAATGTAGTTCCAAACTGTCCATGAAGCACAGATGTTATTGTGAAGTGTGTATGGGTTCTTGGACACGTCATCATGCTGTGTGCAAGCATATGGTCATGTGGCATTCTCCGGAAGGTGTGCAATGAAGTCAGATGTTCGTAGACATTATGGTTAAGTTGCGATACTAAAAACATATGAAATTCGGTAAAAAAACTTTGTTAAAGGGACGTTATGGTTAAGTTGGGCTACTAAAAACCTAAGAAATTCAGTAAAAAAACTTTGTTAAAGTGACGTTATGGTTCAAAGTAAAACCGAAAACCCCCTGAAATTCGCTAGTTATGGTAAGCTAAGCAACCATAACTCGCGCCACCACCATGCATTGCTTAGACTAACACCCAGGACATCAAAGTTGACATCACAAATGTCATTGATGACATCACTAATGACATCACATGTTCATTTACTTTTCAACAAAGTCTGTGCAATGATTCATATTATAATATTGACAAAAAAGGGTCAAGGATCATTGGAATAAATATCATGAGCTATGTAGTGCATTAAGCAATGCATTGATATAAATAGCATTCTATTATGAAGTTCTTTACAGTACAGTAAGCTACTCATGTATAATCATAAGCATTGTGTGCAGCGTACATGATGGAAGTGCAATATTCATAATCTTCCCATGTTGAATAGTGAAATGATAAATGCTTTCTTATTAGAGTTTTGCGTACTGTGCAACATGTAATAAGTATCTAATAAAATCCACTTACTACATAATTTCATTATTACATATAAAACCCAAAGACAGAACAATACATACAAATATGAGTATATAAAGGGAAAGTGAAGTACGCAAAAAAAATAGCAGTAGAGACAGAAAGTGTTCATAACCTAACTGATTATCTTTATGCACAGAAATGATTGCGCTGCTTCAAACCTACTACTTCCCAATGTATAACTATCACATGATCTGACTGCACCCTAAAGAAAGTAATGCGAATACAAATATGACATATCCAGAGAAAGTACAGTAATAAAAAAACAGCAAAACAATAAGAAAGTGTTGATAACCTTACTGATTCTCTTCATACACAGAAAGTATTGCTGTCTTTCAAGTGTGTATTTTCCTTATGTATATATTTCACATGCTGTGAGTGCACCTTAAGTGAATTATTGTCAGAACATATTAGAAGTATAAGTGTACAAATATAGTACTTTTTGAATTTTTTGTTCCTAACTATTACTGGCCAAGATATATCACTAAAGGAAAAAACAGCGAGTCAGACATGTGATGTCATCAGTGATGTCATCAATGACATTTGTGATGTCATATTTGATGTCCTGGGTGTTAGTCTTAGCAATGTATGGTGGTGGTGCGAGCTATGGTTGCTTAGCTTACCATAACTAGCTAATTTCAGGGGGTTTTTGGTTTTACTTTGAACCATAACATCCCTTTAACAAAGTTTTTTTACTGAATTTCATAGGTTTTTAGTAGCACAACTTAACCATAACGTCCCTTTAACAACGTTTTTTTTTTTTACTGAATATATATGTATATCTCTGTATTCAGGTATTCAGTGTCTGAGAAATTCAATCCAAAAAATAGTAGTGAATCAGGAGAGCCTGTACTTAATTTACACAAGAAAAAAAGGTTTAACAACAATATATTTCACAAATACAATATTCATACTTAAGCATGGTTGGCAAAAAAGATAGTGTTTTATGTTAAATAAGCATCATTGACATTACGTTATTTTGGAGAGTATGCAAGATTGATTTGGTTTTATTTGATATCTTTCTTTTCAGTCCGAATTGCTCATGAAGAAGGGGTCTTTACCTCGAAACGCGTCAGCTAACAGCAGACCTGAATACTGTATTTGTGAAATGTATTGTTATTAAACCTTTTTTTCTTGTGTAAATTAAGTACAGGCTCCCCAAATTCACTACTATTTTTTGGATTCCATTTCTCAGACACTGAATACAGATGTATATATATATATACAATTGGCTCTTTTGTACAGCACCTGAAAGTGTGCAGGGGACAGTAGGGTCCTAATATTGGGTCTTCTTTGTTTTCGTATTTAGTGGTGATTTTGTGCCAGGATCACAGTTCCTCCCCGCACCTCAAATCATTTAAGATATTTCAATTCCTCAATATCTGCATTTTTATGAATAGATGAGCACTAATATTGCTTGTTTCTTTAGGGGGAAAATGGGCACTGCTCTTGTTTGTAGGTTAGTAGGTGAAGACACGGCTGAGTCCGTTTGGGATGGAGTGGCAGTTCTGTCTTGATTTCCAAACTGTTGTTTAGGCAGAGTTTTTTCACAGCATCCTACATAAATGACTAATAGATTCTGGTGTCAAACTCTAAGTACTAAGAACAGTACCTGGAGTGGAGGGCAGTGATCTGTGTGCACCCAGACTCTGCTGAGTTGGATTGTGTGGCACAGTCACCCATTTGCACCATTTGACTTATCTTTATTTTATTTATTTATTTAATAATCAAAAGTGCAGGGAAAGTAATTATGTTTGGCACAAAAATGCATCCAAATTTTTTAATATTGATTTACAGAGTGGAGGACCAGTGTCCTTAACAGTGGGTGAGAAGATGTGGATATAAGACCAGATGATGCAGGGGAGATAGATATAGAAAAATAAGGCCTGTCCAGGATGGAGGTGAGCCCTAGAACAGAACATACTGAAAGAATATGTGTTGTAAAGCTAATTTTGGCTAAAAAGAAAAACCTTCATTTAAAATGTGCTTTAAAATTACATTGATTTTTATGCACAGCCATTGTTTCCTTTGGACCTTCCATCTGTTCAATTGACTCCTTTGCTTTCAGTGGGATGGAATTATCCAGTCAACCATCTATGCTGCTCGGACAATCCCCAGATCCTGTTTACCAGACTTTTCAGTTGTGACAGCAGGAAAATGTCACTTTAGTTTTTCCCAGCCTCCCTATCCCTATAATGGTATAAGGTTCCAGGCCATCTACCCCACCTCCATGAAGAGATAGCCCACCTGTGCTTAACCGCAGGGTTTAATTTAGGCACCTTCTGGAAGCCATATTTATTTATTCAATTTTATGGACACTGAAACATTGTTTAATTTTGTTAGTTATTCATTTAATTGTGTCATTTTAATATTAAGAATTTTATTTTAATATGCATAATTGAGTTAGAACTTTTTTGCAAGTTATTAGTAGATCCACTGTTGCTACCCCTTTTTAGGCAGTGGTCCTGTACCGGTGGCCACCTGTTCCCTTTAGTTATTTGTAGCCCTAACTCCTGGCCATGGCACTTTTCTCTGGAGGCGTTATAGAGAGATTCTGCACAAATAAATGTGTTTTGGCATAGTTGGGGGTACATGGGGAATGTACACATCTGTATGCTGTGTGTGTTTCATAGTTTGGCCTGGCCCTGCATCCAGGGTTTGAAAGGTCAACTCTGTGTGACTGGGTAAACTGGTTTTGCACGTTTGGAGCCAGAGGGAAGGCAATGAGTTACTGCAACATTATTAGATGGTCAGTTACAGCAAGGCTTGGTTGTTATCACTTAGGTGTACTGCGGAAAGCAGATGCAATCTTTTTAAGTACATGGGCATCTGTTACTCATTGTTCAGGGTAGCCCGTCCATCTGCTTTTCACCAAACAATAAATCTGGGGTGAAGGGACACCTAAGGGCAGAGTTGACCAATACTTTATGGGTTTCAATTATTTTCTCCGGTTGTGTCTGTAAACCGTAAGCCATGCGTGTTGAATTGGTAGTCGTTTAGATTATAGTGAAACAGAGACGCCATCGAGTCTGCACAGGTGAGATGGTTATCACCAGTTCAAAGGCTATTTGGTTATTCTCCCCTCAATATTGTTTTTTATATAATTACTCTTTTATAATGTGCTTAATACCAAAGACCAGTTTCCAAGCGTGAGTCAGGGATTCAAACCTGTGTTGCTATGCGTTGTCTTGCTTCCAAGACAAGCGTGTTGCCCCTGAGCTATCCTCCCAGCATTGCAAAACCTTGTAAAGTGTCCTTGAAAACCATGTGCATCACGTCTGGGGTTAGATGGTCCCAGGTCAGCTGGAACTTGTAATGAATTATGTTTGTATTTAAATGTGTAATTATGTGATTATGTCATGAACTACCACGGAAAAATCCCAAATAGGGGGGGTGCTGTAAATATGAGCTGATGATGGTAGTTAGATAAATGTGACCAATGAGAACATGGGAATTAGAGAAGATTGGATTTCTTTTCTATGGGTTTGACCAATCATGTGTGAGGGGATCATTTGTAAAGAAATATGTGGGAGTGTTTTAACTGTTGCAAAATGTATATAATGTGAAGTGTTTGTGTGTTTTCTGGAGATTCAGGTTAGTTTGAGTCCACACCGTCATCTAGCTCCTCCCAACTGCTTGTGCAATAAACTTCCTTCATGGACAAATGTGCACTTGTTTCTTAAGTGGTGGGCCTATTTTGGGTTAAGGTGATTAGAAGCCCATCCTTCCACCAGACAGCAAACTCTTTAATTGCTCTACACTGCATCAGCAAGACCCTTTTTTACCTTTTCAAATCTTTTTCTCAAAGCCCCATTTTTCCATCCTGTGTACTAACTTGTCCTTACAGTTTACCCTGATCACCCTGTGCCTATCCCACCACAAACAAACATATTGTCACTTTAATATATTTGGGTAATGATACATTCTGAAATCATATGCAGTCTCCAAACTCACAATGCTGCAGATGTAATCTTAAAACAGTTCACTTCAGAATGTAATGAAAATTGTGGGCTGCCTGCTTTGGTCCCACTAATATTTTAATTTCACATAAAATATCCAGTTTACTTTACATATGTGCATCAACATCCATATACATGTAAGCAAATATGGATGGCTATCCTATAAAATGTGGACAGGTATTTTACAAACACCCATCACATCCGAATACTCTTTTCAAATCGGAAATCACATTTATACAAAATAAACAATTAGCACTTACGATTTTAAACAAACAGTTGAAAATATAAGTGAAATATTCTATTGGGCAGTGTTAACGAAAGTATATCAGAACATCATTGTTTAAAATAAAATAATACATTACATTCAAATGGCTTCCTTTTTATGGTAGGAATAGAAGAGTTTCTATTTAGAACACATTGGCAGAGAAATTCAAAAGGTTTGTATTTTGGAGTTGTTAATAAAAGAAATGGGACATTTCAAATGGTATTGCTTTCTTTTTAAAGGAAAGAGAACAATTGGAGAGAATGAAACACTTTGAAGGCCAGGTTTCAAAACTGGATTTCCTATTAAATAATCTCTCCATCCATTTTGCATCCTTTGAGAATTATTCTATGGCATGACATTTAATTATGAAATGTCAGTTTCTTACATCAGGACCTTTTAACTCTGTCCATTGTCAAATCAGTAAAATTGGATCAAGAAGCCACAAATTCCAGAATGCGTTTGTGGTGAACCAGAAGAACGACTCGGACCAATGACTGCCATGTTTGTAAGGATCTTTGCGAAAAGTAAAAGAAAAAATCTAACTTGCCCTATCTCTATATGGGAAGCTCCCTCACTATAAACTAAAACGAGTTGTGCTCATCAAAGAAAATAGTCCTTAGTCCAACATCCTCTCCAACTAAACTGGCCCTTCCACTTCAGAAAACTGAACTAAAAAGAGAATCCAGAGTAATGAGCTCTATCGCCAGCTTCTGCCTGGCCCAATCATTTGGATGATATGTCAGTAGTTCCAAGTTCATTAACATAACAAAACAAGTTCACAGCGTTCTTAAAGACCTTGTTAATCAATATAAAAGTTTCTTCTAAAGGTTCCTTTTTCCTTGGGAAAACAAGGGTTTTCCTCAAGACCTCTCCAATTCTCTTTATCACAGTCTCTTAACTCTTGGATTTCCCAAAGTCCTACGGGCATTCTGCCAGACTTGCTTTCTTTCAATTCACATAATTCACACATGGGGCACTTACCCACTCAGGATGTCTCCGGTTCCTGCAACTTCAGTTTTCCCATCCTTGATTGAAATGTTCATATTTCTTTCATTCTGATCCACATAGGGTACGTGCCCATTTGGGTTTTTCAGGGTCCTGTAACCTGGTCGGCTTTCACTGCCTGGTTGCAAATTGTTTGTAACAATTTCATTCTGCTTAACGTAGGGCGTTTGCCCGTTCAGGTTTCTCAGGGTCCTGTAACCTGGTTGGCTAGTCTAGCTTCGATTCACAGTGTTTCATACCTTTCTTATTCTGATTAGGATGGGGTGCTTTCCTTCTCAGTTTCTCAGTCGCCTGTAACTTCATCGGCTTTCCCAGCCTTGCTTTAAAGTGTTTGTACTTCTCTATGGTAGTCTCTCCATGGGAGCATTCATCTCCCTATTGATGCATGTCTCAATAGCTCAGGGATCCATGCTCTCCCCAGCAAGTTGGTCTCGGCATCGGTTACCAGGCTCTGGGCCCACCATGGCATGTGCGCGGTCATGCCACCAAAGGAAACGGGTGCTTTTCCATTTCTGCCTCTTCCCCCGATCCGGACTCGACAGTTGGAGAAAACGCGAGCCTTCAAGCGTCTGGCTAGTGTTGGCCTTGCTCTCCACACTCCAGTGAGCCCAGCGTGACTCTGCCCCTTCGGGACGTCTCTTCCAGAGGGCTCGCCTCTAAGTAGGGATTGCACCCCACCTCCACGTAGGAGTTTCCTTCTCTTCATTCACAGATCCTCTCCTGTTTATGTACGCCATTATGAATGGGAAAGGGTATGCAGATAATGCTTTCCAGTCTGGGAGGTCCCTACTGGACTGGGAGCCCTTGTCACATAGAGGGGAGTCACTCCCAGTGTGGTCCCACTTGACCAGACACCTATGGAGGGTCTTGTGAAGCAGTCTCACCTCCCTAGCCTCACAAAGGGTGGTTCCCCTTTGCAGAGAAGAAACGAATTGGCCAGATTTGTCACAACCTGCACTTTCTGAAACATATACGTTATGGTAATGTTATATAATTTTGGGAGTGAAATTTCCCCATTTCCAGAGTTCTCTTGATAAATAAATTATATTTAAATGCAGTGGGGGAAGAGGAATTCACTTACGTTTTTGGTGCTCCAAATTAAATTGCATGGTCAGAAATGAATTTCTGTAATGTTACAGGGCCACTCATTGCTTGGCATTGGGAGGGCATCCAGGTCATCAGATTCGCCTCAACCCCTTTGTATCCAGGTAAGAAGTTCCCCTGCCCTGGTCCCTTTTGGGATATCATAGGAAATTCTTTTTGGGCACAGTCCTCTTCCCCTTTTGCAAATTCTGATATGAATTCCTTCAGCAAAACTGTATTTATGTTGTCATGCAATCCTTATTTTCCAAAGCAAAACCACTTTTTATCCCAGACTAAGACCCACCTACACAATTTTGATTGTGCAGGTCCCGTGATTCGTCTCCTTGTCCATTTCTCACACACAAGGGACCTCATTTGATGGATCATAAGGGGGATGTATCAGCTGCAAACTAGCACCCAAAGGAGTTAGTAATGTTATTGAGCTGTAAAATAACGGTATACAGTTTTTTTGCCGCAGGATTTTTCATCGCAGGACTTTTCATTGCCGTATTTTTTTCGAAAAAAAATCGTTTTTTTTTTTTTGGGGGGGTTCAAAATGAAATAAATATTTGTGGATGAAAGGGAATAATAAAAAAAGTGGGGTTTTGGGGGTTAAAAACCCCACTTTTTTTAAACCCCCAAAAAAGAAAAAAAACGAGTTTTTTTCGTTAAAAAAACGGCGATGAAAAGTCCCGCGCCGAAAAATCCTACGGCAAAATAACATAGAACCAAAATAACTCTTAAATAAATATGTGAGATTGGAGGAACTGGCATATTCAGATTAGTGAGAATACTCTCAATCTGAGGATATTTTGTCACCGTGTGCATAATAGCATTATCAATCTATGCATAATATGCACAGTATGCATTTTACAATGACTTCTGGCATGCAGTGCGTTGGTCTGCTTAAACTGAAATCAGATCTGTATTTGGCTTTTCTGTGGGACCAATGGTAGTTTGTTCTATGCACATTTCAAATGAATTTCTGCTGTGAAATTTAGACTAGTTAATCTAAATTTCATATGTGTGACTTAATCACTATTAGTAGCAACTAACTGCTGTTTCAAAACTTATTTAACTTGACAAGAGACGTATTTATCTTTTCTCCATTAGCAAATCCCTAACGGAACAAGTGTGCATTCACACACTTCCAAACACTTGTGGACGAGCGCGATATAAATAAAATATCATTTCATTTCATTCTTCGTAGGACCTAATACCCTCCGACAGGGGTAGTGGTAGGTCTTGAAAAGATCCGGGGCTACACTAATTTTGTGATTGTTAGGATTGGGGCTAGCTAGCCTTTTTGGTTGTAACCCCTGAGCTTCTATCCGGGGCTACAATCAAAAGACCTGGGGCTATAGCCCCCTCAGCCCCTCCCTAGCAACACCTCTGCCCTCCGATGACAATGGTTAATGGACCTCCCTCGGCATCTGTTTTCACTTAACTTATTTTGTCATCTTAATGGTTCTCTGGAGTTAAGCTTAGAAATCAAGGCTCTACTCAAATAGGCATTTAGACTTCTAATGCTTGTATTTTCATGTTATTTTTGAGAATGAAGTGAAAGACACATTAAATGTTAGCACGGGGCGTTCTCGCTTGTTTTCCATGCATTGATCTAAGCGATAGGTCAATAGAAAAGTCTTGCTATCGTGATAGCTGACTAATGAATGTTTTGGTCCAACAAAAAGGATTTAGTTTGGTTGGTTCACAGTTTATAATTCACAGAATTTCAATGCTGCATGAGTTTATTTCTGTTACATTTACAAAGGAAAATGTTCTACATGAAACCTTCTCACTTCTAATAGTAATCAAACAATACGTTGAGCTGTTAACATATAACTATAATTCTGGTGTGATTTAAAAGAAGTTTGCTGTGATTTAAAAGAAGTGTTCTTGCATTATAAATAATTGTAATTATTTAATTTACTTTGCAATATCACTGAAGTAGCAAAGCTCTTTTAGTTATATATTTGACGGCATCGAACTTTATTTCAATTAAACACCCGCTGTAGTTTCAATTAAATTTAAAAAGATTCATTGACTGCCACAACTAGAAATCCTACACTGCAATTACCCTTATGCATAAATAGTCTTATCAGAGGGGTCAATATCGCTCAGGTCATTACTTGGGGCAGGTCATTATCCCACAATAATGATCCCTCTCTTTCTCTAAAAGGCTATATTAGTACAGCACTTACAAGGAGTAGGAATCTGCCATGGGAACTCTATGAAAACATGTAAAGCATAATTATTATTTGACAGAAAATGTTTGTGGACAATATATACTTTGCAGTGACAGAATTTAACCCCCAGTCACAGTACCCATTCATGCACAATCCTGTCATAATTCAATTGCAGGTGAAGTGAAACACTTTTGAAGAGATTTGTTGTTGGCGCTGATTGCAATATGCGCAAACTATCCATCTGCATGTGTTTTGTGGTACCCCATATATTGATCTCGCCCCTATGTCGACTGCAGAGCAACTTTTTTCTGCTATGCCATTCATGGCCTCTCAAAAGCACTGGCGTAGGGGTCTTACCTGTGTGTGCTATCCAATAGTAGAACAGGAGAGGGGCAATCATGTTCCTCAAGGGGTATACCACCTTATTTTTTAGGGATCGGACAAGTGGAAAGGTGCAAAAGGCTTCCATTTAGCCCCAATAGAGTAGAACATGAAACTCCTCTAAGCATAACATGCACACTATATGATATGGAATAAGTATGAGCTAGTGGCACATGATAGTAAATCTAACCCACTTTATGTGGGTAGCCAAAGAAGGAAAGAATGTAATTGTGAACTGTAACACAGCCCACCACCTGTCTTCCCCTTAAAATCCACCCTGCATGCACTCCCTCCGAGCCACTATCAAAAAAACCTCAGGTATTATGCTCTGCACCAATGAGAATCCAGAGGAGAAGGAAAGCTTGGAACATCGAGGTAAATATCTATCCTGTGAAGCTATGTCAAAGATCATGGCTCATGTCTGGGGATCTCAGATCACAATGATTCATCTACATCTGAAGGGGTCAACATGAAACTACTAAAGGCCACCCAGTCTTGCCAGAGATAACATATATATTGACAAGGGAATGGATGCACAAGGCCCCATGATTCCTAACTAAATCATGGCACCTACAAAGAATTGAAGAAGACTGCACTGCCACCCTGATTATTGATTCCCCACTCCCAACACTTTCAGGCAGAAGAGATGTGACCTGGGGGAAGTGGGAGAGGAGACAGATGGGGAACATTTGAACCATGTCTGCTTTCTCCCTCGATCTAGTGTATTGAAGTCTGCATGCTCCATGCTAAGTAGAAAGCCCACTTTTCCAATAAGGTAGTGCCATGTGCATCTGGCTGGCTTTTCTGGGGTTTGAACTTTGGTTTTCTTCCCAGCCAGCTGTAATCCAAGGCCTGACTAAGACTGTGCTTCTCTTTTTATGTGTGCTGCCTTAGGATTTCCTAAGGAAGGGCTAACACATAGGTACTCTGTGTTGTCCCAAAGGAGGTTCACCTTCGCTCTCACGTGGCTAAGCTGGTGGTAGCTTTTTTCACTTGTGTAATATGGTGCACTGGGTGCAATAATTTTAACTGACTGGGTCCTTTTTTACTCCCTCCTAAAAGGAGGTTGTTTTCTTAGCCTCGAAGAGCTGAGTGGTCAAATTACTATCCATGTTCCTCGATTTGTGTGTGTTAAGAGGCAGTGACCAGCTTGGCCACTGGATGCCTGTATCCCAGGAGTGGGGGCTGCAATCAGCCTAAACCAGTTTTGACGGACATTTGCACATGTCTGTCTAGGATAGTGTGGATTCATTCCTTTTTGTTAGAGACCCTTCGCGAATGTATGGGTGTGTCTGGAGGGATGGTCTGCTATTGGCTGGCAAGTCCATCTGTTTCAATGGTTCTTGGTGTGTGATTAGGTGCTGTATTTACTCAATGTCTTCCGATGCTAAAGAAAAGACCACCCATTTTTGTGCAAATTAATGCGTGTTTCCACAGGATTTAATGCAACCCTGCCTGTGCATGTAAAGGGGTGTACCGTGGCATAGATGCACTGCGGCCTGAGGCTTAAGGCCCACCCTCTTTCCCACAGGACCTGTCACTTTACATGAAGGCAGGGATGGCTGTGGGGGCAGCTGATGCTTTTCATGGGTTACTGGGAAACTGCGCACATGGTACTGATACGTAAAAAATGTAAAGGGTCGGACGCAATCTCCCCGGGAACAAGAGGGAAATAAAGCCATGAAACAAAGAAATAAAGCCATGAAAGCCCTATGCAGCACGGTTTTGTTAATAAAATAAAATATAATTATGTCACCTATTTTTTGCAGATTCTATGAATGGAAATAGAGCTCGCTTACTGTACACGTCTTGCACAGCAGTATTTTTGTTCTGCGACTACCGGATGTTGAATGTTCATTCAACCATGTTGGACCACAAGCTGTAGATTTTTACATGGAGCCGTTCACTGTTTTCTGCATTTCTACCTTGAGCTGGCTTTAGAATGTTCACAATCAGTGTCAATTTGCATGCCTTTCATAGCAGAAGAGGAAACATGCACATGCTAACATTCTGACGGGGCTCACTCTTTTATCTTTAATCATTTGACAAATGGAATACCATTCAGTCGGATGGTATCACATGTATTATTTAAAATGTAAGACTACAGGCGAGTCCATGTCACTGGGAACACCCTACTCTAGTTCTGGGCTTTGCTTTTACATTAGTTGTACGTAAATCCATGCTATGCAATTAAAGCGACTTAAGATTACAACTACCAGGATACAATTAGTAAAGAAATGAAAACCCGCCACTATGTTAAGGTGTCATCTGGTAACCTTGCACGCTGCTACGTTGCTACGTGTCCTTACTGAGATGTATTGAATGTACTCGGTTGGGTGTGACATGTCTTCCTAGTGTGAATGTTCGAGTGATTTGCAATGCAATTGATGCATCTGGTCTGTAAGCCCAAACATTCCAAAGCCGAAAAACTAATCTTCCAAGAAAACCAACTAAAACTAACTGAATTCTGACAGAGATCCCTTTCTTTCATCTTTAAT
Organism: Ambystoma mexicanum; assembly: GCF_040938575.1. Lineage (NCBI taxonomy): Eukaryota > Metazoa > Chordata > Amphibia > Caudata > Ambystomatidae > Ambystoma > Ambystoma mexicanum. Next base: position 580,307,915 of record NC_090927.1, on the reverse strand, counting down.
CAGTTAATAACCATAAAACCATTTATATATAAACATGTATTATTTAAATGTAAGATTTCCAGATGACTCCATGTCACTGGGAAAACCCTACTGTAGTCGTGGATTGTCTTCTCCATTAGGTTTACTTGAGTCTATGTCATACAATTCAAGTCACTCAAGACTAAATTTAGTAGAATGCAATCAGCAGAGAAATGAAAGCCTCTCACTATGTCATGGTGTCATGTGGGAACCTTGAACATTGCAAAGCTACTTACACTCACTGTATTGTATTGAATTTACTCCATTGGCTGTGACATGTCTTCCTAGTAAATGTAAATGTTTGATGTGCAATGCTATGGGTGACCCTTGTTTCAAAGCTCAAACACATCAAAGCTGGAAATATAATATGCCAAGAGATCAAACTGTGACTTATTTTCATCATGTCTGCTTGTTAGACCTACACAATGGTATGAAATTCTTTTAATAAGCTTTTTTTTAATAGCATTTCCAACTTATCGATAGCCCAAAAGACATGCTCATAAAACAGTAAGACCAGAAAAACAGGACAAAAGTAAGATAAAACAAAATCATAGAACAACATAAACCGACCATTAGGAGAGAAGTAACAGACTCAGCTTCTTGCTACTATACAAATCCCAATCTAAAAAGAAAAGGCTGACCCCCGGCACTCCAACACAGTAATCGGGGTAGGAACTCCCAGACACAATCGAACCATATCCCCACCTGCCATCTAAGAGAGGAGCCCGTCCCCACTTCCATACCATTGACACATTGCTTGCAACACCCTCAGGCCTCACACCTCCAGTGGCCAAGGCCCCTGTCACTTCACAGCATTGAGAAATGCTTCAAGGAGAGTGGCCTGAAGAATAATTGCTCCATAGCATTCACAAAGCCTATGAAGGGGGACCACAAATCAACAAAATGCTGAAACTTTCACAACAGGAGGGATGATATTTTCTCCACGGCCAACACATGCCAAACCTTAAACCATCAATAAGCTGATGCCGGGCCCTTGCGGTCTTTCCACTGGCCAGCCATTGTCAGTCTGGCTGCCTCCAGTTGATGAGTAAGCAGAGATGCCCTTAATCCGGACATCGGATATCCCACCTCAGGGTCTACATTGCCCAGCACCAATATCAATGGATCACCAGGGAGGGACCAACCCGTGATGTCTTTAATATGCTACAGAATCTCCTTCAGAAAAGTTTCTATAACCGGGCACCCGCACTACATATGCCCCACATCACCCTCCACACCACAATCCCTCCAGGACATCGGGGAAATCCCCAGGCCCAATTTCCTCAGCCTTAGAGGCTTCAGATACCATCTGAAACATATTTCAAATGCATTTGCCCCGAAAGTGACACACCTCGAAGACTTCTGGGCCCTCCTCCAGATGTTTTCCCAGTCCTCCTGCTCTATAGGGACACCCAATTCTTTGCTCCATTTCCGCAAGTAAGGGAACATGTCTGATGATAGGTTCCCCTGCAGGAGCTGGCACACCTTGGTTACTCTTTTCCTCTGCAGGCCTTCCTTGACAGTAAATGTTAGCCCCCTAGTTGTCTGACGGCCCACCTCTAGGGTCCCTTTGTGTGACGCCCCAGTGTCTCAGCTGAAACCGTTCGCCCTCACCCACCCCAAATATTATCTTGCATTCTTTGAAGGTCAGTAGTCTGGTTCCCGAGTACAGGGCCCCAAACCTGAGCTGTACCAGCACCTCCCAAGCTTCGAATCCCATTCCTGACATGCCAGGGGTAAGTCTGTGTTATGCAGACAGTGGGCTCAGCCCTGGTGATACCCCAATTATTCTCATGCCCCTGACCCAGTATATTCTAAACGTATATGGCTGTCTCAGGACCAGAGACATTTTTAATGCTGTAATCCGCCCCATCCACCACACTTCCTGCATGACCCCATTTTTAAAATCCTCTTCACAAGGCTTCCAAAAGGCTGTGATATTCGCCTCATATAGAGACTGGACAGTGAGGGGAAGCCGAACACCCAGTTACTCGACACGTCCTCCTCTGCTCAAAGAAAGTGGTAGAACTGCGATGCATTTCTGGTGACTTCTCTACTGCCTTCCGATGCAGTGACCATGGATCCCTTCACCACAACCACCTGTACTGGCATGGGTGTGAACCGTGTGTCAGCCTTCTTTGTTTGTCGCTGTTGGGCTGGCACCACACTTCGCATCCACATACGTCTTTGCTGCCATTTTCTTTTGAAGATCTCTCTTACATCGTCCACTTCGACAGGTCTGCGTTTTCACACGGGCATCCTGCTCTGAATATTTTGAGCTTTCATCAACTCAGCCAGGGCCTTACCTGTAGAATTGTGTAGGGTCATTCTGTGCTGCCGTAACACTTTGCATATGGCTTTCCTCACTAGAACCTGGTCAACCTTAGCTTTCTTCACTGTGCGTTTTATGGTCGCCATAAACCTTTCTGCCATAAACTTTTCTACCATGCCGTTTGCTTCTGGCCCTAGTCGTGTGACTTTCTGATGATGGAACCCCAGGTGGTTCGCAAACCGTTGCAACTCATGTCCATTGAATGGGGTCCCATTGTCCGACTTCACAACCCTGGGTATGCCCCATTTGCTGAAACTTTCATCTAGAATGGTTGCCATGCATACACCAGTGGTGGCCTGGACCATTCGGGTGCGTGGGAATCTGGAATACTCATCTATTACCACCAGCAGACACATCCTGCTGTGTAGTGGCCCAAAGAAATCAATGGCAACCGTGTGCCACAACTCCTCGGGCAGCTCCATGACAGCCAGCTGGCCAGCGGCACTGGGAAATTCGATATTACAGCCAGCTGCCATGCCTCGCAGCGCTGGATAGAGCTCTGCACTGCTTCATCTATATGCGGGAACCAAGCATACTACTGGAGTAGTCTTTTTGTGTTGACAATTCCTCTGTGTCTCTCATGTGCAATGTCGATTATCTTTGCCCTAAGCTGTCTTGGCATTATCACTTGGGTGCCCATCATGAGGAGATTGTTGCACGCTAACGCCAATTCCATCTGCATACAGTCCAGGCAGCGCAGTTCTTCCATGTCAATGTTGCTATCCCCCCGCAGGTGTCTCTTGTAGTCTTTCCATTGTCCCTGAGGTGTGATCCTGATGGCCGCTTAAAGTGTGGGGTTCACTGCCGACGCCTCACCATCTGCTCCTCCATGACAGTAGATGGCAATGCTTGTGCAGCCGTGTACTTGATGTCCTCTTCCACCTGCGCCGCACTTTTACCCACAGCCACAGGATTTCTGGAAATATATTCTGCCAGGTTCAGGTGTTTTCCCAGCTGATGCACAATTATTGTATAATTGAATTCCTGCAGATACATTCCCCACCTCTCAATCCATGTGGGCATTCAAGATCTTAGATTGACAAAGATGGATAGTAATGCCTGGTAGTCTGTGCCCAGAGTAAATTGTTTGCCAACAATTAAGGAAGTGCTCACACACCCACACCATTGATAGGCTCTCCTTCTCTGCTTGCGAATTGGCCTTCTCAATGGCCGATAGAGTTTGGCCTGCATATGTCACAACACTCATGTGGGTCCAGCTGACCGGGGTCCCTCTGTGCCAGTATGGCATCTAGGTCCACAGGACTAGCATCAATGATCAGTTTGGTCTCTTTTGTCGGATCGAAGTAAGCTAAGTGGTGGGACTTCAACAGCACCTTCTTGATAGCCACACATGTGTCTTGATAATCTTGGCCAAAAAGCTTCAGTTGCTCTTGATTAACGGTGCACTTGTCACGATTTAGCGTAAGGGCGGAATCCTCCAGCACTTGACAGACCTGTGCGACTGCCCTGTCATGTGCATCCTGATTTACGCTGCATGTTAATGCCTCCAAGGGAAAACTCTTTATAAAGGAAGGGATGGAGCCAGTAAAAGACTGAACCTTCTTTATTAACTTCATACAGCACACCCCCAACTCCTTGGACCTGGCTTCCAGAGTCCAACGCCTTACAAGAACTTTCCTTCTTCTTGCCACGCCCCCCATGGTTACGGCTTCTCGGCAAGGAACACAACAGGGATGTAGATGGGCACAAAAGAAAGCATGTGCCCGAATAATTTGCCCTTGATCATTAGATAACGGCCCTCTACGTCCCTCAGAATCTCCTTCCTAGTGATCTGCAAATCCTTGCTGAGGAGAATAGCCAACCCCGCCCTCTTAAAAACCCCAGAGAAAAAAAAGTCTGACTGTAGTGTCTACTAACCATGCGTCGGGTGTCTTGTTTCAACAGGTGAGTCTCCTGTGGGAACACCACTGCATCATCTAACTCCCTCAGGCGCCTCTTTACAGATTTCCTCTTAATAGGGATGTTCAGGGAGACAAATGTTACCTAATTCGTCATTTCCTAGCTATAGACCATTCAGAACAAACTTCCAGTTGCGTGCAACCATATCTCCCCCGTTGAACTGTAACAAAAAGTGTGTAAACCAAAACATAAACTGTTGCAGTATCCCTCATGTCCCACATGAACCACTGTCTCCCTTCAGCGAAAATCCAGGCATAGACTCCCCCTCCCCAACCCACCTAGAGAAAAGTACAGAAAAAGAATGAAGGAAGAATCAGAAGGAAACAGTAAAGTGAGAGCAGAAGAGAACCCAGCAACACTGTCAGCAGAAAACATGGCTCCAGCGGTCAACAAGCCTCAGCGTCTCCTCCACTAGGTATACCCCCAGTTTCTCTCCGGCAAGTGGCCTAGGGCTACATCCCCGGAAGGTTCAGCACATACACGCCAGCCTCCTTAAAAGGATCAAGGGGGAGACTGTCACTTGTTTTTCCTTTTCTGGAGTGTCAGTTGCAACTGATCCCGCAACAGAGATATCTGTGCTCCCCTAATGCTGATCTGAGCTGCCTTCCTCACTAACCATCATTATCTTTTTATTCATCAGGAAAAAGTGCACTCTCGTCAGGACGTCCGGGGCCAGGCTCCTGCTTTGTTGAAACGCATTATAGATGTGGTAGGTGCGGTCAAAGTGTAAATCAGCCTTGCTTTCTTCACTCAAGATAGACTTCAAGAGGTCCTGGACATAGACATCCAATTCCTCATCAGGGACTGCCGTGGGAATGACCCGCTCCCTTACATTGTTGCGGCGGGACCTGTTCTCTGCATCTTCCTGTCTATCTAGCTCTGTAATCCTCATTTCCAGTGCGTCCTGCTCGAATGCCTGCTCGCATTGAATATCTTCAAGCTCTTCCAGGCGCTTATCAGACCTCTGCAAGTGGTGGCTGAGCTCAAAGTAGCTGTGAGACAGGGCTTCCATGCCCCTTTGGATTTCTGCCTTCAATTCTAGGAGCATCGACTGGAGGTCAACGGGCCCCAAGATGCCTCCGACACCTCTGGGTGTGTGTGAACCTGAGCCACGACCATCTGAGCTTTTTTTGTCACTGACTTTACCTCCAGTGACTAATGAGCCACAGCAGTGGGTTACAGGGGTGCCACCTACAACTGCCGGCCACAAATCAGCCACCACCAGTCCACAGCCCTGCACCTTACCACGGGTTCACCATACGAGGCTCACTCCACTCCTGTGCTCCTTGAGATGAGCGTCTAGCTCAGACTGAGTTTCCCTCACTGGCAGCCCCCACCGTCTGCCACACTCACCGCTGCCCCATGGGCCTCGGCTTCCAGCCTGACACCGAGCCAGTCAGTGGTGCCTCGCCATGATCATCCCAGGGGTCTACCCGGGATCCAGTGAGCCTCTCTTCCAGCCCTTGGGCCGCAACCAGCCCCCACTCCATTTGGGGGCCTGCCCCCACTTGCAGCTCCACTTTCCCCCATCCCTGCACCAGTGTACTGGCACAGCCTCTGAAATAACGAGAAGAGGACCGACCAGATCCTCCCTACAAATCAGAATAAGAAAGGTGAGCAGGGGAGTCGGGAAGGAGGGATATCGGCTCTGCACCGAGCTCATGGCACTTGCGACTGAATTGGCCACCGCTTGGCGAAGCCCCCAATGGTTTCCATTTTTGGAGCAGTTTAAATCTTTTGTCACACAGACAAGAAAAAGAAGCATGCCTGTGAAAAAGAATTACTACAAAGAGGTGCTTTTATAACTCAGTTTTGTTTCTGTGTGTCTTGAAATTTAAGTAGTAAACCCCAGGAGATTTTTGGTGGGCTTCCGTCACTTCGTTTTCTAGTACAATGAAGTGGGAATATGGTTGAATTGTGTATTTAAATTAAGTTAAAAATATAAACTAGCCTAAAATATTTCAAACTTTTGCCTAGTATGTGGCAAAATGCCCCGATAAAATAAGTATATCTGTGTATATTGCATTGCCTGCAGGCCTATTCTAGTAAGAAATCCTGACTACACCAGTGGGTGTGGGAAGACTACCTACTATCCCTATTGCCATGTCTACTACTGCTGCCTAAATGCTAGGGCCTCATCACAAGTTGGGCGGTATCCCGTTTTGGATACCGCCCAACTTTATTTGCGTTCACCGCCGGATCACAGGTTGGGCGCTAAACGTTACTCCCCAATGGGCTCAATGGGGAATTTTCAGCACAATTACTGTGCGGTAATACCGCTGGCCGTAATTGCACCACAAATTGGCATTTTCCCGGTGTGTTTACCTCCAGCTCTGAGGTCTGAGCTGGGGGTAGACAAGCTCGAGATTAGGCGGAGTGGTAAATGCAACAGTAAACCTGTTACAGCTGCATTTAAGGCTAGTGCTCAACTCGTGATGACGTCCGCCTGGATCGAGAGGTATCAGGTAATATTTTCGCCACCAAAAATATTGCTGTACATATGGTCGTCGGGAACGGCCATAGGCGATATTTTTGGTGTCGAAAATATTAGGTGAGGGGGTTGCGGGGGTGTCCCCCGCACATAAAAAAATTATGTGGGGGTTGCGGGGGTGTCCCCCGCAGGGTCCATGTGTTATTTTCGCCGCAAAAATATGGCAACATTTTTGTATGGCGATATTTTTGCGGCGAAAATATCACATGGAACCGATCGAGATTGGGCTGAGCAATAAATGCAGCAGTAACCCTGCTACCGCCCCATTTAATGGCTACCACCCAACTCGTGATGAGGCCCATAGTTGAAGAAAATTAATTTGTCAATTTGTAATGCAATCCCAGCTCTGTTTTTAAGGGATTGCCAAGTTGATCAGTTGACAAGATACACATGTTTCTTGCCAGTGTGCCCAAAAATTCATTTGATTTCAAACCCATTTTCTCCACTTTGGGCTTAAGGGCAGTCCAGCTTCTCACTCATTTCCAGTCTACTTAAATTCCTGCCACACAAAGAGTATTAACTTCCTAGTAATTCACTGGAATACACCAAAACCTCTTCCAGGGATCGGCCCATTTATGACGGTGACCAAGTGAGTTTGACACACGGATTTTGGGGATGTATATGAATTGCTCATATCAAATTGCCCGTGGCCGATTTGACCAAATTTTATGTGGCCATTTTGAATGCAAATATATGCGGGTGAAACGCCCTGCAGCACCCCCCCCAATCCCACTATATTATTTATTACTCCAAACCCACCCCCCCACATATATTTGTGGTCAAAACGGTCGCGGGCAATTCAGCCAATTAGGTCACGGGCAATTCGGCCCCGGTCAACTTGGGTAATACCAGATTTTGGGCCCTCACCAACCCCCCATACTATCCCTTCCCTCTTTGGGTCTCAGCCTCCCGCAATTTTGTTAGTCCAGCTCAGTGCCTTACAAAGATCAGGTTGTCCAATAAACTATGTTGTTCACCCAAACTTATCTCGGTTCACCCTAATACCACCTATTAACCTAGCTAGGCAACTACAGCTTACAGAAGTGATGGTAAAGAGGTGGTAAATAGGCAGATTATTCTGCGAGGAGCACTGTAACCGTCTAAGAGGGGCACACTCTCCCCAGGAATCCTCATATTTTGCTGGCACAGCCCAATGACTGCTCCGCAGAAGCCTCAGGGCTCAATTCCCACAGGAACCTACCTACTGGTGGCCTACCAATATGGAATTGCCTTCAAGGTCACCCACTTATACTTACTATAGAACTGGCTGTTCGTGGCTATTCAGAGCTGAGGTGTCCTCCAGTTCAGAGTTTTAGGTGCAAATGTGCTTACATTGCGGGCCTGAAGCCTCAAAGACCCTCTCCTCATTCCTCTACCTCAGTGATGTGCAATGACTTTACTGTGGCATAAAGTGATATACAAGCAATAAGTGTGCCATAACCTTTTGTGGTGACAGTCCTGTAACACACGCAGACCCCTGCACAGGAACTCCAAGCTGTGCTGTGATGACTGCACTCTCAACAAATGTTTTTCAGGCAATCTTCATAATTTGCAGCATTTCATTTGGCATAGACTTTCATTAAGTGTATTGTAACGCAGATTAATGCTATTGTCTTAAGCTGCCCATAATGCCCTGGTGAGGCTTTAAATATCTGTTTGCATGCACAGTATTGCGGGTATGCAAATATCCCAAAGAGTGTTTCACTTTTACAATTCCCCAAAGGAGCCTGCCTCACTGTTTATTGAGTCCTGCCAACTAGTGTTGGAGGACACCACAGGAGCCAAGGAGAGCAAAGGGGTAGATATTATGATGAAGGAAAAGGAGCCACTATCAAAAACCAAGTCTGGTGTTTCAGCAGTACAGTAAAGTGAAAGAAAGTTCTGTTGTTTCCACTGAGGATTGGACCCTCTGCAGCAAAGCCTGTGCAGGCCAACGGCACGGTGTTGTGTGACGCAGGACTGCAGGAGATGCTTGCTGTTTGATGTGTAGTTGCGCTACATCCACGCTTTGGATCCTTTAAGAGCTGAGGATCGGACCCTCTGCAGCAAAGCCCGTGCAGGCCAACGGTGCTGTGTTGTGTGACGCAGGACAGTAGGAGACGCTGGCCATTTGATACGTAGCACGTTGCACTACGTCTACGCTTCAGATCCTTTAAAAGCTGAGGATAAGACCCTCTGCATCAAAGCCAGGCACAGGCCAAGGGCATGGTGCTGTGCGATGCAGGACTGCAGGAGACGCTGGCCATTTGATACGTAGCACGTTGTGCTATGTCCACACTTTGGATCCTTTAAGAGCTGAGGATCAGACCCTCTGCGGCATAGCCCATGCAGGCCAAGATACATAGCACATTGCGCTACGTCCACGCTTCGGATCCTTTAAGAGCTGAGGACGAGACCCTCTGCAGCAAAGCCTGCGCAGTCCATGGGTGGGGTGATGTGCGATGCAGGTGTCTCGTGATGAAGGGGTGCGTCGCAGAGTGCGAGTATGCTGTGCAGCCATCGACCACCAGCATCCGAAAGGTAAGAAAGGTGCAGGAAGTGGGAGCAGCCAATACTGCTCCCAACTATAGTACTCAGCCTTTGCATGTACTTCCACCTAACCGTCTGACATAACGTACTGTGTCTCTGCATAATCGTAGGCTCTGCCCTCTAGCAGTTAGTCATACTTTGTGTTTTGGGTCCCTCTGTAGGTCCCCTCAAGTGTGGTTACTGTTCACTGTGAACTGCGCCCCTCTAGGTTCTCTCCCACTCTCTAGGTCCCACCCACTGCAGTTACTGGTGTACTGTTGTGTGTCACTTGTCTGCTCTTCCTTGTGTTCCCTACTGTGTGACCCTCACATCCCCCACTCCTCTACGCATCCTGCATTGTGCAACGCCGGACTGTGCATCTCTCCTTCTCTCTTTCGCTCCCTCCTCCTCCTACTTTCCTCTTGGCACCCTCTATGGTGCTTTCCATTTCTCCCATCCTGATCAAGCGACTCTGTGAGAACCTGGGCATTGTGGATCAGGCTTTGGAGGAGTGGCTGACCTCCTTCCTCCAGGACCGACCTTCCCAGATCCAACTTGGCTCCTTTCTCTCCACCACCAGTCTCTCCACATGCGGTGTTCCCCAGGGCTCTAACCTCACAACCTGGCTCTTGAATGTCTACTTGGCCCCCTTGGCCCACCTGATCTCTACCTTCTCCTCTATCTTGCAGTGTTATGAGGATGACACCCAGCTCTCCTTCCAGCTCCCCTCAGCCTCCTCTCCTCTGTCAGGTGTATTGACCCATGTTCGAGTTATTATGCTGCAACATTTGGTGTTGTGGGCTTATAAAATCCAAGATGGCCGAAAAGCCCACATTTGCGCCAGAATCCAGGAAAACCACGCAGTTTTGCGCACACCAAAATGGTCGCCTGACCTGCCACCCACCAGTGCGAGCATGATGGGCCAGAAGCGCCATGAGTGAAACGTGGTGCCAAAGGAAAAACAGCAGTGCCTGTTAGCTCAAAAAGAGCTTTGAAATCACCTTTGTTTCTCTGAATGCAAGCTCAAAATGCATATTTCAAACATTGCAAGATAGTTAATACAGGAGACCATTGCCAGACCATATCCTTTGGCTGAACACAGAGCGAAATCAGTGCAAAGGAATATGGTGCTGTTCAAAATCCGTTTTAATTGATGTCGAAAATTGCTAAAATCATGGGCACAATACCACCAAACAAAAATCCAACTTCTGGTTGGGTGTTCTACAGTACTCTACTGCAGAATCTACATCAATACAATGTTAGCAAGGATCATATGCCATCAAGTAAAATCCCCTTTTTGAAATGCATTAATTCAAGACAGCTGCAAAACAATGGGTGCAGTACCGGTGTTTGACACTGACCGGCGCTAGCAATCTAAACTCTGACAGGAGACCTGTGTTTCAGGAGCTGAAAAGGTACCTGAGTCAGCTGGGACTTCAAAGCCTTGCTGGTCAATGAGAATTATTCACACCTACTGTTCCCAGTCCCTATACCAGAAGGCAGTCTGATTTAATTAAAAGTTCAAGAGGCCTCTGTCCATGGGAAACCTTCTGCTGCTCCTACCAAAAGGAGATCACACCTCTGATTGAATCAGGGGAGGGGTACCTGGGACTGCAGGGAAACAGAACAATTAACTTCCCTTGGCTCAAAGCAATTGCTAAATCAGGGGGTCGTAAATGGCTTCCTCTTGGAAGGAACTGGGAGGGGCATTGCCTCTGTGAGCCAGCTGAGCTTGGAGGCGGGGACGAACAAGGAATTTCCCCATGTGCTTTGGGACCTAAACATGCCCATCTGGGCCAGAGCATAATTTTAAAAAGATGGATAATTCATAGTATGAAATTGTCAAAATTATATAAATAATATCATTATTCCTGTGATTTTTCTGTGCACATTTTAAGAGGTGTTAGGACTCTGTACGATGTTCTGAGACCGAACCCCGTGATTTATTAATACTACAGACACTGTGCTTACACTAGAGAATTGAAAACTTATTGTAATGTGCTCAGGGAGGGGTTGCAGGTCTGTGTAAAATTTGATGCAGAACCGACCATGGCAAAACCCACTAAAAGCGCAAAATGTTGTCGTTTCTGAACCCAAGCTCGCAGGAGCATGGGGCTTGAACAGAGACTTGTCTTAATTCATCTGTGATGTGTACATGTAGTATGAACCACGTGTGTATCTGGGAAACCTGTTTGTTATGAAAAATTCATTTTGTAAGTGAAACCAAAGGGGCGTTTCTTCAATAGATTGTAAAATGGTAGCATCACTCTGACTCACAACTCAGTCCCCCAGTCAGAGGACAGAAAATCCTCTAACCTATCAGAATCCTCAGTGGGTTGGGCATAGAAAGTCAGCCTTCCCACACATTTTCAAAAGACATAAAAAGAGCCACTGAGACCTAGGTAGGGACTGCTCTTTCCACTTTCTTGCGAAGCACTTTGCCGGAACAGACAATATCTAGAAGGACCATATCCAGAACTTAGACTCCAGATTCCAGAACTTTGAAGCAGAAGGCCTACTGCAAGCTAAAACTATTCTCAGCTGGCCTTACAATCTTGCAAACTGATTTTACCCCAGACTTCTAAGGGGCACATCAGAATAAAACAGCCAGGCTGTGCTGTTTCTGCTTCTTTGCCAAGAACTTTTGCCAGAACCAGACCCAGAGAGCAGTGCTGTATCCAGAACCGCAGACCAGACCATCTGTGCAGTGCCAAGAACTTTTGCCAGAACCAGAGATCCAGACCAGCAGAGCAGAGCTGACCAAGATAGCTGTGACTTCAGAACCACCCGCCAGAAGTCCAGTCTAAACCTGTTGACCAGATCTTGACGGCCTATTTCAAATTTATAGTGTGAGCATCCAGCCAGAACTGTGCAGAACCAATCTCTTAGTCTAAAATATTCTCATCCCATCCATTTCAACCTATTTAGAACTGCCTAGAAATTGTGTGTCCATTCTGTGATTCAAACCTGTGAAAGTGTCATTTGTCATTTGAATCTTACTTTATTTCTGAGAATCTACCTCCACTAAATCGTCCGTATCTTTTGAACCGCATGTCCTAGAAGCGAGATTTAACTTTCATTTTACAGCTAAGAACCTAAGCTTTCTAACAATTTTCTATTATAGTTTTTCCGTAATCGCGATCGACACACTCGGAAAAATTGCCGCGAATTGAAATTTGACTCAATTTCTCCACCTGTCAAAAATAACTGTCCTTTTGCTTGCAACTGCTGAAATTCGTTTTCAATCTTATAATCATTCCTGAATAATTACTAGTGTTGACCTGAACTAATTTAAAGTAGCTGTCACCTACCCTGAATCTCCTATAGGGAAATAAAATAATTTTTAGCATATTTTTCACTTCATTGCAAATCACATTAAAAAGTATTTCTGCCTGTTTTAAAGCATACCGGTTGCTCTAAGCTTGCTAGTGGGGAACGGGAATTTGAATTGCAATTTGATTGTATTCCTGATAACTGTGTGCTCTCCTTTCCATCTCTTTATATGGCATCAGAGGGGGAGTGAATTGCCGCAAGGGGAAAAAGTGATCATATTATCTCTTGTTGAAACCATTTCAGTTTATTTCTGTGCTGAATTCTTTCCATCATTGCTTTTCCTTGAAAGCATAAAAGTATTCTCTGCTACCTTATCCTTTCTATACCAACTCCTAAGTAATTAGAGAAGTGTGCTAGTGTAATATTATCCATTGTTGATCACTGTTATATTCATAAGTGTGCTATCAAATATTCATTCATTTATAAAAGTGTGATATATATTGTGTTTAATTTTTCAATAAACCTTTTAATTTGCAAAACAAACCTACTTCTTGGCTCAGTGAGGTCAGGGGGATTCAAAGAGAGGGGTGTTATGTAAAGGTTTATCATCCAGATTTATGAACTTGTCATAAAAATATATAAATAAGGGCTTCCCTTGGGCATCCCAGACTAGGCATTGACTTACAGGGTAATTCATAGAATTTTGCACAAAAGTGGCACACGCGGCTGGCGCACAGTGTCCCCGTGCGATACACTGCGCCAGCCGCGTGCGATAAAATCCATTTCATCTCACAGCGTATTCATGGATTCCAGCCTCCAAAACCAGCCGTGGCACAGAGTGGCGCAGCGACCCTGCAGCAGCGCCAGTTACGCCCCCAAGAACGCCCTCGCGCAAGGAAAAGCCTTCAAAATTCCCAATTCATCGCAAAGGGCTGCGCTAACCCTGGACTGATTCCATCAGTGTACGTGTATTTCAGAGGTGCATGGGAAGTATCACATGCGATTCCATCAGGGCATGTGTATTCCAGGGGTGCGCGGGAAGTATCACACGCAAAATCAGCAGGGTACGTGTATTTCAGGGGTGCGTGGGAAGTATCACACGCGATTCCATCAGCGTCGGTGTATTTCAGGGGTGCGCGGGAAGTATCACACGCGATTCCATGAGGGCACGTGTATTCCAGGGGTGCGCGGAAAGTATCACACGCAAAATCAGCAGGGTACGTGTATTTCAGGGGTGCGCGGGAAGTATCACACGCGATTCCATCAGGGTACGTGTATTTCAGGGGTGCGCGGGAAGTATCACCCGCGATTCCATCAGGGCACGTGTATTACAGGGGTGCGCGGGAAGTATCACACGCAAAATCAGCAGGGTACGTGTATTTCAGGGGTGCGCGGGAAGTATCACACGCGATTCCATCAGGGTACGTGTATTTCAGGGGTGCGTGGGAAGTATCACACGCGATTCCATCAGGTTACGTGTATTTCAGGGGTGCGTGGGAAGTATCACACGCGATTCCATCAGCGTACGTGTATTTCAGGGGTGCGCGGGAAGTATCACACGCGATTCCATCAGGGCACGTGTATTTCAGGGGTGCGCGGGGAGCACTACACGTGAATTGGCCGTGTGGGTCCTCCCAGGTGTTCCCTCTACACCCTCCATGGCCCCTGCAGCCAGCCCACACCACAGGGGACCACCCTGCACCCCTGCCCATGTCCCGCAGGCAGCCCATCCACCATGGCCATGCCCCCCAGCCAAGCCACATCTCACCTTGCACTACTGATCAACAACGCATGTCTCCCAGCACCCTCACCCCCAGCACTGTGGGGCACCTGCCAGCAGGCCCCCACACATGTCCAACTCATGTCCCCCTGCACCCCCACCCCCCAGCACTGTAGGACACCCTCCACCCAGCCCCCACTCATGTCTCACTGCACACCCACCCCCCTGCATCCAGGGGCACCCTCCACCAGGCCCCCACTCATGTCCCCCTGCACCCCCACCCCCCAGCACTGTGGGCCACCCTCCCCCAGGCCCCCACTCATGTCTCCCTGCACCCCCACCCCCCTGCATCCAGGGGCACCCTCCACCAGGCCCCCACTCATATCTCCCTGCACCCCCACCCCCCTGCATCCAGGGGCACCCTCCACCAGGCCCCCACTCATGTCTCCCAACACCCCTACACCCACCAGTCAGGGGCACCCTCCACCAGGCCCCCACTCATGTCCCCCTGCACCTCCACCCCCCCTGCATCCAGGGGCACCCTCCACCAGGCCCCCACTCATGTCTCCCTGCACCCCCACCCCCCACCAGTCAAGGGGGACGTTCCACCAGGCCCCCACTCATGTCCAACTCATGTCTCCCTGCACCCCCACCCCCCCAGCACTGTGGTGCACCCTCCACCAGGCCCCCACTCATGTCTCCCTGCACCCCCACCCCCCACCAGTCAGGGGCAGCCTCCATCAGGCCCCCACTCATGTCTCCCAGCACCCCCACCCCCACCAGTCAGGGGCACCCTCCACCTGGCCCCCACTCATGTCCCCCTGCACCCCCACCCCCAGCACTGTGGGCCACCCTCCCTCAGACCCCCACTCTTGTCTCCCTGCACCCCCACCCCCCAGCACTGTGGGCCACCATCCCCCAGGCCCCCACTCATGTCTCCCTGCACCCCCACCCCCCTGCACCCAGGGGCACCCTCCACCAGGCCCCCACTCATGTCTCCCTGCACCCCCACCCCCCTGCATCCAGGGGCACCCTCCACCAGGCCCCCACTCATGTCTCCCAGCACCCCTACACCCACCAGTCAGGGGCACCCTCCACCAGGCCCCCACTCATGTCCCCCTGCACCTCCACCCCCCCTGCATCCAGGGGCACCCTCCACCAGGCCCCCACTCATGTCTCCCTGCACCCCCACCCCCCACCAGTCAAGGGGGACGTTCCACCAGGCCCCCACTCATGTCCAACTCATGTCTCCCTGCACCCCCACCCCCCCAGCACTGTGGTGCACCCTCCACCAGGCCCCCACTCATGTCTCCCTGCACCCCCACCCCCCACCAGTCAGGGGCACCCTCCATCAGGCCCCCACTCATGTCTCCCAGCACCCCCACCCCCACCAGTCAGGGGCACCCTCCGCCTGGCCCCCACTCATGTCCCCCTGCACCCCCACCCCCAGCACTGTGGGCCACCCTCCCTCAGGCCCCCACTCTTGTCTCCCTGCACCCCCACCCCCCAGCATCCAGGGGCACCCTCCACCAGGCCCCCACTCATGTCCCCCTGCACCCCCACCCCCCTGCATCCAGGGGCACCCTCCACCAGGCCCCCACTCATGTCTCCCTGCACCCCCACCCCCCTGCATCCAGGGATACCCTCCACCAGGCCCCCACTCATGTCCAACTCATGTCTCCCAGCACCCCCACCCCCCACCAGTCAGGGGCACCCTCCACCAGGCCCCCACTCATGTCCCCCTGCACCCCCACACCCCTGCATCGAGGGGCACCCTCCACCAGGCCCCCACTCATGTCTCCCAGCACCCCCACCCACCAGTCAGGGGCACCCTCCACCAGGCCCCCACTCATGTCTCCCTGCACCCCCACCCCCCTGCATCCAGGGACACCCTCCACCAGGCCTCCACTCATGTCCCCCTGCACCCCCACCCCCCAGCACTGTGCTGCACCCTCCACCAGGCCCCCACTCATGTCCAACTCATGTCTCCCAGCACCCCCACCCCCCAGCACTGTAGGGCACCCTCCACCAGGCCCCCACTCATGTCCCCCTGCACCCCCACCCCCCTGCATCCAGGGGCACCCTCCACCAGGCCCCCACTCATGTCTCCCAGCACCTCCACCCCCCAGCATCCAGGGGCACCCTCCACCAGGCCCCCACTTCTTCCTACAACCCCCCCGCCCCCCAGCAGTGCGATTCGCCTGTGTACGTGTATATCAGGGTTGCGCGTGTAGTCTGACACGCGATATCAGCAGGGTACGTGTATTACGGGGTTCGCAGGAAGTTCCACATGCGATTGCCCTGGGTACGTGTATTTCGGGGTGCGTGTGAAGTTCCACATGCGATTTCAGCAGGGTACGTGTATTCCAAGGTGCGCGGGAAGTTCCACACGCGATTTCAGCAGGGTGCGTGTATTCCAAGGTGCAAGTGAAATTCCACATGTGAATCCAGCAGCCTACGTGGATTCCGGGAGTGCCGGGCAGTCCTACACGTGAATCGGCCGTGTGGGTCCTCCCAGGTGTTCACTCGACACCCTCCACGGCCCCTGCAGGCAGCACACACCACAGGGGACTACCCTGCACATGTCCCACAGGCATCCCATCCACCATGCCCATGCCCCCCAGCCAACCCACATGTCACCTTGCACTACTGCCCACCAACGCATGTCCCCCTTCACCCCCACCCCCCAGCACCGTGGTGCACCCTCCACCAGGCCCCCACTCATGTCTCCCTGCACCCCCAACCCCCACCGGTCAGGGGTATCCTCCACCAGGCCCCCACTCATGTCCCCCAACACCTCCACCCCCCACCAGTCAGGGGCCCCCTCCACCAGGCCCCCACTCATGTCCCCCTGCACCTCCACCCCCCTGCATCCGGGGGCACCCTCCACCAGGCCCCCACTCATGTCTCCCTGCACCCCCACCCCCACCAGTCAGGGGCACCCTCCACCAGGCCTCCACTCATGTCCAACTCATGTCTCCCTGCACCCCTACCCCCCAGCACTAAGGTGCACCCTCCACCAGGCCCCCACTCATGTCTCCCTGCACCCCCACCCCCCACCAGTCAGGGGCACCCTCCACCAGGCCCCCACTCATGTCTCCCAGCACCCCCACCCCCCACCAGTCAGGGGCACCCTCCACCAGGCCCCCACTCATGTCCACCTACACCCCCACCCCTCAGCACTCTGGGCCACCCTCCCCCAGGCCCCCACTCATGTCTCCCTGCACCCCCACCCCCCAGCATCCAGGGGCACCCTCCACCAGGCCCCCACTCATGTCCCCCTGCACCCCCACCCCCCTGCATCCAGGGGCACCCTCCACCAGGACCCCACTCATGTCTCCCTGCACCCCCACCCCCCACCAGTCAAGGGGGACGTTCCACCAGGCCCCCACTCATGTCTCCCTGCACCCCCACCCCCCACCAGTCAGGGGCACCCTCCATCAGGCCCCCACTCATGTCTCCCAGCACCCCCACCCCCCAGCATCCAGGGGCACCCTCCACCAGGCCCCCACTCATGTCCCCCTGCACCCCCACCCCCCTGCATCCAGGGGCACCCTCCACCAGGCCCCCACTCATGTCTCCCTGCACCCCCACCCCCCTGAATCCAGGGGTACCCTCCACCAGGCCCCCACTCATGTCCAACTCATGTGTCCCAGCACCCCCGTCCCCACACGTCAGGGGAACCCTCCACCAGGCCCCCACTCATGTCCCCCTGCACCCCCACCCCCCTGCATCCAGGGGCACCCTCCACCAGGCCCCCACTCATGTCTCCCAGCACCCCCACCCCACCAGTCAGGGGCACCCTGCACCAGGCCCCCACTCATGTCTCCCTGCACCCCCACCCCCCTGCATCCAGGGACACCCTCCACCAGGCCTCCACTCATGTCCCCCTGCACCCCACCCCCCAGCACTGTGGTGCACCCTCCACCAGGCCCCCACTCATGTCCAACTCATGTCTCCCAGCACCCCCACCCCCCAGCACTGTAGGGCACCCTCCACCAGGCCCCCACTCATGTCCCCCTGCACCCCCACCCCCCTGCATCCAGGGGCACCCTCCACCAGGCCCCCACTCATGTCTCCCAGCACCCCCACCCCCCACCAGTCAGGGGCACCCTCCACCAGGCACCCACTCATGTCTCCCAGCACCCTCACCCCCCAGCATCCAGGGGCACCCTCCACCAGGCCCCCACTCCTTCCTACAACCCCCCGCCCCCCAGCAGTGCGATTCGCCTGTGTACGTGTATATCAGGGTTGCGTGTGTAGTCTGACACGCGATATCAGCAGGGTACGTGTATTACGGGGTTCGCAGGAAGTTCCACATGTGATTGCCCTGGGTACGTGTATTTCGGGGTGCGTGTGAAGTTCCACATGCGATTTCAGCAGGGTACGTGTATTCCAAGGTGTGCGGGAAGTTCCACACGCGATTTCAGCAGGGTGCGTGTATTCCAAGGTGCAAGTGAAATTCCACATGTGAATCCAGCAGCCTACGTGGATTCCGGGAGTGCCAGGCAGTCCTACACGTGAATCGGCCGTGTGGGTCCTCCCAGCTGTTCACTCGACACCCTCCACGGCCCCTGCAGGCAGCACACACCACAGGGGACTACCCTGCACATGTCCCACAGGCATCCCATCCACCATGCCCATGCCCCCCAGCCAACCCACATGTCACCTTGCACTACTGCCCACCAACGCATGTCCCCCTACACCCCCACCCCCCAGCACTGTGGTGCACCCTCCACCAGGCCCCCACTCATGTCTCCCTGCACCCCCAACCCCCACCGGTCAGGGGTATCCTCCACCAGGCCCCCACACATGTCCCCCAGCACCTCCACCCCCCACCAGTCAGGGGCACCCTCCACCAGGCCCCCACTCATGTCCCCCTGCACCTCCACCCCCCTGCATCCAGGGACACCCTCCACCAGGCCCCCACTCATGTCTCCCTGCACCCCCACCCCCACCCGTCAGGGGCACCCTCCACCAGGCCCCCACTCATGTCCAACTCATGTCTCCCTGCACCCCCACCCCCCAGCACTAAGGTGCACCCTCCACCAGGCCCCCACTCATGTCTCTGCACCCCCACCCCCCACCAGTCAGGGGCACCCTCCACCAGGCCCCCACTCATGTCTCCCAGCACCCCCACCCCCCACCAGTCAGGGGCACCCTCCACCAGGCCCCCACTCATGTCCCCCTACACCCCCACCCCTCAGCACTCTGGGCCACCCTCCCCCAGATCCCCACTCATGTCTCCCTGCACCCCCACCCCCCAGCATCCAGGGGCACCCTCCACCAGGCCCCCACTCATGTCCCCCTGCACCCCCACCCCCCTGCATCCAGGGGCACCCTCCACCAGGACCCCACTCATGTCTCCCTGCACCCCCACCCCCCTGCATCCAGGGGCACCCTCCACCAGGCCCCCACTCATGTCCACCTGCATCCCCACCCCCCTGCATCCAGGGGCCCCCTCCACCAAGCCCCCACTCATGTCTCCCAGCACCCCCACCAGTCAGGGGCACCCTCCACCAGGCCCCCACTCATGTCTCCCTGCACCCCCACCCCCTGCATCCAGGGGCATCCTCCACCAGGCCCCCACTCATGTCCCCCTGCACCCCCACCCCCCAGCACTGTGGTGCACCCTCCACCAGGCCCCCACTCATGTCCAACTCATGTCTCCCAGCACCCCCACCCCCCAGCACTGTAGGGCACCCTCCACCAGGCCCCCACTCATGTCCCCCTGTACCCCCACCCCCTGCATCCAGGGGCACCCTCCACCAGGCCCCCACTCATGTCTCCCAGCACCCCCACGCCCCACCAATCAGGGGTACCCTCCACCAGGCCCCCACTCATGTCCCACAGCCAACATGTCATCACAATCTAAATCCCTGGCCCTTATGGTCAGCCTCCAAATGCCAAACACACACCCGAGTATTGCATCCACCCACTTAGAAATGGCAATTACATGATAGAACCCCAATGGCAAGTTTGTAAATGAACACATGTCCCTCACATACACACAATGGGTGTCAGTGAATGTCAAAACCCATATCATGATATGCATGAAACCAATGAGATGATACTACACATTGAAGTTTGAAGATAAAATATGTATTAAAAGCAACATAAATTGAATCAAAAATAAACAAACAAAAATGGGAATTAAAAAAAAAAAAAGCAGCATGTCCGTGAAATAATGTAAAACCACAAATCATAATCCAAAGGAAAGGTGTCCAAAGTCACAGTTCACAAAAGTAAATCCAATGGAAAATTAAAATCGAAAACCAGTGCTCCATGGGTAAATCATAAAAAAAAATGAAAATCCAACAGTCAACTATATACAGATAAACAATCCAGGGGCCATGATCCCAACAGAAGAAATGAAACCTATCTAATAACACTACCTAATAAAAAAAACTATATACAAAAATGTGGCCCATTGTCCAAAAGGTCCAAAAAAAATGCTAAACCAAAGGAAACCTAACACTAACTACAGAACTATTTACAAGGGCAGCAGGCTAGTCCGACGGCTCATTTCGGGATGTTCCGGGCCAGGGCATCATCAAACTCCTGCTCAATGTCCCGTAGGCGGTCCTCCTCCATGGCCCCGAGGGTCCATAGGGCCATCAACATGTTCACCTCCAACTCTCTGCGGATTGCCTCAAGGCACTCGGCCCGCCTCAGGGCCCTCCGCATGGAGTTCTCCGCCCTGACCATCGTGAGCCGTGCCTCTTCCACCCGCTGCCGCTCTGCATCTATGACGTGGCCCAACCGCTGCCACACGGAAGGCACTTCCCGTCCTGGGTCCTCCTGCCCTCCTGACCTCCGGCCGATGCCTGCCCCTCCGATGTCGAAGGCCCCGAGCCATCATGGCTCCCACCTTGTTGCTGCTGCTGCTGTGCCTCTGCCCGTACCCTGGCTCCTGCTGCCTGCACATCCTCCACCGGCTGGGGTGCAGTCGTTGATGTGGCCACCCCTGCTGGACGTCCGACTCCCGACTGTGGCAGGGATGCCTCCTCCACCAGCCTGGCCGCACCGTCAGAGGCAGCTCCATAGGGCACCCAGGTGACTAATGGGTGGGAAGATGGCACGGAGGACGACTGGCACATAGGGGGTTCAGTTGAGGAGGGGGTCTGAGCAAGCCCCATCAAACGGAGGAATCCGGCCTGGGTGACCTGTCCCAGTAGGCCGACGCGGTCAACGAGCCATTCGAGATGACGTGCAGTCTCCTCATGAAAAGACTGCAGGTCACCTCGCATGGCCCATTGACGCAACGCCACACCAGTCAGGACAGGCTCAACCCGGACCCGGATAGCCACGTCTGCAGGCAGAGGAAGGCCAGTTGTTGTGAGCTCATCCCCTGCCTGAAAACGGGTCTGGACGTAGGCATCCCTGCTGGTGCAAGATGATGCAGTGACAGGATCAGGGACAGGATTGCACACAGGCACCTCCGCGGCGGCCTGTGCTGCCTCCTGTCCCTGGTCCTGCACTGCACCACTAGCACCAGTGGAATCCCCACCTCCAGACCCCGTCTCTGTTGCTTGCACGGCCTCCTCCTCCACCAAACCCCCCACCAACCTGGATGACTCCGTGCCATCTTCCCCTGTTGGGCCCTGTGGGGTCCCAGCTGCCCCTTCTGCTGCTGAGGAGTCCAACTCCGACCTCCGCCTCTTGGACCTCCCCCCGGCAGCTGCGGCCTGGGACGCGGCACCGGACTCCTCACTCCCCGACGAGATCACAACCTGGGAGGGGAGCCGGGCCTTGCGTCTCCGGCTGGCGGTGCGATCCCCGCCGCTGTGCTCCACAGCACCTTCTCCACCCTCTTCATCAGTTGACGCTGCAGACAGGGAGAAATAAAACACAGGCATCAGGGCACTGTACAATGGACACATACACACATGACAGTTGTACATGAGTGGCATTGGCAAACCTCAGACATGGCATCACAATCGCCAACACACATGTCATTTCAACTTGCACACATGAGCCATACCACAGCCATATCGCAACTGCCAGCACCATCCATACACATACAACAGCATGAGCAGGCAAAGGTGAGCCAGACATCACATGCAACACAGGGAGTGCACTACACATGCACACACACCACCACACTTGCATGCATGTGTACACCTCTGCCAACTGTCGCAGTGTTCAGATGGGCATCCATGTCACATCTGCCAATCAGGCTTCCACATGCCGCTGTCACATGCATCCATGTTGCATCACTGTTGCACCCTTGTCAAATACACACACATGCACATGTACACAGTGCTGATACATGCAGCTGAAAACAACATCCATGTGTGACATCACGAACATGCCTACTTACATACACATTAATCCAGACATGTGTGCCCACACAACTGCATTTGGCATGCAAGCCTACACACACAAACACCATCCATGTCTCACACATGACAGCCCTCGCATGTGTTAGCCTCACAGCCCTATACACCCCCACCCATACTCGGCCCCATACAAACACATGTGCAACCTGCACACTACTGGCACATCACCACACGCACAGCTTACAATCATGATGCATGTACACTTACCGCTCGACTCCAGACGGGTCTGCCTCTTAAAGACCTGGACGTGGAGTGCTGGGGATATGCGTTCCAGGACCCTCATCTGATTGTCCGACAAGTGGCCCTGGCGCCCCTTAGCATCCGCTGCCTTCAAGAAGCGCCGGAACATGTTGAGGGTCCTGGACCTGAAGTCCTCCAGCGCTTCTTGACATGTTGGAAGTCGCGGACTGCCACCCCCTCCGCGTTGATGGCAGTCACGATGTACTTCCAGATCCGAGTCCGTCCTTCCTTGTCGGCGCGCAAACTTCCGAAGAGGGCATCATACTGCCCCAGGACTTGCTCCACCAGGACACCAACTTCAGTGGCAGTGAAGCTGGTGCCCCTCTGCCTCGCTGGCCGGGGGTTGTCAGTGGTGCCAGATGTTGCAGTGCCCGACATGACAATCCCAGAGGCAGGAGTGGGTGGGCAACTGGGTCCTGGGGCTGGGCTGTGGAGCGATGGAATCCCAGTCGGGAGTCTTCGGTTCCAGCAGGGGTGGTCACAGCAACAGGACCCCTGGCTGATGTGCAGGCAGCAAATGGCAGGGCACGTGGGCAGCAGGCAATCAGGCAGCAGCAGATGGCAGGTGGGAGCGTGCTCGGGGCTCTGGGGGGCAGTAATTCGGCCTTCTGGGCAGGAGCGTGGTCTTCCGTGTGCTTACGCGTGCCAACTTGATACGGAGTGATTTGGCATGTGAAAATCCAGCACGTCTGCGTGTAATTCGAGGAAAGGGCCTTAGCGCGTAAGCGCGTCAGCACACGTACGCGAATTCATTGGTCCAAAGGCCAACGGCGCGTTTGCGCGTCTGTGACACGCGGGCGTTTCCCTGAAAACGGGTGCATGTTACACGTCCAATGACTGCACGTCAGAGTGTCAGCGCGTGTAATTGGAGGATGGGGCCTTAGCGGATACACGCGTAAGTGACGCTGGACGTGTGGGCATGTTTAAAAGGTACGTGTAGAACGCCATTTCCTTGTACGTGCTTTTCGTGGAGAGCGAGTGGGTGAAATCTGTACTTCTTGTCGGTTCACACGTGATTTACTTCACAGCGTTCCAGGTTCGTACTCCCTGTTACCTCTGACAGCTTTTTCTCTTCTTGTCTTTTTCCTGGGCCTGTTTCCTCAAACAGCGTTCACTTCTCCTGTTGTCCTGTCTCCTCAGACAGCATACAATTCTTCTTTTGGCGGGGGTGTTGCCAACGCGCACACGCTCGTATTTTACACGTGATTTTTCCTGGCAGACGGTGAGTCGCGCACGTATTTGACATCTGTGCTTGCCCTGTGTGTTGCCTACCCCTTCAGAGGTCAGTCTAGGCTGCGTGTGACACGCATACGTTCATTTTTGTGTTTCTGGGTGCCACAGCGTAGTGCAGGTTTATTTTTCCACGCACATGGTGTAGGAGGGTTTGCGTGCACATTATCTCCCTTTTTCGGGGTGCCTGTGCGTTGCGTGACCCGTCATCTTCCCTCAGGGGTCACATACAGCCTTGCTAGAGCACTAGGGTACGAATTCCATCTAGTACCCTACCCCTTTGACCCCCAATTGCCCAGGACAATAGTTCACTGCAACTCCCATACGCACAACTACATCAGTGCCATGGTTGGGAGGCGAGCACGCGGTAAGGGTGGCAAAGGTGGGCGAGCCACAAGAGGTGGCCGTGGTGGATATGGTAGGGGACATGGCCAGGACTTGCAGGGTGCCCCTAGCCCCCCATGTGTGGGTGACCAATGAGGGACACCCATGCCCCGCCCCCCTGGTTGAGGGTAACGTGGCTGACACCATCCCTGCTCAGCCCTTGTTGGACCAGCCCATTGTGGCACCAGACCTGGCACTGGGTGACTCCATGGCTGACTTCCAGGTCAGCAGGTCTAGGCAGCGTGTGGTGGTGCACGTTGGTGTCACCAGCCCACGTGGATCAGGGGCAGCTATGTCATCTGCTGCCCCGAGTAGGCAGGGTGGGGAGGCTGCAGGGGCAGCTGCGGCTCCATCCACCCCAGCTCTGAGTGTCCCAGCCAGGACAGTGTCGGTCCTAGTCCATCCTACTGACGTTCCCCCTGACTACATCACACTTCAGCTAATGCCTGCACCAAGTCCCATGGTGAGTGTTCATTCCCACACTCCTAGTCCACAGTCCACCGGGTCTCCTGCCCCTAGTGTCCAGAGCGGCGTAGGACACTCAGTATCACCACCACCTTCCAAGCGGAAGAGGAAGAGTGCTCGTCCAGTACAGGCTGATGCCCCAGACACGGCTGCACAGTCCGGCCCACCAAGGAAGCCCAGCTTCAATCAGGTCGAACTTGATTGATGCACTTGTGGAGTATGTGTCCGCACATGACAGCGAAATGGTGATTACTGCAGGATGCAAGACCACACCTGCACAATGTCAGGCACACTGGCAGACCATTGCGGAACTCATAAGTGCCCTTGGATTCGTGAGGCGCACAGCTAATGATTGCTACAAGCGCTGGAATGACCTTAAGCGCAGGGCAAAGAAAAAGCTGGCCTCAAGTCATGCCGCAACTCTAGTGACTCGAGGTGGGTCTCCGGCAGAGGACATAGAACTCACTCCACATGAGTATGTTGCTGGGACCTACGTCACGGAGGAACAGATCCAAGGCGTGGGAGACCTGCCAGATTACGAGGCATTGTCCGGTGAGTGCACATGCATGTGTGTGTCATCCATGTGCATGGTGTGTGTGTGAGTGCTTCTGATTGAGTGCCAGGTGAGGGGGGTGTGCCTGAGTGGTTTGGGTCACCCATGTGCTTCATCCAATACATTCTGCGCACCAGGATTTGGGTGTTGCAGTATCCCTTCTGGCAACAGTAGACATTCAGCCCAACCTCACGCAAGTCGCCCCTGAATTGTCATCTTGCCACAACATAGTTGCATGTTATTCTGTGTTCATTCAGGCTGATTGTCTGCATTCCACCACTTTCACTGGGCATTTCTCAGTCCTATTGTCACATGTGTGACATGGCTAGGGTACATGCCATCTGTGTGATGGCATGTGTCATGTATGTGTATTGGACATGCCAATCACAGGCCAATGTGTGATGGCACTGCTAGGCAGCATGTAGCAAATTTGTTGGTCTTCCATCCTGGTGTCATCAATGTGTGCCATTTGCCTCCCCTTCATACGCAGTGACAGTGCATGCATGGGAGGGTTATAGTCATGTGGTACATGTGTCAATGAAGTACTTTTTCTGTTGCTTCTCAGCCCTAATTGTGTTCCATGTTGCTAATGCCTGTTCCCATTTCTTTTCTTTCATGTCTTTGCAGGGGATGACGCACTTGATACTGCTGGGGTTGTGGAGATGGTGCAGACCCAGGAGGGGTCTCAGGCCCGACTGGGCACGAGTGAGGGACATGGTGTGGTGGTGGGTGAGAACCCACACTTGCTGCAGGCCGTCATCTCAAGGGGTGTCTCTGGGTGCACCTCCCCCGAGCTCTATTCAGGTGTCGATTCGGATGATGAGACCTATGTTGCGTCGCAGGTAAGTGTTTCTGGGAGGGATTCTGTACTGTCCAACCCACCTGCACCAGGGGTAGAACCCTCAATGGGGATGTCAGTGTTGGTAGGTCCGCCTTTGGTGGTTACGGATGCAGGGTCACACTCCGCTACATCTGATCCGGTTCCTGGGCCAGCAGATCAGAGGGGGAATGCAGTCCTGCAGCCTCAGGCAGTGCCGGCACAGCAAGGCGCAGTTCGCCTTACCCCAGACAGGTGTGGTACCCGCCGACGCGGTGGCCGTACGCCACCTGGCAATACCGCATGGGAGCAATCCATATACGGTATGGCAAACCAACAGGCAGCATCAACTGAGATGATGGCTCAGGCCATGGATAGGGTGGCCACTTCCATTGTCCCCCAAGAAAGGCTAATTGAACAACTACAGCAGGCAACAGACTCCATTAGCCAGTCACACAGGGAGGACATGTTGGCGTCCAACAGGGACAGGCAGGCGGCAATGGAGACTCTGCAGGAAGCCATTTCCATTGAGTCCCAGGGTCACAGGAAAGCCCTGAGGGTGGAACTCCGTCAGCTCAGGGCACCTCTGGTTGAGCTTGAGGCTTCAGCTAACAAGAGGACAGAACAGCAGCTGGAGCGGCTCACACGTACGCTCTCAGCTGAGATGCAGGCAACTAGGGCGGAGGTCCGGGCATCCCGTGAGTTGTTGCATGGGGATCTACGCACAATTATCCTCCAGAACCAGACCTTCCACACCCGCATGCTTGCTGCCATGGAGGACAAGACTAGGGCTTTGCGTGGGCTGCCTCCCATAGTGCCACCACCTCCTGATGCAGCTGCAGAGGGTGAGGAGAGCGACAGCAGCGATTCTCCCACAATAGGGTAGCCGTGCAGGCCATGAGCCCATGGAGGTGTTTTTTTTTTTCGCAAGATCCACACAGGTGGGTTTTGGTGTGAACCCTGTCCTCAGACCTCCTGGGTGGCCTCCCCCACCCCCCTGTGCCCAGTAATGGCCATTTTTGATTTTAATTTTTTTTTATTTTTTATTTTTTGTATTTTTTGGACAGTGTGTTGCCTTGTGTGGCTCCCGTGGGCATAAGCTGTATTGTGGCTGGGCACATGCAGGCTTGTCCTGAATTTGGGTCAGATGCTTCCCGTTTCCATGGGCTTGCAAAGGGTGTGCCCAAGTGACATTGACTTTCACGGTGACGTTGGACTCCCATTTAATGTGTGGGCAGTCTGTAGTCAATACTGTGTATACATTCCTAGTGCATATTGTTGTTGTATTGTACACTGCATGGTGTATTGATATGTGGCTCTGCATCCATCTCATCCTCCTAATTTGCAGGTCCATTTCTCATGTCTTCACAAGGCGGTCTACTTTGGGACTGGAGTCCATGTTGTAAGCAGTGCACCTACACTCTTGCGTGGCGCTAACACTGTATACTTGGAAGTGTTCGAAGTGCTGCCATTATCAGGTAGTGAGGCTACCAATTTTTTAAGTCCATACTGTCATGTTTATGGTAGGTTGGAGGTTGTGTAGGTGATTGGTATTCTTGGTAAGTATTTGGTAATATGTGTTGTTGGTCCTGCATTACTGTGAGCATTTCATGTGTGGCCAGTTTCCATTAGGGACACTGTAGTTGGTGACACTTGGGGCATGTTGTGGGGATTAATTTGTTTGCTCTCACATTGCATGACATGCCATGGTGTGTTGTGTGGCCGTGCCGGGGAGGGGTTGGGTGACATGCCACTGTTCTCATGTTGTATTTTGCAAGTGGGTATTCATTTTTGCTGCATGGAAGTGTGTCTTTTGATGACACTGCATTGGTGGTGTTTGTTTAGGTAGGGATGCACACATTGTGACACTTCCAGATGAACAATCTCAGGCTGCTATGGTTCTGACAGTTGACTGTCCCTTTGTTCATCATAATTGTCAGATTGAGTCATCATTGATTGTCCAATGGCATGTGCCAGGGCTGTGTGCACTCCACAGGGGTGTGCTTTCTATGTGAAGTAATTAGCCACCAGCTGCGTATGGGCTGCCTCACCCCGTGCCCTTTCCCCTCCTATGTGCAGTGGGCGTGCATGTGATTGGGGATGTGGGGGCACCACCATGTCCACAGCCAGGCCCCGGCGTGTTGCAACATTGTGCAGGACACATGCTGCCACTATGATCCTGCACACTACTGGGGGAGCGTATAACAGCTGTCCGCCAGAACGGTCAAGGGAGCGAAAGCGTGACTTGAGCACTCCTAATGTGCGCTCCACTATGCCCCGGGTTGCAATATGGGCTGTGTTGTATCTTACCTCGGGAGGCGTGATGGGGTTCCGAATTGGCGTCATCATGTGGGTGCTCAGAGGGTAGGCACTGTCCCCTGGGGAGGTGGTGAGGGGGATCATTAGTGGGGTATTGGCATTACTCTGTATCTGTCATGCATGCGTGTGCTGTGACATTTCTACTCACCAAGCAGCCATGCATCGCCATGCCGCCCAGCTTCCATGTCCCGGTTTAGGGTTGACATCCTGTAAATGAAGCTGTCGTGGGTGGACCCTGGATAGTTGGCATATACTGAGGTGATGATTCCCTTGGCGTCACATACTACCTGGACGTTGATGGAATGCCAGTGCTTGCGGTTTCTATAGATGTGCTCAGATGCCCTGGGGGGACGTAGAGCCACATGGGTGCAATCAATGGCACCTAGCACTTTGGGGAATTGTGCCACCCTGTAGAAATCCTGGCTGACAGCCTGCCTTTCTGCAGGTGTTCTGGGCAGGTATATGTTCCTGCGGACTGATGGGCGTGCAGTGATGATGGCCAAAACCTGGTGTAGGCACTGTGACTACGTGGCCTGTGACACCCCCCCACTATGGCACTTGTCAGCTGAAATTATCCGGTAGCCAAGAAGTGCAGTACATTGAGGACCTTCTCCAGGGGGCTGAGTGCTTGGGAGCACAGGGTGGGTGATGTGAGGTCATCCTCCCACTCACTGACCAGGTCGAGTATTATGTGTGGTGGAAACCTGTACCTCCCATACACCTGGTCATCAGGCATACCAAATAGGCTGGTTTTGGGTGTGAAGATTCTGGCCCTGACTATCCTTCTCCTCCTCCTGCGGTATCCCACGGCCACTGCTGCTAGGAACGGTATATTCATCCTGGCGTCTGAGCTTGTTTGTTGTTTGCTCACTCTTTTATGCTGCGCGGGACGTGCGCCTGTTTCAGGATTGGTCCTTTTATTTTTTGGCGCGTTGTAGGCGACCGTGTAATTCTTCCCGCCCACCCCAGGAATACACGTAACACACACTCCCAGGCCCAGTCGCGAGTAAATATTCCCGCCCACCCCTGGAATACACGTACCCCACTCTCACAGGCCCAGTCGCGTGTGGAACTTCACGCGCACACACCAAAATACACGTACCCTGCAAATTCGCGTGTGAAACTTCCCACGCACCCCGAAATACATGTACCCTGCTGGTATCGCGTGTGGAAGTTCACACGGACCCATGATACACGTACCCTGATGGAATCGCGTGTGAGACTACCCACGCACTCCGAAATACACGTACCCTGCTGGTATCGCATGTGGAAGTTCACGCGGACCCATGATACACGTACCCTGATGGAATCGCGTGTGAGACTACCCGCGCACCCCTTGAATACACGTACCCAGGCAAATCACACAGCTGGGGGGTGGGGGTGCAGGGAGACATGAGTGGGGGCCTGGTGGAGGGTGCCCCTGGATGCAGGGGGGTGGGGGTGCTGGGAGACATGAGTGGGGGCCTGGTGGAGGGTGCCCCTGGATTCAGGGGGGTGGGGGTGCAGGGCGACATGAGTGGGGGCCTGGTGGAGGGTGCACCACAGTGCTGGGGGGTGGGGGTGCAGGGGGACATGAGTGGGGGCCTGGTGGAGGGTGCCCCTGCATGCAGGGGGGTGGGGGTGCAGGGCGACATGAGTGGGGGCCTGGTGGAGGGTGCACCACAATGCTGGGGGGGTGGGGGTGCAGGGGGACATGAGTGGGGGCCTGCTGGAGGGTGCCCCTGACTGGTGGGGGTGGGGGTGCTGGTTGACATGAGTGGGGGCCTGGTGGAGGGTGACCCTGACTGGTGAGGGTGCAGGGAGACATGAGTGGGGGCCTGGTGGAGGGTGCCCCTGGATGCAGGGGGGTGGGGGTGCAGGGAGACATGAGTGGGGGCCTGGTGGAGGGTCCCCCTGGATGCAGGGGGGTGGGGGTGCAGGGAGACATGAGTGGGGGCCTGGTGGAGGGTGCCCCTGGATGCAGGGGGTGGGGGTGCAGGGGGACATGAGTGGGGGCCTGGTGGAGGGTGCCCCTGGATGCAGGAGGGTGGGGGTGCTGGGAGACATGAGTGGGGGCCTGGTGGAGGGTGCCCATGGATGCTGGGGGGTGGGGGTGCAGGGCGACATGAGTGGGGGCCTGGTGGAGGGTGCACCACAGTGCTGGGGGTGGGGGTGCAGGGAGACATGAGTGGGAGCCTGCTGGAGGGTGCACCACAGTGCTGGGGGGTGGGGGTGCAGGGAGACATGAGTGGGGGCCTGGTGGAGGGTGCCCCTGGATGCAGGGGTGTGGGGGTGCAGGGAGACATGAGTGGGGGCCTGGTGGAGGGTGCACCACAGTGCTGGGGGGTGGGGGTGCAGGGAGACATGAGTGGTGGCCTGGTGGAGGGTGCACCACAGTGCTGGGGGGTGGGGGTGCAGGGAGACATGAGTGGGGGCCTGGTTGGAGGGTGCCCCTGGATGCAGGGGGTGGGGGTGCAGGGAGACATGAGTGGGGGCCTGGTGGAGGGTGCACCACAGTGCTGGGGGGTGGGGGTGCAGGGAGACATGAGTTGGACATGAGTGGGGGCCTGGTGGAGGGTGCCCCTGACTGGTGGGGGGTGGGGGTGCAGGGAGACATGAGTGGTGGCCTGGTGGAGGGTGCACCACAGTGCTGGGGGGTGGGGGTGCAGGGAGACATGAGTGGGGGCCTGGTTGGAGGGTGCCCCTGGATGCAGGGGGTGGGGGTGCAGGGAGACATGAGTGGGGGCCTGGTGGAGGGTGCACCACAGTGCTGGGGGGTGGGGGTGCAGGGAGACATGAGTTGGACATGAGTGGGGGCCTGGTGGAGGGTGCCCCTGACTGGTGGGGGGTGGGGGTGCAGGGAGACATGAGTGGGGGCCTGGTGGAGGGTGCCCCTGCATGCAGGGGGGTGGGGGTGCAGGGCGACATGAGTGGGGGCCTGGTGGAGGGTGCACCACAATGCTGGGGGGTGGGGGTGCAGGGGGACATGAGTGGGGGCCTGCTGGAGGGTGCCCCTGACTGGTGGGGGTGGGGGAGCTGGTTGACATGAGTGGGGGCCTGGTGGAGGGTGACCCTGACTGGTGAGGGTGCAGGGAGACATGAGTGGGGGCCTGGTGGAGGGTGCCCCTGGATGCAGGGGGGTGGGGGTGCAGGGAGACATGAGTGGGGGCCTGGTGGAGGGTCCCCCTGGATGCAGGGGTGTGGGGGTGCAGGGAGACATGAGTGGGGGCCTGGTGGAGGGTGCCCCTGGATGCAGGGGGTGGGGGTGCAGGGGGACATGAGTGGGGGCCTGGTGGAGGGTGCCCCTGGATGCAGGAGGGTGAGGGTGCAGGGCGACATGAGTGGGGGCCTGGTGGAGGGTGCACCACAGTGCTGGGGGTGTGGGTGCAGGGGGACATGAGTGGGGGCCTGCTGGAGGGTGCCCCTGACTGGTGGGGGTGGGGGTGCTGGTTGACATGAGTGGGGGCCTGGTGGAGGGTGCCCCACAGTGCTGGGGGGTGGGGGTCCTGGTTGACATGAGTGGGGGCCTGGTGGAGGGTGCCCCACAGTGCTGGGGGGTGGGGGTGCAGGGAGACATGAGTGGGGGCCTGGTGGAGGGTGCACCACAGTGCTGGGGGTGGGGGTGCAGGGAGACATGAGTGGGAGCCTGCTGGAGGGTGCACCACAGTGCTGGGGGGTGGGGGTGCAGGGAGACATGAGTGGGGGCCTGGTGGAGGGTGCCCCTGGATGCAGGGGTGTGGGGGTGCAGGGAGACATGAGTGGGGGCCTGGTGGAGGGTGCACCACAGTGCTGGGGGGTGGGGGTGCAGGGAGACATGAGTGGTGGCCTGGTGGAGGGTGCACCACAGTGCTGGGGGGTGGGGGTGCAGGGAGACATGAGTGGGGGCCTGGTTGGAGGGTGCCCCTGGATGCAGGGGGTGGGGGTGCAGGGAGACATGAGTGGGGGCCTGGTGGAGGGTGCACCACAGTGCTGGGGGTGGGGGTGCAGGGAGACATGAGTTGGACATGAGTGGGGGCCTGGTGGAGGGTGCCCCTGACTGGTGGGGGGTGGGGGTGCAGGGAGACATGAGTGGGGGCCTGGTGGAGGGTGCCCCTGGATGCAGGGGGCTTGGGGTGCAGGGAGACATGAGTGGGGGCCTGGTGGAGGGTGCCCTGGATGCAGGGGGGTGCAGGGAGACATGAGTGGGGCCTGGTGGAGGGTGCCCCACAGTGCTGGGGGTGGGGGTGCAGGGAGACATGAGTGGGGGCCTGGTGGAGGGTGCACCACAGTGCTGGGGGGTGGGGGTGCAGGGAGACATGAGTGGGGGCCTGGTGGAGGGTGCCCCTGGATGCAGGGGGTGGGGGTGCAGGGAGACATGAGTGGGGGCCTGGTGGAGGGTGCACCACAGTGCTGGGGGGTGGGGGTGCAGGGAGACATGAGTTGGACATGAGTGGGGGCCTGGTGGAGGGTGCCCCTGACTGGTGGGGGGTGGGGGTGCAGGGAGACATGAGTGGGGGCCTGGTGGAGGGTGCCCCTGGATGCAGGGGGCTTGGGGTGCAGGGAGACATGAGTGGGGGCCTGGTGGAGGGTCCCCCTGGATGCAGGGGGGTGGGGGTGCAGGGAGACATGAGTGGGGGCCTGGTGGAGGGTGCCCCTGGATGCAGGGGGTGGGGGTGCAGGGGGACATGAGTGGGGGCCTGGTGGAGGGTGCCCCTGGATGCAGGAGGGTGGGGGTGCTGGGAGACATGAGTGGGGGCCTGGTGGAGGGTGCCCCTGGATGCAGGGGGGTGGGGGTGCAGGGCGACATGAGTGGGGGCCTGGTGGAGGGTGCACCACAGTGCTGGGGGTGTGGGTGCAGGGGGACATGAGTGGGGGCCTGCTGGAGGGTGCCCCTGATTGGTGGGGGTGGGGGTGCTGGTTGACATGAGTGGGGGCCTGGTGGATGGTGCCCCACAGTGCTGGGGGGTGGGGGTCCTGGTTGACATGAGTGGGGGCCTGGTGGAGGGTGCCCCACAGTGCTGGGGGGTGGGGGTGCAGGGAGACATGAGTGGGGGCCTGGTGGAGGGTGCACCACAGTGCTGGGTGTGGGGGTGCAGGGAGACATGAGTGGGAGCCTGCTGGAGGGTGCACCACAGTGCTGGGGGGTGGGGGTGCAGGGAGACATGAGTGGGGGCCTGGTGGAGGGTGCCCCTGGATGCAGGGGTGTGGGGGTGCAGGGAGACATGAGTGGGGGCCTGGTGGAGGGTGCACCACAGTGCTGGGGGGTGGGGGTGCAGGGAGACATGAGTGGGGGCCTGGTGGAGGGTGCCCCTGGATGCAGGGGGTGGGGGTGCAGGCAGACATGAGTGGGGGCCTGGTGGAGGGTGCACCACAGTGCTGGGGGGTGGGGGTGCAGGGAGACATGAGTTGGACATGAGTGGGGGCCTGGTGGAGGGTGCCCCTGACTGGTGGGGGGTGGGGGTGCAGGGAGACATGAGTGGGGGCCTGGTGGAGGGTGCCCCTGGATGCAGGGGGCTTGGGGTGCAGGGAGACATGAGTGGGGGCCTGGTGGAGGGTGCCCTGGATGCAGGGGGGTGCAGGGAGACATGAGTGGGGCCTGGTGGAGGGTGCCCCACAGTGCTGGGGGGTTGGGGTGCAGGGAGACATGAGTGGAGGCCTGGTGGAGGGTGCACAACAGTGCTGGGGGGTGGGGGTGCAGGGGGACATGAGTGGGGGCCTGGTGGAGGGTGCCCCTGACTGGTGGGGGGTGGGGGTGCTGGGAGACATGAGTGGGGGCCTGGTGGAGGGTGCCCCACAGTGCTGGGGGGTGGGGGTGCTGGGAGACATGAGTGGGGGCCTGGTGGAGGGTGCACCACAGTGCTGGGGGCTGGGGGTGCTGGGAGACATGAGTGGGGGCCTGGTGGAGGGTGCCCCTGACTGGTGGGGGGTGGGGGTGCTGGGAAACATGAGTGGGGGCCTGGTGGAGGGTGCCCCACAGTGCTGGGGGGTGGGGGTGCAGGGAGACATGAGTTGGACATGAGTGGGGGCCTGGTGGAGGGTGCCCCTGACTGGTGGGGTTTGGGGGTGAAGGGAGACATGAGTGGGGGCCTGGTGGAGGGTGCACCACAGTGCTGGGGGGTGGGGGTGCAGGGAGACATGAGTTGGACATGAGTGGGGGCCTGGTGGAGGGTGCCCCTGACCGGTGGGGGGTGGGGGTGTAGGGGGACAGGAGTGGGGGCCTGATGGAGGGTGCCCCTGGATGCAGAGGGGTAGGGGTGCTGGGAGACATGCGTTGGTGGGCAGTAGTGCAAGGTGACATGTGGGTTGGCTGGGGGGCATGGCCATGGTGGATGGGCTGCCTGCGGGACATGTGCAGGGGTCTAGGGTAGTCCCCTGTGGTGTGGGCCGCCTGCAGGGGCCGTGGAGGGTGTAGAGGGAACAGCTGGGAGGACCCACACGGCCAATTCACGTGTGGGACTCCCCGGCACCCCAGAAATACACGTAGGCTGCTGGATTCGCGTGTGGAATTTGCCGCGCACCCGGAGTACACGTACCCTGCTGAAATTACGTATCGAACTTCACGCGCACACACCGAGATACATGTACCCTGCAAATTTGCGTGTGAAACTTCCCACGCACCCCGGAATAGACGTGTCCAGGCCAATCGCGTGTGGAACTTCCCGCGAACCCCGTAATACACGCACATGCTATTTTTCATACAGTGGGTGTCCGTGTTTGTCGGTACCCCTTTGCGCCTCATTTGTCCTAGAGGGCCACTGTATGGATCATTCAGCATAGCTGTATATGGGTGCTTTTTGTTAGCGCACATTTTGGCGCACATTTATTTCAGGCGCAGGGACGCTACCGCCTGCTTTCTTGTGGCGTACTTGTTTGGCCCTGTGCGCGTCTTTGACCGTGCGCTGGTTTGCCCTATTGGATTCCATGAATACGAGTTGTAGGCGAGTGTGTAGGCGTTCTGCGCACTTGCCTCCTGTACTTCCCCCGTGACGCCCATATTTTCGCGTGTTGTTCCCCATTCCGAGTGTTACGTCCCGTGTTCCGCCTACTTTTGTAATGTGCGCCGCGCTATGTGCGATTTCACAGCGGTTGTGGCGCACGCCGTTGGATGACCTGTGCGCCGGCGTGCGCCACGCACTTTTTCAGCGCACATCCAATGTTTTTCTCGCGCACGGACTTCCATGAATCGATGTGCGCTGGTTTCCTGGTGATTTTCGCAGTTGCACTGCGATTTTCGCACTTTTACTGCAAATCGCACGTTTTGGCACCTCTGCGCAGGAATTTTCGGCGCACATTAATTCCATGAATCAGCCAGATTGTTGGAGTGCTGAATTCGAGTCACTAACACCTCTCTCGCTCATTCCTGACTGTCTATCCGTGATTCAGGATTGGTGCGCTTCCAACAACCTCTGCCTTAATGCCAGTAAGACGGAGATCCTTCTCGTTTGGGGTATTACCCAATTTGATCAATGTTTATTGATAGAATGGTACATCTGGCCGAATTTGGTGATCTATCAATTTTGGTAATCACTACCGAACATGGGGGCGGAGGTTGCAGGGGTGTCCCCCGCTCCCTATGTTCGGTAGTGATGACCTTTGGGATAGCGGGGGTGTTCCCTGCTTCCGGAGGATTGGCGGCAGTGGACGGGAAAACAAAGAAACAAAAAGCAGAAAAGTGGACCCTGCAGCGTCGGATCCGACCAGCATAGGAGAGATGGAACTGACGCTGCAGGGTCAAAAGGAAAGCGGACACATAAAAGGTAAGTGGGGGGGTAGAGATGTATTGGGGATTTGGGGGAGCATGGACATATTGATTTTGTCTGTGGAAAACTGGTTTCACAGCGAAATTACCTACGCTCAATTCCGCCCGCGAACAATTATGCCGGCTAAATCACATAGAACCCTCATTGGGACCCCTACTGTATCTCTGCAGCCCTGAAATATCTCCACTGGCTCCCGGTGGCTGCAAGGATCAGGTTCAAGACCCTCTGCAATGTCCACAAAGCTTTCTGGGACCGGGGCCCACACTAGATTCAACTCTCTCTTCCAAAATACCTTCTTTCTCAAGTCCTCCGCTCAGCAACCTCCAGAGAGTGAGGGGTAGATCTCTCTCCTCTGCAGGTGCCTCCCTCTGGAATGGCCTCCCTGCACCTATCAAACTTGAGCCGGACCACCTGAAGTTCCAGAAGAAGCTCAAGACCTTCCTTTTCTCCTCTGTTTTCTCTCCCTACCCTGCTGACCACCTGTCTGCGGCATCGACTGGTTGCTTAGTTACCCTCTCAGTCTCACTTCTTACTCGGCTCCTCCATGATTAGTCTCCCACGCACTCCCTCCAGGCCTGCTGTGCACTTAGGGGATGTAGTTGTAATCTCTACAGTCCCCTGCCTCCTTGCACTTATCCAGAGCCATGCTGCCCTGGCTGCACTTACTCAATGCAGTAATGCCCTGATTGCACTTCCTCCTTCCCTCTCCCTAACACTTCCCATTCTCCCTTCCCCATGCGCTTGGCGTTGTCACACTTGCACAATCTGAATGACACGAGGGCTAATAAGATGGTTTGTGTAGTCCGCCCTCTGTCTTCCCTCCATTGTCTTGTCTCGCCTAGGAACACTTGTGTACAGGTGGGTTATAAATGACTTATCAGATCATATCACTAGTCTGTGAAACTGTGCCTTCTGTATTTTTCAGTGCTCATCTGCATGGGATTTTGAACATAATCATATATTCTGTGTTTAGAGTCTCTTGCATCCTCTCCAACTTGTTTAACTGATAACAGTGTATATTGCACAAGAGGGGCCCCTAGTTACAGGAAAAAACACTCAATTTGTTATACCTCTGAGCAGTGCTGCTACTTTAAGGAAAACCCATGTGATTTTGTTTTAAATATACTCTCTACGGAGCCTCAAGTGGGCTCTTTTTATATATTTTATAAACAAGTACGGGCTAGATTATGTGCCCAGCCATTGCCCTTCCTATGAGAGGGTTACAAATAGGGCTCTGATAAGATTTTTCTCGACAGTTTTGGAATTTTGAGTAAAAAAATGTCTCATTGAGTACAAAAGTAATTTGTATTGCAAATGGTGAAAAGTGAAAATACACTCTAACTCTAGAATAGATCTTTTTGTAATCCTAACTTATACCCACCTACTAGAAATGTTAAAAAGAGCACCCTCCTGTGCCACCGGTCTGATTTTACCACTGATGCAAAAATATATGTGGAAGAGGAAGGAAGGAAGGAAGGAAGGAAGGAAGGAAGGAAGGAAGGAAGGAAGGAAGGAAGGAAGGAAGGAAGGAAGGAAGGAAGGAAGGAAGGAAGGAAGGAAGGAAGGAAGGAAGGAAGGAAGGAAGGAAGGAAGGAAGGAAGGAAGGAAGGAAGGAAGGAAGGAAGGAAGGAAGGAAGGAAGGAAGGAAGGAAGGAAGGAAGGAAGGAAGGAAGGAAGGAGCAAGTGTCTATTGTTTTCTAATTTGGTTGGGTATATTTCTGCTTCTTTTACGGGAGAATTTGCTTGATTTTGGTGAGTAAAGTGTGTCTCTTATGTCTAGGGCTGGTTATGGTTTGGTAATCTCTGCCATGTTATCTGACAAGGTAATGTTGATGGTAAGCAGTGGGACAGGAATTCAGATGATCATACTCTGCGGTGCAACAGTTCTTACGCAATTATTCTCCTGATACACACATTATTGGATGTCTGTTCTTCTGAAACCTGAATTACTTCCTTCTAGTGGCAAGTGACCGCTTATTGACATGCTTTCCTGCACACGCCTTTTGGTTCCCATTATTCTTTCTCGAAAATAATGTGCTATGTGTGTATTGTTTGTCAGCACATGAGTTATGATAATCGAAATTTGTTGTGTTTAAAGCACATACGCTTTTTTTAATTGGCATGAAACATGTTCTTCCTTGCCCCTTCCTTGTCTCTGGGCAGTGTTTAACACTCGACAAATGAATGGGCACAAATACACCCATTGCTTAAACTGAGCACGCAATGTTTTTTGTAATTCGTACATGTATGTTTCTCTGTATATGAGTACTTTGCATGGATTGGTTTATGAGGTCTCTTAGAACTGCGTATAAAACATTTGTTTTTTGTATCCAATATATTTAGAAAAAAGAGGCACCTTTTCTACTGATTTGTAAAGCACTGCAATGGTTGGGGAGGGTGACAATTCCTTCCACAGTTCCTTAGGAGGTGATAGTGCTTACCCTGTTAGTCAGTTGCGTACATGGAAAATAATGTGCTCACACAAGCACACCATTTCTGCACTTAGGGAGAACTCATTAGAGGAAGCGTTGAGTCCATTTGTTATATATTCAGCACCACTCCTGCCAGTTAAATCATATGTGAGGATTGTACCCTAAAAACTAGATCGATCTGCTGACAAATTTGAAATATTTAGAGGCTAGCAATTTCGATAGGTTAAACTGTATGGTATTAAATGAGGTGCCGAGGATCACACACTTTGGTGAAATGGTCAAGCTGGGATCTGGACCCAGACTGCAATTTCACCACTTTACCGCATTGTTTCCCAATTCTTGTGATACATGAAGGTGTGATTGTTTGTGAATGTTTGACTTTCTATGAACTGATATAATGCCCTATTTTATAGACTGACTAAGAAAGTACAAAAATCACATGATAACCCAAATATGACAACCTTTTAAAAAAAACTTGAAGAAACATGTTATACAAAAGGAGAATGATTTTACTGTAGCTTTGTTTTCTCCTTGGCCAAGGAAAGTATTCAAGTACCATAACTACTCATAAATGTGAGCCTATACAAGCTCCCCTGTGTGGTTTATTACTATGTTTTAACGCTTTAAGTACACCCAACAAAGGAAACTGTATGATAAGGTCACACCTGCGTGTAGATATTTTTCGACATATAGTTACAAATTATTATCGATGTTGTGAAGAACGCTTTTTGTAAAAAAAAAAGCAAACGTTTTGTATCAAATGTGCAAACTCAAATAAATTGGCCAGAGGCCTGTGACATTTAGACGGCCCTATCCCGTCTAAGACCCCTTCTATTCAAAAGGCATACATGAAATGAAAGAACAAGCACATGGGGTAAACTCCTCCTCCCCTCTTTTCTCCTCTCCACCTTTTTGATGTTCGTGCCACCACCTCTCTGTTGATATCTTTGCTCGTCTTCTAGACTGCTGGCTCTACCTCCACTGTACCTTCCTACTCCTCTTACCCCTTTCTCTCCCTTTCCTCCTACTCCTCCTCTCCACTCCAGGTATCTTCCTTAGCTGCTACCACCTTCAGTTCTCCCTCTCCTCCACCTCCAGTGTCATTCTCTCCTTCGTTTCGACTTGTTCCTTCTGCTACGCCACTTTCTATCACTTCTAACCTCCTCAACACACTGCGACACATTCTCCACCTCTATATGCATCAAGCTCTGATTCCCATACATCCTGTTATCAATTGTGGTCTGGCAGGTTTTCCCATGTGATCAGCGATTGTGAGATGGACATCAGCTGGCAATACGGACTATGCAAGCATGAGGATGTCAATGCTTGTTGGAGAACTGCAAATTCCCTAGCTTCTTGAACTTGTCCTTCGTGACCTAGCGCAGCTCTGTGAGCTCTCATCAAGGTGGTCTGCCATTTTGAATTTGTGCTGCTGAGCAGCACTAGTATGCTTGCTACATTGTGCTGCCAGTTCCTGTTCTGAAGCTGTGAACCAATCTTCGAGTCTTGCAGTTGTCTTTCCATGGGGTCAGACATAAATGATCCGACAGTTGGACAGAAAGACAGGCTCCCATTTCCTGGCAAAGCACATCTCCTTATTTGTAAAAGTCACAAGCTGGAGTATTTGGGCAGAATTCCATTTTCGGGGCTCATTTTGCCTTTTCTGTGAGTGCCCTGAAGTTTTTTCTGGCTTTCATGGTTTGCAGACTGTGGGGAAGGAACATGATTTTCTGTTTTTTTTTGGTTCTATTTACGGTTTATTTTAAACCCTTACAAAACCGAGAATAGGAACGAAATAAGTCAAAATGAAAATTAGTGTCATGATACAGTTCAATCCATATTAAACGTACTAAGTAACAAAAACATTCATACCTTTGCACTTTACACATGCTACATTCGGTCTAAAGTTGGAATCCTTTGTCATATTCATGTGTAGAGGAACATCATTACTTTGTTTACTACAGAGCCAATTACTAAAACTCACATTACATATAGCATGTCATTAGGTCTAACTCTCTTCCAAATTTAATATGGGTCCTCGTCAGGGACCCTGTTAAATTAACTCTTTATTTAATCACAAAGAATTATCCTCAGAGTTAACTTACATAGTTTCATGCGGTCGGGAGTTGTTTAATATTTCCAATTTCAGTGACAAATAACGGTTCAATTTCAAATTACAAAAATTGCCATAATGGTACCCTCATAGGGTTAACAGAGTTCGATTAAGCGTGATGCTTTAGTACTTCAAGCCAGGTTTTTGCTCCATTATTCCTCTGTGTAACATCACAGCCACACTAGATTTGCTTAACATCATTTGCCATCATAAGAATTAGATTATAGATTACATTTAATCAGTTTCAATATCAGATATTGTTTGCTCACTAAGAGGCCACTGTATGCTTAACTAAGTTCCCTTGAACACTTTGGCTAAGTCCACAGATGTCAGATAGGTATCTTACCATCGCAATATTCAGGGCGACTGTTGTGCCATACAGCATATCCCACCACAGACGATCAAGATCAACTCTGTCCAAGTTATTTAAAAATGTTTTAAAGTGGTCTATACGATTTGATTTAAGAGCTACACAGGTTAACAGCAGATGCATGAGGCTTTCTTTATCTTCTCCAATTTTACAACATCTACATACTGGTGCTCTACCACTCAGTTCCGCTCCTATTTCGAGTATCTCACTAGTCGGCAGGACGTTCAACCTAAACCTCATATATCCATGACGCCAGTTCTTATCGGGAAACCTAACCAGGTAGATTCTGGGAGCCCCAATATCTTATAGTGGGATACTAATTGTTAACACAATTTGGTATTTCCCACCATTTCCATGGTTTCCGCCCAATCAAATTTCTGTACAGACTGTTTAACTAGAACTGGATTGTTGATAAGTGTTTATTTGTTTAGACCTACTTTGTCCAGTGTACGTGTACAGGATATCTGTAAAGTTGACAATGTCGGGCCTCTGGGTTCCCATTTCTGAGGCTGATTGCCATCTGTTCATATAGGGTATTCCCTGTATTTAGAAGCATCTTTCTAAACATTGATAATCTGCGCCACTCCACTATACTGGTCAATGATTGCAGACCCAACTCATATCTTATGGCAGCAATAGGTACTGATTTTGGCAGACAATACAGGATTGTTCTCCATATTAATTGTTCTGTCTTGGTAGCTACTCCATCAACCAGCCAGTATATAGTTCTAGGCCATATGTTATTTTTGGGATGACCTTAGAATTATAAAAACATAGGACTGGGCTAAAGGAGTATTTTCAAAATGTTTGGTCCACCTTTTTCATCATCGCCACTTGACTGCAGACCTTCTCCAACAAATACTGTCAAAACTGAAATTTAGTGTGATTATTGAATATGGGAAAAACCCATATTTCACTGTACATCTTGCGGTTAGCTTTTCATGGTTTAAAAACCATGTGTACCTAATCAGTGTCTTCATGTTGATCAATCTCACTATTACTGTTTTTTTAGAGTTTATCCTTAAACCATTTAATGTGGTATATGCGAAAAAAGCAGCGCAATCAAGTGTTGAAGACCTTTAGGAGTGTGGTCGATGAGAAGGAAGTCATTGGCGTAGGCAAACCACGCACATTTCTACCCTTCTACAGTTGGCGGTACAAAGGAAGCTTCATCCAGGATTTTACCTGAGTCGGATATATAGTGATTAAAAAGGGCTGGTGCAAAAATGCAAGCCTGCCGTAATCCATTTGAGATTTTTATAGGATGGGATAGCTGGCCCTCTATATTTAAACACACTTGTATCTGAGAATGTTCATGAAGATGGATGAGGATTGATAAAACTTCTCCAGGCATCCCCAAATTGTTCATTTTGGTCCACAACCTAGCTCTGTCAACTAAATCAAAGCCCATGGACAAATCCATTGCTGCCATGTAAATAGGTGTTGTCCCTCGCCTTCATGTCTTTTCCTGCAGTAAGGAGACAAGTAGGCCCCCCGCATCTGCCCCAAACCCTTTCTAAACCCGAATTGTTGTGATGAAAAAGTAAAGTTTCTAGACGACCATTCCTCTAGTCTTTGCAGGATAAGTCCCGCAAAGATTTTGGAATCCGCGTCCAGTATAGCAATCGGGGAATAGTTTTGTGGATCTTTCCTCTCCACTCCACTTGTTTACATAGGATAAATGCCACAAGGCCGGAATACACCTTGTGTAAATGATGTCTGCAAATAGTATACATAAGACCTTTGCCCATAATTTTGGTGTTGCCCTTGATTAGTGCATTTGAAAGATGGTTTGGCCCGATGCTTTCGAGGAGCTCGCTTTTTGAAGTTGAAGCGTAATATCCTGTACAGAAAAGTCAATGCGACATGCATGCTGTTTAATGGAGGTCCAGTCCGCCTTGCTGTTGGCAGGTGGATAAAGGTTACTAAAGTGGCCCTCCCATTTGTGCATTCATTTGCACTGACTCCATCCTATTTATCAGTAGCCAAAACTGTCTTGTTAAGACATCTTTTAATGGTTCAAGCATAGATTCACTATCTAAATGTAACAGAGAAGCTCGATAACCTTTGAGCCAATTCTTTAGCTTGTTTTGCT
This sequence comes from Ambystoma mexicanum, assembly GCF_040938575.1. Taxonomy (NCBI): domain Eukaryota; kingdom Metazoa; phylum Chordata; class Amphibia; order Caudata; family Ambystomatidae; genus Ambystoma; species Ambystoma mexicanum. Next base: position 580,264,575 of record NC_090927.1, on the reverse strand, counting down.
CTTTTCACGCCCTCCTTTATTTCCTCGTTAGTGAGAGCTGGATTCCTCGCACGACGTACCTCTCTGTTACACAGGATTTTATTTTGTTTTACAAAGTTGTCAAAATTATGTTTATGACTACTCCTATTTGTGTTTATTGCTGAAGTCTTCATCGATTTGCTGATCAGTTTATCAATAAGAAGGGGAAAGTTGGCATGTGTAAGAATTGACCGCTTTGTGTCAATGGTGGATGAGGCAAATTCCTCTATGAACACTGCATTTAATTTTAACACGTTGCCTTTATTCCAGACTATTCTGGATTTCGAGTGGTTAGTCATTATATTTGCAGAGTATTCCATTTTGGGGCTCCCTTTCAGATCAAAGTTCCAGCTTATTTCCAGCATTCTGTGGTCACTTAAAAGAGTATTTTGAATATTCAACGAGTGGGTCACGTCCATTAAAAATTGGGACGTAAACATAATCAATAGTGGAAGATTTAGTCCTGTTCGTCCATGTGGTTGGATTGGTAGAATTCTCATTCATTCCATATACTGAGTAAAGCCCCATTTTGAAAAATAAAAAAGAGTCCCCAGAGGTATCCTTGGAACCCTGAGGTCCTCCTATTTTATGGCTCTTTATGCCTTCTGATACTACTGATAGGAGGCCCCTGTCTCTAGTTTCGAAAATACACTTGGGCTTTTGCCGTTAAAGTCTCCCATGATCGAAATCTGTAACCCAGTATAGGTGGTCATTGCGTCTGTAATTTCTGTGTCGATTTTCTCTAAGGTTAACTGTAGATGTTGATCCGGGGGCCAGTAAACATTTATGATGAGAATAGTTAGAGAGGTCAAACTTGTTTTTACCTCCAACACTACTGCTAGGACATCATGGGAAATGTGTATACTTTTAATTATTTTCATGTCCTCACCAATTATGATTGCAATGAGGAGCCTTCCCCAGGGCCAGCCTCTTTGCTCCTTCTTAGCAAGTTCACAGCGGACGTCAAAGCTGTCCAAAATAAACTGACTAGTCATTCAGGTTTCTTGGATGCAAATTACTGGAAAGTGGGAAAGCTTCGCACACAATTCTACTGAGCCACTTAGGTGGGCGTGGCCTTTAGAGTTCCAGGACAGGACGGATACTTGCTTACTGTGGTTAAAGATTTGGCTTTAGATCCTTGAGCTGGAGAATGGAGTCGCATAGGGTAAGCGCCAACCATCTCCAGCTTGGGTCTTCCACAGTCAAATCTTGGTACCTATCACTCATAATATTCCCATTTCCATCGTGTGTTCCCTGTGCCCGTCCAATGTCATGACTAATGTTTTGCTGGTTGGAGAAACCCTTACTGAAGGACAATATGTCGTAGCCCAATTTATTAAATTGGTTAAGTTCCTGCAGTAGTGCTTCAAACACAGAACGTGAGTGAAACACCAATCTTACATGATCAAAACATTCTGGATGAATGAAATCCACTAGTTTAATGTCTGCAGAGGAGAGTGTTCCCAGCTGAGGAATTTCATTCAATAATGCCAACACCCTCCATCTGTTTAATGATTCAGGACCCCTGCAACCAAACATATAGTACAGGATAATGCTAGGGTCATCCGGATAACAAGGTGTCCTCCACTGTACATTGTTTAGGTCACTATTAAAGACCTAGCCTGGTTCTGTGTCCAATTTTTCCCCCATGCCTTCCCTCCCTAGTTTTGTTGTGTGGTGGTTTATGCCAGAAAGTTCAGAGGGAGTTGCCTCGCCGATTATTGTACTCTTCCCCTTGTTATGCACCAGTCCATTTTTCCATCCTTCATGGTGACCCTCCTTGTTAGTTAACAGTGTGTGACACAGTGGAGGGCCGCCCTGCAATCCCTTTCCCCTTTTAGCTGACTGATCCTGTTGGTGTCAGCCCAATTCAGCATGGGGCTCTAACGACAACAGCTTTGTGCCTAGTATCTGTTCTACCGTATTTCTAATCATTGTTTCTAAATAACGGTTATCACAGTGTGGATCTTCCTTAGCCCTCGTGGAATCTTGTCCATTATTGGGCATCATATGGATCAACGATGGGTTAACTGGAACTGAGTCCCCTGTAATCGCTACCCATGGTGGCACCCTCCACCTGTCTATTTATGCAGCTGGTCTTCACTGTTAGTTGCCTGTTCCTTTCCCTGTGTTCTATTATTTACAACTTTGGGGAGTTTGGGCGCCTCCAGACTCTGCTGGGTCATACCACTTCCATCTGGTGGTCGCCAGTCACTCGCATTTATGCTTTCTTCAGTTATGTTAATGACGGGTTCCCCTTCCTCAACTATTTCAAGTATATTCTCTGTAGGTGGGAGGCAGGGTGTTTAAGGCCTTTTCCCTTCTCAAATGGCTTGCAGAATAATTGGTAGACCCCCGTCCTGCTTTTTGATTTGATTTGCTCTGGCCACGACGTGTCCTAGTTTCGATTTGTCCCCTTTTTCTTTTTTCCTTTCTGTTTCAACTCTTCTGCTAAAGTTTTATTTGGTATAAACCCCCTCCTCGATTGAAATGGACTTCCTCCTCAATAGAGTCGTCAAGTCCCAGGCTTTTATCACAGTTTACAGTGTCCTCATTTATAAAGTTTCTCCATATGTTTCAAGAGGGTCTCCTTGTTCCTTTCCCTAATAGTAGTTTTTGATATTTCAGCTTTTCTTTCCTATTCCGAGGTGAGGATCGGACCCTCAGTCCCTCTCTGAGTGCAGCAGGGGATATCTGACTTATGTCTCGCCCTTACTTTGCCACAGTCTCAGTCGCCAAACATGCTTCCAGAGTCTGCCTGACTTTAGGCGTACCTCCCATGTTTTCTGGGGCCTGCTGAGGAATATCAGTGCTTGTTGAATTACAGGCATATTCATTTTTTTGGATATTGTGCTCCAATATGGAGGTGGAGCGATCGTCAGGGCGGTGATTATGTCTCGCAAGAGCATAGTGTGAACCTGAAGTTCTCTTAAAATAAGAGAGCGATGATCCTCCTGCTCCTCAAACCCCCTCTGCCCTGCCTTGCATGGCCGGTGCGCTGATGAGAAGAACTCATGCCACTCTGCACCCTGCCCCTGAGGATATGGAGACAGGGCGAGGAGTGAGATCTCACTTGGCGGAAAGACCGGGGAGTATCAAGAGAAGAGCCCCCACCAACCAGGCTCACCTCCCCCTCATCAATGTGTTCCCACGATATCTCACTCTCCACCAACCGTAAACCCTCCGCCGACATACCTGACTCCATAAAAAGCAGAGACAGATCGCTGTCATTTAATCCCAGTAGAGCTGTGTCAGACGGTGCCGGCAGAAAGGGGGTCAGGGGGAGAGCAAGGGCCATCCTCGTGGTGTTCCTCACCGGCGTGAAGATGAGGGGCGCGAATAGTATGTCGTCATACATCAGCATCCCAATCAAAGTTACCATTCGAGTTCTAGGACCTGAATGCATTTTATTAGGACAGTTAACAAACATTATTCAATTCTTCCCAGATTATCCAGCGCATTTATGCTCTTTCTGTCCCAGTGACAACAGGCACTAAATAATGAGAGATTTGCTGCCCGTCGCCCACGAGCCTGCGAACAGGCAAACAGGCACTCTCAAGGCACTCCCAGTGGCACGTGCAAAGTGGTGCGCAACCTCCCTGTTTTCAAGAGTTGGCAGGAAATTAGGGGGCGTGGCCAGTCAACAGTAATGGCAATCCCAGAATCTACAATAGATCCAAAGGAAATACGTTGTAATAAATGCACATATGTTCAAAAAAAGTTTGTTCCACATACAAAATAAGAGTATAAACGTCCTAAGTGTATGTGTTAATTAGCATGAGGGAAATGTTTTACACCACGCCTGCAGCAGTCCGGCAGGCGAACAGGCACTCTCGAGGCACTCTTTGTGGCATGGACGCAGTGGTGCACGGCCTCCCTATTTTAACGAGTTGGCAGGAAATTAGGGGGCATGGCCAGTCAACAGTAATGGCAATCCCAGAATTAAGTGTCCGTGTTAATTAGCATGAGGGAAATTTTTTATACCATCATCCAATCCTGCAGCAGTCCGGGCAGGCGAACAGGCACTCTCGAGGCACTCCCGTTCGCTTATAGCAGCTGTACATTTTGTTTTCGGCTTTGCCAGCCTGTAGCCTTTTTACAGCGGTAGTAGCCAAAAGCCCATAATGGTGGCAATTCAGGTCCTACTACATTTTTAAAACACCCGTGGCTATTTTGTGTGTGGCCTTCCGGTTGTTTCTTTGCGCAATGAGGAAGAGCCAAAATATATGTTCTGTCTATGTAGGATCCTTTAAAGCCAACAAAGGTATGTCCTTGTCATGCTAGGCTGGATGAGGGTCTCCTAGGCACCACCTCAATGCACATCTGTGTGCGTATGCCTGAGTGGATGGAAGTTGGGCTGGCTAGTTCTAACTGGTTGGCCACCAAAACTTTGAATGCTGCACAATTTTGGATTGGTGGGCACTCGAGCCCCTTTGTGAGTGTGTATATCTAGTGAGACCCTGTGCCTTTTAGGAGATTTCGTACTATAACTTAACTGGAAGACTGCTGCAAGATGGACTGTTCCTAAGGATACTGAACCCTCCTGTCCCGACTAGTATCTGTCCTTTTGTGAATGCCTCTGTGCCTCCATGCCAGAAGAATTTCTTCATCGGCTACCCGTGGGCTCTTCTTTCCCTTCTCTCCTGAGCTGCATGCTGGAACACCAATCCTGCATGCTGGAGCACTTCTATCCCCCCCAACCCTTTTAGAGCCAAATGTACTTGTCACAAATCTGGACAATCTTCATCAGACTGCACCTTGCTTGTAGGCACAACGCTCATTCAGGGCTCGTGATTTCACTAGGCTAGCTAGGCGCTTGCCTTGGGCACACTGGAGAGGAGGTGCCAAAACAGCGGCATTGTAACGCAGACCAGGCACGGGAATGCTACATTTTGCAATGAAGCCTCCTCCTATGCAGCGCCAGTGTGGAGCCCCTATTCAGTTTTTGTTCAGCTTAAACATAACAGGGGGTTGCCATGCTGGCCACGCCTGGAAGGACCTTACCTGTTGCTCGGCCACATGGGTGCTTGCATGTTGCTGATTACATTTGAGGGGCCAGAGAAGCATGAGCAGAGACAACCCACAGCCAAAAATGTAAATGTAAAGAACAGTATTTGTGTGAGTACCTGCTTGTTTGTATGTGCATGCATAAGCGTGAATGTGAATGTGCACGTGTGTATTTGAGTGTGTTTGCATGCGTGCGTGTTAGGGAGAATTCTCAAAATGTGCTCATTTCCCTTACCTTTTGAGACGCCCAGCAACTTTGCTGGATTTCTAGGGTTTGATTTTTTTACCTGGAAAGAGTGTGAGCCTTTTTTTCCCATTTATTTTGATGTGTGTTTTACTTTTGTGTTCTTTGGTAATGGAGTTTTTAAACAACTCCATAGGCATCATCTTTTTCTGTGTGTCACACAGCACCTTCAGTGCAGTGGCACAGGGTTGTCTTTCAGACTTCCCAAAATTTAAATACCTTCTCTGGGACTGACTACCCTCTCCCAGAGCATGTACATTTAAATTGACTTTACTAGTCTCTTTCAATTTACTGACCCAGCACACATTGGGGCCAATTCATAGAATTCGGCGCACAAGTGGCGCACGCGGCTGGCGCACAGTGTGCGCGTGCGAATCCCTGCGCCAGCCGCGTGCGCCAAAACCCATTTCCGCGCACAGCGTATTTATGGATTCCAGCCACCAAAACCAGCCGTGGCGCATAGTGGCGCAGCGACCTTGCAGCAGCGCCAGTTACGCCCCCAAGAACGCCTTCCGCGCAGGGAAAAGCCATCAAAATCCCCAATCCAGCGCAAAGGGCTGCGCTAACCCTGTACCAGCACGGCAAGCGGGCTACGTGTATTCCAGGGGTTCACGTGAAGTCACTCACGCGATCGGGCCTGGGGGAGCGGGCTACGTGTATTCCAGGGGTTCCCGTGAACTTTTTCACGTGATCGGGCCTGGGGGAGCGGGCTACGTGTATTTCAGGGGTTCGCGTGAACTTATTCACGCGATCGGGCCTGGGGGAGCGTGCTACGTGTATTTCAGGGGTTCGCGTGAAGTTCCACACGCGAATAGCCTGGGCGCGTGTATTTCAGGGGTGCGCGAGAAATTCTACACGCGAATAGCCTGGGCGCGTGTATTTCAGGGGTGCGCGAGAAATTCTACACGCGATTTCAGCAGGGTACGTGTATTTCAGGGGTGCGCGAGAAATTCTACACGCGATTGGCCTGGGTACGTGGATTTCAGGGGTGCGCGAGAAATTCTACACGCGATTTCAGCAGGGTACGTGTATTTCAGGGGTGCGCGAGAAATTCTACACGCGATTGGGCCTGTGCGAGTGGGGCAGTGTATTACGTGGGTGTGCGGGAAGTTGAAGAGGTGAATTGCCAGTGTGGGTCCTCCCAGGTCTCCCCTCTACCCCCTCCACGACCTCTGCAGGCAGCCCACACCACAGGGGACTAGCCTGCACCCCTGGTCATGTCCCGCAGGCAGCACATCCACCATGGGCATGCCCCCCAGCCAAGCCACATGTCCCCTTGCACCCCCACCCCCCAGCAGGCCCCCACTCATGTCCCCTTGCACCCCCACCCCCCAGCAGGCCCCCACTCATGTCCCCTTGCACCCCCACCCCCCAGCAGGCCCCCACTCATGTCCCCCTGCACCCCCACCCCCCAGCACTGTGGGGCACCTGCCAGCAGGCCCCCAACCATGTCCCCTTGCACCCCCACCCCCCAGCAGGCCCCCACTCATGTCCCCTTGCACCCCCTCCCCCCAGGGGGGTGCAGGGGGACCCCAACCATGTTCCACTCATGTCCCCCTGCACCCCCACCCCCCAGCACTGTGGGGCACCTGCCAGCAGGCCCCCAACCATGTCCCACTCATGTCCCCCTGCACCCCCACCCCCCAGCACTGTGGGGCACCTGCCAGCAGGCCCCCAACCATGTCCCACTCATGTCTCCCTGCACCCCCACCCCCCAGCAGGCACCCACTCATGTCCCCTTGCACCCCCACCCCCCAGCACTGTGGGGCACCTGCCAGCAGGCCCCCACCCATGTCCAACTCATGTTCCCCACCCCCCCACCCCCCAGCACTGTGGGGCACCTGCCAGCAGGCCCCCACCCATGTCCAACTCATGTCCCCCACCACCCCCACCCCCCAGCACTGTGGGGCACCTGCCAGCAGGCCCCCACCCATGTCCAACTCATGTCCCCCACCCCCCCCCACCCCCCAGCACTGTGGGGCACCTGCCAGCAGGCCCCCACCCATGTCCAACTCATGTCCCCCACCCCCCCACCCCGCAGCACTGTGGGGCACCTGCCAGCAGGCCCCCACCCATGTCCAACTCATGTCCCCCACCCCCCCCCCCACCCCCCAGCACTGTGGGGCACCTGCCAGCAGGCCCACACCCATGTCCAACTCATGTCCCCCACCCCCCCACCCCCCAGCACTGTGGGGCACCTGCCAGCAGGCCCCCACCCATGTCCAACTCATGTCCCCCACCCCCCCCACCCCCCAGCACTGTGGGGCACCTGCCAGCAGGCCCCCACCCATGTCCAACTCATGTCCCCCACCCCCCAGCACTGTGGGGCACCTGCCAGCAGGCCCCCACCCATGTCCAACTCATGTCCCCCACCACCCCCACCCCCCAGCATTGCGGGGCACCCTCCAACAGGCCCTCGCCCATGTCCCATCCATGCCCCCCTGCACCTGGGTCCCAACAATCCCCAATCATGTCCGTAATGGCCATCCTCCCCTGCCAAAAGGCCCAACCAACTATCACATCCACCCACATATCAAAGGCAATTACATGTTACACACCCAATGTAAATAATGCAAATGAACACATGTCTGTCACACACAATGGCTGCAAGTGAATGTTAAAACACCCAACATGACATGCATGAAAGCAATGAGATGATACGACACATTGAAGGATGAAAGTAAAAATGTATTGAAAATCAACTAGAATGGAAATGAAATGAGAAAAACCACAAAGAAAAACAACAAAAAGAAGATGAATGTCCATGAAAAAAATCCAAAAAATCAAAAAATCCATAGAAGAACCATTTACAAGACAATCCCGGGTCCATGAGCCCAACCAAATGAAACCTAACTACGTCAACTAACTAAAAACTGAACTATATACAAAAAAGTGGCGCATTGTCCAATCGCAACCAAATCAAAAAAAAAAATTCAAAGGAAACCTACCACTAACTATATAACTATATACAATGGCAGCGGGCAAGTCCTGCGGCTCACTCTGTGATGTTGCTGGCCAGGGCATCATCGAACTCCATGTCGATGTCCCGGAGGCGGGACTCTGTCCTGGCCCCGAGGTCTCGCAGGGTCAACCCCGTGTCCACCTCAAACTCCCTGCGAGCTTCCTCGAGGCACTCAGCCCGCCTCAACGCCCGACGCATGGAGAACTCCGCCCTGACCATGGTGAGCCGCTCCTCTTCCGCCCGCTGCCGCTCCGCACCTATCCGCTGGACCAACTGCTCCCACACGGAAGACACTGCCATCCCAGGGTTCTCCTGCCCTCCGGCCGATGCCTGCCCCTCTGATCTTGATGGCCCCGAGCCATGATGCCTCCCACGTCGAGCCTGCTGCTGCCTCCGACGCCACTGCCTCTGCCAGCACGACGGCATCCAGGCTGATGGAATCCACCGATGCCGTCGTGCACGTGCCCTGCCAGATGATGCCGGCACATCCTCCATCTGCAGGGGGACAGTTGCTGGTGTGTCCACCCCTGCTGGACCTTCGACTCCCGACTGTGGCAGGGATGGGGTCCCCACCGAGCTGGCTGCGTTGGTCGGGGCAGGTCCACAGGGGGCCCTGGTGGCATCTGGGCCGGAAGACGGCATGGAGCACGACTGGCGCATAGCCCCCACAGAGGAGGAGAGGGTCGCCAGAAGGCCACACACATGTAGGAAACCCCCGACCATGGCGGCTCCCAAATGGTTCACGTACGCACGGTGCTCTTCGTGATGATGTGCATGCTCCTCCCGGGAAGCATGCACCTCATCACGAATGCCAGCCGTGCGCAACGCGACACCAATCAGGACCCTCTCCACACGGCCAGGGGTCCCCTCGTCCGCAGGTAGAGGAGTGTCAGATGACATGGACATCTCCCCTACCTGCGGACGGGCCTGGGATGGGGCATCCCTGCTGGTGCATGGTGGTGCAGTCACAGTGTCAGGGACAGTGACATGCACAGGCACCTCCACGGCGACCTGTGCTGCCTCCTGCCCCTGGCCCTGGACTGCACCACTTGCACCAGCGGGGATGTCCCCACCAGGCCCCATGTCTGGCTCAGTAGCGGCCTCCTCCCCCTCTGTGGAAACCACCAACCTGGATGTCTCCACGCCGTCTTCCGCCGGTGCAAGCCCCTGTGGGGGCTCACCCACCCCTTCCGCTGCAGCCGTGGCGGCATCCCCGCCGCTCTGCTCCACAGCGCCTTCTCCGCCCTCTTCTTCACTTGCCACTGTGTAGAGGGAGACATAGAACACAAGCATCAGGGTACTGTACAATGGTCCCCTAGACAGGAAGCAACAGCAGATGAGTGGCACTGTCATACATCACTTCCATCATGTCCCTCCACAACACATGGGTCAGTGCAGGCAAAACACATACAGTAACAGGCATGGCGCATGCCATGGACATTGGCATACATGACCAAGGGACTCATGATTCATACAATGTTGGTTTTAAACTCACATGCATCATGGGTCTTGCCATCACATGCACACACCTCACCGTAGTTCCATCCATCTGGCCTCGTACACCACAGACGCAGTGGATACAAGGATGACTAGGCTGCATCAGTGAATCTGAACATTGTCACAGACATGTGTCATGCATCCATGGCATTTACAAGTCACAGACACGCAGGTCAGACACACACACATGGACACCATACGTGTACATGGGACCAGCACCCATCCCTCAACCCCACCCATGTCCAGGAACAGAGACTGCCATGCTTCCATGTGTCCATTCCGCACAGAGCCCCCCATGTTGCAATAGAACACATCACTGTACTCACATGCCTGACCATGATGTCCCTGCACACACACATACGTACATGGCCTATGTCACACATACAGGCAGGTATCAGACAACCACCACACTGCAACATGCCCTGTCTCACACAGCAATGCTTGGCCACTTACCGGCCAACTCCAGATGGGTCTGCCTCCGAAGGATCTGGGCGTGGAGCGCTGGGTCTACGCGTTCCAGGACCCTCATCTGGATGTCACTCAGGCGTGCCCGGCCCCCCTCCGCGAGGCGCCGGGCCTTATTGAGGGTCCTGGACCTCAAGTCCTCCCAGCGCTTCTTGATGTGCTTGATGTCGCGGGTTGCCACCCCCTCCGCGTTGATGGCAACCACTACATCGTCCCAGATCCTCTCCCGTCCTTCCTTGTTGGCGCGTGGTCTTCCGAAGAGGGCATCATAATGCCCCAGGACATGCTCCACCAGGACACCAACTTCCTTCTCACTGAAGCTGGTGGCCCTCTGCCTCTCTGGCTGGGGGTCGCCACTGGACTCAGATGGTGCTTGCCCCGACATGGCGACCCCCGAGGCAGGCGTGGGTGGGCAACTGGGTCCTGGGGCTGGGCTGTGGAGCGATGGTATCCCAGTCGGGAGTCTACTGTTCCAGCAGGGGTGGACACAGCAACTGGACCCCTGCAGATGGCTGATGTGCAGGCACCAAATGGCAGGGCACGGTGGCAGCAGGCAGGCAGGCAGCAGCAGATGGCACGTGGGAGGCTGCTCGGGGCACTGGGGGGCAGTGATTCGGCCTTCTGGGCAGGAGCGTGGTCTTCCGTGTGTATTCGCGTGGCCAGCTTGATACGGAGTGATTTGGCACGTGAAAAATCTGCACGTCAGCGTGTAATTCGAGGAAAGGCCCTTAGCGCGTAAGTGCGTCTGCACGCATACGCATTTTCATTGGACCAAAGGCCCTCAGCGCGTGAGCGCGTCTGTGACGTGAAATGCGAGGGTGTATCCCTCATTGCACGTGATGACAGAACACACGTGGATTTCAACCAATCGCGTGTGAAAGTTCACGGCACCCCGGAACACACGTACCCAGGCCAATCGCGTGTAGAATTACTCGCGCACCCCTGTAATACACGTACCCAGCCCAATCGCGTGTAGAATTACTCGCGCACCCCTGTAATACACGTACCCAGCCCAATCGCGTGTAGAATTACTCGCGCACCCCTGTAATACACGTACCCAGCCCAATCGCGTGTAGAATTACTCGCGCACCCCTGTAATACACATACCCAGCCCAATCGCGTGTAGAATTACTCGCGCACCCCTGTAATACACGTACCCAGCCCAATCGCGTGTAGAATTTCTCGCGCACCCCTGAAATACACGTACCCTGCTGAAATCGCGTGTGGAACTTCACGCGCACCCCTGAAATACACACGCCCAGGCTATTCGCGTGTGGAACTTCACGCGCACCCCCGGAATACACGTACCCAGCCCATTCGCGTGTAGATTTTCTCGCGCACCCCTGTAATACACGTACCCAGGCCAATCGCGTGTAGCATTTCCCGCGCACCCCTGAAATCCACGTACCCAGCCCATTCGCGTGTAGATTTTCTCGCACACCCCTGAAATACACGTGCCCTGCTGAAATCGCGTGTGGAACTTCACGCGCACCCCTGAAATACACGCGCCCAGGCTATTCGCGTGTGGAACTTCACGCGCACCCCCGGAATACACGTACCCAGCCCATTCGCGTGTAGATTTTCTCGCGCACCCCTGAAATACACGTACCCTGCTGAAATCGCGTGTGGAACTTCACGCGCACCCCTGAAATACACGTACCCAGCCCAATCGCGTGTAGAATTACTCGCGCACCCCTGTAATACACGTACCCAGCCCAATCGCGTGTAGAATTACTCGCGCACCCCTGTAATACACGTACCCAGCCCAATCGCGTGTAGAATTACTCGCGCACCCCTGTAATACACGTACCCAGCCCAATCGCGTGTAGAATTTCTCGCGCACCCCTGAAATACACGTACCCTGCTGAAATCGCGTGTGGAACTTCACGCGCACCCCTGAAATACACGCGCCCAGGCTATTCGCGTGTGGAACTTCACGCGCACCCCCGGAATACACGTACCCAGCCCATTCGCGTGTAGATTTTCTCACGCACCCCTGAGATCCACGTACCCCGCTCAATCGCGTATTTGACTTCCCGCGCGCCACTTTTTTGATGCGCTGGGACTCTACCGCCTGCCTTCGTGTGGCGGCCGTGTTTCAGCTTGTGCGTGTCTTTGCCTGTGCGTGGCTTTGCCCTATTCGATTCCATGAATACATGTGGTTCGAGTGCGTGTGGGCGTTCCCTCTGCTTCCCTGCAGTACATCCCCAGTTACGCCCTTATTTTCCCGTGTTGTTCCCCATTCCGCGCGTTACGCCCCATGTCCCGCCCACTTTCTGGTGTGTGCGCTGAGGTTGTGCGCTTTCACTGTGCGCGTCGCGCACGCCTTTCGCGATGTTGCAGTGACTTCCATGAATCGCACGCGTGCGCCTGTTTTTTTCCGCTTGCGCCTGCTTGCGCCTGCTTGCGCCTGCTTGCGCGAAGATTTTCGGCGCACGTTTGTTCCATGAATCGGCCCCTTAATCTTCCTATAGAGTGCTTGAGGGGTTGCCTAGCTTCCCCTAAGTCAAAACACTCATGTAACAGTAAAATGTTACAATTTCCTACTTTAAATGGCTGGTGGCAGTGGTTTAGATCAAATTACCATGATTTTTCCCAACCGTTAACAACGGTAGCTAAAAATCGGGTCAGCCATGTTTTTCAATATGGCGCCCAAGACCTATCTGTAAAAACAGACTCCGGTCATCTTTTTTTGCCATTTCTTTTAGCAAAGGTCCTTCTTGTGTTTGTTTGTGCACGCCAAACCAGGTTTGGTCTCTTTGTTTGTTGGCCTTTGCAAGCTGCTGAAGCCCTCCTCTGGCACCAGGGTGTCTGGGGAGGACAGTATGTGAGGGAGGGGCCCGAAACTCCCTGTGCTTAGCTTCCTAGGAGACCTGAGTGCACTCTGGCATGATTGGCCGGCTGGCTGTCCGTTAAGGACAGCCACCCTGTTGTGTGAGTGACAGCCAGGCTGGAATGAATGGGGGAAAACTGTTTAAAAGCAGGTCTCTGTGACTTTGAAAGCAGAGCCGACCACTCGAATGAAAGAACCAATTACGAGCTGAAGGAAGAGGACTGCTGCAAATCCTGGCCTACCGGTGAAGCCCTGCTGCAGGTTCAAATTGCCTGAAACTCAATTGACAGAGAAGCCCTTCAAGGTTAACTTCTTCCCTTGAGTTTGGTGGGAACAAGCAACTCGCAAGCCACCTGAACACCATCCCCATCTGGTCAAATTTTCATGAGGGTGCTGTTGAAAACCAAATAGCCAGAAGGAAGGAAACCAGCTCGTGGACTTTAATGCACTCAGACCTTAAACCGACGTCTTGCTAAAGCTTTTGGCCTCATCCCTGGGCAGTGCAGGAACCTCCCAACGTCGTCCTTCTTGTCCCCATGACTGAAGCACAGGAACAGCGAGATCTGCTTGAACTGCCAGGAACAACTGCCTCAGCTACAGCTCTTCTTCATTAACAAGGTACTGTGCAAACACGGTCCGGAAATCTTTTCGGCCATCGAGAAAGTGCGTGAAACTTTCCTCAACTATGAAGGCATGTCCTTCCCTTAACATTCGTCAAACTAATCTCCCTGGCAAAGACTTAACCGTTATCTACCAGAACTGTGCTATCCTATACAAAAGACTCTAAACCATTGGCTTTGGCCCAGGCCTATTGAGAAGAATTGCTGGTTATATTTAACTAAACCCCTTTGCCCTGCCTATGAATGTATTTGGGCTGTGTATTCCTATAACCTTGTCTTTTTATCCCTTTATTAAATATATGAAGTGCCATTTTGCTCCCACTTCAGGAAAGATAAACTTGTTCATTTACTTACCAGTTGTGTAATTGTGGTTTATTAGTGCGTGATATTGAGCCGCTTATGGTAGTGTAATGTTTTCAAACTGAGTAAATAAATATATATTCTTTTACCAAGAAACCTTGAGTAAGTGTATATTTGAATCACTGTATTTGTTGTTCCTTTGTGTAACTTGTTCTACTGCTCACTTAAACTCTTGAGATAAGTCTGGCTGCTCAGCCATCTCTACCACTTTCCTGTGTAGTACAGGCTTGTACCAAAGCTGAAATTGTGCTTACACTTGTAGTCCTAATTTCCTGTAGTGGTCCCAAAGGGTACTGCAGGTGATTCTGCCTAACAGTGCGGCAGGTGGATATGGTAGGGTATTACAGGGAGGGAGGAGGGTAGGGTATAGCAGGCATCATGGAGGCAGAAGCGTTGGTGTGCTTTTATCTTAATAGCTCACAGCGGGCTCGCACAGCTAAACGAAGAGGCACGGCCCATACAGTTTTCATGTAACTCCTTTTGGTCCATAAGTAAGCACAGACAACTTGTCATATTTCAGTTCTCTACATCTAGTAAAAGGTGAAACAAAAAGAACATAGAAATATTTCCTTGTGGCCCTTACTGTAATGTTGTGCCTTACAAAGACAACAGGCCATGCACATCGTTATGTTGTGGGAGGGTCAGATGTGCTAATCATGACCCGGATGTGATGGGAGGGAAAGAAGGGCGGGGCGGGAAGACAAGGTTAAGTCAGTTGGAGTTAAATGCATAGGGAATAAAGACGTATTTAACCAGAGCTGCGTGCCCGCGTCATTCTGTCCAGAGGGCGCTGTGTAGGGACTGAAGTATTCAGCAGAGGTCCCGCTGAGAAGGTAATGGTAGCAAGTCATAAACAATTCAGCTGGGCTGTGGAAATATCACGATCACACAAAGGCAGTGCTAAGGTTTGCAGTGCAGTGTATCCACTATCCTTAGCACTCTGCACTGGATCTTTTTCCAAGAGCCGCCCCACCGTCACACAGGCCAGATGTAGACAACCGCCAATCAGATCTTTTTTATTTTGCTTTTTAAAAACAAACTCGTCTAACTCACTTTCGCTGAATGCCAGTCAGTGACTTATCTATGATGGCATTTTATTTAACCCTGTACAACCTCATTCGCCATTCTGACTTCCCTTGCCAGCATTGCTGATTGCAGCCATTGTTATCTCTAAGCAATCGTCTGAAGGTAATGGTTTAATTGCAGTTGTATATTCGCTCCTAGTATAATAATGTCATAACCAAGTGTGCCTTCAGCCTCTTGGTTTTTAACCAATGTGTGTGTGCTCATAATACATTCCTGTTAAAAACATGCATTAGCAAAGCCAAGAGGTTTAATTCTTTTATAGGTACAAGATAGCATTTGCCAGGAATTGCCATTATGTGCCCAGGTACTTGCCAGATGTTGTTAGCTCATGGCCAAATAGTGCCATTATGACAGTGCTTGGTAAATGCCTATCCGACGCCTACACAAAAATCCAGAGCAAATGGTTCACAAATGGTTCACAAAAGCATCCAGTGTTTCCCAAAAGTCGAAATCTGAAACCACCTCACAATTTGGACTTGAGCAAAAAAAGCAGCATGGGTCAGGGACTGGCTAAAAATTAGCTTGAGGCTGTGTCTTACTGTGCAAATGCTGACATATGCATTTCTTTGGGTGCAAATAGCATGGACGCCAATGGGGAAACATGGAAAAATATATTGTTGTTATGACTGGCCACCTTATGCTTTACTTGTATTGCTTTATTTTGACAGAATAGTCATAAAAGCAGTTCACAGAAAAGTTAAAAACACATTAGTTACATTGTCACAATCGCTTAGCTCAGAATTACTCCACTAAAATAACACAATCAGTGCTTTACCTTAAAACCAAAAAAAAGCAGATGAACATTATACACACAATAGCAGCTCGTACAGAAAGATGTCTCCCATTGCACTGTTCAGCAACTTAGCCTTCCTCATATACATTTTTCTTGCAGCCTTATATTCTTTGGGAACCAGCAACATGTGACGTTGGCCTCCGATAGCATATGGTGCTGTGACTGGCCATATGTTTATCTGGGAGCAGAAACAGTATGATAAATGGGGTTCAACATGGACATGTGATATTCTTTGCCCACAAGCAACATGGTAACAGGTCAACGCTGGCATATTTTCAGACCCTCCAACTTGTAGCGATATTGCAATCTGGCAAAATACCGGGTAAACTTCTTTTTTTTTTTTAAAAAAAAAGGAACTAAAAAATTGCAGTTTTTGCAAAATAAAAAGCAAAAACAGACATTTTTACACAAAACGGACCTTTTTGGACACAAAAAAAGACACAACGGTCCAGGTTCTCGAGATGTTTTTTGACACTTGCGCCAAAATAATTGAGCAGACCAATCCACAAAGGACATCTGAATAAGTGTTACGCTCACCTGGTCTCTGCGGAGGCGTTGGGGCATGGTTGCAGCCCTCCCTGAACTTGAATCACCCCCTTCAGGCCTCTCCCTCAGTAGAAAAGCTGTGAGCGGTGGTAAGTGGCAATACTGCTCCATCATTGAGATAAGAGTGTGTGAGTGTGCCAATCTGTGATTGTTGTACCTCTCGAACCCTTCACCCCAAATTACGGTTTCTGTGAGCATACGCCGGTCCATAAAGCTCACCTTTGAATTATGGAAGATAAGCTCTCCGTCCTGCTACTTCTGGCAGGGGCCCATCAAATGGGATCTAGTTCCTTCACTGATCCCTGTTAAGGATTAGTCCAGTCCAGCTGTGACTAGGCTTCTCCTTATGATTGGTAAGTCTTTCTTGAGCTCTTGTGATGCTGTTCGTTCTGTTTAATGTCTTTATATGTTGCTCCTATTTTTGCCCGCAATAATGTCTCACTTCTTTTTTCTTCCTTTAGATGGAAATGTGACCTCAATGCAGCTGTGAGAAGCGAGACACGGCCGGGTGGAAGATGGATGCTACCGCAATGTTGGACAGCAGGTAAGTGATGGTTTAAGGAAAGCGCGAAGTATGGCAAAGCGCAACCTTAAACTGACTGTTTTTTCGATGTCTAACCTTATGTTCTGTTTTTCCTTGCAGGCGCTGCTGTCGATGATGGAGCGTGTAGTGCTGCGGTGCCAAGATGAAGATATCGGCGTTCCGAAAAGTGTAACGATGAATACTTGGTTCGCAGAAGAGATGTACAGGTAAGAACAGCTTCCCCAGTTGCTAAGTACGCTGACAGGGAGCAGGATGTCCAGAAAGCAGGATCTTCAAAGGTAAGTCTGACCTCAGGCGACAGTGAGCGTTACTCTGCTTGCAAATGCAGAATAACCCGAAGTGTCTGTCTTGAGGATCGGGGCAGCTTATATAGCTGAGATCGTGGGCACGCCCATTAGAGCCGGCTTACCAGCCACACCCTGCCACTCCTAGAGAGTGAGCACGTGCGAAGGCAATCCATTGACAGCCACACCCAAGAATACACTTGGGGCTGCTTAATGGATGGAATGTTCAAGGTTAATGCGTCCTGCTTAATGGATGGAATGTTCAAGGTTAATGCATCTGAAGTCATATGTCCATAATAAAAGCTTTTTGGTGTTAAATGGATGTTCTTGTTTACTTTTGTTCATGAGCCTGGTGCCAGAGGTGCCAGGACAGTGTCCACCCAGTTCTCCTGTGCATGCGACCCCTGCATGCCTGTGCTCCTGACTTCATGACCATGACAATAGGTGCAGTTTATAAATTGATATGCGCCCATTCATATGGCCCTGGTCACCTCTTGGCCCAAATAAGGTGGTGTTTCTGCGCATTTAAAAGCGCATCCCGAATTTACAAACAGGGTGCGCTTTTAAATGTTCAGCAAACTAAAGCAACCCTATGCGCCTGCTTTGAAAAGATTGAGGGGGAGGAGTGCGCAGTGCATGAATGGCCTTTTTTCATAAAATTGTGACAACAGAGTTACGAAGCGCTGCTGTCTCAAAAACATTTTTTGATGAAACTAAGAGTGTTCTACTATGAATATTGTCCATGTGAAATGTTCTAATTATATGAGTGCATTTGGGTTCCGCATTAGTTATAATGGGCTTTTTTTCACATGTATATTTTGGATCCAATGAGCTAAGGACCTTACCCAGATGCACCGGGAATTGATTGATGAGATTTACCATATATTGCTAATAATTGAATTGGTGCTGCATTCTTACGGATCTATTTTTGCTTCATTGATAATGGCCAGCATGAATATGATTGGCTCATGTTTACTCTAGGCAGCCTGCCTTCTGTTGGAATATTACAACTGTCCACCCACAGAACTGATGACTTTTCACAAAACGTGTCTGAAATCTGTGTCAAAACAATGCACAATTTTGAAGCATTATTTTAAAACATTTCTTGGGGTAGAACCCTAGAACAGATGTGTTGGCACTAGTCAGGAAAAACATGTATGCCCACATTAAATATTCACTAGTGACCACTGAATGTACTTTGATATAAGTGAGGGGAATTTGCATAGTGGTTGTACATCCTATGCATGTTCCCCTTGTGAGGGGAGGTATTGCAATTCCGATCCTCATGATGTTTCTGTTCCTTGTGTACAAGAGACATTGGACCTCATTCAGACCCTGCCAGTCCGGAAACAAGGGTGCCAATAACCTTACCGGCACTGTTGTTTCCGGACCTGCATATTACAGGTCTGCCTGCCGGAGCCGCCGTGCCAGACAGGTCTGACCCTGCTGGGCACAGCGGCCACGGTAGGCAGACCCGTCACGGATGCACCGGCACTGTTATCAATGGTGCCAGTGGTTCCATGTCCCCATTCCCATGGGAATGGGAAACAACATTTTACTGGCGACTTTCCGGGCCGCCGGGGTTGTAATTTCCGGGTGGCACCAGGAAGTCAGGCACTGGTAAATATTTATGGTCCAGCGGCCCATTTTGTTCTTGTTTCTTGTTACGACTGATTGCAGTGCTAATCTGGGTGTTGTATATGTTTCTGCGTGAGGGAATCTTAGCAGTACTACCCATTCTCGACTTGTTCTATTTCTATGAGAAAAGCTTGCTGTGCTTCTTGCCCATGCTGTACTACAGGGGTTGGCAACCTTTGGATCTCCAGATGATTTGGACTACAACTCCCATCAGCCCTAGACATCCTAGTTAATGACGAGGGACCATAAGAGCTGTAGTGCAAAACAACAGGAGAGCTGCAGGTTTCAGACCTGTGCAGTGGTGATGGTCATGCTTGCCTGATATTCTTTGTTTCTAATTCTTTTTGATATGGAAAGGAAAATTCTGATCCTGCCTGAGTGTGAGAGATGTTACGTGAGTGATTTACTTTTACAATTATGTAAAGTGGGATCTATGTGATCACTACGACCACACACAATTGCGACAGACGAAAATGCAGACTTTTTTCATTAAACCACCTTTACACCAGATAGATATGCCAAGGGAGACCCCCCGCGCACCTCCATATTAATATAATATCCCATACCCCCCATATATACGTGGTGTAAAGGGGGTGTTTACATTTTTTTTTTAAGTCAGGCATTTCAGCCGTCGCTATTGGGAGGGTGACATTTTGGGCCATTTCCTGTAAAGTGCGGCTTCTTGTTTAAAAAAAAAAAAAAAACACAGAAAGCACAGAATCTGCAGAGATGGAACCTTTATTAGGAAAGCCAAGAAGGCCATAGCCAACAGACAGAAATATGAGTTAGCCTAATAAAGGCATCATCTCTGCAAGATCCTGTTTTGGTTCTTGCTTATGTTGAAAAGTAACAAGCTGCCCGGTGTTCCGGCCAAGGTTATCAAAAGACTTGCAAACATTAGATATAATAGGAAAGTTGTGGGTCATTCCCATTGCATGTGAGGGACACTGAATTCATGGAAAGTGGCAGGGCATGCAGCAGCCGGGGTACTGAGATGCCTAGAGCAGCAAACATCCTTGCACCAGCCCACGGCACATTCTGAACTAAATTGGCACTTTTTTTTGCAGAAGAGCCCCAAGCAAACAAAAGGTTTGTGCAAGACTAGCATGCTAACCCAAGTCTCAAGTCACAGATCAGCGCAATAGAAAAATAGTTTTCTTTGCAATTAAAACTTTTGCAAAGGTTTTCCCCCTTTTCCACTCCATAGTGGACCGCTACACTTTGGCCATGCAAATGTCCTCTTTTAAGTGCTACCAGCTTCTAAGTCTAAAAAGGGTGTGGAATGCAGCATGGAGGTTTATGTTTGGTTCAAAAGAAAGTCACAGTCTCCTAAAACCTAAGCGACCTCCACTGGATCTCATGCCATAGGGATTATCCTCAAGACACTATGCCCAAGCTTAAGTGCTTACATGACACTGTACCAAAGAAGTTCCAAGTAAAAGTCCAAAGGAACCTGGCAGCATGACCACTGTGGCACAAAGACACTAGATACAGTACAAAAGAGGGGATAGGAGGTTCTCAATAATCCCCAATCACACTGGAATACACTGCCCCAGTCGATAAGGAGTATCAAGAACTTCGGGCAGTTCTGCAAATAAGCTAAAGGCGTGCTTGTTCTGACACCCAGCAAACGATCAACACCACAGCCACCGATGCAAACAAATGTTCAAGCTAAAGGCATGCTTGTTCTGACACCCAGCTCAAATCATCAGCAGAACCACCAATGTAACCAAGCCTCAAGCAAAATGCATGCTTTTTCTGACACCCAGCACAGGTATCATCAACAGAGACACCAATGTAACCAATTCACAAGCAAAAGGCATGCCTTTTCTGACACCCAGCACACATATCATCAGCACAGCCACCAATGCAACCAGGTCACTAAAGGCATACTTGTTCTGACCCTCAACACAAGGATCATCAGTAGAGACACCAATGTAGCCAAGTCCCAAGCTAATGGCATGCTTGTTCTTACAGCCAGCACAAGCTTCATCAGCAGAGACACCAATGTAACCAAGTCGCAAGCTAAAGGTATGCTTGTTCTGACATCCAGCACAAGCATCATCAGCAGAGACACCAATGTAGCCAAGTAGCAAGCTAATGGCATGCTTGTTCTGACAGCCAGCACAAGCTTCATCAGCAGAGACACCAATGTAGCCAAGTCACAAGCTAATGGCATGCTTGTTCTAACAGCCAGCATAATCATCATCAGCAGAGACACCAATGTAACCAAGTCGCAAGCTAAAGGTATGCTTGTTCTGACACCCAGCACAAGCATCATCAGCAGAGACACCAATGTAGCCAAGTCGCAAGCAAGCTAAAGGCATGCTTGTTCTTCACCCAGCGCAAGGATCATCAGCATAGACACCAATGTAGCCAAATAGCAAGCTAAAGGCATGATTGTTCTGACAGACAGCACAAGCTTCATCAGCAGAGACACCAATGTAGCCAAGTCGCAAGCTAATGGCATGCTTGTTCTGACAGCCAGCATAATCATCATCAGCAGAGACACCAATGTAACCAAGTCGCAAGCTAAAGGTATGCTTGTTCTGACACCCAGCACAAGCATCATCAGCAGAGACACCAATGTAGCCAAGTCGCAAGCAAGCTAAAGGCATGCTTGTTCTTCACCCAGCGCAAGGATCATCAGCATAGACACCAATGTAGCCAAATAGCAAGCTAAAGGCATGATTGTTCTGACAGCCAGCATAATGATCATCAGCAGAGACACCAATGTAGTCATGTCGCAAGCTAAAGGCATGCTTCTGACATTCAGCACAGCCACCAATGTCCCCAATTCTCATTGTAGCTCATCACAATAAATCCATAGCAGTACTTTAAATGCTACACTCCCGGTATCGCTTTGTTGCCTATGTACTGAGCTGTCACCCCATGTCATTGTGCATCCTGCTGAAGCCCTAAGAAGTCAGTCAGTTTGTGGAGAGTAGTAAACTTAACATGAATGCCTGCTCTAACTGAGAAACACTTTAATGCAATTATAACTATAGTAAAGTGGTTATTATTATAAAAGAGATTGTGACCTACCTGAGCATGCTGAAGGCTAATTCTCTTTTTTAAAATATGGTTATTGCAGTTCTTTCATGAAATGTATGAGGGGTTAATTGGTTGAGAAACCACTTCTGGTCAATGGCTTATATTGTGAACATATCTGATCACACTACCAAGGATGTACCCCATCGTTTTCAGTATGGACCATTATTTCCAATGATTGTGAGCACATTATTTGAATGACCTGCTCTAAAAGCAATTCCACAGATTATGAAAGACGGTGCAAAGGGCGTCCCTGAAAGGTGCGACCCGTTCCATTGACTGGAGATAAGCCTCAGGCGATTGCACTGCTATTTCATTATGACAGGTTAATTTGTGACCTGTGATACTCTGTCTCTGGTACGCCGTGTTCAAGGACGCAGAGACATGCCTTTAGAATGTCTGTGTCTAGACTTGTGAGACGCATTTTACCCTTACCTTGTAGTATTCAAAATAAATTGAGATTAGACCAGAAGACCCATGTCTGCATCTTGGCTCCTTAACTGTGTTCGTTCGCAAAGTCAATCCTATGTCCAAAAGTGAAATGGGCACAAGAGGCAGCTTTAGGGTTTACATCACCAAGATGGCACCTGTTGATTTCTGCATGTACTCCCCCCACATTGCCGCCATTACAGCCCACCATATGCTACTTAATTATCGGCAAACGTTTCTCCTTGACAACTGCATTGACACAGTAAGCCAGGTTTTCAGAATGGTTTCTTTTTTCACCGCCATAAACAATTATTTTGTTTTTGTTGAATGATGGTTGCACAGTTCACAAATGTCAATTGGTGGCCTCTTTTCACTGAGAGAGGCCAACCAAAAGAATTGCAGCTGCGCACATGGCAACAAAATCGCACACGGCACAATAACAGTGGGACACCTATGAGCAGAATTGTAGTGGTGCACAAAGGAGTAAACTGACAGCAGGACAAAACTATAGTGGGACACTTCGGGACAAAATGACAGCGGGGAAAATTATTGAGGAACAACTAGGAGCAAAAACATAGTGGGACAAAATTACAACGTGTCACCCAGGCGGAAAAAAATCAGAGGGGCCACACAGGATCAAAATTACATTTTGATATTTTGGAGCAAATTCTAGTGGGCAGAATCATAGTGGGACACCTACAAGCAGAACTGCAGTGGGAGCAAATTTAGTGGGACAGCTATGGGAAACCTGAGTGCAGTATATCACCTAAGATAGAAATTAGAATATTGTGCAGGTTAGTGAGGGGCACAAGTAATTAAGAAGCCACATATCGTAAGCAACAGCATGTATAAGCAAGGCATGAAAGAGCAAGATAAGGCATGAAATGTTTAACAAAACATTAAAGGTCATTTATATGGTAAGGCACGAAAGGTTCTAACATGATCTTTCCCTACTCTCCTATCACTCTGCCAATGTCAGTCTCTCTCTCTCCCTCTTTCTCTCTCTCTCTCTCTCTCTCTATACATATATATAGCTGCCCTGTAGTTATGGTTAGTTGATCAACCCATAGGAAGAGCACTTTTTTGGCAGCTTATAACTTTGACCTCTGGATGAATCCTCACAAAACTTTGTAACAAAAATATATGGCCCCGTCTGATTGATTCTGCAAAGTTGGGGGGGGGGGGCAGAATTATAGGGGGGACTCCCAAAATCTTTGGTTTTTCCCATAGACACAATGGAAAACAATTTTTGCTCACGCCTACAGCCCAAACCGCTGGACGGGCTTTCTCCAAATTTGTGCCAGGAGTGGCGGCTTGGCCCCAAAAGCATGCTTTTGTAAATTTGGTGTAAATCCGTCTTGTAGTTGTTTTAAAAAATGACCAAAAAGTAGGTAAAAACAATTAGTGATATCTGGGTTCGGTTTGTGGACTCACTTCCACGTTCAGTCTACGGACAGGCCTCTGATAGGACGATAGGGCGACGTGAGGTCCGTGGACA
This sequence comes from Ambystoma mexicanum, assembly GCF_040938575.1. Taxonomy (NCBI): domain Eukaryota; kingdom Metazoa; phylum Chordata; class Amphibia; order Caudata; family Ambystomatidae; genus Ambystoma; species Ambystoma mexicanum. The sequence goes on along the minus strand of NC_090927.1, from coordinate 580,240,700 downwards.
TCGGATTCCCTCGCTGATTGGATGGTGAAAAGTGTGAGGTGCGTGAGATTTTCGGAAAAGCCTGCCATGTTGGATTCGCATACAGCGGCTGATGTCCGCGAACACCGCAGTAAAAACGTATTAAAAAACACAATATTGCACTTTGCAAATGAATGAAACAATCTGTGGAGAGGTGAGGGGTCATGAGGATGGGATGGTCTTCTCTGATATCCGCAAACAGTCCGGTGCAGTCCTGTGATGTTCACGAACATCTGATATTTTCAGGGACAGCTTTACCTATTTCTGCATTACAGGGTTGGTGAAAAGCGGTTTTTAGATGGTTTATAACTTCGACGCCACTCAATGAAACTGTTTGAAATTTGGGAAATAAATTGTAGACCCGATTCTGAAAGGTCTTACAAAGTGGGGTGCTGTTTTGTAAAGAGGGAACAAAATTAGAAGGGGGGTCCCAAAATATTGTAAAGGCTTAGAAATGTGGTGGCATTTGACAAAGCTGCACAAAAGTTTGCAAAAAGATTTTAGACCTAGATATGAATGTTTTTGCAAAGTTTGGTGGGATTTTGTCAAAAGGGGGCAAAATTAGACAGGGGTCTCAACATTTATAGATGGCTTATAACTCCGTTGCTGTTTGACAAATGCGGACAAAAGTGTTCAGAAAGATTATAGACCCAACCTTGAATGTTTGTGCAAAGTCTGAATGGATTTTGTCAAGTGGGGGCTAAGTTATAGGACTATTGTATGTACGTAAATTTTGACACTTTTGAAAAAATAAAACCTGGGCGGATTTGCAGCAAACTCCTGTAAGGAGCATTGGCATGCACCTGAAAGCATGGTTTTGCAAATGAGTCTGTTTTATTTTTTGAAAAGTGGCACAATGTAGGTACAAAAAATAGTGATATACCTTTGGTGACCGAGGTATAGCCTGTGCCTATGGGCAGTGGACAGATGGTCTGCGTCATGGCCTAAGGCCATAACCCGGACAATGTGGCTACTGGCCATGACTATGAGGGACCAGCAATGGGGTTAAAGTGGGCATGGTACCGTCTATGTGTTGACGTTTTTCGAAATTGGGATAAGGTTTGAAAGGAAAATAAAAATGTGTTTGTGGGTACAGGTTGAAGTGCTGGATGGGATTGCAGCTAATATGCATGAGGAGGGTCAGGAATAACTGAAAAGCTTGATTTTGCAAATATGTGCTGTGTTCTTTTTTTTTTAAAGAGTAAAATGTAAGTACACATTACAGTGATATAACATTGGTGCCTGGGCACTGGGCCTGGTCGCTAGCAAGGAGAAATGTGTACTGTAATTTTCTTATTGGGGCATGCGGCATGGCCAAAGCAGTAGGTTTGAATGGGAAAGCACATTTTGCTTGTAGTTACAGCCTGAAGTGGTGGACTAGATTTCAACAAACGTGCGCGATGAGCATTAGCAAGGACCTGAAAGCATGTTTTTGAAATATGTCTTGTGTTTTATTTTTTCGAAAGTGTAAGAATGTAAGTAGAGGATTCCAAGATGGCCGCCTGCTGAAGTGGACGCACGTCCCCTGCGCTCCGCACCGGCGGACACAACAAAAGCTCAGAAAGGTGTATTTCAACCGCAGCAGCCACAAGAAACGGCATCCGTGAGCGCGTGGGAACACGGGTGCACTCCGAAAATATATTGCGACCCACAACGGAGCTGGACTGCATATAATCGGGGAGAGCGGCCTCCCCTCCCCCCTCCCGGCGGATCTTTGGCGGGCTCCGACTGCTGCCGCGCTGTCACACGGGCCCTCCCACCCCCTGCAGCGGAGACCAAGGTGCTGAAGCGTGGGCCCATCCAGGCTCGCTGCAAGCTGGAAAGTTCAGTCCTACGCGAGGCACGACGCTGGTGGGACCTAGGGACCTGTGGTGCCGCGCAGCCTGAACAGCAGCTACCAACAAATATAGCGACCCCGGCCGGGTCTGGGCCTTCCAAGCCACACCGCAGCAGCCACAAGAAACGGCGCCCGTGAGCGCGTGGGGAAACGCGTGCAATCCGAAGATACGGTGCGACCCGCAACGGAGCCGAAGTGCCTATAATTGGGGAGTGTGGCCTTCCACTCCCCTCCTCCTGGCGGATCTCTGGCGGGCCCCGACTGCCGACACACTGCCACACAGACTCTCCCACACCCCGCAGCGGAGACCAAGGTGCTGAATTGTGGGCCCATCCCGCTCGCTGCAAGCTGGGTTAGTGCTTCCTACGCGAGGCGCTGCGCTGGTGAGATCTGTAGTGCCGCGCAGCTTAAACAGCAGCTGCCAACGAATATAGTGACCCCGGCCGGGTCCGAGCCTCCCGAACCACATCAGCAGCGGCACCGGGACAGAGCCCATATGCTGTCCCCCCTTCACGCCCCCTCTCTGCAGCCTGATAAATCCGGATCCAGCGACACCGGGGTACGGGTCCCACTCTGCCCGCGGCTGGTCTCTCCTGTAGCCGCGATCGGCGGCGAAGACTCAACTGGCTCCTGGAGCACATTTGAAAGTGCTGTGTAGTTTTGAAACTGACAGCCACACAACACGTGAGCACAGAAGTCGAGGCCGACTGTCAACGGCGGCCTGTAAATTGAATCCTTTTTCGCTTCGGGGGGCTCAAAAGCAAAATCTGCACTGGCCATCCCGGACTAAGAACAGCGGGTCCCAATCCATGCGCCCAATTAAAGTCTACTTTAGACTAGTGTTGTACGAAACAGATGCTTTGAGTCTACCCCCAGTGCTCCCCCTCACCGGACTCGGAAAATAGGATCCCGACACGAGCACATGAACCACATTGACCCTGACTTTCCCTGGCCTGGCACTTCAAAAGTATAAATCTGCGGGTTCCCCCCCACTAGGGTACACCCCGAAGACGTAAGCTGCTCAGCCAAGACAGGCCTCTAACTCCGATGCCGGGCACCAGAACCAAAAGCACCCCACCCAGAACGAAAGGTTCGCCAAGGAGACAAGATCACCAACTATCCAAATACTGGGGACAGACGAAACAGCAAGACCAGACTCTGCAGCAAGCACAACCAGATCTATCTGAGCTACCCCCGGAAACGCCTCATAGAACCATGGATGCAGATAAAGAAGAACTGTTGATTTGTCTGAAAGGTATGGAGGCCAGGATGACCACAGCATTTCAGGTTCAAATAGGCCAACTGAGAGAAGACATAAAAACCTCTCTGCAGGAAATCCGGAAAGAGGTAAACGAACTTGGTGATCGAGTCAACACAGTTGAAAACGGCCTCTCCGCCTATCTGAAGAGTGCAAACAGTCCAGCCTCCTGCTGGACCAAATAGCCACTGCTACGAACAATCTGGAACTATAGGTGGAAGACCTCGAAAATCGGTCAAGACGTTCCAACATACGGGTTAAAGGGCTACCCGAATCGATCCCTGATAGCGACCTCCGCGAGACACTCCAACTGACCTTCAGTAACATATTACGAGATTTAGCACCAGAATCCATTGGATTTGATAGAATACACCGGGTTGGACCCAGAAGGAGTGACCCGGGGGCCCACCCACGGGATGTGCTGGTGGCTCTCACCTCATTTACAATGAAAGAATGCATCCTGAAAGCGGCCAGGTCCAGCACTGGCCTGACAGTAAATGGCCATGAAATTAAACTGTTCCAGGATCTTGCCCATTCTACGCTACACAAGCGCAGACTCATGCGCCCGGTGACAAAAACCTTACAGGGAAAACAAATCCCCTATCGATGGGCGTATCCTTTTGGCCTAATGTTCAATTGGGAGGGCAAACAGAGGCGAATAACTACATGTGAGGAGGGTCAGGTGTTGTTAAATTTGGAGGAAGCCCCAAACTCTCCGGATAGAGACAGGACACGACAGCTACAAGATTCTGGGCCCAACCTGTGGGAATGGTCCACGGCGCGCAGAGGCAGACCGAGAAATGAATCAAAATTAGATGGCCCACAAGTGTGCCAGGACCATCAGAAACGCTAATAGTGCCATACGATAGCTGAGTACACATTCCGACTGATATCTGTTGATCTACATGCTGCAACATATACAAGCTTCTATAAGCAGTCGGTGCTGAGGCAGGCAATGCCAACCTATGGAATCCAACGCGAGACCTTACAACTGTGAGTTTCGCGACCCTTGTGAATTGTTTTTCGACCTGACACCCCAAATAGTTAGTGGGGAGGATTCTATGGAATCTGGGTTGTTGAGGACACAAGGAGGGGAGGGGGAAGGGGGGAGGGAAGGGGGCGGGTGGGAGGGACAAGGAGGGGGTGGGGAAAGTTACCAGAGATTAACATAAGGAGACGTAGCAAGAGGCTTCGGAAAGGTCCTAATAGGGGAAAGAAAGGGGAAACCAGTGCACCCTTATACAAAGCTAAGGGCAAATATTCTCCTCTTAAATATGCATGGCTGAATCAAATATAGTCTCCCTGAATGTTCAGGGTTTGAACTCTCCAGTTAAATTTCGGGTTATCCTCGATAGGCTGGTAAAAATGCAGACAGAGATAGGGATACTGCAAGAGACGCACCTCCTCTCGAAAGATGAAAAGCGCATGGCACATCGAGCATTTCTGCAACAATACTTTGCCTCCAGTGGGGAGAAAAAGAGGGGGGTGGCCATACTGATGGGGAGGGCTCTAGCTTTTCAGGAAACCCAACTTTGTAGAGATAAAGAGGGGCACTATCTGGGTTTGAAAGGGGTAAAGGTAGAATGTACACAATCCTGGCCTTATCTGCCCCCAATGAACGCCAAGATGTCTTTATAACAAACTTACTGGGAAAACTGGGCAGCTGGTGTGAGGGCCAATTAATAGTTGGAGGAGACTTTAACTGTGTCATGGACCCAGCCTTGGACAAAACACTCCCACCCACCAACGCAGATCAAAGAAATAGACAGGCACTGGGCCGGTTTTTTAGGGACATGGGAGTCATTGAGACCTGCCGATTTTTTCAAGGGGACAGCAGGGAATATACCCACTACTCAGCGGTTCATCTGGGCTATTCAAGAATAGATATGATTCTTGTCTCTACTAAGTTAATCCCACAAACAACTGGGGTGGAAATAGGGATGGAATATCATTCAGACCATGCACCAGTGATAGTGGGGGTAGCTTGGAGGGAGGGAGATCACAAATGTAAACCACCCTGGAGATTGAATGAAGTCCTACTGAGAGACATAGCACTCAGAGCACATATAGAGACCGCTATAAACAACTACTTCAAAGAAAATGACAATGGGGAAACAAGCTGGGGGACAATATGGGAAGCAGGGAAGGCGGTGATCAGGGGTGAGCTCATGTCACAAGCAGCCGCATACTACTGAGAAAAAGCAATTGTGACTCATCGGTTAGAAACAGAGGTGAAAAATGCAGAAATACAACATAAAACTTGCCGCTCAAGGAAATCCCTGCGAGCACTCCGGAAGATCAGAACACAGCTCGAGCATCATACTGCGGACCAGATGGCCCTGTCACTACTCCGCACGAAACAGTCCTACTACATTCATGGGGGCAAAGCAAACCGATTTCTAGCGGCGAAACTGAGGAAGCGTAAAGCCCGCAACTACATAGTACAACTGGATGATGAACATGGGAAACCGCATACAGCAGAACCAGACAAAATTAAAATAATGAGACATTTCCATGAGACATTCCTGGGCGCCGAAAAACTAGACCCACACAGCAGATTGCCTATATAAACTCTCTACCCCTTCCCCAAATAACAGAACAAGACAGAATTAGCCGTGGAAGTCTGATCTCAGCGCAGGAGGTCAGCGACGCCATCTCGGCCTTGCCAGCCAACAAAACTCCAGGCCCCGATGGTCTCAGTAACGGTTACTATAAAACCTTTCGTATCCAATTACTCGGCCCACTGACAAAGCTTTATAACACCATCAGAGAAGAAGGGAGAGTGACATCAGACAAGGAAAAGTCTACAACTTTTCTGCCCTTGAAGCACGGGAGGGATCCGCGCAACTGCGCAAGCTACCGCCCTATAATGCTATTGAACACTGATGCAAAGAGTTACGCAAAGATATTGGCTACCCGCCTGATGAAAGTACTCCCTGATATAGTACACGACGATCAAGCGGGATTCATCACAGACCGTCACACACAGGACAATATCAGAAGGTCAATAGACCTGGTAGACGCTGGGCGAAGGACGCAACAAGAGTTCGCAATAGCTGCCTTGGATGCCTCCCGTGCATTTGACAGTATGGACTCTAACTATCTGTCTATAATCCTGGAGCGCTTTGGTTGTTGCCCAGAGTTTATCAAGATGGTTCTAGCTAACTACCAAACCCCATCGACAACTCTCATGATCAACGGCCAGAAAACGGAACCGATGGAAGTCAGGAGAGGCACGAGACAAGGGTGTCCCCTTTCCCCGCTGATATTCGCAATGGCAATGGAACCGTGTGCCACGCGGTTCAGACTAGAAACCAACATCAAAGGTGTGACCCTAGGTTCCGAAACTCATAAACTCGCATTATATGCGGATGACATTATTCTCTACATGGGGGATCCAGGCAACACAATGCCCTGGGCAATGGCTAAATTAGAGGAGTTCAGGCTAGTTTCGGGATTCTCCGTAAATTTCCCTAAATCAAAAGCAATGAACATCACGGCGAATAAGGAAACGATAGCAAGGGTAGAGCAATCATACCCATTGACATGGGCGAAAGACTCCCTTGACTACCTGGGAATACGACTAAATACGGAACCAAGTAAACTTTTCCAGGCGAATATCACTCCCTTATGGAAGCAATTACAAGAAGACATGCTTAAATGGGAATCCCAGGAACTATCGTGGTTTGCCCGCATCACAGCAGTAAAAATGACCATACTCCCACGCCTACTTTATGCGGTAAGCTCAATCCCTGTGTCCATCCCACCGACCAAGATCAAAGAGCTGCAGAAAGCAATAATTAAATTCATATGGCAAGGCAAGAGGCCAAGGATCCAGAAGGTATCCTAAAGCGTCCCCCGCTCTTGGGAGGCCTCGAAATACCTGACGTGGGCAGATACATATTGGCAGCACACTTAGCCCCTAGGCTGCGATGGGCTAAGGTCGAACATCATAAAGGATGGTGTAAACTAGAACAATCAGTCACGTCGATCCCTCTGATCTCACTCCTTGGTCTGAAAGCTAAACACAGGGAAGGTGGCGGTGCCCTCCTGGAATCCACAAAGGGGTCCTTGCAGAGCTGGGACATAGCGAGGAAACAGAAACGTATCCCAACGGGTCTGGGTCCATTTTCACCTTTACTACATAACCCGGACTTTACTCTGAGTCTTCGAGGCAAACTCTGGGAGGGTTGGAGTGAAGCGGGGACCCTCACTTTGACTGAGATGTACAGAGATGGCTCCCCATTGCAATTCACGGACTGCCAGCAGAAGTTTGGTATAGGAGAAAGGGAGCGATACAGGTACTTGCAAATCAGACATTGGATAACTCAACCCATGGTGAAAAAGCGGGCACACGTTCACTGTCCGGCTTGGAACTAACCTTACAGGAAGGCCAGCCCAAAAAGGGGTCACCAGACTCTATAAACTCCTTTCGAACTCCCAAACGTCAGATCGCCTCCCATACCAAGCGAACTGGGAAAGAGACTTGCAAGAATCCTTAACCGAAGAAGAGTGGTGCAAAATATGGTCACGAGCGCATGGTGCCTCCAAATGCACCTCGATTAAAGAATCTGCCTATAAAATGTGCTTCAGGTGGTATATGCCCCCGCACCGTCTAGATAAGATCACCAAGACCTACTCGCCGTTCTGTTGGAGAAACTGTGGAGAAAGAGGGGACCTATTCCACATGTGGTGGTCATGCCCCAAGGTAACGGTCTATTGGAAGGAGATTCTGGGCCACATCAAAGATATTTCAGGTGTGGACCTCCCGATGTCCCCGAAAACCATCCTACTAGGTGTCCCGATTCAGGGCAAATATGCAATGTCCGGGGCGACTGCCACTCTCATTACTCATCTGCTAACGGCTGCAAGGATGACCTTAGCGCAAAACTGGAAAATGAGGAGGGTCCCATAATGGCATGGTGGTGGGTCAAGATCTGGGGAGTGATGGCCATGGAGAAAATCTGTGCTCTTACGGCTGGGAAATATCAAAAATTTCTGGCGACCTGGTCCCCGTTCCACGAGTGTGTGTGCGATAGAGAGGCCCTCTTTTTCAAACCCCAGCTCCTCAGGAGTATTCATCTCATATGAGGGATAACAGCATGGAGGAATGAACTCAGGAATAACCCTAAACGGAACCCTTTCATATGTTGATCTCTGTAATGTATTATGATATCTTGAAGTGTTAGTTAAAGCAGGGTGGGGGGAGGGAAGGGGAAGACAGAAGGGGAAAGAAATGGGGGAACTACCAAATGGTAAATGAAGAACTTTCAGAGGATGAGACGTTTTGTTTATTCTTGGTTAACATCAGAAAGAGAGGGAGGTTGATTTAGAATGTTAATTTATTGTTTCTGAACTGTTTTGATATACTTGTATGCCTCTGATCCAAAAATAAAGTGTTTTTTTTTTAAAAAAAAGAATGTAAGTAGAAAAACTAGTAATATACATTTGGTGTCTGGGTAGTGTACTCTGATTTGCTCATTGTGGAATGCAGCTTGGTTGAAGCCTATGCCCCATGGATTTGGAGACTGGCCATGGTTGCAAGCTATGAACACTGGACATTGGTTACATTATTAGAGTATAGTGGACACTGAGCTAGGACACAGGAGAGGTGCAGTGAATAATAGGAGTGGTTTAGCTCGGCTGGGGTCATGGTGGAGCCTTATGCTGTAGGCAATTGAACAATGATTTCCATCCCAAGCATGCGCTGCTAATAACAACAGACATATGTGTTGCAAAATAATTGTCTCTTAAAGGAGGTATATAGTTCTTTCATATATATAAAAAAGGAATTATTAATAACTCATATATTGTGATGTAACACCATGAAACATTTCCAGTTATAAAAACCTATTAAATTGACAGAAATAACTTTGTTAAAGGAATATTATGGTTAAGATGCATCCCACTGTTGTTACTCCTCTACTCCAGTAGTTACTCAGTGGCGTCCCACTTTGGCATACCTTGGCATTTGCCTTCTGGGTTCTCATGAGCACCTGTTCATCCGTACTGCCTCTTCTATGTGTGCTCTTCTCTCACTGCACAGCGCATAAGTGCATTTATAGGATCATTGGGTATAATTATCTTGTATAAGTAAGGGAAATGCAGATGCAAAAGATTTGTAAAAGATTGTTAAGTGGCAGTTGGTGTGTTGAAGCTTAATATGGTCATAGGGTTATATGTACAGTTTTTGGAAGTGATTGGTGGATGGATGTGCAACTGTTTGAAAGCAGGCAATGAGGGAGAGTTACAAATATAAAAAATTAAAAAGGGTAGAAGGGCTGCCCTGTGCGATGGTGTGCATGTGCCATCCGGGTGTTTTAATGATCCATGGCGTGGAAAGGGGAGTGTGGAGACTGTGGATAGTTATAAAGGTCCATCAATTATGGTCCTTATTGGATGCTAGAGAAAAGTATTTGGGCAGAAAATGGTTTCTGTCCTTTTATATTTTTCTCTGATATACAATTGTACATTAACGCTCTGAGCGGGGAAGCCAGCCAATCAGGTGGCTAGGAACGCAGACTTGAACCACTGGTACAAGCCCGTGTTCCAAACCACCTGACGGCCGGCTCTCCCCACCGCTAACTTCTTCCATACCATCTGTCCCATTTTCTTTTCACCTCCTACTTACCTTATTTCAGCGCCAGCAGGTGCCACCACTGCATTCGCTCCTTCTCTTTGCCTCCTATAGGCCACCATGGAAAGGGAAGAGGGGCTCCGTACAGAGCCCTGCCTTTCCTTTCCATGGTGACCATCTTGGAAAAGGATTTTCCTTCCTACAGTGGGAGGTGTTACTGCTGGGGTGCTAATGGCCTTTGTCCCTCATTGCAGGGGCTGGAATGGGGGATAACGGTCCGAAGTCCTCGTTATCTGCAATCGCTTTGCTTGGGCCGATAACTTGGGCTGGCGGTCCGTTATCCCCCATTCCAGCCCCTGGATTAGCATAACACAAAATGCTAGCGGACAATCTTATTGAGTATATCTACTTTACTGAGAAATGTAAAGTAGATGGACTCTATAAGATTATTTTTTTTAATTCTATTTTTTAACTGTGAAAGGTGGTTCATAAAGAATTATTTTTGGGTTGTTTTTTTTAGCACTAATATGGAGGGGCAGGTGGACAGCAGAAGATTTTTCACGTGTGTTAAATCTAAGATAGGGGGTAGTGTTTCTCATGCTCCTTGATTACTGTTTCAAAAGCACTTCGAAATTTCTCCCCCCTGCAGAGTGGTGTGTTGCAGAATATACAAAGTACTGTTGTCTTCAAAAGATATGGATCAACAGCCTCTTTTATTGCTTGCAAGGTAGCTGGTGGGATTTTGTGTCCCACAGAAGTAGGCAGTGTCATTATAGAATTGGTTGAGCAAGATGAGGTGGAGGAAGACAGCCTACTACTTGCTAAGAAAGGAACAACCTTTCTGAGAACATTGCGGTGGTTGGATTTGGTGTGGCAGAGCATGGAGGTGGTCCTGTACAGCGTTGCACTCACTGCATTTCACTTTGGTAGCTTTAGCCTTTGGTACATTCTCAACAATGGTACAGAACTGCCACACGGATTATTCTCTGTTGGTGCTAGAGATAGGCACTTCCTCTACCACATCTTCTTGCTCCTCTCCATTGTCTTTGGGTGTACAGTGCTTTTTTTGTTGTGTAGGTCCTCCTGCTGGTGGTCGTGGCTTTTGGGGAGGAGGAATGGAAATAGCTGATGCCATTCTTAGGATAAATAGCAGTTTGCTAATATTCTTCCAAGTATGTGCTCTGTGCTAGATTGTTAATGGATAATGAGTAAGAATAGGTGTAGGAACTGAGCAAGGGTACATTTTGAGTTTGAAAGTTCCTAGATCAGCAGAAAATGCAGTTACGAACTGTTCGCGCAGTGCAGACGCGTTCATGGACACGTCATCATACCGTGTGCGCAAGAGGTCACGTGGTGCAGTCCGAAACGTCCACGATTACGTCAGCATTAGCAGACGTCAACATACGCAAAAACGGTGGAAAAAGTTGCAAAAAGTGCATAGAAGTATTAAAAATGATGCTAGAAGGTGGGAAACTTCGATTGCATATGTGATGTCATCTTTGATGTCCTGGGTGTTAGTCTTAGCAGTGCACAGTGATGGTGCTAGTTATGGTTGCTTAGCTTACCATATATGGCACATTTCTGCAGTTTTTTGGTTTTACTTGTAACCATAACATCCCTTTAACAATGTTTTTTCATTGAATTTCATAGGTTTTTATAAGCGCAATTTAACCATAACATCCCTTTAAAAAAGTCTTTTCAGTAATATATATATATGTATATATATATATATTTCTGTCACTCTCTCTCCCAAGTCCCCTTCCATTGGTTCATTCATCTGCCATGTTTATCTGCCTGATCTGTGGTAAACACTTCAGCACGGGTGTGAGATGTTTCCCTATTGCTAACAGATATCAGCGTTTTGGACTGGGGTACCATCACATCTTAACTTGAGCAGCTTGCGAATGGGATTACAAAATTAATATGCATGTTACAAAAGGGCATTTAATGATGGAGACCCATCACACCTCAACTTCACCTAATACAAGGCCCAGAGAGGGGGCTTATGCCAGCACAAAAAGATTAAAGAGACATTAATATTCAAAGAAAACCTCTGATATTTTTGGTAAAGGCCAACAGAATTCTTCAGAACTCTCAAAAATGCCTTCATCAAGTTCCTCACCAAGTCCCTCATTCCCCTGCATTGAAGAAGCTCTATCTAGATGCGAGAGAAGACATTAGGGTTTCGAGGCAGACAAAGAGGAGCATTTTTTTACTGATATTGACTTTGAATAACAGGACGTCATCCCTTTAGAAATACAGGCAAAGGGCCTCATTACGAGTAGTCTGCTAAAACCGGCCTCATTACCGGCATGCCGGTTAGTGCTGGTCTGTGCTCGCATGAACCCGCTAATAGCGGCTGATTACGAGTATGCGAGCACGCGCGAACCCCCATGCCGGTAATGGCCATACCGGCATGCCGCTATAGGCCCTCCAACCCCCCGATAGCGGCATCACGGGCTCGCCGATACCGGCACCGCCTAGGAGGAACCCCTATATACCGACCAGGTAATACCACCATGCTAATACCGGGCTCGCAAAACCGGACCCGGAAATAATGTCATCGCGTCGGAACGGGAAATTGGCCGGTGGCCATCTTTAAAAACACAATCCATTGCAATCCTCCAAACCACCAGTCTATTCTTGTTGTGCTGTGTTGGAAAACCCTGAGGATGTCCAAAGCCACCAGGAAGACAACCCCCCCGGCAGCGGAAACAGCATTTCTCAGACGCAGAGCTAAACATGCTGGCGGACACTCTTGCTGCACATGCAGACATAATGAAGGCCAATGACATGAAGCATGCTGCCCAGATGAGGAAAAAGGAAATCTGGCAGGAGGTTGCCCAGAAGGTGTCGGCCGTGGGGACCACCCCACGTACTGTGCGTGACTGCCGCAAGAGGTGGGAAGACCTCCGCATGAGGGTGATAAACATCCTGTCAAGCAACAGGAGGGCGGCCATGGCGACAGGTGGGGGTCCCCACTCACCTGCAAAGCTGATGCCCTGGGAGGAGACTGCCAGCACATTCATTGATCCTGAGTCAATTGAGGGATTCGGAGAGATTCAGATGGGTGCCGCATCATCCCCAGAAGGAGGTGAGTGACCCTGCACATCCCTGTAGTGGAAACCATGACGTAGCACAAGTGACGTGGAAGTGAGACCAGGCAAGGCAATGCATGTCCCTACACCCACATCAACATATCCAAGTCAAGATTGCGTGCCAAACCCTGCCACACAGAAATGCATGCTGAGTGCCAATCCCATAACCAACACACGGGCAACATAACACGACCGTGCCCATGTAACCCAACACACAAACCCCATATCAACGGCATGCCACCTGCCATGCATTGATTGCCAATATGCCCCCTCACAACACCAAGTGCCACACACCTGTAAGACATGGATGAATGAATGTATGAATATTGAACAGCACAATTGTATGTCGCTGGCATGTGACACCATCACTGATGGCCTGCATCTCTTCTAACCCCCAGGCACCGATGAGGAAGATGCCAGTCAGGAGAGGAGCGCAAGGGCATGCACATCACGCCATAGGACAAGGGCCACCGCCACCACCACCCCCCAGCCAGACAAACAGGCCAGACCCACAGGCAGTGTGCCTGACCGGGTGGAAAGCCAGCAAACAGCACCTGCTGCCGGTGTGGCTAACACACATCAGGACCAGCAGCACACACCCACAACAGTTGGAGGGGTGTCCCTTCCTGCGCCACCAACCATTGCGGACGTTGTGGATGCCAATGTGGCCCCCGGGGTGTCACAGTTGTGTCTACTACACCCACCCCAAACCCCCTGCCCACCCCCCACCCCAAATGGAGGCCTACAGCAGTGATGATCCCTGCCTCCATGACTCCGACCTCAGGGATTCGGACGTGTGCCCCTTCGAGGAGGATAGCACCCAGGAAGTAGGCCCTGTGCATGCACCATCCACCACTCCAGCTACCACCACTCCAGCCCCCACCACTCCAGCTCCTACCACTCTAGCTCCCACCACTCCAGCTCCTACCACTCCAGCTCCCACCAACACCTTTGAGGCACGCCTGTCGAGGGTGGTGGCACGACAGGAAGCAATGCTGGATCTCATGCGGCAGTATATTGCCAATGGGGAGGACACTAGGAGGGCCATTGCTACTGCCATTGCAGGGACCACAACTGCCATTGGGGAGACCACAGCGGCCATCGCTGCGAACACTGCTGCCGTGAATGTGTTGGCTGTCCTCATGAGGGACTGTCTGGGGGCAGTAACCCAAGTCCTAACGTCCATCCTGCTCCATATGCAGCGGCCACGCCTTGGAGCAGGCGGGATCCTGCCTCAGACACATCCACTGCTACAACACCTGCATCCCAGTCCCCGCAAGCCCTGTGCGGATGACCCGGAGGAGTACAAGGCACTCGGAGATGCCACCCCCGGACAACAAAAAGGCCAGGAAGTAGAGTGCCCAGACAATGGGAGTGGGACACGTGTTTGTGGGTGAAGGGAACCATTTCCTGGAGTACATTTGGGGACATTTGGGGTTTGTGGGGAGGGTTAGGGAGTTCACTGGGGGTTTATGGGGCATGTAGGGTGGGTTAGGGAGTTCACTGGGGGTTTTTGGGGCTTGTAGCATGGGTTAGGGAGTTCACTAGGGGTTGGGGGGCACACATTTTTGCCTGTTTGAAAAAATACACCCGATGTGTACCAAAAAATTCAATGGCTGGACATTGTTCATTTTGTGCATATCCTTTTAATGTGTGATGGTGTTCAGTGGCCAACTCCCAGCAATCCAAGTGTGCATGTCCACATGGAGCCAGTGTGTCACTGACACATGTCTATCATAGTCCCTGTGGTTCAGAAGTATTTGTGAATTAGTGCTTGGCGTACAGCATGGCCATCTCGTGCATCACATACTGGCAGGGGGGCTACTTCACCTCCGTCTCCATCCTCATCATCCTCACCCGGTGCATGCATGTCAATGTCAGGTGGCAGTGGTACATTTCTCCGGATGCACATGTTGTGCGGCATGACACAGGCCATGGTGATCTTTGCCACCTTCTCAGGCCTATATAGGAGTGCCCCACCAAACCTGCTTAGGCAGCGGAAACACGCCTTCAACAGGCCAAAGGTCTGCTCAATCACAACACGGGTACGGGTGTGCACACGATTGTACTCCTCTTCATAGCTGTTCTGCGGGTTCCGCACAGGGGTAAGTAGCCACAGCCTCAAGGGATATCCTCCATCACCTGCAAGCAAATACAAATAGGTGTGTGTCACTCTGAGCTGCCACCTTCAGGAAGCACAGTCATGGCGGCAGCTATTTGGTGTGGACATGCACATGTCCCTGTACGTATGCAAAATTGTCACATAGATGCATTCTATACTGGTATGAGGTGTGGTAGTCTGGATGGCGTTCAATAAATGATGCAGGGTGTAATAATGCATGCAGAGGCGGATGTACTGTGGTAATACGACAATGTTTAGCCTCCCATTCATGCAGTTTATTCTACACTATGCATGGTCACACTAGCCACATTGGCACAGTTGCCATCCTGTACAGTCATGCATTGCTTGCCATCACCATGGTGACCTGGTTGTGCCTCTTGCTTGTTGTCATCGATATGCATTATTTGTGAAGTTTGTGCCAGTGATGTGCCATGTTCCGTTTGGGGGGTTCAGGTCTGGAGTGTTTATCTCTGCATGTATTCTCCAATCACCGACAATTGCCAGCCTGGTGGAGTATGCATCCCCCCCTTTCCCACCCAGGTGGAGTATGCATCCCCCCTTTCCCACCCAGGTGGAGTATGCATCCCTACACATCAGTGCCCCAAAGCACTGCATGGGCCAGTTGTGCAACTCACCAAGCTGCCAGGCACGTGGTCCAGCATGTCGCTCCATGTGACGGGGTAGCGTGGAGTTGCGAAGTTCCATGGCATCGTGTGTTGATCCGGGAAATCGGGCGCAGCAATGTATGATGATCTTGCTGGAGTCAAATACCATTTGCACATTGATGGAGTGGTATTGCTTGCGATTGCGGTACACCGCCTCTATGGCATGGGGGACTACCAATTCGACATGGGTGCAGTCCAGGGCACCAACACAATTGGGCATGCCTGCCAGTGCATGGAAGCCTACTTTGGTGTCGGCTATCTCCTGGGCAGTCAGTGGTAGCGATATATGGGTACTCGCATGCTTCAGGAGGGCATCCAGCACTTGGTTCAACATGCATGAAAATAGTGGTTGTGAAATGCCATGCAGCTGGCCCATTGTGTGTTGATAGGTGCCTACGGCCAGGCAGTGGAGCACAGACACCACCTTTAGTAGTGGGGGGATGGCAGTGCGTATTTCTATGAGGCTGCCAATGTCGTCGTGTATTATGTCCACTATGGTGGTGATGGTGTCCCGGTCCAACCGGTACAGGGTGTGGATCTGCTCAGGGGTTAGGTAGAATGGGCTGGGTCTGGTGGGAGGGATTGGTGGCTGCCTAAGAGGCACTGCTGGCTGCGCTGGTGGTAATTGCTGGGCCTGTCTCACCCTCCTTCTTCTCCTGCGTCTCCTCTGTGCTGCCTGTTGTTGCTGCTGTAGTTGTTGTTGTAGTTGGTGTTGTTGCTGTAGTTGTAGCAGTATTGGCATGTCCTCCAGCGCCATGATTGCAACAGCTAGTGGTAGCATTTTGGTGTTGGAAGGGGTGTGGTGTGTGGGTGTGCTCATTTTATACTGGCCCAGCCTCCATCGACTCCACCTGTGGGGATTGTGTGCACCTGTGGCAGTTGGCTTTAGGGAAGCTGGAATAACTCCCAAGGGAGGTTGATTTCAGTTTTCGAGGGGCCGCCAGAACTGTATCATCAGTGACCGGTTTTAGTGGAAACATCTGAGAGCCATTTATCCTAACAGGAAGTTGCACTGGTTTTATATCATCTAAACAGTTTGCAACACTACAAGTAATGGATTGCCAAATCTTATGAAGATTTGCATTAAAGAACAAGCTGATCGAATCACATTGAGCCTGTGAACGTGAAGGATCAATTAAAGGTGGTGCGCAGCCGAAAGTTCCTTGACTACTTCAAATAATTCATGTGAGGAACAAGAAGCTAATAAAATATGACTGGCATAGAATTGAGATTTAGCTAGTTTGATTGCTTCCTGGCAGTGAAACACTGACTGTTTATAAGTGGGTTTGGATTGCATGTCATAATCAATAAACCATTCACAACAGCAACAGACTTGCTTAAGAGTCCTCAGATCAGAGGTGAACCAAAGGGCTGAGGGTTAAACTTGAGTATTACTAACCCCGGCAGGTGCAAAAATATCAGCTCCGTCTACCAGGGCATTCAGAAGAGCACTACATGACTCTTGCTTCTCAACCAAAATAAGACGATTTGTGCTTGTCACAAGATGATTTACCAAAGTGGTGGGGCAAACGTTACCCCAGTGACGTTGTGGTTGAGAAATGTTGGGCAGATGAAGAAAACTGAAGGAGGGAAGAAAACTGAAAGATGTAGTAAAAAGAAGAACAAAAGGATCAGACCAAAGAACTGGCAATGGTTCAAAAACAGCAGTAAGGGATTTATCAGAAAAAACAAATCAAGAACGTTTCCGCCTTTGTGTGTAAGATGATTACATAACTCAAAACCACTCTACATATCACGTAGAGTGTTAATCAAATTCATTGCGTGGGAGTCCATTGTGATATTAGGCCAGATGTTAAAATATCCCATGAGAATCAGCTTAGGGTAGGTCAAGGCCTCATCACGAGTCTGGCGGTTAAACCGCTGCATTTAAGGGTCCGCCAGATCATGGCCTTGGCGGATTTCCCCACAGCTTTGAAATCCGCCGGCAGTAATAGCGTGAATTTTCCCCATTGGGCCCAATGGGGAATGAGGAATTCCCAAATGGGCCCTATGGGGAATGGGCAATAACCCTTCCGCCAAACCCGTGATCCGGCGCTAATAGCGCTGGGGGGTTTGGCGGTAGGGCTATTAGCGCCGGCGCTAATAGCGCCGGCGTTACTGCCCAACTCGTGATGAGGCCCCAAGTCTGCAATTAGTGGTGCAAAATCACAGACAAAATTGACTAAAGACATAGAGGGTGGACGACTGATCATCAAAATATAAATAGAGATCTTCGGTGACATTTCAAGCCAGATTAAAGTGGAGGTTGCAGGGTAAGTTGTGTGCCTGAGCAACTGGAGTGCAATTTATGGATGCAAAATGGAGCAAAGCCAGGCCACCCCCAATAGCCGGGGGACTCTGTCTAAATGTACAATATAATAAGAGGGAAGCATCTGAACGTTGTCAGGGTCCGAAGAAGGAGTAAACCAGGTCTCAGTCAGACATACTAAGTCTGGAGAAAAATATTATAAAAGAGAAAATATATCATGCCGATAAGTGACTGCTGACCTTGCTTTTACTAAAAAAAAAACATAAGGGAGGCCACAGAAGAACCAGAGGAATCTCTGCTTTAACAGCTGGGTAGTCATAGAGAAATTGGCCTTCGCGGTTACGGCATGGGTCTCTGACGGCCTAATCAACGGCGGGTGAAGCTCCAGGAATCCTGCTGGGAGGCTAACATCTAACGGAGCACGGGCGAACAGCTCAGAACGGATGTAGTGTACAATTCCACTTGCATTCACCTGAAAAGGCTGTGGAGGACTCGTGCCTGCATCTTGAGAGGCCGTAAGTGCCAAGGACCCATCTGGGGGTCAGACTGGCACAGCCAGGCTTGCCTTTGGCATGCCGCAGGCGCACCTGCTGCACGCATCTGCTGCATGGCTGCTCTCTCCAGCGCATAAGTACCCAGAGTCATGTGGGGCGGTGACGCGAAGTTAAAAGTAAAAAGGAAGAAATACGTCCTAATAGAAAACAAGTGTGTTTCCCAAACTAAAATGGGAAATGAACAGCAATATTTAAAACCCACAGTAAAAATATATAATCCCCCCAAGGAGTCCTAATAGCTGTGTAATTCGCTTGTTTCCAACAATCAGCAATTTAAATCAATAAGAAACTAGCGTGCTCGTGCAGAGCATCATCACTGTTCGCTGTATTCCTGTATGGTCTTTCAGCAGGTGACATGCTACATTTTAATGTTTAAGGGATGTTTTAGGGCAATCAAATGAGTGATTCCATGTCATCTGAACACATTGGTGGTTCCTTTGAAAATCACTGTTTTCTGGTATGCTAATCCAGTTGAGACAAAACACTACTACTCCCAGAATGCATTGATCTTTTACATAAAAGCCCAGGACTTGTTCAGGTGAAATGCAGTCACCTAGCCAAACCATGCTCCTACTGGGAGGCAAAAGAGTTTGAGAAATGTATGAGTGCAGAAGGAGGAGATTGACACACAGGTGGCATGGTTGTTGGCATAATCTTTTATTATACCAGAAAATAAAGATAAAACCTACCTCTCCCTAACTCTAAAGGAGGGAGTGGGGAGGTTCTCTACTTCAACTAAAATACTAAGTATTCGGTCAGAATGTCAGTATAAATCAAAAAGTCCACCGTCCTGTGTGCAAAAGCATATTTCTGTCCCTTACACTTATAATTAAACTTATAATTAAACTAAACAACTAGCTAAACTAAACAGCTAGTGGTTCTTCATGATTCAGAACCACGAAGAAACACTAGCTTTTATAAGAATTACTCTTCTTCTGAACAATGAATCACAGTTCCTCAGGTTGCTGACCCTTTCCAAGGTACAAAGCAAGGTTCCAAGGTGAAATGTCAAACAGTAAAGTTCTCAGTTCAATTCAAAGTGGTAAAGTTCCAGTTCAAACATCAACATCATGTATTGGGCATAGTAGCTTTTTCACTATAAGGTTCCTGGAGAAGGCCTCCCTTCTCCAGGTATATTGTCGACTCAGGTGTGTCTCCAGGTGTGTGACCTTCCGTATTTCTTCTCCATACACAACCAGGGGGGATGACTCCCTCCCCCTGGACTCTCTTTACTTGTTGGCACAAGCATCAGGAGAATGGCCCCCTTTTCCTGGTCATCTTTGGCTATGTTCTCACATGTTCTTGTCTTTTACTTTTACAGTTCATAATAGGGGAAGAAGGATAGCTCAGGGGCATCTTTGGAAGCAAGACAATGCAGAGCAATGCAGTTCAAATCCCTATCCCGCGCTTAGAAACCACTCCAGGTATTAAGCGTGTTATAAATGAACAATTATAATAATATCAAGGAGATTGACTCCCTTCCCATGGCCTTTCTCAGGCTTCGTATTACACTTCACAGCAGTAGGGGGAATGTCTCCCTTCCCTTGACCTTTCTCAACCATGCACTGCCACAAAGAAGATAGTTTACAAAGGTTATTCTTGGCTTTGGCAGACCTGGTTTGCTCTCCTGCCAGGTACTGCCACAAAGAATATAACTGGCAAAGGTTCCTCTAGATGTTGGCAGACCTGGTTCGCTTTCCTACCAGGTACTGCCACAAAGAAGATGGCTTGGATGACTCTTCTCGCTTCTTGTGTCTCTTTCCCAGGGTTTCCAACCTCACCACTCCTCAGAACTTTGTTACACCCTCACCAACATTCACAGCAACCCATATAGCTTGTGGGTTCCTGCTGGCTTCCTCCAGTTGGTCTGGGGCTCTCCAGGCTTTGGCTTCAGTCTTTTCCTGGGTTCTCTGTCCTTACGGCTGGCTGTGGTGACCCCGCAGCAATGGTTCTTCAGTCCGTGTGCATGTTGGCTCCATGGTGCAATGTCCAGGCTTCTCGCATGCCTATATGTTCTGGCTGCCAAGTTTACATTCGGTTCTGCCTGGGTTGACCAAACAGGGACGTCCTGGCTCTCTCTCTCTTGCTCCAGTCACCAGCTTCTTCTCCATACTCCGCCAAACCACTTCCTTCCCTGTGGTTCCTCCTGGGAGGGCTTCTCCCTTTGGTAAGCCCTTTGTCTGTTTTTATCTTCCAACTAGTAAAACAACTAGAATGCATATGCAAGTTCTCTTGAGGACCACTCATTGCCCTGCATGTTCTCTTCATCCCAGTACCTTCCAGGGAGATCTTTCGAAGGTCATCTCTACTCTTCCTCATCCCAGTTCATCTTGTATTTCCAATGTTACAAAGGTAAATGGAAGTGTGGGTTACAGAGGGTTGAGTGGATGTGTGGGAGGTGAGTGGAGGCGATGAAGGGTTGGCATACCACATTTCCCTTGGATGGTCGTCCCTAGAGGTGGAGTCTCTCCCCATGAGATCCTCCCGCTGAGTACCACCCACAGGGTGACTATCGTGTAGCGGCCTCACCTCCCTGGCCTCATGGGAAGATTCCCCCCCTCAGGGAGAAGTGATGACATCCAAAGATTTGTCACAGTAAGCAGAGAAGTAGAGAAAAAGCAATTTTGTTACCCATTATATTTGTTGTTGCCCTTTAAGTTTTGCAAAGGGGCAGGAGTTGCAAAAATTAATTTGAAATTTGAAGGCTGAGGGGAGTTATTTATTTATTTATTGTTCACTTGTTAGGGGCTTATACAGGAAGTGAATACTGTTTCAAAGCGCCCACAGGGCAACAGGGATGGAACCGGGGAAAGAAACATGATACGATACACAAAATATGAATAGTGTGAGGGACAATCCTACTATGCCTGTGAGTATTCAGAATGTTCTAGTGCAGCAAGGGAGAGGGCAATGGGGGTCAGTGCTGGGGTGTCCGTGCTCGAGGGCTAGTCACAGATGAAGTGCAAGGTAGGGTAAGTGCTACATGGCCAGGAGCCACGTTTGGTGGTAAGTGAAACCCTCCAGAGCAGATGGGTATGCTGAACAGGTGCTGAGGGTGAACGGAAGCTAGAGTGATTGGGTGTGGGAAGTCAAGGTCCCCGAAGATGCATAAGGGCCCTGTACACCAATCACGGCAAATGTGAGATTAGCAGAGGAGAGAAGGAGGGAAGGAAGAGGTATAGAGGAAAGTTTTGAGGAGCTTCCGGAATTTAAGAAAGTCCTGCTCAAGACATAAAGGGAGAGGCAGGCTGTTCCATAGGATGGAGCCAGCTGAGGAAAGCGATCGACCTCCGGCCCTCTGTTTAGAGAAATGCTTTACACACAAAGGGCCTCATTACACGTAAGGCGGTAAACCAAGGTGCTATTAGCACCTTGGTCCATGCCGGTAAATTACTGGTACCGCCATGGAGGAAAGGGGAATTACCGCCCTATTCCAAGGTTGGCAGGGCGGTAATTCCCCCTTCCTCCATTGCCCTTCCCCATTCCCATTTTTGCCCCATAAGGCATAATGGGAATGGGGAAGGTGCTAATTACGGTACCGCAAATTGCGGTACCATAATTAGCAGCCTGGTCTCTTTGCAGGTCCCTACTTTAACGGCTGGTCTACACCAGCCGTTAATGTCAGGTCCCGCAAAGGGACCTCGTAGTAAGGCGGTAAGGGTTAACGGTCATCGGTAACAATACCGGTGACCGTTAACCCTTACTGCCTTCCGTGTAATGAGGCCCAAAGAGTTGGTGCCAGAGGAACGTAGAGGTCTAGAGGGAGAGTATTTAGTTAGCGAGAGTTGCAGATAGAGTGGTCCCCGGCACTTATGGATGATGCAGAGGGATTTGTATTTAATCCATGCAACAACCGGGAGCCAGGGCAGGAGAGATGTTGTCTCTGGGCTTAAGGCCAAGGATAAGTCTTGCTGCCCCATTCTGGATTAGCTGGAGCAGTCGCAGAGTGGAAGAAGGTAGATGCAGGAGGAGGCTATTGCAATAGTCAAGCCTAGAGAGAACCAGGGCTTAAGTCACATTGAGCTTCTGGGGGAAGATGAGAAAAGGGAGAATTCCTTTGAGAAGGAAGAGCTGAACGTGGGACTTCTTGGCAATGTCCTGAGTGTGAGGGGGGAAGGAGAGGGAAGAGTCGAAAATGACCCCAAGGTTTCTGGCTCCAGAAGAATGAGCAGGGGCAGAGCCCCGTGGAGGAAGAGAGAGAGAGAGAGAGAGAGAGAGAGAGAGAGTGTGTGTGTGTGTGTGTGTGTGTGTGTGTGTGCGTGCGTGTGTGCGTGCGTGCGTTTTTTGGCAGGCTATTTTAACATACAATCTATTACCAGTATTGTAATTATCCAGTAAGGCACACACATCATTGTCATGTATTGAAACAAATGGCCAGCTTTTGCCATCATACAACAGCTGCAAGCACACTTTACTAGGCATTTCAATATTTTTTGCCATTGCACTTGCCTTACATAATTATAGTTTGGTGATTTTTATAGAGCGTCATGCAGATGGATAACTTTTTTTACAATTTGGTTTTTATTGAGTTTCCAAAGTCATACAATACACGTGCAACAAAAGGTCTACAGTGTAGTTCAATAACAACATAATGAGAATATAAATGAACCAGTTATACAGATGCATCTTTACTTCTTTCCCTTCCCTCCCTCTCCATCCCTCCCTTCCTTCATCTTCAAGTCACCTCGGGTTCAGACATCCGCCACAGTCATTATTGGCGTCGTATAGGGAACCTGTACTAAGTACATGGACGGGTACTTGTTCTTTGGCGTATGTATCATTGTGCTTGATTTATTTCCAACTCGCTGGGGTTGCGTCGTGGTGAAACTGATTTAGCGTACCTTGTTTCAGTGGTCATATTGTGCACAAAAGTCAGCCCATTCTGTTTCAACTGAGCTCTGGTCACTGTGGATGACCGCAGTTAGACGGTCCATCCGGTATAAGTTTTGGGCTACATTGATCCATTCCGCTTTCCTTGGAAGTAGAGCTCTTTTCCAGAACATGGTAAGGCATGCCCTGGCTGCTAGGAGTAGGCTGTGCACCATTCTCAGTAGTTTGGTAAGTTCATCTTCCTGCTCCTCTAGTCCAAACAATATTAGCAAAGGCACTTTCTCTTTCAACACTTCATCTAGATCTTTGATCCAACTGAGAACCTCATCCCAATATGACTGGACCGCAGTGCACCCCCAGCACATGTGCCAATAATCGGCTTTCATCCCACAATCATGCCAACAAAACGGACTCGCTCCTTGATACATCTTTGCTAATCTAACCGGGTCATATTGCCATCTATGGAGGAGCTTTACACCGTGAAGCTTGCATTGACAGGCAATCGAAGTTTGTGAGGTTCTTCTACACATCTGAAGCCATACATTCGGGGATAGTTCCCTCCCCAGGTCACCTTCCCATTTCTCCCTTAATTTATCGGATGGGGATCTCTCTGTTTCTATTAAGGCTCTGTATAGTGTGCCTATTAAACCTCTGGTAGTGGTACCAGTGTCCAGTATCCTCTCAAAGGACGTAAATTCTCTTTGCAGTTTGTCCTTCCAGATTTCTCTGGTCATGACCCCCTTTAGTTGTAAATATAAGAATACTGGGAGTGGTACCAGCCCCAGTGCTTCTTGGAGTTACTGTATGGTTAGAAAGGATCCCGCTTTCCAAAGCTGGCCTGCTCTTTCCAGACTGGCTTCGTACCAAGCTTCGTACCGCATTGGGTAAGGGATGGCGTCTCCGATTCCTGGAACCCATAGGTGGCCCAGCGGGGAGAACCAGGTTGTGACACCCTTGATTCCTATTCCCTGTCGCCAAATATCCCACAGGGTTCAAAGAATGGGGTGAACTAGTATCTTTTTAAGTAGTTTAGATCTAGGGACCCATAATCATTCCACTACTGTTGCAGGGCGGAGATGGTGGTTGTCAAGACCCACTCTTTGTAAGACTTCCCGTAGCATAAGGCGTGGGATCAGGATTCTTAACTGTGAGGCTTTATAGCATGTGTATAGATCTGGGAGCCCCACCCCTCCATTGTCTTTGTGTAGGTGCAGTAGCTTTTTGGAGACCCTTGGTTTTTTACACTGCCACAGGAAGCGTGTCAGGGAACCCTTGGTTCTTCTGAAGTAGTTGTCGGGTATTTGTATGGGGAGCATTTGGAAGAGATATAGGATCTTAGGTAATATCACAATTTTAATAGCGTTGAGTCGTCCCATCCACGAGATTGTGAGCCGGCTCCACAATTCAAAATCTTTTTCTATAACCGTTATCAGGGGTTCGGGGGTTAGCCCCATAGAGTCCACCAAGGTCTCTAGTGACATTGATGCCCAAATACCGTAATGTATTAAGGCTAATTTTCATGCCCAGGGGAGTAAACCGCTCAGGTTCTACGTCTCTATTTTTATTTATTGGAAAGAGGACCGACTTTCCAGTGTTAATCTTGAGCCCTGCCAGCCTACCAAATGTTTCTATTGCTTCAATTGCTGCCAGGATGGACGTAAGGGGGTTTGTTACATGAAGTGATAGGTTGTCCACAGAGAGCCCCAGTTTATATATCTTTTCTCTTAACGCAATTCCCTCCACCCTCTGATCCCGTTTTAGCCTTTGGGCGAGTGGCTCTAAAGAGAGAACAAAAAGTAATGCAGACAGCGGGCAGCCCTGCCTGGTACCTCTCCCTAGGTTAAACCATCTAGGCTGTCTTCCATGAACTGCTACTGAGGTCTTTGGGGAGGAGTAGCTCGCTCTGATGCTCTGGAGGATTCCCGGCCCCAGTCCTATCTTTTCATAGGACCCCATCTAGGAAGTCCCATGCCAGGCTGTCCCTTGGGCTTCATTTATTAAATGGAGAGTTTTTCTCATAGTGTCCGCCCCTTGGCGTTCCATTACAAAGCCCACCTGGTCGGAGTGTACCAATTTAGGCAGATGGCCGTCTAGTCTAGCTGCGATGACCCTCACCTATATTTTTGCATCAATGTTTAATAGGGATATAGGTTGGTAAGATCTACAGCATTTAGGGTCACGGCCTTCTTTGGGTATCACTATGAGAAGGGCCTGGGCAAAGGAGTCGGTGGACCCCCTGTTTCCATGTCATTAAAGAGTGTTGTTAGGAAGCGGGTCAGAAACGTTGAAGTCTTGCAGAAGCCTGGAGTGAAGCCATCATCACCCGGTGCTTTCCCCAGCTTAAGGCGTCCAATGGCTTTCTGTATTTCCTCTCCTGTAATCAGAATTTCCAAGGCCTCTGCCTCTGCTTTGGACAGGGAAGGAAGTTGGGACTTTTAGGTAACAGTCAATGGCCCCTTCTGGTGCTGTACCTTCACTGCTATATAAAGCTTCATAGAATGAAGCAAACACTTCTTGAATTCCCTCTGCTGTGCCCGTGTTATTACCATCCGCTCCCTCCACCTCAGTCACCCACCTATCAGCCCATTGTTTACGTAATCGTGCTGCTAGGAGAGCACCAGCTTTGTCTCCTTTCTCGTAGAATTTTTTGCTTGAGGAACTGTAAGTTCCATGCGATCTTACCCTCTTCCAATAATTTTAGTTCCTCTCATGAGCCTCTGGCCTCCATTATGCACCTTTGTCTGTCCACGGGGAGGATTGAGCAAGTTTCTCTGTTGTCACTATTTTGTCTCTTAGCCTTTTCTCTGTGTGCGCTCTCTTTTTTTTCGGGCTCCTTCCCTGATGAGGATACCCCTCCATGTGACCTTCGCCGCCTCCCAGACCAAAGTCTTCTTCACCTCCCCTGTATCATTGGTAGAAAAGAATTGCCGATTTCGTTTTCTAATTCTTCCCTGAAGATCGGGTCTTCATTCAGTGTGTCATTGCATCGCCATTTCGAGCTTCGGGGCACAGACCATCCCAGTTTATATCTATGGACACCATGTCGTGGTCCGAACATGAGATCGGGTGGATATGTGAGTTCCCCAGTACCTCCCATAGGCCCCTTGAGACAAAGTTAATTGATCCTTGTTAAAGTACCATGTGTAGACGAGTAAAAGGTAAAGTCCTTTTCTTGTGGATGTAGGTATCGCCAGCTGTCTCTCAGTCCGTGGATCTCTAAGGCCATTCTTAGCTTCGCCTCTCCTTGACCTGTGGATCCCGACTGCACTTCCCTTCCGGCTTGTCTATCTAACATTACGTCCATCCATATGTTGAAATCCCCCCCTAATATGAGGTGACCCTGCTCTTCCCCTATTATCTTTTCTAATGCCCTTTGTAAGAATCTCTTCTGGTCTTGATTGGAAGCATAAACCATGGCGAGGGAGACTGTTATGTTCTGTATGATGCCTGTTACTAGCAGCGCTCTGCCCTCAGTGTTTGACCATGTTTTTGTGACCTCCATAGGCAATCCCTTTTGTATCAGGATGCCAACCCCAGCCCTATTGATGTTCGAGCCCCAATATGTGCTGCCTATGAGACCACTTGGTATCCAACGTTCATCACCCTTTTGATGCCTGGTTTCTTGCAAAAATAACACATCGATTCCGGATCTCTTGAACTCTCTGGCTACTAGGGATCTTTATGTGGGTGAGTTTAGGCCCTTAACGTTCAATGTACATACACGTAGGTGGTGACTTGCATGAGCTGTCTTTACTCCCGCCATGTGCAATGATTAAAACTTCACTTACTTCCCCATGTGGGACTGTTCCTTAAATTTTAATGTGACCAAAAGTAGTAGCAGTCATTTTTTTAGCCTTTTTGTTGAATGAGTTTTCCCCATAATCTATCCCAGTCCCCAACGTGTCCCACCTCTCCCCTCCCCTCCATTTCCCTCCCTTCCCTCCCCCTACCCTCCCCCTGCCTCCTTCCCTTTGGGGCGCCCGGTCCCTCCCAGTTAACGTCATTAGGCGAGTCCGAGCCACCAGTGAGGTCCTTTATCCAGAACCCTGCACTGAACACCACATTAATGGGTGCCCCCCATTTCCCCTATCGAAACTGCTTATTGCATAACTAACATTTGAAACATTTCTGAACTCTGCTATGTCCGCCTTAGCTTACTGGGCCCCATCTGGGGCCTTGCAGCAATTCGTATGTTTGTTGCCCTCTGGTTGGCGCGTCACTCACCACCATTGACTTCCAAGTATGTTCTTTTCTTAGGACCCTTCACCCCTCGCCCCGTCTCTGTTTCCCGGGGTGCAGCCTTCTTCACCGACTAGCTCCCGAATGGCATTTTTAATCTCAGGTTCCATTATGAGTTTGTGTTTCTGTCCATTTAGTTCAAAAGTGATTGAGAAGGGATATCCCCATCTTTACCATACGCCTTTATCTTTAAGCCATTTGGTCAGGGGTTGGCATAGACGTCTCTTGGCGAGAGTGAGGGATGATAGGTCTTAAAATATCGAGATACGAGCCATGTACATCATCACTGCTCCTTTCATTATGGCCTTCTCTAGGATCTTGAGTCTGTCAGGGCAATTGTGAAAGCGCACCAGAACAGATCACGGGCCTCCAGTCGGTCCACCAGCTCTATGGAGTCTTTTAATCTTTGTGGCGTTAATCGCGTCGTCCTCAAAAAGATGTTGTAGAATCTGATGAAGCGCACTCTTGAGGTCTCCCTCCGTCTCTCCCTCTTTCTCTGGAATTCTGAAAAAGCAGAGGTTGTTCCTCCTTTCTCGGTTTTCAAAGTTGTACATCTTTAGGACCATCTCTGCTTCTCACCGTTCTATTTCACCTAGACGGACGTCCATTTGCATTTGCATGGTGTCGAGGGAGGACTGGTTGTGTTCTACCTCCTGAAGTCTCTCCTCCATCTTGTCAAGTCTGACATTGATCTTATCCACTTTGCCACCAATATTGTCACGCATGCTTCTTATTAACTCTAGTAAAGAGGCAACGTCTCCTTTGGTGACCATCGAGTCCTGACTCCCCGTCGCCATTGCTTTGTCTTTATGAGAATTGTTGCCTTCCTTCCTACCTGGGTATGCAAAGTCTGCCAGCCTGCTCCTGGACTCCATGCACTAATGCTGCACCTTGTGACCACCTCAGAGGGTCCCGAACTCTGGTGATGTTTCCCCCTACCAACATTTGGGGTGGGGAGGCGTAAGGGGTGGCCAAACGTAGATAACTGTGGGGGCGCACTCCGGTCGGGTTGCTGCGGGGTTGGGTACCTCAGAGTGTCTTCGTTTGGTTTTGTTCATCTGAGGCAGGCGGGAACACGCCCCAGGTCGGGGGGCACACACCCTTGATTTCCCGTGTACTTTGAGAGGTCACCCTGTGCCTGCATTCAGTCTGAGGGTTTTTACTTTCCCGCATCGGGGACACTTTCGTACTATGACCGTCCGAACTCTTCTGGCTGACCGATCACGGGGTCCGGACCTAACGAGCATCCTAATGAGCCATAACACCAGTGGACTCTTTTCAGTTTTATGGCTCCTGTTTGATGTGTGTCGGGGCCTCAGGGCCCTACCTGCGTGATTAGGCTTTTTGATTTGGGAGTGTCGATAATGATTCTTTTGTGATCACTTAGGGCTGACCACCTATATGTTTCACGTTGAGGCAGGTTTTGTTTTTCAGCGGGGCGGGCACATGCACCTCAAAAGGGGGCCCACATCTCCTGCGCTGTGCACAGGTGACCCCACTTTGTTCTGCCTATCTCTGAGGGTCTTTTGTATTGTCTATTGTCTGTTGTCTGGCTCCTTTAATCTCAGGGCAGTGCTTCAGTGGTACTCCGGGTTACAAGAGATTCACGCTACTCCTAACCACTTATTGGGAATCTACATCGTAGTCGCTTCTGTGTCCCACTGTGAGGGGGGCTGTAGCACTCCTTTCCTCACAGAGCGTAGATGGACTGGGTGTGGGACACCCGTAAGCTCCACCACACGAGCAGACTGTTGGTGAGAGAGAGGCTGCCACTCATGTGCGGAATCGCCTTGCCCCCCTGGAGGTCTCTGTGTTAGGTGGTTCCTCCATGTGGGCCCAGCCCCTGTGTCTGTGTTGCACAGGCCTTGACCTGAAGCCCAACGGTGCCCGGTGTGCGCAGGAAACGTGGTGTTCTGGGGGCCTTCATTCAGGCCAGGCTGGTGATTAAGGGCGTAAGTATGTAGGTAAGCATCTGCAGACTTTATTCAACGGTGGCCGATGAGGTATGCGCCGGCCCAGCTCAGTAGGGTGCCTCTCATGAGCGGAGGAGGGAGACAGCACGAAGGTAAGGGATGGTGTTTAAGTTTAATTGGCTGGAAACAGGTCCCCTTGCAGGTGCGCCGTTCTGGTGCGACGGCTGGATTACCCACCCATTCACAGGTTCTGTGGGCCCCCCCCTGTGTTGTTGTTGATCCGGGGGGGCAACGCTTACCTTCTTTTCCAGCGTATGCCTCGTCCGGATCGTCAGGGCCAGGGAGGCGGGAGACCGCGCAACAGAGCTGAGTCCTTGGCTCCGCTGGCTGCCCCAGCACATGAGGCAGCAACCAGAGCCTCTACGCAGGCTAGATTATTGCTGCTGTCCCGGTACCTTGGGACTCTTATGTTTGCGGTGCCACACTGTCAGGGGAGCCTAGGCACACCTCTCCTGTCCGTTACTGCTCCAATGCGTGCGGGTAGCTTGCAACGTTTTGATTTCAACTGCCAGGCCTCTCAGTCAAATTATGCTTTCTCCAGCTTCCTCAGTGCGTTTTCGATTGGGTTTTCTCCCAGTAGACGCTCTTCTGGCTCAGTGTTCCATCTGTTGAGCTTGGGCCGTCATATAAGGGGCAAATGGGGGAAAACTGGCAAATTAGGGGGGTCTGTAATGCGGAGGAGCACTAGCTCGCGTCCTCCATCCACGCGCCCCCTGGAGGCCGTGAGATGGACCACTTTTAAGCTCTGTATGAATGTGAGTTATTATTCCCACTGATGGTACTGGATTAATCACCCTCAAAATGAAGATGGGCCTAGTGGGTGCCATCAGGGTTTCAAACTTGTCGCATGGTATTGTCCCATTCTCAAAACAAGTATTTTGCACATGAGCTATCCATCCGGCATGCAACTATTTGCCAGAAGTTAACATTATATGCCCAGGAACTCACACCATTAGGCAGCTATTGCCATCACTTGCCTAAGTATTCATGCTGTTTTCTAGATCCTATATGCAAGTACTCCCGCCATATACCAGGTTTTCCAATTAGATGCTGATGCACTCACACCATTTGACAGGTATTTTTATACTTTTTCTAGGTACCTACTTTTCTTGTCTTCCCCTATAGCGCTTTGAAGTAGCTTCAAAAAAACATTTTGTGACCTAACCTTAGTTAATGTAGTTGGGAACTGCCTCCCTTTTCACCACTGCCTAACTTTTTCCATATAATTCACATCCATCTTCCATTCTCCTGCTGGAGGATTTTGAATGACATCTGAGTGCTTGCTACACTTTCAATTGAAACAAAATTGCAGAAAAATACATTACTAAGCAACAATAAATGCTTTTGCAGCAGCATCATCTAGGATTGTGCCCTTCATTTAGGCAACAAACAAAAACATGAGATACACATTGAATTCCTATTTAAAATATTGTTCTATACAGGCCTCATTACGAGTTTGGCGGTGAGAAGCCATCATTACCGGCATGCCGGTGCTACCGTGTCCATGTACCGTGTACCGTGTCAGCATGCACGTGCATGCTGGCATGCCGGTAACGGCCGCACCAGCATGCCGGTAAGGGCCTCAAACCCCCCCGATAGCGGCATCATCAAATGCGCAGACACCGCCACCGGCATCGCGGATACCGCTATGAGCGGCACCATTCATACCGGTACCGTTCATGTCGTCACCGGAAGTGCCGGTAACGGTAGCAACGTCATTGCGCCAGAACCGGAAATGCTCCGGCGGCCATCTTGAAAAACACAATCCATTGCAATCCCTTGCCTACAGGACCTGGAATTGGAAACTGATCCCTGCCTGCTAGAGAATTAGTCCACCCGCAAAGGCACACCTCATCAGCGCAAACCACGGTTTAGCGACGACGAGCTAAACATGCTTGCCGACACCCTGGTCCAGCATGCGGATGCGGTGTTCTGCTCAGAACTGCGCTGTGCCACACAACTGCAGAAGAAACATCTGGGAGGTGGTGCCCTAGAAGGTCTCCGCAGTGGGGACAACCCCACGCAGTGTAAAAGACTGTTGTAAAAGGTGGGACAATCTGCGGCTGCGTGTCCGCAACATTCTGTCAGCCAACCGTAGCCAGGCCCAGGCAACAGGTGGCGGACTATCCTTCACCCATCAAGCTGGCACGGTAGGAGGAAACGTGCAGCTCCGTGATTGATATGTAGGCCATCGAAGGAGTCGGGCATGCTGAGACGGGAGTCCCATCATCGGCTGATGACGGTGAGTGATCGTTGGCATAATACAGAAGTGAACACACACACAACACCCCAAATACAATCGTGGAGTCCAAATGGCAAGTAGATGACAGCAAATAGATCGCCCATCACCTCCCACCTAAAGTCTACCCTAACAGAAATGCCACATCCCTGTCACGGAAACACACAACCAACCCCAATGACACAAACCACATGAGTCCCCAATTGCAAACACATGCACCATCTGCATGCAGAGCGGGTTGAGCGCTCGCTGCTGCGATCTGAGTGTGATCTTCAGGTTGCAGGTTCAAATCCCGGCAAGGCCAACTCAGCCTTTCATTCTTCCGAGGTCGATAAATGAGTACCAATTTCGGTTGGGTGATATTGTATGTAAATATGTGCTCTGTAAAGCGCTTTGGATTAAGGCGCTATATAAATAACACATCATTATCATTATCATTATTAGAGATGCAGGCCTCATGACTGTGACATCTCATTGCACGGTGCACACATCTTCGCTACCGAGTGCACACCTGAGCCCCAACCACACAGCACATGGCACTCAGACCCTGAGGCATGTCTACCGCACACAATCCATGACACACCCGTAGGCCACCCAATGGACAGCATGGAGAACATGACTGCGCCAGAAGGATGCACAGACACTGCACCCCACCCCCAACTCCTGTAAGCACCATGGCCACCCCTCCAACATGCACACGACAATGCACAGGACTCAAAATGTACAGACATCAATGTTTGTAGGATGTACCGTCACCCATGGCTCATGCCCTGCCTCTCCATCCCCCACAGGCACAGGATTAGACAGCGATGCCGGAAACACCTCAAAAACCAAGGCAACATCAGCACGCAGGAGCAGAGGGGATGAAGACGGCACCAGGCCGTCCACGTCAAGGGCTAGCCTGAGGCGAACACCCACCCCAAGCCACAGCAGCCCGGCAAACAGGGCCCACAGGCCAGAGAACCTGAGGAGCAGCCAGCTCCGACACCTGGTAATGTGTCCCAGCCAGAAAGCATTGGTGCCATCATGGCACACATGCCAAAAGGCACACCGGCCCCAAAGGCCGCGGACAAGAAAACCCCCTGCCCCACTGCAGACACCTCATGTAGACGAGGAGGGTTCACCAGGGGGCAGCGATGTAGAGGGGCCGCAGTCAGCGCCCACAAGTGACCTAGGTGAGGTGGCTCAATCCACCCTACATAGCGAGGAGGAGGACAGGCAACAGGACGAGGCAGACACAGCAGGCCAATGCATGTTTGAGGACATTGAGGCAACACTATCCCTGCCGCCCACACCACAGCACTCCTTGGGACAAGGGTCTGGTGGTCGCAGCACTAGGTAGGAGATGCCTGGAGATGTATTCAGCTCTCAAAGGAGTCCCACTCCACCTCCCTTGCAACCACCAGCTGGACCCACCATACAGGACCTAGTGGGCCGCATTAGCTGCATGGAGCAGCAGTAGCAGGCCATGCGTGATATGGTGAGACAATACCTCGCAGATGGGGAAGCCACACGCCGGGCCCATCAGGACAACTCCCAGGCAGTCACCCGTGCTTTGTACCGCATGGCCAGGCGTGTGTGCGAAGGCATGGAATCTGTGACGCAGACGCTCACACAGTTGGCCGCCACCATGGCCCAACAGCATGCGGCACCGGCTGAGCCACAACCCCCACCATCGGCGAGCACAACCCCGGTAACCTTGACCCAGACAAGCGCGGTGCGTAGGTCGCTACGCAGCCTGCGCTGGCCAGAGGAGCAACTCCCTCCATCCAAAATGGACAGTCAGTAGCCAGACATACATGCAGGAGGGAGACTGGTTGGACTTGGATTGGGTGGAGGGGCGTGGGTGTGTGGGGGAGTTGAGGGATGGGGGGTGCTGGGCGTGGGTGTGTGGGGGAGTTGTGGGATGGAGTGGTGGGTGGGGGGCGTGGGTGTGCGGGGGAGTTGAGGGATGGGGTGGTGGGTGGGGGGCATGGGTGTGTGGGGGAATTGAGGTATGGGGTTGTGGGTGGAGGGCACTTTGTAGGACGACAAAGGGGTTTGGTCCACATTTATACTTGTTTTTTGTACATAGTTCACATTTCCTTAATACAACTGGTGTGCATATGAACAACACATGACTGGACATTGATTATTGAGTGTGTGTGAAATTATTTGTCAACAATCCCCAGTGTTCAAAATTCCAAGTGCCTTGTGTAACCCAGTACATCAGAAATATTGTGCAATCAAAGACTGGCGTACATCCCGTCCTTCAGGCACATTCTGCTGTGGCCGATATGCAGCATCTTCCCCATCATCCTCCTCATCTTCCAGTAGAATTTGGTCTATATCAAGTGGCAGGGGTACATTGCGCCAGATGCACATGTTGTGCAGCATGGCACATACCAATATTATCTTTCCCACCTTTTCAGGGCCGTATATGAGTGCCCCACCTGACCTGCTGAGGCACCGAAACCGTTCCTTCAACAGCCCAAAAGTCTGCTCAATCATCATGTAGTCCTCTTAGTGCCTGGTGAGTGGATGCCTGACAGGGGTGAGGAGCCACGGCTTCAAGGAATACCCAGCATCACCTGTATGGGAGCAATTGAGATTTTCATTGTGAGGGTTTTTGGCATTCCTTGTGTACACTGGCTGTACATTGTTCATGGTCAGTTGCAAGAGATCTTCACTGCCAGCTATTGCCATTTAATTAGAGCAACACTCAGGTTGGTGTACCCGATGTTGATCCACGGTAGGGGAGCATGGGTAACGTACAGGTATGATGTCTGTAAACCCATGATGTGCTCACACGTGATGGCTGTGTTGCGGTGGAAGGTCCAGTATGCATGTAGGGCACTGGATGGATTTCCCTGATGTACAACATGATACACGTTGTTTTGCCAATCATGCTTCCATGTACATGTCCGTCAACGCCTTCACCCATGTGATCATGGCACAATGGAATTGGTGGCATGGTCCGCCAGTGTAGGGAGACAATTCTGTGATGGCGCTGGGTGTCAACTGGCATGGTGGAAGTGAGGTTCTGTGTATTGGTCCTGCAGCAGTCGCACATGTGTCAGTGATGTTCACCCCTTGCTGAAATCTATTTTGTACATCCATGCCCCTCTGGTTTTTTGGGTGTCCCTTCAGGTGCTGTGTATGGCATGGTGGTGTGCGGTATACCTGTCGAGCAGGGGCAGTGACAGGGGATTCCCTGAGAGGCAGTTGGATTAGGCTCAGTCATGTCTGCATGACCTGCGCTGTACTTTGCTGCGCTCGTGTGAAGTATGCATTGTGACTGCAGGTTGCTGCATTGTGATACCTGTGGCTGAGGTCTGATGATGTACCTTGTGTTAGGCAGAATCATGTGCAGTACCCTTTGGGAACGCTACAGACAATTACGACTACCAGTGTAAGTACAATATTACCTTTGGTACAAGCCCGTACTACACAGTAAATTGGTAGCGATGGCTGAGCAGCCAGACTTATCTCAAGAGTAAAGTGAGGAGTAGAACAAGTTACACAAAGGACCAACAATCACAGTGATTCAAAGAAACACTTACTCAAGGTTTTGATCTGCAGTGGAAGAAACCGGATGACGTCAGAAGAATCACGTGTATCCGGAAGTGTCGGAAGCGGCTGTGTGTGTACTACGGGAGACAGTGCAGCAGTGCGGTCTGACACTTGT
This sequence comes from Ambystoma mexicanum, assembly GCF_040938575.1. Taxonomy (NCBI): domain Eukaryota; kingdom Metazoa; phylum Chordata; class Amphibia; order Caudata; family Ambystomatidae; genus Ambystoma; species Ambystoma mexicanum. The sequence goes on along the minus strand of NC_090927.1, from coordinate 580,205,354 downwards.
TCGCCCTTCTAGGGCCTTTCCTCTAGCCTCTAGCCTCTTACTTCCTATGAGAAAGTGAAGCAGAAAAGAAGCAAACATCTGAGGAGGAGGGACAGAGTAATTGGGACTCCCAACCCCACCTTTTCTCCCCACCCTCTGTGGCTGCTACAGCCCCTGTTGCTGCTGCCCTGCGAGCCCGTCTCTGAGCTTGAGCTCGAGTTAAACACAGCGAGGTGAGCAGTGAGGCTAGGGTCTGTTTGTGGGATTACTGTGACCTGAGCCAGTGTGTGCAGGTGTCTATTGGCATCTGCATAATACCGGTGTGGTCCACAGAGCCCTTTTGGACACCTGGCCATTGGTGGGGGGCAGGAGACGAGAGAGAGAAGGGGGAGCCCAACAGGAGTCCAAGAGGAGTGACAATAGACTGTACTTCCTGATAGGCTGGACTTACTCCTACTTTCTCCACCTCTGGTGCCTGTGGCATTCATTCTGAATTTTGTCCCATAGTCTTTACTTGGGATATTTTGTATTGGTAGCTCTCACAGTGGCCCCCGTTTGGTGACTGGTGACTGCAGATCCTTTGATCTTTGAGCCAGTTGCTTGCATCGGGCTGCATATCTGAGCATGTGTCAACCGGCGCGCTGAGCTTGGTCTCCTATTCCTATTTTATTTCAATTTCTGGTGTCTGCGGAGTCTGGGCCAGTTTGGGAGTGGGAATCTAACCTACTTCTGCCACTGTGTTCATACGATTGGAATCTACATTTCATCGAACCGATATTATAACCGCATGGTTAAGTTATTTACACTGAAGACAGGAATGCCTTCACCATCTAAATTAGCTGAGGAAATTGCTAAAATACACGAAACACCTAATCGAGGCATGAAAATAACTAACTCTGCACGACATGTTAAATTACAGACGAACGCACGTTCATTATCCCTCACAACGGACATCAGGAAATTCTATCCTGACAAAGCAGTGGTCCCCGATGTACTAGAAGTGCTCCCTCATGTGGTGTTAGAAAAAGCTTCAACTCGACCTTCAGACGCAATGCCACCTCCGCAGAGGGAAGCAGTGAGGATTGACTTATGTATGCCATCGGATTCTTTACTAGCAGCGTTTTCTGAGGCTGATTTGTTGGGAGACTACTCCCAGCCGGCACCGGCTGCATTAAAGTACACGCTCAGGTGCATGGAATACATAACCAATTGCAACCCTCCATATATCCGTTAGCAGAGCCTATAACTTATTTACCCGAACATGACATAGATGATCTAAGGACTACTGCTCCCATTACCCGAAACCACTCCCCTACGCCCACCACTCCCACATCTCTGCAAAAACGCTTAGTGAGTCACGACTCTATCGCAATCGCCCATAATGTTTACGCAGTCCCCGGCTGAATCTTCGGTCCTTTCTGTCTCTTACACTCAGCCGACTCCAAGGAAAATATCTACCATACCTAGATTGTCACAAGACGTAACTACTGCCTCACCTGTAGTATTAACTGAGATTTCCTTGCAGGCAATGAATACAGCATTGTTCTCGCTAGCAAATCTCTATGAGAGCCTGGATTCTCGTCTTATTGATCAGAATTTCCTGCTGAGAGAAATACTGAAAGCAAAAATATCCCTGCCTAAAATGGGCCATGTGTCCACTATGCCAGACCCTTTGCTGGTCCAACCCACTCAGGTTTTACAAAACCAGAAATCGACTGACCAAAATGAAATCATTTTGATCAGCCCAAGAAAAGTGGGAGAAAGACCAAATCGCTCCCAGACAAGATCAAAAACAATGGTTCAAAGGTGGATGAGGGTGCAAGTGAAAAAAAATCGCAATCGGCCACTCGTGAACCCCAAGTCTTGATTGATGACAGGAAGCAACTTGAGTCACTAAAGCACATCTTTCCACAGAATCTAGCAAGTAAACCTCATTTAATATCTTCTCTGCACAAAAAAAGCATATATCCAAAACTTTACAGGGGGAAAAGAAAACGAAAAACAATAAAACAACAAAGGCACATAAGAATAGAAGCACTGATAAGTTTTTTCGCTCTTTAACTCTACCCAATAGAAGAACTCAACAAGCTAGCTTAGCTGTTGTTAAAAAGTACGCAGCATTGTCTAGAGGTGCAACGTCATTTGGCCAAACTGAAATAAAACCACAACTTGATTCTGATTCATCGGCCTTGATTCCATCATATGCTCCCTTGAACAATCTGGTAGAGGAAATGCAGAAAGTAGACAGGACACAAGTGGAACCCTCCACTGATAATAAGCTCCCTCCATTGACCTTGGGCCAGTCCAAAGGTCACCTCACAAATCTTGGTGACCAAGGGACAAGATTTAAAACCTTGCAGGAAAGACGGGAAGAGATAAACAAATCGATCAAACATTTCATCACTTGCCCTCCTGCCCCAACTTCTTTAATCCTCCGCGAGAACTCTGAAAGTACGCTGAAAAGCTCTGACTCAACCATGTGGACACACTGCACCAATTCACAGGTGCAGCGCAAACCACTAGGACAAGCGCATGTACAGATGAAATCTCATGAGACGAATGGGCATCTAACCCAAATATCGACAGATAATACCTCTCTACGAAAAGACCAAGCCAAACCCGAAATGAGGTCATCAAATAACACTCATCCCGCGCAGTTTAGTTTATTGCTGCAATGTCGAGGAGGAGACTTTGGGGTATATGAGCTAAACAGAGCCTCTGTACTAAACATAATGACATCCATAGAAAGTTTACAAGATATTACCACAGGAGACTTCAAACAAATTGAGTTTATACATCAGTATGATACATCACTGGTAAAGCTCTGGATGAGGTCGAGGATGATAAGGAACGTCATATGGCAGGCCAGACAAGAAATAAATCAACTAGGATTTCTGTTATTAAACATAAATGAGGTACCTGACACTCACAAACCAGCCATGCATAGGACTGTTGAACCTCAGAATGAAAGAGCCTGGTTAACAACCCTGATTATGGTATCATATACCACTACGGGCCAAGCAGGTGCGCCGACCATAAGTCTTCCCTCAGAAAACACGCACCCTGTCAACTTATAACAAATTGTCAGCCCTTTAAACTACACATTTAAATTGGCGTCCTGGAACACTCATGGGCATAAGCACCTGACCACCTCCTCCCTTACCCTACTGGTGGATTTTGACATCATTCTATTGCAGGAGGTCTGGCTCACGTCCATCCCGATTTAGGATAACCACGAAATTACACTGCTCTCAGACAAACTATTGGCAAAAGGTCGCCCGATGGCTGGTTTGTTAGTAGAGACCAAAACCTCGGTAGGATTGAATTTGAGCCCATGGGTGTGTCCAAACAACCATATGCAGTTGGTAAGAACAAGAACTAAATCTGCGAACATTGCATTCCTAAATCTATATTGGAACCACGCAGCTGTAAAAGATATGTTGTTTTTTAAAGATTTAGAACATTTTCTTGATATGGTAGCTCATGATACAACTACAGATTTTGTCATTGTTGCTGGTGATTTAAATATGAATTTTCTTTCTGGAAAAGGGTCAAGGCACCATGCTGCAATCAAACAATGGGGACATATGATGAAAGTCAGAGGTTTGTTAATGGTAAATGGATGTACTTCTGATGACATCCCGCCTAAATGCACATGGCGGAGAGGCAAGCAGGTGTCTCTGATGGACTACATATATGTAGATAGCAATCTCTTTGCTCAAATGAAGTCTTTCAAAATTCTCGAACAAAGTGTAAGTGACCACAACATTTTAGAATGTACGTGGTCCTGGCCTGAATCTGACTATAGAGATGCTGCTGAAGTTTACACGTCATGGTCTAACCACACTGCCACACCGTTGGCTACCGCCCTGTGCACCTCAACTACACATACTACAGGAAGACAGTTTAATGAACATCAAGAAACTAAGCTCCTCGAGAGCACCGGGCCCTGATGGGCTATCCAATGCTATGATGAAGGCACACCCAGAAGCCTGGCCGAGTATTTTGAAAGCAATATTCACCCACACAGTACAAACTCAGAAAGTCCCTCATTCTTGGCAGAAATCAATTATAGTCCCCATTCACAAGAAGGGGGATAGGCATTCTCCAAGAAACTATAGACCATTGGCCATTCTTGATGTTCCGGTAAAATGATTTGCTAAAGTAATTCTGGATGATTTTAACAAATGGTCTAGGAATAATAACATTAATGACCCGTTTCAGTCAGGCTTTATGCCTGGCTTGGGAACAGCCATAAATGTGCACGTATTAGATGCGATAAAACACCAAGAATGGCAAAAGAAACAGCCGTTCTTTATGGCTTTCATTGATTTTGAAACTGCTTTTGATTTGGTTTCCAGGAAAATGTTACTTGTTAATTGACAAATGCAAAATGTCCTACTTATCTAACGCACTGGATAAGAGAGTTCCATACAAACACCTCAATACAGATAAGGCTTTCCCTTCACGGCAGACTTGCACAAAGTATTAATACAAACAGAGGACTCAAACAGGGTTGCTTCTTGGCATCCTGTCTATTTAACTTTTTCATTTCTGCCATGCATTGAATTTGCAGGTTGATAACATTGAGTGTTAGAATGAATTTCTGATTTTCATAACCTGGAACCTGTTTTGAAGATAACTATCTGATTTCGAACATGCATCAAATACAAATTACTGTGTATGTGGTCTTAATTTTGATATGTGAATCATGCATATTATTTTGATTTTCTGTTATAGACATATTTTAACTTTTGTACCAAATTATTGAAAAGTTGATTAATCAACTATATCAAGAAATAAAAAAAAATACTCAAGGTTTCTTGGTAAAAGAATATACATTTATTTACACAGTCAGTTTGAAAACATTACACTAGCCAGAGCAGTTCAATATCACACACTAATAAAACACAAATACCCAACTGATAAGTAAATGAACAAGTTTAGCTCCCCTGAAGTGAGAGCAAAATGGCACTTCAGATACTTTAAAAAGGGGTAAAAAGACAAGGTTATAAGAATAGACAGCACAAATACTTGCATAGGCAGGGCAAAGGGGTTCAGTAAACTATAACCAGCAATTCAGTTCAAAGGCCTGGGCCAAAGTTAATGGTTCAGAGTCTTTGTATAGGATAGCACAGTTCTGTTAGTAAACGGTTAAGTCTTTGCCACAGAGTTTAGAAGAATTTGGCTATGCAAAAAGTTAGACGAATGTTTATGGAAGGACAAGCCTTCAAAGTTGAGAAAGTTTCCACGAATTTTCACAATGGCCGAAAAGATTTCCGGACCGCGTTTGCACGGTATGCAGTGATAAAATCGTGGCAAAAATATTGCCTGTAAAAAAAAAAGAAAATTCCAGCAAGAATGCCGTGGTTTGACCCGTTAAAGGTGTACCACATTACACCTTTTAAGGGGAGCAGGGGTTGCGGGGGTGCCCCCACTCTCCTTAAATGGTATAATGGGTCCGGCGCTGTCCCCCGCATCCTTTACATGGATTGCGGTGTCAAAACCACAGCATTTTTGCCGCAATATTTTGTGTTCACAGCCATTTTTGCAGCGATTTTAACACATGGAAGCGTTTGCACAGTACCTTGAAAGTAAAGAAGAGCTGTAGCTGAGGCAGTTGTCCCTGGCAGTTCGAGCAGATTTCGCTGTTCCTGAGCTTCAGTCGTGGGGACAAGAAGGAGGACGTCGGGAGGTTCCTGCACTGCCCAGGCATGAGGCCAAAAGCTTAGCAAGACATCGGTTTAAGATGTGAGTGCCTTAAAGTCCACAAGCTGGTTTCCTTCCCTCTGACTATCCGGTTGTCAACAGCACTCTGTAGAAAATTTGACCAGATGGGGACGGTGTCCAGGTGGCTTGCGAGTTGGTTGTTCCCACCAAACTAAAGGGAAGAAGTTAACCTTGAAGGGCTTCTCTTTCGATGGAGTTTCAGGCAATTTGGACCTGCAGCAGGGCTTCACCGGTCCTCCAGGAGTTGCAGCAGTCCTCTTCCTTCAGCTCGTCTTCGGTTCTTTCGTTCCAGTGGTCGATTCTGCTTTCCAAGTCCCAGAGACCTGCTTTTAAACAGTTTTCCCCTATTCATTCCAGCTTGGCTGTCACTCACACAGCAGGGTGGCTGTCCTTGCCGGAGAGCCAGCCGGCCAATCACACCAGAGTGCATTCAGGTCTCCTAGGAGACTAAGCACAGGGAGTTTCGGGCTCCTCCCTCACATCCTGTCCACCCCAGACACCCTGGTGCCAGAGGAGGGCTTCAGCACTGAAGCCCACCAATGGCCAACAAACAAAGTGACCAAACCTGGTTTGGCGCGCAGAGACAAACAAAAGACGGACCTTTCCTAAAAGAAATGGCAAAAAAAGTCAACCGGAGTCTGATTTTACAGAAATGTCTTGGGTGCCATATTGAAAAACATGGATGACCTGATTTTTAGCTACCGTTGTTCGCGGTCGGGAAATATCATGGTAGTTTGATCTAAACCACTGCCACCAGCCATTTAAAGTAGGAAAGGGTAACATTTGTCTGTTAGATGAGTGTTTTGACTCGGGGGACGCTAGGCTACCCCTCCAGCACTCTATAGGAGGATAGTGTGTGCTGGGTCTGTAAATTTAAAAATAGACTAGTAAAGTCAATTTAACTTTACATGCTCTGGGAGACAGTAGTCAGTCCCAGAGAAGGTATTTAAACCTTGGGAAGTCTGAAAGACCTTCATGTGCCACTGCACTGAAGGTGCTGTGTGACACACAGAAAAAGATGATGCCTAGGGAGTTGTCTTAAAACTCCATAACCAAAGAACACAAAATAAAAACACACATCATAATACATGGAAGAGTGGGGAAGAAAAGGTTCACACTCTTCTCAGGTAAAAAAAATCAAATCCTAGAAATCCAGCAAAGTTGCTGGGGGTCTCGAAAGGTAAGGGAAATTAGCACATTTTGAGAATTCTCCCTAACACTTGTCCCCCCCAGACTAAGTGACAGGAGGATTTAATCCACTCCTGGATGAATCTCCTTACTCCAGTCAGTCAAACATCCTGGAGAGACCATCAACATTTTAGTGGTGACACCCAGAGCTGTGTTCAATGGTAAAATCAAACCCTTGCAGGCTGATTAACCATCTCAGTAGTTTAGGGTTTTCCCCTTGCATTTGCATCAACCATCTCAAGGGTTGGTGGTCAGTCTGAATCACAAAAGTAGATCCATACAAGTATGGACTAAACTTCTTCAGTGACCACACAATAGCAAAACATTCTCTTTCAGTTGTTGCCCACCTTGTCCCAGGTTCCTTCAGCTTCCTGCTGAAGCAAATGGGGTGCTCCCTAACTTTCTCAGCCAGCTGACTCAGAACTGCACCTATACCTGTATTCGAAGCATCTGTCTGCACAATGAAGGTTTGGTTGTACTCAGGAGCTCTTGGGACTGGAGCTTGACAAAGGGCTTTCTTTAGGGCTTCAAATGCTTGAGTCCACGCCTCATTCCACCTGACCTTTTTAGGGAATTTGGGGGAGGAGACCACATTTAAGGGAGAAGCTATGGTCCCATAGTTCTCTATAAAGTTCCTATAGTAACCAGTGAGGCCTAGGAAGGCTCTCACTTGGGTTTGAGTAGTAGGAGTGTTTCAGTTTTGTACAGCTTGTACTTTGCTAGGCAATGGCCTGATTTCATCTCCCTCTACCTCATGTCCAAGGTAGACCACTTTACTCTGACCAGTTTGACATTTACTAGCCTTTATGGTCAGATGGGCCTGCTCAATAGCCTGCAAAACATATCCTAAGTGGTCAACATGTTCTTTACAAGTAGGGCTGAACACTGCAATGTCATCCAAGTATGCCATGCAGAAGTCCTCCATCCCATTCAGAACCTGATTAACCATCCTTTGGAATGTAGCAGGTACATTGTTTAGTTCAAAAGGCATTACCTTAAACTGGTAGAGGCCTGCTGGGTTTGAGAATGCAGTTTTCTCCTTGGAATGGTCTGTCAGTGCTATTTGCCAATAGCCTGAAGTGATATCAAATGTATTGAGGTACTTGGCTGAACCAAGTTTGTCCACCAGTTCATCTGTTCTTGGTAAAGGGTGGGCATCAGTCTTGGTGACTGCATTAAGAGCTCTATAGTCCACAAAGAATCTCAACTCCTTGGATCGTGCCTTTGGTACTAGAAGAACTGGACTAGACCATGGACTGGTAGAGGGCTATATTATCCCGAGATCAAGCATCTTGTTGACCTCCTCCTTTATGTGAGATCTTATATGATCTGACATCCTGGAACCTCTGCTTTTAACAGATAAACAGTCACCAGTTTGAATATCATGCTGGCCCCAAGGGGTCAAGCCTGGTGATAGTGAAAACTGGGATGCAAACTGATTTAACAGAAACTTGCACTCCTCCTGTTGTTCAGGTGTCAAATTAGAAGAGAGATTAACTCCTTCTATTTTCTCATCTAAAGGCTGGCTTCTAAGTAGGTCAGGTAGAGGTTCACTCGCCTCCTCCTCTTGAGCTGAAGCTAGAAGCAAAGCTCCCACTTCTGGTTTTGAGACATAAGCTTTTAGATGGTTGGTGTGAAAGACTCTGGGAGCCTCCTTAAGATTGCCTTAGTCACCAGATAGTTGACCTCTCCAAGTTTACCCACAACTTTGAAGGGTCCTATCCATTTGTCCTGTAAGGCCCTCTGCCTTGTAGGTATCATAACTAGAACTAGCTGGTATTGAGAAAACTAAACCATGGTGGCCTTCTGATCATGCCAATGCTTCACCAGAGCCCGACCTGCTTTCAAGTTATCTGATGCTTCTGCCATCATGTGTGACATTCTCCTCTGGAGAACTATCACATAGTCAGTGACTCTCACTGGCTTGGGGGAAGGAGCACTCTGCAACCCCTCCTTAATTAGGGCCAAGGGGCCTCTAACTGGATGGCCATAAAGAAGTTCAAAGGGACTAAATCCAACTCCCTCTTGATGGACTTCTCTATAAGCAAATAGAAGGCATGGCAGTAGAAGGTCCCACTTTCTTCTAAGGGGTCCTTCTAAAGCACCTATCATGCTCTTCATTGTATGGTTGAACCTCTCTACTAATCCATTGGCCTGAGGATGGTAGGCAATTGAGAACTTGTAAGTTACTCCACAGTTTTTCCACATGGTCTGCATGTGTTAGGACATAAAATTGGATCCCCTGTCAGCAATAACTTCCTTAGGAAAACCTACCCTGGTAAAAAATACCAAGTAGGGCCTTAGCAAGATACTGGGCTGTAACAGTTCTCATAGTTTTGGCTTCGGGATACCTAGTAGCATGGTCTACTACAACCAGGATAAACATGTTTCCTGAAGATGTTGGAGGGTCTAAGGGACCAACAATGTCGATTCTTACCCTCTCAAAATGGGCTCCCACCACTGGGAGAGGCACCAAGGGTGCCACATTCTTGGCTTCACTTTTGCCAGAGGTTTGGCAAGTGTGACAGCTCCTACAGAACTTATCTACATCAGACCCCAATTTAGGTGGGTAGAAATATAAAGAGAGCCTTTCCTTGGTCTTCTTAAAACTTAAGTGACCAGCCAAAGGTATCTCATGGGCTAACTAGGGACTGGAGTCTGCTTTCAAGAGGCACTACAAGTCTTCTGTAGTCCCCTGGGATAGACTCAGTTGGTTCACTGTAGAAGAGGCCATCTTCCCAGTACAACCTATGCTTCCCTGGCTCTTGCCCTTCCAGTTGGGAAGCTGCCTGTTGGCGAAGTCCTTCAAGAGTGGGACACTCACTTTGACCTCTGCTGAAGTCTGCCCTACAGGGTCCACCTACTGCCAGTAAAGACTGCAGCTCAGGATGGTCTGCAGGATCCAGATCTCCAACAGGAGGAAGGTCCTCTTCCAGCTCTGATTCTTCAGCAGCTGATTCAACCACACAAGGTTGTTCCACACACTCAGCTTCAGCTGGTGGAGGAGTCACAGGTGTGACTTTGGACAGTCCTCTCTGGAATGTCCTTGTTGGTAGCACAGGAGTGCTGGCTGGTTTGTTTCTGGAAGTTTTAGGTTTCCCCTGCTCCTCTTTCTTCTTGGAAATGGCAGTCTGTAAATCCTGTGGGATGGGAGTTATAGTTTCCTCTTTAATCTCCTCTTGAGAGCCCCTTAAGGTACTCTCTCTGGTCTTCCTAGTCTGCTCCTGTTTCCTTTTGCAGGGAGGCCTGGGGGTGCTTGATACAACTCCAAGAGTTTTTAAGTCATTGCCCAACAGGACTCTCCCAGGTACTTCACTCTGCACACTTACAGGTGTCTTGACAGTCAAGCAATTGCACTGGATGAGAGCTGGTAACTGTGGAAGCATTTAGACAGGGCCTCCAGCAAGCTTAGATGGGGATGTGGGTGCCTTAGCAACATCCTCTTCCTTGAAAAATGATTAATCAACTACAGTTATGCTGGCCCCAGTGTCTCTGATGGCAGGGGTCTCCTGACCATTCACAAGAACACGGTCTTGGTAATACTCTGTAGTATTTTCTGGAATAGAATTATAGACATCTACGTTCTGTTGTTCCCACAGACCCAGGGATACTAAAGAACCATTGGCTGAGTCTTTCATGGGTTCCTCAGCCAGTAAGTCAAAGTTTCCACTTGCCATTGGTACTTCATCCTCTGGAGAGAAGGCTAATGAGACAGTGTGGATCCGTGAAAGTTTACCCTTACATCTGGGATCCCCTTTCACATGGTCAGTTGACCCACAATCATAACATTTACCAAATGTCTTTATGAATGGGAGTTTGTTCTGACCTCCTTCTAGTTTGGCACCAGGAGGTACACTAGCCTGATTCAGTTTCCCTTGTGGCTTACCCTTGTTATGTCTGAGGCCCCCTTTTGGAGTGGAGGTATTGGAATTCTCTTTGGTATCATTCTTGTGCTGCTTCCCCTCATCCTTCTTCTGAATGACGCCAGAATCCTTGTGAGTAGCCCTGTTGGCAACCCACAAGTCAGCAGTCCTTGCTAACTTCTTTGAATCAATTTCCTTAGAGTCAGCCAAGTGCTGTCTCAGCTCAGGAGAGCAGGCATCATGAATAGATTCCAACATAAACAGATTTCTCATACCTTCATAAGTGTTAACTCTGTAACCCTTAACCCACCCATCTAAGTTTTTCAAAATGTCAGTCACCCAAGTAGACCAAGGGGTACCATCATTCTTTTTGAGGGTTCTAAACTTCTTCAGATACTGAGAAGGGGTCTTCCCAAATCGAGCTATCAAAGCTAGCTTTACAGTTTCATACTCTTTTCTGTCTATATCCCCCAACTCCATTACCACATCAGTTGCAACAGGGGGTAGCCTAGAAAAAAGCCAAGGAATCAACTGGTTCCGTGTAATGTCTTGAATCCCATGGTTATATTCAAAAGCAGCCAGCCAATCCAAAATATCGAGCTTAACCTCATATATACTTACTGCATATTTGGGCATGCGAGGCCTCTTAGGCCTGGAAGACCTAGAGGACTCTGGGAGAGAACCAGTTTCAAGAGACAACGTTTTCATTTCAAGTGCATGATTCAACCCAATTTCTCTGAGTTTAAGTTCTTGGTGTTTGCTTTCAGATTGAGCTTGGATTCTTTTAAACTCTAACTCAAGTCTCATTCTTTCTGAAGAGACAAATTCAGGACTTAATGTTGGACCTGATGGGGTCCCTGTGGTAAAAGGTTGAGGCCTATGAGCAGGTAGAGGTAAGACAGTCCGGACCGCATTTGCACAGTGACTTGAAAGTGAAGAGCTGTAGCTGAGGCAGTTGTTCCTGGCAGTTCCAGCAAATCTCGCTGTTGCTGAGCTTCAGTCATGGTTACAAGAAGGAGGACGTCGGGAGGTTCCTGCACTTCCCAGGGATGAGGCCAAAAGCTTAGCAAGACGTCGGTTTAAGGTGTGAGTGCCTTAAAGTCCACAAGCTGGTTTCCTTCCCTCTGGCATCCGGTTTTCAACAGCACTCTGTAGAAAATTTGACCAGATGGGGACGGTGTCCAGGTGGCTTGCGAGTTGGTTGTTCCCACCAAACTAAAGGGAAGAAGTTAACCTTGAAGGGCTTCTCTTTCGATGGAGTTTCAGGCAATTTGGACCTGCAGCAGGGCTTCACCGGTCGTCCAGGAGTTGCAGCAGTCCTCTTCCTTCAGCTAGTCTTCGGTTCTTTCGTTCCAGTGGTCGACTCTGCTTTCCAAGTCCCAGAGACCTGCTTTTAAACAGTTTTCCCCATTCATTCCAGCCTGGCTGTCACTCACACAGCAGGGTGGCTGTCCTTGCAGGACAGCCAGCCGGCCAATCACACCAGAGTGCATTCAGGTCTCCTAGGAGACTAAGCACAGGGAGTTTCGGGCACCTGCCTCACATCTTGTCCACCCCAGACACCCTGGCACCAGAGGAGGGCTTCAGCACTGAAGCCCGCCAAAGGCCAACGAACAAAGGGACCAAACCTGGTTTGGGGCGCAGAGACAAACACAAGAAGGACCTTTCCTAAAAGAAATGGTGAAAAAAGTCGACCGGCGTCTGTTTTTACAGATAGGTCTTCGGTGCCATGTTGAAAAACATGGCTGACCCGATTTTTAGCTACCATTGTTCGTGGTCGGACAAAATCATGGTAGTTTGATCTAAACCACTGCCACCAGCCATTTAAAGTAGGAAAGGGTAACATTTGACTGTTACATGACTGTTTTGACTCAGGGGAAGCTAGGCTACCCCTCCAGCACTCTATAGGAAGATAGTGTGCGCTGGGTCTGTACATTTAAAGAGACCAGTAAAGTCAATTTAACTTTACATGCTCTGGGAGACAGTAGTCAGTCGCAGAAAAGGTATTTAAACCTTGGGAAGTCTGAAAGACATACCTGTGCCACTGCACTGAAGGTGCTGTGTGACACACAGAAAATGATGATGCCTAGGGAGTTGTCTTAAAACTCTGTAACCAAAGAACACAAAAGTAAAACACAAATCAAAATACATGGAAGAGTGGGTAAAAAAGGCTCACACTCTTCCCAGGTAAAAAAATAAAATCCTAGAAATCCAGAAAAGTTGCTGGGGGTCTCAAAAGGTAAGGGAAATTAGCACATTTTGAGAATTCTCCGTAACACCTTGTGCATGTGCAGGGGTGGGTGCTGTGTTCATAGCTACCATTTACACATGGCTGTGCGGTCATGGCACGTCTGCATCCATTGTCAGTCTCACGCATCCCGTCATAATCATTGGGGTCACAGTGTTTAGCACCCAGGACGGCCCCCCCCAACAACAACCCCCATGGCCCAGCCAGCAGACAGGTTATGTATGCTTGTGCCCCCCCAACAACAACCCCCATGGACCAGCCAGCAGACAGGTTACATATGCTTGTGGTCCCCCCTCGCCCAAACAACAACGCCCATGGCCCAGCCAGCAGACAGGTTACGTATGCTTGTGGTCCTCCCCCCAACAACAACCCACATGGCCCAGCCAGCAGACTGGTTACGTATGCATGGCTCTGTGCTTGGACTTACAGCCAGTTGGTTGCACGCCGTGCAGCGTGTCGTTGCTCAGCGCCATTGCATCATGTGTGGATCCTGGAAATCTGGCACTGCAATGTGTCATTATCTTGCCTGCATCACACACCATCTGGACATTCAGGGAGTGTTAGAGCTTCCGGTTGTGGTACACTACCTCCACGGCATGCCGGACTACCAGCTCCACATGGGTGCAGTCGATGGCACCAATGACGTTTGGCATGCCTGCTAGTGCATAGAATGCAATTTTGGTGGCATTCACCTCCTCCGTAGTCCATGGTAGCGATATGTGATGCCTTGCGTGTTTCAGGGGTGCATCCAGCACCTGGTTGAGCACACGGGAGAAACATAGTTGTGAGATGCCATGCAGCTGCCCCACTGTGTGCTGGTAGGTGCCTGTGGCAAGGAAGTGGAACACAGACACTACCTTCAGGAGAGGGGGGGTGGCGGTATGGATGTTGATTAGGCTGACCATGTCATTGTGAATGAGATCCACAATTGTGCATATTGTGTCCCTGTCCAGGCGGTACAGGGTGTGGATCTGTGCAGGGGTTAAGTCAAATGGACTGGCCCTTATGCGAGGGATTGGTGGCTGCCTGTGGGGCACCACTGCCTGCACTGGTGGTATGTGCTGGCCTAGTCTCACCCTCCTTCTCCTCCTGCGCCTTCTCTGCATCCCCTGGTTTAGTGCCTGCTGGAGTAGGAGCAATGCAGGCATGTCCTCCAGCCCCTGTATGGCTACTGCTAGTGGAATCATTTTGGACCTGGAAGGGGTGTGGTGTGTGGGTGTGCTCCTTTTGTGCTGTGCCTGACTCCATTGCCTCCACCTGTGCTGATTGTGTGCACCTGTGGCAGTTTGGAACACATCAGATTGCTAATAACGCCTGTGCTGCGATGCCGGTATTGCCGGCATCATGGTGACCCTTCTCACCGGCATCTGGATGCCAGTAAGTGCTTGTCCATGCTATTCGTAATGTACCCTACTTTGCGGCATGCCGTTGTTACTGGCACGGCTGGCGCGTGCCCACGCCCATTACGGGTTGGTGCTACCCAGTCACAATGGGTCCCTGGTGATGCCGGTAGCACCGGCATCGAGGGTCGTAATACTCCGGTCCGGTAATGGATGCCGGTATTGCCTTACCAGTATCGTTATTACCGGACCGCCAACCTTGTAATGAGGCATTGTCTACTTATTCATTTTAAGTACACAACAATAAAGCTATTTAGATTGCAATGATGTAATGATTTTGGTGAGGGGGTACAGTGCAGGGTAGCTATAGACATTGGGGCATGCAGGGGTGTAATCTGGTGTTTCGCCCTGGGCGCAATATTGTCTATAAACTGACCTGATGGCTGGGCACAAGTGCAGCACCAAGGAGGCAGTCACCAGGGGGAGCAGAAGGGGGAGAAGCAATGTTGTTTCAAGTTTAGATGCTCTTGGCACCTGCCTGTCCTGTGCTCTGCACCTGCCCATTAATCTTTGTGCATGTAATCCTGTCTGCACATGGGCAGCTGGGGTCGGTCGGGTGCCAGTCTTGTGAACAAAGAAGTTCGAATTAAGCAAACATGGGGAGCAAGAGGGTGATGGCCCATGTGTTTGCGGGTGGGTCAGCCATATCTTTCCTTACCCTTCCCAGTGGCTGTGCCAGGGGCATAATGGGGGCAGTCGCCCCACCTGGCGCCCAGTGCTTCCCCCAGCCCCCTGCTGACGCCCTATTAACCCCCCTTCACACACACACACACACACACCAAAAACTGCCTGCGCTGTTGACGCTTCCACTCTGGGTAGCTCGTTGAAGCCATGGAGTGGGCCACAGAGGACGCAGAGGAGGTGTCTCAGCGTGAACAGGTGAGATGCATTCCCATGATGGACTGCAGGGGAGTTGCTAGGTCTGGAAAAGACCCGGGGCTAAGCTGATGTCGGAACTGTCGGGACTGGGGGCTAGCTAGTCTTTTGGCTGTAGCTCCTGAGATTCTACCCCGGCCTACAACCAAAAGATCAGGGGCTATAGCCCCCTTAGCCCTCCCCTAGCAACGCCCCTGATGGACTGTGCAATCCTCTGGTTGCAAGGTGTGGATATCTGTGCCCACCTGTGTCCAAGTAAACTTCCACTACGGTGTGTTCTACTGTCTTGTTGCAACTTGCATGCTCTAGCTGGTGTTAAAATGCCTCCCCCCCCACGAACTTCCCCTGCCTGCGATGTCCCTCCTAGTTTCTCTTCCCCTCGATGATGCTATGCCGGGAGGCGTAGGGTACACAACACGTACACGTACCATGCAAAGAAGATCTGCATAAAGTGGGCGCTGGACAGTCTCCTTGATGGCATTCTGAACAGTAGGTGTTGTTATTGCTTATTGCTATTATTTTATTTTGCTTATTTGAGCCGAGACTTGGCTTCAAGAAGCCGCAGAACTCTGTGCATACGATGGTTAATAAGGAGACAGGTAAGGTGGGCACACGATAAAACAGAGCTTTGCTACATTACAGTGTATTATATAACTCACTTCAGTGGTAGGAAGAAAGACTGGAAACGCCAAGATCCAAACTTGCATTGTACAGTTCACATTGTTTTCTATGTATGGCAGATGGGCGAACACAGTGGCCTGTTGTACCATGACATGGGGCCTCATTACGACCCAGGCGGTAAGTTACCGCCTGGGTCGTACCTTTACCACCATGGCGTAAACTATGTTTACGCCATGGTGGTTGGCGGACTTACCGCCCCATTCCGAGGTTGGCGGGGCGGTAAGTCCCCAATCCCCATTTACCCTTCCCCATTCCCATTTTTGCCCCATAGGGCATGATGGGAGTGGGGAAGGCGTTAATTACGCCACCGTAAATTACGGTGGTGTAATTAACAACATGGTCCCTTAGCGCCATGGATTTTAACACCTGCTGTGTTAAATCCGCCATGGCGCTAAGGGACCTCGGAATCAGGCGGTAAGGGTCGGCGATGTTTACGCCGCCGTAAACCCCTTACCGCCTGGGTCCTAATGAGGCCCATAGTTTCAGTTTAGAGAAGATTACGGTAAATAAAAGGTAAATGTTCCTTAGGAGACAATGCCATGAGATGGCATCATGACTCAGCAGAGTGAGCAATTGGTGCAGGGGTCGATTTCAGAGTTAGGGGACGCGAGGAGTTGTTATAATGTACACCAACTACATCCCCAAAGTATGCATGCGCAGAACCGCAGTGCGGTACACAGAGCTGGACAGAAGGCTTCATCTCTTCCTGATAACCAGTTGGATATTTTTTCACATATGAGAGCTCCTAGAAGGGCTTTGCAGATCCCACAAAGCTGAGTAAAACAGTTTCCCACACTGTGCCCAGGCACACCTCTGCTCTAAAAACATGTGAGTTTTTGGGTGCCCTGCGCCTTACAAAAGTTATCACCTCAAATCATCATTGGTTATTGATACGCATTTTTATACAAATCGAAAATTAAACCTCAAATTACATATCATTTAAAAAAAAATTACGGGTGGAGAAAAGATTGATGTTGCAAGTCTGATATGTTTTTATTTGGATCCAAAGATAAGGGTGTCATTAAACATATTATTTTAACAAGAGATAAAATCTGACGTGATTTGTGTCTATAGATTGAAAATGCACATATAATGGTAATGTTCTTAAATCCCAAGCTGGAGAATAAATGGTAACATCTTTGCTCAAACTCTGGCCTACACGTGTTTGACCCTAAAGTGAGTTCCTTCTGGGCTATAGGGTATCAATAGAGAGATGTCAACACAAGTATAATGAAGTGTTTAAATTCCAAACATTTATCAAAATCTCTTGTCAATGCTAACATGACTTCAAGACAGATTGCCAATAAAAGTGGATATCCCCATGACATTAGTATAGCATTTCAAACATCGGGACAAGGTTAGAAGTCAGATGAAAAAATAAAGGCATTCAATGAAAAGAATAAATAAGCAAAGATTATCGAAATTTGAATTGCATAGTGCAAATAAGTTTTAGTAATAGGACATGGTCTGCTGCCAGGGTGCTGATACTGCTACCAGGGGAATGCTTCAAAGACAGCTCAGCCAGCACAATGGGGATATCACACAAGGGAAATAATACCTGGAGTCTCTTTGATGTAGAGCAAACAGGGTCAGGGGAGGTTTAGGGTAGCCCAGGAGAGAAGTTACTACCAAAAGATGGATTGCAATATTTTTGCTTTTCCTAGTACACACCACCTTCTTGTGCCCCTCCCCAATTCCTGCAGACAAAGCCCTCTGGGACTCACATTACCAAGAAAGGACTACTCTCACAGCAGCCAGGATTGGACTTTAACAGACTGCCCGAAATGGATCAATCCATTGTGGAAAAGGGACTTTAGAAGGTGGTGAGCCCCCTTCAATGGAATCATATTCGGACTTCTGAATGTGAAGGGCTTTGCTGACACTTTGTTGGGGTGCAGTCTGCACAAAGTCCTCATCCATTGAGGCGAAGATAAAGATTTCTAAGAAGGGGGACAGGCCCACTTCTCAAACATTTCAGAGGGACATTAGAAGTGGTCTGCTGCTGGAACCAGGCCTATCTGCTGCTGCGACATTGATAACCAGGATCCTTTTTATTGGGAGTGGAAGGCCTGCAAGTGCACTCTGTCATGCTTCCTCGCTGTGAAGGGCAGAAAAAGGACTTACGTTACCCTCTGAGACGGCATCCGGCATCAATCAAGGAACAAAGGAACTGCTCTGGTCTCTATTTCTCACCTCAAACTGTTTCCAAGCAGACTCATCGCATTAGAAGCAATTGTCTTGAACAATGTTGGTAAATCTGGATCCATCTGGGAGCAACCGATTTAAACTGTCTCAATGCCGACTCAACCCATTGGGTAGCATCGACTTGAGTCGGAGTCAGTATGGGTCAAGATGATGCTCTCATTTTGGGAAGCCTGACTTGACACTATCTTGAACCAGTTGAAAGCACCTACAAGCCATGCTTTGCCCTGTCATGTCTCTAAAACAAAAGCGTGAACGTTTTTTGCAATGGTCCCATCCACCTGCCAACCTGCCCTTGTATTATGAGCCCCAAAGACATTGAAGACACCACTCTTTCCATTTTGAATGATGTATCCATAAAGTTGAACATTGCTGCAGAGACTATTGCCAGTCTTTAGACCCAAACTGTGCCCTTTATCCAAATATGTGCCTGTTCTGTGTCTTTCTTTACACGGGTGGGTTATTTGTGTTTTTAATGGTATATTTGTATTTTTAGTTTAAAGTTTTCTGTGTTTATAGAACTTTGATTGGACATTTAATTTGTTGTGGTAGCACAGTACTCTTGTTGAATGCTTCTTTGCTGGCTCATACCCCTCTTGAAGAGGGTTGTCTGCCCTTGGCCTAGGGCAGCTTAAAGAGGTAATGGGGGGGAAGGGTAATCAATCATGTTGTGGACTTTCACTTTTATGATTGAGATCACTACTGATTTAGTAGTGTAGGGGGGGAACGAGTTTAGAAAGCACTACTCACCCCTTTACAGGGCAGTAGTCATTTTGTCATCTTGATGACAGCGATGAGATTTAGCTTAGACTGCACCTATGGCTTTGTCCACAAAGGAAAGAACTGTGCTGACAACGTTCGAAACACTGCCAGGTAATTCTTGGACCATGGAAATGAACATGAACTCTGTGAAGGGCTTGAAAGCTTGCATCCTTCGTGACCTGTGTCAGGACATGAGGGCTCAGCCATGGCAGTGAGGTTAGTAAGCCTGAAATGCTGAACGGGCTCTAGGCTTTTGAGGAAGCAAGGATGGCTTTGGAGACACCAGTGGTGGGTTGTGACCTTATGCCCCAAAGTTCAGCGGGGGTAGGGACATGGTAGTGGATGGGGACAGCAACAGCGAAGGCTATTCTGGCTATTCTTCCCAAAGGGAGGATAGTGTGGTTTCCCAAAGATCCGGAGGTTCAGTTACGTTCCAAGTTTCAGTTATGTTCCGAATCTCAGCCAGGCCACAATTTAGTTTCACTATGGATGAAGTAGTTGGTAAAAGGATCCTTCTGGAAGGATGGAGGGTAGCCCTAAAGGAACAGAAGCAGAGAGATGAGGTACAAAAACGGTGACATCAGGCGGTTCATGAACAGAAGCACAGAGTTCTGGTAATGCTAAAGCTGGAGAAGAGGAAGGCCAGTGGACAATCCGCTGAGGGAGAAGGAGGAGTTTCAAGCCATGGCACCCAGACCAATCATCGGCGCCATATCTCCAATGGCTAAGTCCAACCATATGAGGTGAAGTTATATCTTTGACTAATTAGAGGAACTGGAGCTAGCCGTCCAGCTCCAGGAGGTGGAGGAAGGATAATCCAGCTGGTTCCTGAGGAGAGGCCAATTTATTCAAAAATGAAAGTTGCGATCCTCTGGAAGTTTTTTAAAACCCCAGAGCAATACATGAGGAGTTTTAGAGAACTCCTAAAAAGTGACAATAAAACATGTGTCTCCTCCAGGGATATATGTGGGGTCTGCTTGTTCGACCAACTCTACAACCAGTGGACATTTTCCCTTCCTCTCTTTTTTGTCTGCCCCCTGTCGCGTCGGCAGGCCCTATCAGTGTACACGCCGAAGGCTGAGGAAAGAGCATTGAAACACAGCAAAATAAGAAGTGTGCCCGTTTACAGTTAACAAAAGTTTTTTCCAAATGTGCAGAACGATACACGCATCAATGTGTTGGTCTAAGGTTTCTGTATTGCTATGACGATCTACTATTGAAGTCGGGTAATTCTGTCCCTAAACAGACAGTAGATAGGGATTCATGTTGTGATCTACGATCTAACTATGCTTCTGAACCGTACGATTCAAGACACGGTTTATTCAAGTCAAGAAAATGTCTGTCGACAATAACATATTTCTCAATTTCACATTGCACAATTGAGTGTAAAGCTTTTAGTAAAAGATGGAACCTTCGTGGAAATACTCTTATCTGCCTCTTTCTCTTCTGGCACCCTTTGATGACCAGCTTTGGTCCTGCCCACTTTTTCAGCACTGGGTCTATCTTACCTTTCATAATTGATCTATTCATTCTATTCTCTTTGTGGTGTCTACATTATACTTTAACACTGTAGACGTATACCTACAATATTAGATATAATCTGTTCAGTATTGAATTTGGCATGTTGGGTATACTATTCAATCATGTGATGCAACGCCTGTACTGCATGCTGTTATATTAGTAAAACAACATTCTATATTTTACAAATATACAACAGTGGTCTGTGTGTTTTTTCTGCCATTTAACCATTTTGGTTTGATTTAATCATTGCCTAAATTATTAGTTGATACAGAAAGGTTTTGAATCATTAACCATATTGGTATCAACTTGTGGCAGGAATTTCTTTTGTTTTGGTTTAAGTATCAGTAGTACCCTTTCTGCTGCCCGTCCACCTGGGCACCCGAATTTTCCTGTTTTTTATACATTTGTCTCTGCAATGTATGAGTGTACATGTTTGAAGGAATATATAATTTGGTTGCAATCGAGAATATTCGTAAAAAATGTGAGACAGTTGCGACATCATCTACTGGACCAAAATATCTCAGACCTTAGCGAGTTTGCATAGGCTGCTAGCTGGTATGAGAATACTCATGTCAAGAAAACGAATCAGGAGGGCACGCCCAAAGCAGAAGAGGAGGGTTCTGGCAAAAGTAAAAAGTTAACACCAAGAGGGTTAGGACAAAGGTTCTAACACTTCTTCTATGAAATAACCCCCCAAATCTGATGAGAAATCCCAGCCACTTGACTTATCAGCCTCAACAGAAAAAAGGAATTTTTCACCACAGGTTGGGTGATATTGTACGTATGTATGTTCTATATAAAGCGCTTAAGCGTATTTGGCCTTGGACGTCTGCTTGCATTCACAGTAATTTGGTAATATGGGCCTATACACACTGATATTAACGGTACATATGGTGATACATTATTGGATGAAATGTATATCACATTACAGTGATATCGTAACCATACTTTTCGTAGTGTGATAGTGTACATAGGAACAGTGCTATGTGATGCCACTTCCTGTTTTGTCAAGGGGTTCCATCGCTTCCCGTGACGTCACTTCGGGGTGGAGTCAAATTACATCACTTCCTGTGATGTCATCAGAGGTCATGGGCTGATGTCTCTTCCGCTACCCCTGTGCATTTGGTTAAATGACGTCTGTGCTAACACTATTCCTTTCTCTTACTGCTTTGAGGTCTTGACTTTAATTTATTTTTCATTGGGTGATATTATGGATAATAAAGCAGGAAAAAGATAATTGCCTCCTCTAGCTTGCTATTGTTATAAAATTTAAAAAGCACCTTGTTTTAGGTAGAAACTTAACACATGGAAATGTGTACAGAATCGGGATGTAAGCCTCCTTGTAATAGCAATGAAGACGGTCTACTCAATATTGAAGATCAAGATGCAAGGGGCAGTACTCGATTACATTTTGTTGGTTAGATTTGCAGATCAATGTTTGCCATAGCACGCAAAAGTGCGCGAAAGAAAACACTGCAAAACAGCTATATCTCCCCTGACATGGGCCCCAGGAGCAGGGTCAGACTGGGGCATACATTTGTCGCGAGCGCCAATAAAAAGTGCCCCACATTTGCAAATGGCACTTCATTCCATTTGTGACAGGCTGCTTGAATAGTACCCAAGGGGGAGTTTTTCGATGAAATGTGATGCAAATAGTGCATTTGAAACAATATTTATTCAGCAACCCTGGTCAAAACTACTAGCCCACATTGGCCAAAAAAGTGGCCCGCTTTGACCAAATAAACTGGCCCAGACTAGCATTTGGCGTTTTTGGTCCTGCCATGCCCTACTGCCCTGTAAGGCAGACCAAGCCTGCTCAGGAGTACCTCGTGCGGACACACCCTGTCATGAAATCCTGGCCACGCCACTGTGCCTACCTTTCAGGGAGTTGTTGTCTTGACTTGGTTCTTTGTATAATTGTGTACTGGTTTATATGATGATTGCATGAGCTGCAAGGCAGTTGAATTGTACACGAGCACCTACAAGAAACAAAGTGAACGTTCCCATGGCCTTGAACAACAAAGGCTACCCTGTGAAAGCGATACTCGGAACAAAAGAGGAAGAGAAGGGAAGCTAATGATATCTTTTGTGCTGTACCAGCGCCAAACTTCTCGAGAGACTGTACTGTAACTGAATGCCCGGGAATGCGTGTGAACACAAAGCGTGCTGCAATACCGCAGAAACAAAGGCCATGGGCACTATTTATTTCTGCTGTGCGAATGGGGTGTGAACCCAAGCACTCAGCACGCACTGGACAAACTTTTGAAAGATGCAGTAGCACCAACAATCTTCCTTCAAAAGAAAGTAAATAGGACGATTTTTAAAGATTAAAAAAGCATATATTCTTGTTGAGTTAACGCCCCTCAAGTATTTACTACGGGCCCCAGCGCAGATGCTTCGTTGCGGGAATATGAAATGTGTGCACATATCAAACAGCAACGTACCTGTCAGAAGGCCTGAATGAAATAGGTCTACATGTTCCCTCTCAAAATACAGGGCTATTCTGATTGGGATGACAGGAATGATGAAGGAAATGTGAAATGGCAAATTTAAGTGTTCAAGCATTTAGAGACCATATTTTTGAAACGCCCTTTTCACCATGCTAGATTTAGCGCAGTCATTATGTCTGAGACGATGCACCTACATTTCTGAAGTAAATGAACAAAGCGTTTCTTTGGTGTCACTCTCACAGATACCATTTTCCGAGCCTGTGATCAGGGAATGCTATCGTTTCCTTGTACACGGATTTGATTGACTGTGCTTCTGAATACACTAGCCTGGCTGGCACAAATATCTCCGCCATCAAGGATCAGGCGCACTCGGTAGGAAAACTGTCTCTCCGGCGACAATGCACGATCTATAGCTTCACCTTTCATTAAGCTGTGAAGCCTCCAGCCGTGCAATAGAATATAGTGTCCCTCTGCAGGAGCCACAGTTAGCAGGTGCCTTCTCCTGCCTGCACTGGAGCGGGAGCCACAGTTAGCTGGTAACGTCTCTTGTCTTGCCCTAGGGTGCGAGCCACAGTTAGCCGGGGCCTTCTCTTGCTCTAGAGCGGTAGCCACAGTTAGCTGGTACCTTCTCTTGCCTTGCCCTAGAGTGGGAGCCAGAGTTCGCTGGTGCCTTCTCTTGCTTTGCCCTAGAGCAGGAGCCACAGTTAGCCGGTGCCTTCTCTTGCCTTGCCCTAGAGTGGGAGCCACAGTTAGCTGGTGCAATCTCTTTCCTTGCCCTTGAGCGGGTGCCACAGTTAGCTGGTGCCTTCACTTGCCTTGCCCTAGAGCAGAAGCCACAGTTAGCCGGTGCCTTCTCTTGCCTTGCATTGGAGCGGGAGCCACAGTTAGCTGGTGCCTTCTCTTGCCTTGCCCTATGGTGGTATCCAAAGTTAGCTAGTGCCTTCTCTTGCCTTGCCATATAGCAGAAGCCACAGTTAGCCGATGCCTTCTCTTGCCCTTGAGCAGGAGCCACAGTTAGCCGGTGTCTTCTGAAGAGAGGGTCCCTGGAATGGCCCTTGTGTCCCCTATTCATATGACTGCCCGAAGGACGAGAAATTACACATGCCAGTCGCTGTTTGGCCAACCCCCAGGTGGACAGGTGCATTCCACGTATGTGAGCAGATATTCTCTCAGACAGCCATTCAAACCATATCCAGCTGATGTCTTTGCGGATACAGATGCCCCATCACAATGAACCAGGTTGACTAAAGCTAATATTCAGCCGTGCTGACGTCATTAGTGACACCACGGCATAGTAACCTTAGTCACGAAGTAAACTCGCATCCCTGCTCGAAGGTACACAGACACACACATTGTATTTGTATTTTGTTTATTT
The DNA here is from genome assembly GCF_040938575.1 of Ambystoma mexicanum. Classification (NCBI taxonomy): domain Eukaryota; kingdom Metazoa; phylum Chordata; class Amphibia; order Caudata; family Ambystomatidae; genus Ambystoma; species Ambystoma mexicanum. Next base: position 580,181,079 of record NC_090927.1, on the reverse strand, counting down.
GTATAGCGCCTCCAGCACTCAAGCAACTGTGCGCCGTTCTTATAATTTATACAACATTTACAATTTATACAGTATTACATAGGAAAGTAGTTTATATACAGTAGCATAACAATTTACAGATCGTCATTTGCAGTCATATATACAGTTGTAGCAGTATAGTAACGTTTCTAGGTTTGCTAAATGGGTAAGTTATGATCTTGACCCTGTAGCCAGACTTTTAACCTGTTACGGAAGGACGATTCTGTTCTCATGGAGATAGGAAGTGTATTTCATTTTTTAGCAGCCTTGACTGGGAAGCTAGCCCCACCTGCCCGTTGTTGGTTATATCGAGGTATGGTGATGCAATGTGATTGGGCAGATCTGCTGGGTCGGATTGATGAGTGGCGTGCAAAGGTGTCACAGAGGTAAGGGGGTGCCTGATTATAGAGGCACTTGTGTGTTAGTGAGAGTGATTTGAAATCTTTTCTTTGCTTGATGTTCAACCATTTTAAGTTCTGTCTGGCTGTTGTAATATAGTGTCTTCTAGGTATATTGCATGCTGATCTAACTGCATCATTTTCGAGAACTTGCATTTTATTAATATTCTGTACGGATGTTCCTAAGTATAGAGCATTACAGTAGTCTAGTTTAGATAGTACTAGACCTCTTGCTACTGTGATGCAGTTCATGGAGGAGAGGTATGGGCGACAGGCAGTAATAAGTTTGCATGCGTAGGATGTTGTAGATGCTAGGGCATTCGTTTGTCTTGTAAGAGATAGTGTGGAGTCAATATTGATACCAAGAGTTTTCACATTGTTTGCTACTTCAATAATGTTGCCGTCGATATTGAAGGCTTTGAAGGAAGTTCCTAATTTGTTAAGTTTGGCTGGGGAACCTAGTAGAAGTAGTTCGGTTTTATCATCATTGAGACATAAACCATGATTAGCCAACCAAGTTTGTATGGTGCTATATATGTCATACAATTTTTTGCTATCTGTAGCGTAGTCACCTGTGATGGGCATGAGTATCTGGGTGTCGTCCGCATAATTAGTATATGTGACACCCAGATAATCAAGTATATCAAATAATAAAGGCTTGGTGAAAACGTTATAGAGCGTGGGGGACACACAAGATCCCTGTGGGACACCGCAGGAGACTGGTGTAGGAAGGGCTGAAGTGTTTGGTGCAAAGAACCTCATGGATCTGTTAGAGAGGAAGGATTTAATCCACAAATTTGCTTGGTCAGAGAAGTGTGCGACAGTTGACAGATGTTTGCAAAGGATTTCATGGTTCACTAAATCAAATGCCGCAGACAAGTCAAGTAGTAGAAGGAGGGAGGATTTTCTGTTGGCTTTTAGTGTCTGGATTTGTGTCTTTAAATCAATAAGTGCAGTTTCAGTCCCATGTCTTGGTCTGAAGCCGGACTGTCTTAATCCTAGAAGGTTATTAGTTTCCAAGTACTGCTGGATCTGGAGGTATGCAGCTCGATCTAATATTTTCAGCCGGAAAAGGACAGTAGCAATAGGTCTATAGTTAGACGGATTGTTAGGGTACAGAGTAGATTTTTTCAATAGAGGGAGTACCCAGGCATCTTTCAAGTTGGTGGGAACAGAGTTGGTGTCAAACGAACCGTTAATGAGTTTAGTGATAAAAGGAGCAAGTGTAGTAGCCGCTTCCTTAATGAGCGTGGCCGGGCAGATGTCGCCCTTACAGTTGGAAGGTTTGAGTTTAAGTATGATCTGCTCTACTTCTTTGGTGGATAGTGGTTTGAAGCTGAATTGTGGGAGATCAGGGTTAGATGTTGGTGGCGTGTCTTGTGGCATGGCATTATCAATACGATTTTTCTTGATGGATATTTTGTTGAGTAGCATAGTAATTTTGTCTTGTAAGGCATTCTGAATATTGGTGCACCAAAGGGTGTCTTTTGTACAAGAGTCTGGTATAGGTGCAGGTGATTCCAGTTCTTTCAGTATGTTGAACAGTTCCTTGGTACTAGAATTGACCTTAGCTATTCGGTCATTATAATTATCTTTTTTTGCCTGGACAATGGTTATTTTATAATTAAATGATGCTGCATTGAAAAGGTCTTTATTTTGTTTAGGCAGGTATTTTCAGCTAAGCGTTTCTCTTTCCTAAGAGTCTTTAGATGTGGCGTATACCATTTGGTGATGTGGCCGCAGGGCTCAGATTTCTGTAATTTGAGTGTACATGCACACATGAAGAACATGAATACATGTACATACTGTCAGAAGCCTTTCCTTTTTCACTAGCCAAGCACAGAAACGCAAGAAAGCAAAAGAATCACACAGAGCAAGCTTGCAACAGCTTCACTGCAACTAACCATATCGAACTACTGGGACGTGTAAGGAACCTGGAGGAGCCGAATACTACTAACTCCTAAGGAGAATATTATATTATATATATATATTTATATATATATATGTGTAGGGAAACCATAGAATCACTGTAGTGAATCCACATGAAGCCACAGGCCTCAGAATAATGGACGAAGAGATGCAGACTCTGCAGCACAAAGCTCAGGGCCAGTGCTTGCATCCAAGGACAAAGATGGGTGGAACATTCCCGGCTCCCAGGACAGGTAGCCACCTGCAAAATAGCAGAATAAATCCTCACCAATTGCAGACCGAAAAAAGCTCAGTTTTGTGGTCATCACCCACGTGACCCAGATGAACCGAAAAATGACCATTTACCCTTGGTGGGATGAGAAGCGGTTCCCAGCGAAGACAGACAGAATTGTAACATGTATTGCCCAACAAACATTGCAACCTGCCGGCACTCTCCCAGGCTAGGTGGCTATACCAATGGCAACATTTGGGACTTTGGGACACACAGTCTTTCTCATTACCTTGAGAAGGTACACTGAGCGCTTTGAACAGAGCAGGGTAACAGGCCTGAGGAGACACGCTCAAGCCAATCAGAGATCACAAACCCTGGGGTGGTGTGTGATGGGGCATGGGCTAATGGTAGGCCTGCAACCCAGCAACATTGTAATAGATCATTTTTGGGGAAGTCTCAGGCGTACCCACCTGACATGGAAGGACCAGTTAGACCACTCATATGGGGGATACCTATGGGATGGGAATGGCTTTGGAGTTCATTATTCTGAGGTTCGCAATCATTCTATGGTGCTTTGTCTCTTCCCAGGTTTAATTTCAGGGGTACATAGGCCATCAGGTTTTATTGTGGAAATAGACCCAAGAAATTTTGTGATGAAATGGTCACCTAAGATTGCTCTGGCCTTTGAGGAACGCATGGCATTACTTTTTTGAAACAACAATAGCGCTCTGGGGTTTCCTGGGGGTTTTTGGTCATACTGTGATTGCCCCACTGGGTGCCTTGGTACCAGTAAAGCATATGGTACACGGAGTCAAACGGTGGGGCGTTCGCACCCATGTTTTTGATGCTGAGGTACAGGACCATAAAAAACAACTCAGAGCCGCAGTAAAAAGTATTTGCTTAGGGACTCAGTGGACCGAGAATATGTCTATTGCTACTGCCAAAAGGGATTATCAAAATTGGTTGAGGGGACATACATTTCTGATGGGTATCGAAGATGCTGTGAAAATGCTGGCCTGCATAAGTGGGAACTCCTCCAGTGCCTTTTGAAAAATTATTACACCAAGTGGTTTTGAGTATTTTCATCAGTTTACTTTCAGGATGGTCTGCTGGGCCAGTAGCTGCATATTTATACGAACTGGGTAGAAGGAGGAGGATAGCTACTTGCTGATAAAGTCTGGTAAGAAATCAAGTGCCCCGGACCCGGACGGTCTCTCAAATCTGACCCTAAGATCTAATCCTTTGCTTTGGGCAGCCATTCTGTAAAATTATTTTGGACATATTCTAGTGCAGCAGAGATTTCCAGGATCTTGGGGGGAGGCATTCATTTTTAAAGGGGGTGATTGTATGTCACCATCTCAGTACCGCCCATTTTCTCTGTTGGATGTCTCTAATAAGATTTTTGCTAGGGTGTTATTGAAAGAACTCCAGACATGGGCCAAAGGGTCCAATGCTATTGGCTGGTGTCAGTCAGGTTTGAAGAAAGGTGTCAGAGCTTCTTTGAACAGCTTAGTGTTAGCTCTACTGGTGAAGCAGGCAAAAGAGGCCGGAAGGCCTGTCTTTGTGGCTTTCTTGGATAGTTCGAAGGCCTTTGACCATGTTAATAGGCCAGTTTTGTGGCAAAAACTCAATAAGGATGGCTGCCTTCTGCAACTTATTAACATGTTGGAATCTTTACATCAGGGGTCGAAAAATAAAAATTAGATTAGATTATTATGGGTCATCCTCTGTATGGATAGATACCAATCGAGGTATTAGCCAGCGATGCGTCCTTGCTCCTTTTTAATTAATATATCAGAGATATGGCGCTATGCTTTGAAAAGGCATGGACAAATCTGCCGATATCAGGTCGAGAAAATGTACAATATCTAAACTATGCGGATGACATGGTCATTTTGAATATGACCCCGATAGGCCTCCAGCGGGCACTGCAGGGTGTTCTGGCATTTCTGAGAAACATCGACTTGTCAATTAATGCAGCTAAATCTAAAATGCTGGTATTTAATGTAGGTTGCTCTAGGTGGAAAAATTCTAGATGGTCGCTGAATGGGCAAAATGTTGAAGTGATAAATCACTTTAAGTACTTGCGCTCCATGATCTATTCCTCCACAGGGAAGCTGGGCACCTGTAACATGAAATCTAAATTTGCTGCAGAGGTGGCATAGCTGAGGCAGTTTGAGCATGATAAGGTTTTCTGCTCCCCCTTGATGAAACTCTCTAGGCAAAAAATCATACCTCGCTTGGTGTTTGGCGCAGAAGTACAGGAAAGTTGTATAGATATGTATAGATAGAACTATAGTCTGAGGTAATGGTGTACCATTGTCTCAATGACCATTTTGCGTAGTGTAACAATTGAATGTAGTGTCGTCATTTCTAAAGAAGCATCCATCTAGGGAGTTCAGGGGAAAAATCCTGAGATTAAAATTAAACCTCCTTCCGACAGTGGAGGTTCTGGGCAGGAGGGGGAATATCGCAAGGGGTTCTTGTTTATGTCGCTTCTGCCTAAACAAGGACGAATCATTAAAATATCTATGTTTATTGTGCCAAGCCCTTGCTCAACTACAAAGAAACAAGAAGAAAATCATTGATGAGCCAGGCTGTGAAGATAAACTCTGGTGCAGAATTTTAAATACAAATGAAATGTCCTTACTTCTAAAGGTTTTAGATGTTTTGGAAACTGTTGGATGTTAAATGTATCAGAACCAGTCTGTGTTTACTGAGAATCTGTAAGTGTATTTTACTGCTGTAATTATGGTGCTAATTGATGTTTGTTTTGTAATGTGCGAAAAGTACACATTTTGAACTATACCACACAATAAATAAATAAATAAATAAAAATACATAGGGGATACCTATAGGTGATATTACCCGAGCTACCGAATAGAACTTGCTCTATGGTTTTTGAGGAAGGGTTAAGGATTTTGACATCATAACGGGATAAAAGCTCATGACACGGGCTCAGGAGCTGTGACTGCTCGAGATTTGTGCGTTTCCTGTATGATCCCTTTCTGTTTGGAAAATAAAAGACAGTTCTGCTTTGCCCCATGGCTGAGTCCTCCATCATTTCCAGGGGAGGTTTCGATGAGCCCTGGGTACTCTGCTAAGCTGTGATTTGTGGTGCAAACTCCTGAACCTCTGGACTACTTATAAATTGGTAGCAAAGCAGGGTCGCTACGTTCGATCGGCACAGAGACGCCTTTTCCATCGCAATGCCTGGACGGCTGTGATGTGACCCACGGAAAATGAGAACCACACAGTGAGTGCACCCCATGAAGAGACAGTCAGGCGCCTCCTTGGAGAAAATCCTGCCCGTGGTCCGTGGGATGCCTAGCAGACCAGAAGGGCGGAGTGGCAGATATGGGGATAGCCGGTGGCCGAGCGGCGTCAGCAGATACCAGAGTTTAAGTATTGACTCAGCCATACGGCAAATAAGGGAAGTGGGGAAGAACTAGCAGGTGAGGGGCGGTGTTGAGTATTGTTGAGTATTGGGTGGTATGAAGCGGAGGTGGACATTAGTTATCTGTGGTTATGGAGCATTAGAGCTTGAGGTGATTAGTTGCAGCAGTAGATGATCGATTCAAATGTATGAATGACAGAAGTTATGTACATATTGGATTTCCTGCGAGTTGGGCATTGTAGCTCGGGTCCTAGATGACGGTATCCCAGTGTATAGGACTTAGCAACTGAAGTTAGCTTGAATTGTGGAAGGTGTTCTTCTGGTTAAGTCTCAAGGAGGCGTTTTATCTACAAGGCGATGCTGTAGGTACAGATTGAGCACGTGAAATATTGGTATCCCCTTTTAGGCAGGAAGACGCCAGTTGATATCTTTTTTTGTATTTTTGTGGTCTCTGTGTCTCTGGGAAATGCTGTGAGTAGGTGGGTATTGGCGATTTTTGTGTTCTTCACTTACACATTATAGAGGTAACGTCACCAGGGAGGGTTTGTGTATAGGACTTGGAGAGCACAAGGAGGGTCAGAGCTTTTTTTTGATGATCAAGGATTGATTAAAGTTGTGGTGTTTTTCTATGCGGTGCCTGGAAGGCAGATGGAAGGCACATGCATGAGATTGGTGGGTGTGCCTAAGAAGGCAGAGAATTGCAGAAGGGCGGTACGCGGAGCACTCCCAGAACACTGATTGAGAGCTGGATAGGCTTGTGACTTTGTGGATTGAACTGTTATATGGAAATTTGAGATTGACATAAAGTAAAAGTGCATGTGTCTACTAACAGGTGTTGAAGCCCCTACTTGGGGTCAAGTAAGTATTAAAGCAATGTATCGTGGGTCCAATGTGGGGGACACGCCACTACAGCATATGTGCAGGTCCCTTCCATGATATAAGGACAACATTTGTAAATATAGCGTGGAATGGACACGAAGCACAGAGGGTAAACTGCCTAAGGCACTGCCAAAAGGTGGCAGCAACCATTACACGTACATAAACACAAGTTTTACAAGGGGAAGAAATTGAATGAGCAAATGGCTTTATTCGAACTGTGGAAAATGTTTCAGGATGATGGAGGGATTACGGTGCAGCATCACTGAACCAACAGGAGGCCACAGGGTCAAAAAACACTCGGCCCCCACTACTCACCCTGAACCTGAAACTGTAGGCGCAACAGCGGGGGTTCAGGGGTTATACCTAGCGAGGGAATTGAGAACAGAGGCAGGGTACACAAATCCAATATTTGCACCTCCAGCATACAGCAGACGGGAGGGGCAGAGCGGGGCCGGACAGGTAGCAGTGGGAGTAGGAAGCACTGGAGGAAAATAAAGAGAGCACAGCGAGATCCAAACATGCACCAAAGGGAGCAATATGGGGAGGAGAAGGAGACAGGAAGGACCAGAGAATGTAGCATCGACCAAATGGGTAGGCAGACAAATAATGCTTAAACTAGTTATTGGAGGTCCATGGACCATGGAGGTCCTTTCACCTGATCCTAAAGAAGCTGTCTTTCCCTTGAATTTCTGTCCTACCTCTCCGGGTAAGCCCACTTAAATACAAGTGCTTGATCCTTTGGACTCTATTGTTTTGAAAAGCACGGTTCAAGCTCAAATCCACTCTCAAGATAGGAGTGAGGTATTTAACATCATGGGCATTACTCCACGTATTTTAGACGACAATAGCTGCATCTTCAATGGAAATGAGGATATCTCCATTGATACTCAAGAAGATCGTCTAGCAGCCACTATAGCCTTGAACCTAGATGATGGGGGCAGTTTATTAAGGGCAAGGCCCTCTTCTGATTATTCGAACAATAATATTGTGAATATTATCCACCAGACTCCCATTTCGTCACAATCAAAACTGCTTTTATCTGGCTCCATGGTGGATGGTTCTGGCCCTAATTCTATAATACCATCTGCTGCCCCTAATGACGCTACTGCCCTGCAATCTTCCTTATTAGAGGGTAACAATAATCGCACTATTTCTCTTGCTAATTCATCTGTGGAGGTGCCCTCTATCGGTGGGGTGGGTAATCATACATCTTCTATTCATGTGAACCTCTCGGCTACTTCTGTTGGCAACGCTGTCACTCCTACTATGAAAGCTACAGTTTTCAAAACTCCCCTAATGAAACCGCTGTTCAATACTCCCAAAATAAAATCTAAAATGGGTACATTAGGTGAACCAATTCAGGGGGGAAAAATCTCCAATTATTTTGGGAAAAGAACAGCAACCAGTACCCTTATTAAGCCTCCTCACTCAGCTCTGACAGTGGCTACCCTGGATCATCTGCATTTGGCAGATGTAGTAAAGAAACTAGAGACAGATGATCCTGCACACAATGATATTGATGATATCAGTATTATTGAATGTGCAGACAAGGCAATAGCTGAGAGTGAGTTAGAACCCAATCCTTCTGACACCAATAATGTAACCCAACAAACTTGTGATGCTTCTCTCATGGGTTCTCCCTCTGAACTCACTAATTTTATCGATGAGTATACAGAGAAGCAAAACTGGCATAGAGAAAGGGGTCTACTGCCAGACATGAAAAAGGAACACACCAGTGATTCTATACTGCACCATACTCTTAAAGAGGCCGATGATAGTATAAGACTGACTCAACCTACAGTGTCTGCCCTGAATATGGTGCTAAGCTCCTTTGTCAGTCTCTATGACAATATCTGGGCAGAGGTTACATCCCATTCTCTTCTTCTGAAATTTACGCCAGGTTAGAGGGACTTGATAGGTTTGAAGAGCTGGTGAAAATTATTAAGGAAGATAACCAATTTATATCTAAATTATGCCCTGAATCTGCTGTGCCAAGTCAATCAATTACGGAAGGGCTGTTAGTTAACAGGGGCCCTAATGTGGAAAGGGCTAGTGCTTCTTGGGAAGATTCAAATAAGATCTCTCTCTCAACCACCTCACTCTCTCCAGAGAAGAGAATATGTTCTCAAATGTTGCCTACTCCCTCTCTGAAGAATGATGGAGGTTTCCCGGATCACGTCTCAGGCATAAAATTACTAATCAACCCTGAAAAGGTGACCTCTAATACTCCCTCAGGAGAAGCTCTAGATGGGTTGGTTGTTTACTCCCCTGGTCCTTCCTCTCCCATGCTTGCTTCCGTTTCCAGTACACTAGAACATGATAAACAACACAAGGGAGATAATGGTGTCCCTACCTTAGATCCTAAACCCCACTCTAATCTGGAGAAACCTTCTGATTTCATTGATCTCACTAAACAAGTAGTACACTTAAAGGGCTTTGTTCCTTTGGGTAAAAAAAAAGAAAAGCTATTCAACAAACTGAGGAAACTAAAATCAGAAAAAGATGAAAAAAATAACCTAATTTACCAATCAATTTTTTAAAAATCTGGTTCTGCCAACTGCTTCCCTTCACGTAACCACCGTCACCCCTTTTAAGGGGGCTCATATCTCGGTGGAAGGAGTAGTATCCCCTACTGCTATTCCTAATGCTGCCCCTGCTCCCGCTGTGGCTACTTTAATGCCTACTAATATAGCTGTAGGCTGTCAAACAGATTCGCTTACAACTAGTTCTATGCCGAGTGACAATATTGCCCCTGTGGTGGCGGGGAATGCTGTTCTGGTTGAGGACACCCATGCCATCTCTAACCCTAAAGTAATCCCTATTCTTTCTGAGCCTATAAATAACAGTGCTCCAGCTATTTCGAATGCTCAAATAGAATGTAATTTTGTGGCTTCCTCTCTGGCTATTGAGTCCCTCATTATTCCTGGTAATTTGTTACCCTGTTTAAATTCTACTCACCCTCTGGATACAACAACTTCTGTATCGGTGACCCTGGTTAACCTTGATATGGTGAAACAACTACTACAGGATCTCTATAGAACAAAGCCACATTCTTTGGTGGACGCTAACCCGACTTTAGGTTTAGCTCAGGCCACTGTCGCAACTACGAGCTCTCTTACTACAGGTGGCCAATTATCCCTCTCTCCTGAGGGTCGTACGGTATCTACAGACTCGGTTTTAGGGGAAAGTGTTATGGGATTTAGGACTGTGGGGGATCTCTATGTTCCTAACATCTTAAACCCTGCTCAATTAAAACCATCAAATGGGGGCCAATTCAAGGGGCGGGAAAGATTCCCCATGGGTCCTCATGTAATCCAAAATAGGACCATTTTAAGGGGTCAAGGGGTCCTGATTTGGAAGTTGACTCTCTAAGCCAATTCACTAAATATATTGCTGACTCACTTCCCCAACCATTGGGGGATAAAGATCCATTGAGACTCTGCAACTTACTAGTTTATGGGGTCAGGATATGCCTATTTGTTTGAACCGTGGGAATATACTGAAAATGTTCCATCAATTGACACCTCTTTCTCTTATCTCTAGTTATGATATGGAAAGGATTTATTTCCCCTCTAAGGATTGTATAGATCTAAGCAATATTGTTTTGAAACCAAGAGTGGTGTTGGACTTAATAATGGGTCAAAAAGAGGGCCTAATGCAGCTTGGTTTTGAAATAAGACTCCTAAAATCCAGTCAGTTCCCCGATAAGCATGATGGATCTGAAGAGTACAAGGGAAATCTTACTATGGTCTATCACCCGGAAAAGGTTTCGCAGCCTCAACGGAGGCAATTTATGGCCAGAAACAAGGTAGATGCCAGAAACTGGGCTCAAGTTACCTCTGGCCTGTGGAAATGAGCATTCCCCATGAGTTTGGATCCAGTAACTAACATTATGGCCCCTGACAAATTTACTTTTTTGTCTTGGAATTCCAAGGGTATTCTACATCTTCTAACTAATACTGACACAGCAGCTATGATCAATGGCTATGACTGTTTCTATTTACAGGAAACCTGGCTTCTCTCCCCCACTATCATGGATGGCTTTGAAATGTATTCCCAAAATGCTAAAGCTAGTCTAGGAGGGAGGGCTTCAGGGGGTCTTCTCATTGGGATAAGAGCTTCCCTTGGCCTTAGGATTGTGGTTCTTTCTGACACATCTTTTGGTTTTTTAGCAGTGGAGTGTGTTCCAGGAGAGGGCCTGGTTAATATCCTCATGATTAACATCTATAGGCATAAAAGCCTTGCTGCCCTTGAGCCTTTTCTGGAAAGTCTAACCAATATGATTCTCGCTTGGAGATCTCAGCATACCAGGGGGAAAGTGATCCTGGCTGGAGATCTTAATTCTGACTGCTCTATATCATCTGAGGCCAACTATGGCGATCTGGGACAGGATCTGGAGGATGATAATCGGAGAGGTCAGAAATTTGTTTGGGGTAGATTGTGGAATCTCTCTATGGAATCGGTGGGTCTAATATGTTTGAATGGTTCCTATGATTCTACTCTCCCTCTTTGCCCCACTTGGCATAGAGGTTTGTCATCATCTACTATAGACTATGTCTTCATAGATCATTCCCTCTCTCCTCTCTCGTCTGAGGTCCAGGTCTCTTTTAACTTCTGGAGTGATCATGGGTCTCTGTCTGTCTCCTTCTTTTCAACAAAGACGTTGCTCTCTGGGGACCACGACATCTAAAAACCGTGGGCCAAGGAACTGGGGTATGTTGGTCGCCGGCCAATATTAATCTCCTCAACTGTCAACTCATCTCCTCATTTAACCATACCTCGCTCCTGTGGAAACAAGTAGTTTTTAACACCTTACACTTTGACACTTTCTTGAATGATCTTCAAAGTAGCATTTATGATTCACTCAAGAAGGGTAACTCCAAAGGAATTCATGTCCATAGGTTTGATCAGGAGCTCGCCAATGAAAAGGTTCACACACGCAAACTAATCAGACAAGTCCAATTGTTTGACACTGACCTGGATAATAAAAAAGCTCAAATTAAATCCATACGTCAGAAATAGAAAAACTACTGCAAATCAAGAAAATCTAGTTTGCTGCAAAAAGATGCAGAGCTCATGTTAAGAGTCTTGGTTAAAAGGGATCTTAGGGCTTTTTGGGCTATTTTCTCAGCTCAAGATCCCGTTGCGGTTATTGACCAACTGAATGCCATCCCGGAGGTCCGATGGGTAGATCATTACACCGAACTTTTTGGTAAAGGGGAAGAGGGGCTAGAAGTCTGTGCAACTGGGGAGGATGTACTTAATGTTAGGTGGGAACCCACCGTTGATTACGAGACAATAGTTGGGCTATTCGCCAAAGCTAAGAAATCTAGGGCTCCTGGCCCCAACAGCCTTACGAATAATACACTGAAAGCTGAACCAGTAATTTGGGCAAAGCTTCTCTGCATGCTATTCCAAGATATAGTAAATACTGGCAATGTTCCAACTAGCTGGCAGACTGCCGATATTGTCCCCATCTTTAAGAGAGGTCAACAGTCTCTGGTCAAGAACTACAGACCAATTTCTCTTATTGATGCAGACTGTAAGCTTTTTGCTTCTATGCTTCTTTCTCACCTTAATGCTTGGATCATCGAGAACCATATTCTTCCGAAACAACAAACAGGATTTAGGGCTGGCCCTTCAACCAAACTAAATGGCTTTATTCTAACTGCCTTACAAAGCTCAACATGGGATGTGGTAGTATTCTCTATGTCGCCTCAATCGATTTGTCAAATGCATTCGATTTGGTTATCAGGTCTCGGCTTTGGGCAAAATTATCAAGGTGGGGGACCCCAGCAGACCTTCTTAACCTAATTAAGGCAATGTATGAGAACTCGGGGGTCCATATAAGGAGTGACTTAGAGGGAACCCTCTCTAGAAGAATAAGGACACACATTGGGGTCAGACAGGGCTGTTCCTTAGCTCCATGCCTCTTTATCCTCTATCTGGCAGATGTAGAGGAGTTTCTCGGGAATGCAGGTTTGGTGAACGCAAAATTGGGGGATCGAGGCTCTGGGGTTGGCATAAGCGGATGATTTTCTTCTCTTCAATCAGACCAAAGTGGGCTTGCAAAGACTTATATGCAAGTTTGAAGAATATTCTACACTTAATGGGCTAAAAATCAGCCTTAGTAAAACCTGCACGATGGTCTTCTTGTTACACTCACCTGGTATCCACGGGGCCGCCACCCAGCCAGTTGGTCGTTGTTGCCCTTCCCAATGATTCCCTGGTGTGGTCTCGGTGTCGATGGGATTCCGCCTGGAAATGAAGACTATATCAGGACTGGGCGTCCAAGGTAAGTTTTTCCCCACCTCCCTTGTGTTTCCAACCCCTCCAGGTTCTCTTCTCACCTGCTTGTCGGAATCGGTGGTCTCTCCGCCCTGCTCTCTGGGCAGGGGCGCATTGTCTTTTGTGGGTGCGGACGGTCCAGTTACTTCACTTACTGCTGACCTTGTAGTGTCTTTCAGGTAGGTCTTATTGCGATTGATGGCGTCGTAATTCTTGCATGCCTTTTCTCTGCTCTAAATGTCTAATTTTTTTATCTCCCTAGAAGCGCGGAGTGTCCGCTTGGAGAATTGGATATGCTGGTTCTCTCCGGGAGATGATGGCGCGCTATAGCGCTATGATGCGATAAGGAGGCGCTTTGCATAGCGCAGCAATGTCTTGTCCTCACTGACCTGTACTTTTCCCTTTTCGTAGGTCGCAGTGAGTTCCCAGCGCAGATGGAGTTCCGGAGCTATGCCGGCCGAAAAGCAACCAACCAGGTAAGTCTTTAAGCGCTTTGTGGTTTTAATGTCTCCACTACCTCCTTTAATGATGTCTTCCTCCTTTTCTCAGGTCCTTCGATCCGGGCGGTGAACTCCACCAACAGGGCTGCTGAGGAGCTGCGAGCAGTGAAGAATGATGAATGCAGGTAAGATTCTGCTGCTAACGATGTTCTTGGTTTTTCTGCAGGTCCGGAATTCACTAGGCTCGTGAGAAAGCTGGACACGGTGAGCGCCACGTTGCTAGAAGCAAAGTAACGTGAAGCGTGTTGTCTTGTTCCGGGTGTGGTTTAAATAGCCACTGTAAAGTAGTCCAGGTAAATTAGTCCCTAGGCCACCACACTCAAAACACTAGACCGCATAGCTTCATTCTAGGAATCAAGCTATGTGGATGCCTCCATGTCGGCTGAAAGCCTAAATAAAGTAGTTCCTTAAGAAGATGCCTTTCCTTACTGATGAGCCTGACGCCAAAGGCGCCAGGACTGGCCCCAAGAGGGCCTGAGAAGTGGATGCCAGGCCTTATTAGTGGTCCAAGCCCTGATTCCACCTGGCCAATGGCCTTGCCAGTGGGGATCAGGGCTGAGGGTCGTGACACTTCTACAAGGGGAAAAAAGCGAATAAACAAGTGTGGAAAATTGGCAGTAAAAACATTATGAGAGCACACAAAATTGTCTATCTGGGATTCCTTGTTTTGGCCCAACCATCGGCAGCGGAATTAAGATGCCCACTCAGATATAAAGCACTCCCGCTTATTTCACAGTCTATCAAGCTAGATAACAAGTATGGCAGGTTTTACTTTAAGCCAGTGGTAGATTTCTTCAAGGCAAAGGTCATTCCGAAACTAATATACAGAATGGAACTACATTATATGGATATCCTGACTTTTTGGGATATCCTTGAGGGTATCTACTGGAGAAAGGTCATGAAACTTCCCAATTGTGTCCCGATAGTGGCTATAAGGTTCGAATTAGGTCTAGTATCTCTTCAAGCCAGAATCCTTTGGAGGGCCCTGGCACTTTTTTCTTCCCTGCTATGTCCTATATATGATACGTTATATGTTGATGTGGGTAAGACTCTCTTCTCTCAGGGATCCCTAGATTGAAACCTATTCCTTCTAAAAATCAGAGATCTTTGTGATAAGACTTTACTAGATCTGTCTACTGATAGGGATACTCTGCTCACCAATCTGAACAAAGTGAAAGAGCTTCTCTTCAGCTATGACTGGAATACCTTGGAGAAATTCCACTCCTATCCATCTCTCTGTGACTTACAATTCAAACACAAGAAGAGAGGCTGCATGTCTTTTATCTTGACACAATTCCATAACCGCTACTATCGTTCCCTCCTCCTGAAACTCAGATGGAACATTCTTCCTACTAAGGAGGTCTTATATAGAAGGAAGGCGATTAGTGACTTGGATCTCTCTTGTCGCTTCTGTCATAATCCAGGGGTTATTGAATCTGCCTGCCACTTCTTTTTAGATTGTGTAGCACTGAAAGGTCTTCGGGCTCTCTATTTAGGCAGATTCAATACACTGAGACTTCTGGGGGAAGAAATTTTCATTTGGTCTAACTGTCTCTCTATTACCAATACTACAGACGGACTTGCGGTTGTAGGATTCATTAAATCATTAGACCTTTATGCACCTATCTGATGAACTATTTGTATGATGAAATCTTTCAATCTATTTATATCAATTGTTTGTTTAATGAATGTACTATATTTTTTTTTCTCTTTTAACATTCTTGATTTCTTGCTATCCGGGGGAAGTATGATTTTTAACTATGCACTGATTTTATTGGCTTGGCCTATCTTTCTTATTTAAAAAAAAGGATTTTAGAGCTGTGATGTATTTTCAATTTATTGTAGTGTATCTATATATACACCTATTGCTTTTCTTCTTATTAAATGTAATTGTAAAGGTTTCTTATGTAAACCATATACAATTAAAAAAAAAGACGGCACAGTAGCGGAAGAAGCGGGAAGTCCCAATAAGGGAGCAATGGGTTGTAAGGACACCAGTGAAGCAAGGGAATGGGCAGCGATAATGGAAGAGGTAAAGCGACAAGAAAGGGAAGAAAACGAGGAACATGAAAGAGTAAAAAGGGAGAGACAGAAGCCAGAAATGCAAGAGTGCGAAAAGCAAGAGAAGCAGAGCAGAGAGATCGAGGATATGACAAGGAAAAGGGCAGAAGAAGAGAGGGCAAAGCAAGTGCAGATAAAGAAGAAGAAGAGGAAGTTAGAAGTGGAATAGCTCATTTGAGAGCGACAGCTCAGGGAAGAGGATCAGCACGTTGTGATAGAAGTACGAGTAAAATTGGGTTTAGCATGATTTTTTGACAACAAGGAGCAAGGAGAGCCAGACCGAGGAAGTAGAGATGGTAGAGCAGCCACGCTGCAAGACAGAGACAACACTGGGTCCTTTATGAGGGGGGAGTGTGGGAGCGCGATAGACCTAGGAGAAGGGTAGCGGGAAGGCGCAGTGTTAAGAAGGCTAAGCTTCCAAGATGACACTGAGAGCAAGGGTGGAGACACTGGGTCCAACAATGACCTAGTAGGGAGTGAGGATGAGGAGGTGGTGCGACCTGCTCAGCCTTCTATAGCGAAGAGCCCAGACCGTGACATGATATGGGGAGCGGACAAGTGCACGGGTGGACTACGGGTGACAAGGACGAGAAGGCACATCGCTCTAGGGCTATATCATGCAACGCAGATAGGGTTTCTCCATATACCCAGAGGCTCAGGGACCTTACAGGCTCACAGACCTTCCAGCATGGAGGAGGGGATAAATGGCAGGGGCATTCACTGCCACCAAAGACACATGGAGACTGGTTGGGAAGAATGGACTGACGCATTTCCCCTTATTGGAAAAGGGAGGCAGGCAACCTCAATACATACCATGGCAACAGATTGACAAATACAACTTGAGGTGTAAATTACCCTTGTTGACTGCGGGTATGAGAAATGGATATATGAAATTGAAAGGCTAACAGTGGGTACGACACTAGCAGTGGAGGATATGAAAAGTTTCATTTCGGCAATTCTAGGGGAGGTTGCCAATGACGTATGGAAAAGGGCCAGCTACCCAGGAGTAACTGCCCAGAACCCAGTGAACAATGGTTCGCCATTTAACAACTGCCAAGTGGCATTGTGGAGCGCTCCACAAGTGCAGTATTTATACACTTGAGACATTAGCGCGATCATGGTATGCAAAATGAGGGAAGATGAAGACCCCTTGCAGTATATTCAAGCCAATTCAAGAGAAATGGAGACTTGAAATGAGAGAAACGTGGGACAAGACAGTGGCATTATTCTACCACACATTATGTCAAGGGTTGCCGGAGAAGGTGCAAAAGCAGCAAGAAGTTAGTGGGGATGGAGGCAAAACCATGGTCAGAAATTCAACTTAGTATAGTGCACTATTGTAGGCTAATGCAAGAAAAGGCAAGGAAAAAGACAGAGGAGAGGAAGCAAGAGGAGGCAAAGTTAGTGCAGAAGAGGTTGTCCAAGTATGCAATGGAAGGGGCAATGCTGACAAGCACAGAAGGACAGAGCGCACAGCATGGCCAGTATGGACCACCACCCACAGGGGAGATTTCATGGGGCATGGCAATGAGCAGCATGGGTTCAGAGTAAGAGGGGGGCCACCTATGGGCTGAGGTTACGGGCACCCAATACAACAGGCCCCAGAGGGATTTTTAGGAGGATATCCCAAGCAAATGAGGAAACCACCCCAGTGTTAGGTGTGTGGACAGATATAACACATTTCCAGGGTCTGTGGAAGTAGGGGGGGGGTCTAAAAAATGGGGGATGCAATATCAGCCCACATATCAGGGAGAACAGACCAAATACTATGCTCAGGACCAAATACAATGGCAGGTGTAGACCTCAAACGCATACCCCCAGGCATACCAACCCATGGCACATACACCCCAGATTCAGGCACCCACACAACAGTACTCACAGACACCACCTATTACGCAGATGCAGAATAACATGCAGTCACAGTATATAATACAGCAGCATGACGGGACACTGTCAAGGATGGACTCTATGGGAATGACTCCCATTAGGAAATTGGGAGGGGCAACTGTGATGGGGGCAACCCATTCACAGGGAATGGAATGTCATACCCACAATAGGACAGCCCACAGACAGACCTGATGTGTTCCATCCTATCGATTACACCCAACCCGGCAGAGGAGCCACATATAGAGGGGACGATAGGATCAAGACTTTTTCTTTCTCGTAGACACAGGGGCAACTAGGTCCTGTATCATGGCGGGAAGGTATCCAATGTCAGGCGATGCCATTAATGCGCAGGGGTTTTCTGGGGCAACGGATTTGGTTCCTTTTACAGATGATCTTACACTTACTATAGGGGAACATGACTTAGCTTTACCCTTATTGTATTCCCAAGAGACACCAGTAAACATAATGGGGAGAAACTCAACACGATCATCTCATTCACCGATCAAGGGATAGTGTGTTCCATGTAAGGGAAATTATTCAAGCCTACTGTGGACGCATGGTACAGAGGGCGGTGCCAGCAGATGAAGAGCTATTCCAATATGTAGCTGAAGTAATAATAGCATGGCTCCCAGGGATCCAGGGGAAGCTATGGCGCATTCCAAATGAGCACACAGTCAGACCGGAACTACCATTAGATGAGAAAGAGGGGGCATTGATTTCATTAAAGCTAGAGGCAGTCATAATGGGGGAAGACAGAATAACAGTACACATGACAGACAACAGTGGATGAGCATAGAGGACAGTGATTGCAGTGGCAGTCACTGATGAAGAACTATTCAAAGACAACCACTCAGATCACGAGGTAGTGTTCAACATCAGCATTACATATTGGGTGAAGATTCACTACAGACAGGTAGCGCAGTGAAAATAAAACTAAAACCAGGAGCAATATTACCAAGAGCAAGGCAAAACCCTTCATCGAGAGAGGCAGATGAGCGCATTTAGGAAACCATTGCGGCTGTAGTTAAGCAAGGCATTTTATTACCATCAGAATCATCATGTAATACAGAAGTGTGCCCTGCAAAAAAGGCAGCAGGGGGTTGTGGTGTTTTGTACAGGATTTATGCCATTTAAACCATATTGCTGAGTTAGAGTTTCCTTTAGTTCTGAATCCAGCAACAATTTTATGTAGCATTCCTATGGAAGCTATCCACTTCACGGTTATAGATTTGAAGAATGCCTTCTTCTCTATACCACTCCATCAAGACTCACAAGATTTGACTTTGATCCTATGCAGAAATAAGAAGTGGAATCACACTCGTCTTCCTCAAGGGTACTGCAAATCCCTGTCTATATTCAACAGGGTACTCCAGATGGACTTAAGCAATGTGCAGCTAGAGAGTGTTGTTATACAATACATAGACAACACCTTGATTTGCAGCAAAGCAGATCACAATGTAGAAATAACTCGGTGCACATGTTGACAGTATTAGCAGAAAAGGGGTACAAGGTAGACAAGGCTAAACTAAAATATTGCCAGAAGGAAGCATTATACATTGGGCAACTGATCTCACAAGAGGGACGGAAAGTGACACCACAAAGGGCAGAGACAATTCGTAAGACTCTAAAACCCATGACCATAAGATAAATGCAGCAATTTCTAGGACTATGTAATTACTGCAGGCCATATGTGCTTGACTACAGCACATATACAAGACCCTTGTTGAGCGCACTGAAAGAAGCACAAAAAGGGGACGATACATTGCAATGTACAGAATAAATGGCCGCAGAATCTGAAGAGCTGAAAATAGCAATATGCACGGCTCCAGTGTTAGGGATCCCAGGCTATCAAAGGGAATTTAACTTATTCTTACACTCCAACGGATTAGTGATGACCGCAGTACTGACACAGAAAACAACTGTGGGTCACAGACCATTAGCATATTACAGTGGGAAATTAGACCCAGTGATGAGAGGGCACTACTCTTGTGAGCAGGCATTAGCTGCTGCCGCATTTGCAGAGGAAAAATCACCAGGTACTACCATGGGATGCAGCAACACTCTTTTTGTGGAGCATGCTCTCTTCTCAATACTAGAGCAACCAAAAAGTACACTGACAACACAAAGGGCTTCTAGATATGAGGTAAGACTATCAAATCCAGCCATCAAGGTAGTGGGGTGCCGACTTGTAAACCGGGCGACATTCGTAGCCGAACCCATAGAGGAGGACAACCATGTATACTACTGCACCACAAACATAGAAAGACATGACGACATCCCAAAGGTAAAGGAGGATGCACTTGAGGGAGGAGAAGTACTTTATATTGACGGGTCTTCCACAATACCAGACCACAGGAGAAAAACCTACTGGACTGGCAGTAGTGAAGCTAAAAGAGGACAGAACACATTAGGTGGTAGTAAGCGCACGCTTACCGTCACATTTTTCAGCACAAGCTGCTATTTTGGTATCTTTAATACTGGTGCTAGAGCGAAGTAAGAACCAGGAAGTGACAATATATTCAGACTCAGCCTACGTGACGTCTACAGTGCATTCTGGGTTGTCACACTGGTTAAGAAGGGTCTCCCGACCTGCTGATGGGTCGCCAGTGAAGCACATGCTCCTATTGGGCAGACAGATATAAGCGCTCCAACTACCACTGCTCATAATGATTGCTAAGTGCCAGGCCCACATGATAGGGGAGGATCCCATCTCCAGGGGCAATGAGGCAGCAGATGCAGAATTTTTCAGCACAAGCTGCTTTTTTGGTATCTTTAATACTGGTGCTAGAGCGAAGTAAGAACCAGGAAGTGACAATATATTCAGACACAGCCTACGTGACGTCTACAGTGCATTCTGGGTTGTCACACTGGTTAAGAAGGGTCTCCCGACGTGCTGATGGGTCGCCAGTGAAGCACATGCTCCTATTGTAATGCATATTGTAATGACATCTTAGAAATGGACACTCCATCCCAGGCACATAACCGAACAATATTGTTGAAGAGGGGTATAACACACTACCAGTGACACAGATTATGGAATTGCAGGGAGCTGCACCCAGGGAAGAAAAGGAATTATAGTTGAGAAGGGTATGTTCCATGTCCCCAACAGATGCCCTATGGTGGCAAGAAAACACAGGGAAGGTGGTGATGACATTGTCATTATTACACAGAGCACTGACACAACTCTACCATCTGACCCATATTGGGAAGGATGTACTTGCTGCTCATATTGGAGAAGACTGGTTTTGCCCCAACCTGGCGGAACATGTGGTGGAATTTAGGAATTGCCTCGTTTGCAAGCAATTTACAGCAGGCCATACACTAAAGGTAGTGAGAGGAGCATGCGTCGCCCAATGGGTCCATTCCAAGAACTTCATGTTGATTATGTGGACATGCTCCAAGTATGCCAGGGCTACCGCTACATGATAGTGGTTGTGTGCCCATTTTCCTGATGGATGGAAGCCGGTCCCTGTTCCCATCCTAATGCCATTAGGGCAGCAAAATTCCTGGTTCGGGAAACTTTCCCATGGTGGGGCGTGTGTGAGGTCTTGCGGTCTGACAATGGCCCTCACTTCGCCAATGAGATGTTTCATCACATCACAACCTTGGCATACACCACAAATTGTCTTGTGCATATCACACGCAAGCAAGTTGGGTATGTAAGCACCTCAACAGGCTGCTCAAAGGAAAGATTGCCAATATAAAGAAAACGTTGAATAAGAGCTGGCTACACTGTTTACCGTTGGATTTATTCGCATTGCTCAACAAACCTAACCTAACTACAATTGACACTGGCGTAAAAACATAGTGTTGCAGTATTTGTACTGTTAAATACATCAAAGGAAGGTAGAGAGTGGTGCATGATAACATTTTGTATATTTAATTTAATAGTGACACTGAATGCTGCGAGAGGGGGGGACGTAAATACAGTTTTATTTACTGTCCTTTACCTTTGCCCCACCTTCTCGCATTTAATACATCAATCCACCTTGAACGGCTATTGCTTAACTGTGGAGTAAAACAGACAGTATTCCCCTGGTAAAATGGCTTACAGACAGGGACATGGACACACGTGCGCATGCGTACAGTGTCCATGACAACCATCTGTATATCTTATAGCGTTGCGAGACGAGACAGCTTTGCCGATCAAGTTCTGCACGCCGAGGGGCTCCAGCTAAACTTCTCTGTGAGGTAATCAAACATGAGCGGTTTTCAGCTCTAAATGTTTTTAAAAAACACATTTTAATATGACACTTTATATAATATGAAAAGGTGTGCGAGCACAATGCAGTATACACGCTGGCCCTCATTACGACCCTGGCAGAAAGGGGTTTACGCCGGCGTAAACCATGGCGCCCCTTTCCGCCTGAGTACGAGTTCCCGTAGCGCCATGGTGATTTTTACGCCTGCTTTTTGCAGGCGGAAAAATCCATGGCGCTACGGGACTTGTTGTTAATTACGCCACCGTAATTTACGGTGGCGTAATTAACGCCTTCCCCACTCCCATTATACCCTATGGGGCAAAAATGGGAATGGGGAAGGGTAAATGGGGATTGGGGACTTACCTCCCCGCCAAGGTCGGAATGGGGCGGTAAGTCCGCCAACCACCATGGCGGAGTTGGCAGCTTAGCGCCATGGACCATGGTGCAAATTGCACCATGGTTCTCCGCCAGGGTCGTAATGAGGGCCGCTGTCTTACTTTCATTAAGAACTTTTCTGTGAGGCAACCAACCACGAGCGGATTTGTAAAAAAAGGATGTTCTAATATGACACTCTATATAATATCAAAATGCGTGCAAGCACAATGCTGTATACACGCTGTCTTACTTATGTTAAGAATATGATAGCACGGTTTAAACCTATGCCTTAATATGACACGTTACAAAATAGGAGAACGCGTCCGAGCAGTATGCTGCATACATGCTGTCCTACTCTCTTTGTGAAGATGATAGCACAAGAGTGAGGCATGACCGTATGAAACTTTAAAACATTACGGTGGTGGTTTTTACTATTATTATAGTACGGCCGCATTACATTCAGCGAAGATAGCATTGACAAGATGAGTTTGTTATCAGAACAAGGTGACTGGTGTCACGTACATTTAAAGCGCAACCATTTATCTTTGATAGGTCGCTCCGTTGTTGGGAGTCAGGGAAACGCTTTCAACTTATCTTGTTGACACAAGCTGATGGGACTTGATATTACAACAGTCATACCCAGGTACAGATATTTTTATATCATGACGGAGGTGGAGATGTGAAGCTTGAGGGTTAACTTGTGAGAGTGACGTTCATTATTATTTCATGTAGGTTATATGAAATACAAATGTGAAGAATTTTGAATTTTAAGATTCGAGAACTACTTATGGTTACCTTTGTTGAAGCAAGACAAGATGAAGGTTAGTTATTGTGGCAATAAGACCCAAGGCGGCGGGCCAATACCGCCCCAGGTAATGCCCGGGGCGTAGTTATACCTTAACGAAGCCACCGGGCATTACCTGTGGTGGTATTGGCCCGCCGCCTCGGGTCTTATTGCCATTAGTACCCCGGCCCGTTGGATAGGGGTGCTAATGACATTTTTTTCTGTTCCGAAACACGTTTCGGAACAGAAAAAACAAAAAAACAAAAAAAACAAAAAAACGGCAAAAAAAATGCCCGCCGCCATGGCAAAAAAAAAACCTACCACAATCTCCGGTGGGGTACAATGCAAGCCTCCAGCCGTGTGGAGACCGCGGGATAGAAGCTAAGTGGGGTGGGGAGGGAGGAGGGAGGAAAGGCTTGGGGGGAAAATAAAATCTTACCTGAGTCCCAGCCGGGGGACGAAGGAAGACTCCAGCCATGGGGAGGCTCGGAGCGGAGATTGCCCCGTTTCGAGCCTCCTCATTGGCTGAGGCGCTGCCACGCCCCTCGCCGGGAACAGAGTAGACGGCACGCACGGCATGGACGGGAATACCGTGTGGTATGGCTCGCAAATGAGCCAATCACCACACAGTATTCCTGTTCAGCCGCGCGTGCCGTGTACTAATAAGTTATAGTTTTCAGTAATGTAATTTATTGAGATAAGGTTACAACCAGACTATAATGGTGATTACTGTATACTTTCTCTTTAGGATCGCAGATGAAACTGGAAATGACTAGAAAGAGACGTCAGTGTTTAACGGGCCCTGATGAAGGATTTTACATCCGAAATGCGTAGGCCACGAATTTAATGTTTGGACTCTGACCAAAATCTGTATTGGTTATGTGCTTTGTGTTTTGCATAAACAAAAGGAACTCTTGATGTTATTGATGTCTAAAAATTTCAGAAATTATACTTTTAAGAGAAACTGTTAACAAATGATGATTTTGACTGAAAGTTTTTGATGGTGAAGTACAACCATCATTACTGAAAGAATGAAAAAGTGTTATCTCTATTTTTTGTTTTGCATTTGAGTAAATCCTATCTTATGAAAATTGAAGTACCGTTGCACTGTGTCTGTGATCTCAGCAGCGGGAGTAATTTCTACTATTGATGGTCTTTTAAATGATTAATAAGATAAGATGTTTATGTTGCTAGTCACTTATTATGTAAAATTGGAGGTCTAATTGACCCAACAAGAGTGCATAAGGGTTGCCTGTTGGGGACAACAGGTCGAGTCAGTATTTTGCTTTAAGTGATCTCCAAGGGCAAGGAACTAATCTCCCATTGCACCTGAAACAATTTAATTATAATCTACATATGTGCATGAACACATATGAATGCTAGATAACTTTTCAACAGTTCTTTAAAGAACAGGAGTGCCCCCCTTACGTATGTTTACGTTAATACAACGCTTCCCAACAAGTTGCCATCTCTGATCGCCTGAGCCCTGAGACTGAACCTCCACCTTTTGAACCTGTGTAGCAATTGTATCTTTCCACCTCTGGTTCGATGGGAACAGCTTCCAACCATCTACCTCGAGTGAATAGGCATTGTCCTACTCTTCCAGGTCACGTGTGTAGGGACCACGAAATGGAGCTCTCCTGCTTGTAATTATGAGGATTTTAGACCATATTCCTTGCAGGGGTCTTATCGCCTTGGTAAACTGGAAGTGTTCTTTCTCTGCTCGTCCTTGGCAAGGCTGTGCACAGTGTCTGCACTGGAAGCTCTGTCTGTCTGCTTTAGTTGGATCAGGATGTCTGCTTGATGTAATACCTTCATCCCTGTAGTCTTTCTGCAATGTGATATTGCTAATCTGATGACACAAAAAAGTGAATAACACTAGTATCAATTCTGGTACCAGTGCTTTCAGTCTGTTGGCCATCCATGAGGGTAGTATATGATTGGGTACTTCCCTATTTTTTGTTTACGGGAGATCAGTCCCAATGTGCGAAGGATACAAGATAAATATAATAGAACAAGAGACTGTCCATTTGTGTTTGGGTTAGTGTACCACTATTAAATGTTTCAAGAGTTCTGGTTACTCACATTTTCTCCAAATCCACTTTTTGTAGCAAAAATAGTTTAATACTTTCAAACAAAAATAAAAACAGTTCGTACTATTTATAAAAAACGTTATCACGGTGGGGTTAGTAACGTGACTGGAGTCCTTATGCAACATATATAACTCTTCTTAGTGGTAATCATATAGGGCAACAGATGACAAACAAAAAGAGGTTGTATTGTTATAACATACTTTTTTTTTATGTAAGTCACAAACGCTTAGTTTCTATATAGAGGCCTTCAATACGGTCCCAACACTGATGAGGCTAGTGAATTAGTGCCTCTTAGATGGTCTACATATGCTTCGGCATTTCTTTTTTTTAAGTGCTATCTCTGGTGCTTTTTCAGTACTTTTTGGCCTTCTTCAGGACGAAAATATGTCTTTATTTAGAGAATCAATCATTGGAACCCCCTCGGGTATCGCTGTATTTTGCACACTAGAAGAATACACAAACACAAAACAACTAATTCAAAACTGGAGAAGATAGTGTGAGTGGCTTGTGTATTAACACAGCCCGTAGTGGTCACTAACCTGATTATCAAGAGAATTCGGACTTGAGCATCTAAACCAAGTGTGATTAATGCTGTCTTGACTGCGCGGATGACTTTTTATTTGTATCTTCCTACAAAAAGAGAGACCATGTGGTTTTCCTTATTTAAATTTCATGTGTATCCCATTTTCGACTTTGTCCATTTATTCTAAGGTACTGACCTGATATTACAGGACCACTTTTCATTGCACCAATTGATAGTACCCTCGTTTGCTGGTTGCTTATTTCGCATGTATGTAGACATAAAGCAGCATTTTAAACTATGTCTCTCTACTTAACAAATAGTTAATTGTTAACATCATTGTGATGGTTCAGTATTTAGCCATATCCCTTATCCTCACTACTTCACTTCATGTCATACATAGTACCTCCATAGATTGATTATATCCCGCCAGAATCTACTGCCCTGGGATTTATTTTGATGAAGAAATCATGTGTATATAACGCAATGTCTGTGCTTGGCCTACGTGTGTACAGCTGGTCACTTCGTTTTAGAGGAAGAAATAGGTATTTTGGTAGACATTTCTTTATAATTGCCTTACCTTCCTCTTTTAAAAATCATGCCTTGTCTGCTCGTGTTCGCCGTTTGCACAAAGTTATCAAACAGCCGCGGCTTGTTTTTCACGTGTCTTATTCATTTTATGAAAGTCAGGTGAACACCATCCGTGTTTCACGTGAGTTTAGCATTGCTGCTGATGCACTGCGGCTTGTTGACTCGCTGTCTTTCTTGTTGTCAACACTGTAGCGCCATGTTGTCATCCGTAATGTATTTCTATATTGATGTCGGACATGGAGCTTTCATATTTTAGCATGTATGATGGTAATATTTGCTCAACCATATTGCATTTGGGCTTTCAAAACAGGTTGGAAGAGTCTTTTCACATTTACCTATTTATAAGTAGAACAAACCCTGTGTGACACATTCCCCACAGGCCAATTAGCGGAATTCTGGTGTATTTGTGAGAATCTTTGGCTTGAATACTATGAAGCCTACTTTTAATTTTATGGCATTAGTGGAAAACACATTTTTTCCAATAAGGAGTTTCTGTTCACACGCTATTGGTAGGCTGTCTAATCCAAATTATTGGATAGACCCATAGCGGCGCAAGTCCTTTATTTTAATGTCAATATAGATAATTTATCCAGAATCGATAAATGGGCTTCTTATTATTGTATATGAGGCATGGATCTTTCTGTTAACAGTGGATGTTATACTGTCACATAAAAAGCCTCCATTCTACTGAAGAATTTAAACCGTTCTTAACAATGTCTAAATTATAAATCCAGTGTTGTTCACATTTTTTCAGTACCAGGTCTCGGTTTTCGTCTCTTGTTGGTGTCTTCATCACTTGAATCACAAACCACAGGATATCTGTTGGTTTGTGTTTATACTGTATGTAGTGTGCTACTAAGGGTTTTTTTTCCAATTTGTTTTTAATACATGATCTGTGTTTACAGATGCGTTGTAGTACTTGGTGCTTTGTTTGGCGATGTAAATTAAGTTACAGGGGCACTTTATGCCATAAACCACCCACTGGGTCATAGTTTATTTCCCCACCTTGGTCATGTGCTTTTACCACATGTTGGACACGTGAGCCGGAATCAGGTACATGTGAATTTATCTGCTCAAAGTCTACATCTGAACTACAATTGAATCTTTTCAGCTCTCTGGCTGCATTAGTCATCTGCTCAGATATGGCTTCTGTAAGAGCTTGGGTAGGGGTTGCGTTAGTGGGAGCCAAAGCATGTGCAGGCAAAAATAAACTCCTGCGTAATGCAAAGAGGGTAAAGAAGAAGAGACAACAGAAGGCACAACATATCAACACAGCAGTTTAAATTACAGTTCCCATTTCTTGTAGTACCAAATGTCCTCTGTAGTGTGAATAAAGTCAGTGAAATCGCCTGAAAAGCCTCAAAAACATTATTGTTTTAGTGTGTTAGTTAAACTCTCCTTCTATAATATTGGGCAAGTGCTGCATAAAACAATCATTCCCACACTAAACAAATCCTAGCACTGCTCAGCAGTGTGATGACGGATGGATCTCTGTGGGTCCGAAGTGGGTACGTTTGGGCCACATACAGAAGAAAGGCATAAAAGAACAATCTGGGTGGTATCATCTGTTCGTTCTTAATTATAAATCTAATAAAGTGCTCAACAAAGGATGTGTGCAGGTACGGAATCATGTATTTTGAGCAGTCCTTTAACTTACACGATCAATAGCTAATGTGAGGAAATAATAGTGTTCCTAATCTAGCTCTGTGTTTTGTTCTTCCCTAACTCTTGTCATGGACCTAGTCAATCTTTGCTGTGGTGCTTCTTCTTTGTCTTGTTCTTCTTCTTGCATCAAATCGTCTTCATGCTGGCCGGAAGAGGTCTCACCTTGGCAGGGCTTCACGTCCCCAATGTAATCCCAGACTTTTTTGCCACTCAAATTCATTGCACGATCAGTGGCCTGCTCTACAAAAAAGGTCCCTCAAACCTAGGTTTGAACAATGGTCTAACAAATGTCCGCAAATATACCAAATCCCTTGGAGAAAGTGGTGTTTGTTTAAGCAGTTCGAAGTTCGTTTCCAGTGTGTTTTCTTCCTCAACCTTCTTCAACCTCTCCTACCGGGATTCAAGCAGTAGAGAGATAGAATAGGCACTAGCCATCATCGAAGTAAGGTAGTCATGCATTTCATCTCCCAAGACAACAGCAGAACTATGGGCATTTGACATCGCCGCTCTCTGCCCTAATTTCCAGTGCTATGCGGACGATACCCAGCTCATTTTCAGGCTACCCTCAGCCTCCCCCTCTCCTTCCCTCATCTCTGACTGTCTGTCTGCTATCCAGGAATGGTGTGCCGCCAATGACCTCTGCCTTAATGCCAGTAAGACTGAGATTCTACTCATCGGTACACCCACTCCCTCCTTCCCTGCAGCTCTCTGGCCTGCCTCCCTTGGCCCCCTCCCTGCTCCTACCTGCAATGCAAAAAACCTTGGGGTCATCTTCGACTCC
Source organism: Ambystoma mexicanum (assembly GCF_040938575.1). Classification (NCBI taxonomy): domain Eukaryota; kingdom Metazoa; phylum Chordata; class Amphibia; order Caudata; family Ambystomatidae; genus Ambystoma; species Ambystoma mexicanum. Next base: position 580,152,500 of record NC_090927.1, on the reverse strand, counting down.
ACACTCTCCTTCTCTCCTCATATTTCTGACGTCGCTAAGAAGTCACACTACCAGCTGCACCTCCTCAGAGGTATTCTTCCCTTCCTCTCCTTCCCCCAGAAGCTCACTGTCTCCCGAGCCCTGGTTCTCTCGAAGCTGGATTACTGTAACAGCCTCTACCTTAATCTGCCTGCCTCCACTCTCCGCCCTCTGCAACTCATACAGAACAGAACTGCGAGACTTGTCCTTGGCCTCAAGCCCAGGGACTGTATCTCTCCAGGACTGAAATCTCTACACTGGCTCCCAGTGGCTGCGAGGATAAAGTTCAAAACCCTCTGCATTGTCCACAAGGCCTTCTGGGGCCTTCAACTCTCTCTTCCCAAATATCTTCCTTCCCGAGCCCTTCGCTCATCCGCCTCCAACTCCCTCAGGGTCAGCCGCTTCTCGAAGCAACGAGCTGGGGGTAGATCTCTCTCCACGGCAGGGGCCTCCCTCTGGAACAGCCTTCCTGCCTCCCTGAAACTTGAGGAGAACCATCTCCGGTTCCGGAAGCACCTCAAAACCTTCCTCTTTGCCTCTGCTTTCTCTCTCCCTCTCCCCTGCTGAACAGCTAATATTCTTCACTGAAACTGCACTGATTCTGCAACTGGACCACTCGTAACGGCCTCGGTCCTGGGCCCAGCCACTCTCCACTTGCACTGATGCCCTGGAACCCCTCTGCACTGCGGGACTGTCTCTGTATCCCTACAGCCCCCCCCTTTTCCAGCACTTGTTCTGCACTTACCTTGCACTTGCCACCAGCTGGCCCTATTTATTTATTACTTTACGCCACTTACCTTGTACTGCACTTCCCCCCTCCCCTTCCCCTTGCACTTTTCCCCCTCCCCCACCCCTGCACTTGCGCGATCTGAATGACACCTGGCCTAGTAGGATCGTTGTCTGTCTCCCCTTGTTTCCTCCCCTCCCTGCCTTGTCGCGCCTTGAAACACCTGTGTATAGGCGTGTTACAAATGCCATATCATATCATATCATATCATTTGTCAGTGCTCTAGTAGGAGGCGCAAGTGGGAGTCACATGCAGCGTCCTGTTACCACCTCATGAGGGGTTAGAGGGTGGTCAGATCCAGGCTGTTTGTGCAATGCGAACAAGGCTAGGAGTAGGCAGTGGAGCCATCCCTTTTTCAATATGGCTTTAGTTTTGGCTATTTTCCCTTTTACAGGCCATTAAGACGCTTGCATAGCCCATTTTCTTGTGGGTGATAAGCACTGGAAAACTTGTACTTATTCCCCAATAGTGCTGTAATGTGTTTGAAAGTCTCATTTACAAAATGAGGTCCATTGTCAGACCACAGGACCTTGGACAGCCCACATCGTGGGAACACCTCTCGAATGAGGAATTTGGCCTCCCTGAAGGCATCAGGATGTGAATACTGACCTGCTTCGATCCATCAGGAAAAAGGGCATACAACCACTATCATGTAGAGGTAGCTTTGACAGTCCTGAATCATGTCTCCATAACTGACGTGGAGATGTTGGAAAGCCCAAATGGGCAGGTTATTGCTCCTTGCACTACGGGCAATGTATGACCCACATTATGCTTCTTGCAAACAGAACACTTTTCCATAAATGCGGCTATATGCTATGCCATATTTCTTATGCCATCTGTTGGAGTGTGAGAACAAATACAAATCATCATTGTAATTGGGAATTCCTTGCACTGGAGCTGTGCATATGGCCTTCTTCAATTCCTCAAATGTTTCAGTCATTTCATGTGTCCATAACAGGTCACCACCCCCCTTTTGTGCCACGCGCAGCCCGCTTAATAGGTATCTCGTGTATGTCCTATAATCGAATACCCAGGCCCTACAATAATTACAGAGGCCCAATAATTGCTGCATCACTCTCACTATCCATGGTGGCAGCGTTCTAAAGATCACCTCTGCCCTTTCCGGGGTTACCCTTCTTCCATCCTGTGATATTAACTGTCCAATGAACAGCACTTCCTCCTGGCAATATTTCAGTTTTGCCTTGTCTACCTTGGAACCCGTTTCTGCTAATTCTGTGAATAAGTGCACTGCTCTTTGGACCTGCTGCAGATCTAAATGTCTACATACTGAATGACGATACTCTCCATCTGTACATTTCTGGGGTCCATTTGAAGTTTTCTATTAAAGATAGAAGGCACAGTACCCCTGTGGTAACGCTTGTGTTTCCACTTCCAGTGTCTATATAGGAAGGAAGTCAAGTCCTGTGACTGCTATTGGAGTGGTATAGAGAAGAAAGCATTCTTCAAATCTATTACCTTGAAATGGGTACATTCTGGCAGAACGCTGCATGGAATTGTTGCTGGATTGGGAACTAACAGATATTCTGCCTCAACAATTTGGTTCAAAAATGTAAATCTTGAATAAAATGTCACGATCCCTCTGTCACCTTCTTCACCGGATACACAACTGTATTACACTGTGACTGCGAAGGGACTAGAATGCCTTGCTTTACTAACACGGCAATCATCTCATAAATGCCTTTGTCTGCCTCTCTAAATAGAGGGTATTGTCTCGCCATCAGTAAAATAGCCCCTGGCTTGAGCTTTATTTTGACAGCTCCTACTCCTTTTAATAGACCAACATCATATGAACTGCTAGTCCATAGAACACTGGGCGCTCGCGTTAGGTCTTCCTCAAGAAATATTGGTGGTGCCTTTTTCAGCAACACCATTCTCTGTGGCACTTCTCTGTAATGTATCCTCACCCAATGGGTAATGCTCATAACAAACACTGTCTCATGATCTGAACGGTCATCTCAAAACAGTTCCTCATCTGTCAAGTCAGTCAGTCTGTGCCCTTCTCCAACCGCGATTTTTGTCCTCCATGCCCATCATGTGTCTTCAGTCCTATGCAATACTACTCTTTCATCCGTTACTATAACTGTCTCAGATTCTATTGGCCAAGTGACCCTATCCTTCCCTCTCATCTAGGGGAACCTCTGGTCTGAACAAGAACTTGATGGGTATATGCAGAAGTGTGCCTTGTTTCCCTGGAAGCCATGCTATCAGAGCTTCCACTCCACACTGGAAGAGCTTGAGGTTTGCTGGCGCCCCCCTCTATACAGTCTGCCCACAATATGCCTGAATAAGTCCCCTAATGTGCATTTAGTGAATTCCTGGAGTTGAACACACTATCCCCTGATCAATGAATAAAATGGTCTTGTTAAGTCAGCTCATTGGCCCTCATTACGACCCTGGCGGAAAGTGACTGACCGGACCGCCACAGCGTAAATAGCGTTTCCGCCATTGCACGAAGGAGCAAAGTGCGGCCCATTCCGACCCATCGGGCACGAGCACCACGCCATGGCGGAAGTGCAAAGTCCGCGATGGCGGAAATGACCCCAAAACGGCCCACACCGCCGCCGTACGGCGCCCTAGGTGCAATACCGCCACCCATCTTAGCGGACACCGCAGTGAGCGCCAACCGGAAAGTACGGTGACCGTAAATATACGGAAACGGAAGTAAAAACATGGGCCCGGAACGGGAAACATCCCGCCGTACACCTATAAAACCACAAAATCCACACAACCACTAAAAACACTACCCTGAAACACACCCCAACCCGTCATCCACCCTAGCGAAACCAAGAAAAATGGGAAAAGTAGCGAAGAAAGCGTGCGACCGCAAGCGGCAGGTCCACTTCTCCCGTGAGGAACTCACCGTGCTAACAGAGACCCTCCAGGAGAATGCTGCCGTCGTCTTCTCCACGCAAATGACCAGGACGGCACTTGCGAACAAGAAGGCCATATGGGCTCTGGTGGCACAGCGGGTAAGTGCGGTGGGGACCGCACCCCGCAACCCACAGCAATGCAGAAAGCGATGGGACGACCTGCGGATACGCGTCCGTAGCATACTTTCTGCCAACCGCAACATTGCCACAGCCACCGGGGGAGGTCCTGAATCACCCATCAAGTTGACCCCCTGGGAAGAAATCTGTGCCTCCACCATTGGAATGGAGAGCATAGAGGGAGTCGGAGGGATGGAGAAAGGAGTGCAGACATCCGAAGATTCAGGTAGGTGGGCCAAATAAAACAATGCTAAATCCACAATGTCCAATCATGTGAAGTACCATGTGTCCACATAGTGCAACAGAAACACATGTCCAGGAGAACGTCCACACACATCGGCCTGATAGCGCACTTTAAAACTCACAATAAATACATAAATAATTAAAAAACCCTAAAACACCCACTACACGTGCAGCAGGCACACCCTAACTGCAGGCTGCCAAACAACTGCACCCTCACTCCACACACAAATGAAAGCACCTCCAAGGCCCCGACCCAAATCACCCTCAGGTACCACCCCAATGCATGTGATACAATGCCATTCCAATTCCCACAGACCCATTAATAACCCTCGCCCTCCTTTACTCCACCACAGGGTCCGATCCAAACGACGAGCATCAGGACACCCCTACCAGCACACCTGCAAAGAGGGCCAAGACCAACGGCCAAAGACCCTCCACCTCAGCTGCACGCATCAAGACACGGCAGCAGCACAAATCAGGTGGCAGCACAGAGGAGGGAACATCAACAGGCACCCCAGCAGCCAGCATGCCCACAACACCACCACCACAGGTCCCCCCAACGGATGCCACAGAAGGCACTGCCTCTGGTGGCAGCAGCACCATAGGTGACACCCCATTGATGGCAGCATGCTCCGACACAGAAGACGGGGATGTCGAAGTCAGATCCATCCATGACCTGTCCCAATCCCCCTGTCTGTCCCATCCCGTACAACATGAGGATACCACGCAGGGGCACCCACAAGACGACGACTGGCCATCCCCCACAAGCCCTGTGGCAAGGCAACATGATGTCACCAGCCCCTCTGTGACACCCCCGCAAATGGCCATGGCCCAGCAGAGGCAACAGTCCCTCGACCAGTTAATCGTGCAACAGCAGCAACTGGCCACGCTCCTCAAGGACCATGCCGATGAATGTGGGGGCACTAAGGCAGACATAGAAACATCAACTGAGACACTTAGGGCAGAAATGGAGAGGAGTACAGAGACACTAAGGGCACAAATGGAGAGTAGCACCGAGAGCCTGAGAGTCCAAATGGAGAGTAGCACCGAGAGCCTGAGAGTCCAAATGGAGAGTAGCACCGAGAGCCTGAGAGTCCAAATGGAGAGAAGCACCGAGAGCCTGAGGGGGGAACTGCATGCGACGTCCAAAGACGTATGTGCCGAACTTGCCGCAGTGCGCCGTGTGCTCACTGAGCTCTCACAAACCCTTAGGGACATGCATGGACGTGAGCAGGCAGAGACATCATCCGTTGCAAGTTCCGTCCAGGGCAGCCCCCAACGTAGATCTGGGAGGAACCTGCGCTCCACAGGCAGGGGTGCCCCTGATACCCGCAGAGGGGGCTTGCAATAGCGACTGCCCACTGACAATGAGCATCTTTGGACACTGGTGTTCGGGGGGGAGGTAGGAGGGTGGAGGGGGTGTTTTGGGCTCACTTGGGTGGCGGGTCGATAGGGTGTTCAACATGATATCACATATGCCATAAACAGTGCACGATCAACCAATGAGATGTGTGGACAATGATCTTTGTGTACTAGGCCATCATAGGCGTACAGTCCATATTGTGCATGTACCAGACACACACAGTGCCACGAGTACCGTGTCCATGTATCAGCCACCAGGCGTGAGTGCTAGAAGCATGCATCAATGAGATGCTGACGAATGTCACGGCCCTCCGGTGCCTCGCAGACTCCTTGAGGTGCTGCCACATCCCCACCCTCATCATGACCATCTTCAGGTGCTTGCAGTTCTGCGTCAGGGGGCATGGGCACATTTCTACGTACGCACATGTTGTGGAGCATGACACATGCCATGACCATCTTTGCAACCTTCTCATGGCGGTACAGGAGTGCCCCGCCAGACCTGCTGAGGCAGCGGAAACGAGTCTTCAGTAGGCCGAATGCCTGTTCAATGACTACACGGGTACGTGAGTGGGCATGGTTGTAGTCCTCCTCATGCTGGTCCCGTGGGTTCCGGACTGGTGTGAGGAGCCATTTCTTCAGTGGATACCCGGCATCACCTGTATGTGGACGATAAACGTATGATGTGGAATGCCATTGCTACGTACGCATACCCCCCCCCCCTCTTCCTGCCAGGTCATTGCCGAATCACATACCCCACATTATCATGCATGTAATGAGACTCACCGAGTAGCCAGGATCTGTTCCCTGCGTGTCGCTCCATGTAGCGTGGTATTGTAGAGTTCCTCAAGACCATAGAATCATGGGTTGATCCAGGGAATCGGGCACAACAATGTGTAATGATCCTGTTGGAGTCACACACCATTTGTACATTCAGGGAATGAAATTGTTTTCGGTTGCGGTACTGGGCCACCATGGCATGTGGGACGACCAATTCCACATGGGTGCAGTCGATGGCACCAATGCAACCCGGTATGCCGGCAAGTGCATGGAATCCCACTTTTGTGTTGGTAATTTCCTGCTCCGAGCGTGGTAGAGAGATGTAGTCGTCTGCGTGCTGCAGGAGGGCATCGAGCACTTGCAATAGTGTCCGTGAGAACAGTGGCTGAGAAATGCCATGCAACTGTCCGACTGTGTGCTGGTAGGTGCCTGTGGCCAGGAAGTGTAGTACAGACACCACCTTCAGTAGGGGTGGGATGGCGGTTGGGCTATCTATCATGCTGACAAGGTCAGCCTGTGTCATGTCCACAATGGCGGTTATGGTGTCCCGGTCCAAACGGTAGAGGGTGTGGATCTGCTCATCAGTGAGGTTGAACGGATGTGCTCGGAGGCGTGGGATTGCGGGCTGCCTGCGTGGTGGTAGTGGCTGTGCTGGCGGCCCTTGCTGGCCCTGCCTTGCCCTCCTCCTCCTCCTGCGTCCCCTCCGTGCGGCCGGTTGTAGTTGGTGTTCGTCTTCTTCTTGGAGTTGGAGTACTTGCAGTGCTATCAGGTCCCCCAGGGCCAACATCGCGAGTCCTGCCGGTAGCATTTCGGAGTGGGTGTGGTTGTGGGAGGAGACTGGGTGTGCAATTTATGTGTTTTCAGGCTGTATGGCCTCCACCTGTGGTGATTCATTCCACCTGTGCAAGCTGCTCTCCCCTTTGGCCGAGCACGTCCCGCACACAACGCTGCAATTCGAGTAATGGCATCTTGCTATAGCAATCATGTATTTGTACCCGATGGCCGTGTAACATTTGTTGATATGTACATTCGGCTATGGTCCCATTGTTTCACATACAATCTTTGCAGTCGCGAACAGACTTGTGAAGGGTCAGTGGAACGTAGTACTCGAGTAACGGTGGGCCCTCATGCATCACTGTACCGAGTTGCACCGACGGGCGGGGCGTCCCATTTGTGGGTGAAGGCAGTTGCCATTTTCACACACAGCCGCACTAGATGGATTAATTTGTGATTTCAAACGGCCACAGATGCCTTTTCGACGTGATGTTGCAAATGAGGAATTCGAAGGGCGGCGCTTTCGGTTTTCAGCTAGCGGCGAGGAGATGCCCACAGGTCTGACTGCAAATATAACGTTCTATTGTTCAATGTCCTTGAGACAGGGGCCAGGGCGAGGATGCAATGATTGATATGAATAGTTTGGGATGCGCAATAGCGACGTGGGCGATGAGGCCGGACGTTCCCAAATACATGTTACTTCACAACACTGGAATTACGGGCTGGGGCACTGTGGATTTTGCAGGCTGCATAATGCACAGACTCAATGGATATTTCTAATGTTATGTGAGTAAATATTCAGGCGTTTTTATACCGGGATGAGGGAATGATGAATGGATGCATGGGCAGATGATTTGATACAGAGTTTGCCATGTACAGGGCTTCTTGGAATCTATCCGCCTCCCCTGCGCTATGTGATGCAGGGCTGCCATAGTGGGACCATCGTCTATCTGGCCTTGTTGAGCCCTCCCTGTCTCGACGCGCCTTCAGACACTTGTGTCCATGCACGTTAACATTCCCATCTGATGGATTCTGTTTTGACAGACGCATGCACAGGTACACTCGTTTGTGATGGTGTTTACACCTCGATATAGATGGTTATGAGTCGCAAGTGGTTTTGGGGTGGTGATGATCCTTTGGAGTGGGCTAGCATGCATATGGCTGTGGATTTAGTGTGATCATTGAAGTGAGTTGTTCGAATGTAGTTCTGATGGCCATTCTGTTCTTTTTCTTTTCTTTTGGTTGACAGGTATCTCCTCCCCTTTTGCCACTGCCATCTGTATGCCACTCCTGCAGATGGCTTTTACTCCCGACACCTGCTGCTTCGTTTTAATCAGTGGAGCAGCATTACGATCTTATGGGACGATCGCCAATGGGCCACATGCCCTTACGCAGTACTAGTGGCTCGGAGCAACATTTCGGCCTTTCAGCTGGACTAGTGCCTCCCCATTGGGACGGCCCTGCGGTTCTGTGCGCTTCCATGTTGCCTTTTCGTACGTGAATGTGGCTCTGTGTACCATGATGGAACAGGGCGTCACACAAGTAGTAGCTGGTCATTTCTTGCGGATGCAGCCCACAATGGTGAAATGTGTTTTGGAGTTCATGGCCTAATGGCTGTATGGGCTTGGTGATTTTGTTGTGCATTAAATTTCTATTCTGATATGGGCCGTGTAGCGTTCTTCTTTGCGAGTGATGTGGCATATTCCTATTTGGGGAGCGATGTATTGTGAGGAGACCTGCATTGGGTTCCAGCTTCGGAGTTTAGTTGCGTGGTACTGTGCTGGGCGCGTTTGCCTACGAAGCCCAGTGAGGTCAGGGATGGGGGCTGCCAATATGACTGTTTGAATGTTGTCATGCTCAGGGGCGGGGGATTGGGTTTTGTGTGACAGATGCCGGTCAGCCAGGTGGACTGGTGGAATGATGTGATTTTCGGAATATTGCTGGTCACAGGTGCCTGTGTTTGCGTGCGTTTCTTGGGGGGGGACTGTGGTCATGTCCATTGGAATGGCTTCTGTATTCGTGCCATCTGTGCCCTGCAGCTCCCATTGGCCCCTCTTGTGAATCTTTTGTTCGTTGGCATGCATGGGTGACTTGTACATTTCACTGGTTGCATTGTGACTTCATTGCACCTACGGGGAGTTGTACTTTGTGGGCAGGGAGCGGTGTACAGGCACTCAGTGGGGCCGTTTACGGTTGATTCGCGATGCCGTACTTCTCACCATGGCGGAATGGTACTTTCCGCCGTGCTTGATGGCGTTAGGTACATGTCCGCTAGGGTCGGAATTCGCGTACCCTTGCGCCATGGTGGTATTTACGGTTTGGCATGGCGCGCGCGCGCGTACTTGGTGCAGTTAGCGTTGTCGTTCACTACGGTGTCGCTAATGGCTTCGTACTTTGCGGTGACGGGTCATAGTCGCACCGAGCGCTATTCGATGGCGGTATTGCATTTCCGCCATCGTTTTTCGATTTCCGCCAGGGTCGTAATGAGGGCCATTGTGTCCCTACCCATTATCTTTACTGGTGTGTGTCGGGAATATAATAATGGCATCGTCAGGTCATGTTCTCCGATGCAGATCGGAGGTTCATCAGTAAAAGGAACCAAATCTGTAGCCCCAGATAATCCCTGTGAATTCATGGCAAAGCCTAACATTGGGTATCTCCCCTCCCTAATACATGATCAAGCCAACCCTGTATCTACAATAAAAGGGAGTCTTGTCACCTAGTGTCACCCGTATACGTGATTCCTATTTCGGGTTGGGTGTAATGGAAAGGACTGAACACATCAGGTTTGTCTGGGGGCTGTCCTACTGTGAATATAATGCCATCCCTGTCCCGGTAAAAGAGTTGCCCCCACTACAATCACTTCCTCCAGCTTCCGTACAATAGTCTGCATCGTGGAGTCTGGGTGTTTTGTGGCCACAATGGTCTGCTGCATCGGTGCTTGCTGTGTGGAGGTGACTGCATGTGTTCCTCTGTTTGCGGTGTATGCATCATGGGTTGGTACGACTGCATTGGCATGCTCTGTGCGTGCGTCGGTTGTGGCGCATATGCCTGCGTGTGCATGTGATCTTAGCCATAATAGTCTGCGTGTTCTGTCTGGTATGTTTGCTGGTGTGCCATTCCCCAGTCTGTTATAATCCGCCCGCTATTCCCCAATGAATCCATCTCCAACCTGCTGCATCAGGGACCCAAATCCTCATCCCCGGGGCACTCCTCCTCATGCCCTTGGCCAGTGGTTTGCCTCGTCCCTTCCTCTGAAGCCTCCTCCTACTGTCTGTGGGCGGTTTTGCATGTTCTGGGCAACTACCCCCTCTCCACTCATCAACATCGCCCCCTTCAACTGCATACTTCAATTGCTTCTTCTGCCCTAACTTCGTTTCTTCCTGCTTTATTTCCTCACGCTTCTTTCTTGCATTCTCCTGCATTAACCTACAATAGTGCACTATAATCAGCTGAATCTCTGACCATGGTTCAGCCTCCACCCCCACTAATTTCTTCTGCTGCTTCTGCACTTGTTCTGGCAGCCCCTGACATAATATGTGATAAAATAACCCCACTCTTTATCCCACGGTTCTCTCGTCTCCAGACGCCAATGCTCTTGTATCTCCTGAATGCACTGAAGTGGGTCTTCGTCCTCACGCCTTTTGCGTACCATAAATGCGCTTACATGAGAGGTTTATAGGTACTGTACCCTTAGAGCTTGCCATATAGCCAATCAGCAATTATTGAACGGTGCGCCATCATGTACCATGTTTTGTTCTGGGATATCCTGCTCTTTTCCAAACATTGGGCCTCATTCCGAGTGCAGCTGTAAGGGGTTAACGGCACCGGTAAGGATGCCGGTGCCGTTAACTCCCTACCGCCGCATTCCGAGGTCCCTTAGCGGGACCCACTAGGGCCAGCTGGTTTTACCAGCCGACCCTTAGCGGGAGCCGCTAAGGGACCAAGGAGCTAATAACGGGCCCACTATTTGCGGGCCTGTTATTACCTCCTTCCCCATTCCCTTTGAGCCCTATGGGGGCTCGAATGGGAATGGGGAATGGTTTTCAGAATGGGGACTTACCGGGTCCGCAAAGGTCGGAATGTCCCGGTAAGTCCCCATTCCGACACCACAGACCCGGACACAGGTTTGGAGGCAGCCAAGGTGCTATTAGCACCATGGTTACCTCCAAACTCGTAATGACCCCCATTGTCTGCTACCTCCCTAAGCTCCAAACTCGTAATGACCCCCATTGTCTGCTACCTCCCTAAGAATAGATGAAAGTAAACTCTTCATGTCTCCCACTGCCAGCGTCATCCCTGCTGTCAGTTTTTCTCATATAAATCCATTTTACAGCCCCTACAATCAACGAGGATAGCTTACACTTGAAATGGTCCTTATCCATCTGTTGCCAAGGTATATACTGTGTCGTCCAGCACCCTTCTCCAGTAATGAAAACTGTGTCAGTCTCATTCCCTCACCTTGTCTCCCCATGTCTTTAGTGGCTGTGAACACCCTTGTCATCTCTGCCTGTTTCCATCCTTGCAGGGTTCTGAGCCTCTGTGCATACAGAGTGACTTTGTCTTCACTACGCTACCTGTCCATAGGATGCTCTAATCTGCCCTTGGGTCCTCCCATGTCTCTTTCCATGCTTTCCACTTCTCCCCATAATGTGTCTGTCAGTGCTTGCCTCCCTGCAGTGGCGGCAAGGCCACTCCTACTTAACATCATCACTTTCCCATTGATCTTTGTCTGACTCCATGGTGCCAATACTATCATCACTGTCTTCCTCTCTCTCATCCTAAAAGTTAAGGCTCCTTAATGTAATTTTCCCTCATTGGTTCCCCTTCACTTTATCCCCATAATCGCGTTCTCCTACCAATGGAGACTCTGGTGTACTACTGCTCACCTTTGGGGCAATTGAGCTGTCTCTTCTGCTCCCGTCAAGTTCCCCTATCATGCGGGTGGTGCAAAAATAGGATTGGTGTATCCTGCAGCTGCTTTCAATTCTATTATGAGGTAAAATCCCTGACTTTCTGACTTTCCCTGACTTTCTGCTGTTGGGTCTGTGTCTGCTATATAAGGAGAAGATGGGGGAGCCGTGGGTGATTCCCCTCCCACTTCGCGTGGGCTCAACATCCATTGTTTTTGGAATGGGTCACCTTCCTCATCCTGAAAGATTTTCCATAGCTCTAATATAACCAAACGGTTACCTTATTTCTTCCCCTTATAGGCTGCATGTAAAAACATGGTGTTATGTTACTGCACATATTTGCAAAAGCTTTCATATTTCGGCCATGGCTTTGCCATTTTGTGTTCATATCGCGGGAAGGACTTGCATAAATGCTAAATGGGTTTATTCCTCATTTAAACATGTTACTTTGCAATCGTTAATACTTAGTTGACCTCAAATCCGGATTTCAACACATTGAAATACCTTGGTTAATGCACAGTTTGCATAATTAACAGCACTTTTTTGATCAAATTCACCAAAACCATAGCAATCCAAAAATAAATCATTCCAACAGCCTCTCTGGCTCACCACCATCAACAAGAGCGTGCTCTGCGCAGCGCCCACACTGCATTTTCTGCCCTTAAGGCCAAAACCATATCTTCTCTCACATGCTCCTCGAGCTCCGCCCAAATGGCATAACACTTTTCACCATGCAATGAGCAGTTCAGCTAAATGAAATCCATCACTTTCTAAGCACCTCCAGTCCTATTCAACAACCTAACATGTGACATCACAAACCCTCAAAAGAAAACCCTAATACTTCCAAAATATACTCCCACTTTTCACAACATAGAAACAATAATAAATATGACATAACACACGGCTGTCTTCCTGCCTCACCTAGACACATGGTATCCCAAAACATTCTATGGTCCTTCTTCTATACCGCTGCAAATAGAAATACATCTCAATGAGCTACATTAAGAAACCACCTTCTGTGCCCTATGTTAGCGCCTTTTGCCAATGCCTAGACACAGGAAACCATAAATAACATTTTCCATGAGCCAAGCTAAGCTGCCTAACTCACAGGTATCCTTTTTTAAAATGTTTCAATATTTTTCATCCATAAACCAAGCTAACGCCCAGATCACATGTAAGCTTTTTATAGTATTTAAAAAAGAAATGTCATCCATATTCTAAGCTGACTGACTAAACTGACCGCCTAACAACGGGTAACCTTCACAAAAACACAAGAGCACAAAACACAACACTAAACAAGACCTTCCACTCCCACTATTTGCCATATGTTTAAGTCTATACTTACACTCTGTGATCCGCTAAAGCCCCTCGGACACCGACTCTCCCAGAATCTGCCACTCTGCTGTCCGTTTTACTTGGTGTCTGACAGGGAATGGGCCGGAATTTCTCCAAGGTGGTTTCTGATGACCTCTTTAATTATTCCCATGTATGGTCTTAGGGTTTGATCCTCGTGGGTCGCTGTGCAGTCCTTCAGGCATGCAGCAGGATGAGGTGATTTTAGTGCAGATAGGTTTTAGCGACCATCCCTCTGCTACCACTTGTAAAGGAGCGGCAGGTGCAATGTTAGCAGCTACCCCAATCACCAGCAAGAGGGTACTTGAGCCCCACCAACATCCCTGCTGCAAGAATGGAAGACTCAACCATAGGGCAAAGTTTACTGTCTTTATTATCAAAGTGACAGGGATCGCAATTGAACAGCATATCATCTTCAAAAGCCTTCATCCTCCAAACAGGTGTCACACCGTTTTAACTGTAAATGATGTCACAAAAACAAGTTGCATCCCCAAAAATCTATTATGGAAGGGAATTGGTCAGTTTAGGAAAACTATATATGTAATACATAGGGGTAAGTATAACCATTAGGTAGGTTCCTCCTAGAACAACCTCTAAATATAATAAATACAAAGTTGCAGGTTAGCAGGGAAATTATTGGCCACTGCAACATAGTTTTCCTTAACGTGAAAGGTAGCTAAGGATTGGACAGAACGGGTCTTCTCGGCCTTGGGAACCTGGACAGCTACAAGGCTGAGTGAAACTATTAGAGGCAATGGGAAGGATCACAAAGGCGCTTTGTGCTTCCAACAAGTTGCCATCTCCGATCGCCTAAGCCCTGAGACTGAACATCCAGCTTTTGAACATGTGTAGCAATTGTATCTTTCCACCTCTGGTTTGATGGGAACAACTTCCCTTCATCTACCTCGAGTGAGTAGGCTTTGTCCTGCTCTTCCAGGTCACGTGTGTAGGAACCACGAAATTGAGCTCTCCTGCTTGTGATTATGAGGATTTTAGACCATATTCCTTGCAGGTGCTGGAAACCTTCTGTCTCTGCTCGTCCTTGGCAAGGCTGTGCACAGTGTCTGCACTGCAAGCTCTGTCTTTCTGCTTTAATTGGATCAGGCTGTCTACCTTTCCCTGTATTCTGAGATTCGTCTTGCTTCCCCATTCACTTCAATGCACTTATGGCTTCCATCTTTGTTCTTATGGTCGTTCATGTTAGTCGCAATTAAGCATGAGCAAGCTAACTGTATGTATTATTGGCCTCTTACTGTTTCTGCGTCGCTTAAAGAGTTACTGTTGTAAGTATATCGGTACTCTAACTACTAAGAGTCATAAGCATTTGTTTTGTGTCTATCAGCAATGAACTAAAGTGTTTGTTTAGTTTTGTGCATGGATGCCTATATGCTTCATACCTAATGCATCTATGTCATGGTGTCAGTGATGACAGCGATGTCACTGATGACGTCATCAGCTTCTTCGAAGTTAAAGTCAGTCAACTTGTTCGATCAATGCCAACTGTATAGCGGAGCAGGTGGACATGTCAGCCCTAGCTCCCACCCCCTCATCTCCATCATATTGTAATAGCAGGAGAAGTGCCTTATGTGGAACACCAGGTGTTGTGCCACTACTACATTGTGTGTATGAGAGAAGATATGCACTCAGACAGCCGTATCGAATGTGCCCTTGCACTGAAAGAGTGGAAGGATGTCTGCATACACCATTGGACAAAGAGCTATAAGTGAAATCGGGCAAGGGCAGAGTGACGTCATGAAAGAAAGGCACGAAGACGCACTGAAACGATATGCAAATACTTAAAGGATAAAGATGTAACTGGAGTGATAAGAGAAACATGTGATCGAATATGAAGAAATCATATGCATCAAAGAAATAAGTGATAAGAGATGAAGTAAATGTATATAGCAGAAACACAAGGTATCTGAGACATATATAATCTTGCTGCAGAAGAAAACATAATGTGGCTAAGGCCACCATGTGAAAAAGATGGATATCAGACTTATGTTGAAATTAATAAGGCTACCTCAAAGACAGACCAGAGCTGCAGAATCAGAGGAGTCTATCAGCCTGGGATCAAGGATGCCACTTCAAGGAATAATTGCAAGGCACAAAGGGAGTCAAGAAGATAGGCCATGTACGTAAGACATATTTCTCTTAGATTAATCAAAGAAGAAAACATCTGCAAGTGCCAAGTATTGGAAAATTAAAGATGCAAAAAGCACATGCAAGGTGGAATGAGCAAGTCCCCAGAGGCCAAGAGGAGTAATGACACCCAGCTTAATTAAATCAAATAGCAGTAAATGAAAGAACAAAATGGACATAATTGTGGTCTCCTCACACGTGATTCAGAAGTCGAAAACAAGGGCTATTCATTTAGCTCCAGGTGAAGGTAATGGTGCCTACGCTCCCTTAAAAGTCTCAGAACAGAGAACAGGCTGCAAGGTCAACTATAAAGAAGAAGCCTTGGCTTGGGGCCTGACCGATGGGAGATGATGAACTATTTGGGCAAGTGGGTAATAGTCTGACGTTGCTCTCTGCACCTATGTTTCGTTTTTCTTATGTGCTGCTAACAAGCCGAAAGTCCAAGGTTGGAAAAGAATGCCAACCAATCAGAGGGTCTTTATAGCAACTTGCTATACAGTGTTGCACAGGCCAAGCAACTGCTGTTAATTTAGTATAATCTGTATCATACATATTTAGATGTGGTTCAAGACATGCCTACTTGATAAGGGGCATCCAGTGTGATTACTAATATTTATATGATATATAGGTATATGTTTTTTCAGATGAGCCCCACGATCCCAGCAGCAACAAGCTAACTACCTGCAGAGTACCCCAAATCTCCTTACTGCCTTCTGTCATAATCAACCTCTTCATGGAATTTCCAGGGGAACTTCATGCCACCACTGACATCAAGATTCAGCAATACGTAGCTAATATGCATCTTTAACCAAAGATGATTACATAAATAACATCTATAAACCTAAGCACTTCTGTCCCTCAATAATGCTTAGTGGTGTTGAAAGGAAGGAGGTGCCTGGTTTACCTAATATTTAGGAGATTGAGGTAAGCAGTCATTGCAGTTTTGGCGATGAAATTAGAAAAGGTCATAGATGACACCAATCTTTCTAGCTGAAGAAGAGTAGGGGAAACTCTATTTTAAAATGATTTGAGGGCCAATTAACAAATTTACACATAGGCCCTCATTAGGACCCTGGCGGATTTTTTCCGCCATCGACGGACTTTTCCGCCATGGCGTAAAGTCCGTTTATGCCATGGCGGATGGTGGACTTACCGCCCCATTCCGAGGTCGGCGGGGCGGTAAGTCCCCATTGACCCATTTACCCTTCCCCATTCCCATTTCGGCCCCATAGGGTATAATGGGAGTGGGGAAGGAGTTAATTACGCCACCGTAAATTACGGTGGCGTAATTAACACCAAGGTCCCATAGCGCCATGGATTTTTACGCCCGCAAAAAGCGGGCGGAAAAATGACCATGGCGCTCTGGGAACTCGGGATTGGCGGTAAGGGGTCGGCGCAGCTAACGCTAGCGTAAACCCCTTACCGCCAGGGTCCTAATGAGGGCCATATACTGTATTTGCATTCACCAAGGAGTCGCTGATGATTACTTCAAAGTTTTACAAGAAAAGCAATGCGCTATACAACTCTAACTTCTTGGCATGTGGATCCCAGTTTATTGTAAGATGCCAAAGAAGTACATAATCCTGGCCTTGCATGACCCACTTCACCGAAAGATCTTAAAGCTGAATTTGTTTGCAAGGTAACTCAGCACTTCATAACATCCGAAGAGTGTTCCAATTCCAGCTCTTTGTGCCTTCTCACTAAAACCAAAACCATTGCAGACGCAACATAAAATACCATCACCTGATGCAGCTATGAAAAGCTACAGACTGTTTGTTGTGGATCCTACACGCCCGCAGTCTCTAAGATAACAGTAACTGTGATATAGATTGTGACCATGAACTATCTCTCTGAGACTGCTTGTAAACATTGGAAATGCTCATCCTGTAATGTGCATTGTAGGATCACACCTAGAAGAACCCTAACATTCCTGTTTTTGGAGAAGACATCAAGTCCTGCTAAAGCATGCACTTCAAAATAACTTCCTAAAAAGGAATTCTGAGAGTATTGTTTCTGATTCCAAGGCACAAAATAAGCGGTATCGCATCGCAATTTGCGATACAATACCACTGGTTTGCATTTTAATTTTAGAATCATGTCACAGAAACTGTGATATGATTTATGGCACCGAGCGCAGAGCTTAAAAGGCACAGATTACTTTGCCTGTGTATTTAAACTTTGCGCTCGGTGCACTGACAGTGTGCAGGCAGCAGGCAGAAGCTCCCGGGCTGGGCCAAATACATTGTATCAATGTATGAGCCCAGCCCAGGGGCGGCGGCAAAGTCACATGAAGAAGAGAGAAGACTTCAGCAGGAGCACCCCAGCTCCACCCACAGACCCAGCTTCAATCCGAGGTAAGGAGTCATGCTGGGGTGCTTAGGGGAGGGTGGAGGAGGAGGGTGCAGGCCGTCTGCGAGCCCCTTGACTGCGGGGCTGGGTGTTAGCAAGTAGCCAAGGCTAGGAAGAAATATTTTGCCTGCCCGTTCTGGGGGGGAGACATATTATTTACTGCCACTTTCTAAGCTCCCAGGCCCGCACTAATAACATAGCCGGCTACAGAAGGCACTTTGCATTTTCTTTCAGTCTAGTGCTTAAAGGTTCCACAAGCGCTTTAATCATGAGACTGAAAGAATATTTAAAATGTCATCTGCAAGCAGGCTATGTTGTTAGCCTACGGTGACCAGACGTCCCGGTTTTGTCGGGACTGTCCCGGTATTTGGTGCTTTGTCTCCCTTTCTCAAGATTATGTTCCCATTGGAAACTGCAGTGGTCTTGGTTTTTTGTAGTAGGTCTTTATAGCTTGCAGGCAGGAATGCACAATCTCGCACATAAGAAATGCTTTATTTTACAAATTAAGATAGTGCTAGTTTGTAATAAATGTATTCTGTATACATTTCAGCAAGACGTTTTGGTGAATTTGTTGTGTTCATAATACCACTTTAACAATGTTTTGTTCTCTGCATGAATGACATGATCTTTATACACTTCCATTTCACAGCCATTAATTATTTTATTTGTGCATATTACCCCAATGTCCGTATGAACTTTTTCTACAGGATTATGTGATTAAGTTCTGCTTAAGTCTGACACTCTATGAATGAATGTGGTAGTGAACTTGATCCACATCTCTCCGTAGCTATGTGCGATGCATAATTTATACGGATAATTTTGAAACTGCCAAATATATTACATTTTTGAGTAAACAATATTCTGTGTAATTAACTAACATATTCTCTCACAAACTTTATAACATACATGTGAGGTTCAACTGATTTATCTCTTTAATTCAAGTAATCAGCCACCTTGAGCTTCACTTCACTAATCTCCCACAGGGAAACCTATGTTTCCTTCCGTTCTCCACCGCTAAATATGTGGCCACAGAATAGCCAGCAAATCTCTAGCAGCCAGACAATATTGTCTGGGCCAGCTTTTTGGAGGGCTCACACACTGAAACCCAATCAATAGTCCTGTCCTTGCTTTTGGGCAGGACCATTGATTGGACCCACGCCACATATGTAGGACACAGTCTAAACCAGAACACGCTTCTGCTTACGGTGACAACTTTATTTGTAAGTTTCCTTTGAAGTCACATCAGTAACAGCCTCCTCATACTCATTGGTCTCATCCAAGGTTTTGCGGGTGGCATTTATCATACACTCCTCATTTCCAGCACCACAAGAGGGTGAGGAGGGCCTTGCTGCTTATTGAATGGATGCTGGAATGCTTGACTTGCCTGGTGTTCATCTATCAAGCAGTGTACACCACAATTTCAGACTATGATGGTTAATTTCTGTCACCTTGAAATACTCATAGGTTCAAAGTTGATGACAAGGGGCAAAGGGGACCAGGGTCTTAATCTTGTCCTAAAGTGTGGCTGCAGACTCTCGAGTGGGTACTTTCCCTTAGAACGGGTCAATGGGCCGTGTTCGTTCTCGCAGAGGGGCACCTATGGACTATTTTTGATTTTTTAAGGGACTTAGGTTTAGTCACCCTAAGTTTCCTAGGGTCATCCAGACCTGGACCCCTTGCTCACTGTGCTCAGAGAGGCACGGCTCCACCTCACTGATGAGGCCCAACAAGGCTGAAACACGTGTATGAGGTTGCTGTTGGTACTCTTGTTCAGAAGGGAATTGCCATAGCATTTTGGTGCTTGGCTGCCCATGTGGGTGGGACAAAGACTAATATGCAAATGGATATTTCCCATCTGTGAAAGGTACAGTGAGCTAAAGTGTGGCTGCAGACTCTCGAGTGGGTACCTTCCCATAGAACAGGTCAATGGGCCGTATTCGTTCTCGCAGAGGGGCGCCTATGGACTATTTTTTTTATTTTTTAATGGACTTAGGTTAAGTCACCATAAGTTTCCTAGGGTCATCCAGACGTGGACCCCTTGCTCAATGTGCTCAGAGAGGCACAGCTCCACCTCACTGATGAGGCCCAACAAGGCTGAAACACATCTATGGGGTTGCTGTTGGTACTCTTGTTCAGAAGGGAATTGCCATAGCATTTAGGTGCTGGACTTCCATGTGGGTGGGGCAAAGACTGAAATGCAAATGGATATTTCCCATCTGTGAAAGGTACAGTGAGCTAAAGTGTGGCTGCGGACTCTAGAGTGGGTACCTTCCCATAGAACAGGTCAATGGGCCGTGTTCGTTTTCGCAGAGGGGCGCATATGGACTATTTTTTGATTTTGTGTTTAAATCAACCCTTAAATCTTTCACCTACCATAGAAACAAGGGGCTGTGCTTGGCTCCAGATTCCCGACACCCAAATGTACCAACCAACTCTGTGCATGGCCAGTAATATTATGCACAGTATTGATACCATAACCATGCTGGTACTGCCAGTACATACCAGTATCCCCATATATAAAGATCCGCTTGTTGGTTTTGCCCTTAATGCCAGTAGAAATCTGCCACCACAGTAAGAAAACATGTGATTGCTGCTGGACAAATGCTTGTGCAACCACCAACACATCCATACCAGTAAAACATGCAATGTTACAGTAAGGAAGCATTTCCTTGTTTGGCTGCCTAAATACCTCCACCCATGACTCACCATGTAAGAACACTCATTTGTGTTGATGTTGCTCTTACCCCCAGTAAAATATGCAATGTTACAGTAAGAAAACATTTACTTATTGACTGCACAAGTGCCCCCACCGTCCCCATGTAAGAACACACATCATATTGGCTTGGCCACTTATGTGAGTAAAACATGCAATGCTCCAGAAGGAGAATACCCCGTCAGTCTCCCCATTGTTCTATAAACACCCTAACCCAAACCCTCCTCCATGTAATAACATTCATCAAGTTGGCTTTGCCCAGAAATAACAGTAAAACATGTAAGAAAAAGACCATGCTCCAATGTTCCTTGCCTGGTGTTAGGCAGAATTATATGCAGTACACTTTGGGAACACCACATACAATTAAGACTACGAGTGACAGTACAAATTCACCTTGGGTACATGCCTGTACTACACAGTAAAGTGGTAGTGATGGCTGAGCAGCCAGACTCATCTCAAGCGTAAGTGAGCAGTATCAATAGTTAAACAAAGCAATTACTATGATTCAAACAAACACTGACTCAAGGTTTCTGAGTAAAAGAATATACATTTATTTACACATCAGTTGTAAAACATTTCACTAAAGTAAAGCAGTTGAAAAATCACACTCTTAATACACCACACCACTCCCAATAGATTCTGGACAAGTTAAGCTCAAAATGAAGCGTGAGCAAAATGGCACTCCAATAATTTAAAAGGGAGGGAAAGACAAAGTTAGACAAAAATTGAGCAGCATTAACAGGTAAGTAAGCAGGGCAATCTAGGAAAATGAACTACAGTGAGGGAATCAAATCAAAAAGGTTTAGGGCCAAAGACAATAGGACAAAAGTCTTTTGCTCAAGATCACATGGTTCAGGGTAGTTTGTGGTTAACAGGGTAGTTTGTGGTTAAGTCTTTGCCAAGAGCTCAGAACGAAGTTGGTCAGGTGAAAAGTTAGTTTAAAGAGAAGAGAAGGACAAGCCCTCGGATTGGTGAAAGGTTTCACACACCTTCACCACGGCTGAACGAAACAAACAACCGGATTTGCACAGTACCTTTAAATGGAGAAGAAGCTGTAGGTGAGGCGGACGTTCCTGGCAGATCCTGCAGGCTCATGGTTTCTGAAGCAACTGTTGGACTGACACAAAGTAGGAAGACTGGAGGGTCCTGCACTGCCCAGTGAAGAAACCAGCAGCAGAGCAAAGCAACGCATAAAAGGTGTGTTCCTTAAAACCCAAGCAGGGTCCAACCTTCCTGGCTATCCGGTTCACTGTAGCTCTGTACAGCAAATTCAACCAGAGGAGGGAGTCCTGGCTTGCAGTTTGGGCAAACTGGTTGGTCCCACCAGCTCAGGGGAAGAAGATTCCTGGTAGATCTCACACAGCCTGGCTGTCAATCACGCAGCAGGGTGTCACCTGGCCAATCAAACAGGAGTGCGACTTGGGTTACCAAGGGAACCCATGGCAGGGGTCCTAAAACCCCTCCCTCACATCCTGCCTACCCAGACTTTCAGACACTTAAGGAGGGCTTCTGTGCAGAAGCCTGCGAAAGGACAGCGAACAAAGGAACCAAACCTGGTTTGGCGCGCAGAGAAAAACACAAGAAAGACTTTTTTTTAAAAAAGGCAAATAAACCCAGCCGGAACCAAATCAAAACAAATATGGTCCAGCGGATTTAAGTTCGAGGCTACCAAGATAGCCTAAAACAATACTAAGGTTATTTAAGATAACCACGGTAAGAAAAATAGGGTAGTTACCACTGCCACCAGCCAAGGCTTAATGAAAAGGGAGCGAAATAATGCTCCAAGAGAAACAGACAAAAAGGGATAAATCTCTACCTCTAGTCGGCTAAAAACATCTTAGAGACACCATCAGCATTTTGGTGTTGACATCCTGCTCTATGCTCAATGGTGAAATCAAACCCTTGCAGGCAGATTGACCATCTCAAAAGTTTTGGGTTCTCCCCTTTCATTTGCATTAACCATCTCAAGGGTTGGTGGACTGTCTAAATCACAAAAGTAGATCATTACAAGTATGGTCCAAACTTCTTCAGAGACCACACAATGGCAAAACACTCACGCTCTATGGTTGCCCACCTTGTTTCTGGTTCCTTCAGCTTCCTACTGATGAAGCAAATGGGGTGCTCCCTACCTTTCTCATCCAGTTGACTAAGGACTGCACCTATACCTGTATTGGATGGATCTGTCTGCACAATGAAGGGTTAGTGATAATTGGGAGCTCTTCCGAATGGAGCTTGACAAAGGACTTTCTTCAGGTTCTCAAAGGCTTGAGTACACTCCTCATTCCATCTTACCTTTTTAGGGAATTTTGGAGAGGACATCACATTCAAGGGAGAAGCTATGGGCCCATAGTTCTCTATGAAATTCATGTAGTACAGCTTGTACTTTGCTAGGCAATGACCTTATTTCACCTCCTCCCAC
The DNA here is from genome assembly GCF_040938575.1 of Ambystoma mexicanum. Taxonomy (NCBI): domain Eukaryota; kingdom Metazoa; phylum Chordata; class Amphibia; order Caudata; family Ambystomatidae; genus Ambystoma; species Ambystoma mexicanum. The sequence continues at coordinate 580,129,642 of NC_090927.1, read as the reverse complement.
CTCATGGCCAAGGTAGACCACTTTTCTCTGACCAATTTGACATTTGCTTGCCTTTATGGTCAGATGGGCCTGCTCAAGAGCATGCAAAACATATCCTAAGTGATAAATATGTTCTTTCCAACTTTACATGTAGGGCTGAACACTGCAATATCATCCAAGTATGCCATGCAGAGTCCTCCATCCCATTCAGAACTTGATTGACCATCCTTTGGAATGTAGCAGGTGCATTCTTTAGTCCAAAAGGCATAACCTTAAACTGGTAGAGGCCTGCTGGGGTTGAGAATGCAGTTTTCCCCTTGGCATGGTCTGTCAGGGCTGTTTGCCAATAGCCTGAGGTTAGGTCAAATGTACTGAGGTACTTGGCTGAACCAAGTCTATCCACCAGTTCATCTGTCCTTGGCAAAGGATGGGCATCAGTCTTAGTGACTGCATTTATATCTCTGTAGTCCACACAGAATCTCAACTCCTTGGATCCTGCTTTTGGTTCCTAGAACAACTGGACTAGACCATGGACTTGTAGAGGGCTCTATCACCCCGAGATCAAGCATCTTGTTGACCTCTCCTTTGATGTGGGATCTCACATGTTCTGACATTCTGTACACTTTGCTTTTCACAGGTAAACAGTCACCAGTGAGAATATCATGCAGGCCCCAAGTGGTCAGGCCTGGTGAAAGTGTAAACAGGGAGGCAAACTGGTTTAGCAGAACTTTGCACTCTTCCTGTTGTTCAGATGTCTGTTGAGAAGAGAGATCGACTCCTTCTATTTTCTCATCCAAAGATTGGCCTCTGAGGAGTTCAGGTAGAGGTTCACTCTCCTCTTCCTCTTGAGCTGAAGTTAGAAGCAAAACTCCTACTTCTGGTCTCGAGACATATGCCTTCAAATGGTTGGTGTGAAAGACTCTGGTAGCCTCCTTAGGTCTGCCTAAGTCCACCAAATAGTTCACCTCTCCAAGTTTGCCCACAACTTTGAAGGGTCCTATCCATTTGCCCTGCAAGGCCCTCTGCCTTGCTGGCACCATAACTAATACAAGCTGGTCTTGAGTAAACTCAACCAGCTCAACCATGCGGGCCTTCTGGCCATGCCAATGTTTGACCAGAGCCTATCCTGCTTTTAAGTTATCTTTTTTTTATTTATTGAAAAACTACAGTTTAAACACAAGGATCAAACGTTTGTTTCAAAAGAAAAAAAAATCCTTTCGCATCCTAAAACATTCCAAAACAAAAATTCTCAACATTCGCTCTCACGTTTCTTAACATTGATGTTTCACATCTTACTATATTCATTCATGGCACGATCACTCTACCATTCAAAAGGTCACAAATGTACTACAACCTTAACGCTAGTGAGTTCCGTTAGACATCCCCTTTCAGAATCATGTCCATATAGTTTACAATTGCACAGACAAGTTTTATACTATTCCCTGTAATGCTCCTAGACCACCACCCATTCATGTCTTCATCTAAAGGAGCAAACTTTCCAAGGTGGAGTGAGCGTTGATTTACTGTCTGTTTGCACTCTATTAACAGATGTTTTGAGGTTTCAATAACTAGTCCACAGAAGCGGCAAAGATGATCTTTTTATAGATTTGTCCTTTCTTTGCCAAAGCGTTTCCTTTGTTTTCAAAGTATTTGTCCGAATGCTGAGAAATTCTTCTCCATGATGACGAGACGGCCAATGAAGTAAATACCGTGGCTGTACATTTAGTTTTTTGTGTTCACATCCCAAGAATTTTGTTGAATGCATCTTTTGTCTTGTTTCCTGATTTACAACCCAGGCCCAATTTTTAAATTTCTTCTTGGCACAATGCTGGTGGTTTAAAATATCAGCCGCCGTCAAGAATGATAGTAGGCTACGAAACCATAGATTAAGTAAATTTTGGCTATTAGGATCGTACTCATTGCCAAATATTTGGTATGCCGGTGACGGTGACTTAAGAGACATCTTTCGCGATGTCACAACTGAATTCCGTACCACTCTAATATGCAGCGAGTTTATTGATCGTTCTTGCCTCAATAACGTCATGGATGTTGATTGTGGCATCTTCAGCACATAGCGCCAGAATCGGCCTTCCAACATGTGCCAGATAGGTTCACTAATGTTCCACCCTGCCTTGGCACCAAAGGTTATGACTGGAACAACTTTTTGCAAGTAAAATCTAAGAACGGGTTCCAATGAAAACTTTCCATCTTTTTTATTGATTTTTGCTCCTTGAAGGGCGAGCTTCATCATTTTTGATTTTAGTTCTTTAACCCATTGGTATTCACAGATGGAATTATTGAATTGAATCCCTAGATAGCCTATGGTGTCTACGGAAGTAATATGATCTCCGGCAACCATCCACCTAAAAGCTTTGTCTTTCTTATTGTTTACGTTTCCAATCGACACCATTTTTGTTTTTGATGTATTTATCATCAGCTCATTACTGACCATATACTCCTGCAGGCTCGCAAGTAGGCGCTGAAGTCATATTTGGGTTCTGTCCATCAGGACCAAATCATCTGCATATTTGATGCATCTAAGCGCTATCCAATTTACCATCGGTGAAAAACAGTGAACATGCTCGAGATGGTTCGGCAAGTCGGCCAAGAATAGTTTGAAGAGCTCAGCAGCAAGCGGGTACCCTTGTTTGACGCCTTTTTGCGTCAAAATGGTGTCTGATAGATCTCCACAATTGGTTAGTCTCACTCTTATAGATGTTTGGTCGTGAAGGGCAATACTTGGTTCAAGAATATTTGCCGGACATCGCAATTTTGACAGTTTTGCCCAAAGAAGTCCGCGATTTACGCTGTCAAAAGCCTGTTTCATGTCTATAAATGCACAGTGAATTTTGCCGTTTGCCTTTAACGTTTCCAAATACAAGATGGTAAGAATTAGCAGATGTACATCAACCCCAACACCCTTCGTAAAGCCGGTTTGGCGTATATCTGAGCTCTGAGACACCTTTGCCCATTTTGCAAGTTTTTGTCGTAAATTTGACCCAAAAATGTTGCCGATCGTATCGAGAAGGGCAATTGGACGATAGTTGTTAGGATCATCCCAATTGCCCTTCTTATGAATAGGAACCACTATTGCAGTAGTCCACGATTCAGGCAATTGTTTTGACACTGCAATGTTTGAGAACAGATTTCCAATAAAGTGTTTTTTAACCGCCACATTTGAGATCAAAACAGGCCCAGCAGCACGCACATTTTTTAGTGCTTTTATGGCTCGTACAATCTCATCATAGGACATTTCAACGGCCCAGTGCGTATCGGCAGCATTGATCATTGTCTCAATTGATGGTTTTTTGAAGACCATGGAAAAATGTGAATCCCATGTATCACTGAAATTGAGTTTATTAGCATTGGTGTACATTTTGAAAGGTCCATATTCAAGATCCACCAGATTTCTCATGTGTTCTTTGTCACAAGTAGATTTAACATTAATTCGGCACGATCCTGATCAACGATAATGGCATGTGATTTTGCCCAATTTCGATAGAGCGCACATCTTGCTTTTACCACTTATTGCACGGCTTTTCTCGGCAGGCATTTTCTTATCGCTCTCAGATCTTTCTGCATTGCCTTTTTTGCTTTGTGCATCACCTTGCTGTATAGATGTTTATGGGACCACCAATAATACATAGACAATTTTGCGTCAATGGTGTAATCTGTCAACAGTGGAATATAGTTGATTCCTTGTATAGCAGGAATATCCATAAACCTAGTACCTAGACATTGTCTCTGGTTTCCATTCAATCTAAGATGAGTTCCCCCAGAATGATCTTCTATAATCTTCTTATATACAGCAACATGTGGAATCATGTCCTTCATACAACAAAATTTCAAAAGGCTATGGTCGCTGTATTTCATTTCCTAGATTTGTAGGTCTATGATCTTTAATTCGATATTTCTAGAGACCCATATATTATCAAGGATACTATGGGACTTTGCGCGATGCCATATTTGTTTTGCATGGACATCCCCTTTTACAGTGCCATTTAACATTAAGAGGTCGCGCATACTCATGGCATTTTGCTATCTCTGACCTCTTAGATCAACAGCATCCTCTGGCAAACGCTTATAGGCCTGCATGTTTTGGTCAAACTGGAACCAGGTACAATTTGTCTCCGCAGCAGATGACTGACAAGTTATTGTAGGCTAGCATAGATTCATCAATTAACTGTGTAATTGCATTTATGAAGGCTTTTGTACTGATTTTTGCTGGATTCCAGTATCCATTGATGATCAGTAAATACTTCCAGGACTGAGTGCTTTGTTCCATTGTATGGATGATTGTGCCTTGCACAAATGGATTTGGATTTACCGAAACAGGAGCCGACCATGTTTGAGTTATTCTCACCATTGTTAATAAGCCTGAACTTGGACGACCTTTAGCATTTTTTCCGGCCAGATTTAATAAAGAGGTAAACCTGTCGCACATTGGAGCTTTGCGTAACCATGTTTCCTGTAAACAGATTACAAATACATTTTTCAGGGAGATCTCAAAGTCATTAAATAAGTGTTTGATTCCACGTGTGTTCCAGGATAAGAACTGTGTGGACATTCATAATCTGTCAGTCATGGCTATTGATGGACCCAAGGCCTATTTGGGTTTTCTTTTTTGGCTAATAGAGATTTTGGCAGATTTCGTTCTTGTCTTGAATTCTGCGTGATGCACATGGATTTCCGTAAGACTGCTGAGGTGACAGGCTTCGGTTGGTGTTGGTTTACCTCTGTTGCTTTATCTTGTTGTGACAGACCTTCCTTGTCAGGTTCAACCAAGATCTCAAATCCAAAAAACAGAAGATCATCACTAGCTCTTAATAGGGTACTTCGTACTCCTGCCAAATCAATATGTAAAAGCACCTGATCTGAAGACTTTTCAGTTGCATATTCAACAATCTTTATGTCGTCTGATTCAATTGTACGCAAAAGTGGAACACACTTGAACAATTTCATTATGTTCGATCGATTTAAATTTACTTCAGTTTCGTCACTTTGAATGTTTTGTAAACGTAGTTTGCGACATTGAGATGCTACTTTGCTGATTTTGTTCTCATGAACCCTTGTTTTAAAATGAACGCGCTGATTACATTGATTTTGCGTAAATTTCGGGTTTAGCTGTTGATCAGCCGCAGATACTGAATTTTCCTTTGCTGCTGCGTCAGTCTTTATTGGAGATCGTTCAGCCACAGGTTTCGCAGTGGCCGACATAGCTTCATTAGATTTCTGCCCACTTGCCCTCCTTGTAGCAAGTTGATGAGAACTGGAAGCGATATATGCATCTTGATCGTCGTGAATCGAGTATGTAGATAAATCATATAGATTTATAGAAGTGGATGCAGGTGTTATTCCACTTGTTTCAGAGTCGGAGATTATTCTTCTTCGGTTTTGTGCTGGTTTTTGCTTGCCTTTGTCAATATAAGCTTGGGCAGTTTTTTTTATGGCGAGATCTGGCATTTTAGTTTTAACACCAATATCTCGTTTGAATAGGCCAAGCCTTGGCGGTGAAGATAGATTTCTTATGAATTTCTTAACCTTGGTGTTTCCAGACATTTGGCCTTTCTTTACTGTTTTCCGTGCACCGGCTTTGACTACTATTTCTTTTGTGGCCACCAGAGTTTTTGTATTTACTACTGTATAGTAGTCTTCCCCGCACCAGTAAAAATACCAAATGAAGAAAAGTGTTTCTCAAGCGTGATCGTTGGCTCTTGAATAGGCACCTCGATATCGGAGCCTCTAACACCTTTGCTCCCGCCATCATTGTTTCAGCTCCTTTTTCCAAGAAAATGTTTTCCAATTCCACTTTTAATTTTCTGCACAGGCAAGCTTTGTGAATATTCGTCTCCATCAACTGTTTTGAGTGCTTTTGAAGTCGGCTGGAGCTCAACCGAACCTCCATAAGTCAAAGTGTCCTTGACAATCAAATTTAAATTTGGCTCTTAATCTACAGCAGCTTGCAACAAGTTGGGTCCTTCTGTATCAACTTTTATAGTGCATTTTCCTGCGCAGACACTTGGGTCGAAGCTATGGTTCTTTCGCATCCACTTGATGGCATCTAACAGGCCTTCTGCCAAGTTCTCATTTTGGCAATGATGCCGAGCAGCCAAATCACAAAGCCTTTGCTGCCACTGCACTGTTAGGTCTGCCTCAGCTTGTATTTTATCTTTTAGGTAAGAGTTAAACTTTTCTATTTGCTCCATTTTTTGGTTCAGGTTTAAGAACAATGCACATTGATCGTGAATCGTTTCGTTTAGGGCTTCGTAAAGTTTCACAAACGGTATCAAGGCTAGAGATGATGCAGCCAGGACATTGTTGTGAATTTGCATGGCAGCCGCAGAAGATAGACTAGCCTTTGCAGGTGCGTGGGAGATATTTTCTGCCCCCAATAATCAAAGGATTCGAGATATCGTCATTTGGCATTTGAACTTCCAATGAATGCACATTTCTTTGAGCTAACACGGGCCTTTTTATGCTATTTTTTATCCTCGTAGTCGCCATTGGAGTGCTTGTATTGGTCTTAGCATGTTCTGAAAGTTGAAAAGGCAGGGTAGACCGCAGTGGTCTTGTTGTTGACTCGTGCATTTCATTTAAAGTACTATCATCAGACATGCTGCTACAGTCAACACTGGCGAATCCGGAGCAATAAGCTGGTCCAAGGGGTTCCGTGTTGCAGCCCTGGAGGGCAACTTCTGGCACCGGTGTGTATTTTCCCGACTTTGCTTGCTACCCACAGCTTGAGTAGAAAGGTTAGAAGACGCCATTCACGTCTTTGCCACAGAAGTCTGCACTCTTCCAGGGGTTTTTATTCCAAGCGGAGCGTCATCGATTAAGTGATTCACTGACTGATCAATTTCGTTAGTGTCATCAGACGTCAAAGCCGGCATTTTCAAAGTTCGTTCTGCAGATTTATCTTGAATACTCTCACTGAGCACGGCATGATAGCGTAGCGCCTTTTTCCCACTAGGTACCAAACCATCTTCTTGTATTGCATGCAGTTGAGTCGAGTTAAGGCTTTTCAGGGCAACACTTGAGAATTTCTGAACTGTACCAAGTGTAACATCCAAATTTTTAACTGATGCCGTCAAACAGGCATCAGCTCCGTCTGTCAATGGTTTCGGTAAGATTGTTATTATGGAATTTTCAGCAACGACACTCATTGGCTGTGTCCCCTGCATTGAACTTTCGGGCATTTTTGGGCGTAAGCCATTTGAACTTTGTAAATTGATTTGTTCAACTTCATTTAATGGGGGTTCAACTTTCGGGACCATCGTCCGGTCCGCATCAGTAATCTGAAACGGCGAGTAAAAAAGCTCTGCAGTGTCGGGACTAATTATAGTCTTGCGCATTTGAGACATCAGGTTTGAGACAGGTTTCAGATTATTTAAAGATAACAGAGCAGTTTGAGGAAGCACTATTGAGGCAGACATGTCCGGCCTCGAGGATACATTTTGGTTCCCATTTCCGCAGCCACTAGAATTTAAAGGCAGCGTATCAGGAGGAACTGATATCGCAGACAAATCCACCTGTGGACTTGCTTCCATACTGTCCGCAGGCACTGCGGCTGCAACCCCCATTATCTCGACAGATTTTTTTATCGGTAAAGCAACAGTCTGTTTGCTTACCTTTCCGTCTGTCGATTCTGCTTTATTAGCGGCCGTCCAGGGGTTCAGCATACGGCATTGCTGTAACATTTTGTGCCGTGTCTGGGGACCAGGTTTTAAAAAAAAATCTGCAATGGCCCGCGGCCTGTGGCAGACTGGGACAGACTGGGAACTCGGTGCCGGAACTCCACGCCACGCTCCGCGCTCACAGTAAGTTTAAATAAGTAAACACAAACACTGGACTTCACCACGTCCTGCAGCTCCTCTGGCAAAAACAATGTAGAGACTTGGGCAGACTGGAAGCTTCTCCCATCATGTGTGACATTCTCCTCCGGAGACCTATCACATAGTCAGTCACACTGACTGGTTGAGGGAAGGAGCACTCTCAACACCTCCTTAATCAGGGCCAATGGACCTCTGATTGGATGGTCATACAGAAGTTCAAAGGGACTGTAACCAACTTCCTCCTGAGGGACTTCCCTATAAGCAAAGATAAGGCATGGCAGTAGAAGGTCCCACTTTCTTTTAAGGGGTTCCTCTAAAGCACCTATTATGCTCTTCATTGTACAATTAAACCTCTCTACCAGTCCATTTGTCTGTGGATTATAGGCTGTAGAGAACTGGTAAGTGACACCACAGTTTTTCCACATGGATTGCATGTAGTGGGACATAAAATTGGATCCCCTGTCGGATATCACTTCCTTAGGAAACCCTACTCTGGTAAAAAATACCAAGTAGAGCCTTAGCCACAGCCTGAGCCGTAACAGTCCTCATAGGTATGGCTTATGGGTATCTTGTAGCATGGTCTACTACAACCAGGATAAACCTGTTCCCTGAAGGTGTGGGAGGGCAAGGGGACCAACAATGTCAATGCCCACCCTCTCAAAAGGAACTCCCACCACTGGGAGAGGAACCAGGGGTGTCACATTCTTGGCTCCACTCTTGCCAGAGGTTTGGCAAGTGACAGCTCCTACAGAATTTGTCAACCTCTGCACCCAGCATAGGCCATTAGAAGTATAAGGAGAGCCTTTCCTTGGTCTTTTTGAAACTCAAGTGACCAGCCAAAGGTATCTCATGGGCCAACTTGCTAGGCCGTAAAGACCCTTCATATGGAAACTATGGCACAATCACCATATGCTAGTGACAGTACAGACACGAGGTTCGTTTTTCCAAACAAGTCTGGTTTATTTCAAAGTATTCTCAGTCGACCGACTGGGGTCTAACGTCTCGCAATGTGTGAACCCAGACCTCGTGAGATGCAAGAGAGCGAGCAACGCTCAAGCAGCAATATTTATACATGACATGCAATCTTTTTGAAGGCAATTCAAACTGCCCAATATGTATCTTTTAGGCTAGGGTTCGATGATTGACAATCGTGACAATTATGACACATTATGACAAGTTCTTCTTCAGTCTAAATATACTTATTCTAGCAATAGTGACAGAGACAGTTCTCTGTTATGAAGAACATAGAGCTCTTAGAACAGCAAGGCTGTCATGTTCATAGGAGAGACATTCTTTAACATGTTATGTGTGCGTTTCTATTCATGTACCAGAGGTCAGACAGTTCTGAGGCAGAAATACCATTCTCTGCGAAGGAGTACCGCTAGAAAGAATATAATTCATGTTTTAACTGCCTATTGCTACAGAGTTTGCGAGACAGGCCGGCACCTGGGCTGCTGATTATATGCAGTTTCTGCTCGCCTCCAAGGACGTTGTGAGGGAGGAAAACAAAGTATTTCTGTACCGTCTAACATTCCTGTCTGTGTTAATCTTTCAGCATTCAGGCTGTGGCCTCGCACCGGTATAAGTATTTAAGTATAGAATATATTTTGCAAAGCGGTTTTACAGAGGAAGAAGAAAGCAAATGGCAGATTATTTCACAAAATGGACTCTGGTTATTCTTAATACATTGACAATTCTGTGCTGGAGATGTATCGTGCATGATGCAATTGGTTTCTGGCCAACATAATATACATACTATACAGACTAAAGGGTAGTTTCTAGACCAACAAACCCTCCTTTTGACCGTAAGCCAAGAGCATCATCCATACATTGCATCTTCATCTGACCATGTGTCTGATCCTGAACTACCCATACTACTATAATCGTCATCAGAAATATTAATTGCCATGAATTCTTTGATTGTTTCACTTTCGTGTTGTGCACCTTTATTTACTACGTGTGGACGTTTCAATTCTATAGCGTGAGCACATTCATTTGCAACCTGGGAGCAGAGGATTGGTAGGCATTGTATGCAACAACAGCAGAACATCAGGATTCCAAGTATTGTGATCAATATTGCAATTAGTTTCCATCCCCATGATAGCAACAATTCCCAAAACCATAAACCTACATTCAGATTCCAGCTACTTGTGGGGACATGAATATCAGAATTTAGGACATGCAATTTCTTAATTGCTTCAAATATCGTGGGGGAGGAGTCGCTTACAAATACACAGCACGCTGACCCCACGATTTTGCACACACCTCCACAGCACGCTGACCCCGCGATTTTGCATACACCTCCACGGTTAGCCAGAATGATATCCAGGACCATTCTATTCTGAAGTGTCATTGATCTAATTGCTTTCTCTTCTAGTGTCATATTATAGAGTATATCTGTAGTTTAATTTATTGTTTTTTCTAACACCCTGGATAATTTTCTTATATTCCATGAATTTATTGCTTGACACCAAAATGGTACAAACGATTTTGCTATATTGCCTGCAAACAGTCCTGCAGTATCATCTCGCCGAGGCCTTGATCTGGACAGTTTTGATATTTTGGGAGTTTTGGAGAGAAATACACCAGGAAAAAATATACCGAATAACACGTCTCTTCCCAATTCCTAGGTAACCATGGATAGGCCTTGTCTTCACATATAAAATAAACAGAACCTCCTATATATATAATGTGTCCCCTTCCTTTTTTAGTACTGCAGTATTCATGCATCTAGTAAATGTTCCCATGGAATAGAAGCCCTTTTTCCGGAAGCAAAACGGGACAGAACGTGGGCTGTAAGTAATACTATAGGAGGGAGGCACAACATCTTTATTTCCTACTGGAGCCATGTTGAAAGTAATTACTGATTTAGTCTATCTATTTGTTTCGTTGTTACCGTGTTGGTTTTACCTGCACCTCTAAATATGGAACAACCCACCGATTCCAACACCACCCTTTCAAACTCATATATGTTTGTTCCATCCAACTGACCAGTATTACCTTTGTTCCAATTTTCATAAAATAGTGCACTTAATGATGCATAACATGCAGTATTACGCGGTAAAGGTTGTACATACCAACCCATTCCTTTCCCACCATGTTGGGGTAAATGGGAACAGACCCAACAGCTTGACCTATTCAAGATAGCATGTGTTGTATTCATAATCAATAGCAGAGTATTAATATTGTAACCTTCTCTATGATTCACTTCCTGCGAGGGGAGAGTGTAGGAGAGCACATGTACTGGGCTGCTCATAGTAGGAGCACTGGTAGCAGGCAAAAGGTAATTCAAAGAATGTATAGTTTCCAGATACCAGAGTATGAGGACCAGTGTGTCATGATGCCTACCTCCAAGGAGCCAGGTCCGACCCAGCAACCCCAGAGGCAGGCATCATTTCCCCCAGGGGAGTGCCAGCGGGCCCAAGCTGGGGACCTTTGGACGCAGTCCTGGCGCCTTAGGCGCCAGGCTCATGTTGGACCTCTGTCCTGGTGCCTTAGGCGCCAGGCTCATAAAGCTAGACATGTGTTCAAGTGTTTTAATGTGCACTTACCTGATGCAGACCATGCTGCCACATCCAGGCTCTCTTGAGGCCTGAATGGAACTACTTTACCTGTGGGACTACTTTCCACCCGGGTGTGGTCGGGGAAGGATACATACCTGATCGGAGGAAGGATACACACTTGGAACTTCTTCCAAAGCTATTTAAACCACACCCGATCAGCAACTCACGCTTCGCGTTGTTCTGCTCCTCGCAGCTGGACGCTCAGCGTGTCAGCTCCTGCATCTGGACCTCAGCCACGCCTGTCAGTATCCTGGGTCACCTGCAAAGGGAGACAAAAGACCTTACCTGCTAAATCAGCACCACAGAGACATCACACCGACGATCCTGAAAAGGAAGACATAATTTTAAAAGCATTTCGCTACGATCGCTGCAGCGCTGCATTTCACTCACCTTTCCTGGATGCCACCATCTTCAGCAGAGATCATCCGGATCCACAGCCACTTCCCAGAGGCTAGAGAGAAAAAGACAAGAACAAGGTGAGAGAAGGAAGGGAATAGGAAAAGCTCAGTTTCCTTCTAATTCTTACCTGTTGGGTCATTCCCATTTCATTTCGGGTCTTGCCGCTTCCAGGCATCCGGACCCTGGCCCCTATGGGGAAAAAAGACAAAGACATTGAATGAGCGAATGCAAAGACATTACCCGAGCGCTCATCCAGAACGTACCTGTCATTTACTGGAACTGCACGTTTCACTTCGGGTCGGCGCCATATCTCCGGCTTTCCGAACCCCGGCCCCTAAGGGGAAAAAGACAATGAACATTATTATTAAGCTTGGACTTTTGAACTTGCAACAGAACTTTTACAGAGCCTTACCTGAATAGTCAAGCTTACCTGAACTCCCATCAATCCTCAATCCAGTGAAGTAACTGGGTTTCAACGCGCCCCTGCATCAGAAGCAGGATGGAGAGCTCATCCTTCCTGACCCTAAGGTGAGACTTCACGGGGAATCGTGGAAGGGTATCGTGGAGGGTTGGAAGAGAGTGTGAGGCTTGAGCATAACTCAGTCAGTAGGTAATACTCCCTTTTCACGCACAGGGGAATATTCCTGCGAGCCGGAGAAGCCAGAGTAGAGGGGCCCTTCCTGTCCATCTTCAGAGTTCTGCGCTTCACCATTGAAGAAGCATCAGCACTCAAAGCCAGACCTGCGCCTCCGTGGGAATCAGGTGAGCGTTACACAGTGTAATCAGAATGCAAAGAGGTATCATAATTATCAACATCATTTTTCCCAACCAGGATTTCCTAGGAACAGGCTTAGTCTCTATTTCTATGATATCATCAGCGTTGGTGCAGGCGGGTGCAGGAGTAAGTGTATACATTGTCTGTAATGCTTATTTCAGAAAAAGCTTTCAATGTTCATCGTGGAAATGTTCTCCACAGCAACGCACGTTAACAGCAAAGCGTCCAAGTTACAGCAAAGCATTGAGGCTAGCCTGCTTAATAATTGACAGCAATCTGGTGTAATTTCACACAGAGCTCCGAAAGGCAGGAGCAAGCATCAGTTGTGTCGGTACCGTATACCTCCCCGCTTGTCCACACAAGCTTGCACTGGTCCTTCACGTTTCAAAGGTAGCACCGGGAAACCGTGTCTCAGAGCTTTCAATTTGATGCATATTGATACAGCTCATACGCTGCATTTCCCTTGGCCTCCGTTTCCCACTTCATCCATGTTGGGAACAGAGGCAAAAACAAAGATCACTTTCGATTTTGAGAACGTAGATTGTACCTTATGGCTCCAGGTACGGCGTGATCAATGAACAATGCACTCTCGTTTCCAGATGCAAGATCAGTGCCAGGTTGTGATGCAGTGAGTGATGATGCGGCAGCAGTCGGACAAGGCAGAAGCACCTTTGGCCTTTCTGTTTTTGTTGCAATCTCCCCAGGCCCTTTCTCAGGCTTAGGAAGCACCTCTGGCAGAGTGCTAGCGATCGTATCTTTGTGATCGGGTGCAGCTGTATTTCTTTTGACGTCAGGATCAGGCAGCTCTTTCAAAGGAAACGGAATTCTTTTCACATGCGTTGAATGGATGCATGACTTACGGCCATCCACTCGGACTGCAGTCTGTGTAGCCAGGAGCACCTGGTAGGGCCTCTTCCAACGCAGGGCAAGCAAAGACTTTCTCTCAAACTAATATCTAGTCGCCAGGCTGCAGACAATATCCTGGGCTGGTATATCTGACAGGAAGAGCCTCCTGCACCTGATGATGAATTAAACGCAAGTTTTGAGTTAACTGTTTACAGTAGTCAATAAGCAAAGGATATTCTATATCCCTAAAATATTTTGGCTGTGGAGTATTCCAAACATTTGCTGGTCTCCCCATGATAATTTCATAGGGGGAGAGTCCAGTCTTTACCTGTACAGAAGTTTGCATACACAACAAGGCCAGTGGCAAGGCGTCTGGCTATTTTAAATTACTCCCCTGGCATATTTTGCTAATTTTATTCTTCAGAATACTGTTCTGGCATTCCACCAAGCCGGCACTCATCAGGTGTCTGGCCGAATGGAATCTCTTATCAATTTGGAGACCTGCACAAATTTGTAATATCACGGCTGCAATAAAATGCGGGCCGTTTTCTGATGATATGACACGGGGTAGGCTAAAACAGGAAAAGTACTCTTTTAGCATAACTTTAGCTGTGGACATGGCTGAACAGTCTTTCAAGGGGTATGCCTCTAGCCATTTGCTAAATACGCAGACCACTACAAGGACATACTTGTAGTTTTGGCATCTTTCCATTTCTATGAAATCAAAATGGATGCCTTCAAATGGCGTAGAGGGAGGGCCAAATCTTTCTGTTGGTGTTACTGTCCCTTTTCCAATGTTATGTTGTAAACAAGTCATACAGTTTTGGACCAATCTGTCAGCAATTGTTCTGATATTGGGATTCTGCCATACCGTATCTAAATGCTGAATCATTTTTTTAGCACATATGTGTGTATGACTGTGGGCCATAGTGACCATCGCCAGTACATAGGCATTTGGCAATATCCACCTTTTGTTCTTTTTGTTCACCCAACAACCTTCAAAAGTCTAATTCTGCTAGACCCTAAAACCATGCTTTTATTTCATCTGCGTTAGCTTCTGCTTACATTTCTTTGACTGTGGCAATCCCATTTTCTATCATACAGGGTACCTCTTTCATTGTTTCAACAAACATTTTTGTGTGTAAATCAGTGGCAGTTTGTTTCACAATTTTGTTGTCTGCAAATGCGTTCCCCTTTCCAACATTACATGTTACATTCTTATGCGCTTCGCATTTCATTATTGCTAATCGTTTGGGAAGTGCAAGTGCAGACAGCAGTCTCACTATCAAAGTGCCATGTTGGATTTTAGCTCCATGTGATGGGAACCCTTTTCAGCCCATAATCGACCAAAATTGTGTACCACCCCAAATGCATTCTGATTCAGTATATATGTTTACATTCAGGTTTGCAGAAATTTCACATGCTCTGTTTAATGCTACTATCTCTGCGGCTTGTGCTGAATTGTATGGGATTCTTTTGCTTTCTACAATGCTTTTCAGTGTAGTGATGGCATATGTGGCGGTTGATGTACCATCAGGTAATTTAAAACAAGAACCGTCACAGAACAGTTCTCCATCTGGCTCTTTCTGTGGGATATCAGTTAGAGCAACTATTCCTTTCGTCTCCTGCTCAGTAACCATTATACAAACATGGGGGAATTCTTTCTCAGCCCCTTTCTCATTGGGAGGAGGCATTAACTCGGCCGGATTTAAAGCGCAACACCTCAAAATTTGAATACGCGGAGCAAAAAGGACAATTTCTTACTTAGTTAATCTGGCTGATGTAAGGTGTTGCGTCTGCGTTCTATTTAAAAGCACGTCCACTGCATGGGGCACCATAACGGTTAAAGCGTGATCTAAAACCATACCCTTGGTTTGTTTTACTAACGCGGCAGCTGCAGCAACAGCTCGCATACAGCGCAGCAAAGCGCATGCAACAGGATCCAACGTGGAAGAGAAGTAGCCGCATGGTCTATTTCTCCCTCCTTGTTCCTGAGTCAAAACAGCCAAAGCACATCCATCATTCTCAGGCACAAATAACTTAAAGCTCTTGTCATAATTTGGTGTGCCCAAAACTGGAGCTGAACATAATGCAGCTTTGAGCAGGTGAAATGCTTCTTGACATGCCATGTTCCATGGCAAAGGTAAGGTCACTTCTTTCCTTGTTAATGCCACTATTGGTTTTACAATCAATGAAAAATTGGCGATCCACTGCCTACAATACAAAGCCATGCCAATTAAAGTCCTGACTTCTTTCTGCATATTTGGAATAGGCATACTGGAGATGCTTTTAATCCTTTCTGGTGTCAATCTTCTTCCCTATCCAAACTATGAATTGACCCCTGAAGAGACTAAGGCCTTGAATAAAGGATTAGGTTTTGTCACCACCATATATACATAATCGCTTTCAGTTCCAAGAAGAATTCTCTGAGTTTATGAGAAAAATTCATTTGAAACATTTTTTTTCAGACAAAAGTGATTACAGCAAACCAGATAGTGGCCTGCACAATAAATCTGACTTCTGTCCTCCATCACAAACACAGACGGCCGAGGCACGAGTTTTTGAAAGTAGAGTGATCCAAGAAGTCACGGCGTTGGAAGAAAAAACCAAGACAGAAAAAACATTTCAAAATCTTTCTCAGGCAGAGAAAACCACCCTTAATACACTACTCTTTAACGAGCAGATAGTGATTAGAAAAGCAGATAAGGGTGGAGCCACGGTGATTCTGAATAGAAAGGACTACATAGACGAGTGTATGAATCAACTGGGTGATACTAAGAACTACCAAAAACTGGACGAAAATCCCACGCTAAAACTAGAAAAATTAATCCATCAGAAAATAACAAAAGCGGAAGAAAGAAGATGGATAACGAAAAAAGAAGCAGCTTTTCTAGTGGTTGATAAACCAAGGATTCCACAGTTTTACATACTTCCCAAGATACAAAAGTCCCTAACTAGACCACCGGGGAGACCTATTGTTTTGGGGTGTGACTCAATTTTGGAGCCACTTTCGAAGTTTGCAGATCATTTTATGCAACCAATGGTGAGGAAGATGGATTCATTTGTAAAAGATACAACACAAATAATAAACGAGATTGTAGGTAGACCCTTTGATAACAATGTTGAGATTCTGATCAGCTTAGATGTAGTAGCCTTAAATACAAATATACCACAGAGAGCATCGCTCGATGTACTGGAAGAAATGTTACTGACAGAAACTATGAATACCAATACTCCAGTGTCTTTCATTATGTGGTGCGCCGAGATGGCACTTATGGAAAGTTACTTCTACTTTAATGGTTCATTCTTCAAACAAACACAGGGATCGGCCATGGGATCCACCTTAGCCCCTGGTATTGCAAACCTGTATATGGAGGCTTTTGAAAAACACTGCATCTATAGTGACACCAACCCCTATAAGAAAAATATACTAATGTGGAAGAGGTATATAGATGACGTGTTGATCATCTGGAGAGGAAAAGAAGAGGAGGCAATAAGATTCATCGATTGGATTAACCATCAAAACCAACATTTGAGGTTTACGGAAAATACAAGCAAGGTAGAGATTAACTATCTGGATATTACCATCAAAGTAGACCCTGTAAAGGGAGAACTTTTTGTGAAACCATATAAGAAATCCACTGATCGCAATACTTTGCTGCATTACACGAGTTTCCATCCGAGGCACACACGCGATAATCTACCTTTTGGTCAATTCATTCGGCTAAAAAAGAACAGCACCAAATAGTGCAGACTATAGAGAAGGAGCACAAAAATTGAGAACTAATCTGCACGAAAGAGGCTATCCTACTAAACTGACAAGAAAAGCAATGAAGAGAGCAGATAACAACAACAGAGAGGTGATCCTGGAGCAAAACCCCAGAGATAAGAACAAGAATAACCTAGTGTTCGTGAATACGTTCAGTAATTTATCTAACAGAATCCAAAAAATTATTCACCATAACTGGGGGATTCTTGAGAAAGGCAAGGTTCCACTGCAGAGACCATTAATGGCATTTCGACGAAGTAGATCTATAAGAGATCAGGTAATGCGGAATGACATTACCAAACAGATAAAACCACAAATGACGCTAACACAGTCTTGGGGCATGAAAGCCCCAGAAGGACATTTTCCATGTGGTTCTTGTACCTGTTGCCAACAGGCAAAAAAAAAACACGGAAATCAATCTAGGTCTAAAGAACCCATGGAAGCAGAAAGTCCTGACTAATTGCAACACTGCGTTTGTGATATATGTCATCTGGTGCCCCTGCAATAAGATATATATAGGGAAGACGGAAAGAAAAATTAAAACCCGGATCACAGAGCACAAGAGTTGCATAAGAAATAGAGTGCATTCGGCCCCTCTGGTGGGTCACTTCATAGAAATGATACACAAAGTAGAAGAGCTACGATGGTCTGTGGTCTACATGGTTAGAACCACGAACGATGTGAACCTTGACAGGAGGAAGTTAGCCCAAAAAGAAAAAGAATTAATCTTTCTCACAAAAAGTGCAGAATTGGGACTTAATGAAAAGAGTGAATAACAAAACCAACTCTGTGCTCTGCCTTAAAAACACATTTTGGCTAAGAAGACTCAGGATGAAACATGACCTAGAGTGAGTAGAAGCCGGTAGTAAGTATTGGACTTTTGGGCTTGACGTGCTGAGTAAGGTAACCCTGGAGATTTTGATACATATGTGTCACCTTATGCACTGAGATAACCCTAGGAGGAGATACTGCTTGAGTGTGCTGTTTGGCATATATCCCTATGAAGAGCTTTCAAAACATTTGCTCCGTCCAAACATGCCGCTTTCCTCATCTATTCGAACAATGATAACACTTTGTTTTCACGCAGGGAGAGCCAAGTACAAGTACCCCCTTCTGTGGGGGATGCATGGACTATGGAAAGGTGATTCCCTTACTTAGAAAAGCCGCGTTCCCCACGTGGACATAAGCCACACAGATCCCCATTACATGCGTAGTCGGTAAAGCAAAGGCTGAGCTGAATTGGAGACCTGTTAATGAAACCGTGATTCATTCCAACTACAGAGCTCGAATGAGGTAAAGGGAACGTTAGCGCAAAGTCAGCCGCGCGGTCATTTTGGGAACTAACAAGTAAAATCAGCACTACTCACGGAGCGGGAAACGTGTGCGGTTGATGCCGCTGGCAGGTGCACTGTCAATCGTGCCGGGGATCGTGGTGGTTCCGCCCTATGGTGGTTTGTCGCGGCGAATGTATGTGACAGGGCCAGATGGGGGCCAGAGGAAGGGAAGGCGGATTTGCTGTTTTAAAGGAGAGAGAGACTATCAGAACTCCGCCTCCCAATCACATGACCTGTTGGTCACGTGAGCCCCTTTTCCAATAAAAAGCAGGACAAAGCAAAGGAGATAGAGGGAAACGGCTGACGATCAGAGACAGGAGTGTGACCCGACAGATAGAGTGGTGGACAGCCTGAGGAAAGCAGCCGTCTAAACTCCAGAGAAGGCGGCAAGGGCATCCCATGTAAAGGTAAGAGCAGAAAACCCCAGGGGACATGTCAAACCCATTTTAGAAGTAAAAATGGGGCATAGATTAAAGGCAAAACACCTGATGTGTTTCCCCCTCCCCCTTTCTTATTGCTTTAGAACACACTATACGGAGTTGTGGTTTTCCCCTGGGACAAAGGAAGAAGACTGATTCCAAAAGAAGTGCCACACGTCATAAGCAAATGTAGATATAAAACAAAAATTTCGCCAAACTACTAAAGTAGGTTAGTATAAAGGGGTGCATGTTGGTGTATAGCACAATATTTTGGGTATTAGAATAATGACCAATTTATGGTGTGTAAACTGGTTCACTAGCGATTTATTTGTGAATAGGAACGCCTCCCAGTGAACCTAGTGATTTCCATCCGTTTGAGAGTCATGCAACTCCACTATTAGAGGGCCTTGGAAATTGAATTTTAAAATCAGAAGGACCCCAAAAAGAAGACACACTAAAAGAAGTCAGCTAATTAAAGGTAAAAATATTGAGATATACCCTGTTATCCTATGTATTAACCTGGTTACTCACTATAGATTGGCGAGATACTCAGTGAGGTGTTAAAGATTTTCATCATAAGAGACAACAATGTGGCAAATTATAATGCTGTTAACCATTGTTGTGAGACATAAAGGTCGATAACTTGCTGAATTGTGTTTTAGATAAACCTAGATGCTACAAGGGGCAGGGAGTTAATGCCATGTTAGATGTAAAGAAGGTGATAATCGAAAAAATGATACCCTTCTGCTGATGATCGATGCATAGCAGGTTGTGCATGATAAAAATGTCAACCGGGATATTATTTCGAATACTAAATTTCGTCTATCCCACACTTGCTTCCCACAGCTTTTCCATTGTGAAGGTTGGACTCTAAAGAAAAGCTTGATGGAATCCTATAGAAAGCGGTTTCCCACAGAAGATTAAGTCTATAAGAAGACTATTATGATTGTACATTTAATTGAATGTTGTTTAAATTTTTACCCCTGAAGAATTTCCTTGTGATTAGTGTGTAAGTGTGGAAGGAATGAAACATGTCGGGTATGGTTTGAATGTTGTATGAAAGTAAGCATGGGTTTTATGAAGATGAAGTGAAAGGTTTTTACGGACTAAGCTGCTTGGCTCTATGATAGAGGTAAGCACCTTGAAGATCCAGGTTAAGAAATGAATTCTGTGAAATGTTAAATGGTCAAAAGATACATGAGATTAAATGTACACAGCAATATTGTTTCGCAATGTTGTAGATTTTGTGATTTTGTATAACACTTGAACAACTCTCCATAAAAATGGAGCTGTGAAAAAAAGAAAAAAAGATAAAAAGCTTTTTTATTTGTTGAAATATGAAAAATAAATAACTATTTTTGATAAAATGTGGTGCAGTTTATGAGAATTTAATGGTGACTAATCTCATATAGTATGGTTAAACTTTTGTATGGATTTGGGGAAGCAAGGGACCAAGTGAACATTGTGTATTGTTTAAAAGTTCTTGTTTTTTAGAGGGCTGTTCACTATTGGTCGTAGAAAATATTACCTCTAGTCTCTCTGAGTTGATTGTGTGTGTCAATCTTCTTCCCTCCTTCGAAAGGAGGTAGCCTAAATAGAATACTTCCTTTCGACAATACTGGAATTTTTTTAGTGAAGCTTTGTGTCCATGCATTGCCAAGTGTGTCAGTAGTGCAACTGTACTTTCTTTACAAATTTCTTCCGTGTCTGCTGATATTAACAAATCGTCTATGTATTGTAGTAAAACACAACCTGTTAGTAGTTCTGGCATATTTATTTGTTCTTATAGAGCTCGACTGTAAATGCTTGGGCTTTCAGTGTAACCTTGTGGAATTCGTGTGAATGTGAATGAATGACCTACTAGGGAAAAATCAAATAAATATCTGCTATCTGGATGTACTGGAATGCTGAAAAATGCATTCTTCAAATCTACAAAACTAAAATACGATGCAGACGCTGGGATCATAGTCAAAATTGTAGTCACATCCGGGACTAACGGGAATTGCGGGTCAATAATTGTATTCACTCCGCGCAGATCAATTATGAAACGATACGGTATATCATTACCTCCTTTCTTGTAAACTGGAAGAATCGGACTATTGCAAGTGCTACCAGAAATTTCTTCCATTACGTTTCTTTTAATGAAATCCAACACAATGCATTTCAATGCTCTTTCCCCTTCAGCCAAAATTTTATATTGTGGAATATGCAGCAAGGTAATTCCTTCTTTTAAAACAATTTTCACTGGCTCTACTTTTAAACAACCAACATCATTATCGTTAACGGCCCATATACAAGCCGGTACCTTACTCAATTAATTCGGTAATGGTTTGGATAAAAATTGTGACATAGGAGTCTTTTGTGGCGAT
Organism: Ambystoma mexicanum; assembly: GCF_040938575.1. Lineage (NCBI taxonomy): Eukaryota > Metazoa > Chordata > Amphibia > Caudata > Ambystomatidae > Ambystoma > Ambystoma mexicanum. The sequence continues at coordinate 580,108,357 of NC_090927.1, read as the reverse complement.
ATTGTCAAGTACACTCCATCAGATGAACAATGAATAACTGCATTCAATTTCTTCAATAAATTCAATCCCAACAAATTTTTGCCACAATTTTTCGTCAAAGGAAATGGGCAAGACTCGGTAAATGGGCCTAGTGTTATAGGGACTGATTGTGATACTGGACTAATTACTGGTGTGCCTAAGAACCCTACTGAGACATTGTCATGCCCTGACAGTGGTATATCTGTAACCTGCTGATGGTCAATTGAGCATTTCTGTGCACCTGTGTCCACTAGAAAAATGTGCTCCCTATTCCCAACCTTCATTTCTACGTAGGGCCCTTTCTGGTCTACGGGAATAGATACTGGTTCCAACCCCTGTCCTGGGCTGTCCTAGTAAAACAACACATCATCAGATGTATAGTCGCCAGTGTAATATGCATTGGCCTGATTGTCAAAAATGTTTCCATCACTTGTGCTGTTCCCCTGATTCTGATCCTGATTCCCCTGGTTATTCTAAAACTGTGGTGCTCTCTGGTTTCTATTCTGTCCTTGTGTTCCCGGGCGGCCTCTATTCTGTCTTCTTGGGAAATTTCCATTTCGATTCTGTATCTGCGGGCACTGTGCTCGCCAATGGCCTTCTTGTCTACAATAGGCACACTGATTAATTCCTATTGGGCCACCTTGCATGTTGGGGAATTGGGCTCTGAATTGTGCATTCCTGCTGCCTCTATTATTGTTTGCTACTTGCTGCATTAATACTCTTGTTTTCAAATTCCCTTTCTCCCTTATTTCTTTGTCCTTCTATGTATTTCATCTATTCTCATAGTATTGGGCCACGTGTAATATTTCACTTTGTGTTTTTGCTTGCCATGCACTTTCAGATGTCATTATTAAGTTTTGAATTTTCGACAACAACCCTCGCACAAACTTATCAACAAACAGTATTTTCCCAGGTTCAGTACTTAAATCTTGACCACTAAAATCTGCAAAAACTTCTTCAAATCGATTAAAATAATCGGTCGCTCCTTCATCTTTGCCCTGTAAACAAGCAGTAAAGTTATCCCAAACTGTTAAGTTTTCAATCTCTGTGCTACTCGTGCTGGTAAGGCTAACATGAACGGCGGCGGTTTTTCTCCAGCCATTCTCTCACCATCAATTCTAGTCAAATTCTCCCATGTGTCACCTAACATCGCTGCATCATTTATATTTCTAACCTGTTTCCATATATCCACAGGGAGAATCACGGAAAACAATAAATCAATGTCACTCAATGCAAAAACAGAGGAATTCAAAACAGATTCAATTTCTTTATAGAATCCTGATGGATTCTTCCTAATATCAGGGATCGTCTGCCTGATATTATTTACCTCTTGTCTAGAAAAAGGGTATGCACAAACTGTGCAGTATAATGTGCTTCTATAGTGTGCACTGCGATCGCTCCAGCTACGGGCACTTCGACTTTCGGGACAAACATTGGAGGCACTTCTCTCATGGGTAATTGCAAACTAGGTGTTTCCACATTCACTCGTTTACTAAGCAACAAAGCTAAATCAAGAGAAAAAGCCGTTACCCCTGTTTCAGGTGAAAATGCTCTTTTGTAAATTGTCATTAAATCAGCGGGACAACATGTCATTTTCTTCACACATTCATCTTGAAAATACTCAACCGTGACTTGTAATACCTTTCTCTGGATTTCTCGTGTATACTGACTAAATGTATCATGCACTTCAATTGGGGAAATGGCGGCATCTGAAATCCATCTAAGCGCATCTCGCGTACAAATCCTCATCTCTTCACTGACAGGTTTCAGCGGTGGAGAGAATCGCTGGACATATGACATATACTGTTTATCTTTCTTCCCCATTTCTCCAAGCAATTGATCAAGCTCATGCTTAAACTCAAACATTCGGCCTACATGTTCTCGAACTTTCGACGCATTATCCCTTAAACAAGAAAGAAAAACCAAATCACGCAACCCTAGCGGTGCCAATTTGTCTGTTAAATCACTCAATTTTTTCACAATATAATCTCCCATGCATTCCAACAATACCTGCTGTTCACCAAGGCCTCTATAATCAGATATTGAACTTTGCACGGCTGCTTCATCGCCAACTTCAATATACGTTTCCGCCCAACTTCTCAGCTCCTCTTTTCTGTCATTGGTAACCGTGCTACGAGTAACTCTACAGCTTCCTTTCACAGGCCCCATCTCTGTAATAGTGCCTAACTCATGCTCAGAAGGTGGTGGAGGAAATGGTGCCACAGGGGGATGAGATGGGGCTGATGGAACTACGGGAATGGGAGGTACATAGGAAGGAGGCGCAACTAAGTCAGTACTACTTTCAGATTCATTTCTTCGTTCATTCAAGATTTTGTTTATTAACTCATCTGATGTATGCAAATCTGATTGGAGGGATGTATGCAACTCTTGTTGTGGATATAGTTTCTGTACGCCTAATTGGAAAGCTCTGTCCAATCTCCTAAGGTCCTCTGTCTGATGATGCTGGTCAAGCTCTAACGCTTTTTCTGCATTCGATTTATGTCTGCGCGCATGTTTCTCAGATGGAGATTAGCTTCCTTCCTTCAGTCTCTTATGACGTCAAACGCCGCTGGTCAGGCCTTCTTATGTAGCAATACTGATTCTAGGTGTTCTATATGTTCTAATTCAAAGCTCCCATTATTAGGCCACTGCAATTCTTCTACATGTCTGGTTTGCCTATGCCAAATCGCATTAAACATTATTGCCCCTATACCATATTTCACATACATTTCAAATGCTGGCGACCCCTCGGGTAGCGTGACCTGGCCAGTTTCCAAAGATTGTCTAGCGCAGTGCAAAAATCCCACTAGAAAGGAAGACAATTTCCCAGGCATAATTACTCCTTACCCTTCTCTTACCCTGGGCGTTTGATCTTGCAAGAGCAACACTCGATCAATAGCAGGACGTTTTAAGAATCGAGGCACGACCCACCTGATCAATCAATTTGTCACTCAAGACGCAATTTGACCATATGCAGACCCAACCAACAATCGTCATAACTGCGTGTTTGGCTCAATCTGCCTTCTTTTAGGAATCTCGACTCGATGCCCTCTTGGCGCTGCTCGTCGATCAGGGAACAGCTGTATACAGATCTGCAAAGGAGTCTCTCATCACTTCTACAGGGGCGCCCCGAACACCTTTCGATCCTGGCTCGACGGCCTCGTCCTCAATTCGTTTTTGCCTAGTTCGAACTGAACGTGTATGATGGAGCAAAAGGGGACGGTCCCTATTCAGGCGCCATATTTCATAGGCCTAGGCCGTAAAGACCCCTCATATGGAAACTAAGGCACAATCACCATATGCTAGTGACATGACAGACACGAGGTTCATTTTTCCAAAGAAGTTTGGTTTATTTCAAAGTATTCTCAGTCGGCCGACTGGGGTCTAACATCTCGCAAAGTGTGAACCCATACCTCGTGAGACGCAAGAGAGCGAGCAACACTCAAGCAGCAATATTTATACATGACATGCAATCTTTTTGAAGGCTATTCAAACCACCCATAATGTATATTTTAGGCTAGGGTTCGATGATTGACAATCGTGACAATTATGACACATTATGACAAGTCCTTCTTCAGTCTAAATATACTTATTCTAGCAATAGAGACAGTTCTTTGTTATGGAGAACATAGAGCTCTTAGAACAGCAAGACTATCATGTTCATAGGAGAGGCATTCTTTAACACGTTATCTGTGTGTTTCTATTCATGTACCAGAGGTCAGACAGTTCTGAGGCAGAAATACCATTCTACGTGAAGGAGTACCGCTAGAAAGAATATAATTAAAGTTTTACTTGCCTATTGCTACAGAGTTTACGAGACAGGCTGGCACCTGGGCTGCTGATTATATGCAGTTTCTGCTTGCCTCCAAGGACGTCGTGAGGGAGGAAAACAAAGTATTTCTGTACCGTCTAACATTCCTGTCTGTGTTAATCTTCCAGCATTCAGGATGTGGCCTCGCGCCGGCATGAGTATTGAAGTATAGAATATATTTCTCAAAGCGGTTTTACAGAGAAAGAAGAAAGCAATTGGCGAATTATTTCACAAAATGGACACCCTCTGCGTATTCTTAATACATTGACAATTCCGTGCTGGCGAAGTAACGTGGATGATGCGATTGGTTTCTGGCCAACATAATATACATACTTTAGATACTAAAGGGCCGTTTCTGGACTAACAAACTGTAGGAACTGGAGTCTGTTGGCAAGGGGCACTACAGTTCTTTTGCAGTCCCCAGGGATAGACTCAGTTGGTTCACTGTAGAAGAGGCCAGCTTCCCAGCATAGCCTGTGCTTTCCAATTTCTTGCCCATCAAGTGGGTTAGCAGCCTGTTGTCGAAGACCCTCTAGAGTAGGACATTCTCTGTGTCCTCTGCTATAGTCTGCCCTGTTGGTTCCACCTTCTGCCAGTAAAGACTGCATCTCAGGATGGTCAACAGGATCAAGATCTTCAAACAAAACAGTGTCTTCTTCCAGATCTTACTCTTCATAAACTGGGTCAACCACACATGGTTGTACCTCACACTCTGCCTCAGCAGGTGGAGGAGTCACAGGTGTGACCTTGGCAATCTTGGGGATGTCCTTGTTGGTAGCACAGGGGTGCTGTCTGTCTTTTTCCTTGAGGTCTTGGTTTTCCCCTTTGCCTCTTTTTTTCCAGAAATAGCAGTGAGCAACTCCTGTGGAGTCGGAGTGATAGTTTCCTCTACCAATTCCTCTGGAGAGCCTCTCAAGGTCCTCTCCCTTGCAGGCCTAGTGAGCTCCTGTTTCCTTTTACTGGGAGGCCTGAGGGTACTTGAAACAACTCCAAGAGTTTTCAGGTCATTACCCAACAGGACTCTCCCAGGCACTTCGCTCTGCACACTAACAGGCATTTTGAGAGTCATATCATTACACTGGATGAGAGCTGGTAACTGGGGAAGCATTTGCACAGGGCCTTCAGCTAACTTGGTGAGGCGTTTGGGTGCCTTAGCAACATCCTCCACCTTGAAAAATTATGCATCCACCACAGTTATGCTGGCTCCAGTGTGTCTGATGGCAGGAGTCTCCTGGCCATTCACAAGAACACTATCTTTATAATACATTTTAGTATTTGGTAAATTGTGCAGGCCCCAAGGCCCTTAAACAACCCCGTTGCAGCCCGATTCCCACCCCTCTCCCTGTTTCCCCGTCCCTCCCGCCTCCCGACCCGCCCCCTGCTCTCATTGGTCCTCTCACCCTCTATCACTGGTCCTCCCAGGGCAGCCCACTGCCCGTGCAGCCCTACGGCTAAGGGCCCAAGGCCAAGGGTGGCTCCAACAGAGGCACCTCCAGGAGGTGTCAGCAGGTGTCTACAGGGGAAGCCAGGGGCCAGCCGTCAACCAGCAACTACAAGGACCCGCAAGGTAGGGTGGCTTGGGTTGGGGAGAGGTACAACTCTACCCCAGATACCGGACCACTAGACAAAACCAATGCCGATCAATGTAATCACCGCCAACTGCCGCAAACAGCATTGATAGCAGGGCCTCTGCGCCCAAATTGCACTGTGTGACCCCAGACTGCACTGACGGGCCTCTCTCCAACTAGACAGGTCTCTCAAATTTAGCAGGGGTTCTGTCTCCTAATTGCATTGTATGATGTCTAGGTTGCACTGATAGGCCTCTCTCCCACTATACAGGTCTCTCAAATTTAGCAGGGGTTCTGTCTCCTAATTGCATTATATGATGTCTAGGTTGCACTGACAGGCCTCTCTCCCACTGCACGGGTCTCTCGTTTAACAGGGGCTCTGTCTCCAAACTGCACTGGGTGGCGTTTAGATTGCGCTGGTGGACGTCTCTCCCACTGTGCAGGTCTCTCAAACTTAGCAGGGGCCTGGTCTCCGAACAGCACTGTGCGATGTTTAGGTTGCACTGATAGGCCTCTCTCCCACTATACAGGTCTCTCAAATCTAGTAGGGACCCTGTCCCCAAACTGCATTCTATGAGGTTTGGACTGCACTGATAGGCCTCTCTCCCACTGCACGGGTCTCTCGTTTAACAGGGACTCCGTCTTCAAACTGCACTGGGTGGCGTTTAGATTGTGCTGGTGGACGCAAAAGTAAAAAATGACTGCATTGTATGATGTTTAAGTTGCACTGACAGGCCTCTCTCCCACTGTGCGGGTCTCTCAAATCTAGCAGGGGTTCTATCTCCTAATTGCATTGTATGATGTCTAGGTTGCACTCTGATAGGCCTCTCTCTCACTATACAGGTCTCTCAAATTTAGCAGGGGCTCCGTCCCCAAACTGCATTGTATGATGTTTAGGTTGCACGATTGGCCTCTCTCCCACTACACAGGTCTCTCAAATTTAGCAGGGGCTCCGTCCCCAAACTGCATTGTATGATGTTTAGGTTGCACTGATAGGCCTCTCTCCCACTACACAGGTCTCTCAAATTTAGCAGGGGCTCCGTCCCCAAACTGCATTGTATGATGTTTAGGTTGCACTGATAGGCCTCTCTCCCACTGCACGGGTCTCTCGTTTAACAAGGGCTCCGTCTTCAAACTGCACTGGGTGGCGTTTAGATTGCGCTGGTGGACGCAAAAGTAAAAAATGACTGCATTGTATGATGTTTAAGTTGCACTGATAGGCCTCTCTCCCACTATACAGGTCTCTCAAATCTAGCAGGTTCTCCGTCCCCAAACTGCACTGTATGATGTTTAGATTGCACTGACAGGCCTCTCTCCCACTACACAGGTCTCAAATTTAGCAGGGGTTCTGTCTCCTAATTGCATTGTATGATGTCTAGGTTGCACTGATAGGCCTCTCTCTCACTATACAGGTCTCTCAAATTTAGCAGGGGCTCGTCCCCAAACTACATTATATAATAATAATAATAATTTGGCCAATAATTATATGATGTTTATGTTGCACTGATAGGCCTCTCTCCCACTACACAGGTCTCTCAAATTTAGCAGGGGCTCCGTCCCCAAACTGCATTGTATGATGTTTAGATTGCACTGACAGGCCTCTCTCCCACTGTGCGGGTCTCTCAAATCTAGCAGGTGTTCTGTCTCCTAATTGCATTGTATGATGTCTAGGTTGCACTCTGATAGGCCTCTCTCTCACTATACAGGTCTCTCAAATTTAGCAGGGGCTCCGTCCCCAAACTGCATTGTATGATGTTTAGGTTGCACTGATAGGCCTCTCTCCCACTACACAGGTCTCTCAAATTTAGCAGGGGCTCTGTCCCCAAACTGCATTGTATGATGTTTAGATTGCACTGACAGGCCTCTCTCCCACTGTGCGGGTCTCTCAAATCTAGCAGGGGTTCTGTCTCCTAATTGCATTGTATGATGTCTAGGTTGCACTCTGCTAGGCCTCTCTCCCACTATACAGGTCTCTCAAATTTAGCAGGGCCTCTGTCTCCAAACTGCATTGTATGATGTTTAAATTGCACTGATAGGCCTCTCTCATACTATACAGGTCTCTCAAATTTAGCAGGGGCTCTGCCCCCAAACTGCATTGTATGATGATTAGGTTGCACTGATAGGCCTCTCTCCCACTATACAGGTCTCTCAAATTTAGCAGGGGTTCTGTCTCCTAATTGCAGTGTATGATGTCTAGGTTGCACTGATAGGCCTCTCTCCCACTACACAGGTCTCTCAAATTTAGCGGGGGTTTTGTCTCCTAATTGCACTGTATGATGTCTAGGTTGCACTGATAGGCCTCTCTCCCACTACACAGGTCTCTCAAATTTAGCAGGGGTTCTGTCTCCTAATTGCATTGTATGATGTTTAGATTGCAGTGATAGGCCCCTCTCCCACTATACAAGTCTCTCAAATCCAGCAGGGGATCCGTCTCCAAACTGCACTGTGTGGCGTTTAGATTGCGCTGGTGGACGTCTCTCCCACTGTGCAGGTCTCTCAAACTTAGCAGGGGCCTTGTCTCCGAACGGCACTGTGTGATGTTTAGACTGCACTGATAGGACTCTCACCAAATATACAGATCTCTCAAATAACCTAACTGCGCTTAGTTCAATACTCTACCAATCCCGCAAATCCACCACTACCTAACCCAACTAAATCCCATACCAGCAGACCGCTAACACCCTAACCCCCCTACCGACAGTGCACCCTTATGAAACATACCCTACCCACCGACAGAAAACAACACTGAGCCAGAGAACACCCCAGCGTATCCAGAGAAGGAAAACCGAGGTCATTGCGACCGCACAGCACAGCATAAAGGACCAACTACCATACCACACCTGCACCTAGACTGGGAAATGGCCCGTACCAGAAAAGGACGGCGAGAAAGAGAACAAGATCATGCAAGAAGAGACACGAACACACAGCACCGACAGAACCCACAAGAAACAGCCCCATTGGAAGAAAGCACGCCTAAAACAGCCACAACAGGAATAAAATCAACAAGAGAAAAATCCTTATGCCTCACACCTTACCTCGCAACAACCACGGTACACCGACACCCCAACACGGAAACCCCGAAACATGCAAAGAAGTTCCTGATACACACGGTAAATAGACAGGGGCACTCAACAAGAGAGTGGGAGGGCTCCGACCCCATTACCCCTTACATTACAAGAACAGAGGGGCAACATCGATTTCCACTACATCCCGCACAATACGGCGAAGTACCAACAACCAGCAATGCCACCCCCCACCCAACAACCGGACCCAATGAAGAAACCACCGCTGATCTTCATCCGAGTAGCATCACAGCAGAAACACCAAGACTAATCAGCCCTGTTATCAATTTACTAAACCGCTTCAATGAAGAAGCAGCTGTCACTGTTCTTCATCCTACCGACATCAATGCGGAAACTCTACGAACAGACAACTATAAACTCGAACAACAAATAACCTCAAAACAAAATCTCACCCAGAGAATCCACTGTAATCTAATAAATGCAAAATCAATGTCCAAACACTCAATGGAAATATACGACCTCCTGCCAGAAGGAGGCATAGACATCCTATTTGTAACCGAAACATGGCTAGACGACAACTACAAGATCACCCTCAACAACTGCCAGCCTGAAGACTTCAAATGCATCCAAACAAACAGAAAATCCAAAAGAGGGGGGGACTAGCGATCATCCACAAGGAACAACTGCCCATCAAAATGGAAGATCCACTAAACATCGACAAATGCGAATCCTTAATACTACGACTTTCAGTAAACCCCAAAACCAACCTGAATTTCATACTGATATACAGACCACCAACCTACGATGCGACTTTCATGGACACTTTCACAGAAGCAATCACTACCCTAGCCATCAAGCACAATCATCTGATCATCCTTGGAGATTTCAACATCTGGTTCGACGAAGAAACCACAAACACACAAAAATCCTTGACCGCCCAACTGGCAGCCATGAAACTACAACAACTAGTCAAAGGAGCAACCCACTCAGCAGGGCACACACTTGACGCAATCTTCGCCAACAAGGATCTCATCACCACCGCACCCCCAATTCAAATACTTTGGAGCGACAACCTCATTATTCCGTTCATAATCACAACGGCCGCTCTGACAAAAGAGCAACAAGAAAAACAACCCATCAGGATGAAAAGAAATTGGAGAACCATAAAAAACTCCAATCTAACCGAGCTCCTAGAACTCAGAAAACCACAAGCATCAACCATGGAAGAAGCAGACCTAGACAAAAAAGTTGCCCTACTTCATACCTGGATCGCAACAACCCTTGACGACATCGCCAAAGAAAAGCCCTTCACCCCATCAAGCAAGAAAACTACAGAAAAATGGTTCACCCCACTACTCAACGCCATGAAAAGGAAAAACCGAAAACTAGAATCTGAATGGAGGAACAACAACAACACTGCAAACCAACTGAAATACCTACAACAGATCCGCGCATATGAAAAGGAAATACAAAAAGCGAAGAGGAAACATTACGACAACCGAATCTTCAGAGTACCAAACGCTCAAAAAGAACTGTTCAAAATTATAAACGAAATAAAAAACCCACCGGCCTGCAACAACACGCCAATCAGATCGAGAAAACTCTGCGAGGACCTCGGAGACCACTTCAAAAACAAAATAACCTCCATCCAACACACCATACAAAACAGACAAAGCGTTCACAGCTCAAACCCCACCAACACAGACGAGGAACACGCAAACAAGCTACGAAACTTCCCAGAAATATCAGTTGAGGCTTTCGTCAAACTGGTAAACCAAAGCAACAAATCGGGTTCTCCTGAAGACCCTTGCCCCCCGGACATATACAAAACAATTCTCAAACCAGGAACCCCCATGGAATACCACAGGAACCTCCTCAACCTCTCAATCTCAACAGGTAAAGTACCACAGGCCTTCAAATCGGCTTACATCAAGCCACTACTCAAAGACACAACAGAAAACGTAGAGGACTTATCTAACTACAGACCCATCTCCAACATACCCTACATAGCCAAACTGCTAGAAACGTACGTCTACCAAATAACCCAAGAATTCATAGAAGAGCATTGCCTACTAGACCAGGCACAAGTTGGCTTCAGACCTATAAGAGGAACAGAATCGGTTCTCCTCTCAATATGGGACAACCTAAAAACAAACGCAGACTCAGACAACAGCACCGCCCTGATCCTCCTTGATCTGTCTGCAGCCTTCGACACTGTCAACCACGCCATCCTCATAAAGAGACTAGAAGGACTAGGGATAACAGACACTGCCCTACTATGGATCAAATCCTTCCTAAGAAACAGAACAGAAACAATATGGATGAAACCTTGTAAATCCAAACCCAGAGTCTCCACGTGCGGAGTACCACAAGGATCATCCTTCTCCCCGCTTCTATTCAACATCTACATGTACCTATTAATCAATCTCATCAAAAAACACGGCCTCACATGCTACAACTACGCCGACGATACTCAAATAATCTTCAACATACAAGACACCCGAGAAGAAAACACCACACTAGAGAATTGCCTTCGTGACATATTCAACTGGATGAACCTCAACCATCGCAAAATCAACCCAGGCAAAACAGAGATAATGATTGTTTCAAAAAAGGGAGGAGACATCAACTACATCCCCTGGCCAAGAGAGCTCGGCACCACACCAGAACCATCATCAACTGTAAAAAACCTAGGGGTTCTGATGGATAACAACCTCACTCTGGAGCACAAGTAAACTCGGTAATCAAGAAATGTTTCTTCCTCCTGCGAGCAGCAAAAAGGATCCTACCGTTCCTGTCATTCGCCAACAAAACACTCACCATCATCGCTCTGATCATGTCCAGAGTGGACTATTCCAATAGCCTATACCTGAGCATGCCCGAACGACTTCTAAAAAAAACTCCAACGGATACAAAATGTAGCAGCCAGACTCCTCCTCAAGCTACCCAGAAGAGAACACATCACACCTGCGCTAAAAATACTACACTGGCTACCACTGAAACAGCGAATAAAGTTCAAGGCCATGTGCATCACGCAGAGAGCAATACACAAACAAGGCGCAGAATTCCTAGGCGACAAACTGCGCCTACACCAACCGACAAGAACACTAAGATCAAGCACTGACATACGCCTGGAACCAAAACCCTACAACAGAAAAAAACTCGGAGGATCGTCTTTCTCTCACCAGGCACCTAAAACCTGGAATGACCTACCTAAGAATATACGGAATACAACAAACCTCCTAGCATTCAGGAAACTCCTCAAATCATGGCTCTTCAAAGCATAACCACGCACTAGAATGCCCAGACATTAAAACAATGACGAAAATAACTCCAACCTCGACCACTCCCAAATTGGACAAACACTCAAACCAAAGAACCAACCACTCGACAGAGCATAAGACATCATGGAAAATAGCCACAAAGGAAGGCTGCAGAGACTGACCACATACATAGACCCACACAAAAGCCCAATTGACTCTCCGACTCACACATACCGGACGAACATATCCAGACCGGCAGACGCATCTAGATAGACGCTGGCCTACGTCGCATCTGGATAGGATTGATTGAAGGATATCATGCCCGCACATAGAAAAACGTGGATGGTAACATGGGCCACACCTAGAGTTGTGAACACCAGCCTGCGTGGTGCTCAGATGGAGTTGTGAATGTTAGCATGCCCACACCTGGACAGGTCTCCAGACACTAGCCTGCGCCGCATCTAGGTGGGAGTATGAGTGTTGGCATGACCACACCTGGATGGAGTCCTGAGCGCTGGCCTGCGCTGCGTCTGGTTGGGAATGTGAGGGCCTGTGAGGGTCAGCAAGTGCCACACTCAGACAGAACTGTGAATGTTAGCATGGTAAAGGTCAGGTAACCCACTAACCAATATAAGCTCAAACTCTGCATACTTATCTCACTCAAAAAACTCACACAACCATCTCTCGCACAACAAGCCACACGCACTTCACAACACTGCAACAACACATAATTCGGAACAACAGCACACGCGGACTGACTCCGATCCAATACCCGCACCAAAGCTCAGCACCCGGTGTATACCGAGTTGAAGCTGCCAACAGAACACCACTCCTCTCACTATCCTACTCCCTTCTTCACCTTACTAACCCATCCCACCTTTATCGTTTACAGATCCGCCTGAGCGCCTGGGGACCAATCTGTTGGTGACGGTGCGTGGTACAAATACCTTTAACATTTAACATTATCTGGGATGGAATTATAGACATCTAAATTCTGTTGTTCCCACAAGCCCAGGGACACTAAAGAAACACTAGCTGAGACTCTCATGGGTTCATCAGCCAGCAGGTGAAAGTTTCCACTTGCCATAGGTACTTCTTCCTCTGGGGAAAAGGCTAAGGAGACATCGTGGAACCCTGAAGGTTTACCCTTACATCTGGGATCCCCTTTCACATGGTCTGTTGACCCACAAACATAACATTTCCCAAATGTCTTGATGAATGCGAGTTTGTTCTGACCTCCATTTGGTTTGGGTCCAGATGGTGCATTAGCCTGATTTGGTTTCCATTGTGGTTTACCCTTATATTGCTGTTTGTGGCCCTCTTTTGGATTGGAGGTATAAGAGTTCTCCTTGTTATCTTTCTTTGGCTGCTTTCCCTCATCCTTCTTCTGAGTTGCCCCAGAATCCTTTGTGAGTAGCCCTGTTGGCAACCCACAAGTCAGCAGCCTTAGCTAACTTCTTTGTATCTATCTCCTTAGAATCAGCGAAGTGCTGTCTGAGCTCAGGAGAGCAGGCATCATAAATTGACTCCAACATAACACAATTTCTCATTCCTTCATAAGTGTTTACTCTGTAACCCTTAACCCAACATCTAAGTGTTTCAAACATTCACATACCCAAGGGGTACCATCATGCTTTTTGAGGGTCCTAAACCTCTTAAGGTACTGGGAAGGAGTCTTCCCAAATATAGCAATTAAAGCTAGCTTCACACACTCATAATCCATCCTCTGCACCTCCCCCAACTCCATCACAACATCATATGCAACAGTGGGTAGCCTAGAGAAGAGCCACGGAAGCAACTGATTCCCTGTAATGTCTTGAATCCCATGGTTATATTCAAACATTGCTAACCAATCCAAAATATCAAGCTTAACCTCATACATACCCACAATTTCTTTAGGCATACAGGGTCTCTTAGGACTGGAAAACCTAGAAGACTCTGGGAGAGAAGCATTCTCAAGAGATAACTTTTTCATTTCTAGTTCATGATTCAATTCCATTTCTCTGAGCTTAAGTTCTTGATGCTTTTGTTCAGTTTCAGAATTTAAACATTTAAATTCCAATTCAAGCCTCATCTTTTCTAGAGCAATGAATTCAGGACTGAGTGTAGGACCTGGTGGGGTCCCAGTGGACAAAGGTTGAGGTGGTTGAGCAGGTAAAGGAGCAGTGAGGCCTACATTTGGGGACACACTTGTTTCACTTGACTCATCAATAATAGACACATTATCATCCTCACCATTTTCCACATTTGCTGAGGGGTTAGGTATTTCAGACCCTCCCTCCAGACTTTGTTTCTCTAACAACCTTTCAATCAATTCAGATTTTTTGCCTTTAACAGAGAGATTCCTTTCTCTACACAGATTTTTTCGTGATGTTTAGCCTTGTGGTTAGTTGATCCAAGGTAATAGCAGCACTCTAAGTGTAATCACTATACTTGAGCCTCACCGCTGTACACCAGTGTCAGGCAGAATTATATGCAGTACCCTTTGGGAACATCACACACAATTAAGACTACAAGTGACAGTACAAATTCACCTTTGGTGCAAGCCTGTACTACACAGTGGGGGTCATTACGACCCAGGCGCTAATTGCGCCAACTTTACCACCATGGTGTAAACTACATTTACACCATGGTGGATGGCGGATTTACCGCCCCATTCCAAGGTGAGTGGGGCGGTAAATCCCCATTTCCCATTTTCCCTTCCCCATTCCCATTTTTGCCCCATAGGGCATAATGGGAGTGGGGAAGGCGCTAATTACGCCACCGTAAATTACGGTGGTGTAATTAGCATCATGGCAGGTTAGCGCCATGGATTTTAACGGCTGCTCAGAGCAGCCGTTAAAATCAGAATAGGCGTTAAGGGTTAACGACGGCGTTAACCCTTAACGCCTGGGTCGTAATGAGGCCCAGTAAAGTGATAGCGATGGCTGAGCATCCAGATGTATCTCAAGAGTAAGTGAGCAGTATCAATAGTTACACAAAAGACAGCAATTACTATGATTCAAACAAACACTGACTCGAGGTTTCTGAGTAAAAGAATATACATTTATTTACACATCAGTTGTAAAACATTTCACTAAAGTAAAGCAGTTGAAAAATCACACCCTTAATACACCACACCACTCCCAGTAGATTCTGGACAATTTAAGCTCAAAATGAAGTGTGGGCAAAATGGCACTCCAATAATTTAAAAGGGAGGGAAAGCAAAGGTAGACAGAAATTGAGCAGCAGGTAAGTAAGCAGGGCAATCTAGAAAAAGGAACCACAGTGAGGGAATCAAATCAAAAGGGCTTAGGGCCAAAGTCAATAGGACAAAAGTCTTTTGCTCAAGATCACACGGTTCAGGGTAGTTCGCGGTTAAGTCTTTGCCAAGAGTTCAGAATGAAGTTGGTCAGATGAAAAGTTAGTTTAAAGAGAAGAGAAGGACAAGCCCTCAGATTGGTGAAAGGTTTCCCACGCCTTCACCACGGTGGAACGAATCGAACAACCGGATTTGCACAGTACCTTTAAATTGAGAAGAAGCAGCATCTGAGGTGGATGTTCCTGGCAGGTCCTGCAGGCTCACGTTTCCTGAAGCGACTGTCGGACAGACACGAAGTAGGAAGACTGGAGGGTCCTGGACTGCCCAGGGAAGAAACCAGGAGAAGAGCAAAGCAACAAATGCAAGGTGCGCTCCTTAAAACCCAAGCAGGGTCCGTCCTTCCTGGCTATCCGGTGTACTGTAGCTCTGTACAGCAAATTCGACGAGAGGAGGGAGTCCTGGCTTGCAGTTTGGGCAAACTGGTTGGTCCCACCAGCTCAGACGAAGAAGATTCCTGGTATATCTTCTCTGTCGTTGGAGCCTGAAGATTCGGACCTGCAGCAGGGCTTCACCGAGTGGTATAGTCTTGGTAGGGGTCCTCTTCTGTCAGCTCCTCTTCGGTTCTCTCGTTCCAGTGGCGACTCTGCCTTTCTAGCCCCAGAGACCTGCTTTTTATGCACTTTTCCCCCATTCACGCAGCCTGGCTGTCAATCACACAGCAGGGTGGCTCTCCTGGCGGGACAGTCACCTAGCCAATCAAACATGAGTGCGACTTTGGTTACCAAGGGAACCCATGGCAGGGGTCCTAAAACCCCTCCCTCACATCCTGCCTACCCAGACTTTCAGGCACCTAAGGAGGGCTTCTGTGCAGAAACCTGCGAAAGGATGGCTAACAAAGGAACCAAACCTTGTTTGGCGCACAGAGAAAAACACAAGAAAGACTTTTACAAAAAGAAAAAGCGAATAAACCCAGCCAGAACCAAATTAAAACAAATAAGGTCCAGCGGATTTAAGTTTGAGTCTACCAAGATAGCCTAAAACAATATCAAGGTTATTTAAGATAAGCGTGGTAGGAAAAATAGGTTAGTTACCACTGCCACCAGCCAAGTCTTAATGAAAAGGGAGCGAAACAATGCTCCAAGAGAAACAGACAAAAATCGATACGTATTAACCCTTTCCGGTACTCGATGTAAGATCATTTGTACTGGATCTGTGGATTTAAACAGACTAATAAAGTCAATGGCAACTTTACATGTTCAGGGAGACAATAGTCAGTCCCAGAAAATGGAGTCTGAGTTGGGAAGTCTAAAAGACAACCCTGTGTCACTGCACTGAAGGTGCTGTGTAACACACAGTGAAAAGAGGATGCCTGTGGAGTAGGTGAGGCTCCACAGTCTATGAACACAAAATATGTAAAACACACACAGCAAAACACATGTTAGAGTGGGAAAAAAGGCTCACACTCTAACCAGGCGAAAAAAATAAATCCTAGAAATCCAGCAAAGCTGCTGAGGGACTCAGTAGGTAAGGGAAATTAGCCATTTTGGAAAATTCTCCCTAACACCTGGGCCCCAGCCGTGCAAGCACACATGCATACCCATTCACCCACCAACCTCTCACCTAGTGAGAGCTGGT
The DNA here is from genome assembly GCF_040938575.1 of Ambystoma mexicanum. Lineage (NCBI taxonomy): Eukaryota > Metazoa > Chordata > Amphibia > Caudata > Ambystomatidae > Ambystoma > Ambystoma mexicanum. The sequence goes on along the minus strand of NC_090927.1, from coordinate 580,091,738 downwards.
GAATGTTTTAATTGGAGGGGTGTAAACCCATTACCCACAAATATGCCAACGAACTAAAGGGGATTCAGGGTGTGTCCCCTCCACACTCCCTCGGAGAACATTTTTTGAATAATGGGTTAAAGTGGTGCATTATAAACCACACTTTATGTGAGAAACTGGATAAAAAGCCAGACAGTTTGTAATTGGTTTTTACAAGTGTTTCCAATCCAAAAAAATCATAGATGCAAAATAACACCAATAGTGCACAGGAGAATTTGACAATGCATTTTTATAATGCATTTGCCCACCATATACGCCACTGTAAAAACATTCGAGCTGGCTGTGCCCATACATGTTCATGATGGCTGCACCAATATATGCCAGTATTTCCATAAAAGAACATAGTCATGCTTTGCCCATAATGCTGGTAACAATACTATAAGAAAACATGTCCAGGCTGCATCTGCCAATATATGGCCCTATCCCCACATAAGAACACACCCCTGTTGTCGTTGCTATTAAAAAGGCCATGCCACAATAAGAAATCATATTCAAACTGGCTGCACTGACAAGGCAGTGAAGCAGATAGTAACACTTACCATGCTTGCTTTCTGAAAGATGCTCAGTAAAAAAGTCTAGCCATGTAGTAACACTTGGCATGCTTGCTTTGTCAAATATGCCCAACACAAAATATCATACCACAGTAAGGAATGGGTAGACTGGATGCATCAAAATGCCAGTCTAGCTACATAATATCACTTATCATACTTGCTTTATCATAGATGCCCAGTAAGAAAAATGCCATGCCTATCCCCCAGCCCCCTCTAGCGCTTCACACGTACACATAATCACATTCATCATGAATTTGATTGTGTGTGTGTGATAGCCATGGCATTTTGTACTGGGCATAGATACCCAGTAAAAGATGAAATGCCTGCCCTCTCAGGCCCCCAGCGCATCGCATGCACAGATAATCAATTACGTTTGCTTGCTGATTTTGGCTGGTTTGGTGGGGGGATTGTGCAGCAATGGCATTTGTAGATGCTCAGTAAAAAATGCTGTTGTTGCACATAAAAAACAACTACCCACCTGCCAAAATAATCTCCCCAGTGGCCCAGCACATACACATTCATATAACATTGACTCGCTCATTTACTCCCACCATTCACACGGCACCCATACAAATCATACACTCACTTACACACACATTACACAATACATAACACACCCTTGGATGCAAACAAACATGCAAACATCCAACACTGACGCATGCACACACACACTTAAAAAAAAGATTACTATTCTTTAGCTGTTGCCTAAATCCATCTTCTCTAACTAAATCCGTCGGACTAAAGGCCTTCAGCACCCAAGCTACATCACGTAGACAGCGGCCAGAAAGCAGGGACAGCTTCCTGGATCCTGACCTGTGCAGTGGAAGCGGAGCCGGAGTGCCTCTATCTTGTGCCAAAACCACGGAATTGCTTTTTGAAGTTGTAGTGTGTGCACTCTACTTCAGAAAGAAATAATTTCTTCTTTCATTGCTGTCTGAAGTCAGAGTGCACCTGCTCTGAATTATTTCTTTCTGAATCTGGACAGCACGTGCACCCCTCTTCCCCCCAGTCATGGTGGGGCAGGTCCCCGCTACGCCACTGCACACCATGTAATAAGTATATTTCCATAACAATACAAAAACAAAACTCAAGAAGTGTTGCCTCACAAAATGTTACCTAATTAAAATAGACACAAACAAAGTTTTCCCTAATAATAAAACAAAGGAAGTTTTTCCGAATGAAATGTAATAAATGAAATAGCTAACCTAAACAAAGGTTCCACTAACTAAAATGGAGATTAAAAGCTTGTCTTTCACAAGGTGGTGCCTAATCCACCTGCACACATTTTCCAAATCCTACCCCTAGTGTATGGTAAATCCTGACTTGCCATCCTGCAGCCTACCTCAATCCCACAAAATCAAAGGGGAGTTGCCTTTTTCCTTAAATGGAGGGCCAAGCTCAGTTTCCTTTATAAAATCTCACCTGAATCTTTTGCCCCTGCTTTCTTCAGTTCATGTGATATCTAAAAACATTCCCTGTCCTTCATCATCCAGCAACAATCCAGGAACCCATGCACTATTAGATACAAAAAATACGGGGATAGAAACGCCTGCGTGCTGGCTCTCAAAATTTGTATTGCAAATATATGTGACCTCGCCCGCATCGTCACCAAAGCCTGGAAGCTCTATCCAAGTCTTCCATAAAAATTATGGTAGTTAAATTGATATTGGTTTGGCTAGTTGCGCAGGGCAAGCAGAATTGTTATATTCTCATGGACAATTGTGAAAAATTAACACATAGGGGGTCATTATGACCCTGGCAGTAGGGGGTTAACTTGCCGGTAGAGTTGCCAGCCCCGTTAACCCCCTACCGCCTCATTATGAGGTGTCCTTAGCGGGTCCCGCGAGCAGAACAGGATGCAAAAAACAGACCCGTCATTAACAGGCCCGTTGTTTGCATCCTCCCCATTCCTATTGATCCCTATGGGGGCTCAATGGGAATGGGGATGTACCGGGTCCGGGTTCCTTGAATGGTGAAATACTGGGCCCGCCAAGGTCGGAATGGCCCGGTATTTCCCCATTCAGGGAACCCGGTACCTGGGTATGGGGGTACCCATACCGCAAATAGCGGCATGGCTACCTCCATAGACGTAATGACCCCCATAGTATTTAAATTCATCAACTGCTCACGCAAATAACTAATGAATACAAGATCTATAATTTCTGTTGAGACCTTTTTTGCATCCCTAATACCCAGTATCCAAACGTGAGCAAATGCAAAATGGCTCTAAATTGTAAAATGGGAGCTGATCCAGTTGGCTAACGATACTGAGCAAGGATTGAACGTCACAAAGGTGGAGCTGTGGGCCCTTAGATTAATGACAATGTAAAATAGGTATGTGTTTGAAATACTGACAGCCATGGAAGGAGGTGTTTGCAAAAAGAGTGGGAGTTCATGTTGCACATTCATACCTTCCGAAGATGCTGAAAATGGGACATTGTCACACGTCATTGCAGCAGTCCATGAAAAAAGTAGCTAGCGTTCAAGAAGAAGATTGGTTTACCCTGGCCTTCAGCTGGGCCCCATCATGGCTTGGAACATTGGTGAAAATGCTGATGCCGATCATCGTGCTTGTCTTGGTGATTTTCTGCACGTGTCAATTGGGTCTCCGGTGTTGTGCCAAAGCAGTGCCTAATACCACAATGTCTCAAATGCATGATTTATTAAAAAACATGCAGTAATTGACTGCTTGCAGCTGACACGTGTTTTGACCAAAGGTCGTTCAAGGCTGCCATAACAAGCACAATATTTCTTTGTAGAATACATCATCATAAAAAAACTGCATATTGTATAAGTATCACAAACAAATGCATATCAATTCATAGAACAATGTACAAATAAATTGTCACTACATACCATATGTGTTTATAATCAGCAAGTTGGGCAAAGAAACACAAGAGACAGAAAAACACAGGACATATAGGGCTTGATTCACAGAACGTTTTCCTATGGGATTACCCATTATAAAAATGCTTCAGTGAATCAGGCCCATAATACTTCCATGATTCTTATATTACATCATTCATTGCTACGTAGAACATTTGAAAAAACTATAATAGCACTTCCATAATTGTGGGTTGTGCTGTATCATGTGCTGACACTGTTATGCTAATGGTTTCCATTCCATGGCACACCATGCAAACATCCCCATTCTAGGCGACTAATTGGCCAACTGGCAATTTTTGGAAGCCCTTCTGTCAGATGACGACAGATACATTCTCACATGTATTCACACTTACATATTCTGAGGAAATCCAAGTATCTTATTTGGTGAGTGACTACGCTATAGGCAATGCCCACACTCGTTCCAATAATTCACAAAACATGCAATGTTTAAACCTTAATTTAACAGCATTTCTATTACTTCCTTATGAAGCTCAGAGAAGTCAAGCGCTTCAAATCTTAGGTGAGTTAGCATGCTGGGATTTAAGATTGTGTTGGTATGGAAATGAGTATATCCCACCCCCCTAAGCGCATTAAGGTTAGTGGAATCCCCTATAAAATAGTACATTGTATAAGGAGAAGAGAACTGCACTATGGAACTTGGTGCAGAGGTAATATATCGCAAACAGAAGATGCATAACATTAGGAGACACATAAAAAGAAATGCCATTTTGTAATTATGACATAAGCACAGGATAGCATGACCGCGCTGCACCAGTCGATCCCCATAGAAGGATTTAACTAGGCCCAAATACAGAATGAGTCCATGCCACCAGTTCTCATGGAAGTTCACTTCTCCCCTGTCCCTTCACTGTTGAAAACGTTTGGTATCTTTGGGAGGAATGCACCCTGCAAGGCTGTGAGACAATACAAGGCTCCGTGCAGTGCCCATCATCGCAACCAAGCTGCCATCAGGTCTCTAACCCCCACCCAGACCACCACGAGCCAGAGCCCACACCAATGACCTGACCCCCATGTCCCTGCACTCCATGATAGCCAGCAACCCCATCCAGCCCCTAGCATAAACCAAGTGACCATAAAAGATCTAAGCATGTGGGACTGTTTCACCCCTCAGCATAAAACACACCCTTTGTAACACGAGGTACAAGGAGGGATAAATTATAGATCCAAGCAAGGGTAGAAGCTTTGAGTGCGAGAGGTGCAGTATCAACGAAGCCCAGAATGTGTGGGGCAGTATGACTGTATTTCTCCCCCCCCCTCCCCCCTGGCACCGATCCCAAAGATGCCCAGGGACATGCCACAGTGATGAAGTAGTAGGCTTAGTGTGCTAGCTTAGATTTAACAATGTATTTCATGAGCGAACGGACCTTCACTACACAGCAAGATGAGCCTATCTGACCCATGTGGAGCCTGATTGACTGGGAATGAACCAACCAATTTATGTATATTGTCCACCCAATGAACTGTGTGGGTTTAGACCCTACATGTGATGTCATCTATGAAACTGTTGCCCCTCATAAGGCACTGATATGTATACTGAAGGCGGAACGTTCTCGAGCAGCAGAGTCCTTTGCTGATATTTGCATTATGTACTATTAAACCTTGTTATCCTTGCAAGCTATCTCCTGGCTTATTTCCCTGGAGGGCTGTATTCACTCTGGACTGTGCATAAACAGGGACTTGCCTTTATTTGGTGACCTTGCCGACATGATCCATCAACACAGTACTTGCTGAGGTATGCAGGCAGACTCTCCGGAAGGGCCGTGCCCACCTACAATGACCATTCTCAAAACGCGTACACCGAGTGGCCTTGTAGGAGCCCTCTTTCTAGGATCCCCCTGCACTTTGGAGCAGGGTGCGGCCTCAACGAGAGGTGCAGGCCTGTTGTGGAACCCCATGAATGGAGGCCTTTGGGAGAACGTGAACACGTCAGTATAGCCTGCAAGGGATAACAAAGAAAGGGTGACTGTTTGGAGCAATATGAACAGTGTGAACACGCAGTGAGTGAAAGGGAGAGTGGATATGTTCATGGATTGTGTGATTTTTGATTTTTTGGCTCTTTCATTTACTTTTTAAGGATATTGAGGTTGAGGAAAACAGAATAAGGGCGCCCCCCCCCCCCCCGAGTATGGGGAGAGGGTGGCACCACATGGACTGTCTTGACCAGTGCGGGAAAAATATGAGGAATATAGGAGCTCTGTATAAGTAGAGAGTTCGGGAAAAGTAGTGGTTGTTGTTTTTGCTTGTTATTTTAGTTTATTTTGTTGGTGTATTTTAATGTCTAAGGGGGAGTACCAGGAAGGGTGTGGTATGATGTGTATGGGTGCATCAGGAGAGTGTGCAGTGGGGGCGTGAAGAAGTTCTATTGGGGAATAGTGGGTGGGGGAAATTGCACTGATAATTCTATTGTGAATTCATTGACAGTATTGACGTATTGGAGACAAGACTGAAATGCATATGCTTTAAATGATCTAAACAAATTGCTGTTTTGACTGTGGCACAGTAGAATAGGCGCAGCCCCAATACAAGACGCACGCCAGACATGAACATGGGGTGGACACACCCACTGACCATATATGTAAGGCCTTGCCCTTGTGGTGTGAAAAAATTAAAAAATATCACAATCAATGGATGACTGAGACTAAGGGGGTGGGGGAAATGCCCAACTCCTGGCCAGAGCAAGGATCTTTGACAGACGTGTGCTGGAACACATGTCCACTTTCCTGGCAGCAAAGTATAAGGGGAGAGCATTACAAAACAGAAGGAAAGTATTGAACCTCTGGAAAATGTTTGAAGAAACAGAGAATCTGAAGGGAGAAGGGCCGACACATGACACTAACAAGGAGACAGGTGCAGGGGAGGGTGAGAAGAATGTGGAGAGTAAAAAGGGGATATATCCGCTGGCAACCCGCATAGCAGAAGGGTATACAACACCAACATATGTGTCAGTGGGCACAATGCTTGCAACACCAAGCACAAACCCAACCTCGCCATATGTCTCACCTTTGGAGGTTACCACCCACACCGGAGTAAGCGCGAGAGACTTAGTACTGGTGTCAACACGTACTGAATTAGCCAGGCTACGGGCAGCATGTGATGCCACCAGGGCAGTAGAGACACTGATGCTGCCCACAGGGGTACCCCCCGCAACCACCCATAGATGAGTGGAAGTCAGGTGAGCTCCTAATCAGAATAGACAGTGCACTGATAAGAACCATTCATGTAGAGCATCACAGAGAAACAGACAGCCTGGGTTATGAGAATGTGGGGTCCCAAAGAAGGGACGAGGAATATTGGAGTGATTTCAATGACACTGGGAAGACGGGGAGGGAATCGCCGAGCAGGCACCCCAGGCTACGCCGAGACTAGAACGTTTATGGGACAGAAGGTTGAGGGACAGAAGGTTGAGGGAAAGGTTTGGAAGGATAGCTTTAGCATGAAAAAAGTGCAACTAAGGGTGGGAAAGGAAAAATGAAAACGCAGATGCCACTGATACTCAAGGATGCAGGGCGCCCTCACTATGTACCTTGGGCGCAAATGGATACGAATGACCTCCTTAAGGTGCTTCCCCAACTCAAAGCGGGGAGGCAGGGAAGCGGATTGATGCATTTGAAAAGAACATTGCACGGGTGCCCTTAGCAATAGGGGATATCAAAGAATTATTGGTAGCCGCAGTCGGAGACCAAGCAGAGACTATGTGGATTAAAGCAGGACACCCAAGAGTAACGTTGGGTAATGATGCCCATGATGGAGCATTATTTAACAAGATTAGAGCGCGGGTATGGGACACGTTGCGGCAAACGATCCCAGGCACCCCAGATTTACAATCAATTATGCAGTGCACAATGGGGGATGAGGAAGACACTGCACAGTACATTCTTAGGGTTCAAGAGATGTGGAGAGCGGAAACGGGAAGTGCCTCAGATCAGTCAACATCACTTTTTCATTTTATAGTAAAAAGAGGCCTACTCCAAAGAAGTACAGAAGGCGCTTGAGAAGATAGCTGGCGTGTAAGCTAAGCAGTGGCCTGAAATCCAAAGTATTATAGTTCACCACTGTAGGAGAATCAAAAAGCGAGAAAAGGAAACTATTCAAAGGTGACAGGCTGAGTAAATGAAACTGATCCACACCGCAGAATAACTTTGATACCATACGAGATTCATCAGGCTTACAAACAACTAACCCCAGAAATCCCTGGGCCCTGCCACCCACACCACCAGCAGCAAGCAGTTCAGCATTACCAGCCCTGCCCTAACCCACAGCCAGCAGAGAATAGAAACTATTTTGGTACTGTGCCTAATGGCACAGTGGCTCCATTTCAAGGTGCTACAGTTGTGGGCAAAACCTTTCTCGTTCGCTGGGACAGACACACACCCTGAGTAGGACAGCCCACAGAGAGCACTTGCGTGTGCAGTGCTGTCAATAACCCTACATCCAGAAGAGGAACCGTTGGTTGGGGCAGAGATAGAGAACAAATAATTCATCTTTATGGTGGACTCAGGAGCGGAGAAGTCGTGCATCAGTGAAGGTGACTTCCTGCTGTCAGGAAAGACTCTCGACATGCAGGGATTCTCTGGGGCCATTTTAACGGTTTCATATACAAAAGATCTAGACGTCAAAGTGAGAGGGAAGGTCGTAAATGCCCCCCTCCTATACCTTGAGTGTTCTCCTGTTAACTTGCTCGCTAGGGATCTGCTTAGCAAGTTGAACATAACGATCTCATTTACAGACAGAGGTATTGCCAGCGCCACACATGGCATGTGCTCACTAAGAGACTAAGAGCAATGCTTGTGATACATGCCATGGCAAGTGATGTGGCAGTACGAGGTATCCCTGTCAACTCGGACATGTTCATTTACGGCATTAAAGTGCTTGCTCAAGCCATCCCTCAGATCACAATAACATGCTGGAGAGTGGCCACCGACTTCTATTTTCGACCTGTAGTATTCCCTGAGCTGGGTGCAGGGAAAATACTATCATTAGTGTTGGAAGGTTTATTTGTGTTCGCAAAAAGGATTGTAGTACTGGGTACTGATCCTCACGGGTGCCAATGGTGAAATGTGTTATGCATTGATCCCGCTGTGCCCCTGAGAGAACTGACTGATGAAGAACTTTTTGAGGAGGACAACAATGATGGAGAGATCATCCTCGAGATTTGCACACCCTGTCAGATCCTGATACAATACAGAAAAGTTCAAGGTTCCATCATGGCTGTAGCCGCACCAACCCATTCAGCCAAGCACACATGCAGCACGTCCCCACACATTAATGGACGACAAACCCACACGATGTAGGGATGCTAAAAGAAGTGACCCCTGTAAAAATCCAGCTTAAACCAGGGGCAGTGCTCCCACCGGTGAAACAATACCGGCTGTCCAGAGAAGCAGAGGAGAGGATCACAGAAACACTACAGGCCCTGCTACACCAAAGGCTCATAGTACCCTCCACTTCAACATGCAATACGGCCATATACCCCATTAAAAAGGCAACAGAGGGCAGTTAGAGGATGATCCACGATCTCTGCCCCCTTAATGACGTATTACAGAAGGAGTTTCCACTGGTCCCCAACCCAGCGTCCATTTTGTGCAGCATCCCCAAGGAGGCAACTAATTTGACTGTTGTGGATTTGAAAAATGTCATCTTCTCCGTACCCCTTCACCCAGACTCCCAATACCTCAGAGCCTTTAGTCTGGGGGAAAGCGCCACAAGCATACTTCTTTGCCTCAAGGGTACTGTGAGAGCCACAGTATATTTAACAGGATATTGCACAAAGACTTAGGTAATATCCAGGTTCACAGCACAATAATTCAGTACGTAGATTATTTGTTAGTATGCAGTGACAGTGAGCAGGGATGGCGAAGAGACTCAATTGAACTATTGCATTTGCTAGCAAGGAAAGGGTACAAAATGGACAAGGGAAAACTCCAGTACTGACAACTGGAAGTACTTTACCTGGGGCAACTCATCTCCAAAGACGGAAAGAGAATTATCCCTGACACTTATTGCAGGGCATGGATTCTAGATTATGCAGCATACACAAGGCCACTCCTAAAGGGCCTCAAGAGAACAACAGAATAGATGTGTCCCCTTGTGATGATCCAGAGTTTCGATAACTTAAAGAAGTCATTTCAACAGCACCTTTCCTTGCCACCCCAGACTACACACAGGAATTTTATATTTTCTCACACTCAAACTGTATACTCATGACAGCAGTACTCACCCAGAAGAGCACTATGGGCCATAAGCCACTGGCCTATTACAGTGGCACACTCGACTCCGTCATGCAGGGACAGTTTGCCTGTGAACAAGCTCTTGCAGCTGCAACCTTTGCAATTGAAAAAAGCTCCACAATTGTTATGGGGTGCTCAGTGACGGTGTGTGTGGAGCACTCACTGTTTACGATCTTGGACCACTCAAAGTCAACCCTCACCACACAGAGGGCATAAGCGTCTGAGATTATGTTATCTAGTCCACATATTCACGTTGTGAGGTACAAAACAGCGAACCCATCCACATTCCTCACACAACCATGCAGCGCCGAAGATCTGCAACAGCATGACTGTGCATTTTATGAAGGCGAAGACAATTATATCTCAAAACCCAAAGACAGCGCCCTAGAGGAGGGAGAAATCCTCTTTGTGGACGGGTCAGCATCAATTGATCAAGAGACAGGAGAAATACATGTTGGGGCAGCAGTGGTGTGCCTAGAAGGAGGATATAAAACACTTGTAATGAAAAGATTGGCCATACATTATTTGGCCCAAGCAGCTGAACTGGTAGCCCTTATTGAAGCCCTATGGGCAGCGAAACAGTGTTATGCTAACATTTATTCAGACTCTGCTTATGTCACCACCACATTGCACGCAGGTCTGGCACGCTGGAGAAGGAGGGGCTTCAGGTGAGCTGATGGCTCACCAGTACAACATGCCGCCCTACCCAGTGTTCTGATTTCCGCCCTTGCCGAACCCTCTGTAGTGGCGGTCATTAAAAGCACCCATCCACAATACTGATGACATCTTGTTGGGGAATGCAGCTGCTGACGCAGCAGCAAAATCTACAGCATATCTTCCAGTGGCCACATCTGCTGAGTACGTTGTGACCACAATAACCACCAGACCAGAAACAGACGGGTACACAGCCCTCCCAATAGTACAAATAATCGAGCTGCAACATAGAGTGCCACCAGAAGAGCAAGACACATGACTTAAATGTGGGTGCGTGCAATCCCCAACTGATCCTATTATGGAGGCAGAAAAGCACAGGGAAAATGGTGATGCATGTAGAATTGTTACACACAGCCTTTGAGCAGTTACATTACCCTTCTAATAGCTCCAAGCAGCAGATTGCAGCAGATATCCAGGAAGACTGGTTTATTACCAAGCTACAGGAACACCTCTCCATGATGGTCGTTCAATGCACCACCTGCCAAGTGTTCAGCACAGGGATGACACTCAGGACATTGTGAGAAACCCTGCTGCACCACATTGACTATGCAGACATGGGGGAAAGATACAATGGGGCACGATATCTGATTGTGGTACTGTGTCCATTCACAAGATGGGTTGAGGCTGGTCCATGTGCCCACCCAGATGCCCAATGTGCAGCAAAATTCCTTGTAAGAGAGGTGTTCCCCCGATGCGTGGTGTGTGACGTTTTGAGATCAGATAATGGCACCCACTTCTTCAATGAGCTCTTCAAAGAGACCACAGTACAGTAAGGCATAAAACACTGTATGTGTTCAATTAACCACCCATAAGCAAATGGGGTGGTTGAACGAATAAACTGCCTACTCAAGAGCCGACTCTCAAAATTGTGCAACACCCTAAAAAATAACTGTGTATATTGTTTACCCCTGGCCCCGTTTAATTTTCGCACACTGCCCAGTAAAGACCACCACCTCTCCCCTCATGAAATAGTAACTGGCAGACGCATGCAAACCCATCTCCGCTGTGAGGAGAGTGTCAGATGCCCATAGAGCAGCAGCAATTCTGGAGAAGAATTCAAGCAGTATCTGTCTCAGCTAACACGTGCAATCAGGTGCATCTCAAAACAAATGGCTCCACCACACATAGAAGATGCACAAACATCAACTGCCCCACAAACTGATGAGGTTGTGTTTTCCACCCCTCTCGCAGAAAAAGTGAAGGGGCTCAGATATTGGATACACCTCTCAGACATTCTCAGGGCCCCACCCAATTCGACACCCGCTGTCCAGAGCTAATACAAGGAATCTACCTCACTTTATGTAGCTTCATGCTGCCCATATGAGTGCATGTGAAAGGGTTCAATATACATGCATTGCTGCTAGAGCATGGCCTACTTAAATTAAAACTCTCTCTCTTTCTCTTTTCCTCTTTCTATCCCTTCTCCTTACCTCGTGTTCCCTAAATTCCAAAACCTCCCATCCCTCTGTCTTACCCGTTTTTTCCAAACTACATGTTTTGCTGCGATGGAAATGTCCACGCCAAGATGTTCTTCAACTGTGGCTAGAAATAGTATTAGTAGCACTAGAATGCATAGCTATGATTGTGGCCAGCACTTTGTAGCCATTTTGTTTACCATATTGATGTTTTCATTAGGTATATATTGGGGAATATCTTTTAACTGGGCTGCCCATCTAAAAGAAGGGGGGCCACGGGGAGTTGGAAAACAAGTATACCCTCCAATTTAACCAAATAACAAACCCAGACCCGAATGAAAGAACGAGTGAGAGTATACGATTTAATTCCACAGAACCAAGCAACATAGCGAGAACCGTGTATAACGTGGCCCCCACAAATAGTAGCAACTCCCAAACCATTTTATGTAAAAGTAACATTTTTGAAATCTTACTTCGCAATGTCAAGAACAATTAGTGTAATACAAACAGTGTAAATATTACAAATAGTAGAAGCAGGGTAGCTAAAAGGCACATTCCATGCCATAAAAGAATAAAAAGACAAGCACGTAAATTTAAATATGATGCATACCATGGCTTTGTGCTAGACGCGATTGAAGATATTCGTCATCCCGAGCACTCCAATAGTTGGTAAGCCGACATGAATACAGTGTTAAGACGAACCACAAAGGGGAGTTGCTATGTCCGTTCCTTAATACCGCACGCATCTGGGGCACCAATTGTTTTAGTACCACAGGAAGAACCGATGATAGAGGCCCAATGCCTAATTCATGTTGCGCTATATAGTATCAAAGGCACATTCCAGACACACAATGTCCACCTAGAACTTATTAATCCGAACGCCAAAAAAAGCAAAACGAGTTCCACCAACCCCAACTGTCTGAAAGAACCGTACCTGGTGATCAAAAGGGCAAAATACACCAACAACAAGTGGCAAGAAACAACCCTCACATGTAAAGATGAAGGACCTTTAGGATTGCCTGAAAAAATTGTAGCACTTCTGGAACAGACTTGTCCACAGGCATGGACTGAGCATATTACCAAATTGACTTGGATTGCCGCAATAAAGAAGCCAGTAAAGGTGCACCAAGAAAGGATTTATGAACTAGGCTTCTACAGTGAAGGAACTGTCTCTGATGGGTCAAACGAATGGTGTAACAGAACTGTGATAATTCCGGACCTCAAGAAAGGCACTGCAGTGCTGATGGACTACTACTGAGTGTGCAGCCTTGCACCTCCCGCCTTCTTGGAGGAGCTGTTGTTCGCTAGCTATGCTGCACTCTACCCTTTTACTAGTCCCAAAAGAACACCTGAAAGGGGGGCCCTGCCTGCTGAAGCACCCACAGTGTCCCCAACAATCTAAGCACAGCGCACGATGCCACCACCAGACCTTTGCATCCTCCCTGAGAAAGAGCCCTATGTCCAACTGCAAAGAAGGAAAAGATAATTGAATTAAATATCAACAGACCCATCCGAACTGCTCACGCAAATAACTAATGAATACAAGATCTATAATTTCTGTTGAGACCTTTTTTGCATCCCTAATACCCAGTATCCAAACGTGAGCAAATGCAAAATGGCTCTAAATTGTAAAATGGGAGCTGATCCAGTTGGCTAACGATACTGAGCAAGGATTGAACGTCACAAAGGTGGAGCTGTGGGCCCTTAGATTAATGACAATGTAAAATAGGTATGTGTTTGAAATACTGACAGCCATGGAAGGAGGTGTTTGCAAAAAGAGTGGGAGTTCATGTTGCACATTCATACCTTCTGAAGATGCTGAAAATGGGACATTGTCACACGTCATTGCAGCAGTCCATGAAAAAAGAAGCTAGCTTTCAAGAAGAAGATTGGTTTACCCTGGCCTTCAGCTGGGCCTCATCATGGCTTGGAACATTGGTGAAAATGCTGATGCCGATCATCGTGCTTGTCTTGGTGATTTTCTGCACGTGTCAATTGGGTCTCCGGTGTTGTGCCAAAGCAGTGCCTAATACCACAATGATGATGGTCTCTATTGGCAGTAGTAAGGTGCCTCATGATGCAAAGGAAATAGAAGTGCAAACTGGCCACCACATTCACCACATGGTCCCAATTCCTGTAGGAGACATAGATGACTGCTTGTATCACACAACCATTGTCTAAGCCCCAACCCCAAAAATTACAAAGAAGTGTGGGTTGACTTAGCTGGGGATGAAGGATGCATTTACATGACATGTACCCCCGAGCAAAATATGCGCAAGCAGGGTAAAGCCTAGAACATGTTTGTTGGGCATGGATGCAAATAAAGGGAACACCCGCATATGAAGAAGCAGTAAAATGAGAAAACGAGTGTAAATATGGGGGAGGCAAATTTGTTACTGTAGAAGTAATGAAAGGGAGAAATGTTGGGATGGAAATGAGTATATCCAACCCCCTAGGAGCTATAAGGGGAGGCAAATCCCCTATGAAATAGTGTAGTGTATAAGGGGGCAGCAAACCGCACTATGGAACTTGGAGCGGAGGAAATATAGTGCAAACAGCAGATGCATAACATTAGAAGACACATAGAAACAAATGCCATTTTGTAATTATGACATAAGCACAGGAACGCATGACCGCGTTGCACCAGTCAAGCCCCATGGAAGGATTTGACTAGTCCAAAATACAGAATGCGTCCACGCCACCAATTCTCACGGAAGTTCACCCCCCCCATCCCTTCACTGCGGCAAACATTTAGTATCTTTGGGAGGCATGCGCCCTGCAAGGCGGTGAGACAACACCAGGCTCCGCGCAGAGCCCATTCATCACAGCCAGCAGGCCTCTAACCCCCACCCAGCCTACCCCAAGGCAGAGCCCACACCACTGACCCGACCCCTGCATTGCTGCATTCCATGATAGACAGCGACCCCCCAGCCAGCCCCTAGAATAAACCAAGTGACCATAAAAGATATAATGCATGCGCAACTGTTTCACACCCAGCATAAAACACATACTTTGTAACACGAGGTACAAGGAGGGATAAATTATAGACCGAAGCAAGGGTGGAAGCCTTAAGTACGAGAGGTGCATTATCAACGAAGCCCAGAATGTGTTGGTCACTATGACTGTATTTCTTCCTCCCTTCCCTCTGCCAGCAATCCAAACCTACCCAGGGGCATGCCACAGCAATTTAGTAGTAGGCTTGGTATGCTAGCTTAGATTTAACAATGTATTTCATGAGCAACCTGACCTTCACGTCACGGCGAGATGAGCACAGCTGACCCACGGGGAGCCTGATCGACGGCGAAGGAACCAACCAATTGTAGCCTGGCATCCCATATGGAGCAGGATCATGTATACCGTCCACGCAATGAACTGTGTGGGTTTAGACCCTATATGTGATGTTATATATGATGCTGCGGCCCCTCATAAGGCACAGACATGTATTCTGAAGGCAGAACGTTCTCAAGCAGTCCTTTGCTGATATTTTATTCTGTACAATTCTGTACAATTAAACCTTGTTATACTTGTAAGCTATCTCCTGGCTTATTTCCCTAGAGGATTGTATTTACTGTGGAGTGTGTGTAAACAGGGACTTGCCTTCAATTGTAACACAAATTCCCACCCACATACTATCCCCCAAAAGACTATATCATGTAGACCAATATCATTGCTACCATTTAAAATGATACATAAGACTACTACCGCATAATCCGAATTGCAATTTATTTCTGTCACCCCATTATCACAATATATCAACCATACCTAATCACTACCTTACCGGACCAACAATGGAAATTGCACAATAGAGAATAATTGCCAGTTGGGCAATTAGTCGCCTAGAATGAGGTTGTTTGCATGATGTGTGATGGAACAGCAACCATTAGCATACCAGTGTCAGCACACGATACAGCACAACCCACAATTATGGAAGCGCTATTACAGTATTTCAAATGTTCTACTTCGCAATGAATGATGTAATATAAGAATCATGGAAGTATTATATGTCCTGTGTTTTTCTGTCTCTTGTGTTTCTGTGTTTCTTCGCCCACCTTGCTGATTATGAACACATAAGGTATGTAATGACGATTTATTTGTACATTGGTCTGTGCATTGACATGCATTCGTTTGTAATACTTATATGTCATTTTGTGATGATGTAATCTATAAAAAAAGGTTGTGCTTGTTATGGCAGCCTTGAGAACGACCTTTGGTCGAAACACATATCGGCTGCATGTAGTCAATTACTGCATGTTTTTGAATAAATCATGCATTTGAGACAACTGAGCTTTCATCTGATGAATTTAAATACTATGGGCCTCATGCTGAGTTTTTCCAGACCAACTAATGACGGGTTTCCCTGCCGGAGCTGCTGTGCCCATGAGGTCTGACCCTACCGGGCACAGTGGTCATTGTAGGCAAAGCCGTCACGGAAACACTAGCACCGTTAAGAACGGTGCTTCCATGTCCCCACTCCCAAAGAGTCCAATGGGACTCTATGGGAATGGGGATTAACGAATTTACTGGCGCCTGACTTCCTGGCCGCCAGACTTAATAGCCACTGGAAAGTCTGGTGCCAATAATTAGCACCAGCAGGGTTACTGCCGGACCCGTAATGAGCCCCTATGTGTTAATTTTGCACAAGTGTCCATGGGAATATAACAATTCTGCTTGCCCTGCGCGAACAGCCAAACCAATATCAACTTAACTCAACTTAACACCCATGCACTTGTTGGAACAAACTCCCAGGTATGCCAAAGGGCCACTAGGAATTTGCTGACTCTCGGAAGTCCCAACACCTTCCACAGGACAAACAGAGGACTCAGTCAATGGCAAGTTCAAACTGCGGTTTCTTACAAACAAAACCAACAAGGATCAGCACAGGGACAGAAGAAATCCATGAACACCTCAACTTCTTCTCGCTCGCAGGTCAGTTTTGATACAAAATTACGTCACTGCTCTGTCACTACTTGGGCATCTCTCCAAAAACCTATCAACGTGCGGGATTGGCCATCAGGAGCCAAATCATTGGTCCGTTGAGGATCCGTCCAAAATAGAATGGTGATAGCAGTGTTTCATGTCCTTCTTCCGGATCATGAATTTCATAGGAGGGGGTTTTGTTATGCTATGATATGTTATGGAAACCTATAACACACACATATGCCCAACGGCATCTTGGTGCGGGAAGTACATAGCAAGGCCACAAAAAAGATAGAAAGGAAAATCAGCAGAAGAGAGTGGTCTGAAGCAAGTAACAGAAGGTTAGTTGGTTCTTGGAGGACTTAAGTTTGAAAGGAAGACTGTTCCACAGCTTACCAGTCAATACAGAGAAGGCCCTACCACCCACTCTCTGAAAGCAAAACTTAGGACCCACCACCAATCGATCGCTACTAGAGCGGAGAGTCCAATTGGGAATTTAGGGCTGAAACTTATCCTGAAGGAATTCTGTTCCAACCTGATAGACCACCTGATGAACAATGCACAAAGATATAAAGGTGATCCACTGCTGTATTGGGAGCCAGTGCAGATGGCGCAATACCGGACTGATAGGGGTGCAATAAGGGGTTGCAGTAGCAACTCCAGTGGCTAAGTTCTGAAGCCATTGCAACCAGCGGATCAAGCCAGCCGGCTGCGCAAGAAAGAGAGCATTACAATAATCAATCCTGCTCGAAACCAATGCGGCCACCACAGCCGGGCGCAAACGAGCAGGAAGTAAGGGCAAGAATTTGCGAAGAACCCGCAAGAGAAAATTACCAGCCTGGCATACTGCACTAACCTGTGCCTCCATAGAAAGTGACGTAGACAGATAGACCCCAAGTTCTTCACCACTGTCGCTGGAATGGGAAGTGCACCCAGAGAAGTAGGCCAGAAAGAAGAATACCAAGAGTCTGGCATAGCTGAAGATCCCACCACCAAGACCTCCATCTTGTCCCGGTTTAACTTGAGCCAACTGGTGCCCATCCAATCCCCCACGGCTAAGAGGCAGTCATGCAGACGTGACGACACACCGTCCATGTCAGGATCTCAGCGGACCAGGACTTGTGTGTCGTCTGCGTAAGAGTAACACCTAAAGCCGTGGGAGCAGATAAGGGCATTCAGGGTACGGATATCGATGTTAAATTACATCGGGGACAAGGCAGAACCCTGGGGAACCCCACAGAACAAAGGGTTGACAGAGGACAGAAAAGGAGGAAGAGAAACAGACTGGCCTCGATCAGTCAGAAAGGAGGTGAACCAAGCCAGCACAGGACCAGATATTCCTATCGCCGCCAGCCGGAAAAGGAGCACGAGGTGATCGACAGTATCACAAGCCGCTGGCAGGTCGAGCAAAATTAGGGCTCCCACTCCACCACTGTCAGCCATCCTGGCAATGTTGTCCATAGCTGAGACTAGAACACTCTCTGTACCACTTCCTGGTGGTCAAAAACCAGACTGAAAAGGATCGAGAACTGCAGAGGACTCCAAGAAAGAAGAGAGAAGAGGAGAAATTAGATCTTCAAGAAGCTTCATAAAAAAAAGGAAGTAAAGAAATAGGATGGAAATTAGACAAGATAGACGCATCCAAGGATGATTTCTTAAGTAGAGGGACTACAATGGCTTGCTTTAACTCAGCCGGGATGAACCCACAACTGCAAGAGAGATTCACAGCCTGGGTCACTAAAGGAATAATCCTAGGCAAGAGATCCTGCAAGATAGATAAAGGAACTGGGTCTGAGGGTGCTGCCGATTTAATACATAAAATGGCAGGCAGGCCCATCTCATCTGTGAACACAGGAAAACTATCCCAGCTAGCAGTGGCGGTTAAACTGATGTCAATAATCGGTGCCCCAGACTGTGAAGATTCAATATCATCACGGATTTTAGTGATTTTTAGGTGAAGAAAAATCTGCCAGTGCCTTCACAGTGAGACTCGGATGGCAGAGCCGTAGGGAGAAAACATGCAGTAGAGGAGAAAGATTTTACAACCAAGGAGAGTTCCCTGGACTGATTCAGGGCAGCTTCCATACTGTTTGCGTAAAAGAACTGTTTAGTAGCCTTAATCAGCAGATTATATTTTCTGGATAGAGAAGAAAATGTAGCTTAATCAAATTATAAAACAGGCGCCATTTGCGCTCAGCTTGACGAACACTGAGTTTAGCTGCTTTGAGTTCATCTGTGAACCACGGTTGAGAGAGGCGACGGCGAACCCTTGCAGACTCCAACAGTGCAAATTGGTCTGCAGCTTGCAGCAAAGATAAAGACAGGGTAGATAGATCAACAGGTCTATCCGTGGGGCAATTTGCCATGACAGTAGATGAAACTTGAGATATATTCACATTGCGCCAATTTCTCCTGAGAATTGAGAGCTTAGCAAGCAGGTCATGAGAGGTACCGTAAAAGAGACCAAAAAATGGTAGGTCTTTTACAATGAGTGGCATAACAGGGAAGACGACTACTCCTGGAATGGCTGAAAAGATAAGATCCAGGATACCGCCCAACTGATGGGTGGGTTCTACTATATGTTGTTTAATCCCTAGATCTAAAAAAAGCTGTTGAGAAACTACTCAAGAAATTGAGCTAATGGCACATTAACTCTGAAAATCACCTAGAACAATACGATTGGAATAGTTTAACTGCAGTGAAACCACTAATTCCAAAAATGGCTGTAAAAAGAGGGAACATGCCCAGGAGGATGGTAGACCAAAAGGGGTTAAACCAACTATGAAGCAGATAGTATCACATTGACTTATATCGATTCCATCGCCAAAGCATGGACCAGAGGTACCAGACTAACTTTTAGCATAGATTTAAAAATAACGGCCACCCTCCCCCCACCCCTCAGGGTGAGCCGCAACTCTATCTGCATGCAGGATATTAAACCCATCAGGTAAGAACTGTGGAAACATGGGAGCCGAACAGTCAGTTAGCCAAGTTTCGGTTACACAGAATACATCAAGCTCTTCAGAAGAGAGTAAATCATGGATATGATTTGAATGTGCTACCACTGACTGAGAATTGACTAGTTTAACCCTTAAAACTGGTCTAGCACCAACCGAAACCAACCTGGTGATCGGGGGAGGGCAGAACCAAACCAGCAGGTAGCACCGTGTCTGCAGGTGCCAGTTCCAGTAACAGGATGCATGTATAAGACACAAAGACCGCCCCACCAGGCCCGACCGGTACCCGGATGAGCCCAGACGGGCATAACTTTGGCGCAACGTCGGCGCGCATTAGGTGCACCTGCTGCGCCCGACCGATGCGCTGTTTGTGAGAGCGTCACATAAGTGTAGTCTCAGGAGTCACGTGACTGCGTTAAGAAAGGCAATGATATGATATGATATGATATGGCATTTGTAACGCGCCTATACACAGGTGTTTCAAGGCGCGACGAGGCAGGGAGGGGAGGAAACAAGGGGAAACAGACAGCGATCCTACTAGGCCAGGTGTCATTCAGATCGCGCAAGTGCAAGGGTGGGGGAGGGGGAAAAGTGCAAGGGGAAGGGGAGGGGGGGAAGTGCAGTAAAGGTAAGTGGCGTAAAGTAATAAATAAATAGGGCCAACTGGTGGCAAGTGCAAGGTAAGTGCAGAACAAGTGCTGGAAAAGGGGGGGGGGCTGTAGGGATACAGAGACAGTCCCGCAGTGCAGAGGGGTTCCAGGGCATCAGTGCAAGTGGAGAGTGGCTGGGCCCAGGACCAAGGCCGTTAAGAGTGGTCCAGTTGCAGAATCAGTGCAGTATCAGTGAGGAATAATTGGCTGTTCAGCAGGGGAGAGGGAGAGAGAAAGCAGAGGCAAAGAGGAAGGTTTTGAGGTGCTTCCGGAACCGGAGATGGTTCTCCTCAGGTTTCAGGGAGGCAGGAAGGCTGTTCCAGAGGGAGGCCCCTGCCGCGGAGAGAGATCTACCCCCAGCTCGTTGCTTCGAGAAGCGGCTGACCCTGAGGGAGTTGGAGGCGGATGAGCGAAGGGCTCGGGAAGGAAGATATTTGGGAAGAGAGAGTTGAAGGTATATAGGACCAAGGCCCCAGAAGGCCTTGTGGACAATGCAGAGGGTTTTGAACTTTATCCTCGCAGCCACTGGGAGCCAGTGTAGAGATTTCAGTCCTGGAGAGATACGGTCCCTGGGCTTGAGGCCAAGGACAAGTCTCGCAGTTCTGTTCTGTATGAGTTGCAGAGGGCGGAGAGTGGAGGCAGGCAGATTAAGGTAGAGGCTGTTATAGTAATCCAGCTTCGAGAGAACCAGGGCTCGGGAGACAGTGAGCTTCTGGGGGAAGGAGAGGAAGGGAAGAATACCTCTGAGGAGGTGCAGCTGGTAGCGTGACTTCTTAGCGACGTCAGAAATATGAGGAGAGAAGGAGAGTGTGGAGTCGAAGATGACCCCAAGGTTTTTTGCATTGCAGGTAGGAGCAGGGAGGGGGCCAAGGGAGGCAGGCCAGAGAGCTGCAGGGAAGGAGGGAGTGGGTGTACCGATGAGTAGGATCTCAGTCTTACTGGCATTAAGGCAGAGGTCATTTGCAGCACACCATTCCTGGATAGCAGACAGACAGTCAGAGATGAGGGAAGGAGAGGGGGAGGCTGAGGGTAGCCTGAAAATGAGCTGGGTATCGTCCGCATAGCACTGGAAATTAGGGCAGAGAGCGGCGATGCGGTGGGCAAGGAGTGCCATATACTGGTTGAACAGCCAGGGAGAGAGATTTCATCCCTGGGGGACACCACAGGTGGAGAAAAAGATGTCGGAGAGGAAGGACCCCAGTTGGACCTGGGAGGGTCGATTTGAAAGGAAAGAGGTCAGCCACGCCAGAGCCTGACCAGTGATACCCAGGTTTTCACGGAGACGGTTGAGCAGGATGGCATGGTTGACAGTGTCAAAGGCAGAGGAGAGATCGAGCAGAATGAGAACACACGGAGTGTTGGAATCGAGGTTCAAGAGCAGGTCTTCACGGATGTTCAGGAGAGCAGTTTCCGTGCTTCTGGCAGCTCTGAAACCAGATTGATGGTCATGAAGACTACCAACAGATTCAGCATGGAGGTTTAGCTGGGAGATGGCCAGTTTCTCCAGGAGCTTGCCCAGGAAGGGAGTGATGGAGATAGGGCGATAGTTAGCCGGGCAGGAGGGGTCGGAAGAGGGTTTCTTGAGAAGAGGGTGCACAAGGGAGTGCTTGAGGGGGGAAGGGAAGACTCCAGAGGCGAAGGAGTGGTTGCAAAAGTCAGCCAGGGCAGGAGCCAGGGAGTCGATGTGGTCCTTGATAGTTTTGGAGGAACAGGGGTGAACCTGTTTAGACGAGACTTTCATAGATCGGACTTGTCTGGAAACCTCGTCAACAGAGAAAAGTGGAAAGGCAGAGAAAGAGGGAGGAGGGGTGACTGCAGAAGGGCCAGAGGAAGAGCCGGGAAGGGAGGGAGGTGAAAGGAGGAGAGCGAGGACAGGATGTCCTGAGTTTTAGAGATGAAGTGAGAGGCCAATGCAGTGCAGAGGGCCTGGGAGGGGACAGGAGAGGTAGAGACTGCAACAGGGTTGGCCAGCTCCTTGCAGATTTTAAAGAGTTCGGCGGAGTTGTTAGATGCCGCAGAGATGCGGGCTTGGATAAGGGCTCTCTTCTTGGTGAGAACGGAGAGCCGATACTGCCTTTGGAGCAGGCGGCAGGCCAGTTTGTCAGAGGATGAACATGAAGCACGCCATTTCCTCTCTGCAACCCGGCACTTGCGTTTTAGGGTGGCGAGATCGGAGTCATACCAGGAGTTACATTTGGCTTTGGGCTTCAGGCGGATTCTCATGACGGGGGCAAGGATATCAAGAGTAGCAGATATAGCAGAGTGGAGCATGGAGAGGGCTGTGTCAGGGTGGGAGTCAGCCGAAGGGGCGGGGGGGGGCGAGAAGGTAGCAGCGAAAGCCTCAACTGACACACGCTTCATGGGTCGGATGACCGAGAAGGTGGGTGGCAGTGAAGAGGGTGGCTTTGCCTGTGGGGTAGGGAGGGTGAGGTGGGAGGATAGGAGAAAGTGATCACTCCAGGAGAGAGGAGTGGAGAGAGGGACGGAGAGGGGAAGGTCAGAAGAGATCAGAGCATCAAGAGTGTGCCCAGCAGAGTGAGTAGGCCCAGACGGGAGAATAGAGAGTGAGAGAGAGTCGCAGAGGTCACGAAAGAGAGCAGTGGAGGGACTGGAGGCATCAAGGTGGATGTTGAAGTCGCCAAGAAAGAGGAGTTGAGTGGTTGAGGACAGGAGTGAGGGGGAGAGGTCAGCCCACTCAGAGAGGAAGGAGGAAATTTGACCAGGTGGCCGATAGATAGTAGCCACGGTAAGGGAATGGCTAGGAGAGAGAGAGAGTCGGCAGACAAGACATTCAAAAGAGGAGTAGGTCTGCGTAGGAGTGACAGTGGCAGGAATCCACTCAGGGAAGATAAGGGCAACACCACCCCCTGCACGGTTAGGCCTGGGCATGGAGAGAATCTTGTAACCGTCAGGTAGGAGTGTGTCAAAGCTGGTGGCAGAGCTGGCTGTGAACCATGTCTCAGTGAGACAGAGGACGTCGAGGTCCAGTTCCTCAAGAAGGTGACAGATATCAGAGGAGTGTTTGATGGCAGAGCGAGAATTTAGAGTGGCAATGTGGAGAAGGTTGCCCTCCTTGAAGAGCTTCCGGGGAGGGGTACAGATCAGAGGTACGCCCTGCGGAGGTGTTGAAGAAGGAGGTGAAGAAGGAGCACGAGAGGGGGCAGGGAGGGAGGGTAGAGGCAAGGTAGCCAAGGATAGAGGAGGGGGGACAGCAGGAGAGGAGAGGAAGTTGATGAGGTGTGGGAAGCGTCTATCAAAGAGGAGAAGGTTGGCCTGAGGGCCTTGGACCAAGATGGTCCCATTAGCGTAGACATTAATGATGGCCTTAGAGGAGCGGAAGGGGGCCAAGAGGACATCCCAACGGGTGCCACCATTAATGGGAGAGGAGGAGAAAGGAGAGAGCACAGAGACCATATGAAGGGTCCATAGGTCAGGCGATGGCACGAAAAAGAGGATGTCAGTGAGAGTTTCCTTAGAGCAGGCACTAGTGTAGGTGTCAGCGATAGGGAGGCCTGGGTTGGAGACCAGGATGTCCTTTTTAAACTTTTTCCTACCAGATTTAGTGAGGAGAGCAGGATAGTCAATGGAGAAGCAGTTAGAGAAGATAGGCGAGACAGAGAGCACCATGGAGTAGGAGGGAGGGGGGGGAGACAGATGAAACGAGAGCACGCAGACAGGAAGTGAGCGGCAAGCACAAGTTACCACAATTAGAGCAAACAAACAGTAGAGCGTATTAGGTACCGGGCCACCTAAGTTTGAGAATCCTGCGAGGGGAGAAAAACACCCTAGTTTACCACAGTTCAGAGCAAAAACAGTAGAGCGTATTAGGTACCGGGCCACCTAAGTTTGAGAATCCTGCGAGGGGAGAAAAACACCCTAGTTTACCACAGTTCAGAGCAAAAACAATCAGGGAAAGACTCTGGGCCTCATTACACGGACGGCGGTGGACCAAGGTGCTACTAACACCTTAGTCCATGCCGGTAAAATACCGGCACCGCCTTGGAGGAAAGGGGAATTACCGCCCTATTCCAAGGTTGGTGGGGCGGTAATTCCCCCTTCCCCCATTGCCCTTCCCCATTCCCATTTTTGCCCCATAGGGAATAATGGGAATGGGGAAGGTGCTAATTACGGCACTGCAAATTGCGGTACCGTAATTAGCTCCCTGGTCCCTTTGCGGGTTGGTTTTTAACGCCTGCAAAAAGCAGGCGTTAAAGTCTCCAACCCGCAAAGGGACCTCGTAGTAAGGCGGAAAGGGTTAACGGTCACCGGTACCATTAACGGTGACCGTTAACCCTTACCGCCGTTCGTGTAATGAGGCCCTCTGCTTAGGGTTGGCGTAGGAAGAAAGACTCAGCCTCATTACGACCCGGGCAGTAAGGGAATACCAGTACCGGTAAGGGCACTGGTGCCGGTAATCCCTTACCGCCCTATTCCAAGGTCCCTTTGCGGGTCCTCCCTTAACGCCTGGTTTTACCAGGCGTTAAGGACAGGACCCGCAAAGGGACTTTGTAGCTAATAGAGGTACCGCAATTAGCGGCACCGTTATTAGCGCCTTCCCCATTCCCATTGAGCCCTATGGGGGCTCAAAGGGAATGGGGAAGGGCCATGGTGAATGGGGAATTACCTCCCGCCAACCTTGGAATGGGGCGGTAATTGTTCCATTCACCATGGCGGAATCGGTAAGGTTTTGGAGGCAATAATGGCGCAAATCGCGCCATGGTTACCGCCTGGGTCGTAATAATGCACCTAAAAAGCACTAAAGCACAAATAACTGCTAAATAACTGCTAAATAATATTCATAACACGAACAGCTTGTGGGAAGTTTTGGGAGAGGGAAGCATCCATACACAAGATAAAATGAGCATCAGAATCAGGCAAATAAAACAAATAATGAGCCGCGCTTTCAGCATCAATACTGTGTGTACAACGGTTGGTAGACTTCCACATCCCTATTCAGTCCCCCCTCTGCTTGACCTGTCGACCACATCCTTATATGGCAGTTTTGTTGCTCCTGGTTGCCATATCTTCGTTATTCCTCCAAGGTGTCCATAATAGTTAGTGTGGTTGGCGAACGACCAGTGCATGTAACAGCACACTCCTTCGGGGTTACACCAACCCCCCTTCCTTCATAGTACTTGATATCGTGTGGATTGTCCAGCTTCATGGATTCAGTTGGGAATAGTTGACACTGTGCAATTTTCGATCTGAGCTTGTCCCATTCTGCAACAATCTCATCTGTTGTTCCCTCTATGTTTACATCCACCAGTATCTGCATTCTGATAGCCTCTTCTGTGGTTTTCCTGCACCTTGCCATGCAGATCTTGATCCCGCACGTGGATGCTGATCACAACAAGAGAACTCCTGCTATCACCTTTAGTCCGCCTGACAGTCATGATGGCATCCATGACCATATGTACGCCAGCCAGCTCCTTCCCTATTCCTCGTGCTTCATCCTCCATTTTGACATGCATCTCTGCCAGCTGTGCCACTGCATCCAATAAAGTTCTGTTATCTTTGTCGTTGGCAGGTATGAATGTGCAACAGGAACTCCCTGTCTTTGTGCAAACTGCTCCTTCCATAGCCATAGCGTTGAATCCATTCACGGTAGAGTTAATCATTTCCATCAGCTCCCAGCAAGTGATTTGTAACCACTTGGCATTTGTGTATGTCTGCACAGATGGTATTATTGATGTGAAGAGCATTTGTGTCCTGCTAAACAGCCTGTGCTCTGCCGGGATATTGCCCGGTGTGGTTTCTGATGCTTCTGAGAAATAATTCCCTCCCCTCTTCACTCTGCTCCACCTTTCTCTGTTCTCCATCTTCCTGGCCTTATCCGTTGGTGCCACCTTGACCAACCTCTTCCTTCTCCTATTGTTGTTCATTTTAAGGAATTCATCAATCTTTAAATCCTTCCTCTGTACTACCAACGAGGGCATGTTGATGTGCACCAACAAGCAAACTACTCCCCATTCAGATGGCAGCTTCTCCTATGCTTTCGCTCCACAAGCCCAGTAGTGATCCACAAGCCCAGTAGTGATCCATCAGTACTGCTGTTCCCACCCTCATGGCTGCAAGTTGCTCGATTGTTTTGCCCCCAACGTTCTCACCAACTTCAACCTCACCATTATTCTGATAGCACAGGGCTGGTGTCTTCAGAGGAATTATCGGTATCGGTCCACATTTTCCACCCATGTCAGTAATTTTGCGCTCACGTCCCATTCCTTCAGGCACTTGTCGTTAACCTCCTGCACCTTGTTCACTGACTACTGGGCCGGTGTCAGTGCCTTGCTTCATCAGTGTCAGTGCCACCACTCCATTCTGCCATCCCTCGTTTGTGTACACTCGTCCATACACTAGTATCTGTGGTCTTTCCCAGAATCCAGGCTCTCCTCCTATCTCCTTCACTCTTGTCAGTTCCTTCAATATGATAGTCTTCGTTTCTCCCTTCTCAGGTCCATCAGTTATATAATGTATGGCTTCATCTAGCTGTCAAGAATTGTCAATAATTGTTCATCATGTCTAATATCTTTATGTAATTATCTCATTACGGGAATGTTCCCTTGGACATCCACCTCAATGTTGCTGACTTCCCTTGAAATCTTCCGCGAGTTTGCACCATTGCGACATACATTAGGCATTATGCTCTTGCTGCTAGTATTTCAGTTGCTAAGAATATTCTAGCGGCACTCATGGCGAAGGGGATTAAATAGCAGATATAACAGCTATAACAGCTCTCCCCGGTAGGTTCTTTACCTTCTTTTGTCATGTGTTTGTACCACATGTTAGACACTCAAGCAGTGTCTGTTAGATACATGTCCACTCCCTTCATGTCTGTGTCAACACTGCGCTTACCTTATCAGCAGTTTTCTCTCATCTTCCTGAAATGGTCATCCCTCCTGCTTAGGTCGGGGGAATGTTAGTAGAGGGTACAGCGGTAGCAGCATTTTTGTATTTGTTTATTATTTGTATCGCGCACCTAAGCCTGAGGTAACTAGGCGCTGGAGAGCTTAACATGTTTACAGGCATAAATAGGTTACAAACACAAGCATACATATACAGGAACATCAATAGGTTGGTCGACCATGGTTACAGATAGGTCTAGGAGACAATAGGTACAGAAAGGGCATGGCATATCGATCAGTGAAGACAGGATACAGGTCCAGAAGAAACTATAGGCGTATATATTGGACTGGTCAGTGAGCCAGGATTTTACTCTAGTTTTGAACATACTGAAGGATGGTTCCATTCTGATGGAGGTGGGTAGGGTGTTCAAGAATTAGCTGCTTGGACAGGGAAGCTGGCTCCACCTGCCGTTTTTAGGTTGAATCTGGGAACTAGGAGGAGGTGTGCTTGGGAGGATCTGGTGGGTCGGGCTGGTTGGTATTTAGAGAAATTGTCTGATTAATATTTGGGGGCAGTGTTAGATAGACATTTGTGGGTAATTGCCAGCGCACGGAGTGAGATTCTATCGCGCACTTGGAGCCTGTTGGATTGCTGCCTAAAATTGGATATGTGGCTGGATCTGGGAATGTTTAATGCTGATCTTAAGGAGTTGTTCTGTAAGACTTGAAGTCGATTGAGGTTCTGTGCAGAGGAGCCTAGGAATAGTGTGTTGCAATAATCTTATTTTAGAGAGTGCTAACACTCTCGCTAGTGTCATGCAGCTCATGGGGGATGGGTAGGGTTTGCAAGCATTGATAAGCTTGTTGGTGTAGGCTGTCAAAGATGCAATAGAGCTCACATGGTTCTTTAGTGACAGGGTGGAGTCGAGATATACTCCAAGAGTTTTTATCTCCTTTACGACTTTGATCTGGTTCCCATCGATGTTGAATGACATATACTGCTGGTCAGGTTTGTTGAGGCCAGCCTGCATGTCGACAATCAGAAGCTCGGAAGGAGACAAGGGCGGAAGCGCTCAGTGGCACTGTTTTGCTGTTACTGCATTTTGAAGCTTTTGAAACCTGTGATTACCGCGACCACTGCACTCAAATCTGTTGTGATCACTTGCAATTAGAAACTTATATTCTGGTCCCTGCATGCCACTTGTGCTACAGCCAGGATGTGCTGTGCCTTTAACAAAGCTTTCACCGGTGACACGACCACCAGGAGGTGTGGTACATATCCCAGTCAGCTGACCCTTGCGGCGAGAAGCCCTGAAGGAGACAAGGGCGGAAGTGCTCTGTGGCGCTGTTTTGCTGTTGTTCTGATGCGAGGAGGCAATCTATTTCCAAACCAACACGCGGTGTGTAGCGGGAGACTGCGGGAGGTACCTCCTTTGATCTCACTGCCCCGAATAATAGTGCGGAGCTGTGAAAAAATGTATATCTGCCTTTTCTTGAACACTTGTGCACATTAGTCATAGTGAGATCCAGTGTACTCCTTGTGCAGTGTGCCATATTGTGATTCTCCTGTTTAATCCCCATCTTTGAGACATCCTGTGAGTTGCTCTGAGCTCTCACAACTTATCTCGGAGAAGACACATTAGCTGTTCATTTTGCCTGGGGCTCATTCACTCGCATCCTTGGAGTATTGTGTGACTAACTGCCTGTTGTTCAAAGAGGTGCAATTTATCAGAGTCCGCTTGACGGCAAGTCTGTGGGGCTCCAATTTCCATTTAGAGAATACCTTATAGCCTGCTAAAGAGTGTTATCAGCATTTGCAATGAAATTGCGCAGAATGTTGCCTACGGACGAAGAAAGGGAGACGGAAGGGGATGGATCGTATCTGCTGGAGCTTCATGGAGCAGTCAACTTCCCTTAAAACATTCTAATACACCAGAAACAACCCAGGCTCAAATACATGCTGAGGAAATATCTATAACTTAGTTAGATAAGGGAGTGGAACGGAATCTCCACACCTCCCTTATGAAACAATGGCAACAGGGATTGGAGTATACAATAACTACAAAAATACAGCAAAAAATACAGGATCACTTTGGCAGAAAAAGACACAAAAGCCATAGTGATGTGGAAGGAGATTCAGCTATCCTTTGGGCTGTGCCACGAATTCTCCAAACTCCATCCTCGAGTACAGAATGTATTCGTCTTTAGATAGCATGTAGTTATACCAAATCGAGAGGACAGTGGAGTGTTATGATCTCATTTAGCTATTTGTTCCCCCATACAATTCTACTCACAACTCAAGAGCCCACATAAAGTTTGTTACTTAGGCAAATGATGATATAAATTACAAATTGTGTCTTACAATGGATCATATCACAAATGTGTAGTTTCTGGTTGTCACTGGTAATAAACAATTTAACATTGTTCAATGCGTGTTTATACATTGTGCAACTCATACATTTGTAGAATCCACTCACTCTATGACCTGTTAAGACACTAATCTGTCAATCCTGTTTCTTGTTTTGCATGAAACTGGGGCTAAGTATAGTTTTCAAGGTAGGAGCTCTAGTGCTGGGATATATGATCTGAGATCCTCATCTAATAATAAGATTTTCCAATGCTTACTGAAAATCCATTGTAGCGCCCTATTGTTTCTACAGAATCCGATTATCATTCTGGTTTTGTTGTACTCATTGGTCATGCAGACTCTACGGGTTAATAATGACGTTCTATCTATATTGTCTGCTTGGAGTTTCGCTTCATTTATGCATTTTTGAGAGTAACGTCAAGAATGGTGGTTCAATGTATCAGGGATAGGCCCAGAATCAGACAATGTACCCAGACACAGCGATACTGAAAGCAAAAGCAAATAACAAAATTACTTAGGGATATGTATTTATCAAAAATGTTACATTATATAGTCACGTCAATGTGAAAAATTAGAAAGGGAACACCTTCAAATGCACAACCATACCTGTCCTTAAATGATACATTGAGGCTGGTCAAACACATGATGAACGAGGGAACACTACCAAGGCGGCTATTCAACAGTCTAGTCAACAGGAAATAACATAGCCTCACAACACGCCCATCTGAAAGAATGGGAATAAGGGCAAGCTTAACAATGGATGGCCGACACAATACAATATCACTAAATTGCCAGGCAGAAAGGAGAAGGGCACCATGACCCAACCACAAGGAGAGAACAACATTGCAAGCCAAATCTAGACACACCCAATGTGAACTCCAAACACCTACAGCTACCATTGATACTGATAATAAAATGCAGTGTGAAAGACGTCATCACCTGTGTGAAGAACTGCAATGTGACACATGCATACGGGTGTGTAAAACCATGAGCAACACCTACAATAAGGGCATTTCAAAGCTGGAAGTCATGAGCTCAGCTGTACATGGGCTCATAAACACAACTATCAGCGTGTCGAATGACACAAGTCTGCTCTACAAAAACATAAATGCAACACAAAACAGAGCATAAATGTATTTATTTACAAATGTCGTTATCACAAAAGTAACCCAATTCCACATCTCTTCAGGCACCAGATAAAAAACTCACTAGATCAATGCTTGGAAATATCCATGAACATCAGACAAGACACGATGACTGAAAGGCGCAAATAGCCAAGGAAGTATAAGACGCCCCGGAATGTTCAAGTAGGCCGTGATGACATCTCGCGTCTCAAAGTTAACTAAATGGAATATAGGCAACACAGGGATGTAAACGGCTGTTGTAAGTGGGAAAAGGGACAGAGCCCCTTTAAGAGGGGTGCCCAGGACTATGGGAGGGAGCGGGAAGCGGGAGGAAAGGGAGGGGCAAGGGAAGAGGGAGGCCAGTAAGGCCATGGAGGAATAAAGAGAAGGTTGGAGTGCACAATGGCTCCTGTGTGGTTATTGGGCATACTTGAAGCAGCCCCAAGAGGGGGCCCAACAACTGGCGACGAAGGGAAACGTCCCGCATCGTGAAGAAAATGAACAAGAGCAGTCCATGGGAACAAGGAGCGAGGGGCCCGTGCGCCCAGCAGCAAGGGGCCCGTGTGCCCAGCAGCAGTGGGCCCGTGTGCCCAGCAGCAGTGAGGGGCCCGTGAGCCCTGCAGTGAGCACGTGAGCTCGGAACAACGGTGGGCCAGCGCGCCCGGCAAGAGGAGGTGGGCCTGTGAGCCCTGCAGCGGGCCTGTGTGCCCAGAGTAAACGGGCCGGTGTGCCCTCGTGGTGGGCCCGTGTGCCCGGCAGTGGGAGGAGGGCCTGTGCGCCCTACAGCGGGCCTGCGCGCCCAGTGTCATCGGGCCTGTGTGCCCAACAGCTTTAGCGGGCCTGTGCGCCCTACAATAGTGCAGCGGCCTGTGTGCCCTGCCGGAGGGTCCGTGTGCCCAGCAGCATCCGGGGGCCCGTGTGCCCGCAGTGATCGAGGGCCCGTGCGCCCAGCAGTGATTGGGGGCCTGCGTGCCCGCAGCAAAGGTGGGCCCGAGCGCCCAACTGCTTGTAGGGCCCGTGTGCCCAGCCGCATTCGGGGGCCCGTGTGCCCGCAGTGATCGAGGGCCCGTGCGCCCAGCAGTGATTGGGGGCCTGCGTGCCCGCAGCGAAGGGGGGCCCATGCGCCCAGGAAAGTAGGAGGGCCGTGAGCCCAGTGGAGGAACCGACGGCAGCAAACCAGGAGGAACGACCTCTCGGGCCCGTGTGCCTGGCATCCACCAAGAGGCCCGTGCGCCTCTGGAGGGAAGGACCAGCGGCTGCGGAGCCGCCGAACAAGAAGGGAGAAGACCGCGTCAGCACAGCAGGCCCAGCTGATCCACCGCTTCATCCCGCCATCGGCAGCAGGAAGAGAGGAGACAACGGACCGCGGCAGCCACACCCCCACCAAGTAAGGTGTTCTGTCGGGGGTCGGGAAGGGAACGGCCACAAACCAGGGAATCCCCGTGTCTCCCACACAGTGACATCCGAAAAAAAAGGGAAAGGAGAATCCCCGTGTCTCCCACAAAGTGACAGTCAAACAGAAAGGGTAACGCTCGCGCGAGCGCCAAAAAAATAAATAAAATAATATATGTATAATAAGATGGAGAAGGAACAGACTTGGGATACGAGGAAAAGAAAGAGGTCCCAAACGAAGCAAGGAAACAGGCCCAACAGTGTCACAGGATACCCTGCTGGCCCCGGGACGCCAGCCCACGGACCCACTAATGGGCCTCATGAAGGAAAGAAGGGACAGCAGCACACGTGCGTAGACCACGCCACGCAGGCCACACGTATTGCCAACCCCATCAAAGCAGCCCCACTACATGGATCAACTGGATAGGGTGCCACCTCACATCGAACACGGCCAACAACCCCACCAGAGTTGAGGTTGCGTATAAACTTGAGCCACCTGCCACCACACTGCAAGCCAGGAGGCCACCCAGCCCAGGTCACAAGACCCTGCCACCGTGCAGAAGCCCATGACCCAGATACACGGCCTGGAGGACGTCTGCAAAGCACCCGCGGTCACCCCAACCACCACACGTGTCTTCAACGGTGCCCCGAATTAAGGGTAAGGAGCACAAAGGAAAGGACTGATAAGGAGAAGAGGGTACCACCCCGGGAATAAAACAACCGGACAATTGCAAACAGAGAGCACTAACTGGGACACCCACACCACGCCAGAAACCCCCAGAGCCACCCACCCAGTGGACCTAGGTTAGTCGAACCCCAATGCAGCTCTATAACAGCCTGGGTACACATTAGTGGCCTCCACCACGCAGGCCACCGGTGCAGAAATGTGACAGGGCCGCAGAAGGACAATACCAACACAATTTGTGCATCACCACTACAAGGTCAACCACAAGGTGGAGAGCCATCACGCCTCTCACACCCCTGCAGACTACAAAGGACCAAGGGAACCCATTTGGATACTACCAACAGCCCACAAGAGTAAAGCTGCACCTGAACTGTCGCTGCTCAACACGAGAATACGAGTAACCACGCCACCGGCCAACCAACTGCCCATGACCATCCAGAAAGCCAGGCGCGAAAGCCAGGAGTGACAACCAAGGAGCTACCGCCCCATGGAGCACCACAACGCGCCCACACCATGACTGACCACAGACAAGCAGACGCCGACGCAGGGGCGCAAACCCTGGCAAGCCTGGGCCTCACATCACATGCTGCCGCCATGAGAAGACTCGACCCATTCACCTTGCACCCGCGCCACGACCAAGGAACAAGGAGGGAAGAATGGATCGAAGAGTTTGAAGACTTTCTAGGAGCAATAGGGAACAAAGACCCATCAAACAAACTCAGCATATTTAGGAACTTGGTAGGAAAAGAGGTAAAGGACATCATCAAGACAATCCCAGCTACAGACAAAACAACGTACCAACGTCTCCTCGAGGCAGTCAACGACAAGCTGATAGTAGGATCCAACAAAGACTACGAACGCCTTGAATTCAACCAACACAGGCAGCATCCGCACGAATCCATTGGAGAATTCGTCTTACGTCTCCAGCAGAAAATAATAAACTGCGATTTCGCCAACTTCAACGATGAAGATGCTATAAGACTGCGGATCATAGAAGGGTGCACCTCGTCAACGCTCAGAAAAAACCTTCTCAAAAAGCCCCTGTCCCTGGCGAAAACACTCAATCTGGCGAAGACATACGAGAGAATTGAAGCACAGGTAGCCGCCATTGAAAGAAACGTTGAACGCAACATCATCGCAGCCCTCACAGAAGGGCAACCACAACAGTCTAAGCCCACTCGACCCTGGAGAAAGAGGAAATCTGGAAGACACCGGCAACAAAGCTCGAACAAAGAGCAGTTCCTCGGGCGAGGGTGGAAACACACACACAGAGAACCATACCCAGCCGTTGGACGAACATGCTGGCGCTGTGGCCAGGAAGGTCACCTTCAGGGAATGTGCAGAACAGGACCACCCACAAGCTCTGCAAACCAACCCACACCATCAGCCCAGACAAGATACCCTAGTCCAACGATGGCACGGTTAGAGATCAGAAAAGACATCAATGCCACGAACACCAGCCCACCGAGACATCACAGACATGCACACCCCCTCTACACGGAGATAGCCCACCAAAAGGGAGACGGACCGGCACTTGGCACACGAACGCCACCCGTTCTGCGAGAGAACTATGAGTCTCGCAACCACCCAGTACCCTTCGAGATATCGTACGGGGGGGGGATGCGGAAGCCACAGGAAACGTTGGTACAAGGCAACTGTACCAGAGAGGGGCGGAAGAACAACGCCTAGACAAACCCCAGGACCATGCCGGCCAATGGAGGACCGCACAGACAATACAGCCAAAAGGTCAGTTACGACGCGACCCAACCCAAGGAGGCCGCAGAGTGTCTGACGCCATCCGCATGATACCGAGTCCCGCCATAGGGCACAGCCGTCTTAGCCACCGGACAGCACTACAGCATGCACTCATCAGCATTCACTATAGGTCATTCGGAGTAACCCACAAGAAGGACCACGTGCCCGAGCAAGATGCGGGAGAAGAAAACAAAGCCAGAGGACAGACGAAACGCACAGACCCCATCCTAGCGACAAGGGACAGAGAGCAGGTGACAACTATGACAGAGAACTACGGCAACATGACGCCAAAGGACTCCCTCCTCCACGAGCTATACTTTGAAGAGCAGGAACCAATGAGAGGAGAAGCAATTGAGAGGAAGGAAAAGGAGAGAGCAAAGACTTATGAAGCACCGCAACGAGAGAGCGTGGAAGAGACCCACGAGCAACCAGGCAGGCCCCACCGAGCCACAAAGAGACCCCAACGTCTTATCGAGCAAATGTGACCCCGGAAGTCTCATGTTAAGCAAGGGGGAGGTGTTGTAAGTGGGAAAAGGGACAGAGCCCCTTTAAGAGGGGAGCCCAGGACTATGGGAGGGAGCGGGAAGCGAGAGGAAAGGGAGGGGCAAGGGAAGAGGGAGGCCAGTAAGGCCATGGAGGAATAAAGAGAAGGTTGGAGTGGACAATGGCTCCTGTGTGGTTATTGGGCATACTTGAAGCAGCCCCAAGAGGGGGGCCAACAACGGCTAAAGTCGAACCACAGTATATGTGAACAAGTTTCACAGTACCTCGAGCTAATCCACTGGAAGGGGCCGGACTAGTCACTGGGTGATCGCTACAACACTTGATTGTATTTCAGTGTAACAGCACATGCAAGGCAAAACCTCACAATGGGAAAATGCTCTGCAGGAGTACGTTGCGATGGGCATAAATTATCTATACCATAGTGGTGTACGTGAAATGTAGAAGATCAAGAAAGACGAATGGGACATGCACGCCCAAGAAATGCTGCATGCTACTTCCTAAATGGAGTATCACAATAGTTACCACTTCACCTTCACCTATAAGAATCGAAAGTACCACACAAAGCACATAATAGGGCGATCATCAAATAAATGCTAGCCATAAGGCCCTGTGCACACCATAATGAATCATGCTATTAAAAGGAAGATTAGTATAGATAGGTACAGCATAATAGTTCTGTAGAAATACATGAGCTAACATTTTGTAGCAATGGTCTGTATGCAGGAGAGTGTTCCCTGTGATACAGGAGATGTATTTTGTTTGCCATTAAGCACTCTTTGCAAAGGTTGTGGAAGAGAGCAGTGGCCCCTTGACAGAGTTCAGATGGATGTTGAAGTTCCCCAGGAAGATAAGTTTGATGGAGGAGGCAAGCAGGGGAGGAAGACATGTTGGCCCATTCTGAGAGTAAGATGGAGCAAGGCCCAGTGCGGGTCTGTAGATGGTAGCAAGAGTAAAATAGAAAGTAAGTGAGACAGACAACATGCAGACTAGGCTTTCAAAGGATGAGTAGGTTTGAGTGGGGATGCTGGAGGCAGGAACCCAGTTCAGGAAAATCAGAGCCACTCCACCACCAGCCCGGGTGGGCCTGGGATTGGATTGGGTCTTATTGGCCTCAGGGAGAAGAGTGTCAAAATCAGTGAAGGAACTGACCTTGAACCACGTCTCAGTGAGAGCAAGGACATCAAGGTCAGGGTCTTCAAGGAGGTCACAGATGTCAAAGGCATGTTTGATGGCAGAGCGAGAATTGAGGGTGGCTAAGTGGCTAAGTGAAGCTGGTTTCCCCCTTCAAAAGATTTGCAAGAAGGGCACATGAGTGAGGGGCTGCCACTGGGGGTAGGGGGAATGAGGGAAGGAGGGGTGGAAAGAGACAGGTTAGAAGTTGAAGAGAGAAGGAAGACACCTTTCAAGAAGGCGGAGGTTGGGCTAAGAGCCCTGCGGCCAGTAATGGGAGAGGAGGAGAAAGGGGAGAGGACAGAAACCATATGGAGGGTTCATAGGTTGGAAGAAGGAAAAGCAAAGAGAATGGGCCTCATTACACGGTAGGCGGTAACCATGGCGCTATTAGCACCATGGTTGCCACCGGTATTTTACTGTGTCCGCCTTGGTGGATGGCGGAATTACCGCCCTACTCCAAGGTGAGCGGGGGCTGTAATTCCCCATTCACCAAGGCCCTTCCCCATTCCCATTTTTGCCCCCATAGGGCATAATGGGAATGGGGAAGGCGCTAATTACGGTACCGCAAATTGCGGAACCAGCTACCCCCAACAAGGCTGTCCTGAAAGACTCTGCTTGATGTCAGGTCATCCACAATGAATTTGCTGGTAAACATCATGGCCACAGGCAGACTATTTGTGATTTGCAAGAGTGCTCCACCGGACTAAGAGTGCCTCCAAACCTAGACACAGATAATTCCCATACCCTGACCAGTAACAATATCTTTACCTTCTCCAATTGCTCTGAATTAGAGATCCATAATATTATTCTTGGTATGAAACCCACATCCTGTCTTGGAGACATTTGTCCAGTTGATATTTTCAAAAGTTCCCTTGAGCTTCTTTGCCCCTGGATCACCAAAAGTATCAACCTGTCCTTTAGTGAGGGCCTGGTTCCCTCCTCATTGAAACAGGCCTGGATTACGCCACTGCTTAAGAAGAATTCCCTAGACCCGACAACAGCCAATGACTATCGGCCCATCACAAATGTTTGTTTTCTTCTGAAAATTCTGGACAAGGTAGCCTATCTTCAGCTTCAGGGCCATATTGAAGTACATGGTATCCTGGGGGCTTGCCAATCCGGTTACAGAGCACGGCACGGTACAGAAACCGCTATGCTGGACCTTAAAAACCCACCCTGGCCAGCATAGAGGACCGTGCGCTCCTTGCCTTGCTTATGTCACTGGACCTCTCTGCAGCGTTTGATCTGGTCAATCATGCCTTGCTGGTCTCCAGACTCCAGGTTTGTTGCTCAGATCAGGCCACCGATTGGATCTCATCTTTTCTTGGCCCACGCTCCGCTAGAGTGGCAGTGGACAAGGCCAGCTCATCACCTAATGCACTAACCCGTGGTGTTCTGCAGGGCTCTTGTATCGCACCTACACTTTTCAACATTTACATCAGGCCTCTGCTGAGTCTCCTGGACGACCTGGGTGTGCAGTAAACCAACTATTCAGATGACACTCAGGTCGTCCTTAAGTTTATCAGAAATTACATCAATTACTCTGATGTTATCAACAAAGTGTATGATGCTGTACAGACGTGGATGGAGGACAATTCTATGGCCCTTAATCGAGACAAAACTGAGTTGCTGATTGTGGCATCAGGCCCTCGCTTAAAGAAACTTGACCCTACCTACACCAGTTTCAATATTGTGTGTAACCCCATCAATGTCTCTAAGAGCGTGGAGACAATCAGTGCCATTCTTGACGCCGAACTGTCCATGAAAAATCATGCCTCGCACACTTGGTCGGTTTGCTGCTATACCGCAAAGCTGCTGAACCATATTCAACCATTTATCTCTGCCAGCAAGTGTTCGTTTCTAGCAACTGCACTTGTGAATTCAAGTCTGGACTATTGCAACAGTTTTCTGGACAGTACCTCGCAGGCCGATATACACTAGCTGCAGGTCTCACAAAACTATGCCATGCGTGCCATCTTTGCATTGTCAAGGCAAAATCATGTCACCGAGACACCAAGGGAGCTTCACTGGCTTCCTATAGGGCAGCGCATTACTCACAAAATCCTGACTTTGGCCCTCATTCCGAGTTTGGATGTAACGTCCCTTGCCGGCTTGGCGCAAATAGCATGTCCGTGCTGGCACCAGTCTGCAAATAGAGGACTATTACGAGTTTGCGGGCACGAGCTTTGCGCCATGCCAGGAATGTACCTAGCGCCATTCCGCAAAAGGCTCCCAAAAAGCCCTTACCGGCATCAAGCTAAGCGCAGATAACCCTACCGATACAGTTCAATGCATCATTAGCGGTGACCGTAAATAGCGGTGACCGCAATTAGCGGACACCACTATTTACAGTCACTGCTAATAAGCGGAACCGGAAATAGCGTCATCGCACAGGAACGGGAAGGAGCACGGCAGACATCTTTAAAAACACAAACCATTGCCATCCTCAGCACACAGGACCCCCGGGACACTGCTGATCATCAGAAAACGTCCTCCTACAAGACAAGAATGCCAAAGGCCCTTAAGAAGGGATCCGCCCGCCTCACAAAGGCAAGATTTAATCAGGACGAGCTCCAGATGCTTGTGGACACTTTGCACGAGCATGCAGGCACAGTCTTCTCCAGCAACATGAGGAGAGAGGCAGTGCTACGTAAAAAGGAGATCTGGGCACTTGTTGCCCAGAAGGTTATTGCAGTGGGCAACTCACCCAGCACAGTGAAAGACTGCCGTAAGCGATGGGACGACCTGCGCCTAAGGGTGCGCAACATATTGTCCGTCAAATGCAGCCAGGCCATGGAAACTGGAGGAGGACCTAGTTCACCCATAAAGCTTACCCCGTGGGAGGACACATGCGCAAGCATGATTGCGGCAGAATCCATTGAAGGCGTAGGCGAGATGGAGTGTGACGCCACTACATCTGGCGATGGAGGTGAGTGTCCAAAGTGAACAATGCTATGCCAAATCTGATGAAAGTCAACACCAATGTCAGTCCAAAGAGTCACGCCATGGTCGGCCACACACACACAATCCCTGTAAAGTAGGCCGAAGCATCGGAGACACATGCTGATGCCTGCTGCAAGGCAATATCGTACATGATACATACCACACAAAGTAGGAAATTCCACGAGGCACACAGCGTGCATGACCAAGATAGTATGCATGTCAGACAGCACTGTTCCTGGCCAACATGAGTGACGCCGACATATGCCTGCAGGTGCTAGGGCGCATCGCGGATGCCTTGGAGGCAGGTCATCCCACCCCACAACCTCAGCAGGAGGCCACACTGTCGTCCTGCAGTTCCACCCAAACGAGCCGGCTCCGCAGGTCGGTCCGTGCACAGCGCCGACGGGACATGCCACCCCCTGGCTCAGGGAGTGCCGAGTGAATGGCATGGCAGCCTCATGTAGGTTTAGGGGACTCAATGGGACTTGCGTGGGGGAGTTGTGGGGGGGAGGGGGATGGGGCGAGGGTGTGTGGGGGGTTTTGTCACTTACGTTTACATTGTTACATTCAATATACCGGTTGTTTGAAAAAGAAGACCTGAGTGGCTATTCATCAATGTGCATGTGTCATTTAATCATCTACAGTGCATAGTGTACATGTACCCATACACCCAGTGCCCTCTCTACAACCATCATGTCACCGTCTGCTGAAATGTGTGTCAGAAATATTGTGCAATCCCTGACTGGCGCACATCACATCCCTCCTGTGCATCGGCACCGTGATGAAGCCACATCTTCATCAACCCCTTCATCATGATCAGGTGGTAGCAGTTCAATGTCGGTGGGCAGGGGCACGTTCCGGCGGAT
Source organism: Ambystoma mexicanum (assembly GCF_040938575.1). Lineage (NCBI taxonomy): Eukaryota > Metazoa > Chordata > Amphibia > Caudata > Ambystomatidae > Ambystoma > Ambystoma mexicanum. The sequence continues at coordinate 580,051,709 of NC_090927.1, read as the reverse complement.
ACACATATTGTGCAGCCTTACACATGCCATGATGATCTTGGCCACCTTCTCATGCCTGTAGAGGAGTGCCCCACCCGACCGGCTGAGGCAGAGAAATCGTGCCTTCAACAGGCCAAACGTCTGCTCGATGACCACACGGGTACGGGTATGGGAACAATTGTAGTCCTCCTCGTGCCTGTTCTGTGGGTTTCGGACAGGGGTGAGGAGCCACGGCTTCAAGAGATAGCCACTATCACCTGTATGAGAGGTAAATGAAGGTAAATGTCAAGGGAGTCGCACATGCCAGCAGGTTATTGTTGCCCACATACACATGTCCCTGGATGCATTTACACCATTTTCTGTCCCTCCATGTGTCCTGTGCCATGGTCTAATGGTGTGGGTTACATCTTCAATATGATACATGGTGTGCACTGCCGTCTTGTTGCACATGCATCGTGTATGCATACAGCTGTGTTAGTGTCAAATTAGTGAGGTGGTGTGTCCTGTGAGATTTACTTAGAGGGAGCGTTGGCAGTAGTCTGTGCAATATTGGGAAATCAGCATTGATCATTCCCATGGTGACATGCAGCACTCCTGTGAGTGTGCAGGCCATGTGCCAGACAGTGGATTCCCTAGTAGGTGCAGTTTGATGCACTCCCAGGGATGCTTGTCCTGTGTGGTGATATGCTGGAGACAGCGACATGGTGCATATGTATGCATGGTGCAGGATGGCGTTGCGGATTGTGAGGGTCGCTGATGGGTGGTGCACATGTTGTGGGATGTGGGGTGGTTTCCTGTTAGTCATGTCGTGATAGGTGTCGACCTTACTTCATTCATATGGGATTTGTGTGTTTTATACGGTTTGTGATGGTTTCGGGCACAATGTTTGGTGATGTGCACATCGTGCAGTCACATCAACATTGGCAGCATGGTGGCGTGTGCATCTCTCCCCCCTTTTCAATGCCTTGTGCCAGTCCTGCTACTTACCAAGCAGCCAGGCACGTCGTCCAGCATGTCGCTCCATGAAGCGTGGTAGCGTAGAGTTACGCAGGACCAAAGAGTCATGAGTCGATCCTGGATATCGGGCACAACAATGTGTGATGATCTTGCTGGCGTTGCATACCATCTGCACATTGATGGAGTGGTATTGCTTGCAGTTGCGGTACACTGGCTCCATGGCATGATGGACCACCAACTCAACGTGGGTGCAGTCGAGGGCACCTACACAATTTGGCATGCCTGCCAGTGCATGGAAGGCAACTTTTGTATCAAACATCTCCTGGGGAGTCCGTGGTAGGGATATGTAATCCCTCGTGTGCTTGAGGAGGGCATCCAGCACTTGGTTCAGTATCCGGGAAAAAAAGGGTTGAGATATGCCAAGCATGTGCCCCACTGTGTGCTGGTAGGTGCCTGTTGCAAGGAAGTGGAGCACAGACACTACCTTCAGTAGGGGGGGGATGGCGGTGCGGATTTCAATGAGGCTCACTATGTCGTTGTGTATCAGGTCCACTATGGTGGTGATGGTGTCCCAGTCCAGACGGTACAGGGTGTGGATCTGCACTGGCGTTAGGTTGAAAGGACTGGCTCTGATGCGAGGGATTGGGAGCTGCCGGCTTGGTAACGGTGGCTGCACTGGTGGGACATGCTGGGCCTGTCTCACCCTCCTTCTCCTCTACGTCTCCTCTGTGGTGGTAGCGGCTGTTGTTGATGTTGTGGCAATGCAAGCAAGTCCTCCAGCTCCAGTAATGCTACTACTATTGGAATCATCTTGGTGTGGGAGGGGCTGTGGTGTGTGGGTGTGTTCCTTTTGTGCTGGGCCAGACTCCATTGCCTCCACCTGTGCTGATTGTGTGCACCTGTGGCAGTTGGGAGCACTGCTCAGGGCATTTAACGGTAGGTCAGCGATGCCGGCTTCATGAGGCCGTTATTTGCATCTCTGCTTCACTTGGGATCTACTCCAGTTTATGGCATGCCACTAATGCCGGCATAGTAGGTCGCGTGCTCGTGCCCAGACCGTTATTAATGATTCCGTACTTTACGATGCCGTTAATAGTGGTCTGGTAGGTCAGAATATCCCATAGCGGTATTCGATGCCAGTATTCCTTTACCGGCATCGTTTTTCACTTAGCACCAACCTCGGATGACCCCTGTTGTCTTATAAATGTTGGAATAGCATAAACCTGAAATATTTCAAAGACCGGATCAAGGTAAACAAACCAACTCGCCAGCTGTGTTTTCATGACAGTCTGAAATTGGTCCCGCCTAGATACAAGCTTGTTAGGTAAAGTGGCATGTCCTTCGATGTACTGGTCCCGTTGGCATGGAATGCTTTACCAAGTTTCATAAGATCCGCAAACACACTTGCTATCTTCAAAAAATTGGTGGAGCACCACCTCTTTAATCTCAACCCCAGCTGAACAGCTAACCCTCTGATTTCCGTCCCCGGTCTGATTATGATATGTCTTGTCTGTTCTCTTGTCCTTATGTTCTCCGTGCGCTCTGAGGCCCATGGCCATGTGACGTACAGTAAACACAGAATAATAATAATAATAATACACTAGGGGTTAGATAGAGGTACTGGCAGACATCTATATATATTAATCCATGCTAGACGACTAGTTCTCGTCTAGGACAGTTTGGACACTTCTTCCTTCTTTTTGATATATTGGGTGTATTATACGTTTGCCATTTTTATGTTTCTATGTGATCTTAAGGGCAACATTTAAATTCAGAGCTCAAATCTGGTCCGCATTTATTCTCCTCAAAACATTGACTGACGGGATCATGTCAATGCACTGTTTTTGGGTTCTTCAAAAAGCCTGCACGTAGTGTGGATCTGATTAAATGACTTCTGCCCTGCAGGAGTAAAAGGGTGAGTAGAGGCTAAAGTGCCTACTTTGCCCTCAAACTGCTACAAACCAAAAGTGATCCCAATCATAAAGGTAATACATGCACAGCTAAGAAATATACCTCCTTTGCCTTTTGTGGTAACCTGGGCCGAGAGAAGGCTATACTCTCAAGAGGAGTGTGAATGAATCCAGATTCAGTAACAATCCAAGCAGCAATAGTAGAACAGTCCAAAATAAAGCAAAAGTCCAATCAAGGTTCTATAAAAATAGAAAAGCTTTAAATAAACACACCATCTGCAAAATAAAAAACCCTACACAAAACCCACCTATGTCGAATTGGAGTACAAAGATTAGTAGAGGCTAAAGCGCTCACTCAGCCCTCACACTTCTACAAACCAAGAGTCAACACAATCAAAAAGGAAAACAGGCACAGTTAAGAGAAATACTTCCTTCACCTTTTGTAGTGACGTGGGCCAAGGGAAAGCTACACCCTCGAGAGGGGTGTGAATGTGGTTCAGTATCAACCCAAACAATGAAGTATGACAGTCTAAAATAAAATAATGTCCAATCAAGGACCTATAACAATATATATACTTTGATTAAACACACTATGTACAATAATAAACTAGAAAAACACTACACAAGACTAACCCCTGAGGAAAGAACACAGACTAAGCAACGATAGCAGGATGCACACTCTGGGCCTCATCACGAGTTGGGCAGAAATGCCAGTGCTATTAGCGCCGGCGCTATCTGCTGTACCGCCAAACCCCCCGGCGCTAATAGCGCCGGATCACGGGTTCGGTGGTAATGGAATTCCCCATTCTCCACTGAGCCCATTCGGGAATGCCTCATTCCCCTTTGGGCTCAATGGGGAATGTTCGTGCTCATACCGCCGGCGGATTTCCCGCCGGCGGTATGAGCGCGAATTTTCAGCAGATTTCTCCCCAGCTCAGAGCTGGGGAGAAATCCGCCGAAGCCCTGATTTGGCAGACCCTTAAATCTGGTGGTAATAGCGCGACCGCCGGATTTAAGGGTTACCGCCAAACTCGTGATGAGGCCCTCTGAGTAATGAATCAGGGATTTAAGGCAAGCAACAACAACAATGTTCTTCAAAAGAATATGTTCTTGGGTGCAAAATGGATAGAAGTGACCCAACCAGTCTCTAGGGCCCAAAGATGGACCAAGGGGGCGGTTAGCAGTCAATAGTATCTTTTTACAATTCTTGGTGGTTCCACAGCACCACACTCTGCTTCTTGGAGCCATGCTAGAAATTCGACTATTGGGAGAGTGCAAAAGGCAGCAACGTTTAGTCTTGGTGGTTCAAATGTGACAAACTATTATTGAAACATGGCTCCAAGCAGTTCAACAGTGACAAACACTAGAATCTCGGTTGTCTTAGCTCTGAGGGTTCTATTAGTGCCAATCCAGGGGCTCAGGGACAAGATGAGTCATTTAGTCATGCTACCAATTACTAGGGAGGCTTGCACACAACTTCAAGGGTGCTTCAACATGGTGAGGTCCTGGGTACTGCAGTGGCTGGCAGAGATGCAGGTTTTGCTCCAGCAGCAGGTCACTTCTCAGGTCGCTGTGAGTCCTGCTCCAGGGACTCAGGGAGTAGTCGGGTCATGGTTATCCGGGTTTTAAACACAGCGGAGGCTGGAACACAGCTGCAAGGGTCCTTAAACACTGTCAGGTCCTGGGTGCCACTATGCCTGGCAGAGAGGTAGGTGTTGTTCCAGCAGCAGGTTCACCCCCCATTGGTTCCTTGGGATGGTTAGGGGACAGAATGTGCCTCTGCCTTGGAATGCTTGCCTCTGAATCACAAATGGAGGACTCTGGAAAGGACTCTCAGATCTCGCAGCTGGGTCCAAATGAAATCTCCTTCAAGGGTTGGAGTGCAAATGATGATTCCCCCTTCTTTTAAAGGTAAAAACCCAAAAGTGATTGGACTAAAGCTAGCCTGCCTTCATGGTTCAATCCCTGTTCTTAAAACATGCAGACTTTGTCCTTCTGACATAACACCCAAAGTGCTTTGCTTTCGAGGAAGTGTAGGGGACAGGAAGGAGAGTGACAGAGAGAAACAAGACGGTAGAAGTCTTCCCCAACTGTATAGAGCTCTCCCGTCGACACTCACCTCACCCCCTTTCCTTAGCACTAGGATCAAAGGCATTTTAAAATGCAGCACCCTGATCTGAGGCTACTCCCTTCAAATGGGTGGGCTCAGGACAGCTGCTTGCTGTGCTCTGTCTCTGGAGGAGGGTATTACCTACCCTCACAAAAAAGATAAAAGAGGAGGCATGGCCATTCAGGTTCCGGTCTTGTCACCTTGGCAGGATCAGCCTGTCTGGACAGAATGCACATCACCTTCCACAGCTGAACTGGCTCAAAGGAGCTGAAACATGTCTCGGGAGGATAGCTCAGGGGCAACGTGCTCGCCTTGGAAGCAAGACGACACGGAGCAACACAGGTTCAATCCCCAGATCTGTGCTTAGAATCCTCTGGGTATTAAGCGTGTTATAAATAACCTATCATATCATAAATTGGATGTGGCTGCAATGATTATAAGTACGGACATGCAGCAGGACTTAACTCAAGCATGGCTTATTTTAAAGTGTACCCTGCGACCAGCATGGGATACTTATGATCGTCATAGTTTTGGTAGAGGGTTTTATATATTAAATGCTGCAGAGACTTGGCTGTCACTGAAGCTGCCAAATGAGCACCTGTGACCTCTGAACCTTCTCTGTGCCACTGGTAGAACAGGTGCTGCAAATCAGGACACTGAGGCAGTAGGGCACAAGTACAAACTATGCTTTTGGCATGAAGCTAATGAAAGGGGAATCTGATCAGCATATTACTCTTTCAGAGAAGGATTACCTGCATCATTTTATTAATTAATAAAAAATCAAAAAAGCCAGGGCTTTCACACCTCTGCCAGATGGTAATTGATCACACCACCCATGAGGAAAGAACATAGAACAAGCACAGATAGAAAGATTCAGCAATCTGGGTAATACATTAGGGATGTGAGGCAAGTAAAAACCACAATGTTTGTAAAAAGGATATGTTCTGGTGCAAAAAAGAGAAAAAAGATGACCCAGCCTGTCTCTAGGGCCCAAATGTGTACCAATATAGACGTTAGCAGCCAATAATACCTTTCTGCAGATCTTTGTGGTTCAATGGAGTCAAACAGGTTACATGGTTCTGGTCATGCAGTTCGATGAGGTCAGAGTGCAGCAGTTGCAGTAGGGGCTGAATGACCTCATGCGGTTCAAGGGTGATGCATGAAGAAGTCTGGATTGCGAGAGCCACCAGGGTCGGTTTGACAGTTGGTTTGACTGCAAAGATACTGGCGGCTGGATGTGCTGTTCTACAGGATTGGGTTGATGCAGCACTTGAGGGGTTGCAGATCATGAGGACCACCGGGGTCAGTTCGACAGTCAATTTGATGGTAAAGATACTGGAGACTGGATGTGCAGTCTGGTTCGAGTGGTTCAATGCAGGGTCAGTTCAACTGGTGATAAACATCGGCAGCTAACATGCTGGTGGGCTGAGCGGCAGTTTGAAGGTGGCAGAGGCAACTAGGAGCTTGTAGTTCATGCCGAGGCAATGATGTGCTCAACTAGCGTAGTGCAGCGGTGAACAGGTTCAGACAATAAGTTCAGCTGACGAGTTGTTCTAGATGGGGGAGTAGTGTTGAGCAGAGTTTGAACAGGAGCTTGTGTGGTTCGAAGGCAATGCTCGGAGAAGTCCATATCATGAGGTCCACCAGGGTCAGTTTGACAGTTGGCTCAATGGCAAAGAAGCTGGTGACTGGATGTACAGTTCGAGTCGAGTGGTTCTGGGGCAGTGTTAGAAGGTCACTGCTCGAAGTATCCTCCAGCGTCTGGACATCTGTCGATTAAGATAGGCAACTAAGATGCTGGTGGTTTGAAGAGACGGTTCGAAGGTGGCGGGTGCAATGATGAGCTTCAAGTTCAATCTGGGCTACAATTCAGTTGAACGGGCTCAAATCATTGTTCGAATTGGTTCAATGTCAAAAACACAAGTATCATGGATGCCTTGACTCTCATTTGCTCTGAATCCCAATCCAGGGACTCAAGGATACATTTGAGTCCTTGCTCTCTAGCTTCCACGCACAGGGGAGGCTGACCCAAAACTCCAGGTGTCCTTCAATACGGTGATGTCCTGGGTACTGTTGTGGCTGCTAGAGAGCAGGTCTTGCCCCAACAAAAGTTCCCCCAAAATGGTCCCTGGGGATGGTTAGGGGGCAGAGCTCACCTCTATCTTGGATACTAAGGGCCTCATTGCAACCCAGGCGTTAAGGGTTTAACGGCGACGTTGGCGCCGTTAACCCTTAACGCCTGATTACCATTTTAACGCCTGCTTTTAGCAGGCGTTAAAATGCAAGGCGCTAACCCGCCTTGGTGCTAATTACGGCACCGTAATTTACGGTGCCGTAATTAGCACCTTCCCCACTCCCATTATGCCCTATGGGGCAAAAATGGGAATGGGGAAGGGTAAATGGGGAATGGGGATTTACCGCCCCACTCACCTTGGAATGGGGCGGTAAATCCGCCATCCACCATGGTGTAAACAGAGTTTACACCATGGTGGTAAAGTAGGGAACTTACCGCCTGGGTTGTAATGAGGCACTGGTGGAGGACTTTGGAGAAATCAACAGATCAGCTCTCCCAACAGAGGTCCAATGACCTCAGATCCCTGTTCTCAAAGCAAGTGGACTTGGTCTTCTGACATCACACCCAAAGTGCTTTGTGCTAATGGAAGTGGAATGGACAGGAAGGAAAATAGAGGCTCCTCTGTCTACCTATTCCTGCCTCCTTCCCTTCACAATAGAATCAAAATGCCTTTTGATGTGCAGCACACTCGTGTGAGGCTAAGCATTTTGTGAATGGGTGCACCCTTTGGAGTGGCTGTCTCTCTGGGGAGGGTATTAATTACCTTCACAAAGGAACAAAGAGAGGAAACTCACATGGCTAAAGCCCTTCCACAGCTTCACAGTGCTAACACATGTGTGATTTCAATTTCATGTGACTTGGATAACTATGAGAGATGCTGGCCACATGCCTTAAACTCAGGTGTTGCTTATATTTAAAGTTGTACGTGCCACTGAGACAGTACACTCAACGTTATGTCATTTTTGGAACAAGAGTGCATATCTTAAATGCAACCCCCACACTGCAGAGACTTGGCTGTCACTACAGCTGTCATATGGTCAGCTGTGACCACTGAACCTGTTCCATGCCACTGGAGGGCAGGCACTGCAGATCAGGCTACTGATGCAGCAGGGCACAGGTGTACAATATGCCTTTGGCCTGGAGCTTATGAAAGGGGAATCTGAGCGGCAGATTAACCTGTCAGAGATGGAATTACCTGCATCACTGCATTCATTTTATAAAAATAAAAATGCCAGGGCTTCTACACTATTGCCAATGTAAAAACTCCTGACCAATATTAGTTAACGAAACATTATGGGGGTCATGTTCGTTCTGGAGTAACATAAAAAGAATTTGTAAATGAATGCATGAACATTTTGTATATGAATTGTATATTAGTCCACATTTTAATGCATTTGTATGGGCAAGGAAGAGAATATCCATGTGCGCCCCCGCCCCATTCTCTCTGCCATGCAAATTCAACAGCAGTTGCTTCAGCATGACATTTTTATGCTGCTGTAAGTACTGTGGACTCCTATGGAATCAGCGTCTATGAGTCTTGTTTGGCCTCTCTGCCGGTTTAACTCTGATAGGGTAACATTTAAGACCCTGGACCTGATGCACTATGGAGAAGGCCTGGAGATGGCCCAACATGTTGTCTTTGTATGACTATGACTTGCTGGCTAGGTGTCAGACTTGTGTAATGACATTATGTTATGAATATGATTATATGATTATATGAAGGCTTTATTACAATTCCCACTAATGGTGCACCAAGGTTTGGTACCAAGCTCTGGTTGAGGTTCCTGTTTCATATGCAACTGCATTGTATAGTAGGCTATGACAATGTTTGAGGAAACAGCAAGGCGTTGGGCCTCATTATAAGTTGTCTGGTCCGGAAAAAAAGTGTCGGCAATAAAGTGTAACAGCACTTCTTCAGAACGGCCAACTATAAGTTTGCCGATAGGATGAAGGAATTACCTCCGGCTCAGAACTGGAGGTATATCTGCCACCCTACAGGCAAAAAACTGCCAGTATTACCGGCCCTGTAACACTGGTGCTGGCAATCCCCCCATGGAGTCCTATAGGAATTGGGAGTTACCAGTGCTTCTGCCACTTGGAATCTGCCACTAATTCCGGCCGACCAAGTGGCGGAAACAGTACTACAGTTTGCCGGGATCCCGCTGCTAACAGCGGCGGAATACCAGCAAACTTAATGGTAGTACTGGGCTGGGGTTGTCTACCGGATTTTAAATGAAGACCTGCTAATTTAAAATATTAACAATTACTAGTGGATTGCAATAGATAAAGTAAGTCCCAGAAGGAGCATGACAGAAACATAAGAAAACAACAAAAGTCATGGTATGTAAAATTCTGTTTGTAGAAGTATTGAGATATGGCATCATAGTGCTGGGTATTTTTAACTTTAATATTTTATTACAGTATTAATGTTTTTTTAATAAACAGAAATACACATAAATATTGTATTGCATCATTAATTATTCTATAAAGAACAACCAGGTGATTATATATGCAAATACAGGCTGCTGTCTCTCTCTCTGAATGGTTTTTATTGCTTTATTGTTTAACTTTTTGATTGAGCGCATGGTTTGTTGAGATATTGCTTCGCATTATTTCTTGATAAGTTTGTAACATAGGAATTTCCAAGTGTGGTAACATTCCAGTCGTGTGGTGGTAATAAAGAAAATGTGTTATGTGATCTCTTTTACAAGAAAGTACCTGAAAGAACTAACACGCCCTCAAGCAGGGAATGCTAATCTTAGCCAAGGCTGTCATGAAGGAAGGCAGAGGGGGCAAACTGCACCAGGACTCGCTCTCCAGGCGAGGTCTCACAGGGGGCCTGCTGTTACCCTCTTATTGGGAAACTGCATTCGTTAACACCTACCCTCTGAATGTATCCCCACTTAAGCTGGTCTACATTCAGAGGTAAGTGTTAACTTTCTGGTGCCATCAGGCTACTGACACTCCCTCTGCTTTAAAGCATCTCATCACCCTCCTTCAGAGGCATGGCAGGGGGCAGGCTGGCTTTAAAAGGGGCCTAACTGTGGCTCCCAGTGTGCCCTTTCCCTGCTTTGTTATGCACGGAGAGATCACCTCCCTGCCACTTGGACTCCCTGCAGCTTGCTTGAACGATCTGGAGGGCCTGATTCCTGCATGATCTCTGACGGTATTCCTGTGTGTGACCCCCCCACACTCCCGCACACACACACCAACTGCCTTATCCAGTTTTCAGGAGGAAGAGTGTCCAGCAGAGTTATTTTGTAGGTATTTCCCATGTGTTTCATGGCTACTTAGAATTGCTGGTAACATTGAGATAGTATATAGAGTTTGGTATCATACTGATTTTTGTTTCCTGCTGTGTGAAGATGCCATCATCTCACTGCCAATGCATTTGTAACGCCGACTTATTCAGCTTCAGAAATGCCAGTATAAAAAGAGATTCACACATGTCTCAGTGAAGCAAAGAAACACTTGGATATCATTTTTATACAGGCACAGAAGTCCCTTTTAAAGCAACACTAATTTAAGATTATAGGGGCTCATTACGAGTATGTCGGTCCAGAATCAAGGTGCCGGTAACAATGTGTACCGGCACTTTTTCCAGACCAGCATACTCTTATGTGCTCTTATTCATACGGCCAGGCCGATAGGGGCAGTGAACTACTGGCAGGCCCCTACCGGTAGTGAATTCACTGAATCACCGGAACTGTTAACAGTGGCTCCCATCCCATTGAGTTCAATGGTACTCGATGTGAATGGGGATTTACCGTTACTCTGCCACCCATAATATCCCAGTAATCCTGGGATATTTGGCTGCAGAAACGGTAAGCAGAATTATCCGGTAAGCCTCTGGTACTACCGGCATACTCGTAATGACCCCCATAAATCCTGAGCTTGTTTGTGCTTGGATTGAATGATGCTAGCATTTGGGCATTTATAATAATCATTACTTAAATAGCACTTTCGCCCAAGCACTTTATATAAAACACTCATATAAAATTATTCCTGCCAACCAAAATGAATGCTCAATTTTCAACCACAGAAGGGTACATGGTTGAGTAGACCCTGCTCCCATTTAAATCTGTGACTTGCAGATCATTCATAGAGTCCAGCAGTGAGCACTTACCCCGAGTTATGTTATCTGCCATTTCTACCTTCAATGTGCATTCTATTACCATGCCAGACCTCGGGGTTACATTTATTTTTAATAAAACACTGATTAACCCAGTGCTTAGAAGCAGGAGGAATGTGTTTTGGCCAACTAATATACGTGATAATAGTATCATCCTATACATGTTTTTCAAAAGGACAGGAAGGCAGAGGAGAGGGTATTCGGTAGGTCTCCTAATTAATGTTCCTTTTTAACTCTAAAGTTGATTAAACAATATATTCGTATCGCAGTTGCTAATTGAGTTAACATCTTAGCTCTGAAATGCGCCAGTCTGTGCTTTTCATGTTCCTATTTCAGCAAGGCTGACTCAGCCCTTCGTCCTTCAGAGATTGATACATTAAGTAATATTATAATTGGTTTAAAAAAAACACCTATTTTTACAGTGCTTAGAAACAAGAGTGGTAAGACATGAAGCACTAGACATAAAATATGACTTAATACCTACTATTATACCAGGATGCAATTATATTTGGTTAAAAAAACACCTATTTTTACAGTGCTTAGAAACAAGAGTGGTAAGACATGAAGCACTAGACATAAAAATATGACTTAATACCTACTATTATACCAGGATGCAGGACTATTTAGGCAGCACTGACATCAAATTGACTCTAGTGATGAACACTGGTCTCCAGCTGTACCTTTGCGAATGTGGCCATAACGCACATGAAATAAGGAAGGCTTCTGGCAGGGGTTATTGCCATGGAAATGTCATACTGCAGCTCACATTAGCAGCAATGTGCACCGAGTTCATCTGACTGGAGTGTGCAAGGCAGGTTCATGGCTCATAACCCTAGACACTGGTGGAAGATGACATCTGTTGGGGGACCATCACATGATCTTTGCAAGTTTGTCAGTGTGTCCAGTCTCCAAATTCACACTGCATTGGGAGTGCCATTGACCAACAGCAAGCTTTTAGCATAGCCCAGCTGCATCCAGAGGACCTCATTAACATATTATTATTATTAATATTATTATGGTGTTGATTGTGCGCATACCTAGCTTTGAAAAGCAAAGAAGCGCTTTACAGAGGTATACAATAGTACAGATACATAATGGAGACTTCACAGAGGTAACAACAGAGCAGATATGCGGGGAAATACAAAGGGGCACAGAGGAGGGGTACTGTTGTATCAGTTGGCGGGGAGGCCAGGGGCAACATATCTAAACCCTCCACACAAACTCAGAGGGAGAGTGTTCACATCTTTTCGTGCTGTCTCTGGTGACGTGCAAAAAATAACAAGGCGGGACAAACGCGGTGACAGCCCTGCTCTTAGGTCAGCTGCGCTGCAGTGAAGGCGCATAATAGGCATTTTATGGGCTGGCATGAACCTTTCGGCCTTTGTTTGCACCTGGAATAAATGTACATCTTATTATGTTTTAATATATGATCATAACGTAGTACACGCTTTCCTACAACAAAGACATAACTCAACTTGAAGTGCGCGTACTGAATCACCGATTCAAACAAATGGCAGTTGAGCAAGAGAGGGAAGTGCATGTGACGCAGGCATCGATTCCACGACGGTATTTTTACAATAGTAACAATGTATTCGAACGTGTTTGGAAGGTAAACAAGGCCGGGGCACTTTGTGGCGCACTGTTATGTGTTGGTCCTGGCACCGACACGCGCTTTCTGTGGGTTTCGTTGCACCTGTGAGTTACAAAACAGGTTGGGGCGCCTTTAGTTTCGCCCCCAGCGGCCGCACCGCCACAGTCCTCCGCCTCCTTGTAATCAAGTGTCCTCGAGCGCTGGCCTTCAATGTGTCCCTCCTATCTTCGCATACTAGGAGCTGCTCGGCCCGCTTGATCCAAATGTTATAAATGCCATCTTTAACTTCCTCCCTCGCTTCCTCTCCCTGCCCCTCCCGGCCCTCAATAGCACTGTTCGTGCCAGCTACTGTGCTTCCATTACTAACAGCGTTTTCTTCTCCATTTGAATGGTGAAAGTCTCCTATTTTAATGTCACATTCCATGTCCATCTCATCATCTTATAATCAAAACATCCCTTTCACTCATAGTCTACACTTTAAACAACCCATAGTCTCATGCGTAGATGTGTTTTTGCTGGCTTCTCAGCTTTCACTTGTGCAAATGTCAATGTTTGCTATAGTAGCGTTCAATTTGCAAAATGAAAACTTGCACATGACTAGGTGTATGGGAATGTATGTCAACAGATACTGTGTACATGATTCCTGTTATACATCTTTCTTCTCTTTAATTTTCTTAGAGCTGTAAAAAGTGCAATCACAAACAAGAAAATGATCTCTTCCCTTGAAAACCACCAGTCCCATAATTCCACAGGCTCCTCCCTAAGCCTATCAGCTCGAAAGTTAGTCCACCAATATGCCATCAACAGAAAAAAAAGTCCTCTTTCCTTACTGCTGCTGGAAGAGGTGCAACAGATATAAGTTCCTTCTCTTGTGTAATATCTTAGGAGGGCTTTCCCGCACATTGTGTGAGGGAGAGTGTTAGCAGTTACCCAGACTGCCCGCCCGTGAGCCCCCCACTCGCATACACCATGACACGGAGACTGGATGTGCTTTGTGTGGGCTCCCCGGTGGCTCTGCGGCCGCCTGGAACGCCCTGTTTATTTATACAGCGCACGCGACGGAGTGAACATCACCCTGTCGCGTGCGCGCCCTTAAAGGGCCAGCGCCACACTCCTCCTTTTCCATAACAACAAAACTTGAAAAAGGATGGTCTAAACTATCACACATTTAACAGCACATATTAGAGCACCCACACGTCCCCCGTTTATCGGCAGCCTCCCTGGATCCCCCGATGGCACTTTGCCAAAAGACCTGGGTGTATCTACCGACCAGCCTTCCCATCTCAGTCTGTCACATAGTCTGTAAGGCGGGCAGGTTTCCCACGCCCTGTTCTCAGGGGGTACTTCCTGCCAGCCTCTCTGGTCGGTGTCCCTTCGCTTGGCCCCCCCACGGGCCAGAGAGTCCACTGTGGGGGCTCGACCCCCTCCTTCGTCCGGTGCTTCTTCAAGGTCCATGTCCTCCATGGCCTCTGCCCTCGGCTCACCCAGTCTCTTAAAGAAGTTGGCATTCCTAGTCACTGATGCTGTTCCATCGGATGCAGTCACCATGGACCCCTTGACCGCCACCACTTCCAAAGGAGCTGGTTCATACATGAGAGACAATTTGTCCTGTGGGTGACGATTCCGCACCAGCACTTCGTCTCCAGGAGCAATCCTTGGGGGTCTCAGACCTCTTCTGTTGTTTTCCATTTCAGTCCTTGCCCTTCTCTCCTCTTCCACCTGGTCATTGTCAATGACAGCCGGCTCTCGCTCCCCCACTTCAGGTATAATGTCTCTTGGGCAACGCTGGAACAGTGCCTCTGCTGGTGCCACACCCGTAAAGGAGCGGGGTGTCGTCCGGTATCCTCGCAGGAACACATACAGCGCCCTTTGTAGGCACTCACCCTTTCCTTGAGCGATCCTAAACATTTTGTTTAGTGTGCGCATCATGCGCTCTGCCTCCCCGTTGGCCCGAGGCCAGAGTGGAGTGACCTTTCTATGATGGATGCCGTAGTCCTTCATGAGGTCTGCGAAGCTCTCTCCTTGGAAGGGCGCCCCATTGTCGGAGCACAGGACAGTGGGTAGGCCGTGGGTGGCAAAGATCTTCTCCAGTGCTATCACCACTTTGTCGAACGCCACCGACTCCACAAACTCGACCTCGGGGTACCGAGACCACTCGTCCACCACCACTAGGAAGTGAGTGCCCCTGGTTGTGGACCCACAGTCAGCATGAACCACTTCCCATGGCCTGGTCCCTCGGGGCATCGTTTCGATGGATGGTTCGCGCTGGGCCGGTGAAGCAGCCTGGCACCACTCACAAGACGACACAAACTCCTCAACTCTCCTTTCCAGCTCCGGGAACCACACCTTTTGGCGGAGACAAGCCTTTGTTTTGGGGGTGCCTTGATGACCCTGGTGCGCCAGGGCGATGATTTGCTGAACCTTGGCCTGGGGGACCAAAATCCTGTCTCCTCTCAGCAGGAGCCCAGACTCCGAGAATGTCAGTTCTTCGCGCACCCGCCAGAGTTGCTCCAGCGCCACTTTGGCCTCATTTGTTCTTCGGCCCAAAGCTTCCAACACAGTCTTCCAGGCACCTTGCCCCATGGCCGTCTTCAATATTTCAAAACACTCATAATTTTTAGATGCCTGCTCCAACTCCTCCACCTGCATCGAGTTTGGGGTTGCCGTTTCAATGACAAGCCGAACATGTTCATCTGCTTCCTCTGCCGACGTGGACACCTGGGAGCCCCCTCTCGGATGTCTGGAGAGATAGTCAGCAGCGTTGTTACTTCCCGGACGATAGATCAGCGAAACTCCATACTGGAGTAGCGCGAACATCCAGCGCTCTATCCTCACTCGTGGCTTCGATGAGGACCCAGCCATGATGGGCAAAAAAGGCTTGTGGTCCGTAACCACAGTCACTGGTCGCCCCAAGATGTACAGGCAAAAATGTCTGCAGCCCCACAGCACCGCCAGGGCCTCTCGCTCGATTTGTGATTACCGTTGCTTGGTGTCAGAGAGTACCTTGCTGGCGTATGCTATCAGGCGGATTTCCTGATTACTCCCGACTTGGGTGAGGACTGCCCCCAGACCATAGGGACTGGCATCCACAACGATCTCAGTCTGTAGGCTCGGATCAAAAAACGCCATGGTGTCCTCGGCAGCCAGAGCGCTTTTCATGTCATCGAAGGCTGCCTGTTCAAGCGGCCGCCACTGCCAGACGGTGTCCTTCTGCGTTAGTGCCCTCAATGGCTCCGAGCGGGATGCCAAGTTCCAGATGAAACGGCCACAATACGTGACCATGCCCAGAAAACTCCTCACATCAGCTACGTTCTCCGGGGGCCTGGCCTCCTTTATGTCCCTCACCTTGCGGGGGTCAGGGGATACGCCGTCCGCCTTGAAAACAAATCCGAAAAACTCAATGGTCGTTTTGAGAAACTCGCATTTGTCTTTATGCAGCGTGAGTCCCAGTGAGCGAAGGTGTCCAAATGTCTTGGCGAGGCGCGCCAGATGTTCCGCCTCAGACTTGGCGTACACCAGGATGTCTTCGCTGATGTTAAGGACTCCATCCAGGTCTGCCAACGCCCCTCTGATGATGTTCTGGAACACCTACGCCGCCGATGAGACCCCAAAGCTCAGCCTTTTATATCTGTACAAGCCCCGATGAGTGGTAAATGTCGTTATATAGCGGAACTCGAGGTGCAGGACCACCTGATGATACCCTGCTCTTAGATCCAGCTTAGAGAAGAACCTCGCCCCTTGCAGTTCCGTTATGATGTCATCAATGGTGGGGGTCAGGTTCTGCTCCCTCTTTATGGCCTTGTTGGGGAGACGCACGTCTACACAGATTCTCACTGCATCTGGTTGTTTGGGCTTGCGGGCGATTACAATGGGGGACACCCACGGGGTGGGGCCTTCCACCTTTTCAATGATGACCAAACCGACAAGGTTGTCCAACTCCTGGTCCACCAGCTCTCTAAGGTGGAATGGCACCCGCCGATGCTTGAGCGTCACTGGCTGGATCGACTCATCTATGTATAGCCTTACAGTTTCACCCACCATCTGTCCAATTCCTTCAAACAGGGAAGCGTGCTTGCCCAGCAATACCTGTATGTCGTCCAGGTATACCGAGTATGCAAATGTCACAATTCCGAGGGCCTCGGCCGCCACACAGCATAGCAGTGTGTTGTTGCTTACCGGTGTGACGTAGAACCTGGCTCGGAGTGATGTGTTGCCGTACTTGACTCCTGCCACAAACACGCCATCCAGGGGGATTGGCTGGTCGCCCCCAAAAGTGAAGATACGTGCCTTCGGCGTAACCAGAACTAGAGGGGTCTGCATCGAGTCATAGTGTTGTCTGGCCCACGGATGCCCCAGTGTCTACTAACATTGGTGTTGAGTCCCCGCTGACCAGCACATTGCACCTGGGCTGTCTCTTGGAGTGGTTTCTCTGGATGCCAATGCTGGACACAAAAAACACGTTTTCCTCATCCTCCTCCTCCTCGTCACCCTCCTGAGGGGCACCATCATCACCCTGGTCCACCTGGGCGACATTCGACGACCTCTGGGGGCGGAAGAAACCAGCCCGGACAGGTCCTCTGGGAACCACCTTCAGAGTTGTGTTCCTACACATCCTGGCGTAGTGGTCCGCAGCCCCACACCGGCCACACTTCACACCCACGGCTGGGCACTCTGCTGGGTGCGGAAGATCGTATCCGCATTTCATGCCGAAGTTATTCCCTGCTGGCACTCTAGGTCCTTGGCCACTTGCGGGGCGTCTAACCCCACGGCCTCTGCCGACCGCGCAGATGTCATCCAACTTGCTGGGGCGCACTCCGGCCTCCATTCTGGTTGCTCGCAGTTCGGGCACCTCATGGCATCTGCCAAGTTCCAGGATGCGGGGAAGGGTGATGCCAGGCTCTCGCAGGATTTGGCGCTGCAGTTTGCCAGACACACACCCTTGTAGGAGTTGGTTGCAAATCATGGTGTCTGGGTCATTCCGCGTACATGGCACCGCCAGTCTGCGCAACCTCCCATAGAGGTTCTCTATGGGAGGTCTCATCATCCTTTTGACGCGCCGCCCCCATAAGGAAATGTTCATAATCTGCATTTGCCATCGGCAAAAAATGGTTGTGGAGCGCATCCTCCGCCGCCGCAAAAGACCCATCCGCAGGTTGCAGGGATAAGAATATCTAATGTACCACAGGGCCTGCAGAATAGAGGAGGGTGGCCAACTTACTGTCATCACTAGTCTCCATTGTGGCCCTGAAGTACATCTCGAGTCTGTCTATCCACATCTTCCACCTCGGTCCCAGACTTGATGGCGTGTCTGAGACATCAAACTCAGGCATTGGTTGTAGGGCCCCAGGTGGCTTCAGCAACAGTCTTGGCGGCAGGATGGGTGGTGGCTGTGGTGCAGGAGCAGCCGGTTTTTGAGGGGCAGCCGCAGCCGCTGCAGCTTGGCTCATGGTGGTAAGTGCACAGGCACCCCAGGGATGTACAAATAATGGGGCCGCAACTCACCACCACACACACCAGTGTTCTTCTGCAGAGAATGGTCCTGAAATGCAGCCACAACCAGCCTACATATACCAATGTTCCTCAGATGCAGCCAGGCAACAGCAGTTCCACGATGGGTAGATCAGGTGACCAGGCAGATGTGGAGGATCCAAAAATTGAGCAGGGTGGGCCCCAAGGTGTGCATCCAGCAGGCCTTCCTTGGTGCTTCACCCAAGTACTCGGTGAAAAAGAGTGAAAATGTCAATAACTCACTATGAAAACGACATGTGCTGCTTCTAGTGGCTATCCGACACTGGATCGTGCAAAAATTAGGCTTGGATGGCTCACTGGCACTCCATTACAAAACCGTGACCTCCCAGGGCCTGTTTAACAAAATGGCCGCCAACCGCGTGTCTCACTCCCCTCTCCGCGGCATGTTTTTGCAAAATGCACTCACGTACGATCATCCACTCATTCGGCAAAATTACCGCCTGTCCCGGGGTATGATCCCATCCTCGTCGTCACTGTTAGCAGTTACCCAGACTGCCCATCCGTGAGCCCCCCACTCGCACATACCATGAGACAGAGACTGGATGTGCTTCGTGTGGGCTCCCCGGTGGCTCTGCGGCTGCCGGGAACGCCCTATTTATTTATACAGTACACGTGACGGAGTAAACGTCACCCCGTTGCGTGCGCGCCCTTAGAGGGCCAGCGCCACAGAGAGAGGTGCTCTTATTCATACGGCCAGGCGCCATTTCAGCATACACATGCAGTTCAATGAGGAGGCCCACACGGCAGTACCGCTCTATACTCCACCTTTATTCTTTACTGACTTCACCTTCTCGGAACCCCGTCTCTTCCCTTCCCCAGGTTCCCACTCCCGCCCTAACCCCACCTTCCACATAACGATGGGGATGGGAAATTTTACTGAACGTTGACAAAATGACAACCTTCCCCCTTCTTAAACACTTAGAGGTTAGTTCATCTCTTCAATGAGTCTTATGGATATAGTCTTCCACTTTTGTGACTATGAGAGGGCTTGGTGCGAAATGGGAAACTCCCTTCCTTCTCTGGGTCTGGCGCACCAGCACCCTGTCACCTACCTCGAAGCTGAGCTTGCATGCTCTTCTCATCCGCTACAGTCTTCATTTTCTACTTCCCTTCAGCATCCCTGGCACAGATCTCCTCATCCTCCAGTATGGTGTTGCCCTCCGGGGGTCCTTGTGGCAGTCGGGTCCGTAACTTGTGGCAAAATAGAAGGTCAACTGGGCATTTGCCCGTGGTGCTGTGAGGGGTGTTCCAGTAGTCACGTAGAAGTTGGTACAACGTCTGCTTGAATGGTTTGTGAGACAAATGCGCCACCTGAAGTCCTCTCTTGAGGTTCCCCATAAAGCGTTCAGCCATGCCATTGGCCTGGGACAAGAGAGGCGTCATTTTCCGATGTTTGAAACCCATATACTGTGCAAAGTTAACAAAGTCCAAGCTGGTAAACTATGGGCTATTGTCTGACTTGATCGCCTGGGGGATGCCGTAGGACGTGAGTATGCGGTCCAAGTCTGGAATCAGAGCTGTGGCCACGGTAGACAGCACTATTTGTACCTCGAGTATTCATCGATCACGATCAGAGCATAAGTGCAGTCTCGGAGGGGTCCAAAGAAGTCAACCGCCAGCTCCTCGCATACACCACTGAGGAGTGGGGACATCAGCAGTGGGTTTGTGCGGGGTTGGTGCTATGGTGCTGCAATTTGCGCAATTCTTTAAGGTGTCCTCAACTTGTTTCTCCAGCCCTGGGAACCAGATTTTTTGACTCAGTAGCTTCTTCATTGATACCACGCCTCGGTGTCCCTTGTGGGCCCGGTCGACCACTTGTTGGCGTAGTGACTTGGGCAGGACAATTCTGCAGCCCCTCATAATGATTTGGTCTTCGGTGGTGGTGAGTTCTTCTTGAACCTGCAACATTGCTTTGACGTCACTCTGCATCGTCTCCTTTAGGTGGTGAGCTCTATCCCTTGCATGTTTAATTTTGCCTTGGTTGATGCATTGCGACAGGATGGCCAGCACTGGTTCACTTGCCGATTCTTGCAGAAGCATCTTCCACGCCATCGAGAAGGGTTTCAATTGGTGGATGACGTACTGCAAGTATGCATCAGCGATAGAGTGTCCTGGAAGTGATGACCCTGTGGGATGGCTGGAGAGATAGTTGGGCCATCTTTCTATTCTCGATGGCATTCTAGCTTGGAGGTTGCTGTGGATGGTGAGAAGGGCTTGGCGGTCGGTGACCCCCATAAATGCTTTCCCCCAAATAGAAAAATATGGGCGTGCTCGCAGGCCCAGACAACCGGCAGGCTTTCCTTTTCTGCCTGCAAATATTTCTGTTCTGTAGCAGATAGGCTGCGACTTGCTCATGACACAAGCTTCTTAATGTGTGTGGTTGTTGGGTCATATTGTGCCAGTATCGTGGCCAGTCCCACCGGGCTGACATCCACCGTCACTTCTGCGTCTTTGGCAGAGCTTAAATATGCCATATCCGAGACCAAGGTAATGTGAGCATGGATTTCTGCACAAGCATCCTCGCATTCAACAGTCCAGATAAAGTCTTGTCCATTCTTAGTCAGTTCTCTGAGTGGGGCTCTTACTGTCGCGAAGTTTTCCAGATAGCAGGAACGGCAGGTTGCGAGCCCCAGGAATGACCCGAGGTCTGATAAATCCATCGGACGGGGGGCTTCCTGTAGTGCCTTGACTTTCTTTGGGTCCGGCAGCATGCCTTGGTCTGAAAATATGTGGCCCTTCTATTTTGCACATAATGAGAAACGCGCATTAGAAGCACAAAAAACAAAAAAAGAACTGGTAAGCACCCCTAACATATCCTTTAAATGTATTCATGCTAACGATAAGTACACGATTTATGACACAGTTAAAGTGCTGTATGGAAGTTGATCCTTCCATTGTTTTTCCTTGTTGGCTGCAGGGATCAAGACAAATTGCGCAACGCGCATATGGACAGGCAATATAAGTCAGCGCCATAAGTTTGAACATGGCGGTAAAACAAAAATATCTTTTAATTACTTTTCCATACACTTGCTGCACAATAGGGCTATAAGGTGTACCAACAAGAGCCCATTATGCATGAATGAATCGGATCACAAGGAGCACCTCTGGGCACGCCCTTTCCCTACCCCTTCCCTTGTTAAGTGCCTTTTAAGGTGCCGTTTTGAATTCTAAACAGCAGCCTTAGTATATAAATGGATCTTTTAGATAATATTTTGAGAAATACTTTTTTCAAGCACTGTATTGAGAGAAAAATAGCACATAAATGCAATTAAGGGACTACAGGAGTGATATATCCCCTTTTTTCTCACTTCCTTGTAGGAGTAAGAACACACACACCTGGAAAAAGTTTTTCCATCAGGGAGTTACCCCCTTTTGAAACATACGTCCTGAATAAGATGACCTAAACAAGTGTGGTTATGAAACCGGTCGGCCTTATCATAGTATGAGCTGGTCTCATGCTTTTTTATGACCTATGTTATAAAGCAATTTGACATAGTCAATAAGAATTTAAAGTGACCTGAGGTGTAGGTCTTTTTTATCATGTTTATATGTATGTAAGGACCTTATTGGTAAGGATCCTTAAGTGTGTTATATCAGTAATAGGTGTAAGATTTTTATAGGCGCTAGCATCACGCTGTCTAATTAAATAAAACAATACACAACGTTATGCATAGAAAGCCCTAAAAAAATCTAGAACTGGGCATTATCTAATGTAAAATGCCCCATTTTTTCTAAATTGCTCTCATTAATTGTTGTTATTAAAACACTAAGTCTGATTTTTAACAATTGAGTTTGTCTTTGTAAGAAGCGGAATTAGTCACCGTTATTCTTTCCTCTACACTAGGGGGTCCCATATCCCTCCTTTGAGTGACAGCCCCCTAGTAAGTGTTGTTAAAAGTATATGATGCACTGAGTATACATATGTAATAGGTACAACAGAATTACTTCTGTAGTAGAAGATTGCCATGCATAGAATTGTTGCTAATTTGCTTTAAAGCTATTTCATTCTGTAAGTGGCTTTCACTTCCAAAATATTTTTTCTGGATATAGTCGATTTCTTCAAGTAGGTATTTTGCTGTACCCTGTAGAAGAATGTTATTTAAATTGGCTAGTGCTAAAGCAGGACATTTACCATAGTACAGTTTATAGACTAGATTTCTTATAGTTGAATGATGTGTTAATATCATTTTGATATATTGGAAGGTGGTTTTGCAAGTAGGTCCTGGAAAACAGGCCAATGAATGTCCTTGTAGTCCTGTGTACTTGCGCACTGGACAGGTATCCATATTTTGCAGTAGTTTAATTTTAATTTTGTCTTTGCCTTTCACATATTGATTGAGGAATTGGCATAAAGACTTGAAAGATTCTTTGGGAATGTTACACTTTGACGTGCATGGCCATTTGTATGCTAGACATTCTGATTCAGTTGAATGGAGAGGTAATTCTAAGTTTTCTGGGGATATTTTTGTAAGCAGTATTTCTTGTTCCATTATGGTATTATTAACTTTTTCATAACCTCGTCCACTGCTATGTATGGCAATTGTATTTCTTTGCTTTTGTTTGTATGCTTCTTCATTAAAGTATGGTTCTGTGCTCGTAGTGTGACTCCATTCACCTCCACAGATACTTAAGAAGTTATTTCTGTTGACATTTCATTTATTGAGAAGTCTTTTTTTATAATTTACTCATTAGTTTTGTTAGTGGTTTCATTTTGTTTAACACTAAAATAAATAACTTTCTTTTGAGAAGGATTGCACTGTCTATCAATGCTTCTAAGATTAATTTCCTATGATAGGTTTTAAGGTTTGAGCTTGATTTCTCTCCTGTTTTTATAAGATTTTGAAGGACTCATGTCTATGGACTTGATTTTTGGTAGGCATTCTTTAGGGTCTGTTGAAAAAAATAAAGAAGGTATGAGTTGGGGTGTTCTTAATGTATGTGTGCTGTGTGCATGAGTGTGTGAGTAAGATGATAAAGATGTATGTAATGGTGTGTGATTGTGCATTGGGCAACTACAACTAGTTGGGATGGGTATTCTTGAATTTATGTGCTACTAAACTGGGCTTCAAATGATAGTAGAAAGTGAGCTGGTGGTGTGGAGAAGTAGAAATAGTAAATCTAATGGTATACAATTAAAACAGTTGTTTGTTCTATAATATCAAAATTCTAGGGGTTGAGTTGGGTTATTTGTGTGTTGAAAAATAAGAAATTGTGTGTCATTCTGCCTGGAAATCTCTGTTTAAGAAATGGGGATTTGTAGACAGAATGGTGCACAATCTCTATTTCTAGGCACAGAAATAGAATGAATTAACCTTACAGTGTGTTTGAATAATAGTACAAATAATATGGTGGTATTCAGCTTACTTTTTTCTGAAATTAGCAGGTTTCTTCTAAGTTGTTCTTTGTACTTCAAATTCGGCTGCTTCTTTTCAGGAGAATGGTCTTCACTGCAATTGTAAAGTAAACAAATAAGTAATTTTGTTTGTATATAGCACTGTTTTTAATTTAGACATTGATTTTTTTAATTGACATTGACCCTTAGCGCCTTCCTCAAAATCATGAAAACCATCTTATTCACATAAAATGCGTCGCACCAGTTGAATACATATCATATGTTCTTAATGCATAAACTGTATTGTAATGACTAACTGTATGGCTTGTGGAATTCTAAATGTACCACTGAATACCACTATTTCTGTAACTAAGCTCTTGTAAGTAACAGCGCCTCAATGCCATGGGCTGCTTGTGCAGTATATAAATATAGGTAAATAAATGTTTATGTTTTTGTACAAGTATTGTTGTTTGATTTTTGAACATACTGTGTGCATGCAATTTTGTTTGAGTATGTTAACTCTTCATATCGTACTTCAAATATGTTAGTTCAACATGCTTTGAAAATGTGTGTGTAAAAAGAAATTAAATAGCAGATAGGTTTGGAAGTGACAGTTGATTTTAGGAGATGGAAAAAATGAGAGTAAATTCATTTTATAGATTATACAAGCTAAAAGTCAGTTAATCTGTTTATATGAATCTATAAAAATTTTACATGTACTATGTAGAAAATATGCATACCTGTAGTTTGTGTTCATGCATATGGCTATGCATGCAGCTGCAAGTAGAAATCTTGGAGACTTGTACAGTATTTCTGGTAGAAGGTGCTTTCCAATGATATGACACTTGTACTCAGAGAGATTAACAGTACATTCAAAGTGCTGATCTATGATGATGCAGTTAGATGTAGAGGTCTTGGATGTGATTGGTGGATGTTCATGTGACTTCATAGCTATATCCAATGAGGGAATGGCACAGAAAGTGAAAAGGAAATGGTAGAAGGACTGTCCATGTTACGATATGTCCGCGGACATGGCGGTAGTCCGCAGACATCGGGTGTTACATCCGGGGATTTTTGGGTTGGGGAGCCATGCAAATGAGAATGAGCAGAGAAAGGGATTGGTCAGGAAAGTTTACTGGGTGTGTTGTGCCAGGAGAGAGTTTCTCAGATACTATTTTTGCTGAGAGAAGAACAGATAGCTATGGCTGTGTGTTTCAGAAAACAGATTGTTTGGATTTTGGGAGACTCGTGGATACATTGGTTGAAGGTGCATGCAGAAAGCTGTGGAGTAGCTGTAGATCTTGGATTCCCACATGTGGAAGTGCACTGGCATGGAGTACGTGGAATGAAGTGGTTGGACTTGCTACCTCTCTGTGCTACTTTGGAGACAGAGCAACATGAATAATTATAATTCATTGTGGAGGGAACAGTTTAGGACATGTGTCTGGAATTTCTTTGCAATTTGCAATGAAAGAAGGACTTGGGAAGGTCATGGACATGTTTCCAAATTCTCAAGTAATTTTTTCACAGATTGCGTAGAATCAAATGTGGCTTTTTTCTTCTTCATTTGGTCCACAAATGAAGAAAGCAAGACGCAATGTCAATAAGGCTGTTTGTGCCTTTCTAAGAGGTTTTGGCATGTCCTCTTTTCACAATGAAAATATTATGTTTCGTAGTACATACATTTTTCGCAGAGATGGAGTCCATCTTACTTATGCTGGCAATCAGATTTTTTTGAGAAATGTACAAAATGCATTGCAACCTTTTTTGGAATTACAGCATCCATTTTGTAGTAGGTGTTGAGCATTTCAAATTTTTCAAACACAAACAAACACCACCAAAAGGCTCTTTTCAGAGCCACCACTTCCTCCCAGATAAAACTGCAATGGTTATGATAGGGTAGCACCCCAAAATGTTAGATGTCCGTGGACTGTCCGTGGACTTCAAAAAATACACATGGACCTGTTTCATTTATTTTCACTTCTATTTTTTAACTGTGAAAGTCAGCTCTGAAAAGAGCCTTTTTTATTTTTGTTGTTTTATATTGTTTTTGGTTTTTTATACTAGACACACTAGGAGAGGAGGTTAAAGGAGGGTAAGGAGGGGACACCAACCATGGGGATAAGAAAGGGCGTGCTGAGAGAGGAAGATGTAGAGTGGGTTTTATTTGGGTAGTGAGCAGACCTTCTCGTGCTCTGAGACGATAGCCTCAAAAGCACTACGAAGTCTCTCCCCCCTGCACAGTACTGCGTCGCAGTACATACACACAACTGTGACCCTGGAAAGGTAAGGGTCATCAGTATTGCGTATGGCCTGTGAGGCAGCTTGAGGAATACGCTGTCCCACAGGAGTATTCCTTGTGGTGACAGGATCGGAAACGGAGGATGAAGTAGAGGAAGTCAACCTGCTACGCTCCTCGCAAGGTACAACCTTGCAAATGGCCCCAGAGTGGAATGACTTTAGGTGTCTCTTCATGGTAGTTGTCACAAAGCTGTATGAACCATGCCTCCCGCGACTGAGTACCATTTTGCACTCGTTGCAGGTGACTTGGTTCGCACGCGCCTTAGGACCATTACCACGAATGGTAAATAACCGCCACACCCAAGACTCACGCTGAGTGCTGGTAGTAGGGACTTCCACTACCTCATTCTCGTCATCCTCTTCATCCTCCTGTGCATCCTCACTCCTGTTCCCCTCTTCAGGCCCTTGGGGAGGAGGTGGTGGTGGAGTGGGTGGGGGTGGTGCTGAGGCATATGCAGCACCAGGTGGCATGAGTGGAGCCATGGAAGCCATCAGCTTGGCGTTGAAAATCTGCAAATTGGCAGCAAAATTCGCTGTGCTCTGTAGGATAGCCAGAAACACAATGATAATGAGCTCTAGGGCGTGGTCTTTTATAGGGGTGCTTGTGCACGGTTCACGGACGTGCGTGCTGTCCGCGGACAGATCAAACAGAAAAAAGGGTTAAAAAAGTCACAAAAAGTATGTAGAAACTCAGGATTTCTATTTGGGACTTGTTCTATGGTGAGTTTCTATTGGAAAATATTGTAGATTACTTGAAAATGTAGTTTTAAATTGTTCAGGGACACGAACAGTGTTCGCAATCAGAACATACGCTGATCATGGGCGCGGTCACATGATAGTTTCGCGAACATGTTCGCGAAGGGAGCGGGTGTCCGCAGGACACCAAATGCACTGAAACTGTTTTGCGCATGCGCGTTGGTGTTTTACGAACACTGTTCGGGTCTTGAAGTGATTAAAAGTGAGTCACAAGTGAAACGAACAGTTACGGACAGGCGTTTTTTCTCAGAAGAGTTTCAACTTGCCTGCAAATAATACGGACAGGCACAGAGTCCTCAGGACACCCCCATTTTGTTCATTTACGAACATCCCGGGACACTTGATGTGTTCTTAGAACAGTTTCAACCTGTCTACGAACAGTAAGGGCAGGTATAGTGTCCTCAGGACACCCCTATTTCGTTTATTTACGAACATTTCATGACACATCTTGTGTTCTTAGAATAGTTTCAACTTGCCTGCGAACAATATGGACAGGGATTGCATACTTTGGACACTCCCAATTTGTTTCTTTACGAACATTTTAGGACATAGGGCCTCATTCCGAGTATGGCGGTAAGGGATAGCGGCCACCGGTAACGAGACCGGTGGCGGTAATCCCTTACCGCCATACTCCGAGTCCCTCTGTGCCCTCGCCCTTAACGCCTGCTTTGAGCAGGTGTTAAAGTCGAGGGCGCAATGGGGCCTCCAAGCCAATAACGGTGACCGTAATGAACGGTCACCGTTATTTGCATCTTCCCCATTCCCATTGAGCCCTATGGGGGCTCATTCGGGAATGGGGAAGAGCCTTGGTGAATGGGGAATTACCGCTCCGCCAACCTTGGAATGGGGCGGTGATTCCGCCATCCACCAAGGCGCTGCCGGTCCGGCTACGGCGTCAACCAAGGCGTTAATAGCGCCATTGGTTAGCGCCGTACTCGGAATGAGGCCCATAGCCTCTGTTCTTAGAACAGTTTCAACTTGCCTGCGAACAATACGGACAGGCATAGCGTCCTCAGGACACCCACATTTTGTTTATTTACGAACATCCCAGAACACTTGATGTGTTCTTAGAACAGTTTTAACCTGTCTACGAACAGTAAGGGCAGGTATAGTGTCCTCAGGACACCCCTATTTTGTTTATTTACGAACATCTCAGGACACAGCTTGTGTTCTTAGAACAGTTTCAACTTGCCTGCGAACAATACGGACAGGCATTGCGTCCTCAGGACACTCCCATTTTGTTTATTTACGAACATTTCAGGACACAGCGTGTGTTCTTAGAACAGTTTCAACTTACTAGCAAATAGTACGGACAGATATAGTGTTCTTAGGACACCTCCATTTTCGTTTCTTCACAGACATTCCGGACACCCGCGTTGTCCGCGGACACCTCAACTGCTTTTTAACAAAAAAAAACAAGAAATGAATTAGGACACAATATAATCTTTTTACTTTATTTGACATGTATGTTAAATATATGACAGAGAAGGTGAGGCAGAAACTGAAACAAAAACAGGAGAATTGGGGGTTTCAATAGGATTTATATGAGGTGAAGAAGGGATGGAAGTCTCATGAAAACGTTTTGGTTCATGGAGAGGGTTTGGGGATAATTGAGTGGGATATGGTGAGGGGGGCAGGTATATGTGTGACAATGGTATGTAGTTGTTTGTTTGAAGTGATCCTCCAGAAAGTTTTTTAAATTATTAAAATTTGCCAAGAGTAGGTCCATTTTTTCTTCTATGTGCTGAAGAGTCTTATCCAATACTGCTTTTTCTTTGGTATTTTCAATTTTTGTATGGTCTGTACAAAAAAAAATATATGTTAAATGTATATAAAATAATATAAATTAACCGGTTTATATAGTAAAGTGTCTACCATTAGATTCACTATCTTCTGACATGTCCTCACGTGAGAAATGCTCCTCTAGCCACTCCAGAGTACTAGACATTTCTGTGAGAAAAAAAACATAACATCATTTTTTTTGTATCTAATACAGAAAGTTTACAAATGACATTTGTGATGTCATCTTTGATGTCGTGGGTTTTAGTCTTAGCAGTGCATGGTGATGGTGCGAGTTATGGTTGCTTAGCGTACCATAACTGGCGAATTTCAGGGGGTTTTCGGTTTTACTTGGAACCATAACGTCCCTTTAACAAAGTTTTTTCACTGAATTTCATAGGTTTTTAGTAGCGCAACTTAACCATAACGTCTTTAAAAAAGTGTTTTACTGAATATATATATGGCTGTGTAGTTATGGTTAAGTTGCTATTCCCATAGGAAGAGCACTTTTTGGGCGGCTTATAACTTCTCTCCCCCTGGACGAATCCACACCAAACTTTGCAAAAAAAAGTATATGGCCCACTCTGAATTTTTCTGCAAAGTTTGGTGAGGTTTGGTCCGGGGGGTCAAAGTTATAGGGGGGTCCCAAAACTTTTTTTTCCCCATAGAGTGCTTTTGTAAATTTGGTGAAAATCCGTTCAGTATTTTTTTTTAAAATGACCAAAAAGTAGGTCACAAAGAATTGGTGATATGTATGTCCGCTGTGCGGACACACTTCCCTGTTCACTCTGCGGACAATGTCCTGATTGGCTAATCAGCTTGCATCTTGTCCACGGACATGTGACGTGTTCGTTGATTGGATGGTGAAGAGCGTGAAGTGCATCTGATTTTTGGTAACGCCCGCCAACTTGGATCTGCGGACAGCACAGTGATAAATTGTGGAGAAATACAACTTTGGCAAGTGTGTTGGTGTGTAAGAGCATTTGGGGAGGGTAGGGAAGTAAGAGATGGGTCAAATTCTGCATTTATTTAGGTGGCAGGCACCCCTGTTGTGTTCATCATGTCCGCGGACAGCCGCGCTGTCCGGGCTGTCCATAATTGGGCAAACGGGGGTGTCCTAAGGACACTATTCCTGTAGGTACTGTCCGCAGGCAAGTTGAAACTGTTCTGAGAATGGGCCTGGTGTCCGGGATGTCCGCACATACCAAAATGGGCGTGTCCTAAGGACACTAGTCCTGTCCGTAGTGTCCGCATGCAAGTTGGAACTGTTCTAAGAACATGCGCGGTGACCGGGATGTCCATAATTGGGCAAGCGGGGGTGTCCTTAGGACACTATTCCTGTCCGTACTGTACACTAGCAAAATAAAACTGTTCTTAGAACACTTTAGGTGTCTGCGGAAATAAAAAATGCCGGTGCTGCATGGATAAAAAGTTTGATTCTATGGGTGTGATCTATGGGTGTGATATGCTGCGGTGGGTGTGGCCAGGGTCTAGAGTCTTGGGTGCATGGCCGAAGGCCGTAGGCCATAGGCCTTCGGCCATGCACCCAAGACTCTAGGCCCTGGCCACAACCACTGCAGCATAACACACCCATAGATCACACCCATAAAATCAAA
This sequence comes from Ambystoma mexicanum, assembly GCF_040938575.1. NCBI lineage: Eukaryota > Metazoa > Chordata > Amphibia > Caudata > Ambystomatidae > Ambystoma > Ambystoma mexicanum. The sequence goes on along the minus strand of NC_090927.1, from coordinate 580,021,643 downwards.
TATGTATGAAACATTTGCAAATCCACAGTTTATGCATTGTTTGATTTGTATAGTTTGTATGTGAAGTTTTGGCTACATCATGCCATTAAGATTGTAGAGTTTGGTAACAAGCGATGCAGTATAACATATCCATGGAAGTAAACATTTTGCATTGTGGTGTACGGTTACATGTTTGCTTCAATGGTTGTGTTATGGAGCAGTATTTATGAGTTTTACTTATTATAATATACTTACTGTTTGGTTTGGTAACTGGAGTACATGTATTCTTTGTCAATTTCTGTGATAAAAGAAAAGATCATGTTAGTATTGGTAATTTGTAAGGACTTATGACATTGAATAATAGACATTTTGTATTCATTTCGACCCTCATATTTAGTAGATTACAATCCAGTGTACTGTGCAATTTGCTCAATTTCTGTGTTTTTTGTTAAATCATTGGGTCTGTGGGAAAAAAAAATCCATGTTGGATTAAAAAAAAACTTTTTTTTTCTTTTGGTATATTACATTTATTTTAGTGTTTTCAGTGTTTACTTGTTGTTTCTGGCTAATGTTGGTTTGTTGCAGATTGTTAGATACTTGTTGTTGATTTGGAACTGATTATAATTTGTATTTATATTCTCAAATTGTTAATCTATCTGTTGGGCTGTTGCAAAATCTTGGGACAGTTAGATACCTTTTGGCGTATTTTAACTGTTTAATATTATTATAATTTAGTGGTATTGATTTATCTGTTTGGTTGTTGCAGAATCTTGGGGCAGTTAGATACCTGTTGGCGTATTATAACTGTTTATTTCTTGTTATAGGTTAGTGGTATTGATTTATCTGTTTGGTTTTATAGAATTTTAGGGCAGTTAGATACCTGTTGCCGTATTCTAACTGTTTATAGTTTTTTAATTGAAGTTTTATTAATGTTTATGCACAGATTACTTATTAGTGATATTGATTTATTTGTTTGGTTGTTGAAAAATCTTGGAGCAGTTAGATACCTGTTCGCGTATTCTAACTGTTTATAGTTTTCTAATTGAAGTTTTGATAATGTTTAAGTACAGATTAGTTATTAAATTTTGGTTTTAAGAAGATTAAATAAGCATTTATAAGATTTTCTGGTTATCTCTGCTTTAGAGTAATGGTACTATCATAACATTCGAACCATCAACAATTCTTTTTTAGATATGCAGTGTAGTGACCTGCATTGGTTGTGGCTCCTGCATGGTAGATTATACCTATTGTTGTGTATACCTATTGTTGTGAATGTTTTTGTCAGGAATCAAATATGGGGCAAAGGAAGGCGTTTTTTGTATCCAAAAAGGCGCTAAGTAGCTAAAGACTACACTTCCCAGCATGCTTTGGGAATTATGTAGTCCTTAGCGTTCGCGCGGCACGCCAGCTGGTTCTGATTGTGGGCTGGTCTGCTTGCTTAAAAAACCGCCACCGCCCGTGCCTCAGTGCAGGTAATTACAGATTGCCTGCACGGGCGGCGGCAGCTGAGGACGCGATGATATGCAGGAATGCTGAAACGCCGAAGGACTGAGAAGCTGTATCCCGGGCCACAACGGTGCATTTCTCTACTGAAAACCACAGCGCCCGGCTGCGGCGTTGAACGGCTTCGTTCTTGGTGTTGGGCATTGATCGTCAGGGTTCGGATGTCCTATCAGGCGTCCGGACCGTCAGTTAAGTTACTCATGCTATTTGCATATTAATCAGCGTATTGCCTGAATGATGTGATGCCACGAAAAGAGAGAGCGTGTGAAGGAACACGCTATTTCTTGTGTGCACAGCTCATGCTTAAATACGCCATCTAATTTCTGAATAAGCTATCTGCTAATACTGGCTATTATTCGTTTTACAACAAGAGGCTCACTTAGAGCTAAATATGATTTCAGAGAACAACCAGAGCACATGTGCTTAGTATTTGTGAACCCATGTTTGTTGCTTCAATGTGCCCCGTGGGCCATGAGTCTCGTACATTCATTTGTCTATGCCATTCTGCTTGTCTGCAACCCCCTATGTTTCAAGAGTGCTTCAGAAGGGGTTTCGTCTTATGTCAAGTCTAAGTTGCTAACATTCATTTGTTGTGTTGTACGCAAGGGTGGTGTTTCATAAGAACATTGCTAAAAATATGAAGAGCTTGCTACGAAATGTACTAAGGTCATTATGGGTATGTGAGATTAGGATACAGGTATAGGAGTAAGATACAGGTTTCAGGAGCATTGATCTAATAGGTATTATTATTGCTGTGTAATTTCTTGTTATGCTTTCCCCTCCTTTCCTTTGTCAATCCACCCCCTTTCCCTAACTCCGTCTTCCCCCCATTGGCTGCCACGTGGTTCCCTGTGATATTATATTCAGGCGCCCGTGCCAACCACGGTGGGAGGGTCGATCTATTCGGCTTCTGTGGTTCGGGAGAGGGGGTTGAGTCCCCTATTCCCTTGTGAGTTTGACAGAATTACCTGCCCCCGATTTCGGGGTAATTGAACCACCCAGGCCAAATGGATAAGAATCCTCCCACTTTAGCGGATTTGCTAAAAGCACTACAAGATATACAAATAGAGTTAGTGCAGGCTAGACAGGAATCCAGTACGTTGAAAGCCCAAGTTCAGGGGTTGGTAGCACAGAGCACCCCTCTGGATGGGGCAGGAACCTCTACAGGAGGTCAAACGGGTAGAGTCACCCCTACAGTGGTTGTGGAGTCCCCTAGTAGTGTGCCATTAGCGGCACCAGAAAGATTCACAGGAGACCCTAAGAAATATATGACATTCTTGACACAATGCCGACTGCACTTTCTGTGTAAACCTACAGCTTTTGAGACCGTACAGGCTAGAACCGCATTCGTTATTTCTTATTTAACGGGTGATGCGGCAGCTTGGGCAATGCCTTTGGTACAGAAGGATGATCCTTTATTGTATAATTGGGATGGTTTCTTGGGGGAATTTGGAAGACTGTTTGATCGTCGGAAAATTTCCCTGGCTCAAGACAAAGAATTATTAGCTTTAAGACAAGGAACTAGGGACTTGGTATCGTATGTTACTCAATTTAACAGGTTAGTGATTGAAACAGATTGGCCTAAGAATAAACAGACGGTGTTGTTCTACCAAGGGCTGAAAGAGGAATTAAAGGATGCTATTGGCCAAGTAGAACCTCAACCCAGTACATGTACGGCAATGATTGATTTAGCCCTAAGACTGGATCATAGGATTGGAGAGCGTAGGGGAGAGAAGAAAAGACCAGAAGTGTTGCCCTTTGCCAGATTAGATCGGGGTAAGGGGAACAGGAATATAGAAGCAGAGCCTATGCAAATTGGTGGAGTAAGGGGGCCATTGTCTACTGCAGAGAAGGAACAACGTAAGGCTAATAACTTGTGCCTTTATTGTGGACAGCCAGGACATTATATTAGGACATGCCCGAATACTCCAAAGAAAGGAGCAGGTGTGGACAGAAAACAGGGGGAGACGGGAAAAGGATTGGGCCGGCCTTAGGGGGAACTCAGGCGACAGGCCCAGAACAAACTAGGTTCCCCAATTGGATAGCAACTATGACAGGGAAAAGAAATTCACATTTGTACATTTTGGTAACTTTTTTTTGCCTGAGCGAAACAGTTAGTGTCTGCCATGGTGGATTCTGGAGCCACGGGTAATTTCATTGACATTGGACTGGCAAAAAGGTTGGATTTACCGTTAAGAGAAAAATCTCAGGTTGAGGGGGTGCTATAAGTGGATGGATCACCCTTAGTTTCGGGGCCCATTTGTCAACAAACTCAGCCCATTGTAATGAGGTATGAGTCTGGACATGTAGAGGAAATTGTATTTGATTTAATAGCGGCACCTCAGTTTGGACTCATTTTGGGCATGCCTTGGTTACTTCAGCACAATTCCAGGATTGATTGGATTAAGCGAGAGGTGGTATTTGCAGGGGTGGAATGTGAGGGTCACATGGAGGAAGAAGTTAGACCTGCATTATGTTTGGCAGACCAAGTGGCAGAACCACAAATGGTGGGAGCAATGCTGTGGATATCCCAAATCAGTACCATGATTTAGCTAAAGTCTTTGACAAAGGGGGAGCAGACAGGTTACCACCCCATAGACCCTATGATTGCGTGATTGATTTGGAACCAGGAGCTAAGTTACCATGTAGTAGAATCTACGCTCTGACTGAAAAAGAGAACCAGCATTTACGAGAATATCTAGATGATATGTTAAAGAAGGGATTTATTAGACATTCCACCTCACCAGTTTCATCACCATTATTCTTTGTCCCAAAGAAAGAGGGCACTCTTAGGACATGTATTGATTATAGGGCGTTGAATAAGGTGACAGTAAAAAACAGGTACCCCTTACCTTTGATTTCAGTGTTATTGGACCAAGTGAAAACGGCATTGATTTACACCAAATTAGACTTCAGAGGGGCCTATCATTTGATTCGCGTTAAGGAGGGTGATGAGTGGAAGACAGCCTTTAGGACTAAGTTTGGTTTGTTCGAATATCTTGTTATGCCTTTTGGATTGTGTAACGGTCCTGCAGCATTTCTATATTTTATGCAGGAGGTGTTGAGTGAGTTCCTAGATGTGTTTGTCATAGTGTATATTGATGACATTTTGATCTATTCATCTTCTGAAGAGCAACACATAGAGCATGTGAGGGCAGTGTTGAAGAAATTACAAGACTATCAGTTGTATGTAAAATTAGAAAAATGTGCCTTCCATAGCACCCAAGTCGAATTTCCTGGTTTTATTTTGACTCCTTCTGGTATTGTAATGGACAAAAAGAAGGTGCAAGCAGTTACTGAATGGCCAGCGCCTCAATGTATCAAGGATATCCAATCCTTTTTGGGTTTTGCAAATTTTTACAGGCGATTTATTTCTAATTTTTCAAAAATTGTTACACCTATTACTAAAATGTTAAGAAAGGCCACTACATTTTGTTGGAACTCTGAAGCAGAAGTAGCTTTTCAGGAGTTAAAGAAAGCATTCATGTCAGCTCCGGTCCTGAGACACCCTAACACGGAGAAACCATTTCAAGTAGAAACTGAAGCCTCCAATGGGCTGTTGGGGCAGTATTGTCTCAGAAGGATGAAGAAGGAGTGTGGCATCCAGTGGCTTTCTACTCTCGTAAGCTTACCAGTTGTGAACAAAATTATTCTATTACGGATAAAGAGTTATTGGCAATTAGAGCAGCCTTTCTGGAGTGGCGACATTATTTGTTGGGGGCCAAACATCAGGTTACAGTGGTCACAGATCATAAGAACTTACAATATTTCAAGACAGCACATTCATTGAGTCCTAGGCAGTTACGGTGGTCACAGTACTTTAATGAGTTTAATTTTGTGGTTACTTTCAGACCAGAAGGAAATAATGGTAAAGCTGACGCTTTATCTAGGCAGCAAAATCTGGACAGCAGTATAACAGAAGTTAAGACCATCATTCCGGTGGAAAAAGTAGTAGGAGCGGTAATGACTCAATTAGTGAAACAAGTAAAACAAGAAATGAAAGGAAAGAAAAAGATGGAGTGGGGAGGGGTGAATCCCGCGGAAACATTTCATAATGGTCTCCCCTATTATGCAGGGAAATTGTATTTACCAACGCATGCCTTGCAAAGAAAAGCGTTAGAATGGTGTCACAATTCCCCTCTAGCCTGACATTCTGGAAGCAAAAAGACACAAAGTATGTTAGAAAAGTATTTCTGGTGGCCAGAATTAAGACAAGACTCTATTAAATACATTCAAGAGTGTGAAACATGTGTACGAAGTAAATCAGATCATACTAAGAAAGCAGGTTTACTCCAACCTTTACCCACACCGGAAAAGGTTTGGACACATATATCTATGGATTTCATTACTGATTTGCCTCCAGATGACCAGTACAACACAATTTGGGTGGTAGTGGATTATTTATCTAAACAAGCCCATTTCGTGCCTTGTATAGGCATTCCGGGAGCGGGGAAATTGGCAGAGTTGTTCTTACAAAATGTGGTCAGATTACATGGTCTACCTAAAAGTATTGTATCAGCTAGAGGCCCTCAATTTACTTCCAAATGTTGGCGTGCTTTCTGTCAGATGTTAGGAATTGACTGTGCTTTGTCCACCAGTTATCATCCACAAACAGATGGACAAACAGAGAGAGTAAATCAGACGCTTGAACAGTATTTGCGCTGTTATTTAAATGATGGCAGAGAGTCTTGGGTACAATCTTTATGGTTGGCAGAGTTCACGTACAATAATACTGACCACGTTTCGTTGGGTATGGCTCCAAACGAATGTTTGTATGGTGAAACACAGAATATGTTACCAGAGCATTTACCGGACATGGAGAATATTCCTATGCTTCAGGATAGAAAAAAGTTACTTCTACACATCAGACAGAAGGCACGAGCTAATTTAGAACAGGCTAAAGAACAGTATAAAAAATATGCAGACAAAAGAAGGAGAGAGGTTCCTTTGTATAAGGTGGGAGATAAGGTATGGCTGGCTACTCACAATTTACCTTTGAAAGGACCTCGTAAATTTGCCCCTAAATTCATTGGACCATACGAGATTGTGAAATGTATATCTAAGGTAGCGGTCAAATTGAAGTTGCCTCAAACCCTGAAGATACATCCAGTGTTCCATGTGTCTTTGCTTAAACCCGCAGCTCCCGGGACACAAGTGCAGAGACCACCAGCAATTATCAAGGATGGACAGATGGAATTCGAAGTGAAGAAGATATTGGACTCCCGACGGAGACAGAATCAAATATGGTATCTTATTCAATGGGCATGGTATGGACCTGAGGATTGTTCATGGGAACCGGCTAGTGCGGTCCATGCACCTAGACTGGTACTCTTATTTCATTTACAACATCCGGAGAAAGCAAAACTTGGAAAGGGCCCTAAGAGAGGAGGTACTGTCAGGAATCAAATATGGGGCAAAGGAAGGCGTTTTTTGTATCCAAAAAGGCGCTAAGTAGCTAAAGACTACACTTCCCAGCATGCTTTGGGAATAATGTAGTCCTTAGCGTTCGCGCGGCACGCCAGCTGGTTCTGATTGTGGGCTGGTCTGCTTGCTTAAAAAACCGCCGCCGCCCATGCCTCAGCGCAGGTAATTACAGATTGTCTGGACGGGCGGCGGCAGCTGAGGACGCGATGATATGCAGGAACGCTGAAACGCCGGAGGACTGAGAAGCTGTACCCCGGGCCGCAACTGTGCATTTCTCTACTGAAAACCACAGCACCCGGCTGCGGCGTTGAATGGCTTCGTTCTTGGTGTTGGGCATTGATCTTCAGGGTTCGGATGTCCTATCAGGCGTCCGGACCGTCAGTTAAGTTACTCATGCTATTTGCATATTAATAAGTGTATTGCCTGAATGATGTGATGCCACAAAAAGAGAGAGCGTGTGAAGGAACACGCTATTTCTTGTGTGCACAGCTCATGCTTAAACACGCCATCTAATTTCTGAATAAGCTATCTGCTAACACTGGCTATTATTCGTTTTACAACAAGAGAATCACTTAGAGCTAAATATGATTTCAGAGAACAACCAGAGCACATGTGCTTAGTATTTGTGAACCCATGTTTGTTGCTTCAATGTGCCCCGTGGGCCATGAGTCTCGTACATTCATTTGTCTGTGCCATTCTGCTTGTCTGCAACCCCCTATGTTTCAAGAGTGCTTCAGAAGGGGTTTCGTCTTATGTCAAGTCTAAGTTGCTAACATTCATTTGTTGTGTTGTACGCAAGGGTGGTGTTTCATAAGAACATTGCTGAAAATATGAAGAACTTGCTACGAAATGTACTAAGGTCATTATGGGTATCTGAGATTAGGATACAGGTATATGAGTAAGATACAGGTTTCAGGAGCATTGATCTAATAGGTATTATTACTGCTATGTACTTTCTTGTTATGTTTTCCCCTCCTTTCCTTTGTCAATCCACCCCCTTTCCCTAACTCCGTCTTCCCCCCATTGGCTGCCACGTGGTTCCCTGTGATATTATATTCAGGCGCCCGTGCCAACCACGGTGGGAGGGTCGATCTATTCGGCTTCTGTGGTTCGGGAGAGGGGTTGAGTCCCCTATTCCCTTGCTAGTTTGACAGTTTTCTTACCAAGCGATACTTGACCATGTGTGAATCTAGTCAGGTTGCAGTTGTTTTTGGTACCATCTGCATTGTAATGTAGAAGCATTAATATTACATATTTACTATGTGTTTGTATGAGTAAGGTGGAGCGATTATCTGAATTGCAGATAGTACATAATCTGCCATGTTTGCATTTTGTACAAGTTGCTGAAATGGAATGGATTCACAGTTAGGTATGGATATATACACAAAACGTTCATTACGGATTTGTTCATATTGTTCATATTGCATAATGTTGCACAGAGTGCATGTATGTTTCCACATGTATGAAATCTGGAAGATTTCATTTATAGGTATGATTTTGTTTTCCGGTACTTGTAGCAAGTACATTAGAAATTCTTGTGGATCTTCTTGTGAGTTTATAGTGAATTTCACCATTCCAGCACAGTAGTGCAATTCTTGTCTTATTCCATGAACACTGTAGGTGTTGTCAGGATTGTTGGTTGCATTTCTATGAAGGACTAACATTTTCAAACACAATTGGTCTGTACTGTGTAAGTAAATGTTGTCAATAATTGGTGGCAATTGAAATAGAATATTGATTGCTTCATTTGCGTAGCAATTTACACCAGTTATGTGTCCAAATCATTATTTTGGAGTGTGTGTTGCTTCTTTGAAGAAGTACCTGAGTTACTTTGAGTAATAGATTCTTCTTTGGTTGTACTAATTAATGAAGTATTGGTTTCTGTTACTCTCTTTGGAGGATTTGTAGTGACATCTTGTTGCATTTCTGTTTGAAGTAGTTTTCTTTTGAAATGTTTTGCTTTTTGTGGAACAGGATATGTTTTTAGATGGGGGTGTATAGTGAACGTAGTCTATTGTATTCTAAAATGCAAGGAAATCAGCGTTTACTTTACTTGCATCAAAGTTGATTAGAAATAGACCGTCAAGTGTAAATAAGCGTGATAGTGCTATGTAGCTCATTCCTTCTTTGAAGACTGTGTTCCCAATATCTATCAATGCTTTATCTAAGGTAAGACCTTGTGATTTGTGAATGGTGACTGCGTATGCTAGAGTTAGAGGAAATTGTTCTCTGCGTACATACATGTCTTTGAAAAGAAGGAATCGAGCTGTTGAGTGCCCGATCCTTTTTACTTCTGAAAGTTTGTCAAAGAGAATATTGACAAACTGAATGTTGTTGTCACGTGGTATGTTTGAAAGCCAACTGCTCCCAGTGCTCCATTAACTAGTCCTTGCTTCACGTCAAGGTTACGTTTAAGCATTACTCTACAGTTTTAATATTTTCTCCAAACCAGCTGGGTTGGAGATTGAATTTTCTAAGGTATTCAGTCTTGTTGTGGCTTGTTGACACATGGGTAGTGTCATATCATGTACGTCCAGTTTGTCTCTTGCGGAAATTTCAATTATTGGTTGCATTTCTTTTTTCAACCTTTTTTCATTGAATTTGGAACAGCTTGCAAGAGTTGGCATCAAGGACATACAATTGACATTTTTGTGTGCTAATTGTTCCATGACATCAGAGCACATGAGTTATGGCCATAAAGTGCATGGATGTGGCAGGTTTTTAATATTGCTTGTGCTTCTTGAGATAGTACACCAACTCTAATACTTTTTAAAATGTTGGCGTAGGTAAGGTCTGCAGACTGTCGCATGTTTTCTGTTAATTCTCTGTATTGAAAATGTTGCCAAAGGTTGACATTTCCTATGCTGCCAACAGTTTTACGGCAGAGTTTGTGTCCTAACGTTTTAAAAATAGGTTCACCTTTCACTGGTGTCAATTGAAGAAAATCTCCGAAAACAATAATGCTTTTTCCTCCAAAGAGCTCTTCGTAGCTTGTTTTAAGTACTTCTTGTAATCTGAGGTGAATGAAGGCCAACATTAGGTTGGAGACCATGCTCACTCCATCTATTAGTAGCATTCTATTTTTTTTTAACACTCTGTGTAGTTCCATTGCAGCTTCTGTAGAAAGTTTGTAGTATTCTAATTTGTTTTGGTGTTCTACTGGCAGGAGTAGTAATCGGTGGAAAGTGACACCGCCTATGTTGTAGGCAGCTAAACCTGTGGGGGCAGTGACAACAGCTGACAGTTTGTTGTTTGTCAATTGTTGAAGGAACTTGCTGATGATTTTGATTAAGAATGTTTTGCCTGAACCAGCATCACCACTGACGTATAGTAGTATAGGTTTGTAATTTTGGCAGGTACATTCTTTATTTTCATCTTGTAGACCATGTGCAATTTATTTTGTTACTTCTTGAAAAATGCTACGTTGCTCATTGTTTAGTTTTGATTGTAGTACAGTTAAGTCTTCTGTATTTTCATACTGACACATGGTGTTATCTACTTGTGTCATAGCTAATTCTGCCTCATTTGCTATTAGTGGCTGTCCCAGTGGTTCTTGGCTTCCTGTTACAGAAGGTTGACTATTGTCGGGAGTGTCCTTATCTAGTTGGGCCTGTTCTTCTTCGTGTTGCTGTTCATTGTGACACATTGATTTGTACTGTGTAAAGTTTACATCGGTTGTAGTGCTTTCATTTGCTTTGAAAGCGTCTTCATAGGAGTCGTAGTTATCTAGTATCTCTTCTTCTTTTCTCCATGGTTTAAAGAGTTGTAGCAGGGACATGTAATATAGTTCTTTATGTTGAGGAGTTTTTAAGGACAATTTGATATGATTAATCAAACTTGGTTTGGTAAGTTTTACTAAGCTGCCTTCACAATTTGTCACTCTGTACCTTTTTTTTCATCAGGTTTTATATTATTTTTGTATGTGAAGTTGTCGGCTATGTGGTATAGACACATGGGGCCTCATTACGAGAATGGAGGTAATGAAAAAAGGAAGGCGTAATGGTAATACCGGTATCGTTAACGGGTCTGGGGCATTACGACCTGACAACCCGCCAATACCGCCACCGCCTGTACCGTGCCCCCTCATACCAGCATGCGCGCGTACACGCGCCCCTTCGCGGAGTAAATACCGGGATGCCGGTGATAGGAGGACATCACAACCCACGCGGGCATGCAATTACCGGCATCGCGAAGGCGGTAATTAGGGCCTGCACAATGGTGGGCATACAGGCATTGCGGACCACCCGTAAACAGCAATCTGCAATCAAGCTAACTGCCACAGGTGCACACAATCACCACAGGTGGAGTCAATTGAGCCTGTTCCAGTATAAAAGAAGTACACCCACACACCACACCCCTTCCTACACCAAAATGATACCACTAGCTGTTGCAATCATGGGGCTGGAGGACATGCCTTTAATGCTACGACTACAGCAACAACAGCAACTACAACAACAACTACAGCAGCAACAACAGGCAGCACAGAGGAGATGCAGGAGGAGAAGGAGGGTGAGATAGGCCCAGCAATTCCCACCAGTGCAGCCAGTAGAACCTCGGAGGCAGCCACCAATCCCTCACATCAGACCCAGTCCATTCAATCTAACCCCTGAGCAGATCCACACCCTGTACCGGTTGGACCGGGACACCATCACCACCCTAGTGGACATGATACACAATGACATTGTCAGCCTCATAGAAATATGCACTGCCATCCCCCCGCTACTAAAGGTGATGTCTGTGCGCCACTTCCTGGCCACAGGCACCTACCAGCACACAGTGGGGCCGCTGCATGGCATTTCACAACCTCTATTTTCACGCGTGCTGAACAAAGTCCTGGATGCCCTCCTGAAGCACGCTAGCACCCACATATCCCTACCACGGACTGCCCAGGAGATAGCCAACACCAAAGTAGGCTTCCATGCACTGGCAGGCATGCCCAATTGTGTTGGTGCCCTCGTCTGCACCCATGTAGAATTGGTAGTCCCCCATGCCGTAGCAGCGGTGTACCGCAATCGCAAGCAATACCACTCCATCAATGTGCAGATGGTATGTGACTCCAGCAAGGTCATCACACATTGCTGAGCCCGATAGCCTGGATCGACACATGATGCCATGGTGCTGCATAACTCCACGCTACCCCGTCACATGGAGCGACATGCTGGACAACGTGCCTGGCTGCTTGGTGAGTTGCCTAACTGACCCATAGCAGTGCATCGGGGTAGTGATATGTTGGGATGCATACTCCACCTGGGTGGGAATGGGGGGATGCATACTCCAATTGGGTGGGAATGGGGGCGGTGCATACTCAACCTGGGTGGGAATGGATGGTGAGTGGTGAATGCACGCAGAGCTAAACACTCCTGACCTGAACCTCCCAACCCCAACATAACACATCACGGGCACACATTGGACCAATTACGTATATCAATGACAACATGTAAGACGCACAACTTGGCCACCATAGGTATGACAAGCAATGCATTACTAAACATGATTGCAACTGTGCCAATGTGGCTAGTGTGACCATGCACAGTGTAGTATACACAGCAAACATGGGAGGCAAAACATCGTTCTGCAACCACAGTACATCCGCATCAGCATGCAAGAATTCACCCTGCATCATCTGTACAACGCCATCCAGACTACCACACCATATTGTAGTATAGAATGCATCTAAATAATATTTGTGCATACGTACAGGGACATGTGCATGTCGACAGCAAATAGCTGCGGCCATGACTGTGAATCCTGAAGGTGGCAGCTCAGAGTGACTCACATAGACCTATTTGTATACGCTTGCAGGTGATGGAGGATATCCCTTGAAGCCGTGGCTACTTACCCCTGTGCGGAACCCGCAGAACAGCCATGAAGAGGAATACAATCGGGTACATACCCGTACCCGTGTAGTGATTGAGCAGACTTTTGGCCTGTTGAAGGCACGGTTCCGCTGCCGAAACCGGTCTGGTGGAGCACTCCTTTATAGGCCTGAGAAGGTGGCAAAGATCACCATGGCCTGTGTCATGCTGCACAACACGTGCGTCCAGAGAAATGTACCACTGCCACCTGACATTGACATGCATGCACCGGGTGAGGATGATGAGGATGGAGGAGAAGCAGCACCCCTGCCAGTATGTGATGCACAGGATGGCCAAGCAGTACGCCAATCACTGATTGACGAATACTTCTGACCCACAGGGACGTTGATAGATATGTGTCAGTGACACATTGTACACTGGGTCCATGTGGACATGCACACAGGCAATGTGGGGAGTTGGGCACTGTGCATCGTCATAAATTAAATGGATACACACGAAATGAACAATGTCCAGGCATTGAATGATTTTTCACACAACGGGTGTATTGATATCAAATGCAGAAATGTGCAACCCCCCAGTGAACTCCCAAAACCACCCTATGAACTCCCAAAAGCCCCCAGGAACTCCCCCTAATACACCCATTCACCGCCGACAACATCTGACCCACTCCCATAGTTGCCCCACACTATTTCCTGGACTTCTTGATATCCGGGGGCAGCATTTCTGAGTGCCTCACACTCCGTCTTGTTAGACGCACAGGGCTGGAGGGTGCACAGGAAGTGGGTGCAGAGGAAGCGGGTGTGGTGGATGGGGTGGAAGCCGTGGTGATTTGCACGGCTGTTGCGGGTTGTGGCTGCTGCATGTGCAGCAGGATGGAGGTGAGGACCTGCGTGATGGCCCCCAGACTGTCTCGCACCATCAATGCAGAGGCATTGACGGCGGCTGTGTTCGCCGATACGGTGGCTGTGTTCGCCACTATGGCCTGGGCAATCTCACGCCTCGTGTCCTCCCTATCCACGACATATTGACGGAGAAGGTCCAAGTCCTGTCTAGCCTTCACCCTCGCTAGCCGTGCCTCAAGGTTGTTGGTGGGAGCAGCAGTGGTCGAGGGTGCTGCGACCGGGCCTGCATTGGCAGTGCTGTCCCCGGGGAGGCTGCTGAGGTCCGAATCGTGCAGCAAAGGATCTGCACTGCTGCAGGTGGGTGAGGGCTGAGTGTGGGGTTGGACGGTGGTCACAGGGCTTGGGGAGTGTGGACATGCCACATGGGTCAGTCCATCCTGGTCCACATACTCCTCCACTGCAGTATCAATGTTGCTCAGTGGGGCAACGGCCTAGCCTTCCAGTGGTGTAGCCATCTCTGTGTCCACAGTGTCAGGCGTTGATGTTGCGCCCTCATGTGTGGCCATGGTCTGGCCGCTCGTCCTTGATGTTGGTGTGGGCTGCGAGGCTGCCCCGGAGGTGATTTTGTCAGTGGCCATTGTCTTGGGCCGGGACATGATGCCCTTGTGGTTGGTTCCTCACTGGCATCTTCTCCATCAGTGCCTGGGGGTTAGAAGAAATGCAGGGCATCAGTGATGGTGTTACATGCAAGATGCATTATATGGTGCTGTGGAGTATTTCATTTATCATGCATTCATTTCTTACAGGTGTGTCACACAGGGTAGTATGAAGGGGCATTTTTGCATTTGCTGCATGGCAGGTGACATGCCATTGTATTGGGGTGTGTGTGATGTATTACATGGGCACGGTCCCTGTGTGTTGGCTGTGTGTTGGTAATGGGATTGCCACTCAGCATGCATTTCAGTGTGGCAGGGTTTGGGCCTCCATCTGGGCAAGGATATGTTTATGTGTGTGTTGGGACAAGCATTGCCTTGCCTAGACTCTCTTTGACATCACTTGTGCTACGTCATGGTTTCCCCTACTGGGATCTGCAGGGTCACTCACCTCCATCTCCTGATGTTGTGGCACCCGTCTCCATCTCCCCGAAGCCCTCGATCGACCCCATCTGTATAAACGTGCTGCACGTCTCCTCCCAGCGTGACAGTTTGGCAGGTGAGTGGGGACCCCCTCCTGTGGCCATGGCCTCCCTCCTATTGCTGGCCAGGATATTCCGAACCCTGAGGCGGAGGTCATCCCACCTCTTTTTACAGTCTTTCACTGTCCGTGGGGTGGTGCCGACTGCCGAGATCTTGCAGGCTACCTCCTCCCAGATCTCCTTTTTTACGCTGCTGCACCTCCCTTTTCAGGTTCTGCAGGTTGATCTCCTCTGCATGGGCAGCAAGGGTGTCCGCAAGCATGTTCAGTTCTTCGTCTGAAAAACGCTTTTTGCGCAGGTGGGGTGTTGATTTCCTGGTAGCCTTAGACACGGTGAAGGGATTGGCACTGGTCTCTCCTGAACACAACTGGTGGTTTGGGAGGATTGCAATGGATTGTGTTTTTAAAGATGGCCGCCGGCACATTTCCCATTCCGACGCGATGACATTACTTCCGAGTCCGGTATTAGGAGCCTGCTATTAACATGATGTTATTACCGGGTCGGTATCAAGGGGTGCCTCCAAGGCGGAGGCGGTATCGGCGGGTCCTGTGATGGCGCTATCGGGGGGTTGGAGGGCCTTTAGCACCATGGCGGTATGGCCATTACCAGCATGGGGGTTCGCGCATGCTCGTGCACTCGTAATCACCCGCTATTAGCGGTGTCATACGAGCACAGACCCGCTAGTTCCTCCATGCTGGTAATGACCCCATTTTTACTGCGCTCCTCGTAATGAGGCCCACATGGTTTCCAAAGCGGTACTTCTGTTTGGGTAGTATGTGTCTAGTAAATTGTTTTTCAAAATGTCTTGGCTGTTGGGATCATTTTTGGCTATTGTTTCTATGTCGTCGTATGATTTGAGAACTCTTTTTCTAGATTTAGCAGGACCAAGACTTAGCCATACTATATTTGCAGATTTTCCATACAAAGCAGTACCGGTTAAACGATCTGCAGCTTCATAGCAGCCACATTCTCTATGGGAGAGCATTTTTATGCCCAAGCTGTACAATTTCTGAGACAATGTTTTGTCTGATGACAGGTCATTCCAGAGGTCTTGAACCTCTGTTTTTTCTGCTTTGGTTAGGTAGGCTGTAACATATTGTGCAACTGCAGTGGAATTGTATGCAATGTAGTGCACATCTATGTTTGCATTCCATAATAGGGCAATGATTGCATTGTAATCATTGATATATTTTGCTTCTTCTGTTCTTTTTATGTAATATGTATTTTTAGGTGATTTACCTTTAACACTATGTCTAACTGAGGACATGAAGTTGTTCACTTCACCTGTTTCTGTAACAGGTCTAGGGAAACCAAAGCGGCATTTGGTGTATGTAGTATTTCCCTTTGTTTTTGTATTTGCGACGACAATATTTGCCACATTTGTGTCTTTGAAATTGTACAATTTGTGCATGAAGATCACTCTTTGTTGCTTCTGATGGAATTTCACAAGTGGCATATTTTTTAAAAAACTGTAACACAGTGGCATCATTGTCTTGACCAAATTTAGGACCATCTTTAATCCATAAAAGCATGTGGATATGTGGTGCTCCTCTGGCTTGGTATTCTTTTCTCCAAAAGAAGTGTTGTACTTCTCTGAGGGGAGGAACAGTTTTATTACAAATAAAGTGTAGCATAGCAATGAAGCGATGATGGAAATATCTTGAAACATTAACAGGATCTAGAGAGAAAAGTTCTCCAGGTGTTAGTATATCTATGTTTGTTTTGTTTTTGTTTGATATGCGTAGGAAATCATGTAAATCTTCCCATGCATATTATGCACAACTTAATGTAACAAACCAAGTGGGTGGGCCAAGGTTTCTTATCATACAATGTATATCTCTGTGACGTCGGAACCAGTGCTCTTTAGTACCACGCATGTTTGCTAATCGATTTCTAATGCTTGATTGTAAAACCTCATCTTTTTCATGCACCTTTTGTAGTAATTGCGTAGCTGACATATTTTGAATGTGGGTTCCTGATTTTAATGTGTGTGCAACTCTGTAACATAGCGTTGCTAGTTCACTTTCAAAGAGTAGGTGGAATATGTATTCCACATTTTGTCTAAATCTGGGATCTTCAGAATACATCCGTAACAAGCAGTATTCTGATGCTGTCATTTGAATAGGTCTATCATCGTACCTTCCTCCTTTGCCAGTAGGAAAGAGTAGAGGAAAAGCACATGCTTCTATACTTTTTTCCCATATGCTGATTAGTTATCCTTTCATTTGTCGCATTTGGTACTTTTCTCATTAGAGTGTAATGGATGAATTATATAATGGTCTAAAATATTGGATAATGTAGCAGGATCTAGAAGTTCAAATTGACCAGTTTCTGGTGACTCCTTAATTATTTCAGTTGTTTCCCTTTAAGTTTTCTTCAATATATATTTCTTTTTAGTATTCATTATTGTCTTTTAGATATTGCAAGGCTTGTCTAACTTTATGTAAGTCTACCAGTTGTTGCCAAATTGTTTTGTCTTTTGTAGGTACACCATTTACTAAGACAATTAAAGATTGCTGTATTGGACATTGCACTCCCAGAGTGTCCACATTTTCATTTAGATCTAATGGTAAATACACTACTTTGCCACGAATCAATATCACCAATTCAGAGGGAGGTAATTTTGCTGTTTTTGGTTGAAGGCGTATTATTGCTTGAAATGGGTGCACTGTTTGAATTATGATGCTCTCATATAAATTGAGTTGTTGCAGGGGTTTTGGTAGTGGGAATAATTCCAAATTATTTGTGATAGCACGTGAAGGAGTTTCATTGTTGTCAAGTTTTGTAGTGCAGTAACTGCAAAGTATTAAGGGGTCAGTTATTTCATATTTGTTTTCTGCTATAAGCTAGAGAGCTAATTCAAACCATTTGGAATCTTCATTGTCTTCTATTTTGTATCTTACATCTATAGTTTTTGTGTTACTTTTATAAAAAGTTCTGCGGCAACACACATACACACATGGTTTGGTACTTCAGCGGATGTACTTTTGAATTTTAGTATTTTTTTTTTGTATGTGTGTAGTAGAAGGTTGCCATGTGCAGAATTGTTGCTAGTCTGTTGTAAAGCTATTGCATTTTGTAAGTGGCTTTCACTTCCAAAATATATCCTCTGGATATGGTTGATTTCTTCGAGTAGGTCTTTGTCTGTACCATGTAGAATATTGTTATTTAAATTGGCTAGTGCTAAAGCAGGACTTTTAGCATAGTACAGTTTATAGAGTAGATTTCTTATAGTTGAATGATGTGTTGATATTATTTTGATATGATGGAAGGTGCGTTTGCAAATCGGTCCTGAAATGCAGGGCAATGAATGTCCTTGCAGTCCTGTGTATTTGCGCACTGGACAGGTATCCATAATTTGCAGCAGTTTTATTTTGATTTTGTCTTTGCCTTTCACATATTGATTGAGGAACTGGCGTAAAGATTTGAAAGATTTTTTGGCAATGTTACACATTGACGTGCATGGCGATTTGTATACTGAACGTTCTGGTTCAGTCAAATGGAGAATTGATACTGAGTTTTCTGGGGATATTTTTTGTAAGCAGTATTTCTTGTTGCATTATGGTATTATTAAGTTTTTCATAACCTCGTCCACTGCTATTTATGGCAATTGTGTTTGTGTTTTGTTTGTATGCTTCTTCATTAAAATATGGTTCTGTGCTTGTGGTGTGACTCCATTCATGTCCACAGATATTTAAGAAGTTATTTTTGTTGACATTCCGTTTATTGAGAAGTCTTATTTATAATTTAGTACTTAGTTTTGTTAGTGGTTTCATTCTCTTTAACACTAAAATAAATAACTTTCTTTTGAGAAGGATTGCACTGTCTATCAAAGCTTCTAAGATTAATTTTCTACGGTAGTTTTTAAGGGTTGTGCATGATTTGTCTCCTGTTTTTATAAGATTCTGAAGTACTCGGTGGTGGAACATTTTTTCTAATATACTTGTGGTTACGTCCTACTATATCAAGATTTATAGGAGCAGTTTTAGCAGTAGTGGTAGCTGCATTCTTGTTAATCATTTTCAGTTCTCTTTTACATTTTGATAGAGGAGGCAATGTTTCTGTACTGGAAGATTGTTTTGTTTTGCTAAATGACTGTATTAGCTGTTTTGTTTGAACTTTTTGTACAAACTCTGCTAGAGATGGATGCTTATTTTGGACATTTTTATTTTCATTTGCTCTATTTCTGAGTTGCTTTCTACGGACTTGCTTTCTGGTAGGCATTCTGTGGGGTCTGTTGAAACAAAAAAAAGAAGGTATGGGTTGGGCTGTTGTGCAATGTATGTGTGCTGTATGCATGAGTGTCTGAGTATGATGGTAAAGATGTATCTGGTGGTGTGTGACTGTGCATTGGGCAGCTACAATTAGTTGGGAAGGTTATTCTTCTATTTGTGTGTTACTATACTGCGGTTCAGATAACAGTAGAAAGTGAGCTAGTGGTGAGGATAAGCACTAATAGTAAATCAAATGCTATAACATTAAAACAATTCTTTGTTTTGTAATACTAACATTCTAGGGGCTGAGTTATGTAATTTGTGCTCCGAAAAACGGGGATTTGTGTGCCATTCTGCGTGCTAATCGCTGTTTAATAAATGGTGATTTGTGGGCCGAATGGTGCACAAATCTTTGTTTTTTTGGTGCACAATTTACATGAATCACCCGCACAGAGTGTTTTAGTAACAATAAGAATATTTGTATTTGTATTTGTATTTATTTAGTTTATATAGTGCTTTACACCAAAGTGCTGCACATTTTAACAACAACAGGATACATATAACAATTAACATTATAACAGTGACAGTAGAAGCAATTTACAATTGAGAATCAGACCAACAAAACAGTAAGTAGAGCAATTAAACTGAAGGGGAGAAGGAGAGTAGTGCAGTAGAAGTGAGAGAGAGAGGGAGGGGTAGGGAAGAGGAGGAGGAGGGAAACGGATGGGGTGAAGGGTGAGAATGGAGGGGAGGGGGGAGAGGAGGGAGATGATTAAGGAGATAAGGCAAGGGGGAGGGGGCAAGAAGGGGGAGGGATTTCATGATGGGGAATGGAGAAAGAGAGATTTGAGGAAAGTGCGGAATGAGGAAAAGGTAGAAATAGAGTGGAGTGAGAGAGGTAAGGATTCCAGTGCAGGGGGGCTAGGAGATGGAAGGAGCAGAAACGGGATGTGGCACACGGGGAAGGAGGAACAGTGAGAAGAAAGTGGTCAGAAGAGCGAAGGGAGTGGGAGGCAGTGTAGAAAGAGATGAGAGAGGAGAGATAAGGGGGAGCAAGATTGTGGAGAGATTTAAAGACTAGGCAGAGAAACTAAGGTAGTATTGTACATACTCTTTTTTTGTGGAATCAGCAGGATTCTTTGGAGTTGGTGTTTGTAGTTCAGATGTTGCTGTTTTCCAGGAGAGTGGTCTTCATTGCAATTGTAAAAGAAAGAAGTTAGTAATTTTGTGTGTTTATAGCACTGATGGTAATTGAGACGTTCATTTTTATGTCTTTGTAGTAGTATTCTTGTTTGATTTCTGAACATAGTGCATGCATGCAGTTTCATTTGACTATGTGCAGCCTTTATATTTTATGTACATTATGTTGGTTCAACATGCTTTGCAAATGAGTACAATATTACGTGTATGAAATTCACTTGTTTTTTTTTAAAGCTGTGTTATAGAATGTTAGGAGAAAGAAGAAATAATTATATATTTATTTTGCAATTTTTATAAGGTAAATGGCAGAAACTGTATAGAAAAGCATGGAATATATGCATTTGTGAAGGTGTGGGTAATAAAGCAGAAGGATGTGATTTACAGGTAGTGGTGTTATTGCAGATGGGAGCTTTTCAATTATAGTGTCTATGTGTGTGAGTGTGTGAAGATGCATGACCTTTTACTGGCTGTGTGTAATGCTATGATACACTACTCACAGGCCGATTCATGGAATAATTAGCGTGGCGCAAGTGGGCAAAAACGTGCGATTCGCAGTGGAATAGCGAAAATCGCAGTGCAAGTGCGAAAATCGCACGAAAAGCAGCGCACGTCGATTCATGGAAGGGCGTGCGCGAGAAAACCAGCGGAGGTGCGATAAAAAAGTGCGCGGCGCACGTTGGCGCACAGGCCATCTAACAGCGTGCGCCAGGTCACAGCGAAAATCGCACAGGCCACAGCGAAATTCGCACATAGCGCGGCGCACGCAACAAAAGTAGGCGGAACACGGGCGTAACACTCGGAATGGGGAACAACTTGCCAAAACGTGGGCGTCACGGGGGAAGTACAGGGCACAAGTGCGCGGAACGCCCACACGCTCGCCTACAACACGTATTCATGGAATAGAATAGGGCAAAAAAGCGCACGCTCAAACCAGCGCACAGGCACAAACACGACCGCCACAAGAAAGCAGGCGGTAGCATCTCTGCGGCTGTAAGAAATGTGCGCCAAAAGGTGCGCCAACAAATAGCACCTATATACTGCCATGATGAATGTCCCATACTGTGGCCCTCCAGGAAAAATGACGTGCAAAGGGGTACCCACAAACACGGACACCCGCTGACAAAAAATACGTGTGCGTGTATACCGGGGTGCGCGGGAAGTCTCACACGCGATTTCAGCAGGGTACGTGCATCACAGGGGTTCGCGTGAAGTCATTCACGCGATCGGGCCTGGGGGAGCGGGCTACGTGTATTTCAGGGGTTCGCGTGAAGTTTCTCACGCGATCGGGCCTGGGTGAGCGTGCTACGTGTATTTCAGGGGTTCGCGTGAACTTTCACACGCGATCGGGCCTGGGGGAGCGGGCTACGTGCATTTCAGGGGTGCGCGGGAAGTTTTACACGCGAATACCCTGGGCGCGTGTATTTCAGGGGTGCGCGGGAAGTTCCACACGCGAATAGCCTGGGCGCCTGTATTTGAGGGGTGCGCGGGAAGTTCCACACGCAAATAGCCTGGGCGCGTGTATTTCAGGGGTGCGCGGGAAGTTCCACACGCGAATAGCCTGGGCGCGTGTATTTCAGGGGTGCGCGGGAAGTTCCACACGCGAATAGCCTGGGCGCCTGTATTTGAGGGGTGCGCGGGAAGTTCCACACGCAAATAGCCTGGGCACGTGTATTTCAGGGGTGCGCGGGAAGTTCCACACGCGAATAGCCTGGGCGCGTGTATTTCAGGGGTGCGCGGGAAGTTCCACACGCGAATAGCCTGGGCGCCTGTATTTGAGGGGTGCGCGGGAAGTTCCACACGCAAATAGCCTGGGCGCGTGTATTTCAGGGGTGCGCGTGAAGTCATTCACGCGATCGGGCCTGGGGGAGCGGGCTACGTGTATTTCAGGGGTGCGCGTGAAGTTTCTCACGCGATCGGGCCTGGGTGAGCGTGCTATGTGTATTTCAGGGCTTCGCGTGAACTTTCACACGCGATCGGGCCTGGGGGAGCGGGCTACGTGTATTTCAGGGGTGCGCGGGAAGTTCCACACGCGAATAGCCTGTGCGCGTGTATTTCAGGGGTGCGCGGGAAGTTTTACACGCGAATAGCCTGGGCGCGTGTATTTCAGGGGTGCGCGGGAAGTTCCACACGCGAATAGCCTGTGCGCGTGTATTTCAGGAGTGCGCGGGAAGTTTTACACGCGATTTCTGCACGGTACGTGTATTTCAGGGGTGCCGGGGAGTCCCACATGTGATTTGACAGTGTGGGTCCTCCCAGGTGTACCCTGTACACCCTCCACGGCCCCTGCAGGCAGCCCACACCACAGGGGACTACCCTGCATCCCTGGTCATGTCCCGCAGGCAGCCCACCCAACATGGGCATGCCCCCCAGCAAAGGCACATGTCTCCTTGAACTAATAAACACCAACTCATGTCCCCTTGCACCCCCAGCACTGTGGGGCACCTGCCAGCAGGCCCCCACCCATGTCCAACTCATGTCCCCCACCACCCCCACCCCCCAGCACTGTGGGGCACCTGCCAGCAGGCCCCCACCCATGTCCAACTCATGTCTCCCACCACCCCCACCCACCAGCAGTGCAGGGGCAGCCTCCACCAGGCCCCCACTCATGTCACCCACCACCCCCACCCCCCAGCCACCAGGGTCACCCTCCACCAGGCCCCCACCCATGTCTCCCACCACCCCCACCCCCCAGCCACCAGGGTCACCCTCCACCAGGCCCCCACTCATGTCTCCCACCACCCCCCACCCCCCAGCAGTGCAGGGACACCCTCCACCAGGCCCCCACTCATGTCACCCACCACCCCCACCCCCCAGCCACCAGGGTCACCCTCCACCAGGCCCCCACTCATGTCTCCCACCACCCCCTACCCCCCAGCAGTGCAGGGGCACCCTCCACCAGGCCCCCACTCATGTCACCCACCACCCCCACCCCCCAGCCACCAGGGTCACCCTCCACCAGGCCCCCACCCATGTCTCCCACCACCCCCCACCCCCCAGCAGTGCAGGGTCACCCTCCACCAGGCCCCCACTCATGTCCCCCACCACCCCCACCCCCCAGCATTGTGGGGCACCTGCCAGCAGGCCCCCACCCATGTCCAACTCATGTCTCCCACCACCCCCACCCACCAGCAGTGCAGGGGCAGCCTCCACCAGGCCCCCACTCATGTCACCCACCACCCCCAGCCACCAGGGTCACCCTCCACCAGGCCCCCACTCATGTCACCCACCACCCCCACCCCCCAGCCACCAGGGTCACCCTCCACCAGGCCCCCACTCATGTCTCCCACCACCCCCCACCCCCCAGCAGTGCAGGGGCACCCTCCACCAGGCCCCCACTCATGTCACCCACCACCCCCACCCCCCAGCCACCAGGGTCACCCTCCACCAGGCCCCCACTCATGTCTCCCACCACCCCCCACACCCCAGCAGTGCAGGGGCACCCTCCACCAGGCACCCACACATGTCCCCCTGCCCCCAGGTCCTGAAGATACTCAATCATGGCAGTAATGGCCAGCATACCCAGCACAAACACCCAGGCAAGGATTGCATCCACCCACATAGTGAATGCAATTACATGATACAACCCCAATGGCAAGTCTGTAAATGAACACATGTCCGTCACACACACATACACAATGGGTGCAAGTGAATGTCAAAACCCATATCATGACATGTATGAAACCAATGAGAAAATACCACAAGTGAAAGTTAAAAAAACATGTATTAAAGATGAAAAATAAGTAAAAAAATCAAACATACAACAATGGGGATAACAAAATAAATGGTCCATGTCCGAGAACAAATGTAAAAATAAAAAAAACAAAGTAATCCAAAAACAAATGTTGTCCAAAGCAAAATCATGTGGAAGTAAAATAAAGAATAACCATTTCCTCATGCTGAACACAATAATTAATAAAAAAAAAATTTCTTCAAAAAGCTAACTATATACAGGAAAATTACAGGGTCCATGAGCCCAACACCATAAATGAAACCTACTACTACCTAATGAAAATAATATATACAAAAAAGTGGCCATTGTCGGAGCGGTCCAAAAATACAAAAATTAATAAAGGAAACCTAACACTAACTAACTAAATAACTATATACAAAGGCAGCGGGCAAGTCCTGCGGCTCACTCGGTGATGTTGCTGGCCAGGGCATCATCGAACTCCATGTCGATGTCCTGGAGGCGGGACTCTGTCCTGGCCCCGAGGTCTCGCAGGGATAACCCCATGTCCAGCTCAAACCCCCTGCGAGCTTCCTCGAGGCACTCAGCCCGCCTCAACGCCCGACGCATGGAGAACTCCGCCCTGACCATGGTGAGCCGCTCCTCTTCCGCCCGCTGCCGCTCCGCACCTATCCGCTGGACCAACTGCTCCCACACGGAAGACACCACCATCCCAGGGTTGCCCTGCCCTCCGGCCGATGCCTGCCCCTCTGATCTTGAAGGCCCCGAGCCATGATGCCTCCCACGTCGAGCCTGCTGCTGCCTCCGACGCCACTGCCTCTGCCAGCACGACGGCATCCAGGCTGATGGAAACCCCCGACGCCGTCGTGCACGTGCCCTGCCCGATGATGCTGTCACATCTTCCATCTGCTGGGGTCCAGTTGCTGTGTTGTCCACCCCTGCTGGACCTCCGACTCCCAACTGTGGCAGGGATGGGATCCCCACCGAGCTGGCTGCATTGGTGGGGGCAGGTCCACAGGGGGCCCTGGTGGCATCTGGGCCGGAAGACGGCAAGGAGAACGACTGGTGTATAGCCTGCACAGAGGAGGAGAGGGCCCCAAGATTGGACAACACATGCAGGAAACCCCCGAACATGGCCGATCCCAATTGGGCCACGTCGGCACGGTGCACTTCGTGATGACGTGCGTCCTCCTCCCGGGAAGCACGCACGGCATCACGAATCACAGCCGTGCGCATCGCGACCCCAATCAGGACCTTCTCCACACGGCCAGGGGTTCCCACGTCCGCAGGTGGAGTGAAGTCAGGTGACATGGACATCCCCTCTACCTGCGGACGGGCCTGGGACGGGGCATCCCTGCTGGTGCATGGTGGTGCACTCACAGGATCAGGGACAGCGACATGCACAGGCCCCTCCACGGTGACCTGTGCTGCCTCCTGCCCCTGGCCCTGGACTGCACCACTTGCACCAGCAGGGATGCCCCCACCAGGCCCCATGTGTGCCCCAGTGGCGGCCTCCTCCTCCTCTGTGCAAACCACCAACCTGGATGGCTCCTCACCGTCTCCCACCGTAGCAGGCCCCTGTGGGGGCTCACCCACCCCTTCCGCTGCAGCCGTGGGGGCATCCCCGCTGCCTTGCTCCACAGCGCCGTCTCCGCCCTCTTCTTCACTAGCCGCTGCGTAGAGGGAGACAAAGAACACAAGCATCAGGGCACTGTACAATGGTCCCCTAGACTGGAAGCAATAGCAGATGAGCACCACTGTCAAAGTACACTTCCATCATGTCCCTCCACAACACATGGGTCAGTCCAGGCAAAACACACACAGTAACAGGCATGGTGCATGCCATGGACATTTCCATGCATGTCCAATGGACTCTTGAAACATTCAATGATATGTAACTCACATGCATCATGGCTCATGCCTATCACATGCACACACTTCACCTCAGTCACATCCATCTGGCCCCAAACACACCAAACACAGCGGATACAAGGGTAATTTGGCAGCTTCACTGAATCTGTGCATTGTCACACACATGTGTCATGCATCCATGGCATGCACAAGTCACAGACACGCAGGTCAGGCACACAGACATGGATACCATATATGTACCTGGCATCAGCACCCATCCCTCACCCCCACCCATGTCCAGGTACAGAGACTGGCATGCTGTCATGTTCAAAATCTGCATAGGGCTCCCCATGCGGCATTTGAACACATGCAACAACCATGTGGGTCACACATCACTGGTCGCACATGCATTACCATGATGTCCCTGCACACATACATGCATACATGGCCTATGGCACATATACAGGCAAGTATCAGACAACCAGCACACCGCAACATGCCCTGTCTCACACAGTAATGCTTGGACACTTACCGCTCAACTCCAGACGGGCCTCCCTCTCAAGGATCTGGGCGTGGAGCGCTGGGCGTACGCGTTCCAGGACCCTCATCTGGATGGAACTCATGCGGCCCCGGCCCCCCTCCACGAGGCGCCGGGCCTTCACAAGGGTCCTGGACCTCAAGTCCTCCCAGCGCTTCTTGATCTTCAGGACGTTGCAGGTTGCCACCCCCTCCGCGTTGATGGCAACCACACAGTCGGCCCAGATCCTCTCCCGTCCTTCCTTGCTGGCGCGGGACGATCCAAAGAGGGCATCATACTGCCCCAGGACATGCTCCACCAGGACACCAACTTCGTTGTCAGTGAAGCTGGTGCCCCTCTGCCCCTCTGGCCTGGGGTTGCCACTGGTGCCAGATGTGGAAGTGCCCGACATGGCAACCCCAGAGGCAGGTGTGGGTGGGCAACTGGGTCCTGGGGCTGGGCTGTGGAGCGATGTAATCCCAGTCGGGAGTCTTCAGTTCCAGCAGGGGTGGACACAGCAACTGGACCCCTGCAGATGGCTGATGTGCAGGCACCAAATGGCAGGGCACGGTGGCAGCAGGCAGGCAGGCAGGCAGGCAGCAGCAGATGGCACGTGGGAGGCTGCTCGGGGCACTGGGGGGCAGTAACTGGGCCTTCTGGGCAGGAGCGTGGTCTTCCGTGTGTTTTCGCGTGGCCAGCTTGATACGGAGTGATTTGGCACGTGAAAATCCTGCACGTCAGCGTGAAATCCGAGGAAAGGCCCTTAGCGCGTAAGCGCGTCAGCACGCATACGCGATTCTATTGGACCAGAGTCCCTCAGCGCGTAAGCGCGTCTGTGACGTGACCCGCACGGGTGTTCCCCACTCAGCACGTGATGACGGAGCACACGTGGAAATACTGCACGTCAGAGTGTCATCGCGTGTAATTGGACAAAAGTGCGCGTACACGCGATTGGCCTATGTACGTGTATTTCATGGGTGCGCGGCCACTTACACACGCAAGTACGTCAGCGAACCTGTATCCCGTGGTGCGTGTGAATTTCCACACGCCATTGGACTGTGAACTGGATTCCAGGGGTGCGCGGGTCACACGCTCGCCTAGAACACGCGCAAAGCATAAATTTGCGGACTTTAACAATAACAAGCTCAGACGCCAGGATGAACATACCGTTCCTAGCAGCAGTGGCAGTGGGCTACCAAAGGAGGAGGAGGAGGATAGTCAGGGCCAGAATATTCACACCCAGAACCAGCCTTTTCGGGATGCCTGATGACCAGGTGTATGGGAGGTACAGGTTTCCACCACACATTATACTGGACCTGGTGAGTGAGTGGGAGGATGACCTCACATCACCCACCCTGTGCTCCCAAGCACTCAGCCCCCTGGAGAAGGTCCTCAATGTACTGCACTTCTTAGCCACTGGATCATTTCAGCGGACAAGTGCCATAGTGGGTGGGGTGTCACAGGCCACCCAGTCACGCTGCCTACACCAGGTCTTGAACATCATCACTGCACGCCCATCAGTCCGCAGGCACATATACCTGCCCAGAACACCTGCAGAAAGGCATGCTGCCGCCCTGGATTTTTACGCTGTGGCACGATTCCCCAAAGTGCTAGGTGCCATCGACTGCACCCATGTGGCTCTACGTCCCCCCAGGGCATCTGAGCACATCTATAGGAACCGCAAGCACTGGCATTCCATCAACGTGCAGGTAGCATGTAATGCCAAGGGAATCATCACCTCAGTATATGCCAACTATCCCGGCTCCACCCACGACAGCTTCATTTACCGAATGTCCACCCTAAGCCGGGACCTAGAAGCTGGGCGGCATGGCGATACATGGCTGCTTGGTGAGTATGTATGCCACTGCACATGCATGCATGTTGGATACTGAGCAAGGTCACAACCCCACCAATGATACCAATCACCACCTCCACAGGGGACAGTGCCTACCCTCTCAGCCCCCACATGATGACGCCAATTCGGAACCCCACCACGCCACCCCAGGTAAGATATAACACAGCCCACATTACAACCAGGGGCATAGTGGAGCGCACATTCGGAGTGCTAAAGTCACGCTTTCGCTCCCTTGACCGTACTGGCGGGCAGCTGTTATACGCTCCCCCAGTAGTGTGCAGGATCATAGTGGCAGCATGTGTCCTGCACAACGTTGCAACACGCCGGGGCCTGGCCGTGGACATGGTGGTGGCCCCACATCCCCAACCACATGCACAGCCGCTGCGCATGGGAGGGGAAAGGGCACGGGGGGAGGCAGCCCATACACAGCTAGTGGCTAATTACTTCACATAGAAATCACACCCCTGTGGAGTGCACACTGCCCTGGCACATTCCATCTGACAATCAATGATGACTCAACCTGACACTGATCCTGAATGTCTGGAGAATGAACCGTGAATACCATATCAGCCTGAGATTGTTCACCTGGAAGTGTCACAATGTGTGCATCCCTACCCACACAGACACCACCAATGCAGTTTTGTGAAGTTACACATTCAAGCAGCTAAAATGAATACCCACTTGCAAAATGCAACAAGAGGACAGTGCCATGTCAGCCAACCCAACCCCAGCACCGCCACACGACACACCGTGCCATGTCATGCTAATTGCAGGTAAACAAAGTAATCCCCACAACATGACATCAGTCTCACTATGTACAGTGTCCCTATTAGAAACCTGCAACACCTGAAATGCTCACAGCAATGCCGGACCAACAACATACTTGAGCACGTACTACCATTAACATGACATCACAAATGTTACATATTAGTAGTCTCACCACCTGGAAATGCCTGCACTCCCACCACTACCAACTGTGCAGTGTTGGCGCCATGTAGAGTTGTAGGTGCACTGCTGCCAACATGGACCCCATCTCCAGACTAGAGGTCCTTGTGTAGACATGAGGAAGGGACCTGCAAATTGGGAGGTAGACACAGAAGAAGAGTTACACATCAATGCAACATGCAGTGTACAACACAACAGCAATATGCACTAGGAATGTATACACAGTATTGACTACAGACTGCCCACACAGCTCATGGGAGTCCAACGTCACTGTGTAATTCACTGTCACTTGGGCACACCCTTTGCAAGCCCATGGAAACGGGAAGCAGGAGGGGTGTGTGTGACTCAAACCCAAGCATCTGAACCAAATACATTACAAGCCTGCATGTGCCCAGCCACAATGCAGCGTATGCCCACAGGAACCACGGAAGCCAACAAATCGTCCCAAAAAAATTGGGAATAAAAGAAATCAAAATAAAAATAAAAATAAGAAACAATCAAAAATGGCCATTGATGGGCCCGGGGGGGTTGGGGAGGCCACCCAGGAGGTCCGAGGACAGGATGCACACCAGAACCCACCTGCGTGGATCCTGGGAAGATAAAACACCTCCATGGGCTCATGGCCCACACGGCTACCCTATTGTGGGAGTATCACTGCTGTCGCTATTATCACCCTGTGCAGCTGCATCCGGAGGTGGTTGCACTATGGGAGGCAGCCCACGCAAGGCCCTAGTCTGCTCCTCCATGGCTGCAAGCATGCGGGTGTGGTAGGTCTGGTTCTGGAGGATGAGTGTGCGGAGGTCCCCATGCAACAACTCACGGGATGCCCGGACCTCCGCCCTCGTTGCCTGCATCTCAGCTGAGAGCGTACGGGTGAGACGCTCCAGCTGCTGTTCTGTCCTTTGGTGTGTTGAAGCCTCAAGCTCAACACGAGACGTCCTGAGGTGAAGGAGCTCCTGCCTCAGGGCTTCCCTGTGGCCCTGGGACTCAATGGAGATGGCCTCCTGCAGAGTCGCCAGTGCCGCCCGCCTGTCCCTGTTGGACCCCAACATGTCCTCCCTGTGTGACTGGCAGATGGAGTCGGTTGCCTGCTCTAGTCGCTCCATCAGCCTTTCTGGGGGGACAATGGAAGTGGCCACCCTATCCATGGCCTGAGCCATCATCTCGGATGATGCAGCCTGTTGGGTTGCCATACCGTAAATGGATTGCTCCCATGCGGTATTGCCGGGTGGCGTACGGCCACCACGTCGGCGGGCACCACACTTGTCTGGGGCAAGGCGAACTGCGCCTTGCTGTGCCGGCACTGCCTGAGGCTGCAGGACTGCATTCCCCCTCTGATCTGCTGGCCCAGGAACAGGATCAGATGTCGCGGAGTGTGACCCTGCATCCGTAACCACCGAAGGCGTAGCTGCCAACACTGACATCCCCATGGAGGGTTCTGACCCTGATGCAGGTGGGTGAGACAGAACAGAATCCCTCCCTGGAACACTCACCTGGGACGGCACGTAGGTCTCATCCGAATCAACACCTGGTACAGCTCGGGGGAGGTGCAGCCAGAGACACCCCTTGAGAGCACGACCTGCAGCACTTGTGGGTTCTCCCCCACCACCACACCACGTCCCTCACTGGTGGTTGGTCGGCCCTCGGAACCCTCCTGGGTCTGCACCATCTCCACAACCCCAGCAGTATCAGGTGCGTCTTCCCCTGCAAAGACATGAAAACAAAGAAATGGAAACAGGCATTAGCACCATGGCACACAATGAGGGCTGAGAAGCAAGAGAACCAGTACTTGATTGACACATGTCCCACATGACTAAAACCCTCCCATGCATGCACCCTCACTGCGTATGAAGTGCAGGCAAATGGCACACACTGATGACACCAAGATGGAAGATGAACACATTTCCTGCATGCTGCCTGGCAGTGGCATCACACATTGGCCTGTGATTGCCAGGTGAAACACACATGCCATCACACAGATGGCATGTACCATTGCTATTGAGTGAAGATGGAGAGGAGGGCAGCACCTATTCATTCAGTCCAGTTCCCGCATGTAATCGCTTTTCTAATTCTAACAGGTCAGATTTTTCACCTGGAGCTGCCAGTCTGAAATGGTCCAATTGCACAGGGACATGTGTGTACAAATGATATCCAGGTAACAAAGTCACTCCACTTTACCATACCCATGTCAGACATGTGACTAGTGGACAGCGACATGCCTAGTGAAAGTGGTGGAATGCAAACAAACTGACTGAATGAACAGTGAAAAATGAGCAAATATGTTGTGGCAAGGTGACACTTCAAGGGCAACTGGCGTGCAGTTGGGCTAGATGTCTACTGTTGGCAGAAGGGATACTGCTATGGCCAAATGCAGCTGCGCAGGAAGGATTGCATGAAGCACATGGCTGACCCATACGACTCAGGCGCACACACTCTCACCTGGCACACAAACAGAAGCCCTCACACACACACCATGCACATGGATGACACACACATGCATGTGCACTCACCGGACAATGCCTCGTAATCAGCCAGATCTCCCACGCCTTGGATCTGTTCCTCCGTGACGTAGGTCCCAGCGACTGACTCATGTGGAGTGAGTTCCATGTCTACTACTGGAGACCCACCTCCAGTCACTAGAGTTGCGGCATGACTTGAGGCCAGCTTACTCTTTGCCCTGCGCTTTAGGTCATTCCAGCGCTTATAGCAATCATTGGCTGTGCGCCTCACGATTCCAAGGGCACTTACGATGTCCACAACGGTCTGCCAGTGTGCCTGGCGTTGTGCAGGTGTGGTCTTGGATCCTGCAACAATGACCATCTCGTTGTCATGTCCGGACACATACTCGACAAGTGCATTCAGTTCGTCATCCGTGAAGCTGGGCTTCCTGGATGGGCCGGACTGTGTAGCCGTGTCTGGGGCATCAGCCAGTGCCGGACGAGCACTCTTCCTCTTCCGCTTGGAAGGTGGTGGTGATCCTGAGTGTCCTGCGCCGCTCTGGACACTAGGGGCAGGAGCCTGGTGGACTCTGTATCAGGAGTGTGGGATTGCACACTCAGCATGGGAGTTGGTGCAGGCATTGGCTCTAGTGTGATGGTGTCAGGGGGAATGTCAGCAGCATGGACTAGGACCGACACTGTCCTGGCTGGGTGTGTGAGGGCTGGGGTGGATGGAGCCGCAGCTGCCCCTGCAGCCTTTCCGCCCTGCCTCCTTGGTGCAGCAGATGACCTTGCTGGCCCAGATGCACGTGGCATGGTGACATCAACCAGCGCACGTGTCATAGGCCTGCTGACCTGGAAGTCAGCCATGGAGTCAGCCAGATCTGGTGCCACAATGGGCTGGTCCAACAAGGGCTGAGCATGGATGGTGTCAGCCACATCAGCCTCAACGGGAGGGGGGGGGGATTATGGGTGCCCTTGACTGGTCCTCCACACATGGGGGGACAGGCTCACCCTGCAAGTAACGACCACGTCCCCTACCGGATCCACCACGGCCACCACTTGTGGCTCTTCCACCTTTGCCACCCTTACGGAATCCTCGCCTCCCAGCCATGGCACTGATGTAAATGTGCGTATGGGAGTGGCTGGAAACTATTGTCCTGGGCAATAGGGGGTCAAAGGTGTTTGGGTACCAGATGGTAATTGTACCCTAGTGCTCTTGCAAGGCTGATTGTAACCCCTGGGGAAAGATGACGGGTCACGCTACGCACAGGAGCCCCAAGAAAGGGAGATGACGTGCACGCAACCCCTCCTAGACCACGTGTGCAGAAAGAAAAACCTGCACTACGCTGTGGCACCCAGTAACACAAGAATGAACGTATGCGTGTCACACGCAGCCTAGAATGACCTCTGAAGGGATAGGCTACACACGGGGCAAGCACAGATGTTAGATACGTGCGTGACTCACCGTCTGCCTGGTAAACGAGCGTGTAAAAGGAGCACGTTTGGTTGGCAACACCCCCGCCAAAAGAAGATTTGTACGCTGTCTGAGGAGACAGGACAACAGTAGA
Source organism: Ambystoma mexicanum (assembly GCF_040938575.1). Lineage (NCBI taxonomy): Eukaryota > Metazoa > Chordata > Amphibia > Caudata > Ambystomatidae > Ambystoma > Ambystoma mexicanum. The sequence goes on along the minus strand of NC_090927.1, from coordinate 579,988,605 downwards.
AGGGAACACTGTTTGAGGGAACAGGCCCAGGTAAACCAGTAAAAGCGAAAGAAGAGAAAAAGCTGTCAGAGGTAACAGGGAATACGAACTTGAAACGCCGTGAAGTAAATCGCGTGTGAAACGACAAGAAGTACAGAATTCACCCACTCGCTCTCCACGAAAAGCACGTACAAGGAAGTGGTGTTCTACGCGTACCTTTTATACAGGCCCACACGTTCAGCGTCACTTACGCGGCGTGTACGCGCTAGGGCCATTTCCACCAATTACACGCTTTGTCACTTCTGCGTGTAGGGCCATTTCCACCAATTACACGCTTTGTCACTTCTGCGTGTAGGGCCATTTCCACCAATTACACGCTTTGTCACTTCTGCGTGTAGGGCCATTTCCACCAATCACACGCGATGAGACTCCGACGTGCAGTCTTTCCACGTGTGCTCTGTCATCACGTGCTGTGTGGGAAACACCCGTGCGGGTCACGTCACAGACGCGCTTACGCGCTGAGGGCCTTTGGTCCAATAGAATCGCGTATGCGTGCTGACGCGCTTACGCGCTAAGGGCCTTTCCTCGATTTTCACGCTGACGTGCAGGATTTTCACGTGCCAAATCACTCCGTACCAAGCTGGCCACGCGTAAGCACACGGAAGACCACGCTCCTGCCCAGAAGGCTGAACTACTGCCCCCCAGAGCCCCGAGCACGCTCCCACCTACCATCTGCTGCTGCCTGACTGCCTGCTGCCCACGTGCACTGCCATTTGCTGCCTGCACATCAGCCAGGGGTGCTGTTGCTGTGACCACCCCTGCTGGAACCGAAGACTCCCGACTGGAATTCCATCGCTCCACAGCCCAGCCCCAGGACCCAGTTGCCCACCCACTCCTGCCTCTGGGGTTGTCATGTCGGGGCAAACACCATCTGTGACCACTGACAACCCCCGGCCAGAGAGGCAGAGGGGCACCAGCTTCAGTGCCACCGAAGTTGGTGTCCTGGTGGAGCAAGTCCTGGGGCAGTATGATGCCCTCTTCGGAAGTTCCCGCGCCGACAAGGAAGGACGGACTCGGATCTGGACTGACATCGTGACTGCCATCAACGCGGAGGGGGTGGCAGTCCGGGACTTACAACATGTCAGGAAGCGCTGGGAGGACTTCAGGTCCAGGACCCTGAACAAGGCCCGGCGCCTCTTGAAGGCAGCGGATGCCAAGGGGCGCCGGGGCCACTTGTCGGAAGAACAGATGGGGGTCCTGGAACGCATATCCCCAGCGCTCCACATCCAGGTCCTGGAGAAGCAGACCCGTCTGGAGTCGAGCGGTGAGTGTACATGCATCCTGATTGTGAGCAGTGCGTGTGGTGATTATTCGGTATTGTGCAGGTTGCACATCTGTTTGTATGGGGTCGAGTATGGGTGGGGGTGTACATGGCCGTGGGGCTGACACATGCGAGGGCTGTAATGTGTGAGACATGGATGGTGCTTGTGTGTGTAGGCTTGCATGGCAAATGCAGTTGTGCGTGCACACATGTTTGTATGTATGTGTATGTAAGTAGACATGTCCGTGATGTCACGCATGTATGTTGTTTTGGGCTGCATGTATGAGCACTGTGTACATGTGCATGTGTGTGTATTTGACAAGGGTACAACAATGATGCAACATGGATGCATGTGACTGCGGTATGTGTAAGCCTGATTGGCAGATGTGACATGGATGCCCGTCTGAACAGTGCGACACTTGGCAGAGGTGTACACATGCATGCAAGTGTGGTGGTGTGTGTACATGTGTGGTGCACTTCCTGTGTTGCATGTGATGTCTGGGTCACCTTTGGCTGCTCATGCTGTTGTATGTGTATGGATGGTGGTGGCAGTTGCGATATGGCTGTGGTATGGCTCATGTGTGCGAGTTGCAATGACATGTGTGTTGGGGATTGTGATGACATGTCTGAGGTTTGCCAATGCCACTCATGTGCAACTGTCATGTGTGTATGTGTCCATTGTACAGTGCCCTGATGCCTGTGTTTTGTTTCTCCCTGTCTGCAGCGTCAACTGATGAAGAGGGCGGAGAAGGTTCTGTGGAGCACAGCGGCGGGGATCCGACCGCCAGCAGGAGACGCAAGGCCCGGCTCCCCTCCCGTGTTGTCATCTCGTCGGGGAGTGAGGAGTCCGGTGCCGCGTCCCAGGCCTCAGCTGCCGGGGGGAGGTCCAAGAGGCGGAGGTTGGAGTTGGACTCCTCGGCAGCAGAAGGGGGAGCTGGGACCCCACAGGGCCCAACAGGGGAAGATGGCACGGAGTCATCCAGGTTGGTGGGGGGGTCTGGTGGAGGAGGAGGCCGTGCGAGCACCAGAGACGGGGTCTGGAGGTGAGGATCCCACTGGTGCTAGTGGTGCAGTCCAGGACCAGGGACAGGAGGCAGCACAGGCCGCCGCGGAGGTGCCTGTGTGCAATCCTGTCCCCGATCCTGTCCCTGCATCATCTTGCACCAGCAGGGATGCCTATGTCCAGACCCGTTTCCAGGCAGGGGATGAGCTGACGTCAACTGGCCTTCCTCTGCCTGCGGACGTGGCTATCCAGGTCCGGGTTGAGCCTGTCCTGGCTGGTGTGGCGTTGCGTCAACGGGCCATGCGAGGTGACCTGCAGTCTTTTCATGGAGAGACTGCACGTCATCTCGAATTGCTCGTTGACCACGTCAGCCTGCTGGGACAGGTCACCCAGACCGGATTCCTCCGTCTGATGGGGCTTGTTCCGACCCCCTCCTCAACTGGACCCCCTACGCGCCAGTCGTCCTCTGTGCCATCTTCCCACCCATCAGTCACCTGGGTGCCCTGTGGAGCTGCCTCTGACAGTGCGGCCAGGCTGGTGGAGGAGGCATCCCTGCCACAGTCGGGAGTCGGACGTCCAGCAGGGGTGGCCACATCAACAACTGCACCCCAGCCGGCGGAGGATGTGCAGGCAGCAGGAGGCAGTGCATGGGCAGAGGCAGAGCAGCAGCAGCAACATGGTGGGAGCCATGAAGGCTCGGGGCCTTCGACATCGGAGGGGCAGGCATCGGCCGGAGGGCAGGAGGACCCAGGACAGAGAGTGTCTTCCGTGTGGCAGCGGTTGGGCCACGCCATAGGTGCGGAGCGGCGGCGGGCGGAAGAGGCGCGGCTCACAATGGTCAGGGCGGAGAACTCCATGCGGAGGGCCCTGAGGCGGGCCGAGTGCCTCGAGGCAATCCGCAGGGGGTTGGAGGAGGACACGGCGTCGTCCCTGCGGACCCTCGGGGCCATGGAACTGGACCGCCTCCGGGACATCGAACAGGAGTTCGATGATGCCCTGGCCCGGAACACCACGGAGTGAGCCGCTGGACTTGCCCGCCGCCTTCGTATATAGTTCTTTAGTTTTAGGTTTCCTTTGTTTTTTCTTATGATTTGGAGTCGACGGACACTGCTCCACTTTTTGTATATAGTTGATATTTAGGTAGGTTTTTTAGGAGGTTTCCTTAGTTCAGTTGTGATGATGGACCCTTGTTATTTTTGTACATAGTTCTTTGTTGCATGGAGAGTTTTTACATTTCACTTTGGACAACATTTTTTGGATTTGATTTTCTACTTTTGTGTTTTTATGCGGACATGCAGCTTATTTTTTCACATTTACATTGTAGTTATTTTTCTTTCTTTACCATTCGTATTTTTGTCCAATACATTTTTTTTTCCATTGTTCACTGTGTGGTTTCATCTCATTGGTTTCATGCATGTCATGTTGTGTGTTTTCCCATTCAATTTGAAAATATGTGTGTGACGGACATGGGTTCATTTGCTTCATGAACATTGGGGGTGTAACATGTGTTTTCATTTCCATGTGGGTGAATGGGTTACTTGGTAGGGCTTTTTGGCTGTGGAGGCTGACCATTACGCACATGATTGGGGATTGTGAGGACCTGGTGGGGGCTGCACATGGTGGCAGGGGGGTGGGGGTGGTGGGAGACATGAGTGGGGGCCTGGTGGAGGGTGCCCCTGCACTGCTGGGGGGTGGGGGTGGTGGGAGACATGAGTGGGGGCCTGGTGGAGGGTGCCCCTGCACTGCTGGGGGGTGGGGGTGGTGGGAGACATGAGTGGGGGCCTGGTGGGGGCTGCCCATGGTGGCAGGGGGGTGGGGGTGGTGGGAGACATGAGTGGGGGCCTGGTGGTGGGTGCCCCTGCACTGCTGGGGCGTGGGGGTGCAGGGGGACATGAGTGGGGGCCTGGTGGAGGGTGACCCTGCACTGCTGGGGGGTGGGGGTGGTGGGAGACATGAGTGGGGGCCTGGTGGGGGCTGCCCATGGTGGCAGGGGGGTGGGGGTGGTGGGAGACATGAGTGGGGGCCTGGTGGAGGGTGCCCCTGCACTGCTGGGGGGTGGGGGTGCAGGGGGACATGAGTGGGGGCCTGGTGGAGGTTGACCCTGCACTGCTGGGGTGTGGGGGTGGTGGGAGACATGAGTGAGGGGCTGGTGGGGGCTGCCCATGGTGGCAGGGAGGTGGGGGTGGTGGGAGACATGAGTGGGGGCCTGGTGGAGGGTGACCCTGCACTGCTGGGGGGTGGGGGTGGTGGGAGACATGAGTGGGGGCCTGGTGGAGGGTGACCCTGCACTGCTGGGGGGTGGGGGTGGTGGGAGACATGGGTGGGTGCCTGGTGGAGGGTGCCCCTGCACTGCTGGGGGGTGGGGGTGCAGGGGGACATGAGTGGGGGCCTGGTGGAGGTTGACCCTGCACTGCTGGGGTGTGGGGGTGGTGGGAGACATGAGTGGGGGCCTGGTGGAGGGTGACCCTGCACTGCTGGGGGGTGGGGGTGGTGGGAGACATGAGTGGGGGCCTGGTGGAGGGTGACCCTGCACTGCTGGGGGGTGGGGGTGGTGGGAGACATGGGTGGGTGCCTGGTGGAGGGTGCCCCTGCACTGCTGGGGTCTGGGGGTGCAGGGGGACATGAGTGGGGGCCTGGTGGAGGTTGACCCTGCACTGCTGGGGTGTGGGGGTGGTGGGAGACATGAGTGGGGGCCTGGTGGGGGCTGCCCATGGTGGCAGGGGGGTGGAGGTGGTGGGAGACATGAGTGGGGGCCTGGTGGAGGGTGACCCTGCACTGCTGGGGGGTGGGGGTGGTGGGAGACATGAGTGGGGGCCTGGTGGAGGGTGACCCTGCACTGTTGGGGGGTGGGGGGGGTGGGAGACATGGGTGGGTGCCTGGTGGAGGGTGCCCCTGCACTGCTGGGGGGTGGGGGTGCAGGGGGACATGAGTGGGGGCCTGGTGGAGGGTGCCCCTGCACTGCTGGGGAGTGGGGGTGGTGGGAGACATGAGTGGGGGCCTGGTGGGGGCTGCCCATGGTGGCAGGGGGGTGGGGGTGGTGGGAGACATGAGTGGGTGCCTGGTGGAGGGTGCCCCTGCACTGCTGGGGGGTGGGGGTGCAGGGGGACATGAGTGGGGACCTGGTGGAGGGTGCCCCTGCACTGCTGGGGGGTGGGGGTGGTGGGAGACATGAGTGGGGGCCTGGTGGGGGCTGCCCATGGTGGCAGGGGGGTGGGGGTGGTGGGAGACATGGGTGGGTGCCTGGTGGAGGGTGACCCTGCACTGCTGGGGGGTGGGGGTGGTGGGAGACATGGGTGGGTGCCTGGTGGAGGGTGACCCTGCACTGCTGGGGGGTGGGGGTGGTGGGAGACATGAGTGGGGGCCTGGTGGAGGGTGCCCCTGCACTGCTGGCGGGTGGGGGTGCAGGGGGACATGAGTGGGGGCCTGGTGGAGGTTGACCCTGCACTGCTTTGGGGTGGGGGTGCAGGGGGACATGAGTGGGGGCCTGGTGGAGGTTGACCCTGCACTGCTGGGGGGTGGGGGTGGTGGGAGACATGAGTGGGGGCCTGGTGGGGGCTGCCGATGGTGGCAGGGGGGTGGGGGTGGTGGGAGACATGAGTGGGGGCCTGGTGGAGGGTGCCCCTGCACTGCTGGGGGGTTGGGGTGCAGGGGGACATGAGTGGGGGCCTGGTGGAGGTTGACCCTGCAATGCTGGGGTGTGGGGGTGGTGGGAGTCATGAGTGGGGGCCTGGTGGGGGCTGCCCATGGTGGCAGGGGGGTGGGGGTGGTGGGAGACATGAGTGGGGGCCTGGTGGAGGGTGCCCCTGCACTGCTGGGGGGTGGGGGTGGTGGGAGACATGGGTGGGTGCCTGGTGGAGGGTGCCCCTGCACTGCTGGGGGGTGGGGGTGCAGGGGGACATGAGTGGGGGCCTGGTGGAGGTTGACCCTGCACTGCTGGGGGGTGGGGATGGTGGGAGACATGAGTGGGGGCCTGGTGGGGGCTGCCCATGGTGGCAGGGGCGTGGGGGTGCAGGGGGACATGAGCAGGTGTGCAGGGTAGTCCCCTGTTTTGTGGGCTGCCTGCAGGGGCCGTGGAGGGTGTACAGGGAACACCTGTGAGGACCCACCCAGCCTAATTGCGTGTGATTATTCCCGCACACCCCTGTAATACACGTACCTGGCCAAATCGCATGTGAGAATTCCCGCGCACCCCTGTAATACACGTACCCAGCCAAATCGCGTGTAGAACTTCCCGTGTACCCCTGTAATACACGTACCCAGCCAAATCGCGTGTGATAATTCCCACGTACCCCTGTAATACACGTACCCTGGCCAATCGCGTGTAGAACTTCCCACGCACCCCTGTAATACACGTACCAAGCCAAATCGCGTCTGATCATTACCACGCACCCCTGTAATACACGTACCAAGCCAAATCGCGTGTGATAATTCCCGCGCACCCCTGTAATACACGTACCTGGCCAAATCGCATGTGAGAATTCCCGCGCACCCCTGTAATACACGTACCCAGCCGAATCGCGTGTAGAACTTCCCGTGTACCCCTGTAATACACGTAACCAGCCAAATCGCGTGTGATAATTCCCGCGCACCCCTGTAATACACGTACCTGGCCAAATCGCATGTGAGAATTCCCGCGCACCCCTGTAATACATGTACCCAGCCGCATCGCGTGTAGAACTTCCCGTGTACCCCTGTAATACACGTACCCAGCCAAATCGCGTCTGATAATTCCAGCGCACCCCTGTAATACACGTACCTGGCCAAATCGCATGTGAGAATTCCTGCGCACCCCTGTAATACACGTACCCAGCCGCATCGCATGTAGAACTTCCCGTGTACCCCTGTAATACACGTACCCAGCCAAATCGCGTCTGATAATTCCAGCGCACCCCTGTAATACACGTACCTGGCCAAATCGCATGTGAGAATTCCCGCGCACCCCTGTAATACACGTACCCAGCCGAATCGCGTGTAGAACTTCCCGTGTACCCCTGTAATACACGTACCTGGCCAAATCGCATGTGAGAATTCCCGCGCACCCCTGTAATACACGTACCCAGCCGAATCGCGTGTAGAACTTCCCGTGTACCCCTGTAATACACGTACCCAGCCAAATCGCGTGTGATAATTCCCACGTACCCCTGTAATACACGTACCCTGGCTAATCGCCTGTATTACTTCACGCGTACCCCTGATATGCACGTTACCCGCTTTGCGTTCCTTGTTTGGCAGCCCTGTGGACTGGTCCAGGGTTAGCGCTGCCCTTTGCGATGATTTAGCGATTTTGATGGCTTTTCCTTGCGCGAGGGCGTTCTTGGGGGCGTTACTGGCGCTGCTGCAGGGTCGCTGCGATACTCTGCGCCACGGCTGGTTTGGGAGCCTAAAATCCATGAATACGCTGTGCGCGGAAATCGGTTTTAGCGCACTTGCCTGGCGCAGTCAATCGCACGCGGACACTCTGCGCCAGCCGCTTGCGACACTTTTCTGCGAAATTCTATGAATTACCCTGTAAGTGTTTTTCCACATTTATATTGGTATTTCTTCCATGTTATAATATTATAATTTTTTAGATAGGTGTGTGTGTGTAAAAAAAATTTAGATAGACAGGTTTGGAAGTGACAGTTGTTATAGCAGATGGAAAAAATGACAGTAAGTTCATTTTTTAGGCTATACAGGTTAAGTGGCAGTTACTCTGTTTATATGCAGCTGCAAGTTATGTTATGTTATGTTACTTTGCATTTATATAGCACCTTATGTACCATTGGTATGGTCTCAAGGCGCTGATAGGTTGAACGCCCTCGGGAACCGAAGTTCAAGTCAATAGAGAGAGTAGAGAAAGTCAAAGGTGCGTGTACGCACCGGATATGTGTGCAGCTGATGTGGCATTCGTGTGATAGCTGCTTCTTAGCGGTAGGTGTGGTGGTTGGGAGATCAAGAGTATGTGTTCATTCTGGTAGGTTTTATCCAGACCGATTCTGTCTGCGTTAGGCCTGAGGAGAACGCCTAGGTTGGAGGGTGTGTAACCAGCAGTGTTTAGGTAGGGTGATGGGGAGTATGGGACAGATGATGGTAGGAGAACATCTATACTGAATGGTGTCATAGCATCGCTGTGTTCTAGTTGAGTGGTGGTGTAAAGAAGATAGTAAGCATGGAGATGTTATATGGTGGTTTACCTTAGGTGATTGAGATCGGGCTCACTCCAATACTTCCATGTACTCCATCCATTCCATGTACTCCGACTGTTCCTTGCATTACGACCGTTTCAAGAGACTTGAAGAGTATTTTATGTAGTAGGTGCTTTCCAATGATATGAGACTTGTACTCAGAGTGATCAACAGTACATTTGAAGTGCTGAACTCTGATGATGGAGTTAGATGTAGAGGTCTTGGATGTGATTGGTGGATTGTTGTGTGATTGGTTAGCTGTATCCAATGAGGGAATGGCACACAGAGTGAAGTGGAAATGGTAGAAGGGCTGTCCAAGTTACGATATGTCAGCGGACATGGCGGTAGTCCGTGGACAACGCGTATTGCATACAGGGATTTTGGGGTGGAGAGGCATGCAAATGAGAATGAGCAGAGCAAGGGATTTGTCAGTAAAGTTTAGTGGGTGTTTTGTGTAAGGACAGAGTTTGTCAGAAAGTCTTTTTCCTGAGAGAAGAACAGTTAGCTATGGCTGTGTGTTTCAGAAAACAGATTATCTGGATTTTGGGAGACTCATGGATACATTGGTTGGAGGTGCATGCAGAACGCTGTGGAGTAGCTGCAGATCTTGGATTCCCTCATGTGCAAGTGCACTGGCATGGAGTGCCTGGAATGAAGTGGTTGGCCTTGGTACCTCTCTGTGCTAGTTTGGAGACAGAGCTTCATCCAGACATAATTATAATTCATTGTGGAGGGAACAGTTTAGGACATGTGTCAGGAATTTCTTTGCAATTTGCGATTAAAGAAGGACTTGGGAAGGTCATGGACATGTTTCCAAATTCCCAAGTCATTTTTTCTCGTATTGCACAGAGACAAATGTGGCTGCATTCTTCTTCATTTGGTCCACAAATGGAGTAAGCGAGGCGGAATGTTAATAAGGCGGTTTGTGCCTTTCTAAGAGATGCTGGCATGTCCTCTTTCCACAATGAAAATATTATGTTTTTCGTAGCACATACATTTTTCACAGAGATAGAGTCCATCTTACTTATACTGGTAATCAGATTGTTCTGAGAAATGTACAAAATGCATTGCGTCCTTTTGTGGAATTACAGCCATCCATTTTGCAGTAGGTGTTGACTATTTCAAGTTTTCAAACACAAAAAAAACCCACCAAAAGGCTCTTTTCATAGCCACCACTTCCTCCCAGAGAAAAGTGCAATGATTTTGATAGGGCAGCACCCCACGGACTGTCTGCGGACTTCTAAAAAAAAAAATGCACAGGGCCCTGCTCCATTTATTTGTCACTTCTATTTTTAGACTGTGAATGGCAGCTCTGAAAAGAGCTTTTTTTTGTAGGATTGTTGTTGTTTTATATTTTTTGGGGTTTTTTACGCACGACACACTAGGAGAGGAGGGGAAAGGAGGGAAAGGGGGGACACCAACCACGCGGATAAGAAAGGGCAGGTGGAGAGAGGAAGATGTAGGGTGGGCCTTACTTAGGTAGGTAGCAGGTTTTCTTGTGCTCCTTAACCGCAGTCTCAAAAGCACTTTGAAGTCTCTCCCCCCTGCAGAGTACTGCGTCGCAGTACATACAAAAAACTGTGACCCTCGAAAGGTAAGGGTCATCAGCATTGTGAATGGCCTGTGAGGGAGCTGGAGGGATGCACTCTCCCACAGGAGTGTCTCTTGTGGTGAGAGGAGCGGAAACGGAGGATGTAGTAGAGTAACTCAATCTACTACATTGATCACAAGGTACAACCTTACGAATGGCCCCACCGTGGAACGACCTTAGGTGTCGCTTCATAGATGTCGTACCAAAGCTGTACGAACCAGGCCTCCCACGACTCAGCACCATTTTGCACTGGTTGCAGGTGACCTTGTTTGCATGTGCTTTGGGTATGTCACCATGAATGGTAAATAACCGCCACACCCAAGACTCATGGCGAATGCTGGTAGTAGGGACTTCCACTACCTCATCCTCTTCCTCCTCTTCATCCTCCTCTACATCCTCAAGTCTGTTCCCCTCTTCAGGCCCTTGGGGAGGCAGTGGAGGGGGTGGGGGTGGTGCTGATCCAGATGTAGCACCAGGTGGAAGAACAGCAGTCATGGATGCCATCAGGTTTCAGCAAAGGCAGCAAAATCTGGAAGATTGCAAGGCAAAGTAGATAATTCTCTGTGAGATAGCCAGAAGTACAATGATGATCAGCTCTGGGGTGTGGCCTTTTATAGAGGTGCTGGTGCACACATTTTGCGGACACCCGTGCTGTCCGCGGACAGATCGAACACCCCAAAAAGGCTCAAAAGGTCCCAAAAAGTATGTAGAAAGTCAGGGTCATTGTCTGGGACACGTGCTATGGTGAATTTTGTACTATAAAATACTATGATTGCCTGAAAAGGTACTTTAAAAATGTTCAGGGACCCGGACAGTGTCCGCAATTCAGGACACATGCTCAGCGTGGGTGCGGACACATGATGACGTCGCGAACATGTCCGCGAGGGGAACGGGTGTCCACAGGGCACCAAATGTACAGGAATGGTTGTGCGCATGCGTGTGGGTGTTCTACGGACAGTGTTCGGGTCCTGAAACTAATTAAAAGTGTGACACAAGTGAGACGAACAGTTACGGACAGGCGTGATGTTCGTAGGATTTATGGGTGTGGTGCGCATGTGCGTAGATGTTCTACAGGCAGTACGGACTGCAATAGTGTCCTTAATACACCTTCATTTTGGTTAATTGCAGACAACACGGACACAGCGCGTGTTCTAAGAACAGTTCCATCTTACCTGCGGACATTACGGACAGGCATAGCATCCTTAGGATGCCTCCATTTTGATTAATTGCAGACAACCCGGACACCGCGCGTGTTCTTAGAACAGTTCAACTTGCCTGTGAACATTACGGACAGGCATAGTGTCCTTAGGGCGCTTCCGTTTTGGTTAATTGCGGACAACCCAGACACCGCGCGTGTTCTTAGAACAGTTTCAACTTGCCTGCGGACATTACGGACAGGCATAGTGTCCTTAGGATGCCTCCATTTTGGTTAATTGCGGACAACCCGGACACCGCACGTGTTCTGAGAACAGTTTCAACTTGCCTGCGGACATTACAGACAGGCATAGTGTCCTTAGGACGCCTCCATTTTGGTTAATTGCGGACATTCAGAACACTGAATGTGTTCTTAGAGCAGTTACATCTTGCTTACGGACAGTACGGATGGGTATAGTGTCCTTAGAATACCTCCATTTTGTTTAATTGCGGACAACCCAGACACTGCGCATGTTCTTAGAACAGTTTCAACTTGCATGCAGACATTATGGACAGGCATAGTGTCTTTAAGACACCTCCATTTTGGTTAATTGCAGATATTCCGGACACCGATTGTGTTCTTAGAACAGTTCCATCTTGCTTGCGGACAGTACGGACGGGTGTAGTGTCCTTAGGACACCCCCATTTTGGTTAATTATGGACATCCCGGAAACCCACGCTGTCCGCGGACATCTTAACTGCTTTTTAAAAAAAAATAAGACACAATGGACTGAATTAAAACACATCTAATATTTTTTTGAATTATATACAGATATAAAATTTATGAAAGAGAGGGGGAAGCAGATACTGACACAAACATAGGGGAATTGGGGGTTTGGAGACTGGCTAGGGAGGTGACCATGAATAAGAACAACGATCATTAATTGTGATACTAGTACAACATGTACAGTTACAAAATTAAAGCTGAGAAGTACCTACTTTGTGTTGTGTGTGGATTAAACGTGAAAGTGTACAGGTGTCATTCAAGGTGCAACACAGTAATATCATGCCTGAGTGCAAGGCCTTGACAGGCGTGTCTCAATTTAAGAAAAAGATCCAGTGCATCCATGAGAACATCAATTCCGTACAACTATAAACAAAAGAACTATATGTACCAGAATTCACCACACCAAAGTGAGAACAAGACACACAAACACAGTAAACCAAACCAACAACACCTGATACACAGACAGAGAATACATATGCTTCCACCCACATAACAGAATTTTTAAGCACACCAATCGTCCAGGTCCCCTGCCTGTTAGTACCACACAATCACACATGCATCTCATTATAAATCTAAAAGTACCCTACTACATGGACATGTTGTTATTATTTCTTTTTAACACAATAATGACATATCCAGCAGTTCCATTTCTGTCAGTTGTCTATGAATGGGCCATGTGAATGCCACTGCAGACCACACACCCAACACGCATTTGGACAAAGTGCATTACAGGTACCTGAAAAAGGACATATGCTAGCTGCACGATATTTTGCATGTGCATGTTTGTCCACTCAAATTAACACTATATAGCCTGTGCCAACATGGCATAGCCAGAAGAATGACATTGTACACTTTCTGTTGCCCCCCATGCAGGTGATGCTGGTTACCCCCTGACGCCATGGTCGATGACCCCCATGAGGCAACCACACAACATCCACGAGCAGGCATACAACCGTGCCCACGTACGTACGCGGTGCACCATTGAACAGACATTTGGCCTGTTAATGGAGAGGTTTCCGCTGCCTGAGCAGTTCGGGTGGAGCACTGATGTACAGCCCGGAAAAGGTGGAAAGATAGTGCTTGCCTGTGCCATGTTGCACAACATGTGTATCAGGCGCAACGTCACCCTTCCCCCGACATGGACATGCACCCACCAGAGGCTGAGGACGACAGTGATGATGATCCGGCAATTGCACAGTGCTGAGATGGCATAGATGGACGTGTTGCACGCAATGAACTTATACAGCACTACTTCTAATCGCCTGCAACACATGCAGCGCAGGCCAACGAGCGCACCGGGCACGGGGCATTGCTCATAAATAAAAACACTCACACTGAATAATCAATGTCCAGTAATTAATTCTTTTTGCAATACCAACTATATTTTGGGAAATAAAAATATATACAAATGTGAAATGACTGCAATCCTAATAATATACACCCCAACTATCCCTCCCCAAACCCCCTCCCCAAATATCCCTCCCCATCCCCCCTCTCAGCTATCCCTCCCCAGTCCCCTCCCCAACTATCCCTCCCCACTCCCCCTTCCCTACTGTCTGTAGCCAAATCCTGTCCTGTTTTCCTATGTACATTGGCACAAGTCACAGACAGGGCACGTATGGGTCCATGGCCTATATTCGTCCTCTTTTAGGCTCTGGTGTGTGGCTGTGTCCAGGGCGATACAGCCGCATGGAGCGTCGCCTTAGGCTGCTCTGCACAGAACTCCCTGGTGTTATGCTAGTTGAAGAAGTGGATGGTAGTGCCAGGGACCGTTGGTGCAGGAAAGCCTGGACCAACATGGCCATAGTTTCAGCGATGGAAGACATCACGCTGTTGCCCTCCCTTACCCTCCGTGACATCTGGACAATGGCGCATTTTGTCTGGAACTGGCCTGCACGCTCTTGTGCATTAGCTGTGCCTCCTGAAGATGCTGATGCACCAGGGTTGTGAGTGCATTCTCCTGTTGCTCCATCCTGGTGAGGCAGCCTTCTATATCCCTCACACTGTGGAATGGTGGTGTTTGGGGGCTCATTAGCCCATGGGGCTGAAGGGCAGGGCCTCATCAATGCTCTGGTCTGTGTCGCCAATTTCAAGACCACCCTCGTCCGCTGAGTTGTCTCCAAAGCACCCATGTGTACGGCCTTGTGGCAGTGGTGGAGGGGCCACAGGGGCCTTCGGTGGCAGTGATAGAGGGGCCACAGAGGCCAGCAGTGGCAGTGGTGGAGGGGCTACAGGGGCCTGCGGTGGCAGTGGTGATGGGGCCACGGGGGACTGTGCTGGCAGTGGTGTAGGGGCCACAGGGGCCTGCGGTTGCTGGACGGATGCAGCTGGGGTAGCAGTGCACACCTGCCTGTTGAGGTTGTGGAGTCCTGTGTTAAGGTGGTGGTGGTCCTTCGAAGTGGACGCCTGGTGACCCTTGATGTACTGGGCTAGCCGTCCTCATTGCCAGATGATGTGCCTGAGGGAATCAGAAAGGCAGGGCATCAGTGATGAGTGTGGATTGATGAGACAGACATTAATGCTTTGGATTTTTGATGACCGTGCTGTGTCAGAGACATGGTGTGTGACATGGCCTGGTGCACACATACTTGTGTCATAGATACTGTGCGGGTGGATGTGTGATATGCCTACATGGTGTGTGCAGTGCCGGAGATACTGTTGTGGTGTACCTGTGATTTCTGGATAGGGTGTTAGGGGTGTGTCACACAAGCTGTGTGATGTTGTGTTGTGGAGGGTTGTGCCATGGAGGGGGTCCCCATGTGCCCACTGCCTGTGGCACTTACTGCGTCGCTGGACATTTGTGGTCATGGGTCGGGCTGGCTGGAACGAGAGAGTCACATGTTTCCTTAGTGTGTGACACTGGTCATTTGTGGGTAGTGTAGGTGCTTGGCACTGATGTGACTTTGTGCCTGTGCTAGCACGGCAGACACACCACAAGGTATGCTGTGGCATGGGAATGTGTGTCTGAGTGCCAGCAGGAGAATGTTATGTTGGCGATACAGGGTGCCTGTGCTATGTTGTATGTGTGAATGGGTATGAGTGAGGTTTGGGGTGAAGGTGTATGCCTTTGTGTGCAACCAGGTTGCAGGGTGGCGGGTGGAGCTGTATTGGTGTTGTGCACAATGCACTTGATGTGTTTTGTAACTCTAGGGTGTGCAGGGTAGACAGAGAGGTTGATGTGACATTGGAGTTACGTGTACTCACCAGCCTCCTCGGATGTCATGCCTCCAGCCTTCGCAGCACCAACTCCTTCTATGGATTCAAGGTGCAGCACACTGCTGCACATCTCCTCCCATGGATGCAGGTGGATGGGGGATGCGCTGCCGCCACCTGTGACCATACCCTGGGTGCGCTGGGCCAACAGGCGTTTGCGCACCCTCAAGCGCAGGTCATCCCACCTTTTGTGGCAGTCACCCACAGTGCGGGGGGTTGTGCCAACTGCAGTTACTTTCTGTGCCACCTCCTCCCAGATCGTCTTTTTTCTGAGCTGTGCCTGCATGCGTAGGTCAGTGTAAAACAGTTGGTCTGCATGCTCCACAATGGTGCCTGCCAACATGTTCAGTTCTGCCTTGCTAAAGTTTGGCTTGTGCCTCCGAGTTGCAGGTACTCTTGATGCCATCTTGATTTAGCAATATCAGTGCTCAGTATATGCGTATTAATTAGTCCTGTGCTCTCAGGATTGCAATAGATTGTGTTTTATTAATGGACCCTGGTCGATTTCCTGTTCCGGCAAACACTGTATTTCCCATCACAGTAATATCAGCACCTTTGTTTTTGGTGCCAGTGGACCCAGGAGTGTAATGCCGGATTCGGAGTCACCGGCACCGAGGGTGGTGGTGTTGGCATTTTGGGGGATGTGTGGTGGAATTACCGGCATGTCGGTGCCACTGTATCTGGCATGCTAGAATGAGCATGCACGCCAACACAGAATCAGCCATTGTTTCCAGCAGCTGTACTTCATGGACACGGTAGCACGGACTGGCAGACCCGTAATGAGGCTGTAATTAGGCCCCATGTCTTTTGTTTTTATTTTTAAAAGACAATTGCGTTCTTGTTTTTGGGAGTAACCCCAATTTGTTTGACCTTTGGTATGGTTGTAAATGTTTAAATAACAAGGGAAAATCATGTGTTACTTTTATTGTATTATTAAATATCTTGTAATAAAACACGATTGTATTTTAAATTTATCGGACAAAAGGTAATTTTGTTTGACTTTTGTTAACTTTGCAAGTTTTAGTTGTAAATGTTTTATTTATTTGTACAATAAAATACACTTGCAAGATTTATGATGATGTTTATGCTGCTTTTCTTCTGAACATTTGGTTGAATTGTATTTTCATCATGTCTTAATGTTGATGTTTCACCTATAAAAAACAAGACATGTTATAATAGTAAAAAATGTGTGTTAATGACAATTGTGACAAACTGTGGGAATTTGTCCATTCTCCGCAAGAGGGAGCCCCCCTCCACCCTCCTTGTGAGGCTAGGGAGGTGAGCCTTCTCTGCAATACCCTAGAAGACAAGTGGAACCTCACAGGGAGAGGTGAGGAACTCCATAGAAAACATCCCAATCATACCTCTTTGAACATATCTCATGAATACTTGTACGAAGAAAAAGCTAGTATGTGTTATTGTCAAATGAAAAGTGTAAATATTTCCTTGAATGAAACATCCCATTTAACTGGGACAAGGAGGATGATGCATGGAGGAGGAGAGACATTGGGCCTCATTACACGGAAGGCGGTGAGCCATGGCGCTATTAGCGCCATGGCTCATGCCGGTAAAATACCGGCACCGCCTTGGCGGAAAGGGGATTTACCGCCCCATTCCAAGGTTGGAGGGGCGGTAAATCCCCCTTCCGCCATTGCCCTTCCCCATTCCCATTTCTGCCCCATAGGGCTCTATGGGAATGGGGAAGGCGCTAATTACGGCACCGCAATTCTGCTGTTCCGTAATTAGCTCTGAGGTCCCTTAGCGGGTTGGTTTTTAACGCCTGCAAAAAGCAGGCGTTAAAGCACCAACCCGCTAAGGGACCTCGTAGTAAGGCGGTAATGGTTAACGGTCACCGTTACCATTAACGGTGGCCGTTAACCATTACCGCCTTCCGTGTAATGAGGCCCATTGTCTGACAGAGAGAGGCTTGGACGTACACCAGGGAAGTCCCTCAACTACATCACACATGAGAAAGGAGGAGATTGGAGAAGAGAGAAAACCTGCGAGTTACAAACTAGTGGAGAGGCTGGTACAAAGGTGAAGTTGGAAGCGCGTCCTCTGACCTGAGGAGAAATGTAAGTAGGCATGCAGCGTCCTACGAAGAGACGAACGAGAGAAGGAAAGTCGGACATGGGTCGACCCGCTAATCAGAGTCAGAGAGAGAAGGAAAGTGGTGGGGTGACCACAAAAAATCTTGTGGTGGACCGGGTGGCCCAAAAACAATGCAGAGACCACTCCATGACTGAAGACACAGAAACTACTGGAAACAAAAATACTGAATGACCATCCTGCATGAAGGCACAAAGGAAGAAGCATTGAAAGAACAGCACAGACCAGTGTAGCAGAAGAGAGAACTGACCCCGAGCAAGTAGAAGCCCCAGTGACGTTATCCCTAACAAATACAGTTAATAGGGAAAACGGGAGTCCGGGGAGGGGAACAGAGAATCATTATGGGACTAATCATACTCGTCCCAGTCAGGATAAAGGGACTGTAATACTGAAACCCAGAGGAGTGAATCTGAATCATTATGTGACATGTCATACTCGTCCCGGTCAAAGTAAAGGGATTGTAATATTGAAACCTCAAGCGATAAATGAGGATCATATTTGGAATACTCATATTCACATCAGTCAGAACCAAGAAAGTATAAGCAGCTAGTAAAGCTATAAATGCAAAGCACAAGGATAAGGCTGGATCAGAATACATGTCTAAAGACAAATATCAAAAAGCGATCAATGATTGTGAAGTGTATGAAAAGGAAGAGAATAAAAAAGAAGAGATTTATAGATGTTGGATAACTTTACCTTGGAAAGAGAGGAGAACCACTCTATGTAGAGAGAAGCAAGAGAAGATTAATAAAGTAACAGAGAACACTAACCTAAGAGGGAAGAAAGAAAATCCCAATAATTATCGAACAAACTGTGTGATCTGATCAAAATAGTCAGCAGAGGCTATCTGAGAATCAGCCATTGAATAGAAGTTGGTGAAAACCAAAGTCCAGGAGAGGGGAGTCATTTTCCTGTCCTTGTTTGTTATCATAGTGGTAGGGTCAGCTATAGGTAGTTTTGGACAGTGGACATATTCTGTTAAGACCTTCACTGACGAATGATGAGCACCTTAGATTTGATAGGTAGGGACACCTTATAGTATATTGAAAGATAGACACTGTCCTTTCTTTAATAAAAATGACAGTGAAATGGCTTATCAGAGTCTGTGTCCTTCTTCTGAACGACGACACAATGTAATAATAGTAACATTAGTACATATATCAATTAATATAAAATATGTAATATGTGAAATGTTAAAATCATTAATGGCATATTACAAGATAATGTTGGAATTACTAAACTTATTAGGTTAAGCGTACATTAAGCTGTACATTATGTTTAATGTGGCTACATTTTGTTAACTGTACGTTGATGTTATCTGTACTGTTTAGCATACACGCATGTTAAAGCTGTTACGCTTATTAAATATACAACGTTGTACAGACTTAATATTAAGCGTACATAAGTAATTATTAAAGTTATATTATCATTAAAACAGTACACATTTTAAACATTTAAAAGCAGAAGTGCGGAATAAGGATGCATTTTAAAGTAATGTAATGTGCGCATAAATATGATTATGATCTGAAGTGTGTAATATTTTAAGCTGTACATTATGTGTGATATTGGTTAAAGATTTTGTTTATTGTACGCTAATAATGTTATTGGTACTGTGTAGCGTACTGTGAGGTTGGCATCATTGAAGGAGACACAAACAACAGTTTTAAAGCTGAACAATAGTATTTTATTAAAGAAAAGGTCAGGAAGGAGTAAGGCCTAACTTGCCCTACACTAAGGTGGGATTTCCCTACCTAAAGAAACTTAGGATACTTTGTGTCAATATGTTCAACTTAAAGGTCCGTCTGTGTCCAAATCCTGTACTTGCCCTCACAACTAATACAAAACAATGTGTAGGGACGTCAACCAAAACAGTTTTCTAAACATAATTTTGTGAGCTGTATTCCAGCTCTGGCTTGCTCTTCACCTTTGAACCCATTGACATAGGGCTCTTTAAGACGAGATAGCAATACTTAGAGATGCATGGGGATGCAGATTTTACTCATACATCAATAATCAAACCGACTCAGGAAGTTGGCAAAACAAGGTGCTGTTTTATTTTCCATTATTTAAAACAGGGACTTACAACGAACATCAACGGACGTTCTTTCGATTTCTCTCAACAAATTTCATAAAAAACATAACTCTTATAGTCAAAATTCATCATTAATGATGTCACATTACATGGCAAACTACAAAAACCTACTTGGGGAGCTGATAGGCTTACAGGGAATATCTAAGTATAAGTTGCATACTAACGGGAGTAGTGATTGGGTCTCTAACATCAGGTGGACAACTAAGCCCTCCTCTAGTGCAAGTCATCTTCATCGTCATAAAATACACAACAATCCATTCGGTATACAAACTATAGGGCTCTTTGGTACGTGGCCCTCTACAATTGGTTGTCACCCTTCTGGAATATTCCACATGCTAGCAGCATGCAGGCTGGCACCCCAGGGGCATGGAGGGTCGGCGTGGTAATGTCTCCCCACCCCATTAGTCTGACATCCATCATCACTCTTGCGGTCTGCCATTCAATTAAGGCTTTGAACTTGGCCTTGCAGAAGCTCTCTGTGCCTGAGAATAAAATGGAGTGTGGCATGGTTTATCTTCTGGTTTTGGTGTAGCTCGACCCAATGTCTATTTTCATCAGACCATGTGACTGGAGACCATGTTTCCAAGCTCTTTGCTGCATTTAATATTATTAAATGTTGAACTCTTGATGCCTTCAGCGTTCTTTCATTCCGCTTCAAGCAGAAGTTTGTTTCTTTCTCACGTTCATGCAACTACTGGATGGACAACCAGGCTCACGGTGGCCTCGACTTTTGGCACTGGGCCAGCCAAGCCTTTCTTGAATTTCTCCTTTGCCATTAGCTGTTTTCCAACTGCGCCACACTAAAAATCCTTTCCAATCACAGGGTTTCAAGCCTTGCTAAAGTGCAGCGTGGAACATCCAGGTTCTATGCATTCCTATGTATATACATTGGTGCATCGCCACAAACTATTCACTACGTAGCCGGCCTTAAGATCACTTTGTCTACTTGCGTTACTGCGTCTGTACAATTTCAAAATGACTTTGCAATTTCTTCAGCGTTTCTTTGCATGCGCAACTTCATTTCGAGCCCGAAATGTTGCTCATCTTTGACACCTCCTCTTCAGATCCTATAGAATTTCTATGTTCTTTCGTCTTTCATAGCTTTTCAAGGCGCGTCACTTCTGCTCCGCAAGACTTCACCATTCTTCATTCTGATTCATTTTCACACTTCTTCTGGGACTTTATCCAAAAGACCATCATATCTTCGTGAATAAATATAGGGTTTTCTTAGTGGATACTTTTTTTCAAGAATTCTTTGCTGTACAGGCATCCTCACTGGTACTGCATGTGTCACAATTTCCAGTTCCCAACATATAGGCAACATGGGGGTGTAGCTTTTGGTAGGGGCTTTTGGCTCTTCCTCTGCAGCTTCCTTTCCAAAATGTCAATAAGTTCATCACAGGGTTCAATTTGTCTTACTTTGAAAATTAGAAATAAATACAGTTTGATATCTTTGTGACGATCAGGGTGCCCTTCCCCAAGTTCAAAACAGTTCCAGCGTAACACAATTCCAAGGCACCAATACTTAGGGTTTCCTTCCCCAAGCTTAAAGTAAATACCAAAAGAAATATCTTGGAGATGTGTCTTTCAACTGGACTTTTGCAATCCTTTATAACTCATGGTTCCCTTCCCCAATTCTGATATTCATCATCAGTTGTTTTCCTGTTTTTACCAAAGTAAGCTTCCTTGTTGGCATAGATATGTTCTCTGGTCCAGGTGAAGTTTAGACCACACAGTCCACCCATTACAGGTCACACAACGAAGAATTTAGCATTTACTTTTCCATCATCCTTTGTTTCACAAATAGTAGTTTGCAGGTCTTGGTTCAGTTTTAGACCACACAGTCCACCCGCTACAGTTCACGTAACCAGGAACTCCAGGTTTCTTTCAAAGTTCATTAGTTTGATCAAAAGGTAGTTTCTTAAGCCACAGCTTCACAACGTTATCACATATGTTGTTTCTTGATTCTGCTTTATTCAAAGTTTCTTTCATTCAGATAAGTAGTTCAGTTTGCCAAAGATGTTGCTTCCACTTATGTATGTGGCTTTCACTTGATAAAGTTTACTTTTGATTGATTGATATTTTATTTCTATCGTGCTCATACACTAGTGTTTCAGAGTGCGACAAGGCAAGGGAGGGGAACAGGGGAGGACAAAACAGCGATCTTACTAGGCCCAGTGACATTGAGAACATGCAAGTGCATGGGAGAGGGGGAGGGGAAAAGTGCATGGAAGGAGGGATAAGTGGAAAGTGCGAAGCAGAGGAGAAACAGATAACTAACAATACATAAATAATAAAGGCAACAAACAGTGGTAATACAGCCAGCAATTTGAAAGTGCTAGGTTTAAGGCAGCAGACAGGGTAGGTCTGATAAGTGCAGGATGAAAAAAGGGGGGGCTGTATGGGTACAGATACAGACCCCAGTGCAAGGGGTGTCCTGGAGGCAGTGCATGGAGAGTGGCAGGGTGAGCAGGTGCCTGGGCCCGTAGGACAGAGGGTGTCCAGGTGCACGGTGCCAAGAGAGAACAGATCAGCAGGGACAAGAGGGAGCGAAGGCTTGTTTCTTTCAATGCAGTATTCAAATAAATGCCTCCCAGCTTGTTTCATTCAGTGTGATATTCAATAAGGGTTACTTTTGCTTAAATGAATGCCTCCTTGCTTATTTCATTAAATGCAGTATTCAATAGAGGTAACTTGCTGTATTTCATTAAATTCAACAAGTTAGTTTCACTTGTTTTATTCAGTTTGGTATTCAATAGAAGTAACTTGCCTAATTTCAGCCAGTTCAATACGTTACTTTCACTTGTTTCATTGACCGTTACTGTATTCACAGTTTTCTTCTTCAGGTGCCCCAGGTATTATAAGTGTCCCCAACACTTACCTGGTCTTGGCAACTCCTGAGGGAAAGCCAGATAGCCAGGCAGTCCACTAAGCAATTTCCGGCAGCTATGCGTAGTTTTACCTCTGCCCTCCAGCAGCACCTATTGCACGCATTCCCCTCTGTGAGAGCTTCATCTACCTTCACCATCCAGCGGGAGTCCTAGGGGTGAGAGGTTCATCTACCTTCACCATCCAGCGGGAGTCCCAGGGTCTCGTTCGGCATACTGGCGTCTTGGCTTCTCTCTTTCTCGCACAGCTTCCACGTTACTTCTCCTTCTTTGCATTACCTGACTTGCCTGGCCACAATTAATCAAACCAGTGGGACATGCCTGACCAACAGACATATTCCTTGTCCCAGAACTCAAATGAGTAAAGAAGGTAATCCACACGACTCCTAGGTGTTTCCTCCTCGTCTCAATACTGGTATGCATTTTAAAGGGGGGGTGAACTGAAACGCTTTTATAATGACCCATAAATGTCGGGGGGAGGTTAGATTGATTACCATGAGGATAAGAGGATACCATGATTTGTTGCAAAGGATCTCATCCCCACTGTTTCTCTTCCACTGTTTAACATGTCTGGTTTGATAATGTATTCTTCCCTTCTCAGAAACCAGGGAATAAGATGAACAATATCCCATAACCACTTCTGTGAAAGGGGTTCCTTTCTGAAAAGAAGTATGTGGAATACTATGTCTCACCAATGGGTATCCCACTTCCAATCCCCAAGGACCCTCCACTCCCTCGCTTGTCCACCCCCAGGGGCAGAATCCAAATGCGATGACCTTTCCAAGGCCACCTGCATAGAGGATCCAAAGGGAATAGATGTGAGAAGACCCTCAGGTTTCTCACAGTACACACCTGTTAAAACTGCGAAGCATATTAAGCGTACAAACTGGTTGAACCTATTAAAGGTCCTCTATGTCATGCATTCTAGTTTATTAACTTGGCTGTAAAGTGTAAAAAATGTTGAACCGCCTTATGAAGATGGATATAATTGTACATTTGGAAAGTTTAATGCACAGTATGTGTGACCAAATGTTCTTTGTAATTTGTAAAATCACTTGTTAAATATTAAATGTGTCTAATGGACAGCTATTTAGCATACACAGCGGTAGGAGCTATAAAGTGTATGAAGCGCAAAGTGTCTCAAGCGTATAAACCAATAATTTACGGGCACACGGAGCAAGGCCTGCCTGACCTTGTCTCCACGGAGTGCCTGACTCCGCAATTCCGGGCGCATCGCGGCGCCACAATGAGGCCGCACTTTCATTTTTCTTCGTTCCGGCATCCGCCGGCAGGCGGAAACGCCGGCCACAACGAAGGCCATACTAAGGCCTGTCTTGGGTCCATGACCCCCATTCCACCTGCCTGCAGCAAGGGTAGAGGGCAGGAGCCCCTCGCACCCCCCCGAAGCCAGAATCCAGCTCCAGGAGTGCAGGCACACGGAGCAAGGCCTGCCTGACCTTGTCTCCACGGAGTGCCTGACTCCACAATTCCGGGCGCATCGCGGCGCCACAACGAGGCCGCACTTTCATTTTTCTTCGTTCTGGCATCCGCCGGTAGGCGGAAACGCCGGCCACAATGAAGGCCATACTAAGGCCTGTTGTGTGCCTGTTTGGAGCCACAGGAGCCAGGGGTCAGGAACTCTGCCCGTTCTGCTCCAGGTAAGCCAGCGCTGCCACATGCATAACACCATCTGCTGACTAGAAGTGCTTAATTTCCTGTCCAATTAACGTTGCCATCCCGCACGGCTGTCCATGCCTATAACGTGCCACCCGGATACCCCGCATTTCACCTCCCGACTCACCGTCGCGGGACGCCTTGGCCACTTACCCGCAGCTACAACTACCATGGACCACATCCTTTACACCTACGGCTGAACGCAGTGCATCCCTCACTCGCCCCTCTCCTCTAGACCTTCTTTACATTCCCCTATTTTACCAGTATATCCTGTAATGCCTGTCCAATGCCATTTTGTATCTAGATGCCTGTATACTCTGCCTAGTGAACTGTGTTGCACTGCCGTTAGCTGCCTAATTGTGCCATTTTGAATCTAGATGTCCCTGTACTGTGCCTACTGACCTGACTTGCACTGCTGTGCCATTTTGAATCTAGATGTCCCTGTACTGTGCAGACCTGATTTGCACTGCCGTTAGCTGCCTAATTGTACCATTTTGAATCTAGATGTCCCTGTACTGTGCCTACTGACCTGATTTGCACTGCCGTTAGCTGCCTAATTGTGCCATCTTGAATCTATATGCCCCTGTACTGTGCCTACTGACCTGATTTGCACTGCCGTTAGCTGCCGAATTGTGCCATTTTGAATCTAGATGTCCCTGTACTGTGCCTACTGACCTGACTTGCACAGCTGTGCCATTTTGAATCTAGATGTCCCTGTACTGTGCAGACCTGATTTGCACTGCCGTTAGCTGCCTAATTGTACCATTTTAAATCTAGATGTCCCTGTACTGTGCCTACTGACCTGATTTGCACTGCCGTTAGCTGCCTAATTGTGCCATCTTGAATCTAGATGCCCCTGTACTGTGCCTACTGACCTGATTTGCACTGCCGTTAGCTGCCTAATTGTGCCATTTTGAATCTAGATGTCCCTGTACTGTGCCTACTGACCTGATTTGCACTGCCGTTAGCTGCCTAATTGTGCCATTTTGAATCTAGATGTCCCTGTACTGTGCCTACTGACCTGATTTGCACTGCCGTTAGCTGCCTAATTGTGCCATTTTGAATCTAGATGTCCCTGTACTGTGCCTACTGACCTGATTTGCACTGCCGTTAGCTGCCTAATTGTACCATTTTGAATCTAGATGTCCCTGTTCTGTGCCTACTGACCTGATTTGCACTGCCGTTAGCTGCCTAATTGTGCCATTTTGAATCTAGATGACCCTGTACTGTGCCTACTGACCTGATTTGCACTGCCGTTAGCTGCCTAATTGTGCCATTCTGAATCTAGATGTCCCTGTACTGTGCCTACTGACCTGAGTTACACTGCTGCTGGCTGCCTAGTCGCGCCACCTCTACTCCTTTATACCCTTTGTCCTGAACCCATATAATTATATCCTCAGTCCCCTGAGTAATACAAGCTGCGACATGCAGCTAAGAACCTGTACCAGCATTGACCTTCTATTCATAGTCTTCCTAGGACTATCAGCCTGCACTGCTGCCAGCTACCGCGCAAGTAACACTAAGACCTTACTTATTCGCCCATCAACCATGCTCTACCATCCTGAGCCCCTATCAAACCCTTACCTCAATGACCCAGCCCTCTGGCTCAAGCACTCTGCTACCAAACCCACTCCAAACATCCCATGTACTTTACAACAAAGGAATAGCAGACTTAGAACTAGACTGCCCAGACCACCTTGTATTTTGTGCAATCGCTCTGCCCTTCCACTGCCCAACTCTACCATAACGCCTAGTCCTCCACCATCCACCCTACCCATCGCAGCACTCAAGGGAGCCCTTATCAATGCTAGATCCCTCACGGCGCACGCCCTTGACATCGCTGACCTCATCACGGTCCAGAACCTTGACTTCCTAGCTATTACCGAAACCTGGTTACATGACGCCTCTGGCCCACTCCTCGCTCTATCCCTACCCAAGGGTTATACCATCATCAGAAACGACCGCCATTCCAACTTGTCGAAAGGAGGAGGAGTCGCCTTTATTCATAGCAACAAAATCATTATGAGAGCTGCTCCCCACATACAACTTAGTTCTGCAGAATCTCTCTCAGTGAAACTATCGCTCTCTCCTACCAATACAGCTACACTCCACCTTATATACAGACCTCCAGGCCCATTGGGTTCATTCACAGATGATGTTGCATCCACATTGTCGACTAACACCAAGCCCAACTCTCAGATACTGCTACTAGGAGACCTCAACCTAGGTCTCTCAGATCCCAAGGACCACATGGCCACTGAAGTAGACACCACCCTCTCCAATCTAGGTTTCCAGCAGCGTATTCGCGATCCTACACACATCAAAGGAAGAACGCTCGACTGGCTAGCCGACCTTAACTGTAACACCAATGTCACTTCTAATGATGCATGTGCGTGGTCTGACTATCATGTTATTACCTTCCTCCTGCCAGCCACCAACCCCCAGCCCATACCTACCATAGCCCCCGCTATACCTACCAGAAATAAAAAAGATATCACCAGGGAGAAACTGCTTCCTCTTATCCTCCCTTGCTTGAACACTCTTGCTGCACAGCAGAAGGACAAGGACCCCACTGTCCTAGTAGACACTTATAACAGCCTAATGACCAATGCCATTGAGAGCCTAGCTCCACTAAAAATCCGTAAAGCCAAACAACAGTCCCACCTGAACACCTGGTTCACCCCGCATCTCAACGCGCTACTCAAAGAAAAGCGCAAGGCTGAAGCCCTTTGGAAAAGCCGCCCCAATGCTGCCAATAAAGCCTTCCCTTCTAATCACCTCTCTTAACTACAAGGAGGCCATATTACAAGCCAAAAAGGAGAAATACAACTCACGAATATCCCAGGCAGAATCGAACACTAGAGAATTATTCAAAATCCTCAAAGAGCTAGAATCTCCCTCACCTGCCCCGGACACGTGCACCAAGGACAGCACCTGGTGCAACAATATACAAAATGCCCTTCTCAACAAAATATCCACCTTGCAATCCAAAATCAACGCCAAACAAAATACCCTCCACACCCTTACATTTAGCAATACCAGGCCACCTAAATTAACAACCCCTGACTCCCCTGTGCCATTCAGCTTTACACCACTCACCGTTCTGGAGGTTGAAAAAATCATCTGCAATTTAAAACCCTCAAACTGCCAAGGGGACACCTGTCCAGCCCCGATCATTAAGGAGTCTGCTCACGACCTTGCTCCTTTTATCACCTCTTTCATCAACGCCTCCTTTCAATCGGGAGTGGTCCCCAATAACCTAAAGGATGCTTGGGTTATCCCTCTCCTAAAAAAAACCACCTTAGACCCGGAGGTTCCAACCAATTATAGGCCTATCACAACGGTCCCATTTCTGCTAAAGATCCTGGATAGAGCAGCCTATCTTCAGATACAGAACTATCTGGAATCAAACAACCTTCTAGGCACGAGACAATCCGGCTTTAGACCGAAGCACGGTACGGAGACAGCCCTCCTCGATCTCAAGACCCAAATTGAGGATCTCAAAGACAAAGGTAAACTAGCCCTGTTACTACTATTAGACTTATCTGCTGCCTTTGATCTGGTTAATCACCAAATCCTCTGTCACCACCTGAAAACTGCAGCTCACTTCTCCGACATGGCCACAAACTGGATTCAATCCTTCCTGGATAACAGACAGATGAGGGTATTTTCGCCCACCTCCGCAGCTGACCCTGCACCAGTCCCTTGCGGAGTCCCCCAAGGATCGTGTGTATCCCCGACCCTTTACAATGTATTTACTAAACCCTTATTTGATGTGCTCGACTATCTGGGTGTCACCTACACAAATTATGTGGATGACACCCAGATACTCATCCCCATCACGGGCGATTACACATTAGACTCAAAAGCCTTGAACGACGTTTACCATGTCATTCAAACATGGATGGCCCAACATGAGCTCTGTCTCAATGACGACAAGACAGAGCTCCTCATCCTAGGTACTCAGTAAAGACTAAACAAGCTGAACCCTATGATCAGCTCCTTTAACATCGATGGAAATATAATAAAAGTCTCCAAAGACACAAAAACGCTTGGAATTTACCTCGACTCCACCCTCTCCCTTCACAGACAAACTAATGCAGTTGCAGCCGCCGCCGCCTATACCTGCAAGCTGATCACAGCATGTCGCCCTTTCCTCTCCTCGCACAACTGTACTACCCTTGCTAGGACCCTGGTCATGTCCAAACTAGACTATTGCAATGCATTGTACCAGGGCACTAATCAGGGTAACCTAGACAAGCTCCAAATCATACAAAATAACGCCATCAGGGCAGCCCTCAATATCCCCAGATCCGCACACATTTCGGATACCAGGAAGAACCTTCATTGGTTGTCAGTCACCCAAAGGATTTCACTAAAATCGCTTCCCCTTACCTACAAATGCATGAACAACCTGGCCCCCACTTATCTCTCCTCACGATTCACGTTGTACACTCCAGTTCGCTCACTTAGATCTACCCTCAACCAGAGCCTACGGATACCTAGATACAAGCTCCAAACAGCTGGTGGTTCTAGCTTCCCAGTCCTGGTAGCCAAACTGTGGAATGCTGTCCCCTTGACTATCAGAAACCTCCCCTCCCTCAACCTTTTTCAAACATAGAGCCAAACTTTGGCTTGCCTCTTCCAATGCCTAAGCTACATTCTGAAAACGTGTTGCAATAACCTATGTAGGGATGTACTACTTGACAAACCATGTATCGTTGTACTACCTACCTATGTCTATTTCTTTGCCATATTTATTGTTTGATATATTATCACTGTATGCAACTTATGTAACCATTGCCTTAAGAAATGCGCCCGGTAGCCTCCGGGCCTGGTCTGCGCTTATCAAATAAAATAAATACAAATACAAATACAAATAATAAGCTAGTGCATAAATGTGCATTTGTAGTTAATATTTAGTCCAATATAGCATAAAAAAGAAGTAATTGAATGACTAGGACACTTATTAACAATTAATTGTCTCTAATACATGGGTATTAAGCGTATACACCTCTTGAAACTATTAAGCATATTAAGTGTCTGAACTAGTTCAACAACCAAATAGTATGCTACTGCATGCAGTTGTATTTGTAGTTAATATTTCTTGCAATATAGCATTATTAATTAATTGATGAATCTTTTATAACACACTTAATACCAGAGACCAGTCTCTAAGCAAAGGACCGGGATTCAAACCTTTGTTGCTCTACGTTGTCTTGCTTCCAAGAGAAACATGTTGCCGCCGAGCTATCCTCCCAGTGCTTTATGTTTACAGAGAAGAAATTGTTGCATTCAGTGGTAAATGTAGACTTTATAATGACTATTTTACTAACCTGTCTCTGTAGAAGAGTCCAAAGGAGTTGTCAACATTTTGAAATTTGCTGAAATAAAATAAGCCTTCATTAGTTGTACCAGTTTAAGAAGAATTCAAAGGAAATTAGACATTATATACGTTTAACATTACGTGAAGAATCCTGCAGATCCCGAACTGAAACCCTGCCTAAGGTCTCCTCACAGGTGGCCAGGGGAAGGCAGACACTTCCTGATCTTAACCCTGGGGGTGGTGTACTGAGGAAGGATCACCTGGGTGGAGAAAGGGCCCAGGTTAGTGAGGAGATTCTGCGGGATGAGCCAGAGTATTTCTCCTTTGATAGCGAAACTCTAAACACTGTACCAAAAGAGGTTATGGCTAATTGTCATTTTAATGTCTCTCAACCTCCTATTAAACCTAAGGAGGTAAACCCTAAGATTGTAACAACTAAGCATAATATACCAATAATATAACATAATATACTCTTTTTGTTTTCTCAAATTAAATGCCCTCCTCAATTCCAAGGGTGCACAACAAAGGATGGTGGAAATGTCTTCTCTAAACAACCATCTTCCTCTATAAAAGTTAAAACCCACAGCCCCTCTGTTAAAATTACTATGGGAATTAAATCTACCCTTACAAATAATCAAGAAGTAGAAAAATGTAACTTTAAAGAAACAAACTGCAAGTCCCAGAATCCTAGTGGGACTGAGATGAGGAAGAGGGCTGAAGAAGCATGTAGATGTAGTAGTCAGACAATTAAGCATAATAGCCCATTCAGAAGTCAGGCAATTACAGGCAGATGGCTCATACCTGAAGCTAATTGTCAAGCCTTTGGGGCATAAAAGGTTGCAGGAGGAAAAGAGAGGAAGAAGGAGCTGTAGCAGGAGTTGTAAGGCTGGCAGTAGTAGTAGTAGAGGAGAAGCACAATGTTGGCATTTCATGAGGAAGTGGGAGGACAGAAGGGAAGCCAGACGTGGAGACAGCAGATTTCACATGCAATTTCTGAGAGTGTACTGTGTTCTCAAACCCTGTATGGCAGTGACTGCACAGAGGAAGACGTGCTGAGAGAAAGGTTTTCCCTGTGTGCAGTGAGTTGCTGTAATTGCAGAGCCGTGACCATGCCAAAGAAGCCCAAGGTCAGAAGCAGAAGGCAAGCCGGGGAACTAGGGAGTAAATGAGACTCCCACTCAACATGGCCAGACCAAAGACACCCATGCTGCAGAAGGGTGTGGGTCCCAAGTGAGCCCAAAGTAGTAGTAGAAGTCGAGGAAGTCGGGAAAGTGAAGCAGCCCACAAATGCAACGTTCGTGGAGCCGTTGAGTGAAGTTCGACATTCTGGTTCACTCCGAAAGCCTTGCCAGCAACTGTAACCAGCTCTAAAGTAACTTGCGTATACTTAAAAGCGAATATAAACTGTTAGTTGTTTGAAGACCCATTCCAACAATAGAAATGTAGCACGTGCACTAATTGTGAAAGCCGTAGTGCTTGCTTAAGAAGCAATGAATATTACATTCATTGTTGAATATTTTCACTGTTGCTGGGGTGGTCGAGTGTCCTTAATTAAAAAGGAAATGATCTGAAAGCTAACATTGACTTTTCACAAGAGTTACAAGGGAATACAGCATCAATCAAACATTGCATGTGACCAATTGTGCTTCCCGAGAGAAGTCTGAAATCATATCTGTGAAAACTATACCTTGTAGTATCCTGAACAATCATTCTTTAACGCAGAAGTTGTTATATTGACGAGGACAACAAGCATTACCAAAGCCAAGAGGCGAACCCTTTCCATAGTGTAACAAGTACTATTTAAACACATCCACCTAATTTGTAAAGTTGTTAAAGGTCCAGTGGCCCCTGATGCAAGTGTGACATTATTACCTGAAGCTGAAAGAGTGGTACTATAGCTTAGGGGTAGTAGCTGGAACCTAGAAGGTGTGAGTAAACCTGGGGAAGGGAGCTGGGTGCTTATAAAGCAGATTAAGGAAACAACTTGTAATGCTGAAGACTGATGAAGCTGAGAGGAAGTCAGTCTTGGGGCAGGCCCAGATTATATTTGTGTCAGTAAGACAGGCAGAAGAGGCAAAGAGGCTGCCAATTTCTTGGAGTATTTCAAAGAAGAGTGCCTTGCCTACCTCTAGAGGTTGAAGTTCTTACTGGTCTAACAATTCTGAAATATAAAATTGAAGCAGAATTACCTGAACTGTGGTGGCACATAATACTGTCAGTGGATGTCACATTTAAGTGGTTTGGAATAGTGGCATACTGTGGGACAAAAGTGACTGTTCTCATAGTAATACTAGCAGAAGAGTGGTTGTTAAGAGGAAAACAGTAACCCATCGAGAAGCATCCTGACAATTATACACAATGTACTGTAGAGGCCCTAACCAATTGGAAAGTTGTAGAAGAAGAAGTTATATACCTACTCTTTGAACTGTAGCAAATAACCTTGAAAAGAATAGATATAGGATTACCATTGGTGCTATTTTCTTGGCTGGAATTGGAACAACAGAAACCAGAGAATTGTTACCATTGGATTTTTGTTTGATGAACATTTGTCTTAATGTTTAACTGACAAGAACTGGTTCAAGCCTTTTCTTTTCCTTTGAACATTTGAAAAGTTGACTTTAAAAAAACCCTGCAAAAGGGATTTTCCCAGGACAATTGAAAGTCATTCAGATATTGTTCAATTCTTGTTGGTTATCTTATGTTGTTTTATTATATTCTTTGAATATTTTGTTGTTTAGTGTGAGGGACAGTTTACCTATGTTAGGAGTTGTTCACTTAGCCTTTAGAATAGGTAGGGAATTCAGTGATAGAGAATGGCAAGAAAGGCTTTATTTGTAAACTTTCAGTTTATTAAAATGTCTAATCTTTAGAATACTACAAGCAGTTGTCTGCCTCGCATTACGGACCCCTCACAGTACGCTGATCATGTTATACACACTGTTTGGCGTATAACCTGTATTACATGTACACAGTGCTACATAAATTACTTCAAGCGTAAATAAGTCATTATAAATGATCTAATATCATGAAAATGGGACACACTTGTATAAGCTTAGGTGCCCAATAAGGAGGCATTTTAAAGTAACATAATCTATACATGGTCAATGTAAAGGAGAGAATTTTGAAAGCTGCAAGGGAGAAAGGAAACTGGTTTTGGATGGAAGACACCATGCTATTTATCCAGATTTTCCAAAAGAAATCGTGGAGAGAAGGAGGGCTTTCAAAAGCGCAAAAACCATAGCTCTGGAGAAAAGCATTAAACCAATGGTGGTGAAACATGAAACTCTGAAGATCTTCCTAGAAAAGGGAGTGAAAACAACTGTGGACCCTACTGAGGCTGAACGGTAGCTAAAAGAGGCTGAAACCCAACGGATTTACCTGGAGTAGCCCACCTTTCATTTCATTTATAGTGTTAGGTTAAATTGCAGCAACGTAATATTTATCTAAGCATTCATCTTTTGATATGGTTACATTTTAAATTACATTTGATTCATTACTTAAGTGTATCTCTATATTAGATTATTGTTGTTGTTCGAGTGTAGGATTTTCCGTTACAAAGAAGCACTGTTGTACTTAGAGAGAGCGTGCTGTGAAGGGGAATGTGAGTGCCACGTCGTGGGGTGCCTTCCTTTAATAAGGAAGTGAGACGGGAATTGATGATATGGCGGAGCATACCACGCTATCCCACATACTAACGGAGAACTTGTGCCGATCGTTGGTAGGTTGGAGGTAGGATTCGGCCCTTGAGTGGCATTGGTTGATTTCATGATGCTCCGCCAGGTAGGTCGAATTGGGTTGGTCGTGCTCATGACGACGGCTTATGTCGCAACCTTGATTTTGCTCAAGACGGGTTGAAGTAGCGCAGCCAGCTTGGAGCTTGTGCATTCCTCTCAAACATTCGGTGAGGGTCGTGGAGTCTTCGGGGAGTTTTTAATTTCCCTTTTTGTTGTCCAGGAACTCTGCTGGTGCTGCATGGTGATCGGATTCCATAGTTCTGTCCCGGGTTTTAGCTGCATTGGGGCATGGTTTGGGGCTTGGCACCTATAAACCCATGCTTTTAGTCCCCTATGAGTGTTGTTTAGATGGTTTCCATTCTGAGGGACATGACTTGTGAGTAATGAATGGCGGATGTTTTTGTTATTACCAGAGTGCCCGTCAAGGTTAAAGTTTCAGATTCTTAACAACGCGGTATGTTATTTCATATTGGGTCAGGCTGCAATATACAAAATGGCCACTGCTCAACAACACACTGATAAGATAAAAACCGCCTCAGAAGTGCACATTTTATTATGTGAATAAAGCTGTATGACTGTGGAATGTACCTTTTTCTGGAATTAATGAGTTGGGAGCTTAAGGGTGTCAGACTGGTCAGTGGTTGTGAGTCTGTGGCAGAGTCTACTTCGTGAGTCCAGCTGTCTAGCCTGAACCATTGAGTGAGGTGATGTAATACCCAGTGTTTGGGATAGGTAGCAGGTCTGACAGGGGGTCCTACTAATGTTTAAATGGAAAGTGAGGTGAGATTTATCACTGTTCTGAAATCCAGAAGGCAAGCATGACTGTGGCCAGATTCAGGAAGTATATTGTGTAAACAGTAGGTGCTGGATTTCAGTGGTTAACATTGGTTCAACATAGTGTGTTAATTTCTAAAACCAAGACTAGCTTGTAATGTTATAACAAGGGGGCACCAACACTATAGAGGAATGTTGGATACATGATGCAGGTGAGACGTGTAGGCGGCGATAGGTTGGTGGGGTCTTGATTAGGTTCTATTACATTGGCCATAAGTCTGCATTATTGCACCTGTCTTTAAGTTCAGTATATTCAATCCTTCTAAGCCCCTTTCACTGTTAATTGACACTGGTAATTGGTATAAATTATGGGAGGGAGAAGATTGAGGTGGCAATGTGAGACTTGGTGATATGACTCCGGAATGACTTGGTGATTTGTCATGCTCCACAGATAGTTAAATAAGTATACAGTGTGATTTGAAGATACTTGGGTTGTCAGTAGGGACTTTGAGGGATAGAGGTTAAGCTAATGTGGTCCTCTTTTAAATAAAGGTGTGTGGCACAATCATTCTCTCCTTCAGGGACAACATATTTGTATGCATATCATATAAAAGGACGTCAGAAATCATTAATCAACAGTTCAACAATGATCAAAGTTGGATTGAATAGGTACTTGATTGACATGGAGGCTATTTAATTACTGTCAATCTAGTCGTAGGGGGCCCGTTTGACAATGGTAAAAGATAGTATTTCACAGCAGTATGGTATATAACTGAACGTGCTATTAAACTCAATAGACTGAGGTAGTGAGCACTAGGAATCTTCAAGGGGTATTAGCGTAGTTAAGTGGCATTACGTTGTGCAATTTCTGGGTTTTAGGATTTAGATCAAAGTCTTCTGGCTATTCAAGACATTAGACAAAGATTTGCACTTTAACGGAATCTATGAGGAGGGGGCGGGACGGACCGTTCTCTACAAGGAGTACGGAAGACAGTTGTTGGTGGGTCTGTATTGACAAGACCAAACAATTGTGTGTTTTGTTGGTGTCTGTGTTAGTGTTCAGTGTTTGTGTGTGTTTGTGTTTCATCACAGTGTGGGTTCTGTATGGAAGTACTATGGCACAGCCTGATAAAAAAAGGTTTAAAATAGTTTTTGGAATGTAAATGGTGTAAACTGTGCAAACAAAAGAAAAAGAGTATTAAGCAAGCTTGATGATCTGGGGGCGGATATAGCCCTGCTACAAGAAACTCACCTACTAGAAACCGAGGCCTGAAAATGGTGGTGTGGATGGGTGGGGAGGGTTTGTCGCTCTTCCTTTACCTTCAGTTCCAGAGGAGTTTTTACTCTGATAAGGAAAAACCTGCCAATAACAGAAATAATTTGCAATGAGGATAATGATGGGAGAGTAGTTTGTATTACTATGAAAGCTCAAAATGTTTTGTATTGTATTGGTAATATTTATGCTCCTAATGAAGGTGAAGGGAAGTTTTATGTTTCTCTCACACAGTTTATACAGCATTTAAAACAAGAAAAAATAGTAGAGGGAGGCGATTTCAATATCACATTAGATCCCCTGTTAGATAAAATTGCTGTCTCCGTGAGCAATGAAAGTAAAATGAAGTGCAAAGCAATGTTAGAATTTATAGGCATATGTAACTTACAAGACACGTGAAGATTACAACACCCCATGGATAGACGATACTCATTCTTTTCAGGGCATCATAAAATGTTCTCACACATAGACTTGCTCCTTCTGGTGTTTGCACACAACATTGTATTCAAAGCAATATTAATACTATCCTTCCCTCGAATCATGCTCCAATTTCAATATACACGTGTCTGTCTTATCCAATGTCACTCTACTTGAGAATGTTGAAATAGTGGACAAGATAGTGACAGAGGCAAAGTCCTTTGTGGTAAAAAAACTGGTATGTGGAAGTAGCAGTGTAGAGTGTATGGGAAGCATTCAAGTGTTACATGAGAGGCATGCTGATTGGCCTTTCGTGCAAAAAGAAAAAGGAGATAAATTTGGAAATTGAACAACTAGGAAAGAAAATTGAAGGGATTAAAAAAACACAATACTAAATCATACAACAGAATTATGCTCGGCTCTAACAGTTAAAAAGGAAAACTGGAGAAACTTTTAACAGATAAAGCATATGTTCTTCTGCTCAGAACAAGACGATGCTATTATGAGGGTGGAGAGAAATGCGATCGACTATTGGCGCACCATCTGCAGGTTATGGAGAAAGAAAAATCAATTAATGCAATTGAATGCCAGATGGGAGAAATAACTGTTGAACCAACACAACTAACAAAGAGTTCAAGCAATATTACGAAAGCTTACACTCTTCTGAATTTCAAATGAACTGGGACAGCTTGAGAGAATATATAGGAAGTTGCAACAAAAAAAAACTAAAACCGGAAGACAGATCAAATCTGCAGAAAGATTAGAACATTCAATAACTGAAAAGGGCTGCATGCTGTCTAAATATTGAAAATGTCCGGGTCCAGATGGATTACCGGCAGAGTTTTACAAGATTATTCCTGATGAAGTCTATGCACTGATGGTAGCAATGTTGCAATTGTCGCAGAGGAGGGGCATACTCCCCCAAACGACTCGACATGCCACTATCTCTTTATTTCTAAAACAAGGAAAATTGGCATTGAATCTGAGCAGTTATAGACCAATAAGATCCTAGCAAAGGCCATAGCAATGACAGTGGAAATAATTCTACAGGAGCTCATTGGCCAAGAAAAGGCTGGCTTTGTAAGAGGGAGACATGCTGCTGAAAACATGCACAGACTAATACTGACTTTATACGAAAGCAAGCAGTTACCTGCGGAGGTGGCAGTACTCTCATTAGATGCTGAAATGGCGTTTGATCGCATTGAATGGGAATATTTGCTGGCCACCCTACAGGGTTCAGGAGTGGGAGGAAACTTACTTGGATGGATTAAACTACCATATTCCAAACCGACAGCCAGTATAAATACAAATGGTTTATCCTCAGAATCATTCGACCTGGGCAGAGGAACTAGACACATCTGCCCCCTTTCTCTGTTGCTCTTTGCACTGGCTATGGAACCATTGGCCACAAAAAACAGGGAGGATCAAATGATTCAAGATGTTCAATTCAGAGAAGCCTTGCAAAAAATATGGCTGTATGCAGACGATATGTTGTTGGTGGTTCAGGGATTAGATTCATCAGTACAAGCAACAATGAACCAAATCAACATCTTTCATGAGTATAAAGTAAATTGATCTAAATAAGAAGCATTGCCGGCTTCTAGCCAATGTTTGATCGGATCTGGCTTCCGGTGATGTCCAGAGAAAATGCAGTACCTAGGCATTTGGCTGCCGAGAGAGTTGGACTGAATGATGGATGTTAATTTGACTCCCGCGATTGAGATGCTGAAAGATAATGTGCCCAGGTGGGATAAATTAAAACTGAGCCTTTGGGGAAGAGTGAGCGCTATCAAGATGACTTTGGCTCCTCGTATTAACTACATACTGGGTAGGATCCCAATAATTGCAAGAAAGTAGCTAATGAAAAAGATGGAAAGTCTAATACAGTCATTTTCGAGGGAGGGGAATAAACCTCAACTAAAGCTCTGTAAACTACAGGTGCCAGCGGATAATGGAGGATTGGCTGTACCACATTTTGGGAATTATCATCTGGCCTATGGTGCCAGACATGTGTTACCTTTCATAAAAAACTCAATGGACATTTGGACCCAAGCAGAAACTAGCAGATGTAAACCACCTGAACCTAGGGTGCTCATTACATCAGAAGATGCACCGGGTTGCAAATTATATGCACCAACAATGTTTTTGAGGGAATGCTGGAAAGAACTTATGAAGCAAAGCAAAAAAGGAATTGTGTATTTGAATAATTCTTCTCTGTGCCTTAATCCAGAGATTAAACTAGGGGGAAACACTGTTTTGGGCAAACTGGTATTTGAGTGGAATCAAATGCGTGGGTGACCATTTTGAAGGAAAATGGATATCCTTTGAAAAACTGAAAAATAAAAAAGAATCTTGAGAATGGTACACTCAGAGAATATAGGAAACTCAAAAAAGCTGTGGGGAATACGTTTTTTCGATGCTGTCAAAGACTGGATGGATTGGTTACCAGATTTCAAATTGAATGGCCACATTGCCGCAAACGTGTATAAATATCTAGCACAATATAAAAGTACCCAATGAAAAACGATTGGAAAAATGGTCTGAGGTGATAGACTCAGAAATGAATATTAGTAGATGGAACAATATATGCAGGATTGTATCCTTGCCTTGTTGAATCTGGCAGAAAGAGCAAGACAGATTCAAATTCTGAATAGGGGGTACTGGTCCCTACATAAACTATATAAGAGGGGCTTGTTAGAGTAGGAGTCATGCTGTAAATGCAAACACAGAGTGGGGACCCTTGAACATATGATGTGGGAATGTGGATCTGTGAGGGAATTCTGGATAGAAGTTACAATGACAATGAATACTGTCCTTGTGATTGATGTGGAGTATGATTTTGAAAGTATTATTCGGGGAGAGGATGAATTAATTGAAGATTTAGCATTTCTTCAGAAAAGTTGGTTCTTTAGAGCATCACTGCCTGCAAAGAAACTAATTTTGAAGTACTGGAAAAGTGAGAAAACACCATCTGTTTCAGAATGGATGTCAGATATGGTGCGAATGTCAAAAATGGAAATAGTGATAATGTACAGAAACAGGAGAAGATACCTATATGATGAGATATGGGATAGATTTCTGGATCTATGACCAGGGTCTTCAGCTAGCTTATGTAGTTGTTTTTTGAACCACTGTGATTTCAATGTACAGTTATATGTGTAAAATGTGATGTAATATTGAATGTAATTTCTCAAATTATAATAAATATGTAAATACAAAAAAGTGTATAGTTATTTTAAGCTGTA
Source organism: Ambystoma mexicanum (assembly GCF_040938575.1). NCBI lineage: Eukaryota > Metazoa > Chordata > Amphibia > Caudata > Ambystomatidae > Ambystoma > Ambystoma mexicanum. Next base: position 579,949,881 of record NC_090927.1, on the reverse strand, counting down.
GATTATGTGTATTGTTGGTTGAATGTTTTCTTAATTGTACATTGATTATGCTATTTGTACTGTTTAACATACACACTTGTACTAAATAATTGTATGGACACTTGTTAAATATTAAATGTCGTACTGTTTAGTGTACACACCTGTATGTTATAATTGTAATGATATGTGGTGAATATTAAATGAGCCTAATGGATAACTATTTAGCGTACACACAGTAGAAGCTATAAAGTGTATGAAAGCATGTAATATAAATACCACCCTACTGCATATATTTGTATTAGCAATTCATATATAGTGCTATAAATAGAATGTTACTGCATACATTCATATTACCATTTCATGTAAAGCGCTATGTAGCATTACATAAGTAACTGAATTTAGCATACACACTTGTTGAAGCTATGCAGTGCCTGAAGCATATGAACTCATTGAACAACGGAATAGTATGCTACTTTATGATATGATAAGTCATTTATAACGCACCTGTACACAAGTGTTTCCATATGAAGTTGTATTTGTAGTTTATATTTATTGTGATATCGCATTATTAAATAAGAAACTAAAAGGGTAGGTTTTATTGTTTAACAATGTTCACATATAAGGAATTGTTTCATTCACTGTTAAGGGTCAATTTTATAATATTTATTTGACTAACATGGCTCAGTTGAAGCTTCTAAAGGCGTGGCTAAGGTTGACATTTTCAAATTTGCTGCAGTAAAATAAGCATACTTGAATTATTTTTAATTAGAAAATTACAAGTTTAACATTATTCATGATACTAGTGGTTATATTTATCAAAAATGTATACAAGTTTAAAAAAGGTACTTAATTTGCATCTGCACTGGTCACTGTCTTCAACTGAATTGTTTAATATTGTTAATAGGCGTGGTTGGAAAGGTTCTACCGTACCACACCATCAACTTCTAATATAAAAATATACAATCTGAACTGAGAATCACAGTACACAAACTAATAACCATACATCTTTAATTTTCAGAAAATAACCTTTTATAAAACAGATCTCAATCTCATGTTTTGCATTTGCTAATTTACCTTTTTTACATTGTATGCTTTTTTCTTAAGGCATGCCTCATGAATCGAGAAATCATTCAAAACAGAAGTGTAAATTTATTTCTGTGCCCACTGCCTCTTTGCCAAACCTGACAATACTAATCTACCTCCTTTAATACTGCTCACATCTTTTTTTTTTTTTGCTAAAAAAAACAGCCTTTCAAAATTTCAAACAGAATCATAAAACACATATCAACCAATTCACAACAACAACATTTAAAAAAAAGGAAAGATTAATATTAAACCACCTAAATGAATAGTTCATTCCGAAAATGCGGAAGACTAAAATAACATTAGTACAAAGTATTTAGATACAACAGATGTGTGTCCTTTTAACAATAACCACATTAATAATAGCTCGATTTACGGGCTCATGAATAATTGTGCAATGTGATCTTCTAACATCAAGTTTGTAAAAAAACAAATTCATAAAATAAAATACAATTCTCACAGAACGCCACCTAAATTGTTCCAAGGTTCAAAGCTTACATAATGAGCTATGGTAGCTTCTACCATCAGTTTAGATTAAGTATAATTCACCCATCACAACAGTTGAATATTTCCTCAAATTCAACACACTGCAAGGTCGACTTTGCTAGCTTGAGACATCGAATTTGCGATAGAATACAATTCACACCATACATCACTTAAGGTGTTCTAACAAATTCAAAGATTGCATGAAAGTTACCATTGCTACATTCAGTTTTAACTTCTGAGTGTTATACATTATTTCCCATAATGTATCAGAATCTAATGTTAGATGCTCCGTAAACCTATGTTGGAAGACTCTCACACTGAGAGGGAGTAAAGCCGGACATTCGACTATGAGGTGTTTAAGGGTTTCAACTTGGGCACCGTCAGAGCAAAATCAACAACAATTGTCTTCAGTAAGTTTTCACCTGAAGAGAACTTCCTTAGTGTACCACAAGTTCAGCATCAGTCTCATATACTGTGATCTTATTTTAGGGACAGGGAATTTGCTGATATACTGTTCAGCAGAGTATAGCTTTTTACTATGGTATGGTTGGACTTTAAAAAGTCGAAGCTGCAAGCATTTGTCTCTTGTTTGGATCCAATCGAATAACCAAAGCTTTGTTTTCTCTCTGTTCAGATTATTAATCAAGATATTTTCACTTACCCCAATAGATTGCAGAATATGTATTACACTGGTTCTCCATGCCTTAATCTTAGAATGTTTAGTTGTTAGCACATATTTAGCTAATACGTTCGCAATAGTATTTGGGTTAACCTCTATCAAGTACTTCCTATAAAGAGAGACAGTCTTCCAGCAAGAGGGAGAGGGTTTGGAAAGGGTGGGGGAATGGAATAAAGTTGACATGGAGCTGTTTTTATAGGTGAAAACATGTGTGCAGGTGCCCCCGAGTCTGCAGTCACTTTTAGTGTCTGCGGACAGCATTTGGATTGTAGAGGGTTCAGGGCGAGTTATTTAAAGGCGTATTATACATACTTGTTATTTGGTTTAATTATATTGTGGTGGTTGTGATGCCCCCAAGAATCTGTATGTGTATAGTAATTATAGGTACTATAGGGGGAGTAGACAGTATTTGCAATATGGTGGAATCATATAATTGAAGTGTGTATGGTATTTATGATTGTAGTACAATTGAGGATAGTGCGTATGACATATGTATTGTTTTCTTTGTTTAGATAACAAATAGGATAATACTTGGTATGGTTACTTAGTTGCTTATGTTAATAAAGCTGGAATCTCTGGTTCTTTTTCTGATTTGAGTATGATTTGAGTATGATTTGTCAAGCAGGATAGTTTTAAAGCTTTAACTGCATACAATTTTACATATACATTTACATTTTTGACCCTCATAAACCTTCTTTAAAGACTGTGCTGCCAATGTCAATCAATGCATGATCTAGGGTTAGACCTTGTGATTTGTGAATAGTGGCAGAATATGTAAGAGATTGAGGGAATTGTTCTCTGCGTATCTACAGGGCTTTGAAAAGAAGGAAATGTGCTATTGTGTGGCCTATTGCTTTAACTTCTGCAAGTTTGTCAAAGTGGATGTTGACAAACTGAATGTTGTTGTCATGTGGCTATGTTTTGAAGCCAACAACTGCACCAATTGCTCCACTGGCTAAACCTTGTTCTACGTCAAGGTTACATTTTAGACTTACTCTGCAGTTTAGACACAGAGTTAATACATTTTCTAATCCAGCTGTGTTGGAGATACACTTTTCTAAGCTATTTAGTTGTGCTGTTGATTGCTGACACATAGGGAGTATCATTGAATTGACTACAGCTTGCAAGGATTGGCATTAAGGACATGCATTTTATATTTTGTTGAGTTAATTGTTCCATGGCATCCGCAGCATATGTGCTTTGCCCATATATTCCATGGATTAGTCTAGTATTTAATATGGATTTTGCTTTTTAGTAAGCAGACCAGTTCTAATGTTTTTTTAAAATGTTAGCAAAGGTGAGATCTGCAGACTGACACATGTTTTGAGTTAGTTCTCTGTAGCGAAAATATTGCCAGAGATTTACATTTCCAATGCTGCTGAGTGCATTGCGGCATTGATTGTGTCCTAATGTTGCTTTCCTCCAAACAGTTCTTCATACCAAACAGTTCTTCGTAGTCAGTTTTTAGAACTTCTTGCATTCTGAGATGAATTAAAGAGAACATGAGGTTGGAAACCATGCTTACATCATCTATCAGGAGCACTTTCATTTGTTTCAGAATTCTGCATATTTCAGTAGCATTTTCTGCTTATAATTCGTAGTATTCTAATTGGCTTTAGAGTTCTCCTGTGAGGAGCAGTAGTCAGTGTAAAGTTATAGCGCCTATGTTGTAGGCAGCTAACCCTGTGGGGGCTGTTCCAACAGATCAAAGGTTGTTGTTTGTTAAGTCTTGTAGACATTTGCTGATTATTTTGATGAAGAATGTTTTGCCAGAACCAGCTTCTCCACTTACATAGAGGAGCAGAGGTTTATACTTTTTACAGCTACAAGTTTTAGTTTCATGTTTAAAACCATGTTCAATTTCTTCAGTGAGTTCTAGATAAATGGTGAGTTGTTAATCATTTAGCTGTGAGTTATACAGCTTTCATTTGCATTGAATGCAGCTTCAGATGAGTCATGTTCACCTAATAATTTGTCCTCTTTTCTCTAAGGTTTAAAAAGTTGCAGTAGGGCCATGTAATAAAGTTCTCTATGTTGTGGAGATTTAAATGACAACTTTACACGATTGATTAGACTGAGCGTGGTATGTTTTAGTAGGTTTCCTTCACAAGTTGAGACTGAATATTTACCAGTGGACTCATCAGGCGTGACATTGTTAGGAGTAGTTATTAGGCTATGTCGTAGAGGCACATGTTTTTCAAAGCAGTATTTCTGTTTGGGTATTATGCATTGTTTCTATCTCTTGGTAGGATTTGGGTACTGGACGAAGGTTAGCCAGACAATATTTTCAGATTTCCCATATCAGGGTGTACCTGTTAAACAGTCTGCACCTTCATAGCATCTGCATTCTCTATGGGATAGCAGTTTTATACCAAAGCTGTAAAACTATTGTGACAGTGTTTTGTCAGATGATTTGTCATCCCAGAGGTCTTGTAGCTCTGTTTTCTCAGCTTTGGTGTGACATATCTTGCAACTACAGTGGAATTGTCTGCAATGTATTGTATGTCTATATTTTCATTCCCCAAGAGGGCAATGGTTGCATTGTAATCATTGATGTACTTTAATGCTTCGTCCCTTTTAATGTTGTATGTGTTTTTAGGGGATTTCCCTTTTACACTATGTCTAGCAGAAGACATCAAGCTATTTACTTCTCTGTTTGTGAAAACTGGTCTAGGGAAGTCTAGGGAAGACAATGTGACATTTGCTATAGTATTTCCCTTCGTTTATATATCGACGTCTGCAGTATTTGCCACATTTGTGGTTTCTGAAGGGATGTCACAGATAATGTATTTTTCAATACATTGTAAAACAGTGCCATCACTGTCATGTCCAAATTTGGGAGCATCATTTATCCACAAAAGCATGTGAATGTGTGGTGCTCCTCTGGACTGATATTCTTTTCTCCAAATTTGTGTTCCACTTCTCTGAGTGGAGAGGTATTTCTATTGCAGATGAAGTATAGCATGGCAATGACGTGATGGTGAAATTACTTTGATACATTGGCAGGGTCGAGAGAACAGAGTTCTTCTGGTGTTTTTATATCTATTCTCTCTTTATTTGGGTTTGCAGTGCGTAAGAAGTCATGCAAATCTGCATATTCTGCACAACTTAACGTGACAAACAATGTGGGTGGGCCTGGGTACCTTAGCATAAAATGTACATCAGTGTGACATCAGAAACAGTATTCTTTTGTGCCATGCATGTTTGCCAAGAGATTTGTGATACTTGACCATAACATAGGGTTGCTAGTTCACTTTCAAACAGGAGGTGAAAAATGTATTCTACATTTTGTATGAATCTGGGATATAGAGCGATATTCTAATGCCCTAATTTGGGTGAATCTTTCATCAAATCTTCCTCCATTTCCTGTAGCAAAGAGTACAGGAAAAGAACCTGCTTCTACATTTTTCTCCTATATGTTCATTGCTGAGTCTTGGGCTTAACGCATTTGATATGTTTCTAATGCATCTTCTGTGGTGTCTTTGGAGTGTAGTGGGTGAATTGTAAACTGGTCTAAAATATTGGCTGCAGTATTAGGATCTATATGTTCAAATTGGGCAGTTTGTGGTAAATATTGAATTTGTTTTCCTCTAAGTTTTTCCTTTATGTTTATATCTTTGTAGTATTCATTGTTTTCTTTAAGATATTGTAGGGCTTCCCTAAGTTTGTTTAAGTCGACTAGTTGCTGCCAAATTGTTTTGTCTTTCATTGATACACGAGTAACTAGTACAATCAATGAATGATCTATTGGCTGTTGTACTCCTAGAGTTTCCTAATTTTCTTTAAGATCTAACAGCAAATATACTACTTTGCCACAAATGCCTTTTAGTAACTCAGATGGAAGCAATTTGGCAATTTTCAATTGAAAGTGTATTATAGCTTGAAATTAGTGTACTGTTTGGATTGTAATGCTCTCATACAAGTTAAGTTGTTGGAGAACTTTTGGAAGTGGGAAGATCTCTAAGTTGTTAGTGATAACTTGTGATGGCATTTGGTTATTGTCAAGCTTTGTATTTATTTTCTGCTGTTAGATATGAAGCAAATTGGAACCATTGGGATTCCTTATTGTCCTCTATTTTGTAGGCCATATCTACTATTTTGGGGTTCTTTTTTATAAAATGTTCTGCGACACATAATTTGTCTGGTATTTCAGCAGATGTGTTTTGAAACTTAGCTATTTCTTTTTTGTATGTGTTTGTAAGGTGGGTGGTGTTTGTGAGGTTTTTCGCTAATGTTTTCAAAGGTTACTGAATTTTCTAATTCAACTTCATTTGCATATTATTTACTTTGGATGTGCTCTATTTCTCAAAGGAGTTCTTTGGTAGTTCTGTGTAGGAGAATGCTATAAAAATGTTTCAGTTCTACAGCAGGACTTTTTGCATAGTACAGTCTATGCATACTATTTCTTATAGTGGAATGGTGTGTTGCTAACATTTTGAGGTGGTGAAAGGTGCTTTTGTAAGCAGTTACTGAAATGCATAATAATGAGTAAGAGTGAAATATAATGTTGTTGAGTAGAACAGAATACTTTAGGCTAATGTGTAGTTAAATTATATTGTTACAATTAGAGAGATATGCATGCTATATTAATGTACTTACTTTGTAGGATGTGAAGAGTGTTCTTTTCTTTGGTAGCTGTCTTCTTCAATCTTCTTTTTTTGTGTAATTGTAAAATAAAGTTAGTGGGTATATGGTGCTAATGGTCATAGTAATAGAGGTTGTTATTTATTAAGGAAGTAGGAGGTGTTGGGAAAAATAATTAATAAAGTTGTGTTATGGGTAATGTAGCAAAGTATGTTAACTAGATTGTTAGAACAATTGGACTATGGCCCACATTATGAGTAAGCCAGTCGTTAAAAAGTTGCCCTGCACATATTCAGGACCGGCCCACTCTGTGTTTGGGGTAGGGGCACTGTACTCCCGGCAGGTCTGACCTGCCGGGAGTTCAGGTCGGTACTGGAAGGCTTTACACTGAAGCACCGGCACCGTTACTAATGGTCTCGGTGCTTCAAGTTTCCCATTCCCATGGAGTCCTATAGGACTCCATGGGAATGGGAACTTACTGTACCACCAAAGCCTAAGTGCCGGTAACAGTAATATGTGGTTTAAATAATAGGGAAAGTGTGGCCTAGTGGTAATGCAATGGCAGATTGTAGTTGGAGCAGTGTTTGGTGTCTTATAGTAGTTTATATGTAGGGTGAAGTGTTGTATATAGATACTTTGATAGTATACACATATGTGAGAGCAGGTGGAGAATGGTGGCACTATAAGGGATGTAATGAGAAAAGTTGGAAAGTATGAGATTTATATGGAATGGAAAATTGAAAAATGCTGTGCGTTTAAAAAAATTATTTTTAGGAGCACTTTGTTGAAAGTTAAAAAATGCATTTGTGCATTAACAGCAGTACTGTGAGTAACTTTTTTTTAAATAAAGGAAAAGCAAGTGGAAAGATTTGTAGAACATTGTTTAGTGGAACTTGCTGTGTGGAAGTTTGATATGTTCACCGTACATGTAAGTAACTGCCACTTGATGTGAGCAGGTGCGGAATGCTGCAATATATGGCATTTGATAGAGTGGTTACACAAGAAAACATGCTTGTTGAGAATGTTATTATTACAGGGTAATTGGCAGCAACCCTGTATAAATATATTTGTAAAAGTGTTGAAAATAAATATTTTTAAAATTATAAGCATACCTGTACTATGGGCCTCATTACACGGATGGCGGTATTAGCAGATGGACCAAGGTGCTATTAGCACCTTGGTCAATGCCGGTAAAATACCGGCACCGCCTTGGTGGAAAGGGGAATTACCACCCCATTCCAAGGTTGGCGGGGCGGTAATTCCCCCTTCCACCACTGCCCTTCCCCATTCCCATTTTTGCCCCATAGGGCATAATGGAAATGTGCTAATTACGGCACCGCAATTTTGCGGTGCCGTAATTAGCACCAAGGTCCCTTAGCGGGTTGGTTTTTAACGCCTGCAAAAAGCAGGCGTTAAAGCACCAACCCGCTAAGGGACCTCGTAGTAAGGCGGTAATGGTTAACGGTCACCGTTACCATTAACGGTGACCGTTAACCATTACCGCCATCCGTGTAATGAGGCCCTATGTCTTGTAAAATGCAGATGTTGTTGAACCTGCAAATGGAAATTCTGGAAAGTTTCACGGTAGTTTTTGATACAGGTGGCTGTGGTAACAGGAGACATGAACTCTGAGAGTTCTAGAGTACATCTGAAGTGTTGAAGTGAGATGACAGGGTTACATGTAGAGTGTTTGGATGTGATTGGTGGATGGATGTGTGACTGTTTGAAAGCAACCAATAAGGGAGTGTTACCAACATAAAAGTAAAAAGGGTAACAGGAGACATGTTCTCTGAGAGTTCAAGAGTACATCTGAAGTGTTGAAGTGATATGGCAGGGTTACATGTAGAGTTTTTGGATGTGATTGGTGGAAGAATGCGTAACTGTTTGAAAGCAGCCAAAAGGGGATTTTTACAAACATAAAAGTAAAAAGGGTAGAAGAGCTGCCCTGTGCTATACTATCCTTGGACGCCGTGTGTCATCCGGGTCCTTTAAGGATGTCTCGCATGGAAAGGGGACTGCGGAAACCACGAGCAGTCGCGGACATCCTCCGACATTGTGGGGATCAACCAATTAGGTTTTGTGGATGTGGTGTACAGGAAGACTGGAAAGCAAGAGTTACCTTTGTTGTGTGCAGTGAAGATGGCTATGGCTATGGCTTTGAGAAAGCAGAGTGTCTGGTTGGTGGGCGATTGTTGGGTCAATTGGCTTAAAGGAATGGTGCGGTAAGAAATATTATTGTCCCTATGGTTCGGCCATGTGTTTTTAACCGTACGTTGATCGATCATACAAACATTTCCTATGCACCATACCAGAGTTTTCGTCTTTTGAACACAAGTGAAATCAGGCAGCAGGGCACGGCCATCTTGTGATAATCTTATCAGTTGACGCATTGCCCTGGGTGGACTGCCTTTGCGGCACTAAATCATATCCCCCGCCCCTGAGCCTGACATCACTAGATGCGTACCGCCCATTTCACAACGCCAAAGCACGTCTTGTGTCAACATTCTCTGTGCTTCAGCTAATGACGTGTCACCATGGAAATGGCAGGATGCCTCTTTCCTCAATAAGTATAAACAGACCGTTTCACAACACATAACAGCAGATTTTCTATTCCATTCCTCTCACTGTATTTCTTTGAGTATTCTGTGACTTGTTTCTGTGCTCTGGTCAGCTATCTTCGTTGCTTGTAGCCCGTGTGAACAGATACCAGTACCATCGCTATAAATTATTTTCGCTTGTTTACCACACAATGGCAACAATAATGCCCTACCAGTACAAGCCCGAGAATTCCAAGGAGGAATTACTGGAAAGAGAAAGATGTGGAAATGATGGGGCTTCGGACGACAGTTGGGAGGACGATTCAATAGATCAAGAGCCTGAGCCTAGTCGCATGGACGGCATCTCCACCTGGTGTACCTGCAATCAGTGCGCGCTAATGCCAACCGAGTTGGAGAACTGCTGCTGCAGAGAAAACTCTGGATGCTTGTCCTACATATCGCAAGGCGAGCCTCGGCCGCAATGCGTTACCGAGCTGCCAGACTTCAGGGCAGCCTGCCTCACACGGTCCGTGTTGAGGATTTTGATGGTGCTTATGCACGAACTTCATGCAACAGTTCACCCTCGTAAGCCAAGTAACAAGTAATATACTCTGGTTGTGATGTCAGTTAGGCCATTACTATTTCATGGTTGTCTCCTATATGTCGTAACTTTAATATATCATTGTCATATCAATTTAGTCTTGCAATTCTCTAGTAATAGTCGTATAAAAGTCGTTCAATATTGTGCAGTGTCTAGGTAGGACAACTAAGGTTAATAGACTTATCTTGGTAATTTAAAAACAGTTTGTATCTTTCTCTTTCACAGGTGGTACAGGCTGCTGGCCTATCGTTCTTTTACATGGTGGCTTCATGGGAGGCTTGGACACCTCGTTCGACGAGTAATACCCGCCTGCGTGGTTGGTGCCATTAGAGAACCTTTCCCCAGTGATAGCGGTCAGTACAGGGGATTTTCCCTCACTGTGCTGCAACCAGATCTTTACAATGTATAGTAGTTTTGTGCCATCAAAATAAGAAACAAAATAAAACACAACATATTTTTTATCAATGGTTGTTTCAGTTTTTCAGTGAATCAAGTGTGTCTCCATTCAGCATTGTTCCAGTGCCTTGTCTGCACGCCCCAGGCCCATCCATCCCCCCTCCATTATCAAAGGCAGTTGGCACCAGTGGATGTGCGCTGCCAAGGGGTGCTGTCAGGGGCATGAACGGCCAGGGTGCCAAACACCATGTACACTTCAAAGGTATCTTACGCGCAGGGGTCATTGTTCACATGACGTCCTCAGACCCTGTGTCTCCAGTCAGGCTCCCCTTGAAGCAGGCTGCGCCCCTGCAATCCACATAAGTGTGTCTTCATTCAGCAGTGTTCTGGTGCCTTGTCTACCCGCCCCAGGCCCATCCATCCCCCTCCATTATCAAAGGCAGTTGGCACCAGTGGATGTGTGCTGCCAAGGGGTGCTGTCAGGAGCGCGAATGGCCAAGATGCCAAACACCATGTACACTTAAAAGCTATCTTTCGCGCAGAGGTCATTGTTCATATGCCCTCCTCAGACCCTGTGTCTCCAGACAGGCTCCCCTTGAATCAGACCGCGCCCCTGCGATCCACATAAGTGTGTCTCCATTCAGCAGTGTTCCAGTGCCTTGTCTGCATGCCCCAGGCCCATCCATCCCCCTTACATTATCAAAGGCAGTTGGCACCAGTGGATGTGCGCTGCCAAGGGGTGCTGTCAGGGGCGCGAACGGTCAAGGTGCCAAACACCATGTACACTTCAAAGGTATCTTACACGCAGGGGTCATTGTTCATATGCCCTCCTCAGACCCCTTGTCTCCAGGCAAGCTCCCCTTGAAGCAGGCTGCGCCCCTGCAATCCACATAAGTGTGTCTTCATTCAGCAGTGTTCTGGTGCCTTGTCTGCATGCCCCAGGCCCATCCATCACCCCTCCATTATCAAAGGCAGTTGGCACCAGTGGATGTGCGCTGCCAAGGTGTGCTGTCAGGGGCGCGAACGGCCAAGGTGCCAAACACCATGTACACTTCAAAGCTATCTTTCACGCAGGGGTCATTGTTCACATGCCCTCCTCAGACCCCGTGTCTCCAGACAGGCTCCCCTTGAAGCAGGCCGCGCCCCTGCAATCCACATAATACCACGACATATACATGACATTCATTCACATACACACCCCTTTTTGTAATTCTTTATAAACCACTTGATATTTATCATGAGAACATCTTTGAGCACTGCAAGTCAACTCGTGAACGTGCTACCTGAGAACCCCCGGTGACCGATGCTAATCTGCTCATCGTCGTGTTATCTGTGAACTTCTGTGACCGCTGCGAGACAACTCATCAGTGTGCTACCTGTGATCATCTGGATTGTTCTCCTGCCACTAACTACTCTGCTTGCTGAATCTGTTTGTTGGTCAAGGTGAGGGCATGTATCCTAATCATATCTCCTTCATCTGTAAATTTCTATCTATTTCGAACTAACGTACTCAGTAGGGCTATGTGCATTTGTCTCCTTGCTATTGACTTGGGTTTCATTTGTTATGTTATCGATATATCAATTTTCATCAGTGTCAATTGGCATCGAATTGCATCCTTCGCGGACCGTGTCTATAATATAAGCATGTTTCCTTTTCATGCCCAATAGTACATTCAACGGACAAGTAACATGTTCTGATTTTCATCACATCAATGAATTGTTTATGAAAGTTATCCTATAATACAGCCACCCACGCTGCACTGGTTTTGCGGTGGTGACCAAACCAAAGCTTGCATTGAAGAATGTATGGTCTAATTCCATCTTTCTCACATTTTTATCAAAGTAAATTTCGAATAATGCCTGCATGTTCAATTTTCGGTTGCCCTTCGAAGACCCATGACAAATCTGAAGGCACTACAATGCATGTATTCCCTAAAACTGTAGATAGAATTAGAGAATGGGTCAGATATTGCAGATATGCAACGGCAGAGCTTGAAAGTAGAGTCAAAAAAGTCTTGAGGATAAGAGGGGTGATCGATACCACATCTGAAGACTGCACTTCACCCCGAATATGTACGACCCCTCCTTGTACACAAAGAAGAATCAACTGAGAACGACTCGAAAATTGCTCCCAAACGCTATTCCGACTTTATTCATTCAAATGCTGCCACAGGTGAGTCACCGTTCCGGATTTAGCTTTAGGCCTTGCGATAGTGTGCAGGTAACCAAATGGATTGATTGGTATTTTAGGTGTAAATGTCAATTATAATACTTTCGATATTTATATGATTGTATAGCTTTTTAAATAATGACCATTTTGCTAAACATCAGTCCTTATTTTTATAAGCCTCATAGAAAATTGATTTATGGGCACAGATAACTATGCTATATTATGCATTTACATAAGCATCATTTTCTCGTATTCAGTCTCCTTACATGCCAATTTTTAATATTAGCATTTCTTTTTTTTAAATGTGTTTATTTATAACACAGCACAGAGGAAACAAGAAATGAACAGTAATTGAGTCTCACAGGTAGGTCAAGCAAAGAAAAAAAAAAGAAAATATATATACTCGAGTCCCCCCCACCCCCAAAGTTCTCGCGTCAGTGGCAGAGGATATCTCATTCGGACTGAGCAAGCTGGGAGCCCCCCTCCAACGGGGAGAGGGCCCGGGCGATCAAACGTGGTTTGAAAGTCAGAGCCGGGTAGTTCCGGTCGTAGTCCAAAACTGGAGCCCAAGTGTCAGTGAATCGGTGGAGCAGTCCCGCTTTGGCTGCCGTGACTTTTTCAGCTATTAGAATGTCCCACAGTTTAAGCCACCAGAGAGTTATCAGAGGGCCGTCCGGAGACTTCTAAGTGCGAGCCACTGTAATTTTGGCAGCTAGTAAGAGATGGGGGATCAGTGCCGCTCTTCTCCCCGTTCTTGGGTACGAGCCCGGAAGTGGGATCCCCAAAAGCACCTGCTCAGGCATTAGGGGGATCTCAACCTGGGTGATCTCTCGAATGATGGCCAGGCATCGGGTCCAGAATTCCTTCACTCTGGGGCAAGTCCACCACTTGTGGAAGTAGGAACCTGGAGAGCCACATTGGCGCCAGCAGTGGGGATCTAGGGCCCGCTGGAAGTGATGGAGGCGAAGGGGGGGTAGTACCAGCGCAACAAGAGTTTATGGGCGCACCCCTGATTGGTAATGCACCGGGACACCGCACGCGTTCTCGTCCAAATGTCTATACACGTGCGGTCTTCGATCGCTTGACCCAGGTCCGATTCCCATTGGGTCATATAGGAGGGCCTGAAGAGGAGGGGGTCATCCTGCAAAAGTTTGTATAAGGCTGAGATTTTGCCTCAGGCCGGCAAGTCCTTAATCATGAGCTCTAGGGGAGCCAGGGGCCTCGTTGCGGCAGCTCGAGTTTGGGGGTGAGTGCACCAGTGCCTCAGTTGGGCGTAGGAGAATCTGTCTGCCTCTGTAAACTGGAAAGTCGTTTTGCATCGTTCAAAAGTGAGAGGTGCATCCATCTCAAAGAGCTGTCCCAAAGTTTCGAGGCCTCCCACCACCCAGTTCCTGAAGTTTTGCGGGTGGGCTCCCGGGGTGAAAGCGGGATTAAGAAAAACTGGGGAGGCTGCGCTAAGGGTTCCAGGTACGCCTCCACGTCTGCGGGCCCACTCCCATGCTTTCAACGTCTGCCTGGTGGCAGTTAGTACCCCTGGCCAGTTGCGTTGGAGAGTGGTGGGGATAAACGGGAGGAAGCGGAGGGGAAGAGGAAGGCGAGATTGTTCGATTTCCACCCACTTCGGGCGATTAGAGACAAGATCCCAAGCTTGAAATCGGGCCAACTGTGCTGCAATGTGATATTTCTGAAGGTCCGGGACTCCCAACCCTCCCAGTTTCGTGCTAGACATCATTGTTCTCCGAGGGATCCGAGCTTTCTTGCCTTTCCATAGAAAGCCAATGATTTTCCTCTGGAGCCGTTGAAGAGGGGGAAGAGGAATTGTGGTTGGGAGGCCAGCACATAAGTAGAGGAAGCAGGGAAGGAGGTTCATTTTGCTTGCCATAATGCGCCCCAGAAGCGACATCTCCTGGGTCTGCCAATGGGACAAGTCCTTTTCAAGTTCCGCGAAGAGTGGGGGGAAGTTGGCCTGGTAGATCTTTACAGGGTCAGTGGGGATCTGGACTCCCAGGTAAGGGGTCGCCTGAGTATTCCATTGCAGTGGGCTAAGGTTCTGCAGGGCTTCTCTTTCGCCTGGGGACAGGCCCACGCCAAGGGCCACTGACTTGTGGAAATTGATAGCGAAACCCGAGACCTTGCCAAAAGTCTGGATCTCCGCCAGGGCCGCCTTCATAGAGTCTTTGATGTTTGTGACGGTCAGAAGCACATCGTCCGCGTAGAGGGCAATCTTGTGTTGGGTGGCACTGATCTGCGGGCCAGAGATGAGGGGGTTCTGGCGAACTCGCTGGGCCAGCGGCTCCATGGCCAGCGCAAAGAGCAAGGGGGATAGCGGACATCCCTGTCGCGTGCCGCATGTGAGCGGGATCGGATCCAATAGGCGGCCGTTGACTCTCAGCCGGTGTCACGCTCACCTGATTCCCACGGGGGCGCTGGCCTGGTTTCGAGTGCTGATGCCTCTTCAATGGTGAAGCGCAGGGCTCTGAAGATGGATAGGACGGGCCCCTCTACTCTGGCTAATCTGGCTCGCAGGAATATCCTCCTGTACGTGAAAAGGGAGTATTGCAATCTGGAGGAATAATGCTCGAGCCTCCCACTTCCTTCCAACCCTCCTCGATACCCTTCCACGATCCCCCGTGAAGTCTCACCTTAGGGTCTGAAAGGACGAGCTCTGCATCCTGCTTCTGACGCAGGGGCGCGTTGAACCCAGTTACTTCACTGGATTGAGGTCGGATGGGAGTTCAGGTAAGCTTGATTATACTGGTAAGGCGCTGTAAAAGTTCGGTTGCAAGTTAAAAAATTCAAGCTTTAAATAATAATGTTCATTGTCTTTTTCAGGTGATGAAAGAAGATTCCTTTGGAGACTTCTTGCAACAAAGCGCTAATGTTGATGTCTTTTCCCCATAGGGGCCGGGGTTCGGAATGCCCGAGATATGGCGCCGACCCGAAGTGAAAAGTGCAGTTCCAGTAAAGATCTGGTAAGTCCTAGATGAGCGCTCAGGTAATGTTTTTGCATTCGCTCATCTAATGTCTTTGTCTTTTTTCACCATAGGGGCCGGGGTCCGGAAAATGCCTGGAAGCAGCAAGACCAGAAATGAAATGGGAATGACCCAACAGGTAAGTCTTAGAAGGAAACTGAGCTTTTCCTATTCCCTTCCTTCTCTCACATTGTGTTCTTGTCTTTTACTCTCTAGGCTCTGGGAAGTGGCTGCGAATCCGGATGATCGCTGCTGAAGATGGAGGCGACCAAGAAAGGTGAGTGAAATGCAGCGCTGCAGCGATCGGAGCGAAATGCTTTTAAAAATGATGTCTTCCTTTTCAGGATCGTCGGTGAGATGTCTCCGTGATGCAGGTTTAGCAGGTAAGGCCTTCTTCCTCTCCAATTCTCTTCTTATCACCCTTTGCAGGTGTCCCAGGATGCTGACAGGCATGGCTGAAGTCCAGAAGCAGGAGCTGACACGGTGAGCGTCCAGCTGCTAGGTGCAGAACAACGCGAAGCACGTGTGGCTGTTCGGGTGGGGTTTAAATAGCTTTGGAAGAAGTTCCAGGTATGTATCCTTCCTCCGATCAGGTATGTATCCTTCCCCGACCACACCCGGGTGGAAAGTAGTCCCACAGGGAAAGTAGTCCCATTCAGGCCTCAAGAGGGCCTGGATGTAGCAGCATGGTCTGCTTCAGGTAAGTGCACATAAAAACACTTGAACACATGTCCAGCTTTATGAGCCTGGCGCCTAAGGCGCCAGGACTGGGGTCCAACATGAGCCTGGCGCCTAAGGCGACAGGACTGTGTCCAAAGGGCCCCAGCTTGGGCCCGCTGGAACTTCCCTTGGGGGAATGATGCCTGCCTCTGGGGTTGCTGGGTCGGACCTGGCTCCTTGGAGGTAGGCATCATGACAGTTGGGTCCTCGGGGCCTGGTAATTTTCCAGGGTCATCCGCATAAACGTTGGTCCAAAGCCAAAGGCCGTCAAGGCAAGGGAGAGGAACGGCCAGTCTATTTTATCGAAGGCTTTAGTTGCATCCAGGGCAATCAGGGCCAGTTGCTGGAAGCTCTGAGCAGAGACCTCTATTAGGTCTAGAGCCCTGCGGATGTTGTCCTTTGTTGATCTGTGGAGGACGAACCCCGTCTGGTCCGGATCTATAATGCTCGGAAGGACTGGGGCAAGGCGGTTGGCCAGGACTTTGGAGTAGATGTTGGTGTCCAAGTTTAACAAGGAGATTGGTCTATATGAGCTATTTTCCAGGGGGTCTTTTCCAGGCTTGAGAATTAAAACGGTGATGGATTCCTGCATTGATGGGGTGACGGTACCAGAGGTCGCAAACAAATTGAAGAGGCGGGTCATGGGGGCCACCAGTTGAGATTGGAAGAGTTTATAGAAGCGTGTGGAAAACCCGTCAGGGCCAGGAGCCCTCGGCTTCAGACTTTTGATGGCTTCCTCCACTTCCTCGGTAGTGATCGGGGACTCCAGTCCCTCTCTCGCCTCTGGTTTGAGGGGCAGAAGCGAGGAATCCTGAATGTAGGTGCGCTGTTCATCTGGGTCCCGCGGGATTGCAGTCATTGTCTCCTACTGGTGAGCAGTAGCCAACCGTAATTTCTCGTCTTCCATTTGTGCGTCACCCAGGCCCAGGATAAAATTCCTGCTCTTCTCCTTAGCCAGTTTACTGACCAGTAATTTGTTAGCTTTGTTGCTGTCGATGTAGTACCATTGCTTGGTTCCGGTCAACAAATTCGCTGTAGCGTCAGCATAATGCGCCTCGAGCTTCTTCCGTGCCATTCGTAGGGCCCTGTAGGACTTCGGGGACCAGCCTTTGCGTTTATGAGTGGCCTCTGCCTCGCGAGTCTCAGTCTCCAGGACAGCTCGTGCTGCCTTCTTTTGTTTGTGGTACGTGGCGCCTTGGGCAATCAACTCCCCTCTAAGTACTGCCTTCATGGCATCCCAGGTATTGGCCGGGGAGGTGTCCTCGTTGGGGTATTCGGCAAAAAAGTTTTTGATCATTGTAGCAATCGTGTCCCTTATAGCCATATCTCCCAAAATGGGGTCGTAGAGGCTCCACTGGCGGCGGCGAGGGGGATCCGGATCGTGAGCCCGCAGAGCAAGCGAGACCGGGGCATGATCTGAGAGGATCCGGGAGCCAATCGTGACATTGTTTGTGAAGGACAGAATCTGGGGGGAAACCAACAGCAAATCGATCCTGGAGAAGGTACGGTGAACATATGAATAGAAGGTGAAGTCTCTCTCTTCTGGGGATAGCACTCTCCAGGATTCAACAACATTCAGCACACGGAATAAGTGAAGCAGAGCTGTGGCCAACTTCAGGTCTCTAGCTGGTGAGGGGTGAGACCTATCCCTGAGTGGGTCCGGGACCCCGCTGAAGTCGCCTCCAATGACCCCCTGCCCTTCAATGAATGGAAGGAGGGAATCCTCTAGGTCGTGGTAGAACCCTTCTTGGTGCTCATTCGGGGCGTAAGCTGAGACGAGTGTGTAAAGTTGACCAAGAACAGTGCATTTCACCGCCACGAAGCGGCCCTCGGGGCAACTCAGCGAGTCCAGGATCTGGGGTTTCAGGGTCTTAGCAAATAGGATCGCAGTGCCTCCTTTCTTGGTTCCTCCGGAGGCCAGAAATTGTAGGGGGTAGAGTCTGCTTCGCAAGTGAGAAAAGTCAGTCGGGAGTAGGTGTGTCTCTTGCAGGAATGCGATAGAGGTTCCCTCATTATGCAACCTGTGTAGGATGGACTTCCTTTTTGGGGGTGAGTTCAAGCCTCTGACATTTAGGGTGGTAAGTTTCAAGGTTAGGTGCGGGGGCTGAAGTCCCAAGTCCACTTGTTGTGAGGGGGGGGAGTCGTATGAGTCGAGTCAGCCATAGCCGTGAAAGAAGTGCAGCATTGGGGTTTCCTGTGGCTGAAAGTTTTTAACGAAAGTCTCCAACGGGAGACATAAACTACCAACAGTGGCCCTCAAGGGAGGGCCAGGCTGCAACCGGGGGACCGATTTGTGGTGTCGGCGACATCCCCCCGCCGCACAGGTTGTAGAGACTCTCCAGGAGTAAAAAAGGTGACATCCACCCTGGAGGAGGGTATGGACCGCGTTGGGTCTGCGGCGAGTTTACAGAAATTCTGGTGGTTCCATTGTCATGAGTAGTATGGGGTTGCCATCTCCTGTTATCTAGGTTTACGGTTCCGCTGCACCCTTCACCATGGGGTCCGTCTCGGCATGGGCGAGGCGGCGTCCCGTCCAACACTCGTCTGGCTTGAGGAGTGCGGCTCTGTAGTCCCAGGGGAGTCCGGGCGGAGGATGGGCGCCGCGTCATCCAGGTGACTAATGGTGCGGGGAGTGCCCTTGTACGAAAACTGTAGAGCCGTGGGGAACAACCAACGATAGCAGATCTGTTGATCTCGCAGGAAGAGCGAAAGAGGGCGCAGCAGCCGGCGCTTCGGAAAGGTCAAGGGGGAGAGATCCTGGAAAATCTGTAGCAGGGAGCCCTGGAAGGAGAGTTCATCTTTGGAGCGGCCGATCGCTGAGATGGCCTCCTTGGTAGTGTAGAAGTGCACTCTTGTGATGACGTCCGGAGGGGGATCCCCATCCGCTCCCAGGCGGGGGTGCAACCGGTGAGTGCGTTCGAGCAGGAGCCGGGACTCATCCATGTCTGGCAATAGGGATTGAAAGAAGAAGCTTACGTATCCGGGAAGCTCCTTATCGGTGATCGCAGAGGGGACCCCACGGATGCGGAGGTTGTTGCGTCGGGAGCGATTCACCAAATCCTCCTACTTAAACTCGAGGATCTCGGTCCATTAGTGCCTGAATGGAGCGCTGGACCTCCGTTAATGTATTCTAGTGGTCCGTAGCCAGATCCTCAGACTCCCCTAACCTATGTTCGATATCGGCGACTCGTTGTTCCGTTTGCTCCAATTTGGTCATCAATTCGGCCATGCAAGACCTGAATTCCGATTTGATGCCGGACATGAAGGCCTGGAGGTCTTCTTTGGTCGCGAGCGACCCCATGTCATCGGAGGGCTTCTGAGGGGTGAGTCTGGGGGGGTCAGTTTTCTTCCCCCTCTCCGGGGCCAGCAGCATGATGGAGATGTCACCAGTTTTGGTGGTTTTCAAGGCCCTGGACATGGCTCCAAGAAGTAGGGCGGGCTAGGGAGAGTGAGTGGGCTGGGGCGCCCCAGGAGGCTGTGCAGACAGACAGGGGTAGGACCCCTCAGTAGAGGTCAAGAACCTAGGTGATGTCACTCCCAGGGGCCAGGTGATTGCAGGTCCACAGGTCACCCACCGTGGATAAGCCGGGCTGCAGGGGTCGAGGGTCCGTTCCCCACAGCCAAAGGGACGAAGTTAGGCAGTGGTGCCCCAGGAGACAGTGGCGCTGAGTTAGCACTAGAGACTTGGAGACCGGTGTTTCTGCTAATTTATATATTCACAGTACCTCTACAGGCTCACCTTCTGCTGCCTGTTTTCGGTTGCGGGGGTTGCAAGCAGGCCCGATCCAGCTGGTAAGGATGAGAGGTGGATATATTAACTGGAGGAACAGCCTAACTGGCGGAACCTAAGGCTGAGGTAACAGTATATCACATACAGGGGTAGCCGCCTGACGATAGTTAATGCATATTTTTAATGCTATATGCCATTATTCAAAACACACGGGGATAAATTGGTGTTTACAAAGGTCACCACTATTCTGAGCTTGTGTCAAAGTCTAAAGGATCCCAACAGGGAAAAGAGTACAATGCATATTCATTCCTACATGTAGACACAAAATGTGTACATGGTGTAAGTTTATTACAACAAATATATTCACCAGGGTTTAATCAAGGTAAAAGAATTGGATGCTTACAAGAGTAATCAAGTAACATTTTCTAGGAACAAAAAACCCACAAAACCTTCTGCAGCGAAAAGTTTACAGAAGTATAGGTCGTTCACAGATATATATATTCCATCAAAACATCACATTAGTTGTAAACTGATGAGTATAAATGCAAAATAGAAAAAACAAACAATTAAATACAAAAGAAAACATACAATTAATTTACAAAAAGTTAAGTGCAATGAAGTACGGTGATAGACTGTAGTAAAGCAAGAACATGTCTAATGGGTGCTTTTCTTTCGTACAAGCGCAAGCATGTAGAAAAGGTTCTTGTCCTTATATAATCAGGGCAAAACCTATATGTATCTGGATGTTAGTCTATTGGCTATAGGTGACCAATCCAAGGATGAGAGGTGGGCCGGGGCACCCCAGGAAGTCGATGGCGCGGGTTAGTCAGGACTCTTCCCAACAGCAGGGCCCCCAGATGAAGGATGGCAGCAGGAGGGGCCACCACAGAGAGTAGGGGGACCCCATGCCAGGATTCGAGGGAGGCCGGGCCCCCGAGGCGTTGTAAAAGGAGGAGACCAGGGCTCAGACCGGGGAGATCTGTATCACTGTGTAGCTCTCGGGTGAAAATGCCAGCCTGCTCGAGGATCTCAGCGGTCTGGAATGCTGCAAGAGGGCTGGGCAGGCAGCCCCAATTAGATCGGCACTGGAGCCACGGAGCCGGAGTCAGCCAATGCTGTATGAGGGCCCCCCCGCCAGCCGCCGGAGAGTGGCTCCCAGCCTCAGTGGCCGCGGTGAATCAGCAGGTCAGGCCCAACGGGGCCGAGGCCCAGACCAAGCAGCCGCATCAATGCAGGAAGGAGGGAGGAGCCTAGGCGGGATCCCCCGGGGACTAGAGGCCCTGGCCAAAGGCAGAAGCAGGGGGTCGACTCTGCAGCCGCAAGATAGTACAGGGTGGTGCAGCCACCGGATGGAGACAGGCAGCTGGAGATGCAGGCAGCCGCACGGATGCTCGGCGCGGGGGCCCCGCGGTGGTGCTGGATGGCACTGTCGGGTGAGGCAGCCGGTGGAGAGGGAAAGAAGCCAGAGTGGCTCAGCTGCAAGCAGGCTCGTCTGTGTGGGGGCCTGCCACGCTGCTGTCAGGCCAAAGGACTCGGGCCAGCCGGTGGTGAAGGCGGCCCCCACCCGGGAGCCAGGCGGTGCAGGGGTCGGCGCACAGTCAGCGCGAGTTGAAAGGGGTCCAGTCTGTGAAGCTGGGCCCCAACGGGCAAGATGAGGCTAACGAGCCATAGGGGGAGGGGCACAGAGTTGCGGTCGCCATCTTTGGGATCTCAGCGCCGGCGCCGAAGAAACGTCTCTGCCGCGTTTCTGCAATTCCGGGGCCGCTAAGCGCCCAGGTTGGAGCAGCCGGTGCAGGAGAGCCTCCAGCGTCTTCGCTCAAGCCGTGCTGACAGAAATCATGGCAGGAACCAGGGAATTACGCTAATGGCCGCGGACCCATGCAGAGGCCATCAAAGGAGCTGCCACATCGCTGGCGCTCCAGGCCTCGCCCCCTAATATTAGCATTTCTAAATCAAATAATACTTTCCCTTTACAACTCCATGACTATCCACTGAATATGAAGCAACAAGATTCAACATCCATGTCTTGCCTGGAGTCATCAACCACTTCGAGTGCGTATCAGGTAATCTTACTTAGCTATTCGGTTCCAGACTTGTTTTATGCATGGAATTTGAGATAATGTTATCATATTTACGTATCGTGTAATTCTTTTACACAATGTTTCATTCGTGGTTTGCTATTGATATGTACCTTTGTCCGCGTCCCAATGTGTGTGTTCAATTTCCAATATTTTCATCCTTATTAATGCAAGTACTGTGTTTCAGGGAGATGCTGAAGCGTCCACTACAATTACAAAATCCCTTGTAGTTGATCCAGAGCCAGAGGTATGGGTACTGACAGTTCAATCAAATGAGATAATCTGATCATATTTACATATCGTGTAATTCTTTCACACAATGTTTAATTTGTGGTTTAATATTTATATGTACCTTTGTCGTCGTCCCAAAATGTGTGGTTAGTTTCCAATATTTTCATCCATACTAACACAAGTACTGTGTTTCAGCGAGTTGCTGGAGCGTCCTCTACAATTACATCATCCCTTGTAGTCGATCCGGAGCCAGAGGTATGCGTACTGACAGTACCCTCTAATGAATGAAAGTCGGTCTAATTTTATTTGTAATACAAATGACTTATTTTAAATGGATACTCTTTTCTAGGGATGTGTACAAGATCCGTATATTGAACGGGAGGCACATGGATCCGAGTCGGTGCACCAGCTTCCTGTTGGTGATGTTAGAGTAAAGAAGGTTTCAACGAAAAAAAAGAAAAATAAGGTTATTTACAAACAGCTTCTATTTTTAGCAATTGTTTTGTGCTGAGGCCTTCATTATATGTTTTTTTAATGTAAATTGTACAATACTGTATGTTGGATTTACATTGAACATCCTTTTTCCTATCTGTCCTGTAGTTGCCCGATGGAGTACAGACTATGCAGACACAGACAGCGACACAAATGAGAGATGCTGCTTGCCAAACTGTTTTCACCATGGAGGAACTATTAATTGAGGCACAGCATGTTCACACGCGAGATGCCTTTGTCCAATGGCCAGAAAATGAATTTAATGTGACCGGCGAATCCAGCAAAGTGTTTCTGGACCATTGCTACAATGCGACTGCTCCACCAGATGAAGATGAAACTGAATTTATAGAAGATACTTTTACATTAGTCGCAGAGCACTTGACACAATTGACACCCGCCAAAAAAATGCCACCCAAAAAGCAGTCGACATTGATGTTTTCTCCTATTCACGGTCAAGTAACAGATGTTGAAATGACAGAGACTGAAGCATCAACACAATTGACTGACGAACTAGACAAAGATCTCAACTATAGTATGTTCAGTTTGGCTGATATGTCTACAACGGTTCAGTCCGAAACAACATTAATGCAGGATGACAGTCTAATAAGGGAGGCCAAATACATAGTATTTGACAGCAGCTTGATGGAGATTATAAAGATGCTGAAATGTGTGCATTCAGTGAGAGGGGAAGTATGTGGGAAGCCATTGGTGAATGTGACTTGTCTAACACAAGGCAGTAACCTCAAAATACATGCTACCTGTGAAATGTTACATAAAACATTTTCATGGTCCGCTCAACCGATGCTGGGGAAACTGCCAGCTGGCAATCTACTGTGTGCAGCAACTTTACTTTTCAGTGGCTCTAGTTTCAGGAAGTTATCGAGTTTCTGTCAGTTTGTGGGACTCCATTTCATTTCTAAAACTCAGTACTACAAATATCAATGTGATTATCGATTCCCTGCCATTAGTGAAGCTTGGAAAATTTAACAATTGTCTATTCAAAGTACATTCTCCGACAAACGGTCCAGGCTAGCCGGCGAAGGACAGTGTGACAGCCCCAAATTTTCTGCTAAGTACTGCACATACCACTTTCAGGACATGGAAAGTAAAAAGAAATTGTGAGTTCGGTGGTTGTGCATGTGTCCGAATGTAAATCCTCAGTGGCCATGGAGAAACTTAGTTTTATAAAATCACTGGAAGATCTACAATCGAGGGGAATGCAAATCGACCTCATAGCCACGGACAGACACATTTCAATAGCCAAGACAACGAGAGAGCAGTTTCCAAATATTAAACATCAATTTGATGGCATGTTGCCAAATCAATCAATAAATAAATCTCGGCTGCAGGGAAAAAAAAGGTTTGGAAAGTATTTCACAGTGGTCCCAGTCTTTCAGCAACCATCTTTGGTGGAGCTCCAAAACATGTGAGGGGTCTGTGGAAATTCTACTGCAAAAATGGCAGTCACTAATGCACCACTGTTCCAACGTTCACCACTGGACAGAAAACCAACATTTCCACCAATGTGAACATGGCCCTTTGTCCCTGGAGCAGGCACGGAAGAAGAAGTGGTTGATTCCATCTTCACCTCCACACAAAGAGATCTGAAGGGACTCACAGAATTCTGTCACACAGGAGATTTGGAGGTGTTCCACAATATGTGCCTAAAGTACAGGCTAAAGAGATTGCATTTTCGGCATTGAAGGGATGAAATATAGGACATTACTAGCGGTATTAGCGCATAACGAGAATGTAGGTCGTGAACAATCTAGGACTGCAGGAAACTTAGGGATGCTTTGCTACACTATGGCCTTTACGAAAAGAAGCAAAAAATGGGTGGTCAAGCCAATATATGAGGAAATGAAATTCGATTTTGTTAAATATCTTATTATTAATGCCTTAGAGATGCATATGCATGGAATTGCGCCCAATTTTGTTTAGAGCACACATACATTGCCACAAAACATTGCCAACGTGCCATGTCCACCCAAAGCAGAGCTTGTTGAACAGTTCAAATCCCAGTACAAATGATTACCATCTGTTTTTATTTTTGCCAAAAATGTTTTTATGAAGTGTTCAAATAAAGTATGCAATTTCCCTTTGAAATCTATCCTCTTTGTCCTTTTTTTCAAATACTACAATTTTTACAATTGCCCTACAATGTAACACTGTGCTTTCACATTTCACAGTTTCGTCGAGCTACTGTGGGACCTTCATTTATCGTGGTAGGGTCCAATGGATAACACAGTGTGTAAGAATCTTTGGGTTTCGGAAGTTGCCTTGCCATACAGTTCCCCAAACAGCTGAATAACTGCTCATCACACAAAAGGGATGAGAACTAGGCTACATAAGAAACTAGGCACGCAATAAGTACTGACTAGACACACTTTGACTCTGTTTTTGTGTTTCCTCGACTACAATTTTGGAGTAGGGCACATTCTGTCATTGGCAAGTTTCCCCTACCCCTCAGCAGCGCCACGAACAGCAAGCAGTGACAGCCCCCAATTTTTTCCTCCAGGGCCCGTGCTTCTCAATTACAGTTCTCATGGATGTATTGACACAAGATGTTGCAAACTAAGAATGTATGTTCATTGTGAGTGAAGGTCACCAGCTTTGAATTTTTGCTTGGGAGCTGGGGAGGCCCACGTGTCGCACACACGGTTACCAGACATTTGGTCGAAAAAAATTGGTCGACCAGACAAATGGTCGAACCAATTTGGTCGAAAACCAAATGGTCGAATTTTTGTATTTTTTTATTTTCACCCCTTTTTTTTTGTTTTTTGGGGGGCCCCCCCAACCCCCTTTTTTTCTCTAAAAAACCCTTTTTTTAAAAAACGAGAACCCGAAAAATAAATATATAAATTAAAAAAAAAATTCGACCATTTGGTTTTCGACCAAATTGCGTCGACCAAATGTCATTCGACCAGTTTTCAGTCAACCAAATGACTGGACACCGCACACACAGTGAAAGGTTCTATTGTTTTTTGACCTTGAGAGACAGGTACCATTCCGAAAGGGATTGAATTGAAGGAGGGGTGTAATAACGTAAAATATGATAGGGTTGTCCATTCCAAAACTGGACTTCGTTACATGTAAGTTCAGTTTATGAAAAATAATTGACACAAACGGAGTCTGCGTTACGCTCTGCATTACGCCAAGAGAATGAAAATGCTGAATATAATGTAAGTTTCTCTTTAGACTTTTTATACCAGAACTAGTCCAAATATCAATAGCTGACCGTTATTGCTGGGTTACATTGTACTCGTTCGTTCTGTGTGGCATATTGCAATGAAGCGCAAGTACAACCTTTGTGTGCTGGTTTTTCTACCGGGCACATGGGCAGTCCAGCGTCAACACGCTTGTAGACCACCACTCTTTTCCCCCTGGTTCAACGATAATAAATCATTACATTGTGCACCTCGGATTGTTGCCTCAGTTTATGCATTATGTTTAGAGCTGAACATACTCCATTGCACTATCCTCGGAAGCAAATAGCGGAGTACTTTCCACGTTGTGTTCTCTCGGTTCACATTGTGTCACATCTGTGCTAATTAGTGAAATGATTAATTGTAATAAAGATCGACTACTACAACACATTTCTATTTTTATGTTTTGCAAACAGGTACATCCTGCCATTCTGTGATTGTCATCTATTCCAGACCACAAACAATGGATTCTTCAACCGCCAGCTGCAGCAACATGTCAATCATTGGATTTATTTGACTCTTTTTTGGGACGATCGCCAAGGGCCGATATGCCCTTACGCTGTACCAGCGATTAGGAGCAACAACCTTTATGGTGGTCTTGTGACAAGTTGATGCACCAGCCTTGCAATTCACTGTGCAAACAAAGTGCTTCATTTACCCAAAACGAACACCCTGTGTACCCAAAAGGAACAGCGCGTGACTCACAATAAACATTTGCGGATGGAGAGCAAAGAAAAAAAGTTGAATTTTGATTGAATATGTCAATCGCCAAATGTTCTCAAAGCATTTAATTTGAAATAAATGTACTTTACCAATTGTACAGTCTTGCTGTTTCCTTTTAAAGTACAGTTTCATATTCCAAATTGTGACACGCTGTGTTGTGAGATGATGTGTGTTGTTTTCCGGGTTCTGCGTCAAGTAGCGTAGGTGACAACTGGGTGCGTTTGGCTACGCTGCCCAGTAACGTCAAGGAGAGAGGCGGAGAATATCAATGATTTGGTGATGTCAGGTTCAGGGGCGGGGGATATGATTTTGTGCTGCAAAGGCAGTCCACCCTGGCCAATGCGGCAACTGATAAGATTATCACAAGATGGCCGTGCCCTGCTGCCTGATTTCACTTGTGTACAAAAGACGGTAAGGTGCATAGAAAATGTTTGTACGATCGATCAACGTATGGGTGAAAACACATGGCCGAATCATAGGGACAATAATATTTCTGACCGCACCATTCCTTTAAGGTGTACTGTGAGCAGTGTAGATTATGTGGGAATCTTGGATTTCAAGAATATGAAGTTCCCTGGTATGGAGTTTGAGAAATGAAGTGGGCGGAATTGCTCCTGTTTTGTGGGAATATGGTTACTTGCAAGCATCCATACATCATTGTTGTTCACTGTGGAGGCAACAGTTTGGGCTATGTCACCGGAATTTCCTTAGAATTTGCCATGAAGGATGCATTTGGAAAGTTGATGGATCTGTTCCCACATTCCAAATTGTTTTTTCATGGATAGCTCAAAGACAAATGTGGAAGCGTTCTAATTTATTTTGTCCACAAATCGAGAAAGCAAGGCGCAATGTATGTGCTTTTTTGCAAGATGTTGGCATGACATCTTTTCACAATGAAAACATCAAATTTGATATTGTCAAACTTTTTCTAAGAGATGGAGTGCATTTGACTGATGTTGACAATCAGAATTTGCTTGAAAATGTAAAAAATGCATTGAAACAGTTTCTGCGGACATATACAATATGGATTGACTTATTTTTTACTAGTTGAATTAAACAAAAAGGAAAAACAGAAGCACTTTTTGTGAATATTAGAAACAAGAATTAAGTTCAGCAGAACATTTGTTAGTTCAGTATATAAAACCAAATAATCACAAAAAAATATAAAAGCCAGAAAAACAATAAAAAAGGTTATTTTAAGAGCCACCTTTTTTGAACGAAAAAAAAAGTTAATTGATTTTCATTCCCCCACCTCATGCCTGGAATTTCCAAGGTGTCCATGGACTTTTGTACTGTCCACGGACTAAGCAGGCTGCAAAAGGTGCTGTGATTGTTTTTTTAGTTTTATTTTTTAACTGTGAAAGGTGGCTCCTAAAGTAACCTTTTTTTGTCTTTTGTAATTTTGGGGTATTTCTTTTGTAGGAGAGGCAAGGTAAGGTGGGGGAAGGAAGGGAGGGGAGGGTTACAATCCACAGATATGGGGGAAGATAGCAGGGGAAGATGTTGGAAAGGCCTTAAATTTAAGGTAGATGGCAGTGTTTCTCATGCTCCTTGACCGAGGCCTTGAAAGCAGTACGAAACCGCCTCCCCCCTGCAGAACAGTGTGTTGCAGTACAAACATAGTACTGTGACCCTCGAAAGGTAAGGGTGAACAGTGTTCTGTATGGCCTGTGAGGAGGCCAACGGGATCCTCTGCCCCACAGGAGTAGCCTGTGTGGTGGTAGTAGCAGTTGAGGAAGATGGGGCCGAGGCCCTTAACCTGCTTCTCCTTCAGGAAGGAACAGCCTTTCTCAGAGCACCCGATGGTTGGATCTGGTGTGGCGGCGCATATAAGTGGTCCCATAGGATTACTGCCCTGGTTATCCATGACTAAGTACAATGTCGCACTCAGTGAATTTCACCTTTGCAGCCCGAGCCTTCAGTAGACCCCCAATGGTGGTAAAAACTGCCACACCCATGACTATTTCTGGGTGCTGGAGGTAGGCACTTCCTAGATGTCTTTTTTCTCTTTGTCATCATCTTCCTCAGCGTCACTCCACCTGTTCCCCTCTCCAGGCCCTACAGGTGGTTTTTTGTGGTGGTGGCCATGGGAAGGAGGGATGGCCATGATTGATGCCATTTTGCAGGTAAATCCAAGCAGGAACTCAGGACCTGCAAGCAGGTGTCTCTCCTGTGTAGCCAGATTGAGAATGACTAAAAGTAATGGTGGGTCCCTTCAGGGGAACCGTCTGTGGACCACGCAAGTGTCCGTCGACTACCAAGTCGAAATTGGCCTTGGAAAGTTGTGAAAAGTTGATAGATCAAGTACGTATTGGTCTAGGAGCTCTGCAAGGCTAAGCTTTCAACTTGGAACATCCTAGATTGGCCAAAAATGTGGTTTCAAACTGTCCACGGTCTCGGACACAGTCCGCAGACAGGCCATCACGCTGCATGGGTGTGGTTGCATGATGAAGTCCGGGGAACGTCCGCTGTGCTAATGGGTGTCCACGGACCTTAGCTGGCAGGAGACACTTGGCGCGGACTCATTACAAGTGCGTCTTATGAGACCGACATGTCTGGACACCCCATTGTGTAAGTGGACACCCCAGAAAGCCTAATAGTCTGCGGACTATTAATTGAGGTTTTAAAAAAAAGGATGCATCACAGAATAATATACAAGATATTTAGAGTAGAAAAAATAAATGTATTTATGAAAGGGATCAGAATGGGAAACATAAATGGGAGAATTTTGAATTTCTAGAAAGTCATCAGGGAGGGAGGGTGAGAGGTTTCATCAAACCGTCTTTAATTTATATTTTGTGAATTTCATTGGGGTGATTGCTGGGGGTAAGGAGGACAGGTGCAAGTAGGATAGTGATAATCAACATGATTTTTTACATACATTGAAAGTTCCTTCAAATTATTGCTAAATTCATCCAATTTTACAGACAGATCATGATTTTATTATGTACAGTTGGGGATTGGGCTTGTCTTTCAGATTGTTGGGATTCTCCATAAATAATTTGTGGTGTACTTTCTTCAAGTAAAGTATGTACTATAAGAAAAGAAGAAATTATTATTTCAATGAGCTCTGTATAAATTACATTATTTGTTTCTATTGAAAGATGTATTGTTTACCATTATAGATATCATCACCACTCATTTCTTCTTTGGGAAAGTGTTCTTCTGGCCACTCAAGTGGGTTTGTCATTTCTGTCAAAATAAAAAATAGTGATATTTGCTTATGACATGATCCAGAGGATTCTAAGTGCAGACCCGGAGATCAAACCTGTGTTGCTTCGTGTCAGTTTGCTTCCAAGGCGAGCACGTTGGCCCTGAGATATCCTCCCAGGATAGAGAAATGTTTGTGAGAAATGTTTGGTGAGAGGTTGTTTTTCAATGGGCTGCTGGTGTATCTCAGTCTGTACGAAGAGTTGTACTGATCTGATCATTTGTGGTGTACAGTTATGGTTTGTGCTTGGTGCATTCCATATTGGGTGCTAAGTGAAAAAAATGTTTTTACATCCTGAAATGTTGAATTGTACAAAAAGTTATATTTGGGTGTAGTAAATATAATTAATCTTGTTTTATGTATATGTTTATGTTGGTTGAAGGGTACAAAATGTTCTGTTATCCCCTGTGCTTCTCGGTTCTGTTGATGCTACCTGCTGTCTGCAGACTTTCATTCTGTCCACGGACTCTATAGCTGCTACAGTGGGAGTGAGTATGATATAAGGAACCTGTAGAAAATTAAGGGTGCACTGGGAAAAACCGATGAATTTCAGTGAAAAAATGTGTTAGAGGGACGTTATGGTTAAGTTGCACTACCCGGGTTCATAAATGAAACAGCACCATCTTTTATTTTTTGCATGCAAGAGATAGCTGTGGTTATACCCCAGGTTATAGGTAGATTATAGCCAATGGTATCTGAAAAATAAAACACAGAAAAAAGCAATTTGCAGGCCAAAAACTATTGAAATGCCATCAGGCTAGAGATGGAAGGAGGCAAGTGAAATTTAGGAGCTGGAGGGGGTCTTGCAACATGAGGTTCAAGCATGTTTCCCATACCCTTGGATACTACCTGAGGTATACCTGAAATTTCAACTGAAACTGCGTCACAGAAACTATGAGTGTTTTTGGGGGAAATGGTAGAGGGCAGGGGAGGTAAGGAGGGCATCAGTGGAGTATGTTGAGCTGGCACATATGAGGGGGGCACTTGGTGAGATTTTAGCTGTTTTTGTCGATATTCACGGGTATAAATCTACTGGTAGCCTTGGGTATTCGTAGTCGATACTACAGATAGACACAGGTTTATGTCGTTTATTACTATTATACCCATGGCTATGGGAAAAAAGTAATTAAAAGACAGTCGTTTCAACAGATACAGTGAGGTCGGGGCATGTCGATGACTAGTGACCGGTCTGTGTTTTAAAATATTCAGTGGGCAACACAAAAAGAACTATGCCACTTTAAAAAATGAAAACTGTTAAAAAAAAAAAAAATAACAAGCTCAAATAAAGAATATGCACAAATTACAAGGGAAGAGAACAAAGGTTGGTTAAATTAGGTTTTTGCTTTTTGTAACTTGTTGAGACTCAGACAGAACTGCACCATCCACAGACAAAAGGCAGTGAGGAACAGTAAAGAAGAAGGCTCAAATACCTGTGTGTACGCCAGTGACCTTCCTTGAATGTTATAGACCAAAATTGCACAAATCTTCCTTATTCCACCTCCACACCTGTGGTCTGATGTCATTTGGACTTTTAAAACTCTGCATATATGTGTTTTCGATCATGTAATTAAAGGAGAGTTCCGGGACTTTTTTTTTATTGTCCCTACGGTTCGGCCATGTGTTTTTAAGCATAACTCGGTAGATCGTAGAAAACTTTCCTATGGACCTTACCCGACTTTTCGTCCATTAACGCAGTCGAAATCAGCCGCCATTTTATGATAATCCTATCATTTCCCCCCATCGACCTGGCTCACCTGCTTTTGCGGCACTAAATCAAATCCCCCGCCCCTGAGCCTGACATCAGCAGACGCGTACCGCCCATTTCCCAACGCCAAAGCACGTTTCGTGTCAACAATCGCTGCGCCTCAGCTAATGAAGTGTCGCCATGGAAATGGCAGGACGCCTCTTTCCTCAATAAGTATAAACACACCGTTTCACAACACACAGCAGCAGATTTTCGATTCCATTCCTCTCTCTGTGTTACTTTGAGTATTCTGTGACTCGTTTCTGTGCTCTGGTCAGCTACCTTCGCTGCTTCTAGGCCTTGTGAACACCTGTACCATCTCTGTAAATTATTTTACTTTCTTTACCACACAATGGCTACAATAATGCCGTATATGTACGAGCCCGAGTACACAGAGGAAGAACTACTGGAAAGGCAAGCACGCGAAAACGATGGGGATTCGGACGGCAGTTGGGAGGACCAGTCAACGGATGAAGAGCCTGGACCATGTCGCATGGACGGCGTCTCCACCTGGTGCACGTGCAATCGGTGCGAGCTAATGCCAACTGAGGAGGAGAACTGCTGCTGCCGTGAAAATTCCGGGTGCTTGGCCTACATTTCAGAAGGCGAGCCAAGTCCGCCATGCATCACCAAGCTGCCAGAGTTCAGGGAAGCCTGCCTCTCACGGACCGTGTTGAGGATGATGATGGTGCTTATGCACGAACTTCGCGGCACTGTTCGTCCGCGTAATCCGAGTAACGAGTAAGTATACTCTGGTTTTGATGTCAGTGATGCCACTACTATGTCATGGTCGTCTCCCACATATAAAATTACATCTACATATCATTCGAATGCATGTAAACTGGTTCCATATTGTGCATTTTCTAGATAGAATTTTTTTCAAAGCAGAATGACATTTTTTACCTGAATCGACATTGATAAGAAAGTTTTGTCATTTTAATACAGTTTGCATCTTTCATTTTCACAGGTGGTACAGGCTGGTGGCCTATCGTTGCTTCACTTGGTGGCTTCACGGGAGGCTCGGACACCGCGTTCGGAGAGTAATACCTGCCTGTGCGGTACTTGCCATTAGACAACATTTCCCCAGCGACAGTGGACAATACCGCGGATTTTCCCTGGATGTGCTGCAACCGGAACTTTACAATGTGTAATGTTTATTATTTATGTTCAATTGAAATTAAGATCTAAAATAAAACCCAACATATATTTTAACAATGGTTGTTTGGATTTTTTAAATGAATCTAGTGTGTCTCCATTGAATAGTCTTCCTGTGCCTTGTCTTGTCACACCACATGTCTCCGGCCAGAATCCTGCAGCCTGCCTCTTACATGCAGTTAGATGGCCTCTCCTTGGTGAGGCCCTGCGGCAAACGAGTCTTGTCTGCACGACCACCGCCCCAATCCACCCCCCCGCCCTATCAAAGGCAGTTCGCACCGGGGTACTTGCGCTGGCAAGTGGAGCTGTCAGGGAGCGATAAAGGCCAAGAGGTGCCGAAGACCATGTACACTTCAAAGTGGTCTATAGAGCATGGGTTGTTGTTCCCATGTCTACCTCCAGACCCCGTGTCTCCTGCCAAGCATCCCCCCTCACGCTGGACGGCCCCCTGCAATCCACATAAGTGTGTCTCCATTCACGAGTCTTCCTGTGTCTTGTCTGCACGACCACCGCCCCAATCCACCCCCCTGCCCTATCAAAGGCAGTTCGCACCGGGGTACTTGCGCTGGCAAGTGGAGCTGTCAGGGAGCGATAAAGGCCAAGAGGTGCCGAAGACCATGTACACTTCAAAGTGGTCTATAGAGCATGGGTTGTTGTTCCCATGTCTACCTCCAGACCCCGTGTCTCCTGCCAAGCATCCCCCCTCACGCTGGACGGCCCCCTGCAATCCACATAAGTGTGTCTCCATTCACGAGTCTTCCTGTGTCTTGTCTGCACGACCACCGCCCCAATCCACCCCCCCGCCCTATCAAAGGCAGTTCGCACCGGGGTACTTGCGCTGGCAAGTGGAGCTGTCAGGGAGCGATAAAGGCCAAGAGGTGCCAAAGACCATGTGCACTTCAAAGTGGTCTATAGAGCATGGGTTGTTGTTCCCATGTCTACCTCCAGACCCCGTGTCTCCTGCCAAGCATCCCAGCTCACGCTGGACGGCCCCCTGCAAACCGCATAATGCCACGACATATACACGTCATTCATTCACAAACACACCCCTGTTTCGAATTCTTTATAACCCACTTCATATTTCTAATGAGAACTACTTTGCGCTTTGCTAGTCCTACCGTGAAGGTGCTGGTTATCTGCTCTTCGTCTCTGTGAACTTCCGTGACCACTTCGAGGAAACTCGTCAGTTTGCAACCTGTGAACTGCTCCCTGTTCTACGACAAGAAACTACTCTGATCCCTGCATCTAACTGTTTGTTCGTCAAGGTAAGGCCATGTACCATAATCATTTTGCGTGCAATTTCTTTTCGTTCAAGACAGTACATGCAAGTAACTAGTCACATGTTCTGAGTTTAGTCAAATTATTTTTCTATTTTTTTAAAGTTATTCAAATACTTATCCGCATGTGAATAACGTGTATAGTTCCAAGAACCAAAACGAACCTTGCATTGAACCTTTTATGTGTCATTTAATTTTTTAACACATTGGTATTCATAGAGAATTGTTGATCTTTACTTTTCAGAACTTTCCACAATGCCTGCCTGTTCCATTGACGGTTGCCCTTCGAAGACCCATAATAAATCTGAAGGTATTATAATGCATGTTTTCCCTAAGACAATAGATCAGATAAGAGAATGGGTCCGATATTGCGGATATCCACCGTCTGAGCTTGAAAGTAGAGTCCTAGAAGTCTTTGCGGACAAGAGGGGTGATCGATACCGCATCTGCAGCAGGCACTTTAGCTCAGACATGTACTCCACATCATTGCTAATAAAGAAGAACACACCGCGAGCGAGGCGAAAATTGCTCTCAACCGCTATTCCCACTCTATTCGTCCACATCCCTCCACTGGTGAGTCAAGTTTATGTATTTATCTCTCGGCCTTGCGGTAGTGTGTAGCATTAGCTAACAATAATTTCCCCATTTATGTATCCACTCAATATGAAGGCAGAAGATTCTCCATCCGTGTCGTTATTGCAGTCATCAGCCACTTCAAGCGCCTATCGGGTAATCTTACTTGGCTATTCTGCCACTGACTTGTTTTAGGCATGTAAATCAATAGTTTTAATTTATCGTGTAATTATTTTACCTAATGGTACACCCTTGTACTCGTCCTCTAGTCTTTGTTTTCAGTTATAATTATTGTTATCCAAAATAATGCAAGTACTGTCTTTCAGGGAGATGCTGAGGAGTCCAACGTATTGACGACTACCGTTGATGTCACTCAGATGCTCGAGGTACGTTTCAGGACAGTTCCATCGATGGAGATCATCAGATCTTGCATTCTTGTAGCGTGATTGTTACACACAATGTTTCTTTCGTTTTTAGCCATTGATATGTCCTTCTGTCGTCGCCCTCCTATGTGTCTTCTTTTTTCAATATTGTGTTCATTACTAATGAAAGTCCTATGTTTCAGGGAGTCGATGGAGCATTAGTCCAAGAAGAATATGGGGGAGCGTGCAGTTACGGGTCGGCGCAACAGCTTGCAGAAGTGTGCACCGCAGTTACATCGTCCCTTGATGTTCTTATGCATTTCGAGGTATGGATACTGACAGTTCGATCAAGCGAAATCATATGACGTCATTACATCCGCTATACTTCCTTCTTTATTAACGCAAGTACTATGTTTCAGGGAGATGACGGAGCTTCTTCTACAAGAACATCACCCCTAGTAGTTGATGCAGATCTCTGGGTGGTGACACTTCCAACGATCGAGCAAATCGAATCATATTTACATATCCATTATTTATTTTAGACAACTGATCGTTTGTGCAGGTCTATTTAGATGAGCCGTTCACGCCTGCACAAAGTTTCTGTTCTTTTTATCAAAATAGAAAACCATACTAATGCAATTACTGTGTTTCAGGGAGTCACTGAAGCCTCATCTTCAATAATATCATCAATGGAAGTTTATGAGGAGCCCGAGGTATGGATCTTGACAGTTCCATCTAACTAGATCAACAATGCGTGAATAATTGTCGTTTGAATGTTCTACACAAAGCGTTCATTCGTGTTTTGCTATTGACATGTACGTGGGTATTGGTCCCCAAGTACATTTTGTGTTTTCGATATTATTATACATACTAATGAAAGTTCTATGTTTCAGGGAGTCGATGGAGCGTCAGTGCGTGATGGATGTGCTTATCAGGAAAATATAGTCGTTGCAGCGCAAGAGGAAGTGGAGACATGCACACACGAGTCGGAGCAACAGCGTCCTGATGTTGAAGTTCGAGGCAAGAAAGTTTCAAAGAAAAGAAAGCAAAAGA
Source organism: Ambystoma mexicanum (assembly GCF_040938575.1). Classification (NCBI taxonomy): domain Eukaryota; kingdom Metazoa; phylum Chordata; class Amphibia; order Caudata; family Ambystomatidae; genus Ambystoma; species Ambystoma mexicanum. The sequence goes on along the minus strand of NC_090927.1, from coordinate 579,913,839 downwards.
AGGTTAGTGTCCTGGTCACTATATTATGTTGTTTTTCACTGTTAATAGTTCAATACTGTAAGTTGTGTTTAAACTGAACATCCCTTTTCCAATCTGTCCTCTAGTTGCGAGTGGTTGTACGAACTAGATCTACACAGACAGTGAAGCGAACGAGAGATGTTGCTTGTCAAACCTTTTGGCAGGGACTTGAGACTGGAGATGCATCGTGCCAATGGGAAGAATATGAATTGATTGACAACGGAGCTATACCACCACCAGCCATTGATAGTGAATGTCCTCCTGGTAGTTCGGATGCAGTCGGAGATCAATTCACAGAATCCACACCCGCGAAAACTAAGACCGCGAGAAAGTTGAAGAAATTGTTTTATTCACCCATCGCCAGAGAAGGAACGGATGTTGCAATGGAAGAGAATGAAGTGGACGACAATGAAACACCATCAATATCACTGAACATAGCGGAAGACGATACCAGAGATTCTACCTTTCATGTGAGTGACATGTCCTCAACGTTACAGGCCGAACCAGCTGGGATGCAGAGTGACAGTATAAGGAAAGAGGCCAAATTCATTGTATTCGATAGTTGTTTGATTGATATTATTATTCGGATGAAATGTGGGCATTCGGTTGGTGGGGAAGTATGTGGGGAGTAATTGATTAATGTGACTCGTGCAATTCGAGGCACTAACCTTAAAATACATGCCACCTGTACAAAATATCATCCTTTCTCATGGTCTGCACAACCTATGCTGGGACAACTGCCAGCAGGCAATCTACTTTGTGCAGCGGCTGCACTTTTTAGTGGTTCAAGTCTTAAAAAATTAGAGTCTTTCTTTCAGTTTGTGGGAATCCATTTCATTGCGAAAACTCAGTTCTACAAATACCAAACCGATTATCTATTTCCAGCCATTAGCGAAGCTTGGAGAATGGAAAAAATGTCTATTGATAGTACATTCGCGGGCAAACGGTTCAGGTTAGCCGGTGATGGACAGTGCGACAGCCCAGGATTTTCAGCCAAGTACTGCACCTACCACTTTCAGGACATGGAAAGTAAGAAAATTGTGAGTTCGGTGGTCGTGAAGGTGTCACAAAGTACATCCTCAGTGGCCATGGAGAAAGTTGGCTTTGTAGCATCATTGCAAGAACTACAATCGCGGGGAATGGTGATCGACCTGATAGCCACGGACAGACACGTTTCAATTGCCAAGACAATGAGAGAACAGTACAAAAATATAAATCACCAATTTGACGTTTGGCATCTTGCAAAAACAATCAATAAAAAATTGGCGGCTGCAGGTAAAAAAAAAGAAACGCAAGGTATTTCACAGTGGTCCAAGTCAATCAGCAACCATCTTTGGTGGAGCTCAAAAACATGTGGAGGGTCGTTGGAAATCCTACTGGAAAAATGGCGGTCAGTAATGCCACACTGTACAAACGTTCACCGATGGAACACGAACCAACATTTCCACAATTGTGAACATGGCCATTTGTCCACAGAGGAGGCACGGAAGAAGAAGTGGTTGATTCCTTCATCACCCACTCACAAAGCCATTGAAAAGATTGTATTTGATAAAACTATAACAAAAGCTTTGAGGGGACTCACGGAATTCTGCCACACAGGAGATTTGGAGGTGTTCCACAATATGTGCCTAAAGTACAGGCCAAAACGATTGCATTTTGGCATGGAGGGCATGATAAATCGGACTCTTCTAGCGGTCTTGACACATAACCATAATGTTGGCCGTCAACAAAGTAGGACGACCGGAACTTTAGGGACGCTTCGCTACAATAAGGCCTTCACTAAAAGAAGTAAACAATGGGTGATCAAACCAGTGTTTGAGGATATGCAATATGAGTTTATTGAAAGACTTATTGTTGACGTCCTAGATAGGCACATAAATGGAGTTGTGAACGAACCTGTGCAGGGGACAACTGCATTGCCACCCAACATTGCCTGTGTTCCATGTCCACCTAAAGAAGAGCTCATTGAGAAATACACATCACGGTTTAAATGATTGTAATTTGATTGTCTGTTCTCTCGAGTCTCCTCATGTTGCAGGCCCATTGAATATGTGTAGCTATGTATTGTGTAAATAAAAGTGATTGCTCAGTGTACATGCAATGTGTCTCTCCACCGTTGCCCCTCCCTTCACTGTGCAGTTGTGCGAACCACCCGGGTGTCACCTGTGACTTTGCTCTGGAGTCTCCTCATGTCGCAGGCCCATTGAATATGTGTAGCTATGTATTGTGTAAATAAAAGTGATTGCTCAGTGTACATGCAATGTGTCTCTCCACCGTTGCCCCTCCCTTCACTGTGCAGTTGTGCGAACCACCCGGGTGTCACCTGTGACTTTGCTCTGGAGTCTCCTCATGTCGCAGGCCCATTGAATATGTGTAGCTATGTATTGTGTAAATAAAAGTGATTGCTCAGTGTACATGCAATGTGTCTCTCCAACCTTGTTCATTTGCGCATTAAATTAAACCAAACAGTAATATAAATCATTTTTCAAAAAATATAGAATGTCTCCGTATTTATGGTTCTGTTGGGCTGCAAAGCACGCAGACAAAATGCAAAGATGGAGTGTAAATTTCAAGTCCTGTGAGATGGCCTTAAACTGAATGTAGCTAACTAGGAATGTGTGCTCGTTCAAAGTGAAGGTCAGCTGCTTTGATTTTTTCTCAGGTGCCAGAATGGCCCACGACTCAGTATAAGGTTCTATTGTTATTTGACCTTGACAGGCCGGGACCACGTAAGAAACGATAATGAATATAATTTCAGAAACGAAAGCCATTTCATGTTCGTTCATTAGAAGAAATAACGTCGGCATAGAAGGAGTGGTATTTCGGGGCTGCCCTACGCACAGACACAATGGAAAATGCAAATATAATGTAAGTAACTCTTTAGATGAGTTTATACCGCAATTTAATTACTATACAGTAGCTTACCGCGCACTAGAACCGTCTCCTTTTACGGAAGCACCTCAAAACCTACCTCTTTGCTTCTGCTTTCTCTCCCCCTCTCCCCTGCTACAACTGGTCCACTGTCTGCGATCTCGGTCCTGGGCCCTTCATCTCTCCACCTGCACTCCCTGTCAACCCCTGCACTGGGGGACTGTCTCAGTATCCTACAGCCCCCCCTTGACGTATAAAACCCAGTTGCACTGTCCTAGCTATGAAATAATTTCCCGACCTAATATATAAAATGAATAATTTTAATAAAGATCTGATGGTGAGACTAATTTCATTTTTTATGTTTTTCAAACAGGTACTTCATCCATTACTGTCTGTGTCACGAGTACCAGACACCGGCGGATGGCTTCTATAATCGCCAATTGCTTATCCGCGTGAACAACGTTAGCACCCTGACCATTTTGTGGGACGATCGCCAAGTACAAGTATGCCCTTACGCGGTACTAACGGCTAGATGCAACATACAGACCATTGTGGTGGCCTAGTGCCTCGTTGTTGGAACAGCCATGCAATTATCAGTGCGACCGAAGAGCTTATTTTATCGTAAACCAACACCCTGTGTACTGCACACGAACATCGCTTGCCTCAAGACGAACTATTTTGGATCGAGAGCAAAGAAAAATGCAAATCGCTGAATATTCTCTAAACATTTGATGTCAAATAAATGTACTTTGCCAAATTTACAATCTTGCGGTTTGATTTAAAAGTACAGTTTCATATTCCGAATTGTGGCGCGCTGTGTTGTGAGCTAATCTGTGTTGATTTCCGGGTTCTGTGTAGAGTCGCGTAGAAGACGCCTGTGCGCGTTTGCCTACGCAGCACAGTCACGTCACGGATAGAGGCGGGGAATATGAATGTTTTGATAAAGTCTGTTTCAGGGGCGGGGGATTTGATTTAGTGCCGCAAAAGCAGGTGAGCCAGGTCGATGGGGGGAAATGATAGGATTATCATAAAATGGCGGCTGATTTCGAGTGCGTTAATGGACGAAAAGTCGGGTAAGGTCCATAGGAAAGTTTTCTACGATCTACCGATTTATGCTTAAAAACACATGGCCGAACCGTAGGGACAATAAAAAAATAGTCCCGGAACTATCCTTTAATTACGTGTAGCCGCTGCTACATGGGGCGATGGACCGGTTGAGCATACCCTCGGCTATTAATGGGCCAATAAGACCTTGTGTATTTTGGTGGGTTGCACTACCAGTGGCTTTAACGCTTCTCATAGCCACGCATATAACCGCGGCTATACAGGTAAAGGTGACAAGTGTGCTCTAAGGATTTGAATAGGTTGGCACATTGGTAACCAAACTTGGACACTTAGGATATGAGCCAGACATAGAGTAGGGGGAGAGAGGCCCATGGAACGTTCTTCCTTCAGTTAAAAGTTACCATCCTTCCTTCTCAGTACAAGAGACCGGGCAATCCCTTTGTACTTGGCCTTGTGTCTTGTCTCGTGTCTATATGTGCATTTAGGGACTACTGCAGGTGTCCTATATATGTTTGCTTCTTATAAATGTCCAGTGTTCTCCAATTATGGGTCACATGTGATGGGACCATGTTTGGAATAGATTTACTTCTTATTTATTGAGATTTCAGCCAATATTAATGTGTGTGTGTTGTGTTTAATGTTGCCACCAGGGACACTCTTGAGTTATTCTTCATGGAGTCTTTTGGCTTACGGTTTCATTGCACCTGGCTACCAGCTGGTTGTGCTGTTATACAACTTTAATTAATCTGAGAGTATACTGCTTGCATCTTGGGAATTGCTATCTCGTGCCTCTGTTTCGCTCTTCGGATCCCCCCTAATTTCACTGTAACCTTGGCACTAGTTACCAGCCACTGTCTGAGCTCTGCACAAATATGTATTTTTGTTGATTCAGCCTTTTGAGGTTTCCCGATGCTTTGAGACCTGTGTTTATTCAGAGACGTGCTGTGGCTTCCATTTTTAAGAAGATAGCTGCTTAACTACACTGTTGCTTCTATGCTAGCAAGCTATATTCGCATGCCGTTCATGTTGCATTCACCTTATACATTTGTCATGTTAGTGTTCTTCATGTCTGTGGATAATATGTTAATTTTCTTCATGTCTAAATGCATATATTACCTATTGTACGTGCTCTTCGTGTGGAGTGCATATTTCCTTCATGTCTAATGCACGCGCTTTTACTATTACAACATTAGTTTGAATGCTTTGTCTCATCTTCAGCTGGCATTGTCCCCAAGCCGTGCTGTTCCTGCAGGGGATAAGGGTGGAACGGTTGTCTCAGTGAGTAACTGTTAGGTAAGATTTTCATATTCATTATAAATCTTCCTGACCTGTGTCAGCCCCAGATCTTTTTTCTTTGACTGGGTAACTATTTTACCTTGTCCCTAGGTGAAGGGGAAACGTTTTCCACTTTCACCTAGTCTTTTACTCTTTTTATGGGTGACCTTTCAAAGTCTCTCCATAGTGTATGGTTGAAGTTATAGTTTCCTACAACTTTTGGGTTTAGGCTGGGTTGCGACTATGGGCTCCCCTGTTCATTTCTCTTTCATGCACTTGGGTGAACTACAGTTCCCAATTAGTAAGGAGGGATTTTCATCCCCCATTACATTTTATATATTGAGCCAGCACACCCCACCTTATATGGAGTGCTGGTGGGATACAATGTATCTCCTTTCCAACTTACCTGTAACATTTGTTACAATTACAAGTTTGCTTGAATGGCTGGTGGCAGTGGTTTTACCTTCATGGCGTTTAGTCAGTTTTACTCACAGGCTGTTAATTCAGCCTTGGTAAGGCACAGAAGGGCCACCATTTTTCTAAAATGGTGGAATCCTTGTTTTGTCTTCATTTCTTACTTGTTTGTAGTTTTTGAGGGCTTCCCCTGCCATTCTAGGTGAGAACGACCTCAGTGAGAGTTGTGTCTTCGGCAGAAATACTTTGTATTCCCCGCCAAAGCTTCAGGTTGTCTGAGAAGGCAGGAAACGAGGGAGGAGTCCACAACTCTGCAGCCCTTTGTCTTTCACCTAGCCTGAAAGGAGCAGTCTCAATTGGGGGCTGTCTGTCCTGATTGGACAGCCAGCCTGACCCTTTCTGTAAAATCTGTGGAGAGATTGCAGAAGTTGTGCGCTAGTTCCTGTTAAATACTCCAAATCTGGAAGCTGCTGACAAGTCCACCACTGTAGCTGAATCCAAAGAGGAAGATGAAGTAAACGCGGCTCTGATGATTTCCAGTGACCGGAGAGCCTGCGATGTAACCATAGCCTATTATAACCGTTCCTTCCAAGCAACCTGGGGACTAACCCGAGCCAGAGCCTGGTGAGATCCACTGAATTCAAGAAGACCTGCATTTTTAACCATCCCACATCGTGCTGCAACCTTGCGGGCTGCAATATTCCAATACCCTGGAACCTCAAGACATGTGCATGGTCTTCCAAATTCTGAATTGAGCTGAAACTAACATGGCCTCCTGCTGGATCTCCATAGACACAATTTAGTCCATGAAGTGCCTCACCAGAGTGTTGGACGAGAACCTGACCAGTGATATTCAGTCTTCTCCTGACTCCCGAAAAGGGTGCCAAACCACAGAACCGCATCCAGCCATGAAGAAACTCTTGATTGGAGCATTCCCTGTTGATCCGTGCAGCAAAATCCCTTCCAGTGTCCTGTTTTCAGTCTTCACAACAAGGAATCTATTAACAGGTTTTTTTGGTTGCAGATACTGAAGTCCTCCTGCTGCAAACTCTTCTTCTGTGCTGAGGTACTGTGTTGGCTTGGGTAGTACTTACTATAAGTCTCTTGCGATTGGGAGTCTTCTCATCCAGTTCCCCCGGGCCCACTGCTGGAATCCTTCTAGGGTGCCACCACTGAAGTCCCGGGACCCTAACCAACTTTAAAGTGAAATATTTACTTGTTTGAAGAGAAGTCCTCATGAACTCTTTTGTGTGCGAGTGAGGAGTCGTTTGGGCCCCCCTTGCACATTCTGCATGTTATGGACCACTTGCTCGTGCAATAGCGGGGGACGCCTCCATTGCCCGTATGCTAACATTAGCATAAGTGGGGCCATTGCAGGAGACACTTGGCTTCAATTTTGTGTGCCCTCAACTCCATCTTTGGACTAGGCCTCACTTTGATACTACGAAAAGGCTTCTCTCCCCTCTGCAGCGCCGCGCACAGCACGCTCATGCCCCCACCTTTTCCTCCCTGTCTGAAACCTTCACAACTCCCTTTCTTACGGATGCGCCGAGGATAATTGAAACAAATAACTTAATGTATCATCTCACTCTTCCTCTGTGATCACTGTCCTGTGTGTGAACCAGCTCGAACCATGCCTTGTAGCTCATCCATCTCCACAAACCTGCCCCTGCCCTGTGACCCCGCTGTTGGAAAATGACTGCCAATGTAACCCTGTACCCTCCTAAGGTATTCGCTTGATATACCAAAAGTGTGACCCTGCTGTGCAGCCCACCCCACAGTGCCCCCAATAATCCCAGACCTCTGTCTCAGTATATTGTGCCCTAAATTGAACACTTGTCATTATAACTCCCCACTTGCCTTGATGTGCTAAGAACCACCCGGTCGTCCAGGTTATCACAGAGACCAAGCCCTCTACACCTTGTGCCCCGTAAAAGTCCCAATGAAAGATGGTATAATCACAAGCATGTAATTTATAGGTTTTCTAGATTTATTCAAAGGTATATTAATGATCATTGTTTATTGTATGACTAGTGGTAGTTTTTCATGCTAGCTTAGTTAGTGTCCGTCCTATCTCACCGTGACCTAACCCTCACGCCACCCGGACACAGGCAGGTGGACCTCGTGACGCTCACCCTCTCGCCAAATGAGCCGCCAACCCGGAGGAAGCAGCACCTAAAGATACATATATTACCTTGCTTTTCGTCCAATCCTGAACTATTGTAATCCCTTATGTAATGATGTCACGGATGATGCTTTTTCCCCTTACAAGTTCATGTAATTGTATTATTTGCCAGAGCACTCTCGAGGCAGCAGAGTTCTCTGGATGCCAACTTTATATAAACTTTATCTAAATCTTGCAACCTGTCCTCCTAGTCTCATTCCCCACTGGGGTGTATTATATTTTATGAATATGCATGTTTAAGTCGGGGAGTGAGCCTTTACATTTGGTGACCCCCGCAACGTGATCGAGAGAGGTGCGCCGAGGCCCGGGCCATGCGGCGAGATCCGGGACGCCCCCAGCAAAACCATTGCCTCCGTGGTTGACCAGTATGCGCACAAAACGAAAGGTGCAAAGGGTCCCCGTCATCTTTGCAAATATCCAACTAATTCCTCGCCGAGACGGGTCACGGCTTGGTTGTGGTGTGGCCCCGATTGTGGATAGACCGTGAATGGAGGCTCTCGGACCACCCGGCTGAACGCGTGAGTACTGGTTGCGAGATTCTCAGGGGAGAGGGAAACATTGAGAAATAATTGTGCAAAAGACAAAGGGTGATGAAAATAGTGAGAAGGTGAAAACTGGAAGTTGGGTTCAAGGCCTGTGTGAGTGAAATTGTGAGGCTTTTTCTTATCTATCCTTTATATGGCCATTAGGTTGTTGTGGAAAAAGAGATAAAGAAGAATACGGGATCCTAGCTCCGAAGGGGGGTAGAAGACGGCGCCGCGTAGCATTGTCTCGACCAGTGCAGGGAACAAGTGGAAATAAAGAGAAAAAAGTAGGAGTCTCATATATTTAGTAGGCTCGGAGTAGTAATTTAGAATATACTTTTTTCGTGTGAGCAGAATTCTTCAAAGAGGTAGCATAAGGGGGCTCGGGGCTCAGAGGTGGGGAGTGAATGAGGAGATAAGAAGGAGGGGTAAAGAACTCAAACAAATTGAAGGGGTGATCTAAAACAAAAAATAGTACATGTTACACGTTCAATGTTGTTGAAGTTCATTGTGTTGGTTTGTCGATAAGTATATGTGTGTCTATGTGTTCTCTGAAATAAGCTTTGATGATAATTGCTAGTAATAATTTGTGATTCCTGCAAAAAGGTGTAAGTAAAAAAGGTTATTGGTATTTATGATGATGACAGTGAAATAAGGTTGAGAAAAGGTGTCAGAGAGGGTGTGTATTTGATAAATTGCATTGTTTAATTACACTCCTAAAAAGAGCGAATACCTATAAGAATACAAAATAAGGTGTCATGGGGGGGGGAATACACCGTTAGCGCATATTTGGCAACACCTCCCTTTGTATAGTGAAAAAATACAGAAATATCACGAACAATGGCTAACTGAAATAAAAGGAGAAGGGTCATCCACAATATGGCCAGAGGGAGGGTCCTTCGAGAAAAGAGTGTTAGATCTTATAGCAACACATTTGCTGGCCAAATACAGGGGGAAGCAATTGCAAAATAGGCGGGAAGTATTAGACTTATGGAGAATGTTTGAGGAGGCAACCCCTAGCGGTGAGGGAAGTAAAGAAACATCAGTAGAAAAACTGATAGCCCCGGAGGGGGTTGAGTGAGCCACAGCGATGAATGTACAGTAAAAACAGGAGAGAATTACCTCATTAAACTTTAACCGTTACTGACAAGGCCTGCTGTGGGATACAGTGAGCCCTGGTATGTGCCGGCACCGAGCACCCCGGCAGCAGCAGCTGCCACAGCCCCACCACCGTACGAAACAGGAGGACTATACGGACCAACTAGTGCCCCTCCAGTGAATTTAGCGCAGTTAACTGGAGCCCAAATGGAAGTAACACGACGAAGAACATTGTGTGATAAGGGCCAAATGTTGCCTGGGGGAGGAGAAGTACCACAATTGGTAGCAATCGATTTGACACCTCTGCCAGGTGTAGAAGGGGGATCTACACCATCCCCACCGCCACCAGCGCAGATACCGAAAGGGCAAGAACAAGAGTGGCAGTCAGGAGAGTTCCTCTTCCATTTAAACGGCAAACCTGTAAGAATAATACGACCGGAGACACCAGACAACCAAGGAGGAGAGGGACAGGGAGACAGGGAGTCAGAAGAAGAAATAGATGAAGTATGGAGTGATTTAGACGAATACAAAGATGGGGCAGCAGCGGCGGCGTCTCCACTGCCATTTCGATTTGACCAAGAGGAGGGAATCCTCCCAAGTTGGCAAGGGAGGTTGAGGCAAAGAGTAGGAAACATGTTGGTAAGTAAAATAAAGAAGGGAACGGTAAGTAAAAAAGAAGGTAAGGCCAAACTACAGATGATGCCTCTGATACATAAGGGAGCAGGGAGACCACACTACATACCATGGGCACAAATGGACAAAAATAACCTGTTGAAACTCCTCCCTCCACTTTCGGGTGGGGCGGGGAAGTGGATGCAGGCATTCGAGAAGAACACAGCATGGGTACCATTAGCCATAGGGGATGTAAAATGTTTACTGGTGTCCGCCGTCGGTGACCAAGCAGACGGAGTGTGGGTGAAGGCTGGATTCCCGGGGGTAACAATGAACTGTGACCGCCATGATGGGTCGTCATTCAATAATGTAAGGGCGCAAGTGTGGGATGCATTACGGAGAACTTTTCCAGATACTCCAGATTTAGATTTAGTGATGCAATGCACTATGAAAGAGGAGGAAGAGCCTGCGCAATTCATCCTCCGGGTGCAAGACCTGTGGCGATCAGAAACGGGCACCGCGTGGGACCAATCCACCGCCTTGTTTTACTTTATAATTAAAAAGGGGCTCCCGAAGGAGGTACAGAAGGCCTTGGATAAAATAGCTGGGATAGAAGCCAAAGGCTGGCGGGAGATTCAGAGCATAATTGTACACCATTGTAGGGGAATCAAAGAACGAGAAAAAGATATAGTACAGAAAAGGTTGGCAGACGAAGCAAAATTGGTTCAAAATAAATGAGCGAAGGTCGTGGCAATGAATTCAGCACAACCCGCTGACAGGCAGAGGGAAGGAGAGGAGGGGTCAAACATCGCACACTTCTGTTTGTTTTAGAAGGCCACCATGACAACAGCATCCTCTTTCCTTTGCCGGAACACACGGCCAGGGCTAGATCGCGATGGCGTTCTCGAGCACTAAGCACTGAAGAGCATGGTTCAAATCCAGACCGCCTTTGTAGATGTTACTAAAACTGACACTCCGACTAACAAAGCAACATCCAGATCGTGATGAAAGGTTCCAGGAGTTCACTGGAGACTGCGACACTATGACTCTTTGTAGTACCTAAAGGATTGCTTACCGACACTAAGAGGCGGTGTTGAATTCATGAATTGTCCATTAAGAATTAATGACTTAGACTCCATACTACTTGAGACACCCTCCGCTTTTCCAAGCTCCGACAGCTATCTTCCCAACCTGGGCTGGGAGAGTTTCTCGCCCCGACCCCCACACACCCTCCCCTGAAGAAGTTCCTATCACTAAGCCAAAGGATGACAGGAATGAAACATGTTGGGCTTTGTACAGACACTAATATGAAGGGTTTGGTTTAGGAACAGTACTCCTTCGATGCACCTTAGGTACTTTTCGACTAGGGCATCAAGATTAGAGACACTTAACAAAGAAGGTCTCAATTTAAGCACTTTGTGCGGTGTTTGTTTGAAGCTGAAGATTGTACTTATTGAAAACTGTATAATTACTTTCATTTGCATTTGTACATTTGGAGTTTTCAATGTACTCAAGAGATACAGTTGAAGTATGCACTCTGCTCTTTCTTAGCCATTTGGCAACTAGCACTTAGCACTTTACCTTGGAAGCACTAGTCACCTTGTTAGTTTTTATACGTTAGATTTTAGATGTTAATTTATGTGCAGTAAGTTTTTATACTGAATGTCTTTTTATTAAAATTTGATTATTAACTGTATTGAACCATGAAGTCAGGTTGTATTCTCCTTTGACTTCCATTTTCCACTGTCTCAGAATCAACTTGGAGTGTGATTTGCCTAATGATCCAGTTTATTGTGTGCCCATACCTACCCCAGGAGCGGGAGCCCTGTTTTTGTTGTGTTTTGATATAAAATGTCAGGTTTGCTCCCTTGTAGCCTACAAATATACCTGATTTCCCTTCAGTTGTATTTAGGGGTCAGGAAATACACCAGCAAGGATGGCAGCAACTTGGTCCGCAAACGGACAGTAGCAATGGGAAGGTGAGGAGCAGTACGAAGGTCCCGTCCCCAATGGCAGGGCAGACCCGCAAGAGGACAAACTGGGTAACGAGGGCATAGTGGAGGATTTGGGGGAATGGGAAATAGAGGATTTGGAGGGCAAGGAATGAGGGAAGGACCACAACGGTCATGTTGGAATTACGGGAGGTGGGGACATTTTTCTAGAGAATGCAGAATGCGACCAATGGGATATTACCAAGGGCAGCCTCCCATGGGAAACGAACAGCAGTATGGCCACCCACATCCAGGCAGTCCCTATGGGTTACCAATGGGTGGGGGTGGGCAGAACGAACAATGCTATAATGAACAACAGCCAAGGGTACAGCAAATGCCACACAGACAACAATCCCAACAGCAAGGGATGCAACAACAGGTAGCACGCCAGAATACAATGGGAAACGCAAACACTAACATTTTTGCAGCAAGCGCAAACGGCGCGCCAGCGCCTTTCGGCGGCGTAGCTGTAGTGGGGGACAATGTCTTTTCTGTCACTGGAACAGAAACATACGCAGATTAGGACAGCCCACAGAAAGCACTTGCGTGTCCAGTCCTATCAACTAGCCTATGTGCAGAAGAGGAACCACTAGTGGGGGCGGAGATAGGCAATAAACGGTCCATCTTTATGGTGGACTCGGGAGCTGAAAAATCGTGCCTCATGGAAGGCTGGTTCCCGCTCTCGGGAAAACATTTGGAAACACAGGGGTTCTCTGGGGCTATTTTAAAAGTTCCTTACACAAAAGACTTAGACGTAACGGTGGGAGGGAAGACGGTGCGAGCACCACTACTGTACCATGAAGACTCGCCAATTTATTTATTGGGGAGGGACCTCATGACCATCTCCTTTACAGAACGGGGGATAGTGTGCTCTACTCCAGGGGTATGTCCAGTAAGGGCCATGCTAATGATCAGCACCATGATGAATGAGAGTGCAGTGCGAGGGGACCCATTGACATTGATATGTTCATTTATGGGATACGGGTACTTGCCAGAGTTGTGCCCGAGATAACACGGAAGCAATGGAGGGTGCCATCTGATTTTGTGTTCCGCCCCATTGTACACTCAGATGTTGTGCCAGGGACAATTATGTCCATTGATTTGGAAGCAGTGCAAGTTTCGAGCAAACGTATTGCGGTGATAGGACCGGACATGCATGGTTGGGAGTGGAGAACAGTGCTATGCATGGACCCAAACATAGCGTTGCGTGATTTGACTGATGAGGAATTGTTCAATGACAAGGATACTGATGAGGAAAATATAATGGAAATAAGTGTACCCTGTGGCATAATGATCCAACACTAAGAAATACACAACCCTCTCATGGCTAGTGTTAGTGTACCACCCACTATATTTTAGGAAGATATGGAAAAGGTGCTGCCAGAATTATGGACTACCGGCCCCCATGACATAGGGCTATTACAAGAGGTCATGCCCATAAAAATAAAATTGAAACCAGGTGCAATACCGCCTAGAGTAAAACAGTACCCATTATCACGAGAAGCACAGGAGGGAATAAACGCATTATTAGAACATGGTGTAGTAGTGCCGTCAATTTCTCCTTGTAATACGGCGATTTATATGATCAAAAAAGCAAAGGGCGGGGCTTGGAGGATAATACAGGACCCACGCCCACTTAATGATGTCATACAGAAAGAATTCCCTCTAGTACCAAATCCTGCATCCATTTTATGTAGCATACCTAAAGTTGCTACTTGTTTCACGGTAGTGGATTTGAAGAACGCCTTCTTCTCAGTGCCACTTGACCAGAGTTGTCAGTATCTCACAGCATTCACATTGGGGGGCAACATATATGAGCATTGTAGATTACCACAAGGGTACTGTGAGAGCCCCAGCATTTCCAATAGAATATTGCATGAAGATCTTGGAAATGTGGACGTAGAAAGCACAATAATCCAGTACGTGGATGACCTGCTCATCTGCAGTAAAAGTAAAGAACAGTGCAGGGCTGATTCGATATCATTGCTAAATTAACTAGCCACAAAAGGATACAAGGTGGACAAAGGTAAACTGCAATATTGCTTAGCAGGAGTACTCTACTTGGGGCAACTGATTTCGAAAGATGGCAAAAGAATCATACCAGACAGGGCAGCAGCAATACGCCACTTGATGATACCAAAGACAGTTAAAGAAATGCAGAAATTTATCGCCATTTGCAATTTGTGCTGCGCATGGATACTTGACAATGCAGCATACACGCGCCTGCTGTTACGGGGCTTAAAAGAAGCACAAAAAGACACCGTCCCCCTAAAATGGACACAAGAAATGATGACCCAATATTTCAAATTAAAAGACCTCATCGCACATGCACCAGTTTTAGCGAACCCGGATTGTGACTGGGAGTTCTACTTGTTTTCACATTGCAATGGCATATTAATGACCGCAGTTCTAACATAAAAGACATCCTTAGGCCACAAGCCATTGGCCTACTACAGCAGCACACTAGACTCGGTAATGCAGGGCCACTTCGCATGCGAACAAGCTCTCGCAGCAACGGCCTTCGCTATAGAAAAAAGTGCCACCATCATGATGGGTTGTTCGGGGACATTGTACGCGGCGCACTCACTATTTGCCATTTTAGAAAGGTCCAAATCCACCCTCACCACACAAAGGGCAACAGCATACGAGATCATAATATCGAGTCCAAACGTTCATGTGGTGAGATGTAAGACAGTGAATCCAGCCACATTCATTAATGAGCCATGCACGGTAGAAGAGGTGCAGGCACATGATTGTGCCACATATGAAGGAGAAGAAGATGACATTCCAAAAGCAAGTGAAAATGCACTAGAGGAGGGGGAAATATATTTTGTGGATGGGTCAGCATCAATAGAGAGTGAGACAGGTGAAAAACATGTTGGGCGGCAGTGGTAAGAATGGAAGAAGAAGGGTATGAAGTTATCGTACAGAAACGCCTCCCCTCACATTATTCAGCGCAGGCAGCAGAACTAATAGCGCTAATTGAAGCCCTACATACAGCCAAATGATGTGATGTGCAGTGACAATATATTCTGACTCGGCTTATGTGACAACAACAGTGCATTCAGGGTTGTCACGATGGCGACAAAGAGGGTTCAGGAGGGCAGCATGCAGCACTTTGAATGACTTGATCGAAGCGCTAGCAGAACCATCAGTGGTAACATTGGTGAAGTGCGAAGCACATACCAATAACACAGACGCAATCTCGCTCGGGAACGCGGCAGCGCACGCTGCTGCGAAAGAAGCAGCATACTTCGATGTTCCACAACCATTAGAGTGCATTGTAAAAACAACAAGTGCAGAAGTACAGGAGGAAGGATACAACTGTACACCCATTCTACAAGTTATAGAATTGCAAAAGCACGCACCATTAGAAGAACATGAATTGTGAGGAAAGAGAGGATGTAAACAGTCTCCAACAAGATTTAATATGGCAGCAAGAACTGACAGGAAAGGTGGTGATGCCAATAGAATTATTCTTGATAGCATTCCAACAGCTCCACTTCCCAACGCATGTAACAAAACAACAAATTGCAGCAGAGATTCAGGAAAATTGGTTTGTACCAAATTTGCAGGAACACCTATCAAAGTTAACAATTGAATGCACTACATGCCAAACATATAATTCAGGAATGACTCTTCGAACAATACGAGGAACACTACCACGTCCTGTGGGGCCTTTTAGAGAGCTTCACATAGACTATTCGGAAATGGGAGAAAAATGCAATGGGGCAAAATATCTCATTGTGATAGTTTGTCCCTTCTCACGGTGGGTGGAAGCTCGGCCAGGTCCACATCCAGATGCAAAGTGCGCAGCAAAGTTTATGGTGCGGGAGGTTTTCTCCCGGTGGGGTATATGCGATGTGATCAGATCAGACAATGGCACCCATTTTGTGAATGACCTCTTCAAGGAGGTGACCACCTTGTTAGGTGTAAAGCACAAATTATGTTTGATTTATCAACCACAGGCTAACGGCGTGGTAGAAAAAAGCAATGGCCTGCTTAAAAGTAAATTTTCCAAGTTATGTAACAGACTTAAAAAGAACTGGGTGTATTGCTTGCCCCTAGCACTGTTCCAACTCAGAACACAATCAAGTAAGGACCATCATTTGAGCCTGCACGAAATAGTGACGGGACGGCGCATACATACGCCATTGTCACCAGTAAGACGAGCATCAGATGCTCACAGAGCTGCCATGGTGCTGGGGGATGAATTTAAGGAATACCTTACCCAACTGACAAGTGCGGTACCAAGTATAGCAAGACAAATAGCACCTGCATTCACACAAAGTAATGAAACAGATACAACAACACCAGCCAAAGACAGCCCCACAGGACAATTAATGCCAGGAGAAAATGTGTATGTGCGCAGCTTCGTGCGGAGATGGAACTCCCCATGATTCCATGGCCCATACAAGGTCATTTACTGCACACCCACTACAGTGAAGGTTCAGGGGTTGAAATACTGGGTGCATCTCTCAGATGTGAGAAGAGCACACGATAGCACAACTCCACAAAGTGAGCAACAACAGAGTGAATAAGTTGCCAGTGGTTAAAATAGAGAAGTGTAATGTGGCCCAAAAAAGTAAAGAATTCTGAGGAATATGAAAAAGAGAAAATTGTGTGACTAAGTAACATGTGTAAAGACTTGTGTGAAAAGTTCACAATACACCTCTCTCTCTCTCTCCCTCTCTCTCTCTCTCTCCATTCTTCTGTCACTACTACTTTCTCATGTCATCTAACTAAAGTTCATCTTTATCAAATAATATTTATGAAGTTTAATAGAAATTAAAGAGTTAGAGATAGAAACAGTGTTTAGTAGAGAAATTAGGTATTAATGTGGTAATGTTTGAAATTAAAATATGCACAGAAGTGTAAAATATTTTTGCAATGTACTTAACCCTTTTACATTGTCCCTTCAGGTGGAAATATGATGGAAATGAGGGCCCTCACTTACAACGATTCAAATGTAGATAGTGATAGATTAGATGATAGAATAAATAAATGGTACAATTATGAATGCCAATTAGCATTTGCAGCAATAGTATTTTCTCGGATGTTATTTTTTCTGCCTTGTACTGGACATTTACTTTCATAATTGGGGATACGAAAGAGGGGGGGAATGGGGTAAACCTGATACGGGAAGGCTCAAGCCTCATATGGGCTGGAGTTACAACAATTTGGAAACACAATGGCTCTGTAAATGAAAATCTCACTACGTTGCCTAAAAAGCGAACTGTCAAAACCCCCATTTTTTCACTTGCTGCTATGGGTTTCGACATGGATAATGAGAATAATGAATACGATGGTGATTATTCCTGGTTCGGTGAGCCTGACCAGACACATACAAATGTACATGCAACCACAGAACCTACCTCACAAGGCACTGTAATGCACTTTAACCCTGATACTCCAATTACCCAAGACCCTCCAATACCACAATCTTGGCAAGCTGCTAGTGAACTAAGCGATGTAACGTGGGCAGATGTCTTTCCCATAAAGTACAGGAGTGAAAATGATAAATAATAGTGAAGGGGGAGGAGGAGGCAGAAAAGGGGGGTAGGAGGGAAAAACTATGATGCATACCATGGCCTAGGATTAGATGAGATTGAAGACCCCAGCCAGCTAGATCAAACAAATGGTACTCAGACATGAGTGCAACAGCCAAACAAGCAATGAATGAGAGCTGTTATGTCTGCTCTCTTATACCACATGCCTCAAGCACACCTAAAATACTTATACCCCAAGAAGTGCCCTTGTTGGATGCCCAATGTTTAATTCATCTCGTATTGTGTAGGATTCAGAGCAACTAGTCCCACACAGTTACAATAGAAATGCTGCAGAATTAAAAAATCTGCACAAGTAAGCTGCAAGGAGTGATCTGCATCAAATAACCATTTTTTGTTATCAGGGGGACATGGTTCACAGAAAACAAATGGCATGATGAGACGATCACGTGCAAAGCAGAGGCGTTGCGAGGATTTACTGAGGAGAACTTTCAATGGGTCAAGGAAACATGCACTCCGGTCTGGTCCCATCACATTGCAAAGCTCACATGGGTCACAGCTCTCGAGAAACCCATCAAAACACAAAAAGAAAATGAACACGAACTTTGCTTCCATCGCAAGGGAAAGGTGCAAATGGGATTGAACAGAAAATGCAACAAAACAATTATCATTTCGGACATTAAAAAGCGCACAGCAGCCCTCATGGACATGTATTGGGTATGTGGCAAACAAGCATACATGCATCTCCCACCATCCTGGAGGGGTACATGTGCCCTGGCCACACTGCAGTCAGCACTAATGGCGATTCCAGAAAGCCATATCCAAGGGGGGAAAAAATTTGGCTGACATATTGGCAGCACCCTAGCCAGCAACAACAGAGCCTTCCACATACGACATTCTGTCTGAAAACGAACTTCGAGACAGGGTGTCTCACAAACAACAGTCATCCAACTATATCTCCAGCAAATCATCCGACCTCCTTGCTGCGATTCCAGACAAATATAAACTGTTCAATTCTGCTGAAACCTTCTTTGCTTCCCTCCTGGTGCCAGCATTTCAAGCGCGGACAAACGTCAAATGGCTGCAGATTGTGCGCTGGAAGCTGATCCAATTGGTCAATGACTCTGAAGAAGGGTTCAATGTTATAAAAGTGGAAATTTGCGCCTTGTGCTTAATGACAATGCAGAACCGGTATGTCCTAGACCTCCTCACAGCAATGGACGGCGGTGTTTGCCGAAAAATCGGGAGTGCATGTTGCACATTCGTACCTTGTGAAGATGCAGACAATGGGACCCTATCCCACGTCATCTCGGCTGTGCACAGTTTGGGGGAGAGAATGTGGAAGGAAGGAGTGTTAGGCAGAATCCTGTGCAGTGCCATTAGGGACCACTAAACACAATTAAGACTACAAGTGGTAATACAAGTTCACCTTTGGTACAAGCCTGTATTACACTGTTAAAGTGGTAGCAGTAGCGGAGCTGCCAGACTTATCTCAAGAGGAAATGAGCAGTAGCAGAGATTACACCAAGGACCACAATTACTGGGACTCAAGTAAACACTGACTCAAGGTTTCAGGTAAAAAATATAAGTACATTTATTTTAAACCATCTGTTAGAAAATACTTCACTTCTATAAATTCGAAACCACACGTAAAATACACTACACACGACCAATTCCACTTGTTCCAGTAATTCAAGGTAAGTACATTAGGATTTGATAGACCGGTGTTGCGGTTATAATGCATACCTGCGAATAGAAATGCTCACGAAGTTGAAACACACTTGGTACTTTAGAATTTCAAACAAGGGAAAAGGGGTAAAAAATCATATGCAAAACTTTTTCAAAGCAAGGAGACTTGAGGACTTATTCAAAGATACAGATTAAAGTCAATAGGCCTGCGCCAGTGTCAATGGAGCAGATGCTCAGTTTCCGAGGATCACACGTTGAACAGTTTGAAATTCGAGATGCCAAGAGTTTGTAAAGATTGTCAAATGGAAGGAAAAGTTAGAAGAAGGAGGGAAAAAAGAGCAAATCTTCGTGGGCGAAATGGGTTCACCCCGATTCCTGCTGGTCAGACAGAGAGAATGACCAAGTGTGCACAGAACCTTATTCCATTGGAGAAAATCTGGAGCCACGGCAGTTGTTCCTGGTAGTTCCTGTAGACTCACAGTTCCTGCGGCTTCAGTCGTGGGTACAAGAAGGAGGATGTCTGGAGCGATCTGCACTACCCAAGGGTGAGGCCAGCAGTAGCGAAAAAGACAACGATGAATAAAAGGTGCGCTCCTTTAAATCAGGAGAGGGCTCTTCTGATGGCTATCTGGACCACTTACAGCACAGCAGTGATTTCGACCCAGGAGAGAATTCTCTGACTGAAGAAAAGACGAGCTGGTTGATCCCACCAGACTCAAGGGAAGAAGACTCTGGACTGGACCTTCTCTGGTAGTTGAAGGGGGTAGATAGCTTAGGACTGCAGCAGGGCTTCACCGGGACTCTGGGTTAGAGCAGCCGTCTTCTTCTCCGCTTCTCTTCGTATCCTTGCAGTTCCAGTGGCGACTCTGACTTCTAGCCCAAGAGTACTGCCTTTTATGCCAAAACCCCCCATTCACTCAGCCTGGCTGTCAATCACTCAGCAGGGGGGTTGTCCAGCCCGGACAACCACCTCAGCCAATCAACACAAAATGTGACTTGGGTCTACAAGGAGACCCTGTGCAGGGGGTGACTACACCCCTCCCTCACATTCAGCCCACCTTGACAACCAGAAGCCAAAGGAGGGCTTCCAGTCAGAAGCCCGTCAAAGATCGGCAAACAAAGGAGGCAAACCTGGTTTGCCGCGCAAAGAAAGACCCAAGAAGGATGTTAACAAAAAGAAATGGCGATTAAACCCAACCGGAGCCAAAATAAAAAGTATTTGGGCTTGAGGGTTTAAAGTTCGGGGCTACTAAAATAGCCTAAAACATACCACGTTATGTAATATAATCGCGGTGGGAAAATTAGGGTAGGTACCACTGCCACCAGCCAAGTCTTAATGTTAAGGGAGCAAAACAAGGCTCCAAGAGGTACAGATAAAAAGGGCTAAGAATTAACCCTTTCCAATACTCCATGTAAGATGGGGTGTACTGGATCTGTGGTTAAATGACTATGTAAAGTTAATGGCAACTTGACCCTTTTCTGGGGGACAGTAGTCAGCCCCAGAAAATGGAGCCGGTGGGAAGTCTAAAAGACAACCCTGTGTCACTGCACTGAAGGTGCTGTGTAACACACAAAAGAGTGGTGCTACTGAAGTGGTGTACTCCAAAGTCCACAATCACAAAGACAGAGGAAATACACATGGAAAAATACAGGTAAGAGTGGGGGGAAAAGCTCACACACTTACCCAGTGAAAAAAATAAACTCCAGAAATCCAGCAAAACTGCAGAGGGACTCAGTAGGTTAGGGAAATTAGCCATTGAATGAGAATTCTCCATATCACTCACCCCCCCTGACTAAGGGACAGGAGGATTTCATCCACTCCTGGATGGATCTCATACCTCTAGTCGGTTATAAACATCCTAGAGAGACCATCAGCATTTTGGTGGTGACTTCCTGCTCTGTGCTCAATTGAAAAATCAAATCCTTTTAGGCAGATTGAGCATATGAGTAACTTTGGGTTTTCCCCTTTCATTTGCATCAGCCATCTCAAGGGTTGGTGGTCAGTCTGAATAATGAAGGTAGAGACATACAAGTATGGCCAAAACCTCTTCAGTGACCACACAATAGCAAAGCATTCACGTTCTATTGTTGCCCACCTTGTCTCAGGATCCTTTAACTTCCTGCTGATGAAACAAATGGGGTGTTCCCTACCCTTCTCATCCAGTTGACTAAGGAATGCATCTATACCTACATTAGAAGCATCCGTTTGTACAATGAAGGGTTGTTGATAGTCAGAAGCTCTTAAGACTGGAGCTTGACAAAGGGCTTTCTTGAGACCTTCAAAGGCTTGATTGCACTTCTCATTCCATCTGACCTTCTTAGGAAATTTGGGAGAGGAGATGACATTTAAGGGAGAAGCTATGGTCCCATAGTTCTCAATGAAGTTCCTGTAATACCTAGTGAGACCTAGGAAGGCTCTCACTTGGGTTTGAGTAATAGGGGTGACCCAGTTTTGTACAGCTTGTACTTTGCCATGCAATGGCCTTATTTCACCTCCTCCTACCTAATGTCCAAGGTAGACCACTGTACTCTGACCATTTTGACATGTACTTGCCTTTATGGTCAGATGGGCCTGTTCCAGAGCCTGCAATACATATCCTAGGTGATCAATATGTTCTTTCCATGTAGGGCTGAACCCTGAAATGTCATCCAAGTATGCCATGAAGAAGTCCTCCATCCCATTCAGAACTTGATTGACCATCCTCTGAAAGGTAGGAGGTGCATTCTTTAATTAAAAATGCATTACCTTGAATTGGTAGAGGCCAGCTGGGGTTAAGAATGCAGTTTTCTCCTTAGCATGGTCTGTTAGGGCTATTTGCCAATAGCCTGACATTAGGTCAAATGTGCTGAGGTACTTGGCTGCACCAAGTTTGTCCACCAGTTCATCTGTCCTAGGCAAAGGATGGGCATCAGTCTTTCTGACTGCATTTAGAGCTCTATAGTCCACACAGAATCTCAACTCCTGCCTTTAGCACAAGCACAACTGGACTAGACTATGGTCTAGTAGAGGGCTCTATAACCCCGAGATCAAGCATCTTGTTGACCTCATTCCTTATATGGGTTCTTCCATTGTCTGACATTCTGTACCCCCTGCTTTTGACAGGCAAACCATCACCAGTGAGTATATCATGCTGGCCCCAAGGGGTCAAGCCTGGTGAAAGTGAGAACAGGGAGGCAAACTGATTTAAAAGTAACTTGCACTCATCCTGCTGGTCAGATGTGAGACTGGAAGAGAGATTACCTCCTTCCACTTGCTCATCTAAAGGTAAGCCTCGGAGGTCAGGCAGAGGTGCACTCTCCTCCTCCGACTGAGCTGAAGTTAGGAGCAATGCCCCTATGACAGGTCTAGAGACATAAGCCTTTAAACGGTTGGTATGAAAGACTCTGGGAGCCTCCTTAGGATTGCCTAAGTCCACCAGATAGTTCACTGTCATGATTCCTGCCCCTCATGTCCCCAGCCCTCCAAGATGTCAGGCTGGAGCCAGGCCACGATCACCTACATGGCCCTCAAGGGCCTCTCCATCCCTCCAAAGACCCACTTGGAGTCAGACTTGGCGCTTGTGGCACCAGACTCACTCACTCCCATAGGATAACATTGGGGATTGGACTTGTAGTGCATTGATGGGGACAAAATGGATGCCCCCACATATTTCAGTTCCCAGAACTGCATGTGCAGTCTAGTCTTTTGGGTGTGGTTCAGCTCAGAGACACCTGGGATACCCATAGACTATTTAAGCCACGCCCAGGCTGAGAAACATGCTTTCTGTTTTCTGCACCTGCAGTGTGACACTCACTTTGTTTGGATCGGTCTCCAGTAGGCCTGCGCCTTTCTTCTGTGCTCAGCTCCTGCAAGAACAAGAACACCGTTAGGAACAGCCTTACCTTGCGGCACTTCTGCACATCATTCATCGCTCCTTCTGTTCTGCGGGCATCTTTGGCGGTGTCATTCCCATCCCGGCATGCTGCTTCCTAAGAAAAATGGAAAAGAACAGAAAAAAGGCATTAGTAAGCATTCAGCAAATCTTCGCTTATTTTTAAAGACTGTACGAGCTTCAAAAGCTTACCTGAATCCCAGCCGCTCTGGGGGAACTCTGTCTCCGGAACTTCTCATCCATCTGCAAGAGGGAAAAGACACTCCAGGTTAGCGTGGAAACATCTAGAGGCGCTGCATAACGCGCTTACTCACCGCATTCCTTCTTCATAACCGGCATCCATGGTGAAAACGTTGCGCCACCTAAAAGACACAGAAAAAGACCTCAGTTCAATACAAATACGAAAGGGTCGCATCGCGCATCGTGCTCTCACTCACCTTCAGCGCTACTCATCTCAGAAGCACGTCGCCATCCCCGGACGCCGGCCATCATCTAAGGAAGGAAAGGAACGAAGTTAGAGAACTGTTCAAAAAACTAATTATACTTACTTGTCGGACTCTTGTCAGTGAAGTAACTAGGCAGCAACGAGCCTGCATCAATCAACGTGCCCCTGCGCTGAAAGCAGGATGGAGAGCACACTTTCCAAGAAAACAAGGTGAGCTGTGGATCAAAGGGAAGGGTTGGACCCCGGGGAAGAAGGGGTTCAAGCACACAGGGACAATAGGGAGTTAAACTCTACCAATCCTGTGTTTCAGGCCCAGTCTCCAGTCGGGTAGACTCCAGGCAAGGGTTTGAGGTCGTAAGAGGTCAGAACAGGCTGAGTGACGTCCCTGTGGATACCAGGAGAGCGTTACATTCACCTCTCTAAGTTTACCCACAACTTTGAAGGGTCCTATCCATTTGTCCTGCAAGGCCCACTGCCATGTGGGGACCATAACAAGAACCAGCTGGTCTTGAGTAAACTCAACCATGTTAGCCTTCTGGACCTGCCAATGTTTGACCAGAGCTTGACCAGCCTTCAAGTTATCACTTGCCTCTGCCATCATGTGTGACATTCTCCTCCGGAGACCTATCACATAGTCAGTCACTCTGACTGGCTTGGGGCAAGGAGCACTCTGCAACCCCTCCTTAATCAGGGCCAATGGATCTCTGACTGGATGGCCATAGAGGAGTTTGAAGGGACTGTAACCTACTCCCTCCTGAGGGACATCTCTATATGCAAAGAGAAGGCATGGCAGTAGAAGGTCCCACTTTCTTTTAAGGGGTTCCTCTAAAGCACCTATCATGCTCTTCATAGTTCTGTTAGTCATGTCATGTCATGCCTGTTAGGTTGGTAGGCAGTAGAGAACGTGTCGGTGACTCCACAGGTTTTCCACATGGCTTGTATGTAGTGGGGCATAACATTTGATCCCCTGTCAGATATCACCACCTTAGGAAAAGCTACTCTGGTAATAATACCAAGTAGGGCCTTAGCCACAGCTGGAGCTGTAACAGTCCTCATAGGTATGGCTTCAGGATACCTAGTGGCATGATCCACTACAACCAGGATAAACCTGTTGCCTGAAGATGTGGGAGGGTCAAGAGGACCAACAATGTCAATCCCGACCCTCTCAAAGGAACTTCCACCACTCGGAGAGCAACCAGGGGTGCCACATTCTTGGCTCCACTCTTGCCAGAGGTTTGGCAAGTGTGGCAGCTCCTGCAGAATTTGTCTACTTCTGAACCCATTTTAGGCCAGTAGAAGTAAACAGGGAGCCTTTCCTTGGTCTTCTTAACTTAGGTGACCAGCCAAAGGTATCTTGTGGGCTAACTGCAGAAACTGGAGTTGGTTCACTAGAGGTACTACAAGTATTCTGCAGTCTCCAGGGGTTGACTCAGTTGGTTCGCTATAGAAGAGGCCATCTTCCCAGTGCAACCTATACTTTCCAGGCTCAGTCCCATTGAGCTGAGAAGCTGCCTGTAGGCGAAGACCTTCAAGAGTAGGACACTCTCTTTGTCCTCTGCTGAAATGTGCCCTGTTGGGTCCACCTTCTGCCAGTAAAGACTGCAGCTCAGGATGGTCAATAGGGTCAATATCTCCAACCAGATTAAGATCTTCTTCTAGATCTGATTCCTCAGTATTTAGTTTAACCATACAGGGTTGAACCTCACACTCAGTCTCAGCTGGTGGAGGAGTCACTGATGTGACTTTGGACAGTCTTGTAGATGCCCTTCTGGGCACAGGAGTGCTTGCTGGTTTCTTGCTGGCAGACTTGGGTTTCCCCTTCGTCTCCTTCTGTCCTGCAATGGCAGTAAGTAAGTCATGTGGACTTAGGGTGATAGTTTCCTCTATCATGTCCCCAGGAGAGCCTCTCAAGGTTCTCTCCCTTGCAGACCATGTGAGCTCCTGCTTCCTTCTGCTGGGGGGACTGGGGGTATTAGACACAACTCCAATAGTTTTAAGGTCATTACCCAGCAGTACCCTCCCAGGTACGTTATTTTGCACACTTACAGGTATTCTGACAGTCATGTCATTACACTGGACAGGTCCTCCAGCTAACTTGGTTAGGTGTTTGGGTGCCTTAGCAACATCACTCACCTTGAAAAAACCTTCATCAACCACAGTTATGCTGGCTCCAGTGTCTCAGATGGCAGGGGTCTCCTGACCATTCATAAGAACACTATCTTTGTAATACTCTTTAGTATTATCTGGGATTGAGTTATAGACATCTAAGTTCTGTTGTTCCCAAAGACACAAGGACACTGAAGAAACACTAGCTGAGACTCTCATGGGCTCATCAACTAGTAGCTGAAGGTTTCCACTGGCTATAGGTACTTCATCCACCTGGGAGAAGGCCAAGGAGACAAGTGTGGACTCCTGAAGGTTTGCCATTACATCTGGAAACTCATTTCACATGGTCAGTTGACCCACAAACAAAGCATTTAACAAATGCTTTATTGAATGGAGGTTTGTTCTGACCTCCAGATGGTACACTAGCCTAATTCGGTTTCCCGTGTGGCTTTCCCTGGTTATGTTTGGGGCCCTCTTTTGGATTGGAATTATTGAATTCTCAGTGTTGTCTTTCTTTGGCTGCTTTCCCTCATCCTTCTTCTGAGTTGCCCCAGAATCCTTGTGAGTAGCCCTGTTGGCAACCCACAAGTCAGCAGCCTTAGCCAACTTCTTAGGATCTATCGTCTTTGAATCAGCCAAGTGCTGTCTAAACTCAGAGGAGCAGACATCAAAAATAGACTCCAAACATTACAAGATTCCTCAAACCTTCATAAGAGTTAACTTTGTAACCCTTAATCCAACCATCTAAGTTTTTCAAATATTCACACACCCAGGTAGCCCAAGGGGTACCATCATGCTTTTTGAGGGTCCTAAACCTCTTAAGGTACTGGGAAGGGGTCTTCCCAAATCTAGCTATTAATGCTAGCTTCACACACTCATAATCCTGTTTATCCTCCTCCCCCAACTCCATTACAGCATCACTTGCAACAGGCAAGGAATCAATGGATTCCTAGAGATACCTTGAACCCCATGATTGTACTCAAACATTGCTAACCAATCCAAAACATCAAGTTTAGTCTCATACATACCAATCATTTCCTTTGGCATACAGGGTCTCTTAGGGCTGGAAGACCTAGAAGACTCAGGGAGAGAAACATTTTCTAAAGACAATTTCTTCATTTCTAGTTCATGGTTCATTTCCATTTCTCTGAGCCTTAACTCTTGATGTTTCATGGCAGTTTGTGCATCAATACGTTTCACTTCTAACGCAAGTCTCATTTTCTCTAGTGCAATAAACTCAGGAGTAAGTGTAGGACCTGTGGGGGTCCCTGTGGACAGAGGTTGTGGTTGCTGAGCAGGCAAGGGGTTGGTAGGAACTCCTAACAAAGGGTTATCTACTTCTTCTTCAACACTCTCAGAATCAGAAACATCAGTATCCACATTTGCTGGAGGGGTAGGCCCTTCTGACTCACTCTCCAGAATTCGTTTTCCCAATAATTTAGCAACGAGTTCAGATTGTTTTCCTTTACCAGAGAGACTCCTCTCCCTACACATGGTTCTCAAAACCTCAGCAGTGTAGTTTGAGAGACCCTCTTCAGTGTAGCTTTCCATATTTGACATGATTTCTTAGCTAATAGAATTAGTGGTGTTTAGCCTTGTGTTAGTTGACCCAAAGCAACAGCAGCACTCTAAGTGTAATCACTATACTTCCAAATCCTCACCACTGTACACCAGTGTTAGGCAGAATCCTGTGCAGTGCCCTTGGGGACCACTACACACAATTAAGACTACAAGTGGTAATACAAGTTCACCTTTGGTACAAGCCTGTACTACACTGTGAAAGTGGTAGTAGTAGCAGAGCAGCCAGACTTATCTCAAGAGTAAATGAGCAGCAGCAGAGATTACACCAATGACCACAATTACTGTGACTCAAGCAAACACTGACTCAAGGTTTCAGGTAAAAAATATAAGCACATTTATTTTAAACCATCTGTTAGAAAACACTTCCCTTCTATAAATTTGAAACCACACGTAAAATACACTACACACAACCAATTCCACTTGTTCAAGTAATTCAAGGTAAGTACATTAGGATTTCACAGACCAGTGTTGCGGTACTAACGCGTACCCGCGCATAGAAATGCTCACAAAGTTAAAACACACTTTGTACTTTAGAATTTCAAACAAGGGAAAAGGGGTAAAAAATCATAGGCAAAACTTTTTCAAGGCAAGGAGAGTCAAGGACTTATTCAAAGATACACATTAAAGTCAATAGGCCTGCGCCAGTGTCAATGGAGCAGATGCTCAGTTGCCGAGGATTACACGTTGAACAGTTCGAGATTTGAGATGCCAAGAGTTCATAAAGATTGTCAAATGGAAGGAAAAGTTATAAGAAGGAGGGAAGAAAGAGCAAATCTTCGCAGAGGAAAAGGGTTCACCCCGATTCCGGCTGGTCAGACAGAGAGAATGACCAAGTGTGTACAGTACCTTATTCCGTTGGAGAAAAGCTGGTGCCACGGCAGTTGTTCCTGGTAGTTCCTGCTGACTCAAGGTTCCTGTGGCTTCAGCCGTTGGGACAAGAAGGAGGATGTCTGGAGCGATCTGCACTACCCAGGAATGAGGCCAGCAGCAGCGAAAAAGACAACAATGAATAAAAGGTGCACTCCTTTAAATCAGGAGAGGGCTCTTCTGATGGCTATCCAGACCACTACAGCACAGCAGTGATTTCGACCCAGGAGAGAATTCACTGACTGAAGAAAAGACGAGCTGGTTGATCCCACCAGACTCAAGGGAAGAAGACTCCGGACTGGATCGTCTCTGGTCGTTGAAGGGGGTACATAGCTCAGGACTGCAGCAGGGCTTCACCGGGACTTGGGCTTGCAGAAGCCATCTTCTTCTCCGCTTCTCTTCAGTTCCTTGCAGTTCCAGTAGCGACTCTGACTTCTAACCCAAGAGTCCTGACTTTTATGCCAAAATCCCCCATTCACTCAGCCTAGCTGTCAATCACTCAGCAGGGGGGTTGTCCAGCCCGGACAACCACCTTAGCCAATCAACACAAAGTGCGACTTGGGTCTCTAAGGGGACCCTGGGCAGGGGGTGACTACACTCCTCCCTCACATTCAGCCCACCCAGACACCAAAGGAGGGCTTCTGGTCAGAAGCCCGCCAAAGGTCGGCGAACAAAGGAGGCAAACCTGGTTTGCCGTGCAAAGAAAGACCCAAGAAGGATGTTAACAAAAAGAAATGGCGATTAAACCCAACCGGAGCTGAAATAAAAGTATTTGGGCTAGTGGGTTTAAAGTTCGAGGCTACTAAAATAGCCTAAAACACTACCACGTTATGTAATATAATTGCGGTAGTAAAATTAGGGTAGGTACCACTACATCAGCCAAGTCATAATGTTAAGGG
Source organism: Ambystoma mexicanum (assembly GCF_040938575.1). Lineage (NCBI taxonomy): Eukaryota > Metazoa > Chordata > Amphibia > Caudata > Ambystomatidae > Ambystoma > Ambystoma mexicanum. The sequence continues at coordinate 579,884,820 of NC_090927.1, read as the reverse complement.
AGCGGAACAAGGCTCCAAGAAGTACAGATAAAAAGGGCTAAGAATTAACCCTTTCCAATACTCCATGTAAGATGGGGTGTACTGGATCTGTGGTTAAATGACTATGTAAAGTTAATGGCAACTTTACCCTTTTCTGGGGGACAGTAGTCAGCCCCAGAAATTGTAGTCAGTGGGAAGCCTAAAAGACAACCCTGTGTCACTGCACTGAAGATGCTGTGTAACACACAAAAGAGTGGTGCTACTGAAGTGGTATACTCCAGAGCCCACAATCACAAAGACAGATGAAATACACATGGCAAAACACAGGTAAGAGTGGGGGAGGGCAGAAGCTATGGATGACGTCTTGATCTGCCTCCCAACTGGTAGAGGAAGGAGGTAGAGTATAAGGGCAGACGAGAGAGAGAGAGAGAGTGGTTGATCTTAGGATGTTCAAACCAAGTAAGTGCAAGGAACTATTCCCTCACTCGTGTAGAACACTAAGCGGGGCTAGTGTAGGGAAAGTTGGGAAGTTCCCGAAGGAGGTAAGGTAGCCTGCTCTTAGGGAGACCATATGTAGAGAAATAAGAACATAGGCAGTAGGGGATACTAATCATTAGCACTAACCAGGGTTTGCAGACCCCTGCACTAGGGTGGACATCGAAAGAGAGGGACTTTCCCAAACCCCTTGGCCAGTCAGTGCCTCTAATGAAACAAATTGCCTATCGCTCTTCATTTATTTATTTTATTTATGTACTGGTCACTTGTTAGGCACTTATACAATAGCAAAACTGTTTCAAAGCACCCAGAGGGGAACAGGGGAGGAGGGCCAGAAAAAGGAAGACAGTGAATTACAACAAAGATAAATAATTGAATTAACAGTCCAAACAAATAGTGAGAATAAAAGGGAACAGAGATAAACCTACTATGGCCTGTGAGTGTTCAAAACATGCAAGTGCAGAGGGGAGGGGGTGAGGAATATGTGTTGTGGTGCTCATGGCGAAGTGCTCAGGGTAAGTGCTAAGAGGAGACTAAGTGCAACCACCCGTGGATAGGGTGAGCCTGAGTAAGTGCAATAGAAAAGACAGTGGCCAGGATGAGAGGGGTCAGGGCCCTGAGGACACATGAGGGCCCTGCACATCATTCAAGCTACTGTATGATTAGCAAGGAAGAGGTAAAGAGAAAGGTCTTGATGCCTTTCCGGAACTTAAGGAGGTCATGCTCAAGACACAGGGGGAGATGGAGGCTATTCCACAACAGGGAGCCAGCTGAGGAAAGAGATCGACCACAAGCTCTCTGTTTAGCAAACCGTTTAACACACAGGGAGTTGGTGCCAGAGGAACAGAGGAGTCTAGAATGGGAGTATTTGGTCAGGAAGTGTTGAAGATAGATCATTGCTACAAAGAGCTGTCCAAACGTTTTGTGATATTTGTAATAAAAACCCCTGGTCTGTCTCAAGGTTCAGTGTGATGCTGTGCCATCTATCAATGAACCGTTTACAATATAATGAGGACAAGGCCATATATTTACTGAAACAGAGATCACACAAAAATAGTGAACTGCACAAAATATCATAGCAAAGAAAAGGAATGCACCTTCATAGAATCTTCCCCCTCTACATCTCTGCCCACACACACACACACACACATCACACCACACATATACATACACTTATTGCAGTTGCACTTTGATTTCATTTTTAGTCAGTGGGCCGAAAAATGAACCGTAATCAAAATACACGAAAGCAGCGTTCTTATACTAAAAATGTGGCTTCCATGTGCTTATCATGGCACGGGGATACTCTAAGAAAAAATAGATTGTTTAAATTACACGTGGATAACTGGAAACCAAGAACTGAAATAATAGCTGAATGAAACAAATGAACCAGCCCAGAAAAAGATCACTTCACTAGAGGCCACATAGATTCAGTCGTGACCTCTAAGCCAAACACGTGTTGGCATGAATGGTGTATTGTGTGGAAGGCGATCAATTTGGTCTAAGGCAAGAACTTGGTGTATTGTGTTGAATAATTGAATCTGTACAAACGTGGTACCAAACATTTTTTGGCTGTGGATATATGAGACTTCGAATAAATCAACAATGTAATATGGATTAAACTTTGGAACGAAACAATACAGATTTTGTAAAATAATTGGTGACGCATAATGTGTTTATTGTGATACGGTACAGCTATGAATTGCTCCTAAAGGTCTGGGCTAGATCAACCCTCTGCTGTCACATGAAGGAGGGTGTGAATCTTGTGTTCAAGTAGTAACATTAGAGTGCCCAGAACTGTTAGAGCAAGGAGGATAACTTGGGTAACCTGAGTAGATAGTGAAAATTGATCAAAATAACTTAAGCATTCAGAAAGGATAGCTTTCTATATACAACTGTAGTCCGCATCCCATTGTAAATCAATGGAAAACATTCAAACTTGCAGTAAAAAATAAAGAGCTTTATGTAGTATGGCCAATACTGTGCTTTGGGCAAAGTATGCAGTATAGTAAAAAAAAAAAGGAAAGCAGATGAATTATCAGATCACGCCACCCGCGAGGGAAAAGCAAGTAAGCTATTTTAGAAAGTCATGGACTACACAGAAATCCTCTAAAATGAAGATCCTGTGCAAACATTCTGAAGACAAATGAACAGCATGGACATCAGAGGTCGCAGCTGTGTCCCCTGGCTCCCCCTCTGCTGTCACTGGCTCTGCCCTTGCATCTGTCCTTGGGACTCCTGCTTCAGGTTTTGCAGTGGCAGCACTAAAGAAAGAAAGGAAACCTGCTCTCAATTAATTGCTGTTCATTTACTGAAGTAGGTTAACAGAAACAACCAAAGTCCTCAATTAGGAAATAATTATTTTAAAGAAACAAATCTCTAGATAAAGCATAATAACAATATTTACATGTATATTCGCTCGGTTATACTCCCGATGAAAGAGGGAGTAGAAAATAACAAATGTTGCCGTGCTTGTTCTTGGGATACTGTAACATCTAGAAACGTGGTTATATGTTGCAGTGCACTTGTTTATTACTGAAGAGTATTGATAATTGCTCAAGACGTTTAGAATTACACTGCAGTTTGTGCAGAACCTGTAAGTATTTGTAATAAACACCAGTTGACATCAATACATTATTTGCATACAGTGCCATACAACTATCCGCCATTACATTGTGAACATCGTGCAAGTTCTGAATGTATCTCCTTGTTTGTATTCTCAGGCCGATTCATTCCTTTAGTGCAGTTCCTGCTTGAAGACGACAGAACCCCATGAATCTGCTTTGGTGCTGGAGAATCGTTGTCACTGCAAATTATATCATCATTATACAATTCTACATTTCTTTAGCTAAACAATTGAGTCCATGATGATTCTGAGTGACTTGTTCAGAGGTTTTTCAATGTGTAAAACAAAACATAGCATTCTGATGAAGTAGTAAGCATTCCAAATGATTGTAGTTGTATCTTTTTTCCTTTGGTAGGTCCTCCCAAATAAAACACATTACAGCAACAACAAAAAAGCATAATCCCTGTGCCGCTTGTTTGCAACATTATGTACAAGCACACAGACTTTCTCAATGATAAGAACGTCATGATGAACATTGGTGTTACATTTCGTACCATAATATGAAATTATCATAGCTGGTTATGGCACGAGAGATATCTACTCCAATCAAACACCAAGCATTGATGTTTTGTTTGCTTGGACTGATATTTCCCTGATGAAGGATCAAAGATCCGAAATGGATAGTTTTTTATCTGTTGTGATGAATCCAGCAATGTCATCACTCTCTCTCAGAAGAAACTTTTTTTCTGATTTGGCCTGGGAACAGGCAGCTGCTATCTGATCCTGACCCTGGCGGTGGCTGTCCAAGGGAGGATCATATGGGGGAGAGAACCCTCAGTGGAGGGAAGGAGACATACTGGTAATGTAATGGCATCCCCGTTTACACTCAGAACATGACACCCCCCAACCTCCGAACTCCTGTACCTTTATGGCTTATTGTGGTGCAGACCCAGTTCATCCACCTAACAATATTAGTAGAACTCTTTCTAATATCTTCTGTAAAGACACTGAGATGGGCATGGGAGCAATACAGAGTACGGAACTGGAGATGCACTCTAGTTGTTTGTGGAGTCCAGGAGGTAGCGTGATGTTTAAAAGCAGGAAGCATCAAGATGGATGGAGATTCACTTCAACGGAAGCAGAGAGAAGCCAAGCAGTCAGCCGGGCAGTTGAGCACGGAGACGCCAAAACAAGAGCATAGAAATCTTCCTAGCTCAGGCTGGGAACCCGGAGAGCGGAGAGTGAGGTGGAACCAAGGCACAAAGAGAAGGGATGGTCCAAGGCAATGGAGACGCCGAACTGGGACGCAAGGCAGTGGAGAAGCTTTCCCCCCGGCAAGGGAAGCCAGAGCATCAGGAAAACACCCTTCTTCTGCAAGGCAGAGCCACTCTCACCGCGACGAGAAGCCGAACACAGAGAAGGACCCGAGAGAGAGTGGGGAAGCCCGGGAAGTCATCACAGTGCCAGTGATCCCACGTGGAGGGTTGGAACACCAGATTGTGCTTTAGGAACCTATTACGCACTGGAAGGGGGAACAAAATCCCACGGTTTACATACTAAGTGTTCTGAATAATCCCTGTGCTTGGGGAAGTTAAAGGACAAGTACACAGAAATAAATAACAATGAAGGAATACAAGAAAGAGGTACTTGGGGAAGAGGTATACCCCCTTGTGTCCTTAACAGTGAAAATGTTTGTAGAAGATCTGGCAGGAGAGTAAACCAGGCAGTGTGATTGCGTGTCTGCGACCCACACCCAAATAAAGAGAACATTGTAAAGTCCTGGCAGGAGAGTATCCCAGGCACAGTGAAGGTGAAGGTTCAAAGGAGGTCTCATACCCCTTCGAAATGGATGTTGTAAAGACCTGACAGGGGAGCAAACCAGGCAGTGTGATTGAGAGTCTAGGACCCGCACCCAGATACAGAGAACATTGTAAAGACCTGGCAGGAGAGTAAACGAGGCACTGTGATTGCAAGTCTGTGACACGCACCCAAATACAGCAAACATTGAAAAGTCCTGGCAGGAGAGCATACCAGGCACATCTATGGGAAGTCAGAAATCCAAGGGAAGGGAATCATACCTCGTGGGCTGGAAAAGTGAATAAAGTGTGGAATACACAAAGTAGAAAAGAGCCCTGTGAGTGTGTGGAATCCAGGGGAAGGGATTGGTTAATTACATATGCTGGGAAAACAACTGTGACTAAAAGCTGGGAAGAAGCTGAGAAACTCTGGGGAAGGGAAACCTCCCTCCTGAAGATTGTGGAACTTTGATCATTTGTTTGTACACCTTTTTTAAAACTTTGTGTTGGAACATTGGATAGGGAGCTGAAAGACTTTGGGCCTCATTCCGAGATTGGAGGTAGTCATGGCGCTGCCTTCAATAACGGTATCGGCACCGGTCTCGTTCAATGGGGACTTACCGGTGTAGTCTGACCTTTGCAGGACCGGTAAGTCCCCATTGAAAAAAGCATTCCCCATTCCTATTTGAGCCCCAAAAGGGCTCAATGGGAATGGGGAAGTGGCTAATAACGGTACCGCAATTCGCGGTACCGTTATTGGCTCTGATTACCCTTAACAGGTCCCGTCCATAACGCCTGGTCAGACCAGGCGTTAAAGGAGGGAACTGCTAAGGGAACTCGTAGTAGCGCAGTAAGGGATTACCGGCACTGGTCTCCTTACTGATGCCCGGTATCCCTTACCGCTCTACTCGTAATGAGGCCCTTCATCTCCTTACACATTTCTTTGAGTTTATCTTGTAAGGGTCAGGATAGGATTTTGAACACAGGATGGAGAACTCTCTTTTTTGACATTCTGGCATTGATATCCTTCAGTTTCGTTGAGGCTGGGAACCCCTCATAATTATAGGGTGAGATAGCTTTTTCTCCAACCCTTTTTTTACTTTATTAAAAGTTTATAGCAACCATCATAATGCCTCTGCGTCCGAGTCTTACTCCTGCCTGATTCATTACACATGGTGTAAAAAGTGGGATCTGGCTCAATTGATACACATTTGGGAACTCTACAATTTGAAAAACCTAGTGAGTGAGCATCCTACCCATCTGTAGCCACTAAGGAATCCAATGGATTTGATTTGTCCAACATCTGTCAAGAAATATTACAACCTGGCGACCGGTTATTAATTTCTATCGATCTAGGGCCTCATCATGAGTTGGGCGGTAGCCCTTAAATGCAGCAGTAATGCTATTACCGTCACATTTCAGGGCTGGCCCAATCATGAGTTGGGCAGAAAGTGGGACCTTTGACCTTTACCTCCATCTTTTTGCTGGAGGTAAAAATGTCCCCTTTCTGCCTGCTTTTGGCACTATTAGCACAGTGCTAGTTGTGCGGCGCTAATTGTACCGTGCTAATAGCGCCACCCCAAACCCATTTGGTCCTATGGACCCGATGGAGAATGGGAATTTACCGCCTTACTGCTACTCATGATCTGCCGCTAATAGCGCCGGACCGAGTAACAGTAACGCTATTTGCATTGGCGGTATCCTGGCACAATTACCGATGGGATACCACCAACCTTGTGGTGAGGCCCCTAGTCCTAGTGCCCCCCCCTCCTGAGGAACATATGTAAGGTTGGCTTCTAAGTCTGGACTTGTCTGGTGGTTCGGCCTAGATGTCGTGGCTGGGGTAATAGACCCCGACTTCAGGGGTGATGTGAAAATTCAAATCCCTACCACATCAAGATGGGAGAGAAAGTGGCCCAGGGGATTTTAAAGAAGGTCCTATTTCCCAAACTGGTCAAAGTTAGTAAGACCAACAAGACAGGAAGGGGAGAGAAAGGTTTGGGGGAGGCGGACAAAGACCATCCAGTTACTTCAGAGGTATTACCATCAAAACCTAGGGATGAGGAACGAGATCATTCCAGGCTTAGAATTTGCCGAATGTAACGATCCGATGTTAGCTAAAGCCTTCCTGCATACCATTCTAAAGGCAGAGGGGAGGAAAAATGAAGGACCTTTCTTCTTTATCAGGCAAGGTGTGCTGTACAGAGGAGATACCAGTCCCAAGGGCATCCCTAGAACTTATATTGTGGTCCCCAAAAGTCACAAAAGAATGGTCCTGGAAATCGCCCATACCCATTTTACAGGTGGCCATTTGGGGATGGCCAAAACTCAAGGGCAGGTTATAAACAGTTTTTATTGGCCCAACATTAATGCTGACGTCAAAAATGTTGTCCTTGCCTGTGCCCTGTGTCAGAAGACTAGTACGCAGGTACCTGCCCCAGCCCTGCTCCAACCGTTACCTATTTTTTATATTCCATTTTCCTGTGTTGGTTTGGATATAGAGGGACCTTTTGAACCATCTAAATTAGGGAATCTGTACAATTTGGTAATTTTCGATTATGCAACCTGATATCCCAAGGCTTTCCCTTTAAGAACGAACACCTCCCAACAAATACTAAAACATTTGATACCCTTTCCTTTTTCTCTAGAGTAGGTTTCCCTAAAGAAATCCTCATGGATCAAGGGACCACATTTATGAGTAAGTTAATGGCAGAGGTAAAACAGGGTTTGTACATTAAAACACTTCGAATCTTAGTGTACCATCCCCAAACTGATGGGTTAGTTGAACATTTTAACAAAACCCTGAAGAGCATTCTTAAGAATCTGGTAGAAGAAGACAGGAGGAATTGTGACGTTATGATAACCTGGGCTCTCTTTGCCATCCAGAAGTCCCGCCAATCCTCCGCAGATTTCTCACCTTTTGAGCTTTTTGTACGGTTGGCAGTCACAGAATGTACTAGACATGTGAAGAGGGAAAATGGGACGATCCCTTCCCCTGATTCCTGTCCAGACCATGGCCTATGATGTCATGACCTAAGCCCCCACCGCGGGATGAGTTCAGCCCTCTGACTGCTGCCCCAGATGTCAAGATCCACTGTGGCCATTCCCCACACACCTAGGCCAGCTGTGCATCATCCAAAGCATGTGGTGGGACCTCGGGTGGAGCTGAGACCGACCATATGGACCAACTCGATTAGACGTCACCCACCAGTACCCCCATTGTTAGAGATGACATGACGACATTGCCAACAGACAAGAACACACATGCCACCAAGCACCTGGATCAGAAACACACCAGCCCACACGAAGAACATACTCAGTGCTATAACATAGAGAGGACCGCTCACGCTCACAGACATGCATCGTTGTTATTTTTCACACAGGCTAACTACTGCACCGCAGAAACGCAAGACGCCAGAAAAACTTGTGTATATGCTTGCAGACGCTTTTGCTACTAAAACCATGAAGATGTCACCCTGAAGATGGACTAATGTATAAGGACCCAAGTCGCACCTCGCAACCGCCGTGTTATGGACTGTATGCCGCCACCCATAGACTAGGTGTAACGCTCACCTGATTCCCGCAGAGGCGCCGGTCTTGACTGGGTGAATGCCGTATCTTCAAAGGTGATGTGTAACACACGGTTGGCTCTTTGGGCTGGACCTCTGTGCACTGTATGTCTGACTCGAAGAGTAAGATGTCTGCAGATAGAAAATATGGGATTAATGAACTGGGGTTATTGGGTGCCTCTCTCCTCTTCCCTTTCTCTTCTCCTGTAGAACCCCAAAGGTTAACACCCTCACCTTAGGTAAGTGAACGCCGAGCTCTCCATCTGCCTCGGGGCAGGGTGCCGTAACCAGTTTCTTCACTGGATAAGGGTGCAGGCCTCTTGACCTCAGAGGACTGCTGTCCGTCGTTAACTGCACGAACGGTAAGTCTTAAAAGTCTTTTGTAATGATATCTCTTGTTTTGCAGGGTTCCGGCGATGGCGGATGGCGGGCTGATGAGAGTTGAGGATCGAACCCGCGTGAGGAATAGAAGCGCCTGGAAGCACGTAAGTAAGCGCTTGTAGCCTGCTTCACGATGCGCACTAACTGTCCCTTTTATCTTGCAGGTACAAGTTCGGAGCTTTAGAGAAGCTGAAGGGTACTGGAATACCCACTGGATTCAGCGTGGGAAGGAGTAATGGCACGTGAGTAATAAAGTTGCCCAATGTCTTTAAACGCACCTTCTTTTGTCTTTCAGATGCGGGATGCAGCGCCGAAGGCCTCCGGAGCGTGCGAAGAGCTGGTAAGCTTTTGTCTTTCAGATGCCGGAATGCAGTGCGAAGACCTCCGGAGCATGCAAAGAGTAGGTAAGCCTTTGTCTTTCAGATGCCGGAAAGCAGCGCGAGGCGTTGGTGACAGCCGATGGACCAGGTAAGAGATGCGCTGCCACTGAAGACCGTAGTGCTAACCTGTTCTTTCTTTGTCTTTACAGGTGCTGCTGAAGACTGGATTCCAGGATGGTAAGCCTTTGTTCCCTTAGGCCCAGGATCAGAAGCAGAAGACACGATGAGCGTTCTGCTGCAGAGAATGCAGAATAACGCTAAGCAAGATTCATCCATCGGGTGTGGTTTAAATAGCCTCCTGTAGTGCTTAGATGTCTCCTTCCACAGCCACGCCTAAGAAAAGAGTTCCTGCTTTCCAGAAGAGTTCCAGTGTTCTGAACCTAGGGAGTGGCTCCTGCCCCACCCAACAGGAAAAGTAGTCCCAAACAGAAGAGGATCAGGGGTTCAACTGGCAGGAAAGTAAGCAGCATGGTCTGCTGCAGGTAAGTCCACCCAAGCATTATGAGCCCGGCGCTTCCAGCGCTGGGACTGGGCATCTTTATGAGCCTGGTGCCACTGGCGCCAGGACAGGGTCCAAAAGGTCCCAATTGGGACTGGCTGGCACTCGGAACCGGGGTTATGGGTCTGCTTCCAAGGGAGTCGGGCAAGTCCTGATCTTTTGGAAGCAGAGATCATGACAGCACCCCCCCTCAAGGCCCCTCCCAAACCGGGCGTCTCCGGGGGTTTGGGCTTGTTAGGAAATGTTCAATGAAATCCTTTGATTAGACGAGGCGCGTGGACATATTCTGCAGGTTCCCAGGATCTTTCTTGGGGACCGTAGCCTTTGCAGTCAATCAGGTAAAATAGTTTAGATTTGGAGATCTTGGAATCCAGGATGCTTTTGACTTCAAACTCGAGTTCTCCATCAACTAGAATAGGTTTTGGAGATGTAGTTAGTCGGGTTTGAGGTTGCACGGGTTTTAATAGAGAGACGTGGAAGACCGGATGTATCTTCATGTGAGGGGGCAAGTCCAACTTGACCGCTACTGGATTTACTATGGTAGTGATGGAATAGGGACCAAGGTATCTTGGGTTGAATGTGCGTGGTCCTTTTAGAGGTAGATATTTGGTGGATAACCAGACTTGATCTCCTACTTGATATTGGGGGGCTTCCTTCCGATGTTGGTCTGCTCCTTTCTTGTATTGTTCTTTAGCCCTTTGAAGGTGAGAAACGGCTTCCTTAAAGGCTTGGGTGATTGTAGAATGCAGGTGGTCTACTGCTGGTGTTCCAAGATCTTGGAGTGGATCCAACTCCGAGGTTCGAGGGTGACTACCGAATAAAAGAAAAAACGGGGTCTTCCCAGTTCCCGAGTGGACAGAGTTATTGTAGGCATATTCGGCTATCCAAAGGATATCTTTCCAAGTTTTTTCAGTTTGTTGTAGCATGCAGCGCAAATACTGTTCCAGAGTTTGATTGGTCCTCTCGGTTTGTCCGTCGGTTTGAGGGTGGTGGCTGGTCGAAAGTCACACATCAATTTGAGCCGACCGACAGCAACTTCGGCAAAAATGAGAAATAAATTGACTACCTCGATCCGAAATTAGAACTGAAGGAAAACCGTGCAGTCGGACGATGTTTTCGAGAAATTCTCAGGCCAGAGTTGCTGCTGTTGGTAAGCCTTTGAGTGGAATGAAATGCGCCATCTTGGAGAATAGGTCCACGATTACTAGGATCGTATTGTATCCGGAGCATGGAGGTAGATCGGTGATGAAGTCCATAGAAAGCGAATGCCAAGGGCGAGGCGAGATGTCAATAGGGCATAAGAGGCTGGCTGGTTTTTCCTTTTGACTCTTGTTTTGGGCGCATACTCCACAGGACATTATAGTCTCTGATATCTTTTTTCCAAGACGGCCACCAGAAGTAGCGCTTGATCTTTTCCGAGGTCTTGGTCATACCGGGATATCCTTCCATTAAAGAATCGTGATAACAAGAGATTACCTTTTTCTGTAAATCTGTGCTGGGCAGGTACAACCGTTCTTGGAAATATAATAGGTTGTCCTTCACCGTAAAGTCCTTTCCCTGCAGATGCCAATTCTGTATGTCTGCTGGAGTTACCAGTAGCCTGGCTTTATCCTTAACTTCCTCTATGGATTGTGTGGCGATTACACCTAGAATTCTTTGTTCGGGAATGATAGGTACAGGTTTAGGATTGATCAAATGTTCTTCCGCTCCCATCCGAGAAAGGGCATCAGCTTTACCGTTTTTTGTACCAGTTCGATAGGTAATTATGAAGTCAAACTCGGCAAAGAATAGTGCCCAACGGAGTTGCCTAGAGGATTGAGCTTTTGGGGTTTTCAAATATTGCAGGTTTCGGTGATCTGTAATCACAGTAACGGTGTGTCGGGCCCCCAGAAGATAATGCCGCCAAGCCTTAAAGGAGGACTTGATAGCTAGAAGTTCCTTATCAGTAATAGTGTAATTGATTTCAGGAGGCGAGAATTTGCGGGACCAAAATGCCACGGGATGCAACTGATTGGTTACTGGGTCCTTTTGTGATAGAACTGCCCCCATGGCAAGGCTCGAAGCATCAGTTTCAACGATGTAGGGGAGTTCTGGGCGAGGATGTTTTAAGATCGGTGCAGAGATAAATCTAGTCTTCAAATTCTGGAAAGCTTGTTCCGCCTCGGTAGACCATTCAAAACGTTTGTTTTTCTTTAACAAGGCGGTGATGGGCTGGACTATTCGAGAGAATTTGGGGATAAACCTGCGGTAAAAGTTAGCAAAGCCTAACATGCTTTGAACACCTTTTACGGAGGATGGCTATGGCCATTTGAGAATTGCATCGACCTTCTTTGAATCCATACGCACTCTGCTAGGTGATAATATGAATCCCAAGAATTCAACTTCAGTCACGTTGAAAACACATTTTTCCAATTTAGCGAAAAGTTTGTGTTGACGCAATCTCTCGAGGACCATTTTCACGTGTTTCCGATGTTCAGTTTCCGATGAAGAATAAACGAGGATGTCGTCAATGTAAACAACAACACACACATCTATGAGCTCTCTGAGGACATCGTTCATAAAATATTGAAAGGCGGCCGCGGCATTGCAAAGTCCGAAGGGCATGACCTGATATTCAAATAGCCCATACTTGGTGCGGAAGGCCGTCTTCCATTCATCGCCCTCTTTTACTCGTACCAAGTGGTAGGCTCCTCTAAGATCCAGCTTTGTATATATGCATGCTTTTCTGACTTGGTCCAGGAGTTCAGGGATCAAAGGTAACGGATATCTATTCTTAACGGTGATCTGGTTCAGGGCGCGATAATCTATACAAGTTCTAAGGTCCCCTTCTTTTTTTGGAACGAAGAACAAAGCTGAGGAAGCAGGGGACTTGGAAGGACGAATAAACCCATTCGCTAGGTATTGATCCAGGTATTGTCAGAGGTGAAGATTCTCAGGCTCGGTGAGGGCATAAATTCTACTACAAGGAGGAGGAGATCCAGGTAATAGGTCTATCTGGCAGTCATAAGACCTATGAGGAGGTAGAGAGTTAGCCTGATCCTTCCGGAAAACATCTTGGAATTCTAGGTATTCAGGAGGTAACTGAGGAGCCTCCGAGGAAATTGCTGCCAGTGCAACACCAGGTCGAGGGTGACAAGTGGAGACACATTCTGGAAACTGAACCGTTCTTGCTCGCCAATCGATCTGAGGATTGTGCTTCTCTAACCAAGGAATTCCTAGAATAATCTGGAACTGGGGGGCCTTGATCACATCGAACACGATCTTCTCATGGTGTCCATCTTGACTTACTAGCGTCACTTCTTGGGTGGTATGCGTTACTGGTCCGAAGGCTATCTCCGTACCATCCACCGTAGTAATGACGTCCTTTACAGCCTTTGGACAAAGAGTCAGATTCATCCTCAAAATCATTTCATGATCCACATAATTGCCGATGGCACCGCTGTCGACGTAAGCTTCAATCCATGTAATCGATCCGGATGTTCAGGGCTAATGAGGACCATAGGTATCACGAAATGCGAGGTCACGGAACTGGTTTTAACGCTCGGCAAGAGGACCTCTATTCTTGTCGGGCGAGGTCGTTTCCCTGCTCAGAGTTTGTGACCCTGGTAACTGCAGCTCCTACTGCCTTCTTGGCTGGTTTCACCGGACAGTCTCGAAGAAAGTGCCCCGAGTTTCCGCAATAGAGGCATAATTGCAGCTGTTTTCTCCTTTCCCGCTCCTTTTGTGTTAGTGGCCCTTTCAGGCCCCCTATTTGCATGGGTTCCCCGGAGTCTACTCCTTTGGTAGGAGTTGGTGGTTTGGAAAATACTCAAGCATCAAACTTGGAACGATCGGCCTTCCTGTTCTGCAGTCTGTGGTCAATTTGAACGACTAAGTCAATATAGTCCGAACAGTCTTGCGGGGGATTCACTACTTGGGCTAACACATCTTTGAGCTCTCCACGTAGACCTCTATAAAACAGCGTAATCCTTTTGTCCTCAGGCCATCGAGTTTCCACTATCAGTCTGTTGAAAGACGCAATATAAGCCAAAAGGTCTTGATTACCCTGTCGCAATGAAAGGAGCTCATTGTCCAAGGCCTGCCCCTGTGAATGTCTTGCAAACAGTTTTTCCATACTGAGCTGAAAAGCTCGAAAATCATGGAGAACCGGATCATCTTGATTAACTAGAGGGATCGACCAGTCTGCAGCATTGCCACTAAGGTACGAAAGCACGAAAGCTACCTTAGCTTGATCAGTTGGAAAGGCTTCTGGCCGGCATAAGAAGTGCAACCGGCACTGATTAATAAATACTGCAAACCTCTTTGGGTCACCAGAAAATCGTTCGGGCGGAGCCAGAGGTACATTCCCAGGTAGGTTGATCTGCACTGGATTCATAGAGGATGTTGAAGGAAGATTTGCCCCTGATGCGGGTAACGGAGTTTGTCCGGCTTGTGACTGTAGCAATTGTCTAGCGAGATCGTCTGTTCGCTCCTCGGAAATAATCAGTTCCCTTCTTAGAGCATTCGTTTCCTGACGGGCTGCATGCACTTCTGCTCTTAGTTCCCCAAGTAACTGGGCTAGCTGGTCGGTATCCGAGGTTTCCATAGCGCCTGGGTGGGAGTTTTGCGATATGCTTTGCGTTCTGTAACGCTCACCTGATTCCCGCAGAGGCGCCGGTCTTGACTGGGTGAATGCCGTATCTTCAAAGGTGATGTGTAACACACGGTTGGCTCTTTGGGCTGGACCTCTGTGCACTGTATGTCTGACTCGAAGAGTAAGATGTCTGCAGATAGAAAATATGGGATTAATGAACTGGGGTTATTGGGTGCCTCTCTCCTCTTCCCTTTCTCTTCTCCTGTAGAACCCCAAAGGTTAACACCCTCACCTTAGGTAAGTGAACGCCAAGCTCTCCATCTGCCTCGGGGCAGGGTGCCGTAACCAGTTTCTTCACTGGATAAGGGTGCAGGCCTCTTGACCTCAGAGGACTGCTGTCCGTCGTTAACTGCACGAACGGTAAGTTCTGGGCACTTCAAATGTCTTAAAAGTCTTTTGTAATGATATCTCTTGTTTTGCAGGGTTCCGGCGATGGCGGATGGCGGGCTGATGAGAGTTGAGGATCGAACCCGCGTGAGGAATAGAAGCGCCTGGAAGCACATAAGTAAGCGCTTGTAGCCTGCTTCACGATGCGCACTAACTGTCCCTTTTATCTTGCAGGTACAAGTTCGGAGCTTTAGAGAAGCTGAATGGTACTGGAATACCCACTGGATTCGGCGTGGGAAGGAGTAATGGCACGTGAGTAATAAAGTTGCCCAATGTCTTTAAACGCACCTTCTTTTGTCTTTCAGATGCGGGATGCAGCGCCGAAGGCCTCCGGAGCGTGCGAAGAGCTGGTAAGCTTTTGTCTTTCAGATGCCGGAATGCAGTGCGGAGACATCCGGAGCATGCGAAGAGTAGGTAAGCCTTTGTCTTTCAGATGCTGGAATGCAGCGCGATGCGTTGGTGACAGCCGATGGACCAGGTAAGAGATGCGCTGCCACTGGAGACCGTAGTGCTAACCTGTTCTTTCTTTGTCTTTACAGGTGCTGCTGAAGACTGGATTCCAGGATGGTAAGCCTTTGTTCCCTTAGGCCCAGGATCAGAAGCAGAAGACACGATGAGCGTTCTGCTGCAGAGAATGCAGAATAACGCAAAGCAAGATTCATCCATCGGGTGTGGTTTAAATAGCCTCCTGTAGTGCTTAGATGTCTCCTTCCACAGCCACGCCTAAGAAAAGAGTTCCTGCTTTCCAGAAGAGTTCCAGTGTTCTGAACCTAGGGAGTGGCTTCTGCCCCACCCAACAGGAAAAGTAGTCCCAAACAGAAGAGGATCAGGGGTTCAACTGACAGGTAAGTAAGCAGCATGGTCTGCTGCAGGTAAGTCCACCCAAGCATTATGAGCCCGGCGCTTCCAGCGCTGGGACTGGGCATCTTTATGAGCCTGGTGCCACTGGCGCCAGGACAGGGTCCAAAAGGTCCCAATTGGGACTGGCTGGCACTCGGAACCGGGGTTATGGGTCTGCTTCCAAGGGAGTCGGGCAAGTCCTGATCTTTTGGAAGCAGAGATCATGACACTAGGCCAAGGTAGGCGGCAAACCAGAGTCCCCAGGCCGGGAGCAGCTCAGACGGAGCTGCAAGGTGCTAATCATGCAGAACAAACTCTGACAGGAGCCACACAGCCAAGGCCACGAAGTTGCAATCTACACGCCGCGCTCCCAGTGCCAACGTTACACCTGCCACTGCTAAACACTCCTCGGAGCAGAAATGCAAATCAAATCCCCGTAATTCTGCTTCAGCCACGGTCTTTCAACATGTGACCAGGCCGACCTGATACGATGCCAAGCTCCAAGGACCAGAGAGGCTCTGGGGTCTCACGTCTGGGACCCAGACTGCAACAATGAAGTTACAAGTTGGACACCGGCGGCGATGGGAAAGGGACACGCAACAGCCAGTAGTAAGACCTGTCCATTGTCCGCCACTGACACATAGTCATACATTGTTGCCAATACCAGGTACATCGCGAGCTGGGAACGACGATGCTCCCAGGCTTGGGGGCTCATGGATGAACCAATCAGAATACGAGGGGCTAATCACTGACGACACTATAGTTCAACCAATCACTAACTTTCTTCATGTAACACTTTCTATGTAGCCATTTTTAGGGACGACCCAAGTGTACCACCTGACCTCTTCTCCACCACTAATATTTTCTCCTATATTGATCCATACTGACCCTACCACCTGGGGAGCCAACCTGGGGTAGCGTTAGATTTAGGGGCAAGCTTTCCCAGTTGACGCACGTAGTAGCGTCATCCGGTTAGAAAAAAGGCTTGCGAGCCCATCACCTCTGAGATGTTCCTTGGGTACCTATGCTCCGAGAACCTGTCCCTGTCTGTTTTGTGCAATAAACACCAGTAACCCTTTGCTCTTGTGTGTGCCTCATACTCCTTTGGGACGCGGGAGGAGTTCGGACCTCCCCAACCCAGAGGTCCGCGGACGGCCCTGCCAACCGTCGGGAAATCATCCCGACAAGTTGGAGACCCTGCAGAGATAGATGGTGAGATAGACCACAGCAAGACCGTTTGCGTCATGGTGCCCGGCACCACGGCCCCCTCTGTCGTTGCCCCCGTTGGAGGACTGCGGGACCATCGCAGAACTGCGAGACGACTGGACAGCGCAATCCGGAGATTGGCCGTCAGGAGCAGACTTCAGAAATTTCCCACCCGCGGTTGGCGAGTGTCTAGACGTGGTCCAGACGAGGGGGGGCGGCGAGCTGATTAGGAGGGGTGCCCGCAGCTGAGCGGCACCGACAGGTGTGAGTCCGATGTGAGTATGGCACACGCAACCAGCAGTGTAATGTTGTGCGGGTGGCGGGAGGAATTGTGAACAGGGTGGCAGGTGGTTTTACAGTGGGTTAAAAAAAGATTTTGGTAATTTAGCGGCGATCCATATGTAAGGTGTAGTGGGGAATGGAACGAAGGCTATCCCTTCTGGTGTTACGGAGTGTGCTGGGTGGGACTTCAAGCGCCCACCTGTTGACTGGCGGATCGCGCTGATTGGTCTAGATCGTGGACACCTGTACAGGGGGTGTGGCATTCCTATGAGTTGGCGTTGTAGGTCGATGAATAGATGAGGATTTCTATTAATTGAGTGTTTAGCTCGATGAATAGATGACATATTCCCGCAAGAGATAGCTAGATTGTTCCTCAGTGCGGAAGATAGTTGGCTAGTTAAGCCCTCCTAGGAAGGGGGCATATCACACTCGAGGCAATGCAGCGGGTGCAGCACAATTATAAAAACGAAAGTGATTAATGAATACTCCACTCCGGGTGCAGTGGGAAGACAGCTGAGGGGATTGTGGGAAAATACCATTGTGAAAATTGGCGCACATTTTATGTTGCAACTGTACATACCGGTAACACATTGTACTAGATGGTGATATCACCCATAGGGCTTGCATAGGACACTGCGGTCTTCCTCAGCGTAATTGGAGTAGCGGCACGCAACTAAGGAGGGGTGAAGGGGGACAGGCAGCCACGCACGGGTAATGCTGGCACGTCCTCAACCAAACGGGTCGCGCTGAGCAGCGGCGCGATCAGTGGGAGGGGGAAGAGCCGGGCATACACTGGGGATGCAGTGGGGACAGAAAGAAAGGAGGAGGAGTTAGAAGAATACCGCAGGCTCGCCGAGTAGTGGCTGCGCTGTGAAGGCAGGGCGGCTCAAAAGCACGCCGCACAGGGCATGAGGACGCAGGGGGCCCCGCACGCCACGGGCCAAAGGGTGCCCTAGCTCCGAAAGGAGTGGTGTAAAGGGGGCTATAGCATTGCGAAAAACAGGAGAGCGGTGGTGGCCAGCTCGAAAGTACTGTAATAACAATGTTGCTTTTCCTTGCAGCGGAAAGTCAGAAATCCCCAAATTACGGGGCCAGGTAATAGTGGTATATACATCTGTATATTTGAAAATGTCCTCGTATTACGGGTTGGGAGCCGACAATGGGTTCCACAAATTAACAACACCACTCCAGCACATCTGCGCAACACTACCACCGCACAGAGGCAAAATAGTAAAATACAGCATTGAATGGACCAAAGGGACAGACAAGAGGATAAGGATGCCGTGGCCTCCCAACTTTAGTTTTAGAATGGAAGCACAACATTCACTGCTAGCGTACCTACACACCACCTGCAAGGGGAAGAAGTTAGCAGGCCACCTAGAAGTGTTCGACCTCTAGAGAATGTTTCAGGGGTATACACTGGGGATGTTAAGCATGCAGGAGGTAAAGCAGGAGGAGGTGAGAGAGGAGGACGGGGTGCAGCGCGCCCCAAGCTCCTCCCAGTGCTGAGGAGAATGAGGAAGAAGCAGTAGGATCATACCCCATTGCAGAAATAAAAAAGGAAAGTGAGGGAGAGACAGCCCCAATTACAGAGGTGAAGAAAGAAACAAAAGGGTTGTATCCAATGAGGGAATTAAGAGAAGCCACACGGCCGCAACTAACAGCTGCTGGGGGATACTCAAACCTTGCATACAGCTCACCACCATACGCGCCAGAAGACCACTACCAAAAGGGACTGGGTATAGGGAGTACAGTAGACACCAAACAGGCACAGGTAACCTCTGGTAGCATAAAAAAGACCCAAATAGATTTGGAGAGTATAGGACCAGATGAGTGGATAGCAGCACAGGTGTTATTGAAGCTTTGGGGGACGGTAACAGGAGAAGAGGAGGAGATGATAAAAAAGGTAGATAAGGAAGAGGTAGAACACAATCAGAAAGGGAGCGAGGTAAGTACCAGGGAAGAGGGAAACATGACAAAGGAAGAGGACGAGGTATTGGAGGCAAAACTAGCAGAGCTGAGGGAGGCGCGAAGCGTATTGATTAGACAGCTCGAGCGGAGAGGAAGGTGAGGACGTAAGAAGGAAAGGAGGTGCAAGCGGGATTAAACCAGCAAGAGGAAGAGAGAGGGAAAAGGGAAGAGGACCGCATAAGGGGGATTGCAGAAAGAGTAGCACGTATGGAGCAACGGGAGAGCAGGAGGAAAGAAGAGGAACGGGAAGAGAATGACGAGGAGATGACACTGTGGAAGAAGAAGATTATATCAGAGAGCGCACAGAAGTATGTGGAAGGGAGAATAATAGAGAGTATACTGGCAAAAGAGGGTGGGACGTGGAACGACAAGGACAGAGACGCAAGGGTGCTATGGCAGGTAAGTGACGCCATACGGGGAGTTGCGAGGGTGCTAGGACAGGTAAGTGACACGATAATCAACGAACTTCGCAGGGCGAGAACGGAGTTAGAGAATGAAGGAGACCAACAAAGCAATCAAGGGCTAAGAGGAACAAGCCAATCACCCAAGAGTAAGATCAATGCATGTAGTAGTAAAGAGGTAGCGATACCGCAAGTACGGGGAGACACGGAGGAGACAGGTGAGTACACAGATATAGATTCGGAAACTGTAAAAGTGGGAGGTGCACGCCCACACACAAAATTGACATTCTCAGACAGCTTTTGGAGTGAGGAGGAGGGATCCTGTGAAGGTCAGAGTGACGGGAGTGAAGAAGGACTAAGTAAACTGTATATCACACGCACAGGCTGCGGGTCGTCATGGGAATGTAGGACACAAGAAGGAGAAACAACAGGATGGGAGGGCAAAAACTCACAAAGGGAGGGGACACTACAAACAATGATGCCACCAGCCCAGCACACACCATATGTCAACAGGTTTAGAGACCTCCCAGGACGCAGAATGGAGGGATTAGCAACCACACACAACAAGGACCAAGCAGGTCAACAGAGAGGTCATAAGGCCGTAGGGGACATATGGCTTGCACAACACCTTACTGAATTTATCGAAGAATTTTCTGACATGGAAGAGGAGAGTGAAAACACACACGTATCACCACACAGACGCATGCCAGAGGAAATAACAGAATACACACAGATGCTATTATTAGAGAGGGGGGGCAAGACCACAATACGTCCCATGGAAGCATGCAGACAAGGAGAATATTAAATGCAGACTACCGTCTTTAAGCGGAGAGGCAGGAAAATGGATATATGAAATGGAGAAGCTAACTGCAGGGCAAAAGTTAGCGGTTGGATATGTCAAGGGGTTATTAATTTCAATATTGGGTGACGCCGCAGATGACATTTGGAAGAGTGCGGGATTCCCGGGGGCTACCATCAGTGACACTTTGCATGACGGGGCACCATTCGCAAATTGCAGACATGTACTATGGCAAGCACTGAGGGTACAATACCAAGATACCTCAGACATAGGGCAATAACATCACCCAAAATGCGTGAGAACAAGGACCCTGTTCATTACATCCAGGAAATTCAGGAGAAGTGGCGCCTGGAAACGTGGGAGCCATGGGACAAAATATTAGCAATTTTTTACCACATACTGATACAGGGGCTCCCAGAACCAGTACAGGGGCAGTTGAAAATATTGGTAGGGATGGAAGCAAACGTATGGCCGGAAATACAGTTAACAATAGTACACCATTGTAGGTTATGGCAAGAAAAGATGAAACAGAAAGAGAAAGATAGGAAGGCAGATGAGGCAAAACTGATCCAGAAAAAACGGTCAAAATATGCCATAGAAGGTGCACTGATAGCAAGTTCCGCCCCACCAACACCAGCCGCTGCACAGCAGTCACAATCACCTGCAACACTGTCACAGCAAGTACCAACTATAACACAGCAATTGCCACCGCCACCCCCATACACAGCACAACACCAATGCGGGGTGGATACACGCCAATGGGTAACGGCTACACCACCAACTACAGAGGGAGGGGTGGGTTAACAAGAGGGAGGGGATTAGGCCAAACAGGACATATGCCAGGGGGAGGGTTCCGAGGGTTTAACCAATACGGACAGCAAGGGTATTTAGAGAACACTAGAGGATACCTGTGACAAGCATGAGAGCTGCCAACATGCTGGACTTGTGGACTAGTAGGACACGTATCACGCACATGCAGGGCAAGGCCGACACAAGCAGGATGGGGAGAGCAAGGGCAACAGGGTTACAACGGGGGACAAAATTACTACCAACAACCACAGCTACAACAAATAGGCGACACACACATGCAACAGCAAGAGGGACCGGCACAACAAGTGGCACAACAACCACAGCAGCAAACATACGTGACACCCACTGCACAACAAATACAGCACCAACCAGCCCAATACCAAGCACAACAACAAATGACGACAGCGCAATAACAACACATCCAAACGGTACAACAGCTCACACAAATACAAGACAACTACCTACAGACACGCCAATACCACATGCAATTGGGGAAAGTGAGGATACTGAGTCACAACCCATACACAGGGAACAGACAATCACTATACCCCCAATAGGATAGCCCACAGACGTCCTTGTTGTGTCCCATCCTGTATTCGGGAAGGAAAGTTCAACTTGTCAGGCGATGCCATGCACACTGAAGGATTCTCTGGGGCTTGAGGGCTTGTTCCTTTTACTGATAACATCTACTTATCTGTCGGAGATCACAACCTATCTCTGCCACTGCTATACTCAAAACAATCACCTGTAAATATATTAGGGAGAGACATCATGAGCAGATTGAACATGACTATATCCTTCACTGGCAAGGGAATAGTATGCTCAACACCAGGCATACACATGCTCACCGCACGACACATACTTCAGGCTTACTGCGGCAAGACAATGGCAAGGGCAGAACCAGTGGACAGGGACATCTTCCAATACAGAACAGACATGGCAATAGCATGGCTACCAGGGATTGAGGGCAAGGTGTGGAGGATGCCAGCAGCATACCTTTTCAGACCGGAAGTGCCCACTAGTGAGAAAGAAGGGCAATAATATCAGTGGACATTGAGAGTATTCTGGCGACCAAAGACTACATTTCTGTTCACGCCCAGGATGGAGAATGGAAAGCATGGAGGGCAGTAATAGCACTGGCTGAATGATGCAGGCTGATGCAGGTGTTAGATGAGGAACTGTTCTCAGACAAAGTAGGAGATGGGGAGATGGTGTTCTAGATGAACGCCTACGTTTAGTTGAGAGTGACGTATAAGGACACACATAAAATGGCAATGGCACTAGAAACACCAGTCCCCACACAATCAGACTTGTACGAGGAAGACTTAGCACCTATAGCCGCCTCACTATGGACTACTAGTCCCAATGATGTTGGATGCATACAAAGCTTTGGAGGAATGAAAATAAAGCTAAAAAAATGAACAATGCTGCCCAGAGTAAAGCAGTACCCACTATCAAAAGAAGCTGATGGAGGGATTTATGAGACAATAAGTGCCTGTCATGATGCCTGCCTCCAAGGAGCCAGGTCCGACCCAGCAACGCCAGAGGCAGGCATCATTTCCCCCAGGGGAGTGCCAGCGGGTCCAAGCTGGGGCCCTTTGGACGCAGTCCTGGCGCCTTAGGCGCCAGGCTCATGTTGGACCCCTGTCCTGGCGCCTTAGGCGCCAGGCTCATAAAGCTAGACATGTGTTCAAGTGTTTTAATGTGCACTTACCTGATGCAGACCATGCTGCTACATCCAGGCCCTCTTGAGGCCTGAATGGAACTACTTTACCTGTGGGACTACTTTCCACCCGGGTGTGGTCGGGGAAGGATACATACCTGATCGGTGGAAGGATACACACTTGGAACTTCTTCCAAAGCTATTTAAACAACACCCGATCAGCAACTCACACTTCGCGTTGTTCTGCCCCTCGCAGCTGGACGCTCACCGTGTCAGCTCCTGCATCTGGACCTCAGCCACGCCTGTCAGTATCCTGGGTCACCTGCAAAGGGAGACAAAAGACCTTACCTGCTAAATCAGCACCACAGAGACATCACACCGACGATCCTGAAAAGGAAAACATCATTTTAAAAGCATTTCGCTACGATCGCTGCACCGCTGCATTTCACTCACCTATCCTGGACGCCACCATCTTCAGCAGCGAACATCCGGATCCACAGCCACTTCCCAGAGCCTAGAAAGAAAAAGACAAGAACAAGGTGAGAGAAGGAAGGGAATAGGAAAAGCTCAGTTTCCTTCTAAGACTTACCTGTTGGGTCATTCCAATTTCATTTCGGGTCTTGCCGCTTCCAGGCATTTTCCGGACCCCGGCCCCTATGGGGAAAAAAGACAAAGACATTGAATGAGCGAATGCAAAGACATTACCCGAGCGCTCATCCAGAACTTACCTGTCATTTACTGGAACTGCACGTTTCACTTCGGGTCTGCGCCATATCTCCGGCATGCCGAACCCTGGCCCCTAAGGGGAAAAAGACAATGAACATTATTATTAAGCTTGGACTTTTGAACTTGCAACAGAACTTTTACAGAGCCTTACCTGAATAGTCAAGCTTACCTGAACTCCCATCAATCCTCAATCCAGTGAAGTAACTGGGTTTCAACGCGCCCCTTCATCAGAAGCAGGATGGAGAGCTCATCCTTCCTGACCCTAAGGTGAGACTTCACGGGGAATCGTGGAAGGGTATCGTGGAGGGTTGGAAGAGAGTGGGAGGCTTGAGCATAACTCAGTCAGTAGGTAATACTCCCTTTTCACACACAGGGGAATATTCCTGCGAGCCGGAGAAGCCAGAGTAGAGTAGCCCTTCCTATCCATCTTCAGAGTCCTGCGCTTCACCATTGAAGAAGCATCAGCACTCGAAGCCAGACCTGCGCCTCCGTGGGAATCAGGTGAGCGTTACAGTGCCCTCGTGGAAAGAGGAATATTGATACCATCAGAATCACCATGCAACACTGCGGTATACCCAGTGCACAAGGCGATGGGAGGGTGTTTCATACAGGATTTAAGACCTCTTAACCACATTGTGGAGGCAGAGTACCCGATAGCAGCTAACCCAGCCACAATACTGTGCGGAATACCAACAGAGGGATCACGGTTCACCATGATCGACCTCAAGAATGCGTTCTTCTCAATCCCTCTGCACCCTGACTCACAAGATTTAACAGGTTTCACATACCGCAACACAAAATGGAAACACACTAGGCTACCCCAAAGGTATTGTGAGTCACCATTTATCTTTAACAGAGTAATACAAATGGACCTAGGGAATATCGACCTGGAAAGCACGGTGCTGCTGTATGTGGATGACATCATCATCTGCAGCACCACTGAGGAAAAGTGCAGGAGGGAATCAGTAAAGATGTTCACAGTACTGGCTGAGAAAGGATACAAGGTTGACAAGGAAAAACTGCAGTACTGTCAGGAGCAAGTACTATATATAGGGCAGACCATTTCACAAAAAGGAAGGAACATTGCACCACAAAGGGCGCAAACAATAAAAAACACACCACAGCCACAAACGATAAGGGAACTGCAACAGTTCCTTGGCCAATGCAACTATTGCAGAGCATGGGTTTTTGACTACAGCACATACATAGGACCCCTATTAGAGGCTCTCAAAGAGGCACAAAGGGAGGTGAGAAAGTTGGGATGGACAGGAGAAATGACTGATGCATTTAATGAACTAAATTAGGCAATTTCAACGGCACCAGTTCTGGGTACCCCAACTATGATAATGAGTTCTACATATTCTCACATTGCGATGGTGCAGTAATGAAGGCAGTGCTAACACAAAGGACAAGCATGGGACACAAAACAATAGCATTTTACATTAGCCATTCGGATCCAGTAATGATGGGACACTTCCCGTGCGAACAACACTTGGCTGCAGCAGCTTTCACAGTAGAAAAATCATCAGTGGGGTGCTCCACCACACTATACGTGGAACACGCCCTCTTTGCGATATTAAACAAACCAAAATCCACACTGACCACCTAGAGAGCAAATTATTGATTATTCTCTCTAGATCTGAATTGAAAATAGTAAGGGGTAGCAATATTATTCCAGCGCAGTTCATAGCAGAGGAAGTGGCCGAAGGAGAATATGTACACAACTCTACACATGCAATTGAATTTTTCTCATCCACTAGAAAAGTAGAAGAAAATGTCCTAGAGGGGGGTGAGGTGTTATACATTGATGGGTCATCGACAATTGACCAAAGTGCTGGTGTGAGGAGGACTGGAGCAGCTGTAGTGCGATTGAGGGAGGATTGGACATACATTCCGTTCAAACGTGTTAGACTTCCCCAACAATACTCAACACAAGCAGCAGAGTTGGTAGCAGTGATCATAGCTTTAGAAGAAAGCAACGGGAAAAGAGTAACAATATATTCTGATAGTGCATATGTCACCTCAACAGTACATTCAGGATTAATAAAGTGGCTCAGAAGAGGATTTACGAGAGCAGATGGTACTCCAGTGTAACATGCTCTCCTCCTGGGTGAACTAATAGAAGTAATAGCATAACCAGCAGAGGTAGCCCTGGTGAAGTGTCAGGCACACACGAATGGGGAAGATCCAATATCAAGAGGTAATGAAACAGCAATATGCCGCGTACTTTGGCGAGACATGGGACCTCCAAGAAAAACAAAAAGATCCCAGCGATACAGATTATGGAACTGCAGGCGGCAGCTCCATTGGCAGAAAAGGAACTGTGAGTTAAAAGGGGATGCACCATGGCCCCCACAGATGCACTATGGCGACAGACTAATACAGGGAAAGTTGTGATGCCCCTGGCCCTACTGAAAACAGCTCTGGTCCATCTACACCATCCCACTCATACAGGGAAAGAGGTAATTGCAGCACGAATAAAAGAATCATGGTTCTGCCCCATGCTAAACTCACACGTTGCACATTTCATTAACAATTGCCTCACATGTCAACAATTTACAGTTGATCACAGGTGCAATACCCCAGCCTGAAGGACCCTTTTGCACCTATATATTGATTACATCGACATGATCAATGTATGTCAAGGATACAGATACATGATTGTAGTAGTATGCACATTTTCAAGGTGGATTGATGCTGGCCCGTGTTCTCATGCAGATGCATTAAGAGCAGCTACATTTTTAGTAAGGGAGGTCTTCCCGAGGTGGGGGGTTTGCAAAGTATTGAGGTCAGACAACTGCCCCCACTTTGCCAATGAATTATTTCAGCATGTAACTGCACTTCTGGGGATCAAGCATAAGTTTGCCTGTGCATATCACCCACAAGCCAATGGTGTCTGCGAACGTCTCAATGGCCTCCTGAAAGAAGAGATAGCAAAAACACAACAGACAACCAAAAAGAGCAGGCTCTATTGCTTTGTTTGAATTGAGGAATAAACCAGGTTCGGACCACCACCTCACACCACATGAGGTGGTGACCGGACCCAAAATACCCCTTCCCCTCACACTACCATCAAGGGCTATGAGTGATTGTCATGCAGCAAGTACTGATTTTGGTGAAGAAATGCATGAGTATGTCTCTTCCCTGGTTACTGGTGCCGCTTTTATCTCTCAACAGATTCAACGGACGCAGGGCGGGTCAGAGAACAACCACTGGGAAACAGCAACCAACGAGGAACAGGAGCTGACTGGATAGTGGACAGTGAAAGAAGGAGACAAAGTACTCCTTAAAAACTATTGGAGAAAGTGGAAAGCCCCTAGATTTACGGGGCCCCCGCACAGTCCGGAAAGTGGCCCATAGGGCTGTCAAATTGTCCAATAAGGACATTTGGACACACATCCACGACACCAAGCCCTACAAAGCACAGACCTGCCCCCATACTTTCAGCGACAGGGCCAACGCTTCAGCAATGACAACCAACAACGACACAGCACAAACGCCAGATACCCCAAAAGACACAAACAAACAACCACCCATAGCCCACCCCAAGGTCACAAGGTCACAGACCAAATACGCCCCTACGCCAGAACAATAAAATTATTTTAATTAGGAAACTGACAATAGAACTGGAAAAATAAGTTTAACTAAAAAGCACCCTCCAACAGCAAAAGAAGAACATTGTCAAAAGAGATATGTAATATACACCACACTGTGTAAACACGTGCATGCTCTCTTCTCTTTTTTGTCTCGCACATGCAGGTATCGCGCATTGTTATTATTGTATGCAAATATCTGATAACATCCATACGCCACTGCCCAGAGGCAAATGCTACCCACAGACGATATGCCAGAAGCCCTGTCACACCAATTTGTATACATTATAAAAAGGCCACAGTACTTAAGGCCCAGGAGAATACACATCTATTATAATGCATTTCTCATGCTAATAGTATGTTCATTTCCATGCCTCCACTCAGCATTACCTGCCTTGAGAGATAGGATGGTAAGGAAGGCGTGGTAGGAGCTTTTTGCCTGGGCATTGAACGACCACTTGATACGCAGGGCTTGAATAACAAACACTAACAGAAATACCACAACTTTTAGAGATTTTCAGGCGGGCACCGATATCATCTAAAGTAAAGTAGCTGCAGGACGGCAGCACAGGTAAGATAAAAATGCCAGTGGTAATGGCAACTGTAATAAAGACGTTGGGGATATTTTTCACCACTGGTCTAATAACTGCCACTGTTTGACAGGCCTACTATGCTTTTCATGTGACTGCAACTCCCAATACTAACATTTCCCCTACCACGGCTGCAAGGAGAACTGTGTCAGGTGGTACAAGTAATACAGGAACCAACGTAAAAAGAGGTAAATGTAGTGTTTCTATAGATGTACATGGGGTGGACACATATTTTACAGAATCTGCACACGTCTCCAACAACATGTGGTATAAGCACATGTTCAAAATTGGTAAGACATGACAAAGGACAACAGCTATGTGTGCTCATGGATCCCATACGCCATGAGCGCCTCAAGAACATTCGTGGCTACTGAAGTACCAGCAGCAACAGCAGAATGCCTTTTATATTTAGCATTATTTCAAACACGAGGGCAATTTCAAGGTAAACAGGCAACACTAAGATGGAAGTCAAGATCAACATACCCCTACGAAGACAACCTCATCAAGACACTACCGATGTATGACAATTACTGGCAGCTGACTGAAGGACTTCAATACATAACCGACGGACCCGACAAGGGAGACACAAAAGAAGTGACATTGAACTACCTGCCATGCAAATGGAATGCAAGAGAGGTTCGAGGTGAACCAGGGTGCTGGGAGAGACCACTAATATTAGTATATGGCAAAGTATATACGAAGAATGGATGGGTGGATGGAGTAGTAGGAAGCAAGGTAGTGACATTGGCAAAATAATCAGTAATGACAGTAGAAGAGGAAAACGACAAGTGCTACAAGGAATGGACAAAGAGTGCAATGCTGCTAACATGGTTGGACAAAGAGGAGGAACCCATAACAATAATACCCATTGCAGAACCTAAACTATGTTACCAGCACAATGGTGAGTTTGATGTTGGAATAAACAAAGGATGTAAAAGAACAATACAGATTCCTGAGAGGGGAACAGGAACAGCCCTGCTGAGGGATCACTATTAGGCCTGCGGAAGAAAAGCTTATAACAGCTTACCACAGTCATGGAATGGGATATGTACCATGGTACATGCGAATGTACCATCCCTGGTAGTACCGCAAAAACACATCAACCTGGAGAATTTTCCTAAGATGGACGAAGGAAACAAAAGGAAGAGAAGGTCCCTGGAAAAATCAGAAAGTGTCTCAAGGAGTGACATTACTACAGAGAATAAAGTATCCAGAGTAAAAGGACAAGAAGAACCACTGACTGGAAATTACCTGTGGGGAAGGTCAGAAACAGCACTGAGTGAGATTCCACCAGCACACAGACTATTTAGCAGAGCAGCAATGTTCTTTCCCTCCGTGTTACATCGAGGAGTGCAGGTGTATGCAAATGCAAAATGGCTACAGATAACAAGATGGAAGCAAATGATGACAATTAACTCCACCGTTAACGGATTCAACGCAATCAAAGAGGAACTGAGGGCAATAAGGATGGTGGCCCTACAGAATAGGTATGTGCTAGACCTTCTAACAGCAATGGAAAGAGGTGTTTGCGCAAAAATTGGAAGTTCATGCTGCACGTTCATTCCTGCAAATGACGAGGACAACGGCACCATATCTGCAGCGGTATCCCAGCTAGCCAAGATGCATGCCAAGATGGAAGAAGAAGCAAAGGGAGTAAAGAAGGATGGTAGCTGGTTTTCGTATATCTGGTCCTGGATGCCGTCGTGGCTGTCAGGCGGCCTCAAGGTTGTGGCAGGATGCATGATCCTAGGGATTGCTTCACTGATGGGGGATAAAACTATGGATGACAAGGTCAAAGCGCACTGCCAAAGAAATGATAGGCTTGCACGTGCTAATGCCCGCTGAAGACGACAAACACGCAGATATAATAATCAAGAAATACGAACGGCTGTGGCAACAGATAGTGGAAGCAGACCTGTACCCGCCATTGATAAAAGTTGAAAATCCACGAAACCCCAAGAGCTATGTTGGAAAATAGGTTTATTGCAAGCCCGGTGGTGGATGTGTGTATATGTATTGGTCATTTGAAGATCACGTGGACCGATACGGACAACTGGCAGGAATAACAAAGGTATGCGAGTCAGAGGAGATAAAAGAGTGGATAATTCTGTGGTCGATAAGTCAACCAGAGGGGGGACTGAAGAAGGAAAATGGGACGATCCCTTCCCCCGATTTCCCCCCAGACCATGGCCTATGACATCATGACCTAAGCACCCACCGCTGGATGAGTTCAGCCCTCTGACTGCTGCCCCGGATGTCAAGATCCACCGTGGCCACGCCCCGCACACCCAGGCCAGCTGTGCGTCATCCAAAGCACGTGGTGGGACCTCGGGTGAAGCTGACACCGACCATATGGACCAACTCGATTAGACGTCACCCACCAGTACCACCATCGTTAGAGATGACATGATGACATAGACAACGGACAAGAACACATGCGCCACCAAGCACCTGGATCAGACACACACCAGCCCACACGAAGAACATACTCAGTGCTATGATGTAGAGGACCGCTCACGCTCACAGACATGCATCATTGGTATTTTTCACATAGGCTAACTACTGCACCGCAGAAACACAAGACCCCAGAAAAGCTCATGTATATGCTTGCAGACGCTTTTGCTACTAAAACCATGAAGATGTCACCTTGAAGATGGACTAATGTATAAGGACGCAAGTCGCACCTCGCGACCCCTGTGTTATGGACTGTATGCCGCCACCCATACACTAGGCCAAGTTAGGCCGCAAACCAGAGTCCCCAGGCCCGGAGCAGCTCAGGCAGAGCTACAAGTTGCTGATCATGCAGAACAAACTCTGACAGGAGCCACACAGCCAAGGCCACGAAGTTGCAATCTACATGCCACGCTCCCAGCGCCAAGGTTACACCTGCCACTGCTAAACACTCCACGGAGCAGAAATGCAAATCAAATCCCCGTAATTCTGCTTCAGCCATGGTCTATCAACATGTGACCAGGCCGACCTGATACGATGTCAAGCTCCAAGGACCAGAGAAGCTCTGGGGTCTCACGTCTGGAACCCAGACTGCAACAACGAAGTTACAAGTTGGACACCGGTGGCGATGGGAAAGGGACACGCAACAGCCAGTAGTAAGACTTGTCCATTGTCCGCCACTGACACATAGTCATACATTGTTGCCAACACAAGGTACATCGCGAGCTGGGAATGACGTTGGTCCCAGGCTTGGGGGCTTGTGGATGAACCAATCAGAATACGAGGAGCTAATCACTGATGACACTATAGTTCAACCAATCACTACCTTTCTTCATGTAACACTTTCTATGTAGCCATTTTTAGGGACGAACCAAGCGTACCACCTGACCTCTTCTCCACCACTAATATTTTTTCCTATATTGATCCATACTGACCCTACCACCCAGGCAGCCAACCCAGGTTAGCATTAGGTTTAGGGGCAAGCTTTCCCAGGTGACGCACGTAGTAGCGTCATCTGGTTAGAAAAAGGGCCTGCGAGCCCATCACCGCTGAGATGTTTCTTGGGTACTTATGCTCCGAGAACCTGTCCCTGTCTGTTTTGTGCAATAAACAGCAGTAACCCTTTGCTCTTGAGTGTGCCTCATACTCCTTTGGGACGCGGGAGGAGTTGGAGCCTCCCCAACGCCAGAGGTCCGCGGATGGCCCTGCCGACCCTCAGAAAATCTCCCTGACACATGTTAAGGGAGACGTGGAAGGAAAGGAAACAATCTTTATTATTTCTATCTCAGGCTGTCCAATGTCTGAAAGAACACATGACAACTGTAAGATCTATAGTCAACTCCCATTTGGCCAAAGCCCAAGAACAACAGAAAACATCTTATGATAAAAATGCCACCCTTAGGTATTGTTCTGTGGGACAGAAAGTTCTTGGGAGGACATGGGAGGACAGGGGGGACAAATCCCCCCACAATTGTAAGTGGGGGGATGTAATGTCATTTATCCCCCCCAGAATATGTTTGGTGTGTAGTGCAGGGATCTCTTTATGGAGTGGGGGAGGGGCTGCAGCCCTCTCCCCCTGACCCCCAAAGCATGGGGGCAATACCCTAGGGGCAGATGGGTGATCATCTGCCCCCAGGGAAGGGGGCAAACAAACAAAATATATATTATTTTTAAACGTAGTTTTGGGTGGGTGCGGGTGGGGCCACAAACCACCAGGGATTCTTGCAAGGGGGTGGCCCTCTCCCCCCACCCTAAGTGGATGGGGGCACCTTATGTAGACCTCCCTGGGGGCAGAGTTCTGCCCCTAGGAAGGGGTACATGAGATGCCCCCATCCATTTGGGGTGGGGGTGGGGAGGCCACTGCAAATATTGGCAGAGCCACCCCTCCCAAACCTGGGGCAGTATGTTTTGAACCCCCCGGGGGCAGATGGTCACACACGTGGCAAAACAAAAATATATATTATAACTTGTTTTGGGTGGGGGTGGGGAGGCACGGGGGCCCACTGGACCACCAGGATTTTTTTTGTGCTTGAAAGGGGGGTGGCCCTCTCCCCCCACCCTGAATGGATGAGGAGGCACCTTATGTAGCCCTCCCTGGGGGCAGATTTCTGCCCCTAGGAAGGGGTACATGAGATGCCCCTCATCCATTTGGGGTTATGGGGAAAGGCCACTGCAAATATTGCAGATCCAGCCCCCAAGCCTGGGGCAGTAAGTTTTGCCCTGCCCGGGGGCAGATGGCCACACACATATGCCCATCTGCCCCTAGGAAAGGGGCACAACTAAAATAAAACAAATTATAACTTGTTTTGGGTGGGTGTGGGGAGCCACTGAACCACCATGGATGTTATTATTGGAAAGGGGGTGGCCCTCTCCCCCAACCCCAAATGGATGGGGAGCATCTCATGTAGCCCTCCCTGGGGGCAGATTGCTAGATTGGGGTTATCAGTGGGTTAGCCTTTTCCCTTTGCGCCCAGGTAGGTGCACCCACACATATGAGGTCCAGTTTTCGTCGGGACACCTGTGGGAATGCGGGAAGGTAGGACATCTGTTATTGGCGACATGCTTCGGTGGGTGGGCAGAGGGAAATGTCTCTGAAATTTGGTGGAAAAAACAACATTTTCAGACATTTGACTCTAGACACCCACCGAAACACGCCGCCAACAACACATGTCCTACCATCCTGCGTTCCCAAAGGTGTGGGTGCACCTACCTGGGCGCAAGGGGAAAAGGCTAACCCACTGGTAACCCCAAGCCTTTCGGCAGAGCAGATTTTGCTCATGTGGACGACATACAGATTTGGGCCTATGGTGTGAAGCCACCAAGGAAAACAGGGAACCTCATGCATTTCCAAAAAGAGGACACCAGTGGGAATCCACAGAGGTCTGACTTGCGCGAAGTGCCCCAATATTTATTACCCACAATCCCCGGCAAAGTCCAAAACATTACGACCGCCTACATTTGGGGAAAAAAGGGGCCAAATTTGGCAGAGATATCTTATGTAACATAAAAGTTACAAGGGATTGAATGGCGACATACCAGAATCACCAAAAAAGCCCTTGGCAGAAATACCCATGGCAGTTAAGGGGTTAAGACGGTAAAGCCCCAGAAGAGATATAATTTGTAAGGTAGCTCAGTGAGTTAATGCTACAAATGCAGATTGTGCACAGGAATATGTAACACCTGTGTTCAGCACCTGGCTTACTCTTCCGGTGGGACAATATGCGGAGTGAATGCATTCAGCTTCCGATGCAACACAGCATTTTCCAGGTCAATTGGTTCAGAAAAAGTGGTGGAAAACACTATTACTGTTGCTTTTTCTAATTGGCCAGATGTTCGTGCATTTTCTGGGCAGAGTTCGGGAGCCGAGTGGACACACCAGGACCCCCTGTATTTCCCGCTCCACCAAACAAATGCGGCCTTACTGCCAGCATGGATTCTCTGGAAATAAGGAAAGAGATTCCTCTGGGATCTCCTTGGAAATGAAACCTTGTAAAAGCAGGCGGAGTCCAGAGGAAGCCATTGTCAATTCCACCAACAATCACTAATTGCGCGAGGTATTTACACTCTTCCAGAGTGGAAAAGCAATGCGATTTCATCTGCCTTTTACACTAAATTCTTCCATTTGTGGCGGAAAAGTCAAAACTTGCGCCAATGGAAGTGGTCCACTCCATGCAGTTTACTTTGCGCCTTGATGCTTGTGGGTTTTCGTGATGCTACACATGTAATAAATAAATAAATACATTTAACATGAACCCAGATAAATGGCAATTCCTGAACAGAATGAGTGAGCATGGCATGTCGCTGCTAAGAGGGTGTCCTGTGCTTCTTGAGTGTGTTGGCAAATGCCCTTAATTCCCATCTCACATAAAACAGGTGCTTAAACCCATCAGTGTGGATTGGCAATAATAAGTCGACAGAGGTATATCAAATGGCCAATTTAGCTCTTTGGGTGACATTGTCAAAGTGGGAGAATGTTGCCTAGAATGTGCCACGTTCTCTGCGGAGTGAATTGTGCCCACCCCGAGGAAGAAGTGTGAAAAACCCACAAGGGCACTGTGCCCTGCTCTTTCTGTGTGTGTCTTCCCCACAGGGCAACAGATCCCAACTTAGACATGGGTAAGTCTCAGGTGGCAAGCCTGTACCCTAGTTGATGTGGCAAAGGATTCCAGACTTCCGAGGCTGATAACATTAGTAGCATTGAGTTATATGCCACCTGACAGGTATGTGTGATAAAGTCGTAAAGCAGAGCTGTTAGTGGGCTAAAGCAGGAGGCAATGTCTGCCCACCCTCAAAGGGTACATACGACCAAAAGTAATAGGCCCCTCCCCCCATCATGGCTGTAAGGGCCAGGCTCCAAACCAGGGCAAGAATGCCCTCCAATCATCCATGCCCATGAGTAGGGTACCCCTCGTGCTCCAAGAACCCTGTTGAGCAACCACTGTGCTTTCCAGGTGATACTAACATTATTTAAAGCCAGAAGTCTAAAAGATAATCGCTTAATTGCAGCTGGAAATTAGCTCCTGGCGTGATCAAAATGTCTTAACCAAGTGTGACATCATCCTCTTCATTTATAAGCAATATGTATGTTCTCGCGTTTCTTCATCCACTGAATTACTGTTAGAAACAAAGGCAAGAGTTGTGTCTCTTGTGTAGGCTTTAGGAAGGCAGTTGCCAGCCTCTAGCATAATATGCCCATGTTCTTCCAATATTGTCTAGCTGCTGTCCTCTTATGGCCAGGTAGAACCATTATGACAGTGACTGGCAAATGCCTTTCCCTGGCAGACAGTAAAGCAGAAATAAGAGGCCAATTCAAGACACGGAACAAACAGAAGTTAAGACAGACTGCAGCTGCCTTTGCTGTGTTAGGGAGAATATGTTGAGTGTTCAAGCAAGGAGGTATGTATTAAGCAAGCAAGCAGTGAGACAAGGGAGAGGCAAAGAAAGGCCAGAGGTGCTCTTTGAATAGTGTAACAGGGCAGAGGACCCATGCTCTGCCGTCCTAGTAACATATGAGACAATCAAATAGATCGGGCTTTGCAGCAAATCTTAAACGAGAAAGGAAATGAGTCCAGCTCTACATTCAGAATAACAAAGGCAAAGAAAGGCTAGGCTCTAAAGCCATCATGAGATGGAATAAGAGGGACCAGGCTCATCGTGAGAGGCTGGCCCGGCCCTCACAGGGGTGCTATAGCGGGCTGCCCCACTGGCCACCCCCCTGGGTCCACATACACCCCACCTACTAGGCATCCCCTGGGTCTGACGCATCCGGCCGCGGACCTGGGGAGTGCTTATAAGGGGGTGGGCTTGTGATCGCTCATCCTCCTTGTTTGCTGTACCCCCCAGCCACCGGAGGACAGTCAAAGCAGCAACATCACACACCTGGTCCCTCTACTCCAATAACAGGGCTTACTCAGAGGTACAATCAGGATTTCCTCTTTCTTTGAAACCCCCATCCTTCCATTCCAAGAGACACACACGTCTCCTTGCCCCACACAAAAAAGGTAGCAACTTGCAGTTGGTAGAAAAGGCTGCAACTCCTTTATTTGTCAGGAATCCATCTACAGGTAATCTGCCTCTTAACGAGCTTGCGTCCTAGCTGTGGCCCACTGGAAGTAATTGTTATTTCCTCTCTCTTACCATGAGCTCATAGTCAGATGACAAATCCAGAAATGCAACATATAAAGACATGTTCTTTGCTGCTGCATCCTTTAATTTTATTCTGTTTTCTTTTCTTTTTTTCTCTTGTTTTATACAGTCATGATATTTGTAATTTAATACGTACTGCTATTTTAATTTTAATTTTGGGAAAAGTCAATGTTCTTTGACTAAAACACAATAAATAAATAGAAAATGCAAAGTCCCCAAGGAGTCCCCTGTCCCCCCCAGATTTTATGTGTCTCCTACGCCCCTGTCCACAACTGTGGCAATGGCTAGCTGTCTGACGGAAGGACCGAAAGAGGATCATCTGATACCCCTAAATCTGCTGCCGAATCAAAAACAAGATCGCCAAGACCTACTGACACAATTCCCAGATGTCTTTAACCATAAACCCGCAGAGTGAAAGGGGTCTTTCATCATATTCGTACCCCTCCAGTGCAAGTTATCAACCGGAAACTCTTTAGAATTCCAGAGACGAGAAAGAAGATAATCGCACAGGAGTTCGAGAAGATTTTGATTGATTGATTGTATTGTATTGTTTATTTATGTAGTACCTACCCACAATACAGTGATTCAAATGCTCAAGGAGGGTGGGAACAAGGGGAAAAACAACAGTCGCTCAGAGTCCGTGAATTTCTGAGACGATAATAGTCTGCACAGGCAGACTATGTGAATATTACATATTTAACAATTTAAATACAGCAAATAGGCCTGACAGTGATTCTGCAGTTTTACCAAGTGCACATTAAAGGGTGAAGACAAGGGAGAACAGACAGACGATCTTCAGGCAAAGGTGCATTCAGAACGATTGATTGTTTATTTATCATGCGCTTATACACAAGTGTTTCAAAGGGCAACCATGCTTGGGAGGGAAGACATAGGGAAGACAAAACAAACAATCTTACTATGCATTGTACATTCAGATTATTCAGATGAACAGAAACGGGAGTGCGTGGGACGGGCAATAGGGACAAGTGTGCCCAGTCCCGTCAGAACATTGGTTGAGTGCAGAGAGATACCACTCTCATGGGTCGTAACCAAAGTGCAGTAGTGCTGCAGCAAGTGCAAGGCCGGGGGCAAGTGCAGGAGACTGGCAAGGAAAGCTTGGGACCTGTAAGGCTCTGAAGGTACACCAGGCAGCCAGTCGGCCAAGCTGAGCAGAAGTACAGAAGAGAGAGCGAGAGAGCAGAAAGGGGTGGTTAGCAAGGGTGAGGGAGAGAGAAGGAGGAGGCAAACAGTGAAGTCTCGAGGAGTTTCCAGAATTTAAAGAAATCTGGCTCAAGACTGAGAGACGCAGTGAGACTGTTACAGAGGGAGGCACCTGCAGAGGATAAAGATCTCCCCCCAAATCTCTGCTTGGTGAAGCAGCTCAACCGCAGAGAGTTGGAGGAAGATGAGTGGGGGGCTCGGAAGGAGAGTATTTAGGAAGAGAGTGTTGCAGATAGAGTGGGCCCAGGCCCCAGAAAACCTTGTGGACAATGCAAAGGGTCTTGAACTTAATCCTTGCAGCCATGGGGAGCCAGTGAAAGGATTTCAGCACCGGAGAGATGCAGACCCTGGGCTTGAGGCCAAGGATAAGTCTTGCAGGTCTGTTCTGGATGAGTTGAAGGGGACATAGGGTAGAAGAGGGCAGGTTGAGAAAGAGGCTGTTGCAGTAGTCCAGCCTAGAGAGGACCAGGTCTCTAGAGGCGGTGAGGGTCTGGGGGAAGGTTAGAAAAGGTTGAATACCTTTCAGAAGGTGCAGTTGGTAGTGGGACTTTTTAGAGATGTCTATGATTTGAGACAAGGAGGAGAGAATTGAGTCGAAGATGACCCCCAGGTTTTTTGCCTCATTGGTAGGTGGAGGCACAGGGCCAAGGGAGGCCGGCCAGAGAGAAAGAGGGAAGGCGGGAGCAGGTGCCCCGATGAGGAGAATCTCTGTTTTACTGCATTTGAGGCAAAGTTTGTTTGCAGCACACCACGACTGAATTGCAGACAGACAGGCAGGCATGAGTGAGGAAGAGGAAGAGGCTGAGGGTAGCCTGGAGGAGAGCTGCGTGTCATCCAAATAACACTGAAAGGTGGAGGTGAAGGTGGCTATCATACAAGCAAGGGGGGCCATGTAGCCATTGAAAAACCAGGGGGATAGGTTAGATCCCTGGGGGCCATTGCACGTAGAGACAGTGATAGGGAGAGCCCAAGTCCACCTGGCATGGTAGGTTGGAGAGAAAGGAGGTTAGCCACACCAGAGCCAGATCAGTGATGCGCAGGCTATCACAGAGACGTGCGATCAGGGTTTTGTGGTTCACTGTATCGAAGGCAGAGGAGAGGTTGAGTAGAATGAGGACAGAGGGAGAGTTAGCAGATCTTCACAGGTGTTCAACAGAGCAGTTTCCATGCCTCTGGATGCTCTAAAGCCACACTGGTGGTCATGGAAGCAACCAACAGATTCAGTGTGGAGGGTAAGCTGAGAAATAATGAACTTCTCCAGGTGTTTACCCAGGAAAGGAGTGATAGAGATCAGGCGTAGTTTGCCGGAATGGAAGGGTCAGCAGAAGGTTGGGAGGGTGCACAAGGGAGTGCTTAAGAGCAGTGGGGAAAACTCCAGCGGCGAAAGAGAGGTTGCAGAGGTCGGCCAAGGCTGGGGCAAGAGAGTCAATGTTGTCCTTGATGGTTTTGGAGGGACAGGGATCAACCTGTTTGGAGGCAGCTTTCATAGACTGGACTTGTCTAGTGGCTTCTTCAGGTTTGACAGGGGAGAGAGAAGAGAGAAGAAAGGGAAGGGTGGAGGTGGAGGTGGCCAAGGGTGGTACAAGAGAAGTTGGTGCATGAGATGGTGAGGAAGAGAGAGAGGATATGATATCCTTTGTTTTTGAGGTGAAGTGTGCAGCCAGGGGCGAGCATAGTGCCTGGGTGGGTGCAATGGTGGAGGAGGCTGCGGTAGGGTTGGCTAGTTCCTTGCAGACTTTGAAAGGTTTGACCGTGTTATTGGATGCCGCAGAAATGCAGGCTTGAAAAAAGACTCTTTTCTTGGAGTGGATGCAGAGTCTACACTGCCTTTTGAGGAGGTGGCAGGCCAGTTTGGAAGAGGGTAAGCCAGAGGAGTAGCACTTCGGTTTGGCTGCCCTGCACTTGCATTTGAGGGCAGCAGTTCGGAGTCGTACCAAGAGTTGCACTTTTTTATAGGCTTTAGTCGTACCCTCATGACAGGGGCAAGAATATAAAGAGTGTTGGAAACAGAGAGGTTAAAGTTAGAGAGGGCTGTGTCAGGGTGGGTGCCAGCCGCGGGAGTGGAAGGAGCAGAGTAAGTAGTGGCAAAGGCAGATACTGACACCCTTTTCATGGGTTGGATGACCTTGTAGACAGGAGTCAGTGCCGGACTTACTGATGCAAGAGGAGAAGAGAGCTTAAAGTGAGCAGAGAGAAGAGAGTGATCAGTCCAGGAGAGAGAAGTAGTTAGAGGAATAGATAGAGGAATGTCAGTTGAGATGAGAGCATCCAAAGTGTGACCAGCAGTGTGCGTTGGGCCAGAGGGTAAGTTGGAGAGAAAGAGAGAGTCGCAAAGGTTGCGGAAAGGTCCTCAGGAATCAGGTGAGTCGAGATGGATATTGAGATCACCCAGTAGAAGGAGTGGAGTTGAGAAGAGGAGGAAAGGAGAGAGGAGGCTAGGTCAGCCCATTCCGAAAGGAAGAGGGAGGGCTGACCAGGTGGCCGATAGAAGCTGGCCAGCAGGAGTAAAGAGCTAGGAGAGAGGGAGAGCCTGCAGACCAGGCACTCACATTAGTAGGCCTTAGTGGGAATGATAGACACAGGATCATTGCTACTCCCCTACCTGGTCTGTTTGGTCTAGGCCGAGAGTGTATCTGGTAGCCTCAGATATTATAGAACCATCCCTGGCTCTCTCCAATAGTCCTTAGCGCAAATCCTGATCAATCGTAGAGATTTTGCATCAATTTTTGAAAGGTAAAAACAGTGTCTCAGTTCGACAATTGTACCAGGCAAAGGGTTGATGAGTTGATTGATCGGTTGGGCTACGTTGTTTACCTGTCCACAATTGATCTGACAATGGGCTATTGGCAGGTACCATTGAATCCAGCCGACAAAGAGAAAATTGCCTTCTTCATGCCTGTGGGACCGTTTCAGTTCATGGTACTACCTTTCAGGCTTTATTGGGCACCCGCCACATTCCAGAGACTCATGGACCTAATTCTTCCTGCATATTTGGCATTCTATGGAGCTTATTTGGATGATATAGTCATCCATAGTAAGACCTGCAATGAACACATGTACCATCTCAATCAGGTAACAAGGGCCCTGAGAAAGGCAGGACTTACTGCAAACCCCATAAATTGTCACCTTGCCCAATCTGCAGTAGATTACTTGGGGTTCTTTATTGGGAACACTCTCGTACAAGTGCACAAAGAAAAGGAAAAGGCTGTCCAAGATACCCCGACTCCAAAGACAAAAAGAGACCTGAGGGACTTCCTTGTCCTAGTAGGGTATTATAGAAGATTTGTTCGAAATGACTCTACTATTACAGCGTGCCTTACTGACAGACTTAGAAATGTTGAACCCCAAAAACCAAAGTGGTATCAAGAGAATCAAGCTTGCTTTAACACCCTCAAGCAGATTCTCGTAAGTGAACCAATATTAAAGGTAGCTGACTTCAATAAGGAGTTCATATTACGAACAGATGCATCCCTGGTTGTATTAGGGGCTGTTCTCTGCTAGGAATATAACGGCATTGAACATCCTAGTCTTTTCATTAGTCGAAAACATTTCCCACGGGAGAGAAATTATGCCACTATTGAAATCAAAGCCCTAGCTATAAAATGGGATGTGTCTTATTTACATTATTATTTTACAGCAAGGACTTTCTGGTTGATAACTGATCATTCCCCTTTAACATGGATCCATCTCCGGAAAGACACTAATGCAAGAGTCATACACTGGTTTTTAGACCTGCAGCCCTATTATAGAACATCGGAAAGGAAAAGATCAGGGCAATGTGGATTACGTTTCCCGTTTCCCAATAGGTGTAAGAGAAACCAGCAACCTGAGAGGAAGGGTATGTGATGAATACAGAAATGTCATCACTCCCTCTCAGGGGAAACTCTCTTCCCTTGTGGCCAGGGAAGGGCAGTCGCAACCTGATCTGGACCCTGGGGGTGGCTTCTGAGGGAGGATCATATGGGGGAGATGACCCTCAAGGTGAAGGAGACCCACTGATAAGGTCCTGGCATCGCCCTTTACACTCAGAACATGACACCACACGCCTGAACTCCCATACTTGTATGGCTTATTGTGGAATATACCCAGTTCAACCACCTAACACCAATAGTAGAACTCCTTCTAACATCTTCTGTACAGACACTGAGACGAGGAAGAGCACGGAAGCAATACAGAGCATGGAACTGGAGACGCGCTCTAGTTGTTTGTGAAGTCTAGGAGGTGGCACAATGTTTAAAAGCAGGAAGCATTAAGATGGAAGGAGAATCTTTTCACCTGGCATTGGTTGGGGAGCGAGGAGAAGCCAAGCTGACAGTCGAACATGGAGACGCCTGACGAGGGCAAACAAATCTCCCTAGCTCAGTCTGGGAACCCAAAGAGTGACGCCGATCCAAGGCATGGAGAGAAGGGAAGGGAGGGGCTAGCTCAGAGATGCATCCCCGAGGGCCCCAGAGAAGTCGAACTGGGACGCGAGGCAGTGGAGAAGCTCTGCGCCGGCAAGGGAAGCCAGAGCATCAGGCAAACATCCTTCTGCTGTAAGGCAAAGTCGCTTGCACCGCGATGCGAAGCCGAGAATGGAGAATGAGAGAGAGCGAGGAAGCCCAGGAAGCCATCACAACGCCAGTGAGCCAACGGTGGAGGGTTGGGACACCGGGTTGAGCTCTGGGAACATATCACTTACCAAAAGTTGGGAACACAATCCCACAGTTTGCATATTAATGGCCTCATCACAAGTTGGGCCTTAGACCTTAAATGTGGCAATAACTCTATTACTGCTGCATTTAAGGGTTGGCCCAATTAGGAGCTGGACGTTAAATGGGAGATTTACCTCCAGTTTTTTGCTGGAGGTAAAAAACGAAAATTAATGGACGTTTTTGATGCTATTAGCACAGCGCTAATTGCGCCGCCGCTAACAGCACCCCAAACTCCATTGGGACCAATGGACCCAAAGGAAAATGGGGATTTACAGCTATGCCGCTACTCTTGATCTGGTGCACATTGCGGCGGACCGAGAAGCGGTAACGCTAATTGCGTTGGCGGTGTCCCGGCGCAATTAGGGATGACTTCTGAGACCCTCAATCAAAACAAAATTCTCTCCCACCATTCTCTAGATCTTGGCTTCTGAGACCCTCAGAGACCCTCAAGCTAATAGAAGTCTCTTTCACAGTTCTCTGGGTCTTGCCGCAAGAAATTGAAACAAAATAAAGTCTGTGGGCCAGTTAGCCCAACTAGACTGCAGTTTCTGACTTGCTGGGGACAGTCTATTTCTTCTCTGTCTGCTCTAACCTTGTGCTTCAACAAGT
Source organism: Ambystoma mexicanum (assembly GCF_040938575.1). Taxonomy (NCBI): domain Eukaryota; kingdom Metazoa; phylum Chordata; class Amphibia; order Caudata; family Ambystomatidae; genus Ambystoma; species Ambystoma mexicanum. Next base: position 579,842,636 of record NC_090927.1, on the reverse strand, counting down.
TTTCTTTAACCACTCTCAAATGCTTCTTCTAACTCTTGTAACAACTGAAGCAGTTGCTGTACCAGCCTTTGTATTCAGTTGTGAAGGTTACACGATCCCTGTGTAGCCTTAAACCCATTACCTAGAACAGCCCACATGACCATAAAGACTCTCACTTGTGTGGTATTTGGGAAATGTTTTGTACACTGCTCCGTGTCCCATTATAATATCCTGTCCCAAATAGTGTGCCTTCTCTACACAATGTTTCAATATCTGTTTGGATGCTTTGTGTTCTTTATAAGCTAAAACTGTAAGTAGCACTAGTGTATCCTGCTTGATCGCCTCATATGATGCAAAGCTAACAAGTCATCAAAGTATTCAATCAACACTTTTTGGGAAATTTGATATTGTGTCAATCCTTTTCGATTCTTCTGAGAAATGGGTAGGTGATTCTGTATACCTCTGTAGCATCCTAGTCCAAATATACTGGATTCTCATATAGGAAAATGCAAATAGAAATTGGCTTTCCAAATGTATTGGTATGGAAAAGAATGCAGAACTTAAATCGAGTATGGTTTGTTTGTTTGTTTGTTTGTTTGTTTGTTTGTTTGTTTGTTTGTTTGTTTGTTTATTATTTGTAATGTGCCAGAGTACCCTAGGGTAACAAGGCGCAGCAGTTACAGGAATTTGCGCGGCTTAGTTGCAACAATAATAATATATACATACACATATACACAAAAAATGAAATAGCAAAGGAATATATACATGTATACAGGTTAACACATGTGAGTACAGCATGTCCAGATGTCAAAAGGGGGGTACAGGTCTTTGGCTCAGTGTGTTTAGAGAACTTGCGTCTTCAGCCAGGAGATAATCTTGGTTCGGAACTTTTGGTAGGGTAAGTCCATTCTGAGAGTAGGTGGTAGGGAGTTCCACAGTTTAGCCGCTTTCACTGGGAAGCTGTTGCCTCCTAAAGTGGAGCGTTTGTAGTTGGGGACGGAGCGGCAGTCTCTGTATACTGTTCTTGTCGGTCTCAGAGAAGTCTGTCTGTGGAATCTATCGATCAGGTAGATAGGGGCAGCGTTATTGAGGGGCTTGTGGGTGAGTAAAGCAGTTTTTAGGGAGATTTTATCTTTGATGGGGATCCAGTTGTTCTGTTGGCTATATACTGAGATATGATCTCTTCTAGAGATGCCCAGAGCCGCTCTAAGTGCGTTATTCTGGAGAATTTGTAGTTTACTAATGGTGGCTTTGGGGGACTCAAGATAAAGAGCGGTGCAGTAGTCCAGACGGCAGAGTATAAGGGCTCTGGCAAGGGTCAAGCAGCTGGTGTCAGATAGAAAAGGTTTGGCTGCGCGGATCAATTTGCATGTGTAGGCCGTAGATGAGGCTAGTGAGTTCACCTGTCTATTGAAGGAGAAATTGGAGTCCAGGTAGAAGCCCAATGCTTTAACTTCTAGACCCACCCTATTAGAGTTGCTATTAATCATGAAAGATGAGTAGACAGGGTTTAATTTCTTTAGGCTGGCAGTGGTGCCCAAGGTGATGAGTTCAGTTTTATCATCATTCAGGCATAGACCGTGTGTGGCCATCCATGCCTGGATGATGATGTACACTCTATTCACCAAGGCCAAATCCTTCCCATAATCTCCAGAAAGCAGAAGGAGGATCTGGGTATCATCCGCATAGTTAGTGTAGGTGATAGCCAGATGATCCAGATCATCGAAAAGGGGCTTGGTAAATATATTATACAATGTGGGGGAGACACAGGATCCCTGTGGTACGCCACAGGTGATGGGTATGGGGTTGGCTGCATCTATAGGTGAGAAAACCCTCATGGTTCTGCCGTTAAGGAATGATCTAATCCATGTAGTGGCCTCGGCGGAGAATTGGGCAGATGTGTGTAAGTGTGTGCGTAGCACAGAGTGGTCAACCAGGTCAAATGCTGCAGAGAAGTCGAGGAGGAGGAGTAAGGCAGCTTGGCCATTATCTCTGAGCAGATCGATCAATCTGTGTTTTAAGGTCGATAAGGGCTGTCTCAGTCCCATGTTGTGGACGGAAGCCTGATTGTCTGGCTCCTAATAGGTGATGTTCTTCCAAATACTTCTGAATTTGTACATAAGCAACCTTGTCCAAGATTTTTAGAAGGAATGGTACGGTCGTTATGGGTCTGTAGTTTGTGGGTGTAGCCGGGTCAAGTGTGTTTTTTTTAGTAGGGGTAATACCCAGGATTGTTTTAGGGTAGTTGGGATGGATCCAGTAGAGAAGGAGGCGTTGATTAACTTTGTGATGAATGGGGAGAGGTCGCGGGCACAAGTCTCCCTGGCAGTTGGAGGGTTTCAAAGACAAGATGATTTTTTCAACTTCAAGTGTGGTCATATTGGTGAAGTTGAAGCTGGTAGGTTCCCTTGAAGTCTGCTTTTCAGATGATTTGGACAAGTAAGGGTTATTCAAGGAGGCTTTTTGCAGGAGATACTGTTTTGTAGAGTAGCGATTTTGTTGGCTAGGGCATTTTGAATTTCGGTACACCAATTCTTGTCTTTGATGCAAGTATCTGGTGGTGCTATGGGAGTTTCTACTTCTTTGAGAATAGAAAATAGTTCCTTCATGTTTGATTTGGCTTGGGAAATACGGGAATCGAAAGAGGTACGTTTTGCTAGGCAGATTTATTTTTTGTACAGGGCTGCTAGTTTAGTCATTTTGATTTTATTGGCTACTGATGGGTCTTTTTTCCAAGTGACCTCACAGTGGTGAAGTGGTGAAGTGGGTGGCAGTAGGTGGTGTACAAGACATAATAGTAGCAGCTTTTGGCATCAATGGAAAAGCCGGGAGAACTACTGAATTTACAGCCCTTAGATCGTGTACACATCTATATTTATCCCTGCTGGGCTTCTTGATAGGAAAAAACAGGGGCTTACAGGGTCTAGAAGTAGAAACTGTGATCCCTTGTTTCAAAGTGATTCTTTAACTGGGGCAAAACCTTCTTCTGCTTTGGTTTTTAATTGGTACTGCGGAATATGGGGTCGCTTTTTGGATGGATCATTCTTAATCCTAACTCAGCATTTTCAATGTGACCTACTTCATGAGCATGTATTGACCAAAGGAATGGGACAGTACCAATCAGCTCCTGTAAATCTGGTGATCAATTCCCTGTTATAGTTCACATATGTGTCTCCTGTAGAACATGTAATGCAGCTAAAACTGCTTCAGTGTTTTTGCTGGGAACACTCAAGAATATGCCTTCAGGGGTAAAGTAAATAGTGCAATTCAAATGCCTCATAGATTAACGAGAGTTGAAGGGCGTGGAGAAATGCATGTGTGCCAGTGATTGAGCTTAGAGTTTCCGTTATGGGATCAGTAACTTGATGCAGCACTGGAACATTAGATATCCCTATTGTTTTTACAGTATCAATAGACAAAGGAACATCAGAGAAACATTCAGATCAAATGGTTCGAATCTACTTGCTCCACTATCTACTATAGCATGTGTGTCTACTTCGGACTGAACAAAAGGGTGTTCCTGATCCACAGGTATCATAGGGTAGGTAGTGAGGGTAACTCTCAGGCTATCTCAGAACAGCTCTTCTTGATTTTGGGGGTGAGGTTATTTTAGTCAGAAGGAACTTTAGTGCACTGGGATTTGGGAAGGAGCATTGTCCTGGGGAAGGGGGTGGATTATTTCTCTGCAGTCTGTATGGGCATTTGTTCTCCCAGTGCCCCATCTGTTAACAATAATTGCACGAAAGGGGGTCTATAAATTTCCTAGGTGGTCCTTGCTGATTACCGTTTAGGGCTCTTCTTCGGCTTCCCCTCTCACTTCCACCATATAATTTGCCTCCCTGCCCGGGAACCTTATACCTGTTGGTTCTGCAGTTGCAAACCTGTTTTCAATATTCTCTTTTATGTGGGCACACCTCGGGAATAGCAGCTATGACTCTATTCCGGGCTTGCTCTAATCCAGCTCCGCTTCCTGGGTCAGCAGCGTGCCAATTGTAATGCTGTACCAACCTTTGCCAAACCTCCTGAGGCATGATAACTCTCATGCGCTAATTCATACCAGCACAGGCAGGATTACTGCATTAGAAAAGAGCCAGGAGTTGCCCCTTTAAGAAAGTGTGTCACAACCTCAGCATGACTGTCCTCAATAGAAGTGGCAACTCTGAGTCAGTGTGCTCTTTGGATTGGTACTGCCGTGTGACCAAGGCCCATTGTCCCAGCCCTGGCCTGCGTGTCCCCAGAGCCGAGGCTGCTATCAGCTGGATGCCCCCAGCTCCTGTCTACCGGTGCAGCGGTCCATCCTCTGCATTCTCGCAGATCCTTTGTCTGCAGGGTGATCCCGGCATTTGGTGTGGCCTGCCCAGAAGCCGAGATGAAGGTCGCCACACTGACCTCCCTCTATACATTCAGTCTGACTGAGGCCTACCTAAAGATGGCATATGCTCCCCGCTGACTTGGACTTACTTTGCCTGATTCTAATACACGCTTTAAAGTCATCAGTTCCACCAGACAAAAAGTGTCCTTTAATTTCTAAGATTCCGAGTGTGCTTATTTTCCAGAGTCAAATAGTGCCATACTTCAAGAAACATGGATGTAGTGCTTTTGCAACTTGTATACATGTCGTGGGCAGGTGTACCCTCAGCTGGTATGGGCACCTGTTTTGACTGCCCTTTGCCCAAATCTGTCATTTGCTTCGGCGCCACTCACTCAAATTAATTTGCCACTGTTTCACACATTCTGAGATTCTAGTTTCATTGCGGTCATGAGTGGGAGGGGGCATTACAGAGACACACCAGAGAGTTCTAGAGAGGATCCATAGCAACCACCTGGAACCTCCCATATTTATGAGGACTATCCCAAAACTCCTGTTTCCGGATCATTATTCCATTATACATTTTCTTCCTGTTCCTTTAACCTAAAACCAGATTACCATACGTCATTTGGGCCATTATCAGACCACAATTTCCATAGAGTCAATAGTCCCTTACCAGACCAGAATTAAAAGAAATTGAAACTGCAAGTACTTTGCCAAATCTATAACAGGATACAACAAATACATAACCCCAGAATCATGCTAATAAGCCAGGAAAAGAAAAATAACATAACCAAATAGCCTATCCAACAATGCCTCCCCAACCCATCATTGTGAAAACCCTCGCCCACACATGCGCACCACTTATGGTCAACCTTCTCGTGTCCACCCTTTGGAGCTTTTTAAATGGGACTTCTTACATCTTAGTTAGTCATGCACATGTGGGTTTCGAGAGCATGTGGTCCACATTGCGAGGGAGGTTCGAGTCCACATCCGGAGAATTGTCTGAGAAATGCGGCTCGCCCATCAATTTCTGGTGATGGCAGAGGCATCTTTATTTGTTGTTTCTCATGCCAAGAAAAACTGAACCCAATGGGACCCAACTATACTAATCCTGACCTACCATCAAGAGACTTTACCTTTATATGTCATAAGTCACCGTACATGAGAAGATTTGAGAAACTACTACTCGGCCTTCCGCCACACTTATCTCGCTGAAACAATGAACAAATGTTTTCTTGTCTACTCCCTTATTTGTGTCAACTTCCACTTATGACGTCAAATGATACCTTACAGTGAGCCGACCTCTGTCGATGGGTGTTGGACCCCTTATAAGCAGTTCCATTGAATGTTCCAGCGTCGACCAGTCCAGACGATGACATGGGTGCTGGTGACCTTGGCACGCGTTTCTGTCAAACAGTACTTTTTAGTCCATCACAGAGTGACCTCAATTAGGTCATAGGGGAACAAGTGGTGACAGAGTCATTAGAATAGGGGAATATTTTGAAGTCAACTGAAAAGAGAAAACCCAAAGGAAAATAGGCAGTGATGTGATAGGAACATGGCCAATTTCATTTAGTTCATGAACATTGTCCCCTTGCTTTCATTCACTTGCACTTTTGCACTCTGTCAGACCCTGTCTCTTTTTATGTGGGTGAGAGTTGCATAGTAAGGGGCGCACTGCCAGACTCACTGCGCCATTGCTGATAGCTGCCTGGCCAGAGGGAAAAAACAGGTATCTTGAGGGGGTGGGGGCAGCTAATAAAAAAGAAAATATTTTATTGCACTGACATTGGGCCTCATCATGACACATGTGCTCCCGGAATGAAGGGGGCCGGTACGGGACCGGCCCCCTTCATTCCGGGAACGCGTATTACGAGGTTCCCTTCACGGGACCCTGATCAGACGTCTGGTAAAACGGGGGGGGGGGGGAGGTAACAACGGGACACTTATAATGTGCCCGTTGTTACCTCCATCCCCATTCCCATTGAGCCCTATGGGGGCTCAAATGGGAATGGGGAATGGTTCATGCAAGGAGGATTTACCGGGTCCTCCTATGTCGGAATGACCCAGTAAGTCCCCATTGCAGGAACCCGTTAAAGGAGCCCGGTTTGGAGGCAGCCATGGAGCTAGTAGCTCCATGACTACCTCCAAACTCGTAATGAGGCCCATTGTGTCCTGACACCTTTTAAACGTTTACAATGTTCATTTAGAATGATCACGTACCGTATACATTGTAGTTATAATAAGAATGTTACACTTCTCTAACGGAGCAAAACACATTGTCAAAAACTAGAATAACCATATAAATTCTTTTTTGATAGAAGGTTAAGGCCTAAACATGCAGTGGCATTCAGAGCCGAGTTGAATAACAACATCAGATGATCCTGGTTAATAAAAAGGCAATCAAACTTTAGGAAAGAGAATTCCTCCCACTTCTGTCCTCAATTCAGTGGTAGGCAATCATTCATTTTGAAACATCTGGCACCTATAAGGGGTCCGAAGTAAGACTCTGACACATATGTAGCATGATTTTGGGTAAAGACTTTTATTAAATAATAAAAGGGTTGAAGAAGGCTTCTCTGCCCCTATGTCTAGGAGGGATTTCCCTACGTCAAAGGAAACAAGTGAAAGTGTCATGCAGTGTGAAACTATAAAGTTAGTCACTATTGTGTTCCTAAACTCTACTTCTGTCCCTACAACTGATACTCTAAGATAAATGTACAAGGGAGGTCTTTACGCAAAGTCTAAAGTGTTCATTACATTTTCTCGAAACAGAAAAGTTCTCAGATTCACTGGTGTTTAAGTAATAAAGTAATGTTCCAAACTACAAAGTTCTAACGCTAGGTTGATGCTCCGTTCTCCTAAATTTCTTATTCTCCTTTAATGCTGTTTTTTATGAAGGATTGTCTCTGGTACACCCTTTTGGCATCCTGACTCCTTAAGGTCTTATAAAAGTCGGGAACTCTTTGCTCAGTCTTAGAGCCACAGGTTTCCTGCTTTTTGGTTTCTTGTATGGGCGGAGCCCAGACTTCCAAGAAGATGGTTGGCTTGATTCTTCCTCTAGTCAAATTCTGAAATTTTTACATGTTTTCCTTATCTCCTTTAGAAATTGAATCCTTTTATGATTTGCCTTCTCGTATGGGTATACGTTTCCGACTGGCAAAATGAAGTTTTTTTGCCTTGGTTTAGTCTCCTGCTATATGTCTGATATCTGGAAGTCTTTGGTTTCTTACAGTTGTCTGCAAAGCCAGATGGAGTACATTGGCAATAAAACATGTCAGTTCAATCCGAACAGTTATAAGAAGGATGTATAGAGAAAGAAGGTGTTAGATGTATTACATTGGATATACCCTGTGTTTTCTGATATTGTTTGGGAGGAAGGGACGACATCCTTAAACTCGTCACAAATCATAGACATTATTTTATCTTTACCGTGATGAAAGTTAAGAAACAAAATCACACACTATTTAAGAAATTTGAATGGATCTCACAATAAAGATTGGATCTATTTTATAGGTTTCTGATACCTTGATAGACAGGGATGACTCATCGCCATGTAGTTAGTCCTATGTTAGTGTTACACCATTGAGGTTTCAACAAACTCCATAAAAAGAGTGCTCTACCCTAAAGAACCTCAAAATGTAGGGCATGCATGTCAGTCCCCTGTTGCAATTACACATAACAATTTTCAAGAGAATGTTGCATTTTCACAGTTTATCATGCTTCAGGTTTGTAATTTCTTTTTTTGTTTGTATTTATTGTCTTTTAATGTTCACCATGTTTGTCAATATTTTTTGCATGCATGATTTTTATGATTATTCAGTGTTTTCTTGATATTTCGATATAGATGTGATGGGGTTCTAGTGACATTGAATATTTTTGTTAATAAGTAATTTCTTTCATGGTAATTTTTCACATACATGTGGAACTGTATTATAACTTAATTAAATCAGTATGTTATGTGGTTATGACTAGTGCTTCTGAGTTTGTGAAGTGTAGTAGATCTACCAGGATATACCCGTAGCATTCTCTGAGTCCCTCTCAGTAGTTGATTATAGATTATCATTCTAAGATGGACAATCTGGTACACTCCTACTGTACTCACCTGAAATACCCTTATGAAAAATGAAAAAGAAACAAATAAGACAAGAGGGTGCCAGCTTGTTTTGCATAAAATCAAAGTCCATTTTAGATTAGATGAATTACTACAGATCTTTATATTTGACAAATATATATTTGATAAAGGGTTAAATTCTTGAATCACTAAGTATACAATGTATACAAGCTTGGTGCTCAGAAAATTGATGATTTCTGGTTACAAAAGCGCTCAACCTAATGTCTCAGTGGTGGTGTGGTTCAACAGACAAAGATCATAAGTCTTAGCATCAACAAAGTGTAAGTGATGTTTGTTGCCACTTAATACACACTGAAAATGTGTTTTAAACAAGAGATAGTTGATCCCTTACAACAAAAGACAGTTGACCCAAAATTATTTCTAACAATAAACCATGGTCGTACACGTGTTTCGAGAATAACCTCTCTTCTTAAGGGCTCAGTAGAATTTGCAACTGGTCAACAAATATAAACCTTCACATGCAAGTCTTAACGTGTTGTTAGTAGTGCTTGTGATCAATGTATAATGTATGAACAATAATATTATATCACTACTGTCATTAAGAACATCACACACCACAATAAATAATAAAATAAAAATTGAAAAACATAAATTGACGTATCATAGTATCATGAAAATATTACAAAAGATATGTTTGTTTGTTTGTTTGGTTATTTATTTGTAGGGCGCACTGAACCCTTAGGTAACTGGGCGCAGCAAGGTACAAAGGATACTTTAAGCTTAGTTACAGATTATGGGCGATACAGGAGATACATATATACATAGCACAATAAGGGGATATAAGAAGGGGATTCATACATAGATATACGCGTAGGCTGTTACAGGCAATTACAGAGCGGCACATGGCCAGGTATAAAGTGCACGATAAAGTTTGGTAACTTGTGCAGCGGTACATGCAGTTAATCATGAGGGTCATTGGAGCGTAGCCAATTGAGCGTGTTACATCTGAAGCTATAGTACGACTGGTCCATTCTGAGCTCAAGTGGGAGTGCATTCCAAATTTGGGCAGCTTTTACCAAGAATCTATTCCCGCCTGTTCTTTTTGGGTCTAAATCTAGGTACTTGTAGGCAGTAACCGTTAGCCACTCTTGAAGGACGGGTTGAAGTTCTTCTGACTATTCTTTCAGTATGATATGGGGGAGTGGCGTTGTTGAGACACTTGGAATGTGAGTGAGGCTGTTTTAAGGAGAATCCTGACACTTATTTTTAGCCAGTGGTGTTCCCTTCTCATGTTAGATATGTGTTCTCTAATAGGTCATTTCAGGGTAGTTCTGAGGGCGTTATTTTGCAGGATTTGGATTTTGTCAGTAATGTTTTTGTTGGCTCCCAAATATAAGGCATTACAATAATCCAATTTTGACATTAAGGTGTTGGCCAAGGTCTTGCAGCTGGTTTGAGTTAAAAAAAAGGACTGCAGGCTCTGATCAGTTTGCATGCATGGGTTGTGGATGATGCCAGCGAGTTGGCCTGTTTCCTTAGAGTTAGGGTGGAGTCGAGGTAGAAACCTAACGTTTTCACTTCTTTGGCTACAGTGATTATGTTGCCATCAATGTTAATGGCAGAGTAGTTGGAGTTGAGTTTCTTTAAATTGGCAGCAGACCTGAGAATCAGGATCTCGGTTTTGTCGTCATTCAGGCAGAGGCCGCTAGTTGCCATCCATGCCTGAATGAGGAGGTATATTTCATTTATCAAGGCCGTATCAGAGACAAAATTGCCCGAAAGGGGAATGAGGATCTGGGTGTCGTCAGCATAATTCGTGTGGGTGACACCCAGTCTGTCCAATTTATCAAATAGGGGCTTGGTAAATATGTTATACGTGGTTGGCGAAATGCAAGAACCTTGTGGGACACTGCATGTTGTCTGGATCGGGTCTGCCGATGCCAACGTGGAGAAAACTCTCATAGTTCTGTTATCTAGAAATGAATGGACCCAGGCTATAGCATCACTTGAGAAGTGGGCGGCTGATGCAAGGTGTTTACACAAGACTGCGTGGTCCACCGAGTCGAAGGCCACAAACAGGTCAAGGAGGAGCAGGATGGCAGTGTTTACCCTGCAGTTGAGCTCGTCAATTTTTGCCTTGAGGTCAATTATGGCCGTCTCCGTGCCATGTTGTGGTATAAATCCGGATTGGTGGGAGCCTAAAACTTGGTTAACTTCAAGATAGTTCTGAATTTGAAGATACGCTGCTCTATCTATTATCCTGAGAAGGAAGGCTACTGTGGTGATGGGTCTCTATTAATTAGGGATGGAGAGGTCTACAGTTTGTTTCTTGAGGAGAGGTAAAACCCAAGACTCTTTTAAATTACTTGGGACAGTATTTGCCTAGAAAGAGGCGTTGATTAATTTAGAGATGAAAAGAGCTAAATCTCTCGCTGCATCTTTGATTAGTTGGGCAGGGCAATTGTCACCCTTGCAGTTGGATGGCTTCCGTGATGTAATGATTTTTTCAGTTTCCTGGATGGAAACTTTAGTGCGTTTGAATAATGCTGGACCAGATGTGTCTGTGGTCGAGCTGGTAATTTGCGCCTCGGTGGGGGGCAGAGTGGCTTTTATTTTTGCAATTTTGGTTTGTACAGTTGTAATTTGATGGCTAGGGTATTCTGGATACTAGTGTACCAGTGTTTGTCTTTAGGGACGTTGTCAGGCAGAGGTATGGGAGATTCAAGTTCCCATAAAATCACAAACAGTTCCTTGGTATTGAGCTGGCGTTGGCAATTCTTTTGTTGAAGAGATCTTTTTTAGTACGGGTTATCTCTTTTTTATATTTTTTAGCAAAGAGGTTTAATTGCAATTTGTTTTCCTGAGAAGGATGGTGTCGCCACAATGTTTCTAGTTTTCTCTTTTGCAGTCTTAAAGCTTTAAGGTGAAGTGTAAATCAAGCATTGAGGTGTGCCTGCTGTTTACTCTTACGTAGTTTGAGGGGAGCAATAGTATCAAGAGCCTTGGTCATGGTATTATTGTAAAGCTCCACAATGAGGTTGGGGTCCGAGTTACTGGGGACAGTGTTGATGGATGGGAGGAGTAGAGGTAGGAGATTGTCAGGTGTGATGGTATTTTTGATCTAATAGGGATAGGCGGTGCCATAACTTTAGCTTTAGATGCTTGTTTATTTATAGATATGGAAAAGTCAATAAGGTGGTGGTCTGTCCATTGTTGAGGGGTAGTTTTAGTGACAGTGGTAGTTCAGTTTAGGGCAGCAACACAGTCTAAGGTCCTTCCTGTGTCGTGGGTTTGGGTGTGGACAATATTGGTTAGACCATGTTCAGTAAACATAGTGCTATGGTTTGGGCATGTTTGTCTTCTGGATCATTAAATCCTAGGTTGAAGTTGCCCAGTATTAGTAATTGTGAGGTGTCTTTGGTATTGTTGGCTAGAAGGATGGATAGGTCCTCCTCAAAGGTGCCTATGGGCCCTGTTGGCCTTTATATTAGGTAGATTGTTAAAGTACTGCAGTTGGAGATGGGCACTTTAGCAGTGAGCAGTTCACATGATTTAAGTGGGGGTGAAGTTAGAAGTCTAATGGCACGGTTGGCTGTTGCTATAATGGCAAGGCCTCCTCCTCTGGCATTAGGTCTGTCTATTCTGATCAAGTTGTAGTTATTTGGTATGGCTAGTGTGAGGGCAGGGCCAGCTACCTCATGCAGCCAGGATTCCGTGATAGCTAGGAGGTCAAGGTTGTCAGTGGATAGAATGCCTGCTATTTCTGTGGCATGAGCTACTAAGGACCTGGCATCAATCAAGGCTCCAGTTATCATAGTCATATCTGGGAGCTTAGGTTTCTGTGGTTCTGTGGCAGTTCATTTAGGTTGGTGAGTCTTGTCATTAGGTGTAGTTGGGCCATCAGGTTGCTTATTAAATGGCGTGATTTTGTTGCAATTAAATAGGGTGTTTAGGTCCTTGTTACTATTAGTTCTAGGCTCATAGAGGCATGGTAGTCTGGCTCGAAGTCTGATATTTCTATCAAATGTGGGACAAGGTAGATACTTAAGTTGGGGCATGTTTAAATAAATTAGTGGAAGGGTAATCAGCAGATGGATCAGCTGAGTAGCTGAGTCTTAGTAGTGAACATATTATTATGCAGGTATAGGGTTAGACTAGTGCAGAAGCCTGACAGGTGGGGCTATCAGATGGGCAAATCTGGTCCCTCCTATTAGCAGGCAGGGGAAGTGCAAAGCAAGTAAACTAATCAGATATGGGCAGGGCAAATGCAGGTCACAGTGAGTTAGTCTGCTGTAGGGTATAGGGTATGTAGGTCACAATAAGTAGTCCGACCTCGACAGGGCATACATAGAGCACAGTGGGCAGGTCTAACCTGAGCGGGGTATGTAAATCACAGTAGGCAGGTCTGACCTAGGCCTACTACCTGGTTCAGTGTGACCGGGGGGGATTCAAAGAGAGGGGCGTGATATAAGGGTACATCATTCAGAAATAAAAGAATTTATAGACATAAATAAATAATTAAGGGTTCCAGCTGTGCATCACATGCTAGGCATTGACTTAGGTGTAGTGCAGGGTTGAAATCACTTACAGGATTGGGGGCTTGTGTCCGAGATTTCTGAATTAGATATACCACTTGTGACAGTCTAATGCAGTGTGCTAACTGATGGGGTACATAAACCCTGTTGGGCTACCACGCTGTGTTAGACTGTGAAAAGCACCCCTCAATAGGAACACTCTAAGGAATTAGTCTGTTTTAAAAAAATAAAATAAACTCCTGTAAGTCAGGAAGGAAATTAATATTTCCAGAATGGCAACCTTGGTAGAAATCAATATGGCTAAAGAACACTTACTGCATAAATTATTTGTAAGTGAGAAAGAGAGTCAAAGCTACCCTAACCAAATGCGTGACATAGGGTCACCAGGTTTTGCAGAGGAGCTAGGTAACTGCTAGCTCAATAGACAAAAAACCCACGGATGCGGGAATGACAACAAATGGGTTTTTTTATTTTACACTAGTTAGTTAGTGTAAAATAAAAAAAAACATTTGTTGTCATTCCCGCATCCGTGGGTTTTTTGTCTATTGAGCTAGCAGTTACCTAGCTCCTCTGCAAAACCTGGTGACCCTATGTCACGCCTTTGGTTAGGGTAGCTTTGACTCTCTTTCTCACTTACAGTATCTCCCACCCTAAGCCCCCTTACAAAAAAAGAGGGTCGCCCTTATATCTCTCTTCCTTTCTTGCATAAATTATTTGTAAGGGGTGAATGGACAGAGCAGGATCAGAATGTGTGGTTGTAGGCAGTCACAGAACAGACCACTGCAACAGGATTAGACATATCGCAAGATCAGGGTCCATTACGCATGGCCCTGAATGAACTGTATATGGCCCCTAAGGTAAAGGAAGAGCAAAGCAAGATTGCCAAAATAGCGGCATATCTGTACCTCCATATTGGAGAAATACAGGACAAATATGCCGGGGGCCAAGATCTTGCAAACAAGCAACTGCAGGCATTAGAAAAAGCCCAAACTGATCGGGATTCTGTAGAGCAAAGGCTACAGAGGAGCCATGAATCAGAAAATGAAATTAGGCAGTACCTAACCAAACAAAAGAAGACATGGGTATCCTGCAGCAGGTGTAGGTAGAACAGGATACCAAAATGCTGGCCTTGCAGAAGGAGTACCAAGAAAGTTTGGACTCTCTGCTGCAGAGCCAGGAAAAGCTGGAACAGCAAATACATTTTAATAGGGCATGCGCAGAGCAGGTAGTCACCCTGCAAAGCCGCCTAGACAAAGAAAAATAAGAGAATAATAATCTAATTCTGAAAGACCTGGACACCCAGGCAGAATTTGATGAAGCGTGCCAGAAAGCTGGTGCGCTCCAAAGACAGAGGGACGACCTGGCTGCCGAGAGGCATACTCTTGCTCAGGAAAGGGACACCTTAGGCCAGGAAGTCTGTTATTTAAAAGAGAAGGTAGAAGAAAATCACCTGGCCCTTCAGGGACTGGGTGACCTCCAAAAAGACCATGAAAAATTGTAAGAGCACACCAGGAGGGTGGAAGATGCTCTAGCAAGGAAGGACCAGGCCAGTATGGACAGGACTCAGGAGGTAACCCTCTTGCAGCAAAAACTGTCCCAGGACTCTAAAACGACACGGGAAGCACAGAGAGACAATGAGGCTCTCTGTGAGAACAATGACAGGCTCCACAGACAGGTAGCAATGCAAGAGCAATTGGTAGAAACTAGCAAGGCCGTGATAGAGGAACAGAAAGCTCAGATTCTTGCATGGCAACAGGGAGCAGGGGCTGAGAGAGATGAGGTTCGCTGGGAAAGGGAAACACCTGAGCATAACCTCAGGAACCCTAGTACCAGAGGCCTTCATCTCTTCCAATCCCTGGACTCTGCCACCCCCTTGTCCACTGGCGCACATGAGCCAAGGGCCACGGGGATGGCAGACTTCAACCCAATGAGGAATATGGGGCTCATAGACCAGCACCTCCCAGGAATGGATGGGCGGGCATCTGGGTATGGGTTCCCAAGTACTGTCAAATTTAGTGGGGAACTCCATGAGAGAAGGCCCACTAAGGGCATCCTGAAAACCTCTGCCCAGCTAGGACAGTGGGGGGTACTCATCAAATCCTGGGTGTATGGAGGAATCAGAAGACTCCTCTGAGAACCCCAGGACACAGGAAACTAGCACCCCACATTCTGCCAGCCATTCCCAGGCTCGCAGAATCCAGGAGAGCCTAGAAGACCAAATGTGCACCTCTGCTAGCAGTGCCTCTGAGTCAGAGTAGGAGTGGACTAGGGTCACCCGAACCAAAAAGGCCAATAAGGTAAAAAGGGCGTTGCTCAAGGATCCCCTAAAACAAATCAAAGCGATAAGGAGCGTCATCACGCCCTATCATAAGAACGCGAAATATTCTGTTTGGTAGCACTTAGAGCTCTTTGAACAGATGATGGAAACCTTCCATTTGAAGGACAGCCAAAGCTGTATTCAATATGTGAAATGGACCTTCTCTCCGGCATACTCCAGCTTCTTTGCGGGGCTGGAGGACCAAAATCATTCAAGATGGTCCACCTATAGGGCAGCCATCTTGAAACATTTTTCTGTGCACAGGAATCCTCAGAAGGATTGCAAGGCAGCCTGCAACTTGCAATGTGGGGAAGATCAGGCCCCATAAGAATTTGTTCAAGAATTAAAGCGTGCCTTTGCGCAGACCACCAGAAGGGTGCACACTGACAGCAAACAGTTTGTGAATACTTTCTTCCACGCTCTCCCCAAGTGCATCATGACCCAGCTAGTGAGAGATTTTCATGAAAAAATATCACTAGACTGGGTCATCGAACAAGCCACATGCATTTATGAGGTGCAAAAGCCTGTGGAAAACAAAAATAATCCCAAAAGCCCCAAAGCAACCAACACCCCGGCTGCTGCTAAGGTGGCGGAGGTGAAGGTTGTCCACATTTTAGATTTGGAGATGGGGGCCTAAAAACCTGACTGCACAGAATCAAAGCAACCCCAAGCCCAGAAGGCCCTCAGGCCAGTCACAAACAGGGAGCCAGGGAGGCAATCCCACAAATGGGACCCCTAACTCTTCTGACTACATCAGCCCCCTCTACAAGGGTAATAGACCCATCCTGGGTTATGTGTGGACTCCTCCAGCCCAAGGGGGGGGGGTCCAACCAAACTACAGCTAACCCAGGAAACTTCCCTCCTCACTTTCCCCAGGAGAGCAATAATTCCCCAAATACTGGACAGAATGTCTTCCCAAGGCACCCGCAAAACTTTCAACCCCAAAACCATCCATCCTTCTTTCCCCAATTTCCTGAGCCCAGACAACCTAATCCGGGAGAGGGGAGGCCAAGGGTGGAGGGTTACCCAAACTTTCCAAACCCGGGGTATTTTGGGAGAAGGGATAGCTACCCTTCCCGGGATCAGCCCAGCAGAGAAATGAGAACCCCGTATCAGCCTGAGCGGGTGTCACAACTAGAGCGCCAGGTCCAAAACATGGCACAGGATCTGGGTTGCATGCTGAGGGCTCAACAGAACCATCAGATGAGAATGGCAGTGCAGAATGCCTCAAATCCAGGACCTGGTGCTCCAGAGCAATGACGGGGGAAGAACCCTGACAACCCACCGGTTCCCAGGGAGGAGGCACAAGGGGAAGGGGGTGTAAAGCCCTGGAGGAAGCTTCCTTCCCCACTGGAAACCCAGGAACCGGAACCAAAATCTCCTGCCCCTGCAAGTCTGCCACCCCAGGAGCCCAAACAGACCCATTTTGAAGAGGAGGTGCAAGTCTTCCAATTTGAAGGAGAGGGGTCCTCAGAGGATTCTGGGAAAAGGATCTTCTCCTTCAGAGATGGGGGAACTCCTCCCAAAGAAAAATGGGTCCCAAAAGATCCAGATCCAGACTGGGTTGATGTGGGGACAGAGCTAGTGCCGCCCATCACCCCACCCCAGAATCATCAGCAGGAAAATCCCCTGGTTCAAACCCATCCTGGTGACTGCCTCCAAAAAGGGTGGGGGGCAGCCCAGAACCACAACCAAGGGAATCCAAAACTTCTCTCATATCTAGCTGTCACCTTTTCTTTTCAGATTCCCAAGGCTCCAAACAGAATTCTTCCCAAATCTCTTCTCTACCATGTCCAAAACCAAGAAACTAACCCACCAGTTGTCCAGAAATGTACATTATCTGTGCCCCCTTGAGGAGAAGGAGGGAAGATTCTATGCCCCGGTCCAGATACAGGGGCAGTGTACAATTTTGGCACCGGTGGACACTGGATCCCAAGCTACCCTTCTGTCAAAAAGGGCCTTTCATAAAATGAATTCAGGAAGGGGGGAGAAATACCAAATTCCTCTCACCCCTCTTCCTGGACAACTTCAGAACTTCGACGGGAAGGAAATTCCCGTCGAGGGGACTGCGGATTTGGACATTAAAATTGGGCGACAGAAGGTGAAGCACCCGGTCATAGTTGTAACTCCAGAGGGCACTCCTTGTTTACTAGGGAATGACCTCCTGCGAAGGTTGTCACCCCTAATAGATTATGTAAACAAGGTCCTCTGGACCCAGACTAACCGACCAATAAAATTAAAACAGAGTGTCAACCATGTTAGTTTAAACGGCACCTGCCACATGGTTGAACAAAAATCTGACCAAGTAGAATTTCACTTCCAGAATAACCAAATCCCAGACGTGACAGTAATAGCAGTATCACAACAAACTGGTGATGGGGGGGTCCTCTCTATTACTGAAAATCAACATTCCTTCCAGTCTAAGGTGGCATTCCACGCTGGAAGGGAACACTCTGAAATTCTTTACAAATTCCCAATCAGAAATTCCCACTCCCATAGTCCAGAAAGATGAAAAATCAGCTCAGAGCCTGGCTGATATTCAGAACATTGGAGAGCAGTTGTTCATCCCTATTCAGTTAAATGAAAGGAAGGACTCTGTTCTCGCCCGAGTGTGTGTGAACAACGGTAAGAGCTTCATCAGCGAAGCCATGTTCCGCCAACTCCCAAAAGATCCAGCTATTCCCACATTTAAACTCATAGACAAATGGGAAATGGACCTGGAGACACCCAATTCCAAACATCTCCTGCCAAGCAGGTGTATGCTCAAAATCTCCATAGGCAACAAGAGCATAGTCCATAATTGTTGGGTCATGCCAGACGTCACTTTTGCCTTTTACTTAGGCAGTGACATTCTCAATCGCTTTGCCATTAGTTTGGACCTAATAAACTTCAAAGCTTGGTCCCGATTAGCAGATAATCCCACAGGCTTTGATTACCCAGAGAAAGCATTTAGGTCAGCTCAACTGCTGCCTTGTGCATTTGAAATTCAGATTGGAGAGGAAGTCACCATCCCAGAAAGGACCCGACAATTCTCACTGGAAGTGAAAGTTAAAAGAGGACAGAAATTGAAAAACCCTGATGCCTATATTCATCTAAATGCTTCTCTCCAACAGCAAGGGTTGGGGGTAAACCCAACACCACTAGTCAATATAGAACTTGACACCATTCCAATAGAGGTGGATAACAGCGACTTAAAGAGTATCACTCTAGCCGCAGGCGCCATTATTGGAATGGTGGTTGATGACCGACATTTTTCCATAGATTTAGGTAATGAACTGTTAGGACCAATCCCCAAGGACTGTTTTGACAGTGATAGGGATGACAACACAACACCAGACAGGATCTTTACCCAGCATGGGGGGAATTTCCTGGTGTACACTTCCTGCCCTTATGGTAAGGAAGATTTGACCTGTGACTTCAGGGGGGATGAGGTGATTTTCCAAGTCCACGAGGACTGTCTTCCCCACCTGAAGCCACCAGTCCAAATCAGCACTTTGACCAGGGATTTCTGCACCCAGCTGGAGGCGGCCGCTGAGATAGCAAAACCGGAAGTCTTTCTGGGCTTCATGCAGATGGTTGAAGAGAGAGTCAACCTAGCTGATGCCTGTGAGACTCTGGAGCAGAAGCAAAAATTGAAACAAGTTTTCTTAGATTTTCAGGATCTCTTTGCGGTGGACTCATATGACTGTGGTTGCACCGACATCCACACCACAATAATTCCCACGGACCCTGGTATGACTCCAGTGTTTGTGAAAGAATATTGCTTGCCTCTCGTATCAATGGAGTCCCTTACTGAAATAATTAAGAACCTTGAGTCCCGTGGGATAATCTGTCCAGTCCACAGCACCTTCAATAATCCGGTGCTGGGGATTTTAAAGCCAAACGGCCAGTGGAGACTCTGTGCCGACCTAAGGGAGCATAACAAGTGGGTCCATACTTGCCGATGGCCTCTTCCCTACATTGACCAAGGGCTGGCCCAGAACCAGGGGTCAAGGGTATTCACTGCCATTGACCTGACATGACCAATGGGTACTGGACTGTACCTGTCAGTGGGGAGGACCAATACAAGCTGGCCTTTACCTTCGGGGGGCAGCAGTCCACATGGACCCGGACTCCCTTCGGAAACATCAACTCCGGCAATTAATTCAACATTTTTCTTCATAAGGCCATGACCGACCTGGGTGAAAGGGGTAACCTGGCCTATGTAGATGATGTTTTAGTCAAAAACTCGACTGTGGAGGAACACATAGCAGAGATCCGTTATGTTCTGACACAGTTGAGGGCTGCCGGAGCAAAAGTTTCCTTTCAAAAGGCACAGTGGTGTAGAACCCGTGTCAACTTCTTGGGGCATGAGATTACTCCTCAAGGTCTCTGTCCCCAGGAAATGAAAGTGGAAGCACTCTAGAAATTAAAAGACCCCACAACTCTGCGGGAACTAAGGAGCCTCCATGGACTGACTAATTACAGCAGAAAGTTAATTGAGGACTACGCAGAGATGACAAGACCCCTGATCCATCTTTTGAAGGGGGGGTCAAGTGGGAGTGGGGTCCAGAACAAGCCGAGGCAGTAAAACAACTCAAAAGATACCGCTGACAAGCACCTTACCTAGCTTACCCTGTCAAAAAAAAGGAGTTCTTCTTGGAAACAGGGTTCTCAAATACATGCTTGACTGCAGTATTATATCCAAAGCATGACAAGGTCAATAAAGTAATCTCCTATGCGGGTAAAATGTTATCCTCTGTGGGGGACAAATTCAACGATTGTGAGAAGTCACTCCTGGCAACGGTGTGGGCATTGAAGAATTACCGCCCGTTTATCCAGGGGTAACACATCATAGTGGAGACTCCAGACCAGCCTCTGCAATATCTCCAAAGTGACAGAATCTGGGCCGGAAATGTGAGTAATTCCCGAATTACTTCCTGGATTCTATCAATGCAAGGCTTTCCTGTGGAGGTCAGATATGGACAAAACAAGAAGAGGCCCCTCGCGCAAGGTCTGGCTGACTTGCATGATTGTGCTCGAGGACGAAAGTCTTAAAATCAAGGACAACATGGAGGCATACCTCAATTCCCCACACAAAGCCTTTGAAGAACACCAGTGTGAGGGAATGCCCACTGTCTCGGATGGATGCTCCTACCATGTTGACAACAACGGGGAAAAAGAACTTGTGGCCGTTGTAGGGAATGCATGGGTGAATGAGGCCCCAGAACCCTCTGCTGGGTACAAGATTGGTCCCCGAAGTAGTCAAGTGGCAGAGTTGATGGCTGTGCGTCAAGCCATCCTCACTGCTGTCCAACACCAACTCCATGAACTGGTCTTAAACACTGATTCGGATTATGTACGGAACGGGTTCGTGGAGCACCTGGTTAACTGGAAAACCAGAGGCATGCTATGTGCTAATAACAAACCATTGAAACGTGGAAAATTAATTCAAAATAATGATAATATAGTCACCTTGAATGGGTTTGACCATCTACTGGAAAAAGATCAAGGGTCATTCTAAATTAGAGGGACCAGACAAAACTGGAAATGACCTAGCTGATCAGCTGGCCAAAACCGGAGCCATCAAGGGGATCTACTTGAGGTCGAGTCCCTGTTGGGGGAAATCCAGGTCACTGCTATCACTAGGTCCCAGACAAATGCTCACAATGAACTCTCAACTGCACAATGGAGTAAGGAGACCCCATATGCTGATTTGATTACGGCTCAAAAAGGGGATCCAATAATTGGTACGTTTTATCAACACATTGAGGACCCTGAGAACTTTCCCCTGATGGATACCGATTACATAGGGAAAGAGGACCTCAGAGTGTTGATGAAATGTCCAAAAATGTTCCGAATCCAAGACGGTTTGTTGGTGAGGAGATCCCTAGCTGGCCATGATCAGTGGGTGGTCCCTACCTCATTCCGAAGCCTGATGTTAAGTCACGCCCATGATGCGGCCACAGCCGGTCATAGGGGGTTTCATACAACACTTGAAATCTAAAAAGAGGTTGCATACTGGCCACACATGGGGCAAGACCTCGACCAATACTTAAAGGGGTGTCTTGTGTGTGCACAATTTCAGCCAACAGCCCTCACACACTGCGCGCCTCTCCAAAAGAGCGGGATGACACTGCCATGGTCAGATTTGCAAGTCGATGTTATCGGGCCCGTGATTCGCTCCTCCAGGGGGAAGTACATGTTGACCGTGACATGCTTGTTCACTAAATGGGTGGAATGTCTCCCGGCCCCAAATTGCAAGGCAGAAACAGCAGCTGACCTGATGATCAACCACATCTTCTCGTGTTTTGGGCTACCCCAAAGAATCGAGTCAGACCGAGGTAACCACTTCACTAGCGAAGTAATGCCAAAGATGTGGGAGATACTTGGGGTCAAAAGGAAATTACACATTGCCTACCGGCTAGCCACTAGTGGGCAGTGGAGAGATACAACAAGACAATTGTGAGCATATTAAAAAGGTTTGCAGCAGATTCTCGGCCAAGTTGGGATATTCAATTACCGCTTGTCCTGATGGCCATCAGGTCTACCTCTGCATCTGCAACTAAAATGTCACCGTTTGAGCTGATGACTGGACTCAGGATGGTGCTTCCCCAGCATCTGCTCTACAGAACCCAAGAGCAGATATTGATCAATGCCTCCACAACTCATGAGTATGTTGAAAATCTGAGAAAACACCTTCAACATGCTTTTGCCTATGCTCAGTGAAATCTAGAGAGATCTGTAGACAGCATGAAGACCCACTATGACTTGAAGACGACTAGAAAAGAATACCATGTAGGAGACCGGGTCTACTTATACAATTTCCAAAGGAACCAGGCCAAACAGCGCACACTTTTGCCTAGCTGGAGGGGTCCTTTTGAAATTGTAGACAAAATCCCACCAGTCGCCTACAAAACCCGCATCCCCAAAGGCAGTTTGGCAGAGGGGGAAGATAAGTGGGTCCATATCAACCAACTGAAGTGTTGCCATCCTAGGCACACTGTGCAGCAACTAGAGGATTCTTCTGGAACCCCAGAGGGGGTCACTCCAGCTCCCTAGAATTCCAACTAGAAAAAATGATTCCATCTGTATAATTAATAAATTGCCAATAGAAACAAATTGTCCTGATATACCAAATGTATGTGTCCGCCCCACTACATAAATAGTGGTGGGGAAATGTCTACAAATATGCTTTTGCTTTGTCATCCTAGAATTGGAAACCATGAGACTAAAACCAAAGAGGACCACCCAGGGACAGGAAGCAAAGATCCAAGGGGCCCGGGGTATCGCTCAATACTCTCATCAGGAATCAGCGAGGTGAACCGGTCGATCCACCACTGATGGGAGAAGCTGATGAATTTTGACATTTGGACCAGAAAGAAAAGAAACTGATCATCCCAATCTCGCGACTTCCCTTGACGGGCGGTCAAAGCCAAATCGCGAAGGGTGGCTTGTGGGATGTATTGACCCACTAGGCTCTGCCCTACGACATCACTGTGTGCTGGTGGCACCAGAACCAGCAAAATGGCAGCAAAAAGCCCTATGCGTGCTAAACCTGTGAAAATTGCGCCGTGAAACCAGAAAGTTGGCCGCCAATCTACTTTGCCTCTGTCATTGGTGGAACAGGAGACCACACTACTGAAACCTGTCATTGGGCTGCCCACAGAGTGAAAATGGAAACTACCTGAAAGGCAGTGCTTTATTGCGAGGAAAACCAGAAGTGCTCTGAAATCCGTATTTCCTTGGTTGCTGAAATTACAAAATAATGATTCCAAGCATCAGAAAATATCCAAAATCCTTGCTGGGTGTTACCCATCACTTTATTTAAAGAATCCACATAAGCACACAATGTCAGGAGAAGCAGATTCCATCACAAGAATATCCACATTAAAAAGTGTGCTTGTCTGTAAAAATCTGTCAGAATAGGGGCACAGTACCGCCGGCTGCCTGTGTGACAGCTGTCAATTAAGTACATTGGAAACTTAAACTTATGCAGAAAATCAGATGGTTGAAATGAAGTGACTTGCCATCAAAAGCAATATAGGTTGCAACTATTCAATCTCTATGTTTAAAAAGACCGGAATTAGAGATCTGTTTGCCTATTTTGAAAATGTACATTTATTTTATCAAAGACAATTTTAAACAAATTCAGTTTTAAAGTAACCTCTGATGCCAGCCACAGAACTTCGAAGCAAATTCCACAACGTGCCCCCAACAAAAGGCCCCTTCCTTCGGCTCTCTGCCCCGGGAACTCCCATTCAGGTGTTAATGGATAGGGGAGGAGATTTTGCCCTGTTGCACCGGGGGGTGTGGGGGACAAAGGGCTTCTTGGATTGAAAAGATTATGCAGATGCAAGTGTCAACAGAAGCCCCTGCTAGAGGAATGAGGCAGGGATTGCTCTTGACCCACCAACATTTTGGGGGCAGGACAGACAGTGTTGTATATTCTGAAAGCACAAGAAAGTACAATTTTGAAAAGGACTAACACAGAACTGTGCGAAATTGTCAAAATTGTAAAATGACAGTATTGTTAATATGAAAATTCTGGTCACATTTTAAAACTACTCAGAACTCTGTGCTATGTTCAGGGACATGACTACAGAATTTGTGGTTTTGTAGCAATTGTGGTAATGCCAGAAACATGAAACTTCACATGATTATGCCCTATGCCCAGATACCATGCGCACATAAGCTCTCACCATGATGGGGCTCGGATGAATACTTGCTCCCCCAAATCTGTGATATCTATATGCTGTTGCTAGCAAGTTTGTAAAATTGTAAATATGTCGTGTATGAAAAATAGATTTTCTGTGCAGAAACAAAGGGGAGGTTTTTCGTTTGGCTCAAATCTCTCATGTGGGAAATAGCTGTTCCTTGCATCCAACCTAAGTGTTCAACCTGCTAGTAACTCAATAATCATTGCCAGCGTTTAACTGAAACCATACAAAGTGGCACCCACTCATATTGAAACCATTTTAGTGAATTAAATCCATTTTCAGTGTTTTTCCCATCCATTCAAAACCACATTCAAAACCATTTTGACCCGTTTGCAATCATTCCTGTTTTTCTCTGTGTTTGCTGGTGGGAAATTGGGATTGATACTGTATTTGTTAAGTGTTTATTCCTGAAACCTGTTTTCTCTCCTTCCATCTCTTGATACTGCATTTTGGGGAGAAAGAGTAATCCCATTGCATTTTCATTGAACCCACACAAAGTATTATTTTGTGCTGCATTATTTTTCCTATCATTACTCCTTCTGATTAAAGAGGTTTATTGTGACATCACCCCATTGGTGATCCTTGTATAAATATTAAATAGTGTGATATATATATATATTGTGAAAATCCATAAAATAAATATTTTAACTTTGCAGAACAGCCTGCTTCCTGGTTCAGTGTGAACGGGGGGGATTCAAAGAGAGGGGCGTGATATAAGGGTACATCATTCTGAAATAAAAGAACTTATAGATATAAATAAATAATTAAGGGTTCCAGCGGTGCATCACACGCTAGGCATTGACTTAGGTGGAGTGCCGGGTTGAAATCACTTACAACTCTTAATATACTACACACCACCCAATAGATTCTGGACAAGTTAAGCTCAAAATGAAGTGTGAGCCAAATGGCACTGCAGCAATTTAAAAGGGAGGGAAAGACAAGGTTAGACAAAAACTAAGCAGCACCAACAAATAAGTAAGCAGGGCAAGCTAGAAAAGGCTACTACGGTGAGGAAATCAAATCAAGAGTCCTGAACCAGAGTCTTTTCAGAGGATCACACAGTTCAGAGTAGTTTGTGGTTAAGTCTTTGCAAAGAGTTCAGAACGGAGTTGGTCGGAAGAAAAGTTACTTTAAAGAATAGAGAAGGACAAGCCCTCGGATTGGCGAAAGATTTCAAACACTTTCACCGCGGTCGGACAGAACGAACAACCGGGTTAGAACAGTACCTTAAATGAAGAAGAAGGCTGTAGCTGAGGCAGAGGTTCCTGGCAGGTCCTGCAGGCTCACAGTTCCTGAAGCGACTGTTGGACTGACATGAAGTAGGAAGACTGGAGGGTCCTGCACTGCCCAGGGAAGAAACCAGCAGCAGAGCAAAGCAAGGAATAAAAGGTGCGCTCCTTAAAGCCCAAGCAGGGTCCGGTCCTCCTGGCTATCCGGTTCACTGTAGCTGTGCACAGCAAATTCGACCAGAGGAGGGAGGCCTGTCTTGCAGTTTGGCGAACTGGTTGGTCCCACCAGCTCAAGGGGAGAAGATTCCTTGCAGATCTTCCCTATCGTCGCAGTTTGGAGATTCAGACCCACAGCAGGTCTTCACCGGGAGGTTCAGTCATGGTAGAGGTCCTCTTCTGTCAGCTTCTCTTAGTTTCTCACGATCCAGTGGCGACTCTGCCTTCTCAGTCCCACAGACCTGCTTTTTATGCAGTTTTCCCCCATTCACTCAGTCTGGCTGTCAATCACACAGCGGGGTGGCTGTCTCGGCGGGACAGTCACCACAGCCAACCATACAGAGTGTGTCATGGGTCTCCAAGGAGACCCTGTGCATGGAGTCTCAAACCCCTCCCTCACATCCTGTCCCCGTCAGACATTCATGCGCCTAAGGAGGGCTTCTGTGCAGAAGCACGCCAAAGGACGTCGAACAAAGGAACCAAACCTAGTTTGGCGCGCAGATTAAAACACGAGAAAGACCTTTACAAAAAGAAATGGCGAATAAACCCAGCTGGAATCAAATAAAAGTAAATGGGGTCCAGCGGATTTAAGTTTGAGGCTGCTAACTTAGCCTAAAACAGCACCAAGGCTATTTAAATAGACCGCAGTAGGAAAAATAGGGTAGATACCACTGCCACCAGCCAAATCTTAAAGAAAGGGGAACGAAATAATGTTCCATGAGAAAAAAAGGGAAAACTAGTACCCCTTTCCAGAACTCTATGTAATAGTTTGTACTAGGTCTGTGAATTTAAAAAGACTAACAAAGTTAATGGTAACTTTACATGTTCTGGGAGACAATAGTCAGCCCCAGAAAATGGAGTTTGAAGTGGGAAGTCTGAAAAAGACAACCCTGTGTCACTGCACTGAGGGTGCTGTGTAACACACAGTAAAAAGATGATGCCTATGGAGTAGGTGAGGCTCCACATTCTATGAACACAAAAATGTTAAACACACAAAGCAAAACACATGTAAGAGTGGGAAAAAAGACTCACACTCTTACCAGGTGAAAGAAATAAATCCTAGAAATCCAGCAAAGCTGCTGAGGGACTCAGTAGGTAAGGGAAATTAGCCATTCTGGAGAATTCTCCCTAACACTGCCCCCTGCCCCCCAGACTAAGGGACAGGAGGTTTTTATCCAATCCTGGATGAATCTCTTCACTCTAGTCGGTTATAAACATCCTAGAGAGACCATCCGCATTTTGGTGTGACATCCTGACCTCTGCTCAATGTTGAAATCAAACCCTTGCAAGCAGATTGACCATCTTAGAAGTTTTGGGTTCTCCCCTTTCATTTGCATTAACCATCTCAAGGGTTGGTGGTCTGTCTGAATCACAAAAGTAGATCCATACAAGTATGGTGTAAACTTCCTCAGAGACCACACAATGACAAAACACTCACGCTCTATGGTTGCCCACCTTGTTTCTGGTTCCTTCAGTTTCCTACTGATGAAGCAAATGGGGTACTCCCTACCTTTCTCATCCAGTTGACTAAGGACTGCACATATACCTGTATTGGATGCATCTGTCTGCACAATGAAGGGTTGGTGGTAATCAGGAGCTCTTAGGACTGGAGCTTGACAAAGGGCTTTCTTCAGGTTTTCAAAGGCTTCAGTGCACTCCTCATTCCATCTAACCTTTTTAGGGAATTTTGGAGAGGAGATGACATTCAAAGGAGAAGCTATGGACCTATAGTTCTGAATGAAATTCCTGTAGTACCAAGTGAGACCTAGGAGGGCTTGCGTTTGAGTAGTAGGGGTGGCCCAGTTTTGTACAGCTTGTACTTTAATAGGCAATTGCCTTATTTCACCTCCTCCTACCTCATGACCAGGGTAGACCACTTTGCTCTGACCAATTTGACATTTGCTTGCCTTTATGGTCAGATGGGCCTGCTCAAGAGCCTGCAAAACATATCCTAAGTGATCAACATGTTCTTTCCAAGTGGGGCTGAACGTTGCAATGTCATTCAAGTATGCCATGCAGAAGTCCTCCATCCCATTCTGAACTTGATTGACCATCCTTTGGAATGTAGCAGGTGCATTCTTTAATCCAAAAGGCATGACCTTAAACTGGAAGAGGCCTGCTAGGGTTGAGAATGCAGTTGTATCCTTGGCATGGTCTGTCAGGGCTATTTGCCAATAGCCTGACATCAGATCAAATGTACTCGTACTTGGCTGCACCAAGTTTATCCACCAGTCCATCTGTCCTTGCTAAAGGATGGGCATCAGTCTTAGTGACTGCATTTAGAGCTCTATAGTCCACACAAAATCTAAACTCCTTGGATCTTGCCTTTGGTACTGGAACAACTGGACTAGACCATGGACTTTTAGAAGGCTCTATAACCCTGAGATCAAGCATCTTGTTGACCTCTCCGTTGATGTGGTATCTGACATGTTATGACATTCTGTAACCTCTGCTTTTCACAGGTAAACAGTCACCAGTGAGAATATCATGCTGGCCCCAAGGGGTCAAGCCTGGTGAAAGTGAAAATAAGGAGGCAAACTGATTCAACAGAAACAAACTTGCACTCATTCTGCTGTTCAGATGTCAGATTAGGAGAGAGATTAACTCCTTCTATTCTATCTTCTCATCTAAAGGTTGGCCTCTGAGTAGGTCAGGTAGAGATTCATTATCCTCCTCCTCTTGAGCTGAAGCTAGAAGCAAATCTCCTACTTCTGGTCTCAAAACATATGCCTTCAAACAGTTGGTGTGAAAGACTCTGGGAGCCTCCTTAGGTCTGCCTAAGTCCACCAAATTGTTCACCTCTCCAAGTTTGCCCAAACCCTGAAGGGTCCTATCCATTTGTCCTGCAAGACCCTCTGCCTTGTTGGCACCATAACTAGTACAAGCTGGTCTTGAGTAAACTCAACCATTCTGGCCTTCTGGTCATGCCAATGTTTGACCAGAGCCTGACCTGATTTTAAGTTATCACTAGGTTCTGCCATCATGTGTGACATTCTCCTCTGGAGACCTATCACATAGTCAGTCACTCTGACTGGCTTGGGGGAAGGAGCACTCTCCAACCCCTCATTGATCAGGGCCAATGGACCTCTGACTGGATGGCCATAGAGAAGTTCAAAGGAACTGTAACCAACTCCCTCCTGAGGGACTTCTCTATTTGCAAAGAGAAGGCATGGCAGTAGAAGGTCCCACTTTCTTTTAAGGGGTTCCTCTAAAGCGCCTATCATGCTCTTCATAGTACGATTAAACCTCTCTACCAGTCCATTTGTCTGTGGATGCTAGGCTGTAGAGAACTTGTAAGTGACACCGCAGTTTTTGCACATGGCTTGCATGCAGTGGGACATAAAATTGGATCCCCTGTCGGATATCACTTCCTTAGGAAACCCTACTCTGTTAAAAATACCAAGTAGAGCCTTGGCCACAGCCTGAGCCTTAACAGTCCTCATAGGTATTGCTCCAGGGTACATAGTAGCATGGTCTACTACATCCAGGATAAACTTGTTCCCTGAAGATGTGGGAGGGTCAAGGGGACCAACAATGTTGATGCCCACCCTCTCTAAAGGAACTCCCACCACTGGGAGAGACACCAGGGGTAACACATTCTTGGCTCCACTCTTGCCAGAGGTTTGGCAAGTGTGACAGCTCCTACAAAACTTGTCAACTTCTGAACCCATTTTAGGCCAGTAGAAGTATAGGGAGAGCCTTTCCTTCGTCTTTTTGAAACTCAAATGACCAGCCACAGGTATCTCATTGGCCAACTGTAGGAACTGGAGTCTTTTTTCTAGGGGCATTACAAGTCTTTTGCAGTCTCCAGGGATAGGCTCAGTCAGTTCACTGTAGAAGAGGCCATCTTCCCAGTGCAACCTATGCTTCCCAGGCTCTTGCCCATCGAGCTGAGAAGCTGCCTGTAGGCGAAGACCTTCAAGAGTAGGACACTCTATTTGTCCTCTGTTGAAGTCTGCCCTGTTGGGTCCACCTTCTGCCAGTAAAGACTGCAGCTCCTAATGGTCAACAGGGTCTAGATCTACAACTAAAACAATGTCTTCTCCCAGATCTGACTCCTCAGAAACTGGATCATCCACACAGCGTTGTACCTCACACTCTGCCTCAGCAGGTGGAGGAGTCACAGGTGTGACATTGGACAATCTTGAGGATGTCCTTGTTGGTAGCACAGCGGTGCTATCTGTCTTTTTCTTGGAGGTCTTGGGTTTCCCCTTTGCCTCTTTCTTTCCAGAAATAGATGTGAGCAACTCCTGTGGACTGGGGGTGATAGTTTCCTCTACCAACTCCTCTGGAAAGCCTCTCAAGGTCCTCTCCCTTGCAGGCCTAGTGAGCTCCTGTTTCCTTTTGCTGGGAGGCCTGGGGGTACTAGACACAACTACGAGAGTTTTCAGGTCATTACCTAACAGGACTCACCCATGCACTTCACCCTGCACTCTAACAGGTATAGTGACAGTCATGCGATTGCACTGGATGAGAGCTGGTAACTGGGGAAGCATTTGCACAGGGCCTCCAGCTAACTTGGTTAGGCGTTTGGGTGCCTTAGCAACATCCTCCACCTTGAAAAATGTTTCATCAACCACAGTTATGCTGGCTCAAGTGTCTCTGATGGCAGGGGTCTCCTGGCCATTCACAAGAACACTATCTTTATAATACTCTTTAGTATTATCTGGGATGGAATTATAGACATCTAAATTCTGTTGTTCCCACAAGCACAGGGACACAAAGGAAAAACTAGCTGGGACTCTCATGGGTTCATCAGCCAGTAGGTGAAATTTTCCACTTGCCATATGTACTTCTTCCTCTGGGGAGAAGGCTAAGGAGACAGTGTGGACCCCTGAAGGTTTACCCTTACATCTGGGATCCCCTTTCACATGGTCAGTTGACCCACAAACATAACATTTCCCAAATGTTTTGATGAATGGGGGCTTGTTCTGACCTCCATCTAGTTTGAGTCCAGATGGTACACTAGCCTGATTCTGTTGCCCTTGTGGCTTACCATTATTGTTTCGTTTGGGGCCCTTTTTTGGATTGGAGGTATTAGAATTCTCCTTGTTATCTTTCTTTGGCTGCTTTCCCTCATCCTTCTTCTGAGTTTCCCCAGAATCCTTGTGAGTAGCCCTGTTGGCAACCCACAAGTCAGCAGCCTTAGCTAACTTCTTTGGATCTATTTCCTTAGAAACAGCCAAGTGCGGTCTGAGCTCAGGAGAGCAGGCATCATAAATTGACTCCAACATAACAAGATTTCTCATACCTTCATAAGTGTTTACTCTGTAACCATTAGCCCAACCATCTAAGTTTTTCAAACATTCACATACCGAGGTAGCCTAAGGGGTACCATCATGCCTTTTGAGGGTCCTAAACCTCTTAAGGTACTGGGAAGGGTTCTTCCCAAATCTAGCAATTAAAGCTAGCTTTACACAAGCATATTCCATCTTATCCACCTCCCCCAACTCCATCACAACATCAGATTCAACAGTGGGTAGCCTAGAGAAGATCCAAGGAAACAACTGATTGCCTGCAATATCTTGAATCCCATGGTTATTGCCAACCAATCCAAAATATCAAGCTTAGCGTCATACATACCAACAATTTCTTTAGGCATACGGGGTCTCTTATGACAGGAAGACCTAGAAGACTCTGGGAGGGAAGCATTTTCCAAAGACAACTTTTTCATTTCTAAGGCATGATTCAACTCCATTTCTCTGAGCTTAAGTTCTTGATGCTTTTGTTCAGTTTGAGCATTTATACGTTTAAATTCCAATTCAAGCCTCATCTTTTCTAGAGCAATGAATTCAGGACTGAGTGTAGGACCTGTAGGGGTCCCAGTGGACAAAGGTTGAGGTTGTTGAGCAGGCAGAGGAGCAGTGAGGCCTACATTGTGAGACACATCTGCCTCATCTAACTCATTAATTGATACATTATCATCCTCATCATTTTCCACATTTGCTGAGGGGTTAGGTATTTCAGACCCACCCTCCAGACTTTGGGCCTCATCACGACTTCAGCGGTAATGCGGCGGATTATCCGCCAACGTAAATAGCGCTAACGCCAAGGCCCCCGGCGCATAATCCACCAGATCACGAGTTATCGTGCATACACCCCAGTCCATGGCGGCATTGCGAATAGCGCGGACCTTTAAATCCGGCGCACCGTGCTACACCGCTACAATGCTCAGAAAATCTTGAGGTAGTCCCCTCTGGGGATTTGTAGTAGTAAATCACTCAATTAGATATTTGCATACCCATAATACTTTGCATGCAAACACATATTTAATGCCTCAACTTTATATTAAAGGGCCTTTTAGAAAGAGCAAGATATTTTCATGAATCTGCACGCACACAATTTTTTTGCAGTGCAAACGGAATTGTTTTCAACATCCACACCTCCTAATATTGTTGGACAGTATTATACAAGCGTTCAGTGGGTGCACCTAATGCCACTGGGAAAAGCATTGCAGACTTCTGAATAGCTATTGCCTTAATGCTACCCAAAATCCTTTCTGTGCCAATAATTTCTGTTTTGCAATGTGATTCACCCCTATGATGAATCAGTAATGATTCCCCCAAAACCTTGACCTGGGACCTTTCTGGTGTGGCCAGGGGAAGGCAAACGCTTCCTGGTCCCAACCCTGGGGGCGATATTCTGCAGGACGATCATATGGGGGAGGAAACAGGTCAGGATAAAGGGGACTCTTCCCTTCTTCAACTTTCCCCAAAACCCTCATCTTTTGATGGCATATTTTAAAGTAGCGAGAGTTAGAAAAACTAACTTTGTTGTCAAAGACTACAAGCCCCATAAATCCCTCAGTACTGGTACGAGGAAGAGGGATCAAGATGAACGAAGATGCAGGAGTGGTCACCCAATTAGGCAATATGACCCACACCTGAGGGAGACTGAGAGGCCGAAAAGAGCAGCAAGGGGAGGAGAAAGAAGCAGGACTGGAGAAAGCAGTGCGGACTGTATATGGTGTGGGAAGGGAAGATTAGAGGAGTCAGAGGACACCGGGACCAGTGTAGGTCCTGAGAGGATCTGTCCCTTTAATATGACAACCTGCAGAGGCAGTACAGCAGGAAGCGTGGAAGGGAAACGCATACTCATTCAAATCGCATTGTACAGAGATTACGAAGCAGGAAGCAGAAGTAGTGGAAGCAGCCGAGAAGTTCCAGATGGTAGGGTTGCACCAGGAACTCTCTTGAGCCAAGGCGGCTCCAATTCAACATGGCGGATGCAATGGTGACCTAGACTTCATGGCCATAACTGAAACCTGGCTGCACCCTGCAGCTGGCCCGTCACTGGCCCTTGCCCTTCCTGACGGCTACTCCATCACTAGTAAAGATAGAACTAATGCAAAAGGAGACGATACTGCCTTCATAATCAAAACTGACCTCAACATTTGTGAAATTCCTAACTCAGCCTTCTCATCAGGAGAATTATTGTCTACTAAAATCACCATCTCGGCCACAGCCTCCCTCACTCTCCATCTTATCTGCCAGCCTCCAGGACCCACCTACTCCTTTGGTGAGGACAGTGACACTCTTCTTGCCACAAACCTAAAACTAACATCCAAAGTCCTCATCCTTGGCGACTTCAATCTTGGACTTAATGATAGCACTGACACCCAAGCTACCACATTGGCCAACACCATAGAAACACAAGGCTTCACTCTGCATTCCGCAGGCCCAAGACATGTCAAAGGCTGCACCCTGGATTTGCTTGCAGACCATAACTGCACCACACATATCACCAATAACAGTCCATGGCCATGATCAGACCATAACACAATCTAATTTTCTATTAATACACATACGCAAGTATGCACCACTGCCACGGTCACAACTGCGACTCAAACTCACAATCTCTGTAACATCAAGCCTGATAACATGCTACAGCTGCTCTTACCACTCACATGCTGACTGGTCCTCCCTGGTAGCCACCTATAATCAGACTATGTAGGCATCAATCAATAAAGTGGCACCCCTGGGCAACTGTAAACCCAAATCTAAATCCCATATCAACCAATGGTTCACTTCTGAGCTTTAAGACCTAAGAAACAAAAAATGAAATGCAGAAAGCAACTGGAAAAAAAACCTCTGACAATAATTTGCAACATTAGCCTCTGAATACAGAGAAGCCACCCCTCTAACAAAAAGTAACACATTTAACATGCGTATTGAGAACGCCAATTCTGAAACTAAAAAGCTCTTCTCAGTCCTACGCAAACTAGAATCACCCTCACAGACACCAGACCTTTGTATCAAAGACCAAACCTGGTGTGAAAATATACAAAAGGCACTTATGGACAAAATATCAACCCTCCAACTTAAGATCAACCAAAAACAATGGTTATTTCCCACCCCGCCTCAACCTACTGTTGAACATAATCCCCCTAAACCTTTCAGTAAGTTTGAATTCTCACCAATTACTACAGATGAGACGGTCAAAATCATCAAAGGCCTCAAACCTTCGAGATGTCAAGGGGACATATGTACAGCTAAGCTAATGAAAGATTGCACAGACAATTTGGCTACTTACATCACCTCTCTGATAAATAACTCTTTTGCTTCCAATCAAGTACCAGATAACTTGAAGGAAGCTTGGGTACTCCCCCTACTGAAAAAACCTTCACTTGACCCAAACGTGCCTTCAAATTATAGGCCAATTACAACAGTGCCATTTCTTCTAAAAAATACTAGACAGAGTTGCCTATGTACACATCCAAAACTACCTAGAAACACAGAACCTTCTTGGGCTCTGCCAATCAGGTGTCTGCCCAGGCCATGGCACAGAAACAGCCCTGGTTGATTTAAAAATTGAAATGGACCAGATGAGAGACAGAGGCGACCTAGGCATCTTACTCTTACTTGACCTCTCAGCGCCATTTGATTTAGTAAATCATAACATCTTAAACCGCGATCTAGCCAGTGACGCCCACTTCGCCAACAACACCATAAACTGGATTGAATGATTCCTCTCGAATTGATCCATGCAAGTCTTCTCAGCATCAGCAGCTGCACACCTCACTACTGTCACCTGCGGAGTGCCTCCGGGATCATGCGTATCCCCGTGATGTACAATGCATTCACCAAACAACTCTTTGACAAACTAGACAATTTGGGTGTCACATATACAAACAATGCTGATAACACCCAAATACTTCTAGCAATCACAGGGGACCATGACATAAACTACAAATCTCTTAATGCTATCTGCCTCACAATTCTAGCCTGGATGGCCCAAAACGAACTCTGTCTTAACGCCGATAAAACAGAGATCTTTATCAAAGGCAGCCCAGCGAAACTCAAGAACCTCCCACCATCCTACCAAACCTTTGACATAGATGGAAACTATATCAAGGTATCCAAAGAAGTCAAGACGCTAGAGGTGTACCTTGACTCATCACTTACCCTCTGCCGGGCAAGTGAACGTCATAACCTCAGCCTCAACTTATACTGCCAAACTCATCACTGCTTGCAGACCCTACCTCACGGTGGAGAAACGTATCACGTTAGCTAGAGCTCTAATCCTCTCTAGGATAGACTATTGCAATGCCGTCTTTGCAGGTACCTCTTCTAAAAACATAAAGAAGCTTCAGATTGTTCAAAACAACGCTATTAGAGCGACACTCAATATACCTTAGTCAGACCATATATCCACAACTAGAAGAAACATCCACTGGTTACCAGTTAGAGGCCGCATTAAAATCAAAGTACTGTATCTCACCAACAAATGCCTAGCTACCACCGCTCTGTGCTACCTTTCCAACCTGATTTCCAAAACTCAATCAGCCAAACCAACCCGCTCAGCTTGCGTAGGGCTTCTGAACTCACCAAGATATAAATGACAGAAAGCAGATGGATCTAGTTTCCCTGTTCTCGCAGTGAATTATTGGAATACCATGCCCATGGAATTTAGGACAGACCTGTCTCTATGGTCTTTCCGAAAAAATCTAAAAACATTGCTTTTTAATAAGAACACTAAGAACCAATTTAGCTCCTTTTAAGGAGCACTAAGCCTCCCCCACACCTCTGACTGACTTTAACCAGACTGATCCTGTTTAACAAAATTATGCATCTGCCCTCCTTGACTCCACATCTCATGTGTAACTGTACTGTCTAACCAAGCATGCCAAATGTTACTGCTTGTTTCTTTAATCTCAAGCACTCTGGTGCCTGCTGTTCATATACAATGGTGACTTTATTGTTACTGTATAACCAAGTACCTCACATGTAACCATATTCTTAAGTCAAGCGCCCAGATGCCTGAGGGTTAGGCACGCTATATAAATGTAATAAACAAATAAATAAATAAATGGTGATCCAGAGAAAAGAGTGTGCCTGACCGCCAGAAGCCACAGGTACAACGATCTTGTGAACCCCCGAACAGAGCACAAGAGAGCGACTTACCTGGTGAGTCTGCAGCGCATGAATGACTCCGGGGCACTCCGATGCTGGCCACGTGTGTCGTGCAGATGAATGTTATGAATATTGAAGCCAACTTCAATGGTATTCAGTGAAACCAAAAGACTCCAGAACCGAGTACACCAGTTACAAGAATCTCTTACAACCCGGGGTGGGCCGGGGGGGGAGGCCTTATTGAAATCCCAGGTGTGCAACCAATACCCAAGCCAAAAGGGTTAAACATCAGGCAAGATAATTCCATCAAATATTGCCAAAGACCAGAGTGGGATCTTGAAATGCCCCAGGGTTGTAAAGACTACTGCTCAGAGTCTGGGAGACCGAAACCTGTAGTTGATGCAAACATACATTGCCAAAGCCAAGACAAAAGAAAAGTGAGACTGTCTTTTAATCACTCTTTAGTTGTTGATGAAAAGGCTCCGTCCCGTTACCCAAATTAGGCCCACCTCCAGAATTAGCAAGTGCACCTTTTTATCCATAAAGCAAGCTTATTGTACAGACAGCCAGGATGGGCCTTAGATGACATCTAACAGTCACAATAACCCTGGTCTCCCTGAACCACACAAAGAACACATATTATAAACAGTTTGTAACAGTTAATATACTCACCCGATACCATTTCAAAGGCATCCCCCAAACATGATTGGTTGCCCCACACAGAGAAATCTAAAACCCACACAGTTCATTGGACACAGACATTATAACACAATCCCCTAAAAATCTATAATTACAAGGTTTACATGTTCAACACACCTCTTCCCAAAAACCTCTCCATATTTGGTGGCAGCCTTGCCTCTTAGTTACTCAACAACAGAATTCCTACTAATGACGCACATGGGCCTGCCCTAAAAATACCTAAGCACATGAAGACATAAGAAAGACACGTAGATTCCCTTTTGACCTATTTGTGTTTGCTAACTGCATTGCCCAAGCCTGTCTGGTGTCCGATTTTTTTGACTACTGACCTTTCGTATTCACATGAGTTCTGCCCACTCTCTGACAACACAATTGCTCTCCTGAAATGTATTACTACTGGTCTCTGGAAGGGCCATGGGAGAAGCCATCTGTTCAAACAACCCTGCAAGTTTCACAAATGCCTATCCTTTACAACAATGAGCTATCCTGTTTACCAGAGATCATATCTTCCTTTAGCAATCCAGCACTTGAGCCGTCTGCAAACTGTCCACAGCCACCCCATTGACCAACTTACAAAACCTGTTCCCTGACTGCTGGCGGCCCTTTGAAAGCCTTTGCCACGATTGTGAAAACACCCTTCTAATTAATCCACAATACGAAGACCCATGATACACAGAGCAACCACACCACATATATTTCATATAGTTTACTAAATTCAAAAAATACTTCCCATACATGTATACCATTATGTGTGCATTTTATAGCTATTATGATCTCCTCTCATGACTGCCATTCATACAGCTAAACTTCATGCACACATATTGATCGCCTGCTTCACCTGAGTGGGGAGGGGCCCTCCGTGTGACAATGTTTCATTGTTATTTTTCTGCGTGCATGCAAATCTACAAATGCATCGCCGCTAAGCAAAATAGCACAAAGGGCCTCATTACAACTATGGAGGTAGCCATGCCGCTATTTGTGGCATGGCTACCCCCATACCGGGTACCCTGAATGGGGAAATACTGGGCCATTCCGACCTTGGAGGGCCTGGTATTTCACCATTCAGGGAATCCGGACCCGGTACATCCCCATTCCCATTCGAGCCCCCATAGGGCTCAATGGGAATGGGGAGGATGCAAACAACGGGCACATTAATGACGGGCCTGTTGTTTGCATCCTGGTCTGCTCATGGGACCCTCTAAGAATGCCTGGTTTTACCAGGCGTTCTTAGTGAGTCCTACGAGGAGACCTCGTAATGAGGCAGTAGGGGGTTAACGGGGCCGGCAGCTCTACCGGCCCCATTAACCCCCTACCGCCAGGGTCGTAATGACCCCCAAAGTAACCTAAATGTAACACTTATCCCATTTACCATAAATATTGTAATATTTGTAGCAATTTGCAAAAGTGACAGAAATTACGATGATGATGGGGGGGCGCTGTTGAGCAGCCGGCAAGATGGCCGCTTAGCGTTTAAGCTCCGTGGCCCGCGAGCTACATATCCGCCGGAATCAGCGGTTCAATAGATAATTTCTAGTTGAGACCCCACGCATCCTGCTGCCCATCGCCGCTGCTACACACGGCCCTGTTTCTGGGCGAAAACGGACATCGGTGGCCATCGGTGCCCATCGGTGCCCATCGGTGCCGCCTGTGAAGGCCTCCGGCCCGCGTGTCGCCGATTGCGGCCCATCCCCCTTCATCAGCCCACCGGGGTTCGCGCCCACACAGCTCGGAGTGCGGCCACCTGGGGCCTAGGCATCACCCCCTCTCCGCCCTCCCTCCTTGGTCGGCGCGGATGCCTGCCCCTGTGTGCCGCCGACTTCCGCAGCCCGCGCTCCGCCTGCGGGGGCGCGCCGGTGGCCTTCCGGCGAGGCACCACCTTTGACCGCCCCTGCCTCTCGGCAATTTGAGGGCGCCGGCCCCGAGCGGGCGAAGATACTGCGGGGGCTGCCGGTGCGGCCCCCGCGCTGACACCACCTGAACGCTCCGCCGCCTGCGCCACTGGTCCCCTGTGACGGCACGGCCCTGCACGGTCGCCATCTGCCCGCTCCTGCTCTGTGGCTGCGCCAACTGCTTTGCTGGTCCCTTGTGGCGGCCGGGGCGTGGAGCTGTTTTCGGGCCCTGGCGGAGGCTGGGGGGCCTGATCCCGCCTGGACCCACTGCTGCAGCTGTTGGCCCTGATACGGCCCGGATGAACACCTGCTCTTCGACCTGCAGGGTCCCAAGGTGAGGAGGGTGAGGGATCTGGCCGCTGCACGTCGTGCCCTCCTGCTCTGCCTCGTCCCTGGGCTGCGCCTCTGCCATTATGTGAGTGAAGTGAACTCCAGACTCATCTTGCCCCCCTGTGACCACTCTCTTGTTGCTGGTGCCACCCTGGGCGTCCAATACTCCGCTCTCCTCTAATCGGTGCTCCCTCTCGCTACGCCCTGGGGGTACCCTGCGCCCCTGTCTTTGCTACTTGTTACTACTGGCCGCCTCGGCCTGGGCCCCTTGAGTGGACTTGTCGCCCCGGAACACGCCAAGTGGGGGGGCTTCTTGCCTTCTCCTCCCAGGCAGCAGCCGCCCCTTCGCTGATCATGGCTCAAGCCCCTCTCTAAACCCCTTGGGACCCATTGCTGCCTCCCAGCGGAAAATATTCACTTTCTCATCAAGGCGCTCCCCAAGGATGTCCAGCAAGGCACGCAGGGCCAACAAGGCTGGGGCAATGGACAAGTTTGCTAAAGCCCTAGCCAAGCAAGACCAAGCTGGGGCTGCCCTTCTTCCTGACGACTCGGATGTTTCCTCTTGCCCCCCTCAGCCAGACCTTACGTCGCTCATGGAGTCTATGGCCAAAAACTTTGCGTCATTTCACGAAAAATTAGACGACATAAATGCCAATGTAGCCTCCCTACGCACCAAATTGGATCAGCATGGCACCAGGCTGGGTGAGGCCGAGACTGGGATTGGAACAACTGAGGATGAGGTGCGCGTGCTCCAGAATACGGTCTCGGACTTGGTGCGAGATATGAAGCAGGTCAAGGCGAAGTACGATCAGTGGCGCCCCCAGAAATCTTTTATAGGGGTGGCCTGATGAGGCCCCAGTAAATCTTGGGGTGGCACCAAAACAAACACATAACTGAATTTCAAGAAATCTATTATGCCGATGTAGTTTGTAGTCCAGTTGAAAACTATGTATATATGAGAGTTAAGGAATTCATTATTTAACAGTTAACTAATTAATGTATCTGATGCACATTTACTTATATCAGTAAGGTTAACATTTTGAGTTCCACAATCCTGTTTGTGCTATGTAAGGAATATGTGATGTGTATATGCATGTTAGACAATTTATTGTTCTTCAAACAGAATAGTTGTTCGACTTTGACTTGAAAAGACAAATATACAGCTTTAATTTAAGGGAGCACATTGATTGTAAGGAACAAAACATTTACTGAGAACACGCCTACTCAAGTAAAAAACAACACAGTGGCCTAAACATTTTTCAATACAACTGTATTTGGTTCATGTTGCTGTGTGTTCTTGTAAACTAAAATATATACTTACAAAAAGGAAACAAAAAGCATGATAATGGAGAATATATATTTTTGTATAGCCTGCTCAACCTATTTACATCCCCGCTTTTCTTGGCTACATTCTTTTGTATGTCTTCTTGCAAACTAAACATGAACAAAGCAAAAGTGCATGATCATGGACAACAATATACATTTTAATGTAGCCTACTCAGTACTCAGCCTATTCATTATTATTGTATTATTAATATAGTTTTAATCGCCTGTTGCTGTGTCTTTTGTCAAACACATCCAAAAAATCATCAATATTTATTGCCCTATCCCTTCTTGACTCTACACTTAA
Organism: Ambystoma mexicanum; assembly: GCF_040938575.1. Classification (NCBI taxonomy): domain Eukaryota; kingdom Metazoa; phylum Chordata; class Amphibia; order Caudata; family Ambystomatidae; genus Ambystoma; species Ambystoma mexicanum. Next base: position 579,802,374 of record NC_090927.1, on the reverse strand, counting down.
CAACCCCAAATAGCTCAATCGCTCATCACTCATTGTATTTCTCAAGGTAGTCTTGATTAACTTTAGAACAGAAAAACTATGCTCACATGCTGCAGTGCTCGCAGGTAATGCAAGTGCAATTTTGCAAAGTTTAAACATCTAATGGAACACTTCCTTATATGGCTCAAGGAAGACTGTGAGCTCTATTAAACTGGTCTGTTTTTCAATACCACTAGTTTGCCTCCTATCAAGAATTCGCTTGACATGAGGGATCTCTTATTCTAGATCATCACTGCTGCAGTTCTATTGCGAGGCAAATGGAAACACTACATTTTTCTCACACAATGTGGGACTGGAGGGATTCCAGGCTTGTATCCCTTGCATAACGGCACAATTTTCTTTAGAATATGTTCTCTTCACCTCAGAGAGAAGCACATCAACAAATAGAATAAATGTACCTGCCCGCAATTACTCTTTATCTGTATTCGCATGCCTTTGAAATATAGGCGTGGAAATGTAATACCCTTCAAGCCTAGAACTTGGTGTGACCTGACGCCCTAGAGGTGCAACAGCGATGTTGCATCGATCAGCAAGGGTCATAGTATTGTTCCAAATCTCATTAAAGACAGAGCCCTCTCTATAACTGTTTAATGTGTCAACAAGTGAATCAACAAGGATAACTGCCGTTCCTAAATTGAGTTGTGGGGACTGTAAAATATCTGACAGGTGTTTTATGTCACCAAAAACATGTGTGAATGTTAAAAGGAGGCCAGCAAACTCTAACTCGATTTGGGCTAATAGACCTCTTGCCTCTACAGCTCTGTCACCATTTTTCTCTTCAGATATTTCTTTTAGTAGACGTATGAGGGCTGGCAGTCTGTCCCTCACTGTCTTGCAAGCATTGTACCTACAGGCCCAGTGTGTCTCTATCAATCTTTGAAACTCTCTTGGGGCCCCCTGAAACATGTCCCTCTGTACCTCTAGCCATCTTTGATGCACATATGACCCTGCCACAAACACAAACAGTTTCTGCAGAAGACAAAAGAAACAATAGGCTGTTTAAACTTGCATTCACTAGTTTACTTTGAAATGTGTCTGGCTACCACGCAAATACCATTTTGAACCCGATTTCCATCACTCCCTGCTATGGCAGAGCCTAATCTCCTAGCCAGAGGCAGATCAAAAGGCCTGCATTGGGCTGTGGCATGTTTTGTGTCCGCAAGTAGTTCAAACCCTCTTCTCTCCCTCTACTCTTGAGCACCCAACGGACTGCTTTTTTTTTTTTCTTTTACGGTTCCTATATTTTTTGTTTAAAAAGAAATCTTCTGGAATGGTTTCATTTTAAAATAGAAGTGTAGGAAGATTTTGAATCTTGCACTTCAGTGCACCGCACTGAACATTCCCTTAAACAGTAGGCGCATTTGTTTGGAGGTTTGGATTGCACGTGGGAGGAGGCGTGGCAATGGGGTTTGCGGGTAGCGGGAGCAAGCCAGCAGGGAACATAGTTCTACTACTTCTTTTGGTACACTGAAACCACTGACCGCTAGCATCTGTACTCTATTACGCATCTTAGATAGTTGTAAAAAAGGGCCAAACCGTCGTAGACAAATGAGTGTCACTCTTTTTATTTTAGGTTCTCTTGCCTTTTTTTTGGTCACAGTTTCACCATGCTTCAAATACTAAGAATTGCAAATCTATTAGAAAAGAGTAACAGGTTTGATGCTTTCTACCCCATCAGGTCTCTCAAGTAAGGGTCCTTGATATTTAAAAAAAATAACTCAAACCGCCGAGCTGCCAAAATTATGGAAAATGCCCTAGTCGTTTACACGCGAGACACATTTCACATGCACATTCAAGAGGCACCTCGCCTGACAGCCATAAATTCAAAGATTCACATTCCTTAGGCATTTAGCAGTGTACAGAAGCATTAAAATTACTTAGACACATTGCCATGCAAACAATATTAAAAAGACTGCTCTAAGATACTTCTTCAAGGGAGTTAATGTTATTTCATTAATGTCCAGACCATTAGGCTGTGGAAGGCAAACCATTATGGCAAATTGCTGTTCTGTGTAAATCCTGCGCCTCCCTCATTATGTCCAACATGTATTTTTCAGGAAATATGAACACCTTCAGTGAATTCTTTTTAACGTCACTGATTAAATGCATAAGTTGTTGGTTGTGTTCAAATACTAGAAGAAAGCATCACTCCTCGGGCATCCTTAAAGGCTGTTGACTTTCAGGGACCTCATTTGACCAAAACTCCAGGGGTAGCGGAAGTTTGACCCCACCCCGAAGTGATATCACAGGAAGCGATGGAACACAACCTTTCGCCCCTTGACAAAACAGGAAGTGGCATCACATAGCATTGTTCCTAAGCACGCTACAAAACATATGGTTACGATATCACTATAATGCGATATGCATTTCATACAAGAATGGATCACCATGTGTATCGTTAATATCAGTGTGTAGAGGCCCATATTACTAAATAACTGTGAATGCAATCAGACGCCCATGGCCAAATGATACTGATGTGCTATTATATAGCACTTACGCTTAAGCGCTTTATATAGAACAAATATACATACAATATCACCCAACCTGTGCTGGTACTCATTTATCGACCTCAGAAGGATGAAAGGCTGAGTTGAGGTTTTCAAGAAAAGACGAAATCAGTGACTCCCCCTGAAGTGTGCCTGAAATAAACCTTTATTGAGTCTAGCAGTTATTGTATAGAATTCTCCAAAGACAAATTCCTTGGTATTCCTATTCTTTCTTATTTAGGGACACTGCTGAAAGTGTTAGACTTGTGGAACCAGAGTTCATAAAAAAATAAAATCCAAGCCCTGAACATGAAAGCCAGCCACTCCAGAAGCAAAGAGCCACATGGCGTAAGCCAAAGAACTAGGACCTTGCATTTAAACAAAAAACAACACTTTTTTTAAAATGTATTTACCTCGGGTAGCAAGTGAGACCACAGGGGTAGCAAGGGAGACCCCTAAATAACATCAATGTTGACAATTCTTTCCAGCCAGGACCCAGCCATATGTGAGTGATAAGTCAGGGGAGTGTGCCACACACAGACACTGCTTACCTCAGCTCCCCCTGAAGTGCATGCCTGCTGGTGGAATCTCAGCTCAGGTCTCCTTTTCAGTGGCATGCAGTGCCACTGCCTGAATCCAAAAGCATTGGCAGCGTGTGTCTGTCCAAAGGTTTGTGCTGCACACACGTGGGCGCAACTTGCAGCCGTGCAAGGAACTGAATGGAATTGAAAGTGAAACCCAGAAATAAACACAGCCTGCCCTGGAAGTGTGAGCTAAAGCAAAAATGCGCGCGTCCAGGCGGGTTTATTTCCGGGTCCATCCTGACTCCAGTCCTTCATGGCTGGCAGCCGTAGGCCTCGGGCCTCGGCAAAAAAGCAACAAAAAAAATATTTTTTTTGCACAGAACTGGGCATTTTATTGTCCATGCACAGTTGAGTGCAAAAGAAATACATATATATATTTGTGCGCTTTTTCGCAAGGGTGGCCACAGGGGGGGCCAGCATTCTTATAAGGGTGGCCGTGGCCCCCCTTGGCCACCCCCTGATGGCGCCCCTGAGTACGATGACTTTGAATCTAGCTCCCGCAGGAATAATATCCGCATCGTTGGGGTTCCTGAGACAGCCCTCAAGGGCAAAATGGAACTCGCTGTCGAGGCCCTTCTGAGAGACCTCCTGGGGGATCCTCAACTTTCCCCCTTCTTTACTATTGAGCGCGCCCACCGCTCACTGGCCCCTCGCCCCAAGCCGGGCGACTTCCCCAGACCAATTATAGCCAAGGTTCTCAGCTACAGAGATAGAGACCACATCCTACGGTTGGCCCGCGAAAAAGGGGAACTAAGACTTGAGTCCCAGATCATTCGCATTTTCCCGGACTTCTCTGTCAGTGTTCAAATGGAGCGCAGGCAATTTAATAGAGTGAAGAAGATGCTCAGAAAGAGGAAGGTGGAATATGCCATGTTATTCCCTGCTAGGCTGAAGCTCAACCACCGTAATAAACTGTACTTCTTCACTGTCCGCGAGGAGGCGGTGAAATTTATTGAGTCCCATATTCCTCTCACGGGCCCTGGGGCCGATCCGGGTGATGAGGATTGAGCCGGCCTGACACACACCTGTTACCTCCCTCATTGTAGTACTAGTACCACGCCTGTTCTTTGTGATTTACTTGTTATTTCATGTATCCTCCTGTTGTGAATCCTCCTATTGTCGTAACTCATTGTGGAATTTTGAGACATGCAACGAGGGTCACGGATGTGTGGTGCACGATATATGGCACCTATACTTGGACTATCTACCCCTACAGCCCTTGCTCACTGTGCCCTACTATGCGGTCTCCTCTTACAATTTAACTTAATCACCGCTGTACACTATTTGGTGTACTCCACCGTTCAACTATTTTGACCGGGCTCACGGCAGCAGCTACCCCCGCTGCAGTTGCAACACCGAGTTTGGCTTGTTTAGTTCATGGGCTGCCCCCCTGTTTGGTTTGGGCCACGTTGGGCTTGGTACGAACGCTATGAGAATTTGGGTGGGTTTCTGGGCACTGCTAGGTTGGGGGTGGCAGTGAGGGAGGGGGGAGGTGTTATTTGGGGATGTTATATTAACAAAAATGGTGAGACAGTAGCAGCTTTTGTAATGACACATCAGGCCACCGCACTAGTGGCCGGCATCAGTTTGGCAATCTATGACACACACTACTCGGATCCCCCCTAAATTGCTATGGAATGGCCATTAGGCTAATGTCCTGGAATATCAGGGGGCTCAGCCATTACACTAAGGCACGCAGGGTCACGGCCTACGTCCAGAGGCACGGGGTCAAGATACTCTTCCTACAGGAAACTCATGCCCTTGCACAATTATCGTCCTCGCTCGCCCCGGCATGGGGCCCCAATAAATATTACACTGTGTTCTCCTCTCAATCCAGAGGTGTCCTCACCTTGATTCACAAGTCATTGGAGTTCTCCCTTCGCACCAGCCATATCGATGCCCAGGGTAGATATGTGATCCTTCACTGTTTCCTGGCCAATTCAGAGTGCCTTCTGGTCAACACATACGCTCCATGCATTGATACACCCGAATTTTTTTACCATTTCCTTAATGTCCTCCTTGGCTATGTTGCGGTTCCCATCATATGGGGGGGATATGAACCTCATCCTGGACTCCGACCTGGACAGATCCGGTGCTGCACCCAGAGCATTGTCCAGGGCCGCCCGCCGCCTCCATGCACACATGCTCACCGCTGGTCTGGTGGATGCCTGGCGGGTACTCCACCTGATGTCGAAAGAGTTTACATTTTACTCCTCCGTCCACGACAGTCACTCCAGGATTGACCTGTTCCTTCTCTCTGCGGGCCTCATGGGCAAAACACTCACCTCACAGATTCTCCCTCGCACACTCTCTGATCACTCCCCGATCACGCTGGATATCGCCCTGCGCCCGGCCCTACCTCTGCATTCTAACTGGAGATTTAAGTCTGACGCACTACACAATATAGTCTTCAAGGCTGACATTCTTGCAGATATCACCTCGTTTTTTGACAGCAACAAACGCCATGACACAACGGACAGGGTTAGATGGGAGGCCTTTAAGGTTTTCATCAGGGGCATGTGCATTTCCAGGGAGGCCGGGGTACTGAAAGATATTAGAAACTCTCTGCGCCGTTCTGAGGCCAAGCTCGGAGACCTAGAGCGCGAATATGCGGTCACCCCGACTCCGCCCATACTAGCGCAGATTAGAACTGAACTAGACACGTTCAAGTCCCTTGCCCATAGCGAGATAAGATACCTCGCCCGCCCCATTGCGGCCCGAAAATATGGGGAGGGAGAGAGACCAGGCCATATTCTGGCCCGTCTCGCCCAGGCCGAGGGAGGCAGGGCACGCATTGATAGTATCATAGACAACGATGGAGTGCGACACTGGTCCGACCGGCCCATTCTTGAGACCTTTGCAGAGTTCTATACAACCCTTTATGCCCAGCAATCGGAGCACTGCCCACAGGACCTGGACGACCTCCTAGACCGCATCCCAATGTCCCTATTATCCCTGGACACCAAAGAACAACTAGATGCTCCCTTCACCCTTGACGAGATCACTGCTGTCATCTCGGCCCTCCCTAAAGGGAAAGCCCCCGGTCCGGATGGCCTGACCGCCAAGTTCTATCAGGAGCATGTTGCTCTCCTCGCTCCACGCCTTCACGAGCTTTGGGAAGAGTCGCTGCGCCTTGCCAGCCTAACCCGGTCCCTGCGAGAGGCTGTCATTACTGTGCTTCCTAAGCCGGGCAAGCCCCCAGATGAGTGCGGATCTTATAGACCTCTATCCCTCATCAACACCGATACCAAGATCTTCGCCAAAATCATAGCAAACAGGTTCCTCCCCATCATGAAATATCTAATTCACCCTGACCAGAGCGGTTTTGTGCCTGCCCGCTCAACTGCCTTAAATATTCGGCGGTTGTTTAATGTCATCTCCAGAATTGATCCCCAAGCCAACGCTGTGGCCGTGACATTGGTCGCCCAAAAAGCGTTCGACATGGTTTCTTGGCAATATCTGTGGGCGGTGCTGGAAAAGATGGGGATTGGCCCATACATGTTGTTCTGTATTAAACTACTATATACTAATCCAGTAGCCAGAGTCCTGGTCAACTCTCGCTTATCGGCTCCCTTCTCCCTCCAGAGGGGGACACGGCAGGGGTGCCCTTTCTCTCCCTTGTTATTTGCTATGACCATCGAGCCCATGACTGATAGCGTGTGAAACAACCACGTGCGCAAAGGGATTCGCCTGCGGGACACCCCCGAAATCATATAACTATACGCAGATGACGTGCTTTTATATGTCAGAGACCCCTCAGTCCACCTCGACCCGATCATACGAGAAATCATAAAAATTGGCACAATCTCGGGCTTCACCATAAATTATTCTAAATCAGAAATCTTTCCCCTCACTCCTGCAACCCCACAGCCTGCATGTGAATTTCCTCTCAAATGGGCGCCCGAGGGCATCAAATACCTAGGGGTCCAGGTGGCCCTCTCGAAAGCCTCATTAGTGTCTGTTCACTATGGGGCCGCCGCACAGTACGCTCGTACCAGAATAGAGAGATGGCGGGACCGCCCCCTCTCACTATCAGGGAGACTATCCCTAATTAAAATGATCATCGTGCCTAAACTCCTGTATGTGTTCGCTAATGTTCCTCTTTGGCCCGGGAAACAATACTTTGCGGACCTACACTCAGAGTTTGCCCGTTATCTTTGGCACTCGGGGGCCGTGCGCAGGAAGTGGCTGCACATGACCCTCCCTTACGAGAGGGGGGGCTTTGGAGCTTCCGACCTCACCCAGTACTGGACGGCAGCCCAAGCCCAACATGCTACTTATTGGTACCACCACCAGGAACCCCCCCTGCATGTTAAACTCGAAATCCTAGCGACCGAGGAGGTGAATGTCATGTCCCTGATCCTATTTCACTCATATCAGACGCACGCCCCTGCCGATCCAGTGGCCTCCACTAGTAAAGCATGGTGGCAGATCCTGATGCCTAGTTCGGACTCCCCCCTGTACTACAAATGGCTTCCCCTCTGGTCTTTCCCGGGCCTCACCCCCACACAGGATAAGCTCCTAATACGCCACTGGTCGGACCTGGGATACAGATCATTCTCTGATCTGTTCCCTGACGGGAAATTCATCACCCCGGATACGTGGAGGCCGGGGCACTCCAGATCCCCACTAGAAATGCTGCAATACTTCCGCATTAGGGCAACGGTCCAGGGCTTGTGGCCTTCATACCCGAACGAACCCCCTGAATCCCCCGAGGTCTACTATATAGCCAATTCCGCTGGTTGTAAGGGTATTGTATCCTACTTGTACAAAATGTTGATGGCACGTGCTGCTGAACCTCCCCACACTGTCCGTGATGCCTGGAGCCGGGACCTGGGATTAGACATCACAGATGAAATGTGGTCCAAAATGTGCATGCACACCCACAAGGTTTCCCTTAACTCTAGAGTTAGGTGTATCCAATACAAGCTGCTCAATCGCCTGTACTACACCCCTTATGCGATTGGAAAATTTGCCCGAGATCAATCGCACCCATGTCAGAGATGTAGAGCTAGCGAAGCGGACCATGCGCACATGTTCTGGTCCTGCGGGACACTAGCCCCGTTCTGGAACGCGGTGCTCGATGCCCTCACTGAAATAGTAGGGTTCTGTGTAGATCCTGAACCCCTGTCTCTCCTGTTTGGGCTATGGGAGGGGACTGAAGCGAAACGGGTAGCCAAGTTTTTGAATGTGGCGGCGAGTGTGGCCAAGAAATGCATTCTGCAGTGCTGGAAGCGCAGGTCCCCTCCCTCTCTGGAGATGTGGCTCAAGGCCCTCACCTGGACGCAATCCTGTGAAGAAGACTATGTTAAAATGCTGCCTAGTAATGCATGCCCTAAATACATATGGACAGAGTTTTGTAGTTACCTGAACAATAAGGTGGACTTGGAGCTCTTGTCTTCCCCTCCTTCTCCTGATCGGGGGGCTGATCTCGTTACATGATGCACGCCTCTACTGCAATTAACCGCTGTTGGCACTGTATATGACCTCCTGTAATACTTGTACGCCATAATTCATGCTTCAATGTGAAATGTGTGTCACTGTTCTAATTTACACTGTACCGGCTGCTACTTCTTGCCGATAAAGAAAAGTTTAAAAAAAAAAAGAAATTACGATGATGCCATGTCCACCCCCCAGTCAGTGGTATGGCACGTAGAGTTCAAACTTTTCTAATTTTCCAACATGCCTAATACCCCCTGCGGGTTGTTATATAAGATTGGCCCCAAAATCTGGCATGGCGTGGAAGTTTGGTCTAGATGTCCTAGCAGGTGTCATAGATCCAGACTTTGGGGAAGACATAAAGGTTCTCCTGCAGAACCCTGGTGAAACTTCATTTGAAATACATTGTGGGGACAAAATTGCACTGGGAATTCTTGGTAAACCTCTATTTCCCCATTTTAAGGAAGTAAGTGAGCCAGAAGAAACTGAGAGAGGTAGCCTAGGCTTTGGAGAGACTGATGAACCACCTATCGCGGAGGCTAAAAGGGAATAAGAACCTACCATCCTTTCCGATCTAGCCTCCGCCCAGCGAAATTACCAAGCATTCGCAGAGGCATTCTTACAAGTAATTCCGGAGGGAGAAGGACCAGAAAAAGGGAGCCCCTTTTTCTTCTTGAAACAGGGATTACTATATAAAAAGGAAACTTCCAGAAAAGGCCTAAGTAAAACTCAGTTAGGAATACCTAAAACCCATCACAAGATCTTGCTAGAGATTGCACATTCTCATATCACAGGGCGAAAGTTAGTGCAGTCTAAAACCCAAGCTCACATCATTGGGAAATTCTACTGGCTAGGTATCCATACTGACATAATTAACTTCATTCAGACATGTGAAATATGCCAGAAACCAGTGCACATATTCCCTTAGCTGCCCCTCTAAACCGCTTACTGATAATAGAAATCCCTTTCTCCCGAAATGGGATGGATATTATTGGACCGTTGGAAACCTCTAGATTGGGTAATAAGTATGTTCTCAAAATCGTTGATTACGCTACCTGGTATCCAGAGGCCTTCCGAATGCGGAAGCCATTCTTTTCTAGAGTCGGTTTCCCCAAGTAAATTCTGACGGATCAGGGATCTACTTTCATGAGCAAACATATGGGTGAAGTCAAGGAATTACTACATGTTACCACCTTAAGAACCTCAGTTTACCACCCCCAAACGGACGGATTGGTAGAGAGATTTCATAAAACTCTTAAAATGATTTTGAGGCAATTGCTAGATGAGAATAGGAAGGACTGGGATCGCATGATCCCATGGGCCATATTTTCAGTATGAAAGACCCCTCAGGCATCTACCGAATTCTCTTCTTTTGAATTACTTTATGGTAGAGAGCCAAGAGATGTCTTAGACATGCTCCGGGAGACCTGGGAAGAGAGAGTAGAGGCACTTATTCCCCTCTCACAGTCAGCTACCCGATTGCAACAACACATGAAACTTGTCTGAAATCTAGTCCACACTCATATGGAGAAAGCTCAAGCCCAACAGAAGTCCACCTATGACTAGAGGGTGAATTTGAGATTGTTTTCAATAGGCCAGCAGGTATTAGTCCTCTTACCTACCTCTGAAAATAAACTTGTCTAAAAGTGGCATGAGCCATATGAAGTGCTAGAGCAAACAGGAACCTTTAACTATAAAATAGCCCAACCTGAAAACAAAATACATAACTTGACCACGTCTATCTCCTAAAGGAGTGAAAAGAAAACTTGTCTGAAGTCTAGTCCACACTCATATGGACAAAGCTCAAGCCCAACAGAAGTCCACCTATGACTAGAGGGTGAATTTGAGATTGTTTTCAATAGGCCAGCAGGTATTAGTCCTCTTACCTACCTCTGAAAATAAACTTGTCTAAAAGTGGCATGAGCCATATGAAGTGCTAGAGCAAACAGGAACCTGTACCTATAAAATAGCCCAACCTGAAAACGAAATACATAACTTAACCACGTCTATCTCCTAAAGGAGTGGAAAGAAAACCCTTCTGCCACCACCTCCTCAATATTGTCTTGTTTGGTACAACTCTGAACTTATTCTCCAAGAAATATCTAAACAACAAGAAGAAGATTCGAACAACCTTATTCTGGTATTCCCTGATGTATTCTGGGAGAAACCAGGCAGAGTACATGGTACTTATCATTATATCAGAGATCCAAAGGGAATGGTGGTCCATTTGGAACCACATAGACTCCCAGAAGCACAAAAGCAAATGGTGGTTGAGGAAGTGAAATAAATGCTGAAGGTAAACATTATCGAGCCCTCTTCAAGTCCATGGTCCTCCCCTATTGTGTTGGTAACTATAACCGATCATTCTTGGAGGTTTTGCATAGACTTCAGGCAGGTTAACACCATCTCCGCCTTCAATGCCTATCCTATACCATGCATCTGTGAGATAGTACATAAACTTGGAAATGCAACATTCCTATCCAGCATAGATTTAACCAAGGGATATTGGCAGGTCCCAGTACATGGACCTGATAAGGAAAAGAAAGCTTTCTCAACATCCCTGGGACTATTCCCGTTCAAGCTCCTCCCTTTTTACCTGCATGGGGCCGCAGCCACTTTCCAATGACTTATGCACAGGATATTACAGGCCTACTCCAATTACAGTGGCGCCTATATTGACGACATAGTCATTTATAGTAAAGCTTGGGAAGACCATCTTTTCCATCTTTCTACTATTACGAGAACCCTCAGAGAAGCTGGCTTAACTGCAAATCCATCCAAATCAACCACTCAATCAGCCGTGAGGGAATGACAGTGTCCAGCACCAGCAAGAAAAACTGAAAGCCGTCCTAGATGCCCCCACACCCAAGACCAAGAGAGACCTCAGGGCATTCCTAGGATTGATTGGTTATTATTGTAGTTCAAAAAAGGTGGCTGGCGCTCCTCTCCAGAAAGAACATGGCATGATAACCTGTTCGGAGGTATGAGTTTGCGTTTGCAGCACACGCTTTTTGCTCACTGTGCCTTTCACAGATGGGAAATATCCATTTGCACATCAGTCTTTGTCCCGCCCACATGGGCAGTCCAGCACCGAAATGCTATGGCAATTCCTCTCTGAACACGAGTACTAAAAGCAACCCCATACAAGTGTTTCAGCCTTGTTGGGCCTCATCAGTGAAGTGAAGCTTTGCCTCTCTGAGCACAGTGAGCAGGGAGTCCACGTCTGGTTGTCCCCAGGTAACTCAGGGTGACCAACCCCAAGTTCCTTGCAAATATTTCAAAAAAGGTAGCTGGCGCTCCTCTCCAGAAAGAACATGGCATGATAACCTGTTCTGAGGTGAGAGTTTGCAGCACACGCTTTTTGCTCACTGTGCCTTTCACAGATGGGAAATATCCATTTGCACATCAGTCTTTGTCTCACCCACACGCGCAGTCCAGCACCAAAATGCTATGGCAATTCCTCTCTGAACAAGAGTACCAAAAGCAACCCCATACACGCGTTTCAGCCTTGTTGGGCCTCATCAGTGAGGTGAAGCTTTGCCTCTCTGAGCACAGTGAGCAGGGAGTCCACGTCTGGTTGCCCCCAGGTAACTCAGGATGACCACCCCAAGTTCCTTGCAAATATTTCAAAAAAACTAGCTGGCGCTCCTCTCCAGAAAGAACATGGCATGATAACCTGTTCTGAGGTGAGAGTTTGCAGCACACGATTTTTGCTCACTGTGCATTTCACAGATGGGAAATATCCATTTGCACATCAGTCTTTGTCCCGCCCACATGGGCAGTCCAGCACCGAAATGCTATGGCAATTCCTCTCTGAACAAGAGTACCAAAAGCAACCCCATACACGAATTTCAGCCTTGTTGGGCCTCATCAGTGAGGTGAAGCTTTGCCTCTCTGAGCACAGTGAGCAGGGAGTCCACGTCTGGTTGCCCCCAGGTAACTCAGGGTGACCAACCCCAAGTTCCTTGCAAATATTTCAAAAAAGGTAGCTGGCGCTCCTCTCCAGAAAGAACATGGCATGATAACCTGTTCTGAGGTGAGAGTTTGCAGCACACGCTTTTTGCTCACTGTGCCTTTCACAGATGGGAAATATCCATTTGCACATCAGTCTTTGTCTCACCCACACGCGCAGTCCAGCACCAAAATGCTATGGCAATTCCTCTCTGAATAAGAGTACCAAAAGCAACCCCATACACGTGTTTCAGCCTTGTTGGGCCTCATCAGTGAGGTGAAGCTTTGCCTCTCTGAGCACAGTGAGCAGGGAGTCCACGTCTGGTTGCCCCCAGGTAACTCAGGATGACCAACCCCAAGTTCCTTGCAAATATTTCAAAAAAGCTAGCTGGCGCTCCTCTCCAGAAAGAACATGGCATGATAACCTGTTCTGAGGTGAGAGGTTGCAGCACACGCTTTTTGCTCACTGTGCCTTTCACAGATGGGAAATATCCATTTGCACATCAGTCTTTGTCTCACCCACACGCGCAGTCCAGCACCGAAATGCTATGGCAATTCCTCTCTGAACAAGAGTACCAAAAGCAACCCCATACACGTGTTTCAGCATTGTTGGGCCTCATCAGTGAGGTGAAGCTTTGCCTCTCTGAGCACAGTGAGCAGGGAGTCCACGTCTGTTTGCCCCCAGGTAATTCAGGGTGACCAACCCCAAGTTCCTTGCAAATATTTCAAAAAAGGTAGCTGGCGCTCTTCTCCAGAAAGAACATGGCATGATAACCTGTGAGAGTTTGCAGCACACGCTTTTTGCTCACTGTGCCTTTCACAGATGGGAAATATCCATTTGCACATCAGTCTTTGTCCCGCCCACATGGGCAGTACAGCAACGAAATGCTATGGCAATTCCTCTCTGAACAAGAGTACCAAAAGCAACCCTATACACGTGTTTCAGCGTTGTTGGGCCTCATCAGTGAGGTGAAGCTTTGCCTCTCTGAGCACAGTGAGCAGGGAGTCCACGTCTGGTTGCCCCCAGGTAACTCAGGGTGACCAACCCCAAGTTCCTTGCAAATATTTCAAAAAAGCTAGCTGGCGCTCCTCTCCAGAAAGAACATGGCATGATAACCTGTTCTGAGGTGAGAGTTTGCAGCACACGCTTTTTGCTCACTGTGCATTTCACAGATGGGAAATATCCATTTGCACATCAGTCTTTGTCCTGCCCACATGGGCAGTCCAGCACCGAAATGCTATGGCAATTCCTCTCTGAACAAGAGTACCAAAAGCAACCCCATACACGTGTTTCAGCCTTGTTGGGCCTCATCAGTGAGGTGAACCTTTACCTCTCTGAGCACAGTGAGCAGGGAGTCCACGTCTGGTTGCCCCCAGGTAACTCAGGGTGACCAACCCCAAGTTCCTTGCAAATATTTCAAAAAAGGTAGCTGGCGCTCCTCTCCAGAAAGAACATGGCATGATAACCTGTTCTGAGGTGAGAGTTTGCAGCACACGCTTTTTGCACACTGTGCCTTTCACAGATGGGAAATATCCATTTGCACATCAGTCTTTGTCCCGGGTTATTATTGTAGGTTTATCCCGAATTTTCACAACAGCCAGATTAATAGACAAACTCAGGAATGCCGAACCCCAGAAGATTCATTGGAATGATGAGGATGATGCATGTTACAGCAACCTAAAACAAACCTTTTGTCAGAACCCCATCCTTAAAGTAGTAGACTTTTCAAAAGAATGTGTATTACAAACTGACGCTTCTCTCACAGGGTTAGGAGCAGTTTTATCGCAAATATACGATGGATTAGAACATCCCATCCTATTCACTAGTCATAAACTCTTCCTACGCCAGAAGAACTACTCTGTGTTGGAATTAGAGGTCATTGCCATCAAGTGGGCAACGGTCCATCTAAGATACTACCTTCTAGGGAGAAGGTTCACACTTGTCACTGACCACTCACCTTTAGCATGGATAGGTCAACAGAAGGACTCTAAACCTCGAGTCATGCAATGGTTTTTAGACCTGCAACCCTACTGTTTTACTGTGGAACACCGAAAAGGTAAAGAACAGGGGAACGTCGATTTCCTTATCCGGATTTCCGGTGAAACAGATGCAGCTACATTGCATAGGGGGAAAACTATGTGAGAAACAAGAAACAAGAGGGTTTCTCACCCACCAGTCCCCGGGGATCTCGCTCTCAGATGGCAGGGCACGGCCACCGCCTTTGGATCCAAACCCTGGGGGTGTACCAGTGTGGTAGGATCACCTGGGTGAGGGGTCTTTTGGCAGTGGGGGTGAGGCAACCGATGGTGAGATTCTGGATTACCCCTTTTTTCTACCACATCCTATTTTATAGGATTTTCTGAAGTCCCAGCTACCCCTTTTTCACAAACACTGGCTGAGGAAGAGGGTGACTGAGAGTATCCAGACTAACTCTCTCACATCATAATGCACATGTTCCGTTAATCGGGTCAGGAAAAGCCAGGCACTTTACACTAAGTGCATACACCTGATACCAGTTAGCTCTCCTCACACAAATAAAAGGCAATACCTAAAGAAACACACTGAGCAAGGTGGAACATGAGTATGAGCAGAACTTCCAGGATGGGGGCAAAGCAATGGACTAAGGGATGAGAGCAGCGGGCCAAACACCCCAAGGGTTCCCTATTGGAGGTTGTTCCCTCCGACAGACCACAAAAGACACGTGGAGAAGGCCAAATTCCATAAGTGAAGATTGCATTGTATTTCCAAGGATGCCAGCGACTCTCCCAGGTGAAGAGCAGAGTTGGGGAGGCAAGGCAAAGCCTGTGGTACTAACCGTGAATTGAAAATAGCAAAATATTTGAAGTAGCAACATTATGTCATAAGTGAAGGCTGCATGCGTGTGGCTGAGACACGAGGAAAGGCAGACCCGTGAATGAACTTTGAAGTAACAAGCAGCTGTGAGATCAGCGATACTAAGTAACGGAGTGGTCCGGAAAAAGGAAGTAGCCATTTCGAAAGTGTCTGTGAAAGGTACATTGTTTGAAGTTATAAAGCAAACAGATTGGACAAGCTAATTAAGTGAAAGAAAATGTGAACTTTGAGTCGAAGTGGTCCTGCGGTGGTCTGGTAAAAGAACCACGCACATTCAAAAGTCTTCGACATCGAAAGGGGTCCGAGCCCGATTGAGGGAGACCCGAAGTAAATAAGCTTGGGGAAGGGAGCCCCCTTGCAAGTTTGTGTTGAACTTTGATGCAAGATGTTTGAGCATGACAAAGGAGGACCTATGTGAACTTTGTGCTGTAAGGTCTGAGCCCAGCAGAGGGGAACTTTACGTTGGAATATATTTTGAAAGACAAGAAAGAGACTTTAGTGTGGAAGACCAGGCAGGCCTCAATCCATGGTTTGGAACTGCTTAGAGTGTTAGAAACCGAGCCAGAGTGTGTCATCCTGCCCACGAGGAGAGCCTTACTCCATGAAGTTAAATGTGAGGAGGAGAGCTGGCTCAACCACCTTTATTCTGTTGTACACTCATTTTTCCCTTGCATACATTTACACATTTTTGCACAAAAGAAGGAACTCATGGTGGCAAAAGTAAATACAAACACAAGTGATCACAGTTCAAGGGTGTTTATTAAACTATATGCAGGTTGCAAAAATGCCTAATCTAAACCTAAATCTAAGATGGCAGCAAGTGCCGACAATCAAATGACAATAAGGCAGTCCTAGTGGCATTGTATCAAATAAAAAGGGCCTATACTAAGAAACATATTGCCAAACCTTACAACTAAGACAAAAAGTGTGTGGGATAGTTTTCAAGGAAAGAAAGAAGTGTTCTCAAATAATATGCCGGGATGCGGTAGCTTGGGTCTCCCTTCCCCACATTTTGAGCACGGGCTAAAGAGGGATCATGGAGCACAGTACACCCTCGAGCTTCCCCAGCATGAGACGACAGTTCCACTTGCAGCTATCAGGGCTGTCGATGGCCAAGTCTCGTTTCTCTTGAAAGTCTCTTGCCTTCGAGGGCCTGACGTGTTTAATAAAAAATAAATGTTCCTTCAACAAAATGAAAGTTTGTTCCCTGGTTTTACTTCGGATGAGGATTCTTAACTGGTGGGTCCCCCTCTTCCGGGCTCTGACCCCTCTTTACTGTCAGCCTCCCTCCTCCAGGTTCACTATGGCTTGTCCTTTATTCACCAATCTTAATGTCTTTTTAAACAGTTTCAGTGTACATCCCTCGGCCGGGTTCACGTTTGTCAACACACTGTTTCTTGGGACTTTAGACTTTGCCCCTTCCTTGTCAGCATCCCTTTTCGGGATTCACTCTTGCCAACTTCACATTCACATTTGCTTTCAGTGTTTTACGGAATTCACTTACCTTACTTTCTCATGGTTGCTGGATTCGCTTCCCTTACTTTCTTTATAGTTCTTAGCTCAAAGGCTTTCGAACTGTACAGGGATTTTGCTTGACCTCCTGTATAACCACTTTGACCTAACTTGACAGCTATCCTACGGTCTTCTGGTATCTGTAGTTTCACTCAAACGGGGATTGACCAAAGTCTCTCGAGTTAGCCCCCACATGGTGCCGGCTCCCTCTGCAGCTGGTCTCCACTTAAACCCTTTTACAGTTCTTTGAACTTGGTTCAAGTTGCCAATTTGTGACAGTCATTCACCACATCACGGCTTTTATCAGTTCTCCCCTCGACTCACCGGCTGTGATAAACCGCTAGGCTTTCCTCGTAACTGGAGTCAAGGCTGGTACCACGGCAGCAGGAGTCTCCCTGGCTCCCACTTATCAGCCTCAACACGCTCTGTGTACTGTTGACATCTGTTGCAGCACACTTGGGCTCGGTCTTACGATTCCCTCTGCTGAGGTTTCGCAGGTCTCTGTCGAAAAGGCAAGGCTGTGTCTCTCCTTGTCAGCCTCTCAATATTTGCCGTCTTTCTCCTCCTCTTGAATTGCCGGGTCTGGATAGCTGTCTCGTCGTGCGGTCTGCCTTGCTCCTACTGTGCTTTCTTGCACCACCTTTTATCCCTGTGGGGAAGGGAAAGGGCTGTCAGGTGTGTGTGATTCTGGCCAATGGCTTGACTTTGCCTTACCCTTGTATTGGGGCATGCCTGCTAAATGGCTCTGGTGTTAGTCCCTTCTCTTGTGTCTTGTGCGAAAGTGTTTGAGTCGGAAAAGGAGGGGCAGTGGTTTTGACTGTCCTACATGGTAGGATGGGGAAAGGTTGTCAAAAGAAGTGGGATACTGCGTCTCACCCGTCAGTGTCCCACTCCCGAGGACCCCCCATCCAGGTGATCCTCCCTCACTGGGCCATCCCTAGGAACTGGATCCAATAGCGATGGCCATGTCCTAGACACCTGGATGACAGATCCCCGGGGACTAGCTAGGGAGACAACTTCAGGTTTCTCACATGTTCTTCTTCCATGCGATGTAGCCACATTTGCTTCACAGGGGAACTGAGACAGAAAATTCATGTTTCCCTGGTCTTTTCCCTTCCGGTGTTCCACTGTGAAAGAATAGGGTTTTAGGTTTAGAAACTGTCATGATCTCTGCTTCCAAAAGGTCAGGGTTTTCCCAACTCCCTTGGAAGCAGATCCATAACCCAGGTTCCGAGTGCCAACCAGTCCCAATTGGGACCTTTTGGACCCAGTCCTGGCGCCAGTGGCACCAGGCTCATAAATATGCTCAGTCCCAGCGCTGGAAGCGCCGGGCTCATAATGCTTGGGTGGACTTACCTGCAGCAGACCATGCTGCTTACTTGCCTGCCAGTTGAGCCTCTGATCCTCTTCTGTTTGGAACTACTTTTCCTGTTGGGTGGGGCAGGAGCCACTCCCTAGATTCAGAACACTGGAACTCTTCTGGAAAGCAGGAACTCTTTTCTTACCTAGACGTGGCTGTGGAAGGAGACACCTAAGCACTACAGGAGGCTATTTAAACCGCACCCAATGGATAAATCTTGCTTTGCGTTATTCTGCATCCTCTGCAGCAGAACGCTCATCGTGTCTTCTGCATCTGATCCTGGGCCTAAGGAAAAAGGCTTACCATCCTGAATCCAGTCTTCAGCAACACCTATAAAGACAAGAAAGAACAGGTTAGCATTACGGTCTTCAGTGACAGCTCTTCACTTACCTGGTCCATCGGCTGTCACCAACGCCTCGCGCTGCATTCCGGCATCTGAAAGACAAAGGCTTACCTACTCTTCGTGCGCTCCGGAGGTCTTCACACTGCATTCCGGCATCTGAAAGACAAAAGCTTACCAACTCTTCGCACGCTCCGGAGGCCTTCGGCGCTGCATCCCGCATCTGAAAGACAAAACAAGGTGCGTTTAAAGACATTGGGGAACTTTAATACTCACATGCCATTACTCCTTTCCACATCTAACCCAGTGGGTATTCCGGCACCCTCCAGCCGCTCCGAACTTGTACCTGCAAAATAAAAAGACAGTTAGAGCGCATCGTGAAGCAGGCAACAAGCGCTTACTTACGTGCTTCCAGGCGCTTCTATTCATCACACGGGCTCCATCTTCAACTCACTTCAGCCCGTCATCCGCCATCGCCGGAACCCTGCAAAACAAGAGACATCATTACTAAAGACTTTAAAGACATTAGAATTACTCGAAACTTACCGTCCGTGCAGTAAACGACGGACAGCAGTCCTCTGAAGTCAAGAGGCCTGCTCCCCTTATCCAGTGAAGAAACTGGTTACAGCACCCTGCCCTGAGGCAGATGGAGAGCACAGCGTTCACTTACCTAAGGTGAGAGCGTTAACTTTTGGGGTTCTACAGGAGAAGAGAAAGGGAAGAAGAGAGAGACATTCAATAACCCAGTTCCTTAATCCCATATTTTCTATCTGCAGACATCTTACCCTTCGAGTCAGACATACAGTGCACAGAGGTCCAGCCCAAAGAGCCAGCCGTGTGTTACACATCACCTTTGAAGATACGGTATACGCCCAGTCAAGACCGGCGCCTCTACGGGAATCAGGTGAGCGTTACAGAACGCAAAGCCTACCACAAAACTCCCGTCCAGGCGCTATGGAAACCTCGGATACCGACCAGCTAGCCCAGTTACTTGGGGAACTAAGGGCAGAAGTGCATGCAGCCCCTCAGGAAACGAACGCTCTAAGAAGGGAACTGATTATTTCCAAGAAGCGAACAGATGATCTCGCTAGACAATTGCTACAGTCACAAGCCGGACAGACCCCGTTACCCGCATCTGGGGGAAATCTTCCTTCTACATCCTCTATGAATCCAGTGCAGATCAACCTACCTGGGAATGTACCTCTGGCTCCGCCCGAACGATTTTCTGGTGACCCAAAGAGGTTTGCAGTATTTATCAATCAGTGCCGGTTGCATTTCTTATGCCGGCCAGCAGCCTTTCCAACTGATCAAGCTAAAGTAGCTTTCGTGCTTTCGTACCTTAGTGGCAATGCGGCAGACTGGTCGATCCCTCTAGTAAATCAAGATGATCCGGTCCTCCATGATTTTCAAGCTTTTCAGCTCAGTATGGAAAAACTGTTCGCAAGACATTCACAGGGGCAGGCCTTGGACAATGAGCTTCTTTCGTTGCGACAAGGTAATCAAGACCTTTTGGCTTATATTGCGTCTTTCAACAGACTGATAGTGGAAACTTAATGGCCTGAGGACAAAAGGATTACGCTGTTTTATAGAGGTCTACGTGGAGAGCTCAAAGATGTGTTAGCCCAAGTAGTGAATCCCCCACAAGATTGTTCGGACTATATAGACTTAGTCGTTCAAATAGATCACAGACTGCAGAACAGGAAGGCTGATCGTTCCAAGTTTGATGCTCGAGTATTTTCCAAACCGCCAACTCCTTCCAAAGGAGTAGACTCCGGGGAACCCATGCAAATAGGGGGTCTAAAAGGTCCTCTAACACAAAAGGAGCGGGAAAGGAGAAAACAGTTGCAATTATGCCTCTATTGCGGAAACTCAGGGCACTTTCTTCGAGACTGTCCGGTGAAACCTGCCAAGAAGGCAGTAGGAGCTGCAGTTACCAAAGTTACAAACTCTGAGCAGGGAAACGACCTCGCCCGACAAGAATAGAGGTCCTCTTGGCGAGCGTGAAAACCAGTTCCGTGACCTCGCATTTCGTGATACCTATGGTCCTCATTAGCCCTGATAATCCGGATCGATTACATGCAATTGAAGCTTACGTCGACAGCGGTGCCATCGGCAATTATGTGGATCATGAAATGGTTTTGAGGATGAATCTAACTCTTTGTCCCAAGGCTGTAAAGGACGTCATTACTACGGTGGATGGTACGGAGATAGCCTCCGGGCCAGTAACGCATACCACTCAAGAGGTGACGCTAGTAAGTCAAGATGGACACCATGAGAAGATCCTGTTCGATGTGATCAAGGCCCCTCAGTTTCAGATTATTCTAGGAATACCTTGGTTAGAGAAACACAATCCTCTGATCGATTGGCGAGCAAGAACGGTCCAGTTTCCAGAATGTGTCTCTACTTGTCACCCTCCACCTGGTGTTGCACTGGCAGCAATTTCTTCAGAGACTCCCCAGTTACCTCCCGAATACCTAGAATACCAAGATGTTTTCCGGAAGGATCAGGCTAACTCTCTACCTCCTCATAGGTCTTATGACTGCCAGATAGACCTGATACCTGGATCTACTCCTCCTTGTAGTAGAATTTATGCCCTCACCGAGCCTGAGAACCTTCACCTTCGACAATACCTGGATCAATACCTGGCAAATGGGTTTATTCGTCCTTCCAAGTCCCCTGCTTCTTCAGCTTTGTTCTTCGTTCCAAAAAAGGAAGGAGACCTTAGAACTTGTATAGATTATCGCTCCCTGAACCAGATCACCGTTAAGAATAGATATCCGTTACCTTTGATCCCTGAACTCCTGGACCAAGTCAGAAAAGCATGCATATATACAAAGCTGGATCTTAGAGGAGTTTACCACTTGGTACGAGTAAAAGAGGGCGATGAATGGAAGACGGCCTTCCGCACTAAGTATGGGCTATTTGAATATCAGGTCATGCCCTTCAGACTTTGCAATGCCCCGGCCGCCTTTCAATATTTTATGAACGATGTCCTCAGAGAGTTCATAGATGTGTGTGTTGTTGTTTACATTGACGACATCCTCGTTTATTCTTCATCGGAATCTGAACATCGGAAACACGTGAAAATGGTCTTCAAAAGATTGCGTCAACACAAACTTTTCGCTAAATTGGAAAAATGTGTTTTCAACGTGACTGAAGTTGAATTCTTGGGATTCATATTATCACCTGGCGGAGTGCGTATGGATTCAAAGAAGGTCGATGCAGTTCTCAAATGGCCATCACCATCCTCCGTAAAAGGTGTGCAAAGCATGTTAGGCTTCGCTAACTTTTACCGCAGGTTTATCCCCGAATTCTCTCGAATAGTCCAGCCCATCACTGCCTTGTTAAAGAAAAACAAACGTTTTGAATGGTCTACCGAGGCGGAACAAGCTTTCCAGGATTTGAAGACTAAATTTATCTCTGCACCAATCTTAAAATACCCTCGCCCCGAACTCCCCTACATCGTGGAAACTGATGCTTCAAGCCTTGCCATGGGGGCAGTTCTATCACAAAAGGACCCGGTAACCAATCAGTTGCATCCCGTGGCATTTTGGTCCCGACAATTCTCGCCTCCTGAAATCAATTACACGATTACTGACAAGGAACTTCTGGCTATCAAGTCTGCCTTTAAGGCTTGGCGGCATTATGTGCTGGGGGCCCGACACACCGTTACTGTGATTACGGATCACCGAAACCTGCAATATTTGAAAACCGCAAAAGCCCAATCCTCTAGACAACTCCGTTGGGCATTATTCTTTGCCGAGTTTGACTTCATAATTACCTATCGACCTGGTACAAAGAACGGTAAAGCTGATGCCCTTTCTCGGATGGGAGTGGAAGAACACTTGATCAACCCTAAACCTGTACCAATCATTCCCGAACAAAGAATTCTGGGTGTAATCGCCACAGAATCCATAGAGGAAGTTAAGGATAAAGCCAGGCAACTTGTAACTCCAGCAGACATACAGAATTGGCATCTGCAGGGAAAGGACTTTGCAGTAAAGGACAACTTATTGTATTTCCAAGAACGATTATACCTACCCAGCACAGATTTACAGAAAAAAGTAATCTCTTGTTATCACGATTCTTTAATGGAAGGACATCCCGGTATGGCCAAGACCTCAGAAAAGATCAAGCGCTACTTCTGGTGGCCGTCTTGGAAAAAAGATATCAGAGACTTTATAATGTCCTGTGGAGTATGCGCCCAAAACAAGAGTCAAAAGGAAAGACCAGCAGGCCTCTTACGCCCTATTGACATCCCACCTCGCCCTTGGCATACGCTTTCTATGGACTTCATCACCGATCTACCTCCATGCTCCGGATACAATACGATTCTAGTAATCGTGGACTTATTCTCCAAGATGGCGCATTTCATTCCGCTCAAAGGCTTGCCAACAGCAGCAACTCTGGCCCGAGAATTTCTCGAAAACATCGTCCGACTGCACGGTTTTCCTTCGGTTCTAATTTCGGATCGAGGTAGTCAATTTATTTCTCATTTTTGGCGAAGTTGCTGTCGGTCGGCTCAAATTGATGTGAGACTATCGACCAGTCACCACCCTCAGACCGACGGACAAACCGAGAGGACCAATCAAACTCTGGAACAGTATTTACGCTGCATGCTGCAACAAACTGAAAAAACTTGGAAAGACATCCTTTGGATAGCCGAATATGCCTACAATAACTCTGTCCATTCGGGAACTGGGAAAACCCTGTTTTTTCTTTTGTACGGCAGTCACCCTCGAACCTCGGAGTTGGATCCCCTCCAAGATCTTGAAACACCAGCAGTAGACTACCTGCATTCTACAATCACCCAAGCCTTTAAGGAAGCTGTTTCTCACCTTCAAAGGGCTAAAGAACAATACAAGAAAGGAGCAGATCAACATCGGAAGGAAGCCCCTCAATATCAAGTAGGGGATCAAGTCTGGTTATCCACCAAATATCTACCTCTAAAAGGGCCACGCACATTCAACCCAAGATACCTTGGTCCCTATTCCATCACTACCATAGTAAACCCAGTAGCGGTCAAGTTGGACCAGCACATGAAGATACATCCGGTCTTCCACGTCTCTCTATTAAAACCCGTGCAACCTCAAACCCGACTAACTAAATCTCCAAAACCTATCCTAGTTGATGGAGAACTCGAGTTTGAAGTCAAAAGCATTCTGGACTCCAAGATCTCCAAATCTAAACTATTTTACCTAATTGACTGGAAAGGCTACGGCCCCCAAGAGAGATCCTGGGAACCTGCTGAATATGTCCACGCTCCTCGCCTAATCAAAAGATTTCACCGAACATTTCCTGACAAGCCAAAACCCCCGGAGAAGCCCGGTTTGGGAGGGGCCTTGAGGGGGGGTACTGTCATGATCTCTGCTTCCAAAAGGTCAGGGTTTTCCCAACTCCCTTGGAAGCAGATCCATAACCCAGGTTCCGAGTGCCAACCAGTCCCAATTGGGACCTTTTGGACCCAGTCCTGGCGCCAGTGGCACCAGGCTCATAAATATGCTCAGTCCCAGCGCTGGAAGCGCCGGGCTCATAATGCTTGGGTGGACTTACCTGCAGCAGACCATGCTGCTTACTTGCCTGCCAGTTGAGCCTCTGATCCTCTTCTGTTTGGAACTACTTTTCCTGTTGGGTGGGGCAGGAGCCACTCCCTAGATTCAGAACATTGGAACTCTTCTGGAAAGCAGGAACTCTTTTCTTACCTAGGCGTGGCTGTGGAAGGAGACACCTAAGCACTACAGGAGGCTATTTAAACCACACCCGATGGATGAATCTTGCTTTGCGTTATTCTGCATCCTCTGCAGCAGAACGCTCATCGTGTCTTCTGCATCTGATCCTGGGCCTAAGGAAAAAGGCTTACCATCCTGAATCCAGTCTTCAGCAACACCTATAAAGACAAGAAAGAACAGGTTAGCAATACGGTCTTCAGTGACAGCTCTTCACTTACCTGGTCCATCGGCTGTCACCAACGCCTCGCGCTGCATTCCGGCATCTGAAAGACAAAGGCTTACCTACTCTTCGTGCGCTCCGGAGGTCTTCACACTGCATTCCGGCATCTGAAAGACAAAAGCTTACCAACTCTTCACACGCTCCGGAGGCCTTCGGCGCTGCATCCCGCATCTGAAAGACAAAACAAGGTGCGTTTAAAGACATTGGGGAACTTTAATAATCACGTGCCATTACTCCTTTCCACATCTAACCCAGTGGGTATTCCGGCACCCTGCAGCCGCTCCGAACTTGTACCTGCAAAATAAAAAGACAGTTAGAGCGCATCGTGAAGCAGGCAACAAGCGCTTACTTACGTGCTTCCAGGCGCTTCTATTCATCACACGGGCTCCATCTTCAACTCACTTCAGCCCGTCATCCGCCATCGCCGGAACCCTGCAAAACAAGAGACATCATTACTAAAGACTTTAAAGACATTAGAATTACTCGAAACTTACCGTCCGTGCAGTAAACGACGGACAGCAGTCCTCTGAAGTCAAGAGGCCTGCTCCCCTTATCCAGTGAAGAAACTGGTTACAGCACCCTGCCCCGAGGCAGATGGAGAGCACAGCGTTCACTTACCTAAGGTGAGAGCGTTAACCTTTGGGGTTCTACAGGAGAAGAGAAAGGGAAGAAGAGAGAGACATTCAATAACCCAGTTCCTTAATACCATATTTTCTATCTGCAGACATCTTACCCTTCGAGTCAGACATACAGTGCACAGAGGTCCAGCTCAAAGA
Organism: Ambystoma mexicanum; assembly: GCF_040938575.1. NCBI lineage: Eukaryota > Metazoa > Chordata > Amphibia > Caudata > Ambystomatidae > Ambystoma > Ambystoma mexicanum. The sequence goes on along the minus strand of NC_090927.1, from coordinate 579,777,084 downwards.
GCCAGCCGTGTGTTACACATCACCTTTGAAGATACGGTATACGCCCAGTCAAGACCGGCGCCTCTACGGGAATCAGGTGAGCGTTACAGAAACCATTGCATGATCCAAGGGTTGGACTCTTTACGTTGGCTAATCCAAACTAAGGCTGAGTGGTCTGTAACCAGTATAACATTTCATCCCAATAGGTAGTACCTAGATGGATAATGGCCCACTTGATGGCTAGGACCTGTAGTTGTTTTTTTCACATGGGAACAACTTGCGTCTGGTGTAGTATGAAGTGTTCTAGTCCTACACAAATTTGGGACAGGACGGCTCCTAAACCTGTAAGGGAGGCATCCGTCTGTAACACAAACTCTTTCGAGAAGTCGACTACCTTTGGGATTGGGTTTTGGCATAACGTCTGCTTATCTCGTCGTCATTGTTGCAATAAAATTTCTGGGGTTCGGCATTTTTAAGTTTATCTGTTTTCCGTGCCGTTTTATCTAAAAAGTTAGGGATAAACCTACGGTAATATCCTATTAGACCAAGGAAAGCCTTAGATCTCTTTTGGACTTGGGAGTTGGAGTATCCAAGATGGCTTTTACCTTTTCATGTTGGGGCTGTACATTCCCATTCCCTACGAAAAAGCAAAGATATTTCATGGCTGATTTGGCCAATCTGCATTTAGCTGGATTAGCAGTTAGGTGTCATGATTCCTGCCCCTCATGTCCCCAGCCCTCCAAGATGTCAGGCTGGAGCCAGGCCATGATCACCTACATGGCCCTCAAGGGCCTCTCCGTCCCTCCAAAGACTCACTTGGAGTCAGACTTGGCGCTTGTGGCACCAGACTCACTCACTCCCATAGGATAGCATTGGGGATTGGACTTGTAGTGCATTGATGGGGACAAGATGGATGCCCCCACATTTTTTGGTTCCCAGAACTGCATGTGCACTGTAGTCTTTTGGGTGTGGTTCAGCCCAGAGACACCTGGGATACCCAGAGACTATTTAAGCCACGCCCAGGCTGAGAAACATGCTTTGTGTTTTCTGCACCTGCAGCGTGACACTCACCGTGTTCGGATCGGTCTCCAGTAGGCCTGCATCTTTCTTCTGCGCTCAGCTCCTGCAAGAACAAGAACACCGTTGGGAACATCCTTACCTTGCAGCGCTTCTGCCCATCATTCATCGCTTCTTCTGTTCTGCGGGCATCTTCGGCGCTGTCATTCCCATCCTGGCACGCCGCTTCCTAAGGAAAAGGGAAAAGAACAGAAAAAAGGCATTAGTAAGCATTCAGCAAATCTTCGCTTATTTTCAAATACTGTACGTGCTTCAAACGCTTACCTGAATCCCAGCCGCTCTTGGGGAACTCTGCCTCCGGAACTTCTCATCCATCTGCAAGAGGGAAAAGACACTCCAGGTTACCGTGGAAATATCTAGAGGCACCGCATACCGCGCTTACTCACTGCATTTCTTCTTCATAACCGGCATCCATGCTGAAAACGTCGCGGCACCTAAAAGACACAGAAAAATAACTCAGTCCAATTCAAATACGAAAGGGTCGCATCGCGCTCTCACTCACCTTCAGCGCTACTCATCTCAGCAGCACGTCGCCAGCCCCGGACGCCGGCCATCATCTAAGGAAGGAAAGGAACGAAGTTAGAGAACTGTTCAAAAGACTCATTATACTTACCTGTCGGACTCTTGCCAGTGAAGTAACTAGGCAGCAACGAGCCTGCATCAATCAACGCGCCCCTGCGGTGAAAGCAGGACGGAGAGCACACTTTCCAAGAAAACAAGGTGAGCTTTGGGTCAAAGGGAATGGTTGGACCCCGGGGAAGAAGGGGTTCAAGCACACATAGACAATAGGGAGTTAAACTCTTCCAATCCTGTGTTTCAGGCCCAGTCTCCAGTCGAGCAGACTCCGGCGAAGGGTTTGAGGTCGTAAGAGGTCAGAACAGGCTGAGTGACGTCCGCATGGATACCGGGTGAGCGTTACATTAGGCCAGCATTCCTGAGGACTTTCATGATGATATAAAGATGGAAGAGATGATCCTCCCAGGTTTGACTATAAATGACGATATTGTTAACGTTAGCTCCACAGAAATCAGAATAGGGATTTAGGATGTTATCCATGAGGCGTTGGAACGTAGCTGGTACACCGTGTAGGCCGAAAGGGAGGACTTTAAACTGGAATAATCCTAGGGGCGTTGAAAACGCAGTTTCTTCCTTGTCTGGCCTAGTCCATTCTCTTGAGTCACGTGCGAAGGTGTTTGTTTCGGAAGAGGGGGGCGCAGTGGTTTTGAATGTCCTACATGGTAGGATGGGGAAAAGGTGTTGAAGAAGGCAGATACCGCGTCTCACCTGTCGGTGTCCCACTCCCCAAGGACCACCCATCTAGGTGATCCTCCCTCATTGGTCCACACCCAGGAACTGGATCCAATAGCGATGGCTGTGTCCTGGCCACCTGGATGGCAGATCCCTGGGTACTAGCTAGGGAGACACCTTCAGGTTTCTCACATAGGGCAGGCATTAGGAATTGTTAGCATAGGCCATTTTGATTTGACAGACTCCACTAGGACTGTTTTATTTATCGTGTGATGGTCGAGACTACTCCCATCTGAGTTATAGGGCAGAATAGGAGGTTCTCCAACCCCAACATTTTCAATAAAGGTTTTACAAATTGTATGTATTATGCCAGTGTCATACTTGTTATACCATGCCTTCCCTACACTATCTATCCCATTTTTGAATGATAACAACAAAATGCCTATTTGTTGTGATTGTACCATAGTCCATGCTCATGTTGATAAAGGCCCCTTATTTCATGATGCTGCTCGCATGGGGGTAGTGCTGTTACGTGTGACTATCCTTGACACCACTTGCAACCTTTGACCACGGCATTTGTTTTGCCTTGCAGCGTTGCCTTAATTTTGACCAACCTCTGGTGTCAGCTAGTTCCAGCACTTTGAGGAATAAGCTTGCTTGCACCACATTTCTGGAGTAAAAGGACTTCCTTGGAGCATAATATTTAGTTCTGGACTCTCCACAGGCCTTGTAGCATGACCATGGCTTCTGCCGTTCTACATTCTTGATGTTGAAGCATGTCTCCCGACTGACCTGATGCAATGGCGATGAAGGCCTGCTGAAAACACTTGTCAAGGGCAGATGCAGAAACCAGTTAATCCACTGATAAAGGCCCTGGCACAGCTGCTCCTGTGAACAAGTGTACATGATGCTCTGACAAAGGATCCTCAATATTGTCTGTTTTTGCCGTGGTACTCACGTGGCGTGACAAATAGTCTATGGAATTGTGGGGTCCTGGGAAGGAGACAAGAATTATTTTATATTCTTGTAGCTGAAGGAGGCACTTCTTGGTACAGATAGGGGGAAGGAGGGTAGACTCTGACATTAGGGATTAGAGGCTTGTGGTCTGTCACAGTCACAACAGACTGACCGCACACATACACATTGTGGTGAGGACAGACCCAGGGTAGCATCAGAGCCTCTAGCACTTCCTGGGAGTATGTCTGCTACTTCTTAGTGAGTCTCTGACTAGCATTGGTAACTGATAGGGTAGTTCCAGAGTTCTTGCGTAGTTATAGGCCTGAACCTAACACAAAAGAGCTGGCCTCCACCACCATTTTAAAAGGGTGAACAGAATCACAAAAAGGTATAGTGGCATCCACCATGAAAGCCCTTTTTCGTATCATAAAATGCTTTCTCCTCCAGTGCTGTACATGCACCGGCTATCTCTTTCCTGGTCACATTGCACAGCCACAGTGTGGTGGTATTCTTGACAAAATGACCACAATAGTTTACGATCAACAGGGAACCCCTTACTTTTGTGGGGTTTGCAGAGGGTGCTGCCACATGAGCATAACTCACCTTTGGGAAGAATTTTATGTGGATGCACAAAAACTCACACTTAGCTCGATTTCTTATAATCTAGCCAGCACGTTGATCAGATATTCAATGTTGAATCAGATAGTCAATGTGTTCCACTTCACTGGACACTTGGACAAGAATGTCATCACTGACGTTAGGCACGCCAGGTAATTAAGACAGCACACTCCTAATTTACTGCATAAAAACCTCTGTCACAAAGGGGATACTCCAAAATGGTTGCACTTGTACTGATATAGACCACGATGAGTGGAGGAAGTGGTAATGTACCTAGATGCGAGCTGGAGCATTATCCGATGGTATTCCGCATTGAGGTCCAGTATGAGGGAAAACACGGCCCTTTCAAGTAAGCAACTATGACATCTATGGTGGGGCTAGATGGTGCTCCCTTTTTATGGCCTTATTCGAGAGGCTCATGCTCATGCATATCTGCACAATGTCAGGATGTCTTTGGTCTTTGTTTGGTTGTGATGACTATCCAGAATACTCACAGATTGGGTCTTGCCATCCTTTCAATAATGTTTTCTTTCTTTAATTTGTCCAATCCCTGCTCTACTTTTTGTTAAAGATTGAATAGAAATCTCCAGCACTTTAGAGCCGCTGGTTGAATGGTTTCATCAACATCCAACCTGACGGGTCAGTATCCTAGACATCCCATCCCTTGAAAAAGCATGTTGTACCTCTTGAGCTGGTTAGCTACATCTTCTAGGTAAACATCATAAGGGAGGTTAACGGCTCTCAGTTCTTCCACTGTGATGCATCGCAGTAGGGTGTTGTTGCTGATTTGGGTTACACAGAAACAAGAGCTAACAGTATGTTTGCCATGACAAAAGTCTGCTATGAAAACCCCTTTGAGTGGTTTACGAGAGGAACCTCCAAATGTGAATATGTGCGCTTTTGTAGGTGACAGTTTCATGGGAAGCCTATGGCTTGGAAACGTGAGTGTTCCATAACATTCATGAACACGCCTGTGTCTGTTAGTAGTGGAGTGTTTGCCGCTATAACTTTGACCACGCACTCTATGACGACACTGACTTCTACCTGCTCCACAACCACAGAAATGTAGACCTCCTCTTCACCTTTAACTGCCTCATTTTCAGTAGCAGTTTGGTGCACTTTGACCAAAGCAACCTTGGATTGGCACTGGGGTGGTTACTGCCGGCCTTGGAACGTGGCTGGGGTGCCTGCAATCTGCATAATCTTACACAGTGATACAATTCACTGCATCGTCCACAGGTCTGTCCTCTGGCACAGCACTGCCAGTGTGTGGTGCTGACCCTCTACAGGAATCAGACATGTCAGGGGACTGCATCATCGATTAAGAGCAGGGTGTATGACAAGGTGGCATTGGCCTTGATTTTATCCATGTGAGACGCTCTCTCTGACGCCAATTTGTGATATCGTTCTAGTTCCAAGATGGAGTTGTTGGATATGACTGGTTCTCTCAAAAATATCTTTTTGACGTTTCACTGAAATAGGGCCCGGAGTCAGTTGAGCTGTAACTTCATCCTCTTCATTGAGGAGTGTGCACATGAACACGAACACCAATTGTTTCAGACGTGTGTGGAAAGCGTTGAGAGACTCTCGCTCCATGTGCTCACGGTCTACATCGACCAATGTGCACTTTTGTAGGTGAGAGTTTCATGGGAGGACTATGGCTTGGAAATGTGAGTGTTCCATAACATTCACGAACATGCCTGTGTCTGTTAGTAGTGGAGTGTTTGTCGCTATAACTTTGACCATGCACTCTACGACGACACTCACTTCTACCTGCTCCATAACCACAGAAATGTAGACCTCCTCTTCACCTTTAACTGCCTCATTTTCAGTAGCAGTTTGGTGCACTTTGACCAAAACAACCTTGGATTGGAACTGGGCTGGTTACTGCCGGCCTTGGAACTTGGCCGGGGTGCCTGCAATCTGCATTATCTTACACAGTGATACAATTTACTGCATCGTCCACAGGTCTGTCCTCTAGCTCAGCGCTGCCACTGTGTGGCCAGCCCCCGCTAATACAACAGTGCTGACCCTCTTCAGGAATCAGACATATCAGGGGACCGCATCATCGATTAAGAGCAGGGTGTTTGACAAGGTGGCATTGGCCTTGATTTTATCCATGTGAGACGTTCTCTCTGACACTAATTCGTGAGCTCATTCTAGTTCCAAAATGGATTTCTTGGATATGACTGGTTCTCCCAAAATGTCTCTTTGAAGTTTCACTGAAATAGGACCCGGAGCCAGTTGAGCTGTAACTTCATCCTCTTCATTGAGGAGTGTGCACATGAACATGAACACCAATTGTTTCAGACGTGTGTGGAAAGCGATGAGAGACTCTCGCTCCATGTGCTCACGGTCTACATTGACCAATGGGCTAAACTATGTGGACAGTGCCTTTTTTGGTTGCTTCATAAAAATGCACTGTGGGATGCAGACTCTTGATTTCGTTGTGAACTGCCTTACCACCTTTGTGTGAGTGATCAAGCAAATTTGCTGTGGAAGGATAATGGCGCCTATGTGATCGAACCTCCACATATCACCCGGGGAGGAGTTTGATGCCTCTGGGGCAGCATCCAAGACGGACCCTTTGGGTTGAAAGACTGGAAATGTACTTTACTGTCATGAGAGAAAATTACCCACACCCAAATTGTATTAAGGAACTATATCAGAGAACCTGGCAGGACTTTATAGCAGATGCTTTGAAAGTCTACGACCTGCATCCGAATTGTATCAAGGCACTATGTGGGGGGCGTGGCCAGCGCGCATGGCGTAATGACGGAAAACGCCTGCGCTCCTGCCCGCGATCCTTTAGAGACCGTATTACTCCGGCAAAACATAATAACCTGATATAAATTCAACACCATCAGAAAGGGGAACCGTTTTCCAACCCCCGACGCTGCTCCCAAGGAAAAATCGGTCCGGCATTATATGCAATCGAGGTGAGTGAAGTGGAGCCCCTCTGTTAAGCAAGATGGCGGCGTCCATAGCTTGCAAGTGAGCCGCGGCGGAATACAACACTCAAGTAGGGGAACCTGCCGCGCGCCAAGAGGAGGACAGCGGAGAACAGCAATCTCCACCCCGGGCACGGCAGACTCCCCGGGAGGTGCCTGGATACGCGACGGACCCCCCGGCGTCAGCTCCAAACCGTGGACTGGAGGAGGCGGCAACGGGAGCCCCGAGCTGAATGCCGTGCGGGGGCACCGTTGCTGTGGAGGGATCAGCAGCGGAGATGAAGGAAGGGACCCGCACTGCGCCTTGGGGCAGGTCGAGCTGCTGGGCCGTGGACTTGAGGAAGAAGGGCGGCCCAGGCTACACCGGAACAAAGACTGCACACAGATAAGGCAGTGGACCCCGCGGCGGAGATACTGCATTGAGCCCCAGATGTGACGGAGCAGGCGGGAGGCCCAACAGTGAGTGGCTCAAAGTAGAACGTACCGGGGCACGGGGGATTCACACGCACCACCAGCGGCTGAGGCTTGGGCATAGAGCCACATAGAGGCATAAACCAGTCGACTAAACAATAAAACAGAGAGCCGGCGGACCAGCTCGCTGGGCCCAAGCTGTCACTGGGCCCAGTATAAGACACCGCCAGGCCATTTGGGAGGTCAGCAACACGACGGCCCATGAGCAGGGGAAGGCAAGTGATCTACCCCACAACCAAACGCAGAATATAAGCGAACCCACGAAGAACAGGACACAGAGATAAATAGGCCATTTCACGGTGTGCTGGACTCCGAGGAGGAGAGAAAAAACCCAAAGATCAAAACACCACAGATCTACAGAGGTGTGGCCTGAAACAACAGGGGGCTGACGCTGCGACCGACTAACCATCAACAAATAAGACTGCAGCCCCTCTGAAATACTATTGCTGCAGGCGAGCATATTAACAGGGGGAAAAGCTATATCAACAGGCGGCCAGCAGCACAATAAATACTCAAACCTGTAACGATTGCCGCCGAACTCACAATTAGTGAATGAGTGAGCACCCCAGTCACAAGGTGGAGAACCAAATACCCAGAAATGAGAAATGTCATCCCCCAAGGGCAAATTAAAAACCGCAACAATGGATTCTTTCACAACGGTCAGGCCCAAACAACAGCAAGATGCGGGCGTTACGGAGGAGCCGCTGACCCAGGAAGGAGACCCCATGAACATGCAAGTGCTGCAGGCCATAGTAGCACTACGTGCCTTCCTTGAAACTAAAATAGATGAAGTCAAATCAGACATACAAATGATAAGACAAGATGCCTGCAATCTCAAGAAAGAAAGAGTGAGCACAGCGGAGGCTACCTTATAGGACAACGTAGAAAGCACGACAGAACTCAAGTCCAAGGTGCAGGACCTTGAACAGAAGGTGGCACGGCTGGAGGCAAGGTCAGAAGAGGCGGAAGGGTGGGCCTGCCGCAACAATATCCGAATCCTGGGGGTCCCGGAAGGGATGGAGGGCCTGGACCCTACGGAATTCATAGAGACGATGCTACAGCAGGAAATTGGAGCCTGAAATCTGTCCAAAGGATTCTCGATAGAACGGGCGCATAGATCTCTGCAAAAAAGGCCTCCCCCGGGCTCGCACCCGCACCCAATGAATGCAAACGTTCTAAATTTCCGTGACAGAGAGACGATATTGCGATTTTCAAGAGAAGGAGGGGAAATCAAGAGACAGGATGCCAAAATAGTCATATACCCGGACTACACTCCCAATGTGCAAAGGGCAAGAAATTCATTTATCCCGATGAAAGCAAGACTAAGAAATGACACACATCAATGACATGCTAATGTTTCCGTCGCGCCTCAAAGTGTTGCACAAAGGAAAAGCCATCTTTCTGGAAACCCCTGGGCAGCAAATATGTGGCTCGAACATAATAACCTAGCGGAAGATAAGGAAGGAATAGTAAAAGAGATCACGGGCCACTGAATAATAACAGTAACAGGAAATGATTGACACTCACATAACTGAAGGAAAATACCATGGTACCGCACCAAGAACTACAGAAATATGAAAGCAACATCGGGCAGGAGCGCATCGACCTATACGAGCGCCGACGACGTTGACACACCCCTCCAAGAAATGTGTAGGCCAATCACCAACACACCACCCGCACCGGGAGGCCTGGAAAGGCCTGAAAGGCTCGGGAGCCCCTGAGCGCTGCAAGTTGGAAGCAACTGCTGGGGGTAGTTCAAAGTTACACAGTTTGCTGTTCTCATTCTTTGAAATGAACATTACTTCTGTTGGTAAGTCTCCAAACGGAATAGGGGGGAGGGGGAGAATCGAGTCGAAGGAGATGGGAGCCTGTGCCCTAACCCACACATGGGCGGGATCTCCAACATCGGAGCCACAACCACGAACAATTGAGAGGGGGAGGCATGGCAAATACAATATCCCCTTTGAACCACCATGACCACAACAGCGGTTAAAATATTGACATGGAATTTGAGGGGCTTGAGAACATACCTCCGTAGAAACAGGATCAAGACCTACCTACATAGGAAAGGGGTGATGATAGCATTGTTACAGGAGACCCGCTGTACGGCAGACTCCATGGCAAAACTCCAAACCCACTGGGGGGGACAGGGATTTGGCACTGTTTACTCTAAATATGCCAGGGGAGTTTACACTTGGATCCACCCACAGCTCCCATTTTGCTTGAACAAATCAGAGATAGACCCGGAAGGCAGGTTTGTACTGCTATGGGGACACATTGAGCAGACGGAAATATGCATCATGAACTCCTACTTCCCCAACTGTAACATACCGACCCATCTGAACTCACTGTATCCTAGAGTTACACAACACAGAAACGGCCTGTTTATCTGGGGAGGGGGGGCAATCTCAACTGTGTACGTGACCCAATACTGGACAGGTCCATACCCCAATTGAAAGGCCCACCGGCAGCGACAACAGCCCTGACTGCAATGATGGACAGGCTAGACCTGGCAGATGTATGGCGAGAAACACACCCTGCAACAAGGGGCTACTCATACTATTCGTCCCCACATAATCTATACACGAGACTAGATTATATCCTCATAGGCAGGGAACACTTATCCCAAATGGAAGGGGCACAATACCTGGGAAGAACCATCTCTGACCACGCCCCGCACTTAGTGACATGGAACCACAGTGGCCCCAGACCCCCGAACCCCAGGGGGAAAATGCCAGTGGAAGCCCTGAAGGACCCAGCCTTTAGAGAATAACTGCAAGTCTCTATTGATAATTATATAGAAGTCAACATGGGCAGTGTAGAACACAGCGGTACGGTGTGGGACGCCATAAAAGCAGTGATAAGGGGGGAAACCATTGCAAGGGCCGGAGGAATCAGGAAATTAATCCGAAAAGAATTAGACCAGGTGGAAAAGAAGATCGAAAGGCTGGAGGCCACCCCCACAAACACGCAGCAGAGAGAAGCCAAACTCCAGAAACTTAGAGAGGAGAATGTAGCCACATGGAGCAGACTAGAAAAGTTCAACTACACGGCCAGAACAAACAGAGCACATGTAGAGGCAGACAGACCGGGCAGACTGCTGGCCTGGCTCTGCCGAAAGGAACACCCTAGACACCCTACCACATCGTTGCGGGACGAAGTGGGGAACATACACCACACACAGCAGGACATTAATGACACTTTTAAACGTTTCTATGCACACCTATATTCCCATACAGACCAGGTCCCCCATGAACAGATAATAGACACCCCAGATGAGATAGGGCTCCCCAGAATTTCTCCTGAACAAGCCAATACTTTGGAAACAGCCATCACGCCCGAAGATATAACAGAAGCAATAAGGTCCCTGGCCACGTGCAAGGCACCGGGCACTGACGGACTACCCACAGAGTTTTATAAAACATATGAGCCTTCCCTGACACCCCTGCTACATGAGGTATACCAAGAGACATATGAGGAGGGGATATTACCTGAAAGCATGAGAGAAACGCTTGTGGTCCTGATCCTTAAGCCCAACAAACCAGCGGACCTGTGCGATTCCTACCGACCACTAGCAATGCTAAATTATGATGTGAAAATCTTAACAACAATATTAGCTAAGCGGCTGTCCAATATAATAGGGGATATAATACACTCCGACCAGTGTGGCTTTGTGCCGGGCCGAAACACATCCATGAACCTGCGCAGGCTACAACACATTATAGAACAAACTGACGAAGACGAGGACGCATACGCACTACTATCCCTGGATGCCATAAAGGCATTCGATTCTATATATTGGGAGTGGTTAGTGGCTGTACTTAAGGGATTTGGCTTTGGGCCCGGGTTTATTAGATGGATCACAATACTATACACCAGACCAAGGGCAAGGGTGAAATCCGGCAAACATGTCTCAGAGGCCTGGGACATACAAAGAGGGACCAGACAGGGTTGCCCACTATCCCCGATGCTGTACATACTGGGACTGGTGCCCATAGCCATTTACTTTCGGAAGCAATTCTTCGACGCTGGCATTAGGTTGGGAGATGTAGATCACATCATCTCACTCTACGCAGATGACGTTCTCATATACGTCAGGAACCCGCACCTCAATGTGCCCACCATGCTCGAAGTCTTGGATATTTACTTTAAGGTATCCAGAATCCAATTTAGCAAATCAAAATCCTGCCTGTTCCCCCTAGCAGCCCTAAGGCATGTGGACGTGGGGGCTCTCCCGATCATAGGGGTAGGGTGGCAGACCACCACGTTCCGATACCTTGGAGTACAAATAATGCATACGCCTGCACTGATGCATGAACACAACACAGAGGCAGCACTCCCAGCTTTGCGTAAATCAATGAACTTCTGGGCGAAACTCCCCCTGTCAATGATGGGAAGGGCATCGATACTCAAAATGATTGTACTCCCACGATTTCTATATCGATTCCAGAATGTACACTACTATATTAACAAACCCTTCTTCCAATTGCTTGAGACGCTAATAAAGGAGTTCTTATGGGGAAAAAATAGACACAGAATAGCGCTGTCGACATTAACTCTGTCATACAGCCAAGGCGGAATTCAACTTCCAAATCTGGAAAAATATTACTTAGCAGCCCAGCTCAGTTTTGTGTCCAAATGGCTAGCCGACTAACCCACATCTGAAACGCCCTTGCTGCAGGCTATGATCCTCCCGCTCCAATTGAAGGAACTGATCTGGGTGTCCTCACAGCTGCTGGGAAACACACCTACCTTAGTTACCCTGGGGAAGAAGATTTGGCGTAGAACGAAAATGCTCACCCACGCGCAGAACTCCTACACACCAGAAGTACCACTGATCTCAGATCTATGCACAACGGCTTTAGAACTGAATCAAATCAGACTATGGGAAAGGGAAGGGGCCTACACTTGGGGAGACCTCTACGAAGAAGGCACCTTCAAAGAGTTTGCCTCACTACAAGAAAAAGACGGCATCCACACAGGCCAATTCCTATGGTACCAAAGGTATGCACCACAGCACGGTACAAATGGGACACATGGCCTGACGAACCGGACACAGATCCATTCCTAATGCTGCCATACAATATGGGTGAGGGCAGCAGACCAATATCCCAAATATACGGACACTTGAGAGATACGCCCAACCCCAGGAGCACAGAAATAAAAAATAAATGGGAAATCGACATAGGAAGGGAATTGACTGAGGGGGAGTGGAGCAGAGCACTCGCATTCCCCAAAGAGGTGTCAAGGAATCACAGATTCTGACAGATACAGATGAATGTACTGCATCAAACTTATCTAACCCCTCACCGAATAGCTAAATTCAACAAGCAGGCACAATCGAACTGCACCTGGTGCCTGGGGGAAAAAGCACACCTGATCCATATGCTGTGGGAATGCCCCAAAATAAAGACAATATGGGAAAAAGTAAAACAGACGTGTGTGAAAGCAGGCATGACCAATTATAAATGGACACCAGAGGAGTGCCTATTGGGGACTTACCCCAGATTAGCCAAGCTCAAGCACACGGCAAGACTTACGGACATAACATGCATTCTGGCCAAGAGAACTATTGCCATGTCTTGGAAGAAACCTGTGGGAACTCAATACAACATATGGCGCAGCGAAACGGAAAGATGGGTGTTAGCTGAAACCAAGGCTTGGGAGGAATGCGTCTCCAGGTCCACTGATGACTCTAGTAGGGCGCTCGAGGCATGGAAGGACCTCACTAGACAAATGTTCCACCCCTCGGACGACAAGCCCCCATGAATCAAAGGCATCAGACAACGAGCCCGCAAGACAGACAAGGGCTACCTAAGAGAGCCCACCAAAGATAATGCCGGCCTCTTGAGGACACCCCCACCACGCCCATATTTGCACAACCTGAACACTCCCCCCCACCAACCCTCCCCTGGACAAAAGAAACTGAAACACAGGAACAAGACAAGGAGACAGTTATTGTTGTTTTATAAAAAGTTTAAGTTAAGTTAAAATGTATTGCAATTTCACATGTGTAAGGCACATTTGAAAGCTATGTAACTGATATTACTGAAAAATGCCAATAAACACATTTCCAAATAAATCAAGGCACTATGTGAGATAACCTGGCAGGAGAGTATACCAGGTGTTTTGCGAGTCTGTGACCCACACACAAGTTGTGATATTGTGAAAGGTGAATCCCAATGGAGGACTCAAGCCCTTCGAGTTTTAAATTGCATTGAATGGGGAAAAGACTTGGGGAAGGGAGTAATTTTGTCAAACTCACAAGGGAATAGGGGACTCAACCCCCTCTTCCGAACCACAGAAGCCGAAATAGATCGACCCTCCCACCATGGTTGGCACGGGCGCCTGAATATAATATCACAGGGAACCACGTGGCAGCCAATGGGGGGAAGACGGAGTTAGGGAAAGGGGGTGGATTGACAAAGGAAAGGAAGGGGAAACATAACAAGAAAGTACATAGCAATAATAATAATACCTTGTAGGTCAATGCTCCTAAAACCTGTATCTGCTCCTATACCTGTATCCTAAACCTCATATACCTGTAATGACCTTAGCACATATCATATCAAGCTTTTCATACTCTTAGTAATGTCCTTATGAGACACCACCCTTGCGCACAACACAACAAAAATAGTGTTAGCAACTTAGACATGACATAAGACTGAACATCTTTTGAAACACTCTTGAAACATGGGGGTTGCAGACAAGCAAAATGGCACATAAAAATGAATGTACGAGACTCATGGCCCACAGGGCACATTGAAGCAACAAACATGGGTTCAAAAATACTAAGCACATGTCCTCTGGATGTTCTCTGAGATCATATTTTAGCTCTAGAGAATTCTCTGGTAGCAAAACGAATATTAGCCAGTGTTAGCAGTTGGCTATTCAGAAAATAGATGGCTTGTGTAAGCATTAGCTGTTCATAAAAGAAATGGCGTGTTCCTTCACACGCTCTCTCTCATTGGGGCATCATAGGAAAACACATAATTCAGGCTGTACCCTCATTAATATGCGAAAAGCATGAGTAACTTAACTGACGGTCTGGACGCCTAATGGGACATCTGGACCCTGAAGATCAATGCCCCAACACCAAGCACGAAGCCGTTCACCGCTGCAGCCCAGCGCTGTGGTTTTCAGTAAAAAAATGCACCGTCGCGGCCTGGAATACAACTTATCAGTCCTCCGGCGTCCCAGCGTTCGTGCATACCTCGCGTCCTCAGCTGCCGCCGCCAGTGCAGACAATCTGTAATTACCTGCACTGAGGCACGGGCGGCAGCGGTCTTTAAGCAAACAGCCCAGCCTACAATCAGAACCAGCTGGCGTGCCGCGCGAACGCTAATGACTACATATTTCCCAAAGCATGCTGGGAAATGTAGTGTTTAGCTACTTAGCGCTTTTTTGGATACAAGTAGCGTCTTCCTTTGCCCCATATCTGATTCCTGACAAATTTCCCCTGAAGTAAATTGCAACACCAACAGGAGGGGTTATCCTCTTTGTTCACAAAGAAACTGGTTATTCTTTTGAACTTTTGTCTTGGTGGAGAGAAACCTGGGGAAGGAAGCCAATCCCTGGAACTGTGAACATTTTCCATTTGCAACCTTTCTTGGATGTATCCCTTTTTTTGTCGAACTTGAACATTTGTGCCCTTTTCAATCCAAAGATAATATCCTTAACACCTTAGAGTTACGTTTAGAAAGAGAAGGCTAGGATAGGGTTTCAGACATTGGAGAATTTTGCTCTGGACCTCTTGACCCAGGACAGACCCCTAGTTTTGGTTGAGGTTGAGAAATTGCTCCTAGATTAGGGACAGTGTGGAATTTCCCAACCCCTTTTCACTTCAATAACAATGTACATCAATTACCATTAGTCCTCTATGTCCACGTCTCATTCCTGGGTTCTCACATACGGTATCAGCAAAGGGGATACGACTCTGCTGATTCAAACTGGGGAACCCATCAGAATCCTACATCTTTATTGATTTTCGAGAAGGGCACCTCACATGATTTTGATCATTAAGCAACTGCAGGGAGAGGAGTTCACTATTGAAGTAGTCACTAATGAAAAGGTCTTTAACATCAAGCAAATAATAGTGGATAAATATCAGATCCCAGTTGGGTGTCAGCAACTACTTTTCCAAGGACACCCTCTATCAAATGCTCTGAGATGATCGGAGTATGCTATAAAACCTACTAGTAAGAAAAATCTCTTTGTTAAAACGAGTAGAGATCTACCACCAATAACCTCTGTGTCGATTAAATCAAGTCTCAAGAGACCCACTAAAATCCTCATAGAGAACGGTATTCCCAAGTCATTAGTAAAAGAGAGAAAGTTGGAGATTCTATCAGAAGGGCTTCTGAAATCGAGTGTTCCACCTGAGCAGATATCCAAGAAGGGACCAGAAACCCCTCAACAACCAGAAGGGGAGAATTTGTTTTCCTTTTTATTTGGTCAAGCAGAAGATCCTATTGAGAAAAAGGATCTTCGTAATTCTAAAAGGAAACTAACCCCTCTGACAGACAGCCTTTTGAAACATCAACTAGAACTGAGGAACTTTTGACCAAGCCTTTCCTGAACGTAAAAATGGCCTCACTAAAGACTCTATTGGCACAGTTAACAGCCCATCAAATTCAAGCGGAGCTACAATTTCAGGCCGGATTGGACAAAATTGTTGCCGCCCAACAAAGACCCATTCTTCCCCACGGAGTAATGCAACCCTATAGCGATGTAGAGGACTTGGGAATTTTGCTCTCAACTTCAAAAGATTGGGCCAGCAATTTCAGTGGGGGGATGATTTAAAAACATGGCATTTAGGTCCATTATTAAGGGGAGAACTGCAGAACTCATATCAACTTTTAAACCCCCTAGATACAGCAAAGTTTAATGAGATCAAACAGGAGCTATTTCAAACAGTCAGTCAAACAGACTATTTCTACAGGCAAAAATTACGGGAGATTAGGTGAAATCCTAGGGAGACACCTATAGAATTGGACGCCCGAGTGCAGAACACCATGTCCTTATGGCTAGGAAAGAAAACCCTGCTAGAAGTGATAGAAACATTAACTGTAGAACAATACATTACTTCCCTACCACCATTCCTGTAGAAGGCCATCCTTCAATTAAATAAACCCACCATGGCAATGGCTGTTGAAACAGCCCAAAACTATACAGAGGCTAATAGACACCTTAAATAAATCAGGGATGAAAGACCCCAAAAAGGGAGACAGGAGGAATGCAATCAGTAAAGAAAGAGGAGAAACAAAAGTAGAGGAGGGGAAAATCTTTAAACCACCCATGATCATATGATTTTCCTGTGGTCAATCTGGACACTTGTCTAGACAACGTCCATTGAACAAACAAGAAAAACCTATGGAAATTGGTTATATGACTGGGAAATAAGCTTCCCTGAGAAAGAATTCATAGAGACCAGAAGTAACTATTACTGTGGAGTTACTCCATTTAAAGCCCATGATTCTGCATTACTAACCGTGGTACCAGTTAGAGCCTTAATTGATTCTGGTAATAGACAAACAGCAGTGAGAGCTGAGTTTATCCTGACTGGGAAGTTAGGAAAGGGAAATCCTGTAAAAATCATATGTGTTCATGGTGATGAGGAAATATGTCATCAGACCCTAGTAACCATCCGGGTTCAAGGTGAAACAACTCAGATTAAGTCTGCTGTTATTCGAGACCTACCAGAAGAGATTATCATTGGTATTGATTTTGCAAAATATGAAGCCCTCATGAAAAATTCTTTTCCTTTTCTTATTACCGTTTTGATTCTTAGGAAGAAGAAGGATTTGTACCAGAAAGCCCTAGCTGGAAGTGGGAGACCAAACTTGAGGAAGAAACTCCCTGCCCAGAGGAAACCCTGAATCAACGCAAGGAGTTGAACCCCTGGGGAAAAATCCAGAGAGTTAGGAGAAGGGTATGTGATGAATCTGATGATGTCATCATTCCTTTCCCTAAAGGTAGCTTTGCCACATGTGGCCAGGGGACAGCAGCCACTACCTAATCCTGACCCTGGAGGTGGCAATTTGAGGGAGGGCCAAATGGACCGAGGTGACCCTCAGGGAAGTGGAATGACATCATTGAGTGAGACATTGTATCCTCCATTCCCTTTTAGGGGCACCCCTTCATTACCAAAGGCCCTAATGGCATATTGTGGCAGTAACCCTTAATATTCTCCAACACGTAGTCATAGAACCTTTAAACATCACATAGTTACATCAGTAACAAGGACTGACATGACGAAGAGAGCAATCGGAATGAAGATTGCTCAGTTAGACCAAAGTGAGCAGTCTAGCTTCTGGAGCAATCCGATTGGCTCCAAATGGCTCCCTTCAGTAATGCGGGAGTTCAAAGATTGAGCCATGGAGAAATGCAGGGAGATTCAACTGTCTAGTCACTTCCGGGGGAGCCAAGCTGTCAGGTAGACCCGAGAGCAAGGAGACACAGGAGAACTGTTGAGAAGATCTTCCAGCTCAGGCTGGGAATCCAGGAGGCAGTGAGCGAGGCAGAGAAGAGGCACAGAGAAAAGGCAAGGCACATCTGGATCAGTGGTGCATTCCCACAGGCAAGAGAGACACAAAAGCAGGACACGAGGCAAAGGAGCTTCACAGCAGCAAGGGAAGCCGGATCAATGCGCAGTCCACTGCCAGCCGCAGAGACGAGCCCAAAGCGGAGAGAGAGAACGGAAGCTGAGAGGGACCTGAGCAAGGTCAGAGAAGCCACAGGAGCTGTTCTAAAGCTGTTGAGCCCACAGTGAAAGGCTGGGCCCTGCTGTGGGGTGGGACCTGGAGAAGGCATTCCTGGTGCCTAACTAGAATGAGAGGCACATTCCCTACGGCTTACATCACAAACTGAGTTTAATATTCCCTGTTTTTGAGGAGATACAAATACACCAGTGATAAGAGGAACTTGAGGAAACACATTTGCCCCTAGATATTGAAAGTGAATGGACATATGAGAGAACCTGGCAGGAGAGTATACCAGGTGTTTTGCGAGTCTGGGACCTGCACCCAAGTTGTGATATTGTGAAACGCGAATCCCAAGGAAAACTCATGCCCTTAGGAATTTGAATTGCATTTGTGGTATTTTGAAAAGAGTATCCCAAGAAGAATCATGCCGTAATATTTTGAATTGAACTGAATGTGGAAAAGACTTGAAGAAGGGAGTCATTTAGCCTGGAGTGAATTGCAACACCAACAGGAGGGGTTATCCTCTTTGTTCACAAAGAAACTGGTTATTCTTTTGAACTTGTGTCTTGGTGGAGAGAAACCTGGGGAAGGAAGCCAATCCCTGGAACTGTGAACATTTTCCATTTGCAACCTTTCTTGGATGTATCCCTTTTTTTGTCGAACTTGAACATTTGTGCCCTTTTCAATCCAAAGATAATATCCTTAACACCTTAGAGTTACGTTTAGAAAGAGAGGGCTAGGATAGGGTTTCAGACATTGGAGAATTTTGCTCTGGACCTCTTGACCCAGGACAGACCCCTAGTTTTGGTTGAGGTTGAGAAATTGCTCCTAGATTAGGGACAGTGTGGAATTTCCGAACCCCTTTTCACTTCAATAACAATGTACATCAATTACCATTAGTCCTCTATGTCCACGTCTCATTCCTGGGTTCTCACATACGGTATCAGCAAAGGGGATACGACTCTGCTGATTCAAACTGGGGAACCCATCAGAATCCTACATCTTTATTGATTTTCGAGAAGGGCACCTCACATGATTTTGATCATTAAGCAACTGCAGGGAGAGGAGTTCACTATTGAAGTAGTCACTAATGAAAAGGTCTTTAACATCAAGCAAATAATAGTGGATGAATATCAGATCCCAGTTGGGTGTCAGCAACTACTTTTCCAAGGACACCCTCTATCAAATGCTCTGAGATGATCGGAGTATGCTATAAAACCTACTAGTAAGAAAAATCTCTTTGTTAAAACGAGTAGAGATCTACCACCAATAACCTCTGTGTAGATTAAATCAAGTCTCAAGAGACCCACTAAAATCCTCATAGAGAACGGTATTCCCCAGTCATTAGTAAAAGAGAGAAAGTTGGAGATTCTATCAGAAGGGCTTCTGAAATCGAGTGTTCCACCTGAGCAGATATCCAAGAAGGGAATAGAAACCCCTCAACAACCAGAAGGGGAAAATTTGTTTTCCTTTTTATTTGGTCAAGCAGAAGATCCTATTGAGAAAAAGGATCTTCGTAATTCTAAAAGGAAACTAACCCCTCTGACAGACAGCCTTTTGAAACATCAACTAGAACTGAGGAACTTTTGACCAAGCCTTTCCTGAACGTAAAAATGGCCTCACTAAAGACTCTATTGGCACAGTTAACAGCCCATCAAATTCAAGCGGAGCTACAATTTCAGGCCGGATTGGACAAAATTGTTGCCGCCCAACAAAGACCCATTCTTCCCCACGGAGTAATGCAACCCTATAGCGATGTAGAGGACTTGGGAATTTTGCTCTCAACTTCAAAAGATTGGGCCAGCAATTTCAGTGGGGGGATGATTTAAAAACATGGCATTTAGGTCCATTATTAAGGGGAGAACTGCAGAACTCATATCAACTTTTAAACCCCCTAGATACAGCAAAGTTTAATGAGATCAAACAGGAGCTATTTCAAACAGTCAGTCAAACAGACTATTTCTACAGACAAAAATTACGGGAGATTAGGTGAAATCCTAGGGAGACACCTATAGAATTGGACGCCCGAGTGCAGAACACCATGTCCTTATGGCTAGGAAAGAAAACCCTGCTAGAAGTGATAGAAACATTAACTGTAGAACAATACATTACTTCCCTACCACCCTTCCTGTAGAAGGCCATCCTTCAATTAAATAAACCCACCATGGCAATGGCTGTTGAAACAGCCCAAAACTATACAGAGGCTAATAGACACCTTAAATAAATCAGGGATGAAAGACCCCAAAAAGGGAGACAGGAGGAATGCAATCAGTAAAGAAAGAGGAGAAACAAAAGTAGAGGAGGGGAAAATCTTTAAACCACCCATGATCATATGATTTTCCTGTGGTCAATCTGGACACTTGTCTAGACAACGTCCATTGAACAAACAAGAAAAACCTATGGAAATTGGTTATATGACTGGGAAATAAGCTTCCCTGAGAAAGAATTCATAGAGACCAGAAGTAACTATTACTGTGGAGTTACTCCATTTAAAGCCCATGATTCTGCATTACTAACCGTGGTACCAGTTAGAGCCTTAATTGATTCTGGTAATAGACAAACAGCAGTGAGAGCTGAGTTTATCCTGACTGGGAAGTTAGGAAAGGGAATTCCTGTAAAAATCATATGTGTTCATGGTGATGAGGAAATATGTCATCAGACCCTAGTAACCATCCGGGTTCAAGGTGAAACAACTCAGATTAAGTCTGCTGTTATTCGAGACCTACCAGAAGAGATTATCATTGGTATTGATTTTGCAAAATATGAAGCCCTCATGAAAAATTCTTTTCCTTTTCTTATTACCGTTTTGATTCTTGGGAAGAAGAGGGATTTGTACCAGAAAGCCCTATCTGGAAGTGGGAGACCAAACTTGAGGAAGAAACTCCCTGCCCAGAGGAAACCCTGAATCAACGCAAGGAGTTGAACCCCTGGGCAAAAATCCAGAGAGTTAGGAGAAGGGTATGTGATGAATCTGATGATGTCATCATTCCTTTCCCTAAAGGTAGCTTTGCCACATGTGGCCAGGGGACAGCAGCCACTACCTAATCCTGACCCTGGAGGTGGCAATTTGAGGGAGGGCCAAATGGACCGAGGTGACCCTCAGGGAAGTGGAATGACATCATTGAGTGAGACATTGTATCCTCCATTCCCTTTTAGGGGCACCCCTTCATTACCAAAGGCCCTAATGGCATATTGTGGCAGTAACCCTTAATATTCTCCAACACGTAGTCATAGAACCTTTAAACATCACATAGTTACATCAGTAACAAGGACTGACATGACGAAGAGAGCAATCGGAATGAAGATTGCTCAGTTAGACCAAAGTGAGCAGTCTAGCTTCTGGAGCAATCCGATTGGCTCCAAATGGCTCCCTTCAGTAATGCGGGAGTTCAAAGATTGAGCCATGGAGAAATGCAGGGAGATTCAACTGTCTAGTCACTTCCGGGGAAGCCCAGCTGTCAGGTAGACCCGAGAGCAAGGAGACACAGGAGAACTGTTGAGAAGATCTTCCAGCTCAGGCTGGGAATCCAGGAGGCAGTGAGCGAGGCAGAGAAGAGGCACAGAGAAAAGGCAAGGCAGCATCTGGATCAGTGGTGCATTCCCACAGGCAAGAGAGACACAAAAGCAGGACACGAGGCAAAGGAGCTTCACAGCAGCAAGGGAAGCCGGATCAATGCGCAGTCCACTGCCAGCCGCAGAGACGAGCCCAAAGCTGAGAGAGAGAACGGAATCTGAGAGGGACCTGAGCAAGGTCAGAGAAGCCACAGGAGCTGTTCTAAAGCTGTTGAGCCCACAGTGAAAGGCTGGGCCCTGCTGTGGGGTGGGACCTGGAGAAGGCATTCCTAGTGCCTAACTAGAATGAGAGGCACATTCCCTACGGCTTACATCACAAACTGAGTTTAATATTCCCTGTATTTGAGGAGATACAAATACACCAGTGATAAGAGGAACTTGAGGAAACACATTTGCCCCTAGATATTGAAAGTGAATGGACATATGAGAGAACCTGGCAGGAGAGTATACCAGGTGTTTTGCGAGTCTGGGACCTGCACCCAAGTTGTGATATTGTGAAACGCGAATCCCAAGGAAAACTCATGCCCTTAGGAATTTGAATTGCATTTGTGGTATTTTGAAAAGAGTATCCCAAGAAGAATCATGCCGTAATATTTTGAATTGAACTGAATGTGGAAAAGACTTGAAGAAGGGAGTCATTTAGCCTGGAGTGAATTGCAACACCAAGAGGAGGGGTTCATCCTCTTGATTGACAAAGAACTTGGTTATTCTTTTACACTTTTCTTTTGGTGGAGAGAAACCTGGGGAAGGGAGACATTCGCTGGAACTGTGAACATTATCCATTTGGAACCTTTGTTGCATTTATAACTTTTTTGTTGTACTTGAATATTTGTGCACTTTTCAAGCCAAAGACAATACCTTCAACACCTTAGAGTTACTTTTAGAATGAGAGGGCTATGATAGGATTTCAGACACAGGCCATTTTTGCTTTGGACATCTTGACACAGGAAAGACCCTTTGTTTTCTTTGAGGTAGGGAAATCCCTCCTAGATTAGGGACAGGGAGGCATTTTTCAGCCCTTTTATCATTTCAAGGAATGTTTATATCAATCACCATGAGTCCTCTGTGTCCGCGTCTCATTCCTGGTTCCTCACACAACACAGGGACTGCAGATCTATTACTACATGTGCTTAGAAATCAGCACACACTTAAAGCAAATCAATGTTGAGTTAATGCTTGCTGTTTCCACCTTACTGATGCAATCATTTCTTCTTTGAAGAGTGTGAGATACTTAATTCTGAACTGCAGCCCGTTCAGTCACTCATTACCCTCCACAGAGGCAATGTGCAGATATGCAACAGTGTTTCTATGTTAGAGCCATAAGACTATACACTTAAAGTGAACCCCAATTCAGGTTACTAAGCCACTAATGGACATATTGCATACTAATCAATGTACTACATGTGTTGCTTTCTTTTACTGTGGCATGAAAAAGGGGGAAACCAGGTTCTGGTGACTAAACCAGGACAAGCTTCATCTGGTTCAGATTAGCTGGTGACAAGGCCAGCACAGGGTGCACAAATATGAGAGTCTGACGAGGAACCAGCTCATGTGCATGTGCATGATGCATGTGTTCTAATAGGAGTGCATGTGTGACTGTGAAACATATTATCAAAGGAAGAAACAACAACAGGTTGCTCCCTAACCCTCTTTCCGGTTACCCTTGATCCCGCTTCCCATAGACTGTACAACACCCTCTCCCTCCTACCCCTTGGGGGTCAGCGAACCAAGCAGTGTCTCTGTTCCTGCATGGCTGGTGCACCTTTAGTGGGGTAGTTGCCACTGAAGCATTCTGCTCCTGTGAGGAACATACTTGGGACCTGACAGAATAGCAAGCTCACATATTCTCTTTCACCCAGGAAGGCTGCACCAAGATCAAACTCTGGCCAACATTTTGTGCGCAGAGTTGACTGCTGCTAGAGCAGAGCACGGAGGTAATTGCTGCTAGAGCAGAGTCCGCTGCAATTTCAGCCCTGGGGCAACAGATGACTGCCCAGGCTACCCGTTGCTGTTCATTGGAGCAGTCACTAGAAGACATACCACAATGACCAACACTGCCTCAGAGGCTACCGCTCAGGGAACCAAGACTGTGCCATTTCAGGTGATATAAAAAGCTGTTATTCCTTTGGCCCAACCAGAACTATGTGCAGGGCACCCATGGGGTTTTCCAATATTTCTGACCCAATGTCAATTACACTATCAGACGAAGCCCGAAGCCTTTGCATCGGCACAGACCTGGATGGCCTTTGTGATTTCTTACCTAACTGTGGATGCAGCTACCTGGCCAAACCCCCTCATTCAAAAGTGTAATGCCTTATTGTATAGTTGGACAGAGTTTAAGAAAGGGGTTTGGAAGCATTTTCAATAAGCCCACCACAGCTTTAGCCTTAGATAGAGAACTTGTTATGTTAAGAAAATATAGAAAAGACCTTACAACTTACAAAACACAATTCATATAAGGCAGAATGGCAGGAGGAAAAGAGATTGGGCTTGATTCAGGTTGTATGAGTACCAGGTGATTCACTTTGGGCTGTTTAGTGCTTAAGCAGCATTTCAGTAAATCCTGGATGAGGCTCTGTAAGGCCTCTTAGATCTGTGTGCTGTCGTATACATCAACATTTTGATATTCACTGATTCAGAGGAGGAACATGTTAACCACATCAAGACCATTCTACAAAGACTCAGTGAAAACAAATTGTACGCAAAATTTGAAATAAATATTTTTCATACCAAGAGGGTCGAATGTCTTGGTTACACACTATCACCAATGTGGCTAAAATCGACAGGGAAAAGGTTGTAGCTATTTTAGCCTAGCCCGATCCAATGACAGTCAAGGAGGTTCAAGCTCCACTAGGGTTTGCACATTTGAATAGACGATTCATTCACAACTTTCTCGAATGATCACTCCCATTGTGGTGCTGCTGCACAAGGGCGTTCAGTATCAATGGACGGATAAAGCAGAAAAAGCATTTCAGGAACTGAAGAAAGCCCCAGTCTTATGACATCCAGACCCTTTGTTACCACTTAGCATAGAAATGGACGCCACTAGCTATGTTTTGGGGGCAATCTTGTTGCAAAAAGATCCCATGTTGGGTATGTTACATCCTGTCACTTATTTTTCTCACAAGCTTACACCCCAGAAACAAACTATACCATAGCTGATAAGTAACTGCTGGATATTAAGACTGCCTTTCAAGAATGACGTCATTATCTTGAAAGCGTGAGACATACAATTATGATCGTTACAGATTAACCCACAGTCCTCAAAAATGACACAAAATGAAGTCCATGTCAATTACAATGGTTGCTTTTTTCAGATTTTGTCTATGTAGTTGTTTCAGAGAAAGTTTGGAGAACTGAACACTGGATATCCTCTCTAGATATCTCACAGAAACAGAGCTGTTGTAGAGATACAGCAAAGACAAAGCATACCCCCAACTATAATTGTATTGAGAGTCTGTGTATACAAGTGGATTTGCTCTTTGAGCAAACTATGCACTCTACATTACCTCGGGAAATAGCTAATTGCGCAAAGAAAAGGATGAAACATGCAATGATCTCTGGAATACCGGATGAGAGAAAAAGCATCTATCTGCCAGGAACGTCACAACTTGCCTCTATAATTGTATCACAATTTCATGATGGCAGGGCATCCTGGGATCAAGAAAACCTTGACCTTACTGAAGAGATACTTCTAGTGCCACGGTATGGGAAAGGCTGTCAAACCACATGTGCGCTCATGCAAAAAAGTAGAATATGTGCACGAGCTAAGGCTACCCATGACAAACCTGCTGGATTACTAAGGCGATCAGAAATAGAAATAGACTTTAGAAATAGATCACATCCATGTGAGCCACTGCGTATTGGAGGCATAAACATCTATATCTTCCATTTCCTCTCCTGTTTGATGTCTTACACCAAACACATGGGGTAAGCCTGGAGCTTAGATTTATACACCAGTAGTGATGGGGGCAGTTTGCACTTTGACTCAGTGATGTTTCTAACCCATAGGGTGGAGTCTGTTTTGGAAAATAACATCTCCTATTGCGGGAACTAACTGCGGGAAGCTGTTAAACGGAAGTGTCAGTGGACCCAGTAATATCATAAAGGAATTCTCCTTTTGTGCATTTAAGGTTAGTTATGTATTCAGAGTTTACTATTCCACCATATAGGGATAGATAATTCCCGTTTGATCACCTTTGACGATGGAGCATCCATGTGGTACTTCTTAATTTGGATGGGCTTTTAGTTTTAGTTTAATCAAATAATTTGAAGTAACCTAGCAAATGTATGACATAACTGATGTAATTAAGGAGAAAATTAAGTGCTTTAGAACTGATGTGATCAAGGAGAAAACTAAGTGCTCTAGAAGTACCCTTTAGAAGGGCTGAGTTGTGGCGTGCATTCTGTCGTTGACTTGACTTGACTATAAGAACTTTTGGACACCAATTTATGATGGTTGCACTCTGTCTGGGTGACCCACACGGTATATATTTTATAGACACTCATCTTAAGTAGAAACAGCAGGGGCAGCAGGCTGCTGCTCATGTGTACATATATTGGTTGTATATTTGGTTTTAAAACAAAACAAAAATGATTATAGCATGTTGTCATCTTAATATAGGACACTTATGAATTTATGTCTCCTATTTTCTTTAGAATGTAAAATTGTGTATCTCCTGATGAAGACGTTATTAAAATAAAATATCACGTCGAAACCGGTAGAGAATCCTGAGATGAGGCCGTGGTTGAAGATTTTGGCGACCCATCTCAATCATCTGACCACTTTTATCATCTATTGTGGCCAAACAATCTTTCTATAAATAACTCTATGAATTAATTATATGTCATTTTTTAATAGATTTTAGAGATTGTGTAATTTTTGTAGTTTTGTACAAATTGGATGGTTGACGGTTGTATGTGGATGAATGAGTGTACAATTGAATAGGATGTTTTTTACTATTGTATAGATGTGTTCTTAAAGTTTTTTCCTGCTATGTGAATTGTTGCCATTTAGTGCAGATTAAAATCATGATTTGAATCATTTATTTAAGTTGTATCAGGTTTAATACATTTCCCTGATTCCCATTTGAAAATTGTTTCCTTTGGATGTTCTTTCTGCGATCTACTAAATCTCAAGACAACAGTTGTTCTTTCTGCGATCTACTAAATCTCAAGACAACAGTCAATGAAATGTACAAACTGATAAAAGTAGTTACAACAGACTATCTAAAGATCAACTATTTAAAAGCAGTTGGTGGGAAACCAACAATTTCAAGGAGAAGGGAGACATTCTACTGACTTTGAGTTATTAAGGGTAGGGTCAGATATTCTTAGAGTTGGATGGTGGACATTTTCATTTCTAGCCATTCACTGATGACTGATGAAAACCTTAGCTATTTTCTTTAGGTAGGGAAGCCCTGTAGTATAGGGAAAGATATGCTTTATTCATTTTCTTTAATAAATGTACCAGTGAAATGTCTAAGTAGAATCTGTGTCCTTCTTCTAACCTAGCACATATGGTGTGAGGGGTGGGATGTTGAAGTCCCGAAATAGAGACCAAGCACACCTTCCTAAGAATACATGGCAACACCTACTGACAGCCTACCACTGATAAGCTTGTTAGGGATAAAACATACCTTAACATAAAGGAAGAACCCCACATTAGTTAATCCTAATCCCCTGAATTCACAGTTACCAGACGATTCCAAGGTTGAAGAACCTGAAGATACAGCAAACGTTAGTGAAAGATTAGACGAGTGAGAGGAAGCAGAGAGTGGGGATTCTCAAAATTCGACATCTGAGGGTAAACCTAATTCCACTATGAGCACCCTAGAGACGCTCCTGGATCAGTTGGTAAACCACCAAATATAAGTGGATCAATGCTTCAAGGAAGGACTAGACCAAGTAAGAAAGGGAACACACCACCAGATCGTTGACTATGGGGTAATACAACCCTGTCAGTAAGGAGAGGATTTAGGGGCCTTATTTATAAATGTTGAAAGGCTGGCTGCTCAGTTTAATTGGGATGAAGGAGTAGAAATGTGTTACTTTGCCCTATTGTAAAAAGGGGACGTACAAGCCTCCTATCAGCAGGGGCGCCATCAGGGGGTGGCCAAGGGGGGCCACGGCCACCCTTATAAGAATGCTGGCCCCCCCTGTGGCCACCCTTGCGAAAAAGCGCACAAATATATATATGTATTTCTTTTGCACTCAACTGTGCATGGACAATAAAATGCCCAGTTCTGTGCAAAAAAAATATTTTTTTTGTTGCTTTTTTGCCGAGGCCCGAGGCCTACGGCTGCCAGCCATGAAGGACTGGAGTCAGGATGGACCCGGAAATAAACCCGCCTGGACGCGCGCATTTTTGCTTTAGCTCACACTTCCAGGGCAGGCTGTGTTTATTTCTGGGTTTCACTTTCAATTCCATTCAGTTCCTTGCACGGCTGCAAGTTGCGCCCACGTGTGTGCAGCACAAACCTTTGGACAGACACACGCTGCCAATGCTTTTGGATTCAGGCAGTGGCACTGCATGCCACTGAAAAGGAGACCTGAGCTGAGATTCCACCAGCAGGCATGCACTTCAGGGGGAGCTGAGGTAAGCAGTGTCTGTGTGTGGCACACTCCCCTGACTTATCACTCACATATGGCTGGGTCCTGGCTGGAAAGAATTGTCAACATTGATGTTATTTAGGGGTCTCCCTTGCTACCCCTGTGGTCTCACTTGCTACCCGAGGTAAATACATTTTTAAAAAAGTGTTGTTTTTTGTTTAAATGCAAGGTCCTAGTTCTTTGGCTTACGCCATGTGGCTCTTTGCTTCTGGAGTGGCTGGCTTTCATGTTCAGGGCTTGGATTTTATTTTTTTATGAACTCTGGTTCCACAAGTCTAACACTTTCAGCAGTGTCCCTAAATAAGAAAGAATAGGAATACCAAGGAATTTGTCTTTGGAGAATTCTATACAATAACTGCTAGACTCAATAAAGGTTTATTTCAGGCACACTTCAGGGGGAGTCACTGATTTCGTCTTTTCTTGAAAACCTCAACTCAGCCTTTCATCCTTCTGAGGTCGATAAATGAGTACCAGCACAGGTTGGGTGATATTGTATGTATATTTGTTCTATATAAAGCGCTTAAGCGTAAGTGCTATATAATAGCACATCAGTATCATTTGGCCATGGGCGTCTGATTGCATTCACAGTTATTTAGTAATATGGGCCTCTACACACTGATATTAACGATACACATGGTGATCCATTCTTGTATGAAATGCATATCGCATTATAGTGATATCGTAACCATATGTTTTGTAGCGTGCTTAGGAACAATGCTATGTGATGCCACTTCCTGTTTTGTCAAGGGGCGAAAGGTTGTGTTCCATCGCTTCCTGTGATATCACTTCGGGGTGGGGTCAAACTTCCGCTACCCCTGGAGTTTTGGTCAAATGAGGTCCCTGAAAGTCAACAGCCTTTAAGGATGCCCGAGGAGTGATGCTTTCTTCTAGTATTTGAACACAACCAACAACTTATGCATTTAATCAGTGACGTTAAAAAGAATTCACTGAAGGTGTTCATATTTCCTGAAAAATACATGTTGGACATAATGAGGGAGGCGCAGGATTTACACAGAACAGCAATTTGCCATAATGGTTTGCCTTCCACAGCCTAATGGTCTGGACATTAATGAAATAACATTAACTCCCTTGAAGAAGTATCTTAGAGCAGTCTTTTTAATATTGTTTGCATGGCAATGTGTCTAAGTAATTTTAATGCTTCTGTACACTGCTAAATGCCTAAGGAATGTGAATCTTTGAATTTATGGCTGTCAGGCGAGGTGCCTCTTGAATGTGCATGTGAAATGTGTCTCGCGTGTAAACGACTAGGGCATTTTCCATAATTTTGGCAGCTCGGCGGTTTGAGTTATTTTTTTTAAATATCAAGGACCCTTACTTGAGAGACCTGATGGGGTAGAAAGCATCAAACCTGTTACTCTTTTCTAATAGATTTGCAATTCTTAGTATTTGAAGCATGGTGAAACTGTGACCAAAAAAAAGGCAAGAGAACCTAAAATAAAAAGAGTGACACTCATTTGTCTACGACGGTTTGGCCCTTTTTTACAACTATCTAAGATGCGTAATAGAGTACAGATGCTAGCGGTCAGTGGTTTCAGTGTACCAAAAGAAGTAGTAGAACTATGTTCCCTGCTGGCTTGCTCCCGCTACCCGCAAACCCCATTGCCACGCCTCCTCCCACGTGCAATCCAAACCTCCAAACAAATGCGCCTACTGTTTAAGGGAATGTTCAGTGCGGTGCACTGAAGTGCAAGATTCAAAATCTTCCTACACTTCTATTTTAAAATGAAACCATTCCAGAAGATTTCTTTTTAAACAAAAAATATAGGAACCGTAAAAGAAAAAAAAAAAAGCAGTCCGTTGGGTGCTCAAGAGTAGAGGGAGAGAAGAGGGTTTGAACTACTTGCGGACACAAAACATGCCACAGCCCAATGCAGGCCTTTTGATCTGCCTCTGGCTAGGAGATTAGGCTCTGCCATAGCAGGGAGTGATGGAAATCGGGTTCAAAATGGTATTTGCGTGGTAGCCAGACACATTTCAAAGTAAACTAGTGAATGCAAGTTTAAACAGCCTATTGTTTCTTTTGTCTTCTGCAGAAACTGTTTGTGTTTGTGGCAGGGTCATATGTGCATCAAAGATGGCTAGAGGTACAGAGGGACATGTTTCAGGGGGCCCCAAGAGAGTTTCAAAGATTGATAGAGACACACTGGGCCTGTAGGTACAATGCTTGCAAGACAGTGAGGGACAGACTGCCAGCCCTCATACGTCTACTAAAAGAAATATCTGAAGAGAAAAATGGTGACAGAGCTGTAGAGGCAAGAGGTCTATTAGCCCAAATCGAGTTAGAGTTTGCTGGCCTCCTTTTAACATTCACACATGTTTTTGGTGACATAAAACACCTGTCAGATATTTTACAGTCCCCACAACTCAATTTAGGAACGGCAGTTATCCTTGTTGATTCACTTGTTGACACATTAAACAGTTATAGAGAGGGCTCTGTCTTTAATGAGATTTGGAACAATACTATGACCCTTGCTGATCGATGCAACATCGCTGTTGCACCTCTAGGGCGTCAGGTCACACCAAGTTCTAGGCTTGAAGGGTATTACATTTCCACGCCTATATTTCAAAGGCATGCGAATACAGATAAAGAGTAATTGCGGGCAGGTACATTTATTCTATTTGTTGATGTGCTTCTCTCTGAGGTGAAGAGAACATATTCTAAAGAAAATTGTGCCGTTATGCAAGGGATACAAGCCTGGAATCCCTCCAGTCCCACATTGTGTGAGAAAAAGGTAGTGTTTCCATTTGCCTCGCAATAGAACTGCAGCAGTGATGATCTAGAATAAGAGATCCCTCATGTCAAGCGAATTCTTGATAGGAGGCAAACTAGTGGTATTGAAAAACAGACCAGTTTAATAGAGCTCACAGTCTTCCTTGAGCCATATAAGGAAGTGTTCCATTAGATGTTTAAACTTTGCAAAATTGCACTTGCATTACCTGCGAGCACTGCAGCATGTGAGCATAGTTTTTCTGTTCTAAAGTTAATCAAGACTACCTTGAGAAATACAATGAGTGATGAGCGATTGAGCTATTTGGGGTTGTTAAGTGTAGAGTCAAGAAGGGATAGGGCAATAAATATTGATGATTTTTTGGATGTGTTTGACAAAAGACACAGCAACAGGCGATTAAAACTATATTAATAATACAATAATAATGAATAGGCTGAGTACTGAGTAGGCTACATTAAAATGTATATTGTTGTCCATGATCATGCACTTTTGCTTTGTTCATGTTTAGTTTGCAAGAAGACATACAAAAGAATGTAGCCAAGAAAAGCGGGGATGTAAATAGGTTGAGCAGGCTATACAAAAATATATATTCTCCATTATCATGCTTTTTGTTTCCTTTTTGTAAGTATATATTTTAGTTTACAAGAACACACAGCAACATGAACCAAATACAGTTGTATTGAAAAATGTTTAGGCCACTGTGTTGTTTTTTACTTGAGTAGGCGTGTTCTCAGTAAATGTTTTGTTCCTTACAATCAATGTGCTCCCTTAAATTAAAGCTGTATATTTGTCTTTTCAAGTCAAAGTCGAACAACTATTCTGTTTGAAGAACAATAAATTGTCTAACATGCATATACACATCACATATTCCTTACATAGCACAAACAGGATTGTGGAACTCAAAATGTTAACCTTACTGATATAAGTAAATGTGCATCAGATACATTAATTAGTTAACTGTTAAATAATGAATTCCTTAACTCTCATATATACATAGTTTTCAACTGGACTACAAACTACATCGGCATAATAGATTTCTTGAAATTCAGTTATGTGTTTGTTTTGGTGCCACCCCAAGATTTACTGGGGCCTCATCAGGCCACCCCTATAAAAGATTTCTGGGGGCGCCACTGCCTATCAGACTATTAATCCATAGGGAAACAACCCATTCTCTAAAATAAAAGGAGCCCTGCTATAAAGAGTAGGACAGACAGAGAGCTTCTACTGATTAAATTATTGGGAGATCCCTCTTCTAGGTAAGGAAACTCCATTAGAATTAGTGGCACAAGTCCAAAAGACCTTCTCCCAGTGGTTGAGAAGAAAAATCATGTCCGAAGTATTGGAAACCTTAGCCTGAGAACAGTTTATTCATACCCTACCTCCCTCCCTACAACTAAGTATCTTATAACAACATAAACCCTTGTTTGAGACAGCCATTCACGTAGCCCAAGAGTAACACTTACCTTACGTCTTGCAGGGACGCCTGGTCGCCTTGTCAAGTGTCCCACCACACCTGTCTACCCAAGTACGTAAGGCGTAATTGAAAGGTGCTCGAAAGGGTTTAGGGCAAAAGGAGGTAGGGTTAATAGTGAAGAGGACCTCACCCGGGTCGCTTGTTCATCAGCAAGTTCCCCTGGAGGGAAAAGTAATGTCTGACTACTGGTTCCTGACTTTCCCCGGTTCCAAGGGCAACCCTATGGGGATTGGACACACCATATAATGCAGGTGATTAGCAGATCCTAAACCAGTTGCGTCACTGGCTTTGGTCCAGTCCAGCTGTGACTAGAGAGGTTCTTCACAACCTATTGCTTGCTAGGAAATAATACAATGTTTTGGATTGTCTCTGGGACTTTGGGTGATGTCTTGCTTGGTTCTCCCAATTAGCTGAATGGCCTGGATTGTCGTTGGGTTCTTGGGTGTTTCTGTGCATGTGGAAGCGTGTTGCACTGTGTCTTATGTCTTCAGAAAGCTAAGGTTGCCTGTGCTATGCCAATGCCAATACACTTTGGCAGTTATTTTTTTATTTTTTTACTAAGCAATTTGTTAACAACTCATTACTCATGCATCGTTACATTCATACATTTGAAATGTATCCAGAGTTTGAATTTAAACAGAAAACAGTCCCATTCCCGTTCCTCCCCACAACTCCTTTGAGACTAGACGAGTTGCATTGGGCGATTGTAGGCACTGGAGTACATGTGTTCTAGTTGGGCATCTTGCCTCTGACGGGTCTGTTCATTCTTTATAGGTATTGAGGAAAGGGGCCCATTCCATTTCTCTGCTTGGGGATATATCGTGAAGCGCACCTGTAGTGTTCTCCATGTCATATATTTCTCTGGCTTTTCGAGCCCAAACTGTCTCTGTTGGGAGCATCAATGATTTCCAGGTTATGGTTACTAGCAATAAGAAGTGTGGCATATGGGGAAGCCTTACCCAATGGTCTTCCTGCTCTTCCAGACCGAATAGGACTAGGCTGGGATTGCACTCCCTTTCCACTCTGTCGATCCTTTTGATCCATGCTAAGACCTCCTTCTAGAACTCTTGGATTTTTGGGCAGGCCCACCACATGTGCCAATAGTCTGCTTGGTCCCCATCATTCTCTCCAGCATTGGGGGCTGGTTTGGTTGAACATCTTGGCTAGACGTTTCAAGTCATAGTGCCATCTGTGTAAAGGTTTTAGGCCGTGTAGCTTATATTGAGCGGCGATGGAGGTTTTGTGGGCTGATATACACATTTGTTTCCATAGGTGGTCTTTCATCTTGCGGCCCAGATCCGTCTCCCATCTCTTTTTCAGGGCTCTTTTTTAGTGGAGGAGGCTTCACTTAGGATTTTTTCCAGGGTTGTTAGATCTCTTTGTAGCTTATCCTTCCATTTGGGAACCATTAAAGCTCCTCTCAGTTGTAGGAACAGAAATGGTCCAAGGGGCTTGAGTTGGAGGCATGTTTCCATCTCTTGATAAGAGATGCATTTGTTCCCTTTCACCATTTGCCCTACTCTTTCCAGGCCTGCCTCGAACCATTTTTGGAAGCAGTGTGGCACCTGGATTTTATTTCTGATGGGGGGCCCATATGTTGCTCAGTGGTGAGGGCCATGTTGTGTGTCCCTTCATTTACCCTTTGGTCCACCAGAGTTTTTGCAAGGGTCCCATTGCATAGTGGGTGTGCACTTTCATTGGGAATGATGATTTTGGAGCCCATAGCCATTCTCCTAGTGTCACTCGTCTTAGAAGATGGTTTTCGATTGTTACCCATTGCTTGTGCTTATCTCTTCTCAGATGCGGAACCAGGGCCCTGATTTGGGCCGGTAGATAGTATATATAGCAGTCTGGGAGCCCCATTCCCCGCTCCTCTTTGCCTCTTGTCAAAGTGTTGTAAGTTATTTGCTTTCTCTTCCCCTGCCACAGAAATTTTAGGAGTTTGGCTTTCAGCTCGCCAAAGTGTTTTCCCGGGATGTCAATGGGTAGCATCTGGTATTGGTACAGGACCTTTGGAAGGATTACCATTTTGATTGCGTTAAGGCGGCCCAGACATGATATTGTTCGTTTTTCCCACCTGTCTAGGTCTGTTGTTAAGTCTACCATTGGGAGTGATGGGGGGGGGGGGGTGTTGCTTCGTAGAGGTCCTTTGTTTTCTTTGTGATGTTAATACCCAAATATTTTAACTTTAGACGCCCTGTCGGTATTGCACCCATGTCTTGGGTCACTGCTTCAGGGTTATCTGGGCTATTGTAGGGGAATAGTATGGATTTTTCTTTGTTCACTTTTAGTCCTGCCCAAATTCTTGTATGGCCCCAAGGACTATGGGTATTGAGGCCACTGGGTATGCTAAGTATAGGAGGATATCCTCAGCGAACATTGCAAGTTTGTGTTCGTTCCTCCCCACCATAATCCCCTATATAGTCTTCTCATTTTTGATTGAGTTTACCAGTGGTTTTATTGATAGGGTGTATGGGAGGGGAGAGAGGGGGCACCCCTGTCTGGTTCCCCTGTATAAGTTGAATTCTTGTGATAGTTTGCCATTTACTACCACTTTTCCCCTGGGAGTTTTGTAGAGTTCCTGGATTCCTCTCACAAATCATTCTTCGAAACCCATGTTTTTAAGTATGGCCCAGAGGAAGCCCCATTCCACTCGATCAAATGCTTTCTCTGAGTCTAGGCTTAGTAGCACCTGTTTCCCCTCCTTTTCCCCCGTATACTCCATGATACCCAGTGTTTGCACATGGCATTGGCCCCTTGTCTCCACTTTATAAATCCCACCTGGTCTGGATGTATCAGGCGGGGCATGATTTCCTCCATGTGTGAGGCCAGGATTCTTGTATATATCTTTGCGTCTGTGTTTAATAATGATATAGGATGGTACAACTTGCAGCATGTTGGGTCTTTTCCGGTTTTGGGAATGATTACTATGTGGGCTATTGTGAAGGATGGCGGTGCCTGGCCTATTTCCTTTATATGGTTAAATAGCTTGGCCATATGTGGGGCCAGGATATCCGAGAATTTATTTTAGAAGCCCATGGTGTATCCATCTTCCCCTAGTGCACCCCCCGCTGGGAGCCTTTTTATCGCTGCTTTTGTTTCTTCAGGGGTTACGGGCGATTCTAGGAGTGCCTGCTCTGTGTTAGACAGGTGTGGTAAGCCCGCCCTGGCAATATAATCCTGCATTTCTGTCCTGTCCCGGTGCCCTCCGTGGTGTATAGCTTTTTGTAATAGTTTGCAAATTGGTTAGCTATTCCCTCTGGTGTTGTGGCATAATCCCCTTCTTGCGTTTTAATCTTGCGAACCCATCTCTCTGCCCTTTAAATTTGAAGTCTAGCCACTAACAACTTGTCTGCTATGTCCCCTTTTTCGTAGAATTTTAGCTTTAGGAATTTCAGTTTGCGGATTGTGGCTCCAATCCCCAGTATTTTCAATTCTTCCCTTTTTTATGTGAGTGTGTCGAGCTGCTCTTTTCGATATGTCCATTGGGCGTGTCATTTATCTTCCAAGTTAGTTATTTCTTTGCCCTATCTTTCCTACTGAAGCCTATGTTCCCTTTTTCTTTCATAGCTCCCTCTCTCATCAGTAATCCCCTGCAAGTGGCTTTCCCTGCTTCCCATAGTGTTGTGGTTCCCACCTCCCCATTCTCATTTATTTGGAAGTATTCATCGATTGCCGTCTTTAGCTCTTGAGCAAATAGTTTATTCCACCACAGGAACTTATTGCAACGCCATCTAGTGTTCTGGTGTCCCGATCCCTCCATGTCTAGGGTGGCAATAACCATATCATGATCTGACCAGGCGACTGGTCTAATGGTGCTTCCCCTTATTCTTGGGAGGAGTTCTCTATTAGTCAGCAATCAATTCTTGTAAAAGTATCATGGACACTGGACCTAAATGTGTATCCCTTCTTCTCTAGGTTCTGTGATCTCCATATGTCTAGGAGGCCTCCATCACTTAAGTTTCTCCTAAATTTGTTTCCTATTGTGTTTGGGGGTTCCTTGGGTTCAACCCGTGTTGCTTGTCTGTCTATTTGTGGGTCCACCAATGTATTAAAGTCCCCTCCTATTATTGTGGGCCCCTGCTTTTGTCTATAATGGTGGTTAGGGCCTTCTCAATGAAAGCCCCCTGTCCCTGGTTGGGTGTGTATGCTCCCGATAGTGTAATCTGGGCTCTTTCCCATTCCCCCTGGACCAGCAAGAGCCCCCCCCATTAGCACGTGCACTTCCGGGTTTATTAATTTTACCCACTTGTGCAAAATTATGCCTACTGCCCATCTTTTGTGGTCATCTGAGGCCCAGTATGTTTAGCCCACTCCTTTCCCTCTCATCTGCCTTTCCTCCCCTGCTCTAAGCCTGGTCTCTTGTATGAAAAGGATGTTGGGTGAGGCTTTTTCAAATTCCCTCATAACTAGAGACCTTTTCGTAGGTGAATTAAGTCCCTTAACATTAAGTGTGCCCACCTTTAGGGTATAGGTCCCAGGTCCTATTTTTGCGCTCCCTTTCATTATTACGTTAGGATTACTTTTTCATGACCTCTTCCTCCCCATTCAATTGTTATCCTCTCATGCGGCCCTATCTTGTGTATGCGATCCTGTCTTGTTCCCGTCTGTCTCTCCCCCCTTCCCCTCTTAGAATTGTGAACATAACTAAACAAATGTGGTTGCGCTTTTTGTCATGACCCAGGGTCTCTAAGGTTGAGACACCTTCTTAAAACTGAGGGCCATTAGGTTTTGTGCTCGCCCCTAACGGAGGGAGCCCTTGGATAATCCCTTGTCCCTCCCTCCGTACCTTAGTTGGTTTCTTTGGTTTAAAGGCAGCTCTCGTTTTCCGTGGTCAGGCAGGATGTGAGGTCAGCGGAGATCCCAGCTTGACGTATTTTCTTCCCACCTTGCTTCTCTTTCCTCTTTGAGGTTGTGCTTCTATGCAATGTGATCTTAGTGAATGAGTTCCTTGGGGGTCCAACGGCCCTCTGGTGTCCATCGTTTCCATTAAGTGTTTTAGCACTTGGTTTGCTTCCTCCAGTGTGGTGACTCTGTAGTCTTCCCCTTTGACTTTGAATATCATGGCGAAAGGGTAGCGCCATCTGTACCGGATTCCTCGTTCTGTAAACCAGCTAGCCAGAGGTTTGCATCCCCGCCTGTGGCTCAATTGAAGGTTTGACAAGTCTTGGTATATCTTAATTTTCCTTTGTATTCAATATTATGTACTTGTTTGGCTCTGAGGAGGACCTCGGATTTTTCTTTTTAGCGTAGAAATTTGGCAATTATGGAGTGCGGCCCTCCTCCAAATGCTCTACCACTCTGTGGGTTCTTTCTAATTGCAACAGTTTGCCTCCCTCTGCGTTGAATAGCTGGTTGATTATGTCCTGTACTTTAGTCTCGATTTGAGTCAGTGTCTCCCCCTCTGTTTTCTCCAGTCCAATTATCCGGATATTCAATCTCCTTTCTCTGTTCTCCATATCATCCATTTTGAGGGTAATCTCTTCCTCTCTCAATTCTATGTCTGTCATTCTTGCGTTGATTTTAATTTCCATCGTATCCATGTTGACCTGGTTGTTTTCAAGGCTTTCTACCTTTTCCTCTACCCTGTTAACCTTCCCTCTTAGCTCTGATATGGAGGATTGTATGTCCGAGCTGAGAGGCTTGATTTCCGTCACCAGGCCTGCAATGTCATCTGTGGTGGAGGCGACACTCATCATGGAGGATATTATGGGCGCTGTGTGCTCTTTGAGAGTTTCTCCCCTTCTATATTGCTGGAGTCTGTCCAGGCCTCTTGTGGGGGGGAACTTGTTGAGGGCACCTCTTCTCCTTTGGAGGTCTATGGTGGTACTGGGGAGATTGGGGTCCCCTTCTGTCTTTTGCTTTCTTTCCAGGTTCTGCTCTTGTTTATGCTGTCTTTCTCATTTCAGGGTCTGTGGGGTCCACTGGTTTGTGCTTGACAGTTGTCTGTTAGGGAATTTCCTCGCGTTGTCTCTTGTTCCCGATGTGGAGGTTCTTTTCATTCAGGGCTGCTGGATAAAGTGTGCTATCTACTTTTTTGTGTTGTTTTCGTCGGCTTTCCCCCCATATTTCGTGATCCCAGTGTCTATTGGGGGCCTTCCTCTGCCACCTCTTCCTTGATTTGTTGCCGGGTTGTGGACCCTTTATTAGGGGTAATGGCCTGCATTACTTTTGGGTTGTCTGTGATGGCCTCTGTGATCTTATCAGACGATAACCGGCGTATAGGCCTGTCTAATGGCCTTGTATGCCCCGTTGTGGGCTCACTTCTTTTGATATGCAAATGTCTTTCCCCTGGCTAGTATGGGTTTGCCCGTTACCCCGCTGGTTCCGACATGACTCTTTGCTAATTTGGAGGTAGGGCTCATTGTGGTCCCTTTGTGTCAGCGGCGGAGTGGTCCACCACCCGCCCTCTTGTCTTCAAGGCTCTCGCCTGGGTGTGGCTGCGTATTGGGGACCCAGCTGGGTTGCAGGTTGGCTCCCTTTTCTTCTGGGCTTTGGTAGCTGCCTGGGGGGGGGGTGGCCTCTCACCTGTTATAATCAGATCTTCTGAGCTCTGTGCACGGTGCTTCTAAATAGTTTTCTTTTATCTCTTTTCTTTTTTCCTTTTTTCTTTTTTCCGCGGGTCTGCGCCAGATCACTTCTTGCTTTGTGTTAGAGAGCGTTGTGTCTCCATGGAGATGCCTCACTCCTGTTAGGCCCGGGATTGGACACTGGGTAGGCAGCCTGCTTTAGTAACGCTTTGGGGGATGGCTGAGCGTTTACCCGTCTCCCGGTACTGTATGTGTAGAATTCAGGATGGATGCGTGAGGTATTTTCTATTAGTCCAGATCTGTCAGGCAAGTGCTTCTGGGATGCGTGTCTCGGTCTTTACCTGCCTGAGGTGCTCTGCTAGTTCAGGGTCCACGTGGGATGGCTTTCGTTTTAGCGCTGGGAAGGGTGGGCCTCTCAGGTGGTGAATATATTCTCTGTAATGCAGTTCAGTGGTTTGGGAGGGCTCCTGCTGTTGTGGCACCTCAGGGAAAGATCGTGCCGGCCTCTATTTTCCCCACCGTGAGCTCTGTAATGGTCGGGTCATGCACTTGGATCCTCACCCCCACTCTGGCCTGGGCCATAATCACACGAGCCTCTGCTTCCTCCCGATCACCTCACTGGGCCCCACCGGGCTTACGATTCTATATTCCCTCGTCGGAGCATGCAGTGTTCCCGGGTCCCGCATTCTGCTCCTTGATCACTTCTCCGGTAGCCACCTATGGTCGGGTGCTACCCATGTGAAGGCCTTTTTGGGGGATGGGTGGTTTGCTCTTTTGCCAACTGTGCTTCTGTTGAGGGGGTCCGCCATTCACACCCCTGCCTTCACTGATGCTAGACAGTTCTAGATTTGAGTTGTGCCTTTTATTTCAGGGTCGGGTCTGCTCTTTATCGTCTTTTTATTTCCTCACTGAGAGGAACTGGACTTTAGGCAGCCATTACCTTCTGCGCCCCATAGTGGTCTCCCTTTGTCAGTTATTTTTAATAATGTTACTTTGTTTTCCCCTTCCTTTGTAGGTGCGAAGATGCGCAGAGAAATGCTGACTTTACTTGTTTTCGGTATGAGATTCTTACCAGGTAAGTGTTCGTTAAGTCTTTTAAGAATGCTGGTTCAGGTACATTGCCGGATGACTTATATTGAGTCTGATTATGCTTTTTACACTTCCTTTGGAGGTGCAGATCTGCTGAGCAGGAGTCCATGGTGTAGGAAGCAGACAGCGGCAACTGGAGGAGCCAGAATTCCGTGACACGCAATGTAAGCATTGAGCGCATGGAGTGCCCGGTCAGTGTTCTGATGAATATAAAGAATGCTAAGCAGCGGTGTGGGCCCAGGGTATGCTTTATATAGCCCTGGGCACAACCTGGGTTCATAGAGCATTAACCCTTGCAGACAGCATCCTCAGCGGTGGCCATCTTGGCTGAATCAATGTTGTCTCCATCGCAGCCATCTCATAGTGGCCTTTAGTACAGAGCCAGTTATGCATTAAGGATGTCCAATCCCCATGACCCCCTGATATTAGTGGGCTTCCCCGACCTCCCTGAGCTGTGATAATGACAACACTCCTCATTAAGGCCCCTCTCAACGAATGGGGTTGGGGTTTCTTGGGTTAGTCCCCATGGTGGTGGGTTACAAGGCGTGGAGTGTGGATGTTTGAGGCCGGTTCCCAAGACCTTTCTAAAACCCCATATCCTTATAATGCAGAATGTTACCCACCCTTTTGGAATCTAGGATGTGTTGTACTTTATATTCTGGGTCTGTGTCTTTAATCTGTAGTGGTGGTGGCTTTGTGAATTGTAATGGAGGTATGGTGCCACAAGTAGACACTGACACAAGATTGCATGTTTCAAAACCTTTATTTATTTATATTGAATGGGGGGTTGGGAGAACACCTAGCTTGCCCTAACACTAAAACGGTAGTAATCTCATCCAGGAACTAAATAAAACACAGTCCTGGTCAGTCTTGTCAAAATAATAATGGCTTATGCTAAAAAAAACGAATGTCTGCCCTTACTCTAAAATAAGAAATGGGTGAAGCGATATGTATTGGATCAAAAGAAAATCAGTGTGAAAAACAATGTCAGTGTGACTGAGCAACCGTCCCTCCCCACTTTGGCAGCATGTGGTAAATTGACACACTTGGCTTGGGTGACACACTCTGGCTCCAGACACATAGATGCTGTTCAAAGATTCTGGACCAAGGCCTGCTTGGCCTACCACGACCCAGTTCCTTTCTTTGGTAGTTCAACAAAATCACCACAGTTC
Organism: Ambystoma mexicanum; assembly: GCF_040938575.1. NCBI lineage: Eukaryota > Metazoa > Chordata > Amphibia > Caudata > Ambystomatidae > Ambystoma > Ambystoma mexicanum. The sequence continues at coordinate 579,735,880 of NC_090927.1, read as the reverse complement.
ACAATCACGGCTCAGCTTCTTCTCCGAAAGTACAATATCACCCAGGTCTCCCTATGCCGGGCTCAGACCTTTATATCACAGTTCATGGGGTTCCCGTCCCCAAGCTTTGTATCATATTCACCAGGCTCCTCTCTGTCAGGCTCAAGCCTCTATTTTACTATTCCCACTGTCAAAGACTTTCAAATGTGCAAGGATGTATCTAAGACCTCTGCATGATCACTTCGACCACATTCACTAGGCTCCCATCCATCTGGCTCAAGCCTCTCTTTTGCTTTTCCCACTGTCAAAGACTTTCAAAAGTGCAAGGATTTTTCTAAGACCTCTGCATGACCACTTCGACCTTCTCTTCTCATTTGCCTTTCCCTTATAACACAAAAGGTCCTTGATTCCTTCTATGTTGGCAAAAATACAAAATGAAAGTTCAACAAAATCTTCACCAAATTACACTTTCTTGCAATGCCTTCTGGTACTTGCAGCTTTTCACTCTCATGCTCCCCTCAGTCAGGCGCATGCCTTGTTTTCCTCTTTCTCCAAGTATTTCTTGTCTGCGCAATATCACAAAGCCCTTCAGGTTGCACCGCTTCTTACGGTATAACCACTTTGCTACTTGGTATCGCGCTGCACCTTTAACTACAAACAAGAGTCTTAATCGCTTTCCTCATGGTTGCCACCTTACTCGCAACAATAGTTTGCCACTTTGTTGCCACTACAATCTTTGTTTCACACAGACCGGTCTATCAGGACATTCATTTCACTCACCGGCAGTGTGAACTCCTTGCGTTTGATACGGCTCTGTTCCTGGAGTCAAGGTTTGCAGTTCACAGCTGGTGCCTTGCCTCCTCAACTCTGTCGTTCACCCAGGAGGATGGCTGATAACGTGGAAACACTATGCAAGCTTTCTCTTTCCTTTCAACCAGCCTTTCATTCGCAACCTTGAGGATTACAGGGAGGTAACAACCTCTTGCAGGGAGGGTCAGGGCTTCTCTCCCCCTTTCTCCGGTCCCTCGGTCTATCGTCCTGCTCCACCTGGTTTGCAGTGGCCCTGGAAGTACTGCTTCATTCCTTGTCCCACCTTGCTCAGAGTGTTTCCCAATGCTCCACCTTTTATTTGTGTGGGGAGAGTTAATGTGAGTCAGGTGTATGCATTTGTGGTCAATTGCCTGACTTTGCCTGACCATATTAACGGGACATGTCAAGTGTACTGTATGAGTGTTACTCTTTTTCCTCTTAGATCTCCTCTTCCTCGGCTCATTATTTGTGTAGGAAAGGGGGGCGGGAATTGGGATGTTAGAATAAGCTAAAAAATTGATGGGATTGGGTTATTGAAAAAGGAGGGAAACCGTGTCTCACCATTAGATGGTTCAGCTCCACTCCCCAAGGACCCCTCACACAGGTGACCCTCCCACACTGGCCACCCGAGCAAGAGACCCACAGGGACTAGATGGTGAGACACCCTCTGGTTTCTCACATACCCTTCCCCTATGCAATCTGAACGTCTTTGTTTCACAAGAGAACCAGGAAAGGAAGTCAACATTTCCTTGATCTTTACCTTTACAGTGTTCCACAGTAAAACAGTAGGGTTGCAAGTCCAAGAACCATTGCATGACTCGAGGGTTAGACTCTTTTCTCTCACTCATCCATACCAAGGGAGCGAGTGGTCCGTAACAAGTGTAAACTTTCTCCCTAGTAGATAGTATCGAAGATGGAGGATTGCCCATTTGATTACAAGGGCTTTTAATTCTAGGATAGTAGCGTTATTTTCTCTGCGAAATAGTTTACGACTAGTGAAGAAGATGGGATGTTCTAGACCATTGTGTACTTGAGATAATACCACTCCCAATCCTGTCAGGGAGACATCAGTCTGTAATATAAATTCTTTTGAGAAATCTGCCACTTTTAGTATGGGGTTTTGGAATAGGGTCTGTTTTAAGTTGTTATAACAGACATCATCTTCCTCAGTCCAGCAAATCTTCTGAGGTTCTGTATTCTTTAGTTTGTCAGTCAACCTTGATATTTTATCTGATAATTGTGGGATAAACTTATGATAATACCCAATTAAACCCAAGAAGGCCTGAAGATCTCTCTTGGTTTTGGGTGTGGGAGTATCTAGGAAAGCTTTTACCTTTTCATGCTGAGTCTATACACTACCATTCCCCACATAGACGATATTTACTGCGGGTTGAGCAAATCTCCATTTCTTTGGGTTAGCAATCAATTCGGCATGTCGGAGTGCCCTCATAATGGTGTAAAGATGGGAGGGATGGTCTTCCCATGTTTTGACGATATCATCAATGTAGGTCCCCCAGAACTCGGAGTTAGGTTGGAGTATCCTGTGAATAAGTTGTTGGAAAGTTGCTGGAGCCCCATGCAGACGGAATGGAAGGCCTACACATTGGAATAGCCCTATTGGGGTCGAGAAAGCTGTCTTCTCTTTATCCGGTCCATATATTGGGACCTGCCATTGTCCCTTTGTTAAATCTAAAGTAGACAAGAATACTGCACTCCACAGTTTATCTAACAAATCATCAATGCAGGGCATGGAACAGGCATCAAAGGCAGAGATGGCGTTGATCTTCCTATAATCTATGCAAAACATCCACGAGTGCTCAGGTTTGGTTATCAAATTGATAGGGGATGACCATGGGCTTTAAGAAGGCTTGATAATTTTTGCCTCGTCAACTATTTTCTTCCTTGCCTTCGGGAGTCGGTATGGTTTTAGACTTTCCTCTTTGGTTTTTTTGATGTAATGATATGTACCATATACTCTTCTGTGTTTCTCAGAAAATATGTCAGGGAAATAATTAACAAGGTTATTTAAGTTTCTCTGTTTATCCTTAAGTATTTCTTGGGGAATGAGGTGTCATGGCCCTTGCCCCTGGCCCGCACTGACAAGTCAGCCTTCCAGTTAGGGACAGGTCAAAGGCCTTAAAACCTCATCCAAGACTCTCTTGGAGTCAGTCCTGGTGCCTTTACCTTCATAACCATCATGAAGACCAACATTAGAATGGGACTATTTATTTGGGACTATTTAACTTGGGGGGGTTCAGCCAACATGGAGGCACACACATAGCTCAGTTACAAGGAACTGAGCTATGCGGTCTAGTCTTTTGGGTGTGCCAGGCCTGGGACTACTTTACCTGGACTACTTTACCTTAGACTCTTTAAACCACACCCAAACAGGAGAATATGCTTTGCGTTATTCTGCTGTGGGCAGCGTATCGCTCACCGTGCCCAGTTCTTTGTTGCCAACCTATCTGAAACAAAGGACCTGCAGAGAGAGAAAGAACGCTACGAAACTTACCTGGAACAGTATCCTGTCTCAATCCATCGCCGACTTCAGTTCCACTCACCTGAAAGTACGAACTCCATCATCCGGCACCGCATGCATCCTGGAATACCATAACCTGGAAAGATGAGAAAGAAAGACAGCATTAGTAAGCGTTTACTCACGTTTCCTCCCGAATGAAGACAGCCACACAGTTCTTACCCGGGTAGTCATTTCCTGGTCAGTATCATTGCTGGAACATTACAGTGCTCGGCGAGGAACATCGCAACCTGCAAGGAGAGAAAAGACACAGGTTAGCAATATAAAAGGCGAAACAACACTGTGCATCGCGCATTACTCACCGGACAGCATTGTGCACACCGCGCATTCGCCTATCACCCCATGCTCATCTTCAAACTGCATGGCAACACCAAAATACCTTTACATACCTAAAAGGAAAGAAGCAAGACATTATTAATCGAACTAAGAGGAACATAAGAACTGCATATAAAGACTGTAAAGCAGCAAACCTACGGAGTCGCAGCAGGCCTGGATTCCCACAGGGGGGGCTTGCACCAGTGAAGTAACTTGGTCGCTGCTCGCCCCCCACATCTATGCGCCCATGCCAAGAGGAGCAGGACGGAGAATCCACCTTTTACAATATTAAGGTGAGGAGAGGGCCCAAGGTGGAGGAAGGAGCTGAGCCCAATGGAGGTGGGAAAACATAAAGACAATCTGGTATTGAATCCAGCTCTCCTATATTGTAGACCCATCTTTAACCAGAGGCCTTACCAAGGGACCGGGAGAGGGTTCGAGAGTACAAATCATCCAACCAGGGCTGGGTGGCGTCCCCGTGGATACCAGGTGAGCGTAACAGTGCCATTTGGACACAAGTTTATTTTCAGAGGTGGGTAACAGGATGAACACTTTCTGACCCACTGAAAATAATATAAGATTCACTCTTTTATCATAGGCCTGTTTTTGTTGAGCTTGCGTTTTCTCTGTATGAATATGAACTAGAGTTCTAACTAGCTTCATGTGTTCTCGCAGTCGGGTAGCTGTCTGTGAAAGAGGTATTGGTGCTTCTTCTCTTTCTAACCAGGTTTCCCTGAGCATCTCTAAGACATCTTTGGGCTCTCTACCGTAGAGTTGTTCAAAAGGGGAACACTTGAGACGCTTGAGGGGTTTTCCTTACTGCCAACAGAGCCCATGGGATCATGCGATCCCAATCTTTTCAATCCTCATCTACTAATTTTCTTAAAATCGTCTTGAGGGTCTTATTAAATCTCTCCACCAATCTGTCTGTTTTGGGTGGGAAACTGAGGTCCTTAAAGTGGTAATGTGCAGTAACTCCTTTATTTCACCCATGAGCTTACTCATGAAATTCATTCCCTGATCAGTTAGGATTTCTTTGGGAAATCCTACCCTATAGAAAAAGGGTAGTAAATGCTTCACGATTTGCTGGATTGTGCTGTTTCTCATGGGCAATGCTTCTGGGTACCCCTGCTAACATAAAAATGTCAGGGAAAAGACATGGCACATGTTGACAAAAAAATTAATGTATGTTATGTCTCGCATGCAGAACACCAGCAAACATTTGAAAAGAAAAGCCCACTTTGTTTCCGTGAAAATGTTCCTTAGGCCCAGGGCAGTCCCTGGTTGTTTGCTGTGGGACAAATGCCACAAAGAACTTCTCCAGGGAGAGCTTAGCTTGCATCCCAGTGGTTTAAAACAACAATAAAAAGTGGCTTTACCTGAAACCAAGTGTCCTTTAGACTTGCTGTCTCAGCAGGAAAATTTCCTTTGGCTGATACATGACCAGAATTTAAGAAGGAAGTGTGAAAACAGGGACTACAATTAAGGGAGGCTGAAACTCCAATTTCAAAGAGCAAGCTTCAAACACAAAGAGACTAATACAAAAAGAATATGGTTACAGGCTGGCCCAGTGAGAACAAATGGCCTGGAGGCAAGGGAGTTGCCATTTGTCCAACATGAAGATTTACTATTAATTTAAAAAGACTATTATAACTTAAGCCTTTTTCTCAGCAATCATACGTTGTACTGATTACATGTAGGTGCCATTCTTTAGGTAATTTCCAGCCGATTTTAGTGATATAAAATTCATCCACCTATGACTCAGGGAACTGTAATGGCATCTAAAATGGGATTCTAGCTGATCTGAATTGTTCTAAACCTGGGTGGAGGGTGAAATTAGGAATATGGGGGAATAAATTGCATGTTCCTAACTGTTATGTGTTTTGTGAAAACGGCAGAAAATTGCCACATAGCTGTGCAAAATTGTGCAGATCTGGCTGTTGTCTATTTAATTCCCCATGATTAGCTGAATTATGAAAACACTTGTTGACCACACATTGACTGCGCCACACAAAATCCAATTTGATTTAAAAAATGGTTTATCTTTGTACACAATTCAAACGAACCATACATTATACTGTTGTGCCCATTGACTGTTAACACGTGTTTCGGCCACTCCAGGGCCCTTATCAAAACAAAACATGCCGACGCGAGGAACGCTGTTTGCCAATCAAGAAGGGATTATCCTGGGACTTTTTTTTTAATTCATTGTGAATAAGGATATGATATAATTGCCAGAATCATTTTGTTTTGATAAGGGCCCTGGAGTGGCCAAAACACGTGTTAACAATCAATGGGCACAACCGTGTCACGCTCACCGAAGTCTCTGCGGGAGCAATGGAGTCCTCCGGATCCTTCCTCTCGTAAACCCCGGGACTGGGAAGTAGACCTGCCAAAAGACTGGGTTTCAGAGAGATTATGTAATTAGCCTTCCTAAACCTCTATCCGCCCTCCCTGTGTTCCAGTGGAGTGTGTTCCCCTACTAGCTTACCTTTTCGTTTAATGTGGTGCACTCTCCACCCTGCATCTGCATGGGCGCGGAAGTCTGGGATTCAGGCTAGTTGCTTCATTAGGGTCAGGCTGGTGTAGGTGCGAAACGCACTCTTCAGGGATTGCCCAGTTACAGCACTGGGAATTTCCGCGAGTTCACTGAAGGGGCTATAGTCCAGGAGCACACAGGTAAGTCCAACCCACAGCTAACTCCCACTGTGGAGGGTAAGTCCAATAAAAAACAGTTACTTCACTGGTTTGCGTGCAGGTTTCGAGGTGGGTGGTGGCTTGGAAAAAAGCTGAACATTATAATAATTTTGTTCTCTTTGCAGGTCTTAGAATGGGGTGGCAGCTGGAAGCGGGTGCAGCGAAAAGAGCTCTGCTTGACTCGCCTCAAAAGGTAAATTTCTGTGGGCGCGCGGGAGACTGAGGGTTTATTTTGCATGCGCGCACTTACTAGAGCTAACTTGTTTTCTTCTTTTTTCCGTAGATGCGCAGAAGAGCTGAAGATTCGGTCCAGAGGGCAGAAGAAACGAAGATCAGGTCCAGGGCGCAGGAGAGCTGAAGATCGGGTCCGGAGCGCTGAAGAAAACAGCTGACAGAAGTTTCCTGAATTTCCGGGCGGTGGGAGAGCAAACAGGTAAGGTTTCTCCGCGCTGCAGAGTGACGGAAACAGGCAAGGATCCAGGCTGCGGTGAAAGTGTGCACAAGGCTACAGAAAGCACACGAAGCATGGAACAATTCTTGGGTGTGGCTTATATAGGCAGCCACACCCAAACACTAGAATGTGCCTCACAGTTCCTTACGGTTCCTGGATGTCCCACAGGCATCCATGTTGGGAGCACAGGAAGTGGCTGAAAACAAGACTTATATGAATGGTGTACATACTAATAGTCCCTCAGTGCGTGTTTTGCTTGCCAGGCTTTCACCCATCTAGCCCCTATTTGTGTCCCAGACTTTACCCTATGTGTTTGTGTCACTGAGGTGTGGGTTCCCATGCTAGTACCCATGACAAACAGTTCCAAATGATTCATGTTTCGTTTGAATTGTGTACAAAGATAAACCATTTTTTAAATCAAATTGCATTTTGTGTGGCGCAGTCAATGTGTAGTCTACCAGTTTTTTCAGTAACCAAGGAGGTAGGGGTACTGGTTCCTCCATTAAGCACCACACCAAGGCGACACTTCGCAATGGTGTTATATTGCGGTCGCTAATAGAAGAAGTTGAACCCTGAACAAACCCTGAAAAACACTTCATATATATATATATTATGGCAGTTGCGAGTAAAATAATGAGGTTTTGCCACATAACTAGATTTTTGCCAAAATTTGACAAATGGGGATTGCAAATGAAGCTGCCATATCTCTGCTCAAGACTCTTAAACCAATCCATAGAGAGAGATGGGAGTTAGGAGGAGAGAGAAGGGTAATTGTCCAGCTGGCGGGATCATATTTTAGAGAGCTGGGGACAATCCTGGGGAGAGGAGTGACCTGATTCCTGCCCTATCCTTCCAGAGGGCCCTGGCATGCAGCTGCATGTCCTACATTTTAAACAGAGGCTTTCTTGTAAGTAGAACTGATCCCTGGTAAACCAAAAGTTTGGGGGGTCTGCGTGCCTTAAACCATTCCCGTTATAGTGGGTGAGGGGCAAAACTGTGTAGATCCCTAGCCTAATTAACTAAAAATATTAATTTAATTAATTTCCTTAGATTTTTGGTAAAATTTGAAATTAACAAAGCTCACTTCCCAATGTCCTCTGAAAAACGATATCTTATAATTTAATTGGGTAATCCATTTTGTCCTGTTGATGCCGGCTTCTTTAGGAAGAGGGGTGTTTTGGTACCTAAAATAAAAACATCCCTGCACTATCCAGCTTTCCCAACATAGGCCTTTAAGAGGAGGGGGTTCAGAAATCCAACATTTCCAAATCATTCCAATTTTTTCTGACTTCCCTAACACACACCAAAGTAGGGGAGGGGGTTCCCTAAAAAACAAACCGCTAAATCCCCTGGTGTTTATTTTAAACCAAAAGTGTGGGTGAAATAATAATTGCCATGTGCATTTGTACCTATCTAGAAACTCTACTGCTAGCCTTTTAAGCGTGCAGAAAAATCAAAATTGCACAGCGCTACATTTGTAAATTGTTTTCACTGACACGTGCTAATTATTTCTTGAAGTGAAATTTGTAGAAAGCAATGAATTGTGATTTGTGTTCTTTTTAACTCACTTGTGTGATTTATTTATGTTGAGAGAAGTTTATTGTGTTGTGTCACGGATAAAGTAAATGTCAAAGTTTTTGACATTTAAGTGCGGATTTTGTAACATCTAATTCGAATAAATATATATATATTTCCTGTACACCAAACTGGTTCTTGGCTCATTGGCAGCCCAGGGGGAGGGATCTAAGGGGTATTAGATGAATTGAAGATAGGCTGAATAAAATAATCCATTAAACAGTTTGTTACGTGAAACCTGGAGTGGCGAGGGAAGGAACTCCATGTGTTGAGGGTGGCCTCTCAATAAACTGTTACAAATTGGGGGCTTGTGGCCGGTATTTGGTTGCTATTTCTGACTCATGACAAGTGCATTGTGACAGACTATTCATTTTGAAGCAATTGCATTAAGGTGGAGCGAAAGCCATCTTTGTTTTGTTAAAGTTCCATGAGGACTTGACCCCTGAGTTCCAGGGAGCTGTATAAGTGAAAAATTAAGCTTGAGGGACAATAACTGATTTTGATTTGGCATAGTGAGTGTGAATCAAGCTGGAACAGGGGGATTGCTGCCCTTGCACAGAGAAAGTTCTATACAAATTTGCAAAAAGCCATTTTGAAAAATGAATACGATTGAATTAGATGATGCCTGGAACATTTCCTTACAAAGCTGTTCATTCGTGGTGAGTGGACAGAAGTGGATGAAGGGAGCTGGCAAGCTAAAATGATGCAGAATGACACATCAGAAGGAATTGATATTTGGTTTAAGGTGGGATATTGCACAATGCATTACAGTCATTGCACGTGACCCAAAATGCTCAAGAAGAAATGAGTCAAATGGCTCAGCTCACGGCTTATGTATAGTTCCACTTGCAGTTAGTGGAAGAGCGATTGCAGAAGAGTAAGGCCTGTGCACGGAGTCAGACTGAGAATCTACATGAGGCGCATAAAGAACTTCAACAGTTTGAAGATCAAGTACAGCAGAACCATATTTTTGAGCTCAAACAAGAAAGCCTCATGGAATATCTAACATATGAGTTAAACCCCCAGCAGAAAGAGAGTGCAGGGCTTGAAACACAGTTTTCTGCACTGCAAAATGCACATAAAGAGTGTGTAGAAAATTTCAGCACACTGCCACATAAGGTTAATGATCGGCATATTAATAATAGAGGGCTGTTAGATGGCCTTATAGCCTTTCAATTACAAATAAAGGAGTTGAAAAATGAAAAATGTCCATTGATTATAAAAGGGGTTCATTCCCATTATGACTTTGATCAGATATATCAGCAGGTACATACTTTAAAACAACAGACATTTCAACTGGTGAAGAAAAATACCTCTTGAACCAGGAGAATAGCGTCCTTGCATAGGAGGTGCATCAGTTGAAAATGGATGTAGAAAGGAGTCAGTCAGGTTCTCAGGAACTGACCATAATTAAAGAAGAAAGGAATTAGCTAGTAGAGAGAGTGAGACAAATAGAAGCTGAACTATTAGAGGCAGCAAATTGGAGGGATGAGCAAGAGAAAGAGATTATTCTCCTGAAGGAAAAGTGCCTTGAATATGCACGCAGTATACAAGGCTCACAGAGGGAGATTGAATCACTTCAGCATGAGGTTCAGCAAATAAAAGATTGGTTGGTAGCTCAGAGCAGGGTGCTTGATGCTAATCAGGCCTTAGTGTCAGAATTAAAAAGCCAGCTATCTGACTACCAACAGGAAATAAAGAAAGAGAGACACAAGGGTGAGAGTCTCACCAGGGAAATTCAAAATTTGAAACAGGCCCTGAGGCACCCTGACCAATCAGGATATAGGACACGGCCCACTGATCAAGGTGAGGTAGCCCTCTCGGCAGGGGCCTCATGCTTGTCATTTGCAACCTCTCATGTACAAATGGGAACCAGCCTCATGCATGCCTCTTATCAAGAACTGGGTGACATGGGGCCGTTAGAGTTACCCAGGAGTAGCACAACTGATCCAGAAGGCCAGCCGCTGTCTGATATTGATGAGTATTCATCTCTACCACATAGAAGGGAAAGTGGCAGGACCAATGTATCCTGGAAGTAAGGAATAATATGTTAAGTACTTCAGACCATGAAAACTCTTTTGATGAGAAAGTCAGGGAGTTAGATTGCCTGGAAATGAGACTACAGAGAGACCCCCTAGCTCACTTAGCTGGAGATGAACCTTTAGAGCTTTAGCCCAAGAGCGCCATTCTCATAACCTCTGTACATTCAGGGGAAGGGGGGAATTCCCCAGACTCTCTGGGAGGAGGGAGGAGGAAACTGGGTTCTATCCTGGGCCTATAAGTAACTACAGGGAGAGTGACTTTTTCCCAGGCAAGAGGAGTCCAGACCCTGTTGTTCTGGGAGATATGCTCAGTCTCAGCCCAGGGAAGGGAGTACCAGTAGCAGTTCTGAGTCAGAAGGTGAATGGACTCTGGTGCAGAAGAAGAAAAAGACAGGGAAACAGAGGAAGGGTTTTGTGAAAGACCCAATAAGACAACCCAAGGCCATAAAGAGCTTCCTGGTCCATACCATAAGAATGCCAAGTATTCGGTGTGGCAGCACCCGGAACTTTATGAGCAGATGATGCCATCATTCCAGATCAGGAATTATGTGAATATAGCATTTGCTAAATGGACTTTCTCACCTGAGTACTCCAGTTTCTTTGCAGGACTGGAGGACCAGGATCATTATAAATGTGTCACGGATGGCACTCTATTAAGAGTGGCACAGGACACCCAGGAAGGGTTTGGGTGGTTGTGCCAAAGTAAAGTGGACAGATAAGTACACACACAGCTGAAAGAGAAGAGAACAAAGAGTAGGCAAGTGTAGCAAGGAAAACGGTACAGAATGGATTCCCTCTTGGGGTGTATGCAGATATAGGAAAAGAGTATTCCACGGACCTTAGGAAAACTCTAGCCTTCTGCACAGTTTGCTATAACAGAGGCTGTAACGCAAAAACGAGACAATGGAAGGGGCAGAGGTTGCCTGATGGAAACCAACAGACAAGCTCTGTACAAGGGGTCTACAAACAGTACAAGAGAAGACACTAACAAACAAATCCAGGGACAAGGATTGGATAGGAATAAAGAAACAGAGGGTTGAAAACAAGAAAGAAAGCAAGGGAGCAGCAGTCAGGAAACAGGGGGACTGCAGTAACTGAAAGTAAATAATGTAGGTAACTGTTGTGGATAGCAGAGGACGGTAGAGTACAAGGTTGAAAGCTCAAAGAAGCGAGGAAGCAATGAGCTAGCCCAAAAGGAGCAGGGCTGTAAGGAACGAAGCCCAGAGGGAAAGGGCTTAGGACAGCGGAGTGAAGTAGGCTGCACGGCAAGGAGCCCAGAAGGGCCGGGCAGCAAGGAGTGAACCCAAAGGAGTAGGGGCGCTGACCGTAGAAGGCTGCAGGAGGACTGTAGAAGGCTGCTAGATTGGAAGCCCAGCGGACGAAGACTGTAGGTTGAAGGCAGCGGAGCATGATCGGCTGCAAGGCAGGAGCCTTCAAGGCAAGGGCGGAAGGTAGCAGCGGAGCGTGATTGGCTGCAAGGCAGGAGCCTGGAAGGCAAGGGCGGAAGGTAGCAGCGGAGCGTGATCGGCTGCAAGGTAGGAGCCTGGAAGGCAAGGGCAGAAGGTAGCAGTGGAGCGTGATCGGCTGCAAGGCAGGAGCCTGGAAGGCAAGGGCGGAAGGTAGCAGCGGAGCGTGATCGGCTGCAAGGCAGGAGCCTGGAAGGCAAGGACGGAGGTAGCAGCGGAGCGTGATCGGCTGCTATGCTGGAGCCTGGAAGGCAAGAACGGAAGGTAGCAGCGGAGCGTGATCGGCTGCAAGGCTGGATGCTGGAAGGCAAGGACGGAAGGTAGCAGCGGAGTGTGGTCGGCTGCTATGCAGAGAGCCCGGCAGGGCACTGGATCAAAAGCAGGAGTAAAGAGGAACCGCATACAAAGATCCGTAGCTCGAAGCAAAAAGATGCTGGAATGGCTCTTAATGCAAGAGACTGAGCGCCTGCAGGCAGCAGCTTATATACCGCCCTGCCCAGCACAGAGGCAGGCTAATTGGTGAATTAACCAGGTAACTGATCAGCACACCTGCATACAATCTGCCTCCTCCTTCTCTGTTCCTGAGCTGGTGGGAGCAGAGCTGATCCCTAGGGCTTCTGGGGATTGTAGTTCCGATGATGACCAATAGGAATAGCCAGGAATAGATGGTTATAGCCAAGTGCATTGTGGTAAGTGAAGTTTGTTGGAAAAAATAGAAAAGTACCAAAGTCTCGCAAATGGGAAATAAGGTCCATATTGATCGTCAATGTATGCGCCCATGGCGCAGGCATGGCAAAATGGTCCACCTATAAGGTGGGCATTTTCAAACATTTCTCCTCACACAGAAACCCACAGGAGGCCCGAAAGGCTGCCTAAATGTACAATGTGAGGCGGATCAGGCGCCTAGGAAGTTTGTGCAAGAGTTGAAGCAGGCATTTGCCCAGGCTTCCTGGCGGGTGAACACCAACAGTAGGGAGTCCATAACTACATATTTCCATGTCCTCCCCAAATATATCATGACTGAGTTGGTGCATGCTTTTTATGAGGACAGGACCCTGGATTGGGTAATTAAACAGGCCACCAGGATCTATAAGGTCCAAAAGCCTGTTCATAGTAGACATACCGCCAATACCCCCAAACCATCTAACACCCCTGCTGCTGGACCTGAAGTCAGGGGGCCTAAAAGTAATACTCCTGCCAACAAGCAAAATGGAAGGCAGAAGGGACCCCACAACCTGGTACAATCGAACGGTAGCCAGGCAGGGGCCCAGAACAATGATCTCTCTGACCCTGCCACCTATATGAGCTCTAGGTACAAGGGTACTAAACCAATACTGGGGTATGTATGCATGCCCCCGGCTCAAGGGGGGAACCAATCAGGTAAGTACTGCCCCAAATTACTTCACATCTAGTCTAACTGCAAGACATAAATCAGTTTTAGAAAATTGGTTAGCAGAGTTTGCTAATTAAAATTGTATTTATTAGCAAACAAACCCAATTGGTTAGCAAAGTTGAACTAATATTTTTAGTGTCACCAGAAGTTATTTGTGGAATACAACAGTCTTGTGTACCGCTGAAGTAACATTAGCGAGATGAGTCAGGCCTTGCAAATTCTTTAAAATTCCAAGAGACCTGCGGGTCAAGTAACTAATAAGTTTACCTACTCTACCTACTCGACCTAAGAGATATTGCACTCGACCCATGGCAACGGATGAAAACAAAATGAAATTTGCTTTCTGTAAAATGATGCACGTTAACACAAACCCACTTTGTTTGGCACACTAATGGCACACAGAGGCCAGCCATGCACAGTGAAACGTTTGACATTTAAGGTTTCAGACCCCCATTGCGAATGGTACTCACCCCTCATAAAATCTACCCGACTATTCGAGTGGGCAAAAAGACTATGAGCCCTGAATCTGTGTCTGTAACATGTAAAAGGTTAGCTGCATGAATGGACACAAATAAATAACTATGATAAAAAGGCCCTGAAAACAGTTTGGCCAGCTCTTTCCTGTAGGTGCTAGTATATAATTTAATCATAATTAGTACCAAGCGAGAGTCAACCAGAATGTAAAACACATTCTGATTGGCTCTCGCCGGGGCATTACCCAGCCGAGAATCTCTCGGCTGGGATTCCGCAACTTTGTCCACACGTGGCAGCCCCTCAGCCAATGAGGAGGCTCAAAGCAGGGCCCTCCCCGCTCTGAGCCTCCACGCGGCTGGAGGCTGCCATCGTCCCCCACCGGGGATTCAGGTATGTTTGTTTTTTTTCTCTTTCCCCTCCCACCATTCCCACCCTTCCAACCCCACTTCTGTTCCCAGAGCGTCCGCTCTCGATGGTCTCCGTTTTCCCTTCCCCAGTGGCCATTTTCTTTGTCATTTTTTTGTTCTGTTCTGAAACGCTGCAGCGTTTCAGGACAGAAAAATATGCTTTTAGTACCCCGGTCTTGCGGGCCGGGGTACTAATAGGAATATGCCCCTCGGCGTGGGGGCATTACCGAGTCTGGTAATGCCCAGGGCCGTTCGTTAAGGCCCTCACTTCGCTTGGCCCTATAACTATGTGCCCCGGGGCATTACCAGACTCGGTAATGCCTCTGCAGCTTTAGGGCATATTGCTTAATTATAGAGCATAGCGAGCTCGGGAGGCTAACTACAGTGTAATATATATGTCAATTTACAGGGTGGATGCAACTATTGATCACTACTTTGCACCAACATCTAGTTAGCTTTCTGTATTCATTATGTAAGAGGAAAGTAAGAAACTAAGCAGAGTGGGTGGCGTAACAGCCAGAGAACTGGGCAAACTAGGGGAATATTGTAGTTTACGGCCATCTCGCTTTAAGGGTAGCTGGTATAAAGCACAGGGAAATAAGGTAGAATGTCAGGGAGTATGGGATCATATCATGGGTTGAGCTCCAGTTGCACAGATGCATGGAACCAGCAAGTTACAGAACTAGGTTTGCCATCAAACGCATGTGTGATCATGTACATTTTCAAAAGTCTTCACTCGTCAATATAATGCATCTTCACCAACAAAAAAAAATATAGTGTGAAACTATGAGATTTAAACACTAACCTAACATCACTGTAAAGCATGGAGGTGATGCACTGTTTTACAGTATCAATACTGTCATTGTGCATCATGTAAATTACATTAATTTTTAGGAATGGAATTAATTGCATGACTGTCTTTTAAAAAAAAAAGATAACACATACTGGTCTTTGCCGGACAGAATATAGGTATCTTGATAAAAGTATAATCCCAGTTACTTCTGGTTTGCAATTATTTGAAAAAGGAATTCTTGCCTAGCACTCCCACACAGGCCTTTGGTACTTAAAAGTGGATGGGGTGATTACTGCTGCACTCTCTCTCGCCATTAGCCACTTTGGAAATACAGTGAACAGAGACAAGAGGTCGAAGGTAGCACTGGCCGTGGGCAAGAGGGGATTGCAGGGTGAGCTGTGCTTTCATTGAACAGGATGACTTAAATAGCTAGCTTTGCTACACATGTGTCAATTTGATTGTTAAACCTACAGAATTGCATAGCAAATTGCTATGCGACACTGTTTATTTTATAACTTGAACCTTTCAAAAAATATATGATTTATTCAAATCTGCATTTGGCCAATGCATGTCTGACCCCGGGGTCGTTCCGCGGGGGGAATCTAGCCTGCAGCACAAACGAAAATATAAAACAAAATAGAATAACTGCATTACTGTGACTGCTACTTTACGCACAACCTATCGGTTTGGCTCTTAAATTGGTCACTCAATCCCAAGGCCCAGGACCCTGTAGAGATGCTCATTCCCACTTGGGTTTCATCAGTCCTCTGAACTCCCCCACTCCAGACCAAGTACGAATTAAGCCAGCAGCACTCCGTCTGTTCTCTCTGGCAACTGGTCTTGATTGATTGATTGATAGTTCATTTTTATAGCGCCTATACACAGTGTGTTTCAAAGTGCTTCAAAGTAGGGAGGGAACAGGGGAGAATACAGTACATTCTTACAAGTCCTTGATACATTTAAGAATATGAAATGAACTACCGTACTCGGCCTGGCGACATTTCAGATAGTGCAAGAGCTTCAACAAGGAAAGGGAGGTAAGGGGTAGTGGGAAGGAGGGTGAGACAGACAAGGGGATATATAACGGTGTTATAACTGTTTTGATTTTGAGCATTACTTTCTTAGCTACCTTGCATAATTACAATGTTTTCATCCTGAAATGTTTCCTGCTTGGATTACCAGATGACAACCTACATTGTTCTAACAATGAGACAGACAAGTGGCTACCTTACTAGGCCTGATGACAATTGTGGTAGTGCCGTAATTTTACAAGAGGTGAATGGGGGAGAGGGGACAGGGAGAAGGAGAAGAACAAAACAAGCAACTATCGTACTAGGCCTGACGATATTTCAGATAGTGCTGGAGGGGGAGGAAGAAACAAGTGGGGGAGGGAGAAGACAGACAAGTTGCTATCATACAGGTTGATGACACTAATGATAGAGTAAGAGCTTCACAATGATAAGGAGTGGAGGGGGAGAGGGAATGAGGGAGAGACAGACAAGCGGCTACCTTACTAGGCCTGATGACAATTGTGATAGTGCTGGAATTTTACAAGAGGTGAAGGTGGGGGGTCTTGTATGTTATACCAACCCAGGTCCTCTGTTCTGGGAACTAGCATGAACAGAGGTCCACCAATTCCAGTGGAGTGATCAATAATGTCACATTTGGCTTTGACCCTAATTTTTTTATTTTCCCAATTCAGGTACCATACGTATTCTGGAACTTATTTCATTTGTGGGGACAAGGATTACCCCTGGCTGCCCATTAATTGGGGAGGGTGTTGTTACATGGAGTATGTTCTGCCTGCAGTGGGTCATACTCCTATGTTCCCAGCTCAGCCCTGCCCCAGGAGAAGCACTGCCTAGGAAGATTTTATTGCTGGTGTAGGATATCTCATACCAGCCCTTGGGATTAAGCTAAACAAGACCACCTTACCCAATTGTTACGGTTGGTAGAAGATATTACAAATGCCACAAATCCTTGACATTATTATCCTGAGAACAAGTAGCCATACGAACTATGTTGCTTCAGAACCGCATGGCTTTAGACATTGTTATAGCCTCACAAGGAGGCATCTGCGCAATTGTGAAGAATGAGTGCTGCACTTACTTACCCAGTTACACAAGTAATATTACAGATATTGCTACCCACATTCGCCATACTGTAAACCTCCTTCACACCAGTCCGGATGCTTCTTGCATATTTGGGTCTTGGATTGTGGGTCTTATGGTCAGATTTTACTCATTGCTATAGTCATGATTTTAAGTCTGTCTTGCCTGATCATGGCTTCTAAATGTCTTTATTATCGAGCATGCACAACCTGCTCTGAAGTCTCTCAGACTGCTCAAGTACTTTAATGTCATGCCACTGAAGAAATACTATGCTATGACATGCCTGGATGGGATGCCTGTTCCCCTAAAGATGTTTGTTATGTGACTCGGTTGACGGTTTCATATGGGGGAGATTGTGGGAAGGATTTGGATTTGAAAATTGTATGTACTCCCCTAGCATACTGCTGCATCATAATATTGAGTAGGCGCTGCAAACTGCCATGTTTAAACACTGTTTTTTGCTTATGCGAGGTGAGGCTTTAGGCTATACTATGCATGGCTTTGCTCGCCTTCACATCCCTTACTTCTCATGTGTTTCCTTTTTGGCATATGTAAGCGTGTTTTAGCCTCCCGCTTTCTTGGGAAAAGTGGCTTTAGCAGACGGAAGTCATCATACTGTAAGCATGCTCGCCTGCCTCAGACCATGTGTGACCATTTGAGGAGTACATTCAGCTCAACTAAATGTATCATGTTATGCTGTCCTCCCTGATAACACTGTCTAAAACGTAAGAATGCAGCTGGCATCAAAGACTTGTATAGTGGGGCTTTGTTCCCTGCTTGTAACGTTATTTCAATATGATTCCTTGCCCTGTCTGGATCACCCCTTCCATTGAAATGCATGTGTTCCTTTGGATATAAAAGAATGGTGCACGGAGGGAGGGGAAGTCTCACTTGCGTCAAAGTCTCATACTAATATCGGTTTGTTTTTTGTTCTTTGCTTGCTTTTTACTGATAAATTGTTCACCAATCCACCGGAATAAACAGTGGTCAATGTATACAATCAAGATGAGCGAAGGAGCACTGCCAGTCAAAGGGTCAGTCCAGTTCCAGAAACTGCAAGGCAGATAATGTGCTCCACCAATGGAAGCTTTGTAGAAGAGATGATTGGGAGAGTAAAAGCTTCCGCATGACTGAGCCCCATGGTACTTACAAGAAGGATGGATTGGATCCAGCAAACAGAGAACTGCATCAACCGCAGAATGCTTAACCAAGAGGTGGGGAGCGACAACTTTCCGTTAACCAACATCACAGAGATTTTTTTTTAAGAGTTTTATTGGTTTCAAGCAAACATACAAAGTAAGCAAAAAGAAACCTTTAACAATTTCATTACATTCCTTATAAAAAGAATATGATTACGTCATATTCCCATATCATTTGCCAAACAAAAGAAAATCCCAAGAACATCCTGAGCAGAAGTCATTTTCGGAATCCCACCGGATTTCGCAAAAAAAGAGAATTTAAAAATAAAAAAAAACACCAACCCTAGGCAATGCTATCATGCTAATAAAAGGTAAAGAAATACAATAAAAAGAGAGAAAGTCACTTCCTAAAGAAAAACAAAGAGAAATGCTTACATCTGTTACCTCAATGTGTCTTTCCCCCTCTTAAAATGAGCTCCACAAATTTCATAGTAACCAGTGTAAACCCCACTCTTTCTCCCAGTAAAACCAATTCCCACCAATTTTCTGCTGCTAGCGACCTTGTTTTACTTAGTTGAAGCTGAGTTCAATTAATACCCTACAGGAGGTAGCTAAATGAACTGGCGATTCCACCTGTTTTTTACCCTTACACTATCTACAGCAGGCATCATCCACTTTTACTTGATGTCTCTTTAATTGGACTTCTGTTGTTGGCATGATGTTCAACGACATCTTGGCAAAAGGTCTCTAAAATATGCCGAAGGGAACTTCTGCAGGTACTTCAGTACATTATTCAGCACTTTCCTCTCTTTCCACCAACCATAACTCGCTGAATCCCTATCTCTTGCTTCAATGGTGGCAAGCCAATCTGCCTTTTCCAATTTGTCTTTTGGCAGTAAATTTAGGAGTCTCAAACCCCTGCCCCAAAAGTGGCCCTCCATTAGAGCTTGTACTTTCCAAGTAAGGTTTAGTGAGGTTTCTGCACCATATGTTAGCACTTGGACCACCTTCTGTTTATAGAAGGTGGTTACTGGACTTTTTCAATGTATCCCTTAAATATGCATCTTGGCCACTTTCATTCAAGTTCTTACTTATCATGGTCCGCAAGTATACAATGGATTCAACATGTTCTAGGGGTTGAGCATCTACCTTTCACCCAAAGGTCTCCTTCCTTATCCTACCTGCAGACGTTATAGTCAACCCCTTTGATTTCTTTACATTTATTTTCATGCTCTTTTGTTCTTAGGTAATCATTAAATGCATCAAGTCTTCGCTGAAGACCTATGGCAGTCAGGTCCAAGAAGAAGCTATGGTACCTCAAAGTTGTTCAACTTGGGGGGAAGGCTCTAATGTCTGTCTGGGATTTACCCAGGTCCGATATATACAGGCTGAATAACAGTGGCGCTAAAGTGCATCCCTGCTTCAGCCCACAGAAGGTATAGATCTTCCACAGCAAGGTCCCATTAGACGTTAACCTTACTTGAATCGATGTCCCAGTGTAGAGTGATTGTATGGCCTCTAACACATCAGACAGGTACTTCCAACTCCTCAATTTGGCCCACAATTGTTGCCTGTCTACCCCATCAAAAGCCTGTTATAGGTCTATAAATGCAATGTAAATACAGGATTTAGACTCGACCGCCTTCTGTTTCAACAGATTAAGGATAAACAGATTGAGGGGTGTCCCTACGCCCTTCATACACCCAGACTGCAATGGATCTAATCTACCATTACTGATAGCCCAGGTATTCAGGTCGTTCAGTACAAATGAAGCAAAAAGCTTCCTCAATGAATCAAGGAGGGCGATCGGGTGGTAGTTCTTCCATTTGCCTCTATCACCCTTCTGGAAGATCAGGACTACTAAGGCCTCTCTCCAAGAGCAGGGCACCTGTTTGTTTATCATGACTTTCTTAGATAATGCTACCATTAGAATAGCCCAGGTGGTTGATGTTTGCTTTTAAGATGTAATTTGAGAGGCCATCTGGGCCAGCAGCCCTGGAAGAACTGAGCTTAGTCAGCATGTTCCTGGCATCTAACAAATCAAATTCAGAGTACCAGCCCTTTCCCATAGTGGGCCCATTGGTTACAGACCTCCCCTCTCCTTTGGCAAAAAGTGTTGAGTAGGGGCTAACCCAACTCTCTTCGGTTACCTGCCCCATTCTGTGGATTTCCCTAAAATTGCTACGATTATTTATTAAGTCCCACATGTACCTAGGATTCATCCCACAGACAGCATTCAACATCTTTTTGCCTTCATTTTGCATTCTCAGCGCTTTTGTGGCCTTTAATCGATTTTCATAAGTTTGTCTACATCTCAATCTTTCCCACATCCTGGGACCTTTCTCACGCTTCAGCCTCTTGACCTCCTTTCTAAAGTCTTTCCTTACTCTTACTAACTTCTGGTCATATGTGTGTTTGGGTGTTATAATGGTGTTCCCTCTCTTGTCAACCACTTGGTCAAAGGCTTTCCAAAATCCACACGTATTCTACTAATTCAGGGTTTCAAGCAGTTGCATGAACGTATTGGCTCGGAAGAGTGGCTACTTCACTTTATTTTATCTTTAGGCTATTTTTCCCCCAAGCGAGATCAACTGCAGGAATTTTTTCCCTTTCAAATGTGAGGTAAGGGCGCTCATTACGACCCTGGCATTAAGGGGTTAACGGTGCCGTAAAAGCTGTCGGCGCCGTTAAACCCTTAACTCCTGATTACAAGGTCCCTTTGCGGCTCCCGACCTTAATGGCTGGTCTGGACCAGCCGTTAAAGTAGGGACCCGCAGAGGGACTTTCGAGGTAATTACGGTACCGCAATTACGGTACCGTAATTACGCCTGCCCCAGTACCATTGAGCCCTATGGGGCAAAAATGGGAATGGGGAAGGGCCAATGGTAAATGGGGAATTACCGCGCCGCCAACCTTGGAATGGGGTGGTAATTCCCCATTTACCATTGGCGGAATCGGTAAGTTACCGGCGTTAACCATGGCGCTATTAGCGCCATTGGTTAACGCCGGAGTCGTCATGAGGGCCAAGGTAACCTAAGTGTGGTGGCCAAAAGGTTATGGTCACTTCAAACCTCTCGACACTTTCCCCAATGCCTCTAGAAACAAAGCAATAGTCAAGGCAGGCACTTTGGGATCCATTCCCCCACATGTCCGCCCCAGGTCGGTCACCCTCTGTCTGACCATTTAGCATACATAATTCCTGAATCCCCATTTCACAAAGCCATTTTCTTGCCCCCTCCCCTCCAATTGCGATATTGATAGGGGCACACAATCCCTAGACAATAATCGTATGTTGAGATCTCTGCAGATCACAATCTGCGGGTTCACACATTCCATCCGGATTTCATCCACCAAAGCCATAATTGACTTGGTGAACTCCTCAAAGGGGAATTTGTTGACACTATGGTAAACATTAATCAGCAGGAGGTTGGGGTTGCTAGGCACAGGCTGCCTACCCAACTTTAGTATTTGCACGTAGGGATTTAGGATAAGATGGTCGTATATCACAAAACCCTATCTACCTTAATCAGGTTTAACAAATCAGAAAAGTGGCGGCCCAGCTCCCCCTTACAAGCAGGATTGAGGAATGTTTCATACCCCTCGCACGAGGGTTTGGACCTCAACCACGTCTCCTGGAGACATATAATGTCATAAAGCCCCAAAACCTTCGATTCCTCTGCAAACATAAATTTAAACCCTCGAAAATTCCAAGATCCTATCCGGGTTTTATCTTGGGACCAATATTCAGCAGTATAACTAGAGTTTGGCTTTGCCAGTGCACCCGCTAACCAATTCTATTTATTTGTTTCAGCTTGATTCCGGCCCGACTATTGGAGGTTAATTTATTATCTTTCTTTTGTAGACAGTTTGCACTATGGAAGGTTTCCCTTCCCCTCTTACCCTGTCCTTCAATCGACTCAAGGGTGTAGTGAGCTTTTTCCTTTTAACTTCTGCACAGTTCCCAATGATAGACAAATCCTCGTAGTATTCGCCAAGTTCGTAACCAAAAGGTAATAGTTTCTTACAGTGTTCCAATAAGGCCTCTTTGATTGGGTGTGATTCCAGGAGAAAGATAACCCAGTCGTTCCTTTTTTCAGATACAAATTCCACCACCCGAATGTCCTCAGTTGTTATGTAGCTTAAGGCCGGAATATATTTTAATAGCTTCAATACATTACACCTATTCAGTATTGGAGATTCCAGGCCAGATACAATTCTTTCCAGACAAACTTTCGGAACATTAGTCCACAACTGGGGGCCAGAATTTTCTGCACCATCATCTTTTCCCCCTCTTGGCAGACTTTTGGAATTTGCTTTCAGAAAGGTTATGTGAGGCTTGTGTTTACCATGTGTCTGTTGGACCCCACTCAACCCCAAAGCCAGCCGCTTTTCCTCCCGGGTTTGGAAAATCGAGCATGTTGGATTTGAGGACAGTTTCATACTTTTATCTCTCACTGGTACACAACTCTTGGGCATCAAATTAGAGATAGTTTGTGCTTCTTGCCTCTCAATCTCAATGCAATATTCCCTGCTCATGTGGTTCCATTCCTCATCCTCTTCTCTATCTTGAATCTCTGTGAGGTCACTCAAACATCCTTCTGAAGACGAGTCTCTCCCCTTTGACTCATTCTGTACATTTAGAGCCAAAGCCGGGGATTGGAGACCTTCTCCTGCAGTTGTATCCTTTGGTATTGTTAGTTCAATTCGGGGCCTCTTTGATGTTTGATTGGCTTCCTCTCGTAAGGGAGTTTTTATGTTGCGCAGGAACGCTCTTGAACCATTCGATTTGCGTTTTGGGGCCTGTTTTGTTTTTTTCTCCTGCGGCCATTGGTCTTTTTTTCTTTTTCTTCTTCCTCCCTCCTGATCACACTGGGTCACAGGTTTGAATTTTAAAAAGGTGTTAGCTTAGCTAGCCGCAGCTTCCGTCATCGGCCCATCTATTGCCAAATCTCTTTCTGTATTTTGCCTTGGGTTAGGGGCCTCAGAAGGGGCAACACCCCGGGCAATTAGCGGTGGTGGATTTTTTTCAGCACTATGATACTGCTTTTCCAATGAGATCGCATCCATTTGCCATCTTCAATAATGGCTTCCATCAAGGCCGTTTTTTGTCAGTTGTCGATCGCCTAGCGAGATCGCAAAGACGGGCCTGCCATTGGGTGGATGTTTCAGCTTCGGTGTCAAGCCTCACTTCTACCTTACTGATAAAGGCTTCAAGACTTGCCATTTTAGTATGGGCCATGGCAATCAAGGTCGCCTGATCCTGTAGTGTGCAGTTAATTTTTTCATAAAGTTTGCAAAACGGAGCCGTCGATATAGTAAACTCGGCTATCACTATGTTTTGCATGTCGGCCAAATCCTCTCTGATTGTCGAGATTCCACTGTAGCAGCCTTCTTCACCTTCACTGTAGTGGGACTGTTGGTTCGAATCCGATGAAGTTGAACTATATCGAGCTTCTGGGGACTCTTGTGGCTGCTCCTCCTATTCTAGGCTTTGACTTCTAGCCCGGCTCCTCTCCATGCTTTTACCAATGTCCATTACTCTAAGCCTATTTTCAGATTTGGCCGAGGCAATGGGTTCAATGTGGACATGTATTTCCATCTCACTTGGAATCATCTGACCCAGATGCATCTTCGCATTTACCCACCATGTTTTCCTCTTCACCCCCAGCTCCATATGGGACGAAATGGTAGCAGGAGTTTCCATCTCAGAGAGCATTTGATCGTCACTTAGAGCTTCAGAATGATCTCTTATGGATGAAAGGCTTTTCCTCCTATGCATGTTGATTTTTTCAGTAAGGACAGAAAGATCTATTGCTAACTGTGCCGCTAGTTCAGAGTTTCGACGTTCAACGGTTTTTCCCATGTTTGGGGCTCCTTCATTATTTGCAATCCTCCCTTCCTGCCGGATTTCATATGACAGCTGTTGGTTTATTTCCACATGTTGACCGGTGGAGCTTTCTCCTGCCGGCAGAAGATTATGGCCAGGCGCCATTACATTGGGGCAGGAAACCCACGACATTTTCCGAGTTGGCCTACCAGCACCAACACTCTCCTCTTCAAGTGGAGATAAGGATTCTCTTTGCGGCGATGGATTTAAATCCATAATTGCTTTTTTCAACTTCCCCTCGACATCCAAACCCCCCCCCCCCATTTGGGGCTTCGATAAGCACCGCCGGATCATTGAGCAGTGTGTCATTGCATACATCTCGGGTGCCCAGCGGACATAGATCTTCCATGCTGGGCCACACATTTTCTCCACTAATTCGCCCTGCTCCAACTAGAGATCTGGTTTGAGCCAAAGGGATTTTGTTGGCTGGAGAGCTTGTGGGAGTAGAACAAGGTGCACTAGAGGAGAGTCAGATCGAGTTTGGGGGACTTTTCGGATTTTGTGTTTCTTTTCGCCAGCTCGCCTCACAGCCCTCTCAAGGACTGCAAAGACTCCAGCACCTCTGCAGTAGATCCACGGGACGCTCCGTGTTGTGATGCAGGTTTTAAACAGAAACTCCACCTCCAACAAACGATAGCCAGCAAGGGAAGACTTTGTTCTCCAAAGATCAGAGATTATGCTGTCACTATGAGAAACCAACGTGTTTTTAAAGATAGACATCACCAGTACTTTTCATGTTTTTTCTCACTTTCGCCCGAATGGCAACTTTACCAAATGCATTTCTGGCAAATTTTGCACCTCTTTATTCTACCCAGATTGTAAGTATGGGTAAGGTATATAAAGGGGGGGTGCTGGAAGAGTGGTTACGGGGGTATCCCCTGCTTTCTGTGGTAATAACAAAAGAGAAAAAACAGCAAAAAAATGGCAAAGTTGCCATTCAACAAAAAATGTATGCTGTGTGTAGATATAGAATTAAGGTGGCAAGTGACTTTTTCATGACTGGCTAGTAGCTTGCAACTTGAATGTTTGACATGCGACGATGGCAGTTGATTGCATTGTGTATGGATTGAGGTGGTACTGATGCAAAGTGGGAAGGGAAGAATGTACACAGTAGATAAGCATTTGCATCAAAAGCATTGACGGAAATAGAAAACCACTGTTCGGTCATTCAGAGAGAAATGCTAATGTGCACATATGCGGCCTACCACTGCCAGACACACGTGTGGCAAAGGAGTTTCAAACTCTGGACGAACTGCAAACCATTGGTACACATATTGGGACCAAGGAATTCTGTGAATGAAACACCCAGACTAGCGCGTCTAGCATAAAAATGCAAGAGTACAGCTTTGGGACTGAGCATATATCATGGTGGCAGGATTGGCAGATGGGCTGTGTATTGAGGTTGCTAGTCAAGAAAGAAACGGATAACCGTATTTGAAGGGAGAATGTGCGGTAGTCATGATAACCAATAGAAGCAGTCCATAAGACTGGCCAGTAACTCTAGAAGAGAAGCGCCAAGAGCAACAAGGGCACACCATACTGCAAAAGGTTATAGAATTCTCAGAAAATGGATGGCCCAGATAAAAGGTAATTCCCAAAAGAAATACTAAATGACTGGAAATGATTATCTGAAATGTTACCCGTGGTCTGGTGATTGGAGGGGACATGATGATAGCCACTAATAGGCTCAGAGGGAAATTCATATATTTGGGGCGCGAACCACACACAGGAACCATCCTGTCAAAGCATATGGTATGAGAAGAGTGCCGGTAGACCTTGATAGACTGTGAAATAGAGAGAGAAGTAGGATATTGCAGTGTATTCCATGAAGGAGACAAGAGACTGATGTCAAGACCCACCCGCTCATGAATGTAGCCTGGCAGGATGAGCCATGGGCTCAAGTGAGAGTTGACTTTATTGATCCCCTGGAGTACCTGCCAGAGGAACCTAGGTATGCTACAATTCTAGTGGACTGCACGTCGAAATGGATAGAGATTAAGTTTGTAAGGGAAATCATAAACAAGACAACCCTAACATTCTTTGATTAAATATTCCGTAGAGAGGGAATCAAGAGTACCCGTTGCCAGACCATGGAGTTCAATTCGGATCTGGAGAAATTAGAAGATACGTAGAATGAAACTGCATAAGACAGGAGAACCCTACAACCCACAAAGAAAGGGTCAATTGGAAAGAATGAAATAGTATATTAAGGGAAAAGTGCAAGCCAAAACTGCAATTGGCTGGGCTGCGAGGAGGAAGCTCTCAAACGAATAGCTGTTCAGAGCCACAGCAAATAGTGTGACAAAAGTATCTCCTTTCTACATGAGTAAAAGACAGGCACGCCAAACTAAACTGCATGGACAGGAAGCATGAACAGAGTTCAAGAAACAGACACGGAGAAGATTAGAGAAAAAAACCTGGCCTCCAGCGGAAAAGGAACATTCATGACAATGGTAAAACTAGGAGAACACACGACATACAGGGAGGTGATTTGATCAAAGTGAAACTGCCACATAAAGACAAAGTGACATTCTCGCGTGCTACCACCAAAATAAGCAAGGAAAGAACATTGCATAAAGACCACAGACGGAAGGAAATGGAACATGGAAAGAGTAGCACTATATCTGCTTTGGGTGGAAAGAAACTCTAAGGTGCAGGACGCCATAAGTGGTAATGAAAGTTGCAGAAACTATGTCAGGGGGGTTAATGAAGAACCTGTAAAGAACATGAAGGGGTCAAAAACGATTGCGTGTGGAAGCATAGGGGAAAGCATCAACAAAGGCCAAGGTGAAGTGAGAGTTGTAAGGGAGAAAGCTTCTGAGGCGGAGGAGAGTAAAAAGACAATGAGATCCAATCGAGAGAGAAGAGCTACAAACCTGTTGGACTTATATTTGCTTTATAAGGGGTAATGCTGAGTGGTTGCCAGAACACGTGAATAGAGGTTCCTGCAAGCACAACCTTGCTGGACTCATTCATTGAATGTGGAGAACCCCCTATGCACACAATTTTACATGCCAACCCTCCCTGTTTAGGCGGGAGACTCCCGACTGTTTAGTGAAAACTATAGATATTTTTCATGTTCTCCCGCCTTTAATCATTCGATCCCCAGT
Source organism: Ambystoma mexicanum (assembly GCF_040938575.1). Taxonomy (NCBI): domain Eukaryota; kingdom Metazoa; phylum Chordata; class Amphibia; order Caudata; family Ambystomatidae; genus Ambystoma; species Ambystoma mexicanum. The sequence continues at coordinate 579,708,695 of NC_090927.1, read as the reverse complement.
GTATTCTTATGGGGAAATTTCTCCTGATTTCCCTGACGAAATCGTCCTCCCAGGTACGTCGAAATGTTGGCATGAATGCAATTAAGAACGCATAAATGTGTTTAGAAAAATGCCCCTGACCTATTTCTAATGTGTGAGTACAGTTCTGTTTTTAGTTAAGTATTAAATAACTGCCACATACACTGTAGGAATACACTTGCAGAAGTGTCCCTTTGAAACCCGATGAAATACGTTAGCGATGCAAATTTAAGGGCAAGGGACTAGCTTCTGAAGGGGACCAGGTTGTAGGTTCCCATACTGCGTGTCATTTAAGGGCTTGGCCACTGATACATGATCCAGGGAAATGTCTCATCTTCAGGTAGTACCAGATGTGTTCTAGAAATCACCGCCCACTGTCTCCCTTCTGTCGTCTATCGAGTATTAGAAAGGATCAAGAATTCTGCAAAACTATGGCCTCGCCGTTGCCGGGGCCTTCGGGGGAAGGCCCAGGTTCCGTAACCGCTTCTTGCTGCCCTGTTCCCTTCCGACCCCCGCCTGTCCTCTCGCAACGTCCCACCCAGCCTCAACCAATCGCCTTTTGGCCGGCGCTCGCACTGCGAGTCACGCGGCGCCGCTAGCGCGCGGCCCATTGGAGCGCCGCTGGAAGGAGGGCGCGGTGTCGCGCGTGATTGACAGCCTCGCTGGCAACCTCTCCTCGCGGCGGTAGCGGCAAGGGAGAGGAGGAAGTGCAGCTGGGAGAGAGGCGCTGCCAGCCGCGAGCCGCTCTAACGGGACCGCTCCCTCCTCTCAGCCCCTGCGCCGCGCTCCTCGCTTCGATTCTACTCTGTTTCCTGCTGCTACCCGGTAGGTGCCACTGGTTGCTGCAGGGATGAGGGGCGCGGTGCTGTGCCCGCGTTTCCCCCTTTGAACCGGATGCCGATAGCGCCCTGCAGATGGGTAATGAGGCGCGCGCATAGTAGGAGCTATGCTTTGCTCGGCTGGATTGCCTGGGCAGCGATGGGCAATTGATTGCTTCGCTAAGGCAATGTGCCGCGTTCCCCGTGGGAAGTCATCCAAACAACATTTAAATAAACTGATTTTTAGTATGTGCTGTACAGAAATATATTTTTGTGGGCGTGGTGCAAAACAGGTGCAGGGCTGTGGTGGGGGCACTTTTGTTGCCCCATTTGCTGTTGAAAGAGCAGTGCTGAAATGTGATCTTCGTTACTTTTTCCTAGCCACGGTCTTGGCTGCTCACTCAGCACTTGCACTTTGACTCCTGCGCCGGCCCGTGCAGTGATGTGGTAAGGTTATGCACACCCCAGCCCAAATCTCTGCCCAAGGACTATGGGCTAAGTCTTTGGTCCACACCAAGGTCCCCGACCCATTTTATTAGATAACCCAGGCCCACTGGATGCAGGTCTGCCACCTCCAGTGGCTTGAACATTACACCCACCCTTTTATTTTTTGGTACTTACTCTGTTGTCATTCCAGGTATTACGCCCGTCTAAGCCCACTCGAACTCCCCTCCAATATTTGAGTTTGTACGGAGATTGCTTGTTGGATTAACAGTGCCCACCAAGAATATATGGTGTGTGTGTTTTTTTTTTTAAAGGTAGCCCTGAGTATCATAATCTGACCAGTATATACGTAATTTCAGTTAGGTAAGAAAATAACTGATTCCCAGAAAAGAAAAGTGATTTGACAATTTAGCCTTCTGGTTACATCATCTCTGTTGTTTAGTAAAGTCTACTCTTTTCATCCCGGTGCTGCACAGGCGACTTCCTTTCGACATTGCCTTGTCTGCAGTGCAGGTGTCCCTCGCGTAGCTGTGTAGTGCGGCAGGTGGACACGCACCAAAGGGAAGCCAAAGGCGTGAGCGTGGGCTTTCCAGTGCATCGAGTATCCGATCTGGTATCCACCCTTCACAAAGCTACATGGGGGTGTCTAGTGGTTGCAGCAATGTGTTTTTTTCTGTAGTTTTGCAGTTGGGGAGGTCGTGAGTGCAAGCCTTCATGCCACGCATTCTAGTCACTCACTATAGAGGCGTCACTTTGTACCCTTGTCGCCAAAATGTCAATGACAAGGTCAAACGTATCCTATCAGAGAATCCTCGCCTCCCCATCCGTCATTTGAAGTGCGTTGGTCGTTTTGAAGATTTTTGGCCTGTACCATTTTCACTGTATGCTCGCAGCATGTTTACCTTTTATTTCTGTCTCTTTTAGGTTTCAAGTATGGAGGGCATGAACAAAGCGCTGAATAATTACATCGACAATTTGCTTGGACCAAGAGGTATTTTTTAAGCTGTTTAACTTGATGCATGAAGTAGGGCACTTTTGAGTATATGTATTCTGACTGCGGAGAGGAGCGCTGGTGGCAGTCAGTTGTGATATTGTAGCATGTGCACCCCTTGCGCTCCTCACCACACGCTACAGACCAGTGTCCCCCACCCAGAAACCTGCGCTGTTCCAGCAGTGTCTCTAGCAGTGGCTGCGGCCTGCCAATGAGAGGCTGGAATAATGTCATGCAAAGCAAGCTCTTCAAATAGAAACATGGAAATTAGGTCAAAGGTACAGGCAGTCTTTGTGTCAGTGCAGCATGCTGTATTTTATTCCAAAACCACTGCTCACATACATAATCTTTCTAGGACAGGTGAAACTCGATCTCTCAGGCGGCACAGTGGCTGTCTCTTTTTTAATATGTATTTGTACATTGAAAATAATTAGAATTTTTGCCTAGCAACAGTATTGCCAAAAAGCACCATAGGCAACTACACAACGCTAGAAATCATGTAAAATGTCTGAAAGAAGGGCCAAGAGCTACTTCTGAATGTACTGCAGCAGTCATGCTGACACTTAGCCAAAGTATTGTACATGTTTCAGCAGTAGGTTTCCATTAATTGAGTTATGCCTGGCATTTGGAGCAATGTGCTACTAATGTGTTTGCCAAATCGATAGGAGAAAGCCAGCATGCAACCATGATTTGCCAATGATTTGAGAACTTTGTGATTGTATTGTACATGATTTGATGGTAAAACTGTGTGTTTTAAGAGCAAGCCTCACATTTATAGTAATGAGAAGAAGAGGTGTGGCTTTTTTCAGGAACAGATTTTGAACAGTTCCAAGGTAGATCACAGTGCAAAGTTTGAAAGCCATCAGATGTGTTTGGGTGGAGACACTGGGTTGGAGAAACTTTAACCAGTATGTCACCCTGACCTTGATTGTGCCCTGATCGGGGCGTTTTGCCATTTGGCAGGTTTTGGATGGCCTCCGTGTCCTTTAGAGGTGCCCGCTTCAACATAGACCTAAAACGCAACATGGTGCACATGTTGGTAGACTTAAATGGTGGACCAGCAATTACATGACAATGGAACCTGAATTCAATCCTTCTGCATTGTGGAGTCCTGTCGGCAGGTCAGTGTTGGAGAACGTCCACATATGCTACCCATACGCGGATCTGTTCAAGGTGTTGAGAATGCTGAACTCAACAACATCGTCAATGGCGCAAGTTAACATTTTCAAATAAATTACCCTTGGATTTGATTTGTACAAACGCTTAGCCTTATTTTATTTAAATGCCACCTTATTTTGTTTGTGATTGAGTAGGCACTACATGCAAACAAACTGATTCGGGGTGTATTCAAATCCTCTGACTCAGTCATTTATATCTACTTCTACAAGAAGTTTCCTAAGTGATTCCTACATGATTGGAAATAATACCATTGATTAATTGTTTCTAGTGTAAAAAGCATTACATTTTATTCATACAAAAAATGAAGACATGGGTTATATACACATTAAAGTCACAAATGTTTTCCTCATATTTAACAATTCATATAACATGAAAGAGATCTAAATCTCTTCAATCCCTCTTTATATTGATAACTGTTTTCATCTGCAACACATTTCCACGTTTTACAGATACACAATCTTCATAGAAGTGAACCAATTATACAAAGACCATGCTATTTCTCTTGTATTTTTTAAACACTACACATATAATCATATGTTGCTCATGCTCAACATGTTTCTGTCCTGCATTTAGGTCAATGTTTGATTTTCATCAGTGGTAACTAGTTGTAGAACATTTTAAAAATTCAGTAGTTCAAGGGGTGTTTTCAGTTTAGGCTTTAAATGTGGTCGGTCATCCGTTCTGTGAATTGCATACAAAGTACTTCTAAACTGCCATTGAATTACATTAATTAAACAGATGTGTTAAAGTCATAGAGCTCAATACAATCTGTTAATGTGCCCGATATTTGGCTAAATTTCTTTCTAGAAAACCAGTCTCATTCGTATATAGTTTGTGTGTTGATTCTATAATAAAATACACTACACCAAGAGATAAAGAAGCGGATGAAACCAATTAATATTAAGGCATATCGAAGCCAGCATTATTGGTATCTATAGGGATATTTCATTTTAATGTTGTTCCTTGGTATGGTGTTTGTGTACTTCATAAATGTCATATGCCTTTTTAATATGGTTTTGACAACTTGAAATTAGTTTCTATAATACAAATGAGTGTTATACTATCAGTCGCCTTCTTCTGTAATTGTGCAATAATATTATAATTTCTTGTTCTGGGCACTCTTAACTTGTATTTAACACCTGATCTTCACTCTATAGCATATATTGATTTCATTGTGTGTCTAGACTAGTATACATAAAGTCCAGCATAATGAAACCCAAAGAAGGCGTCTCTTTGTTTGATGGGCCTGTATCTGCCCTTTGGCATTCTGATCTGCTTGCTTTGCGAGTCTGTATCTTATCCCTTTCCCCTCACCTCATCTCTACAACCAACTTACATGCGTTCTAGCGCCATGTTAACACAAATCCCCCCTCAGGTGTTAAACCACCACTGTGCTCCTGGCAAATAACACCTAGAAATAGACCCCTACAGAGAGCTCAGAGTATTTCCAGTATCCATGCATCAACTAAACAGTAAAGCTACCTTTCATTTTTCCTCTTTTCTATAACTGAACTGCTTCCCCCTGTGTTTCAGATTCACCCTTGCTTCTGGAGACCATGCAAATGGCAGCAATGCATGGTATAAACCCCAGTAGCGTAATATAACTTACATGTGCCTGAAGATGGCTGCACTTGCGCTCCTGCTCTGGCTAATTACACCACCTCATAAATAATAACCACTGATAGTTGACCTCTCTTAATTGCCATACTCGTCCGTCCTGTCCCCTTTCCACCATACTGCATGGGTGTCCCTTGCTAGATACAGGAGACAGAACCTTTTTCACCAGAAAAAAACAACCTCCCTTTTAAAATTAGAGGCGCGCAGGGGTGCAGCCCTGTGAGCATGTGCTACCCTGACTCCGGCGCCACACATCAGTCCCCTTTTCCGCGCCAACGCGAACGGGGTGATTTCACCAGCACTTTTGGGTTTGACTCTGTCATGTAATACCACGCACTCTTCCCCAGTTTCTTCTTCTGTTTGCTTAAGCAGGGTCTCCTCTCCACCCATGGGCTACATTCAGTTGTAATCGCCCATGCAGTATGGACGAAATGGGACAGGCCGTAAGAGTAATTATAAGTTACTCTTCGTAGTGACTAACGTACTCTTAGTCGTTAGTCCCCTTTCCTCCATAATTCCCACCATCCTTCCCCGCTAATAATACTGGTGTCATTAGGCAATGTCAAATATTGTCGATGCGTCTGTGGGGACTGAAGTGTAGCGCCGGTGGGTGGAGTCAGGGTAGTGCATGCTCCCAGGGCCTCACCCCTGCGCGCTTTTAAATTTAAAGTGGAAGTAGGTTTTTTCTTGTGAAAAAGGTTCCATCTCCCGTCCCTAGGAAGGGACTAACAAGCACTATGGAGGATAGGGGACTAAGTATTAGTCACTACAGTGAGTAACTTATAATTTTTTCACTATGATCCACTTGTGACAAATGGTACTGCATTATAATCTCTTCTTTGTAGGCACTCTTATAGGACGGTGTTTGTTCAGAACACTGACCCACACCATCTATTATCTCGAATAAAGAGGAATAGCCAGAAATGTGCATATGTTTAGAAGTTTTGCAGATGTACTTATGCAGAATTAAACGTGTATGCTATTGCATTCCAGACCCATCAACACATCACCCTAATTCCCCCACATCTGCATCCTACTTTTTCAAAGTCTGCTCAAGTTAAGCACATTTAGAATGGAGAATTGTCACTCCTGTAGCATACGTTATGGAGATGGGAAGAAACTGTGAACTAATTGTGTGTTTTGCATGATTCATAGGAGTGCCTTCTCTTTTTTCTTTATTCAAATAAGAGAAATTAGCACAAATAATATGATCTTTAATCAACTGTAAAATTCCAGTATCCAACATACAAAGACCTAACGGTGCATCAATGTGCACGTATCACATTCCTCAAGGTGAATGTATTACAACAGGTAATCATAACACAACAGGCAAATTACATAGGTTTAGTTTAAAGAAAACGCCATCGCATAAAAACGGGGTCAATATGCTTCAAAACATCAACCAGTTCAAAAAGCAAATCCTGGTGAGGAACCTTTATCCAATGGACACTAATCAGGGTAGACCTCAGCGCCCTATGGTATGTCGAAAGGGTAATGTTTGTCGCATGAATTGCGCAACACCGGAGAAAATGTGGTTCCTCCACTCCGTTTTGTAAACTGAAATTGAACGAAGTAGTTACACTTTTTCATTCATGCGTTAACTTTGACAAAGAAAAAACTCCACTCAATTGGAATATGGTAATTAAGACTCTGTGCAAAAAACGAGATCCGTACGATTCTGTTCCTGGACAGACTCGTACGGAGCTCGTTTTTTGCACTGCAGAGGCTGGGATTGAACCCGTGAATCTTTTTGTCATGCTGAAAAGCCAGTTCCACATTAGCAATCAATTACATTGGCCCTGATTTGAAAAAGACGGCACAGTCCGTTAAAACACGTGTCATCGCAAAGGGCACCCGCTCTAACTAATACAGAGTCTTAATTACTATATTCCAATTGAGTGGAGTTTTTTCTTTGACAAAGTTGGTGCATGAATGAAAAAGTGTAACTACTTTGTTCAGTATCAACCAGATCAATACAATTATAGCTTGACCAGTTGATATGTACAGTAGTCATGATTTGATGTGACTTCTCCCGTGGCATTCCTGTTGGCTTGCATCATTTTTAATTTAAAAAATGTTAATTGTATTTATGCTTTGTAACCAACATTAATACATTAACATACATTCTTATGCACTTATTTAATCATTATATCAAATACAATTCATTTTAAAAAATCCAATATTATATTTCACAATCAATAAAATCATCAATACACATTGCTAATTCATGATCTCACCAATCCACAGACATTAAGAAAGATTATTAGAATCCATAACACATGACATACAAAACATAAGTCACAGCTCCATAACATGTGAAAATATATACTTCACAGAATTTCATTAACCTGTTTACATAGTTCACCCCGATCTATTATCCGTCAATAGATATTTTCTCCTAGTAACTGGAATACTCCCCTAATAAAGTGCACTAGCGTTACTAATAGCACGTTTTTTATTGCTCGAAAACAGCCAGGCCCAAATGGATTCTACTCAGTCTATTGGAGACCAAAGCCCTGGGCTATCTATCTCTAAGTAAATTCACTTTTTGGCATTGGCTAATGAGGAGGTGTCTCCAGGTCACTGTGTCACATTTACAAAGTCGACATCGACGCTCCTCACCTGGGATTCCCTTCATTGACCCCACAACATCCAACCTATGGAGAATGTTAAACCAGAAGCTCATGTATGTGTCTCTTGAATAGTACATGCTGAACATGTAATTTCTGTATTTTGCCCAAATGTCATCTGCTCAATGCACATCATGGCTCACTTCCATCTTGTTTAATACAGAGCCCCTCTTTCCATCGATTTCATAGCAATACCTCTATTAGGCAGTGCCATAGCTACATTCTCAAAACTCGTTTGGGGGAAGCAATTCCACCTTTTTTCATTCTGAGAATAGTCAACAAATCCCAGGGGACCTCGGTGGCAAGTATACTCTCAATCAGGGATGTCATTTCACCAAAATGCCTGGGGTAGCGGAAGTGACATCACACAATCCCTGACATCTGATGACATCATAGGAAGTGATGTCATTTGACCACACCCCAAAGTGGCATCACGGAAAGTGATGGAACACGACCTTTCCCCCCTTGACAAAACAGTTAGTGGCATCACATAGTGTACAAGTGCCTAAGTACACTACGAAAAATATGGTTAAGCTATCACTGTAATGATACAAGAATGTATCACCATATGTATCGTTAATATTAGTGTGTATAGGCCCAAATTACCAAATTACTGTGAATGCAAGCAGACGTCCAACGCCAAATGATAATCATGTGTTTATTGTATAGCACTTACGCTTAAGCACTTTATATTGAACAAATATACATACAATATCACCCAACCTGTGTTGGCACTCATTTATTGACCTCCGAAGGATGAAAGGCTGAGTTAGCCTTGCCGGGATTCGAACCTGCAGATCACACACATAGCAGCAGCAAGCGCTCAACCCATGGAACTTTCTTACCGGCTATAGCTATCTTACCGGCTATAGTAAAATTAGCAATTAAATGTCTGAATGTTCTCAGTCAGAAAGCAAATTACACTCTGTAGCGGATACCATTAAACTGATAACTGAGACTTGAGAGACTTAACAGCAGGCCAGTTAATCTGCAGTTCTGGTGCAACGTTGGCCACATGTCACGCCTGCGTGGATCTACTTTTCAGGCTTCAGAAGTTGGCAAAATACATACCATTGGGAGGGTTCATAACACTGTATTAAAGAATTTAGATTAGCACACCGAATGCAGCGCACTCACACGGCATCCCGTACTCTGGGCACTCTTTACCTGACACATGCAAACAAACATCCTGAACAGCATGCCAGGGAGATAGGAAAGATAGACACATTACAAAGCATTTGTTGTGGCACAATGAAATCAAGGGCCACTTTATGTGCTATGGTCAAACATTTCTACACTGTAAACAAGCTTTTGGGTACAAGGATTTTGTCAAGTGACTGAGGACACAGAGATAGAATGTCTTGTGATGAGCGGAACAGAGAGTGTGCCTGAAATAAACCTTTAATGTGTCTAGTCTAGCAATTATTGCATAGAATTCCAGAAAGACAAATTATGTGTTATTCCTATTCTTTCTGATTTAGGGTCATTGCTCAAAGTGTTACACTTGTGGACCCCATGTTTTTTTTTAAAGGCCTGAACAAGAAAGCCAGCCACTCCAGAAACAAAGAGCCACATGGCACTGGCCAAAGCCAAGGTGCATCCATGTGTAAACATTTTTTTAAAAACAATGTTTTTTCTTTTTTTACGGGTAGCTAGGGAGACCACAGGGATAGCAAGGGAGACCTCTGGGGTTGCAGCTGCGACCCCTGGCGACCCGCAAATGACGTCCCTGATCTCAGTATCACTCAACAGTATCGGCCACTTTTACTCCCTAAAAATAGGCAAATACTCCCAAAAATTACAAATAGGGAATAAAAATACTCCTAACACAAAATGGGAAACGTACACGTAGAAGTCCCCCCCCCCCCATTCCCCCTTCCGCTTTCACCCATGGTGTACCATGTATGCCCAGAAGTGTACATAATACCACAGGAAGAAACTACTATTGTTAGGGCTGATTGGAAGAGCTAAACATGTATCTTTTAATGTACATGAATAACTAGTTGCAAAAAAATAATTATTACAAAAAACATGCTCGTTTTCCAGGTAAAACGAATGTTTACCTCCTTATAAAATACTCCCTTTGGGAATTGGGCTTACATTTTTATTCCCTAAAAATAATTGTACTCCTAACTTTAAAAAAGGAGGAGTGAAATATTCCCACCTCCAAATCTTATCTGGAGCACTAACTGTATCCCAATAGTTCCTCACCGTCAGCAAATTTCAAATGAAAGGAAAAACTGTTTCGCCATCGCACTCTCAATTGACACATATAGTGTTAAAATTGTTTTTCACTCGCAGGAAAAGTAGCCACATTGTTTTCCTCTTTTAGCGGTAATCATTTTCTGCACTCCACCACCACCATTGTCAGCAAGAAAGAGCACCATTGGGTCTCATCCGGTACAACGGCCCACAACCCTCACCATGGGCCTCATTACGAGTTTGGAGGTAGCCATGCTGTTTTTAGTGGCATGGCTATCCCCAAACTCGGGTCCGGGTCCCGCAAAAGGGGACTTACCAGGCCATTCCGATCTTGGAGGGCCTGGTAATTCCCTTTCGCGGGACCCGGACCCGGTACGTCCCCATTCCCATTTGAGCCCCCATAGAGCTCAATGGGATTGGGGAGGATGCTAACAACGGGCCCGTTAATGACGGCCCGTTGTTGGAATCCTGTACTGCTAGCGGGTCCCACTCTGCACGTCTGGTCTGGCCAGGCGTACAGAGCGGGACCCGCTGCAGAACTCGTAATGTTCCGGCCCGGAATGTACGGTGCAGGTCCTTACCGGCACCTTTCATTCCGTTGCCACCACCGTCGTAATGAGGCCCCATGTCTTTAAAGCCTAGTGCAATTGTGCATACTTAAGGGCCACCTTGTATAGTAGTCCTCTGAAGGAAATCTCCAACCGCTGGGTCACAACCCGGATCACCCACCTCTCATCACTCTGATATTGCTGCCTGCCCAAACTTTAAAATTCCAAGTGAAAATGTTCCATATCTGTATGTGTGGACAGGAAGGCCCTTCCACACCGAACACCCGCAAAGCAAGAGACTGTGACTTCACCGGATACTTTATGGTGGGGGCGGCATGAAACACCCTAAACTTGCCGTGACTAGCGAGCACCTCATGAGTCTCTTTGGCAGCGATTGCTCCTGCACCTGTGCAAGAAGACTTTGACCCCAGCATTAGGCCATTGAGTTGCTCTGCCCCATTAAATACATTCTAGGCCATACAAGCAGAGTAGTCTCTCTAGGTGCGAGCCCTAAATAAGGAAGGCTGGTTAGCAGCCCTTCATGGAGTTCCTGCTGGCGTTGGCAATGGATGTGCACAAAGAGAAACTTGTTGTGACTGGGACCCATTGACTTTTGACTCCGACACTGCTCCCAATTGTTCTACTATACGCTACACGATACTAGGGGTAGGCACCATGCATGTTCCAATAATGTATATATTGTTCTCAATGCACACATAATGGATATCAGTTGACTGGCCTTTGATTGTCTTCCATCCTTGGTTCTCTAACAAGATAACATGCTTCATTTGTATCTCCACTCTTTTGACCATTGTGCATGTAACTTGCATGTGGCTCCAGCCTCCAGCCTCCACACCATTCTCATAGTGCACGTTAACTACACATAAAGTATATCAGAGTCTTCAACTGTAGACCGATGGCCTTGAGGTACATGCAATACTTTCCCCCTTTCCACCTACAGCGTTGTTCCTCATAGAGTGTAGCTGAGTCCCACGAGAAATCAGGTTCAGCCGTCATAGTCTCCGACACAGTCCTCCACACTGCACCTCTTCCTTTCCCACTTAGGCGTCCTATAGCTTCAGCCAGGTCATTTCTGACATTAATAGAACAGTCACTTTACTACAGTGACTGCTATGCATGCAGTGATCCTTTCTCTTGTCTGTTCAGACTCCTACGGTCTGCCACATGGCTATTTCACCTACAGTGCTTTAAAGCCATATCAAATGACAGGAGGCCCTATACAAATATAAATAACATAGCATATCCAGAACAGACTGCAGGCGTTGCTCGGCAATAGTCTATAAGCAGCAAATTGCCATCAGCACTGAGGGGGAGGGTAGATTCAATACTTCCCCTTGTTTCACGCCTTGTGTGAGCAATTAGGGGGTTAATCACTAGGACAAGGAGCAGTGCCGTAGAGGGCAGTCCGGACTAGAACCCCCGCAATGCCGCACCAAAATGACGCTGTCCTTGAAGCCACAGACCTTTGACACCGTGTCGAGCGTCCTTAGCCGCCATGTGGGGGGAGGAGTCGCAATGTAAAACATTTGCAAACGCCTTTAATTGGGCAGTCCACTGGAGGGACGGGAAGAGACGGCTTTGGTTTACTGCCTGGTTCCACATGGATGTGCCTTGTGAGCTGCATAGGTCACTCCAAGCGTGTGTGCAGTTGTTGTGAACGACCACTGCATGTCCCGCATAATGAGAGCAGCTTATTCTTGGTTGCGTTGCGTGCCATACAGCACCTTCACTTCATTGTGTGTGCTGCAAATGTACATCTCATTGAGTTTGTGTAAGAAAGGCATGAACTATTACGCTTGCGCAGTGCTTTAGACTCCGCACAGTACGGTGGCGCTGCTTCCTCTGCCTGTCCCGATAAGCATCGCGTACCAGAACACGCTCTCCTCCTACTGGCTGCCAGTGACCCCGCATTGCCACTTCATTTCCAGACGATGGCCTGTTGGTTTTTTGGCTGCCAGACGTGATATCCATTGTTGGAATGGAATGTTGGCACGGGTGACCTTTTAAATCGCAAGGCTTGGCTACTGTGTGTGTACTGGTGTGTGCTGGCTGACGTGCCATGCATCACCTGGAAACCGAAATATCTCGAGGCTCTTGCCTGTCGGTTTACTTGTTACGTTGAAGAGGATGCCTAGAGTGTAGCATTTTTTCCAAGTGGCCTCTTGGCGCTAGAACTGCGTGATAGTGATATGGTGGTGCCCTACTTCTTTAAGCTGTTTACGAAACCGTAGGTGGACTTGAATTTCTATGAACTGCAGTGATATTGTTCTATATCGCCAGTGACTAGACTGAAAAAGGCAGTATGTTTAACTAAATAGCTTCTGTAAAATTGGGACTCAAGCTGTAAGTTTTCTGTACACCCTTGAAGTCCCAGTATCTGGATTTGTTCATTTTCTGGGGTGTGTGCCTGCAGGGTATACTAGTAATTTGCCAGGGGGCCTGTCCATTCTCTTGCCTGTTGAAAGGAGGAGTGTTGAGGGTTTTTTTTATGAGAGCTTGAGCAACTGTGTCCGGAGTGTAACAAAATGACCACGCCATTGTGCCTTGTGCCATTGTGGAACGAATGAAGCATATTGTGGTGATGATGCTTGTGTTTTTTCGTTTACATTTGGAGTGAAGAAAATCGTTAATCTCAACGTGATCAAAATGTACTCCACCTTTTTCGAAAATCACAGTGAGCACTCATTGCTTACATATACTCTCCAATCTGATAAATGTTGTATGCTTTTTTTCAGATCCCAGGGTAAAAGGATGGCTTCTTTTGGACAATTATATACCTACATTCCTCTTCACTTTGCTGTACCTGTTAGTCGTGTGGCTCGGACCAAAGTACATGAAGAATAGACAGCCGGTCTCCTTCAGGGGCATTCTAGTAGTGTATAACATTGCCCTGACGCTGCTATCATTCTATATGTTCTATGAGGTAGGTTGGCCGTGAGCTTATTTATCAACCTGTCTGTCTGATACTCGCCATGCCAGTTGTTTTTTGTATACTGCACACAACGCACTCCCAAGTGCCTAGACGGTTTAGAAAGTGCAGGGGGCGAAGGTGGAATTCAAGGAGCAGGATCTGGGCGGAGCCACCGAGTGGCAGGATTTCCCTCTCATGACCAAGGAGCTCTTCTAGTCCAGCCTCTTTTTATCGGGTGCCCAGACGTGGACCCCCCACTTTCTATTGCTGTGTTGCTATATCTTGTACTCTACTGCTGACTGTTTATGTTGAATCCCCTCTCTTGCCAGGTTGCTTTACCAGTCTTCACTTTTTACATTGCCTTTTAAATTGCATTCATTTTTGCATGTCCTTTCTGTCAACTCTTATGTGCTGGTAGTACCTCTCATTTGGTCTCCACCTACCTTTGTCGGCATTTCATAACTCTGCCACGACACGTGCTGCTGCATTAATAATTGTTATGGTGTCTCTGCTGCCACCTCTTTTTCTCTGATCCAACCCTGCTGCACAATGAGGCGCTTATACACAGTATGCAACAAATGCAACTTTCCAATGAGAAGTAGCTATATCTTTGTGTCCAGTACATGTGACCATTCATTCTTTACATGCCTTCTAGTAGTTTAATATTACACCTTTTTATGCACATTTCCAGACACATAGGTAATGCCAGATGGGTGTATTTGCATCGCACCAGTTGGCTCGAGTAGTCAAATGTAGCTGTTGGTGTCAAGCTACCCAGGCTGTTCTAGCTCCTCTCCAGGAGCTAAATCGCTCCCAGCAATTTCTGACCCTGAAGTGTGATTACAGCGATGCTGTTGCTCAACTGGTTTGGTTGGTATCTTATCCACTTCTGAAGGATGAAAAGCCGAGATCACCCACTGGAATCAAAATCTTTACGTTGCACACAGTCTTGTATCATTGGCACTGAGCTATCTTCAGTGCTGGATTAAGCTTTCAGGGGGACCGGTGCTCAATCAATCCAGGGGGCCCAGGTGGATGGGAGTATCTCTGTAGCAAACACTTTAGCCATCTGAGCTAGCTTACTGGGAGTGGAAACTGTAAGCAGTCTTTGCAGCAGGCACTTTAACATGACGAGTTTCGTGACTGGGATTGGAATCTGTGTCTGCTGATCTATCTCACCACCTTAGCCTAGGGTGTACAGGCATCCGGTTTCGTAGTGCTTGAGGGCCGTTATTCTTTACAGCACTGTATAGAATCGTGGAGTAGTCACAAGAAATAGAATATGTGAAGTACGTTTGAGCTGACCTCCCACGAGGCCATTAATATGAGGCACTATTACTCACTTTTACAGCAATTATTTTACCACCCTGTAAAGACAAATGGCTGACATGGGGAGTGGTGTTTGTGAGACGTTTGCGAACGTCACACTTTTTTCAATAGGGAGGATCAACAAAAAAGCTGTCCATGTGGTTGCACATCTCATAGGGTAAAGTCGCATTTCACTTTTGAGTCCACCTCTGCAGAGCTTTCTCTCTCCCATTCACTAATCCGCGCTGTCCGATGCACACACCTGATAACTGTGCCTCTGAAGATACCAGCTGTCTTTAGGGAAGCAAGAGAAACCGCGGGGTGCCTCAGCTTTACAGAAGTGCTGCAAACAACCCAGACAGCGCTCGCACAGTGCACTCATAACATACAAATGCTTTGTTGGCTATTCCTGACAGTGACTCTAAATCAAAATCCAAAATGAACATGTGTCTGTACAGTTGTTTAATGAGTGTTTACAGCTTTCTGTCTTTGTACATGGGCGCACAAAATGGATACTGAAGGCCATTTCTTGGGGGTGGACACGGCGGGATTCTGCCCAGTCTACAGGTACTTTGAGGGCACAGTTCTGCTGTTCCCTGTCAGTGTTCGAATACTAATTCATGAGCTCTGTTGTGGTTTTTTATTTGAATTTCGTGTAGAAAGACGAAAACATGCCGGCACAGATTCTGTTGAGTTTGTTTTCAAGATATCTTTGTTGCCTCCCGGGCATTTTAAATGGGAGTGATTAGTGGTAGATTACTGCAGGCACACTTGAGGGTGGGTGGGTAATTGGCAGTCAATATTGTTGGTGGTATGTCGTTTAAGAAGTGCACATATTGTGCTGTGTGAAACAATGACTACAAGCAGGTGACATGTATTTTCATCCACTGGTTAACTCTCGCAGTACTGCTGTAAAACCCAGAGAACATTTGTTTAGGCTCCCATTAACACAATAGAGCTGTGCAAGATATTTGGCTTAGTGCCTACTTTTGCAGACTTGGCTAACATCTCAACTTCACCACTTAACCAAAGTGTGTGATTCTGAGCAAAGCATTTAATCCCACTATTCCTTGGCTACCAAGATTGGGAGTCCATAGAATGGTTCATTGTCTAGCATGTGCTATTAAAACAAGCCTCACACATGGTTATTGACAAAGCCAACTAATCGTTTTTCACAAAACTAATAATTGTGGATAGTGAAAATGCTGTCTTTATTTTGTCATATACCTTATACAAAGGATCATTTCTAAAGCTCTGTCGCTGTTCTGGTACCGATTGTTGAGAGGAGTTTCTGTGAATTGAATCTGATACAAAGATGTTTACGGCCTGCCATGGCTGAGGAGGGGCCATTGGCTTTCACAGTCAATAGAGAACAAAGTCACCCCAAAGGTGGGTCCTGAGGAAGTTTTGGGGACTGCACCCGACCAGCGATACGGCCGGGATAGATTGTCCCCCTTCGGTGATATATACGGGTGTCAGCGAGGTCCAGGAAACACGAAATGGCATTAACCGCCAAAAGTTCCTGAACCTTCGCCGACACCCGCTGCTGTGGGGGCGGCCTAGGGGGCACTCGGGGAAGGGTGGGTTGGGAGCAGAGGCTAAGGAAGGGGGAGGGGTTATCCTTGCGGATACAAAAATAAAGAAATAATATATATTAGGTATACATAGGGTTATACACTTTATTATGTGTAGGTGCGTTGTAGGGGCTCACCACTAGGTGGCAGTGTGGTGCGCGGCCCTCACAGTTTTTCCAGCAGGCCAGGGACCAAAGCCATATGGCTGTGTGGTGTTAGGTGGGGGGGTGGTGTGGGTTCCAAATAATAAATAAAAAAATCTATAATGTTAGGGACAACTTAATATAATGGTATAGGTTGTATTTATGGATATCAGTGGATAAGCATCTCAGGGCCCTACCTTGCCCCTGCTAGGGGCACCCCCCATGTTTTCCATGTGGTGGTTGGGTGAAGGGGTGCTCTTGTGGGGTGGAGGGTGTATCGGGGTGGAGGTCCTGTAGGAGCAGTTGGTGGGTGTCATCCAGAGTGTGGGGGTGTTAGATCGGACCCTCTCCCTGGGTTGTTTTTGAGTTAGCAGGAGGTGGAAGGGGCGCCACAGTGGGCTGGGAGCGGGGATGGATTAGCTAGTGGGCAGGGCTAGGGGGCCACCGCCCGATAAGAGCCTCATGGGTAAAGGGCAGTACCCCCGGCAGTGTGGTCAGAGGGGGAGTGGATAATGTAAGTTAAAAGGGCAGGTGGGCTAATTAGGATCGGTAAGGGGTGTAAGGGAGCCATGGGGGGATACGCCAGGGTGGGGGGTGCCACCCAAGGAGGAGCACAGGGTCACCTTAGGAGGAGGTGTTAGGAGGGGGCATTACGGCCCCAGGTTTTCTGTGAGTGGGAAGGGAGGTGGCGAACGCCATCATCCCTGGGTGCAGCAGCAGCGGGAGGGGCTAGGACACCCACCCCCCCCACAACAGGAGCAGAAGGGATTAGTACGTCAGTGGGCTGGATATCTTGGTGTTGGGAGATGGCTGGAACGCCGTCATCTGCACTGAGAGTGAGGAGAGATTGTGGACGGCTCGCCCCCGGCGGCTGTGAAGCAGTGATGGAGTTTGCAGTGAGTGGGAGGGAATTCTACGCTCCCCCAGCGGCAGTGCAGCAGCAATGGGGTGTACGCTTCACAGTACAACAGTTTTGGACCAAGAGGTGAGCAGGATTGGAACAGAAGGTGCATTGGTATCTGGAAGGGTATGGTTGGGGGGGTGTGAAGGTGATGTGGGAGGTGTATTTGTGGTTAAAGGATGCGATTAAATAAATAGTACAGATTAAATGAATACATGGAAATAAAGAATAATTATGAAGGAAGAATGGATATTCCTGGTTGGAACAGGATTGGGTGGATAATCATAATAATAAAAAGAAATGGCATTGGAGGACTGGAAGGCCAAGAAGGGTGTTTTGAAAGGGATGATGAGGATGAAAAGATTAACAGTTGGTACGAGCTAGGGGGGTGCGGGCGAGGAGGATAGGATATGACAAGTCATTTAGTGTTTCTAAGAAAGACAAGGTGAGGGAAGAAACACCAAGGGAGGACAAAACAACATTCTGTCTAAGCGCTGTGTCAGTCAGATAGTGCAAGTGCGGGACACAACATGCAAAGGGGAGTGAGAGGGGGAGTACAATTAGGGCACCATGGCTCAGTGTAATGTGCAAGGAGGAAAAGGACTGTTAAGGTTCCAGATACGGCCCCTTTTGTGCGGTAGGAAGGGGGATAGTGCAGGGGATACAGGTAAAAAAAAACGGTTTGGGGGGGCTTGATACCCGTGAAACTCCGAAGGAAGTCAGTCGGCGCAGTATACAGGTTGGTTCGCAGGGGAGAGCGAGAGAGATAGTGGAAGTGTAGAGGTAGGTTTTGGGCCGTTTTGGAACTTCAGGTGGCACAGCAAGTTTGAGTGGGGCAGGGAGGTCATCCCAGAGGGAGGCAACTGCAGGGGAGAGAGCTCTACTCCCCACCCCACTCTCTGCCTGGCGAAGAGTTGGACCATCAGAAATTGTCGGTGACTGAGCGGAGGGCTCAAGATGGAGGGAAGGGGAAGATCATTTTGGTTTCTATTTTAAAGTGAAGATACGGTTTTGAGGGTGGGGTAAGGGGTGATTGGTTAATTTAGAGAAGAGTTGAGAGGTTAAAGGGAAATAGGGTTTGGCCTACTCTGACATGAGGTATAAGACCCGGCACAGAGCAAGGTGCAGGGCTGTGGTGGTTGTATGGCCCCTCTGAGCCCTGTGGTTTAGGAGCTCGTTGAAACTGCAGGTCTGGCCTGTAGTGCCCAGTTATTGCTTGCTCAACCCGGGACAGGACTGGGAGGTGAGGGGGACAGGAGGAAGTAGGGAGCTAGCAATTTTTCGGGGGAAGGGTTGCCGCATGAGTGGTAGAGGTGACTGGTTGGAAAGGGTTTCTTATATGAGGGAATAGGGGGGAGGGGACCCTATTATCGTCTCAAGAAGTTGGTGGGTTTGCGTGAATGGCAACACAGAAATAATTTATCGTACCTGGTTTAGTTTGTGGGCTTAAGGGGAAGTGGGTGGGGTTGTCAGTTGTGCTTGGTGACAGTTAAGATGGGTGAATACAGGTCACCAAAAAAAGTTTTAGACTAATGGGGGAACTGGGATGATCAAGGTTGGAGAGTGTGTCATTTTAAAGGGGTAAGTATGGAGAATGTGAAGGAGAGAGGAATGGGAGGAGATGACCATTGTAGCGGTGTGAAGTTATACTTTTTTCCGGCATAGGGACGTAGAGGATGGTTTAAATAAATAAATAATAAGAGGAGAAAAGGTAAAAGGAAAGAAGGGAAAGGAATTGAGGGTTTACAAACAGAAAGGAACAATAATGGTGGCTATATCAGAAGATTTGTGCTTGGGTAAAGGAGCGCAGGAAGAGCAGCACACAAGGGCAAAGGGATAAAGTGGGCATTGATGCTACATAAAGTAGCAGGGTGTGTGGTTTGAACGGCATGGATGAGGGTGCATGGTTGACCGCTGGTGCAGTTGGGGGGACAGCGTTGAGAAGGAACTGGATTGACGGTGGTACAGGGACGGCCCCTGGTGCAGTTGGGGGGAGAGGTGGGACAAACAAGGTTTAGGGTCCATAAGGGGTGTGCATAATAAGGTTGCTGGTGCAGATTTACGATGGTTTAATTGCAGGAGGTTTGGGGCAAAGAAGTGGTTATGAATATAATAAATAATTAATGAATAAACTCAATAAACAAGGAGGGAAAGGAAGTTATTTGGTTGCTAGGTGAAGGGAGGGGCAGTGGTGCCCTGTTTAGGAAACAGAACAATGGGCAAACACGTAAAGAATAAGAGCAGGTTTTTGGTATCTGGTTAGGTGGGAGAATTGGACACCATGAAAAGTGGTAAGGAGTTGGGTTGTGATAGTATGAGCAGCACAGGAAAAGGTGCCCGGGTGAGAGATTTGCCAGAAAGGGGATATAGTGAGCAAGGAGGAGAAGAAAGGTTTCTGAAACACAAGGAATTATTGGGGGTGAAAGGTAATATGAGGTTTACAGTGGCAGGTCTTAGGTATGATAGAGGAGGAGTAGCGGAGTGCAGTAATGTGGATTGAGTTCAATTACATGTGGTGCTTAATTTGTCTTTTCTTTCACATATTTGCAGGAAGTGGTGTTTGGAAGACGATTATAATGCACCGGTCAATGTATGCTGGGTGCCTGTTAATGTAGGAGTATAAAGGTTTAAGGGTAGTTGGGTATAGTGTTTTCTCCCAAGAGAATGTTTTTGATGGTGGGGATTAGGGCATGAGGGATATTAGGATTATGTAGACAAGTAAGTTGGTCATTGCAGTTGGAGGGAGTTTTAGTTATAATTTACGGAAGGGTTTAGCTGGCTTTGACGGTTTTATGATGAGTTGCTATCGTTAGAAGAAAGAGCAGAGAAAAGGGATGTGGGCATGGCGAGCAACGTGAAAGGGTAGTGTTGGAGGAAAGGAAAGCAAGCAGGGTGAATTACGAAGGAAGGGGAAATAAAGAACAGTTCTCTCCGTTTTTCCGGGGAGGTTTTTGGCGATGCATCCGACCAGCGTGTCGGGCGGGGATAGATTGTCTCCTTTAGGTGATATATACGGGTGCCAGTGAAGGTTCAGGAACTTTTGGCGCTTAACGCCATTCGTGGTGCATGGACTTAACTTTGGTTTGAAGGTAGTGTTTTCCTTCTAGGGGTGTGCAGGTTAAGGTGAGATGAGTAATAAGGAGAGTATGTGGTTTCCTTTGGGTGATGGGTCAGGGCAGTAGAAAGAAAGGAATATTTGTACTGTGGTGTTTTTTGTTGCTGATGTAGCAGGTCAGCCTGGCTTTCATTGAAGAGGAGATTGGTGGTAAGATTGGGGATCTTCAGACATTGGGGAGATTGGGGATAGTGGAGCGGTAGCCGGGGACACAGTTAGTTAAATGATGGTTGGTTGAAGCCGAAGGATTATTATCGCAGTAAGGAGGGTGGGTAGTGCTCTTTGCACCAACAGGCTACCCCTGGGGTACACAAAGGGGGAAGAGGTATTGAAGGAGGGGCGTGGCCTCTGGGAGAAGCTGGGAGAAAGCTGGAATAAAGGTTTTGAGGAATTGGGGGAGGGAGCAAGGGACAGGAAGGGATGAATTACAGTTGTTTATGTATTTAGTTGTTTTTGGCGGTTGTTAATTGAACTGTTAGTCTGTAAGGCCAGGAAGCTAGTTAGCCTGTTTTTTGTAAGCCACGGCCTGTCACATTAAAGCAACCTTTTCCACTAACGACAAGTGTGGGTATTTTGTGCAGTCAGCCCAAAAGTTGATTACGCGACGGCAACATATGCTATTGCAGCTGCAAAATCTAGGAGATTGTCCGTTGGACAATTAATAAATAGATGCAATAATGAAAGTGTAATCTTTTTTGCAATTTTGTCCAATTTGCTTTGCCTGCTTATCACTTAAATTACTTTCAATTAGAACTTAATACGACCATTTTTTTTATTGTGATGATTTTATAAGGGTGGAAGGGGTTGCAGGGCTGAGTTCTTAGCATAGAGGAGCATTAAAGTGTTATGCTATCTGTCCTGTGGACACTCTTCCCAGACGTCTACCCCTTTTTTTCCATATTTTAGGTTTTTCTCATAATAAATATGACCCGCATTGTTTAAAAAGTCATTTACATACAATGCCACGCAAGCTAAATGGATTGCATTGTTATCAGTGTAAGCATAACACGACGATCCTTTTTTTTACCGGGCAAATATTCATATCAAAGACAGGCTTTCTTGTATTTAGTACTTTTGGGAATGTGGCAGCAGCGGTTAATCGGCAGCCTGATAAGTTGCATGGTGCACGCTGCTAGAAAACTAACCCTTTCAGTTTGCTGATTCCATCCCAGTTCCCATGTAAACCTCAAAATGAAGAGGGATTTCCAGTGAGATCATTTTATTTGCCTTTACTACTTTGTCTTGTGTAGTGCAATTTAACATTTTAATGGCCTCTTCGTTTAGGCTTAAAGCGTCGCATTAAGAGACATTACTCCTTTTATTTGCAGCAACGTTGTGTGCTACAGAGTATTACTACAGACGGCGCTGTCTGTTCAGATAACTGTATGTAATAAAAGGAACATGGTTTTGATAACTGCATGCCTCGCAAGCACGTTTTTGCATCGCATCGGGGAGTGGGGCCCTTTGTGCTTGGGGTGGGGGCGGGGCAGATGTTCATTTTGCTCTGGCTAATCTGGCCCTGGCTATCTTGCCTGCTTTGCTACTTAAACATATGATTGTGTGTCAACAAACCTATCCGTCTATCTATGTGTGCCTTCAGATTTACCTTTGCTGTGTGCCTCTATACATCTATTTGTCTTTATCTGCAAAGCGCTCTGAGCAGATTAAGTAGGCAAGTTGGAAAAAACCGACGATAGCAGCCAGCATTGTGTCACCCTCGTGGTATTTGGTAGTTGCCAATTTCCTTCCTGTATTTCATTCAGTTTGGGTTCCCACCAAAGACAGAAAGCATACTTTTCAGTGGTGTTGCAGTTTGTGTCATGGATTGCATTAGCAGTTTGAACAGGGACATTTTCCAGTTTTATGGAAGTTAATCCGGAGCTTGTCCCGGGTGTTTGCATGGCACTGGGAAGGTCCTAAGAGTAGTGTGAACACTTTTTTTTGGTTGCAGGGGTGGTGATTATGTTACATCTTCACCCATGTGTCATCCCAATGTCCCCTTAGTGGGTGGTGTTGGCGAGAGAATGTTCCTGGGTGGATGGAATGTTTGTGTGTGAATGTAGGTTCTTTCTGAGGCAGTTGGTGCCAGCCTGCCTGGGTGGTGGGTGCTGGTGAGGAAGCCCCTCTACAATGTCATCTGCCTATGTCAACTTAATAAAAGGAACGTTTATGAACCTACAAGCTGCCTCCCTTCATCCTTAAATATAACAGATTAGCAGTGTCCAGTTATTGCTCACAGCAGGCGTGTTCATGTTCTGAAAAAAAGCTGAAAAATCAAAACCCTACCTAAAATCGAAAACTGTTACTGTGTTTGGAAGAAGCAAAGGGGTTCAGCACACAAAGACTGTTTTATGCTATCAGTCATGTTACGTTATTAAGTATTTAAACTGCGCCCATCAATATCATTAAGCCCCAGTACCTTTGCTCAGAAATATTGGGGTCTTAAATGAATCCTGTTGCTATTATTGCTATTTAGGTTTTTTTTATAGTGCTTCGTGCCAGACTACCCACGATTCTAAGAGTTTGTTTGTTTGTTTATTATTTATAATGCGCATCATACCCAGGGGTAACAGGGCGCAGCAGTTACACGTATATGCGAATCTTAGTTACTACACAGGAGATATAGAAATTACATACAAGTAATACTTACAGGAAGTATATACAGGTGGTGTCTATTTACAGGCATAGGGTATAGTTGTATACCAATTATATATACAAATACTTATATATACAGAAAATGCAGACAACTTGCAGGCATACTATGCAAGCAATACAGACATCTTACTGCTTATTAGATTTCAGCCACAGAGTGATGTTGGATCTGAAGTTTTGGTAGGATTGGTCATCTCTCAGAGTACGGGGCAGGGAGTTCCACAGTTTGGCTGCTTTCACAGGGAAGCTGTTACCTCCGATGCTACAGCGTTGGAAGTTGGGTTTGGAGAGGCGATCTCTATTGGCTGATCTGAGTGGTCTGAAGGATGCCTGTTTATGGAATTCCTCCGCCAAGTAGATGGGGCTGCATTATTGAGGGATTTCTGGGTGAGCGACAGTGTTTTTAAAAGGATTTTATCCTTAGTTGGGAGCCAGTTGTTCTGACGGCTGCTCTCTGAAATGTGGTCTCTTGTGGAAATGCCTAGTGCCGCTCTGAGGGCGTTGTTTTGTAATGTTTGGATTCTTTTGATAGTAGCTTTAGTCGATCCTAAATATAGGGCATTACAATAGTCCAGGCGGGACAGGATGAGGGCTCTGGCCAGGGTGGTGCAGTTACTGTCAGAGAGAAATAGCTTGCCTGTGCGAATAAGTTTGCACGTGTAAGCTGTAGACGATGCTAGGGAGTTGACTTGTTTGGCAATTGAGAGGTTTGAATCAAGGTAAACACCTAGTGTTTTTACCTCGTGTTCTACTTTAATATTGTTGCCATCAATTATGAATGCAGAATAGTCAGATCCTAGTTTTTTTAGGTTAGCGGGGGTGCCCAAGATGATAAGTTCGGTTTTATCATCATTCAGGCATAGACCATGCATGGCCATCAATGCCTGGATGATTATGTATACTCTGTTCACCAAGGCCAAATCCTTTTCATAATCCCCTGAAAGCGGGAGGAGGATCTGGGTATCATCTGCATAGTTAGGGTAGGTGATACCAAAATGATCCAAATCATCGAAAAGGGGCTGATTTGCCGCTATCTCTAAGCTCGTCCACTTGGGCCTTGTGATCAATGAGAGCTGTCTCCGTACCATGTTGGGGACAGAAGCCAGATTGTCTCACACCTAGTAGGTGGTGTAGCTCCAGGTGCTTTTGGATTTGTATGTAAGCTACCTTGTCCAAGATTTTTAGTAGGACAGGCACTGTAATGATTGGCCTATAGTTGGTAGGTGCGGATGGGTCGAGAGTGGGCTTTTTTAAGAGTGGGAGAACCCAGGACTGTTTAAGTTAGCGGGGATGATACCAGTGGAGAAGGACGCGTTGATGAGTTTGGTAATGAAGGGTGATAGGTCTCGGGCCGCATCCTTGATAAACTGTGCAGGGCAGAGGACGCCCTGACAATTGGAGGGTTTAAGGGGCAGAATAATTCTTATCACTTCAGGAGTAGAGACTTTGGTAAAATTGAATCAGGTAGATTCATCATTGTTGGTGTTCCCAGTTGCTTTGGATGGAGGAGGGTCATTTAGGGAGGCTCTTTTACAGGAAATGTTATATTGTAGTTTAGTGATTTTGTTGGCTATGGCGTGTTGGATGTCTGAGCACCATTTTTTATCTTTAGTACAGGTGTCAGGTGGAGCAATATGTGTCTCTATTCCTTTCAGAATGGTGAATAGTTCCTTCATAGTAGACTTAGCTTGAGATATGCGCGTATCATCAAATATTCATTTTGCTAGATCTATTTCTTTTTTATAGAGGGAGGACAGATTAGTGAGTTTGAGTTTGTTGGCTTCTGATGGAAGTTTTTTTCCAGGCAGCCTCGCAGTTTCTTTTTTTGTTGTCTTAAATTATTTAGGAAGGGCGTAAACCATTTGTTCAAGTGAGTTTTCAACGTGCTTGGTCTGAGTTTGAGGGGGGCGATCTGATCCAAAGAAGTGGTCATCATTTTGTTGAATTCCTCGACCAAGGTCTCAGGGTCAGTGTTGTCTGTGAGCAGGTTGAGGGTAGGAAGTAAAGCTGGGATAAGTCTGTCTACAGTAATATTCTTTTTATTTCTGGTAAGTGATGGTGGAGCCCTGGTGGCGGGTGGATGTGGGGGTCTATTGGTAGACAGCATGAATGACACAAGGTAGTGGTCCGCCCAAGCTACTGGTCAAATTGAGAGGATGTTGGCCTGGCAATTGTGGTCTGCAACCCAGTCCAGTGTTCTGCCTTTGTTATGGGTGGCAGTTTTGCTTCTTTGAGTGAATCAGAGAGGATATTGGATGTGGATAGGGCAAGCTGGTCTGACGGGTCATTAAAACCCATATTAAAGTCTCCAAGTAAGAGTACTTGCATTGAGCTTTTGAGATTGCTAGCCAGGAGGGTGTTGATATCATCTTCGAATGTCTCGGAGGGGCCCGGAGGGCGATATATTTAGAGTTTGGGCATTGGTCAGTGGAACTTTAACTGATAATAATTCACATGAGTGGACGTCAATCGGGGTGGCTAATCTCATGGCAAGGCTGCATTTGTGAATAACGCAATGCCTCCTCCTCTCGATTTTAGTCTATCTTGTCTCAGGACGGACTAGCCGTTCAGGACTGCTAACATGAGCATAGGGCCTGCCGCTGGGTGTAACCATGTCTCGGTAATGGCAAGGAAATCTAAGTCATCTCTCTGGATTAGGTCAGCAATTTCTGTAGCATGTGCAACTAGGGATCTGGAATTTATTAAAGCTTCTTTAATCTGAGGGCTCATAGTGATTGTAGAGGGCAATTTGGTGCCTTGTGTGGATTTAGGTTTGCCATACTTGGCTGACCTATTTATTGGCCTGGTGCCGCAATTTGCTAGGTTGGTGCTAGTGATCGTTTGGCTGAGTAGAATTTTGGTAATCCTAGTTCCTTTGATGGTAGGGAGAGAGCTGATAGGAGGCTCATATATTTTGGCTAACCTAGCTCTAAGGCGTACATTCCTATCCGTAGTTGGGCATAGTTTGCTTAGTATGGGGTCTTTAGAGTCTTCCATATGTGTGAGTAGTTTGATAGTAGTATTAGTCGAGATGACAGGGGGCAACAGGTTGGGAGGGGTCTCCTGAGTAGGTGAGTGGAGTAGCATAATGTAGAGCGTGATGCTTTGAATGAAGGCTATGAGGAGTACAGATTGGCTGGTCCCTGTGGGGAACGTGCTAGTGAGAGATATAAATAGGCAAGCTGTATGATATATGGCTGAAGTAGGTAGCCGGGCCACCTGATGCTAGCTAGATGTGACAATCAACTGGTTGGCAACATATGGGCTAGTTGCAGGAATCAAATGGTGGGCAGCGTATGGGCTAAGTACAACAATCAAATGGAAGCAATTGAATGATGGGCAGCATATGGGCTAAATGCAACAATCAAATGGAAGCAATCAAATGGTGGGCAACATATGGGCTAAATGCAACAATCAAATGGAAGCAATCAAATGGTAGACAACATATGGACTAAATGCAACAATCAAATGGAAGTAATCAAATGGCAATCAACTAAATGCAACAATCAAATGGAAGCAATCAGTTGGTGGGCGGCATATGGGTTAAATGCAACAATCAAATGGTGGGCTGCATATGGGCTAAGTGCAACAATCAAATGGAAGCAATCAAATGGTGGGCAACATATGGGCTCAATGCAACAATAAAATGGCGGGCAGCATATGGGCTAAATGCAACAATCAAATGAAAATCAACTAAATGCAGCAATCAAGTGGAAACAATCAAATGATGGGCAACATATTGGCTAAATATAGTAGATACAATGAGGAGCCACCTGGGTTAGATGCACCAAGGTGAGGCGTAAACGCAATGGGCTATACTGACTAGGTTCAGGAGGCATGGGCACAGTAGGTTGCAATAAGTATAAGTAAAATAAGTGAGTGCAGCATGTTTCACATCACTTGGTATGAAATGTGGGATGGTAAGCCTTAGAAGGGAGGAGTTGGTACATAGATCGATCAATACAAAGAGTCACAGTACAAAGGGGGAGTGCCACGTGGGGCATAAATGCAGCTAGAACATGTTGTTTACTGTGTAGTGCTGAATCATAGCCGCTGAAGTAGGGTCACAGTATTTACGCAGCCTCATGATACATTAGGATAGGTATGCATGCAGAGTGACGCACATGCACTCGTAGCATGAAGATGCAGGCAGATGGTGAACATTAGTAGGGTTAGGCTTTGAGGGATACAGTTGGTAGCCAATAGCGCAGCGATGTTTACATCAGCAAAATGATGTGCAGCGCGTCGCGTCAATAAGTTGTAGTTGTACATGTTATTGCTTCCCAATGTTATGTTATTCCCTTTTATAAACCTCAGAAGGGTGGAGTTGGTCCTGCATGGATTCAAACTTGTGAAGTGCAGGCTGGCCTCGTGTATTAGGCAAGCACTTAATGTATAAGCACTTAACTTGTTAATTATGTTCCTGCACCTGTGCATAGTATATCTTAAAGCAGTAACCACGAGAGATAAAATCTAAATCACCTGTGCATGCTTGAGTGGATCTTGTTTAAAGAGCGTTCTATGCACTAAAGAGTAGAAAGACAGCACTTTCCATCCACAAGTTACATGAATTTGATGACAGAGTTACTCACACAGGCAATTATTTTTCATGTCTTGAAAACAAACGTTAGTAATTTAAGATTTCGGCCACACAAGAGTGGGATGGAAGTGGCCAATTGGTCTGTGCTCCATACAGATCAGTAAGAAAATGCAGTACAGTTTATGAAATAATGTGTTCTGGATGAGTCCCTTCTGAACACTTGCTATAAACTAAGAATCTTCGTTCACATTCAGGTTTTCAATTTCATAGCACTGTAACAGACCTGCATCGCTTCTTTAGCTGCTTCTCAGATGGTGTAATATCTTTCAGACATGACTGCTGTTTCTTGGTTTTATATCTCATAATATATGTTCCACCATTTTCTCATTTAATACACACAAAAACAGTCTTGAACTTGATCCATTGTCCTGTAGGGTTGTGTAATTAAACAGAGGTATATGCAATATTTCTGACACTGTGTATTGGATTGTTACGAAAACTGTTTTTTAACGTATGCTTGCAACATTATATATTTTTTTAATTGAGTAAACTTCCGTCAGGTTGTTTGTTACACCAGTTCATTTCATTATCTGTAGTAGATTAAAATGAATCTGAACATCACCTAATCTTTTTTTTTATTGGATTTTATTATCTGAATTCCTTATGTTGCTAATCGCCTGGAGAAAGATGAAATAACAATTATTAAACGTAGTGAGTGTGGTAGAGTGCATACTGATACTGTTGCTGTTGTCTTCAAATACAATGTTGTATGGTGTTTATTTATTTTAAAATTTTTGACAACTCCCATACCCAAGGGTATCACAGCGTTAGTACAGCATAATGGTGGGAAGGCAGGTACAGACCTTGGTACAGAGATGGATCTTATTCATACTTGTCTAACAGCCATGTTTTGGTTCATTTTTTAAAGGTAGTGAAAGATTGCTCATTGCGGATATGAGCAGGAAGTGTGCTCCAGAGGGTGGGAGCGGTAACATTGAAACAGACTTCTCCAGCTCTTTTTTATTCTTCCTAAAGTGCGGTTTAAACTGTGAGATACTAGAGTTAGATCTAAGCGAGTGCATGGGGGTCTTTACAGTAATGCAGTTGGTGAGCTACTTGGGGCAACTTTGTGCACACAGTGATGGGTGATGTTAAGTGTTTTGAATTCTACCTGGACTTTGATGGGCAGCCAATGGGCTTCACGTCTAGCTGCAGAGATATGGTCAGATCGTTTGAGACCGAGGGCAGCAAACAGAGCTTTGTTCTGGAGTAGTTGAAGTTTTAGCATGTTAGATTTGGAGATGTTCATGAGCAAAACGTTGCAATAATCGAGTTTGGAAAGGATCAATGCTCATGCTAGAGTGATGCAGTTGCTCGGTGAGAGGATCTGCCTGTACAAGGCTATGAGTCTAGCTGTGTAGGCAGTGGATGAGGCAAGGGTATAACTGTCTGTTCATATTTAGGTTGGCTTTCGAGGTAGACCCCCTTAGGGTTTTTATCTGCTTTGAAACTGAGATGGGTGCGCCATCAATGCGGAAGAATAAGTAGGCTGGGTCCAGGTGTCTGTGCCTGTGGGGGACCTATTGATGAAGAGCTCCATTTCTCATCATTCAGACATAGGTTGTGGGTGGCCATCCAGTTTTGAATGGTAATGTAAACTTCATAAATTTTAAGGGAGTCACTATCCTGGTCACCAGTGAGCGCAATGAGGATCTGAGTGTCATCCGCAAAATTGGTGTAAATTATACCATTGGCATCCAGGCGATCAAAGACAGGCTTTGTATAGGTGTTTTAGAAGGTAGGCGACAGGCAGGAGCCTTGTGGAACACATAGAGGTGCTGGGATGGCATTGGCCACTGAATCTCCAATGAACACTCTAGTAGTCCGACCTCTAAGGAAGGGTTTGATCCAAGCGTTGGCTTCTGATGAGAAGTGGAAGTGTTAGTTGAAGTCAAAGGGTGAAGAGAGATTGAGGAGAAGGAGGATCGCTAGGTTGCCAGAGTCTCGGATAGAGTCCAGTCCATTGTCAAACTAAGTGATCAACTTGTGGCATTTTTGTTAATTGATTTTAAGTGCACGTGCACTTTTGTTATTTTAGAGGGATTGTTCTAAGAGTGTCCCTAGATAACCCTTGTTTTAGTTTCTTTTTGATTTGTTTGAGTGCCCACTGACAATTTCTTTAACACGCACCACAGGGCGGAATGTTCTTGCTGGAATGTTCTCAATAAAAATTTCATTCACAATACATATGGAACTTAATCAATGGCTATGTTTACATACATTCAATGCAACACATTTTTACTGAAAATATGTAATGCTTTTTAATTTTCAATGGGCAATTCACAAAACACAAAGTGCCATCAACCAATTACAAAAAAGAAATCAAAATATGGAAAAAGCATTCTCAAAAAACAACAAAAGAAATGGGTGTAATCAACAATAACCTCTAAAGAAATTATGTGTAGGCGGGATGGACCATTAATTAATCAAATATAATGAAGGTGAAACAACTGCTCAGAAGAAAAAGGTTCAGGTACTTAACCAGGATTCAAATTGTGCCTGCTTTGACTTATGGTATTACCGTTGTCACAATCAGCATGCATATTTTGGTATTTTCTTCTATAGAACCAGAAAATTCAGACTCTATGAAGTGAAATAAATATAAGGTGATATGGCCCCAATTTAAAGAGGAAAAATAGGAATTAACTAGGTGGAAAACGGCAGTATTGAATGAAAAAAAAGGGAAATAAACGGTAATTCACAAGTAGGCACTGGCCACTCTCCCAGTCATCCCCCTAGTCATCCTTCGTTTGGAATTTAGTGTAGCACGTGTATGGAAGAATTCTTTCTATAAGAGACGTTGGATTAAGCTTACTTGGGGGCATGCTCAATAAAAGCACACTGAACAAGATCTATTCAGAAATCGATTTTTGGCTCATTGAAAATCCAGGCTATAATAAACAACGGTCCTGTGTAAAGATCGGCTCAGTCCATCTTGAATCGTACAGAGAATTATCATAGGCCTAAAATCTGCTTGGGGGCAAAACGATTGTATGTGATAGTAACGGTTACATGTCTTTAAATCGACAACCCTTATAGTGACAAACTTTTTCAGTGACACATAAATAACGAAAGAAATGTCATTTTCCCAGTTTTTTTACCACCACCATTATCCCTCACCCTTTTTAATACCTTACCCAACCTCCATATATATATTTAGTAAACATTGTTTCATTATTTGGGTTTCACTAAAAACGTTTGACACTATTTTAATTTCGATATAAACACTGTATACAATAGTAACATTACAAAACATATTGTTTGTAGTACAGTATTGGGTGTCCACCCTCTAAACAGCCTTGACAACATTTTCTAGGAATGGCATGATTATATAAGCGAACTCCAGTCCTAGAATATATGGGGAAAATGCTGGAAAGTTTGAGGGGGAAAAATAATCATTCGTCCAGCAATGTTTTTTCTAATGATAATATCCCTCAACAGCGGGAATAACAAGGGAACATAATGGGGCATGATAGAGCAAGTTGAGCCTGATCCAGCACTTCCTCTGGTGTCAAACATGAAATTGTATATTTATATTACCACTGTAACTGAAGGACAAGTTAAATGTCGCCCATTATAAAGCCTGAATGAGTTAAACCCGTTGTTGGAATTATGCCACTTTGCTCCCCGGGAATGTATCTAGTAGACCTGATAATAGGGATCTGTAGATTTCCAAAACAAAGTACGGTTCAACAATTTAGGCGAAAGTGTTAACAGAAGGAGCATAATCCATCTGGTTTACAATTAGAATGCAGCTATCCCCCCTAGGTAAAATTCGGTCTAGCTGCACCCATAACATCTCTCTTCCATACTCCCCAGTCTACCTCTGTGCACCCACACACATCCCTGCTCAACATGAGTGACTAGCAGGGACTTGGCCACCCCAACCTTCCTTTGTATTGGCTAAAATGCACACACGCATTCTATAACTCTGAAGAATTTCCCATACTTGCACTTCGGTCTCCTAAAGGCATTCAACCTACAGCACGTTGAGACCATACTAATGGTGAAAGACGCTATACAAATGCCCATTACATTACATTAACTTAGATGGAATGACCGCTAATAGGTTCATGCCAAAATTGTGGCAACAATCTCAAAGGCTTCACTTAGATGCAGAATGATCCAATCATGTTTTCCTCCTATTAGTGGTCCTTTAAGAAAATGTATTGATGGGTCATTACATTTTTTCTAAAGTAACCCTATTAGATACATGTTTTTCAAGATGTTCTTTTCAGAGAATGCACTTGAGAAGGCTACACTTATGCAGTGGTCGAAATATACTAAAAGAAGTAGTGGTACTATGTTCGCTGCTGGGCTGCCTCCCCTCTCCACGAACCTCATTGCTACACCCCCTCCCACACACAATCCGAACCCCGAAACAAACACACCTGCTGTTTAAAGGAATGTTCGGTGCAGTGAACTAAAGTGCACATTTCAACTTCTTCCTACACTTTTATTTTAAATCAATCCCTTTTCGGAATGTTTTTTGGATAAAAGTATAGGAACAGGTAAATTTTTTGTTTTTAAGTAGAGGAGCACCGCTCCCACCCACTTCGACCACTGCACTTATGAGAGTTATAGGAACAATTAATTGCAGTGCTTCACCATCCAACAGCAGCTTCACAAAACTCTTCTTCGATCTGTTCCTGAATATTTGTTTCTAATAAGTTCAGAGAGGGTTGTGTTAGGGGAATTTTTGTGCAGGCAAAGCCGTGCCAGGGGTGCGCAGACTCCCAGCTCACGGAAGGCCCTAACTCCTTTCTGTGTCCCAAAGAAGTCGAGGTCCACACAAGTAGCAAAGGGGTACTGCGGTTTTATTACAAGCAACAAAACACACTGGGGTCATATCCACACAGTACGGTCCAGGCACATCTGGCTGCATTCTGGCTCGCAGGCCAGTTTAGTAGACATGCAACGTGATAGTCCGCGTTACTGAACAGGCTCCCTCCCCAAACCTAACACCACTCAGGATTGGTCACTGAGTGGTAGTACCAGTATAGGAACCTATAGAGAAATGATATTAGTGGATGCCGCTGCGTCGGGTGGTGTACTTGGAACATCCCTGAAAATTGCTAGTCCGAAAATGTTAAATTGTGTGAGCCCTGTGATTGGTCGGTAGCCCCTGCCATCTGCCCTAGACCCAAGTGTCCTGATTGGTCAGGCTGCGGGCTCCCAAGCCTCGGACAAACTTTGTTCCCTGCCCGCGAGACACCTGTTAGCTCTATATTTATACTATGTGTCAGCGAGGTCCAACTATGTGTCTGCGTTTATACAATAAATTGTATGTAGAAGACTAATGCCATGAGAGCGTTCCATTCCCATCGTACAAGGTAACTAGAGAGTAGCAAGTATGTTGCGAACCGCCGTATAGTCGTGGGACGGCTGCTCTTTCCTAGCCTCCAAGTCTTGGCCCAATATCTGCTCGGCCGAGTCACATGATTGGAGACCATTCTTGCAGGCTCAATTGCTTCGAATTAGCTTGCGTTTTGCAGGGAATATTCTTCGCTGCAGCCGGTGTCACCTTGGCTCTGTGTGTGGAATGTCATTCGCAACATCGTGGCCTTGGCCGCCTTAGCTCCTGTCATGGCTGTTCTGCTTGAACAGCATCTTGTGGCTTTCTACGAGACGATCATGGCCTACTGTATTTTCCTGAGGCATGCTTGGCCTTCTATTATGTGTTCTCCATAAAATCCATAGGCTAGTGTGTGTCATGGTTGATCAGGTCCCTCGAGTGCTTGTGATCTTCCATGGGGTGAGTTGCATGTAAGCATCTGCAAGCATATACACAAGCTCTTCTTGCTTGTTGCGTTTCTGCGTTGCTGTAGCGAGCCTAATGGCAAAATAATGAACATGTCAACAGTATGTATATGTCACTGTCCTCTAACTCATAGGGCTGTACGTGTGTGTTCTTTGTATAGATTGGGTGCGTGAGTGTCCCGAATGTGCGGATTGCACGTGTGCTTCCTGTCTAACGTGGCTGTGTCGCCATGATGTCTCTAACGACTTGAGGCATGGCTTCTTGGTGTTTTTAGTCGATTCTGTCCATGTACTCGTCTCCAGCTCTGTCTTGTCTTTCCTCATCCATTCTAGGTAGGGTTCGAATTACTGCAGGGTTGTATGGTCTGCTGGCAGAGTACCATTTGTGGTGGTTATCCGTGGTGGGAGCAGTGGGAATTGGTGCATGTGATCGGCGGCCATATTGTCATTGGTGCGTCTTCCAGTGGGGGTGTCTTTCAGGAGGAAAGGCAGTTTTGGATTTTCCCTCTTCAGTTGTGAACATATTGGAAAAATGAGAGAGACGACGCCCCAAAATAATCTTCTTTTTACTTGTAAAGATTCAATACGTAGAAAAAATAATATGGAACAGGATGCTTGGGAGAACAAAGTCGGGGGAAACCTGGGACAAAGGTATGGATAACATGAAAGGGGCTGTTCGAAAAGCTGACACCACACCACTCTTCATAGAATCAAGCAAAGCTAGCAACTACGATGATTCAAAACACGTGTGCAAATTTGTATACAGTTATGTTGGGCTAGAGTTAATTTCCCCTGAAACACAAACACTGCATTACCATAGCAAATACACGTTATTCTATGAGTCCACGAAATTCATGACATGGTTATTATATACATTTGTGGCATTATAGGAAACATCCGTTTTTGCCTGCACCCATCCAAACATTCATGGACCCAACACATGACATGGAACGTGAATATGGATGACCACTTTCATGTTTATGGCCATTCTTCACAATGTTGCCTTCTCGATAGGTGGCTTTTGACATAATTCACAGTGTGAAAGTATTCCTTGGTGCAGCACAAGCGTTTCTATGAAGTAAGCTCCTGTGTCGAGTCTGCTAAACGTCTGTCCTTAGAACTCTCTGCCAACACCCTATTGCCCGACAATAGTCTCCCATGGTACTTAGGAGTTCCTCGGTTCTCGGAGAGGAGAATGGGCACTCTGTCGCCCTGCTGCAAATCTTGCCACTGGGATTTTCCTGGTCTTCTCTAACTGATTTCGGTCCGCATAGAGCAGGAGTCTGTGACCTTTGGCTCTACAGATGTTGTGGACTACATCTACCATCTGCCCTATTCCCTCATAGTAAATAGTGAGGGATTATGATATTTGTAGTACAAAACATCTGGAGAGCTGTACCTTACAGACCTCTAGAAAAGATGTCCAGTGTTGCTGGCAGTTGAGGCACGGGTAGGGAAAAGGAAGCAGAGGCCTGCCTGCATGTGACCTACTCGAGGGGCTTTCTCTCTCTGGACGTGCATCAGATAGGAAAGTGGAGAAGGCTACTCTGCTGAATATGGCAGCAAGTAGACTCTGTTGATTGTGGGGATGATTTAAAACACAATCTTGTTTTCATTGCTGCTGATGAAGATTTCACATTTACTCTCCCACCTGTCCAACTGTATTCTTTTTTTGTCTTGTTGCATTAAGAGATTTACTGAGCTCAGGAATTTCTGTTCTGCATCTCTTGCAGTTGGTTGGCCTGCCATCTGTAAAATACGTTGTGCTAAGCTTTGCAGTTCCTAAAATGCTGACAATATATTTGCACATTAATAAAAATCCTGTCGGAAGGAATAATTCCATGCAAGTATCACAGATGAACAAGGTTCTGTTGCTTAGTGGGACCTTTGAAAACCTATTTTTTGTGCGGCACATAATGCATCCATCATCTCGCCAAATGCTTGTGTTGGTGGCGTTTTTTGGCCTAAATGTTAAACATTCTAGCACATCTCTTTTCAGTGTGATACCTTGATTGTGAACCCTCCGGAACCGTCTGACAAAACGTCTCATTTTTAAAATGGCTATTTTCATGAATGTGTTAAATGTCCCATGTTGCTGAAATAAAGACAACCTTCGTGACATGAATGTGTTATAACTTTCTGGTTTGTATAATTGTGGTATTCATAACCTGGAACGAATCTCTGTAGTGGCTTAGAAATGTTATCGCCCCCATCGTCTTCGACAGATATTTGTTCCTGGTTGAGTGCACAGTTCTTACTGTTTGTGAACACAAATCTAGGTTTGACTCTAAGGCGTCAAATTATTAGTATTAGCCACAAGCACATCA
Organism: Ambystoma mexicanum; assembly: GCF_040938575.1. NCBI lineage: Eukaryota > Metazoa > Chordata > Amphibia > Caudata > Ambystomatidae > Ambystoma > Ambystoma mexicanum. The sequence continues at coordinate 579,672,936 of NC_090927.1, read as the reverse complement.
CATGTATAGCATTGGGATTGCAGGGCTAGCAAGTTCTACTTGCCCACTTTCATGGTTGTGGAGATTGAATGAAAGTAGAGCACCATTTGCATGGTTCTCGACCTTAATGGGGAGAACTGGGATTTTGAAACTTTTATTAGACATTTACTGTTAACAACACCCTTTGTAGTAAATGGCAAATACGTTTCACTGTGTATGGCTGGTCTCTGGGTCGCAACATTCAACTAAATGTGAAATGGGCTTATGGTGACCATTTTACAGAAAGCACTGATAAAATTGTTGTCACTTATCACCATGGATCCAGAGCATTTCTTTTAGGTCAAGTAGATAAACTAAGGAACTCGGCCTGCAGGTCTAGTGGGATGTTAAAGAATCTGTAAGGTCTGGTTTGAAGAGTACCATAGCGCTCATCAGAACGGCAGGGTACTTCCCTGGCAGAGTCCGGTTTGCTGGTGTACTTTCCGCTGTACATACGAGTGTACACCTTATTGTAAAGACCTGCTCTTCTGAATGAAATATCTGCAACAGATTTTTCCACTTGTAAATATTCTCTGGAATGTATTATTGCTGAATGCAGAATCATACCCATACACTGAATGCACACGACACGCAATAACATCACAGGCTGTGGTGCTGACGCTCAGTAGTTCAGGATCTCCAAGTATGAGGTTTGTGCATAGATATTTTGCAACACCTCAGACGGGGTGGAGTCCCACACAACACGGCTTCACAAATGGGTGTTCTGTGGATGAGAGCAGTCAGTAGCCCAGTCTGTAAAGCTCTGATCAGGGGCTTGAGTGTTTACACCCGCAACACGGAGGATGTTGCAGACCTAAGGCAGCACCACTGGGCCATGGCAGTCAGGCTGGAGCCGATGGGGAAGGGGTGTTGCCACACGAGCCTCTCGCATTTCTCACCTGGGAGAGTAGGTTTACGTTGAAGTCATCTTTAAACGTGGCATCAGCAAACACGGTGGCAGAGGACAACCGTCTGCCCAAGTGATATCATTATACCCTTCCTGATGAAGGCAAAGGCTTTATGGTGGTCCATACCTCCAGTGATTAGCATTCGTTTCTGAAACTAAACTCTGAATTGGTGTCAAAAATGCATCTAATTAGCTAACTGAAGGTGCATTGGCTATTCAGGCTCCTAGGCTCAGTGGAAGTGCCGCACATGTGGGGGGGCACAGTTCAGTGGATTAATTGCCCCACTCACGACTAGCTTTCGAAACTGTCACCCCCTCTCCCCCCCAAAATGTAGCTCTGCACTAGGTTCTGAAGCATAATGCTGATGTCATTTTGCTATTTTGGTTGGTTTGGGTTGGAGACGCCTTCGTGTAAGTCCTTTTTGCTCATCGATGGCACATCCTATGAGGGGAAATGGTTGAATGTACTGCACGGGTGCGCTCATACATAAGATGCTAACATGCGGCTTTAGTTAGTGCGTGTATAGGAGTAGTCATAGCTGTGAATAGACCCGGTCATGCCAGGCACCCCATGTGTTAGGAGGCCACTGCTAACCGTCTAATTCCTATGGCCAGAAAGTGCCCATCCGCTGGCGCCAATGCGGTCCTGGCTCTCTGGCAACTAGGTATGATTTCGGGGAATGAAGTCAGAAATGGCAATCTGGTGGCAGCCCCCCCTCCCCCCCCACGCTAGTGACTGTTGTATGCCGTGTATCCGCCGGGATCTGTGCTGTGCCCGTGTAATAATGACATTTGATCCCCATGAGCCGCGCCTGCTTATTACTAAGTAAAGTGGCAGATGCAGGAATGACTGACTGCACAGTCCTTGGTGATCATAGAGTTATGAAGGGGGGGGGCAGAGATGGGGAAGAGCGCCCCACTGCAAATACAGAAATCCATTAATCATAACTCTGACTGAAAATAGATTAAGTAACCGCTGAAAAGAAGAGAAGCGCAAGGCTGTGAAGATGTGGCTGCGGCTGCGCGTTAGCAGTGGGCGAGAGCACGTGCCGGGTTTCAAGTAGAGAGCCGCGGGGGATGTCGCCTTGCACTTGGGCAGATTAGCTTGCAAGCGCGCTCTGTGCACTGTTTTTACTTTTCTGATCAGCGCCGCCTCTTAAGATCCCAGCTGTGCCGGGCTCAGACTTCCAACGTTCTTCAAGCTTTCAAAGGGTCTTAGAAACAAGGCAACGGGGCTCCCTGTGCAGTAGAACAAAGGCCGAGAACAAAGAGTTTAGTGCTCACAAACTGCAGTTTCTGTTGGGAGTTTTAGGGCCTGAAACACGCAGCGTTTTCCAATCGGGGCTGCCATTATAAAACGCTTTTGTGAATTAGGCCCCAAGTGTGTGAAAGTATCCGATCCATGCTATTGTGCTCCAGTGCACCCGAGCGCTATTCAGAAGTGGTGCGTTTAAGGCGCTTGATAACTCAGCGATGCAGAAGTAGAGTGCAGTTAAGATGAGACGGCAGATAATGTATAGTGGAATCGCACTCTAAGGTGCTTGCATTCTCCAGCAAGGAAGGAGGAGGGAAGAGCCCTTGACTTTTTGACCATGCTGGTAAGGGTGGGCCAGGGACTATGCAGTCAAGCGGGTGTCCCTTGCTTTCCGGTGACCCAACATCTTTGGTGGGCTTGTGGGGTGACGGCATCCCTAGGATCCTGCCGACCAGTGCACGCTTGCCATGAGCATACCCTGGTGTCCTCTGCATCCTAGAGAAGGCACACTGTAGAAGGGCCAGCACAGGACACCTCCCTACCAAACCTGGATTGAGTCCATTGCTGTCAATGAAATCCTCCTTAAGCGTAGAAATGCCATTTTGTATTCATTGTATTACATTTGGATTATATTTGGCTCAATGCACCCAACATATGTTAATTCGTATACCCGTTTGGTTTGGGATTATCAATCCCAAAACAATGTAATCCCTAAATAATCTCATGAAAATACGCACGGATTATTTAGGGTTTACATTTGGTTTAATGCACCCGAACTATCCACCTCTGTTGTTTCAGGAGTTGCAAACTTAAAGCAATGATCATTATAATCCTGAAAAGAATCCCTTAAAAATGTGGCATTAAGTATTTGGAAGAGCTGTATTATGAGGCCGCACTGCATGGGGAACCTGATGAGGGTCTCCAGCGGGGGCTTGAATGTTGGCAATGTTGCGGCTGAGACGAGGCAATCTATAGGGGCCCGTTGGTACAGGAGTTCTCTCACACTGAGCTGCCCTAGTTGATTTTCCTGCATTGGTAGCGACCACATTGGACAGGCCTCGTCCAAATGACTGAGTGCCATGATTTCATGCTATGTACTTTGTGCATTTTAGTTCTTAATATTGGTGTAAAGTATTATAATAATTAATCATTAGGAGTCGTCTGTTTACCCATTGCTGGCATCAGGTGAAATGTTTAGAAGAGAATATCCTAAAATTGCATGCAACTGAGTGGAAAAATCCCAAGTACACTGCAGTTAACATAGGAGTTCCATTATTGGCAACTGTACCTTCTAACGCCCAGAAGTTCACTGATAGCATGAGGCTGCCAGGTTACTTATCACTTGCATTGCACTTGCCTGCAGTTGTTATGGCATTGGAGCACTTTGGGCAGGGAGTGTCCCAGCTTGCATGATTCTGAGTTACCCCTAGAATTGTAGTGAAACACTGCATATTACGTGGCCCTGGCCCAAACACTGCAGAATGGTAAACATTGGGCACATACATACTTAGCAAATGGGCATTAACATAACGCTGCATGCACAGGAGCATAACAAATAGGCAAAACATATTATCCGCTACCGGTTGGCATGGTAAAGTTGCAGCAGCGACTGGCGTTTGCAGTGTGGTGTGGTGTGTGATTGGCTGCTGCATTCTGGTAGGAATGCCCGCTATGCCAGTGGGCAATCTGAAGGGCAGTCCTGACCAGCCCACCAAAGTAAAGTAAACTGTTCATTTTTCCTAGCATGCCATGGCGGGGATATGGGAGGAACACATGCGTGGAGGCTCTGTGCCAGAGATGACCGAGCATGTTAGTGCTGCAGGAAGACTACTGTCAGCACCCCCTGACATGGCTCAAAGCCCTGCTGCTTACCTTGCCACCCGGGTGATCCGCGGGGCCTGCCAGGGCCACTACTTCAGTGATCAGTAGACCCAGGAATCCTAGATGGTACATTCACAGCAGAGACTACACTGCAGGAGTAAGTGCTTCAAACTGGAGGAAAGGTCAGTGGGATGGGGATGCTGGCAATATTAACATTAAAATACTAAAATGGTTTCTATGGGCTTAGAAATATTTATTATAATACAACAAGTAAAGGCATTTTCAAGAGAAATTCTTCAGATTCCTTGTTGTCTGTAGCTACACTGGTGTTGATCAAACCCACCCTGCAGGCTTCTGTCCTCAGTTAATGGTTCACAACTTTGGTTGCACAATGTCCTGTGGTGCTCAGCTCGAGGAGGCTTCAAACAATTACAGCAGTTTGGATTTGACATGGTTAATTGTGAAACCTAAACCGGAAACATTCTGTAGAAATGGTTAAAAAAAAGAATAGTAAAACACATCTAAACAGCAGTCAAACACTGCATGATAATTGGGTTTGGGTCAGACACTGTAGAATGGTAACAATTTGGCACATGCATACTTTGCAAATGGGTATTAACATAACCCTGCATGCAGAAGAGCATAAGAAACCGTCCAGCCAAACATGGACCCGCCACTAGCGGTTGGCATGGTAAAGCTGCCTCTGCGATGTGTCCGTTTGCAGAGTGGTGTGGTGTGTGGCTGGTCATGTCGCTTGTGCTTGTTCCCGGGAATGCCTGGAGGTCAGTGTGCAGTCGGAAGGGATGTCCCGACCAGTTGATTACAACTGTTCCCACCAAAATGAAGAATATTGTTCAGATTTCACAACCTCCCAGTAAGGCTTATGGGAGGAAGACATGTTTGAAGTAATGCCTCTGATAGTACGAGCCCTGTCAGTGGAGGTTCTGTGCCAGAGTTCAGAGAGCATGTTAGTGCTGCGGGAATATTACTGTAGTTAAGCGCCACCTTGCCTGGGAGACAAACTTGCTGCTCACCTTATTTGGTGTTGGCGCTTACAGGTTATGGGTGATCAGCTGGGTCCGTCAGGCTCCACACAGTGCCACACACTTGTTGTCAGTGCCAGTTATCCGGCACACGCTTCGGGGGGAGTAGCTCAGTTCAGGAGTTGCCAGAGATGTGTCCTCGCCAGTGTGCTTAGAGAAGAAGAAGATTGTGTGCTCTCGTGTGTGTGAGACAACAAGGTGCAAGTGAAGCCACGGGGTAATTTACTGTGTTGACGTATAATATGCACAATGAAAGGTCTTCAAGATCTGCCCTACCCAAAAACACAACTTGCAAGAAGGCCTCAGCAACAGTTTAAAATCAATAATGCTCTAAACTGTCTCCCAGAATATTCACACGGTGTGCTTGAATCAGTGCTGTGCGTAATGCACTTCCATTGACTGGCTTTCTCTTGTGGTTCCTCTAGAATCTCTGTATGGACTTGGTAACCCATCCGATCGTTTTCCAGGAAGTATCTTGAGTTTGTAAACACAGCCTCAGCAGGGCTTCACCAATAACCAATGTGATGTGGAATGGTGCAGCGTGATTACGGAGTGGGGGATTATGGAGTAAATACAGCCTCAGTAGGGCTACACCAATAACCAATGGGATGTAGAATGGTGCAGCGTGATTACGGAGTGGGGTATTTTGGGGTTAATACAGCCTCAGCAGGGCTACACCAATAACCAATGGGATGTAGAATGGTGCAGCGTGATTACGGAGTGGGGGATTGTGGGGTAAATACAGCCTCAGCAGGGCTACACCAATAACCAATGTGATGTGGAATTGTGCAGCGTGATTACGGAGTGGGGGATTATGGGGTAAATACAGCCTCAGTAAGGCTACACCAATAACCAATGTGATGTGGAATGGTGCAGCGTGAGTACGGAGTGGGGGATTATGGAGTAAATACAGCCTCAGTAAGGCTACACCAATAACCAATGTGATGTGGAATGGTGCAGTGTGATTACGGAGTGGGGTATTTTGGGGTTAATACAGCCTCAGCAGGGCTACACCAATAACCAATGGGATGTAGAATGGTGCAGCGTGATTACGGAGTGGAGGATTGTGGGGTAAATACAGCCTCAGCAGGGCTACACCAATAACCAATGTGATGTGGAATTGTGCAGCGTGATTACGGAGTGGGGGATTATGGGGTAAATACAGCCTCAGTAAGGCTACACCAATAACCAATGGGATGTAGAACGGTGCAGCGTGATTACGGAGTGGGGGATTATGGGGAAAGGATGGAGTAATTTCAGAAAAGACCCTCAACAAACATGTACACATGCTGTTATTCGCATCACATCTGGGGATATATTAACAAAAGCTCCATAAAAGGGTCTGCCAATGTGTAGAATGTGAGATTGGCATGTTATCTGACAGTGCCAGCAGTGCAGTCTTCTACGAAGCTGCTCTTGTGGTAGAGGTTTTTTCGACACAGTCATACCCTTAATGATGAAGTGATAGGCACGGTAAATACTGTGTGTGGTCTCCTCCCTTATCCTATAAGGTCTTCGTTGGGTGGAGGTGGAAGGTTTAAGACACTTTATGGACAAAGGACAGAGAGCAGGTCTGGCTGTGCACTGTACAGAGATGTCCTCTATGCCTGGGGCTGTAGCTGCCCTGCGCCTGGTGTTAGGCAGAATTGCATGCAGTACCCTCTGGAACCACCACATACAATTAGGACTACAGGTGTAAACTAACCTTTGGTATATGTCTGTATTACACAGTTTTGTGGTAGCGAGCTGAGCAACCAGGCTTATCTCAAGAGGGAATGTGAGCAGTAAAAGGATGCTACACAGAGGTCTTAGAATCACAGTGGTACAAGTAGACACTTATACTGGTTTCTTGGTAAAACACTAATTTATTAGAAAACATTCACTAGAAGGAGGCAACTTAATATTATAAACAAAAAAACTCCAATAGCAAACCAATAAGTTTCTGAACAAATTAGGCTCCCCTGAAAAAGGAGAAAAATGGCATTTCAGTTACTTTCAATGGGAGCAAAAAGGCATAAGTTAGCAGAATAGATCACAAATACTTTCTTAGGCATTGCAAATAGTTATAGTTCACTAGAGGACTCGGTTCAGTTCAATAGGCATAGGCCAAAGTCAATGGACTAGTGTCTTGGATAGGAAAGAGCAGTTCTTGAAGTAAACGGTAAAGTTCTCCAAAGTAGTTTGTACGAAAAAGAATCCTATGTTAGGTCACAAGCTGATTAGGCCTGCAAGTTGGGAAAGTGCCACGAACTTTCACCGTGAGAGGAGCGCTCTCTCAATCGGGTGGCACAGTACCTTAGTATGAAGCAAAAGATGCAGCTGAAAACGTTGGTTTCTTGCAGTTCCTGCAGATCGCACTGTTTCTGAGCCTCAGTCGTGGGGACAAGAGGGAGGACGAAGGGGGACTCCTGTACTGCACGGGATCGTCGCTGGAGTCACTTTAGTTTGAGATGCTGTTCATCAAGCACACAAGCTGGTGTCCTTCCCCCTGGTTAATCTTAACCAGCTTCGAGAATGGTATACAGGTGGCTTACGAGTTGATTGGTCCCACCAACTCAAAGGGAGAAGTCGTCATTGAAGGGGCTTCTCTGTCAAGATGAACTTGGCAATTCGGACCTGCAGCAGGGCTTCACCGGGCAAAACTAACGGTCCAGGAGTTGCAGCAGCCGTCCCCTTCCAGCTCGTCTTCGGTTCAGCCAGCCAATCACTCCACAGTGCATTTGGGTCTCCTAGGAGACTAAGCACGGGGAGTTTCAGGCACCTCCCTCACTTCCTCCCCACCCCAGACATTCAGACGCCAGAGGCGGTCTTCAGTCCTGAAGCCTGCCAAAGGCATGGAAATAAAGGGACCAAACCTGGTTTGGTGCACAGAGACAAACACTAGAAGGACCTTTCCAAAATGAAATGGTGAAAAAAGAAGACCAGGACCCGTTTAAACAAAGGGGCTTAAGGCGCCACCTTGAAATACATGGCTCCTGCGATTTTTAGCTACCGGTGTTCGCGGTCGGGAAAAATCATGGTAGTTCATTGTAAAACCACTTGTTAACTGTTTTGTAAAGACAACAAAATTGTTCCGAAATACACTGGGAAGAAACAAAAAACCACCTACCTGGGGATTTATATGGTGAACAGATGTCTGAAGAAACCCTGGTGGATCATCGAAGAATAGGAGAAATCCCCCTGAGAACTCCTCAAAGGACCTGCAAAAGCTTGTCCTTCGTGAAACTCTGAGGGAAACCCTCGTGGGGGATAAAACCCTGGAAGAGCTGCTGGTGGGCGTTGTCTTCCTGTGGAGACCCGGTGAGAGCTGGTCTGGGTATTCTTTCTGGCTGTTTTAGACGAGAGGCCTTTGAAACTGAGGTAAATATAGTGGGTAAAAATGAACACAGTTATTCCTGAAAGTAAGGAAAAGAGAAGATCCTATAGAGGGTTCTGAGAGCTTACCATGTGCTAAACATGAAGAGAGCGGAGAGGTAAGAAATCTCCGTCGTGTTGCAAAAGTAAGAGGGCACTATGATGAGGGAAAGAAAAGACCCGTAAGATTTAGGGTGGATGTATCTAGTTCTATAAGAGTAGGATGAACTAGGAGAAAGCATACCCTTTTACTTCCAAGTCCTTTTGAGCCAGCCTGAGTGGATGAGGAAAATCTGGAGGTTCCCAACAAGGTATAGCTATAAAGGAAGGGTGAGGAGTTAGAAACAGAAGTCCGATAGTCGGGAGTGATTGAAGAAGTAAGATGAAAAGTAGATTAGTACCTAGAGACTCCCTGGAGGGAGGTATGGAGGAGATTCCGGGTCTAAGCGTGCTTAGAAGTAGAATCGATCCCGGAAATGCCGGAAATGAAAATGAAAGGTTCCGTAAAGCCTTCTGAAATAAAAGGGAGGAATGGAGAACAAGAAGGTGAGTAAAGTAGACAAAAAATGGTTGAGAGGAAAGGTCTTCGTAATCCTAGTGAGGCGAACTTACGAAGCGTGTGCCGGCTCCTGAGAGAGTAGCAACGCATCTTCCTTCTGTTGTTGCTGGATTATAAGGGAGTGAACAGGAAGTGATGGTGGAAGGTTGCAAGGCTTCCTGGGAATTAACAACTAGCCTGCATTGTACGCTAGCGATGGTAACCGCTGTGGCGGCCATCTTGGAATCAGTCTCAACTAGACTGTGGAGTAGACGATTTCCTAGTGCAGAAGTGGCAGCCATGTTGGAAATAGGTCGGAAGGCGAAATGCACATTAGAAACCATCACAGTATGCCCCTTTTTAGACCTGCTTCCTCCCGGTTTAGACGGGTGTTTAGGGTGAAATTTCTTAATAAGGCGGGGAGCATGAATCTCAGTCTCAGGTTCCCATGTGCGGTCGGCAGGAGAATACCCCTTCCAGTCCACAAGATACTGTAACCGACCCCGATGGTACCGAGAGTCACAAATTTCTTTGACTTCGTATTCTGGTCCAGTTTCACACATCTCTGGGGGTGGACGAACCGAGACCACAGGGTGAAAAATACTTCGATTGTCTGGTTTCAATTGTGATATGTGAAAAACAGGATGAATCCGGGACCAGGAAGTCGGGAGTCGGAGTTTAAAAGCTGCGGTACCAATCGTTGAAATAACCTGAAAAGGTCCAAAAAATCGAGGAGAAAGCTTAGATGGTACTAAATGGCGAGGGAGAAATCTAGAGGATAGCCAAACCCAGTCCCCTTTCTTGATCACTGGTGCTGGGGTTCTGTGGCGATCTGCAAAATGTTTCCTTTTGACTTGTGAATTTTGTAATGCGGTCAAGGCGGAGCTATGTCCGTGACGTATCTGGAGCATTAGAGAGTCCACATCTGGAAATCTGGTTTCGGATCTTTTCATTATCGGGAAAGAAGTGGGATTGAATCCATATGTACAATGAAAAGGAGTTATGTTAATGGCAGAATGGTATGAGTTATTGTATGTGAATTCGGCCATGGGCAGGAGTTCCTTCCAGTTATCTTGGGCTGCAGAAACATAGCTCCGGAGATATCCTTCCAATGTTTGATTGAGTCTCTCAGTCTGGCCATTCGATTGAGGGTGATAGCCTGAACTGAGAGCCCGAGAAATACCGAGGTGTGAACAGACAAGCTTCCAATATCGTGAGGTATACTGTGAACCCCTGTCAGAGATGATAGTCTCGGGTAAACCATGTAAGGTGAAGATGTTACTGATAAAGATGCGGGCCATTCGTGCTGCCGATGGTACTCCTATCAGAGGAGTGAAGTGAGCCATTTTGGTAAGGGCATCGATGGTTACCATTATAGTGGAACAACCCCCTGAAGGTGGAAGATCAACAATAAAATCTGTTGATATTATCTGCCAAGGGCGAGAGGGTAATGGCATCTTTACCAATTCCCCAAGAGGTGCTTTTCGAGGAACCTTGGTTTGTAGGCAGACGGGGCAGGACCTAACGTATTCCTTGACATCCTTCCGGAACGTAGGCCACCAGAAAAAACGTGAGATCAATTCCAGAGTTGACAGGACTCCACGGTGTCCAGCTATCTGTGAAGAGTGACACATGTCCAAGACTTCTTTCTGGAGTGGTCGAGTGGGAATGAATGCCTTATTTCCATGAAAATAACAATTGTCTTCCTTGATCAAAGCCGTTTTATCGGTAAGTGACAGTTGGTCCTTGGTAATGTGCCTAGATTGGACCTTAAGTCGTGACAAAAAATCTGATGTGGTTTGTAAACCTGAAGCCATCAGGGGAAAGATGGGTTCTGTCTTGAAAAGTTCGTTGGGAAGGTGTTCCTTCCGTGAAAGAGCATCCGCCTTCGAATTATCCCTTCCGGGAATAAATGAGAAAGTGATCCTGTATGGAGAGAAGAAATGAGCCCAGCGAGCCTAGCGGCTATTACAGGTTTGTGCGTACTGCAGAATCCGGAGGTTGTGATGATCTGTCCTGACTTCAACAAGATGTCTGGCTCCTAAGAGTAAATGACGCCACTCCTCAAAGGCTCGCTTGATGGCTAAGAGTTCTTTTTCTAGAACAGTATAGTTTAGTTCGGCAGGAGCAAGTGTCTTGGATAGATATGCTACAGGGCGTTCTTGATTAGAATCGTCTAGTTGAAGTAGAACTGCTCCTAGAGCGTACTGTGAGGCATCGGTTTCAACAATAAACCTGCGGGATTGATCAGGTGTTAACAGGATATGAGCTGAGGTAAACAATTCCTTAAGTTTATTGAATGCTTGGTCTGTGATCGGAGACCATAAAAACTTTTTTCCCTTTTTTAGTAGATTCGTCAAAGGTTGAGTAAGTCTTGAGAATTCGGGAATAAACCTTCGATAGAAATTAGCGAATCCAACAAAGCGTTGAATGTCCTTGCCGGAAGAGGGAGTGGGCCAGTTCTGGACAGCAGACACCTTTTCAGGGACCATTGCTATTCCTTCGGCCGAAAGAACATATCCTAGGTAGGTAACCTGAGTTTGATGGAAGGAGCATTTCTCTATCTTACAATACAAATGGTTTTGTTGGAGCCGCCGTAACACCTCTTCAACATGTTTCTGATGTTCTTGGATATTGAAAGAGAATATCAAAATATCATCTAAATAGACGACCATATTATGAAGTAGCAGATCTGCAAAGATGTGATCCATAAACCTTTGGAAAATAGCCAGGGTGTTGGACAATCCAAAAGGCATCACTCTGTATTGAAAATGTCCAAACGGAGTTCTAAATGCTGTCTTCCATTCGTCACCTGGTTTTATTCGAATAAGATGATACGCTCCGTTGAGATCCAATTTGGTGTAAATGTTGGCCCCTTTGACTACTTCAAGAATGTCGGGTATTAATGGCATAGGGTATTTGTCAGGAACTGTGATTTTATTCAGCCCACGGAAATCTATGCACGGGCGGAGTTCCGTAGAGTTTCTTTTGGAAACAAAAAACAAAGAGGCAGCCGCAGGTGAAGTGGATTCGGTGATCAGTCCATTCTTAAGATGGGTTCGAAGATACTCACGTAGGACCTCCTTTTCGTTTTCAGATAAGATATACATTCGCCCAAATGGTAATGGCTGGTCAGGACACCAGCTCTATAGAGCAGTCATCCCTACGGTGAGGGGGAAGTTGAGTGTATTCTGAGACAGAAAAAACTTCCTGGAATTTATGATAGCGTTCTGGAAGCCCAGATACATGGTTAAGGGAGGTTACCCACTGGTGATTCAAGGGAACTGGAGCAGAGTCAACCATCACCTTTTGCTGATTTTTGACACCATGGGTTATGCAGTATTCAGACCCCAGAAAGAAAGATCCAGCTGTCCAGTTAATGAACGGGTTGTGTTTTCTTAACCACAGTAATCCTAGAATTACTGGATGATGGGCTGCCCGAATGATATCCAACGTGAGAATCTCTTGATGACCAGAGATGTTCATCAAGATTGGATTAGTTGGATCCTTGATGGGTCCGGAAACCAAAGGGCTACCATCCACACTTTCCACTGGAATAGGTTCTACCTTAGTGGACCTGGGAATTCTGTGTGAGATGGCCCATTGATCATCAATGAAATTTCCGGCCGCTCCACTGTCCACTAGTGCCGGTATGTTCTGTAGCAGACGATCACCGAAGGAGAAAGAGACCAAGAGTACCACCATATGAGAATCGGTCTGACTAGTACAGAAGGAGGAGTAAGAGGTTTGTGAGGAACCCTGTTTAGGTGTTGGTTCCCGTACCGTGGTTCCCCTTACGGCCGGGAGCTGGCGTTTCCCGAACGCCGAGGTGGTGTAATTGGGCAATCTTGTACCGTGTGGTTATTTGAACCACAGTACATACAAAGACCCAAGGTCCTCCTCCGGTTTCTCTCTTCGGGAGTCAAGGGGCCTCGAGCTGTTGAACCCAATTGCATCGGTTCATCATTGGACTGAGGACGAGAAGAAGGAGAGAACGTAGTTCGTGTATTCCTTCCCTTTTTTCTCTCCATTACTCTTTCCTTCATACGGTAATCTATTTGCATTAACAATGCAATGAATTCAGTTAGTGTAGAGGGGCGAGGGACCCGAGACACCTCGTCTTTGAGGTCTTCAGATAAACCTCTTCTGAAGAGTGTGACCTGAGCGTCATCTGACCAAGTGGTTTCGCTTGCCATCTGTTTGAATTTGGTTATGTAAGCCAAAATATCTAAACTTCCTTGTTTTAGGTCAAGGAGGTGTTCTTGTGACGCTACATGGTACGGATGCTATTGCAAAATGCTGTATGAGAGTCTAAAATAGGGTTATTGTTTGTGACTAAAGGTGTTGCCCAAGCCAATGCTGGTCCAGTCATTTGTGAGACCATATATCCCACACGATCTCCATCAGTATGAAAATAAGCTGCTTTAAAGGCAAATTGCACAGAGCAGGAGTCCAAGAACTCCTTAACCTTATGCGGGTTACCATCAAACTGTCCTCCTGGTAAGGGCCCTGGAGGAACATCTGAGCAGTGTGGGATACGAGGGGCTGCAGCCTGTTGGGCCGTTTGCTGTTGGAGCTGTCTTAAGGAGGCATTCTCATGCTTTAACTGCTGTACTTCAGTAGTTAGGGATTGAACAGCAGCAATCAGCTGTTGAATTTGTTGCTGCTGTTGCTGATCCATGACTTGTGATTCCTATGTTTCTACCCAGAGTACTAGGAACAAAAGATAACACAGGCGTTGCTAACTGTTAACTGTTTTGTAAAGACAACAAACGTGTTCCGAAATACACTGGGAAGAAACAAAAAAACCACCTACCTGGGGATTTATATGGTGAACAGATGTCTGAAGAAACCCTGGTGGATCTTCGAAGAATAGGAGAAATCCCCCTGAGAACTCCTGAAAGGACCTGCAAAAGCTTGTCCTTCGTGAAACTCTGAGGGAAACCCTTGTGGGGGATAAAACCCTGGAAGAGCTGCTGGTGGGCGTTGTCTTCCTGTGGAGACCCGGTGAGAGCTGGTCTGGGTATTCTTTCTGGCTGTTTTAGACGAGAGGCCTTTGAAACTGAGCTAAATATAGTGGGTAAAAATGAACACAGTTATTCCTGAAAGTAAGGAAAAGAGAAGTTCCTATAAAGGGTTCTGAGAGCTTACCATGTGCTAAACATGAAGAGAGCGGAGAGGTAAGGAATCTCCGTTGTGTTGCAAAAGTAAGAGGGCACTATGATGAGGGAAAGAAAAGACCCGTAAGATTTAGGGTGGATGTATCTAGTTCTATAAGAGTAGGATGAACTAGGAGAAAGCCTACCCTTTTACTTCCAAGTCCTTTTGAGCCAGCCTGAGTGGATGAGGAAAATCTGGATGAAAATGAAAGGTTCCGTAAAGCCTTGAAGCGTGTGCCGGCTCCTGAGAGAGTAGCAACGCATCTTCCTTCTGTTGTTGCTGGATTATAAGGGAGTGAACAGGAAGTGATGGTGGAAGGTTGCAAGGCTTCCTGGGAATTAACAACTAGCCTGCATTGTACGCTAGCGATGGTAACCGCTGTGGCGGCCATCTTGGAATCAGTCTCAACTAGACTGTGGAGTAGACGATTTCCTAGTGCAGAAGTGGTGGCCATGTTGGAAATAGGTCGGAAGGCGAAATGCACATTAGAAACCATCACAGTCTAGTTGAGACTGATTCCAAGATGGCCGCCACAGTGGTTACCATCGCTAGCGTACAATGCAGGCTAGTTGTTTCTCTGGGAAACAGTAGTTTATCCCAGAGGAGGTATTTAAGCCTATGGGAAGTCTAAAAAGACATCCCTGTGTCACTGCACTGAGGGTGCTGTGTGACACACATAACAAAGATGATGCCCATGGAGTTGTCTAAAACTCCATAACCAAAGAAATAAACACATAAAACAAACAGAAGTAAAAAGTTCAAAGCCCCAAAGTTTAGCAAAAGAGCTAGAGGGCTCTAAGGTAGAGGGAATCAGCAATTCATGAGAATTCTCCTTAACACCTGGCGACAAAGCTATGCAGCGTGCCAGACATTTTTACTCCATAGATAGTCACTCCTCAAAAATAGGACATACAAACATCTAATCCGTGCAAGCTATGTCATTATTTATGAAAGCCCTGATCCAATCTAGCCACTCACCAATTGAAATGTTGATGTATTGCGGTGGTCCCTGACAATTGGCAAGTTTCCCTTCAAACTTTAAAATGCATGCAATGCTGCCTCCGACCCCCCTCACACCCGTTTAAACATGAGACAGTATATGAGGCCACACTTATACTCTGAGAAGGGAAAGCTGTAACCGCCAAGAAAGAATGACGCGCAAGGGTCCTGGTGAGATAAACACTAAGGTAACAGAAGTGCCTGCTGAGCCAATCCATTTCTGAATTCCTAGGCAGGCTGACGCGGCCTTTTATCATGGCCACGCCATGCGGCCGATAAAATATCTACTCATGACACTGTTCTGTTTAACTTGGTGAAGCGCAGAGGCACTCCAGGCGGCGGACCTGTGTTCCACCACGGCGCGGCACCTCTTAATGTTAGTTCTTGATAATCCGAATAAACGCCAGAAAAGAGTACATGATCAAAAGCGGGAAAGCAACTTCAGCTAGCCAAAGGAAAATAGAGGGGGCATCAACACACGCGCTCGAGTGCATACCCCAGATCCAGGAAGCGAGAGTGGCATCTGTGTATATATTTCTGTTCTTTCAAATTACTCGTTTTCGTTTTTAGATTTGTTTTTTTGGACGATGCAACTACACAAGAAAAGAGCCAATTACTTCAGGGCCGGTAGCAAAGTTTCATTGAAGGTTTCGGAAACCTTCTGAACAGCACTGCTTGCCATTACTTGTGTACCCGAAGCCTGGAATGCAATGGAACACCAAGACACTCTGGGATTTGTGAGCAGAGCCGTGACAGGCGTAACCAGGCAGTTCCCCAGTGAAAAATTGCCTGACAAGCTGCTTATCCAAACAGTCGCATCCGACTGAGCTGTCTGTACAATGCACACCAAGTTTGGTGGGCCCTCATCCTGTAGTCTTCTCCTCCCTCGACCCTTTGATGCTCTGACTCCCACTTACCCAGGAAGGTATTTATTTGGAGAGTTACTACCCCGCGAACCAGACACCGGCGGAAATAGACAGCGTTGAGAGACTTGGTAGTCCCGTTCTTAGTCTTTCATCTCTCTTTTAGGATTTGTTTGTTCTGTTTAGCTTTAGCATTTTTCTATTTTCACAGCAGAGACCAGTCCTTAATGCCTAAAACAGGCTTTCACAGAGTCAATAGCCCTGGCCTTTTTTGGGCATCAGTGAGTATATAAGTTGTAGAACTTTTAGGTGAATGGTTGCCTGCCCGAATGTGGGCGGATGGTTTGTGAGTCTGTGACTATGGTTGACTGGGTGGATGAATGAGTGAAGGATTAAGGTTTTTGTGCGTGCGTGTGGGTGAATATGGTTGGGTGAGTGGTAGGGTAGGCAACTTCACAACATGTTTTTGCAGTACTTTTTACACATGTAAATCCATCAGATGTAGTTTAGAGCAGGTACAGTTCTGTACCACATTATTCGTGGCTGCTCCACCCCCCACTGCAAACCCATCTGTTGGGGTTTTTTGGTACGATTACTGGCAAACTTTTTTTTTTTTTTTTTAGCATGTCACCAGTTTGGCATTTGAATACCATTACAAAGACAAAGGTTATCCGTTTAAAGGACAGAAGCCAAACTGCAGTGTGTTTTTCATGAAAAGTCCATTTAAGGCAGTTGTCTTCTAAAATGTCATTGACAGGATTGTCCACATAGTGTGCATGGCCCATGCTATGCCCATTTGAGTAACGTGCAAGTAATCACCCTATTAGAAAATGGGAATATTGTATTTAAAAAAAAAGCTCAAATAAATCATCTTGCAGCATTACATTTGATAAATGGAGAAGAGTCCTTAGATGCAGGGCAATAGCGCAAGAAAACACAGCTTCAACCAATGGAGCCTGGCCAAAACGGCGCCAGCCAATCTTTGCTGCAGGCCCAAGGTCACACAGGAAGAAGAGAAGCAGCAAATGGCACATGAGAGCGAGACGGACAGGCAATGCAAAAGCACGAGACGGACCTGGTTTGATCAGGTAAGCGATGCAAGCAAGTGGCAGAGGGGTTACTGCAGAAAAAACGTCCGGCCTGTCTTTGCTGTTATTACAGACCATAGCAGGCAGATAGGTTGCTTCCATTTCTCTGTGCTGTTTCTGCCAGACTGACGTGTTAGCCATTGAGTCCCTAACTGTCTGGAATCCCCCAAGTCTCAACAGGGGACAGGTGACAAGCAAATGCAGACCATTTTTGCATTCCACGCAGGTTGCGTGCAGTGCATGGTTCATTGCCCCTAAAAATGGGAGAGTATCACAAAGTACGGGGCAGGTGGGCACGCTGCCCAGTTGGTGGATGGATGAGTGGATGCATATTGTTTTAGCAAGTGGGTAAATTTGGTTGTATGGGTGAGTGGGTGAATGAGCGGATATGTAGATGGATTGTGGACAAATATCCTGTTGGTGGTTGAATGGGTGGATGAATGAGTGACTATGGATGGGTGCGTATGGTTAAATGAATGAGTGGGCCAACGTGGTTAAATGGGAAGGTGGAGAAGCGGTGTGATACGGCTGTGTTGTGACTGCTATGATTATGATTATAATTATAATTGTTCTTTTATAACACGCTTAATACCAGAGATTGGTTTCTAAGCGTGGGATTGAGATTCGAACATGTGTTGCACTGCATTGTCTTGTTTCCAAGACAAACGCGTTGCCCCTGAGCTACACCTTCAAGATGCTTGTGAAAATTCATGTGATGTGTCTGTGATTTTAAAGTTATGGTGCAATAATGTGGATGTTCTGGGATTGAGGTTATGAAGGCGTGGATGTGGTTGTCGTATGGACATAGTGTGATGTGGATGTTGTGACTGGTGATTAGGATTGTGGTGGGCATGAGGTTTTGATGTGATTGCACCTGTGATGTGACTGATTCTGGTTGTGACGAGGTTGCAACCTGGATAGTGATGTTGATGGGAGGAGGTTTTGATCTGGATGTAGTTATGGTGCGATTGTAGTCGTAAAGATTTGTTTTTGGATAGGACATGCATACGGATGTGTGAGGATTCGTTGTGGTTGTGATGTGGTTTCAGTTGTAATGTGGATTTTGGTGTTTATTTTAGTTGTGGATCTGGCTGTGACTCCACTGGATATGATGATTTGGACGAGGTTGTGTTCTCGTTGAGATGAGGATGTGGCTAGGCCACTCAGAGTAGAAAGGGTTGAACAAATTTCACCTCTTGTTAAATTATTTAAGTCAAAAATTAAATGTCCAGCTCGAATCAGGTGATAAGAAATAAGGTATGTTTGTCGAGGAGTTTCCCTGATGGCTGTTATCCGCTTTGAACTGGGCTTGATGTCATTAAACACCAACTTACTCTGGAAAAGGTTGTTACTTTTAAAAAAAATGTTGGATGCCCCTCGACCCAATATTCCGCTTTTGATGATTTTGTGGCGATGCGCGAGGTGCTAAAAATGATTATTTTCATATTTGCGACACAGCATTGCACCTGTAAGGGGTGGGGGGGTGTCTCTTTGACGGCCGTTATGGGCAGTATGTATATCCTTAAAGTAGTGCGCCAACATGTTTTGTGTGATACGTGTCCGCAGACCATACTAAAATATAAACGAGGTCCAGATTTAGCAGCGACACATAAACCGATGGGGGAGAGCAGCCCCCTTATTTGAGGTGTTTTCCTAGCTCCCATGGCAGAATGACATGAATGCGTTTTTGTTTGAATTTGCTGGACACCAGAGACTATTTAATGCTGTGGAATAAGAAAGGCGAGGTATCTCCCCCTTTGTAGATTTTGCCCAAGTGAACCCGAGACTTTAAAGCACCTGATCCTAGTGTTGGGCGTTTTGTTAATAGTTCAAGGTTTTATATTGAGTTAAGTTCTATGATAAAGATGTTTTACTACTAACTCCATTTCACAGACTTCTGCACTTTATCCAGATGATACATTTAGTACAAGCCTATGTTTTTGTTTTTAGAATGACTGGATTACAAGTGAGATTTGAACAATGTTTTGGTATGTGTTTTTATTTTGTTTAAACAGGTTGTATGAATTTGTGTACTGTTTTCATTGTAAACCATAAACGCAAAACATCAAATGAAAATCTTCTATGAATCCAGTAAAACTTCATAACGGGATATTAACAAAAAATAAATATTTGTAAACATTTAATAATACATCCTCATGTGAACGACAAAAAACCTTTCCTTTGAAAAATGTCTTAAAAGGAGCTACACAAAAAGCATAAAATTGTAATCCCAAATGTTGATTTCTTTTTTGCTACACTCTGGGGGGCAATGGCAGGCTACAATGCAACTTCATACTTGCAGGCCGTTTTCTCTCCATTTGTGAATCGTTCATGTTCATCAACTTGCAACTAATTGTTGTGATCTAGACATGGATATTATGCTGGAAGATTTGTGGCAGAAAAATCAGGTTGAAGACTCGCAGGAGTTTGTAGTAGTAAAATGTCTGCTTTACACCATGTGTTGCTTGTTAGCTATAATTCTTGTGCCTTCACGCATCAGGAGCTTGAACAGTCTGGGCTGCCTCTTTCAGCGTCCCGCATGCTCTGCCATATCGTCACACCTTTCCATGCTCCCCCTGCTCTTCGACACCTCTCCATCTGAAGTTTCTAAGCCTACCTCGTCGCTGCGCTATAAGCAGTTTAGAAAAAATCTAGGTTACTGTAGCTCGAAGGTAATCTTCTTTGTCTCTCTTTCGCCTGCTTTCAGCGATCACTCATTTTGGTCTGGAGGGTACCACAGGCAGATAACTTGTTCATCTTGCCTGGCACGTCTATATGCTCTAACCTTTGTTCTTCCTGCAGTGGTGTTCATTCAGATCTTTTCATGCCCCCGTAGATTCTTCATCCGTTCAGTGTCGCTGGTAAGTCTGTTGTCCCTTTATTGCCTCGGATAAAAAGCTATTCTTTCCAAGTTACATTTCCTTCCATCCTTGGTTGAATTTGCTGTTCTCTTTTGTGTATTTGGCTACAGGGTACTGTACTTGGACATCTTATGTATGCCTTTGTGCGTTGAGGTCTATTTTCACCCAGGTGTCTTCAACCTTTGCTCTTCAAACGTTTTGGTCTGCAACTTCGATCAAAGTCCAAAACATCTAGAGAGGCCAAGGTTGTAGACCCCTGTTTTAACCCAATCTGCAGCCTTGAGTTTACGTGCAGTGACGGGCTTGCAGGCATCATGTGTTTCTTTCTTCTTCGTCTGCATTTCATATACTCTCCTCAAAGCACTTATTAAATCTGCTACGCTAGACCCTCCTTTCTGTGTCACCCCTGGGAGTGATAGCGATGTGCATGCTTGACCTTTCCTCATCTTATACAATGGTGTACTGCCTGCACAGTGGTTGGGAGTTGTTCAGTGCTTTGCCTTTTGAATTTCTTGTGCACCGACCATTCTAGTCATGTGCCTTTCTTGTAGTATGCCTTATTATATATCTATTGAATCTCTCAGCCTGCCCGTTCCATCATGGGTGATAAGGAGTCGCTTTTTTATGAGTGATGCCATTTTGGTCTAAGTAAGCTTTCAATTCTTTGGACATAAATTTGACGCCATTATCAGATGCTATGCTTATGGGGTTTCCTTTTCTCCCAAACATCTTTGAAGGACTCAGTAGTGGTACATTTTACTTCAATCCATTTAAATATGCAGTCCATCATTACACTAGCATATTTGTGCCCTGTGATCCATGGGTCCAAATAAATCCTACAACAACCCGAGTCCCTGTTTCAGGTTACCCCTACATATTTTGCATAGGCGCAAGTCTAGCTATTAATCTTTTGTCACTCGTTTAGCAAATGGAGGAGTTCACTCCTTGGCTCCCTATTTCAGTGGCGATTTGAGGCCCCAGAACGTGTCTTATAACCTCTGTTTGGTCATCGTTGTCCCCGTGTGCCCTTCATGCCCTAGTTATATTGAGCCATGTTCTGATCATTGTTGGTGGGATAACCACATGATTTCACATTACCGCTGTGCAGATTTCATGTATTTCTGATGCAGTTAAAGTTCTGTAATTCCGGCACATGTTTGCTTTTATCCAGCCATTCTTCATTTGCTCACTTACTGGTGTGTATCGTCTTTCCTGTCCCCCCACCCCCTTCCTCCAGAGGTACTATGTTTCCTATATGTGCCTTCATATCCCTTACTGTGGCCTCTATGCACACACCTTTTAGAAATTTTTGGATTAGTGGGTTTTTCGCAGGTACTGGGCAGATCATCTGCTTGCCTCTTCAGTCACCCTGTTGTATGTGCGGTTTAGTTGTATTCCTACATCTTAGAAGCTATTTTTGCTAGCCTAGGACTTCGATTTCCAGTTCTTCTTGGTCCCAGTATGTTAAACAATGGTTTATCGTCTGTCCACAACATAAATCTTCTTCCTGTTCAGTAGGTCCTAACGTTGTTTACAGCCCAGGTACGTGCAAGCGCTCTCCTCTGAGTAGTGCGGCTTAGTGTTTGTGAGGGCCTTTGAAGTGTACACTACTGTGTACATTACTTTCTTGTTTCTTTGCCTCAAAGCCGCCCCTGCGCTTTAGGCACCGCCCTCTATCACAATTAGTGTTTCTTTGTCTAGAGTGAAAGGTTTGGGACTGGAAGCTTCAGCTATTTCTTTATTTTTTCAAACATTTCTGTGCATTTTTCCATTGGTATTGCGTTCTTTTGCTGACACTTCGTGGTACTTTATCACGCTGTAATTACTTCGAATTTTCATTGAATATTTTTAAGGAATTCTATGATAAGGGGTAAAAAGAATATTGGGGATGTGTTTGGTGTAGGAGTAGTAATTAAGGGGAAAGAGGGCTTTGAAAAACAATGTCAGTGAAACAATTCAAAGTAATTACTTTGTGGTAATGTACCATGAAGTAATGATTGTCTGCAAAAGAACATGGGACCCATGCGTTTATAGTGTTCTCCCTTCCTCAACAGATTCCTCATACTTTGTTATGTTGCCAACATTTGTAAAGCGCAACATTCACCAAAAGGCATCTTGGCGCTAACAGAGCAGGATGAGGGAAAGAAAGAACAGGAAAAGATACCTTTTATGAGACTGCCTACAACAAATAACGTTCTTAGTCGTCTGCAGAACGCGGGGAAGAGTGTTTCACAGCTCAGCTGCAGCAACGTAAAAGGAACGACCCCCCAATATGGGCATCGGGGTACGTAAATGAGCCAAACCTCCACAGAGCGAAGTGCCTGTACCAGCACATACGGCAGAAATTTGACCTGTAAGTACTCTGCACCGGTACCAAGGCCCGGTGAACCAGGCAGAGAGCCTTAAACTGAATACTTTTAGCAACTGGGAGCCAGTGAAGTTGGTGCAGAACCAGGGAGATATGCGCACAATGCGGTTAGAAGTGGCTAATCTGGCTGCAGAGTTCTGCAACACTTGGAGTCAGCGGAAAAGATAATGTGGTTGTGCCATGGAAAAGGAATTACAATAGTACATGGCTGAAATGACCAAGGAAGATGCAACAGGAGCGTGCGAGTGGGATGGAAGAAAAGGAAAGACCTTGCGCATGGTGTTAAGATGAAAAAAAAACTCTGGCAAACCACACTAATCTGGGGATCCGCTGACAAGGAAGCAGATATCTTTACCCCTAAGTCTTTCACCACAGGGAAAGGAGAAGGAAAAGGGCCCAGAGTAGGTGGCTAGAAGGTGGAAGTCCAAAAAGTAGTTGCAGAAGGGGGACCTACTACCAACATCTCTGTTTTTTCACCATTCAACTTGAGACAGTTGTTACGCATCCCCACAGCCGCAAGGCAAGCCCTAAATCTCTTTGCCATCTCAGGGCTAGAAATCTAAACGGACCAGAATTTGGGTGGCATCCGCATAAGAATACCACCTGAAGCCGTGAGATGAAACGAGCTTGGTCAGAGGTTGAATGTAGATGTTGAACATTACTGGAGATATGGCAGACCCCTGAGGGACACCACACATCAATGTATTGGGAACAAAAAGAAAAGTGGGAAGAGGCTTGGTGCACAGGGAGAAAAGAGGCAAACCAGGACAAAACAGCACCAGAGAGGCCAACCCGGCAAGGTCATCAAGCAGGACTGCATGATCGATCGAATCAAAGGCGGCGGACAAGTTAAAAAGCAGTAAAACACCAACGGCACCCTGTTGTAGTCGAGCCAGGTCATCAAAGGATGATTCCTACAAAAAAGGACTAAAATTAGGACCAACCAAAGCTTCAAGGAGCTTCATAAGTAAAGAGAAAAGCGAAATAGGATGAAAATTTGCCGGAACAAGGGGATCCACAGAGGGCTTTTTCAAAGTGGGACAACCAGGGTGTGTTCAACACAAGGGATATGACCTGTGAGGGGTGAAAGATTACCAGCTCGAGCCACTAGCGGGCCAGTCCGGGTCAGAGTGTCCTTCAGAACAGAAAGAGGAATAGAGTCAAGGGGAGATGCTGATTCCAACTGACATCGCCGCTATAATTCCCTCAGAGATGAAAAAACGGAACTCAGACCAGGAATGCTCTGAAGAGGGAGGAATAGTAACAGTCTGAGAAACCATGGGCCTGAGTCCAGCAGGGCAGATCGTCTCCCCAATTTTAACAATCTTCTCAGTGAAAAAATATGAACGAGAACCACACAGAGATTGAGATGGATGGATAGGATCAGACGGAAATGTCGATAGAGAACAAACAACTTTGAAGAGTTTATTGGGGCGGATTGATAGAATTAGCCACACAAAGGGGAAAATAGGAGCTCTTGGCCTCCACTTTGGCTTTTTGATACTTAGACAAAGTTTGTTGGACAGTAGGTTTGGCAACAGGATCATAGCTCAAACGCCACTTGTGTTCGGCTTGCCTGCGCAAGAGACAAAGAGAACGAAGATGATCAGTAAATCAAGGCTCAGAGACTCGGGCCTTAGGTTTATGGACTTTTAGAGGGGCAAGGAGGCCAGCTTTTGTAAGAAAGCCTTGGGCGATGAAATTCAAATCAGGAACCATAGCAAAATGTTGCAAGCTGAGCAGAGATGGAATCCCAAGGTACAGTGCGCTAATGAGTGCAACACATTTTAGGTTTAACTTGAGTACAAATTAATTGCAAAGAAAACAGAATGATGCAATGATCCAACCAAGAAATTGGGAGTAATGCAAAAACACTATCATCAGGTTTAGAGGCAAACAAATTGTCCAGTGTGTTACCCAACTGATGGATAGATCCCTTAACCAACTGAGAAATAGCTAATTCGTTTTTGGCTGAAATAAATCTTGAGTGCTGAGATCAGATCAATCATTAGGTTTAAGATTAAAATCTCCAACAATCAGGAGATGAGAATGCCGACGCTGTAGGTCAGCCGCTTAATCTAAAAAGGAATTGCAAAAGGCAGTGTCAAAGCCCAGAGGGCAGTAAACAATTTAAAAGTGAATAAACAGTGTAGGAGAGATGGTAAAACAGCCGAGCAACGCCTCCATTTGGATATTATGATTAAGAGCCAACAAGAACCCTAAAAAATGTGAATTAAATGATGCCGACCCCGCCACCAGGGCGAGAAGGACGATCAACATGATGAATGTTGAAAGTAGCAGGAAAAATCTGGGCCATGGCAGAGCCAGAAGATTCACAAAGCCAGGTCTCAGTAGCACACATAAAATCTGGTGAATGATTGCGCAATATATCGTGGCATTGAGCAGCATGTGCATTGAGAGATCAGACATTAAGGAGAAAACATTTCATTGAACACCAAGGGAGGAGAGAGGATGGCACAATGTCAGTTACAGGACAGAAACCCACAAGAAAAATTGTGCAAGACTGGGCAAGCTCAAGAAGCAAATTGCTTGAGAGAACATGCAGAGGAGCCTTCACCGATGAGAATCTAGGAGTATTATCATGCGAGCTGGCCACGGACAGGCACATTGTTAGGCCCTGCAGCTGGTGGCAGTGATTAACATACCAATAGAGGGTACTTCACACAGGCCCACGTGGGGCCTGGCTGCAGAGGTTAACAAAGTAGACCGGAAACTCAACAACCTTTCATATGTAACTGTTTCAACCTGAAGTCAGCTCTCGCTCTCAGTATCAATGACAGTGAGCTGCATTGACCCCATTCATAAGGTACGAGAATGTGGTTTGCAGGAGCCAGTGAGTCTGATCTCGCTGCAGCCTCAAGGGAGATCTGCCACTTTAACAGGGACCACATAGAGAGAGCCATTAACCAGGGAGACTGTTTGGACACAATAGACAGGAATATGGGTGGGACTTAGTGTCACAAGGGAGTGTGGCCAGAGCTTTCGATTGAGAGAAGGCTTCCGCCATTTTATTTCTGGGGCACACCTTGTTCCTGTTTTCACCCCTTTACCTTTCTTTCCTGTTGCAAAGTACTCTGGTTATGACCTTACATATACAGGAGATTGTTGGTAGGGACCTCAGGATTGGTTCATCAATTGCTGTAGCCCATTTTACTTTAAAGGAGGGCTAGAGACCCTCTTTAAGCAGATCATGTGAAGACTTCACAAGAAGTAAGAAAGGAGAACTAGACCTTGGACCCTGCCTGAAGGTACAGTCTGGCTTACATTTTCTGCCAGTGAAGGAAGGCCCGGATATCCAAAGAGGGAAGCAAGACCCTTCCCCTAAGCATCTCCAAGGGCACAGAGGGAGATACAGAACTCAGAGGACCCTCAAGCAGCTCCAGAAACGGTACCCAGCCAGCACACAACGTGCCCTGCTAGGCTCTACAGCACAATTACTGAGTAGGAAGTGCCAGAAGGTCACTGAACCTACAACCAAGGCCATGGCAGCTGCCTGCAAGACACTCCACAGCTGTGGGCCGTCCACCTTAAAGGACTACACAGGCCCATTGAAGAAGCTGGGAGAAGTGCCTTGACCAGCAGATGCTTTAGATATCCATGGTGTTTCCCACGACCTCGATATCTTCTGTTTGACTGAAACCTGGTTGACAGATACCAACGGTCCAACCATCGACTCAGCAATCCAAGATAGATACTTAATTATTTGCAAAAATCGAGCCGCAGGATATGGTGGTGGAGTGGTAGTCGTTGCAAAAACGCACTTTCAGTTTTTTTTAAAGCACAAACACCTGTGATGACTGTAAGGTACTTAACTTAAAACTCACCCCTCCCCGTGTAGCATCTTCCTTATCCTAGTATATCGGCCACCCCAGGATATGTCCCACTTTAATGATGATCTACTACAAATTGTAAAAACCACCAAAGGCCCGAATTGTTCCACGCTGGCAGTTAACGATTTAAATTGATGGCTTCACAATCCCAAAGACAAAGAAGCCGTCTCATTAAAAAAATCACTCCTGGAACTGGGATGTAAAGTGGAAAACAGTGAACCCACTGCAATCTCCAGAAATATCTTAGATTGGGTGGTTTCTAGAAACCTTGAGGTAGTCATAAAAAGCACTACTCCATGCATATGATCAGACCATTGTATTGTTGAATTTACCATATGCTTAAAAGAAATACCAAAACACATCCCTAAACCCTGCTATGGTTGTGTATAACCGTAATTTTAAGAAAGTGAACACTTTACATCTTTGTCTGCAGGAAATTACGTTATCCACGAACAGCTCTGACAGCCCAGAAAAACTGGTGGAAATCTAGAATAACATCCTGATGAAAATGCTGGACAAAGTGGCCCCTATAGCAAGGACATTGGTGAGAGAAAATAGAAATCACAACAAATGGTTCCCTTACGTACTATTAAGCTTGAAAAAACTGAAGAGAAGTGCAAAACAGTCATGGTTAAAACATCCTTCAGCCCTAAACAAGGGAAAATATAAGGCTCTGGAGGCAGATTATAAAGCCAAAATCACCACAGCAAAAAAGGATTTCTTTAGCAAAGAAATCACAGGGGCCAAGAACAACATCAACAAGTTATTTGAGATCCAGAAGCTTCTAGAGAAGCCTAAGGCATTAACACACCCATCCACCCAAGAGATAAATACTGTGAGGATGTCCAACTGGCCTTTACGAACAAAATTAAAATAGCTCAGGAAAAGATTGAAAAATACTTATGCAGCTCTTTATTTAGGCCATTGCCTATCTATCATTGTTGGTAAACAGACCAACAACCAAACTTTGTCTTTAAACACGTAACCAACCTCGAGATGGAGTCAATACTGTCATCAGTACACCCTACCTCATACTCTGAGAACATCCTTCCAGTGAAACCTATTCTGGAGAATGGTAATGAGTTTGTCCCGTCCTTTTCTAGAGTGGTCAACGCCTCGTTCAATCACACCTCAATCCCATATAAAATAAATATGGTTACCATTGCCCCCCTGGTGAAGAAAGCAGGTCTGAACCCCAAAGGCATAAAACACCTAAGACCCATCACCAATACAAACTTTTTGCTAAAAATTCTCGATAAGGTGGCTACAAAATAACTTCAAGCGTACTTTGAGTCACCATCTATATTTCACAACAAACAATACAGGTTTAGATCTGACCATAGCACAGAGACATCCCACCTTGATTTACAGACCAACATGCAGGAACTGGCAGACCAAGGAAAGAATGGGCTTCTGGTCCTTCTCGACTTCTCTGCAGATTTTGACCTGCTGGATCACAGCACGCTATCAGGCACAAGGAACTGTGCACCACAAACCACGAGCTGGATCAAATCCTTCTTGTTGGGCAGACAATCGTCAGTCTCCTGGGAAAATGCCTTCTACCACTCGGCCCCCATCTTTTATGGAGTCCCTCAGGTAGCCTGCATCTCCCCCAACACTTTTCAACCTCTATATAAGCCCGCTGTACAGTCTCATGGAATGTTACAGGTCACGTTTGCCATCTAAGCAGATGACGGCCAACTGATCCTGGAAATGAGTGGGCATTATGAGACGGACACCAGGAACTCAACCACAATCTACAGGGAGATAGAACAATGGATGACAGAAAACTGGCTAGGGAGGCCGGCCAGAGAGTGGCAGGAAAAAAGGATGCAGGTGTGCCGATGAGGATCCCCGTGCTACTGGCATTCAGGCAGACATCATTGGCGGCACACCACTCCTGGATTGCAGACAGACAATCCGGAATGAGAGAAGAAGAGGCAGCAGAGGGGAGCCTGAAAGCGAGTGGAGTGTCGTCCGCATAACACTGAAAGTTGGAGCAGAGAGCAGCAATGCAGTGGGTGAGAGGTGCCAGGTAGTGATTGAACAACCAGGGAGAAAGGTTAGACCCCCTAGGGAACACCACAGGAAAAGAGTGAGATAGAGGAGAGGAATGGCCCAAGTTGGACCTGGGAAGGTCGGTCCGAGAGGAAAGAAGTCAGCCAGGCCAGAGCCTGACCAGTGATGCCCAAGTGATCCCTGAGCCGGTTGAGCGGGATGGCATGGTTGACCGTGTCAAAGGCAGAAGAGAGGTCAAGTAAGGTGAGGACAGAGGGGAGATTAGCATTGAGGTTAGAGAGCAGGTCTTCATGGATGTTCATGAGAGCAGTTTCCGTGCTTCTGGCTGTTCTGAAGCCAGAAGGTTGGTCATGGAGACAGCCAACATATTCAGTGTGAAGAATAAGCTGGGAGATGGCCAGCTTTTCCAAGAGTTTGCTCAGGAAAGGAGTGATGGAAATCGGGCGATAGTTAGCCGGACAGGAGGGGTCGGCTGAGGGTTTCTTGAGAAGAGGGTGCACAAGAGTGCTTCAGGGGGAAGGGAAGGTTCCAGTGGCTAAAGAATGGTTGCAGAAGTCGGCCAAGGCTGGAGTGAGGGTGTCAATGTGGTCCTTGATGGTTTTGGAAGAACAGGGAAGAACCTGTTTTGACAAGGCTTTCATAGATCAGACTTGTCTAGAAACCTCATCTGGGTTGAAGAGAGGAAAGGTATAGAAGGAGGGGCTGGAGGAAGAGGAGAGAGTGGAGGGAGAAGCAGAAGAGGATGAGAGGGTGCACAAGATGTCCTGGGTTTTAGAGATTATATGACAAGTCAGGGCCGTACGGAGGGCCTGGGAGGGGATGGGAGCAGTAAAGACTGCGGCAGGATTGGCCAGCTCCTTGCAGATTTTAAAGAGTTTGCCGAGTTGTTGGATGCCGCAGAGATGTGGGCTTGGATGTGAGCTCTCTTCTTAGTGAAGACAGAGATTCGGTATTGCCTTTGGAGCAGGCGGCAGCCAGTTTGTCAGAGGATGTACAAGATGCCACTCATTTCCTCTCAGCCACCCTACACTTGCGTTTAAGGACAACGAGGTATGCGTCGTACCAGGAGATGCACTTAGCTTTAGGCTTCATGCGGATCCTCATGACAGGGGCAAGTACATCAAGAGTGTCAGAGTGGAGCATGGAAAGGGCTGTGTTAGGGTGTGAGTCGGCCAGAGGTGCAGGAGGGGGAGAGAAAGAGGTGGTGAAAGCCTCAACTGACCCACGATTCATGGGTCGAATGACCGAGAAGGTTGGTGGCAGTGTGGGGGTTGGCTTGGCCTCAGGGTTAGAGAGCGAGGAGAGGAGAAAGTGGTCACTCCAGGAGAGAGCAGTGGTCAGAGGGTTAGAGAAGGGGGTTTTGAGGAGATCAGAACATCAAGAGTGTTCCCTGCAGAGTCAGTCGGGCCAGAGGGAAGAATGGAGAGAGAGAGAGACGCAAAGGTCGCAAAAGAGTCCCGTGGCGGGATATGCAGCATCCAGGTGGATGTTGAAGTCTCAAAGGAGGAGTGGATTGGTCGAAACCAGGATGTAGAAAGAGAGGTCTGCCCACTCAGAGAGGAAGGAGGTGATCTGACCAGGTGGCTGGTAGATACTAGCCTCAGTGAGAGAGTGGCCAGGAGAGAGAGAAAGCCTACAGACCAGGCATTCGAAGTTGGAGCAGGACTGTATAGGAATGATAGAAGCAGGTATCCACTCTGGGAAGATCAAGGCTAAAGCCCCACCAGAACGGTTGGGTCTGGGTGCGGAGAGGATCTTGTAGCCATCAGGGAGGAGAGTGTCAAAGCTTGTGACAGAGCTCACTGTGAACCATGTCTTGGTGAGACCAAGGACATCAAGGTCAAGTTCTTCTAGGAGACGGCAGATGTCAGAGGAGTGTTTGAGAGCTGAGCAAGAGTTTAGAGTGGCGAGGTGGAGAAGGTTGCCATCCTTGAAAGACTACCGGGGAGGTGGTACAAATCAGAGGTACTCCCTGCGGAAATGTAGAAGGAGCCCGAGGGTGGGTAGAGGAGGTAGGAGGAGAGGGCACAGTAGCCAAGGAGGATGAAGAGGGCGCCAGAGAAGTGGCAGAGAGGGGGAGGTAAGGAAGCCGAAGAAGGGAGAGAATGGACAGCGTGAGAGGAAAGGAAATTGATAAGGCGCGGGAAGCGTCTATCAAAGGGGAGGAGGTTGGCTTGAGGGCCTTGGACCAAGACTGTGCCATTCAGGTAAACATTAATGATGACCTTCGAGGAGTGGAAGGAAGCCAGAAGGGCCTCCCACTGGGCGCCACCATTAATGGGAGAGGAAGAGAAAGGAGAGAGCACAGACACCATATGAAGAGTCCATAGGTCTGGCGAAGGAACGACAAAGAGGATGTCGGTGAGGGTCTGTCTGCAGGAAGCGCTGGTGTAGGTATCAGCGATAGGGAGACTTGGGTTGAAAACCAGAATATCCTTTTTGAACCTCTTCCTACCAGACCTAGTGAGAAGGGAAGGATAGTCCATAGAAAAGCAGTTGGAGAAGATGGGAGAAACAGAAACGGAGAGCACCATAGATGGTGCAGAGGAGGGGGAAGAGGTGAGATGAGAGGGGTGTGGGTGGGGAGAGAAAAATGGAACGGGTGGGGGAGACACTGGAGGAGAACCCAGGGGGGGTGAAAGCAGAAGAGAGGGAACGAGACAAGAACAAGTGGTAAATGGATAACTAAACTGAACTAGATGGAGCGCTAGGGAGAGAGCACAAAGGGACAGAGGGCAGAATAATGAACAACAACCAGGTTAGCAGGGCAACAAGAAACCAGAGCAGTCATGAAAGAGAACTTGGAGGAAGGAAGAGCACAACCGTACAAAAGACAATTCACAGCAAAAAAACAGAACAGACGTCGGAAGAAGACTTAGAAGAGGCTCCCTGGAACAGGGTTGGCCTGTGGGGACAGATGGAGTAAACACACGTTTAGTAGGGGATGGGAAGGACTGGTGGTGAACCTTAACACGCTCATGCTCCAAGTGAGAGTGTGTCCTTGGTTCCCTATTGTAAAGTGATTAACCTATTACATCTGGCATATAGCCCTTGTGCATCCTGTGGCACAGAGTCAAGTCGCTTTTGATTTGGAGTTGCGTCTTGCATAGTTACAATTAGGGGGGTGGGAATGGGTTGTTGTATATGTAAGGTTCTTATTTCCACTTGCCTTTGCCATGGGTGTGTTAAGTAGAGAGAGATAGGTGTTAATGGCCAGTCTGGGGAGACAGCAGTCTTGGCTGGCTAGGGCACAGTTATGGTCTAACAGTCCACTGGCGATCATGATCTGGGCTCAGTCGAACCTGGCTCCTGGGTTGTACAAATTGTGTCTGGAGAAGATTTTGGTCTTGTCTGGACCCTCCACCTCTGTAGTTGAGGACGCTACATTGGCTCAGCCAGTAGTTCTTTTTTATTTTTTTAACTTTATTTATTACTGGCAAGGAAGGTACAGGACCACAAGAAAGTAATACACATATGATAGGTGAGCAAAGGCATAGCAAGCAACAATGTATATCATACAGTTCCGCAGGTAATCAATCGACATCATAGCATTGACATAACACACTTCAGGTTGGTTGGGCGCGTCCGGGTCAGAGAGGTAGGACCGAAAGGCTGACTAGGCATCACAGGTCTAGAGCGTGGGGGCAGTGTGGAGATGTATATTTCTTTGCATTCCTGAGCCCATGTCAGTGTTACCAACCAGTCATTTAGCGTTTGTTTTTTTAAAAATCTTTCCACCGTAATAAAATGCCTCTCTTAGCAATCATACAGGCTATGGACACAAAGGGTTGATGGGCTTTGCTATGTATGTCTGGCCATATTCCAAAAAGTATACCCAAGCGGTTGCAGTCCAATACAGTGTCTAGTAGCTTAGAAATTACATCCGCAACTTTATCCCAGTAGTTGCTGATGCGCGGGCATGACCAGAACATATGTAGGCGATCTGCGGGAGATTGTTGGGACCTCCGGCATCCCTGGGGTTGCGAGTGGGACATCCTGGAGAGCCTAGCCGGCGTGTAATAAAGCCGGTTTGAACTGCATGAATTTAAACCTAAAGTTTATTGATGCTCTCTGAGTATGTCTACACATGCGGGCCCATTGGGCATTGGTGAGCTCAAAGCCAAGTTCCCGAGACCATCCCTCTCGGGCATGTGCGGACGGGGAGGACTTGCATCTATTAGGAGTTTATATAACGTGGAGAGTATGTTTGCAATGTAGGCCAGGGGGTCGGACTCAGGGTGCTCATTTGGGTAAGAGGGCCATCTGGTGGATACTGCTGCTCGTAGTCTGTAGAATTGGATTTGTTCTATTCCGGTGTTCATGTGGCCCTGTTTCCACGTGGCGGGGGTGATGAATCTACCCTCAGGAAATAGATCGGTTCAGTCTAACTGGGAACCCAGCCGTTCCCAGTTAGACTGAACCGATTTTTCCCATGTGGGAGCAAGTTCAGGAAATTTCCACAGGGGGAGCCATATATAGTAGGGTCTATCAGTGGCGGTAAGAGCGAATATCGGGCGCCATTCTCGGAGTGTGGAGGTAACCGGATTGAAGGGGCAGTCGTCCTTCTAGGTACGATCCAATATAAGTGTCATAAAGTCTGATTCTGCAGCTGCTAGTGTTTCCAGTTTCACGTGTGGTGGAGGGGAAGACATGGGATACCAGAAGGTAGCAAATTGTGCTTGAGCGGCAGTCTAGTACAGTTCTAGATTTGGGGTGGCGAAGCCGCCTTTGTTGTAAAGTGTGTCATACCCAGCCATTTCTTGCAAACTGCTCCGGAGTGCCACATAAACTGCGCAAATAGGTTGTGTAATTTAGCAAAGAACCCTTTGCCCGGCCATATTGGGACATTGATGAAGATGTATAGCATCTTGGGGAGTAGAATCATCTTAATTAAAGACAGTTTAACAGTAGGGGGAGAGAGGAAGGACTTTCCATTTCTGGATTTTGGTATCTGTATACATGTTGAGCGAGACATAGTTATGTTGTGTCAAGGATGAATGGGACTGTGTTATAACCAACCCTAAGTATTTAATATGGTCTGGGGACCAGCGTAAAGTGGTAGTACAGCGACAGTCTAAAGTCCCATCCGTAAGGGGAAATATTTAAGTTTTCGAAAAGATAATCGTGAACCCAGAGAGGGTACCTATTTGTTTGATGCCTTCGAGTATAGGTGGCAGGTTGGTAGTGGGATCTCTAATGTACAGAATCACGTCATCCGAGTATAGGGAAATGATCTCGGGGTGGGCAGAGAGGGGGGTGAAGCAGATCTCACGATGTGCATGGCGTTTCCTGATAAATTCCGTCATCGGTTCAATAGCCAAAGCAAAGAGGATAGGAGAGAACGGGCAGCCCTGTCTTGTTCCTCTCTCGAGTTGGAAGGAGGTGGATGTGCATGCATTCACGAGAACCTTGGCCAGTGGGGATGTGTACAGTAGTTTGACATAACTCAGCATATTAGGGCCAAACCCCATCCTCTCAAGCGTAGCAAAGAGATAATCCCAGGCGACCATATCAGCCGCCTTTTGGGCATCGATAGTTACCGCCACTGCGTGTGCCCTCAGGTCTATTCTTGCCAGTACATTGAATAACCGCCTAATATTAAGGGTGGTGGACCTTCCCGGAATGAAGCCAGCCAGGTCAGGATGGACCAGGTGTGGCATTAGGGGGAGTAAACGATTAGCTAATGCTTTTGCTAGTATTTTAGTGTTGCAGTTTATTAGGTGAGGGGTCTATATGAGCCACAATCATTGCTGGGTTTGTCAGGTTTAAGCATGACTATGATTAGGGCTTCCCTTAAAGATTCCAGGAGGATGCGGAGTCAAAGAGATTCCTCCCAGACATGTAAGAGCACCGGAGCGATGGTCATGGCGAACCCCTGATAAAATGTGGCTGTTAAACCATCTGGGCCGGGAGCTTTACACATGGGAAGGGTGGAGATGATGGACACGATTTCCTCAATGGTGATCGGGAGTTCCAATTCTTCTCTAGTTTGAGCGCTGAGGCAGGATAGTGGAGGAGATTGGAGGAAGGAGCGGGTAGCTTGATCATCGAAGGGTTTCGGTGCGGTGTATAATGTGTGGTAAAAGGTACGAAACACCTCCACCACCTCCGCATCAGACCATCGAGTATTCCCATGCCCATCTAGGATAGAGTCCACATGATCTTTGCTGCTCTCAGCGTGAACCGCCCTCGCTAGTGTTCTACCCGGTCTATCGGCGTCCCCATATTTCTTAGCTGTAATCAGGCACGTGAAGTATTGGGTTTCTTTCAGAGCAATACTTTTGAACTTTTCTATTTCGACACAGATTTTGGCAAGCAGAGTAGGGTCAGAGGTTATAAAGTGTTCTTGTTCGAGATCTCTAAGCACCCTCTCTGTCCTCTCCAGGTCTCTACAGATGCATTTAAGGACTCCGGACTCCCTTGACATTGCCATCCCTCTAGTGTACACTTAGAAGGCTTGCCATCTGGTATGTGAGAGGTATCTCCCGGGCATTAGTTTCAAAGTAGGTGTCAATGTCAGATTTAATGTCGGCCATGAATACCACATCTAGTAGAGCTGAAGACTTAAATCTCCAGGAGCAATCAGCTGTCATTGTCTTGAGTTTCAGGGTTAGTGAAACCGGGGAGTGGTCAGAAAAGGTTTGGGGTCCAATGTCTGCTTCTATGACCTTCCCCATTGATGAGCTGGAGATGAGGAAAAGGTCTATGCGAGAGAACATGTCGTGCAGGGAAGACTAGAATATGTATTCTCTGGATAGGGGACGTGTAGTGCGCCACACATCTCTGAGGTTGAGTGCTTGCATAAAGGACAGACGTTTGTGAGCAGCTTTCGTCTGAGGGCGTGGAGCGGAGTTAGACCTATCGAGGGTGCCATTAAGAATGAGATTCATGTCCCCTCCCCATATCAGAGGTAACCTGTCATAGACAGAGAGGACGTCTCCCAGGCGGACAAAGAACTCCGGTGAGTCAATATTGGGGCAGTAAGTATTTACTAGAACTAGTTCCGGACCCTCGAACTCTGAACTACAAACCTCCCCTCTGGGTCAACATGAGTGTGTTTCCTCGCGAATTTCAAGGATTTGTGAATGATCACCATGACACCCCTGGATTGGGTAGAGAATGAGGTATAATATTTGAATCCCCCAGGTCGTGGCAACATTGCGACAGGTGGCTTCCTTGGCATGCGTTTCTTGCAGAAACAATATGTTGGCTTTTTCAATGTGGGTGTAGGAGATGATTTTCCGTGTTCTGGTAAAGTTCCCCAGACCACAGATATTCCAGCTTATTATCTTCACCTGTTGTGCCATACCTGTTTCATAGGATCATGTGTGACTTTCAGCGTGTTTCCAAAGGCTATGGTCTCAATGTGTGTTTTCTGTATGTCGCTGGGCCCGACACAATAAACCAAAGGCAGCATGCTTCAATCCCTTTGGTAGTGTGCTGTGTGCCATATACTGTGTGCCATATACTGTGGCAAGTTGGCTATTCTATCTACATCTAAAAATGTATCAACCCCTCCCCCCCCCAAAGGTTTTCTGTCTGTGATTGGTCCATTTATGGTCACATGACACAG
Source organism: Ambystoma mexicanum (assembly GCF_040938575.1). Classification (NCBI taxonomy): domain Eukaryota; kingdom Metazoa; phylum Chordata; class Amphibia; order Caudata; family Ambystomatidae; genus Ambystoma; species Ambystoma mexicanum. The sequence goes on along the minus strand of NC_090927.1, from coordinate 579,637,218 downwards.
TTGTGGCCTGTCCGCAACTACAGGGGAGTTGATCAAAGAATTCCTGAGTCTCTTTTTCTTATCAGCAATCACGTGACCAACGCTGCAGCTCCATAGGCATTTGAACATGGAACTGCCAGAATAAGAAGGTGAACGTGTCCAGAGGTGGAGGCAGAAGTATATGACCAGAGGTAGGAGGCACAGGGCTGCCCACCCGAGACTTGTCAGCAACCCGAATATGTGCTCTAGATTGCAGGCTGACGAGACTGATCATGGGTTTTGAGCAGCAGATATTGATGAGAAGGTGTCTTTATGCTGCGGAACACTTTGCCGGGGAGAGTTGGAGCCTCAGATGCCACACCGAGCTGATACCCAAAAGGGACGATGAGTGGAAAGGGCAGAGGATTCACTGACTTCTGATACAGAAAGCCTTTCAAATAGAGAATAGTGACAACCCAGTCTGAGAGTGATGAGCACGGCTGATTCCCTGTAGGAGGCAGCGAGTACATCTATTCATTAGCCAATAAAGGGAAAGCAGGTGGGTAGCCCCGGGAAAATAATGTGAAATAGTTGCATTATTTGGGGGATGAACTAGAGTACCATGCTCATATATTTTCCAATTAATGTGAGAGCTTACATTATTTTATGCAGTCTGAGAATGTAAGTCTCATACACTGCAAGTGTCGTAGATTTTGCAAGTAGAGATTGAACCTACTTTTCACCCGCTGACAAAGTATGATATGATATGGCATTTATAGCGTGCCTATACATAAGTGTTGCAAGGCGCGATGAGGCAAGGGAGAGAGAACAGAGGGGGGACAGACAGCGATCCTACTATGCCAGGTGTCACTCAGATTGCGCAAGTGCATGGGAAGGCCATGTACTGTAATCCAACCCAAGTTTAACAAGGATTGTGAGAGAGAAGTTTGTTTCATGCAGTACAATGAAGTCTTATACCTAATACAAGCCTAACAAAGATTGCAAAAGGAGACTTCACGTACTGCATGATCGGAAACAAGGTCCTGGATCCTAACGAGTTTCTACCAAGGGTGACAAGTTGGTTGCATGCTGGGAAACAAAATACAGTACCCTAGCTCACGCCTAACAACATTTATGAAACAAAAAGCATATCATCTGATACATGGTAGGAAACCTCAACCTATATATCCAGTACGGAGCTAGCAAAGATTCTAAGCGGAGACTAGATATGTTTATTGCATGCTGAGAAAACGAGCCCAAGTCTAACCCTGATTGTGAGAAACAAGTTAACTCATTATTGCATGATGGGTGCGAAACCCAGCGCCCAAGCCCAAGTACATAATGGACCCAAAGGAATTCGTCCCAAAGCCTTGACTGGTTGAAAGAGGAGTGAACCATTTGATCCAAACCTATTGTAAGAGTGTATCAGGGATTGGAAGTCGATGAAAGACTGAGCGAGAATAATTTGTTCCATGTCCTTGAGAAGCCAAAAGAAACGTTTTAACACGTAATACAAAAACCAGAAGGATTGAAAATGAAGTTGAAGGCTCTGCTGAGAAGTGAACTCTTAATCGCCTCCCGAGGCGACTCAAGACTGAAAGAGAACGTGAATCAGTTGCTGTGTGTTAAGGAGCAGAAACCCAATAACCTGCCCATTCTCTAATCGGATTAGGATGAAGGAGAAGAGAGAAATGATTGTAGTGCACTCTGTGAAAATTGGAGCAGTTCCACAGCAAAGCGAATGGGAGACCGGTGGTGAGACTAACCTCTTAAATGCCAAAGAGCAGATGGTGGTGTGCTAATGTGTCTGGTTGTAGTGTAGACTCTGCAGTTCAATAAAGTCATTTAAATTTGACTTCGCTCAGTCTCATTGTTTATGCTTCATCACCATCTTCTCAAATGGCACCATAACAAAGGAACTCGGAACTGGATCCTCGTGATGGCAAGCATGGCACACACTGTGCTCAAAAACGTCTCACTAGCACAATATGGCACTTTTTCATGATCAATAACTAAAGGGATTTTTTTTTATTGAAATGGTGACTGCAGCTTTCTGGTACGTGCTATGTTTGTGGATCTCTTGGAAGGTCACAATGAGCATATACAGTAGTCCACTGATATCCACTGATTTGGACCTTCTATCTCAACTGCAGTCAACATTAGCAACGCATTCATATTCAAATATACATCAAAGGGAGAAAAGAGTTTACTCACCTGGGCATTTGAAATATGAAATCTGTGTTTAAGAGGATATTTTTAAAACATCCTTACATGGAAATTTGGCTCTTATTGCATGTTTTAAAATTGGATAAATAAAAGTGTGTTTCTTGAAAAGAATTGATTCTGACAACATATGTGTTTTCTGTGTCGTGTATTTAGACTGGTTCACTGCCAACGCGTTTGTAAGAAAATAAACCTTTCCTATGAGCACCTTTCGTTGAGTGTGTAGTTCTGCCTTGTTAAGGTTATGTGACATGGGAAGCCATTTCTCCTAATGATAAGTAAAGGAATCAATCACTCGCGTGTTGGTTGGGATTTGACTTTTGATCCTGACCAGGGGGTTTTCTGTGAGGTTGGAGGGGGATTGGTGGAATCAGAAGTCTGAAAAGGGGATCACAAACTATGTCCCAGACCTAAGAGCTTATCTTTACAAAACCTCTGGTGCCCCCACCACTTACAGGTAAAGTTTACTGAATTTATTTAGTTATCCTGTTTCCTTTATAACCTATTAGGCCCTACAACCAAAAAACGAACTTTGCTCTCAGTGTTATTTCTGACTCTACGTGGTGGTGGTGGTGCACCGCCTATCTAGGATGAGAGGACAGAAAGAGGCTGGCCCTATTTCTCAACTCTAATCTAAAAGAAACAGCAACACACACAATGGTGTGTTTCCAGGTTCCATGTTCTAGCAGGAAAACTCTATTCCTTTAATGTTCCTGCTCTGTAGAACTTAAAGTTGAAAAATGATTATAAAATTGTGGACCAAAATAATACACATGATTTTAGCATGGGGATTCCAATTACTACTTCCCTTTTTATCGTTGGCTGACCGTTTTTAGTGGCTGTTGTCGGTGTTGGCACTTTCTCTGGGACCTTTTTATGCTACATTTTTTTCTTAGAGAGTTGGTGTATCTGCTGCAGGAGTCTCTACTTGATAAATATATATATATATATATATATATATATATATATATATATATATATATATATATAGTTATTCTTTCAATATGCTATTTACGTCTGTTAACTGTGGGGAGACAGGAATGGGTGGGGGGTGACAAAATGGTATATGTTCATTACTTTGGTCATCCGGCACCCTATGCACTTCTATAGGAGTTTATGAAATAGTTTATGAGCAGAAAGTATAGGCTTACCCAATGTGGCGCTTTGGGTTAGCCCTAGGTATAATCATACATTCATGTATCAGGCTACTTTGCAGCGATTAGATTCATGTAATATATTATTTTCTTGGCGGTCTTTGCCTCAATATTCAGTTATTTTCCTTAAAGCAAGATGACACAGCGAGCAGCGATAGTCGTCTGCTCTATATGTCCCAGTCCCCATTCGAGCGCCTTACCTTTCATCACTGCTGTGTATACAAGTTGCTGCTTCTTTCAAGTCTGCGGGACGTCTGCTACCATTAATAACTTATGGAGGAAACATGATTACTAAATACATTCAGTAAACTTTACTTGTACATGTTCTGTGTGAAAATAGGTTCGGTAACACGTACAGGTTATAAGAACCCTCTCTAAGTCCCCCATAGTGGGTTTTATGCCCCCACCACTTAGCAAGAGGAGGGAGCCCCTCAACATACCACCGGTTTCCCTCATGTGCTAGTTTGTATGGGTTACTGAGAACAGAAATGCCCTTTTTAAATGCAGAATAGCTGAAGATTAGCCTCGGCGTTGGCGAATTTAGACCTCTGATGTCAGAAGGTTGACTGAACGATTTTTCTGTCCAGGGACTATTAAGGTTTACGTTTGGTTGAGGGGTTGTTCTTAGAAGCCCCTTACTGACATTTACGTGTGATTGAGAGTTCTCTAATATAGGGTATAGGATTGCACAAGCACCATATATATGCGTCCTGTTTGTGCCGTTCCTGCCGCCATTTATTAGGGTAAGTCTCAGCAGAATTGCACGCTTCATTTCTTTGGTGGCCTTGATTCAGATATTCAGGGTGGCTCGCCTGGGAGTGCCTAACTTTCAAGTTTCTTTATGGAGTGCCTATGCTGGTGTTCTAACCGTAAGGCTAGCGTTTGATATCAAGATGATATTCGAATCTAAGTGTGCCTTCCCCACTGCTCCTGTCAGAAGGATGCACATGTTTGTGGAGCATTATTCTTGCTGCATCGTTATGAAGCACATCTGGGCTCCAGGCTCCTGCCAAAGAATAGTGTTATTATTTACAGTCCTATCATAGCGTCACTACCGCAGCGCCCACATGGGCTCCTGCGATGCACAGTGGTCGCTGTCTTGGCAGCACCATAGCGTCATGAACTGAGTGTCCGCATTGGGCGGGCCCCAGACGAAAAGTGCTGTTGCTACCTTCATAGTGCCGTAAAGGCGCTGGATGAGATGAGGGAGAAGTACATGGAACTCTTCCAGTCGCTATATGTACCACTGTGTGCAGAGCGTGGTGCCGGTTTATATATGCACCCATCAGATTTTATAGCTTGGTATGAGCTGCCTCTGGTGTCAGTATTTGGTCACTCCGTCATAGAGTTGGTTCCATAGTTCACTGCCACCCATGGCTCGGCTAGGCCGTGGGTGTCGGAAGGGACGGTCGGGGTGGACGTAGTAATGCTCTTCTGCCATGAAAACCGCCCCACAAATAAATGAGAGCGAGAGAGGGATTCGTTTTGAAAGGAGGTGAATGGACTGTCTGGTTTTGGTGGTGAAGTCGCCTTTGAAATTGTTTCCCCACTTGCTCCCCACAGGGACAATGTATAGGGTAGCTGCTAGCCCCTACGTTCTACTTTGCAGGCGGTGCTGCGCACATTCATATAGATTTGTGACCAAAACATAATAGTCAATGTGTCACCACAGCGCACTATTGGTATCCCATATACAGGGTAGGGTAGTGAATACCTCTGCTATCATGCTATTGAATCCTTGGTTCTAAGGGCTACTCGGGCGAATCCTTGTGCACATGCTTTCTGGTCGAACGATTGCAAAGGGGCTGCACTTCTTCAAACCGTATGTGTTTAGACAGCGAATCTTCTTTTCATAGCCCTATATGTTCTAACCTGCTTTCCTATAGCCTGCCGGGTATAAATATAGTGTGTGTTGACAACTGCAAAATAAGAGCAGGATGGGACAGGTTTTAGGAGAGCGTTGGCTCTTCTTTCACCTTCCGCCAAGTGATCGGCGCGCTGGGTATGTGTTTGCAGGGCACCAGGCCGCTCCTTCTTTGCGGCTGCAGCACTCCTCGGTAGAAGCGCATTTTTGCCCATACGCATTGGCTGCGAGCTACACGTGTTAAGCATATCATGCCAGCCACAGTTCTAGAATCCTGTTGAAAATTCTTTGCTTTACTCAAGATCCACTCAGCCGAGATTGCGGCTGCCTGCAGAGCTCGGCGAGAAAGGAGAGGCTTGAGGAATGGGTTTTTAGTTTCTACTTTGCGGTTCCATAAAGGTTAAAACTACACGCAACGCTACACTGAAACGCACAATCCCATCCGTGTGCTTGCGCTACCTATATTTATAAATTACTAGAAACTGCAGTTTGCATAGACTATATTTAGCAACTGTTGAGCAGAAGGTGTCATCAGAGACCCAGGAGCCCCATTCAATTATGCGTTTTTCCCCACAGGGATGCATGCGATCGCTTAGTTAGTACCTCGAGGCACTGAATCGCAGAGACCAGTTTTTCTTGTCCATCTTTTGGAACATGCAAGCTTAATATGTGTTGCTGCAAATCCAGTGCGTTTCTGACGCCGAGTCATGTAGTATGCACATGGTAGCTGAGTCGTGGGGGGAGCCGGAGGCAGATTCCATTTATCATTTATCATTGCTGGAAGACCTTTGCTTCAATGTCTCAGAATGTGCATCAATCGTATGGGACCATGGCGTGCTCAGCAGTAGAGGGGTTCGTGCATCCTTAGAAGCAAGTCTTACCCAAGCCTGCTGGGGCTCTCCACCTGAATCCTTTCTTCTTTGCTCCATGACTAACGTAGGCATGCCTCGCCCTGTCCTCCCATCCGCCTTTTGTTTCTGCTCTCTGTTCAGTGTTCATTAGATTGGAGCAGATTAAGCAGTTGCACTTTAATAATTCGGGCTATAGTCACATAACATAGTCATAATTCAGACAGGAATAAGGGGCCCGTCTGAATTACTCCACCCCCTGCAATCCCACTGCTCTCCACATACCCCTCTCACTGCATCACACAGCGCTTTATCACCTGCCATCAGCCAGATCCCTCTCACTTCACCCATCATTTACTCCATCATACAACCACTGTACCTCTTCTTTATATCCCAACCCCACAGACTTCCTTCTCCCCCAGTTTTTCAGGTGAGACGCCTTTATGGGGCGAAGCTCCATGAGGTTTCACACTTCAAACTTAATCTCTATGTTAAAGCAGGGGTCTGCAACCTTTGGCTCCTCAGATGAGTTGGACTACAACTCCCAGCAGGCCTATACAGCATAGTCAATGGCAAGAGCTCATGGGAGCTGCAGTCCAAAACATCTGGAGAGCCATATGTTGCAGACCCCTGTGTTAAAGGAACCTGCTGTAGGAGAGCTGCATAGATCACCTTTGAGTTCTTGTGGTTGGGACAGCCATTTTATCGGAACTATTAGATTTCCTTTCAGGTAATGCGCATAGCCACATTGTGCAAAGTGTTACAGAGTTCCCTTCGGATCCCCCGCAAATGTGTTACAGTGTTCTAGATCTTCCACATGTGAAGGGGAAGGAGCATTGCTAACCCTTCAGATAAGCCGCACACTTGTGTTTTACTCCCTGAAATTAGGCAAACGCGCCCAACAAAAAAAAGGTAGCAACAGATATGCAGGTGTCTTCCACTTTTTTTGACTGTACTGCTGCACTGTGTTCATACCAGAATTATCAGCAGCACATGCCACGCAACTGACCCCTGCGTCTGTGTTGTGTGTATGCAAGGAAGCCTATAATACAATCAGGTTCTAAACCGCACCAGTAGCCAGTGACTTTCGTGTTGGTAATTAGAATATTTATTGTTGGGCCAAATATGAGCTGTCTGTGGAATTGTGTATTCTCTGGAGTCTCTGGATTGAGAATGCTGGGACCTCCGCATAGGGGGCATTGATGTAGTATGGGCATGATTGAACAAGGCCCTTGTTTACGCTGGCGTGGTACTCATTTGTGTTGAAGCTGAGAGTGATTTTAGGCAGTTGCCAGAAGGATTTCTTGATGCACACCAATTGTAGTATTTCTCATCCGGAAGTGGGGAATCCACCTGTCTCCCACTTTCTGCAAGTCCTCGGGGCTTCTTCTTGCTCATTGTAAAGGACGGTGTTGCCAGATTTTCGGGTTTGAGTTGAGCTAAATGGGTTGACGGAACACGAACACTTACAAGAACTTGGACACTATAAGCATCTTGATAATGTTTATTCCGCTTATCATACATTTTGGGAGGACTGTCTTTACCACTCTGCCATCAGCAGGCAGATATTGATCTCGTCGGTTCTGACGCTTGGGTCATTACAGCGCTGCTGATGACAGCACCAGCTGCACAGTGGAGCAGGGAGGAGCATACAAGGGGCTGTGGAAGGGTATGGAACATGGCAAGGAGGTGGTGGGCTGGATGATGCAGCAAGGACTGGAAGCAAAAGGCAAGGGAGGGGCACAGCTGGAGGGAAGCGACAATGGTGGGCGATGAGAGGAAGCACCTTCAGAAGGACAGGATGGTGGATGGGTGGTGGATCAAAGGGAGGAACCCCTCTTAGAACTGTGATAAGGGAGCAGGTTTGGAGTCACACAACACCATAGGTGCTCAGCAAGTGGCCGTGCAGTAAAGACCCTTGCCATGGTAGCGGCACAGGAAATGCTGCATTGGTGACATGGAACCAAAAGGGGAAATAAGCCCATTGAGTGAGATGACCATCCCCTTTTGAATTGTCCTCTGGTTTTTCTCTCCTATCTTAACCGGGTGTGTTTACAATACCTTTCTTAAGTAGGCAGTCAAGTATACCTAGGCCCAGTGTAGTCCGGCATTCTACACCAGATTTTGAGCCTTATTTACTTTGTTGTAGCATCATACTGTCCCTCCAAATTCCTAAGCACCTTCTAGATCCCCAGGTATTATGTGCTCTGGGACTAATGTACACACCACAATATCTCCAAGGTAGAGCACAAATTTGACTTCTTCCCCAAACGCTGGATGCCCACTATCTACCTCAAACTTCACCCCTCCAAGACCGAATTTGTTCTCATTGTTCCCCTCGGTAGACAACTTGTGCAACAATGATATGCACCTAGAAGGATTTGATCGGCAACTCTTGGATTCAGTATAATCCTTAGGATTCACCATCGACAGCAGCCTGCCCTTCCAGAAACACAGAGCCAAGAAGGTTCAAATGGCTTGGCCCCAAAAATCTCCACCCTTTGCAAAATAAAACCCTTCATCCAGCCGTAGGACTTCCAGTCTTCAGTACATGCCCTTGTGGTTTAGCACATCGATGGGGGAAACGCCCTCCTGATGGGGCTCCCAGGTGATCACTTGGCTCTCCTAAGAGCAGTTCACCATGCACCAGCACACCTTATTATGAGTGCACAGACATTTGACCGAATCACCCCTCTTCCTAAGCAAGCTACATTGACTTCCTCTCCAGGCCAGGATACTGTTCAAGACTGCATGTATCATCTACAAAGCAGCCACGAGTAGCACACCAGTGTACCTTGTGGCTAAGCTCTGCATACCTGGTGGCATATGCTCCTCACGCAGCGAATTGACCAATCGGCTCGAATTGCAACTCTTCTGCAAAGATAGTACCCGCAATACATCCTTCTCTTGTCATGCAGCCAACCTCTGGAACTCGATCCCGGAATGCCCCTGCAATTCTCCAAAATCTCTCAAATCTTGGCTTTTTCAACAACATCTGATGAATGACTAATCACAATGAACACACTGAACACAATTCACAGTACTGCGCTACTGTTAAAAGATGCCAGCCGAATCGCTAGCTACCCATACCCTGTACATCATTCCGCTGCTCTCGAGCTAGGTCTGTGCTTTAAACAGTGACATCAAATAAATGCAGTTTTAAAAGGGATTATTCTTGCTGCTAAACTGATCATCTGTGCAGAGTGTCAAGGTATTGGGGGATGACCGACACACAGGCTTGGTGCCCCTGGTTTCCCCATCTCATTCCCCTTTAGTGACACAATAAAGTACACCTTCTTATAATGGCTCTTGGTGTTCCTAGCATACAGTACCAGAAACTGAAACGTATCCATTGCTGCCCACAGTAACTCCAGGTGCAAGACCGCTGGGAGTTCCCTGGACGCCATGTTAGTGACCACTTGTGGCCACGCAGCATACCCAGTGATGCTCCTGACCAGTATAAAACAATGTTTATCAATCAGTATGCCAATTGGTATGAATACTGTGCCTGCCTGCCATAACCTTACATTAGACTTTATTATCTGCATCAGTCAGAGTAAAGGTTTAGTGTAGAAATGGCCTGTCTGTGAATGATGGAAGCTTATGCCTGGGGTGCTTGTGAGGCAATAATGTATGGACTTTTGGATGACTGCTGGGTGAGTGTTCTATGGATGTCAGCTGTAGATTGAGCTGGCTAGGGTCAGGGTGGAAGGCCCAGTGGTTGCTCTTATCTTATTTACCTTTTGTACCCTGCATGCCTTACTCAAACTGTATAAATAAACTTACCTGAGCAAATATTTAAGGATCCTGTGTCATACCTGCCGTACCAGGCCACTTCACTGGCAATGAGGATGGTATGGGGCTACCAGCTCACCAGAGCGGAAGAATCCACGGAGCGCACACCAACCATCTCAATGCCTCTTCTCGAAAGGTGATTGGTGTTGAGCCACAGTTCAGTGGGCACGGTTCCAGGTTTTCTCAGTGTTCTTCCTGTTACATAGTATATGTTAACTTCTTTGTCATATTGCTTTTGTCTAGGCATGGTGTGCGGGATGGTGTGTTGGGTGTCTTCCTTGTGAGTTGGTGGATGGCAGTTGTTTTGGCTTCTGCCATGGTTGTGTCTCCTTCCAATGGGTGTGTGTTCCTTGTGAGTTGGTGGTTGGCATTTGTTTTGGTTTCCTCAGTAGATGGTTCTCCTTACAACTGCTCTCGGGTTCTATCGCTGTAGGTGATGGAGATGCATGTGTGTATGAATGCCTTCTTTCGGGCCAGTGAGGTTTTGCGTGTGCTGCAGACTTGTAGTGGTGTGGTATTTTCTATGGTCTTCTATCGTGGTTGTATTTGTTTGTTTGGGGATTCTTTGGTCTGACAGGGAGAGGTGTAGTGGTCTGTCTACGATGCTTGGAGTGCTTGTGAGGCATGCTTGAAATCTTGATACAAAGGGTTGGATGAGTGTTCAATGGATGGCAGGTGGAACCTGAACTGACTAGGATGTGGGTGTACTGGTGGTTGCTCCTATCTTATTTACCTATTGTACTATGTGTGACCTACTGGAACTTTACACACAAACCTACCTAAACACATACTTAAGGATACTGTGCTACCACGTCATTTCAGTAAGTAATGCAAAGTGACAACCCCTCTAATCCACTTTCTTCACAATCACAATAATATTTGCCTGTGCCATGATCCATGGGCCTAGCATGGGTGCCCAATATCTGGGTATTACCCGAGTTTTTACTGGCAGCCAGCAGTTCATGAACGATTTTGAACTTTAGGGAATGGCATTTTGCTTAGCAGCTTTACCCCCACGGAATCCATTGAGGAACCTCTTTATTGCGCACTGATGGATTTGGTGAGGGTGTTGATATTTATTTCCGAAAGAGCAGGAAGACTTATTGCAGATTGGAATCCTTCTAAATTGACTTCTGTGTTATGGACTTCCTGATGATACAGTTTTGAATAGAAGTTTGCAAACTCACATGGTACGTCCTGCATTAAATATACTTTGTTGCTCTGCTCTCTGTAATAGTAATAACAGTCGGTTTCTCCTCCCTGTCTAGCTAGCTGGTACCCATGTAGTCCTCGATCACATCACATCACACTCCTCGTTTGAGGATAATACAAGACCCACAGTTGCTGCCGTGTGAAAGAATTTGAACTCCGCCCTAACCAATAGCAGTCCATCCTGCATTATCTTGATAGGCCTTATGCTCACTGAACATCCAGGCTTCTATGTATGCCCCATTTGAAGGAAAAACTAAACACCTTTGCTCATAGGGGCATTTAATGAATGTCTACGGAGTGCATTTTTACTTTTATTAAAAAGAAGAGTTACTGATCTCTTACAAGGTGATAAATAATCTAGAAATACTTTGAAAAGGAAATAGAGGCATAAGTAACACCCAAAGCTGTGATAGACTGGCACACATATAATAGGTAAAGGAAATGGGAATTTATCGGAATGGTAAGGCCTGTCATTAATGGGGTTTGAAAATTGGGTGCATACTATGACTTCAGTTGGTCTAGCTAAGAAGTGTCCCAAAGTATGGCAGCTAACGTGTCAGAAAGTAAAGTGGGAGATGCAAACCACATTGCGGTTGGCATGGTAACGGCAGTCAATAATACTAATAATGGAGCCAGCCACACAGAAGGTGAACACCGAAGCCGACGCAAGCAAGAGATTTGCCGATCCTGTCGGAATTGCTACATTTGGAAATCGAACTAGTTTACAAACAAGCAGGGTAGTTGCCTTAGATAAAAAGGGACCAACATGGCAGTAGGAGTATACACAGTATTAAGAACCGCCACTTGGCTTGGGAACACGAATGATGAAGAGGATTAGAGAGAGCAAAGAGGTGTTCTAGGATGTGGTATAACAAATGCGCATTTGTATGTCTGCAGAAAGGGATTATCCCAGGACTGAGGCAAAAATTAGAAGAAGTGGAATTTGAAAACAAAAGGAATCAATGGTGAGTACTGAGCACCTCTAAATAAGGCATAATCTACCACCTAAGAGAATGAAGCTAAGAATATATAAAAAAGAGAGTGGCAAGGAAAAGGATATGCAAAGTGAAAACATGAATATTTAAGGGACCATACTAAGGGAAATCGACCTGATATTGTTAAAAAGCAAAGCCCAAAGAGAGGAAAAAACACAGGGAATAGAGATGAATGTAACTCTTAGACATATGCTTGCCCAACACACGGTATGTAGGGCTAAACCCCTGCCTTGGTTTTAATGAACCAAGAAGAATAAAGAAATGGGACACAGTGGATAACTAAATGTGCCCACAGAGGAACATTCTAACATAAATGTAGAGATTGATTCGATAACGATTATGAGATATATGTCAAGGCAATGCTAGAACAGATTCAAGAATGATTATGAGACATATGTTTAAGGTGATGTAAATAATAAGACAATGTTATTATTTTTCTTTTTCTCCCTACCCTAACCAACCCTCCCCATTACTAACCCTTATTTTCTGTCTTTCACTTTAATACACGGAATATTGTGTACATACAATCATATGTTGACATTATTGTTTGTTATTATGATTTATTTGATGGGATTAGCTTGGTTTTGAGAAAGTTTTTTTATGCCGAAACACGTGTCCACCTGGAAAGGCTAAAATGAACACAACTATAAAATAAGGACACATACTAAATCAGCAAGTTGTCTGGCACATCCCTAAAAGTACATCCAAAGTTTTACTTTTATAGTGGTTTGTTGATTACAGAGGACTATCGCCAATTTAATGCTCCCACTGCAACAGTCCTACCACACACTTGAGAATCGGGCCCTTTTAAACAGAATATTGTTGTTTTATTTAAAAATAATAATTCAGGGGACTGTAATTGTTCTCCTAACTTGGTGCCAGTAAAGTCACCTTCAACACATTGCAAACGCATTCAGATTACAATAAGAATAAATACACTGCAGCCTGTCTACTTTTGTCTCTCTAGCATTTTAATTTAACATAAAATATCCAGTATACTTTACATTTTCGCACAAATATCCATGCATTGGAAAAGAAATATCAATTGCTCGTCTAGAAAATGTTTTGGGATATTTGACTGTACAGTTCACCTGTAAATACTATTTTCAAATAGGATATCAAATTTGTGCAAAATAAACTATTGGCAATTATGATCTCAAACAAGCAACTAAAATGTGAATGGAATATACTTTTGGGTTGTGCATAAGAAATGCTGTCACTACAATAATATAACAATGTCAAATTGTGTCAGTGTTTCTGGTAGAAACAAATGGCAGGTCTTTCACATTCTTTAACATCTCGCGAGACCCGCAAATTGAGTAATTTAGTTGTATCTATTCGTCCCATGGCAGTGTGTGACAAACATTTTGCCAGCGCTTTCTGTTGAATGGTGCATGTCACCATAAACCCCTTCTGTTTTGGCGTGCTACTGCCACCTAGAGGCCAGCCATGCACAGTGAAACTTTTATTTGTTGTTTACATATAACACAATGGGCCTCATTACGAGGCAGGCGCTGACGGAATGAAGGTGGCCGGTACGGGACCGGCCCCCTTCATTCCATCAGGGCTGATTACGAGCTTCCCATTGCGGGATCCGGATCGGACACCTGGTAAAACCAGGCATCCTTTCCGGGTCCCGCGAGGGGAAGAGGGAGGTAACAACGGGACACTTATAATGTGCCCGTTGTTACCCCCATCCCCATTCCCATTGAGCCCGATGGGGGCTCAAATGGGAATGGGGAATGATTCCTGCAAGATCGGAATGACCCGGTAAATCCCCATTGCAGGAACCCGAAAAAGGAGCCCGGTTTGGAGGCAGCCATGGAGCTAAAAGCTCCATGGCTGCCTCGAAATGAGGCCCAATATGTTTGCAATGAAGGTGGAATATCCAATAATTTCATTGTACTAATTAGCAAGGCAGAGTACAATGGAAATGGTACATGACCTTCATAAAAAAAAAAAATAACAACTCGTCTATGTGAGTGGCCGGGTAGGGTTTGTAAGGCCTGAAAGGGTTTCTATTTAAAATGCACAAGTCGCCAGAGAAATTGAAATGGGTTTGGATTTTGTAATGTTGTGAATAAATGAATGGGTGAGTTTCAAATGGTTTTGCTTGAAAGGGAACATTAGCTTGCAGGAAATAAAACCCTTTGAACACCAGGTTTCTACAGTTCAATTTCCTATAATAGTGTTTTGCATTCCGTAAGGTATTCTGCTTGATGGCAGCTAATTTTAAAGGGCAATTTCATAAAGATTTGTTGGCTGCTTTACTAATTTGGGGGAATCAGATCAAGAAACCACAGATTCCAGAAGGCGTTGTGCTTTCTGAAAATAATCCAGGGAATACATTGTTTAACTTAATGTGTGTGAAGAGAAACATGCTCTCAGCACGTGGTCAATAGAATTTTATATGCATTTATTTCAAATACAATGGGGTATCTAAACCTTCCACTGACTGAAGCTGGGAAAGTACTAGGCATCCAGGTCATTTAATTCTCCTTAGCACCTTAGGGTGCCGATAATGTGTTTCCTTGCTCTCATCCACTTCTGGGCTGGTTAGAAAATATTTTTTGGGCCCAGTCCTTTACTATAATTTGCACAAGTGGAAGTTCCTTTATCCAAATTAGATATGTGGCAGCAGGCAGTGATACAATGATCAAATCCCTTCTTTTTCTCTACAACCTTTGGCTCTCCAGATGTTTTGGAAGACAACTCCCATGAGCACTCATTGACCATTCTGGCTTGGGCTGTTGGATTTGAAGTCCAAAACATCTGGGAAGCCTACAGTTGCACTGTCTTTAGTTGGGTAAACCTCACATCATGCAGCATCATTTGACACTGTGTTGGATTGGACGTGCCGCATGATTTTTGTCACGCCCAAAAGGGTCTGCCTCCTTGCATCTATTGGATCATTGAATTTGATGTGTTATAAGGAAGATGTGCCAGGTGCAAAGTAGTCCCATCTTTTGGAGTGAGAACTGATACTGAATTATTTAAATGCACATAGGATACTGAGAAAAAGTACATATTCATATCCTTCATATTCATATCATATCATATTCATATCCTTAAGAACACCAAATTCGAGGATGTAGTTATTTCTGTCAATGTGTGCTTAATGGAGCTATTGATCTATGCAGATTATGTGCAAAATGTACATTTTAAAATGACTTAATTACTGTACAGCACTCCATTCTCCCCGAGCTAAGTTTGCGCTATAAAAAAAATACTTTATGGTATACATTTGATTTAAATCTTCAGCTGAATTAAGATCTGTATTCAGTTTTTCAGTGGGGCAAACTATTCCAAAACTACGCTTAAATATATTTTCAGTTGTGGTTTGTCCTATTGCATATGTTAAAGTGGAGTTTTACTATACATTAGCAAAGTTTCCTCTATGTGGGAAGATTATTTTCAGTAGCAAGCAACTTTTGCTTAGACCTCCACTTAACTTGACACGAGAATGATTTCATGATCTCTTCTCCATTAACTAAGAACTAATGGAACAGTTGTGTATTCTTCGTTGGACATACTGCTTTTCAAGGTTATGGGTTAATGGGTCTCTCTAGGCATCTCTTTGCACTTAAATTGTCAGCCAGACATCGATTAATCGAAGCATTGGTGGTCTTTCAGATTATCTTAGAAACATTAGACCATCAGTTTATTTGATTTTCAGAGTGAAATACTTGCATTTTGGCATATTGGTGTAGTTAGGAACCAATGCCTATTGCCTTCAATAAAAAAAGCTGTTTTATTAATCTTCCATGCATTGATCAAAGAGGCAGGTTACTAGAGGTCTGGAAATTCTTGATCGAATGAGTTGACAAATGGATTCAGTTCAATTTTAGTTCACAGGATTTTAGTGCTGTATGAGATGTATGCTGCCACATGTAATAAACCAACATTGTTTGATTACTATCAACAGATAACTGTAATTCTGATTTTATTTGGAATATTAATTCAAAATAACTGTAGACTTCTTGGAAGACTTCTGATGTAGGGTATAGGGCTCCCAATCTGTTAAGATGTTTGGGGCCTAAATCGGAAAATATCTGTGTGAGTGTTTGTGTGTTTGTGTGTGTGTGTGTTGTGTGTAGTGTCTCATACACATCATTACTTGGTAGCATTTGTTAACTTTCCACGTTGTTATATGTACCTATCTTGAATGATTTTCAGCCACTTTTGGTCAGTGATTTCAGGAGACAGCGGTAGAAGAATGTGCCAATGCCGGGGGCTTCTATGGTGTAACATATAAACACCTATTTTGACCCGCTGCAGAGGGGACACCTTTAATCACCTGCCTGTGGCACAGAAACCACCTTATCTGCCACCATCCATCCTGTGCTTGTCTTGCCTTGGTTTTGCAATAGAAATGAACTCTTCTGGTCTGTCCTACTACTCAGCTTTGTGTCGGGCAAGGGAAATCAAGATCTTGTGCCAGTGGCTAATGTTCTGTATTGTTTACAAGCATGGAGTGTAGGCTTTGATGCACTGCATCACTTTTTCCTTTGAGTGAAAAGTGACAGGGAGCGTTATGACAGTAGATTTTAGGTTTGCTTGCACCTAAACTTTGGCATTAAAGTAGCCCACCAGACTATGACCAAAGCAGTTAGCAATGCAACTGAAAATTGAAAAAAGCAAATGTGTTTTGCAGTTTGGTAATCCATGGCGCCCTTTAGTGCTCAAAGATTTGTAGGGAATTCGGTTCTCTCGTAATGCTTGTTCCTTGCAGCAGAGAGCTGCAGCTTTATTTAACCTTGGCTGTAAAGCTTGCAACGGAATAATCTTAGCAAATATTTTACACATGTAAAATAATTTAAAATCAAAACCTATTGAATGAAACTATGCAGAATAAATTCCATTTGAGAAAGAAGAGTATACGTCACAATGTAATTGTTTTAATACATTTTTGGTTGATTTTATTATACTACAGATACATTTCTAGATTGTTCAGTTTTAGACGGAAGGATATTCTTTATATACACACACGGCTCAAAATGTGAACTTGCCTCTAGCCATTGGCTAGTGTAAATTGATCCTTTGCGAGAAAGAAATAATGTGTTGGATGTGGCAAATTAGTTTTTATTGCTGGCACATATATTTCTAATACATCTATAAGTAAACCTATTTCTAATGCATCTATGAGTAAACAGGTCCATTCTGCCCATTTTGTCTTGAGAAAGGAGCATTCCAGCTCAGAAACCTGTTTGTGGAATTGTTTGGGACTTGCTGTCAAATCAAGTAATACATTGTGTGAATCGCAAATTTAGGATTGTGCAGCTCTCCCTTTGACTGCATGGAGTTAAACTGTGAATACTTCCCAAATGGCTATTGGTCCCTGTCAATCATGCCCCAAAGACCTCCGCTGCACACTGTGTCAATGTTATTTTATGGCTTGTTACTGTTTACATTCCAAGTAATTGGTGTGAGGTGATTTTGCTGCATGAGAAAAGTGTATGATTGGTGGTGTATGTTTAAGCCATGTATCGCTTGTAGAGGACAGGGGTCATCCCAATGTGTCTCCATCCTTACAGCGACAGCCACCATGTGCACAGCAAATGGTTTCTGTATTGTGCCACAAAGTAGTCGAATGAGTCTCCTGTGTTTGGTAGTTGCCGAGCGGCTGCCGCGGCCCCTTCCTAACCTTTGCTTCAATTGCCACCAGACACAGTGGCATTAACTGCTTTTAATCCTGTGATTAGCAGGGGAACCACCATCGGTGGATGCCACCACATCCTTTGTCTGCAGACCCAGAGGGAATCTCCCCAAGGCCCTCATCAATACTTAGCCTCCGTACTCTAAGCTGCATCATTTTCTTTCTGCACCTCCAGCTGCTCATCAGATTGCATCGCCACAGCCTTCCTATTCCATCACTGAGTTGGGTCGCGCTCCATATCCTCTGCAGGTATTCCACCTCTTTCCTTGGCATTATTTTGCATGACATTTCTATTCGGTGCATAACATCTTCACTGCTGTTTGTCTCAGCACACAATGGTCAACAGAGGCACTTTGAGCATCTACCTTCTCTTGCAAAGACCATCTGAATTCTGCATTAACCATACTATAACATGCACATGCGTTCCCCTACCACATATATACCAATGTGCCCATTTCTATTCGGAAATGCTTGGCCAGTTCAAGCTTATGCATTTTGGGACTTGCATTCCTGATTTTCGCTTTATAAATCCAAAACGGAATGTCTAAGAAGGCAAAGAAAAAGCGGAACTGGGAAAATCCCTCCCAAATGGAAACGAGCAGGTTGGCATGTATGGTACCTGAACAACGGGCAGAAGGGTTTGCGCACAAAATGCATTATCAATAGACAGTAAAAAGACTTTTCACCAAAGTCTTTTCGCTATGTCTATTGATAATGCTATGTGTGTGCACACCATCGGTGAGTGTGCACATTAACCTTTGTCAAAATATTATATCCCCCATTTCTTCTCCCCTTCACTGCATGTGATTACTACTACTATTCCTCTGATTCCATCAAGCAAGAGGCTGAATCAGTAGAGACAAAAACAATGCCATTTTGAATTATTAAAATCAGTAAAGGTACTCCCCATCACCGATGTAAACATGGCACATTTCTACACTTGAGTCATATGAAATCCTGAAAACAGACAGGCGAGTGAGTCTTTAAAGTTCAATTTAACAGAAAGCACAGAGGATAAACATTGGATAAATAGAGGATACCTATTGGGAGCGCCGCAACGTGATTAAAGGGACAGATAGGGAAGCTTGGAATACCGGAGATGACAGACTACACGGGCATTGTGGCTGAAGGAGGTCGCTGCACCAGGAACCCTGAACCGCAGACAGAACGTAAAACATTCTGCTTCACCGGATAAATAGATGCTATAAAGTGAACACCTCAACACTGCAACTGTAATTACACTGGTCCATATTGCCATATGTAGGACAACACTGTGGGCAATAACAGTTGCACCACTATAGCCGAGACCACGCCGACTCCACTACATGACCTGGATGCATCGCACCTGTTCTAAGGTAGGGGAAAGACCCTGTGCAGGATCCAACAGGTCCCCATGCCCATAGCCATAACCTAGGCGGATATAGGCTATCATAGTGGGAACACTCTCCACAACCTCTCTCGGCACGGCAGGGGCCTGGACTGTCCCTAACACCAGCACAGCGACTCACTCAGCAATCTACGCAAGAAATACATCACAGGGACTGCAGTTTAATGGTCTATCCTAAAAAGCTGGCAAAAATGGATCAATTTGCATGGGCAGATCAGCCGCAGCCTGCCTCGTCACCAGAAAAGTAGTACCTGAAGAGTAGTACCGACAATCTAGAGGTGAAGATCGATGCTCTCACATGCAAGGTCGATTCCTCTAATTTATACATCCGTATGACAGAGGCAGAGCAGAGCATAGGGGAAGGGGAAGACAAAGTGGCTACCTTGCAGTGAGAAATGGCGACTTGCAACAATCAGTCAAGAAAGTTATGGCGAAGAATGAAGATCTGGAGGGTTGCTCCAGGCGGAACAACATCTGTATTCTGGGAATACCGGAATCCACACTGATCGATAACATGAAGAAGCTGCTCGTGGAGGTCCTGGAAGACCCCCTACTCATGAACATGTACATGGTAGAGCGAGCGTACCAATCACTGGCAGCAAGACCCCCCCTGGTGCCCCAGAACGCACTATCATCTGTAGAATCTTCAGCTATTATGACAGGGGCATTCTGCTCCGCTCAGCTAGTGATACGAAGGTATTGTGATGGGGGCCCTGCACAATCTGACTCTTCCCGTACTTCAGCCTGTCGGTCCAGGAACAACGCAAAACCTTCCAATCTGTAAAGAATATCCTATGTAAAAAAGAAGTACAGTTTTCGATGCTGTATCTGGCTAAACCTAGGGTACAGTACAACGTCTCCACGACCTTCACCTCACCAGAAGCGGCGTATCGCTTTGCTCTTAATCTCCCTGAACCGGGGAGATCGCTACGGCACTCACCCTGAAGGCACCCATATATCCTCTATAAAAGGAGAGTAACTCTATGACGACCTCAGTAACTTATATTGGAAGCTCCAGGGGTGTTGGTCGGGACTGCGGAACACGACCCAGTGGCCGTTGCCGCTAGGCGCAAACTGCCCGCCCTCGGCACTCCAACACCCGCAGACACTGCAGAATTGTCGATTACTGTTAATGTGGGATGTTATGGGATGTGGGGATAAGGGAGCCGGTAGGTTTTCGATTCTGGCATGGGAGGAACAGGGTGGGCACTGGGGTTGGGCATGAGGGAAGTTCACCTATGCCAGTTGGTATGGGTATTAAGGGGGATGGCTCGATGGTCTGCACATGGAAGAGACTTCTAACGCACATTAAACATGGTGACATAGCATCTGCGGTTTATTGTACGGTGCACTCTGGTAAGGCCTATTGCATAGGGAACCCTGTTTGACTGGCTGTTTCATGAGTGCATCTAGCATAGGGAAGAAATTAGATAGCACACTGTCAATACTGTCATGGAATGTACGAGGGTTCACAAACCAGAAGAAAACCTGTTTAATAGCAAATAACAGCAAGAACCAAACTGTAAACATACTATGCCTGCAGGAGACGCATTTAGCCCTAGAAGTGACCCTCCCTAGACTAACGGGTTGGGGCATCCATAGATATGACTCCTCTTAAACTACACACTCCAGGGGGGTAGCGGTCTATATACACGGCTTCTCAGAGTTAAAGCTACATGAGAAGATTGGCGATGAAGAGGGGCGATATATTGTTTTGGTGGGGGAAATCTCTGGAGCAAAACCCCTGTTTATAAACATATATGCACCAAATACTGATACTGATTCCCAGAGTTTTTCCATCAATGTGCCAATCACATCCACATATTCCCGGGCTATGACATTATCTGGGTAGGCAATTTTAATATGGCTCTCACATTAGCACTGGATAGGTCCTCTACAGCACAACAATCCCTACCTCGCGCCGCCCAAGCTTGGTCCGCTATCGCTGAATATCACAAATCGCATGATGTGTGGCAAGAAATGCTCCAGATCGATAGGGAATACACTTTCTTCTCCAGCATCCACGGTAGCTTGTCCAGAATTAATTATATTATGACCACTTCCCCTATGGCTAGATGTGTGTTGGAGGCTAAAATACTCCCCCCGAACCCTCTCAGACCATTACCAGTCCTAACCCGCATAGCTGGTCCTATGAGAACCCCCAAGACGACTGCGCTGGCGGTTTAGAGCCGCGGCCCTAGAAGACGGAGTGTTCCGTGAGGAAATTAGCTAGGACATACAGACCGACTTCCTGACCAATGTGGGCTCGGTACCCGACCCGGGGGTGATCTGGGAGACATTTAAAGTATACGTAAGGGGGTGCTGTATATCTAAAGAAGGGGGGTACTAAGAAACCTACGTAGGTCCATGCGGGCGCTGGAATGGACCATTAAGGAATTAGAGATTAAACAGGGGGCCCTAGATACGGGTGAACGGGTGAAGTGCGCGAAGCCTTAAAAGCGCATAGAGAAGAATTGCACCAACTAGCAATCAGAGAGTAGAGGTTCGTAGGTGACCCGATAGCAGCGACAAGGTATGGAGAGGGTGACCGCCCCAGTAAGACGCTAGCATGGGCTATTAAACAGGAATGCCAGGTAATGCCTATTATGGAGGCCAAGGACCGCAATGGACACCTCGTCAAAGACCTTGAAGGGATTAATAACATTTTCTGAGAGTACCAGTTATATATGTCCCGCTCCAGCATAGGGCGCGAACCGATGATGCAATACCTAGATGAGCGAGCCCTAGGAGCGTGGGATCAGGATCAAGGGGGTGCCTTGAATGTCCCCATATCGGAGGAAGAGATTTGCAAGGCAATACTCTCCCTCCCTAATGGTAAAGCCCCGGGTCTTGATGGAATAACCGCCAAATTCTATAAAACCTATTTAGACTACCTGCTCCCAAGTTTGCGCGATATGTACAACAGTGCTTCTTAAGCCTGAAAAAGACTCCCAAAAATGCATATAATACAGGCCGCTGTCTTTAATCAATACTGACAATAAAATACTTGCTAAAATACTGGCAGACGGTATCCTCCCACATATGCCTGCGCTAATCTTACCGGATCAAGCGGGTTTCATCCCGGGTCAGTCAACCCAAAATAACCTGAGGCGGCTAATTACACTAATGCATAATGTGGACCCGGAGGTCCCGATTGCGAACGCGGCCTTGGATGCAGAAAAGGTCTTAGACTTCGAGGTCCTCCGCCGCTCGGGACTCGGCCTGATATTCATATGCTGGATCTGCTTGTTGTATATGGCACCCAAGGCAGCGGCATACACAAACAGGGTAACGTCTGAATAAATCTATCCAACGCAGGGCACTCGTCAAGGGTGCCCCATTCCACAGATTCTGTTTTTCGAGGGCTTCATGCACACCGGGGCATACAAATACATTCTCACCTCACTGTCGTCTCATTATACGCGGACGATGTAGTACGCTACTTTAAACACCCCAGGCTGAACATTCCCAACCGCTGTCACAAGAGATATGCAGATTCGGGGAGCTCTCGAGGCTGAGAATCAATTGGAATAAATCAGAGGTGCTGCCCCTGACCCCAGGCGTGCAACAGGCAGACATAGGGGGAGACTTCCGCTGGTGTCCCCAGGGTATACGGTACTTAGGTGTCCACGTCGGTGGGAGATCTCTATCAGGGAAACTATGTGAGAACACTGGAAATACTGGAGCAGAGAGTAGAATCATGGATCTTGCTGCCCATCTCTCATTTCTGGACACAAGCCAAATGTTTAATGTTACGGTTGGCTTGGGC
Source organism: Ambystoma mexicanum (assembly GCF_040938575.1). Taxonomy (NCBI): domain Eukaryota; kingdom Metazoa; phylum Chordata; class Amphibia; order Caudata; family Ambystomatidae; genus Ambystoma; species Ambystoma mexicanum. The sequence goes on along the minus strand of NC_090927.1, from coordinate 579,614,357 downwards.
TGGCAGGCAGGCCAGGATATCCTATGACACCCTCACATTATCATACGAGCTGGGTGGGCTGGAATTCCCCGGTTTATATCTTTATTTCCTGGCGGCATAGGTCCAATACATAGTGGGATGCAGATCCCCCACCTCTGACTCCCCTCACTCTCTTCTGGCGAAGGCGGTGGTGAGCCCAAATGACCTACTGGGAATGCTTTGGGGCACCCGAGAAAAGGTACCTTGGATTGAAGTCCAACCTATAGCAGTGACATGTAGGGCCTGGGATCAGATTGGCCGAATGATAGGCGCTGAGACTTGCTATTCCCCAGACCTCCTAATATACAAAATCTATGGGATCCCACTTGCACATGAGAAAAGGTTCAAGATTCACTTTCAGAAATTGGGGGTTCAGGTGTTAGGCGACTTAGTGCACGAAGAGCATTTATAAAATGGGAATCCTTACAAACCAAGGGGGAATGGACCACAGTGTCTTTGCTTTTGTATTTCAGGATTAGGGAGATATTAAGACGTAAATGGCCCATGTTCCTCCAGGCACCCACCCCCACCCTCCTTTTCAATATGTGATCAATCATCAATCTACTAGAAAACTGGTATCAATCATTTACAATCATTTACAAGATGATCAGAGGAAGGAAGCTAGCAAGAGGACAGTCATATAGAAATACTTGGGAGGTAGCCCTGGGGACAGTAATAAATGAAGAACAATGGAAACTGATCTGCATGCAGACACGTAACCTGTCTTTAAATAGTCAGTTCAGGTTAATACACTACACATTCTTAACACCAAGTCTACTAATCCCCGGTAAAGTTAAGCAGATTCTTCCTTGAAAGATCCCCATCTTGTAGAAGATGCAATGAAGACTCAGCTGATTTTTATCACGTAGCCTGGTCATGTTAACATATCAGACCTTTTTGGGGGAGGATTGAGGAGGCAACGACTATGATGTTACCGTCAGCGCGGACCTATACACCAGAATTATGGCTTTTGGCGCTGATCAAGGAAGGTTCCCATTTTGAGAGAAAGCTGCTGGGGATGGCCACGGTAACAGCTAGATACATGGTTGCTAAGACATGGAGGAAAGGTAATGCACCAAGTTTTATGAGATGGCTGGAATTTACGAATACATGTGAACAGAGAAACTCAATATGCACAGACATTCCCTGCCAGTAGCCGACCGGTTGTTTACTGGCCCCCTTTTCGGCAATACTACTCAGACCTGCAACAAGATATGCAGACAGCCGGGGAAACCTTGTAATTAAATAAGACCTAACCCAGAAAGAGAAAGTTATTCGACCAATGCCAAGAGGATGTGCACAAGGGTTAAATAATAGGCTAGAAGCCCACTGTGGATCAACAACATCCTACAAGTTGTAGACATGAACACATCTGGATGGGGATGGAGTGACGGCCATGCCAGGCGTGCAACTGTAATGATACCGGATGAGTTACTGTGAATGGACATGTATATGTAACAGCATGTGTGCGATGCCAAGTGCCGGGGGGCGGGAGAGGTGGGGGGACCTCTTTGGGGAGATGATTATGGTATTTGTTGTTTAACTTATTGAAAATCAATAAAGAAAGTTATTTTAGAAAAATAAAAAATGTGTGCGGTGAAGCTGAGCCTCTCTAAGGGACAGTTAGCAAGGGCTCTATGCCTGGATTACCCTGGTTACTCAGGAGGGTCTACTACCACGTATTAGCTGACTGACCTGTCGCTTTATATTTATTTATATATATGTCTTCAGTACATGAACAGTTTGGGATTTTATATAAAAAAGGAGTACACCAACCAAGCTTAAACACACTACTGTTAGAAACTTATCTCTACCTAAGGAACTCCATAAAAAAGTTAAAAAGAACTCTTGTATATATATACACAGTAAATAAAGTTCACTTCATACATGAATATGTACAACCGTATCCTTACTTGGCAGGCAGGCCGACCAATGCTCCCTAGACGCCCACTGCCAAGACTTTGCTTGACAGTGCTCCTGTGCTTGTTGTTATAGTGTTCACTACCCGGACCACGTGTGCTGGTATGCAGGGAAGCCCAGAGCCCTCACATGTGCTTAATCTTCGAGGTGCAGCCGGGAGTGTTCTGATGGTGTGGTGGACTTTACAAGGTCCTCTAGCCGGGACGCGTATGCCAGCAGGGGCCCGGCACTTGCGGTAGCTGCCACGGACCCACAGGAGTCCTTAGACCAGGTGACTAAGAGCAGGCCCACCTGTAGCAGGGACGCGCCTGTCAGCAACCACACGGCACTCTCAGTTTCGGACTGGAAGCAATCCATGTCAAAATAGAGCCACCCAGGAGGCGGCAGTGCAACATTGCACAGGCCTCTCTTCCCAACGAGGCGCTGTGTTGAAGGGAGCCGGGCTGTGGCAGTGAGGTGCAGCTTCCCTCCTGGCACCGGGGCTCAGTGATAAAGATTGTCCCGGGCTGTGGCAGTGACTTCAGTGCACAGTGCCCCTCCTGGCAATGGCGTCCATGTTCAAGAAGCCGGCAGGATCAACAAGGTATACTATGATGGGACTTATGAGGCGCTGAGTGGTGCACCAGCTTGCCCCCCCCCCAACTGGCGGTCAGGCTGTCTTTTAACTGATATAACTGTGCTCTGCTCGCACCCTTACATGCTCAGAAGTCGTCGTTTATTTTGAAAAGGCGATTCACCAAACGTGCAGTCCAAGGTGAAACCTGGGATGTGCCACTTCATTTTTTAAAAAAAAACCTTTGCCTCACAAAGCCCTCCCGCCTTTTAAGGGGTGATCGATTGTATTGTTTTTAATTCCATCTGATCACTTTCACAGTAGTTTGCTTCTCCAGCATGGGGTCTGGCATGGATTCACATGTTCATGAATATTCCCCGTCGTCAGGCTGGGAATCCTCGGTAAAGAAAAATCAGTATCAGTTTCGTTTCTGATCTGTCTTTCCTAGCAGTAACCAATCACTGATCTCTGCGTCATAGTGACCACAGCCAATGACTGCCCTCTCCCTAAGCCCCGCCTCTGGCAGCCATCTTCAGATTTTTACCGCACGTTCTAGTGTTGGGATCCTCGTGCTATTGCTCTCGAGCTTTAGTGCTTTTTTCGCGCTTTTCATAGGAAAACTTTTCTCTTTTTCGGTCAAAAGAGCCTCAAGCTCCACCGTTTCTTCATCCGATCAACGGGGACCCGTGTCGGATTCTTCTACGCCCCTCAAGGGTGAAGATTTTGTCGAGCCACGCTTTTGGAGGACTTCAGAAGTTTCTCAGGCCCATCTCGGACATGGCCCAGGAGAAGGGAAGCTCGACGCCCGGAAAACTGTTCAGGGTCTGCCCTGGATGTCAGCTTCAAAATGTCTTTAAGGAGGATGAACACTCCCTTTGCCTCTACTGCCTGCATGAGGACAAGACGCACGTGGAGAAGGACTGTGCGTTTTTCAGCAATATGTCGGGAGCGGACCATGAAGGACCGCCATCTACGTCTCGCCAACTGGCTGGAAGGGAAGAGCCCGTCAGGCGAGAAAAAGAAGAAGTCTGAGCGGTCTTCTAAGACCTTTGAGGGCGCCCCGGCGACGGGGGCCCAACAGAAGGCCAAGCACCGCGAGTCCGCTGGCACCGGGAGCGCCGAACGGTCGGGCTCTACGGGCGCCAGGCAGGGCGCATCCTCCCCGGCGCCATCAACCACGAGCCAACGCTCTGGCTCGGGTAAGAGGAAGGCCGAGCACCCGGCGAAGCTCCTGGAGAGACCCCGGTCGAGCTTGAAGGCCCCATCGGAGGGGGAGCGAGGCGGTGACCCTCCCCCCAAGGAGAAGGCGGTGAGCGCACCTAAGGTGGTGAAAGCCTTGATCCACCCAGCCAAGGCCTCTATCGAGACAGTCGGGGCGGCCCTGGCTCAGCCTGTGGAGGCTACACCAGTGGTGGCGACCTCGGGGCCCAGAGTCTCCCTGCCACCGCGGAGGGAGTCCTCTTTCATGCCCATCGACAGGACCCCTGTGAAACCTCCGACGGAGAAGAAAAAGGGAGGGCAGGAGGTCGTCGTGGATTCGGCCTCAACCTCTGAAGAGGAGCTGATCGAAGTCTTAAGCCACGGCGTTGGCGTGGAAGAAGACCAACCCGTCGGGAGGGACCCCGACGTCGGAGACGACGATAATGAGGGTGCCGACGGGGCTCCTGACCGCCCGTCGGAATCCCCTCAACCAGTGCCGCAGGACAACTCGGCGGCCATTTTGTTGGTTATACAGTCCTTATGCTCGGAGATAAGGACGAGGTTGCCGTTACCACCAACGGAGGAACCGCTCCCGGCAGTGGACCCGGAGCCAGGCCCTTCTGGGAGCCCTCCTCTTATGATATGATATGATATGATATGATATGGTATTTGTAACGCGCCTATACACAAGTGTTTCAAGGCGCGACGAGGCAGGGAGGGAGGGAAACAAGGGGAAAACAGACAAACGATCCTACTAGGCCAGGTGTCATTCAGATCGCGCAAGTGCAGAGGTAAGGGGAAAAGGAGGAAGTGCAGGGGGGAGGAGGTGGGGGGGGGAGTGCAGTACAAGGTAAGTAGCGTAAAAAAAAAAAAATAAATAAATAAAATAAAATAAAATAATAATAAATAATAAATAGAAAGGGCCAGCTGGTGGCAAGTGCGAGGTAAGTGCAGAGCAAGTGCTTATGAGAAGAAGGATTCATCCTCCACCTCCTTTTCAGCCATCGCGCCCTGCTCAGCCCTCCTCCCCGTCCACAACCCGTGGGGATGATACGGGGACTGACACGGCCGCGATGGGTACAGATGACGAGGTTTACGACGAGGATCTTCCGTCGTCACCTCCTCCCCGGGCTTCCCGGCCCGACGAGATTGGATCGTTTCATGCCATGATCGCCAGGGCATCCAAGCTTTTCCAGCTCTGCCCGGAAGAGAAGAAGAAGGTAGGTTTCCTTTATCAACGGCGCGAGACCAAGAGGAAGATTGTCCTCGCTGTACCTCTACTGGACGATATATGGGATGAGGGTCTCGCCCTCCTCAAGAACCCATCCACAACGCCTGAGAGAAGGGATCTGTACGAGAAGAAGTACCAGGTCCCGGACTCGGACGGCGAGGGAAAGAAATTGGACACGATGGGACGCAGAGTCATCTCATCGGCAGCAACGACGATTAAGGCAGCCAACGCCTTGGCTATCGTAGCCCGCTACGACAGGGAATTGTGGTACAAAATCGCCCCCCTGCTGGACTTCTTACCAGACGACAAGAGGGCGGAGGCCCTAGAGATCTTGCAGGAAGGAGAAGTGGCGTCGGACCACGCCATTACGATAGCGACGGACATCGCTGACACTGGATTTCGCCAGTTGGGCAACGGCGTGTGCCTTAGACGGCGTGGATGGCTCAAGGCAACTGACTTCCGGCAGGACGTGCAGACCAGAGTCTTGGACATGCCGTTCGACGGGAGCAACCTGTTTGGGAAAACAGTGGACGATTCCCTACAAGCCATCAAGACGGACACGGAGACGGCCCGAGCTCTTGGTGTTCTCCAGCAACGACGGCCGCCCTTTCGGAGCGGCGGAGGCAAGCAGGGTGCCTCCAAAGGTTCCGGCAGTGGATTTTCCACCTATTGTCAAACGGCCCGTTCGTCGTCACAGGAAGCCTACAGGGGACGAGGCAAGTCAGGCGGACCCCGCCGTCGTTGCTAGGGAGGACAAGGCGGCAAAGCCTTGTCGAAGCAGGACTGAACCGGCCGTGGGGTCGGGCCCCCACCGAAGCGCCCCAGTGGGAGGCCGGCTGGCGAGCTTCGTCAGCATGTGGGAGTCCATCTCCACTGACCGTTGGGTGCTGGACGCCCTGGCCCAGGGTCACGCGCTCGAGTTTCTAAAGAAGTGCCCGCGCGTCCCGCCCGTGGCCAGGAAGGAACATCACGTCCCTCAACTTCTCTTGGAGGTAAAGGCGATGCTCAAGAAAGGCGCCATCGAGCTTGTCCCAAAGAGGCTTCTGGGCTCCGGAGTTTACTCGAGATACTTCCTCGTGAAGAAGAAGACGGGAGGATGGCGTCCCATCCTGGACCTACGACGACTGAACAAATTCATCAAGGCACAGAAGTTCCGGATGGTCACCCTCCAGCACGTCCTGGGTCAACTGGAGGAGGGCGATTTCCTGTCGTCGTTGGATTTGGAGGATGCCTACTTCCATATCCCCATCCTAAAGGGACACCGAAAGTTTCTCAGATTAGTGGTCCAAGGGCGTCACTACCAGTTCAGAGCCCTTCCCTTCGGATTGAGGTCGGCACCCAGGGTGTTCACCAAGTGCCTCGCACCGGTGGCGGCACGGCTGCGCCTGGAGGGGATCCACGTCTACCCCTACCTGGACGACTGGCTCATCCGAGCAAAGACAAGGGAACTCGCCACGGAGCACACGGCGAGGACCGTCCAACTACTCACGGACCTGGGATTCTCCATAAACTACGCCAAGTCCCACCTGGTGCCCGCGCAAGACGCGCTGTTTCTGGGAGCGAAACTCGACACAGTGGCGCTTCTGGCCTTTCCGTCTGAGGAAAGGACGAGGGCCATCTTGGGCAAGGTGCAGCGGATGCTGGTTGCGGACGCGGCCAGGGTGAGGTCCATCAAATCCCTCCTCGGAATGATGTCTTTTTGCATTTATCTCATCCGCCTATGCAGGCTTCGGATGCGCCCGTTACAGGAGTTCCTGGATGCTCGCTGGATTCAGACGACGGGCAGCTTCGAGGACAGGATCACACTCGACGAGACCTTCCGACGAGCGATCCGGTGGTGGGGCACCCGCACGCATCTGACGGCGGGCATGGACTTCCAGACCCCGGGCCACCAGAAGACAGTGGCCACGGATGCCTCCCTCGAAGGGTGGGGAGCGCACACCGAAACTCTGCACGCGAGAGTCCTTTGGCTCCCGATGGAGAAATCCCTCCGTATCAACATCCTGGAGCTCCGGGCAGTGTTTTGGGCCCTCAGGTCCTTTCTTCCATCCCTCAAGGGCAAGGTGGTGAGGATCTTCACCGACAACACCACCACCATGTTCTACATCAGGAAGCAGGGCGGTACCAGATCCCCAGCCCTGTCCAAGGAGGCGCAGGATCTGTGGCATTGGGCCGTCGCCCAGGGGATGTTTCTGGTGCCGTTTCATCTGGCAGGAATAAAAAGCACCATCGCCGACTCGCTCAGCAGAGAGCTGCGCTCGTGCCACGAGTGGGAGCTACGACAGGATCTAGTGGACCGCCTCTTCCGACGGTGGGGCACTCCCCAGATCGATCTGTTCGCGACGGCGACGAACTCCAAGTGCCGGAGGTTCGCCAGCAGGTTTCCCCAGCCGAGGAACATGGGCGATGCTTTCTCGTTCCCCTGGGAGGGCCTGTTTCTTTACGCGTTCCCTCCATTGCCGTTGCTGATCCGGCTCATCAACCAGTTCAAGAGGTCACGGTGCAGGATGATCCTCGTCGCACCTGCGTGGCCGAGGCAGATATGGTTCCCGGACCTTCTGGACTTGTCAGCGTCCCCGTCAATCAAGCTGCCAGTGGACGCGGATCTTCTCTCCAGGGAAGGAGGCGCCATCCTCCACCACGACCCGAAGTCGCTGAGCTTGCAGGCCTGGCTCCTGCAGCATTAGAGTTTGGAGGCTACGACATACCGGCCGACTGCAGAGAGGTTCTTGCAAAGGCCAGGGCGTCTTCAACTCTTAAATGCTACGGACACAAATGGAAGATGTTCTCCGTCTGGTGCCATGCACAGAAGATTAACCCTCTACGGATTACGGCTCCGCAAGTACTGCCGTACTTACTGACGCTGGCCAAGGCTGGACTGGCGCACGCTTCCATCAAGATTCATCTTGCTGCGATCTCCCGATACACCAGAACCACGGGACGGACGTCTTTGTGGTCTCATCGTCTGGTGAAAGAATACATGAAGGGACTGTTCAGATCGTTCCCGCCGGTGAAGGCTCCGGCCCCGGCGTGGGAGCTCAACGTGGTGCTGACCAAGCTCATGGGACCTCTGTTCGAGCCTCTGCACTCAGCTTCGTTGAAGTTCCTGTCGTGGAAAACAGCGTTTCTTGTGGCCATCACCTCTGCACGACGAGTGGGAGAGATCCAGGCCCTTTCCTGCAAGCCCCCGTACTTGACTTTTCACGACACGAGGGTAGTGCTCAGGACGCACCCCTCCTTCATGCCCAAGGTGCCGTCGGACTTCCACCTCAACGAGCCCTTGGGGTTGCCAGTTTTCTTCCCGTCGCCTTCGTCGCCGGCTGAAAGGACTTTGCACTCGCTGGATGTAGCTAGAACGCTGAAGTTCTACGTGGACCGCACGAAGAGTTTTCGGAAGACGTCACAACTTTTTGTGAACTTTGGACCTGTCAATCAGGGGAAGGCTCTATCGAAGGCTTCCATTTCCAGATGGCTCTCCGGCTGTATCATGTACTGTCATCGGTTGGCAAACCGACCGCTGCCCGGCCGTCCGAGAGCCCACTCCACCAGAGCGATCGCAGCTACCACGGCGTTCCTATCTGGTGTGCCCCTGCTGGACATCTGCAGGGCTGCCACGTGGAGGTCGACGCACACCTTCACGAAATTCTACTGCGTCGACCGGGATTCCAGGGAGGAGTCCAGGGTCGACCAAGCAGTGCTGCGCAACCTGTTCGCCTAAGGTGAGCCTGGTGAGAAGGTAAGAGTTGCTTAATGTTGAGTTGTTGTATTGCTTAATGTTGAGCCTGTTGCCACCTCCCGTGGTTGTGCATGTGTGTACTGCTATGTATTCTTGTATTCATGAGCATGTGAATCCATGCCCGACTCCATGCTGGAGAAGGAACAAGTTACTTACCTGTAACTGTTGTTCTCCAGCATTCACATGCAAACCCTCCTGCCTTCCCCTCTGCGGCTGTTCACTTGGTCATACTGCCACTTCACGTGCTACCAAATCTGAAGATGGCTGCAGAGGCGGGGCTTAGGGAGAGGGCAGTCATTGGCTGTGGTCAGTAGGACGCAGAGATCAGTGATTGGTTACTGCTACGAAAGACAGATCAGAAACGAAACTGATACTGATTTTTCTTTACCGAGGATTCCCAGCCTGACGACGGGGAATATTCATGAGCATGTGAATCCATGCCAGACCCATGCTGGAGAACAACATTTACAGGTAAGTAACTTGTTCCTTTTGCCTCTTCACCTCAGCGAATGGGGTGTTAAGGAATTCGAGTCTTTATACATCATCCTTCTCCTGGTAGGGTAGGTCCGCATCTGAATTTCTCATTGCTCACAGAGTGGTTTTGTTATAAGTGTCAATGCAGGTAGTCAGGATGGAGACGCTGTAGTCACAGGGTAAGTGACCCTATTGGTGAGTCAGATAAGCAGACATGAGGGAAAGGTAAGGCAGAGGACCAGGCATCCATCACCCAGGGAGGCAAGATGTAACAGCCCAAACTGGCAAAGATGGAATGTAGGGCGAGAACATGGAGAGACACCTCAACATCACACGCACTCCTCATTGGCCCAAGGTTCCAGTCATGACTGCCACATGGGAAAGACCAGATATAACACTTAATAATAATAATTTAGCATTTATATAGCGCTACGAACCCTCGGGCATCTCAGCGCTGCTTATTACCCACGTTGTGTGGTGCTCATTTATCGACCTCGGAAGGATGAAAGGCTGAGTTTGGCGCTGCCGGAATTCAAACCTGCGTCGGCAGGCTCTGCACGTATGTCAAAGCAAGCACTCTACTCGCTGTGCTATCTTACCCTCATTTGTGGGAGATTGGGAGCCCTTTTGCTTTTGAGGTTTCTATGCATATGCAATGCATGCTAATAGTGCTTCCATCACCTTTAAGCATTATGTGTCCATGGGCTAGGGTATTTTGCAATGTCAACACTTAAGATGCTGAAATTGGCCAAAACATTTTGAAGAACATTTTTGGATATTATGGGAAACTGCTTCCCCTTGTATGGCATTATCGTGCCTTTAAATCTTCTCATGAGCCCCAAGGGACAAAAAGCGACAGGTCTGCAGGGAAATGCCTTTATCTAAAAGAGCACAGGGGCTACATCTGAGGTTGGTAATTGACTGGTACAAATGCTTTTCGTAGGGGGTTATCACATTTTCTATTTTGCACAAAAACGATGAACATGCTGCGTGACCAAGAGTTTGCCAAAGTTCCTCTGCAGACTAGCCTCTCTCCTGCTATCCACATTGCATGACATTAGTTGTTGCACAACTTCAGGAATTCCTCATATATTTCACCTGCAGCCTCACTTGTTTGCCCAAACCTTTCCAATGTTTTGCTTTTTATTTTTAACATGCAACCCCTCACCCTGACCAGTCAGTCAACAACTCTACAGACTTTACTGGCCACTCCCAATGCAACATTAGTTCTCTGCACTCACTACTCACAGCTTTCCCACTCAGCCTCCTGTGGGCTTTCTCTCTCCACCGTGTAACTTTCAGTTGAGATCGAACCCCCGCAGCTTTTATTTCTTTATAGGCCTAACTGGGCTACCTCATTTTAGCACAGGAACCTCTGAAATCTGCTTGCAACCACATTGGTCACAGCAAAATAGCTTCCGGGTCACGGAATATGATAATGTATCACAAGTGGCAGACTATCTGTATTCTGTGTACCACTATGTAAAAACACGCCTCTACCCAAATTCAAGGTTGTCGGAAGCGGCTGACTCCTGACTAGCTCGTCTATCAGAGATTCAGTGCAACTTGACGACTGTCTGCTGCTCTCTATGTTCTACGTTCACAGGGTAGGGGACGAAGCTGTAGGGCCCTTTACTCGAATCTCTGAATTTGAGCAGTTTATCCGAGAGACAGGACGCCCGTCCGGAGCTATCCGGAGCCGCGACCACGGTGCGGAAGATCTCGTTGCTCAGCATTGTGATCGAGCCGGAGGTTGTGGCTGCAGTGGCGGCGTGCCTGTGTGAGACCTCAGCTCCCTGTGAGTATTGGAGTATTGGAGGAAGGGCTGGCCAGTTGAGCTTGGTGAGCAAGTACGCTGAGTCCAGCTGTGCATAGTGTGCACTAGCTCTGTGTATCTCTACTGCTGGCCTATGGCGTAAAGTGACAGGTAAGACGGCCGAAATATACAACCCCTCGTCCGTATGTCAAGCGGTCTGCTTGATCAGTGCCTACAGCAAGATCATTAAACTGGGTGATGCAGTGGCTGAGCCATAAATAAGGGATAAAACCAGAGTCAAGGCTATTCAAGCTGGGGATATAATAAAGCAGTTGCCTGTAGAAAAGTACGGGGTTCCTGAGAGGTGTTGCAGAGATTGTGGGGCTTAGGCCCTTTGATAGGTGCCTAGGATAGCTGCTATTTTTGTAACCCAAAAGACTATTAGTGTGTTGTTGTAAAGCACTACTGTATAGTGAAGAAGTGGTTTTCCTATTGCGAGCGACGGAACAAGTGCAGACCAGCCAATTTCCACAACTATCCAAAAACAGTTATTTGCTGTAAAGAGGAGCACTGCAATAGTAAAAATGCCTGCCTGTAACAAGGGAGAGGCGTCTAACTATAACTAACGAAGGAAGAATGGGAAAGAACGTGCGATTGAAAAAAGAATGATGAAAATAAAATTGAGCAATCTGCCCCTGTAAATCCAGGGTCCATTACTTTTCATCCAAACCTGGGAAACCTGGGAAAAGAAAAGAATCTCCCCCCACCAGAGACGGGTGATACAACCAGCATGAGCAGCAATGATCTACAGAAGAAACAGAATGAAGAAGTTATCGACAACAATTCACTGTTGGAATTATGTCTGTCCATGCAAAGATCAATGGCTCCCCCTATTGTTATGGAGGGGGACTCATTGGGCTTGCCGACTAAAGATAAGTATGAACCAGCTGTTCACGTGGAGCGGTTGTCTGTATCACAAAATTTGGCGCCCTTTGTCGATCACACTGTAATGGAAGCAACTGGTGAATCCTTCCCTTGTCCCATCGCACTGATGGAACTACACTCATCGGTGGCCTCACTCCAAATTGCCCTAAAGATTTTATTGAAGATGTGTGGACGAATATTGAAGAATACTATTAATCCTGCGCCCACGATCAACACTAATAAAAGTTTGATTGAAGAGGCAGAGAGCCTCTGTTGGAATTATGTCTGTCTATGCAAAGATCAATGGCTCCCCCTATTGTTATGGAGGGGGACTCATTGGGCTTGCCGACTAAAGATAAGTATGAACCAGCTGTTCACGTGGAGCGGTTGTCTGTATCACCAAATTTGGCGCCCTTTGTCGATCACACTGTAATGGAAGCAACTGGTGAATCCTTTCCTTGTCCCAACGCACTGATGGAACTACACTCATCGTTGGCCTCGCTCCAATTTGCCCTAAAGATTTTATTGAAGATGTGTGGACGAATATTGAAGAATACTATTAATCCTGCGCCCACGATCAACACTAATAAAAGTTTGAGCAATTTATCTGAGGCAGTAAGGCTGGCTGCGGAACCTAATATTATACAGATGCCTGACACTAACAGGGATAATAACTCTTGAGATATACTTCTCTCATAAGCAGCGAAGACTAGCTAAAAGAGCTGCGATGAAAAAAAGGCCCTGCACGGTTGCTTCCCCTTTACCGCCTACGCTTCCAGTGGAAAAGCAGACAAATAAAACAAGGAAAAGAGCGGCAAGGGCTAAAAACGCAGTCAGATGGGTGAAGGTTGCCTTACGAATTGGTTAATTCCTGAAAGGGAAGAGGCCCCAGTGATAGTCGAAGAAGTGGCAGACCTTTCCCGGTCCTCTCTGAAAGAAGAGTCCGATTAGATCTCCTCAACACCACTCAGCACACAGCAAATCGAGGCACCAAGAGACAAAACAAACTTCATAGCGGCAGCCAAGGGGTCGGGACCAGAGGGGAGCAAGAAGAATACTGTTTTTGTTAAGAATTTGTATCAAAGTAGTCATCACGATTGGCTCACTCGAACTGACTTCATGACTAGATTGCACTCAATTCCCCAACTGAGAGTACTTCAATCCGCTGACTTTGAATTTGTTGAACCTCTCAATAGCCGGAACACTAATGTATCGGCTATACATTGTAAATTTCAGTCTACGGCCCAAATGATCTGGACACACACAAACAATTTACTGGACGCAGACGTGGAAGTGGATGCTGATCCTGACAAAGAGGATATGACCTGTTCAAGGGAAACGATGGTGATACCCGAGATCAAGCCCACTGTTCCCCAGATTTCAGTGGGGAAATTAGCACAAGTTGAAGACATTAAAAATATCCTCAAGTGGTTAGCTGAATCCCTTACTGTGGCCCTGAATAAAGAATGAGATTATACAATACTATCATTGAATTGTAGAGGGTTCAGCCACTTATTTTCGGCAGGAGGCTCTCTTTCGTTTATTACTAAGTTTTCGCTGATTTGCCTCCAAGAGACATGGCTTACTACACAAATTTTGTTGAATGGGTACACTCTGTATCAGTGCTGTGCTAAAAAGGGTTCCCATGGCAGACCTTACGGAGGTTTAATTGTTGGAATACCTCATTGGGTCAAGTCCCGGCGTATATCTACAAAGTTGGACGATTTACTTATAGCTGTGGAATTTGAAATGTTACTTGAGGGTTTGATAGAGAAAGTCCTGTTGTTGAATCTGTACTGCTCACCGGGAGCTGGTCAGAATGAAGCAATGCAGGAAACATTGCATGGGGGTCATCATTGATTGGTCACTAATGCAGGAAAATAAATGCATTATTTGGGGGATTTTAACTGTCATATGACGGGTGGGTACTGGCCTTTGAATAATTCTAACTTAAGATCAGAATGTAAAATGCTACACTCAATTTATGACTATGTGGGCCTCCAATGGCTGAGTTTCTTTAGACAGTGGGGCATGGAAATTATCCATGAACGGCTGTTAAGTGATTACCCTGCCAAATGAACATGGGAATGTGGTAAAGCTAAAAGCACCCTGGACTATATTTTTCTCACCCCTGAAATTGCGGTATATGTTAGGGATTTTGAAATCAACATTAATATTGGCAACTAATCTGAGACCGCTGGGAAATGTGAGGATTAATCATGCTGCTACGCATATTTGCTGGTCCGAGAAAAATATAATAAAAGCGGCAAATGCGATAGCAGCTGAGCAACATCAAGATATAATAATTTTTCAAGATATGTCTGTAGATTCCATTGAAAAGTGTATTTCCCTGTTCTCTGGGGCGTATGCCACAGTTGGGACAGGGAAGGATGTAGGCAGTCCAATTAAGATAAGTAGATATCATTGTGAGATCAGAGACGCCAAGAGAATTCTGAGAGCAGCAATTCGAAGGGCCAAAAAGACAAGTGCCACATATACTCCCTATTGCTCTATTAGTAAGGTGCTTAAGAATAAACATAGAGCATGGATAAAACAAAAAAGATACTTGAGGACATTAGTGCAATGGCAGGACACAGTACGATTACTTTGCACTAAAAATACCCGCAATATATGGGCCTTACTGGGCGATGCTAGGGGTAACAGGCAAACCCTTATGATCAATCCTATAGGAACACATACCTGGGAAAGTTTCTTGATGGAGCGGAACATCCCATCCAGATGAACTCGATAGGAGCCCACCGGATACTTGTCCGCTGAGTCCTCCATTCAAATTCACAGTAGACCAACTTGTACTCAAAGTAAAAAGACTAAAATCATCTTGAGCGCTGGGCCCAAATGGCCTGGCAAACATTGCTATGAAAACTAACCCGTTTTTTTGGGCAGAGGTAATGAAGATCCTATTTGATAGGGATTTATTTGAGGGGAGGATTCTGAGTTCCTGGCAGAAGTCAATTCTTATACCAATTCATAAAAAAGGTGATAAGTATGACCTACGAAACTATAGATTATTATCCATGCTGGATTGCTCTAGTAAATTGTTTGCTTGTTTATTGTTAAAAGAACTCCAGGATTGGGCAGATAAGAGAGGGTTTCTTAACCGCTTTCAGAGCGGTTTTAGGAATGGTTACTCTACCTCTCATAACTTGATGATCCTAGACACCTTGTGTACTAATGCCAGGAAGAAGGGTCATCCTCCTCTCTACGCCTTATTCATAGATTTTAAAGCATCTTTCGACAGAGTTCGTAGAGAGCTGCTTTGGTGAAAATTAGAATTTCTAGGCTGTCCTCACGGGCTATTATATTACTTTAGGCTTCTCCATGTAAACAACACTACCTTGCTTAAGTGAGATTCTCAAGGGAATATGACGGCAGAAGTAGAGCCGAATCGAGGCGTCAAACAGGGGTGTGTTACGGCACCAACACAACCTGTTCCTCTACGACCTATCAGATGCAATATGTGCCGTGCATAATTGTCCTCCACTGATAGGACAGGAGCAATGCCCAGTAACCGCGTACGCAGATGATTTGGTCATTCTTGATCATACTATCAGTGGATTACGGAGATCGGCGGATGCTCTGTGGCAGTATGCTAAAAGTAACGCTCTTATAATTAACATGGAGAAAACTCGAGTAATGATGTTTACCAGTAAAAAAATTGCCCGTACCAAAGTAAAGATACAAGAATTGGAGATACTGTATACACCTAGTTACAAGTATCTTGGCATTGATTTTGAAAAGGGTAATGACTACCGAGTATGCATACAAGCAAGAAAAGTCAGAGCTGCTCAAATTACGGCCCTCGTCTATTGATTCACTAAGACACATGGGGACTTCACAATTTGGGCTGCCAGGTTATTGTATTTATAAGTACTTGCTCCAGTGATGGTTTATGGTCTAGAAGCCCTGCAGGCAATCTATCTTAACTGGTTGTAGGTAGTTGAGGGCAAGTTTTGGAAAAAGATCATGGGCCTGCATACCTATGGCTGTTCTTAGGTTGGAATTAGCACTTTCTTCATTGAAATCTTTGGTATTAAAGAGAAGGGCTGAACTATACTTGAAGCTAATTACTACCTCTAGTAACCATTTGTTGGTATCTATGCAACAGGAAATCAGTAAGGAGTCCAAGAAGTCCCTTTTTAAGGAAAATATTGAGTAGTTATAGATGAGATTAATTGGACTATGAGAGCGGGGGAATATTGTCCGGCAGTAAAATCTGCTTTATCAAGGAAAGTCAATTTGGGGAACCAGATAGAAAATTATGTTCGATTAGACGGTCTAAAAAAATTCCAGTTTGCACAGTATATGTTATATACTTACAAAAAAAACACAGCTATGTCTGAATTTATGCCCAGCGCCAAGACTAAGATGATTTATACTCTTAGTCAGGATAGATCAGCTCGCAGTCTTCGCTATTACCAGTGTAATTGATAAGATCCCTATGGCGGATCGTTACTGTCAGCTGTGTAAGGATAATAAAATTGGCGAGACTGGGAAACATCTACTGACTAGCTGCCCCAAGATGTTGAACATGTACAAAAGACATTATGACAAACATGTGCATGACATTGAACATATAGGTGAAGATATTTTCTGGTGGCAAAGTGTCAATGCTTCTAACTTGAATATTTTTATTGCGATGTATAATGTTTGGCTTGTGCTTGAGAATCTGCTTAGGATTTCGATTTAAGTGGCTTTGGTGTGATGGGTATTTTTTGTTATCCATATGATGCATCCCCTGAGTAAGCAAGAAATTAACAAGGTGAAACATAAAATATCGATCCTATAATTACACGTTTTAGATTTATTTCTTAACCTTTGTTTTTAATTATGCTAAGTGCATGATTTTAGTAGATGGGATGAATTAAGTTAGAAAACATTTTAAATATTTGTATTTGACGAGGTATATGGATTATAAATATGGTTATTCATTATGTTTATGATTCATATTCTATGTGAAAAGTGATTTATAAACTAAAACACATTAACAAATAATAACAAATTCAGATGGGCTAATCCAAGTCAGTTTTTCTTGCATTTTCAGTTAACTTTTTCATTTGAAATCTAAGAATCTCTGACCTGTTTCAATACAATATAATGTTTAATTCTTTCTAAATGAGCACTCAGTTTGGTAGGCCTCTCCCCCCCCACCAATTCTGATATAAACCTTCGGCATAGTTATGAAGTAATTCGTCCATCAAAACACAAATTGGCTTGTGAACGATAGCATTGAATACAAAAAGCTCCCAATTTTATAGCTTAATACTCAATAAGAATGTTCTCCTTTTATTCAGCGGTGTATGAATTAAAGTTGTACTTTCTCGGTTAGTACTTTTTGTTGTAACCAAGAATGTTGTAATCCTCAAAAAAAATGTTTATGTAAGAATGTAAACTGTCAATGCAAAGAAAAAGAACGTTGCACAATGAGTTTGAATTATGACCGTTTTTTTTAGAGCAAGTGCAGTTCCTCTATCTTGATCAGCCAAGCCTTTGTTTTGTCAGAAACCGCCCTTAATAGCTGTCATTACTGGGTTGCTTTTGATAGCTGTGTTGATGAATACTGTTGAACCAGGAAGGGTTGCAAAAGTTCACATATATCCAGAGGCTCGGTTTATGATTAAACATTGTTTAATTGTCTTTCTAATAAAATGGGAAAATAGAATAAGCCGTTTGAGCCAACTCCCTCATGCCACAGCGCCTCCCAGCAGCCATCATTGGAAGTGCACCTCCGGTTCATAGCCACATGAGCAAAGCATTGTGGGCTTGCAAATTAGCTGAAATGCAAGCCTTTCACTCCAGAAAACGTTATCTTTGTTTTACCAGGCAGTGAAAAGGGATAAGAATGTGTTGAGATTGGATGCTCCAGGTGTTATGGTGGGTTCTAGCGAATGAATGGGAAAGCTGACATGGCTTCACAGACTATTTTAACATACAGGTGGTAGGTGCTTTGGTCGGTATGGAATTGCAATGAGTTGAGCTCAAAAGGTTAGATTTCAGATTGCATTGCATTTCTGTCTCTGGGTCAGTGCGCACAATTTTCAGGAGAGCATATTCATGTACAATAGATATCTAGGCATTGATTCTGTCTGGCAGTCTGTGAAACACTTTAATTCATAGGAAATTCATTGATGCTGTGGAACAGGCTTCTACAGGCAAAACATTTCCAGCAGCATTCAGCGTTTTTTTTTCATCTTTTTAAAGCTTCGATTGTTGGATACTTTGTAGTGCTTGGAATTTTTACATAACATAGTTCTGCAAATTAATTTAGTAATATATCAAATACAAATACAGGGGAGTATCCAGCATTGCAAGAGTGGGGGGTGGGGGGGTGCGTCCACGGAAAAAGTTCTGTTTATTTTCCCCCCAAATGCACCTTGGAAAATGAATGCTAAATCCGCGCAGGACAAAGCCGCAGGACAAGGCCGCAGTGTTCAGTGACGCAAGTGTGCAGGAGACGCTGCCCGAAGATACATAGCATGATTTGCTACATCTACGCATCCGTGCCTATAAGAACCAAGGCACGGACCCTCTGCGGAAAAGCCCTCGCAGGACAAGGCTGCGGTGTTGAGGACACAGATGTTTGGCGCCGATGGGGTTGCAGTATACACAGTGAGCGCGGACAACCTCACCTTCCTGTCTGCAGCCGCCAGGTAAGAAGTTGCAGGGAGAGTTAGCCTGCTTCACTCCACGCAACCCCCTGACCTGGTGCCCCTTCTCACCCCCGCACACGCGTTGTGATCCTCCCCCCCCAGGCAGGTCTCTCTCCACTCTGCCGTGCGCCCCCCATGCATTCCCCATTCCCTGTTTGCCGCCTCTTCTCCTTTCCTAGCCCCCGTCCCCAACCTTTTTTGTACTGTTACTGAGGTCTTGTTCTCCACGGTTGTTGGCTATTTCGCATTTCCTACATCCCTGCTATGTTCATTGTTTTCTTCTAGGTTCCCTGGCAATTGTTCATTTTTTGGCGTTTTGTTATCCATGGTTGCATTCTTTTCTTCTAGGTTCCCTGTACGAGTTCCCTGAGTGATCGTTTGGTTCTTTCGTTCCGTTTCTCCTTGGTAGTTTGCTTGCATTGTTCTGCATGCATCATTGCTTTGTCCATTCGTTACTCTAGGTTCTGCTGGCAATTGACTTGTCTACACATTGCATCTGATTTTCTGTTATTGTTCTGTCCTCTGTGTGCCCCTCGCCTTCTGTACCCCCCTCTTTAGTGTTCCCCCTGCCTGCCTGCTCCCTAGCCCCCCCACTCTTCACTCCCCATTCCCCCACTCTTCCCTCTGCCCCTTCTATGGTGCTCTGTCTAACCTATCTTCTCTAACTGCTTTTCTATCGACTATCCTATCCTTCTCACTAGGTCTGGTAGAAAGAAGTTCAAAAGGGATATCCTGGTCTCCAACCCAGGCCTCCCTATCGCTGATACCTACACCAGTGCTTCCTCCATCCAGACCCTTACGGACATCATCTTTGTCGTTTCCTCTCCAGGCCTATGGACCCCCATATGGTGTCTGTACTTTTTCCTCTTCATCCATTAATGGTGGCACCCGATGGGAGGCCCTCCTGGCCCCCTTTACTCCTCCAAGACCATCATAAATGTTTACGTAAATGGCACAGTCTTGGTCCAAGGGCCTCAGGCCAACCTCCTCCTTTTTAATTGATGCTTCCTGCGCCTTATCAACTTCCTTTCTTCTCCTGCTGTCCCGCCTCTTCCCCCTCTAAATCCTCTGCCTCCTCCATCCATTGCCACCTCTACTGCTGTCTCTGCTCCTTCTCAGGCCACCCTGTTGCCTCTTCCCTCCGCCACCCTTTTGGCACCCTCCTCTTCCTCCTCCTGTTTGGCTACCTTGCCCTCTCCTCCTTCCTCCTCTACTCATCCTCAGACACCTACAACACTTCTCCAGGGCATACCACAGACCTCTACCCCTCCATGGAAGTCCTTCAAAGGGGGCAACCTGCTCCACATTACTACTCTCAACTCTCGCTCAGCTGTCAAACACTCCTCTGGCATCTGCCGTCTCGTTGAAGAACTCGATCTAGATGTACTCGGTCTGGTCAAGACATGGTTCACGGCCAGCTCTATCACAAGCTTTGACACTCTCCTTCCTGAAGGCTACAAGATCCTCTCCACGCCCAGAACCAACCGTCCCGGTGGGGGTGTAGTCTTGATCTTCCTGGGGTGGATCCCTGCTTCTATCATTCCTATACAGGACTACTCCTTTGTATGCCTGGTCTGCAGGCTCTCCATCTCTCCTGGCCTTTCTCTCACTGTGGCCACTACCCACCGGCCTCCCGGCCAGGTAGCCTCATTCTTCTCTGAGTGGGTGGAGATCTCCTCCCTCCTCGCCTCTACCTCTCAACATCTCCTCCTCAGAGACCTTAACATTCACTTGGATGCTTCATGTCCTGTAGGACTCTTTCGCAACCTCTGCGTCTCTCTCTCCCTCTCATTTTGTTTCTCTTTCTTTCTCTCTCTCTCTCTCTCTTTCTCTCTCTATTATTCCCTCTGGCCCGACTCACTCTGCAGGGCACATTTTGGATGTTCACATCTCCTCAGACCTCCCCCTCTCCAATCCTCTCACCACTTCTCTCTCCTGGAGTGATCACTTTCTCCTCTCCTCCCATCTCTCTCTCTCTCTCTCTCTCTCTCTCTCTCTCTACCCCTCAGGCCAAGCCGACTCCAGCACTGCCACCTACCTGCTTGGTCATCCAACCCATGAAGCATGTGTCAGTTGAGGCTTTCGCCGCTACTTTCTCTCCTCCTTCTGCACCTTTGGCTGATTCCCATCCTGACGCAGTGCTTTCTAACCTCCATCTTTCTATCTCTGACACTCTTGATGTACTCGCCCCTGTCATGAGGATCCACTTGAAGCTCAAGTGCAACTCTTGGTACGACTCTGACCTTGTCACCCTCAAATGCAAGTGCTGGGTTGGCCGAGATGAAGTGGAGGGCTACAGGTGCACCCTCTGACAAACTGGCCTGCCGCCTGAGCCAAAGGCAGTACAGACTCTGTCCTCGCCAAGAAGCAAGCACACATTCAAGCCTGTGTCTCTGTGGGATCTAACAACTCGGCCGAACGCATCAAAATCTGCAAGGAGCTGGCCAATCCTGCTGCAGTCACTACCTCTCCTGTTCCCTCCCAAGCCCTCTGCACGTTCTTTGCTTCTCATTTCATCACTAAAACTCAGGATATCCTGTCCTCCCTCTCTTCCTCCTCCTCTGCTCCCGGCCTGCCTGAAGCCTCCTCTCCTCATCCCTTCCCTTCCCTTGTTCACCCCAACAACGTTTCTAGACAAGTCTGATCAATGAAAGTCTCGTCAAAACAGGTTCTTCCCCGTTCATCCAGAACCATCAAGGACCACATCAACACCCTGGCTCTAGCCCTGTACGATTTCTGCAATCAATCGTTTCCCACTGGAACCTTCCCCTCCCCCTACCTCTTAAGCACTCCATTGTGCAACCCCTCCTTAAGAAGCACTCTGGCAATCCTTCCTCTCCAGCTAACTTTCGTCCCATCTTCACACTGAATATGTTGGTTGGGTGTATGACCACCAGTCTGGCTTCAGAGCAGTCGGAAGCATGTAAACTGCTCTTCTGGACATCAGTGAAGACCTGCTCTCTATGCTAGATTCTACCCTTCCTTCTGTCCTCATTCTCGATCTTTCTTCTGCTTTTGATACAGTCAACTATGCCATCCTGCTCAATCGCCTCCGTGATAACCTGGGTATCACTGATCAGGCCCTGTCCTCCTTTCTCACTGATTGACCCTCCGAGGTCCAGCTGGGGTCCTTCGTCTCTTCGATCTCTCTCTACCTGTGGTGTACCCCAGGGATCTAACCTCTCTCCCTGGCTGTTCAACCAATACCTGGCACCTCTTGCCCACTGCATTGCCGCTCTCTGCTTCAACTTTCATTGTTATGCAGATGACACCCAGCTCTCATTCAGGCTCCCCTCGGCTGCCTCAACTCCTTCTCTCATTCCAGATTGTCTGTCCGCAATCTAGGAGTGATGTGCCGCCAATGATCTCTGCCTCAATGCCAGTAAGACTGAGATCCTCCTCATCGGAACACCAGCTGTCTCCTTTCCTCTCTCTCTGGCCACCCACGCTGGGCCCTCTTCCTACTCATACCTGTGAGGCTAAGAACCTTGGGGTCATCTTGGACTCCACCATCTCCTTCTCTCCTCACATCTCCGACGTCTCTAAGAAGTCAAACTATCAGCTGTACCTCCTCAGAGGTATTCTTCCTTTCCTCACTACTGCAACAACCGCTTTCTAAATCTTCTTGTCTCTACTCCCAGTGGTGGCAAGGATCAAGTTCAAGACCCTCTGCATCGTCCACAAGGCTTTGTGGGGCCTCGGACCGCACTACCTCCATACCTCTCTTCCTAAACTTCTCCCTTCTTGAGCTCTCCGCTCAATCACCTCAAACTCTCTGAGGATCAGTCGCTTTTTCAAGCAGAAAGTTGGGGGCATATCTCTTTCTTTGTCTGGGGCCTCCCTCTGGAACAGCCTCCCTGCCTCTCTCAAACATGAGCAGGACCATCTCCGGTTTTAGAAGCAACTCAAGACCATCTTCGCTTCCGCTTTCTCTCTTCCTCTCCCATGCTGATTACCCGGTCCATGCACTGGTCTCTTGGCCACCCTCTGAACTTCGGCCCAGGTCCCTACATGTCCAGTTGCACCTCGCACTGCCTGTTGGTTCCCAAGCACTTGAGGTATGTATCTGTAACCCTACAGTCCCTTCTCTCTGCACGTATGAGCCACCCGTTGGCTGCACTTTTTTATCACCTGCACTGAGCCATCCGCTGGCTGCACTTTTGATTACCTGCACTTCTCCTTCCCCTTTTCTCCCCATGGCACTTCTCCCCATCCACTTCCCTGCACCGGCATAATCTGAATGACACAAGATCGTTGTACTGTCCTCCCTCTGTTTCCCCCTCCTTGTCGCGCCTAGAAACACTTGCGTACAGACGCGTTACAAATGCCATATCATATCAAATTGGCACACCATTGTTCCTGCCCCCATATGATGACTTGACTTGGTACCCTCTCCCTGCACCATTCGGACAAGAGTGGGACATGAGCAGTGTGCTCCTGCTCTGCATCTGGCTCTGCCCCTTATTGGACCTGCAGTGCAGTCAACGGCCTGGAGTGGGACATGGAAACTCTCCTGCTATGCCCCCCATTGTGCATGGAGGGTGCAGAGAAGGAGCATATGGCCACAATGCTGTCCGTGTTCTGCTCCAGACTGTAGTTCTACAGGCAGCCATGCCGAGCAGGAGCACACAGCAACAATACTGTCGCGCACACGATGCCCATAAAAAGTCATGCCACAGTAAGAAAAGGGCTAGACTGGCGGTCCCAAAATGCAAGTCTAGCCAACTAATAAGACATACCACTCTTGGTTTATCATAGATGCCCATAAAAAAAAATTCAAGCCACAGTAAGAAAGGGCTTGACTGGCTGTCCCCAGTCTAGCCAAGTAATCGAACAAATCATACTTGTTTTAAAATAGTGTGACATGGCCTTTTTACTGGGGAGGTCTTGAGGCAGACAAGTAAAAACTTTTTCAGGTCATCGAATGTTAAAAAAACAGGGCTCAAGTCCTAAAAGAATTGGGGTGTGGGGAGCTCCATAATATATGCATAGGCGCTGAATACATGGGGGCAGAGGGTGTAGTTGCACCCATTTCCCTTGACATGCCCATCTAAATCACTGGTTGTGGAAGGGTTTCTGTCTCCTCTCCTGCTGGGTTCAGGCTTGGTGACGTGTAAGCATGCATCTTGCTAAATTAGCAAGTGCTGCCACTTCCAAATGGGAAGAGAGCCTGATTAATGGACCACCTGATCTTTGTTTGGAGGGGATGGGCAGGCCAAATCTGCTTGGTGGGTGTGGGAATAGCAAGGGATCCTTTAGCAGAATGCTGCAAAAACAACTAGGTTAGGTGACTTCTGTTGACTTTCGCGCAGTGTGGCAATCTCTGCCCCTTAGCAAAAATTTAATATGTGCACAATACGTGAACACATCTTGAAGTGATATATGCAAATTTAGTTCAATTGTTCTTCCCTTTTAGAAGAACGTGCACAAGACAAATGAGCATTTGCCTTTCCAAAAAAGTAATCTAGCAGGAAAAATCATCAGAGAGGAGAATTTCCAATAACTGTGCTGGCAAGGTATAAAAGCTGCCCACTTTTTGAACCCAACAATTCATAATGCAATATTCCAAGGAAAACTAAATCCAGACAGGAAACCTGTGCTTTAATGATTTTCAAAAAAGGTAGCAGGCGCCCCTCTCCAGAAAGAACATGGCATGATAACCTGTTCTGTGGTTTTTTCCCACTTTGAGTGTTTGCAGCCATCGCTTTTTGCTCACTGTACCTTTCACAGATGGGAAATATCTATTTGCATATCAGTCTTTGTCCCGCCCAAATGGGCAGTCCAGCACCGAAATGCTATGGCAATTCCCTTCTGAACAAGAGTACCAACAGCAACCCTATACACGTGTTTCAGCCTTGTTGGGCCTCATCAGTGAGGTGAAACTGTGCCTCTCTGAGCACAGTGAGCAGGAAGTCCACCCAACTGGTTGTGTCCGCTACATGAAAAAATACCAGAATTCAAGTGAAGTCAATTCAGTTTATTCAGAAAGAAATATCTATAAGACTTGGGAATTAAATGCAGAACATGGCCTGTTGATTTTGGAAATGTGCTTTGAATGTGAAAAGGTTACCTGTTTGTGTTTCAGTGTTTGACAAAGGCATGCTTCATATAAATTGTGAAGAAAATGTTACATTCTACCTAAAATAAACGCTTTTTGGTGTGATAAATATTAGCACATGAAAATAAGGCAGGTAGTTTAAACCGGTTTAGGGTTATGTTTAATTTTCTGGAGGAGGGCATAGATTTAGGCAGATAACTTGTGCTTTGAGTGTGCTTTCAAAATAAAAATATCCTTTTGCACTTTTTAACAGTGAAACGTTAGCCACGTCTTGCTCAAAACAATGGTCTCTTTCATCGGCCATCACTTGTAAATCACTCAGACAATAAACGCTCTGCTTGAAGAATGAAAGTGATAAGAAGTGACGAGGCTTGCATCGATTAGTGGGCCCCTAGGAGGGGGTTATTTGTCTCGAACGTGTCGGAGCAGACGGTTGAGAGGTGATGCATTGACTCACTAGGACAACCAAAAAGGGAGCCAAGCCTCGTACACGGAGGTAGGGCAGTCCCTTTTGACTGCCCATACCTCGGGCTGGCCCTGGCTGCCAGGACAATGAGGTCACCTAGCAAGGAACACTGTGCTTCTGCTCGGCATCCTCATTGTCCTGCCAGCAGGACACTTTTCCCGTTCGGCACCCTCATTACTAAAGAGGAAATAGGCTGATCTAGCTGAGGAGAAAGAGGGTCTAATGGGGCACAAGAGTGGTTAGCCTTCATCCATAGAGCTAACACTTTGTCAGTATTAGTGTGACTAAAGTGGGAGATGGAGGATGATGGTAGAGTGTCACGATCCATGCCCCTGACCCCCTCAGGTATAACAGCCCCCTGGCAGCAGTGGGGCTAAAGCCGTTCACAGCGGCCCCAAAGGCCTTAAAACTCCATCAGAAACATACATGGAGTCAGTCGTGGTGCCTTTGGCGCCAGGCTCATTATCAGGAATAAAGCAATACCAGTTTTGGACCTTAATCCAACAATGGAGGCCTATTACACAGCTCAGTTCTTTAGAACCAAGCCATGCGGTCTAGTATTTTGGGTGTGGCTGGGCCTGGAACTACTTGGACTGGAACTACTTTACCTAGGCTATTTAAACCACACCCAAACAGCAGAACATGCTTCGCGTTATTCTGCACTCATGCAGCGTAATGCTCACCGTGTCCAGCGCCTGCTCATCTGCTTCTCCGGTGGCCCGATACGGAAGCCCTAGATCCGGATTCCATTAATAACCTGGAAGAACAAGAACAGCATTAGCAAGCAGGAACACTTACCTGTGAAGTAACCAGCCTTAATTCCATCCTGTGCTTCACTTACATCGCCCATCTCCGGAGATTGCCGCAACCTGCAAAGGTAAAGAAACAAGGACAGCATTAATAACAATTCTTACCTGGGCAAGCAGCGAGTCCTGGCAGCACTCTGCACTTCTCTTACCTCGCCCATCTCCGGGTTTCACCACAACCTGAAAGGGAGAAGGAACAAGGTCAGCATTAACAAAGCACTTACCTGGGCAAGCAGCGCTTCGATCGCTCATCACTCCGGAACATCACAGCAACATGTACAAAGAAGAGAAGAGAACACAGGTTAGTAATTAACACCAATAAACAGCGCAGCGCTCTGCGCGTCAATAACTCACCGTGGTCTTCGCCATCAGTGCGGCAACTTTGAGATCTCAACCATCCCTCTGAAAATAAAAAGAGACATTGTTATGGAACAGCGTAGTGGAGCAAGACGCCGAGAAGACAGAGAAAACGGAGAGAAAGAAAGGGACAGAATAAAGACGGAAAAGACATTATAACTCACCTGGAAGACAGCAAGCAGAGTCGGAGTCACAGCCGGTCTGGACCCGACATAAGGGCACACGGACCAGTGAAGCAACTAGGTCCACGGAATGCCCGCACCAACCACGCACCTTTGCACAGAAATGCAGGACGGACAGTTCAACGCACAAAAACCTAAGGTGAGCAATAACCCCAAGGGAGGGGATTTGGACCAAAGGGAGGTGGGAGTCCACCCATCACAGAACCAGTATCGTAACCCTCCATTCTCCTGTTATAGGCGCTACCCAATGTCTGGCACATAACCAAGCAGAGAGAGGTCCGGGATAGCGTTTAGACCTCCATCCAGTATCGTGTGGCACCCCCGTGGATACCAGGTGAGCGTAACAAAGTGTAGGCAGAGTGTAAAATGTAGGAAGATGGAGTGTGAGGACGGAAATGTTTGCCGCAATGTATTCAGCTTAGCTATTGGCTATGAGAGTGGAGTTGATAGTCAAAGACTTGGTGAGTTTAGTGTGCCCTATAGATGGCGAGGATGGTTGGAGTGAGGATCAAAAGTGGGCTTGAGAGAGTTCAGGGTAGGTCTTCGTGCGAGTGGGTATTCATCAATTTGCACAGCAGCCAACGCATGTCTGTGCGGAGAGAGCGTATGAATGGGAAAACCCATGGTTGAGGATGCTGAGACTTAGGGGTGAAAGGAAGCAGTGGGAAGTGAGAGGAGAATGAGTCATATAGTAGGGATTGTAAGCTGAGAAGGCAGTGTTGGTGGAAGAGGCATTGGGTGTGAAGAAGAAGAAGAGTGAGAACTGTAGGTGGCAGAAGATTTACATTTCCTTTTAGTAATAGGCGAAGCAAGTGGTGAGGAAAGATCAGAGGGTGGAAAGGCAGCGGTGGAAACAATTAAGTGATCAGATATGGATGGTGTCACAGTAGTATTAGTGGCTAAGAGAGAGGTGGAGATGAATAAGAGATCCAAAGAGTTACTCCCTGTGTGAGGAGGTAGGTTATGGATACAAAGGTCACTAAGAAAAGACTGAAGTTCAGATTTCTGAGAAGTGGTTGGAGAGGGAAGGTTAAAGTAATCTAAGAGAATGAGGTGATGTTTAGTGGCAGGAGAACCAAGGAGTTGCCCAAGATCATCAAAGAATGGTCCAGTGGGACCAGGTGGGCGATATATGGAGATGATGTGAACCGAGTGAGGCAGAGCAATAGTAGGGATATAGAAATCAAAAGAGGTAGTCGTGGCACTGGAGATTTGTGAAGCATTGAGTTGGGAAGAGAGTAAGTGCCCACCTCCACCTATGCCAGTCGGTCGAGGAGATTGAATGAAGAATAGTTTGGAGTAGGGCTGCCAGAGTGGCAGTGTTAGATGGAGGAATCCAGGTTTCAGTGATGGCAAGAAGGGAGGTGAGCTGAGGTGAGCTGGATTGAAAGTAGTTTGTGATAAAGGAGGTTTTGTTGCATACAGACTGAGCATTCCAACGTGCAATGTTCAGTTGATGAGTATAGGAAGAGTAGAGAAGTTTAGTCTCAGAGGAAGAGAGGTGAGGTGGATGGGTGTTAGAGGAAGTATGGTTAGCTTGTTGGCTTTGTTTATTGGAAGGAGGTGGAGTAGTAGGAGTTTCATGTTGTGAGTTTCATAATAGGATTAGGAAAGGAGAAAGTTGTAGGATGATTGGAGAAAGTGCAGGGAGAGGTGAATAGGAGGGAGCAGTAGAAGTAGGAGTGAATGCATTATAGGTGAACAGTACAGTATGGAGGGACAGTAGAGTAATTGGGAAGCTCGGGGTACTCCCAGGTGCAACAGGGAGAAGGGCAAAAGCAAAGGGTCATAGGCCAAGTGGTAATGAGGCTGGTCAATGGCTGGTCTTCACCCTTCAATGTGCCACCCTTAACTCGGATGCCCCTAGCTGGATGACTCATAGGAAGTCGAGAAGGGATGGCACATGCTCTTGTCACCTGATCCCCTAGTCCGGTTAGTCTCTCTGATAGTGCCCCTGCTGTTGCTGTGATGAGGCAATTTCTTCCTGATTGGTGTTCCCCGAGTAGGGTCTTGTGCCCATCGGCTGGAGATGAGTTTGATCCAAGATGGCTGCAGGAAGTGATGTCACCAATCCAAGATGGCCAATGGCAGTGAAGTTTTAGACAGAAAGTGAAGCCAAAAATCAGAAGAGATGACAATCGCTCTTGTCACCTGATTTACACAGTCGCCGTGTTGCAGCCGCCCATAGATCTAATTTGCGTAAAATCAGAGCTGAAAATATCTTTCTCCCTGCATCTAGAAGAGCTATAATAATAAATACTTTATTGTGATATAATCCAGAATTGGATTTCACACAACTCATACATTTCTCATACACATATTATAAA
Source organism: Ambystoma mexicanum (assembly GCF_040938575.1). Classification (NCBI taxonomy): domain Eukaryota; kingdom Metazoa; phylum Chordata; class Amphibia; order Caudata; family Ambystomatidae; genus Ambystoma; species Ambystoma mexicanum. The sequence continues at coordinate 579,585,681 of NC_090927.1, read as the reverse complement.
CAAAACTAAAAAGTATATATGAATAAAATTGGAAGGAATAGAACAGGATACAACAAAATACACAAAGTACAATATAAAACAGATAACATATAATCTCTTATTGATCTGAGATCTCTAATTGATCTGAACTCTAAAATATCAACCTTGTTTTATACAGTATTATGGATAGTATGGCGCAGTTTGTAACCATGGTCTCAGGATTCTCAGAGTATGGAAATCAGATCTAAAGATCTAAGAGGAGATCAGCAATCATAGTATAAATCATAATCAGCAATTCACGGAATCACAAAGTCAGAATGGGATAGCAGCTTCCGGTTTTATACCTGGAGTAAGGGCTTAATTTGGGACCATACCCTAAAAAGCGCTAGCTGGAATCCTAAGGAGACCGTATTCAAGCAGCTATACCAGAAATCTTCTTTTATCGCCTCATAATTGTGAACCCATTTTTCGTATGCACCCATGTATATAGGGCCCAATTTTGGGCAGAGTGTTAGTACATGCCGGGTGCATTCAGTGAGAAAATACGTTTCGGTCCTAGGGGCCATGGCATCCTGCATCCATCTGGTGGAAAACTGTCGCCTATTCATGAGGCCAGTCCAGGAATTCCTCGCAGACCGATGGACGCAGGCTTAAGGATCTTGGTCAGACAAGATAACCATCGACGACGACAAGCTGCTTCGGACCCTTCAGTGGTGGCAGAGTTTCCACAATCGGAACAACGGTGTACCCCTACAGGAGCCGGAGTTTCAGCAAACCATAGTCACGGATGCGTCCCTAACCGGATGGGGAGCTCACATGGGTGCTCTCCAAACGCAAGGTCGCTGGTCTCCAACGGAGTCACTCCTACACATAAACGTGTTAGAGCTCAGAGCAGTACGATGGGCCTTGAAGGCATTCCTACCATACATCAAGGGTTCGCGATTACGAGTGCTGACCGACAATACAACGGCCATGTTTTATCTGAGGAAACAAGGAGGGACGCGATCAAGAACTCTTTCCATAGAAGCCCAGAAAACATGGCATTGGGCATTGGGCATTAAAGCACGAAATTTCCATCGTGGCTCACCACCTCCCAGGAGTGAGGAACTCCCAAGCAGACTCCCTCAGCAGAAGCATGGCCCAGATACACGAGTGGGAAATGGACACAGTTTACCTGATGAAAGTGTTCGAGAAATGGGGTCACCCCCCTCTGGACGCCTTCGCGACCAAAGACAACAAGAAATGCGAGCAATTCGCAAGCAGATGGCCTCAAGAGGGTTCCATGGGGGAGGCATTCTCCTTCCCATGGACGGACATGTTCCTTTATGCTTTTCCCCCGTTCCCCCTCATACGGAGGACAATACAGTGGATACGCAGATACAATTGCCGGGTAATTCTAGTGACACCATACTGGCCAAGGCAACCGTGGTTCTCCGACCTGCTTCACCTGTCGCTGGAACATCCCATAGCGTTTCCGAGAGTCCCGAACCTACTATCCCGGGACAAAGGCACGGTGTGGCATCACGACCCGGACAGTCTCAACCTTACAGCCTGGCTCCTGACTTTTCGGAGTTCGGTGCTTTAGACGTTTCGGAGGATTGTCAAAAAATTCTGCAGGCGGCTCGGGCCCCTTCTACAAACAAATCTTACTCCTATAAGTGGCGGAGGTTCTGTGAATGGTGTAGAGGACAACAAGGCCTACAACCGTTGTTGGTGACGTCGGAACAAGTTCTACCTTACCTGCTCCTCTTGGCGGAGGGGGGGTTATCCTTCACATCGATAAAGGTGCACCTGGCGGCCATCTCGAGGTTCACGAGGAAGAGGCAGTCGTCTCCTCTAGTTAGCGACAGACTTGTGAAACGCTCCATGAGGGGTTTATTTCGAGTTTTTCCCCCGGTAAAACGTTTCCCCCCAACTTGGAGTCTCAACACAGTGTTGGCAGGCTTAAAGAAACCGCCTTTTGAGCCTATGGCCACGTCCGACATATAATTAGTTTCGTGGAAGTTGGCATTCTTGATTGCCATCACATCAGCTAGGAGAATCTCGGAACTGCAAGCGCTGGTCGTAGACCCGCCATACCTAAGATTCTTTAAGGACAAAGTGGTCCTGGCAACTAATCCTACGTTCGTCCCAAAAGTTCTGACCGTGTATCACAAACACTCGTCCATTGTTCTCCCTACTTTCTTCGCCACACCATCATCGGCAGCAGAAACAGCTCTTCATACCCTGGACGTTAAGAGGGCTCTGAAATTTTACCTACATCGTACACAGGAACTCAGGTCTACTCGACAACTGTTCATCGCATATGGTCCATCGACGAGAGGAAAAGCAATCTCTAAACAGGGATTGGCTCGATGGGTCTCATCGACGATTGCATTTTGTCACTCTAATGCCGGAAGGCCACTGCAAGGACATCCTAGAGCCCATTCTACAAGATCGATGTCCTCCTCAACAGCTTTATGGGCAGGAATTCCGCTGACGGACATATGTCAAGCTGCGGCATGGTCAGTGCCCCACACGTTTACCCGCCACTACTGCCTTGCCAGGCAGCATGCGGACGAGGTGCAGATGGGAAGAGCTGTCCTGCGCCATCTGTTTCAGTAAGGTAAGCTCCACGCTGTGGAGAATCTGTTTTCTACCTTTTTGATGACAGTATACTTTATGTGGGGAAGGTTATATGAGTTAACCTATTCCTACTGTACATATGCATTGTGTAGTATGGTGAGGGTATATTACATTACATTCTCACCGCCGTCTCAAGTGTTACTGCTATACAATCTATTCTAAGCATGTGAATCCATGAAAGATCCAATGCCGGAGAAGGGAATAGTTTCTTACCTGTAACTCCATTTCTCCAGCATTGGTATCTTTCATGGATTCACATGCGCCCGCCAACCTCCCCGGAATGCAATGTATTTGATTGATAAGTTTAACCCTTCCTACTTTGGAGGGGCCGAAATCTGAAGGGGAGCCGCGGGGGCAGGCCTCTTATACTGGGACGGCCTACGGAGCATGCGTAGGCGGGTCCTAAAAGGACATAGATAGGACACAAAAGTGTCGGAAGTTTTCCTATAGGAAAAGGCTATATATGTGTACCAAGGGGTCCCAGTCTGACGAAAGGGAATATTCTAAGCATGTGAATCCATGAAAGATACCAATGCTGGAGAAATGGAGTTACAGGTAAGAAACTATTCCCTTCATAGGGCCAGTCAATTTCTCCAAATAATGATTAATTCAGCTCTTTATATGTTCTGCCCCAAGGATGTTTTTCTGAATCATAGCTATGCCCTGCCAGTCTGAGCAATTTACAGCAGGGATTTGATCGAGCTTTCAGATAGAAGGAGCCTCGCGCACGCAGTGCCATCCCTCTCAAAGAGATGACCCCCAATTCTAGAAGGTCCCAGTCCAAAAACAGAGCGCCAATAGTGACCTTCTAAGATGTTGAGCCATGTTAGATCTTGCATAGATAGTGCCTCCAGGCCATATAGGATTGTGGGTACGAAGCATTGCTGGTACAATTTCAAAATGCCAGCCATTCTAAAACCTGCTGTGCCCTTTGCAAATCTACAGCCTGGAGGGTGAGCAATTTTGCTCTGTTTTTTGTGTCTTATTATGGCTTTGTAGTCTGACAATCCTTTAAAGTCTAGACCCAGATAGGGATATTGCTCAACCACTGCTATTGCTCCCACATTAGAATCTATGCCAGTTCGTTTGGGACCCTTTCTTGCAATAGTCATTATTTTTGTTTTTTCCAGATTTATAACCAGTCCCAACTGTGAGGAATATACTAGTAATTCATTCAGTAGGTTCTTGATACCGGATATCGTGCGGTCAAAGAGGATCAAGTCATCTGCATAGAGCATGCCCGAAATTGGAGTCTCATTCAATTTGGGTGGGCAGTTTGACTTTAATGCCATACGGTCCAGTAGGTCGGCTATATATAGGTTGTAAATCATAGGCGCAGTTACGCAACCCTGCTTAACTCCGATATTAATGCAGATCTCCTCAGTGACCTCACCCCGATCATTAAGTCGGACCCTAGTGGTGGTATTACTATGCAGGGCTATTAATATGTTTAGGATCCACCTCGGACAATCCATGCCCTTCAATTTTGACCACAGGATATCCCGGCCCACCAGATCAAAGGCGCTACTGAAATCAACAAAGGCAATGTATAGTGTAGCCTCCTTACAGCTCATAGTATTGTTGATTAGCTGGTCGAGGACCCTGATATTATGGGCAGTACCTGCCCCTTGCCTAAAGCCCGTTTGTGCGTAGTTAAGGATCTGTTTTTCAATGACCCAGTTTTCTATTTCTTTAAGGACCAGTGTATTAAAGATTTTACTAGTTACGTCCAGCATAGAAAGTTGGCGGTAATTGGCAGTTGATGTTCGCGCCCCCTTTTTGTATACTGGAATTAGTACAGATTTCTTCCAGGAGGAGGGTATCTGACAGGATCTACATATTCTGGAATATAGTGTGAGCAGTATCTTTTTCAGTACAGCATTAGCTAAGCCATTTGGGCCTGGGGCATTTGACGTTTTTAAGTTCATGATGGTCTGTTTTATGATCTTATAACTGAGGGGGAGAGGCCAGTTCTTTACCCCCACCATACTGTGTGTGTTGGTCACATTCTCTTTATAGAATTTGTTAGAGATATATTCTACCCATTTTTCCCCCGAAATGGGGTTAAGTACCCTCAGCTTCTGTTCTCCCCCGCCTGAGCCAGTATTTGCCAGATTCGACAGCGGTTTTTACTACATAAGGCTTCTGCAATCTTCTGCCATTGTTTTTTTTTGTGTCTGGCGATACCTTCTTAGCCAACTACGATATTATCGTTTTATCTCTGTGATCTCGAAGTTGAGCAAGCCCTCATCAATTTTAGCAGTGTTTTGCACTCTTAGGGCTCTTAGGGCTCGGCGCATGGCACGGTTCTGGTGTCTTATATTTACATTAAATGTTAATGTGCCCTCCCTCTTCCAGCTCAGCCCCGGGGTAGGGCTACCTTTGAAAAGTGAGTGTGTTAAATGTGTAAGCCAACGTTCAATTTCCTCAGGGCACTTTTCCCACATTAGCTGTTTAATGTTCGTGTGGTTAGGGAAGGAGATAGCATTCATTTTGTAATATTTCGCTGGGTCCTCCTGATCTTATTTCCAGCGTGATTAGGTACTATCTCCCTACAAATGCCCTCCTCAACCATATCCCAACCACCATCCATACACAGTGTGAGGGTGCCGTGATCACTATAATCATTCAGCTTAATACTTAGTTGAATAACATGAGTCAGGAGGCACTCAGAAACAGCCATATAATCAAGCACAGAGTGCTTTTTTCCTACTGCCGAGGATTCTTTGCCCGGTATGTCCCCCCTTGTACGACCATTTAATAGGATCAAATTCCATTCCTTAAGGATATCTAGCTATAATCTCCCTTTGTTGTTGCTCTGATCCAGGGGCATGTTACACATGTTCTGTACATAGGAGTAGTTCCCACATCCCTCCGGGTCAAGGCACTTGACATTCAAGTCTCCGCAAAGTATGACAGCTGGCGCTTTTTCCCGAGTGCACCAGGAGGTTAACAATGTGTCAAGTGTGTCCCCTATTATTTCCGTATTCAGATCGCCAGGGGGGTCATATATGTTAATGATCAGTATTTCGTTACCCCCTGCCCAACCACCGGGTGGGCTTATCTGGATCGCCAGGACGTTTCCCCTGTGCTGTCCTGATAGATCAATTTAGGGTTGTATGTGGATTTAACACATGTCAGAAGGCCCCCTTTTGGTCTTCCCTTTTCTCCCCTCATTGCCATAGATTGATAAGTTATATAACCATCAAATTCCAGTTCAAAGGTTACCCTAGTTTCCTGTAATAGAAATAGGTCGACAGACAATAAGAGATCATGGCTGAATCCCCTTGTGTTCCAGCTAATGACGGTAGGAATTCATTCTCTTTTTTTCTGAGCAAATATACCTTGTAACCACTCCGACCCTTGCTCATCACTGAGCCTTTGTGCAGATTTTATTGCAGTTGTTACAGCGGGTCTAGTGGTACATGCACAGGAGCATTTTTGACACTTTTCCACCCTCGGCTCAGTCGGTATGGGTACATCTAATACATATCCAAGATGTTCCAGCAATTCCCGATTTGCCCTTATCATAGAGGCAGTTTCAGGCAAACAGCAGTGGATTGTTGTAAGTTTCACCCCACCTTTTTGCGTGTGTTCCACAAAGTCAACGTCACTGGAATTTAGTATTCGTAGCAATGGTATTTTTGAAAAGAGGGCAAAGAGTAGAGGTCGATTTAATTGGATGCCAGTTTTTCCATCCTCCACCGGGGATATGGTCACGTTTTTGGTATCTACCTTACCTGGCACTGAAAGCACACCACCCCCCGTGGTGGGCAATTGGGGAGGGGGGCGATGTGGAACCTCAAGCTCCTGTACGGGTACTGATACCGAGTTTTGCATGGCAGTACCTGTATCGGTGCAGGCGGTCATCTGGGCCACCGACTGCTGGCTAATATGTACCGGCTGATCATCCATTAGCCAGCACGTCAGGGTGCCCACTGTTTGGGCCAATCTTCTTTTCCTTCTAGCTTCCCGTTTGCGTTGTTTCTTGGATATATTTTTAACTGGGGGCCGTGGTGTAGAGTTTCGGGGAGGGGGATTGTTGACTTTATCCAGGCATTTTTTAACTTGTCTTCTCTGCTTCCTGGATGGTTGGGCCCCAATTTCTAACTCCCCCACATTTGCTGGAGAGGGCCCCATTCTCCTCCTTGATCATGGTTTCCTTGTCCATAGTCTGCGCTGGGGTTGCCCTATCCCGTCTATTTTGTGGGATGGCAGTAGCCGGAATTCCCCTCAGATCGATGCAGGGGATATTAGAAGTTTTGTTAGATGCACTCAAGAGTTTATGTAGGGCAAGGATCACCCTCCCCTGTGCTTTTAGGTCCTCATGCATCGTTCCACACAATTTCAATAGTATTTTAATTGCAAAATTGAGTGTTGCATTTCCAGTTTGCGAGATTTCATGTGTACTGTACTCCGATGGTACTGGTTCATGTGACAAATTTGCTGACTCAAACGCCATATTGGGGCTGACCGATAATCGAGGTGCCTTAGGGGATGCAACAGGAGTGGTAGGGGAAGGCTTCGTTTGTGAAGCCGACGACACATAGATGGGGTGCTCTTTATCCCCTGGAATTAGAGTTTCCGCTGGATCCTTCGGCATAGGTACCGTAACTCCTTCCCCCTCCTGTGTATCGGGTACTTTATCACTGTTTGCGGGAGCCACCGATATCTTTTCCCCAGATTGTTTCCCCTCTTGTGTTCCCACACGTTCTTGCAGGGAATAGCATAGTTGCAATAGGGAGTCGTTGTCTAAATCAAATGGAAGATAGCTGCCTTCTCCTTCTAAATGGGATGAATTACATTTGTTTGGCCCAGTCATAGCCCCTCCTTCCGCAGGTTTGCTAGAAAAGTATGCGTCCAGTGGGCCCTTTTGAGGAGCCGTCAGTTTTTCTCCAAGTTCTTTCATTCCCCCACTTTCAGAGGGAGTCTTATTTCCCGTATCCGTGGGTGCCCCTTTATTTGAGTGTAGCCCGTACGGTTTCCTTCCCCGTGTGGTAGCCATTTTATTTCGATGTGATGCCTTTCCTGGCATTTTTAGTGTCTTTGTTGAGAGTCGGGGTGGGGGGTGGAGTTTAACTCTTGTTCAATACTCCACAGATGTCAAAAAGTGGACCCACCCCAGCCTCGCACCAGAACCTAGGGCTATGGCAGTATTACTGTCACACTCCCAAAGGTTCACCTTCTGTATCGGACAGCAAGCGTCAGGCTGTGCAATCTGTTGACAGCAGTAAAGCAATATATATATGGCGGCCAAAGTCTTGCAATAATATTTTTAGGTAGTACCTGAGTCTAAGTCTTTAATTTCTCCTTCCCTGCTCCTTCCTCGCTCCCCGAGGAACGCAAGTAACACACTGTGCATACCGCGCTCCGCGTAGGAGACCCTATTTAAGGTTCCGCCCTCTCCAGAGGGAAATGATTGATAGTGACAACAGACTCCACAGCCAACGTCTGTAGTTTCCCAACACGAGTAACACACTGCGTTAGAAGAGCTATGGGGTGGTAGTTTGCAGGGATGAGCCGATCGCATTTTTTGTAGATCAGAATCTTAGTTGAAATTTTCCAGCATTTAGGGGTATTTTGTAATGCAGCAATGGTTTTAAACAGTATGTAAAGTATAGCAGTCCATACATGAACATCATTTTTAAAAATAGAATTACTCAGGCCGTTGGAGCCAGTGCCCTCGAGTTTGATACGTTTTTAATGCATGCTTCCACAACTTCATACTTGAAATACAGGAGCCAATTTACTGAGGCCTACTGCCTGGATTGAAATAATTTTGAAGAATTATAAAGCAATTAATAATATTTACCCCCTGCTTTCTTTTTTTTAATTGTTTTTGGTTTATTAGAAACAAAACCTTTACAAGTTAGTTACAAAAAAAATTTATTCTTAATAAATTTCACATAATCAATATTTAAAGAAAAAAGAAAAGATTACATTTAAAATGAGTATATAAAAAGGAAAAGAAATTCCAATATTCAACCACATCAGATGGATATATGTTCCAGTTCGCACTCGGACAAAATTACATCATCCGATGCTTTTACAAATCGAGTCAACAATTAATAAAAGGCAACGAATGACAACAGCTAAATCCAAAATAACACATACCAGGTAATACATTTAAATACAAATACAAAAGTACACATAACATAAAACACAAGGAATAAGGACCTTGTTTACGATAAAATAAGAAATTTTAAGAAACCAGGAGCATTAGATAATATTAGAGAGTTACTATTTTTAAACCAGCGGTAATTCTTCCGCCATCTTAATCGCAATTATTTCCAACAGTTTAATCAGACAAAGCATACGTTTTGGCTAAAACCTTCCATGCATCGTATCCATAACAATTCCTTTGCAAGCTCAGAATTCGAGTAATAGTGCTCAAAAAGTTGAATACGGAATCTCTCGAAATAAGGACATGCAATTACAAGGTGTTTCAAGGTTTCAGGAACACTATTATATTTACAGAAGCGACATCTAATGTCGTTAAAGCTTTTAGAATTGCCAGCCCAGTGTTTAGTTTGCTCTCGAGTATGGAATTGATTTAAGCGAAATTGCATATAGGTTTTTCTTGCATTAGCAGAAGGGAATTGTACTAAATATTTTTGTCTGTATCCCCATTTTCCACGAACACCGTTATATTCTTTGTATGATGAGTAGGTGCCCATTTCATCAAGCATTTTACACCAATATAATCTTTGGAATTTAAGTTTTTGGCTGGGCAACCACATACTCATAGACATAGGAGTTTCATTAATCAATGAAAGAATATTAGTTAATTTATCAGACAAGGAATTAAGAGATTTGATCTGCGATTCGCACAATAGTTTGTTCAATGCAATATAAAGCGTATTCCTTGGAGGATTATGCATCTTGATAAAATTAGTGATGCTTCGCCAAATATGCTTGACGGATAATGGTAATAAATTTAACTCATGGCAAATCATAACATTTGGAATCGAAAGTGCTAACCCCAAAACAGCTTTCCATAGTTTACCCTGAATAATATTTAGGTAGGCATCAAGATCATAGGTGCATATGTCCAAAGAATAGAGAATGAAGGGTTCCACCTTCTCCAAATAAAATTGTATTAATGGTAGGAGGGAAAACATACAATACTTGTGGTAAATAAGTTTCATTTGAGAAGACAAAATTCTCATTTTTTGGTTAAGATAGGTTTTCCACATAGTAAGAGAATATTGATTGGTCAAAGGATATCCCAGGTATCGCATCATAGGTGAATATTCGATTTTAATGTCATTTAGATACCAGGAGTAACGGTGACAGCTTAATTTTCTATTAGAATAAATCAATATGAAAGTTTTGGTAGGATTTGGAGTAAGATTGTGATTGTGTGCGAACTCTGTAAATAGATTTAATTTACGTTGGAGACCAAAAGGGGTTCTATCAAAAAAAAGCAAATCGTCCGCAAATCCCAACCAATCCATCCTCGAAGTGCCAAACTTCACTTGAAAACATTCCCCAGCCAGCCAGTTTGTATCCAGACCCAACAGGTATAAGTTAAACAGCACCGCAGCCATGTTGCAGCCCTGTTTAACTCCGATATCAGTCGCGATGGGGTCGGTCAAAGCGCCTTCTTTTGTCAATCGAATGCGATAGTTCGTATTTTTGTGAAGCAAGGCGATCAGGGAAACCAATTGGTGAGGAATACCTAGATCAATCATTTTCTTCCATAGAATTTCACGGATGACACAATCAAAGGCTGCAGTCAAGTCTATGCTAGCCATGTATACTGTTCCAGAGTGAGAAACAGAAATGTGAGCTTGGAGGTGAGAAAGAATGGTAGCATTAAGCTGGCAACCTATATGTTTTCTAAATCCTACCTGATAGATAGAAAGCAAATCATTTGCATGAATATAGGTTTGTAGTTGATGGAGAAGGAGAATTGAAAAGATTTTCGATGAGGAGTCAATTAAAGCAATGGGTCGATAATTAGAGGGGCAGTCTGGTGGACCCTTTTTATAAACCGGGATAACCAAAGCTGAAGACCATATCAATGGAATTTTGCCCTTGTGCAAAATCAAATCAAATTTAATTTTGAGTATGTGAGCCCAAAAACCAGGGTTAGACTTATATACACACGAAGGTATGTCATCGGGTCCTGGCACCTTGGATGGTTTGAGTTTGCCAATGGCGTCAACAATATCATCAATAGACCATGTCAGATTGTGATCTAAACACAGACGAGGCTCACTGCCCTGTAAAAAACAGAAACGCTCAGGCATGAGATATTTTGTCTTAATAAATGTAACCCATCTTTCAGCGGGGATCACAGATTCGACTTGAATCGCAGCATCGGAAGTAAGAGAACGCAATGTACTCCATATTTTCCTAGAGTCATGTTTAAGTAGGTGGTAAAATACTTTTGATTGTCTGCATAATGCAATTTTCCTTTTAGCCATTTGAGCTTGTTTCGGTAGCGTTGCCTCACCAGTTTTATCAATTTACCACAGATTACAGGAGAAGAGATAGTTTTCTTGAGTTTACGAATCTCGTGATTTTTTTCAGCTTTTAAAGATGCAACGTGTAAATTGAATTTATGAGTGTGATTAGCTGATATGTGCTGATTACGGGAGTGTAAAAGTAGATGAAGATGAAATTGGATTCTAGAGGAATTAAGGGAATCTAAATTTAGTAGAGAGGAATCAAGGGAAGTTGGAAATAAATAAATATTCGGATCACGTTCCAGATTCTGAATAAATGTAGAGCACACTTTGGGATTCCACCTTACTGTGTGACGGTAACGATCAAATTCTACCAAAGATAATAAGAGGTTGTCGTCAAAACGAGCCATGGGGATAGTCAAACACAAAGAAATAATCATGTGATCTCCTAGTTTTGGGTTAATAATTTTAAGAACATCTATAGTCGAATATAACTTTGAGGAAATAAAAAAATAATCAATGAAAGATTTGCAGCTACCTCTTGCCCATGTATAAGAGTGACTTTCAGAATCAAAGAAAGGAGTCTGCAAGTACCAATCGAGAAAGAAGGTACTCCATAATTTCCCAAACTTCCTCGAGGTTAATGAATGATTATGCCACAATTCATAACTTTGGACGTTTAAATCATAACAGAAACAGTTAAAATCACCACCTACGATGATTCTTGCTGAAGGAAAGAGAATCAAACCCCTTTCTAGTAAATCATTCATTTCATCCAAGATGTTCTCAATGGAGATGGTAGATTTATTCCATTAGATACAGATCAACAGAAGAATGATGGAGGGATCCACTTCGTCTTTCAAGATAATAGCAAGAATGGATTCAGAACTACTGATCCTCTCGGTGGAACACTTGTATGGGGTATTGATGAGTATGGCAAGGCCACCTGAGGGTCTACCCCAGGATCCCCGCTTCACGACCTGAACGAAGGAAAAGTAACCCTCTACGGTAAAGAGGCTTTTATTCATAGATTCTTGTAAAAATATAATGTCAGGTCTATGGAGCTGGTTTAAGCTATACCATTTTTAAAAATTATTTATACCGCAAGAGTTCCACGAAATAATGTGAAGCTTTAACAGGCTAAGAGTCTCTCATCGCCTTTGGTTGATTGAGAGGCTGAGCATTTATAGGATCCCTCCATGACATCTCCTTTAAAGCGGTTTCTAGGTAGATTTGTGCTTCCTCAAGCGACGAAAAAATAGAAATGGTTAGACCAATGGATGCTAAATCTTCTATGTGTTCCCATAGCAGCTTCAATATGAAGGGTGACATACATTTACAGATCATTCTGTTATTATTTAAAGCTGCTAATTTCACCCAGACAATGTCGTTGGATCTAATTATCCGCAGGGCTGGTATTTCTTGAATAACATACATCATAAAGGCACGATTCAAACGAGCCTTGCCATATCGTTCTTCTTCGCTTTCCCAACCCATAATTATAGCGGATTTTAGATCAATGAAATTATAATCGGTTGGAGGTTCCTGGTGTCCCATCGTTGTGGCGGGGTTAGAATAATCGTTGGCTTGTGAGCAATGCGGTTTGGAAGGATTAGCACTAGATTTAGATTGCTCTAAATTCGGTGCCCCTTCATTGGCAGACTGATCAGCATGGGCGACAACCGAAACTGATGATTTTACAACAGGCACATTTACCCGAGCCCCAACTGTAGTGGAAGATTGAATTTTTCCTGGGTTTTTTGTACAGTTGGCTGATTTAAAATCCCTTTGCCCATTATCTTTACCCAGAATCACTTTCGTGGTCTTTTTGGTTTTGAGCATTGGATAGAAGTTCGAAAGAACAGATTGTATTTGGTTAGGAGCCTCAGAATTAGAGTTAGACTCCACATCAAAATTGTCAGCTCCTTCGTCCGTGCTGACTGCCACTTTCTTTCCTTTGAGTTCAATCTTTTTTTATATCATTTCTTGGTGATTCTAGTAAAAGATCTTCGTTAGCTTTAGATTCTAACATTTTTTTCTTTTTTTTGGAAGAAAGTTGTTATTTTTTTTAGGTGATTGGGCAGTCAGATTGGATTCTGGAAGATTCAACAAAGCCTTAGATTCTTCGTTCAAATCAATAATATTGTCTCCCCCTGAAAGGTTACAACTATCTTTCATATGTAAATTATGTTTATCGATTTTATCACATTCTTGGTGTTTTGATTTTTTTTTCTTGTTTACTTTTCTGTTTTTTGTTCAATATATCACGCTTTGCAGCCCGAGCTAGGGCCCTTCTTTGTTTTTTAGTACGGGGTATAGCTGAGGGATTTACATGCTGATGGTCATTAACTGTTTTTTCTATTTCTTGAGGAACAAAATCCTCTCCTGTAAGGTCAATAAGATCGATCAATGCTGAAGGACTATCTAGAAGAGCCTCATCCTTAACCCTAATGGGCGAAGTGGCTGCTTTGGTAGATAGATTAGAAAGCGTGGTAAGGGTAGTAGCCAACTCCTTTACTAGAACCGTCAAAGCAGCAACATCAGATGTGTTTTTGGCTATCACATTAGGAGTCTGAATATTCATAACCTTCTCTGTAACAGGTTTAGATGGTAGTCCTTCAGCTACAACTTCAGAAAAGGATTTAGTTTGGGTAGCAATGTTTTGGGAATAGGACTTCGAGTCATTTTTATTAATTAAAGAAGAAAACATATGACAAGCAAATAACATACCCTCCATTTTACTAAGAGTGCATATGAGATCAGACATTTGCATCTGAAATTTTTATTTCCTCGTGAGTTTGCTCATGTCCCTTGTCAAGTAAGTTTAGTATTCGAGTCATGACTGGGAAAGTTTCAAGGGATTGTTGTTGCTCATCACTCCATTTTTGTTGTTCAATTGACTCATAATTGGGCCGTGGAGTACTTACGTGATTAATGGATTCATTTGGGTCAAAGTGGGATACTCCCATGCCTTCAGAGCTCTGTGGTAGTTGACTAGAAAAAATCTGTGATTTTTCAGATATAGGGGAGCTATTCGTTAAGGTAGAGGGCCCTCCAACATTTACAGTTCTCTGAGAGTTAAACGTCCCTAGCATTCGCGCTTCCTTTTGAGCGCTAAGTGAGGAGGCACAGAGTATGCATATGGTTGTGGGTTGTTATATAAGAAAACATTTTCAATCCCGTATTTGCTTTTATTTACTGGGGTGGAAGGTTTGTATGATAGTCTAATTCGCTTTCTCAATTCTATCTCAATTGCGGGGGCAAGCATGGAAAAGTCAGCAAAAAAGGTGCCAAAATGCTCGATTCCCATTTTCTTTTTTATGGCCTCCTTGTCTAGACTGAAATCCAGGTTGGAAACATCTTTTCCCCAACCCGTAGGGGAAATTTTGTTAGCTTCTTTTACAGATATAGACCCTAATACAGTTTTGGAGTCTATAATTTTTCTAGCCAAATTAGGAGCAGAATTCTCCCCACTGATATTTGCAGACTGGTTTATTTGTATGATGTTTTCCTTAGAAGCCTCAGTGGCTTGCTCATCATGGGCTTCTATATGAGGTTGCTTAGAATCAGATCGTTCTCTAGCCTCCAATAAAGGGTTAGCCTGCGAAGCGGCCATTTCGTTGGGTACAGGAGAAGTTCTCTGACCCTATTCCTTTTAGCACTCAAAAGAAGCAGGAATGGTGCTATACTTTAGCTCGGCGTCAGATACAGGACTCGTAGCCACCAATGTGTTATCAAGAGTAGGTAGATTACTTTGAGAGGGATCGAGGGAGGGTTTATTTTCTGTATCGTCTTTCCGAGTGGAAGGTACAGGGGGTATTTGAATTTACATCCGAACAATCAATCTCTATTTTGTTTAGGAGTAATACATTTTCTTTTTTTTTTAACAATGCGTAACCCCTCAGCCATGATCAATACGTGTAAAGGTACAACAAGTAACTCGCCGTGATAGTCGGGAGCAATTTAACAATTATCACTCTCACAAAGAACAGTTCTTCAAATTACAAAATTATAACAATAATGGTATCACTGCCACCCCAGCCGCCTCACCGTCTAACAGTCCAACAGTCCACTTAGGATACACTTCGGATGCGCGCGCGTGATGCGCGCGCACCAGTGCAATTAAAGGAAGTGGAGGTGGAAGAAGGAGGGTGGTGGGCGGAGATTTGAGGGGCGGACCTGGAGGCAGTTGGAGGTGCGGTCAGGAGACTGCAAACAGAAAAGAGAAGAAGGAGAAAACGAGAGCGCCGCGGCGAGAACATAAAGACACTTAACAGCAAAGTAGCAGGGTTATTACTTGATGGATATATTGTCCAGTCCCAGCGTGTTGCGGCAAGCAACAGACAGAGTCGGCTTCCTCTTGGCGACTAAGTCTCCTCACATAGCAGATTTCCACAGCAAGGAGGCAGGCAGGCAAACGAGCTTGAAGTCGGACCTCCCAGTCCAACAGTCCACATAGGATGCACTTCGGATGCAATTAATAACATTTACCCCCTGCTTTCTTCTATAATCATATTATATTGGTACTCAGCCTGATTGTTATTTGATCCGTTATTTAAAAACCAGAAGTTGCGTGTGTTTTTTCTAGTAATGGTTTCTAGCATAAGCTCTCCATCCCTCTGTAACAGTAAGTATCTGTAACTTTTATGCCAGTTTTTATAATGTTGGCATTCAAGACGTGACTGTTCCGCTTGCACTTCGGAGAAGCACGCTGATTACGCCATGAGTCAAGAGCAAGCCCCTTTTTTGAGTTGCACATTATGATCATAACCGTGAGATTTTAGTTTCTTGATTTAAAATTTCTTATTTGTGGGGATGTTATCATGAAGAAAAGGTGCAAAAGAGTCAGAGGCCAGATCTCTCATTTTTTTCCTCTAAAGTTGAAGTATTGAACCGTAATCCCATTGGTCTGTTGAATGCCAATAGATTATTCATGTTTAATGCTATCCTGTTACCTGCTGAGGAAACTGCAAGATTAGTTAGATTTAAATTCTATTTAGTTACTAACATTGTCTTCAGCCGAGCAGAAAGCATGATCACTTAAATGGGTATTAATAATTGGAAAGGTCTCAGATAAATCAACCAATTGTGGTGATAAAAAATAATCCAGGCAGGAGCATGTTTTATTATTTGTCCATGTGTCATTGCTCGGAATGTCCCCCAAAACGTTCCTGTTAGTCCTCTAAACGGCATGCAGACACTATTTCACACCATGTTTTTTCCATTCTTACATTTTTCACAGTGCAGATAGCTTGCGCCTTGGAACAAGCTATACTTCCAATCATATGCTGCTCTGCAGTCCGAGTTAAAATCACCAGCTATAATACTATCCTGATTCTCTGACTGCTCTGTATAGAATTGCTGTGACATTATCAATAAAATTGCCGATTGGAGATTGGGCAGCATTCCTAAATAGATAGAAATTTTGTTGGCGATATTTTGACCACCTGAAGGTCTACCACCATGTATGTGTGTTGCTAATTGTTGGAATCTGGTACTACTGGGGTAACATCCACAGCTCAGCATTATTGAAAATCTTAACATGGACCCTTGTGTTACCCAATAATCCTGATCTCCTAAGCACTTATTTCTTTGGGACAGTGTTTGTGCTAGCCACGACCAATCATCCAAATTAGATGAATCATTTATAATTTGCACAGTACGTCCTACTGCAGTGCAGTCGCCACATTGGTGTGTCAATGTTTCCCCCCTTCCATCCATAACTACCTCTTCCTGGTAGGGGGAAATCCTGTTCCAATGCGGGATGTACAGAGTCTGTATAGGACGAGAGGTTATATCCCATTTGTCTTAATGTCTCTGCTTCGTTTAAAAGTATCTTTGCCACCATTCTAGGCATCATTTTAATAATACCACGTCCGTTCTATTACACGAATATACATTCATTACAGGACTTGTGCTCATTTGTAGTCTTTTATGTGTTAAACCTTTGGCACTGACTTGATTCCCTGCCGTTGCTCTGCTTACACAGCATTTAGATGCAAAGTTGCCATTCTTTTCCTTTTAATGGTTTTGTGTTTGGTTTTCTTGCTGATACATTTTCTAATACTTTGGCCTTTGTCATGCATGGAAGTTTCTTATACAGCAACAAGAATATTTCAGTTTTCTTTTATATTTCATTAGTACCATATTTTTGTGTTGTATCATTCCCCTCCCCCCTGCCATATGTGCGCACATCTTTTAAAAGAACTAGATTAAGCGTGAGAAGGTTCACCTGTCCAAGTAACTCCTGTATTGTTTAATTTGTCTCTACGTGGTTTTTGCCCAGTAAAAACCCTTCATTCTCTTAGAAATGGATGAAACCAATTGACCTTTTTGTATCATGGCAAGCAAGGTGCTTTTTATACTTTAGGATAGTTGAGTTGGTGCAGCTCTATTTTACATTTTGTAAGGGCACTGAGTTTGAAAGTTCTTACTATGATGCTGTATTTGTAGCAGCCTCCCCTTTGACTCTTCCCTCCCCATATATCTGTTTTAGGTCAAACTCAAGAGGCTTGAGCTAATGTAGTTTGTGGGGTTCACGCCATAGCTTTCCTGCTTAGTTACTTAACCAAGGAGGAAGGCTGATTCCAGATTGATTTCTTTAGAGATTTAATGAATCCACCAATCCATTCTTTCTATGTATGTTTGAGCTGCCGATTCTCTTGAGATTTCTATTGAACAGTATTTGGAGAGATAGAAATTACTTTGAGCTCTACAGGAAGGAGCAAGTCCATCTCAAGTTTGCAATAGGTGACAGTGATTCATGAAAATTGTAATTTCTCTTTCTCAGTTTTTGTTCCCCTTCTCTTGGTTGCCCATCTACATCAAACCTCTCATTGTAGTTGTCTTTGTACTTGGCCTCTGTGTGATCTTTCTATAGTGTCATTTTAAACATAGATTCACCTCTGAAGAAGTTAGTTGAAATTCTGATATTAAGTACGGCATAATCAGCATCTCTCAATGTTCATTCTGTCTCTCTATTCTTGCTCATTAATGATTCACTAAAGGTAATATTTAACATGCTTGAAGGCAACTCCCCACTATTCCCTTCTCTTGCCTGTGTGGGTTTTCTATTATATTTTGTATACTATGTATGCCCACAAAATTGTGTATCGATGAAACTCCACCTGACAAGCAAGTCCTGCTTTTGCCTTTAATTGTTTCCTTTGATTGTTTTGATTTCTATAAGCCTGGGGTAAAAATGTTAAGTTGCAAGCTACTAACGAGGCATAAAAAGTTACTTGCCCATTCAGTTCTCCACATGCACACAGTGCACCATTTCTGACTTCCCAAGAGTCAATTATCACTCTCCAATGGCTAGTGTCGAGTGCACATTTTGAGTCCTGCTCTATGCAAATTTTCCTTTTTGAGTATCCAATTGTGATTTTTGTTGTTGCTCGAGAATTTTCTCACACAGCGCTTTCCAAATATATTGCTCCCCTAGATACCCAAGCTGTTGAATGAAGGAAACTATCTGGAAATGTAAAGAATACCCTATCCATTGATATAAACTTCAAAAACAAAAAAGGCTCTTGCTGGGTTTCTAGCGATGTGCACGGTTTGGACAATGAGTGGAAATGGGTATACGTAACTGGATCTCTGTCTTTCCGTTCACTACCAAAAATGCTTTGGTAGAAACTTATATGGATGATATAATGGTAACGATGGTTGGGGTATGTTTTTGCACATCTGTGATTAATTCAAAAACAGACCCATGCTAAGAGCTCCTCCATATTCGTTGTGGTCTGGCAATCGCTCATGTTTAATATATGGCAATGGTCTAAGTATCTGCGGATGCATAACATCTCAATTATCTTTTGCTAAATAGTTTAGAAGGGATTGCCATACAGTGATGCATTCCTTTGTCCTACTCTTAGTGAACTAGATCAGTTCCCTTTGACAAGACACACCATATTTTTGGTTTTCCATGGCATAGATTTGGAATGGTCTCTTTCTCCAAGTGAATGCAATATCCAAAACATGCAAGGGAGTTGTGTCATGTCGTGGCAAAATATTGCTTTAAATGAATGATGATTGTTCGGGCCCAAATTATACATTTTCATTAAAGCTTTACTGGGCAGATCAAGATTTAATTTATCATGCTTCTAGAATACAGCCGGTTTTGGTACACCCACTATCTTCTACACCCTCTGCACACAAACACACAACACTCAAACTGCAGGACCATGATCACTCCTAAACCAATACCCTACCTGTTCTAACAAACTCCTCCAGATGCCTATGCTCCCCCTTCCTCCTGCTGGGCTCTTAGTCTTCCACCAGCACATCTAACCTCACCCAGTACTCCCACACTGCCTGCTTCCTGTTCCTCCTTTAAATAACCCTCCCTTCCTAGGGATTGCCCTTTGTTACCTATCCAATCTGGGCTGTTTTTTCTGCCCCAGGAGGGGTATGTACATAGGGAAGCATTTAAACCGGGTTAAGCCATGCCCACTGCTTCTGCGGGTGGTAGCCATGTGTTAGCGGTGTACAAAACCTTACCAAACTCCAGATTGTCCAAAATAATGCCTTAAGGGCTGCCACAGGCACCTCGCGCAAGGAACACATTTCGGGGATCAGGAGGGAAGTACACTGGCTCCCCATTAAGGAAAGGGTCATTTTCAAAACTCTGGCCCTTACACACAAGTGCCTTCACGATCAAGCACCTCCCTATCTGACACAGAGGATAACTAGACAAACTATCTCCAGACCTTCAAGGGCAGCCTATGCCAACCGCATCACTGTTCCACACACACACAGAGTGCGTGCAGGAGGCACCAGCTTCCCCACTATGGCAGCTACCCTATGGAACAACCTCCCAGCTCAGATGAGATCAATCGACTCACACACGGCCTTCCGCAAGGCCTTAAAAACCAAGCTCTTCATCTAAAGAGCCTGCCACTCTAGGTCTTCATTATTACTGTATTCACCATGTATAGGAGACGATATACCTAGACAAGATTAGTAACCAACTGTAACAATCAATCTGTATAATATGTAACCATGCAAATATGCATAAGTGAATGTATTTTAAATGACCTTTGGGGCCGCTTACTGTAACCCTCAAGCAAGCCTTCTTAAAAATCTCCTATAGTGCCTCGATGCCTGTGGGCTGTAGTGCGCTCTACAAATGCTAAAAATAAAATAAAATGCAACAGTTCCTGTTTCAGGAACCTGTCTCTCTGTCTGTGTCAGTAAATGTTAGGAAATGTCCCTGGTCGTTTAGTGGATCATGTTGTATACACAGACTCCAACAGGTGCGTCTTGGTGGGACCACGCCGTCTCTGTGATTGCAGCGTAGGCTTGCAGCTCTCACTGGTAGTTCTCCATTCCCGTCAGTTGGGTAAGTATGCAATGGCTTTTCCTGGCATTCAGGCTGCTCAGTAGCGCTTGAGGATTCTTTTCTGCTGTCTCTTTGATTCTTTGGTTTTCTTGGGTTGGCCAGGCTGACAATCTGGCATAGGTTTAGATCTGCATTAGAAAGAGAAACACTGGCAGCTTTGTTGGAGGCATGGTAGGATATGAGGGGGTTGCATGCAAACATTGTGACAGTAGTGGGGTGGAAGGAGGAATTGGGGCCCTCCCTGCTGCCACCGTCCACCTCAGGATTAGGACTGGCTCTGAATGTGTCCCTGGTAGGCCTCCCCCGCGGGTGAGAGGGGTTCCCGTCCCCTCGTGACAAGGCTTGGTAACTAGCCTTGTTATACCTTTTCCACTATAAACACGTAATATAATTTCAACAGGGACAGGATCAGAGCATTCTCCTGAGCAAAGACATCATTTTGAGTGGCAAGCAGGGTTGCTTGTGCTGAGGAATCCATGCACAACCCTGCAGATACTGACTCAGCTCTCTCGTTTAACCTGCCAATCCTTTCCCCCTTGGCAGGGCTGTACATACAATTTCATTGCAGCTAGTGCTTGCATTTCATTTCAGTTTTACTGATCCTTTTACCTGTGACTGCTTCTCATCACTTGCTCTATACCTAAATGACATGGGATTTCAGAGTGTAACATGCGTTCACACTGCTTTGCAGGATGTGATCCTCAAACAGTCTAATTGGAGCATTGAGACCTTGATCATTGCTGAGAATTCTGCTGTTCTGCTCTTCATGCCCCATGTTATGCTCATACCCCTGCTGATGGGACGTTTCTGCACATTTCTTTGTGAGTGCTGAGCATATCTGGGCTCTTAATGGCCTAAAACTGTATCACTGCAACCCTGAGGCTCCCCAGTTGAGCTGGTACTAACACTGAGGTCCCCACTAAGCACTCCTCTGTGTTTACTACTGCACAATCTTCTGATGCTCTATTTGCCCTAAACTCATGTCAAAACCCAAGATTTCAAAGAAACATGAATGCCAAAAGCAGGCATTCATGTATGCTGCCATACTTTACTTTAATACATTTATAAGGCACACCAAATGACCTTGGGGCCATAGCCTGGGGGCACTCTGTTATTCCAAGTGTGAATAGTGTAGAAGATTAAGGACACATCAGATGATGTGGTTATATTTTCTACGCAGACCAAGCTGTCCATCATTCTCTTTCTCCCCCAGGGTCAACCAGACTCAAGCAACCTAGATCTGCATGTTGACCCTCCCACCTTACTCCCCTCCTAAGATCTGCCTTCTTCACTCGGGTTTAGCCTCTTAGCCTTAGCAGAAGTTCATACTCTTGTCTCGTCAATCGGAGGAGAGGTTGTTTGACAAATTCACAACCTAATGCGCCCTTTTGTCATCAAATTCTCTTTCATAGACCTTACTAATTAGTTACACCAGTCGTTCCCCTCCTAGAGGTCCTTTCAGTTATGTCTAGTGAACCGGTTTCAGATTTGATGCCTACTGATGCATTGGCCTAATTGGTCTCTCATCGCTTCCTCCCCCCTACTTCGCCATCTTTGAACCTCTGGATCAACTATCCCCAGATAAGGACAATGTCTATGATAAGGTGCCCAAAGGTTTCACAATTGCATCACTGGAATGTCATGGAATGCTTGCGGTTGAAAGTTCCAGGAGGCCCGGCAGTGAAAGCAGGTAATTTAGCGTCTATGTTCTCTAGAGGAGGTCTGACATTCCAGTACAAAACATGCTCCAAGAGGGTGAATGATCTGTCAGAAGCCCTATTTGGCAGGGCCTGTAGATGGCAATGGAGAACGTGTTATTGGATTCCCATATGTCTGGAAGATAAAGAATCTTTTTCTCTCTTTTAAGAACCTCCTCCTGCTTGGCCTTTGTGGTCTTGTCAGGCAAGCTCACAATCACTTCAAGCCTATGGCCTCAGCAAACTAAAATTAATTTCCAGGAAGACCTCATTCCTATTTTCTCTCCCTTCAATTCGAAGGGTGAGTGAGTAGGCTACAGGCACTTTCTTCATAAGAAGAATTCACTGTTTTCCAGAGACAAAGTAGAACTTAAACACATCCTTCATTTATTCCCAAAGTCTTATCTGGTTTTCGCATAAATCAGGAAATCTGTTTCACAACTTTCAGAACCTAGCAGAGGGTGCAGAGAGCATTCTACCCAACATGGAAGTGTGCAGAACTCTTATGTTCAATTTGGACAGGCAAACAACAGAGCCCTCCAACAATATTTCCACCACAAGGTTGAAAACTGGTAGGTGGTGAGAGCTTTTTAACTCCTGGTTATAGATTTGAGGAGACTAATTAGCATTACAGGAACTGCTACCAGGAGCTACCTTTGACTCCACAGGCAGACTAGTGCCTGACACACCTGCCCATGTGACATTAAGTCTGTTTGGGAATTTGCGGAAAGGAGGAATAAGACCCATATAGAAGACATTTTAATCATAATGAGCCATAAAACATTGCCTCTCGTGACAGATTATTGAGACATTATGCAATTGCTCTTTGTTCCCCAACGGTAGCTCCTGCTTACTGGGTGGTTCTCAATATCCAGGAGCTGCTCAAAGATGAACATGAGTTGAGGTGACATCAGTCTTGTTGGAGGGAGGAGCACCTTGTTGCCCCTAAGTGATGGATGTTGGGTAGATGTGTATCTCTGTTCGTCAACATTTTCAAGGGTTCATGTTTTTGTCGAGGAACTGGCAAATGAGCCCCACTGAATATCTGGATAAATGTTGTGTAACCGTTTTCAGTTGTCAGTCCGAAGACTGAGACAATTACTTTGGGGTAACCAACTACTTTGCATTCTCCAGGGGAGTCTGGAGTGGTGTAGGCTAAGAGATACAAGCCTAGGTTGTGGTCAGATGCAAATCTCTGAAGACAACAACCTATGAGTCATACTATGACTTTAAAAAAAAAAATCAAGTGACGTAGTTCATATATTGTGCAATAATTAGTTTGTAGATGCTTCATGTTGGAGTTGACACGCTACTATATATTCACTAGAACATACTGTGCTGCTTTATTCTGATGTTTGTTTGTTTGTTTGTTTATTTATTTGTATAGCGCTCCTGACCCAGAGGTATATGGGCGCTTAAGCATCAGGTTACAGGCATAGGTAGGAACATTTGTACAATTGTGCAGCATAAGTATAGTTACAAAATCAGTTATGAGAGCAGTTATAGTAGAATTAGTGACATGCATACATACAGTGCTAGTTAATTGTTAAGTAACCAGGTGATGATCTTAGTTCTGAAAGGTTGAAATGTAGGGGTAGATTTGATGTCCAGTGGAATAGTGTTCCATAATTGTGAGGCTAGAACTGGGAAACTGGAGCCACCGGCTCTTTTGAGGGAGTATTTGGGCACTGTCAGTTGTAGTGTATTAGAGGATCTGGTAGTTCTAATATTCTGTCTTAAGATGAATTTATCGGTTAGATAAGGTGGGGCCAGGTGGTTAAGAGCTTTGTAGGTGAGGCAGATAGTTTTTAGGTCTATTTTTTGTTGGATGGCGAGCCATTTGCATGTGATTCTTGTGGCTGAGATATGTTCTCTTCTGGGAATATTAAGGGCGGCACGGAGTGCGTTGTTTTGTAGGACTTGCAGTTTGTTGACAACCGTTTTATTGGCACCTACATACAGGCTGTTGCAATAATCCAGTTTGGATTGTATAAGTGCTCTGGCTAGAGTGAGGCAATTGTTGGGGGATATCAGAGGTCTGCAGGCTCTAATTAGTTTCCCAGTGTAAGCAGTGGCTGAGGCAGTCATATTAATTTGTTTGGCGAGGTTGGTGTTAGTGTCGAGATAGAAACCAAGAGTTTTTACACTTTTGGCAGTGGGAATAGTGTTGCCGTCGATGATGAAGCTAGAGTAGCTCGGGCTGAGATTCCGGATAGTGTTGGGTGAGCCGACAAGGAGCAGTTCAGTCTTGTCATCGTTCAGGCAGAGGCCATGTGTGGCCATCCATGCCTGAACGATGGAGAAGACTTCGCCGATCCTGTTGGCGTCCGCGTTGTAGTTGCCTGATAAAGTGATAAAATGTTAACTGAAGCCCTTCATTTTTATTAAATATGCAGCTCAATGCTACAAAGGATTGCGGGAGGGCATTAGAGTCCACATTTCACCCAATTGCCAGATATGATTGCTGGTATCAATTTCTGATGCACCAGTTTAGCAGCATTATTAGTAAAGGGATGAATATTCAGACTGATCAACCTCTTTTAACTTTCAAGCCAAATACCTATACCATTTCTAATCAGCTCTGCGTTCTCCTCGAAAAGAAAGCATGCAGTGAAATAAATATCCAACTAACATAATGTAATTCATTAAAAAAAATCTGTTTTATGTTTGTAAATCAGTGAATTCACTAGATTCAACCGATTTAATTTGAACCAATCTAACTCTTTGGATGGATTTCAAATTTCTCATTTGTCACCTGACCACTACTCCTCCTATGATGCTGCCCAGGGACTGGACAATTTGCTTTAACCCTGTTCCGATTTCCGTTATTCTTGTGTTTTAGCTAAGATGTTAAGACGGCAGATGAGATGGAAGTGGGCTTATGCAGCCGGAGAAAGGTGGCTCTTGAGGCAAGCGAATGTCTATACTCAGAAGCAGCAGTTAAGAAGTGAATGCAACAAAGTTTAGGGTAGGATTGACTATTGTGAATGGATGAGGTGTAAAGGGTGTTTGCCACATGCCATGAGTACATAGGTTTATATAGGAAGGTGGAGTCTAAAGGTTATGATATGAAAGTCCAAGAATTCAGCTGTTCATTGATGGAGCCAGTGGTAGAGCTTGAAACCTTGAAAGACCGGAGGATAGCTCTCTTGATCTTCTATCTTGTTTTGATGCATTGGCCAGGCTGATCCAACTTGTGGGCTGAAAGAATAAGAGTCTGAGTGCAGTCACAGGCCCATGTGGCAGTCTGAAAAGAGGGAGTCTTAAGAAGCGACCCTACGTGAGCAAGGCTCCTTCTTATTTGTGGGTCCCAAACTACATGCAGAGCTGCAAAGGAGGAGCATAGGGGAGAGAGATACCTACCCTCTACGAAGGGAGGCTAGATTGTAGTAGAAAAGACACCTCATCTGTTTGTTATTTACTGAAAATGAAAAGTGCGTTCCCAAAAAGCCGTGTCGGAAGGGCCTACTGATTTGCTGGACCAATGCCATTGCTTGGTGCTTCGTAAACCTTTATGAAGCCATGCTATAGTAGTAAACACATTAAGCCTGGGTAGTGGGGATACCGTAGAAGGGGATAGCACTAGACAGACTTTAAATGCATCAACAGTATTGACAGATAAAGAGTCCAGTGGTGACTGGGACCTTTGGGGGTGGGATAGGGTGGTAGCAGTATGAGACCCTTGGGGCTCCTGAAGCCAGTCTCTGTTGGAATATCTTTAATTATACAAGGTAGGAAGTTGTAATGTTGAGTTTTCTTAAAACTGATGTTTTAGCAACCATGGGAAAAAGGGGATGAGCTTAAACACCATACACAGCCAATATAATTCGAAATAAAGTGGTATGAATCTCCAAATCTATCGGAGCTCATGGCGAGGAGTAGAAGGAAGTCAGTAGTCTTCTCAAAAAACGTTGAGGACCTGTGCAGAGAAACAGATGGCCATTGCCCTGGCTCCCGTGGCTGACTGCCATGTGGCTGACTGCCATGTGGGATAAATGAAGAACTTCCTCAGGACCATGAGAAGCACCCCCAGTCTTGGGGCACCGAGAACCCAGAAAGGAACCTGAGATGGTGCTGGGAACCCAGAAAAATGGCTAGAGAATGGGAGGGGCACTGAGAATCCCAGATTCGCTCTCACATTGGAGCACTTCATGGAATATCACAAATAACTGTCCACAGGGAACACCTACAACCTCTAACCATTATTGTTGCCCCATTTGAGGGGTGACTATGGGCATTGTTAGGTCTCTTGTAACTTCTAAAAGTGGATTCAAATACATCCCTGGTGCAGTTGATCACTCACTTAAACTAGTGTTTTAAAGTGGGATTTACGATGTGCATGTGTTATAAATGGCTTCTACTTCCTTCAGCAATAGAACTGGCAGGTGTAAATACACAATGTGCTAGCTGACATATTTAAACATACAGTGACCGTCTTTCAGTTTTCATGTGGGGAATACTAGCACTGCAAGTAAAGTCCAGGCCCTTCTTCGGTTTACTACAGTGTATTTGTTTCCAGATCCTAATATATCCAGGGTATGTGGATGGTGCCTGGACTGCTGGGGAGCTGCTGCAGTTGCCTTTTAGCCAACCAGGTGTCAACATGCACGGTGGTAGCCCTGCAATTTACATGCTTGTTTTCCCTCTATGTTGCCATGGTTGGTTGTGGACGTTTTTGTGGGGGTCAGCACAAGGCTAGGATGGATTGCGTACCTGGGGTATTCACGATATACCTTCTCCAAGGCTTGCTTCATGGAGCAGTGTTAGATCATCCCAAGAATGAGATTGATTACTTACCATGCTCCACTGGTATTGTTGTCTTGACATAAAGATTCCAATGCTCCGATTGTTCAATGGTTTTTGGCTAATGAACTTGAATAAGGCTGTTTAGAAAATCAACTGATTTTCCCCCAAAAGTGCTAGTGGGGGAAAAATGGGAGGGGTATGAATATCTCCTTTCCCTGAGTGGAACATAAATGAGTTACCATAAAACTGATGATGCAGCAACATTTTTGCCCCTCAGTATAACACCAAACACAGAGTGAGTAAAAAGTGTGGTATGGACGATTTGGTTTATATGACCTGACCTTCCTTTCACACAGCCGGAGGAAGAGAGCAAGCCAGGATGCAGAAAGGGATTAAGCTGGAGACACCAGAGCCTGTAGAATTTCAAAGAAAGGGGACAGACTTGTCCTAGAAATCAGGCTCAAGGGGTGGTGGGGTGTGTAAAAAGATTGCTGGAAGGATGTTAGTCCTTACATGGAGGAGGATAAAAAAAACATTGAGCCGCTGCACAGAAGTGTATTTAAGACCTCCTTTGACCCCAGTACCTGGCGACCATATGATGATGCTGAGGCCATAGAAAGCTCATGGGAACTCTGAAAAGCGCCCCGAGTTTGAGGTGGGAGCAGTGTGTGGGTTAAAAACCCCGAAAATGCCTAGGTTTTGAGTGGTGCTGAGGTACCTGAAAGGGCTTCAGAAAGTGAGAGGGGCACTTGGACCTCAGATTAGCGGTTAAAACCTGAGGGTCCATAACCCCATGAAAAACGCCTTGAACCTGAAAGAAGACTGTTATGGAGAGAGATTAACCGACATCTCAAAGCCAAGATGAAAATTCAAGACTTAAGTTTAGCTGATGTTTAGCATGATGTTTAGCTCTAATCACTTGGTGGGGTTATTGTAAAAAACACAAATCTAGTCAATATTTTCTTTGGAACCTCAGTCCTTACCTCTCTCATTTATTAAAATCATCGTAGTTATTTCTGGACTTGCTGGGCGTACTTGCTTGGCTCTTGTAGAACTCTTCACATTGTTCCACGTCTCCCTGTCATTGTCGGAAGAACCTGAAACCACCACAGGTGGTGGTGCCTTGTGTATTTTGATAAATGGCTAGACGAAAAATGGCCCTGGGGCTCTCAAGCTTAACCTCTTGGCTGCTTTGCCTGGACCTTTCATGGGTGCTCTTCCACTAATTTATGAGTCTTTCCAATAGCATAGGTCTAAATCTACTCGTTTTCTTGCTTCTCCTGTTCTTGTGCAAATCCTGCTCGTCACTCTCTCTTCCTTCATTATGATCCTCGCTACGCTTCCCTCGCTATATTCGTGTTCTTCTGCTCCTAAATGTTCTACCATGCTCTCCCCCCTCAGCGTCGATGCTTCTACAACTAGAAAGGGGAAGTGACACGCCAAGAAAGATACTGTGAATCTGCAAGCTCCTAGAGAGACTTTGAGATGAACAATAACAAGCGTTTGGGAATTTCAATAAAGCCATTGAAACATGCTCCTCTTCTGTGATGTTTTTTGGCGCACTGTGAAAGATCCCCCAGTGCTGAGTTCTGCTCCAGTTTGGCCCCCAGTGCTGAATTCTGCCCCGTCTCGGTGCCCTCTTCCTTGTATATCTCACATTACATTTGCTTACATCACACTTAATGCATCAGAAGATGAGATTTAGGGCTTGATTCACAGAACATTTTCCAATGGGATTGCGCCATTATAAAACACTTCTGCGAATCAGGGCCTGAATGCTTATAAACTGAAAATCTACAGCTATTGGTCCTATAGGAGGTTTTTAATGGATGCATTAAAAATGTTTTATATACTACTAGGTCTAGCATAAAAACCGGGTATCGAGGCTCTATACAATATAAAGATTTAGAGCGTAGCCAGGAGTGAGGAAGGGCCGGAAAATGATTTTAAACTGTCGAAAGAGAATGATCTCTCCATTGTGTCCTATTTTTTGCACATGTGTGACCTTATCATCCCATATGTTCAAGGGGTTGCTCCACGTGTTGGTTCAATCTTCATTTGCTTTCCATATATCATTCCTCTTGCACATATCTACTCCTCTTTCTCTTTGTATTTGGCCAGCGTGCCTCAGTGTCTGATTTCTCCCTCCCCTGCCTTCTGTGCTTGGTTCAGAGCCGCCTGTTATCGAAGCTCACTTATATGCGAAATGTAATACTCTTCCCTTCTGTGTTCAGTCTCCCTCTACCAGGTTTCCAAAATAACCTCCCGATCTCCCTTTTTTCTGTGCTGCTTTCCCTGTGACCTGCCTCATCCCTCCCTGCATGTCTTACTCCCCTTATCTTGCGTGTACCCAAACCTCCGTTTTTACCCCCTTCAACATTTACCACATCTTTGGATATCTTGATGATACCATCCCTAAATGATGTCCTTTGGTAGGGGTAAACATTACAAGTTACAAACTACTAGCCAGGTATAAAAAGTGACTTGCCCCCTTGTTTCTCTGGAGGCACGCAACACACCGGGCCTCATTACACGGACGGCGGTAAGGGTTAACGGTCACCGTTAATGGTAACGGTGACCGTTAACCCTTACCGCCGTACTACGAGGTCCATTTGCGGGTTGGGGAATTTAACGCCTGCTTTTTGCAGGCGTTAAAACCCAACCCGCAAAGGGACCTTGGGGCTAATTACGGCACCGCAAATTTGCGGTACCGTAATTAGCACCTTCCCCTTTCCCATTATGCCCTATGGGGCAAAAATGGGAATGGGGAAGGGCAATGGTGGAAGGGGGAATTACCGCCCCACCAACCTTGGAGTAGGGCGGTAATTCCCCTTTCCGCCAAGGCGGTGCCGGTAATTTACCGGCATGGACCAAGGTGCTAATAGCACCTTGGTCCACCGCCTACCGTGTAATGAGGCCCACCGTGTCTTACCAAGAGTCAGTTTCCACTAACCACTTGAAAGGTCGGGCTTTTCTGGGATGCCCAGTTGAAGCGGAATTCTATGTTTCCAGCTGAAAACACCCCTCCTCTACATGCATTGTTCTGCACGGTGGGTACCCCTTTAGTACTGTTCTTAGATTCATAGGTAAGCAATTTGATAGGACACTTAAAAGGTGAGATTAGAGATAAGGCAAAGGGTCCGATTGAGTCAGATTCGTAGCATTCAAAATCCTCAAGAGGCATAGTAACTTGAAACACTAAATCATCATTTACCTGCATACAAAACTGCATACATCTGAATACGGTATTTCCTCTTAATGTAGCCTTTGCAAACATATTATTTTTTTGCCAGTATGCACAGACACTGATATTAGATGGCTGAAAGGGAAATGTATGTCTCCAAGTGTGGGGCAAGTTAAATTTGATAAGCATTGCAAATCACCTGCATTATCTGATTGCATCTTGCTATAGACTGTACCTATAAGCACGCTCTAAACGTATTATTTCTTTTAATCTCCTGAATTGTCCGCATTAGTCACCGATCATGTCGATGATTTGGCCCCAATGTATCTTTGAGGTTAAATGAGCTCAGCCTTTCGAAAACACTGTTGGTCAATTTACCAGCAGATGGCCCCTTGCCATTTAAGGGAGTGTTGGAGGCACCTGCTCATTCATGCCATTAGAAGAGCTACAGGTGGACTGCTAGTGAGTGCAGTGTCTGGTGTATCCGTGATAGACTGGCGGCCAGGGTTTGATCCTGATTTGAGCCTCATTCATCGGTAGACCCCTCAATCAATTGGTTGATTTTCATGTTTTGTGTATAACTGGATGCAGAAGTAGATGACTACAATTTGCTTCAAACTAATAAAAACACTAGCATAAAATAAAAAGTCATGAAGGTGTATTGTTTTAGTAAGGTTTTTTTTTTCTCTTCTCTTTCCACAGTTAGTCACAGGGGTATGGGAAGGTGGATACAACTTCTTCTGTCAGGACACTCACAGTGGTGGAGATGCTGATATGAAGGTAAAGTATATTTCATTGTGGTGATTCCTTGTATATGTCCAGCTTTAGAACATCTTTGTGGAAAATGGGGATCTATGCTCTGAAGGGATGCCTGAATGAAATTAGGAACTGCACGTTTTTGATCATACAGAAACAAATGTGCAATTTTGTAGATCATAAGTTACAGAGAAGGTGATGAACTCGATTTTTCTTGCACAACACCTATTTAAATGACTATCCAGTGTTGGATATTTTCACAACCCTGTTCCTTCCTAAAATGTCAGGAGACTGCTATATAGCAGACGCTTGGTTGCTAAAAGCAATGATACAGATGAATTGGGGGTGGACAGGACCGGCCCTCTAAGATGTGAAAGGCAACTTGCTTACATTGCTTGACGCCCGCAGGCATGCTAATGCTACTCAATGTGTCAGAATTCCCGACACCCTAGACTGCCCTGCACCTCTGCCTAGGTTGGGGGGAGGCTGTAAGGGTGTAAGATACATATTAAGGACATTAGAATTGGAAATCTGTAATTTTAGTATCTACCTGCAACTATTTTAAGTGAATGTTAATGCCACAAAATATACATATTTGTCAGGTGGTTTCTTTTTTTTAAAATACGGAAATCAGTTACGTTATAGCCTGGATAACGGTGGATGAAATGGCCGAAATTCACTCTGCTAAGAAATTAGTGAATTCTGGTAAATATCTGCCCACTTCACTATTTTTACACGTAGAGAGAAATTGGACTTTTGTGGCATTTTCCCTCCTGAAATGGCATTTATGCCTGAAATTTCAGATTTGTGCCAGACTATTTAGCCAATAAGGCTGCTGATAAACCTTTGGTGCTCGAATTCGCTGAAATGGCAGGTACAAATAAATAAAATCAGGCACTAAACGAAATTTGCTAAAAAGTGGTTGATTGTTGAAAAAAATGGGACCGCCGGTGAAGAGAAACTGGAGGTGAATTGTGCCAGTTTTGCTTTGCTGGCAGTATTTTTCTTAACCCTAATCCTAGATGAGCAGGTTATTGAAGATTCAGCGTTCACTGAAAGAAAATGATTTGCGGAAAGGTACAGCGTATGTGTATTATGGTGCAGTGTCATAGTCCACAGGCCTAAGCTGGTGAACATTGTTATAATCAAAAACCTTTATCGCATACCCTTGAAATGTTGTGTTGCTGAACCGGTTACCCAATCTGGCAATGTTACATATACAATTCTGCAGATTGACCTGAAGCTGGTCTTGCAATGTTTCCATGACCAACAAAGGAGTATGCGCTACCAAGAGCAACACCGTTCCCAAGAATTCAGATGGGTCAGCAATGGGAGCATATGGATGAGGCAAGGTTTTAGAATCTTCTTCACTACTGAGGTCTTATGAAACTCTGCCTCATGATGCAGTGGACCTGAGTATACAAAACGGAGGCATTTTACTTTTATATCTTTCAACAAAGGTTTACATTTTCGTACCCAGAAAGGTAATTGATCAAATAGCGTCCTTTGGTATAACAAAAAGTAACTTTTTTCAAATGACTCTAGAACCCCCACCCACTCAGCGATTGCGGACTGCGACTATGCTTCCATCTGGTGACGCCAGTCAAGGTGTCTAACTGTGACAATTCTACCAGTCTGACAAGTTAGTTGATTCGCTCTTATATTGTTAGCAGGGGTAACAATGTCAAGTTCCACACCACTAGCCAACCATAACAAGTCACTTGCCACCTCAATTCTATGCATACACTACACACAGCACACCATTTCCTGCTTGCCCAGTCAATTATCAAGTGCGCCTTTTGCGCCCAGTTGGACGTACAAAAGAAGGTGTTTTGCTTTTTGAAAAAGACGTACTTTTTTTATTGCAGAAGACGTTAGTGGTGTGGTTAAAAATCGTTTGAAATTAAACGAAATGTGTCTGGTAGTGGTGGTTTTTCGTTTAAGCATGCCGAGTGTCAGCAGGAAGTGTACAAAAAAGGAAACCAAGGGTACATGTTTCCTGTAAGTAGGCTTTATTTGTGTTTTGTTTTTTTATTCCGAAGCATCGGTGAGTCAAAAACATTTAAACCCACGAGTTAAAGATTGAGAATTCTTTCTCCCAGATCACATTATACTTACTATTATCTACCCAAACTAAAAGTCCCAAACTGTGCAAGCTGAGGTTTTGGTCGAGCTAAAAGCTCGTGCTTGCTCGAACTCTATTTATAACATTATCTGCAGATACGTTGAATCGTTGGAAACGTACGCAAGCAGCACCTCACACCAACGCTTTCGCTTGCACCCTCAAAAGAGAAGTGCTGTCCCAAATATAAGACTTATTCTAGCTAAATAATTCGACCCATGTGTGTTTTAATAGTAGCTGCAACTCATGATGCTGTGCCAAACGAAGGCTCAACGTGGAATCAAGCATGCCTGAGCTGAGCCCACTGGGTGTGGTAAGGAAAACAAGAAATGTGTACATAACAATGAACGCAGTGTTTCGTTGTAATCATGAATCTGGCAGGGCATGGTGGGTAAAAACACGCACAGCCCCCATTTTGGAGCCTGACCTCGTTAAACCTGCTCACGGCTCCAGAAGAACCACGTGCAAGTGGACCTCAGCAGGACCTTAACTTCACCCTTCCAACAAGCGAGGAGCAACCAGGAAGTTAATCTGACAAATCTATTGTATTTACTTTAGCAGTTCTTCAGACCTGAAGGCAGTGGAGTGCTGTTCCAAACAAAAGGCAACAAAGCAATTTAAAGTCGGATAAACCGCAACTAAAAAACAGAAGAAAAAATTACATTAGTTAGTTAATGCTGGCCTACATTGGCTAAAATAAAACCCTATTGTCTTGGCAGGGGTCTGGTTGTTTTATTGCTAATATTGGAGTAAGTCGGGCAGAAGAGTAAAAATTATGTCCTCCTGCACTCTGCTATAGAATAAACAAGCAAAAAATACCAATCTCCCCTCGATGTTTCACAAATTCGAAGTGTGAATCGTAGTAGAAGTAGCAATAGTGCTAGTACACCAAGTGTTGCAATTTACCAGTCATTTGTATATTGATGTGCGCTAACTGCGGTATGCACAGACAACCAACCTCTGATGAAATAACGTGGTTTAAAATCGTGTGCGGTAGAGTAGCTTTGCTACTTCACCAAACTCTAAGCTAGCGCCTAACAGGCTCTAGAATTAATCCGCCAAGTAACCCACGCCCAGTTCTCTATGCACAGAGAATGAGGGTGCTGAATTGGGAAGGCCAAGAAAAGACTTTCAGAAACAATTTTCTATAATTTGGAGATTGGTCACATCAGCCCATGCCCATAGACTGGCCCCATATTTTGCAATGGATTACCTTTAGCGCTATAAAAAACGATCCCAGTTTGCTGTCGCTTAAATGTTTGAGGGAACTGTGATAGAGCACCCTGAGCCTCTGACATTGTAGTTTTTCTGCTTGCCACGTGCATGCCTCCCTGTAGACTAGATATGATACATAGCCATGGTAATCAAACTTTGGACTAACTTTGATTATGTTTTCTCCACTCTGAAAACAAACAGTCTGATTCACTTTCGGCCTGTCTAATTAATATTGCAGACTTCGGGGCGTTGATGGCCAGGTCCAAGCTATCCATATGTACGGTGTATAGTTAAAGGGGTCAAGGCTAACCCCTCTTGTCCCCCATCAGACCCTCTTGCTCCTCAAGAAGCACTGGGTTCGGAGAGATAATCAAACCTTCCAAGATGGCTGCCGCCTTGCCTCGATGCACACCAGGCTCCCAGGCTGCTCTGGGCCTGCAGCACCATGATTGGCGGGTGGACCAACTTGAACTCTCCAATCTTCTGTGCCGGCAGGCAAAGCTGGCCCCCACAGAAGGCCAACACATAAGGCCTCAACCAGCAGTCTAGCCGTGTCAAGTGCGAAGCTAAACATGCTTTGCATTATGGACAGATCCCTATCTGCAAAAAGGGTGGTAAGGCTATGGCTTACATGTACTGCAACGCTGATCCAGACAGTTTGTCAGTTAATAATGATGCACCTGTAAAAATGTATGTTCATCTCTACTGCTCATCTATTATCCCTCTACCAGCCCCAACAACCGTCCTTAAGTCAGCT
Organism: Ambystoma mexicanum; assembly: GCF_040938575.1. Taxonomy (NCBI): domain Eukaryota; kingdom Metazoa; phylum Chordata; class Amphibia; order Caudata; family Ambystomatidae; genus Ambystoma; species Ambystoma mexicanum. The sequence goes on along the minus strand of NC_090927.1, from coordinate 579,550,843 downwards.
ACAAGTAGTGCTAGAGCAGCCCATGCTGCCCAGTCATGCTTGCTGAAGCGCTAAAACTGTTTCCTCAACATGTATGTATGCCTATTTTCTCATTCCTTATTTCCTCTGCCACCCCTCTATGCTAGAGGCTATGTAGAGCCAACACGCGATGTACAGTTTGCTTTTAAAAAGCAAGATAAGCATCACGTTTTACAACCTGGTGTGTCTATGAAATGCCATATACCGACAAGCTGCAACACAAGCACATTTCAAAGTGCTAAGGTTAGCTGCAGCACAAACAATATACCAAACACTAGCTTTGCACTCTGCACGCCCTGAGTACCTGCTTCTGAAACTCGATGTGCAAGCGCATTAATCAAGAGGAGCCCGCACAGCGGCCAAGTTTTGTTTCCGAAACGACACCTCCCAGAATCCGCTTCATGTGCGCAGGTGCGAGAAGCAAGTCCTCGACGAGATGGTCAGAAACAAAGGACCGCAGGATTATTTGCACATACATGGCTAAATACATCCATGCTACTGAAAGCACATTTTTGGCGATATAATGCCGATATAAGGCCCATCTGGACACCAACCACTTCCCATCACAGTTGGCCAAGCCTCTCTCAAACAGGGCACACCCTTATACTCAATCGCCCTGATCACAGACACTCAGCCCCTCCTGACCTGCACCCTCATCAATGCGCACTCTCTACTTGCTCATGCACTGGATCTTAATAATCTGATTACCAAACACAACTTCAACATACTAGCCATCTCTGAGACCTGGCTTCATGAGATCTCTGGCCCTGCCCTATCCCTAGCCATACCCACCGGATACACATCTTCCAGAACAACAAACCCACTTCCAGGGGAGGTGGTGTCACACTTATAGAAACTCCCTTCCACTCAGACGGTTCAGCACATCCATCGATAGCAACATAGACCTACAATCACTCAAACTCACCTTCACCCACTTGCACAATCAACTTCCTACCGCCCACCTGGCCCTTCTCAGAACTTTAACGTAAACCTACTTCATATCCTTCAGGATAACATTAAAGCCTCCTTCAAAATGATCTTGTTAGGAGACCTCAACTTGGGCTTCCATGACCCCAACAACATCATTATACGACGCCCTTGACATCCTAGGCTTCAGTCAGCGCATCACCAATCCCACCCACAGGAAAGGACGCACACTAGACTGGATTGCCGACTACAACTGCAAGGTCGCTACTAGCGCCAACATGCCCTGTCCCTGGTCGGACCACTACATCATCCACTACTCTCTCCCAGAGCTGAATACCCCCACAAACCACACCCAATCTACTAACTCCTGCAGTTACACAAAGCTCACAGAAGTTCACCAGAGACCGCATCTTGCCTCTGCTCAACATCCCATGCCTTCAACCCCGTTCTCCACCAACCCCAAGCCATAAGTGGATACATAAACCTCAAACCTCTCGAAAGCAGTGAACACCATACCCCCCCTAGTGCTACATAAAACCAAAACATTTAGACATTCCAACTCCTGATATACCCCCGATCTACTAGAACTACGTAATCAGACACGCAAAGCCCAGTTAACCCGGCTAAAGAATTCCATTGACACAGTGAAAGAAGTGTGCACCGTTGTTGCCTTACCGCCATATTTGTAATGAGGCCCATTGTTTGGTATGTGGTGTGTTTATTGATCAGGGTGGGATTGTGCATAGATCTGTCTTAACCAACGACACGAAAAACAACCAGGCAGGCTATCCTTGACAAATATCTACAACTGTAGCTACAATATGTACAACTCTATGTCAATGACCTGTCCGAGATGTCCATTAAGGTAACCACCCCCTTACAAGGGAATTGCACTTTGGACGACAGCCCAGAGAAAGGTGCAAAAATACAAACTGAAATTCCTCTGGAGATTCTGAAAAAGTCATCATCGTTCGTCTATAAACGCCATTCTATGCCCATTATTCAAGTACCCCCCACCGAGAGATCCATCCCACAATCATCTGTTTCTGGACCTCAGGTCTGACGGGATAGGAATAATTGTATTGACAGCAATACCTTAATAACTAATCGGCATGGACTGGAAGATGAATCAATTTTATTTAATGGACTGACATTAATGGTGGCTTTATTAAATACTCGCTCCTTAGGGAAATCAGCCATTGATGTCCATGAATTTAGATTAAATAGAGGGATAGACATCATGGCTATAACAGAAACCTGGCTCAAAGATTCCAGTGGTTCTGTTATTCATTTGGCTACCCCGAAAGGTTTTGTTTTTTATGTTCAAAACAGAGATCAGGGAAGCAGGGGAGGGGTCGCATCATTGTCAAAGAGGAACTAGATGTTTTCAGATATTCGGTACCTGTGAAGGTTGCAAAGACTTCTTAAAATGAACCCATCCCTTGTATCAGCCACCAAATGAAAGGCCTAATTTTAATGATGAACTCACAAGCTTATTGGCAGAATTTAACACAACTAACTCATCTACCTTATTGATGGGGTACAATAATAGTTGGAAAGGTAGTCGAGTGGATACAGAAGCTATCTCACTTGAACAATCCTTGAAAAACATTGAAGTTACGGTCCATAATGATAAACCTACACACAATAAAGGCAGAATTCTTGATTGGGTCGCCTCAAGAAATGTACAGATTGATTCTATCACCACTGAGCCTTGTGTCTGGTCCAATCACTCATTGATTAACTTCCAAATCCATTTACCAGGGATGCTGCTGCTACAACTTAACCCACTTCAGACTGTTACTAGTAAACTCCTGAAAGAAATCAGACAAGAGGATTTAAATGAATGTTTTCATAGCAATATGGAGAACACTTCGGACTATGATTCTCCAGATAGTCTAGCAATACGGTATAATCATGACTTACTAGATATGCTAGATAAAATAGTACCCATGAGGACCAAGATGGTAAGAGATCGGCAGATCCACCATACCTGGTTCTCTCCCCCCGAGCTTGTTAAACACAAGCAGGAAAAGAGGAAGGCTGAAAGATATTGGTCTAAAAATATGACTGAGGAAAATAAAGCTGTTTGGAAAAGCATTGAGAAACAGTACAGATAAGCAATTCTTGAAGGGAAATTGAAAACTCCAGTAATAATACTAGGGAACTCTTTGATATTTTAGAACAGAACTCTTTGATATTTTAGAACCCTGGTGAACTCTCAACTTAAATCAGAGGCCTTTTTCCCCACTACAGAGTACTATGAATATACAATTGACATTTGACAATACAATCACTGGTGCACAAGCTAAGATCGCCGCTGAAGCCATTCCCACTGTGTTATCCTCATTCGACACGTTAAGCTGAGAGGGGAAATCACTCGCATTTTGCTTTTCAGCCTAGCCAGGTACAGACAATACAGAAAATATTGAAAAAGATGTGCCCTACATCTTGTGCAGGAGACACAATTGCTGCTAAAATAATACTGGAAAATATTAGTGTCTTTGCCCCTTTCTTAACACATTTTACCAATGCCACCTTTCTTTACAAGACCATTCCTAATAGTATCAAGGAAGTTGTGGTTACCCTTCTGTTAAAAAAGCCAGCCTAGATCCTAAAGATGCAAGCAATCTTAGACCAACAACAAATGTGCCGTTTCTTTTAAACATTGTGGATAAGGTGCCACTATACAGCTGCAAGAATATCTGGATGAGTCTAATATTATACACCCCAGACAGTGTGACTTTCGATCAAACCATGGCACAGAACGTGCGCTACTGGACCAGCAGACGCAGATGATGAACATTGTAGATACAGGGGTAACTATGCTGCTTAACGCATTGGCAGCTTTTGACCTCCTAGATCATAAAAACGCCTCGCCACCCTATCTTCGGTAGGGCAATGCTCGGCATCCACAATTGAATGGATTGAATCATTTCTTGCCAATAGGCTGTGGGGGTAGGGCTCCTCCACTCATCAAACATCTATCTGCGGCATCCCGCAGGACGCTTGCCTTTTTGCCGACACTTTTAATATATACCTGTATCCCTTATGTAGTATCTCTGATGCCAAAGGAGCAATATTCACTAATTATGCTGATGATATGCAGCTTCTGATTGAGCTAAGCAGTAACTATACCAAAGATGTAAGTAAAGTTCAAAATATATACAAACTGCTCAAAGACTGGATGACAGCGAGTAGTCTTTGCCCGAACCGTGCAAAGACGAGAGTTTTTAGTTTTGAGATCCCCCAGGCTAGAATGAAACTGGATACCTGCTTTCAGAAATTTTTATTGATGGACTTTGTATCAAAACACAGGACAAGCTGAAGACGCCTAGGGCCTCATCCCGAGTTGGGCTGTAGCCCTTAAATGCGGTGATAATGGTATTACAGCCACATTTAAGGGCTGGCCCTATCATGAGTTGTACGCTAAATCGGCTGTTTTACCTCCAGCTTTTTTCTGGAGGTGAAAATCCCTGTTTTCGGCAGTATTACAGCCGGCTGTATTAGCCCGCAGTATTAGCACCAAAAATTCCCCATTGCATCTGATGGACCCAATCAGGAATGGGGATTTACCGTTAAGGCCGAACCCGTGATCCGGTGGTAATACCACCGGGCCGGTTGGTGCTAGGGCTATTACAGTCGGCGGTATTACAGTCAGGAATACAGCCCAACTCGTGATGAGACCCCTGGTGTGGTCGTGGACTGCACCTTAGGGGCGGATTAAAATGTGGCTTCAGCTATCAAAAAATCCCAATATCATCTCAAATTACTCAGGTTAGTAAAACCCTATGTTACAAGTAAGAATTGCGAAACGCTGGTGCGGGCCACCATCCTACCTCGATTGGAGTACTGCAATGTCCTCCTCCGTGGTGCAAGTAAGAACTTCATAAGGAAATTGCAAACTGCAAAATGATGCGATGCGTATCATTAAAAATATTCCTAAAAGGAATCATATCATATCACAGCGGCAAGGTAAGACCTCCATTGGTTGCCAGTTGAGTCCAGGATTTTGTTTAAAATCAATTAATTGGCACACAAATGTTTGCATGGAACCACCCCTATATACCTCAATGAAATTCTATCCCTGCAACTGCAAGGGAAATCGACTAGATCCAAGGACACCTAACGGCTAATATGCCCTAAGGGGAAAAGAACTAGAGGGAAGGACCGTCATTCCCTGTTCAGGCTACACGTGCATGGAAGGTATTGCCAGTGGATCTTCGGAGAGAAAAGAGTCTTTTTGCATTCCAGAAATGCTTGCAGACATTACTTTTCAATTAACACTCATAGGGCCTCATTACGAGTCCGGCGGTAACCCTGCCAGTGATACCGGTGGGTTGCCGCTAGACGCGTGTCATTTTACTGGCACCTAGCTTGCCGGTGCCACTAGGACATTACAAGTCCCTTCAGGACGGCAAGCTAGGTGCCAGTAAATGTTGTTCCTCATTCCTGTGGCGTCCCATGGGTTTTAATCGGTCTTTCTAAATCGATCATAATTGTGGACGGGTTAAAGAAATTAAGAATTTCACTTGATACCATGTTTTTGTTCCCTGCCAAATACTCTCTCATCTCTCCCCCTGCCTATCCAGTTCCCATCTGACACTCTCCCCTACTCAGTGTCATCTATGGCCCTTCTCACACCTTCTCTACTTTCTCCAAAACTGCAATGGCGCTCTTCTCAAACTGCCAAGCATCTCTTAACCACTCATGTCTTCTATGAACTGAACTAACATGTCAGCATCCCCTTTGGTCTCCCCAACTTTACTTGTTTAACTTGGCTAACAGGATTCGTTCCTCTCCTCAATTCCCACCTACTGGGATGGCTGATGTAAAACAGGGCCATATTTAAATTTATTTTCCTAGTTCACAAATCTATACACGGTAAGGCACAACTGTTTCTAGCCAAGTCTACAAGCCTTCTGGTAATCTCTACTCTTCCTCCTCGACTACCCTTGTGGCACCTCACTCTGCCTGTGATTCCTCTTGCTACTGTTCTTTCTCCCTTCTTCCTCCACTTGCTTGGTATTCTCTTCCCCAGCACATCCAAGAAACAATCCACACCGATTTGTTCTAAACCAAACTTAAAGCCTACCTGCTCGCCTCTCAGTTACCCTCTTAACCTACCTCTCATCTACCTTCTAGCTAACATTTTTCCCTTGACTCTAACCTGCCACTGCCCCTCACTTTCTCTGGCTCCACTCTAGAACATCATTCATCATGGTCACATCCATAACACTTCTGGCATATTGCCTACCTGCATTTAAAAATGTCTAATGTTGATTGTCCTTAATCCCGCCCCTCCCCCCGCCACCTTGACGTTTTTGCATTAAGATCAGGCACTTTAGAGTGACACTCCTTGTTACCTTTACGACACTGGCCACGTCAGGTACTTTGGCCAAATAGGATGGTGGTGTTAGGGCAAGTACCTTGAAAATTTAAAAGGGAGTTAGGCAGTGTTCCAGATAAGATTTGGAAATGGGAGCGTTTTATTCCCTATTTTTTAAAGTTGGGAATAAAATTATTTTTTACGGAGTAAAAATGTAAGGCCACTTCCCAATGAGAGTATGTTATAAGTGAGTGAACATTTTTTAACTGAAAAACAGAAATGGTTGTGTAATAATTATTTCTTTGCACATAGGTATTCATGCACATTAAAATATGTATGTTTTCTTCTACCAATCAGGCTGTTAAAATTGTAGTTTCTTCCTGTGGTACTGCATGCACTACTGGTAAAAAAATATCCATGGAGCTTTGACGGTGAAAGCAGGGGTGCACGATTGTACATATATTTTGTTGGGATTATTTTTACTCCCTACTTTTATTTTTTGGGAGCATTTGCCAATTTTCCAGGCGTAAAAGTGGCCGATACAACCCTTATCTGTAGGACTGGAGTCAGGGTTCACCAAAATAGCACAGATATGAAAGAAATGTCCATGCATCCACCACCAAACAAGCTGTTCTACATGAAAAATTGCTTTTAACGGTACTATAGTGTAATTGAGCAAGACATTAAAAATATCTTGAGCACTATACAGAGTGCAAGTTGGTTGCGGCATGTCCGATCAATCTTGCTGATGGCAGGTTGGAAACTTAGTGCAGAATCAATTGTGAAACCCAGATTGAGCAGAAGAAATCATGATGGGAAATTCCCTAGAGGAGCAAAAGAGAGAGCAAAGATTGATTCCATAGTGCACAAGGAGAGGAAATTGGTAAAAGAAATCCTGTTTTCGTGGGATTTAATTTTAGCAATGTGACACCCAATTATTTTGCCAAGCAATGTCCTTGATAGTAAGGCAGCCATGCGGGTGCACAACATCCACCAGTAAAGGCACTCTGAGATAACATTTGGTGTTATCTGGTGGAGGAGAGGCACAGGTCCCCAACACCAGATCTCCCAATGTCTCTATGTAGATGTTAAATAGCATGTGAACAGGAAGCAATCCTTTAACTTCCACATTGTACTGGAATGAAGGGATTTAATTTGAACCTACCGGGATAAATTGAGATATGCCGGATAGAAGTTAGGAAAATCAGCCCAAAACCTGGCAACAATACCCATCCAGTTTGTTAAGGTGGAAATAAAAGGCCCTTGGTAGACTGTGTCAGTAGCGACTGAGAGATCCAACAGCACAAAGAGACAGACATTCCCACCATCCAGCATTCTCATGGCATCGTTGTGAACCTAAAGAGTGGTCATCTCAGTGACATAGTCTGGCCAAAAATAAGATGGATAGTGTTCGGGAAGGGTCTGTGGACAAATTACGTTGCTGCTTTTCTGCTGCATACTTTCAAAGGAACATGCTTGGCTCGATAGGCCAGTTACGTATCAATCATCACAGATCCACTGAGAATGTTTCATGGTTCCCACTAAGGTACAGGGCCTAAATGTCTTTCATAGTTAGACAATTTAGATCAACTGTGTCCACCGGCATCCTAGACAGCCACTAAGTTGCAATGGCCATAATCATAGCAGCATGACTCTTTGGCCTACGCCTGGCTCTTGACCTCATGGCCTCGCATATGCGGCCCTGGAGTGTATTGTTTGGTGCTTTGGCTAGTTTTCAGTATGCTATAAGACAGCTAGATTGTATCTTCTGTTGCATGGGCAAGATGTTCTACTCAAGGTAGACCCTTTCCATAGATGTCCAAGCGAGAAGCCTCAAGAGATTGTCCAGCAATGTCAGCTCAAGTTTTCCCACCCTGTCTAAGTGGGTCATGGCCCACATAACCGCGCAATACATGATAGCGGAATTGATCTTGGTCTGGTACAGCTGTAATATGCTCGCAACAGAGTACCCCCTCCTTTGTTAGCAAATGCGGCAATTCGACTCAGAGTCGATAGTGAAGAGGATCTCACTTGTTCAAAATGCTCCTGATCCTTTTATTTATTGCCAAGGTTTATCCCCAGATATTTATAATCAATATTCCAGTTTTCTTTTTGAGTTTTCTTTCTGGTAGGGCTAAAGACCATACTTTTGGTTTTAGAGGTGTTAACTATTAACAAATTGAGATCTGCATATTTCGAGGGGACTGGGTCCTCCGACGTAGTCCATATCTATGACAATAATCACCACAGCTGTGCTGCTTTGGAAAATCTTCCTGCGTCGATGATGTCGATACGCCGCCCTCGAGGACCTCCTCCGACGGCGGACGTCACTGGATGTTATAAGTAGGACGCACGACGCCCGTAGCCTCAGTTCCGTTTTTTCCACGAACGTGTTCGCTTCGGGAATCTCGGCGTGCCTCAACTCTTTGTATCTGTTGTTTCTCGGTTCTTCGAACCTGTTCGTTTTGTGAAGTTTCTTCTTCGTGAAGGATGTCTACCTTGTCTTCCACCCCGCGTCCGGGATTTAAGAAGTGCGGGGACTGTGGGTCCAAGATGTCGGTTACGGACTCGCACAACACCTGCCTCTGGTGCCTTGGGGAGGCCCATGACACGGATGACTGTGTGGACTGCCAGTCGCTCACGTCTACAGCCTTGCGGGAGCGCAAGAAGAAGTTATCGGTAGGTAAGGTGTCTAAGCCACGGAAGTCGAGGTCTGTGGGGCTTTCAACGGACGATTCGAGAGGCGACTCTCCACGTTGTCGTCGGAATTCCAGTGGGTCTCGGTCCCGGAGCCACTCCTCTGCCTCTTGGAGGCACTCCCGGAAGCACCGTCATCGGTCGCCTTCCCCGTCCTCTTCCGAGGACTCTGCCCATCGGCGGGTCGCTTACCCTACCAAGCAGGCGACGCCGGAGGAATGGGCTTCCTTCGGGAAGAAAATGTTAGCTATTCTCGAAACGCAGGGCACTGGTCCGTCCGCGCCTCCGATTGGGGTCGGTCGTGATCGGTCGTGATCCACCGCTAGCACGCCTTCGGGCTCGGGTGGTTGGCACGATTCGCGGGAGAGGTCCCGCTCGGACAAGGGGAATCGTTCTCGTCATGCCTGGTCCAGGTCCCGGTCCTCGACGTGCTCGAGACAGTGTGAACCTGTGATGTCTTTGAGGAAAACGTTGACGCCGGTGGCGCAAGTCGTCGGCGCCCAGGCTGTCGAAGGACAGGCTCGGGGCTCCGGCCTCGAGGCCTGTGTCGATGCCATCGATGCTGTCTGCGCCGCGTTCGGCGTCGACGCCGATTCACTCGATGCCCTCCACGCCTTTCGAGGCTGTGTCGACGGGGGTACCCCGAGGCTCGGTGGAACCCCCTAGAAAGGCTCTGGCCAAGGTCAAGCATGGCTTTGGTTCACATTCTGTGCCTTCTTACCGCCATATTGAGTTTATTTCAGAGGTGGATGAGGGCTCTGATGATGGCATGGTTCCTAATACGGTGCCAGACGAGATTCTCTCGGGCCATAGCCAATTTGAGGACCTGAGGCAGTCCCTGCACGATGCTAGTGGGCTGGACACCTCTCTGGAGGTGGAGTTTTGTAGGCCTGAGCCTGGCACTCATGCCGACTCCTCGTCTGCTCCCCCGGGGGAGTTTCTTCAGGATGACCTTACGGATATCCTCGACCTTGGTCCACCAACTGACCCGGTAATGCCGTTTCATATGGCTCTACAGAGGAGGGTGGCAGCGGCTTGGACTGCTCCGGAGAGTCTCCACTAGTGGGCAAGTCTTTGCCGCGAAAAAACCACCCAGCCAGTAGCAACCCCTGCTACTTGTTCAAGCACCCCACTACGGAGAGTTTGGTGGTGCAGGCGGCTATGGCCCCGGCAAAGCAGGAGTCGTATCCTACCATCCCCCCTGATGGGGACGACAAGCGTTTTGACGGCTGGGCGAAGAAAGTGTTTTCTTCAGGGGGTATGGCGCTTCAGGCGGCCAACTCCGTATGTGCCTTTTCACGTTTCACGAACACTCTGTGGAACTGTGTTTCCTTAGCGACTGAACATATTCCCGAAGGGGACGAACGGGATGGTTTCCTTGCCATGGTTCAGGATGGCAAGGATGCCATGTGTGAGGCCGTTCAGTCGGGTTTGGACATGGCAGATTGCGTCAGCCGGTCCATGGCGGCGAGCACCGTGATACGCAGGTTTGCGTGGTTGCGGAAGTCGGGGTTTGCTCCTGATGTGCAGGCCTGGCTCCTCAACATGCCCTTTGACGGGGAACATCTTTTTGGCAGCAAGGCTGACGAGAGCCTTGAGAGGTTGCAGACCTCAAAAGCTGCAGCAAAGTCGTTGGGCGCTGCAGTTCGAAAACCTCTGTCTTTTCGTCCTAGGGGACAGCAATGGAGGGGATGTTCCTTTCGTTATTACTCATCCTTTGGTAAAGCGAGAGGAGCGGCCAGCCAAAGGGGCCACCGTAGGAGTGCCAGAGGTGGAAAACAAGGTACTCGAGGTGCCAAGGCCGCTTGGGCTGTTGCCTCTTTGCCCTCAGGCAACGCCACAGCCGCTTCAGCTCACTCATGAGACCATGTCCCATAGTTGGCCGGTTGGGGGAAGGCTGGCGCGGCATCTTACAGAGTGGCGCGCCATTACTTCAGATGTGTGGGTTCTGAAGATCATAACCCACGCCTACTGTCTTCCTTTCCGGCAGAGGCCTCAAGACAATCCACCAGGGAATCTCTCTTTGAAGAGTCCAGATCCGCTCCTTGCGCAGGAAATTCAATCCCTGCTGGAGAAAGGTGCCATAGAACTGGTGCCTGTAGCGGAGAGGAACAAGGGATGGTATTCCCCTTATTTTTTGATTTCCAAGAAAGACGGGGGCTTGAGACCCATTATGGACTTGCGCAGTTTGAACAAACTCCTCAGGAAGGACAAGTTCAAGATGGTTACTCTTTCTCAAGTCCTCCAGGCCCTTCAACTTCAGGACTGGTTGGTGTCTCTCGACCTCAAGGACGCTTATTTCATGTGCCGATACATCCAAAGCACACAAAGTCCCTGAGGTTCGCGGTTGGCGACTCACACTTTCAGTTTTCGGGTCCTGCCGTTCGGATTGACCTCCGCCCCAAGGGTTTTCACCAAGCTCATGGTATTGGTGGCAGCGCACCTCAGGAAAGGGGGGATTCACGTCTACCGCTACATGGACGATTGGTTGATCAGGGCGCGCTCTCCCGAGCAAGTCCTGGATCATCTGTCAGTCATCTGCCACTCCCTCAACAAGCTGGGCTTCTCCCTCAACTTAAAGAAGTCCCATTTGACACCAACTCAGAGGCTCCAGTACATTGGAGCAGTGCTCGACACGTCCCTGTGGCAGTGTTTTCCTCCCCAGGTGAGGGCTCATCACATTCAGCAGATGGTGCACAAGTTTCAGCTTGCCCAGAGTCTCCCAGCGTTTGAGTTCTTGAGATTGCTCGGCCTCATGGCATCCTGCATTCTTCTGGTGCCAGAGGCCAGGTTGCGGATGAGATCTTTGCAATGGGCACTCAAGCTCCAGTGGTCTCAGTCCTCCGGCAGGATGTCGGACCCTGTTCAGGTGCCGTCCTCGTTCACCCAGGACCGTCTGTGGTGGGCCGTCGAAGACAATCTGATGAGGGGGGCTCCATTTTGGCTACCCTGGCCAGAGGTGACGATCGTGACGGACGCATCCCTCACGGGATGGTGAGCTCATTCCAACGAGTTGACAGTCAGCGGTCGTTGGTCTCCGTCGGAGTCCAGACTCCATATCAATCTGTTCGAGCTTAGGGCCGTCAGGCTAGCCCTGAAGGCTTTTCTGCCGACTGTGCGAGGGAAGAATGGCCTGATCCTAATGGACAACACGGTGACCATGCACTACCTCAACAAAAAAGGGGGGCAGGGTCACTTCCTCTGTGCAGGGAGGCGATGCAGCTCTGGTTCTGGGCAATCCAGCAGGAAGTTTCGATCTCGGCAGTTCATCTGGCTGGAGACGAAAACGAGACAGCGGACGCTCTGAGCAGGCAGAGCGCGATCTCTCACGAGTGGGAGTTGGCTCGGGAGATTCTCCTGGAGATCTTTGCCCTTTGGGGGACCCCACAAGTGGATCTCTTCGCCTCCAGTGTCAACCGGAAGTGCGAGAGGTTCTGCTTGCGAGAATTTCCTCCGAAAGGAGCCTTAGGAGACGTGTTCGTGTTGGAGTGGTCATTCCCACTGCTGTACACGTTTCCTCCAGTCCCCGTCATTCCGCAAGTGCTGTGGAGGTTACAGAGGTTCGGTTCCCGGGTGATCCTCATTGCTCTGGCGTGGGCCCGGAGGACGTGGTACCCGGACCTTCTCGACTTGTCCATCTGCCCTTCACATCGTCTTCCCTACCGAGACGATCTGCTCTCATGGGAGGGGGTCAGATTCTCCATCCAGAGTACATATTCCTCAACCTTCACGCTTGGTTTCTGAAAGGTTGAGGTATAAAGATTGGGACCTCCCTGAAGACGTGATGGAGGTGTTGCTCTCGGCCAGACGGCCAGCGACAAAGTCCTTGTACCGTTGCTGTACGTTCTGCGACTGGTGAAGGGTTAAGAATGTGGATCCTTTTGCATGTGACATACCCATGGTTCTGTCTTTTTTTTGCTTTCTTTGGACCACAGGGGCCTTCAAGTGGGTACCATTAAAGGTTACCTGGCCGCGCTGTCCATATTTAAGCGCTCGTCTGAAGAGTGTTCCTATTTTAAAATTCCTTTCATTTCTCAGTTTCTGAAATGGCTCACTAATGTGTTCCCTCCGTCACCTTGCCAGGTGCCCGGTTGGGATTTGAACCTTGTTCTCAAGTTTCTAATGGGTGCTCCGTTTGAGCCTTTGCATTCATGCCCTTTGAGACTGTTAACTCTTAAAACTGTGTTTTTGGTTGCGGTCACTTCCGCTCGTAGAGTTGAGTGAGTTACATGCACTTTCAGTTAAGCTACCATTCACTGTGCTTCATAAAGACAGGGTTGTCCTTGGAGTTCGTCCTTCCTTTCTTCTGAAGGTGGTGTCGGAATTTCATTTATGCCAGAAGGTTGTTCTTCTGGCGTTTTATCCTCCTCCACATCCTGGTAAGGAAGAGGAGAGGCTCCATAGGCTTGATCCTAGGAGAGCATTAAGCTTTTACATTTCACGCATGTCCCGGGTCAGAGTGGACCAACTCTTCATTGGTTACGCTGGAAAGCGTTTGGGACAAGCTGTGACGAAACAGACTTTGTCTCGCTGGATTATTTTGGCTATCTCTGAGTGTTACCGCTTGGCGGGTAAGGACCCACCGGTCGGCTTACGGGCCCATTCTACCAGGGGTATGGCTGCCTCTACTTCCCTACAGAGGGGTGTTCCTATTCGTAACATATGTGATGCAGTCACCTGGGCTTCGGTACATACTTTTGTACATCACTACTCCCTTGATTCCATCTGCGGGCTGGATCTGGCCTTTGCGAAGGCGGTCCTTTACTCAGCAATTTGATTGGGCATTCTAAATTTCTGTTTTCTAAATTCTTTTCCCACCTCCTTGCATTGGTACTGCTTTGGGAGTCTGTCATAGATATGGAATACGTCGGAGGACCCAATCCTCTCGAAGAACAAGTTACTCTCTTACCTGGTAACGTTCTTTCCATGGGATGGTCCGACGACGTATTCCATATCGCTCCCTCCCTGCCTTCCCCGCTACAGAATTTCTTATGCGATTGCAGCTTACGTTTCCGCAAGACTTTGTGTGGTCAGACTAGCAGAAGACTGGTGCCACACGTTCTGGGGAAAAAACTACAACTGAGGCTACGGGCGTCGTGCGTCCTACTTATAACATCCAGCGACGTCAGCCGTCGGAGGAGGTCCTTGAGGGCGATGTATCGACGTCATCGACGCAGGACGCAGACGTCGAAAGATTTTCCAAAGCAGCACAGCTGTGGTGATTACTGTCATAGATATGGAATACGTCGTTGGACCATCCCATCGAAAGAACGTTACCAGGTAAGAGAGTAACTTGTTCTTCTACAGCGTATTCAATGCATTTTGGAGACCAATTGGACAATCTATAAAATACACTGCATGAGAAAACCCTGTGAAGGATACATCACAAAGTAATCGAAGAGGGTGATTGAGACATATCAAGGAGTAAGAAACCTGGTAAGAGAGTACACCAGGTAGTCTATCAAGAATCAGACTGTCAGCTAAGCTACTTTGTATACTAATTACATTTGATCTAATAGGAACTTAAGGAAACAGTATAAAGCTGAGTGAAGAGAAATTTAGGGGGAGCTAACCACCCCCTGGAATTGTGAACTTTATCCTCCTCAAACCTTTGTGTTGGAGTTACGCATTTTCCTTTTTGAACATTAGTACACCTTTCAAGGCCAAAGCCATTTCCCTTTTCACCTTATATTTAATTTTCAGAATGTGAGGGTCAGAAAAGTACGTTGGACACAGGACAGTTTGCTTTGGACATCTTGAAAAAAGGACCGACCAATTAGTTTTGTTTTAGGTAGGAAAAACACCTCTTAGAGCTGGGACAGAGAGGCATTATCCACATACATTTTCGTTTAATAAAAGTCTATAGCCAAAATCATGAATCACCTGTGTCCGAGTTTCATTCCTGACCCTTCAAAGCATGGAGAGCAAATGGGAAGATTATCTCATGGACTCGTCACAGGATTTCTTTTTAAATGTATGTTTATTATTGGAGCATTTCTATAATACAACAAAACACAGACAAGGGCGGCATATTAGATTTAACATTTCAGCTTGCGCTCGGGGGTCATGCCTGTGTTACCAGACTTCCATCAGAAGGATTCCAATTACTTAATGAGGGATACACCTTGCGATTCTTGGTAGGTCGGGGTCATCAGGTGACTATAACAAGTAACACTGGTATGGAGCCCAAATATCCAGGGGTTGTGCATTCTGGGTCTCCATATCTAACAATATGCTATATTGGATAGCGAGTGTTTAATTGTGGGAGCCAGGGTCTTCCATGCAATCACAACTCTCAGTTAAACCAAGACCATCTTGAGCCCTGTCAGTTTCCAAGCAGATCTCGGTATGGTTTGAGTAAGTCACAGCAGGGCATCATCGAGTGCATTACAATTTGTTATTTTATAATAGGCACTGTAACCGCAAATACCCCCTGCAACAATTAGAAATTTGATGGGCAGGACTTTGTCAAATGTACAAAGTCTGCAAGCAGTACCTTGCAGCATGCACATTCATAACGTATAGACACACTTCAAATTACCTATACCTGGCATTCAGTGAAACTATTTTAGTTTGGCTAGTAATATACAGCCATTCTTCCTCTGAAATCTCGAAGTCCAAACTACTCTGCCATTTATGTTTTGAAGACATGCAACTATCAGGGGTCTCTTATGAGCCTCCCATATATACTAGAGACCAGATGATCCCCACCCCTGCAGGCCTTGATAATATCATGCAATAGAACGAGCATGGATGGCTACACAGATAAACTGTGAAACACCTCTTTAAGTTAATTTCTGAGTGCGAAATACAGGAAAGTAGGTGTCACCACTCACTTTAAAGGACTCTATATCTAGCAAAGTGCCCTTTGGGAAATTGTCTCTGAAGGTATCAAGGCCAGGTCATTTGGTAAGTCATATATAAGTTCTCTCAAATGTTATTTGTATCCACATATTTGACTGGCAATAGAGGGGAGTACAATCGAGCCACTCCTTGCAAGGCCACTATCTTCCTCCAGGCATCAATCGTTCACACAACTGCATTGATCGAATTTCTCTTGTTCTTGAGGCCAGATAATACCACAGTTTGTAGCATTGTTGGGGTAGCTATTGCTCTTTCTAACTGCACATGTGGTCTGTCGGGCCTATCGGGATACTAGAGTGCCAAGAAATTAGCCTGCTTTGCTAAGTAGTACTTCTCAAAGTCAGGGAGGCCAGCCCTTCACTTGTTAAGGGCAACACTAGTTTATCCCATTTTATTCTCGCCCGTTTTCCGGGGTAGAATGATTCTAATAGTGTGCCCTTGAGGTGGGAGCAAAAACGTCCAGCGGAGACGGGGGCATATTCAGAAAGAGGCACATAAATATAGGGAGGACCCACCATCTTGATGAGTGCGATCCTACCAAGCAGGTACAGCAGAAGACCACACCACTTCAGCACCTGTAGCTTGAGTTTGTCGATCGCTCTGCTGTAGTTCTCTCTAAAGAGTAGATTGGTATCCCTCATGATTTCTGTCCCTAGATATTTGGTGTTATCCATTTCCCATCTAAACCCAAAATCATTTGTAAATGTCGGAGTGCCATCTGTTTTAGGGAATATCACTGTTCCCATGATTAATACGTAGCCTGAAATGCACGCCGAATCTGTTAACATGTTGCATCACTGCGGTTACATTTTCCTGCTGACTTTTAATGAATAATATCACATCATCCGCGTACAATGAAATGTTTAATTTGTGAGTGTACAATTGTATGCCCATCTGTATATGCAGCTCCCTTAGCAGAGCTGCGAGTGGTTCCATAGCCTAAGGCAATGGCATTGGCAAGAGAGAAGACAGCCTTGTCTCGTCCCTCTACCCATCATGAAGGGGATCACCAGCATCCCATTGACCGATATCCTGCACGCTGGGGCGTTGTTTAACACTGCAATCATAGAAACAAACCGCTTCCCTCAAACCCCAATTTGTTGAAAACTGCAAAGAAAAATGCTTGTTCAATCGAAACAAACACCTTTTTAGCATTGATAAGAACTGAAGTGATGGAGTTCTCTTATTCAGTCAAATTTAGCAGCGCAAAGAATCTGCGTAGGCTTTATGACCTATTTGGCGCTGGGATAAAGCCTGATTGATCGGCCAGTACTAGGGTCTGAATGCAGGGTAGTAGCCTATTCGCCATTAGCTTAGCCAGATCTTACTGTCTACATTTATAAGCAAGATCAGACAATAAGACGCGCATAAGTTTGGTTCCTGCCCTGGCTTATGTATTAAGGTAATTGTGGCTTCTCGCATCATCTGGGGAAGTGTTCTGTGTAGAATAGCTGTGAGGTAAATGTTTTGCAAGTGTGGAGCTAGAATATTTGCTTACGTTTTATAAAATTCAACTGTTAGCCACCGGTCCAGGAGCCTTAGATCCTGCCAGACTATGTATAACATCCAGTATCTCTTCAACCAATATGTCTAAATTGAGTATTTCCTGTTGTGCTTGTCATAACCAATATAGCCCTTTCTTCCAGATATTGCTGAATTTGATTGGTTGATGCCTCCTCCCTTTAGGTGTGTACAAGTTCTTGTAAAATTGCAAAAATAGCTCAATAATTTCAGGAGTCTCGTCTTTGCTAATGCTGTTCCTGTCCTTAATAGCATCTATATAACTTGTTTTCCTCTCAATAGAAAGTAACCTCGCCAATAGACCACCGCGCTTCTGACCCTCCCCACCGTACTTTCATATCTGATGTTGTCTACTCAAGTATTTATTTTCTCTTGCCGCATTGTCTATGAAATTTCTTAATTCTTGTTGTATTTCCTCCTCTGTTCATTTGTCTCCAGATCTGTATGATCCCAGACTTCCCGTAGTGTATAGTGGGAGTCAACTGAAACTTCATTATTGACAAAAAAGGAATCCATTTCACCCCCTAGGTCGCGCTTAAATGCCTCATCCTTCAAAGCATGCCTTTTGATGGCATTGCATGACCCGACCCACTAGTATTATTGGCGAATGGTCTGAAAGCATGCAAGGAAGTATTTCACAACTCTCCAGCTGTAATGTCGTCATTCTTGATACTAGCATGAAATCAATGCGTGAAGCTGTATTATGGACCCAAGAGTAGAACGTGCAGTGCCTGCATTGTGGGTGTCTGAATCATCACATGTATACCAAATCATATATTATAGAAATCTTTTTTATTTTCCAAACTGATTTAGATACCACCTTGGCCCCAGTGGAGGTTCTATCAAATTTGGTGTCGCGGATGGTATTAAAGTTGCCCCACTACACCACCATGGATTCTCCACAAAGAAGCCAGGGTGTTTAGCCCCAATTATAAAATTCTGAATTGTGGGCATGGCTAGTAAGAAGGGTAGCCGGGACCTCCACAATGTATCCCCCCACAACCATCCGTCACCTCCCCTCATCCTTTATCACCTCCCGGAGCGGAAATCTAATGGAACTGTGAATTAGGATCGCCACGCCCCTGGCATAGTAGGAACTGGATGAGTAGTATCTTTGGCACCCCCACTAGGATGCACATTTAGACTCTGAGGCATTAGTCAAGTGCGTTTCTTGGAAAAATGCAAAACATTTTTGGGTGCCCTTTCATGAATATAAGGAGTTTTCTAGTTGTATTGTCTTGATTAGAATCTAATATTCCAAGTGGCTACCGTAATACGAGAGTTTGCTCGACCATTACATGCCATTTCATGATCTCCGAATATTCACTGGCTACCACCTATTCCTCTGGCATTACCAATCCGCATCCCGATCACTGTACCGTAAACGTAATCCAGGTTCTACATTTACAAAATCCACCCCACCCACAATCAAGCATTACACGCAGGAGGCCACTCAACACGACCAATGTACCAGCACATACAAGTATGTTCCTAGATTGTTACGTTGCTTATAAACTCTTTACCCACAAAGCTTGGTTAATATATTCTGGGAATGCCTCCAACCATGCGATTCAAATCGGGCTGGCACAAATAAAACGCACATTGGTCAACTAAGACACACAGTTGTGTGCACCCCTCTTGTCTTTGTGTGCTCAGGTTGTGTATTTGTCCGGAAGTCCTTGCTCATCCCGAGATCTTAGTGGGCGTAGATTATCGGCAAAGACACTCGCAGCCCCTGGCATGGTAAAGAAGTGGACCATAAAATTGTACATCACTCTTAATATAGCCAGAAATAACATGGAGTATTTAATGTTCTTTCTCTCCTCTCAGAGTGTGTTTCACTCCCGCAAATGTTTTCCTGGAGGCTTGCACGGCTGCTGAAAAGTCAGGGAATATTTGGATCCGGTCTCTGTCAAAGGTCAGGTCGCCCTTTAGTCAGGCCAGTCTGAAAATGGTTTCCTGATCGCTATAGTTCAGGATATTTGCGATTATAGGCCTTGGAGGGGCCCCTGGGATCGTCCTAATTGCTGGAATTCTGTGTGCCTGCTCTACAATAAACATGGGCGATAATTAATCCTGGCAGAATATCTCTTTACACCTCTTTACCACAAAATCTTCAATTCATCCCTGTGATTGCTATTGTTTCACCCCAATCACCCTTATATTGTTTCTTCGACCATAACCTTCCAGGTCTTCATTTTTCGCGACTACCATCTTCAGAATGTCTTCCATAAGTTTAAACTTGGAGGATGTGTCTTCCGGATCAGAGATCCTATTTTCATCCTCATCTAGTGTTGTTATTCTTATCGAGTCTCATCTGAAGCAGATCAACTTTACTTGTAAGGGCATCTATTTTTTAATACGGTTTGCCTATGCCATCTTTAAGATGCCAGCTTTAGGTTGCAAGAGGATTTCTTTAACATCACAAGGGGTTTAAGAGTTACTTCCCATAGCCGCAGTGCCCTTTTCGGGCTCTAGTGATGCTTCCACTGGCATCTTTTGTTTGTGGGTCACAGACCAAGATTCAAATGGGAGCTTCTGTTGGTGTTTTTCACTTTTTTTCATTATAAGCGGCCCTCCCGAAGTCCTCTACCTGAGAAGATCAGAACAGTGGTTCCTGTATTCTTGTGCCAGCCACGCGCAACATCAGTCAGAGGCTATGCCTCTTACCTCGCTACAGCTCTGTGCTGCGAGCAGTTTGTGCTCACCGCCTTGGTGTGCTCCAGATATGGTTCAACAGGGAGCCAACGATGAGGCCCAGCTGCTATTTGAGGTCTGCAACTCTGGTCCCAGTGGCACGGCCAACCATCACGGGGAGATCCACAAGCAGCAGGCCTTACTCCCTCAGTGACCCACCCCAGACCTGGCCCATCGTGTTTGTCTCATCTGATGCATCTCATTCCAATTTGCTCCGAGGTACAAGAGCCATGTTCCTCTCTTCCGACTCACCCACCATGTCATAAAGCGGACTGAAGAGAGGGGGCAGCGAGAGACGGATAGCTCCAGTAGCACTTTGGGCTACTGATCTAAGGATCTACAGTGCCCGGGGAGCAGAGTCCTCACTCCTTCTGTGGAATGACTGCTTAAACACCAATACTGCAACGTTTCGTTCCAGGCCATCCGCAGCAGTTATACTTTGATCTGGTGGGGAAGAAAAATTGCTCAGGATATATTAGGATGCACAGGATATCGGCTGCTATCACAAAGCTCACACATGAATCGCCATCTGGGTGGGGCTCTCGAGCTCCCCCCAAGCCCACAGACTCATCACAGGATAAGGAGCCACTGCTTTCCACATCACCTACTTACGGCCAATCTAAAGACATTGCTGTCCTCAAAAGGGCTAGTTCGAAGCTCAACATCAAGTCACAGGAAGTAAAGATTTAATTCAGAGGACATTAGGTGAACCAAGCACATAGTACACTGCATACCCATTATGGATGTAGTCAGGAGACGAAGCATACCGTGTGCACTCCATCTGCAGCCAGATATGTTGACTACTGCTTTGAGAAGTACAGGCCAACCCCTCCCCATGATCAACTCTTTATCAGAGCACAGCCTAAAGCTAACTGCCTCTATTAGTAATAATGCCAGACAGCAGTATGGCAAGCCCACAGGAACATCAGAGAGGAGAAAAATCTGTCCAATTCCTCTTGTAGAATTAAAATTGAAAACAACCCATGTAGGGAATTATGATAGAACTAAGTGGGACGAGATGCAGGGTTTAATTAAACTGCTTTTTGTGGTTGTATGATTCTTGATCTGAGTGCTTTGTTAACAATACTTGTATACCACCCCCATAGATCCTGAAATCTGTCTTACTGTTCCGTCCATAGCAGCTTGAGAGTTTGTCTAGAACCATGTGTCGGATACCCTGTTCATCAACTATGGTGGCTTCTCCAAACCCCCTGCCCTCACAGGGCTGGTTCTGAAAATCCATTTTAAGAGATCTGTATGCCACAAGAGGGTACCATGTATGCAAGGATGCATACAATGGATGGTGCTTGTAGCTATTTCTTTTTTTTATTATTCGTTATGAGACATTTTTCTTATCCGTGCCAGACATCCCTTCCGAGGCCCTCATTTAGTTTGACTGCAAACCACAAGGTAAGATAAGGCTGTGGCAGGCATCTGGGAAAAGAAGACAGTGAAGAAAGTGGTAACGTGGGTCTGTTCGTTTTAATAAGTTGCTTCACTGTGCAGCCATAACATTTGACTATTCTAGATGTACAAATATTCATAAAAATCCACATTACATTAAGAATTGTTTCCACAAAAAATCCACATTCAGCACTACTGAAACAGTAGCATCCAAAAGTAAGGATTAGATATTTACAAGAATGTTTCACTATTTCATTGAATATTGACTAGATTTGAATCTCACAAAGCCTTTGGGATACCCACAAGCCAAATGGATGCTGACAAGAAGACATGCTAAAGTTCGATATATTCATGTTACCAGTGTGGTTAGATGGACAGATGTCAAGTGCCACACATGGACATCGCTTATTAATCAGATCCCCCAGCTTATTGCGACCCCGCAAAATGCTGCGAAAACTGACTTTAAAAAATGAAAAGCTCAAAGGGCCAGGTTCTCAAAACATTTTGGGACACAAGAAATGAAATGCATGAGCACATCTCATCACTTGCACCAACAACATGAGCAGCAAAATCCATAAAGAACAGAGAGGGCCTTTTTTTTTTTTACTTCTTTGTGCATTCTCGCAAATCAGGGGGCATCTGTGAGCATTTCAAAGCTCACTCCAAAGTCACAAACAGACTTGCTTTTAAATGTGCTGAAAACGAAGGCAACCCCATGCTCCTGCTTGTAATATGCGCAAGTGGAGCACATTGCATGACTTGGTCTTTCTTGACCCAGTGACAGAAAAGTTATGAACTACGGCTGTCTCGCTTGCATTTCTATTCCTTAAACTGGATAGAAGTGTTTTTTTATCACGTTTTACAGCTACAGCTCATTAAGGGCCCGTCACAGTGAAATGCGCTGGGAGCCAGTAGAACATTAATATTGGGGGAGCGCTCCTGACACTAATCTATTCAAGGCGGCTGGCCAGCACATCGTTTGGGCTACAGCTCAGCCCCCAGGAAATTTGTAGGTCACCTTTGGGGCATCTAAAAACAGCACATCCTCTGCTCCATTTTTAGATGCTCCATTATTTTGAGGCTTTGGCCCTAAATCTACATTAAAAAAACATTATCACTATATAAGGGTGAAAGGAGACAGAGGGGAATGGGAGAAAAGATGCAGGAGCAAGATAGAATGAAGGACTGTAGGCAGAACTGGGGAGCATAAGGTGTGAGTAGGGTGCATGGTTTGGAGTCTGGCAAGGACTGACGAGAGTTGTGACTTGGCAGTGTGACAGAGCACGTGAATTTGCACATGTGACTGGCAGAGTGAGCGGTTTGGGAGTGTAAATTGTGATGGGGAATTGGTGAGTGTGAGGAGTGTAGGTGAGTAGGGTATGTGCTTGCTTGGGTGATTGATAAACATAGAAGGGAAATATTTCAGCATTACAACTGACAATGATCAAATATGTTAATATTAAATAGGCACCCACATTAAACCAAAAACAAACGCTGTTCTGTCAAGCCAGTGACATCTGGGACTCTTCCTATTAAATTGATACAAAAGGAGCAAATAATGACAACTTGGCTCTCTTGTAGCCTCACCCACAGCCTCTTTCTTGCAACCTGGCAAATTTACATCCTCCAGTCAATGAAAAATGTGCTTCAGAAATGCTGCAATAAATACAAGTTTGTGCCGAAAAAAGTGCTTTTTTGTGCCACAAAATGTTCACTCTCATGCTTCAATATACTGGAGGGTCTGATTAATATAGAGCATCCCATTGAAATGAATACATCCAGTCAGGCCGGTGAAAGTACAGTAATGTTCTTGAAATGTTTTCAATAATTTAATGCCATGTTTACACATTAGTCGGGACCTATGGACGAACAGTCCCCCGAAGTTTATGCATCAATGCCATCAGCATACGAAGAACCGAAAAGGGTAAAACATGCTGCCCAAAATTCCCTTTACAAAGAACTGCACCACTAGGGGAGGATCATCTTCGGATAGGTAGGCCCTACAATTTGAATTCTTCTGAAAACAGTTGTTTTCAGGTAAAAAATGCATCAGTTCACAACTCTGGCAGTGGTGCCAAGTGAACTCCATCGTCCGTTGAATTTGACTGAGGTTCAGGAAATCAGTCTTCAGTATCACAGACTTGCTCCAATAGTTCAGTATACACTGGTTCAAACATAAATGCGTGCAAATCATCCATTGTAAATTCGAAAGTGGTTTAGTAGATACAAAATGTAACAGCGTTGACAACCGACAGACCTGTTTTTAAAAAAAAGTATAGTTTATACATGTATTCGCTAGAAAGTATAGATAAAACTTATACTTGCGAAAGTCATTGTAAATGATGGTATAATGGTAATTAGACGTTTTTCTGAAGTAAACAAGTCATCTTGGATATGTAGAAACAATGATTTCACACTATCGAGTTAATAAACCTAATCAATCTCTGGGGTTTAATGATAGCCCCGGCACACGAAAGGAAAGGCCAGATTAGGCCTCTAAGTTGAAATACATTGTTCATATGGCATGGCCCCCTGGTGAATGAAAATCCTGCCTTAAAACTTCAATACTGCTAAATGCGCATAGCAAATCCAAATACTGGTATTTCTGCATTTGAAACACAGAGAATGTTGAAAAGTAAAAACAGATTGCAGAAGGGAAAGGCACATCACAGTGTTGACTGAGAGACAAAAAGCAGCAGTTTTCATTGAAACTGACACAAATAAAAAACTTCATTTTAAATGACAATGCACATGGTGAATGACAAAATGAACAGCAGGGTTTAATTTCGGTTGCCCCATTAATAAACTACTGCTGTACAAAAAGAAAGACACTGATTCAAAAGGTCTTTGCATGTACTTAGAAGGCCAAGAAAAAAACAAAAATGGATGTTACCTGAAAAGCTGGGTTATCTAACACTGAAACTGCAATGTCCAGGCATGTGCATTTAGCATAAAGGAAAATGTTGTTAAGTGTGGACATATCCGGATTATAAAGTGAAAAATTATGGCGAGATGCAAGTTATTGCTTCACCTGAAAAATACATGAAACCAAGAGAAAGGGCTATTGTAAAGGCACATGTAAATCTCTTATGAGTCCAAGACAGACAAGTGCTTCTAGTTATTGGTTAGAATTTGCAAGTGTCTTCCCCCATGGCAGATCTGGTGGGCTCCTTATCTGGAAGGGAGATCTCTTTGAGGCTCTTGCATGCTAGGTATTTACGACGGGCCAGCTTCACAAAGGGCCGGCTTGGGTGAGTGAAATTTCTTTTAAAAAAAATACAAACCTATTAGATCAAATTTGTGGTCAACCCAAGATAGTAAGGACAAAGGGCACACGCCAACACAACCTCATGATGTCAGAGACCATCTGGTGGCAGATACCATCTCTGTAGTGTCCACAAGCTCAGCTTTGGGCTCCTTGGCTCCTCCAGAGTGATTGATCATTTTTATTGCAGGCTAAACCAACATTTCAGCCCAGAGATTTCAGATGCTCTGAACCACGTGTTTTCACGGAAATGAGACCAAGAATCAAAAAATGAAACTACAAATATATGTAATAATATGTGGCCCTTGCCTTACATTACAAATGTTATTTTATTCAATAACTTTGAGACCGTAATACTTAACAGAGTTGGCACAGATCTCATTTTAAAGCTGTTGTCAAGGCAATGATGCTGATGTCATTTATATCTGATTTGATAACCCTGGGACAACCTCAAAGATTTTTCTACCTGCCTCGAAATGTTAGAAATATGAAAGTTGGGAAGCTAATGTCCTATCTAGCAAATTAAATATCTTATTAGGAAGTTTCATATCCCCCAACTATGTTAGTTTTCACATAAGGGGCGTTAGACCATAGTGCACCTGTGCAATAACCTGTTGAAATGAAAGCAACCTCAACTTTCAACCTCCTTCCTTGTAGCTCTCTGGCCGGCCTCTCTTGGCCCACTCCCCGCTTCCACCTGCAAGGCTAAAAACCTTGGGGTCATCTTTGACTCCACACTCTCTTTCTCGCCTCACATCTCTGACGTCTCTAAGAAGTCACACTACCAGCTGCATCTCCTCAGAGGTATTTTTCCTTTCCTCTCCTTCCCCCAGAAGGTCACTGTCTCTCGAGCACTGGTTCTCTCTAAGCTGGACTATTGCAACAGCCTCCTTCTAGATCTGCCTGCTTCCACTCTACGCCCTCTGCAACTCATCCAGAACAGGACTGCAAGACTTGTCCTTGGCCTCAAGCCCAGGGATCGTATCTCTCCAGGACTGAAATCTCTGCACTGGCTCCCGGTGGCTGCGAGGATTAAGTTCAAAACCCTCTGCATCGTCCACAAGGCCTTCTGGGGTCTGGGGCCTCAATACCTTCAACTCTCTCTTCCTAGATACCTTCCCTCCCGAGCTCTTCGCTCATCCGCCTCCAACTCCCTCAGGGTCAGTCGCTTCTCTAAGCAACGAGTTGGTGGCAGATCTCTCTCTTCGGCTGGGGCCTCCCTCTGGAACAGCCTCCCTGCCTCCCTGAAACTTGAGGAGAACCACCTGCGATTCCGGAAGCACCTGAAAACCCTCCTCTTTGCTTCTGCTTTCTCTCCCCCTTTCCCCTGCTAATGTCCTGGCTGTTACTGAAATTGCACTGGTTACCTGGCCACCCATCTTATCTTGGGCCCTAGCCTTGCCAGTCGCACGCCTGCACTGCCACCCTGGCAACCCTTGCACCTGTGGACTGTTTTCTGTATCCAGACAGTCCCCCCACTAGCACTTATTGTCTGCATTCACCCTGCACTTGCCACCTGCTGGCCGTTTATTTATCTTGTTGTTCTATTATCCCATGCACTGCACTTTCCCCCCTCCCCCTTCTTTTGCACTTGCGCGATCTGAATGACACTTGGCCTAGTAAGATCGTTGTCTGTCTTCCCTCTGTTCCCCCTCCCTTGCCTCGTCGCGCTTTGAAACACTTGTGTATAGGCGCGTTATAAATGCCACGTCATATCATATCATATCATAACTGATTCATCATGAGTAGGGAAATATTAATATCGATTATATATTATTTAATTTGTCACTAAGTTACTAACATTTGCCATGTTGGGACTTTTTGAGTGGAAAAGCTGACAGCTAAAAAAAATGCAAATGATTGAAGGTGTGTACCTCTCCACTTCACTTCATCATGGAACTCCCCGGGCCTATAGGTAGACAGGGGTAACCTTGGGAGAGGAAGAGAACTGTGAGGTCCAAAGGGAATTCAACGCTAATATGTTTGTTTATTGTTTGTTTATTGAGTTTATAAAGCGCTTAAGCCAAAGCGCTTTACAGTTTAACAACAGGTACAATAGTGAGAGAAGCATATTTACAAACATGAAACAAGTCATTAGAAAAATATGTAGAACAATTTACTAAAAGGAGGGGGAGAGTGGGGGAAGGGGAGGGGGGAGGGGGTAGATAATGGGGGTTACGATTTCTTTTTTAAGGTCAGGGGAGTGGGAGGAAGGGGGAAGGGCAAGGGAAGGGGGAGTTATCTGGTGACCACCAATGCCCTACATGGTTTCAGTGATCAATTGAGGTCATTGGGGAAGGGGCAAGGGGGAGGGGAAGAGAGGGGGAGGAAAGGGGGGTCAGGGGTGAGTGAAGAAGAAGGGCTTTCAGGGAGGAGCGGAAGGATGAGTAGATGGGGGTAGAGCGGATGGAGAGCGGTAGGGAGTTCCAGTGTAGTGGGTCCAAGAGTTGGAAGGAGCAGAAGCGTGAGGAGGCACATGGTGCTGGGGTGACAGTGAGAAGGTAGAGGTCTGCTGAGCGGAGAGGGCGTGAGGGGGAGTAAAATGAGAGGAGGGAAGAAAGGTGGGGGGCCAGGTCATGGAGAGATTTGTAGACAAGATGGAGGAATTGAAATTGCAGTTGTGAGAGGATGGGAATCCAGCCAAGTTGAGAGAGAGAGGAAGAAATAGAGTCTCGAGGGCCGAGAAGACATAGAGTACGAATAGAGGAGTGGTAGATGGATTTTAGGGGAGTCAGGTGAGAGACAGGGAGTCCAAAGAGAAGATATGAGCAGTAGAAGAGATGGGAGAAAATAAGGGAGGAGAGTAGGAGTTTGGAAGCATGGAATGTGAGAGAGGAGCGAATCTTGCGGATGTTGACGGGTTGGTGCCGACAGGCACGAGAGGTTAGAGAGATGTGGTTGGAGAAGGAGAGAGAGGAGTCGAGATGGAGGCTGAGATTGCGGGCATGGGTAGATATGGGGCGATTGGAGGGTGGAAAGTGGATGAAAGGAGGGGGAAGGGGAAAGAGTGTTAGGAGGGAATAAAAGTACCTCAGTCTTGTCAGTATTGAGGGAAAGAACGTGGGATGACATCCAGTTTTGTTGTTAACACTTCCTAATCTTAATATTTTGTGGGAGGGACTTAGGTTTAAAAAGGACTTTCTCTATGGGACAGACAGACCAGACAAAACAAGAGAGTGAGAAAATGGAGAGCTGCTACACATCTTGCAGGACTTGCCTATAACCCAACTGAGTGAATCCTGGGACAGCTGCCTAAAACCTTCTTGGGTGGAGATGCATTAACATAGAGAGGCCTTAAGCTTTGCCTGGGAGAGAGAAACTGGGGAAGCCAACAGCTGACAAGGCCCTGATTCTTAAGCAGATTCGACTGAGGGATGGCTGCTGGGACTATCTTTGACAGTAGCCTGTGACCTGACCCGCACTGATTCCCTAGAGGAGCCTGGCTGTCTTCCCTGAGCGCCCCAAAACAGAGGTCCAATGTAAGTAGAATTGATCCATTTGAAACCAAGTGTGTGCAGGATCTGCCTGCCTTAATATCTTCCATTCATAGTGGGCATGAGGGCAGATTTTGTAGACCCTTGGGATATTTGGCTGAATATTAATTTAATTAACTCCCATAAAGATTGATGCAGGGGGGAGCTTGGAAGAGTTCTAATCTTCCATCCTCTTTCCTAGCAGGACTTAAGTTATAGTCACGTAATGTAACTGAGTGCCTTAATTTTTCCTGTCCACCGCATATTTCCCTAATGAATAGGGGGGTCTTTGCCTAAAGACAGAATTCCCAACTGATAACATTCCCAAACCTTACATTTAAAACAAAAAAGCATTTGTACCATTCCCAAACCTTGCCTTTGCAACTGAAAGGTGCTGGTCACAAAACATTATTCCCAACTGATACCACTTCCCAAAAGCCTGCCTTTCAATGAAACATGTTTTGGCCACATAATGAAATTCCCAAATGTCACAACTCCTTAAACCTTGTATTTAAACAAAAGGGTGTTTTTGCCACAATACAAAATTCCCAATTGTCACCACTCCTTAAATATTGTATTTAAACATAGGGTTGCCCTTGGCCCCAAACAAAATTCCTAAACTGTCCCCACTCCCTAGACCTGGCCTTTAAACAGAGGGGTGTTGCGGGCGTGGCTAGGCACACCATTGTGAAGATGGCTTCCTGAGAGTCTCCGGCGTTTGAAGGGCAGAGGAGTCTGTAGCTCTTCCCTGGTGCCCCAAATGAAGTGAGGAAGGCAAGAGCGCGATCTGGTGCCCCACGGCAGCGTTCCGTCCTAATAGGTTTTTCCGTGGTCCGACCCTAGCAGCTTGCGGATGCCCGAGCAAAAAAGATGAGGAGTAAGGTGCTGCAGCTGAGCAGCGGCTACGACCTGTGCTCTGGCTCGGAGCCGCCTTATATGAAGCTTTTGGCGCGGTGAGAGCCACCAGTCCATCTGCGGTGCCACCCCCGTTGAGTCCTCTGGGATTGGAGGTGCCCTCTGCCCATGACAGCAGTGATTGTGTCTTGGATGTGAGCCCCTAGAGACTCATCCCTGCTAGCGCCGGCGTCGCAATGCCTGAGGCTTGAAGCCTGTGTGCGCTGCTCCCTCTGCCTGACCCTGGCCTCGTTGGCTGCACCTGGACGCGCTTATGCTGTGGGATGTGCCCGGCGGGCCCAGCTGCCTGGAAGTGGCTCTGCCCTGAGCCGGCTTGGGAGCACTAGTTGCTGGCCTCCTGCTGGTGGGGATCTCTGTTGGCAGATGATGGGGGAGAGGTACAGGCATCACGGAGGAGCTGCCTGAAGGAGCGCAATGGATGGAGCCTTGGGGATGCAGATTCACTGAACGAATGGGAGAGCATCCTGCAGGAGACGCAGTGGATTTAAGGTGACATTTTGGTGGCATTGTGGTGACATTTTGGCGCTCAGCCTGCTATATTGGGTCCCTTAGGCCCACCCTGAGCTTTGAGGGGAACCGCATCTGGTGCCTTGTCGTCCCCAAGGTCTTCTTGGTTACCCTGGCGTATTGCGCCCTGAGCCCCTGCTTTAGACAGCCTCTTGTCGCGGAGCAGGATGAAGACCTACCCACCTTCGTGGCTGACCTCTTTCTTCCATCCTTGAGCTGCCTGAAAATCAGTAGATTGAACTTGACAAGACCCATCGGGCTAGATCTCATACCACCCTATCCCAGGAAAGGCCTGCTGATGTGCTGTCCCGGATTCATTTAGTTACACTGAACACATAATGGCTGCAGCTAGACCGTTGTCTTCCATCACTTTTCGCAACATGTCACTCTCCTTGTACCAGCACTTGGCGTCAACGACCTTGGTGGAGCGAAAGGCACTGTGCTGACTGAGTGGCTACCTACAAAGGAAGTGCCCTACAGGTGGGGCTTTCCTACTGCTCTCCATTAGACTCATCAGGTGAGGCGCTGGGTAGTACGATCATTGAAGGAAGCAGAGAGCCTGCTAGGTCTGGTGGGGTGCGGGGGGGTCTGGTGTGTGAACAGGATGCTGGTCGGGGCACTGATCCGGTGCCCTTGCAGAAATGGTGCAAAGTGGGTAGGGGGAGGCGAGAAGGGTAAGCTCGCCAGTCCTGTGGCGAGCTTACAGGACTGGCGAGCTGGTTTGACTGCTGCCTCCCAAATTCATCATGGATAACCCTTGGAAAAAGGCCGAGCAGGGGTATATTTCTATTATGCTGCAGCCTGCAGATAGGAGCAAGCGTACTGAGGTGGTAACGGTTCAGGTGCATGGAACAGACTCCCTCCCAGCTATGTTCACACAGATATCTACAAAGTTTGATCTGCAGGACCTGTTGGCTGAGATCCGGAAGGAGATTCACAAAAGCATGGAGGAACACCCCCACAAGATTTTGGCACATGACAAAAGAGTTTCTGAGGCAGAGCACAGGGTATCGGATTTGTAGGATACTCTCTCTGAGCAGTCTTACGAGGTGGGCAAGTGCTCCAATCGGCTGCAGACTTTGGAGGCCCGCTGCGAGGTCCTGGAAGATAATGATGGGGAAAATCGTTCCTGCAGAAATAATATGGTTGGGGCACTGATCCGGTGCCCTTGCAGAAATGGCGCAAAGTGGGTAGGGGGAGGCGAGTGAAGGGTCCAGCCGGAAAGACTGGAATATTTTGTGGATTTGAGCAGTTCTTTGTTTGCCGTGCAGGTTTCCCTGGTGTTGAAGCTAGTGGGGCACCTTTGGGGATTGGGGTTTGAGCTGAGTTGATGTGGCTCTTTTCTGCCCTCCAAGTCGGCTTCCCGACGAAGTTTCCAGAGGTTTCCAGATGTCTGGAGGTTGCTCATATATGAGCATGGTTGGGGGTTGGGGTAGGGTGAGGGGGTTGGTTTCTAAATGTTTGCTGTGGGTCAGGCAGGTATGTTATGCAACTAATGTGTGGGTAGTTCGGGTGGTGGCGATGGGAACTGGTCTTGATTTGCAGGGAAATGTTGGCTAACATAGGGGTGAATTCCGAAGGGGAGGACCTCATGGTCTTGGGGACATGCAACGTATAGGGCTTGAATTCCCTTGTGAAAAGGAAATCAATTTTGGGCAGACTAAGGGACATGTCTCCATTGTGTTCCTGCAGGAGACCCACCTGCTAGAGGGGGATGAGAAGCAAATGAAGAATAGGGCATTCCCACGCCAGTTTTTCACCTCTTGTGTTGAGAACAAACGCGTGTGGCCATCTTTGTTTGGGAGCAAATCCCAAGCTCGAAAGTCAAGGTCCTTCGGGACCCGCAGGGGCACTATGTATGTGTCAGAGGCTTATTGTGGCATTGTATGTTCACGATGGTGCCCCTATATGTCCCGAATATTAGCCAAGATGTATTTTTGAAAAGCTTCCTGCTTAAGGTGCTCCCGTTCATTGAGGTCAAGTTCTACTAGGTGGGGACTTTAGTACCTGACCCTTTGGTTGACAAATCTCTCCCCCTGACCAAGCTAGACTTCAAACATTCTACAGCTTTTGGCCTCTTCCTTTGTGAATTGGGGGTAGTTGAAACGCAGAGGCTGGCCCATGGGGAGGAAAGGGACTTCTCCTTTTATTCACATGTTTACGGCGGTTTCTCTAGATTGAACCTCGTCCCTGTTCCTAGGTCGCTCCACCCCTGTGTTCGGGGGGTGGAGATGGGAATGCGCACATTGTCTGATCATGCCCCTGTGTCAGTGGTACTGGCAGTACTGGGTAGGCCTTAGAGGCCCAGGTGCCCATGAAATTTATATTACCCAGTGCTTAGAGACCCTATCTTGACTGCTGAGTTGGGGGAGCTTATCTCCAATTGATTTAAGGAAAACATGGATTCTGGACCCTCGAGGTACGTAGTGTGGGATGCTATGAAAGCGGTAGTTGGGGGGAGCTCATTAGCAAAACAGCAGCCTAGAACAGAGCAAGGCAATTGGTTCAGGTGAGATTAGAAAGGGAGGTGCCCAGGCTGAGAAGGAGCATGAGGTTGGGCTCTTGCAGGTCGTTACGTGAACTCCGGATGGCACGGTAGCAACTGGAGGCGCATCTCGCTGACAGGACTGCTCAGGCAATATTGGGCAGTGTGTTGTTGCAACGGCAGCTAGCGCGCTATTTGCGTCATGCCTTTCCAGTGTTTGTGGACTTGCTTAGCTACATGCATGCGCAGTCTACTGAGTGCCGTTCCAGCTAGTCCGTCTCGGCAGACCCGGCGTCCTACTAACGCTGTCCGCGAGACGACGGCAGCCCATGATTGACACCTACATTCCATCATTCTGGATCACACGTGGGCTGTTTCCATCTCAAAAGCATTGAGTCACTGCCCTCCAGCATCCCGTTGTTCGGGCCATTGGAGACTCTGCTTTAACTGTGTCTGAGTTCAAGCTTGCGTTCAAGATGAGGTGACAGCCAGTAGTGGTATTTCTACCTTACTTCGAAAGCAGTGGATTCTCTTAATCAGCACATTTCCAGTCATCTCCTGATGAAGACCTGGACATGATTAGTCCATGACGTCGAAAACGGTCGAGAAACTCCAAAAGGGATGTGATCTGTCTAGAACCTTGTTGTTCTGATCCACCTTTGCAATAGATCATACAAAATAATTCTATTGCCTTGTTCTGTTTTATACATAAATAGTCTGCCTGTGGTGACAAGTTGCATGTCCCACTCTATAATGTTGTAATTTGTTGGTATGGTTTTTAGTCAGTTGGTATGTATGAGCGACACAGAGTGTAGATAAAGGTTGATGTTGCACTTTGAATGATAACATTTTGGTATGCTTTTTTATCTCACATTAGGTAGTCTCTTGCTTTCCTGCTATGTTATAAATTGTGAAGTGTTAGTAATATGTGATTAATTCATTGGTTTGTGAATTTATGTATCATGCTAAATAACATTTTGATACCTTGTTAATAAAATAAATATATCCTCTGGACAATTCTTTCTGTTATCTTTGGAATATTAAAAACCAAACAGTTCTACTATGCCAATGGCAACCGAGCCAATCACCTTCTGGTGGCCAAATTGCGTAAGCTCCTGAACCGGAACTCAGTGTTACCCCAACGTGATGAACAAGGGGTGGTGCAGCGGGGAGAGGTCACAAAAATGGGGATTGTTGAGGCTCAATTTGGTTCTTTGTTTAGGGCGGAGTTTCCACTAGCAGAGTCCCAGGCACAATACCTGAAAGACAGACATTTTCCCAGTCTCTCCTGCGAGGATCGGGAGGCTCTCGAGGCACCGATCTCAGCGGGGTAAGTAGAATGGGCAATCAAGACTCTGAAGAATAAGGCCCGTGTCCTGATGGTTTCACAGCTCCCTTTTACAAAAATGTCTGTGACCTCCTGGTTCCCCCCTTGGTAGATCTTTTCAATTCCTTTATGACCTCCAAGCGGGTGGCCCTGTCTATAGGGTGCTCTACGACCGGTCTGATCCCCAAGCCAGGTAAGGATGAGTTACTTTGAGACTTGTATCATCCGATCACCCTCACTAATATGGACTCAAAGCTCTTCTCAAAGATCCTGGCTGATCGTATGATGTACGTGAGAGTGAGCAGACTGGGTTTATTGTGGGTCGGAACGCACAGAATAATGTGAGACGGGTCCTGGGTTTACTGGAAGCGGGGAGGCCCTCTGGTATAAACTTTGGCATTGTTGCCATAGATGTTCATAAGGCTTTTGATAGGGTGGACTGGGGATACCTTTGGAACACTGTATTACATGGGAAGAGCCCTTCGCAGGTGGGGTATATCCATGGGGTTGGGGCCCCTTTCATCTATATAGGACAACCTGTGCTTTCAGCCTGGCCATGATGGTGGAGCTTTTTAGGTGGGTGGGCTCGCAAACCTACAACAGCGCTACAGAGATAGTAGTCGAATGACTTTTGAGGAATGTAACGCTCCTTTTACTTGCAGGAAACTGAAAGGCTCAGCTATGCACAATTGAGACACTAGGCTTCTCAACCACTCATGAAGAAGTGTGCTACTAGCCCGCTGTCTGCCCTCGAGTTAACACTGCTAGAGGGGCTTCCCACGGGATCTATAAACTCCTGGACATGGGGGACCCTATTGTCCGCCTGCCCTATATGGCTAAATGGGAAGCTGACTTGGGAGGGCTCATTGAGGGCGAGGGATGGTTGAGGGTATGGGGTAGGATGCTTAAATCCCCAGTGCGTTACAGACAGGGAGCATTCCTACAAATTCTGTTACAGGTGGAATCTCACCCTGGAAAGGTTGCATCACATGGGCAAGGGTTATTCTGCTAACTACTAGCGGGGGGTGTCCAGACATTTGGTCGACCTAAAACTGGTCGAATGACATTTGGTCGACGCAATTTAGTCGAAAACCAAATTTTTTTTAATTATATATTTATTTTTCGGGTTTTCGTTTTTTACAAAAATGGGTTTTTAGAAAAAAAAGGGGCTTGGGGTGGGGGCCCCAAAAAAAAAAAGGTGAAAATAAAAAAAAAAAAGGAACTTCGACCATTTGGTTTTCGACCAAATTGGTTCGACCATTTGTCTGGTCGACCAATTTTTTTCAACCAAATGTCTGGTAACCCTAGCGGGGCTGTGATGCGTTGGGGTCTCTTTTTCACATGGTGTGGTCGTGTCCCAGGGTTGGCATCTTTTGGAAGGAGGTGCTCTCAAAAGTAAAGGACGTTACAGGATTGTCTCTCCCTATGGACCCACGGGTGGTGATTTTGGGGGACACACACTATTCCCTCTCACGGGCCCAATGGCCACCGTAATTGAGCATTTTCTTCTGGCAGTTAAATTGATCATTGCTCAGACCTGGAAGTCCGATGAGTGCGTGGTGGGTCAAGATATGGGACTTTTTGGTTGCTGGCCAAATTATGGCATCATGTGAAGGATGGTATGCTAATTATGGCTCAGTATGGAGCCCGTTCATTGACTTCACAGAGAACTATCCTGCGATTGTTGCCAGGCCCCCCCTTATTGCGACACTTTTCATCCTTATGACACTCCCCTGCCCCCAGAATGGTGGCTTATCTGACATTGTATATGGTGGGCTCTATCTAACAAGCTCAATATGGTTCCTTATCGCCTGAATTGCCTGTCCGGAAATTGTCTTTCTGCCTTACTGCTTGTCTTTGTACCCAGAACATGTTAAATTAAATACAACATTTAAAAAAATAAGAAAACACAGGGGTGTTGCATCTCAATGATGCCTGGGTTTTTGGTGCTGGGGGAGAAGTGCTTTGCAAAGTGAAACTAGTGTAATTTCCATTGAGCAATATACACTCTCTCCTGATAGCAGACGATTTTGCATAGCTTTGGGGTGAAAAGGAAACAGGGTGCTATTTGTCACATGTATTTTCACAAATCCGTGTTTTCAAAACTGCAAGCATTTTCAAGTGTTTATGTTGAATTTTTGTTTGGTGCCACAGAGAAAGTGGCGTGTGTAACCCGTAAATAACATTATTAATTGAATCTATACTATAAATACATTTCTGAGGCTTGTGGAATCTGCTTAGATCACATGCTGAGCATAGGCCGACATCTAGTGGAAGCTGCGGAGTATTACAGTTTGTTTTTCGAAAACTCAAAAATGGCCGTCAACACAGGGCGTGCCAGTAATACTATCCCTAGTGTGACGTCCACTGTACCCAGGATCCCTCACACGTGTAGAACCCTGAGATTGTTTTTTTCTGCCATACTTGTTGGAAGCATCCCGCGGAGTTCCCTGGCTTTAGCCATAATTTTGCTAAATAATCTATATTTCCCCGTTTTCTTCATTACCCACGTCGAGTCATCGGAATCCGAAGCTCAACGCCAGACCGGAGAAGAAAACGACCGTCGAGCTACACAACGGACTTTGGGTCTCAGAAGGCCTCTGGCCTCGGCACGGGCCTCGGAAGGCCTCTGGCCTCGGCCCTGTACAAGTAGGGAGAGTGGGGGGTGGTACATACTCTTCACTCACATATATTTTCATATATATATTCCTACACACTAGCCCGCTGCCACAGGGTGCGTATGGAGGGTACCCCTTTCCAATTTTGCCCCAAGTGCAACCGCAAGTACCCTTGGATTGACACACGCCACCTGTAACCTCTGCTTGCCGAGGGACCACCCCGAGGCGAATTGCAGAGCGTGTAGCTGGTTCAAGGCTAAGACTCTAAAGGACCGTTCGATCAAATGTTGGCCCCACCAC
Source organism: Ambystoma mexicanum (assembly GCF_040938575.1). Lineage (NCBI taxonomy): Eukaryota > Metazoa > Chordata > Amphibia > Caudata > Ambystomatidae > Ambystoma > Ambystoma mexicanum. The sequence goes on along the minus strand of NC_090927.1, from coordinate 579,514,496 downwards.
GCCAGGCAACGAGAGACCATGGAAGTGGAGGGCGCCTTCAGTGGAGGCAGCAACGCCGTACTTTCGGACGGCGAGGGCAGCATGGTGTCGAAACCCAGCCAAGCGCAAGTCCCCGACCTCGGAAGGTTGTCCGGCAGGGCAGCTATGGGGAAAACACCCGGCGACACGTGCGCTACCCACAACACTTCCCCTAAACACTCGAAGTCCAACCGAGACTCGACGCGCACTCGGAAAGAGGCACACAGAGAATGGTCCACCGAATCGGTGTCCTCTGGGTGTTCTCGATCAAGATCGGCGCATGACACCAGGCAACCATCCACCGTTGCCAAGAGTGCCTCACTTACTAAAATAATGGAGGTTCGATCGTCTGAAGACGAAGCCGACCTCATCCCCAGGCCGCACTCCAGGAGTCGGCGTCAGCAGACCACTTGACGCCTGCGCCCGTGTCACAAACGTACTCAATCTACGGAAAGGGACACTACCCCCGAATCTCAAAGCCAGATGTCGAAAAGCTCAGAAAAGGTGAAAACCCCAGGGAAGCACTCTTCCACTCACGGGGAGGGGGGAAAACAGCAGAAGAAGCCTTCTCAGCCTTCTTCTACACCACAGATACCTAGAGACAGTTCGAAGTCCTCTGTTAAACATACTAAGACCCCTGCACAAGCCCATAGGTCCAGTCAGGATATTGCAGGGAAACACCCACAAGAGAGGGTAATTCCCAGCTCAAAACAATGGTCCAGTGAGGACATAGACAGAGTTATGTCTAGGATGTCATCCCTAGCAGACTTCTATGCCAAGAATCCAGAGCACTTCCTCTCTTATACCCCGGACAGGGCTACTCCCTCATGGTCTAGGGACCCGCAGCCCCCTGGTAAGAAACCTCGAGTTGAGGCACCAACGCAAAGTTGGTCTTCTGACCTTTTCTACGTACAGCCATACTCTCAGTATAATGAGGATCCACTACAGGATGAGTATCCAGAATTGGCAACGTTGGATGACCAAACTGGGGTGGACTACTATGGGGATGACGAGGACTAAGAGCAGGACGAGGATAACCCAGAAGTCTACAGAGTAAACTCCCCAGTAGACAAGGAACTTCCGCATAGATACTCAGGGAACTCAGGAGGAAAGGGACTTTGCCAAGGAATTAGTGGGAGAAAAGAGACCCATTGCCCAGGCCATCCCTATTCTCAAATCTATATAAAGGAGGATTGATCCTTCCCTTCCTAACCCCAACCTCACCAGGGCAGTGAACCCCAGGATCGAAAAGTTGTTCAGGGCAGCCCAGTCAGACCCGCTGTATATAAGGGGGCAAATGAAACCGATAGATGGCGGGAACACTCCTATCATCGTCTGAGGCTTCCCCCGACAAGGAGAGCAAAAAGATCTACGGGTTGGGAAGGAAGGTAGCCTCCACTTCCGCCTAACAGGCAAGGATTGCCAACTCCACCACTCTGCTGGCTAGTTACAACTGGCACCAGTGGGAACAAGTGGCTGCACTCATCGACTCCGCACCGAAACCTTTAAAGAGCCAGTTGGCACAGGTTGCGTCGGAAGGGAGGGCTGTTTCCGGTTGCATCCTTAAGGCAACCTTTGATGCCGCGGATAACGCTGGCAGGCTAATAGCAGAGAGCACTGTTATTAAGAGGCATGCTTGGTTAAGACAGTCAGGGTTTAAACCCGAGACACAAGCATCCCTAATAGACAAGCCGGTGGAACCTGATCTACTGTTTGGCAAGGCGGTAGAGGACGCATTAAAAAATGCCGAAGATGAGTATGAGACTCTAAAATCCCGGGGACAGTTGACCAACAAACCCCCTAATCAAAGAGGAAATGGCAATTTTCAACGCCCACGCGGCCAAAATTCTCAAAGAGGCTCTAACTATCTCAGGGGCAGGGCACACCATGTGGTAACAACCAGCAGTCTACCCAGAGTTACATCAGGGGTAACAAGAGGGGTTGTGGTAAGGGTAGAGCCAGCCCCAGCAGATGCAGCACGCCTCCCGCAAAGCAGTGACGCCGAGATCAGGGTCCCTTTCCACGCATCACCAGTAGGGGGGCGCATTACCAACTTCACCCAAGCCTGGGAAGGGATCACATCAGACAGATGGGTGCTGTCCACAGTGTCCGCAGGATACTGCATAGAACTGCTCGAGCGTCCCCGAAACCACCCTCCGCGACAAAAGGTACATTCCTTAGACCACCAGAAGATCCTTCTCGAGGAGATCGTCAATCTTCTAGAAAAGGACGCGATCAAACTCGTCCCGGGTAAACAAAAAAACAAGGGTATTTATTCAACTTACTTCCTTGTGCCAAAAAAAATCTAAAAATGCGCCCAGTCTTAGAAGTATGTCAAGCCCCAAACATTTCGCATGACTACTCTCCAAGAGGTAATCCCCGTCCTAAAAAAGGGGGATTACATGGCAACACTGGACATGAAAGATATTTCCATGTTCCCAGCGCACAGAAGATTCTTGCGCTTCAAGGTGGACAGTCAGCACTACCAGTTCAGGGTGCTGCCCTTCGGTATAGCCTCGGCTCCAAGGGTATTCACCAAGGTTCTGACGGTGGTGGCGGCACACCTACGCAGGGAGGCAATCCCAGTGTACCCTTACCTGGACGACTGGCTCATCACGGGGGAGACCCCAGCAATTTGCAGTTCAAACATTCAAAGAACGATCAACCTCCTCTTCGAATTGGGTTTCTCCATAAACGAGAAAAAATCAAGCCTGGTGCCAAGCACCTCCAGACAGTTCCTAGGAGCTGGCCTTTCCATCAGAGGAAAGAATTCGGAACATACTACTGCGGATTCCTCAATATCAGTCCGGTCGCCAGATAACGGTGCGCAAAGCGATGCGTTTGCTAGGCATGATGGCGTCATGTATTTACCTGGTCCCCTACGCGCGCCTGCGCATGCGTCCCATGCAAGAATGGTTGGCGAAACAGTGGTCTCAGGAAAGTGGTCAGTGGGACTATCTAGTGGTTGTTTCGCCAGCAACGGTACAAAGTCTTCACTGGTGGACAAGAGAGAACCTGTCAAAGGGAAAAAGCCTTTTACGATCCAGAGGTTCAGGCTGTAGTCACTACAGACGTATCCCTATCAGGGTGGGGAGCACACCTCCTTCACTACACAGCTCAGGGTCTCTGGTCTCACTCAGTAGCCAAGAATCATATCAATCTGCTAGAGCTTCTGGCAGTATTCAGAGGGCTTCGAGCGTTCAAACCCCTCCTATTAAACCTGTCAGTGCAGATCCCAACAGACAGCACAACTGCGATGTTCTACCTAAACAAACAGGGAGGGACTTGTTCACCAAATCTGTCCAAGCTTGCCCAGAAAATTTGGATATGGGCACTCAGACGGAACATTTACCTGTCATCGCAACATGTTCCAGGGGATCTAAATTCTCTAGCAGACGCCTTGAGCAGAGATCCTCTCCGACAAGAACACGAGTGGTCTCTACACAGAGAAGTCGTAGAAGACATCTTCTCACGTTGGGGTTTCCCCACTACAGACCTATTCGCCACAAGCGAAAACAATGTCCAGGATTCGCATCCAGGTTCCCACAGCCACACTGCAAGGGGAACGCCCTATGGATGGACTGGTCAGGGATGTTTGCCTACGCTTTTCCACCAACCCCTCTTAGGAGGAAGGTGGTCAACAAGATGCACAGGGAATCGACGACGCTCATCCTAGTTGCTCCCATGTGGGCGAGGCAACTGTGGTTCCCACACCTACGCAGACTAGCCGTGTGCGAACCCATCAGACTCCCGTGCTGGCACAACCTACCGTCCCAGCACCAAGGACAAACAGTACACCCCCAACTCAATGAACCTGGCAGCATGGCTCCTGAGATCATAGAGTTTGGACATCTCAATTTACCACAGAGATGTATGGATATCCTAAAGGAATCTAGGAAACCGAACACAAGGTGCTGTTACTTTGATAAATGGAAAAGATTTGTTGTCTGTTGCCAGAATAAACAATTCAACCCAGTTGATTCTACTCCTTCCAATATTGTCACCTACATGCTCCACCTGCTGGACGCAGGCCTTGTATTCAACTCACTGAAGGTACATCTGGGAGCGATATCTGCCTGCACCACTTCCCACAGCAAGGTTTTGTGGTGGAAAGTACCAGTGGTGAAGGCCTTCATGGAAGGGGTAAAGAGACTCCACCCTCCAATTTCTAACCCACCACCGGGTTGGGACCTTAATGTGGTGCTTGCTAAGCTCATGGGCCCACCATTTGAACCCATGCATAAAGCCAGTCTCAAACACCTGACATATAAAACTGCCTTCTTAGTAGCCATTACATCCATAAGAAGGGTCAGTGAAATTCAGGCTCTGTCATTGCAGGATCCTTTCTTTACTGTTCATAAGGATAAACTGGTTCTACGTACACACCCTAGGTTCTCACCTAAGTTTATTTCTAAATTCCACATTAACCAGTCCATTGAGCTCCCGGCTTTCTTCCAAGAACCCAAGAGCTCTGCTGAGGTGAAACTACACACTCTAGATGGGCGAAGAGCGGTCCTCTACTATGTAGACAAGACCAGACCACTAAGAAAAACAGACCAACTGTTTGTCTCCGTAGCTACAGGCAAAGAGGGAGATCGCGTCTTTAAAGGTGCCATCTCTAAGTGGATTGTAAATTGTATCCAATTGTGTTACTCCCTTTCTGAAAGAACTTTGCCTTTTACGACAAGAGCCCACTCTACAAGAGGCATTGGGGCCACTCTGGCTTTCATTGCAAATGTACCCCTTGACACCATTTGCAAAGAAGCTACTTGGCGCTCTATTCACACTTTTACTCAGCACTACTGCATTGACACTCATTCCAAGACAGATACCCAAGTGGGACAAGCGGTTCTAAGACATCTGTTTGCTCAGGACCCTTCTCACATCCCACCTCCTTCTTCTAATACTGCTCGCTAATCTATGCACAGCATGTGACCTAAGCAGATTCCACAAGCCTCAGAAGGGTTACATTACTCACCGAAATCGGATTTCTGATGCTTGTATCTGCTTAGATTCACATGCGACCCACCCATCCTCCCCTCTGAGAGAAGGCGCATGGGAGCTTGTAGTCTTATCTTCCTTCTATCTGCTTGGATAATCTGCACTCACGCTACTCCTCATGCCACCTCTTGTCAGAAAAAATACAATCTGAGGGTCCTACACGCGTGAGGGATCCTGGGTACAGTGGACGTCACACTAGGGATAGTATTGCTGGCACGCCCTGTGTCGACGTCCATTTTCGAGTTTCGAAAAACAAACTGTAATACTCTGCAGCTTCCTTTAGATGTCGGCCTATGCACAGCATGTGAATCTAAGCAGATACAAGCATCAGAAATACGATTACGGTGCGTAATGTATCCCATATATTCAGTCTATACCCCTGCCTGGCTCTTGTCTCATGGTTGGCACATGGGTGTCATGATGCATGTCCCCAGTCTTCAGGGCCAAACCAGCCTTCCCAAGTTGCAGGCTTCCATTGGGGCTTTAAAGACCACAAAACGTTATCAGAGGCTCTCCTTGAGCCAGTCCTACTGCTCATACTATTTGACCACATGGAATGAGGTTCCAGTGAAAATGGAGGCACACATAGCCCAGTCCTGAAGAACTGAGCTATGCAGTCTAGTTTCTAGGGTGTGGCTGGGCCTGGAACTTCTTTACCTGGGACTACTTTACCTGGGCTATATAAACCACACCCAAATAGCAGAACACGCTTCGTGTTATTCTGCACTCCTGCAGCGTAACGCTCACTGTGCCAGCTCTGCTCCTGATTACCTGGACTTCAGCCACACCCTGTTCTCTTCATCAGGAACCACGGACCATCAGAACCTGTCGAAAAAGGGCAAAACAAGAAGAAGAACATTAGTTAAGTTCTTACTTGAGAGAAGCAGTCTTTCCAATTCCATCCGAACGGTTCTCTCTCCCGCCACTCCTGAGGACCACCACACCTGCAGAAAGGAGACAAGAAGGGAGAACAGAAACTTACCCGGAGTCATCGGTCATCTCAGGATTCAATCGAAGCGGTCCACATAGTCGCTGCTCTGGAGCATCACCGCACCTGCAGAGGAAGGAAAAAGAGACACCAGGTTAGCCGTACAATAGAAAAATACCCATTTTAAAATACATCTCGATGCCGCACTCACGCGCTAACACCCACCTGCATAAATATTGCTCAGCGCCACATTTAGGAGTCCATTGCTTAGCCTGGCATCTCCAAGATCGCTCCTTCAAAATAATAAGGACAATAGTGAAACTTTGGCAACAAGAAGAAACACATTAAGCAAAAACAGTTATCAAGAACCAATTGGTACCAAGACTTACTTACGGAGTCACAGCTGGTCTGGATTCCACTTGCAGGCTGTAGGATCAGTGAAGGAACTAGATCCAGTGAAAGGGCCTAAGAACATTAAAGCGCCCCTGCATTCAGACGCAGGATGGAGAGCCCATCATTAAAATACCTAAGGATAGCGCCCAGGCGTGAGTGAAGCAGTGGGACAGGAAGAGAGCCGCGCAGACGTCCATCGCTCAGCTTCGTGCAACGCCCCCGTGGAGACCAGGTGAGCGTAACAGAACGCAAAGCCTCCATAAAATTCTCTACCTGGTGGTCATGGAAACAACTGAGACTGACCAATTAGCCCATCTTTTGGGACAACTCAGGGCCGAGGTGCACTCTGCTCGGCAGGAAACGACTGCTCTAAAAGAGAGCTGATTGTGGCTAAAGATCGCACGGATTAACTAACCAGACAATGGGCCTCATTACACGGTAGGCAGTAGCCATGGCGCTATTACCGCCATGGCTACCCCCTTACCGCATTCCGGGTCCGTGTTCCCGGAATAGGGACTTACCGGGTCATTCCGACCTTGGAGGACCCGGTAAGTGCCCATTCCGGGAACCATTCTCCATTCCCATTTGAGCCCCCATAGGGCTCAATGGGACTGGGGAGGAAGCTAATAACGCTATTAGCGGGCCCGTTATTAGCTCTGAAGTCTCTTAACGGGTCCCTTCCATAACGCCTGGTGAAACCAGGCGTTAAGGAACGGACCCGCTAAGGGACCTCGTAGTAGGGCGGTAAGGGATTACCAGCACTGGTGCCCTTACCGGTGCCAGTAATCCCTTACTGCCTACCATGTAATGAGGCCCAATTACTTCAGTCCAAGGCTAGTCAAACACCATTACCTGGAATCGGGTCCTCAGTTCCAGCTCCGTCAAGTAACCCCGTACAGGTGGTTCTTCCGTGGGCCGTTCCTTTGGCTCCACCTGAACGCTTCACTGGAGACCCAAAAAGATATGCGGTTTTCATGAACGAGTGCCGCTTTCATTTCCTATGTAGACCTGGAGCTTTTCCATACGATCAATCAAGGGTTGCTTTTGTGCTTTCCTATCTGAGCGGCAGCCCTGCAGACTGGTCGGTACCACTTGTTAATCAGGATGACCCTCTTCTGCGGGACTTACAGAGGTTTCAACAATAAATAGAGAAGCTGTTTGCTCGGCACACCCAAGGTCAAGCATTAGACAGTGAACTTCTATCTTTGCGTCAAGGGAACCAAGATCTGTTAACATATATCGCAACCTTCAACAGATTGGTAGGTGAAACTGGTTGGCCCGAAAACAAAAGAACAACAATATTCCATTGTGGATTGAGAGGTGAACTAAAATATGTTTTGGCTCAAGTGGTAAATCTTCCAAGAGACTGTGCGAAATATATTAACCTGGTGGTGCAATTAGACCACAGACTGCAGGATCGAAAAGCTGATCGAGCTAAAATGGAAAATCGGGTTTATGTGCACCCTAGGGAAAATGTTTCAAAACAAACTGACATGTCCGAACCTATGCAGATAGGAGGAATTTGAGGACCATTATCCAAGACCGAAAGAGACAAAAGGAGACAATAACAATTGTGTTTATATTTTGGGAATGCCGGCCACTTCTTCCGAGAATTTCCAGTGAAACCACCCACAAAGGCAGTTGGGATCGCTGACAAGCTTGAAGCAGAAATGGAGACGGGAAACTTCCATGCACGACAAGCGTAGAGGTCTGCCAATAATTCTAATCAGTCGCCAACAACCGTCTTGCATGCATGCCGTCAGAGCATACATTGACAGCAGAGCAATTGGTAACTATATGGATCAAGAATCAGCATCAAGGATGGATCTTCCTCTTTGCAAGAAGGCAACAACTGAAATGGTCACCACTGTCGACGGAACAGAGATATCCTCAGGCCCTGTAACGCACTCAATGGCAGAGATGACACTTTTGTGACAAGACGGGCATCGGGAAGCCATTGTGTTCGATCTTATCAAGGCTCCACAATTTCAAATAATTCTAGGAATGCCGTGGTTGGAAACACATAATCCTCACATTGACTGGCGTGCTAAGAGGTTGACCTTCTCCGTTGAATGTGCTCATACATGTTATAAAATAGAAGAATCCTTGCCTGAAAAGAAAAAACCTACCTCAGAAGTAGCAACGGTCATCATGGGTCCAACAAACACACTGCCCCAGGAATACCAAGATTTTCAGGATGTCTTCCAGAAGGAGCAAGCCAATACCCTGCCGCACCATAGACAATATGACTGCCAAATCGACCTTGTACCAGGCGCACAGATTCCTTGCGGTCGAATTTATGCGCTCACTGAACCTGAAAATCTCCATTTAAAAACGTATCTGAACCAATATGTGGCTGGCTGTTTTATCCGTCAATCCAAATAACCGGCGGCCTCGTCCTTATTCTTCGTACCTAAGGAGTGAGATTTAAGGACTTGTATAGACTACCGCGCATTGAACCAAGTGACTGGAAAAAATGGTTATCCCCTACCTCGTATCCCTGAACTGTTGGATTAGGTGAAAGACGCTCAGATTTATACCAAGCTGGATCTCAGGTGCGTATCATCTTGTACAAGTTAAAAAAGGAGATGAATGGAAAACCGCCTTCCGCACCAAATATGGGCTATTTGAATACCAGGTTCTTTGGGCTTTGTAATGCTCCAGCGGCATTTCAGTAATTCATGAATAATGTCTTACAAGAACTGATTGATGTTTGCATCTTAGTGTACATTGACGACATTTTGGTGTACTCCGCTTCCAAGCAAGACCATGTGAAACATGTTCGCGCTGTCCTTGAAAAACTCCGGCAACATAAGTTATACGCTAAACTAGAAAAATGCGTCTTCCATGTCACCGAAGTCGAGTTTCTTGGATTTCTTCTTTTCTTCTAACTCCCTGAGGTGTTCGTATGGACTCACGTAAGGTGGATGCCATCCTCAATTGGCCCTCTCCAACATCAATCAAAGGAGTCCAGAGTATGCTCGGCTTTGCAAACTTTTATCTTCGGTTCAGTCCGGGTTTTCTCAAATTGTGCATCCAATCACACCCTTATTGCGAAAGAATAAACGCTTTCAATGGTCGGATGAAGCGGGGAAAGGCCTTCTAGGAATTGAAAGAAAGATTTATCACAGCCCCGATCCTGAAACACCCTCGCCCAGATATCCCGTATGTTGAAACCAATGCTTCCAGTCTCACAATGAGGGCAGTTCTCTCCCAAAAAGATCCTGAGACGGGTCAACTTCATCCAGTGGCCTTTTGGTCGTGAAAATTCTCAGCACCTGAACTAAATTACGCCGTGACAGACAAAACTCTTGGCCATTAAAGCAGCTTTTAAAGCTTGGCGGCATTACCTCCTAGGAGCAAGACACACTGTCACAGTGATCACTGATCATCGCAATCTGCAGTATATAAAGACAGCAAAAGCCCAGTCATCTCGCCAGCTCTAATCGGCCCTATTCTTTGCCGAATATGATTTCGTGATTACGTATCGACCCTTCGTGTCGGAACGGAAAAGCTGACGCTCTTTCCCGTATCAGCGTAGATGAAAATGCATACTAAACCCCGGATCCAGTAACCATAATCCCAGGGTGAAGAATCTTGGGAATTACTACATCTCTGACCTTGGACGACATCCAAAAGGAAATTCCGCATCTAATAGATGCAGAGACTTTGCAAGATTGGTCTACCTAAAGCGAACACCATACAGTTGTGAATCAACTGCCATACTTTCGAGGGCACCTTTATTTACCCAGTAAAGAACTACAGGAACAAGTCATCTGAAATTACCATGAATCTCTAGTGGAAGGTCATCCTGGGATTGCAAAAACTTTAGCTAACATTAAAGGGAACTATTGGTGGGCAACTTGGTGTAAAGACATCACACAATTTGTGCTATCCTGCGGTATTTGTGCACAGAACAAAGCTCAAAAGAAAAGACCATAAGATCTTTTGCAACCTTTAGACATTCCACCTACACCCTGGCATACTCTTTCTCTTGATTTTATCATCAACCTTTCTCCTTGTAATGGGTTCAACACCATTTTAGGGGTAGTGGAACTGTTTTCCAAAATGGCCCACGTCATTCCACTAAAAGGCCTACCCACGGCTTCCATCCTGGCAAAAGAATTCCTAGAACAGATTGTTCGAATACATGGATTCCCTTCCATCCTGATTTCAGATCGTGGCAGTCAATTTATCTCACATTTTTGGAAGAAATGTTGCGAATTAGCCCAAATCGACGTAAGACTCTCCACTAGCCATCAACCTCAAACCGATGGTCAGACCGAGAGGACCAACCAAACTCTGGAACAATACTTAAGATGCATGCTACACCAAACAGAAGGAAATTGAAAAGATGTTCTATGCATAGCCTAGTATGCCTATAACAATTCCTTACACTCTAGCACTGGGCAAAGTCTCTTCTGTACAATTTATGGAATACATCCACGAACCTCCAACCTAGACCCTCCTCTACTCTTGGAAATGCCTGCCGTAAGGATTCTACACGCTACCATCGCACAAGCCTTCGAAAAGGTGGCAAAGCATCTGAAGCAAGCTAAAGAAAAACACAAAAGGTTTGCAAACCAACATCGGAGTGAAGCTCCGAAATATCAAATTGGGGATGAAGTCTGGTTGGCTTCCAAACATATAGCAGTAAGAGGAACTCATACTTTTAATCCCAGATATTTAGGACCATATACCATTAAGGCCATCATCAATCCTGTGGCAGTGAAATTGGAGTTACGACCACATATGCGAGTCCATCCAGTGTTTCACGTCTCACTTTTGAAACCAGTGCAACCAGGAACTCAAGTTAAAAAACCACCAAAGCCAATCATGGTCGATGGGGAACCCGAATTTGAGGTTAAGGATATTCTGGATTCCAAAATTATCAAGTCTAAATTATTCTACCTAGTTGACTGGAAAGGCTATGGGCCATAGGAAAGAACATGGGAACCTAGCAACCATATTCCTGCACCACGCCTGGTGAAAAAGTTCCATCGAAATCATCCAAACAGGCCTTGACCAGATAGAGAACCCACCCTCAGAGGGTCCTTAGGGAGGGAGTGCTGTCATGATGCATGTCCCCAGTCTTCAGGGCCAAACCAGCCTTCCCAAGTTGCAGGCTTCCATTGGGCCTTTAAAGACCACAACACATTATCAGAGGCTCTCCTGGAGCCAGTCCTGGCGCCTTTGGCACCAGGCTCATACTATTCAACCACATGGAATGAGGTTCCAGTGAGCATGGAGGCACACATAGCCCAGTCCTGAAGAACTGAGCTTTGCAGTCTAGTTTCTAGGGTGTGGCTGGGCCTGGAACTACTTTAACTGGGACTACTTTACCTGGGCTATATAAACCACACCCAAAGAGCAGAACACGCTTTGTGTTATTCTGCACTCCTACAGCGTAACGCTCACCGTGCCAGCTCTGCTCCTGCTTACCTGGACTTCAGCTGTTCTCTTCATCTGGAACCACGGACCATCGGCACCTGTCGAAAAAAAGGGAAAAACAAGAAGAACAAAATTAGTTAAGTTCTTACCTGAGAGATGCAGTCTTTCCAATTCCATCTGAACGGCTCTCGCCGCTCCTGAGGACCACTGCATCTGCAGAAATGAGACAAGAAGGGAGAACGAAAATGTACCCGTAGTCCTCGGTCATCTCAGGATTCCATCAAAGCAGTCTACACGGTCGCTGCTCTGGAGCATCACCGCACCTGCAGAGGAAGGAAAAAGAGGCACCAGGTTAGCCGCGCAATAGAAAAATACCCATTTTAAAATACATCTCACGCACTAACACCCACCTGCATAAATATTGCTCAGCGCCGCATTTAGGAGTCCATTGCTTAACCTGGCATCTCCAAGACCGCTCCTGCAAAATAATAAGGACAATAGTGAAACTGTGGCAACAAGAAGAAACACATTAAGCAAAAACAGTTACCAAGAACCAATTGGTACCAAGACTTACTTAGGGAGTCACAGCTGCTGGTCTGGATTCCACTTACAGGCCGTAGGATCAGTGAAGGAACTAGATCTAGTGAAAGGGCCTAAGAACATTAAAGCGCCATTGCACAGAAACGCAGGATGGAGAGCCCATCATTAAAATACCTAAGGATAGCGCCTAAGCGCGAGTGAAGCAGTGGGACTGGAAGAGACGCGCGCAGATGTCCATCGTTCAGCTTCGTGCAACGCCCCTGTGGAGACCAGGTGAGCGTAACAGTGGGAAGGATTTATGTGGCTCTATATGAGTCATATATAGTGCTTAACAAATCTAAACAAATTATCTATTGTGGTCTCCTTTAATTGGGGGCGGGGACTCCCTATGTTGAGTGTGGTCTCCCAATATATTTTTACAAATCTCAGACGCAATAAAAATAAATTAATAGAGAATTGAAACAAAAATCTATTGATGCATACCTGCATTCCTCCATAAAATACAGCTTAAATTGGTAACCTATATGACATTAAACACTTACTTTGACAGATGTAGAGGATGATTCAGTATGTTATGCTGTTACCAAGATGCAGAAACTGATTTTGTAAAGCAAAAAGGACACACGTGTATAATAAAGCAAAAACGGAGAAAATCTGTGTTGACATGTATTGCAGGCAACAATGTCGTCTATATTTTCATGGGGACATGTGATTGTGTAAATGCGTTGAGACTATGTTTTGCTTCGCCGGCATTGCCAGGAGAGGAGTATATTGTGGTTTGTGCAACCAAAGCATAGAAACCTAACTCACCCACCTCTGAATGTAAATCACCACAAGATAGCTGTGACGAACAATGGTGGGTTGTAGTGATGAGTGCATCGATAAATAAGTGATGCTATGTAGAAAACACACTTATAATACAGTGCTGTGAGGTGCAGAGTGGGTGGATTGGTTATACAATGAGAAAAAGTGTGGGGAAGACCATTCCTATAAACATTTTGTACAAAAGGACACTTCTTTGTGCTCTGAACACTCCTCTGTGCTCTGAGAGTACTGCAGTGTGCTGTTGAGATTTGGCACAGTATCAAAACTTTATAACACAACCTAAATGGTGTGGGGCAAAGGAAACCTTTGCTCGTTTTCAGAGAGTTGCAAACATGGGAAATTTGAACTACTGACATACTCAGGAATGTTCTCGTTGATTTGCATGAATGAGAGCATTACGTTTTTTTGATTGAAATAATGTATTGCAGCTAATATTTTTAATGAAAAGTGCTCAGTTTGCTTATTTTATAACTGTGTCGATACTAGTGAACTCTAATATTGTTGTAGTGCAGATTACGGTGCCTCACGCTTACTGTTTAGCGTAGATCTCTGCTGCATCCAGCATATTGCGATTTTGCTCAAACTGCCTCATTTTGGGGGTTTGTGTTTAAATAACTACCAGCAGTTTAGTCTGCTCGTTTTGAGCCCGCTCACATTCATATCTTACCTTTACTAAATCCGCCTGCTTGAACGCTGGGTTCTCCCTGCATTTATTAGTTCCTTTGAACTGCATCACCCAGCAGCAACTGGGCTACTAATGCACGTCTGCGGCACGTTGGCGCTGGTGCGTTTGACAGGCCGGTTAGCGCCAGTTTACACAAGATTTGCACAAGGGAGCCTCTCTCCCTTTCTTCTTAGCACTGCAACTTCTATTTGTGGCGTTCCACTGTGTTCGCTTGTCCCGCACTATAAGGTAAGTCCCCAGAGTTCACAGCATCATGCCTACCCCGCTAAAGAACAGATACAAAATACACCAACTGAAATCCTAGCCAAATGCCAGTCCCGCGACGCTCCTATCATGTCTGAAACTACTGAGGGCATTGATCCCTCATGGGACTCCTCTACATTACTCTTTAACCAAACTGAAATAATTAACTCAAACTCGAACAAAACAAGGACAATACCTGACCATAGCAGCCCTAAAACAAAACACTCGCTCATTATGGAACGTTTTTAAACTGAGGAGCTTTTTACCTGTTTCTCAAATACTTACCCAGAGGGCACTCTCCCAACACACGCTACTGGCCACTCTTGATGCCAATACGTCATCTATATGCCTCCCAAGATAACAGATCCCGCAACTGGCTTAAACAGTAACCAACATAAATCAGATAACGATCACACCAGTCCACATAGACATCATGCATCAAGTCTCAAAGACCTCTGAGGACATATGTCCCAGATTAAATACTAATGCTACCTCTTACAACCAGCAACTGAACTTTTCTCTACTTAACACGTTCATTGGTACAGTATGGGATAGAGGTCCCTGACCACATCACTCTTTATGGCCTTGACATGCTAGTAATCAGCGAGATAGCCTCACTTTCTTTGCCACCAAGCAATAAAATACTAAAAACTGACTGAATAGGGCAACGAGGAGGTGTTGTGACTCTCATTTAAAAAAAAAATATCTTGACTGTCACCATATAAACACTCCTATTTTTGAGGGATGTGAAAGCCTGACCGTAATGATGAGGATCAACCCGAACTGCACATTGACAATCATCCTTTATAAACCTCCACAAAATATACCATCTTTTGAAGAACAACTACTTGCAGTAGTGAACAACTTCACTAAACCCAAATCCTATGCCATTGTTGCAGGAGACTTTAACCTATGGGCTGAAGATCCAGCCGACACACAGGCAGCATTGTTTTTGGCAGGTTTTGATGCCACAGGTTTCACCCAACGGGTTAAGGATTAAACACATAGGGGAGGCCATAACCATAGACTGGATACTGACACACAATCATATCCCCTTCTATTCAGCCTTTTGTTGGTATTACCACGCTATGGTTAATGGGCCTCATTAGGAGGTATGCCGGTAAGGCAAAAACGATGCTGGTGTGGTAATACCGGCATCGTTTACCATCCCGTTGCATTCCGACCCGCAAACCCGGTATTATCGGCACACTAAACAACAGTGCCGCTAATAGCAGCATAGGTGCGTACACGCGCACCTTCAGGGAGCAAATACCGGCATGCTGGTAATAGGGGGTAATTCCAACCCACGCATACATGCAAATATCGGCATTGCGAAGTCGGTAATCACGGCCTGCACGATGCCGGCCATACAGGCATCTCAGACCACCCGCAAACAGCAAGAAGGATACAAGGCAGCTGCCACAGGTGCACACAATCCCCACAGGTGAGTCAATGGAGGCTCTGCCAGTATAAACTGAGCACACCCACACACCACAACCCCACCCCACAGGTGTAGGCAATGAAGAGTGGCCCAGTACAAAAGGAGCACACCTACACACCACACCCCTTCCTACACCAAAATGCTAACACTAGCAGTTGCAATCATGGCACTGGAGGACATGCCTATACTGCTACAACTACAGCAACAACAACAACAACTACAGCAGCAACAACAACAACTACAGAAACAACAGCAGGCAGCACAAAGGAGACGCAGGAGGAGAAGGAGGGTGAGACAGGGCCAGCAATTACCACCAGCGCAGCCACCAGTGCCTCGTAGGCAGCCACCAATCCCTCGCACCAGACCAAACCCATTCAACCTAACCCCTGAGCAGATCCACACCCTGTACCGGTTGGACCGTGACACCATCACCACCATAGTGGACATGATACAGAACGACATTGCCAGCCACATAGGAATACGCACTGCCATCCCCCCACTAATAAAGGTGGTGTCTGTGCTACACTTCCTGGCCACAGGCACCTACCAACACACAGTGGGCCAGCTGCATGGCATTTCACAACCACTATTTTCACGCATGCTGAACCAAGTGCTGGATGCCCTCCTGAAGCACGCAAGCACCCACATATCCCTACCACGGACTGCCCAGGAGATAGCCGGAACCAAAGTAGGCTTCCATGCACTGGCAGGCATGCCCAATTGTGTCGGTGCCATCGACCGCACCCATGTGGAATTGGTAGTCCCCAATGCCATAGAGGCGGTGTACCGCAATCGCAAGCAATACCACTCCATCAATGTGCAAACTGTATGTGACTCTAGGAAGATCATCACCCATTGCTGCGCCCGATTTCCTGGATCAACACATGATTCCATGTTACTGAGTAATTCCACGCTACCCCATCACATGGAGCGACATGCCGGACCACATGCCTGGCTGCTTGGTGAGTTGCACAACCGTCCCATGGCAGTGCTTTAGAGTACTGATGTGTGGGGATGCATAAGGGGGGGAATACTGCACCTGGGTGGGAAGAGCCGGTGATTGGAGAATGCATGCAGAGCCAAAGACTCCTGACCTGAACCATTCAAACGGTACATGACACTTCACTGGGCCACATATCACAAATAATGCATATCGATGAGAACAAGTAAGAGGCACAACCAGGCCACCATGGTGATGGCAAGCAATGCATGAATGAACAGGATGGCAAGTGTGGCAATGTGGGCAGTGTGACCATGCATACTAAATAATGAACAGCATGAATTGGAGTCAAAACATTGTTGCACTACCACAGCATATCTGCCTCAGCATGCATGATTACACCCTGCATCATCTATTGAACGCCATCCAGACTACCACACCTCATGACAGTATAGATTGCACCTAGATAACATTTTTTCATGCTTACAGGGACATGTGCATGGCCACACCAAATAGCTGCCGTCATGACTGTGCTCCCTGAATTTGGCAGTTCAGAGTGACACACACCTATTTGAATCTGCTTGCAGGTGATGGAGGATATCCCTTCAGGCCGTGGCTACTCACCCCTGTGCGTAACCCGCAGAACAGCGATGAGGAGGAGTACAATCGTGTGCACACCCGTACCCGTGTTGTGATTGAGCAGACCTTTGGCCTGTTGAAGGGGCGGTTCCGCTGCCTCAGCAGGTCTGGTGGGGCACTCCTATATAGGGCTGAGAAGGTGGGAAAGATCACCCTGGCCTGTGTCATGCTGCACAACATGTGCGTCCGGAGAAATGTACCACTGCCACCTGACATTGACATGCATGGGCCGGGTGAGGATGATGAGGATGGAGACGGAGGTGAAGAAGCCCCCTGCCAGTACGTGATGCACGGGATGGCCATGCTGTACGCCAAGCACTAATTCACGAATACTTCTGAAACACAGGGACTATGAAAGACTTGTGTCAGTCAGACACTGGGCCAATGTGGACATGCACACAGGGAATGTTGGGAGTTGGGCACTGAACACCGTACCACATTAAATGGATGCACACAAAAATAACAATGTCCAGCCATGGATTTTTCTTATCACAACGTGTGTATTATTTACAACAGCAAAGATGTGCCCACTCACCCCTCCCAGACTCCCCCAACAAACTCCCTGACCCCTCCAACAAATACCAACACCCCCAATAGACTCCACAAGATGCACCCCTTCACCCCCAACCTTGTGTCCCACTACCATTGTCCCCCCACACTACTTCTGGGACTTCTTCCTGTCCAGAGGCGGCATTTCAGTGTGCCTTGCACTCCTACGTGTGTGGCGCACTGGGCTGGTGGGGACAGATGAAGCTGGTGTGGAGGTAGTAGGTGATTCGCTGGCAGGTTCCACACCTCCTGCAAGCTGTGGCCGCTGCATATGAAGCAGCATTGAGGTCAGCACCTGTGTCACCACCCCCAGGCAGTCCCTCATTAGCCGAGCCGATGCATTGACAGCGGCTGTGTTTGCTTCGATGGTCGCTGTGGTCCCTGCAATTGCTGTGGCAATACCCCGCCTGGTTTCCTCCCCGTCCGCTATGTACTGGCGGAGTAGGTCTAACATGGCCTCCTGTTGGGCCTCCACCATCGACAATCGTGTCTCCAGGGTTCTGGAGGGTGGAGTGGTGGGTTGTGCAGTCACGTGGATGGCATTTTCGGGACTGGACTCCTCAGAGGTGGGTAGGTCACAGTCACAAAGGCAGGGACCAACTTCACTGCAGGTGGGTGACTGCAGGTGTTGGGGTGAGGGGGTGGGCTCGGGGTGGCCGGGAATATCACCTCGGTGTCTCCCTCAGGCTCCACACTGGCATCAAGTTCTTCCCCAGTGGAGGCGGGTGCTTCCAGGGACTCCCCTTGGACAGGTGTGGGTATGGCCTGCTTGTCTCCAGCAGAGGTGGTGGTGGTGGTTGCCCTCTTCTTACGGTGTGAGGTGGATGCTCTCGCAGTTTTCTCCTGGGTTGCTTCTTCCTCATCAGTGCCTGGGGGGGTAGAAGAGATGCAGGGCATCAGTGATGGTGTGACATGGCAGTGGCGGTGCTGTTCATTATTCATTTGATCATGCTTTCATGTTTTACAGGTGTGTCACGCAGGGTATTCAGAGAGAGCATGTAAGCATACACTGCATGGCAGGTGGCATGACGTTGATTTTGGGTTTGTGTGAAGTATCACATGGGCAAGCTCCAGGTGTGTTGGCTGTGTGTTGGTTAAGGGATGGGCACTCAGCATGCATTTCAGTGTGGCAGCGTTTGGCCCGCCATCTGTATTTGGGTATGGTCATGTGGGTGTTGGGACATGTATTGCCTTGCCTAGACTGTACCACTTCACTTGTGCTACTTCAATGTCTCCCCTACAGGGATCTGCAGGGTCACTCACCTCCTTCCGCGGTTGATGCCGCACCCGTCTCCATCTCGCATAATCCCTCGATGGACTCAGGACTGATGAATCTGCTGGCCGTCTCCTCCCAGGGCATCAATTTGGCAGGGGGGTGGGCATCCCCACCTGTGGCCATGGCCTCCCTCCGATTGGTGGCCATGATATTGCGTACCCTCAACCGGAGGTCATCCCACCGCTTCCTGCAGTCCCTCACACTGCGCGGGGTGGGACCTACGGCTGATACCCCACGGGCTACCTCCTGCCAGATTTGCCTCTTTTGTTGCTGCACCTCCCGCTTCTTGTCGTGGGATTGTATTGTGTCTGCATGTGCAGCTAGAGTGTCTGCTAATATGGTGAGCTCTGCGTCTGAGTAACGCTGTTTACGCAGCCGGGGGGTGGTCTTCCTGGTAGCCTTTGACATCCACTTTGGATTTCCACTGTGCTCTCCGAGTATCGGCTGGCGGTTATGGAGGATGGCAATGGATTGTGTTTTTAAATATGGCCGCCGGCCCATTTCCCGTTCCTGCGCGATGACGTAATTTCCGGGTCCGTTTTTTGACGAACACGGTATTATCATGCCGGTATTTAGGGGTTGGTATGAGGCGGTACCACTATGGGCGGGTCCCGCGATGCCGGTATAGGGGAGTTGGAGGCCCTTTAGTGGCATGGCGGTATTGCCACTACCGGCATGGGGGGACGCGCGTGCTCGCGCACTCGTAATCACCCGCTATTAGCGGTTTCATACGAGCACGGACCCGCTCATTCCGGCATTCCGGTAATGAACCCGGTTTGTAATATGTTCATGCTACTACCTGCTGCGCCTACTAGAATAGAGAACTCTAGAACAGAAAGAAATTGTAGGAACCTTAAAAACATCACAGCTTCCAACTTTTCTACATTATTGCTGGCTAATTTACAACCAATAGAATCATTTACCAATGTCACAGACCAAGTACAACATCTTTCACACACTATTGATTCTACTGTTGACTCAATGGCACCTGAGCAACTGAAGAAAATCTAAATTGAGAATATTAAAAACCCATGTTATAACTGCATCATTCAGGCAAGGAAAGTAAAAAGAGCCCTGTAATGGGAACGACTGAAGAGCCCATCTCTCACCACTTTGATTAAATATAAAGAAGCAGTGCAAATATTTAAAAGACCCATCATAGAAGCCAAGTCCGAAAGTTACAATCTAAAAATTACTAATGCCAGCTCCAGCACAAGTGCGTGTCGCCAGAGACTATGCTTGGTGTCAAGTTATACAAAATGAATTTGTGAATAAAACCACCGGCCACCAACAAATCATTGCCAATCGCCAAGCATCCTTAACCAAGGCCGAAGAAGACGTTAAACCTCAACACTCATTGAGACCAACCAACCATAACACTCTACCTCCTAAATTCAAGTTTAACACCTGACCAAAACTGAAATCAGCGCCATAGTTCGGAAACTTAAACCTACCTCATGCTTGGGGGATACATGTCCTGCAAACATACTAAAGGACTCAGAGGTAATCCTCCCATGGATTACCAAAATGGTTAATATGTCTTTTGGCACGGTTCTGCAGTCGTTGAAGGAGGCATGGATCACTCTATTTCTTAAGAAGACCCGGCATTTACCAAACACTGCAGACCAATTACCGACGTCCTGTATCTTCTTAAGACAAAAATATCCTAGGGTCCCACCATGCAGGCTTTATAACCCAAGATGGAACTGAGACCGCTCTACTGGATCTCAAATGTAACATCATTGAGTTCGTGGAGAAAGGCCACCTAGCACTCTTGATGTTGTTGAACCTATCTGCAGCTTTCGATCTCATAGATCACAGGCTGCAAAGAGATTATAAGAAATTAACAACTGCTCTGAGAAGACCACTCAATGGATCATGTCATTCTTAGGTCCAATAACATCAAAACTAGCTGTAGAGGATGCCCAGGCACCACCCATTACCACCATATGTGGTGTACCACAGGGCACATGCCTGGCCCCCACCCTCTTCCACATCTACATAGGCCTTTCCTTGACCTCCTTGATAGCCTTGGTGTTTGATATGCTAACTATGCCGATGATACCCAGGTACTCTTGGAGTTGTCAGGGAATAATACAGAAGACAGTTACGTCCTGAACAGGGTGTACATGGCAAGAAAACTATGGGTGGCATCAAACTCACTAGCCCTCAATAGCGAGAAAACAGAACTCATTGTCGATACAGAACCATGGTTGAAGAAACTATATCCCCTTTATGCAAACTTCACGATCTTGGGGAACAAGCTACCGTTCTCCAACTGTGTAAAAACAATGGGAGTGCATCTTGATTGTGAACTCACAATGAAACAACAAGTATCTCATATACGCTCGGCCTGTGGATACATTAATACACTCCTTCATCAGATCAGACCCTTTCTATTGCTCAAGAATAGAGCCCTTCCTGCTACTGCCATAGTTCACTCCTAATTAGAGTAGTGCAACAGTCTGTTGATCAGCACATCTCAATACAACTTCCATCACCTGCAGACATCACATAATGGAACAGTCAGAGCAATTCATGGCCTCTCTAAACATGAGCATGTAACTCCATACAGAAAATCCTTACACTGGCTGCCCATCAAACAGGGGATCACTCATAAGACACTGACCCTTACCTACAAATCCCAGAACAATGTGGCTCCTCTGCACTTAACAAACTGCCTGAAGGTCAAGCAGCCTGCACGAATACTATGGACTGGAGAGAACCACACACTGATCCAACACTGCTTTAAACTCACCAAATTTGGTGGTACATGCTTTGAAAACGATGCAGCCAGAGAGTGGAAAAACCTCCCCCTTTGTCTAACAGTATCTCCATCTCTGGCTGACTTCAAGAAAGCTATAAAAACCTGCCTCTTTAATTCGGCAGACTAGGCAACCCCACATGACCTGACCTCCCCATGACCTGACTCTCCTCGACGCTGCCTTTCTGTTGTCGGTTACGTCTTGTTTTCTGTGCGCTCTGAGGCCTATGGGTATGTGGCGCTCTATAATAATGAAAAATAATAGTAATAATAAAAGGCTTCCAGGTGTACAAGCTATTCTGGTGTACATTCACTTCTGTTGCACAGCCATTCGCTCCGCCTCCACTTAGGCTGGCTGGTTGGTTGGCTGAGGGGCTCCTCAGTGTGGATCTTTGGGGGCACTTGTAATCCCATTGTTTTGCAATCTCTGTGAGGTGGCCTTACTATGGCATAATGTGCTGAACATGCAACGAAACGTGGCAGAACCTTATTGTAATAATCAAAGAATAGTAATTTAACATAACAGAAAGGGCCCTGACTGTCAATGGTACAGAAGGACTGACATTTGGCCCTTCTCTCCTAACCTACCCTGTTTGTCGCATATCCACCTCCAACATTTCACACAGTCTTATGAGCACTGCCTGCATATGGAGTTCAGGATATATTTTGTTACTGTTGATGGCTGAGTGTTACTGTACTCTGATAGCCTACTCCCAAGTAAGGCACCACCCTATCTCATGAAATGACACGGAAAAAAACTCTTAATAATTACCTTTTTGGTGTCAGTGTCTTGCCTTTTCAATTTTACTCTACAGTTTTGACCACCCTATTCCCTTACCTTCTGTTACCAACAACATTCATCTTAATACAGTACTCATGCCCCAAACATTCCCCTGCACCCCGGTACACCCCTCCCTCTCTGCGTTTGTTGTCTGTTTCCTGCTTTGCCATCACATTATCTTCCCCTCACTCATTTTATTTCCTCCATCAGACTTCAGTCTAGATTTCCCTGGTGGGGGCACTGCACTAACTCCACAGGAAAGCACAGGCTCTCTGAAACTACAATGGTAGTGATTTGGATAGTATAAATGCATATTAACCTAACCTACACATGATGGCTGTGATGTAGTTGAAGAATACAATGTGAAAATGACTAAACAATTTGTGATATTTCTGCTAAACATAAAATGTTCTCTCACACAGATCACTCGTGTCTTGTGGTGGTACTACTTTTCCAAGCTCATTGAATTTATGGATACATTCTTCTTCATTTTGCGCAAGAACAACCACCAGATCACTGTTCTCCATGTGTACCATCATGCATCCATGCTGAATATCTGGTGGTTTGTTATGAACTGGGTGCCTTGCGGCCACTGTAAGTATCAGATGTGCATAGAAGTGTATGATATCTTCTGATGTATTGCTATTCAGTTGCATTAACTGGTTGCATGCGTAATTGCAGCAAATAAGTTTTCCGGACAAGCATTCACATGTGATTTCAAAAGAAAGAGACATTTCTGTTTCTATTGCTTGATTTAATATCGCCAAAAGTATGATCGTTCTGTTAACCTTTCCTCCTGTTGAGAAGGATGAAAACTGGAAAGGACAGATAAATTTGCTTCCGCTGAGATAATGAAGGCATTCTACAGTATGAAAATTACACGTTTCACATAAAACGACAAAAGAAGCAAGGTAGAAACTAACACATTGCAGCAGTAATTAAAGGCCAGAGTTAAAGGACTGGTTCTAACACATGGGAAAACCGCAGAATATATGTGTCAGCTTTAAGAAATTGCACAACTATGGAGATACAAATCAGGACAATGGATGATTAAAAGATGTGTAAAAAGTCATTGATTTCTGAATCCTAACTAGTCTGCTGAGTTGATTTAGTTTAGCACTAATAGAATAGTTTCTTCCACAAATTTCAAGCCCCAAATAATCGAATACTTCATATGTTCTTGAAGGCACATCAGGCAATAAGTATTGGTGTGCTTTAGATAATTGTGCTTTAGATAATTTTTCTTTAGAAGCACTAGTGGATATTCTGCCTAAGTTAAGTTCCTAGGATGCTGACACGACCACAAGCAAGTACTTTCAGGTCAGTGCAGACAAAAGTGGGGGACAAGAAGTGCTATGGGCTAGTGGACCAACAAGGAAAACACAAGCCTCCTGTGTTATCTGCTCTGTGATCTCTGGCTCTTGTCATTCTGCTGGCACCCACCATCTAGCGTAATGAGGCTCGTAGGCATACCATGGCATGACCTTCCTCTGCTAAGCTCCCTTGTGAGTGCACGATTACTGTGACACCTCCTCTGCCTGGCATGCAGTGCTCTGCCTGTGATGTACTCATGGATGCTATTCCCCTTTGTTTTCAGTACCACTGCTTCTGGCTTCTTTCTCTGCACCCATCCTGGTGCTGAATAGTATTAATTCCTGGAGCAGCGGGGAAGACCGCGCTTCTAATGGCCCTGGGCTTTCAGAGAGACCCTTGCTGCACTTGGGGTTGCAGCGCCTGGCCCTGCAGGCAATTATCTGATGTGTCTGCCCCATTTGCCAGGAATTAACGCTATTTTGAGACTTCGAAACATATATGCAGCCATGTAGATAAGCGTCATACCAGTCTCTTACTCCCTAAAGCAGGGTTCTGCTGCCTGCGGCACTCTGGATATTTTGGGCTATGATCCCCATCAAACTTGACAATTGACTACGCAGGCTCATGATAATGAGAGTTGTAATTGAAAACATCTGAAGAGACAAAGGTTGCAGACTTGTACCCTAAGACAGACTGACTAAGATGAAACATAATTAGACAAGTTTGCCGGCTTAAAATATGCCTAACATTATTTCAAAACTAAAGGAAATTCTCCTAATAAATATACAATTGATGTTTTGAGGCCAGCAGCATATGTCACAAACTGCATCTCCACTATTGTTCTCAGTTTTGAAGTGGGTCTATACAATAAAATATTCTAATTTTACAACACAAATGCCTTATTTTTTTAAAGCAAAATGTATTTTTTTAAATGTATTTATTGTGCATTGATCTTATTATGACCTTTTATGCATGATTCCAGTAATGCAATTCATACAAATCAATGTTATACAGATACTATTCACATACTGACACAATTCATGTATAACATTTCTATGCCTCCTAAAAAATATTTTTAAATAATCTAACATTAATACAACTATGTCTATCTCCTATTTAAGAAGCCGACCACCTTCAACATTCTTACAATTTCCATTGTTAAAAAGTGTCATAACCAGAATTTAGGCGTTCCCATACATCTTCTATCGCATGATTATAGCTTATTTAAAAAAACGGACCTAGGAATTTTGTTCTTATGGTCCATAGAGCCGGACATTCCACCATTACACGTTTTAGAGTTTGTGTTGCCTCGATGTTCTTGCATTAATCAGTTTCCTTTTATAGAATCTTGGTTTTTAGTTCTCACAAATAACATTTCTTGTGTAGTTATAAGATTTAACCAAAATCTAAAAAATTGTTCATGAGTAAAAACACATGGAAACTGCAAGAAATATCTCAGCATTAGTCCTAATATCTTGTCCAAATATGAAAAAGTAGAATGTAATTCATAGGATCTAGTTCTAGTTATTGTCTCAATCAAGTCCATTTGCTGTAATCATTGCTTTACCTAGACAGGGTTATCTATGAGATCTTTCTCCGTTTTATCGCATCTATTCAAACGTGAGTCAGGCTTCAGTTTCAAATTATTCAAAAAAGGCAAAGTGTTTCCCTTTAACATAAAGGACACATCCTCATTAAGCGATGAGTTAAACGGTGAACTTAGTTTAGCATGCAGATACTACTCTCCACATCCTTGCAAAGATGAGAGACCTAATTCAAAACGTACCTATGACATTGGAACTGAGGAGGGCAGATGTAATACTTTTTTCCTGATTCTGCTTTCCAGCCGCTTCCAGGGCCATCCACATGCAGATTGATGAATCTCGGATCCCTAAAGAATCTTAGTAATTACCTTGCAAGTATAGAATTTAATCAGGGGGACAATTGAGAATCTACAGTATTTATTATAGATTTTCCTCATTTAATGGACCAGCTGATCCATCATCCTTTACACTCTTTTTAAAGTTAATGTCTTGCTTGGACGAGCTATTATCAAAAAGCCCAGATACGCAATTTCAGTTACTTATGCAATTAGTAAATTGTCAATTGACCATCTGAACTTGCTCATCTTTTTACCATATCAGGCAACTACTTGAGCAATTTGCTTTCAGTGATTCCTCTGAAGCATATGCAACATAATCAACCAACTGCTTCACTAAGAGGCTACCCCCCTTTTTAAATCTTCTAATTTTATTGCTGCCATGATTAACCTCAAAGTTCTTATCGTTTTTTTAAAATTATATTTGATAAATCATAACAATAAACAACCACACAGAGCAACAGGCTCTCATATGATATGCATCATTTACTTAATCGTGTATTCCCATCAGTTTCATCTACTATTACTACATAACACCCCCCCACATAGCCTACATGTTAACTAGTTACTCTGTTAAATTCCTTGCATCAACCTCCTACGTTTGAAGCGCGCTTCTCTCCTCCCGTTCATATGCGAACAGTGTTACCATCAGCGCTATCCATCTTTGTATGTCTGCACCCATCTCTGCATTTTTGAGCTCTGAGTGCCCCCTCCCACACCCATGTTTCCGCTGTGCACCACTTTTCCAATTCCTTCCACCACTTAATCACACTTGGGTCTCTCGTAACCTTCCATTCCATGGCTACGCTGCGCTTAATCGTTATACACATCAAATGCTTGAGTTTATTCAATGGTTTATCTTTCACGTTTTTCTTATATCTACCCAGCATGCATGCTTCCAGTGTCATGACATCTAAATCATCACCTCCTAGGCCTGCTTTGCCTGCTACCCTCTTCCAGAACCCCTATATTACTGGGCATCCCCAGAACATATGCGTGAGCCCAGCCTCCTCCCCTCTACATTTGGGACACTCTTGCTTCCCGGCCCCTTTGACGGTCGAGATAACAGCAGGTGTTAGGTATGCTCTCTGTACTATATACATTTGAATTAGCTGTAATCTGGCATTCCTGGATACCTTCTTGTGATATTGTTTTATTTTTCCCCATTCTTCCTCCTCAAACGTCTTCCCCAATTCCCGTTGCCACTTTCTCTTGCATTTCAGTTCCGCCCACGAGGTGCAGCCTATTAGGGTCTCATAAATTCTGGAGACGGTGTGTTCGCCTTATGCCATGGTGAGCACCATCTCAATATCTTCATTGCCAATATCCCCTTCCACGATATTCAGCCATCTTTTGCATAACACACCCAGTAATGTGTTGTGCAACAGGAAATGTCCCTCTTGTATCCCTGCATCCTCCCGTGACTCCTCAAACGTCTTCCAGCCCCCCTCATTCCGCAGGTCCCCCACTGTGGCCTCTCCATTCATCTCCCACCTGGATTCTACCATGGCCTTGTCTCCCTTCCTGCCGACTAGGATCGCAACTATTGGTGTCTGTAGGTAGAGTGGGTCCCTTATACCCATCACCCCACAGGCTCTGTGCCAGACTCTGACGCCCAGTTTCACCAGGTAGGGGATCTCATGCTGCTCCCTGGCGGAGATCCACAGCAAGTCTCTCAGGTGCCTGTGCTGCAGTGCTGGCTGCAGCAATATAGTCTCTATCGTTGGATCATTGGCCATCCAGTTCACCACATGCTGCAGTTGGGCTGCCAGAAAATACAAACTCAAAGTTCGGAGCCCTCAATCCTCCCTGATCGTACGCCCTTTGTAGTGTAGACAGGTCTACTCGATTCCGTCCATCCAGCCACAGGAACCCTCTGCATAACCTCTCTAGTTCCCGGAAGAATCGCTTTGGAATGTCAAATGGGGCATTTCCAAAGCAATGCATAAGTCGTGGCAGTGCCACCATTTTCAACAATGCCGCCCTCCCAATCATTGACAACGGCAGTTTACTCCAGAATCCGATGGACGCGACCAACCCCGCCTTGGCCCGTACTGTGTTATCCTCATGCTCTCGGGAGGGGTCCCGATGTATGTTAATCCCTAGGTATCTGAAAGAGGTCCTGCTCTAGGGCAGGGGGAGGTTTGGCAAATCCTCTACCACCTTCTCTGCGGTGGCCCACAGCGGGTACAAGCATAATTTCTTCTTATTTATTTTAATACCTGTTAACCTGCTAGAGTTGTCTAGCACCTCCAATATGTATGGCAAGTTCACTTCGGGATCACACATATATAGCACCACGTCATTCATGTACATAGATATCACGTGCCTCACTCCATCTATAGCTATGCCCACATCTCTGTATTCCTGCCTCAAGTTAGCTGCCATGGGCTCTGCTGCCAAGATGTACAACATCAGGGACAGTCGGTACCCCTGTCTAGTTCCCCCCGTTTAGTTGCTATGCCTCTGAATACATGCTACCCGTCCTGACCCTAGCCATTGGTTCCGTGTATATCAAGCGCATCCAACTCATAAACAATGGACCAATCCCCATCTTTGGCTTCATGGCATACAACCAGTTCCAGTGTACTGAGTCGAATGCCTTAGTAGCCTCCAAAGAGGCGACTGCGTATTGTGTGGCGTGTACCGCTGTGCTATAAATCAAGTGATGAAGCTCTCTGAGATTCTCTGAGATGTTTCTGCCGGGCACATACCCTGTCTGATCTGGGTGGATCAGCGTATGTATTACCAGTCGGAGTCTACCTGCCAGAACAACTTTAAGGCTCTTGCTATCTTGGTTTAGCAGGGACAGAGGCCTATAGGATCTGCAGCCCGTGCTTACTTTATCCGGTTTAGGCAGTGGCACTATCATTGTAGTTGTTTCTTTAACTAGAAATTCCTTACAAACTTCAAGCAGTAGTTGTGAAAGAATCAGGTAGTCAATGTTGAATGATATAGCCCAATTTTTCCTGGTAACATCTGGTGGTAGGCGATCCGCCAGCTTCCCATTAACAATTGACGAACCCCATTCCTCAAATAGTGCTCTCAATTTTTTGCCATTCGCAGTACTGGGTTTATTATTGCCACTCCAGTGCTCGTAGCAGCTAGAGTTTAAATCTCCCCCCGGTATTATATAATGCTCATTCGTCGACAGCCAATCGCCCATGATTTCGGATACCTCCATCATGAAGTCGTCCAATGCCATAATTACTCCATTCCATTACAACCTTATTACCAATGTTCGGACATGATCTCCAAGCAGATTACCATTGATTGCCACCACTAGTATACCTGGTGTCTTCTGCAAAACTATTTCTATGCCTAAGATCTTAGAGTTCCTTATAGCAGTTAGCAAGCCACGTGATGGTCTCCCCTTATTACTATCCATTGCCGCCTTCTGAACTATAGTGAATCCACCAAAATTAATATTAGATGTTAACCATGTTTCTTAGAATAAAATGATATCACTATGCCCAAAAATCTCTTGGTCATGTCCATGTCTTAAACTATTAAAGCCACGAGTATTCAAAATTAGTATATGTAATATTTTATTTTTTGGCTTGCGCATATATGCTTGCATTCTTACAGTGAAAAGGAACAATCTGAGGGAGTTACTATTCATTGCCAGCTTTAACGGACAGTATTTCTTTGGCATGCAAACTTGAAATAAAACTTCCAAGTTGGGCTGCAAAGTTACTTTAACTTGAAACAATGTTTAAACTATAGAAATGATTTATTTAAATGTTTTTAACCAGTGTGTGCATGTGTGCCCTTAGGGGTGGAGGGGGGGGGGAGACAGAGAGAGAGAGAGAGAGAGAGAGAGAGAGAGAGAGAGAGCACACACTCCCTAATAAAGTGGTCTCATTCTGTTAAGAGTGAGCGACTGTCCTTAATTCTGCTGGTGGACTCTAATGCAGAATGTTCTGCACCCTCCTAGTTCCTGTGGACCAATGGCAAATGTATTTTTTGTCACATGGCCATGGGGCGGCCATTAGAGCGATAGACAGAAAGTTAATACGTTTTCCAAATATGTAACCCATGATTATATTTTATGTCAGGTGTATTAATTCATTGTTCAACTCAGTCTTAAAGTGTATGTTATCCACTGTGCGTTATGGAAACGTCATTAATGTAAACAATTTAATTCGTTTTTCATATTTTTAAATAAATCAGACTGACTAAGATGAAACATAATTAGATTAGTCAAATCTGTGGGGACATGTATTTCTATTGTGTAGACACTTCAGGTTTGTCGACTTAAAAAATGGCTAAAATTATTGTTTACAAAACATCACTTTTGTGACTGAACCATATTTTTAAAATTCAATGTAAGGGCTTAGCCTTTATTAATTTTTCTTTCACAAATAAGAACTGTGCGTTAAATCAGCATACAGAAAAGTCCTATTTCTAACCAGGTGCTACATACCAATTTCAGAGAAGGCTGCCATGGACTGGAAAAAGGAAAAGGAAAAGGAATTACCTTTCTGAGTGCTCTCAAACAAGTAAACACGTTGCACTGAGCAATTTGTTACCTGTACACATCTGAGAACGTCTGACCACTTGCTGGGTCCTCCCTTACAAGAATGGCCATCACACTCCAATCCACAAACAAATAAGGCCTCTGGTGTACATCACAGTTATCACCTAACAGCACATGTTTTCTTAGGAAGCTTTTAATCTGTGCAGAATCGCCAGTATAGTGGTCTCAGAGGGCCTAGACATTGTGGTGTTGGGTGTATTGTTTCCCTGACACGGTTACTCAGACTTTAGCCTGCCAAGTAAAACAGAGCAGGCAGAAGGTATTATGGGAAAAGAGGGCACATTTGCCGCAGACATAGGGAAGGGAGGATGCAGATGAGGAAATTATTATCTGTTGTAGTTTGGATGCATGTGGATCAAATTACGAAGGACCATATATATGGATTTAAGAATAAAAGTATATTCTAAAATGTTTCCAATCCAATGGACTGTCTAAGTGTGACCGCTTTTTAAAGAAATGGTAAATTAAGAACAAGTAGCGTGTGACTTCAAGATGGGCTCAAGATGTGCTCAAGTGGACCATTAAAGTAGGATGGCTTTTTGCCTGGGCTTTCCTTGGAATATTAACTATAGGACAACTCTGAATAGTAAATCTGAGATTGCAATGCCTAGGGGTTAAATGTGGCCAAGTCAAGATTGAACTGTGGGCAGCGTGAATGTAGGTAGAGCACAAAACAGTCCGACTGACACATTGCAAAATGTGTGGCAAGCCTGAAACCGTTCAATGTGAGAAGTTCTGGTGAAGTTTGAGGCAGTGATCGAACCATCACTATTCCAAATTAAACTCATGAATTGTCATGGCTTAAGCGCTGTAAGAACTCAACTGTCCTAAGCTGTACCCAGTCTTTTTTTTACCAAGTGTTTTTCACCACATTCATTTTTTACTGCAGATTTTAACTGATTTGTATACTGCAAAAAATTAGGGGAGTATTTGGCTAAGTCAATATGGGGTGGTTGAGGGTAAATGAAATGCAGGGGTTCTTACCCACATTTTGTAATAAAAAAATGAATTGCTAAAAGAAATATGCAGTAAAAACACCTAAGGCTTGTGGATCTGCTTAGAACCACATGCTTTTCATAGGCCGACATCTAGTGGTTGATTCAGAGTATTACATGACTTGTTTTTTGTAGTCGAAAAGGATGTTTCTGTAATACTATCCCTACTGTGACGTGTACTCTACCATGGTCCTTCATACGTCGAGGTCCTCGGATTGTTTTTTTTCCTCCATCGGGTTGGTCACATTTCGCAGAGTTCCAGTTTCGGAGTTATTGCTTGTCACAGAGTCTTGCTCAACACATCCTGTGACTTTCGATGGCGCCTTCCACCGTCTGGAGATCCAAGAGCCTCGCCGACGGCATACCATCCTTCATGCTTCAACCTACACAGTAGAGAGAGTGGGGGGAAGGCATTTCTAACTTCTTTTAGAGAATGCCTCCATTTATATTTCCCATTAATTGTTACGTTTCACTGTCCTCAAGTGCTTATAATGAAGAAAACACCTTTTACATTTTGCCCGTTGCATAGTCAGAGGTTTCCCTGGAAGGATACTCGCAACGTGTGTAACCATTGTCTACCTCAAGACCACCAAGAAACTACATGTCCCGCGTGTAAGCTCTTCACACTCAAAACACAGCAGTGGTCAAAGTGTTGGGGAGCCTATGCGATGCAAGCTGAAGCATCGTTGGGATAACCCACCAGCGCAGAAGAATCCAAGGCAGAGCAGGGCAGTTCCGGTGCTATAAGTGACGCTGAGGAGACATCGGATCGGGAAATAGTGGATTCCCAGGTGCCTGCCCCAGCTCCGGAAGGCAGGTACCACCAATGCTATGGAGACCAACATATGAAACACAAAGTGTGGTTGGGAGAAGCACATGAGGCGCCAACATATAAGAATCACAAACACCCACCTACACCACACATCGCGGTGCACCCGTCATCAAAGTGGTGAAGCGGTCGCAGAACATGTCCGTTCAGCAGGCGGTTTGGCGCACTGTTTCAGCACCTGTTAAAACACCAAGGTCAGGATACACTGGACCTACTTCCCCATTGGTAGAAGCACTTCACAAGTCAAGAAAAAACACTTAAGGCATGAGGAGGAAATAGTCTTCTCGAAGACACGCATCTGGTAGTCCCTGGACTAAAGTACATTTTGAGAACACCCAGAATAAGATGACTTCCTTTGTGGAGTTCTTAGAAAAACATCCGATAAAGCAAAAACACATCTCTCGAAAGGAAGGGCAACCCCCATCCAATTTGCCTAGATTACACCAAACCGGCTCAGTCTGTAATTGAGCTAGATGCAGACGAGGATGACGACGACTTTTTTAGAAGACGACCCAGATGACCTAGAGGATTTACAGCCCCATCTCCAGAGGTCGTCGATGACCCTGTTTCTTCCTTACCTATTGATGACCAGCTGCTTTATAATCTTCTTAAAAAACCTGCTGGTTTCTTTAAAATAGACACTCATGAGTCAGAGGAAGACAATGACTTCGTTGACGACCTCCTCAACGAGTAAAAACAAATCGGTCAATAAATCCTGTTATTACAATCAGTTAGGCGATGTCTCCTACCCTCCCTTTCCACACACCTGCACAAAACAGGGAAGTCAACCCAGGCATGGAGAACTACTTTAAACAAGTGGTCCACAGACCAACTCTTCATTAAGGGAGACTTGAAGTCGGGTTCTCTAGTGATAACTACCACCGACAAGAAAACTGGCACACCGTTTGCTACTTCTGAAGCACCACCTGATGATAATGAAAGCAAAAAAGATATGCTCTGGAAAAAAAACGTGCAACATCGGCTGCGTTTGTGATGAGTATTGCCAATAATACAGCCCTTACGGCTAGCTTCAATAGAGCCCAGTGGGACCAGGTAGAAGAGCGGGTTAATGGGTTGCAGGAGCCTCTACGCTCTCAGATTCTAAAATCTTTAGCTGACAGCAAGCAGACTGCAAATGACACTATCACAAATTCACTCGACGCAACAGAAACAGCAGGAAGAGTAGTTGCAGAGGAAACTCATCAAACGCCACGCGTGGCTCAGAAACTTCGGGGTTCAAACCTGAAACTCACGCCACACTTAACATGCCAATGGAGAATAATGTTCTATTTTGCAAGGCAGTGGATGACACCCTAGAGACAGCCAAAAGAGGCCCTCAAAATTCTGTGACAGATATTTAATAAAACCCTTCATGCAGAGAGGGTCCTACGGTGAGCAATGCACTTTTCATGTGCATGATACAATAGAACATCAGTCCAGTCCAGCTATATATCAGGGGCGGGAAACAGCTTGTGGTACATGAATCAGGGACAACTACCAACTTCTCCATCCTCTTTCCAGAGGCAATTTAGGCGAGGGCATAGCAGGGGTAGAGGCCAAACCACCAGAGGTTCAGCTACACCCACTAAGCAGTGACTCTATGCTTCAGGTCCCGTTCCATTTCACCCCAGTAGTGGGTCACTTTTCTCAATTTGCTGACGTATGGGAGGGTATCACATCAGACAAGTGGAAATTGTCATCTGGCTAAGTCGGATATTGCGTGGAGTTTCTAGTATTGCGCGATCATCCTCCAAAAAACAGGAAACTGTCTTTAAAAGCCCAGCAAATACTCCTAGCAGAGATAGAAGCACTTCTGGAAAAAGGAGACATATAACTTGTCCACCAGTCAGGGGTAAACACTGTGTACTTCCTTGTTCCAAAGAAACACAAAACCAAGCATCCAGTGCTCAACCTAAGACCAGCAAACACTTATGCAAAACCTCAAAAGTTCAGATTGACAACACTACACGAGGTCTTTCCTTTACTCAAGAGGGGAGACTACATGGCAACACTGGATATGAAAGATGCATACTTCCATATTTCAAAGTTGCCACCTCACAGAAAGTACCTAAGATTCAAACGGCGTCTGCACACTACAAATTGAAAGTACTCCCCTTCGGGATTGTGTCAGCCACAGAAGTAGTGGTGCATATCCGCAGACAATACATTCCAGTATACTCTGATCTGGACAACTAGCTCATAACACGGGACACAGCACAGAGGTGTCAACAGCATACACAGCAAACGATAAACCTTTTGCATCAACTAGGGTTTACTATCAATGAGAAAAAGTGAAGCTTAGTTCCCAGCAAGGTAAAACAATTTCTATGAGCAATAATTCAAACTGAAGACACCTTAGTCTTTCCCTCCAACAAGAGGGTCTAGAACATGTTGCTCCAGATCCCATGTTATACAGTCGGTCACCAGATAAGAAAAGTGTTGCGCCTTCTTGGTATGATGGCAGCATGCATTTTCATTGTTCCACATGCAAGGCTTCACATGCATCTAATACAAGAATGGTTAGCAAAACAATGGTCACAGGTGCAAGGGAATGGCAAAGAGCTTGTGGTAGTTTCACAAATCGTGCTGTCAGTGCTTCAATGGTGGACAAAGGAGAACTTATTAAAAGGAAAACCTTTTGTCAATCCGCCAACACAAGTCGCCATAACAGACGCATCGCTCTCAGGTTGGGGAGCTCATTAGCGCCACCATACAGCACACGACCCGTGGACACAAACACTAGCAAATGGGCATATTAACGTCCTAGAATTTCTAGCAGTATACAAAGCATTACAAGCTTTCCAGCACCTTCTAACTGGGAAGAGTGTGCACATTATCCCAGACAGCACAACCGCCATGTTGTACATCAACAAACAGTGCAGAACACAT
Source organism: Ambystoma mexicanum (assembly GCF_040938575.1). Classification (NCBI taxonomy): domain Eukaryota; kingdom Metazoa; phylum Chordata; class Amphibia; order Caudata; family Ambystomatidae; genus Ambystoma; species Ambystoma mexicanum. Next base: position 579,479,636 of record NC_090927.1, on the reverse strand, counting down.
TCTCGAAATCTGTCAAAACTAGCACAGAAAATCTGGTATTGGAGTCTCGAAAGACAGATTTTACTTGTGTTGCAACACGTTCCAGAGGAACACAACTGCCTAGCAGACACACTAAGCAGAAACACAAGTCATCCCCTTCAGAACACGATTGGGAACTACATTCAGACATTGTGAATTACTTTTTGCAAAATGGGGGCATCCAGACATAGATCTGTTTGCCACAGAAGAAAACGCAAAATGCCACATTTACAGCTCCAAGTTCTCCCAGAAGAGGTCCAGGGGGAATGCACTGTGGAACAGTTCATCAGGGATATTTGCATACACTTTTTCTCAACTCTTGAACAGATTAATCCACAAAATGCATCAGGAACACTTGATTGACAATGAAGCTAGTTGCTCCAATGTGGGCATGTCAGACATGGTACTCCCACCTACTCAAGATGTCTGTTTGCCCACCATTGAAGCTAACCAGCCTTTGCAACATGTCACAGAACCAAGGGCCAACCCTTCAACCACATGTTCAGAGAACTAACTTATCAGCTTGGCTCCTGATGTCATAGAGTTCGGCCATCTTGACTTACTGAGCAGATGCATGGAGATATTAAAGGAAGCATGCAAACCAAACACTAGACACTGCTATTTTAACAAATGGAAGAGATTTGTAGTATGGTGTAGAAAGCCTAATGTAATCCTCATTGACTGTTCAACCTCTATCAACGTGCACTATCTACTTCACTTGCTGTACTCTGGTCTATTTTTCAATTCCTTCAAAGTCAATTTCGCTGCACTTTCGGCATACACATCACAAAGCAATGTTTAATCATGGAAAATTCCAGTTGTGAAAGCCTTCATGGAAGGGGTGAAAAGACAATACCCCCCAATTGAAAATCCACCTCGACCAATCTATTGAACTACCAGCGTTTTGTCAAGACCCACCAAACTCTGCAGAAAGGGCCCTCCATATACTAGATGTTAGAGCGGTTATGTACTACTGCAATAAGACTAAGCCAATCAGACAGACAGACCAGTTCTTTGTTTGCGTAGCTGCTGGGACGGAAGGGGAGACTGCCTCCAAAGAAGCCATTTCTAAGTGTATTGTAAAATGCATACTGCAATGTTACAGGTTATCCAACAAAGAACTGCCATTTACACCTAGAGCACAATCAACACGTGGTACTGGGGCCACTCTAGCCTTCATTGAAAATGTACCCTTAGAAGCAATATGCAAGGTAGCTACATCGAGCTCAGTTCACACGTTCACCCCACATTACTGTGTTGCTAGTCTATTAAAGCATGTGATTCTAAGCAGATCCACAAGCCTTAGAAGACAAACATTACATACCTTTAATCATCTTTCTGATGCTTGTATCTGCTTAGATTTGCATGCACCCACCATGCCTCCCCTCGATGGAAGTAGAACGTACATAGACAACATGAACCTCTTCATCCTTTTTCTACACACTTCATGCAACCTCATGTCAAGTACAAAACAATAAGAGGACCTTGACGCATGAAGTACCCTGGGTGCAGTACACATCACAGTAGCGATAGTATTATAAACACCCTGTTGACATTCCTTTTTGATTTCGAAAAAACAAGTCATGTAATACTCTGCTCCAACCACTAGATGTCAGCCTATGCAGAGCATGGGAATCCAAGCAGATACAAGCATCAGAAAGACGATTACAGATGTGTAATGTTTGTCATATAGGAGAGCTCAGAGCACAAAAAAGTTATGAAATACAAAGAAACCATTTGGCACTAAAAGAAAGATATAAGCTAGCATAAATTAGCTAGTTCCCCACAATTTGCCAGAACTAATTCCGGTCACACAGCTGCAGGAAAATGAAATTGCCTGCTGGCCTGCATTCTATATTACATGTAATGCCTGGACTACATTACCATGTGTGAATTTTTTAAATCTTATCACACATACATATCCAGTGGCCGAAATTGGTCAAACTGCACCCAACTTAGAAACTATAGATACACCCATCTATAGCAGGGAATTGACGCCACCGCTCATATCAGCAAACGGAAACAAACCTTGTGCCTACAGCTACACTATTTAAGATACTTTATAGCATGGATAATACAGATTGTTATGATGCAGTCACGTCATTGATGGGAATGCAACCAAGGGAACTTGTGTGATAATAGCTGTGTGGGCTTTACTGTGGCGGGAAAGCTGAAAGTTCCCTTGCTGGCCTGCCAATCATTCAGAGCCGCTATCGAGTGGCAGTAGAGAGGTCTACCATTGCTCCACCTCTCAGACTGTGTGTCCTTGGCATCAGTCAGGTGAGGTTGCATGGGTGGTTTGAAGGCATGATAGGAAGGTCCATCCCTTGATCCCACGGCTCACCCTCTGAGCATATCTAGGAGACCAACCCTCTGCCTTTTACTCAGATCTCTTTTGCTCTGGTCTTTCCACTGCTATTATGATCCTCCTGGCCACACAACTTTCCTCTGTCAAAGTCCCAGCCCCTCTCTTGGTTTGCCCCCAGCCTCATCGGCTTCTCATTCTGGTCTCCCTGTAAAATCTCAGTTTGTCTCCAGGACTTGGCTTCTCCTTGCTACAAAACCTGCAGGAATCCTGCTTCATCAGACCCTAGCTCTGCATCAAGCCTATTCCCACATTGAAGAACTCATGTGTGCCTTCTCCCTTTATAAATTCTGAACGCTTTAGTCTCTTGCTTCCTTATTGCATCACTTTACCCTTCAATTCTGTCTGGCCTGCCTGCCTTCAATTGGAAATCTATTAAGGTTCATCAATTCTGTCATATATTATGAACTACTAGACTATAGTGTTAGTCCTGTTGCAAGTGCAGCAGCATATCTCTATGGTAGTATCCAAAAATGTTACTAAACTGCACGTGTATCATATGATCAACAAGAGGAAATTGTTGGGTTGTGATGATATGTATGCAAAGGAGACATCCAGAAAAGAAAAATGGTAAACCAGGAAGTTAATTTATGCTTAGGAAACAATGACATTGTTTTTCTATATTTTATTTATTTGGTATACGGTCAGCCATGGTGCATTACGGTAACTATAGAGTTGATTGCCAAAAGTAAACCTTGAGTTACATGATAAATGTGGGAGAGGCAGAGTGTATAATTGATAGCAGTGGATGTTATTGCACAAAAAGAGGAGACTGAGCAAAATATCAACATGGAAAATAAGTGTTTGCTACAATCAAGTGTTAGGCAGAATCCTGTGCAGTTCCCTTAGGGAGCACTACACAAGATTAGGACTACAGGTCAGAGCAATAAATCCCCTTTGGTATCAGTCCGTACCACAAAGATTTAATTGGTAGCTGTGGCTGAGCAGTCAGACTTATCTCAAGAGGGAGATGAGCAGTATTCAGGGTTTACACAATAGGCCCACTAGACTATGGAACAAGGAAACACTGACCAAAGCTTTGTATTTAAAAAGTAGATATATATATTTATTTTATACACTTCTAATAAAACACATGTATCACAGAAGTCAAAGGAAAAATATACACACTCCCAAGTTAAATTGTAGACCAAGTGAACCAGAGGGAAAAGTGAGCAAAGCGGCACAGTGACAACTGCACACAAGGGATCCTCTAACAATTCCTCACAAGGGGGGAAAGCACAAGTTATATAGAAATAGGATCTTACACACCCTAGCAACACTTCCCATCAGTTTGTGAACCAGCTTAAGCAAGGCAGTGCATCAGTATAAGCTATACTTAAATGAAAACTGAGCAAAATGGCATTTCACAAGGTTTAAAAATGGGAAGGAAAGGGTAGTTAAAAGAAATAGGTGCGCCACACAGTTCTAGCTGAGAATCAATCTAAAGAAGGCAGATCTAACAAATGTGACCAGAGTCAGTAGGCCTGTGCCAAAGTCAGTTGGTACAGGGCAAGGGCCCAGGAGCAAAAATGTTCTTGTAGCTGCAGTCAAGTCTTTGGTTAACGCAGGGGAAAAGGGGGATGCAGAAGTTGAAAACACAATGTTAAGAGAGAGGGGCGGCCAACTCAACAGGTAGGTAAAGGATTTAAAACACCTTTAGTGCAGTGGGGGGGAGGGGAGACTTGTAAGAAAATGTCTGGGGTACAACACGCCCATGTTTTTGCTTAATATGCTATGTATTTGTCAACCTGCCCTGATTTAAAATGAACAAAGTTAAAAAAAAACACCTTTAGTGCTACTGCCAAGAAAGGGCGGCCTGGTGGAACAATGTACCTTAAACTGAAGAAGTGGCTCCTGCGGTGGCGGTTGTTCCTGGTAGTTCCTGCAGTTCGGGTGATCCGGCAGAGGAAGAGAGGCTCTTGTCGTGGAGGAAGGTTTGAGTTACTGCACTACCCAGGGATGAAACCAGCCGCGGTGCAGCCCGACGAATAAAAGGTACGCTCCTTTAAATCGCGGTCCGGGTGGACTGGTGCCTGGCTATCCGGCCTCCGAGTACATGGTACGGGAGATTCGACACAGCAGGTCCAGGAAGGCAATTGTCAAATTGGTTGGCCCCACTAGTTCAAGGGAAGAAGACTCTTGCAGGTGAAGATCTTCTCTCGTTGTGTGGAGAAAAGTGGTGAGACGCTGCAGCAGGGCTTCACCGGTGGTTCAGTCGTTGCAGATGTCTTTGGCTTCTCTCCTCTTCGGCTTCTTAGTTCCAGTGGCGACGTCTTGCTCTTCCAGTCCTAAGGATCCTGCTTTTATACAAAAAGATCCCCATTCATACAGCCTAGCTGTCACTCACACAGTGGAGTGGTCATCTTGGCGGGAGACCCTCCAGCCTATCAGGATAGAGTGTGACATGGGCTGCTGAGGCAACCCTGTCCAGGGGTCCTACTCCCCCTCCCACACAATGGAGCCACCCCAGACTCAGTGGCGCCGAAAGGAGGGCTTCTCAGCAGAAGCCTGCCAAAAGGACGAACAAAGTATCCCCGACCTGGGTTAGGAGTTTAGAGGAAGACACGAGAAAGAAGTTATATTAAAGTTCTGGCAATAAAAACCTACCAGAATTAAGTTAATATTAAAATACACCGGCGGTATGTTAGAGGCTGAAAAAGTGGTAGCCTCGAACAATGGGAAAATCCCATAGAGAAATATTCGTGGTTGAATATTTATGGTAGTAACCACTGCCACCAGCCAGAAACTTTTGAGAGAGGGACTGTACGTTACCCTCTCGAAAATGAACATAGGGGAAAAACTATAAACCCCTTCCAGTACCTCCATAGTAAGATGGGTTTTACTGGTTTAGTTCATAGGATTTGACTAGTAAAGTCAATGGGGACTTTACATGCCCTCGGAGACAGTAGTCAGTCCCAGGGTATGGAGTCTATGTTTGGGGGTCGCTACGACACCCCTGTGTCACTGCACTGAGGGTGCTGTGTAACACATGTGAGTAAAGATGGTTCCTATGGGGTTGAGAAAGATCCCATAGGCATTAAACACAAAAATAGCTTAGAACACACATAGCAAAAATGCCTAAGAGTGGGAAAAAGAGTCTCACTCTTAGCAGGTAAAAAGAAACAAACCCTTCAAATCCAGCAAAGCTGCTGGGGGACTCTATAGGTAAGGGAAATTAGCCATAGAATGAGAATTCTCCCTAACATCAAGTAACAATAAAAAGTTCACCTATATTGTGTTACCAGAACCTATGAGGTTGTATAATCGTTTGGTTGAGGAAGGGCTACTACTGCAGAGTATAAATGAGGAAGCAGGCCTGAGATGGGTAACCTGTAACTTCCCAGAGAACATTGACTTAATCCTTCTTGGAACCATCCTGCACGACCTTTTAGATGCTCATCACTTCACACTATTTTCTAGATGCATAATTTTTAACCTCTTTGCTGCACCAATGTCGACCACTACTCTCTCCTCGTCACTCGAGTATGATTTTGCCAGGATTTCCCCCTCGCTGGAAGCTTGATCCTCTAAAATCTCTTGGAACTTGCATACCTCTTACCCTACCACGCTCCCTTCGGCACCCCCCAAGGATCATTCTTTGGACCTCTCCTCTTCACTCTCTATGCCTCTGTGCTAGATAGACTTAGCTTGTTCTTTGGCGTTCACTTTCAATTCTTCAACTCTTTGCTGATGACCCACACATTGTTTTGTTACCCAACCATCTCAGAACAGATTACCAACTGTCTCCCTACAATCAGTCGCTGGATGGCTTTCTGCTGCTGCATACTGAACTCTTCAAAAACTGAAGTCATTTTTCTCCCAACTTCCATGCATTCCTATCTTCCCCTCTCCTTCCCTACATAACCACTTGCTCTCTTACCCAAGGCTCTCAACCCTGTGCTCCTCTTTGATCGTGACCTCCGACTGCAACAAGTCATCACTACCACCTTCTCTGCTGATCATATTAACCTTATCAACTTTAGGAAAATGTGTCCATTTCCTCATCCCCCACTTTACGAAAACTCTACTGTGCATGAGGGCAGAAGACAATGTTCTCAACTTTGCTACTCCCACTCTCTGCATTATACCTAGATCCTCACCCGCTTTTCGCCAATGGCACCATGCTGTTGGATCTAGGTGAATACAACAAATGTTTTACTTCGAATCCGAAAACATCGATCATTATTTCGTTTTTTCTTTCTTTTTTTTGTACATTTCATTAAAAAAAATGTGGGGGAGATCTTCCTGCTCCCCCACATCACCCTACCTACCTTTAATACCCCAACCCAACCCCCATCTATTTAGGTGATGAATGTGCAAAAATGCAATAAATGCACTCACATATACATATCCTAGTCCTGTTTTGTTAGTGGCTTCAGTATCCAGACTATATCTTGACATTGTTGAATTGTGAAATAGAATTTTATCATCTACTTCAAACACATATTTGTAAAGCCAATATTGTGGGCTTTTGTTTAGGCATTGAATAGGCATTTGCTAGGCTTTGGTAAAATGGTACTACCTGGCCATGAGATTGAAACAGCTGAAAATTGAGTGATTACCTGGGCACATGATGGCAGTAGCTGGCAAAAGATAATTTTAATACCTCAAGCTAAAACCTTTGTCTTTGTCATTGCTTGTTTTTGAAAGGGCTTCAGTACATGGAAGACATATAAATCAAGTTGCTTAAGGGACACTTGGTTTAGGCATGATTATTAAACCAGTAGCCATTTATAGCTGTGTAGTGTCTTGAATCCCTTCCCTTCCCAGCTTGTGTGTTAGCCCTGCTGCTGTAATGTCATGAGTGAGCAATGGAATCCATGCATATTATGGAAAGTTCCTTCCAAGAGATTCCCGGAGCTACAGTTGGAGGAGTTGGGTGGTGGGGACCGGTGGGACTTCTCCTTCCTCTCTACCTGTAACCTATGGACTAAGACCTAAATAAAGGAACATACTTCTACCTGCATGAGTCCGTACTGTCTATTAGTACACTGGCGACAAGTGGTCCTTGACGGGGCTTGGAAACTAACCTGCCGTGCAGTTAAGGAGCTGTGGAAGGCGACAGCCAGATGAGAAGACCCACGCCCCAGGAAAAGGAGACCCACGACCCAGGTGTGACATCAAGAGAAGGTAAAGCGCTATACAATAGAATTCCTGGGAAACTTAAATGAATATGTAAAGCGCCTCAAGCAGGGAGGAGGACCTCTAGGAATTTAAATACCCAGGGACGGCTACAAGCTGCAATTAACTCTTACAGACTGCTTAGAAATAACCCTGACAGGGATGGTAATGCTTGATAGAGCGAGCTCAAGAGATCCCAGGAGGATGTGTTTTGGGCAGGGAAGGGGCGGGTACTGGGTGGGAATTGTCATAGGGATTGGTATGGACATTGGCAGTCAATGGGTGGGATTATTACCCAAATTACGGCCACAAGCTGATTCCCTCCTCACATGCAATCTTCCTCCTACCTGTACTCCCATGTATTAGTGTTGCTTTATAGTTGGCGTTTAAGCGGCACATATTAGCCCAAACATCACACAGTCAAATGTACTGCCACACACATCCTCATACGCCCCCACCCACCGTAGCATACATGCATGGTAAAGGGGTGTGCTTTAGTGCAGTGGCAAGACACTGTATATAGTTTGGATTACAGGGCATAGTGGTTGATAAATAATAAAGCCCCTCAGGGTCTGGACGCAGGACACCACAAGGTCCTCCCACACCCTTACTCCACTCGCTGGCTTTATCACCCCTGTGTTCCGAAACTTCTCTTATCTTTCAATATCTCAATGCTCTGAAGCCTTTGGGGCTTAAATCCTCATTATGTATTCAGTTCATGTGCAGAAATCAACATCGAAATCTGTCCCTGTATTACTTGTTGGGAACAAGAACGGTGGGCTATGCCTCATAGTGTGCCAAGTAAATGTTGCCTTGAATGCCGTGCACAAAAGTGGCGAAACGCGCTTTGCACAAGAGGTTTGCAGTCACTCTCTCCGCGGCACTAAAATGACTTCTGTGTTCACAGGAACAGGGCCAGTCCTAGCGTACACGAAGACAGCTTGTGCATTTAAACTGGAACAATCGGAACACGCAACATGTGTACATGGGTTTCTAATTAACTGCAAAGGTTTTTCCACCCTGAGCAGATATAAAAATGTAGACAAAACCAGAAGCACTGCATTTATTTAGCGATGCTAGGGTTTTCCGCTAGGGGGTTCTTTTTTATTTGACTAGAATGGATTGTCCTTGATAGATAAAATAGCAAAGCCTACAATATTAAATGAACATAAATATTCGCATTACGAGGAAATGTCGTTTTTCTTTGCCCACTTTGTCTTTGAGCGACATTGCCCACTTCATTGCAGTGCTTTCATTGGACGTGTTTATCTTTAATCTCTCCCAGCCTAACATTTGCTGCCTTTTTCCACCGCAGTCCCCGTTCTTGGAATTTGTGGTGTGTAGCTCGACGCATTTAGGACACGTTATTTCTGTGGGCCTAATGGTCTCATCCACGTCGTGTTATGCACATGCGCTGTGGGTTTGTGAGTTACCCGGCAACTGGGGATTTACAGAGTATAGATTATCATATTTTTTAAAGTTATTTTGTACTTAGCGGTATTCTCTAAAGCTGCTCCGCCTGCTTCTGGCCTGGCACCAACGGGCCGATTTTGTACGGCACTGTGCAGTTCATTATGTGTGTATAGTGTACGACAAATATAGAAACAATGGTTTTAATTGGGGAATGTTTCCTTAAATATTCGTGCCGCACTTGGCAAGACACTTGCTGTACAGTTTTGTTCGGAAATTTGTGTTTGTGGTGTGTTCAACACCTTGTAGGAGAAGCTGTTTTCGGATGGCCTTTTCCCGTTGAACAATCTGGTCTAAGTCTTGGTCAAACGCTTGCTCTATAGTTTTGAGCAGTGTTTGGAAGCTTGCGCTCTGTAGTGTGTAGTTTAGCTCGTTTACGTAAATAGATTTTGGGTGGAATATTTCTCCATTAACATTCTGTTCCTACTTCTGGCAAACACTTGTTTTATGGTTGTGTATAGCTTTTATGGTTGTGTATAGCGCCCGGAAGCCTGTGCTTGGTGGTGTGTAGCTTATCACAACTTGCAAACCTTTTCTTCATGGGGCATTTTTCTTAATATATCCTAGTCCCACTTTTGGTCAGGCACTTGCTCTGTGCTTTTATGCAGTGCATGGTATCTTGCGGTTAGGTTACGTATGCTAATCCCCATTGCTTTAGCTCCCTTGCCTCACCACTATAAAGTATGAGGTATGTTTGCCTTCCGTCAGAACTTTTTTCCCCAAGACTTTTCTCCACCCACCTTTGTCCCCTGCTCATCATAAGATAGCCATGCCCTTCTGATACCTCCTGCAATATCGCAAGTACAGATACTTGTCACATCTTCTCTATGCGAATAAGGTGATAAAGAATGCAAGCTTAAGTATTCGGGAGTACTATGCATACTCTCTGCATTATGTAACAAATGCCCTTCCACACCACCTTACTTTAAGTATGAGGACATGGACATGTGTTAGTAAAAGGGGGTAGATGGTCACTGCTGCTTTCATCGTGATTGAGAAAGGATTGTTGGAGCAGTGAATTAATGCTGTCACAGGAGCACATGCCTTCCCTGTCAGTAGGTGGTCTTCACTGGCTGCTGGGTGTAGAAGCGTCGCATGTACTGTAAGGAAGGCATGGCATCAACAGTAAGTGACCATTGTTCAAGGGTGTTCATTGAACTTCAAAAAGGGTTTGAAAAACACCTATCTAATTCTAAATCTAAAGATGGGAGCAAGCTACAACCATCAAATAATAATAACGCAGTCCTAATGGTGTCTTGTCAAAATAAAAGGGCCTACACTAATAAACCTATTGCCAATCCTTACTTCTAAATACAAATCGTGTGGGAAACAATGTTATGCAAAAGAAAAGCTTTCAAGAAATGATATGTCAGGAGATTCAGGCCGTTGGCCTCCCTTCCCCACGTTTTCAGCACGGGACAAGTGACACTCTAGCTTGGCACAGTCTCTGGCACAAGGGTGCAGTTCAAACATTACACCAGGGCCTTCTGTGCCCAGGTCTCTTTGCCTCTCAAAGTGTCTTCTTTCAGAGGGCCTTATGCAACAAACAAACAGTAAGTTCTTTTCCTCAGGATTTCACACGCACTCAATTTCTCAGGTGATTCACTATTCACCTCTGATCCACCTCAGCCAGGCTCAGATCCTCTTTAACACAATGCTCGTGGAATTTTCATGTATCCAATTTCCACCAAAAATCTCTCCACTGATCTCTCTCGTTATGGATCGGGCCAACTTTATCTACTTTGTCATTAACTTTCTTTACTCTATTAACATTGAAGACTTTCGATTGTGCTCAGGATTTTGCTTGACCCGTTGCAGGACCACTTCAATTCACAATCGTTTGTCACTCTTTAACTTTTGCCACCTCTCAGTTGGATACCTTACAGAGACCTTGGAATGAGCATGCACGCAGTGCCGGACTACCCTGTCTAAGGTATTGTATCTTGGTTTCAAAACTCAATCACTCATCTGTTGTCCAATTTTACTCACGTTGGTTATCACATGCGCTTCATACACTGTTCGCTTCAGTGGTCTCACCATACAATGTTGCTGCTTGCAACCTTGGCTGGTATCGATCCACCCCAATTCACTAGCTGTGTTGATTTCACCGGCACTGCTTTGTTGTAGGGGCCAAGGACAGTACCACAGCAGTAGGCGATTCTCCCCGCGTTGATTATCGACGCAGGAGAGCCCCAGGTACCTCTGACACACAATGCAGGATTCTTCAGCCTGGTTTCCTGGTCTTACGCTTTCTATTCTCGAGGTTTTGTGAAAGTAAGAGTTCCTCGTCGAAAAAGTCAAGGGCACTTCCCTCCTTGCGATCCCCTTTTGTTTTGCCGTCTTTCACCTCGTGTTAAACTGCCATCTTGGAACAGCTGCTTCCTCATTTGCTTTGCCTCACTCAGTGTGCTCCAGTGCTCCTCCTTTTATCCGTGGGGGGAAGTGCAATAGATGTCGGGTGTGCATGATGGTCAGGAATTGCCTGACTCTGCCTGACCATTATATTGGGACATGTCAGGTGTACGGCTCAGATGTTAGTCTGTTTTCTCTCATAGAGAGCTGTCCGTGAGGAAGTGTTTGTGTTGTGAAAGGGGGGGAGGTGTTAAGTTCCTAAGTATCCTATCAGGTAGGATGGGGTAAAGGTGTTACAGGGGAGGGGATACAGTGTCTCACCATCCAGTGCCCCAGTCCACCTCCCCGAAGACCCCTCACCCAGGTAATCCTCCCACACTGGTCCATCCACAGGAACTGTTTCCAAAAGCGATGGGCGTGTCCTGGCTAGAGGGTGAGACACTGTAAGGTTTCTCACAGTATCCAAAAAAGGAGGTCTTTCTAGGGTGACCAGTTCTCTCACCAATGACAGACATTTACCTCGTTTATTAAAAAAACACCCCCAACACTGGCAAACTAAAGCAGGGAGCACAACTTGCACTCTTCACTAGCCGTAATAGACTCTTGACGAGTAAGAAATTGTGTGCTATGTGTATATTGTGAGGGGACAGTTTTCTCAAGATTTGCCATTTTATTAAATAAAAATGGGTGAGAGAAACACCTTCTATTCCTAACCTAACAAGGATGTCCCTACCTAGCAAACTAACGCTAGAGAAAAGTGACCAAGTGTCAAAATAATCTCTGACCCTCACACTAATTCACACAACAAAATTATACATGGAATATTTGGTTGTCTTCAATTCAACAATGCAATATACCAGTTCTAGCTTAAAGGTTTCGAAAAGTACTCCTTGTGACCATACCTTCCCCTGGATCAATTCAGGAATACCTTGAGCAAAGTTCTGATTCATCAAAGTTCTGTTTAATGTAGCATAAAACGTATTTTCCATCTACTATGTCCTTCCACTGTGTAAAGTAAATGTCTCTTTCACAAATGTTGGTTCACAAATCCAAAAACAACTGTTGGTTTCCACAGTATCCTTCGTAGTGAGACAAATGTCTCTCCCAAAATGCAAGTTCATAAACCAAATAATTGTTCTCTTCAGAATGCCTAACCATTATTAGCATATCACACTTTCTTCAAATGAAGCCCTTTTGTCAGGATAGCACAGCAACTACTTTTGATGAGGCAATAGTTTGTCAGAAGGCTGATGGAGTTGATGATCTTTCTACCACACCTTTTTGCCACAAACACACTTCTTCAAATAATCTTCTTTCCCAGTATAATCACCTGCTAGGACTAACTACTATGGCCCCTTTCCTGGTGTACTCGCCTGCCAGGAAGAAAACTCCTACAACCTCAATCACTATTAGTGGCAATATTTGTTTAAAGATTCCCCACATCAGTATTTTCTGTGAGGAGGACTGAACAATGGCTGCAACTTCTTATAGTCTCTTGACTCTTGGCAATATGGGTTCCAGTTTTCCCCAAACTGGAAACTCAAGATAGGATACTTGTTCTCAGGCTGCACCTTATCTATTTCGTGCTGATGTGGGTTCCAGTTTTCCCCAAACAGTAAACTTAAGATAGGAGAAGTGTTCTCAGATTGCTTCTTATGTACTTCTTGGTAGCCTTTTGGCTGTTGGCAGTGTAGGTCATAGGTTTCCCCCAATTGGTGTGCCACGTAAGGGGAGTTATGCCCTTACCGCCTCTTAAATGTTGTTTTACTTGTTTGGTATTCAAAATTATAGTTTAACAATTTTCCTTTTCTGAGCGGCCCAGGGACAGCCTCAAGCCAACTCACCGGTCTTCTGGGTCGTCTCCTCTCCGCAGTCAGCTGCTGGGGCGAACCTCCTGCATCCTGCCTGCACTGTCTCCATCTCCCAGGTATCTTTGGTGGACTGCGCAGCTCTTTCCTGGAGCTCTGACGATCTTCCGCAGCTTGTCGCACACAGAAATGCCATATGCTGAGTTGGGCGCACTTCTCCACCAAGCTGTGCTTCTTCTCTACATGCCACTTCCCACTGTGCATCCTCTGCACCGTTGCTTGCCTTTACTCCTCGAGTCTGTATCAAGTGGCGTCTTCCTTCTCTTCAAGGCAGTCTCAGCATCTCGGGCGGCCTCTGCTTCATCTACTCCTTCCACGTCTCCTTTTCTCAGGTGCAACTCATTCCTGAGCTTAAATGTCCCGCTCAAGTGCCTTGACCTGTAACAACTAGAGTTCACATTCTGATTAATAGCACTTTTAATCCTCACTGACTCTGAACTCTTTATTCCTCGTCCCAGTACAATAGGCATTATGGGTACTGAAGTCCATAGTGGATTGCACAGCAGTGACATTAGTTTGTTCTATTTTACAAAAAGTCATCAATGCTTTAGGAGGAATAGGGGAATCAGGGGGTAAAGAGTTCACCAATTTCCCTTGATATGAATCGGGGGGAAACCCCCGCAACCCCCTCACCCAATCCAAAATCCCCTGCAACCCTCCCACTCAATCCCCTTATATTATTTATTATCCAAAACCAACCCAATGCATATATAAAATAACCAAAATAATATAAAGGTCAATTGTGCAGAAGGTCAATTAGGACCACTATAATTAGGTCAATTGTGCAAAAGGTCAATTGTAAAAGGTCAATTTGGGTAATACCATATGAATCCCCTCCCATGTGATCCTCGCACATAATACCACCCTCAGGGTTACAATCAGGTAGCAGCTGCCTTCCCCTGGCCACATGAGAGGAGGCCCATACCAGGGTTTTAGTGGTGGTTTCACTAGATTCATCACAATATATAGAATTGAGGGGGTGAACAGCTTTTTATATTTGACAAAACACTAAAAAAGTAAACAGTTAACAAAACGAAAAGTCCCTCATTAGGTAGAGGTCTCCAGGGCCTTGGTCCTCTTTAGGCTTGACTACTACTGTAGTAGCAGCTATCTGGGCCACCCCAAGCATTTATGAAATTCATTGCATACCCTTCTCAATTACACAGCCAAGCTAGTCAACGGCCTCAGACCACAAAATCACATCACTCGGAAATATCTACAGTAGCATCCAGTCGAGGCCAGATCTCCTTTGAAGCTCTCTGCATCATCCACAGGGCCTCTTGGGGCGTTGTCCCTGTGACCCTCAGATATGTTTGCACTACTTTAGGTCAACCTCCTCTAGGTCTCTTCTCTATCTGCCTAGGAAAAGAAAACATGAGGCAAGACCCTAGGCTCTGATAGAGCCAGTCTCTACAGCGCTCTTCTGTCACTCCTAAAAGAAGAAGAAAGCCACATTTTCTTCAAGAACATATTTAAAATTCTTATTTAAAGAGCTTTTTGGCTCCTGTTATGTAGCACTCCTGACGTTGTGGCTCTTTTTGCACTTGTTTATCTTGCTTCCCTACTATACCTCCCATCTCTATTGCTAGGGAAACAACCTCTAAGCACTCCTGAATCCTGGTTGATGGTAGGCTTGCTGCATTATTTGATTTACTATATAATTCTATAGGAACCTGCTTGAGGCTTCCCTTACCTCTAGTTACCTCTATGGTACTTACCTGACCTGAATGCGACATAGGTGTTAATCAGTTTTCCTTTACCTTTGCCTCCCACTTGTGGAGCTACAAATTGACCCTATTCACAGAAGGAGCCTTGGGCATCAACTTTAAATGGGATTAATCTAAACAAATATAAAATTTGCACCAATCTGGGAAAGCCAAATAGATGCTGCAGCGCTTCCTCAGAACACGAGCAGCATCGGTGTGGCTCTGAGTGCAGCCAGCACACTTAGGCTCACAACTTAAGATAATAGAACCAGTACAGGCATTTAGCTCATCGAGTGAAAGCAGAAACCAATGCAGAGAATTGCCAAATGTCAAAGTCTGCTTATGATGAAAAAGCAGTTTTGTTTCTGCCCGTGAAGTCTAAGCAGTCCTAATTTGATCTACACAAAGCAAAGGTATATGAGGGAAGCCCCATCCACCTTATTAGCCCCTCCTCTTAATTTGTGCTCTTATATCAAGGGGCGTCTCTCGCCTGGGTGTCCGAAATGAAGGGCAGGCAGAGAAAAGGGCAATTCCTATTTGGACCTGTTGAATAACAGGGCAATTCCTGTTTGGACCTGTTGAAGAAAAGGGCAATTCCTGTTTGGACCTGTTGTAGAAAAGGGCAATTCCTGTTTGGACTTCTTTGGACCGGGAGAACCCAGGGCCCGAACCCTGCTCAAACAGGTAAGCACAAGCCGACATGTATATTCTCCCTCCGTCCCCACGGGCCATCCCCACCATCACCAGGCAACGTCAACGACATTGCCCGTCTTCTAAGGCATGGACTCTGTAATGCAGCAACTTCGCCCACATCAGCCTCAAGACCATCAGCACCCCCTTACCATCCACAACACAGAACTTGATGCTTGCCTACGTCCGCTCGGCTATCACCAATGCAGGAAACATCCAAACTCAACACCGCCTTCATCGGATACTTCAATGACATGGTCACCACCATGTCCCTCACGCACCACAACATCTTCCTACGTGACCTCAACCTGCCAGGCAACAAGGCTACCAAACCGATGAAGGAAGCTTTCCTCGGCCTTGTCGACACTCTGAGCCTCACACAGTACACGAAAGACCCAACGCATAAGAACTGCAACATCTTCAAACTAATCATCACTACAATGCCTTCCCTCTACTACAGCTCTCCTCTCCCGCTTGACTGGTTTAACCTCCTGGCCGTTCCTTTCAACATCCTGCACACCACACCAGTCAAGCACTCCCACCAGAAACCCATCAAACAAACCTTAAGGTCCTTCAAGAATTTCCAGTGGAAGACCTCACCAACCTCCACCTCACATGGACCAAACACCCCCAACTGAACTGCGACTCTACTGGAAGCAATCAATGCCACCCTCTCTGCCTCCATCCAAACTTTAGTTGGGAGAGAGTTAAGGTGATCAGATTTAACATGAAAAATACATAGCAACGAAACCTTTGAAATTAATTTTTTTCTTAGGGGAAGGTCAAATGAACTACATTTGTATATTTCATCATCCACTGGGCCTCTTGGGGCGTTGTTCCGGTTACCTCCAGAGCTGTTTGCAGTACTTTAGGTCATCCTGCTCTAGGTCCCTTCTAGGTTGGATCCTAGGAGAGCTTTAAGTTTCTACATCTCACGCATGTTCCGGGATAAAGTGGACGATCAGCTCTTTGTAGGATATGCTGCAAGGCGTTGGGGAGAAGCTGTTACTAAACAGACTTTGTCTAGATGGATTATCTTGACAATTTCTGAATGTTACCGCTTGGCGGGTAAAGACCCTCCGGTAGGTTTACGGGCCCATTTTACTAGTGTGGCTGCCTCTACTGCCCTGCAGAGGGGTGTTCCCATTCACAACATCTGTGAAGCAGCCACATTGGCCTCTGTCCATACTTTTGTAAAACACTACTCCCTGGATTCTATCCATGGGCAAGATTTGGCCTTTGGCAAGGCGGTCCTCTATTCTGCAATTTAATTGGGCATTCTAATATTCTAAATTCTTTTCCCACCTCTGTACGTTGATACTGCTTTGGGAGTCTGTCATAGATGTGGAATACGTCGGAGGAACCAATCCCTTCGAAGAACAAGTTACTTTCTTACCGGGTAACGTTCTTTCGATGGGATGTTCCGACGACGTATTCCACATCGCTCCCTCCCTACCTGCCCCTCTACAGAATTTCTTATGCGATTGCAGCTTTTGTTTCCGCAAGGCTTTCTGTAGTCATTCTGGCAGAAGATTGGTGCCACACGTTCTGGGAAAAAACTATAACTGAGGCTACGTGCGTCCTACTTATAACATCCGATGACGTCGGCTCGACGAAGGCCCTCAACGATAGCGTATCGATGTCATTGACGCAGGACGCAGACGCCGAAAATTTTCCAAAGCAGCACAGCTGTGGTGATTACCTGTCATAGATGTGGAATACATCGTCGGAACATCCCATCGAAAGAACGTTACCAGGTAAGAAAGTAACTTGTTCTTCTGGCGGCTCTAATCTGGACGAGAGACGGCCTCGTCTTCCCCTCCAACGAGAGGGTTCAGAACATGCTTTTTTAGATCCCTCAATATGTAGCCAGTCGGGAGATGACCGTATGATATGATATGATAGGTTATTTATAACACGCTTAATACCCAGAGGTTTCTAAGCGCGGACCCAGGGATTGAACCTGTGTTGCTCGTGTCGTCTTGTTTCCAAGTCGAGCACGCTGCCGCTGAGCTATCCTCCGTTCCAGTGCACAAAGCCATGCGTCTGCTAGGGATGATAGCGTCATGCGTATACTTGGTTCCCCATGCGCGGTTGCGCATGCGTCCCATGCAAGAGTGGCTCAACAGCCAGTGGTGTCCGGCCAGCGGACAATGGGAAGATCGGGTAGTTGTCTCGCCAGCCCTCGTTCTCTCTCTGCTGTGGTGGTCAAGGGAAAACATTCTGAAGGGGAAAACCTTCACCACCCCTGTAGTGGAAGCCACTGACACGACAGACACATCTCTCACAGGGTGGGGGGGGGGGTTCACCTGCTTCAGCAGACATTGCATGGAGTTTGGTCCCCACAAGTAGCATCCAACCATATAAACTTATTGGAGCTATTATCAGTGTTCAAGGCATTAAAGGATTTTCAGATGCAACTACAAGGGAAGACAGTGCTGATTCTAATGGACAGCACTACAGCCATGTATTACCTGAACAAACAGGGGGGGGCAATACTCTCCAGGTCTATCCAAGCTGTCCCAAAATATTTGGATATGGGCCCTCAAACACACAATGTTTCTGTTGTCCCAACATGTTCCAGGGGAACTCAATCTTCTGGCAGATGTGCTCAGCAGAGATTTCCCTCTGCCCGTAGAGTACGAATGGTGTCTGCACGAAGACATCGTATCCAACGTCTTCGCAGAATGTGGTTTCCCAGAGATCGATCTGTTCTCAACTCAGAAGAACGCCCAATGCCAAGACTATGCCTCCAGGTATCCCCAGAACCGCTCCAAGGGGAACAGTCTCTGGATAACATGGTCAGGGAAATTTGTCTACGCTTTTCCCCCGACTCCCCTTCTCAACAAAATAGGGCACAAGATGCACCAGGGACCAGTTACCATGATACTGGTGTCCCCCATGTGGGCCCGCAAACCCTGGTTCGCTCATCTGATGGAAATGTCCCTCTCCCCACCAGCAAAACTACTCTGCCCGTACAGAATGTTGTCTCAGGACAGGGGGAGGCCCTACACCCATGCCAACAAACTCTGAATTTAGCAGCCTGGCTCCTGAGGTCATAGAGTTTGGACACCTACAGCTCCCTCAGAATTGCATGGACATACTCAGGGAAGCGAGGAAACCTAACACCCGTTATTGCTATGCCAGCAAATGGAAAGGTTTTGTTATCTGGTGTAATACCAAGGACGTCCATCCCATCGATTGCTCACCCACACACATTGTACTTTACCTAACCCATTTGTTGGACACAAGGTTGCTCTTTAATTCTCTGAAGGTTCATCTGGCTGCTCTTTCAGCCAACACCACGTCACAACAAAAGGTGTTGTGGTTCAAGATACCGGTGGCTATCCTCCCATTTCTCACCCAGCTCCTGGATGGGATCTAAATGTGGTTTTAACCATTCTCATGGGGTCCCTCTTTGAGCCAATGCATAAAGCAAGTCTAAAAGACCTTACTTATAAGACGGCCTTCCTAGTGGCTATCACTTCTATCAGAAGGGTTAGTGAACTACAGGCCCTTTGTGTTATAGACCCCTTTGTTACAGTCCACAGGGATAAGGTAGTTCTGCGCACGCATCCCAGATTCACACCTAAATTCATCTCGAAGTTCCATGTGAACCAATCGATTGAACTTCCTACCTTTTTCCAGAATCCCACTTGTATGGCCTAAAGAAGCCTACACACACTAGATGTGCGCAGGGCAGTCATGTTCTACCTGGAAAGAACAAAACCACTGAGGAAAACAAACCAATTTTTCGTTTCATTGGCAGCTGGCAGAGAAGAGGATCTTGTCTCTAAATCAGCTATCTCAAGGTGGATTGTCAAATGCATCACACTATGTTACGCTCTTGCTAAGAGAGAACTGCCCTTCAAGCCTAGAGCACACTCTACTCGGGGCACTGGGGCTTCCATAGCATTTGTTGCAAATGTTCCCCTAGAGTCCATTTGCAAAGCGGCTACCTGGAGTTCTTTACACGCCTTATTGCCTAGACACTCATTCTAGGTCTGATTCTCAGGTGGGACAAGCAGTACTAAGACATCTTTTCTCTACTCTTCCTTCTCACAACCCACCTCCAACTCCGGGTACTGCTCGCTAGTCTATGCACAGCATGTGATTCTAAGCAGATTAAAAAGCATCAGAAGACATGCATTACTTACCTTAATAGCATTTCTGATGATTGTATCTGCTTAGATTCACATGTACCCTCCCTACCTCCCCGCTCGGGGTGGAAGGAACATAGACGTCTTACTACTTCTCTCTTCTTCATGTTCTCTCTCACAATAGCCTTGGGCTCCCTCATGGCAGAAAAAATACAATCGGAGGGGCCTCGGCACGTGAGGGATTTTGGGTACACTACACGTCACGATATGGATAGTGTTACAGACACGCCTATGCTGACGTCCCCTTTCGGTCCCCGAAAGACAAGATGCAATACTCTGCGGTTACCAATGGATGTCGGACCATATGCACAGCATGTGAATCTAAGTGAATCAATCATCAGAAATGCTATTACGTAAGTAATACATGTCATATTATATGAACAGAAACGTCTTGCGAGGTTTACAGAATTGACACAATGTCTCAATAGTCCTGATCTCTCCAGTTCCATACCTTTGGACCGACCACAACAAATCTTCTGTCGCCTCTTGATAGGCATACCGACGGTGGAATAGACAGGAGCAGCTGTGGGGGTGCATCTGAGCAGCAAGAAAGATGGTGGCCTGAGTTGGAGCTCCGGTCCCAATGAAATCCTGTTGCAATATAGATCCTGTTGCGCACCACAAATCTGTGTGCCGTTGGTGTCTAGTGCGGTTGACGATTGGAGTATCTGTGGTCTGAGATTCGCTCTGTGAGAGCTGAGCCAGGAGCCGATGAGGAATGAGGCAGGGCAAGAGGGAGCAGCATCCGACCGGCACTTCCAGGCTGGCGGGCTGGCCACGCACCTTAATTCGTATGAGGAGGAGGCTTTGCCAGCAACATCCATCGCTGGAAACACTGAGCGGGGCATAGGGCTGGGACCCATTTTGCTGACAGTGAGCCGGCATCTCCATGCGGTGTTGCGCACTTGGTTAACCTCTGTAACCCCGTACGTGTATACCCATAACTGCTAGCCTTGTACAACTGGGCTACTGACCTTACGAAAGCGGACGATACTCCGCCATCTCATGTAACGGGGACTAATGAGCTCACATGGAGTGAGGGCTGGAGCCGTATTACACAGAGTGTATCCCCAGGCATAATGATATAATACATTACCAACTGTGGGTGACGATTGGATCTGTTCTGCTGTTTCTGGCTTATAGTACTTTCCCAGCCCCCGGTGGCCATTGCAGACACACTGAGTTCTTTCAAGTAGTGCGACATATGGTGCGAGGTCACCCCGTGGTTTAATCGTCTGCTTAGTGGAGAGGACTGGCCTACATGCTGATACTTACTGGGCCAAACAAGGAAGAGAAATGCATTGAAAACCATTTATTCTTACAACCGAGCACCTCAATGCCACATAAATATGGACCCAGTGCTACGAGCTCGCTCTGAATATTGAGGGCAAACACATGGTCTAATCATCCCCCTGAGACCTGTAACTCTTCATATTTGGCCAATACCCTGGAGCAGGACTTAACATTCTCAAGTACATATTGTGGTGTAGTGATTGACTCTTTTGCAGTTCACATAGGTGCTATACCCTATCGTGTTTGGCCCTCTTGACTCTAGCCGGTACCCTCGCCAGTTTTTCGACTGCAGCTAGGAATGGGAGTACAATGACTGAGAATTGGTGGGTTGCCGAAGTAACCGACTTCTCTAGTTCGCATCTACCTGGCCTAATGGTCCTGTAGCTCAGATACTCTTAACTGCTTGGAGTACTAGTCCCTAGGATAGCATCTACACATGCAATAAGACCACAAACATGACGAAAGGAGCTGGAGGCAGAAAATAAAAGGGTCCTATGGATTCATTCACTGACACTCCAGCAAAGGCTCTGGACTTGCAAACCCTATCGCTAATGACGACCATGGCGCGACCTCTGGAGATTCCTGCGAGGACCATCTGATGACAACAATGCAAAATGGCTTCATGTCAGTAAATATGAAGCTAGATGATATTGTGTCTACCATCTAAGTTAGGAGGAGATTGCTAGGGGGCGCAGGCAAGATGGCTGCCTGACACATTGGCCCCGTACCGATGCACCCCGTAATGTAAGAAAGCAGAGCATCGAGTACATTACGTTGGCAGCAAAACAGCAGATGAGAAAGAGGAACCCCCAGGGAACAGGGAGAATCATCGTCCATAACTCTGCACAGCAGAAGTGAGGTTTCCTCCCTGAAGGGATACTGCAAGCAGGAAGCAGGCCAGACCTGTGTTGAGGAGTGGGGGAGGAGCCCGCCAGAAATTTTAAGCATAATCACACCAACCATGGAGGAAACCACAACCACGGTCCCCCCTCCCGAGAAGTGGCTGGGGAAAAAGCCTCCCAGCGAGAGTGGACGCAACAATGAGGGACAAGAGCCCATGAGCGCGGAAAACAGGGAACGTGTCATCCGAATGAATAGGAAAGTGGAGGAAGCCGTGAACAGGACCTCCCTCTTGGTGAAGAGGACGAGAGGAGGCCCCCATTGAGAGCGGCCTCTGTGGTGAGATACGAGGAAGCGTCAACGCATGTAATAAGAAGCACGTCGCAGACTGCATTCAGTACTGCTCTGTCATCAGGAGAAGGGACGGAGCCTGCAGAGGAGACCAGCACTACGAGGGATACAGAGGACGCTGAGTTGAACTAGAGCACATGAACGGTGGAGGAGCAGCCTGCATCACAGAGACACAGAGGTAGGCAGAGGTGCCGCCCCCCCCCAGGTGCATACCCCCACTGTAGAGGCTGGGGGGTGAAGGTGGGAGTGGGGAGAGAGGAGCCAAAGGACACGAATGGGGCTGGAAAGAGAATAAAATCAGTGCCCCCAATGAATCTAGAAGTGAACCCTCAAGTTCAGAGGGTGAGAGGAGGTGGCCCCAGGACACCCCCACACTAAAACAGTGGGGCACGCAAGCAAGAAGCGCTGCAAGGACAGACGAGATGCGCCCCACACATCGGCAGAACCAAGGCGCATAGCTGAGGAGCCCCCCCAAATACCACCCACTGTTAACCCACAAAAGAGAGGGAGAATTAACGGAGCAGAACAAAAGAAGATAGGCCTGGAGAATGGGGAGCTGTACTACCCCATGCTGTCAGCCACCGCAGCCAGGAAACTAGAAGCCTACAAGAGGACAGAACTGGGCCCGACAGGACCCACAACAGAAGGGATGGTGTCAAAAACAAGAGACACTCACAAAGGCAGACTTTACGGGGCTGATAGGAGAATTGAGGTCCATCAGAGAGGACATCCAGAACTCACTCCAAGCTCTGGGTGGCCGAGTGGACAAATTGGAAGACAGAGTGGAGGGACTGGAACACTTACAGCTGTCAGCAGACCTTCTAGAAATGCGGATAGATGCACGGCTCAAGAAAATAGAGGAAAGAGAACATGATACATCCCTAAAGGTAGATGACCTTGAGATCCGTGAGCGCCAGTGTAACATTCGGATCCTTGGGGTAAAAGAGATGGAAGGAGAAGGGGACCCAGAACTGCAGGCAAAAGTCAAATCCATCCTGGAAACGCTGTTCGAAGGTGAGACCAATGATGAGGGGGAAATCCTTTTTGACAGAGCGCACAGAGCCGTAGGGTCCCCGGGAGGTCCACGCTCTATATTGGCTAAATGTCACAACTATAGAGATATAGTCCGGGTCCTGGAGAAGGCGAGGCAACAACCTGACTTGACTTATGAAGGGATGAGTGTGGCGATATACCAAGACATGTCTGCCTTTACACTGGCCAGGCGTAGTGACTGCCGGACTCTGACCCAATGGCTACGAGAGCACGATATAAGGTACCGATGGGGCTTCCCTTTCTCCCTCACTTATGAAAAACACAGAGGAGTTCTGTATCAGAAGGACTAAGAAACGCACCAGATGGAAGAAACACTGAAAGAATGAAAGGCCCAGGGGACCGGGAAGAGGGGGATCAAAGAGACCAGGCAGCCACAAAATCTGAAAGCTAAACACCCTCCCCTCCCCCCCATCGACTTGAGATGAAAGATTTGAACTTGAATATTGAAAATACTCTAAAGCTGTTTGAGACGAAGTTGGCAAGAAGGGAGTTTAGCTGCTCGGAGTCCAACTGTTGTAAAGTTGACTGATGAGAGGGAAGGGGTAGGTATGGAGCTCCCCTGCTGGCCCTGACCCGTTGTCGGGTTGTCTCGGCAAGTCCACCTAGTGAGGTTTGGTGGAATAGGGGCTGTTAGAGCCCATTGGGATCCACAAGTACTTTGGGGATTGGGGTTTTGGGGTTGGTTACAGGGGAAGGGGAGACAGGGGGGCAGCACATGGAAGCTATGGAAGACACTGACATGGGATGGTGAGGCAGTGGATAATAGATGGCAGGGACTACAGACAAAGACAACAGGGTTGAACGTAGTCTCGCTGTAGGCACAATAAATGTCGAAGGCCTCAATTCTCCCACTGAAAGGTCTCTGGTGATGCGAGAATTCCGTAAAGCAGCTCTAGACATACTGTTCCTACAAGAAACCAGACTGAAAGTTGGAAAGGAGCGCCCCCTGAGAAGAGGTGGTATAGGCCAGGTACACTGGGCCTCGGGTGCAACCAAGAAGGGAGGGGTGGGTATTGCCATTGGGAAGCATCTACAGCTCTTACACGTTTTGAAAATTTGAGTGAATGCAGGGAAGGCTACTGATACTACAGGGAACGTTGGAAGGGATTAATGTAGTGCTGGCATCAGTGTATACCCCGAACCAGGGCAAAAGGGAATTCAACGCATGCGCCTGGAATTAGGTGATAGCTTGACACAGAGAGCTGACAATTTTGGGTGGAGACTCCGGAGTGGACAGGGTATCCGTCAGGAGACAAGATGAACCCTTGAATTGAACAGAATCAGATGACTTCGGGAACAAAGTTGAGGGTAGGGGCCCAATAGATGTGTGGAGAATGATGCACCCCGATGGGAAGGACTATACCTTTTACTCCGTGCCACACGCAACATACACACAAATTGACTACATACTGGTTAATATAGAGCAGGGAGCCAGAGTCCGTCAATGTGATATTCATACAGTAGGCTGGTCAGACCACAAAATGGTGTGCATGGAGATAGATGTAGCAGGGTTGAGCAGGACAGACTCACAGTGGAGGTGCAACGACTCATTGTGGGTGGACCCACTGTTTGCCGAGAGATTGGGGGAGGACACCACAGAATACTTCCATATAAACGATACTGGGGAAGTAGGGGTTGAAACGGTATGGGAAGCAGGGAAGGCCACCTGGAGAGGTCTTCTCATGTGAGAGGAAGCGAGGAAGAAACGCGAAAAGCCAGATAAGGGAGGACACACTGCGTGAGGACATTACTAAGAGTGAAGAAGCCATGCACGGAAAGGGAGTATATGACGAAAAGGACCTGCTGAACCTCCAGGAGAAACACAGGGAGATGAGAGTGCTAGAGCTGGGGGAAGTACCTAGGAAACTGAAATTCCTAAAACAGAAGTACTATGAGAAGGGAGACAAAGCAGACGCAATGGTGGCGGCACATTTATGGGCGCAGAGGGCTGAGAGATGGGTAGTGGGGATCTGAGATGTAGGGGGCTGGTTGGAAGCCACTCTCAAGGGAATATCTAAATGCTTTTTTCAAAATATTATAAAGGGCTCTACACAAGTGATGCCGAAGAGGGAGAAGAAGAACGAGAGGTACCTGGGCAATATAGATATGGTGAAACTTAAAGAGAGATATGTGGAACGCCTAGAGAGACAGTTTACGCCAGAAGAACTGCAAGACGCCATAGATAGATTACCTAATGGGAAGGCCCTAGGGGAAGACATCTACACTATTGGCTTCTACAAGAAATGTTCAAATATTCTGCGCACTCACCTGGTTAAACTATTTCATCACATACTCGAAATGTGCCTGCCCCCCGCGCCCCAGTCCCTCCTTTAATAGAGCTGATTACGGTGATACCAAAAGAAAGCAGAGACCCAGAACACTGTCAATCCTATCACCCAATATCGCTTTTGAATCTGATGAAAAAATGTTACGAGAATGATAGCGACAAGGATGGAAAGGATGATGCCGTACCTGTTCCTCCCAGATCAAGTGGGCTTCATAGTGGGGAGAAGGGGATCTGACTCAATGCACAAGATGCTGAACATAATGGAAAGCGAGGAAGACAAGGGTGCCGACTTTGTGTTGGTAAGCCTAGACGCAGAAAAGGCCTTCAATCGGGTGGATTGGGGGTTCCTGTTCGCTGTTCTACGAAAGTTGGGGTTTGGTCCTAGGATTCTAAAGGGCATACGGGCCATCTATAGAGACCCTTCGGCCAGGGTGGTGATAAATGGCAGGAAATCTGAGTCAATCTACCTAACTAGGGGCACTAGATAGGGTTGCCCCCTGTCACCCCTGCTATTCCCTCTATCCATCGAACCCCTGCGAATACACCTCAGACGGGAAACTGAAATAAGGGAGATAAAGATAGGGTGGGAAAAAGTATAAACTGGAAATGTATGCGAACGATGTTCTGCTCCATATTAAGGACCCACATAGATCCATACCCAAAGCGATTTAAGTATTGGGAGAATATGGAAGGCTGGCAGGCTTTAAAGTCAACAGTGAGAAATCAGTTATATTCCCCTTCGGACACTCAGCAAGGCAGCCATTAGAGGGCGTGGAGAGGTACGTTTGCGCAAAGAACACACAGCATTGAAATACTTTGGGATCTGGATAACGCAAAAAATATCGAACCTCTATGAGGCGCACTTCCCGACAGTGCTTGCCAAGATCTTTTCAGACTTAGAAACCTAGTCTTTCCTGACGCTTTCCTGTCTAGGTCGCATTAACACAGTCAAGATGAACATAGTGCTTAAGGTGCTATACCATATGATGCCTATAAAAATGCCGGAGGAACATTTTAAAGAACTCACCCATAAGATGATGGAATTTATATGGCAGGGGCAGAAACAAAGGGTAGCCCAGAAGATATTGATGCAGCCTAAGTACGGTTTGGGGGAGGGGGGTTTGGCCTTGCCAGACATGTGTATCTATTATAGAGCAGCCCAATTTTGTGCATTGATTCCCCACTTAGGAAAGGACAAAGAGAAACACTGGATAGAGATGGAAAATGATATCCTCAACCCTGTGACAGTGGGGGAATGGCTGTGGGCACCATTGAGGAAAGTGCAGCGGAAGGTACTCAAACACAATATTCTAGGCCCACTCTCGGTAATATGGAATAGGAAGAGAGAGATGAAAGGGGTTACAACTTGCCTCCACCCCCTGAGTCCCATTTGGGCATCCCCATTCATAGGAGAGATTCAGGAGCCGTCAAAGTTCCAGACATGGTTGGAGGCAGGGCCTGAGAGAGTGGGGCAACTGGTTAAAGGAGACCCATTTATAACCATTGAGGAGCTAGAAGAGGGATTGGGCTTAGGCAGACTCTCAGTATTCCACTTTTTGCAATTAAAAGGGGTGTTGATAGCAGAAAAATAGACAGAGGGAATACAGAGAGACCTGACAGGTCTAGAAGTGATACTGAGTGAGAAGCGGACATCCAAGGGGTTAACCTCTGATATTTACCAGGCACTCCTCAAGGCTGATGAAGGGGACACGGGGCAGTACCATAGAAAGTGGGGAATGGACCTGGGGAAGGATCTTGAAGAAGTGCAGTCGAACACCCTGTGCAAGAATGCACATAAGACCCTTGTGGCATGCCAATGCAAGCTGCACAGGCTAAAACTCATGTACAGATGACAGTACGACCCCCACTACCTGTCCGAGATGTTCCCTGGTGTGGATCCTTCATGCTGGAGGGGCTGATGGCAGAGAGCTACCTATTGGCACATGTGGTGAGCCATCCCGGAAGTGTGTAGGTTTTGGAAGGTGCTCAGTTGGGTCAGGGATGTTTATGGGATAGCAAGGGCGATGGACCCCACTGCTGGTACTATTTGGGATGGAGGAAGTGGAAAGTGAGTTGACTAGGCTGCCGCCTATGACACTTTTCTTTGGCGGCCATGGTATGCCTCACAATAAGGTGGAAAACCCCAGACTGCCCACTGAAGAGATGTGGGCCCTCAAAGCGAGGGAAATTTACAAAATGGAAAACCTGACCGGCATCTTACACGATGTACACCCAATCAAAGAGGTAGAATGGGTCCCGTTTCTGCGAAAATATGGCACATCTCCGCAGTAGACATTGACCCCTCATGAGGTTACCCTGTCTGGATTAAGCGTTTTGGGAATTTCCTGTTGACTATAATGTACATAGTTCTGCTGCTGTCACAGCCCAGTCATGATACTTAAATACTCATATGCTGCCAGGGGGTGGGAGAGGGAGGGCATAGGAGGAGGGGAGTAAGAGGGGGAGGGAGATGGGAAGGGAAAGTTGAAATGGAAAAAGAAAATGCTTTTGTACTACTTATAACTGAATGAATACCCTTCCCGGTTGGGAGGGCAGTTTGTTAAAATTACGTGCAAAAGGATAAATATAGAATTTAAAAAAAAATGTAAATTGGAGAAAGAGAATGCCCGCATTAATGAGACAGACAAGAATTGGGGAGACAGAGGATTAGGCCAAAAGACATGACCGCGACATAACAAACTGGCGGTGAACAAAATCCGCAAGAAGTGTGATGACCTTGAGTCGCGCTCAAGGTGAAATCACATTTGCATAATTGGAGTATTCGAGACAGCATGTAAGGGTCCTATGGAGACATTTGTTGAGGGTTTATTGAAAACACTGTTTGATGCTGCAAAATTCTCTCCACACGTCTTAGTAGAACGAGCACATCCTGTGTTTGTACCTGTCCCTAGACCCGGAGGTCCCCCACGTACCATCATTGCAAAATTACTCAATTACCGGGACAGAGATATTATACTGCAGATGTCGAGAGAGCAGGGCATACTCTTCTACGAGGGACACAATATTCATATTTACCCGGACTTTGCTGCTAGTGTACAAGCTCTGCGGAAATCATATGACTCTGTTAAGAAACTTCATCAAAACATACATGTCCCGTATGCCCTTATGTTTCCGGCCAAACTGAGGATACCACATCGGGGTCGTGCACATTTCTTTGAGAATCCGCTGTAGGCCGAGGCATACATAGAAGCATCCATCCCTCTCCCGCAGCAAGATCATGCTCAGGATTGCGGTCCTCAACCACATAACAAGAGCTAAATGCAGACATGGGTGACTGAGTTACATAGGCACTGGCCGTTGCCCGCTCGCAATATGTATAAATACTGGTGTGCAACACTGCTATATAATGGGACGGGTTGCTCTCCTGGCGACCTGTTGTACGATCATTGACTGTTCGCAACGCACCCCCGGAGGTTTCGATGGTTACTATCGGGTCACATCATCAAGTTGGGGGAGATGATGAGGGTGGGGTGGGTGATATTCATCAAGTTGGGGACAATGATGTATACTGCTATGAAAAGTTGTGGGAGTTGTTGGGGAATTAAGTTGGGATGTTATATCTTAAAAAAGTGCAGACATGTTTTTGAGATGGAATGTCTGTGGGCTTAATAACGCTATTGAGTTGAGGAAAGTGCTTGCATACTTAAATTGCCACGGTCCCAAGATAGTGATGCTACAAGAAGCCCATGTCCAGGCAGCTTTCAGTACGGGATTTGCATCCAGTTGGGGAGATCAACAAGTCTATACCGACTACTCATCACAGTGCAGGGGGTGATTACCCTGATACACTGTTAATTATGCTTTCAAGAGGATAAACGATGCATAGACATTCAAGGGCAATATGTGATGGTATGGGGGAAGGTCTCTGGTGTTAATGTACTGTGGGTTAATACATATGGCCCCAATCTTGATGACCCTGAGTTCTACGGGAATAGACATGAGCAGGCATTCTCTGAATCGAAGACACCGAGATGGTTGATAAAAACAGATCTTTTCTCTTAAAAAGGCTGGGGCCAGTCCATTCAGGCACATAAAAATAAGGCACGCCACCTTACATGTGATACACTCTCCCACTGCCAGCCAGTGTAGAGCACGCTGAGATGGAAAGACATGGGATGATTTACTCAGCTGGCAGATCAGTCTGATGGCCGCATTTTGGGCTTTTTGTTTTTGTAGTCTCTGAAGTTGTTTTGCTGGAATTCCCATCAGCTGACTGTTACAGTTGTCTAGGTGGGCATTAGCCCATGCGCCTACCACCGTGGCATGATCTTCCTTTGGAATATAAGGTAAGACCTGCCGCAAAAGTCTCAACGAGTAAAACATTGCCTGTACTTTTGCTCATACCCGATGCTCGCTAAATAGGTTGGCCTGCCAGATACAGCCCAACTTTTTTACTTTGGCAGCAAACACCAAATAAGCACCCAAAAGGGTAGGGGTTCACTTTTTCTTAGCGGCATTAAGCTGCTGTTTTCCTCTCTAATCCTCTCCCATTACTTCCTGTCACCCATCGCTTCGTGTGATGCACATTGTTTTCTGAGCGCATCTTGCAGCTTTGCTGTTGTAATTTCGTGAGATTCACACAGTTTTCCCCCCGATAGAAACATGTCAGTTAATCTTTTTTCTCATAGAGAAAAAGTGCACTTGTTGAACTGCTGTAGCATGAAAACCGCTGGCAGATCTGGACCAAACTTTGGAATGATCTCCCCCATAACCTTACGCAGTCTTAACGTTCTCGACATCAGAAAGGGACACAAAACTCTTCTGTTTATGTAGCCTCTCCTAAGAGAACACTGATTGTTTTGAATGAGTGCACGTAGATGGCCTAGCCATAGGTCCTTTATAAATTGCAATAGCAATCACATCAGGTTAGAGGTCGGGAGTGGGACAGAAGACACCATGCGAAGTTGGGGGCGTGGGGTTGGACTGTTGAATATTTCAAAAACTACTGTATAGATTTACCCCAAACCATTCAAGGAAATGAAATCAACGCTTTGTGCCCAAATTGTTTATTTGGTCCAAATCTGCCAAACGTTTTTCACGCTATGGCTCATCACATACTACACTTTTTCTCTATGGGAAAATGTATGGGCTGAAAACTGTTAAACTGTGGTGTTTTGTTTTCTTATCATTTTATAACATATTGTTCCCAAAATGTGCAGTTTGATGGGGGGGGGGGGGGGGGGCGGGCGGGGGATGTCTAACATTTTGTTTTGCACATTTCATACAATTTCATCCAGCAAGTCAAAAATTACTAGCAGTAGAATTATTTTTTTAAAAAAATGGCTGCTTTTTCCTTTCTGAACAGCCTCTGAGCCTCAATGCACAATGGGAGATATAGCAAACATTTTGGGAGACGGTGGCACGCCCTTCTCCGTCAAAAATTTTTACTTCTACTGGATGGACTAACCACAGACTACTCCCAGAAATCGAGTAAAGTCTTTGTTCCCAAGATGTTTGCTTTGCAGAAATGTTGATTTTTTCTCTATGGGGAAATTGAAGGGAGTAGGCTAAAACTGTTTATTTTGTGCTTTATTAATAACTTTTCATTTTTTTTAACAAAGATTTTCCTGACTTTCCAGTCTGGGGTTTGGGGGGGGTGGTGACAACCCCTTTGTTTGCAAAATATCAGCCAAATCCGGACATGGCCTGCGGCAGCGGCCATGTAGTTATGGTTAAGTTGCTAAACCCATAGGAAGAGCACTTTTTGGGCGGCTTATAACTTTGCTCCCCCTGGACGAAACCTCCCCAAACTTTGCAAAAAGTGCATATGGCCCACTCTGAATTTTGCAAAGTTTGGTGAGGTTTGGTCAAGGGGGGGGGGGGCAAAAGTTATGGAAGGGTCCCAAAATGTCTTTTTTTCCCATAGACTGAATGGAGAAAAACTTTGCTCATGTCTACAGCACAAACCGCTGCATGGATTTTCACCAAATTTGCGGCAGGAGAGGCGGCTCAGTCCTGAAAGCGTGCCTTTATACATTTGGTGGAAATCTGTCCTGTAGTTTTTTTAAAAATGACCAAAAAGTATGTCTAAAAAAATTAGTAATATTTATGTCCGCTCCGCAGACAAACTCCCCTGTTCGCTCTGGGGCCAGGACACCGATTGGCCAATCGACCTACGTCGTGTCTGCGGACAGCCAACGTGTTCGCTGATTGGTTGGGGTGAAGCGCGTGGTGTGTCACATTCTGTCATTGCGCCTGCCATGTTGGATCCGTGGATATCCGCGGACAGCGCAGCATGGCACTGAGCACAAATCCAATTTTGGGGAGTGGGTTGGTGTGTAGGAGTGGCTGGAGAGGGTGGGGGAGTGAGGGATGGGTCAAATGCTGTATTTGTTTAGGTGGGAGAAGGCCGTGATATGATCCGATGTCCGTGGTCACTGCGGTTGTTCGCGGGCATACCAAACACTGGGCGCACTACTGGATATTTTTCTATACTATGATGTTGTTTTTGGATAGTTAGTAGAGCATTGGGTGAAGAGGGTATGTATTGAAGCATTTGTGCATTGGTTGTAATTATTGTTTTAGAATGTTAATTGAAGTGGATAGGTGTTGAGGTGGTTGTGTTATGTTTTTGGGTTGTGGTCATTTGGCGGGTGTTTGCTTCCATGGGTGTGTTATGCTGCGGTGGTTGTGGCCATGGCCTAGAGTCTTGGGTGCATGGCCAAAGGTGTTCGTCATGCACCCAAAACTCTAGGCCCTGGCTACAACCACTGCAGCATAACACACCCATGCTAGCAAACATTTTGACTGTGGTATGTTGACTGCTTAGGGGATATGTTTTCAAAAGTTTGTGTACTGATTGGCAGTAGTATAATAGTGTGTATAGGATAGTGAGATGATGGGCCTCATTCCGAGTTTGGAGGTAATCATGGTGCTATTAGCGCCATGACTACCTCCAATACCGGTACCGAGTCCGCCCTCATTCAATGGGGACTTACCAGTCTATTCCGACCTTTGCGGGACCGGTAAGTCCCCATTGAAAAAGCCATTCCCATTTGAGCCCCTATAGGGCTCAATGGGAAGGCGCTAATAACGGTACCGCAAATTGCAGTACCGTTATTAGCTCTAAAGTCCCTTAACGGGTCCCGTCCTTAAAGCTTGGTAAAACCAGGCTTTAAGGAAGGGACCCGCTAAGGGAACTCGGAATAGGGCGCAAAGGGATTACCAGCACCAGTGTCCTTACCAGTGCCCGGTATCCCTTTGCGCCCAACTCGTAATGAGGCCCGATGTGTGTTAGTTTGTTAGATTGTGTTCAGAATGTTGTTACTGAAGACTCTAGGCATTTTGGGTTGTATTTACTGGTCAGGTGTTATTTTGCTGTGTTTGTGAGTCTAATCATTATATACTTACTGGTTCCTTTCTTGATGTTGTATGTAGATTTTTGGCCAGGCCATGCAGTCAAGATTGTAGGGTTTGGCAACAACCACTGCAGCACAAGATACCCATGGAAGGAAACATTTTGGATTGTGATCTATGGTCAGGTGTTTACTTAAATGGGTGTGTTATGCTGTGGTGTTTGTGAGTTCAATCATTATATACTTACTGTTTGACTTTTTGTGGTTGTATGTAGTTTTTTCATGACATGGGTAATTGGAGTTGACATTCTTTTTCAATCTCTGTGATAAAAGATCACGTTAGTGTAGGTAGTTTATAATGAGTTATTGCATAGTAGACATTTCTGTATTTTGTCGACCCTCATAGTTAGTACTTTAGAAGTACTATAGTTCAAACCAGTTTACTGTGCAATTTGCTCAGTTCCTGTGTTTGTTCATTAAATCATTGGGTTTGTGGGAAAAAAAATCCATGCTGGATTAAAAAAAAAAAAAACTTTCTACGTTATGGTACAATATATTTCTTTGGTTGATTTGAATAGAAGGTATTGAATAGGTGTAAGGTTTTTGGTTTTGAAGTGGTGGTAGTATTGTTGCAATTAGATACCAGTTGCCGTATTCTAACTGTTACTTTTTTATTGATTTTTAGCAGTATTCTTTTATGTGTTTGCTTGTCGCAGAATTTTGGGGCAGTTAGATACCTGTTGGCGTATTCTAACTGTTTATTTCTTGTTTGATTTTAGTGGTATTAATTTATCTGTTTGCTTGTTGCAGTATCTTGGGGCAGTTAGATACCTGTTGGCGTATTCTTACTGTTTATAGTTTTGAAGTTGAAGTTTTGTTGATGTTCATACTCAGATTAGTTATTACATTTTGGTTTTAAGAATATTAAGTAAGCATTTACAAGATTTGCTGGTAATCTCTGTTTTAGAGTACTGGAAGTATCATTACATTCGAACCATCCACAATTCTTTTTTATATATGCAGTGTAGTGACCTGCATTGGTTGTGGCTCCTCCGTGGTAGATTATACCTATTGTTGTGAAGGTTTTCTTACCAAGTGATACTTGTCCATGTGTGAATCCAGTCAGCTTTCAGTTGTATTTGGTTCCAAATGCCAAGGTTATTGTTTCTGCTTTGCTACCTATGACAGTGCATATAACATACAGGGATTGTGAGGCTCAAATGAGACTGTGCAGGGTGAGGGATTGGTCAATAAGGTTTACTGGGTGTGATGTGTAAGGAGAGACATTGGCAGAAAGTATGTTTCTGAGAGGAGAGCAGATAGCTATGGCTGTGTCCTTCAGAAGGCATATTATCTAGATTGTGGGTGACTCGTGGATAAATTGGTTGGAGGTGCATACAGATCACTGTGGAGTGGCTGCACATCTTGTATTCCCTCATGTGGATGTGCACTGGCATGGAGTGTGTGGAATGAAGTGGCTGGATTTGGTTCCTCTTTGTGCTACTTTGGTGACACAACGTCATCCAGACATTATTATTATTCATTGTGGAGGCAACAGTTTTGGACATGTCTCTGCAATCTCCTTGCAATTTGCAATGAAAGAAGGACTTTGAAAAGTCATGAGGCCTCATTCCGAGATTACTGGTAGTCATGGCGCTATTTGCGCCATGACTGCCACCAATAACGGGTGCAGCACCGGTATAGTTCAATGGGGACTTACCGGTGTAGTCCGACCTTTGCGGGACCGATAAGTCCCCATTGAAAATGTCATTCCCATGTGAGCCCTCATAGGGCTCAATGGGAATGGGGAGGGTGCAAATAACGGGCTCGCGAATGTCAAGCCCGTTATTTGCGCCCTGGTCCCTTAACGGTCCC
Organism: Ambystoma mexicanum; assembly: GCF_040938575.1. Taxonomy (NCBI): domain Eukaryota; kingdom Metazoa; phylum Chordata; class Amphibia; order Caudata; family Ambystomatidae; genus Ambystoma; species Ambystoma mexicanum. Next base: position 579,444,871 of record NC_090927.1, on the reverse strand, counting down.
GTCCACAACGGCTGGTCAGACCAGCCGTTATTGGCGGGACCCGCTAAGGTACCTTGTATTAGGGCGGTAAGGGATTACCTGCACCGTTCTCCTTACCGGTGCCCGATATCCCTTACCGCCCACCTTGGAATGACCCCCATGGACATGTTTCCAAACTCCCGAGTAATTTTTTCTCATATTGCGCAGAGACAAATGTGGTTGCGTTATTCTTCATTTGGTCCACAAATGGAGAAAGAGAGGCGCAATGTCAACAAGGCTGTTTGTGCCTTTTTGAGAGATGTTTGCATGTCTTCTTTTCACAATGAAAATATTTTGTTTCGTAGTACACACATTTTTTGCAGAGATGGAGTACATCTTACTTATGCTGGGAATCAGATTTTTCTGCGAGATATACAAAATGCATTGCAACCCTTTTTGGAATTATAGCAATCCTTTTTCCAGTAGGTGTTGACCACTTTAAGTTTTCGAAACAAAAAAAAACACCACAAAAAGGCTCGTTTCAGAGCCACCACTTCCTTCCGGAGAAGAGTGCAATGGTTTTGATAGAGTAGCACAGGGCCCTGCAGTATTTCATTGGCACTTCTATTTTTGAACTGTGAAAGGGGGCTCTGAAAAGAGCCTTTTTTTTGTTTTTTTGTTGTTTTGTATTTTTTGGGTTTTTCAGACATGACACACAAGGAAAGGAAGGGAGGGTAAGGAAGGGGCACCAACCTTGGGGATAAGAAAGGGCAGATGGAGAGAGGAAGATGTAGGGTGGGCCTTAATCAGGTAGGTGGCAGTCCTTCTCATACTCCCGGACCGCAGCCTCGAAAGCACTTCGAAGGGTCTCCCCCCTGCAGAGTACTGCGTCGCAGTACATACACAATACTGTAACACTCGAAAGGTAAGGGTCTACTGTGTCGCGTATGGCCTGCAAGGCAGCTGAAGGGATGCGCTGCTCCACAGCAGTGCCTCTTGCGGTGGCAGGAGCAGAAACGGAGGATGTTGCAGAGGAACTCAACCCCCTACTTAAGAAACCCTCTGCCGACCCATTCTGTCCGGCTAACTATTGCCCAATCTCCATAACACCTTTCCTGGGCAAACTCCTAGAAAAGCTGGCCATCTCCCAGCTCAATCTTCATACTGAATCTGTTGGTTGTCTCCATGATCATCAGTCTGGCTTCAGAGCTGCCAGGAGCACGGAAACTGCTCTCCTGAACATCTGTGAATGCCTGCTCTCTAACCTTGATTCCAACACTCCTTGTGTCCTCATGTTACTTGATCTCTCTTCTGCTTTCGACACGGTCAACCATGCCATCCTGCTCAATCGTCTCTGTGATAACCTGGGGATCACCGGTCAGGCCCTGGCGTGGCTGACTTCTTTTCTCTCTGATCGACCCTCACAGGTTCAACTTGGGTGCTTCCTCTATCTCTATCTCTACCTGTGGTGTCCCCCAGAGGTCTAACCACTCTCCCTGGCTGTTCAACCAGTACCTGGCAATTCTTGCCTACCGCATTGCTGTGCTTTGTCCCAACTTCCAGTGCTATGCGGATGACACTCAGCTCATTTTCAGGCTACCCTCAGCCACCTCTTCTCACTCTCTCATTTCTGACTGTCTGTCCGCCATCCAGGAGTGGTATGCTGCCAATGATCTCTGCCTTAATGCCAGTAAGACTGAGATTCTCCTCATTGGCTCACCCACACCCTCCTTTCCTGTCACTCTCTGGCCGGCCTCTCTTGGCCCTCTTCCCACCCCCACCAGTGCGGCAAAAAAACTTGGTGTCATCTTCTACTCCACACTCTCCTTCTCTCCTCACATCTCTGACGTCTCTAAGAAGTCACACTACCAGCTGCACCTCATCAGAGATATTCTTCCTTTCCTCTCCTTCCCCCAGAACCTCACTTTCTCTAGAGCCCTGGTTCTCTCTAGGCTGGACTATTGCAACAGCCTTTTTCTAAATCTGCCTGCTTCCACCCTCTGCAACTCATCCAGAACAGGACTGCGAGACTTGTCCTTGGCCTGAAGCCCAGGGATCGTATCTCTCCAGGACTGAAATCTCTGCACTGGTCCCCAGTAGCTGCAAGGATTAAGTTCAAAACCCTTTGCATTGTTCACAAGGCCTTGGGGCCTCAATACCTTCAACTCTCTCTTCCTAAATATCTTCCTTCTCGAGCACTTCGCTCTTCCGCCTCCAACTCCCTCAGGGTCAGAAACTTCTCCACGCAAAGAATCAGTGGTAGATCTCTTTCTTCGGCTGATGCCTCCCTCTAGAACAGCCTTCCAGCCTTTCTGAAACTTGAGAACCATCTCCGGTTCCGGAAGCAACTCAAAACATTTCTTTGCTTCGGCTTTCTCTCCTCCTCTCCCCTGCTGATTTCCTGGCTGAAACTGACACTGCACTGGGTACCTGGCCACCCTCTGATCTCAGGCCCCGGTCCCCTACCCCGCCAGTTGCACACCTACATTGCCATCCTTGCAACCCCGCACTTCAGGACTGTTTTCTGTGTCCCTACAGTCCCTTACCAGCACTTGATACTTGATGCCTGCACTTACCCTTTACCCCTGCACTTGCCAGCTGCTGGCAGTACTTTTCTTATTGATATTTATTCTATTATCCCTTGTACTGCACTTTCCCCTTCCCCCTTCCTATGCACTTGATCGATCTGAATGACACCTGGCCTAGTAGGATTGTTGTCTGTCTTCCCTCTGTTCCCCTGCCCTTGCCTCGTCGCGCCTTGAAACACTTGTGTATAGGCGCGTTATAAATGCCATATCATATCATACTATTTTATTGCAGGTTACAACCCTACGAATAGCCCCACTGTGGAGTGGCCTTAGGTGCCACTTCATTGAGGTAGTACCGTAGCTGTACAAACCTGGTTTGCCACGAATGAGCACCAACTGGCACTCAGTGCAGCGCTCCTTGTTTGCACAAGCTTTCGGTACTCCATCAAGAGTGGCAAACAACCTCCACACCCAGATTCACGGTGGCTGCTAGTATTGGGACTTCCACGACCTCATCCTCGTCATCCTCTTCATCCTCCTCTGCATCCTCACACCTGTTCCCCTCTCCAGGTCCTTGGGGAGGTGGTGGTGGTGGAAGGGGTTGGTGGTGCGGAGGCAGAACTAGCACCAGATGGAGCGGCAGCAGCCATTGTTGCCATCTTCAATGGTGTCAGGAGGCACAGCAAAGTCAGCAATTTTCAGAATATCAAATCCAGCAATGTGGAGCAGTGTCTGTCCTGGGGTGTGGCCTTTTACAGGGGTGCTGGTGCGCTTCACGGACACCCGCGCTGTCCGCGAACACTTCGAACAGCAAAAAGGGTTAAAAAAAGTTCCAAAAAGTTTGCTGATCGCTAGGGACATGGTCTGGGACATGTGCATGCGTGAAGTTTCACAGGAAAATCCCTTGGATTGCTCAAAAAAGTACTTTTTTGGTGTCCGGGGGACCGGATTGTGTTCGCGAACAAGGACCCATGCTTGGCGTGGGTGCGGTCACATGGTGACGTCGTGGACACTTTTGCAAATGGGATGGGTGTCCGTCGGACACCAAATGCGCAGGGTCGGTTGTACGCATGCGTGCGGGTGTTCTACGGACAGTGTTCATATCCCCAAACTAATTAAAACTCTGACACACGTGCGGCGGAGTTAAGGACAGGCGCGATGTTCGTAGGACCCGAGGGTGGGTTACGCATGCGTGCGGGTGTTCTACAGACAGTGTTCAGCTCCCCGAATTAATTAAATGTGTGTCACAACTTTGCGGACAGGCTATGTGTTCTTCAGACATATTCACTCTGATTTCGGACAATGCAGACAGGGGGGGTGTTCTTAGGACACTCTATTTTGACTATTAGCGGACATGCGGCCAGATCATGTGTCCTACGGACACCTCCATTTTGATTGCGAATAGTGCGGACAGGTATAGTGTCCTTAGGACACCCCCATTTTGGTTAATTGCGGACATCCCGGACAGTCCCGCTGTCATCGGACACCCTCACAGGCTTTTTAAAAAAAAAAAAACACAAAGCAATATAGTAACAGCATACATAATAATTTATTATTGTACAAAAATATAGAAATTATGAAAGAGAGGGGGAAGCAGAAATTGAGACAAATACAGGCGAATTAGGGGTTTCTACATGTTGGATGGTAGGGGAGGAAGGGATTGAAGTATCATCATAACGTTTTTGGGGATGGGGATTTTTTGGGGATGGTTGGCTGGGACATGGAGAAGGGGTACACAGGTGCATGTGAGACAGTGATGTAACATTTTTTCCATGATCAGGTTTTCTGCAAAGTTTTTCAAAATAATGAAATTGGTCATTAATTGATACATTTTTTGCTCTAAACGCTGCAGATGATTTTCCAAAGTGTCTGTTTCAGTATTATTCTTATTTTCTGTATGTTCTGTTAAAATAAAAGGTGTTAAGTACACATAAAATTATTTTTATTAATTGGCTTATTTATAAAAGTGCAGTGTCTACCATTACTATCACTGTTTTCACTCATTTCGTCCTGAGGAAAGTTTTCTTCTAGCTCGCCAAAGTACTAGATATTTCTGTGTAAAAAAAAAAAGAAAAATATTTGGTAATGTATCCTACTACAGAAAGTTTATACATATAGGAATTAATGTAGTGTACTTATCAGTTTGTTTTTTAGTTTTCCTGTTACTACTATGTAGGTGTGTTGTTGATATTTGTTGTGCAGTTTCTGTATAAAGCATCAGTGAGGTAATTCTTTTGGAGGCATATGTTATTTTTTTGGTATGTTCCATTATGTTTCATATGTTATGTCATTGGACAGTTGGTGTTTTACATATACAGTTTGCACTTCTTATTTATTTTCTAATGTCATTTATTTATATGTTCCTCTTTAAACATGTTCTGTGTGTTTATTGCATGATACAACAATGTAAGATACCCCCTGGTTTTTGGATAGTGTTCATGTTGGGCGGGTCCGTCCGCTGACATGCACACGGTCCGCAGACATCAGAACCACAAGCGTGGGACAGTGGGTTCAATATATTTTATGGTGCATGTGTATAAACTAAGGGAATCCTACTAAAAACCTATCAAATTCATGATATCTAGAGTGAAAAAATCTTTGTTAAGAGGATGTTATGGTTAAGTTGCGCTACTAAAAGCCTATGAAATTCAGTGAAAAAACATTGTTAAAGGGACGTTATGGTTAAGTTGCGCTGCTAAAAACCTATGAAATTCAGGGAAAAAACTTTGTTAAAGGGACGTTATGGTTTTAAGTAAAACTGAAAAAACCTAGAAATTTGCCAGTTATGGTAAGCTAAGCAACCATAACTCGCGCCACCACCATGCACTGCTAAGACTAATACCCATGACATCAAAGATCACATCACAAATGACATTACATATGCATTAAGTTTTTATGCGCAGCCTCTACAAGGGATTGTTTTTATAATATTGGCAGAAAAATTTTGAAAAAATCGTTGGAAGAACTATCATGTGCTAAATAGTTCATTAGGTGAAGCATTGCTATAAACATCACATCATTGTGTTACTGACTTCTTTCCAGTAGATGAATGAACTTGTGTGGAAATGTAGGCATACTCTGCAGCATGTGCCATAGAGCTGCAGTATTCAATACCTTACTATGTTGGATAGTAAAATTATGAATCCTTTCATTTCAGAATTTTGTGCATTGTGACACATATACTAAGTACCTAACAATGCCTTCCTTACTGCGTAATTGTAGTAGTACACATAAAATATAAAAAGACCACAATGCATAGAAATATGAGCATATACAAGGAAAGTAAAGTAAGCAAAAAAAAGCAGCATTACCAGAAAGTGTTCATAACCTGCCTACTTATGTTCATGCACAGACATAATTGCTGTATCTCAAAGCTGCTTATTCCCTTATGTATCTTTATTGTATAATGTGAGTGGATTCTAAGGAAAGTAGTTTAAGTACATAAAAGAAGAGTAAGTTATAGAAACATAGTACCTTTTGCATTTTTACTTCCTGTGGTGGCGCGAGTTATGGTTGCTTAGCTTACCATAACTGACAAATTTCTAGGGTTTTTCGGTTTTACTTAAAACCAGAATGTCCCTTTAACACAGGTTTTTTCACTGAAAAAAAACTGACTATAAGTTTCCTATATAAAATACCAAAACCCTTGAAATTCAGTGAAACACCTTTAGTTATGAGAATTAAGGTGATCAGATTTAAAGCAACACAACTATTGAAATTCAGCAGATATGACAAGAGATTACTATCTTAACTCTGCTTCCCTCGTTGCAAATCCCATGAGCAAGTCTCGGGAGGATAGCTCAGGGGCAACATGCTCGCCTTGGATGCAAGACGATGCAGAGCACCACAGGTTCGATCCCTGGGTCCGCGCTTAGAAACCTCTGGGTATTAGGCGCGTTATAAATAACATATCATATCATGTGCATATTAGAACACAAGGGATTCCGAATGACATACAAAATTACATCATGGGGGCATGTACGGGCGGATGCTAAGCTAAATTTTCAAGGGGTTTGTTCTGTTAAATCTGATCACCATAACTCTCTCTTAACTAAAGTTTTTTCACTGAATATATATGTATATATATATATATATATATATACATACATTATAGCTTAGCGGTCACCGCCCTATTTTTAAGGTGAGTCGGACTCCCATGGGAACCTCAAATAATTCTATTGTTAATAACATCTGACTTGTGTGACATATTTGGCTGAAATTATGACGTTGGTTAGGGATGCGTAGGCCCCTCCGGACTGCAAGGTTTCGTAAAGATTTGTTAAAATATAAAAAGGTTAATAAGAAGACAAAAACAAATAATTCCAAAGATGCAACCTACTTCCCATTCATTTTCCCATAGACAAACAAGGTCAATTTTGGCCGGACCGCACAACCAAACCACTAGACGGATTTCGACCACGTCTGAAACAACTTGTGCACAAATAGTTTAAAAAAGGCCCTTTTGAGGTTTGGGGTTATTCCGTGCAACCGTTTTTTAAATATTGGACAGAGAAGGGGGTGCCGCCTTCTCAAAAATAGATAGCTATATCTCAGGTAAATTGCCAAAGCCAGGGTTTTTTAGAAATTAAAACGGCCAGCAACTTTTTTCTCTCAATGTGAGAAATAGCCGTGGCTATAGCCGAGGATATCAGAAAATGTAAAGCAGGAAAAAAGCCATTTCCAAGTCAAAATACTTCCAAATATCATTAGGAAAGAGGTGGAGGGGGCAGGGGTAAGCTAGGGGACACCAAGTTACATTTGGGGGTTGGAGGAGGTCTAGGGACTGAGTTTGCAACACAAAGCTTTTCTGTAACCTCGGCTATATCCACTAATAGCCAACATCTGAAAGCAAACTGCGTCACAGAAACCGCATCTGTTGTGGGGGGGAAGGGAGATTGCATGTTGTGGGGTGGGAGGGAGAGAGCATGGGAGGTGAGGAGGCCATCTGGGGAGTGGTGGCAGCTGGTACAGATGATGGGGGCACTTGGTGAGGGCCCGGGGAGGCAAAAAAAAAATTTATTTGTTTCAGCCGTTTTTCTGATATTCGAGGCTATAATAAATTACAGATAACCGCCGCTATCTGTAGTTCATGTATAAAATGGCTACAGATAGCCGGGTTTATCTGTAGTTCTGTACCCGCTGCAATAGGAAAAAAGTTTGGATATTTTGACAGTTATAGTAACTTTGTGGGGTTATGAATCATTGTCAATGACACAATAGGCATTTGGGACGCACATCCATGTAATGTCCAGGACTGACCCTGATTAGCTTCAAAGAAAGCTAACAGCCGGCACCCTCAGGCCATGTTGCCTAATAAAGGAGCACAAGTTAAAGGGCCACTTACAGCAACATGGCCTGAGGGGACAGGCACCTTCTTTGCTTTAAAGCTTTCACATTTGTAGAAACGTAAGGGTGTTCTTAATATGGGTAAATACGTGGAGTGATTTTATATCTGATGACATTAGTTAAATAATCATTGATGTCATTTATGATGCTAGGAGCAATACCAACAGTGATGCCATTAGTGTTGTCACCAATCTGCGCCACAGGGGACGCGACTTTTAAGTTGGCTTTAACTGAATTGCAGGGGTCTTGTTGCGTTAAGTTCCCACCTTAGTGTTCCTGCAACTAAAGTATTTTCCTTGAATTTAAAGGGTTTTGTTATTCCATAGATTTTTAGAATGCTTCCAGACCACTGCCTTTGCCCGTGCCCACTGTCCATTTTAAAACGCTACCAGACCACTAGCCATGGCCTTACACTACAAAACCACTGGCCATGGCCTTTTGCCATGGCCTGTGGGGAAAACCACTCTATATTTCAAAACACTTGCAACCCATTGCTGAAAGTCGTTCTTCAGTCACAAACTGATTTTGTCCTGTTTTGACAGTGGTATTGTTATGTACAAACAATTGCAGCTTTTGAGAACTCAATGTTTTTATGCAATGCGCAGTGAGATTAAATTATTTGCCATGGACCACACACTTTGGTTAAGCAGCATGCTCCAAGCCCCCTGTTGATGCATCGCACAACCCCAAATAACCAGATTTAAGCAGCACGAAAATGGTGAATGACATGACCAGCTGCAAGAATAACATATGCCCAGGTATTTTCTGCACCCATATCGAAAATCAAAAGCTAGCACCCATGAAAATACGCACTGTAAGTGGACATATTTCTTAAAGTGAAATATACAAATGTAGTTAATTTAACCTTCCCCTTAGAAGAAAGTGCGCAATACAAAATAGCATTGGACTTTAAAAAAAGGTAATGAACACCAGAAAAATAACCTGAGAGGAAATGTTCCAATAAATATGCTGGTAAACGTATAAAAGGTGCTCACCATGTAAACCCAGCAATCTGTCGTGAAATATTCCCTGGAAAACTAAATCCCAATACGAAACAAGGGCTTGTGGTCTTGAGAGTAAGCGTCTGCACTGCGAACATGACAACCTGTGTAAAATCCTAGTAGCCAAATACTTGAGCAAGCTTGCCAACATCAAAAAGGGGTTGCCTCAGCCCTCTAAAGAAAAGTTACGCTGTTCGCCCACATGTGTCCTTTACTTGTGCACTGAAAAGCAGCCACAATTAGGGGAAAATAACTGCACTAGTGGACAGTTTAAAAAAATAAATAATTTGGACGCCCATTCGGTCACCCATCCATGTAGTAACCGGACTGACCCTACTTAGTTTCAAAGCGGGACGGACCCTGCTTAACTTCAAAGCAAGGAAAGGGCCGGCCCATTTCTCTAAGTGGTCCTGTAACTTTGGCTCATTTATCGGGCACCATGGCCTGAGGAGGCTAGCCCCTTCCTCACTTTGAAGCTAAGCAGGGACTGTTCTGGTTACTGCATGTAAGGGAGACCTCGAGGCAATCATGGCTAGTGATTTTTTACCCCCAACATCACTATAGCTGTAAAAATATTTTTTTTAAACTGTAACCAGGGGTACTGAAAAACACAAACCCTTGGCTATCCGTAGTCCTTTATAGCTGCGAATATTAAAAAAAGGCCAAAAAATACAATAATTTCCTGCCCCCACCAAGAGCCGCCCTCATCTGCATGCCAATCCACCTTGTACCGGGGAGCACACTTTGATTATTGTAGTGATTACTATTTTTTAAGATTAGTAGCGCGGTGCAAGGGAGATAAACCAACCCTGACACTAGGTGGTGTATAATAATAAAACACAGCAGGTGTCCACAGTCTATGTGGAGCACTCCGTCCCTCGCACACCCTATAAATCTTGAACAAACAACCAAGTATTTATAGTATTAAAACACAGAATTCTTGACTCACATCGTTTAACCTATGTGGTTTTCTTTTTATATATATAGATATAGATACATTTTCAAACCAAAAAATTCAAAAAGACAAAATTTGTGAACAGTATAGTATAGAGTGTTTACAATTTTCAGCAAAATTCATAAGTTATAAACAATTCCCTTCATTGTTAAACTCAGTTTCTGCAGAGGATGACATATATTAATTCTTGCTCAACGCGTTTCGGGAATCCTTTCCCTTCTTCAGGAGTTGCTAGGTCCTCTCTATCGTTATGTTTCTTTCATTTCTATAATAATTAAATCAGAAAACATATTTTAGTTACTGGATTCATATATCATCAGTATATCTGTCATGCTTAATCTGAGGTTAGTAATCACCTGGATGATGCTCCACAAATGCGAATTCCATTCAAGATAAAATAATTGTTACATTTAATCTGATTTGTATTCACTGTAATGTCTTTCAGCCTGTGAATATAACAATATGTGGGATTTTGTTATAGAGTATATCTAAAAAGCCATTTACAATTAGAGCTATCCTAAAGAGATGCGCTAAAAAATAGTTAAAATCATAAGGAGAGGGTTAGTCTTCATAACTCTCACGACTAGGTCCTTAAGTGATCCTTTTCTTTATAATTGATGTTGATTTCCTCAGTAAGCAGTGGTGTCCTCACATCCTTAATAGCTGTAACCATATCTCTACCTAGTGTAAAACAAATGAGTGATGTCACTCATATTTCCTATTGCAGTGTCTATTTTGGTAATCCATAGATTTGCATCTCATCTTACCTCATCTGTGCCAGCTCCCACCACCCCCAGATGGCCTGCTCACCACCCCTGCCTTCTCCTTTTCCCTCCACACCACACACTGTTTCTGTGGTGCAGTTTGCTTTGAGATGATGGCGATTTGTGGCTATAGTCGAGGCTACAGAAAGCTTTGTGTTGCAAACTCTGTCTCTAGACCACTCCAACTGCAACATTTCATTTGCAGCCCTATAGCCACTCCCCCATCTCTAGCCTGATGGCATTTGCATGTTTTTTGACTTGCAAGTAGATTAATTTCAGGAATTTCATTTTCCTATATCCTCAGCTATTATGTCAAATATCTCTTGCCACCAGAGAAAAACAAGATGGAGGTTGTTTCAGTGCTAAAAACACCCAGTTTGGGGTAAATACCTGAGATATAACTATTTATTTTTTGAGAATGGGGCACCCCCTTCTCCTTCAAAAATGTAAATAACTACTCCACGGAATAACTCCAAACCACACATAGATCGTGTGTCAACGCTTCATGCCCAAGTTGTTTCGGACCTGGTCGAAATCCGTCCAGCGGTTTGGGCTGTGCAATTTGGCAAAAATTGACCTTCTTTGTCTACGGGAAAATGAATGGGAAATAGGCTGCAACTTTGGTAAAAAAAAGTTTTTTGTCTTCTTAATGACTTTCTTTATTCTTTTAATGTATCTTTACAAAACCTTGCAGTTTCAGGGGGCCGGCGAGTTCCTAATCCCTTTCGTGATTTCGGTCAAATCCATTAGTCGAATCAAAAGTTATTAACAAAAGAATTTGAAGGGGTCCTATGGGAGTCCGACTCGCCTTAACTGTAGGGCGGCTATACATATATATATATATCACAAAGAAGAAAACTCCAGGACTATGTGCCATTAGATGTTGATTGTATTTTTAATACTGAGCCTCCAAAAAACAAAAACTGGTGTAAATGAATATGCCCTTTTCTCGATTACACGTGTTTCAGCTCGCTGAGCCTTTCTCAAATCAGGGCTATGAATAAACACAAAAATATCAAAGTAAATCAAAAATTTTTTTTATTGTAACATTAAATCAAAATAAATACATACATTGAAGATCATTAGATAATGGTTGGGTCCAAAATCAAACAATTTGAGTCCAAACAGTAATCCGAATTTTGGTCACCGGAAATTGTTAAAGCATATTTGTCCACATGTAACAAAACCATTGAAACATTAGTGGTAAAAGACAGAGATACCGGGTTGGTAAAGGGGAGGATTGAAAGGGTTGAGAAAACAATGAGACAAAAAATATACAGGAGAAATATAACAGAGTTCAATTAGTCAAATGAGAATTGTTGCAGGTCTACTTAGATCTGAGTTTGAATACATATTTAAAGCTCTTAAATCAAAGGGGTTCCTTACCCGAAAAAGCTTTCAACGGATTGGTCCGTGTATTATATAATAGCAAAATGTATAAATGGGTCTGATCCCAAGATCTGTGTCCCTAAAAAATGAAAGTTTTAAGTTAGCCCACAATCCATATCAAACTTGGCCTACAGCCGTTATCAAGTATATTAAACTCGTCTCTGTAATTTATATCATCCCTAACTGACTTGAAAGTTTATTCACATCAAAGTAAATATTCTGTATGTCATCATGACAAAATACTGCAAAATTAGAATGTTGTTCTTTCCCTTAGCTCACAAAAGAAGGCTCTCCTTCGTTACTCTTGTTTGAAACCAAATACGTGCAGCATGTTGTAAACTTTACCTACACATGCATCTAATTGTATAATTCTGATTGCGTCAAAAATCCTGACTGATCATACCTATTTATGTTTAGCAGCTAAAATACTGCTATTGAAATCCTAGATTCGGATAGGCCAAATATCCATAACATGACAGGTTGCTATGTAAGAAGCTTACCAAAAACTATTGTCTCACGCGTCGGCTAGCGCAGCAAATCCGAGCGTCGGCGCCATCTTACGTTGTCAAAGAGCCGAAGTTCCCTCTGGCTCATGCCTGTGATTCAAAGAACATGTATCAATTAATCCAGAATACATTTATGAATAATCTCTATTCATTTATAGACATCACTTAGACCATTTTTAATGTAGGCAGGAAAAATTCATTTGTTAACACATTTTTATGATATACATAGCATAGTGAATTCTCCAGCATTGGATCTTTCATAGATTGGCATGCTTGAATATTCCATGTCGTCGGACTGTGAATCCTCTGTAATTTAAATAATGTTGTACTTAATTAAAACCTTTCCCTATAGGAAAAAGCTACACAGCAAGCCCCATAGGACCTGTGTAGCCCTTCACTTTGGCAGTCCCTCCACCTCCTTTGGTCCTTTTAGACCATAACCAATGAGGTGGCAAGGCTTAGGCTCTGCCCCAGGTAAGCATCTTCAGATTTTTCACTGTGGTCTTACTGAACAGGGGAATCCTCTCGAGCTCTCTGAGCTTTAGTCACTTTTTTCATCTAAAAAAATATTTTACTCTACCTATGATCCTTTTTTCCCTTTACTGTCACTGTGACTTCACTTGCTTAGTGTTGTGTTCCTGGGCTCAGGTCACTCGTTTTCCCTCCTAAAACATCCGGTTTGCTCTGCCTTGCATCACCTCAAGGCAGAGTCAGAGATGCAGGGTGCCAAGGAGAAAACCTCCCTCTTCAGGCACTGCAGTAAATGTGCAAAAGGGTAATTTTTATTAGAGACCATAACAAATTGTATCTATTCCCTCTACCCTCCAAGGCCCTGCAGAAATGAGATCTTCATAAGGAAATTAAAGATTTAAAATCTTCCTCTTCGTCAGCGGAGCGGTCGTCGACAGGGGCACTGTCCACGCCTAGACACTCTTCACCATCTACGAGTGACCTCCCGCCATCTAAAACGCCTGGACCGTTGATGGAAAAATCGTCGACCAAGAAATCAATTACCTTGTCGACGAAAACATCATCGTCGAAGGAGTCTTTGACAAAGCATTAGTTGACGAAGCACTCGTCGATGAAAGTCGTCGACGGGAATACTGTCACTGGACGGCCAAAAATAGATAAAGGCTCTGTCAACAGGCACGCCATCGTCCACGGCAGCCTCCTTAGCACGTAATACAGCCAGAGGATGCACTAGTTACACTGGAATCGCAGTCACCGTGCTTAGAAGGAACTGCACAGCTGTCCCCTATAACATAAATGACAGAATTGCCAGACATCACCCTACAAGAGGAGTTTTCAGAAGGGGAGGAGCCGCAACCAGTGCAGTTTAAGGAACATAGTCCACACTGGCAACCAGTTATGGACGACACAGCGGATCCCTTCGAACCGGCTCTTATGCAATCTATGCACAGAATAATGGAGGTGTTTCAGGGGAGACAAAGAGCAGGGCTGTTTGCTACGCGATCAAGTCAAGAAGAGGGCAAACCCTTGCAAAGCAGGTCTCTGGCAGACTGCGCTAGAAGCAGGCCGCCTAGGGCCTGCATTCCCACACCATTCACCACCTAGACAACGTTCATCGTCTGTCAGCAGTCACCAGAGGCAGCGATCGCAGTACAGTGGGTCACCCAGACCTCAGAGAGGGAGGCATTCTCCCTTCCCACCTCGATCCTCACCTCAAAGTACCTGGGAACCCAGAGCGCCATCCATCATCACGGCCTCTGAATGGCCTGACCACCCCACAAAAGATTTGAGGGAACCGGTTGATCCTTTCAGGGAGTTTTCAGACACAGACACACACAGCGAAGAACCAGAGGATGGTGAATTGACACAAGATACACCCGACACCGACCCAGACGATTAGGAATCAGTCATCATCGCAAAGCAGAGGAAGTGCGACTCTCCAGGGGGAGCTTCCCCTCTGGAGGGTACTGTATCATTTCATTCTACTATCGCAAAGTCGGCTGAGATTTTCAAGATTCAAGTAGCCTCAGAAGAAAAAGCATTAATCCTCTACGAGCATAGAGAAAAGAGTCGCCGGACACTAACCACTATCCCAATATTAGATACAATTTGGGAAGCTAGGGAAAAGATTCTGGCCACTCCACTCCATGCCAGCACTAGTGGCTAGGCCAGAGAAAAAATATCTGGCTTCACGTTGTGCCTAAGAGGTCACTCTAAACCTGACTCCGTGGTCACTGTTGCAGAGTGAAAGAGACTGCAAAATCAAGCCTCCCCTCTCACAGCTCCTCCCTGATAAAGAGGGCCGAAAACTAGAGGCAATGGGTAGAAGGGTCTCAGCAGCAGCTTCGTTGGCTGTAAGGGCTAGTAACGCCATGGCGATGATGGCCAGGTTGGACAGGGAACTTTGGCTGTGCATGTCATGCCTAGTGAAACACCTACTGGACGAATTCCAAGAGGGGACTAAGGCCATAGTCACAGATGGTGAAGCTGTCTCAGGACCGCATGATAGATGCCTCGGTGAACGCAACCCATTGTGGCTTTAGACAAATGGCGCACGGTACAGTCTTGCGACGCCAGGCCTGGATGAAGGACACTATCTTTAGACCGGAGGTACAGGCTAACATTTTTTACATGCCGCTTGACGGCCAGAAACTTTTCGGGAAGAAAATCGATGACCACTTGAAAGGCATCAAGTCAGACACGGATACTGCTAGAGCTATCAGTTCCCTAAGAGACAAAGAAAAGAAGCGCCACCCTTGAGTACAGAACGCACAGCATGTTTTTTCAGGGGCAGACATCATCATCAGGCTACTACCAAGCAGGAGGCAGATATAAGCAGAGCTTCACAAGATATCAGAGCCTAAGAGGTAAGAGCGGATCTGTACAGGACAGAGGCCAGGCCAAGAAAAATTGACTCCAAGACAATGCGCCTCCCCCATTGCTCCCCAGTGGGAGGACACATAACCTAACTCCTGAGGCAGTTGGACACCTTCACTTCAGACAAATGGGTATTGCAAGTGGTAAAAGGGGGCCACACCATAGACTTCATACAACGACCTCGATCGCGTTCTCCTTGACCGAGGAACACCCATCTGCTGCAACAACTATGGCCAGAGGTTGACTAGCTAATGCAAAAGGCAGCGATAGAGTGCGTGCCACGCCAACAAAAAGGGAAATATTTTTACTCACACTCCTTCCTAATAAAGAAAAAGAATGGGCAGTGGAGCCCGATACTGGATCTAAGGGCCCTCCACAAATACATTTGTCGCCTCAAATTCCAAATTACGTCTCTCCAGCTGGTCCTCCCATGTCGCCACAAGGGCGATTTCCTGGCCACATTGGATCTAGAAGACGCCTACTTTCATGTCCCCGTCCATCCCTCCCACAGGCAGTATCTTCGGTTCTCTGTCAAACAACACTTCCCATTCAGCACAGACTCTTCACAAAATGCCTAGTTCCAGTTGCCGCTTATCTCAGACGATCAGGAGTACAAGTTTTTCAATACCTAGACGACTGGCTCATAATGGGCGTTTCCCTGAGAGCAGCGCCAGAGGCAGTGGAGAAGATAACAGTTCTACTTCAGAATCTAGGCTTCTTGATCCACGGATTAGGCCATCACCCTACTAATGTGCAAGACTTTCCCACAAATAACAGAGCCTGGCTTCATTAACCTATCTCAGAAAATTAGGCTCTGTACTCTCTTAGAAATGGGGCACTAGAGATGTGTGCTCCCTTCCGCTTAACTACAATGTTTTGTATACAGTTACCTATTGGCGCTTACAGAACATAATGTACTGAATTTTGGATATAATTTCTGCTTGGTATAATTGCACTATACTCTACCGATTGCATTACAGACTAGTCCAGTTTTGTTAGAAGACTACAGCAGTAGCACATTTGCTTATAATTACTTGTGCATTTCCCGGTTCAAATATTAAGAACTAATTGTTTTCCAGACAGATTTCTGTAAAAGAACGATCCTCTTTACTACTGTAACTCTGTGGTCTTCATTCTCTAATCCAGAACTTATTTTAAATGTGGTCGAATCTGGTTTTCAACAATGTTTACTTTCTTTGATTACACACTATGGCAATGGATTTTTTGTCTTGTTTAAAGATGTTTATTTTACTTTCATCAATATTACATGTAAATAAATACATGTCCCCTGAATTAAGGGCGGTATAATAATTGTTATGATTTAATCAAATACCTTTTGCTTTTTCTTAAAAATGTGAGTTAATTTTTTAGCACTTACAAGTTGGGAAAAGGGTGATTACTGTTAACACCATTACAGTTCCCTTGAAATAAAACATTCCGAAATTTGAGAATGCTTTAACTTTATCGGCGGTTACCACCCCCCCCAGTTATGCACTTCTCGATCCACGAAGAGAAGTCCTCTCCCGTACCAGCCCAAACGTCCATCTTCCTGCGGGCAGATCTAGATACTCGGAGTTCCAAGGGTTTGCCCATCACCAGGCATGGTGACGACAATCCAAAGTCTTGTTGCATGGCTCCAAAGAAAAACACGCTCCTATGTATGACAATGCAAATCCCTCATGGCCATGATGTCCTCCTGTATCTTCCTCATGCCCAATTGCAGGCTGAAGATGAGACAGCTTCAGGAAGAGCTGGACAACCAATGGGTCCAACACAGCGGATCATGGGAGGACATTGTAAATCTCTCGCCAACATTCCACAAGGCCTTGAATTGGTGGGCCAAAGACACCCACCTGTTACAGGGCATGCCTTTCCATATACCCACGTCCACTCTACTCTTAAGGACGGGTACCTCGCTGTCGGGGTGGGGCGCCCACCTAGACAATCTACAAGCCAGCAGGGTGTGGTCACAATAAGAATCCTGCCTGCACATAATTGTGCTAGATTCCAATTACCCAAACCTCTCCAATGTCCATCATCTCAGGTTTACTTCATCCTCTTTGATAATTCCCTGGCTGCTCTTCATAACCAACCCATGCACAGTCTGGGCATCTCTGTTAACATCATCTTCTATCTAGGCCCACCACTCTTGTCCGCCCTTCTCCATTGGTCCTCTCCATCTGGACCTTTTCCGATTTACTTTCTGCTCTCTGTTACCCTCCCCCACTGCCCTTCCACCCTCCTCCCCATTACAATATAGATTCCATAAACCAAGAAAAAAGTCTCTTAAACTTTTTTTTGGGTGGTTGCATTTTTCTAGCCAGGATGAAGAATATCTGCTTCTCAACCTCCCGGTTGTACATCTGCTTCTTGTCCTGGGCTTGTTGCTGGTTTGGCCAATGACAATTTATGGTACCTTAGGGATTTTCAGGCTCCTTGCTCTGGATTACTATTTTGGAGCAGTGGGGGCCCCGGCTTCCTCAACCTGGCCCATATTCTGTCCATGAGTTCATGTGTGGACTCAGGGATGTCATTTAGGGGTCGCAATTGCGACCCCTGAGGTCTCCCTTGCTACCATTATCATTTGGCCATGGACGGCTGCTTGCATTCACAGTCATTTGGTAATATGGGCCTATACACACTGATCTTAATGATACATATGACAATCCATTCTTGTATGAAATATATATCACATTATAGTGATATCCTAAATATATTTTCCATAGTGTACTTAGAAACAATGCTATGTAATGCCACTTCTTGTTTTGTCAAGGGGTGAAAGGTCGCATTCCACCACTTACTGTGATATCACTTCGGTGTGAGGTCAAATGACATCACTTCCTGTGATGTCATCAGAGGTTAAGGGTCGTGAGATGTCACTTCCACTACCCCTGGCATTTTGGTGAAATGACGTCCCTTTGTAAACTGGGTTTCTCTTCTTGCCTCCTTGTCCAGCCTCGCTCCTTTCTCCTGGCTGCCTCTGGTAGCAAATTTAACCCTTCTTTCTTGCTATAGGGTCTGCCTTCTTTAATGACTATTGGGGTCTAGGGATTCCCCTGGTGCTACTTGCTATTCAGACCCTTTTTTTTTCTCTATCGGGTGTCTCCAGCTGATCCCCCCCCTCTCCACGCTCCTCCTGGCTATTTTTAATCCTACTCTTGTTCTGCGAGAGTTACATGGTTTGGACAGACTGATGGAGCTGGAGGAGCAATTGGGGGCCAGGTACCATCATCCAAGTGATGTAGGGCTCAGAGGAGGAAAAGTATAGGTTCCCTAGGTTTCCAAGCCCATCAGCAGCCTAGAATATATGTTGTCCCCAAAGGCTCAGACTGAAACAAAGGAGGTCCCAAAAAGGACGATGACCCAGAAAGGAAGGCGATCTAAGGCCAAAACTAAAGTTCAGGCTAACACTCTCTTGACTAAGTAACTAAGAAAAAAACTTAGGGGAAATGTAAGTTTAGAAAAACCCCAAGGTTACTGCTCTTCCACCATTACGCTTCCTAAGGCCCATAGGCTCCACGGTAACGCACAGTTATGCTGTTTATGACTGTTGGTTCATCCTATCTCCTTGTCCCTTCCCATAAAGCCCATTGCTCAACAGACATTGTCAAATTTCTGACTACCCAAAACCTTGTTGATTGCCAGAATATGCAGCAATTGCAGTACTCTTAGCACCAGAGATTTCGGAAGCACCATGGTACCAAGTACAGAGTGTTCTTTAACTGAAAATAACCTCTACCTTTGTGTACCAGGAAAGGAATCCGGTGGAGAAACCCTGACAGCGGAGCCCCACCGTGCACAGTCGGCCCATATTCAGCAATACTTCAGTGGCACACAGACAATAGGGTACCACCTTGCTGTGACTGGCAGATGTTTGGGAGGTTCGTCTGTCCTTGACATCTTCTGGCAGGGTGGACTTGCTCTCCAATTCAGGGAGTAAAGTCCTCCACTCGAATCTCAGCAGCCTTAGTCTCTCGGACGAGGCTAATCAGGACGAATGACTGACTTTTAGAGTTACAGTGGTGCCCATGCAGGCAGGGTTGTTACTAAGTAGAACCTGTCCAGGTGGATTAGCACCTGTATTTCAGAATGTTCTTATCTGCCCAGGAAAGATGGTATTGGCCTCACTGCCCATTCGAACAGGGGTCTGGCAGCTACCTCTCTGTTGCACAGGGGTATCCCTGTTTTGGATATTTTATCATGCGGCTTTGTGGAGTTATGTGCATATGTTTGCCAAGCATTATTGTCATGATTTCTTGTCTGGACAGAATGCTTAGTTTGGTTGAGTGATCCTGTAGAGTTTCCGGGTGTAGGCAATGTTTTTGCACTTTTCCATGTTCTGTGCTGCTATGAGAGCTAAAATAAAGAATCTGTTAGAGGAAGGAATGCATTCTAGGAACAAATGACTGACCTCTCAGTTATTTATTTTTTTTAAAAATGTTTTATTTGTGTTAATCAATTTGATTTTTACAAAATCCAGACGTGTAGAAAAAAACAATCAGAAAAATAATTGCCTAACCATTACAGTGAAGTTGAGTTTGCAAGGTGTAGCAAAAGTAAAACAGTGTTCACGTATTTTAAAATATTGAGACAGGAGCGAATGAGTCAGGAATTGGACTTAATGGGCAAAGAGACAGTCCACAGAAGACTGCCGGGACTAAAAAGTGGGTGTGGGTGTCTGGGGATAAACAATTGTATATTAATGGTGTGATAAAGTGTTGATCTGATAGGCTAATTTGTTCTCCTGTGTGCCAACCCAAAAATAAACAAGTTAAAAAAAAAATATTGAAAGTTGCCAGCTGCCACGAGGTTCTGTCCCCCGCTCTCAGTTTGGCCCAGCAATTATCTTGATCGCTTAATACGTGGTCAGATAAAGTATCTTTCTGGTAAGAAGATCTTATGCCTCGAGTGCTGGAGCATGAGAGAAGCAAATGACGAATGTACTCTACTACTGTAGGTTGGCTACAGAAGCGACACAGCAACACTCATTTGTCGTTGATAAGCCTCTAATTGCCAATATTTCATTTGTTTGCAGGAGGTTTAGTCTTGCTCTCATTAGAAGGTCCTGCGTTGGCCTAGATGGACATTTTTGATGTAAGGCTGGAGTTTGTTTAGTTTCCTGGTGTTAGACGGTAGTGTCAGTTTGTTAAATAACGCTGCTTCTTTGGTCCTTATCCAGTCCAACTCTTTCTGTCTAAATTTAGTTTTGACCAGATGTTAAGCATCTTGTTGTTTCTGTTGTTTCTGCTGCAGCTTTCTCTAAGTATCAGATTATAAATCGACAGCTCGTTAGACATTCTGGACTTTACGGAATAACATAAGGGTATTGATTTGCACTGTTCCTCCCAAAGATAACAGGCTAATTTCTTGTCGTATTATCACCACTGAAGTTGAATTTGGCAGGCCCAGTATTGATCTCCAGATCAGCGCTTCCAATTTCGGCCACAGTGTAGACGGTAGATTGGGCATAGCATCAGCGCCATACGTTAGTGTAGGTACTACCTTTTTTTTTTTTATAGAAGTCTAGGACGGGAATCAATGAGAAACAACCACATTTTCAGTTGATTGCCTTACCTTGCGCGACCACTTTTTCCACGGATTGATTGGCTAAGTGGAGAACGACTTTTTCTTTTTTCTTGGAAGATGCCGAGATGATTGTGAGTTTTGTTTTTTCTTCATTTAGCTGTAAGTTGTTTTTGGATATGTACTCCTGCAGGTTGTTCAGTTGACGTTGCAAACCTATAGGCGTATGATCCAAGAGTATTAGATCATCTGCATATAGTAATCTGGAAACATGGGTATTGCCCATTTTGGGAGGAAAACATTGCGCTGTTGGACTCATTGCTTGAAGGTCTCCGATGAATGCCAGGAAAAGAGCCGGGGCCAGGGGACACCCCTGCTTTACTCCTCTAGCCGTTGATATGACCGCCGAAAGTAGCCCTTGCTGATTTAGTCTCACTCTCAAGCTGGAGCCTGTGTAGAGAGCCTTGATTGGTTCAAAAAGAGGTTGTGGGCGTTTCCAGGCCTAGAGTTCCTCCCACAGTATTGAGCGATCAACTCTATCAAAGGCCTGGGTTAGGTCAATGAAAGAGATGAAGTCTAGGACCTCCCTCCAGCACTCTGCTCTTTAATGCGCTCATCATCAAGATATTTGCAGATGTACCCAGGATTTCTTAAGGCCAGTTTGCAAATAGTCCTTACATGGCACCGTTTTTGCCCATGCATTGAATTCTCGGAGCAGTAGAGACCTCTCAGTAATATTCTTTCTCACTTACCTCTCTGATTACTCATTGCCCTCCCAACCTGCCCCTTTTGGTGGAGAGTGTGTAAACCTCCTGCTGTTCTGTTGTGTGTGAGCTTTTGAGTGCTAGGGAAAAAGGCAGAACTGAGGTCATAGGGTAAAGCTGGCTCCATATATATAGCCCTCAACGTTGCAACTAGTGTGAGGGGAATGCAACAGCGCAGAGCCACTCTGTGCCCCCTGTTGCTGAAAAAAATTCAAAAGGCAGTTGGCACTGTAGAAGATGAAGAATCTGTGGGAGGAAATACCATACATCAGAAAAAACATTATCGAAAGGTAAGTAATTTGTTCTACGATGCTGCATTGTCCTGTAATTCCCTGGCCCTCGCACATCTGCAGCTGGACAGTTGTGTTCCCCAGTATTCTTTAAACCTCCAGTGTTATGGGATTAGACAAAAAAGCACACGCATTACAGCATTGTGCAGTAGAAAATAATATGTCCCATGATCAATCAAACACAAGAGCAGCAGGAGTGGGCGTTGGGTGCTGTGTGTGAATAATGATGCATATTATTTCTTTTCTACTGTGTCCTCCTAGTTACCCATAGCAGCTGAGTTCACAGCAGCTGGAACATGTGAGCTATGTTGAACTGCAGCGTTTGCCACTTTCCAGATCCTTGATATAAAAGAGATTATGCAAACATTTTAATTTGCAATTAAAATGTTGGGTTGGTCATAATACCCTTGTAATAATTCCCTTGCGTTTTTTGTGCGAACACAGACTTCAACCCAGCATACAAGTTGTTTTTCTCGTTTCTTGTGTGTGTAATCTGATCTATTGATCTGTTCCCAAATGTTTGAAATAAGGAAAAATATTTGATACCAACTGAAATCCTTTCTTCAGTGCTAATTCTGCCATGAATTAACCATTGTACAGCTGTCCCAAATAATGGTTTAACAAAATGAATCCTTGTACTGTTAATACCCTGTTGCATTTACAGAAAATTGTCCTCATTATTTTTACCTTTTTTAAATATCTTTTGCAGCCTACTTCGGTGCCACTCTAAATAGCTTTATTCATGTTCTCATGTACTCCTACTATGGGCTGTCTGCTGTTCCTGCTCTTCGCCCATATCTCTGGTGGAAGAAATACATCACTCAGTGCCAGCTGGTGAGTTGTTCCTTTTCATAGCTCTGTGCAGACAGTCATTTTCTTTATCCAAGTGCAGTGATAAACTGTCTCCTGAAAGGAAGCTCAGGGTGTAAATAGTTGAGACAAAACACATATTGTGTCTTGCATCTGGAAGGTCTTGTTATCATCCCTTGCATGTCATCATGGTTTTCTTTTGCTTCTATCAAGCGTGACTATATCTTGTTTTACTTGTAAGTCATAATAAAGTTCAAGGCCTCTAACCTACCAACCCACATCCATCATGCTCAACTGCATGCCCTCATGAGTTCTTTCTGACCCTTAAGCATGCATCACACAATTGCTAAATGCATCATTTCCCACAGAAATCACCATTAAGCAGTCAAATACATTGATGTCACTGCACTATTAAAGAAACCTAAGGAGCTACCCAACTAACAGCCATTTCCCACCTGCAGTACCCATGCAAGAAATTGGAGGATGAATTCCCAAATCAACTGCACCATTGCATGGCAGCACAGAACCACCACAATGACTCCTAGGCCTACAAGAGGGACAGAGACCGTCTTGCATCCTCAGACCAGGGCATATTCTGGACAGATCTGTAGTGTACACATGGTTGGCCACAAGATCCTGCTTACCAGGTTGTCTAAATGTATCAAATGTGCCTTCCTGAACAACTACGCTCCGCAGATCTATTGTCGCCACCTTTTTTCACAAAAGTAAACCCTGTGATGAACACCTTTATTCATCATCTACTTGCACCCTCTGGCCAACATTATTGAAATGCTCACATATGCTACCAAATGTACTTTCTCAATTTACTGACCTTGGCCAGGGGTTAACACTCCTCACAAGAAAGGGAAGCCAACCTTCTCTTAAAGTTAAGTAGACATGTACAGTGTGACAAGGTTGACCTCTGATAGGGAGGGGGTATCCAGCTGATACCAGGTACAATTAGTCCACACACCTATCTCTAGAAACACACAGCACACTTATATACTGGTAAAATAGTACTTTTATTATGTTACACATATGGATCTCTATTAGTTCAAATAAGTACTTGGGCACACAATACACAGTATTAGAACACATGCAGTAGGTATAGATAAAAACATTAATGTCCGTAAAGTACTCCTCCCCTGACCCCTCCAAATACTTTAATGTGAGTCCACTATCGCAGATAGGCACCCAACATATAGTGGCAGGTGATGGGAGAAGAAAGGAACCAGAATGTATAATTAAATAGTGCAAAGTCCATAGTGCCTGCATAATACAGTAACCTATAGGCACATCCCTCTCGTTATGTATTGTAGAGTGGTAAGCACATATAGACCAGGATGGGGGACTGTGATGCTGGAAATGCATTGGAGGGACAGGGCCTCCATGTCCTTGTCCTGTACTCCGTTATCATGTGTGTTCCTTGTTGTTTTCTGCACAGGAGTCCATGTGGGACTCATGGCAGTGCAGCTCTACCTCTTTTTGGTTGTGGTGAACAGAGACGCTTGGGATACCCTTATGGCACCCCATGGGTGGGGCTACAACCCTGTACTCCTAGTGTAAGTTTCTGGGCACCTGGGTGTGGCCCACAGAGCAGGGTATGGGCTGGTGGTAGCTCCATGCTGAATTTGACAGGTGATCTGAGTATCCTCCATTTTGGGATACCCAGGCCCTGCCATAGCAATCAATGGATTCCTGATAGGAGACAATATGGCCCCTGTGGCCTCTTAATTTCTATTACCTGTTACCTTGTTTTCCCAGAGTCCTGGGAAGCCCTGGCTTGGTGCATGCCCCAATTCACATTCCTTATTATGGGTGGAAGCGAATGTCCAGAATGCACTGTGAGCCTGGTTGGCCGCCTGCCTGCATGAATGCCCTTCTGACTGATTGGCTGACTGAGCCTGGCTCAGCAGTGTGAATGAGGGGCAGATCTGTATATCTGGGGACCTCTCACCAGAATTCTTCTGAAACAGAAGTTGAAACTTGAAGCTGCTTATCCTTGAAGCCCAGCTAGAAGAAGGTGGTTTGCTGCTGCTCTCCGTCGACAAAATGCAAAAGCTGTCATGTCTGTCAAGCTCTGATCCAAGAGAGGTCTTGTTTTGGAGACCTCTCCCCGAGCTACAAGGGAACATCGTGCAGAAGCAGATCTTCATCTAGGCACCTTGGAAGTCAGGCCCAAAAGGTTGTCGACTGGAGGCTGGGTCTGCCGAGAAACACTGAAGTGAAGCACCAGGATATCGAGCCCGTCAACTTCCATCACCGTCGACCGGGGTTCGGAGGATGTCCGTGATGGCTGGAAGCCTGTCAAGTCATGTTGTCCAGAAGCAGGAACAGCTTGACAGAGTGCTGCTCGACGACCGCAGCCGCAACGCTCCATCATTGCCTAGGAACATTTAAATGAAGGGCTCCCTTGCTATCACCGTCGACCGTTTTGTCCTGCCGGAGAAAGTCAAGGTCGCGGACGACCGAGGAGAATCTGTGGGGAGGTTTCCCGCCACCTGAAGTCAAAAAAGATGGCGACGGTTGAAGATCCAGACGTGGCTGAGGCCCGATCGTCGACACCAATGGCGACACTCGACGCCCGCTGCCAGGCCTACTTTTCGTCACTGAGTCCCCTTTGCGGCACCGAATACTGTCATTGAGGTGCACCGCATGCCTCATTACGCAGGACATCCACGATCGATCGATCGAGCACCGCATAATTCGAAGCTGCTGTCCCGACGACGGTGTTCACATTTTCTTCGCAGAAGTTCGACCGTGGCTCCTTCTTTAAAGAGAGTCCCACTCACGAGGAATCCGTCGACGAGCCGTCGAAGAAACTCTGCTAAGACAGCTACATTGGGATAGTGGAACATTTTGACCAGGAAACAAGACTATTTAAACATAAATGGACTGGGCGTGTTAATACACTTTATTACAGGTTGCTCGGGTGTGGGGGATCCTCACACAGAACTGTGTCTTCGTAGCTAAAGTACTCTTCTGCCATTGTTTAACCCAACTTGTCTTCTTTCCTATGTCCTATGCTGATACACATTACTGTTTGATTTGTATGTCATTAGAAACTGTCAGCAGTTGGTGCATTTTAAAGGAGTCAATAACTAAGTGTGGTACCACATTTACATTGTATATATTTGCCATATTAGATCTGCCAAAGTACAAAGTGTGTTATTAATTGTGTATATATATTGAACCTTATTTTTATATAAAGAACTGTGTTAACACATAACATAGTTAGTGGACATTCCTTTGTGGGGTGCTTGGGGACTACACTGTACTTAATACATAGTTCATTAGAATACAACAGGGAGTGTACCACACTAAAACCTCAATTATTCTGTTAGGCGTAGGCCTCTCTCCCGCTATGCAGGACTCTCAAATCTAGCTGTGTTTTGGGGTTGTACTGAATTATTCAATTGTTTCTCAAATCCAGCTGCGTTTGGTACTATACTCAATTGTTCTGTTAGGCGTGGGCCTCTCGCTCCACTATGCAGGACTCTCAAATCTAGCTGTTGTTGCACCATGCAGGATTCCCAAAATCCAGGCATTTAGCCATACTGTGAAGATTAGCTGCAAAACATATAACCCACTAACAAAAAAGCACAAACATTCTGCATACTTAAATCACTCAGAAAACTCACACAACCACCTCTCGCACTGCAAGCCGCATGCACTTCACCACACCGCAACAACACATAAGCTGCACCGACAGCACACGAGGTCTGACATTGCTCCGATGCTCGCACCAAAGCTCAGCGCACAGTGTATACCGAGATGAAGCTGCCAACAGAACACCACTCCTCTCACTATCCAACTAACCCACCCCGCCTTCTCGTTTGCAGATCCGCCAGAACGCCTGGGTACCAACTCCGTTGGTGACGGCGCGCAGTACAAATACCTTTAACATTTAAGAACCAGCCTACATCACCTCCTGAGAGCTTAAGCCTTGGTTGCTCATCCATTCTACCATATAGAGAATCTTGTCTGGGGTGCTCTGTGCTTCTACTCAGCCATATAGAGGGCAGTAGTACAGATACCCACTCCAGTCTTTACACTCTAGTCTTTACAGGGACGAAAAAGGCACCAGGCCTTTTACCACACAGGGAAAATAGTGATAAAGGCTTCTAAGGGCAACACTGATACTTCACATTAATTCTGGCCGTCTAGGGTATAGTATTTGAATAATATGCATGCAAGTGTTATAATTAAGTATGGTGATAAAGGGTGCAAAGAAGGCGTACGCACAACCAAAGGCATCCAAGAAATCAGGATATATTATAGCAACAATTATCAGTACAAGTCACACCCAGGAAAAATAGTCATGCAGTTACCAAAATGAGTTACAGTGTAGCAAAAAAATCCAGTTCTTGGCCTCAAACTCCCTGAAGCTCTTGTGGGCACAGGAAAATGTCATAGGGCACTAAGCACCCCACTCACTTTAGCAGAGTTCTAGGGTAAGTAGAAAGTGTATTGGAAGTCAATGAGACATAGTCGGTAGGCTATCCACTTGTATCCTAAAGGTGTGAATTCTGTGGCAAACCACTCCAGGGAGGACCAGAGGAGACCCTATTGAGAAATTCCAGAGGCTGGTTATGATATGATATGATAGGTTATTTATAACGTGCTTAATAACCCAGAGGTTTCTAAGCGCGGACCCGGGGATCGAACCTGTGGTGCTCCGTGTCGTCTTGCTTCCAAGGCGAGCACATTGCCCCTGAGCTATCCTCCAGAGACAAAGAACTAGAAACCTCAAAAGATGATGCAGCAAACCAGGAGGATCCCTGGTGTTAATCAATGGGAAATGTGATAAAGGCTTGCTTCCAAAGAATATCTACTCTGACCGAATGGACCCCTTAGGGTGAGTAGCTCCAATAATTGCCCACCCGTGGATCCAAACGCCTCACTGTGACAGTTTTGCAAACTCCTGAAACAGCACACAACAATAGAATGTAAGAACAGGATTTATTTTCCAGGAGCAATTTGGTCAGGGAGATGAACTCTCAGCCAACAAAGAACCTCCATGTTGAAACTGAACAAGCAGCCTGCCCATGACTTGGCCCCGCTGGCCAGCAGTGAATACACTGGCGAGGAATACTCTGAGAAGATAAAGGAATCCGAGAAGATGGATTTGTGAGACTCGGTTGACAAAAGG
The DNA here is from genome assembly GCF_040938575.1 of Ambystoma mexicanum. Classification (NCBI taxonomy): domain Eukaryota; kingdom Metazoa; phylum Chordata; class Amphibia; order Caudata; family Ambystomatidae; genus Ambystoma; species Ambystoma mexicanum. The sequence continues at coordinate 579,417,038 of NC_090927.1, read as the reverse complement.
AGAGTGATGCAACCACAGAAGTTGGTCCCATGGTGAGAACAGCAATGGACATGAACCAGAATAGATAAAGGTGCAGATTCGGTTAGGTGTTGCTGTCCCATCGCCCTTTCCGGCAATCTCTTTGACCCACAGCAGAGCGTTAGTCTCTGGCGAAAATGGCACAAGCAGTGGTAAATGAGCCTGGGAATGGTCCCAGGATGGAAGGCTCGACCCAGCATGGAAATGGAGTCAGAAGGAGGAAACGGGAAGCCCCATCTAGTCTTCCAGGAGCAGAAAACACAAACTGGGATGTGCCCAAGCTACCTTATCAGGCAGGATAGCCAGATGTGGCAGTGAAATGTACAATAAGATTGTAATCCAGTGACAGTGGGCAACTTCTGTAGCAGGACAGCAGACCTGTTTCTTCTGAGATTCAGCAACAGGAGAATGAGTAGTGGGAAGGGGAACCTTTCAACATCAATGTAATGAATTGCCATCTGGCAAGGGTTTAGCAGCCCTAGTTTTATTGTAATTCTTATTATTTGAAATAAAATGATGCAGATAATTCCATCTCAAAGGGTGATTGGCTATTCGGAGCCCCCTTTCATAAGCTCCTTGCCAAAAGCATAGTGTACACCGGTGCCCTACTGAATCAGTATCCTGATCTGCAGCGCCTGCTCTCCAGTGGCACAGAGCCGGTTCAGCAGTCACAGATTCCCATTTGACAGCTGCTGTGGCAAACATGTCACTTTGCACAGAGGATGCATTTAAAGCCTGCACCTCTGTTTCAAAACCACATAGTGGTGGCAGTTTAATCTTTACACATAAATCTATACCTGAGTTTAGGATACGGTGGATAGTAATTCACAGAATTATAAGAAAGCCACACCAAATTGATATAATTGTGTCAGCACAGCGAGCCCGGGCCAGCTGTGGAAGGATTGTGTGCATTCTGATCCGACAACCTAGCCCTGTCAGCATGCAGGGAAGGAGACTAAAACATTGTGACTCTCCTTTGATCCGTTCTGAGGTCCGGTAACAGTCTCCAGCAGGATAGCCTTCCAGCATGATCTGTCCTGGGAAACAGGAATCAAAGGGCACACCCATCCAGAGTGCTGCATACCAAAAGGGCCTTTAATGCTGTGGACAAGGTTGAGTTGGTGAAGAGAGAGGGAGCTTAGAATAGTTGGAGGAGGATTCCACCATCCTGTTTCTATCTCTTTTTCCTGTCTCTTCCACTTGCTTTAGCAGAACGCACTTTGGGTATGATGTCAGAAGGCAAAGGGCACTTGCCTCAAGGACGGGGGTGTTACGGCTAATCCTGCACCCCCACGACCCTTTAGGCACTCAGACACAATACACAGGCGACCAGAAGTAGAGAGAAATGGCATGTAATGCAAACAGACCAGTGCATGGCAGGGCTGCTTAGTGTGCTGTCCCCCTCCTGCCCCACCCCTGATCTGGCTTATCCTTATATACAAATAGAATGGCTAAACACATGTTCCACCCATGAAACAGCACATATAATAACAAAAAGGTCAATTTCGGAGAAAAGGGGGAAGGAGTATAGCTGCAGTTGTGAATACTTTCTTTGTCATATCTGTGAGGCAACCTCTGACCTTGGGGATCCAATCCAGCAGTGTTGTCAGCTGTGTACTTCTCAGGAGGGGCTCATGGATTGGCCGGGACAGCCTGAGACATAACACGCATTCCGCAGCTCTGCAACCTCGCTTGGCACGGGTGTTCAGCTGTAGGCCAGTTTCATTGTATTAGACTTATTAGACGGGCCTCAAAGAAACCAAAAGAAAATGCAGTATCAGAGTTGGTAACAAGGGGTTGGGTCCCTGTAGGCAGACTTGCTTTTGTCCAGACACCTCTGGGCTTTTGCCTATAGGAAGGGGGGCTCCCCACTCCTTTGATTCACATCTGGACTTCAATCCTTCAAGACGAATTTGCTGTACCCTGCTGGGAGAGCAGGACTTTCCAAAGTCCTCCTGGGGTGAAAGCAGGGGATCCAAGTCAGAGGCAAGCTCTGCTCCCTCCCCGTCACCAGGGCACATTGCGGGTGACCTGCTGCAGGAGCAATGTCTGCCTCTCTGCCAGCTACACCAGTACCCAGGATTTCACTGGTGGTGAAAGACTCCTGCGGGTGTTTGCCAGCCTCCCCTGTGTTCGGGGGAACGGGACCATGGCCTGCTCTTGTCCCTGAGCCCCATAATTGGGGCTCCCTGCAACTGAAGAAGACACGCAGCTGATCTCCTGCATTTTGGTTTGTGTTCAAACGCATTAAAACCAATGGAAACTCTGGTGCTGCCTTTGGTACTCCTTCAAACGTCTTGGTTACCTTTCATCCTATGGCACCAAATTGTAGCTCATACATTCTGCAGTTTTTGACCACACCGCTATAACCATTGATTTATTTGAATTTCAAAAAAAATCTTCCATGGTGCAGGATGTTTGACCAAGCACTTCGATTTGTAGTCTATATGATTGATGGATTTATTTATAGAGTGCTTTGCACCAAAGCGCTGTACATTGGAACAACAAATACACAGAAATCATAACAAATTAACAGTGTGAGCAAAAAATTACAACTTGAATCATTCCATAAAACAGTGTAAAGAGCAATTACTTGAGGGGGGGAGAAGTTGAGTGGGAGTTGGAGAGTTGAGGGGATATGCTTACAGTTCACATGAAAACATTAGAAACAGCATTAGTAGGGACTGTGGCCCAATTGCCATCGTTTGGACTAGTCTCAACGTTATTAGTTGGTTAGTAATGATCTACACTATTCAGATCACAAAATGTTTCTGAATAAGGCAGAGAGGGGTGTATAGCCAGTGAGCTGGACTTGTAGTATTACAGGCTTACAAAAAGAGAAAAAGGGGTAAAAGAACTAAAACTTAAGGTTGTGATGATTAACTAGCTACATACTGATGTCGCTGTTGTAGATTTCTATAAAGAATTATACAAAGGGAGCATAGTGACCTCAACCCTGAGATTTAGTTGGAGAACACTTTACTCCCTCAACTTCCAAATGCTTGTAAAGAATACTTGCTAACTAAGATTTTAATACTGGAACTTTTGGCTGTTAATCAGACAATACCTATTAATGTGGCACCAGGCCACGATGTAACTCTAGAAGAATGTTATAAGGTTATAGGTACATTAACTCTTATTACTGTACATAATACATGTTGTATGAAAGGAGATTATGATTCCACCAACCTGGAAACAGGCTAACTTTGTTGGATTTTAAAAGGTTGTCACAAACCATCATCCTACTGACTTGTTTAGCTCATCCATTTCACTGGGAAAATGCATGCAAAGCTCAGCCAAATGACTCCTACTTTCATTAGTGCTTTGGTTTCAGCTGAATATCACACTTCAATCCAGGGCACAACACCACAGAGCATATTAACGTAGGCTCTCTTATTTCAGCAATATAATTCAAGAGAGGAATAGCCTACTGATTTGGCTCTTTTTACCAGCCCATTCAGGCATGCAAGATGGACAGGACAAGGCGATGCCCCAGTATGGAAACCTTGGCTGCAGTATATTTGATAGCAAGGGATGTCTTTACCTTGGCCTACTGTGCAGTTCACCATATATTGGGTACACGTGTGCACATTAACTGACATGTGGTCGCCTTGCTGGTCCACTATCACCTAGGTGCCCAGTAAGGTCAGGGAAGAAAGGCAAGAGAGTGAGTAAAAACAAGCAACTGGAGTCTCGTTTTGATTCAGTGATTTGGGAAATGGTTTTGCTTGTAATTTTGAATTTGTATCAGAAAAATTGGTCACCTAAGAATTTGATTCAGCACCTGAAATATTTGGATTGAGAACCAGTGGCTCCTTACGCCAAATGTTAGTCTAGAGCCCTGATTAAACTGCAGCCCCCATGCTATTGCAATTCTGGGCAACACATATACCACAGGGAAAGCACAAAACAGGACGGACTGAGCTGTGGCCAGAAGAAATTAAGATTTGTGTGTCTGTTATGAAGGAGGTATCCTAGATGAGGGGGCAAGGTGAACAGCTGAGCTTAATGCCTTCAAGAAACAACAAAGCCATGGGATATCTGAGTGAGGTTCCATGTAATAATGTCGCCACAAAAATTTCGCCATGCAAAAATATTGCCGAAAAATGGCCATTTTTTGTGGCGACATTATTGCATGGAACATGCAGGGAACACCCCCACAACCCCCAAACTTGTATTTTTTTTTTTTTGCCCCTGTCCCCATATATATGGTCACCCATATAATATCGCTACGACCTTTTCCCGGCGATATTATTTACGGCGACCATATATATGGGGATAATATTACCTGATACCCTGAGTGATGCATTTGGAAGGAGGTCAAAGAAAACATGGCCAACAATATTGAGCCAGGAATCTCTGAAATGAGAACACTGGGACATGCCCCAGCAGAGCCTGGCGATGCGTCTGACAAGTTTATCTGATCTCTCACCCTAAATTACATGAAGGACCAAATTGTTTGTTGTCCCTTCCTCTCTGGCCGCTTTTGCAGTCCGAAGTGTATTAAGCTTGGAGATGGGATCCCGTTTGCAACTTTCTTTGAACTGCATCGTGAGAGAGCTAAACCCTGCAAAGGGGTACTTACGAGAACTGTGTGGTGAAAGGTCCGAGCCCAGCAGAGGGGGACCTTTGTGAACGTTTTGGTTGAAACATTACTTTGGAAAGTCAGAGAAAGGAACTTTAAACGTGGAAGCCCAGGCGGGCCTCGATCCACGGTTTTGAACTATGTACTGTGTTGGAAGCTGAGCCAGAGTGTGTCATCTTGCCTGCAATGATCGCCTTACCTCATGAGGCCTAACATGGGGAGAAGAGCTGGTTCAGCCACATTATCATTTGAACACTAACCTTTCCTGTTTGCATACATCTTCTCCTTTTTACGCTTTTTTGTATAAGAGATAGGGCAGGCATTATGTTTTTGTTAGTGGAGGCCATTTTGATTTGATAGACTCCTCTAGGACTGTTTAGATAATCGTTTTATGGTCGAGACTACTCCCATCTTAGTTATAGGGCAGAATAGGAGTTTCTCCAACCCCAACATTTTCAATAAAGGTTTGACAAATTGTATCCATTGTGTCAGTGTCAATACTTGTGGTACCATGCCTTCCATACAGTCATCATCTGTTAGAGAATTACTGCTATCTCACTATCCCTTTCTTTTCCAAAAATAGCGAACCAATCCTAAAGGTTTCCAAAACTGCCTTTTTCTCATGCATATTTGTGTCAATCAAAGAATCCTGTGTTGTGAAAAATAGTGTCAACTGTTTTCATAAAGAGGATGAAGAGGTGGGGCTGGTCAGTGGCAGGGGTGGAATGAGAATCAAAACAGGCCCTAGAAATCATTTTCAAAGTGGCCCCATATGAAACATTATTAGCAAGCCCAACCCTTTTCCTATGATAACAATTTGGAAATAAAATAGGTTACCACAATAAAGAGTCCCAGGGTGCAGGTTACCACAATAAAGAGTCCCAGGGTGCAGAGGCCTACAGGGACATCTCCAGAGATCCCTAAAGGCCAGTCCACCCCTGGTCAGTGGGCATGTTTGGCATTTATTCCAGTTACGAGCTACTATATTATTCTTGCATCACCCCTGATTGGTCTCATACATTGATACGTACATGGGGGAAAGGTGAATGTAAAAGTCCAACGTGTCAATTTAACAGATTATTGAGAGGAGAATATCCTAATCGACGCCAAGAGTGTAGAAGTGTTTGTGTTTTCTTGCATGTGCCCATTTAACATTCTTATATGTAGTGCAAGTAGACTGCATTTAGCAGTTTCAGATCCTCATTTCATTTTTATTTAATATGGTTTGTAAATGCATTTATATTGTCCACATTGCATTCATAGAATTTTTCATTCGGAATGTGTACTATCTATTGGGGATTTCTAAGGTATGATACTGTCCATTCCACATTGAATGATTGTCTCTGTGACCTGAATTGCCTCTTCCTTTCTTTTTAAAAAAATTTTTTTTACAGTCTTCTATATCTTATTTTTCAGACTCAATTCGTATTGACAATGACACAAACAAGCTGTGCTGTATGGTGGCCCTGTAAATTCCCTATGGGTTGGCTGTACTTCCAGAACTGTTACATGATTACATTAATTATCCTCTTCGCAAACTTCTACATTCAGGTAAAAAATTGAATTTTTGCACTGTATTCAATGCCAATGTTAACCCACACCCTGTTTGCTTACGGTTTACGTATATCTAATTTTATTTACCTGATCAACCCGCGCACACACACACACACTGCCTTCCCAACCTTACATTTGTTTTTAAATAAGAAGCCCTTAAGTAAGCAATTTGAGTTTGCTGCTGTAAGGCTTTTGTTGACTCTGCAGAATTGCTTGTTCTTTTTAATGTCCTTGCTCATTTCTCGCTACAAGCAAGAGTAATTCATCTTATGTTTAGGATATACAGTACACAAATTATAAATGAATCTCCTGTCTTCACAGAAGCATTGCATGCTGAGTCTTGGGGTATTTTACCTGAGCATAGGGTTTCAAATCTGTGAATGCATGCAGTTATATCACATTAATCTTGTTCCAATTATATCTGCGTGATAACTGAGCGGCGCAACATTTCAAATCAGAAAATGTTGAATCCGGAAATCGTGCCACGCAGTGATCACATGGATCACTTACTCCTACATCCCCCTTCCCCCTACTTACCTTTACAGCGGCACACTTCTGTGTGTGCTGCCGACTCCCCTCTATTCTGGCATCAGTTCCTTCCCGTGGGTCGGAGCTTGTGCCGCAGGGTCCTTTCCTCTTTTTTAAACTTTTTTTTCCCCCACCCCCCTTGTTCGGCATTTTTGGCTTCGTTTTTTCTTTTCCAAGCCAAATGCGCAATTAACTGCGCCTTCAGCTTTTTTTTCATCATTTGTAACCAAAACGGTTCCAATCCACATTGCCAATCACCTATATATATATGCAGATGATACTTGTCATGGTTATTTTGCCAACACAGACATGCGATAGGGCTGACACAGGTACTCACAAGCACATCCATGGGACAGTACTAACCTCCATGGGCCACACAGCCTCCTGGACCCACAGGGTACATTGCTTGAAGTGGTTGAGGTGGCCACCAACATGGAAAATGCATGGGAGCCAAAATTCGACGCTCTCGAGTGAGCTGAGTTCCCACAAGACTTTGATTTCTCAACTGCAAATCACAGCAGCCATTTTAGCAGGGCTTCTATATAAAGCTTGCCCCTCCCAGTACATTTGCTTAGCGTTCTCCTTAAAACTCTGCACCAACTGAGCCTTACCGGGTTTCCAAGGACTCACTTGATCTCCAAGCGCTTACCTGAACTCTTGACTCCTGCCTAGAACTCTCCAAGGAGAGCTGCTCTACTGAGCCTGCATCTCCCTTACCTTGGGCTTACCAGACCGGAGCATCAGCGCAACATCGCTAAGCCGCGCCCATGAAGCAAGACTTACCTGGGCAAAACAACAATCGGAACGTTACCCTGCTCCCTGGGTCGGCTCCAGAGCTCCTAGGGGCTTACATGTAGCCTCTTTCACGGATCTGTGGCTCCTTGACGTCCAGCATCTGCTTGGCCCTGGAGAGCAAGACAGAATTATTTGCTTACAATACATTGCCTGATATGTTAAGCCAGCAGAAGTCAGCCTCAGCTGGTCTACGTTGTTGGCCTTGGTGTAGCAACTGCGGGTCAATTTACTTCCAGCGCTCTCAAGACTGCAAACACCAGTTTTCACTCTGGATGCGCAACTCTTGTCCAGAGGAACCCCCAGGTATGCTGGAACCATGACGTGATCCCATTGGAAAGCCTGCGGCGCAAGTAAGTCCTAAAAATATGGTGCTGCTGGATCTAGAGGCTGGCAAAGGATGGAGGGGTGGACTCTGTCCCCCGGTGAGGGGCAGCTGATTGGCAGTCGAGCATGAGATTGGTAATGAGAGGCTCAAGCGCCAGGGACTATAGATCCGGGCTTCCGTCCGCCCTTTTAGACAGTGTGGCCTTAATGTGAGCGTTTAGCCCAGCCTGTCGGGTGGAGTCTACCGATATTTCTGGGGTAACTCCAACGGATGGGATATAGGGCTGGTGCTTTGCAACAGAATCCTTGATTAATTACCATAAGAAATTACCATAAGGTTTCTAAGTGAGACATAACTCTGTGGCTTCTGCTACAAAGTGGGAACATCTATTGCTGAAACTCTAACATGGAGAGACACAAGCTGAACGTTGCTAGAAGTGGACTCTTGCGGGACTGTATACAACAGGACAGCACCCTCCTAATAAGCAGAACAGGTCAAACACCAGCTTAAAGGTATTGCTCCCACAACATCACATGCCGAGGGGGAACAAGAAGCCTACCCTAGCGGGGCCCACCAAAGACGCTCAGAGCAAATCGAACAAATTCCTAGCCTCAAGCAGATAACGAGAGGGCAATCCAGGAACTGACACAGGAGAGCAAATAGTCTGACATTGCCCTTGAAGATCTGGCCAGGATAACACACAATCTTGAAATACAGTGCAAAGATCTTAAGAATAGATCAAGATGCTCTAACACGCGTATAAGACATTTGCCGGAATCAAACATGGATGCTGATCTGAAGGACACTGTAGCTCACATCTTCGCAGATCTAATTGCGGGTAAAGAGACTGCCACGGTCTCACTAGATCGCCTTCATAAAGAACTGATCCTGGTGCCTGCCCTCGGGATGTCTTGGCAGCATGCACTTCATAGCCACAAAAAGAGCAGATTCTAAGGAAAGCACGGGTATCATCCACAATTACATTGGAAATGAGATCCAACTCTTTCAAGACCTCTCGCAGATTACCCTTCAAAAATGACGTGAGATGCAGCCGGTGCTCAGAACACTCCAATCGAGAGGAATTCAATTAAATATAAGTGGACTTTCCCTTTTTGGCCTGACCTTTTCTTTAGAGGGCAGACTTCCCTTTTTGGCCTGATCTTTTCCTTAGAGGGCAGACAGCATAGGATCATTTCAGAAGAAGCAGGCATGGCCCTGCTCCAAATCGAGGACGAAGCGACGGAAGGTTCAGCGGAGACCGAGAATAGGTGCTTGGCCCAACAACTTAAGTCTTGGGAGTGGTCCACTGCAACCCGTCGTGGGAGGAAGGAAAGGGCGAAACAACAAGAGGACTGGAAAGCCTGACTCAGAGACCCTATCACCAAACCACCACCAGAATGGCTTTAAATCAAGGTAGTTTTATGCAGACGGATCAAGAATTAACATAAGGTTTATCATGAGATGAAGAGTCGGAGCAGTCGATCCAATCACCCACAGGGGACATAGTCATGTAAACACCTCAACTCATCTTGCAGTTTGACATCTTTTATTCAAATTTATATCGGTCAGAGTCTCCAGACCAAAGAACTCGGGAGATGTACCTGAAGGCAGTTATCCTCCCCAAATAACATCGGAGGATCGGGAACGCCTTGAGAGGGACATTACTACAGAAGAAGTACTCAGGGTTATAAATTCTCTCCCTCCGAATAAATCTCCAGGCCAGATGGATTTTCCACCTTGTTTTTATAAAAATATATCGGAAAGGTACTGACTCCAAAACCTGTATATTTATATAACTCTTTTATCAGGGCATATATCCTCCACTATGGAGGAGGCAAAAATAGTTATATTTCCAAAGCCTGGAAAAGACCCTGGTGTAGATCCTATCGCCCTATAGCCCTCATAAATATAGACGCTAAAATCTATTCCAAAATATTTGACAATCGGATCAAGGATCTACTCCCTGCAATTATACATCCAGATAGATATGGTTTTATAAAACATCGGCAAACACATGACCATATTAGACATACTTGTCGCATTTTAGAAAAGGTTAGAAAAAAGGGCACAACTGCGATCTTGCTCTCCCTCGATGCCGAAATGGCTTTTGACGAGGTCGAGTGGTTGTTTCTTTTCCTGACGCTGGCTAAAATGGGCTACGTCCCAAAGTTTATAGAGAAAATATAGGTAAACAATAAATTCCCAATATCTTGCTTGCTGATTAACGGACAACTCTCCCTTCCTGTTACACTTCAAAGAGGGACTAAGCAGGGATGTCCGATGTCACCGCTGCTCTACGCCATGTGTCTAGAGCCGTTTCTCGCAAGGGTCCGCCAAACGGAAGATATACATGGGATAATCTTTGGGGGATATCGCATAAAATTATGGCCTATGCGAGCAATGTTTTGCTTCTCATAATATATCCAGTAAGAACTTTGCCCTCAGTAGAACGAGAGCTAAAGAAATATGGTTCAGTGGCAGGCTTAAAAATCAACGATACTAAATCGGAAATTCTAAATCTTTCTCTCTCCCTGGAGGAAGTACAGGCACTTCGAACACAAACACAATTTGGCAGGACACAAGATGGAATCAAACTGTTACGTGTCACTGTAACTCCTGAATTAACTGGGATGTATGAGGCTAACTATCCTCCCCTATTGAAAGAAATTACGGGTCAACTAGGTAAATGGGGTCCATTGACAATCTCTTGGCTCGGCCGAATTATTACGATAAAAATGGCAAGCCCCCCTCAAAGTACTCTTCTTTCTTCCAGGCTCTCCCAATTGTTGTTCCAGCCCCTACTTCAAGGAGCTACAAAGTATGATATCTGCATTTGTCTGGAATAGCAAAACTCCACGGTTGGCAATTGATGTCTTAACTACTCCTACATGTAGGGGAGGGCTGGACATCCCAAATATTCAAAAGTTCTACCAAGCCGCACAACTTCAAATAGTGAAGAACTGGTGGGTTAAGGGTTCAGAGACAAGGTGGGTCTGGAACACCTGGATAGAGGGAAAAAGGCCTAAAGAGGGCACAACAGTCAATGCAATAACTCTTTGATTTGGATAGGGGTACAACAGTGAATGCAGCAACCAATAGTACAATGCAATAACACTTTGGTTTGGGACACCGGCGTAAGAGTCCAAACCAGTAAATATATCAACCTTAGACCTGGGACACCTGAGTAGAAGCAGAAAGGGGTCACAGCAGTCGCTGGGATAACACTTTTGAGATTGTGTTACCAGAATCGTCTGTCTAAATGGGAGATATGGCTGGCTACGACAATCTTCCTCCATGCGGGAAATGCCTGGCTAACACAGTCTGTGTAAATGAGGAGATATGGCTAACTTACACATTCAAGCTAAATGTGAGATATGGCTAACTTACACAATCAGACTAACGTATGCAATCAGGCTAAATGTGAGAAATGGCTGACTTACACAATTAGGATAAATATGAGATATGGCTAACTTGCACATTCAGGTTAACTAACTCTAAATGGGAGATATGGGTAACTTACGCCATCAGGCTAAATGTGAGATATGGCTAACTTACACTATCAGACTAACTTACGCCATCAGGCTAAATGTGTGATATGGCTAACTTACACAATCAGGCTAAATGTGAGATATGGCTAGCTTACACAATCAGGCTAACTTGCACAATCAGGCTAAATGTGAGATATGGCTAGCTTACACGATCAGGCTAAATTATGCAATCAGGCTAAATGTGAGATATGGCTAACTTGCAAAATCAGGCTAAATGTTAGATATGGCTAATTTACGCCATCAGGGTAAATGTGAGATATGGCCAACTTACACAATCAGGCTAAATGGGAGATATGGTTAGCTTACACAATCAGGCTTGGCTAAATTTGAGATATGGATAACTTGCACAATCAGGCTAAATGTGAGATATGGCTAACTTGCACAATCAGGCTAAATGTGAGATATGGCTAACTTACACAATCAGGCTAAATCGGAGATATGGTTAGCTTACACAATCAGGATAACTTGCACAATCAGGCTAAATGTGAGATATGACTTACAAAATCAAGCTAAATGTGAGATATGGCTAACTTGCACAGAGGCTAAATGTGAGATATGGCTAATTTAAACAATCAGGCTAAATGTGAGATATGGCTAATTTACACAATCAGGCTAAATGTGAGATATGGCTGGCTTACACGATCAGGCTAACTTATGCAATCAGGCTAACTACCGCTAAATGGGAGATATGGCTAACTTACGTCATCAGGCTAAATGTGAGATATGGCTAACTTACACTATCAGGCTAACTTGCGCAATGAGGCTGAATGTGAGATATGGCTAACTTGCACAATCAGGCAAACTTACACAATCAGGCTAAATGTGAGATCTGGCTAACTTACACAATCAGACTAATTTATGAAATTAGGCTAAATGTGAGATATGGCTAACTTACACAATCAGGCTGAATGTGAGATATGGCTAGCTTACACAATCACTCTAACGTGCACAATCAGGCTAAATGTGAGATAAGGCTAACTTACACAATCAGGCTAAATGTGAGATATGGCTATTTTACACAATCAGGCTAATTTACGCAATCAGGCTAAATGTGAGATATGGCTAACTTACACAATCAGACTAACATATGCAATCAGGCTAAATGTGAGATATGGCTAACTTATACATTCAGGCTACATGTGGGATATGGCAAACTTACACAATCAGACCAATTTATGCAATCCGGCTAAATAGGAAATATGGCTAACTTAAGGAATCAGGCTAAATGTGAAATATGACTAACTTACACAATCGGGCTACATGTGAGATATGGCTGGCTTACACAATCAGGCTAAATGTGAGATGTGGCTAACTTACACAATCAGGCTGAATGTGAGATACGGCTAATTTACACAATCAGGCTAAATGTGAGATATGACTAACTTACACAGTCAGGCTAAATGTGAGATATGGCTAACTTACACAATCAGACTAACGTATGCAATCCAGCTAAATGTGAGATATGGCTAGCGTACAGAGTCAGGCTAAATGTGAGATGTGGCTAACTTACACAATCAGGCTAAATGTGAGATATGGCTAGCTTACACAATCAGGCTAACTGGGATATGGCTAGCTTACACAATCAGGCTAAATGTGAGATATGGCTAACTTACACAATCACGCTAACTGTCAGATATGGCTAGCTTACGCAATCAGGCTAACTGTGAGATGTGGCTAACTTACACAATCAGGCTAAATGTGAGATATGGCTAACTTACAGAATCAGGCTAACTGAGATATGGCTAGCTTACACAATCAGACTAAATGTGGGATATTGCTAACTTACACAATCAGACCAACTTATGCAATCCAGCTAAATGTGAGATATGGCTAGCTTACACAATCAGGCTAAATGTGAGATGTGGCTAATTTACACAATCAGACTAAATGTGAGTTATGGCTAACTTACACAATCAGGCTAACTGAGATATGGCTAGCTTACACAATCAGGCTAAATGTGAGATGTGGCTAACTTACACAATCAGGCTAAATGTGAGATATGGCTAATTAACACAATCAGGCTAAATGTGAGATATGGCTAGCTTACACGATCAGGCTAAATTTTGCAATCAGGCTAAATGTGAGATATGGCTAACTTGCAAAATCAGGCTAAATGTGAGATATGGCTAATTAACGCCATCAGGCTAAATGTGAGATATGGCCAACTTACACAATCAGGCTAAATGGGAGATATGGTTAGCTTACACAATCAGTCTTGGCTAAATGTGAGATATGGCTAACTTGCACAATCAGGCTAAATGTGAGATATGGCTAACTTGCACAATCAGGCTAAATCGGAGATATGGTTAGCTTACACAATCAGGATAACTTGCACAAACAGGCTAAATGTGAGATATGGCTAACTTGCACAATCAGGCTAAATGTGAGATATGACTAACTTACAAAATCAAGCTAAATGTGAGATATGGCTAACTTGCACAAAGGCTAAATGTGAGATATGGCTGGCTTACACGATCAGGCTAACTTATGCAATCAGGCTAACTACCACTAAATGGGAGATATGGCTAACCTACGTCATCAGGCTAAATGTGAGATATGGCTAACTTAAACTATCAGGCTAACTTGCGCAATGAGGCTGAATGTGAGATATGGCTAACTTGCACAATCAGGCTAACTTACACAATCAGGCTAAATGTGAGATCTGGCTAATTTACACAATCAGACTAATTTATGAAATTAGGCTAAATGTGAGATATGGCTAACTTACACAATCGGGCTAAATGTGAGATATGGCTAGCTTACACAATCACTCTAACGTGCACAATCAGGCTAAATGTGAGATATGGCTAACTTACACAATCAGGCTAAATGTGAGATATGGCTATTTTACACAATCAGGCTAACTTACGCAATCAGGCTAAATGTGAGATATGGCTAACTTACACAGTCAGGCTAAATGTGCCATATGGCTAACTTATACAATCAGGCTACATGTGGGATATGGCAAACTTACACAATCAGACCAACTTATGCAATCCGGCTAAATAGGAAATATGGCTAACTTACGGAATCAGGCTAAATGTGAAATATGACTGACTTACACAATCGGGCTACATGTGAGATATGGCTGGCTTACACAATCAGGCTAAATGTGAGATGTGGCTAACTTACACAATCAGGCTGAATGTGAGATACGGCTAATTTACACAATCAGGCTAAATATGAGATATGACTAACTTACACAGTCAGGCTAAATGTGAGATATGGCTAACTTACACAATCAGACTAACGTATGCAATCCAGCTAAATGTGAGATATGGCTAGCGTACAAAGTCAGGCTAAATGTGAGATGTGGCTAACTTACACAATCAGGCTAAATGTGAGATATGGCTAACTTACACAATCAGGCTAACTGGGATATGGCTAGCTTACACAATCAGGCTAAATGTGAGATATGGCTAACTTACACAATCACGCTAACTGTCAGATATGGCTAGCTTACACAATCAGGCTAACTGAGATGTGGCTAACTTACACAATCAGGCTAAATGTGAGATGTGGCTAACTTACAGAATCAGGCTAACTGAGATATGGCTAGCTTACACAATCAGACTAAATGTGGGATATTGCTAACTTACACAATCAGACCAACTTATACAATCTAGCTAAATGTGAGATATGGCTAGCTTACACAATCAGGCTAAATGTGAGATGTGGCTAACTTACACAATCAGGCTAAATGTGAGATATGGCTAATTAACACAATCAGGCTAAATGTGAGATATGGCTAGCTTACACAATCAGGCTAACTTGCACAATCAGGCTAAATGTGAGATATGGCTAATTTACACAATCAGACTAACGTATGCAATCAGGCTAAATGTGAGATATGGCTAACTTGCAAAATCAGGCTAAATGTGAGATATGACTAACTTACACATTCAGGCTAAATGTGGGATATGGCTAACTTTCACAATCAGGCCAATGTATGTAATCCGGCTAAATGTGAGATATGGCTAATTTACAGAATCAGGCTAAATGTGAAATATGACTAACTTACACAATCAGTCTAAATGTGAGATCTGGCAAACGTACACAATCGGGCTAATTTACGTAATCAGGGTAAATGTGAAATATGGCTAATTTACACAATCTGGCTAAATGTGAGATATGGCTAGCTTACACAATCAGGCTTACACAATAAGGCTAAATGTGAGGTATGGCCAACTTGCACAATCAGGCTAAATGTGAGATATGGCTAGCTTACACAATCAGGCTAAATGTGATATCTGGCAAACGTACACAATCAGGCTAATTTACACAATCAGACTAACTTACACAATCATCCTAAATGTGAGATATGGCTAGCTTACACAATCAGGCTAAATGTGAGATCTGGCACACACACAATCAGATGAACTTACACAATATGGCTAATTTACACAATCAGGCTAAATGTGAGATATGGCTAACTTACACAATCAGGCTAAATGTGAGCAACTTGCACAATCCGGCTAGATTCAAGATATGGCTAATTTACACAATCGGGCTAAATGCTATTAGTGAAAGGATATGATGAGATTGGGCAAGACAGTCTAATGGGGAACAGTGATTGCTGGTCCCTCTATCCAGACATCGCCTACCTTATTGGTTGCTGCTGGTTGACGGCTTCTCAGGCTAAACAGGCCAACACGGTCTGGAGCTGTTTTCTCTGGATCTGTCCTTTGCCTCTGGGTCTTTCGCCGCAGAGGCTGCACGGGCAGGGATACTGCCCTGAAGGATGGACATAAGAGGGTTACCAGGTCTAATTGGATTTCGGGGGTGCGGTAGGGGGTGTGAGCGGAGTCAGAGGTCAGGAAAGGGGGCGGCTTGAGGTGGGCAGGTGAGCCCAAAAGCAACACTTCTCAGCGGCAAGATGTGAATGCTGCCTAATCAGTATTACTCAAGTAGAAGCTTGCAAAAGTGGCCTCTAAACACGATGGAAATGGAAGGCTGATGCACACGATATGTGCAGAAATGAACTTTAAGCAGGCCTGAGCGGCAAGATGTTAATGCTGCCTAATCGGGATTAATCAAGCAGATGCTTGTAAAATGCCCTCTAAATACAGAGGAAATGAAGATGGGTGCACACGATATGTGCAGAAATTAACTATAAGCAGGCATGAGTGGCAAGATGTTAATGCTGCCTAATCAGGATTACTCAAGTAGATGCTTGTAAAAGTGGCCTAAACACAATGGAAATGGTGAATTGATTTCATTTGGGTAACCCCAGGGCTAGTAGAGAGAGCGTGGCATTTGGAATTAGGCCCAATGTCGCTCTCTGATCATGCCCCTCTGACCCTCTGAAAATTACGCCAGATTCACCCCCTCCGTCCACCCCAATTAAAAAAAAAACTTTGAAGTAATAATGGTCATAGAATTCACATGGAACCCTGCTGCAGGAAGGTGTAGTGAAGAAGAGCACAGTGGTGGTTCACCCTGAAGGAAATAAATAGGAGGCATATACTTTCAGGAAGACCAACACACACTACTGCATCATAATATATGGATGTTGAGGGAAATGCACAAGCTGTGTTTCAAAGCAACCGGACCCGATTTTGATTAATGTTTTGAAGTTTATGTCATGTTTAGTTCTGTGAGAGGGCTTTAAATGTGTATAAGTACCTGTGATCCCTTTTTGGGGTTGTGAGCTTGCAAGGGAAGATGTCATCACCTACTAGTGGCCTAGTCTTGCCCTATATGGGTAAACTGGGCTGCTCCATTCTATGCGGAAGAGGAGTTCTTTTATGTTTTCCATTCTACATGCTGAGATTTAGGTTTGTTATTTTCTGATGTATATATTTATCTTAGTTGTTACTGCTAGAACTCAGGTTTTTAATGAGGGGTTTTTCTTCCCTGTTGCTCCTTGACTCCCTTAAAGATATGTTTTGCTAGGTATAATGACCCAGGGGAGTGACGCGGCACTCCCCCATTGGCCAATTCCGGGGCCATATGCACTGGTAAACAATTAATGGCACTGAAATTGGCTAATCCAAGGGTGAGCCGCGTGCCTCCCCCATTCACCGCTGCCAGCCGGGCTGTCAGCGCAGCTCTCCTATGATGAGAGGGAGAGCTGCGCTGACAGCCCCGCCTCCCGGCCACACCATGAAGTCTGTCCATGCTGCACCAGACTGACTAGCCCAGGCCCAGTGAATCCCATGCCCCTAACACCCTCCTCCTTACCTTATGAAGGTAGGGGCAGATGGCTCAGCCCCCTTAATGATCCGCCGGGCTGCCCCTGGCTTACGTGGCCCAGCTTCTCCACCGCACCAACCATGTTGGGATGCGCCCGGATAGAATGAAGGTAAGCCCCGTCCCTTTCTCACCCTCACGCTGTATATGGTTGAGGAGTGAAAAAGATCTCTCCCCTCCGGGAGCAGGAATAACACACGTTTTTATGTCCTCCTTCCAAAAAAAGAAGTGGTGTACCTATTCTGACAAGATACGTTTTCCTGTTTGTTGCTGTAGCCATATTGAGTGATGATGGGGAGGGGATAGTTTTATTTTTGTCAAGTGGGATTAAATAGAGGAGATGGTTACTTTTCACATGTTGCCCTAATCCGGATAAGGCCACCGTTTGAGAATCTACAAGGATGAATCGGGTGCTTTTGCAGAAGGTGAGTTATTGGTGTGCAGATGCGTTAATATTGTGATAAGCCCTCAAAAGTATGGATTGGGAACTCAGACCAAGAGTTTGGTAAGATGCAATAAATGGATTCTCACAGGTTTAAAGTAACACATTTTGGAGGTGGATTTTCTGTTTGGAGGGATGCTCACCTATAGGAGACAGAACTTTCTCACATTTTAATCCATGCAGAATCTCTGCATATAATAGGGGAAGAAATATACTGCGCACCATGTTTATTTATTATTTATATAGCGCACTTGTAGCCCAGGGGCATCGAGGCGATGTTACATCAGGGTAGCTTGGTTACATGAGCACGGCATTGCTTACTGGTTACATTAGGCGTAGCAATGTTGTGTAGATTTACATGAAAAAGCAGCTTAATTGTACACAGTCTGGAGGAGGTTATAGGAGTATGAGGAATAGCAAATACATAGTAGTTTGGAAGAAGTTACAGGTAAATGAGACAAGGTAGATAAATTATCCATTACATTCATAGGGGTAATTCAGTCCTGGGGGAAGAGATGTGTGAGTATTAGGGGCTTCAGATAAACTGGCGTGTTTTAATTTCCTTGCGGAAGGCTAGGTGGGATGAGCTATTTCTGAGCCTGGGAGGAAGGGCGTTCCATTGGGTTGCTGCAATAAAAGGGAAGCTTGAGCCTCCTGCCAGTACTCTATTGACCTTGGGTACTATGAGAAGGTTGATGTATGGGGTTCTCGTCGGTCTTTCAGTAGTTGGCCTAGTGATTCTCTGATCATGATAAGCTGTATCAGTTTGGACGGATGTCCTGTAAAAAAGTCTAGGAGTAGAAGTGTTTGTAATGATCAACTGATACAGCAAAAGTGAATATCATAGCAGATATTATTAGAAACTATTTTATAGACCATGGCACTGGTGCAGTGTATAGAGCATTTGTGTTGGAGGGTATTAAGGGACACAATTAAAAGTGAGCTCATCAAGCAGGGTATGTTACTATACAAATCTTAAATTGTCGAGAGAAAGAGAGGGAAACATTGAGAGCTTGGTTGCTGAGTTAAAGAATAAAAGGACAAGCAAGTCCTTCAAACTATTGTTCAAAGCTCAAAGCATTATTGGTTAATGAAACTGAATCAAAACTGAGATAATTGGCACAACAGTACTTTGAAAAAGAAGGCCAAGTTGTTATCGAGCAGGCAGCATGCACTGCGGATGGAAAGACACATCCACCTATGAGATATGGTAGGTATCAAGCATAAAAAACCCACATATGGATGAAATTCAAAACATTTAGCAGAATACTGCCTAAGACTTTCCTGCCATGTTGTATGCAGGAAAGTATTTCTGCTTTCAATCGAAGGATGTGCAGTATGGCCCTGTGGTTCATGACACATAGTGTTGAAATATTCAGCAGGTAAGATAAATTACATAATTAAAAAGCATGTGAGACACATTTTGGCGCAGGCAAAGCACTTCAACTTAATAGTTCTTGATACTGGATCTCTGGTACAGTACGGAATCTGGTCTGCATTCACAAGTACTCAGAGCTGTCTTGCTGAATACAGAGTTAAACGTAAGAAGAGTATTGCAAACGGAAAACAGTAATTGTGTGTGTCAGTCATTGAACAGAATCATCAGCAACATTGTGCATAGTCAGAGATGTTCATACATACACACACGTACCAGAACACCAATTACAAACAGGTGCAACCCAGTAGCACAATTATTGAAAGGGAGCCAAAAGAATCTTGACCACATGATATCCTTGCAGATTAAATTGTGAATTGTGATTTGCAAAAGAATTTAATGTATATAATTTCCCTCAAAAAGTTGTTTATTCCATTTTTCATCCTCTTCGTGGATGGATATTATATCTACCTTTGGTGGTAGTCGGAACCCTGGAGGGCAGAAGTAGACTGTGGTTGTTCTCCTACTGTATTTGGTCAGTATTTACTGATAATGAGACTGCACAACCGCCTAAAGTCATCTGCGAAGTCTGCGTTAAAACAGTATTTTACGGAACTGGTATTGAATATGTGGCTTTCATCTTAGTAGTGCTGATTTCAGAAGCAGATTCTGGTGTGGATGATCCTGCCGATGCACTCCTCCAGTAATGACCGAAGTATAGGACTCTTTTAAAAAAAAAACTTTTTATGTGTTTATTACAAACTTTTCATAATACATATTTACTTTCCAGTTTATTTCATCACTTCAAACTAAAATCCACCGCCAATTTCACCATTTAATACCATCAACTCCTCTTTTGTCAATTCCCACTATTAAAAAGCACTTGATTTAAAAATGTAATTCCCACACAAATCATACGAATGTTCTCCCCACTTAAGAACATATTCCACCAGTCCTCTACTGAGACAGAATGAATATCCTTAGTAATGTCCTCAAGGAATTTTGTTTGCTTAGCTGTTAGGCCAGTACATTCCAATAATGTGTTTCCCTGGCTCAGTCACACTTTGCCTAGTGCAAAATCGGCAGTAAGTCTCCTCTCTCAGAATTTGTCAGTGATAATTGAATACCTCTCTAGTGGGTAGTGCATTTAAAAGAAGGCTCAAGAAGGAGTCCCGTATAATGGGACAGGGAGTCTCGCCAGTACATCGCCTTTCTAAAATCAGATTGCGAGATAAGTTATAGGTGTTTCGTTTGTTTTGGGTGTTAATGTACTCTTGTCTACAGATCTTAATTTTGACCTTGTCAGTAACACCTCCTCCATTAAATCAAGACATTAGTCAGCCTTGACATTGATCTTTCCATTTCTCCAAAATGCCTTCCCTTCGCGCCCTTTGCCCACTTCTCAAAATGAGGGACATGATCTTGCAGTGTAAATTTTCGGTAGAGAGCTATGGATTTCCAGAGAACGATAGATTAGAGGGATTGTAGCCCCAATTCAAATCCGATTGACGCTATAGGTAGACCATTAGGGAGGTGGAGTACCCTTTTCCAAAAGTTCCCTTCCAGAAGATCCCAGAACTACCATGATAAATTTAGAGCTGCTTCCGCACCGTACGTTAAGGTAGGAGTCACCCTCTGTTTATAGAAGGTGATTAGATGACTTAATGTAAAGTTTCCATATCTTCTCTTCAGCACTCGGCCCAAACTGGTGAAACATTTCGCATTCGTTCTTAAAACTAGCTTCCAGCCAATTTCATCAATGTTCTGATTGACACTTACTCCTAGGTAGGTGATTGCATGCACACCTTCCAACTCGTGCTTGCTAATATACCATTTACCCTTCTGGGCTTGGCCTCCCATGGCCTTTGACCATATCATGATTTTTGTTTTTTTAACATTCACTCTAAGGCATTGTTCTCCATATGTAGATTCTAACAGATGTAATCTTCTTGGCAATCCCACTTCCGTCTGATCCACCATAAACGAATAATCCCCATATAGGATCCACGGGAGTGAGATGCCTTGCATGTTTGGAGGAAATGCTCTTGCTTTTTGTTGCCTCTCCCCCATATCAGACAGGTACATACTAAACATGGCGGAGGCCAGAGGGCATCCCTGTTTCAACCACATAAAGGTACCGATTTTTTAGAGAACACCCCATCCTTGAACAATCTCACTTGTATAGATGTAGCAGTATACAAGGCCTCAATTGCCTCTACCAGATCTCCCGGGCATCCCCACAATCTCATTGTACGCCACGACCTCTCAGCCTGTTCTAAATCCATAAGGGCCATATATACTATTGTTCCTGATCTAAAGGCCTCAAGCTTTAACTGGTTCAGCTAGAAGAGGTTAAGATTTGGGCCCACGGCCTTCACAACCCCCGCCTGTCTAGGATCCAGACAGCCGGATTCTCTTGTCCATGCACCCAGTTGCCCCAATAATAATGTGGCAAAGATCTTTCCAAAAATGTCCAGCAATGCAATGGGTCGATAACTGGGAGGGTCACCCCTTTTCCCTTTCTTGAAAATCAATCAGGATTATCAAAGCTGTTTTCCACAAAGCTGGAACTTCTCTAACAGCACAGAATTCCCCAAACAAAAGCATTAAAAAATGTGCCCACGCCTCAGATTTGTTTTTTATGCTTGCTTTTGTGAAGCCATCTGGTCCTGTGGCCCGAGAGGCACTCAGCTTTTTGATGAGGGCTATGAAGTAATTCCTTTTAAACCCGAATGACCATGGTCCCAGCCCTCTCCTTTCTTCACCAGTGCTATCGGGCTCATGTCTAGCAAAAAGGCTTAGGAGTGGGCAATCCAGACCTTCTCTGAGACAGTATTATGCAACACTGATAGTTGATAAGATGCGTTATGATTCAATAGAGCCCAATAGAGCCCATGAATTATGCGTGTTTTGATTGCAAACCAATCTTAACATATGTTCCATGTCTTTTTGTGCTTTTAAGGCCGTAGATGAGATCAGCCAGTTTTTATAATGCTGTCTTCTGATTTTCCTCAGTCTAGCAATGTCTTCAACTGAGGGTCTATTAAGTATCCTCATGTCTGCCTGATATTGTTTCCTCACCTCCATCACCTCTTTGTCATAGACATGAAGTCTCCCAAACTCTCTCTTAAGGCCCACCCACTTCTCTCTGTAAAGTCATGCAAGAGAGCAAAGTAGTTTAAAACCACCTCGCCATTTGCTATCTTCCTTGGGTACCATTCAGTAATAGGCTGAATTTCAGCGTGGCTGATTCGCAGCCTAATCCCGCCCCACCCCATAGCAGATTTGAAGTGGGGGGCAGAGTCTATTTTATCATTGGAACTTCGGCCCACCATGTCACCATTTCCAATTGATGGCCACTCAGTGTCATTGGCATCACTGTTGAAGTGTCAATTAGGTCAATCACATTTCTTGACACAAATCAGTAATTCAGATGTGCCCTCTGCTCCCCGCGGCCCCATGTAAACTTACCCAGGGTGTGCCCCTTTATTTGACCATTTAGAATGGAGAAATCTCTCCCTGTACCACATAGCGGGTCCATTTCCCAAATCACCCACAGGATTTCCACTCCCCTCTTGTCTAAGCACTTCATATTTAAATCTCTGCAGATCATCATATGAGGATTTTTTAGGTTGATGTAAGAGTTATCAATCAAGGATGTCGAACAATTGAGGAAAGCTTTATCCCCGCAGAGTTCCAGTAAACATTAAACGGCACTAGTGTTTTGACCATAGATGATCGTGGCCTATGCCATGCCAATATTAACATCTGTATAAAGGGATTAGGGTTTCTCTCTTGGACCACCTTCAGTCCCAGCCCCACTCGCACCAATGTCATTAACCCAGAATAGGGTCTCCCTGCCACCCCTTTGGGGCAGGGTTCAGGAATACATTATATCCATTACATATTGGTTTGGTTCTAAGCCAGGTTTCTTGCAAACACAAGATGTCATATGCTGCTCGATCCTGGCCTTCTGTGTTATACAAATGCATAAAACCTCTTGTATTGCAACATCCTAAGTGGCATAGGGTCCAGTTCATCAAATTATTGATTCGGAGATGAAGCCAATGAAGCTGCCAACCATGATCAATACTGTGGCTCATTTAATGACTCAGTCTTATGAGACTGTGTGGCTTCTCTCTCATGCCTATCCACCACCTCAAAGGTCACTTTTATCATGGCCTGTTTATTTCCTTGGGGCTCTTGGAAATCCCTTGCATTATAGCTCATATTCCGCAGGGCAAGGGAGGTTACTGCTTCTTTCTTTGTCTGTTGCCCTCTCATTTGTCTCCCAGTCTTCCTAATCTTCCTAGGTAGAGGTATCTCCCTGACGATTTCTCCAGGCTGCACGATTGGTTCTTCACTTAGCTCAAAACCTAGGGGAAGAAGATCCGCAATTGCATTGCATCCAATAGGGCTATTTTTACCGATCTAGAATTCAGTTGTAATATGACCCAATCCAGGCGAGTTTCATTAACAAATTGTACTCTTGATGTCGTCCGAGACAATCTCTCGCAACTTGGGAGAGCAATGCAAGTGTTTCATCATATTGGCCCGATTTTGAATTAGACCTTCTATGCTGGGCAGCAGTCTCTCCACTACCATAGTTAGATGTGTTTGGTCCGGATGTACATCATTAAGACTGGTCTTCGCCTCTCTCAATACAAATATGTTGGATACTGGATTGTTGACCTCCCTTCTCTTCATTTATTCTCTCCTATCAAAAGATGGGATAGCTCTAAACACTCTCAGAGGTGCTCAAATGCCACAGGAACGCTGGGGATCCGTTTGATTTGGATTTTGTTATTTTTGAGAGGTTTTCGTCTTTCTTTCCTCTTTGTTGTAGGCCATCTGGTTTGTCAGGCAATCGCTGCTTTGACTTCCTTTCCTCAAAAATTGGAAACACCTCCTTATTTAAGATGATTTTTGCATATGCATCTGAAGACTTGAGTAAATGGATCTTTGGGACCCTGATGCAGACTCCCAGCCTCAGGGATTGATTTCCCACTCTGATTTCAACACCGACCTCTGGGTGTGAGGTTACCTGTGCCGATAAGGCCTCACACGCTCCAACTCCCCCTCCTTAGTTGTTACCATCCCGCCGGAACTCTACTGGGGAGTCTGAGTCATCCCCACGTTCCTAGCTCCAGACATTTCCCGGGAACAGGTGGGCTGACAGGGTAGCCATGCCAATTGGCTGTGCACAGGGGATGGTTTCCCTTTGGATGGATCTAGAGCCTTTTAAGAATTCTAGAATTGCTGCCATCACCATGTTTTTATCACCTTCTTCGCCTCTTTCCAGATCGAATAGTCTGTGTTGCCATTGAGATGAAACCTCCACTTCTTTGTCTAATTTACGTTGGGCTTCCGTCGTGAATGATTCCAGAAAAGTCAGCTTAGCGTGTATCATAGCTAATAATGTAGCTTGGTCTTTGATGGTTTCATTTGTTACCTCCAATAGTTGCGTGAAGGGATTTAAGATAATGGTCAAGGCAGACATTATGTCCGCTTGTAGTTGAATCATGGCTGCTTCTGAGGCTGATAATTACCTTCACTACATCTATGTCTCAAGGCATTAGATTCTGGAGAGATTCAGATGATAACGACGAGGAAGATTGTGTCTCCTCTCTATAGCTCCTCCGTGATACAGAAAGATTTAATTGAGTAGGGGGGTGTTATTTCTCTCGTTGAGATTTGCTTCCTCGGACAGCAAAGTGGTTTCACAAAGTCTAGCGACATCTGCTGCCGGTTTGGATCTTGAAACTGTGACTCGCTCTGTCTCTGCTCTATAAGATGAGCTCTGGGTTATTTCAGCCGTTGATACACTAAGTCGTCTCTACCAAGTGATTGTCGTTTTAATATCCGCAATATCGTGCGACAATCATGCAGCCAGTTTCGAATGCTAAATCGATAGAGTATCAGCCTGTGTCTCAGAATCAATATGCCTCAAAAGCCTCGGAGGTTCATTCCCCATTTAAAAAGCGCTCATATTCTGGTGAGTCGGGGCAAGTGAAGATTTCTTCAAGAAAGGTGCAATCTTCTTCAGCGCATAGAGATGTGTTGTGTGAATGGGACCTCAACTGCAAAGTGTCTCCTATCTCTCTGGGCCCCCTGTCTCGGTCTGAGGGATTTTTAGCAATATTCCCGGTTGACCGGGGAGACTGGTCCATTGTGGGGAAAAGCTTGATGCATCCGAAAAAGTCAGCTGCTCCAATCGTGTTCTGTGGGTTTAGAGGTATGGATGTATCGCCATCCAGATCTGTATTATACCTCAACAGGGGGTCTAAGTTGGCTTGGGGGGTGCAAATGGGTGGTCTCCATCCCAGCGTCCATGGATAGTGTAGAGTTTGCCACCTGGGAGCTTTTAGCCCTACTTGTCTCTGCTTCTATTAGTCCATGTAGTAGGGATGGAGTAGTAACCGTTTTTTTGGATAGCTCCCCTTCTCCGGCATGGGGTCTTGCATGGATTCACATGCTCATGAATATTCCCCATCGTCAGGTTGGGAATCCTCAGTAAAAGAAAAAACAGTTTCACTTTCACTTACAAACTATTTCTCCTTCAAACCAATCACTGTCCTCTGGGTCATACTGCCCCCATCCAATGACAGCCCACTCCCTAAGCCCCTCCTGTGGCAGCCATCTTCAGATATTTACCGCACGATTCAGTGTTGGGAGTCCTCGAGTTTGCTCTGCGAGCTACTTCTACGTTTTTTTGTGTTTTTGATGGGAAAAGGTTCTATTTTTGTTTCGAAAGATTCTGTGTGCTCTCTTCTCCATCTGCCGACAGTGGGGATCCATTGCCGGTGAATTTCAGCGCCCCTCAAGGGCAAAGATCGTGGAAGATTCCAGAAGGCCATCCGGCCTATTTCGCGCCCTCCGACCATGACTGAGTAGGAGGAGGGTAGGTCCCTCTTCAAGCCCTGCATCAAGTGCGGGCTACGAAATGTGTTTGTTGAAGACAAGCACCTGCAATGCTTCTACTGCCTGCATCCAGACCATAAGGAGGTGGAGTGCAAGATATGCCTTGGGTTCTCCAAGAAGACGACGAGGGACAGGCACAGTAGACTGGTGGCGTGGTTGAACACCAGGGCCTCTGCCCTGTGCTCTGAGCAGAGGCATTCCTCACCCAGGACCGGCCGGTCTGAGGAGCGGTCTAAGTCCTTTGAGGGCGCCTCATCCAAGGGGGCCCAAGACCAGGCTAGGAACCGCAAGTCTGAGTCCAGTGGGTTTGCTGCCGAAGCTGGTCCCAAGGTGGACAGGGCACGATCGACGTTACCCTACGCCTCCATGACCAGCCGACAATCGAGCTCCTCTTCGAATATGAAATCGTCTAACCCGGCTAAACTGCGGGAGAAGTCAGAGAAGCCACGGACGAAGGAGAAGGGCAAAAAGCCCAAGCAGGGCCAATCGTCACAGGATAAGACTTTGTTGACGATAGAGTTGATGGCGGCTGCTATTTCGACTGCTAAGGGAGCTGACCCTGTGAAGGTATCCCGCGCAGCACAGAAGGTATCCCTGACCCCAAGGCACGACACTGCTGCAGTGACTTTGGAAAATTCTGCTGGCACGCCACAAGAGAGCAAACCGGCTCAAGCCTGTAGGGAGGAAAAAAGGGGGGACGAGAAGGCCCCCAAAACAGCCCTCCCAGGCCGTGGCCCGAGCCATGGAGGTCTCGTCCACGGACGTCGAGGGCCAAGAGTCCTTGCACACAATCCACAAGGACGCGGAAGAGGAGGGTGACGATGGTGCAGGGCCTAGTTTTCCGATCCCGCCTGCTCAGCCGAGGGATGTGTCTCTGTACATTCTGTTGACCCATCACACCTTGGACCTCCCAGTGTTCTGGGTCCTCAAGTCGTTCCTTCCGTCTCTGAAGGGAAAGTTGGTGAGGATTCACGGACAACACCACCACCATGTTCTAAATCAGGATACGGGCGGGACTTGATCCCCAGCGCTCTACAAGGAAGCGCACGACTTGTGTCACTAGGCCATCGGACAAGAGATGTTACTCCTCCCTCTTCACCTGGCGGGAGTCAAGAACACCATTGCAGACTCCCTCAGCAGGGAATTGCGCTCCTGGCATGAGTGGGAACTTCTGCAGGAGCAGGTGGATCGCATCTTCCTCAAGTGTGGCAGCCCCCAGATTGATCTGTTTGCAACGGCGGCACCTCTATCAAGGTGCATCTGGTGGCTATCTCTCGCTACACCAGGTCTTCAGGAAGGTCTTCACTTTGGTCTCATCGACTAGTCAAGGAGTGCCTTAAAGGACTTTTTCAATCTTTCCCGCCGGTTAAGACTCCTGCCCCAGCATGGGCACTCAAGTGGTTCTGATGAGGCTCATAGAGGCCCCCTTTGAACCTATGCATCAGACCCCTCTCAGGTTCCTCTTGTGGAAGACGGCCTTTCTTGTGACCATCATCTCTGCCGGGAGGGTAGGTGAGATCCAGGCCCTATGTTGCAAGCAATCATACCTGACTTTTTCCACGAATCGAGGGTGGTGCTGCGGATGCACCTCATCTTTCATGCCAAAGGTTCTGTTGGAATTCCACCTCAACAAGCCTTTGGTGTTACCTGTTTTTTACCCGAAGCCTTCGTCGCCGGCTGAAAGGGCCTTGCACTCACTCGACGTTACTCGTGTGTTGATGTTCTATGTGACGCGCATGAAGAGTTGGCTCTCCGCTGCATCCCGCACTGTTATCGGTTGGCAAACCGACCGCTGCCCAGCTGTCTGAGAGCCCACACCACCAGAGCGATCGCTTCAATGGCCTTCCTGTCTGGTGCGAGACATCTGCAGGGCTGCTATGTGGGTGGCCACGCACACTTTCATGAAGTTCTACTGTGTCGACAGGGATTCTAGGGAGGAGTCCAGAGTCAGCCAAGCAGTGCAACGCAACCTGTTCACTTGAGTTGAGTCTGTTCCGGCGGTAAGAGTTGAGTCTGTTCCCGTGGCTGTGGAATGTTGTACTGCTATGTATTCGTTATTATTGAGCATGTAAATCCATGCCAGACCTCATGCTGGAGAAGGAACAAGTTACTTACCTGTAACTATTGTTCTCCGGCATGGGTCTGGCATGGATTTGCATGCAAACCCTCCTTCTGACCCTTCTGCGGCTCTTCTTGGTCATACTGCCACTTTACGTGCTTACCAAATCTGAAGATGGCTGCCAGAGGAGGGGCTTAGGGAGAGGGCTGTCATTGAATAGGGCAGTTTGACCCAGAGGATAGTGATTGGTTTCAAGGAGAAATACAGTTTGTAAGTGAAAGTGATTTTTTTTCTTTTACTGAGGATTCCCAGCCTGACGACGGGGAATATTATTTTTTTAAAATATATATTTTTATTGGAAATTTTACAAGTGTAATTAGAAATGTTTGATCATTGTCTGGATATTAAGCTACTATCATGTCCCAACCCCCTCCATCTTCCCAAAGCCCTCCCTAACCCCAATACGAACAATAACTGTGACCACAGACTCCATCTATACAAGGGTACAAGTTCCTTGGGTCAATCTGTCCATTGAATAGGTATGAGATGCAAGGTGTTGGTCATTTTTCTGCAATTGTATTCGCTCTCCCCTCTTGCTTCTCCACTCTTTTTGACTGCTTACTCTCTGTTCACTCCTCATCTCCCTTTCTCCCTTTTCCTATCTCCTCCCCTCCTCCCCTTACTTTCTTCTATGCACTTACTCTATCAGAATTGTCCCTGGACCTAGTATGATAGCAACCTTTTCTGTCTCCTCCCCCCTCGCCTTACTTGTTTTTTTCTTCCCCGGCACTACCTGAAATGTCATCAGGCCAAGTACGATAGTCGCTTGTTTTGTTCCTCCCCTCCCTTTCATCACCCATCTCCCTCACCTTTTGTTTTCTCTGGCTCTACCAGAATGTCATCAAGCGGTAGTACGGTAGTCGCCTGTCTGTTTCCATTTCCTTCTCACTCTCCCCCTCCGTCCCTTCCTTATCTATGTGTTAGCTCTTGCAAATCTAAAATCTGTAAGGAGCTGGACAACCCTGCTGCAGTCTCCACCCCCCTCGCCTCCCAGGCTCTTTGCAATGACCCTCTCCTCCACTCCCCATCCTCTACCCTCTCCTTCTCTGCTTATTGACCAACCTTCAGCTACCCCACTCCTTCCTCCTTCTCCTCCTTTCCTCTTTTTTCCCCTGATGAGGTCGCTAGACAAGTCAGATCTATGAAAGACTCATCAAAACATATCCATCCCTGTTCCTCTAAAACCATTAAGGACCACATCGATACCCTTGCTCTGGCCCTGGCCGATTTCTGCAATCTCTCCTTTGCCTCTGGATCTTTCTCCTCCCCTCTGAAGCACTGCCTTGTGCATCCCCTCCTAAAGAAACCCACAGCTGATCCTTCTGGTCCGGCAAACTATCGCCCAATTTCCATTACTCCCTGGAAAAGCTGGCCATCTCTCAGCTTAACCTTCTTTTTGATTCTGTTGGCTCTCTCCATGATCACCAATCTGGCTTCAGAGCTGCCAGAAGCACGGAAACTGCTCTCCTGAACATCCGTGAAGACCTTCTCTCCAACCTTGATTATAACATTCCCTCTGTCCTCATCCTACTTGTTCTGTCCTCTGATTTTGACACGGTCAACCATACCACCCTGCTCAACCATCTCCTTGACAACCTGCGTATCACCGATCAGGCTCTGGCCTGGTTGACCTCTTTCCTCTGATCAACCCTCCCAGGTACAACTTGGGTCCTTCCTATCTTCTGTCTCCCTTTCTACCTGTGGTGTTCCCCAGGCGTCTAACCTCTCGCCCTGGCTTTTCAACCATCTTTGTCTAAATGCCAACAAGACTGAGATCCTCCTCATTGGTACATCTTCACCATCCTTTCCCCTCACACTCTGGCTGGCCACCCTTGCCCGCCCCACTCTCACTTGCAAGGCTAAGAACCTCGGGGACATCTTTGACTCTACACTATCCTTCTCCTCACTCATCTCTGACGTCAAAAGAAAATCAAACTTCTTACTTACTCTGCCTTTCCTCTCCTTCCCTCAGAAGCTCACTGTCACCCAATCTCTGGTTCTCTCCAGATTAGACTACTGTAACAGCATCTTTCTAAATCTAACTGCCTCCACTCTCCGCCCTTTACAACTAATCCAGAACAGGACTGCAAGACTTGTCCTTGGCCTCAAGCCATGGCATCGTATCTCTCCAGCTCTAAAATCCTTCCATTGGCTCCCTGTGGATGCAAGGATTAAATTTAAAACTCTCTGCATTGTCCACAGGGCTTTCTGGGGTCTGGGTCCAAAATAACTTCAACTATCCCTCTGTAATTACCTCCCCTCTCGAGCCCTTCGCTCCTCTACTTAACTCCCTCAGGGTCAGTCGTTTTTCAAATAAACGTGCTGGGGGTAGATCTCTGTCTTCGGCTGGTGCCTCCCTTTGGAACAGCCTCCCTGCCACCTTGAAACTTGAGGAGAACCATCTCCGGTTCTGGAAGCACCTCAAGACCTTCCTCTTCGGCTCTGCCTTTTCCCCTCTTCTCCCCTGCTGATTGCCTCCCGGCCACCAGATGCACTGAGGCCTCTATCTGTACCCACACAGTCCCCCATCCACTTGTCTTCTGCACTTATCAGATATACCCTATCTGACTAACCTAGCACTTGCCACTTGCTGGCTGCACTATCACTGTTTACCACTGTTTATCGCCTTTATCTATTTATTTATTAATATTTATTCTGTTCTCTCCTCTGTTCCACACTTTCCACTTCTCCCCCCTCCCATGCACTTGCGCATTCTTAATGTCACTGGGCCTAGTAAGATCGCTTTTTTTTGTTCTCCCCTGTTCTCTTCCCTTTGCCTGGTCGCGCTCTGAAACATTTGCCTTTGAGCGCAATATAAATAAAATATCATTTAATTTTAATTTTCATTTGAAATGTCGTCAGACCGAGTATGATAGTTAATTTCAAATCCTTACTGTTCATGGCCTGTAAGAATGTCATTGTATTTTCCCTTGGTCACTCCCTTGCCTTGAAGCGCTTTGAAACACATTGTGTATAGGCGCTATATAAATAAACTATCGTATCGTATCATATTGATTTTCCTTTGATCTTTTGGAAGTGTCCTTTCGCAGAGTGCCATGTTCAGGGGGGT
The DNA here is from genome assembly GCF_040938575.1 of Ambystoma mexicanum. Classification (NCBI taxonomy): domain Eukaryota; kingdom Metazoa; phylum Chordata; class Amphibia; order Caudata; family Ambystomatidae; genus Ambystoma; species Ambystoma mexicanum. Next base: position 579,385,566 of record NC_090927.1, on the reverse strand, counting down.
TTATCGTCTGGTGAGGTGAACAGTTCATGTACAAGTGTGTTCCAAGACGTAATATCTACTGAACTTTCTCTTCATCCCATTCCTAGTACTTCATACCACACTTCTGTCTCAGCCTTAGCCCATCTTTTCAAATCTTTCCACCATGCCTCTATGCTCAGTCCCTCTTTGGTTTTCCACGACCTTGCTATTTGCCGTTTGGCCAGTACCCATGCCAGGTCTATCATTCTTCTCGTTACTCTCTTGCCTTGGGTATTTATATAGCCCCAAGAGGCAGGCCTCAGCAGTCCATTCTTGGCTCTTTATCCCTTTTCTCCGCAGGCGCTGTTCAATATCTTGCCAGTATGTCTGGATCGCTGGGCAAGACCAGAACATATGTCCCATACCTGCATTAACTTCTCTGCATCTTGGACAACTCTGTGTACCTATGCCTGGGAATTGCGATATCTTCTAGGGCGTCATGTATACCCTGTGGAGTACGTAGAGTTGGTTCTGTTTCAGTGTAGCGTTTCTGGAAACTCTCTTGGGTAGAGCGCTGCTTTGGACCATTCCTCTTCCATAATTTCTTTTCCTATCTCTGCTTCCCATCGGAGCTTACCTTTGTGTAGGTCTTTTGATATCGCCTCCAAGAGTACCTGATATATTCTGGAGACCATTTGACCTACCTCGAATACTTCCTACAGCAGTCCCAATACTGGATTTTCTGTTTCCCGATCTGTGAGGGATGGCCACCTGGTCCTCAAGTTTTTTTTTAATCTAGCATGTCTTATGTATGGTCCCTTGTGCATCTCGTGGGTTTTTACTAGGTCCTGGAACTCTAGTAGTTTACCTGTCTGGCAGAGATCACCCACTGTGATTAGCCCTTTGTCTTCCCAGTATGTCTTTCTGTGCTTGAGGTGTTCTCTGCTAGTTCCATGCAGGGCCACTAGTGGGACCTGGGGGAATATGGCTCTCCTTCTTTCAGTATCTTTTTCGTTCTTGCCCATATCTGTCTGCCTAGTTGTAGGAGCGATGGAGGGTCTTCAATTTTGGTTTTACCAAGCCATAAAACTTCCTTAAGGAGTTACGGGGCTATAGTAGAGCACAACATGGTATGTTCTATCGTTTCTGTATCCGCTAGCCAGCTCGCTATGTGTTGGAGTTGTCCTGCCAAATAATTGAGTTTAAAGGTCCGGAGGCGCACCCCCCCTTCTGCATAGTCTCTACTTAACACCTCCATGGCAACTCTTCTTCAGCCTTTCCCCCATATAAAGCTGCTTAGCACTCAGTTTAAGTCCCTAAAGAAGGTTTTTGGTATGCGGTATGGCACATTAATGAAATGATACAGTAACTGGGGAAGAGATATCATTTTCACCAGTGGGATTCTCCCCATCACTGAGAGGGGCAGTTTTTCCCAGAATTTTATGGAGGCTTCCAAGCCCCTTTTTGCCTTTAGTGTGTTTGTGATGTGGGTATCATTGATGTCGTGACATATATTTATGCCCAAGTAGCGAAATGAGTGTGGGTTCCATTGAAGGGCGAGGTGGGGGAGTCAGTCTCTACACCCGTCCATCCTGCTAGGGGGCACAGGCAAGATTTGTTTTTGCTAATTGATATCCCTGACAACAATGCAAAGTTTTCTAAGTCTTCGAAGTATATTTCTAGTTTGTCCTACGGGTTTTTTATATATAGCAGCATGTCATCTGCGTAAAGGGATATTACATGCGGGATTCCATCTATGTGTCTATGAATGATTTCCTCATGTATATCACTAGGGGTTCTAATGCTAAAATATATAGTAAGGTCGACAGGGGGCAGCCCTGTTTGGAGCCTCTCCGGATCGGGAATGAGTCTGAGATGTGTTTTCCTGTGCGTACTCTTGTGGATGGTGTCGAGTAGAGCGTGCGTATCCATCTCATGAATCTACATCCCATTCCATACTGTTCCAGGGAAGCAAACAACCACTCCCATTTTACGGAATTGAATGCCTTGATAGCATCTAATGCTACCACCGCGTAGCCCGCTGGTCGGTTGTGTGTTCCATCTATTACCGCCTGGAGTCGCCTCATGTTCTCTGTCGTGGCCCTCCCCAGGATGTAGCCCGTCTGGTCGGGATGTACTAGTGTAGCAATTTCTTTTTTAAGCCTCTACGCAAGTACTGCTTTGAGGATTTTGGTGTCTAGATTTATAAGTGCGTTCTGTCTGTAGGATTTGCATAATGTTTTATCCTTTCTAGGTTTTAGAATAGGGAGTATCACTGCTTGTTCCATTGCATTGGGTATTGCTCCACTCTCATATGTCTCTTCGAGGATTGAGAGTAGTTACGGGGCTATTAAATCAACATATTCTCCATAAAACTCTGCCGGAAGTCCGTCGCTTCCTGTAGTTTTTCCAGTGGGCAGTGCAGCAATAATCTCTTGTATCTCTTAGACAGCAAGTGCGGCATCTCTTTCTACTCCACCGTCAATACAGGTAATCCTGTGTCCTCCAGGGTTTCCATTATTTCTGCTTTCCTTTCCGCATCTTACCACGTAGGATACTCAAACACTACCCTCCCACACCCCTTTCCGACACAAACACTTTCGCGCACGAAAGACAACAGACTAACTCCAGAGCCGTTTACCTGACATGTTCCAACACAAGGGTCAGGCAAAGACAGGTAATTGAACAGAATAACACATACGTGACGGCCCTTTCCCTTCCCCACAGGGATAAAAGGTGGAGCACGAAAGCACACAAGGAGCAAGGCTGACCGCACAACAAGGCAGCTATCCAAACACAGCAGTTCAAGAGGAGGAGAAAGGAGGCAAGAATCGAGAGGGTGACAAGGAGAGAAGCAACCTTGCCCTTTACAACCCAGACCTGCAAAGCCTCTGTGGAAGGGATTGTAAGACCGCAAACAATAGCCAACGTGTGTTGCAGCAGATGTTGACGGTACCCAGAGCATGCCAAGTGGTTCATCCAGTGAGTCGAGGGGCGAGCCGATCAGAAACCAAACTGTGTTGAATGAAAGTCACAAAGTAGGGGAAGTTCAAAGAACTGTTAATATTAAGGGGAAAACCAGCTGCAGAAGGGTCCTGCACCACGTGGGTGCTCACTCGAGAAACTTTGGTTGATTACATTTTTTTTAAACTACCGATACCAGAAGGCCTTGGGAGAGCTGCAAGAAAATGGTCAAAGTGGTCATACAGGGATCTAACAAAATCCTCTGTACAGTCGAAAGCCTTTGACTGACAAACCAGTGGAAAGCTAAGAACCCTGCTTAAAGTGAAAAGAGAAGGAACTGTATGGTTGGCAAGAGTGAACCTGACGGAGGGATGCTGACAGGAAGGGGCGAAGCATGATGCCGTAAAGAACATTGTGATGACAAGAGTAAACCCGATGGAGGGATGTCCACAGTGTGTTGTTTAAAAAGACATTAAGACTTCTGAATGAAGCAGGTGAAAGTGATTTGTGAAAAGCCATAGTGAAACTAACGGAGGGAGGCAAACCGTCAAGAAGGGTCTGAACCCGGAAGAGGGGGATCCAGGGGTGAAAAGCCATCACCCAGCCGACACGTGAATGCAACAGAGAAATCTTTTGGATACAAGCCAGAGTGAAACCGACAGAGGGAGGCTGATATTCGAGAAGGGTTCGAGCCCGGAAGTGGGGGATCCAGGGGTGAAGAATCATCACCTTAGTATAATTAGAAAGGAACTTTTGTTTATAATTTTGAACATACCAGGCCCTCGGAAGCAAGAGATCTAACAAAGGCCCTGATAGCGTGAGGCGTCTTTTGTGGATCTGAGCCCAGAAGAGGGGGGTCTAGAGTTAAAAATCGTCACCCAATGTACATTGGAAAGGAACTTTTTGTTTGCTATTTTTGAACAGATCAGGTCCTCGGAGGCAAGAGACCTTTTGTAGAAAAGAGACCCACCGAACGTCCTGATAGCTGAGAACAGAACTGCCGTCTCATGCTGGGAAAGCTCGAGGGTGTGCTGTGCTCAGGAGTCCACCTTGTTCCATGCTCAAAACATGGGGAAGGGAGACCCGGGCTACCACATCCTGATTTATCATTTGTGAACACTTCTTTGTTTTGTATGAACACTATCCCACATTCTTTTTGTATTTAGTTGTTAGGATTGGCAATCGTTTTGTTTTTAGTATAGGCCTTTTTATATGGCAAAAAACCACTAGGCCTGCCTTATTATCATTTGATGTTCATAGCTTGCTCCCATCTGAGATTTAGGTTTAGATTAGGCGTTTTTCCAACCTGCATAAACAGTTTAATAAACACCCTTGAACTGTGATCACTTGTGTCTGTCTTTACTGTTGCCACCATGCGTTCCTTCCATTTGTTGTCAGGAGTGGGATAAGATTCAACTGATAAAAATTGAAACCCATGCTGATAATTGTGCTACAACCGGAAAGGGAAAATAAGATAGTTGACCTCCTAAATTCATATCCACACTGAAAGATGTATCCCACCTAATCAACAGGATCTATTATTTAAGACTCCGGTATTACTAGACACCCTTCCTCTCTCCCGTTACAACATACAACCTTGGGACTGAATACTCCTCAAAGTTCGACCTGTGTTTTCCTTTATCAGACCTAGTGCTCTGAATCCCCCCAGAGCCTTTTTATTCCAGTCTTCATCGGTTGTGGGACCATCAGGGCTAGAAACTAATTTACTCCAGTCCACTCCTTCGACAGACTCAGGATCAGAAGATTTTGAAACTCTATCCGAAGGAATTGAGAGTTGTTTATTTTCTGATTTGGACACCACAAAAGGAACCTTTACAACCCCAGAAGAAATGGCCGATTTAGCCAATGTCATCGCCCAATTAGCAGTCATCAAAGAGAGGCCGGAAATGGACTCCAAGAACATTTAACTAAATGTATTGATTTACAGACAAGGTCCTTACTACCAAAGACACCATGCTGGAGACGGAACAAGTTAATTACCTGTAACTTGTTCTCCAGCATTGGTCTGGCATGGATTCACATGCAAACCCTCCCTCCAACCCCTCTGCGGCTCTTCTCTTGGTCCTACTGCCACTTTACGGTCTACCAAATCTGAAGATGGCTGCCAGAGGAGGGGCTTAGGTAGAGGGCACTCATTGGCTGGGGGCAGTATGACCCAGAGACTAGTGATTGGTTACTAGATGAAAGACAGTTCAGAAACGGCAATGAATCAGATTTTTTCTTTACCGAGGATTCCCAGCCTGACAACGGTGAATATTCATGAGCATGTGAATCCATGCCAGACCCATGCTGGAGAACAACAGTTACAGATAAGTAACTTGTTCCTTGTCCCCAGTGTAAGGAACACATGGTGGCAATAGTAAGAAAATAGTAAGACAGACTCAAGTGACCACAGTCACTGAACTCTAGCAAATGTGTGAGAAACGTATCTTGGTTTGACCTTCCAAAAGTTCAATCTGGCTGCAGGAGAGCCAGGTTGTCATTGCCCTTTTTTGTATACGGTCTCTGCTATCAATTTAATAGTGCCTTTGGTCCAGGCTTGTTAGAACAGGGTTTATTTCTGCTCTACCTTTTTTGTTTAATGTGCATGCCAATTTTACATTATTAACTTTATTGATCATTATCAGTTGTAATGGTGCAAATATTCCACTTCTATCTTTTATGAATCCTTCTGAAGCACTCGCACGCCTCCCTCTCATCAACACCCCTCACACTCACCAGTGCTCCATCACAACGTATACAGCCAAACCTCTCATTCGGTCAGTCATGCACATACATGCTTGCTCTGTCACATTGCCAAGTCACAACTCTCACCCTACTGTCACATTCCCAACTGTGCTCCCAACTTAGACCCTGCAGTCTACAGTCCTTTAGTCTTTCCTGCTCCTTCTGCATCTTGCATCCTTTCTCCCAATCTGCAGTTCATTCCCTCTCTGGCTAACCACTCCTCCACTGCTTTCTGGCTGACCACTCCCCCTCTGCTTTCCGGCCCACAGCTCCCCCTCTGCTTTCCATCCCACTGGTCCCCCTTTGCTTTCTAGCGAACTGCTCCCCCCCTCTGGACCTCTGTTCCTCTCCATCGCTTTCTCCTTTACCATCGTTACTGAAGGTCATAGGTGATCTTATACCTTTCTCCCCCAAGTACCAGTCAGGGAGAACTGAACACACTCCCTAGCCAGCAATTGGAACCAAAGGTTAAACAGGAAACAACAATGCTAGGCACTCGGCAGCTGAAAAGGATATATGGCTCACACAATATGACTGGTAACCCTTATTGTGCTCCCTGCATATGAAACCTACCTAGTTCGGCAGAAGGCAAGTGGGTAGCTGAAGATCCACAGCCCAACGACTTGAGTTAACAAAAAGTCTCAAGGAGAATCCAAAACCAATCCAAAAAGAAGAGCTAAAGGTCCAGAAAGCCAAATGATCCAATCCAGGAAGTCAAAATCACACAAGGAATGATACACCACTCGTAGAACAGCTGAGAAGCACTAGTGCACCATTGCTGGGTCCTTTAAAACTGCTGAACGCCAGGCAGCTTCCAGGTTGTGGCATCACGTGATTTGCCAGTGTGACATGACCGCTTTGCGTTCATAGTGATAGTTTCGACAGTCAAAGTTCCTACATACAAAAGTTCTGACACAAAAGCACCGAGAAAAAAAAGTTTCAAATGCATTTTTTATACTTTTTTTTTAATGGGGGGGTTCCCCCCAACCACCCATTTCCTTTTTAAAAAAATAAAAATGTCTATACAAAACTAAAATAAAACCTTAAACATGAAACAAAATGCATTCGGAACTTTTTCATTCCATACTTTGTATTCAGAACTTTTTGTATGCCGAAACTATTTTTTCGAAAGTATGACCAGACACCACCGCTTTGCCACTGTGCAGTGGCCGTCACACCTGTCGGCGCAGTGCGGCATCCCCCAGACGCGATGGCAACCTGCTGCCATGATGCAAGAGCCAAAGTAAGCCCGGCGCTCCAGGCGGACAGAGGGACTGTGGCCATGGAAACTGGCACTATCGACGGAGCACCGGAGGGTGAGACTGGGCGTTGCCGTTTTCGGAGCTGAGGAGGTGAGTTCATGACATTTTCTCCCTCATAATGTGACTTTAAAAAAGGAAAATTAATGGCCATTCGCACAGATGTTTTTGGCAAAAACACCGCAGATTTTTCTCTATTCTAGCGATTGCTATAAGCTGGTGGTCTGGTTTCGGGGAATACTAGCTCTGCTATATTTTAAAATAAAAGTATCATTCGCGGCCCTGAACCTATTAATGGAACTTTAATAGTTCCTGGCTCGTGATGAGTTACTCCCAGTCAAGAGGAAATTCCTAACACGCAGGAGCAACTCCCAGTTCCTGCTCTATGAAGTCCAATTTCGACTCTGGTTTGTGCACCAAAACCAATGGTAGGCTCTAGGGACATCGGAGGCCAGTCTGTTTACACATTTTTGCCAGTGCATTCCTGATGTCGCCATGGCAGATATCTCTAATTGACTGCCCAGTGAAGTGTGCACCTTAATTACTGTGAATAAAGGCAGGACGACCAAATCAAGGTATTACATTTGGTGAGAAGCCTTTTGGCAACCGTGACAGTCAGCCCTTCAGCACAGAAAAGCCTCCACTCATCCTGAAAACATTTCAACCCCTTCCAAACACATCTGAGAGATATTTAGGAAGCTACATAAAATCTATCTGACTGTTAAGAAAAGGACTTTCTGGTGCAGAGTGCGCAGAATTTTCCCACTTTGTGGGGAAAACAGACAGAACACTTGCTAAAATTGTTCTGGGCCACAGTGGGGAAGTAGGGTGCAAACCAGTCACAGTTTACCACGGTTATCCTGGGCCCTTTTCCAGAATTGGCCAAAGAATATTTCTATTCTGGCGAGATACGGGAGAAGCAGTCTGGGTGCCACCAGGCGGCTATCTAGGGAGCGCAAAAATGTGTCTGTGTGTAACTTACAATTTTGTCAGGACCAGAAAAACTTCAGACACAGGTGCCAGACCCTGCATCTCAGCCAGGCTAGAAAGATCTGTGTTTGTTCCACTGAAATACAGACACTGGCACTTTTAGAAGCAGGGAGCCTTTTACGGCTGCAGTGCATGCTGAATTGTTGGCAAGAGCCTTGCCAAGGAAAGATGTTATTTATTTCAACTTTCTTCCATAGCTCCATTCATGGTCTATTTTTTTCCTGTCCTGGATTTTTGAAGAGAAGTGAAGCCTTCAGCTTTACTTCCCTTGCCTTTTGCTCATTGTTATGGGGAATGGGGAAACTGATCAGTCTGTCAGACTATAAGTACTGGAATACTGCTTCCCTTTTTAATTCTTATAATTAAAGTGCAGTTCGATTGGGATACTTTTGTATCGTCCTAGCTTTTTACACACCAGATATTTGGATTACTTTTATATGTGTGCAAAGGCAAGCTGGTGGCAGCAGTTACATTTTTGCAATGTTTGCCTTAGTTTTGGTGTGCACAATTGCGTTTACAACATATGGCTACTAAATGTGGCTAGTGCCCTAAAATGGCTTTTCTACAAGATTTTCGTTTGTTCTTTGGCGATATTGTAGTTTGGCCTTCTACCTACCTTGCCAGGTCAGGAAATCACTTATAAGGTCATGCCCTTGCCGGGAAAGCTGTACCTTTCGTGGGCTTGTGAGTGTGTGTTTGCGTGCGTGTGTGAGTTGTGTGGCGCCCAGGATGCGGGGTGGAACTGTCTAGTATTGGCACATGCAAATAAATAACATCAGGGGAACAATAGATGGTACAACCCATTTTACCTAATAAATCCAATCCTAATAAATTCACTGCCATAGAAGGGATCGCTAGAAATACATGATCCTCAGGGACAGGACCTAACCTGACAGTCATAAACCCCAAAATTCCTGTTTGTACACTAGTAGATTACAGATTATTGCTTCTTAGTAATATGTATAGCAGTATTTCCCCATCAATATACTCCAGAGACCATCTACATTGTAGCATAGAAAGAAAGTTTAGATCTCCCAATCCACTTGCACAAATAGAAAAAACAAAGTTATCAAGTGACGCTACCAGATCTCATAGGCGATTTGGGCAATGGCATGAATTCCGCACATTTTATTTCTAAATGTGGGTTCATGAAAATTGAGTTTTACCATCAACGATGATTTGCAATTTAGCTCAGTACATCATTGAATATTCCATATGCTTGCTTCAAAGAAGCTTCTTCACGAATAAAACTGCTTTCTGGCTTTCTGCACCCCTGGGCTGAAATATGGGGAAAATAAAATTGCAAGACACTATTTCAGATCTGACGACCTTTACATCTCTTGCAGCTCGCAAAATTGCAGCATGGGCCTGGTAGTTCTGGATCTTACAAATAATTGTCTCATTAAAAACGCTCCGCCTTGGGCGCATTCAATCACAAGTGTTAGTAAAATGTGGTGTGGGGAAATAGTTTAACAAGCAGTTTTTCTATTCAGCATCCTCTCCCATACACAGTTTGCAGACACAAGTACTGAGATCTTCATAGTGGCCTTATCACAAGTTGGGCTGTAGCCCTTAAATCTGGCGGGGACCTGTGTTAGCGCCGCCAAATGCGCTCTGCCGGATTACGAGTCGGCGCAAATACCGCCGGACCCAAAAGGAACCAGTGCTATTACAACCACTGCTATTACTGCCAGCACAATTACAGCCGCTGCTATTACAGCCAGAGCAAATGGTGCCGGCAAAGCGCAATTACAGCCATATCACAAGTGCATGTATGGCGGTATTGGTGCCGAAGACCGGCGCTAATACAGCCAACATTTACCCCCTGCCTCCAGCTGGAGTTAAATGAACCTAGGTGCCAGGAATCAAGCCACATGTGTGCACAATGCTCACCAGGGGGCTATATAAAACAGACCCACGCCCCAAACACTGATTCCAATGCCAGGCAGCTGCTCATGCTGCACCTGGACCTCAAGATGCAGGCCAACCACGCCAGGACACAGGGAGCACTGGGTGCGGGGGATGATGATGAGGAGGAGGCAGAGGCGGCAAGCACCCATCCCCAGGCTCAGGTCATCACCCTGGGCCCTCATTGACACCCAGCTGGTAACTCAGTACCGCCTGAACAGGGAGACCATCACTGAGCTGCTGGCCACAATTCATGAAGACATCGGGAGCAGGATCAACATCCGTACAGCCGTGCCCTCACTGTTGAAGCTGGTGGCAGTTCCTGGGGACAGGTACCTTCCAGCACAAGATGCACGGAATGGCAAAGCCCGCATTGAGTGCAGTCCTCGGCCAAGTGCTGGGTGCCCCCCTGCACCATGTCAACCAACATATTGCACTGCCCACCACCCAGGCCTAGGTCAACGACATTAATGCAGGGTTCCATGCCATTGCACAACTGCCTAACGTCATATGAGCCATTGACTGTACCACTCCCTCAACGTGCATGTGACCTGCAGCCCTGACCTCATCAACAGCCACTGCTGTGCCCGCTACCCAGGATCCACCCACGATGCCATGGTCCTCCGCAGCAGCACACTGCCAGGATACATGGAGAGGCACAGAAGACAATGGACCTGGATAGTGGGTGAGTACAATCCCTGCCACACATGCAAATTGAAGCAGCAGACCAAAAGAGGGGCGTGGTGGGAGTGTGGCAACACAGAAATGAAGCATGGCATGAAATGTGGCAGCACCTGGGCAGCACCTGCACCAATGTCAAGGGGCATACGAGAAGCATACACATGTCGGACACATGGACACACAAGCTGACAGACACAGAGCGCTGCTATCACAGCGACACACTACACCACATGTACCGCAGTGCATCAGGAATGTGGCATGATGCAGATACACACAGCAGCACACAACAGCAAATCCATCCGCTCCACAGCCATGTGCCCATGTGCAATCACCGTGGACACACCAAAGAGCACCCGCCACATTGCCACAGGGTGCATGAACAGGTAAAGGAAAGCATGCCACCATTTACAAATGCTTCACTGCCATCACACATCTCATTGCATGGGTGGGATGCACGCATGCATGCACATAACAAACAATGCCCCTGTGATGCTGGAAATGCATCGGAGGGACAGGGCCTCCGTATCCTTGTCCTTTACTGCTTTTTATCATGTGTTCTGTCGTGTTTTCCGCGCAGGAGTTCATGTGGGACTCCTGGCAGTGCAGCTCTCTTTCTTTTGGTTTGGTGAACGGACCCGTGGGATACCCTTATGGCACCCATGGGTGGGGGGTACAACCCTGTGCCCCTAGTGTATGTTTTTGGGCACCTGTGGGTGGCCCACAGAGCAGGGTATGGTCTGGTGGCAGCTCCATGCTGAATTTGACAGGTGCGCGGAGTATCCTCCATTTTGGGATACCCCGGCCCTGCCATTGGGATCAGTTGATTCCTGATGGAAAACAAGATGGCCCCAGTGGCCTCTTGCTTTCTATTACCCATTACCTTGTTTTCCCAAAGTCCTGGGAAGCCCTGACTCTGTCCCTTCCCCCTGACTGGCTGTTGGATGGAAATGCCATGTATGGTGTTGTTGTGAAGGCCCGGCCAGACTAGTTGGAGCCTTCCCGGTGATGTATGTTGTGGGTACCTCCTGTGGGTGGGACCTGGGTGAATAGAGTGTGTGACGAATATGCATTCTGTGTTGTGGGTGTCTAGTATCTGGTGGTCGACACAATGACTGAGACAACCCTGCCCGAAACCGGTATGAATGCAGCTTGGAGTGGTGAATGACTCGGTACTTGTCCCAATACACATTACTTGTTGTGTGAGTGTCTGGAGAGAAGTGAATGGCCTGAATACCTCGTGTGCCTGATTGGCTGCCTGCCTGCATGAATGCCCGTAGTCGTGATTGGATGCTTGAGTGTGACCCAGCGGAATGAATGGGAGATCAACAGTATATCTGGGGACCTCTCACTGCTAGGAATCGTGTTCAGAAGCTGAAGTCCACTACGACGAGTAACTGGATTAACTGACGCTTGACCTTGAAGCCCTGCTGGACGAGAAGAATTGCTGTTGATCTCCTTCACAATCTGAAAGCTGTTGTGCCTCCAAGGACTGACCCAGAGAGGACCTGTAAGGCGCCCTCTTCCCGAGCTACGAGGGACCATCGTGCACAGCTGATCTTTGCCAACGCTCCCTGGTAGACAGACCTACGACAGGCTGCCGACCCGATACGGGGACTGCTGCAGAACTCCAAGGAGACGCACCCGGACTGTTGTCCGCCACTGTCGCCGACCGGAGCCGCCGTGCTCCCGTTTGCCTAAGAACTTCCATTCATCATCAGACGCTCTCGTCTGCATCGTCACCCGCTTGTCTCCCGCTGGAGAAGGCCCGACCGTCGACGCGCCGAGGAGTATCCACCGGTGGGTTTCCCGCCACCTACAGACCGCAGAGACGCCGACGACTCGACGCCCTTGCTGGGCCACAGTTCTTCATCATCTCTTTGCGGTCCAGAACTATTGTCATCGAGGTGCCCCGCACGCCTCTTCCTTGCTGGACGCCAACGCTCTGTCGTCGACGCGCACCGCTAGGAACGAAGCGGCCACTTCCCTGCCATAGTTCACCCTGTTCACCGTCGGACGTTCGACCTGTGACTCCTGCCTTAAAGGGAGGGCACTCAAGAAGGGCCGTCGATTCCCCGACACCGAACGCCAAGTTCTCCGACACCCCACGACGATCCGTGGCTCCCGGCTGAAAGGGAGGCACTCAAGAAGGATTGGTCGGTGCATCGTCGGAGAACTCTACTCCACCAGGTACATTGGGGGGGTAAATCCTTAATAGGAAGAAGTAAGACTATCGGACAATATATGGACTGGGCTTGTGCTATATATCTTTATTTACAGGTTGCCCAGGTGGGGGGATCTCCACACAGAACTGTGCCTAGTGGTAGGGGTCAGCATTCTGCCTATTGTTTCAACCATCTTACGTTGCTGCCTCTCTCTATTGCTGGTTTACTCGTTATTGATCTGGGTGACATTTTAACCGTACAGTTGATGCACTTTAATGAGATTTGATAACATTAGTGGTACCACTCTAGACGTGTATATATTTATCATTATTGACTTCCAAGTACAAAGTGCGTTATTGTGGTCGTGTACATACCTTTGAATATTAATTATATAAAGACTGTGTTTTCAGTAATACAGTGTGTGGACATTCCTTTGTGAGGGTTCGGGGACTACACTGTACTTGATAGGCCTTGATTGCTCGACCACGTACCAATAATAGAGAATCTTGGCTGGGTCTCCTCTACCATATAGAGAGCGGAAGTACACACACCCCCTACCGGTCTTTACACTGGTGGCAGCGGTGGGATGCTTATGGTTTTAAGACTCAGTGTATAACCGTGCCACTTACAAAATATCCGCACTTTATTCGATTAAGGTTTGGGTGTGTACAAAATAACTGCATTACAAGCAATGGAGTCTATTGCGAATGGTAAATTAACTCGGATGAGCTTAGAGGCTCTCCAGAGTGCTTGTGAAGCCAGGGAATTAGACTTTGTGGATAAGTCTAGGGTTGAGCTGATAGCTCCCCTGGTGGACTACCAGACCGATGGTGAAACTCTTGATGAGGGGGGGAATGCAACCAATGAGGACTCTGCCCCTGGGGTTTCTACTGAATCTGTTCCTGGGAATGCCGCCATTCCTGCTGCCTCTGTTCCGAACCCCAGCAATTCCTTGGAACTGATTTTGAATATCGCAAGTTGGAAATAGATGCTGAGCTTAAGAAAGAGGAGCTGGCTCAACAGGTTGAACTCAAGAATAGGGATCTTGAACTCAAAGACAAGGACACTGAATGTCAGAGAATCCAGCTAGAGAAAGCTCGAGTGGAGACTTCAGCAAAACCCAGTGAGAGTGTCAGGTCCCCAGCCACTAAATTCATGAAGGATTTGGTTGGTGTGTTTCGGAGGGTTCTGATATCCTCCAATGGATTGAAGCGTTTGAAATGGCTTGTGCAATTCATGATGTTGACAAAAGAGATTGGGCTAAGTGTTTGCTAAGCAGAGTGCCTCAAACTGGATATGACTGTATTCTGAAGCTGAGTGTGGAAGAACGGGGTCAGTATGAGTGTATGAAATCTGCTTTGATTGCCAAGTTTGGCAAGACACCTACCCAATACCTTAAAAGGTTCCGGGATTTTAAGAAAAGAGAGAATGTGTCTTGGGTTGACTGGGTGAGCGCTGCGCACATGAATATGATGGGGTGGATTGACGGTTACAAGGTGAAAACCTTTGTTGAATTGTCCCACCTATTGTTTTTTGAGCATTTTTCTGAAGCCTGTTCACCAGAGCTGCGTCAGTATGTTGCTGACCAGAACATTTTGGATCCCTTTAAGCTGACTAGGTTGGCTGACAAGTGGTTCTCCCACCGGGTGTCCCCTAAGGACTCCAGTGGGAAGAACAAGGACAAAGAAAAGGGAGCCTCTCAGAAAGCTGAGGAGTCCCAAAAACAGTCACAGTCGAATAAACCTAAACCCTCCTCTCCTAAGACCCAAAAAGCTAGTGGGGCTAAGTCATCTGTGGGTGGGAATAAGAGTAGTGGTCCACCTGCTGCAAAGCAGGCTCCCGGTGGTTCCAGTACCGTACCCCGCACTCCCGGCACTTGTTGGGACTGTGGGGCTCTGGATCACAAAAGGGGTGACTCCAAGTGTAAAGGTAAGGCACTCGGAGTACAGGCTGTCAGCCTGACCTACCCTTACCCCATGTCTGAGGTGGAGGCCACTGTCCTCCCCTCCTCTACGGGGATCCCCTTTGGTGCTCCCGTGGAGATGTCCTTAGTGTCCCTTGGGGCCTGGGACCAGTACACAGAAGTACTGGCGACTATCCCACAGAACACCCGTAGATTTCTGAGAAGTGTCCTCCTGAATGGCCATCCTTCTACTGGTTTGAGAGACACTGGGGCAAGCATGACAGTGGTGGACAGGACCCTGCTCAAGCCAGAGGACTATGTAGATGCTCCTCTGAGAACCACCAGGTTAGCTGGTGGGCCTCCCAAATTATCGCCTGTAGCCCGAGTCACACTCGTAATTGGAGACAAGACAGCAAAGCTTCCTGTCCTGGTTCAGGACAACGTCCCTGCTAACATTCTGTTAGGTAACGATCTAGTCGAGCTGGGATTGATCGCGGATGGTCTTCCCATGACTGCTGCTGCGGTCACTAGGTCACAGGTGACACCGGGTCTGGCTGTGAGTCAGGTACCCAAGCTAAAGGCACGGCCTAAGGCACGACGAAGGAAGAGCAAGAAGGCCACCTCTGTGGAGGGAGCCCCCTCTCTTCCTGCTGTTCCTACAGCACCCATTGGGATCCATGCTCCGGACGGGCTGGGTCCAGTGGTAAACCCCGTCTCAACTCCTGTGGGAGAAGAGCCAGAAGACTCTCCTGTGGGAGAGGTTCTCAACCCGGAGGATCATCCCGATCTTCAATGCTTGTTAGCTGAAGGGGGACTCTCCCGGGCAGACTTCTGTAAAGGACAGAGAGAGTGTGCCTCTCTCGAGGGTCCGAGGAAACAGGCCCTGTCCCAGGCACAAGGCGAAGTGCCTAGGACTTTCCGGATTTATTGGGAGGGTGCGCTCCTTGTTAGTGAACCCACTAAGCCTGAACCTGGTGCCCTCAAGAGGTTGGTGGTACCCCAGGTTTACAGGCACTTCCTACTGCAGTTGGCGCATGAGGTGCCCTTGGCTGGTCATCTTGGTACCAAGAAGACTAAGCAGAGGCTCTCTGCCCATTTCTACTGGCCTCGGATGGGAGTAGAAGTGGAGTCCCACTGCAGGACCTGCCCAACTTGTCAGTTGTCTGGCAAGACTGGAGGCAGTGTCATTGCTCCACTGCAGCCATTGCCAGTGGTTGGCACACCATTTGAGTGGGTGGGCATCGACATCGTCGGTCCCCTTGACCCTCCCACGTCAGGTGGACATCGGTTCATCCTGGTTTTGGTAGACCATGCCACCAGGTACCCTGAGGCTATACCCCTTCGGACTGTTACTGCCAAGGTGGTTGCCCGGGCCCTCCTGGGCATTTTCACCCGAGTTGGATTCCCCAAGTAGGTTGTCTCTGACCGAGGATCCAACTTCATGTCTAGTTACATGAAAACCATGTGGAAAGAGTGCGGGGTAACCTACAAGTTCTCCACTTCTTACTGTTAGGCGGAAACCTGTGCAGTTCCCTCTGGGACCACTGCAAAAGATTTAGGACTACAGGCGTTGGCGGTGAACCCACTTGGTAGCAGTCTGCACCACACAGATTCACGTGGTAGCTGTGGCTGAGCAGTCAGACTTCTCTCAAGAAAAGTTGAGCAGTATGTGGAGTATACAAAATAGGGCAATTCTTCACAGCAAGACAAGCAAACACGCAACGAGGCTTAGTGTAAAGATATCAAGGTATTTATTTATAACACAACATCTATGGACAACACTAAAGCAAATCACGGCAAACAAATCCAACACCATTACTCTACGAGGTAGAAAACGATCAATCCCCCTAGCAAACTATCGACAACTCTAGGTTCTACTGGTACCACTTATTTTCAGACAGAGGTGTATACCTCAACCTAGATGACACTCGAATATTAGTTAGGACGGGAGAGAAAAAGATAGGCAGGTTATGAAATCAACACAGTTCAATCCTACGCGGATAAAATGCAAGGCAAGAAGGCAAGAATCGCAATAGATCATAAAGTTCAGAGGCCAGGCCCACTCGGAGAGAGGCAAGGCGCGATGTCCCAAAAAGTCTCTAGTGGAGATGCATTCAAGTCTTTAGAGCAAATTGTTATCGGCAGATTGAACCAGTTCAGAACAAAGAATGAGCAAAGCTTGGAGGCGACCCAGCGGAACGGAGAGGATTAAGACACCTCACTCGAACCGAACGAAAGGGAAGCCAGGCGGACACGGTACCTTGTTGTGGAGGGCAGCTCCGGCGGGGGCAGTTGTTCCTGGTGGTGGATGCACGTCGGGTCTTTGCCAAGAGTAGAGATGATCTCGTCGTCGAAGGAAAGTGAAGTCCGGTGCACCACCAGGGAAGAGACCAGCCGCGGAGTGCTCCGTCACAAGGCACCACCTTTTGGTCGCGGTACAGGGGTAGTGGCTATCCGGTTGCCGAGGTGCTCTGCATGGGCAATTCGACCACTGCGTCCTGAGGCGAATAAAAAGCAAAGGGGACTGATTGTTCCCACCAGTCAGGGGAAGAGACTCTCCGGCAGGGAGATCTCCTCTGTCGTCGGGAAGTGGTGAGTCGGCTCAGCAGGGCTCCACCGGAGGTGTCGTCGTAGCAGGTTGGCTCAGCGTTACCCTCGTCGGATTCTTAGGTCCTGTGGCGACTTCTGAAGATCCAGTCCCAAAAGCCCTGCTTTTATGCAGAAAACCCCCATTCATTCAGCCTAGCTGTCAATCAACACAAACTAAGTGGTGAGCGGGAACGCTCACCACTTGGACCAATCACTCCAGAGTGCGACCGGAGTTGGCAAGGCAACTCGGTCCAGGGTGCCTAAACCCCCTCCCACACCCCTGTGGTAACCCAGACAGAATGGCACCACTTTGGAGGGTCTCTGTACAGAGCACGCCAAAAGTGGAAGAAAGGGCTCAACCTTTGGTTTAGAAGTCACAGAGACGAACACAGACGCCATTTTAAAAACCGAGTTCTGGCAGAAAATACCATCCGATAAACTTATTTAAGATAAGGAGACCGGTGGTACGTTAGAGATTAACGAGAAAAAGAGTCAATCTCCAACAATGGGACGAATCCCATAGGGTTATGTTCGGGGTCGAACATAACAAGTAGTTTCCACTGCCACCAGCCAAAACCCGACGAGGAGGGACGGGACAGTGCCCCCCTCGAGTAACAGATCTAGGAGTAATCGAATTACCCCTACTAGTACGTCCACAATAAGATGGTTTGTACTAGTTCTGTTAGTAAATTTAGGTCTAGTAAAGCCAATGGTGACTTTACATGCCCGGGGAGACAGTAGTCAGTCCCCGGGTATGGAGTCTATGGTGGGAGTCCGCTAGGACGCCCCAGTGTAACGGCACGTAGGGTGCGGTGTAACACACATAGAAAAACATATGAGACCCTATGGAGTAAAAGACCCCATAGCCCATCGAACACATTGACATTTCAAAGGAATTCCACACATACATGTCCAAGAGTGGGAGGAAAAGAGTCTCACTCTTGGCAGGATGGAAAAAAACAAACTCCAGAAATCCAGCAAAGCTGCTGGGGGACTCACTAGGTTAGGAAATTCAGCCTAAACAGAGAATTCTCCGTAACACTTACCACCTCTAGACCAATGGTCTGGTTGAGAGGTTTAATAAAACTCTCAAGGGCATGCTAGGTGCTTTGGAAGAGCCCCTAAGGAGGAAATGGGATCTCCTCTTGCCATGCCTGCTGTTTGCTTACAGAGAGGTACCTCAAGAGGGTGTTGGGTTCAGCCCCTTTGAGTTTCTCTTTGGACATCCCGAGAGGGGGCCCCTCGCCTTGATCAGAGAAGGCTTGGAAGCCGCCCCTCCCGGTCCCGCCAAGTAGGTGGGGGACTATGTGTTAGGCCTCAGACGGAGGTTGACACAGATGATGGGACAAGCAACTGCGAATCTCAAGGCCAGCCAGGAATTGAACAAATACTGGCATGACCTTAAAGCATCGCAAGTGGAGTGGACTCCGGGACAGGAGGTCCTCGTGATGGAGCCTACCAAGCCTCGGGCATTGGCAGATAAATGGACTGGACTCTTCCGGATAGTCTCCAAGATGGGCGAGGTCAATTATCTGGTTGACATGGGAATCCCAGGTGTAGACCCTCAGGTATTCCATGTTAATAGACTCAAGCCGTTCCGCAGGCGAGCAGAAGTCTCATGTCTCTTGCTGGCTTCAGAGCAAGAAGAGGATGAGAGTGAGCCCCTTCCTGACTTGCTGCATAGCAACCCTCAGGATGGCTCAGTGGAGGGAGTACAGCTCTCTCCAGATTTGACAACCGAGCAGCAGAGGGCCTGCAGGACTTTGCTCCAGCAGTATGCCTCTCTGTTTTCGCTGATGCCAGGCCTTACACCGTGGTGTAAGCACGAGATTGACACGGGTGACAGCGTGCCTGTCAAGAGCAGGAGCTACCGAATGTCAGATACGGTTAAGAATCACATCCAGGCTGAGGTCGCCAAGATGTTGGATCTGGGTGTTAGTGAACCCTCAACCGGTCCCTGGTCCAGTCCTGTGGTCCTTGTCCCCAAGGCAAGTTCCCAGGCCGGTACCAAGGATTGGAGGTTCTGTGTGGACTACCGAGGAGTCAATGCCGTCACCAAAACTGACGCGCACCCATTGCCCAGGGCTGATGAGCTCGTGGACACTATAGGTGCTGCCAAATTTGTGAGCACCTTTGACCTCACCTCAGGCTATTGGCAAATAGCTCTGACGGACCATGCCAAGGAAAAGACGGCGTTCTCTACACCAGAGGGACTCTACCAGTTTAGGGTCATGCCTTTTGGGTTGAAGAATGCCCCTGCCACAATCCAGAGATTGGTCAATCATGCTCTCAGTGGGCTGGAAGCCTTTTGTGTGGCTTATTTAGACGACATTGCCGTCTACAGTTCCACTTGGGAAGAGCACTTGACACATCTGGGGAGAGTGTTGCAGGCCTTAAAGAGGGCTAACCTCACTATCAAGGCCACCAAGTGCCAGATAGCTCAGGGGAAAGTCACGTATCTTGGTCATGAGGTAGGAGGGGGTCAAATCCAACCTCTCCCCAGTAAGGTACAGGATGTACAGGACTGGGAGACTCCCACTACTCAAACCCAGGTGAGAGCCTTTTTGGGTCTCACTGGGTACTATCGCAATTTCATGACGGACTATGGAACCATAGCTGCACCACTGACAGCTCTGACTTCACCCAAGCAGCCTAGGAAGGTCAATTGGACTGAAGACTGTCAGAGGGCCTTTAAAGGCTTGAAAGAAAGTCTGTGTCGGGCACCCGTGTTGTGTGCGCCTGACTACAGCCGACCCTTTATCGTCCAGACGGATGCCTGCGACACCGGAATTGGATCGGTCTTGTCCCAGTTAGATGACAAAGGGAGAGAACATCCTATCATATTCATCAGTAGACAACTCAAGGGTAGAGAATTTAGGTGGGCTACTGTTGAAAAGGAGTGTTTTAGTATAGTTTGGAGCCGTAGGCGTTTTAGGCCCTACCTTACGGGGTCTACCTTCAAGGTCCAAACGGATCATAAGCCCCTAAAGTGGCTTATGCAGATGAAGGGTGAGAACCCGAAACTGCTCAGGTGGTCCATTAGCCTGCAAGGGCTAGACTTCACCATAGAGCACAGACCAGGGAAGAGTCACGATAATGCAGATGGCCTTTCCAGAAGGTATGTTGACCGTCTGGATGAGGGTGTCTATCCCGTGGGAGATTAGGCACCCTCCACCTCAGTCTGGGGGGGGGCGACTGTGATGCTGGAAATGCATCGGAGGGACAGGGCCTCCGTATCCTTGTCCTTTACAGCTTTTTATCGTGTGTTCTGTCGTGTTTTCCGCGCAGGTGTTCATGTGGGACACCTGGCGGTGCAGCTCTCTTTCTATTGGTTTGGTGTACGGACCCGTGGGATACCCTTATGGCACCCATGGGTGGGGGGTACAACCCTGTGCCCCTAGTGTATGATTTTGGGCACCTGTGGGTGGCCCACAGAGCAGGGTATGGGCTGGTGGCAGCTCCATGCTGAATTTGACAGGTGCGCGGAGTATCCTCCATTTTGGGATACCCCGGCCCTGCCATTGGGATCAGTTGATTCCTGATGGAAAACAAGATGGCCCTGGTGGCCTCTTGCTTTCTATTACCCATTACCTTGTTTTCCCAAAGTCCTGGGAAGCCCTGACTCTGTCCCTTCCCCCTGACTGGCTGTTGGATGGAAATGCCATGTATGGTGTTGTTGTGAAGGCCCGGCCAGACTAGCTGGAGCCTTCCCGGTGATGTATGTTGTGGGTACCTCCTGTGGGTGGGACCTGGGTGAATAGAGTGTGTGACGAATATGCATTCTGTGTTGTGGGTGTCTAGTATCTGGTGGTCGACACAATGACTGAGACAACCCTGCCCGAAACCGGTATGAATGCAGCTTGGAGTGTTAAATGGCTCGGTACTTGTCCCAATACACATGACTTGTTGTGAGTGTCTGGAGAGAAGTGAATGGCCTGAATACCTCGTGTGCCTGATTGGCTGCCTGCCTGCATGAATGCATGCATGAAGTCGTGATTGGATGCTTGAGTGTGACCCAGCGGAATGAATGGGAGATCAACAGTATATCTGGGGACCTCTCACTGCTAGGAATCGTGTTCAGAAGCTGAAGTCCACTACGACGAGTAACTGGATTAACTGACGCTTGACCTTGAAGCCTTGCTGGACGAGAAGAATTGCTGTTGCTCTCCTTCACAATCTGAAAGCTGTTGTGCCTCGCAGGACTGACCCAGAGAGGACCTGGTAAGGCGGACTCTTCCCGAGCTACGAGGGACCATCGTGCACAGCTGATCATTGCCAACGCTCCCTGGTAGACAGACCTACGACAGGCTGCCGACCCGATACAGGGACTGCTGCGGAACTCCAGGGAGACGCACCCGGACTGTTGTCCGCCACTGTCGACGACCGCCGTCGCTGACCGGAGCCGCCGTGCTCCTGTTTGCCTAAGAACTTCCATTGATCATCGGACGCTCTCGTCTGCATCGTCACCCGCTTGTCTCCCGCTGGAGAAGGCCCGACCGTCGACGCGCCGAGGAGTATCCACCGGTGGGTTTCCCGCCACCTACAGTCCGCAGAGTCGCCGACAACTCGACACCCTTGCTGGGCCACAGTTCATCATCTCTTTGCGGTCCAGAACTATTGTCATCGAGGTGCCCCGCACGCCTCTTCCTTGCAGGACGCCAACGCTCTGTCGTCGACGAGCACCGCTAGGAACGAAGCGGCCACTTCCCTGCCATAGTTCACCCTGTTCACCGTCGGACGTTCGACGACCCGTGACTCCTGCCTTAAAGGGAGGGCACTCAAGAAGGGCCGTCGATTCCCCGACACCGAACGCCAAGTTCCCCGACACCCCACGATGATCCGTGGCTCCCGCCTGAAAGGGAGGCACTCAAGAAGGATCGGTCGGTGCATCGTCGGAGAACTCTACTCCACCAGGTACATTGGGGGGGTAAAACCTTAATAGGAAGAAGTAAGACTATCGGACAATATATGGACTGGGCTTGTGCTATATATCTTTATTTACAGGTTGCCCAGGTGGGGGGATCTCCACACAGAACTGTGCCTAGTGGTAGGGGTCAGCATTCTGCCTATTGTTTCAACCATCTTACGTTCCTGCCTCTCTCTATTGCTGGTTTACTCGTTATTGATCTGGGTGACATTTTAACCGTACAGTTGATGCACTTTAATGAGATTTGATAACATTAGTGGTACCACTCTAGACGTGTATATATTTATCATTATTGACTTCCAAGTACAAAGTGCGTTATTGTGATCGTGTACATACCTTTGAATATTAATTATATAAAGACTGTGTTTTCAGTAATACAGTGTGTGGGCATTTCTTTGTGGGGGTTCGGGGACTACACTGTACTTAAGAACCAGCCCGCATCACCTCCTGAGAAGCTAGGCCTTGATTGCTCGACCACGTACCAATAATAGAGAATCTTGGCTGGGGTCCTCTGTGCCTCTCCTCTACCATATAGAGAGCGGAAGTACAGACACCCCCTACCGGTCTTTACAGCCCCGTAACCTTTGGACATCAAAACCAAGTATGAGACCATTGACTGATGTCTGAATGTCACCCCATTCAGGTGACTCTGGATATCCGCAGCTGGTGTGGCTGATGACCTCTGTGAATGACCCACATACACCACACGAGACCGCCTACAACCATGCCTGCAGCCAGACCCGTGCATGCATAGAGCGCATCTTCGGACTCCTCAAGGCACGATTCTGTTGCCTAGATCGCACCTGTGGAGCCCTAATGTACGCCCCTGACCAAGTTGAGAAAATGATACTAGTGTGTGCAATGCTCTATAAAATTTGTTTGAGGAGGAATGTGTCACTACCCCCGACGCGGACTGGTCACACCTAGAAGAAGAAGCTGAGGAACATCGTGAGGCAGGAGCCAGAGCAGACACAGGGATGACGTGAGGGAAGGGAGACTGGTCTGGCAGGCACGAATAGGCAATTTCTTCTAGAACTACACCCCGCCTCTGTCCATTACCAACACTTTCAATAAACTGGACTGGCACCTAGGGGTTCCCTGCCGCAATTCCTCTGTCAGTGTGGTTAAACTGGAGGGTATTGAGAATGCTCCCCGCAGCTGTTGCCGTTGGAGGTCATTGGTTTCCTGGATCTGCTCAGCAACGGCTGAGTCACCCTCGGACATTTCGCTCACCCTTTGGCCAAACCCTGTCAGCGATGCAGTGCATGCAGTTACAACCCTCAGTATCAGGCATTGTCACGCGCAAACCTCCGTGTTGAACCATGGATGGCATCCTGGATTGCCTGCATGTGTTCGGAGTGGATGATGGCGATGGACTCCATCTGCCTTTGCCTTGCTTCCATGTCATCCAGCTTCTGCATGACCATGCCCAATGTGGCCATAGGTAGCGATGGAGAGGGGTTACGTTGCCCCGATGGACTGCCATCAGTTCAGCCATAGGAGGGGGTGTCCATGTCCAGCTCGGGAGTGTCGCAGCACCGGGCTTTTGGGTGTGGAGCTGGGTTGCCTATGCAGACTGCAGCCTGGGGTTGCGGGCAGTGCTGCAGGGTCGCTGTCAGTGCTGCTGTCCCCTTGTTCCTCCTGTGTCATGGTCAACGGCGGCAGAGGTGTCGTCTGTGCCAACAGGTGTGCTCCTGGTGGGCTGGGCTGATGGTGTGGGCGTGCTGCTGCTGCAGTGGGGTGTGGTGGGATCGGTCTTGAGCCTATGGGTAGCATTTCTGCCCCTTTGCGGGATGGTGATGGTGGTGTCGTTGGATGGCGCACTCAGAGACGGCCAAGCTGCTTCCTCATCCTCCGACATCTCTGGCGAAGCTTGTGTGCCTGTAGGGGACATAGGAGATGGTGTTAGAATATTTTCTCCCACATGCTTTGGTGATGTATACATGGTGATGTGTGTGGCACGGGCTGTTGGACTGATGCATGGGCCTGGTATGGGACTTTTGCAAATGGATTGCCTACAATGGGAACAGGCAAGAATGTGGGGGCACATAGCGGTTTTGCATTTGGCCGTAGGTGGATGGCAAGCGGACCTTGGTGGGATAGCTGTTGCTTTTCTTGCATGCATCTGATCCACATGCCCCAACGTTGGATACACACTTGATATTGGGGGGGCATGGTACTTTCAGGTCCCTATGGGGCACTGCTGTCCTCCCGCTATAGGTGTGTACTGCATGGCGCTTGGATGTCTCTTGGCTGCCCTTGCCACTGCTCTGGCTCACAGGGGTGGCCTTGGTGCACTGGCACATGGGTCCTGCGGTAGGTAGTGGACCCCACACACTGGCCAGTCACAATGCCTGGCTCATGGGTCGTTAGACTGGGGGATACTGTGCTAGGTTGTTGTTGTTGCATGCACTTGTTAGGGGTGCGGGGGTTTGACTCACGTTCTGCCTCCTGGCTGCCGACACCTGCCACTGCACCTCCGACACCCTCGATTCCCTCCATATCGAGCACCGAGCTGCACTTCTCCTCCCACGACGTGTGGCCATGGTGTGCTGCCTGTGCTAGGACAGCAGTCCCCGGACACACAGGTCATTCCATCTCTTTGTGTAGTCTTTCCCGTCCGGTGGGATGCGCGCAACTGCAGTTAACTTCTGACTCACCCTCTTCCAGATTTGGGTGCAGCGCTGGGAGGTGGTTTTGCGCTGCATTGCACCGTAGCGCTCATCAATGTTGGGCCAAAACCTTGTCGACCAGCAAAACCAGCTCAGCCTCTGTACATTTTGGCTTTCTTAGCCGATCTTGAGCTGCCTTGCCCCTGAACCTCTCCTGGAATATTTTTGGTGCTTGGGGTGTGTAGATGGCTGCCAGGGACTCTGATCTTTAATGGATTGTGCTTTCCAAAATGACTGCTGCAGTGCTTCCCGTTCCGGTGGTGGCACGTTTTCCACCGGCGCTCATTGCGCTGATCGCAGTAGCGCTGGATCTTTGGCATTGTTTCCACCGGATGCAATTAGCGTTACCGCTGTGGCCGAATGCGCATGCTCGCGCCTTGTGATACGGCTATTTTGTGCCACGGGTCTTCTTTTTTGTCATATGAGCTGTAAAATAATTTTTAAGCTTCATAACTGGGTTGCCCTGTTTAGAAACCTCATTCTCCATTATGTCTACTCTTTTAAACCACACCAGTTCGCCAGCACGATCAGATAGCCAGATTTTCATATCACCATCACAAGATGCTATCCCATCTATTTGTGAGGCTGGTAATGTGTAATTTCCCGTAAACTCTGCGATAATCCCCTCTAATGTGTTTGGGACTATGCCCTCCATCTGTGATTCTGACATCTGTTCCACACCATCCTCATTTGGCTGCTCTGGCTATAAAGCAAACTGACCCACATCTACATCCTTTTTTGTTCTGTCTGGTTTGCTTTTACATTACTTTACATTACTATTCATGGTATCACTGTAAACTAGCATTGGCTTGGGGCTGGTAAGAGTTTATAATAATATTGCTACTTCAGTCGTCTATAGTGTATACAGGTCTCAGCGCAGCAGTAACGTATCAGCAGCATAGGACCCATGGCAAAGTCAGTCCCCTGCCTGTATTTGCAAACAACTGGTACAGTGAATCAGGGTTCCAAGTGCAACCCAGGACCAGTGAATTCTGGACCTATGGAAGGCTTAAGAAGGAACCCCTGGTCACCTTGCCCTGGATTCTGGCACATGGCAGGAGACAGTCACATTGCCTAAGCCCAAGACAGACCTGGGGCCCTGAACCATCCCCAATACAACATTCCACTAGGGCAGTTTATCACTGAAGCCCTACCTCTGTCCACAAACCTGGGTAAGCCCATCAGGGTAATAAAACACATTTCACTTCTGTCCTCCCCACCACCAATTGAGAGAACCTGCAGCCCTTTCTAAACCGACTTCCAGATTGAGTGAAGGGGCAAGTGCATGTCCCTTTAAGGTAGCACATTCCCTTCAACTAGACATTACAAGCGTATACAGTAGCATTACAACTTTGTCTGGAACATCAGGGAAGTCACTCGATGAACCAAAGAGTCCTGCCAATACAATGTTTCAAACCTGCAGTTTTCTGACCAAGCATTGTATCAACGAGGAACCGATGTTACATAAGCCTTGTTTCTCTGCCGGAAATACAATGGGCCTCATTACGAGTTGGGCGCAAAGGGATACCGGGCACCGGTAAGGACACCGGTGCCGGTAATCCCTTTACGCCCTATTCCGAGGTCCCTTTGCGGATCCCGCTAAGGCCGTCTGGTTTTACCAGGCGGCCTTAGCGGGAGCCGCAAAGGGTCCAGGGAGCAAATAACAGTACCGCAAATTACAGTACCGTTATATGCACCTTCCCCATTCCCATTGAGCCCTATGGGGGCTGAAATGGGAATGGGGAATGGTATTTTCAATGGGGACTTACCGGTCCCGCAAAGGTCCGACTAGACCGGTAAGTCCCCATTGAATGAGGGCGGACTCCGTACCGTTATTGGAGGCAGCCATGGCGCTATTAGCGCCATGGCTGCCTCCAATCTCGGAATGAGGCCCAGTGTGTCGGGTGTCCCTAGCACAAAGATGATTCAGAAACCTGAAGGTATGTAGAAATTGTACCCAGTCAGTTTCCAAGTTCTAATTTATACATTGGGAAATCGGAAGCTATCAGCAAAGTGCAAGCAACACAGGGAAGGAGCACAGAGAGTACTCTCCTACAAGATGACAACTAGGTGAGTTGGACTTGGTTCATCCCTCTGAACCCAAAGCAGGTTTGTGTTACTCCGGGAAGATGGCAAATTCCAACCCTCACACAATTACCCCTCACAGGTACAGACCCTCTTTGAAAGGCCCACCCGGGCAGGTGGCAAAGAGGAACACAGTACAAATGTAGCCAGCCCCAGTTGCTGAATGTCGGTTGCATGAGCAGGAGGCTCGAGTTTGTTGAAGGTGGTGGGATCGGAATGGAAGACATTTGTGCTTGTAACAATGTGATGGAGGTGTTTTCCAGGAAAAGAAGGTAGACCCACAGTGCAAGAAAGAAGTCCGGACCTCACAGCCTGGCAATGACACAGTATCAATTACAATTGAGCTAGAGAGTCGTATCAGGGAGGTAGGAGAAAAGCAAAGAAGATCAATGTGTGAAAGGCAAAACTAAGAGGGGCCAGGCTCTAGTGATCCAGAATGGGAAGATTCGGGCAGTACGGTTGGCACTAGACAGCCACAGACGATGAAATGAGGTGTGAGAGCTGGACAGGGAGGCTCTGGCAGGATAGAGTGAGAAGGGCCAGCTTCTGGCAAAAAAGCTTCCAGCCCGGTTACTAAAGATCCATCGAACTTTCTCTCTTTCTCTCTTTTCCTCTTTGTTTCTTTCCTTTTTCTTCGTTCTTTCTTTCTCTCCTCTCCTTCTCTCCCTCCCCTTCCCCTCCCCTTTGGGTTGTCCCACATATTGGACACACTGTTGGCAAGGCTTAGTCTCAGTTCCGAAAGGCAGGAGGTAAAGTGAACCCCTTTGTATTCTACGGATTCTGACACATGTTCTAGAGATACTAATGCATAGCTACCCACATTTGACAGGAAAGGCGTTTATTGTATTGCTTGAGAGAAGGCAATCGAGATTACTGTTTGCTTATGAATGTCCCAGTTTTACATTTTAAGTTGAACCATACATATACACGAATCCCTAATAAAAGTTGCAGAAAGATAGTACTTGGTTGTCTTGGCATCCTTAATCCCAAGTGACTGTTACTTAGCTGTTTGAAGCACAGGCATAAAAAGGACAGGTATGAAATTTCTCCAGCATGGGGTCTGGCATGGATTCACATGTTCATGAATATTCCCTGTCGTCAGGCTGGGAATCCTCGGTAAAGAAAAAATCAGTATCAGTTTAGTTTCTGATCTGTCTTTCTTAGTAGTAACCAATCACTGGTCTCTGGGTCATACTTCCCCCAGCCAATGACTGCCCTCTCCCCAAGCCCCTCCCCTGGCAGCCATCCTCAGATTTTTACCGCACATTCAAGTGTTGGGAGTCCTCGTGCTATAACTCTCAAGCTTTTACTGCATTTTGCGATTTTTCAAAGAGTTTAATCTCATTTTTTTCAGTCTATCGAGCCTCAAGCTCCACCGTTTCTACTTCACATCAATGCGGACCCGTTTCGGAATTTTCTACGCCCCTCAAGGGCGAAGTTTTCGTCGAGTACGCTTCTTGGAGTCCAGAAGACCTTGAGGGCTACCCGTGGACATGGCCCAGGACAAGGGAAGCTCAACGCCCGGATCCAAGCTGTTCAGGAAATGCCCTGGGTGCGGATTGCAGAATGTGTTCAAGGAGGACGAGCATTCTAGATGCCTCTACTGCCTTCACGAAGACAAAACGCACGTGGAGAAGGAATGTGCGTTTTGCAAGAACATGTCGAAGCGAACCATGAGGGCTCGACGGATCTGCCTCACCAACTGGCTGGAAGGAAAGAGCCCAGCTGTAGGTGAAAAGAAGAAGAGGTCCGAGCGGTCTTCTAAGTCCTTTGAGGGCGCTCCGGCAATGGGGGCCCAACAGAAGGCTAAGCACTGCGAGTCCGCGGGCACCGGGAGCGCTGACCGGTCGGGCTCCTCGGCTGCCAGGCAGGGTGCACTTTCACTGACCCCATCAACCACGAGCCAACACTCTGGCTCGGGGAAGAGGAAGTCGGAGATCCTGGGTAAGCTTCTGGAGAAGCCCCAGTTGATCCCGACGGAAACAGCCGAGGGGGAGCGAGGCGGTGTCCCTCCCTCCAAGGTGAAGGCCTCAAGCATGCCAAAAGTCATGAAGGCCTTGATTCACCCGGCTATGGCCTCTATTGAGGGAGTCGTGACGGCCCTGGCAACGCCTGTGGAGGCTACCCCAGTGGAGACGACTTCGGGGCCCAGAGTTTCCATGCCACCGTGGAGGGAATCCTCTTTTTAGCCCATCGATAAGAGCCCTGTGAAGTCCCCGGTGGAAAAAGAAGGGGGGGGGGCGGTGGCCATCACGAACACGGCCTCAACAAGTCGTGCAAGGCCTCAACAAGAGGTTTAAGGAGGTCCGGTCCCACGGGAGTAACCACGAGGAGGCGGACGAAGAATGCAACGGTGGCGCTGACGAGGTTCCCGAGGAGGAGGAGCAACCATCGCGCCCATCGCAGCCATTGCCGGACAACTTGGCGGCCATTTTGATGGCAATCCAAACCTTATGCACGGAGATAAGGACGAGATTGCCTCTATCTCCCAATGGACGACCCAGCAGAGTCGGGGCCGTCGGGAAGCCCTCCAAACAAGCGGAGGAGAGTTCACCCCCCATTTCCCCCCCCCCCCCCGCCTTTCCAGCCCTCACGGCCCGCTCAGCCTTCATCTCCTTCCCCTGATCCTAGGGATGACACGGAAACATATACGGCCACGACGGGGACGGATGACGACGGTGGTGACGACGGAATGGGCCTTCCATCACCACCCCCTCGGGCCTGCCCGCCCGACGAAATTGGCTCCTTCCACGCCATGATTCCCAGGGCATCCGAGCTCTTCCAGCTCTGCCCCGAGGAACAGAAAAAGGAAGGCTTCCTCTATCAACAGCGCGAGGCCAAGAGGAAGACTGTCCTCGCTGTGCCATTGCTTGACGACATCTGGGACGAGGGACTTGCTCTCCTGAAGAACCTGTCCACCACGCCTGCCAAGAGGGATCGCTACGAGAAGAAGTACCGGGTCCCTGATTCCGCCCCTTTGTGCCTCAGGGCGCAGCCGACCCCAGATTCGCTCGTCTCGGCGGCGGCCAAGTAGAAGGCGGCGGCAGCTTCAACTTCAACCTCTCCACCTGACGGCGAGGGAAAGAAACTGGACACTATGGGACGACGAGTCATCTCGTCCGCGGCGAGGACAGTTAAGGCGGCCAACGCTCTAGCGATTGTGGCCCGCTACGACAGGGAGTTGTGGTACAAGATCGCCCCCCTGCTGGACTTCCTACGGGACGACAAGAGGGCGGAGGCCCTGGGGATCCTACAGGAAGGTGAGGTGGCGTCAGACCACGCCATAACGGTGGCCACGGACATCGCGGACACCGGGTTCCGCCAGTTGGTCAACAGTGTTTGCCTTCGACGGCGGGGATGGCTCAAGGCAACAGATTTCCGTCAGGACGTGCAAACCAGAGTTCTGGACATGCCCTTCGACGGGAGCAACCTGTTTGGAAAACAGTAGATGAGTCACTTCAGGCCATCAAGACCGACACAGAGACGGCTCGGGCCTTGGGAGTTTTGCAGCAACAACGGCCGCCCTTTCGGAACTCCGGAGCCAAGCAAGGTGCCTCCAAAGGATTCGGCGGTGGCTCCTGGACGCACCGCCAGGCAGCCCGTTCCTCGTCACAAGAGGCCTACAGGGTGCGTGGCAAGTCAGGAGGACCCCGTCGCCAAGGAGGCCAGGGCGGCAAGGCTGCCTCCAAGCAGGACCGAGCACCCCGGTGGGAGGCCGGCTGGCGAAGTTCGTCAGCGTGTGGGAGTCCATCTCCACCGACCGCTGGGTGCTGGATGCCCTGGCCCACGGACACACTCTCGAATTTCTGAAGAAGTGCCCCGAATTCCTCCCGTGGCCAGGAAGGAAAATCACATCCCACAACTGCTGTTAGAAGTAAGGGCGATGCTCAAGAAAGGGGCCATCGAGCCCGGCCCGAAGAGGCTCCGGGGCTCCAGAGTATACTCAAGATACTACCGAGTCAGAAAGAAGACAGGCGGTTGGCACCCCATCCTGGAGCTGCGTCGGTTAAAGAAATACATCAAGGCCCAGAAGTTCCGGATGGTCACCCTCCAGCATGGGTTGGGACAGCTGGAGGCAGGCGACTTCCTGTCGTCGCTGGACTTGGAGGATGCGTACTTCCACATCCCCATATTAAAAGGACAGTGAAAGTTTCTCAGATTCTTAGTACAACGGCACTACCAATTCAAGGCCCTGCCATTCGGATTGAAGTCGGCGCCCAGGGTATTTACCAAGTACCTAGTGCCAGTGGCGGCGCAGCTGCGCCTGCTAGGGATCCACGTTTACCCCTACCTGGACGATTAGCTCATCCGAGCAAGGTCAAGGGAGCTCGCCGTCGAGCACACAGCGAAGACCGTCCAACTGCTCACAGACCTGGGATTCTCCATCAACTTCCCCAAATCCCACCTGGTTCCGTCGCAGGTTGCACTGTTTCTGGGAGCCAAGCTCGATACAGTGGCACGATTGGCTTCCCCATCGAAGGAAAGGACGAAGGCCATCCTGGGCAAGGTGCAGCGCCTGCTGGCCACAGACATGGCCAGGGTGAGGTGCATAAAGTCACTCCTCCGAATGAGGTCCTGGTGCGCGGATGCGTCCCCTGCAGGAGTTCCTCGAAGCTCGTTGGATGCAAGAGGCGGGCAGCTTCGAAGACAAGATCCCGCTCAAGGAAATCTTCCGCCAAGCGATTCGGTGTGAGGCACCCGCGCGCACCTCGGGGCGGGCACGGTTTTTCAGACCACTGTACACCAGCAGACGGTGACCACGGATGCCTCCCTGGAGGGTTGGGGAGCACACACCGGAGATCTTAACGCAAGAGGCCTTTGGCTCCCAGAGGAGAGGTCACTCCACATCAACATCCTGGAGCTCCGAGCAGTGTTCTGGACTCTCAGGTCGTTCCTCCCGTCCTTCAAGGGCAAGCTGGTAAGGGTCTTCACCGACAACACCACCACAGTGTTCTGCATCCGGAAGCAGGGAGGAACCAGGTCCCCGACCCTATCCAAGGAGGCCCAGGACCTATGGCATTGGGCCGTTGCCCAGGGGATGTTTCTGGTGCCCTTCCACCTAGCAGGGATAAAGAACCCCATCGCCGATTCGCTAAGCAGGAAGCTGCGCTCATGCCACGAGTGGGAACTGCGTCCAGACCAAGTGGATCGGCTTTTCCGACGATGGGGCAAACCCCAGATCGACCTGTTCGCGACGGCGGCAAACTCAAAGTGCCAGAGGTTTCCCCAGCCGAGGAGCATGGGTGATGCTTTCTCGTTCCCCTGGGACGGCCTGTTCCTGTATGCGTTCCCTCCGTTGCCGTTGCTACTGTGACTCGTCAACCAACTCAAGAGGTCCCAGTGCAGGATGATCCTCGTCGCACCGGCGTGGCCGAGACATATCTGGTTCCCGGACCTTCTGGACTTGTCAGCGTCCCCCCCAGTCAAACTATCAACGGACGCAGATCTTCTCTCCAGAGAAGGAGGCGCCATCCTCCATCACGATCCAGGATCGCTGAACTTGCAGGCCTGGCTCCTGCGGCACTAGAGTTTGGAGGTTACGATATCCCGGCTGACTGCAAGGAGGTGCTTGCAAAGGCCAGGGCGTCCTCAACTCTCAAGTGCTATGGACACAAATGGAAGAGGTTCTCTGTCTGATGCCGTGCACAGAAGATTAACCCTCTGCGAATTACAGCCACTCAAGTGCTGCCGTACCTGCTGTTGCTTGCCAAGGCGGGGCTGGCTTATGCCTCCATCAAAATACATCTGGCGGCGATCTCCCGCTACACCAGAACTACGGGGCGATCATCTCTGTGGTCTCATCGCCTGGTGAAGGAGTTTATGAAGGGACTGTTACGTTCATTCCCGCAGGTGAAGGCTCGGGCCCCGGTGTGGGAGCTCAACGTGGTGCTGACCAGGCTCATGGGAGCACCTTTCGAGCCTCTGCCCGGCCGTCCGAGAGCCCATTCGACCAGAGCGATCGATGCTACCACGGCGTTCTTGTCTGGTGTATCCCTGCTGGACATCTTTAGGGCTGCTACGTGGAGGTCGACGCACACCTTCACGAGATTCTACTGAGTCAACCGGGATTCCAAGGAGGAGTCAAGGGTCGGCCAAGCAGTGCTACGCAACCGGTTCGCCTGAAGGTGGGCCTGGTGAGGAGGTGAGACTTGCTTAATGTTGAGTTTATGTAATGCTTAATGTTGAGCTTACCTGTAACTGTTGTTCTCCAGCATGGGTCTGGCATGGATTCACATGCAAACCCTCCCTCCTACCCCTCTGCGGCTCTTCACTTGGTCATACTGCCACTTTACGTGCTACCAAATCTGAGGATGGCTGCCAGTGGAGGGGCTTAGGGAGAGGGCAGTCATTGGCTGGGGGCAGTATGACCCAGAGACCAGTGATAGGGTACTACTAAGAAAGACAGATCAGAAACAAAACTGATACTGATTTTTTCTTTACCGAGGATTCCCAGCCTGACGACGGGGAATATTCATGAGCATGTGAATCCATGCCAGACCCATGCTGGAGAACAACAGTTACAGGTAAGTAACTTGTTCCTTATGTACTTGGATTTAAAGCACTACCACTCAGCTCTTATCCATAGGCATTGAGCACACTGCTTACTACAGCTGCACCCAAACACAGTCTCACGGTGCGCTCTTGTTTGTCTTCTCACCAGGTACTTCTGCCCTCCTCGCTGGTTATTAAAAAGTAAGAGGCAGCCACACCTCTCCAATTAGGACACACCTCTTGCCACGCGCATGTGTTACGAATAAAGGGAACTTCTAGCTGCAGCACTGGCTCAATTGCTGTGCCAGTCAAACCATTCCTCTGTCTGGGCACACCTTCTTGCACCAGTACTGCCTGCCACAAAGACTGGATCACTTCCAGCTCTCTACGTAGGTCTGCTCTAATCCTCTGCTTCAACCCCAAATCTCCTACAGTGTGCAGACCCGCTTTTTTTTCTGAACAAGGCTCCGGAACCTAAGAATCACTCATGCCTGCAGATCAATAGACACTATGTTGGGACGCTTGCCAGTCACAGTAGCAGGGCCTCGGGCTTCCTCAGTCAAGCTTCACCACGGTGCCTGCAGGAGCACCTCTGTCTGGGAACCCACATCACAGACCCCTTCTTGCACCAGTACTGCCTGCCACAAAGACTGGAGCACTTCCAGCTCTCCTCATAGGTCTGCTCAAATCCTCTGCTTCAACCCCAAATCTCCTACAGTGTGCAAACCCGCTATTTCTTCTGAACAAGGCTCCGGAACTCTAGAATCACTCATGCCTGCTGATCAATAGGCACTATGTTGGGTCGCTTGCCAGTCATAGTACCAGGGCCTCGGGCTTCCTCAGTCAAGCTTCACCACAGCGTCTGCAGGAGCATCTAGCACTATTATGCTCAGAGGATCCACCCGATCTTTGATTTGCTGGAACCAATTAAGTTCAAGGTACCTGGGAAAGGAAGGTTGTGAAGGATCTTTCGTTTGGCACATCTCTTTAAGTCAACTGCCCATCACATTACCTCGTTCATGGGAGATATGTCTAATCCAAATGTTGACGGGCCATCAAAATCTCAAAACGAGCTGTAAATTACTGTAAGTACCTAAAGATGTCCAGGTTATCTAGTCAGTTGTTTTTAAAGCTAAAGTGTGTGCAAGTGAATATGTGTTTCTGATGTTTGTTAATCTGCTTAGAATCACATGCTGTGCATAGGTCCGACATCCAGTGGTCACTGCGGAGTATTGCATTTTGTTTTTCGTAGTCGAAAAAGGGGACGTCGACAAGGCGTGTCTGTAACACTATCCCTATAGTGACGTGCGTTGTACCCACAATCCCTCACGCGTCGAGGTCCCTCAGATTGTTTTTTTCCGCCCAGTTTATGGTCGCCTTTCGCGGAGCTCCTAGAGAGACATTGCTATACTTGCCACGGACCTCGGTCCTTTTGTCATAACTTAATATACTGATAACGATCCCTCCCCCTCGACGTTAGCTGTGAAGCTGTTTCTCCGCCGAACTGATTTTCGACGGAGAGGAAGAGCGGAGGAGATCCTTCGGCGCTGCCGAACACGTGGCCTGGCCTCGACGGCCAACTTACAGTAGGGAGAGTGGGGGTTAGAACTTTGTCTCTTCTCTTTGAGAATGTCTTTCTTTCTCCCCTTTCTTTCCCTTGGGGTTGTTATCGCCAGCTATTATTGCCTCAGCTATGGAGAGGACACCATTTAAGTTTTGCCCACGCTGCAGGGGCAAATATACTTGGAAAGATAAGCACAAGCTCTGTAATCGTTGCTTACCCCTCGATCACATAGAGAACAGCTGCGCAGCCTGCAAGCTCTTAAAACCCAGGACTCTTAAAGAACGTAGGGTTAAGAGGTGGGCGGACTACGCGATGTCGAAGTCAGTTTCCTCACCCGCTGCCGCTGTTACTGAAAGTGACGAGGAGTGCGATAACTCGACGTCCGTTTCGGAAGTCATGAACCCCCAGAAGGAGCGCTCCCGCTCCTCGTCGTCCGTCCCCGGCCCCGACGGGCTCGGCTCACGCCCTGCTTATGGGGATGAACACCCCGGCGACAAGGACGCACACAAACCCCATAAGGCTAAACACACTACCCACGGCTCTTCTTCGTCGAGAACGAAGGATCCATCAGCGCCGAAGGGGACGCAGGGCACTCCGGCGTCTACCGCAGACCGTAAAGGTCACAAGCCCCACCCGCAAACGCAGCCGCGACCAGCGATTGGGCTTCCATCTAACACGGGCGCTACCCCAAAAACATCCGACGCAACGCTCCATAGAGCGACCGTCGAGGTACAACGCGCAACGCACACAACGTCGACACCAGAGCCCTCGACGGACAAAATCGTGGTCGAGAGCCTAGCGAGAATTGTCGCTGAGGACAAACGTACGCGGACGACGAAACAAACGTCGAATACCGCGTCGAAAAAACATAAAAGTAGCCAGGAACTGCCCCTTTCTCCAAAGGACGCTTCCGAACTACCTGAAGGCTTTTCAGAAGGAGACGGGAACCTCTCGTCGACGTTGTGGGAGCGTTCGAAACGATTCGAAGGCGAAAACACTAATTTCCCCCCTCTAGACTATTCAGGGGTACCCCATGAGACCCTTGAAAGACTCCATTCTTGCATGGAGAAAATGGAAAGGTTTCTAGGAAACCAAGACCCACCCACTCACAAAAGACAAAGAGAATGGCCACAGGATGACCCTAGAGTCAAGATTCCTAGACTGGTTGACCTCACTGAGGAGGAGCAATACCTCCAAGAAGATGAGGAGTGTTTGGGTGGAGAAGAAGAGGTAGAACTTGAGGAAGAGGGGTTCGAAGAAGATCCTTACACCACTGCTACAGGTTTTGAAGAGGATACAGCTACCTCGCAGCCCTGGCATTCACCGTCAGTGCAGCCTTGGCAATCCCCATCAGTACATTCAGACCCTGATGCCTTTCTCCCTTCTCCTCTCAAGGATTCACATGGGAACTCCTCTCCCATAGATGACCAACCTTCCCTCAATGCACTATTGCGCAAGGCAGCAGCGCATTTTGAAATTGATACAGGGGAAACTCTTCCAGACATCGACTTTGTAGAAAAAGTCATCAAAGAAAAAGCCCCTGTTAGCCAATCTATTCCACTCCTGGCTTCTATTAAAAGAAGAATTTCTCCTTCCCTTACTAACCCAGTTTTAGTAAGAGGGGTCAACCCTAGAATAGAAAAGCTCTTCAGCCCTTCATCCTCTGACCCTTTATACATCAGAGGACACTCTATTCCGGACTCCCTTGTGGTTACCAACACAAGAAAAAGAGCAGGGGTGCCACTATCCACTAGTGAAGCACCTCCAGACAAAGAAGGCAAAAAACTCTACGCACTGGGGAAGAGAATCACGACCTCCGCCGCCTTCTCTACTAGAATTGCTAATAACAACTCACTTTTAGCTAGCTACGCAGATGCACAGTGGAACAAGCTGCGCAGCGAAGCAGAGGAAGCACCTGAACCTCTGCGTTCTCGCCTGCTAGCTATAATATCAGAGGGCACACTGGTAAACCAGGGCATCGTTAAGAACTCCCTAGATGCCGCTGAGACGGCTGGCCGCTCCCTAGTGCAGGGAATACTTCTCAAACGCCACGTTTGGCTACGCAATTCAGGTTTTAAGCCCGAAACCCAAGCCTCCCTCATAAATAAACCCATTGAACAGACGCATCTGTTTGGGAAAGCAGTAGATGAGGCCCTAGAACATGCTAAAAAAGAGTTTGATACCATCAAGACTCTTGATCAAATTTCTTGGCCCCCTAACAGGCGAGGCTATGGTAATAAACGCTCCTTTCGTGGCCAAAGACAGCAGCAGAACCAACAACAACAATATTACTCTGGCTCCAACTGGCCCACTAACCAGGGTAACACCCAGTTCAGTCAAAGAGGCCAACGCCGTGGCAGAGGAAGAGGTCGTGGCTCCAGCCCCAGAGGTTCCACGCCCAATACCAGCAAATGACCCGAAAATTCGGGTCCCCTCCCATGCATCACCGGTCGGGGGCCGGCTAACATCGTTCCTTTCAGCATGGGAGGGAATCACGTCAGACCGTTGGGTATTATCCACCATAGCCCACGGATACTGCATCGAGTTCAACGGTTCCCCGAAGTACAAACCCCCACGGAACCGACGCATGACACCGCAACACCTCTCCATTCTTCTTCAAGAGGTGGAAGAACTACTGAAGAAAGAAGCTATAGAGCCCGTCCCCCTATCACAGGTAACAGAAGGTATTTATTCAGTGTACTTCCTTGTACCCAAAAAGGACTTAACCATGCGCCCTGTATTAGATCTGCGCCCAGCGAACATATTTGTCAAACCCCAAAAGTTTCGTATGGTGACCTTACAGGAGGTAATCCCACTGTTATCACAAGGGGATTACATGACAACACTGGACATGAAAGATGCATACTTTCATATTTTAATGTTGACATCGCACAGAAAATACCTCAGCTTCAAGATAGAGGACAAACACTACCAGTTCAGAGTACTACCCTTCGGGATAGCATCTGCACCAAGGGTATTCACGAAAGTACTGGCAGTGGCAGCGGCCCACCTGCGCAGATTATCCATCCCGGTATACCCTTACCTCGACGACTGGCTCATAACAGGGGATTCTTACGAAACATGCTTCTCCAATACCCAAAAGACCGTAGACCTTTTGTCCCAACTGGGCTTCTCCATCAACGAAAAGAAGTCCAGCTTAGACCCCAGCCAAATCAAACAAATCCTAGGGGCTCTAATCCGAACAAAGGACGGCCTCGTATTCCCCTCCAACGAGAGGGTCCAAAACTTGCTGTTTCAGATTCCCCATTATGTAGCAGGCCGAGAGGTGACGGTACGCAAAGCAATGCGCTTGCTAGGGATGATGGCGTCATGTATTTATTTGGTACCTCACGCGCGCCTGCGCATGCGCCCAATGCAAGAGTGGCTCTACAGCCAGTGGTGTCAGGCCAGTGGACAATGGGACGATCTAGTGGTGGTCTCGCAGGCCTTGGTTCTCTCGCTGCGGTGGTGGACAAAAGAAAACCTGTTATTAGGGAAAACTTTTGCCACACCCGCAGTGGAAGCCACTCTAACCACAGACGCATCCCTTACAGGATGGGGGGCTCACCTATCCCATCAGACGGCCCACGGAGTTTGGACTCCGAGCTTAGCATCCAAGCATATAAACCTGCTGGAACTACTAGCGGTGTTCAAAGCACTGAAAGCCTTTCAGAAACAGCTACAAGGAAAGACAGTGGTGGTCCTCACAGACAGCACCACAGCCATGTACTACCTCAACAAGCAAGGAGGCACTCACT
This sequence comes from Ambystoma mexicanum, assembly GCF_040938575.1. NCBI lineage: Eukaryota > Metazoa > Chordata > Amphibia > Caudata > Ambystomatidae > Ambystoma > Ambystoma mexicanum. Next base: position 579,346,906 of record NC_090927.1, on the reverse strand, counting down.
CTCCAGGACTGTCCAAACTGTCCCAGAATATATGGAAGTGGGCTCTCAGACACAACATGTTCCTACTATCACAACATGTACCAGGGGAACTCAATCTTCTAGCAGACAAACTCAGCAGAGACTTCCCCCTGCCCGGAGAGTACGAATGGCAATTACACAAAGACATCGTCTTAGACGTCTTCACTCAATGGGGATTCCCGGAAATAGACCTGTTCGCAACTCTGGAAAACTCACAATGCCAAAGTTACGCCTCCAGGTACCCCCAGAACCAGTCCAAGGGGAACGGTCTGTCGATTCTATGGTCAGGGAAATTTGTTTACGCCTTTCCCCCGACTCCCCTTCTCAACAAAGTGGTGCACAAGATGCATCAGGAGCAGGTTACAATGATACTAGTGGCCCCAATGTGGGCCCGGCAGCCATGGTTCGCTCACTTGATGGAGATGTCCCTATCTCCCCCAGTGAAACTTCCCTGCCCGTACAACATGCTGTCACAAGACAAGGGCAGAACACTGCATCCATGCCCTCAGACCATGAACTTAGCAGCCTGGCTCCTGAGATCATAGAATTTGGACATTTACAACTCCCACAAAGATGTATGGACATCCTCAGGGAAGCCAGAAAACCTAATACTCGACACTGCTATTCTAGCAAATGGAAAAGATTCGTTATCTGGTGTAGAGGTACTAGCATCAACCCAGTTGACTGCTCTCCTACTGACATTATTGTATACTTGACCCATTTACTGGATTCAGGTTTAGTGTTCAATTCCATTAAAGTCCACCTAGCGGCACTTTCTGCATACACCACTTCCCAACTTAAAGTGTCGTGGTGGAAGATACCAGTTATCAAAGCCTTCATGGAGGGGGTAAAGAGGATACACCCTCCGATAGCTAACCCAGCTCCCGGATGGGACTTAAATGTGGTACTTTCCAGACTCATGGGCCCTCCCTTCGAACCCATGCACAAGGCAACTCTTAAAGATATCACCCTTAAGACTGCTTTCCTAATAGCTATCACCTCCATTAGGAGAGTAAGTGAACTACAGGCTCTTTCTGTACTAGACCCCTTCGTAACAGTTCACAAAGATAAGGTGGTTCTACGCACACACCCAAGGTTTGCACCTAAATTCATCTCGAAATTTCATGTAAACCAAACTATAGAACTACCAACGTTCTTTCAAAACCCTTCCAGCTCGGGAGAAAAAAGTCTGCATACACTAGATGTACGCAGAGCTGTCATGTTCTACATGGAAAGAACCAGACCACTGAGAAAGACTAATCAGTTCTTTGTCTCGGTGGCAGCAGGAAGAGAAGGAGATGCGGTCTCAAAATCCACTATATCTAGATGGATTGTTCAATGCATCACTCTCTGTTACACTCTTGCTAAGAGAGAGCTACCCTTCAAGCCAAGAGCACATTCCACTCGAGGCACGGGGGCTTCCATAGCATTCATTGCAAATGTTCCCCTTGAGTCCATCTGCAAAGCGGCAACCTGGAGTTCTGTGCACACCTTTACAAAACACTACTGTCTAGATGCACACTCTAGATCTGATTCCCAGGTTGGGCAGGCAGTATTAAGACATCTTTTCTCTACTGTTCCTTCTCATAACCCACCGCCAACTCCGGGTACTGCTCGCTAGTCTATGCACAGCATGTGATTCTAAGCAGATTAACAAACATCAGAAGACAATGCATTACTTACCGTAAAAGCATTTCTGATGGTTGTATCTGCTTAGATTCACATGCGCCCACCCTTCCTCCCCGCTCGGATGGAAGGAACATAGACATCCTTTTATATATATTTCTCTCTTTTCTGTACTCACTCACGGCAAAAGGCTCCCTCAGGGCAGAAAAATACAAACAGAGGGACCTCGACGCGTGAGGGATTGTGGGTACAACACACGTCACTATAGGGATAGTGTTACAGACACACCTTGTCGACGTCCCCTTTTTCGACTACGAAAAACAAAATGCAATACTCCGCAGTGACCACTGGATGTCGGACCTATGCACAGCATGTGAATCTAAGCAGATACAACCATCAGAAATGCTTTTACGGTAAGTAATGCATTGTCATACTTTTCATTCGTAATAGACCTAGTACAAAGTCTTCTATCCACCTATTACGAATGACGGGCGTGCAAAAACATGCGTGCACGTGCTTTTAAAGTAATTGCTAAATGTTTCGGGTAAATGTAGGTGTTTATAGTACATTTACAGCTCCTTTTGGGATGATGTCCCCATCTCAAAACAAGCTGCTAATTCTTCTTACATACCTAAAAATGGCCCACGCATTTTGTTTTCATTTCTTCAAAGCTTAACATTATATACAGGTGAGTATTTGCACACATATTATTAGTAACAGATATAGTGAAAGTGCTTCCGCCCACGCTTTGGACAGATGTTTTTGTACAATGTCTACCAGTGTACAGCAATGACTTAAGTGCCAGTGAGGGATCCACCTGCAAAATGTAGCCGCACCTTTTTGAAAATAGTCACACTGACGACTGTTTTCTCATGCATAGTCACTAACATACCTTTACAGTCATATACCCTTGAGAAATGGGCCTTTCTACTGCCAGGTCTGGCATTTGAGCATGTTCGTATGCACTTTTATGAAGCGTTACAGAGCATTATATAAAGGGAGTCTCAATTTTTCCCATTTAGGCTTCCATATTGTTATTACTCTTCTGACCTAGAAGCCGTTTTAACCCATGGCTACCATTGAACTTAAACTGGTTGCCTGGATGTCTGTCGTAAGCTTTGCACAGAGAATTGTATTCTCTTTGTAGTTCTACTGTGGCAAAGAAACAATGCCAATACATTCTGAGTTACTCCCTTCTCAATGCAGCAAGTAGCATGGCACTGAGCTGGCATAGTTGAGATAGAACCAGCTACAGAGCAGCTAAATCCTAACATAGAAGAGTTGCTGCACCCAGGAGTGGCTGGAGGAAGCCAAGTCATTGCTGAGGACTCCTTAAACCCAAGATAGTTATTTGGATATATGAAAACGTTCACTACCTATATCTGGGGGCAGTGGACGCAGTGGTCATGGGGGCGGGCTGCCACCACTCGCCGTGTGATGCTGGGCCTGGAGGAAGGAAGAACGCTGGACATCCTCTGGACCAACGCATTTTACCCCAGGGCCAAGGAAAGGCATAGCATGGTGCAGCCTACGGATATTTGCCTTACCCTTTTAAGCTCTCCCTGGGTGCTGCGAGTGGCTCAATGCCCAGCCCCCTCAGCACAGACATTTCCAGCATGAGAAATCAATATAGGGAATTGCAGACCCAAACCTGTACCAGCCATCAGAAGTGTCCTTACTCCCAAAGAAGGCGACTCAATGGGAGGGGTAGGCCCCTTTCTGAGGAGCAGGTAAATTGGCAGAGGCGTGGGAGCAAGGAGTTGCTAAGTGGGGCATGGAGGCTTTTGGAAGGAGAGGGGGTGAAGGAAGGAGCATGGTGAGCGAGATACTGTGTGTGGGAGCAGGAGAGTGGGGGAAGAGACAGTGAGACAAAAGGGAGGCAGAGGCTGACGAGGAGTAAGCGAGCAGAGTGGAAGGGGCAAAAGAATACTGATGCAAAATGGTAAAGGAAGGAGCCATGGGAGGAAAGAAGGGATTGCAAATAGGAAGGAAGTTTAGAGGAAAGGAGACAGCGAGGCATTGGAGAGGTGGTCTGAAGTGCCGAAAAAAGAGAAGTTAATAAGGATAAATATAGATGTTTTGGCATTAGGAAGGTCAGTGAAAGGAACATCAAGGAGGAAGTTGGAAGGAGATATGAGAGTGAGATGAGGGGAGGGAGACTGTTGGCCACGACTGCCCCTTTAAATGTAGCAAGCATTTACGCACCTCCAAGTAATGCAGGAATTTGGCTGTATTTCTCTGGATCCCAAATCCAAGAAAATCAAATCCCATGATCAAGCTGCCATACAACACTGCACTTGTGTTCACCCCCTATTCCCAAAGATCAGATTAATTTCCAAGTTTAGAAGAACTTTGCTTGATTTGTTTTGCATTCAAGCACATGAAAGTGCAATTCAAGTTAGATGGCAGCAGACACATCAGCGATTGAGCAAATGCAGGCGTCTTTGGTCTGTGGAGTCCATTCACACCACCAGAGGTGAGACTGTTTGGCATTTAGAAATTAGATGTATAAACCTGTATCCTGTGTGAAACAATTACTTGAAGTACTTTATCATATCATACATTTTTATTTACCTTGTTTCTTTCAGGATTGATGGTATTGTTATAAAACCCAATGGATGAATTTTTTTTAAAACATTATTTTTTAAATCAAATTATTTTCATGCCTTTAATTGTAGGCTTCCATTCATCATTTGCATGCCATGATTCCACCCAAAGCCCCACTCCATCAATCCAGCCACTCACACCCACACACACAGGAGGGGGGGTGCCAGAGTGTTTGTTTCCATTATAATGGAAGGAATCTTGATAGATAGCCAGCAGTGATAGCTGTTCTCAGAAACGTTCAAAAGAATGCTTGGTGTAGCTCGGTGCCCAACACCTCAGATGGTTCACATCTATCATTCAGGGCATGGCATAGCCTCCACTGTAAATCGAGCACACCATGCCCATAACCCCGGTTACTTTTTTCATGCACTCAGCCATCAATTTTCTCTGAATGCTTCAAATAAAATGTATTATTGCTCCATCTTGGAACCATCATGTAAACCATTGAGGATTAAGCGATGCAGGGGCTGTAATGTGAAGTTGTCACTGACTGAATTGTATAACATTTGTTTGTGGTGCTTCTGTGTGGATCATGTCGTTGGGCAGTGTCGTTCCTTCCAGGCGATGAACCCTAAGACACTCAGAGAATGGGTCGCAAATTAGAGCTAACCTCCCCACCCCGCGCCCCTTTCAAATCCCAGACTCGTACTCCATCTAAATAGAAATCTTCGGCGATAGATACATGCGGGTTGTGGGAGGGAGGGCAATTCCTGAGAAGTAGTAAAATAAGCAGCACACTAAGGATGAGAGTAGGGAATCCACTGACTCACAATTGTAAGGCATCCTTTCCAACTGAAAGCACGACCCAGGAACAGTACGAGGAATTGAAGACCCAAATACTGGAAATATTCTCCAAGACCTTGACAACCACTGCTTCAGCCTCAATGGCAGTGTTGGGGCCCCTCTGACTTTGTGACCGGTAAAGGTACCCACAAGGGTAGTGACCACATGCCCCAGAGCTCAGCTCTTCCTTCTCCCCAGAAAATCTTAGCGGTTTGTTCTGCACTGAGGTTTATCATCACCCCTTAGGCGCCTGCTTTGCACAAGCATGTTACCGCCATTGCCAGAAACGCACAATTGGTGGAATGCTACGCTCCTGAATATAGGGCACAGTACTTACAAACCATGGCAGCCATTTATGATGAGGAGGGCAACCTTATCACAACAGGTTATTGTTAGTTATTAATTAACTTTATAGTGCAATACAAGCTCAAACAACGGAATGGAGCTCTGTACAGGTCATAAAGCAACATCAACATACACAGGATGACATTTTCTGGTGGACCCTTGAAGTTCTTAAAGACCCGACCAACACACAGCGGTCACTACTTCACAAAGAGGCATGATGGATTCACTGCATGCAGACCCATGTATCAGGCCTTAATGGCCAGTTACTTTTACAATACTGTCCCCTGTACGGAATCTCTTTTTTTAACCATTAGGACACACAAAGTGAGTGCTAATCCTCTGTCTTTATGAAGTAGGAAGACCAAGACTAGCGACCTAGGCCTCCATTTTTCAATTTATTGTCCAATTTCATATTTCAATTTTCTAATATTTTCAATTTGTATTCATTATCCCAGAAGGCTCATAGCAGGGGCCACCTGAATGCAATGGTTGTAATATACAATGGCAACCCCCGCACTACACCACAAGGTCTTATTGACACACACCAATCATCATTAGCATTATTATTATTCACCTCATTCGCATATATGGACAACACGTGACTAACACGACAACGACTGTACTTATGACACCTTTTTCTGAGTCTATTCCAAATAATAGATGCTATCAGGTGCTCATATTAGTCCCCTTGGTTACATACTGCCTGACTTTTACAGCCAGGAAACTTAGCACCACAACTGGTGCTTTTCACTCTTCTCTTCACCCATTTCCCCATGAGCCCTCCCTTACTCATGATATGGCAAAAAGCAAATACAATATCAAGAACTCTGACGCCAGTTATCCGACACTTTGCCACGCCACAAGCAAGTTCCAGCAGTGCAGAAATCTGAGACTCGTCCTCGAGAAATGTCTTTCAGGTAATTTAAAATTGAGTGATCATTTATCCACCTGTGAGGTTTTAAACACTGGAACAGCAGCTTACACCATTATATATTCAGCGGTTTGAATCGATGGTTGGAAAAGAGAACCCAAATAATAATTTGCATGTACTTCACGTACAGTAAACAATGTCTTTTAACATCCGTGCACACTTTTTAGGTGGTGGTACCGCACAGCGTGAATTATGAGCGCGCACAGAAATCAATCACATCTTTTCCATTCATAGACATCCAGCTGAATCGCTTCACATCCGGAATACCTTTCAGTCCCCCTCTTCAGATTTAGCACCTCCCTTTTTTTGCCCAACATGTGGTGAGTTTAGCTCAAAATGGTTTCATTTTTTAATCGCAGCTGTTTATGCTTTTAACCAATTCCACAAGTTTTAACAGTTGTACATCCTTTGGCATCTTTGCGGACAGGGTCACATAAACTTTCACGGTCCTGATGAAGTTGATCCATCGCGATACCGCCGAAACGTCTGCTTACAATCACATATTAGCACATGTAGCCCACAGTCTACCGGTCGACGTTGACTCGGCTGCAGAGTGCATTTTCACAGAACTGGAGTTTTGAGCCACTCAGCGACATATAAACAAGTCCCTGGTATCCAGTCATGCAATACATGCAGACACACTATAGAGATCCTCAAATAGTTTGCTTTGTCTACATATAACTGATGTGCATCGACCAAAGCACAGTTCTCTTCATCCATGTTTTAAATCTGTATAACAAAACAAATGTTTAGATGGGCATCACACCAACCATATGGTACGAATGTGGATTTGGCAATGTTTAAGTGTTTTGGATTGCACCTTCTCTTTTGCCTAATGTAATGATTTTTCGGATTCATGAAGTAAATCATGTTGTGCCTACTGTACAATTGTGACTCCAGTAATTAATTTGCATAATTACGTTGTTGCTTTTTGACACAAATGTACACCTTTGGGTGCAGAAATTAACCCACATAATTGTTTGAAGTAATTAGATGTATGATTAATGTAAAAAAAAGATAGATTCTTTGGTCAAGAGAAGAATTTAATAGACAAGACTGCCCAACTACCTTTCATTGATTGTATGGAGCAAATTATTTTGAAGTATGATAGGAACACTTACGTACTGATTATTGCCGCCCACCCCAGTTCCTAGCCTTTGGGGATCAGCCATTCAGTTTCACACAGGTCACAGGTCATAAAGCAAAACATTGGTAGAAAGAATTTAACAAGTCATAAAAACAGTGATGAATATCACAGTACAATATACCGATGGGGTTGCGCACAAGAGAGCTGGAATCTTAAGTTACACCATGTCGTTGTTGGAACAGTCAGGCCTTTAGTTCTTTCCTAAACTGAAGACTTTAAGCAGTTCAGATTGACACCGGAATGGAGTTCCAGAGGACCGGAGCGTAGCATCAGAAGGACTATGCCAAGTTTACAGTCAGGTAGGCCGGCATAGCCGTGGTGGTTGCCTTGTAGGTGAGGCGTACGAATTTGAACCAGATTCTCATTGGGACGGGAAGCCACTGTAATTTGTTTTAGGTGGGAAGGGTGTGGTCCAATTTCCTAAAGTCTATGGAAAAGTAAGCAGCGTGTGGTGGGCCTGCACCATTGTTTGGAAGTCGTGGGGCAGGAAGGGCGTGATGATCTTGTAGAGTAGAGTAGAGGGATCCATTACCAAGCCTTTTGAGCATTCTTTGCGATTTGGTGTTGGAATGTTTGATTCAAATCCACAGTGAAGTGGGTGTGGTGCGGTTTGAAGCAGCCCAAGGGCATTTTGTACAGCCACCTGTGTATTGGTTCCTAGTTTAAAGGGGTGGCAAAACAGAACAATTTCAGTCTTCATGGGGTTGAGTAGGCACTTGTCAACCACGTTTGAAAGGTTGCACGGCAAGCAATATCTTTCGGGCCCTTGACCTTTGTGTACAATAATGTATCGCAATATTGGGGTCATCTAGGAGTAAGCCCAGTGTTTCCATATTGAAGTTAAAGACGATCAGTGAGCGAGTGGAAGTGACTCCAAATGTAATGGAATGGATTGGTGTTTGAACCTGAGGGGGGCCCCACCTGCACAACCTATGTCTGCATGATAGCCAGGATGTGAACCATTACAGGACACTGACAGATAAACCCATCCGCTGATCAAAGAGCGTGAGTAGTGCGTGAGACTGTGTTAATCGCAGACATGTAGTCTAGGCGGACTAGCAAGCAGAAGTCCCATTTATCAATAATCTGAAGAGCGACGTCGACGAACTGGATGGCGGCTGTTTCAGTACTGCACTTGAGGCGGAACCCGTCTTGGTAATACCAGAGCAGACAAACTTGCTCGATTTTTGTAAGTAGCAACTAACTACCAAACATCCTTTCCAGAACCGTATGGAACAAGTCGGCATCCTCAACCTGGTGGAGGAAATTTGATGGATGGTGTAAGAGAAAAGAGCAGGATTCTTTGTTATGGCCTGTTTCTATGGATTTACAGTTTCTTTTGTACCTGGTCAGGCAGGGGTCTGTAGAATGATACTGTTAAAGGTTCACTTGCACTGATTCCTTTATTCAAGAGAACCCTGGAACCAGGTTCTTACTTTACTATGCCAATAGTTGCTCAGTTTTTGAAGACCTCATTTAAAACCTTCCATCCAATTCAATTTGTGGTTGCAGCTTGGGACCTTAACTTACTTTTGACCTTTATGATGTGGTATGCCTTTGAACCCATGCATTCTTGTTCTCTTTGACTTCTTGTTTTAGGATGGTATTTTTAGTGGTGCTTATATCCACCGGGCATGGGAGTTTCAATCCCTATTGTATACCATATACCCTGTTTTCAAAAAAGAAAGTCATCGTAACAGTGAGTTAGACTGTCTTTTTTGTTGAAGGTAGTTTTAGATTTTCATGTAACTCAAAATAAATGTTTCAGTATTGTATCCTCTGCCCCTCACCCTTTCTAGGAGGAAGAGTGTCTGCATAGATTGGATTCTCAGGGAGATTTAAGCTTTAACATAGCCAGGACAAGATCTTTTTGACAAAATGACTACCTCTTTATCTCTTTTGCTCAGGCCATCATTTATTGGATTACATCACCTTGGCTAGTTCTCTACATTTAAAGGTGCTATGTGATGGTAGGGAAGGAGTTTCCTCAAGGACTCCGAACCCACTCTAGAAGAGGAGCAGCTGCCACTTCGACATTGCAAAGGATCGTCCCATGGCAAATATTTGTCAAGCAACATGGTCTTCCTCGTATACATTTTCTAAGCACCTTTTGGATTTGCAGGATGTTTGTTTTGGAAGAGCTATTTGATTTAGGTACCATTTTGCTCTCTATCTTCTAATAAGAGATTAGGTGCTGTTTTGAGATGACAAATCTGTGGGAGGATGCAATCCATCAAAAGCGAGAATTATATATCATGTAATGTTCTTTTTTTGGATTGTCCTCCCTCGGCCTCCTTGTTGTTCATCCATCCAACCCAAAAAAAGTCAAGTGGTAACTGTGTTTCCTTTTGGTCTAAATTTCCCCAGCCTAGCTTCTCCCTCTGCTGCTGAGCACAAAGGGAAAAATCTACAACTGAGGTGGTGGAAGCTGTCACATCCAGGATCACAGCTAGGGAACTAACTCAATTTTAAGGCTGGTTTTGTATACATTCCCACTAAACCACATCACTAGAATTGTTCTTGTTAAAAAAAAAAGGTGCAAAGCATTTATGCAATCTCCTAGATGGCTCCATTTGTAGTCTTTCAACTGGGTACAAGGTCACAGTTGCAAATGTGAGATGCTCGCTGGTTACTTCCAGATTTTATCAGTGCAATTCTTTGCGAATAAAGCCAAATGGGAGAAACATTATTTCATTAGTCTAAATTGAACAACCCTGAAATGGTAATTATATCCCATAAAAGAAATGGTGAAATTTTCTGAGAGCAGCTACTGGTGCCCGGTATCCATCAAGATGAGGAACATGTGGGACGGCAATCCATAGAAAGGACATTACATGATAAGTTATGTTGCCTTTAGAGCGCTGCCTACAATACTGTTTGAAGGGTGGGTGGTTTGTAGTTTGTCAAATTGTGTTTTTGAATAAAGCTGTGTATTTACCATCACATACTATTTTATGTTTCAGACATACAGCAAAAAGGCCTCTTCGAAAAGGAAAGACTATCAGAATGGGTCTGCAACTTCTTTGAATGGGCACACCAGCAACTACTCTTCCCTGGACAATGGTGTGAAGCAAAGGAAACAAAGAAAGGAGTGAAAACTAAACTGAGAAACCATTTTGCTATTCTGTTGGTTAAAAACATTTGATTGTAAGCACAATAGAATTTGTGCGCTGATACTTTTACAGCTGCAGTCACTATCCCTCGCTAGAGTAACGCAATTTATGTAGGATTTAACCAGTGCAGCCATGTTAGGTATTTGAGACTATAATAACAATAGATTCGATGTTCCGTAACAATGGGATGGTAGAGGCCCACGCTCGTTAGACTGTGGAAGAAAGTATTATTGTAGTAAATGACACTGCTGTTGCCTTACTAGTTAATCTGATAGGTGCTGAGTAAGTCATACCTGATTTGAAAACACTGTAATCTAAAATTCATATTTTATATACTGTGCTTGTAACTTAGCCGTAACTAGGTAAATACAGTTTGCGTAGACACGCACATGCCTTAAAGATATTTTTTAATAAATAGGGCCCAAAGCTTCTCGTTGTGTGTAACTTTCACAATGAAAATGTTCAGAGAAACTCGTGTAATTTATAACCTCTGGAGGGCACAGACTAACTGCATCATGCTAAGCTATAGTAAGCGGTCCCTCCTTAATGAATCGTAAAGGGGGAAGGCAGTGACTGTCCTGAATAAGCACTTACGTTTTTATCACCGTTCTTTTTTTTTTCTTCTTCTTTTTTTTACCTTTTAATAATTTGTATTTGTGTGAGGCGATACAAGTGTGGGCATCCCTAATTATGGATTTTTCTTACTGTACCTTTTATACTTGCAAGTCGTGACCCTGATTCAGAATTCTATGTAACCTGCCAGGAAGATTTCACCTTAGGAATGATGGCTGGGCACACCCGGTTACCCGGCACATACTGTTAGCCATCCATGTCCAGGAGTTTACATATCATAGAAACTCAAGGGTATTTTTGATCTGTTAACTATATTCCACTTAGGTTAGATATGTATATTTTTTTTTATTTCAGCACTGATGAAATAATTTATTAATGGTCTGTAAAATGTGTACTGATTTTTAGCAAATTGAAAGAGAAATCCAGAAAACTATATCAATCAAGCAAATCATGGGTGAACGACAGCCAGTTGGGTGTTAAGGGTAGAATTTCAGTTTTCTTGTGTGTTTGACCCATGTTCCGGAAAATTGTCTGCTTTGCTCCAGAAGGTGCTGGTCTGGTAAACTAGGCAGTATCTGAAGCACTGAGTGGCACCAGTCCATAGTAGTGTGCCAGTGAAACAGATCTCGTAGATCAGCTGGCTGCTAGAAACGTGAGGGCAGAACCTGCTCTGTTTCCATATTTGGAAAAACAGGTACTGTGAATTAATCCTTGATACAACTGACTCCTTTTATTTCACATTTGTGAAGCACTTTTTTCTGTTACGGACCCATGTGACTGCATAGGTTGGTATGGACCTGAAGCAGATCAGCCACAGTAAGGCAATTCTTAATTGGTGGGGTTGAAGGAATGGTAAATCAGAGAAGGGTACCCAATCCAAGCACATGTGGCCTATGAAATATGTAGCTGTTAGTTTTGCCCTCTGCCAAGAATGTTCCTATTGCACTCTCTTTGGGCCCTGGGACTTAGAGGAACAATGAAGCTGGGCGCATTTGGGTGGTTTCACGGTATGAAAAAAGCTTTTGTAAAACAAATCCCTTACTGAATAGGGTCCACATTTTGTGGCAATGCACTCTGTGTCTAAGAGATGAGTAAAAAATCCAGCGTTTGGTTTTGATGAATTCAGTTCATTCGCCTTATAAAACACACCTTTCAGTACCTTACTTGTTCAAATGAAGATTTGAAATAATATATACCAAAACAAAATATATATTCAACAAAATATGTATAATAACCCCATTTTAATAGGCAATATAAAAAAATCTATTAACTCAATGCGGCATATTGAGGCTAAATTATCCCCTTTGTCCCAGTCCACACATTCTTTCCACCTCTGCTTGCACTATACCCAGAGGGTTGTTCCTTTAACCCCTGACATCTTGATGTACTGTGAGTGTGTTGAACCAGTCTTGCAATACATAGTTCAGGATCATCCGCTCCAAAAGTTTCAATATTTTGTTTTGTATTTATAAAGTTGGTTATCAGTTTACTATGTTGGATATCTCCACATCATTTTTTAGGGGTTTAACCAGTTGTCATGTTTGCCTTCTGGACTTGTTCAAGGTCTATTTTAAAGGAGGCACATTTCTGTTAGAATCAAAGGTCTTACCCATTTATTCATTTTTATGTACTGGTTTAAAAAGTCTACATATTTCTGTGCAGCAAATTCTCTGTTGAAAATAGTGCTGTCTACCGTAAATGTGTTAGAAAGAAAGTCCATTAAGATCATTTGAATATGCCTACAATGTTAAATATTATCAACCATTAACCATTAAAACATTTTTGATCTATATTATGCAGTGTTTGTAGTGTTTTTTGCTTGTCTAATTACTGTTTTTGGACGGACTGAGGTTGGAGGAATAGCAAGACAGTGAGCCCCTTATCTACAAAACAGTAAATCAACGTTCTCAAAATGTATATACTCCTCTATTGGGTCACATAGATGACTCCTTATGACATTTAATGTTAAATGAGTTTTGAGCTATGTCGTGGGGCATTACATTTTAAGACCTCATAACCATCTTGCAACAAATTCATGTTGCCTCACGACACTAAATACCTCCCCATACAAATTCAATAGTCTAGTCTAGCAGCAGAAGAATTAACAAGAAATTGCACAAATTCCTTAAAAAGCCCCTAGCAAAGGTTAAATGGTACCTAATATCAAATTCATACTGTATGGTGGGGGGCCTAAGGGTGACATTCAGATTTTGCACAACACACTGATCGGATTGTAAACAATTTGTTCACTATGAAAGCAGTGGTGACTGTTGCTAATGTGCGGACAATCAAACCTGATCTTTCAAATCTGTCAATGCTTCAGCTATCCAGCCATAATTTGCCAGTGCTGTTGTGACTAAATTGACAAATTATCATCAATGCTGTGATCTACAAATAACACATTTTTGTGTTTGCATCATATTATGGAAAATATCTTTGCAGGCCCTGTTCATTCAAGACAGATATTATTGGTGCTGTATGATGGTGTTTGCTGTAGCATGTATTTGGATGGCTGATGGGCACAATTACTGTGCTCTAAATATAGGGACTAACTCTGTGCCCTCAATTTCTTTTCGTGTGGTGTATTATCATGTGGGTTAGCATGTTGGGTGCCTCGGATCATCTTGTGCATTCTTTTGTATATTTTTAGTGTAGTTTTGTCTCCAACCCTACTGCTCATGACTGAATAGGTGTGTTTTTTGTGTCCTGCAGTATTGTCTTTATTCTATTTTGTCCTTCCTACCATTCTGCACATGCATGTATATATGTGCACTATATATATTTCTGAGGCTTGTGGAATCTGCTTAGATCACATGCTATGCATAGGCCGACATCTAGTGGAAACTGCAGAGTATTACAGTTGTTGTTTTTGAAACTCGAAAAGAGGCGTGCCAGTAATAATATCCCTAGTGTGACGTCCACTGTACCCATGGTCTTCATGCGTTGAGGTCCCTCAGATTGTTTTTTTCTGCCATCATCGACGGACGCTAAATCGCTAAGTTCTTATTCGGCTTACGCAATTTGATTGAAAAATAATTAGTCATTCTTTCTATCCTTTAATCACCGACTTTCGACAACATCTTCAGCGGTGGAAAGGACGAACATCAGACAAAGACCGTTCGGCCTTGAAAGGCCATACCGGGCCTCGCTCCACACAGTAGGGAGAGTGGAGGGTGGACATTTCTTAGGGCTGTAAGAGAATTCATATTCCCCTTTACACTCTCTTTTTTCGCCTTGCTGCCATTCCATCTAATTATGGAAAACACTCCATTATATTCTGCCCTAGTTGTAATAAGAAGTTCCTTGGGTAGACAAGCATGGGTGTGTAACCTTTGTCTAGCACGGATCACGACGAGGGCCATTGTCGAGCTTGTAAACTCTTCAAGCCTAAAGCCCTCAAGGACCGAAAGACCAAGATTTGGGCCGACCATGCCATGCAGGCCGAGGGCGCCGTGGACGTGGAGGATGCATCCAGTGATGGCAGCATCTCCGTCTTTTCAGACAGCAAAGGCGATGGGCAACCGATCGATTCCAACGTGCTAGCCCCTGACCCAAATAGACAGGCCGATGGGGTTGCGGCAGTAGCACACTAAGCACATATCCCGCAGCCGAAAGTCGACAACACCTTCGACCACACGGCCAGACACAGTGTCAAGGGGTAGGTCCATGAGTTCCCTGGGCACTCAAGATCTCGATCGCCACACGACAGGCCCCCAAAGTCGTGTGAAAAGCGCAACACGGACGCCTTACCTAATATAATGGCTGAAATCCGAGAATCAGGACGCAGCTTCGGACCGCCACTCTGCCGAGATTCGACATCACACTCCGTCAAAATCGACGAAAAGCACCAGTTCCACAAAAATAGCCCAACTGCTCCAAATACACATCCCAGAGACGCTCCTCAAAGGGAGAATGTCGAAAAAACACTCCTCTAAGAGCCATCAATCCTCTAAGACCCACCATTCCCACAAGGAGAAGGGTAGTACACCTCACAAGGAAAAGAGTACTGATTCCCAAGGGAAGGGTACCTTACCAGGTGCTATGAGACACAAGCAACCTACTCAAGAAAAACCTCAGACTCCCATCTCTATACCTTGCTCCTCCCAATGGTCCTGTGAAGACCTTGACAGGGTAATGTGCAGAATGACTTTCATGGCAGATTTCTTTGAAAAAAATCCACAGGCAATACACATCCTGCAGAATACGCCAGCCACTAATGCTGCATCCATTTCTAAACCCCCAGCAAAGAGGCAACGGCCAGACACCCTCTTAGTCAGACCCCAGCTAGGACCAGTGAAATATGATCCCAATTCCGACACTGAACAGCAGGATACCCAAGCAGGGGAAGATCACTATTACGATGAGGAGGACGTTTACGACATAGCCTCTCCCGATCATCTTGATGCACAAGTGGCAGAGTCACCTGTGGACAATTAACCCCAGTTTAATGATATGCTCCTAAAAGCAGCGGAGCATTTCAAATCCAAACCCAGGCGATACAATTGGATAAGGTTTTGTGGAGGATATATTAGGGGATAAGAAAGCTGTTAACCAGTTTATGCCCCTCCTCCAATCTATACAAAGAAGAATACAGCCATCACTAGAAACGCCAAGCCAAACGCGGGCTTTGAACCCAAGTATTGAAAAGATGTTCCGCCCCGCTCCTATAGATCCACTTTACATAAGGGGTCAACTTAAACCAGACTCGTTGGTAGTGACCAGTACACGAAAGAGGGCAGGAACACTGCTAGCGTCATCTGAAGCACCCCCCAGATAAAGAAAGCAAAAAGCTTTACATTCTTAAGAAGAAAGGTGGCCACCTCAGCGGCCTTTCAAACAAGGATTGCAAACACCACCACTTTATTGGCAAGCTATAACTGACACAAGGGGGACGAAATTGCAACCGTAATGGCTTCAGCTCCAGAACCCCAGAAATCTCAGCTGTCCCTCACAGTAGCTGATGGCAAGGCAGTGTCCAGCTGCATCTTAAAAAACAACTTAGATGCTGCAGACAACTCAGGCAGGATCATTGCAGAAAGGACAATCATTAAACACCATGCATGGCTTTGCCAATCTGGTTGTAATCTTGAGACGTGGGCAACACTTCTCAAGATGCCAATAGAACCCAATGTCCTCTTCGGGAAAGCAGTTGAGGATGCATTAAAATCAGCGAAAGAAGAGTATGACACTCTAAAATCCCTGGGCCAGCTAACTAATAAGCCACCAGGCCAAAGAGGCGGAAGCAATTTTTGTCGTTTTTGTGGACAAAATTTGCAAAGAGATTCCGGGTATGGGCAAAATCAGGGGTCATCCAGGGGAAACAATCAGGGACAGGCCTCGTAAGGTTTCCAGAGAGGCCAGCGTAGATCACGTGGCCAGGGGAGGTCCTCCACTTCCAGAGGTGGAGCAACGCCTCCTAAACAATCACCACCTTCTTCAGGTCCCCTCGCATGCCTCTCCAGTCGGATGGCGTATAGCACACTTCACCCAAGCATGGGAGGGGATCACCTCGGACAAGTGGGTGCTATCTACCGTAGCGGGCGGTTATTGCGTGGTGTTACTTCAGTGACCCTCAAATCACCCCCGTGCCAAAAATCAACCACGAAGGAAGAACAACGCATCCTTCTAGAGGAGGTCACGATGCTGCTACTCAAGGATGCCATCGAAATCGTCCCAGCAAACCAGGTAAACCAGGGTATCTATTCAACCTACTTCCTTGTGCCTAAGAAATATCTAACAATGCTCCCAGTATTAGACCTACGCCCTGCAAACACCTATGTCAAGCCACAAAAATTCTGCATGATAGCGCTACAAGAAGTAATCCCACTGCTAAAGCGGGGGGACTACATGGCAACATTAGATATGAAAGATGCCTATTTTCATATTTCAATGTTCCCAGCGCACAGAAGATTCTTGCGTTTCAAGATAGCAAACCAGCATTACCAATTCAAGGTGCTACCCTTCGACATAGCTTCCGCTCCAAGGGTGTTAACCAAGGTACTGGTGGTGGTGGCAGCGCACCTGCGCAGGGAGGCCGTCCCAGTGCACCCCTACCTGGACAACTGGCTGATCACAGGGGAGGCTCCCCAAATTTGCAGGCAAAACACGCAAAGAACGATAAACCTTCTCCTACAATTGGGCTTCTCATTAAACGAGAAAAAAACAAGTCTTGTACCAAACACAACCAAACAGTTCCTAGCAGCTGTCATAAACACGGAAGAAGGGTTAGTCTTTTCATCAAAGGAAAGAGTCCAAAACATGTTACTGCAAATACCTCAGTATCTGGCCGGTCACCAGATAAGCAATTTGTTTGCTTGGCATGATGGCATCTTGCATTTACCTGGTCCCACACGCACGTTTGCGCATGCGCCCCATGCAGGAGTGGTTGGCGAAACAGTGGTTTCAGGCAAGCGGTCAGTGGGACGATCTAATGGTCGTTTCACCAGCACTAGTACAAGATCTTTGCTGGTGGACAAAGGAGAATCTGTTAAAGGGAAAAATCTTCCACGATCCGGCGGTCCTAGCGAAAGTTACAACAGACGCATCACTCTCCAGGTGGGAGGCACTTCACCTTCATCTCACAGCACATGGTCTGTGGACTCCCATCACGGCGCAGAACCACATCAACCTGCTGGAACTTCTGGCAGTGTTCAAAGCGCTTCAAGCATTTGAAGCACAGCTGACAAATCAATTGGTACACATCCTAACCGACAGCACCACTGCAATGTTCTACATCAACAAGCAGGGGGCACACATTCTCCAAATCTGTCCAAGCTAGCACAGAAAATATGGAAATGGGCACTCAGACAGGGGTGTTCCCATCTTCCCAACATGTTCCAGGGAAGTTCAACACCCTGGCAGACTCGCTAAGCAGAGATCTCCTACCAGAGGAACAGGAGTGGCAACTAGACACAAATGTCATAGACCACATCTTCTCACAGTGGGGGTTTACCCCACACTAGACTTTTTCGCTACAAGAGAAAACAAGCAATGCCCAGACTTCGCGTTCTGGTTTCCCCAACCAGACTCCAAGGGGAACGCTCTGTTTATGAGCTGGTCAGGGAAATTTGCTTACACTTTCCCCCAACTCCTCTAATGAGCAGGGTGGTGAACAAGATTCACAGAGAACAGATGACACTCATCCTAGTTGCCCCCATGTGGGCAAGACAACCATTGTATCCACATCTGCACAAACTAGCGATGTGCAATCCCATAAAACTCACACGCCAGACCAATCTGCTGACCCAACACGGGGGAATAACAGTACACCATCAACCTCATTCAGTGAACTTGGCAGCATGGCTCCTGAGGTCAAGTTTGTTCATCTGAATCTACCACAGAGGTGTATGGATATCCTCAAAGAGGCACGTAAGCCAAACACCAGACACTGTTATTTCAACAAGTGGAGGTGATTTGTAATTTGGTGGCAGTCTAAACAAATAAACACTGTAGAATGTACTCCATCCCACATTTTAAACTATATGCTCCACTTGTTAGACTCGGGTTAGTATTCAACTCTATAAAGATCCACCTGGCGGCTTTATCAGTTTTCACCACCTCTCAGAATAAAGTATTGCAGTGGAAAGTTCCTGTCATTAAGGCATTCATGGAGGGAGTAAAAAGGCTCCACTCTCCAATTTAAAACCCACTGCCAGGCTGGGATCTCAATGTATTACTCGCAAAGCTCCCTTTGAGCCTATGTATATGTCAAATCTTAAACACCTGATATATAAAACTGCCATCTTAGTGGCTATTACCTCCATAAGAAGAGTCAGTGAACTTCAATCATTGTCAGTGCAGGACGCCTTTTTTGTCATACATGGGGATAAATTGTTTGTACAAACACACCCTAGGTTTTCACCTATGTTCATTTCCAAATTTCACGTAAACCAATCCATTGAGCTGCCGGCCTTCTTCCAGAACCCAACAAGCTCTGCTGAGAAAAAAACTCAATACACTAGATGTAAGGTGGGCCGTCCTTTACTATGTAAACAAGACCAGATCGCTCAGGAAAACAGACCAACTGTTTGTCTCCTTAGCACCAGGCAGAGAAGGAGACCGCATTTCCAAAACTCCAATCTCCAGATGGATAGTCAAATGCCTACAGCTCTGTTTTTCATTATCAAGTAAGACACTGTCTTTCACACCAAGAGCTCACTCCACAATGGGTACAGGAGCTACTTTGGCTTTTACCGCAAATGGCCTGCTGGACATCATTTGCAAAGCAGCTACATGGAGCTAAGTACACACTTTAACTCAGCACTACTGCTTTGACACTCATTCCAAATCAGATACACAGGTGGGACAAGCAGTTCTAAAACATCTATTTGCCGCTGGACCTTCTCACAACCCACTACCTTCTCCAAGCAGTGCTCGCTAATCTATGCAAAGCATGTGATCTAATCAGATTCCACAAACCTCAGAAGGGATACATTACTCATCGTAATTGTATTTCTAATGCTTGTATCTGCTTAGATTCACATGGGCGACCCTTCCTCCCCTTGGAAATAAGGTGCATAGATGTTTATAAGAGCTTTATCTGATCTTATCTTCTTTAATACACCTGTACTCACGCAACACTTCATGCTACCTCATGTCAGAAACAAAACAATCTGAGGGACCTCGACACGTGAAGGATCATGGGTACAGTCGAAGTCACATAAAGGAAAGTACTAATGGCACGCCCTGTCGACGTCCCTTTTCTAGTTTCCAAAACAACAACTCTAATACTCTGCATCTTCCACAAGATGTCTGCCTATGCATAGCATGTGAATCTAAGCTGATACAAGAATCAGAAATACAATTATGGTGAGTAATGTATCCCATATATATATCACAGAGTCAGTTTTGGTTAACTTGAATTCTCAATAGAAATATTTTTAGGCAGCTTCAAACGTTGGTGCAGTCTGACGAATGTGCATGAAACCTTTCAGGGGAAAAGAACAGCAGATTCTGATTTTGTTTTGGTACACTTTTGTGCAGCTTCGTCATGTAAAAAGTTCAAAGCGGGAACAAAATGTACATTTTTCCATTCATTGTCTGTAGAGTACCTTTTGGTCACACCTACAGACCAGAATGCCTGAAAGATTTCCATTGAAACCTTTGTGAGGACCTAACTGTGGTCTGACTCTCAACTCTTTTGGGGTTTGGTGGACGTCCATCCAGCGTTTTCTTGTAAAAGGCCCAAAAGTAGAAAAAAACAATAAGATACCTCGGTTTGCTCAGCAGTGTCTGTGGATCGATATATGGCCAATTCAGCACATGATTGGCAACTCCATTTGGGTCAAAGAATACCCTTCCACGTGGTCGCAAAGCTTGTTCGAGGGCACTAGACTGGCTATTGGAAAAAGAGCCAATCTAATTTGTTGGAGGCTTGGAACATTTTATAAACAGACACTATTGTAGTTGTCAAACATTTAGAGGGGTCCAGTAGACTCTGATCAATACAAAATATGAAAGTGGATATATTGCAGTCCCACAACGCTGGGGAGGATGAGGGTTGCCCCACAGTTGTGGAGTATGGCCCAAAAAGCCAGTTTTTCTCTCGCAGGTCTCGCACCCCCAATTGTGGGCCTTCAGACCTATACATTCGGGTCAACCAACAGGTACACGCTCAGGCTTCAGAACTGGCCTTAAGCTCGACTGTACCCGTTGGAATGAGAACAGACACTGAGAATGGGTGTGGTGGCCATTAGTAGCCCATGGTCCCACTAGGGCCATGAAAGTGGCCCTGGGACTCTGTGTGGTGGCAAAGTGGCAACTGGGCATGACTGCAGGTTAAAGAAAAGATATGACTAAGCATTATAAACACCAGGGAAATTCAGTGAAAATGTGTTAAAAGGATCTTATGTTTAAAGCATGAAATAACAAAACCACAAAATCACCAGTCATGTGTAGTGCAGAGCAGTGGGCAATGGTTACTTTTGGAACCATAGTGGACACAAGGTGTCACACATGATGTCTAAACGTCTGCATTAGAAGCACCACCCACAACAAAACTGCTGTGTTTAATAAATGGGTCAGCGTACATCCTACCCAGAGGTCGGATGCAGAGGCTGTATCGACAAAGGGCCATAAAAAAGCAGGGCCCACTGCCCGGCTTCAAAGAGTGCACATGCACAAGGCAGCGAAAGAGACGTTCCGTAAATCATAGGCCAACCAGCATGGTGCCAAAAAATATCACTTCCAAATATGGCACAAAGTTGCGTTGCAAGGAAGGGCAGACCACACAAAAGCAAAACACATGAAGTCAGGCTTCAAACATGGTGCCAAAATGTGCAACACTTGCTCCCTTGTCAGTGAATCTCACAGCTGAAAATAGGCATATGCACAACACCACTTTCAACACCAAGAGTTGCAAATGGTGACTTCAAATCAACAATTCTGGTGCTCAATGGACAACATGAGGTGGGGAGGGGGGACGACTTGAGGGTTTAGTGGGGTGGGGTTAGGTTGTAGGGATGGGAATGTTGTTGTTGCATATTCAGCCAGTTGTATGAATCATGCATTGCATTTCAATGTTCATGTTAGAAATTGTTATAAAAAATAAATTGTAATTTTTTACAGTATTTAGGAAAAGTAAAAGTAGACGTCACACAGGCAAAAGTTAAATTAACTAGCTCCATGCACAGCCAGGAGGAAAGGGAATCCAACATTTCCATAGGACACCAAAGCAGATGATGAAGATGAGGAGGGTTATGTTGAGGACACTAGTTATGTAGAAGTCCTGTCCCGTACGTTGGTCTCTCGATCACTGTTCTTGTTCAAAGGTATTCCAAATCATGGTTCATAATCACTATTCAATGTTTTTACAACTGTCTTTGTATCAGCCTTCTTGCAGATGGTGAGCTTTCACTGATCTTGACAAAAATACCAACTCCAGACCACAACATCTCAGAATCTGTATGGAATCGATCTGAATATTCACAAAAAGTCCCCATAATCATTACAACTTCCACAAGATTATGAATTTGACAAATGGCACACTTCTTGCAATACTTTTGTACTAGAGTGGAAAGAAATGGAAAATACCAATTTCGTTTGACAGAAGTGCCCCCCACCACATATGCTACCCTGTGGTGCACACATGCATAATTCAGTAATAGCATCTTCAAGGGGATTGGATCTTCCGAAGTATTCCATATCTATGACAGTAATCACCACAGCTGTGCTTCTTCGGAAATTCTTTTGGCGTCTGTGTCCTGCGTCGATGACGTCGATACACTGTCCTCCGGTCCTCCGTCGAGCCGACGTCACCGGATGTTATAAGTAGGATGCACGACACCCATAGCTTCAGTTCTGTTTTTTCCACGAACGTTTTCGCTTCGGAGATCTCGGCGCGCCTCGACTCTTCTGAGTTCTGTTATTTCGGTACCTCAAATCTGTTAGTTTGTGAATACCTATGATGTCCACGTCTTCTTCTACCCTGCGGCCGGGTTTTAAGTGTCGGGAATGTGGGTCCAATATGTCGCTGACGGATTCGCACGTTGCTTGCCTCTGGTGCCTCGGTGGGGACCACGACACGGATGACTGTGTGGACTGCCAGTTGCTTACTTCGAAGGCCTTGCGGGAGCGTAAGAAGAAGCTTTCTGTAGGTAAGGTGGCCAAGCCCCGGAAGTCGAAGTCCACTGGCCTGTCGACTGACGATTCGAGGGGCGACTCTCTGCGTCGTCGTCGGTCTGGGGGGGTCTCAGTCCCGGAGTAGGTCAGGCACTCACGGAAGCGCCGTCCTCGTCTGAGGACTCCGCCCATTGGCGGGTTGCTTGTCCCAACAAGCATTCCACTCCTGCCGAATGGGATTCGTTTCGGCAGGAGATGATGGCGATTTTTCAGTCGCAGGGCTCCTGTCCGTCCATGCCGTTGAAAGACGCCGGCCGTGACCTTGCTAGAGACACCACTCGCACGCATTCGGGCTCGAGTGCTCGTCGTGATCACCGGGCGCCTTCGAGGTCCCGGTCGGACAAGGTTGGTCGCACTAGTCCTGCCCGTTCCAGGTCCCGGTCCTCGACGCCCTCGAGACCGTCGGAGCCTGTGAAGTCTTCAAAGAAGACATCGACGCCTGTGGCGCCAAGGTCGTCGAGGGACTCTCTCGAGGCTCTGCCTCCGAGGAAGCCGTCGACGCCATCAGCACCCAGGCTGTCGAAGGACACGCTCGGGGCTCTGCCCTCGAGGACTGTGTCGAAGCTGTCGGCGCCACGCTTGACGTCAACGCCGATTCCATCGACACCTTTCGAGGCTGTTTTGTCGTAGATACCCCGTGGCACGGTGGAACCCCCTAGAATGGCTCTGGCCAAGGCTAAAAATGTCTTTGTCCCTTTTTCTGTGCCCTCATTCCAGCCTCTGGATTATATTTCTGAGGTGGATGAAGGGTCTGAGGAAGGTATGGTACCTGAGGAGGTACCTGACGAGATTTCGTCTGGGCATAGCCACATTGAAGAACTGCGGCAGTCATTGCACGACGCAAGTGGTCTGGACACCTCTCCGGAAGGTGGAGTTCTGTAGGCCTGAGCCTGGCACCCATGCCGAGTCCTCGTACAGGTGCCTTATGTCGAGGGTAACTGAATACTTGGGGTGGTCTGCACCACCAGTGGATTTTCTGCAGGATGACCTGACGGATATCCTCGACCAAGGTCCCCCAACTGACCCGGTACTGCCATTCCATATGGCCTTGCAAAGAAGGGTGGCGGCGGCTTGGACTGCCCTGGAGAGTCTCCCGGCAGTGAGCAAGTCTTTGCCGCGAAAATACCGTCCAGCCAGTAGCAACCCCTGCTACTTGACCACGCACCCCACTCCGGAGAGTTTGGTGGTGCAGGCGGCTACGGCCCCAGCAAAGCTGGCGTCATACCCTACCATCCCTCCTGATAGGGACGACAAGCGTTTTGATGGCTGGGCGAAGAAAGTGTTTTCTTCAGGGGGTATGGCTTTGCCGGCAGCCACCTCTGTGTGTGCATTGTCACGTTTCACGCACACTCTGTGGAACTGTATTTCATTAGCGGCTGATCATATTCCCGAAGGGGAGGAACGGGATGGTTTTCTTGCCATGGTGCAGGATGGTAAGGATGCCATGTGTGAGTCCGTTCAGTCGGGTCTGGACATGGCAGATTGTGTCACCCGGTCCATGGTGGCGAGCACCTGTGTGTCACGCTCACCTGATTCCCACGGAGGCGCAGGTCTGGCTTCGAGTGCTGATGCTTCTTCTATGGTGAAGCGCAGGACTCTGAAGATGGACTCACTGGCTCGCAGGAATATTCCCCTGTGCGTGAAAAGGGAGTATTACCTACTGACGGAATAATGCTCAAGCCTCCCACTCCCTTCCAGCCCTCCACGATACCCTTCCTCGATTCACCGTGAAGTCTCACCTTAGGGTCTGGAAGGATGTGTTCTCCATCCTGCTTCTGATGCAGGGGCGCGTTGAAACCCAGTTACTTCACTGGATTGAGGTTTGATGGGAGTTCAAATAGGCTTGACTATTCAGGTAAGGCGCTGTAAGAGTTCTGTAGCAAGTTCAAAAGTTCAAGCTTAATAATAATGTTCATTGTCTTATTGCAGCAAGCGCTAACGCTTATGTCTTTTTCCCCTTAGGGGCCGGGGTTCGGAATGCCGGAGATATGGCGCCGACCCGAAGTGAAACGTGCAGTTCCAGTAAATGACAGGTAAGTTCTGGATGAGCGTTCGGGTAATGTCTTTGCATTCGCTCATTCAATGTCTTTGTCTTTTTTCCCCATAGGGGCCGGGGTCCGGAATGCCAGGAAGCGGCAGGACCCGAAATGAAATGGGAATGACCCAACAGGTAAGTCTTAGAAGGAAACTGAGCTTTTCCTATTCCCTTCCTTCTCTCACCTTGTGTTCTTGTCTTTTTCTCTCTAGGCTCTGGGAAGTGGCTGCGGATCCGGATGATCGCTGCTGAAGATGGAGGTGCCCAGGAAAGGTGAGTGAAATGCAGCGCTGCAGCGATCGAAGCAAAATGCTTTTAAAATGATGTCTTCCCTTTCAGGATCGTCGGTGTGAAGTCTCCGTGATGCAGCTTTAGCAGGTAAGGTCTTCTTTCTCTCCAATTCTCTCTTAGCAGGTGACCCAGGATGCTGACAGGCGTGGCTGAAGTCCAGATGCAGGAGCTGACACGGTGAGCGTCCAGCTGCGAGGAGCAGAACAACGCGAAGCGTGAGTTGCTGATCGGGCGTGGTTTAAATAGCTTTGGAAGAAGTTCCACGTATGTATCCTTCCACCGATCAGGTATGTATCCTTCCCCGACCACACCCAGGGGAAAGTAGGTCCACAGGTAAAGTAGTTCCATTCAGGCCTCAAGAGGGCCTGGATGTAGCAGCATGGTCTGCATCAGGTAAGTGCACCTTAAAACACTTGAACACATGTCTAGCTTTAAGAGCCTGGCGCCTATGGCGCCAGGACAGGGGTCCAACATGAGCCTGGCGCCTAAGGCACCAGGGCTGTGTCCAAAGGGCCCCAGCTTGGGCCCGCTGGCACTTCGCTGGGGGAAATGATGCCTGCCTCTGGGGTTGCTGGTTCGGACCTGGCTCCTTGGAGGTAGGCATCATGACAGTACCCCCCCTCAAGGCCCCTCCCAAGGTTGTTCCCTCCGGGGGTTTTGGCTTGTTCGGAAATCTCCGGTGGAACCTTTGTATTAATCGATGTGCGTGAACATGGTTACTAGGCTCCCACGATCTCTCCTGAGGTCCATATCCCTTCCAGTCAACAAGATAGAAGAGTTTGGACTTTAACACCTTGGAGTCTAAAATGTCTTTAACTTCGAATTCTAATTCCCCTTCAATTTGAACTGGGTCTGGAGGCTTGGACAGTCGGGTCCCTGGTTGTACTGGCTTCAAAAGTGATGCATGAAAAACTGGATGAATACGCATGTTAGACGGTAAATCCAGTTTAAAGGCCACGGGATTGATTATAGCCTTGATGGGATAAGGTCCTATGAATCTGGGATTGAAGGTTCGCGGGCCCTTGAGGGGTAAATGTTTCGTTGCTAGCCATACCTGATCTCCTACTTGGTAAGGAGGAGTTTTACTTCGGTGCAAATCAGCGTTTTCTTTATACTTTTTCTTGGCTTGCTGTAAATGAGTTGCAGCTTCTTTGAAGGCTTGGGTTATTATGGAATGCAGATGATTTACTGTGGGCATTTCCAGGGTCAGAGGTGGATCTAGATCAGAGGTCCGAGGATGGTGACCATACAAAGTATAAAAAAGGAGTTTGTCCGGTTCCAGAATGCACTGAATTGTTGTATGCATATTCTGCGATCCAAAGGATGTCTTTCCAATTTAACTCGGATTGGTGTAACATGCACCGAAGATATTGCTCGAGAGTCTGATTGGTTCTCTCGGTTTGTCCGTCGGTCTGGGGGTGGTGGCTGGTGGATAGCCGCACATCTATTTGTGCTAGTTGGCAACACTTCTTCCAAAAATGGGAGATAAATTGACTTCCACGATCCGAGACTAATATGGAAGGTAAACCATGTATGCGAACTATATTCTCCAGAAATTCCTTGGCCAAGGTGGAAGCTGAAGGCAAACCTTTTAAAGGGATAAAGTGGGCCATTTTGGAGAATAGATCCACAATTACAAGGATAGTGTTGTAACCAGCACAAGGAGGCAGGTCCGTTATAAAGTCAATTGACAAGGTGTGCCATGGAGCCGGTGGAATATCCAAGGGTTGAAGTAGGCCGGCTGGCCTTTTCTTTTGACCCTTGTTTTGGGCGCAAATTCCGCAAGACAAAAAAAAAGACTTTATGTCTTTTCTCCAAGAAGGCCACCAGAAGTGGCGTTTGATTTTTTCCTCCGTTTTAGCGATACCAGGGTGTCCTTCCATTAATGATTCATGATGATGGGCAATAACAAGTTCTTGCAATTCTTTACTAGGCAGAAACAACCGCTCCTGGAAGTAGGGTAAGTCATCCTTAACGGTGTAATGAGGACCCTTTTGACTCCATTCTAGTAAGGCTGAAGAGTCTAGAAGCTGTTTTACTTGCGTTTGGATGTCCTCAATAGTTTGCAATGAAGTTAGCCCTAAGATTCTTTGTTCTGGTATGATGGGCACAGGTTCTAAACTCGAATTGGGTTCTTCCATGCCAATCCGGGATAAGGCGTCTGCTTTACCATTCTTGCAGCCAGGGCGATAGGTAATTACAAAATCAAATTCCGCAAAGAATAGAGCCCATCGGAGTTGTCGTGAAGATTGAGCCTTGGCCGTCTTTAAATACTGTAAATTTCTGTGGTCCGTAATTACGGTGATGGTGTGTCTTGCCCCGAGAAGGTAGTGACGCCAAGTCTTGAAAGCAGATTTAATAGCCAGTAACTCTTTGTCGGTAATTGCGTAGTTGATTTCAGGAGGAGAACATTTCCTGGACCAAAAAGCCACAGGGTGTAGTTGGTTAGTTTCTGGGTCTCTTTGCGACAGGACAGCTCCCATGGCCGATCTGGATGCGTTGGTTTCCACAATGTAAGGGAGATCTGGGTGCGGGTGCTTCAATATAGGTACAGAGGTGAATTTGGTTTTCAGGTCCTGAAAGGCTTGTTCGGCCTCAAGAGTCCATTCAAAGCGTTTGTTTTTCTTTAGGAAAGCTGCGATGGGTTGGACTGTTCGGGAAAATTCCGGGATGAATCTTCGATAGAAATTGGCAAAGCCGAGCATGCTCTGAACTCCCTTCACCGAGCTAGGAGATGGCCATTTGAGGATGGCGTCCACCTTTCGCGAGTCCATTCGGACTCCTTGAGGAGTCAGGATAAATCCGAGAAACTCCACCTCTGTGGTATGAAAAACGCATTTTTCGAGCTTAGCAAATAGTCTGTGCTGGCGCAATTTCTCAAGAACTGCCCTAACATTTCTGTGATCGGATTCTGAAGAAGAGTACACCAGGATGTCGTCAATATAAACAATGACACAGACGTCGATAAGTTCCCGAAGAACATCATTCATAAAGTAGTGAAAGGCGGCAGGTGCGTTGCACAAACTGAAGGGCATCACCTGATATTCGAAGAGCCCAAATTTGGTGCGGAATGCAGTCTTCCATTCGTCGCCTTCTCTCTCGTTCCTTCTGTGTTAATGGTCCTTTAACACCGCCGATTTGCATAGGTTCGGATACGTCGGTACTCTTGGATTTAGCGTGGGTTTTGATCGTTACTCGGGTTTCGTACTTGAACCGATCTGCTTTTCTATTTTGAAGTCTGTGATCAAGTTGAACCACCAAGTCTATGTAGTCTGCGCAGACCTGGGGTGGATCTACTATCTGAGCTAGAACATCCTTAAGCTCTCCGCGCAGGCCTCGATGAAACAATGTGATCCTTTTGTTTTCTGGCCATCCAGTTTCCACAACCAGTCTATTAAAGGTGGCAACGTAGGACAGAAGATCCTGATTACCTTGTCGTAAGGATAGCAGTTCGTTATCAAGGGCCTGTCCTTGAGAGTGTCGAGCAAACAATCTTTCCATGCTGGCCTGGAAACCCTGAAAATTCTGGAGAATGGGATCATCCTGATTTACCAATGGAATAGACCAATCGGCAGCACTGCCACTGAGGTAAGATAGTATAAAGGCTACCTTGGTCTGGTCGTTAGGGAAGGCCCCGGGTCTGCATAGAAAGTGTAGACGATATTGGTTCATAAAGACGGCATATTTCTTGGGATCCCCCGCAAAACGTTCAGGCAGGGCCAAAGGCATGTGTCCAGGTAGATTGATTTGTACCGGGTTATTCAAACCCATTGATGTGGAAGTATCTCCGGAATTAGGTAAAGGAGTGTGCCCTGCCTGGGCCTGCAGTAACCTTTTGGCCAGGTCATCTGTTCTTTCCTTGGATAGGATCAGTTCTCTTTTGAGAGCGTTAGTCTCCTGGCGGGCTGAGTGCACTTCTGCCCGTAATTCCCCCAAAAGCTAGGCCAGCTGATCTGTCTCGGAAGTCTCCATAGTGCCCGGGTGGGAAATTGTGGGGAGGCTTCGCGTTCTGTCACGCTCACCTGATTCCCACGGAGGCGCAGGTCTGGCTTCGAGTGCTGATGCTTCTTCTATGGTGAAGCGCAGGACTCTGAAGATGGACTCACTGGCTCGCAGGAATATTACCCTGTGCGTGAAAAGGGAGTATTACCTACTGACGGAATAATGCTCAAGCCTCCCACTCCCTTCCAGCCCTCCACGATACCCTTCCTCGATTCCCCGTGAAGTTTCACCTTAGGGTCTGGAAGGATGAGTTCTCCATCCTGCTTCTGATGCAGGGGCGCGTTGAAACCCAGTTACTTCACTGGATTGAGGTTTGATGGGAGTTCAAATAGGCTTGACTATTCAGGTAAGGCGCTGTAAGAGTTCTGTAGCAAGTTCAAAAGTTCAAGCTTAATAATAATGTTCATTGTCTTATTGCAGCAAGCGCTAACGCTTATGTCTTTTTCCCCTTAGGGGCCGGGGTTCGGAATCCCGGAGATATGGCGCCGACCGGAAGTGAAACGTGCAGTTCCAGTAAATGACAGGTAAGTTCTGGATGAGCGTTCGGGTAATGTCTTTGCATTCGCTCATTCAATGTCTTTATCTTTTTTCCCCATAGGGGCCGGGATCTGGAATGCCAGGAAGCGGCAGAACCCGAAATGAAATGGGAATGACCCAACAGGTAAGACTTAGAAGGAAACTGAGCTTTTCCTATTCCCTTCCTTCTCTCACCTTGTTCTTGTCTTTTTCTCTCTAGGCTCTGGGAAGTGGCTGCGGATCCGGATGATCGCTGCTGAAGATGGAGGTGCCCAGGAAAGGTGAGTGAAATGCAGCGCTGCAGCGATCGAAGCGAAATGCTTTTAAAATGATGTCTTCCCTTTCAGGATCGTCGGTGTGAAGTCTCCGTGATGCAGCTTTAGCAGGTAAGGTCTTCTTTCTCTCCAATTCTCTCTTAGCAGGTGACCCAGGATGCTGACAGGCGTGGCTGAAGTCCAGATGCAGGAGCTGACACGGTGAGCGTCCAGCTGCGAGGAGCAGAACAACGCGAAGCGTGAGTTGCTGATCGGGCGTGGTTTAAATAGCTTTGGAAGAAGTTCCAGGTATGTATCCTTCCACCGATCAGGTATGTATCCTTCCCCGACCACACCCAGGGGAAAGTAGGTCCACAGGTAAAGTAGTTCCATTCAGGTCTCAAGAGGGCCTGGATGTAGCAGCATGGTCTGCATCAGGTAAGTGCACCTTAAAACACTTGAACACATGTCTAGCTTTAAGAGCCTGGCGCCTAAGGCGCCAGGACAGGGGTCCAACATGAGCCTGGCGCCTAAGGTGCCAGGACTGTGTCCAAAGGGCCCCAGCGTGGGCCCGCTGGCACTTCCCTGGGGGAAATGATGCCTGCCTCTGGGGTTGCTGGGTCGGACCTGGCTCCTTGGAGGTAGGCATCATGACACTGAGCTCCTGATGTGCAAGCCCGGCTCCTCAACATGCCCTTTGATGGTGAACATCTTTTTGGCAGCAAGGCTGACGAGAGCCTTGAGAGGTTGCAGACCTCCAAAGCTGCAGCAAAGTCGTTGAGTGCTGTAGTTCGCCAACCTCCGCCTTTTAGTCCTAGGGGACAGCAGTGGAGGGCAGGTTCCTTTCGATATTACTCATCCTTTAGTAGATCGAGAGGAGGTGCAAGTCAAAGGGGCCATTGTAGGAGTGCCAGAGGTGGAAAACAGAGTACTCGAGGTGCCAAGGCCGCTCGGGCAGTTGCCTCTTTACCCTCAGGCAATGCCGCTTCAGCTCAGTCATGAGGCCATGTCCCATGGTTTGCCGGTTGGGGGAAGGCTGGCAATAGTAGAATATTGTGCCATTACTTCAGATGTGTGGGTTCTGGAGATCACAGCCCACGGCTACTGTCTTCCTTTGAGGCAGAGGCCTCGCGACAATCCACCAGGGAATCTCTCTTCAATGAGTCCAGATCCACTCCTTGCGCAGGAAATACAAGCCCTGCTGGAGAAAGGCGCCATAGAACTGGTACCTGTAGTGGAGAGGAACAAGGGGTGGTATTCCCCTTATTTTTTGATTTCAAAGAAAGACGGGGGATTGAGACCCATCATGGACTTGCGCGGTTTGAACAAA
Organism: Ambystoma mexicanum; assembly: GCF_040938575.1. Lineage (NCBI taxonomy): Eukaryota > Metazoa > Chordata > Amphibia > Caudata > Ambystomatidae > Ambystoma > Ambystoma mexicanum. The sequence goes on along the minus strand of NC_090927.1, from coordinate 579,315,716 downwards.
CTCCTCAGGAAGGACAAGTTCAAGATGGTTACTCTCTCTCAAGTCCTCCAGGCCCTTCAACTTAAGGACTGGTTGGTGTCTCTCGACCTCAAGGATGCTTACTTCCATGTGCCGATCCATCCCAAGCACAAGAAGTACATGAGGTTTGCGGTTGGTGACTCGCACTTTCAGTTTCGGGTCCTGCCTTTCGGATTGACCTCCGCCCGAGGGTTTTCACCAAGCTCATGGTGGTGGTGGCAGCATATCTCAGGAAAGGGGGGATTCACGTCTACCCCTACCTGGACGATTGGTTGATCAGGACGCGCTCTCCCGAGCAAGCCCTGGACCATCTGTCCGTCACCTGCCACTCCCTTCACAAGCTGGGCTTCTCCCTCAACTTAAGTCCCACTTGACGCCAACTCAGCGGCTCCAGTACATCGGAGCAGTGCTCGACACATCCCTGGGGCAGTGTTTTTCTCCCCAGGTGAGGGCTCTTCACATTCAGCAGATGGTACACAAGTTTCGACATGCCCAGAGTCTCCCTGCGTTCGAGTTCTTGAGGTTGCTCGGCCTCATGGCATCCTGCATTCTCCTGGTGCCAGAGGCCCGGTTGCGGATGAGATCTCTTCAATGGGCTCTCAAGATGCAGTGGTCACAGTCCTCCGGCAGGATGTTGTACCTCGTTCAGGTGCTGCCCTCGGTCACTCAGGACCTTCTGTGGTGGGCCGACAAAGGCACTCTGATGAGGGGGGCTCCGTTTTGGCTACCCTAGCCGGAGGTGACGATAGTGACGGACGCATACCTCATAGGATGGGGAGCTCATGCCAACGAGTTGACAGTCAGCGGTCGTTGGTCTCTGTCGGAGTCCAGACTCCATCTCAGTCTGTTGGAGCTGAGGGCCATCAGGCTTGCCCTGAAGGCTTTTCTGCCACAAGTGCGAGGAAAGAATGTCCTGATTCTGACGGACAACACAGTGGCCATGCACTACCTCAACAAAAGGGGGGGGCAGGGTCACTTCCTCTGATGCAGCTCTGGTTCTGGGCCATCAAGCAGGGAACGTCGATCTCGGCAGTTCATCTGGCTGGGGACGAAAACGAGACGGCGGACGCTATGAGCAGGCAGAGTGCAATCTCTCACGAGTGGGAGTTGGGTCAGGAGATTCTCCTGGAGATCTTCGACCTTTGGGGGACCCCTCAAGTGGATCTCTTCGCCTCCAGTGTCAACCGGAAGTGTGAAAGGTTCTGCTCGCAGGAATTTCCTCCAAGAGGAGCCTTAGGAGACACGTTCGTGGTGGAGTGGTCCTTCCCACTGCTCTGCGCGTTTCCTCCAGTCCCCGTCATCCCACAAGTGCTGCGGATGTTACAGAGGTTCGGTTCCCGGATGGTCCTCATTGCTCTGGCAGGGCCCCAGAGGATGTGGTACCCGGAACTTCTCGACTTGTCCATCTGCCCTCCACGTCGTCTTCCCCTGGAGATTAATTGCTCTCACGGGAGGGGGGTCAGTTTCTCCATCCAGAGGTCACGGTTGGCTTCTGAAAGGTTGAGGTATAAGGATTGGGACCTCCCTGAAGACGTGATGGAGGTGGTGCTTTCGGCCAGACGGCCGGCAACAAAGTCCCTGTACCGTTGCCGTTGGAGAAAGTTCTGCGACTGGTGCAGGGTTATGAATGTGGATCCTTTTTCATGTGACATTCCTGTGGTTCTCCAGCATGGGGTCTGGCATGGATTCACATGCTCATGAATATTCCCCGTCGTCAGGTTGGGAATCCTCGGTAAAGAAAAAATCAGTATCGGTTTCGTTTCTGATCTGTCTTTCTTAGTAACCATCACTGTTCTCTCGGTCATACTGCCCCCAGCCAATGACTGCCCTCTCCCTAAGCCCCGCCCCTGGCAGCCATCCTCAGATTTTTACCGCACGTTCAAGTGTTGGGAGTCCTCGTGCTATAGCTCTCGAGCTTTTACTGCGTTTTGTGCTCTTCTAAGAGATTTATCTCAATTTTTCGGTTTAATCGAGCCTCAAGCTCCACCGTTTCTACTACCGATCAACGGGGACCCGTTTCGGTTTTTCTACGCCCCTCAAGGGTGAAGTTTTCATTAAGGTACGCTTCTTGGAGGATTCCAGAAGTTTTCTGAGGCCTACCTCGCGGACGAGAGGATCATGGCCCAGGAGAAGGGAAGCTCGACTCCCGGCAAACTGTTCAGGATCTGCCCTGGATGCAACCTACAGAATGTGTTCAAGGAGGACGAGCATTCGAAATGCCTATACTGCCTCCACGAGGAAAAAACGCACGTGGAGAAGGACTGTGCGTTTTGCATGAACATGTCGGATCGGACTATGAGGGATCGTCGGACCCATCTCTCCAACTGGCTGGAAGGCAAGAGCCCAGCAGGTGAGAAGAAGAAGTCCAAGCGGTCTTCTAAGTCCTGTGAGGGCGCCCCGGCGACGGGGGCCCAACAGAAGGCAAAGCACCACGGGAACCGGGAGTGCCGAACGGTCGGGCTCCTCGGCTGCCAGGCAGGGCACACCTTCACCAATGCCATCAACCACGAGCCAACGCTCTGGCTCGGGGAAGAGAAAATCTGAGAACCCGGCTAAGCTTCTGGAGAGGCCATGGTCGATCTCGAAGGAACCGGACGAAGGGGAGAGAGGCAGTGACCCTCCCCCGAAGGTGAAGGCCTCAAGCGCGCCCAAGGTGGTGAAGGCCTTGATCCCGGCCAAGGCCTCGATTGAGGAAGTCGCTGCGGCCCTGGCAAAGCCTGTGGAGGCTACCCCAGTGGAGGCGACCTCGGGGCCCAGAGTTTCCCTGCCTCCGCGGAGGGAATCCTATTTTAAGCCCATCGAGAAGATCCCTGTGAAGACCCCGGTGGAAAAAGAGGGGGGGGCGGTGGCGGTTACGGACACAGACACAACCACCGAGGAGGAACTGACTGAGAATTTGGAGGAGGCCCGGTCCCACGGGAGGAATCCCGACGAGGGGGACGATGAGAGCGAGGGTGGCAACAACGAGGTTCCCATGGAGGAGGAGCAACCGTCGCACCCACCACTCCCGTCGCAGCCCGAGCCTCAGGACAACTCAGCGGCCATTTTGACGGCAATCCAAGCCTTATGCACAGAGATAAGGATGAGACTGCCCCTACCCACGATGGACGACCCAGCTGAACCGGGTCCGTCAGGAAGCCCTCCAAACAAGAGGAGAATTCATCCAGCGCCCGTTCAGCCCTCAAGGCCTTTTCAGCCTTTGTCGCCTTCCGTGGTCCCGGGGGATGACACGGGAACAGACACGGCCGCGACGGGGACGGATGACGACGGCGGTGACGATGGAACTGACCTCCCATCTCTGATTCCTCGGGCGCCCCCTCCCGACGAAATTGGCTCCTTCCACGCCATGATTGCCAGGGAATCCAAGCTTTTTCAGCTCTGCCCCGAAGAGAACGACGTGAGGCCAAGAGGAAGACGGTCCTCGCAGTGTCGTTGCTGGATGACATCTGGGACGAGGGACTTGCCCTCCTGAAGAACCCGTCCATGACTCCTGCCAAGAGGGACCCAGTACGAGAAGAAGTACTGGGTCCCCGACGCCGTCCCGTTGTACCTTAGGGCACAGCCGACCCCGGTCGTCTCAGCAGCGGCCAAGAAGAAAGCGGGGGGGGCATCTGCTTCATTTTCAACTTCCCCACCGGACGGCGAGGGAAAAAACTGGATGCCATGGGACGACGAGTCATCTCGTCATCGGCGATGACGATCAAGGCGGCCAACGCCCTAGCGATTGTGGCCCGCTACGACAGGGAATTGTGGTACAAGATCACCCCCCTGTTGGATTTCCTACCGGACGAGAAGAGGGCAGAGGCCCTGGCGATCATACAGGAAGGTGAGGTGGTGTCGGACCACGCCATAACGGTAGCTATGGACATTGCCGACACCGGTTTCCGCCAGTCGGGCAACGGCATTTGCCTTAGACGGCGGGGGTGACTCAAGGCAACGGATTTCCGCCAAGACGTACAAGCCAAGGTTTTGGACATGCCCTTCGACGGGAACAATCTGTTGGGGAAAACAGTGGATCAGTCACTGCAGGCCATCAAGACCAACACAGAGACGGCTCGGGCCTTGGGAGTTCTGCAGCAATGGCGGCCGCCCTTTCGGAACTCCGGAGGCAAGCAAGGTGCCTCCAAAGGATTCGGCGGCGGCTCCTCGACGTACCGTCAGGCGGCCCGCTCCTCGTCGCAAGAAGCTTACAGGCGACGAGGCAAGTCAGGTGGATCTTGCCGTCATCGCCAGGGAGGCCAAGGCGGCAAGGCCGCTTCCAAGCAAGACTGAACCGGCCGTTGCGTCGGGCCCCCACCGAAGCACCCCGGTGGGAGGCCGTCTGACAAAGTTCGTCAGCATGTGGGAGTCCATCTCCACCGACCGTTAGGTGCTGGATGCCCTGGCCCACAGGGACACTCTGGAATTTCTCAAGAAGTGCCCCTGAATTCCTCCCGTGGCCAGGAAGGAAAACCATGTCCCTCAACTGCTGTTAGAGGTAAGGGCGATGCTCAAGAAAGGAGCCATCGAGCTCGTCCCAAAGAGGCTCCGGGTCTTCGGAGTATACTCGAGATACTTCCTCGTCAGAAAGAAGACAGGAGGATGGCGTCCCATCCTGGACCTGCATCGACTAAACAGATACATCAAGGCACAGAAGTTTCAGATGGTCACCCTCCAGCACGTGCTGGGCCAGCTGGGGGAAGGTGACTTCCTATCGTCGTTGGATTTGGAGGATGAGTACTTTCACATCCCCATACTAAAAGGACACCGAAGGTTTCTCAGGTTCGTGGTCCAGGGACGGCACTACCAGTTCAAGGCCGTCCAATTCGGATTGAAGTCGGCGCCCAGGGTATTCACCAAGTGCCTAGCGCCGGTGGTGGCGCGGCTGCGCCTGCAGCGGATCCACGTCTACCCCTACCTGGACGATTGGCTCATCCGAGCAAAAACAAGGGAACTCGCTGCCGAACACACAGCAATGACCGTCCGGCTGCTCACGGACCTGGGTTTCTCCATCAACTTCCCCAAATCCCACCTGGCTCCGTCGCAAGTCGCACTGTTTCTGGGAGCCAGGTTCGATACAGTAGTGCGATTGGCCTCAACGTCGGAGGAAAGGACGAAGGCCATCCTGGGCAAGGTGCAGCGTCTGCTGGCCACAGACGTGGCCAGGGTGAGGTCCATCAAGTCCCTCCTCGGGGTGATGTCCTCGTGCATCTACCTGGTGCGCCTGTGCAGGCTTCGGATGCGTCCTCTACAGGAGTTCCTCGACGCCCGTTGGATGCAAGCGACGGGCAGCTAGGTGGTGGGGCACCCGCGTGCATCTCGCAGCTGGCACGGACTTTCAGACCCCAGCACACCAAGTGACGTGACGACGGATGTCTCCCTGGAGGGGTGGGGAGCGTACACCGGGGATCTTCACGCGAGAGGCCTCTAGCTCCCGGAGGAGAGGACTCTCCATATCAACATACTGGAGCTCCGAGCAGTGTTCTGGGCCCTCAGGTCGTTTCTCCCGTCCCTCCAGGGCAAGGTGGTGAGGATCTTCACCGACAACACTACCACAATGTTCTACATCCAGAAGCAGGGAGGAACAAGATCCCCAGCCCTGTCCAAGGAAGCACAGGATCTGTGGCACTGGGCCGTTGCCCAGGGGATGTTTCTGGTACCCTTTGATCTGACAGGAACAAACAACACAATCGCCAACTCGCTCAGCAGGGAGCTGCGCTCGTGCCAAGAGTGGGAGCTGCGTCAGGATCAAGTGGATCGACTCTTTCAACGATGGGGCAAACCCCAGATCGACCTGTTCGCGACGGCGACGAACTCCAAGTGCCAGAGGTTCGCCAGCACGTCTCCCCAGCCGAGGAGCATGGGCGATGCTTTCTCGTTCCCCTGGGACGGCCTGTTCCTGTATGCATTCCCTCCGTTGCCGTTGCTACTGCGACTCGTCAACCAGCTCAAGAGGTCCTAGTGCAGGATGACCCTCGTCGCACTGGCGTGGCCGAGGCAGATCTGGTTCCCAGACCTTCTGGACTTGTCAGCGTCCCCACCAGTCAAACTGTCGACGGACGCAGATCTTCTCTCCAGAGAAGGAGGCGCCATCCTTCATCACGACCCGGAGTCGCGAACTTGCAGGCCTGGCTCCTGCAGCACTAGAGTTTGGAGAGTACGATATCCCGGCAGACTGCAGAGAGGTTCTTGCAAAGGCCAGAGCGTCCTGAACTCTCAAGTGCTACGGACACAAGTGGAAGAGGTTCTCTGTCTGGTGCCGTGCACAGAAGATTAACCCTCTACGGGTTACGGCACCTCAAGTGCTACCGTACTTACTGTCGCTGCCAAAGCTGGACTAGCTTGTGCTTCCATCAAGATATATCTGGCAGCGATTTCCCGATACACCAGAACTGCAGGACGGTCATCCCTGTGGTCTCATCGCCTGGTGAAGGAGTTTATGAAAGACTGTTTCGATCGTTCCCGCCGGTGAAGGCTCCAGCTCCAGCATGGGAGCTCAACGTGGTGCTGACCAGGCTCATGGGCCCGCCATTCGAGCCTTTGCATTCGGCTCCGTTGAAGTTCCTGTCAGGAAGACAGCGTTCCTTGTGGCCATCACCTCTGCACGACGCATGGGAGAGATTCAGGCCCTTTCCTGCAAGTCTCCATACTTGACTTTTCACGAGACGAGGGTGGTGCTGAGGACGCACCCCTCCTTCATGCCCAAGGTGCCGTCGGACTTCCATCTCAATGAGCACTTGGAGTTACCAGTTTTCTTCCCGTCGCCTTCGTCGCCGGCCGAGAGGACTTTGCACTCGCTGGATGTAGCTAGAGCGCTGAAGTTCTGCGTGGACCAAACGAAGAGTTTTCGGAAGACATCACAGCTGTATGTGAACTTTGGACCTGTGAACCAAGGGAAGGCTCTCTCGAAGGCTTCCATTTCCAGATGGCTTTCCGGCTGCATCATGCACTGTCACTGGTTGGCAAACCGACCGTTGCCCGGCCATCCGAGAGCCCATTCGACCAGAGCGATCGCTGCTACCACAGCGTTCTTGTCTGGTGTACCCCTGCTAGACATATGCAGGGCTGCTACGTGGAGATTGACGCACACCTTCACGAGATTCTACTGCGTCGACTGGGATTCCAGGGTCGGCCAGGCAGTGCTATGCAACCTGTTCGCCTGAAGGTGGTCCTGGTGAGGAGGTAAGAGATACTTAATGTTGAGTTTATGTAATGCTTAATGTTGAGCCTTCCCACCCCACGTGGTTGTTCATGTGTGTACTGCTAGGTATTCTTATATTCATGAGCATGTGAATCCATGCCAGACCCCATGCTGGAGAAGGAACAAGTTACTTACCTGTAACTGTTGTTCTCCAACATGGGTCTGGCATGGATTCACATGCAAACCCTCCCTCCTACCCCTCTGCAGCTCTTCACTTGGTCATACTGCCACTTTACACGCTACCAAATCTGAGGATGGCTGCCAGGGGCGGGGCTTAGGGAGAGGGCAGTCATTGGCTGGGGGCAGTATGACCCAGAGACCAGTGATTGGTTACTACTAAGAAAAACAGATCAGAAACGAAACTGATACTGATTTTTTCTTTACCGAGGATTCCCAGCCTGACGACGGGGAATATTCATGAGCATGTGAATCCATGCCAGACCCATGCTGGAGAACAACAGTTACAGGTAAGTAACTTGTTCCTTCTGTCTTTTTTGCTTTCCTTAGCCCATAAGGGCTTACAAGTGGGTACCATTAAAGGTTACCTGGCGACGCTGTCCATATTTAAGCACTCGTCTGAGGAATGTTCTTATTTTAAAATCCCTTTAATTTCTCAGTTTCTGAAAGGTCTCACTAATGTGTTCCCTCCGTCACCTTTCCAGGTGCCCGGTTGGGATTTGAACCTTGTTCTCAAGTTTCTAATGGGTGCTCCATTTGAGCCTTTGCATTCTTGTCCTTTGAGAATGTTAACCCTGAAAACGGTATTTTTAGTTGTGGTCACTTCTGCTCGCAGAGTGAGTGAGTTACAGGCACTTTCAGTTAAGCCCCCTTCACTGTGTTTCATAAGGACAGGGTTGTCCTTAGTGTTCGTCCTTCCTTTTTTCCGAAAGTGGTGTCGGAATTTCATTTAAGCCAGAAGGTCATTCTTCCGGCATTTTATCCTTTGCATCCTGGTAAGGATGAGGAGAGGCTCCATAGGTTAGATCCTAGCCTTGAGTTTCTACATTTCACGCATGTCCCGGGTCAGAGTGGACGATCAGCTCTTTATAGGTTACGCTGGAAGGCGTTTGGGACAAGCTGTTACTAAGCAGACTTTGTCAAAATGGATTATCTTGGCAATTTCTGAATGTTACCGCTTGGCGGGTAAGGACCCTCCAGTAGGCTTACGGGCCCATTCTACTAGGGTTATGGCTGCCTCTACTGCCATGCAGAGGGGTGTTCCTATTCGTAACATCTGTGAAGCAGCCACTTGGGCTTCGGTCCATACTTTTGTACGACACTACTCCCTGTCCATGGGCAGGATCTGGCCTTTGGTAAGGTGGTCCTTTACTCTGCAATTTGATTGGGCATTCAAAATGTCTATATTCTAAAGTCTTTTTCCTTCCTCCATACGTTGGTACTGCTTTGGGAGTCTGTCATAGATATGGAATACGTCGGAGGACCCAATCCCCTCGAAGAACAAGTTACTCTTACCTGATAACGTGCTTTCGATGGGATGGTCCGATGTCGTATTCCATATGGCTCCCTCCCTGCCTACCCCGCTACAGAATTTCTTATACAATTGCAGCTTACGTTTCCGCAAGGCTTTCTGTGGTCATACTGGCAGAGGATTGGTGCCACACATTCTGGGGGAAAAAACTACAACTGAGGCTACGGGCGTCGTGCATCCTACTTATAACATCCGGTGACTTTGGCTCGACGGAGGGCCTCGAGGAAAGCGTATCGACATCATCGACGCAGGACACAGAAAGATTTTCCGAAGCAGCACAGCTGTGGTGATTACTGTCGTAGATATGGAATATGTCGTCGGACCATCCCATCGAAAGAACGTTACCAGGTAAGATAGTAACTTGTTCTTTGGCACAACCTACTGGCTGTCTACAGAATGCCAACATTGATCAGGATCTAAATGTCACCTTCCATCATTCCATAAACTCTTCTCTATTTCTGATGCTTTGTCTTGTATTATTGCAAATTTGTGGGGAGATGGATACAGGCTAGGAGCAGAAATGAAACGCTATAGCAGCATTGTCTGCCAACGCATTTCCTCTTGTAACCTCATCATGTAAAGATCAGTGAGCCATGCATTTTGCAACAACAATTTCTTTAGGAAAAATAAGAGTTTGGAAAGAAGTCAAGTACAAACATAGATTGCATTCCTGATAGGTGCATATGCTGTAGTTAAACAAAATAATTCCCCTAATCATGCTCAACTTCAAGTGATTAGCGTGAATCTGTGAATATAGTGACTGTTGGTTTTTATCTAACAGACATTTTTGTCAGGGCAACCATTTGAACTATCTGAGCAGATTGGGAAGTGTTATGCTTTTTATTACAGCTTGAGAAGAACAAACAGTATAACCGGCAATCAGTTTTCATTTATCATCCATTAGGCATGAACCAGCTACACAATAAATGAGACCTGGATTCTGTGGAGATAGGCCAAGAAGATCCTGGACTGTAGGCGGGAAATAATGCAGCCATGTGGTTTCCCCATTCGCTAAGTTTGGCAATAAAGAAGCAGAATTATGAACCGGGAAACAAGTTAAAGTGATATCGGAATTGTTCAACAAAATCAGATTTCTTAAGTTGGGAAGTGGACAAGTGCTGTGTTATTTGTTTTGAGTAAACAGGCCTTAGCATCATATGGCACAGCAACAATAAATGGGTATCCCAGCACTAATCTGACAGTTGTACCGCTAAAGGGCAACTGCTATAAACCGAAGACAGGGAGGAACCAGCAGCAATGGGGTCTAATGCAGTTCTAGAACGCTAATGAATGTTGATTGCCCCCATGTTTGTGTGAGGGCAGCCAAAGCAACGCTGCCCTGTTCATGACAAAATCTTGTAAAAGGCTTCCCGTAGTTGGGCAATGTAAACACAACATTGTTTAACCATTTTATTTAACTTTATGTAAATATCCAAAACATTTCATATTTCAGTCACATACATACAGTCTGGCCTTGTAATTCTTTCCCATTTTGCTAACATTGTATTTCAGTTCAATTCCTCCAATAACCTTGAAATGGTTTATCATTTTCATTTATTTAGAAACACAAAGTTGATCATCATCTTAATTCATATAGAAGTACATCCAAAAATGTACAAACTTCAACCAACTGAACAACAAAATTGTATTAAAAAAACCCAAATAGTGTTTACTTAGAACAGAATATAGAATACCGCAGAACATTATACAATACATAAATCAAAACAGTAAAATTAAGGACTTAATGAGACAGCCCTATTTACAAAGAGTCCAGTTAATCTCAGTTTTTGGTCTGTGTCAGCTAATCTTGGTCTTAATCTAGGTCAATTAATGAAGCAGCCTATTTAAAAAAAATAAAAAGTTCTGATTAGTGTTGATCTTAGTCTCTGTCTCATCTCTGTCTTGCTCTAGGTCAACGTTAACCAGGGTGCACAGCGTTTCAGCATCTAAAACCAGTTTCATAGGTGGGTAGCTCTAAAGCAGGTTCACTAAAGAGCGTGTTTAATAGCTGTGAATTATTTTTTTGTTTGGGCTATTAGGTGGCACTTGCGCCACCTATAAGCTGAAACAAATGCATTAGAGTACAGGTAGGGAGAAAGGGCATATGACAGGGTTCGAAATTAAGATTCAACTAGCAGGAGCAAAAACCAGCTCCTGGGTATCAGGTCTCACCCAATAGGCAGGAGCTACCCCTGGGGAACCAGGAGCAAGTTCCCAGGTGTTATGGAGAATTCTCTTATAAGGCTAATTTCCCAAACCTAGCGAATCCCCCGGCAGCTTTGCTGGATTTTTTTTTTCTCCTGCTAAGATTTTCTCCTGCTAAGAGTGAGACTCTTTTACTCACACTTTTAGGCATGATTTGAGATATGTCTCTGACTATTTGTGTGATTTTGGGCTATGGGGTTTTCTTTTTACTCCATAGGGTATCATCTATTTTTTATGCGTGTTACACAGCACCCTCAGTGCAGTAACACAGGGGTGTCATAGTGACCCCCAAACATAGACTCCATACCCTGGGACTGACTACTGTCTCCCAGGGCATGTAAAGCCACCATTGACTTTACTAGTCCTAAATTGTGAACAGAACCAGTACAAACCATCATATTGTGGAAGTACTGGAAGGGGTTCATTATATTGCCTCTGGGTCTGTTTTCAGGGGGGCACTGTCCAGTCCCCCCTTGTCGAGTTTCTGGATGGTGGCAGTGGTTACCACGCAAAATATTCCACCGGAATATTCTCTATGGGATTTTCCCATTGATTTTAAACGCACCACTTTTTGGTGCAATGTTAAAGATACTGCTGGTTTATTTATTTAATATTAAATTCACGGTGGGGTCTTTTTGCCAGAACTCTTTTCTAAAATGGCGTTGTGTCCGTCTCTGTAACTCTGACCATGGTCGAGCCCTTTGTTCCACTTTTTGGCAGGCTTCTCCACAGAAGCCCTCCAAATGGTGCCACTCTGTCTGGGTTCCACAGGATGGGTGGGGAGGGGAATTGGCACCCTGGACTGCATTGCCTTAGCAACTCAAGTCACACTCTGTTCTGATTGGGCCAGTGGTGAGCCGCCCGGCTCACCACTTAGCATGTTTGAGTGACAGCTAGGCTGTTGAATGGGGGGGGGGGGGGTTCTGCATAAAAGCAGGGCCTTTGGGACTGGAACTTCAGAAGTCTCCACAGGACCTAAGAATCCGAAGAGGGAAGAAGCTGAGTCATCTGCAACGCTGAGACCACCGGTGAAGCCCTGCTGCAATTACCTCACCACTTTCCCGACGACGAGAGATCTTCTGCTGGATGAGTCTTCTTCCTCTGAGCTGGTGGGACCAACCAGTTCGCCCTTTTTCACCTTCCAAAGATGTCTCTTGGTCGATTCGCCCATGCCAAGCACCCCGGCGGCCGGATAGCCAAGCTTCACCACTTTGACCGCGAATAAAAGGAACGCACCTTTTATTGACGGACTCCGCGGCTGGTTTCATCCCTGTGCAGTGCAACGACTCCGTGGTTTCTCCTTGACGAGATCTTCTCTCCCCCTGGTCGAATCAACGAACTGCAACCACTGCCAGGAACAACTGCCACCGCTGGAGCTTCCTCTCTCTTTAAGGTACTGTGCCCTGCCTGACCTCCCTTTCTTCGGTTTGCCCAAGGTGACCCTTAAATCCTTGGCTTGTCAACTGGGTTGGCCCCAGACCTGCTAACTTTTCCTTCTTGAATCACCCCAACCTCTTTTGAACATTCTGCAAAGACTTTTAGTGAACTTCAAACCGTGTGATCCTGGGCACATTTCGCTTTGCTCTCTTTAAAGTGGGCCTGGCCTGTGAACTTTGGCTCTACAGACTATACTGCCTTTATTCCCTTGTTGAGAACTCCTAAAAGTGTTGGGACCTGTTTTATTTCTGTGCTCTGTCTTTTTCTCTCCCTTTAACTGAACTATTGGAGTGCCATCAGGTTATGCGCTCACATCTGTTTAACAAATCGTGGTGTTTTAATTATGACTTGTCTAATAGTTATTAAGGGAGGTGTGTATACTTTACCTGACTGTGTTTTAACTTGCTTTTGACTTAGAGTGCTAGTATATTGCCTAAAGTGTGTTTTAAATAAATAATTATATACTTTTTATACAAAGCTCTGGTCAGTGTTTGTTTGCTCTACTGTGTTTTTAGCCCTATTGTGTATGCTCTATATACTGCCCTACTCTTCTTGAGAGAAGTCTGACTGCTCAGCCGCAGCTACCAGGTAAATCTGGGTAGTGCAGACTGCTACCAATTGGGTTTACTGCTTACTCCTGTAGTCTTAATCTTTTTGCAGTGTTCCCTAAAGGAACTGCACAGGATTTTGCCTAACACCAGGGTATTGCAAATCTAACTTCCACATGAGATGCACATCTATATTTGTTTATGATTCATGTTTAAATGTGTACTAGACATGACCTAATTCTTCTTTATCAGCATTCTCAAATACTCAAAGTTAATTTCACATTTGCATGTGTGTAAGGCAGCAATTGGCCTGGGAAGCCAAAAGTAACTCCTGGTAGCTGTTGGGGTTAAGCTAACCAGGCTCTCCTAGGCTAGAAACAGGAGCTAAATTGCTCCCAACTCCCGTCAATTTCGATCCCTGATACGAGGAGGGGGACACAGTTTATAGGTGGTGTTTGATTATTTGCACACCCATTAACTCCCCATGGCCATGCTAATCCTTATGGGCTTCTCACCGGGTTCCTTCCCCTTCCAGCTCAAAACACTTTGAGCTCTCTTTGATCAAGCATTACAATCAAACTGTGCACTCGGAAGTGCCTGCCAGTGTTTTTTAAAGCAGTCTTCCGAGAGTTGGTAACTTAAACAGCCATCCCCAAAACATATTGCATCTTAGTAACAGTTGTGGATTTGGTATTTTTTCATAATGGCAGCAACATGGGAGGTTCCTGCAAATATAGAATTTCTTACATAATTGTAATTTGTGTCTAGAGGCTTTGCGATCTCTAGAGCGGTTTAAAGCACCTGTGTACAAGCATAATAAGAGGGTGAAGCTAGGAGTACATCATCTACATATTGTACCAACACAGGTCCCTGGGAATGTGATGTCAAGCAGATCCTTTTTTAAGTGTTGGAGATTCTGTGTACACCTTTGGTAGCCTAGTCCAGGTATATTGAAAAACTGGATATGCAAAGACAGTCTGGGTATGTTTGTCTGGAACACAAATCAATGCGTGTATCTATGAACAAAAAACATGTAGCTGAAGTCGGAATGCAGGAGAGGATTAGGGAATACTGGAAACGAAGGCAACATTGCGGCATGCAGATCCTGTATAAAGAGATGTATCTAACACGTTTCATCACAGGTAGAATAGGAGTGTTACATGGTCTGGTAGTAGGGAAAATAATTCCTGGTTGCGATAGTAATCTAGTAACAGTTGCTATCCCTTCTTCTATTTAGGACATAGTGGACACCAAAGGACCTTTGACAAGTGCTTGGAGCGGTGTATCCCGATTTTAAAGGGCTGTATGTTTCATATGATATGATATGGCATTTATAACGCGCCTATGCACAAGTGTTTCAAGGTGCAACGAGGCAAGAGAGGGGAACGGAGGGAAGACAGAACAATCCTACTAGGCCAAGTGTCATTCAGATTGCACAAGTGCATAGGAAGGGGAAAGTGCGGGGGGAGGAGGTCCGTGCAGTACATCGGATAATAGAATAAATAACAATAAGTAAAAGTAAGGCCAGCAGGTGGCAAGGGTAAGTGCAGGAATCGGGTATCAAGTGCTTGTAGTGGGACTGTAGGGATACAGAAAACAGTCCCCAAGCGCGGGGGATGCCAGGAAGGCAGTGCAGGTGTGTGACTGGCGGGGGAGGGAACCTGGGCCCGAGATCAGAGGGTGGCTAGGTAACCAGTGCAGTTTCAGAATCAGCCAGGAAGTCAGCAGGGGAGAGGAGGAGAAAAAGCAGAAGTAAAGAGAAAGGTTTTGAGGTGCTTCCGGAACCAGAGATGATTCGCCTCAAGTTTCAGGAGGCCCCAGCTGAAGAAAGAGATCTACCACCAACTCGTTGCTTGGAGAAGCATCTGACCTTGAGGGAGTTGGAGGCGGATGAGCGAAGAGCTCAGGAAGGAAGATATTTAGGAAGAAAGAGTTGAAAGTATTGAGGCCCCAAGCCCCAGAAGGCCTTGTGGACAATGCAGAGGGATTTGTACTTAATCCTCATAGCCACTGGGAGCCAGTGCAGCGATATCAGTCCTGGAGAGATACGATCCCTGGGCTTGAGGCCAAGGACAAGTCTCGCAGTCCTGTTCTGGATGAGTTGCAGAGGGCGGCGAGTAGAAGCAGGCAGATTTAGAAAGAGGCTGTTGAAGTAGTCCAGCCTATGCAAACGACTTCATTGTCCTGTTGTGACCAAATACAAGTAGGGTCTTGGCATAACTAATCCATAAGCTCCTTGCTCAGGTTTACATTGTTTGCAGCTGGTGGTGTAATTGGCCCCTCTCATGTGGAAAGTATAATTTCTTAGGGGAGATCCAAAAATACTGAATAGGGCTTGCAGCGTAGCTTACTGTTCTGCTCTCACAAAATAAGTGCATGCAAGTCTTATCATTTGTTTCTCCAATACACAAACAAGGAAGGCAGTGTGCTTTTTGGAACGCAATAATTCATTCACTCTATAGGTTGTAAAACTGGCGCTTATCTGGCCTTTAACTCAAATATTTGTTACAAAATACAAAGAAAAAGTTTAGAAAAGATTACATCACCATTGACAAACATACACTCAACTTCTTCCCTGCCATGAACTTCACTGGACAGCTTCCCAAACTGAGGTTGGCAAAGAGAAAACCTGCACAACGGACCGGACAAGATACATCTACCTTCTCTCAGCCCAGCAGAAGATTGTGTTTTTCTCTGCCAACCTCATTCAGTGTCCCCAATTTAATACAGGGCAGTAATATTCTAGGGAGTTCAACTGCCAATAGCATTTCACAGATACCCAGCTGGTGTATGCTGCAGAATGCCAGAACCAGTAAACATTCCCTTTCTCATGGGAGCCGAAATGACTGCTTTCGGCTCCTTGCGAAATTCAAAACAGTAACTCAAAACATTCCTTGACCAGGGCGAAACTAGACCAGGCAAAAACAAGATATTTTTCCAGTGTTTCAGAAAAAGCAGACAGTGTTTTAAACGGAAGCTTTCACTGAGACTTGGGAGTCCAATGTCCACTGCTGCAACCAGAATGCATTTCAACCGGACTTCATCTTTGAGTCAAAGACATTACATTTTAAAATACATTACACTTACATAGGAGATCTCACCCTAGGAAGGTGAAGGGGGATTTAACTAAAAAACATATTAATCCACTATATAACCTAAAAGTATAAGTATAGCCACAGGATGTATAACCGGTAGATTAGCGTTGCCAACGGTTTGACAGAGGTAGAGGAAAGAGGAGGAGAGGGAACGTCTTCAGAACATAGGGCTGATCTACTTGCACCAGTGTCTACGAGACAAGATACAGATTGTCCCTTGCGTACGAATTGCATAAAAGAACCTTTATTTAAAATGTTATTTTTCTCCAGCATGGGGTCTAGCATGGATTCACATGCTCATGAATATTCCCCGTCGTCAGGCCGGGAATCCTCGTTATAGAAAAAATCAGTATCAGTTTCGTTTCTGATCTGTCTTTCTTAGTAGTAACCAATCACTGGTCTCTGGGTCATACTGCCCCCAGCCAATGACTGCCCTCTCCCTAAGCCCTGCCTCTGGCAGCCATCCTCAGATTTGGTAGCACGTAAAGTGGCAGTATGACCAAGTGAAGAGCCGCAGAGGGGTAGGCGGGAGGGTTTGCATGTGAATCCATGCCAGACCCATGCTGGAGAACAACAGTTACAGGTAAGTAACTTGTTCCTTCTCCAGCATGGGGTCTGGCATGGATTCACATGCTCATGAATATAAGAATACATAGCAGTATACACATGCACAACCACGGGAGGTGGCAACAGGCTCAACATTAAGCAATACCAAAACACCCAACATTAAGCATCTCTTACCTCCTCACCAGGCTCACCTTAAGCGAACAGGTTGCGCAGCACTGTTTGGCCGACCCTGGACTCCTCCCTGGAGTCCCGATCGACGCAGTAGAATCTCGTGAAGGTGTGTGTCGACCTCCACGTCGCAGCCCTGCAGATGTCGAGCAGGGGCACACCAGAAAGGAACGCCGTGGTAGCAGTGATCGCTCTGGTCGAGTGGGCTCTCGGACGGCCGGGCAGCGGTCGGTTTGCCAACCGGTGACAGTGCATGATGCAGCCGGAGAGCCATCTGGAAATGGAAGCCTTCGAGAGAGCCTTCCCTTGATTCACAGGTCCAAAGTTTACAAACAGCTGAGATGTCTTCCTAAAACTCTTTGTGCGGTCCACGTAGAACTTCAGCGCTCTAGCTACGTCCAGCGAAATGCAGAGTCCTCTCAGCCGACGACAAAGGCGATGGGAAGAAAACTGGCAACACCAAGGGTTCGTTGAGGTGGAAGTCCGACGGCACCTTGGGCATGAAGGAGGGGTGCGTCCTCAGCACCTCCCTTGTGTCGTGAAAAGTCAAGTATGGTGGATTGCAATATAGGGCCTGGATCTCTCCCACTCGTCATGCAGAGGTGATGGCCACGAGAAAAGCTGTCTTCCACGACAGAAACTTCAACGGTGCCGAATGCATAGGCTCAAATGGGGCCCCCATGAGCCTGGTCAGCACCACATTAAGCTCCCACGCGGGGCAGGGGCCTTCACAGGCGGGAATGATCGGAACAATCCTTTCATAAATTCCTTCACCAGCCGATGAGACCACAAGGACAATCGTCCCGTAGTCCTGGTGTATCGTGAGATGGCGGCCAGATGTATCTTGATGGAAGCGTGAGCTAGTCCAGCCTTGGCCAATGACAGTAGGTACAGCAATACTTGAGGGGCCGTAATCCGCAGAGGGTTAATCTTCTGTGCACGGCACCAGACAGAGAACCTCTTCCATTTATGTCCATAGCACTTGAGAGTTGAGGACGCCCTGGCCTTTGCAAGAACCTCTCTGCAGTCGGCTGGGATGTTGTACCCTCCAAACTCTAGTGATGCAGGAGCCAGGTCTGCAAGTTCAGCGACTCTGGGTTGTGATGAAGAATGGCGCCTCCTTCTCTGGAGAGAAGATCCGCGTCCGTTGGCAGCTTGACTGGTGTGGACGCTGACAAGTCCAGAAGGTCCGGGAACCAGATCTGTCTCGGCCACGCCGGTGTGACGAGGATCATCCTGCACCGGGACCTCTTGAGCTGGTTGATGAGCCGGAGCGGCAACTGAGGGAACGCATAAAGAAATAGGCCGTCCCAGGGGAACGAGAAAGCATCGCCCATGCTCCTCGTCTGGGGGATCCTGCTGGCGAACCTCCGGCAAACCCATTGGCCAGGTGGAGTCAGGACTCGGCCCTCTCGAGCCTGGCATCCTCTTCAAAAGCCCTCATGGGGCCAGTCCTTGAGAACTACATTATTGTATTGTCAGCCAACATGGAGGCATCCACATAGCTTGGTTCCTAAGAACCAAGCTATGAGGTCTAGTGTTTTGGGTGTGGTAGCCTAGGGACTACTTTGCCTGGACTATTTTGTTGGGGCTATATAAACCACACCCGAGCAAGACAACACGCTTTGCGTTACTTTGCAGCTTGCAACGTGACGCTCACCGTGTCCAGCTATTCCCTCGAACCTCGGAGAGGCAGACCTGCAAGGAGACAAAAGGAACATCATTAGCAGCAGCATCTTACCTGCAGTCTTCATCTTTAAACGCTCACAGCTACTGAGAACAGCTTCCTCGAATCTTCACGCATCCCGGACAGAACGACCTGAAAGAGGAAGATAGAGGCAACATTAAAGAAAGCAGTAGAGACATTTACAAATTACGAACTGCTCAAAAGGCTTACCTGGCTTGTTGCCTCTCGGCTGACACCACTCCGAACATTCCACTCGCGCTAAAGAACACTGCGACCTACAATGAAGGAAAACACAGGTTAGCAAAGGCAAGACTTCGCACCGCTGCGCATAGCGCTTACTTACTGCATCATAGCGCTCTTAATGCGCCATCATTTACCAGCGGGGCTCAACCAAGCCAGTTCGCCCCGCTGAAGCTCTACATACCTAAGGGAGAAAAAAGAGACATTTCAAACAAAGAAAGGCATGCAGGATAGCAACAAAACTAAAGAACAGCAATAAGACCTACTTGAACAATATCAAACGAGCCGGCGTCAGTGAAGTAACTGGACCGCACTCGCCCATGAAAGACAACGCGCCCCTGCAAAGAAGGCAGGATGGAGAGCATGCCTAATTCTACCACAAGGTGAGGAGAGGGCGCCAGAGGGACTGAAATCATATGGGGGTGAAGGGAGGATACTTACCCCAGTCGGTCAGTCTTGAACACAGTCCTCCTGTATTTTCAGGCAGAACCTTCCCAGCAGACCACATCAGGGCAAAGCTGAGAAGCATACCAGCGAGTAACCCGGCTGGGTGGCGTCCCTGTGGATACCAGGTGAGCGTAACAGAACGCAAAGCCTACCATAACAAATCCACCTGGGTGCCATAGAGAGACATCAGAAATGGACCACTTGGCCCAATTACTAGGAGAGCTTCGTGCTGAGGTTCATTCTGCCCAACAAGAGACTAATGCCCTCTGGAGAGACCTAATAGTGACCAAAGAACGCACTGAAGAGATTAGCAGGCAATACTTGCAATCACAGGCAGGACAGACTCCTCTACCTGGAAGCAATCCAATGATGCAAAACCCCGCCATACCACCCACTCCGGTACAGATCATGTTACCTGGAACAGTGCCTCTGGCACCACCAGATAGGTTCTCAGGCGACCCACGGAAGTATGCGGCATTCATCAATCGGTGCCGCCTTCATTTACTTTGTAGGCCTGGAGCATTTCCAAATGACCAAGCTCAGGTAGCTTTTGTTTTATCATACCTGAGTGGTAGTGCAGCAGATTGGTCGGTGCCGTTGGTAACCCACGACGATCCTCTATTACATGACTTTGGGGGTTCCAGAGAGAAATGGAAAACCTTTTTGCTTGCCATACCGAGGAACAAGCAGTAGACAATGAACTCTTGTCGCTCCGACAGGGGAATCAGGACTTGT
This sequence comes from Ambystoma mexicanum, assembly GCF_040938575.1. NCBI lineage: Eukaryota > Metazoa > Chordata > Amphibia > Caudata > Ambystomatidae > Ambystoma > Ambystoma mexicanum. The sequence continues at coordinate 579,295,900 of NC_090927.1, read as the reverse complement.
TAACGTACATTGCTACCTTCAACAGACTGGTTGCTGAAGCTAGGTGGCCAGAAAACAAAAGAACCACGTTATTCCATTGAGGCTTATGAGGCGAATTAAAGGAGGTCTTAGCCCAGGTGGTTGATCCACCCAGAGACTGTGCAGAATTCATGAATCTGGTCGTGCAGCTAGACCACCGGTTGCAGGACCGAAAGGCAGACCGGTCTAAGACGGACCCTCGGACCGTGTATGTTTGACCAAGGAAAAACACATCCCGTGTACCTGAAAATGCTGTAGAATCCATGCAGATTGGAGGGATACAGCCTCCATTAACAAAACAAGAGTGGGACAAAAGAAGACAACAACAGCTTCGTTTGTATTGTGGGAAACCAGGACATTTCCTGAAGGACTTTCCAGTAAAACCCCCAAGAAGAACAGTTGGGGCCACAGAGAAGGATTAAGCTAAGGAATCGGAAAACTACCAGGCTCGACAAACGTAGAGGTCAGTTTGTCGAGTGAGAAGAAAGAGTTGCTGATCTTGCACTTTGCAATACCAGTGATCTTAATTAACCACCAACAGTCGTCAAGAATGCATGCCGTTGAATCATACATCGATAGCGGAGCAGTTGTAAATTATATTGATCAAGAACTGGCAGCAGAGATGGGGCTTCCTTTGTGTTCTAAGCCAACTATGGACAAGGTAACCACTGTGGATGGGACAGAAATCGCTTCCGGACCAGTAAGCCAGTGCACAGCCAGGGTAACCTTGCTGTGCCAGGACAGGCATCAGGAGTCTATTTCATTCGATATCATCAAGGCACCTCAGTTCAGGCTAATACTAGGGATGCCATGGTTGGTTGCTCACAACCCTTTGATAGACTGGCGGGCATGAAAATTAACCTTCCCCTGTGACTGCTCCCCTGCCTGCTATTACCAAGAGGAGAAACCTGACGTCTGTATCCCCATGACTCCCGGAGCGACAGTATCAACCCTGGGACCAACTAATACCTTGCCAAGTGAATACAATGATTTCCAGGATGTTTTCCGAAAGGACCAACCCAATACATTGCCGCCCCACAGGCCCTATGACTGTCAGATCGACCTTGTTCCTGGTGCACAAATCCCTTGCGGCAGGATCTACGCTCTCACACATCCATAAAACCTTCATTTGAAATCCTATTTAGACCAGTACCTTGCAAACGGATTTATCCGTCCTTCGAAGTCCCCCACAGCCAGTCCTTTGTTCTTCGTACCGAAAAAGGAAGGAGACTTGAGAACCTGTATTGACTACCGCGTATTGAACCAGATCACCGTGAAGAACCGCTACCCCTTGCCACTTATCCCTGAGATGCTAGACCAAGTTAAAGATGCCCAGATTTATACCAAATCGGACCTTCGAGGAGCATACCACCTGGTCCGAGTCAGAAAAGGAGATGAATGGAAAACCGCCTTCCGTACTAAGTACGGCTTGTTTGAATATCAAGTCATGCCCTTTGGGTTATGCAACGCTCCTGCGGCATTCCAATATTTCATGAATGATGTCTTAAGGGAGTTAATTGATGTGTGCGCCTTAGTGTACATAGACGACATCTTAGTATACTCAGCCTCGGAACAAGATCATGTCAGGCACGTTCGTTCAGTCCTATATTGGCAAGACCAACAGGAAATGCAAGACGCATATGATCGAACACAGGAGTTGCCTCAGGAATAATATTGAAAGAGCACCTTTAGTTGCTCATTTTAGAAATATGGGTCATTATGAAAATGATTTTGAATGGTGCATTTTAAAATAGATTACAGGCAAGTGCCAAGAACTGATCAACAGAAAATTGGTCAATCTAGAACAAAAACTTATCTTTATGACCAAAAGCCACTTATAGGACTCAATCAGAGTATTGAGTGGCATAATGTGAAATAACTGCCTGTTTAGATCATACCTTGCGTTTATTGCGTTCCTGTTGGTAGTTCCTTATACACACTGTAAATGCCAATATCAAGTCTGGCATGAGTATGAGCATTACCGGTTGGCTTTGTATTTTACTAGTATATACACTCTTGTTTTAGAATTTCTGTGTTAGACACACCTGTTTTTCCAAGGATGGGGTCCAATGATGTGCCTTTGTTTTGTTTTACTTGGCGTTCATGGTTTTCCTGTACCAGTGGGTAATGCTGTTTAGCCTCACATGGTGCGGTGGGGTAGACGAGCCTTGCGCGTATAGGATTGGCCCTCTGATACATTCTATCAGCTGCTCGCAGTATTCTGCGGGTTGGAGGACGCTTCCTTCCAAGAGTCAACATAAGCGATGCGGTTTCTTAGCAACGCATGTTAGCGAGCACGTGAAGGTATCACATTTCCGCGAGCTACTGACGCAACTCACTCAAGCTAGTAGGGATGCGAGGGGATCACGTGACTGTGCGGTGTATAAGCCAAGCGTTGTTCGTGTGTGAGGTCGTTCCGGTTTTTCCTTCACATTGAAGATTGTTGAGCCGCTTTCGGAATGAGCGAGAACAAGGTAAGCTTGTATAGTACGGCTCGTGTGGTAAACAGGGTATTTTGCTTCAAAGGCTCTGTTGTGTGGACCTTTATCTTTGCTAAAGCGGTTGACACTCGCTTCTGGTTTGCAGGGCCCGGCTACTGGTGAAGAAGATTATTAGGCAATCCGTGTCTATGTTATTGGTTACGTAATTTGGATAGTTGGGAACCTTTTACATAATTGGAATACACTGTGGTTGTTCCAGGATTTATCCTCTGAGATTGGAGTTGGACCGCCAAGGTGAGGTGACACATGGAGTATGTGTGTGCTGTGATTTAGGGTGTGTACACTTAGACCCGGGGCTAGTTATATTAGTGCCCTTTTTAACATTCTGTTTGGGGGCATTTGCCCCATTTTCTGTACAGTTTGACCGTGTGGACCTTGTTGGATGTGATGACCATTGTGGATGGAACTAAGGATTACTATCCTTAGACAGCCTAAGAGAATTATACCCTTGGGATACGTGTTACAGGTAGAGATACAACAATATTTTCCTACTTTTTTACCCTTTTGGTATTGAGGGTTAGGGCTAGGTGAAGTAGTCTAAACCTGTTATGCCCACATATTGATATGTTTGTGTATGTTTGTTGTACCTACAGATTTTGGAGTACCGTTATTGAAATTAGGAATTAGAATCTTGAGTGGAAAAAGAACGCCACGTCAAAGCACAAGATACATGATTGCCCCTGAGGAATGTCCAGTTATTACATAACATTCAGGAAAGAAACATATATAAATCGGGCTATGATGGGTACAGTGTTGAGCAACAACAATTAATTTGGCTTTGTGCCTTTTCCGGTTCTAATTATTGTTTCCTGGTTTTTTAACAAAAACTTTGTATGCGTTTTGTATATTGTATTGTAACGTGCATATGCTTTTTATGTGTTTTAGACTTTTGTGTCAGGATTTTGTTGCTTTGAGTATTTAACAATAACATATGTTATGTGAAACAGTTTTAGGGCATACAGCCGATATATTTTTTGGTATACATGGTGATGTCTAGGTACATACTGTGTCTGTGGGTATAGATGTGAATGTCGGTTATGGATTAATACCCTTCCTTTGTTTGAGATCGAATAATATTATATCCCCACTGAGTAGGAGGGGGCAATACCTTATGTGTGGGGTGCCACCCCTGTAGAAATTTTTATTCTAATTTATTGTACACATTTCCTTTGTATTTATTGAACAAAAAATTGTTGACCGTTGAATGAATTAGTGCAGCCCCTGATGAAGAGAGTTGATCTCGAAACGCGTTGGGCATTTCCACATGAATAAATCATCTTTAAGAACATATTTACTTGGAAGTCGGACGCTAATTATTTGGCTAGAGGGCTTTTTTTCAAAAAAATATACATGTGTACTGATTGCAATTTATTAATCTAATTTCCTCTTATGAAACATAAATTCATTGAGCTCTTGTTAGCCATTAATAGTGTGCAGGAGACGGGAGTTCCCAAAGTGGGAACTTACTCTGTCTTCGTCTGCTCGGTAACACTATACACCGAGCACTCATTATTTGCCATACTCGAAAAGTCAAAGTCCACTCTCACTACACAAAGAGCCACAGCATATGAAATAATAATATCAAGCCCAAATGTTCACATCGTCGGATGTAAAAGTGTAAATCCTGCCACGTTCATCACAGAACCCTGCACAGTAGAAGACATGCAAGCACATGACTGCGCCACATATGAGGGAGAAGAGGATGACATTACAAAAGCAAGTGAAAATGCCCTAGAAGGAGGAGAAATATACTTCGTAGATGAGTCAGCATCAATAGGTTGTGAGACAGGAGAAAAACATTTAGGGGCAGCATGGTAAGAATAGAGGGAGAAGAATATGAAGTGATAGTACAGAAACGCCTCCCCTCACATTACTCGGCACAAGCAGCAGAACTAATTGCATTAATTGAAGCATTGCGTACAGCCAAAGGATGCGCAGTGACAATATACTCTGACTCAGCATATGTGACAACAACTGTACACTTGGGCTCGTCACGATGGCGACAAAGGGGATTCAGGAGAGCGGATGGCTCACCTGTACAACATGCAGCATTATTGAATGACCTCATTGATGCTTTAGCAGAACCATCAGTAGTGTCCTTAGTGAAGTGCCAGGCACATACAAACAACACAGACGCAATCTCACTCGGGAACACGGCAGCGGACGCCACAGCAAAAGAAGCAGCATACTTCAACATCCCGCCAACAATAGAATGCATAATAAAAACACCCACACAAGACGACAGAGAGGAAGGATACAGCTCTACATCCGTGCTACAGATAATAGAATGGCAAAGGTGCGCATTCCCCCGAAGAACAAGAGCTATGGGGGAAAAGAGGGTGCAAACAATCCCCCACAGATTTGATATGGCGGCAAGAGATGACAGGAAAGGTTGTAATGCCCGTAGAATTGTTACAAATAGCATTTCAACAATTGCATTTTCTAACAAACGTTACAAAGCAGCATATTGCCGCAGACATCCAGGAGGAGTGGTTTGTCCCCAATCTACAGGAGCATTTAACAAAATTGGCCATATAGTGCACAACATGTCAAACATACAGTTCAGGTATGACATTAAGAACACTGTGAGGAACGCTACCACGCCCATCAGGGCCATTTCGAGAATTACACATAGATTATGGCGACATGGGAGAAAGATGTAACGGGGCACTACCTCATAGTGATATTGTGTCCCTTTTCACGGTGGGTGGAAGCAGGACCTTGTGCACACCCTGACGCCAAGTGCGAGGCCAACTTATTGGTGAGAGAGGTATTTTCCAGGTGGGGAATATGTGACGTGATGCGCTCAGATAACGGCACGCACTTTGTAAATGACCTCTTTAAAGAAGTGACAACCTTACTAGGAGTGAAGCAACAACTTTGTTCAGTTTATCACCTCAAGCAAACGGGATGGTAGAAAAAGTCAACAGCCTCCTCAAGAGTAAATTGTCTAAATGATGCCACACACTGAAGAAAAACTGGATATATTGCTTGCCCCTAGCACTGTTCCAACTCAGGACACAGCCAAGTAAAGACCACCACTTGAGCCCGCACAAAATAGTGACGGCAAGGCGTATTCATATGCCACTCTCCCCAGTAAGAAGAGCATCAGATGCTCACAGAGCTGCCACAGTGCTAGAGGATGAATTTAAGGAATATCTCACCCAACTGACACGGGCTGTGCGGAGCATAGCAAGACAAATAGCACCTGCATTCACTCAAGATAATGAAACTGACACGACCACACCCACCCAAGACAGCCCCCTGGGTCAGTTAATGCCTGGTGAGAATGTATATGTTTGCAGTTTCGTGCAGAGGTAGAACTCCCCACGATTTCATGGCCCCTATGAAGTAATTTATTGCACACCCTCTGCAGTAAACGTTCGGGGTTTAAAGTACTGGGTGCATCTTTCAGATGTAAGAAAGGCACATTAAAAAACAACACCCCAGAGTGAGCAACCCCAGAGTGAGGAAATTGCAACCCCTTGTAGATGAGACACAGTTTACAAAGTGTAATAGAGAAGATCAAAAGGATCAGCAAGAAAATGAAACAGTATGAACAATGATGAAGGATGATCATGATTGAATGTAAATATATATATATATATATATATATGCTCTCTCTCCTCTCTCTCTCTCTCTTCCTTTCACCACTTCCCCTGTGTCCCCCTATCCCAGTACATGTTTCTCTTCATAGATAGCTTGCCACCGCTCCTTTCTCTCATGGTGTCAGTCACCTTATATCTTTGCTTTTAAAAGTACATATGTTGAATATGTAACTGAAGATAATTCAAAACAAAAAGAGAACAAGGTTGATTATTGTGTACTTAATCAATTTATATCGCCCCTTCAGGTGGAAATATGTTGGAAAGGAGTGCACTCACTAACAACACCACAGATGTAGATAGTGATACAGTAGAAGTTAGCAGTTATAGAAACTATAACTACAACTCCAGTCTTTATTTTATCGTTTTTTCAGTAATGCTGTTCTTTCTTGGCTTGTTTTTGAGAATGTCCTTTAGATTGGGGGATATAAAGGAGGTGGGTAGGGTACACCTGATACAAGAAGGGTCAAGTCTCCTTTGGGATGGATTTAAACTTATTTGGAGCCACAATGCTTCCGTAGATGCTAATTTAACTACTTTGCACAAAAACTGAACTGTCAAAACCCCCATTTTTACATATGCTGCTATGGGTTATGATGCTGATAACGTGCCAAATGAATATGATGATGATTATTCTATGTTCGGTAGTTCGGAATCGCCATATGAAAATATGCACACAACTGAAGAACCTATCTCCGATGTCGATACTATGCACTTTACACCCTATGTCCCAGTTACTCTAACGTACCCCGTGTCACAATCATTGCAAAGTGGAAGCAAACAAAATTATGAAATATGTTCAAACATTTTTCCCATAAGGCATCTAAAAGTGAAAAAGTTACATAATGGTAAAGGGGGGTCGAAGACGGAAAAGGGGGGCGGGAGGGAAAAATTACAATTCATACCGTGGTTTGGGATTAGATGAAATTGAAGACCCCGCCACCCAGATTAGTCCAACAAATGGTACTCAGATATGAGTGCCACAGCTAAGCAGGCAACAAATGAGAGCTGTTACGTTTGCTCTCTCATACCCCATGCCTCAGTCACACTTAAAGTACTCATACCCCAGGAAATACCCATGTTGGATGCCCAGTGTCTAATCCATTTAGTTTTATGTAGAATACCAAGTACCTTCCAGGCACACACGGTAACAGTGCAACTGCTGCAAAATGAAAAAGAGTGCACAAGCAAACCTCAAGGAGTGATATGTTTGAAAGAACAATTTTTTATAATCAAAGGGACAATGTTCACAGAAACCAAATGGCAAGTCGAGACAATTACATGTAAAGCTGAACATTGCGAGGACTGACAGAAGAGAACTTCCAATGGGTGAAACAAACTTGCACTGCAACCTGGTTTCAGCACATTGCCAAACTAACCTGGGTGACCGCACTTGAAAAAAACGATCAAAATGCAAAAGAAATTCAGCACCAACTTTGCTTTAATGGGGCGGGGAAGGTACGAACGGGCGCCAACAAACACTGCAACAACACAATCATCCTGCCAGACATGAAAAAAGGAACAGCAGCCTTAATGGACACTTACCTGGTGTGTTGCAAACAAGCATACCTACATCTACCACCATCATGGAGAGGTACCTGTTCCATGGCAACGAAACACTCTGCTTTAATGGTGATTCCAGAGAGCCATGTCCAAGGGAGGAAAGTGCCAATGGAAACATCACCGGAACCCCAGCCAGCAACCAAAGAGCCCTCCACGTACGACATCCTGACTGAAGATGAGTTACAGGACAGAGTTTCCCGCAAGCGGAGATCATCAAATTACATCTCCAGTCAATCCTCATGTCTCACTGCTTGTGCCAGGTCTCCAAGCGCGAACACATGCAAAATGGCTGCAGATCGTGCACTGGGAATTGATCCAGCTAGCCAATGACACAGAAGAGTCATTAAAGTGGAACTTTGCGCCTAGCGGTTGATGACCATGCAAAACCGGTACGTCCTGGACTTCCTCACACCAATGGATGGCAGTGTTTGGCGAAAAATTGGGAGTGCATGCTGTACATTCGTACCTTCTGCGGATGCGGTGCATAACTTGGGTGAAAGGATGAGAAAAGAAGGAGGAATAACCCCAAGCAACTGGTTCGATGACATGATCAATTGGATACCTTCCTGGTTCAGCGTGATGATGACAATTTTTGTCCCTCTCAACGTTTTCCTGTTATACATTTTTGTGTGTGTGTGTGTCAGGTAGGAGTTCGTTTTTGCACAAAATCTATGCCTAGTTCCGCTATGATGATGGTGGCGATGGGGCAACCAGCAAGGGTACAAACAATGAAGGATGCACAAATACAGACAGGAGAATCTAATGCCCCCAAATACAGGATGACAGCAGTATTTCGTTATCCCGGGGACATGGTGGATAATTTGTATCACACCACAATAAAGCAACCAAGGGAGTTACAATGGTACAAGGAGGTGTGGGTGGATTTGGATGGGGATGGGGGGGATATACATGACCTGTACCCCTGATGAGTATGCTAGAAGGGGCCAAGGTTTAGGAGGGGTTTGCAGGGCCTGGATGCCAATAAAAAGGATACCTGCTTGGGACGAGGCGGTAATGGAGGCGGAGTACTACTGGAATACAAACAATGATAAAAAGTAATTTGTTACTTTAGATGTAACGAAAGGGGGGAATGTAAGAAAGGGGCAAATTAGCCCCCGTCATACATTCTACACGAGATGAACCGCTTGCTCTTGCACTATTGGGGGATACCTCCATTGCCCTTCTGCTGCCATGAGGTATAAGGCATCAGCTGGATCAGAGGTGGGACTATGGCAAAACACACTTGGACTCCATGTTGTGTACCCTTGGCTCCATTTTTGGACTATGCCGCGATTTGGCACTACAAAGTCTCCTCTCTCCTCTGCAGCACCACGCACAGCGAGCACCAGCCACCTCCACCTTTTCTATGTGGCCCAAGTCCCTTTCTCATGGATGCGCTGAAGCGAACTGCAGCAATTAATACTGTGTATCATATTATTCTTCCCCTGAGATCACTGTCCTGTGTGTGAACCAGCCTGAGCCATGCCTTGTAGCTCATCCATCTCCACAAACGTGCTCCCTCACTCCTCACCCCTGCTGTTGGAAAATGACTGCTTGTGTAACCCTGTGTCCTCCTAAGGTATTCTCTTGATGTAACAGAAGTGTGCCCCCACTGTGCTGACCACCCCCTGAGTGCCCCCAATAAACTCGGACCTCTGCCTCAGTATATCCTGTCCTAAACTAGCGTGTCATTCCACCCCCCATTTTGCATAGATGTGCCAGACGAGACCAGTCCCCAGGTTATTGCAGAAAGTAAGACCCCTGCACCCTTCAACTTATGAATAACCCAATGTGAAATGATGGAGTTTTTGTATGTACAACCTGTAAGCCTCTAAGTTTTTGTCAAAGGTATATTGAGTGGCATTGTTTATTGTATACCAAGATTTAGTCTCTATGCCAGTTTAGCTAGTTTCAACCGCATCTCCAGCTGACCCGACATTCACCCCACCCGGACAAGTCCAGCTGAACCATGTGAGGCTCACCCTCCCGCCAAAGGAGTAGCCAATCCTGATGAAGGAGCACCTACACACCCTTATAAATCGTCGCCTTGTGTCCAATCAGAATGTACTTTGTAACCCCTACAGCTGATGTCACTGATGATGCCTTTTGGCCATATAATCAATTGTAAGTGTAATGTTTGCCAGAGCGCTCACAGGGCAGCAGAGTTCTCTGGATGCTGGATTTTACATAAAACCTGGGCAACCTAGCAACCTGTTCTCTTAGTCTCATTCCCTACTGGAGTGTGTATTTTATTCTGAGTTTGTATTGGTAATTTGGGGAGTGAGCACTTTCACACCTCCAGTTCCGGACAGGGGTAATTGAAAGTCGAGCCAATCATGCAGTCCACGCAGCCATGATGCTGCTGGAGAGACGATCACGGCAGCCATGTTTGAAGTGCCTGTCTCGTTCCGGGCAAGGCTGCACATGATAAGGGCAAGTGACAAGATATAATGCCGGCCCGGTCTGCAGGAGAAAAGAACCCAGCAGGGGAAGGGCTCCCAGCTCCCACCTTACCTTGAATGTGGAGCCCCTGGTAACACTCAGTTCTTTAATGGGGTCTCTTTGTGGGTATAACGGCACCGGTGGGCCAGTGCCATTCTCCCTGTGGCTGAAGCTCTCATTTAACAGTATCGCCGGGGATGTCCCCCTTGTGTCCGCTCCTACCGCTCGTTGCTACAGGCCTTTGCTTTAGCCGTCACCTACGATTTGGTTTACTCGCCTGCCAAGTATTGTCTTCATATGCATTTCTCTCACAGTTCTCTTTATGGTTCACATGCAGACTTGGTTTACTCTCCTGCCAACTACTGTCTTCATAAGTATTTCTCTCACAGTTCTCTTTATGGTTCACCTTTTGTGGCAACCCTAGGTCACCTTCCCTCCAAGTACTGGCACGAGGAAGATTAGACCTTCTTGCTACTTCATATCTCCTTTTCTCGTAGGGTCCCCCATTTCCCTGGTTATATAAAGTCGCTCTTAGTATTGAATAGGGGAAGCTTTCTTTCTCTCCATTTGTATTCACTATGCTTCTCAGGGTTTCCTGCAACCTCTGGGCACCCCCAACCATAGGCTAAGCCCCCCAAATACTTTGAGGATTTTGGCTGCAGCCCTCCAGCCAGTCACAGGTGTCCCCTTGTCCTTCTATGCTTTGCTAGCATTCTGGGATTCTTTCTGGCTTCAGACTCACTTCAGTGCCGCCCTTCGCCCCAAACCACGGTTTCATGCATGTTGCGCTGCTGGTGCTTCCCACAGCCAGCCTCTTGGTTTCCTCAGCAGAGCCTGTGGAGATCGCCCCTACCATCTCCACGCCTTGGTCTGTTCTTGCTGTTTTCGTCTGTGAGCCTTGATCCTTCTCACAGTTCCTCGCCACAGCACCTGACATTCGGGTACGTCCCTTGTCAGTTTTTGTGTGCGTTCCCATTAAGGTCTGCAGTTGAAAGCTAGACCATTCTAATAAGCTACTCTGCGTGATTCCTGCAGATCTGTGCCTCCTCCTCATATCAGTCCTTTCCTGTTTTGGATCTTAATAATAGTTACACTTATTATTCCTCGTCTCAGTCCTCCCTATTTCCTGTATGTTACAGAACTATATGGGATAGAAGAATAGGGGTTGGAGTTGGAGAGTGTGGGGTTGAAGGAGAGACGAAGGGAGCTGGTGAATACAGCGTTCTCATAAAATAGTCGTCACTGGTTCAACAGGGGGCTTCCCCTCCCATGAGATCGACCTGCTGAGTGCCACCCCCACGGGGACTATGGGGTAGTGTCCTCACCTCCCTGGCATCATGGGAAGGGGCTCCCCCTATGGAAGCAGTGACAACATAATGAGATTCATCACACCACTAAAAGAGACATTTCTTTGAAGAGCTTGTTAAAGAAGTGAGTCACTATGTCAAAACTGAGGATGTCAACTATTCTCCACTGGGGAAATACTGCACATACTAGAAATGTGGCTGCCGATTTGGCATCAGGGTGAACACGGACCTGCTTCAAGCCAACGAGCGAATGGGCACACCACAACAATTACATAGCGGAAGTTACTGCACCTGTTAACCATTTCCACGTAATCAATGTGGAGGTGTCGAATTTTCCCGCAGGAGCTGTACAATGTCACTTTCAATGTCCTAACGGTGAAACCTGTAGTGTAGTTAGACATGTGGTACAATTAAATATGAAATTATCAAGATGTTCTTGGAGGTTGGGAACACATCATTCTTCCTGTAAGTCAGTTGAAATATACTGCTTTGATACATGCCCAGTGTAGAGCAACTGCTAGAGGACAACTGTAAGTAGTTCCCGGGGCATGACTGCTTTTCCTGAAATATTTTGTCTCCAAATTACGTGTTTGTGGGATACTCTCTTTTGATCCATAACTCCTTTTCTTGCTGGGGAGCCTGTGCCTGTAATTCGATAATCTCATTAGGATTTCATTGCTGCTAAATCTGCTGCATCATTACCATAAGCAATTGGGTCGGTACTCTTGGTGTGAGTTGCGCACTCCACTAATGCAACTGCTGTGGGGAGTGTTAATGCATCAATTAACCTACAAAGTACGGCAGCGTGTTGTACGGGTGTGCCATCTGATTTTTTTTAACCCTTGCTTCCGCCATCTGGATAGGCCTGAATGTACTGTTCGGGTGACATAAACTGAATCTGAGTAAATGGTAGCAAAGCACCCTTTGGATATTTCTAATGCTGTTATTAGTGCTCTGAGATTTGCTGCTTGAGCTGAGTAGTGCAAGGGCAGTTGTACCTAACATATCACTTCATACTTACCTTCTTCAATCCTCACTACCGCTGTCCCTGTGTACCTGACACCAGTGCTCTGATCAAGCGTTGATGACCCATTAACAATGAGCACTTCACCGTCTTCGAGTGAGTCTTCCCTAACATGGGTAGTTTCATCTGAAGTGTCTTTGTATGTAGCACAATCATACACTACATCATCTGGCTGTACTGGCTCCACAATGAATGTTGCCAGATTGACAGTATGACATCTCACTATGTGAATGGAAGGGTTGGGCAAAATAACCTTGTATTCTGATGCTCTTTGGTGAGAGTGTATTTCAATTTCTCTAGTATGGCAAACATTGTGTTTTCCACATGTAACATGACAGGGAATCCCCTTGGGATTGCAGAGGATTTTTGTATTGTCAAAGCAGCTGCTGCTAGAGCCTGTTCACATGGAAAATACATGACTGGGTCTAAGAGACCACTGTAATAAGCCAAAGGCTTGTGTCCCATTGATGTCTGTTGAGTGAGGACAGCCATCATCACTTGACCATTTGCACCTTGAAAAACCTGTGTATAGGTGCATTATAAATAACAACTCAATCAATCAAAATTAGATTGTGGGAACAGGAAGACTTGCTTTTTGTAATTTGGCATTGCAAAAACAGGTGCATTACTTTAATGCATCTTTGAGTTCCTGAAAAGACAGGAGATCTCATCTGTCCAGACAAGGGGCCCCTTAACCTTCTGCTCCAGTTTTAACCTCTGCAATAGAAGTTTGGTGTAGGTGGAGTAATCAAATATCCAGGCCCGACAATAGCTACATAATCCTAGGAATTGCTTCACCTGCTTGACTGTGGTTGACTGCAGGGTGTGGTGCACTGTTGCTGACCTTTCTGGTGTTACTCTCCTCCTGCTGATATTATGTGCCCTAGGTATACAACTTCTTGCTGTCAGTATTGCAATTTCTCATTGTTGACCTTGTACCCTTCTCTGACAAAGTCAAAAGTGCAACTGAGCCCTTTCTTCACTGCTCTTCTTTTGTGCTTCACACAAGGAGGCCGTCTACATACTGAATTACTGTGCTCTGTACCTGTAGGTTTCCTAAGTCAATTTGTAGTACGCTATTGAAAATGTTCAGGGATTTACAATATCCCTGTAGCAAACTAGTTTGTTGGAACCTCTGTCTGCTGTAGGGGAATGCTGTGAGATATTGGGAGTCAGGGTGTAATGGGATGGAGATAAATGAACTCTTGAGTCTATTACTGTGAAGTGGGTCGCTGTGGTGGGGATATTGCAAAGGATGGTGGCAGGGATTTGAGACCACTGGGAATTCTGGCTCTACAAGATTATTCAATGGGTGCAAGACCTGAACCATCCTCCAAGAAGACCCTTTCACTTTTTTCACTGGGTCCCTAGCCCTGTTGCATGGAGACTCTGAAGGTACTGTTACACTCTGCTGCCATAATGCTACAATGGTGGCATAAATCCCTTGATCTACATCTTTGGTCATGCAGTGTTTCCCGACCCAGTGCAGCACTGCCCATGGCTTTAGTTTGTTGCAAACTTCCCTATCCCTTTTGAGAGAGCTACATTTTGGGGGCTACTGGTCCATAACTCTCTGGGTACCATCTCCAAATATTTCCTCAGATGTGTCAGTTCATTAGCGAGGAGCACAGTGTGGGATACTTCTCTCTGATCGATAATTATCTGACAAGGTATACCAATTTGAAACACTAACTCTCCTGTCTCATCAGTGTCTCCGAAAAATTGCTCATCCGACTCCTCCCGCAATTGCTGTGCTGGGTCAATACATAGAACTGTATGCCATTCAATGTCAGTCTCATCTGTGCTAGACAATGTTACTTTGTCTGCCTTAGTGATCACTACCTCTAAATCTAATGTGATAATGGTGCCTGGTGCTACCTCCTGGGGGATGGCTGGTCTGAACAAAAATTCTGTGGGTATGCATAGTGTTTTGTTCTCAATCTCGGTAACCAACCTAACAGAACTTTCATCCAATAGAAGAACAAACCTGGGTTGAGTGACACAGCCGCAAGACAATATGGCCACAAAGTGTTTGTGTTGCCGCAGTAGCTCTAGCATAGGATGTGCTTGGGCTAGAACACTCTATGCACTTCTCAGTGAATTAAATGGTCATGTTCAACTTGCTCATGATGTCCCTCCTTAGGAGGTTAACTGGGGTGTCTCGTGAATTCAATAAAGGTGCTGACAATTCTTGTGTGCCTATGGTGATGGGTACATCTTCATTGAAAGGAACTGATAAAACCTCCCCAGAGAATCTCTGTGTGTCCATTATTTCACCTAACAGAGAAAACTTCCTTTACCTAATGCACCCTTCCATGGTGTTAGTAGTCACTGTTCCTTACATGTTGAATTTAGCTAGCTTTGTCTGTACTAGTTTGGCTTCTGCTTTCTGTGTTTGATCTACTCTCTCTTTTTCCTTTTGTTGCCTCACTCCAATAGTGTACTATTTGTGCCTGTATTTTGAGCCATGCCTTTGCTTTGATGCTAACACCTTTTTCCAATAGGCTTGTACTTTGGGGGTGGGGGGAGGCCCTTAAACAACATGTGATAAAAGACAGCTACATTCTTGTCCTACGCCTCCCCGGTCTCTAACTGCCACATCTCCTATATCTGTTGAATGTAGTGTGCAGGATCCTCAGATGTCTTCATTGTGCGGGTCATGATAGAATTATGTCAGATGTGTCTGGGCATCTGTCCCTCAAAGCTTTCCATAGGTGTGCTCAACAGTTGTTAAATGGTGCTCCATTGTGTGGTATTACTGCTCAATTTTACTCCTTTATACCATGCCTTCCTCATATCTCATCCACCTATTCCCCTAATGGGGCAGAAAACAAGCTCTTGATGTCCCCTACAGCTAACGTGATCCCTGCTGTCTATTTTTTAGGGCATAAATCTACTTGCCTGCTCCTGCTGTGAGGGGGGGCAAGGTGTGCATTAAGTTATCCCTATCCATGTGGGGCCAGGGTGCATAATGGGCTCTCCTCAGTCCCTTCTGTAACAGCAGGAACTGTCACTTGTTTTTTATTCTGGGAGGCTTGCTTTCTACCCTTAACTAGGGCAATTCACCCAAGCCGCATACTAGGCCGACAGCCCCATGGTGTTAGCTCCTCCTGGGCATCTGTCTCCCACTCCTCGTCCCATGCTACCTCTTGAGTGTATACTGAGTCATAGTCTACACTATCATGGCATTCATTCGTATTTTTTGCTGACCTTCTGGATGCTCCGCCTCCATCTTGGGGATTCCTCATTTGTGTCTACCCTAAGATCTGTGATAGCTTTATTAACTATCTTGAAGAGAATCTGTACACCATCCAATCATCTTTGCCTATCACCGTGCCCTGCCCCCTCCCCTTATCCCTGTGCCGCTTTCACAAGTTTTTCTTCTGCCTTCTGCAATGCTGCCTCTAATTCTTTGCAATCCTTATTTTCTGTTTCCATAAACAATGGGTCTCAAGTGGGTTGTAACGCTCACCTGATTCTCGCAGAGGCACCGGTCTTGACTGGGCGACTACCGTATCTTCAAAGGTGATGTGTAGCACCCGGTTGGCTCTTTGGGCTGGACCTCTGTGCACTGTATGCCTGACGTGTAGAGTAAGATGTCTGCAGATAGAAAATATGGGGTTAATGAACTGGGGTTATTGGGGTGTCCCTATCTCTTTCCTCTTCTCCTCTCCTGTAGACCCCCAAAGGTTAACGCTCTCACCTTAGGTAAGTGAATGCCGAGCTCTCCATCTGCCTCGGGGCAGGGTGCTGTAACCAGTTTCTTCACTGGATAGGTAGCGCAGGCCTCTTGACTTCAGAGGACTGCTGTCCGTCGTTTACTGCACGAACGGTAAGTTTCGAGTCATTCAAATGTCTTTAAAGTCTTTAGTAATGATGTCTCTTGTTTTGCAGGGTTCCGGCGATGGCGTATGACGGGCTGAAGTGAGTTGAAGATGGAGCTCGTGTGATGAATAGAAGCGCCTGGAAGCACGTAAGTAAGCGCTTGTTGCCTGCTTCACTATGCGCTCTAACTGTCTTTTTATTTTGCAGGTACGAGTTCGGAGCGGCTGCAGGGTGCCGGAATACCCACTGGATTAGATGTGGAAAGGAGTAATGGCACGTGAGTATTAAAGTTCCCCAATGTCTTTAAACGCACCTTGTTTTGTCTTTCAGATGCGGGATGCAGCGCCGAAGGCCTCCGGAGCGTGCAAAGAGTTGGTAAACTTTTGTCTTTCAGATGCCGGAATGCTAACCTGTTCTTTCTTGTCTTTATAGGTGTTGCTGAAGACTGGATTCAGGATGGTAAGCCTTTGCCTTTCAGATGCCGGAATGCTAACCTGTTCTTTCTTGTCTTTATAGGTGTTGCTGAAGACTGGATTCAGGATGGTAAGCCTTATTCCTTAGGCCCAGGACCGGATGCAGAAGACACGATGAGCGTTCTGCTGCAGAGGTTGCAGAATAACGCAAAGCAAGATTCATCCACCGGGTGTGGTTTAAATAGCCTCCTGTAGTGCTTAGGTGTCTCCTTCCACAGCCACGCCTAAGTAAGAAAAGAGTTCCTGGTAAGAAAAGAGTTCCTGCCTTCCAGAAGAGTTCCAGTGTTCTGAATCTAGGGAGTGGCTCCAGCCCCACCCAACAGGAAAAGTAGTTCCAAACAGAAGAGGATCAGAGGCTCAACTGGCAGGCAAGTAAGCAGCATGGTCTGCTGAAGGTAAGTCCACCCAAGCATTATGAGCCCGGCGCTTCCAGCGCTGGGACTGGGCATATTTATGAGCCTGGTGCCACTGGCGCCAGGACTGGGTCCAAAAGGTCCCAATTGGGACTGGTTGGCACTCGAAACCTGGGTTATGGATCTGCTTCCAAGGGAGTTGGGAAAACCCTGACCTTTTGGAAGCAGAGATCATGACAGTACCCCCCCTCAAGGCCCCTCCCAAACCGGGCTTCTCCGGGGGTTTTGGCTTGTCAGGAAATGTTCGGTGAAATCTTTTGATTAGGCGAGGAGCGTGGACATATTCAGCAGGTTCCCAGGATCTCTCTTGGGGGCCGTAGCCTTTCCAGTCAATTAGGTAGAATAGTTTAGATTTGGAGATCTTGGAGTCCAGAATGCTTTTGACTTCAAACTCGAGTTCTCCATCCACTAGGATAGGTTTTGGAGATTTGGTTAGTCGGGTTTGAGGTTGCACGGGTTTTAATAGAGAGACGTGGAAGACCGGATGTATCTTCATGTGCGGGGGCAAGTCCAACTTGACCGCTACTGGGTTTACTATGGTAGTGATGGAATAGGGACCAAGGTATCTTGGGTTGAATGTGCGTGGCCCTTTTAGAGATAGATATTTGGTGGATAACCAGACTTGATCCCCTACTTGATAGTGAGGGGCTTCCTTCCGATGTTGATCTGCTCCTTTCTTGTATTGTTCTTTAGCCCTTTGAAGGTGAGAAACAGCTTCCTTAAAGGCTTGGGTGATTGTAGAATGCAGGTAGTCTACTGCTGGTGTTTCAAGATCTTGGAGGGGATCCAACTCCGAGGTTCGAGGGTGACTGCCGTACAAAAGAAAAAACGGGGTTTTCCCAGTTCCCGAATGTACAGAGTTATTGTAGGCATACTCGGCTATCCAAAGGATATCTTTCCAAGTTTTTTCAGTTTGTTGCAGCATGCAGCGTAAATACTGTTCCAGAGTTTGATTGGTCCTCTCGGTTTGTCCGTCGGTCTGAGGGTGGTGACTGGTCGATAGTCTCACATCAATTTGAGCCGACCGACAGCAACTTCGCCAAAAATGAGAAATAAATTGACTACCTCGATCCGAAATTAGAACCGAAGGAAAACCGTGCAGTCGGACGATGTTTTCGAGAAATTCTCGGGCCAGAGTTGCTGCTGTTGGCAAGCCTTTGAGCGGAATGAAATGCGCCATCTTGGAGAATAAGTCCACGATTACTAGAATCGTATTGTATCCGGAGCATGGAGGTAGATCGGTGATGAAGTCCATAGAAAGCGTATGCCAAGGGCGAGGTGGGATGTCAATAGGGCGTAAGAGGCCTGCTGGTCTTTCCTTTTGACTCTTGTTTTGGGCGCATACTCCACAGGACATTATAAAGTCTCTGATATCTTTTTTCCAAGACGGCCACCAGAAGTAGCGCTTGATCTTTTCTGAGGTCTTGGCTATACCGGGATGACCTTCCATTAAAGAGTCGTGATAACAAGAGATTACTTTTTTCTGTAAATCTGTGCTGGGTAGGTATAATCGTTCTTGGAAATACAATAAGTTGTCCTTTACTGCAAAGTCCTTTCCCTGCAGATGCCAATTCTGTATGTCTGCTGGAGTTACAAGTTGCCTGGCTTTATCCTTAACTTCCTCTATGGATTCTGTGGCGATTACACCCAGAATTCTTTGTTCGGGAATGATTGGTACAGGTTTAGGGTTGACCAAGTGTTCTTCCACTCCCATCCGAGAAAGGGCATCGGCTTTACCGTTCTTTGTACCAGGTCGATAGGTAATTATGAAGTCAAACTCGGCAAAGAATAATGCCCAACGGAGTTGTCTAGAGGATTGGGCTTTTGCGGTCTTCAAATATTGCAGGTTTCGGTGATCCGTAATCACAGTAACGGTGTGTCGGGCCCCCAGCAGATAATGCCGCCAAGCCTTAAAGGCAGACTTGATAGCCAGAAGTTCCTTGTCAGTAATCGTGTAATTGATTTCAGGAGGCGAGAATTTGCGGGACCAAAATGCCACCGGATGCAACTGATTGGTTACCGGGTCCTTTTGTGATAGAACTGCCCCCATGGCAAGGCTTGAAGCATCAGTTTCCACGATGTAGGGGAGTTCGGGGCGAGGGTGTTTTAAGATTGGTGCAGAGATAAATTTAGTCTTCAAATCCTGGAAAGCTTGTTCCGCCTCGGTAGACCATTCAAAACGTTTGTTTTTCTTTAACAAGGCAGTGATGGGCTGGACTATTCGAGAGAATTCGGGGATAAACCTGCGGTAAAAGTTAGCGAAGCCTAACATGCTTTGCACACCTTTTACGGAGGATGGTGATGGCCATTTGAGAACTGCATCGACCTTCTTTGAATCCATACGCACTCCGCCAGGTGATAATATGAATCCCAAGAATTCAACTTCAGTCACGTTGAAAACACATTTTTCCAACTTAGCGAAAAGTTTGTGTTGACGCAATCTTTCGAGGACCATTTTCACGTGTTTCCGATGTTCAGATTCCGATGAAGAATAAACGAGGATGTCGTCAATGTAAACAACAACACATACATCTATGAGCTCTCTGAGGACATCGTTCATAAAATATTGAAAGGCGGCCGGGGCATTGCAAAGTCCGAAGGGCATGACCTGATATTCAAATAGCCCATACTTGGTGCGGAAGGCCGTCTTCCACTCATCGCCCTCTTTTACTCGTACCAAGTGGTAAGCTCCTCTAAGATCCAGCTTTGTATATATGCATGCTTTTCTGACTTGGTCCAGGAGTTCAGGGATCAAAGGTAACGGATATCTATTCTTAACGGTGATCTGGTTCAGGGAGCGATAATCGATACAAGTTCTAAGGTCTCCTTCCTTTTTTGGAACGAAGAACAAAGCTGAAGAAGCAGGGGACTTGGAAGGACGAATAAACCCATTTGCCAGGTATTGATCCAGGTATTGTCGAAGGTGAAGGTTCTCAGGCTCGGTGAGGGCATAAATTCTACTACAAGGAGGAGTAGATCCAGGTATCAGGTCTATCTGGCAGTCATAAGACCTATGAGGAGGTAGAGAGTTAGCCTGATCCTTCCGGAAAACATCTTGGTATTCTAGGTATTCGGGAGGTAACTGGGGAGTCTCTGAAGAAATTGCGGCCAGTGCAACACCAGGTGGAGGGTGACAAGTAGAGACACATTCTGGAAACTGGACCGTTCTTGCTCGCCAATCGATCAGAGGATTGTGTTTCTCTAACCAAGGTATTCCTAGAATAATCTGAAACTGAGGGGCCTTGATCACATCGAAAACGATCTTCTCATGGTGTCCATCTTGACTTACTAGCGTCACCTCTTGAGTGGTATGCGTTACTGGCCCGGAGGCTATCTCCGTACCATCCACCGTAGTAATGACGTCCTTTACAGCCTTGGGACAAAGAGTTAGATTCATCCTCAAAACCATTTCATGATCCACATAATTGCCGATGGCACCGCTGTCGACGTAAGCTTCAATTGCATGTAATCGATCCGGATTATCAGGGCTAATGAGGACCATAGGTATCACGAAATGCGAGGTCACGGAACTGGTTTTCACGCTCGGCAAGAGGACCTCTATTCTTGTCGGGCGAGGTTGTTTCCCTGCTCAGAGTTTGTAACTTTGGTAACTGCAGCTCCTACTGCCTTCCTGGCAGGTTTCACCGGACAGTCTCGAAGAAAGTGCCCTGAGTTTCCGCAATATAGGCATAATTGCAACTGTTTCCTCCTTTCCCTCTCCCTTTGTGTTAGAGGACCTTTCAGACCCCCTATTTGCATGGGTTCCCCGGAGTCTACTCCTTTGGAAGGAGTTGGCGGTTTGGAAAATACTCGAGCATCAAACTTGGAACGATCGGCCTTCCTGTTCTGCAGCCTGTGATCTATTTGAACGACCAAGTCTATATAATCCGAACAGTCTTGTGGGGGATTCACTACTTGGGCTAAAACGTCTTTGAGCTCTCCACGTAGACCTCTATAAAACAGCGTAATCCTTTTGTCCTCAGGCCATTGAGTTTCCACTATTAGTCTATTGAAAGATGCAATATAAGCCAAAAGGTCTTGATTACCCTGTCGCAACGAAAGAAGCTCATTGTCCAAGGCCTGCCCTTGTGAATGTCTTGCGAACAGTTTTTCCATACTAAGCTGAAAGGCTTGAAAATCATGGAGAACCGGATCATCTTGATTAACTAGAGGGATCGACCAGTCTGCCGCATTGCCACTAAGGTACGAAAGTACAAAAGCTACTTTTGCTTGATCAGTTGGAAAGGCTGCTGGCCGGCATAAGAAGTGCAACCGGCACTGATTGATAAATACTGCAAACCTCTTTGGGTCACCAGAAAATCGTTCGGGCGGAGCCAGAGGTACATTCCCAGGTAGGTTGATCTGCACTGGATTCATAGAGGATGTTGAAGGAAGATTTGCCCCTGATGCGGGTAACGGGGTCTGTCCGGCTTGTGACTGTAGCACTTGTCTAGCAAGATTGTCTGTTCTCTCCTTGGAAATAATTAGTTCCCTTCTTAGAGCATTCGTTTCCTGACGAGCTGCATGCACTTCTGCCCTTAGTTCCCCAAGTAACCGGGCTAGGGGGTCAGTATCCGAGGTTTCCATAGCGCCTGGGCGAGAGTTTTGCGGTAGGCTTTGCGTTCTGTAACGCTCACCTGATTCTCGCAGAGGCACCGGTCTTGACTGGGCGACTACCGTATCTTCAAAGGTGATGTGTAGCACCCGGTTGGCTCTTTGGGCTGGACCTCTGTGCACTGTATGCCTGACGTGTAGAGTAAGATGTCTGCAGATAGAAAATATGGGGTTAATGAACTGGGGTTATTGGGGTGTCCCTATCTCTTTCCTCTTCTCCTCTCCTGTAGACCCCCAAAGGTTAACGCTCTCACCTTAGGTAAGTGAATGCCGAGCTCTCCATCTGCCTCGGGGCAGGGTGCTGTAACCAGTTTCTTCACTGGATAGGTAGCGCAGGCCTCTTGACTTCAGAGGACTGCTGTCCGTCGTTTACTGCACGAACGGTAAGTTTCGAGTCATTCAAATGTCTTTAAAGTCTTTAGTAATGATGTCTCTTGTTTTGCAGGGTTCCGGCGATGGCGGATGACGGGCTGAAGTGAGTTGAAGATGGAGCTCGTGTGATGAATAGAAGCGCCTGGAAGCACGTAAGTAAGCGCTTGTTGCCTGCTTCACTATGCGCTCTAACTGTCTTTTTATTTTGCAGGTACGAGTTCGGAGCGGCTGCAGGGTGCCGGAATACCCACTGGATTAGATGTGGAAAGGAGTAATGGCACGTGAGTATTAAAGTTCCCCAATGTCTTTAAACGCACCTTGTTTTGTCTTTCAGATGCGGGATGCAGCGCCGAAGGCCTCCGGAGCGTGCAAAGAGTTGGTAAACTTTTGTCTTTCAGATGCCGGAATGCTAACCTGTTCTTTCTTGTCTTTATAGGTGTTGCTGAAGACTGGATTCAGGATGGTAAGCCTTTGCCTTTCAGATGCCGGAATGCTAACCTGTTCTTTCTTGTCTTTATAGGTGTTGCTGAAGACTGGATTCAGGATGGTAAGCCTTATTCCTTAGGCCCAGGACCGGATGCAGAAGACACGATGAGCGTTCTGCTGCAGAAGTTGCAGAATAACGCAAAGCAAGATTCATCCACCGGGTGTGGTTTAAATAGCCTCCTGTAGTGCTTAGGTGTCTCCTTCCACAGCCACGCCTAAGTAAGAAAAGAGTTCCTGGTAAGAAAAGAGTTCCTGCCTTCCAGAAGAGTTCCAGTGTTCTGAATCTAGGGAGTGGCTCCAGCCCCACCCAACAGGAAAAGTAGTTCCAAACAGAAGAGGATCAGAGGCTCAACTGGCAGGCAAGTAAGCAGCATGGTCTGCTGAAGGTAAGTCCACCCAAGCATTATGAGCCCGGCGCTTCCAGCGCTGGGACTGGGCATATTTATGAGCCTGGTGCCACTGGCGCCAGGACTGGGTCCAAAAGGTCCCAATTGGGACTGGTTGGCACTCGAAACCTGGGTTATGGATCTGCTTCCAAGGGAGTTGGGAAAACCCTGACCTTTTGGAAGCAGAGATCATGACATGGGTTCCCTTGATGTTCCCTTTTTGTATGTTAGGGGGAGAACCGGGGGTTGGTGTACCCTGCAGTGGGCTGTAAAGGAAAGGACCCATAAGAGGGCCGGGTGGTGGCCTGTATGCGTACTTGATTGGTTTCCTCTGTACTGGCATCAGGGCCGTTCCCTTCCCCCTCAAAACTTTCCATAATTCAAGTATACTCTGCCAATGTTTAACTGTTTCCCTTTATGAGTCAACAACAAATATGTATACATATGTTCTAATCAATTTTTATCATACGTGCCCTCCTCGGGCCAAGGTTTAAACAATTTGCCCACAGTGCATATTGATGGTACTGCAGGATTTTCTCTTTTTATATTACAGAAGTGTTTTGCACATGTGCTTCAACAGAGTACCCTTTATAACACAAGGTACCAACATCACTCAAAACAGCAAAAACTCCACAGACACCGGACTTGGTCTACCTTATTTCAAAACTAACAACACCCCAATACACCAATTACTTGCACAAATATAAAAACACCTGTCACTAGGATACTGTTACACACAATGGCCAACAAACTCCCTACCCACAACCACCTCTCTGTACTCAATGTGCTAGCAATGCCTAAGAATCACTACCTCTATATACCCGCCAGCTACTGACACCTGCAAGAAAAAAAAGCACATTCATATACACAATGATGTAGATCCTCCCTCTGCCTCCTTGTCGCGAGGTGAGGGAACTCAATCCTCCTCAAACTCCCCTTCTAGAGCTGAGGGATAGCCTGTTCTTTCTTCATAGGACCATCACTTTGAATAAAGCGCTGTCTTTCCCCATTTAAGAGGAGCTTCCCCACATTTTTGAATGTTTTATTTATTATACATTTGTATGGTGCCTATACACAAGTGTTTCAAGGCACCACAAGGAAATGGGGTGGGAAAGATGAGAAACAATAAAGCAGAACGATCCTAATAGGTCTTCAGACATTCGGATCATGCAAGTGCAATTGAGAATAAGTGCAGTTGTTAAGGGGCAGGACAGGGGGGCAGAACAGAGAGGAAGGGAACGAGTGGGGGTGGGCAGAAGTACAGTAATGTGGGGGCCCAAGGGTGGGGCAAGGAGGGCAAGTGCAGGGGGGACGGGGTAAGGGAATTACCAAGTTCAGGTTGGTCAGGAAGGAAGGAGTGCCCAAAGGCAAGTGCTGGGGGGGTAACGTGAAGACTGGATGAGGAGGGCCTGGGCCCAGTTGGCACATAAGGGTCCAGGCACCAGTTGCAGCGGCAGGGGACAGTTTAGCAGGGGCGGGGAGAGGGAAGGAAGAGGTGAAAAAGAAAGTCTTGAGAAGTTTCCAGAAATTAAGAAGAACCAGCACATTCATTTGTCACTTTTGCTACTCTATATCATGTCAACTTTCCCTATGGCGGGGGAAGCTTCCCCTCAATACTAGTCAAAAACACATGCAACAATACACAACATTGTCTTTCCTCATCTTCGAGAGCTTTCCATTCTTTCACAATAGCAATTTACAAGCAATAACAAAAGATATCAACAACACTCATTCCCCCGAGGCCTCGCCCCCTGCAAACTGCCTGCAACGCACAGTCCAGCAGCCCCCATTCCAGGGACATGACAGACATTCAGAGTAACACAGCATCTGCACACCTCTTCATTTGTGTACACAGAAACTGCTCTCATAAAGCAGGGTTCCGCAGCCCTGCCCCTGTGGCAGTTGGACCCTCAGCATCTTTGGGAGGCCCTCAAGATCATCTGGGGGTCACCACAAATGTATAGGAGGCCCAAAACTGATCGGAAAAATCAATCCAAGGAAGCAATAATGGAGTGCATGATTTGCAAGTAAAACAACTTTAATACATGCAAATTATGGCTGGGAGGGTCAGTCCGCCCACATTGCGTTAGAGTATTTAAAGACAAAAAACACAACATTTTAATACTTTACAAATGTCAACTACATCTTAATCATACATTCCCTATTGGCCCTAACCTATATAGAAATCTAAACACAGTATACATTAGTACGCTCTGTTGATTAGTACGTTATCCATGACCATCCTAATTGCATTCCCCTACGAATTAACTAATTGTTCAGTCATCAGAAAATACTCCATCCTGATTGGCTACAGTTATATGTGTGACATTTACTAAAATGGCGTACCCTCATTGGTCAAACCAGGTCCATGTAATTTCTGATGTGCAGTCCCACCAAAACAACGCAATCATGTAGTGAGTGTGAACAGTGAAGTCGGCAAATTAGACACAGTGATATACTCTCCCATGAGCTCAACCAATTTGGCAATCCAGACAGTTCTCAGGCCTTGTGGTAATTTACTCTGCAACACTTTTTACAACTCCCATTCATGTAGTGAGTGTGAACAGTGAAGTCGGCAAATTAGACACAGTGATATACTCTCCCATGAGCTCAACCAATTTGGCAATCCAGACAGTTCTCAGGCCTTGTGGTAATTTACTCTGCAACACTTTTTACAACTCCCATTTTGAAACACGTTACTATCCCTGACACACATTCTTCTGGCTATCTCTTGGGAAACAGTTGGCTTCATAAAAAAGGTAACTGAGGCTCCACTCTGGAAATTCATTTCTCATATTTATTCGTATTACCAGGCCATTCTATTGCAGGCCCGGTTGTCCCAACACTGCATAGGGGGCAGTATAACTACAATCGAGTTTGACGCTGTGGCAATGTTTCCACTCAAGGCTTTGTTCACACCACAATATATCCTTCACAACTATTATACTTAGCTATCATCAAGAACATGAACCGTTGTTCTACACTTCACTCAAAGCTCCTGGGAACAGCTAGGCCCTGCAACAATAAATAATATGTATGCTGCACCTCATCCTTAACACTTGCTGGGGTGCGCAGGAATAAAGTTTAATTAAAAGGGCAGAGGCTCATATCTGCGGCCTATGCCCTGATTGGCAGAAATCTACAACTCTGACGGGGCCTAGTTCAGAATGGCAGAACTCTGGCTAATGTGGCAAGAGGGCCTTATGCTAATGGAAACCAGTAACAATATCTTTTGCTGCCCATAATTCCACCACATACTCTGTAGCCTAGTGCTCTTTAGAATGTGGACAAAACTAAATCCAATTGGAAAATGGCTTGAAATGCTGCGACAAATGACAGAAACACTGAAACTAAAGATTACCAGATTACCTATCTGGTAGGCATCATGCCGTACACATGGGCTCATTCAGATGTAACAGACTCCCACTCACGTGTGATTTTCCCCAAGGTTCTATACTCTCCCAAATCACCTTCAATCTATACATTGAACCCTTGGAAACATTCCTAAATTACCCCCAATGTACCCATTCATCAGTATGCTGAGGACACGTACATTAGGTCCAGTGGTCCCAGGACATTGTCTCCACAAACTTTTGGCTACCATCCAAACATGGGTGTTAGAAGCCTACCTCAACCTAAAGCCCAGCAAGAGCAAATTCATCCTCATCGGTGCCCCAACAAACAACCACTTTTGCAACAATAGCTGCACTATATGTGCTTGCAGGGATTCATCCCTCAGCTGCCAAGCTCTGCCATATCCCGGAGCTTCATTGTTGACAGTAGTATTTACTTCCAAAAGGACATAGACAAAAAGGAGCAAGCCATGGGGCTACTGATCTCTACACTCCGTAGAATCAAATTCTTCATCACACAGCAAGATTGTGCGCCCACATTGATGGGGGAAATGCCCACCTTACTGGGCTTTTAGCTGCAGACCTGGCCCTCCTGAAGGTAGCCGATCAACCTGCTGCCCTCCTCATTACAGGTGCTTTCAAATTTGACCATACGTTTCACTTGCTCACATCCCTCTACCAGGATTATATTCATAACTGCGTGTATCACCTTCAAAGCAGTCTTAAACAGATCACTTATATACTTGGCAGCTAAACCTCACACCTCTAGAGGCTCTCGCACCTCACGTTGCAAAACGATAAAAAGGTTGAAGTATGAGCTAGCCCGTAAAGAGAAGACTCCCAAGCAATCGTCATGCCACACCCGACCATCTGGAACTGAGTCCCGGCAGAGACTCAAAATGCTGCCACCATTCTCCAGTTCTGCCAAACATTAATAACGGGTCTCTTTCAACAATACTTGCAGAATGAATCAAAACACTCTCTCAGCCTCAACCAACAGTACTGCGCTCCTGTATAAAATGCCAAGCCTGTTGCTGGCAACCTTGTGTTGTAATGTGTTTCTCTGCTCTTGAGCTTGATTCGCACTATAAGCAATAAAATAAAACTAAAAAAACATTGTTCTATGTATTGTCACAAATGGCCCAGAGAACACTCCTATTCCCAGAGAACGTTTAAGAATTTTGTATTGAACCTTTTATAAGGGTGATAGGACCGTGGCCCCACTCTCTCTCTTCTAAAACCACGAATTGCTCGCTAATCCAGGTCCCCACTCGCCAAATTAGTATATACTGCTGGTTCCTCCCTACTGTAAGTTCTGACTTTGCTAAGATTCTGGACCTAAATGCCAATGCCCTATCTGTCTAACCTACCTCATGGATTTCCTAGATTGACCCTACCCTATCAATGTTATTAGTTGACTAACAAGGACCATCGGTATGCCTTTCAGACACATTGCCTGACTCAACCATCCTCCTAACACACTCACATATTCCTCTCCCTCTGTCTAATGTTATACTCTTATTACTCTCCTTCCAACTACCTCCTTCACTCCTCTACGCTCTACTTTTTCATCCTCTGTCCCTCCAATGTCTCTAACTCCTTCTGATAATTGCCTTCACCCTTTGATGTTACTGTTCCCTCCAATACACTACTGCTTCCTCCTCCACACTGCTCAACCTCACTACTGCTACTACCACTCCACCCCATCTTCACACTAGTCACACTCCTTTCGCTCCCACAACCAATTCCTACTCACTCACTACACTCCCTTTAAGATTCACTCACTAGCATGCACACTCACCACTTAGTACCACTATGATGTGCACAGAGCGCCGACCCCTGTTGCTCACCCCGATGCCCATCACTACATCCGGGACCCCAGGGTTGCCTCACTGCTGACGGCCTGTCGACTACCTGCCAAAGGTTCTCGTTACACCCCATCATGCTTGGAGGCTCTCTTCATTGGTGTACAGACCCTGGAGACTGCTGAGGTATCGTCCCAGCATGAAGGGGAGACGGACAAAATTAGTCGGTGCTTGACAGCAGTCACGTGACCTCTTGTTGGTGTCACGTGACACGCAGAACACTTCAATTCTCCTGCGGCACTGTGCCTATAAAAGTAACAAGTCTTCACTCTGTGCCTCACAACTGTTTCCAGCACCTTTCCTGCTACGTTTTCTGAGCTCCTGGAGTTTACAGACCCTTTGCCTGTTTCCTGTTTTCTCTCTTCGATTACCCTTTTGCTTCGTCGAACTGGATAAGGGCTGCTTTTGTTGCTGACTTTGCCTCCCTCCTGGATTTCTTCAGTGGATTGCCCTTTGGCTTTGTCTAACCTGATATTGACTAGTGTTGTTACTGACCTTGTTTTCCTCCTGGACTTTCACTTTGCATATTCTTCTGGATTTTTCTGTGTTTTCTTTTTTGTTCTTCTTGGGAATTGGGAGCAACTTGGATTCTTGGACCTTGACTTTCTTTGCCTTGTCCCTTAGGTTGCACCCTTGTTCCCTGCAGGAGGTTGCCTGCTGCATTGGATTTCCCCCTGTATCCTATTTCCAATCTTCTTGGTTTCTCCCCTATGCACCAGTACAGGTAAACACATGCAAAACTAGTCTGCTCTGTTGTCCTATATCCATGCTGTGTGTAACCTTCTGTTGTTCCTTTATTTACAGCTTGTGTGCATTGGTTGGTCAAAGGAGGTAATATCCTATTGCTCTGACAAGCACATGAAGGAGAAGGCCCTATAGTTCGCCTGGGACCGATCACGACAACCACTTACACCAATCAATCCCTCACCTTTCTCTCTTATCTGCCCCCTCTTCCTATGATGGGTTTACTGTCCCTGGCCAATCTGACCTTGTCTTCCACCGCCCATAATGTCTTACATCCACGCGAGGTTACAAAGAGCAGGTTTTGTCTCACTCTGTTACTGTGCGCCGAACTGCAGTGCTGCAACTATGATAGCCCACACTGTAAAGTGTCCAGGTTCATATTAGGGGGCTGTGGTGCAGTCACTCTCAAGGTA
This sequence comes from Ambystoma mexicanum, assembly GCF_040938575.1. Lineage (NCBI taxonomy): Eukaryota > Metazoa > Chordata > Amphibia > Caudata > Ambystomatidae > Ambystoma > Ambystoma mexicanum. The sequence continues at coordinate 579,266,496 of NC_090927.1, read as the reverse complement.
AATGTACTCCTATTGAGCACCTCCCACTCCATTACAAGTCCCTGGTGGTGTAGGTCAGATATCGCTGTTTGGTGGCTTTAGATGCCGGGGTTGAGGAGTGTTGCACAGTGTCTGTGCTTGACCTCTAGGGTCTCTGGTCCTTTCTTTGCTGGTACTCTCTCTCTGCATTGGTTCTGCAGCTCAGACCACTTCAGAAGGATTGTGTTGGGTGTGGATGGGTTGCCATCCTGTGGGTGGTCTTTCTGTGTTGTGGCTTCTTCGGTGACTCTGTAAAAGAGTGGGAAAATTTGGCCAGTATTTTTATCAGACGGTACAGGGTGATGAAAATCTTTGCTTGTCTCACTGGTCTATGAGTACTGGTATCAGAGGTAACGGTTACTTATTTTTTATGGTGACTTGATTTAGAGCCCGGTAATCAATACACGTTCTTAAGTCCCCCTCTTTCTTCGGTACGAAGAAGAGTGGGGAGGCGGCTGGTGACTTGGATGGTCTAAGGAAGCCATTGGCCAGGTATTGATCCAAGTAGGTCCGAAGATTAGTGTTTTCTTCATCGGTCAATGCATAAATGCAGCTGCACGGTACTTGTGCCCCTGGTTGCAGGTCGATCTAGCAGTCGTAAACTCGATGTGGTGGTAATGTATTAGCTTGCTCCTTCGTGAACACATCCTGGAACTACTGGAAATCCTCTGGTAAAGTGCCCACCAAGCCTAAACCTGCTATCTTTTCCTGTGAAGCTAACAATGGGCTTCCTTTGATCCCTTTGATGTCGTAACAAGAGGCGCATTCCGTGGAAAAGAGTAAGGTTCAAGCTCGCCAATCTATCTTGGGTTGTGCGCCTCTAACCACGGTATCCCAAGAATCAGCTGGAATTGGGATGCAGCGATAAGGTCGAATCTAATACTTTCTCTGTGGCCATCTTGGCAGATTAAGATGATGGGGGAAGTACACTGTGTTACTGGTCCCGAAAGGAGTTGTGTGCCATCCACAGCTGTCACGCTTTCTGTGGTGTCCTTACGGTGGAATGCTAATCCCAAGGCCTTTGCGGTCTTTATGTCCAGGTAGTTCCCAATAGTCCCACTGTCTATGAAAGCCTTGAGGGCATGCATTCGGGTGGGCTGTGAAGGGTCTACCAAAACCACAGGAATACTGAAATGTGAGATCTGAGTGCTCCGTTCCTGGCTCGACAGACCGACCTCTACATCTTCCGGGTGTTGGAGTTTTCTGCTACCGCACCTGTGTCTTCCCCTATGTTATCTAGTACCCCCATTGTCTTCCGTGGGGGTTTAATCGTGCAGTTCCGGAGGAAGTGACCAGATTGGCCGCAATATAAGCAAAGTTTTTCCTGATGCCTCCTTTCTCTCTCAGCCTTGGTGAGTGGTCCCCTGAGAACACCCAATTACATGGGCTCTGAGTGTATTTCTGAGGCCTGTCGATGGGACGCTTCCTTTGGTCGGACATACACTGGTCTATGCTCTGATCTGGTTCGGTTGGCCCTGCGATCGTGTACCCGGTGGTCTAGTTGCATAGTTAGGTCGATGTATTCACTGCAATCTTTGGGAGGATTAACTACTTGCGCCAAGACATCTTTTAATTCTCCTCTCAGCCCTCGATAAAATAACGTTATCCATTTTTCCTCTGGCCAACCTGATTCGGGTGGCGACATGCGATTAGATCCTGACCACCCTGTCGCAGAGAGAGTAGCTCATCATCCAGGGCCTGACCTCGAGTCCGATGGGAAAAAAGCTTTTCCAATTCACGCTGAAAACCTGGGTAATTTCTCAGTAAAGGGTCGTCCTTAAGCACTAACAGGACAGACCAGTCTGCCGCGTGCCCTCCTAAATCAGAGAGGACAAAAGCTACTTTAGCTTGGTCGTTCAGAAAGGTGTCTGGTTTGCATATGAAATATAGCCGGCATTGATTCATGAACGCTCCAAATTTCTTGGGATCCCCAGAAAAGCGTTCCGGGGGTGCTAAAGGGATGTTGCCTGGAAGCAATACCTGAATGGGTGTGGCTACAGGTGCCACAGTAGGCTGCCCCTGTGGAACTCCACCTGGTAGGGGTGGTAGACCAGCTTGGGTCTGTAGGAGCTGTCTTGCCAAATTGTCTGTTTTGTCCCTGTTGACTACCAGTTCACGCCTTAAGGCATTTGTCTCTGAGCGGGCTGCATGCACCTCGGCCCGTAGTTCACCTAACAATAGGGAAAGCTTGTTTACCTCAGAGGTTTCCATCGCTCGGGCAGAGGTATTGAGGATGGCTTCGTGTTCTGTCACACTCACCTGTGTCTCTGCAGGAGCGATGGACGAGCCTCCCTTGACCCCGAGTCTTCACTTCCCCTGTTTCACCCGGAGGAATACTTGTCAAATAAAAGGTGTACACTCAGACCTGAATTCACCCGATTCCCATAGGCCCTTCCCTTCTCTTTACTGTGTGCTGTGATTTCACCCTATGGGCTTACCTTGACCTTTAGCAGGGTGTGCACTCCATCCTGCATTTGCAGGGGCACGAGTCACTCATGTGATTGGTGCCAATGTCTGCAGGTTGAGTTCAGATGCCAAACGCTGTTTTATGCCTTCACAGCAAGGCCGAGAGTTCAAGGCGCCAGTTTCTTCACTGGCTAGAAAGTCCTTCCCACAAGTGAACGTTGCGCAGAGAATGTTGAGTGTCCAAAATTGTCCGTATTGTCTTTGTTTGCCAGTGTTTTTGTGGGTGAGTAGCGCTGCCTGTAGAAGCTAGCTGCTGGTAGGTTTGCGCAGCGCCTTCAATTCGAGCGCGCCTGGTAATGTCTTTCCCTTTCCCTTGCAGGAGAAATTATGTGGTATTTGTGCCTCGAGTCCGGGTTCAGTGCTACTGGAGACCTGGTGGTTAGGTAAGTTTGCATGGAGGCTTGTGGTAAGTATGCACCGTGTAGAGAAAGAGAGAGAGCACAGTAAAATAAGTGTCCACGTTATTGGAGCGAGCGCAATGAATAATGTCTCTTCTTTCTTACAGGGGTTTGTGCGCTCGTGGAACTAACCTGGATTCCAGCATCGCAGGAAAATTTGGTGAGTATGCGCAGCGTTACTGATGTGCGCGTGTTAACGCTGTTCTTCTTTGTTCTTACAGGTGCCGGTGCAGAAGTCCCCTCTTGACTGGAGATAGCTGCGGCGTGGAGTAAGAACCAGGTAAGCAGAAGCAGGATGATCCGGAGCAGGTAAGCAGAAACAGGATGATCCGGAGCAGGTAAGCAGATGCTGGCTGATCCAGAGCACGGCAAGTGTGTTGCTGATACAGCTCACAGTAAGCAACACGAAGCACTGGAAGAATCTTGGGTGTGGCTTATATAGCCAGCCACACCCAAACACTAGAGAGCTCATGAGTTATCATGCATTTCCTGTTTGGCAACAGGAAGTGGTAACAAGGAATTTACTAAAAACACTAGGAAGGAATGAAAGGAGAGATTTGTTATGGGTTCTTTGTGTGCCTATGCCAGGCCTGCCAAGCCTCCACCCAGCTTGCCCCAACTACCTGCCTGATACCCATGACAGATTTGTCCTTTACTCCCTGGATGCAGTTCTTGAAAAGCAATAAACTCAGCCCGGACTATGATTTTTTTTTGTTCTTAGTTTATCAGCACTTTTGCCAGGAGACCTTGGGCCCTAACTGAGAGATAGAATTTTTTTGTCTGTTTCCTCCATTGTGCATACCGTCCAGGTTCCAGATTCTGGCTCACAAGTTACTCAGGCTCAACTGGTTCCTATGTCCTGTTGAGGGGCACCTCCAGCTCCCCTGCCCACCTAAATGATTTAGGTTGAGGAAAATATATTAGTGCATGAGAACATTAATGTTTGTGGCCGCAGGGGGTTGGTGCATACAACATGGTATTAAGCAATGCAGTGTTTTGTAGCATCGGTAGGCCCCAGTATAGTGCATGAATGAAATTCAAGTACATTAGTTGAAATATACTGTATAACAATGGAAAAGTAAGCCCTGGTCCCCGCTGTGAGGAATACTGAAGCACCGCCATACTTAGAGTGAGGCCTGGGCTGCCGCAGTCCATGATGAAAGCAGCAGTATGGTAAGGCACTAAGTTCTAAATCCCATTCCCATCCCAAGACCCAGCAGAGAAAATTAACATAGAGGCCTTCGGACCTGATAGATAAAATATAATTGTATCATGTTGCAGGCCTGCGAAACCAGAAAGAAATGTGAATGACCAAGCACGGATAGGGCTACACCCATTCTGAAGGACAAACCCATCGGAGCCAGGGCAACGTTCTTGAGCTGCCAAATGCCTGGTCTAGATTTAGGACCCTAGCACTCCCTAGAATAATTTGAACTTTTATATGCCCATGATATCTAAATCCGTCAGAATTTTGCTGATTAACGTGGTTCTCGAGAGGCCCAGGAGAAGCTCCGGGGAGGAGGAGCTGATAAGGGGGGGAGGGGGGCAAGGAGTGACAAATCCCATGATTTGTCCTATGAGGAGCAATTGGTGATGACAACACATTTAGCCCTGCGAAGGGGAGGCATGTTGGGTCCGCCCGCATGTCTGGGATCATGAGAAGCGGGATCCTTTATTCTAGAGGGTCAATATGACCTCAAAGGTATCCACTGAGCTCATGTTAATGACCAGATGCACACCATAGGACTTGGCCCATGGGCAGGATAACATTCTGAAAGGCCCGGCAATCATATAACGGGAACCCAAGGTGAGGACCACTTGTTAGATGACAAGGAGTAGATTAGATGTGGCCAATAAGTCAAGGGACTATAGAGGACTGCCAGTATATATAAAGGTGATAGCCAATGAGGGTGGGGGATGAGCACTGTATACTGATGATTCACTTTATAATGTATTTCATCCTTTGATGGACTTGAGGAGAACCATCTCCGGTTCTGAAAGCACCTCAAGACCTTCCTCTTCGCTTCTGCCTTTGCCCATCTTCTCCCCTGATGACCTGTTTTTTCTCTAGGCACTGTGCACCTGGACACCCTCTGTCCTTCGGGCCCAGGTACCTACTCACCTTGCCTCCTTCCTGCACTGCCTCTGGGCCGCCCATTGCACTGGGTTTTGTATCTGTACCCATACAGTCCCCCACTCTTCTTCTGCCCTTATCAGATATACCCTATCTGACTAATCTTGTGCTTGCCACTTGCTGGCTGCACTACCACCTTTTCATTGCCTGTATTTATTTAACTTTTTCTTTATTCTTTTCTCCCCTCTGTTCTGCACTTTCCACATCTCCCCCTTCCATGCAGTTTCCCCCATGCATTTACGCGTTCTTAATGTCACTGGGCCTAGTAAGATCGTTGTTTTTATTTTTTGTTCTCCCTTGTTCCCCTACCTTTGCTTGGCCGCACTCTGAAACACTTGTGTACGACCGCGATATAAATAAAATATCATATCATATATCATTTGAACTAACCCAGTGATCTCCATGGCAGTTGGGTTCTACGCACCCTCTGTCACCTTTTTCCTTTTTCTATACCAAATTATTTTTCCTTGTAAAGAGGTGCACTGAGCCTTGTTCCTCAGAGGATGTTTTTTCTGTGTCTGGTTGTCTGGAGGTCGGCCTTACAGTCCCTTCTGGTCGGTCTTCTGATTATAAAGTTTTGACTGAGCGGAGCAGCCCAATCTCCATCGGCTTCTCTGGGGAAAGTTTGTCCAGGTGTCTGTGCTTCTCATATGTGTGACAACTTATCGCTTTTGGACAGGCTGGAGTCACAGGTATTCGACAGGGATGCAGGCCTGGGCTTGGATTCAGGTCCCCTCCAGATGGGACTGGACTCCCTTTTCTCTTCCCATTTGTCATGTTATAGTTCCCTGGTTTTCAACCCTTTTGTTGGTTCGCTGGCATACATAGGTCTTTGGTGGGCATTAGAGGTTTGTCTTGCCTCTTCGAATTTGGGTTCCTGAAATTTCCCGATAACCTTTTCTAGATTGAGTGGCAGAACATCTTTGAATTGTTCCAGTACCAGTATGCCCTTCACTTCTTGAAAGGTTTTATCCATAAACCGTTTGTTAAGTAAATCCTAGCCCCAAAAGTGCAACGGTTGGGTTGTTTCTCATTGTAGATGTTGGGGACAAAGGCCAAATCTGTAGGGCTCTTGGTACTGTCCTAATCTCTCAAACATGCCTCTCTTCAGTTCCTCATCTGGAGTTGTCCCATCAAGATTTAGGCTTGGAATGCTTGTTGGGCTTCCCCGGCAGCAATGGGGCAATGTACATATCGCAGCGATCACAATACCACCCAGCTGTTTCTGCAACACTTTCAAAGTTCACAAAAAAAGCTGGAACATTTTCAATGATGCTGAGTTTTTGTTGGACTGCTGGGGATACTTTGGTTGCTCTCATCTCTCAGTAATCATGCCCTGCAAAGTTGTGAGGGTTCCTTGGTGTTCTCGACTGATGGTAAGTTGGCCTTCCACTAGGGCTCTTAAATAGGTCCTCCATAGGTGTGGTACTTATATTGTCTTTCAAAAAAAGGGGCCTTTTCAGGAATTGGTGGCACTCCTACCTCTTACTCTTGGTCTAATCTAATAAGGCTCCTCCACTGCTGGTAAGCATCACTAGTTGGAGAGATCTTGTAGTCTGTCCCACTACCTTGGGCCTGCCTCCACTGTCTGGTTCGTGCTTGTGCCTCCCTTTTCTGGTCTGGTAGAATTCTCTTGGTGTCTTCTGCATTCTTCGTGCCTGCGTGTCTCAACTGGTTTAGGTTGTAACCCTGCAGATTCTCAAGTGTCCTCAGATTCCACAGCTTAAGAATCCATGGATAGGAACTCTAATTCCACACCTATCTCCAAATTTTCTCAGTGTGAGTGGTCAGTCCTAGCAGTCACCCAGGAACCTCTTTTCCTTCCACTCTCTCAGCAAAGGCAACCTCTATCTGGGCCAGATAAATCCCACTTGTGACATCACGTGTTACTGATGACTCAAAGAACACTCCAACTCCCAGACACAGTTGAAGGGTTTCTATTGAGCGTTTAATCACCGCGCTAGAGCCGTCCACCTCTCTCACATCTAACCAAGGCATCCCTAATCCAAGGTTTGTATATACTGCAGGTTTCTCCCTACTGTCTCATTTCTGAGTTCACTAAGAGGGTGGATTTGAAGGCCAATGCCTTATCTGACTTTGCTCCCTCATGGACTTTCTAGACTGACCCTACCCTATCAATGCTAGTTGACGTGAAATTATTATAGTGTGTTCTTTTCAGATGTGCTGCCTGCCTTGACCTTCTTTCTAGCATGCCTATGTGTTCCTCTACCTCTCTGTCTAATATTCTCCTCTCACTACTCCTTCTTCCAACTCCATCCACCTTCACTGCCCTTCTCTCAATATTTTCCTCCTCTGTACACTGATGTCTCTCACTCCTACTTGCTTCCACCCTTCAATGTTACTACTCCTCCTCCATACTACTGCTCCCTCCTCACGACTGTGACTCCACGCCACCCCATCTCCCCACTCACACTCAATTCATTCTCTCAACCACTTCCCACTCATTCATTTCTCTCTCTCTAGCAATCTCACTCAATAGTCAAGCAAGTATATTCATCTCTCAGTACCACTTGCTCTCCAGTCCTCTTAATCAAAAATCGCCTCTGCACTCCAATCTACTTCTTCCTGATGGTCGCTTAGTCTGCTACCGCCTTCTCCTCTGACCTCACACAAACAACCCGCAGCTTACTGCTTCCTGTTGCCCTTCTTATCCTCCTCCTGCTCTTTCTCTGATTGGTTTTCTGGCCTGTCTTCCCCGCCCAAGAGTTGTTACATTCATGAGAGGACACAAAGAGCGAGTTAAGCCCCACCCCCTTTCCACATAGGGCCACAACAGTGGTGCTCTGCTCTGCAAAGTGTCCAGGTTCTTGTTAGGGGGTTGCAGTGTGTTAACCTCCAAGGTAAGTGTCATTCTACAGAGCTCTTCCCACTCTATTACAAGTCCCTGGTGGTCTAGTTCAGTTATAGCTGTTCAGAGGCTTTGTTTGCCAAGGCTGGGGGGCCTTGTGCGGCAATTGGGCAAGCTGCATAGGCTCTCAGGTCCCACTTCCGCTGGTGCTCTCTCTCCGCGTTGGTCCTGCAACTTGGACTGCTGCAGAAGGATTGCGAGGGCCACAGATTGATTGTGGGCTTACAGGTGGCCTTCCTGTGTTTGAAATGGCTTCTTTGGTAAATTCGGAAAAGATAGAGAAAACTTGGCCAGCATTTTCAGCAAGAGGTATGAGGTGATCCAAGCTGCTACTGCACATAAAAAGACAATCACTTGCGGAGAGGACAGAAAATGGGTCCCTCTCAACTGCCACCATCCCCATCTGGGATAGGATTGCCACTAGCTTCCTCCCTGATATACCCCCCACCCCATGATGGGAGATATTCCTATCCCCTCATGACAAAGTCAGGATATTGACCCTGTCAGAGTTTGTAAGGGATTTACGAAGTGTAAATTTAGCTCGGAATCAATGGTGCACTGTACAAAGGTGACATACACATGTATTGCATGTATGGTGTAGGGGTAGCAGAGAAGCAGGGATAAATAAGGTGAGAATGGAGGAGGACTTCAGATGGGAGAATCGAGTTGAGTGGAACAATCTGTGATTAAATGATGGGAAGTAGGGTCTTTAGGTGCTTCCTGAAGTGTAGGATGTAGGTTGACAGTTCAATTTCCATTGGTAGCTCGTTCCAGAGACAAGATGCATAGCCGGAAATAGCCTGTTTTCTTGTATTTTCCATCTTGCATTTCTTTGTTTCCAGGCTGGTGATGTTGTGGCTTCTGGTGGCGCACTGGGCTCTTGGTATGGTACGTTTCACAGCCAAGTAGAGTGGTGTTTTGGTTGTGACTGCTTTGGAGGTGATTCAGGTCATCTTTAACATAATGTGTGCTTTATTGGCAATCTTTCATTTTCACATTGTTCAATTATATTTACTATATACATTCCGCTACAACAACGGGTTTGAGACAGTGTAGGCAGTAGATGCTTGATTATTAATATTTTTCTTGTTTTTGACGTGAGGCCTTAGTGTAGAGGTCAGCTCACCAACGCTGTGTGGGGCAGGTTTTTGTGCCTTTGCCATATTTCATGGTGTGACGTATTTTATTTTTTGAGTCGTTTAGACTTTTTGTTCCAGTCAGTGTTATAGTGGAAGATGAAGTGGTCGAGTTCTTTCATATGTTTAACGTAAATGTTGTGTAAGTGTTGTGCATGCGAATGAGCATACAGGATGTACCCAGGTGGTATTTATGGGCATTGTCTTGTTTTAAACGGGCCAGACACACAGAAAAAAGTACTGATACGGCACCTTTTGCATCCCCTAGGTACAGGACCCCAAAATATGTTCACACCCAAGAGCAGAGATTGCCCATATGTACACCCCTGCTGATAACTACAAGTGTAAGATTAGGAATGTGTGGTGGATAGCTTGTGGTGAAGGTCGATGTATGAGTCATGTCAGTGTATGTTGTGGTTCTGTCAGTGTCATTGGAGTAGTCTGGTGATGTAGGGTTGGAATTGAGTTTGAGTCGTTTTTTCTGTGAGTTTGCTTGGGCACATACCATAGGTAGTGTCACAGATGGCCTTCAAGAATATACCAACTTTTGAAGACAGTTCAAGGGTTTGAAGAGGGTCTCACCAAGGCCTGTCCCTCTCTCCCTCATCTCCTGTGGGCTTTTCCCTTCCTAGTACAGCTATTCATAAACCCCAAGGTGGTCACTGGATATTAGTAAACCCTACTATCTAGGTTCTAACTGGCCACATCTAAGGGGCATAACGACAGTCACCTTCTCTCTCTTGGTCCTAACTACTTGATATTCCAGATGAATAAAAGATTTCAAGAAATGGTGCATTTTCCACCCACACAGGTCTCACTTTGCCTTGACCAATCACGCTGTTCTATTTCTCTAACTGATGTTCCTTCCTTCCTTCTACTGGCCTCCAATCGGTTGTTCCCACTCCTGTCTTTCTCTGTCCCTCCGATGTTTTTCGATCTACTCCTACTCTCCCTCACTCCCACCTCTCCACTCTACCACTCCCTCCTTCCACTACACTCCACCCTGCTTCCTCAATCACCCCCCTTACACTCTGTCACCTCGCTGCCACACTTACTCTGCAACACTCCCAGTCTTACCTTCTCTCACCGTAAAGGCGCTCCCACACACAAATACCACTTTCTCTCACCAACCAATGCCTCACCTTGCACACACTCTCTATAATCTTCCTCCACACTCCATTTCACTGTCTTTCCTCCACCTGGTTTCTGGGTCTGCCTTCTCTGATGGCCTTACTCAAACAACCTACACTGCTCCATTTCCCTTGTCTCTTGTTATGCTCCTCCTACCCCTCCCAATAGTCCTGGTACCCACCTGGATCCCCAGGCCAATTACTAGCTTGTTCTTTCCTTGGAGGTTGTCATAGAGGTGAAAGCTTTAAAATGCCTCTGAAGCCCCGTCCTACCCTCCCACGTGCCCGCTAGAGTTTTCCAATTGCAGCCCATGACAAACCTATTCTCTCTCAAAGTTCTTATACATTTGAACTTCAAGCGCAGGTCCACCAGACCTCTTTGATGGCCTCCTACCACGGTCACTCTTAGGTTTTTCGATGCAAGGTTTTTCAGCCTCCTGATTGCCGATCTGCCAGGACTTCTGGTCGATGTAGTAATGCAAAAGACAAAAAAAGGCATTGGCCAGAACAGGGCATGCTGGCAGGTATGGAGTGATAATAAATGGTGCATGACATTTTCCTCCCAGCACAGGTAGAAGGTTCAGAGACCGGGGCCCTCCCAGCTCACTTAGTGGCAGGACTGGCAGGATTGGCTCTTTGCAAACATCAGGTAGGACTCCTACCCCAGGCTGAGAGGGGTCTCCATACCCCCGTGACTGTGTCAGGCCACTGACCCTGTCACAGTGGGTGTGTGTGCCGTGGAGTCTGTGTTTGTCATTGAGGTAGGTGGGATGGGCTCTGTTGGTGACTTACATGGCCACTCACAGGAACAGGCAACAGTGAGCTTCCACTGGAGGATGCTGGCTGACTGCAAATTCGCTGTTTGGTGTTGAGTTTTGGAAGATCTTTGCACATTTAAAGTTGCATCTGAAAAGAGATGTGTACATGTAGACAGATTTTTCTTGTTACTATTTAGTTTGTACATTTGTAAGCGGGTACACCTGATAATATGGCTGATGTAGGAAGCCATTAGATAGTTATTTCCTTTCTGTACATGTATTATCCTTTTGGTGTGACATCATAACAGGGAAGTATGGAATTGGTAATCAACTGATAGGACAGGACAGCAATAGGATATAGCATGTTCACGGACTGTTTTGTGTGATTTTGGGGTTGCTGCAGATTAAGGGAGTTGGCTCCAGACTACTTTTTATGTTTTATTATCCTAGTCTCCCCATTCTCTTTCTCTTGTAATGTCGGTCTATGTGTACAATGCAGGGATATCAGAAGAACACAGTGTACGTCACCTTTAGTAGCTTTCAACTGAAGGATTCACCTTAAAGTTTTAACTAACAACATAACCAACCCCAGCTTCCCTCTAGGTATTCATGAGATGTCACTTATAACTCCACAGTGAAATATAGCTTGCCAAGTATAATTCTATATGTTAAGCTTATACTAAACTTGGTTTGATCACCAATATTGCAGTTTTCTTTTACTATATTATGTTTTATTGAAGGGATTTCCACTTTTTGGGTAGCAAAAGTCTCTTAGTTTGTAACATGCTATTTTGATGGTGCTTCATTTTTCCCCCTCGATGTGCAGCCTTTCCTCTGTGGAGGTGTTCCTGCATTCTGAAGCAGTGTTTTGTCTGTGGCACATTTGTGAAGCTGATTCTTTAAAAATGTTCATGTTTAGTGTGATGGAGGTAATTTGGTTGAATGGTCATTTGCACTTTGGTGATCTAGCTGGTGCCTTTTACTAGGAAAGTTGAAAATGATTACTTTTTTTTTTAGTAACCGTGGCATATTCTGCTAACACATTACCAGTTTTCTACTAACACAGTAGCATTGCATGCTTTTGTTGCATTTCTTTTTCTAGGCCATACATATGTTAGTGAAAATGGTTTATCTACTTGAATGACATTTGCAGATTTTCATCATTTTCTGCCGCTTTGGTTTTGGAGCCTTGGTGGCTTAAACCACCTAATCGCTAAACCATTGGTACTGTAAATGTTTTTTTTTAAAAAGGATAGAGGGGAGCAATGTATGGGCGTTGGCATGGAAACTTGCCGATGCGTGGCTATGAAATGGCTGAAGCACCCAATGGGCCTCGACCCACTTGCTTGCGTCTGCAGGCCTGCTACTGTTGCCAGGGAGCTGTGCGTGCTACCGAAGTAGGAGCAAAATGACTGCACTTTGCTAGATGCACATTAGATTTTCATTTGTATGCACCAATGCTTTTTGTCAGATGAACTCCTGTCGGACTATGTTTAAAGTTCGAGCGGAGTGACTGGTTGGCAGACCAGACTGAGGCAGCTAGGCATGCCTGTGATTTACGAGGCATGCGAGCTGCCTTTGTTTTTTTTTTGTTGATTTTTTGCATAGCTGTGAAATTGGGTTGAAAGCAGGATTATTCCATCCCATGGGAGCAGGCATACTGAGAAGGGTGCTTTTGATTGCTGATCAGTGGCTCCAGCATGATGTAAAACAATGTAATCTTTATCCTGCTTAAATATTGCCACCCAACACTTGTCCTACTGCTTTATCGTTAAAGCTGTGTTGTCTGTGTGCTGTCCGTCACCGTCTCATTATGGCGCAGAGGATATGCTTGAGTTGGCCCTTTGTTTGCTTTCTTCACTTCAAAATGGAATGGAGATAATTAGATTATTATCCTGTGATGGGAATTCAGGGATAGGAAGCAGCATGACTCAACAGGCTGTTTTCATGTAAGTTTCGTGTGATTGGAGGTGCGAATAGCAGCACTGAAAAGCTTTTTCGAAGGACAGTATTTATTTAATTGTTTGATGCTGTCAAAAATCAGAGCCAGCTAAGTGTGAAGGTCATTCACCCCATAAGAAACAGCTGTTTGCTGCTCTGGGACATTTCGTCAAGGGCATCTGCAACTTCGAAACCCAGGCACAGGGGGTGATTGTCCCTTCCCCTGCTGTATCAATGCCACTCCCCGCCCTCCACAAACCCTACCCATGTTCTCTCTAACCCCACTCACCCACAATAACCCTGCTCTCCCTACCCCTACAGCATAGAGAAGGAGTCAAGTACCCCCACCTCAATCACCTCGCCCATAGTGCCTATATGTCGGGAGCCAGAGTGTGAGACACGTGCGGTACCAGTGAGAATACCGATATCTAGGAGAATCTGGGAAGCAAGGTTCCCATTGAGAAAACCATACCTGCATATGAGACAGTACGATGACCATTTGAATGAAATTCTGGAAGTCATAGGACAAATGATTGGCGAAGATGAATGGTGACGTCACACAAAGCAAAACTGACGTACATAGAAGAGATGCAGAGACGAGAGAATACAGTAAATTCTATAAGGCATCAAGAAAATATCAAGGATAAGTGATGTTTTGGGATAAAGATGAAGAAGCTTATGCTACGAGACAGATGAAGATATGCTGTTTTTACACGTATACATATGCAAAGAAACGCAAGCAGACAAAGTATTTTTTAGGCTAGCTTTATAGTGAATAGATTGCGGTATGCATGAACATATATATATATGGATATATTGAAGTCAGTAAAGAATGGATGTTTCTCCTACGAACAATAGCAGAGCTGAGCAAAAGAAGTAAGGCCGCTTTTTTCAATATGTCGCAGTTAGAAAACAAGTGAATTACAGGCGAATCTCAGAAAGGAAACGGCTGGATGAGCCAAGAAGCCAAGGCCATATTAGGCTGGGGTGAGCTGACATTGGATACAAATCGTGTGAAAGAACGAAGCTCCTGTTCAGGAGGCATGGACAAAAACAAGAAGACGTCGGAGGTCTATTAGAAAAATAGTATTTTAATACACTAGAAACTCGATTTTGTGGTCTTCAGTCACGTGGGGAGAAGTTGGATGAGCATGATGGTCACACCTACGCATGAGGGCAGAGTGTGCCTTCACTCCCCTGAATTCTCCAGAGCAAGGAACATGTCCAAGGACAAGTTCAAAGTCCTAATTGACAGCAGACTACTGAGGTGATGATGGATGGATATGTTAATTGGTGGGAAGCTATGGTTAAGACTAGCTCACCAGCACCTGGACACCCAGCCTGCCTGCTGTTATACGTGGGTGGAAAGGTACTGACGGAGGTTAGAAGCCAACCAATAATAGAGGACTGCACTGTTGAGGAGGGTCCAACCACCCTCACTCTCTAGGCCATGGCATCTTGGGGTCAAGAAGAGACTCTGGAGCACATCAACAGGCTGAGGCAGGACTTTCAAGTCAGCAAGTTTTATTTCTTCCAGAAGGCATGACGCAGGATACACAGGATACATCATCAAACACATCTCTGGGACTCAAATTCTGAATAAACCCCTGCCTTTTATACACTCTAGGGAGGTGAGGTTGATTTATATGGCATGATCAATGTGCTGTTCCTTTTTCTACTTGTTATTCGCTGGCCTATCTGCCTCTCAGACCTAGTCTAGACCGGATCTATTCACTTATTTCCCCACCATTGTCCCCTGCATGAACTCTTTATAAAAAACACTGTCCAGTGAGGTCATAATAAGTTAGCACAACTCGGCCATTTTGTCTGCTTAAACAAGTATCCATTTTAAAGCGCCTGACCTTGTCACAAAACCCAAAATGGTGAATCACTTATGAAATGCCTGACCAACCCAAATTTTGCCTAAAACTTGGGACCTGTTCTGATTTGCATCTAGATTCTTTGATAATATATCATAACATTTACTACCTAACACATTCTCTATTGTTCATGACATTCTGACTCCATAAACTAAATCATCGCTTAAAGCGCTTTGCTGCGAAGCACTATAATTCTGATTTCTACAACATTTAGAATCACTGATCATCCCAATAGTTTATCATCAATTGGTTTGAGGTGGAGGGGGTCACTCTCTGGCCGGCTTCTCTTGCCCCTCTTCCTGCTCCCACCTGTGAGGCTAAAAACCTTGGGGTCATCTTCGACTCCACACTCTCCTTCTCTCCTCACATCTCTGACGTCTCTAAGAAGTCACACTACCAGCTGCACCTCCTGAGAGGTATCCTTTCCTTCCTCTCCTTCCCCCAGAAGCTCACTGTCTCCAGAGCTCTGGTTCTCTCTAGGCTAGACTATTGCAAAAGCCACTTTCTAAATCTGCCTGCTTCTACTCTCTGCACTCTGCAACTCATCCAGAACAGAACTGCAAGACTTGTCCTTGGCCTCAAGCCCAGGGATCGTATCTCTCCAGGACTGAAATCTCTGCACCGGTTCCCTGTGGCTGCAAGGATTAAGATCAAAACCCTCTGCATTGTCCACAAGGCCTCAACTCTATCCCTAAATATCTTCCTTCTCAAGCTCTTCGCTCATCCGCTTCCAACTCCCTCAGGGTCAGTCGCTTATCCAAATAACGAGTTGGTGGTAGATCTCTTTCTTCGGCTGGGCCCTCCCTCTGGAACTTGAGGAGAATCATCTCCAGTTCCGGAAGCACCTCAAAACCTTTCTCTTTGCTTTTGCCTTTTCTCCCCCTCTCCCCTGCTGACTTCCTGGCTTAAACCGCAACTGCACTGGTTACCTGGCCACCCTCTGATCTCGGACCCAGGTCCCCTTCCCTGCCAGTCACACACCTGCACTGCCTCCCTGGCAACCCCCGCACTTGGGGACTGTTTTTGTATCCCTACAGTCCCATTACCAGCACTTGACACATGTCTGCACTTACCCTTGCCACCTGCTGGCCGTACTTCTACTTACTGTTATTTATTATTTTATCCCATATACTGAACTGTCCCCTCCCCCTTCTCCCTGTACTCTCCCCTTCCCCTTTCCCATGCACTTGCGTGATCTGAATGACACCTGGCCTAGTAGGATTGTTGTCTGTCTTCCCTCTGTGCCCCCTCCCTTGCCTCGTCGCGCCTTGATACACTTGTGTATAGGCGCGTTATAAATGCCATATAGCATATCATATCATTTCACCACTACATTCAGTTTGAGGGGGAAGGTGGACTCGTCTCTTTAGACTCCCCCTCTTGTATAGTATTTAGTCATCCACTCAATACATACAACTACGCCCATGCCCACCCTCCGCAATTTTCAATGTACCTACACATCTCTGACCTAATCACCCTTTTCTATAGACAATTTACTTTAATCTAAGAGGTATCCTAACACATTTCTACAGCGTCAGTACTAACACATTATACTCTCCTCGTCTAAACATATATGTGTCCCTAAAATCTACCTTTATTTACTTTTGAGTCCCACCTCTATTCCCCAATTTACTTTAAACTATATGCCTCAGATAATTTTACAGCCACTGTGAGACTCAAGAGTTTTAGTCAAGCTTCGAGGTAACTCATTAGCCCATTATCTGCATACATTATTATCCACATCACTCATATTCCACATCTTTTCTGCAACTCCCACCCCACAACATTTTCTTTTCCTTGCTCCCATTCTCTTGCCCAGGCATATTATTAGTGTTCAAAATGTATTTTAATCAATACATCTTCCCCTCGCATGTCTTCCACTCGACTCATCTCGGTTTGGCATCCGCGGACCGTCTGTGTCCTGTTGATCTTGTCTTCTTTTTCTTGTTTTGAAGCTGCCTTGCAGCAAGTCCTTGGGCCCTTTATTTCGAAAAAGGCCAGTCCTTTCCCATTTGAATGTCTCTTTTTTCCATAGAGCACTTGTATTCAGTGTTGTATGTCCATAAATGTCAACAAGAGGGGACATTTTCGCAAGGGAACACAAGGATGGGGGAGTCTTTTGCAGAAAACAACTTTGAACACGTGATTTGAAATTGGGCATGTAATTGGGTTCCTCGGTGACTTTTCTCTCCGCTCGTGGATATTCTGTCAATTCTCTGAGTCATATAGATCCCTTGTTGACCATCTGTAATATAAAACTCAATTAGTTTTCTTTGCAGAATAAGTATGTCTCTATTATCAGTACATTTCCTGTCAACCCATCCCCTTAAACACCTTTTCAAGTGTCCTTTCTAAGCTCTCCTGCCTTCTAAACAAACTACATTTTTAAACATTCTCCGGACATCCCTGCCGCCTAGACAAAGCTATCAGACAATTTATTCTTTGTGTATCAAAGCTATTAATTCTCTCCAATTTCTATACATTTTGTCATTTATTTTACTGCATATGGTCAGCCTGCTGGAATCGGATTTGTTTACAATAAACATGTATTTTTAGTCAATAAATACATTTGCCTGTTTCATTTTTCTCTGCCCTTATGTCATCTGGGCTTTCTCTTTATACACATTATGTCTGTCCCTTCATATAGAGACACTTGAAATGATACATAATCAAAACAAACTACATCTCAAGAAATGCAGGTCATTGTCTTCACCATCTCCTAGGTGCATCCGTAGCAGACAAATACGTCAATTGCAGGGATCCCTGTTCTTTGTTAGAAATGAGAATAAAGACAAAAGTCATTCGGGTACTGGCAAGGAGGTCAAGTTACTTCTTAACCTAAATTCTGTTTCCTTGCTGCAAACAAAAAAACTTTCTAGATTCACTTCTATCTTTTATCAGCCCAGTTAACTCACAGGCCTTCCCTAACTCCTTGATGCACCAAACAATAACACTTTTCACCAGCCCTGTTCAATGCTAGGGCTAGTACTTAAGTTTCCTTCTCTGCTTTACTGTAAGTACTTCCCGCTCAGCTGTAAATGCTTCTTGCTCAGCTGTAAATGCTTTATGCCTTTGCTTCTCCTTCTTTCTCCCGATCGCGTTGGACCATGGTCTTTTTCTTCTGAGCTTTGCATTCATCCTGTTAAGACAAACAGAAGCGTTTTGCTGCACAATTCCTCCTTATACCACTATACTTAATCTAGTCTACCCCTGTTTTTCTAGACTATGGCACCAATTCTTACTATGTGCCTTCATATTATATCATAAAACTACATTATTTGCCTAATCTAAACATTTTTATACATTCACCAAGTCGACCTCCTTTGGCATTCCATAAATACAAAAATTGTTATCCACCTTCAATTTGACTTCTGTTTTCTGCGTTTGTCTGAAGTGGCCATGCTTTCATCTATTCGCTACTCTCTTCACACCTGATTGACACCTATCTTGGTAAAAATGGCTACACACTTGAAGACACTGTGGGCCTCATTCCGAGTGCGGTGGTAAGGGGTTAACGTTACCGGTAAGGATGCCGGTGCCATTAACCCCCTACCGCTGCATTCTGAGGTCCCTTAGTGGGTCCCACTACGGGACCAAGGAGCTTATAACAGGCCCGCTATTTGCAGGTCCGTTATTAGCTCCTTCCCCATTCCCATTGAGCCCTATGGGGGCTCGAATGGGAATGGGGAATGGTTTTCGGAATGGGGACTTACCGGGTCCGCAAAGGTCGGAATGTCCCATTAAGTCCCCATTCCGACACCACGGACCCGGACACGGGTTTGGAGTCAGCCATGGTGCTATTAACACCATGGCTGCCTCCAAACTTGTAATGACCCCCAGTGTCTCTATCTACCTCTTTTTCTGTCATTTACCTGGGTCCTTTTAATCTTAATAATGATTAATAGTGTGTCCACACCCTTGTAGTGTGAACCAATACTTACCTCTTTTTTCTTTTCTCCTTATTTAAGGCCATGGAGACATTCCTCCTATGTGCACGCAAGGTCTGTGTTTTTCATCTGTACCATAAACCAACATTGTTATGGCACTCAAAAAATTGTAATTTTACTTACCCTTCTATTTTCTTCTTGAATTAGCTCTGTTCAAAATATTCCTTGCTTGGTTAACCCAATTTTGGTCAACCATACCCCTTTTCTGGTTATCCATCACTTCTTGATGCTTTTTTTTATTGCTCTGCGCAATTTTCTCAATGTTGGCCTGTAACCCTTATTGATGCTTTTTTTTTAAATAAAATTTTGGATTTTGCTTGTTTTATATTCTCTATTTAATTCCCTATCCATTCATTTATCCAATCATTTCTTCATTAATTTTTCCCTTTAGTTCATTTTTTATTTATTTATATATTTTCTTAATGCCGCCAATTTTTTTAAACTGAGCTCTTTTACTCCTATACGGTTTAAGGTAAATCAATTATTTTCATCTTCTCCTGATTCATTTTTCTGGACCTATGCCAAAAAAGGCCCAAAGTCTACCTAACGTTCGTGACACTCTTTCCAATCTTCTTTTATTTATTCTGGGTGCTGCTACATTATTGTCATGTATACTAAAAAAAAAAGGTTTCCTCTCATTTTAATGTGTGATGTTCCTAAAGAAAGCACCACTTCATACTCCATTAAGCCCTATCTAGGTATATCGCCATCTGTGACGTTACTTAACTTAAACCTTTTTATGAGAACGATTACAGTCCTTCATGATCCATTTTTATTATTCACTCCTTGATAATTTGCCACGTTTCCTTATTCTATGGCTGTCTTTAATTTCATGGAGGTCATCTGTCTGCCTCTTTATTCATAAATATCTGTGGTCTGAGACTAAATTCATCATATACTCTCACCACTTTTCCAGTAAGTCACACAATTATCCATAATACCGTGCTTTTACCACAACAATAAAAACCCTTTGGTTCCTATCGGGACCATCTCATCTGCCTTCTGCATTGTACATGCCCCTATGGATATACCCATATTCAAATGATGCACTTCTCAGACCAAAACAAAACACTCTTTCTTTTGATTACCTAAACAACATCACCATGCTTTAGGCTTGCATTGTCCACTTCTTTCCTCAAACTGTTGGCAAATGCCTGTTACGCATATACAAAGAATTCGTCATAACACACTCTCCTCCAGAGACTGCTAATTTCATACTAGACAAAAACTACACTTATAGTCTTCAAAAACCATCCTCAACCTTCTAATATTCATTCACCACTTCTCTGTCTTAGACATTGGGACTGTATGTCCATGAAGCAATCAATAGACCACAAATTGTTCTCCCTTTGCCATATTAATTCTTGGCGCCTTTAAAACATAGTGCCACCAACAATTCTGAACACATCAGGTCACCCTGTGAGGCTGTCCTACTGTGAATGCATGCATTCCTCTGTTTTTGTGAAAGCATCCCTTCTTTTTAGACTAGCACCTTCTATTCCTGTGTGTCTCTATGTATTCTCTGTTTACACATTGCTAAGCCTGCATGTGGGCTCACTTAGTCGCCCTGTGAAGTAAATCCATTTTGCACCTTTCATAAGCTGCTGTACCTGCTGCACTCCTAGCTCTTATCTCTAATCTAATGTCTGATCCTGGGTGAAACCCTTCCTTGACTTGTGAGCCATACACTAGGAGGCGTGCTGTCCCCCTTCTCGAGAATTGCCCATTCTGCACGAATCCTTGGTTTCTACACATGCGTGCAAAATGTTATAAAATACCTAGTATCCAATTTGCAAGCGATCTCCTAATTTGTCCCTCCTGTATACTTTGACAATTTTCCAGCATGCTCTGAAACCCACCTTGGTTACCCTGAAAGCTTCCCTGATTATTCTGGAAACCTCTTCCTCGCGGAGCAAATCCATTATAGCCTTGATCAAACTGCCTTTGGTTCTTCACCTGCGGCATGCATGCTACTTACTGTGAACCTGATCCGACTTCACTTGTCATCATTGCCTTGCCCATGGCGTAATTTGACAATTTTTCCTTCACTAATTTCGCTTTCTCACTTTCTTAGCATTATTTTTATGTCACTTCTTATCCTGCAGTAGTCTGCACTAATGTGCGATGGTCAACTGCATCTCTGACCATGGCCTTGCTTCCAGGCCCACTAATTTCTTAAGCTACGTCAACACGAGCACTGACAGCCTTTGGTATTTTTGATAGCTCTCCCATCTGGCATGTCTGCATACAGCACTCTAGGTGCTTTCCAGCCTGCCGCCCTACAAGTTTAAACAGCGCTCCATCATGAGTGGTAATACTCAAATATCTTACCTTTGACCAAATGTCATCAGCTTTTGTCCCCAAGAATAATGGCTAGAAGACCTTTACTGTCTTCTGTAGCTAATGTGTACATGGATCCACTTCTCAGCACTAGAAGTCAAAACTCAGGAGTTTATACCTTAAATTACCCTTGCCCATCTGGGGTCAAGGTACATACTGAGATCTGGCTCTCCCTTTTTCTAGTAAGGGAAACTGTGGCACCCCAAACTTGTTCTCATTTCTCATAGTTTGTCTGTCCACAGCAGGGACAATATTCCCATACCACCTTCTTCCTAGCAATTACCTCAATTTTACTCACATAAGGTGGCAACTCCCCCACTCACCACGAGGTTGCCTTTTAAGTTGCTCTAACCAAGCCAGTGATTCTGAAGCCTGAGATACAGATGTATCTAAATCTGACCATGTTGCTTCTTTATTTACTGAATAAAGCACCCTTCAAAGCCATATTGTCATTTTATTATTATTTGTTATTTTCTTTTCTCCACAAAGGTTGCTCTGTGCTGGCCTGGCATATCCTGTCCCCAATAATGTCGCTCTTTTTCATTCTAGTCTTTATTTTATGTCTATGGATAGGGATCTCATGCTTGAGGCAGAACAAGCCTTTCACATTTTCAATGCACTCACTTGTTTGCGATTTGTAACTTTTCCCATTACTCCTAAATATTTTCTCTGTTTAATCAGCTTTGACCTTCGCTAGCTTTTCCTTGAGCCAGCACAGAATGTGCGTTATCTGCCACATTCTTTTCCTGGCGAACCTACCAGTACTCTTACGTGTTTTCAAACCCGCTTTCATATCTGTTGAAAACAGTCTTTACTTATGCTCGCAGTAAAACGCAATTGCTGCCCTTCATTCTTGCTTGCATACTGCAAGAATATCAATATTTCTAAATATAAATACGCAAAACTCTGCTCTTCCTAGTTTTTTTCCAAAAGGGACTAACTATTGTCTATGCCAGCTACCAATTTAACTGAAAAATAAAACCCTTTCTGTATACTCGTTAGTATGCTTGTGCATGCTTTCTTTCAATATTCACTGCTTCCCTTCTATAAAAATCTAAAGATTTTGATTTTTATATATGAAAAGCTTACTGCGATAACGAACGATACTATGTCGGACTTTGTACAAGAATGGACTGCATGAGGATTGTATCTCTATGCGTTTGTAGAATGTAACCTAGGTCACTTCCATATTATGCCTCTCTCCATGCCTCCCAGGGACCCTGTTTGTTTCCTAACCAGCTGATTTTCTGTCAGACCCCACTGCGTCAAGTGGTATATTTAATAATCAAATGGTAAGCAAGTGTTCTCCCCAAAGCTATTGTAGTTTACAAATTCTCAAAACTTGGTATGTTGAAATATTGTGAGGGTGGGGTGGGAGGGGGTAGTTGGGAAGGGAGTAAATACTGAAAATACCGACAATCTGGTTCATTTTAATGTTTTGCTGGCGGGGTTGGCCTTTTCACCCAGCCTTATATGTAAGTTGTCAATAAAAATAAAGTAAAAAAATATATATATAAAGATTGCATTTCCACCTACATTTATCATATTTTATCAACTAAGAAAATTGCCTGTTAATCCATTTATCCGTCTCCTCTTCACTAGATATTTGCTGTGCATACCCAAATGACCTTCTTCCAAACATATTCAATACACTGTTTTCCTTGCATGCTTTCACATTTCATGTAATTGCAGTGCACTTTTCCCAATCAAGACACATATAAAAAAAAACATGTCATTAAAAAAAATAACATGCCTCCTTTTCTAATTACCTGCAATACATAACATCAAATAGCCTATGAATATTGCTCATAATGCATTTATCAAAAAGCATACATTGTCAGCTCGCTTTTAGCATCAAAACGCTCTTCTAAAAGTGCTCCAACAACATAAAGTAAACCAAACTCTTCAGTTCTTCAATTTTAAACATCAGTTTCTTCAACATCTCAGTCACTTTAAAAAGTTAGCTTGCCCCGTCTTTAAGCAAGAACCTTCCTGACATCTGTTTCTACATCATTTATCTACTTGTCATGTCGGCCGCGCACACTGTTCTAAACCACATTCCTTTCTAAAGACTGTACACTGCGAACTTAAATCATCACATTTAACTGTGTAGATCGCTTTAGTGCGGGCCTTATTTTAGCCAACTGTCAAGCTATGCAGTTCCTACCTTTGCTCTACACAGAAGCGTCTTTGCACAATTACAGCTCTTTGCTCTGTAGTGACTAGTTCAGAAGAGAAAATCCCATCCATTTCTTTTTCATGTCAGTCTTATCTGGGGGCTCAATTGTACAAGAAACTTAATGCGGTTTCATACTGTACAACATTTTCCAACCCCTTGAACATGTTAATTTCATGAATATAAAGGTTTTAACCTTCTATCAGCTTGCAGTTCTCTACCGCAGCGCTTTTTCAAAGTGCCTACGCATTTATTTATTTATTTTTTGAAAGCACATATCATTGTTAAAAAGCGCACTTTATCTACCCTTTGTTTATGATAAGCCAAATGTGAAACCTTATCGTTTAAAGTTATTTGGACAGCTCAACCGGTCTAGTTTTGGCAAATACAAGAATTATCTCTGTAGTTACTGGATTTTGGTTTCTATGTGAGTTTCAAGTGAAGCACTTTATTTAGCTGTTTTTTTCATTTATTTCACCAAGTATTGTTTTACTTTGATCCATAGCATATATTTATCTCATTATTTTTCATAATTGAACATTTAATTCCTGGCTTGATGCCATTTTTTTCTAAATTAACTAAAAAATACATTTCCTTACTCCTAAATCATAAACAAAATGTACAGTGCACACATATGACATGGAGCACAACACATAAAACAAAACAGACAACAAACAACAACAAAAAAACAGAATCGACCGGTCACATGTATCTTCTATGATCTTCTTTCTAAGACTCATCTTGCCCTCTAAAAATACTTTGTACGAAGTGTAAATTAACCCCTTTAAATTCGTCTTTAACCGAATCCGTCTTCTATGTGTTCCACTATGGGACTCTGGGCTCAGATTTCTTCTGTTACGTTGTTTTAAAATGCAGGCCAGGGCATACTCTACTATCGTGGCCTCTCCCACAATACTTATTGGTCAGCCACACTCAAGTCAATATTTCACTAATTCAATTGCTTGGCCGCTCTCAAGTCAAAGTGCTCAATGTATACAATACTCATATTCTTAAACTACGTTACCCCATCTTCCCATTACACCCTAAAAAACATTGATTTCCCCCCAAAAAGATTCTAAGGGGCATCCCCCATAAGTGATAACATTGTTTTTGAAAGCTGCGCAAACATTAACTCAGAAATGTTTTTCTTCTAGGAATGGTTTCCCCAAGTGACTTTAGTTTTTCCCTAAACATTTAAAAAATATTTTTCCTAAAGTGCATCTCCAGAAAATGAATTTTTAAATAATTCATTCATCCTTTTTTTAAGACCCCCACATAATTACTCAATTTACATTTTTGGGAAGAATTCCAAAAAAATAACTTTTGAAATAATTTTTCTTGGAAAATTGCCAAAAATAAAATAGGCCCCTTTACTGGTCTGGCGCCAAGACCCTCTGCCATGCTATCAGGTCTGCAAGTCCCTTCTATTCTACTGTTGGGCTGGCAACTGCAGTTTTCCCCCATCTGTCCTGCTGCCTCATCCTCTCCCTCCCCTTCTTCCAGGCCTCATTGCATAGCTTGCCTTATCTTCCAGGTTCAGTTCATAGTCCTGGAGACATCAGCTCAGGACTCCTGGCTTTGGCTCACCAAATGTTCAGGAGGGTCCAACCACCCCCCCTCTCTGGGCTTTGGCATCCTTGGGGTCAAGAAGAGACTCTGAAGCACATCAACTGGCTGAGGCAGGATTTTCAAGTCAGCAAGTTTTATTTCTTCCAGAAGGCATGACACAGGATACACGGGATACATCATCAGAAACATCTCTGGGACTCTGCTCAAATTATGAATAAAACCCTGCGTTTTATACACTCTAGTGAGGTGAGGTAATGGCCTGATAAAAGGAACAACCCCTTTCCTATCTGTAATTCGTTGATTTATATGGCATGATCAGTGTGCTGTTACTTTTTCTACTTGTGATTCACTGGCCTATCTGCCTCTCAGACCTAGTCTAGACTGGTTCTACTCACTCATTCCCCTCACCATTGTCCCCTCCATGAACTTTTTATAAAAAAACACTGTCGAGTGAGGTGATAATGGGTTAGCACAACCATTCTGTCTCCTTAAACAAGTATCCATTTTAAAGTCCACGACCTTGCCACAAAACCCAAAATGGTGGATCACTTATGAAATGCCTGACCAACCCAAATTTTGCTTAAAACATGGGACCTGTTCCGTTTTGGAGATAGATTCTTTAATAATATATCATAACATTTACTACCTGACACATTCTCTATTGTTCATGACATTCTGACTCCATAAACTAAATCATACCTTAAAGCGCTTTCCTGCAAAGCACTATAATTCTAATTTCTACAACATTTAGAATCACTGATCATCCCAATAGTTTATCATCAATCGGTTTGAGGTGGAGGGGGTCTATCTCCACTACATTCAGTTTGACGGGGAAGGGGGACTCATTCCTTTACAGCACGATTAAGGGTCCCATAGTTGTATAGCCAATGGGACATTGTGTATTTAGTGACGTTCATAGTGACATGTTTATGGGAAGGGCTTAGTTGCCCCACCTGATATTAAGAAGCAAATCACATTATTCCACTGTTCTAGATGAGTATGAATTATATACTTAGTGATCCTGTTAGACCCTATCACACTTGCCACTAGGTGTCACAATCCATGCCCCTGACCTCCTCAGGTATAACAGCCCCCTGGCAGCAGTGGGGCTAAAGCCCTTCATACTGGCCCCAAGGGCCTTAAAACTCCATCAGAAACATACGTGGAGTCAGTCCTGGCACCTTTGGCACCAGGCTCATTATCAGGAATACAGCAATACCAGTTTTGGACCTTAATCCAACATGGAGGCCTATTACACAGCTCAGTTCTTTAGAACCAAGCCATGTGGTCTAGTGTTTTGGGTGTGGCTGGGCCTAGAACTACTTGGCCTGGAACTACTTTACCTGGGCATTTTTAAACTACACCCAAACAGCAGAACAAGCTCCGCGTTATTATGCACTCTTGCAACGTAATGCTCACTGGGCCTCATTCCGAGTATGGCGTTAAGGGATAGCGGCCACCGCTAACGAGAGCGGTGGCGGTAATCCCTTACCGCCATACTCCGAGTTCCCTTAGCGCCATGGTGCTTTTAACACCTGCTTTTAGCAAGCGTTAAATACCATGGCGCTAAGGGACCTTGATGTTAATTACGCCACCGTAATTTACGGTGGCGTAATTGACGCCTTCCCCACTCCCATTATGCCCTATGGGGCAAGAATGGGAATGGGGAAGGGTAAATGGGGATTGGGGAATTACCGCCCCGCCAACCTTGGAATGGGGCGGTAATTCCGCCAACCACCAAGGCGCTGCCGGTCCGGGTACGGCGTCAACCAAGGCGTTAATAGCGCCATTGGTTAGCGCCGTACTCGGAATGAGGCCCACTGTGTCCAGCACCTGCTCATCTGCTTCTCCGGCGGCCCGATCCTGAAGCCCTAGATCTGGATTCCATTTATAACCTGGAAGAACAAGAACAGTATTAGCGAGCAAGAACACTTACCTGTTAAGTAACCGGTCTTGAATCCATCCTGCGCTTCGCTTTTGGTCACGGAAATTTACTACACCTGAACTTAACTATGCAATAACAGACAAGGAACTCCTAGCGATCAAGACAGCCTTTAAGGCTTGGCGGCATTACCTCCTAGGCGCCAGACATACCACACAGTAATCACCGACCATCGCAACCTACAATACCTCAAGATGGCAAAGGCTCAATCATCCTGTCAACTCCGATGGGCTTTATTCTTCGCAGAATATGATTACATAATCATGTACCGACCTGGTGTCCAGAATGGAAAAGCCGACGCCCTATCCCGCATGGGTATTGATGAGAACGCATATTCAACCCCAGACCCAGTGGCCATTATTCCAGGTGACAAAATACTAGGACTTACAACAACGTTATCTCTGGACGAACTCCAAAAGGAAATTCGGCTCCTAATGAACACCAAGGCTCTACAAGACTGGACCACTCAAGGTGAACATTACACAACAAAGAACCAACTCCCGTATTTCAGGGGGTGTTTATATCTAACGAATAAGGCACTACAAAAACAAGTCATTTCTGGTTATCACAACCCCCTGATAGAAGGACATCCAGGAATTGCCAAGACCCTAGCCAAGGTGAAAAGAAATTATTGGTGGCCGACCTGGCAAAAGGACATTACGCAGTTTATCCTGTCATGTGGCATTTGTGCACAGAATAAATCCCAGAAACAAAGACCTACTGGCCTTCTTCAACCCCTGGAAATTCCACCTGCACCTTGGCACACACTCTCCCTTGATTTCATCACAGATCTGCCTCCCTGTCAAGGGTTCAACACTATCCTAGTGGTTGTTGACCTATTCTCTAAAATGGCCCATTTAATTCTGCTTAAGGGTCTACCAAACGCATCCAGTCTGGCAAAGGTGTTTTTAGAGCAAGTCGTACAAGTACATGGTTTCCCCTCCGTCCTGATTTCTGACCGAAGGAGTCAGTTTGTGTCTAACTTCTGGAGGAAGAGTTGTGCAATTGCTCAAATCGATATTCGTCTGTCCACTAGTCACCATCCCCAAACTGATGGCCAAATGGAGCGGACGAATCAGACACTATAGCCATACCTATGGTGCATGTTACATCAAGTGGAAGAAAGCTGGAAGGATGTGCTGTGGATAGCCGAATATGCCTACAACAATTCGCTAAACACCAGTACCGGACAGAGTCCATTCGATACAGTATATGGAAGGCACCCACGTACTTCTGAATTAGATACCCCCATGGCCTTGGAAATGCCCACGGTGAAGACTTTACATACGACCATCACTCAAGCCTTCAAAAAGGCAGCAGAACACTTGATCCAAGCCAAAGAAAGACAGAAAAGATTCCCTGATCAAGAAGAAAAGCCCCAGACTACCAAGTCGGAGAAGAAGTCTGGTTGGCGTCTCGGCACATGCCCATAAGAGGAACTCGAACATTTCGTCCCAGATATCTAGGGCCCTATACCATCAAGGCTACTATAAATCCTGTGGCAGTAAAACTAGCTTTACCACCAAATATGCAGATCCATCCCATATTCTACGTGTCACTCTTAAAACCTGTTCAGCCTGGAACTCGGGTCAAAACACCACCAAATCCGGTACTGGTTAACGGAGAACCCGAATTTGAAGTCAAGGACATCCTAGATTCTAAGCTCACCAGGTCCAAGTTATATTACTTAGTGGACTGGAAGGGGATACGGCCCTCAGGACTGGACATGGGCGCCTAGCGAGCACGTCCATGCGCCACACCTGGTAAGACGATTTCATCTGAACCATCTGACCAAAGCAGGGCCAGACGGAGGAAATACCTTGAGAGGGGCCTTAGGGGGTGTGCTGTCACGATCCATGCCCCTGACCCCCTCAGGTATAACAGCGCCCTGGGAGCAATACCAGTTTTGGACCTTAATCCAACATGGAGTCCTATTACACAGCTCAGTTCTTAAGAACCAATCCATGCGGTCTAGTGTTTTGGGTGTGGCTGGGCCTGGAACTACTTTACCTGGGCTATTTAAACCACACCCAAACAGCAAAACACAATTTGCGTTATTCTGCACTCCTGCAGCGTAACGCTCACTGTGTCCAGCTCCTGATCATCTGCTTCTCTGGCGGCCCGATCCTGAAGCCCTAGATCTGGATTCCATTAATAACCTGGAAGAACAAGAACAGCATTAGCGAGAAAGAACACTTACCTGCTAAGTAACCGGTCTTGAATCCATCCTGCACTTCGCTTACCTCGCCCATCTCCGGAGTTCGCTGCTACCTGCAAAGGTAAAGAAACAAGGACATCATTAATAACAATTCTTACCTGGGCAAGCAGCGAGTCCTGGCAGCACCCTGCCCTTCTCTTACCTCGCCCATCTCCGGGTTTCACTGCAAGGGAGAAGGAACAAGGTCAGCATTAACAAAGCACTTACCTGGGCAAGCAGCGCTTCGATCGCTCGTCACTCCGAACATCACCGCAACCTGTACAAGGAAGGGAAGAGAACACAGGTTAGCAATTAACACCAATAAACAGTGCAGGGCTCCGCGCATCAATAACTCACTGTGGTCTCCATCAGTGCAGCAACTCCGAGATCGCAACCATCTCTGTGAAAATAAAAAGAGACATTGTTAGGGAACAGCGCAGTGGAGTAAGACGCTGAGAAGACAGAGAAAACGGAGGGAAAGAAAGAGACAGAATAAAGACAGAAAAGACATTATAACTCACATAGAAGACAGCAAGCAGAGTCAGAGTCACAGCCGGTCTGGACCCGACATAAGGGCACACGGACCAGTGAAGCAACTAGGTCCACGGAACGCCCGCACCAACCACGCACCCCTGTACAGAGACGCAGGATGGAGAGTTCAACACACAAAAACCTAAGGTGAGCAATAAACCCTAGGGAGGGGATTTGGACAAGAGGGAGGTGGGAGCCCACCCATCACAGAACCAGTATCTTAACCCTCCGTTCTCCTGTTATAGGCGCTACCCAACATCTGGCATAGCGCTTAGACCTCCATCCAGTATCGTGTGGCGCCCCCGTGGATACCAGGTGAGCGTAACACCAGGTTTTTGTAGTTTGTCACGTAGGATAACTTCAGTAATACGTGGGTTAACGTCACCTATGACGATTTTCGGTTATATAAATGAGCTTTTTTATGAAATGCATTGAGTGAGAAGATTGAGCGGATGTCCGATGACGTCCGTTGTACATATAATTGATATTAAAACAGTTATCCTTTTGCCAACTACCTGAGTCATTTTGATTATTGATGTTTGACTAATTTCTGCATCCACCATCCTTCTCAAGGGTATTGCTACCTCATCTTAAAGGACTGGGAACTCCAGTTCAACAGGCACCCACCTCCCTAACCCCACTCTCTTTACCTCCACCCACCTACCCTACTGTGGCTCTGTCTACATCCACCTATGCTACCCCTTCTCACTTTACCCCAACCACCCACCATAATCGAGCTCTCTCTACCCCATCCACCCTGCCCCCACTCTCTCTACCCACACCCTGTGAACCTGAACCCAGCCACCCTATCCACACTCTCTAACCCAACTCACGCTACCCCCACTATCTCTTCCCCAGCAACCCACCCTATGCCCAATCTCTACCACAAACCATCTGCCCTACCCCCACTCTCTCTACCCCACCCACCTACCCTGCCCCCACTCTCTCTACACCCACCAACCTACCCTACTACCAGTTTCTCTACCCACACCCTCTCTACCCCCACTCACACTACACCCACCCTCTCTACCCCCACACTCTCGACCCCACCCACCTTACCCCACCAACCTTCCCTACCCCCACTCTCTCTCTTCCCCACCCACCCTACCCCCACTCCCTTCCCCACCCAGCCTACCCCCACTCTCTTCCCCCACCCTACTTCCACTCTCTCTATCCTGACCCTACCCCCACTCTTTATAACCCCACTCTCTCAATGCCCACCCACCCATGCTACCACCACTCTCTATCCCCACCCTCTCTACCCCCACTCACCTTACCCACCAACCTTCCATAACCCCACTCTCTCTTCCCCCACCCACCCTACCCGCACCCTCTTCCCCCACCCTACTTCCACTCTCTCTATCCTGGCCCTACCCCCACTCTTTATAACCCTCTCTCTCTATGCCCACCCACCCATGCTACCACCGCCCTCTACCCACATCCACCCACCCATGCTACCACCACTCTCTACACACACCTGCCCTATCCCAGATCTCTTTCACCCAACCAGCCCTGCTCTCTCTACAGGTACCCACACACCCTACCCCCCACTTTCCGTAACCCTCTACAGGTACCCACACACCCTACCCCCCACTTTCCGTAACCCTCTACACACACCCTCCCCTCACAACCCCCACCCACCCTACCCTCACTCACCCTACACCTGCTCTGTGTCCACCCACCAACCCTACCCCTGCTCTCTCTACGCCCACTCACCCACCCTACCAAGCACTCTAAAAAATACTACCCTACCCACTCTCTCTACACCCACCTACTCACCCTACCACCACTCTCTCTACGCCCACCCACTCACCCTACCCCCACTCTCTCTAGCATACCTCTGTTCTTTCTATGAACAACTACCCATCCACCGCTCTCTCTGCAAACTCTCTTTAACCCCACACATCCACCGTACCCCTGCTTTTTCTAACACCACACACCATACTCCCACTCTCTACTCTCATCCACCCTACCCCTGTTCGCTCTACCCACAACCACCCACCCTAATCCAACTCTCTCTACCACCATCCATCCTGCCCCCACCCACCTACTCTACCCCCACTCTCTCTACCCCACCCACCTACAATAGCTACACTCTCTCTACCCACAACCTCTCTACTTCCAGCCACCCTATCCCGACTCTCTAACCCAACTCACCCTACCCACACTATCTCTACCCCACCAACCCACCCTATCCCCACATTCTCTACCGCAACCATCTACCCTAACCATACCCTCTCTATCCCCCACCCACACTACACCCACCACTGTACCCCCAGCTCCTCTATCCCCACCCACCTTACCCCACCAACCTTGCCTAGCCCCACTCTCTCTACACCTACCCTCCCTACCACCCACACACTTCCTACCCCTTCTCTCTGGACCCCCACCTACCCTAACCACACTCTCTACCCCACCCTACTTCCACTCTCTCTATCCCAACACTATTCCCCTCTCTTTATGTCCCAACTCTCTCTATGCCCACCCACCCATGCTACCACCGCACTTTACCTCCACCCACCCTACCCCTGCTCTCTTACACCCACCCACCCTGCCCCGCTCTCTCTACATGCACCCACACACCCTACCCCCCACTCTATGTAACCCCACACACACCCTAGTCCTGCTCTCTATACCACCATCCAGCCTACCTTCTCTACTCCCACCCACACTACCACCACTCTCACTAGGCCCACACTCACCCAACACCTGCTCTGTGTGTCCACCAACCAACCCTACCACTGCTCTCTCTATGCCCACTCACCCACCCTAAAAAGCACTCTAAAATAACACTACCTCTACTCCGCTCTCTACACCCACTCACCTTACCCATCAACCTTCCATAACCCCACTCTCTCTTCCCCCACCCACCCTACCCGCACCCTCTTCCCCACCCTACTTCCACTCTCTCTATCCTGACCCTACCCCCACTCTTTATAACACACTCTCGCTATGCCCACCCACCCATGCTACCACCGCTCTCTACCCACATCCACCCACCCATGCTACCACCACTCTCTACCCACACCTGCCCTATCCCAGATATCTTTCACCCATGCAGCTCTGCTCTCTCTACAGGTACCCACACACCCTACCCCCCACTTTCCATAACCCTCTACACACACCCTACCCTCCCGACCACCACCGACCCTACCCTCACTCACCCTACACCTGCTCTGTGTCCACCCACCAACCCTACCCCTGCTCTCTCTACGCCCACTCACCCACCCTACCAAGAACTCGAAAAAACACTACCCTACCCACTCGCTCTACACCCACCCACTCACCCTACCACCACTCTCTCTACACCCACCCACTCACCCTATCCCCACTCTTTCTAGCATACCTCTGTTCTTTCTATGCACAACTACCCATCCACCGCTCTCTCTGCAAACTCTCTTTAACCCCACACATCCACCGTACCCCTGCTCTTTCTAACACCACACACCCTACTCCCACTCTCTCTACTCTCATCCACCCTACCCCTGTTCGCTCTACCCACAACCACCCACCCTAATCCAACTCTCTCTACCACCATCCATCCTTCCCCCACCGACCTACTCTACTCACGCTCTCTCTACCCCACCCACCTACAATAGCTACACTCTCTCTACCCACAACCTCTCTACTTCCAGCCACCCTATCCCGACTCTCTCTAACCCAACTCACCCTACCCACACTATCTCTACCCCACCAACCCACCCTATCCCCACATTCTCTATCACAACCATCTACCCTAACCATACCCTCTCTATCCCCCACCCACACTACACCCACCTCTGTACCCGCAGCTCCTCTACCCCTACCCACCTTACCCCACCAACCTTGCCTAGCCCCACTCTCTCTACACCCACCCTCCCTACCCCACTCTCTCTACCACCCACAAACTTCCTACCCCTTCTCTCTGGACCCCCACCTACCCTAACCCCACTCTCTACCCCCACCTTGCTTCCACTCCCTCTATCCCAACACTATTCCCCTCTCTTTATGTCCCCACTCTCTCTATGCCCACCCACCCATGCTACCACCGCTCTTTACCTCCACCCACCCTACCCCTGCTCTCTTACACCCACCCACCCTGCCCCGCTCTCTCTACATGCACCCACACACCCTACCCCCCACTCTATGTAACCCCACACACACTCAAACCCTGCTCTCTGTACCACCATCCAGCCTACCCTCTCTACCCCCACCCACACTACCACCACTCTCGCTAGGCCCACACTCACCCAACACCTGCTCTCTGTGTGTCCACCAACCAAACCTACCACTGCTCTCTCTATGCCCACTCACCCACCCTACAAAAGCACTCCAAAATAACACTACCTCTACTCCGCTCTCTACAAACTCCCACTCTCTCTACCATCACCCACCCACCCTAACGCGCCTCAGTCTACCCACACCCACCCTACCCCACTATCTCAACCCAAATCCTCTCATCAACCCACTCTACAACCCCCTCTACCCCACCCTCTCTGCCTCCACCCACTCCCTCTACCCCCACTCTCTCTACCCACCCTACCGCCATTCTCTCTACCCCACTCTCTTCACCCCCACTATCTCTACCCCCAACCACTCACCCCTGCTCTCTCTATCAACACCCACCCTACTGATGTTCCCTCTATGCCGACCCACCCACCCCACCCTACCCTCACTCTCTCTGCAGGGACCCACCGGGACCCAACCACCCTATCCCTGTTCTCTCTAACCCCACACACCCACCCTACCTCTGCTCTATCTACCCCCACCCACCTACCCCACTTTCTCTATCCCAACTGTAGCACAATTCGCTCTACCTCCACCCTATGCCCTCTCTTTCTACCACCACTCTCTCTAGCCCCACCCACTCACCCTACCCCTGCTCTCTCTAGGAACACCCAGCCACCCTACCCCTGCTCTCTGTACCCCTGCCCACCCTACCCCCACTCTCTCTACATGCATCCACACACCCTATCCTCGCTCTCTGTAACCCCCTACCCCTGCTCTCTCTAGGAACACCCAGCCACCTTACCCCTGCTCTCTGTACCTCTACCCACCCTACCCCCACTCTCTTTCGCCCCCCCACTCACCCTACACCCACTCTCTCTACCCCATCAACACACCATATCCCCAATCTCTCTAAGCCCATTGACCTACCCCACCCTCACTCTATTTACATGCACCCATCTTCCTTACACCCATTCTCTCTACCCCCACCCACTAATCGTATCCCCAATCTCTCTACCCCACCCTACCACCACTCGCTCTACAACCCCCCTCTACCCCACCCTCTCTGCCTCCACCCACTCCCTCTACCCCCACTCTCTCTACCCCACCCTACCGCCATTCTCTCTACCCCACTCTCTTCACCCCCACTATCTCTACCCCCACCCACTCACCCCTGCTCTATCAACAGCCAACCTACTGATGTTCCCTCTATGCCCACCCACCCACCCCACCCTACCCTCACTCTCTCTACAGGGACCCACCGGGACCCAACCACCCTATCCCTGTTCTCTCTATCCCCACACACCCACCCTACCCTGGATCTCTGTACCCTCACACAACCACCCTATGCCTATTTTCTCTAGATCCCCACTCTCACAACACCTTATCCCTCTACGATGACCCACCCTACTGCTGCTATCTCTATAAACACCCACCCACCCTACCACAGCTCTCTCTCCCAAAACCTGATCTCTCTACAAGCACTCACCTACTCTACCCCCACTTCTCTCTCTAACCCCACACACCCACCCTACCTCTGCTCTATCTACCCCCACCCACCTACCCCACTTTCTCTATCCCAACTGTAGCACAATTCGCTCTACCTCCACCCTATGCCCTCTCTTTCTACCCCCACTCTCTCTATCCCCACCCACTCACCCTACCCCTGCTCTCTCTAGGAACACCCAGCCACCCTACCCCTGCTCTCTGTACCCCTGCCCACCCTACCCCCACTCTCTCTACATGCATCCACACACCCTATCCTCGCTCTCTGTAACCCCACACACCCACCCTACCCCTGCTCTCTGTACCTCTACCCACCCTACCCCCACTCTCTTTCGCCCCCCCACTCACCCTACATCCATGCTCTCAACAGCCACCCACTCTACCGCTGCTCTCTCTATGCCCACTCACTCTATTACAGCTCTCTACT
Source organism: Ambystoma mexicanum (assembly GCF_040938575.1). Classification (NCBI taxonomy): domain Eukaryota; kingdom Metazoa; phylum Chordata; class Amphibia; order Caudata; family Ambystomatidae; genus Ambystoma; species Ambystoma mexicanum. The sequence goes on along the minus strand of NC_090927.1, from coordinate 579,230,925 downwards.
CCATCCACCCTACCACCACTCTCTCTAGCAACCCCTGATCTCTCTACAGGCACACACACACCCTACCCCTGCTCTCTGTACCCCCACCCACTCACCATACACCCACTTTCTCTAGCCCCCGACTCACCCTACACCCACTCTCTGCCTGTCCACCCTACTACTGCTTTCTCTATATCCACCCACCCTACCAAAGCTCTCTACCTCCACCCACCCTACCACCACTCTCTCTACTAAGACCTGGTCTGCCTACAGGCACCCACCAACCCAATCCCCATCTTTCTAAACCCACACACCCACCCTACCCTTGCTCTATCTACCCACACTCTCTCTACCCCACCGTACAGTGATTCTATCTACCCCCACCCTACCCACTCTACCCCCACCCACTAACCCTACCCCTGCTCACTCTATTCACTCTCACCCACCTACCGCTGTTCTCTCTATGCCCACCCACCCAAGCTACTACCACTCACTCTATACCCACCCATCCAACCCCCACTCTCTTATACACCCCCACCCTACCCCAACTATCTCTACAGGCACCCACCCAACCTACCCCCGCCCTCTCTATCTCCACATACCCATCCCAACTCTGCTCTCTGTACCCCCACCAACCCTACCCCCACTCTCTCTAGACCCCATTCACCTTACATCCGATCTCTCTATGCCCACTCACCCTACCACTGCTCTCTCTATGCACACCCACCCAACCACAACTCTCTCTACCACCACCCACCCTACAACCAATCTCTCTACCAACCCCTAATCTATCTAAAGGCACTCACCCACTCTATCCCACTCTCTATAACCCCACATACACACCCTGCCCCTGCTCTATCTTCCTCCACTCACCTCACCACAACTTTCTCTACCCCTTCCTGCTCACCCTATGCCTGTTCTCTCTACCCGATCCACTCACCATACACACACCCTCTCTATCATACCCCTGTTCTCGCTATGCCCACCCACACTACCATCGCTTTCTCCACCCCCACCCACCCTACTACCACTCTCTCCACCTCATCCACCCACCCTATCCCTATGATCTCTACCCCCACCCACCCTATGTCGACTCCACCCCCTCTGCCCCCACCCTCAGTACCCCCACCCACCTTACTCCCACCAACCTACCCTACCACCACTCCCTTTGCCTCCACCCACCTTACCCCTACTGTCTCTACCACCCCCACCCTCTTTACTCCCACTTTCTGGATGATCAAACAACTCACCCTCCCTACTCCCACCCTACCCCCATTCTCTCTACCCCACCCTCCATCCTAACCCCACTTTCTCTACCGCAACCCACCAACCCTATCCCCTCTCACCCACCCTACCCCCACTCTCTCTACCTCACCCTCTCTACCCCACCCAACCACCCGACCCTCAACCTCTCAGCCCCACCCACTCACACCCTACCCTCACCCTCTTTGCCCCCACCCTCTCTACCCCACCCACCCTCTCAACCCACACCCTCTTTACCCCTGCCCTCTTTACCCTCACCCTCTCTACCCACACCCTCTCTACCCCCACCCTCTACCCCTACCCACTCTATCGCTACCCCCAATTTCTACTACCACCCCCTGGCCATACTTTCTCTACCTACACCAACCCTACCCTCACTCTCTTCCCCCACCCAAACCCATCCGCTATACCCCCACTCGCTTTACCGTCACCCACCCTAAACCCACTCTCTCTACCCCAATCTCTACCCCACCCACTCACTGTAAGCTCACCAACACTACCCCTACTCACCCACCCTACCCCCACCCTCTCTAACCCTACCAGTGCATCCCACTCCCTCTCTAATCCCACCCACCCTACCCTCTCTCTCTGTCTCTCTACCACAATCCACCCACCCTACACCTCTCTCTATGCCCACCCACACTACCCCCTCTATCTACCGCCACCCATCCTACCCCATCTTTCTTTAATCAACCTTCCCCTTCTCTCTTTACCCCCACCATGAACCCTACTCCCCTCTCTCTGGCTCCACCCACCATGCTATTTAATTTGATCGGATCACCCCAATTTTTATGTGTGAAAACACTGCCTACTATTAGGGTAGTTATACAATATAAACAAAAAGGCAATATTCTTGAAAGGGTTACCTATTCAAACAATATTATACACAATACTTACAAAAATAAAATACTTTTTATTATTATACACACATCCATATAAAAATGTCATAAAACATATTACAAATTTGAAAGTATATTTACAGATTTCAAAGAAATGTCCAAACTTCTAAAAACATGTATAAAAACAGGAGCTCATACAATTTCACACATCAAAACATTCCACAGATAATAAGTATTACTGTCTAAAGCTGACATCAAGAACTAAAGTATACCTGAGCTATATATCGTAATTTTTACCAACCTGATCTTCATTCAGTTTTTACCCAACATGTTTCAGTCCTTTCTAATCAATATCGGACATTCTTCAGGGGTAATAACATACAAAAATGTGTCTCCTTCTACAAAAATCACTGTAACGACAGACACCAATATATTGTAGCCGAACTTCCGTAATTCTTATCTCTGTTGTCCTTTTTCTTGACTGGGACTGCCTCAGGGTGTAGCTTCTTTCTGAAAATCCTTCAAAAGACAGCTACACAATGGATATAAGGTTTAAACCATAAGATTTATATCCATTGTGTAGCGGCCTCATCTGTAGATTCGGGAGTACTCAGCTCTGGTGTATTATTACAGCGGATACACTTGTTTGGCATGGCCCTGGGTCCAGCGTTAGCGTAGCCCTAAGCGTAGCAGCAAGAGAGAAGGTTCACTGTATGATCCCTAAATCCTGTTGAAGTAAATACACTGCGAGTGTTATCATATTCACAATGTGGTCACCGTCAGTCAAATTTGAAGGATCTTCAGAAAGCAGCTACAGCCTGAGGCAGTCCCAGTCAAAAAATAGAGATCAACAGAGTTAAGAATTACAGAAGATTGCCTACAATATATTGGTGTCCCAACATTACAGTGGTTTTTGTAGAAGGAGATTAAATATTTGTATGTTATCAACCCTGAAGAATGTCCGAATTTGATTAGAAAGGACTGAAACATGATGGGTAAAAACTGAATTAAGATCAGGTTGTTAAAAATTGAGAATATAGCTCAGGTGTACTTTAGTTCTTGATGTCAGTTTTAGACAGTAGTACATATTATCTGTGGAATGTTTGGATGTGTGAAATTGTATGATCTCCTGTTTTTATATATGTTTTTAGAAGTTTGGGCACTTCTTTAAAATGTGTAATTACACTTTCAAATTTGTAATATGTTTTATGACATTTTTGTATCGATTTGTGCATAATAATAAAACATATTTTTTTCAAGTATTGTGTATAATATTGTTTGAATAGGTACTCATGCAAATATTTTGCCTTTTTGTTTATATTGTATATCCACCCACCCTTCACCATTTATTCCTGCACCCACCTTAACCACCCTACCCCTCTATTCCTCCAGGCACATTACCCCCTGTCCCTATCCCCTCTCAGCCTTCCCTTACACACTCACTTTATCCCGTACCCTCTCACTCTTTCTCGCCCATATTCTGCCTTGCTCAGCATCAATGGCACCCTCTAGCAATGGCTTCCTCCATTGCTCTATTATCCTTCTTATTCTATTGCACGCCTGCATCCCTTATTGCATCCTCCTTTGAAACTGTGCACTCTCCTCCTTGCACTCTCGTGCCTATAAATGCAAAATGCAAAGAACATTAGTAAATGCCAAAAGTATTGGCATTGCCTATGCTTGTTTTTTTTTATTATTCTCTTCTCTTGTTTAAGTCCCAAGGGTGAGACTCTGTGGTTGTTGGCTCCTCTTGTGCAGTGCACAGGTGGTTCTGGCTGGTGCTTTGATGTATGATTTGTTTTCACATTGTCATGCCTTCAATGAAGAACATTATAGTGGTCTAGTTACTATATTCCATTGTTGCAGCTTAATTTTTCTCTCATTTTAAGTTGGTTGGCACACTGTCAATGGACTCACTATGGCAAATCACAGCTTTTGTTTCTGTGCCTTGGTTGCAGCTGTATCCGGTCAAAAACACACAGCTGTTGTAATCAGTAAATGGCCGTGTCTGGTTAGTGGTGTCGAATAATAAAAAAAACATAATTTTCTAAAGTCTGGTAGTATACAACGTACCCTCAGATTTAACTGTGATTCACTAGAGTTTTTGATGTGTGGTAGTGTGTGAGTTTTTTTACTTGGCGCTGCTTAGCAGTTTTCCTAACCCATACCCCTTTACTCCTTTCCACAGGGCAGCAGAAAAGTAGAGTTTTCCACGTTTATGGGATGAATGGTTGTCTTTTTGGGAGATGAGGTAATTAACAAAGATTAGAGAATTTCTTTTGAAAAATAACAAACCATGGGTTCAGAACAGGACCAACTAAAAGCACACCTGTTCATTTTATGCCTATGAAGTATAACAGTTGAACATGCAAATGGCATGATTTAAATTAGGGATAATTGGCATAAACAGTCCCTGCTAGAAGAGGTACCTTTCATATAGATACGGTGGACAACTTGAAGCGTGTATTAGAATCTAAAAAGGGACACATCTGCCAAAACAGAGGTGGGACATAGTCTAACTGGTACGAAGAGGATCTGAGAGACTAAAGGCCTCTCAACTCAGGGGGCAAAAGCTGCAAATGAGAATTTAAAATCTCAGATTAAAAATCTAAGTAAGAATGGATAACCACAAGTAGGAATTGGGCCAGCGCCCATCCTGCTATATCTTCAATAAGTAAAAGATAAGGGGGCTGAGTAAATGGCAGAGGACATAACAGAGTTATTAACTTGTACAAGGGTGGCTCCCCAGCAGAGCGAGCAGGTGACTGATACCAATGCCCTACATCTGGCTGGAACTGCCCCCACCTTGGCAGTTTAAAGTTCAGGACCACAAGAGTCTTGGGTACCATTTGTTGAACAACCTATACCAGATAAACAAACAACTCGGCCCCCAGATTTGTCGAATGATCACATGATCGGTCCTGTTGCAGTATTGCCTGTACGTTCTCCAACAAAGGTGCCTGGGAAGATGGCTGCCCCTGGTTTTCACACGTCCCCATCTCATCCTCTCTTGTACATCTCCACTTACAAGGGGAGGCACCAATTAATGGAAGGATTGATTTGTCATTCAAGCCCAATTCAGAGAACTGCTGGTCCCTTCAGCTGACAGAGAAGAGAACTTAGTTACCATACTATATTTCCGTGGTGATCTTACGAATCGTGTCAAAGAATTTCCATATATTAGGGAAGAGTGTCTATATTTTGCCAACGAGTTAGATGCTACCCTTTGATGTTATATGCTTTCTTGGGCAGACATGAACCAGCTCGTGAAGGTCATTATGTTGATGGAGGTCAGACAAAGACCTCTCCAACAAGGACAGTGTAAAGTGAAGACCTGAGGATGGCTATGGAACAGGTGCAAGCCAGGAACAGACTGCTAGTGGCTGTTTCCGAAGTATGGCCAAGGAAAACAGACTTGGTCAAAATACATAACTGCTCACACAGCAAAGGGAATAGTTAGCAGATTTTCTAGACAGACGCAAAATAGTATTTACACAACATTCAGGTATCCTCAAGCCAGGCAATACAGTGGAGGAAACAGTTGCTAATGCATGTGTTACAAGACTGCAATCCGAACTCTGTCAGCAGTTACAAATGATCTACGTTGGGTGGTCCCTCTCTGGTGACAGTGGCGAATGATTGTGTTGCTTGTTAGGAACCAAAAAAGGAGAACATTGAGAATAAGCCTATGGCCTTCGCGACAGGGTCATTTTCTGCATGGAGGCAGAGGGGTTTATTTAGGGGGGGGCGGGAGGAAGGGGTCAGGATATTCGCAGTGGGGTGTTTCTTAGTCCTATAGCCTGTAATTACTGTAAGCATCGAGGGCCAAGGGAAGGACTGCTCCAACCGAACGCAGCCAATCTTTCCGCCCCAGATCCAAAATAGTTTCCCAGCTCCACCGGCCTGTAATTTGGGAAGTTGGGTTTGTTTTTAAATGAGTTTAATGAAAACCATATACCACACCAATAAGAAATCAAATTGTATATAGGTGAAAAAAATGTAAATGTTAGGGGGCCTATTTCAAATATTAGCTTTATGGGAAATGGATAACAACACGATGCGATCATGTGATCAGAATGGTATCCAGTCATTGCATCGAATACAAAGCATTGAATGCCAAAAGCATTTTAAAAAATGCATCGAAAAAAAAAGGATCGAAGCATTTTTTTTCAAAGGTAAAGGTTTTATTTTAATTATAATGGGTTTTAATTGGTAAAACAACAGTGGTTGCCCCCCCCCCATTAAAAAAAAAGAAAAACAAAAAAATGCATTCAATGCTTTTTTTCCTTACTTTTTTTTATATGCTAAGGCATTTGATGCTTTGGCATTCGATGCAATCACTATAAACCGCAAATGAGTACCCAGACCACTCTAATTCTAGTAGCTCAATATGGTCCCTAAGTGCCATGTGAGATAAGAGTACAAACCACCCCCAGTGTCATATGTACAGGGCCTAGAGTTCATTCATCCATCTGACGGTTTCCCAGACAGCCCTTTACCCTCAATGAGTGTCAATGCAGCAGGCATAACTAATGCACAGGTGTCACACCCAGACCATGAACACGTTTGTTACCCAGGAGCAAATTACCGGCAATCATGCATTTTTATGAAGAATGCACTACATACCCAAGTAATTCCTCACCATGTTACAATATTAAGGGTATCAAAGCAGAGCATACATCTCTTCCTCTGCGTCATTACCATTTTCACTTACATCCAATCATCACAGTGTTGCGTGCAGCGGCCCCTAGAGGTCTGGCAGTATAAATACAACTTTTCCTTATAAACATGGTGCATAAAACAGCAAATAGTCCTCCGAAAAGAATAGGAAAAAGTATTGAGTGTGGATGCTGATATTAAAGGTTTATCTTTGAAATGTTTAGTCACTAAACATATCACATCATACAGAGCGCAAAAAGAGTGCCGAAAAGCTTATTTTTCCTGAGAAAACATTGTTTCTAGAATATGCAATTGCATTCCTAATGAGTCTTTTTAACCTGCAGGAAATGCTGCCTAGGATGTTTGTAAAACCTGGGTGGCAACAACACTGACCAATTCACGGGCATCTCATAATTTAGATTTACCGGCCTCAACCTTTGCAATGCCCAAAAGATGCAAGGGTTCTGGTTGTGTGCAGGAAATGTAAAGCCAGTGATGGGGTTTCTCTGACCTAGATGCAGCTATCAGTTTCCATGAATAATTCAGTCCCTTGTATGGAGATCCCAGTTGCCCACCTTTCCCAACACATATTATTTCCTACAAAGACTACCTGACCCGGCCTTAGTAACCAATTTGTTCTAACCCTACCCAGATATCCAAGGTTATCTCCAGGGCACTCAGGAAGAATCAGGCAGGCTGTTCAGGAGCTTTCCCTTGCCAGACATCGCAGTGTATCACCCATTCCCAAATGCGCCCTGCCAAAGGGCCAGGCAGCATCTCACTTGTAGGGGCACAAATCCCTTTGATGGGCCCCAGCGTTTGGAAAGAGTACAGCATCATCTGAAAGCTCCAGTTGCTATTTTTCAGAGCCCTCTCCAAAGCCACAGTTCAGAAGCAATTCCCGATTTTTCAGTAAGTTCTTTGGGTCGGGCCTAATTGTGTATATCTTCCTGGACCTTGAGTAATGGTTAATTCAAAAAGTCTTGAACTTCTGCACAGGAAAAGTGTCACTCTAGAGCTTCTCCAGCCGAGGTGACATTCTAAATTAGATTTGTAAACCGTTATTTGGTCACAGGGCTCAGAGAACAGAATGCTCTCCATTCTCCAAAGTGGGCGTCTCTATTTTTCATTCGAACCCAGGTGGTAAATCCAGTTGCCTTTTCTAAACAGCTGACACGGTTACTGTGAGATTCGTCCCTGAAAGAATTCCAAGCCGCAAGAGTGGCATTTCCCCCATTCTATACCTGATCCTCTGTATTCCTCTTAGTTATGTGAGTCAATAATACTGGTTTCTGCTGCACCCGTCATATTTCTACACATCTGGTGCGGGTGAGACATCATGACGTGGCCTTAAAAGCAAACAAAGGTAACAAGAAGGTCATAGATCCTAGAAAGGGATTCACAGAAGTATACCTAACCTCTGACCTCTAACACAATTGCTGCATCATACCACAGCTGTTGCTTAGATACAGTGGATACATTCTAAATTCTACGGATTCATGACATGAGAGACAGAAAATTGGATGACTGAGCAAGAAACATCAATTGGTCCTTACCTGTGAGTGCACCATAAACAAGGCCTGTCTACACAAACTCTGTTATTGTTTCATTGTTCAGAGTTAATGGAATTATTAGATGACAGAAGATGCCATTGTAATTATATGTAGTCTTCTCTGTCTCAATAACCTTGTACAGCCAATGCTTTGGAAATGTTCACCCTCTGTCAGGTTTCAACCATGCTGAGCCCATGGGGAGTGATGTCCACATTAGCTGAACAGAACAGTGCTCTCTCTCGTTGAGTCTTTCTTTCTCTGAAAAAAACTATGAAGTCACACAAAATAAGTGCAGGTTTGAAACATGAGAAGGCTTGGGCCAACTCATTTCATCATGGTCACAGCACCTGGCTAACTAATAACTGTAATGCGGACAGGAGAATGGATCAATCGTGCTGGAGTCAAATGATATGATATGATAGGCCATTTATAACGCGCTTAATACCCAGAGGTTTCTAAGCGCAGACCCAGGGATCGAACCTGTGGTGCTCTGTGTCGTCTTGCTTCCAAGGCAAGCACTTTGCCCCTGAGCTATCCTCCTGGGAAATAACGTTCATTTCCAGCCAAGGCCTTGGCGTAGTCCTCATCTGATATTCAACTGTGAAGGGGGGCAGGGAGTGACATCTTGTCCCTATTTACACTATGCGGCTGCTGGAATAAGCCCTAATAACAGATACAAACCACATTGCCAGGACGCCCCCAGAAGCAAAATTACCCCCTTTGCAGATCATAACAACTGCTCAGAATTTTATAGGTAGTAATAACATTACTTACATTGATTGTCCATTGCTCCTTCTCATTAACGAATGTTGCAAAGTATAAACATCCCAGTAATAGGTTAACTATCAGCAGCCTGTCCTATATTATCAGTTCCCATGCTACGTGTGCAGTGTGTGGTGTAACCTTGCCTGTGCCTGCAGTGCTGTAACAAGAAGTACCTGGAAGAACCATCACCAGCAGGGGGCTATCAGCATCTTCCTATACAGGACCTTAATTAGTGAAATGACAGTGTTCTTCTGGTCCCTTTGGCACTGCCTATCATAACTGTGTATCTAAATACTTACTAGTAGATATTAGTTTCTGGCAGTAATTTAACACTACATCTTTGAGGTGAATACTATACCAATTATGAATAAACATGTGGCAATGAAAGGGCGTGGTCTGGGACTTGGGATGCTTGGTTCTTGAGGGGGCAGTCAGCCTGTCAGGGCTGCTACAGGTATGCAGCCCTGGCCCACAAAGTCCTCCATGCAGTGTTCAGTCTCCCCTGCCCAGCACACTCATTGGTAGGGGGGCTCTGTTATTTGTGTGTTTTTTATTTGTTTTTTAACCTTTTATTTCTTCCCCATTCCATCCAGCCCCATGGTTGGCTGGATGATCCAGTCCAGGTAAGTGAAGTAAATACCTAACATATTAACTACACTAACACATTAAATTCAATATTTTATTTATACCCTGGTCTCTGTGTCTTTATTGCTATATTTTCCCTCGGGGAACAAGCAAGTATCTCATCATAGCTGGGCCGTATTGAACCATGAACTACACGTTATGCAAAGGCAGAATTACAGCAGACTTTGGAAGTGTGATTGATCGTCAGGTGAGTTTCGTGAAAGAGAGAGAAACTTGGGAGCGTGCATTTGACTGAAGCGCGGGGGAGAAAGGCATAATTTGTAAAGCGAAACAAAGGAAAGAGGTGCAAGTGTGCACGGTGAAGAAAAGGGTGCAAGTGTGCACAGTGAAATCAAGGACCCAAAGAAAGCAATAAGGGATGTAGGAATGACCGGAAAGTGAAAGGTTGGAAAGAAACAGATGGGTGCAAGTGTGCACGATGAAGCTAAGGAAACAAAGGAGAGCAAGAAGGGGTGCATGAAGCACCTGAAGGTGAAGGGTTAAGAAGGAAGAGCAAGGAATAAGGAGAGGAGTTAAAGGTCAGAGTGGTTGTACTTGGAAGGAGCAAAGAGCCCAGCGTTCTCGAAAGTCTCTGATGCTACCACATGTAAGAAGTTTTGTTTGTTTGTAAGAACTGTACAGAGAATTGCCACGTTACTCACCGTAGTGACCACCTTACTCCTAGTCCATAGTCCCCTTTCCTCCATACTTATGGGACATCGCTCCGTCCTGTGGGACGGGACCGAAGCACTTTGTAAAAAGCATCCACATTTTTTTCAAAAATGTGTCCCTCCTCTCTTTCCTGCGCGGGGCCCGGCACGCAGCCGTAACCCAGCCCACCTTGGCTCCGCCCCACGCATCGCCCATCAGTCCTTTTCTATCGCCAGGTCAAAGACCCATTAGCAATAACAGAGGAACCTTATTAGAGGGGACGGCGGGCAGGCGTATGGAGGAAAGGGGACTATGGACTAGGAGTAAGGTGTTCACTACGGTGAGTAACCTGGTAATACTCCTACGTCCCGTCCCCTTTCCTCCATACTTATGGGAGATTCCTAAGCACTCCTTACAGGAACTATGGGTGGATGGAAATACCCCTTACTGAAACAGGTTCTTCAGCACAGCCTGGCCGAACTGAGCGTCGGCCCTAGAGCTCATATCGAGGCAGTAATGCTTACAGAAAGCAGATGGGGAGGCCCAGGTAGCGGCTCTAGCGATGGACTCCCAGGGAACATACTTCTGAAAAGCAACCACAGCTGCCTTGCCTCGCACCTGATACGCATGAATACCCTTAGGTGGTTTCAGCTTTTGGACAGTGAAAGATTCCGTGATACAGGCAGCAATCCATCTGGAAATGAATGCCTTAGACACCAGCCTGCCCTGGGGTTTACCGAAGGTCACAAACAGTTGGGAAGAGCTCTGAAGCTCGGCAGTCCTGTCCAGGTAGAACTTAAGAGCTCTTCGGACATCCAGGCAGTGTAGAACCCTTTCCGCCTCCAAGGCAGGGTTCGGAAAAAAGACTGGAAGGCAAATCGACTGATTCAGATGGAATTCGGTCACTACCTTTGGTAGGAAAGCTGGGTTCGTCCGAAGGACAACCTTGTCCTTGTGAATATCCAAGAAAGGATGCTCCACCGACAATGCCTGGAGCTCACTCCCTCTCCTCGCTGACGTAACGGCGACCAGAAAGGACACTTTCCAGGACACGTACTTGAGGTCAACCGTAGCCATTGGCTCGAAAGGTTTATGGCACAGCACTGTCAGGACTACGTTTAATTCCCAGGGCGGGTGCAGAGTACGAACAGGTGGGTAGATGTGTGTCAAACCAGCAAAATGTCTCTTCACCACCGGGTTAGTTAACGAATAAGAGCACCGGTCCGTAGAGAGGTAGGCGGAAATCACCGAGAGATAAGTCCTGCAGGACAAGACATGAACCCCTGACTCTGCTAGAGAGGAGACAAAGGACAGCACCGTGTCAATCGTCGCCACCCTTGGGTCCAATTCTTTCTTCAAACACCAATAACAGAACCTGAGCCATTTACTCTTGTATTGGGATCTGGTCGAGGGTTTCCTGGCTGCCTGGATAATGCGCATGTTATCCGCAGACAAACCCAAAGGCTCTAGCGCCGTGAACTCAGGCACCATGCCGCCAAGTTGAGCGATTGTGGGGAGGGGTGCCACATCCGCTGTTCCCCTTGGTGAAGAAGATCGGGAGTTACTGGTAACCTGATCGGCGGACACGCCGACAGGTGTTGAAGTTCTGAGAACCAAAACCTGGCCGGCCACCACGGAGCTATCAGTAGAAGAGGACAGTTGACAGAACTTTTCAACTTCTAAATTGCTCGATGAACCAGAGGAAGAGGTGGGAAGGTGTAAGCTCTCATGTTGTGCCATGGGATCTCGAGTGCATCCCCCAGAGAGGAGGCTCCCAGCCCCCCTCTGGAGGCGTGCTGAGGAAGCTTCTTGTTCATCGCCGTGGCGAAGAGGTCCACCTGCGGTGTGCCCCAACACGAGAAAATCCATGATAGGATCTCCGCCTTCAACTCCCACTCGTAGCTGACAACTGTCCGCCGGCTGAGGGAATCCGCGGTGACATTCAGCCGGCCCGGGATGTGTACTGCAAGCAGCCAGACCCCATGAAGCACGGCCCACTCCCAAATTTGAATGGCCAGATCCACGAGAGGGGAAGACTTCGTTCCCCCCTGCTTGTTCATGTAGTGCATTGACACCACATTGTCCGTTCTTATGCAGACCACCTTGTTGACAATGAGAGGTCTGAACGCCTTGAGCGCCAGAAAAATCGCCAGAAGCTCCAATTGATTTATGTGCAGGAGCTTGTCCTGAGGTGACCAGAGGTCCGAGACCTGAAGATCTAACGTTGCACCCCACCCGAAAAGGGAGGAGTCTGTCGTGATCGTCACCATGGGGCTTGGGTCCTGGAACCCGACACCCACTGACAGGTTGCTGAGAGAAGACCACCAGTCCAGGTCCACTCTCATGGAATCCGGAATCATTATCTGTTTGGAATCTGGGTCCACAGCCTGACGCCAGGAACTCCGAAGAGCCATCTGGGTCTGCCTCATTTTGAGATGAACAAGAGGAAGAGCCAGCACACACGAGGCCATGAGGCCCAGAAGCCTCTGGAACCACCAGGCCGACATGCTCTCCGACTGCGTAAACATCTGACACGTGGCCAATAGATCTGCCATTCTGTCCCCGGTCAGATACACACGCCAGTCTATCGTGTTCCAACGAAAACCCAGGAAAGTCAGGTCCTGTGAGACCATCATGAAGGATTTCCGCCAGTTCACTGACAGCCCAAGATGGAACAGGAGCTGAAGGAGAGACTGGAGGTTGCCCGCTGCTGCCAACGAGCAAGGGCTGCGTAGGAGCCAGTCGTCCAAATAGGGATACAAATGGATACCCTGGAGACGAAGATGGGCCGCGATCACCAACATCATCTTCGTGAAGACACGCGGCGCCGAACTGGGGCCAAAAGGAAGCACCCGAAACTGGAAGTGCTCCTCTCCCAGAGAGATACGGAGATATCTCCTGTGTGGGTTCCAAATCAGGATATGCATGTACGCATCCTGAAGATCCACCACGCTGAGCCAATCGCCTGCCTGCAAAGAGGAGCGAATTTGGCCGGGCGTGATCATCTTGAATTTCTCTTGGGGTAGGGAAAGATTGAACTGGGAAAGGTCTAGGATGGTGCGCAGGCCAGCCTGGTTGGGTTTGGGCACTGTAAACAGCCGGGAGTAGAAGCCCTCCCCTCGCTCCCCAAGGGGAACGGGTTCCACAGCTCTGAGGAGCAGAAGTTTCTGAACCTCGGCCTTGAGGGAGGGTGAGCCCGACAGCTGGAAAGGAGGGTTGAGGGGTGGGGTAGGGGGTAAAGGTAAGCGGAAGCCCGCTCGAGCGACTGACAAGACCCATCTGTCTTCTGTGATGGTCTGCCACGCCTCCCAATGAGACGCAATGCGTCCTCCCACCGGGGTCTCGTGCGAGCACGGAAAACCCTCATTTGGCAGGTTTGTCGGTGGCGGTGCCACCTGAACCTGATGAGGAGGCTGAAGAGCGGGAGAAATACCGCATACGCTGTTGTCTACGGCAGTTATTCCCCGCAGGAGTATCCACTCTGCGATTTTTGCGGTCGAGGAAGCCCCTAAAACCAGAGGAAGGTCAACCTTGCGACAACGGCCTTTGAGTCTTGAAGGGAGGTTTAACCAGAACAGACAAAGATTTAGCCGTGTGAGTGCTATCTTTGGTTTTGGTGAGCTCTATATCAATAGAAGAGTGAAAAAGCTCCTTACCATCAAATGGAAGGTCCAGGACCTTGTCTTGCACCTCCTTCGAGAACTTAGTGACATACAGCCATGCTTGCCGCGAGGTATCAACCCCTAACATCAGACCCCGAGCCGAGGTGTCTACGTGATGAGCCGCAGCCTCCAGGAGATCCTCCAGCTTCTCGACCGGAATATGCTCCTCAAACTCCGACAGACCTTTCCACAGCCGCATTTTAGCTCCCGCCAAAATCAATTCTGCATTGGCCTGCCTGAGCTGCAAGGCCGAATTGGCAAATATTTTCCTCCCTAGGGAGTCCAGGAGCTTGTCCTCCTTCCCCAAGACCTGAGTCGCCGTCGCGGAGGAGGAAGCTGCAGGTCTGGATTGCAATGTGGCCGCAGCCACCACCATGGAGGAGGGAGGCAGACAAGACGACAAGGCCACTTCTTCCGAGGAATGTAGCCTGTACCTCGCGTCAATCTTTTTATTGACAAAAAGTCCCGAGTGTGGCTTTTCCCAAACCCTTCGGACCTCGGCCAGAACGTCCTTCTGCAAGAACAGGCTGGTACGCTCCAAAGGAGACAAGGTGAACGCCCCAGAAAGCACGCCCTCCTGCGGAGCAGGTGCCTCGGGCACCGGAACATCCAAGAAGCTCATTATGTCCAGTACCCGGTCATGGAAAGCTCTGGTAGAGCGGGGCAGGTCCTCGTTGTCCTGATCGCCTTGAGGGTCATCTGACAGGTCCGGCTCCTGCTGAGCCGAGTCAGGCACTGCCTTGTCCACTGGGGACAATGGCGGCACAGGCGGAAGCGCAGGGGGAGGCACCACAGGTAAGGGAGGTGCCAGCGGAACCACCGACAGGACGGTTGGAGCCAGAGGCGCGGGAGGACATATCTCCTTGAAAAGCCCCTTGAAATATTCCCTCATGGGGTCGGTGCGCATAAGCGCTTGAAACTTGCCAAAAAAGGCGTCCTCAGGAGATTGTTTCGGAACCTGAGGAGGCCTCTCATGCGGTGGACAAAACCAGGGAAGCAACGGGGACGGGTGCCACACCGCTCCTCCGACCGACGTATCCACATAAATCAAGGGAGCCGCCCCCGCGGGCAACGAAACATTGTGCAGAAGAGGCATCCGGGCGTTCCAATCAAAAACTGGCCGGTAAGGATGCGCACAAGGGACCTTAGGTTCACCCGAAGGACCGAACCCTACACCAGGGGCCGATGGCGTAGTTGTAGGGGTAGTACCTAAAATGGCTGCCGTGGTCGTGGCGGGAACGGACGCCATTTTGTCCTCATCTGAGGGGAATTGCGGCACGTGAGGAAGTGAGGCAGGGGTCCCCGTCGATGGATCAGGGGTCTTAATTTTAGCCTTAACGTAAGGAACCTCGGCAGAGCCGGTACTATGAGGCCTGGAATGTTTCTGCGACATACCAACCGCCAACTGAGCCTTCGAAGGAAGAGCCTCGGCACTGCTGGTAAAAGAAGAAACCTTCTTCTTTGCCCCCTCAACAGATCTGGTGTCACGACAAGAGCGGGAACGGTGCGCTGTCACCGACAGGGCCTTGCCCGGCCCCTCAGAACTGTTGGTAGCCTTAGCCTCTGTACGAGGAACCTCAGACCTAGGCCCGGTAGAAGTCTTATCGGCACGGGCCTCGAACATGCGTTCGGTAATCTCAAGCTCAGCCAAGACCTCGGGGCGTACCCCGGTTTTGTTTTTGAGGGAAGCCGAAAGAATGGCCTCAGAGCAAGCTCCGGTACCCCACGACTCAGTAGAACTGGGTCTACACACAGCCCCCACAGGAGGGGCCTCGGAGTGTACTCCGGTGAACACAGGCCCCTTACGGAGACCCTCGGAGAAAACTCTGGTAGAATTATTAGGCCCGACCGGCACCTCAGGGCGAACCCCGGTAACAGAGCGATCGTCGCCCCTCCCGGCTCGAGAGGAACCCAGGAAGGTATCCCCCGGCCGGGGTGCTCTGAAAATCAAAGAACTTACCAGGCGTTTTTTCTTCTCTTCGATGAACGCCTGAAAATGCGAAGGAGGAGTCCGACCGAACACCTCCTCCCAGCGCTCCAACCGACATTGAAGAGCCCGGATCGAAAGGGAGTCACAGTAAAAACAGGAGTCCCAACGGTGTTCCGGACCCAAACACTCTAAACAAAGAGGATGGGGATCCGCCCTCGCGAAGCGACGGTGACACGATGAACAGTCTGGAAAATCTAGTTTAAAAGACATAGACAAACTAGTAAACGAACGCTAGCGAGAGCCAGAGAGGGAAAAACGGAAGAAAAACTTCCGAGGATGCAAGTGCGTCCGGCCCCGATCGTGCGGAGAAAAGGACTGATGGGCGATGCGCGGGGCAGAGCCAAGGTGGGCGGGGTTACGGCTGCATGCCAGGCCCCGCGCAGGAAAGAGAGGAGGGACAAATTTTTGAAAAAAATGTGGATGCTTTTTACAAAGTGCTCCGGTCCCGTCCCACAGGACGGAGAGATGTCCCATAAGTATGGAGGAAAGGGGACGGAATATAGGAGTAAGGTACATCCTGACTAAAACTTTGTTTATTTAAAGCTGCAAGGGGCCTAAGCTTGGGGAAGGGAACCCTGAGAGGCCTAAGAAGAATTGTTTTAGAAACAAAAGGTACATCCTGATCAGAAGAACTTTGTCTGTCTGTTAAAAGACAGAAGGGGCCTAAGCTTGGGGAAGGGAACCTGGATAGGCCTAACAAAGTTGTGCAAGAGGCATTGTTGAACTGTGTAAGGAGAGGCCTACACTTGGGGAAGGGAACCCTGAGAGGCCGGACCAGAACTGTGTATTCTTTTTATTTCGAACTGGAAGAGTCCAAACTTTTGGAAGGACATGCAGGGGCTGCATGTGGCTTTTGCATGCAGCATCATTTGTTACAGGCCGCATGTGGCTGGGTGACATGCAGCCTTAGTTAGAGGCTGCACGTGGCTAATTTGAGTCTGTGGTCCTCAGCGTATCAGGCTGAGGTTGTCCGTAATCAGGACGGCCTGTACGTCTTCCTAGTATTGCTTTTACTGCCTATGAGGGCCGGGTTAGGCCTGCAGGTTAATGCATGGTTGCATGAAGGTTGCAGCAGCCGGCACAGTAATTAGTTTATGGGGAGCAGGGGCCTGTTTTTGGGTGGGGCTGGGCCCCGTGCACATATCCCCCTGCTTCCCTACTGTCTCTGAGAGTGCTGCAGCACTTATCTTAAATTTGCGATGGGCCGGGATCATGATTCTGTGGGGCGCGGCCACTTGCGTGTATCCCCGTGGCCGGAGATGCTCAGCATTGCATGCCTGCCAATGTGCCACTCCCAACATGGCTTGTTTCTTGTACTACCTGGCCTTGGGGCTGCTGGGAAGTGTGGTTCTGTAGGCTTGTGTCCTGCAATGATGGCAGAGAAGCCTTCGATAAGGCTTGATAGTTTTGCAACACTTTTGTCTTTGGTTTGTTTGCCTTTTTGCCTTGGGTGGTTGGCTTCTTGAGGCATAATTCCCCATTGCACTCACACCACACAAACTCTGGCCTCCAGCCCGGACAATACTCCCCCCCCAACCCATGCATGGAAGGACCTTGGCTTGGTTTTTCCTGGATGATTGTTATGGAAGGCGCGCACCAGTCTAGGGGCATGGACGTTGCTAGCTGGGTCCCAGGACCAGTCTTCTGGACCATATTCAACCCAATTTATAAGATAGTATACCTGTACATCTTTACGTAGTTGGGAATTAAGGATAGCTTGTACCTTGTACTCTGGGTGGCCTTGTACCAAGATGGGGGGAGGTTTGCTAGTGCAGATCGTTGGTTGATCAGGCTTTAACAAGGACACATGGAATGTTGGGTGTATTTTTAGTTGCCTTGGGAGTTCTCGTCTGACAGCTACTGCATGGATGATATCCTTTATGGTAATCGGACCAAGGTACTGTGGTTGCAATTTCCGAGGGCCTTGCATACGGATGTCTCGAGTGGACAGCCATACGTGGTCTTCTTTCATGTATTGTGGACTACTACGACGGTCTTTGTTGGAATACTTTAAAAAATATATATATTTTTCTTTTAAGGTGCTACCTAAGTGTCCCCGAGGCATACGGGTGCCGGCAAAGCAAACAGGGGCCAAGGACTCAAAAGGAGGGAAGGGAGACCCATTCCTGGAAGATTTATCCAAACAAGTGAGTTTTGAGTTTTTTCTTAAAATTCTGCAGGGACTCGCAATTTCTAAATTCAACTGGCAGGGCGTTCCATTGAGGGGAGCTGCGACCCAAAAAGCACCTTTTTATTACTAGTTCAAGGGACACTTTTCGTATATGCAGCAGTTTAAGACTACTTGAGCGTAGGGATCGCGTCTCCACTTTGTTTTTAAGTCTTCGGGCTATGTATTTGGGGAAGTTCCTCGCCAGGGCTTTATAGGTAATTGTAAGGAGCCTAAAATCTATTCTAGCCACAATAGGCAGCCAGTGCAGACTTCTCCGTACCACTGACACCTGCTCGCGTTTACGCCTCCCCATAATTGCTCTGATGTTGCTATTTTGCACTACTTGGAGTTCTCTTTTACCGATATCTACTAGTACAGAACTGCAGTAGTCTATTTTAGAGGAAATAATGGCTCGCGTGACTGTTTCACACCCCTTTTGGGAAAGAAATGGGCAAACATGAGATAGGAGCCATATGTAATAGGCTGACGCTGATACCAAGCTGTTAACCTGTGCTATCATATTGAGTGTCTGGTCGAAAACCACCGCCAATATTTGTATCTTTTGTTTTGTGGGGATGTCAAAATTCCCAATGCGGAATAAATCATACTCTGCGTTGAGCTTAAGTACTCTAGGCTCTTAAGTACTCTAGGCCTGGAACCTACGATCATGAGTTCCATTTGTTCGTGGTTCAAGGCCAGATCACTCATGTCCATCCACTCTTGTATCTATTTATAGGCTTCTGAAACAAGTATGGAGTCTTTTCCCGTAGTAAACCGTCAGCGGGATGAGAGATTGGGAATCATCTGCATAAATAGAGAAGCATATCCTTTTTTGTTCTAATAATTGAAAAAGTGCTGCAGTAAAAATATTATAGAGGATGGGGGATAAAGAGGCTCCCTGTGGGATGCCATAGCATATTGGAGCTGGATCAGCTTATGCTTGTTGACTACACACCCGCATAGTCCTGTTGTCTAGGAAAGACTGCATCCAATCTTTCGCCTGGTCACTAAAATCAGCGCCTCTTGCAGTCTAGTCAAAAGCAGGGGGTGGTCCACTAAATCAAATGCAGATGATAAGTCCAAGGCCATCAACAGCATAGATTTCCTCTCGTTGATGTTAGACATCATGTTAAACTTCAGCTACAGTAAAGCTAATTCTGTGCTGAAGCCTGGTCTGAAACCTGACTGGCCGCCATTCAAGATAGGGTGGTACATACTGCTTGTATGTAGCTTTGACTGGTTAGTCTGGATGTCTGACCAGACTTGTTGGGCATGAGCATGTTGTCCCACCAATGTAGGCAGGTCTGGTTGTGGGAGTGCTGCAGCAATTGGCAAGACCCGTGGATGGAACTCATACACCCCATAAAATGGGGTGTGTTTCGTGGAACTATGTACATGGTATATGCAATCTTGGCCAGCCAAACATATTGAACCCAGGATGTGTCTGTGTTGGTGGTATGGCATCGCAGATACTGCTCTAATCCCTGATTCACTTGCTCTGTCTGCCCGTCTGTCTCAGGATGGTATCTAGAGGAAAGACTAACCTCCATCCCTACCATTTTGCAGAACGAGCGCCAGAACCGGGATGTGAATTGCAGGCACATGTCAGTGATAATGCGGGTCGGCAGTCCATGTAACCGTACTACGTTCTGTAGAAAGAGCTCAGTGACTTCCCCCCACAGTGGGGACTCCTTTGCATGAGATGAAGTGACCCATTTTAGTAAGCGAGTCTACAATCACTAGTATGGAGGTGTATTTTTGTATGGGAGGCAGATTCACAATGAGATCTATAGTGAATGTGTGCCATGGTACCGGTGGTGTGGGCAGCGGTTGAAGCAGGCCTGCAGGTTTTTGTTAACTGGCCTTGTGCCTGCTACACGTCTCACATTCAGACATGTAATGTCGAACGTCTCGATTTAGAGTGGGCCATCAGAAGTTCAGAGCCGACAGTTTCTGTGTGTTATCGATTCCTGGTTGTCCAGCTAACGAGGAATCGTGGCACCAATACATAATTTCTTTTCTCAGTTTTACTGTTGGCAAATATAGGGCATTAGCATGATACGGGTGCCCGTCCACCAATGTGTGTTGCGCATCTGAGGTACAACAGTCACGCAATTCTCGGGTTGACATGCCCTTTTGCACATCTTCAAACACGTTTGGTTTACTCGCGCTCCTACGATCTGAGCCGCCGGAATAATAGGTTGTAGGTCCTCAGGCTCTTTCCCATCAGGCTCTGGGTATCGGGAGAGTATGTCTGCTTTCCTGTTATCTGTTCCGGGTTGATACGTGATAAGAACGTCAAAATCTGCAGAGAACAATGCCAAACCGGGCTGCTGTGGGCTGAGTGTTTTAGCTGTTTTGATAAGTTGCAATGGTCGGTCACGACCGTGACTGTGTGACGCACCCTCATGAGATTGTCTCCATACCTCAAATGCTTATTTCACTGCTAAGACTTCACAGTCAGCGGTATGAGAATCCCGAGAGAGGATCACACCCAACGCGTAACTAAATGCATCAGTCTCCACAATGAATGGCTGAGCCAGGTCCGGATATCTGAGGACTGGGGCAGAGGTAAACGCTGCTTTGAGTTGCTGGAACCCATGTTCTGTTGCGCTATCCCAAAAGAACTTAAGCCCCTTCCTGAGCAACGTAGTAGTGGGTGTGACCAGATCAGAGAAGTTTTTAATGAAACGCTGATAGAAATTGGCCAACCCCAGGAAGAGGTCCAATATGGCCTGTATCTTTCGTTGGTCCATCTGTACCCCTGATAGGGTTAGAAAAGTACACCAGGAACTCGACCGTGGTGCGATTGAACTTGCATTTTTCTAGTTTGGTGAACAAATTGTGTTCCCTTAACCGTTGCAGCACTGCCCTCACATGTTTAACGTGGTCTTTCATGCTTTGAGAGTATATCAAGATGTCGTCAATATATACAACGGCAAATACATCAAGGTATTCATGGAGGACCTCGTCTAGGAAGTGTTGGAAGGCAGCGGGCACATTGCAGAGACCGAATGGCATGCCCTGGTATTCTTAAAGGCTGAACTTTGATCCGAAAGGCCATCTTCCACTCGTCCCCTGCACGCACCCGTACCAGATGATAGGCACCTCTGAGGTCCAGCTTTGTGTATACCGATGCGTTTCGCACCTGGTCCAGCAGAACTGGTATCAGGTGAAGTAGGTAACGTGTTTTAAGGTAATGCGGTTGAATCCACAGTAGTCAATATACATGCATAAGTGTCCCATTTTCTTAGGCACAAAGAAGAGGGGCTATGACACCAGGGAATTGGAATGCCAGATTAACCCACTGCAAAGGTTAGTTTCAATGTAATCACGTAAGTGTTCTGTTTCTGCCTCCGTTAGGGCATATACACGGCTGCACAGTAATACCATACACGGCTCCAAATCTATACAACAATCAAACGGCCGATTGGGGTGGTAACGTTTCTGGAGCTTGCTTACTAAACATGTCTCGAAAGTCCTGGTAGTCCTGTGGTAAACTACTAAGATCTAGTGCTTCAGACGAGACCGACAGCACAGGTGAAGTTGTCTCGACCCCTGATACTGAATGCTCTACTTATTGCTTAGTGCAATGTCTTAGGCGGTACGGCGAGGTCAGACTGACTTTCCCATTTCACCATTGTATCTGTGGGTCATGTTTACGTAGCCATGGAAACCCTAATATAATGCCAAATTGCGGTGCAGCAATGAGGTCCAAACGGATCTCCTCTTGGTGGTTATTCCTGCAGTGCAACATCAAAACCAGTGTGCTATGGGTTATGGGAACCAAACTCAGCGCAGTGCTGTCCACTTCTCACACAGCTTCTGGTTTCTTCTTGGAATACAAAGGAACCCCTATCTCTGCTGCATATGCAATGTCAATGAGGATTCCTGTGGATCCGGAGTCTATGAGCACAGTGACCGTGAGTTTCAGACCCTGAAAGCTCAACTGTCCTGATAAGCTAACGTGCAGAGCATAATTGGCAGAGCCAATGGTCGGGGCTCCTGTGACTTCCTGGCTTGACTGTATGACCCCTACAACCGCAGAGTCGATGCGTTTCCCTGCGTCTTAGGCTTGGAAGAGCGCTCTCGAACAAAATGACCTGTGGTTCCGCAGTACAAGCACAGACCCTCTTTCCGTTGCCGCTCCTTCTCATCCTTGGTGAGTGGGCCCATGGTTGACCTGATTTGCATGGCTTAGTTCCTGCCTTGTTTTTCTGTGACTCGCGGGGCTCGGGACTGGTCTAATTTGGTGATCAGTCATGGGTCAACCCGTCTCCCATCCCCCCACCTTTCTGCCTGTCGATGGTCTAAGGGCAGTGCCAGATCTATCATGGCTGGCAGTCTCGAGGTTGAGGACCTAACTACACAATTAGGTCCTTCAGGTCATCTCGAAGGCCTTGGTAAAAAAGTGACATCCTCTTCTCTCTGGGCCAGTCTGCCTCGGCCACCAACCGATTGAACTGGGTAAGATACGTAATTAACTCCTTGCTACCCTGCCTCAGCGCTAGCAACTCCATATCGTTAAACATCACAGCTGCCTGCCTGTTGAATATCTTCCTGAACTCTGCAAGAAACCCCTCCCAGTGATACAGAACTCTGTCATCCCTTTGCAGCAGGGGATTCGCCCATGCTGCAGCATCTCCACTTAAGTAAGAAATCACGAAGGCCATTCTGGCCTGGATGGACCTCAATGCTGCAGGTTTCCTAAGGGGGTGCAGAGGGCATTGCATGAGGAACATCTGGTATTTCTTCTGATACCCTGCATATCATTCAGGCAGGGCAAACGGGACGATGGTTTCAGGAGTTACTTGCACTTGCACAGGGACTGGAGTAAAGGAAGCTCCGCTGAATAGTCGTGCAGTCTAGGCTGTATACCTGGGTGGCTAAAGCAGCATAGTCATGCCTGGTGGCTGTTAGCTCGGCTTGAAGCTTGTGTAGGGCCATGGTGAGTTTGTCCATGATGCGACTGGGTTGTGCCATTCAGGCACCTGAAAACACATGGGTTTGTGCTTCTGACAGGGCCTACAGCTCTGAGGCGCGGAAGTGGCACGAACCAACCACCCCCACTGTGGTTTTGGCGCATGCAAGACTGGGATTACACAGGCCTCCACAACCCCAGCAGGGAAGGAGGGCTAGGGAAACAATGGTTGGATGGGTATGGGGAGTGACGATAACAGTAAAGAGGATTAGGAAGAGGTTTTGGATGGCTAGGGGGACATAGGGTAAGTAACACTGTGTACAAGGTATTAGCTCTTAAACACACCATCACATGTGCATGCATACATGTCCCCCCGGAAACAATCAGTGAACAACAATGGGCACTGGCATGTACCAGTACTAAGAATGCAGTAAACAACAATGGCCACTGGCATGTGTCAGTACTAAGCAGGAGAAGCACTTAACTGTGGGTATGGCTGTTGACTGCAGAATTGTCCCTTGTTGAGTCCTAGCCTGTGTGCTCTCTGACCTGGACAGCAGGAGCAGTTCAAATACTGCAAAAAGAGCAAATATTAGTACACACGAATTAAGGCTGCAAGTGGCTCACTGTTTGTGTAGGTTCAACTGTGGGATGGCTGTGGGTTCTGGGTTAGCAGCATGGGAATGCTAATGACATACGGGGGCTGCATATGGCTTTTGCATGCAGCATCATTTGTTGCGGCCGCACATGGCTGGGTGACATGCAGCGTTAGTTAGAGGCTGCACATGACTAATTTGCAAACGCATGAAGGTCCGTGGGTCTGTGGTCCTCAGCGTGTCAGGCTGAAGTTGTCTGTAATCAGGACAGCCTGTACGCCGTCCTAGTAATGCTTGAGCTGCCTATGAGGGCCGGGTTAGGTGTGCAGATTAATGCATGATTGCCTAAAGCTTGCAGCAGCAGGTGCAGTACTTAGCTTATGGGGAGCAGGGGCCTGTTTTCGGGTGGGGCTGGGCCCCTTGCGCATATCCCCCTGCTTCCCCACTGTCTCTTAGAGTGCTGCAGCACTTATCCTAGCTTTGTGATGGGCCGGGATTGTGATCCTGTGGGGCGTGGCCCCTCGCATGTATCCCTGTGGTCGGAGCTGCTCAGCGTGCTTCTTGCCTGGGTGGAATCTCAAGCACAAGCCCTGTGCTTTGCTTGGCGTGCATGTGCACCAACATGCCACTCCCAATGTGGCTTGTTTCTTGTAGTCCCTGACCCTGGGGCTGCTGGGAATTGTGGTTTTGTAGGCTTTTGTCCTGCAATGAGGGCAGAGAAGCCTTCGATAAGGCTTGATAGTTTTGAAACACTTTTGTCTTTGGTTTGTCTTTTGGCTTGGGTGATTTACTTCATGAGCCTTCATTCCCCATTGCACTCGCACCACAGACACTCTGGCCTCCGGCCCTGACAAGAGTAGTCAAAAATCCACACTTTGCAATAGTTACACAATCCTAGAAACATTAGCATTTATTTCACTGTGGTAAGTTGTGGTGTGTTTTATACTGCAGTTTCTCTCTCTCTCTGGGATCACCCTTTTTGCTGCTGTGGATATAATTTGTCATAAGTATAACAATTCCTTCTGACAATACTGCATTTTTTCTTTGTACTCCTTTTCTGCAAATAATGTCAACCGTGTCACTGAGTCCTCTCTACACTGCTCTTCAGTGTTACTACACACTAGGAGGTCATCTATGTACTGAATGATGGTGCTCTGAACATGTATGTTACCTAAATCCATATGCAGCACTCAGTTAAAAATACTGGGGACTCACAGTACCTCTGAGGAAGCCTTGTGTGTTGAAATCGCTGTCAGCCATTCGCAAACGCGGTTGGATACTGAGACTCACGGTGCAATGGGATAGAGAAAAAAGCATTTTTCAAATAAATTACAGTAAAATATCAGGCCTTTGTGGGTATGTTACAAAGGATAATGGTGGGATTAGGTACACCCAGGAATTCTACCTCTACAATGTTATTCAAAAAGCAGGGATCCTGTATCATTCTCCAACTTGAACCCTTACATTTCTTTACAGGGTATTTAGCCGTGTTGCAGCGGCATTCTGATGGTACTGTTATGTCCTGCTGCCATAAAGCCACAATGGTGTCATAAATCCCTTCATCTGCCTCTCTGGATAATGCGTATTGTCGTACACTAGGAAATACTGCACCCTGATTCAGCTTTATATGAACAGCCCCTATGCTCTTCAATACACCTACATAATGGGGGTACTAGTCCACAAGGTGCTGGGTACTTTTGCCATGTCTTCCTGTAAGTGAGAGGGTACTGGTCTAGCAATCAGTGTAGTGTGCAGTACTTCTCTGTACTTCCCCATTACCTGACAAGGGATACATATTTCTAAAATAATTTCTCCATCATTGCCAACATCTTTGAACAACTCATCAGACAACCCCCTTAATGGCTTGGTGGGATCTATACACAAAACTGTACACCACTCACCTCCTTCCTCGTCAGTGCCTAACAGTACAATCTTATCTTTTTTTATTATTACTGCTTCCAGATATAGTGTGAGGATGGTACCTGGAGTCTGCTGGCCTAAACAAAAACTCCACTGGCACGCTCAACATTTTGACTTTCATTCCTGGCACCCACCACACCAACAATGTAACTCCATACAGGAACAAACCTGAATGTATAGGCATCTCTCTGTTAGTGCCATCACTATAAAGTGCTTGCATTATTGCAGTGGCCCTAGCATGATATAGTTCTAGGGTAGAGCACACTACACCATCCTCAGTAAATGCAATAGTCATGTTTAGCTTGCTCAGAAGGTCCCTACCTATTGGGTTCACAGGTGTATCTTTTGAAAATAATAACAGAGCTAACACCTCTTGGGTACCTACCTTGATGGGTAAGTCCTCTGGAAACAGAACCAACATTATTGCCCCAGAGAACTCCAGCATTCCATTACTCTATCTGATAAGTGAAGGTGCCTTTCCTTAATACAGGACTTTGTAGCTCCTGTGTCTACCATAAAGTTGAATGTTTTACTATCTATCCTCACACCTACCCGGGGTTCCTCTTCCAGGTCGGCAGTGACTGAAAGGAATGGGCATTTCAGGGCTCTCTGTGGGGTGCCCTATTGGAGATAGGTGTTCAACCCCAGAAGTAGAAATGCACTCCCTCCTATTAAGCTCACTCCAGTGTAATGGGTTACCGTACCATGTGGCAGGGTGTCCTTATCCCAGGGCTGAGATGGGGACTGTAGGGCTTGCTGCTGCACATATGCCTCTATGGAATTCAGACCTGGGTTCTGCGTTTTCTGGTGTGGAAGTGTTGGATACTGATACTGAAGTGATTGTCCAGGTTTAGGTGCTTGTGGGTGGTCTGGGGGCATCATCTTTGATGGCGGATGGTATCTAAGCACAAACCCGGGTCCACTAGGATAAGCGTGGGGGTCATAAGAATGTACTGGTCTGCCCAAACCCTCTCTTGCTGTGTCCTGTCCTGCCGCAGGTTCAACACAGTCCTGGGTTCCGCAAACCTCGACCTAATTCATCTCCTTGTCCTCCCTGGAAACCTCCTCTTCCCCTCTGATAACTTCCCAAGTCCCTTCTATTGGATGGGTATCCTTGGTAACCTTACATCCATTCCGGTGCTTGCCTTGTATCCTGCTGCCCCTCGGTGGAGCTGGTAATCAGCGCTTCTGCTACACTTAACTTCACCAACTTATTCGACACTAACTTCGCATCAGCCTTCTGTGGCTGCTCTGCTGCTTCCTTTTCCTTCTCCTGCGTTGTCCTACAATGATGCACTATTATTGCCTGGATTTCAGCCCATCCCTTCACTTCAATCTGTACTACCTTATGTAAATCATTTCGCACATCCTTGGAGAGTCCCTTCCGTAGCATATGATATAATTTCCTGAACCTGGTTTATATACAATGCGGGGTCTTCATTTAACTTCATAGTATGAGTCATAATCGAATTAATATCTGGTGTGTCTGGGTTTGCTGACCTAAACACACTCCATAGTACCACTAGACAGTCATTAAAGTGAGCTCCATCATGATTGTCATTATTCATCTGTATCCCTGGGTATCCCGTCTTCCTCCATTGTCATCTGCCTGCTCTCCTAGCAGCGCAGCAAATAAACATTTAATGTCCCCCCACTACCAATGAAATCCCTGTGGGCTGTTTTTCTAGTGCATATATCCATTTGCCTGCCCCTGCTGTGAGTGAGGGTAGTGCCTTCATTAAATGTTTTCTTTCCATGTGTGGCCAATGGACATATTGTTCCCTCCCATGTCCTTTGTGTAGTAACGGAAGCTGTGTTCCTGACTGTTTATCCTGTATGGTTCTCCCTCCTCTCTTGCCTTTTCCTACTACCATATGACCAGGTCCTGTCCTAAGCCTCGACCCCCAGAGGCTCTATACCCTCATTGTTGGTACTGATGGCATCTCAGCCTCCTCATTCTCCCCTGCTCCTCATCTGAAGCCCACTCATCTTCCTCCTTGGCAACCGCTGCCACTTTAGCCATTCGAGTTGAGTCATAATCTACACTGATGGCACAAAATGGACCCTCTGGATAACCGCCAGCATTGGGGTTATCTTCGCTTGCGGCTACCTGCATGTCCATAATTGCACTCCTATCAATTACACACAGAATTACACCTGCTATCCATTTGTCTGCACCTATTATCACTCAGTCCCTCCTCCTGCCCCTCCGCTGCTCGCACCAGCTCTGCCCCTGTTCAGTGGAGCACTGTTTTTAATTCTTTCAGCACCCTATTTTCTACCTCCATAACCAATGGGTCTCGTGCAGCATTAGCCACTGAGTCGTGTGTGGCATTCGCATTAGCAGAGGGAGCTTCCTACCTTGGTGCGTGTTGGAGTAAATACTGGGGGTTGGTATAACCTGCTGTGGATTGTAAGAGGAAACACCCATATGAAGGCGGGCCATGGGGATAACATAAGGTCTAGGTGCTACCGCCTTGTACTCTTTTTGTTCCTATGGGGCCTCTTCTAAATCCTTGACCATTCTCCAGAGTTCCAGGGCATCCTGCCTACTTCTCAACGTTCTCCCTTTATACTTCGCAGGCAAATACATGCACATATGTCCCAACACATCCCTGTTATTTGAGCCATGTTCGGGCCACAGCTTGTACATTCCCCCTTTTGTATCTGTGACATACTCACAATGGTATTTGCAAATCTTTTTCTGGATGTACAGTACATATATACTAGTGGGGTACTCATAACTCTTGCCACTACTCGCCATACAAAAAGTACTTATTTCTCAGATAGCTGATCCAGAGGCACCATTGTCCCTTGTTGACACACACATAAGCTCACCACCACACACCCCTATTCATACAACTGGGTAACCATCGCCCTATACACACATTAAATCAGACTTAATAGCAAAAACATGATAAAAACAAAAACACACTTATTTACACAACGGTTTAGACCCTTCCCCTGTCTCCTTGTCTCGAGATGAGGGAATTTGCCCTCTTCACACCCCCTGGGGCCGTGCAGAGGGATCCCTGGCCCTCTATAGAATTGCAGTGCTGTCTTTCCTCTTGTCTTTCCACTTGTATGAGGGAATCCATTTTCCTCGCTTCTCTTTTATCACTGTTATACTACTTGGGGCACCCACCTTAGGTTCTACCGAGTGCCTCCGATATAGGGTCCCCTACAATTTGCCTGCACAGCTGGGTGCAGCACCCCACTCCAAAGAACAGGCAGGCCTTCTGTCAACGCACTGCCTGCAAGCCTCCTCAAATCGTGCATGTGGGTTTGGTCACTGCAGATGGGCCCTGCTTCCCAGGATGCACGGCGGGGAGACCCCTAGCCTCACTGAGAGTCTGGGATCATGTCGGGATCACCAATTTTGTAGGGTGAATGGCCCAAACCCCAAACGATGAAAACAATCTGAAACAGGCCAAATAATTGATGCACCATTAGCAAGGAATCAAAGATTATTTATTTATTACATGTAAAAGTATCAGATGGTCCTGTAGAACCGAAATAACATGGAGCTTGCCCCGCCCAAAGAGGTTACATCTTTTATAATGGAAACCAGCAAATTAACAGAACTATGCATGGTCCTTCACTGCCCATTGGCTAACACCACTACACAATTCTAATTATCCCCTATAGTGCATTACCCTATCGGTCACACATTATCTAAACACATTCCCCTAAATATGTGGCCTACTACATCGTATCTATGAAACTTAAGAGTAGATCAACTGCCGGGTACATTGTCATCATAATGCATTTCTTTAACAAGTAAAATATGCTTGACCATCATTTTTTGTGCACCCCTCTGTCGGATACTGATCAAAGTGTGAAAAGCAAGCCAACTCTGCTTTGATAATACTATGGCCCTTCTCATTATACCAGACACTGCAGCACACACAAACAGCTTCCTGACCTTGTAGATCACTTCTGCTCCTCCCATCCCAAATCACGGTAGTGCCCAAGCACGTCTCCCCCATTATCTCTCTGGGAACCCAGCTGCCCATGGCTGACATGATCGGCGCACCACTCTTATGTCTGAATGTCACTTATTTATTCATCCTTAGAGTGCAACGCCTGCCGATCAGATAGGGTGACCTCAGGGCCGGTCTTACACCAGATTGCACCCCAGGCAGGAATGATTGTTGAAGCTCCTGTCCCCAATATAAAATGACAACATAAATTGGGGGCAGATCAGCACAGACCCTCTAACTATAGTATTTTGGGGGCTTGATTCCAGGTGGGCTATGATTAGAAATCATAAACTAATTACACCTGCATAATGTTCCCTGCAGAATATTCCTACCATACAATGCATAATTTACCAACATAAATATGTCAATAATTCTCTTGAACACTGGTTATAAAAGGAGGCATGTTAGTATGATTTCAATTCTACAGTTCACTGTACAAATATGGCTCCTGCACCAACTAAACGTAAGGATAGTAAGATGGAGAGAGGTAAAAGGTATGAGTAAATCGTATTGCTTGGCAATACTCTGATACAAGCGTCCTCGCAGGTGTTTGGTGGGGGCAATGCCCACATGCCCTTACAACGCACAGTCATTTACAAAAGGAATGCCACCGAGTTCTTGGTTGAGGGGGTGCACACTGCGAGCCTACTTAGCAGACTTCTGCAAAGAGGTTCTATACCAGCGACTATGTCAGCATTTTCAAACACGACAAAGGAGGGTTTCTGTGCTATAAATGAAGTTGTTTTAATGCATACGTACACACATGCTTCCAATCACTGCATCACTAACTAGTCACCCAAACATTGGTTTCAGTCCGATATGCCTCACGCTGCATTTAATGGTCGTCTTCCTATCCTGCTGTCCAGTCAGAGCCTTGCTTCCATTTTCAAACTCCCTGCCACTTCTTGCACTACTTGATGTCCAAATGTGTAGCTGCCATGTCAGCCACTTAGAGCCATTCCTGGCTTTTCTCTTTGCATGATTGGATTTGTTGTTTCATGTTTCCCCTGCTAAGTATGGGCCTACAAATTCCAGCATGCAAAGTCAAAAGCAAAAACAGGCTCGTGGTATCGGGCACGATATGGCACCACTTGACAGCTATGCAAGTGTTCATCGAAAACTTATGCCCCTGGCACATTTTGCGACTGCTCTTCACACTCTGCTATGCCCAGCCGTGTGCTTTTAAATGCTCCTGTAGCAGATGTGTTACCATGTGTGGGTTTTTAGGTAAACTAAAGTATGTCTGTGCCCTATATTTTTAAGAAGATTGTCCGTAATTTCTGCGAACACCCCACGGTGCCCACAGTATTGAGACTTTCACCAAATGGTTATTTTCTTAAGTCCTATCAGTTTAAATTCTGGTTCTTAGGGTTTTCAATTCCTGTTATACATGCATGATAGGACATATTCTAGAAGCCACAGAGATCTCAGTTAAGTGCCACGAGACGAGTGACTATGCATGTTCAACCCGACGGGGAGCCAGTTCTGCTCCCCAGACACACATGTGGTCTGGTTCTCCATCCCGAGTCGCCCCAATGCGTTTTACTCCTATGCCACAGGCATCCCTGGGTGTCTGAAGGTTCAGCATAAGGGCCTGAGTTTCAAAGTGCGTGTAGCGCACGTTTGTCTGTGTGTTAGTGTGTGTGTGTGTGTGTGTGTGTGTGGGCAATGCCTGTCTGTGCATCAGGTCATATATCTTTCAAATGGCAAATTTAACTTACAGGATTAAAAGTACTTCTTTTAATCCTGCGAGTTCATTTTTCCTCCCATTCACACCTCGTTCACACTCCCATTCACACCTGCTGGCGGTGGCGCCCCCCTGGAGACTGGCACATTAAGCAGCTGCCTGCATGGCCTGATGCAAAGACCGGCCCTGGATGACCGCTCTTCAGATGAGGGAAGTAGTGCTCTAAATCTTCACCAAGCATCTTGGCATCACAAAACCCTATGCCCTGTTCACATGAATTTAACCTTCAAAAGGCGCCTCCCTATCCTTACACCCTGAACCCAACATTCCCTTTCCAGCTCCTCCGAGCTCTGCTTCTGGTCTCAATTGTTATCAACACAGCTGTTTGTGACCTTTACATCATCATTTCTCTTGAACTGGACACAGACACAGTCTCACGTGGAGCCTGTTTCTTATACATTAAAAAGTGCATCCTGTAACAGGCACTAAAATCCAACATTTGTTAATGCCACCCAACATGTACTTGCATGGCATGGTGCGTGGCATTAACATGAATCCCTATGGTTTCCTCCTGTTTTTTTTATGCAGGTGTAATCCATAGGAATTCCAGCACCATCGAATGTGTGAAAATTCAATGCAGATGTAGATGCAATGGGTCTCATTTTGGAGTTCCGTCGTATTTTGGCAGTGAGGACCTGTATGTTTACACTTTTGTGCACCGGGGTCCTGCCGCTGAATTTCCCTCATTTACACGGCAGAGTGCAAAAGGGGAGGAAAAAAGGCGGGTTGCATGCTTGTACGCCGCCCCTTTTGCACTTCACCTTGCAAATTGAGTAAACGCTGCCTAAACATGGCAGGCAGCACTTATAGTGTATTCCAATGGAGCCTGCCTAGTTTTTGGTGGTGCAAAAAGCCAAAGTACTTCATAGAAAATGCCCCAGCATTTGCGCTGGCATGAAAATCCACATATGGTTCCGCCCCCTCCTCCATACAAATGAATTAAAGAATGGAATACTGTAATTGAAATGCATAAAAGCCTTATGACGCGGTGTCATGCATTTCATTTAAGGTACTACCAGAGCAATATGAGCTCCCATGTGATTTATAGAACAGAGCTGCTGGGGGAAGTGGCAGTGGACTTTACGGTACATGCCCTCTTTCCTCCGTATGATGGTATAAACATGGCACGGATTATAATTTACTATAAATTACGATCTGGTCATTTGTTTGTGTTGAGGAAAATAACCCCCTTTTTAGGTCATGTTGCAAAATTATGTAAATTGCTCAGAGGGGATCAGTAGTAACATGTACACCAGCACTCAAACAGGTGCCTTTCGTGCAATTTTCATTCTCCCTTTGTGCTGTGAAGTGCAAAGGAAGGTGTACAATGCTGATGAAATTGCCTTTATGCCTCCCTTTTGCACTTTGCAGTGGAAACTAAGTAAACGCTGCTAGCTACTTGCACATGTCAGGCAGTGTTTACAATGGATTGCTATGGAATCTGCTTGCAGGCGAAAAACCAAGTGGCTTTTTGGAGGCCAAAGGGAAAAGGGAGGCTCAAATGTAACTCCTGTTCCGTGCCCCACCCACCTTCAAAAACCACAAAGATGCCCCAGAGTGTAAGTGGCTTGGAAATGAGCTCCAGTGTCTCTGTAAAAACTGTGATCTCGATAGGCAGCTAATTAATCATAATGTGTGATGAGCTTCACTGGATTGCCATTTATTTTGCTGTGCAGGTTACAGTGGAACCTTAGTTTTGTGTTTGGTTTTGCCATGGCAATATTGGGTTCCATGTGTTATAATCCTGGCAAAAATGGCCGTGGACCTAAAATATCACAGCACAAAAACCGTGGTTTTGCTGCCGCAATCCATGTAAAGGATGCGGGGGACAGCCCCGCAACCCCCGGACCCATTATACCATTTAAGGAGAGCGGGGGACACCCCCGCAAAACCCGCTCCCCTTAAATGGTGTAATGGGGTACACCTTTAACGGGTCACACCACAGCATTTTTGACGCGATTTTTTGGACAGGTGACATTTTTGCCGCGATGTTATCACTGCATACCCAATATTGCTATAGCTAATGATTTTAGAGACTGGAACCTTGTTTCTGGATATCGGTTATATTTTGCCTTTTTCTGTATCAAGATCCACTGCTCTGCTTTTCTTTATGTGGATTTACTGAGCCATATTTCTTTATCCAGTCGTTTTTTTCTGCGAATGTGCTTAGGGATTCCTTTCTTCTGAATCTGGTCATAGGTTTTTGGTATGTTATTTTGGTTGCTTGTATAGCACTTTACACCACTGCCAGTTAAATGCGCGGTCTAAGACCTTATTTCCGTATCTGGCTATACTGTTATTTTTCATTGGTAGCATGGATAACCCTTTGCTGTGGTGCCTTTTCAAAGCACTAACAATGTTTCTGTTTATCTGTCTGCTTCGGCAGGGTTTCCATAAGTGGGTATTCGCGGATCCTCTGCACTCACCTGGGAGGATGATTTCTGTCCAGTGTGTCTCTTATGCAGTGGCATGTGACATACCAAAACAAACAGTACACGGAAGTACAGAAAGAACACACCCCGATTTAGAAAGAGGACTCCGCGCCGCATGTTCGTCTTCTGAACATTGGTTTTTCTATTAATTATGAAAGAGTTTTGTGCAGCCCGTCTTTCTGGTTTTCTCCAATAAAAAAAAAGTCTTACTTGATGACGCGAAGGAGCGTGTCGCTGCAGGAGGTTACATCTCAAAAGCAAACTAAAGTTGTTCTCAGCACTCCGATGTAAAGGACAGAACTTCTGAGAAGAAACACTCCCGCGGCCCATTCGTATGAAACGATTCTTAAGGTAAAAATAAAATTGCAAGTGTGCAAAGGGGACTGATTGAGAACTCAGAGCCATCCAAGTACGTCCGTGCTCAGAACCAAAACAAAAACATGACGCACTTCAACTGTATTCTGATATGGTGTGTGAGAAGCATGCATTCTAGTGATACTGGCACATGCGATCTGTGAGAAGACTGAGACACGTGTTTGAGCGATGTCGTGGCTTAATGACCTACGGTATGAATGAGTATTGCAGTTTCCATCAGACTTATAATGGATTCATGGGCTTTATAACAGGCATGCTTCAAGCCAGTGCTTTAAATGGGCCGCCGGTTCTAACCTGCACATCTAATTTTTGTCAAAATTGACTACCAAGAATTCACCAAGCGAAATGAGAGTACTGGAACTTACCTAACTTGTGCAATGATGAAGGACTAACTGCCTCCAGCCTTTGCTGTGGGTAGGTGGACCTGCTCCGTTCTACTTTCCCAACCACCTTGAATGTCCCATCCTGTCTCCTCCCCACCCCACTCTGAAGGACCAAGGGAGACATGAGGGTCCGGCAATGCATGTTTTAGGACATGTATGCAGGATCTGCAGTGCCTTTTGAATGAACGTTTAGATGGTTGAAACTGTGGTGCGACATTTCATAATGAAAGCCGACTGAAAGCCCACACACAGCTCCGTTTGCCTAACACATCCGTGGATTCTTCTGATGAAAACAGAGTCATTAAACCGAGTCACAAAAAATATAACTCCCTTTTTAAAGCTTAGTGTTCCTCCATGAAGTGTGCTACTCTGAAAAACACAGGGTGTGCTTTTATGAGGAAATTACATTTTTCTTAATACCATTATAACAACAAGCTGATTGAATTAATCTTTATTTCGAAGCTGGAAGCTCCACAAAAGACAAAATAAAATACAAATATAACAATTGAAAATACATTAAGAACAATACAATAACAATCCATAAAATGTATGTCAGTGCAAACACAGTCTTTTGGGCAAATTGCATGCAAGTAGCTGTATTGTGGCTTCTAAAAACATATACACTGCCGCTGCTACCTCGCAAGATGGCAGAAAGAGTATAAGTCGCAATTGCCTCTTTAATCAACCTGCAATTTGACTTCCTTGAAACTGGTATTAAAAATGTTCTTGTAGGTTCGTAAAAGAGTGGGCAGAGAAACAAGAAATGGGCCATCCCGTTAAATAAAATCACAGTCCAAGGCCAGCAGATTGTTTCCGTGTCCGTGCAATTTGCACCTGAACCTTTAATCAATAGCAAAAAACGGCTAGTCCTCAGGTGGAGCAAAATGCTTCTTATTCCCTTACAGTGAAACTAATGCATACAATCAGCATTTAGCCCACTGCAGCTGTAATCATAATACCTGGAGACCAACTCATTATTTACCTCAATGCAGCCATGAAAATCCCTTCGATGCTCCATGTTTTTTTTCCGCACCAGTTCAACATTGGCTCTAGAGATACTTGCTGGGGCAGCATAGGGACCCAACAAGTAACGACTCCCAAATATTTTCCTTAGTTATTCATCCAACCAATATTCCTGCAGATGTCCAAGGATATCAGTTCTTGAAGGATCTCATGTGTTAAATGAGTCTCGGTTTGTGACCATATTCTCATCCAGAACAACAGAGGTTTTAAACTTAAAATGTCAACTATGTAATCCAAGCTTAATTCTTGGTGGAGCAGATAAGTAGAGGTGCTCTTTGCAGCCCCCAAAATATTTCGCAAGACGTTCGTTTCTTCAGCCTGAATTGATTGAATAGAGAAGCACAGGCCCCTCACTTCTGCAACGTAAATAAATGACGCAACAGGCTTGGCCTGATAAATATCAAGAGTTGGCTTAATAGTTAACCCACCCATCTCATACCAAATCTATTTGGCGCACCACAAGCCTGGGATAATGTTTACGTTGCTTCAGCGATATAGTCAATCCAGTTTGCCATGCTATTAAATGTCACCCCTAGGTAAGTGAATTTTTCCACCCAGCCACATTTTCGTCCGGAAGTGAAAATAGGGATAAGTGTGTGGGCTGCCAGCCGACACACATAACTCGAGATTTCTTTATGTTTACTGACAGATCTCTGCTCTCAATTTATTTAGCATAGACATGGACAAGCTTCTGTAATGGTAATGGAGTTCGTGCCAGCAAAACTGCATTGTCGGCATACGACAGCACAGTTATGTTTCTCCTCCCAACTCTTGATGTATCCTTTGTGGCTTTATTTAGCTCTTTCGCCAAATTGCAGACATAGAGGTTAAACAGTAAAGGGGCAGGACACACCATTGCCTGACCCGCATAAAATATCAAATGGTGGTGATAGTGTTCCTTCATTGCCCGACCTCACTGCTGCTTTTAGGCCTGTGTGTAGGGAAATCAGTATTTTCAAGATAGGTGCTGGCAAACCCATGGAATGTAATATGTTCCACAGCTTTTTGCGATTTACCCTATCAAAAGCTTGGCTGGGATCCATAAATCCCAGATAGATTGGGCAGCCGTAGCCTTTAGTATACTGGTCTAGGATCAAACTAAGGTTCAGGACTTGCTCCACTGTATCGACCCCTGCCCTGAAACCTTATTGCTCCTCAGACAGTATGCGATTTCTTTCACCCAATTGGCTATACAGAGATACACCCCCTTACCTAACGATTTTGTCGTGGCATCAATCAGTGATATTGGCTGGTAAAAGCTTGGATCTAATGTATCTCCTTTTATAAAGATTGGAATTATTATGGATTCCTTCCAGCTATCAGGAAATATGTTTCTAGCCACCAATGCGTTAAAGATTTTAGTAAACACAGGTACCCATATCTGATGTTCCTTCCTGAATATATCCGTCACCACCTGGTCGGGACCAGGAGCCTTTCCAGGAGGGATGGAAAATAAGGCTTCCTTTATTTTGTCACCCTGGAACTCAAGGGATGATCGATTGTTTATAACATAGGTTAAGTATAGACAGCTATCTGTTCCTACATCACTTCTATCTCCCCTGCGACCGAATTACCTTGAAATGTGGTCGGTCCAGGCTAGTAGGGAATTCATTCGAATTGCCTCTGGGGTTGGGGGCGGGGACACGACCCGACCAATCTATCTTTCAAAAATCGCCTCTGTTAATTTTTTTGGTTGCCTCTTCCAATTGTTGCCAGTGTTTAATCTTCCACTCCTCTTTGGGATTTTTAGGGTGTTCCTATATAGAAGACTTGCTTTACCCATATCAGCATTATTTCGGTGTGGGCCCTTTGCAATTCTCAAAAGCATGGACTTCAAGCTTCTACAGTCTTTATTGTGGCAATAAGACCCGAGGCGGCAGGCCAATACCGCCCCAGGTATTAACGAAGCCCCCGGGCATTACCTGCGGCGGCATTGGCCCGTGCCGAGGGTCTTATTGCCATTAGTACCCCGGCCAGTTGGATCGGGGTGCTAAGGGCATTTTTTTCTGTTCCAAAACATGTTTCGGAACAGAAAAGAAAAAAGAAAACGGCAAAAAAAATGTCCGCCGCCATGGAAAGGGAAAACGTAGTCCACTTTCCCTTTCCATGGCGGCCATCGGTAGCGGACGCGCTGTGAACAGAAGTGTTCCCAGCGCGTTCGCTTCCAAGACCAGAAGAAAAAAGAAGGTAAGTGGGGTCGGGAGGGTGGAAGGGAGGTGATGGGGAGGAAGAAAAAAAAACGTACTGCGGTCTCCGGCGGGGGACGATGGAAGCCTGCAGCCATGTGGAGGCTTGGAGCGGGGATGGCCCGGCTCCGAGTCTCCACACGGCTTGAGGTTTACATCGTCCCCCGCCGGAGACCGCGGGATAGGAGGTAAGTGGGGTGGGGAGGGAGGAGGGAGGAAAGGCTTGGGGGAAAACAAAATCTTACCTGAGTCCCCGGCGGGGGACGAAGGAAGCCTCCAGCCATGGGGAGGCTCGGAGCGGGGATTGCCCCGTTTCGAGCCTCCTCATTGGCTGAGGGGCTGCCACGTCCCTCGCCGGGAACAGAGTAGCCAGTACGCACAGCGTGGACGGGAATACCGTGTGGTATGGCTCACAAATGAGCCAATCACCACACAGTATTCCTGTTCAGCCGCGCGTGCCGGGTACTAATTTCTTTAAGTGTGGAAAGTATAATGTTGTAAAACAGAGTAGTCATTTCAGGCTTACATTTCTTTGCATTCTGGTACTGGTAGTATTCCCTAAACCTGGGAGAGCCACAGAATGTATCGTTAGGGCCTGAACCAGGGCTGAGCCTGGGGGATTTGGCCTGTCTCTTAGGGACAAGCACAAGCCTAGCCTGGGAAATTATCATGCGAAACAGGGGAGGGGCCTGGTTGGGGGGGGTAAGAAAATGTAGTTGAGGCAAAAAATGAGCTGAGGGGTTTGGGGAGACAATAAAAAGGGTTTAAGGGACAGGAAAATGTCAAAACGGACTGGGGCAAGAAAAGGGGCTAAAGAGGGCAAGAACAGGGGCTGTGGAAAAAATAGGAGCAAAAAAGGAGCTGTGTAAGAAAAGACACTAAACGGGATTGTGGGCAACAAAAGGGGCTAACGGAGTGAGGATCAAGAAAAGGGGCTAATGGGACTGGGGGATCAAGAAAATGGGCAACACAGGCCTGGGGCAGTTAAAAGGGGTGGAGGGGTAACAAAAAGGGCTAAATGGGACTGGGTCAAGAGAAGGGGAAAACAGGTCTAGGGGCAGGTAAAAGGGTTAAGGGGCTACAAAAGGGTTTAAATACGACTGTGGGTCCATAGAACGGGCAACACGGGTCTGGGGCAGCTAAATGGGAACATGGGTCTGGGCGGTCAAGGAAAGGGGCAAAACGGGTCTGGGGAAGGTTAAGGGGCACTACAGGGGGCTAAATGGGACTGGGGCAGCTAAAATGGCTAAGGAACAACAAAAGGAGCTAAATGGGAGGGGCGTGGCTACAGGGCCATGTGAGAGGATGTGTCTACCGTGAAGCTCCTGCTGATCCTGCACAGATACGGAATAAAACAATGAAAATAACGACCCAGGATGGATGGAATTATGACCACCGATTGATGAACACATATGGCATTGGTTGAGCGCTTTTTGGAAACTGCAGGAACAGTGGTCTGCGCGTAACCAGTCTTGCAAAAAGTGTGGTGGCTAAGACGAACAGGATCCAAAATGGCAGCCCGGCATGTACAAAGGGACGAGAGACACAAGTAAGGCATCCGGGTGTAGGCAGCAGCTTGCCAGAGTACCGTAAACATTGTGGAGCCCGTTGAAAATGCTCCAGTCCAGGTTAAAACAGCAAAGACTCTCAGGAACTACACAGAGGCTGCGTAGTGCACCCCCGTGAGAATGGACGTGTGACCCCACCAAAGGGACGATCAGTTGGGAAAAGTGGGCACGTAAGCAGGCGAAGCGGCCCCGGGTGCCGAGAGGACTGCGCACACACAATCAGCATAACATATAGAATTCTCTCCCTCACTGAAGCGCCGGAGAGAGCGCAACGAAATCCTGAAAGGCAACACACACGAAACACACTGGAAACAAAGTATAAAAAGAAGGCTGGGCAGAATGATAAACACGCACATAATGAACAGGCACGAAGCCTCTGGAGTGCATTCCAGGAACACTGACGGTGCTACGAGGTGATAGGATGTCAAGCTCAGGCCACAGCTCACATTCTCCCATATGAGCTATAAGCAAGGCCCACAGACACGAGCTGTCTTCAGGGGGCGTAACATTCGAGACCGGATGCGGCCATAATGGCAGAAGGGCTACAGCAGCAGAGAGCAGCCTGGCTGAACATGGGTATCTGACAGCTAGCCCACTGGTGTGAATAAGGATTGGGGCAGCAATAGAGCAATGGTGAGACGTGGCTGACCCTGAGCAGGCGCTCAGCTGAGGATCAGGAGGCTGAGGCTCCAGCTACTCAGTAGGGAAGCAAAGGAAGGAGGCTGCTGATCCGCCCATGCTATACAGTGGGGAACGGCGGGGATTCCATCACTGCATGAAACAGAGCGAGCAATCATAACCCCATAGATCCGGGGCCGTGCGGGACATTAGAAGTTACACAGGGCCACCAAGATTGCACCCCATGAACGAAATGTTCACATTGTGAGAAGTCTCAACTGCAAGGAAGGGAGCCTGTGTGAATGGCCCACCCCAGCACAAGCAGTAAGGAGCAAGTACCAGATTATACAGGTATTATCCAGGTTGTATCAGCAACCTGCAGCTTGGGCGGACCCCCATTGGTACATTGACAGCTTCCAAACAGACCCAGGCAACAGACGAGCCAGGACAGGCGGTAGGGCCTGAAAGGCTAGCTCCAATCACTGTGAACTGATACGCAAAGCGGCACCAAGATGGCGTCCAAGCTGCCCAAAACAAAAAGGAAACAATCAACAATGGACGCATTTACCAAAACACATCAGTCACCCGAGGGGGCCAGGAACAGGGAAAAGAGCCAACAAACAGACAATGCACCAGCCCCCAATGATCAACAGATCCTAGATGCTATTGCGGACCTGAAAATTGCATGGGAAACCAAGTTGGAGGCAGCCATGGTCGAACTTAAAACAGCACTGGATCTTAAAATTGGAGCGGTGCAAGAGGAGGTAAACTTGCTGAGACAAGACGTAAAGAAAGTAGCGGAACGCACAGGCGAACTGGAGAAGGAAGCAAGCTCAAACACAGCCTCTTGCACATCACATGCCTCGGAGATCCAAATACTGCGACAACAAGTGTGCAACCTGGAAAACAGAGCGGGGGAAGCTGAAGGACAGGCCTGTAAAAACAACATACGCATAGTGGGGCTCCCAGAAGGAGAGGAAGGACCAAACCCCACAGACTACATTGAGACCATGCTGCTGCAAGAAATTGAAAGAGGGGCACTAACCCAGGGGTTCGCGGTGGAGAGAGCGCACAGAGCCCTAACAAGGAAACCACCGCCATGAGGCCGGTAATTGCCAAAATCTTGAATTATTGAGACAGAGAGAAGATCCTGGAATTCTTCCGAAAAGGCGGTTCAATACAGAGGGCAGCCGCAACCATTATGGCGTACCCAGACTATACACTCCTGGTGCAGAGGAAGCGACTGAACTATGGGACTGTGTAGAAAAGGCTGCGAGATGCGAGCTTCAAGTACATGCTGATGTACCTGGCGAAACTCAAAGTGTTTCACAGGAAAAGAGCCCTCTTTTTGGAAACCCCAGAGGAGGCGACAGAATGGCTGGATGTACAGAATTGCCCATCAGGGACAGACACACGGAAGGAGGACGGAACAGAGAAGTGAAGCGGTGGCTCCTGAGGTTGGGGTGCTGTATAAACTAAGACACTGGGACTTGAATATAAGATAGAGTAAAACGTAAACTGAGAAAAGGGCTAGGTCTTTTAAGGAAAAGAATAGTAGCACACATAACATAATGAGCACAAGTGCGGGAAACACAGCGGACTCACTATCACACCCCAATAGTTAGTTTAGATAGTAACCTCCTGCTGAGTTCCTAGTACCGGCAAGCCAAGATAGGACTACATGTGTGATCGCCTGAGATCCAGGGATGGAGCTGGGCAACAGTTGGGGACGGCTAGGGCTGGGGGAGGGAGGGGAGTTGGGAGATTTGCAGTGTTTTTAGTTGGGGAACAAGCTTACACACATGCGCGCCTGGGCTTGAAGCATGATGAGGAGGGACAATGGAGGGGACCGGGTATGATTGAAATATGGGGGACCTTAAGATAGTTACCTGGAATGTCAGGGGCCTCAACAGTTACCTGAAGAGGAACAAGATTATGATGTACCTAAGAAGGCAGAAAATAGATATAGCCCTAATACAGGAAACACATCTCACAAAAGAGAAACGAGGTGATGCAGAGGAAATGGAAGGGGACCATCATAGGTGCAACGTATTCGGCTTATGCCAGAGGGTTGATTACTTTGGTAGCACCACATGTCCTCTTCCAACTGCTACAGACCACAGTGGAGGCGGATGGGAGGATGGTGGCAATAAGGGGATTAATAGAAAATAGAGAAATATGCATTATCAATACATATGCTCTGAATCAAGATATAGTGGCTTACTTCAAGACCCTATATAGCAAAATTAGTCCGTACATGGGAGGTGCGGTGATATGGGGAGGCGACTTTAACTGCACGTTAGACCCAAGGGTAGACAGGTCAGACAGGAAATCAGACAAACCCACCCCTGCTGCCAAAACCTTGCAGTCCCTGTTGGTAGACCCCCGATTAGAGGATATGTGGAGGTTACACCACCCGCACGATAGACAGTATTCACATTATTCTGCCCCACAGAACTTGTACACAAGACTAGACTATGGGCCTCATTAAGAGTATGGAGGCAGCCATGCCCTTAATAAGGGCATGGCTGCCTCCATACCGGGTTCCAGGTCCGGGTTCCTTCAATGAGGAATTACCGGGCCATTCCAACCTTGGAGGACCCAGTAATTCCTCATTGAAAAAACCCATCCCCATTCCCATTTGAGCCCCTATGCTGCAACGTTGAAGCTGCTCACTTTAAATGAAAGTGTTCAAATACACCATAAAAGTGTATATGAACACTTTCCTATACACCACAGTAAGCAGCTCCAACATCCTGCAATGTTGAAGCAGCTCACTTTGGTGTACAGGAATGTATTAATCTGTGTTCTCAGCAGCATTTTCATAAATAACGAATCTATCGTTATTTTACAAAAATGCTGCAGAGATTGGATTGTGCCCGTAACAGCTTAAAACAGGCGCAATCCTCACAGATCACTGTTGTGCTCTACGAGGACGCCCATGCCCACTTAAGAATAGCAGTGGAGCCTGGGTGTCCTCTTTTGGCGCAGTGAATCGTGCTGTTTAGCACCTTCACTGCACCAAGATGAGAATATGGGCCTTACTGTTCCTTAATGTGTCTGTTTGTGCCAAACGTTAAACATTTCCTCAGAAAGTCTACACATCACATGTTTACTACTTCCTAAATATAACTTGAATGTTCCATAGTGAAGCGCTTTTCT
This sequence comes from Ambystoma mexicanum, assembly GCF_040938575.1. NCBI lineage: Eukaryota > Metazoa > Chordata > Amphibia > Caudata > Ambystomatidae > Ambystoma > Ambystoma mexicanum. Next base: position 579,187,856 of record NC_090927.1, on the reverse strand, counting down.
AAAAGCACAATGTTGCTTAATGTGCCAATGCATACATCATTTACAGAGACATTCTGCATATTACAATTATCCAACTTCCTAAACATGTGATATAATATGATATGAAGTGGCATTTACAACGCGCCTGTGCACAAGTGTTTTTAGGCGTGACAAGACAAGGAGGAGGAAACAAAGGGAGGACAAAATAACAATCTTACTAGGCTTTGTGTCATTCAGATTGTGCAAGTGTGGGGAAGAAGGAAGGGGAGAAGTGCCATGGGGGAGGGTAAGGCGGAAGTGCAGTTCACTCACAAGTGCAGCCAGCGAGTGACTCAAAGGTGCAGAGAGGACGGACTGTAGTGTTGCAGATACAGACCCTTGAGTGCTGGGGAGCCCGGAGGCAGTGCAAGGGCAACTGGGCATGCAGGAGCCTGGGCCTGAGTCCAGAGAGTGACCGGGTGATCAGTGCGTGGAGCAGTCAGGTGCATCAGCAGGGGAGAGGAAGAAAAAACGCAGAAGCGAAAAGGAAGGTCTTGAGTTTCTTTCGGAACCGGAGGTGGTTCTGCTCAAGTTTGAGGGAGGTAGGGAGGCTGTTCCAGAGGGAGGCCCCAGCCAAGGAAATAGATGTACCCCCAACTCTCTGCTTGGAGAAGCATCTGACCCTCATCGAGTTGGAGGTGGATGAGTGGAGAGCTCGATAAAGAAGATGTTTTGGAAGGGAAAGTTGGAGGTAGAGCAGTGCGAGGCCCCAGAAAGCCTTGTGGATGTTGCAGATGGTCTCGAAGAAGATTGAAGAGTAGAGGCAGGGAATTTCAAAAGAGGCTGTTGCAATAATCCAGCCTAGAAAGGACCAGAGCTCTGGAGACAGTGAGCTTCTGGGAGAAAGTGAGAAAAGGAAGAATACCTCTGAGGCGGGGCAGCTGAAAGTTTGACTTCTTAGAGACGTCAGAGATGTGAGGAGAGAAGGAGAGGGTGGAGTCAAAGATGACACCAAGGTTCTTAGCCTCACAGGAAGGAGCAGGAAGAGGGCCAGGAGGAGAAAGGAGTAGGAGAGATGGCCTCAGACGGGCCAGGAGTGGTAGAGGAGGAAGAGGAGGTAGAAGAAGAGAGGGTGGACAGGATGTCCTGAGTTTTAGAAGTGAAATGAGAGGCTAAGGCCGTGCAGAGGGCCTTTGAAGGGAACAGGAGGGGTAGAGACTGCAGCAGGATTGGCCAACTCCTTGCAGATTTTGAAAAGTGTGTCCGAGCTGCTAGATGCCACAGAGATGCAGACTTGGCTTTAGGCTCCCTTCTTAGAGAGGACAGATAGTCTGTTCTGCCTTTGGAGCAGGCGGCAGGCCAGTTTGTCAAGAGGTAAGCCCGATGCCCTCCACTTCCTCTTCACCACTCTACACTTGCGTTTAAGGGTGGTGAGGTCAGCACCGTACCAAGAGTTGCACTTGGATTTGGGCTTCAAATGGATCCTCATGACAGGGGCAAGGACATCAGAGTGTTAGAGATAAATAGATGAAGGTTAGAGATGGCTGTGTCAGGGTGTAAGTCAGCCAAAGATGCAGGAGGAGCAGAGAAAGTAGCAGTGAAATCCTCAACTGACACACACTTCATGGATCGGATGACTGAGAAGGTACGTGGCAGTGCTGGAGTCGGCTTGAACTGCAGGGAAGAGAGAGAGAGAGGGGAAGAAATGAGAAAGGGATCACTTCAAGAGAGAAGGGGTGAGAGGGTTAGAGGGTTAGAGAAGGGGAGGTCTGAGGAGATCATAACATTCATGGTGTGCCCTGCAGAGTGAGTCGGGCCAGAGGGAAGAATCGAGAGAGAGAGAGAGAGAATCGCAGAAGTCCTGAATAAGGGCTGGTAGCAGCCAGGTGGATGTTCAAGTCACTGAGGAGGAGAAGTTGAGAGGTAAGGAGCGAGGAGAGGTCAGCCCACTCAGAGAGGAAGAGGGCAACCTGGCCATGCGGCCTGTATATAGTGGCCACAGGGAGAGAGAGACCAGGAGAAATAGAGAGCCTGCAGACCAGGTATTCAAAGGAGGAGTAGTGCTGCATTGGAATGATAGAAGCAGGGATCCACTCTGGGAAAATCAAGGCTACAACCCCACTGGAACAGTTGGTTCTGGGTTCGGAGAGGATCTTGTAGCCATCGGAAGGGAGAGTGTCAAAACTTGTGATGAAGCTAGCCGTGAACCAAGTCTCGGTGAGATGAAGTACATCCAAATCAAGCTCTTCCACGAGACGGCAGATGTTAGAGGAGTGTTTGCCAGATGAACGAGAGTTGAGAGTAGCGATGTGGAGCAGGTTGCCACATTTGAAGGACTTCCGGGGAGGGGTACAGTCCAGAAGTACACCCTCAGCAAGTGCTGGAGGTGCCCGAGGATGGGCAGAGGAGGAAGGAAGAGAAGGCATGGTTGTTACGAACTTTCGCTTTCACGGGATTTCTCGCCGCATTTCCTTATGGTGCCGTTGGCGTCACTTAGCAAACATTCAGAGTACTACCCCCAACATGGCCGCTACACTACCTGGCGTCAGTCTAGAGGTTCAGAATGAGATTGAACAGACTCTGCCCATTTGTCACGGAACAGTATTTCCGGCATCCAAAGCAGGACGGCTTCGCGTTGCTTCTGTTTTCAGAGCCTCAGCTCCGTGAGCATCGCAACTAGGTTAACCTAGAATCCTACAAACTCTCTACTCCCCAACCCAGACTTATAATATCTTTTTCCCACTCTTAGGAACACTTACACTTCGAGAATCCCTCCCGTGTAATTGCTTCAGGAGGTTTGTGCATCGGAACCCTTTCAAGCTCCTCGTAGCTTAGGTAAACATACTACCTTTCCCCTTACTTTTTCTCCTAATTTCTGTACTTCACATACACATTTTCACTTCTGTTTCTATCGTTTATTTAGCGATCCCGGTGGGCACGAACTTCAGCAAACCAATCACCATTCATACCCGATTGCGGGACTATTTCCCAAATCTTTCTTTCCTCCAGCCAGCAAAGCTTCCGGTACGAGGATCTGCATCATATTTCTTTTTATCCTTTTAATTTTGGACAACAGCTTGATTAAGAGTCTATCCTTTCACATTAGTTTTCAGCCCTCTCCCTTCATTGGACTACTACCAACCATACATCCTACTTTACCTAAACTTCAAAGGTAGGATTTCCTCCAATCTTCTCCTTATCTGTTTTGTCTTCTTTTCACCGGACTAACTGTCCTTTCTCATTATAGTTGAATTCCGGGACCTGCACTCTTCCCATCCCAGGGACGACTTGACTTTGACCTGCTTTCCCCGGAAGACGTACATCTGAGTCTCTACATCCGACTCTCCACGAACTCCATCTACGGGGTTTTCTTCCCCTCAAGGGTTTCCCCGGAGTTTTCACACAGTGCGAGATTCATCTGCACGGTGGAAAAGCGCCGGGTATACTTCTCTAATCTACAATCAGTTACACTCGAAGAACGGGTAGGATTTCTTATCTTAACACTGGTGTATAGACTTGGAGGTGATTGGTGCATTTCTTTGCGAAACCCAAGGTTATAAAAATGGTAGTCAGAGAGGGAGAAGAGAGTGCCAGAGGGGTGGCAGAGGAGGCAGGCAAAAGGGTGGCCAGAGAAGCAGCAAGGGTTGCTGAAGAGGCAGCAGAGGAAGGAGCCGGCAGAGGAGCCAGAGAGGGGTAAGAAAGTATAGCAGGAGAGAAAAGGAAGTTGATAAGGCGCAGGAAGCGTCTATCAAAGAGGAGGAGATTGGCCTGAGGGCCTGGACCAAGAAGGTGCATTTAAGTAGACATTAATAATGGTATTAGAGGAGTGGAATAGGACCAGGAGGGCCTCACACCGGGTGCCACCATTAATGGGAGAAGCGGAAAAAGGAAAGAGAACAGAGACCATATGGGGGGGTCCATAGGCCTGGAGAGGGAACGACAAAGAGTATGTCGGTAAGGGTCTGTCTGGAGGAAGCACTGGTATACGTATCAGCAATAGAGAGGCCTGAGATGGCGACCAGGATGTCCCTTTTGAGCTTCTTCCTGCCAGACTTAGTGAGAGGGATAGGATAGTCGATAGAAAAGAAGTTAGAAAAGATAGGTGAGACAGAAAGGACCATAGGGGTTGCAGGGCGGAAAGAGGGGGGTAGGGAGAGGGGAGACCAGGCGGGGGGCTTGCAGGAGGGAGGCACAGGGAGGGACAGGAAAGGGTGGGGTGCCCAACAAAGAACAAGAATAATGGACCTACAAATCAGATGCAGTACCGAACCATCAGAAAAAAAATAACACAACAGGGAACCTAGAAGTAGAGAATGCAGATATAGTATAGAACCAAGGCAAAGCACGAAGCACACCAGGGAACCTGAAAGTAAAAAAAAACAGACTCAATACAGGACCAAAAGCAAAACGCAGAAGTCAGTAGGGAACCTAGAAGTGAAGAATGCAGGCAATTGCAATGTGGTGCCACAAACCTTGGATAGCAACACAATATCAAAAAACGTAGTGAGCAAACACAAAGTCAATACAGTCAACAATGCACAGAACCCAACAGGAACCTAGAAGAAGAATGCAGGCAATGTAAAGTCATGACAGAAAAACAGTGGAGCAGGAGACAGTGTCAGAATAGAACACAATTGATCGAATAGTGTAGGGCTGAGATGTGACAGGAAGGAAGGGAAACGCAGGAGGAGGGGGGATGGAACAGGATGCGGGGACCTATGATGCGAGGGAGCACATGCGACTAGAGAAGCAAGGGAGCGCACACGGCCAAGTGGTGCACGCCAAGTTGTGGGCTAAGTTTTCGAGCACAGCACAATACAACACACCCAGATTCGACTTTCCCAAAAGGGAGAAAAAATGCTAAGTTTGTGAGCACAGCACAATACAACACACCCAGATTCGACTTTCCTAGAAGGGGAAAAAGACTTGGGGGGTCATTACGACCTAGGCGCAAAGGGATACCGGGCACCGGTAATGACACCGGTGCCGGTAATCACTTTGCGCCTTATTCTGAGGTCCCTTTGCGGGTCCCTCCCTTAACGCCTGGTTTTACCAGGCGTTATGGACGGGACCCGCAAAGGGATACCGGGGTCAATAACGGTACCGCAAATTGTGGTACCGTTATTGACGCCTTCCCCTTTCCCATTGAGCCCTATGGGTGCTCAAATGGGAATGGGGAATGGCTTTTCAAATGGGGACTTCCCGTTCCCGCAAAGGTCAGAATAGGCCGGTAAGTCCCCATACCACCAAGTCGGCGGCGGTACCGGTATTGGTGCTAGTCATGGCGCTAATAGCGCCATGACTAGCACCAACCTCGGAATGAGGGCCCATGTTTTCGAGCCCAGCACCATACAACTCACCCAGATTTGGCTTTCCTAGAAGGGGGAAAGGGCTAAGATTTCAAGCACAATACAACACACCCAGATTTGATTTACCTGATCAGTCGCAGCAGGTTGACGGCTGCAGACTAGGTGGTACCACGGCAGACACCAGCAGACACCACTGGAGCTTTCCTTAGCCTCTGATCCTTGGGCAAGGGGGTTGCCATAGCAGGAGGTGCCTTGGGTGGCCAATTTAAAGGGCCTGCCAACCAATGGGTGTGTGTGGTGGGAGGAAGGGAGGGGGGCAACAAACAAGGAAGCAACCAGAACAAAGGGAGGGGGGAGCGGTCACAAATGCTCTGCAGGAAGTTGATGTTGGCGTTTCCTGATGATGGTGGGATAGCCCATGAGACAGAGGGAGAAAACTACCTTTCTCTTAGACAACCTTTCTGAAAGGCTCGAGCCCAGCAGAGGGAACTCTATTTAAAATAACATGTGAAATGAACTGCTTATGAAAGTGGAATGGGATGGACATAGTGGTCCGGCACCGCGTGGGTACTCAATTGAAGGTCTCTGTAAGGTACCCAATTGAGAAGTGAGGAAAGGAGATAATTTTATCTGAGCCCAACAGAGGGAGATCAATTTAAAAAAAGAGAGGCAAAGAAATATGAATCAAAGTGGTCCTGCGATGGGTCAAGCAAAATCCTGTGCACAATCGAAAGTCTTCTTTATTGAAAGTGTATGGCAAAGTAGGTAAAGTTGGTCTGAGCCCGGCATAGGGAGATCAATTGAAAGCTTTGTGATAAAGCAAGTTTGTGTAAAGTAGATAAATTGGTCCGAGTCTGGAAGAGGGAGACTGATTGAACATTGTATTAAAGTGGATCTCAGCCCAGCAGAGGGGGATCCAAGGTGAATAGTGAATCACCAAAGAAATTGCGTACATGGGAAATCCTATGAAGAAAGGAACTTTGTTATTTGTCGTGTTGCATCAGGCCCTCTGAAATAAGAGACTAAAGGGCCTCATCACGACTTGGGTGGTATCCCGGCAGTATTACTGCCGGGATACCGCCAGGGCTAATAGCATTACTGCCAATCCCTCTGGCGCTATTAGCGCCAGATCATGGGTTTGGTGGAAAGGTAATTCCCCATTCTCCATTGGACCAAATTGGGATTTTTCACCACGATTAACCTTGGCGGTATTACCACGTGGTATAGTACCAAAAATCAAAGAATTCCCTGCAGATTTCCCCCCAGCTCAGAGCTGGGGGTAAATGCAGCCAAACCCATGATTTGGAAGACCCTTAAATGCCATGGTAATAGTGTTACCGCCGCATTTAAGGGTTACCGCCGAACTCGTGATTACCCTGTTTGAATGGCAAAGAGACTTTGGCACAGAAGGACATGATGTTGAAATTTTGAACAGCACCCTTGTGCTAGAGAAGCCAGAGTCTGTGCTGAGCTCGAGTGTACCATCTTGTCCCGTGCTGAAAATGCGGGGAAGGGAAGCCAACGGCCTGAACATCCTGACATATCATTTTGTGAACACTTCTTTCTTTTTCGTAACACTGTTTTCCCCAATATTTGTATTTAGAGCTAAGGATTGACAATCGGTTTATTAGTATAGGCCCTTTTATTTTGACAAGACACCACTAGGACTGCGTTATTATTAATTAATGGTCGTAACTTGCTTCCATCTGTAGATTTAGGATTAGATAGGCATTTTTCAAACCCTTTTTGAAATTCAATAAGCACCCTGGAACTGTGGTCACTTGTGTCTGTCTTACTTTTGATACTACTAATAGCCTCAGAAACCTACTAAGGCATAAACCTGGTCACTCCAATGGGGACCTAAGTCCCTTCCAATACTGTACTAAAGGATAAATACAAAGTATTGCAAAAAGAGGTATTTAATAAGTACACTTGTGACAATCAGATTCTTTAGAAAGTATCAAGAAAATTAATCATGCTGTTAAATCACAGCAAAAAGTCACCATACCAATTCAAATGTAAAGCAAATACATGTGGTACAAAGAATTACATCATTCATTAATATCCAAGCATGTATTTATATGGATAAGTAAATGCAAGAATGCACACTGAACAATACATATAGTATCCCTCAAAGGAAAAAATGGTAATCACAAATTCAAAAGAAACATGACAGGGATAACTGTCCTCAATTAATTATAAGTCGATAAAGAATTTTTATACAATCACATCAAAACACTACGCGTTTCGGGGATCCTGCCCCTTCTTCAGGTGTAAATGTGAATTGCTTTTCTTCAATTTCTGTAAACAAAAAAAGGGGAGAGACAATTGTGTAATGAGGCAAAAGTCCACCTGAACAAACATGGGAAACCAGCAGCAAAATATCAACGTGCACTATTGCACTGACCTTCCAACAAAGGCAAGAGATCTTGTCTAAGAACTTTCAGCCGGCCACAAGACATGGGATCACAATAAAAACGTATGGTTATGAGCAACACGGCTCGGGCCCAGGATTCACAACTGGAACTCAAATCTTCAACAGACGTCAAGAATACAGGATCAAGTCTGAAATGTGAAACAACAAAAGAAAGAAAGATTGTAGGTCACAAGACTGGCATAATGAGACGTGAATGTCTCTACTGGGTGGGCAAAACAGCAACCCGACGGGAAGCCGGTGGGAGCCGTGATCTGTCTATGAGGATCCTTACCTGAATTTCGAACGGTATTAAATGCAATGCAGGAACGGAGAAGCGGCTGCCATCACAGCCTCCCGTCCCGCATTGCATTAATGTACTCACTTCCGGTGTCACATGATCGTGGTTCGATCACATGATCCGAAAAAGTGTCATTGTCGTACCAACAGACGAACGCTTTCAAAGTCAGTAGTGTCATAATGTAACATGATACTGTTATGACAGGTTGTCTTATTGTGAAAACAGAGATAGCTAGTGAGCGAGCGTTGCGAAAATAGAGGACCGCTGCTTCAAAAGTCACATGACTCCACCGGAAACTGTGCTCCTAAATACTGCGTGAAGTAAAGTGAAACGATGTCCGAAATCGTTCACCCACAGAGATGGCATGTAATCTAGGATTGACGTTATTTGTAAAGTGTAAAGTGATGACAGAGGAGCTGGTCTCTCCCGCAGAAGAATAGGAAAGTAAGAAAACAACGAAAAACAAGTATAATCTGCCAAGTAACAAATGCTTTAATGATAAGTTAAGAGTCGTTGTGTCAAACACTGAAGAAGCCACTGTAAGTACACAAGCAGAAAAGGTAAAGAAAAACGCTAGGGAGGTGGAAAAATATGGATGTAAAAGGCTCTGAGTTCTGGGATTAAGAATGAGGCAAATTATCTCTCTGATGCATGCACAACAACATCAGAACAACTAAATAACTATACATGTTTGACTCATAACTAAAACACAATAGATCGCCTATGAATAATAGGCGAACAATATGATGTTGTATGCATGGGATGCCAATGGTTTTCCAAAGTAGAGCGCCTGTAAACCACAGGCGCAAGCTATGATGTTTGTCTGTTAGGGATGCCGCTGGTTTTTCCATCGATGCTCAAGGTGGATGTGTCTCAAGGACACTGAGGGAAATCTGAACCATAATTACAAACATTTTTGTTTAATAGAGATGCACACACCTTAACTGATGACACAATTAAATATGTCAAACAAAGTATCACTGCACAATTCATATTTAAATCAAAGAACAAGGTAAAGCAACAGAGGGGAAACCAAACGAGGAAAGGTCATTTAAAAATTCAAATATAACATGATGAATCAAACTCATTATTCATGCCTCTTGGTTCAAGGGAATCAAGCCTGTCAATCCATTCAATCTCTTTTTGAAGAAGCAACAAATTTATATCACCCCCCCTTCTAGGAAGTTGGATATGTTCAAGAACAAGTAATTTCATTTGGGCAACAGAATGGTTAAATAGCCTAAAGTGTTGAGCAACTGGAGAATGGACAGAGCACAGTCGGATGTTAGATTTGTGCTCTGTCCATCTCAACTTCACTTTTCTGGTAGTGAGGCCTACATAAAAAATGCCACAAGGGCACTTGATCCCATAAATTACATGACTTGTATCACATGTGCTGGTATGATTCAGAGTATTTTTTTTACCTTTGTAGGGATGGTTAATATTGGCTCCTCTGATGACGTTGTGACAATGTTGGCAAATGTTACAAGGTAAAGTGCCTTTCGGCTCATTCATGGGTGTTAATGGCGATTGAAAATCAGCTTTTACCAAGAAGTCTCTAATAGACTTACTTTTCCTATATGCAAAAGTAGGTTCTGTAAAGAACAATTGTGATAGTAACGGATCCATCTTGAGCATTTACCAATTCCGTTTGATTATGCGTTTAATTTTGTAACTCTGTTGGGAATAAGTAGTCACATACACCAGAGGGTCAGTATCTGTTTTAACAGAATGTTGCAGTGTTTGAGCTCTGGAAATTCCAGATGCTTTAATCAGAGATGTGGATAGAGTATTAGAAGAATATCCTCGTTTGAGAAATCTTTCCTCCAAGTTCTTTGATTGTAGAACAAATTCTGATGGCTCTGAAATAATTCTTCTGTACCGTAAAAACTGACTGTAAGGAATGGATTGAATAGTGGTATTAGGGTGGAAACTTGATGCCAGAAGAATGCTGTTTCTATCAGTCGGCTTGTTATAGATGGTGGTTTGAAGGCATTTATCTTTCACATATACTTCCACGTCAAGGAACTGAATCCGTGTTTGACTAACTTGAGTAGTAAACTTGATTCTTGGAGCAAGTTGGTTCATGAATGAAAAGAATTCAACAAGGCTTTGGTGGGAACCCCTCCAAACACCGAAAATATCATCGATGTATCTTAGAAAGGTTCTCAAATGGATCTGATATTCCGCTTGATTTAATATAGAGGTTTGCTCAAGGTATGCCATGTATGTGTTGGCATATCCGGGTGCCATGGCTGCCCCCATGGATGTGCCTGAAATTTGAATAAAGAACTTACTTTGATACCATGCCCTCCGTACAGAACATAGAAGAAATGAAACACAGGGATTAATCAATCGCTGAACGCAATCAGCGTTTCATGAGGAATTTATATAAAACATTCAAAGCATGCAATGTTTGCTAGCTATACCTTCTATTGGCTAAAGTTATCCTTTTTACCTTGGACATAATCTTCTATTTTGTGCATTATGTGAAAAATAAAAGTACTCGTTACATTGCAGATTATTGTTGTTTTCTTCAAAATAAATGTTTCGTGATGTGAGAGGATGTGTGTGTCTATCTTCCTGGTTCTGCGTTAGGTAACGTTATGGCGTGGGCAATGATAGGGTACGCGCCACAAAAGTCATGAAAATAGGTGGAGCATATCGTTTGGACAAGTGGTGTCAGTTTGCGGGCTGGGTGATCTATATTCTTGCCGCAAGGGCAGTTGAACTTAGGGAGATGTATCAACAGATACGATTAGCACAAGATTGCAGCGCCCAACCCGTTGTTTTTGCATGTGTAAATGTGAGGAAAACTAAGGTAAGATGCGTAGAACATTTTTTAAGATTGAATACAGTATGCTTAAAAATACATGCCTGATCAATTGGGACAATACGATTTTGGAGAGAACTTCCCCTTTAAGCACTTGTTAAGCTTTAATGTGCCCGACAACGGGTCTCAATACAAGTTTGCCAGTCGGGCATTTAAGTGCCGGTAATAGCGTTTACCGGCGCTTTTTTGGACTGGCAAACTACAAGTTTGCTGTTGGGGTGGCCTGAGTTACCTCCAGCCAAGAGCTGGCGGTATGTCAGGCACCCCACTGGCAAAAATGGCCAGTAATACCAGCACCGGTAGGACCGGTGCCGGTAATATCAGCAATCCCCCCATAGAGTCCTATGGAATGGGGATTGACATGACATTGCTAGCACCTGTAATCTGCCGGTAATTCCCACAGATCAGGAGCTGATAGCGGTATTACCGTTTGCCGGTATAATGGCGGTAATACCGCCAGGATACCAGCAAACATGTAATAAGCCCCAATGTCCGAACATGATTCACAAACTTAGAAACTATGTATACATTGGGCCTGATTTACAAACGTCTTTTTCTATGGTGCAATGCTATTGAAAAACGTTTTGTGAATCAGGCCATTACGTTTTAACTCCCAAATCTATGTTTTTTTATTTGTTTTATTTTTATTGGTTTGTTACAAACCTTTAAAAAAGTTCAAATCCAATACTAACATATTTTACATACATCAGACGTACTTAAGAAGAAAAGGAAGGGTTACAGCACATAATTGGACAATGATATGTCCTTTAAATCACTGAGGCAGTTATTCTCTTTCCAATAAGCGCTGCGCAATAGATTCCAATAAGAACGTCAAGGCAAATGTCATTCTGTTGTTTGAGTCATTGAAGCATCTTTTCCACGATTCTTCAGCGCTCAATGTGCCATAATCTGCTATCAGCTTGCCCAAGTTTTTTGTTCTTTCTACTGTCGTGGCTGTGCAAAACAATGTTAAATGCTTTAATGTTTTGTCTTGTGTGTTGCATAGCCTACATTTCAAATCTATTTCTTTGGTTTTTGACCAATGACTTTGGACTCCTTGGGCCTCATTACGGGGTGGGCGGTAAGGGATTACCGGCAGCGGTAAGGGCACCAGTGCCGGTAATCCCTTACCGCCCTACTACGAGTTCCCTTTGCGGGTCCTCCCTTAACGCCTGGTTTTACCAGGTGTTAAGGATGGGAACCGCAAAGGGACTTTGAAGCTAATAACTGTACCGCAATTTGCGGTACCGTTATTAGCACCTTCCCCATTCCCATTTGAGCCCTATGGGGCTCAAATGGGAATGGGGAAGGGCCCTGGTGAATGGGGAATTACCGCCCCCGCCAACCTTGGAATGGGGCGGTAATAGCTCCATTCACCAGGGCGGAGTCAGTAAGGATTTGGAGGCAGCCATGGCGCTAATAGCGCCATGGTTACCTCCAGCCTCATAATGAGGCCCTTTTAGTCTTAATTTGGTTCAACCGAAATTTCATCAAGAGGGTTTGTCTGTGTTTGTCTGGAAATGTATCTAGATACTTTGGAAAAAGCTTTAGCCTCTTGTGGAACATCTTGCATGATTTTATGGTTGTTCCTTAGATCGATAATGCCGATCCAATCCTGCATCCATAATTTGTCCTTTACTGAGTCGGGATTGTTCTCTAAGATATCTTTGTTGGTACCTATGTAGGCTAGATTTCCCTCGCAGCGTTCAACCCACACGGTGAGAATGTTATCTTTATGTCCAGTGCTTGGATCGTGAAGAATCTCAAATTGAGGGACTCCGTTCTTCATTATCATTTTATGGTATGTCGTGAGCATATTCCATGAAATTCTAGCATTTATAGATAACAGTCCCAATTTGTATCGAATACATGTGGTAGGAGTTCCCTTTGCTAGCCACAGTACTTTTGTCCAAAAACTATTCTCCAAAGTGGTCCACACAGTGGTTGAGCAGCCCAGAGAACAGTCCGCCTCATGAATCATGGCTGGAACTGCCTTTTATTTGTAGAAATGTAATATCTGTCTTAGTGAAAATTTGCTGACTTCCTTATTAAGCACTGCTGCTTGTGTAGCAAGCTGTTTTCATTTGGCCTTTAGTTTTTCTACCCATGGGGCGTCATTTAAGCTGGAACTGATCAACATTACTAGATATCTGACATGCATCACACGTGCTATGGGCTGTTTCTCTAGGCACCACTGGAATTTTTTCTCTTGCCGAGGAGCATGCTTTCTCAGATCATGAATTATTAAGATTTCTGACTTCTTGGGGTTAATGCACAACCCATTTGTCATGACGTATTTTTCTAGGACCAAATGTTTTCACTGTTGCCCAATAGGTGTCATGTCCAAAAGGATGAGATCATCCACATAAAGAAGGCAGCTTATGTGTGTTCCATGGATTTTAGGTGGGAAAGACACTATACTTTGAAAGATGTCCCCAATGCCCGATAGAAATAGATTGAATAGTATTGATGCTAATGGGCATCCTTGCTTGACTCCACGATAAATCTTAATGAGCACAGATAATCTTCCAGAACTATCAAGATGAATCTAAATGTTGGCATGTAGATCTCTTATTGCCATTATCAGACTCGGTGGACACATCCACTTCACCAATTTTGTCCAGAGAATTTCGTGGTCAATGCTATCAAAAGTATGTGATAGATCTATAAATGCAAGATGGACCTTTGTACCTCTTCGTATGGCTTCCATTTTCATTATGTTGATGATAAGTAGGTTTAGAGCACAACCTACTCCTTTGATGAATCCTGATTGTCGTAGATCGAAATGTCGACTTGTTCTTATCCAGGTAGATAGGAGCTGTTGTAGCTGTGTGGCATTGATCTTGCCTAAAACATCCAGTAATGCAATTGGACGAGAGTCCACTGGATTAATTCTGTTGCCTTTTTTGAAAATGGGCACGACTATTGCTTTCTTCCAGGATGCAGGGCTCGACCGTTCAGAGGCCATCTTTGTAAATAGAAGGGTGCAAAACTCTGTGCATGCCTCTGTTTTTTTTAGGATAAAGTTGGGTAAACCCTCTGGACTAGGCGCCTTTGACGAACTAATATTTTTGAGGTTATTTAAGATATCCTCTTTATCAATGGCAAGCTTCCATTGATCTAATAATGGCAAGGGTGGCTCTTTCGTCTCTCCTTTCATCTCATATAGAAGTCCAAAATGCATCACCCATTGTTTTTCTGACCATGTTATTTTGTAATGCATTTTGATTGCCGCTCTCCTCATTGATGATCTTCCAAAAGTTGTGTGAATTTCTATTTTCCAGACATTTCATCATGTGTTCAGCATCTTGTTGTGCAACGGACCCTCTATGTGCATTCATCCGGTTTTTGTATTTCTGTTTGATTTTCTTCTTTTTTAAATTTTTTTTTTTAAATTTGTTTATTTTTGGTCAACACACAGGAGCATCATACATTACAGATAATTAAATCATTGCAACTTATTAAGCCATTTAGTCAAATTCCCTTACGCTTTCCCTCCTCCCCTTTACCCTTCAATTGTCGTCTAGTTCTCGCTCCTCCGATCGTTGTACTGAGTCCTTGCTCTCGGCTAATAGGGCCTTCCCCACCGAACGTGGCTTGTATATTAGAGCTGGGTAGCTCTGGTCGTAGTCTATCACGGGTGACCAGATGTTTGTGAAGCGGTGAAGGAGTCCTCTGTTTGCCGCTGTGATTTTTTCCACTATGAAGATGTCCCAGAGTTTCAGCCACCACAAGATCATTAGGGGGCCTTCCGGGGATTTCCAAGTTCGCGCCACCGTGATTTTAGCGGCTAGGAGAAGATGAGTTATGCGGGTCGCCCTTCTGCCTGATCTTGGATATATACCCGGGATCGGGACTCCTAATAGAATAGGTTCTGGCTCCAGTGGCAGCGTTATCTTGGTAATGTCAGCTACGGCGGCAATGCATTGAGACCAGAAGTTTGCGATCACCGGGCATGACCACCACATATGCAGGTACAATCCCGGAAGGCCGCAGCGGTGCCAGCATCGGGGGTCCAGGGCCTGATTGAAATGATGTAGTCAGAGCGGCGGGTAGTACCACCTTAGAAGTAATTTATGCACACATTCTCGGTTGGTGATGCAGAAGGAGGACGACCATGTTCGAGACCAAATGTCTACCCAGGACTGGTCCTCTATCGGGTGTCCTAGGTCTGCTTCCCATTGAGGCATATAAGTTGCTTTAGCAACGAGAAAGTTTGTCTGCATTAGTTTGTATATCATCGAGATTCGTCCTCAGTTGGCGGATCTGCGATTGTCAGCTCCATAGAGTCTAGTTCCCGTGAGGCTACTAGGTGGGTCGATCGGTGCGAGCACCAATGTCATAGTTGCGCATATGAGAACCTATCAGTTTCCGCTAGGTGGAAGGAGCTCTTACATTGTTCGAATGTGAGTGGTTGGTTCCTCTCAAATAGCTGACCCAGGGAGCTAAGGCCCCCGGCGATCCAGTTTTTGCAGTTCGCGGGGCAGGCTCCTGGTGAGAAAGCAGGGTTATGAAACAGTGCTTCTATGTTTACGCCCCCACTCCCATGCTTTTAAGGTGTGCTTAGTGGAGGACAAGATGGTCGGCCATGTCCTCCGTAGGGCGGGGGGGAGGTGCAGGAGGAAGCGGAGTGGAAGGGGTAAGCGGGATTGTTCTATCTCTGCCCATCTTGGGCGTCTTGAGCTGATGGTCCAAGATTGGGTGTGAGCTAGCTGGGCTGCTATCTGGTATTTCTGGAGATCGGGGACCCCCAGGCCTCCTAGGTTTGGGCTGCTCAGCCTCGTTCTCAGTGGGATCCTTGACTTTTTACCTTTCCAAATAAAACGCAATATCTTTCCTTTGGAGGGCTGAACAAGCATAAAGGAACTGCGGAAGGAGGTACATTTTACACACCGCGATGCGGCCCAGTAGCGAAATCTCCTGTGAGAGCCAGCGATCGAGGTCCTCCTCCAGGATCTTGAATAATGGCGTGAAGTTCGTCCGATAGGTATCTTCTGGGCGAGCAGGAATTTGGATCCCTAGGTAAGGAATCAACTTTTCGCTCAATTGGATCGTGCAGTGGGTTCTGAAGAATACTTTTTCTTCTGGATCCAGTCTCACCCCTAGGGCTGATGATTTTGCGAAGTTAATAGCGAATCCCGATACCCTTCCGAATTTATGGATTTCTGCTAGGGAGAACCTCAACGAATGAGAAGTGTCCGTAATGGTTAGCATCACATCATCTGCATACAGCGCAATCTTGTGCTGAGAGGGGCCTACTTAGAGGCCCTTAATTCTGGGGTTGAGACGGATTTGTTAGGCCAGGGGTTCCATAACTAGGGCGAAGAGCAAGGGGGATAGCGGGCATCCCTGCCTAGTTCCACATGTTAAGGGGATAGGATTGGATAGCAAGCCACTGTCCCGGATAAGGGTTTTTGGGGTTTGGTAGTTCGCTAGGATGAGTTTTTGAAATGAGGGCCCGAAGTGGAAGGACTCCAGGGTGAGTCGGAGGAACGACCAGTCCACTTTGTCGAAGGCCTTGGTTGCATCCAGGGCTAGCACTGCTAGTTTTCGGGAGTCTAGATTTGCAATCTCAATCAGATTAAGGACCCTGCGTTATGAATCCCGTCTGATCTGGGTCGAGGATGTCTGGGAGTACTTCGCTAGTCGGTTTGCCAGGACTTTCGAATATATATTAGCGTCCAGATTTAGGAGGGAGATGGGTCTATACGCCGCGTTATCCCTGGGGTCTTTTCCCGGCTTAAGAGAGAGGACTGTGATCGATTCTTGCATTGTTGGTGTAATTGTCCCTGAGACGGCAAAGGAGTTAAAAAGCGTTGTCAGGGGGGTCAGCAGCTTAGGACGGAAGGTTTTGTAGAATCGGGTCGAGTACCCATCTGGTCCCGGGGCCCTTGGTTTGAGACTCTTGATAGCAACGTCAACCTCCTCGCTTGTGATTGGGGCCTCTAGCTTGTCTCTCGTCGTGGGAGTGATATGTGGAAGGTCTGCGTCCCGCAGGTAGGATTGTTGCTCTTCGTGCGATCTTGGGGATGCCAACATTGTGTCTGTGAGGTGGCCCGCTGCTAGCCGTAGCTTGTCACCATCCGCAAACTGGACTCTACCCTGGGGATCACAGAGGCCTAGGATGGTGTTTCTCTTTCTGACCTTCGCTAACTTTTCCACCAGGAATTAGTTTGCCTTATTCCCTTTGGCTTAGTAGCTTTGCTTAATTCTGGCTAGAAGCTGGGCCGTGTCCTCCGCATAGTGTGCTTCAAGCTTCTTCCGGGCTGCCTGCAGGGCCCGGTGGGTTCTCAGGGTCCAATTCTTCACCTTACACACTGCTTCCGCTTTCTGTACTACGTCCTACAGGATCTGGCAGGCTTGCCGCTTCCTCTTATGGTAAGCTGCTCCTTGAGAGATTAAGGCTCCTCTCACCACCACCTTCATTGCGTCCCAAGTGTTAGCTGGAGGGGTTTCTTCGTTTTTGTTTTCCTTAAAAAACTCCTTGATAGATTTCGCCACCGCATCTCTCAATGACATGTCCCCCAAGATTGGGTCATATAGGGACCACCAGCGTCTCAGGACTGGGTCAGGGTCGTGGGCTCAAAGCGTTAGAGTGATCGGGGTGTGATCTGATAACACCTTATTACCAATGGTCACATCGTCAGTGAAGGCCAAAGCTTGAGGGGAGGCTAACAGAAGGTCGATGCGAGACTAGGATCTATGCACATAGGAATAGAGTGAATAATCTTGGTCTTCTGGATGCAGAACTCTCCAAGTGTCCGCCACGTCTAGGGTACTGATTAATTCGAGTAGGGCTGCCACCAAGCTAAAATCCTTGCGAGCCGGAGGGTGTGACTTGTCTTTGATTGGGTCTGGTACTCCGTTGAAATCTCCCCCGATAATCGTCTTGCCCTCTACGAACTGTGGGAGGGCATCTTCTAGAGCTAAGTAGAACTCCTCTTGTTTATCATTTTGAGGATAAACCGAAATGAGCGAGTAGAGTTGGTCATAGATCCGGCATTTGATCGCTACGAAGCGGCCCTCTGGGCAAAGCAAAGTGTCCAGGATTTGTGGTCTGAGCTCCTTGGCAAAGAGCACCGCCGCCCCACCTTTCTTGGTGCCATTTAATGCAAAGAACTGCAGCGGGAATTGTCTATCGCGGAGCATGGTGAAATCTGCTGGGATCAGGTGGGTCTCTTGGAGGAAGGCGACCGAGGCCGCATCGTTCTGCAGGCGCCGCAACGTGGATTTTCTCTTCTGTGGGAGTTTAATCCTCTGACATTTATTGTTAGGAATTTCAATTTTTGGTGCGGTTAAGGGGTCTCATGAGCCTCCACTAGTACCTGGGACGGAGTCTGGAGGGGAGGTCGGTGGGATTCAGTCATCATATATGGGCTTGGCGTCGGTGCAGATCTCCTGTGGTTGAGTTTTATGACCTCTCCAACGGGAGGGTAAACTTGTGGTAATGCGGGAGGCCGTTTTTTCTTGTTCGGTGATTCCCATGGCCAACCGGGCCTTCTCTGTCCTTTTAGCCAACAGGGCTGGGACAGTAGAACATAACTTAGTTCTCCTCCAAGGGTGGATTGATGGCATACACCTTGAAGTGGGGTATGGGCCGCTCGGGGCCCGCAGCATTGCCATTTTCTTTTGTAGTTCTGCAGTTAGTTGATCCCTGATCGTAAATCATCATAGGTCTAACTCATCTTCCGGTGCCTCTGCACCCTGGACCAGGCAGGTTGAGGTTGCTTCCGGGGGGCTGGTTTGGCTCCTCCGGCGTGCAGTGTGGACTGCTAGTAGGCGAGCTCCCGGGAGCAACTGGGTGCAGAATAGACTCTGTGTCTTCCAGGTGGCTTATTGAGCGTTGGGTTCCCTGGTAGGTGAATTGGAGAGTGGTGGGGAATAGCCATCGATACCGGATCTTCTGGTTATGCACGAATAGGGTTAAGGGTTTGAGGGCTCTACTTTTTTGTAAGGGTATCAAGGAGAGGTCTTGATAAATCTGGAGTGAGTCGCCCTGAAAGGACAGCTCATCCTTAATGCGGCCTATTGCTGAGATGGCCTCCTTGGTGGAGTAGAAATGGACCCTCGTTATCACATCCGGTGGGGCGTCTGAGTCCACCCCCCGCCTTGGGCGTAGCCTATGGGTGCGGTCTAGGATGTGTTGGGTCTTGTCCATGAGTGGGAGCAGGGCTTGAAAGAAGTTGCCAATGTATCCGGCAGATCTTTGTCTTGTACTGTTGGGAGGACCCCTCGAATTCGAAGATTGTTCCTTCGGGCCCTGTTTTTCAGGTCCTCCTGTTTAAATTCCAGGATCTCGCTCCTGTTCTGCAGAGCCTGGATCGCTCTTTGCATCTCCCCCAGGGTAGCATTGTGGCTCTGGGTCAGGTCCTCGATGTCGCCTAGTCTCTGCTCAGCCTCCATGACCCTCTGGTCTGTTTGTTCCAACTTCGTGGAGAGCTCAGTCATGCAGGATCTAAACTCTGCCTTAATGTCTAACATGAAGCTCTGAATGTCTTCCTTAGTTGCCAGATTTCCCTGCTCTTTAGAGGACTTCTGTGGGGTAGGTTTGGGGGGGTCCGGTCTCTTAGTCTTGTCCGCTGCCAGCAATATGGTGGAGATGTCGGAGCTTTTGGTTGCTTTGACGAGTTTCGTCATTGTTCTGGACGCCCGCTACGGGGGCCTTTGCGTCTGCTTTGGTTCCGCTGGAGGAGCCGACTAGTTCAAGAGAACAGCCCACCAATCCTGCGTTCCCAGGCTGAAGATGTCAGTTTACCTTGGATGAAGATGTGCGGCCGCTAGCCCCAGTGGGTGATGACTCTTTTGCGGGACGGGAGCGTCTATTATCGGGAGGGCTTGTTCCTAGGGCCTTCGCGCTGGCAGCTGATGTTAGCGGGGGAGCCTTAGCTGTTGATTTCTGAGAGTAAAAAGTTCAACCCGGGGGGTTTCAGTAAGCATCACTTTAAGCTCCAGACCTGCTAGAGGGTCTGGTGGCAAGTGGAAGAAAGCAGCTTGGAGTGGACCGTCGAGCACTTCCCGGGGTCAGGACCCCCCTGCCGCCAATTGGGCTCTGGTGGGGGTGGGATGCTCTATTTTCAGACCTGAGGGGGGGGGAGTGGGCCGGGGCGCTCCAGGAGCTGCCAGGTCGGAGAACTTGGAGTGAACTTTGAGATGGAGCTCTGCTTAGGTCCTGTTGCTTAGCTGAGGGCGTATGAAAAGTCCAGGGGGGGGCCAGGCTGCTGTGGCTGGTGGTGGTTTGTGGGGCAGCACTGGTACGAGGGACATGGGCCGTGGCGCCACTGGATGTTGGCAGATCGGTGGAGGAACACAGCGATAGTGGGAATGGTCAATGGCGGCGCTGCTCAAAACCTGGGTAGCACCTTCAGCACCTAGGGTCGCCTGGTTAGGAGCTGTACTTGGTGGTAGGCTGTAGGTGAGGTTTTTTGCTGCTGTCGTTCCACCGCAATGTCTGCTCCCCAGCCTCCACTGCTTATTGGGGGCGTCTCTGAGGGCGCAGGGAGCCAGATATAGTTGGGAGGGGACCCCTGGCCTGCGTGGGTCTCGCCGCTACTGGGCTCTCACCTTTCAAAGCTCGATGTTTCCCAGAGCTTCAGAGCCGCCACTGGCGGGGAGAAAAGGGCTACGCCAGCTGGAGACGGTGATCCGGTCCGGAGGGTGTTCGCTGAGTCCCAGGAGCTGAGTTCGGCAATCTCCTGGGGAGTAGTGTAGGTGCTGGGGTCACCGGGAACTGGTGATTCTCCCTCTCTCCAGGTGTCGCGTAGCAGAGGGGTCTGCAGGCTCATGGGGATTTGCCTCGAGATTCAGTTATGTTGAAAAAGGGGGAGGCGGCAGCCAGTCATCACGTTCGATCGCCGGCCCTCATCCAGATCCACAGGGGCCCTCGCTCGGCTCTCCTCCCCTCCGGGTCTCCTCCGAGCAGTCTCTTAACTGCCACGGCTCACATGAGGGCTTCCTCACTATCTCTCCGGCCGTCATACGGAGTCAGCCTCTACCACCCACCATCTTGGAGGCGGCATGCAGGGCCAGGGGGTGCGCATGAAACCTGTCTATTTCAGGAGCTTACGGGGGTTCCGGAGCCCCTCACGCTTGTCGGCGGTGCCACTGCCGTTGGTGTTGCTTTCGGTGGTGGAATCATCCCTGGGTGATCGCTGAAAGATTAGTATTTAGCTGGATGCCACGGGTCCCGAACGGAGGCCATTAAAGGAGCAGCCACATCGTTGGCGCTCCTGGCCACGCCCCCTTTGATTTTCTTCTTGTCTAATATCTGGGTGGATTTATTTGTGCTTTTGCTCTGTCTTAGCTGGTTTATAGTGAAAATGTCGACTGCAAAAATGTCGACTGCAAAAATGTCAAAATTATTTTTTTCTAATGTGTTTTTTTTTTTTAAATGGGGTTCCCTCCAACCCCCCGTTTATTTTTTTATAGCTAAACCCAAAAAAACATACAAATAAAAAAAACACATTCGATTTTTTTTTCTACATTTTTTTTTCTACATTTTTGTTTTCGACTTTTTGCAGTCGACATTATAACTGCACACTGTTTTAGCTCTATACGAAGCTCTTGTTTTCTTTTTGCAATAAAAATATCATAAGAATACTTAGGGGGAAAGGCTTGGTTCCGAAAGCCATGTGGGCTTTCCTTGAACTGTTCTAGTAAATGTGCATATTCAACACTATTTTCCCTCTGCAAGGTACGATATCCTTCAATTACTGTGTTGACATCGTTGTCGTTCAGCCGGAGTCGGCACCGGCTTGAGTCAACTGTCACTGCGTGTCTCCACTCTTGATTTGTTGCCCTTTGTGGGACTACAAATGACATTGGGCCTCATTACACTTTAGGCGGTAAAGGTTTACCGGTACCAGTAAGGGCACCGGTACCGGTAAACCCTTACCGCCTTACTACGAGTTCCCTTTGCGGGATCCGACCTTAACGGCTGGTTTTACCAGCCCTTAAAGTAGGGTGCCGCAAAGGGACCTTGGTGCTAATTACGGTACCGCAATTTGCGGTACCATAATTAGCTCCTTCCCCATTCCCATTATGCCCTATGGGGGCAAAAATGGGAATGGGTAAGTGCCTTGGTGAATGGGGAATTACCGCCCCTGCTCACCTTGGAGTAGGGCGGTAATTCTGCCATACACCAAGGTGGACACAGTAAAATACCGGCGGCAACCATGGCGCTAATAGCGCCATGGTTACCGCCTACTGTGTAATGAGGCCCATTGTCACCAAGTTGTGGTCACTTTCCAACGTTGGTACAACGTGCACGATTCTATGCTTTTCAAAGGATGACCACAGGCATAGATATAGTCGATCACTGATTCTTGGGAATTTCTTTCCCAAGTTACGAGGGGCGGTATATCACACGCTGTATTTCCGTTGAGCATTACCATGTCCCTCATTTTCATCTTGCAGTTCCATAGTTTCACAAGTAGGTGTTTATTTGCGGACATCATTTTACCATCTTTTATGCAGCTAATATTTAGATTGCCGCGCCAAAAGATGTTACTCCCTAGATCTTCTTTAATTTTGTCGATAATGTCCATTACTTTATCCATAAAGATTGTTGTACCAACAGTTTTATGCTGCCAATAGAGATTGATAATGCAAATTCAACACTTTTCCTATATCTATTTTTTCTTGAGCTCTATCACTGTTACTTGAATATACGAGGTGATGTTTTTAGATTCACATATCACGAACCCCAAGGTTTTCCAAACAAGTGTTAGTAACCCAGCTAATGGGCGTCCTTTAGATTGTCTGATCGCTGGGTTCATCACAATTTCAAAATCATCATTGGTTGGGCACTCGTCGAGCCAGGTTTCTTGTAAACACAGTACATCAAGATGCTTGGACCATTTTGCTGTGTTGTTAAATAGGTGAATGAAACCTCTGGTATTCCATGGGCCTCATTACGACCAGGGCGGTAAGGGCGATCATGACCCGCCAATCCGCTATTAGTGGCACCGTAATTATTGGTGCCTCTAATAGCGGCATAGGCGCGGGCACGCGACCCTTCATGTCGGCAATACCGGCATGGCGTAAACAGGAGGACATCACAAGTCAGGCGGCCATGCAAATAACGGCCTACTGAAGGCCGAAAAGTATGCAAATACCGGCATCGTGGACCACCCGTAAACAGCCATGTGCAGTGTTCCCAACTGCCACAGGTGCACACAATCAGCACAGGTGGAGGAAATATAGACTGGGCCAGCACAAAAGGAGCACACCCCACTCCTTCCCACACCCAGTCACACACCAAAATGATTCCCATACTACTAGCAATGCTGGGGCTGGAGGACATGATTGCAGTGGAACTCCAGCTACAACAACAACAACACGCAGCACAGAGGAGACGCAGGAGGGAAATGAGGGTTAGGCAGGCCCAGCATGCCCCAACAGTGCAGCCAGTGGTACCATGCAGGCAGCCCCCAATCCCTCGCATCAGAGCCAGTCCATACAACCTAACCCCTGAGCAGATCCACACCCTGTACCGTCTGGACCGGGACACCATCACCACCATTGTGGACATGATACATGACGACATTGTCAGCCTGATTGAAACATGCACCGCCATCCCACCCCTTCTGAAGGTAGTGTCTGTGCTCCACTTCCTGGCCACAGGCACCTACCAGCACACAGTGGG
This sequence comes from Ambystoma mexicanum, assembly GCF_040938575.1. Lineage (NCBI taxonomy): Eukaryota > Metazoa > Chordata > Amphibia > Caudata > Ambystomatidae > Ambystoma > Ambystoma mexicanum. Next base: position 579,164,399 of record NC_090927.1, on the reverse strand, counting down.
GAACATGCATGGCATATCACAACCATTATTCTCACGTACGCTGAACCAAGTGCTTGATGCCCTCCTGAAGCACATAGGTGACCACATTTACTTACCATGGACTGCCCAGGAGAGCTCAAACAACAAAGTTGGTTTCCATTCACTGGCCGGCATCCCTGGTTGCATTGGCGCCATCGACTGCACCCATGTGGAATTGGTGGTCCCACGTGCCATGGAGGTAGCGTACCGCAACCGTAAATTATACCACTCCATCAACGTGCAAATGGTATGTGACTCAAACAAGATCATCACACATTGTTGTGCCCGATTCCCCGGATCAACCCATGATTCAATGGTCCTGCGGAACTCCACGATACCACTCTACATGGAGCGACATGCAGGGCAGAGATCCTGGCTTCTCGTGAGTTGCATGTTAGGCGCATGGAAATGCGATGTGGGTAGGTGATTGGAGGAGAGATGCATACCTCACCTGGCTGAGATGGGGGGGAGAGATGCATACTTCACCTGGCTGAGATAGGGGGGAGAGATGTATACCTCACCTGGCTGAGATGGGGGGAGAGATGCATACTTCACCTGGCTGAGTTTGGGGGGGGGCGAGAGATGCATACTTCACCTAGCTGAGATGGGGGTGAGATGCATACTTCACCTGGCTGCGAGGGCCTGAGAGATTGGACCATCCTCATAACCCAAAGCAGGCCAGACCGGACCTGACACCTGACCAGATAATGCAAGATGTAAGCTGCCCTGCCATGTAAATGATGCAGTGTCACAACCATTCCATAGCCATCTACATGTGCACTGTACTCAATCAGACCGTATCCCCCACAACACAATGCAGCTACAAGCAATTAGTATGGCCAATATACAGCACCAAATACCATAAACAAAAAGGACTGTCCCCCATTACTGTGTACAAAGGAGTCACATGAGGGCCAAATACATTAATACACCACTACATTGACACAAAAGTCCAACAAAACTGCATGTCACCATTTGTTGTGCATGGTGAGATCATCATGAGGCTGACATCAACGGTGAAAGGATGAAAGCATACAAATGACTGCACATCAGCCAGATCATGGAAAGAACCGGGGTGGACTAACAGAGTGCATGAGGACTCAAAAGGAACAGGACCCCCCTGCGCCCACTAGACGATGGCACTCATACCTGTCCATAAGAGGAATACACACATAGCAATCACATCGTGTGTCTCCTTTCATGCATGGAAATGTGGTTGCAATCAGGAAATAAATGCATGCTATGGTGTCATTGATACAGGTCCCATATGATGTGATGATTTACACATATACATTGTTGCCCACATGCAGGTGATGCAGGCTATCCCTTGAAGAGGTGGCTCCTTATCCCAGTCCGGAACCCACAGAACAGCCACGAGGAGGACTACAATCATGCACATACACGTACCTGTGTGGTGATTGAGCAGACATTTTGCCTCTTGAAGGCACGGTTTTGCTGCCTCAGCAAGTCTGGTGGGGCACTCCTGTACGGCCATGAGAAGGTGGCCAAGATCGTCATGGCATGTGTCATGCTGCACAATATGTGCATCAGACGGAATGTGCCTCTGCCCCCTGACGCTGAACTGCAACCACCTGACAATGAGGATGAGGAGGGTGGAGATGGGGCTGCACTTCAGGGAGGCAGCGATGCACAGGAGGGACATGCCATGCGTCAGATTCTGATCAACCAATGTTTCTAGCCCACATGGATGGGGAGTGTGACATGGAGGTGGCACTCAGGGCACTGGGTGTGTCAGGGACATGGACACTGTAGACTGTTCACCAACAAAGCACACATACACAATAAGCAATGTCCGCACATGTGAATTATGATTTCCCAACAGGTGTATTAAAGAAATATAACAAAGTGCACAAGCCCTCCACCCCACTAACCCTCTCCCCCTTCAACTCTCCCACACACCCTCTTCCCCCTCCCCCCTCAACTCCCCCACACACCCTCTCCCTCCTCCCCCTTCAACTCCCCCACACACCCTCTCCTCCCTCCCCCTCCCCCTTAATTTCCCCACACATGGTGTGCAGTAGCGTGCACCATTAGTCCACATGGCACAAGTATGCCTGGCTGTACCTACAACCCTCCTCCTCTTCCAGCACCAGGTGTACCCCTGTCCAATCTGCGCAGGTTCCGGCTAGACCTACGCACGGGGCTGGTCCTGGTTGAGTTTGCATTGGAAGATGTCCCAGGTTGTTCTGGCAACTGTGGTGGACGCATGCCCACATTGCTGCCACCATTTCGGAGAGGACCTGCCGCACTGCTGCCAATTCGCCGCAAATGTCCTTCGAGGTGGTCTCGATTGCTGTTTTCAGGGATGCAGCACATTCCGTAATGTCATCCCTTGCCCGGCCACATTCCGTTATATGCTGTGTCAACAGCCCTGTCAGATACTCCTGGTGCTTTTGAATAGCCCTGATCCCCTCTTGGCTGGTTGGAACTGTGGTGGATGTGTGAGGGGTTTCCAACATGCTTTGTTCCTCATGCACAGTTGGTGTGGGGATGGAACTTGCGGGGCATGAATCACCTGGAGACAGCCCGTGCATGCTGCTGTTGTGCAAGCTGCATGGGGAGAGTTGTGGTGAATGCAGGGGGCTTGTAGTGGTAGTTGCGCCATGCAGCTGAACATCTGCCTCATCGTCCGACATGTCTGCTGTGGCAGCTGTCTCACCCACTGTGCTGCTGGCAGCCGATGCAGTGCCTTCTGCCACTGGCTCCTGGGTGCTGGTGGCTGGTGTGGGTGCTGTTGTGGGGCCATAGTACACATTCGTGCTGTGGCCTCTGGGGTTTTCTTGGCCTTCCGCAGTGGTGCAGGTTGGCCTCTACCCCTTGAAGTCGAGGGGGGGTGTTCTCCCTCCTCGCCCCTGGCCTTCTTTTGTGGTGTGGCATCATCCTCCCTAGTGGCCTCGTCACCGCTGTCTGAATGCGTGCCTGTGGGGGACCAATAGAGGGAGAGGGTTAGTAATGGGTCTACAGGCAGGCATGCATTGGGGTGGCTGCATTCAAATGGAATGGCAGTTGATTAACATTGTGGGAGTGACATACGGGTTGCTTGGCTTTTGGGGGGTGATGCATGGAAGCGTCTGGGTTGAAACACATATGGGGTGCATTATGCATGAGGACAAGATGATGCTGTGCACTGCCTGTAGGCAGTCTTGTACATATGTGTCTGGTGGACCCTGCTCTACATCATTGCACTGTCAGTTCAGGTGGACATCATTGTGTTGGTATTAACATTGTTTCATTTGGGACACCTACCTGTATCGGCCGATGACGGGGCTCCTCGCTCCATGTCCCCCACTCCCTCAATTGCCTCCGTTCCTATGGTGCTGGCGCAGATCTCCTCCCATGGTTGCAACTTGAAGGGGGAGTCCGCACCTCTGCCTGTCTTCATCCCCAGGTTGTGGTTTGCAGAAAGGATGCTCCGCACGCGTAAACGCAGATTGTCCCAGTGCTTACGGACATCTTTGGGAGTGCGGGGTGTGGTGCCAACGGCACTTACTTTCTGGGCAACCTCCGCCCATATCTGTTTCTTGCGCTGCACTGCAGGGCGGGACATGTCGGAGGAGAAGACAACATCTGCATGTTCCTGCAGAGTCTCTGCCAGCATGGTCAACTCCTCTCGGGAGAAGCGCTCCTGTGCTTTTTTAACAGCTTTCGGCATGGTGAGATGCAGCAGGTAGTGGTGGAGGTGTGGTAGATGTCTGGGGGTCAGATGGCTCCTGGTTGTGATGGATGGCAATGGATTGTGTTTTTAAAGATGGCCGCCGTGCTCTTTCCCGTTCCTGTGCGATGACGCTACTTCCGGCTCCGTTTATTAGCGGTGACCGCTAATAGCGGTTACCGCTATTAGAGGTGACTGCTATTAGCCGTCACCGCTAATGCCGATGGCTTGGATGCTGGTGGAGCTATTTGCACTTCGTACGATGCTGGAAAGGGAGATTTTTTGCCCTTTTACGGCATGGCGGTGGGGTCATTACTGGCATGGCGCAAAGCTCGTGCCCGCATACTCGTAATAGGCCGCTTTTAGCGGTCTATTGCCAGCACGGACACAGTAGTTGCTCCATGCCGGTAATGACCGGTAGTTACCGCCCGGGTCGTAATGAGGCCCTTAGAGTCTTGGTTCGTTCTCTCATCTCTACCCATTTGCACATGGACTTTTGTTTCAAATATGTCAAATCCGTATCGTTGTAAAACGGGCGCCGCACCTAACAACAAATCACAGATTAATCTTGGGTCAATATGTAAGCATATTCTGTCATAATGACATTCTTTGACAAATTCCACAGTCTTAATGTACGCAGATTCGATGGTCCTCAATGAAGGTATATGGTGGAGTAAACGTAACACGTTATTTCTAATCAAAATTAGACCATCTTTTGTAGGTATTATCCGATCAAGTATAAAATGGTATTTTGAGCTTGACTTGTTAGGCGCATCAGTTTCTTTATTTTTCGGCCGCTTGTTCTCATTCGTTTTAATGTGGTCTTTCTCATACGTGTATAACTTTTTTCTGTTTTTTAAAAAAGCTCCAGGCTTCTTTTCTTATCTACAGCATTTTATGTTTTTGTCATCATTTGGAGGTCCTGTATTATTGATGGTTGTCTCTCTTCATCCCTTCTCACATTCCATATGCCTACTTCGCTGATCATAGTTGCTGTTTTTTGTTGTTGTTCGTCCATTGTAAGGAAGCTTGGTTCCAGGCTTTCAGCCAACTTACACTTTGGATTCTCTTTTGGAACGATAAGCTTACACACATAAGTAGACCCTTCTAGATGACAGTTAAAACTCAAGATGTTATCAAGGGTCTCTTTTGCTTTTGTTTGTCATCACTTGGCATACTATTCATTTTTTGATGACTCACAGCTTCAGCCTCATCTAGGTCCTCGTAGGTTGAGAGATTTATCAAGTCCTCTATCTCCTCCTCCTCTAGATTGATTTCATTGTTATGTAATTGTTTTTCATTTATGTTAACAAGAGCAGGTAGTGTTTTGAGTCTGCTGAATGTGTCAGGGATACGTTCAGTGTTAACCATAACGTTCACCGTTTTTATATTCCATAGAAATTTCCTTGAGTTGTTAGTTATCGTATTTTTCTTCTTAGTTTGATTTTTTGTTTTCTAAATGCTTAAATGGGGAACTGTATTGTTTTTTTTGCATTGGTCTTTAGGGAGAAGATGGAAAAAATTCCTTCCGTTTTTGAGTTTGAGTTGGAATTGTCATTTTCAGCAGTTTCAGGGTTTCCGATTACCCCTTCCCCATTATCCGAGGTAGATGGGTTAGAAGGAAGCACCTCCTCCAGGTTAGTACATTGTGTGACCACCATGGGCGTCACGAGGACAACACTCTGGGGTTCCTCTATGATCTTAATTACTTTTTATGGTGGCTTTCGCTCAAGATCCTTGGTCGCGCTACATTGAATCCTGCTTTAATTTCTCCATCTACTTTGTCACCTGTTTCACATTGTATATCGTTTGCTGTTTTTTGATTGTCGGATCAAGATCTTCGTGCATATTAGCGCTATTCTGGACATAGATAGTCTGTTGTTGTTTTAATAGGCCCATGGCTTCTCTGGCCACTTGTGCAAGTAGCCTTTTGTCCTCATTATTGTTTTTACCAAGTTCAATTAAGTTTTTTAGTGTGTATTCCATTCGCTTATTTTCTGCCATCATTTTCGTTTTGTCCGTATTCAGTTCGATTTCGATGTTTACTAATTTAGAGTTCATGAAGGCAGTTAGAGTCGTTAAAATCTTTAATGTTATCGTTCAGCTGTTCGTATATATTGAGGTAGGGCGTGTCTGCAATGGACACAGTCGACATCATGATAGGTTGTAAATCACATATGACCAATTTGGTCCTGTCCATTGCAATGTCCTTGAAGTCCTTCTTTGACGTCCTACTTTTTCGAACAGATCTTCTAATTTTTGTAAACAGTCTCTCAATAAAGGAGGAGTCAGCAGAGGACTCGTTTGAGGATGGTTCGCTTGAACTTTGTACTTTCTTGACATTTGTGGCTTCTTTTGAATTGATTTTTCCAGCTTCCAAACATTTATTAGTTGGTTTTAAGCCATTAGCTGTGTTGAATTCCACACTTCGCCTCGTGGATTGGCTGTTATTTCGTTGAGAACTGCATACCCTAGGAGACGAGCTAATGTCAATGCGTCTGCATTTAAGGGCTCTTCCCTGCCCACTGGCAGGTGTTCTTATGTCCCAAGACGATATCCCTGCTGTGTCCAGGTTTCTCAGGGTTTGGCATCCAATTTCCAAATTCCCATTTTCCTTTAAGTTGGAGCGATTTTTGTTGTTCAGGTCATTGTTCATTTGAGTGATGTCCCATAAAAGTTTAGCGGCAACTGCCAAAGATTGTCGCCATCTGTTTGATATCATCTGGCTACATTCGGTTTTACCTTCAGTGATGTTCAAGCTTAAGAGGCGTTGCACACTCTTCTCCGAGTTGTAGAACACCTCATCCGTTTCAATCGATGTTGGAGCTTGACAATAGAACGAAGCCATGGCTGACTCTTTTTGCCAAAGGTCATCAAGATCAGTTTTTAAAAAGGTCTCATGCTATCAGGGCTCCAGGAGTCCAGGCGCAGGAGTGGCACGAACCAACCACCCCCTCCAAGGTTTTGGCGCCTGCAAGCGAAAGCTTACGCAGACATCCGCAACCCCAGCGGGGAAAGAGGGTTAGGGAACGCTGGTTGGATGGGTACGGGAAGTAGGAACACCGGATTGAGGTTGCAGGATAAAGTATTGGATAGGACACGGGAAACATAGGGAAAAAACATTCAAAACCAAATTATGACATTACATACATCCATGCATTGCCACACCCATTTGGGGAGTGACTCCAAATAAACAAAACAATTGGGCACTTAACTCTGGGTGTGAGTGCTGGCCACCTGCCTGCGCACTCCAGGTCCGGTCGGTATCAGAAGCGATCAATCGCTGTAAAAAGAGCAAGAATTAGGCAATGCTCCCTATAGCTCTGAATTACAGCGACACAGCACCATTTCACTCATGCATGCACATTGTCCCATTCTTTGGAACACGAAGTTAGTGTGTAAGCCACGCGGGGCCCCCGCCGTGTCTTGATTCCCCCCTGACTCTCACATCGGAATAGGGCTCATAAGGTTGAAGCGTCCTCACGCCTCAACAAGTACTGTTTTGAGCCGGCTATGTTTCCTGGTCGTCAACCCGTGCGTTTAAAAAGAACCGCACATGGTTAAAGACGCTCCGGCATTGTTTTGGGGTTCTGGGCGTGACATGCGGGAGCCGCACGTGGCCTACGATAAACTGCAAGCGCCGTTAGTTCACACTCGTATGGGTTAATGTGAAAACTCAAACAATAACGTTGCTTTCTGAATTAAATGTCATCCAGTGCAACTGTGCACAGAACTTAACTTAGCCATACGCAGGGGGGGCTTAAGAGTGTGGGCGTTAACCCCCTGCGCGTGATTCCCCATTAACTCTCTCTCCCACAGCTGGGCATACATGCGTCACTTATCTGAGAGCCTCGAGGGGCCTGGCTGAAAGGTCCGTGGGGCGTGGCCCCTCGCGTAATCCCCTCAGGCTGGAGCTCCGGAAGATGCGACTGCTCACGATGAAGTTCTGAGCACAAGCCCCGTGCTCGGAGCTTCGCGCATGCGCGCCGGCTCGCCACACCCCATGTGGCTTGAGAAGTGTAGTTCTTGCCGCCGGGTGTGCTGGGAAATGTGGTCCTGGAAGGCTTCTTCCTATGGAAAGGATGAAGAAGCCTTCTGTAGGGCAAAACACTATCCCCTCGCACGCTGGGCAGTCTGTACTTCTGCCTGGCACTTCTGGTACCCTGACAGTACTCCCCCCCTTTCCGAAGGGTTTGGGGATTGGGTTTCCCCGGATAAGCAGCATGAAAGAGTTTCACAAGTTTCGGAGCATGGACATTACAAGTTGGTTCCCAGGAGCGGTCCTCAGGCCCATACCCAACCCACTCTACCAAATAATACACCTGGCCATCCCTTCGCAGACGTGAGTTCAAGATAGCTTGCACCTCATATTCGGGGTGACCCTGCACCAACACGGGTGGTGGTTTCTTAGTGCGAATAGTGGGTCTAGCTGGTTTGAGTAAAGACACATGAAACGTGGGATGGATTTTCATTTGAGTTGGCAAGGCTAAACGAACAGCCACCGGATTTATTATTTCAGTGATCGTAAAAGGCCCAAGATATCGGGGCTGTAATTTACGAGGACCCTGTAAACGTATATGCTGGGTGGACAACCATACCCGATCCCCCTGGTGGTAAACGGGACTAGGGCGTCTTTTCTTATCCGCATAAGATTTATAGGTCTCTTTGGCCTGTTGTAGGTTGTGCTGTATATTCCCCCATACTTGTTTCACGTGTGCATGCCGTCCTACAAGCGTGGGTAAATCTAATGAAGGGGCTATCGGCGACATGGGCATGGTCCGTGGATGATAACCGTACATGCCAAAAAACGGCGTATACTTTGTTGAGCTGTGCACAGAATTGTTGTAGGCAATCTCGGCCAACCAGACATATTGCACCCAGGAAGTTTCGGCAGTGGTGGCATAACAGCGCAAATATTGCTCTAGACCTTGGTTGACCTTCTCAGTCTGCCCATCGGTCTCAGGATGGTACCCAGACGACAGGCTGACTTCCATATTGATCAGTTTGCAGAATGCCCGCCAGAATCGGGATGTAAACTGAGGTCCCCTATCTGTAATAACACGAGAGGGAAGACCATGTAGACGTACTACATTATTAAGGAATAACTCAGCTACCTCCCCCGCAGTGGGCACGCCCTTGCAAGGGACAAAGTGACCCATCTTAGTGAGGGAATCTACAATGACTAGGATCGAAGTATGTTTATCCACTGGTGGTAAATCCACAATTAGATCCATTGTTACGGTGTGCCACGGAGCTGATGGCGTGGGTAAGGGTTGCAGTAATCCTGCCGGTTTTTGATGGCCAGCCTTTTGTCGACTGCATGTGTCACAATCGGATACGTAAACTCGAGTATCTCGCAACATAGTGGGCCACCAGAAATGTCGCGCAACATTTCTTTGGGTTTTTGCTATACCTGGATGTCCAGCTAGTGTGGAATCATGACACCACTGCATTACCTCGGTCCGCAACTTTGACGTGGGCAAATACAAAGCCTTTTCATAATAGGGAAGGCCATTCACAATAGTATGTTTGGGCCCTCTAGTGCTCCATTCTTCTAACTCTGAAGCTGACATATTTTCTAGCACATCCTCAAAGATGTTGGGTCTACCAACCACGCCTATAATCTGGTGTGGGGGTATTATTGGTCGGGTCTCACTCACTTGCTTCTCCTCAGGCTCGGGATACCGAGACAAGATATCAGCTTTACGATTGTCGGTCCCAGGCCGATACGTGATAAGGAAGTCGTAATCGGCAAAGAACAGAGCCCACCGTAATTGGCGGTGGCTGAGTGTCTTAGCGGTTTTTATAAACTGCAAATTGCGGTGGTCAGTCATGATGGTTATTTTCTGACGGGCCCCTAACAGATAATGCCTCCATTCTGCAAAGGCGGACTTCACTGCCAACAGCTCCCTGTCGGCTATGGTATAGTTTGTTTCTGCCGAGAGCAGCTTCCTGGAATGGTAGGCTACTGGGTGTAGAAGGCCAGTTTTAGGATCACGCTGGGAGAGGATTGCTCCCAGAGCATAACTAGACGCGTCTGTTTCTATCACGAATGGTATTGACAGATCTGGATGCCTTAACACTGGTGCAGACGTGAATGCCGACTTGAGTTGTTGAAAGCCACGCTCGGCAGATTCGTCCCAACGAAATGCTCGACCCTTCCGTAATAGCGTAGTTATTGGGGTTACCAGTTCTGAGAAATTTTTAATGAACCGCCGATAGAAATTAGCAAAGCCAAGAAAGGCCTGCACTTCCTTCACGGAAGTGGGTGCTGGCCAATCCAAGATTGCTTGAACCTTTCTTTTGTCCATTTGTACTCCTGACGGGGTCAAAAAGTACCCAAGGAATTCAACCGTGGTGCAGTGAAATTCGCACTTTTCAAGCTTGGCGAACAAGTTGTACTCTCTAAGGCGTTGTAAAATTGCCTTCACATGCTGAACATGCTCTTGCATATTTCGTGAGTAAATCAAGATGTCGTCTATGTACACGACAGCGAATACATCAAGATACTCACGAAGTACTTCGTCAAGGAAGTGTTGGAAGGCTGCAGGGGCGTTACAGAGACCAAACGGCATTACTTGGTATTCGTATAAACCAAATTTCGTTCGAAAAGCCGTTTTCCACTCGTCCCCAGCTCTGACTCGCACCAAGTGGTAAGCCCCTCTTAGATCCAGTTTAGTGTAGACTGTGGCGTCTCGCACCTGATCTAATAAAACTGGTATTAGGGGTAGTGGGTATCGATTTTTTATTGTGATGCTGTTAACCCCGCGATAGTCGATACAAGTTCTTAATTCACCGGACTTTTTGGGGACAAAAAAGAGCGGTGACGAGACTGGCGAGTTGGAATGCCTAATAAACCCACTGCGTAGGTTATCATCGATGTATTTTTTAAGGTGGGCCGTTTCCGCCTCGGTAAGGGCGTAGATACGGCTACACGGGAGTACTGCCCCGGGTTCCAGATCTATACGGCAATCGAAAGACCTATGTGGTGGTAATGTCTCAGCTGCTTGCTTGTCAAACACGTCCTTGAACCCATGGTATTCTGTGGGCAAACGCTGGAGGTCTTGCATCTCCGTCAGCATTATAACGGGCCGTGGAGGGGAGTCATGATCGTTCCGAGGAACTATACAACCTTTTTGACAATAGTCTGATGAAAAGGTAACTGTGCCTGTTGACCAGGACACCTGTGGGTCATGCTTCCTGAGCCAGGGAAGCCCCAAGATTAGGCGAAACTGTGGCGCAGCTATAAGGTCAAATTGCACCTTCTCGAGATGAGTTCCCGAGCAACGCAGTTCCAGCACTTGGGTTCTATGGGTTATGGGCCCGGAACTTAGGACTGTGCCATCTACTGCACGTACTGCCTCTGGATTTTCCCTTCGGCATACCGGTATGTTTAATTTGGCAGCATAAGCTATGTCTATGAAATTACCAGTTGCTCCTGAGTCCAGAAACAGCGTAACCTGGGTTTCTTGATCTAGAAAACTCAAGCACCCTTGCAGAGAAATATGTGGTGTGTTACTTGTACTGTTGTTCCTTGGGGCCATTAAAACATCCTGGCTCGACTGTATGACCCTTACTGTCGAGCTGACGCGTTTCCCTGCACCCTGGGTTTCGAGGGACATTCTCGGACAAAGTGTCCAGAGGTTCCGCAATACATGCAAAGACCCTCCTTTCGTCGGCGATCTCTTTCTTCCTTAACAAGGGGTCCCCGGGCAGCACCAATCTGCATGGGCTCTTCCCCACTCGCTTTCTCGGGTGTTCGAGCTGAGCATGACTGGTCTAGACGGGCGAACGGGCGTAAATCCCCGCGTCGCTTATCTCCCCGTCGCTCTGCCTGACGGTGATCCAACCGCAGAGCTAGATCGATCATAGCTGGGCAGCTAATGGGTTGTGGGTCCACCTGGGCGATTAAGTCCTTTAATTCATCCCGCAAACCCTGGTAAAAAAGGGACATCCTTTTTTCCCTAGGCCAATCAGCCTCAGCCACCAGACGATTGAACTGAGTCACGTACGTGATCAGCTCCCTGTTGCCTTGTCGTAAGGTTAATAGCTCTCGGTCCCTACACAATGCTGCAGCTCTTCGATTGAATATTTTTTCAAATTCAGCCAAAAACTCGTCCCAATCATATAGGACGCCATCATCCCGTTGTATCAACGGGTTTGCCCATGCCGCCGCATCACCACTAAGATAAGAAATCACGAAGGCTGTTCGTGCCTGTACAGAGCGAAAGGCGGCAGGCTTAGTGAGGAAATGTAGCCTACATTGTGTAATAAATGTCTGAAACTTATGGGGGTCTCCTGAATACCTCTCCGGAGGGGCCAAGGGAACCACAGATTCAGGAGTGACATGAACCTGCACTGGGGTCAGGGCTGGTATTCCTCCACTGGGCAGGGGGGCCGCCTGAGCACTAAGGCTGCGCACCTGAGCAGCCAAGGTAGCATAATCCTGTCTAGAGGCGGCTAACTCGGCCTGCAAATCCTGTAACACTTTAGTAAGCTCTTCCATAGTGGGGATGGGTCGTGCCACTCGGGCGCCTGTCACACGTGGGCTTGTGCTACTATCAGGGCTCCAGGAGTCCAGGCGCAGGAGTGGCACGAACCAACCACCCCCTCCAAGGTTTTGGCGCCTGCAAGCGAAAGCTTACGCAGACATCCGCAACCCCAGCGGGGAAAGAGGGTTAGGGAACGCTGGTTGGATGGGTACGGGAAGTAGGAACACCGGATTGAGGTTGCAGGATAAAGTATTGGATAGGACACGGGAAACATAGGGAAAAAACATTCAAAACCAAATTATGACATTACATACATCCATGCATTGCCACACCCATTTGGGGAGTGACTCCAAATAAACAAAACAATTGGGCACTTAACTCTGGGTGTGAGTGCTGGCCACCTGCCTGCGCACTCCAGGTCCGGTCGGTATCAGAAGCGATCAATCGCTGTAAAAAGAGCAAGAATTAGGCAATGCTCCCTATAGCTCTGAATTACAGCGACACAGCACCATTTCACTCATGCATGCACATTGTTCCATTCTTTGGAACACGAAGTTAGTGTGTAAGCCACGCGGGGCCCCCGCCGTGTCTTGATTCCCCCCTGACTCTCACATCGGAATAGGGCTCATAAGGTTGAAGCGTCCTCACGCCTCAACAAGTACTGTTTTGAGCCGGCTATGTTTCCTGGTCGTCAACCCGTGCGTTTAAAAAGAACCGCACATGGTTAAAGACGCTCCGGCATTGTTTTGGGGTTCTGGGCGTGACATGCGGGAGCCGCACGTGGCCTACGATAAACTGCAAGCGCCGTTAGTTCACACTCGTATGGGTTAATGTGAAAACTCAAACAATAACGTTGCTTTCTGAATTAAATGTCATCCAGTGCAACTGTGCACAGAACTTAACTTAGCCATACGCAGGGGGGGCTTAAGAGTGTGGGCGTTAACCCCCTGCGCGTGATTCCCCATTAACTCTCCCTCCCACAGCTGGGCATACATGCGTCACTTATCTGAGAGCCTCGAGGGGCCTGGCTGAAAGGTCCGTGGGGCGTGGCCCCTCGCGTAATCCCCTCAGGCTGGAGCTCCGGAAGATGCGACTGCTCACGATGAAGTTCTGAGCACAAGCCCCGTGCTCGGAGCTTCGCGCATGCGCGCCGGCTCGCCACACCCCATGTGGCTTGAGAAGTGTAGTTCTTGCCGCCGGGTGTGCTGGGAAATGTGGTCCTGGAAGGCTTCTTCCTATGGAAAGGATGAAGAAGCCTTCTGTAGGGCAAAACACTATCCCCTCGCACGCTGGGCAGTCTGTACTTCTGCCTGGCACTTCTGGTACCCTGACACATGCATCTGGATCTTAGTGCCATCAGCCTTGTCAGAACCAGAGGCATGCGCAGTGGCCTTATGTTTTACCCTTGATCCTTCTTCATTAACACACAATGCTTCCTCTAGGTCTTGTACATCGTGGCTAAGCATCGAGTTTTTATTGCAAGGTTCTATTTTCTCAAACCATGTCTCTTTTGTGTGTTGAATATTGGGAATCTGCAAATTTGTCAACGTCGACGGTGCACAAACCCTTTTCACAGGCATTGCAACAGAGTGAATTTGCTATGTTCTATCGCAAACGCCTTGGGTGTTCTGAGATCTTTACAATGTTCTCCATGCCAGAACCCGTAATGAAGGGACCGGCGCGGGCAAAGAACCTGGAATGAATTCTACAGTTCCACCTGCACCTCCGCCTCTGGCTTTTACGTCACGTCTGCATACACTCATTTCCATTGATTTACAGTAAGTGCCAACCGCTATTCTGCTGCCATGATTGTTTGTCGGCTCGCTCAAGCTCTCTTTTATCATGCTAGCATAGTTGTTGCAGCTACATAAACACGTGTGCATGCCATCCGTGCCATTCTTTCTGTTGAGCACTTGTCCTTCAATTTCACCTACATTGCCAGTTGAGTGGATGTAGTCACAGGAAGCCTGCGCGGCATTGCACGCTCGCGGGCAACTTTCAGATTTCCTTTCTTGTGTCCGGGAGCATTCTATGCTCTGATTCGGAAGATCAATCACAGCTTCCCCCGAGTGCACATCTCCTCTTCGTGTCAGTGGCTGCGAGGCTTTACGAATTGAGCACCGCTCTCTCGTCAGCTGCTCGGCTTCCATCAACAGTGAGTCTTGGGGGCGTGGTGCTTATCACGATTACTTGATCAGCTGTATGAGTGATACAGTTCAAACACGGTAACTCTCCCAGAGCCACCAGAGCCTCCAATGACTCACAAGACTCTGCACCGACTCTGCGCCGCTCCACGGGGTCCAGGTGCTTTTCAGAGTCAGGCTCCTCCTTTGGTGATGAAAACAGTGGAAAGACTTCCACACAGTTAGTTTCTGCTGCACAGGGACCTCCACACCTCCACCTCTCACAAGACTCTGCACCGACTCTGCGCCGCTCCACGGGGTCCAGGTGCTTTTGAGAGTCAGGCTCCTCCTTTGGTGATGAAAACAGTGAAAAGACTTCCACACAGTTAGTTTCTGCTGCACAGGGGCTCCCACAACTCCACCTCTCACAAGACTCTGCACCGACTCCGCGCTGCTCAGCGGGGTCCATTGCTTTTAGGAGCCAGGCTCCTCCTTTGTTGATGAAAACAGTGGAAAGACTTCCACACAGTTTCTGCTACACAGGGACTCGCACACCTCCACCTCTCACAACCCTCTGCACTGACTCTGCGCTGCTCTGTGGGGTCCAGGTGCTTTTCAGAGTTAGGCTCCTCCTTTGGTGATGAAAACAGTGGAAAGACTTCCACACAGTTAGTTCCTGCTGCACAGGGACTTGCACACCTTCACCTCTCACAAGACTCTGCACCGACTCACTTTATTGAAAGTGATTTTAGTTGGTTAATGTGCCTAAAACCCTGCAAACCTGCATGCTTCACATATTTGAATCATCTACCATATGCTTAATGATTTGCTATTTATAATGATTTGCAATTTATATAGCGCCTAAGTGCTGTACATAGAACCTATTCACATACCTAAATCATCCTAAACCAAATTTGGCACTCATTTAACGATCTCGGAAGGATGAAAGGTTGAGTTGGCTTTGCTGGGAATCAAACCAGCGGATTACACATAAATTGCACCAGCGAGCGCTCAACCCACCTAGCTTTCTTACTGGCAATGTTAATGTTGCTTAATTTGACTAAAAGTGCCTAAACATAAACCATCTCCTTCGAAACTTTGCGCATATCATGTTTTCAACTAACAAAATAAGGCCTTTAAAGCTCTTGTCATTCCGTGACAGAGCCTGCTGAATATTCACATTATGCATTTTCATGGCAGCTCTTAATGTTGCTCAATGCTCCTAAAAAGTGCCAGATCATAAACTACATGCCTCAAAGGTGTGTACACTTCATGTTTCTAACTCCCCACTCCTATGTTAAAAATTCCATAGCCTTTGGTTTCCCAACCTACCAATTATAATTAAGGGATTAATGTTGCATAATGTGCCATAAAGTGCCAAAACACACCGTGCTTTCAAACGTTAGACATATCATGTTTTCAATTGACAAAATATTCCCCGTAAAGGCCATGTCAATTTGTGACCCATCATGAACATTATTCACAGTATGCTCTTTGATGGTAGTGTTTAATATTGTTTAATGTGCTTAAAAGTGTCGAAATATCAACTATCCTACCTCCAAAACTTTGAACGCTTAATTCTTCTGACTCCTGGGGCCAGATTTTTCAAAGGTTAGCACCTTTTTTTTAATTTCTGTGCAAGAACCTGCGGCGCCAATTTCAGATTATCAGAAACCTGCGCACAGTAGCTGTAACAGTTTGTTTGTGAGGGAAAACGTTGGTGATGTGCATGTCCGCTGCAGCGTCGCCTGGGATCTTTTTGCTGCAAACCTGCAGTTTGTGATTTTTTGAAATTCTGTAGGACAAATTAGTCCACACCACTAGTATTGTTCTAAGTCGGAATGTGCTACATTCCACCACACCAGAGAGGGCGTACTGTCTCATGGCTTGATTTCAACGTTCGGCTCATATGTAGCTTAAAATGTAGTGATCGAGTGGTGAAGTTGCAGTGGTTCAATGCCATTGAGCTAACCGGGCTCCATCCACTAGCCCCCATGCCCCTGAAATGTAAGTTGAGGGGCGGGGCTTCCACACTTTCTTTTTGAAATGCAGCGAGGGGAGGGAAGCCTTTCCTGAAACTTGTGGCTTTCAAGGCTTCCCCACCTCTCTGCTTAACAAAAAGAAAGTGGGCTTCCCGTCGGATTTAAAAGAACACATAGCATTTTTGATGTCTGGTAGGATGTCAGCTCTGCAGCTCCATGCACTACCTGCACAGCTCCTCATTCGCACCAGACAATTTAATCAGAAGCGGACACTCTTGGGGGTTAATGAATACACATTCTTTATTCTATGTGTCCCTCACTCCAAGCTAAACTCCTCCTTATCCCTTTCCACTCTCCCTCTCCCCATACCCCACTCTGTTCCCAAGTGACTCCAGTGTAGGCTTCACTACCACATCACAACCCATGCCCCCTTTCTTAACAAAAAGTTCCATCTCACTCCATTTCTTCAATGAGTCTCTGGGGCCTGATTCCCGCCCTCTGTGGTCTTTCCATTTGATTCATCAGCTTTGGACTACTCCTTTCCCTTCTTGATGACCTGGACTGCTCCTCATTGGAGTCCTCTCCATCTCCTTCATAGGGGGTATTCCACTCCTGTGGACCCCAATCCTCATTGAAATTTCCTCTCATGATGATCCCAGGCATTTTCTTGAAGTATGAGGAATTTCGGGTAACCTCACTCTTTTCTCCTTTCACAGTGATGAGAGACCCTTTTACTCGAGTGACAATCAGGGTTTCTTTATCAAACGCTGCAGTGTGTTTGTGGGTCTGGATCTGGCGCACAACTACGACATAACCTACCTCCAGATCATTTTCACAAGCTTTCCTAGTTACATCCGCTCGCTCTTTCATGGCTTTCCTTGGCCCTCCTGTCCTGCTCCCTCATCTCGGGGTTTCCCGCATAGCTCTCTCCGGGAGTCATGACATGTGGAATTCTTGTGCGTGTGTTTCATCCAAACATCACCTCCGACTGTGCTTTTTCGGTCATGCTGTTGGGTGTCTTGCAATAATCACTCAGCTGTTGATATAGTATCTTCTCAACAGACTCTCCTGTCAGTCGTGCAATTTGTACATTTCTCTTGATGTTGCTCATAAAGCGTTCCACCGTTTCGTTGGCCTGCGGCCATAACAGTGTGACACGTCTGTGAGTGAAACCTATGTATTCCGCGAAAGTTCTAAAGTCCTGCCCTGTGAAAGGGGGTCCATTGTCGGATTTCACTACTCTCGGTATCCCATATGCAGCAAACATCCTGTCCAGTGCCGTTATGGTGTGACAGGTAGCGGTGGAGGGCACCAGTTGCATATCTAGGAAACAAGAGTATTTGTCCATTGCCACAAAAATATATTCCCCCCTTGCAGGGGATACAAAATTCAACTGCTATCTCATCCCATGCTTTCTCGGGCAGGTCGGTCTTGCACAGTGGCTCAGGTCGGTGTGAGAACTAATTACTGCACTTGTGGCACATTGCCGGAGCAGTGTTTCCACCTGTTCATCCAACTGTGGAAACCAGACTTTCTGCCGTAACATCCTCTTGGTGGACACGATCCCTCTGTGTCCCTCATGCGCTAGCTCTAGAATTTTCCCTTGCAATGTCCGGGAATTACTAATCAAGTTCCTTTGAGTAATAGTCCTTCTTCTGATTTGGCGAGTTGCTCCTTCACCGCCACCAGACTGTTGAGGTCTTGTTGAGCTTCGGAGCTGGCGCACACTCCAGCCTGCTTGGCCTACTTCCACAGACCGGACTCAATATATCCAAAGATGATTTGTATGGCCTGATCATTTTCCATTTCGTGAGCTATGCAGGATAGATCTACGCCCTTTGAGGTGGCCGTATGTATGATGTAGTGAATATATTGATCAGCAATGGAAGGTGTAGGAGTAGGGCTCTTACGGGGTGCCTGGATAGAAAATCAGTGGGATTATCCTTTTTCCCTGGATGGCGAATGACGATGAAGCTGTAGTTCTGCAGTCTTAGTGCCCATCGTGCGATTCTAGGGGGCATTTTTGCTTGTGGGTTCCCATATATAAAAAGCAGTGCCTGATGATCAGTGACCACTGTGAAAGGTTTCCCAAAAAGGAACAAATTAAAATGTTCACCGGCCCACACTACGGTCAGCCCCTTCTTTTTCAGCCAGCGAGTATGCTTGTTCAGTCCTCGACATACTTCTACTGGCATAGGAGACGATGTGGTGCGTCCCTTGTTCCCTGGGATAAACCTGTGTCAGTATGGCACCTAACCCCATGGGGCTGGCATCCACTACCAATTCCCTTGCAGTGTGCAAATATGCCATATCCTTGGCGTCTGCAATGCATTGTCTAATTGTCTCAAATGCCTGATGACATGCGTCAGACCATACAAACGTTGCTTGCTGTTTCTTCAGGGCCATCAAAGGCTCACTTACTAATGCAAAATCTGGTGCAGTAGCTGGCGAGTCCCACAAAGGATCTTAAATCTGATACATTGGTCGGAAGGTCTACTTCAGTCAAAGCAGCCACCTTCTCTGGATCAGGGGCCATGCCTTGTGCTGAGATAATATGCCCAAAGAAAAGAGGAGTGTGCTTCCCAAACTCTCATTTCTCCCTGTTTAGTGTTGGATGAGCCTCCTGTAGTGCCATGCACACTCTAGTAAGGGTGTTATCGTGTTGTTCTTGATTTTGTCCGGATACTAGAATGTCGTCACTGTAGTTTAAACAGTTGGGAATATGCTTTATGACATTATGTATTTCCACCTGGAAGATTTCTGCAGCTGACGAGACCCCGAAAATGAGGTGTTTGTACCTGTAAAGACCCAGATGGGTGACAAAAGTGGTTATATATCTGGACTCTTTGCTCAGTTCCACATGAAGATATCCTTTGTTAAGGTCTAGAAAATACAGTAGCACCATTTAACAGATGGATCATGTTGTTGATTCGTGGAGCTTGATGTTGTTTTCTCAATATGGCTTCATTCGGCCATCACATGTCTACACATATTCTAATGTCCTGTGAGTCCTTTTTGGGCACCAGAACTATCGGTGACACCCACAGAGTGGTGCCCACTGCAGGCTCTATGATGTCGACATCTAATAGTTTGTGTAGTTCTTCTTCGACCTGATGTTGGATATTCGCTGGAATGCGATGATAGTGTTGGGCCACTGGTGGTATCTGTAGGTCTATGTGGAGATTGATTTGACGATTTGTAGTTTTCCTAATCCTTTAAATAGAGTGCGGAATAGTTAAAGTTGCTGCTGCGCTACTGCTACCTTATGCCGGGCCTACATAGCAGCAAATGAACAGGGTGCAATCTAGAGACTTTGGACGCGCATGTGGGAGGTGGCACCTCAAACCTGGATCAGCAAGAGTCCCCCCTCTTCCCCCCTTCAGGACTCACTAAAGATGCATAATGAGGGGGGCAAAAAAAAACTCCCATGGCCCAATTTCTTCCTGCTCTGAATTACCCTATCATGGTGGGTTCCCCACATAGGGTTTCTGTTGATGTGGGAAATATTACCAGGCAGAAGAGTGCAGATGGATCTGTTTCATTAACCCATGCAGATCCAGAGGACATATTTGATCGCATGGGGTCGAACTTTGTCTCTGATGTGTCCATTCTGGCCCTGGTGGTCTCCTCAGAGCTTGCAAAATGAGTGTGCCTATCCCTGGGAGGTCGCTCAGTACAGTCTGTAATGGGAAGCCCCTTCCGACCAAGAAGGGACATGGATGACATTTAGCTCTTTAAGGCTCCCCACTTCCAGCCGGTGCCCCATTTGTCTGAGGGCAATGTGTTTCCTACGATTTGTCATAGCTCGCCAATCCTCCCTGATGCCCACAATTTCTTCAATCAGCCTGGCCCAACTTTAACACGCTGTTCATCACCGTCCTTTGATGAGAGGCCGTCTCATGATCCTAAAGAATGTATAAATACAAGACACGATTGCCAGGCTCAGGAAGAGCCAATGGTTGACACCTCTTCTTTTCCTGTTCCGTCAAGGATTTTAGATAATATGGACCGAGGTCATGATGTAAATGTGTATGACCTGAGAGCAGTACAATCAGCTTTGAAAGACTTGCATGCAAAAGTACATTTTATTGAAGGTTTTATTTTGGCTCTGAGTGCCCCTTGTGCTATTTTCAAGATCTTCTTGATTGGGGGCTCTCTGGCTGTTTCTAATTCAGTCTCTGTTTCTGTCCAAACCTCTCTGGCCGATTTTAGCATACTCCCTGTAATTTTGAAGGAGCCACCTACTGTGGATGATGTGCGCAGAGGCCACTACATAAGGTTACTGAACCTCAGGTTACTGTGATTTTAAGTAACATCCCATCGCAGCCCCCATAGGAGGTGGTGGGGAGGCAGCGCCTTCACTCAAGGTGGCTTCTGTTAATGCGTCAGTAGCGTCTGTTGAAGTTGGCTGTAGAAGGATTAAGAAAGCCAAGAATAGTAAGAAATCTAGTTTGGTGCCCCCTGTAAACAACAAAGGTTCTCTTAAATTTTCGCGATCAATCAAGGCTAAGACTGAGGTGTTTTCTGACAACCTGGATTCCCCTAATGGATTTACATTACCTTCAACCTCCTTGTTATATGTATCTGCCCCTAGGTTGGTGGGAAACCACAAGCAAGGCAAGGTTCACTCCCAGATTCAGGAGGCGGCTGCCAGTCAGTTTTGTAATGCTGAGTGTGAGGCAAATAAATAATCGCTGATTATGGGATACGTTAAACCTAAAACGGTAGTAGTGACTGCTGAAGGATTGAATGTTTCCTCTCTTTCGACATACTCAATAGAATCTGATGAGTAGGCCCTTCAGGCCTTCTTGCCGGAGGAGGATGGGCCTTTGATATAGCCTTTGGTAGTAGGTGGGGATAGGACAAGGGTTTCCTGTACTCATATGTCCCTGAACCCTGTCTTGATGAAATTGCAGCCAACTGCCTCCCCTTTGAGCCATTGAGGATGATTTCAACTACCAGTGATCAGGGAGGTACTTGCCGACAACCAATGGGCCCCGCCACTAGGTGCAGCCCCACCAACTGGGGTGCCAGCCGTGCTACTTATGCTTGAGATGTAAATTTAAGGTTAAAGAGCTTTATCTGCTAAACAGCAAATATATTTTAGCACTGTTTGGTCAAATAATAAGCCTACAATCACTTTCTTCAAAGGATATTGCCAGAGTCTTCTTTCTGGACTTTAGGTGTGTTGATATGGTCAAAATCGGTTTTTACTCCAAACTCATTCATAATCTGCCGAAGCTGAATGTTTTCTAAACATGGGCTACTCCTTGTCTGAGGATTGGTCACAGGATATTTCAAGGGGACTTATTCAGGGCAGAGATGGCAGTCCTGAGCTCAATCCACGAGAACCTCTAACAATAAATGTAAATCTGGCCACCACAAACACATCTAATGATGATCCCTCCTGGACGCTTAGCCATGTTGTGACGCACGATTGATCTCACATCATAAATTCCTTTCATGGGCATAATTCATCACAAAGGGGCTCCCGCGGAATTGCCCCGATTAGGAACATCCCATGGAACATGCGTGGGTTCTGCCATCTTCGCTCTAATAAGGACCTATGGAAAGATGGCGACCTGATTTGTATTCAAGAATCATTTATGCTTGATAGTCCTCTCTTGGAGGGATTTACTGTTGTGTATGAGTCTGCCAGGAAAGTATTAAAGGGTGTGTGTCTCCTGGCTATAATGTCGAAAATGTGTGTATGGGTCCTCCTGATATTCTAGGTTGCAAAACCACATGGTTTGATCCATCTGCAGAAGTTTTAAGAGTGCTGATTGTTTTAAATATCTATTTTAATCCTGTGTCGACTTCATTGACAGACTTACTATCATCTATTACTAATGTATTTGATTCATATTCTTTATTACCTAATGTGTGTTTTTTGATTATGGGTGATTTTAATTTGGAATGGTCAGTGGTACTGACCTGGGGAGACCAGATGCTTTTCTCAATCTGAAAGAAACAGAGGGATATTATTCTGTGTTTATCTGGACCGTTTGAATCTTGTACCCTTAAACGGGAATACCTTGGATGATGCCCCTTCCAATTATACTTGAACTGATGGCTCTTATAAATCTACCTTGGAATTTATATTTGTTTCTGCTCATATCTTCCCTAATATTAACTGCTTCAGGATTGATTCTAAGACCTGTAGTGACCACTCACTCCTCAGAGCATACTTTGGAGGGATTGGCAGAACAGATTTCCCAGACCAGATTCCTGATCCCATTGATATAAATCCTCAAAATCATGCCGTAACTTGGCATCCCAAGTTTGCATCTCGATTTAACACCAAGATTGACCACGATCTATTGGCGGGGCTCTTTGTTGTATGTGTCACTTCTCTTTTTCCCCTCATATGCTGGATGCTCTTGTAGCTCTGATTCCATCCTAGAGTCTTAGAATGGACAGAAACCGTATGGACTTTTCTCACAAGTTCAGTGTGGCGGTCTGCGCAGAAGAAGCTGAGAGGGGAAATTAAGAAAGCTCATAAATTGGGCCCTAACGCAAATATGATCATATCTAAGCTGAAGCAGACATATAGAAATTGGGCGACGGGTCATCGTGCCTTGTTACTACAAAAAGATGCAGAAGACATGATAACAGTCTTGGCCTCTAGAGATTCAGCCACTTTCTGGAGATTTATACGAGGAGGGGGAGAGTGCAATTCTCGCTGCAACACCAGCATATCCCGGGCTATCTGTGGAAGCACTATTTCAGTAATCTGTACACTGCTGTGAGTTACCCAGATGACTGCCTATATGGGACCTCTGGGGCTTTTCTGGGTACGGAGGCTTGGGAGCTGTTAGCCCTCCTAATAGCATCACTATATGATCAACGTCTAAGTCTTCAAATGCCCCTGGATCTGATGGACTTTCCAATTTAACATTAAAATCAGTGCTGCTTTGATGGGCTGAGGTGCTGTTTCAATTGTTCTGTAATGTTGTTCGGCGGGCTAGGTCCCCCTAGACCTGAAAGGATGCTATTGTGGCAGTTATCTTTAAAAAGGACGAAACGGTGGGATACTACCGCCCCATCTCCCTTTTGGAGGCTTCCTAGAAGATTTTCTCCGGCTTCGTGCTGCGTATGCCAATAAGTTGGACTCTAATCAATCAGCTTTTCACAAGAGAGCAAGCACAGCTCTGAACTTCCTTGTGATACAACTCCTGAAGAATCAGGAATTCAAATCTAAGCGTACCATGTACCTTTCTTTTCTTGATATTATCTAAGGCATTTCACTGTGGATTGAGCTAGGCTATGGGGGATGCTTAGGTCATGGGACTGTCCGGGGGCCTTGGTTCAGATGCTGGAACTTCTGCATAAAGATATCAGAATCAAGATAAGGCTGGACAAAAATGGTATGTACTTGGGGTGGATCTCTGGGGTTCGCGGGTCATGCCAGGGGTGTGTACTACCGCCCTATATAGTTTTGGAGTTAGGGCAGCATTAGAAGGTAATGGGGTTAATCCTCCGAGGCTGGGACACGTGAACATTCAGTGTCTTTTGTATGCTGATGATCTTGGGTTACTCGACTAAACTGCAATATGTCTACAGAAATCTCTAGTGTGGGCATATGATTTCTTCAGGGACCTTGGGCTGGACATCAGTGTGACCAAATCTAAAATGTTGGTTATTAACCGCAGAAAGATCTTGTCAGGCAGGTCGAATTTTGGCATGTACATTTATGGTAAGAAGTTGGAGGTGGTCGACGACTTCAGGTATCTTGGCATTGTGATTAAAATGAATCCATCAGTGTCCCTGGCTAACCAGGCCTTAAAGCTGGATGCTATCTCATCGGCTGTGCAACTTCGAGTACTGGATAGAAAAAATGGCCGCTTCTCACTATTGCCAGCACTCAAAATGTATACCCAGGTGCTAGTTCCAAGAATGTTCTATGGGGCTGAGGTTCGGGAGGTTGGTTTGGAATGGGCCAAGATGGAGTCCTTCATCTGGAAACGATTTCTGTCCCTTCCAACGAGCATTCCGTTTCCCACGGTTAGACATATTTTGGGTATTACATCACTAAGACTGATGTCTGTTGCAGAAGAATTAAAGCTGTTAATTCTGCCCAGAAAGTTATGTTAAAGCATGCCTCGATATTCCTTGGAAAGTTTTGGCTACACATAAAACTACATTTACTCCCAACCAATGACGCCTTAGGTGGTTGGTCCTCAGCTCCACCTAGTGATCGTTTGTCACTGCTGTAGACTCACTGGCGAAATCTTGAAGCACCTAATTGTCGAGTGCCTTGCCCTTAATGCTCTAAGCGAGGATGTTTTTAGGACTTATTTTATCACCCGCCCTTTGCTAACATGGGAAATGCTCTGGTGGAATTTATTAGTCAGCCCAATGATCGTCTGCAAATTAACAGGACACATTTTCTAAAGTTGCTTTCGTCTTTATTTGATATCTCTTCGATTTAACATGGTTTTTATTATTGTATTGATGATGCCTATTGATTCTGTATTAAATGTGCCTATTTGTCTGTGTCAGCATGTGTGTAAAGTTTCTCTTTTGTAAACTAATTGAAGATGAGCCATTTTTGGCCTGGTGTTCTGGATCAGACGGTCTATAAAAACACATAGGGATAGGCCCGTACTCTATACAGGGAACCATCAGATCGCAATGGATTACTACATTACAGCAGCTTCCATCCTGCCGGTCTGAAGTTGAATTTACCATGTAGCCAGTTCCTTAGGATACAGCGCAATTGCAGCAAACTGGAGGGCTTTGTACATCATGCTGAGCACTTGAAGAAAAGGTTTACAGATAGAGGCTATCCCCGGAAAATGATAAGATGCAATGTGAAAAGAGCAGTGAATACCAAAAGGGAACTGACTCTTACGAAACAGAATAGAAAAAAACAGGAAACACTTGTGTGCGTTACTACGTTTGGCCCACCAAGTGACCAGATAAAGAGAATAATCCAAAAGAATTGGCACTTGGTAAAACATCCGGGTACTTTGGATAGAAAAAAGCTTTTTTGCATTCAAGGAAAGTGCTAATTTGACTTTGGTAAAAACATACAAAAGTAACAAAAGAGACAGACGGAATGCAACCCGTCTGGGGACTACCCCCTGTGCGTGGTCACCACAAATGTGGAGTATTTGTAGCCTACAACTTTACCATCACAAAAAAATCGTTTGAACATGGAACCCTGAAATGGGAGTTGAGAGATCAAACAAACTGCAAGAGCAAATTTGTGATCTACATATTTGAATACCCGTGCAAATTGTTATATGTTATGTTATGTTACTTTGCATTTATATAGCGCCTTATGTACCATTGGTATGGTCTCAAGGTGCTGGTAGGTTGAACGCCCTGGGGAACCGAAATTCAAGTCAGTAGAGAGAATAGAGAGAGAATAGGTGTGTGTGAGCACCAGATATGTGTGCAGCTGGTGTGGCATTCATGTGATAGCTGTTTCTTAGCGGTAGGTGTGGTGGTTGAAAGATCAGGGGTATGTGTTCATTCTGGCAGGTTTTTATCCAGACTGATTCTGGCTGCGTTATGCCTGAGGAGAAAGCCTAGGCTGGAGGTTGTGTAACCAGCAGTGTTTAGTTAGAGTGATGCGAGTATGAGGCAGATGATGGTATAAGAACAGCTATACCGAATGGTGTCATAGTATCGCTGTGTTCTAGTTGAGTGGTGGTGTAAAGAAGAGAGTAAGCGTGGAGATGTGATATGGTGGTTTACATTAGGTGCTTGAGATCATGCCCACTCCAAAAGTTCCATGTACTCCATTCGTTCTCGTTTCTCCTGGGTTATCCGTTTCACCCGGTTCATCGTTTCCACCCAGTTCATTTGTTCCACTCACATACTACACTTGTTCCAAACCCATACTTCCATACTTCCTTCGTTCTAATTACATTTTTCATTTGATCGATCCACTTCACCCGTTCCATCCACATACTTCAATCGTTCTATTCAATATATTTGACCCATTTTGTGTACACGCTTCACCCGTTCCTTCCTCATACTTTACCCGTCTCATCTATATACATCGCCTGTTCTTCCAGATCCATCCTCCGTTCCTGCCACCCACTACCTGTTTCTTCCCTTTACTATATCCGTTCCTTCCAACCACTTCACCCGTTCATCCACATACATCAGCCGTTTGCTCCACGCTCGACACCCACTCCGCGCTCTACACCCGCTCCGCACTCAGCATCCACTCCTCGCTCCGCTTTCTACACCTGCTTCGCACTCTACACCCGCACCGCCCGATACACCCGCTCCGCCCTCTACACCCGCTCCACACTCTACACCAGCTCTGCACTCTACACCCGCTCCGCACTCTACACCCGCTGCGCACTCTACACCCGTTACGCGCTCAACACCCGCTCCGCACTCAACACCTGCTCCTCACTCTACATCCACTCCACACCCACACCATACTCTACATCCGCTCAACACCCTACAATGACTGAACACCACCGCACACTACGTTCGCTCAACACCCTATGTCTGTTCGAGACCATTACGCCCTACATCCTCTCAACACCTTAAATCTGTTCGACACCATACATCCACTCCACTCTATTAACCACTCAAACAACGTACCTTCGCACCACAACCTACATCTCCACCACGCTCTTATCTGTTCCACGCTCTCATCCGCTCCATGCCCTCATTCATTTTGCGCTCTCATCCGCTCTGCGCACTCTACGCACTCATTATGTGGACAAATCCATCCGGGAGGTGAGACAAAGAATATCAAAACACAGCTCGGGTATCATAAACCAGATACCCAACAAACCGTTAGTGGAACACTATAAATGCAAGGGACATACGGACAAAGATCTAGTTTGGTTTGTCACACAAGCCATAAAACCTCATCCCAGAGGTGGGGATATAGCTACACAGCTATATAAATTGAAACAATGCTGGATCTACAATCTGAATACTGTGAAACATGGCTTGAACATTTCAGCTGAATGGAACAATCTTATCTTAGCCTAAATGGTCTACTGTGATTTCACCGTAGGGGGTATAAAAAACCTGAAGATACTCAGTGGATAGTGCCAGACTAAGACTTTACTACATAAGTTGAACCATTACCTGGTTGTTAACATACATAAATTCAAGACTAGATATGATTCACATTAGTGACACTTACTTCTAAGTGGGTTTTGTGCAAATGAGGATTCCCTAAATGGTTTGTGCTCACACTAACATCACCTTTGAAACTGATTTCTAATTAGGTATTAATGATGCTAAGAGTGTTTGGGTTATTTTGCCTGCTGTCTGTAGAAACACTGACCCACAGTATCTGCTATAAGTGACAAATATATATCTATGTATGTACTAGTGCCAGATATGGCCAGATCTATGACATGAGCTATCCATAGGGTCCCGTCTTGTGAAATGCTGTTGTCTAGACATGTCTCTAAATGTGGTTTGTTCAGTTTAATGTTACAAATACAATGTATATAACAGCCTCTCCAGATAGTGAGAATCAAGACTCTTTTGCAAAGGTTGTGTTTCTATATAAAATAAAAACAAAGAGGTGATGGCTGGAAGGTTTAGAATGAATCTTAACCACTGGCAATGCTCTGGGCAACCCTCCAGACCACCGTTCTTCGCCTGCCAAGCCATTACAGAAGGGGAAAGACCATATGCAAATCAGGCTTGGACCCACCCCAAAAGGGGCAGTCCAGCCCGAACTGCTAGGCCACATCCCTTCTGCACGAGACCACAAGCATCCCCAAACATGTTTCGCCCTTGTTGGGGCTCATCAGTGAGGAGTAGCTTGGGTCTCTAGGCCCAGCAGGCACGGGACCCACGTCTAGGCATACCCGTCCCACTCGGGGTGACAAAACAAAAACAAAGAGGTGATGGCTGGAAGGTTTACAATGAATCTTAACCACTGGCAATGCTCTGGGCAACCCTCCAGACCACCGTTCTTCGCCTGCCAAGCCATTACAGAAGGGGAAAGACCATATGCAAATCAGGCTTGGCCCCACCCCAAAAGGGGCAGTCCAGCTCGAACTGCTAGGCCACATCCCTTCTGCACGAGACCACAAGCATCCCCAAACATGTTTCGCCCTTGTTGGGGCTCATCAGTGAGGAGTAGCTTGGGTCTCTAGGCACAGCAGGCACGGGACCCACATCTGGGCATACCCGTCCTACTCAGGGTGACAAAGCAAAAACAAAGAGGTGATGGCTGGAAGGTTTAGAATGAATCTTAACCACTGGCAATGCTCTGGGCAACCCTCCAGACCACCGTTCTTCGCCTGCCAAGCCATTACAGAAGGGGAAAGACCATATGCAAATCAGGCTTGGCCCCACCGCCACAGGGAACCAGGCTGCACCTCACTGAGGAGGTCCAACAAGGCCGAAACATGTCTGGGGTTTTCTGTGCAGAGGGGACCTGGCCTAGCAGTTCGGGCTGGGCTGCTACCTTCGGTGGCGGCAGCTGCTGACTGATTTGCACATGGCTGGTCCCCTTTTGCAATGGCGCAGACGGGCTAAAAAACGGTGGTGTAAAACGTTGCCCAGAGCAATTGCCAGTGGTTTAGATTAATTTGAAACCTTCCACCCATCACTTTTGTGGTCAGTTTCTATATAAAATGTTGGTCTATAGAAAGATTGTTTCCCAATTGCCTCTAGCTCAGTTAATATTACAAATATCTATGCAACTGACTTTCAAAACACTCCAATGCATCACTTGAGTTGCACCTAGTGGCCATATTGGTTCGCAGTTCTGGCTATAACTGACATAGTTAGCTCCACCATACAGCACTGACAGTACCCATGGCTATATGTTCTATATAGCCTTTTTTGAAAAGATGAGATGATTTATGTTGAAAGGATGTGGCCTCCGTAGATATAAAACCACGGAGAAGGGAGGCAATCCTGGTTGAATCTAAATGCAATGGCACATCATAGTATCACGTGCATTAATAGTAGTGCTGCTTTTACAGACCCGCGCTAAATAGCTTTTTGGGTCTTTTAAGAAATGATCCCCCTTTGATTAGAGTGAATTCGTATGGCTCTATGCCGCCCTGCAACTGGGCCTTTAAATTGGGAACTTTCTGTTGTGTCCGGTTGCTTAGTTACGAGCAACTGTGGTACGAGACTGCTGCGCAGCTTTCCCGTAAGTACTGTTATCAGGGTCCTGATATTGTGCATATTTGCTCAGGGCCAGTACCTCACTTGTCCTTATTCATTGCATTAATCTTAGACGCGAGACGAAGCACGTCGGTGTTCGTTCGTTATCTTAATAACCCGCGCCCACTACTTTATATGAGGCACAAGCTACGTAGCTATGATTCTACAGTTTGAATGCTAGTGACGGAGCATAGATGGGGGGCGCTCTCCGTCCTGCAGCATACATAGTCGGGTCTACCGCAATCACCTCATATGCGCTTTTATATAAAGCGTTTTATAGTGATGTGACAATCGATGGCCACGAGGTGTGTTGTGTGCTTCTGGCACACTTGCCGTTTGCTTCTAGACACACTAGTGGGGATATAATTTTCTATCCCGGCAATAATTAATTTTGTATTCTCTTGTTCTTTTGCTAAATCATTCTAGCATTAATTAGTTCCATTACAATATCAGGGACAGCATGCTCACTATACCAATCTTGTTTATTCATGGATCCTCATTCCCATTGTTGGGTTTACATCGGATCTCCACGCCTAGAGTCATTCGTGGCTGCATACTTGATCACAGATAGGATTGTTTTGCCGGATGTGGTCTAAACAAATGGATTTTGTACCTCTATACAGGTATGATAAACCGAAATGATACTTTACTTTTCAGAGCTGTGCCATAGTGCTCCCCCAATCTTTGAACTTCGCCGGTAATAGGCATTCCCACCAGTAACAAGATGGGACAGGCCTCCACGAAATAAGGTATGGAGCCACTCCATTTAGTGCTTGTACAACCCCATAGACGCATTTTCTCGTCCATTTAAAAGAAATCAGTCACCTCCCTAACCCTCCTCTTTGTCTTCCCCTTCAGACACATTAGACACATTTCTTGTGTACCTGAGAATCACGCTATCGTCCTGATGAAGGCCGCTAATCTAATTCACCTCAGTGGGTGACAAGACGGCCGAAACACACCATGTCGACCTTCCTATGCAGCAACCATCATCACTGCTTTAATTAAGGACAGGCCTTACACAACAAAGGAAATTAATTACTATTATGACATTGGCCCTCATTCCGAGTTTGGAGGAAATTACAGGTTATTACCGGCATGGCGCAAATAGCGTGTCCGAGCTGGCAATAGACGTCGAAAAGCAGCCTATTACGACTTTGCGGACACGAGCTTTGCGCCATGCCGGTAACATACCTAGCGCCATGCCGCAAAAGGGCCCCAAAAAGCCCTTACTGGCATTGAACGCACCGTACATAACACTACCACCATAGAGCAAAGCGGCAATAGCGTTGACCGTAAATAGCGGTGACTGTAATCAGCAGTCACCGCTATTTACGGTCACCGTTAAATAGCGGAACCGGAAACAGCGTCATCGCACAGGAACTGGAAGGAGCACGGCGGCCATCTTTAAAAACACAATCCATTGCCATCCTCACCGCACGGACCCGGAGCCATCCAGTGAATACAGACATCTACCATCCACACCGCCATCATGCCGAAAGCACCAAAAAAGGGAGCTGCCCGCCTGAGGAAGGAGCGCTTTACCCCGGATGAGCTCCAGATCATGGTGGACACTCTCCACGAGCATTCGGACACCGTTTTTAGCGGTGACATGCGGAGGGTGACGATTGTAAAGAAGAAGGAGATCTGGGCCATGGTAGCACAGAAGGTGAGACCATGGGCAACACCCCCGCACCACCAAGGACTGCCGAAAACGGTGGGATGACCTACGGCTGAGGGTGCGGAGCATCCTCTCCGCCAACAGAAGGCAGGCCCTGGAGACAGGAGGAGGGCCAGGTTCCCCCATCAAATTGATGCCATGGGAGGAGACGTGTACGGCCACGATTGGCCCAGAAGCCATTGAAGGGGTTGGCGACATGGAGTGAGGGGCAACGTCATCCGTCGATGGAAGTGAGTGTCCAAAGTCAATACTGAGAACGCATTTGTAATGAAAGTCTGTACTGCCAAGGGCTGGCCAAGGTGTTACGTCATGGTTGGCCAAACCTCCCCATCCCCTTTCAATATTGCCGAAACAAGTGAGACCCAGGCAGATGCCAGAAGCAGGGCTGTAACCCATATGGCACATACCACACGAAGAGGCCTATTCTGTGAGGCACACAGGACAGGTGATGTAAACAATGTGCATGGAAGCCAGCACAGCACCCGGCCAACATGAGTGACCCTGACATATGCATGCATGTACCATCCAAGCATGGATCAATGTGCCGCTCACCACCCAAATGGAGACTACCCACTAGAATCCCATTGTGATATTGTACGTATGTCCAAATGCAGATTCTAAAACCATCGCTCATGCCGTCTCTCTCTTCCACCCCCACACGCAGCGAGCATGACAGCGAGGACCAGGCAGCCAACCGGCCCAGTACCTCCAGGTGCCAAGCCAGGGACCGCCGTCTACCTGTAAGCAGGAAGGCACCGCAAGCCACACCGACGGCTCCTTCAGGGCCCATGGAGGGTGCACAACCCCCACCCCCACCCCTACCCCAGCATGCACTGACGCAGGACACATGCCCCACGCTGCACACTGAGGAGACCAGTGTGGCTGGGGAGGATGCAGCCACGGGCTCCCTGGATGTCCATGACAGCCCCTCATCTGTATGCGTAGCCACTGAGGAGGACACTGATGTGAATGTCCACACCCCTGATCCCCAATCCAATCCCCGGGTGTCATACAGCGACTCCGGTGAGAGCGATACACCAGGGCATACAGGGCAAGGAGCCACACTGGAACATGCCAGTCCTGTATCCACCTCCCTTACCGAAGCAACGGCAATCCATGCAAGCCCAATTCCCAGCGGGCCAACCACATCTGCCACATTAGCCATGGATGCAGAGCGCTCGGAGCAGCTCACAGGCCTCATTAATGAGTTCATCCGAGACAATCGGGAGTCCAGGGAGGAGTGTTGCAATGAACTCAGGGCACTGGGTGAGGTCATCACAAGCAGCACGAACCGGCTCTGCGAGGTCCTTGGCCGGATTGCAGATGCCCTGCAGGCTGCACCTCCTGCACGACAGCCCCAGCAGGAGGACACACATTCTCAAAGCTCCTCCACCCAGACCAGCCCGCTCTGTTGCTCACAGCGTACATTGAGCCGCCATGACATGGATCCCCCTGGCTCTGGGAGCGCACATTGACAATGCTGGCATACACGTGTGGCCTATGTTGTCCTTATGGGACTAGTGTGGGGTTGTTGTGGGGGGAGGGGGTGTGGGGTGAGGGTGTGTTTGGGAGTTGTGGGGGGAGGGGGAGGCGGTGAGGGTGTGTTTGGGAGTTGTGGGGGGAATGCATAGTGTACATGTATCCCCACACCCAGTGCCCGATGTCCTGACATCCTCACACCCTCTGCTGACTTGTGTGTCAGAAATATTGTCCGATCAATGATTGCCGCACGGCACGTCCCTCCTGTGCATCGGCACCGTGATGCTGTCCTGCCACTTCTTCCTCCTCCCGCCCTTCATCATCATCAGGTGGTTGCAGCTCCATGCCAGGGGACAGCGGTACGTTCCGATGGATGCACATTCGGAATGACCCCCATTGTGCAGCATTACACATGCCATGGTGATCTTGGCCACTTTCTCATGCCTGTAGATAAGTGCCCCACCCGACCGGCTGAGCCAACGAAATCGTGCCTTCAACAGGCCAAAGGTCTGCTCAATCACAACACGTGTACGGGAATGGGAACGATTGTAGTCCTCCTCGTGCCTGTTCTGTGGGTTTGGGACAGGACTCATGAGCCACGCCTTCAAGGGATAGCCACCATCACCTGCATGAGAGGGGAATGAAGGTAAGTGTTTGTACATTCATGGCAGACAACTGTACTAGTCTTACATGGCAGCAGGTAACTTCTGCCCATGCGCACATGTCCCTGGATGCATTGGCCCAATTTCTGACCCTGCTATGTGTACTGTGCAATGGGATGATGGAGTGGGTAGCATCCTCAGGATGGTGTATGGTGTGCACCCACATCTTGTTGCCCGTGCATCGTATATGCATGCAGCAGTGTTGGAGTGTGATCATTGCTGTGTTGTGTTCTGTGAGATTTGGTATTAGGGAGTGTTGGCTGTTGTCAGTAGCACATTCTTACCACGCTGTGGTATCCCTGTTAGGCTCAGTTCAATGCACTCCCAGGGATGACTCTCCGGTGGGGTGATATGCTGGAGGCAGCGACATAGTGAATATGCAGTGCATATTGCTAGATGCCCTTACGGTGTGTGAGGGCCGCCGATGAGTGGTGCATGTGTTGTGGGATGTGGCCTGGTCACCTTTTGGTCATGTAGTGTTAGGTGTCGGCCTTACTTCATCACTGTGGGATTTGGTAGTCATGTGCCGTTTCACTGGCTCTGGGGCACAGTGTTCGGTGAGGTGCTCATCGTGCACTGGCGTCATTTCCACCCAGGTGGAGTAAGCATCTCCCCCCCATTCCCACCCAGCTGGAGTATGCAGGCACCCACCTCATAACCCTGATGCACTGCCATGGGCCAGTCAGGCAACTCACCAAGCAGCCAGGCACGTCGTCCAGCATGTTGCTCCATGTAGCGTGGTAGCGTGGTGTGCCGCAGGACCGAGTCATGAGTTGATCCTGGATAACAGGCACAGCAATGTGTGATGATCTTGCTTGCGTTGCATACCATCTGCATGTTGTTGGAGTGGTATTGCTTGCGTTTGCAATACGCCACCTCCATGGCATGCGGGACCACCAACTCCACGTGGGTGCAGTCGAGGGCACCGATACAATTTGGCATGCCTCCCAGTGCATGGAAGGCACATTTTGTATCGCATATCTCCTGGGGAGATATGGCCCAGCAGGCACGGGACCCACGTCTCGGCATACCCGTCCCACTCGGGATGACAAAGCAAAAACAAAGAGGTGATGGCTGGAAGGTTTAGAATGAATCTTAACCACTGGCAATGCTCTGGGCAACCCTCCAGACCACCGTTCTTCGCCTGCCAAGCCATTACAGAAGGGGAAAGACCATATGCAAACCAGGCTTGGCCCCACCCCAAAAGGGGCAGTCCAGCCCGAACTGCTAGGCCACATCCCTTCTGCACGAGACCACAAGCATCCCCAAACATGTTTCGCCCTTGTTGGGGCTCATCGGTGAGGAGTAGCTTGGGTCTCTAGGCCCAGCAGGCACGGGACCCACGTCTGGGCATACCCGTCCCACTCGGGGTGACAAAGCAAAAACAAAGAGGTGATGGCTGGAAGGTTTAGAATGAATCTTAACCACTGGCAATGCTCTGGGCAACCCTCCAGACCACCGTTCTTCGCCTGCCAAGCCATTACAGAAGGGGAAAGACCATATGCAAATCAGGCTTGGCCCCACCGCCACAGGGAACCAAGCTGCACCTCACTGAGGAGGTCCAACAAGGCCGAAACATGTCTGGGGTTTTCTGTGCAGAGGGGACCTGGCCTAGCAGTTCGGGCTGGGCTGCTACCTTCGGTGGCGGCAGCTGCTGACTGATTTGCACATGGCTGGTCCCCTTTTGCAATGGCGCAGACGGGCTAAAAAACGGTGGTGTGGAACGTTGCCCAGAGCAATTGCCAGTGGTTTAGATTAATTTGAAACCTTCCACCCATCACTTTTGTGGTCAGTTTCTATATAAAATGTTGGTCTATAGAAAGATTGTTTCCCAATTGCCTCTAGCTCAGTTAATATTACAAATATCTATGCAACTGACTTTCAAAACACTCCAATGCATCACTTGAGTTGCACCTAGTGGCCATATTGGTTCGCAGTTCTGGCTATAACTGACATAGTTAGCTCCACCATACAGCACTGACAGTACCCATGGCTATATGTTCTATATAGCCTTTTTTGAAAAGATGAGACGATTTATGTTGAAAGGATGTGGCCTCCGTAGATATAAAACCACGGAGAAGGGAGGCAATCCTGGTTGAATCTAAATGCAATGGCACGTCATAGTATCACGTGCATTAATAGTAGTGCTGCTTTTACAGACCCGCGCTAAATAGCTTTTTGGGTCTTTTAAGAAATGATCCCCTTTGATTAGAGTGAATTCGTATGGCTCGATGCCGCCCTGCAACTGGGCCTTTAAATTGGGAACTTTCTGTTGTGTCCGGTTGCTTAGTTACGAGCAACTGTGGTACGAGACTGCTGCGCAGCTTCCCCGTTAGTACTGTTATCAGGGTCCTGATATTGTGCATATTTGTCTCAGGGCCAATACCTCACTTGTCCTTATTCATTGCATTAATCTTAGACGCGAGACGAAGCACGTCGGTGTTCGTTCGTTATCTTAATAACCCGCGCCCACTACTTTATATGAGGCACAAGCTACGTAGCTATGATTCTACAGTTTGAATGCTAGTGATGGAGCATAGATGGGGGGCGCTCTCCGTCCTGCAGCATACATAGTCGGGTCTATCGCAATTACCTCATATGCGCTTTTATATAAAGCGTTTTATAGTGACGTGACAATCGATGGCCACGAGGTGTGTTGTGTGCTTCTGGCACACTTGCCGTTTGCTTCTAGACACACTAGTGGGGATATAATTTTCTATCCCGGCAATGATTAATTTTGTATTCTCTTGTTCTTTTGCTAAATCATTCTAGCATTAATTAGTTCCATTACAATATCAGGGACAGCATGCTCACTATACCAATCTTGTTTATTCATGGATCCTCATTCCCATTGTTGGGTTTACATCGGATCTCCACGCCTAGACTCATTCGTGGCTGCATACTTGATCACAGATAGGATTGTTTTGCCGGATGTAGTCTAAACAAATGGATTTTGTACCTGTATACAGGTATGATAAACCGAAAGGTTACTTTACTTTTCAGAGCTGTGCCATAGTGCTCCCCCATTCTTTGGACTTCGCCGGTAATAGGCATTCCCACCAGTAACAAGATGGGACAGGCCTCCACGAAATGAGGTATGGAGCCACTCAATTTAGTGCTTGTACAACCCCATAGACGCATTTTCTCGTCCATTTAAAAGAAATCAGTCACCTCCCTAACCCTCCTCTTTGTCTTCCCCTTCAGACACATTAGACACATTTCTTGTGTACCTGAGAATCACGCTATCGTCCTGATGAAGGCCGCTAATCTAATTCACCTCAGTGGGTGACAAGACGGCCGAAACACACCATGTGGACCTTCCTATACAGCAACCACCATCACTGCTTTAATTAAGGACAGGCCTTACACAACAAAGGAAATTAATTACTATTATGACATTGGCCCTCATTCCGAGTTTGGAGGAAATTACCGGTTATTACCGGCATGGCGCAAATAGCGTGTCCGAGCTGGCAATAGACTGCGAAAAGCAGCCTATTACGACTTTGCGGGCACGAGCTTTGCGCCATGCCGGTAACATACCTAGCGCCATGCCGCAAAAGGGCCCCAAAAAGCCCTTACTGGCATTGAACACACCGTACATAACACTACCGCCATAGAGCAAAGCGGCAATAGCGTTGACCGTAAATAGCGGTGACTGTAATCAGCAGTCATCGCTATTTACGGTCACCGTTAAATAGCGGAACCGGAAACAGCGTCATCGCACAGGAACTGGAAGGAGCACGGCGGCCATCTTTAAAAACACAATCCATTGCCACCCTCACCGCACGGACCCGGAGCCATCCAGTGAATACAGACATCTACCATCCACACCGCCATCATGCCGAAAGCACCAAAAAAGGGAGCTGCCCACCTGAGGAAGGAGCGCTTTACCCCGGATGAGCTCCAGATCATGGTGGACACTCCCCACGAGCATTCGGACACCGTTTTTAGCGGTGACATGCGGAGGGTGACGATTGTAAAGAAGAAGGAGATCTGGGCCATGGTAGCACAGAAGGTGAGCGCCATGGGCAACACCCCCCGCACCACCAAGGACTGCCGAAAACGGTGGGACGACCTACAGCTGAGGGTGCGGAGCATCCTCTCTGCCAACAGAAGGCAGGCCCTGGAGACAGGAGGAGGGCCAGGTTCCCCCATCAAATTGATGCCGTGGGAGGAGACGTGTACGGCCACGATTGGCCCAGAAGCCATTGAAGAGGTTGGCGACATGGAGTGAGGGGCAACGTCATCCGTCGATGGAAGTGAGTGTCCAAAGTCAATACTGAGAACGCATTTGTAATGAAAGTCTGTACTGCCAAGGGCTGGCCAAGGTGTCACGTCATGGTTGGCCAAACCCCCCCATCCCCTTTCAATATTGCCGAAACAAGTGAGACCCAGGCAAATGCCAGAAGCAGGGCTGTAACCCATATGGCACATACCACACGAAGAGGCCTATTCTGTGAGGCACACAGGGCAGGTGATGTAAACAATGTGCATGTGAGCCAGCACAGCACCCGGCCAACATGAGTGACCCTGACATATGCATGCATGTACCATCCAAGCATGGATCAATGTGCCGCTCACCACCCAAATGGAATCTACCCACTGGAATCCCATTGTGATATTGTACGTATGTCCAAATGCAGATTCTAAAAACATCGCTCATGCCGTATCTCTCTTCCACCCCCACAGGCAGCGAGCATGACAGCGAGGACCAGGCAGCCAAACGGCCCAGTACCTCCAGGTGCCAAGCCAGGGACCGCCGTCTACCTGTAAGCAGGAAGGCACCGCAAGCCACACCACCGGCTCCTTCAGGGCCCATGGAGGGTGCACAACCCCCACCCCTACCCCAGCCTGCACTGGCGCAGGACACATGCCCCACGCTGCACACTGAGGAGACCAGTGTGGCTGGGGAGGATGCAGCCACGGGCCCCCTGGATGTCCATGACAGCCCCTCATCTGTATGCGTAGCCACTGAGGAGGACACTGATGTGAATGTCCACACCCCTGACCCCCAATCCAATCCCCGGGTGTCATACAGCGACTCCGGTGAGAGCGATACACCAGGGCATACAGGGCAAGGAGCCACACTGGAACATGCCAGTCCTGAATCCACCTCCCTTACCGAAGCAACGGCAATCCATGCAAGCCCAATTCCCAGCGGGCCAACCACATCTGCCACATTAGCCATGGATGCAGAGCGCTCGGAGCAGCTCACAGGCCTCATTAATGAGTTCATCCAAGAAAATCGGGAGTCCAGGGAGGAGTGGTGCAATGAACTCAGGGCACTGGGTGAGGTCATCACAAGCAGCACGAACCGGCTCTGCGAGGTCCTTGGCCAGATTGCAGATGCCCTGCAGGCTGCACCTCCTGCACGACAGCCCCAGCAGGAGGACACACATTCTCAAAGCTCCTCCACCCAGACCAGCCCGCTCCGTCGCTCACAGCGTACATTGCGCCGCCATGACATGGATCCCCCTGGCTCTCGGAGCGCACATTGACAATGCTGGCATACACGTGTGGCCTATTTTGTCCTTATGGGACTAGTGTGGGGTTGTTGTCGGGGTAGGGGGTGCGGGGTGAGATTGTGTTTGGGAGTTGTGGGGGGAGGGGGAGGGGGTGAGGGTGTGTTTGGGAGTTGTGGGGGGAATGCATAGTGTACATGTATCCCCACACCCAGTGCCCGATGTCCTGACATCCTCACACCCTCTGCTGACTTGTGTGTCAGAAATATTGTCCAATCAATGATTGCCGCACGGCACGTCCCTCCTGTGCATCGGCACCGTGATGCTGTCCTGCCACTTCTTCCTCCTCCCGCCCTTCATCATCATCAGGTGGTTGCAGCTCCATGCCAGGGGGCAGGGGTACGTCCCGATGGATGCACATTCGGAATGACCCCCATTGTGCAGCATTACACATGCCATGGTGATCTTGGCCACCTTCTCATGCCTGTAGATAAGTGCCCCACCCGACTGGCTGAGCCAACGAAATCGTGCCTTCAACAGGCCAAAGGTCTGCTCAATCACAACACGTGTACGGGTATGGGAACGATTGTAGTCCTCCTCGTGCCTGTTCTGTGGGTTTGAGACAGGGGTCATGAGCCACGCCTTCAAGGGATAGCCACCATCACCTGCATGAGAGGGGAATGAAGGTAAGTGTTTGTACATTCATGGCAGACAACTGTACTAGTATTACATGGCAGCAGGTAACTTCTGCCCATGCGCACATGTCCCTGGATGCATTGGCCCAATTTCTGACCCTGCTATGTGTCCTGTGCAATGGGATGATGGAGTGGGTAGCATCCTCAGGATGGTGTATGGTGTGCACCCACATCTTGTTGCACGTGCATCGTATATGCATGCAGCAGTGTTGGAGTGTGATCATTGCTGTGTTGTGTTCTGTGAGATTTGGTATTAGGGAGTGTTGGCTGTTGTCAGTAGCACATTCTTACCACGCTGTGGTATCCCTGTCAGGCTCAGTTCAATGCACTCCCAGGGATGACTCTCCGGTGGGGTGATATGCTGGAGGCAGCGACATAGTGCATATGCAGTGCATATTGCTAGATGCCCTTACGGTGTGTGAGGGCCGCCGATGAGTGGTGCATGTGTTGTGGGATGTGGCCTGGTCACCTGTTGGTCATGTAGTGTTAGGTGTCGGCCTTACTTCATCACTGTGGGATTTGGTAGTCATGTGCCGTTTCACTGGCTCTGGGGCACAGTGTTCGGTGAGGTGCTCATCGTGCACTGGCGTCATTTCCACCCAGGTGGAGTAAGCATCTTCCCCCCATTCCCACCCAGCTGGAGTATGCAGGCACCCACCTCATAACCCTGATGCACTGCCATGGGCCAGTCAGGCAACTCACCAAGCAGCCAGGCACGTCGTCCAGCATGTTGCTCCATGTAGCGTGGTAGCGTGGTGTGCCGCAGGACCGAGTCATGAGTTGATCCTGGATAACGGGCACAGCAATGTGTGATGATCTTGCTTGCATTGCATACCATCTGCACGTTGATGGAGTGGTATTGCTTGCGTTTGCGATACGCCACCTCCATGGCATGCGGGACCACCAACTCCACGTGGGTGCAGTCGAGGGCACCGATACAATTTGGCATGCCTCCCAGTGCATGGAAGGCACATTTTGTATCGCATATCTCCTGGGGAGTCTGTGGTAGGGATATGTAGTCCCTTGTGTGCTTGAGGAGGGCATCCAGCACTTGGTTCAGTATCCGGGAAAATAAGGGTTGTGATATGCCATGCATGTGCCCCACTGTGTGCTGGTAGGTGCCTGTGACAAGGAAGTGGAGCACAGACGCTACCTTCAGTGGAGGGGGGATGGCGGTGCGTATTTCTATGAGGCTCACTATGTCGTCATGTATCAGGTCCACTATGGTGGTGATGGTGTCACGGTCATGCCGGTACAGGGTGTGGATCTGCTCTGGTGTTATGTTGTAGGGGTGGCTCTGATGCGAGGGATTTGGGGGCTGCCGGCTTGGTAACGGTGGCTGCACTTGTGGGGCATGCTGGGCCTGTCTCACCCTCCTTCTCCTGTGTATCCTCTGTGGTGGGGGATGTGGTTGTTGTTGCTGTTGTTGCTGTCTTGCAAACAGGGCCTGCAGCTCCAGTAATGCTACTACTATTGGTATCATCTTGGTGTGGGAGGGGGTGTGGTGGGTGGGTGTGCTCCCTTTGTGCTGTGCCAGACTCCATTGCCTCCACCTGTGCTGATTGTGTGCACCTTTAGCTCTTGGAAACACTGCTCAGGGTTCTTAACACCTTCTCGGAGATGCCGGTATTTACTCCATGCCAGTAAGGTACTTTTCGGGCTTCAGGAGGCCGTTATTTGCATGTCCGCATTACTTGGGATCAGCTCCAGTCTACGGCATGCCGCTAATATCGGCATGGTGTGTCGCTCGCGCGACCCTAGACTGCTATTTACGGCATCGTACTTTACGGTGCCGTAAATAGCGGTCTGGTTGGTCAGAATAGTCCGTAGCGGTAAGCGATGCCGGTAATCCTTTACCGGCATCGTTTTTCCCTTACCTCCAACCTCGGAATGACCCCCATTGTAACCTAATAGTGTTCGGATTTTGTGTCTAATACAAATGATATGTTGTTTTTTACTGTAGAGAATTTTATGTTGAAGGCTTTTGGGCTTTTTGGGGTGTATCAATGAACTGTTTTTGAAGACGTGTTCCCTATCAAAAAAAAGAAAGATGTTTACGAGATTGGTTAGTATTGAAAGAATAAAATAGATTGTTTATGAAATATTGAAGTGTGTTGAGTACTGTCCAGAAAAAAACTAATTAGAGGGGAGTGTGACAAAATACAGCCTTGACAATTCTCTGTTTATTCTGCTGTAAACCCATCCATTAGTTTATAAAAAATGTGATGGCGAATCGGGTGCGCCCAGTCCAAAAAAGCTTTTACATATCACACATGGTGCATAGTAGCAGCTCAGGCTTTTCAGAAATGGAAAACCATCATCTACTTTTTCCACTGATGCAAGTTATTTTCGCAGTAATCTCTCCATAAATTTGGGCTGATTTCACACTAATTTTGCAGTCATTTTTAGGTAATTTCACACAAGAAAAAAGGGGGTGGTCACAAAAAAATACATGCTCCAAAGCCCGATTCATGGAATTATCTGCGCGTAAAACGCAGATTTGTACGCCATTCTGCCCGAAAATCACCATACCTCAAACAGCGCTTTTCAGGCAGAATGGCGCGCAAATCTGTGTTTTACGATAATTCCATGAATCAGGCTAAAAGTGGGGCATTTTGGAAAATATGTAAATTTTATGTCGAGGACCATCAACATTAGTATTTACATCCTGTTGTGTCCCTTGCTTGAAATGTTACAAAACAGAGTTTAAAAGTAAGGACTAAAACCAAGCGAAATTGCTTTTACTCTCCATTTTTACTCTCCCTTTTAAAAAATGCAAATGCCACCTGCAAATGATGCTTTGCAGATAGCATTTACAATCGATTCCTATGTAATCTGAATACCTTTATTAGGTGATAAAAAACAGTCAGGTGCCATAATATCTACTGGTTTAACGCCTGCAGGGCAGCAGTGAAAACTGTTTACATAGACATTTCCCATAATTCTAATGCTAATAACATTTGAATCTGTTGATGGATTTGGGTACAATTTACAGATATAAACGTTTGTCATACATCCTTCCAAACTGGACATTCTGGAGAAAGGTGTTCACAAGATGGAAAAGTTATTAAGAAAACCAAAACATTTTGATTTCCGCCTACTCCCTTTCATTTTCTCATAAAAAAGTGCTTTGATTGAACACCAATACAGGGAAAACCATTGAAAGGATTTCAACCAAATATGAAACAACTTGGGCTCAAAGCGTGGCATATGTGCCTTTAATTGGTTTGGGGTAAATCTGAAAAGTCGTTTTTAAAATATTAGAAAGGGAAGGGGGGCCCTCTGCCCCCGAAAAACGTCTAAATAAATCACATGGTGCTTTGCAACTGAGCAATGGAAGAGGGTCAGGGAGGTGAGTGGAGTGACCTAGGAAAGAGGAGGGGGGCACATGGTGAGTGACAGGGAGGATGGGGGAAGTCGTTTTAACTTTCAGGCTTTTTCCTGTTACTCAGGAATCACAAATGTTACATTACTGTGGGAATCAGCATATTCAGTATTGCCGCGAGAATATTATCTAGAATGTTGTCTGTGGTAATGAAGGACAGCAGCAAA
Source organism: Ambystoma mexicanum (assembly GCF_040938575.1). NCBI lineage: Eukaryota > Metazoa > Chordata > Amphibia > Caudata > Ambystomatidae > Ambystoma > Ambystoma mexicanum. The sequence goes on along the minus strand of NC_090927.1, from coordinate 579,121,458 downwards.
TTAGTTAGAGGGATAAATGATTGTGGGAATAAGGAAGAAGAGGGGGTGAAAGGGGTATATGGTGAATTACTTAGGTACTAGGGAGGGGAGTTTGGCCCTGTAGAACCTATAGTATTATAAAAACAGTTTTTCACTGAATATTAGGTGTTTTAAACACGTAATATTCAGTGAAAAACTTTAGTTAAGAAAGAGTTAAGGTGATCTGATTTATTACAACAAAACCCTTGAAATTCAGTGGGTGTGGGAAGTGAAGAGTACCTTAACTCTGCGTCCCCCAGTTGCAAAGCCAATGAGCACATCCATCAAATCAAAGAAGGGATTCAAAATGAGATGCAACGTGATACCATGGGGGACAGCAACAGGGCTATGCCCAGTTAAGGTGCTCATCACTTCCCACAAACGCAGAAGCTCAAGGATTTTGTTGCAATAAATCGAATCCCCTTAACTCTCTCTTAAATTAATTTTATTTACTGAATATATATACACATATTGAGAGAGAGAGAGAAAGAGAGAGAAAGAGAGCAAGAAAGAGAGAGAGAGAAAGAGAGCAAGAAAGAGAGAGCAAGAAAGAGAGAGAGAGAGAGAGAGAGAGAGAGAGATATGATAAGGCAAAATGATTTTTACTAGTAACAACGCAAACAAATGAGATGCTCACTGAACAAGGGCTGACTGATAATATTGTATTTTGGACACAAATGGCAGCTGAGATTTGGATAGAGTGGCAGCAAGTCTCAGAGGGTTTTGTCATGCCCATCTCTGAGGATTTGGTAATGCACATCAGTTTAGAAAGGCAAATCGATAACATAATACAGCATTGGCCCACATACAGATGTGCGCTACCAGACAGTTTGCATAACGGTTTCTTACAACATATGGTTTCCAAACAGCAGTTAGGGGTTGCAATTACTACCCTTTTGTAACAGATATGAAAATCAGAATAACAACAGATGAATACCAAATAAGGCAAAGGTAGAAAACAGTGAGCTGTGATGTCAGGTTGCTGGGGCAGGCATGACTTGCCAGGCCTCAAGTGGGTGCCCTATGCAGAAATTGTTGACAAAAAAAGGGCCTTAGTGAAAGCATATGATTATTCTGCCACCATAGATAGATAGATAGATAGATAGATAGATAGATAGATAGATAGATAGATAGATAGATAGATAGATATGTATATGGGTTAAGTGTAAAAAAAGACGGGACTATGTTTGTTTGTTTATTTATTTGATAATGCGCGCCAAACCCATTAGGTAGCCGGGCGCAGTAGAGGTCAAGACAGCTTAAACTTGGTTACATAATGTGTACAAAGAAGCATATAGTGGTTACATAATGTTTACAAAGAAGGATATAATATACAAAAACAGTTTGAAGATAGGCTGCCAGGATAGTTACAGTGGTATACAGAGGGAAAGCAAGTTAAGAGACAAGCAGCAGAGACATGCCTGGAACTAACAGGCATTTGTTCGTAGCCATTTAATTATATTGAGTCTAAATTTAGGATATGGTTGTTCCTTTCTGAGGGCGTGCGGTAGTGTGTTCTAAGTTTGTGCTGCGATAACTGGGAAGCTAGATCATCCCGCTGTGGCACGTTTAAATCTAGGCGTTTCCAGGGTGTGGCCATTGGCTGTTCTCGTTAGGCGTGTGGACGATCTTCTATTTATCCTTTCAGCAGGGTAGGGTGGGGCCAAGTTGTTTAAGCATTTGGAAGTGAGGGAGGCTGTTTTTTTAGAAGAATCCTGTCAGATATTTTTAGCCAATGAACCTCTCTTCTAGCATTGGAGATGTGTTCTCTCCTGGGGATATTCAGTGCTGCTCTTAGGGCATTATTTTGCATTATTTGTATTTTTCGATGATATTTTTGTTGGCACCTGAGTAGAGTGCCTTGCAATAGTCTAATCTCGACATTACAAGGGCATTGGCGAGGGTGATGCAACTCGAGGTAGAGAGGAATGGTCTGCAAGCTCGGATAAGCTTACAGGTGTAAGCTGTGGAGGATGAGAGTGAGTTGACTTGTTTCTTCAGTGAGAGAGTGGCATCAAGATAGAAGCCTATTGTTTTGACCACTGGCATCACCTTGATGAGATTGTTGTCGATATTGAAGGCGGTATAGTTAGGGCTAAGTTTATTTATGTTAGTTTCAGAGCCCAGGATTAGTATCTCAGTTTTTTCATCATTCAGGCAGAGGCCATGTGATGCCATCCATGCCTGAATGAGGAGGTATACTCTATTTACTAAGGCTGTGTCCTCCAAAAAGTTGCCCGATAGGGGAATGAGGATCTGGGTATCATCTGCATAATTTGTGTAGGTGATACCTAGTCTGCCCAATTTGTCGAACAAAGGCTTTAATGACCTGAACTGCATTCTGGTACACCTGTGTCCCCTGTGGCTCAGAGAGTTGTGGCAGTTTCATCGACCTGTGGCTTTACCCTTTACAGCCTGGGCAAATGTGCAGTGTTTTCTTTTTCCAGGGGGATTGTGCCCTCCCTTGGGCAGTGGTACTAGAACTGTGCAGCCTGCTTCTTGCTCCTACCCTGTGTTTACATTACTCCGCAACTGCTATGTGATCTCAGAATTGAAGTCCAGAGGGACCCAGGAGAGACAGGTAAGAGGTGTGGCAAGGGTGGAAGTAAGGGAACACCAATTGCCTTTACCTGTGCAAGAATGCCATTAGCTTGCCCGCCTGCACCTGTCTCTGCCATTCAAATGTGCCCATCCACAACATCACTCACCCCACCACAATAGTCTAACAGTCTCAGGGACACAGTACTCTCCTCTTGACACAGTAGCCAAATTCTCACTGATCTATAGGACCCAGTATGCTTCCTGGCACACTTTACATCTAAGCATAGTCAAAATGCTTCTTAGAAACTCCCAGGGATATAATGTCCAGCTCACTTCCAGGGCTATATTGCCAGATAACTGCCACAATATATATAATACCCAGCTCCCTGCCAGTCATGTAAGGCCCACCTCACTCCTTTAGGGACATAGCTGGGCTAACAGCTCAAGCACACCATCTTTTTCCAGGGACATTGGTTTGATAGCCCATTTGGTCTGACTCAGCCATTCAACCGCCTGAGGTTGATAAATTGAATAGTACAATTAGGTAATAAATGTGATTATTGCTGCTATTAGACGCCGATCTGCATGATGCACTATATAAAACACCAATTTATTATAAGCATCCTGATTTTCTTTTTGCAGCCAAAACCAGAGTCTCACCCTTGACTTGGCTTTCCCCCTCCTTTGGACAATGCTCTGGAATGAAGCCTGCTTCTCATCAGATCTCATGCCACTCAGCTCTCAGGTCTCTTCTGCTTTCCTCCTTTTATCCTTTTGGCCTTTTGTTCTTTCTGACAGCTTCTGAGAACTGCAATGAATCTCAAAAATGGCTCATTGGGCTTCATTACATGTTTGGTGGTAATTTGACAGTAAATCAACCGAATTACTGCCAAACTCATTTACCATTATTGCCACTTGATCATGTGTGTTTACCACAGGATTACAAGCGGTGGAAGGGTGGTGTTAATGCCCATCTGTAATTCTGCCATGGTAATATCTCCGATATTTGGCCTCAAACTGCTGGATTTACCTCTAGCTTTATGCTGGGCGAAATTCACAACTTCAATATGAAACTTGGAGTTTGGTCATGCAATTAAAATGGCAGTAATTCCACTACCGCCCATCAAAGTGGTGGTAACGGAATTACCACCAGTTTTTCCCACACCGTTGAACTTGTAAAGAGGCCCTTGTAAAGAGGCCCAATTTGTCTTCTATTCTTGTATAGGAGTCCGGGTCATTGCGGTCCTCCGAAACGACCAAGTATATGTTTGGGCCTGTTGACCCTTCTTTACCTCTTCTGGATTGGATAATTGCTCTACTTCTTTACTCCTTCATAACTATAACTTCTCTCTGCCTTGCTGAGACTTTATCTGGGCTGTTGGCCACTTCAAGTGTCTTCCATGTGCAGCTCTGTGTCTGGTTCCCATGCTGTCTTGGCTGCTCCAGCAGTTCAAACTCGCCAAATGCTCCAGCGCAATGTCTTCCCTCGCTAGTTCTGCTGGAAAATGTGTGGCAGGTTATAGAAAAGTGATGCGATACAGTCTTGATGTTTGCATGCTGTGGCCTTATTCTGCGGAGCCCAAACTGTGTAGTGTAGAATAACTGTCAAAAAGTGTGTCACCTATCCCTGCCATAACTCAGGTTTGTGCTATGCAGTTGATATAGGGTGAAATGTGACCTGGGAGGAGGGATCTGAGAATCCAACCTTGAACGGCTGCAGGAAGCTCATGGCCGAGGCCTCAAGGCCCTAGTAGTCTGGCTTTGCAGTTACCACAGTCTTCCTCAGCTCTTTGGTTGGGGCCAAAATCCCGACTTCATCATTTACTGCTTGCTTCATGGCTTTCCTGGAGATATTAAGAAATAATATCTGCAAGGATATTATTTAATTATCCCATTAAATATATCAAGATCATTTGTTAATGTTAATGTTAAAGGTCATTTGTACCGCGCACTATCACCACCGGAGTGGTCCCCTGGCGCTCTGGCGGCTCTGAAAGAGGGAGGGGTGGGTTAGTGGGTGGAGGCTGGAAAAGTGCAAGATTGCAGTGATGTGCTGTTGGCAGCCTCAGCCCGGTGGTTCCGTCGGCTGGGCCTGGGGTGTATGCGGCTGGTAGTCGTCGTGTGCTGATGTGCGAGTCTATGTGTGTTTTTGTTTTGTTGTTGCAGTGTGATGATGTTCGTGCGGTTTGCTGCGCTAGAGGTTTGTGGTTGTGTTTGGTTTGGAGTTTGAGAGGTGTATGCAGAGAAGGAAATTGTTAATGGTATTGGTTAGTTTGTATCTCTATCCTGGAGTGGACCGTTTGGGCTCGTGTAATCTTACATGACGGGATGCTTGTACACCCTGAGCCTCAGGAGGTACGTGCCCGTTTTTGCATTCGAGGCCGTTTGAGGATTTAGCTGTCCCCTCCACCCGCTCCCTTAATAACCTTGCATGCTCCTCACCCCCTCCACATGACTAGCGCAGCTGCTAGTGTCCATACTTCCGATTGATCCATACTTACAATTCTATCTAAGTGTGGACATGCTAGTATTCCCAATTCTATCTAGGTGTGGACATGCTAACATTCACAATTCTATCTAGGTGTGGACATGCCAACATTCACGATTCTATCCAGATGCGACGCAGGCTAGTATTCACAATTCTAAGTGTGGACATGCTAGTATTCACAATTCTATCTAGGTGTGGACATGCTAACATTCACAATTCTATCTAGGTGTGGACATGCTAGTATTCACAAGTAGTATGCTAGTATTCATTGGGAGATGTATCCACTGATCCTTTCCACCTCCTGGATAGGAAGTCTTGAGACCATTGTTGATTTCTGCCTACATCCTTACTCTCCTAAATATGCAACCAGTTGTTTCCTTCCTTATTGGTATTAGACTCCCCAGAAAATAAGACTCTTCTCCTTTTAGGCAATCCAAACGTAACCAGACTGGCTTCCCAGTAGAAAAGGCCATGATCGATTCAGAAAAGGCAGCCAGAATGGCTGAAGCAACTGTAATCCAGTCTGGCCACGTAACAACACTTATCATGCAATCGCAGTCTCCTTTCAGCTATCCAATCCTGGATGTGTTCACACTTCCTACACCTCAACTCCACTGAGACTGGAATCTGTTTATTTTCTCGCTCCCTACCCTCCCATGTTGGCTATCTTCTCCTTTCCACTTTCGTTGTATTGATATTGATTTAGATATTTTATTTCTATCGCGCTCATACACAAGTGTATCATCTGTAAGTGTCTATATGGTCTTGCCCAACCAATCTTTTCTCTCTACTTTCCTTCTACTCCAATTGACCTCCTTTCTGTTCCTAAACCTGGAGTGCATTGTCACTTTCGATCATTTTCTCTCCTATTTTTGTATTTCCATATTATTCCGTTGTTCATTTAATGTATGTACAACGCTTTGGCAAAAGTGCTTTATAAAAACCAATAAAGCCCCATTAGTCGGTCAGACTTTCACTTAGTGAGCTGGAACACACAGAGTTTTAACACAATTACATCGAAGAAAATTAAATCAATACTCTTTCAAGAAATGGATGTGGTTATACTACAAGAAAAGTGGTTAGTGGACCCCGTAGCAGTGGAAGGATATGCCGTGTTTGTACAACTAGCACTTCACAAATCTAGGGGCAGACCAGCAGGGGGACTCCTAATGGCATTTAAAAATGCAACCCTTTTCGAAGGTGAAAGAGATTGCGTCTGATAACATGGGCATTCAAGCTTGTGTTTTCTCGCTAAAGGGGCAGCAAAAAGTATTTAAGGTGGTCTCCATAAATATTTATTGGAACCCCACTTGCGCCAAAATCCAAGCCTTGCTGGAAGATCTTTCTTCTTTATTGGAAAAGGTTAAAATCTCATTTGGGGGAGCACACATAATTGTGGCAGGGGGTTTAAACTCACAGTGTATCCCCCTCATTAAAGATCATATAATTCAGAAATCATGTAATATATCCAAAAATGGGAAAAGGTGGGTCAATTTTGTAGGTAGCTCGGGCTTGATTATGGCAAATGGATCATAAACAGGGAATCACCAAGCTGCCATAACATGGTCCTGATGGAACTCTAGGTCAACATTAGACTACATCTTTATGTCAGCTTGTCTGTTTACTAGAAAGGTCAAATTGAGGATTAACGAGGAGGGAGTAGCGATCACTCCCATTTAGAATTAACAGTCTCAGATATTACACAAAGTCAGCCAGCCAAAAATGTCTAGAAAAGGGTAATTGAGACTGTTAAAGTACAAATGGAAGGGTGGAGGATTGAATGATGCATTGGCACAGATTCCAGAGACAACTTGGCAACTGAATTGTAATTCTGAAAATGTTGTCAGGTATATCTGGTCCATATGTCCACCAAGCAGTGCAGGAGGGTCGAAAAAGCGGGCGCACAGTCATACTTTCGATTTGGGAACAGCGCTGAAGACATTTTTTTTAATCAACAGAAGAGAAAGCTCAAGTCCTCTACCCTTAGTATGGAAGAGCAGGGGAAAGCGGTGAGAGCTCTGAATTAGGCTTATAAATATTGGTCTTCCAGCAGAAGAGCTCAGCGGCTCCAACAGGATGGAAAATTAATGTTAAAAATAATTGGGATGGGACACCTCCAGGGGGCGCGGAGCATGACGGACCTGTGAGCTCGCACTCCGTCAGCACTGCAGGGCCTAGCGTGCTTTCAAAATCCCCGGCCGGGATTTCAGAGCCGAGCTGAAGGAGACCCGTGCCCACGTGGGTTGCTCCACTTGTCGAGCGGGCCGGGAGACCAACCCCAGCGCAACTCCGGAGAGAATCTCTGGGGGAGAGTGGCTGAGGAGACGCTGCCAGCCGAGCACGATACGCACCTAGGGCCGTGGAGGCCCCGTGGGCCCCCCGGAGGACCGCAGAAGCTGCCCGAGACTCAGAGGCCACCCCCTCACACTCACCAATACAACACGGAAGCTGGACAGTGGGAGAGGCATCCCAACACGCGCGGTGCTGAGCAGAAGGCTCCGCTGGGTGGAAACGGCCAGGACGCGGAGCTACACGACGCGGGGAGAGGAGGAGAGACCAGCTACGACCCACAACAGGGATCAGTTCCCCCGAGCAGGAGAGGGGAGGGGAGGTGAGCGCCCCGCACCAACCCAAGCACTCCTCACCCGCGCCTCGACAGTGGACCACCAATCCACCTCTTGAACGTGAGGGACCAGGCGTCCTGAGCACAGAGGGCCCGAAGTGAGTATCCGCGCCGCGGGCAGGTGAGGACTCACACCAGGCCCCGTCAGCCTCACGATGGGCCCGACCCAGTGACAGCAGCCAGACAGAGGTGAGGTGTCGGAGGGGGGAAAGCAGGTCAGCGGAGACGCAGGGGTTAGAGCTCCACCCTGCTCTCGACCCAACCTCCCCAGCGCCACAACACGGAGCTTCGCCTACCTAGGAACAAGGCCCGAGCAGCCTCACCCACGCAAAAAGCCCCCCACTCGCCCCGGGCCTGAGGACAAGAACTAATATAGAGAGGAGGGCCTTGGCCCGGAACGGGTAGCCCCACAGCACTATGGGCTAACGTGAGGGCCCTCAACTTAGAACGGGGCGCCCCAGAGGCGAAAAGGAGCTAGAACCACCTAGGAGAACATTGGGATCTGGTCAGGTGAGCCCTGACAGTGACACCACCCTGGGGTACGACCAGAGAGCATTACCCTGGAGCAGACCACACCCAGCGGGACAATCCTCTCTCTCCAACACTCTCGCTGGTCGCCCTTCGAGGCTTCCTTGGCAGCGGCACTCACACAGCGGGGCCCAACGGTGTGACAGTGAAGTTGTGAGGGTGAGGAGGCGGCGGGGTGGAAGCGGAACGCAGGAGACCCAGTAGTGGGGGTCACCCCCGACCCCTCCTAGCTGATAAGCCCAAGGACTAGCCACACACCCTTGGGGGCCCGCCCTCTTCATGGTAGCAGGGGCCCAGCCTGGTGAGAAGGCCCCGGCTCTGGACCCAGAACTTCCATAGTTCCCTGGGGACAATATTAAGTAAAGCAAAAGGAAACTCAGCACTCTGACAAAGAAGTAGGGCGGGTGCCCCGATCTGAACATTGTGGACACCACAAGGAGAACCTGCATAGAGGCACCACCCCCAGGTGCCCCACCTTACCCAGTCCCTGGAGCAGACCCCACCCTGTGGAGCGATCACCTCCCTGCAGCGGTTTCGCCGGCATACCCCGGCCCAGAACGAGGCCCCCAGAGCCATCATGTCCGCTGTAGGAGACCCACCCCCTGCTGCACTCACCAAGGCTGACCACAGGGACATCCTCCAGGAGATCAAGGCAATTTGCACAGACATACAGGCCTCCATCATAGACCTCAAGAGGAGAGTGGATACTCTGGAAGACAAAATGGAGGGGATTGAAAACAACCATCTACAGACAGACCTTCTAGACATGAAATATGAGGCAAGGCTAACGGATTTAGAAATAAGAGAGGAGGACATAATTCTCAAGATGGATGATTTACAAAACAGAGAACATCTAAATAACCTGCGCATTATGGCCGTGACCCAAGAGAAAGGGGAGACAGCTGCCGACGTGGGGAGAAAAGTCCAGGGCCTGATCAATCAACTTTTCGCGCTTGAAGGGGGCAAGAAGGTCCAGCTGGAAAGAGCGCACCGAGGTGGAGGAGGTGCAGGGGGTGGCCCAAGGACCATCGTGGTGCGGTTCCTCCGCTATAGGGAGAAAATGGAGGTCCTGGAGAAGGCAAAAAGGCTGGACAGCTTCATCTTTGAAGGGGATACAATCAAGATTTATCAACCCTCACGCTCACCCGCAGAATAGAATGCCGCCCGCTCACCCAGTGGCTTACAAGCCAGGACATAAGATATAGATTGTCCTTCCCGTTTGCCTTATCCTTCGAACGAGCCGGGGTAGACTACAGGGTGATCAGTGGTAAAGAGGCCACACAGGTACTGCAGGTACTTAAGGGAGACTCCCAGGAGGAGGGAGAAGGAGCGGGAACCCAGGCAAGGGCAGAAGCTAAGAGAGAACCGGAGGCCACCTGGTCGACAAAGAAGAAAACAAAGGGCAGGAGAAAATTCAAAAAACCAAACACCCCACCGTCGGAAGCAGGAGGAGATTACAGGAATGAATATGGTCTGGCGGGGAGTGCGAGGACAGCAGCTGGATAACCCCGGCCGGGGACACGATTTTTGATCTTGAGAACTCCGGTGCACAAACATGCTTTCACTCTGTTGGCTTGCCCGTTGGCAGGCATCGCAAACAGGGGAGTGATGGGGAGGGGGGAGGAGAGGGCAGGGGGGTAGGGGTTCTCAGGCTCAACTCAGATCCAGCTCCAAAGGGGAACAGGGCAGCTCCCACCGGAACAGGAAACTAATGACCACAATGTACAGAAGTAATTGCAGAAAATGAGAGAAAGGGCCGGGTCGGGACAATCAGAATGGATCGGGAAACTGTATGGGAGGCGGCAAAGGCAACCTGGAGGGGTAGGCTCAATGTCAAGGGGCTTAATTCCCCAACAAAGCGCTCCCTTCTGGGGTGAGAAATGAAGAAAGCAGGCGTAGATGTCCTCTTCATACAGGAGACCAGAACTGTGAGGGGCGAAGAGAGGGCCATCCCCGGATCACATGTGGGCTAGGCATTTTGCGCGTACGGCACCACAAAGAAAGGCGGAGTCGGGATCCTGCTACATAGGCACCAAAAACTAACTGAGGTAACCCATTGGGAGAGGTAGGATGGGAGGGCTTTGGTAGTGTCCGGTAACCTGCATAACTCCAGGGTCACTCTACTAGCCATATACTGCCCCAACGTAGGTCAGAGGGAATTCATCCAAGAGGTCATGGGAGAGGTGATGCTCAAGGCGGAAGGTCTCTTGTTCATGGGTGGGGACTTCAACATGTGGGCGGACCGGGACTTAGACCATAATGGGAGGATCACTCAGCCAGGCAACGTAGGGGGAGTCCGGAACGGGGGCTCCGGGACCTGATGTGGGAACAGGGGTTGGTGGACATTTGCAGGGAACTTCATCCAAGGGCAAAGGGATACACCTTTTACTCTGCAGCCCATGGAACCAGGACGAGAATAGATTATCTGTTTACAGGCTACCAGTACATGAGCAGAATAGACGCATGTGAGATTCGCCCCATCAGTTGGTCGGACCACGACATGGTCTGGTCAGACGTCAGCATCTCAGGTCTGAAAGCCAGGGAATCCTTATGGAAATGTAACGCTTTCCTATTGAGGGTCGGCGTGTTTAGGGAGGAAATGTCAACAGCAATCAGAGAATTCTTCGAGCTAAATAATACGGGAGAAGTGGATCGGGAAACTGTATGGGAGGCGGCAAAGGCAACCTGGAGGGGTAGGCTGATAAGTGAAGGAGCCTCCAAAAAGAGGGTGAGGACTCTACTGTCTCCCAGGTTAAGGTCAGAGATACTCTCCCTGGAAAGGTCAGAGGGGAAGGAGGAAGGAGAGAAAGGGAGGGATCTGGGCTTGGCGAGAGAGAAGAGACAGGAACTCAAGGAAATAGAGTTGGGCAAAATTGTAGCAGGACTCCAACACCTGCGTCAGAGGTACTATGAAAAAGGCGACAAGGCCGATGCCATGCTGGCAGCCAAACTCCGAGGACAAAGAGCGGACAGATGGGTGCCAAGAATTGGAAATGATGCAGAGGGGCAAAGATCAGACTCGGAAGGCATAGCAGAGAAATTCACTAGTTTCTATGAGACTCTCTATGGGAGGGAGGGGGAAGTCGATAGGGAAGCACGGGAGACATACCTTGATGGGGTCACCCTCCCGACTCTTGGAATGGCTGAGTCTGTGGCCCTAGACGCCCCGATAACAGAGGAGTAGGTGCTGAAAGCAATATCTGGGCTGAAGCTGGGCAGGGCCCCTGGAGAGGATGGATTTACTGCAGGCTTCTACAAGGCCTTCTCGGGTCTACTGGTGGGTTTTCTAGCAGGTCTATTCTCAAATATAATGAAGACAGGGAGGGCGCCCCCGTCCTTTGGTAAAGCACTGATCACTGTGATCCCGAAGGAGGGGAAAGATACAGCGGACTGCCGCTCTTATAGACCAATCTCCCGCCTCAATGTGGACGCCAAACTGTTCACAAGGATCATCGCGACGAGGTTGGATGGCCATATGCCGAACCTAATTCATTCAGATCAGGTGGGCTTCATACAGGGGAGACAGGGGGCCGACACCTTACGTAAAACCCTGCACCTCATGAGGATCGCAGCTCCGAAGGGTGAGAACCCGGTCTTGGTATCCATCGAGGCCGAAAAAGCGTTCGATCGGGTCGACTGGGGGTTCTTACATGGGGTCCTCGAGAAGCTGGGGTTCGGAATTGGGATCAGGCAGGCCATCAAAGCCTTGTACGAGTCACCATCAGCCAGAGTGACAGTTAATGGAAACCTGTCACGTACTTTCAGCCTCCAAAGAGGGACGAGGCAGGGCTGTCCCCTCTCCCCCCATCTCTTTGCCATAACCATGGAGATACTTGCAGAATACCTCAGAGGTTCCCCTATGGTGCAGGGCATAGAGGTGGGAGACCGCGCATTCAAACTTGGCCTTTATGCAGACGACATCTTGCTCCACCTGAGGGAACCCACACGATCAGTCCTGGCCGCCCTGCAGATAATTGAATTGTTTGGCCGTTTCTCAGGCTTCAAGGTCAATGTAGGCAAGTCAATGATCTTCCCATTCGCTTCAGATGCCGATAGATGCATAGCCGAATTGTCCTCTCTAGGTCTCCAAGTCTGCGTGGATGGGATAAAATACCTGGGGATTAACATTGTAAGACCTAGTGAGGACCTAATCCAAGCAAACTACCCCCCACTGTTCGAGAAATTGTTCAGGGAGATGGAAGGCTGGGGGAAGGGGCAAATCTCGTGGATGGGTAGAATAAATGCGTTAAAGATTAACCTACTCCCTAGAGTGCTGTATTTCTTCCAGATGCTTCCCTTGGAGGCCCCTGCAATATATCTTGGAGAAGCCAAGAGGCGCATAGTGAAGTTCATATGGCACGGCCAGAAAACCAGAATAGGGTACGAGACCCTCACCCTCCCCAAAGAAAGAGGGGGCGTCGTCCTCCCAGATCTTAATGCCTACCATAGGGCAGCCCAGCTCAGGGTTCTAGCCCCTCACCTTAGAGAGGACCCCAATAGGCAATGGGTCTACATTGAGAACTCCTTCCTAAGCCCCGTCACTGTAGGACAAATGGTTATGGGTCCCATTAAAGAAGCTCCCAAAAAGGATTAGGGACCGCCCAATCTTAGGAACCATGTGGAAGGCATTAGCAGGGAAGGGAAACAGGGAGAAAGTGACCACATGGCCCTCCCAACTAAGTCACATCTGGTCCACACCAGTCCTAGAAGAGATTCCAGGCCATGAACATTACCAGTCCTGGTTCGATGCGGGTCTTTGTAGGGTCGGTCAGCTGGTGAGGGAGGATTTGCTCATACCTATCCACGAACTCGAGGAGGCACTGGGAATTGGTAGACTTTCACCACTCCTATACCTTAGACTCAAGGGAATTCTAATGAAGCCAAAACTGAAGGAATGCATAAAAAGGAAGCTCACCCCAGTTGAAGAAATTCTGGATTCTGACACAGAAATGAAGGGGCACATCTCTCTCCTGTATGAAGCTCTTTTGACCCCTGGGAGGGAACGACCAGGAGCCTCAGAAGGAAATGGGAAAGGGATCTGAGCTGCGCCATTGGGGATGGTTTCTGGCGGAAACTCTGTAGTAGGGCTTTCAAGACGTCGATCTCATGCCAATATAAGATCCACGCCATCAAACTTCTCCACAGGTGGCAGTATGACCCGATCACCCTTTCTAGGATGTTCCCAGATGTTGTCCCAGTGTGTTGGCATGGATGCGGGGGAAAAGCCGACTATTGGCACATGTGGTGGACATGCCAAAAAGTCCAAACCTACTGGTCGGAGGTGCTTAGTTGGATCAGAGAGGCAGGGGAGGGGAGACTACCCGCTAGACCCCATCTTGATGATATTTGACCTACAACAAAGAGATGAGCACTGGGAGAAATTACCGGACTTGACACACTCTCTATTGCTAGCCGCTAGAGCGGCGCGGGCTAGGACCATGGAAAAGAGTAGCCCTTCCAACCAAAAGAGAATGGGTGGCAGTGGCCAAGGACATCTACTTTATTAGTCGCCTGACGGCCACGATACAGGGCTCAAGTGCGCAGATAGAAACCGACTGGCTGCAATTCATGGAGGCGTTTGTCAACACAGAGGACATGTCCAGAGGGTAACCAAAACTCTCCACTCGGCCTGAAACTACCTCTCGCATAAAATCCATTGCACAGGACTCAGGAGAGTCGATTACACATCGATGGCCATAGGCCTGGCTGGCGCTGCCCAAAGAGGAGAATCTCGAAAAGCGTACACTGAGACCCGAGAAAAGGGCGTGGCGGGGAGGGTGAGGGGAGGCACCAGAGACTTATGACTCCTTTATGTTCTGAAGTTGTTACGGGCATGCGCCCAACGTATACTATATGCATAAGCTCTTTTGTTGCCTTGAAGAAATTTCTGGTCCGTCATTCATCAACTTGAAGAACACCCTAGTAAAGCTCAATGTAATCGGGTGGCAGAGGATGATTGGGTTAAATATCTGACAGCCAATTTTGCATCTGTGGAGGGGAGGATCAATGATATATTAAAAAAAGATACTAGATGGGCTCTACCAATTGAGGAACAGATCGTGGAAGATCTGATTTTGTCCTCATCAAGCTCAAAAGCAGCGGGCCCAAATGGTCTTACTTATCAAATGGTGAAGAACAAAAATACACTCTGGGCCAAAGTGCTGTGTTGTCTCTTCAGAGACATCCTTATTAAATGTACATTTCCTCCATCATGGAAATCAGCAATAATCATCCCTCTCTTGAAGGGTGGCGAACGGCCTTCCCCGAGAGTTATCGGCTGATCGCCCTCCTTGACATAGATAGCAAGATTTTTAGGAGAATTCTCCTTGAAGAACTGGAGGTATGGGTAAAATCTAATAACATCTTATCCAAATATCAAAGGGGTTTTAGAAGAGGTATATCGACTGTGGAAAATGGGGTAACCTTGAATTTGCTGAGTGAAAATACGAGAAATAAAGGAGAGTTACATTTGTATGGGGCGTGGGTAGACTTTTCAAAGGCCTTTGATCAAGTCAATAGGAGACATCTTTGGGCTAAGCTCAAGAAGTGGGGCATTCCGGACGGTCTACTCTCCATGCTAATAGAGCCGCATAAAGATCCAATCATAAGGGTGAGATTGGACAATGAAGGCAATTTATCTGACACCATTAAAGTTGAACGTGGAGTTTGTCAGGGTTGCCTGGGAGCCCCGCTGTTTTTCAACCTTTATTTAGCTGATACAGGGGACTTTCTAGCTGGGGCAGCCTTAGCAAGTCCATCAGTCAATGGTAAAAAAGTGCTCTGGTTGGCATACACAGACGATGTGGTCCTACTTGATAACACTGCAGTGGGGCTGCAGCGTCTCCTAGACAAATTGGGAGAATAGCCCACAGTGAACGGGTTAACAGTAAATCACCTTAAATCCAACATTTTGATTTATTTTCAAACATGCAAACAAAAGGGTAGCACGCTCCAACTGGGAACTGTCAGGCCAAATTATCCCAAGGGTGGAAGAACTCAAGTACTTGGGATACAAGTTCTATTCGGCCCCTTGCATTAGTAAAGTAGAGTAAGAGCTGAAAAGGAAAATAATGCATCTAGTGGAACAAATGAGGAAAGTCCTCTTGAAGTATTGCAGTTTTTCACTCATCCCCTTGATCAAATTCTATCTAGCCAAAGTTGTTCCAGTCATCCTCTATGGCTTGGAGACTAAACCATCATTGTGGTCGGTGGATTGGGAAAAACTTGAGGGGAGGATTTGGAAAAGTGTCCTTAAGCTCTCGATGAGCTTCCCCATAGCAGCAGTAAGATTCGAACTAGGTATGAAATCATTGAGAATCCAGGCCGAGTGGAAATTTACATCATTACACCGGCTCTTTATTACAAGCCAGGAATAGTCCTTATATGGTGATATCAGAAGCCATCTCTCTCTGGGTAAATCTAAGATGTTAGTAGCGCTTGAAGAAAGAATGAAAAGTGCCATCGCAGGAGTGGAAACAACTGTTGAGATCCTGATCCATAATCCTATGAAGGTAAAAAAGGCTTTGGAGACAAAGGATTGGATCGAAACTATACAGTCGATGCGATCCCGTTCCCTTCACAACTCCTTCATACAAGTAGACAAGACGTTAGGGACCCTCCCAAGATATTTGGTGAAGTTTCCGAACTGGAAAGTCCGGTCTGACTTTATGCGAATGAGATTGAATGTAGTCTATACTGGGGAGATTCTGCACAGTAGAGGCCAGGGGCATAATGCATTGAAATTGTAAGGTATGTTCAGACCCGGGAAAGCAAACACTCAAGAATCTATTGACAGAATGTGAAGGTACGTGGCCAATTAGATTAATGTTTTTTGCAAAGTATGGAATAGGGTCAGAGGGTTTCTTGCTTGACCATTTTTGGGACAGGTTGATTTTGGGTTATGAAACATCCTTAACAATAGCTGTAGTTCAGGTACTGATCAAATGTGAAATCATGACTAGATTGGATTGAATATATGCATACAGATGTTAGGTGGATAATTGTTATTTTTTGCCATAATTTTGTTTTATATGCCTATTGGGTTCTATTTTATGAGATTCTAATTTATTTTGATTGTTTTAAGAGTGAACTTGATTGCTAATTGTAGATTATCAAATGTGTTATTTTTTCATTGTGGGTAATTGTAGTCTCAAAATTGTTTTGTAAAAAGTTCAAGTAACCATACACAATAAGAAAATACCAAGTAAAGGTCAGGTTATGCTCTTAGCTAAATAGAACATTGCTTATCTCATTTTTATCAATATTTGTGTGATCTGTTTTTGAATGTGCTTCTCTAGGTGAGGGCATGGGGGCAACGTGTCTCAAATTTCTTGATACTCTGAAAATAAAAAGGTTCACATTATCCAAAGTTGTCACCCACAAACAACCAGTTTCTTCTAAATTAGCACCCTGGGTAGGGGCTGTAGCTAATCAGGGAGCTCAGAATGTGGGTTGTATCCTCTGGTATAAGCCCACTTTCTGAGCTCCCTCACAGCTGTGCGCCCATTTCCCAGTGCCTCAGTTGCCCCCCATACCGCCTTTATCACCCGCTAGTAACCACACGCGGGTGCTAAAGGCGGAGTGAAAATAAACAAACAGAAATAAATGTACTTTTCTCCAGACCTGTGAGCCATCTGGACAAGAGTCTGTTTTCAGCGTTGATTGGGAATCAACACTGAAAACGGGGTCTGGTTTCTGGCGTGGCATCGAAGGACTAAAGAAAGATATGCTTATTTTTATTTTTTATTGTTACCTTGGGAGTGGGCTGACCGTGCCAGAAACGGCACTGCTGCCCAGGTTAAGGGCCGGGCGATGAGCGGGTTCTCAATCCTGCTCTACAAGATCAGATCCCCGAACCTATGTTCAACTAGCAGCAGGATCATTCCCTTCTAACAAAATAGCACCACAATGTATCTTCTGAAGATCTATGGGACTCAGAAAGGTGAGTGTGTCTGCAGGGGATCCTCACAACCAGCATATGATAAACAAGGATTGTGTCTCTGTGTCTCTCAAAGTGTGGAACTGCCTGCTGTCTGGATATTTCTTACTCCCAGGTGGAACAGCAAGCAATGTGCCTTGAGTGTAGCTGGGTTCATGAAACCCAGACACACCCCAAGATAGCTACCGAAACGGGCATGCATGGCATAATTTTAAGTATTGGATTCCTCAATGACTTCCCTGTCACAAAGAGCAGATTTGGCTGCGCCCACGGAGCGCAGTCAAGATGAGTGCGGGGTACTATGGGTCTTTACACCCTGAACTCAACTTAAATGTGTTTGGTGGGCCAATTTTGATTTCTGACAGTAGCCTCCCTCCCAGGAATACATGGATACACGGCTAGCATGGATTCTTTGCATGGAATTCTCATAACCGTTCAGCATGTACGTGTTCCTCCAGCATTCAAAAACAGTGTTGGGCCTGAACCCCAGCCATTTAATCAGATACACAATTCACCCCTTCCCCTTTTCTCTTGGAGTTTAGGGTGGCTTTGACCTCAAGTTGCTATCAACAAGTATTGGATGCGATCATTCAAAGTGATTGTGTAGAAGGGCTGGTTTAAGGAATGACTCATGGAAGACTGGGTGGCTAGGCATGCTTGTAGGCAATTCAAGCACACCGTTAAGGGTCCCAGAATCTTTCTAACTTCAAAAGGACCATTAAAGTGTGCTTGTCATTTCTTTGATCCTAGTAATTTCAGGTTATTGGTTTAAAGCCAGCAATTATCCCTGACTGCATAATTTGTACAAGGTGATTTCTTCCGGTTTTCTAGTCTGCGCATTTTGTATACATTAGTTTAGCTTGTTTTAAGTACATTTTTGCTGATTCCAATGTTCCCTGTAACCAGGGATGGTGTGCAATGATCTCTGGTTTTGTTGGCATAGAGAAGGGTAAGGTTGGTATAGTGTGTGGGTGTGTTCCTCTAAGTGCTTAAAAAGGAGACATTCCCAGTTAACTGTATTCCTGGTTGTTTTATGCTGTCCACAGCATCTGTAGTCATTAGTCTTTGGTATGTTGTGTGTAGCAACGCAAATAATGTTCCAGAACCTAATTTGCGTATCCAGATCACTTGGAATCATGAACCTGTGGTATGCTGTTTATTGCAACCTAAATACTGTTCAGTTTAACTTTCTGTTTGCAGGTGGAACCTAGCGGATACACAGACTTCCTTCCCGATTATTTTACAGAACATCTGCCGGTAGTTTAAGGAGAACACATTTTTTCAGTTGGAGATAACTTAGTTTGGGTCCCAATGTATATGCATCTCCATCTCGTGTAATAGGCAACACTGTGCCAGCTGACACTGTGCCAGCGGGACCAAATGCGCCATCTTTGTAAACATATCCATCATCTCTGTAGTGTATCCTTGGATCTGTGGCAAGTTGATTAGATTCATCCTTATGGTACTACAATGTCCAGATGGAGTTTCCAAAGGCTCTAGAATACTCTGCAGGTTTCATGTGATTCAACACGGCTTTACCTGCATCACCGTCTTATGTAAACATGGGTGCCCTGCGGTCAATGCGTCATGCACCATTCTAGGGACAGGTATTGTAACTCAATATCGTGATAGGGGATCGATCGGAATGCTCTACCTCGTGAAATGACATGGAATAGATGAGTTAAGTCTACATGTGTTTTGATTTCCCCAATGATTAAAGATGCTGCTAAAATACTTCTGGGTTAAACTTCTTATGTGATTCTGTTTTCCTAAGCACATCTGGATAGAACATGGACTTTCTAATGTTGAATGTCTGTCCTGAAAGTTACTACGTAATCAAAGTAAGGAAGAGAGACCATCACTATTGATGGGGACTCCAAGTATGGGCTGTTTTTAAAAACGATAAATTGTGCTGGTCTACGAGATGGTAATAGTATGCCATGTACTGTGAGACAGACATAGTTTCAGCAGTTAGACACAGACACAAGAGATCCAGCTGGAAAAACTTTATTTAAAACTTCAGGGTGGGAGTAACGTCTATTTTGCCCTAACTCTAAGATGGGACTTCCCTCAACTGATGAATCTAAGGCCACGCTGTGTCTAAAAGTCCAAAGTAAAATGCTGTCTGTGTCACAACCTATACTTTCCCTATCTTCTTATACTAGCAATGTTTGGAATGTTCAAACTAAAATAAGTGTTCAAAATTCATAGGACAGTGTCTTTCAGGATCTTCTCACACAGCTACCTTTCCCAGGTAACAGGCAATCAGTTAGTAAAGTTCCACAAGGTTTCAGTATTCACTTCAAGTAAATGCCACAGTACCTTAACAGTTCACAGTTCTTGTTATGCCCGAGCTTCACAATCCTCCTGTTTTGTTTTACCAGATGCACAAACAACAAATGTCCAGCTAGTTTCTTAGGCTTCTCTTTCCTGAACTCAGAAAGCAGCACTTTTTCTTTTCCCTTAATGTCCTCAGTACCTTTTAGACTCAGGGTTCCCTTCCCCAAGTGTCAGTTTCTAGGTGTAGTTGGCTATTATAGTTGTTCACAAACTCTTCTGGGGTTCCTTTCTCCACCTCTGTGTTCCACTTTCAGGCTCCCCCTGGTCAGGATGCATTTGTCGGACTGCACGGTCCGCCCATTACAGGTCGCGCCACCCGGGGTCTGGGGCTTCTAGCTCTGCCCCCTCCTTGTCAGTTCACTTAGTTTACTAGGCTTGGTTGGGCTTTATTTGCTCTGGCCCTTTAAAAGTGTTCCTTTTTTCGTGTACAGCCTTCTGCCGGCTCTCATTGTGTTTCTCGATTGCTAGTGCCACTTTGATCACACTTCATACCTCACACAGCTCCCCTCGCGATGTCAATTTCCTTCTTTCAGTCAACCAAGACTTTCGACAACGTAGTATTCCTTACGCAACCACTCTGTAACTTTATATCACACAATGTTCTATTTGTTTGTCTTGCCATACACAATACTTTCACTCTGAAGGCCTTGATAGTGGGTTTTCCCTTCCCGTGCCTTCATTCAGGTACTCTGTGTCTCTTCATTCCCAGTCTGCATTATATGATTGTGTCATAACCTTGGAGGATTACAATAATGGATTTCCTTTCATTCCGCTTTCACTTGCTACATAGTATTTAGCTGCGCGCATCACATTGCGAGTCTCCCTGTGCTTCAGACTCACCGGCAGTGATTTCGCTCGCGCTTCGAGGCTATCTGCTTCAAGAACACTGCAGCTGAGGTCAGGGTCTCACCAACTGCCCCTCAGCTACTCCTGGCAACAGCAGGAGAATGAGCACACCCGGCTTACATAAGGGAAGATCGGCTCTGTCCACGGCTTTCCCTTTTTAACCACACTGGCACCCTGGAGACACAGCTCCCTCGCCTCTTCACCCCAGAGCCTCTGCAATGCCACAAGGTAGCGTGCTGGCTCATCAGTCTCCTACAGCTGGTTTTTTCTCCACCTCCTTGCTGCTCGCCTCTAGAACGCCAGTTCCTTGCAAGTCAGGTATCCCCTGCTGGACTCAGCCATGCAGCCTCCCTATTGCTGTGTCTCTGCACTGCTGCTCTCTGCACTGCTGAATGCACCACCTCTTATACACCTGCAGCAGATTAACAGGCTGCAGGTGTGTGGTCAGTGTAGAGCCTGCCTGACCTTCTATTATCCAATTATCTGGACACGCCTGTCCTTTAGCTCTGAGTGAGTTGGATCTTAAAGGCGCAGTGTGTCTTTTCGTATTCCTTTTAATGGTTTGCAGGGAAATGTAGGGTTTTGCATGGTGCTAGGGTCACAATAGCCCACAAAGGCAGAGGGGGTTTAAGGGAGGTCGGTTTCAGAAAAAAGGAGAAACTATGTCTCACTGGTCGGCACTCCATCCACAATCCCTGAAGACCCTCCACTGAGATGATCCTCCCTCTCTCGTTCACCCCCAGGGTCTGGATCCAAATATGATTGCCCTTCCCTGCCCATCAGAGCAGAGGATCCCTCAGAGTAGGAATGGGAGAACTGCCAGGTTTCTCACAGTACCTGTAAGTAATTGGCACCATTCCACATATGCTGTTTTTATTGCCAACTGTTCCTTTGTGTAATTTGTTTCAGCTAGTGTCATTTTCTATGAAAGAATATTGTATTGAGTGCAGGGTGCCTCTTTTGTGGTCTCTTTCTGATAAAATTGTGCCAAGGGCATACTGAAAGAGTTCATTTGGACTATAAAAGCTAAAGTAACATTTGGATGCCTTAGTACAGTTGCCAGTGTAAAGGCCTTTCTTTTTTTTAACTAGGAACCCCTATTCAACCTTAGCCAACCACACAAATTGGACCCCATCCATAGAAATTTGGTGAAGGGAGTAATTATATCAGAGAAGTACTTGATACATCTCCTAAACAAATTTGAAAACCCCAACAAGGCCTGTACCTACTTAACAGATGATGTAGCTGATAAGGCTAAGATGGTCTCCACATTTTTGTATCCTTGTCCATTCCATGGGTTATATACAGAAAGGGGGCCACTCAGTGGCCACAGTGGTCTGCCCTGGGGGGTAACATACCAGTAGGGGGCGGAATCTATAATCTCAGCAAAACAAGGGTACTAGTATGTTAGGGGTTAGCCAGTGTGAAGTGTAAATGAATTAGAAATATTCACCCGGTCTAGACCCATGTAACCTTAATGGTTATCAATATTGAATGCAAATGTGTGTCCTAGAACACTCCTTGAAAATAAACAGATTTTTAGAGAGGTTGATGTTAAACCTTTATATCAAAAAATTGGTGCATATAATAAAATCCAACTTGGAAGGACATATATAATCAAGAACATAAACATAGAGATAGATCTCCCATTTGTAGATTGAATATAGAGACTTTCAAACAATCACAAAATGAGAATTAATACAACAAAGAAAAACATAAAGCAATTTTCAATATTGACAAAAAGAACCAGTTATTTCTCACTGGGATGCTTGATTAAATAAAAAAAAAAAAAAACAACAAAAAGTCATGAATACACTTTTGGTGATTAGAATCAATTCCCAAAACTGAAGGTATTGTGTGTCGGGATAGGGTCTGCCAACGCTACAGGGGGAATAAATAAGCAACGTGAGATGCTGGTGCTTCACATAAATGACATGGTCCCATCAGTGGATAGTGCCACATAAGCAAAACGGTCCTGGTGGTCCACAAATGTTTCTGTTAAGGACCTTGTTTCCCCTCTGGTTGAAAGAAGCGTTTCGGCGGAACAAAGTTGGTAAATAGGTACTTTTCATGTGAAGAGAATGTACTCCGCCTTCATCAGGGCGATAATTAGCAGGACCCTGCATGGGTGAAAGGGGGAGAGGGAAAAAAGAAAATAATAGAAGGAAAAGGGGGATAAGTCACCAGAATGGATAAAGAAGTGGAATCAATCAAACATGGAAGTTGATCTGTACAAAAATGTTCTGCATGCAAAATAGGAAATAGTCCAAGAGACAGACATCGATCCTAGTCAAGTCTGAGATAAATCTCATAGCCACATACAAACAGACCCCCAAATAAAAAGGGGAAGCCTCGCGGGAAAAGTTCAGATGAATATCCCCCCAAAAAAAGAGGGCAGAAAGAGCAGATTGTGCCATTGGGTCCCCTTTGGCGGAGTAGTGCATGAGTCCCTGGCCAGTACCCGCCGGTCGGTAAACCAAGGTCCGTGCAGGTGGGACAGGACAGGCTGGATGGGTAATAAATAACTTACCAAAATAGGTAGTATGGGTAGGAGCCATATGAGGCTGAGTGATATGTGCTAGTTGCTGAAGCGGGGGACTAGGAGAGTCCACTGGAAACTCTCAGTTGCCCATAGGTCATCATCACAGGACAGGGCATCTCAGACCTGAGGGAGAGAGGGATGTGGCCGTCAAAGAGTGCGGTGAATGGAAAACGTTGGGTAGAGTAAAGGAAGGATGTAATGGTGTGCAAGAGCTAGTCAGGAAAAGAGTTTACCTGGACAGTGTCTTCTCAGGAAGAAGTGGAGAGAGAAGAGAACAAGGGTCGCCAGTTCAACAGTAGCTGGAGACCTCTGGGTCCGCGCCAGGGTAGACGTGGACGAAACCTGCAGATGGTAGGTTTTTATCTTGGTGATGGTCCCAGAGCGCGATGCTACATGGGAAACTGACATGAGAAAAAGAGAGAGAGGAAAATGGATTACTGTGGAAACCGAAAAAAATTACGGGGTTCAGAGCGGGCCAGAAGGAAAGCCCGTAGCTGAGAATGGGGCCCTCCGTTGAAAAATGCTGTCATCCATGTGCTCATGGGCAAGATTTGCAAGATTCGAAAAGTACAAGTGGACTTGCCTGAATTATTAACGAACAACGCTCTTTGAACATGACCAAAAAATGAAGAGAGCGTGGAAAAAAACCGCGAAGTGTCTTGCTCTCTGGCGTCTGCCGTTAGAATGCGGGCTGCAGGCAAGGAAAAGCCGAACAGGAATGGTTGTCCTGGCAACCGTGTGAAGCGTGCCTCCGAGGCGCGGTGAAAGCTCCAAGAAGCTTGCGTTCCACCCAATCAGGACCTGCCTCATGAATGATAGGCAAGTGGGGACCTGCCAGTGAGGGTGATTGACAGGTGGGTGTGCGCTGGGGCCATCCACTGGTGTCATGAGGGGGCTGGGGGTAACAAACCCGAGCGATGTTCATGACTAGAAGGGATATCGCCGCCCAAAGGGCGAGTGATAGACCGTCTTTCCCGTAGTCGCTCAGTGAGGAGAAATAGATGTTTTATTAGATGGGAATCCGATCGGCTGGGACAGCGGGTGGAGAAGTGTTGGTGTCACTAGTGATGTGTGAGCCTAGGTATGTGCCTGGGGAGAGCAAAAAAGGCGGCGAAGTCGAATTCCTGTGAGCTATGGGGACCCCAGGGAGGCGAGATCCGTGGGGTCCTGTCTAACATGGAGTGGAATGGGTGGTGGGTGCCTGCAGTAAGGGAGAATTGGAGGGTGCTACTTGATGCGTCAGAAGAAAAAGGATTTGGAAGCGGGACCCTGGGATAGTGCCGGGGAGGGTCCCTAACAAATGAACAAATCCTGCATGGATCATGCGGAAGTGGAAGAAAAGGTCACTATGGGCTCGGTGGTCTTTAAGAAGGGGTTTGTTCATTGAGACCCTGTTCCAGTGAGTCAAGTCTGTAGATCCATCTTCTTTCCAACTCTGAGAGTCTAATTGGTATATTCTGACCAGTATGAATTCTGTCTAGGGCCCACCACAAAATGTCATCTGGGGTGTGATGGTTTGCCAGAAAGTGTGAGACCAATGGGGAAGTGAGATTCTTGCATCGAATTCGGGAGCGGTGCTCCGAGATGCGAGTACCAACTTTGCGCATGGTCTGTCTTACGTAACGAAGGCCACATGGGCATTCGATGCAATAAATAACTTGTGTGCTTTTACAATTGGATAAGTTGTTCAAAGACCATTGTTGGGTGCCAATATTGAATGTAAGAATTTTCTTTGTGAATCTGCAAACTGAGCAGGAACCACAGGGGTAGTGACCTATGGTTTTGCGTAAAACCCAAAGGCCAGTACGTGGTGGAGGTCTAGAGAAAGAAGAATGAACCAGGTGTTGCCTTATGTTTTTCGCTCTCTTGAAGGCGAATCTGGGTATGGGTTCATAAATCAGTTGCAATCTCACTATTGGCCAGTACATTTTGATAATTTTTTTGAAATTGAAAGTGTTGGGACCATGTGTGAGCACACACGTGAGTCTTTCATTTTTGTTTGTGGCTGGTTCAGGCCTCGGTGTTAACAAAGAGTCTCTGTTGGTGAATCTGGCTCTTTTGGAAGCAGTGTTAACCAGTCTTGTAGGGTAGCAGCGTGAGCGTAGTCTGGTGCCAAGTGTGTCTGCATTGGCATAACAATCATCAAGGTGTGTGCAATTCCGTCGGATCCTCAAAAATTGACCGTAGGGAAGGTTTTGTTTTATGTGTAGAGGGTGGTCACTCTGATAGTGCAGAAGGGTATTGCGATCAGTGGGTTTTCTGAAAAGATTGCAAGCAAGTTTATTTGCCAGGCATGAGATCTCCAGGTCCAGGAAGTGTATCAATATTGTGCTATGCTCCATTGTAAAATTGAATTGTGTTGTTACAAGAGTTAAGCCATGTTACGAAACTTTGGAGGGATGTAATATCTCCTGTCCAAATGAAGATAATATCATCTATGTACCGATGCCAATGGGAGATTTTGGCCTCCCATTGGCTGATCTGGTTGTAGATGTATTGGTCCTCAAATGAGGCCATGAATAGAATGGCTAGACTGGGAGCAAAGGTAGCCCCCATGGCTGTACCTTTGATTTGAAGGAAGAACTGGTTGTCAAAAGTGAACATTTTTTTGTTAAGGGCAAAAGTCAGCAGTTCAATTATGAATTCTGGAGGGACTCGATAGAATCCTGGTTGGGCATATTCGCGGATAAGATGTTCATATGCACAATCAATGGCTCTGTCCTGTGGTATGGAGGTATATAGTGCCTTGATGTCCATGGTTACCAAGATCTGTTGGGAACTGTTAAATGGCAGATTTTCAAAAACCTGAATAGTATGCATGGTGTCCCTGAGGTATGATCTAGTTTTGCTACTTAAAGGTTTGAGAAAATGATCAATGAATTGTCCTTATGGTTCCAAAATGGAGCCGCACCCTGAAACTATGCGTGTCCCCGGTGGGTTGTGTACATTTTTGTGAATTTTGGGGAGGGCATATAGGCAGGGTGTGCGGTTTGAAGATGTGGTCAGGAAGTTGGATTCTTTATCCTTAATCCAATCTCTATCACGAGCGTAGGAGACCATTTCAGAGATTGCTGTTTTCATATCTCCGGAGGGGTCCTTCCTGAGTGTTTGATAACTGGTTCTGTCATTCAGTAAAGTCATAATCATGTCAGTATATTGATCAATTGTCATGAGGACAATACCAACCCCCTTGTCGGCCGGTTTGATTATCATGTCTCTGTTGCTTGATAGATCTTTCAAAGCTCGTCTCTCACCTGTAGTTAGGTTCTGCTGAAATGTATGTTTGGTCCTTTTTAGTTTTCTGATGTCTTTCAGCACACATTTCTCGAACGTGCGTAGATCATCAGGTATTTGGCTATCTGTGTGTGTAAAGGATGATTTGGGATGTAAACCCGTGTCGGGATCTATCTCTTGTTCAGTATGGTCCTGAAAAAAGACCCGGAGTCTTATGTTGCGAAAAAAACGATGAATCTCAGTTTCAGTTTTGTACCAATCTGTGTCACCAGTGGGGACGAAAGAGAGGCCCTTTGTTAAAAGAGAAATTTGACATGGAGTCAAATGAAAATTGCCCAAATTATAAATGGGTAACAGGTTGTTGTCAGGGATCTGGTCTATCGCCTCCGTCTCCTGGGGCGTCTTCGTTGTCCCTGATAGGGTGCGTTCCAGGGCGGGGGGCCCATCCTCCGCCTTGTCCTCCTCTGCCTAAAAAAGGGAACGGTGGTGGGTAAGGGCCCTGATATTGTGGTTGACCAAAATGATATTCCTGAAAAAATGGAAAGTTCTGTTGTGAGCCTCCACTGGAGGATCCAGAGCTACTTGATCCTGAGAAGTTAACTCTGTTTCGTCTACCGCTGGGCGAAGGTTGAGATTCCCCTACCTGTTTCTTGAGGGAATCAATGTAACATTTGGCCGTGTAGGGATATATGATTTCCGTCTTGAAATCTTTGATATCTTTGTTCAACTTGTTGGTTTTCTTGGTCAAGGTATTAACCTTGAATTGTTCTAATTGTTTATTGATATTAGAGAGTTGTACCTCTATATCAGTAAGTAAAGGATTACTCTTGAATCGTGTTTCTTCTGCATCTAGAGTTTTTTGTAGATCGGTGCTGATTCGCTGTGCAGTGGGGATAGTCAATACCATCAGGTCTCGACTGCACTTTGTAGCGATGTAGCTGAAGTTAGTAGTATATTCTTTGTCTTCTAGAAGTAATCTAGGTTCATTGCGCACTATTAGGCCATTCGATGGCAGGCTATAACCCAGGATTTCCACTTTGGTAGTATGGAAGATAACCCTTTCCAGTTTGACCTACAGTTTGTTATCGTAAATTCTCGACAGAACCACTCGTAATGACCCACACGTTCTTCCTTTTAGTCGTAAAAAAGCAACGCATCATCAATGTATACCACAGGATAAGCTTCCAGTAGACTTGTAATGAATCATTCAAGCAGTTACTGGAATGCTGCCGGGGTGTTGCACAGTCCAAAGGGCATTACCGGGCACTCGGCATAGACCGAAGCGGGACGAAGAACGCAATCTTCCAATCACCTTCCTCCCGGAACCTGACCAGGGATTAAGCTTTTCCCGTGTCTAGCTTTATAAAGAACTTGGCATGTTGGACCTAATCTGGCAGAACTGGGAAAAGTGGAAAAGGGTACCTGTTCTTTATGGTCTGCTTATTAATGGCTCCACAGTCTCTGCAGCCTTTTAGCTCCTCTGACTTCTTCGAGATGAAAAAGAGGGGAGAGGGCAATGGGGATGTGATAGATAAACCCATTTTTCAATTTGGCCATTTTCTGCTTCTGTCAAAGTGCACATCCGGAAACAAGGTAGCGCCATCCCCTCTACTCAAACAACTATGTTCCTACAAGGCCTCGGCAGCCTACTTGCTGAATACATTACAGTAATCTATGAATTACATAGGGAACTCTGCCACTTGTACACAGCCTGCACTGTCCAGGGAATGACCCTGGCTATAACCGTTGCTTGACTGGTTAGGCTGCACTCAGTTAATATAGTATTGGGATGTGAAGCTCAAAGTATGTGCTGTCAAATCTATGATGGGGTTATGCTTGGCCAACCATGGCATCCTCGGAATGAGGCTGAATTAGGAGCTGCAATTAAGTCTAGATATAAGGTCTCTGTATGGTTCTGACATTGCAATTGCAGGGGACTTTGGGCAGGCCACTAACCCAATAAGATGCCAGTGATACCCTTCTTCTTCCTGAGCCCAAAGATGACTACTAATGGGTGGCCCTCACCCTTCAAATCGTCATTTTGCCACAGCAGATTGGCCCATTATAAGCCATCTGTAATGAGCCAGTCCATGCTACAGTAACAAGGATTTTGACAGATGAACTCTTTAAAATATGCAGGGAACTAGCCAACCCTTCTGCAGTCTCCTCTTCACCTCTTCCCGCCCAGGCCCTCTACAACACGCTTCAATGAAAAAACTCAGGACATCCTGAGCATGCTTGCATCCCTCTCCCCCTTTCCTTCCTCCACCCCCTGCATCCTATGGCCTCCCACCCTCACTCTGCCTCTCTCTCCTCCTTCTCTCCTATCACACCTGATGAGGTCACCAAAGTTGTCCGCTCCATGAAGATGGTCTCCTCTAAACAAGTTTCCGCCTGCTCTTCCAGAACCATTAAGGTCAACATTGGTTCTCTTGCCCCTGCACTTGCTGATTTCTGCAACCATTCTTTTGCTACTGCCTCTTTCCCCTCCTCCCTCAAGCACTTTGTGGGGGAAGTGTATACGTAAGTTCGCAAGGGTAATGAATGTAAAGGTCCCCAGAGACCCGAAATGTGTCTTACTTGGGGTTTGGGGAGAGGAGGGGTTCACCAAGCATAAGAAGATCTTTCTGGCTGTGGCCCTGGGTCTAATTAAGAAAGTTATCGCTGTGCAGTGGGAGGCACCAGAATGCCCTCGGATGGCCTGTTGCGCTGCAGAAATGAACAGGTTCATTACCCCGAAACAGCCGGTGTATAATGCTATTCGGTGTCCGACCAGATTTATGAAGGTTTGGGGCAAATGGGAGGCAGGGGTTGGGGTAAGAGACTTCAACGGGCAGGTGTAGAAAGCCAGCTGTCACTGCGGTTGATGATTACACAGGACTTTTGCTAAATGCCTAAACATTTTATTATTTTGGTCAACCGCTCCAGCTATTATGTCTTGCAATGTGAATTGTTCATCTTGTTTTCATTTGTTATAGAAAATAATAAAAAAAATTATTTAAAAAAAGAACAAGCCTAAGAGGGATTTGTAATGGTTCAGTCTCCCTGACATGCCTAAGAGATCTAGTGAGATTTAAGACCCTACTCCTTATCTTTTTAACGTCATTTCTTTTGAATTCGAACATTGCTGCTGAATATATTGCCAGTCTCAGTCCCAGAGTGTCTCCTTAATCTTAAAGTCATTATGTTTTGTGTTTTATTTTACATGGGTAGGTTATTAGTGTTTGTATTAGTTGTGTGGATTTTTTATGTAATTGAACTCCCTTATTTTTATATAACCTTGATTCGATTTCTTTTTTTTTTTTTGGGTTACACTGTACTATTGATGTTTTGGCCACATCCCTCCTGGGGAGTTAAGCCTGCCATCGACCCGCGTTGCCACAAGAGGTGAAGGATGTATACCTGTGAGTAGGTGGCCATCCCACCTCTATGGTTGGTGTCCCTTCTGGTTTAGAAGTAGTGAGGGGCTGAGTAGAAATGCCATATACTGCTCATCCCTGCACTGCTGCAGAGCAGTAGGCATTTGGTCACAGTGGCAAGTAGAGGAAGTAACTCCCTGGGGGTGGAGAAGTGAACACAAGGCTCAGTAACTTGAGCAGTCCAAACCCTGCCAGTAGAAGGAATG
This sequence comes from Ambystoma mexicanum, assembly GCF_040938575.1. Taxonomy (NCBI): domain Eukaryota; kingdom Metazoa; phylum Chordata; class Amphibia; order Caudata; family Ambystomatidae; genus Ambystoma; species Ambystoma mexicanum. Next base: position 579,091,735 of record NC_090927.1, on the reverse strand, counting down.
TGAGGTCATTTTTCACACCAGACGAGTTCGGTGGGGAGATGCCCCCCAAAGATAATGGGCCAAATTCACAAAGATGTTGCAAGAGAAAAACCTGGAGTGGTCTGCTATTCACAAAAGAAGGTAGACACGGACGGTAACTGACATGCACTCGACTTACAAGGAGTAAGTCAGGTGTGAGTTACAAAGCTACTCCGTGTAACTTCTTTGTGAATTTGGCCCAAAGTTTTTTTTGTTTTTTTCCCTGAAATGGAGAAACAAGTTAGCATCCGATGTAAATACATGGTTAGCTTTTACCTGGTTACAACCTAAAAATGCAAATCATTGCCCATCTCAAAAGTGTATTTTTCCATTTCAAAGAGACAGCAGAGAAACGTTCAAACGATACATCAAACAGGTTTTTCTGGCAAAGCAGAGCTACTTAACCTATTCGTCACTTTCAGGAACGAACTTTCTTGACAGAACTGGACGAGAGTGGCGCGAGCTAGTCCACACGGTGTTTCACCCGAGGAGTCCTGCGAGGCGGATACTTCCTCAGAAAATGCTCAAAGCAGCAAATGGCGCGCCTACAGAAACTCGGGGCGTCGATAGCCAAAATAGAGGGCGAACCTGGGATATCAATGACGTCAAGCTGCCACAGGTATGTACGTGACCCCCATAATGTATAGTCACATTCCACAAATCCAGCTATCGATGCTGTAAACCAGTGGAGCGAATGGGTGGGGGCCGCCACTGCTGCTCACGTGACGTCGTAGTGCAACGCTGTCATTTGGGCAGATATGTCGATGTTTGCAATGGGCTATCGTACCATATTAGTATCGAGTAGGTTGTTTTCCTTAACTCCTAATTACTTTAAGCTATAACTTCTGAATTCCATTGATTTTAGTTTGTGGGCCATGGTCATAAGACACTTAACTGATGTATTTTCAAGGACCATAGTTATGGAGAGACTAATTTATGAGAACAAAAGTGTACCTCGTGATTTATTTTTTTCACTCGAAGGGAATTTGCTAAGGGTCATGTGGTCTGTGATGTTGGAGAACTTGGGAGTGATAACTACCACAGGTTATTGCGTGCCTCAACGGACGTACTGCAGATAACGTAACGTAAATGTCTGCTTTCTTTCCCCACGCTGTTAAAGCAGCTCGCGTTTTAAAACTTTTTTTATTGTCTAAGTAATACGCTGCTGCTGTATTTTGACACAGTATTGCCTCAGTCCCCCACATTAAGCTGCGAATGACAAAGGCAGCAGCCTAGGCACGTTTCATATTCTAACTGGAAACTGCTGTTCACAGAAGCAGTCCTTTAACTGGTGCTACCTGTGTCCTCATTGGCCACGGATAGAGAATATGATCGTATGATGAAAATGGTGTGAGTACCAGAAAACAGGATTGATCTTAAAAGTGAGTTAATAATTAAGGGGCCCCTTCTGTGGTGTGTGCAAACGTAGGAAAGTGTTCTCCCACGAAGGAGGAACATTTTCCTTACAGACACTATAGTGTGATAAAGAAAAAATCTGGTTTAGGGACATGAAACATCAGCTTTTGAATGTGCCTTATTTATGGCTTGACAACAGCCCTAGCGACCATCAAGAATGCAGGGCCGCCACGTAGAGGGGATTCTCCTCCCAGCACAGGTTTATCATGTCTAAAAAAGGAGTTAAAATGTGGCACCTCTACTGCACACATTTTTGCTTTATAAAAATAGCATTTCTTAGACTGCAGCACCACTTTTCTGTTTAATGAAAGTCTAAGAAAATGAACTTAAATTGGAAAAGTTGCAGTCTTTTAACAAATGCTCGCAATGGAATTGGCACACATGTTCCCCACACAAAAAGAGATGTTAGCAGCATTTGCTGGTAGAAAGCACAACATCTCCCCTCCAATCCTTCCACCCTCTTCACAATGGTGGTGCTGGAAACTAGAGGGGAGAATGTGGTATTTGCACACTCTTTTTATCATGAGCTCAGACTGCCCCTCAGTGAGTTCAGTGCTGTGGATATCCTTCCATCACTGGCAACTGTCTTGGGTATTCATCCTTTCGAGGCCGATGATTCAGACTCCATTGAGATGGGTAATGATAGCTCATACATAATACATTTCAAAATGTATAATTTTAATAAGAATGTTATGTTGAAAAAAGAACAGACTAACTGGCCATATGGGACAACACACCTGTTAAATGGAATGAGAATCTGGCCATATGATGGCAGTAGCTGGCAAATGGGGAAAGCCACTGGGAAGATAATGCCAATACCTTTCAAGTGGTGTCTATAGTACTGTGGCATCAGATTGCAATATGTGGCAAATAATGCTAATTTCTGCCCATAAAGTGATAATAGATCCATTTACCGTGAATACCCGGGCATATGATGTTAGTGCATGGCAAATAGTGGCAGTCCCGGATCTGTGCATGTCCTATCAATGACTGGCAAATGGTGTGAGGACCTGTACATATGATACCAATACCTACCAAATGGTGTACGTTTCTCAGCATGTGATGCCAGTACTTTGAAAATGGTTTTACGCCAACTGGAATTTGTATAGCTCACATCTTCCACTGGGGTGGCTGTCATGCAGCACTTTCGTTATGACACCCTATGCTGTCGGGTTCATCATTGTAACCGGGGGATCCAGGTCTGGATGCCAGGACGATGCCTGGATTTGGCTGATGTTTACGTGTCATATCTCATGGAGTGCCCTAGGTTATCAGGATCATTTTGGCAACTTGGTGCATCAGGTCCAGCGTAGTGTGAGTTATCTTGTCTCATCATGTCATGTTTGGGGTGATGGGCTCAGGTTTCTGGTGGCGTGCTTCAGCCTGCCAATCCACTGTCATTGCTGAATGGTGTCTGGGTTCTTAATCAGGGCACATGTGTGGACTCACTTTCCAAATAGAAAGTCATTTAGAAAGTGAGTCCATTTAAATGTGTCTGCAATAGGGAAATTATTCTTACCCAAGTACTCATGGTTTGCAGCTTGCCCCTGACCTAAGATGGCATTTGCTGGTCTCCCTCTTCCTGTCCGAAACATACACTTAGTAAGAGTGTATACAGAGCTGGTGCCTAGATGGAGGTTCTTCAATCAGAAACAGACATAAGGGTATTCCAATCACTTGAAAAAACGCAGGGATAAATAACATATCAAAAATACTATAACGTTTTTCGGAATACATTCAAAAGCAGTTAATTCAAAACTGCAAGCAATTAACAACCTAATCATGAAGTAATCCCCCAACCTCTTAAATATTGAAAAAACTAAAAAATACAACAAATATATACGCATTTTAATAATGATCAAATCTAACAAATACATACAATACTTTTTATTTTAATACACACAATAATTTGATTTGGCATATTCATGAAATGTGCAACAAATAAACCTAATCAATCAACATTCTAGCTTAACCATGAGCAAACACATCAACTTGCTTGCCTCCTCCACAGCTTAGACATCTAAACGTATCTCCCTCAGTCGACAATTCCTTACTAGACAGAATTGCATCACACTTGCAAGAGCCCTCATTATGTCTAAATTGGACTATTGCAACATACTCTTGCTAGGCACCACTAAGAAAAATCTGGCCAAATTGCAACTATTGAAAAAAAAAAGCTCTCAGAGCCGCACTAGTTATATAAAAAAAAGAGACCATATATCACAGTCGAAGAGAGAAGTACACTGAGTACCCATAGAAGCTAGAATACTGTACAAAACTCTCAAACCAACACACAAATGCATCACCCAAAATGCCCCTACCTAACTGAATGACTGCCGCACTTGAAGAACAGCAACCAGACCCCTTAGGTCGAACACTAGCATCCACCTAGTCACCCCCCTCTTCAAGAAGTCTAGAACAGGAGATTCCAGCTTCCCTGTAGCAGCACCCAGACTTTGGAATTCACTTCCCGCAAATATTAGCAATGAGCCTTCCCATACTCACTTCAAGAAACTCCTAAAAACCTGGCTATTTAACAAATTATAACCTATTTGTATTAGACTTATCTATAACCATAAAACGAATGTAACTGTGATTGCTGTAACTCTAAATGTATAACACTTTTCTGTAAATGCTCAAATTCTGCTATTCTGATTTCCCTGTAACTACAATGTACAAACAATTATAATCAGGGTGTGAGATCAAACAGCAAGTTTTTACTAGGTGTATTTATATTTTAGTAAACAGAGGAAATATTACTTTGTTGATACATTCTCTTCTTGACGAACCAAAGACAGAAACGGACAGTATTTGTATTTACAATGTGGAGATACTAACTCTCTCTAAAATATTGAGGGAAATTTCTCACATATATACACAATCTCTTAACAAATCAAATATGTTTTAGTGACAAAAGATGACAGTGTGTTACCCTAGGCCGCTATTTGTCTCAGGGTCTCAAAACATAACACACAACATGTGGGGACAACAATGGTAGGACAGGACGTTGTGTCATAAATCGACATTTTAGTGTTTCGGCCAACAGTAGCGGTTGATTTGAGCTTGTTGGTGGGGTGGCCTTCTTCAGGATTGAGGGCGAGTAATACTCTCTGTCCGTGTGGAATCTGTCAGGGCATAATGGAAATGGGAAATGCTGTTATGCAATCTCAGGGGTTGGCTACTAAATAATTTAGAGAAGCTCATTATTAGCTTAATGTGTAATGTCGTTGCATCTCAGAAGATGCAACGATGGGAGCCTTACCATCAAATACTGTGGAGGTGAGACTTCGTGTGTGATCCTTCAATTTCTGTCGGGAATCCTCGTTGAGGCAGTATGTTAGGTACACGGTCTCAAGTGGGGAAGTGGCTTAATTCCCACTTAATGTCTTAGGCAAGAGGTGGCATCCAGGAAGTGGCAGCATCAATAAATGGTGATTTCTGGCCACCGATCTAAAGAGGCAAATGAGAATACATATTGTATCGTATCATAAGCCAGAGACACCTAGTGCCTCGGGTGTGTAGATCTAGTTGGGAGGTGAGGCATGCAGCGTGTCCCCTAGTGCAGATAGAACGCGTGGGGAATGCCCAGGATATAGTGCCGCGTACGTGATAACAAGACTGGGTGTTGAGGTATGCAGCATGTTCCCTGGTTATCATAGAGTATGGGCTGGTAGTCCATAAAAAAGTCCATATGGTGATGTAGGGACTCCCACTAATTGGTGAAATGTGGTTTGCATAACAAAAAATTGAGCGAAACATAATGTGACAAACTATCACAGCGATGGCGTTCTGTGAGGTACTAAGGACGCAGTCTCTAAAAGTGAAAGCATAGATTGGATGCTGCAATGGGACCGACGTGCATTAAGGCCACTGACACATTCGATGTCAGGAATTTACTTAGTTGGATAGAGCTGAGTTGATCAGACGCTCTTCGGGCGGGTGTCTATGCCACTGTGTTGCCTGGCGATATAGACGGCAAAGTACGCCCCCTACCGGTCCATCCAATCAGGAGACAACTGGTGGACCAATGGAACACGGGGTGTGAGCGTGCCACTACGCACGTGGAAATGATTGCTGGTTTGGACCCAATCAGCAGGGAAGCGGGTAGGCCAATCAGAGAGGGGGCGTGTTACTAAGAGCTACGCTATTGGTGTATGACTGCCTGAATTGTATAGCGTGCAGGCACCAAACTATAATGAAGGGCGGTCCTGAAGATCTGCCGTGTCTCGGTCATACTCGTATTGTATGATGAGATGGATAGTCCCAATAAGGCTTGATGTATTGTCAGTGTCAGGAGACTGGCGGTATGTCGGGCCAATCTGGGGTTACCTCATGATCAAAAACAATTTTGTTTGCAATCAATAATGCGGACTAAGTGCATAGTTTGTCGTGTACACCTCCAGGCATGTGTCAATCTTTTGCTGTCAGTGTCAGGAGACTGCGGTATGTCAGGCTAATTTGGGGTCACCTCATAATAAAAACGTTCCATTTGCGATCACTAGTGCAGACTAATTGCATAGGTTGTCATGCACAACTCCAGACATATATCAATAATTTTTGCATAGTGCATACTGAATCATATATACACCCAGTTGTGTGCCAGTGTTTTTTGCAGCATTGTCTGACACTGCGCCAACACCGTCAGTTATGTATACATCCTTTTGTAAATGAATATTTTAATGCATTATCGGATTTTCTAGACACGTAATACAGGTACAGAGCATCTGTAGTTGGATACATATTATCTCAATTGTATACAACATTTGTGTGTAGATATCATGTCGAGAGCGGTAGGTTTTCTGCAAAAGTCGACATATCTAACTGTAGAGAGATACAAAACAGGGGAAAAGCATTTCTAAACATTGTAGTGCATAAGTTTGGTCATAATGTACATCACACAAGTGTCAAATAAAGATGACCTTGATGCCATACAACAAAAAAAGAAGAAATTAATCTGCACGGAGATGCAGGGTACCTTTATGCTTGAATATCTCAAAGCCAGCATCATACCCGAGGGACTCCAGGTCAAAAATATTCCCAGGGTTTTCACAGATAACCCGAAATTCAAAACTAATTTCAGTGGAGTAGGCAGTAAGTGCAGCTGCAGTTGGATCATATTGATCATCGATACAGCTGAAGAAGAATGTAAAAAACAAGGAGAAGAATTGCTTGCGCTCGAGAAAAAATTGATAGAAGATACCACCATAGCAGAAGCTAAGCTTAAACTTGAAAAACTAGAAGAAGAAGTGACCAAGTTCAAACAGATCACCATAGACAGAAAGGAGCAAAAATTCAAAAAAGACCTTAATAACTACGGAGAAGAAAAAACGTATCCCTACTTCAGAGAAAGTTACTACAGTGACTTACAACAACAGCAATATCAGAATTACAATAGTCGCAATAGAGTTGTCAACTTCTCAGGCAGCTCGGGATCTTCCAGCGGTAACAAATCCAGCATACAATGCGGAAACATCCCTACAGCACCGCCTCTTCAACATCAATTTTTTCAGAGAGGGGGCCAACGGGGACGACCGAGGAGAAGACCACAACAGACGGGGCAATACATGCGCACCAGACAATTGTATTCAAACCAGCCATGACCCAAATACCAATTTTCAATCTATCTTCCAAAATATTAAACAGCGCTCAACAAGCACTTCTCGAAAGAGGACTCTCTTTTGTGCCATCTACAAAAACTGACTCATTTCACACTGAAGTTGAACTCAAGAGATTCTTTAGAAATCTCAGACTTAGATACTTCTTTGAAGTATACTTGCCAAAAAATCAAGAAACTATGTATATCCCTGAACCAAGATGAGAGCAAAGGCAAGACAATACTACGGGCCTTAAACCCTTAACGCCTGACTTGTAATAAGGGCCAGTGTGCTTCTGATATGGGAGGGACCCAATGATCTTCTTCTTGCAGTCCATCAATGGTTGAACCTACAAAACCAACACATCAGATTCACCCTGGAGTGGAATTTCCAGACAGTCAACTTCCTAGACCTTCACATTTATCGTTCCAGAGACTCCTGGAAAACAGAACTATTCAGAAAAACTACAGACAGGAACAGTATTTTACATTTTGCTGGCTATCACCCAGCAGGACTCAAATACAACTTGCCATACAGCCAATTTCTCTGTATAAGAAGAGACTGCACGGAAAAAGAAAGATTTGAATAACACTCTAAACAACTACAAACACGCCTTACTGAAAGAGGCTACCCTAAGAAATCCATAAAGATGGCAAGGAAAAGAGCTGCCAACACATACAGATATATATGTCTCACTACCAAAGAAAACCCCCCCATCAACAGGACTGTATGTGTCACCACATACAACCCAATCAGCAACCTCACCAAGACTGCAATCAACAAACACTGGTACCTCATAAAAAACAAAGGGACGCTGGCAAAAAAACCACTGTTCGCATTAAAAAATAATAATAATTGAGAGACACTCTGGTACATACTTTCCTGGAACCAGAAAAATAAACAAATACCCTCTGGGATCTACAACCAGTAATTGGACATTTCAGCTGTGGCTGAAACAACCAAAACCTTCACCCATACTTATACTCATACCATACATAAAGACTTCCACTGGACCCTGAGAAACCATACCAATTGTGAAAGCAAATTCGTAATTTATGTTATAAGATGCCCCTGTGATCTGATATATATCGGAAAAAACATCAGACCCATAAAACAACATATCAATGAATACAGGTCCTGCATCAAGAATGAAGTCGCCGAAAAACCACTGGTGGAGCATTACACCAAGGAGTGTCATGACCCCTGCCCCTGGCCTTGTCAGACAGGTCATCTGGGCTGCACCACGGTCTTCGATCATGGCCTGAAGTGCCCCATCATGTTCCCCAAGACTCTCCTGGAGTCAGTCCTGGCGCCTTTGGCGCCAGGCTCATATGGGAAGTCAGAGAACTGGGATTTACAATAGCCTTTACACAACATGGATGCCCCCGCATAGCTCAGTTCCAGAACTGAGCTCTGCAGTCTAGCATTTTAGGTGTGGTCAGGCCTGGGGGCACCTGGAATACCTGCAGGCTATATAAGCCACGCCTGAGCTGGGGGAACACGCTTCGCGTTACTCTGCTGTTGCAACGTGGCGCTCACCACGGTCAGTTGGAATCCTCATCTGCATCCCTGCCCCGACTACCTGCAAGAACAAGAACACCGTTAGTATTCCCTTACCTGCAAGTGATCCTTACTTCTGTCCTCCGCTCCAGAATCCCGAACAACCAGCATCTGGGCGAACTCCCTCTCTATCTTGAAAGCCGCAACCTGGAAGAAAGAGAATGGAAAAGCAGCATTAGTTAGAGTTTATTCTTCGGCATTGAAAAAAACCCATAAAAGGCACACGCTTACCTGGACTTGACTTTCTCTTGGCCCACATCCATCCCGGGCCATTTAATGACCTGTAAAAAGAAAGAAAAGCCTGATTAACACGCATAAGTTCTAGCAGGCGGCACGTGCAACGCTTTACTCTCCGCTCTCCATCTTCTCGGCAGCATACATTCCGGGACATCGCGGCGGCCTGCAAGAAAGAGAAAATAAACAGGTCAGCACAAGAAAGGCACATAGCGCCACGCTTCGAGCTTTCGCTTACCATCTCGTGCACATCACCAGAACTCCTTTGCACCTAAGAAAGAAGTAAAGACATTAATAGGGGCAATTGCAAATAAAGGACAAACTACCAAAACGGCAGACTTACCTGACGAACGGAGTCGCAGCAGGTCTGGACACTGAGGGGCCCGCACCAGTGAAGCAACTAGGTTGCGACACGCCCATCCACAATGCGCCCCTGCACAGAACAGCAGGATGGAGAAAGCACCATACCAAAAAGCCAGGTGAGGAGAGCACTAAGGGGTCTTTGGGTCCACAAGGTAGGTGGGCTCCGAGCTAGAAGAGACAATAAAGCTAAACCCAAACTCCTGTGTTTTCAGACCTGGTCCTCAGCCGAGCAATAGTCCAAGGGAGGGGTCCAAGGACGGAAGCGGTCCAGCCAGACTGCGTGGCGTCCCCATGGATATCAGGTGAGCGTTACAAGAAGAAACATACCCATGAAGATCTTACATGGACTATTATACAACAACTTACTCCCCAGAAAAGAGGCAGAGACATTTATTTATCCCTCACAAAGTTGGAACAACAATGGGTCCATAGACTAGACACAGTAAAAAACGGACTAAACATAACAGTCGAATGGAAGCATTTTTGGAACTGAGCCAGCACGTAGATATTATCTACCCAGCACTAAATGCAGATCTCTCATTAAGGTACCAGCATTAAATGTCCAGTTCACCAAACAATGCTGCATTGTGACCAAATGTATGCACTACAATGTTTAGAAATGCTTTTCCCCTGTTTTGTATCTCTATACAGTTAGATATGTCAACTTTTGCAGAAAACCTCCTGCTCTCGACATGATATCTACACACAAATGTTGTATACAATTGAGATAATAAGTATCCAACTACAGATGCTCTGTACCTGTAGTACGTGTCTAGAAAATCAGATAATGCTGTAAAATATTCATTTATGATAGGATGTATACATAACTGACGGTGTAGGCGCAGTGTCAAACAATGCTGCAAAAAACACTAACACACAACTGGGTGTATATATGATTCACTATGCACTATGCAAAAATCATTGATATATGTCTGGAGGTGTACATGACAAACTATGCAATAAGTCTGCACTAGTGATCGCAAACGGAACATTTTTATTATGAAGAGACCCCAAATTAGCCTGACATACCGGCAGCCTCCTGACACTGACAGCAAAACATTTATACACGCCTGGAGGTGTACACGACAAACTATGCACTTAGTCCGCATTATTGATTGCAAACAAAATTGTTTTTGATCATGAAGTGACCCCAGATTGGCCCGACATACCACCAGTCTCCTGACACTGACAATACATCAAGCCTTATTGGGACTATCCGTCCCATCATACACTACGAGTATGACCGAGACACGGCAGATCTTCAGGCCCGCCCTTCATTGTAGTTTGGTGCCTGCACGCTATAGAATTCAGGCAGTCTCCACCAACAGCGTAGCTCTTAGTAACACACCCCCTCTCTGATTGACCTAGCCGCTTCTCTGCTGATTGGGTCCGGACCAGCAATCATTTCCGCGTGCGTAGTGGCACGCTCACACCCCGTGTTCCATTGGTCCACCAGTCGTCCCCTGTTTGAATGGACAGGTCGGGGGCGTACTTTGCCCGATGGCGAGACGCCGTCTATATCGCCAGGCAACACAATGGCGTAGACACCCGCCCGAAGAGCGTCTGATCAACTCAGCTTTATCCAAGTAAGTAAATTCCTGACATCGAACGTGTCAGTGGCCTTAATGCACGTCGGTCCCATCGCAGCATCCAATCTATACTTTTACTTTTCGAGACTGCATCCTTAGTGCCTCACGGCACGCCATCGCCGTGATAGATTGTCACGTTATGTTTCACTTAATTTTTGTTATGCAAACCACACTTCACCAATTAGTGGGAGTCCCTACATCACCATATGGACTTTTTTATGGACTACCAGCCCACACTCTATGATAACCATGGAACATGCTGCATACCTCAACACCCAGTCTTGTTATCACGTACGCGGCACTATATCCTGAGCATTCCCCACACGTTCTATCTGCACTAGGGGACACGCTGCATGCCTCACCTCCCAACCAAATCTACACACCCGAGGCACTAGTTGTCTCGGGCTTATGATACGATACAATGGCCCTCATTCCAACCCAAGTGGTAAGTTCCCTACTTTACCACCATGGTGTAAACTCTGTTTACACCATGGTAGATGGCGGATTTACCGCCCCATTCCAAGGTGAGTCGGGCGGTAAATCCCCAATCCCCATTTACCCTTCCCCATTCCCATTTTTGCCCCATAGGACGCTTAGCGCCCCATTCCAAGGTGAGTCGGGCGGTAAATCCCCAATCCCCATTTACCCTTCCCCATTCCCATTTTTGCCCCATAGGACGCTTAGCGCCTTGGTACTTAACGCCTGCTAAAAGCAGGCGATAAGGTGGAAATCAGGCGTTAAGGGTTAACGGCGCCGACGGCGCCGTTAAACCCTTAACGCCTGGGTTGGAATGAGGGCCAATATCTATTCTCATTTGCCTCTTTAGATCGGTGGCCAGAAATCGCCATTCATTGACGCTGCCACTTCCTGGATGCCACCTCTTGCCCAGGACATTAAGTGGGAATCAAGCCACTTTCACACTTGAGACCACCTACTGACGATTCCCGACAGAAATTGAAGGATCACACACAAAGTCTCACTGCCACAGTATTTTACTGTAAGGCTCCCATCGCTGCATCTTCTGAGATGCAACGACAGTAAACATTAAGCTAATATAGAGCTTCTCTAAATTATTAAGTAGCCAACACCTGAGATTGCATAACAGCATTTCCCATTTCCATTATGCCCTGACAGATTCCACACAGACAGAGAGTATTCCTCGCCCCCAATCCTGAAGACGGCCACCCCACCAACAAGCTCCAATCAACCGCTTCTGTTGGCCGAAACACAACAGTGTTGATTTATGACACAACGTCCTGTCCTACCATTGTTGTCCCACATGTTGTTGTGTGTTATGTGTTGAGACCCTGAGACCAATAGTGGCCTAGGGTAACACACTGTCCTCTTTTGTCACTAAAACATATTTGATTTGTTAAGAGATTGTGTATATATGTGAGAAATTTCCCTCAATATTTTAGAGAGAGTTACTTAACAGTATCTCCACATTGTAAGTACAAATACTGTCAGTTTCTGTCTTTGGTTCGTCAAGAAGGGAATGTATCAACAAAGTTATATTTCCTCTGTTAAAAACCTGCTGTTTGATTTTTTGTATACAAATAGCTACCCCCCTCCTTCCCTGTAACCAGTAATCACTACAAATAATTGTAACCTACTGAGAATATAGTCAAGACTATAGAAATACCATAATTGGAATTGTGAAACCAGGAACACTTTAATAAAGAAATCTCTCCTGATGAACCATTGATAATAAAAATGGGGAAACACGTGTTGAGAGGCCTTTAAAAGTGTGGCAATCAGAGAAATGAACCTTTGAATGAACTATCTCTTGAAAAATGGTGTGAAGGAACGCCTCTCTGCAAAAAATGAATAAAATAAAAAAATAAAATTCAGAGATAGTATTTGGAAACTGAACTTTTGTCAGCACTGTATTGAATACTGACTCACCTGAATAACACAACGAACACTGCACAAAGCTGGTTGGCGCATTTTAGGATCACCCTTTCTTAGTATTACGACTGCAGTATAATTTATCTATTGAATCAACAATGCACTTTTTGTATTTTTTTTAAGTGCTACAGAGATCCATGTGTCCATTTTTTTTTTTTTTAGTACTAATGGTACTTAACTTTAAGCAATTTTGTGTTGCCTATCTGTACCTTATGTTGGTGCACGCTTAAAGGGTTTGGTGGCGCTCACACTGCTTACGCCCTGTTGCGGGTATCAGGTCTACAAAAGTTGTATTGCACGCAAGCACTTTGTTCTAACCAATAATCGGAATTCAGATGTTCATTTTGCTTATATATCAAATTATCAAATGTTAAAGATTTGGTATGTGTTAAGTGTATTTTTCTATATTAATATCAGTGCAACAAAGGGCAATGTATTCATATATTTGATGTATGTTGGTGCAAAGTATATTCCTTAGAATACTGTTTTGGAATTGTACTGTTTTTTTATTGAATGCACTCAAGTGCTCATCTGTTACTGTTTAGATAGGAAATGCAATGTATGTATGTATGTATGTATGTATGTATTTATTTATTTATTTATTTGGATTTATAAAGCGCTCAGCGGCCCGGAGGCATCGTGGCGCTGTTACAGGATATTTACTTGGTGCATGTTATACAGGTTATACACTTAGTGCAGGTAATACATTATTGCAGGAGTAGATGTATACAGCAGTATATGACATTGTAGAGATGTGGTACAGGTTAGAGAGAGAAGGCGTTAGAGATAAAGCATGACATAAGGTGGTCTAGTTGAACAGCTTTGTTTTTAGAGCTTTCCTAAAGGTTGTCAGGAATTCTTCTTTTCTTAGACTGAGTGGGAGTGAGTTCCAAGCTTTAGGGGCTAGAACCTGAAAGCTAGAGCCACCTGCTTTAGCTCTGTTGAATGCAGGGCTGAGAGTTGGTGTGAGTATTGGTCACGTTTCGGTCTGTGGGCTGGTGATTGGTGTATTCTTTCCGTTAGGTAGGCTGGGGCAGACTGGGCGATGCATCTGTGTGTGATGGTGAGGGCTTTGAATGTTGTGTGGTCTTTGACCGGGAGCCAATGGGCATCTTTCCGTGCCTGGGAGATGTGCTTACTCTTGGGTATACTGAGTGCGGCTCTGAGGGCACTGTTTTGTGTGATTTGTAATCTGTTGATGTTGTTACTGCAGATGCCTAGAAGTAGAATGTTGCAGTAATCAAGTTTTGCACCAGTTGTGGCCCTTGCGATGTTGAGGCAGTTTTTATGGGATAGGTATGGTCTCACAGCGTTTATGATTTTTGACGTGAGTGCTGCCGCAGATGAGATGGCGCTGACCTGCCTATCCATTGATAGGGTGGAGTCCAGATAGACTCCGAGTGTTTTGACAGTGTCTGAAGTTTTAATGATGTGTCCTCGATGCTGAAAGAACTATAGTTGTCGTCTAGTTTTTTTAAGGCTTCTTTGGGGCCTACTAGCAGTATTTCGTTTTTCCCCCGTTTAGGCATAGACCATTTGCCGCCATCCAAGCCTGGATACGTGCATATGTGTCTTGGAGTATCTTGAGGTCTTCTTATAGTTACCTGTTAGAGTTAGGAGAATTTGGGTTTCATCTACATAGATTGTAAAAGCTATGCCGAATTCTTCTAGGTCACTAAATAAGGGGAGGGTAAAGAGGTTGTAGAGGGTGGGGGAGGTGCATGAGCCTTGTGGGACTCCGCAGCTGATAGGTGATGGCTGGGGGATGCCTGGTCTGAGAAGACTCTCATTGCTCGACCGTCCAGGAAGGAGGTGATCCAGGCGGTGGCTTCTTGGGAGAAGTGTGCTGAGTCTGTGAGGTGTTTGCACAGGATCTTATGGTCGACCAAATCAAAGGCCGCCGAGAGATCTAGGAGTAGGAGTAGTGAGGTCTTGCCTTTGTCCATGGCTTCAAGTAGTTGGTTCTTGAGGTCGAGTAGGGCTGACTCTGTGCCATGGCGTGGGCGGAAACCTGATTGCCTTTTTCCAAGAATGTTGTGCATTTCCAGGTAAGACTGGATTTGTAGGTATGCAGCCTTATCCAGGATCTTGAGCAGAAACAGCACAGTGGTAATGGGACAGTAGTTGTTTGGGGCGTCCGGATCCAAGGTAGATTTATTTAACATCGGTTTTACCCATGCTTCCTTAAGGGCGATTGGGACCGTGCTGGTAGCGAAGGAGGTATTGATGAACATAGTTACAAAAGGGGCCAAAGCTATGGCACAGTCTTTGATTATGTTGGCTGGGCAAATGTCTCCTTTGCATAGAGATGGTTTGGGCTGTTTCATGATTAGAAGGACTTCAGGAACTGTGACTTGCCTGAATGAGAAGGGTTTCGGTGTGTTTGCTCTGTGTGCAGTGTTATTCTTTAGTATGAAGGTGGGAGGCTTAGGAGGTGGTGGTGGAGTGGTTTTGGGAAGTTTGTCGAATTGGGATTTGATTTTGTTGTGGAGTTTTTTAATTTTATCTAGCATAGCATGTTGGATGTTGTTACACCATGTTGTGTTTTTTTCGATAGGTTGTGCTGATGAGGGTGGGATGGTCAGCTCATTGTAGATGGCGAATAGCTCTTTGGATTGAGAGTTGGCTTTCTCAATTCTGTCATAGTAAGTGGCCGCTTTAGCTTTAGCGATGGCTTTTTTGTATAGTTTAGCAGCAGTGAGGTAGGTGTCTCTTGTAATAGAGGAGGGATTTGTCTGCCAGGTGGTTAGTGCTGTTCTTTTGGTGGTTCGGGCATCCTGGAGTTCTTGGGTGAACCAGGAATTTGCATGGAGTCTTTGTTTTGCTTTTTTCTTTTCCAGTGGGGCTACAATATCTATAATCTGTTTGAGCGTGGTGTTGTAGATTTCAACTAGAGTTGTGGGGTCGTTGGCTGTGGGATGAGCCAGTGCCGACGTTTCTAGGAGGGGGATAAGCCTGTCTGCGGTGAGCAGTTTTTTTGATCTGGCCATCGTGGCTGGAGTGGGTAGGTTTGGGCTCCCTCCTATTTTAGATGGTATGAAGAAGTGTAGTAGGTGGTGGTCAGTCCATGGGCGGGGTTTGTTAGAGCTGATGTCTGCCGCACAGTTGTGGTCCGCAATCCAATCCAGGATACGACCCTTATTGTGGGTTGGTTTGTTCACTCGTTGGGTGAAGCCTAAATCATGCAGAGCTTTGGCAAGTGCTTTGCTTTGCTTATCTTTTGGGTCTTTGAAGCATAGGTTGAGGTCTCCTATGAGTATGGCTTGCGAGTTTGTTTTGAGATTGTCGCCTACAATGTGAGTGATATTGGACTGAAAGTCGAGAGTTGGGCCTGGTGGTCGGTAAACAATGTGTATTGTAATAGTGCCATTTGGTGAGGGCGATATTTTTGCTGATAGCAAGTCGAAATTGTCAGCATCTGATGTTTTTAGCTGTCTGACGTTGAGGGTCTCTTTGAGGATAAGGGCGACCCCTCCTCCTTTACTGGATGTCCTATCCTGGCGTAGGATAGTGTATCCTGGTAGTAATGATTGGCATATGGCTGGGCCTGTGGCTTCATGTAGCCAGGTTTCAGTGATAGCTAGTATATCTAGGTCAAGATCTGTGATGAGGTCATGGATCTCTGTGGCGTGCGCTGGGAGGGATCTTGCGTTAATGAGTGCGCATTGGAGCTGTGTTTGCTGGTTCTTCTTTTGTTTCGGTATCGAGGGCAAGATCTTGGGGGTGTTGAGGTTTCTGGATGTTTTGGGTGTGGGAGCAGTAGTCAGTGATGGTGAGTGTTTGGAGTGCTTGGTGATGAGGGTGTTATGGGGGGCTGAGAAGTGGGTGGAACGGCAGCCTAGCCTCTGATTACGCAGGTTAGGAGGCAATGTGTAGGAGTTAGTTTGTGCGCTGAGGGGTGGTATGGTGAGGATGGTGTGGTTATGCAGGGAGTCAGGGCGATTAAGGTTAGTGAAGTATGTGCTCAGAGCTGGTAGGAAAGGTGTGGGTGGTACCTTGTCCGAACATGGGAGTGGGGGCGACATGTTTGCGTTGAGATATAGAACAAGTGTGGGCTGGCCACAGGCTATGCGCGGGAAACAAGAGTAGGTTGTAGGCTAGTCGGAGTTTGGATTACTTGACTTGCAGTGGTGTATGGGGCAAGGTCACTGGTAGGCTAGGCACAGGGAGTAAGGCAGTTGTGGACTAGGCATTTTTTAAGAAGGTATGCTGGCACATGTATAAGAAGCAATATTAGGCTTGTCATAAGCTAAGGCACAGGAGGTGGAAACAGTAATAGGCCAGTCCAAAATTGCATTTTTAAAAAGGTATGCTGGCACATGTATAAGGCACAATGTTAGGCTAGTCATAAGCTAAGGCACAGGAGGTGGAAACAGTTATAGGCTAGTCCGAAATTGCATTTTTAAAAAGGTATGCTGGCACATGCATACAAGACAATGTTAGGCTAGTCATAAGCTAAGGCACAGGAGGTGGAAACAGTTAGAGGAAAGTCCGAAATTGCATTTTTTTAAAGGTATGCTGGCACATGTATAAGAGACAATGGCCCTCATTACGACCCTGGCGGAAAGTGACTGACCTGACCGCCATAGCGTAAATAGCGTTTCCGCCATTGCACGACGGAGCAAAGTGCGGCTAATTCCGACCCATCGGGCACGAGCACTACGCCATGGCGGAAGTGCAAAGTCCGCGATGGCGGAAATGTCCCCAAAACGCCCCTCACCGCCGTCGTACGGCGCCCTAGGTGCAATTCCGCCACCCATCTTAGCGGTCACCGTAATGAGCGGCAATCGGAAAGTACGGTGACCGTAAATATACGGAAACGGAAGTAAAAACATGGTCCCGGAACGGGAAACAGCACGCCGTACACCTATAAAATCAGAATTCCCACACAACCATAAAAAATACTACCCTGAGACACATCCCAACCCGTCATCCACCCTAGTGAAAGCAATAAAAATGGGAAAAGTAGCGAAAAAAGCGTGCGACCGCAAGCGGCAGGTCCACTTCTCCCGTGAGGAACTCACCGTGCTCACAGAGACCCTCCAGGAGAATGCTGCCGTCGTCTTCTCGAGGCAAATGACCAGGACGGCACTTGCGAACAAGAAGGCCATATGGGCCCTGGTGGCACAGCGGGTAAGTGCGGTGGGGACCGCACCCCGCAACCCACAGCAATGCAGAAAGCGATGGGACGACCTGCGGATACGCGTCCGTAGCATACTTTCTGCCAACCGAAACATTGCCACAGCTACCGGGGGAGGATCGGAATCACCCATCAAGTTGACCCCCTGGGAAGAAATCTGTGCCTCCACCATTGGAATGGAGAGTATAGAGGGAGTCGGAGGGATGGAGAAAGGAGTGCAGACATCCGAAGAATCAGGTAGGTGGGCCAAATAAAACAATGCTAAATCCACAATGTCCAATCATGTGAAGTACCATGTGTCCACATAGTCCAACAGTAACACATGTCCAGGAGAACGTCCACATACATCGGCCTGATAGCGCACTTTAAAATTCACATTAAATACATAAATAATTAAAAATCCTAAAAACACCCTCTACACGTGCAGCAGGCACACCCTAACTGCAGGCAGCAAAACAACTGCATCCTCAATCCACACAAAAATGAAACCACCTCCAAGGCCCCGACCCTCAGGTACCACCCCAATGCATGTGATACATTGCCATTGCAATTTCAACAGACCCATTAATAACGCTCGCCCTCCTTTACTCCACCACAGGGTCCGATTCAAACGACGAGCTCCAGGACACCCCTACCAGCACACCTGCAAAGAAGGCCAAGACCAACGGCCAAAGACCCTCCACCTCAGCTGCACGCATCAAGACACGGCAGCAGCACAAATCAAGTGGCAGCACACAGGAGGGAACTTCAACAGGCACCCCAGCAGCCAGCATGCCCACAACAGCACCACCACAGGTCCCCCCAATGGATGCCACAGAAGGCACTGCTTCTGGTGGCAGCAGCACCATAGGTGACACTGCATTAATGGCAGCATGCTCCGACACAGAAAACGGGGATGTCGAAGTAAGATCCATCCATGACCTGTCTCAATCCCCCTGTTTGTTTCATCCCGTACACCATGAGGATACCACGCAGGGGCACCCACAAGACGACGACTGGCCATCCCCCACAAGCCCTGTGGCAAGGCAACATGAGGTGACCAGCCCCTCTGTGACACCACCGCAAATGGCCATGGCACAGCAGAGGCAACAGTCCCTCGACCAGGTGATCGTACAACAGCAGCAACTGGCCACGCTCCTCAAGGACCATGCTGATGAATGTGGGGGTACTAAGGCAGCCATAGAAACATCAACTGAGACACTTAGGGCAGAAATGGAGAGAAGCACTGAGAGCCTGAGAGTACAAATGGAGAGAAGCACCGAGAGCCTGAGGGGGGAACTGCATGCGACGTCCAAAGACGTATGTGCTGAACTTGCCGCTGTGCGCCGTGTGCTCACTGAGCTCTCACAAACCCTTAGGGACATGCATGGACGTGAGCAGGCAGAGACATCATCCGTTGCAAGTTCCGTCCAGGGCAGCCCCCAACGTAGATCTGGGAGGAACCTGCGCTCCACAGGCAGGGGTGCCCCTGATACCCGGAGAGGGGGCTTGCAATAGCGTCTGCCCACTGACAATGAGCATCTTCGGACACTGGTGTTCGGGGGGGAGGTAGGAGGGTGGAGGGGGTGTGTTGGGCTCACTTGGGTGGCGGGTCGATGGGGTGTGTAACATAATTTCACATATGCTATAAACAATGCACGATCATCCAATGAGATGTGTGGACATTGATCTTTGTGTACGAGGCCTTAATAGGTGTACAGTCCATATTGTGCATGTTCCAGACACACACAGTGCCACAAGTCCCGTGTCCATGTATCAGCCACCAGGCGTGAGTGCTAGAAGCATGAATCAATGAGAATCTGACGAATGTCACGGCCCTCCTGTGCCTCGCAGACTCCTTGAGGTGCTGCCACATCCCCACCCTCATCATGACCATCTTCAGGTGCTTGCAGTTCTGCGTCAGGGGGCATGGGCACATTTCTACGTACGCACATGTTGTGTAGCATGACACATGCCATGACCATCTTTGCAACCTTCACATGGCGGTACAGGAGTGCCCTGCCAGACCTGCTGAGGCAGCGGAAACGAGTCTTCAGTAGGCCGAATGCCTGTTCTATGACTACACGGGTACGTGAGTGGGCATGGTTGTAGTCCTCCTCAGGCTGGTTCTGTGGGTTCCGGAGTGGTGTAAGGAGCCATCTCTTCAGTGGATACCCGGCATCACCTGTATGTGGACAATAAAGTATGTTTGTGGAATGACATTGCTACGTAGCCCCCCCCCCTTCCTGCCAGGTCATTGCCGCATCACATACCCCACATTATCATGCATGAAATGAGACTCACCGAGTAGCCAGGATCTGTTCCCTGCGTGTCGCTCCATGTAGCGTGGTATTGTAGAGTTCCTCAAGACCATAGAATCATGGGTTGATCCTGGAAATCGTGCACAACAATGTGTAATGATCCTGTTGGAGTCACACACCATTTGTACATTCAGAGAATGAAATTGTTTTCGGTTGCGGTACTGGGCCTCCATGGCATGTGGGACGACCAATTCCACATGGGTGCAGTCGATGGCACCAATGCAACCCGGTATGCCGCCAAGTGCATGGAATCCCACTTTTGTGTTCGTAATTTCCTGCTCCGAGCGTGGTAGAGAGATGTAGTCGTCTGCGTGCTTCAGAAGGGCATCGAGCACTTGCAATAGTGTCCGTGAGAACACTGGCTGTGAAATGCCATGCAACTGTCCGACTGTGTGCTGGTAGGTGCCTGTGGCCAGGAAGTGGAGTACAGACACCACCTTCAGTAGGGGTGGAATGGCGGTTGGGCTATCTATCATGCTGACAAGGTCAGCCTGTGTCATGTCCACAATGGCGGTTATGGTGTCCCGGTCCAAACGGTAGAGGGTGTGGATCTGCTCATCCGTGAGGTTGAATGGATGTGCTCGGAGGCGTGGGATTGCGGGCTGCCTGCGTGGTGGTAGTGGCTGTGCTGGCGGGCCTTGCTGGCCCTGCCTTGCCCTCCTCCTCCTCCTGCGTCTCCTCTGTGCGGCCGGTTGTTGTAGTAGTTGGTGTTCGTCTTCTTCTTGAAGTTGGAGTACTTGCAGTGCTATCAGGTCCCCCAGGGCCAACATCGCTAGTCCTGCCGGTGGCATTTTGGAGTGGGTGTGGTTGTGGGAGGGGGTTGGGTGTGCAATTTATGTGTTTTCAAGCTGTATTGCCTCCACCTGTGGTGATTCATTCCACCTGTGCAAGCTGCAATCCCCTTTGGGCGAGCACGTCCCGCACACAACGCTGCAATTCGACGCATGGCATCTTGCTATTACAATCATGTATTTGATCCCGATGGCAGTGAAATATTGGTTCATATGTTCATTCTGCTATGGTCCCATTGTTTCACATACTATCTTTGCAGTCGCGAACAAACTTGTGAAGGGTCAGTGGAATGTAGTACTCGATTAACGGTGGACCCTCATGCAGCACTGTACCGCGGTTCACCGACGGGCGGGGCGTCCCATTTGTGAGTGAAGCCACTTTGCATTTTCACACATTGCCGCACTACATGGATGGATTTGTGATTTCAAGCGGTCACAGATGCCTTTTCGACGTGATGTTGCAAATGAGGAATTCGAAGGACGGCGCTTTCGGTCTTCAGCTAGCGGCGAGGAGACGCCCACAGGTCTGACTGCAAATATAACGTTCTATTGTTTAATGTCCTTGGGACAGGGGCCATGGCGAGAATGCAATGATTGATATGAATAGTATGGGATGCGCAATAGCGTAGTGGACGATAAGGCAGGACGTTCCCAAATACATGTTACTTCACAACAGTGGAATCCCGGCCTGGAGCACAGTGGATTTTGCAGACTGCATTACGCACAGGCTCAATGGAAATTTCACATGTTATGTGAGTAAATAATCAGGCGTTTTCATACCGGGATGTGGGAATGATGTATGGATGCTTGGACAGATGATTTGATGGAGAGTTTGCTATTTACAGGGCTTTTTGGGATCTATCCACCTCCCCTGCGCTTTGTGATGCAGAGCTGCCATAGTGGGACCATCGTCTATCTGCACTTGTTGAACCCTCCCTGTCTCGACGCGCCTTCAAACACTTGTGTCTATGCACGTTACTAATCCCATCGAATGGATTCTGTTTTGACAGACGCATGCACACAAACACTCGTTTGTAATAGTGTTTTCACCTCGATTTTCATAGTTATGATTCGCAGGTGATTTTTGGGTGGGAATAATCCTTTGGAGTGGGCTAGCATGCATATGGCTGTAGATTTAGTGTGGTCATTGAAGTGAGTAATACAAATCAAGTTCTGATGCCCATACTATTCTTTTTCATTTCATTTGGGTGACAGGTATCTCCTCCCCTTTTGCCGCTGCCATCTGTATGCCACTCCTGCAGATGGCTTTTACTCCCGACACCTGCTGCTTCGAGTTAATCAGTGGAGCACCATTACGATCTTATGGGACGATCGCCAATGGGCCACATGCCCTTACGCAGTACTAGTGGCTAGGAGCAACATTTCGACCTTTCAGCTGGACTAGTGCCTACCTAATGGGACGGCCCTGCGGTTCTAGGCGCTTCCATGTTGACTTTTTGAACGTGAATGTAGCCCCTGTGTACCATGAAGGAACAGGGCGTCACACAAGAAGAAGCTGGTCATGTATTGCGGATGCAGCCCACAATGATGAAATGTATTTTGGGGTTCATGACCTAATGGCTGTATGGGCTTGGTGATTTTGTGGTGCATTAAATTTCTATTCTGATATTAACCGTGTAGTGTTCTTCTTTGCAAGTAATGTAGCATATTCCTATTTGTGGTGCGATGTATTGTGAGGAGATCTGCATTGAGTTCCGGCTTCTGGTTATAGTTGCGTGGTACTGTACTGGCCGCGTTTGCCTACAAAGCCCAGTGTGGTCAGGGATAGGGGCTACCATTATGACTGTTTTAATGATGTCATGCTCATGGGCGGGGGATTGGCTTTTGTGTAACAGATGCCGGTCAGCCAGGTGGATTGGTGGAATGATGTGATTATCAGAATATGGCTGGTCACAGGTGCCTGTGTTTGCGTGCGTTTCTTGGAGGGAGACTGAGGTCATGTCCATTGGAATAGCTTCTGTATTCGTGCCATCTGTGCCCTGCAGCTCCCATTGGCCCCTCTTGAGATGAGCCTGGCTGCTCAGTCACTCTGCCAACTTGTGTGGTACATGCTTATGCTGATGGTTTATTTGTTTACTGGCAGGAGTACAGGGCTGGTGCAGTCTCACTCAAGATACTGCTTTAAATGTTGCCTTACACTGGTGTCAAGCGATGGGGGCCTGTTTTTGTTTGTCTCATATTTCAGTTCATGTTGCTGTACTTGAACCTTCACATGCCTGTGCTGCATCAGTGCAGCAATGGTGCCATGGCAAATATGGATGGCCACTCACAAGGCACTTGGAGCCCCTAGATTCATTTGTTCGTTGGCATGCATGGGTGACTTGTACATTTCACTGGTTGCATTGTGTGACTTCATTGCACCTACGAGGAGTTGTGCAATGTGGCCAGGGAGTGGTGTACAGGCACTCAGTAGGGCCGTTTACGGTTGATTCGCGATGCCGTACTTCTCACCATGGCGGAATGGTACTTTCCGCCATGCTTGATGGCGTTAGGTACATGTCCGCTAGGGTCAGAATTCGCGTACCATTGCGCCATGGTGGTAGTTACGGATTGGCATGGCGCGCGTGCGCGTACTTGGTGCAGTGAGCGTTGGCGTTCACTACGGTGTCGCTAATGGCATCGTACTTTACGGTGACGGGTCATAATCGCACCGAGCGCTATTCGATGGCGGTATTGCATTTCCGCCATCGTTTTTCGATTTCCGCCAGGGTCGTAATGAGGGCCAATGTTAGGCTAGTCATAAGCTAAGGCACAGGAGGTGGAAACAGTTATAGGCAAGTCCGAAATTGCATTTTTAAAAAGGTATGCTGGCACATGTATAAGAGACAATGTTAGGCTAGTCATAAGCTAAGGCACATGAGGTGGAAACAGTTATAGGCTAGTCCGAAGTTGCATTTTTAAAAAGGTATGCTGGCACATGTGTAGGAAACAATGTTAGGCTAGTCATAAACTAAGGCACAGGAGGTGGAAACAGTTATAGGCTAGTTCGAAGTTGCATTTAAAAAAAAGGTATGCTGGCACATGTGTAGGAAACAATGTTAAGCTAGTCATAAACTAAGGCACAGGAGGTGGAAACAGTTATAGGCTAGTCTGAAATTGCATTTTTAAAAAGGTATGCTGGCACATGTGTAAGAAACAATGTTAGGCTAGTCATAAGCTAAGGCACAGGAGGTGGAAACAGTTAGAGGCTAGTCCGAAGTTGCATTTTTAAAAAGGTATGCTGGCACATGTGTAGGAAACAATGTTAGGCTAGTCATAATCTAAGGCACAGGAGGTGGAAACAGTTATAGGCTAGTCCGGAATTGCATTTTTAAAAAGGTATGCTGGCACATGTATAAGAAACAATGTTAGGCTAGTCATAAAGGTAGAGCAATCATAGGCTAGTCCGGGAGCATGTTGGAGACCGTTAAGAGGCGAGGCAATATCTTCTAGATATAGTGAGGATTAGTGTCAAGGCGGGAGGTTAGGTGAGTTCCAGGTTATGTTCCTGCTGTGGGCATGATGTAAAATTAGTTGTAGGCTAGTTCAGGGTTGGGCCGCTGGGCACGCGGATTGGCATGGTTGTGGTATTGTATGTATTATGTATAATATAAATGTATGTATTTAACTATGAAGGTTTGTTTTGGGATTCAGTGGTGATTCAGATGGTTGCTAAATGCCATTTTGACTTATCACCCTCAGATGCATAGAAATCATCTATGGTAGCTTTTGGAAACATTATGTAGCATTCAGTTGTCAGCATAACTGGAAAAGTGAGATTTCAGGACTGAGCGTCTTGAGTATTTGAAGCTCATTCTTTCAACCACTGATATGATTGTGGCCCCAAAGAAAGTATTGGCTGTTTTTCAATGACCTCCTCACTCTTCAATTAAGTAGAACCAATGTTTTTGCGAGTTTTCACATTTTTACAGGCAGTCAGTTTCAAATTGTTCACACTATGCCGCTGTAATTTCCCACCTTTTGAATAAGGGAACTTAGTGAAGGCGCCACAGTGCTGTGAGCGTGATCAGAGGATATTTAAGCTCTAAAGAGAGTACTTACTTTAGGTTTTGTTTTGTGTTATCCTGATGCCTGTAGACCTTTAAATCTGGAACCTGATCCTGCAGATACAGCTATGGGGCAGTTTTGTTCCAGGTGCTTATTAGGTTGAACATCCTACTTCTTATTTGTCTTGTACTCTGATGTCTTGTGGTATTAAATATGATGTAATTGAACAGGAACTGGTGGATGTGATAGAGCTGAGTTCCTGGTCTAAACATTTGTTGTTAGGAACTTTCTTCCCATAGCGGTCTTTCATCATGTTCAGTATGGGAATAATTGCTAACCTAAGTGGACTTATTTTTGGCTCACTATGATTTCTGTAATAAATGCCACTAATGGCCTGAATAATATCAAGGTAGATGCATTTGTATGTGATATAGGGAGCTGTGTCATGAAAGTGTGCCACCTTAGAGCACGATGGCTGTGGAGCAGTCTGTGACTTTCTCCGGCTGTGCTTTACAGAATCAAGATGACCTTTGATCTGGATGCTGAAGTTTTGTCTTCTGTTCCTCATTGAATTCACTTAACTGGAAAGGATGGATTGGAATTCTGGGTGCATGCCTTGTTTGTTCCCAAGCGGAAGTTACATGTGGACACATTGGAAATGTGTCACTATAGTGCCCTAACATGACCTAAGTGTGTGGGCTATTCTGGAATTATTACTGTGATCACGTTGGTGACTAATAATGTATGCTGATATTTATCAGCATGTGTAGTTTGTGTGATGTTTGCTCAAGTAAGTCTTCATATCACTGTCTGGTGGGCCTGTTGAGACTGTTGGAATGCTCCTCCAAACAATGCCATTTCATCTCCACAGATTTTATCATACAGTTGGCCATTTCATATCAGTGCTATATGATCATCTTATCAGTGTATAATCTTTTTAAGACGGTTAAAAGGTATTTATTTGGGGACTTCACAATCTAATTCTGAATTAGCTCATAATTGTTTGGTGGAGATATTTCATCACCATGGTCCAATATTTCTCATCAGGGCTCCCAGTATTTTAAAGTTTGTATAGCTGTTGGAAGGAGTTTATTATGAAGTGGTGTTGTAGGTGTATTTGTCATTTGTCACCCTCAGACAAATGGTAAGAAAGAGAGAGCCAGTCAGATAGTTGAACAGTATTTGCATCACTTTGTAAATGGGAATACATAACTTTGCAAACTTTGTATATGCAATCTCTGTACGTTCTACTACTTAAGGTTTATGCTTTTCTACGTAAACAGCAGGTTTTCCTGGATTTGTTGCCCCCCAAACATATGGTGCCAGCTTCTGAGAAATATTTCATTGAGCTGCAACAGGTCCAGAGGGAAAGCGATAAAGTGTGTTTCTATAGACATTCCCTTTGTGTCAGTGGGTGGCGATAAACGTTTCTGAAAATGTCCAATGGTCTAATTTGATAAGATTGTTTTAATGTTTGGTTTATTTAAACAATTATCCTGTGTGCTATAGGTTCTTTGCGCCTGTGACTTGTGTACCATCCCCACATCTGGTGCACAGTTTATATCAAGACTTTCTTGATACGCCTATGGCTCTTTGTGGAGGGTGATATATTGTCATACATTGTGTCGAGTGTAGCCCCGAAGTCATCAGGACCATCTTGGGCAGCCAGGGATATGGCCTACATGGTAAAAAGATGCCCTGGGCTCATTATGGCGTCTCAGGGATGGCACCCTCAGTTTTATGGCACTTCACAATTTGGGACTTCTGTTTCGTTCTGCCACGTTAGTGGTTGAGGTATGGGGCCACTTGTTAAGTTTAATAGAATGATTTTCGTGTGGTCAGTGCATTACAAGAGATCTGCCAAATAGCCCTTATTCCTTTCTAGCTCTACATGTTTAGAAAAATTCTACTTATCCAAGATGGTTGTTGGTATAGGCCCTCTTCCTGTATCCTGGCTTGGTAAGATGGTGACAACCCTGTGGTGTTTTGAAACTCATCTTACCCTGATGAGCACTGCCATATTCAGCACTACTTGATTACTACTGATATCTGATGCAATTTCAAGATCCCATCCATTGTTTTCTGAAGGTTTTGAGTCTTGCATCGTTTCCTCCCAAAGTGGTCTTTTGACTGTAAGAATTCTGCTTTCTCTTGAATATTCTGTAGTGCTGGAAGGGTACCCATATCGTCTAACAAAGAAGGAGAGAGTTTCCCTAATTTGGACACAAACATAGTTGGGCTGTCAGCTCGTCCAGGAGCATTTCAGGTGGCAGCATAGGGTGTGCCCTTAGTTAGCTATGTTACATTTTAGATGCCAAAGGCAAGGACAAAATATTTGCTTTGAGAATGGTGCTGCAGAATAGTTGCTGGAATGTATGTGGTACTTGTTTTGCAGAGGGTTTCATATATGTGACAAGAGATGAGTGCAGGCTGAGCACATGGATTGTACTTGCCCTTTATCAAGTGTAAAATCTGTTAACTGGCTGATGCCACTTTGGATGACTATCGGTGGAACATGCTAGAGTGGTTTGTGTCCCGCATTCAGGGCAGAGATGTGCTTGGATGATGATGCATATCTTAACTGAGGCATAAGCATGCAGATGTAGTGATCAGTATGTGTGAAGAACCCGAGAGGAGAAAGTGAGGTTGCTTCCTGAGAGCAGAGCAACCAGCCCATGTTCATCTGTTATTGGGTAGGTTATTTGATACCTGGGTAGTGTTCAGGTAGAATTTAATTTTGGGGATCTTGCTCCCTAACTCGTTAGCTGCCTGGCATGAAGTGAGTGTGAAGCATGAGATCAAGAAATACTCCAAGATCAAGCACTTCAGCTCAAATAGGGGCTAACATAAATGCAATCCCGTTATCTTCTCAACAGAAATAATAAACAGGATGACCTTCTCCTAAATGTGTCTCTTTATTTATTCATTTAATTTGTAAAGCACACTAAACCCATAGGCATCAAGGCACTGCTTACTGTTATTACAACAGGATAAACACATTACATATGGTAGTTTGTTACAGTGACTCAGTTTCGTTAAGTTACAACCACAAGAGACAACTGGAAGGGTATTTAGTTACAAAGTCTCAGTTTCATTAGGACAGGAGGTCTACAAGGGACATGGGTAGGTTGAATATTAAAGTTTTGAGATGCTTGTGGAAGACCCAGTATGTTTGTTCCGTTCTTAAGGGCAGAGGTAGGGCATTTCCTTTCTTGGAGGCTATGCCTGGGAAACTCAGCCATTCCGATCTTTTTAGTCTGAATCTTGGGGTAGTGCGATGATGAGAGTTCGCTGTGCTGGTATGAATCTCCAAGTTTGCTTTGGTGAGTTTGTGAGCGAGGTATCTTGGGGCAGTGTTCAAGAGGCAGTTATTCGTAATGGCTAGCCTTTTAAAGATAATGCGCTTGCGAACTGCAGCCAATGCACATTTTTTCTAGCGGCAGAGATTTGCTCTAGTTTTCAGAATGTTCGAGGCCACCCTCAATGCATTATTCTGTATCACTTGTAGCTTGCTGATGTTACGAGAGGAGATCCCTACAAGTAGGGCATAACAGTAGTCCAGTCTTGATCCGATGAACGCACGGACAATGGAGAGGTGACTGTCACGGGAGAGAAAGGGTCTAAAAGCATTAATTAGCTTGGTAGAGTACACTGGTGATGAGGCCATGGCATTGATCTGTCTTGTTAGTGACCAAGTGGACTCTAAGTGGATACCTAGGGTCTTGACTTCTTAGACTGGGATAGTCAGGCCGTCAATGACAATGGATTTGTAGGAACCATCTAAATTTGCTTAGAAGAGATTGGGAGCCGTTCAGAATGATTTCTGTTTTATCGTCATTGAGGTATAGCATGTGGAAGCCCATCAATGCCTGAATGGTGTAATAGACTGTGTTCAGTGTATTGGTGTCTCTGGTGTATTTTCCTGTAATGGGGAGAAGTAGTTGTGTATCATCTGCGCCGTTTCTGCAAGATATGCCCCTGGCATCAAGGAGGTCAAAAGGGGGTTTAGTGAAGACGTTGTACAAGGTAGGTGATACATAAGAACCCTGAGGGACACCACAGGTAACAGAGGCTGGTGGGCAGAAGCGGAAGCTGAGAAAACTCTCATGGATCTACTAAAGAGGAAGGAGGAGATCCAGGCAATGGCATCAACCGAGAGATGTTGACATAAGATTTGGTGGTACACAAGATCAAACATGGCTGACAAGTTTAGGGGGAGGAGGAAGGCAATCATGCCAGTGTTTTTGTTTTCGTCCAGTTGATTTTTTAAATCTAGAAGTGCCATTTCGGGCCATGGCCTGGATAAAATCCTATTTAATGCAGACCAAGGAGATTGTTTGGTTCAAGGTGTAACTGTATTTGAAGGTAAGCTGCATGGTCTAGGATTTTCAGGAGGAATGGGAAAGTTGTGATTGGACGGTAGTTAATAGGGATGGCTGGATCTAGGGTAGTTTTCTTTAGTAGTGGTAGAACCCAAGCGTCCTTTAGGTTGGATGGTACAGACCCAGAAGCAAACGAGGAGTTGATGAGGGTGGAGTTGAGGGGGGCTTTAGCACAGTCCCAGATGACTGTGACCGAGCAGGCATCTCCTTGACATCTGGACGATTTGAGACAGTTGATGATCTGGGTGACCTCCATCTTGGAAACTGCTTTAAAGTACATTTTTGGAGAGTTTACAGCCACGGCTAGAGGCTTCGGTGCAGAGTACTCTAGGGTGTCACTACTCAGTGTATTTTTCCTTACTGCCGTCTTATTTTGGAGCAGAATGATTTTGTCAAATAGGGCATTTTGAATGTTAGAGCACCAAGTGCTATCTTTGGTGCAAATGGTTGCAGGAGGTACAGGTGAGTCTAGTTCACTTAGAATAGCAAAGAGCTCCCTGGCACTAGAGTTGGCTTTGGCAGTTCTGGCGTTGTAAATGTAACTTAGGCTAGGAGTATTGCTTGTTTGTAAGTCTTTGTTAGATTCAGAAGGGTAATTCCTCCAGGTGGTTTCTGCCTCCTGTTTATAGGCGCAGAGTCCTTTCAGATCCGGAATGAACCAGGAATTCAGGTGAGCACAGGACTTGGATTTGTATTAAGTTACAGGGGCTACAGTGTCTATTGCTCTCCTGCAGGATAGGTTTTAAGCATCAACCGAGGTAGCAGGGTCGGTGAAGAGGGGTGGTGTGCTGGTGAGCTCAGTTAGCAACAGTAGAATACTGCTAGGGTTTATGTTCTGGGTGTTTCTAGTTAGTGATGGGGGCAAAGGGGTTAGCGAAGTAGAGGCCAAGTTTAGATTAGGTATAACAAAGGAGATGATGTTGTGATCTGTCCAGAGGCACAGTAGATTGGAAGTTACAATAATGTTGCAGTTTAAGTCTGCAAGCCAGTCCAAGATACGGCCTTTGATGTGTGTAGTACTGTGGATATGTTGAGTGAAACCTAGAACTATAAAGGAACTAGCTAGGGATAAAGCATTTAAGTCTGATTTGTCATTGAAGCCTATGTTAAGGTCGCCCATGAGGATAGTCTTAGAAGATCATTTGGTATTGGGAGACAAGAGTTTCGTAATGTCTTCTTCAAAGGAGAATGGAGGGCCAGGTGCCCGGTAATCCAAGTGAATAGTTATCGTGGAGGTATGGGAGTAGGTCAGCTTGACAGACAAGACTTTGCCTGACTGGATAGTGGTATTACTAATGTCTTTCAGAAGTACATCCTCTCTGGCTATGAGGGCAACACCCCTGCCTCTGGAGTCAGCTCTATCCTTCCGGTTGTGGGATGTACTGACCCACTAGCTCTTCCCTGCGATATCACTGGGTGCTGGAGGCACCAGAACCAGCAAAATGGCCGCAAGAAGCACTATGCGCGCTAAACCTATGAATTTGCGCCGTGAAACCAGAAAGATGGCTGCCAATCTACAGTGCCTGTGTCAGTTGTGGAACAGGAGACCACAATGCTGAAACCTGTCATTGGGCTGCCCACAGAGTGCAAATGGAAACTTAATGAAAAGCAGTGCTTTCTTGCAAGGAAACCCAAAGGTGCTCTGAAATCGTTTTTTTCCTTGGCTGCTGAAATTGCAAAATAATGGATCAAAACATCAGAAATTGTCCAACATCCTTGCTGGGTGTTACCCATCACTTCATTTAAAGAATTAACAGAAGCACACAATGTCAGGAGAAGCAGAATCCATCATAAGAAGATCCACATTAAAAAGTGTGCTTGTCTGTGAAAATCTGTAAAATATGGGCGCAGTACCGTCGGCCGCCTGTGTGACATCTGTCATTTAATTACACTGGAAGCTTAAACTTGTGCAGTTAAAATCAAATGGTTGGAATTAAGTGACTTGCCATCAACAGCAATATAGGTTGCAACTATTTAATCTCTATGTTTAAAAAGACTGGAATTAGAGATCTGTTTGCCTGTTTTGAAAAATATAAGTTTATTTTTCAACTAAGAATAATGTAACAATTGACTATAAAGCAAATCTGATGCAAGGCAAAGAACTTCAAAGCAAATTCCACAGTTGCCCAAACAAAAGGCATCTCTCCTGCTTCTCATCAAAGTCCAGGAACTCCCAGTCAGGTGTTAATGAAGAGGGGAGGGGATTTGGCTCTGCTGCTCCTGGGAGAGACAAAGGGTTTCCTTGGCTGAAAAGAATATGGAGATGCAAGTGTCAACAGAAAATCCTGCCAGAGGAAAGAGGCGGGGATTGCTCTTGACCCACCAAAACTTTTGGGGCGGGACAGACAGTGTTGTATATTCTGAAAGCACAGAAAAGTATATTTTTGAAAAGGACTGACACAGAACTGTGCGAAATTGTAAAAATTGTAAAAATACAGCATTGTTAATGTGAAATTTCTGGTCACGTTTTAAAAGTACTCAGAACTCTGTACTATGTTCAGGGACATGACTACAGAATTTGTGGTTTTGTAGCAATTGTGGTGATGCCAGAAACAGGAAACTTCATATGATTATGCCCAGATATCATGCACACATATGTGTCAAATTGGGGATAAATCCGACATTGGGTACCAGACCAAAAGTGTGAAAAATTGGCAGATCTAGACCCAAACTCTCACCGTGACACGGCTCGGATGAATACTTGCTCCACCAAATCTGTGATATCAATATGCCATTGCTATCAAGTTTGTAAAATTGTAAATATGTCTTGTATGAAACATAGATTTCATGTGGAGAAACAAAGGGGAGGTTTTCCCTGGACCATAAAACACAGCCTCATGATGACACCCTGTTTTCTTCTCAAATCAGGGGAGAGGAAAGACCCTAACCAATAGAATACCTTGGGGTGTGCCTACCATAATTCAGCATACCCACCCCTTTAGAAAATACATAAATAGAGATAGCTTACCTAGAGACACACATTCACCCCACCATCCGATTGCTGGCGGAGCACTTTGCAAGAGAAATCCATATTCCAGACTCCAGACTCCAGAACTTTCAAAGCAGAAAGGCCCATTTCCAAAGCTGAACCCTTCTCAGCTTGGCCTTTAAAAATCCTGAAACCAGATTTTACCCCAGATCTCTAAGGGGAACAAGAACAGCCTGGCTGTGCTGCTTTCTTGCTCAAAATTCTTGCCAGAATCCAAAGATCCAACCCAGTAGAACCGTGCTGTGACCAGATAGCTGCGAATCAGAACCAGAGCCTGTCAGATCCAGTCCAGTCCCACCGTGCGGTATCCAGAGTGCCCTGCTTTTTGCAGAACCAGAGCGCCTTGAGTCCAGTCCGGTGTGCAAGCTGAATTCCTGTCCAGAAAGTATCCCTGACCAGATCACTGACGGGTCCATTCCAAACATTGGTAGTGAGTATCCTTAGCATAGGATTGCATAGGATTGTCCCTAGCATATCCATAAGCCATCCTATCCAAACCCATTCTCTTATTTCCAGAACTGAATTGTGGAATCTTTTGTCTTGACTGAACTCTTTCTCTTACCCTATAGTCCTTTGTAAGAGTAGTGTTAAAATCATCTTTGCGCTAATATATTTCTGAAGAAAGGCGAGCGTCTCGGCAGGCCAAATCAACCAGTGATATCCTGGGCTGGTGGCTGAGCTGTCGTGTAGTTTGCGGCTTCATATTCTACCCCTGGTGTAAAGAAATCTTGTTTGTCATTTTAAAAACCGCATCTTTCTTTTGCAAATTTTGACTCTTTCTGAAAAAAACCACCTCCACGAAAACCTTCATAACTTCTTACAGTGCACGGAAAAGTTTGCCGCAAATTTTTCATTTGGCTCAAATCCATTACGTGTGAAATAGCTGTTCATTGCATCTGACCTCAGAATTACGTTTTCAACCTGCTAGTTATTCAATAATCATTGCTAGTGTTTGTTTGAAACCATACAAAGCGGCTCCCACTAGTATTGAAACAATTTTAGTGAATTAAATCCATTTTCAGTGTTTTTACCATTCATGCAAAGCCAACTTTAAACCATTTTTTACAAGTTTGCAATCATTCCTGTTTTTCTCTGTGTTTGCTGGGGGGACATTGGGATTGATACTATTTTGTTGCATTCCTGAAACCTGTTTTCTCTCCTTCCATCTCTTTATATTGCATATTGGGGGGATTGAGTAGTGTGCTGCAGTATTATTCTATGCTGCATTATTTTTCCTATCATTACTCCGTGTGATTAAAGAGATTGTTTAGCGTGACATCACCCCATTGGTGATCATTGTATAACCATTAAAGTAGTGTGATATATATATATTGTGCAAATCCTTAAATAAATATTTTAACTTTGCATAACAGCCTGCTTCCTGGTTCAGTGTGACCAGGGGGGGGGGGATTCAAAGAGAGGGGCGTGATATAAGGGTACATCATTCAGAAATAAAAGAACTTATAGACATAGAGCCTTATCACGAGTTGGGCAGTAACGCCGGCGGTATTACCGCCGGTGGTATTAGCCCTACCGCCAAACCCGCCGGCGCTATTAGCGCCAGATCACGTGTGAATTCAACATTGGAAACTGGCTGGGTAAGCTTTGTTTATGGTTTCGGATTAGTGAATGATCTGAGAGGGCAGGGAAACTACAACATTGCATTCTTGGCAGAGAAACTTTATACTGAGAGACACTCCTTCTGTGACGTTGTTTGTCTTTGATACAATCAGAAAGCTTCATGTTTGCAACATTGCAACCTCAGACACATTGCACACCCCTGTTACGTTGTGAAATTACTTCACTCATGTTCCAGATAAAGTTTTAACAAGAGTCTAATGAATGGAAATGTTTTCCCGTAAAGGGAAATGCAGATTTTTCCACACTGTGGAATGGAAGTTTGTTTACAGGGAGCTGTTGGCATTCTATACTATACTGTGAAAGGGGTACATTATTATTACCTTGCAGGTTATTTGAACGGTTTTACTTAGTGATTAACCCTTTAGGGCTGGTCTGATTTGTTGGGTTAGTGTGCTGGGGAGGGTCAATGCCCTTGGCACTCACGTGGGCTGAGACACTGTGACTGGCCCCTACCAATCAACAAGGACTGCCTGAGGGTGACCCAGAGAGATTCCCCATTCCACACTGGGCCCACCATCCACTGGCCTGTGGTGGTACCAGGCTTCCTTACCCACTCTCCCAGCAGTAGGCAGAGCCAAGCAGGGGACATTGCCACAGTCCCCTAAACATTTAATGGATGCCATGTTTTTTTTAACTTTGCCATTGTTTACTAGAGTGTCATCAACTGCAGTCCCCCTGTCACTTCAACCAAGTTCCTGGATTCCTGGCCTTTGGAGCCCATGTGGCTACTAGGACAGGAGCGCCCTTTAAGCACCTCTTTTTGTATCCCGTGAGACACTGCCACTCTGAAATCGGTTTTATTCATCACAAAAACTCCTCTCAGATGGCAGTCTCACTTCTATCCCCTTTCTTGGGACAAATGTGCCCTCTCTGTCCTAGCTATTTTTGATAGCTACCATGTCGATAGCCTACTGTACTTCATCCCTGGCTGAGTGTGTTAAGAAGAGGCCCTGTGTATTCCTCAGATCTGTTCATGATCCTTACCTGAAGACTGCTATGAAGATGAGCTGCTGTTGATGACCCTGGCTTGGCTCTAAAGTCTGGGTCCTGGGTCCTTTGTGCTGTCCTTTCTGTTTCTCTTTGCTGGTGGAATACTGCCCAGGGTTCTCCCTTTGCTTCATGCCATCCTCCTAGTTGGTTGGACATGCTTGGGTCACCTCCAGCTGCTGCCTCTATCGTGCGGCCATGTCCTTGCTGTTTGGCTGCACCCTCCTACTCCCTGGACTTCCATGTGACCTTTGATGGGTTCTGCAGGTTTCTTGTTGCTGTTCCTTACTTTTTCACCTTGTTGGTAATCTCTCGAGTTGTCATCTTTGTTGGGCCACCCTCATCTGTGTCCTTGGTGTGTCACGGTTTTAAGTGATACCAACCGAGAGCCACCAACTGCCACTAGTGAGACTTAATCCTGACACCCAAACCCTCCTGTGCACCCAACACTCCTCAGTCAAATTCTGAGCAGCCAGTTACGTGATATCTGTCCTTGTGTTCTTAGCCTGTAATTGTTTCCATTCTCAGGAGTCTCCTGGGTCCTGGACTAGTATGAAGTCCTCTGCCTTGGGCTGGATCTCTTCAGGTGGGTCACCTTGGGTCTTCCAGGCAACTGGTTACCTCTCCTGCTGCGCCTTTGGGGTGAAAGAACAACTTTCTTAACTTCTCCCCATGACACTGGCATGTATATTTGGTTTGTTCCATTGATCTCTATAGGGAAATTAAATGTTTAAATGTTTAAACTCCTGTAAAGTGACTTACAAAGGTGGTTACCTAGGCTTGGGCATTTTTCTCTGGAGCCCCCAGACCCTGGGAGTTTCTAGGCCACAAATTGTAACCCATGAAGAAAATGCCATTGCAAAGGTTGGAAAAGTTGCGTTAATTTTACTCCAAGAAAATGTTTTGACTGACAAAGTTATATTGAATGGGTTTATAGTGTGTTAAAAATAGCATTGAAAAATCAGAAGGGTGGGCCTTGGGGGTTTGGATGAGGTTGTTGATTGCAGCTACAAATGATTGGGCACAATCAATTGATATTTTACACAGACATCCGCCATGTATTCAGGTCATACGAATCAAGACCAATTGCAACCTTGGATCATTGTTGGTTATACATCTATATTGCAATTATCAAGAGATGAGTCAGGATAAGTTTATAGAGCACTTAGAGTCAATTCTTTTAGGATATCTGTGAGCACTTGTGAAATGAATGATGTGGTCATTGTAGGGGATTTTAACACACATTGTTTAGTAGACACAAAACTAAGGAAGTTAGCCCCCCAATGGAATAACATATATAGTGGTAAGGGACTGAAATGGGGCAGCTTTTTTAGGCAATGGGACTTTGCTCCTCTTAATGGGTGTGTGGTGTGTGATCTTGAGGGCTAACCCACATGGCAATGAGGAGCCAGAATTCCAGGATCGACTTTATTTTTCTAACAGCAAAATTGTTTCAGCAGTGTTAGCATCCAATTTATGTAATGGAGATCCTAGTGACCACTTTGTATTATTGGGCAGTTTTACATGTCCTTATTCTGTAAATACTATGTCCAGAGTACCTTGTTTGAAAGTTAACAACACAGAAAATAGGTTAGTATGGAATGAGAGGTCAATGTTTAAATTCATAAATGCCTTTTGGGAGGCTTGGTATGGAATAGTAGCTTTGCAGCATAATGCAACACGTTATCATGCACTATTATTTTAAACATTGTAAAATATAATTTTTTGTAGTAATGTTCCTGTGATTAGAGCAACACCTAGGAGACACTATTATATGCCTGAGATTCAGGTGATTAAGAGAGAGATGAGAAGGAATATCAGAAGGCTTATGAAAACGGGTCTGAATGATATTGATTGTTTTTCCCTAATAAAATAAAAACATTTGAAGTACACAAATAAAATGAAAAAGGGATGAAACTGATGAAGCAACAAAGAGCAGGGGAAAGTATGTTGCAGAGTATTTTGCAGAATTCAGACAAGAGTTTTGGGAAATTAATAAATGAGAAAGAGAAACCCCAAGCTGAATTACAGCCGAGCCCTATTGCAGAGGACATTTGGATAACCCACTTTACTCAGATATATTCTTCAAAGGTTGAACCTTGCCCACAAGCAGCACTAGGTGATTCATGGGACCTTAATTTTGACCGTACGGATATTGAAATGATTATTCGAAAGATCAGCCAAATGAGAGCTCTGTGCACAAATGGCCTCTGTAATGGGATGCTCCATGTTGACCCAACGTTTTGGGCCTTGTTATACAAAGTGTTTAAATCGGTTTTGAATCAGCAGGAGCTACAAGCTTCTTGGCATACTGCCATAATCTTAACCATTTTTAAAAAGGGTGACAAGTACAATCTGTTTAATTATAGGCTCATAGCTCTCTTAGATACTGATTCTAAAGCATTTGCATCCCTTGTGTTGGCTGAGTTATCTTCTTGGGCCACCTTTGCGGATATGCTTAAACCAAATCAAATTGGGTTAGGAAAGAGGGTGGGACCACTACCGCTGGTCTCATTATTGACCATTTACAACAGATCACTTGGCAAAAGTGTACACCTGAGATTTTTGCTGTGTCTATTGACTTAGCAATGGCTTTCATCAAATTGAGAAAAATCTTTTGTGGTCAAAGTAAAAAAAAATAGGGCATCCCGAAAAACGTGTTGGCAATTCTGATCCATTTTAACTCAAACACGACTTTAAGAGCCAGACTTAGCCAGCGAGGTAACATGACTAAACCCATTTTTACATCAAATGGGTTGCGCCAGGGCCTCGTCTTGGTGCTATTATTACTTAATAAATGCCTGCGTGACATTGGGAAGAACTCGCTGAATCAACATTTGTTTCCCCTTCCCGTGTTTGAATGCAGATTTTTCTGGTTATCATATGCGGATGATATTCTGCTCCTGGCCTGTTGCAGTGTGGGAATTTCTCTGCTCCTAGAGGCCTTTGGACATTATGCAGCCAAAACCATACGGACAATAAATAACACGAAATCTAAAGTGTTTAAGGCCAGTCGTAGAAGGGCCAGCCTAAGCTGGAGGTTAAATTCATGGCGAATAGATGAGATCCATAATATGAAATATCTAGGCTTCAACGTATATGGAATTCAAGTGAAGGAACATTTGATTGAGGACATAATTATAAAAGCAAAACATATGTTGTGCCAGATGAAAGGCCTTCATAACTGCTTTGGAAGATTCTCCCTTAAACCGTAATGACATTTTGTGAATCTAAAGTGGTTCCAATTATTTACTATGGGCTAGAAGTGCTTCACCAGTTAAGTAATTACAACTTTGATTTTATTGAAGGTATATTGTGAAAACGCACTTTGGACCTACTGAAAGTAGTGCCAATGGCAATCATTCAGCACAAATTAGCCATTGTGTCTTTAAATACAAAGGTTATGTGGAAGAAGATCCAGCACTGTATGAGGTTTTACCAACCGCCATCAAATTCTATCTATGAGTTGATGGATAAAGATAAAACTAGAGTTGAGAACTCATTTGTTCAGATTTGAAGGATTCAGCTGGGTAATATCTCATGCAGTATATGGAAGAAGCTATATGTAACATCTTGTTGGTGAAAAAAGGATTGTGGCACTACGATTGGGGTCTAACTTGGGAAAAATGTAATTATTATAAAAGATATGAAGATTTATGCATGAGCCAACAGCGATTGGTTAGTTGTGCACCGATTTATCACTGTATACCTCCTGGAAATTTGGCAGATCTATATTGTGCTTCTGACTGAATCTCCTACCGACTATTGAAAATATATTTTTTATTGTGTTCTTGGTTAAATACACACCTTAGACACATTGGGCCTCATTACGAGGTGGGCGGTAAGGGATTACCGGCACCGGTAAGGGCACCGGTGCCAGTAATCCCTTACCGCCCTACTATGAGTTCCCTTTGCGGGTCCTCCCTTAACGCCTGGTTTTACCAGGCGTTACGGACGGGACACGCAAAGGGACTTTGGCGCTAATAACGGTACCGCAATTTGCGGTACCGTTATTAGCGCCTTCCCCATTCCCATTGAGCCTTATGGGGGCTCAAATGGGAATGGGGAAGGGCCCTGGTGAATGGGGAATTACGGCCCCCGCCAACCTTGGAATGGGGCCGTAATAGCTCCATTCACCAGGGCGGAGTCCGTAAGGATTTGGAGGCAGCCATGGCGCTAATAGCACCATGGTTACCTCCAACCTCGTAATGAGGCCATTATAAAACAAACAAAATGTACACAATCCAATTCATAGATACAATACATCTAGATAAATTACCTAAACGTGTAAAACCATTAATTCACAATTCAATACAAAAAAAACATTAGTTGACAAGCCGTTTAAAACTTATCCTGAATCGGTTTTAAAAATTCAACCATACATGATATGCAGTGGAAGTAAAAACCAAAGATTCTCCTGGAAAATGTGAACTTCAAAATTGATCCGGAGAGACATCATACATTTTGTGCAAAAAACCTCTGTAACCCCTAATGTAATGTATTGTCATTACCTAACATGCAGTGACAGTTTGTAAGTATATGATTCAATCTCCTATGAACAGCGCCTGCACAACCGTTGTTCCCGTTTTATGCCATCCCATGCTCCAACTATTTCGTAAGTATGCAGTTGGTTAATTCTAATCCTAAGTATAAAGTTTTTGAGTGCAACATTATTACAATTTATCAAATACTTAAACGGGTGGGAAAAATAAAATCTCTGAGATCCATAATAAAAATATTTATGTTTATCCGCTAGCCTGCATATTAATAAGATTCTCCCCAAATAGCTAGCCTTTTTCTTTAAAAACTTAATTGCAGATGTGATAATCGTAGGTTCCTCTATAATAAAATCAATTGCCCAAATAAATTCTAAAATCTCTCTTTCCCATTTCTTAAAAATCTTCATTTTAACTTTTTGACTATTAGAGTAAAACAACTTAAAACAGATTCACCTTTGATATCATCATTTAACATGTTCAAATGAAACACCCCACGTTTTACCTCCCAAACAGTTTGAAGCAATAATATTCCAAACTCACAACTAATAATTTCTATTAGGGACACACTTCGGAAAGCCCAGTAGATATCTCCAGACCTTCCCCTCTAGTCAGTCCATCCAGTGCGTTTCGAATTTAGTAATGCTTCCATACCATATAAAATGCGTGGCACAATGCATCTTCTGTATAAGTAATTACAGTAATTACATAGCCACCCTTATGAACAATAAATGATTTGATGACTTATCTTTTTTAATATTTTCATCGGCACATAACCTGCTAACATCTTAATGTTCATCCTATAATTAATAGAAGTGCCCAATTAATATAATCCTGCACAATAGCAATAGGGATTCCATCAATATTCCGAACAATACTACATCTCTTCTTTTTATAGGGCACAATTACCATTATTTTCGTTTTTGTCACATTTATGATCAGCCCATTATCACTGGAGTACTTACAGACCGCATCAATACTCCTCTGTAGTTCTACAGGTGGCCTGCATATGTCAGCATAAGATAACCATACATAAGGACAGGACCCGATTTTTGGTGGGAAATGTCTACATTCCAAAAGGCAATGCTGCATATACGATACAAAAAGGTTGTAAATCAAGGGCGCAAGTACGCATCCCTGCTTGACACCCATATTTGTATTGATGTTATCAAAAGCAGCACCATCCTTGTCAAGTCTGATGCTTACTGATATGTCTTGGTGCAATTGAACGACTGTATCCAATAATTGACCATTGCATTACAGATCCAATAGTTTTTGCCATAAATTTGTACGTGGGACAATATCAAACGCGCGTGTGTAGTCTATGAAACCGATGTACAAACTCCCCGCTCTGGAAGTTAAGGTAGCACAAATTAAATTGGTAATAATACAGATGTTGGCCATGTTGCTAAACCCTTTTCTAAATTCAGTTTGCTGTGGTGGTAATCATTTTCGATCTTCTGCCCATTCATTGAGTTTCCTCAGAATACACAAAGCGAATATCTTGGATATAACGTCCAATCTAGCTAATAACCTGTAGTTGTTAGGATCAGAACAGTCCCCTTTTTTAAATATGGGGACCACATTAGCTCTCTTCCAAGATAATGGAATTGTACCCGAATTAATTACATCAAATACGATTATAAAGAATAGTGGCCCATAGTTCGGGATGAGGTTTCAAAACCACACTACTTATGCAGTCTGGAGCGGGGGCCCTAGAAGTTTTTAAAGAACTAATGGAGTTACAGTTGTCTCGCGTATCAAATGTGAATCAATGCTCGTTCTTATTATTATGAGCTAAAATTGTTATAACACATTCTTTCTACAAACTATCACTAGCACCTTCAGTATAATATTGTTTGCTAATGTATCTTTTCCATGTTTCCTCAGAAATAACATTGATATCTGACTTATCACTGCCTTTTTGCAATGTATTGAAATAATACCAACATTTGTGACTATCATTGTTAGCCAGAGCTCTAACCACTAATGACCACATCTCATTCTGTTCAGATTGTTTGTGCTGTTGGTCCAATTTCTGTTCTTGGTTTGTATGTTACGAATAACTTTTGATCGAAAGCCCACATCATCACAGGGCAATTGTTTTGCTTGTCCCATCTTCCTATGATATCTCTTTCTTTTAACAGTAATCATAGTATCAATACAACCATATTTAGATTAATTCTTATAAACCATTTTCCTGTCTGCATCTCGTATTGCAACCGTAATTGTTTTGATTCTTGACAGAATGATGTTTTTACTATTCTCAGGGTTAGAGTCAAACAACTCTGACAGAAACTGTTAAAGTCAAACAACTCTGACAGAAACCCTGTATCTCTAAACAGGTCCAGCAATTCATCATTAGGTTTCTGGTAGTATCTGAGCCAGTGAGGACAGGGAGCAGGAACCAGGCTGACTCAGGTACCAAAAGGAAGATGCTTTATTTACTCCTTAGTTTCACAGATACAGTTTAGAAGATGTGAGAGAAGGCTACATGCATCTGTCCTGGTCCCTTGCCCAGCTCCCGGTCCCCAACCGTCAACTTTGGAATGCCCAAGCCCCAAACACTCCAGAGTCCACCAATCATTCCGCAGGGCCTAGCTACTCACACAGACACACCATACCATGGAAGATACTACACCATCCCCCTCCTTCAAACAATCAACAAAAGATGATACACAATTCCATGCCAAGACTAAACACTCATAACTAAACCAACCTCCTTCTACCCTGGCCTGCCATGCCAGGGTCTCAGTGCTGCCACTACCAAGCACATACCCTGCCACAAAGACAATAAAACAAACCTACAATCAAAACCCTATATCTCCTACCTCCTTCTGCCAGGACTTCTACCCCTGGCCTCAGGCCTGCCACACCTGAGCACAAACCTTTGCCCCAACCTAGGACGACTAACTTGCCAAATAATGTAACCCCAAAACATGGGACTACAACCTTGGCCCAAACTAAGTCTTCAGCATGCCACAAATACAAACCATTATTCACACACAAGCGAATGCCTACACAAACCGATACCCCCTCCCTTCTCCCTCAAGAAAACATCAAAAAGAAAGGAAAATATAGAAAAATGACCCACAAGACAAAGAGCACAAAAATACAATACACATGCACAAAAAGAACAGGTGTGATGCGCATATCACGCATAGTC
This sequence comes from Ambystoma mexicanum, assembly GCF_040938575.1. NCBI lineage: Eukaryota > Metazoa > Chordata > Amphibia > Caudata > Ambystomatidae > Ambystoma > Ambystoma mexicanum. The sequence goes on along the minus strand of NC_090927.1, from coordinate 579,049,153 downwards.
CCAACTATGCCATCAAAACACCACAAGATGAAAATTGTAGTGTAATACAAACACAACTACAATGTTCAAAACACCACAAACCGAGAAAATGTTCTGTAACATAAACACAACTAGGATGTACTGTCGTGCTAGTTATTACCAAAAGAGTATACATTTTGAATATAGAAAATACAACACATCTCTCAATTAACAACCTTGCCAGTGTATAAGGTTTCCTCCAGTCAACACTTGACTACGAAACTATGTGCTACAATTAAAAAATACACTCCATTTTACGCTGGCCTACACCTGTGTGCCCAACTCAAAAACGCTAAAAATATTAGTCAGCTGGTGTGCTAAAAATCTCCTAATGCAACAGTAGCACTACCTGGCACACAGAACTCATCTGGAGTTAGAATAACTCCCGGACTGACACTAATTAAAGCAATAACTGGAGACACATGCACTTACCTACAACGCATTTCCATACTGTGAGATTACACCCTCACACTTCATGCGCCAAAATCTGCACTCCATTAGTCCTTTAGACCATCTAAAGTCTACCTCCATAGTGTCTTCAAAAAATGTGCCCTTGTAACTAAGGTTCATCACAGAACAAAACAATGTTCCGCTACATATACAACTACTACTAAACGGGGTCCCATGAAGGTTTTTTAGACAAGGCACCACACCTGGCCTGCGTGTTTAAGCCACCCCCTCACTGCACCAGTATGTCGCTACATACTATACTATGCATTCACTAATGCACTACAAAACGCGTGCTCATGCTACCTCTCACATGCATGCCTTAACTCCTGTATGTCCCCACATACTTCATAAAACCCATATGTATACATATAAACCACAATTATACACACTCACTAACCCATGCATTCATGCACTCATCCACAACACTTTACCTCTGTACAAACCACAATCTACAATTTTTCCCGAGGGATGATTGACATTATAGACATGGTGGTGATCAGTCACCATTCTAAAATGTAAATCCCAAACACAACAACCATACATGTAATCATCCCAAAGTTCTGTACAGTGCATTAGGTAACCCACATCACATCATTTAAGAAAAACATTTTAAGCTAAAACACAGCTTGAAATCTTGTGGACATTTCATTATAATAATACTCTTCAGTTTAACTCCGAACAACATTTAAGAAAGTCTCTTCCAAAATGTTGTGCAAAAACAATACCTCTGAGCAACGCAACACTCTTGTTTGCAAACCCATTGTGCATTCATTGAAAATGTCCTGATTAAAAAAGGACATTTCTGTTTTGATCCCATTTAACTCTGCTCAATTGATTTAATTTCAACAATACTTCGACTGCATATCAACATTATTGTGCTATAGCACTCACTACAATTTCACAACTTGAACACACTGCATGACTCACTCCCTGCACACATGAAGGGTTAATTACACACACACGTACAACTGAAACCCTCAATTCACATACAATCATTTTCTAAATTTTCTTTTAAAATTGTGCCTTTTAGTTTCCTTAATTTGCTCAAAGCAGCGCTTTGAAAACTGCAAAACGCTGATAAATAATCTTACACCTGAAATACAATGCACCAAGCTTAACTTGTTCAATTAAATACTTCTACTGACATTGGGGGTCATTCCGAATTTGGAGGTAAGAGGAAAATAATGCCGGTAAAGGATTACCGGCATCGCTTACCGCTACGGGCTATTCTGACCAGCCAGACCGCTATTAGCGGCATCCTAAAGTACGGTGCCTCTAATAGCGGCATGGACGAGGGCACGCGGGCCATCATGCCGGCAATAGCAGAATGCCATAAACGGGAGGAGATCACAAGTAAAGCGTACATGCAAATACCAGCATCAAGAAGGTGTTAAAAGTGGTTACCGGCATGCCGTAAATACGGCATCTCTGACCTCCGTAAAAAGCCATGTGCAGTGGTCCCAACTGCCACAGGTGCACACAATCAGCACAGGTGGAGGCAATGGAGCCTGGCCCAGTACAAAAGGAGCAAACCCCCTCCCACACCAAGATGATTCAAATAGTAGTAGCATTACTGGAGCTGGAGGACATGCTTGCATTGCCACAACAGCAACAACAACAACAACAGCCGGCACCATAGAGGAGACGCAGGAGGAGAAGGAGGGTGAGACAGGTCCAGCATGCCCCACCAGTGCAGCCACCATTACCACGCAGGCAGCCCCCAATCCCTCGCATCAGAGACAGTCCTTTCAACCTAACCCCTGAGCAGATCCACACCCTGTACTGTCTGGACCGGGACACCATCACCACTATTGTGGACATGATACACAACGACCTTGTCAGCCTCATTGAAATACGCACCGCCATCCCCCCTCTACTGAAGGTAGTGTCTGTGCTCCACTTTCTTGCCACAGGCACCTACCAGCACACAGTGGGGACATGCATGGCATATCACAACCCTTATTTTCTCGGATTCGGAACCAAGTGCTTGATGCCCTCCTCAAGCATACAAGGTACTACATATCCCTACGAGGGACTCCCCAGGAGATTTTTGATACAAAAGTTGGCTTCCATGCACTTGCAGGCATGCCAAATTGTGTAGGTGCTCTCGACTGCACCCACGTGGTGTTGGTGGTCCCGCATGCCATGGAGGTGGTGTACCGCAACCGCAAGCAATACCACTCCATCAATGTGCAGATGGTATGCGACGCCAGCAAGATCATCACACATTGTTGTGCCCGATATCCCGGATCAACTCATGACTCTATGGTCCTTCGGAACTCCACGCTACCACGCTTCATGGAGCGACATGCTGGACGACGTGCCTGGCCGCTTGGTAAATTGCATGACTGGCACATGGCATTGAAATGGGGGGAGAGATGCACACACCACCATGCTGCCAATGTTGATGTAACTGCACGATGTGCACATCACCGAACACTGTGCCCAAAAGCATCACAAACGGTACATGATACCCAAATCCCATAGGAATGAAGTAAGGTCGACACCTATCACTACATGACTAACAGTAAACCACCCCACATCCCACAACACGTGCACCACTCATCAGAGGCCCTCATCCCCCGTAACGCCATCCAGCACCATGCAGTGTATATGCACTATGTTGCTGTCTCCTGCAAATCACCACACAGGACAAGCATCCTTGGAAGTGCATTGAACTGAACCAACTAGGGAATCCACTGTCTGTCACAGGGCCGCCACACCCACAGGAGTGCTGCATGTCACCATGGGAATAATCAGCACTGATTGCCTAATATTGCACAGACTACTGCCAACGCTCCCTCTAAGTAAATCTCACAGAACACAACACCTCACAAATTTGACACGAACACAGCTATATGCGTACATGATGCATGTGCAACAAGACGTCAGTGCACACCATGCATCATCTTGAAGATGCAACCCACACCATTAGTCTATGGCACAGGACACATTGAGGGACTGAAAACGGCGTAAATACATACAGGGACATGTGCATGTGGCCAACGATAATCAGCAGGCATGTGTGACTAGTACAGCTGTCCATCATGAATCGACTAACATTTACCTTTCATTGCCTCTCATGCAGGTGATAGTGGCTATCCCTTGAAGCCGTGGCTCCTCACCACTGTCCGGAACCCACAAAACAGGCACGAGGAGGACTTCAATCGTTCCCATACCCATACCCGTGTGGTCATCGAGCAGACCTTTGGCCTGTTGAAGGCACGATTTCGCTGCCTTAGCCAGTCGGGTGGGGCACTCCTCTACAGGCATGAGAAGGTGGCCAAGATCATCATGGCATGTGTCATGCTGCACAATATGTGTATTTGCCGGAACGTGCCCCTGCCCCCTGACATTGAACTGCTACCACCTGTTGTTGATGAAGGGGATGAAGAATATGTGGCTGGACATCATCGCGGTGCCGATGCACAGGAGGGACGTGCTGTGCGCCAGTCAGTGATTGTCGCAATATTTCTGACACACATGATAGCAGAGGGTGACATGATAGTTGGACAGAGGCCACTGGGTGTGGGGGTATATGTACACTATGCATTGTATATGAATAAATGACACATGCGCAATGATGAATGTCCACTCAGGTCTTGCTTTTCACACAACAGGTGTATTAAATATAACAATGATAATGAAACCCTCCACCACCCTCACCCCCTCTGCCTCCCCCACAACTCCCTCACACACCCTCTACCCTCCCCCTCCCCCACACACCCTCACCGTCCTCCCCCTCCTCCACAACTCCCCCACACAAGTCCCATCAAGTCTCCAATACCTACATGAGGCTGCCCTGACTTTCAATTCAAGATCCCTGATCCAGGTCACGGCATGTCTTGCCGGTGCAGGGTACGTGCTGACCTGCGGAGTAGGCTCGTCTGGGTTGAGCTAGATGATGACGGTGTGGCCGCCTGCTGGGATTGGGTAACCGGATGCCCTGCCTCCATGGCATCGGCTATGCGGCCTAATACCTGGCGGAGGGCCGAGACCTCCTCGCAGAGGCGGCTGGTGTCATCTGCAAAGATTTTGGCCATGGAGGCGGTGTTCTCCGTGATGGACCTGCCTAGAGAGGCGAAGTTCTCACACCACTCCTGTCTGGCCAGTTTGTTGTCCTCGGCAAACTGCTGCACAAGGGCAATCAGCTGTTCTGCTGCTGCAGCCCTGCGGGTGCACCTGTGGAGGTTGATGGTCCCTGGCTGTCCTGCTCAGCCTGCTCAGCCTCTATACTCATCAAAATGGGACTAAAGTGCTCTTCCATTTGCTCCTGACCAGACTACTCCGGGGTGGTGGTGTGGTCAGTTTCGAGGGATGATATTTGGGGGGATGCCGGTGGACTGGACGTGCAGACCACTTCCGATGCATCGTCCTCAACGGGCACCCATATGTCATCCTGTGGGTCCTCCACAGCCAGGGGTGCTGTGGCTGCCAATTCCCCATCCAAACTGGACTCCTCAGAATGTGGTGCCTTGCCTGATTCCTCAGTATGGCCAATGGGTGGTGGTGCTTCGGCCTCTACGGCCCTTGGCGGCACCGGTGTACTGGCAACCTGGGGTGTCTTGCCTGTTGGTGCACGGCGGCCCCTGGATTGTCCCCTCGAGGTCAAAGGGCGGTTGGCGTCATCCCAGGACGTCTTCCGGGGTGTGGTCTTTGCGGGGGTTGCGTCCTGCCCATCGCCGTCATGGTCAGAGCCTGTGGGGCTCGAAGAGAGGGACGGCATGAGTGATGTTTTCATAGGCATCATACATACATTTGGACAATTGATCATCCACACAATTGGGGGTAATAGGCATTTGTGTTTGGATAAGCATGTTGTTTGATACATTGGTGGGTTATGCAGGCATACGTCGGCGTCACTCATGTTGGCGTATGCGTATATAATGCGTTTTATGCATAATAATGCGTAATAATGCGTATTATTTGGGGCCTCCACGCTGTGTGACTCATGGCATTTACATCTTTGTGTGGTATGTGTCAGGTACAGCATTGCCTTGCAGCAGGCATCTGCATGTGTCTGTGATGTGTCTGCCTACTTTGCTGGGAGTGTGTGTGTTGGACCATGGCTTGACTCTTTGGACTATATAGGGAAGACTGAAAGAAAAAGAAAAACCTGGATAACGGAACATAAGAGTTGCATAAAGAACAGAATCCACTATGCACCTTTGGTGGGGCACTGTATTGAAATAATACATAAGACAGACAAATTTAAGTGGTCTGTAGTATACCAGGTGAAAATGAGCAATGATATCAACATTGATAGGAAGAAACTCCTGTTGAAAGAAAAAGAACTGATCTTCTTAACAAAATGCCTAGATACAGGCCTGAATGAGAGAGCAGAGTGGGGAGACCTGACAACATCTGCCGGCTGTGAAACTCAGCATACATGTAATATAGCAAGAGAATCTGCGACCGTAGCCTGTACACCCCGTACAAAACAGAAATTGTGATCCACCCCTGAAGAATAGGGAAAAGGGATAAATAATCCCCCCCTCTTCCTCTTGCATTAATAAATCTGATAAAAGAGAGAGTGACACTATACTGCTAAAAATTTCAAAACAATGAAGCCAGTCAGGCTGCAACTCTCCATAAAAGCTTTTATGAGGAGATACTTTCCAGTGAGTAAAATACCATAAAGTAGATAAGGGAAACACGAAAAGATGAGCTATAACACCCCGGACGAATAACAAGCATTAGCAATTTGAATCCCACCTGTTTATCAACTGGGGGAGGAGAGTACTAAAGCACCCCAATAAGATGCCACAGTATCCAATTATTATGTCACCCACCTCTGATAGTATGTGTGGAAGAAGAAATAAGTAACAAGCACATTTCGTTGCTGTACCATTAGGCATGAGCCAAATTACCCGAGTGTTGCTTGAAAGACGGGCTAGGACAATGCGGTGCGTCGATTATATTAGAAAAAAGGACCTAAAAACCTAGGACCGATAACGCGGAAGTGAATACTCAGAGACGCGTTTCACGATTAATGTTTAAAAGGATGCGAAAACAGCAGCGAGTTTGAAGCGGGTACGAGACCATAGGTGGGTAAGGACTTCCGGGTGGAGCGAAAGACAATGAACGCTTCCAGAGGCGAGAGAACGCTGGTAGCTACTCGCGAGACGGAGTGGCCTTGGTTCCAGCGTGTTTAAGGTAAGGAAACCCACCCGGTTAAAGAAAGGTATCAGAGGGGGATGGAGGATTGGTGCGTGTAATCTTGACAAAGAATTTTTGCTCTGTCTGTCCCATTAGGTGAATGACAGCCATAAACCCAGAAGCTGATAAAGACCATTTGGGGATGTGAGTAAGATCAGGAAGCTGACGTTCAGTTCCCTATTCTGAAGTAAGTAATTAGTATACAGTGGGAGCAGATTAACCGTAGAATCTGCAGCTGAAACGGGCTGAAAGGACATGAAATTAACATGCACTCTCATGTACCCTCTTTTAATATAGAGTAAAGGAAGAAAACTTACTCATGAGAAAGTGCCTATGGGAACCTAGGAAGAGCTGGGTGGCACTAATAAGTAGAAGTCGAACAGCAATCCATAATCCAGAGAAGAGACCACCCTGGTGGATCGTGTGATTAGGATCATACAATTAAGGTATAACACCTAATGACTTGGGGACAGATGATATGCAGGTTTGACATAAGAGGAAAAAAAAGGACATAATCATAATGGATGGCCTAATGTGTGAATTATCTTTTGAAATAGGCAAAACCGAAAGAGCGTAAAAACGCCACGTACAAATGCGACTCCAGAGACAAACATTTGGAATAAAGGTCGAAGACGACAAATAAACCCGCATATCAGAGCTAGGAGGTAAATAGTGTACCCCGGTAGATGCTGCATTGGTATAGACAAACAAAATGTGTATTTAATGCCTCTCGAAGAACAGGGGAATTAATGTTGAGTGTTGATAGGGATGGCTGTCATGAAAATGGTACACCCCTCTAAAAATCGTGTCACTGCCTGTACTAGTTTCCTTTACCAAGTTATGCATGTTAATGACAAATGAAAGGAAGAAGACAGTATAAAATGCTCTCTTTCCTGGTAAATTATATACCCTCAACGTAGTAATTAAACTACAGTGAAGTCGGTTGAATAATAAAAAACAGTCTTTATATACTTGCTTCTCACAGATATCCTCTTGGAATTCTGGCCCAGACACAAGATATTTGGGAGTAGAAGATAGAATTTTTTCCCCAAGAACTCCAAAAAAGTGCAAGAACACCACAATGGCTAATAGATAACAAACTGTTATAGTACGAAAACCCCTGAAGAATTTCCTGAATTTGTGATAAACAACAAAGGAAAAAAACATGTTGCGTAGTGTTGATTGTTGAATGACTGTATGTATGGGTGACAGAAGTACGGATGAACAGAAAGGTTTTGGAATATTGATTCCCCTGTTAGGATAGATAATCATTTACAATAGACTGGTAATTGAAAAACGTGTCCTTTTGATGAATTGAATAACAGAGAATCAATGTACTAGGTAACAGAGTGTTATGTATGTATTTCTTGGGACAACAGCGTCTAAATTCTTATTAAATGTTTAAGAATTGGTCTTAGAAAAGATGATAAATGTATTTTATTGAAATGTTTTTATAAAATGATAATAAATTGATATGAAAGAGTATGTTGGAATTTAATTAACAAACAACATATATGACTGAGCCAGATGAATAAGGAACTGGAGAAGCAAGGGACCCTTTAAAACAATATTGTTGTAGTTTTAGTCTTTTGACTTAAAGAGGGCTGTTTGAAGTGGTCAAGATAAATACTCCCTCTAGTCTCTCTAAGGTTTGTGTTTGACTCTCTCTTTGGACTGACATATTGGTTGACTTTGATCAGACTCGGCATTACAGTGTTTTCTTAGGACACTCACCTCCATCGCCCGATGTTGTGGCGCCACACTCCATCTCGCCAACACCTTCTATCCCCTCCATTGTGATCATGCTGGCGCAGATGTCCTCCCAGGGGGTCAGCTTGATGGGTGAGCTGGGACCTCCTCCTGTTGTCATTGCCTGGCACCTGTTCACTGAGAGTATATTTCTAACTCTGAGTCGCAAGTCGTCCCAGCGCTTACGGCAGTCTTCGGTGGTGCGTGGGGTGTTTCCAACAGCACTGACTTTCTGAACAACAAGTGCCCAGATCTCCTTTTTTCAGGATTGCCTCCCTCTTCATGTTGTTGGAAAAGACTATCCCAGCATGCTCCTGCAGTGTCCCGACCAGCATCTCCAGCTCATCCTCATTAAATCTCTCCTTGCGCTGGCGGGCAGCTCCCTTCTTAAGGGCCTTGGGCATAGTGGTGTGATTGGAGAATGTTTTCTGAACAACAGCAGAGTCCCACGGGTCCTGTGTGGTGAGGATGGCAATGGATTGTGTTTTTAAAGATGGCCGCCGTGTTCCTTCCCGTTCCTATGCGATGATGCTACTTCCGGTTCCGCTTATTAGCGGTGGCTGTTATTAGAGGTGACCGCTAATAACGGTCACCGCTAATAACAGTCACCGCTAATGCCGCATTGGGCCAGGCCGGTATCTGCGCTATGCATGATGCCGCTAAGGGGATTTTTCGTGCCTTTAACGGGATGGCATGGCGGTAATGACCTTACCGGCATGGCGCAAAGCTTGTGCCCGCGAAGTCGTAATAGGACACGCTATTTACGCCATGCCGGTAAGGACCGTTACTTACCTCCAAACTCGGAATGACCCCCATAGTCTTTTATAACATGTAGTACGCATTCTTTAAATTCACAGCTCGTCAACTTGTCTTTAAAACCCGGCATATAAATCACCACATAAAATGTTTTATCTCGCAGCCAATCAATATCTTTACTTGTCTTCAATGCCGCCGTGATAAAACAAACAGTGCATCACTGCATCAGTACCTCATTGACTATTATCAGATTCACTCTCCCAAGTGAAATTACTTCGTTTTCGTCACATCCTTGATTTATAGAGTTCGAACCTCTCAACGTTTCTGTCCACGGCTGCAACTTTCATTCCTTAGATAACTTTTCACTTAACACAGCTTTAATTAATTTATTTCATGTCACGTTATGAATCATAAATCCGACAACAAACTTTGTTGAGCTCATTCTGCAGCCCTCGCAGCCCGAAAACACTAATCCTCATTCCTCATTGAAGTTCCGTATACGTCATCATGCCTTACTTGCATTCATGGGGCCTTTTCGCTTATGTGATGTCATTGATGACATTTGTGATGTCATCTTTGATGTCCTGGGTGTTAGTCTTAGCAATGCACGGTGGTGGTGTGAGGTATGGTTGCTTAGCTTACCATACCTTGCGAATTTCTGGGGTTTTCGGTTTTACGTGTAACCATAACGTCCCTTTAAAAACGTTTTTTCACTGAATTTCATAGGTTTTTAGTAGGGCAACTTAACCATAACGTCCCTTTAACAAAGTTGTTTCACTGAATTTCATAGGTTTTTAGTAGCGCAACTTAACCATAATGTCCCTTTAACAAAGTTTTTTTACTGAATATAGATATAGGTAGCATGAATTTAATAGGTGTTTAGAAGGATTCCCTTAGTTTAAATACATGTAACATATAACATACTGAACCCCCTGTCCTACGTTAGTGGTTCTAATGTTCGCGGACCGTGCGCATGTCCGTGGACAGACTCGGTCAACATCAACACTATCCACAAACTCAGGGGGTATCTTACATTGTTATATCATGCAATAAAAACACAGAACCTGTTCAAAAAGCAGTACATATATAAATTACGTTCAACAATAAATAAGAAATGAAACTGTATATTTAAGACACCAACAGTCCAATTACATAGCATATGCAACATAATGGAACATACCAAAAGCCAAAAGAAACATACCAAAAGAAAATAAAAATGCCTCCAGGAAACTGCACAGGAAAAATCAACAGCACACCTATGGAGTAACAGCAAAACGTAAAAAGAAACTAGTAAGTACACATTAATTTTATATATTTATAAACTTTCTGTATTAGGTACACTAAAAGTAATTTCTTTTGTTATTTACACAGAAAGTTCTAGTACTTTGGTATGGCTAGAAGAACATTTTCCTCGGGATGAAATGACACTACACTTCTGTAAATAAACCAATTAATAACCATTATTTTATGATTAGTTAACAAATCTTTTTTTTTAACAGACCATACAGACATTAAACATAATACAGAAACAGACACCTTGGAAAATCATCTGGAGCGGGTGGAGCAAAAAATGGATCTATTAATGACAAATTTCATTCTTTTAAAAAACTTTGTGGAGGACCATTGTGATGCTGGAAATGCATAGGAGGGACAGGGCCTCTGTATCCTTGTCCTTTACTGCCTTTTATCGTGTGTTATGTCGTGTTTTCCATGGAGGAGTTCATGTGGGACTCCTGGTGGTGCAGCCCCTCTTTTGGTTTTGGTGAACAGACCCATGGGATACCCTTATGGCAACCATGGGTGGGGGTACAACTCTGTATTTTTTGGCACCTGTGTGTGGCCCACAGAGCAGGGTACGGGCTGGTGGCAGCTCCATGCTGAATTTGGCAGGTGCTCTGAGCATCCTCCATTTTGGGATACTCAGACCCTGCCATTGGAATCAGTTGATTCCTGATAGGAAACAAGATGGCCCCTGTGGCCTCCTGCTTTCTATTGCCTGTACCTTGTTTTCCCAAAGTCCTGGGAAGCCCTGACTCTGCCCCTTCCCCCTGACTGGTTGTTGGGTGGTAGTTCCATATATGGTGTTGTTGTGAAATCCAGGCCAGACTGGCTGGAGCCTTCCCAGTGACTGTATGTTGTGGGTACACCCTGTGGGTGGGACCTGGGTGAATGGAGTGTGTGACCAATATGCACTTCTTGTTGTGGCTGTCTGGTTTCTGGTGTTTGACACACTGACTGAGACAGCCATGCCCGAAACTGGTATGAATGCAGTGTGGAGTGTTGAATGCCTGGGTACTTGTCCCAATACACATAACTTGTTGTGTCTGGAGAGAAGTGAATGGCCTGAATGCACTATGCACCTGATTGGCTGCCTGCCTTCATGAATGCCCTTCTGACCAATTGGTTGCCTGAGTGTGACCGAGCAGAATGAATGTGAGATCAACTAGTAATTCTGGGGGCCTCTCACTGCTAGAATTCGTGTTCAGAAGCTGAAGTCCAAACTACGAAGAGTAACTGAAGTGAAACTGAAGCTTGACCTTGAAGCCCTGCTGGAAGAGAAGAATTGCTGTTGCCCTTCCCCATCAATCTGAAAGCTGCTGTGTCTCCAAGGACTGACCCTGAGGGGACCTGGTAAGGCGCCCTCTTCCCGAGCTACGAGGGACCATCGTGCACCAGCTGATCTTTGCCAAAGCTCCCTGGTAGACAGGCCTACGGCAGGCTGCTGACCGGAGACGGGGAAAGAGAAGTGCCCGGACTGTTGTCCGCCACTGTCAATGACCGCCGTCGCCGACCGGAGCCGCTGTGCTCCCGTTGCCTAAAAACATTTGATTCACGGACGTGCTCGTCCACACCGCCGCCCGCCATAATTCCCGCCGGAGTAGGCCAGGCCGTTGACGCGCCGCGGAGCATCCGCCGGTGGGTTTCCCGACACCCAAACACCACAGAGACGCTGACGACTCAACGCCATTGCTGGGCCACAGTTCTTCAAACTTTTTGCGGTCCTGAACTATCGACACCGAGGTGCCCCGCACGCCTATTCCTTGAAGGATGTTAACGCTTCCCCGTCGACGTGCATTGCTAGGAATGAAGCTGCCACTTCACCGTCGTAGTTCACCCTGTTCTCCGTCGGACGTTCGATGACCCGTGACTCCTGCCTTAAAGGGAGGGCACTCAAGAAGGGCCGTCGATTCCCTGATGAGGAACGCTACAACACCAGGTACTTTGGGGTTGCAGAACTATTGGAAAGTCTCTTGTGAACAATATATGGACTGGGCTTGTGATATATCTTTATTCTACAGGTTGCCCAAGTGGGGGTATCTCCACACATAACTGTGTCTAGGTATTGGGGACAGTATTCTGCCACTTGTTCTAACCAACTGCTTTCCTCTTATATCTATTGTTGGTTTCGGTTATGAACTGATTTGTGTGCCATTTAACTGTACAGTTGATGCACTTTAAAGAGATCTAATAGTAATTGTGGTACCACGTAGAACTGTATATTTGCCATTATAGATAACCGAGTACAGAGTGAGTTATCGTGATATTGTACATAACCTTGAATATTAATTATAGAAAGACTGTGTTTTAACTAATACATTGTGCGGACATTCCTTTGAGGGTGCTTGGGGACTACACAGTACCAGCCAGCATCACCTCCTGAGAAGCTAGGCCTTGATTGCTCGTATATTGTTACCACAATAGAGAATCTTAGCTGGGGTCCTCTGTGCCTCTCCTCTACCACATAGTGAGTACAAGCACAGACACCTCCCTCCGGTCTTTACAACCATATAAAGGAAAACATTAAATATCACTGTCCCACATGTGCCTGTACCCCTTCTCCATATCCCAGCCAACCATCCCCAAAAACTCCCCAGCAAGAAAAACATTATGATGAGCCTTCAATCCCTTCCTCCCCTACTATCCAACATGTACAAATCCCTAATTCCCCTGTATTTGTATCAGTTTCTGCTTCCCCCTCTCTTTCATAATGTTCATATTTCTATACAATAATAAAATATTATGTGTGATGTTACTATATTCCTCTGTGTTTTTTTTTTTTTTTAAAGGCCGTTAGGGTGTCCGCAGACAGCGCGGGTGTCCGGGATGTCCAAAATTAACCAAAATGGGGGGTCGGTCCTAAGGACACTGTACCTGTTCGCACTGTTCATAGTCAAAATGGGGGTGTCCGCAGGATACTAATTCTGTCCGCATGTCCGTAACTATTCAAATTAAGGTGTCCTAAGAACATTCCCCCTGTTCGCATTGTCCGCAACCAAAATGAATGTGTCCGTAGAACACATATCCCGTCCGCCTGTCTGCAAAGTTGTGACGCACATTTATTTTCTTCGGGGACCTGAACACTGTCCGTAGAACACCTGCGTGCATGCGTATCACACCCTTGGCTCCTATGAACACCGCGCCTGTCCGCAACTGTATGCCGCACGTGTGTCACACTTTTAATTAGTTGGGGGAAGAAACACTGTCCGTAGAACACCCCCGCGCATGCGCACGTCTGACCCCGCGTATTTGGTGTTCTACAGACAGCCGTCCCATTCGCGAACGTGTCCGTGACATCATCATGTGACCGCACCCACGCTAAGCGGGTGTCCTTGTTCGCAAACACAGTCCGGGCCCCCGGACATTTAAAAAGTGATTTTTTTTAACAATCCAAGGTATTTTCCAGTGAACGTTCACCCTTGTACACGTCCCAGACAATGTCCCCGGCGATCTACATACTTTTAAGCCCCTTCTTGGTGTTCGAAATGAGTCCCAGCACCCCTATAAAAGGCCACACCCCAGAGCTGCTCCTTATTCTGTTTTTGGGCTTCCAGGACAGAGATTGCTCCTTGCTGCATTGTTGCATTGTCGGCTCTTGCTCTTTCCTGTCTGCAGACTGCTTACATTCTGGTGGTTCCTCACACCATTGAAGATGGCAACCATGGCTGCTGCTGCTCCTGCTGGTGCTACTTCTGCCTTAGCACCACCCCCACCCCCTCCACCACCACCACCTCCACAAGGGCCTGCAGAGGGGAACAGGCGTGAGGATGCAGAGGAGAGTGATGAAGAGGATGACGAGGATGAGGTAGTGGAAGTCCCTACTACTAGTTCTCACCGTGAATCTTGGGAGTGGAGGTTATTTACCACTCTTGATGCAGTACCAAAAGCTTGTGCAAACAAGGTGTGCTGCACTCAGTGCCAGTTGGCACTGAGTCGTGGCAAACCGGATTTGTACAGCTATAGTGCTACCTCAATGAAGCGACACCTAAGGTTGTTCCACGGTGGGGCTATTCGTAAGGTTGTACATTACGATAAACGTAGTAGGTTGAGTTCCCCTGCTGCACCCTCCGTTTCCGCTCCTGTCACCACAAGAGACACTCCTGTGGGGCAGCGCATCTCTCCAGCTGTCTCGCAGGCCATACGTGATGCTGTTGACCCTTACCTTTCAAGGGTCACAGTATTGTGCATGTACTGCGATGCAGTACTCTGCAGGGGGGAGAACCTTTGAAGTGCTTTTGAGGGTGCGGTCCGGGAGCATGAGAAGAACTGCCCATTACCCGATTAAGGCCCATCCAACATCTTCCTCTCTCCACCTGCCCTTTCTTATCCCTGTGGTTGGTGCCCCTTCCTTACCCTCCTTTCCCTTCATTTCTTTGTGTGTCGTGTTTAAAAAAACCAAAAAAAAGAAAACAACAAAAATAAAAAAAGGCTCTTTTCAGAGCCGCCTTTCATGGTTTAAAAATAGAAGTGGCAAATAAATAGTGCAGGGCCCTGTTCATTTTTAGAAGTCCGCAGACAGTCTGCGGGCTTCAAAATTTTTGGAGGGCTGTCCTATCAGAACCATTGCACCTTTCTCTGGGAGGAAGTGGTGGCTCTGAAAAGAGCCTTTTTGCGGTGTTTTTGTGTGGTTCGAAAACTTCAAATGGTCAACACCTACTGCAAAATGGATTGCTATAATTCCAAAAAGGGTCGCAATGCATTTTGTATATTTCGCAGAAAAATCTGATTGCCAGCATATGTAAGATGTACTCTATCTCTGCGAAAAATGTGTGTACTACGAAACATAATATTTTCATTGTGAAAAGAGGACATGCCAACGTCTCTCAAAAAGGCACAAACAGCCTTGTTGACATTGTGCCTCGCTTTCTTCATTTGTGGACCAAATGAAGAAGAACACAGCCACATTTGTCTCTGCGCAACACGAGAAAAAAATACTCGGGACTTTGGGAACATGTCCATGACTTTCCCAAGTCTTTTTTTCATTGCAAATTGCAAAGAGATTCCAGAGACATGTCCTAAACTGTTCCCTCCACAGTGAATAATAATAATGTCTGGATGACACTGTGTCTCCAAAGTAGCACAAAGAGATACCAAATCCAGCCACTTCATTCCACGCACTCCATGCCAGTGCACTTCCACATGAGGGAATTCAAGATGTGCAGCCACTCCACAGTGATCTGCATGCACCTCCAACCAATTTATCCACGAATCTCCCAAAATCCAGACAATCTGCTTTCTGAAACACACAGCCACAGCTATCTGCTCTCCTCTCAGGAAAAAGACTTTCTGACAAAGTCTCTCCTTGTGCATCACACCCAGTAAACCCTATTGACCAAGCTCTTGCTCTGCTAAGTCTCATTTGCATGCCTCTCAACCTCAAAATCCCTGTATGTAATACGTGCTATCCGCAGACAACCGCGGTGTCCGCTGACAAATCGAAAAATCAGAGAGTGGGGAATGAAAATTTAAATAGTGTGCCCCATTTCCCCTTTGAGGTTGGCTCTGAAAAGAGCCTTTTTTATTGTTTTTTAAAAAAAATGCTTCAGAAACACCTTTCATTTTGTAAATTATTTTGTTTTGTTTCCTTATTTTCCTCCAAGTATCTTCACATTAGCTTCTCCAAAGCAACCCTTATGTTCCAAAACAGCATGACATTTCCCATAAAAGATAAAGACACGCCATCTGCTTTAAAATAAACAACATTACCAAAATAAATGTTGTCATTATTCCAAAAGAACATGCCAGCTCTAATCATAAAAGCAGACATGCCTTGGTTGATTAAACACCTAGCAACATTTTGCTGAGGACAAAAAACAGAACTATTGTCCCATATTTCCCTAGGTACCAAACCAGAAAAAATAACCTTGGCAATTGGAAGTACTTTCATTACTGCCTGAACCAAGTTTTCCAGATCTTCCAACGAAGTAGGGACACTGACATAGCCCAAACGCAAAGCACCACAGTGCAGGACAACCACATGTGGACTGTTAACCCTAGCCATATCTTGACACACTTCTAGCATTGCCTGCAAATTGAAATCAGGCACAGTGCTCCACACCACCTCCCCTCCTTTTACACCAAAATTGTTAGTCACATTCCTACATTTAGCATACTGCTCCAAACCAATCACAAACATATCTCCAAGCACAAACACCCTGACTTTCTCCACCTCTGCAATCTTCACTACACACAGCCTCTCTCAATACAAAGCAGAACCTCAACACCTGATTGGGTAATCCCTACAGTGCTCTTTCCATGCTGGATGTGCTGAAAAACCCTGGATGTGGCACGCCCTGCCCGCGAACAGCCGTGGTTTCCACGGAGCACGTAACACTGGGGCAGCCCTTCTACCTTTTCCACTTCACTCTCAGCACCATTCCCTCATTGGCTACTGTTAAACAGTCACACAACCATCCATCAATCACATCCAAGAACTCTAAATCTAACTCCATCATCACAGTTGAGCACTATAGATGTACTGTTGATCACTCTGAGTACAATTGGGCGGTGTTTGTAAAGCACCTACAGCAACTATTACAAAACTCTGCAAGATATCTACTTGCAAATTCATGCACATCCACATGCATGAACACAAACTACAGGTATGAATATTTTCTGCACAGTATATGTACAGCTGTTGTATAAATGCATATAAACAGAGTAACTGCCACTTACCATGTATATAACCTGTAAAAAAGCTTACTGTCATTTCTCCCATCTGCTATGATCAAGTGTCACTTGCAAACCTGTCTGCTCTCCAAATTTTTATTTACCCATATTACTAACTGTAATGTGCAAACGATTATTGTGTTCATTCATTCCATCATTTGTGCAACCACTGCCACCTATTCATCCACATTTCAACCATAATAGCATTTATTGAATTATAGTGCATAGGATGTACATACAATTTCCTTTCTATACATTCTGCATGTTTAACATAAATTCTATCATTTGTACTTCCTTTAGAAATGATTATAATAGTAATCAGACACAACACACACAGCTATCTAACAAAGTGTCATTTCACGTTAAAAGATGGGGCAAATTAACAGTATAATTATAGGAGAAGGCTTTCTAGTGTGTTATAAAATGACACGCAGCCAGGATGAGTACATGCATCTTTATTCATGCACACAGATAGCCAATATCATTTTAAAGGCTTCCAGCTGAAACAACACCACTGCCTCTACAACTGTTCTTCCAATCTAGACAGCTCTCTCATTCCAGCTGCTTGCCCATTCCATTCTAGAATTTACAACAGCATTCAACTATGCACAGGTGCAGTCATGTCTATCACATCATGTACAACTATGTACAGTGTTGTAAAGCAAGACATACAACATCTCCCCCTTCCCGTCAGTCTGCAACGCAAGTACCAGATCCTTCATTGCAACCCTTACTTTATTTCAGACTCTCCCATCTCCTAGCACCACAGGATCACCCAGCAGTTTGGTAATCACCTGCTGAGTAATAAACTGCTGAACGCATCAAATCCTTCTGCTTTATTTCCCACACCTTTACAAATGCATACATTGCATGCTTTTCCCTACAGTTCCTGCCATTTAACCTGTAAAAATAGCAAACAAAGCATACAATTATTTCTTCTATCTCCTAACATACAATAACACTGCCTTAAGAAGCCAAGTGTGCTCTGTGAGCTTACTATTGTAATCATGTTTTAAAGCATGTTCAACTAACAGATTCTAGGTAAAATATACAGAATGCACATAGGCAAAGGAAAGGGCATGTACATGCTATGCACAGTTATCAGAAAGCACTACTACTGCAAAAACAAAGAAATCCATGTCTACATTAACAACAGTGCTATTAACACACGTATTTACTAACTTCTTTCTTTCACAATTGCAGTGAAGACCACTCTCCTGAAAAGCAGCAGCGTCTGAAGTACGAACCAGAACTCAGAAGAAACCTACTCTTTCAATCCAAAAAAGTAAGTGCCCTACTGTCATAATGTTCTAACTGTTACTCAAAAACTGTAGAATTCTAGTATTGTAGAACACACAATTGTAACATTAGATTCAGTATTAGTGCTTCCCCTCACTAGCTGCATACTATGTATTGTCATCTGAACACCAGAACAGTAAGACACAAATACAAGAATAGCCGTCCCAACTTTAAGTAGCAGCCCATTGCACAATCACACACCTCTACATACATCCTTACCATCATACTCAGACACTCATGCACAAAGCACACATACACTGCACAAGATCCCAACCCACACTGGAATTTTTTTTTTCTTCCAACAGACCCCAAAGAATGCCTACCAAAAAACAACTCCGTAGAAGGCAACGCAAATGTAAACAAAATCAAAATAAAAGTCTCCAAAATAAGCATCCACCTCTAGCAGAATTTGTACAAAAAGTTCAAACAAAACAGCTAATACAGTCATTAAGCGAAACAAAACAAGCTTCCAGTACAGAAACTTTGCCTCCTCTTTCAAAATGTAAAACGAAATAGAAAGTGATTAACAAGACTGCAGCTACCACTAGTGCTAGCACTGCACCTATAAATCTTGATGTTGCCAGAAGTAAGCATACCCCAAAAAAAATATTTTACAAAGAATGTTCTGCCACAGAGTCCTTCAGAACCTTATAAAAAACAGGTGAGAAATCACGCACAACCCTTAAAACCTACTGTAGAAAACTAATCCTAGAAGCTCTCATAGACAGTGCAATCACTAAAAAAAACTAAGTACTAAACTACAAAAAAGACTTCTCAATAAAAGGAATATCAAGAAAGATTTCTTCACAAACATCGGTGGAGGTGAATGAAGTCACACCACAAGCCCAGAACCATATTTCAATGAAGAAGCATACAAACAAAAGCAAATAAACCCAATTTGCCATACATAGCAGTGGACGAGGGTATGAAAAACGTAATAATACCATTATGGAACAAGAAACGCTGCTCACAAAAATATCCCCAGAAAACTTAGTGTCAACTCTCCATTCTACTGAACCAATACGTCCAGTCTACAAATGGCCGTGCACATCAATGTGTAGCATAGCCAAAAAATCTTTCAAGTCTTTACGCCAGTTCCTCAATCAGTATGTGAAAGGCAAAGACAAATTCAAAATTAAACTACTACAAAATATGGACTCCTGTCCAGTGCGCAAATACACAGGACTACAAGGACATTCATTAGCCTGCATTTCTGGACCTATTTGCAAAAGCACCTTCCACCATATGAAAATGATATCAACACACCATTCAACTATAAGAAATCTAGTTCATAAACTGTACTATGCCAAAAATCCTGCATATCCAGAGAAAATATTTTGGAAGTGAAAGCCACTTACAAAATGCAATAGCTTTACAAAAGACTAGCAACAACTTTACAGATGGCAACCTTCTACTACACACATAACAAAAGAAATACTAAAGTTTAAAAGTACATCTGCTGAAGTACCAAACCATGTGTGTGTGTGTTGCCTCAGGACGTTTTTATAAAAATAGCACAAAAGCTGTAGACATAACGTACAAAATAGAAGACATTGAAGAGTCCAAGTGGTTCCAATTAGCTCTCTATCTTATAGCAGAAAACAAAGACGAAATTACTGACCTCTTAATACTTTGCAGCTACTGCACTGCAAAACTTGACAACAACCAAACACCTTCACTTGCTATCACAAATAACTTGGAATTATTCCCACTACCAAAATCCCTTCAACAACTTAACTTATATGAAAGCATCATAATTCAAACAGTGCACCCATTTCAAGCAATAATACGCCTTCAACCAAAAACAGCAACATGACCTCTCTCTGAATTAGTGAAAGGCATTTGTGGCAAAGTAGTTTATTTGCCATTAGATCTCAAAGAAAATGTACACACTCTGGGAGTGCAACGTCCAATAGATCAATCTTTAATTATCTTAGTAAATGGCATACCTACAAAAGACAAATAATGTGGCAACAACTTGTGGACTTACATGAATTTAGACAAGCCCTGCAATATCTAAAAGACAACAATGAATACTACAAAGAAATTGATATTGAAGAAAACCTGACAGAAACCACTAAAATAAAAGACTCATCAGAAACTAGTCAATTTCAACTTCTAGATTCCGATACAGAATGCAATATTTTAGACCATTATACAATTCACCCATTACACTCTAAAGACACCATAGACGATGCACTGGAAACGTACCAAATGAGACAAGTCAAAGGATCTCCAATCAGCATATGGGAAAAAAGTATAGAAGCACGTGCCTTTCCTCTACTCTTTCCTACTGGAAAAGAAGGAAGGTACGATGATAAACCCACATAAATAACAGCATCATAATACCGCTCTTTACGAATGTATTCTGAAGACCCCAGATTCAGACAATACATATTCCACATACTCTTTGAAAGTGAACTAGCAATTCTATGCTACAGAGTTGCACATACATTGAAATCAGGTACCCATTTTCAAAATATGTCAGCTACACAATTACTACAAAAAGTGCAAGAAAAAGATGAGGTTTTACAGTCAAGCATTACAAATATTTTAGCAAACATGCGTGGTACAAAAGAATACTGGTTCCGCCGTCATGGAGATGTACGCTGTATGATAAGAAACCTTGGCCCACCCACTTGGTTTGTGACATTGGGGTGTGCAGAATATGCATGGGAACATTTACAAGAATTCCTACGCATAGCAAACAAACACAAAACAAACATAGATATAAAAACATCAGGAGAACTCTGCTCTCTAAATTCTGTAAATGTATTAAGATATTTCCATCATCGCTTCATTGCTATGCTACACTTCATTTGTAATAAAACTGTAAATATAGTATGGCTAAGTCCTGGTCCAGCTAAATCTAGAAAAAGAGTTCTGAAATCATATGAAGACATAGAAACAATAGCTAAAAATGATCCCAACAGCGAAGACATTTTGAAAAACAATTTACTAGACACATACTACCCAAACAGAAGTACCACCTTGGAAACCATATGTCTATACCACGTAGCCCAACACTTCACATACAAAAATAATATTAAATCAGATGAAAAGAAGGGTAGATACAAAGTGGAAAATTGTGAAGGCAACTTAGTGAAACTTACCAAACGAAGCTTAATTAATCATATCAAATTGTCATTAAAAACTTCTCAACATAAAGAACTGTATTACATGTCCCTGCTACAACTTTTTAAACCATGAAGAAAAGAAGAAGATTTACTAGATACCTATGACTCCTATAAAGACACTTTCAAAGCAAATGAAAGCACTATAAAAGATGTAAACTTTACACAGTACAAAACAATATTGCACAATGTACAGCAACACGAGGAAGAACTCCAGGCTCAATTAGATGTGGACACCCTTGACAGTAGTCAACCGTCTGTAACAGGAAGCCAAGAACCACAGGGACAGCCACTAATAGCAAATGAGGCAGAATTAGCCATGACAGAAATAGAAAACACCATTTGTCAATATGAGCAATCTACAGAAGACTTTGCTGTACTAAAATCACAACTAAGCAATGAGCAGCGTAGCATTCCAAGAAGTAACAAAACAAATTGAACATGAAAGTAAAAATTGTATCTGCCAAGACTATAAACCTATACTGCTATATGTGAGTGGTCAAGCTGGTTCAGGCAAAACGTTCTTAATGAAAATCATCAGAAAGTTCCTCCAACAATTGACAAACAACAAACTGTCAGCTGTTGTAGCTGCCCCCACAGGTTTAGCTGCCTACAACATAGGCGGTGTCATTTTACACTGATTACTACTCCTTCCAGTAGAACACCAAAACAAATTAGACTATTACAAACTTTCTACAGAAGCTGCAATGGAACTATGCAGAGTTTTCAAACAAATGAAAATGCTGCTAATAGATGAGATAAGCATGGTTTCCAATCTAATGTTAGCCTTCATTCACCTCAGATTACAAGAGGTACTGAAACAGACTATGAAGAACTCTTTGGAGGAAAACACATTATAGTTTTCGGAGATCTTCTTCAATTAACACCGGTTAAAGGTGAACCTATTTTTAAAACCTTAGGGCACAAACTATGCCGTAAAACTCTTGGCTGCATAGGAAATGTCCACCTTTGGCAACATTTCCAATACAGAGAATTAACTGAAAATATGCGTCAGTCTGCAGACCTCACATACGCCAACATTTTAAAAAGTATTAGAGTTGGTGTACTATCTGAAGAAGCACAAGCTATATTAAAAACCAGGCACAACCATGCACTCTATGGCCATAACGCATGTGCTAGTCGTGTCATGGAACAATTAGCACACAGAAATGTCAATTGTATCCCTTGATGCCAACTCTTGCAAGCTGTTCAAAATTTAATGAAACAATGTTAAAAAAAGAAATGCAACCAATAGTTCAAATTTTGCTCCACAGGCAAACTGGACGTACATGGTATGACACTACCCATGTGTCAACAAGCCACAACAAAGCGAAACACCTTGGAAAACTCTATCTCTAACACAGCTGGTTTGGAGAAAATATTAAAATTATCTTTAAACTGTAGAGTAATGCTTAAACGTAACCTTGACGTGTACCAAGGACTAGTTAATGGAGCACTTGGTACAGTTTTTGGCTTTCAAACATACCCACGTGACAACAACAAAGGCATGTGTGTACGCAGAGAACAATTTTCTCTAACTCTAGCATACGCAGTTACCATTCACAAATCACAAGGTCTTACCCTAGATAAAGCATTGATAGATATTGGCAGCACAGTCTTTAAAGAAGACATGAGCTATGTAGCATTATCACACTTACGTCCCGGGAGCATAGCTCAGCACAAATGTGTTTATCTTGGAAGCAAGACAACGCGAAGCAACACAGGTTCGATCCCCTGGTCCGCGCTTAGAAACCTCTGGGTATTTAAGCGCGTTATAAATACGCAACAAAGACAAAAAAAACAATTATGCAACTAAAAATGAAACAATTCCTGTAACAGCGCCTCGATGCCCACCGGCTGTGTGAGTGCTTTAAAAATGCAAAATAAATAAATAAATAAGTACACTTGACAGACTATTTCTAATCAACTTTGATGCAAGTAAAGTAAATGCCGATATTCCTTGCATTCTAGAATACAATAGACTGCGTTCACTCTACACCCCCATCTAAAAACCTATCCTGTTCCGCAAAAAGCAAAACGTTGTAAAAGAAAACTACTTCAGACTCAAACTATGCAGGATCTCACAGCAATTCCTCCAAAGAAAGTACAAGAAGCTAATACTTCATCAAGGACCACAACCAAAGAAAAATCTACTGCTCAAACTAACTCAACTACCTCTTCAAAGAAACAATGCACACTCTGAACAAATGACTTGGATGTCAGAACTGTCAGGTCCATTCAAATTTTCAAATACAACTGGTGTAAATTGCTATGCAAATGTAGCAATCAATATTATATTCGAATTTCCACCAATTATTGACAACAATTACTTACTCGGGACAGACCAATTGTATTTGCAAATATTAGTTCTTCACAGAAATGCAACCAACAATCCTGACAACACTTACAGTGTTTATGGAATAAGACAGGAATTGGACTACTGTGCTGGAATGGTCAAATTCACTATAAAAACACAAGAAGATCCACAAGTATTTCTAATGTACTTACTACAAGTACTAGAAAACAGAAATCTACCTATAAATCTACCTATAAATGAAATCTTCCAGATTTCATAAATGTGGAAACATACGTGCACTGTTTGCAGCCACAAGAAGAAGTTCCTAATGAACGCTTCGTATATGTATCCATACTTAACTGTGAATCCATTCCATTTCAGCAACTTGTACAAAATGCAAACCATAGCAGATTATGTACTACCTGCAATTCCAATAATCATTCCACCTTACAAATACAGACACCTAGTAAATATGTAACAGTAATGCCTTTACGTTACAATGCAGATGGTACCAAAAACAACTGCAAGCTGACTGGATTCACACATGGTCAAGTATCACTTGGTAAGAAACCCTTCACAGCAATAGGTATAATCTACCACGCAGGAGCCACATCCAATGCAGGTCACTACACTGCATATATAAAAAAGAATCGTGGATGGTTCGAATGTAATGATACTACCATTACTCTAAAACAGAGATTACCAGCAAATCTTGTAAACGCTTACTTAATATTCTTAAAACCAAAATTTTATAACTAATCTGTGTATGAACATAAACAAAACTTCAGCTTCAAAACTATGAACAGTTAGAATATGCCAACAGGTATCTAACTGCCCCAAGATTCTGTAACAACCAAACCGATAAATGAATAACACTAAAATCAAACAAGAAATATACAGTTAGAATACGCCAACAGGTATCTAACTGACCCAAAAATCTGCAACAAGCCAACAGATAGATGAATACCACTAAAATGGAAAAAGAAATAAACAAATAGAATACACCAACTGCTATCTAATTGCAACAATAATACCACCACTTCCAAATCAAAAACCATACACCTATTCAATTCCTCCTGCTGAAAGCAATGCAAGAAATATATTGTACCACAACATAGAATTTTTTTTTTTTTAATCCAGCATGGATTCTTTTCCCACAGACCCAATGCTTTAATAAACAAATACAGGTTCTGAGCAAATTGCACAGTACACTGGTTTGAACTATAGTACTTCTAAAGTTCTAACTATGAGGTTTGACAAAATACAGAAATGTCTAGTATGCAATGCAATAACTCATTATGAACTACCTACACTAACATATGATCCTTTCTTTTATCACAGAAATTGAAAAAGAATGTCTGCTCCAATTATCCATGTCATGAAAAAAACTGCATACAACCACAAAAGTCAAACAGTAAGTATATAATGATTGCACTCACAAACACCACAGCATAGCACACCCATTCAAGCAAACCCCTGACCACAGAACACAATCCAAAATGTTTGCTTCCATGGGTATCTTTGCTGCAGTGCTTGTTGCCAAATCCTCATAAACACCGCAACATAGCACAGCCATGCAAACGCACACCTCACCAATAAATACAACCCAAAATGCCTAGAGTCTTCATTACTGAACACAATCCAACAAACAAACACACATCATCTCACTAGCCTATAAACACTATTACACTACTGCCAATCAGTACACACATTTTTTAAAACATATCCCCTAAGCAGCCCGCATACCACAGTAAAAATGTTTGGTAGCATGGGTGTGTGATGCTGCGGTAGTTGTGGCCAGGGCCTAGAGTCCATTCACCCAAGACTCTAGGCCCTAGCCACAACCACCACAGCATAACACACTCATAGAAACAAACACCTACCAAATAACCACAACCCAAAAACATAACACATCCACCTCAAAACCTTTCCACTTCAATTAACATTCTAAAAATAATTACAACCAATACTCTACTAACGACCCAAAACCAACATCATACTAAAGTAAAATAGACAGTAGTGCGCCCAGTGTTTAGTATATCCGCGGACAACCGCGGTGACGGCGGACACCACAAACACATGAAGGCCTTCTCCCACCTAAACAAATACATCATTTAACCCATCTCTTACTCTCCCACCCTCTCCAAGCACTCCTACACACCAACACACTCCCCAAAATTGGATTTATGCTCACTTCCACACCGCGCTGTCTGTGGATCCAATATGGCGAGCACATTGAAACAATGTGACGCACATCGCGCTTCACCCCAGCCAATCAGCAAACATGTTGCATGTCCGCAGACATGACGTTAGCCGATTAACCAATCAGTGTCCTGTCCACGCAGCGAACAGGGAAATGTGTCCACGGAGCGGGCATAGATATCACTAATTTTTTAGACCTACTTTTTGGCCATTTTAAGAAAAAGTACTGGACGCTTTCGGGACCAAGCCACTGCTCCTGCTGCAAATTTGGTGAAAATGTGTCCAGCGATTTGGGCTGTAGGTGTGACCACATTTTTTTCTCCATTCAGTCTATGGGGAAAAAGGACATTTTGGGACCCACCCTATAACTTTGCCCCTCCCCTGGACCAAACCTCACCAAACTTTGCCATAGTTGACCATATACTTTTTTTGCAAAGTTTGGGGAGGATTCATCCAGGGGGAGCGAAGTTGTAAGCCGCCCAAAAAGTGCTCTTCCTATGTGTTTAGCAACTTAACCATAACTCCATGGCCGCCACCGCAGGCCATGTAATAAGAAATTCTGAGATTGATGTGGTGTCGAATCCAGATATAGTCACAGAAAGAGAATTTCGAGAACTGAAGTGGGGCATAAATTCATTAAAATTCAAGTAAGTGGTCACCCCAATCAGAAGCCCTCCTAAAGATCTGCCAGACCGTATCTTGACAGCAAATCGTTGAGTTAATGTATACCCATTGATATAACAATGGTCTGCGAGCCATGTTTCTTGGATACAAAATGTATCAGAATCTAAAAGCACTGACTGGCCTTGATTTGATTTCATAAAGGACTGGTGACCTTGTGAATTCCACGAAATAAGCTTGAATTTTCGGCCTATGCGTGGACTAACAAAATAAGTAGCCAATCAACTTTTATTTTGCAAAATGGCAGCAAGCTATTTGGAGTTATCTTGAACCTCTATAAACGCAACGTTTTTGATGTTTGTGTGAAGCCAATTCACCTCACGGATATCCTTAGTTTTGACAATTTTAAGGTTGTTCACCCCCTTAAGCCACCAATGCAGATCAGCCCCTAATTCCGCTTCTATAATCTGGATTGGTATAACATCAAGACCCATATTCCAAAAAGTTGGTGCATATAATAAAACATGCTCTACCAAAAGTGGAGAAGGGACATGGACAATACTCTAGTTAGTTTGACTCCCTAGCTCAGGCAATTCAATAGCTAAAATATCATCAGAAATGATTACCTGTAGTTGGGGAATGCTATGGAGTATGTGTAATACACGACTTCTATTCAGGAAAGGACTGTCATCTGTGGCCAGTAGTTCAGTTATTTTGATCTTAGATATGTTACGTTTGGTTAGACGCTCCAAAGGTTGAGGCTTATTTACCTTTCCCTTTCCACTAAATCCACTTTTTCTATACTCGCTTCTATTGCCTCATCCACATTCATGTCATTCAGCCCAGTAACTATTGAACAGACAGAGGTTTGAGTACGATCCAGGGTGGAAGGTCACACCTTTGTGGCCTTTTGCATAGTTGTTTCCATTAGTAATCCACAGGTCCAGTGTACCAGCTCTAAACCAAGCCACAGTTATTCATTTCTGGTTTACTGATTCTTTTTCTAAATATTTTTCTCTCACGTTGGACCCATTTCTTATTTCTCCTACGTTTAATTGCTATATCGTCAGTACATATGACAACATTATAGCTCACACTGGAGCCGTGGATACTGTTTTCAAACCCTTCACTATCCTCAAAGTTGTTTACAGATTCAAGAATGATCAATTCACTTTCAATATTAACTACATCCCTAACAATTATTTCAGGGTCTTTACTTGGTGTACGTAATATGCTAATTAGTTCACCTTGTGAGGTTAGGCCACTGTCAAATAAGATTACCCTCGACTGATCTTTCTGTTTCTGAGCAATATTTGAGCGAACTTCAAGTAAAGTATTAACAGTTACAAAATGGTGAACAATCTCAGATTTATTGGAAATGGACAGGCTATCGAGGTCTTGGGAGGTGATCGAGCTCTCTGTAACTATAACCAGATTTGGAGATTTGGATAGCCTCTGATCAGGGAGGTCGCCTTTACTATTATGTCCCGTTAGTCTATCCATTTTACTGAAAGGTGGGATGCTATCCCCACGCCTAATGAGTCACGCTGCAAATTATAACACAAATTTAAAAGACACTGGCTATTATCGACGATGGAAGTTCTATAAGAGTCATTTTCAGGTAACGCACAGGGATAAGAAGCTAAAACTTAATTGGAATAAACCGTTTCACTGCCTTCATTTGGTTCATTATTCCAGGCAGGAAAAAAAGAAGTCATTTTCTCTGTTTTAAAGAATCCGTTACTCCACTCGCTTTATCAATAACAGATGCCAAAACCACCACGTTATTCGCAATAACGTTTCCTGCCGCATGACGTACAGGTTTAATAACCGTGTGTGGATTGGCAGCTTTCTTTCCTCGACATGCCGCGCTGCTGCTTCTTCTGTGTGCGGACCCTCACATTCCTAAATATCACTTCCAGTGTTCGTGCTACCTTACCAGGCCAATAAAATGACAATTATTAAACGAGACGTTTCAATGCAAACTGAATTAGTAGCACCTAGTATTGACAAGTAAAAGATACTGCCCATAGTAAAAGCGCAGAGGTCGTTTGAAAATAGCAAAAGCGTTTATATCAGCAAGCAATGTCAGAAGTCACAGGACCGTAATGAACAACTAGGAAGGTAATTGACACATGCAGTCAAAAACGTGTTCAAGCTTTACAGCCATAACGAAACTCGGTGACCCCATTGAAGACTGCCAGGTAATTATAACATGTAGCCGGCATATGTGTATCGCATTCAAGTCAATGAACGATTTCGGGAATCAATAGAGCAATTTATGATAAATATTGCTTACTTCCATGTTTTTTAAGTGATCCAATTATTAGCACAGCTGCAGTTGATCGGCCAAAGCCTGAGGGCCTGGTTCGCGTATTATCATGGAAAAGTGACACTTTTCCATTCTGAAGTAATACGGCTGTGGCAATAAGCGAAGTTATATACTGTGGCAATAAGACCCTTGGCGGCAGGCCAATACCGCCCCAGGTAATGCCCGGGCCGTAGTTATAGGCCCGAGCGTAGCGAGGGCCTTAGCGAAGCCCCCGGGCATTACCTGTGGCGGTATTGGCCTGCCGCCGAGGGTCTTATTGCCATTAGTACCCCGGCACGTTGGATCGGGGTGCTAATGGCATTTTTTTCTGTTCCAAAACATGTTTCGGAACAGAAAAAAAAAACAACAGCAAAAAAAAATGTCCGCTGTCATGGAAAGGGAAAACGTAGTCTGTTTTCCCTTTCCATGGCGGCCATCGTTCGCTTCCAAGACCAGAAGAAAAAAGAAGGTAAGTGGGGTCGGAAGGGCAGAAGGGAGGGGATGGGGAGGAAGAAAAAAAAACGTACCGTGGTCTCCGGCGGGGGACGATGGAAGCCTCCAGCCGTGTGGAGGCTTGGAGCGGGGATGGCCCTGCTCCGAGTCTCCACACGGCTGGAGGTTTCCATCGTCCCCCGCCAGAGACCGCGGGATAGAAGGTAAGTGGGGTGGGGAGGGAGGAGGGAGGAAAGGCTTGGGGAAAAAAAAAATCTTACCTGAGTCCCCGGCGGGGAACAAAGGAAGCCTCCAGCTATGGGGAGGTTCGGAGAGGGGATTGCCCCATTTCGGGCCTCATTGGCTGAGGGGCTGCCACGCCCCTCGCCGGGAACAGAGTAGCCGGCACGCACGGCGTGGGCGGGAATACCGTGTGGTATGGCTTGCAAATGAGCCAATCACCACACAGTATTCCTGTTCAGCCGCACGTGCCGGGTACTAATGCTGTATATAACTTGTTAATATTGTAAATGTAAATGTAAATTTGTTCACTGAAATATGCTTGTAACCTTTAAGAAATAGAATAAGCCGGGCACAAAAGAAATGTACCCAGAGCCCTGTGCAACCAATACAGACCCATGGTATCACAGGCCACCAACTACAAACTAAACAAACACCATGCACTCGCCATGCACAAGGTAGAAGTGGGGCGCAAAGAGTCCAGGAGGAAAAGATGAAATACATACCCCGTTCACCTATCCACTCACAGGCGCAGCCGCAAAGGTCTCACAAGAACTCATCTAAGCAACCTCACTGGCTCCCTGATCCCATTGGGTCAATGTACAAGCACAGATATCACCAGAAACACCACACCTCCTACAAAACACAACCTCTCACACTACAATCAGCAGGGACATGCGGCAGAGCACAGCAACCTGCACCTGGTTTGCCACATTGGAACACAACTAAGGATTTCAAATCAAATGTCATTTCATTTCAGAGAAATCCCAAAAAATCATTTAAAATAACAATAACAGTTCATTACAATGTAAACAGCATAACTACATAGCAGTTGAAAAAAGGAGTGAACATGCCCATGAACCAAACACGCAAATGTAACTAACTCTCCTCTTCTAGTCCTGAATGCTTCTTTCAAATACGGCTGACCTGCCCAGGTGGCAGCATGAATAGATAACCATTTTAAGTATACAAATGTGGGACGGCATTGAATAAACCCGAAGGCCTTAGGAACTGGTAATATTCCACTTACACCGGAAGCATATGAAGTGCATTGCACTTCCTCAGTATTATGTGCAGAAAGGGCCAAACATAGGTTTTCATTCGAATATGACCAGAGAGTAAATGTGTTGCCAAAAGGCAAGGAGTTTAATCTGAGGCAAGTAAGCCACTGCCTCACGGATGGTTCTGCTACCCCAAAAAAAGTAGTCGAGGTGTTGTGATGTAATAGCTAGCATCCATGGGCTGCTTATCTGCAGGACTGGTGCTGGAGGTATCTCTTTGCGCACGGGAGAGACAGAGCAGTGCGCCCTCAATGCAGAGAGTGGCTCCACCACAAATAATCACACTAGTCAACAGTTAGACTCCCAGGCTCAGCCCGTGGAGTTCCACTTTTATTAGCATTTTGATGCCATCACGCATCAATGTGTGCTTGCTTGCGTGCATGGGGTGTGTGCAGGCCACCACCATAGTGCATCAGCCGCGCTACAGTAGTGTCCCCCCAAAACCATAACATCTCTCACCTTTTTCAAGAAAGGTCCTAGCATGGCCTATGTAATAAATATCCCAATACAAATTTTTTGAACCTGCAAGGTGGACAAGCTTGACCTCTTGTTGTGTATCACCTCTCGGCAGTCTCAGTGTTGTGGTCTGGTCCTCTTCAGCTCAGAACTGACTAGCGAGGGTCTTCTGGCGTTTGCTACGTTCAGATTCCGCATCCCCTTGTTTTTCTTCAGAGTGTTCTCAACCTGCTTGTTCACATGCCTTCTCACATGAGTTGTTTGATGAGCTCATTGTAAGGGGTTTGAAGGGTAGGAATTTCGTCTTATGCTAGATGACCTGCGTTAGGCGGTTACCATGCTTCCCTCTTTTGACTACTAAAGGTTGTGTATCAAATACTAGGCCAACCTTCCCTTGCGGCCTCCAGTTCTTCACCAAGACTGTGTTTCTGATATCAAATGCTGGTTATCTCATTCCCCTCCTCTTGTTTTATGCTCACTTGCACTCTTCACACCTTATGGCACACTGTTAGGCATCCACGTCAGCGGGCCTTCATCCCAGGATAGTGGGGATTGTTGTTCTGGGAGTCCTTTCCATCAGGAGGCTGGGTGGTGCGACCCTTGTAGCCATGTGAGGCATTCAGTAAAATTCCCTAATAATTTGGAAACCAGGTCTCTCTGGGTCATCTTGGTGTTCAGCAGTGATTCTTTGGATCTTGTTGAGTGTGCAAATTAAGTGTTCTGTGTCCCCATTTTCTTTTGGCCAGCGGTGGCTGATATCTAGGTTGTCCAGGAACCGGTCAAATTCGCCCCCTTGGAAGAGGGGACCGGTGTGTTTTTTTTATAGCTGATGGGAGCCAATGGGTTTTGGATATTTATTCCAGTTTTGGACTTACAACACTTTCTGCTGTAGAGCTGACATTGTCAACTCATCATGGGATCATTCCTCCACAAGTGTGTGCTTCCTGTTGAGGAGTGATCAAAAGTCTGCACTGAGGTTTCCCTGTGGCTTATCCCCTCTGGGCATACACCTGATGGGAGCTTATGGCAGGGCAACACACTTGACCTGGCCAGGTGTGCATCACCCGACTAGTTTCCATTTCCTGTTTCAACCTCAGGAACTACACTTTTCCTGGAGGCGGGACTTTGTCTTGGACATGCCTTGGTGGCTGGCATGGGCCAAGTGAACCACCTGATTGGTTAGTCATGCTGGAGTCAAAATGCGTGACCCTCTCAGCAGCAGGCCCCCTTTTGATACAGACAGTTCATCTTTATGACAAAATAGACTTTAGAGCCAGCGTAGTGTGGCTTCAGTGCAGTGTTGGTGTGCTTTCAAGAAACCATTCCACTGCGCTGTAGTTAGGCATATTTTATGGCACTGAGTCACTCCTCCAGGAGTATCACCACTGTTACTCCCTCCAGGGATAGCATCCGTGGGGCATTCCCCTCCACCATCATGCTCACGTTTCTTTCGAGGCTGCACAGGCCTCAATGGCAGTTTCAGCATGTGGGGTGTCAGTAAAGGGAGACTGCAGGATTCCCTGCCCCCAGGCAATATTCTATGGCAAAATACAAACTCTTGGGTATCAGCAGTGGTGAGGACCTTGAAGGGCAGGTCATAGCAATACAGGTAAGAGTGGTGACAGCGACACACAACAGCGATTGCTTCATTCTTGACCTGGATTCTGGAGGCGTTAGTGCACAGCTCGCAAAGGCATTGGGGGGGACCTCATCAGCAGGTGATAGCTGGGTCAGCACAGCACCAAATCCACAGTGCTAGCGTCTACCACCAGCCCTGTGATCTTTTTGGAGTCAAAGAAGGGCATAATTGTATCAGTCAAGGTGCTCGTCATGTCCTCAAAGGCCTTTTGCTGATGTTCACCGCATTTTGGTGAGTTGCCTAATGGGTTCTGACAAGGTGGCTATGTGGGGAATGTACCTCCTACAAAAATTAATCCTTCTGAGAAAGCTTGTGACTTTGGGCTAATTTTACCAGGCAGGGAGTCAGCTTTGATGACCTTGACTTTTAATGGGTCCACAGAGATCCCTTCCTTTTGGTACACAAAGCTGAGTATTAGAGCCCTTTTTTTTGGGTAGCGGGTCATGCAGTGTATGAGGACAGAATAACATTTACACCAAATAATCGAACCAACTCAGGAACATCGCAAAAAGTTGCTGCTTTTTTAACAATTATCTAAAGCAGGGAGTTACAACGGACTTCACAGATGTTCACGTGAGCTCTCATGAACTCACTCCGTTCAACTACCACGCATTTCATAAATAACATAGACTTTAGAATCAACGTTCGTTATAAGTGACATCATACATACTATGTGGCAAATAAGATAAACCTACGAGGGGTTTTTATACGTTTAAAGGGATCATCTAAGTATACCTTCTATAAGGAGTTGAGTTGTGATTGGGTCTCTACTGTCAGGTGAGCAACTCATACCCACTCCTATTTCAAGTCATCTTCAACACTTATATAGTACATTGTATACCATTGGCTTTCAAACTATAAGGCCCTTCGTTCTATGGCCCTCTACAATTAATTGGCACGATTGTGCCCTTCTGGAACATTCGGCTCACTAGCAGCACGTAAGTGAAACCCTTGGTGCCAGGATGTAGACTGGGACTGTACCTCCCCACCTAATTAGCCCATCGTCTCTCATCACCCATGCCTTCTGCCATGCAGATTACCTTTGAATTTGGCCTTGCAAAAGTATCCTTTGTATCTGGGAACATGAGGGAGTGCAAGCCTGCTCCTGGAAACTCTATTTCCATCCTTGGCTCATGTGATAGGAGACCACGACTTGGTCCATTTTGCAGCATTTAATTGTCTTAAATGAATAAAACTTGGCAGGCATGGTATTCTTTCTTGCACCTTAACAAGGGATGATTCAGCATCTCACTTTCTTCATCTCTGAGAATATATAACCAGTCTTGGCTGCTTCTGTCTCGACACCAGGCCTGACAGCCCTCTTGGAGTCTTCCACGATCTCAGCTAATTTCATACTGCGACACAGCTCTTCTCCATGGATTTAAGCATACTAAAATTGTGACACCGATGTCCAGCTTCTATATAATGGCGGCTCCACCTGTACTCTATTCACTACTCATAGCCAGCTTCTAGGATTTCTTGATCTACTTGCGTTACAGCATCTGTACACATAAAACGGTTTGCATTTTCTACAGTGCTCTTTACACGTGCAATCTTCTCTTTGCATATAAAAGGTTACTAAATTCTCAATTTCATCATCAGCATCTATATGGTCTATACATTCTCTTCTTCAGACAGTCTTCTCAATGTGTTATGTTCGTCTTTCATGACGTCACTAGCTCCTCTTTCTCTCATCTTCATACTCCTCCTGGGAGCTCTTCCCTCAGATTGTCATCTCTTCAGGGATACATCTGATAGGGTCTTCTCAAAGGGTATCTTCTTTCAAATATACGTTGCGGAATTGGCAATACTGTTGGTTTCAAGCATGACACAAACTTGAGCTTGCAACATATAGTCGGGAGGGGTTGGTTTGTGTTGTATTCCTACAATATTGGCACTTTACACATAGGTTATACTTCTAGGAGGATTCCTATGTTCTGTGGGTTCCTATAGCGATGAGCGATATCATCCATTCGTTGTAGATTAATGCCATTAGCTCTTTCTTATCACTGTGGGTGCCGACACGTGTTTCGACCACTCAAGGATTTTTATCAAGGCAAATGTGATATGTTCCTGTGTTTTGGGTTTTTATGGCATCTAGCCAATGATGAATGAATGCACTGAATAGTGCTTCTTTAACGGCTTAGTGCCAAAATGTATAACTGCTCCTCAGTCGGTTGTTCACTCCTATAGCCTGGAGGGACCGGAACTTCCTGAAGAGGCAATTAGCTCCTCCTCTTCAAAGCTAAAAAAATCAAGTCTATCTTAGTGGAAATTCCATTTGTCTCTATTTAGAATGGGCCGGCAGTCTTTTAGCCTTTGCAAAACTGCTCTCATCAATTGATGTCAGCTGGGTTTTTAAAGCAGATCAGGATATCGTCACTGACCCTCGTATTGTGTTCTGGAAGACTTGAACGGCCAAGCCTGGCACGCCAAAGCTCAGTCACTTGTTACGCTACAATCCAATATGAGACAAGAAGGTAGTGATGTAACGGGAGTCTTCGTGCAGGGGAATTATGTGGTATCCTTCCGTTAGATCTAATTGTATGTCGCTGTCATGACCCTGTTAGTCTGAAAAACCAAACCAGCTAACCGTCGTGTTGCCCCCCCTTGGGCAACCACAACCACCGGTCTTCAGACAAACTTGGACAATCTCCAATTGGGGTGTGGATCACTATACACCCCCTTTTGACTGCATTCGTATCAGGCCCTATGTGCAATGTGTTCTAATAACATACACCTATCTTACTACCGTGGGCAATAACAAATAACATTAAGACACAAAGAAAACACAAAGAATCGATTCAATTTATAACACTGGAATACATTTATTTATATCACACACCTAAGCATATTGCATAACAATGCAGGCAGTTCTAATGCTATGTCTAATTTGCACCTTTTATACTTCTGGTGCAAAAGTACCATGCAGTAACTATGTAAGCCTCTCAGGTTTCTAATGTAAGCCTGTGCTCCAAGTGTGTGGTTCTAATGCAATCTAATGCAAGCGCTGGCATCCATCACCTTCATGGGCAAATCCACACCATCAAATCCACACCATCACTCTAACAGTCCCTATCTGGTTTTCCCCTTCACTTCAACCTCTGTGTGTGTGTGTGTGTGTGTGTGTCTGTCTGTTCTTATCAATCAATTTAAGGCCTAGGCCAAACATTACTTCCCATTCTGCATGTGCCAGGTCAGTCATTATCTGCCTCTCAAGATCTGGTCACTCGAACTCCCAAGCTCTCTCTCTGCCCCATCAATCTCATCAAGGCCCATCAGTCTGCTGCACCAAGCACCATCTCCAGCCAACTCTCGATCACTGTGGCTCTCCCCAACTCTAGTGCAGTTCCACTCTCGT
The DNA here is from genome assembly GCF_040938575.1 of Ambystoma mexicanum. Lineage (NCBI taxonomy): Eukaryota > Metazoa > Chordata > Amphibia > Caudata > Ambystomatidae > Ambystoma > Ambystoma mexicanum. Next base: position 579,013,022 of record NC_090927.1, on the reverse strand, counting down.
GCAGCCTCCACCAACCAACAACTCCAGTCCATTCTAGCCTCCTGGTCATAGTGTTCTATGACGCACAGAATGTCTAAGAATGTCTCTCCCTCAGCGTTTAGCAAAATGCCTGTCAGTCTGCTGTTTGCGTGTGTGTTACTTGCACGGCATGTCCTGTCGTGTGCTATCAGCATGACCTCATATCTCTTTGCCTTGGCCTTTCGAGTATGTTGCGAAATACATCATCTATTCACTGTTCATACCATTCTCTCCACTGTAGGCATCACTCTGCATTACAAAAGCACTTTTAGGCCCTGTTCTTAAAGCACCTCTTCTGTGTGAAAAGGCTCCCCTCTCTCCTGTCTACCCACTCCCTTCACGCAGCCCCCACCTTTTGCAGTCTCTGCGCAGCACAGCAGCCAAGCTGAAAAGCTTACTTTCGCTCTATCTGTGTTCCTGCCAAGCAAATGTTTATGAACAGTGTACCATAACATTTCTTCGCACTGGCTAGTGCGAACAACATCTGTCTTTCTCCATCAGCAAATGGCTCAGGCCTCGTGCCTCGTTCTGAATGCTTCCTAGCGTGTAACATTTCTCTTGCAATGCAAGCAGTAGCTAAATGCAAAACTCATTCTAGGTGTATACTCAATCATACATACATACATGTGTGACAGCGTGTCAAACATATCTCTAATGTGTCTCTATAAAGCATAACAATGTGTGTCATTCTAAATGGAATATGACACTGTGTGTGTAGTGCAAGCAATGCATTTTCTCTCTCAGCCTAAGCGTTATTTCTAATGCAAATATAGATACATAGCATATCATGGTGAGTATATATTGTGTCTCTAAAACACTACATGGCACTTCAAATATATGGCAAGTGTCATTCTATTGCAAATAGTGCAAAAGTGCAAAGTGGCAGCATGTTTCTCATCATTCTAAATGGCAAGCACTATATGCGTAACATGTATCATTCTAAAAGCATATTGCAATTGCGATGACAATCTAATATGTGATAGTGTCTACTTCAGCAATGTACTATGGATAGCTAAACAGAATGCAATAATGGATTGATTCCATAGCAAAGAGTATGGATTGGGTAATGGTTATTCTACAGAGAGTACTTATGATTTCATCATAATGATAACAATCCCAGGCTCCTCATTTTATCCAATTCCACAATCCCTCCTTTTTATCATTTAATAAATCATAACAAAATATAGCATATCATAGCATAGCAATCGTGGTATGCTAATACCAAGTAAATATTGCGAAAGGGAAAAAACATTTTTCTCAGGATGCAAAAAACCCTTTTAAAAAGTGCAAGCATTTCACTCTATCAGTGGCAAGCTAAAATATTCAAATGCAAAGCTGCAAATGTATCAGAAATCAGAATAGCATAGCCAAAGGTCAAAGGTCAAAAGTTGAGCAAAAAGTCAGAAGTCAAAGTGTCTACAAGCCAAAGGTGTGAAAGTGTCTCTACAAGCAGAAAACGAAAATGCAATGCATACAATCAATGCACAAGTACTGTGCATACAGGTGTTTCCAGTTCAATGTGTCAAGCCCAAAATATGACAATCACTTTCACAGGTGTCAAAGGTCAGTACAGATGTTAATAGCCAAACTTGCCAAACATTCCAGTGATCAATGCATACATATCAGTGTATACATGCAGGGTATTGGTCATATAGGCCATTTCAGTTATATTCCAGTCCAAGGTATTTCCAAGTCACATATGAGGTATGTGTGTCCTCACAACCGTGCACAGTACAAATTCAGTTTCTGATGCAAAAGGTTCACCCAAGGAATGTCAACAAGGATACAATGTCAACGAAGCGAGTGTTCACAAACGGATCATGTGTTCACAACGAGCATAACAGTGTTCAGCAAAAGGTCAAAGTTCAGGTTGCAAAGTTTTCTCCACAACAGCAAAGTGTGAACAAACGTGAAGCAGCAAAGTGTTCAAGCCAATCAATGTTCAGGCAGTCAATGTTCAGGCAGCAGAAACGTGTACAAGCCAATTCAGGTTGGCCTGCTTGATAGGTGCCAGCAAGATTTTGCACAGAGCTCCAACGACAGGAGCAAGCAAGTGTCAGGTACCATATGTATGCCCCACTTGTCCCCATGGAGTGATCAACATATGCCCATCACTTTAAAGGTAGTACAGGGAAAACCGCGTGTCAGAACTTTCAATTGATGCCAATCGATGCTTACGCTCCCTTTTTCCCTTCCCATCATGAACAAAGGCGACAGGTGCACTCATTCAGAGTGTTTGCAAGACATTGCCATTGCAGGTGGTTACTCTCCTCTGGACACAGTGTGGCCCTTCTCCGTAGGCCCAAACTCCAGCAGGTTCAAATTCTCTCCTCTTCCTCTCGCCAGGTCATGCTGTTGTCATGCCGTTGCCATTGCCAGCCAGTCCCATGCTCTTCAAATGAGGGACAGCCCGCGTTAAATGCAAGTGCAAAATGCTTTCAAAGCACCATATGCTCAGTCTCCTTCGCTCAAGAGAACAAGAGCTACACTGTTTTTCCAAACGTGGATCAGGCAAGAAATGCTTTCAGAGCGTGTATTCCTGCTCATTGCTGCTTATTGCTGCATTTTTCTCTTTCTCTGCTCAGGCCAAACTTGTCTGGTGCAAAAGGCATTCCAAATGGATTCTCTTCTCGCTGCAGATTACAAAAACTGCTCACAAAGCAATTGAAATTTCTCCTTTGCTTCTCTTCAATGCTGCTGCACTGCTGAACAATTTCACTGCTCTCCTCTCTCACTTCTTGGCACAGGATGCTTCAAGGTGTATTCTCTCTCTGCACAGTCGGTCACGATCTTCTCTCTCTATGGCAATAGGTGTCATGCCACAAAGTCTCTCTAGCAGCAGATTTTCTGGGTACATTCTTAGAGCACAGCCATTGGACAAGGCGTACACTAAGGCCTCATGTTGGTCGGTCGATCGGCATTCCCCAAAAGTGTTGCTGCAAAGCGTCAAATGTCAGATGCCAATGTCTCATCATTGCTGCAAACAAACAGCCATGATGCAAAGTCACATTGCAAGGTGACAAAAGCCAGTCTCTTTCTGGTGCTGCAAAGTCACAAGGTGTCAGCCATCATGGATCTCAGACGGTCATCAAGGTCTGGTCATTTGGTCTGGTCATTTGGTCTGGTCATTAATGCCGGTCATCTGGACATGCTGCTCTCATGGTCTGGTCATTAATGCGATCTCTCTCTCTGGTCAAGGTGTCTCTCCAGATTTCATGTAAAGAAACAAAAGTGCAAGAATCAGTCTTACTCAGTTTCAGGTGTTTTTCAAAACCAAAATAAAATAGCATTTCTCATTGTGCGTTGAAGTGCACATATGCTAGTCTCTACACTTTCCCATGTCTCTCAATGGCATCCATGCTAGTTCCCCCTGTGTCTCATCAATGTATCAGTGCCTCTGTCTATTGTCTCACTAGGCCTGTCTCTCCCTGCATCATAATGCATGCATGCTTAATGCATGACTCCTGCATCCATCCCTATTCTTTTTTAAAACAAAACAAAACAGCCAGTTTCACATACTTCAACCATCTCACTTTCAAATGCTGCACATTCAAAAATGTCACAACTGCATTCCCTTTCACTCCTTCTGTGTCACTTCCACCTCTAGATGTCACAACACTCTCCCTATTTTCCATCATTAAAAATTCACAAAGCTGAATTATTACATGCTGAAAAATCACATCAGTTTCATTCAAACAGCCTCTCTTATATATAATGCAATTCACATTCAAACATGCACTGCTATCTCGTGCTTCAACTACACAGTCTGCCAGCCCCGTGCTTTCGCCAATGTCAACAAACTCACTCTCCATGCACACATTCAGACTACAAAAATTCCAGGCATGCAAGCTTTCTAATCATCCAAATTTAGCGCGATTCCCTTTATCTATGTTGTACTGTACTGTTTCCAAAATATCTAGGTCATTGGACAATTTATTTTTTTCACTCGAAAACGTAGGCAAAGTGCTGATGTAAAAACTGTCATTCTTTCTGTTCAAATCAAAGATTTGCACACAACTACCTTCATGCAAAGGTCTCTTCAATGGCACAGTTTTACAATGCCTCAAGTCTTCATAGGCACCCCCTCTTTGCACTCCTCTAGCCAATTCTCTAGGCTCACTGCACATGTCTGTCAAAAATGCACTATCTCTTCCTTTGTCCTGAGGTAACTTTTTCTCCCCTTTAACAATATGCATTTCCATAGGAACGCTGTTCCTGCCCATCACTGCTGATGAAATTGAATTCAATGGGTCTAATTTTTTAATGGGGCATTTTCCCAGTCATTCACATCTCTAAGACGATATATTACTGAGTGCAAGTCAACCATATATGGGCTCCCTTCTTTAGCTACACTTTTCACTTTTTTTAATACGGTTGATGCCTGTGATACTTCCCAGAAATCAAGCATATTTTTAAGCCGATTTCTTATTGCCTTCAGGTCACTAAGAAATGAACTCATTCTGCAGTTTCAATTATTCCGAGCGTCTTCAATTAAAAAAAAACTGTTTCTCACTCGGTGAATTAATGTACATTTATTCATAAAAACATTGCCAGTCATGAAATACTGTTCTCGGTCAATGTCAACAACCAATTCCGGCAACCAAAGTCAAACAATTATGTTCCCCTTCCTACGACGAACAAAATTGCAGACAGCATGCTCAAAACAATAATATAACCAAGACAGACAAAACATGAAACAAAAAAAATCTCTATTCCCACGAACGAACTAACAGAAAAAAAACCCCTAAACACAGTTGCACAAGATGTTCAATCTTCGACTCTTGCGAAACCGATAAGTGTGTCAGCAGACCAGCTGCAAAACATCTTAATCAGTCCACGTTGAGTGAAAATCTGGGTGTCCCCTCCATTTGTTAGTCTAAAAAACCAAACCAGCTAACCGTCGTGTTGCCCCCCCTTGGGCAACCACAACCACCGGTCTTCAGACAAACTTGGACAATCTCCAATTGGGGTGTGGATCACTATACACCCCCTTTTGACTGCATTCGTATCAGGCCCTATGTGCAATGTGTTCTAATAACATACACCTATCTTACTACCGTGGGCAATAACAAATAACATTAAGACACAAAGAAAACACAAAGAAACGATTCAGTTTATAACACTGGGATACATTTATTTATATCACACACCTAAGCATATTGCATAACAATGCAGGCAGTTCTAATGCTATGTCTAATTTCCACCTTTTATACTTCTGGTGCAAAGCTACCATGCAGTAACTATGTAAGCCTCTCAGGTTTCTAATGTAAGCCTGTGCTCCAAGTGTGTGGTTCTAATGCAATCTAATGCAAGCGCTAGCATCCATCACCTTCATGGGCAAATCCACACCATCAAATCCACACCATCACTCTAACAATCCCTGTCTGGTTTTCCCCTTCACTTCAACCTCTGTGTGTGTGTGTGTGTCTGTCTGTTCTTATCAATCAATTTAAGGCCTAGGCCAAACATTACTTCCCATTCTGCATGTGCCAGGCCAGTCAGTATCTGTCTCTCAAGATCTGGTCACTCGAACTCCCAAGCTCTCTCTCTGCCTCATCGATCTCATCAAGGCCCATCAGTCTGCTGCACCAAGCACCATCTCCAGCCAACTCCCGATCTCTGTGGCTCTCCCCAACTCTAGTGCAGTCCCACTCTCGTGCAGCCTCCAGCAACCAACACCTCCAGCCCATTCTAGCCTCCTGGTTATAGTGTTCTATGACGCACAGAATGTCTAAGAATGTCTCTCCCTCAGTGTTTAGCAAAATGCCTGTCAGTCTGCCGTTTGCGTGTGTGTTACTTGCATGGCATGTCCTGTCGTGTGCTATCCGCGTGACCTCATATCTCTTTGCCTTGGAATTTTGAGTATGTTGTGAAATACATCATCTATTCACTGTTCATACCATTCTCTCCACTGTAGGCATCACTCTGCATTACAAAAGCACTTTTAGGCCCCATTCTTAAAGCACCTCTTCTGTGTGAAAAGGCTTCCCTCTCTCCTGTCTACCCACTCCCTTCACGCAGCCCCCACCTTTTGCAGTCTCTGCGCAGCACACCAGCCAAGCTGATAAGCTTCCTTTCGCTCTATCTGTGTTCCTGCCAAGCAAATGTTTATGAACAGTGTACCATAACATTTCTTCACACTGGCTAGTGCGAACAACTTCTGTCTTTCTCCATCAGCAAATGGCTCAGGCCTCGTGCCTCGTTCTGAATGCTTCCTAGCGTGTAACATTTCTCTCGCAATGCAAGCACTAGCTAAATGCAAAACTCATTCTAGGTATATACTCAATCATACATACATACACTTGTGACAGCGTGTCAAACATATCTCTAATGTGTCTCTATAAAGCATAACAATGTGTGTCATTCTAAATGGAATATGACACTGTGTGTGTAGTGGAAGCAATCCATTTTCTCTCTCAGCCTAAGCGTTATTTCTAATGCAAATATAGATGCATAGCATATCATGGTGAGTATATATTGTGTCTCTAAAACACTACATGGCACTTCAAATATATGGCAAGTGTCATTCTATTGCAAATAGTGCAAAAGTGCAAAGTGGCAGCATGTTTCTCATCATTCTAAATGGCAAGCACTATATGCGTAACATGTATCATTCTAAAAGCATATTGCAATTGCGATGACAGTCTAATATGTGATAGTGTCTACTTCAGCAATGTACTATGGGTAGCTAAACAGAATGCAATAATGGATGGATTCCATAGCAAAGAGTATGGATTGGGTAAGGGTTATTCTACAGAGAGTACTTATGATTTCATCATAATGATAACAATCCCAGGCTCCTCATTTTATCCAATTCCACAACCCCTGTCAGAACCATCCCACAATCACACACCATTCCATCGCCACAGGCCAGGCCGCCTTCCCATTCACACATGAGAAGCATTCCTAGATCCGGGAGGGCTGAGGGAAAGGCTAGCTGGACATATTTATGGCACACCTGGTAGCTAGGGCAGGCAGGGGACAGGGGTTGCAGAACACTTCCTGATACCCCCAAGATGGCTGACCATAGGGCCAAGAACATCTCGGAAGGCTGCATAACAGCTGATTGGTGTGGTTCCCTATAAAAGCCACACCCAGGGCTTATGGCTCTGCTTCGTGTTAATCTGCACACTACATCGTAGAACAGAATAACATGAGTGTTGGATAGCAGCAACAGAGCAATCAAAGTACTTCGAACACCCACCTACCATCACGCGGCTCCTCGCAGCTCTCCTAGAATCTCTGGTGTCCATGCTGCTTCATCCCTCATTTCACCGCCAGCTTCATCCCTGAGTGCAGCGCCAGCTCCGTCCCTCATTTGGCATGCGGTTCACTCCACTCAGGAGTCCCAGGTACCTGCAAGAAAGGCAGCATTAGACCTTACCACCATTGCCAGCAAGCAGGCATTCGACTCAACAACACAGCAAACAGCTGATATTTCACTTAACATCATAAACGCCACATGTCACTGCAGCAGCAGCTATACCTCAGCTCATCTCCTGCAATCAGCAGCGGAGAACGGTATCCAGAAGGGATACAGGAATATCTGCATTCCGCGGAGTGCGGAGAGACAGTTGGGACTGCTCTACTCCACAGGACCAACCCCACAAGGACCCAAGTGGACATTCCAAGGCCCAGGGCCATCGGACAGTTCCAGAGCAGCCTAATAAGGCCTATGAACAATAAAGAAAGCCACACACAGCACAACATGCTAGTGTCGGGCTGGGCCTGGAGACCAGTGAAGTAACTGGTGTGCCGACAGAAAAATAGTGCCCCTGCTACAGATAGCAGGACGGAGAGCCCAGCATTTAATAGGTACAGGTGAGCCCCACACCCATAGGCAGTCACTAAAGGGGTTGGTTTGTGAGGTGGGTCTGGAACATATAGAAGTCCCCTTCAGGAAAAACCCTGCTGCTCACGCCAGTAGTCAGAAGGCATCACCAACCACCCCCCGAGGGTCCAGGCGCTCCCTTAGAAAACCGGGTTCCAGGTAAGCGTTACAGTCTGCAAGAAGGACGACTAGTGTAGGCATGGGATGTCTTTCTTGCTTGAGTGATTAATTTGGTAGGTGCATATCTACGCATATTCATACTTGGTAATTTCTCTTGGGTATCTTCAATACTACTTTGTGGGAGACTCATGGAGTGGGCCAATTTTCCTGCTCTATTATTCCTACCTACCTTCTCCATATTCTGTAGATCTTCCTTGTATGTAGGGTGCAGGTGTAATGGCTCTTGTCAGTGTTTGAGGGCAACTAGTTGGACGATCTGGTCAATGTGCAAGTGCACTTTGTGCGCCCACAGGCACACTATACCGTTAAACAGATCTTTGAATTCTTCCAGGAGCTCTTTGATATCCTCCTCATGTCTTCATGTATCCCGAAAGCAAAGTGAATGAAATTGAACTCTTCAGATGTGCTGCAGCTGAAGAGAGTTGCAGTGTCCACTGGTGCAACAAACATTGTTCGTTCTGTTTTGATGCTGCTTTGCTGAAATGTTGTCTGCACCACCCCTTGTAGGGGAATTGGCGCTTCCCCGCCATAAGCATATAGGCATACTTTGGTTGGTTTCAGTGCAGGTTGCAGTTTCAAGAGAGCAAATTGGGCACAGCTCATCATGTTAACTGAAGCTCCAGGGTCATTGAGGGTGGGGATTGGCATTGCTTCTATGAGTACTCTGCATCAACATTGATAGCGTTTTCCTGGCTTGCGGCCAAGGGAGGATATCATGAACAATGCGTGTTCATCTTCCGAGTCGTCGGGTCAGACAGTTGCACTGATTCCACCCGTCTCACTCTGGGGTGTACCTGTTGGCTGGTTCTTGTGGAGAGTAGAAACATGCCTGCATAACATACCTTCACAAAACGGTTGAACGTACTGCACATTGAGCATTCCGCAACTCATGCCGGGCACTGGTCCTTGTGAGGCAGGCATCCACTGCAATAGCCGCACATCTTGACCAGTTTCGGTGGTTGGCTTCCCGCTTTACCTCTGTGTGTACTGTCTTGACTGCATGCCATGCTCCTCCATGGCTGTCTTTTTGCAAGAGTGTGTACCCCCTTAAGCGGCATGTTTTGGAACGCCACTTCCATCTTCTTTTCCCTGGCTTTCAGTCAGCTGGTGCAAGCGTTCCAATTACAGAATACATTGTAAGGGAATGCCCAATTTTTGTAGAATCAGTCTGCGTAGTTTGTTGGAAAAACAGCTTGGAATGAGTTGGGCGCATACCTAATTTGTCTCATACATAGGGTGCACGCGGAGGCAAGATAGCGTAGCCTTGCATGAAATGCCTCAATTGGTTCATGAGCAGCCTGCCTCACCTGGCGGAGCTGAAAATGTTTGAAGTCTGCATTGGTTTGGCGATGTTTTGTTGACCTATATAAAATGTTCACAGGGGTTAGGGTTTTGAATATCTTATGCACACCTATGCCAGCATAGAAGAGTACAGCTGGCATCATAATCAAAATCTCTGAATGTGATGGGGTAAAGCTCCAGCCTATCAACCTACAGCACACATATAGGGCCAGGGCAAATGGTGCTCCCATGATTTGAAACTCCTAAATGGGTATTGTGGAGGGACTAGGTGTGCCTACAGGCGTAGGAATGGGTGGGAGCGCAAGAGGGCTGCCTCTTCTTCTGAGTACCCCATGTCACTTTCATCAACAGTTGTTATGTCCTACCTTGCTCCAGCTAATAGCTGGACTGTTTGGGGATTTGTCCTGATATTATAGGTATCAGCCAGAGGCTGCTTACTTGCATGCCTGGCACTGAAGGTGTCTCTCTGTCAGAGAGGTTGCGGCCTCTCCAATGCAAAGAGGGCTACGTCCCTAATAACCAAAGGTAAACAGGTTGGGCTCTTCACACGAGACTCCCCACCTCTGCGTGCAAGTCCTTCATTTATTTGCACAGTGACTGCTGGGGTTTGGTGTGCCCCTTCTTTGACCTCGATGTGGGAAGGTTGAGTGTGTGCAAGACCAGGAAGTCTTCTGCTCCATTGAGCAGATGATTAATTACCAATTTCGTATATGTTTGTCTATATGTGTTCAGTGATCAGGCTGTTCAAAAGGTTGTATATTCATTATTCTTGCTATTCATTAAATGAAGGAAGAATCATTTTTCTAAACCATTGTGTGGAATGGCACCTTTTCTCAATTTGCTCAGGCTTCAATTATATTTTTGAAAGTTATATCCAAAGAGATTCCTTTTTCCTGTATAGTTAGTTTGTGCTTGATCTCACTGGTAGGCTCTCTTTTTTAATTAACTTTTCGTGAGTGCCCTCTTATTGGTTTTGTAGTAGCTTCCCACATCACGGCATGCTTACATGTGCAGGTTGTGCACACAGGCCACATGGGTAGCGCGTCATTAGTGCTCCAGTAGTGTCTTCCCGGCCCCATAACGGAGAGCTTAAATTATGTATTCTCTGTGTAAGCCACATGTCCTTTTTATTTTTTTTATGTTGGTTTTGCATGTAATATGTGTCACTTTGTTATGACTGTAAGTTGTGTGTACATTTTCTTTTCACGGCACGTTTCCTGTGAGAACTTGTTTTGTTGTTTTGGCGTGCTGAGAGAGGTATAGAATCATAATGGAAGGGTCCAGCAGCAGGGGGAACATGGTTGTATCTGAGATGATGTTTACCTCAGCCGGTCAAGTGGCACAGCGAGTAGAGCGCTCGCTTTGACATATGTGCAGAGCTTGCTAACGCAGGTTTGAATCCCGGCGGGGCCAAACTCAGCCTTTCATCCTTCCGAGGTCGATAAATGAGCACCACACACCGTGGGTAATAATAAGCAGCGCTCAGATACCTGAGGGTTCATAGCGCTATATAAATGCCAAATTATTATTACCTCAGGACGGGAGCGACTCCCCTGCCTTGGGTTGGAGAGTCCCCGTGTGGCATAAGGGCTGGAGGGGATCGATGAGAGAGAAGAGGACTGGGACGAACAGGGAAAGGGGCTAGAGGCTGCTGCTGATGGCACCCAGGCCCTCTGGTCCCAGAGAAGACTCCTCCGGGTGTCAGGCAGTACGCCTGACAGAAACCAGATTCTCTCCCCCACCCGGTGTCGAGAGAGAGTGCCACAGGGTGCCCTTCCTGTGTGTTTCTGCCGGCTGGTGTCCGTTACTGAGGGAGGGAGAGAGGCTGTGAGTGAGTATAGTGTAAGGAAGCAGACAGGAAAGCGAAACACAGAGAACGAGATCCGGGGTCCGGACGTGTGAGGGCTGCCAGATTACCAGTGGGCGTAGGAGTACCTGGGCGACTATATGCTTTCTTCGTCCCTCATACCATGGGACTGAGAGCGGAAATTGTAAGTTAACCTGCGCTCCGGCGGCAGGAGGCTGGGCCTACTTTAAGAGACATTTCTAAGAACGCGCATAGGTGCTTGCTGGGGGTGAGACTGTGATTGCACATAAAGTGTTCCTCACAAATGTTACTGCTGCCCGTTCAGGCCAAGGCTGGTGTAGTGGGACCCTTATCTAACTCTTCACCCGTCCTGGGAGGGGCAGTGCTTTATAAATCCCCACAGGGATATTTTGTCTGAGGAGGACCGCTCCATGGTGTGCATATGGCGGGTATTCCGGCCCGGTCTCATAACTGGGTAGCTGGAGGTAGCTAGGAGAGAGGGAGATACCCCCACAGGGTAGTCCGACTACTATTGGTGCAAGGGGCAGTTGTGGCCTGCTCCAAATTAAATATTAGAGTACCTGAGGTGAATGTGCAATTGCTTATGTAATGTACATGATATGTTGAACAAATATTCAACCAAGGTGAATGCGCACGTTTTCATGTAATTGCCACAACTTATTTAAATATTAGAGTACCTCAGGTGAATGCGCAATTGCTCATGTAATCTACATGATATGTTGAACAAATATTTAACCAAGATTAATGTGCACGTTTTCATGTGATGTCCACCACATATTTAAATATTGAGTAGCTCAGGTGAATGCACACTTTCTCATGTAATCCACATGATATATTAAACAACTATTTAACCAAGGTGAATGTGCACGTTTCTTGTAATGTACAGGATTAGAGTGAACAGCTATTTAATGAATATCAATGCACACGTTCGCTGGGGATTGCTTAGAGGATTATGAAGACAAAATTTAGCAAAGGTGTAGGCACATGTTCTCAGTTGCCAACACTCACTCATATGAAGAAGTAGTTAACAAATGTGAATGAGTTGGGTCCAGGTCAGCTCCAATGGACATGCTAAGGCCACTCCAAGGCAGAACATGTGAGACTAATGAGGTTGTATAATGGATGAAATGACATTTTTGAACACTGTTCCCATTCTATGTTAAATGAGAAAGACTAATTTAAGGGTTCAACAAGACATATGACACATGTGTATTAATGTTTGATTTAAAGCATACAATTATAGAAAGTAAAGCGGTTCCCGCTTATTTTCAAATGCCAGACTGTGTTTGTTTATTTAACCAGGAGCACTGTTTTAGCTTTCTCCCCTGTGAGGGACCATCCTTGGGTTTTACTGGGGTCATCTATTTTCCCCCCTTGGGTAATACTACAATGCACATGTGTGCAGTGAGGTGTTCGACTCCCTACTCAGGTCTCCTACAGGTTGCAGCCCACCCATACAGATATGTAAAACAGTTACACAAGGGAGATACACCTTACATCTGTCTGAACAACGATGTACTTTAATAATGTCGGCCAGACTGGAATACCATTCTGAATATTTAACAGAAGAAACACGTAACTCTATTGTAGGTAAGCCACAGGATGTTTATTGCACATTACTGTAGGCATATAACATAGAATGGTATCCAGCATGGGGGAGGAGGGGTTGCAACCAGCCAGCCAATGAGATGGCTCGTAATGGGGAGAATGACCACATGCTAATCCCATCGCTCTGAGCCTCCTCACTGCTGGAGGCTGCTATCTTCCCCTGCTGGGGATGCAGGTAAGTGATCTGCTCCCCTCACCCCCTTCACAGATTTCTCTTCCCTCCCCGCTTCCCTCCACTTAACTGACTCCACAATGCCCCCCAGTCGGGGGGTTATTGATTAAATATTTTCTTAGTAAATTCAGACCTGGGCTACACCACAGGGATAACAAAGTTAAAACAGAATGAGGTCTACATTTATCTACAAGGTACCCATGAGTAAGCTCAGAATGGGTAGCAAATTAGGGCTGAAGACAGGGAAAAGTACAATTCCTCAACTTTTTGTCAACTCACATTCCCACAGTTTAGCCTGATAAATTCATTACATTGTTGATAATGACTGTTTATGTAAACAAATAGTAAATTGTAGTACAGCACCATTTGCCTGTCTCATAGTTCAAAGTTGCTTTTTCAAATGCATAAAGCCGCTCATATTTACTGAAAATGCAACCCCCAGATAGGTGAAACGTTTCTCCCGTTCAAGTGAATTTTTGGTCAAAGAGAAGGTCTACGAGAACTTCCTCTTTGCTCCCTCAACCAATATTTTTTTACTTCGGGACTATCTAGACCTTTTTGTTACAACTTCTCATAGAGTGAGGTGCTGTAGAGGTTAAAGATGGGCAGGTGCCAGTATACACACCTCACGGACACCGTAAAGCTCAAACTGAACTGCCCTCCTACGCCCAAACAGCGCTCTTTCTTCTGTATTGTGGTGTTTTAAAATAAAAACAGTTTGCAACTAGGAGACACAGACTGACTACCTGTTCTTGTGTACCGGCACCTTCCCTAAAGCCCCCTTGTCTTAGTGGCACAATGACGTTAAAGGACACCCAGGCAGCCAATCTGCTATATAATACCATGCTGAAAAGCTGTGATGTAGCATCAAGCAATGAGATTGGGAAATACAGCATGGGAGAGCTCTTGTGGAGCGCTTCACTCCAGGAAAAAGGAGTTACACAGGCACACCAAATAGCAGTAAACAAATTAGCCAAAAGCAGGACCCAGAAGTCTGTCTCGCTTTTAAACAGAGTCTGAGGATACACTGTGGTTTGTGTTTTCCATATCTGTTAAACAGACCACAGTGTATCCTCATATGGAAAACACAAACCATGGTGTATCCTCACACTCTGATAGTCTACAAATCGAATAAAAACACCTTGATGAACACCTCAATCAATGTTGGTTTTTAAAATATTATGTGCTAATAAAAATTGAAAAAATATATATAATTGTGGAAATGAACTGAATGTCTCAGAGTGTTTCTCTTAAATTGATTGAGGTGTTGTTCCTCGAGGTGTTTTGATTTGCTTTTAAACAGATACATCAGAATGGCATCCGGTCTGAGGCTTTTGTTTACAGCTTCGCTAGGCAAAGCATTCTAACCTCTTACAGTGGAAATTGAAGATCTGTTCCTGGAGCAGCTGTCACTGGGGATCAGTGCTATGCATAGAGGAGAAACGCTCCACTATGGAGGAGCACATATATTGCCTGCCTATCATTGATCTTTGTTTTATGACCATGTGCCACAGCATTTGAAACGTACTATGGTCATTGGATTTATTACCCACTTCCTGTACATCTAATTATCCCTTAAATGCCCTATCTGTTTTAACTTTGATGCAAGCTTTGCAAGAGATAACACGCTGTGCATTTTGTGTAGTGGACTTGAGGCCAGCTGAACAAGGCTTATTAGCAGCCTTACATCCCGAGTTAAAACACCCCTGGCTTCTCTTTACCTTAGGGCACTTGGGAACCAGTGCCCTCATTTAGACACGAGGGAGGAAAATGCATTTCAATATCCATGTAAGTACTTTCGGAGTTAACCCAAAGATCTTTGTTCAGCTTCTTTAACAACCTTTCTCTGTGGACGACATTGGGATATGGGGGTTGGGCGGAGGGCTTACTGAATCCCATTTTACATGTCCTCATTATTTGTCAGCACCTCTTTGTCGGTCCAGTCAAACTGATGGGAAGGAAAACTAAGGACTTAAATACTACCATGGGGGTAATGACAAGGCCTGTAAAAAAGGTAACGGCTGTAACCAGTAAAGAACCGTGCATTCACACAGTGGGCACGGTCAGGCACCTCTCCCACATAGACTTCCCTCTTCTGTCGCAGCCAGAATGTCAGACACTTAAAGCTCAACTCCTGATCACAACCAGGACAAGATAACACAACCGTATTCAAATCCACAGCTTCTACACCAGTTAAACCGATACCTGACATCAGCCATAACACTGTACATGATTGCACACAGTGGCCCTGATTCATGGATTATTTGCGCCGAAAGAAATAGGATTTGTGCACCATTCTGCCTGCAAATTCCCATTTGTTAAACAGGGATTTGCGGGCAGAATGGCGCACCAATCCCGTTTTTTTCGGCGCAAATAATCCATGAATCAGGACCAGTGACTATTACTACTCCACATCTGACCACAGCCAGAACAACTTACACAATCGCTGCCAGACTCCACATCAGACACAATGTCTACTATTACAGTCTAGACCTGATTGCCGCCAGAACAGCATATACAACTACTGTAAGATCACACAACTAAATGCACCCAAGTGAAATAGCCAGTGCTATAATACATCCCGCCGCTACAGCCAAAGCTCTAATACCTCCCAGTGCTAAACTACCTCCCATCGCAGCCAGACTTTCATACTCCAACCATCAAGCTCCACATTGGCGTCTAGACAAAAATGACTACCTAAATCATCCTAAATATAAACATACCAGTGCATAGTACTTAAGAGTCCACGTTGCAGGATGCAACCCGAAAGCCTGCAAAGCCAAGAGAAAGTTAATGCATACTAGCAAGGCTATTCAAACAATGATACCTCAACCAAGCACTGAGAAAACCTAGCTGTATCATGGAAAGCTGACACCAAAACTACTGACATAGCAGAGGTTCAGAAAGCCTCCTACAGAGGAAGGATCATGCATGTGATGCATATCAGCATGAAACAGCCTTAGTACTAAAACTGCCGCAACATCTGGTGCTATTGTCGAACATGAGGATCCAACAAACATAAGGGCTTCACATATTCATGCTACCTTTTCCAGCCTCGCATGACAACCATACCTACAGCACATTTAAACCAACAATCTAACAAAGCTAAAACAGATTAACCTTGTTGGCGTCAGTATCGTTATTGTTATTAGGGTATTTATTGAGTGTGGACCTAGCTTTGGGAAGCAGCGGAATGCTTTACAATCATAGAGGCAAGAACACAATGTGGGAACCAGAGAAAAAAGGAGTGGGAGCTGACAGGGGAGGGCGAGGGTGGGCAATTGGCAGCAAGAGATCTACAAGCAACCAGTGGAGGAGACAGTGGGGAGCAGATCACAGAGTCTCAGGTAGGGTGGGGAGACGAGAGTGTGTGGATCTAGGTGTTAGGGAGGAGCCATTCCTTGAAGAGGAAGGCCTTTAGCTCTTTCCTGAACTGTAGTAGTGATGGGGCAAGTCTGGTGTTGACAGGGAGGCCTCAGTAGCCTTACTGCTAACATTCAGATGTATGCATGTGCAGCAAATCCATTTAGGGCACTACACTGTGAACAGCAGGCCTGGTATAAAATAAAATCACACAGTACAGCAAAGCATCAGAAAAATGTCAGTCTTCTGACGACTTACATGGGTCCAGGTACATAGCTCGAGCCTCAAGCTAATCGCCATTAGTCTGCCAGGTGCATCTCCCGAGTCCTTGATTTATCAAACCGCACCTTCGACTCTCAGTTGTCCAGCACACATTGTTTTCTAAGTGCGGGGCACCTCATCAACCATACATTTTATACCATCCATGATGACGCAGGACATCATCTCACCAGTATGAAATGTAACACCATTGACCTAAACCTCTGACCTATAGACTATTGTTTCCCCGTCTTTATTTCCTCCCGCAGGGAAGAAAACCTCATGATGCACACTTTCATAAGAGCACGTATCCAAACGAAGGTGTATGACTTCCTCATTTGATCATCTTACACCCGCACAGCAGGAGATCCAGAGGAGGGCACCATTTGTTCATCCTGCGCCCCTATGAAAGCCCACTTGCATCACATCCAACCTGCGCACAGCTTTGCTCATGCCAGATGAACGCTTCAGAATAACCAGAATCTCACATCTCATCGATGGCCCTGTGACTGCAGCGCGCCTCACAGCAAGGCCAACAGCACCTAAGACAAGTAAAAGAGAGAGGGTCGCCAGGTGCATGTACACCACGGTCACACCTGGTTCCATCATATAAGACACGTAAAAAAGAAAGACCGGGTATATTGCGCATCTGTAAAGTAGACCAAATCATTCAAACCGGAAAGGGCAAGAAAGAATTCACTTCTGTTCCATCGAATCACAATTATTAATCTGTCAAATGTATTGATAAAAACTGAAAAAATAAAAAAATGCTCAAGGAATAACAAGTATTTAAATCAGTACACATTCTTTTACTGTCTCTAACAAAGTAGTTAAATACTCAATCTTAAAATAATAGGTGTAGAAATACAGACACCCATTCACGCACTTATTGAAAACCCCAAATGATAACACAAGACAAAAAACCAAACAACAACGGACACACAAACTCAGTTGGTCAAAATACTATACAATCACGATACATTGACAAGTGTGGAACAATCATTAAACATGGTAAATCAACAAATTACTTCAACAGCACCTAACACCTACCACTGTACTTATGGTGTGACGAATTCCATCATGCTCCAACATGCTGCTGCACCAGCCCTGATGGCGCATTCTCACCAGAGCGCACACCGGCCACTGATGCTTTGGAGCACCCCTGGCCAGCGTCACAGGCTCCACCAGCACTTCAGTGAGCATGCCCTGTATGTCAGTGTGCCCAGCAACTATCCAAAGTAAAGCTTGGAAGGCAGTTGTTTCCAGAATGATTTCCTTAGCTTTCTTTTAGTCTATTGGCCACATACGCCATTCTCCAGTGATGTGGCGGGCCACCATTTAGCAGTACTCCCTCAAATATCTTGTCTGTAGGCTTTGGTAATGCCTCACCTTTTCCCCTGCATTTTGTCAAATGCACAGAAAATTATCAAACACATCTCTCCATCCCACGCCTGCAGAAATGATGTTCGAACCCTGTCTTCTTAAACCATGAATACCTGGTCCTCCCAACTACAAGTTCACTGCTGTCAAGGGAACTATTCGGTGCCAGCCGTGTCACACCACACGCATTTGGATAAGAGCTTTCTGAGGACCTGTCCTTTTAAGCAGGCTATGGCCCGGGAGCAGCAGATGGTCTGTACAATTCCTTTTCATGTTTTGGCACAGTGGTGCTAGCCAAAGGGATGGTGGCAAAGCTAATGTTACAGAGATATATGGAATGTGGCACAATACAGATAGTACTTGTCATGTGCTATGTCCATGTTACTACAGGACGCGAGCAACCAGAAAAGGGAAGGGCCTCACAATCGCTACAGGAACCCTGTCCCCTGCACCTGGCTCTCTTGCGGGGAAGTCACGACTGAGAGGCCCCAAATCAACAGGGACGTACAGTACTTTGTCTTTTCTGTACCCTACTATGCCTGCCTCCTTGGTTAGCTGCCACAGTCATCTTGTTTTGTAATCTTGAACGCAGCAGCAAATGCATTGTGTGAGACTGAATGTGGGAATGATTTGCTACATGCACATAAGGCCACAGTCTCTTTTCTATGCATGCTAGATTTAGGCGATGCTGGCTCCCCTGATTGGTTGCACTGGTGTGTCAAGATCCGCTGCCCAGGTTAAGGGCCTTAAACCGCAGAGAAGCCTGAACTTGAAGTCCTTCCACGAGGCTTTGGGCTATGCATTGAATAGGCCCACCTGATGAACTTAATTGAATAGGCCCACCTGATGAACTGCGGCATTAAGGATATATTAGGACTCTACCACTACATTCTAACAGTTTGGCAAAATGCAGGTGGCTCAAGAAAGGGACCACCAGTCATGCCACAAGTGGTGCAGCCAGAATGTGACTGCACCTTCTACATGTGGGCATAGGACAGGGCCCCGATAAACTAAGGGAGACATATTTATCTATTTGTCTGCTCCTACAACTAGGACACAGTTTGAGTGTAAGGATGCAAGCCACAACGCCCCCTTCCAGAATTCAAACATATGAATACAGGTTACACAGAGATCTTTTGAGATATACATATATGTGAACCTGTCCTCGGGAAGTTAACAATTTTTGTTGCTGCCCCTCTCCCTGGCTCTCCCTGGCATTCTCTCTCTCTGTAGTCTTCCCCTTCCTTTTTGTACAGTGCTCTGTGGCTTGATAGATAGGTTCACTTTGTATAAATCCCATAGATGCATGCATAGGTAAATTAGGTAAATGCATAAGTAAATGCTTTCTTTTCTGACGCACAACAGTAATCTGCATGCAAAATAAGTGCTCTGTGTGTAACCGATAGCAAATAATGCAGACGAATCACTGGCCACTTTTCTCACCTACTGCATTCACACTCTTGTGCCTTGGAAGGATAGCTCAGTTGCAGCACTATGGTCTTGGAAACAAGACTACACTGAGCATCACGGTTCAGTACCCAGTCCCGCTACTGCACTTAGATGTTGGAGTCCCGCATGAAGCACAGTACGAGAAACAGATTTCATTTTGTTTCAAATGAATAAGCTGCAACAGAGCTCTCCAAACATGTATATATGTTGGGGCATTGTTGGCACATGTCATGTTTCATTGCTGTCCAGTTTATACAGTAGGGACTACAAGTACTAGAATGCAATATGATGTAAGCTTTAAGGCCAAAACTGCTTGATTACTTCCCACCTTGCACCTGACAACTTGACCTCCTGCCTAAGGAGTTCTACCAATTTCAAGAGTTAGAATCAGCGGAGAAGATCCTCTGTGATACAGTCACGTGCAAGATGCCATAGGACGGCCTTTACCAGTTTTAAAGCCCCTTACAATCACCTCATGGAATGCAAGGGGCTTTACTCATCTATTCCAAAGAGAAAGCAACCGAATTGAAAATCACGACATATTTTGCCTCCAGGAAACCTGGTTGCGAGTCTCCCCTGTTGTTGAAGGCAATTCCAGTCATCTAAATCCTGCCATCAAGGGAGATACTGGCAGGCCAATGTCAGGACTACTCATTCTCATTAACAATCACCTAGACTATACAATAGTAGAAGAAATAAGACCATTCTCCCTAATCCAGATCATGGTGGGTACCATGAAAATCATTACTACAAAAACAAGGAAACCGCTTATTGCCTTCAACTTATACTGGGATCATGCATCTATTGCGAGTTTGAGCGTCTCAGAACAAATTGAGAAGTGGATTGTCCATTATAGACAGAAATGGTTCATCATCTGTAGAGATCTGAATTCCAAATGTTGGGATGAGAAAAAAGGACTCATCATACTCAACACTGCATCTGCCACACCTGCGGAGAAAAGAGGCTATCAGTGGAACATCACAATTGACGCTAACAACCTGAATATACTTAATGGAAACACTGATGGGGATATACCAGCAAACATCACGAGAAAAGGTCAAAGTGGTGGTCAAATCTTGGACTATATATACACATTTCAACTGAAATGGATACCAGTGGTCATAATCTGCTTTCAGCAAAATTGTTACCAGTTCTCAATAAGGCAGATCATACAAGTATGACCGCTCTGGAAGTCAGCATGGGAAGAAATCGGATTAAAGTTCCATCCTCTAAATTACCCTCATTGACTCAAAAATTAAACAATCTTGTGAAATGTCTGCTCCTAACAGGAGGGATGAAACCAGTGAATTACCTCAGTCTGTTTAGAACATTCGATAAAAAATCAAACTCGATGTCATTTAAGAACATCTCCCATCGTCATGTCCATGATGAACAAATCAGACTCCCAAAAAAACTTAGGAGACAACGTTTGAATGACTTGAATCGAGATTACTCCACAGCTGCCATAATAAAGAGGAAAAAAATTCATCAATACTATCGTAACTTATTAAGACGATATAAAAAAACATTACAACGCAATTATGCGGAAAGAATGCTAGACATCATGAAGTCCTCAAATACGGCATAAATGTGGAGACAAAAAATCAGCTGGAGGTGGATCAAGACAAACCCCTGATGACACCTGATCCTCCTGCCACCTGGATCTCCCACTTTAATTTAACCTTCAATCAGGCATCAGATAACATGGTACCAACAGGAAATAATGAAGAATGGACTCTACTAGATATATCAGTAAAATCAATCGAATCTGTCATTAAGAGCTTATCTAGATCAAGAGCATGCGGCCGTAATAGTTTAAGCAATATGGTCCTTAAAGAAAACCCAGAACAATGGTCCAACTTTCTTTCTATTTTATTTAACTATATCATGAAAGTGCAGAAGATACTCACCTCATGGAAAGAGTCCATAATCATACCCATCTACAAGAAGGGCAATCGAGCAGATCCAGCTATCGCCCCATAGCGTTGCTGGACACTCTGGATAAGATTTTTGGAACTCTTGTATTAAAATCACTATGAGCATGGGCTACATCATCTGGTCATGTAGACCCATGGCAATCAGGTTTTGTAAGAGGAATTGGTACCGCACTAAACATCTTTATACTAAATTTGCTTAAAAGTCGGGTAGAGAGAATGAAAGGTGCAAAGATATACATTGCATTTATCGATCTTACGCAAGCGTTTGACAGCATTTTACATACTCGATTATGGACCAAATTGAACGAATTGGGGTGTCCGTCTTCCATTATAGACCCCATTAAAGAGTTCCATCAAAATACCACTCTCCAAGTTCGGCTGAACAAAACTGGTCTGCTGACCGTACCCATTCCTACTAACAAAGGTGTAAAGCAAGAGTGTCCAATGGCCTCTGAAATATTCAATCTATTAATTTCAGACATAGACTCTGCAACTGAAGATGTAAGATGCTTTCCTCCATCCATAGCAAACACAAAAGTTGGACGGCTTGTTTAGACTGATGATGTGGTCCTCATAGACCAGACTCCAATAGGTCTTCAGAGACAGCTAAATGCTCTACACCAATACTTGACCAAAAATGAACTCATAATTAACCCAAATAATTCTGCTATACTACCTCTCGGCGCTCAAAAGGGACAGCTCACATCGAAAAATATGCAGTGGTCCCTACAAGGAACAAAAATCCCAATAGTTCAATCGTTTGTATATCTAGGAGTATGCCTGAACTCCAGCTCAATTGATGCTCCTCGATACCAAGCCCTGTTAAAGAAAGCAACAAGTTTGACAGGTTTGGCAAAAATCATTCTAAAATGCTATTGTGGATACAGTTTAATTCCTTTGATCAAATTCTATAAAGCAAAGGTCATTCCCATCCTGACCTACAGTGCTGAGACATCCTTCAACTTTAGAAGAAAAAATTGGGTGATACTAGAATGTCGCTAGCTGACTTGATCAAATAGCGACACGCAAGTCACAGGATACGTATAGCTGGTACCCCAGAAATCTTCTCCTTATGTGTTGATGACATACTTCTATTTATAAGGAGCCCACAAGACAACCTAGATCTGATTATAGAAGATGTCACCAAATTCAGTGAGTTCTCAGGTTTTAAGGCAAACTACGCCAAGCCGGAAATGTTTCCCTTGACCGGGAACACAACTAAGCCCCAGTGTAGATATGAGCTAAAATGGGTGCCCAACAGTGTCAAATATGTGTGAGTCACTATTTCCAGGAGCAAAGAACTCCTCTATGAACACAGCTATGGGGCATATGCAGGGAACCTCGAGGCCAAGTTAAGTAAATGGAAGTGCATAACACTGTCACTGGCGGGAAGAATGGCCATGATCAAAATTATGATCTTGCCCAAATTGCTATATCTATTCTTAAATCTACAAATATGGCCGGGCGGGCATTTTCCACCACACTGCACAGGGGCGTGTCTCAGTTTCTCTGGCACTCCGGCGCTGTATGTAAAAAGAAAATGGGGAGACCGAGCAGCCATATGACCGTGGGGGTTCATAGGTGCAAACTTTGAGATATACTGGATGGCTTCCTAAGCACACTTTGCATCCTACTAGCTTGGGACAGGTGGGGAACCGCCCCACGTCAAAATGGAGCGGGCAGCATTCGGAAGAGCAGAGCTGAAAACATTGTTGACAGGAGGAACGTACAACGATGACTGTCGGTTCGACCCTGTGAGAACTTCGCTGCTACCGTGGCATAAACTGTACACAAAGACAGGCACATTGACACCATGTTATAAACACCTGCCGCTGTGGAAGTTCCCCAAAATCCCTCCCAAGTGGGACACATCAGTACATACACACTCAAGTGAACTGGGATATAACACCATTGGGGCTACGTACCCAGAGGGAAATGTTCTGCTACTGCAGACTTGGAAGAGAGAACACAAAGGTACTCCCATCGAAGTACTGCAATATTACAGATTGAGGGTGTCAATTAAGAAGAAATGGCAGGTTTGCCACCAGGAACCAGTAGAGAATACATGTGTAGTATACATAGCAAAGGCATATGGTTGTCGTAGAATTGTAGCAACAGTATACAAGATGGTTCTGGATCCAACGCCAGACACATCGAGCAGAGTGAGAGATAAATGGGCATTAGTCCTTGACACTGCGATCACCGACAACGAATGGACCAAGATGTGTAATCTCACTAGTCGGGTCTCTTTGAACACAAGATTCAAGTTGATACAATTCAAAATCTTAAACAGATAACACTACACACCTGCATAACTGTGAAAGTTCTTTAATAGAAATGCAGGTCTATGCCCTAGATTTGGGGAGGTGGATACAGATGCCTCAGGCTATGCAGGTTCTGGTCGTCAATATGCAACAAGCTGTCTGACATTATAGAGGCGCTGGTGCATGTAACCCCTAAAGGATGTCTTTTGGGGCTTTGGGGAAGTATGCACAAACGTCAAAGGTGTTTCCTAAACATGGGGTGTCTATTAGCGAAAAGATGTGTCTTGAGGAAGTGGATTGGGCACACAGTTCCGACGTTGGAAGAATGCATGAAAGATGTTGCGTGGGCAAACAGTAAGGAAGAGTTGTTTATCATGAGCCTGCCAGTGATGTCAAGACCAAAAGACATTTGGGCCGACTTCAGAATTTACCTCTTGAGAACGGAGACAATGGGCCTCATTACGACCCTTGCAGAATGGGTTTACCGGCACTGGTAATGGTCCCGGTGCCGGTAAACCCATTCCGCCCT
Organism: Ambystoma mexicanum; assembly: GCF_040938575.1. NCBI lineage: Eukaryota > Metazoa > Chordata > Amphibia > Caudata > Ambystomatidae > Ambystoma > Ambystoma mexicanum. The sequence continues at coordinate 578,988,903 of NC_090927.1, read as the reverse complement.
ATTACGAGTTTCCCTCTCGGGACCCGGAACAGACGTCTGGTAAAACCAGACATCCTTTCCGGGTCCCGCGAGGGGACCAAGAGCTAATAACGGACCCGTTATTAGCTCTTGAATGGGAATGGGGAATGGGAATGGGGAATGGTTTTTTGAATGAGGAATTACCGGGTCCTCCAAGGTTGGAATGACCCGGTAATTCCTCATTCAAGGAACACGGACCCGGAAACGATTTTGGAGGCAGCCATGGCACTAATAGCACCATGGCTACCTCCAAACTCGTAATGAGGCCCATTATGTCTCACTCTTATCCTCCCAATTCGAGACACTATGGTGGGAATGGGAGGTAAACGGGATCTGCTGTCGATAACCATGATATGTACCCAGAATGATATTACTACTTGTGATAATGCAGGAACAATGGAAATGTAAAAACCTGTTGTACCTGTCAAGCTAAAAATAAAGTTTAAAAAAAGAGTTGTAAATTGACTACTGCTACCGTAGGTGAGCGAGGAAACTTGTGGAGGCCAAGGTTTGCCTAAATCGGTAAGGGACGACCCTAGGTACCAATTTAAGCGCCTGAAGAGCTCTTTCCAACACACATCAGTCAGATCGAAAGAAAAATGGCAGCTTACAATGCAGAAGGGGCATGTGTGTTGGGGGCTCTGCAGTACACATTTTTCTCTAGATGTGGCCGGTAAGTGTATTACATATTTTTTATGAACCCGTTAGACATATGCTCTTTCACTGTGAAACAATGCAGTAAAGGTTCATGTTGTGCTAAACATGGAAAGATGTCCTATATTATGATTTTGAGGTATTGCTGAGTAGCGGAACTCACTCCTTTTCTAATTCAATTTCACTGACCAGAGTTTGAAGAATGTGTCTTTCAAGCTTGGTTTCTTACCGAACGCTGTCTGGGCTTGCTAAATGCATGTATGATGCAGATGATAAGGTATGATAGCAGAGCTTCCATTCCAGATGTAAATGCTTCTGCCCCGCCAGCACTGGATCACTATGTAAAGGTACACTGACCGCTGCCTGTGCAAGAGACCCAAGCGCGGCACTCAGCAGCGCTGCATAATGACTGCATGTCATTATCACAACCCCCTTTTTAGATGAACTTAGAAAAAAAAGTATTTTCCTGTACATTTTAAATGTTAAACTTTCATTATGGGAAGGATTCCCTTTGGACAACCTCAAGCTATGCAGCCATCAAAAACGTCTTAAAAACGCATTCATGCTTTTTAACCTGCCCCTAACGCTCCTGTCTTCATGGCCATCTCCAAGAAACTCCCCACGGCAGAGCTATTACAAAAGAAAATTATAAACATATTAAAAAAACAAGTCCCCCTGGATTATGTGTTTTCTAAAACTAACCCGTATTCCTTATGGTGTCTTCCGCAATTTCAATAATGAAAATATAATTCTTTCGTAATTAAGCATGTATCAAAGTTTCAAAACATTGGGCCTCATTACGACCATGCCGGTCCGATAACAACGGTGCCGGTAAGACTACCAGCACCGTTATTACCGGACCGGCATATTATAACTCTGCGGGCGGGTGCCGTCCCGCCCGCCAGGGTCAGCCCTGGCAGGCGGAATGGCACCCGCCCGTAGAGTTTCACAGAAGCACCGGCACCGTTACTAACGGTGCCGGTGCTTCCATGGTCTCCATTCCCATTGAGTCCTATGGGACTCAAATGGGAATGGGGATTAACATTTACCGGCACCTGACTTCCCGGAACGCCAGGGTCATAATCCCCCGGTGTTTCCAGCAAGCCAGGTGCCGCTAAATATTGACAGTCTGGCGGCAACCCGCCGGTAGCACCGGCAGGGTTACCGCCGGACTTGTAATGAGGACATTTTCCCTAACACCATGGCCCCAACTGGATTCTTATTTCAAGCAGCGATCTGTTGGAGAACTCAGGGTGGTTGGGTAGACCTGCTCAAATGACACCACTGATTCTCCACTCCTGATCAGGCGTGGAGGAGCGGTTTCTACTTTGTGATGCCCGATGATACAGGTTCTAGCTGTTAGCTACTTTGAATAAGAAATAACCAAATGCACAACTGTAGCAAGAAAATCCAGACAGGAGATCCAAATGATGACCGAGGTAGGCTTTGTAAATGTTTTAATAGCAGCAGAAGCAACAACATACATTGGAAGGACAGGGTCGCAGGAAAAATCCAACACAAACTTGCCCTTCCCAAATTGCAGCAGTTCTTATACACTTTCAAACGCATTGAAACTCCATGAGTGCTGATGCATGCACTTATCTACTTCCATGTGCTGTCTGTGCCCAGGGTAAGAAATCATCTGGTAAACCCATTGGACTGTTGTGGCTGCTGCTTGTTCTCATGACCCCATGGCATTCCTTATCTGTGGACTTCATGGTGGAACTGCCTTCAGTTAACAAACACGATAACATTGTTGTAGGCATAGACTCGTTCACAAAGATGGGCCATTTCATATCCTGTATGAGATTGCCCAGTGCGGTTGAGCTCGCACTTCTGTTCTTTAGTCATGTTTTTCGTTTGCACTGCCTGACGTCTATCATAGTAACCAATCAAGGCACACAGTTTACATCCAAGTCTGGATAAGATTGGCAAACTTGTTAGATATTGATTTGTGCTATTCTTCAGCTTATCATCTGCAGACCAATGGCCAAACCAACCATCTAAACCAAACCTTGGAGCAATACCTACAATGTTTTTGTCTTCAGAATCAGGTGGATTGGTTGTTACTGATTGGGACCATGCACTTTGCTTACAATAATGCCATCCATTCATCAGCCAAAGTTTCTCCTTTTTTTGCTTATTATGGGTGTCATGGTATCTGAGAAATTACCCCAAAACAGTGCGGTGCCAGCTGCTACAGAGATCTCTTGATATATGCATACTATTCTTTTCCACACGAGAAACTCAAACACGTTGGGCTGAGATGCATAGATCTGAAGGCCACAAATATTAAGTGTATGGTTGTCGACTCAACATTTGAAATTATAGCGGACCTACAAATTATTGCCCAAATACGTGGTGTCGTATTCTGTACTACGGGTAATAAACATGATGGTGTTGCGATTATACCTACCCAAATTGTGGAAAGGGCATCCTCGGTTTTACAAGTGTCCCTGTTGAAATCCTGTCTCCTTGCAACACATTTACCTCTGAAACCTGTTCCAATAAAAGTTGACAACTCGCAGGAATACGAGTTCCAGGATATTCTAGATGGTTCCCTCGTGGCTGATTGTATTTCCTCATTGACTGTAAAGGATATGGACCGAAGGAGCGGTCTTGGGAACTTTCCTCACAGGTTCATGCACCTCGGCTCCTATCTCGTTTCTATCCTCGCCTTTGCATGCAGTCGTCAGGTAGACAGCCTTTGAAGGAGGGTACTGTCAGGAAGCATGTCCTGCTCCAAGTTCTTCAGCCATTTATATGGCGTCGGGGAATACTGTGGCGCTTCATGCTGGGAAGAACTACATCTCCCAGCAGGCCATGTGGCGACGCGTGACTCAAGGTCTGTCACGTCATTCAGCTAACTCCAGTGGAGTAACTTTTCTGACAGTGTTTGGGGGGACACGACATCTAAATGAAAGGCCCCCTCTGCCAAATGAATGAGACGAAATGGTGTGCCACAAAGGTTGGAGGGGACAAGCACCCTTTTCCCCCCTAAAATTATGCCCATCGCTAACTCATGATGACGCGCCGGCTGATAGGGATGCATCAAAAATAACTGCTGCAGACGGACAAAATCCTTGCTCAGCAGTAAGTGGGGACTTGTTTTTCGTACTCTACTCGTTTATTCTGTTCCCCGTTCCCACAACCTTGTATATTAGTCCCTTCCTCCTTTCCATCCCAGCCCACTCCTGTGCCTTTCCTTCCTCTGTCCTCCACTTCCTTCTTGACTTCCTGTGATTGAGCTTGGCTCATTATACCTGATTGATTCTGCATCCTGATTTGGTGTGTTGCTTTTGGAATCGTTTTTGTGCTGTTCATTTTGGAGTCATGTTTTTGTGCTGTGACTTTTTGGATTTGTCTGGACGTCTGACTTCCTGGAAACCAGACGCTTAGCTCTATTTCTCTCCTGTGGCTCTTGTGATCGTTTGGACTTCCGGTCCCCTTTTTTCCCCTTAGTTAGTCGTGTTTTGGAGGGGTAAGTCCCTTTTGTAGGTTTTTCTCTATCACGCCTCATTTTGTCGTGCGGTTTCCTGGCTTATGGAGTCAGTGCCCAGGGTGGAATCCTGTTACCAAATAGGTCTATGGCTTTCACATACAAGACCATAGGTAAGTGTAATTCAGAGTCCTGTTGTTGGTTTTTCGGTTCTGCTTCCCTTTTCTAAATCTCTTTATTGCCCTCTAGAGCCTGGGGGTCCTCTAGCATTTGGGTGCAGGTTTCCTCATGCCTTTTTATTTCTCCCTGAGGGGCACTGATCATTCCAGCACTCTCCAGGATGCTCTAGGAAGTTGCGTAGGGCAATCCTCGCATAAAACTCAGGCACGTGGCGACTGTCACACTATGCTGAGCAGTATGGGTTTTGAAGGGTCCATGATCCACTATTTCATCTGTATGTTCAGTCCACAGTATGCTGTATCAGGTAGTGATTACAATATCTGTGATGTGTGGGATGGTGACCATGTGTCTATGATGAAGGTTGCATCAAGATTATGTGTTGATATGGTCAGCGATGTAAACTACATGTAGAACTGTGGAGCGTATATTGATGAGCGTGAAGTGCAGGTTGCTTGGTTAATTGGATCTGAGTGCTGATGAGTAGAATGCGGCTGAGGATTTCTGGTGCATATGTGCAGGGTGTAGGTGTTGTGTGGGTGAATGTGTGAGATGATGGGGAGAGAGGTGTTAGACAAACAGTACAAGCATTACCTTGCATTGCAGTGAAAGGTGTTGCTATTGCCTTCTTCCTTCCTTGTCTGGTTGGTATTATCTGTCCTTCTGTGGTTGCAGTACGGCCATGAAATACTAAACAGCAGCTTAGGTTGTTAATTTCGGGGGGCACCTGATTACCCCCGGCGATGAGCAAATGTGACCTCATTGTCAGGTGATAGACAGAAAAATTTAATTTTGCCATGAATGACCAACATCTTTTCTTCAACCCTGGATTTCAACATACCAATGAGAATAGACTATTAAAATGGTTTGGCAGAAGAATTTCAAAATTGCACAATTCTAACTTGCTCCTTGGAAAGTGTGATATAGTAATGCTTAATCTCCAAGTTGCAACACCCACTCCAACGATGCAAAGGAAAGCAGATTGTGCCCCTTCCTTTACCCAGCTAGGCGTGGTAAAATCCAGAGAACAACCATGGCATGATAATATAACGTGGTAGAAAATGGTGGACAAAGCCTGACCTATGATGCAAATTTGAATGATACTTTCTCAGCTGCAGAACCACTTTGTACACTGTGCCAAATAGTTGAAGAGAAACTATGAGGCGAAACAAAACAGCACAAGGTTAGCCCGCACAGAGAGAGCATAACTCAAATTAGTTCCTTTTTATGAGATGTTGAATGTGCATAATAAATATTTTTCTAAAACGGAGTATTTGAAGCTTATTCTTACTTATTTTTATATGTCTGTACCAACACATCTCGCTCACAGAGATTCTTCAGGACTCATTAATAAGGAAACGGTGTGATGACGTATGTGATAAATCAAAAAGAAAAGGCCCCTGGATAAGTCATATATACACAATATAAATTATAAGACAAAGAAAAGAGTAATTAAATGCACATTACAAAAACAATTATATTAAACAGCAGTTGAAACAACCAACAGGGAGAAAAAAGAAAAGAATAAAAGAAGTATTAAAAAAGACTGTGAGTACCTTTGCAATGCATATTTTGTTGTTTGCAAGTATTCATTTCTACACTTTTATCTGGATTGTATCATCAGAAATGTGAAAATCATCCTTAGTATTCCATTCACAACTATTTGGTGGACTGGCTGAGATATGTTCAGGGATAACAACGGGATTTGAGACTACTCTCTCTGTGCGGGCGAATCTCGTATTGCTCTATTTCTCCTCATAGCTTCTCTCATGACAGGAATATTGTGGATTGATATTGCTTGCACTGCCAAACAAGTTATCCCTTGTGCCCTTTCGCCCTCATTAGGGCACTGTATCCATGTTCCTTAACTCTATGAAGGGGCCGATAACTTACAGCAGATGTGGTCACAAACACTGAAAACACCCGACATCATAACTATTGCTGTCCTGGTTATATGGAAGTCACTTTTACAATAATGCATGCCATGTATTGAACATGTGACGTTCCCACTCTCCCTCCCCCAACAGGACAGCTAAGCAAAGGCATACTGGCATATTGTTTTATTTCTTCTTATTTGATACTATTTGATTACAATTAGGACCAGACACAGGTTGACCGCTTCGAAGAATGGCCAGACTCCTACGTGAAGCACATCTACAGCTCGGCTGATAGGAACGCTCACAGGCACCTGACTGGCTGGGCCATGAGGAATACCAACAACCACAACTCCCGCATCTTGAAGAAGTCCTGCCTTGGTGTGCTGGTGTGCAGCAACGACTGCTCACCCCCGGGTGGACGGAAGATGTATTTAAGACCAGCTATATGCGACAAAGCCAGGCAGAAACAACAGCGTGAGTATGCTTTTTGAAATACATGAAACATGTTTTGGATATTTTAAGGCGGGTGTCATCGTTGTCATTTGTGATAATAAATGGAAGTCAACAGTAACTACACACATCCTATATAATAAAAGGCCAGATGTATGTTTGTCCGATGCAGGCATGCGCAGTAGAGACTGCCTGCTTAACCTGTTGTCACTGCTAGAGGGAGCTGTGCCTTAGGATTAACATGAATTACATTCAACTATACCACATAATATATGAACACTCTGGAAATTCCTTTCTTTACGCACTTTGGCCCGTGTACACAGGCTTTCACACTAGTTTGTACATAATGTTCTTATAGTCTAGTTGTAACATTACTACTGTGAAATAAGAAAATGGCATAGCTGTACAACTGCAATCATTTATTTACCGGTGCGTTGTGGTCTCACAATGCATGCTACAGAGCCATTATGGTGTGAAAGGCAGCCTCATGGTCAGAAAAGCAGCTGCCCCTTGCCTAGTTTTAAATATTCCTTTCTTCTGTACTATTTGTTACTGGCAATTTACAGTCATCAGTGGATAAGGAGACAGGTATCAAAGACTATTTGTTTAATGCACGGTGGAAGTTTATTCCATGAGAATAGGCATATACTTGCATGTTAATACTTATTTTAAACCAGAAGATGGGTTTCTAAATGCATTATTGTTGAAGGGGCAACATATTATTTTTTTGCACATTACAATCTGTACATTAACGGGTAGTTTTTTCCCAACAAGATGGATTACACACACATTTTGCATCTCTAAAACTGGAATATGACCTGCATATGAGTGAGGTAGAGACCAGGTTTTATAGACGATGTTGGTTTGACCAGGTAGTATGAGAAGTACAATATCCTCAAACATATGTAAAAAGGATGTTAAATGTCACTGCTGCATTCTGGGACATCCTTGTTCTCTTTGGTGACTTGCAGCCGCCTTATAACACTTGGCGTAGGCCACTGAATCTCATATATGATTACAGTGCAGGACTTGATTGTGCTGAGGTGTTGGCACATCTAAGGTGTGAAGAGGACCTTAGGTCAAGACTAGGCTTTAAATAGACATAGTGGGAAGGGTAAAGGAGACTAAGGTGGTGAAGAGATATCTTCAAGTTGCTATGTGGGCATCATTCTTACCCTATTAGTTATATTGTGGAATCGTTCACTAACTGAAGGGGTATGGTAGCACCTTACAAAATGTGAAATCCCAAGGTGATCAAAAGTTCAAATAATTTGCGTTACATTACTTCAGTACTGTTGGTGAAAGCACAGAAATCCTTTAAGAGAAAAGAAAAAAAAGAGCAGGAATGTGTCGTCCCTCTCAGCCATGTCCCAACCGTGTCCTTAAGGGAGAGTGGGGATGGGGTCAGTAGGGAGCCTCATGGATGGTTTATGAGGCAGCACTATTTTCCAGTGCGGGATTGGTCCATCAGGCAAAAAGGTCATTCTCTCAACACAGAATTCTCACTAGGTCCCTGGCAGTCCTGGCCTCTCCTCCTACCCTTGAGTGGTATCAGCCAAGGAAGCTGAAGTTCAGCAGCTCTTTGGTAGGTTGCATACACGTCTGGTGAGTAAAAGGAAGAGCGTTCTAGATTCCCCCACTCCCCATAGCAACCAGGAACTATGTTGCTTGCAGCTGCACATAACCACAGGGAAATACACTCTATTTATATGAGGCTTAGGAGAAGGGTTATTTTAATCTAAGACCTTGGATGGCTCTTGCAATGGGATCCTCTTAGTCTGTCAGGTAGTGGTCACCCCAAACCCTTCTCTCTGTCTTTGATGGTATAAAGATATTGGTGGCCCTTGCCTGATGACACTATATGTAACCAGAAGCACAGGAGTAAGATCTCTTTTTGGGGAAAAGGCTGCAGACACAGATATCCCTCAGCTTCCTTTGGTGTCAGGCTGGTATTTGATTTCAGGATCAGCGTTCGGAGGCCCAACGAGTGAGGACCAAATAGCAGGAATCTGGGAGCACTGATTGAAGTAGGGAGCTTGAGGTAAGAAGAAAGGTCTTCCAGCATTCCAACCCTTCCCATCAGGAGTCCTTGTATACTGGTAAGAAACCATGTGATGGCATGGAAAGTATTTGACTGTCACACTCGTTTCATTTCAAGATGTTGCCAGCCATCTTGGAATGCCACTTACTTTTTAATTTTTTAAAATTCTTATATGGTTTAAAAATGTACGTTTAACAGTCTACATAATTACACAAAATACAGTCAAAAGAAGAAAAAACAGAAAATTCATTAAACTTTTTAAGTTAAAACACAACAATTGCTAACAGTTCATATAAAACATTTAAAAGAATAAAAAAATAATTTCTTAAAAGGGAAAAAACGAAACTGTCCCACTATTACCAGCTCAGAATTCAGTTATATGACCTCATGAAGCCTGTCACAGCAATCATATCTGAAGTTAACCAAAGCTCCCAAACTTCTCTCCCATATATAAATCAAATCAATATGATGCAGGGAGTGAAAAAAAGGTTGTTTAAAATATGTTAGTCTTGAGTATTGAAGGGCGGGACATTCCAGCACCAAATGCATGATTTTTTCTACCATATTTTCCGATGTACAAAATCGATAGTTGGTCTCCCCATTTCCAATTTTGTTATGTCTAAGGGGAATTTCTTTGGTTGGATTTAGGTTCCATCGGAACGTCAAGAATTCACTCCTCATTGACTGACTACGATAAATAGAATGAAATGGAGCTAGAACTCCTGGTCTCTTATGTGCTACTACTAGATGGATTAATGAGGAATAACTATTCATTTTTTCAGTTTTATTCCAGCTCCATATTCCCAATCTCCTTTTTGTACTCTCTGGACTAAACTGAAGCACCTCTCGACTAGACCCGATCTCTTGTAAAAGGCCATCACAGAAGCTACCTACAGATTTCATGGCACATGGTATACCTTCCTTCTGGTGACAGTTAATGGGCCTCATTACAAGTTTGGTGGTCCGGAAACAATGGTGCTGGTAAATTTACTGGCACTGCTGTTTCCAGACCGCCAAACTACAAGTCTGCTGGCGATTGCGGTTTCGCCCACCAGGTCTGACCCTGACAGGCAGAACGGCACCTGCCAGCAGACTTTCACGGAAGCACCAGCACCGTTATAAATGGTGCCAGTGCTTCTGTGGTCCCCATTCCCGTGGCGTCCCATTGGACTCTACGGGAAGGGGATTAACAGAATTGCCGGTGCCGGATTTACCGGACCACCAGTGCTGTAATACCCCGGTTAATCCGGCAGGTCCGGTGCTGGTAAATCACTACGAGTCCGGCGGCTGCCTGCTGGTTTTACCGGCACGGCTACCGCTGGACTCGTAATGAGGCCCATTAACTTCATTTATATCACTATAGAGAGTATCTGCGTCAGCATTCAAGATTCTTCGGAATAGGTTAAGATAAATCCAAATCCCTCTACTTCTGAGGGATCGAATGCCCAATTCATATCTTACAGCCACGCAGCGAATTTGGCAAATTCAATAATTTCCTCCAGATTAACGCCTCCAGCACAGGCAACACATTCAAAATAGAGTAATCGTATAACTCAATGCCATAGATTAATTTTGGAACTATCTTGCCTTGGTAGAATTTTAAAGCCGGTAAAGCCGGCTTTGCGGACATAGGGGAGTTTAAATACAATTAGAGGAGGAGCCTCCCAGGTACATGCTAAGTTTACCAACACATAATAACAGAATGCTGAATTATTTCAAAGTTATTCCTAACGCTGAGTCCCTAGCACAAAGTTAAATGACCCTATCTGTAAAAAATCTCGTATCAATTGGTTGAAGGCCCTAGTAAGTGCTGCTGAGCCAACTACAAGAGATGTTGAGGCCCTGACCCTATCCCCTCTAAAACACTTTCGTAGTGTCTATAAGTGCACACAAACATGGAGGTCGGTATTTTGTATTTAATCTTTCCGCCCACACAGCGTGTGTCTTATCATTAAAACAAAGAGATGACTCTATGACCAATAGTCAATAGAGGTGTTTAAAAACAACCTATTTTCTCACCACTGTAATGTAGTGGAGAGAGAATGTGTGATGATAACTAGAGCAATTTCTTTTACCAAACCCTATTTTTTATTTATAAGGCTGCTGTAAAATGATAGCACAGTGGGTGTCAATTGAACAGAACACCACCTTTCCTCATGGCTCAAAGTGCAGCACATTTCGTTTATCGGCATTGAAAGTGAACATGGCCATTTAGTTGCAACAGATTGGCAAATAGCACAGTGTTTTTTAATGCATTTATTTAAACTTCCCCCCAGAGGAAATTCTCACAGAGCCTGGTAGAGGACACCATATATAAATGCCCAGGGCAGGGCAGAGTCCAGACCTATGTAAACAAAACACCTGTGTGGGGGTCAGATGGTGCATTAAAGAGAATGAAAAATGCTAGGGGACCAGAGGAAGAGGCTCGGGAAGCTGCCAGCACCCACCCCAAGCCCAAGGTCACTGCAAGCTGGCAGTTCAGCACAGAGAAAATCAAACTGAAGTAAGAAGCTTCTTTTGCCGTGTGCTACAGTAATGGGGAAATAAAGAACGGACGCAGACACAGATTAAATCTCATGGAAGGACACACACCGCCACCAGCAAGGGTGCAAAATAAACAAGAACAAAGCCGAACATGTAATCCTTGCAAGAAGCATGCCATTGCTTTAAGGCTGAAACTAGTACCAGATATAGGGGAGATGACACATGAGTAGGGATCCACAGCCTGCGGATGACGCACACCCTTTCCACACCTAGATTCATAATAAGGCCAGTGTGTGTTCCCTCTCTTTCCCTGTCTCTCCCTGCCTAAATCACTCCCACAGCTTCTTCTTGAACTGCATTGCCCTTAACCCCCGTTCTGCCTGTCTGCGTGCCATCTTGTAATAACACAATCACTATGCAGTGAGACAGATACATTAGTTAATAATGTCGTTCTTCCTTAAAGCATCAACCTTTGCTTCTGTATTCTGCATTTCTTAGCTGTCTGGACAATATTGTCATTGTTTTGCACATGTATACATATATTCCTCTCACTTAACGCATATGAATAAATGTGGGATTAAAGATGAGGTGAGCAGTGCATGAACTAAGAAAAAGAAGCAGAGTTGAGTGTGGCCTCAGAGTCACTTTGGGCGACCCACTGAACATGCCGGTAAGGTGGCTCAGGGGTTAATGCTGTGATCTGTGTTTGATCTGTAGGTCGCCAGTTCGAATCCTGGCCACCTCAGCCTTTCATCCTTCAGAGGTTGATAAATTAGTTCATATTTCGATTGGGTGATAATAGTAATGTGTGTAAATGTGTCCTATGTAAAGCGCGTTATTATTAAAACGCTATATAAAAAGCACATTATTATTAAAAGCAAATGATTACTTGAGCTCTTGCAGGCCCAAGAAAACAGAGCATGGTTGACTGATGCTTCCTTCCGGTTTGGTGAGTGGATAAAGAAGAGGCCTTTATCTGGGGCCCTTCTATTTTCAGCAGGGCTCCTGCACTATCACGTTTTTTCTGACTCACTGGGGGCTGCTAGTGTCAGCGCTGCCAGCCCTAGCTACAGCCCTGTAATGAAAAGGAAACAAAGTGTGCCAAGGTGCATGGGTTTCCAGCAGCAGTTTAGGAGGGAGCTCTGTGCATCCACACCACCCGTGCACAGGAAATAAAATAATAAGGATAAGGGCAAGTGTTCTACAAAGAGATTGCTCCTAGAAGCGATTAAGAAAACATGTAGAGATAGTTCACCTGAGCAGAGGGAGCTGGGCTATGTGGAGGAGAACATTTGGACTGGATTATTGGGAGTGTGCGTTGTGCATATTTATATAATCCATCTGGGGAGCATTTTACAGTTTTTTCTTTTTTAGATGTATGTGATTTAAGAAACTGAGTGAACGTCTTTATATATAGCATGCTATCACGCTAGCACATAGCATAGTTATTTAAGTTTAAGGCGAATTGTCTATAAATAAAATTAAAATCAATCTTCTATGGGAAATCAGAAAAATTGCCACAGTAAATTTTGGAGGCATCTGCCCCTCCATGAACATTTTTGAATTTTTCATGGATGACTTCATATTTTTTTTAAGTTATTTTTTCAAGCTTTGAACATGTTTTAATATGTATTTTTAATATAGGGAAACATATTTTTGGCCAACTTATTTGAAAATGATCTGCTTCAGTGCTTGAGATTGTTAGCAAAGATATACATATTAACACAATTTTGTGTTCTGTCAACAAACATTTTACATACTCTTTGCCACTTTTAAGAAATGTCATGTTTAACATGCATCTTTAGTCTCGCATATTAATGTACACTCACATGCAAAACACAATCTACACTTAAACACAAAAAACTATTCAGGTTTCAAACGCACATACACACACACACTCACTGAGAACACCAAATATGAATTGTATGTAATCGCATATACACATTTCATATGCACCCTTAACTAACATAATACATGTTTCACAGGCAAACTTATATATACACACACACACAGAACACTACTTATGAATTTTATGTAATCGCAAATACACATTTCACATGCACGCATAGTTAACAACGAAGCATAACACAAGTTTCACAAGCGTGTACACACACACACACACACACACACTGAGAGCACCACTTACAAATTGTACGTATTCACACATATACATTTTGGATGCATACATAACTAACATTCAAACACACATTTAAACACGCATTGTGGAACATACAATCCTAGAGGCGCATACACATACACACACATCACCCACACACGCATCATACATACACACATTATAATAATGACAAACATTTACAGTACATTGCAGTCAATAATTATACTTTACTTTATAACAGTGTTTCACTCATACTAAAGTAGTAAACATGTATACATGGTTACACATTTTACACTAAAACTTATTCATTGTAACAAATTAGATAATGTTTCTATTACATTTTGCAGAAATAAGGCATTACCAACATTATTTCACTTGTGTTACTTCAAATGCTATAGTGGGATCCAGAAGACATGCCATGTTATGCTGTGCAGTTAAATATACACTGATTAACAGTTAATTGTGCACAATGAATTTTACGGTGAGTTGCTGTTCCATATGTCCATGCGTATGATCAGCAAAGCCAGAACATATGTTGTGAAACCATGGGAACCTAATAAATAACCTGAATAATTCACCTTTCATTTATCGTATGCATTTTGTTCCTTTTGTACCTCCAAGATAATTACCACTTAACATGTAGGAAAACAGTGCCTGGAATAATGTGTCCACTTTTGTGAGACAGTATTCCAAATACGGTGTAATGTCTCTCCACTTTGCTCCATGATGGCCATGCTTGCCCAGAGGACTGTAACATTCAACAATGGTGACATCATCACCATTCCTCTTACGCATTTCTAAACAAAAGATCCATAAATCACTAATAATCACTAATAATCCAAATTGATTTTGTAGAAATCTACATCAAAAAGAAAAGAAAACATACACCAAGGAAATTAGATGTCACAGACTATATACCTAGTACATTTTTATGACACAAAGCTATACATCCTTTAAACCTAATAAATGCAAATATGCACCATTCACAAGTACACATCTGTACACATGTCCACAATATAGTGTGATAATGTTCTCAATGATTAACATGGCAAATACAATACGTTTTCAATTTTTATCATACAAATTGGCATAAAAAATAGACAATATCGGCTTGAAGTTTACGGGTGGTCTCTGTACACCTTTCCCTCAACCTTTGAGGGAATAACCACCTCCATGGCCCAGTGTATCTACCTCAACAGGTCATATTGTATTGCTGATGCACAATAGAAAGGTTACCCCTACTGTCTAGTCTGCCCTATACTAGGGAGGGAATAATACCGATGGCCTTATTTCTCTGACTCCCTCAGGAATTTCCTATATGCCTTATGGGGGGTAGTCTGATTGCCCTGGCACACTTAACCTTTTGATGGACATCTATTTTTATTTTTTATTTTATTGCTTAAAGCGAGCCTAGCACAAGAGCAGTGGAGGAATTTACAATGGGAGGATACCAGCATTTGGCTTGCCATTTTATAGAGTAGTGCAGTACTGTTGGTGGAAGGAGGGATTCTTATTCATCTGGCAAATATTATTGAAAGAGCCATGTTTTTAGTGTTTTGCTGAACTGGAGGATGGTGGGGGCATTTCAACTCTCTGCTGGGATTGAGTTCCAGATGGTCGGACCGTGGCAGGAGATGAACTGCTTGTGGGTCTCATCTTTCCAGGTACGTTTAGAAGCCAATCTTTTTATAGTTTTGGAATGTGAGGCGCGAGAGCCTCCAAAACTATGTAGATGTTCCTTTCGAAAGCTGCTTTCAAGATGATGCAAGTAGTTATGAATATGATTCTGGTGGGGAGGGGTGTCAGTGAAGCTCACACAGTGTAGGAGATGTAGGAGAGAAAAGGTTGACTTTGCAGGTGTCTTTAATAAGGCATTTGGGTGGGATGTGTGGCTGGAAGCCAAGTAAGAAGGGTGTTTCAATTTGTGAGATCATGAGGCCTTGGACCATCATGCAAAAGTCCCCTGTTGCGCGGGGGTGAAAGGACTGATTTTGATAAGTGTGGAGATCTGTAGCCATGCCGTTTGTGCCATATTTGGATGGTAGCCAGTCATTTACAGGTGATTGATGTCCTGGGGGACACTGACCTTAAGGTACAGTAGAGCATCATTAGCATACTGATGGATGACTATGTTGGGGTTATTGAGGAGAGTTCCCAAGCGTTCCATGTACAGACTGAAGATGATTTGGGAGAGGACGGAACCTTGGAGGACAGCACATGTGACTTGGAGTCATTTGGATCTGAATTAGCCCAAGTGTAGGGCCCAGTGTCCACCAGATAGGTAAGACACAAACCATTTTCGGATGGTTCCAGTGAAGCCCATCTTGTCAGCAATGAGGGAGAGGAGCGTTAGGTGGTTGAATCTGTTGAAGAGAGCTGAGAGGTCTAAGATCACTAGGATGCACAAGTGCATCACCCATAGCTCGGATGCTTGCAGCTGGTTGATTTTTGCAAGAAGTTTGGTCGCAACTACTTTCTTATAGGCTCCCTGATGAATGGGAGGCTCATGATGGGTTTGTAGTTCGCTAGGTCCCCTGAATCAAGCAACGTTTCTTTGAGAAGGGGTTGTATAAGACCTGCCTTCCACATGTCTGTGAATGCACCTTCGCTGAGAGAAGAGCTCACAATACCCTAGAGTGCAGTGAATGCTGGGCTGGTGAGTTGTCGGACGACTTCTTACTGGTCTCCGTCATCAATTTAAATCGTAGCCTTTGTGTCTTAAAAATTGTTAAGACAGAGGATGGTGACATCAGCCCAGCAGGGTAGTGACTGGGCAGATGGATAGCAGGGTTCCATCAGGCTTTGTGGCATCAATGAGACTACTGTCCTCATTAATTTGTTAATGAAGAAGGTATTGATTCTGTCACATTTCTCTTGTGAAGCCAGTGTCTCGGAGACAGGTGTAGACTTGGTATAGTGCTTGACTACTTTGAATAAGGTTTTGCTTCTGTTAGAGATTGACTCGATGATGGGGGTGTACTAATCTGACTTAGCGTCATAGGTCATGTCTCTGTGTTGGGTGTACAGGAGTTTAAGGGATGAGAGGTCCTCTGTGCTGCAGTCTTTGCACCACCTCTTTTCAAGGGATCTGATCCAGTATTTGTTGACGGATAGCCTAAGTACCACGGTGTAGACAGTTTAACTTTAGAGCGAATAATCTTTAGAGGAACAACAACATCCACTACTTCTTTGGCAAAGTGAATGAATGTATCCAGAAGGATTTAGGCATTCCCTGTGGCAGGGAGCATCCCAAAGGTTGCTCCTAAGTGTCTAGCAGGAAATACTTGAAGGAGCGTCTCTCAATCACTGGGGTGTTTAGTCGACCATTGTGGGGGAGCTTTTTGGGTGATAAGAGGGATTGTGGTGTGGTCAGTCACAGTAAAGGGGGATGGGGTTTGAGGATGAGAGGAGCAGGATGGAAAGTTAAGACAAAGTTTTGCGCCTGACCTTGGACATGCGTGAGGAGAGTACAATCTGTTTAACTTGTATGAAGTTGGTCAGAGAGAATACAAAGTCACATAGGGGGTTTGCTGGTTAGGACTCAGGCATGTTGAATTCTCTGTTATTAGAGTAATTAAAACCCAGCCACTCCTTCCTACATTTCCACCATCATATTATAACACAGTGTAGATTACTAGATGCACCCTAAATAGTCCACAAGATGTATTGGTATTCATCTGTGTATTGCACTCAGACGGATGCTTGGAGAGTAGGAAAGGGGTCGCACTTAGATGGATTTTGGGTAATAGGAAAGATGTCTCACCTAGATGGATTCTTTGGGGGCAGGAAATGTATTGCACTCAGCTGTATTCTGTAGGTAAAAATGTATAGCACTTAACTGTATTTTGGGGGTAGGAAATGGATCACACTCAGACGGATTTTGGGGAGAAGGAAAGGTGTTGCACCTAGATGGATTCTTTGGGGGGCAGGAAATGTATTGCAATTAGCTGTATTTTAGGGCTAGGAAATGTGTCGCACCCAGATGGATTTTGGCGAGTAGGAAATGTGTCACACTCAGATGGATTTTGGGGAGTAGGAAAGGCATTGCACCTAGATGGATTATTTGGGGGTAGGACATCTATTGCACTTAGCTGTATTCTGGGGGGTAAAATTGTACTGCACTTAGCTTTATTTTGGAGGTAGGAAATGTGCAGAACTTAGATGGATTCCTTGGGGGTAGGAAATGTATTGCTGTATTGTAAGGGCAAAAATGTACTGTACTTAGATGAATTTTGTGGGGTAGGAAATGTGTCGCACTCAGACAGATTTTGGGGAGTAGGAAAGATATTGCACTTCAGTGGATTTTGGGAAGTAGGAAAGGTGTCCATCTTAGATGGATTTTGGGGAGGCATGAAATATGCCACACTTAGAACAAATTGTTTAGATTAGCAGATGTACTGCATATGAAGTAATATGAAGGCTAGCACATGTATGGCTCAAGGAATGAAATTGAGTAGGTTAGCTTAGAAGAAACTGTGAAGGATAGCATATGTATTGCACTTAGATGAACTTGTGTAGGTCTGCCGATTTACTGCATGTGAAGAACTGTGAAGGCTAGCACATGTACTGCTCTTGAAGAAGTTGGGAAGGAAGCATGAGGGTGGGCATTGTCGCTGCACCTAGACATTTAAGGTGGGAACTGTATCACTCTAAGATTCACACAGAGGTTGGGTATTTATGGCACTTAGATCGTATGTGAGATGAAGTACTGCTCTCAGCACCTAGATGGAATGCAGGTGGTAGACAATGTTGAATGTATAGCTCACCCATGTATTCCTTCGCACTCCGCACCTTTGGAACTTAGCCAAAGAACAGCCTCACTCCACCACACATCTGCTTTTGCATGTAAGTCAACCACTTTTGCGCAACACCCCTGCCATAAGAATGCCGTTACCTTTAATGACAAAGAAATCGCACCGTAGCTACATCATAACTGTCTATCCTCTTACACCACCCCTCCTGCTTAGCTCCTAGTATACCTCATTCCACCCATCCACATGCCATTCAGACATGGGTCACTAGCAGGGTCTTTGCCACCCTCTCATAACTTTAATGGCCAAAATGCACACACGCATAATAGCACAACATAGTAAGGAAGAGATCATTGCTGAAGTTACCACTCCTCTGGGGTGACCTGTAAATAAGGTGAAATGTAATTGAGTCACTGCTTCAGATGGGCTTCTGTCAGAAGAGGGATTCAGCTGTGTGCGGGGGGTCAGAATTACCATGCAGGGCCTTACTGATTACTGCCACCCCACTCCCTGTTTTTCCTGTGCAGTCAGTTTGTTGAATACTGCAGCCACGGAGTGGGAGGATATCGAAGATGTAGAGGTAGAAGGGTGCAAACCACATTTTGGTAATGAAAAGAGCTTTGAAGTTGTTTTTGGTTATAAGGTTGGCGATCTTGGCGGGGTGTGCCTAACCATCATAACATGACAGATGTGAATATTAGTCACATGCTACAAGGGGGTGTATGGGGGATATTGACTAGGTTTGCCAGGCTAGCTTTCCGGGGGCTGAATTGGGAGTTTTGTTGTACGATCCCTCATGATCATATCTCCTTCCCTCCAGTTCTCAATCCTCCCCACACTACACCTGCATTTTTGTCTTCACCAACCTTTTACCTCTCACATCCCTCTGACTGCCCTCTCTCTCTCTCCTACTCTCAACCCTCTTCCTGCCCTCCCTCCAAAACTACCTTCAGTTACTCCCACACATCCAATTGGTACAACTCTTTCAATCCCATCACCTTACATTCACTCTTTCTAAAACTCTCCAAGAGTCTACTTAAAGTCCTCTTGCACCTGCTGCACCTTCCTCTCTGGTCGCTCAGTCTTCCTCCAACTCCTCCAACCTTACCGAGCAGCTCTCACTGACAACTGACTGCTGCCATTCTTTATAGCCCTCAACTTCCTGCCTATAAATGTCTATCTGCTCCAATTGGATACCCGAGTCAGCTGCCTCCCTGGGCCAATCTCTGTCTGAGCTCATCCCATCTCTTCCCATCTCCTCCCCTTTATGCTAGGATTTTCTCTGGAAGTCTTTATAAAGGCATTGAGCTCCACCCCCTTTCTAGTCACCATTTTGCTCCAGTCAGCCATGCAGGCACTGTGGTTGTTTGTTTTCTGTTGTTCTTCTATCACTAGTGAGGCACTGTTCAAACATGGTTTAGGGAGTGCTCCTGGGGCTCCCCTATGCAAATGCTGCCTCACACCAGTTCCAATTATGCTGGGCCACTGTTTCCATGCAACTCTTATGGGGTTTGTGGGGAGAGTTCTGGGTCTCCCATTAGGCTCCTGAATGGGGAGGAGTTATTAATTTTCATTAGGGCAACCAATTTGTTACTCCTGTTCTGGGCCGGGCCTTGTCCTTTGTGGTTCTTGGAGTTTTTCTCCAGATGGCGCAGCTTCTCTAGAACCACCAGAAAGAGCAGAAACAGACCTGGCCAGGATTCACACTGATGAGGATCAGGCCAGAGATAGAGGCACCAATTTATGGGCTGGTATCCTTCTCAACACTCCCACACCACTTCTTGGGTAGGTCTGGCACTGGTGTTCTCCTGGTACAACACCTAGCCCAGGTTGAGGGAAGGACTTGACCCCCAAGGACAGGGTAAGATTCATGACCCTATCGCCATAATTAGCCATGACCCACAACAGCATGCCGCAGGACAAAAAAACGAGCCAATCAACACTAACGAACATTATGCAGTACATACACACATTTTTAATAACATACTGTAGCATCACTAGCATCTTATAAGCTAGCTGCTAAGGATTACAAACTGACCATTTTTCGATCCAAAGCTGAACACTTTAATGCTAGGGTTCAGGAAGCAAAATCCCAATCTAAGGAAATCTTTTCAATTCTTAAAAAACTGAAAGATCCTCTAATTACACACCCAGCTCAAGAGAGCGATAAGTGGTGCCAAGAGATTCAAGAAGGTTTCTCTGAAAAACGAGTAAACATCAACAGGCTATTAAAACCCAAAAAAAACATATGTTCTGATCACAAGTTAACTCACTTAACGTTGACTACCATTAAGAGTGATCTGCCAAATAGTCATTTAGATCTTTTCTCTTTCAAAAAGGTCTCGATTTCAGAGGTTTTGGAAGTGATTCATAAGTTGAGGCCGTCTTCCTGTCAGGGGGACATTTTCCCTGCCAAGCTATTCAAAGATTACACAGACAGCTTGGCACCATGGGTTGCGCAATTTGTCAATCGATCTTTTGAATAAGCCTATGTTCATGCTGATCTTAAGGAAGCATGGATTACTCCTTTTATAAAAAAGGAAAACCTGGACCCTTCTATACCAGGCAACTTCAACCCCACAACAAACGTGCCATTCCTGCCTAAAATTATCGATAGGATTGCCTACATACAATACCAGAAGTTCATAGATACCAAGGAAATCTTGGCTAATGAGCAATCCGGCTTTAGGGCCAAACATGGAACAGAGACTGCGCTTCTGGGTCTCCAGGGCAACATTGCTAGTACTGTTGAGAAAGTAAACACTGCCCTACCTATGCTACTTGACCTTTCCTCAGCTTTTGATCTAATAGACCATGATCTCTTGCTGAGAGATTGAAATCCATTGGCAGATGTTCCCCCCTAGCAATAAATTGGTTTAAATCTTTCCCATGTCCAAGAATGGCCGCAGTCGTGAAGGGCAATTTCAGCTCCCTAAAAACACTGCTGACTTGTGGTGTACCGCAGGGTTCATGCCTTTCGCCTCCGCTCTTTAACATTTTCTCAAAACTCCTATGCGATATGCTTAAAGACTTGGGTGTTCAATTCACAAATTATGTGCTCTTTAACATTTTCTCAAAACTCCTATGCGATATGCTTAAAGACTTGGGTGTTCAATTCACAAATTATGATGATGATACCCAGCTAGTCCTTGAATTGTCAGGTTCCTATGAAAAGGACGTGGAAAGAATAAACAAAGTGTTCAATGCTATCCAAAAGTGGATGGCAAACAACTGTTTGGCCCTCAATGAGGCAAAAACAGAACTCTTAATTCTTGGCACACCTCCAAAAAATAGGGAAACTAGATCAACAACACAAAAAAATCAAGATAAAAAATAGCTTCATCGAAGTATCTAAGCATGTTAAGACCTTGGGCATTGTTATGGACTCACATCTCTCGTATAAGAGACAGGTCTCCAATCTTAAATCCACATGTGCCTTTTACATCAATCTCATATGGCAAATTCGACCATATCTATCACAACAAAATCTTGCGCTGATTGCAGGAGCTATAATTAACTCCAAACTGGACTACTGCAATAGTCTCTTGATGGGTACCTCTGAGGCTAACATCAAGAGATTGCAGGCCATTCAGAATGGTGCTGTTAGGGCGGTCTGGGGCTTGAGCCCCCAGGAGAAAACATCAGTTGCCAGGAAAAAACTTCACTGGCTACCAGTTCAACAGCAAATAAAATTCAAATGCTCAGTTATGACCTTCAAATGTCAGACAGGCATCGCTCCTAATTATCTCACTAAGAGACTAATTGAGGCCCCGGCTCAAAGAACTCTATGATCTAATGGAAAAAATAATCTGCAACAACCAGGTAAAACCTTGGAAAGAGTTGGTGGCACAAACTTTACTCACTGGGCTCCGATGATTTGGAATGCTATGCCATCTCCCAAAAAAAACAGCACGTCTCTTACCATCTTTAACAAACTGCTTAAGACATATCTTTTCGATGAAGGAGAAGTGTAATAGAATCTCTATCTCGTTCTCTTTGTAGTCCTGTGTTTTACGTTGTTCTGTTTCTGTTGTGAGTGCTCTGAGGCCTATGCGCGATAGGGCGCTATATAAAAACCAGAATAGATAGATACATTGAGCCTCATTATGAGTGTGGTGGTCCGGAAACAAGGGTGCCCCTAAGCTTAAAAGGCACCCTGGTTTCCGGACCACCAAACTCTGAGTCTGCCTGCCGGGGCCACTCTGCCCGACAGGTCTGACCCTGGCAGGTGCAGCGGCCCCAGTAGGCAGACTCATCACGGAAGCACTGGCACCATTAGTGACGGTGCCAGTGCTTCCGTGAAACCATTACCATGGAGTCCTATTGAACTCTATGGAAATGGGGACTAACATTTTCCGGCACCTAACTTCCCAGGTCCGCTGTAATGTGTTGCAAAGTCAGCGCAACCCACCAGTCACACCAGCGGTTTACCACCAACCTCGTAATGAGGACCCTTGTCTTATATTCTTCTGAAATAATGGAGAACGAACACCAAAAAGTTGGAATGGATAGCTGTAGGGGTTAGTATACGTGAAACATTTTTTTTACAATGCGTTATTGATAACAACAAGAAGGAACCTTACATAACAAACTTAAAAATACCGTCGCAGGGGAGGCCACCAGGGAGCGCAGGCAAGATGGCTGCCTGATCCGTGAGCTCCCCTGATGGCCCCGGGAGACTAGCGGAGACCTATAAGTAAACGGAACGTTTGCCGCACCAAAAGTGGACAAATCGCCCCGCGACACAATCAGGAACCCGGAGATACCTTCCTGGCATCTGAGGCTGCTCCCGCTGCTGAGCTTTACACCGGCGAAGCGGCGCGCCTCCCCTTCCCCCATCGGGACCCGAGACACACGCAGGAGGAGGGCCTCTTGCATCCCCGCTCTCGGCGGGAGACGGACACCTCGCGCTGCACGGCGCACCTTTTGGCCGACCCCCCTCCAGCTCAAGCACTCAGCTGGGGGAGCCGACGCCCCCCCAGGACATCGGGGCCGCGGGACTCACAGAGACCCTCCTGCCCCCGGCTCTCGGGGAAACGTAGGAGAATCACTAGGCCCACTAGGAGGCACATCAGGGGACACGCGGGGGCCCCCACTGCCGAGGGGCGCTCCCAAGAAGTTACTTCTGCCCCCTCACGTTTACATCTGCGGGGTCACTGAAAGTCCCGGGCCGTCGAGGGAGCACGCCCGGGCCCCTCCTCACAGCAGTGCCCAGCGGGGCCGTGGACACGCTGCGCGCCGGCGGGGTGCAGTCTGCTGGCCCATTCCTCGGACCCCCCACCTACCACTGTGACCAGCTTCATCTGGGGCCTGGGCCGACGCAGGAGTCCGCCCGGGGGCCCCCATTGGCCCACCAGCATCAGACAACGCAGCGGGAGGCGAGTGCCCAGGACCAGCAGAGCCCCTTCCAGGACCAGAGTAGGACACACTACCAAGGGATTACTCCCGGGCTGCCGCCCAGCCCTGGCACCCTGGGGGGTGCCCCCAAAACAAACCTGGTCCAGGTCTGGCCCCTGACAGCCCCATGATAGTTCCAGTGTATTGGCGGAGACCCCGGTGAGAGCACAACTGGCCAGTACTACGGGCCAAACACCTTCTCCTCCATAGGGCAGCTGTCCCTCTCGGGCTAAACGGGGGGACTGCGGCTGGGGCGCCATCGAGTCTTGGGGTGACCCAGCGCACCAGACCTAGTGGAGAGGATATCCAACTGTGCAGAGCCCCTCATATACGCCAACTGCCATCGCTGGAATACCACCTGGGACCCAGCCCTTGGAGTGCCAAGGAGTAAAACGTACCGGGGGTGGCGGAACCCGCTCTGGAGGGTGGACTGAATCCCCAACAAGTACAAACAAGTGCCCTAGAGACCGGGCCGGACGCCAAGTCCGGTGTGAGTGAGATCGAGGGTGAGTTCCGGAGCCGGAGAAGGACCACTGGGGCTACTGAACCACTACGGAGACGGCAGGGGAGAGGCAACCCATGAGCTGGAAGGAAACCTTGGCAAAATACCAATTCACAACGGTAAGCCCAACGATAGAGGCCGGAACCCCCTCCGCCCAAGCCCCCGATATGAACGCTATGCAAAACAACATCCAAACGATCCTTGAAGAAATTAGGGGCATGAGAATGGACATGGGGGCTAAACTGGCAGACCTCATTTCCAAAGTCTCCACCCTCAAGGACAGAATGGAGGGGGTAGAGAGTAACCAGGTAGCCACCGCCCTCCTGGAAACACAAATGGAGGTACGATTCAAGGAATTACAGCAACGAGAGGGGGAACTCCATCGCAAGGTGGACGACATGGAGAACCGGGAACGGAGGACCAACCTCCGCATTTTCAGTTTTGCAGAGGTGGACGGAGAGACCCCGACGGGCCTAGAGGCCAAGGTGCAAGACATCATCAGGATCGTCCTAGGTACCGACTCGGGAGAGACCGCCCTGATCGACAGAGTCCACCGGGCGGGAGGAGGAGGAAGGGGCCCACGCTCGGTCCTTGCCAAATTCCACTACTAGAGGGATAAAGCACGGATACTCGAGAGGGCAAGGACTCTGAGAGACATACAATACGCCAATTCCAGGGTGGCGATCTATCAGGACCTGTCAGCCCTCACGTTGCAGATGAGGAAAAAATGCACAACGATTACCAGGTGGCTACAGGAGAAAGGGGTCCGATATCGCTGGGGTCATCCGTTCTACCTGGAATTTGAATGGCAAGGGGAACGCCACCACCTCGTGACCGAAGAGGATATCCAGAGAACCGCGGATGAACTAGTGGGAGAACCCCTGGCCCCTCCAGGGACTGGAATGAGACTGGTGGAGACCCTGCCTGGGCCCCCCGGGGCCCCTCCTCGGCCCAGGGGAAACACAAGGTGAAGGGCACACGGAAGTTCCAAAAACAAGGCATCCACCAACCGACCGTGGTGACCCCGTCTGATTGCATTGGGAAAGCCACGCTGTGGCCCTCTGGAATACACTTGTTCATACAGTCGGTTGGGGTCTCCCCAGTCCTGGGGGAGCCACACACTATTTGTTAAGGCCGCCAAGGTTGGCGGAATATTTGGTTAATTGATACGACACAATGTTTGAGACTGGTTGGGTGGGGGGATCCGGGAGGGGGCCGGGATGTGGGGTGCCTCTGGTCCAATTTAAGTAATAGTTCATTCACTTGTGGCCCCCTCGATGGTCCCCCGGGCTTGGCGAATGCCGAATGTTGTTTTTTGAGTGGGGCCACTGTTGGCAAGGTTCTTGTTTTATTGATATAGATGAAAATTTGAGGCACTTTTATGCTGGAGCCAATAGCCCACCGACCTCTTTTGGGGGTGGTGGGTTGAGGTCTCCGATGTTAGCAGCCGCTCCCCAGCCCCCACTCCAAGCCAAAGTAAGATGCAGGAGACACACAACGAGCAGTGTGTGGGGGGGAGAGAATTGAGTGGGGTTCCACATGGGGACAGATTTCCCAACTAGGTTCGGCAAGAGTACTTCAATAGAAAGTTGGAGGGTATGTTCCGTACCATCTAATCTCCCGGGGCCTGGGCAGCAGCCCTGGTGGTTCGTTAACCAACCCCGAAGCTTGTCGGGCAAGGGAGACGAACGCCTTACACAATGGGTAAGGGAGACAGGGTAGAAGGGAAGGGGTGGGGAGGGATACAGGATACGGGGACACCATGGCAAGGGGACTTAATCCAATTGATGAAGCGGGGGGAGCTCACTGAAACTCTACAGGGCGGAGATAGCGACGACCATGGCTGAGGGAAGGATCGGTATGCTCAACGTCAAGGGCCTAAACTCACAAAATAAGCGGTCTCTTACAAGCAACATGTTTCGTAAACAAAAGCTGCTAATCCTTTTCCTGCAGGAAACACACTATAGGAGGGGGGCTGAATCGGCGATAAAGGGAAAGGAAATTGGTAAAAACGTCTGGGCCTCGCATAAATCCTCTAAGAAGGATGTGGTGGGCATTCTCCTGGGTAAATCATTTCACCTCACCGATGTTGAGACGAAGAGAGGTTTTGGGAGTAGATTTCTGGGGATCAAGGGCCTGTCACAGCACATGAGGGTTACGCTGGCAACTTTGTACGCACCAAACACTGGCTAAATCAAATTTCTTTGCAAAGTACTTAAAGTCATGGACGATTGGGCAGAGGGAGCTATGATCCTGGGTGGAGATTTCAATCTCATCGCAGACCCCCAACTGGATTGGTGGTCGGTCAGAGGGGTCGGGCCAAAAGCCCCCACCAGGGATAACCTAGCAATGAGGGACCTCCTCCAAGAATACTATTGGGTAGACGTTTGGTGGAAATGCACGTTCCCCCCCCCCATCAAACATATACCAGAATTGACTTATTATTGGTGTCGGAAGAAGGGGGGGGGAGGTTGGGAACCCTATGGTCGAATCGGTGACCAGGTCAGATCATGAACTTCTCGTCATGGAATGGCGACTGCAGGATACCCCGAAATCATATACATGGCACTGTAACGATACCCTCATGAGGGATCAGGTCTTCAGGGAGTTCTTACGGAAAGAAATAGAAGCCTACTTCACAACAAATGATACGGGGGAAATCCCAATGGCCACAGTTTGGGAGGCGGCAAAGGCCACTTTTAAGGTCCTCCTAATTGCAGAGGGTTCGGCCAAAAAACGAGAGAGAGCGCTAATGGAGGCTAAACTCCGTGGGGACCTACGGGCCTTGAGGGCCCAGCTCACGAAAGACAACGTAGACATGCGAAAACCTCCTGAGTGAAATGAGGGACAAGAGGCAAGCTCTACATACGATCTTAATTGGGGAGGTGGTCAAAAAAAATGAGATACACAAAGCAGAGATATTATGAAAAGGGAGACAAGGTTAGTACCCTCTTGGCACACAGGTTGAGGGGAAACAGAGCGGGCAGGCGGATAGGGAAGGTCAGAGATGAGACAGGTAACACCCAGTCAAAAACAGGGCCTATAGCCGAATCCTTTGCCAACTTCTATAAGGCACTTTACACTAAACAAAACGGCGAATCATTAGATGATATAAGAAAATATCTCAAGGACCACCCCCTGCCTAGACTCACGGACCTAGAGAGGGAAACACTGGAAAAGGAGATAACCGCGGAAGAGGTGGAAGAGGCCATTAAGAAATTGAAAGTAGGCAAGACCCCGGGGGGAGATGGCTACACGGCTGACTTCTATAAGCAATACCTATCTGTGTTGATACAGCCGCTTACCAAACTCTTTAATCACATTAAAACCTCGGACACCATCCCACCGACATTCCTACAGACCATAATCACAGTAATCCCCAAGCCCGGAAAGGACCCATGGAGTGCAGCTCGTACAGGCCCATCTCGCTACTAAATATGGATGCAAAGATCTTTACTAGGATCCTGGCAACCCGCCTAGAAAAATGTCTTCCCCGATTGATCCACTCAGACCAAGTTGGCTTCATGATGCACAGACAGGGGGCCGATAGCATGCGCAAAACCCTACACATATTGAGTTCAAAGGCAGTTAGGGGGGAGGGTTCTCTTCTCCTGTCACTAGACGCAGAGAAGGCATTCGATAGGGTGAGCTGGGCCTTCATGGAAACTGTCCTATCATCCCTGGGGATGGGACCCAAATGGCGAGGATGGATGAGAGCTCTCTACTCTCACCCCTCAGCAAAAATTACAGTGAACGGATGTGAATCCGAAGCTATCCCATTAGAAAGGGGCACAAGACAGGGGTGTCCACTCTCCCCCCTTATATATGCTTTAGTAATGGAGCCCTGGGCCATAGCTGTCAGGGGAAACAACAAAATACAGGGTATCAAAATGGGGGAAACCAACTATAAAATACCCTGTTTGCGGATGATGTCCTGCTATACCTCTCCAACCCATCTCAATCAGTCCCCGAGGTGCTGAACAGCCTAGAACAATACGGGAACCTCGTAGGTTACAAGGTAAATTTAGATAAGTCAGTCGCATTTCCAGTAGGCCAACTCAAAGAAACAGAGAAACAATATATTGAGGGTCTCCCGTTCTGTAAACAACCCGAGGGGTTCTGCCACCTGGGGATCCAGATACCTTTGGACTTGACCGCCCTGTTCAAGGCAAACTACCCTACTCTCTGGTTGGCGGTCAAACGAGACCTGGAGCGCTGGACGAAATCTGGCCTCTCGTGGATGGCTCGCCTTAGCTCCATCAAGATGGTGATCCTTCCCAAATTTTTATACTTGTTCCAAATGTTGCCGACCCAGATACCGAAGCCGTTCCTCCTAGAGATTAAGCGGACTCTTCTCCGCTATCTTTGGGTGGGAAAATCCCACAGAATCGCCTATGATACCCTGATAAGGCCCAAGGACAAGGGTGGAGTTAATTTCCCTGACTTAGACACGTACTACAAGGCATCGCAGCTACGAATTCTGGTAGACCACTTTGCAATGGGCCCGAAGAAACAGTGGGTAGGACTAGATAATCTGCTTTTCTCCCCGGTCACGCTAGATGAATGGCTCTGGGTCCCAAAAGCAAGCATTCCGAAAAGGGTATTGAGACATCCAGTCCTAGGGGTGATATGGACCATATGGAAGGAGGGGGGCTGTCTTAGGTGGCTCACAATGTGGCCCTCGCCCCTGAGCTGTATCTGGGCTCCCCCACTCTGGGAAGGGATCAACAAGCCACTGGCCTTCCAGCAATGGTACGAAGCAGGTCTTTGTAGAGCCGGACAACTCTGGACGGATGGGGGGTTCATACCTTTGGGGGATCTGAAGGACGCCCTGGGTCTTCCCAATCTTCCCCCTTCCGATACTTACAACTAAAGGGTGCCCTTACCGAGAACAGATGGGGAGATACCCTCAGGAGGGATCTAACAGATTTTGAGAAATGTATCATCACACATAAGGGGACAAAAGGGGTTATATCATGGCTCTATGGCTTTTTGCTGCTCTCCGCCCCACAAGACCCCCCTTCCTCCAAGACACAGTGGGAGAGGGACCTAGGCACCCCTATAACAGAGAAAAGATGGACCAAGATATGTAGGCAGGCCAACCGCTCCACAGCTGCGCCCCAATACCGCCACCATGCCCTGAAGTTGGTCCATAGATGGCACTACCCCCCCACAAAGGATAGCCAGAATGAGAAGGGGCTATGATCCTCATTGTTGGAAATGCCACACGGAAATAGGCGATTGTGTACATATGTGGTGCAAATGTCACGCTGAACAAACCTACTGGACAGAAGTCCTATCTTGGATAAAAGAGGTAGATGGAATGGAAAGGACCCTATCCCCCTGGCTAATGTTGTTTGGCATTGAAGTGGAGGGGGGCCCGAAGGTGAAACACGACCACATGCTACATGTCATGCTTGTTGCGGCTAGATGCTGCTGGGCCCAAAAATGGAAATCACCCCGTGCTCCGGGGGAGGGAGACTGGGTTTCTAAAATACGGGCAATTTATGATATGGAATTTTTGACCCACTTGATTGACGAATCTAAGTCCAATATTGAGGGCCTATGGCTTCCATTCTTTGACAAATATGGGAGAATGGCTTGAGAGACAACGACGCGCTCTGGACGGTCTCATAGATCTGAACATTGTCGCTTGGACATTCCCGTTTTGCCTGAGAGGGACCTGTTAAAATGGGAGTCTCAGTTCCCATAGCTTGGCCCTTGCGGATTGGGCATACCCCCCTCTATGGGGGGCCACCTTGTGCTCGAGAGATAATCTTTGTGAGATGATGTGTTGAACCCTGCTATTATCATTTAATTTACCATGGTGTGCGAGAGGGAGGAGTGTGGGAGTGTAGGGAGGGGGGGCAAAAGTTGTGAACATTAATATTTAGTTTATTTCGCAGGATGTATTATTGTTTTATTCATGACATGACCATAAAAACTTAATGAAACTAAATTTTCAGCAAAAAAAAAAATACAGTCGCAGTTGATCATGGGTAATAAAGACTTTTAACCCACCCATTCCAGAAATAATTGTCACCATAATAAAACATTTTGATGTCAAAAGTGGTCTTTGGGCTAGGTACATTACTCTATGTCATCCTTAATGTCTATCTTAATGGCACTGTCATGGTCCAAGGTCCTCAGGCCAATCTCCTCCTCTTCGATAGGTGTTTCCTTCGCCTCATCAACTTCCTTTCATCTCCGCTATCCTTTCCTCTCATTCCTTGGCTACCTTGCCCACTTCTCCCTCCTCCTCCTCTGCCCCACTCCAGGTACGTCCACACCTCTCCAAGGTGTACCTCTGATTTGTACCCCTCCCCCGAAGGTCTTTAAGGCCGGCAACCTTCTTCATCTTTCCCCTCTCAACTCTCGCTTTGCTGTCAAACACTCCTCTGACATCTACCGCCTCCTCGAAGAATTGGATCTTGATGTCCTCATTCTTACGGAGACATGGTTCACTGCCAGCTCTGTCATGAACTTTGACACCCTCCTCCCTGATGGCTACAAGATCCTCTCTGCATCCAGATCCACCCACCCCGGGGGCGGTGTACCCCTGATCTTTCCTGAGTAGTTTCCTGCCACTCTCATTCCCACTCAGATCTACCACTCTTTCGAATTGTCTTGTCTGCAGGCTCTCAATCTCTCATAGCCACTCTCTTACTTTTGCTACTCTCTACCAGCCCCCTGGTCAAATCACCTCTTTTCTCTGAGTGGGCTGACCTCTCCTCCTCCCTCCAGGCCTCAACCACTCAACTCCTCTTCCTTTGTGACCTCAACATCCACCTTGATTCTCCCTCTCCCGCATCTTTGCTTTTGCTCGACCTCTCCGATTCCCTCTCTCTCTCTCTCTATCTTCCTCCTGCAGGTCACACACTTGATGTCTTGATCTCCACTGGCCTCCCCCTCTCTACCCCTCTGAATTCTCCTCTCTCCTGGAGTGACCACTTGATATCTTGCGCTCCACTGGCCTCCCCCTCTCTACCCCTCTGACTACCGCTCTCTCCTGGAGTGACCACTGCCTTCTCTCCTCTGATCTCTCACTCTCTTCCCCCCAAGCTAAGGCTACACCAACACTGCCACCTACCTTCTCGGACATCCGGCCCATGAAACGTGTGTCAGTTGAGGCTTTTCCTGCCACCTTCTCTCCCCCCTCCTCCTCTGGCTGACTCATACCCTGACACAGCCATATCCCTTCTCTACTCTTCTATCTCTGATACTCTTGATGCTCTTGCCCCTGTCTGGAGGATCCATTTGAAGTCCAAAGCCAAGTGCAATTCCTGGTTTGACTCTGACCTAGCTACACTTAAACGTAAGAGAGGAGAGGAAATGGAGGGCTTCTTGTTCATCGTCTGACAAACTGGCCTGTCGCCTGCTCCAAAGGCAATACCGACTCTCTGTCCTCACCAAGAAGAGAGTCTACATTCAAGCCCCAGTCTCGGCAGCATCTAACTACTCGGCTGAACTCTTTAAAATCTGCAAGGATCTGGCCAACCCTGCGGCAGTCTCTACACCTCCTGTTGCCTCCCAAGCTCTTTGTTATGCCCTTGCCCCTCACTTTATCTCGAAAACCCAAGACATCCTGTCCACGCTCTCCTCCTCTTCCCCTCCTCTCCCCTCTCCGTCTGTGCTTGCTGACCTTCCATCAGTCACCCCTCCAACCCCCTTCTCATCCTTTCCTCTTTTCTCCCTCGATGAGGTCGCTAGCCAAGTCAGATCTATGAAAACCTCGCCAAAAAAGGTTAATCAATATTCCTCTAAAACCATCAAGGACTACATTGACACCCTTGCTCCGGCTCTTGCCGATTTATGCAGTCACTCCTTTGCCTCAGGATCCTCCCCCTCCCCTCTGAAGTACTCCCTTTTGCATCCACTTCTCAAGAAACCCACAGCTGATCCTACCTGTTCAGCTAACTATCGCCCAATTCCCATTACTCCCTTTCTGGGCAAACTCCTGGAAAAGCTGGCCATCTCTCAGCTTAACCTTCATTCATATTCTGTTGGCTGTTTCCATGACCACCAATCTGGCTTCAGAGCTGCCAGAAGCACAGAAACTGCTCTCCTTAACATCCGTGAAGATCTGCTCTCCAACCTTGATTCTAACATTCCCTCTGTCCTCATCCTACTCAATCTCTCATCTGCCTTTGACACGGTCAACCATACCCTCCCGCTCAACCGTCTCCGTGATAACCTGGGTATCACCAATCAGGCTCTGGCCTGGCTGACCTCTTTCCTCTCTGACCGACCCTCCTAGGTCAAACTTGGGTCCTTCCTATCACCCATCTATTTGTGGTGTTCCCCAGGGGTCTAACCTCTCGCCCTGGCTTTTCAACTTATACCTGGCAACTCTCGCCCACTGCATTGCCATTTTCTGCTCAAATTTCCAGTGCTACGCTGATGACACTCAACTCATCTTCAGACTGCCCTCGGCCACCTCCTCTCTCATCTCTGATTGCCTTACTGCCATTCAAGATTCGTGTTCCGCCAATGATCTTTGTCTGAACGCCAGCAAGACTGAGATCCTCCTCATCGGCACACCTTCTCCATCCTTTCCCCTCACTCTCTGGCCGGCCTCCCTTGGCCCTCCTCCTACTCCCACCTGCGAGGCTAAGAACCTTGGGATCATCTTTTATTCTACACTTTCCTTCTCCGCCCACATATCTGATGTTTCTAAAAAGTCAAACTTCCTACTGCACCTCCTCAGAGGTACTCTGCCCTTCCTCTCCATCCCCCAGAAGCTCACTGTCTCCCAAGCTCTGGTTCCCACTAGGTTGGACTATTGCAACAGCCTCTTTCTAAATCTACCTGCCTCTTCTCTCTGCCCTCTGCAACTAATCCAGAACAGGACTGCGAGACTTGTCCTTGGCCTCAAGCCCTGGGATCGTATCTCTCCAGCTTTGATATCTCTCCATTGGCTCCCAGTGGATGCAAGGATTACATTTAAAACCCTCTGCATTGTCCACAAGGCTTTCTGGGTCCTGGGTCAAAACTACCTTCAGCTATCCCTCCACAAATACCTCCCCTCTTGAGCTCTTCTCTCCTCTACCTCTAACTCCCTCAGGATCAGTCATTTTTCAAAGAAACGAGCTAGGGGCAGATCTCTGTCTTCAGCTGGGGCCTCCCTCTGGAACAGCCTCCCTGCCACTCTAAAACGTGAGGAAAACCATCTCCGGTTCCGGAAGCACCTCAAGACCTTCCTCTTTGCATCTGCCTTCGCCCCCCTCTCCTGTGCTGATCTGTTCTCTCTTGGCACCGTGCACGTGGTCACCCTCTGTCCTCTGGGCCCAGCTTCCTGCTCACCCTGCACCCTACCGCACTGCCCCGAGCCGCCTGTTGCACTGGGGTCTGTATCTGTATCCATACAGCCCCCCCTTTATTTTCTCCTGCACTTATCAGACCTACCCTGTCTGCGGCCTTAAACTCAGCACTTTCCACTTGCAAGCTGCACTACCACTATTGTTGATTTTATTATTTATTTATTATTATTTATTCTGTTTCTCCTTTGCTCCGCACTTTCCACTTCTCCCCCTTCCATGCACTTTTCCCCTCCCCCTCTCCCATGCACTTGCACGTTCTCAATGTCACTGGACCTAGTAAGATTGTTGTTTTGTTCTCCCCTGTTCCCCTCCCCTGCCTTGTCGCACTCTGAAACACCTGTGTATGAGAGCAATAGAAATAGAACATCAATTCAATTAATTTCAATACTTTCCTCAGTCCAAGGCTACACATTCATGAATTGCAAGAAATCATCCATAGACTTCAAATTCAGTGGCCTCACTCATATGTAATTCTGGTTACTTAAATAATCTGTATATATGGTATCTAGTATCACTGGGTCTGCATGTTGATGATGTTAGTTTTTCAAACTTTTTCAAAATCAGAGCAAAATGTGGCATCGTGCCACCATTTTTTGTAGGGGAGCTGGGCCCTTTCATCAAATCAGAACCACACATCTCTTTGCTACCACAAAACGTAGACCCAACAATCTGTGCATCTGGCTAGTTACTTGTTTTGTGCATCACAATAGTCCTATGAGTGGAGAGAAGGGTAATTGCGTGATTAAAATGTCCCTTACTGTAGTCCAAAAGACTTGTATATCCAAACAGCGCCATGACAGATATGATATGATAGTTTATTTATATAGCGTCTATACACAATGGGCCTCATTACGAGTATGGAGGTAGCCATGCCGCTTTAAGCGGCATGGCTACCCCCATACCGGGTCCGGGTTCCTGGAATGGGGAATTACCAGGCCATTCCGACCTTGGAGGGCCCGGTAATTCCTTTTCCCGGGACCCGGTACATACCCATTACCATTTGAGCCCCCATAGGGCTCAATGGGAATGGGGAGGATGCTAACAACGGGCCCGTTAATGACAGTCCCGTTATTAACATCCTGGTCTGCTAGTGGGTCCCGCTAAGGACGCCTGGTTTTACCAGACGTCCTCAGCGGGACCCGCGAGCAGACCTTGTAATGAGGCATTAGAGGGTTAACGGCGCCGGCAGCTCTACCGGCGCCGTTAACCCTCTACCGCCTTCCTCGTAATGAGGCCCAATGTGTTTCAAAGCGCTTCAAGGCAAGGGACGGGAACAAGGGAAAAAGCTATGACATTCTTACAGGCTATGAACAGGAAGGATGTGAAATTAACTATTGTACTCGGCCTGATGACATTTCAGATAGTGCAAGAGCTAAGACATAGATAAGGAAGGGAGGGGGAGAGTGGGAAGGAAATGGAAACAGACAGGTGACTGCCGTACTAGGCCTGACAACATTTCTGGTAAAGCCGGGGAAAAAACAAAAGGTGAGGGGGAGGGGTGCAGAAAGGGAGGGGAGGAACAAAACAAGCGACTATCGTACTAGGCCTGACAACATTTCAGATAGTGCTGGATGAGGGTTGAGGGGTGACAGTAAGGGGAGGTGGGAGGAGACAGGCGAGGTTGCTATCATACTAGATCCAGGGACAATTCTGAGTAAGTGCATAGAAGAAAGTAAGGGGAGGAGGGGAGAATAGAGAGTAAGCAATCAAAAAGAGTGGAGAAGCAAGAGGGGAGAGCGAATACAATTGCAGAAGTCAGTAGTAACACATCATGTTGCAAGCCAGGATACAAGATGAAGATGGGAACAGCATGATTCAGGGCCACCATGAGTACAAGATGCAAAGGACGTCCAGCATGAGAGTTGAGAAAGGGTGACGCACCGTGAATCAATGAATCAATGAAGTAAGTCCATAAAAGCCAAATCCAGCATTGGCCACAAGACGGTGATGGTGAAACCAGAATGTATCAGGACAGAGTCCTGCAGAAGTAGGATGGAGGGTGTCAGGGGGAGGAAGCCGGGTATAAGAATCAAGCAAACAGGCAACATCTGTGTGTGAGAAGGGGGGCACAAGGGAATATTACGTGGGGACCAGAGGGGGTGGAGATGGCCTGTGGGGACAGAGGGTGTAAACACAAATTGGTGCATGCTAACCTGCTGTCTGAGCAGGGGGTCAGCCCCTGGGTCCTCCTGGTCCGAACAGGTCCAAAGAAGGAATTGCCCTTTTCTTTGTTTGCCCTTCGCATTGGACGCCCGGGTGAGAGACGCCCTTGATCTAAGAGTTAAGAGCAGGAGGGAAGAGGCAGGGCTAAGAAGGTGGGTGGTCCTTAGGCCAGGTGACCTGCTCCCCAGCTGCAAAGGAAAAGAGGCTGGAGGGCTCCATAACTAGGGAAAAAAGCGGCAAGCAGGAAGGCAGCAGGTGGGCAGGGCTTAGGCCAGGTGACCTAGATCCACTTGCACCTGCTCCCCAGCTGCAAAAAATGATAAAATTCGGCTCCCTCGCAATGACATCTTTCACATTTTGAGTACTCTCTGGGTAGTACCTATGTCGATGCCTCTGTGAATAATAGATCTGATGAATAAAATGTATAAGTTTGAATATCAGGTGAAGGAGATCTTTTTAGTGTGTGTCCAAATATTGGACCTTTGCTCATCCTGTATTGTTATTTTAGGTCTCTCTCCCATCTTCTTTGTGATGTCTTCCTAAATAATTTTCAATACAACATAGATATTAATCTCCCTTTGCCCTGTAAAAATACCCATTCATGTAGTATACCAAAGGTATTCTGGGCGAAGGGAAGGAAGGAAACATGTTACAGCATTCATAGTGCCATCTAAACTAAGTAAATATTTCAAGTGGAGATTTCCCTCCCAAGCTATTGAACATTTTGAAATTCCCTAAGGGAATAAAAGTTCCTTCTGGAAAATAATCCCCTGCATGGTGTAAGGCCTAAGTGTTGCATTGTTTTCTTATAGAATGTTTCTGCAGATATGGGGACCTGGGGGATGTAGCTTGCTGGTAGAAGAGGCAAGTATAGTATTTCGGTTTTGAATAGGTTAGCCAATCTTAGCATAGCTCTATGTGTGCATGCAACAATATGAATGTTATCATGCTAGAGGCTTTCTTTGCCCAAAACTACTGGACATTAAAATGCAGGTGCAGCTATTGCTCTTTCCACCCGTACACATGGGCAAATGAGGATAGGGTCATACCAATAACCAATATAATAGGTATAGGGCTTGGGCCACTAGATAATAGTATTCAAAGTTGGGAATGGCCAGCACTCCCAGCTTTAGGGGCAGAGTGAGTTTGGGCCAGGATTTCCTAGTGATTTTCCAAGCCCATATAAATTCCAACAATAAACTTCTCAATTGAGTGAGGAATCTTTTGGGTAAGATCAATGGGACATTCACAAACAAATATAAGAATCTTGGAAGGACTGTCATTTTTATCAGCGATAGCCTACCAAACAGAGATAAAGGAAGGCATTGACACTTTTTGATATCTTTTTTCAACCTTTCCAGAGCAGTTCATAATAAATAGGATTTTCTTGTCCCTAGCAATAACTATCCCAACATAGCATGTTTAATCTCGATGCAATTTGAAAGTGAGGGGCATTCCAATTTTATTCAACATGGCAAAAAAGGAAGGGCCACTCGAACTCAGATGCCTTTTTGGTGTTGAATAGAACCAATGCTTCCTGGTGGCTAGGTTTAACCAGTTGAAGAAGGACAAACACCCTTCTTATCCCTAGGATAATACCTGCCTTATCAGTCTCCACACAACATGATGTTAATGCTAGCAGCAGATCAGCAATGATTTTTGCACATATTTTAATATCAATATTAATGAGAGAAAATGGTGTTTACGATGAGCACCTACTTTGGTTCTTATCTGGATTGAGTATTAATGTAACAATGGCTTTTACACATTGTTTAGGGTAGGTATCCACACTCTAAAGCCTCTTGATATTTTTTGAGAAGTCAAGGTAGAAGGGTATCAGCAAATAGTTTAAAGAAATCGGATGGGACGGTTCCGTGATGATTGCGCCCAGTATTATCGCTTGTTCACTGATCAAATAGTATTGATTTATTAGATTATGTAGTTGGTAAACGTTCTCTCAATGTCAGTGTCTAAGTATTGGGCATCTCCATTATCATCCAGTATATTCAGGACCGTAGTAGTTCTGCGTTCAGATTTAAGTAACCACCCTAATGTTCTACTGGGTCTGTGCCCCTCCCCATAGTTACATGCTAGGTAATGTTGCCCCAGAAATTTCACATCTCTGAATGCAAGTTCCTCAAGCTTCTGGAGTAGAATATTGGGTTCTTTCAGAATAGATGGGACCCTCCAGTTCCTTTCAAGACCTCTCCCATCTGTCCAACTCTGCTCTAATTGTTTTCAGGATTCCAGATTCCATTACAATGCATACCCATTTTAGGTAGCACTTGAATGCTTCCCACAACAACGCTTGTGATGTTACAGAGTGTTAATTTGTCCTAAAAAATCTGTGTGTAATTCAGTTTCAAACAGTCAGCGAGGGTCTCAGGTTTTAGTCCTCATGTGAGACCCCATGATCCTCAATGAAATCATTAATTAAGTCAACACTGGTGAGTGATCAGACAGTGTCCTCAGGAGGATTTTACAATCCTTAAATCACCTTGCTCTTGATCTGTATACTAACATATAGTCTATAAGTATAGCAGTGTCATGGAAAGAGGAATACAATGTAAATTCTTTAGTATCGAGATGTCTTTTTCGCCATACATCTATTAAATCGTATAGTTCACACATTTGAGTTGGTTTCTGAGTAGACCTGGACAGGCCACATGTGCCCCCTTCTGAGCGATCCTTGCACATATCCATTACAGTGTTAAAAATCCCCACCCCAAAAGTATTAGGTAGCCCGTCAACTTTTACCAGGTGGTCCTTAAACCAGTCATAATAATCAGCAGTATCAATATTTGGAGAATAACTGTTAATCAATTTAAATAGACATGCCTTAATGTCTCGAACAACAATTAGAGTTCTTCCCTCTGTGTATGCAATTATATCTTTCATCTTAAATCCACCATTGCAATGCACCAACACTGCCACCCCACGGGAGTATGTGGAATAGTATTAAAAGAATCTATGACGACCATTTTTTGGCATATTTAGATTTCCCTTTTTTGTGTGTTTCCGGTACAAATGCTATATTGACATCAAGGGGTTCCATTTATAGAATAATGTTCCTAGCTTTTATTGGTTGATTGACCC
This sequence comes from Ambystoma mexicanum, assembly GCF_040938575.1. NCBI lineage: Eukaryota > Metazoa > Chordata > Amphibia > Caudata > Ambystomatidae > Ambystoma > Ambystoma mexicanum. Next base: position 578,950,418 of record NC_090927.1, on the reverse strand, counting down.
ACTGTACACTACACGTCAATAGATTGAGGGTGAACCTATTCCTACATTGTAAATCACCCATCTCTCATAGAGCAGCTTCCTACAGATTAGGTTTTTAAATGGACTTTTGCGTGTGTCAATTTATTTTAAACATTTTTTATTACATTTTAAAAACTAATACATGAGAGAAAACAAAATGAAACGTGCACAAAATAAGCAAGTACAACATAACATCTGGGCAAACAACAGGACAGCAGGAGAAAGGGCATTCCGATCTGGCAGCATGGGCATAATCAGGCACAACTCGTACATAAACAATAGCAGGGGGCGTACAGTGACATAGTGTGGAAAACTCAGCCCCACATAAATCCTTTACAAAGGCACATCCACAAACCCAACATTAGGGGGCCCATCTAGCCAGTCACCTCCACCTCAAGGGGGTCGCTTGTCCGAGTGACCAAACATTGCCTGGTGCAGCGCCTTCCAGGCCTCAAAGTTCATGGTAGGCTCATCCATACCCTTCTGCAGTGCCATGTACCACTCCCTGTTTCAACCGTGGACCACTTCATGAAGTCCCTCCACCATACAGCATAGTTAGGGCCAGCACTCTCCCTCCAGGACCTAGCAATGCTCTGTTTAGTAAGTATACAGGCAAGATCCATAAGTTTAACCACGTGTCTGACCTTGTCAGGCCGAGGGTTCGCACCCAGCAGGCACTCAGTAGGGGTCCGTCCGTATCTGCTAACACCTGCATCCTCCAGGACCTGCTGAATTTGAAGTCAGAAGGTACACACCTTCGGACAAAGCCAAAGCATGTGCAGGAAGTCCATGTCTTGCCCCCGCACCTCGAGCATTCAGAAGACGCCTGCTTATTAAAGCAAACAATCTTGTGTGGGGTCATGTACATTCTATAGAGCACGTTCGCTTACAGAAGGCAAAAGCGGGCGTTCCAAGATACCTTTTTAATAAACAGTAGCACGGTGTCCCACTGCTTATCATCAAACTCGCACTCCTCGTCAGTTTCCTCTGCAACCTTAATACGAAGAACACGTACACGCACACTCGTTGTCAAGCTCTGCAATAAGCGAGTGACAGGTTTACACCCATCGTCCAAGTCCAACACGGTGGATAATACAGTATCACAGTCGGGTTCCTCCAGCCAAACTGGCCATTGTATTTGTATTTTGTATTTGTTTATTATTTGTATCGCGCGCCGAACCCAGGGGTAAATGGGCGCTTGAGAATATAGGTTACAGGTTGCAATAGGTATGCAGGTTATACCAGTAAATAACAGAAGGAGTGACCCTGGTTACAGTTGGGTCGATAGCGAGTTACAGTGACCCTGGTTACAGTTGGGTCGATTTACAAGATACACAGATAGTAAGGCAACGGTGTACGCTGGTTACATTGGGATCTGTAACTGAGGTGGCTGGTCCCTTACTGAGAATGGTTGTTGTTTAGCCACGTTTTTGTGCTGGCTTTGAAGGTGAGGAAGGAGGGTTCCTGTTTGAGGGTGGTGGGGATGGCGTTCCAGCGTTTGGCTGCTTGAACTGGGAAGCTGGCGCCGCCTGCTGATTTGAGGTTATATCTTGGGATCATTAGATTTGAGGAGTTGGAAGATCTAGTGATGTGGGTGGGTTGGTGGGGGCAGAGTTTATCTGCGAGATATTTCGGTGCAGAATTGGTGAGGCATTTGTGCGTGATGGCCAGGGTGTGAAGGATAATTCTGTTGCGGTTGGGCAACCAGTTGGCGTTTTGTCTGTGTGTGGTGATGTGGCAGGATCTCGGGAGGCTGAGAGCTGCTCTTAATTAGTTATTCTGGAGCACCTGAAGTTTCTTGAGGTTATGTTCCGAAGTGCCGAGGAATAGTGTGTTACAATAATCCATTTTGGATAGAGCGAGTGCTCTGGCTAGTGTTAAGCACCTACTTGTAGATAGGAAGGGTTTGCAACTATATATAAGTTTGTTTGTGTAGGCTGTGGAGGATGCAATGCTGTTGACCTGTTTTCTGAGGGAGAGGGTTGAATCGAGGTAGACCCCCAGGGTTTTTATCTCTTTGGAGACGCTAATTGTGTTGTTGTCAATGACGAAAGACGAGTAGCTGCGGTCGAGTTTGTTCAGGCGTGCCTGAGAGCCTACGATCATCAGCTCTGTCTTGTCGTCATTGAGACAAAGACCGTTGTCAGCCATCCAGGCTTGGATTTCGAGGTAGATGCTGTTGAGTAATTTAGAGTCATGGTCGTAACAGCCAGTGAGGTGGATGAGGACTTGGGTGTCGTCAGCGTAGTTGGTATAGACGACACCGAGGTTGTCAAGTCGGTCGAAGAGGAGCTTCGTAAAGATGTTGTATAAAGTGGGTGACACACACGAGCCTTGCGGGATTCCACACAGAATTGGAGTTGGGTCTGCGGAGGCTGAGGGTGAAAAGACTCTGGTAGTGCGGTCCGCTAGGAAGGATTTGATCCAATCAGATGCATTAGAGGAGAAAGCTGTGGCAGTGGAGAGGTGTTTGGCCAGGATTTGGTGGTCGACGAGGTCAAAGGCTGCAGATAGGTCTAGTAATAGGAGGACTGCAAGTTTGCCTTTATCCTGCCTTAGCAAACCTAGTAAGTCTCATGCAGCCCAGGAATTGTCCCTTATGCAGCCCATAATCATAAGCAACCTCTGAGAAGTCCCTAAGCAAACCAAGCTTAAAAATATCCCCTCCATGTAGCAAGACCCACCCTCTTCCACCGCCTAAACATGGATAGGTCACATCTGTCCTGGCACAAGCCTGCCGACAAGGGCATATTCAGGGAATACTTTTGGGTGCTTTAAGGCACTTGTGAGTGCTCTTGTTTTTTCAAGGTGTAATATAAGGCAATGTGTTTTACAAGCCCCCTTGATCATATATTCTGCATTTACAGTTTATAGCATATCCTAGCTCTAAACAGTAGCTATGAACCAAAACCCCCTTCACACACCTCTCCCTCACTGAGAACTTAATTCCTCAGTGTAGACGCCTTACCCCAACTCTCAATCACGAATCCAACTACTCCCTCCGGCTCTGCCAATTGCTTAGGATCAAACAAAAGTATTGGGCAGTATATGCATCTAATATGTATAACTTAAACAGTTCAAATCACCCATGTATTTAGGGTTTGACAAATTGTTTGGGTCATGTAGAAATACAGATTGACCGATTCCAACAGCCATGAAAAGGACTACTTAAAGAATCCATTAAGTGTCGAGGGTACTTCCCACTACAGTTTCGGCATTGTCAGATTATTAGTAGGCGGATTAGTTAGGATCATACTAACACTGGACCAATGAGCAAGGAGCTACTGCTCTTCCCCGTAACTTCAGTTGTCTTCTACAATATCGAAAAGGATGGGTTCATGGTTATGAATTTCCTTCTTCAGCTGTGAATTGATTCCTGTTATTATGTTTCCAAGCTTGGGGGATTGTTGTAGGGAAGCTCTGAGAGGTCTCCACAGAGGTGAAGAAGTGGGTTCTACCTTTATGATATTATGAGATCTTCGGATTCTCTTCACCTTGAGAAAATGTTTGCGTGGTGAACAGGGGGATCTCTTCAATTTAAGTTTCTGCACTATAATCCTGATTTCTGCAATAATGAACCATTGATCTGCCCATCACGTTATCTGTAATCAGTTGGGGGGTGGGGATTGACACCCCTATACTTTGGTGCTTGCACAGTGGGTAAATAATCTGGGAAAATTGGATGAAATCAGCTTTTTTAATTTTATTTATTGAGTATTTAAAAAGCGCACTGTATAACAAAAAGTGTTTCTAGGCACCACAAGGCAACAAGGGGTAGGGGACAGGGGATATAAAAACAATAGTAACGGTCCTACTAGACTTTGTGATATTCAGATTGTTCAAGTACAGAAACGAAGTGGAGGGGTGTAGAGGAGTGGACCAGGCAAATGTTCAGGGGGCTGCCTGGGGGTTGGGGGGCAAGTGCCAGGGGGATGACAATGGAGGACCAACATATAAGTGAGAGGGAGTAGGGGTGGACCAGGCTCAGGGGGTGCTGGCCAGGGACAGGACCTGAGAGGGCTGTGCTGGTATGGGGGTGCTGGTGAAGACTGGTCAGGGAGAGCCTGGTGCTCTGTGTGACTCATAAGTGATCCAGGCTGCCAGTCATAGTGGCAGGAGTGGGCAATTAGCAAGGGAGAGGGAGGGGGAAGACGGGAGAGAAGAGAGGCATCTTGAGAAGCTTCCAGAACTTAAGGAGGTCTGGCTCAAGTCAGAGAAGGGAAGGGACGCCATTCTAGAGGGAGGCACCTGCCAAAGAGAGGGATCCACCCCCACTCTCTGCTTGGAGAAACATCTGATCTACAGAGCTAGAGGAGCTAGAGGATCGAAGGGCTCTAGCATGGTGGTATTTAGGGAGAGAGAGTTGGATGTAGCATGGTCCTAGGCCCCAGACGGCCTTGTGGATGATGCAGAGGGTCTTGAATTTGATCCTTGCAGCCACCGGGAGCCGAAGGAGAGATTTAAGGGCTGGAGAGATGCAGTCCCTTGGCTTGAGGTCACGGCTAAGTCTTGAAATCCTGTTCTGGATTAGTTGAAGGGGCAAAGAGTGGAAAGAGGTAGATTGAGGAAGAGGCTGTTGCAGTAGCCCAGCCTAGAGAGAACTAGAGCTCTGGAAACATTGAATTTCTGGGGGAAGGTAAGGAATTAGAGAATGCCTCTGAAGAGGTGAAGCTGAAAGTGGACCTTCTTGGCAAGGTCTGTGATGTGAGGGGAGAACCAGAGAGAGGAGTCAAAGATGACACCAAGGTTTGTTGTCTCACTAGATGGTGAAGGGAAGGAGCAGGGACCCCTGCTCCAATGAGAAGGATCCTGGTCTTACTGGCATTAAGACAGAAATCATTAGCCGTCGACCATGGCTGAATGGCAGCCAGACAATCAGGAATGAGAGAGGAGGAAGAGAAGGGAAGCTTGAAGGAGGCTGAGTGTCATCAGCATAACACTGGAAATGAGAAGAGAAGGAGGAAATCAAGTGGGCCAGAGGGGTAAGGTAAATGTTGAAGAGCCACAGTGAAGGGATAGAGCCCTGTGGGGTGCCGCAGATAGAGAAAGAGGTGGAGGAGAGGAGGGGGCCCAGTTGCACCTGGGAAAATCGAGAAGAAAGGAAGGAGGTCAACCAATCCAGAGCAAGATCTGTGATACCAAGGGTGTTGTGGAGCCGCATTAAAACAGTGGCATTATTGACTGTGTCAAAGGCAAAGGAGGGATCAAGGAGGATGAGAACAGAAGGAGAGATGGAATCAAGGTTTGGGAGCAGGTCTTTACGGGTGTTCAGGAGAGCAGTTTCCATGCCTTTGGATGCTCTGAAGCCAGACTGGTGGTCATGGGGCCAACCAACAGATTCAGTGTGGTGGGACAGTTGAGAGATGTCCAACTTCTCCAAGAGGTTGCCCAGGAAGGGGGTAGTGGAGATAGGGCAATAGTTAGCAGGGCAGGAGGGAACGGCAACCAGCTTTTTTTAGGAGAGGGTGAAGAAGGGATTGCTTGAGGGAAAGTGGGAAGGAGCCAGTGGCAAAGGAATGGTTACAGAAATCGGGAAAGGCAGGGGCAAGAGAGATGTTGTCCATGATAGTTCTGGAGGAGCAGGGAAGCACCTGTTTAGAGGAGACTTTCATAGAGCAACCAGCTTTAGAGACCTCGCCCGGTGTTATGGGTGAGAAGGAGGCGAGAATAGGGGAGGGAGATTGGAGGGCCAAGCGAGGCCTGTGGGCAGGTGGGGGAGTAGAAGATGACGGTAGAGGGGAGTGAGGACAGGATGTTCTGGGTTTTAGTTGTGAAATGAGAGGCCAGTGCATTACAGACGGCCATGGATGAAAGAGGAGAGGTGGAGACTGCAGTAGGATTGGCGTGTTCCTTGACGATTTTGAAGAGTTCAGCAGTATTGTTGGTGGCCCCAGAGATGCAAGCTTGGATAAGGGCACTTTTCTTGGAGTGGATGGAGAGACGGTATTGCCTTTGGAGCAGGCGGCAGGCCAGTTTGTTAGAGGATGCGTTTGAGGTCTGCCACTTCCATTCAGCAACTCTGCACTTGCGTTTCAGAGAGAATAGGTCAGAATTGCACCAGTTGTTGTATTTGGAGGAAGGCTCCATACGGATCCTCATGACAGGGGCAAGGGTAACAAGGGCGTTGGAGATGGACAGGTGAAGGTTAGCAAAGTCTGTGTCAGTGGGAGAGTCAATAGCTGGGGCTGAAGGGGTGATGAAAGTGGTGGCAAAAGCAGCAACTGACACTTCAGTGATCGATTTGCACTGTAACTGACCTCTGTCTCTGGCTAAACATAGAATCGGACAGTTCAATAATCATGCTATGATGGGATGCGGGGGGGGGGGGGGCACACTGAGATTGCTTTTTTACCAGAGCATGATGTGTTCTCTACAAAACAAACATGGCAGAGAAGCAATAGGGCCCAAAAAGATCTTGCAGCAACATCTCGATCATGGTCTCCATAGTTGTTGATGTTGTAGATTCAGTCATCCTCAGAAAGCAAATATTATTTTGCCGAGAGCGACTTTCAAAAGCCTTGTTTTTATCTCTGACATTTTTCAATGCACTCTGCATGACTTGCAGTTTAGCCGATATCGATGTTGAGGCATCTTCAACAATGGAGGTTTGTTTTTTGCTTCATTCAGTCTGGCACTTTGTTTATCCAACCTAGCCTTCAGATGGTCTACGTTGCAAGTTAGTGAATTGATTTTTGTGTCCAGTTTAGTTATGCCAGATTGGAGATGCAGTAGCATGTTCTGAATTTCCAAGTCATTCTGAGGATCTGCATCATGTACAGCCTCGGGCTAATCTTGCCCTTTTGCCTGCGTCCTTGGTTCTGGGTGCATTTCTGGAACAGCCCCTGAATTGAAGGACAGTTTATGTTGCTGCTTATGATGCTTCCTCATGTTGGTGCCTACCACCCGCTTTCACACTATTCAAATTGTGATATAAACAAACCTAAAAGGGTTCAATGAAGGGAAAAAGAGTGATTTGAGAGCTGTTTTTTAATGTAATTCATACAATAGCAGATGTGCTGTAGGTCTGGATTACTTATGTCAGGAGTGATGTTTGTCCCACCAGCACATCTGTAGCAGATCTAGACAGTGAGATCATCCTCAGAGTATGGGTGTCAGCTATGAATAATTCAACTCTGTCCAAGGGGCGATCTCAAAACACCTGTTAGAAACCTGGGAATATGCTGGAGCTCAAACGAACAGCATTAGCCAACAAAGGCCAATACCAAGACACAGTGTATACATTAGCAAACAAAATCTGTTATAACAAAGTATTGATAGACAACATATTTAGTGTGCATCAAAATATAATATTGAGCAAAAGGGAACAGAGAATAACACAAGAAATGTGTGGCTCTACAGAAAACCGATATTTACATAAATAAATATTCAAGGCACATGAAAATGAAACTCAGAAATATCAGCTTAAAAGAGCAATTAAATATGTGAATGACAAGTATTTAAAATACAAAAAACAACGAAGGGGCACAACCGAACATCAAACAGCACAATAAACATCTGGTCTTACAATAAGAAATGTTTACATAAACAGTCTTTATCAGGGGATTCACAAAAAATCCATGGAAAAAGGCATTAATGCATCAAATATTAAGAGGAATGGGAAGGAAGAAATGATAGGAAGAAGGCAAAATGTACCCGTTTCGGGGTCTGTTTTAGTGGCCTGATAAGAAAATCTGTAATTTCCATCATGAAACCATCCTAAACATTAGGAGGTAACGGCCCTTTCCAACTAAAGAGCATCTCAATTCGAATCAACCTCAAGGTAATATCATATATGGGAAATGTCACACTGAATAACAGATTCTCTATGTTTAAGATCAAACGCAATTTTGCGGGGGTGTGGCTGGCTGTTTAAAAGATGGCTGCCTAACTTGAGAACTCCATTTGAAGGGACCATTCAACATGAAATAATATTGATTCCAGCCTCCTCGACTGCTTGAAATGTGACCGAAGCTGAGAGAGTGATCATGTAGCCAGCCATCAGCTTCTGCAAAGAAATATGTGCATTCTGTATAATTGCAGGGAAGTTGTGATGCACGCCAGAAGGGAAGTGACAAACTCTCAACATGGCTGTTAGGCAGCGTGGTAGATTACAATGTACTTTTTACAGCTGGAGCATAATACAAAAGCAGACGGTAATTAGCCCTCATTCTGCAAGGGGACTCGAAAGCCTGCCGTGCTTCGATGCATTCCCTTATTTGTGCTAATGTTCACCTCCCGTGGAACAAAGCTTCGCAGAAGTGGTTCAGTGCGTGCATTAAAGGATTCTTTTGAGGGCGGTGCTAAGACCACTCAATCGAGCAGAAAGTAGATTCCCATAAATGTTTATAGACACAGTCTGACACCCAGGAGAGCTAGTAAGCTAGCATCAAAACTCCCCAGAGAATCTATTAGTAGATGCAGTCTACATTGTGATTCTCCAATGTCCCTTGCAGTGATTATTTTACCATATGTTTTTGAGAGTCCAAATATTCAAACCACAGTGGCAACTATTGTCTGTCTGGGCACTAAGATCCATATCTCCAAATTATATTTGCAAAATACAAATAATCATATAGAAATAGTTTGTGGAAAGCAACTGCTGGTTATGTAATGCCTTTCATACATAGAAGATGGCGGGTTTTGGCATGCAACCTATTAAAGGTTATTCATGCAAGTTGTTTTTTTCTTGACCCGCCAAAGAATTTGAATAACTTGGCTATAGATCACTCATCGCATGATATCACACAGTATGGTGGACTACCACCTGTGCAGTTGCAAAACAGCCTTACCACAATTCTAGAAGAACGTACTTTTATTAAACAATTTGTGAAGCCAGTGGAAGTTCACATCACAGAGATTCGGGAGACATTAAGAGAATAAGCACAGTGCTGAAAACCCTCAAATGTTGAGTATCGATGTGGAAGACTGTGCTTCATCTCTAGAGGAGCATATGGAAGGCATTGAACACCTTCAAGTGAGGGTCCAAGAGGTGGAGTTGGCACAAACAGATGCTGAAGATCGAAAGAGACAGAATACTCTTCAGTTTGAAAGAATGGATACTGAGAGCCCGACCGCTCACATTCGTACCCACGTAAGAAGTGAAACGTGCACACCACATTCAACCCAGACAAAACACTAACTGCGCTGGTCTCAGAGCGCTTATAATTTGTACCCTCAGACATCAGAACACTAAATTGATATTACAGTCAGTGAACAGAAGGTGGACAGTCCAATATGGCTTGCTAGAATGTTGATTACTGACACTGAGGGAACGACTAGAGAATTTACAGAACCTGAAGATTTTGCTAGATACATGACGATTTTAGCACTGGAAGAAATGGACATTGCAAACTCTAAAATCCAGGATAACAAATCTCTCTATGCTAAGGACCCTCCCTCTAAGGGAAATTGCCATAGCTTATTCAAAGATCATAGAACCAACCCAAATAGAGAAATAGGACCCTCGAAGAAAGGTTGCGTCTCGGCACAAGATGCGACACAAAGAGATAAAGCCAGATCTCCATTTAACAACCCTGTCTCATAATGGTATGACTTTAGCTCTGACTCTTAGATCTTTGCATAACGCTAATTTGGTATCAATGGAAAAATATACAATACTTATGCATTGCATGGCAGACATATGTGATGGTATTCTGGAAATCTGTATATGGCTTCACAGACTCGCTTCTGATGCCACTATTATAATGATGTCACGTGTATTTACACAGCCCATACTTCCATGAAGCAGATAACCATTGTTTGGGACTTCAATGGAGCCACTGAGGACAACATTATGCCTTTGTCCTAATAATAAAGTGGTGGAGAATGATTTCATAAAGTGATGTATTACAACTGCAGAGAAGTTTATTTTTTGCTTTTTTATTCTTAGATTCAGAAGCTTAATTTCACAGGCCACTGTAGCGCCTTTATGATATTTTGCATCATATATCCTCCTACAGCATATTGATGTTTATTTGCTAAATAATGAGTATTGGGATATTATGCACTCGCTTAGCTGTGCCATTGAAGGAGAGCTATGGTTGGAGGGTTCTTGCCTAGATTTGCAACCCTTTTACGATACTCTTAGTAATTGTGCCCAATTTCTCACCTGAGTACGATTTGAGAATCATATCTTTAAATGAGCATTTGAAATGCCAACAGTTGTGGCTTTTGTGTAGGCATGGGAGAGGCATTTGCCAGGCAATGCCGTAGCAGTACTAACAGACTATTGATGATAGCAGATTGTGAAAAACCCAAGGGATTTTCCCTACCAACCCCCTTGGTATCCTCTTCAGGGATGGCTAGGGAGGGGTTATTGCTGTTGAGTCCTGACCTTGGAGTGCACTAGAGAGGGAGGAGGAGCCCCACAATGAGACATGGTGTCCCCCTTTCCTTAACACCTCCCTACCCGACATTCCCTCTTCTACCAAACGCCATTTTGAATCCTATACCGTTTCCCCCTTCCCAATTCCAACAGGTACCAATACAAAAGGAAGGCATAGGAGAACACATATATAATCCCATGTTTTACATCACCAAGATTGTTCCCCTTCTCCTAACAGTATTTTTTATAATTTTTCTACGACCACTCGGAAACACTACAACTCCCATAATTCCTCCCACTGTTTCCCAAAACCACTGGGACGAAGAACAGGCAAACTGGAGCTATGAAGATTACCCATAGGAACCAATGTACCATGTATTCCTATGGGTAGTCTTCATCTTGCTCTATTAACCAGGCCAGGCAGTCAGGCAGGGCTTGACAACCACTCACACCTGGCTCCTGTTAATTCTCCCAGCCAGTATAAAGAGCGGAGCACACAGGCACACTTTGAGCAAACTGGGAATGTTGGAGAAAGCACAGAGGCAGAAGGAAGGAACTACAGCTGGAGGAACCCTGGAAGGCCTGGAGGAAGAAGGACTGCCACAATACTGAGCCTGTGAGTACAGAGTATCCAGGGAGCCAAACCAGGGGCAGCTGGGGTTACCTGGCAGTCCCCAGGCCAGAGCTCATCCCCTGGGTCAGCTACTAAAGCCCAGGCCTTGGAGGGTAGGTGGTGAGACCCTGAGCTGCTCAGGAAACATCCTATTTAAAACCTGCAGATCCCAAATCCACCATAATGCTATTTTAGGGGAGCTGGCAAAGTGGGAGCGAAATAAGAACATTGCATTGTGGTACTTCAAGTCCAGAGACATTTTTTGTGGTTGAACTTTTGAGCAAGACGATGCACGAGAAGGAGCAGTTCTTCCAGGGCGACTAGGCAGAGCAGAGCGACAGGTTGAGGACAGAACAGAGGTACGGAGAAAACTTGGACGCCCCAGCGAGAGATTTTTACATCCAAAGTGCCTTGTAGGTTGCACAAGGAAGCCCAGGTTGAGGCCCAGTCTCAGACAAGGGAAGCCTAAGAGGCCTAGTGGAAAACTGTGAACTTTCTGTGCAAAACGAGAGGGTCAGAGTCTGGCTGAGGAAGACCCAAGTGTAAAGTAAAAGAAGAGTCCAGGCCCGGGTGAGGGAGACCCGTGTGAGAAGCTAAAAGAGGGAACCGAGCCCGAGGGAGACCCAGGAGAAGTTAAGTGAACTTCTTGTGCAAAGCAAGAAGGTCTGAGCCCGGCTGAGGGAGACCCAAGTGCAAAGTAAAAGGAGGGTCTGAGCCCGATCGAGGGAGACCCATGAGACCTCTGTTGTGTTTTAAAGATACCAGTCACCATACCAGGGAACGGCAGAGTTGGAGAGGTGCAGCATCAGTTGTGGTATCAGTCTTGACTTCAGGATCAAAGCCTCGAAAGAAGAAAACAAACTAATACAACTGGTGAGTTGCTGAAAGTAATGAAAGTCTGGTCTGTGTTAAATGAAACTTGACAGCAACAGTATCTGTCATGATCTCTGCTTCCAAAAGATCAGGACTTGCCCGACTCCCTTGGAAGCAGACCCATAACCCCGGTTCCGAGTGCCAGCCAGTCCCAATTGGGACCTTTTGGACCCTGTCCTGGCGCCAGTGGCACCAGGCTCATAAAGATGCCCAGTCCCAGCGCTGGAAGCGCCGGGCTCATAATGCTTGGGTGGACTTACCTGCAGCAGACCATGCTGCTTACTTACCTGCCAGTTGAACCCCTGATCCTCTTCTGTTTGGGACTACTTTTCCTGTTGGGTGGGGCAGGAGCCACTCCCTAGGTTCAGAACACTGGAACTCTTCTGGAAAGCAGGAACTCTTTTCTTAGGCGTGGCTGTGGAAGGAGACACCTAAGCACTACAGGAGGCTATTTAAACCACACCCGATAGATGAATTTTGCTTTGCGTTATTCTGCATTCTCTGCAGCAGAACGCTCATCGTGTCTTCTGCTTCTGATCCTGGGCCTAAGGGAACAAAGGCTTACCATCCTGGAATCCAGTCTTCAGCAGCACCTGTAAAGACAAAGAAAGAACAGGTTAGCACTACGGTCTTCAGTGGCAGCGCATCTCTTACCTGGTCCATCGGCTGTCACCAATGCCTCGCGCTGCATTCCGGCATCTGAAAGACAAAGGCTTACCTACTCTTCGCATGCTCCGGAGGTCTTCGCACTGCATTCCGGCATCTGAAAGACAAAAGCTTACCAGCTCTTCGCACGCTCCGTAGGCCTTCGGCTCTGCATCCTGCATCTGAAAGACAAAAGAAGGTGCGTTTAAAGACATTGGGCAACTTTATTACTCACGTGCCATTACTCCTTCCCACGCCGAATCCAGTGGGTATTCCAGCACCCTTCAGCTTCTCTAAAGCTCCGAACTTGTACCTGCAAGATAAAAGGGACAGTTAGTGCGCATCGTGAAGCAGGCTACAAGCGCTTACTTACGTGCTTCCAGGCGCTTCTATTCCTCACGCGGGTTCGATCCTCAACTCTCATCAGCCCGCCATCCGCCATCGCCGGAACCCTGCAAAACAAGAGATATCATTACAAAAGACTTTTAAGACATTTGAAGTGCCCAGAACTTACCGTTCGTGCAGTTAACGACGGACAGCAGTCCTCTGAGGTCAAGAGGCCTGCACCCTTATCCAGTGAAGAAACTGGTTACGGCACCCTGCCCCGAGGCAGATGGAGAGCTCAGCGTTCACTTACCTAAGGTGAGGGTGTTAACCTTTGGGGTTCTACAGGAGAAGAGAAAGGAAAGAGGAGAGAGGCACCCAATAACCCCAGTTCATTAATCCCATATTTTCTATCTGCAGACATTTTACTCTTCGAGTCAGATATACAGTGCACAGAGGTCCAGCCCAAAGAGCCAACCGTGTGTTACACATCACCTTTGAAGATACGGCATTCACCCAGTCAAGACCGGCGCCTCTGCGGGAATCAGGTGAGCGTTACAGTATCGCACGAATGAAGGTTGCGCGTGTGTCAATAAGACGCGAGAGAAAGAAAATAATTTGGTTTGATCCCAGCAGAGGGAGACCTGGATGTGAGAGATCTCTTTGAACTGTTAGGTTTGATCCATGCAAAGGGAAACCTGGATGTGAGAGATATCTTTGAACTTTGAAATAAGTACTGTGCTCGAAACTACATTTACCAAGAGGTCTTGGTGTAGGAGAGAAAAAGTGACATTTGAGGAAACAAGGTCAAAGTGGTCATGCCCAGTTAAGTGCAAAAGTATTTCAGTTTGGAAAGTCTTCGGCAGCGGAAGGAAATTGAAAGGAGGCTTAAGCGTGATGAAGGGAAGCCTATGAAAGTGTGATTGAAGATTGGAGAGGGGAACCCCTATAAATTGTGATTGAAATGTTTAAGCCTGGCGGAGGGAGACCTGTACTGAATCGCAGTATGCAGAAGGAGGCAAACTTTTGTTGGACTGTATTGAAAGCTAAAAGGTTATCTGGACTGGAATGAAAGAAAGTTGAGAGATGCAGTGGATAAACTGTTGACTTTTCGTGGAAGGCCAAGTGGGCCCTGGTCCACGAAACAAACTACATCATTGTGTCCAAAGCCAGAGTGTGCCACCTTACCCCGTGCTACAAAATGTGGGGAAGGGAGTTTGCTCAGCCATACTGACATTTCTTTTGAACACTGATATTCCTTTTTGCATTACACATTCCCTTTGCACATTTATTGTATTAGAAAGAGGGAAGGCATTAGGTTTACTGATTAGGTTTATTAGTATAGGTCATTTTATTTTGACTAAGGACTGACTTGCACTGTATTTTCTTTTTTGCTTGATGGTCGATAGTACTCCCATCTTAGTTAAAGGGCAAGATAGGAGTTTTCCAACCCCTTTTAAATGATCAATAAAGGTTTTGAAACTTGCAGCTCTTGTGTCATTGTATACTTGTGATACCATGCCTTCATCACAAGCTTCACAATGGTGTGAGAACCTGGGCATATAAATACAGTTCCTGGCAAATGCCAATTATACGCAAGCCAAAACTATTAGCTTTGCCAATGCTTGTGTTTAACAAGATTAAGCGAAGGGCATGCATAGTGCTTATAAATCGAGTAGCTGATGGCAGACCTAGTTAAAACATTTTATTATACCAGTAGCGCATTGTAGTGGTGGGCCCCTGAATCACATCAACCAAAGCGGGCCCACCACTTGAAGAACGATTACACGTTTTGTACATAAAGCAAGTTTATTGTACACATTTTCGGCAAGCAGTTAGATGGTGTTGCAGGACCAAACTAACCCAGGTATCAACAAACCACTTCAGTTGACATTTCATATACATTTATGCAACAATTAAAACAATCCCAGATAATTTAATACAATCCACTGCTCACATGTGATTGGACAACAGCCTCTTCAAAGAAATCCCATCTTTCTCCAATTCCTACGTTTTCATTGCTAGCACTTATAATAACAAACATCTTCAGCTCATGTGTAGAACACACCCCTTCTTAGGATTCGTCCGTGGTGGGTCATGACATCATCATTCAGTTAAATATTTTGTATGCAAACATAATTGTCATGGCCACAGGCCCCAGAACACAAAAACCACATCATCTAGTGATGGGGCAATGGGTCACTTGATTCACTTATGTCCCTTTGGGACCCATAAACACAGGGGCCCTGGCTGGACTCAGGTACGTGGATCGATACTCCACCGGATCCCAAAATAGTTGAAGGAGAACCAGAATACGAAGTTAAAAGGATCCTAGACTCTAAGATGGTCTGGTCCAAGTCATACTACCTTATAGACTGGAAAGGTTATGGACCCCAAGATCGGACCTTGGAACCCAGTGAGCATGTCCACGCTCCATGATTAATCAGGCAGTTCCACCGCAATAATCCCACAAAACCAGGGCCAGGGGGGAAACCACCCATGAGAGGGGCCTTGAGGGGGAGTGCTGTCATGGCCACAGGCCCCAAAACACAAAAGCCACACCATATAGTGATGGGGGCAATGTGTCACTTGACTCACTTATGTCCCTTTGGGACCCATAAACATAGGGGCCCTGGCTGGACTCAGTCCTGGTGCCTTTGGCACCAGGCCCACATAGAGATTTGCTTTTACTTTATTTCAGTGCAGGAGTGCTTTTATTTTACAAGAACTTTCCAGAAACTGAAAGCCTTTATTCCAGAGAACATCCTCATGTGCTGACTCATCAGGTGTGGCTCCCTAGGCCTGTCTTCATGTGCTGACTCATCAGGTACGGGAGGGTGTGGCAGGCAGGCTGAACCTGGTGGGTGTGGCTTCAGAAGCTCAGCTATATAAGCTGCTCCATCCTTAAGGCCGGTGCTTCGCGTTACTGTGCACTCGTGTGCAACGTGATGCTCACCGCCGCTTGGACCAGTTTACTTACCTTTGAAACCAGGCGTTCTCCTGCATACTCACCTCCAGGAAACCGGTGCTTCATCACTTCATCTGCAGACTCATCTTCTGACATCCAGTGATCTTGAGCCGGACGCCGCAGCACTGCACTCCACATCCACGAACTCGGAACCTGTGAAGAAGAAGAAAGACAAGATTAGAACATCCGTCCTAAGGCCACACCGCATTTGAACCCTGCGCGCCCCCTAGTTAACAAATTACCATCTATTGTACCGTTGCAGCTTTGTTCCTCATTCCCGCCGGCTGCCGCCTCGAGCTCTGCAGCTTCTGCCAGGCCGGCAACATCACCTGCAAGGGAAGAAAGCAAAAGAGCAAACATCAAAAGTGGAACGGACAGCAATACAAGACAACAAACTTTACAATGCAAAAAAAAACAGACGAGGAAAGACAAAGTCAAACAGGAACACTTACCTGAAGTATACTGGCTTAGTCGCAGCAGGACTCGACTACCACGTGCAAGGGACCAGTGAAGGAACTCGGTCCAAATCATACAAGCGCCCCTGCCAGAAGCAGCAGGATGGAGTGCTCGCCAATACTAATCAACAGGTGAGCTTTCTAGGGACAGCACATCCCATGGGTACCACGGTTTGGGAGAAGGGGTCTGGAAGGGGATCAGGAGCACAATTGGCATACTCACGCCCCCTATTCTCCATGCAGGAGCAGTCCCGAGCAGCATCACCTATTACCACCAGTCACCACATAAGTGCAGAGGGCGAAGTCAGACCCGAGCGACCTCACCCCCGGGAGGGCTGCAACTGTCCCCCAATGCCTCTGCAGAGACCAGGTGAGCGTAACAATAATTCATTACTAGCAATAACTGGTCTAAGTCCTTTTAACCTTAATGTTTAATTGCACATAGATTGTGTAAATATTTCAAGCGATATGAGGAAGGCTGGGCAAGTAATTTCTCTTTGAGTTAGCGATGCTACCTCATTCCACATGTCTTTGGTTTCATTGGAAAATTCTAATCTAAAAAGACGCTGCTTTATCACACATAGTACATCTGAAAATACCATTGAAACTCCTGGTTTTTCCATTAGTTAGCCTTGGGTATTGACTCACCCCATGTTTTACTGCTAGCCACAGCAAATAGTCATGCTCCCATACATAAGGAGATTACCTCTGTTGTCTGCAATATTTATCAAACCGTAAAACTCATGGCCAGTTTCTGCAGCTGTGCTGACCGTGAAGGTTGTGAAGTTACTTATTCACCCATCCCCTGGCTTCTAAAGCCTCACAGCATCAGTTACATAACAGTCAAAGTTTACCTTGCAAACAATCCCGACTACCGTGTTTGATTCTTTTGTAACAAAAAAAAGCCCACTATATTGAGATTCATGAATTCCCTATTTGTTTGTATTAATGTGCATGTATGTTTTTACATTTTGGTGGGTTTAACATGTTATCCTTCTGCGTGCTTGCAAGCTAATATGTACCAATTCTAGACAAACAGTAACACTAAAGTAACATATCCTATCCATAAATAACTACACTTGGATACATCTGAATTGCAACATTGCGGCCAGTTCGTTGCCACCCCCGGTCATCAATACGGCACGTGCAACATGAACCCCTCGTAATCATGGGGACCCTTCCTGACCACCCCAAAAGTGTTTACATCTTCAATTAGGTTTATTAACTCTCAGAAGATCGCTTTTTGCGGGGAATTATAATTGGTATTTATAACACGCTTAATACCCAGAGGTTTCTAAGCGCAGACCCGGGGATCGAACCTGTATTGCTCTGCATCGTCTTGCTTCCAAGGCAAGCAAGTTACTCCTGAGCTATCCTCAGGCAGGTACTTCAAGTCCAAACTTTGATGGTAAGGTATTTTGTGTAGGGAGTGGCAGGGAGTGGGTTGGGATGGCCATAGGGATTAGCATGGCCATGGGCAGTCAATGGGTGGGTAAATAATCCAACTACACCTGCAAGCTTTGTATCCCTCCTAATATGCCATTTCTCCCTAGATGTTCTCTAATGCAATAGTTTTGGCTTATAGGTGGCGTTTTAGCAGCACCTAATAGCAAAACTAACAAAAATGGGCTTAACTGTTTCCTTAAATGCTCACAAATGATAACACTTATCAGCAAGATGTAGACCTAATACAGGAGACACATCTGACACCTAAACAATCTAACAAATTAAAGAAAAATTGGATTAGAAGTGTATACCACAATTCCATATCGAAAGATATAAAGTTTGAGGTTGTAATATTTCTCAGAAAATGCTTACATTACAGGGTTTCCAAGTCATGGAGGGATGGTGAGGGTATATAGATTCTTATTAGATTACATCTTAGGAAAAGGACATTACTTGAAGGTTTAGCCTATGCCTAAATATAGACAAAAAACGGCATGCGTCTCATAAATAAGTAGAGTTTTAGAAGAATTTTCTTACGCCCCCATTCTGATTGGAGGAGTTTGGAATTTCAACATGAATCCTGTCTTAGATTAATCTGTTCGCCCTTATTTCTCGCATATTTGAGAGAACGAGAGAGAAACCTATTTGCACCCACGGAAGGGCGCTCTGCCAATCAGCTGGCTGGAAGCGCAGCTGTGTACTGCTAGTGTCCCGCCCTCATTCTCCAATCACCACTGCCGCTACCGCAGGCACCGCAATCTTCATTTACTCGATGGCTTTGCAGCGCCTCCCTGAACCCACCATCGCTCCACCTCACGCATCGGGCCCTCAAAAACATCACATACACCATCCCCAAACCCATAGGCGTTGCTAGGGGGGGCTAAGGGGGCTATAGCCCCTGATCTTCCGGTTGTAGCCCCGGATAGAATCTCAGGAGCTACAACCAAAAGGCTAGCTAGACCCCAGTCCCAACAGTTCCAACATCAGCGTAGCCCCGGGTCTTTTCCAGACCTAGCAACACCTCTGCCCAAACCCCTACCCACTCACCTGGTGTAATAAAGCTTTCTGCTCTTATTGTGGTGCTACAACCCTATCCTCGGCACGTGCCATATCAATAGAAAGCGGCCTGTGTCCCTACTTCTTTGTCCATTGAAGATTGGGCTTGCCACTACTCATGTAGCCAGTCTTACATTATAAATTTAAAAATCAAACTATCTAATTAGCTATCACCCCCAGGGGTCTGGGGGGCGTACCAGGGCAGGTAACAGCACTGGGCCCTTGCCAAGTCCACGATTGACTCCGGCCTGCCTAGGCTCAGGCTGGCGAGCCA
Source organism: Ambystoma mexicanum (assembly GCF_040938575.1). NCBI lineage: Eukaryota > Metazoa > Chordata > Amphibia > Caudata > Ambystomatidae > Ambystoma > Ambystoma mexicanum. Next base: position 578,931,422 of record NC_090927.1, on the reverse strand, counting down.
ATACTGGCACTGGAACGCCCACGATGTGGGGCGTTTGCTATATTGCATCCAAAAGAGAGTGATAGTATGTTACTATCACATGTACATGGTATGGCTACGAGAACAGGGGATATTATTTCCGCACATGCAAATCTTCCATAAAAATACTGCATGTGGGCATCACTGATCAAAACCGGTTCTGATTGACCTTGCTTTGCATATACTCAGACCCCGTAGGGCTAAATGGAAAATGAATGTTGGTCTTTTTAAATTTCCAAAGGAAAAATTATGCTTGTTACTGTCCACTCAGGAGTTTATTCTGTCTTAATGAAAATTCTTCATGTGAGGCAGACACTTTATGGGCACCCGGGGAGACATTTATAAGAGATTCAATGAACCAAAAGGCCTAAAAGAGATAAACTACAATATAAAGCAACTTCACTTAGAGCTAGAAATTAGAAAAACTCACTAAATGTAGAAACAAGTAACCTTTCCATACTACAGAAAATGATTATCTTTCTGAAGGCAGCTGAACTTTCGCTATTTTATTTGAAACAACACAAATATGAACAGGGAGAAAAAAGTATATTTGCAGTTCAGTTACTACAATGAGAAAGCATGTTGGGAATTCCACTGATTTAGACAACTTCTGGTTCTTCTAGCACCTACCGGGGATAATGATAATGATATGATATGGTATTTATAACGCGCCTATACACAGGTGTTTCAAGGCGCGACGAGGCAGGGAGGGGGAATAAAGGGAGAACAGACAACGATCCTACTAGGCCAGGTGTCATTCAGATCACGCAAGTGCGTGGGAAGGGGGGGAATAGTGCAGTACAAGGTAATAGATAATAACAATAAGTAAAAGTAACGGCCAGAAATGACAAGTGCAAAGGTAAGTGCAGACATCAGGTGTCAAGTGCTGGTAGGGGGGGACTGTAGGGATACAGAAACAGTCCCCAAGTGCGGGGGTTGCCGGCAGGCAGTGCAGTGTGTGAGACTGGCGGGGGAGAGACTTGGGCCCGAGCTCAGAGGGTGTCCAGGTAACCAGTGCAGTTCAGGTTACAGCCAGGAGGTCAGCAGGGGAGAGAAGGAGAAAAAGCAGAAGCAAAGAGAAAGGTTTTGAGGTGCTTCCAGAACCAGAGAGGGTTTTCCTCAAGAAGGGAGAAATAAATGAGGAGTTAATACACTTGTAAATGCCAAAATCAACACAATGTCATCATTTCTAAATATTATTCAATTATTCATGCTTGATGACACTCATGGAGCCTTGTAGGTGCACTGATTATTTATTTTATTTGTATTTATCGTTTGCTTGTTAGTAGTAAATACTATTTCAAAGCGCCCACAGGGAGGGGACAAGTGGTTGTGAAACAATTAAACAATTAATATAATTAGATACATAAAGAAATATTAAATACGTTCGGTCGGGGGGGAGACAAAACTACTATGCCTTGTGAGTGTTCAGAATATGGAAGTGCAGAAGGGAGGGGGAATGGGATGGGTGCTGAGGAGCTCATGGGTGTGCAACAGGGGAAGTTCAATGAAGGGTAAGTGCTAGACTCCAGGGAGGAGGATGAGCCGAGGCAAGTGCTGAGGACAGACAGAAGCTGGAAGCGGTTCAGTGTGGGAGGTCAGGGCCCCGAGGATGCATAAGGGCCCTGCACACCAACAATCAACTGTGAGATTAGCAGAGGAGAGTGGAGAGGAGGGGGGAGAAGGGGATAAAGAGGAAAGTCTTGAGGAGCTTCTGGAATTTAAGAAAGGCCTGCTCAAGTCGAAGAGGGAGGGGCAGGCTTTTCCCTTGAAAGGAGCCCGATGAGGAAAGCAAACGGCCTCCTGCCCTCTGTTTAGCAAAATGCTTTACACACAAAGAGTTGGTGCCAGAGGAGTGCAGGGGTCTAGCAGGGGAATATCTACTAAGAGAGAGTTGCAGATAGTGTGGTCCTCAGCTCCAGGCAACCTTGTGGATGATACAGTGGGATTTGAATTTAATACGTAAAGCAACCGGGAGGCAGTGAAGACCTTTTAAGAGAGGAGAGATGCAGTCCCTGGGCTTGAGGCCAAGAATAAGTCTTGCTGCCCTATTCTGGATTAGCTGGAGAGGTCGCAGAGTGGAACAAGGTAGATTCAGGAGGAGGCTATTGCAATAGTAAAGACTAACGAGAACCAGGGCTCTTGTAACATTGAGCTTCTGGGGGAAAGTGAGAAAAGGTAGAATTCCTTTGAGAAGAAAGAGAAGAAAGCAGGACTTCTTAGCAATGTCCTGAGTGTGAGGGAAGACGGAAAGAGAGGACTCGAAGATGACTCTAAGGTTTCTGGTTTTAGAAGAGGCAGCAGCGGGAGAACCCACGGAGTAAGGCCAGAGTGAAGGGAAGAAGTCGGGGGCAGGGGTCCCAATGGGAAGAATCTCTGTTTTGCTGGCATTGAGGCAGAGATCATTGGAAGTGCACCAGGCCTAGATGGCAGAAAGGCAGTCAGGGATGATGGAAGGTTCAAAACCCCTGACTGGATTGTTGCCTTAAGTATACTCTGCTATTTGTTTCTTGTCTGTATTGTCTGTCGAGCGCTCTGAGGCCTGAGGGTGAGTTGGCGCCTTACAAAAATATATTAGAATCGAAGAATAGAATACAAGGGGGTCAGCATTAAGTTTGAAGAAGAGTTGTGTGTTGTCAGCATAACACCGGAAGTTGGGGGAGAAAGTGGAGATGAGGAAAGTGTGTAACAAGGCTGTTCAAGATGTCCTCAGTTTTGAAAAGTTCAGCTGTGTTGTTAGATGCGCTGGATACCCGTGCCTAAATCTGGACCCTTTTCCTGGCACAGATAGAGAGTCTGTATTGCCTTTGGAGCAGGAGGCAAGCCAGTTTGTCAGAGGGGGTGCTTGTGGATTGCCACTTCCATTCCACAGCTCTGCACTTTCGTTTCAGGGCTGCAAGTTCGGAGTCATACCAGGTGTTGCGCTTAGAGGCAGATTTCAAGCGGATCCTCATGACTGGGGCAAGAATGTCAAGGGTGTTGGTAATGGACAGGTGAAAGTTGATTAGAGCAGTGTTGGTGGTAGAGTCATAGTTGTTGGGCCACGAAGTGAAGGCAGCAGCTGACACTTGTTTCATCAGGTGGATGTTTGTGAACGAGGTTGGCAGGGCTTTTGGAGGTGAGATCACAGTGTCATAGGGAACCAGGTGGGAGGTGAGAAGGGAGTGGTCTGACCAAGAGATCGGGGTGATCATGGGAGATGGGAGAGGGAGGTCAGAGTGTATGAGGGCGTACAGATCGTGTCCAGCAGAGTGTGTTAGACCAGAAGGGAGTGTGAAGAGGGATATAGGGGTGCAGAGGTCGATGAAAAGAGTAGATGCTGAACCAAGGGAGTCAAATTGAATGTTAAAGTCACCCAAGAGCAGCAGGTTGGAGGAGGTAGAGAGTTAAGAGGAACAGAAATCAGCCCATTCAGAGAGGAACAGAGGGAGGTAGTGCCTGGAGGCTGGTACATGGTAGCAATGGTCAGGATGGAGGAAGCAGAAATAACCAGCTTGCAAACCAGGCTCTCAAAGGAAGAGTAGAACATAGTGGGTAAGATGGAGGAGGGAACCCACTCCGGAAAGATTAAGGCAACCGTCAGTACGGTGAGGTTGTGGCTTGGAAATGATCTTAAAGCCATCAGAAAGGAGGGAGTCAAAAGCAGTGACTGAGCTGGTATTGAACTATGTCTCAGTAAGAGCGAGAATGTCAAGATCAGTGTCTTCAAGTAGGAGGCAGATGTCAGCAGAGTGTTTGTTTTCTGAGCGAGCATTAAGAGTCGCCAGGTGGAGGCGGTGACTACCTTTGAAGGTTTTCTGAGGTGGAGTACAGGGACATGATACTTCAGTGAGTGGGGAGCAGAGGGGGAACTAGGGGAGAGGCAGGAGAAGGAAGAAAGTTAATGAGGGATGGCAGGATCCGGTCAAAGAGAAGGAAGTTGGCCTAAGGATCCTGAACCAGAATAGTGCTGGTGTGGTAGACATTAATGATGCAGCATGAAGAGAAGAAGCCTGCCAAGAGGACTTCCCACTTAGTGCCACCATTAATGGGACAGGATGTGAAAGGGGAGAGAGAAGAGATGAGAAGTCCATAGGCCTGGAGAGGGGACAGAGAAGAGAATAACAATGACGATCTCTATGAAGGATGCACTGATATAGATGTCTGCGATGGGAAGGCCAGGATTTGAACCCAGGATGTCCTTTATGTGCTTTTACCATCCAGTTTTAGTGAGTGAGGGTGGATAAGTGATAGTGTGGCAGTTAGAAAAGATTGCAGAGATGGTGAGGGCCATCTCAGGGCAGAGAATAGATGAGAGAAGGAAGAAAGAGTGGGTGGTGCACTGCACAGTCCTGGGCCTTTACTCACAGGTGGACAAGTAGTTAAGGCAGGCACAATACTATGCAGATCAATAGGTGAGGTGCAATACAATGCGGTGTACAAAAAGAATGCAAGATGTCAAGCACAGATACAATGCAATGCACACAGGATGGAATTCAGAATGCTAACCCACCTAGATTAAATGTTTTGATTTAGAGAAGCAATACAAAGCCTTGCACACAGGATGGAATTCAGAATGCCAACTCACTTTTTTAAAGAGGCAATACAAAGGAATGCAGACAGGATGGAACGCAGAATGCCAACCCACCTAGATTCAATGTTTTTAAAGAAGCAATACAAAGCAATGCACAGAGGATGGAATTCAGAATGCTAACCCACCTAGATTCGATTTGTTTAAAGAAGCAATTCAAAGCAATGCACACAGGATGGAATTCAGAATGCTATCCCACCTAGATTCGATTTGTTTAAAGAAGCAATACAAAGCAATACACACAGGATGGAATTGAGAATGCTAATCCACCTAGATTCGATTTTTTAAAGAAGCAATACAAAGCAATTCAGTGCCCAAAGAGTAAAGCAAGTCACAATGAGGTGCACACAGGGATAAGAGACTAAAGGAGAACAGAACGTGAAGTGAAATTACCCTATTGAAAACGCAGAGATCCATGTCGAAGGAGGAGGAACAGGGAGAAAAGACAAGATAGTGATGGCACGGTTAAGGGACAGAGGGATAGCTGGTGGAGGCAAAAGGAAGTTCAGCCATCACTCACGTTTGTTCAGAAAGGGTTTTGAAGTAAAAGTTTATACAACACCCGGAAGTACACGAGAGATTTGTGTGTGGGCGGCAATATGGGAAGCCCAACAAGCCCATTCAGGCCTGGACCGGCACAGACAGGGGTGTGGATCGGGCCGGCTTCACCTACCGGCTCTTCAGATTGGGCCTAAGAAGGCACAGGGGGCCCAATCACAGTTCGGCATCTTGGGCCTGCAAAGCAACGGCAGCCATGTTGGCATGGATGGCCCACAGCACGAAAGAAATGATTTCAAAATGCACACCGGCACATAAAACAGCGTTGGAACGCTGCAAAAGGCATTCAAATAAAAATTCCACCTTGCTGGAACATGTAGGTTTTTAAATGAGGAAAAATGTGTGCTGCAATCTTGCACTGCAGCGCTACTGCAATCTACATAGAAGGCCCACTGTGCTTACCTTAAATATGCTGCTGAGAGGGTGGGTGTCCCCCTGTCCTGGTGGAATGGAGGAGAGATCTCCCGGGCTGGCAGGGAAGCTCACTGAAAAAATTAATGACACAATACAAAATAATCTACCAATGAACAAATCTCCAGGTTTTCCTGGCCGTCCGAGCAAATTCTACACAATGTGCAGCCGATAATGGTCCCCACCCTATATCAAGAAGCTGAATCCCAATCTGCAATCAGGTCAGAATTCAGTCAAGCATCACAGTAATAGCTAATCCAGACAAAGACCCCACAGATTGTTCCAATTGCAAACCTATAGCATAAATAAACACAAATGTGAACATCTGAGCCACAATTCTCCCCATTAGACTCAGCAAAGTCATCCCAAAGCTGGTATATGATGCACAATAGGATTGGTGCCAGCTAGGATGTATAAAGATAACATGAGACTACTCTTACACATGCTATATAGCAGGGAGGAAATCCACAAAACCTGAGCAAGGCAGTGGTGCCTTGCCTTGCATTGTATTGCTGAGAGATTGTAATTCTAAATTGGGTATGGAGCCCGATCATATGGAGGAGTTCTTCATGAAAGAGGCGGCCTGGGACATTCTTGGCAGAGAAAATATTTAAGGGCGATTGTTAGAGATGTTAAACAATCAAAGGCTATGCATCTTAAAAGGAAGGACCATTAGAGACGGCTAGTGTTTTGTTTAGTTGGAGGGGTGTAAGTGTATACCATAAATATGCGGCAGCAACCAAGCATAATAAGGGAGCCCAAAGCAATCAAAGAGGAATCGGGCGAGTTTTCACCCGACCAATTGTTTAAAATAGTGGGTTAAAATGGTGCATTTTACAGCACGCTTTTTTGAAATATTAGAGAAAAGCAACAATTGCAATTGATTTTGTAGGATAACTCATGACAAAATCAAATGGATGCAAGTCACCAGCAGTACACATGAGCATTCCCCAACACATTTTCATGATCTCCTTTCCCATAATACATGCATATATAAAAAAAAGAATGTCATGCTCCCTTTGTCTATACATTTCCATGCTGGCTGCACCAATATCTAATAGCTTTCCCACATCAGAAAATACTAAGGAGGATACCTCAGGGTCAACGCGTTTGTTTTCAGAGGAAGACAATGCAGAGGAACACAGGTTTGAATCCCGGTTTCGTGCTAAGAGATTGGTCTCTCGTATTAAGCTTGTAATAAATTATAAATTAATTAAATACATATTTATGTTTGCTTTGCACATAGTGCCAGTAATGATACCATTAGAACACATGCCCATGCTGTCGTTAACAGTGCATGCCTGTATTCCCACGTAGGAACATTGTTGTGCTGGCTTTGCCAGTAAAAGTGCCATACCACAATAAAAAAACATATCCACACTGGCTGCACCAATATAGGTCAGTCTATCCATGAACACTCATCATACCGACTTTACCTCTGATACCAGTTAAAAATGCCTTGCCATGTCACAAAACACACTCAGACTGGTTTCACCAAAGTAGGCTAGTCTAGCCATGTACTGACACTTAGGCCACTCTAGCCATTTAATAACACTTTTCATGTTTGCTTTAATCTTGATGCCCATTAAAACATGCCATGTCACTATTAGTAAATATATCCAGTTCACTTTAGATTCTCTGACAACACCAACCTTTGTGTTTTTGAGAGGTGCTACCAGCTCTGATTATGTCATTATAAGTATGCAAGTCTAGGAAAGGGTGGTGAATCTGCAAGAGGTCCAGCGGATTGAAAGTGATCAAAATCTCCTGATTGGAATGTGGCAATCTGAAGAGAAAAGTAGTGGATCCCAATGACAATAACAAGTTGGATGCATTGGAGAAGGCATTGCATAGGTTTACTATTATGTGGAATTGCAGCCTCAAGGAAAACCCTCCACATATGATTATAAAGGCGGGGCTGCACAAAGTAGAAACCATCTTCTATCCAATTGCATCTCTGATGCAGCCATTGGAGGAATATATAGATGGGATGGCAGTTGCATGGAACGTTTGTTCAATTAATTATCCTTTTAAGTTGAAGAGAACTTAAGTTAAAGTTCAAACCAGATAACAGCAGAATAAAAGGCTGGATTGATCCAGAATGTAGCTAGTTAAAAAGGCAACAGCTAGAAATCATTAAAAGTGATTTTAGAAGCTCAGATGTAATTAGGATCTTAAGGTCTAAATAAAAAGAAATGTGCCTCATTAAAAAGGCGAAAATCATGCATACACAATTAGAAGTTTTTTTATTCTTTTTGTTTATTGTTGCGTTTTTTAGTTTGCAAAAAACCTTACACAACAAGTAGAAATATGCATAACCACATAAAAAGAAATCAAGTAATCCATTCACAATTAAAATAATAGCAAGTACATCAAGATTAATCTGTCACATTAATTTCATCAAAGGTTACCAAAAAGCAAGGCAAACAGATCTTGTGTCACACAAACACAATGCAGTAAAACATGACTCTAAACATCCATTTAAGTAACCAAATTCATTTTTTCCAGTTCTGTTATAACCCATTGTAAAAATGCATTTAATGCCAAAATCAGGGAAATGTTTAACCCCCACATACATCTACTCCAAAAGAGGTTCACTGAGAACTCCGAATTTTTATCAAATTTGTCTTTAAAGATCTAGAAGCGCATAGGCTCCAAATAAGGACAGGTAAGCACTAAATGCCTCAGTGTCTCTTGGGAGTTTTGTCCCCACAAAATCGACACCGAAACTCCAGAAGACCAGACCCAAGCGTATCTTTGTTACACCAGTGTCATGCTCTCTCAAGAGTCGGTATCTGAATGAGCCTAAATTGCATATTTATTCGTTCTTCCCCTAGAACAAGGGAACTGCTGGAGATAAAGTGGCAAACATTCTCTTGAATGCCCAAAATTAGAGTATTTTTTATAGGTTGAGTAGGTATTTACACAATCAACAGTCTCAACCCAATCTGCCCTGAAGAGAGTCCTCTTCACTATCCCAGGACGTTGAATAAGATCATCTGTAGTTAAGCCAAGGGAGAGCAAGATCAGCTTCATTTGAGCACAAAACATTTTCATAGACGGAACCGAATCGGTACTCATAACCTCTCCTAGTGTTTCATACAGAGTATTTTTCGGGGAGGAGAGTTGTTTCCAGAGATATCTTGCTTTAAGAGATATTAGGCAAAGATCATAACATATAACTGCGTAAGGCATTGCCATGGATAAGCCCAATATCTCTTTCCATAGTTTTCCTTGAACAATATTCAGGGAAAGGCTCATATCGTGAGTGCATAAATCCAGGCCATAGAGCAAAATGGGCTCCCCATGAAAAATCCCCCCTTGAAGGACACTACTCCGCCTGAAAACACGCAGACGCCGCCACTTGCTCTCTTAGCAGAATCAAACGGAGACCATTAACAAACATTCCCCCACTCGCTGTTTCTGCCAACAATACCGCAATCATATATGCTTCCACTCTGTATATGCTTCAGCTCTACCTAACATTTGCAATGACATGAATGTAGCGACTTTGTGCCGTAGCCCTAGGTCATCACATCTACAATGCTAGTGCCTAGTACCAGTGTGCCTCTGCTGATTTTAACTGCCGCTCACACAATGAACGATCCCAGCCTTCTCTGCCTATGTTATACTAGCTGGTACCGTTCCCAGCCATTTATGCCTTGCTCACCGCCTGTGCCTCTGTTCATTTCACTGCTTGTCCAGCATTCTCCTCAATACCCATGCCGATCCTAACTGCCTATGCATATACTGCACCTAGTTCCACTGTTCTTAGGCATTTATGTTTCTGTCGATTTGATGCCTGCACCTCTGTTGATTTTGCTGCCTGTGTACTGCTAACTTGCTTTTGTTGATTTTGCTGCCTGTGCACCGTTAACTAGCCTTGCTGATTTGCTTGTCTGCACCTTCTGTTGATTTTGCTGCTTGTGCACTGTTAACTAGCACTGCGCCCACTCCTCAGTACTCATGCTGATCATCCTAATGGCCTATGCATATATTGCGCCTAGTTACTACTGTTCCTAGTCATTTATACCTGTTGATCTCTCCGCCTGTGCCTTTGGAGACCTGCTGCTTGGTCAGTACTTTCTTCAGTACCTATATTGATCCTAACTGCCTACGCACTCACTGTACTTAGCCACCACTGTTCCTAGTCATTCATGCCTCTGCTGATTTTGATGTTGGTGCTTAGTTAACTAGCAATGCGCTTTCTCTTCAGGGCCTAAGATTGTTCCCAGCGGCCTATCCATTTACTGTACCAGCCAGCACTGTTCATAGTCATTTATGCTTTGCCAATCTTACTTGCCGGCGACTACCTAGTCAGTACCACTCCTAGCATATGTAGATCTCAGCTGCGCAGAACTTAGCTGCCTACGCTTATACTGTAATTAGTTGTTACATTCATTCGGAGCCCAACTATACGACCCCATGACCATGGTGTGACAGCACTACTTATTCTGAGCCCAGCCTGGTGAGCATTGCGCCAGTACAGCCTTAGTCATTTGTGCTCGCCCTATCCGCGTCATTAGCGCACATCCTGAATCTAGCGACCCCATCCAGCCTGACCTCTGTTGATTTACCCCAACTAACCTTATATGTCACACATACACCAGTAGCTAACTACCCACATACAACCTATGTATATGCCTGCAATTTACACTGTCCTACTGAGGACTATCCTATACTTATTGAACACAGTAGACCTCACTATGCCACATACTCTGCCTCCACCAGTGCACGTGACAACCCTTAACATACCCACCAACTACTACCACCTGGTCACAAGGCCATGTAACCTTTCTCAGAGAAACCTGAAACTTTGTGCTACTACCTAAAATTTACGAACCTCTAGCCAAATCACTTCATCCCATCTCCAATAATGCTCCCAGAAACCTAAGAGACCTTCAGTCCATCACACAACCTCTCCTCGTAAAATAACTAACACCCAGCATCCTCTCCAGCTCAACTGCCGACTTACTCGAGGCCCCACCACTCTCCCAAGACACCACCACAACTCCTTAGCACCTCCAACGGTGGCTACACAAACTGGTATACGAGGAGCCTTAATAAACGCCCGCTTCATGGTGGCACACGCTACAGAAATAGCCGACCTACTCCTAACAGAATGAATTGACCTCCTTGCCATTACCGAATCTTGGCTTCATTCAGCAGCTGGCCCAGAGATTATGCTAGCCATCCCTGAGGACTACACCCTCTTAAGAGCAGACCGCACCTCATCCTGAGGTGGCGGCCTCGCCATAATTGCTAAAACCTGCTTAGCATTAAGACTCACACCTCCACCAAATGTTGATTCTTGCAAAGCCCTGACTGCATAATTGACCATCTCGTATACCCAGACCATATCCTTCCACCTCATCTACAGACCCCCAGGTCCTCTAGGTTCCTTTGAAGAAGATATCACCAATATCTTACCTAATAACCTTAAAAATGCCTCACCATGCCTTCTTCTAGGAGACCTTAACCTAGGCTTTAAAGACCCCTCGCATCCTAACGCCTCACAGATTAACGACTCTCTCGAGGAATTAGGGTTTACCCAAAAGATAACTAGCGCCACCCACACCAAAGGTAGAACCCTTGACTGGATAGCGGAGCACAACTGCCAGACTTCCATTACCTCTATAATACCTGTGCCCTGGTCCGATCACCATCTGATTTCCTTCTCCTTAGAAGCCACAACCCCCCAATCTTTCGACAGTATAGCTCCTGCCATCCCCACCAGAGTTAAAAAGAACATCACAGCTGACAAACTCATTCCATTAATCCTTCCTACTCTTAATTCTCTCCCTGCCCTTACAGACCCCTTCACATTGATTGAAGAGTACAACAAAGTAATGCTATCTGCTCTTGACACTATAACACCACTGAAAACTAGAAAGTGCAAACAGAAGAAACATGTGAATACATGGTTCTCTCCTCACCTAAAAGCTATTAGACTAGAGAAACGCAAATGCGAACAAATTTGGAGACTAGATCCGTCCGTTACAAACAAAAACAACCTCACTAAATTAGCCTCACTGTACAAAAAAGAAATAATCCTGGCCAAACAAGAATCCTACAACCTACGCATCTCCCAAGCCAACTCTAACACCAAAGAACTGTTTACCTTTCTTAAAGAAATAGAAACACCTATTCTAGCCCCTGAGACCTGCCTTAAAGAAAAAAACTGGTGCACAAGCACTCAGAGCGCCCAAGCCAACAAGATAACAACCCTCCAGGTAAAGATTAACAAAAAAAAGACTCTCTCCTCCTTGCTTCAAATCCCAATATAATCATCCCTCTACGCCCCTAAACCCCTCACCTCCCGCCCCTCCTATGCCATCCACACCCCGCTTCAACTTCAAGAAAGTATCTACTATAGAAGTTGAAAAAGTTATCTTAACTCTTAAACCGTCCAACTGCCACGGCGACCCCTGTCCAGCATAAATCATAAAAGATGCGGCACAGGACCTCTCACCTTTCATCACCAAACTTATAAATGCCTCCTTCTCCACTGGCATCATTCCCAACAATTTGAAACAGTCGTGGGTCCTCCAACTACTAAACAAACAAACACTTGACCCATCCATACCTACTAACTATCGCCCCATTACTACAGTTCCGTTCCTGTTGAAAATGCTAGACAAGGTGGCATATCTACAAATCCAACAATACTTGGAATATAACCACCTTCTAGGAGTACGCCAATCAGGCTTTAGACCTCAACATGGAACGGAAACTGCACTGATCGACCTTAAAGCACAAATAGACACCCTGAGAGACAACGGCAAAACAGCACTTTTACTGTTACTTGACCTCTCAGCGGCGTTCGACTTGGTTGACCACAAGACACTTTGCCATCACTTATACTCCGCTACGAACTTCTCACAAGAAGCTATAGGATGGATTCAATCTTTCCTCAACAACAGAACGATGCGGGTCTTCTCACCCTCAGCAGCTGCCTACCCGATACCCATTACTTGCGGTGTTCCCCAGGGTTCCTGCATTTCACCTACTCTGTACAACATCTTTACAAAGCCCCTTTTTGATGATCTAGATGTCCTGGGTATCACCTGCATGAATTATGCAGATGATACACAGATCCTCATCCCGCTGAGGGGAGACTACAACAAGGATTTGGCCTTTGTGAATAGGAAACAAGGACTTTGAGGTGGGCAAATCCTATGGCTATTTAGGAATAACATTGTTGTCGAAGGGGCAACAGCACACACATATCTCTAGAGCACAGCAGAATATGAACTAGAGTGCAGGTGCAATATTGGATGTTCACTCTAGAATGCGGCATTCTTCTGTAGACGCACCACTAGGTGTCCATGAAGCCAAGGGGTATTGCAGGCTTTGTGTTAGGGAGAATATTGGGTCGCAATTGAGAGTATCTGGAGTCTATAGAACATGCTTTCCTGAAGAGGCTACTGGGCATTGCACACACATCCGCCAATATTCTGGTGCACCAGGAAGTGGACACACTGTTCATTAAGACCACAGAGACCGCAATGTTGCACGCTGCTGGAATTAATTGTGGGCATTTGCCATTAAATAAGGACATAGTCACCTAACCATGAAACAGCTACTTTCATTTGGCCAAAAGCCCAGTGGTATTGTTTCTGCAGCCACCCTGTAAGAATTTGGCACCGTGCATTCTGATCTCAGCCAGATACACAAAGTGCCCTATGCAACAACATGTAAGGTTGCTGGTGCAACATCATTTGCATCCTTCCTACACCACAAACGTAAAACCGCAGTTTGATATACAGTGCTTGCAAAACCTTTACGATTTTCAAATGGTGTAATTGCTACTAACATTTATAAATATAAATATAGGTTTGCCTTCTGTGCATCAGTTGTTCCATGAGACGCACCATTTTCTGATGGGCACATCCATGATTGAGGCAATCAGGGGTGGACTGGCCTATAGGGAGCTCTGGGGATTTCCCGGTATGCCTCTGCACCCTGTGCCTCTTTTTTTATGTGGTAGCCTATTTTATTTCTAGATGTTCTCGTAGGCAAAGGGTTGGGCTTGCTGAAAATGTGTAATATGGGGCCATTTTTTAAATTATTTCCAGGGCCTCTTTTGGTTCCCGGTCCACCCCTGGAGGCAATGTTGTAAACTTCATGCTACTCCTCTGAATCACACTTTCTGTCATTAGATGCTTCAAGCTGCGTTTTTGGAAATGTAACTTAATTTACAACAATAACTGCACAGTCTGTTTAAAGGCGGTAAATGCTGTGTCTACACACGTTTGCTATTCAGCAGCTTCTAAGCACTGCCAGAAATATTCAGCATTCTGGGCAAATAACCCAGAAATTAGAGGTGCAAGTACATTGAGCTTGTGAGTAGTGTGGCACTCTTAGCTCTGAGTCCTGGGAGGGCAACCCCTCTTTGTGCATCCATTCGTGTTTTTGTCAGTGTAGTACACCTTTGCAGGTGCCCAATACGAGCAGTGTGTGCCACCTGAGGAACCAGACGCATTCCTATACTTGCTTCCGCTCCATAACGTCTTCAATGCCTTCTTACTGAATCTCCATGGTACCGCCACCATCTCATGAGCACAATGCAAAAGGAGCTAGAGAAAGGTAAACGCTCAGGAATGTTCTAGTTTGCTAAACTAAAATGTCTCACAATTGCGAATCAGAATAGAAAACTGAGGCGGTAAGGTGTCGGGAGCAGTGAATCACAGTGTCAGAACTTAGGTATGACAGTTCATGATGATGGCTCAGGAGGCAGCGGGCTTGGAGTCAAAAGACTTTATGCTTGAGTAGTAAGATTACAGTAAACGCTTCACTTGAAAGCCTTGGGTACATACAAGGACAGGAGCCATCCACCAACCATCTCATTCACTCTGTACTCACCTCCAACTGTCACACACATGGAACGCTCATGCAAATCACTGTCACCATTCTCTGGGATTATGTATATATTTATGGTTCTTGTATAGTGCACAAAACCAGGGGGTATCTAGGTGCTTTAGCTTAAGCATATGGTTACAGAAGGGAAACCAAGCTGTTGCAACATCACTCATCAATATTCTAAGGCTACAAACAAAGCCTTAATACTGTTACTTAAGAAGAACACATACATTTTAAAGCACAGCCAGCTTCTTGAGTCACCCCTGTGAACTGTCTGTGACAGAATGCCACCTGTGAGGGTGTGCTATCCTGAGTTTCTTTTTATTGTTGCTATGCAAAATGATGCTGATTTTCTCCCTTAGAAAATGAACTCTACTAAACAAGCCTAACTTCACAATCCTCCATTCTAAAAAGTATAGTACACATACATACTCTTGCTGGCCCTGTCGGCTGACACACTAGTGGCTGCAGTGCGGTATTTTTGGCAGCTGCAGAGTAACATGTGCATTCCTGAAACAGCCTGCTGGAATCCAATTAATTCCAACAGCCATGGGATGCCGTTAACAGTGGGCATCTGGGACTCAAACTATACAGCTGGGTAGCCCTTTGGCCTGGCAGAAGAACTTTGGTTAGCAATAAAGATAAACCTATATCCAGTTTGAAATAAGGGCCTATCAGGAGATAGTTATAAGTGACAAAACCAATCTGATGTATTTTTTTATCATCAACTGCTTTCATGTGCATCCTGCAGCTGCCAGATTACTTTGCATATTGCTGTCTGGGGCTGGGGGTTTACCCACACAGATGCTGGGATAACTAGTAGAGTCTTTAAGATCTCGGGCATACAGGACAGAGGGGAACGTACAGCATAGCATAGCTGAAGAGAGGAGTAGTACCCAGAAGAGTCCCTCCATCGTGTAAATGCCTAGACCAAACTTCTTTCCTGTGACGCCTCCTATCTCCTTGCAGTCAAGGCGCTCTGGGAGCTGACATAAGAGGGCACAACCTTTGCCACAGCTGCAAGGGATGGCCTTGTAAAGAAGGCTTGGAATGGACCAACCTACTGTGTCAAAATGGCTATATGTGTGGGTGGGAACCCTTCTTAATGGAATTTTCTGTGCACTAGCAGCTTGAAGTGTATTTTGTGCTAGATGGAATTATAATAATGATCTCTGACCAAACTAATCAAACCCACTCAAAGAATATGGCAAAGTACTACTCTATGATGAATTGAATAAAGCAGGGTCAACTGGCAGACATCAGACTGATGCATGCACACTCACAAACATACTTGAGTGCATGGAGGTCTTATACCCCAATATGCATCATCTATGACATCATTCTGCGTGGCAAGATACAAAACCTATCAAGGGAAGGGATTGGTAAAGGGAACATATCTACTTTTAGAGCATATAAGTATTAGTGCATCATTGGCTACGCCTTATCTGTAGGGCACGCTTTGAACTACCCCTAGTACTAATTATAGTGACATAAAAACAGTGGACTGGCTTCTACAACATTGTGTGTTAGGTTGTCCCCCAAACCCACTGATTGGTTGGCATACTATCCCAACCTTGGACATTCGGCTCCTTAGCAGTACGTACGTGAAACAAAACCTAGGTGTTTGACTCCCATCAGACTACTCCCCATTTCCCAATTAGTCCATCATCTCTCATCGGTAGGCCATAAGCCAAAGTCTTCCGTTTGTAGATGACCTTGTGCCTGCTCATTGTCCTGGAACATTCAAGGGAGTGTGAGCACACCACTATCTTAGCTTAAGGCTCTATTGAATAGCCCTTGCTTTCGACTTCTGAGTGTGAAGAGACCACAAATGTGTCCATTTCAGTCATTCATTTATTGCTATTTGATTTAATTATGCAGGGTGTTGTTGCTCCTCTTAACCTCTAGAGTCTTGCTCGCTCTATCTCATATAAACGTTGTACACTTTTAATTGACCAACATTTTGGCTCTCACAGATGTTTGCGTCTTCTTCCATTTATAAAGAATATCCCACATTCAGAGTATCTCCACTCCCTTTGTGCTCTGTACATGGCCTGTTACGCTCACCTGGTTCCACGGGACACCACCCAGCAGTTGGGACTCAGGTATCCTTCTCTGCGGTTCCCAGGTGTGACCAGCGGAAGGGTTCTGCCTGGAATACAGGTGGGCAATGTTCAAGACTGGGCAACTGGGGTAAACAGTCCTCCACCACCCCGTATACCCGCGGTCTCACTGGACCTCTCCTCACCTTGTTTTTAATGCAGGTGTTTTCTCCGTCCTGCCTTCTTGGCAGGGGCGCGTTGCGCTTGGTGGGCGTTTGCGATCGAGTTACTTCACTGATGCCGGCCCGCTTTGAGTCTTTCAGGTAGGTCTTATTGCTATGCTATATTATTGTCTTTGCATGCCTTTTTGGTTTAACTAATGTCCTTTCTCTTCCTTAGGTGCGCGGAAGTCCAATATGTGGCATAGACTGAATTGGGTCTCGCCGGTAAGTAATGGTGTTTTTAGAGTACCTTGATGCAGTGAGTAGGCGCTAAGCGTAGCGCTATGATGCCTTGCCTCTTGCTAACCTGTTGTCTTGTCTTCCCACAGGTCACGGTGCTCACCCGGTGCATGGAATTCCTGAGGCAATGCTGGTCGAGGAGCGGCTTGCGAGGTAAGCTTTTCAGCACCGTTCGTTAAATTGTAAAAATGTCTAATGCTTTGTTTCTTCCTTTTTTGCAGATCCGTCGGTTCGGGAGGAGCGGTGGTTCCAGGATGCTGATCTCAAGAGCCGTGGACAGCTAATGATGAAATTACTGGTAAGCTGCTGCTGGTAACAATGTCCTTTTTCTCCTTAACAGATGCTGTTCTTCCGAGGTTTGCGGGTGCAGCTGAACACGGTGAGCGTCACGTTGCAGAATTGCAAAGTAACGCAAAGCGTGTTATCCCAGTTGGGTGTGGTTTAAATAGCTTCAAGAAAGTAGTCCAGGTAAAATAGTTCCTATGGTACCACTCCCAAAAATAATATACCGCATAGCTTGGTTCCAATGAGCCAAGCTATGTGGATGCCTCCATGTTGTTTGACATTGAAATAAAGTAGTTCTCAATACAAGTCCTTTATCAAGTATGAGCCTGGTGCCAAAGGCGCCAGGACTGGCCCCAAGAAGGCCTAGGCCAAGGATGCCTGGTTTTAGTGGAGACCCTTCCTGGCCCATGGGCTTGCCAGGGGATCTTCTGGATGGGGGTCGGGACATGTCCTTTGAAAATAGCATTGTTAAGTCTGGGCCAACCTTCACTTATCGTCGGCTCTGCACACAAAGCTATTTTCATGCGTCTCCTGATTCTTGGAGCCTCGGCCTATTTCTGAGATAGCTTGGTTATGTTCAATGTGAGCGAGCGTCCATTTTCCTATTATTACCATCCTTGCCACTTTATATATTCCTCTATAGCAAGCTCCTATACGTTGTCTTTCTACCGTGCGTTACTGCATATTTACAGTTATTGGTCAGTAAGTTACTTTATCCTCTTTAGATCCATGATTACTTTAGCTTTAGGTACATGTTACACTTAGTGCTTCAGTTACATCGTTACTTAGTATTTTCATATAGTTTCAGCATAGGTTCATATATCTTCATTGTGACATTACTTTGTCCTTAACAGATTTCACTTTAACGTCTGTCCATGATATTCTTTCTTACATCTTGGGAGACAAGATCCTTCCATGTAACATTCTTCCATGCGACATCCTTCCACACTTTCAGTGCGAGGGTACATTTTATATGGATGTCTGACTGCATAACATCTCTAATACACTCTATGCGGTATAGGAGCGATGCAGGGGGTCCCATTTATGGCTTTTCTAACTGTTCCAATATGACGGCGGTGAGGTGGCAGGAACTGCAAGATAGTGTCTACCTGCTCCTCTACACTTCTTTGAATCATCGCCAGGGAACCATCTTCTTAAGATTTCTTACAAGATTGCACTGGAAACTTCATAGAGTAAAGACTGCCAAAAGTATCACAGACATTGGTTTGGGGATACGGATTTCCAAGGATGGTCTCTAACTACTTTAGGAGAACATTTAAAGCAATCCGCTGTTCAAAGGGCTTGACTGCTGGTGGAACACTGGTACCCAGGAGTCTGTCTGCTGAAGTGGTAATGCTGCAAGTGCCCCAGTCAACCATCTTGGCCGGGAAGGGCAGAAGACGTACACACATTTCCTCAGAGACTCATGGGAGGGTCTCTCAGCAACCCGAAGACCAAATGAGGCTGCCTGTGGCTCTCTCTGCCAATTATAACTGATTCAACCCCATTAGAGCACTTCAAATGCCATTGAGTCGCTGTGAATGCTTAAAACGCCGTGAAGGCATTGCAAACACCCAACTGAGCCATCTTTGACAGTCTTCACATTCGAACCACCTTAAGTCCCTTTTCAGGCTATACAAATCTACACATAGCCTGTAGCCCAAAGCTTCTTCAAGCTATTGCTGCGTACAGAACCACATTGCGTTGTTGGACCCAGTCGATTAAGCTTGCTGCTGACGTTTTATTAACTGCATGAAGCCCCTTTCAAACTTTAAAACCGCATGGGTTTGAACACAGCCATTGTCCCCAAGCTTCTTTGAGCCTCGGGCCATTGCTGCTTGTTGAATTGCACCACGTTTGTGATTCCCCTTCAAACCTGCTCGACTGACTCCAACCTGAATTTATGCACAAGAAAGCATCTAGAAAACTGCTGTGATGTTGTTGAGCTCTTAAAAAAAATACATTCTCTAACAGAGGTTCTGTTCCCCTGGCCTTGTCATTGGGCCCCTGTGTCAATTAAGAATCCACTATATACATTCAAAAGACATAGGGCCTCATTACGAGGCTGCCGATCTGGTAACAACAGTTCTGGTATGCTTGCCGGTACCGTTGTTACTGGACCGGCAAACTCCTGGCGGAATCAAAGGCACCCGCGAGCACAGCATGCCTGTAGCACCGGCACCGTTCTGAACGGTGCCCGTGCTACAGGCATCGCCATTCCCATTGAGCCCTATGGGGCTGAAATGGGAATGTGGTCTACTGGCACCCGCGAAAGAGCAATTACCGGGTCCGGCGGGGCGGAATACCCCAGTAATTTGTCTTTCACGGGTGCCGGACTTTCATGTCGGTATGGAGGTAGCCTTGCCGCTCTTACCGGTAAGGCTACCTCCAACCTCGTAATGAGGCCCAGATTCTTGAATTTGTTGACTACTTCCTCAGAGTGGGCTTTTCACCTAAAGTCTGCTATAACTGTGTATTTAAGTACCGGGTGGCTTGTCTGTGTTTTAATTAGTTTGGCTGTCCCTTTGGTTTAATTAAAGTTTTATTTTTATAAAACCTTGATGGCATTTTTTTTATTTTGGTTCTTAGCGTACTGTTGTTGTTTGCATGCTTCTATGCTGTCTCACACCCTCTTGAAACGTATAACCTAGCCCCGACCTATGCTACTTTAAAGAGGCACCACCGAGATCACTGCTGGTTTTGTAGCAGTGTGGGGCTGGACAGGAGTTTAGAAAACACTACCGATCCCTGTACTAGCAGAGCGGTATTCATTTCATGCACTGTAATATTTAGTCATAACTGGCACCAACCTCTAAAAGGAGCTGATGGTCTGAAACTAAAAAATACCATTGAACAGACAGCGTGAGGACACATTTAGGAAGCGGAGACAACCACCGGCCCACTAGTGCCCCCAAGCTGAGCTATGCAGCACGCTACTACAGTACACAAGGATACAAAACTCACAGGCACTATATGTTCAATGCAATTCATGAGGAAATGGTTTCATTTCTGTCCCTGAGTGATTGTTTACATATTAGTTAAAATGCCTCCCTCCAGCAAGCATTTAAGTTATTCCAGGACAAACATCTCAAGGTAATTTCTGAGGCGTCAGGCACTGTAGAGGTACTTTCCCCTTAAAGAGATTCAGTTCGCTCCTGAAGCAGATTTGCCATGCTTAAGGTTCACAATGTCACACGGACAAATGATTAATGGTGTGACCATTCACAAAATTCTACTAAAGCACTCTAAACAAGTGTATTTACCGTGATCATATCTTGTTAAGCAAATTTGCTGTCTTGTCAACGCTGCTAAATTCGGAGTGTCTCAAGCACTAGATCTCATCAATGTTTGTGTGGGGTCTCATGAATGTGTGTCGAAGAAATTAACTGGCCTTTTCGGCCCAGGCGTGGCTAAGAGTGCCTTAGAGCTGGTGTCTCATTGTCAGCTGTGTACAGATGTTGGAGACTTCCAGGAGCTCTCTTGGACCGACAACGCTTAACAAGGAGCTGCGTTGGGGATTCAGGGCGCTGCACAAGGCATTCTGCATTAGTTGGGTCCTGCCTTCTAATCTGTTCCCTCACTTTGAAGGAAAAAGGCGAAGGAAACGTGCATCTTTGTGTAGATAATATGGGGATTTTAAAGATGACGCATTCAGATGTCTCTATGTACATGGGTTATCTCAATTCCCTACTGCATCCTGTTTCAAAGAATGACTTTCCTCCCAGTTTTCTTCACTAATGTTGTTTTCTCTCAGCCTACAGGTTTACTCTTTCTGTTGCGGTTAGGTCCTATTTCCTGTAGGCTACAGAATCCTATTTTTAGGAATACCATGTACTATAGTTTTGAGGCCGTTGTCTTGTGTTATGCTCACCTGGACCCCACAGGGGTGTCGATCGGACCCGGACAGCTGCGGTCTCCTTCAACGTGATGCGTAGTGCAGAGATGACTGTCTGGACTGGCCCGCCTAGTCTTGTCTGCTGGACCCAAAGAAGTATTTTCCAGCAAGTAGAGACAGGGATTAACCACCTGTGGGTTTTAGTGATAGCCTCCCAACTGTTCTCGCTCTCCCCCACTAATCACCTCCGATATCCCCTTAGTAACCTCACCTTATGTTCGTAAAAGATGAGCTCTCCATCCTGCGTGTCTTGCAGGGGCTCATAGATACCAGTTACTTCACTGGTTTGAAGGCATTGGGAGAGTTCCGGTAAGTATTGACTCTGAAGTCCCTGGCGGGATTGGTAAGTATCAAGTTCAAAGAGTTCAATGTGCCCGATGTTCACTCTTGTCCCTTTCCTTCCTTAAGTTGCAACTGAGTTTGTGAGAAGAAGGTCTCGTAGCTACTGCTGGCGTTCAAGTAAGAGTCTGTGTTACCCAACGCTGTCCGGTAACTATTGCATGCGTGAACGTGTTGTTTTTCCCCCTCTTAACAGATGCGGCATATGAAAATGTGGAGAGTTATGGAATAATACCGCCGGTGGTAAGTCTATGGTGGTAAGAGGTTGTATTTGTTGATTCCCTTGGCTCACCTTGTTTTTTCTTGTGTCCCCTAGATGCCAGATTACGGCGAGAAAATGATGGAGACAGTGCCAGATCGAAAGATGCTGTGAGAACTGGTGAGTATGGCGCCGTGCTGGAGCTGGCAAAGCGACACGTGCAGGACTGATGTACTTTCCAGGTCCGGAGATGAAATGGTTCCGGAAATAGGTGAGGAATTTGAAATAAGTTTGTTTTCTAACCTTGTCCTTTTCTTCTTCTTTATTCTAGGAGCTCCGGATTCGAGGCGGGCGTGGCAGAAGACTGGATGCTGGCTGCAGGCACGGTGAGCGTCACGCTGCTGGATGCAGAATAACGCGAAGCATGTGCTGCTGTTCGGATGTGGTTTAAATAGCCTCCAAAGTAGTTCCAGGTAAGAAGTTCCCTAGAGCCATGCCCGAGTAAAAAATAGTCCCTGTAACAAAATAGTCCCATCCAGGCCTCATGTAGGCTTGGACTCTTTTGCAGCATGGTCTGCATCAGGTAAGTAAAGTCTATGAGCCTGGCGCCTATGGCGCCAGGTCTGATTTCTATGATAAGCCTGGCGCCTAAGGCGCCAGGACTGAACACAGACAGCCCCTAGCCGGGGCTGCTGAGGTTTAAACAAATGTCTGGATGCCTGCTCCCGGAGCTGAGGGCCTTGGTCCTGATGCCCGGGGGTAGGCATCATGACATCTTGTGGCCTCCCGTTGCCTTTATTATAAAGGTGTTCACTGCTACCTTATTCATGAGCCACCTACATGCTTAATGCGAACATAGGGGGCCTAGATTACATATGTTGGTAGACTGCGATTTCAAGACATGTTCATTTAGCACTCATGGTTCTTCCTATCCTGTTGGAAATTAGAAATTGTGATGGGAAAACTTAATTGCCAACTTTAATTGTGCCACTATGTCTGTTTCTTAGGAATGATGGTTCAATATCCTTTTTACAGAGGGAACGTTGCATGTGATTATTTAAGAGATAGTTTTCCTTACATGCAACCTAAACTAATAGGATATGGTCATAGCAGGTCTTCAAATGAGCTTTGAACAATATGAGCAGACTTTTTCTGTGTGTACACGGGCCAAAGTGCCGGTTTCCATTAACACATTAGGACTATGATATATCTGAGGCCTACAGCTCCCTTTAGCGTGACAACAGGCAAACCTATGCAGATTGGACCACTGTATTTCCTAAGGCAACAGCTCCCTCTAGCAGAGCATTCTGTGCGTTCGGGCAGCCTCTACTGCACATAACGGCATCGGACAAACATACACCTGGCCTTTTATTATTTAGGATGTTTACTTGATGACTTGTTAGATTCTCACTACCAAAGTTTTACTCTATGACCTGTACTGTGCTCTGTTGCTCCCAAGCAAGGTTTGGCTATACAAATATACAAGATTATTAATAATAATAATTATAATAATAATAATAATATAATCACTGGTAGCATATATGCCTGGTTGAACTTCCCCAAAAGTGAACGACAGACTCCAGTGAAACTCGTAGTGAGGATTCCTGCAGATTTCTTTCCCAGCCCAAATCTGCCCAAATACCCATTAAAAAACATACATTTTAAAAGGCTAAAAGGGAGGGAACGGTTAGAGAAAAGGGAACTGTTGGGTGAGGCTGTGCAAGAGGAAATGGACTCCTGTGCATCTGTGAATTTTATCCAAGTTGGGCATCACATCAAACTCTGCAGTAAGATTTCTCAGTAGATTAGTACCCCTTCTGCAGAGATCTCTGAGTGACCTGTAGATCCCAGGCTCGTATCTGACTAAGAAGAACTCAGCCTTTCATCTTTCTGAAATTCATCAAAGTAGTAAAATTGAAGTGGGCAGTATTAAGTTTGCATTTCAGACTATCAGAGCCAATTAAATGTCAGGCATGCCTTGGTCTGCTTTGAGTATATAAAATACCTATAGTACAATATAGGTACTTCATAAAAGACATGGACAACTGAAAGGCCTCTAGGGTTGGGGGGGCTCAGTCATGCATTAGCGGTTTGTGAAGTTTCCTTCTGCTGAGTTTGCTTCTGTGAGGACTACTGAAGTTATCTATTTAAGCAATAGAACCCAAACGCTGGGGGCATTACCGTCCCAGGTAATGCCCCGGTTCCCATAGGTAAGGACCCGAGCGAAGCGAGAAAAAGAAAAAGGGAAAACAGAGTCTGTTTTCCCTTTCCATGGCGGCCATCCGGAGCGGACGCGCTGGGAACACGAGTGTTCCCAGCGCGTCCGCTGCCAAAAAAGGATAAAAAGAAGGTAAGTGTGGTTGGGAGGTCGGTCGTGGGACGAAAAAAAAAAAAAGTACCTGCGTCCCCGGCGGGGGACGAGGGAAGCCTCCAGCCGTGTGGAGGCGCGGAGCAGGGATGGCCCCGCTCCGAGTCTCCACACGGCTGGAGGCTTCCCTCATCCCCCGCCGGGGACGTAGGACCAAGAAGGTAAGTTGGAGGGGGCGGGTGGGAGGGAGGGAAGGGATTTAAAAAAAAAGACTTACCCGAGTCCCCGGCGGTGGGCGAAGGTAGCCTCTCAGCCGCGGGGAGGCCCTGAGCGGGATGGCCCCGCTTCGAGTCTCCTCATTGGCTGAGGGGCTGCCACGCCCCCGCCGGGGACAAAGGCCGTGGAATCCCGACAGAGGGATTCCCGGCCGGGTAGGGACCTGGCGAGAGCCAATCAGAATGCTTGTTGTATTCTGCTTCGCTCTCGCCGGGTTACTAATCAATAATAGGGAGAGTCCACGGCTGCAGGTCAATGGCCTCTGAAAGGCCAGAAGGGCTAAGGTAGAGTCAGGTATATGCCAATCATTTATTATGTTGACTCTTAAAGGATTGCAATGTTATGTGTGCTGTACCTGTGAAAATATGCATAACATTTCTAAGGTAAGGGGACTATTCTAAAATTTGTTGTTGGCGCAAATGACGAGATGCACTTGCACCCAAAAAAGATGTGCCCTATCCACAAAGTTTGTGAATAGGGTGTGTTGCAAATTTTTCACAAAGTAATGCAAATACAAAAGTGCATCCTCTATACATTCTTTTTATTTGCATTACTTTTTGTGAATTTGGCACTGGTTGATAAAAAAAGATTACAATTATTTGTCTATTGCAAAGAAGCAACCAGTGCAAGCTATTTGCCATTTAGGCACTCTGCTTCATTTGAGCATCGTTGGCAGGAATGTTCTGGCCAATTCCATTGACTCAATACTTTGTTTGCTTTGAATATGTGCTAGCAGGAAAGGATCTGATCTCTTGAACCCTATGTTTACAGCAACATTTCATCAGCATTAAATAGTCATGAGCTTAACCTGAAACTATCATTTCAAGCTATTAAACGTCTGTGCCGAAAAACAAATCACCCTAATACAGTGGGAATGTGGGTAATTCGAGATTTGGATGAATCATTTTGTGCAGGTTTAGGTAGCATCTACAGAAAGACCCTGCTGCCAAAGGCAGACACAAATAAAGTCGAGCAATGACTGAATATTCCAAGCACGTCAACTAGGTGGCTCTAACTGGGATTGGCGTTTAACACCATATGCAAATGTTATACACATTAGGCATAGTAGCAATGCACTTTCATGTGCCAAACAATAACTACACACAGGTAACTGCCATACCTGCTGTTCTGAGGCAATCAGAAAATAGTACAACACTTTAGGGTAGTTTTCTGGGATTTCAAGTTATGCCATGTCATTCATGAGGTAATGAACTAATCCTGGATTTTAGGCTAATTCGGCATTCTGGAACAGGTAGCCCTACATTTATAAGGTGTACAGGAAAGTGTCAACAGGAGTTACAGAACATTACAGTTACAGAACATCATTTAAGATCCCTGTAGCAGCATCATTTTAGAGAAAGGACTTTGCATGCAGTAGTAATGTCAGGTAGTTTAGGCAGGCTTAGAATTTTCATATTCGGCAGTGTGAGAAACCTGAGGGTATTCTCACTCCTGCTCCCCTAGGATCCTCTGCGCAGGTGGCCAGGGAAAGGTCATTGCTGTTGGATCCTAGGCCTTGGGTGGAGGGTTCTTGGGGAGTTGGGTGCCCTCGCGCGAGACATGGTATCCCCACCTCTCCCCCCCCTTTCCTATTGACGACCAACCCAACCTTCATGGACTGATATAAGCCAGTGTCCCTCATTTTTCCCAAATTGACACTTGACAGTACTAGGATGAAGAGAGCAATGAAGATTACAACGTTTTACCACTTTAGTACATGGACAAAGAAGATGCCTACTAAGAGACGTGTGGGTCAGGCATGTCCCTTTTATTATGGTCAGGCACGACTGATTGAGCAGCCAATGGCAAGGCAAGGGATTGCAGGAGTGTAAAGGGAGATCAGTTAGACAGAGAGGGAGAGAAGGAGCGAAACAAGAGGAGCCACTGACAGAGCAGCAGAAGACCTGTGCAGGGAGGCAGCCATGGTGGGACCGGAGACCAAACCAGGACGCCGGTAACTATCCCAGTGGACTTTGGGGACCATATGTGACTGGGCTGTGTAATTTCCCAAAGTCTGGGAGCCTTCATAGCACAGAGCAAGCAGGAAGAGCTGCTGAGGAGCTGAAGCAGAGAGAATGTCACCGGCATGCCGAAAGAAGCATTGAAGCTGCCGATGTGTGGAGAGCAGTACACCGCTTTCCTTCTGCTTCTGAAGTCGGGAAACCTTACCAGCGTGATTCCAGCTCGCCTGCCGTGTGCCGCTCTCCACACAACAGCAACTTCAATGCTTCTTTTGACATGCAGGTGCAGAGGCTCCAGGGCGCTCCATTAGGACTGCAAGTGAACCAAGGTCCGTAATATGGAACCACACTAAAGGGAAAATTAACTTTGAATAACTAAATGCTTATTGAATACCGAACTAAAGGGAAACTTAACTTTGAATAAACTAAATGCTTGTTGAATACCGAACTAAAGGGAAACTTAACTCTGACCAAATAAATGCCTATTGAAAACTAAACTAAATGGAAATTGATCATTGAAATCAAAAAGTGCACATTGAATGTCAAACTGAATAGAACCTTAAACCTTAGCTATACAAGTGCACATTAAACAATGCACTGAATTGAATGCATGATGCACAATGATTTAATTTAAACATCAAAGTCAAGGATATTAAAGGTGAAAAATAATAAAAACAGTAAACTTTTATGAGTGAATGCAGTGTGGCAAGGCCACAGTTTGGCAGGAGGTATGTGACACGTGGTGGCAGGGCCACAAGGCTAATAAGCAGAAGCCACAGAAGTGCAAGGATAACCATAAAGCCAAGAGGCCAATAAAAGGAAGTAAGTGAAAGAGACTTGGTTCACAGGAGTTAGTGCCAAAGAACCTGAGTGTGTGTGCTGAGTCCCAAGGTCCTGGATGCGCAACCTCTAATGGGTGGACTGTGCATTCTAACAATTGCGCCCAGACCAGAGAGACCTAAATGGTGAAATATATACGAACACCGCGCAACAGCCTAATGAAACCACTGCATATGAACTGGTGAAGTGAGCCAAAAAGAGGGTCAGGTTTACTTGGTGCTTTGTTGGGACTTTTTGGAAAGACTGCAGCAAGTATAAGTGGCAGAGTTGAAGTCTTGGGGAAGGAAACCCTGAGACTTAAAGGAACCACACTTCTTGAGAACGGACTCTCAATACCCCTTTTGCTTTCTCATTGTGTTACTTGAAACTTGGGGAAGAGAACCTCAAGGATTGGTTCTCAACTATATCGCCTTGAACTGGAACTTTCTTATGCTTGGGGATGGGGAGCTGGAAGTAAGCTGTGAGCTGGACGAAGCTCAGAACTTTAAATTGAACACTATCTCTTTTGACTTTGACATCTCAACATATTGGTTAATTGTAGTTGTGAGGGCAAGGAGAAGTTCTGGACAAAGACAGATTTTAAGTTGAACTCTTTGACTTTCCTTAGTTACGTTCAGGTAGGGACATCCTACCTTAGCACAGGGCAAGTTAGGCCTTCTATCATCCTGACATTTCATTTAATAAATTATCAAATGTTTTAACTTTAAGGGCCTGATCATGACTTTGGTGGTAACGCCAGCTGTATTACCGCTGGCGGTATTAGCCCTACCGCCGAACCCCCCGGCGCTAATAGCACAGGATCACGAGTTCAGTGGTAATGTTAATCCCCATTCCCCATTGAGCCCATTCGGGAATGCCCCATTCCCCATTGGGCTCAATGGGGAATTTTCGCGCTCTTACCGCCGGCGGATAGCGTGAATTTTCAGCGGATTTCGCCCCAGCTCAGAGCTGGGGCGAAATCCACCGAAGTCCTGATTTGGCAGACCCTTAAATCAGGCAGTAATAGCGGTACCGCCGGATTTAAGGGTTACCGCCAAAGTCGTGATCAGGCCGTAAGTCTATTGTTTGTGTCTTACTTCATGATGCCTTCACAGCAGTTACTTTTCATGAAGGGAAGATCTCCAGAGATCGTTCTGCATCCTGCTTTCATATATGTTCAAATTCTGACTGAGAAGTCTCTTTCTTTCATCCAACACAGTTAATGAAATGAATACCATTTTGTTGTGTAATAATTTCTATTATTTAAAATATTGTGAAGCTACTGGAATGCACTGTCATGCAGTGATGTTTACGTCTTGTGCCAGGGAGCTTTTTGACATGGGTAGTTTTCCAGAAAATAGCTTTGGAGCCCATGTGGATGTTTGGTTAGACAATAGGAGAACCAGATTTCTATTAAAACAGCTAATTTGACAAACTTCAACCTCTCACTGCTGCCAAACTGGATGCCTGCCTGTGACAACAAGCATTCATAGAGTATGTGGTCTTCTGAGGATATGTAACAATGAATGGACAATGGGAACTTAGAATGAAAATTGAATGTGGCAGTCTTCCTAGTATTACCCAATACCACAATAACATCACATTGTGTCCTCGCACTAGCCTCCAGCACAGGTTCACTAACGCCGTACAGGGCCATCACCACTAGTATCTCTACACCACGTTTGCCTAAATGAAAACCCACGCAACACCACACACGGCTAACCACCAACCTCAGGCTCCAAAACCTCTGAACAATAGAGGCAGCCACACACCTAGGAGAGCCACATCCCTGAGCTATATCATCCCCACCATCCTCAGCCTTCTTATCCCCCTCCTCATCAGAACCAACTTCCATCAGATCATGCTCACCAACCTCTCCTAAACCTACCACCAACAATCGTGCTGACCAAACATATACCCCTCTTCACAACACAACCTGCACTAAAGGGGCCTATATATCTTAAAAGACAGGCCTGGCCCAACTCCTTTGCCCCAGACATCACCCTCTGCCCTGTCCCACACCATTCCTCCCCAGACAACCAGCATTTGCAACTACACATCAACCCCCTGACAAAACTCGATCCTAGGTAACACCCGACGTACACGATTAGCATCAAGAACTACGCACACTATCATCCTAACAAGATCCACAACTACATCCAAAAGAAACTCCAGACTCTCAGGACACACCCATCTCCAGCACCTCCCCATCAACAACCCTCACCCCCCACATAATCACACTAATGCTACAACACCCATAACCCAGAAAACCCTGGAAACTACTGCCACCCCTCAAAACCACCAGATCCCAAGACCATCTGACTCAACCCGCCATCGCCATCGACACTAAGCAAACCCTACTAGGAGCCCTACTAAATGTAAGATCCCTTAAAGCACATGCAATTGAAATGCACGATTCCATACTAGAGTTCAAACTAGATTTCCTGGTGCTCACGGAAACCTGGTTACATGCTGCTTCAGGTCCTCAGATTACATTAGCCGTTCCTACCGACTACACCCTCCTCAGAGCAGACCGCACTGACACCTTAGGTGGTGGAGTAGCCATCATCCACAAAACCACACTACTTTTTAGGGAATGTAAAATAGAAGCACTCAGTGGCTATGACCTTCTCTCCCTCAAACTAGCCATCAACCATCAAGAAACCATTCATTTCCTAATAAGTTACAGAACACCCAGTGCCCCAAGTAAACCAGAACTAGACTTACCACTTCTAATCACACCACTACTCAAACCCAAAACAAAATACATCATCCTGGGAGACTTTAACCTAGGTTATGACGACCCTGCAGACAGCAAAGCTGCAGCCTTCAAAAAGGCATTCCAGGAGATGCAATTCTACCAATTTTTTTTTTTAATACTTTGTTTAACCCGAAGGTTTTTAAAAGATTTTGTGTTGCGTTGTCTATCAGATTCTTTATCTGTTTGTCTATTTATCTTTATCTAACATTGATAGAATTGAATCCAGAATTTTCGCTGTGGCCGTTACCCAAGTTGTTCGTACACCCCCAATTAGCCTTGACCACCAAATCTTCTCCCAAATAGTTAACACCCCCAATCACTCCAAAGGAATAATCCTAAACTGAATACTCACCCGTAATACTACAGTAACTATAACAGACGCCCTCCAATTACACTGGACCGACCACTGCCTTATTAAATTCACAATAAAACT
The DNA here is from genome assembly GCF_040938575.1 of Ambystoma mexicanum. NCBI lineage: Eukaryota > Metazoa > Chordata > Amphibia > Caudata > Ambystomatidae > Ambystoma > Ambystoma mexicanum. Next base: position 578,901,224 of record NC_090927.1, on the reverse strand, counting down.
AGATACTGACCACAAAACCTTAAGTTGCAAACTACCACCCATATAGGTCAGAAATATATACGTAAACTCACACCAGAAAACTTAAACCAAGTCCTTAACAACCTACTCATCTCCAAACCCCAGGACAATACCAGCCCAGAAAGTATTGCTAAGCACTACCACCAATGTCTAAAATCAGCAGTTGATGAAGTAGCACCACTTAAACGCCCAAAGCTAAACACAGCGCCCCTTGGTTTAATGATGAACTCATAGAACTCAGAAGAGAAAAAAGAGCATTAGACCATCTAACCAGAAAAAACAACTCACCTGATTTACAAACAAAACTACAAAAACTATCCAAAGCCTACAAACTCAGTGTACTCTCCCACAAAGCAGAATCACTCAATGACCGCATAGAAGCCTCAGCCTCCAACACCAAAGAGTTATTTACTATCATCAGAGGACTAGAAGCACCCATTCTCCCCACCAACCCTATAGTTCCTAGCAAAGCCTGGTGAACCACCATTCAGAATGCCCTATCCTTCAAAGTGACCACACTCCAAAACAAAATAGCAGCACAAAAAAACCTACTAGAGCGTACCACCACGCCCCTACACCCTTTGACTAACACCGCCTGCTCTGATGTACCGGAATTCCACTTCACACAAGTCACCACTGAGCAAGTCCTCAAAACAATAGCATCCCTCAAGCCCTCGAACTGCAAAGGTGACAGCACCCCAGCTAAAGTAGTCAAGGACTGTGCCACTATACTAGCAGGGACCATCACCAACTTCGTGAATTAATCTTTAATTTCCAGCTAAATACCAGCCTCCATTAAGGCAGCCTGGGTCACACCATTACTCAAAAAACCTTCACTAGACCCTACAGTCCCCACCAATTACAGGCCAATAACAACAGTTCCATTCCTCCTCAAAATCATCGCCAAACTAGCCTATACCCAAGTACAACACCATCTTGAACAGAATCACCTACTAGGGGAAAGACAATCAGGTTTCTGCCCCAACCATAGTACAGAGACTGCCTTACTAGATCTCAAAAACCAGATGGATGCCATCAGGGACTCCGGCAAACTGTGTATCCTTCTACTCCTAGACCTATCAGCTGCCTTTGACCTGGTTGACCATGACAAACTTTGCCAAACATTATCTACTAACTTCTACTTTTCACATAAGGCTACCAGTTGGATAAAATCATTCCTCTCCGACCGCACCTCAAGAGTCTCTATAGGGGAAGTAGCAGCAAATCCCATCCCAGTACCACTAGGTGTACCACAAGGATCCTGTCTCTCCCCCACCCTCTACAATGCTTACACCAAGCTACTCTTCGCAGCACTAGATGCTATGGGAGTAATTGTAACGCTCACCTGACTCCCACAGAGGCGCTGACCAGGCATGGAATGAAGTTGCTTCTTCCGGTGAGGCGCTGGACTCAGAGTATGGCAGGGCCGGTTCTTCTTTATGTGAAAAGGGAGGGGCGTTAATGATCTGCGGGGCAATGTGCAGCTTCCCACTCCCTTCACCTCCTGAACGAACCCCCTTTCTGTAATTCCCCTAGAATCTCACCTTTGGTTTTGTGATGGCGAGCTCTCCTTCCTGCTTCTGGTGCAGGGGCGCGTTGAAACCCAATTAATTCACTGGATTCACTCTCATACATCCATGTTGGTTCTGCTAATGTCCGAGAATAAAAAGTCTCTATTGTCTTTCTTTCAGGTGCAGAACGTGGATCCCGAGAAGAGCGATGAAAACGATGAAGAATGCTCAGGTTAGTGTTCAAAGAATGTTTTTTCTCTGAGTGCAATTTTAAACGCTAATGGAGATTTCTTTTTCCCCATAGGGGCCGGGGTCAGAATGCTGAACGAGCATAGACCCGAAACGAGAGGTAAGTTCCGGTAAGTCTTTAATGAGAGTCTTTATTATGTCTTTTCATTCAATCATTAATTCCGCTGTCTTTCTTTCCCCTTAGGGGCCGGGGTCTGCAGGTGCCTGTATGCGGTAGAGACCCGAAATGAAGTATGACCCAAACAGGTAAGTCTAAATGGAAACTCTGGCTTTCCTTATGCTCTTCTCACTCTCACCTTTGTGTTTCTGTCTTTTTCCCCAGGTGCCGGGTTGATGCAGCGAATCCGGACGAGCGCCGCTGGCAATGAAGGCTGGCAGCAAGGTGAGTGAAATGCGGCGCGGCAGCGACGGGTGAGTTGACCTTTTAAAATGAAAGTCTTTCCTTTTCAGGATCGCCGACGGGACGACTCTTGGACGAGGTTGAAACAGGTAAGGGCTCTTCTTTTGTCCAATTCTTTCTCCTTCTCCACATGCAGGTGTTTCTGGATGCAGGCGGGCGTGGAAGTCAAGAAGCAGGAGCAGGCATGGTGAGCGTCCAGCTGCTAGATGCAGTACAACGCGAAGCGTGTGTTACTGATCGGGCGTGGTTTAAATAGCCTTTCAAGAAGTCCCAGGTATGTATCCTTCCACTCAGGTATGTATTCTTCCTCAGGCCACACCCGTGTGGTTAAGTAGTTCTAGAGACAAAATAGTCCCATCCAGGCCTCAAGGGGGCCTGGTTGTTGCAGCAAGGTCTGCATCAGGTAAGTGTACCCCCAAGCACTTAAACACATGTCCTCGATTATGAGCCTGGCGCCTAAGGCGCCAGGACTGGGGTCCAATATGAGCCTGGCGCCTAAGGCGCCATGATTCAGTCCAAAGGGCCCCGACTTGGGCCCGCTGAGACCTTCCTGGGGGAAATGATGCCTGCCTCTGGGGTTGCTGGGCCCGGCCTGGTTCCTTAGAGGTAGACATCATGACAGTAATCTACACAAACTTTGCTGATGATACACAGATCCTCATTCCCATCACAGGCGACTTGAACCAAGACACGGCCACTATCAACACAATCTATTCACACATCCAAAACTGGATGGCTTATAACAGTCTTTGGGCCTCATTACGACCCTGGCGGTAAATGAAAAAACGATGGCGGTAAATGATTACCGCCATCGTTTTCCGCCAGGTCCAATCCTGACCCATGACCGTTGACTACGATGCCATGAGCGGCATTGTAGTTAACGCTGCCGCTAACTGCTCCAAGGACTCGCGCACGCGACCTCCCACACCGGAATTACCGGCATGGCGGAAAGGCACGCGAATGCCGACCCAAGCGGACATGCACCTAACGCCATCACCCAGCCCGTTAAGTTCCTTACCGCCATGGTGCTAATTCCGCCATCGCGAACCAACCGTAAATGGCCATGGAAAGTGAATCCAGCTGCCACAGGTGCACAGGAACAGCACAGGTGGAGGCAATACAGACTCAGGAAGTACAAAAAGAGAACACCCCACCCCTTCCCACACCCAGTCACACTCCACAATGATACCAATAGGACTAACAATGTTGGGGCTGGAGGACCTGATAGCAATGGAAGTGCTACTACAACAACAACAACAACAACAACAGCAACAACAACAGGCAGCACAGAGGAGACGCAGAAGGAGAAGGAGGGCAAGGCAGGGCCAGCAAGCCCCACAAGCACAGCCAGTGCCACCACGCAGGCAGCCCCCAATCCCACGCATCAGAGCCAGTCCATTCAACCTCACTGCTGAGCAGATCCACTCCCTGTACCGTTTGGACCGGGACACCATCACCGCCATAGTCAACATGACACACAACGACATTGTCAGCATGATAGAAACACCAACCGCCATCCCACCCCTACTGAAGGTAGTGTCTGTACTCCACTTCCTGGCCACAGGCACCTACCAGCACACAGTGGGGCACTTGCATGGCATTTCACAACCATTATTCTCACGTATGCTTATCCAAGTGCTCGATGCCCTCCTCAAGCACACAGACGACCACATCTCATTACCACGGACTGCCCAGGAGATTGCAAACACCAAAGTGGGTTTCCATGCACTAGCCGGCATACCTGGTTGCATTGGTGCCATCGACTGCACCCATGTTGAATTGGTGGTTCCACATGCCATAGAGGTACCGTACCGCAACCGGAAACAATTCCACTCAATCAACGTGCAAATGGTCTGTGACTCCAACAAGATCATCACACATTGTTGTGCCCGATTCCCAGAATCAACCCATGATTCAATGGTCATGAGGAACTCCACAATACCACGCTACATGGAGCAACATGCAGGCCCACGATCCTGGCTACTCGGTGAGTCTAATGTCATGACCATGGGAAAGTGAAGTGGGTAGGTGAACGACGTACCAATGCATACTCCACATGGCTGAAAGGGGGGGATGATGCATACTCCACCTGGCTGAAAGGGGGGGGGGGATGATGCATACTCCACCTGGCTGAAAGGGGGGGGAATGAAGCATACTCCACCTGGCTGAAAGGGGGAGGGGGTGATGATGCATACTCCACCTGCCTGTGAGTAGCAGAGACAACGGAGCCAGATCATACCCTAAAGCAACACAAACTACACCCAACACCAGTAAACCCAATACCTGATGTATGCAGCCCTTCCATGTGAATGAGGTTTTGTCCCAACCATGACACAACCATCTGCAAGTGCATTGTACCAATTCAGACCACATTGACTTCTACGAAATGCACCTACATGCACATCAACAAACACCATCAACCGAAAGGCCTGTCCCCCATAACTGCGCACGAAGGAGGCACATGACGGACAGAAATATCAACACACCATTGCACAGACAGCAGGGCGCCCAAAATGTCCCTATCCCTAGTATTGCTCACTGGGGTCATGATGAGGCCGACAGCAATGTTGCAATGATGTGAGCATTGACATCACAGGACACGTGCCAGGCCCCCAAAACAAACGCCATGAACGAACACAGTGGATGGGCACTCACAAGGCACTCGAGCCCTCTGCATACATTGGCTGATGGCATGCAAAACAGGCTATGAGAGCCATGAGCCTATACGGGTCGCATAGTGTGAATCAATTAGTGCATTTAGAAGTGGTTCAAAGTAATATTTGGATGCAAGCCATGGTGGCACATCATGTTCTGAATTAGACGTCATGACTGACACATGCATTCTCGCCCACATACAGGTGATGCAGGCTATCCCCTGAAGAGGTGGCTCCTTACACCAGTCCGGAACCCACAGGACCAGCACGAGGAGGACTTCAACCGTGCACATACACGTACCCGTGTGGTCATTGAGCAGGCATTCGGCCTTTGGAAGGCACGGTTTCGCTGCCTGAGCAGGTCTGGTGGTGCACTCCTGTACCGCCATGAGAAGGTGGCAAAGATGGTCATGGCACGTGTCATGCTACACAATATGTGCGTCAGACGAAATGTGCCCCTGACGCAGAAATGCAACCACCTGACGATGAGGATGAGGAGGGTGCAGATGGGGCCGCACCTCATGGAGGAGGCGATGCACAGGAGGGGCGTGAAATGCGTCAAGATATCATAAACCAATGCTTCTAGCACACACGGCTGGTGTGTATCACATGGAGACGGAACTTGGGGCACTGTGTGTCTCTGGGACATGCACACTGTGGACTGTACACCAATAAAGCACACATATGCAATGAAAATGTCCACACATGTGATTTGGGAAAAAGGAAAATGTGTATTTCAATTGTAAATTGTCGTGCAACACCCCCTCCCTCCTCCCCCTGAACACCCCAACACACCCCCTCCCCCCTCCCCCCTGACCACACCAACACACCCCCTCCCCCCTGAACACCCCAACACACCCCCTCCCCCCTGAACACACCAACACACCCCCTCCCCCCTGAACACCCAACACACACCCTGTGAGTGGCTAAAGATGCCTGTGACAGTGGGCACATGCTATTACATGCCCCCTCTCCGGCCCCCGGGGCACCCCTGCCTGTGGAGCGCAGGTTCCATCCTGATCGTCGGACAGGGCTGCTCTGGGCAGGACTTGCAGTGGAGGATGTCCCTGGCTGCTCACGGGCACACATGTCCTGAAGGGTGTGGGACAGCTCTTTGAGCACACGGCGCATGGCGGCAAGTTCCCCGCAAATATCCCTTGAGGTGGACTCCATTGCAGCCCTCAGGGTCTCCGTACTGCGCTCTATTTCGGCCCTTAGGGTCCCCGTAGATTGTTCTATGGCTGCCCTAGCCCCCCCACATTCCGCAGCATGCTCATTGAGGAGCGTGGACAGTTGTTGCTGACGTACAACAATCTCCTCAAGGGAAAGTTCACTCTGCTGGGCCATGCCCATTCCAGATGGTGTGGCGAAGGGGCTGCTCACCTCCTGCAGACTTTCTGCAGGGCATGGGGTGGGAGGCCAGTCCCCTTATCCTGGATGCCCCTGTGTGGGCTCCTCCTGGGGGCTGCCCCGGTACAGATAGGGGGAATGAAGCTGCTCAGTGGGGCGTCTTACATCGGGCTCATCGGTGTCAGTGTCTGAGCCTGCTGCTATGGCAGCAGTTTCCCCTATGCTGCTGCTCCCTGCAGAAACGGTGCCTTCAGTGGCCAAGATTGTGGGGTCGTGTGGTGCTGCAGGTGCTGGCATGCTGCCTGCTGGGGTGCCTGTCGGGGGGCCGTCCTGTGTGCTGGCAGATGATTCTGCCTGCTGCAATGTCTTCCTCACTGCAGCTGAGGTGGAGGGTCTATGCATGGTGGTCCGGGCCTTCTTGGCTGCTTTTGAGGCAGGGGTGTCCTCATTCTCGTGGTTGGATTCAGAGCCTGTGGTGGGGCAAAGGAGGGATAGCGTTATTGATGGGTCTGCGGACATTGGAATGGCAATGATTCACCAGATTTTGGTTACTAGATGAAGCACATTTGAGGCAGGGGCATGCAGGTTGTCTCCTTTCTGTGTGGATGATGGATGGAGGTATGTGGGTGTCTGCAGTTAGGGTGTGCATGCTACATGTGTACAGGGTGGAGGTCGCATGTGGCTGTGGGCAGTGTCCAGCTGATGTGTTGCATTTACACTCTATTGCAACATTGTGCTACACATTAATGGACGTCAGTGACTATAGCATGTCTTGATTTGGGGCACCTACCTTCATCGCCTGATGTCGGTGCTCCTCTTTCCATCCCTCGTACACCTTCGATGCTTTCCATGCCTATTGTGCTGGCACATATTTCCTCCCACGGTTGGAGTTTTATTGGGGAGTCAGCTCCTCCCCCGGTAGCCTGGGCCAGGTTGCGATTGGCAGAGATGATGCTTCGGACGCGGAGCCTCAAGTCATCCCACCGCTTCCTGCACTGCTGTGGGTTGCGGGGTACGGTCCCCACTGCGCTGATGTGCTGTGCCACCATGGCCCATATGGCTTTTTTTTTTGCAATCGCCGCCCTGGTCATTTCGGTGGAGAACACCACCGCCGCATTGTCCTGGAGTGTCTCCGCCAGCATGCTTAGTTCCTCACGGGAGAAGCGTTCCTGGCGCTGCCGATCGCATGCCTTGTTCACGACTTTGGGCATTTCTAGGTTGGTATTTGGGTGTGTGATGGGTTTGGATGGGTCTCAGGGTCAGATGTATGGTTGGGGAGGATGGCAATGGATTGTGTTTTTAAAGATGGCCGCCGTGCTCTTTCCCGTTGCGCCGCGATAACGCTACTTCCGCTTCCGCTTATATCCGGGGACCGCTATTTGCGGTCACCGCTAATTGCGGTGACCGCTAAAATGGGTGGCGGTAGTGCACCTTGCGCAGCGTACGATGTCGGTAGGGGCCGTTTTGGGGTCTTTTACGCCATCGTGTTCTTGACATTACCGCCATGGCGTAATGCTCATGCGCGATGGGTCGGAATGAGCCGCATTTTACGGCATTCGGCCATGGCGTAAACGTTAATTACGCCATGGCGATAATGTTCGGTACTTACCGCCAGGGTCGTAATGAGGCCCTTTGTCTTAATGGAGACAAAACTGAGATTCGCATAGTTGGCTCACCAAACAAACTCAGTAAACTCCACCCAGACTACACAACCATAATGATTGATGGCACACCCGTTAACATCTCCCATAAAGTCAAAACAATGGGAGTGTACCTTGACTCTAATCTCACCATGAACAATCACATTAGCGCCCTCGCTTCTTCAACAGCATATACCGCTAAACTCATCACACTTAGCAGGCCTCTCCTATCTTCCGTCAACTGCTTGACACTTGCTAGAGCCCTCATCTTAACAAAAATAGACTATTGTAATATCTTACTGCTAGGTACCTCTAAAAGAAATCTAACTAAATTCCAACTCCTACAAAACAAAGCCCTCAGAGCAGCCTTGGGCACTAAGAGAAAAGAACACATCACACAACATAGAAGAGAGGCACACTGGCTCCCAGTACGGGCTAGAATCCTACATAAAACACTCTCCATCACCCACAAATACCTTTCTGACACTGCCCCCACCCACCTCAACAGCTGCATAGCACGCAAAGCCACACCTAGATCTCTCAGATCCAACGCAAACATCCAACTGCACATACCCCGCTTCACCACCACAAGAGCAGGCAATGACAGATTCACCATTGCAGCCCCCCGCATCTGGAACTCTCTCCCACCCCATCTATCCAATGAAACCACACTACCTAAATTCAAAAAACAACTAAAAATCTGGTTGTTCGACAAGTACTAATATTCCTTAAATACTCTTTACCCTAGGCGGTAAATCCCGAGTAACACTAGATCACTACCAGATTATATGATAGACTTTACTCACATATGCCTGCTTACTGCTGCCTGCTTACTGCTGCAACCTAAATTGTATGTAACCCGGATTCCATAACGAAGATATATGTATACTGCTGCAACTTATAATGTATGTAGCCTGGATTTGCTAACGAAGATATAATTTACACCGTGATACCCAAGGGTTTGGGCATACAACCAAATGCAATAAATAAATTAAATTAAATAAATAAGCGTGAATGTTTGAGTGGCTTGCATTGCATTAGTTGCATCTGTTCTCATAGACCCTACACAGCCCCGTTAGCAATCTAATCTTCCAAGACAACAAACTAAAACACAAAGGAAGGCCCCTTTTCCTTTTAAATTACTTAATTTATTTTCATAATGTCTGTTTGTTAGACATTCAAAACTGGTTCACTTTTTTGGGTAGCACTTCCACTTTTTATCTCAACACTGCACAACATGCTGCATGAAGTATCAAACAATGTCTAGAAGCAGGCACACTTATTACACAGTTTACTTTGTCTGTGTCTTGACAAGTAATAGGTAATTCTTTGGGTCTCACTTTGCATTCTATTCTATTGGAAGTACAATTTTACTGAATTTTGTCTCTACCTTAATGCAATAAACTATAAAACCACAAACTATGGCCTGGTCTGCAGGCATGAAAGCATACTAAAGGAAATGTTCTGTTAACATCAATGCATCTTCATTCCTTTGTGGGATCCCTGTATGTTTACGGTGTGGGCCAACCGGTCAGGAAATCCTTGTTACACCGCTGTACTTTTTTGAAATTACTCATGGAGTTCATTGCATTTTCTTTAGTTGGCTCAATCACTAAGACAACAATTGCCATTCTCAAAGAGCAATGCTGAGTGTAATTTATGGATATATTTCCATTCACGGTGTCTTAATCTCTATTCACCAAAGTGGGTTTATCTCTGGGTATAGTGCTTTGAGTGCGGTTGTGTGTTCCTGGGTTGACACAGTACTCTGTTTCTTTTAAACATGCACCCACTTAGGACCTCAGAATTTGCTACTTGGCTTTAATATTTTATTTTTATTATTTAAAAAAAAAATATTTCATGGTTGAAAACAATTCAACCCTTAATAACAACCAATGTATCACATTACAATACAACACACACATTTCACATTTTTCCAGTAATAAATATATAAAATTCATAGAATTCAACGCATACATCATATAAATTCCACTAAAATTCTAAAAAATCATCCAATTGAATGTAAAAATATCTACTATCTACAAGCTTATATATTAAATTAATTGACCACATTCCTGAAAAACCTTTTCATACTATGTCCATTAACAAGCAAAGTCTTCCAATTTCAGTGCATTGATAAATCCAACAACAGCTATCACTGTAGAGGTGGTGCACCCCACAAGGCACGTGGACCATAATTGGCTTGCTCTGTTTCGCAATGACAAGTAGAGACTTTTTTAAAATACAGAGATCTAAAACCTGTTAATGCCTCACAGTCGATCAACCAATGAGTCAATGTCTCTCTACTTCCCATCAAGTCACAAAATCGGCAAGATATTTGGTCCGGTGCTAACATACCTCACCAAAATCTGTTTTGACAATATCAGATTCCAGCGAAAGCAAAGAAAGGTAGATCGAGTTGTTTTGTCTGCATAAATACTCAACAAGGGGGTCAATGTTCGCAACTTTTTATGATCCTCCTGAAGATGTGTTAGCAATGTATACATATGCCTGGACTCCTGAGTTCTAATCCGGTCTTGTTTATATAAAATACTTTTCACTTTTGCAGGAACATATATCAAATCCGAAAAGGAGCAGCCAAGAGTGTCCAATATAACAATACATAAGTCCTGGATTGCTCTAATCCAAAAACATCTCTGTTCTAAATAAATAGAATTAAAGTCTGTATACAGGGATTTGCTGGGAGACCAAATTATTTTGCACATGGTCGACAGAAATCTCCAGTGTGTTCTTGCTCTTAATGAGACAATTCCCAGTTCATATCGAATTGCATTAATTGGGAAAGATTTGGATCCTCCTACAATCTTCTTCCATATTTTCACCTCCAGTACGGGCAAATGATCTAACATACCAAGGGATTAGGTCTCAATGCTGTACAGGAGTTTAGGCACAATTTTGGTTTCATAGGGCCTCATTATAAGTTTTCCGGTCCAGTAGTAACGGCGCCAGTAAGCTACCGGCGCTGTTACTACTGGATCGGCAAACTACGAGTTGTACTTGCAGGTGCCTTTCTGCCTGCCAGGTCTGACCTGGCGGGCAAAGCGGCGCCCACCAGCACAACTCGTTGGATACTCTGGCACCATTCATGAATGGTGCCGGTGCATCCAACCTCCCCATAGGGCTCAATGGGAATGGGGAAGAATAGTTTCTGGCGCCGGCGAATGGGCAAATACCGGCTCCGGCAAGGCTGTAATGACCCGGTAATTGCCCATTCGTGGGCGCCTGAAAAAAATGATACCAGCGGCAGCCATGCAGGTTGTACCAGCACGGCTAACGCCAGTAACATAATGAGGCCCATATTAACGAACCACAGATTTTAGGATGAACTTCCCATATCTTATGTCCACCCTAGTTAAATGGTTGGCCAAGCCTGCAGCTCGATTTTGAACCACATGAGGCAATTACACAATGAGGGCCTTCAATTAATCAGGAATGACCACAAGTAAATGGGTACAGATATTGTTATGGTGGGTACCCAGAATGTAAGACAAGATATTTTGATTGGCCACAGAATTTCTGTTTAGACCAGCAGTACACAAAGATATCGTATCAAGAAGAACACTAAGAATACATTTAGAAGCAGCACTAACAAGGAAGGACATGGTAAATTTGTAAAGGACAGATGAAGAAGGTACATAGTGGTGCACAGTCCACTGTATTGACCCGACATTAAGACTAACAGACTTGACTGATGAACAGCTTTTCTCAGAGGATAAAGAGGAGGGGAAGATGGTATTTCAGATATGCATCCCATATCAGGTAAATATAGAGGAGAGACAGGTCCCCCAGAGGATGCAGATAGTAAGTAGCGCGGGAAGATTTGCAAAAAGTACCAGAGGTACTATCGACCAGTGACCGCCACGAGGCGAAGGCTTTAACCGAGTAACCAAAGGCGTTAAACAATGCCCACTATCACATTAAGAAAACAAAGGTATATATGACACACTTCTCGCACTATGGCGACAGGGCACCAGAATCGCCATGAAATATGGCCATTTACCCTGTAAAGAAATTGAAAGGTGGGGCGTGGAGATTCATGCAAGATCTCTGCCCCTTGAACAAAGTAGTGGAAGCAGAGATTCAACCCGTATAGAATCCAGCCATAATATTATGTAACATACCTACAGAAGTGACATGCTTCACAGTCATGATTTGAAGAATGCATTCTTTTTCATCCCAATTCACCCAGATTCACAGTATCTCACCACATACATGTATAGCAGGACGAGGTTCCAACATACTCGTTTACCACAAGGGTATTGCGAGTCACTAGTGTGTTCAATATGGTTATCCAGATGGACCTAAGCAAATTGAAAATGCACAGCACAGTCATTTAGCATGTGGATGACCTCCTGGGGTGCAATACAAAGGAGGACCAGTGCAGGAACGATTCAGTCACACCTGACATTGATAGAAGAGAAAAGGTACAAGGTAGATAAAGGGAAATTGCAGTACTGCCAAAAGGAAGTTCTGAACCTAGGACAGATAATATCAGTAGATGGCAGGAGAATTACTCCAGAGAGAGCAGGAGCAATACACAGCACACCAGAGCCATGCACAGTCAAGCAGATGCAGCAGTTCTTACAAAGACCCTCCTTCAGGGATTACAAGAAGCACAGAAGATAAAAGGCCCCATAAAATGGGCATCCGAAATGAATGACTCATTCGCCAATTTGAAGGAAGAGTTAGCACATGCACTCGTTTTAGCAACCCCAAACTATAAAGAAAAATATTTTTTCTTTTTCACATTTTGATGGAACAATGATGACGGCTTTCCTCACTCAAAAGAAGCCACAAGGAAATGGGAAAATGATGTGGGGGAAATTGACCCAGAAGACTGGATTCAGGCACTAATGCACCCACGCGAGTTTGCTATTTCCTCTAGGCTCCGGTTGGTGCAGTTAAAAGTCCTGCATAGAGTGTATTACCCTAGAACGGCCCTATATGGCTGGAAACGGGCCTCGAACCCGAATTGCCTCCGATGTGGAGAGGAAGAGGGAACATTTATACACATCCTATGGACATGCCCCCGGATCCAAACCTATTGGAATGCATGCTGCAATGAACTTACTAGAATCCTTGCCCGCACCATACCGCTGGATCCAAAGGTCCTACTTGTGGGCATACCTGACGAGAATGGCGCCAACAAATGGGAAAGGCTGTGATTGTCCACGGCAATGGGACTGATAAAACGCAACATTGCACAGAAATGGGGAGCCCCAGAGTCCCCAACGCTGGAACAATGAGTAATAGATATGGACACAGCGCCATGATGGAGCATACGATCTGCAACGCAAGGGGCTGCTCTACCAAAGCCTCTAAAATATGGGGGAGGTGGGAAGAAGAGGGGGGAACCTAGAAACCCCTGGCACAGGTGGTGCAAATCTGAATAACACATGTAGATGTTTGTGAGGAATGTTTTTGGTGATCGTCAAAATGCATGTACTATTATTAGCCTATGAACGGACATGCTAGTCCTCAGTGTTTTTGGTGATGTGGTTGTTGTATAAAATAATAAAAAATGTTTTATCAACAAAAAAAAAAGAAGCCACAAGGACACAAGCCTGTGGCCTACTACAGTGGCCTTCTGGAACCAGTAAAGTAAGGTCACTTCCCGTGCGAGCAGGCACTTGTTGAATAGGCATTTGCAATTGGGAAATCAGCAACAATACTGATGGGCTCTGCAATCACACTCTATGTAGAGCATTTGCTTTTTGTTATACTAGAAAAGTCGTCCACGTTAACAACTCGGCGAGCATCAGGGTACGAGGTAATTTTGTCCAATCCAGCAACTGAGGTAGTGAGGTGTCGGATTTTCAACCCAGTGACAATCATAGCACAGCCGGCAGAGGTAGGGTAGTATGTGTCTGACTGTCCCTCATATATGGACAGGAAGGGGGGTGACCCCAAAGTACACAAAGACCCCATAGAAGTAGGAGAAATGCTCTTCGTTAATGGTTCTTCGATGATAGATTCAAGCACGGGTTGTCGACATACAGGTGCGTCAGTGCTTTGTTATCATGAAGGGGAATTTCAGGTATGGACACAGATGAAGTTGCCACTAAAACTATTCAGCACAAGAAGCTGATAATGGCCGTAAATATGTCAGAAGAGCATGCCATCAACATTTTATCAGTTTCAGCATATGTCACATCCACCGTGCATCCAGGAGTGGCCCGTTGGTAAATGAGGGGGTTCCAGAGGAGTGATGGCTCTCCCATACAACATGCAGAGTTATCGTCCTAGCTAATAGACGTACTGCCCCTCCCAGCAGAACTGGCGTTAATAAAATGCGCCGCCCATACCAACGGCACAGATGTAATTAAGCAATGCAATGATAAGGCCGACTCTGCGGCAAAAGAAGCAGCATATTTACCATTACACACAAAACTGTTCATGCCTTCTAAAAGGCTCAAGCCCCTTTGATGGCATTGCCGCAAAGACAGCACCACAAATTTGTGGAGCAAATTTAACGCATTGACCATTGTCCAAGTGATTGAGTTACAGGGGGTGCACCACAATAAGAACAAATAGGAGTTATGGAAAAACAGGGGCTGCTCACTGTCATCCACAGACATAGTGTGGAGATGGAACAGTAGAGAGACACTGGTGATGTCCCAGTGGCTGCTGCAAACCAACCTGGATTATCTGCATTACCCAGCCCATGTATCAAAAGAGCATGTTGCTGCAGAGATTGACGAACAATGGTTTGTGCTAAATTTACAAGAATTAGTAACTGAATTTGTAAACAACTGTGCAACATGCCAGAAATGTACAGTAGGGCATACACGTAAAACATTTTGAGGCAACATTACCACACCCGAGGGGCCCTTCTGGCATTTGCATATTGACTACGTCGATATGCTGGATTGATGTAGCTCTTATAGGTATATGATCGTCGATGCATGTCCTTATTCACGTTGCCATGAGACTGGCCCATGGCGCCAAAACAATGGTTATATGGTCCATGAAGTAGTTTCAAGGTGGGGGGTATGTGATGTGTTGAGGTCCGGCAATGGATGACACTTTGCCAACGATCTTTTTAAGGAAGTAACACCCTTACTTGGCATCAAGCACACACTGTGTTTGACGTGGCATCCTAAAGCCAACTGACTTGTTGAGCCGCTCAAAGGCCTGCTTAAAGAGCTCCTTGCCAAGCTGTCAGTGACCCTTGACAAGAATTGGCTCTATTGTCTCACACTCACTTAATTTGTACTACGCAATTCCCCTGGTGCAGATCATCATTTGACTCTCCACAAAATTGTCACTGGCAAGAGAATGCATGCACGGACGGTAACAGAACTGCCCAACTCCTGGGAGAAGAGTTTAAAGTATACTGAAGTTAGCTCTCAAATACATCTCAAGCCAGGTGCAACCACGTCAAGGGAGGCCTGCCGATCCAGCATCAAGCACAGACATTCCATCGGCCCAGCCTACTCTTTATCCAAGTGACTAGGTATTCATCTGCAACTTCAGGAGATCTTGGAAGGAATCATGATTCACCGGACCCTACACCGTAATGTACTGCACCCCAACAGCAGTGAAGGTAGCAGAGAGGCACCCATGGATCATCTTGCAGACGTCCATCAGGACAAGACCGGCACTCCCCTCACAGGAGAAGAGAGGGGGGCAGACTGATGGGAAGTATACACAAACTGTCCAAAAAAGGAGGAGGGGGGAAGGACATTGTATAAGCTATGTTGTTGTAGTGTAGTGTTTTTGTTTTTTGTTTTTATGTTTATTTGATTTTTAATTGAAAGTTGACATCTTACCCTTATTAAGAATAAGAATGAAGGAGTACGCCACCAGCGAGAAGTATTTAATTAATTTAATTTAATTATGAATTGTTCGAAGATGGCATTAGGGGCAGTCATGGCAATGCATCTGGCAACATCTGGTATGACGATATGTGATGGGTGGGGCGAGACAGGGCCAATGACACATGTTATGTGTGCTCTCCCATTCCACACTTTGTAGGGACGCCCAAGCTCTTTCTCCTTCAAGAGGGGTCGGGGTGGTGAATGCATTTGTCATTATGTAAAACAAGGGCTTTGTTTGAGGAACACTCAGTTACAGTTCAATGGATAGATGAGGTAGAGGAATGTACTTTCCTTTGGTTCTGCTTAGATACTTGGGACAGAGCTTAGGGTTTGAATCTGACCTCTGACTGTAGGCCTCGCGACAGAACTGGTCTCGCCTGGTGTTCTCACTGGGTACCTTTCATCTTCTAAACTGGTTGTTCTCCTGCAACCCCCTGGTTTATATAGGTATTTTTCCCCACTGCTCAGGATCCTTCTCAGTCAGATGATATTTTATTTGCCTTCCAGACATGGACCAGTGTCTTATTTCTCTGCATTGAGGGTCACAGGTTGCTGTCCTTCTGTTCCCTCTACTTAAAGATGTGCGGGTCTTCTTTCCTGGCTGCAGGCTTTCTGTCAGGTTCCCGTTTTAAAGATACTTTTCAGCTTGTAGAAGTGAAGTCTTCCCCAGCAGTTGTCAGGATTATGCCTGTCTTCCTTCCACCTGCTAACTTTGCCTTTTGCCAGATTCCCTTGTGTCAAGGAAGCTTGTGTAGACAGGTCTGTCTCCTCCAGGATTCTCCCCTTATCTGTACGTTCCTCATTCCTTTTGTACCCCAATGATGGATTCTGCCCTTCCTCCATGTTGGTCCATAGCTTATTCTCCATTTGCATTGGAAACCAGAATCTAATTGGTGATTTCATGTTTCTAGGCTAATCACCATCCATGTCTGGCAATTGGATTCCTTTAAGGACTGGATAGCTATGGGGTTCTAAAAATTATTTATATTTAGTATTAGCAAGGATTTAAATACCTGCACAATGGTCAGGATCATTTTGGAATTCTCTGGTGGCAGCTTCGCAAGTCTGCTCCATTGCCTGTTTGCCATGCTGGCCTGGACCGGGAAACTTCAGAAGGGGGCCCTCCGCTCTCTTGTCCACTCTGGTTCTTTGACTGCAAACCTTCACTATCAACTGTGCACATGCCATGGACTTTGTGGTCTTGCAACTCTCTCTTTGTTTATCATATATGCCTTGTTGTGAGTTTGGGCCCACCACTAGCTTGCAGTATTGGTAAAAACTGTATTCTTCTCCCTGTGAAAGTCCTACAGCTGGCAATCTTTGAACAACAGCCCAGTTAAATAACTCAAACTCACCTTTTAAACTAGGGGCCTTGTAGTGGCGCCCAGATCATCCTGGTACCAGTAGTGTGTCCCTTCCACTTTGGTTCTCACATGGTGAACCTGGGACATACTGCATTTTATGAGGTGTAGCGAGCCTTGAGATACCCCCTTAGCCACCATTGTGGAGGAACATCAATTAGTGGCTGGCCCAGCCCCGACACTAGCTGCCACTACCCCCCTAAGAAAGTAGAGGCAGCTCTGTGAATTTGTCACAGTTCACAGAAGAAGAGATTCCTGTAGTGATAGTATGTCAGCTTTAAACTGAACAAGTCTCTTTTTAATTGTACCCCCTGTTTCTTGAGCATTGATCATATCATGAGTCATATCTTGGGTGTGCTGTCCTCCCATCCCGCACAGTGTGAACAGGGCCATCTTAAGCACTTTTGGGGCGCTGGGCACAGACATCTTTGGGGCCCCCTCCACCAAACCAAAGGAATCAAGAAAACTGGTCACGCGGCCCACCCGTCACGCTCACAACATATAGATTGATATGCTCTCTCACAGCATAATAAGCAGGTTTACTCCCTTTAAGTTCCCTTAGCCTCTTCATTCAGAATGGAACAAGTAGCATTTGAAGACCAACATTAGAGGTCACTGTTCTAGTACATACAGGATACTTTTTTATCAATAATATCCAAGAAGGTATGTAGCCTGTAGTATTAATGCAGGACTGTATATAAAAAGGTACATGTAACCCATAATAGACAGAGATCTCACATTAGCTGCCTCACAGAATGCAAAAGTGCTCATGCATGTATAGAGACCACAAATTAGAAGGAAGGAGAACACTACACAAACGGTGCATGGATAGTGGAGGCAGATTAGAAGCTACCAGGAAGGTGTCTTTATCCAGACAGACTGAGATTAGAAGTGGGATATGGTTTTCAAATAGTGTTCCCATTAGATATCAAAGGAACAAATGTCTGTGGCGTGCAATATAAATCTGCTCACTATTAGCGCAATGAAACCATGAAAAAGGCTTTTATGAAGATCATACCATGAGAAGGAAATCACTCTGAAGGGCTGACCATTTTGAAAGGATTAGGGACTGACAATATTGAGAGGTTAAGCAATACAAGATTAACTGAGATGCCATGGATCACACATTGGTTAAGGGATGAAGGGATGAAGCTGAGATTTGTGCCAACTCTGCAATTTCTGTATTTGAACACTTTCTTTTCCAGTTCTTACCCTGAACTAAAACAATCTTATTTTATTTAAAAAAACGGGCAGGGAAAGTACACAGATCACAGTACCAAAAATAAAATGTTTTAAACAAAATATTATAGAAGGGTGTTATGCAAAATGGGAATGATTCTAGCTTCATTCTCTCCATCATCAATGGAAGTTTATAAGAATCAGTATACCAATATATGTGATTTAACAAATTAAATCTGGGTTTGTCTTTCGTATTTGAAAGCTTTAAATACTTCCAAAACAATGGTCTCTGACATTTTAATTTATAAACGTGCATAAACACCTTTGTTTTTTGCCAAAAAGCAGACAGATTTTGTGTCAAACAAGCAGACTTTAAAATATGCTTGCCTGAGGCATGCAACATATGGTCCGCTCTCTTCTGTCTACCATACCTTCCACCCAAATGGCTTACATAAGAAGAAAGATCAAGTAATAGGCTACACTATACAGCAGCATGCAAGAAGGCAAACCTCACAGAAGACAGCATAGTCATTTAAGATATACTTGATGATTTGACCCGGATCACTGTATCGTCTGCTGGCAAATCCAGGATACAAGCCTGAAAGCTTTCGTGCCACAGTCTTGAATTTTGATACTTATTCACCTCTTGGACTAGCAGTTTATGCCATTGTTGGAGACGATTGCCTAGGTTTTACAACACCCCATCTGAACAAACCGATTTCTAGACCTTCACCATACGGATGATATGTTAGTTTTTATAGCAACCCCTAGCTGGTGCAGGTACATTGCTGATAATAGCAGATTTTGTTCTGCAAAACCAAGTACGTATGCTGGTAGGTTTATAAACTTCAGACATAGGAAGGGCTGAGCCAGCCTTGCTGGAATGTGACATTCTAATTGTGCATATGTACACATATCTCAGCAATGAGTGCTTCACACACTAGGCTAACTTCTGAACCACTGTGGCACTCAATTTATCCATGTGCATTTCACCATTGCCTATTGCACATGATCAACATAATTCCCACAGGAAGAAAAGAATTCTACAGAGTTGTGCTGTAAGGAACACATGAAACCATGTTTAACACAGTGAACACAGACAGCAATACATGATGAATTGATCAAGGCAGAATTTACTTGTAAAAACAGAAAGGCAATGAGTTTAGAGCCTAAGCAGCGCCCCATAAAATATCCTGACGTGTGCTATTTAAGAGTTGTGAACAATGGAATCTTACTTCAGATCAGCTAGCCTTGTGGGGCACCCTCCAAGGTGGGGGCCCTGGGCAAGTGCCCTTTGGCCCTCCCATAAAAACGTCTCTGAGTGTGAAGTGCCACTGCATCCCAATTCCTCCCCAACAACTGAACCACCCCATCTTCTCCATCTCACACTTTTCATTCAGAATTATCTTTCACTACATACCGAATCACACATGAAACTGGTCCTCATAAGCAACTCCAGACTTCACCATGGTATGTTTCCATGCCATACCAGCTCATTTGCCCCTCCATGCCCGAATCCTTCATCTCCAACAATTTGAATTAGTGTATAGTCCATCTCTTTTTACCCCCTGATTTTTTTCTTCCCACCAAACCTGCTCACGTGTATCACTAATTCACATGCCCCAAAATGTCCTCTATCATTGTTGACATAGGCTCCTGATATGTCTGATTTTCTCCATTGTCCTCCAGACTGCTGCATCTCCAGCTTCTGCTCGATTCCTCAAGGCCTTCTGCTTGTGTTGCACGTTCACAGGGGCTATTGCACCACCCATTCGCTTTGCAGACCAGTTTGTCAGTAGGTCCTGATATTCCTTTCGGTCTGTTTGTCCCTGCTTCTCATCTCTCTTGCCAGTTCCAAATCACCTGAGGCTAGACAAACAACAATACATGTTCCTCCATCATAACTGTAAGTTTTGCTGGTAAGGTAATCATGTACTTAAGTTGATGCTGGCACAGACTACCCATGGCTTCTTCAAATGATTTTCTCTTTTTCACAACAGTCAGCCTTCTCACTTCCCTGTGGATGTGGGCTAGCTCTTGATGGCTGAGTTGCATGTATGTACATATAGAATGAATGAAGCGTGAACCTAGCTGAGAAGTAATACAGTGCTGTACGTCCGAGATACACCCATCGGTTTACAAGTAGGTTGGGGGAGTAGGGGAGGAGCTGGGATGGGTAAGGAAAGAAGGGCATGCAGGATCTCTGGAGGGGGAAAAGTTGGGTGAACAGTTCTGCCCAGTGTGTCTCTTAGTGTTCATGCTGTGCCCCCAATGTCACTTTCAGTGCCCAGAGGTTACCCCAGTGGTGCGATTGGTGCCCAGGTTCTGCTCCAACGTCGCTCTCAGAGCTCAGGTTCCCTTAGGACTGTTTTGCAATTCTTTGTTTCCGGCCTAGCAATGATGCAGCTTCTGGGACTGCGCTGCCTTCCAAACATGGAGCGATTTGCTTCGAAATAGGGTGGGGTTTTGGTTGTGACTGCTTTTTATGCAACGCAGGCTGTCTTAAACATGATGACTGCTTTAAAGAGTAGCAAGTGCAGCTCCTTTAAAATGGGGGTGATGCAACTGAATTGTCTTAGTCCTTTGATGAGGTGTGGTGCAGCATGCTGGGCGGCTTTCAGAAGAGTCAAGGTGGTATCTGGGATTCCTACGAGTAGAGCTCTGCCATTATGCAGATCGGATACTGCCAGGGCTTTGACATTTGTTCTAAAAGTTGGGCGAGGGATGAAAGGCTAGACAATGAGAGGTCTCCTTTTATGGTAAAGCAGAGAGATTTAACACTGGGTGAGAGTTGAGGTGGGAAACTGTCAATCTTCATGTCATTCAGACAGGTCTGCACTTGGGCATGCGTGGTAGGGTTCTTTGTTAAGCAGAGCCTCGGGCAGGCATTTGATATCCAGGCTTCAATGAGGGACATACAGTGCTTGAGGTAATGGAGGTTGTTGATGAAATTGTTCTTCTGGTAAAGCTGCTTGTCGTCTGTGTCTTTGTGTATCTTGAAGTCGACATTGGCATAGACTTCCCCCAGAGGTTTAATATAGAGATGGAAGGTGATAGGGGACAGGAAGGAGCTGTGTGAAACTCTGTAGGTTACCGCTTAGTGCCAAGAGCTGTTCAAGTCCCAACTGGATGGGCTGGTACATGGAAATCCCGCTGTTAATGAAGGAGCGATTTCCAAACAGACTTTCACTCCTGACTGCAACTTACATTGCAGAGTGTTAGGACGCGACCTTAGAGAAGACCTCCCAGGTCCAGACATGTATGTCAATTGCATGGTGGGGTTGGCTTTTTCTTGCCCCTACAGATGAGCTGCCACATGGTCCAGTGAAATCACCTATAATAGAAATCAACATTTATTTTTAACTAATATGCAGGTGGTCATTTTTTAGTCAAGAACAATTTTGTACTCTTATTGGATGAGTCAATGAGTTCAAGCGCTGTTGTTGTCGTTATGTATTTCATTTGAATGCACATTAAACATTATTCAAATTGTGTGTACTTAAAAGCGAAATGTTTTTCCTCAGGAAAATACTGCCCTAGTTGTCATGGGTTTTTGAAGCTGATTCCCTGTCGAGGCCATGGTGGTTTCCCTGTGACTAACTTTTGGAGACATGAAGGACCTTTCATATTTTTTCAGGTTAGTTCAAATGCATTTTATTGTATACAGGTTCTGTGAAGAAGCAGCGTGACTGTTTTCCCTTTGAATGCATTGTATTCCTTGTGTTATGTGTGAAGCAATGTGTTGTCCATACTTTGAGTGCATATCAAAACATTTATTGCGTGTTGGATGCAGGGGTGGACTGGCCTATAGGGAACTCTGGAGATTATCCCGGTAGGCCTCTGCACTCTGGGCCTCTTTTGTGTGGTATTTCCAATTTTTTCCATAGGAAAATGTTGGGGCTTGCTGAAAATGTGTAATATGGGGCCACTTTGAAAATTATATCCAGGGCCTCTTTTGGTTCCCAGTCCACCCCTGGTTGCGTGGCTTAGAACTATGACTATATACGCCTCCCAGCATTTCTCGTGCCTGAAGTCTGCGAGCAAACTGAAATGACAAGACACAAAGATTGGTGGGGTGGTCACCCCGCACAAGCTGGTAGATAGTACTCCGTAGAGGTTCAGGTTCGTGTATAGGGACACATTTATTTTAATATGAACTGGATTGCAATTGTGAGTGAACATTTACTTGAAAATACCTGCAAAACGCTGGACGTAGTAGTCAAAGCATTGTATTATTTGATTTTCTATAAGTAAAGTGCTCTGTTAGGGTGTATTATTTGATTTTCTATAAGTAGAAGTGCTCTGTTAGGGTGTATTATTTGATTTTCGATAAGTAAAGTGCTCTGTTAGGGTGGTGTTAATAGAGTTATTTTATTTGCAGAAAATCAGGGATCAGTTTTGCAGATCTGCTGATTTACCGAACTAAAATCGTGGGATTTTCCTTTTGATCGATTATATTTTGAGACAATTACGTTTTTTCACAAATTGACGAATTGTGTATCATAAAGACGAGTTTGCCCATTCCGACATGCTGATCTCTTTTCCCACAGTTGTACCACACGCGACTCTCTGCCCCAGCTGCTTTTCCCCATGTTCTGGCCCATGTGACTGTCTTTGCCTGCAGTTCTAACCCATGTCATTTTCACAACCACATGTGGAATCAGAAAAAACAATATTAAGGCTTTTACACCATGCAAGAGGAAAATACACCGACACGGGCTTGTAAAGATTCCCAGAATCTTTATTACAAAACTGAACAGTTATAAAACAAAGTACACAAATAGCTATTTGGCTGTCAATACATCGCAGAGACCACCAGCAGGGTTCAATGTGAGCAGTGAGCAGGATTTGCTAGCTGGACATCAGCGTATTTATACAGTTTATTATAATGATGTCCAGCCTCCTGCAAGTTAATCATGTACTGGGCTAGGGTCGCGCCAGGTTCGTTCCTAATTTACATATCTTGTGCATGCGGTTTACTTTTTAATACATTCACTAACAAACATTATTATTCTCTAGTTTAACGTTACACTCTTTACACATTGCTTTAATACAGATCAAACAAATGTTTTGCATGTCATATTAGGATAGCGTTATTGTTCTTTTATACTTGTAGGTTAACAATGCTGATTCAAGTAATCCCCTGATCCCGAGGTCAACAAAGGACAAGCTCTACATGACCCTAACATGTAGCCTGAAGGCAGGTTGGACATTAACTCTCCTGCAGAGGTTGAAGAGGTTAAGGCAAGAACAAGAGCACACGAGACAGCCATTTTAGACCACAGGGTGACTTTGTACAATAAACTAAAATGGCGGCTTTAACCTAAAATGGAGGCTTGATTCACTTGAGATCACGACCTTGTAATACGGATTTCCTCGCAAAGCGACTGGGCATAGGCCAACATATACAATGAGGACGAAACAATATTATATCAGTTCTAACAAACCCTCCTTTTGGCCTATGCCAAGCACTAAACTACCTTCAATCATTTGGCGATTAACTCCACATTTCAATGTCTATGCATCCCGAATCAATGTCGGACATATCTATTGCCATTAGATCAGACACTAGAGTTTCTTTCAACACATACTCTTTGGAAACCTTATCTGCGGCGTATATTTTATGCCCTAATACACTCGTTGCTTGCGCGCAACACCCTCCTAATACTGAACATATACCAGGGAGACACTGTATACAACAACAAAGGAATAGAAAACATCCCAAGATAATCAGCAGGGCCGAAAACAACTTCCATCCCCACGATCGTAGGAGGTCCCAAAATCATGCACTAAGTTCCCAGTTTCCCTCAGGAACATGCACTTCTGAACTAAGAACATGTAGATTTTGGATAGCCCTAAAGATCGTTGGAGAGGAGTCTGGTACATAAACGCAGCAAGCGGACCCCACTAATTTACATACTCCTCCACGCTCAGCCAGAATGACATCTAATGCCATCCGGTTCTGAAGAGCCACTAATCTTATCGCTTTCTGTTCTAACGTCATATTATAGAGTATGTCAGTGGTCCGGTTGATGGTTCTCTCCAATACACTCGCTAGTCCCCCGATATCTTCTGAATTCGTAATTTGCCCAAAAAATGGCACAAAGGATTTCATAATGTCCCCTAGAGTTTGCGCTGGAGTATCCCTTTTTACACCTCGTTGTGGACGAGTTTTCGAAATTCCTGCAGTACTGGCAATAAATACCCCAGGTAATAGAATCCCTAAATAACAGGTTCCTTGCCAATCCCTGGGAACCATGGAAATGCCACATTACCGCAAACAAAATAGACATGTTCGCCTACGTACAGAGGTCTGTTCTCACTAGTCAAATTTGCAACGTTGGCGCACTTTCTAAAATTACCCATTGACCGTGTTCCATTCCACTGTATGCAGAAGGATACTGAATCGGGGCTATGATTAACAGAATAAGATGGAGACGTGGCATCCTTATTGCCTATAGGAGCCATTTTGAAAGAGATTAAAGACTGAAAAGGATAAGACAATCTATCAGAGGGCCTAACAGAAGCAACGCTTGGCTTAGTTCTATTTGCAAAAAGCGAGCATCCCAGGGGCATCAAAACATGTTTTTCAAAACTATTCAAATTTGTACCATCAAAGTTCCCTGAGATGCTGTCATTCCATCGGCCAAAGAATAGTGCTCTAAGAGAAGCGTAACAGGCAGTTGTCAAAGGTAAAGGATGAATATACCAACCTAGCCCCTTATCCCCATGTTGCGCTAGATGTGAACAGATCCAGCAATTGGTTCTATTTAAAATTGCATGAGTGGCATTCATAATTAACAAAAGGGTATTATTCTGATAGTTCTGTATGCAAGGAATCTCTAGGTGATAAGGTATGCAATTGCATGGAAGGAGTGGGAATAACAGATACATTTTCAATAGGTAAAAAGTCCTCTAATGGATATGCTTCCTCCAGATACCATAACCCAAAACCAACAGTTACTAAAAATCCAGTTATTATTACAAAAAGGTAACACTACACTTTGGGGGTCCCCTTACATGCTTGATCATTGTCTCTGCTAGTCACATATTTATCTAAAAGTTTGGTACGAGCGGTAGCGGGTGCAGGCATTGTAGTCTTCAATCGAAAAACACCAATTGTTTGTTTGCTGGCGACTCCAGTCGCGCGTCTTCTTAATGTCTTTCCCACAACCCTTAGCCAACAGAATCCTACCGTACAGTCAGGCCAAAAGACAAGCCCTCAAATGAATTTCTCAATCGCACAGTCAGACCGTGCCGTACGTTTATTTCCTTGGACGTAAATTATATTTCACAGTTTCTGGTGAGAACAAATTGTCGTCACTTCCTCCTGGAGGTGGCGAGTGAACGGAAATGGGATCAGAAAAGGATTGATCCGGAAGTTCCACTGTTGGAGAGTGCGGAGACAAGATGGGCGTTTTGTCTGGCCTTGCAAATTCTGGAACGGTCTCCGATACTCTCTTGTCGGTTGTTGCTGTTTCAGGCACGTTAGTTACAGCAGTAGGAAGGGATTCTGTGTCTTCTGTATCGTATGGCACGGGCTGCGGGATCCATTTGGTGTGCGTCGCACACGTCTGGGTGACTAGCAGGACTTGGTAGGGACCCCTCCACCGAGGTGCAAGGCAAGACAACCTCTCAAAAACCTTCGTGAGGATCCAGTCCCCCAGTCGTAGACTGTGACCAGGACCCTCGTACCATACAGGTAATGCCTCTCGCACCTGGTGATAAATTAAAAATAGATTTTTAGTCAACTGGTTACAGTAATCTGAAAGAAGCACATTTTCTATGTCCCGCAACAAACTACTTTTTGGCAAACCCCAAATATTAGCAGGTCTCCCCATTACCACCTCAAAGGGAGAGAGCCCAGTCTTAGTTTGAGGGATTGTTCTCATCGACAGCAACACGATCGGTAAGGCGTCCTGCCACTTTAACTTGGTGCCAGCACACGTTTTAGCGAGCTTGTTCTTTATAATGCCGTTATGCCTTTCCACTAATCCGGCACTTTGGGCATGTCTGGCCGAATGGAACCGTTTATCAATCTGTAATCCTTTGCATATTTGTAGGATTACATCAGCGATAAAGTGTGGCCCATTATCTGACCAGATGACTCTTGGCAGCCCGAACCTAGGAAAAAACTCTTTCAACAGAGTTTTTGCCGTGGTTATGGCCGTTGCATCTCTAACTGAGAAGGCCTCAACCCACTTACTAAAGGCACAAATGACAACCAACACATATTTAAGATTGTTGCAACGTTCCATTTCAATAAAATCAAAGTGAATAACCTCAAACGGAACAGAAGGTGGAGCGAAACTTCCTCTAGGAGTCGAGGTACCTTTTCCTACATTATGCTGCAAGCAGAGCATGCACCCTTGGACAAAGCGCTCTGCAGTTTTGAAAATCTTATCATTGGCCCATACACTGTGTAGCATTTTAGTCAATTTACTCGCACAAACATGTGTCGGACCATGAGCCATAATAACCATCATTGTAATGTAGGCGTCAGGGAGTAACCATTTTCCTTCAACATTGTCCACCCAACACCCATCATCATCCAGTCTCCCTGCACCCTCGATCCATCTCTTAGTTTCCTCTATGGTAGCATCTGCTTGAATGTCTTTTACAGAATCGATACTTTCACCCAAAGTGCAAATATTTACAGTTTCTCTTACAGCATACATTTCTGAACTAAAATCAGTGGCAGTTTGTTTAGCTATCTGATCAGTGAAAGCATTCCCTTTTCCTACATCATCTGTAACCTTTTGATGTGCTGCACATTTTATGATAGCTAACTGAACAGGGAGTGCGAGTGCTGAAAGCAATCACACTATTAAAGTGCCATGCTGAATTTTCGTGCCCTACGAGGTCAAGAACCCTCGTTCTTTCCAAAGTCTACCGAAGTTGTGAACCACCCCAAAAGCATACTGACTATCGGTATATATATTTACTGTAAGCCCTTCAGAAAGTTCAAAAGCTCGAGTTAACGCTATAATTTCTGCGGCCTGTGCGGAATTATGCATAATTCTTTTGGTTTCCACAATCGTGCTTAAAGTAGTGATGGCATAAGCAGCCGTGGATGTACCGTTCGGAAGTTTAAAACAAGAGCCATCACAAAATAGCTCTCCTTGTGGGCTGTTCAAAGGCGTGTCTTTCAGATCGATTCTGCCTTTAGTCTCTTGTTCTGTCACATAAAGGCAATCGTGTGACGTTTCGTCACCATCAACAGTATCTTGCGGGACAGGTAAAAGTTCAGCCGGATTTAATACACAACACCTCTGAATTTGAATGTGGGGGGCAAATAAGATTAGTTCATATCTTGTCAATCGTGCGGAAGTGAGGTGTTGCGTTTGAGTTCTATTCAATTAAATATCTACAGAGTGAGGTACCATTAGGGTTAATGCATGACCCAGGACCATTCCCTCACTCTGTTTTACAGACGCAGCGGCAGCAGCAACAGCTCTCAAACATCTCGGCAAAGCGCATGCAACAGGATCAAGTGCGGATGAGAAATAGCCGCATGGCCTATTCTTCCCTCCATGTTCCTGCGTTAACACAGCCAAAGCACATCCATCATGTTCATGCACATACAACACAAAAGCCTTGTCATAATTCGGAGTTCCTAAAACCGGCGCTGAACACAGCGCGGATTTGAGCAAATCAAATGCTGTCTGGTGTTCCAAAGTCCATGGCAATGGCAAAGAAATGCCCTTCTTTGTCAAAGCCAGCATTGGTTTAATCGTTAACGAAAAGTTAGGGATCTACAATCTACAGTAAGAAGCCATACCTATCAGGGCTCTAACTTCCTTCTGCGTATTTGGGACAGTCATGCCAGAAATAGTCTTTATTCGTTCAGGTGTCAAGCGTCTTCCCTCCTTTGACAGGAGATAGCCTAAATAGGCGACCTGCTGACAACAATATTGGAATTTTTTGAGTGAAGCTTTGTGGCCATGTTTCGCTAGATGACAAAGCAACAACACAGTGCCTTCTTTACAGGCACTCTCAGAATCAGCAGCCAAGAGGAGATCATCTACATACTGTAGTAACGTGCAAGTAGGAGGCAACTCGAGAGTATCGAGCTGCTCTTTCAATGCCCTACTATAAATACTTGGACTCTCAATGTACCCTTGTGGTGCACGAGTGAATGTGAACGAGCGTCCACCTAGGGTAAACGCGAACAAATACCTGCTATCCTTGTGTATAGGAATACTGAAAAACGCGTTTTTAAGATCAACAACGCTAAAATGAGTGGCAGAAGCCGGAATCATGGTTAGTATCATTGTAACATCAGGTACAATAGGAAATTGAGGAGCCACAATTTTGTTAATAGCGCGTAAATCAATTATAAAACAAAAGGGAATCGCATTATCACCTTTTTTGTATACTGACAAATGGGGTTATTACATAGGCTACCCGTAATTTCCTCAATTACTCCACGATGTACAAAATCAGAAACTATACATTTCAGAGCCTGCTCGCCTTCAACTGAGATCTTATATTGCGGGATGCGAGGCAATTTTACTCCATGTTTCAGAATTATTTTAACAGGTTCAATTTGAAGAATGCCCACATCATTATCATCAATTGCCCATAAGCTTTCTGGAACATCACTTAATTCTGGCGGTAAAGGTCGAGTCAAAAACTGAGAGGCGAGTGGTTGCTACGGTGAAATTGTTAACCGACCTCCGTCCGGAGAACAATGTATTACTGCATGCAATGCCTTCAGCAAATTTAACCCCAGCAAATTCTCCCCACAGTTTGTGGTAAGTAGAAATGGACACTGTTCCGTGAAGGGACCCAGTGTTATCGGTACCGGCAAAGAGACCGGACAAACTACAGGTGTGCCTGAAAACCCTACGGAAACGTTGGACTGCCCTGACAGGGGAATATTTGGAACCCGTGAATGATCAATGGAACACTTCTGTGCTCCCGAATCTACTAAAAATAGATGCTTCCTATTTCCCACCGCCATCTCAATGTAGGGGCCTTTCTGATGAACGGGAATAGGCGTCGGTTCCAAATCCTGCTTCGGGCAATCCTAGCGAAACAGAATATTATCAAGAGGAAGTTCTTCAGAGAGGTACACGGCAGAAAGGGGATCAAAAATGTTTCTATTATCCACATTCGAGACTTGCTTATCTTGTGAAGGAGGTTGCTGTGATTCTGGTGAAAACTGACCTCTACCAGGGCCCCCTGCACCTGGGCAACCTCTGGATCGTCTACCCATGTTCCCAAATGACCTGTGCTGCAAGATCGGACATTGTGCGTGCCAGTGGCCTTCCTGTCGACAATAGGCACACTGGTTAATGGTTACCGGAGCCAGGGGCGTACTTCCCTGTGGAAAGTACTGACCTCTAAATTGATTACCCCCTCTAGGGTTTCTAACAATCTGTTGTAATAGAACCTTTGTTTTCAGGTCACCCTTTTTTTTCTCAAGTTTTTCCTTTTCATTATTCACACGATTTTCATAGTACTGAGCCATGTGCAGTACTTCTGATTGAGACTTCACCTGCCAAGCGCTTTTGGAAGACATAATCTGTAACTGGATGTCGGGCAACAATCCACGTACAAATTTGTCGACAAACAGCCTTTTCCCTGACTCTGTGCCTAAGTCTTGTCCACTGAAATCCGAAAATACCTGTTCAAACCTATTGAAGAAATCGGTAGCACCCTCAGACTTTCCTTTGACACAGGCCGTAAGCTTGTCCCAAATGATTCTTTTTTCAGGAACTATGGTTTTCAATTTTACAATAATCCTATCAGGCAAAGTTAATATCCCTTGAGGCAGTCGCTCGCCAATTGGTCTTTCTCTGTCGAGCCTAGCCATGTTATCCTATGTATCTCATAACCCAGGTACATCATCTACAGTCCTAATCTGTTTCCATAAATCAACTGGCAGGAGTACGGGAAATAATCAATCAATATCACTTAAGGTGAATACCACCAACTGTAAGACCGACTCTATTTCTTTATAGAACCCGGTCGGATTCTTTCTTACATCGGGAATAGATTGCTTTATTGTGTTTACCTCCTGTCTTGAAAACGGGACGTGAACAAACTGTGATACGTAATGTGCAGGAATTTCCCCCGCGAGTATTCCTTGCGCAGCATTGGCCGCAATCTTAACTTTTGGGACAAATGTCGGAGGGTCCTCTCTCATAGGCAACTGAGAAGTAGGCAGCTCTGAACGCTTACTAAACAACAGAGCCAAATCAAGCTCTAAGGCAGTCGAAGAAGTATCAATCGAAAAGGCTCTCTTATAAACACTCAACAATTCTGCGGGACAACAAATCTTTCTTTTTACACACTCATTCTGCAGGTATTCTACCATAACCTGTATCACTTTCTTTTGCATTTCTAACGTATGCTGACTATATGTGGAAACCGAAAAATAATATGAGGCCAGGAAGCCCAAAAAGAAACGCACCAACACAGGTTACAAAGAAAATACAAGTGCTTTATTTAAAAGCTACAACAGTTACCAAAGTCAATTGACAAACAGATAGCTATTCGGCTCTCAGAGTAACGTAACGAACTTCAACAAAGGTTCGATGCATTAGTAAGAGAGACCGTACATTGGAATACTTGGGTCTTTTATATGATTTGTCCAGCCCTTGGCCAACCCTCTCACAGGTTAACCATTCTAGGGATCGGGCCTATGGGTTCCTAGCCAGGTCAATCCTATAATTTATGCATTTTGATTAGTTTCACTGATATAGTTGTACATTTACACATAGGTCAGCAATAGGACAAGGTCTCAGTTCGCGACCCTGACAAGTGGCCTGGAGGCATATTAATTATTTGTGTGTACGGAGGTCACAACGGCCAGAATCTTACTCAGAATGTCATTCGGCCTCCATTTTGATGTTCAGGGTGACTTCCATCTTACAAGAGAACCTAAAATGGCGGCTTAATCCAAGATGGCGACTTACATGACTTTCTCTAAGGTCAAGACCTTGCCGTGGAGTTTGTTCGCATATGATGTTTTAGACAACTTGGCGTAGGCCAATACACATACAATTGCTGCGATAGGAGGAATAATATTGTTTCAATTCCGACAAACCCTACTTTTGGCCTATGCCAAGTGCTAATATCACTTCTAATACTTTTGCAGATAACTCCATGCATTGTCGTCCATACATCCTGAATCATTATCTGTAATGTCTATAGCCATTAGGTCGTTCATCAGAACCTCTTGTAACACAAACTCTTTAGATGCTGTATCTGGGGTGTACATTTTGTGCCCCACTGTGCTCACTGCTTGAGCACAACATCCCCCTAGCATTACACATATACTAGGTAGACATTGAAAACAGCAACAAAGGAATAGCAGGATTCCCAAAATAACCAAGATAACAGAAAGCACCTTCCAACCCCAGGATCGTAGAGAATCCCAGAACCAGGCGCTAATATTCCAATCTCCCACAGGAACATGCACCTCAGAACTAAGGATGTGCAGGTTCTGTATTGCTTTAAAAATTGTCGGTGAGGAGTCTGGTACGAAAACACAGCAAGCGGACCCCACTAATTTGCATACTCCACCACGTTCTGCCAGAATGACATCTAATGCCATCCGGTTTTGGAGTGCTACCAATCTTATTGCCTTTTGTTCTAGTGTCATATTGTAGAGTATATCCGTGGTCCGGTTGATGGTTCTCTCCAGTACTCTTGCTAGTCCCCTAATATTTTCAGAGTTTGATATCTGTCCCCAAAATGGCACAACTGATTTCGCTATATCTCCCAATACTTGCCCAGGGGTATCCCCAGCCTCGTCCCGCCGTGGGCGAGCCTTAGAAACTTCCAATGTACTAGCTACAAATACCCCAGGTAACAGGATTCCTAAATAACAGGTTCCCTGCCAATCCTTGGGAAACCAGGGAAATGCTGAACTACCACAAACGAAATAAACAGGCCCCCCTAAATACAGAGGCCTGTTCTCCCTAGTCAAATTTACAATGTTTACACAACCTTCAAAATCTCCCATTGGCCGAGTGCCATTTCTTTGTACACAAAAGGGGACTGAATCAGGGCTATGATTAATAGAGTAGGAAGGAGGCACGGCATCCTTATTGCCTATCGGAGCCATTTTAAAGGAAATTAGAGTTTGAAAAGGAAGAGATAGTTTATCAGATGGCCTAATAGAAGCAACATTAGGTCTACTTCTATTTGCAAAAAGCGAGCATCCCAGGGGAGTCAATTCACGTTTCTCAAAATCATTTAAATTAGTTCCATCAAAGTTCCCTGAGACGCTATCATTCCAACGGCCAAAGAATAGTGCTCTAGGAGAAGCATAGCAAGCAGTCATTAAAGGTAAAGGGTGAATATACCATCCTAGCCCCTTGTTCCCATGTTGCAGTAAATGGGTACAAATCCAGCAATTACTCTTATTAAAAATGGCATGCGTTGCATTCATTACTATCATTAAAGTGTTATTATGATACTTTCGTCTATGCTGGGAGTCTCTAGGTGACAAGGTGTGCAGGTGTACAGAGGGAGTCAAAGCAGTCGGTACAATCTCAATTGGCAATAGAGGTTTTAAAGGGTAAATTTCTTCGAAGTACCAAAGTCCCACAGCAGTAATTACACAAATTCCAATTATTATTAACACAACACAGCAGTACGTTTTCGGGGCCCAGGCACATTGTTCGTTGTCCAGTGCGGAGAGCAGTGGTGGAGGTGGCAGGCATCGTAGTTTCTCAATCGACGACCCCAATGTTCGTTGCTGGCGACACTACGGTCGCGTGACTTCTTAGTCCTTCCCAACCCTAGCCAGCAGAATCCCCTTTTTTTTTCTTTTGTTCGAAGGAAACTTTCTTTTACAAGAGAAAACTTTCAATCACTTCTTCTTTCCAAATGCACGGAAAGACCCGTGCCGTAGTTCTATTTTCTTCGTCGAAGGTCGTACCTGGTGGTACCCAAAACTGTTTGATCCGGAAACAAGGTAAGGTCACTTCCTGAGGGAGGCGACGTATCGGAGGCGACGGAAGTCGCAGAACTTGAAACAATATTTTCCGGAAGTGATTTTTCCAAAGAGTGCGGAGACGGAATTGACTGTTCCCCAAGCTCCACAGGCTCAGAGAAATTCTCCGACGCACTCACAGCGCTGTTTGCTACTCCAGGATCAGAGATTGTAGCATCAGCGAGGGGTTCTGCTTCTTCTGTAACGTGTGGCGTCGGGTGAGGAAGTTCTTGACATTCGTCGCATGGATCCAATGTTTTTTTCCAGCTACCCGCACTGCTGTCTGAGTGACCAACAGCACCTGGTAGGGTCCCCTCCAGCGAGGAGCGAGACAGGAAGACCTTTCGTAGGCCTTCACTAGGACCCAACTTCCAGGTTGAATATCGTGTCCTGGGCCCGTAAACCGTACAGGTAAAGCTGATTGGACCTGATGATAAATGAAATACAGGTTTTTAGTCAACTGGTTGCAGTAGTCTACAAGCAATACATTTTCTACCTCCCTCAATGCTTTAGGCTTTGGAAGACCCCAAATGTTAGCAGGTCTCCCCATCACTACCTCAAATGGAGAAAGCCCAGTCTTAGTTTGAGGTGTGGTACGCATGGCTAACAATACAATAGGTAAGGCATCTGGCCATTTCAATTTGGTATCGGCACATGTTTTTGCGAGCTTATTCTTTAAGATACCGTTATGTCTCTCTACCAACCCAGCACTTTGAGGGTGTCTAGCCGAGTGAAATCGCTTTTCAATGTGTAACGCTGTGCATATCTGCAAAATTACTGCTGCAACAAAATGGGGACCATTGTCCGACCAAATTACCCTTGGAAGCCCAAATCGTGGAAAGAATTCTTTTACCATAGTCTTTGCAGTGGTCATGGCAGTAGCATCTTTAACGGGGAAAGCCTCGACCCATTTACTAAAAGCAGAAATAATCACAAGAACATATTTTAGATTGTTACACCGTTCCATCTCAATAAAATCAAAGTGGATGACCTCGAAGGGAACAGAAGGGGGCCCAAAGCTACCCCTTGGAGTTACTGTCCCCTTCCCCACATTGTGCTGTAAACAAATCATACAATTCTGAACATGTCGCTGTGCAGTCTTCAAAATTTTATCATTCACCCAGACTTGTTCTAGCATTTTCGTGATCTGTTGAGCACACACATGCGTAGGACCGTGTGCCATCGTAACCATTGCCAGCACATATGAATCAGGGAGCAACCATTTTCCTTCAGATGTATCCACCCAACACCCATCATCATCCAGTTTCCCCATTCCTTCGGCCCACCTTTTAGACTCTTGTATTGTGGCATCAGTTTGAATATCTCGCACAGACCCAATACCCTCATCCATTACATAGGCATCTTTTGTTTCCCTTAGAGCATACATGTCTGCGCTAAGGTTTGTAGCCGTTTGCCTGGCTATCTGGTCAGCAAAAGCGTTCCCTTTTCCCACATCATCTATGACCTTACGATGTGCTGCACATTTCATGATCGCTAACTGCCTAGGGAGTGAGAGTGCCGAGAGCAATTGCACTATCTGGGGACCATGCTGGATCTTGGTCCCATGTGAGGTTAGGAACCCTCTTTCCGACCAGAGCCTCCCAAAGTTGTGAGCCACCCCAAAGGCGTACTGGCTATCAGTATATATGTTTACTATACGCCCTTCGGAGAGTTCACAAGCTCGGGTCAACGCTATAATCTCTGCGGCCTGCGCGGAGTTATGCGGAATTCTCTTAGTTTCAACAACCGTACTCAAAGTAGTAACTGCGTAAGCAGCTGTAGATGTACCATCTGGAAGTTTGAAGCAGGAGCCATCACAAAACAGCTCCCCTTCTGCATTGTCCAAAGGAGTATCTATAAGATCTATCCTGCCCTTCGTTTCCTGTTCAGTGGTATACAGGCAGTCATGTAATTCTTCGTCACCGCAAACAGTATTTTGCGGGAAAGGTAGAAGTTCAGCCGGATTAAGAACACAACACCTCTTAATTTGAATGTGAGGGGCAAACAGAATTAATTCATACCTTGTCAGCCGTGCAGAGGTGAGGTGTTGCGTTTGGGTTTTATTCAATAGGACATCTACAGAGTGAGGTACCATCAAAATTAAATCATGGCCTAGGACCATTCCCTCACTCTGTTTTACAGACGCGGCAGCAGCAGCAACAGCTCGCAAACATCTTGGCAAAGAGCATGCGACAGGATCAAGGGCGGAGGAGTAGTAGCCGCATGGCCTATTCTTCCCTCCGTGTTCCTGTGTTAACACAGCCAAAGCACATCCATCACATTCATGCACAAACAACACAAAGGCCTTGTCATAATTTGGAGTACCCAGAACCGGTGCAGAGCATAACGCGGTTTTGAGAAGCTCAAATGATCGTTCATGTTCCGATTTCCATGGCAGTGGCAGAGAA
This sequence comes from Ambystoma mexicanum, assembly GCF_040938575.1. Lineage (NCBI taxonomy): Eukaryota > Metazoa > Chordata > Amphibia > Caudata > Ambystomatidae > Ambystoma > Ambystoma mexicanum. The sequence goes on along the minus strand of NC_090927.1, from coordinate 578,865,660 downwards.
ATGCCCTTCTTCGTCAAAGCCAACATCGGTTTTATCACTAGTGAAAAGTTTGGGATCCACAACCTACAGTAAGAAGCCATACTTATTAAGGCTCTGACTTCCTTCTGTGTATTTGGAACAGACATGCCAGAAATGTGTTTTATTCTTTCAGGTGTCAATCTTCTCCCCTCCTTTGACAGGAGGTAGCCTAAATAGGCGACCTCCTGACAACAACATTGAAATTTTTTGAGCGAAGCTTTATGACCATTTTTAGCTAGATGAACAAGCAACAGTACAGTGCCTTCCTTACAAGCACTTTCAGAATCTGCGGCCAAAAGCAAATCATCGACATACTGAAGTAGTGTACAAGTAGGTGGCAATTCAAGGGTGTCGAGCTGCTCTTTCAAAGCTCTACTATAAATGCTTGGACTTTCAGTATACCCTTGAGGTGCCCGAGTAAATGTAAATGAACGTCCTCCCAAGGTGAACGCGAACAAATATCTACTCTCCTTGTGTATAGGAATGCTAAAGAAAGCATTCTTTAAATCCACAACACTAAAGTGCGTAGCCGTAGCAGGGATCATTGTTAGTATTGTTGTTACATCAGGCACAATTGGAAATTGTGGGGCGACAACTTTGTTAATAGCATGAAGATCAATTATGAACCGGTATGGGATTGCATTGTCACCTTTCTTGTATACAGGCAAAATCGGGCTGTTACATAAACTACCTGCAATTTCTTCAATCACCCCTCGATGCACAAAATCGGAGACAATGCACTTCAAAGCACGCTCGCCCTCAACTGATATTTTATACTGCGGAATGCGTGGTAATTTAACTCCACGTTTCAAAACTATTTTAACAGGCTCAATCTGTAGTACCCCGACATCATTGTCGTCAACTGCCCATAAACATTCCGGAACAACGCTAAACTCAGGAGGCAATGGTCGAATCAGAAACTGAGAATTGGGAAGTTGCTGTGGCGAAACCGTCAGTCGTACTCCATCAGAGGAACAATGAATTACTGCATTCAGTTTCTTCAACAAATTTAACCCCAGCAAATTCTCTCCACAGTTCGAAGTCAGGAGGAAGGGACAATGGTCCGTGAAGGGACCCAAAGAAACAGACACCGGCGAAGAAACCGGGCAAGCAATTGGTATACCAGAAAACCCTACAGAAACATTTGTTTGCCCTGACAGTGGAATGTTTGGAACCCGGGAATGATCAATGGAGCACTTCTGTGCTCCAGTGTCTATCAAAAACTGATGTTTCCTATTCCCCACTAACAATTCAACGTAGGGACCTTTCTGATTAACGGGAATAGGTGATGGTTCCAAACCCTGCTTCGGGCAGTCCTAACGAAATAAAATGTCGTCGGAAGGAAGCTCTTCAGAAAGGTAGGCAGCAGAAGGGTGATCAAATATGTTTCTTACATCCACACTCGAAGTCTGATTTTCCCGTGAAAAAAGTTGCTGAGGATCTTGTGAAAACTGACCTCTATCAGGGCCCCCTGCTCCAGGGCGACCTCTAGGTCGTCTACCCATACTCCCAAACGCATTGTTTGACCTTTGTCGAAGGACGGGGCACTGTGCTCGCCAATGACCTTCCTGGCGGCAATAGGCACATTGATTAATATTCAAAGAACCTAAAGGAGCGTTTCCTTTTGGGACATACTGACCTCTGGTCTGTGTCATACCTCCTCTGGGATTTCTAACAATTTGTTGTAACAATACTTTAGTCTTCAAATCTCCTTTCCTCTTCTCTATTTTCTCCTTTTCATTATTAACACGCTTCTCATAATACTGAGCCATGTGCGAAACTTCAGATTGAGATTTCGCCTGCCAAGCGCTCTCAGAGGACATAATCTGTGACTGGATGTCGGGCAACAATCCACGTACAAATTTGTCCACAAACAACCTTTTCCCAGACTCTGTGCCCAAGTCCTGTCCACTGAAGTCAGAGAATACCTGTTCGAATCTATTAAAGAATTCGGTGGCACCTTCAGTTTTTCCTTGAACACAGGCCGTAAGCTTGTCCCAAATAATTCTTTTCTCTGGAATTATAGTTTTCAATTTTGCGACAATTCTATCAGGCAAAGTAAGTGTTACCTGAGGTGGTTTCTCACCAGCTGGTCTTTCCCCATCAAACCTATTCATGTTAGCCCACGTATCTCCCAACCCTGGCACATCGTCAATTGTCCGAACCTGCTTCCATAAATCTACGGGTAGGAGTACAGGGAATAGCAAGTCAATGTGCCTCATTACAACCTTGGCGGAGGACCATGGTGCTATTAGCACCATGGTCCATGCCGCTAAGGTTGCAATTCCGCCACGGTGGATGGCGGAATTACCGCCCCATTCCAAGGTGAGTGGGGCGGTAATTCCCCATTCACCAATGGCCCCTTCCCCATTCCCATTTTTGCCCCATAGGGCATAATGGGAATGGGGGAAGGCGATAATTACGGCACCGTAAATTACGGTGCCGTAATTATCGGCAAGGTCCCTTTGCGGCATGGCTTTTAACGCCTGCAAAAAGCAGGCGTTAAACAGCCATCCCGCAAAGGGAACCTTGTAATCAGGCGTTAAGGGTCGGCGCCGTTTACGGCGCCATAAACCCCTTAACGCCTGATTCGGAATGAGGCCCAATATCACTTAAGGTGAACACAGAGGACTGCAAAACGGACTCTATCTCTTTGTAAAACCCTGTCGGGTTTTTTCTGATATCGGGAATTGATTGTCTAATAGTGTTCACTTCCTGTCGTGAAAACGGGACGTGAACAAATTGCGATACATAATGCGCAGGGATATCCACAGCGGGTGCACCAGTCCCAGCGTTAGCGGGAATCTCAACCTTTGGGACAAATGTCGGAGGAACCTCTCTCATAGGCAACTGAGATATAGGTTACTCCGACCGCTTTCAAAGCAACAGAGAAAGGTCAAGCGCTAAGGCAGTCGAAGAAGTGTCGGGCGAAAAAGCCCTTTTACAAATTCCCAATAACTCTATAGGACAACTAACCTTCTTCCTTGCACATTCTTCCTGCAGGTACTGTACCATTACCTGAATCACCTTCCTTTGCATTTCTACTGTATACTGACTATACGTTCCATATACTTCATCTGGCGGTATCGATGAATCCGAGATCCATCGAATCGCATCTTTGGTACAAATTTGTACTTCCTCAGGTGCCGATCTACGACACGGAAGGAACCGTTTCTGCACATACATACTGTCGTCTTCATCATCCTCATCTCGTGATTTCTCAAAGTCCCTCCTATACTCAAACAATCTTTCAACATGACCATGACCTTTCTCCTCTGTGTCCCTCAAAAGTGCTAAGGCATTTAGATCCCTCATCCCTTGTGGGCGATCCGAATTTTGTAATCTACCCCACATCGCACATAAATGAGTCCCCAAACCTTCGATAAAAACATTTTTCTCGGGAAAATTGTTCAAATTTGATAATGTGAAAAAAACGTTAACTTGATCACCTTTCTCCATACAGTGCTTAGGCCATGCAAATAATGCTTGTTTCTTGTCTGCAGAAACAGTATTACGAGTGACAATCTTTGACCCCGCACCCTGATCAACTTCAGTCAATACGGAACCACTCGGGAGCGGAGGTGCGGGCAAATTCAATAAGGGTGCAACTATCGGCGCGGGAGGAAGGGGTGGTGCGATAGGTGGAGGAACAATAACTAGAGGAATAGGAACAATAGGTTGTACAGGGGGGACAGGAATAACAGCAGGAACAACAGCAGGAATGGGCAGAGCACCCAGGAGAGGATCATACGGAGGTGGCGCAGAGGCACCAGGCCTGCGTTCGTTTAACAATTTTTCAATAAATTCTTCAGAAACATGGAAATCTTTAGAGGGATACATTTTCTGGATTCCGAGTGAAAAAGCCCTATCCATATTTTTAACTGACTCCGAATGTTTTTCCTTATCATATAACAACGCCTTTTCGGCATTTGTTTTATGACGGCGTGCATGTTTATCCCTACTTTTAAGCTGCTGCAATGCTTCTTTTTTCCAATTCTGCAAAACATCAAAGGCTGCAGGTCTGGCCTTCTTTTTTAGCAAGACCGATTCTAGGTATTCAATACGGGGGATCTCGAACTACCATTGATTGGCCACTGAAATTCGGAGGCATGTCTCGTTTGTCTGTGCCAAATATCATTAAATACTATACTTCCAATGCCATACTTACAGTACATAGTACATGCCGGCGACCCCTCCTGTGGTGCCGGGCGGCTAAATTCCAAAGATTGTCGATCGCTGCGGAACAGAGCCCTAAAGCAGCTAGACAATTTCCCAGGCATTTCACAAAAAATTGGTGTTACCTGGTCGATAATTGTGTCTGCAGGTAAAATATGCCAAATTCAAATTGTCAGGGTTAAATTAAGAGCCGGGTCACGACTGCACCTGACCAAACCTAAGGAGGACCGTACGGTTTACCAAAGAATTTACCTAACGAATTTTACCTTGTGTTTGGTGGTTTCGACAAATCTGCCCGCCTCAAAAATGGACCCTCGTCAAGATGCCGTGTCAGACCACATGACTATCGTCCAAAGATCGGATTGTGCAGCGCTGCCGAGGTATCGCGTCTCGTTCGGTCGGGCCCGCAGTATCACACCGTCCGATCCTGGTTCGATAGCCTGCGTCAACCTTCAATGATCCGGCATCAATCTTGAGGGTCCCTGTTCGGGCGCCAAGTGTGGAAACAGAAAAATAATATGAGGCCAGGAAGCCCAAAAAGAAACACACCAACACAGGTTACAAAGAACATACAAGTGCTTTATTTAAGAGCTACAACAGTTACCAAAGTCAGTTGACAAACAGATAGCTATTCGGCTCTCAGAGTAACGTAACAAACTTCAACGAAGGTTCGATGCATTAGTAAGAGAGACCGTACTTTGGAATACTTGGGTCTTTTATATGATGTGTCCAGCCCTTGGCCAACCCTCTCTCGGGTTAACCATTCTAGGGATCGGGCCTATGGGTTCCTAGCCAGGTCAATCCTATAATTTATGCATTTTGATTAGTTTCACTGATATAGTTGTACATTTACACATAGGTCAGCAATAGGACAAGGTCTCAGTTCGCGACCCCGACAAGTGGCCTGCAGGCATATTAATTATTCGTGTGTACGGAGGTCACAACGGCCAGAATCTTACTCAGAATGTCATTCGGCCTCCATTTTGATGTTCAGGGTGACTTCCATCTTACAAGAGAACCTAAAATGGCGGCTTAATCCAAGATGGCGACTTACATTACTTTCTCTAAGGTCAAGACCTTGCCGCGGAGTTTGTTCGCATATGATGTTTTAGACAACTTGGCGTAGGCCAATACACATACAATTGCTGCGATAGGAGGCATAATATTGTTTCAATTCCGACATATATGTGTCATATACTTCATCTGGAGTTATCGACATATCCGAAATCCATCTTATCGCATCCTTTGTACAAATTCGCGCTTCCTCACCTTTTAATTCACGGCGGGGAGAAAACCGTTTCTGTAAGTACATAATACCTAAACTACCACCATCTGCTTCCTCATTCTGTAACCCTTCCAACTCCTTCTTATACTCAAAAATCCTCCCAACATGCTCATATACCTTCTCCGCAGTATCTCTGGACAACGCTAAGGCGTTCAAATCCTGTAACCCTTGTGGGAAATCTACATCGTTTAATCTATTCCACATTATACTCAAATGAGTCCCTAATCCTTCAATAAAAACATTTTTCTCAGGAATACCTTTTAAATTTTTGAGTGTGGAAAAAACATCAGCTTGTTCACCCTTCTCCATGCAATGTTTAGCCCAAGCGATCAATTCATTATTTTTTTCTGGGGACACAGTATTACGAGTCACAACCCTTGGTCTTGCTCCCTGGTCTACTACAAGTGATGCAAAATCACTTGGAAGAGGAAGAGTAAGCACATTCTGAATATCAACAGGTGGAGGCAAGGGGGCAGGCAAAGGAGCGACGGCTGGAAGAACAAGAGTGAAAACAACAGGGGGTACCGGAGGAACTATAGGAGGGGGAATAACAACGGGAAGAGGCAAAGCGCCAGGAGGAGGAACGTACGGAGGTGGCGCGGAAGCACCGGGCCTTCGTTCATGCAAAAGTTTATTAATCAATTCATCTGACGTATGAAAATCTTTTGAAGGGTAGATTTTCTGAATGCCTAATTGGAACGCCCTGTCCGTGTTCCTAACTGACTCCAATTGTTTATTTTGGTCATATAACCGTGCCTTTTTGACACTTGTCATATGTCTACACATATGTTTCTCTCTACTCTTTTGTTGCTGCAAAGCTTCTGTTTTCCAACTATGCAATGCGTCAAATGCTGCAGGTCTAGCCTTTTTCTTTACTAATACAGACTCTAGATATTCTATACGAGGGATTTCAAAACTACCATTGGTTGGCCACCGAAGATTAGAATTATGTCTGGTCTGTCTGTGCCAAATGTCATTAAATGCAATACTACCAAAGCGTTTCTTACAGTGCATAGTACATGCCGGCAACCCCCCCTGTGGTGCGGGACGGCTATCTTCCAAAGATTGTCTGTCGCTGCGGAATAATGCCCTAAAGCAGGCAGACAATTTCCCAGGCATATCAAACTTCTGGTGTTACCTGGTCAAGTAATTGTGCTCGCGAGTACAATGCGCCAAATTCAAATTGTCAGCGTTAAATTAAGAATCGGGTCACGATTCACCTGACCAAAGGACTGGGAGGCCCGATCGGGTTACTAAGGACAATGCTAAGGACCCACGTGTCTGGTGATTTTCGGCAAATTTACCTACCTCGATATATAGACCCTCGTCAAGACGTCGTCTCAGGCTACAGCTCACCGTTCAGGGATCGGATAGTGCAGTTTTGTCGAGGAATTCGCTTCTCGTCCAGAGTGGCCGTTTCTGTTGGCACCGTCCGATCCCGGTCCGATAGCCGAGCCAACCTTCAACGAGACGAAGTCGATCTTGAGGGTCCCTATTCGGGCGCCATCTGTGGAATCAGAAAATACAATATTAAGGCTGTTACACCTTGCAAGAGGAAAATACACCGACACGGGCTTGTAAAGATTCCCAGAATCTTTATTACAAAACTGAATAGTTTTAAAACAAAGTACACAAATAGCTATTTGGCTGTCAATACATCACATAGACCACCAGCAGGGTTCAATGTGAGCAGTGAGCAGGATTTGCTAGCTGGACATCAGCGTATTTATACAGTTTATTATAATGATGTCCAGCCTCCTGCAAGTTAATCATGTACTGGGCTAGGGTCGCGCCAGGTTCGTTCCTAATTTACATATCTTGTGCATGCGGTTTACTTTTTAATACATTCACTAACAAACATTATTATTCTCTAGTTTAATGTTACACTCTTTACACATTGCTTTAATACAGATCAAACAAATGTTTTGCATGTCATATTTGGATAGCGTTATTGTTCTTCTATACTTGTAGGTTAACAATGCTGATTCAAGTAATCCCCTGATCCCGAGGTCAACAAAGGACAAGGTCTACATGACCCCAATATGTAGCCTGAAGGCAGGTTGGACATTCACTCTCCTACAGAGGTTGAAGAGGTTAAGGCAAGAACAAGAGCACACGGGATGCCCATTTTAGACTACAGGGTGACTTTGTACAATAAACTAAAATGGCGGCTTTAACCTAAAATGGAGGCTTGATTCACTTGAGGTCACGAACTTGTAATACGGATTTCCTCGCAAAGCGACTGGGCATAGGCCAACATATACAATGAGGACGAAACAATATTATATCAGTTCTAACACACAGTCCTGCCCCAATGTGTCTCTTTGCTTTCATGTTGTGCCCCAATGTCACTTTCAGTGGCCAGAGTTTACCCCACTGCTGTGATTGGTGCCCAGGTTCTGCTCCAACGTTGCTCACAGAGCTCAGGTTGTTTTTGATGTGGCTCTTAGTGCCAAGATTGTACCTATATTTCTATCAAGGCCCCCAAAGAAGCAAAGTGGCAATCACCTGCATCCTGAAACCTCCCCCCACAGTACATGCTTGCACGCGTGCACACACATGCAGCATGAATTCACCTATCTGAATCCATTCAGGCATCCCGCTGTGCTCTCCTTACTCGGGCTGCCCACAGCAGCAGAAAGCAGTGGTGAAGGATCACACTGTACTGGGTGGCTTCCCTCCCTGGGAATTACCTCAAGTAAACGCAACAATCCCTGCTCATTATTGCACCCCCGGGGTCACCCCCCGGGGTGAAAATGGCAAATGTCTTGTGAACTTTGTACTATCTCTAGGGTACTTTTATTTTATTTTATATAGTTTTTATTCTATTAATTTATAAAGCGCACCACAGCCCGTGGGCATCGAGGCGCTGGTATAGAGTACAGTAGAATACTTACAGAATACAGTAGAATGCTTGCAAAATTTTGCATACGGGTTATACATAGTTACATGGGAACAGGAGGGGGTACGAGAGAGGATGGTGTATACAAGGTTTTAGGTGAACAACCACGTTTTGAGAGCTTTCTGGAACGTATAGTGAGAGGGTTTTGCTCTGAGAGACGTTGGCAAGGAGTTCCAATGTCTGGCTGCAATAAAAGGGATGCTAGCCCCACCTGCTTTGGCGTGTTTGTCTTTGGGTAGTATGAGACGATGGGAGTAGGGTGTTCTGGTGGGTCTGGATGAGCTTGCTTAAGTTACCTTGTTGTCGAGGTAAGGGGGGTTGTGTTGGCAGTGCACTTGTGAGTGATGACTAGGGTTAAAAAGGATGTGTTCGCTGATGGGGAGCCAATGGGCATTCCGCCTTGCTGCGCTTATATGGTCCCTTTTGGGAATGCTGAGGGCGGCCCTGAGTGCATTGTTCTGGATGATTTGTAGTTTTGTTAGGTTTTTTGAGGAGGTGCCAGCGAAGAGGACATTACAGTAGTCCAGTTTTGACCCAATGATGGCTCTGTTAATAGTGAGGCAATTCTCTGCGGACAGGTAGAGTTTTGCTGCATTGAGTAGTTAGGTTGCTTAGGCAGTAGAGGATGCAATGGCGCTAACCTGCACTCAACATCGAGAGGGTGGTGTCTAGGGGGACTCCTAAGGTTTTGACTGATGAGGATATGTATGTTGTCCATGATGAATGCGGTTTATTGGCTGCTGAGTTTTTTTAGGGTTTCTTGTGGCCCAACCAGAAGGATTTCCATTTTGTCTCCATTGAGGCACAGCCAGTTGTCAGCCATCCAGGCCTGAATGGTGGAGTAGGCTGTATTGAGGGTATTGCTGTCAGAGTCGTAGGTGCCAGTGAGGGGGAGTAGGACTTGTGTGTCATCAGCATAGTTGGTGAAGGCTATGCCGATGGAGTCAAGGATGTTGAACAGTGGTCTCGTGAAGAGGTTGTAAAGTGTGGTTGAGATGCATGAGCCCTGTGGCACTCCGCAGCGCATTGTGGCAGGGGTGGCAGAGGTCTTTTCTGAAAAAACTCTCATTGCTCTTCCTTCTAGGAATGAGGCCATCCAGGATGCAGCATTCAGTGAGAAATGGGCAGATATAGTGAGGTGGTGGCAGAGAGTGTTGTGGTCCACTAAGTCGAAGGTCGCTGACAAGTCTAGGAGGAGGAGAAGGGCCGGCTTACGGCCTAAGTCCCTAATTTCGTCCCTAATTTCGTCCATCTGTTTTTTAAAATCAAGTAATGCTGATTCTGTGCCAATGTCGTAATCCCAGGATATGGTTAGTTTTGAGGAAGTGTTGGAACTGTATATAAGCTGCCTTATCTAGAATTTCTTATAAGCATGGGTCAGTTGTGATATGCCTGTAGTTGTTGGGTGCAGTGGGATCAAGATAAGTCCTGAGGCGAATGACGCGTTATTGATCGCTGTGAATAAAGTGGCAAGGCGCATTCCTTGATAATGGTGGATAGGCAGGGTGCCGCTTTGCATTTTGAGGTTTTAAGGTTTTTCAATAGGCTAAGGACTTCAGGTTCAGAGACGTCTCTGAAAGTGAAAGGGGAAAGTTCCGGGAGGGTGTGTTCAGAGTGGTAGTGGTGGCGCCTGAACACTCCCCCCATACAGCTTATGGGTGGGGATGTTCAGGCGGTTCTGATTGGTCTGGATTTAGCTGTGTACTAGGTCTATTTTGTTTAGCGTGGCTGGTTGGATGATGGAGCACCAGGCTTCATGTTTGATGAAGGATTGCCGGGGGTTTGGGGGGTCTGGAGCTTCCAGTTCCCTAAAGATAGAGAAGATGTCTCTGGTTTCTGATTTTGAGTTGGCAATCCTGGTGTTGAAGGAGGCAGCTTTGGCTAAGAATATGGCTTTTTTTGTATTTGGCTGAGAGCTTGGTGAATTCTAGTTTCAGGGATTCAGTTGTTTTTTTTTGCCAGGCAGTGAGGATGATACGTTTACTGTTTCGCAATGCAAGTAGCTCTGGGGTGTACCATGAGTTTGAGTGTTTTATGGGTTTCGCAGTACTTGCTACTAGAGGGGCTATGGCATCGACTGCTTGGGTTAGTGTGGAGTTGTATATGTCAGCAAGGACGTGGGGTCCTTGGAGAATGGTGGTTTGAGTAGGGGTATTTCTAGGAATGGTAGGAGGTTGTCTTTAGTCAGTTTGCATGTGCTATGTGCAAAAGCAGGCGGTAGAGGGGTGGTGACTTGTTTATGTTTTAGGGGTCTGGGATGGAGAAGAGGAGGATGTGATGGTCTGTCCATGGGCAGGGGTTGTTGGAATTTATGGAAGGTGAGCAGTTGAAGTCGGCAATCCAGTCCAGGGTGCATCATTTGATATGGGTGGGTTGGTGACACATTGTGAGAATCCATAGGTTTCTAAGGCCCTGGCAAGTTTACCGGCTTGTGGGTCTGCTGGATCTTTGAGGCCTAGGTGCAAGTCCCCTAGCAGGATGATTTTTGAGGATATCTTAATGTTGTCCTCAAGGAGGTGGAAGAGGTTATTATGAAAACTTGTTGTGGCACCTGGTGGACGGTAAATGATGTAGAAAGTGATGCTGCAGGTGGGGGAGGTGGAGAGCTGGAGGGTGATGATGTTGCTGTTGTTTTCCAGTGAGGTATTGGGCTGCCTGAAGGGCAGTGACACTTTGGCTATGGGGGCCACTCCTCACCCTCTAGTATCGGGGCGGTCCTGTCAGTAGATGGTATAGCCTGATGGGAGGGCTATGGATAAGGGTCCGGAGGCTTCAGGGAGCCATGTCTCTAAAATGGCTAGGGCACCTAGGTTGTGGGCTGTAAGCAGGTCATGGATATGGAGGGCGTGCGCTGGCAGGGAGCGGGCATTAACAAGAGCACAGTTAACTTGTGCTACGGTTTTTGGGGCCGCTTAGGAGTGGGTGCGGTAGTGGCAAGGTTGTCAGTGGAGAGTGGTAGGGTCGGCTTGGACGTTTCACCTTTAGTATGCAAAGTAATAGAATTTACATTGGTGTGTATTTCTGCTTTGGCATGCAAGATATTGCCATTGCCATTAGTATGCATTTCAACAATATTATGTGATACATTGACATTGTTCTTACGGGCGTTGGCAGAGGATTCCTTCGGTGGGACGGCAAGAATGATGGTAGTTTCCGATTTATGATCGAGGGCGGCCCGTGCTTCAGTATGACCATTGCTGGAATGGGAGGTAAGAGTGTGTGGGCTTGTGATGGCTTCCGATGGGTTGGGTAGGTCAATAGAGATGTTTGCAAAGGGGAAATGGGGGTACCCTTCCCGTTACAGATCCTTGATAAGTGTTCCTTTCTTAGCCTGGGGAGGGCGACGATTCTCGTGTTGCTGGTGCCGGCGGGCATGGGTGAGGTGGTGCCCTGGCTTGGCCGCTGCATGGGGCGGGTAAGCCTTGTTGGGGTTTTGGTTGCGATTGTGGGATGAGGCCTCTTGGCTGGGTGTGTGGGTGTAGCATCACCCTGTGGGTAGGAGTGTAACTGGTTTGCGGTTAGGTGGGCAGAAGGACTGTGAGTGGGGCTGATGCTAGGGCGAGGGAGATGTGAGGGAGCAGCTCTGGACTTCGTGGCTGGGTGAGTTAGGGGCCGGTAAGCAGGCTTATAGGTAGGAGAGGGAAGTTTTGTGGCTGTAGCTAGGGAGCGCACTGTGTGATTAGTACGGAGCACAGCAGAAGGTTCCTGATTGTGGTGCAACTAGGCAGGGGGTCTGAAGTGCGGGTCAGGTTTAGGCACGTAGGGTGTTGAGCTTATGTGTGATGGATGCTGCAATGGGCGAGATATCCTGGCCTGGTGTTGCATATGAGTTGGGGGGAGTGGCTGGGAATTGCGATCATGCTGCGGCATGCATCGTATGAATCCGGTATGCGGATATGGGGCTGCTATCTTGACCTGTTGTAAGTGTGGATCTATTGAGGGCAGGGCCTTTCTTACTTTGGGGGGAACTCCATGGTGCAGCGGAATGTGGGGGGGCTGCCATGGCATGCTGGCAGGGACTAGATTTGCAGCGAGGGTGCGGTAGGAGTTCTTGGCTTACTTGCTCTGGCCTTGGGTCCGGTTGGACTTGTTATAGATCCATAGAGAAGTAGTTCAGCTGAGGTAGCGTAGCGTTCGAAATTTGTGGCTCCATTCTGCATGCAGCGCCTAACACCTGCGGAGCACAACATTGCGCATTCTTTGCCACAGAGGGTTGGTGCGTGGGTTTTATCACAAGCGTCAGCGGAAATGAGCGTCCAATGTGGCGTTGAACGTAGTGTAGAACGAAGATCAGGCAGGGTGCTCTGTGGACCTGCGGTACACAACACTGCGCCGTTGGCCTGCATGGGCTTTGCCGCAGAGGGTTGGGTATGTGAGTTTTATTTGTAAGCAACAACAGAAAAGAGCATTGAACGTGGCATCGAACATAGTGTAGAATGAACGTAATAGGCAATGGAATTACATCCTCTAGCTTTTCATTAAAACACTGCTTATCTCTATCAAATACCTCCCAGTACCAGACCACTGGTAAAGCTAAAATACCAGACTTAGCGTCTTATAAATATTGTTTGTTATACAAGTCCCCTTTACCGTCACATTCTGAGTAAAATTCACACTCCCCACAGGTTGCAAGGTGAAGCAGACCTATTCAAATTTGGCAATCTGTTCGACTATTGCTATATGAACCTTTGTACAAAGTGTACCTCTTACGCAAATGGCACATGATGCCGCCAGGGCAGATACGGCTCACTCTAGTATTAGATAATGGGCTCAGAGACCCCTTCTTTAATACTGAATGCCTGCCCCCTCCTTTGTGGGTTCTCTTTCTAAAGTGTGCATGGCCTCATTTGTATAGTGGTGTGGCCCAGGCAAGTGAAGGCATATGACAGCCAGTGTGTATGCTTTGTATTATCAGAGTCATTAAGATGCGTAATAGTAACGAATTAACAAGCTCCACCTCTGAAACTGAGGTAGTCATAACAGCCGAAGGCACCATCACTAAATCTGGAAGAAAACCTCTAGCAAGGTCAATTAGCTCCCAGACTCCCTTCCAAGGCACTATCTCGAGGTGTACCTCATTTATTTTAGGTATTTATTGTTTGCTTGTTAGGCACTTATACTATAAGAAAAAACTGTTTCAAAGCACCCACATGGCAGGGACGGAGCGAGGGGGGAACTACATTACAACACAGATATTTAAGAGCAGAGGGGGTGACAAACCTACTATGTCTTGTGAGTATTCAGAACGTGCAAGTGCAGAAAGGAAGAGGGAATAGGGGGTAAGCGTTGGGGAGTCCAAGCTCATGGGTGACCCAAAGACGAAGTGCTAGGAATGTTGAGTGCTACACGGCCTTGGCCGTAGGAGGTGTAAGTGCGAGCCTCCAAAGCGGAGGGTGTGCAGATGCAAAGTGCTGTGGATAGACAGAAGCTGTGAAGAATTGGTGTGGGAGGTCAAGGCCCCGAGGATGCATAAGGGCCAAGGACACTGATTCAGCAACTGTAGGATTAGAAGCGGAGAGAAGGAGGGAAGGAGGAGGAAAAGAAGAAAGCCTTGAGGAGCTTCTGGAATTTGAGAAGATCCTGCTCAATGCGCACGGGGAGGGGGAGGCTATTCCAAAGGAGGGAGCCCACAGAGGAAACGGAGCTACCCCCGGCCCTCTGTTCAGCAAAACGCTTTACACACAAAGAGTTTGTGCCAGAGGAAAGAAGTGGTCTAGAGGGAGAGTATTTAGTGAGATAAAGTTGGAGTTAGTGCGGTCCCTGGGTCCAGACAGCCTTGTGGATGATGCAGAGGGATTTGAATTTAATCTGCAACCGGGAGCCAGTGAAGACATTTTAATCCAGGAGAGATACGGTCCCTTGGCTTAAGGACAAGAATAGGTCTTGCTGCCCTATTCTGGATAAGCTGGAGGGGTTGCAGAGTGGAAGAAGGAGGATGCAGTTACAGTAGTCAAGTCTAGAGAGAACCAGGGCTTGAGTCAGATTGAGCCTCTGAGGGAAAGTGAGAACATGTAAAATTCCTTTGATCCTTTGAGAAGGAAGAACTGACAGTTGTATTTTTTGGCAATGCCCTGAGTGTGAGGGAGGAAGGAGAGATAGGAGTTGGAGATGACTCCAAGGTCTCTAGCTTCAGTTAAAGGTGCAGGGGGAGAACCCAGGGAGGAAGGCCAGAGTGAGGGGAAGAAGGAGGGAGCAGGGGTCCCAATGGGAAGGATCTCAGTTTTACAGGCATTGAGGCAGAGATCATTTGAGGTGCACCAGGAGTGAATGGCAGGTAGGCAGTCAGGGATGATGGCGGGTGCAAGAGGTTCAGCAGGGAGCTGTGTGTCATCTGCATAACACTGGAAGTTGGAGGAGAAAGAGGAGATGAGGCGTGCAAGGAGAGCAAGGTAGATGTTAAAGAGCCATGGGGAGAGTATAGAGTCTTGGGGGACACAAGTGGAGATGGAAGGAGGAAAGGAGAAGGGGCCCAGGATGACATGGGAAGAGGGGTTAGTGAGGAAAGAGGACAGCCAATGCAGTGCCCATTCCGAGATACCAAGTGTATCGTTGCGCCTTTGTATGAGGATGGAATGGTTAACTGTGTCAAATACAGAGGAGAGATCGAGAAGGATAAGGACAGCTGTGGAGTTGGAGTCTAGAGATGGTAGCAGTTCTTCACGCGTGATAAGAAGAGCAGTTTCTGTGTCTCTGGGTGCTCTGAATCCAGATTGATGGTCATGGAGGCCACCAACAAGTTCAGTGTGAGAGTTGAGTTGGGGCAAGGCCAACTTCTCAAGCAGCTTCCCCAGGAAGGGGGTGATGGAGATAGGGCGATAGCTGGCAGGACAGGTAGGGATAGTTTTCAGGAATGGGTGCACATGTCAGTCTAGAAAAATGGACACCTCTCACGATTGACGGCAAACGTATTTTGGTGGCCGAAGACCAACCGTCTCATGTACATAACGATAGAAATACAGATTTCCGAGTTAGACCAATGAGCGGCCATTTTGATGTAACAAGGATCGCCATTTTGTTTTCTAACGATTGCTCATTGCTTTCTGTTCAAACTGCTTCGCAGCACATTTTTTGCTTACTCTGCTCGACTTTTAACATTGTTGTCTGAACGTGAAAGGACAAGGCCGCAAGGCCGCGAGGCTAATAAGGAGTTCGTTGAAACACAACATAGGCAGCTCCGGAGAGAAATGCCCAGCTCCCTCCCGAACATAGCCTTGAAGGAGAGCCGCAGTGCATTTAATCATTTCACAGCTGCCAGCCAGTCTCGTTATATGGTAGAAAATGTTAGAATAAAGCAGCTAAAGGCTTGAGTTATGCTCTTCTTACGGCCCCCCTTTTCCGAGCCCTGTAGAGCGTGTCGGCTCCAAGGACACGAATAGCACCTCAAAGATAGCAAGGTCTGGAATGTGACTCTTCCCCCGTATGTAGCTCGCTTACAAGAACAGAAGCACTGTGTTCTGTTCAACAAAGAAAAGATGTCTCTACACTTGCAAGGTTGCATATTGTTGCTTGAATAGATATTTGAAGATGTCATATTCGTCGTAATTGTCCATCATCAAACCGAGTTCAAAGAAACCCAATAAAGGGCGGTGTTAAACATGTCGCAGCTGATTGTATGATATGCATTTTGTATATATGTAACTGATGTACGTAATTCGCTCTCTTGCGTCCCTCGAGGTCTAGAGATACACGTTGCGGGGCGTGAGACCGAGTTGGCCAACTGAGACTATTTGCTTTGCAATAAACCCTAGCTTTGGGAATACAACCTTGTGTCTGGCGTATCTATTGTGTGTGGTGATTTGCCTTGTTTCCATAACGCGAGGGACCCCTAGGGGCCCCTTTCAAGATGGCATCCGAATAGCGACCCTCCCCCACTTGTTCCATCGTGTACGTTGTAATAGAGTAAAGGCAGAGAACGACGAGGACGGGACGATCGAGTCGGGATCAAGAGGTGTTCGGGGCGCCCTGTAGAAGTGATGAGAGATTCCTTGGCAGATCTGCACACATCAGATCCCTGATCGACGTATCTGGCCAGAGAACAAGGAGGCGAGGGTCCCGAAACGAGGCAGAAGCCAAGAAACGCAGACACAACGTCATTGGTTGCGTCAGTATACAGACAAATTGTGTCCTGGAGGACAATTTGATTTATTAGGTGAGTCATACCCCGATTCAAAATAACCCTGATATTGGTTGAGAGTTGACTTTGCAAAATCAAACGCCCAGGGTAAGGTTGATTAACCAAGGGGAGGTTGAAAAATGCCTGGGGTATTGTCCACCCTAGCGGGGTTTTTCCGCTGCGGTAAACAATCTTTGGAGAATGGCCAAATTGCACCACCTGGGGGAACGCCGGCGTATGAGATGTATGTGAAGTATGGTGTGGGAGCGATAATATTCTGTGAGACTTGGCATAGACAAACCAGAAAGCCACAAGACCATCAGTGTCCGATAAATGGTAGTTTTGAGATAGCGAGAATAGATAACCTGGAAAGGGTATTGATAAGAAAGAAAGCGCGTCCCTTAGCACTTGATATCGTTAAGGACTGGAGAAGGGAAGCAATGCTCCGATTTAGAAGTAGAGGGAAGCATGCGCGCAGGCATAAATCGAAAGATGAAGTAGCAGAAAAAAGGAGGAGGAGGAGTGGACGGAGACTCTAAGGAGGTCAGGTAGACGGGACCAGTTGAACATAAAAAAAATATACCCACAACGGGAATTGCACATAGCAGATGAAGTGATGGAAAACATATTGATCCATACAAAACAAGGCCCAAGATCAGAAGCGAGGCCAAACACACCAGTAACTATTGTTCAAGCCCCTCCCGTAGCTCAAACTCTCCCTCCCGTAGCTCAAGCCCTCCCACAGCCACATCCCGCGCACGTAGCACTTCCTATTAGCCAGCCAGGACCACAGCAGACACTCCCCGTTCCTATTGTCCCATCCGCACCTCCCGCCCTAGATACAGACTCTGTACCGTCCGTCCCTCCAGGGGTTGAAGTTGAAACCACGGGGCGAGGGGCGGGACAGAACAAAGTGAATGCACAAGGGTAACTCGCAGTGCAATCAGCAAAGAAAGGAAGGTGGATTTGCAGCAACAGGCAGAGATGTATATAGACAGGAATGATGGGACGGCAGCATTGGCTTCGATCAGGGCTGGACTGGGAACCAAAAGAGGCCCTGGATTTTTTTTTCAAAGTGGCCCCATATTTCGTCGAAGGAGCGTGCATAGCACGCGTGCCCAACACTTCTATGAGGGGATTGCGAGTATCCCCCCAAGAAGATTTTAAATAAAATTAGTCCAAATTAGTACATTTAAACCATGTTATAATCATATATGGATTTTAAAAATTCATGTTTTAAGTAAGTTCATGATCTCATAAAGTATATCTTCAATGATAGATGGACAAACCACGAGTGCAATATCAGTCTCAATAAACGTCAGAAACATATCAAATAAAGCATGGATTGTAACAAATGTTTTTATTAAGTGACAGAAAACTGTGAAAACTCTAGAATTGTAAAACTGCTAATAATAAATAATAAACATTCTATAGAAATCTGTGAAAACTCTAGCACTATAAAATAGCTAAAAATAAATAATAAATATACATTTTCAACAGAAATCTGCGAAAACTCTAGAACCGTAAAACAGCTAATAATAAATAATAAATATTCAATATATCTTGTAACATTCTAACTTCAAAGCAAACAGATCAATGGTAACATCACTGCCAAGTGACTAAAAGCATCACTTCTCCCTTACCTTCAGCATAAAGGCTTCCAACTGAGATTTTGAAAGATAATTAAATTGAACATATATTTTTTTTATTATTAAATACCACACATCCATGAAAACTGTAGGACTGTGGAGTCCCTAATATTAAATTATAAATATAAAATAATTAACATCTGTTGTAACAAGCTGCCTTTAGTAAGGCAAAACATTGAGCATCAATTTAAGGAATGTGCATAAAGGCTTCCAACTGAGGTATAGTAAGATATTGCATTCAGCATGTTATGCATACAGTATTAAATAATGTAAACCATGCAACGCTGAGGAACTGTATAGAAGCCTATATTAAATAATTAACAATCTTTGTAACAAGCTACTTTTGGAGGCCAGATGATTAATGATTTCATCATTGTTAAGTGTCATCAAAGCATCTTTTTCAACTGACATAAGCATGAAGGCTTCCAAATGAGGCTGAGTAAGGGAACTGCAAAGTCTGTTCAAGATGTACTTGAGCTTTGAAAATGACCTTTCACATGCCACCTGAGAGCAGGACAATGTCAGTGTAAGCTTGTAGGCATTAGAAAGTGATCTATAGGCTCTACTGTACATTTTGAATCTTCGTAGCACATTATAGCAACATGCTATACAATTCTTGCACATCTTGCATGTTGTACTTTTGTCTCTGTCCTCAGGATCGTCACCTTCTTCAGTTTGAAAAATGAGATGAAAATGGGCCTCATCTTCTTGTGCATACAGCTCATATTCTTTATCAAGAGACATTTTGAGTCGGTTCCACTTTGATGCAAAATCAAGCAGTTCAGTCTGCAATGTTTCAGTAGATGCTTCTGAATCAAATCGTGTCAGCAAGCTGCTTAGTCGAGCCAGGGCATTACTCGGAAGGTTCTGCAGGATCTCCTGAAAGTTTCTGGGGTCCAAACATGCCAAATCTGCAAAGAGCTGACCATGGGTAGTGAACCGGCTCTGCAGACTTGTAATGATCTTGTCCATTGCAATATTGTACACTTCAACTCGGAATTTATCACTGGGTAACACGATAGGTTCATCCGCTGCAGTTTCACCAGGCATCACCTTCTTTCGACTTACTCGAGGCACTGGGAAGTCTTCTTCGACTACAACTTCACATTCCCTTTCCTCCAGCTTGTCATTTGCTCAAATTATGAACTTTCTTGTTGCATCCATTATATCACTAAAATTACGACCCTGTGTCTGTAGCCTTTCTATAGTTTCATTTACCATTCGATATGCCTGTAGCACATCCAAACCTTGTGTTTGTAAGTACAGAGATAAAGGAGTGGTATTTTTAAAAATAGATAGATACATCTGAGCAGTCAAAACAGTACGGAATGAAATGAGTGACTTTGCATATGCTTCAGCCTTGTACCTAGTATCGTCATTGAAGCGATCAGATCTGGCTAACTCCAGCATCGTTTCCACAACATCAACAAACATTGCGCGACTTGGGTCATTATATGAACCAAACATTTTAGTAAGTGCTGCATCTTTTGCCCACCATCTTGTTTCCCCAATTACAGATATTGAACGAAATCTATCCTGTTGGCATTTGTCACGCCACACGTTCATGCGGAGGTATGATTCACGAATAAATACACCACATGAATTCAACAGGCCAAACAGCGATATTGCAGGTATAGCCACTTTTGTGACATCCAACATTACTAGATTAAGTACATGTGCATAGCACCACACATGAATTTGGCCTGGGGCTTTGCTGCTCAGCCATTTTGTAAAGCCATTGTACTGTCCTTGCATGTTGGAGGCTCCATCTGTTGAATTACCAACACAGTTTGATACATCAATATCCATTGACTGCAGAACATCACAGACCAGATCACACATAGCTTTCCCAGTGGTTGATGCACAGTTTACTAGAGATATAAGACGCTCATGAACAACATCCGTAATGTATCTAATTACAATAGAGCACTGATCTAAAGCATTTATGTCCTGAGTTGTGTCCAGCTGTATTGAGAACATTCTAGCTTCTCTGATTTCTTCAGCAATTCCTTTTTTCAATAATGATGAAATAATATCAATGATGTTGTTAACAGTAGTTTTTGAAATCAGTGTAACCAGGCTGCCACGCCCTTTACTACCCTTTACACGGTCATGTCGGTTTTTACTAAGTTTTCCTACTTCTTCAAGGTGACTTTTTAGTAAAGGATCAAATTTGTTCAGAAGAAGAAGAATTTCCAGAAAATTGCCATGATCCAAACTTTCATCTTCTAAGGTATGGGCTGCTTCAAAAGTTGCCCGATAGCTGAGACCTCTTTTGCCAATCAGTTTAATTGTTTCCACCACACGCTCCAGAATGGCCCGTTTCCTTTTCACTTCCTCTTGTTTTGCAGTTTTTTGTTTTTGAAAGAGACAGCTAAAAATATCAGCATTCTTTGATCTCATAAAGAAAGAGGTCGAACTATTGTTGTGTAGGTTGCTTCGTTCATGCTCATCAATTCTTTGATACATGTGCTTTTCGTCAATGCATCCTTCAATGAAAGCACTTCTGTCTGTGTTTCTGCTAAACGCAAGACACACCATGCAGAAAAAAGCTCTAGCCTTGCATGAATAAGTCAACCACTGCCGCCGTTCCCCATCTTTATGTTGATATAATTTTTTTGTATTGAAATGAATTGGAAGGTCTTCTGGTTGACATGGATGGAATTTTAAAAAGGCAAGTAGGGTTTCTGATGATGGCCTGATAAACCACTGTTTCTCCTCAACATTTTCAGCTGACTCAGCATCAGCCAGTACATCAACATTGTCACACTCTACTTCTTCAGCTTGTACGTCTAGGGAACCTTCAAAAGTTGAAGCCTCTATTTCAGTTCTTTCATCACTCTGTCCTGTACCTCCAGGTTCAGTGTCATTGGTAATTGTGGCAGAACAGCTGCTTTCTGGTCTAGGATCTTCCTGAGAATGGACATGTTTTGTTGACATAAACATGTCACTTACTTTTTGATATTGGCTGGCTTCTTTTTCTAATTTCTTCTTTTTCTTCTCACGCTTTTTCTCAGCTCCTCCTTTAACTTGTTTTCTTTTCCCGTCATCATCTACTTTTTTATCCATGCTGAAATCTTCCAAGATAAAAGAACATTTGTGTAATCAAAAAGCTTCCATGTTTTGGTTACTTTTAACAAAACAAGTATTACAATCAAGTCTGCTATTGGTCAGTCACTCGGGACAACTGTCCTGGCTGGGCTTCCTGCATATACTGTTCTGAATTTGGGTAAGGGAAAGCTGAGTTCAAGCCAAAAGCTGGACAAAGCTCGAAACTTGTAAGTTGTAAGGGCAAGTACAGGTTTTGGACACAGTCTTGATTTGGACATACTGACACAGACTATCCTTAGTTTTCTTTAGGTAGGGAAATCCCAACTTCGTATGCGGCAAGTTAGGCCTAACTCCAACTCACTTTGAAGTAAAAATAAAGCTTGAGATTAGAAAGCTAAATCTGTTGTCTGTGTCTTACTTCATTGTGCCTTCACAGCGCTCAGACAGTTACACACTCATTCATGTACCCACTAACTTACCCAAATATCCATCCACCCACTTATCCCCCCTCTCTATTTTCCCTTCATTTCATCGCATTATTGCAACTCCTATGGGAACTCCTAACAAAGCTATGGGTTTGCCTGCACGATGAATTACATCTTTATATTAATGTCAAAAATGGCTGGTCAGGACATTTACAAAGAGGTGGATAGCTCAGCGGCAACGTGCTTGCCTTGGAAACAAGACGACACGGAGCAACACAGGGGCGATCCTCGGGTCCGTGCTTAGAAACCTCTGGGTATTAAGCGTGTTATAAATAACATATCATATCATAACCAGGTCTAACGTATATGCATGTTAGCAAGCATGATCTAAATTGCATGGATGCAATGTTGTGGGCACATACAGTTAAAAATGCTACTTATATAAAGGGAATGTAAAACGTAACTTTAAACTTCTCTGCAAATGATTTTCCCCATGTCTACTGTCAGATCCTACACACACATGATGCTGTCAATTAGCACATTTTGCTGCTGCTTGCCTTGATTATAGAGCAACATCACAATTTTGAAAGGCAATATTGGGCTTTGCTTTCCAAAGAAAAAAACACCCAACCATGGTAATGCTAGGAATCAATATAAATGACAACATTTGGGAGCGTAATGTGA
The DNA here is from genome assembly GCF_040938575.1 of Ambystoma mexicanum. NCBI lineage: Eukaryota > Metazoa > Chordata > Amphibia > Caudata > Ambystomatidae > Ambystoma > Ambystoma mexicanum. The sequence goes on along the minus strand of NC_090927.1, from coordinate 578,843,357 downwards.
TTAGTAACAAGCAAGGTATGTTTGAAAAATGCAAAGGCTTACGGTCAGAAATGTTCACCGGTGTACACCGCAATCTGTGTTTGAGCTGTTGTGACACAGGCACGTGATCAGAAAATGGTGTGACAAGCAGTTACCTCAGACCTCGGGCTGCGGGCATCAACCATGAACGAGAAGCGCAGGGGAGGAGACAATCATGGTTGCACGAAATCCTGCGAAGAATTTAAAAAGAAAATGAATGAAGGTTCACTGGTCCAACCCCCTATAAAACATTGTATACATGATGTCACAGTTCACACACACTCTGCAACACACTTTTCGGCTGTGCACAAACAACAATAAAAACCATACGCTCTCTCATGCAGTGCCTGGAAGAGTTGACTGCGATGAGTGGTTCAGGCCTGTGCTATAGGGGCACCTGATGCAGTGCAGAATTAGTGGGACGTCCACTGCATTGCTGTTTGTCGTTACAACATTTGGCCTTTGCCTACCAACTTCCTAGTTTGGTAAAGTGGGTCACAGTTTGATGAGTTACTTCACCATACAGCTAGTAGTTTTGACTAGTGGTGTTGAATAAATAGTCCTTAAAATGCACAATTTGCATCACATTTTATCAAAAACCTCCCCGTTGGGTACTACTCAAACAGTCAAGACCATTTTATGCCCCGGTCCGACACTGGCTGAGTGCATGAGCGCCAGTGTACAATCACCGCCAGAATGTCAGCCTGCACCCAGAACCTCCAAGTGAGTTTGCTAACTTTGGCAGAGTAGCCTAGATGGGATAGCTCAGTGACCTCGCTCTGGCCCAGTGGGGTGAGGGTTGGTAACTTGGGGAGGGCTGCAGCCTCATGCAGGGATAGATCACACCTCCCTGACTGTGAGAGGTGAGGAAAGGGCTGAGGCCATGACGAGCCAGCCCATACACTTCACTACAAGCAGAGGGTGTTTCTGCTCTCAAACAGCCATTGTGCAGGTGTGCAGGCCTACAGGGCCGGCGGCACACGGGGAGCTTGCAGGTTTTGTGGTTACTTAGAAGATAGATGCAGATTTGTCTAGTCAACTCTGCACTGGGGTCTCCTTAATCGGATTTGTAATGGGTTTTCTGGACGCCATAGAGGATGGAACCACCCACAGGGCAGGATTTGGACCCTGAGCCCCCATGTGAGGTGATGAGCACAATGGCGGGGCACTAGAACTAATGAGATCTGGTGGTGTGTGGAGCGCACAGAAGGATGTACTCGCACAGGAGATCATTTGCATAGGACATATTTCATTATTATGAACTACTGTTTGTTTGCTTATCCATTTGTTGATATTATAATATGTAATAAAAATTATGAAACCAAAACAAAAAAAGTGAATTTTGGAACATAAGAATGACCACCAATTTCTCAAACGTGTCTGTGCTAGTAATTCAAACGTGCATTCCTTCGGAGCATGCAATGCACGCTGGGTATGGTGCTCATTTCCTCTGTCAGAATAGTCACCCTAACAGTAAAATGTGTGCAAAGCATGAGACATATATACAGCTTTGGACAGTTTCATTGTTTAAGTTTGGGCTGTTGAGCAAAGGATGACTTTCCGATGCAGTCTCTGAGAACGTGTGCCAGGCCCGCAGGAAAGACAGTTTTTGCAGAAACACAGCTCCCTTACGGTCACTTCCTCCCTTTTGCAAACTTAGAGAGAAACTGAAACCCACATAATCCAACGTACATTTGAATACCGCGCTCAATGTCCTTTGCGATCATGATGATGCAACATATTCAGTCCTCTTGTTCTCTATTTGCTTGGTCATACTGTACACACTGCTTCAATCATCACAAGCCAAGCCTCCACTTCCATACCAACAACCACCCAGCCATCCCCAGCTCTAATGTCCATCTCTAACCTCACATGACATAAGACAGCCCACAGGCGATGTAGCCAGGCCTAAATGCGCCTATATCCTGACCTGCAACCCCCTCCTACTTCAGCACGAGGTTTGCTATAGTGCTCTACTGCTGCAATGCACCCCTGTCCTTCTACCCCTGGTGCACACACACACAACTCAGCTGGTTGTGTTACAGCCCCATAACTACGGCACCACACACACCATCACAGACACACATCCATATACACAAACACCAGCACCCTTTGCAGCACCCAGGTGTCCTTCAAGTAGGAACTCATTCAATCTACATCATGCCAGGAAAAGGCGTTATATGGATGTGTCACCTGCTTCCAAGGCGAGCACGTTGCCGCTGAGCTATCCTCCCGAGGACCAGTAAGACAGTAAGACGGCACGTGCAACATACCAGTATGCAGGTCAGACTGGCCCCAGGCCATGTTCCCCATGAACTGTCCAACTAGACGCCCTCCACCCCACGCCCCTCTTCCCTCAGTTCTCTTATTCGCCCCCTCTTTTGTGTAGCTCTCGTTGCTTGCTAGGCAGATGTGATGCATACAGACCCCACATGTACTCAAGCAGAAGCACTGGCCAGGGCAGGGGGTCCAAAGATGCTCCATTTATACCTTATCCTGTCATCCATGTTCTTCTTGCACACATCATGGGCTTTGGAATTAAAACTTGTAATATTGGCCCAGTGCTGCTATTCTGTGCACGCTGCAGGACTTGCGATGAGCAGGTGCACGAGCACTGCCCCTAATTCCGATGTGAATTACACACGGCACAGTGCCTGGAAGGCATCACTCACCTGTGGGGAGCTCATTAACACTTGCATTGCTGGCAGCTCTTGTTTTTTCTAGATGAGAAGAGCAATGTTCCGGCAAAAGAATAATGGTGGGATGGCAGCTTCCGTGGCCATTCCCAGAAGAAAGTAAATTCTCAGGATCCCCCCCACACACACACACTCCCACACTGTGCCAGCTCTCCGCCAGGCGGGTCCTGACCTCCGCCACGTCTTCACGCATGTCAAGTGAGTGTACTGGATTTCAGAAAGCATGCTAGAATAATGCGACTCACAGCGCTATGTCTTGAGTCAGTCATTCATTCTCCAGTCTGGTGCAAGGACAGCCTAGTATGTGCTCCAGCGGCAGAGTGCGGGTGCTTAGTGAAGAGGGTGACGGTCCCCTGCCTGCTACATGTCAGACACTGGAAGTCAAGTGCAGCTTATTACTGAGCTGCAATTGCAAACATGCATCCCATAATCCCATAATTATCCAGGCTTTGGGAGTCTGCAGAGTCGGTTTTGTCTACTGCCCAATAACAGGGCTCTGGGGAATTATTTGAAGGCTGGCCAGGCAGCGCAGCAGGTTTACTATACTGACGAACTCACACCGCACGTTGATCAGGGCACAAGTCAAGGGTACACGTGGGGGGACGGAGTCCACCCACTTTTTTCAGAGGGTGGACTCAGTCCCCCCCCAGCTAAAATGAGAAACATTGAATGTCTTCTTTGAATTTATGCATTAAAGCCGAGGATAGAACTACAGTCGTCAGAGTAGTAGGCTGGACACTTCACCAGTGCACTATATAACTTGATGAAAAATAACAAATAACTAAAGGTAAAATGTCTCATTTCGGTACTGCAAGTCCCAGAAAAACATTCGTATTGCTCCACACATATCTTTTAACGTTTTCAAAAAACACCATTAGAAGAAAAAATCCTCTCTGGGCTTCGTGTGTGTGTTGTTTTTATGAAAGGCAAATGCCATTCGTCCTGTGCAATTTGGCTGGTTTAATGAAATATGCATATTTAACATTGATATGCTATTTATGGCAACGTCACATTCCCTTCCATTTGTTGATGAGTCCCCCCACTGTAATTTTTAGGACTTGACCCCTGATGTTGATGATATGTATCTCGAGTCAAGGTACATATCATCAACGTGCAGTGTGTGTGTCTCGCTTCTTACCTGAGGCTGACAATCCATCGATCTTCGGGCTTGCCGTTGCAGGGCCTCATGCAGCCCGGACCAGCTGCCTGCCTGCAGTGCCTGCTAATGTGTGCACTGCACTCTGTGCCGCAGGCTGGGCTGCAGGCAGGGCACGTGCGGTTTCAATCTGGTGCCCCAGCCGAGGAGGCCCTGCGCAGGGGCGGGCCCGGCCCAGCCCAGCTGCTGGGAAGGAAAAAAAAAATGACGGTGCCTCTGCAGGGCACGTCACGTGCCGTGCGGTTCCAATCTGGTGCCCAGCAGCCAGCCCAGGGGGCCCTGTGCAGGCGCGGGCCCAGCCCAGATGCTGTGAAAAAAAAAATGACGGTGCCTCTGCCTCGGTCAGTGGTGGCAGCCAATTCAAGGCAAACCACCCAGGCGGAGCAGAGAGGACGCGATGTGTAACACATGTATCCTTCCGCTCAAAAAGAGGCCCTACAGGCCAGAGGCCTACCGGGGGATGTCCCGGTGTCCCGGTGGGGCAGTCCAGCCCTGGCTTCGATGTATGGCTTCCGAAGAAGCAACGAAAGACAGGTAGTGTTGGAATGCATGGGTGAATATTTGGTGGAGAGATGGAAACAGTTAATTGGGAAATTACCACTGCAGCGATTGTTAGATCTGAATGCATTAGAGAAAGAGATGAAGAAGTGAGGGAACATGTATATGGACTTTTTGAGCTTAAAAATGAATTGGATAATGATTATGCTGACATGTTTATTGCACCTGGGTACAGGGGTAAGGATATCAGGAGAGATAGGAAGGAAGTTCTAGGGCCACATAATCGATGGCAACATTTACCATCGCCGGGGCGAAAGGCAGTGGTGGACGAATTATTGTTGTTAAAACAGGTGGGGGAAATCTTGAAAGCATGCATATTGAAAACAAGGGTGTTACTGAAGCAAGTAGCAGGACATAATAGAGGAAGAGGAAACGCACAAGGGAGGAGTCATTCAAACATGCATCGGGGGCCATTGGGACCAAATCAGTGTGCATACTGTAAGGAGGAAGGACACTGGCGAGCGCAATGTCCACATTTACAGAATAGAAATGGATCTGGCCAGAGAAGACAGCACAGAGGGCACCAAGGAGCGAATGGACCAAATAGGAATAGTATGCAGCAGCACCACAATAATGAAGGTAATCAAAACCAAGCCCAAAACCAAAGTGTTCCTAACCAGAGTCAGGGCCAGCAAAACCAACAGTATGGGAATCAGAGAGGGGGAAATAGAGGAAAGAATGGGAACATTTTCAATACACAGCCAAATACGTACTACAGTAATAGTAGTGACTACACATCGGATGATGTGTTATTTCCCCAATAGGACAGCCCAGGGCAGGGGTCGGAACCAGTGTCTATTCCCGTGAATCAGAGAGGACCCTACGTAGAAATGAGAGTCGGGAATGAGGAGCACCGCTTACTTGTAGATACAGGAGCGCAAAAGTGTTCAATAGACCATCACTTGGTTCCGGATATACCACTGTCAGGGCAAAAAAATATTTCCGTAGGGTTCGCAGGTACACTAGTCATAAACCCAGTGTCCCAACTAGTCCCAGTTACCATAAAACCATTCACTGAACATTATCCCTTTCTCCTAACAGAAAATTGTGGGGAGAACCTGTTGGGATTAAGCTTGTGAAAAAGCTAGGTGCGATTATACATTGCACGTCAGACGGGGTGTTTTTGACGATTTGGCCACAAGATGCCCCTGTGTCAGAATTCATCTCTGAAACTTTGCCAGGAGAGTTAAGAAAAGTGCCAACCTGTATATGGGCGATGCATGATAACGATGTAGGATGCTTGAAGATAGAGCCAGTGAGGATCATTTTGAAAGAAGGAGTTACACTGCCGCGAATTCCCCAGTATAAAATTTCGGCTAACGGAGAGAGTGGATTGAAAAGTATTGTTTCAGATTTGGTGAAATTAGGGGTAATTGAAGAAATTACAGGCAGTACATGTAACAGCTTGATTCTTCCAGTGTATAAGAAAGGAGGCAATAAAGTACCATATTGTTTCATAATTGATTTACGCGCGCTAAACAAAGTAGTAGATCCACAATTTCCCTTGGTCCCAGATGTCACTACAATATTGACAATGATACCTGCCTCAGCAGAATACTTTAGTGTAATTGATCTAAAAAATGCTTTCTTTAGCATTCCGGTGGACAAGGACAGTAGATATTTGTTCGCGTTCACATTAGGGGGACGATCATTTACATTCACACGCATTCCACAAGGATATACGGAAAGTGCAAGTATTTACAGTAGAGCGTTGAAAGAGCAGCTAGACATGCTAGTATTACCAGTGGGGGTGTGTACTATTGCAATACATAAAGGATCTGTTGATCACTGCTGATACAGAAGAGATTTGTAAAAAGAGCACCGTATTACTACTGTCACACCTAGCGGCACATGGCCATAAAGCTAGTTTGAAGAAGTTTCAATATAATCGAAAGGAGGTGGCTTATTTGGGCTACCTACTTTCGAAAGAAGGGAGAAGGCTAACGCCAGAACACATAGAAAGTATTTCTTGTATGCCTATTCCAAAGACACAGAAAGGAGTCAGAGCCATAATAGGCATGGCTTTTTATTGCCGGCAGTGGATCGGTAATTTTGCGCTGATTGTGAAGCCAATGGTGTTATTAACTAAGAAGGATGCGGTGATGCCTTTGCAGTGGAATGAAGAATGTCAGAGAGCGTTTGATCAATTGAAAACTGCATTATGTTCTGCTCCAGTTTTGGGCACACTGAATTATGAAAAAGTTTTTAGATTGTTTGTATGCGAGAATGAAGGATGTGCATTGGCTGTTTTGACACAGGAACAAGGTGGAAGAAATAGGCTGTGCGGCTATTTTTCTTCTGCGCTGGACCCTGTAGCGCGCGCACTACCACAATGTTTGCGATCTGTCACGGCGGTTGCTGCGTCGGTGAAACAAACGGAAGGGATGGTATTGGGGCATACTTTAATTCTGATGGTGCCACATGCCATAGATGTCCTATTAAATAGGACACAGACACAACACCTCACCTCTGCTAGACTGGCAAGATATGAAATTATCTTATTCGCGCCCCATCTCCAAATTATGAGGTGTAGCGCTTTGAATCCTGCAGAATTAATGCCACTGCCCACAGAAGAAATTGGTGACAACGAATCACCACCCCATGATTGCTTAGTGGTCACTGAGGAAGAAACGAAGGGGAGAGTTGATTTAAGTGACATCCCACAAAAGGAGCCAGATGGAGAGTTATTTTGTGATGGCTCTTGTTTTAAACTACCTGATGGCACGTCAACTGCCGCCTATGCTATCACTACCCTAGAGAGCGTTTTAGAAAGTAAAAGAATCCCCTACAACTCGGCACAAGCCGCAGAAATAATAGCATTGACCAGAGTCTGTGAGATTTCTGAAAATTTGAACGTGAATATATATACTGATAGTCAGTATGCTTTTGGGGTGGTTCATAACTTTGGTCGACTCTGGGCTGAGAGGGGTTTCTTGACATCGCATGGGGCCAGAATTCAACATGGCCCTTTGATTGTACGATTGCTGTCTGCACTCACGTTTCCAAAGCGCCTAGCAATAGTGAAATGTGAGGCACATAAAAAGGTAACATGCAAAGTGGGAGAGGGAAACGCATTTGCAGACAGAATTGCGAAACAAACTGCCACTGATTTGAATAATAAAATGATGACAGTCCAGACTGAGGAAGTACCCTGTATGATAGAAGATGGAATTGCAACTGTCAAAGAAATGCAGGCCGAAGCCACGGCCAATGAGATACAAGGGTGGGCAGAGGGCTCTGCTGAGTTAGATTTAGAGAGTTGTTGGGTGGACAAGGGAACTAAAAACTGGATGTTGCCAAATTCCTGTGTAACTGCAATGGTCACAATGGCTCACAGCCCTACCCACATCTGTGCCAAGAAAATAATCCAGCACCTATCTACGGTATGGAAGAATGTAAATATAAAGAAGAATGCAGAGAGGTTGGTGCAGAACTGCATTACGTGTTTACAACACAATGTAGGAAAGGGAACAGCGGCTCCAATAGGCAGTTTTGGCCCACCCTCTATGCCTTTTGAGGTAATCCATTTTGATTTCATAGAGATGGAGAGGTGCCAAAACTTGAAATATGTCTTAGTGGTGATCTGTGCATTCAGCAAGTGGGTGGAGGCATATCCCTTAAAAGACTGCACAGCAATGAGTACGGCAAAAGTAATGCTTAAAGAATACTTTTCCCGTTTTGGCTTGCCCCATGTCATATGGTCAGATAACGGTCCACATTTTGTGGGCGCAGTGGTATTACAGATATGTGCAGGTCTTCAGATTGATAAGAGATTTCATAGTTCGAGGCATCCGAGTTTGGCCGGTCTTGTTGAGAGGCACAATGGAATCCTCAAGTCAAAAATTAGCAAGAAATGTGCAGGGAGCAAGTTGAGTTGGGTGGATGCATTACCGATAGCGCTATTGTGCATGTGTATGTCTGTACAGGCTAGAACTGGGCTCTCCCCGTATTAGATTGTGATGGGGAGGCCGGCGAATGTTTGGTGCGCACCTCAGCCAAAGCGACTGTGTGAAGTAGAGCATCCTGTACTTAGCACTTATTGTGGCCTTTTAATGCAGAAAGTGCGTTTAATTCATCAGCAGGTGCAGGAGGATCTACCCGTAAGATATACTGGTCCAGGGCACACGCTGGAGCCAGGAGACTGGGTGCTGCTTAAGAACTTTGAGAGAAAATCATTGTTAGCACCCAGGTGGCGCGGCCACTATCAAGTGCTTCTTTCAACGCAGACAACGATATGGGTGGATGAGAGGAAGGCGTGGATCCATGCCACCCATGCCAAAAAGATCCCATCTTCACTGAAAGACTTGCCCAATCCGGACGACCGGAAAGAGACAGCGGTCCCAGAAACGAAAGAAACTGATGCCAGTCCACTGCCGCTAAATCTGTCAGAGCGAGAAGTGAAACTCGAAACAAAGCCTGAAAAGATTGCCAAAAAGGGGGAAGGGCAAAGAGTGCTCCAACGTTGTCCAGCAGAACCTACATCACTGTTGGCCGACACAAAATCTGCATTGCAAATAACGGCAGGCACTAAACGTGTACCCCTTTGGCGCCCACCAGCACTTGCCATTGCGCCAGAGCCAAAGACCGAACCGCATCACTGTCGCGGCGCACCCCAGCACCTGCCATTGCGCCACAGGCTGACTCTGAGCCTGGATCTGGAAGTGCACCGGCACTGTTCACGGATCACACAATACCGGGAGTGAGGCGATATGATTTGCAGCCTCGAAAGACAGAGTGATCCACAGTTCTTTAGTGTTTATGCTAACCTCTGGTTCCGCTCATGGACGGAGAAGGAACTAGAGGTGTAGAGGAGAGAAGCGTGAGAGTTGTGCAAGTCGGACAATTCAAGACTCGCGGCTCCTCAATGCAATCATAAAAAGTACATGTGTCCTGAACCAGAGCGGACAAGCTGGGCGCACATGGTACAAAGGCAATAGAGAACTGTTCAGAAGTCCTCTGAGCAGTGTGAGAAAGGACAAGTGATCTTGCCTAGAACGAATAAGCAACCCAGGCTGCAAACGGCTGGCAGACTAAACTGTTGACAATTCCTTTGAACTTATTGACATCCGGACAAGTGCAACAAAGAGAGATATCCATGACAAACTTTGTCAGGAAGAAGGATGGTGAGAAAAATGTCGGGACCGGTTTCAGCCTCCTCCTGCACCACTGCTGAGAATGAGTTAGTTATAAAGACTGTAAACTTAGGGAAAACGCATGGTAAAAAAAATTGTATGCTGATCTTGACAATAATCATGTGCTTCATGAGTGTGGTAGCACCAATAACGACCGCCTTTGTGTTATGGTATGTGGAGTCTATACACCCATTGGGAATGTTCTTACCAATAGTTAATATATCCACTACTGAAAGCCCGGTTCAGGTGATTACTTATACCTTGTCCCCAATGGAAGAGAGACACAGAGAAGGGTATGGAAACAATACATTAATACTCATCATGACGCATGCAATTCTAAAGAAAAGTCATTGCTGGGGATGCGCCCATTTACCGCAGCATGCGGGGAAAGGAATAGGCTGGTATGTACAACCATTACCATTAAGTTCTGCATGCAGTGCATCTTTAAGTGCAATATTTTATGGGAAGTGGAATAAGAGTAGTACGGGTCAATTAGATAGAACAAACATGAATGAGTTTGAGGAAATAATTATGAGGCCTGTGGGTTGTTCCATATTCCATAAAGCGCGAGTGATGATCCCAGAACCTACGCCTAAAAGTATGTGAAAAATAACACGACAAAATAGACAAGATAGATTGTCCCCGCCAGTTAAAACATCTGTGATGACGTTTCGTGTAAGGACAGACGGGAACAAAGATGCAATCCCCCCTACTTACACAGTGAATTACAACCCGAGAACTGTCCCTCTTTGTCTAATAAAGAAAGGCTCCTATTCAGTAGGAACATTTATTGGATGCATGAATACAGCGGTACTAAAATGGGAAATAGAACCAGTATATGTGGGAAATCCTGTCTATTTTATATGTGGAGAAAAAGCATATCCTTGGTTGCCCAGAAACTGGGGAGGTACATGTTACCTAGGTCTACTGTTCCCGGGAGTGTTCCTCTTAGAAACAGCAGACATAGCCAGGCTATCCAGATCTAGAAACCGAAGAAGTAGCGAAGGTGTTTTGATAGCAAAGGACGTAGCAAAATCATTCATACCATTCTTGTCCCAGATAGTGAACTCCTATAACATAAGGCAGCTGTCCAGAATACTAAAAGATACGATAAACACAACGACAGATATACTATTTAACATGACGTTGGAAGAAAAGGGAATTAGGTTAATGACGCTGCAAAATAGAGTGGCTCTCGATGTAATCCTGGTTGATCGTGGGGGAATTTGCTAAATTGTGGGATCAGCTTGCTGCGTATTCGTAGATGACTACTCCCCTACGATTTTTGAAGCAATAAAAAAAATGCATGTCCTAAGCTTCGAACTCCCTACTGGAGAGGGGGGGGGCTGGGGAATAGGGTCCTGGTTCTGGGGAATACTGCGTTCTTGGGGATGGAAGTTGATTGCAATATTAGTAGTAGTGTTTGGAATATTAATAACGTGCTGTTGCTGCATACACTGCCTACCAATAGTTTGCACTGAGATAACTGAGGGATGTACTAAGGGATGTATGCATATGATAACAAAAAGAAAACAAACTTATGGCCGGGATAACAGAGACACGAATGAAATGAAAACAGTGAAAGAATTAATGGCTATAGATATTAATGACGATGATGATGCTTATAATAACATGCAAAATTCAGACATAGGTACTTCAGACTCATCATCATCAGAGGAGGATACAATGAATGAATGAGACGCTTGGCATACGGCCAAAAGGAGGGTTTGTCAGTCTAGAAAAATGGACACCTCTCACGATTGACGGCAAACGTATTTTGGTGGCCGAAGATCAACCATCTCATGTACATAACAATAGAAATACAGATTTCCGGGTTTGACCAATGAGCGGCCATTTTGATGTAACGAGGATCGCCATTTTGTTTTCTAACGATTGCTCATTGCTTTCTGTTCAAACTGCTTCGCAGCACATTTTTTGCTTACTCTGCTCGACTGTTAACATTGTTGTCTGAACGTGAAAGGACAAGGTTGCGAGGCTAATAAGGAGTTAGTTGAAACACAACGTAAGCAGCTCTGGAGAGGAATGCCCAGCTCCCTCCCGAATATAGCCTTGAAGGAGAGCCGCAGGGCATTTAATCATTTCACAGCTGCCAGCCAGTCTCGTTATATGGTAGAAAATGTTAGAATAAAGCAGCTAAAGGCTTCAATTATGCTCTTCTTACGGCCCCCCCTTTCCGAGCCCTGTAGAGCGTGTCGGCACCCAGGACACGAATAGCACCTAAAAAATAGCAAGGTCTGGAATGTGACTCTTCCCCCGTATGTAGCTCGCTTACAAGAACAGAAGCACTGTGTTCTGTTCAACAAAGAAAAGATGTCTCTACACTTGCAAGGTTGCATATTGCTGCTAGAATAGATAATTGAAGGTGTCATATTCGTCGAAATTGTCCATCATCAAACCGAGTTCAAAGAAACCCAATAAAGGGCGGTGTTAAACATGTCGCAGCTGATTGTATGATATGCATTTTGTATATATGTAACTGATGTACGTAATTCGCTCTCTTGCGTCCCTCGAGGTCTAGAGATACACGTCGCGGGGCGTGAGACCGAGTTGGCCAACTGAGACTATTTGCTTTGCAATAAACCCTAGCTTTGGGAATACAACCTTGTGTCTGGCGTATCTATCGTGTGTGGTGATTTGCCTTGTTTCCATAAAGCGAGGGACCCCTAGGGGCCCCTTTCACACAATGGAGTGCTTAAGGGGAAGGGAAAGATCCAGTGACAAAAGAGTGATTGCAGAAGTCAGCGAGAGCAGGGGCAAGAGAGACAATGTTTTATTTTTTTAAAACAATTTTTATTGATTTTCAAATCAAATTACAAATATTCAACAAACCAGCAATATACATTATCATTTTACAACATATACAACTTTACATTTAAATTCTGCTGTATACTATTTACCCTCCCCCCAAACTCGAGCTTACTCCACCTCGCTTCCCACTGCTCCTCCGTTTCTAGGTATTCCTGTAATCTGCTCCTCAGCTGAGTCATGCTCGCTGGTGTCGTTCTGAGTGGGCTCGTATAATGTGGCTACCATATGTCTCCAAGCCATCAGGGATCCCGCTTCCTCCTCCCACCCTCTGTTGCTCGCTTCTTGCCATACTGCCGTTTCGGCTTCAGTCCATTTCTGCATGTCCCTCCACCATACCCCAACTTTGGGTCTGGGCTTGCCTTCCATCCCATGGCTATTCTTCGTTTAGCAAGAATATATGCCAGGTCCTTCAGCTTGCTTATATGCCTCAGTTGTCGTGGCCTAGGGAACCACCCCACCATGCACGCCCATACTGATTCTACATTTATCTTAATCCCTTTTTCCATTAGCCGGAGGGCTATCTCTCCCCAGAACCTCCCAATTTCCGGACATGCCCAAAACATGTGCAGCATTCCTGCATTTACTTCTCCACATTTAGGGCATGTTTGCTGTTCCGCTTTCTCAAATTTGGCTATGCGTTGGGGAGTTAAATATGCTCTATGAGTTACATACAACTGTATCTGCTGAAGCCTTGCATTTCTGGACACCCTTTGTGGTACCCTTTAGCTCTTTCCCATAGGCTATCGCTCATGGCTTCCCCGACCTCCTCTTCCCAGCCTAACCTTAATTGGGTCACTTCTTTCCCAATTCTGGACATCAGGAATTCATAAATTCTCGAAATCTCATGCCCTCCGTCTGCCATGTCATACATCATTTCTATGGCTTCGTCGGGTTGTCCTTCTAGTATTATTTCGGACCATGTCTTATGGATTTGCCGTGCCATTCTGACATAAGTGATGTATTGCCCCACTTGTAAACCTGTCTCTTCCACCAGCACCCCAAATTCGTTTATCTTCCCCTCTTGCTATAAGTCTCCCACTCTTACAATCCCCATTGATTCCCATCGCCCACGAATCATCCTCCTCAACTGTTCATCCCCTAAAGTGAGTGCCATTAGTGGTACTTGCGGGGACCACGGGGCTGAGTTTTCCCTAACCTGACATGCCCTTCGCCACATCATCCATCCCCGCTCCAACATCCCGAGCACCCTCTCACTTCCGATCATCTCTTTAAGGAAGTATGGGCCACATTCCCGACTCAGCAGTCTGGACTCTGACGTAGTGTCCTCGGATAACCATTTGGCCACATATTTCAATTGGCTAGCCAGGTAATAGGCTTCAAAATTCGGTAGTTTTATGCTGCCTCTGTCATACATGTTTTGCAATTTCCACAGGGCTATTCTATTCCTAGTATTATGCCAGAGAAACCCCCTACATATGCTCTGAAGTCTGGCAAAGAAACATTTTGGTATCATATACGGTATATTCCCGAAATAATATAGTAATCTGGGTAGTACAACCATTTTCAATAGCGCTCCCCTTCCCATCATGGCCAAGGGTAGTTTAATCCAGAATTTCATGCTGTTTTCTATACTTGTGACCGCGCCCTCAGTGTTATGCCTGTGCTCCTTCTCCACATCTAAACATTTATCCCAAAATACCTGAATGTTGCAGTTTCCCATGGCATTTGCAACACAGGCAATTGCCTCCCTAGGACACCTATATACCTCCCCAGCGGGAATATACCTGATTGCTTGGGATTAACGGCTATACCCGATAATGCTGCGAATCTCGCGATAATTTCCAGTATGTATTGAAGGTTTTCCTTGGGATGTTGCAAGTACAGCAGCATATCGTCCGCATATAGCAAAATTAGGTGCGGTTCCCCATGTATGTGGATCCCAATTGTTCCATATTGTTGCCTTAAATATATTACCAGGGGTTCTAGTGCCAGTATATACAACATTGGTTACCATGGGCATCCCTGCCTTGTGCCTCTGCTAAATTGCCATTTCTCTGAGACACAAGCCCCCGTCTTGACTCTAGCTAAAGGTGTGCTGTACAACAATTTTACCCATCTGAGGTATCTTGGTCCCATCCCGTAGTTACGCAAGGATGCCATCATCCAGGGCCACCTAACGGAGTCAAACGCTTTGACCGCATCAAGTGATACAATGGCCATCTCACCCGGGTCACCTCTCGCGTGCTCCATGACCCGGTGGAGCCTTCTTAGATTATCTGATATGCTCCTACGGGGGACATACCCTGCCTGCCTGGTCAGGAGGAATCAAGTCACTGATGACCTGCATCATTCTATTGGCCAACACTGCAGTAAGTATTTTGCTATCTTGGTTCAACATGGACAATGGCCTATATGATCCACACTCCATGCCCGGTTTGTAGGGTTTAGGGAGGGGGATAATAATCGCTTCCCTTCGGGATTGTGGTAGCGTTCCTATTTCGAACGCCTCGTTCAACATTGCTAACAACGGGGGGAGCAATTCATTCTTGTACTTCTTATAGAACTCTCCTGGGAGCCCATCAGTTCCTGGGGTCTTGCCACTTCTTCTAGTTCTTCTATTGTGATAGGGATCTCTAGGCCCTTTCTCTCTTCCACACTTATTTTAGGCAAGCCAATGTCTTCCAGTATTTCCGCTATCTCTGTATCATCGCCCCTCCTCATCATTGTACAATCTCTTGTAAATTTTTATTTTTTTTTATTTTTTAATGGTTTTAATACAAACCTTTAAAAAGAGAAAAATTAACATACAATCCAAATTAATGAAAGCTCACAAATCATCCGCTATTACCCCGGACTTTTACTGTTAACAGCAGCCTCCAATACAGACCTCAGGATGTCCCAGCGGGTTGCCCCACCGGGACGGCGTATAAGCGGTCTTTTACGACTCGAAGAAAAGAAACTAATGCGTACAACACCTCTCTGTTTGACCCATTGAACAGGGCTCTCCACCAGTCGTCTCGAGTTAGGAATTGAAAGTTCGTTGTTATTGGGCTAAAGATGTTATTTCTTTCGCTCTCCAACTCGGGACATACTAAAATCAAATGTTTAAGTGTTTCCTTGTTGGTGGAGCAGAACCGACACGTGATTTCCAGGTCCGTAGATTGGGACCAGTAGCAAAGGCGTTCCTTGGTTGGCATGGCATTCAGCCTAAACTGCAAATAGGAGGCACGAGACCACTGCTCCAGGAAGCACGACAGATAGGGCGGGACCCAGCCATAGGCTCTTGCCTCGGCCGGCGCTTCAAGCATAGATTTAGAAGCAGCTCTTTGGTTACAGGTGTAAATCCAATCATTTCTCCAAAGCTTTAGTTTTGCAGCATCAGGATTCTCGAGCAACAATTGCATCGTGATGTCATAGGAGCTGAGCACGTCATGACATAACTTATTCCATTGGAATAAGATTGAGGGGGCTTTGGCGAGTTCTAGACTGTGAAGGATCTCCATCTGGGGGGTTGGATTGCTTGAATTTAGTTTCCTAAAGACACTTAACAGATTCCAAGCAACTCTTGCTTGAATTGAGATGTACCCAAGCTCATATCTGGCACAAACAGTAGAGGTGCCTTTAGGCAAATGGAGAACCCTGGACCAAAAAATGCTTTCCAAAGAGCTCCACACTTCGGACCCACAACCAAAAGCGTTTTCACTGGCGTAAATCAATGAGGGTACCACCTTCTGCTGGAAAAAGGTTATCGTTGGTCTTAGAGAGAATTTCCCAAATTTTTTATTAATCAGGACTGCTTGGCATGCCAATTGTCAGCATTTTTTCTTGGCTGCGTCCACCCAAGGTGCGTCATTTCTACTCGCACTTAGTTGCATTCCCAAATATCTGGTGTTAAGTAGGTGCCCAATGGGTTCTTTATTCACATACCATTTAAATTTCTGCCCATTAGGTTTGAAACCTTGCAGTCTTTCAAAAACGATGGCTTCACATTTCCCTCTGTTAATAACCAGCCCGTTGTCAGTTAGGTATTTTTCCACGGCAGCGAGTTTCCGCTGTAAACCTATGGGGGTTGAGTCCATCAGAATGATGTCATCTGCGTAGACTAGGTAGTCTACATGTGAGCCGTGAAGTTTAGGTGGGAAAGTGCGTAGACCATTGAAAACATCTTTGATATCAGATATAAACAGGTTAAATATAGTTGCCGCTATAGTTGCGCAAGAGGGCAGCCTTGCTTGACACCTCGAGAGGTGTTAATGGGTGAAGATAGGTTACCCTTTTGGTCCAAGCGAACTCTAACGGTCGTGTTCATGTGGAGTTCGTGGATAGCGGACAATAGACTTTCAGGACAGTTCCATTTGGTCAGTTTAGACCATAGCAAATCTCTATTTATACTGTCGAACGCCTGGGACAAGTCAACCAGTGCGAGATAGATTTTAGAGTTTGATCGCAGTGCTTCCATTTTCAGTAAATTCAGTAGTAGAAGGTTAACACCGCAGCCCAACCCTTTAACGAAACCAGTTTGTCTGGGGTCCACCTGGTTGCAATGTGTGGACCAGTCCGTCAATTTTTGTTGTAAAAGAGTGGCATAGACCTTACCCAGCACATCAAGAAGTGCAATTGGTCTATAGTTCTTTGGGTTGCGACGGTCGCCTTTTTTGAAGATGGGTATGATCACTGCAGATTTCCACGATGAAGGGGTCTCGCAGCATTTGACAATCCTGTTGAACAGCAGCTCACAAAAGGTGGTCCATACTTCTGGCTGAAGTTTGAGCGTAAAATTAGTTAAGCCATCTGGACCAGGGGCTCTTGAGTTATTCAGATTCTTGATGACTCTAAGAATGTCCTCGTGCTCGAATATTAGGTCCCAGTGTGACAGGACACGAGGGGTCCATACGTCGACCTCATTGGTTTTACTGAAGAGGTCGGCGTAGAAGGATACCCACTCAGACTCAGAGACCAGGTTTGCCTGAAGAGCATGTTGTGGAGTAAGATTGTCGTTTATCAATCTCCAGTAGTCAGCAGAGTTGGAGCTCTTCATTTTTGATAGCATAAGCTCTGCGTCATTTTACATCATGATGCACTTGTGAGATTTAAGCCAGTTCTTATAGCCTTGTTTGAATTTTTTTGCAAGACCAGTGGCAACAGTAGGCATTTGTTTGCGGGCCGTTCTTAACTGCCAGCGTAGAAGGCGTTTCCGTTGTTGCACCTGGAGGTCAAATTTATGTTTCGATATAAATAGGCTGTTTCCCGTGAGAGGTCTGAGTTCTTGGTATTGGATTAAGAGATGGTTGTATTCCAAGGATTCGGACAGCTGGTAACTCGTCAAAATGTGGCCCAACTCGGTAGAATCTAGATTTAGCCGAATCCTTCCGGCTCCTGTTCTCACTGAGAAAGCCCAGCGATACTGGTGCGTTCTGCCGTTTGCCACAAATGACAAGACCACCATATCATGGTCACTGTGCTTCATTGTTTGAACAGACAAGCCGGTCGTTCTCATGTGAATCCTATTGGATACAAATATGTAATCTAAGGTAGAGCTAGAATCCCCTCGTCTCCAAGTTGGGGCTGCGGGAATATCGCCCAGGGTTTGACCATTCAGCATCACCAAATCCCGCAGCTCCATTTCCAGACACCACTGAGTTTTCAGATGAAGTTCTATGGAGTTAGCATTCTTCTTGAGCCCTGGTGCGTTTAAATGACTAAGGCAATCGATGTTAAGGTCGCCGCAAATGATCAAGTCATATAGCTGGCCAGATTCCGTGTGCTCATCTATGGTCTTAGTGACTTCATCTATGAAGTTTTTTGCTCTGGTTGCCCCATGGTTCCAGTAAAGATTGAAAATACAGAGGTTGGTTGTCGGGCCGATAGCGGGGCTTCCATCACCAATCGTAGTCACTTGGATATAAGGAGAGATGTCAATTGAGTTCAGAATCCGAAGCCCTGAGTTAATCCTGACGGCTACCAGGAGACCCGACATAGGTCTACCCTTAGTCTGTTTAATGGCTGAAGTGTGGGCGATTTCAAAACCCTCCAGAATTGGTTTTTCGCATAGCCATGTCTCTTGTAGACAGATGAGATCTAACTCGTCGGCCCAGGTGGAATTGAACAAACGACTAAAGCCCCTGGTGTTCCAGGATCCCAATGTGTAATTTTTTTGGTTGTTATGTCGTTCGAAGGCTTGGCGTTAACATGACGTAGTGTTATTTAGGGTTTCAGCAACCCAGGACCAATCATTTCCATTCGCCCTAGATGGCATGTCAGTCTCAGGCAGATCTGCAAACCGATGCGCTTGACTAGCTCCTTGTATTGTTATTTTTATGTTATTGTGGCTGGAGGTTCCACTCAAAGACTTCCGAGTGTTCTGTGTTGGAGAGAGAGTGCTTTGATGGAAGGCTGAGGAGCCACGCTCACTCGGGCGTGCTGAAGGATTTTTATAGGCACTTCCGTCCTCTGCCAGGTTCACAACATCATTCAAAACCTCAGTTGGAACACGTATAGGGGATAAAGAAATGTCAAAACCGAGAGATAGTAACACCGGGCCAGCTTGGAGCAAAGTGTCAACTATAAGCTTAGACTGGACATGCAAGATGACTGCGTCATTCTTGGTTTCTTCAAAAAATTCGACAATTTTCAAGTCACCAGATTCAATTGCCCTGAGACTTGGTACCAGATGGCATAGCCACAGGACATTATGGCGATTCATTATTAGGTCGTCTGCAGAGTCAATTCGTTCCAAGAGTACTTGATGGTAAGGTGAATCATTTTTCAAATGCGAGTTCTTGGAGGGATCATTTGTAAGGTGCTTTTTTAATGGAGCTCTAATTTGCGGTAGTTCGTTAACCTTAGACTGCGACGACCTAATCGGGACAGAGTCCCTAGGGTAAAGGCGTGTTAAGTCGAGCTTCGCGACCACCAACGATGATGAGTTGCTAAAAGGATCAACAGCAACTTGGGCCCCTAAATCTTCCGTTTTGCGAAGGCTTTTGTTAGAGTGATCACACCTCTTACTGCGTTTTTCATCTAGCGTCATGAACGGTTTGGAACCAAAAACCGTGTCAACCGTTGAGGTAATGATTGGCCCACTTACTTCACACAGTGATACAACTCTGGTTGCCTTTTGGAGTGGCACATGAAGGGGAATGTTATTTAGGCCAGATAGATTGGACCCTGGTCCGGCCTGGTTGTTCATTTGCGGGCAGGCTGCAATCGGGGGAACAGGTGTGTTGTCAATCAACTGGGTCGATTCAGGGAGGCTGACAGATGGAGTATTAAATTCTTCAGCCCCAGCCAATTCCTCGGCCACTGCATCCTCGTATACAGACGTGTTCAACAACTCCTCAGATATGCCACATAAGTCGGTTATGGGTTCAATGGACTGGATCAACTCGGTGGCATCGTCATTTGACTGGGGATCAGGTACGACATTTTTATTTTTCAGGTTAGTTTCGTTAATAATTACATTCACAGTTTTCAGGTTTCTCAAGAATTTCCTGGAATCGTTACGACGGTTCCTTTTTTTCATAGGCATGTTTTTTGATTTTTTTAGTTCAAGGCCTCTGCAGTTTCCGTCACCCGAACCTGTGACGGAATTAGTCTTGGAAAGCTTGAATATGTCATACACTGCCGAGGCACCATCATGACCTTGTTTTTGTGCAGAAACGGGTCCCACCGCATCTAAGCCCAAGCCACAATTTTGGTCGGAAGGGGCAGCCATTTGAGGATCCAAAAGAGCCAAATTATCAGCAGCTTGGCTTTCCAGGAAGATATCCTGGAAGTTAGTCGACAGAGGTGTGTTTGAGTCACAGATGGTAGGGAGATGGTCGGTCATTTGCGATCCTGCAAGACATGGAACAGAGTCAGGCGGCAGCGTGGATTGTTCCTGACAATCAATGGGAGCATATTTTTCAGAACACGCCATTATGTCTTTATTTCTTTCCAGTTCTGAAGCAGTGGCCGCCGCAATCTGAGCACATGAGGCTAGAGGTATCCGAACGGGAGAGCAAAATACAGGGTTGTTTGTGGTTCGAGAGGTCAGAATCCCTCCCTCTTCAGCTACTCCACTCTGACCGCAGTTATCAACTTTTTGTTGAAAAAGATTCAAAGCCTGTTTCGCCACTTCAGCCAGTAGTTTTCTGTCCAAAAAGGCGTTTTTATTGCTGTCCATTAAAGCCCCCAGCGCCATTTCCACCTGTTTATTAGTGCTCAATGATGTATTCATTAGGATCGTCTGGGTATTCCCCATCTCAGAGATCTTTGTATTCATACTAAGAATTAGAGCTGTCAGGTCTTTCAGACTGTCGTGCAAATGTTCGTACATTTTCAAGAATGGAGCCACGGCTATTGTAGTTGATGACATAATGGTGGCTTGGAGATCTTTCAAACTTGGTATAGGGTGTTCATTGCCAGTGCTGTCCATAGTGAGACTGGTGTGTCGCCTTTTGCTCACGGGGAGGCGTCTGATTTTTGGGAATGGGCGCTCCATAAGTGATGAGTCCGAGGAGGATGAATCTGACATGTAGTCAGAACGTGTCTCCACAATTGAAGGCCCATCCACACATTGATGCAGAATGGTCGATGGTTGGTTTTGCAGTGTGTTAGAGTCGACCTTTCCCAATTTAGGAAGTTGTCTCTGTGAGCAATGAATGCTCGGTGAAAAACTAGAGCGACTTCTTCTTCCTCTTTCCTCCATTTTATGCGTAGGCGAACTCTGCAGGGGGTTTTTGCCAGACTGTGCAGGTGAGGACCAACCAGCCACAAGATTAGAAGACCCTCCCGCTGAGGCTGTGGCACCCGGCAAGGAGTCTTTTGTTGCCAAGTTATTCGCTCTGCTTTTGTTCAGGTGCTTAAGATCTGTTAGCAACTTGTTGACGACTTCCAAGGAATTTCTACGGTTATTAGAGTCCTTCACTTGGAGGGTAGATACCCTCTCCCCCTTAGTGTTAGCAAAAGAGGCACGGGTAAGTGGCTCAATAACCACACTATATGCCGGTTCGTCCACTTCATTGTATGTGAAAACGGCATTATAGGAGCCTGCTTCATGCAACGTACTTAGTGGCAATGCCGGTGAAGGTACCAGTTTCTCATATGCACTGTAGAATCTTGTGCGTGGAGAACTACTACTTGTTTCTTTTTGTAAAGAGGGGCATACAATGTCACTAGTACCTGAAGTCATGAGGCACGCTTGAACACCAGTCGTCACGCTGGTGAGCGAACATGAGGGCATTTGGGATAAGACGGGATCTTGTCGCAGTGAGCAGCTGTCATTTTGTGAAGTACAAGAAGGAAGTTCATGAAGGCCATGTACTATGGCCAAGTTGACTAAGGCCGGGTTGGCTATGACCGCCGGGATTGTTGGTGCACCGTGTGAACTGGCGCACTTATTAGGTGACGCATCATGTGTACTTTGGAACGGAAAACAGTTTAAAGGAGAGTGTGTTGAAGTCGGCTGGGATGGGCTGGACTGAGCGGGAGCCGAATCCGATGTAAAGTGTCTCTCATGTGGATCGACTACAGCCTCACCCCGCATGCTCCCTGCCACCCGTCCCGTTGGCTCAGAACATGCAAAGTCCACTCGCGAGGAGACAGCCACACATACACTTACTGTGGTTTCGTTGATGACTGCACAGGGCGAGTTTGAAGCCGGCTGCAACGAAAGCCCCCCCTCATTCGGAAGCTGGACACGATCGTCGGGGACGGCAGCCGGTGTTAGGGGCGCCTCTGAGGACTCCGCTGAAAGCCACGAACGTTCCGAATCGGGGCATACCGGGTCACGAGCACGCTTCCTTTGGGCTCTGGTCTTCACAGAAGCGCCCACAGTCAATCCTTTCACCGGCACCGTAGTAACGTTTGTTCGCATCGTTTCAGCAGACGATGATGAAAAGATGGAACAAGAAAACAGGTGAGCCAGGAGCCAAGAGGAGAGTCCCGACTTCCACGGACTTCCTCAGACTCCTCAGACTCTGCCAGACTCTGCGCCCGCTCCGCGGGGAGAGGCAGGTTTTAAAGCAGCAAAGTCACTCCCACACAATGGAAATAGTAGAGGTACTGGTCACTCCTCAGACTCTGCCAGACTCCGCGCCCGCTCCGCGGGGAGAGGCAGGTTTTAAAGCAGCAAAGTCACTCCCACACAATGGAAATAGTAGAGGTACTGGTCACTCCTCAGACTCTGCCAGGCTCCGCTTGTAAAATTCCAGAAACTCTCTATTCACTTCTTCCTGGGTATCTGCCATGAGCCCATTCTCTCCCACTACTGCTCTGATCACCGGTCTGGGGGACTCATTTTTATATAACCAGGCCAACATTCTCCCCTGTTTATCCTCTCCTGCATGTTGCCTCTCCGTGTATTTCTTGTAGCTTAAATTACACAGTCTATCCCAGTGTCCCACACATTCCTGTTGCAGTTGGTTTATAGTTCTAGTTGCCTCTTCAGGGTCCCCCCCTTCTCCCATTGCTTGCTCTAGTTTCGTTTCCGATCTATGTAGGTCTTCCAGTATCCCTCCTTGCAGCCCTTTGGATTTAGCCATCGCCGCCCGCCCCTTATCACCACCTTGAATGCTTCCCAAAAGGTGCCTGCCGAGTCTACGCTTCCCGTATTGTTCTCAAAGTAATCTATAATGTCTTTTCTCAGGTCTTCTCTAGATTCCGTATCTTGTAATGCCTCTGCTCTTAATCTCCATGTTGGAATCCTGGCTCTCGGGGGTAAATATTGCCATGATAGGACCAAAGGCGAGTGGTCCGATAGGACCCTCGCCTTGTATTCCGTACATGTTATCTCTGCCATCATTTCCTGTCTGGCGAACATATAATCTATCCTTGTATATAGCTTCTGTGGGGCCGCATAATGCAAGTACTGTCTATCTAATGTGTGCTGTACCCTCCACACATCCTCCAACCGGAGCTCTGATAGCAGCGTCTTCAAAGCCTTGGCCGCCGGGGCGGGTTTATCCCATTTCATATCTGATCTGTCTACCCTAGGATCCAGCGTACAGTTAAAATCCCCCCCCCATATCACTGTCCTTCCCAAGTATGAATCCACTTATAAAGGGACCTGACGTACGTCACTGTGTCCTGATTCGGGGCATATGTGTTTATAATACATATCTCTTTATTCTCTACCAGTCCCCGTATCGCAACCATCCTCCCGCACACCAATGACTGTTCCTTTCCACTTCTTCCTAACCACCACCTGTTTTTCTTTGGTAAGATGGGTTTCCTGTATTAAGGCAATGTCTATCTTTTTCCTTCGTAGGTACCTCATTATCTTATTTATTTTTAATTAACTGTTGAGCCCCCTTACATTCCATGTGATTACTCTAAGGTCCCCCATGTCTCATCCTTATCCAATTCCTCTCCAGTCACTACCCCTCTCCCGCATGAGGCACAGGTGTGCAGGTGTGAAAGCTTGTTCCCCGTTCTATAAACTATTCCCCACAAACAACACTTCAACTTCCCCAACTCTCCCCCCAAACCCCTCCTTTCCCATCCCCAACTGTTCCCATCCCAACCCGGGTTACCGGTGCTAGGGGCTTTGTCGGAGGCCTCCACTCTATCAGTGACCTTTCTAACCTTCCTTATGGGGTGCGAGAGTGTGGCTCCTGTATCTCCCGCATTTAGCTACATTTCTGTTGTGCATTGTACTTATACTATTCAGACCTGGCAATTTCGGTCCGTAAGCATTACATTATATTCTAGTCCCAGTTTTGTTATCATACAGCACCTCCGCCTCACCAGCCGCTATGTCATTTCTCCATGCTGTCTTCCTTCTGCGTATCCGTCCCTGGGGGGCAGTTCTGCATATCTAACCATTCCATCGCATCCTCCGGGGTGTAAAAAAATAATGCTCTGTTTTTGTGGTATACTTTCAACCTCGCTGGGTACATCAGCATGTACTTGAGGCCTAGCGCTTTGAGTCTCTTCTTAGCCGTGCTGTAGTTCATTCTCTTCCTCTGTACCATGAGCGTGTAGTCCGGGTATGCTGTTATGGGGGCAGATGCCCTGCGTATCATACCTCCTTTGCGGAAGAACTCCAGGATCTTCTGCCTGTCCCAGTAGTTCAGGATTTTGGCTATTATCGGTCTCGGGGGCACTCCCGGTGGTGGTTTTCTTGACAGTGCTCTGTGCGCCCTCTCGACCGCAAATCCCTGGGTGAGCCCTCTATTTCTTGCAGAAACATGGTTTCAATATATTCCGTGGGGTTGGGGCCTTCTTCTCCTTCAGGTAACCCCACTATGCGGATATTATTCCTTCGGGCTCGTCCTTCCACTTCCTCTGCTCTATTTTCCAAGTTTTCCACTTGTTGGCGCAATATATGGATCTCGGATTCATGTGACGCACAGGCCGCTGTGTTAGTTGTCATTGTCTTCTCCAGTTCATCAGTGCGTTCTGCTATTTTCCTTGCATCTTGCCATAGTAAATTGACTTCCTCTTGGACCGGCCCTATTTTGAGGTCCAATGTGACTCTAATTTTGTTCATGGCTGCTTCTAATTTGGTTTCCCGGGCAATTTTCAGGTCTGCAATCGCGTCCAGTATTTGTCGGTCACCCCGCTGCGGGGTTGCTTCCACCTGCGGGGTTCTGTCTTTGTTCCTGGCCCCTTCGGATGATTGGGGTGTTTTTGTATATTCTTCAATTGTCTGTTGTTTCCACTTTGTTCTCAGTAGCTTGGACGTCATTTCAGTGCCACTGTGGTTCTGCTCTCATTGCTCTTTCTGTGGTCACTGTCTTACTTTCTAGCTGAGCCCCCATGATGTTGTGGCTTTGTTTGGGGCCTTTAGGGGCGGCAACAGCTGTCCATCGGCCTCCCACACGCTGCAGCATGCAATTTACACCCTGCAGTCCGGGCTCTCCCGGTCCGCTCTTCCTGCAGTCTTGCGCCCTATGGCTCGACCGGCTTGCTTCGAGCGTGAGCTCCGCCGTAAGTGTAACACGGGGGCAATTCCCCGGGCCGTCTCCCAATGTCATTAAGGGTGCGCACTGTCACAATGGGTGCCCCCTCACACACCGTAGGCTCACAACAGCTGCTCTCACAGCTCACCAACGTACAGGACAGCGGGCCCAGCGAGTCCACACTTTGGGCCTCATTACGACCCTGGTGGTAAGTAACGTACATTACCGCCATGGCGTAATTAACGTTTCCGTGCTGAATCGAAGCCGTAAAATGTGGCACATTACGACCCATCGGGCACGAGCATTGCGCCATGGCAGGAATGTAAACAGCGCCATGGCGTAAATGCCCCCAAAACGGCAACTACCGGCATCGCATGCCGCGTAAGGTGCACTACCGCCATCCCGGCCACCGATCTTAGCACTGACCTTAATTAGCGGTCACCGTAATTAGCGGTGACCGCCAGTAAGCGGAACCGGAAGTAGCGTCATCGCGGCGGAACGGGAAAGAGCACGGCGGCCATCTTTAAAAACACAAACCATTGCAATCCTCCACTACAACTGCACATCTGACCCCGAGACCTTGCAGAAAGCTACAGCCACATCCACGCATCCCCACAATGCCAAAAGTTGTCAAGAAAGCCTGCGATCAGCAGCGGCAGGACCACTTCAGTAGGGAGGAACTAACAATGTTGGCTGAAACGATACAGGAAAAGGCGGACATCGTCTTCTCTGCAGAAATGACAAGACCAACCATAGCCCGCAAAAAGGCCATATGGGAACTCGTAGCACAACGGGTCAGCGCTGTAGGAACCACCGCACGCACCTCAAAACAGTGCCGCAAAAGGTGGGATGACCTCCGGCTCCGAGTAAGGAGCATACTGTCGGCCAACCGCAACATGGCCATGGCAACTGGCGGTGGAGCAGACTCCCCAATTAAGATGCAGCCATGGGAGGAGATATGTGCCTCGACGATCGGCATGGAGAGCATCGAGGTGGTCGGTGGAATGAAGAGAGGAGCCCGGACATCAGGAGACACCGGTAGGTGCCTCTAATTTAGCCATGCGAAACCCCCTGAATTCCACTTACATGTGCATCACAATGTTGCCCTATAGGGTTCACGCAACACATCAGCAGAAGACCCACACCCTGCACACATGCAGCATGCACACTCCACAGCAGGCACCCATATTCCTGCATGTTCAACCCACCCAAAAGGGAGACAACCTGTATGTCACAGCCTACAAAGTGCACCATCTATCCATCAAATTCATGGCAGTCATCACAATGCCTGCTCAATGTCCGCTGACCCATCACTAACACTTTCGCTCCTCTGCTCCACCACAGGCTCCCAATCAGACACCGGCAGGGACGAGAGTGGCACCACACCTGCCAAGAAGGCCAGGCCAGAGGCAAGAGCCCACCAACCCTCCACCTCTGCTGGACCCAAAGACGAACCACAGCAGCCAAAATTGCCTGTCGCAAAACAGCCCAGGGCAGCAATGATCCCCGAGGCAAGCAGCATGGCACCACCCACAGGAGGCACACAACAACTGCTGCCCACTGAGGGAAATGTGTCTGCGGGGAGTAGTACAATTGGGGAGACTGCTGCCATCGCAGCCTGCTCTGACAGCGATGGGGCACTGCCCACCTTCATTCCCCCCACCTGTCCCTAAGTAGCCCGCACGGAGACGGCACACAGGGGCTATCCCCTGAAGAGTCATGGCCAGCCACTCCCAGCCCAGTGGGAGGAGGAGGGGAGTAGCCCAATTACCCCGGCAATTGCAACATCAAATGCCCCAGATTTCCAACAGTCGCTGGGCCAAATAATTATGAGGCAACAACAACTGTCCTCACTACTCACGCAGCATGTGGCTGATTGTGGAGGTGCCAGTGCACACATGGAAATATGTGCTGAGACTGTCAAGGCAGCCATCCAATACGCAAGCAAAAATGTGCGGAACTAGCCGCGGTGCGGAATGTGCTCGGTGAGCTTGTACAGACAATAAGGGACACGCAGCATACCGAGCAGCCCAGTACCTCCTCCGCTGCAAGTTCTGCCGCAACCAGCCCCGTCCGCAGATCAGCCAGGAACCTGCGGAATACAGGCAGGGGGGCCCCAGGGGCCAGGAAAGGGGGCTGCAAATAGTGGCCACCCAGTGGAAAAATGGAACATTACTCATTTCATCACGGGCACCGTCACACCTTTGCAGGGAGTTCAGGGGGGAGGGGGGAGGGGGATTGGGTGTGTTGGGGAGTTCAGGGGGGAGGGGGGATTGGGTGTGTTGGGGAGTTCAGGGGGGAGGGGGGAGGGGGATTGGGTGTGTTGGGGAGTTCAGGGGGGAGGGGGGATTGGGTGTGTCAAACCTATTCACATTTATAATACACTTTTTTCTTTTGCACAAATCAAATGTGTGGACATTGCTCATTTCGTATGTGTGCTTTATTGGTGTACAGTCCACAGTGTGCATGTCCCAGACACACACAGTGCCCCAAGTGCCGTCTCCATGTTACACACACCAGCCGTGTGTGCTAGAAGCATTGGTCAATGATATTTTGACGCATTTCACGCCCCTCCTGTGCATCGCGGCCTCCATGAGGTGATGCCCCATCCACACCCTCCTCATCGTCAGGTGGTTGCAGTTCAGCGTCAGGGGGCAGGGCCACATTGCGTCTGACGCACATATTGTGTAGCATGACACATGCCATGACGATCTTTGCCACCTTCTCATGGCGGTACAGGAGTGCCCCACCAGACCTGCTGAGGCAGCGAAACCGTGCCTTCAATAGGCCAAATGCCTGCTCAATCACGACACGGGTACGAGTATGTGCACGGTTGTAGTCCTCCTCGTGCTGGTTCTGTGGGTTCCGGACTGGTGTAAGGAGCCACCGCTTCAGGGGATAGCCTGCATCACCTGTATTTGGGCGAGAATGTATGTGTCAGTCATGACGTCTATTTCAGAACGTGACGTGCCAACAAATGCACTAATTGATTCACACTATGCGACCAGTATATGCTCATGGCTCTTATGGAATGTTGTGCATGCCATCAACCAATCTATGCAGGGGGGTCAAGTGCCTTGTGAGTGCCCATCCACTGTGTTCGTTCATGACGTTTGTTTTGGTGGCCTGGCACGTGTCCTGTGATGTCAACGCTCACATCATTTCAACATTGCTGTCAGCCTCATCATGACCCCAGTGAGCAATGCTGATGTTGATAGGGACATTTTATGGGCCTTGCTGTCTGTGTGATGGTGTGTTGATGTTTCTGTCCGTCATGTGCCTCATTCGTGCGCAGTTATGGGGGACAGGCCTTTCAGTGGATGGTGTCTGGTGACGTGCATGTAGGTGCATTTCGTTGAGGTCAATATGGTGTGAATTGGTACAATGCACTTGCAGATGGTTGTGTCATGGTTGGGGCACACCTTCATTCACGTGGTGGGGCAGCATACATCGGCCATAAGGTTTAGTGGTGTCAGCTGAAATTTGTGCTGCTTTAGGGTATGATCTGGCTCCGTTGTCTCTACTACTCACAGCCAGGTGGAGTATGCATCATTCCCCCCCCCCTTTCAGCCAGGTGGAGTATGCATCATCCCCCCCCCTTTCAGCCAGGTGGAGTATGCATCACCCCCCCCCCTTTCAGCCAGGTGGAGTATGCATCATTCCCCCCCCCTTTCAGCCAGGTGGAGTATGCATCATTCCCCCCCCCTTTCAGCCAGGTGGAGTGTGCATCATCCCCACCCCCCCTGGAGTATGCATTGGTACATCGTTCACCTACCCACTTCACTTTTCCATGGTCATGACATGTGACTCACCGAGTAGCCAGGATCTTGGCCCTGCATGTCGCTCCATGTAGCGTGGTATTGTGGAGTTCCGAAGGACCATTGAATCATGGGTTGCTCCGGGGAATCGGGCACAGCAATGTGTGATGATCCTGTTGGAGTCACAGACCATTTGCACGTTGATTGAGTGAGATAGTTTACGGTTGCGGTGCGGTACCTCCATGGCATGTGGCTCCACCAATTCTACATGGGTGCAGTCGATGGCACCAATGCAACCAGGTATGCCGGCTAGTGCATGGAAACCCACCTTGGTGTTTGCAATCTCCTGGGTAGACCGCGGTAATGAGATGTAGTCGTCTGTGTGCTTGAGGAGGGCATCAAGCACTTGGATCAGTGTACGTGAGAATAATGGTTGTGAAATGCCATGCAAGTGTCCCACTGTGTGCTGGTAGGTGCCTGTGGCCAGGAAGTGGAGTACAGACACTACCTTCAGTAGGGGTGGGATGGCGGTTGGTGTTTCTATCATGCTGACAATGTCGTTGTGTATCATGTCTACGATGGCGGTGATGGTGTCCCGGTCCAAACGGTACAGGGTGTGGATCTGCTCAGCGGTGAGGTTGAATGGACTGGCTCTGATGCGTGGGATTGTGGGCTGCCTGTGTGGTGCCCCTGGCTGTGCTCGTGGGGCTTGCTGGCCCTGCCTTGCCCTCCTTCTCCTCCTGCGTCTCCTCTGTGCAGCCTGTTGTTGTTGCTGTTGTTGTTGTTGTTGTTGTAGTTGAGGTTGTAGCACTTGCATTGCTATCAGGTCCTCCAGCCCCACCATTGCTAGTCCTATTGGAATCATTGTGGAGTGTGACTGGGTGTGGGAAGGGGTTGGGTGTGCTCTTTTTGTACTTCATGAGTCTGTATTGCCTCCACCTGTGCTGATTCTGTGCACCTGTGGCAGCTGGATTCACTGCACAAGGCCCTTTACGGTTGGTTCGCAATGGCGTAATTAGCACCATGGCGGTAAGGTACTTAACGGGCTGGGTGATGGCGTTAGGTGCATGTCCGCTTGGGTCTTCATTTGCGTAGCTTTGCGCCATGCCGGTATTTACGGCGTGGCGGGTCGCGTGCGCGGGTCCTTGGTGCAGTTAGCGGCAGCGTTAACTACGATGCCGCTAATGGCATCGTAGTTAACGGTCACGGGTCATGATCGGACCTAGCGGAAAATGATGCCGGTAATCAATTACCGCCATCGTTTTTCGCTTACCGCCAGGGTCGTAATGAGGCCCTCTGTATTTTGCAGCTAAAATGCCCATCCAGGGCTGGCGCCACCAACCGCCTCTCAGTCCGTACTGCCAGTGGCTTCGCCTGTGTCTTCTCGCTTGCAGGCCTCCGTTCACATATGATGTTGCACTAACGTTCTCATTACATGTTGTGCCTTTATTCTGAGCTGCGGCACTATTCTTCCAGCGTGTGTGCCGGTATTGTGTGGATGTTACAATGTATCTTTGGTAGTACAACCTTGTCTGTTTCAATTCGCTTATTGACCTCCACTAGTGTTTGCTGCAATATTGGGGCTCGGCTCTCTCCTGTGGGTCCCCGCTGACAGCTGTTCCAATGTGTATCCTTAGCCTATGGTCGGTTTGCTGGCAATGTATCTTTACATACATGCAGCCCGGCGTCTGCATGCAGCTGCTTCTAATATGGGTCCAGTTTGCGCACATCGTTACACACAATTCAGTGCTCACAAGCCGCCTCGAGTCTCGCTCCGTTCCGTGTGCCCCACTCTGGTGCGCGCACCCGGCTCCTGCGCCACAGAAAGACAAAGGCAGCCAATCCGTATGTTTTCCTCACAGGTTCCTTAATCAGTCACCAGGTCTCACGGCAACTTCTCCAAACTTGCGCTCTGTGTAGTGCCCTGTTGACACATATCCAGCATGCCACTTTATGTGCTGTCCCTTTGTAGTCCTCCGCTCTGCGTTCGTACAGAGCGGATGTTTTGCTTTGTTAGCAGCAACAGTATCGCTTCCGAGAGAGAGTTCCATGCAGGCTACCACACTGTTGTTAGAGCATTGCCGTTCTGTGTTGTGCCTCAGCGCTCCCTGCCTGGGCACAGCCCAATGCTCAGCCATGCGAGCGTTCCTTCGCCCAGCTGCTCCAGGGAGACAGCCTCGTGTACGGCTGCATCTCCTCCCGCGAGCACAGTGTTTCAGGCCTCAACGTACTCTGCAGCTCCTGCTGCTGCGTTAAGTTCCTCTGTCAGCAGCACCGCCAGCTGGGTGGACTCTATCAGCATACGGTGGGACCCGGTTCCCATCCGCTCCCATAAGGCATATTGCACCACGATTGCTGGCTGTCTCACCTCACTTCACCTTCCCCATGTATATCCACTGCTTTCACCGCTGTAACACACTCTCCGGTTTTGGTGCTTGCTTAAAGGGATCAGTTTAGTGTGCACTGGCTGACTTTGCTAACAGCTGTGCAATCTTGCTGACGTCTTCTCTTTGTTTGTGTGGCGCCATCTTTTTCATCCGCGCTCCGGCGCCCATGTAGCTTCTTGTAGTCATATCTCCGTCATTTCACCTCAGAGTCCAATGAGCCTGCATTCGTTGCCTCCTCCGCACATTCCCACATCCATGGGTATTCTTTGGGACTTAGTAGGTTATTGCAACTGCACCGTCTTGCCAGGATTATATTCGGATCATCAGGAGCACCCAGGAATCACAGCCTACTCGGTGGCCATGTAGCCACGCCCCCTAAGAGAGCCAATGTTATCCCTGTTGGTCCTGGATGAGCAAGGGGAGACCTGTTTAGAAGAGACCTTCATGGAGTGAACAACTCTGCTAACTTCTTCAGGTGTGACAGGCGAGAAGGAGGAAGGAGGAGGGAGGAGGGAGTATATTGGGGGGGTGAGATGGGTTGTGAGGGAGTGTAGAAAGGGTGGTCAGAATGTCCTGTGTTTTGGTGGCAAAGTGTGAGGCCAGTGCATTGCAGAAGACCTGGGAAGGAGAAGGGGGGGAGGAGATTGTGGAGGGGTTGGCTAGTTCCCTGCAGATTTTGAAAGCTCAGCTGAGTTATTGGGTTTGCCAGAGACCCTTGCCTAAATGTGGGCTCATTTCTCATTAGTTCCAGGCAACTTCTTAACACTGCTCGCCTTGGCTTTTCAACATCTACCTTGCCCCTCTAGCCCATTTGATCTCCACCTTGTCTCCTAACTTCCAGTGTTATGCGGACACTGCTCTCCTTCAAGCTTCCCTCCTCTGCCTCCTTCTCTTCCTCTCTCATTCCTGACTGTCAGTCTGCTATTCAGGCATGGTGCACTGCTAATGATCTCTGTCTTAATGCCAATAAGACTGAGATCCTTCTCATTGGGACCCCAGCTGCCTCGTTCCCTCAAACACTCTGGCCGCCCTACATGGGCCCCTCCGCTCACCCTCCTGTGAGGCAAAAAACCTTGATGTCATCTTCCACTTCTCTCTTTCCTCTCCTCACATCATGGACCTTACCAAGAAGGCCCACTTTCATCTGCACCTCCTCAGAGGCATTGTCCCTTTCCTCATCTTCCCCCTGAAACTCAATGTCTCCAGAGCTCTGGTCCTCTCCAGGCTGGATTACTACAACAGCCTCTTCCTCAATCTGCCTAACTCCTCCCTTCGCCCTTTTCACTAATCCAGAATAGGACAGTGAGACTTATCCTTGGCCTCAAGCCCAGTGACTGCATCTCTCTAGCCCTACAATCTCTCCACTGGTACCCGGTTGCTGTGAGGACCAAGTTCAAGACCCTCTGTATCATCCATAAGGCTTTCTGGGGCCTGGCACCCCACTGTTTAGAAACTCTTTCTCCCTAAATATCTCCCTGCTAGAGCCCTTCAGTCTTCTAGCTCCAACTCTCTGCAGATCAGACGCTTTTCCAAGCAGAAAGTGGGGGGCAGATCTCACTCCTCTGCAGCTGCCTCCCTCTGGTATGGCCTCCCTGCCCATCTCAGACTTGAGCCAGATCTCCTTAAGTTCTGGAAGCTTCTCAAGACCTTCCTTTTATCTGCCTCCTTCTCTCTCCCCCTCCCCTGCTAGTGTCCCCCTCTGCATCTTTTGACTGGCTGCCTCTTCCCTTCGGAACCTTACAGGGCAACAGGCCTTCCTCGACCAATCTACCCATGCACTTGGTCTTCCCTGACCACTTCCCCCCACCTGCAATTGGCCTTCCGGGCTCCCTCCCCTTACACTGGCCTGGCAGGGCCTGCACCCCTTGAGCCCTTCCAGCCCCATCCCTCTCACTTAGCTCGTGTACCTTCTTTCCCCCGCTTCCTCTGGCAATGTCCATCTGCTTCCTCTGGCAATGTCCATCTGGCCTCCCTTGGCACTTGACCCACGGGCCCTTCCACCCTGACCGGCACATCCCCCCTCTCTCTCCCGTACTTCTTGTTGCTGCACTTACACAATCTGAATGTCACAAGGCCTAGTAGGACTGTTTTGTTTTTCTTAATCCCTGTTACCCCCCCTTACCTTGTTGCACCTTGAAACCCCTTGTGTATAGGCGCATTATGAATACGGAATAAAATAAAAAATAAAATACAGCTGTGCTGCAAGAAAACGTAACAAGCAGTTAACGATAGATAGCAAGCATCTGGACATTCAATCTGCTTAGCAGGTCCTTCACTGTAATGTGGTATTCACACCGAGGGGAAGGGTGCTGAGCCAATCAGGTGGCTGGAATAGCATGCAAGAATAAACCCACCCGAGGCCATTCCCAGGTGGCACAATCTTTTTTTTAAATCTTCCCACCCCCTCTCTCCTTCCCTCCCCACTTACCTACTGGATCAGAGCTTTGTGCTCCTGTCCTGGCACTCCTCCCATCCCCCAGCCACCGCCAGAGAAATGGAAACGGGACATAATCCCTTTTCCCTATGGCAGCGGGCAGCTTGGATTTTTCCAGAGAAAAAAAAGAAACAATTCGCACCCCAGTTATACCCCAGGGTGTGAATGGCTTTGACCCCCAGTGTGAGGGGCAGACATGGCCTTTACCAGCCCCCAGCCCTCGCTGAGGCTCTCGCTTCACCCAGGCCTTCCTTGGCTCGGGCTGGCAGGCTGTTAAATGCCATGTCCACCCCCCACTGAGGAGATGAAAGCCATATTAACTGCAGTATTTTACTTCACCAAGACAAAATATGAAGAAAGATTTGGTGGACTACACTGAAACTGTCACCACAATGCAAATCTTAACGCATAGTGGGCATGGGGGTGAAGGGGGTTTCAGATTAATCTGGATCTAGCAGAGACTGACAGAAAAGGTGGTTCTGTTGAATTGTGATGGTTTAACTCGGCAGAAAAGGGGTAATTTCAATAATAAGTTAGGCAATATGAAAATAACTATCGGTGGTAAGTGCTTTGCTTGTATCTACGGGGAGAGTTAACCTTGGCTGACATGAAAAAGACAGACAATAAATTGAAACATTGATCAGCATTTTTGAAGCTGTTCTGAGAAAAGCTAAAATGATAACATGCTGGCCAAAAGATTCTGACACTGAGCTACACTTTTAGTGTGACGATAGGTTGTCAACCAATGGATAGGAAATTGGTGTGCAAGACACAAAAGGGTATTACCATACAATGTAAAACACTTCATTTACACTGAGATAACATTATTCTCGTCTCTTCTAACTATATACTTGTGGTGTTGGACACTTTTAATCTGTGGTTTATGTAAAGTAACACGTTTATTCACAAAAATAATTATTATTAATACACATTAATTATCTTTTTTGGTATCATTTTTGCATTTGATGGTTGTTTAGCATGATCTGTGTGAAAATGACAAGACTGGTGTCTACTAATAAGAAGGTAAAACTGATTTAACCAGAAATGCAGAGTTAGCACGAAGGAGATCAAAGAAAAAAGTATTGGGAACATTGAAAACGCAATGGCAAACTTCCAACACTTTATAACTATACAACTAAAACTGTGCACGCAATCTTAGATTTCTTGATGAAAACGTTATTGACAGCAAATAATAAAGAAACGGCTACATTGAACAGAGCATTTTCAGACATCATTGTATAAGGAGAAAATCATATGAGCTCACAGCATAATGTTAGAAAACCTTGTACCACAAACTGACTATTGTATTAACAGAGGTGTGTGAGAAAAACGTTTTCCAAACTATCCTGTGAAGGATACCAAAGTGATCTTCATTCCGAAACAGGGAAAACCTCATCAAAAATGTATGATCTTCTGACACATTGCCCTAATCGACCATGATGGAAAGATTATCGACAAAATCTTGGTGAAGAGATTCGGATCATTTGCCAGCAAATAAACACCTAATATACACACTGGACTTCTAGGAAAAGACAAGGAAGCAACTTACGCCAGATTCTAGCTGTCATTCAATTTACAGAAAATAGATAGAAGGATCCCTTGTTCGTCAGTTTAGATGCTGAAAATGTGTTCAATAATTTCCCTTGGTGGTATATATTTGCAACTTTAGACCACAACTTTTTTTAAATTTCTTTATTGATTTTCCAACAAAAGGAATGACATAAAATCGATTGGATATAACAGTCATTATTAACTTATAACAGTTATATATAAAATAGAGAAGAGAGAGAAAAGGGAAAGAATACAAAATAAAATAAGTTAAAAAAAGGACATTAGTCATATAATTCCTTATAGGTACTCCAAATTTCATCATACCTATTCAGCTGCTGCTTAACTTGAAAATACATGCTCTCCCACTTAAAAGGAACGACAAACTATGTAGCCAATCATCCATTGTAGGCCGACATCACCCGCCCAAAATCGCAAAATGTGTTTCCTGGCCATGAAAAGAGCTTTGTATGCCCAGGCAAAGATATCTTTTACCTTAAGACCCCGACACAGGATTCACACAGCTACAGGACTAGTAGGACAACTTTGGAAATCCTCTAACTACTAATAAGTATTCCATACATTGGACTAGCCCCATTAACTGTTCAAATATTGAGTCTATGTCAATTCTAAGTATTAAATTGATGTACTGTGGGATGCAAGAAACAAATAAGATTATAGAAATCAATTACCCAGCTACACATTACTTTTTAATTTTTGATTTTCCCATTTTTTTGTATGCACTATGAGCATCAATGAATCTTAATTGATGGGACACCTGGATATTGATTTTTGTTGTGCTAAGCATTGACAATTGATTTACATTTGATCTTTTTTGATTTCTTTTACCTTACATTTGATATTGTATTTAGAACAACTTGTATATTTTATTTGTTTTGGGGCCTCATTACGACTTTGGAGGTAGCCATGCCTTTAATAAGGGCATGGCTGCCTCCAAAATCGGGTCCGGGTTCCCTGAATGGGGAAATACCGGGCCATTCCGAATTTGGAGGGCCCGGTATTTCCTCCTTCAGGGAACCCGGACCCGGTCCTTCCCCATTCCTATTCGAGTCCCCATAGGGCTCAATGGGAATGGGGAGGGAGCTAACAACGGGCCCGTTAATACCGGGCCCGTTGTTAGCTCCTTGGTCCCCTCACGGGACCCGCTCTGGACGTCTGGTAAAACCAGATGTCCAGAGCGGGTCCCGCGAGGGAACCTCGTAGTAGGGCGGAATGGGATTAACAGCGCCGACACCATTACCGGCACCATTAATCCCATTCCGCCCATCTCGTAATGAGGCCCTCATTCTTTAAAACAAAAATAATTTTTTCAACTACATGAAACATTTAAAATCACACGACCTTTCATTGGGTTTTCCATTTTTACCTACCAATGTTGTATATGCATGAGTTAAGTGAATTTCTTCATTCAGATAAATTGTCTATAAATCGCCATAAATAAGGAGTCTGGAGAATGGAATAATAAATCAAACATCCAAAAGAGTTTGGATAGTCGCTACACTGCTTTTTCCAGTTTGAAATACAGACAGGGGCACACCCATATTTGTGAACACTGTATGCCCAAAAGAGCTTACCTGTGCAGAGGCCTATATTGGCTGGGAATAGACCCAACACACAAACTAACGGCGTACAAGGGAGGGAAAGAACCAGCACAAGATCAATATGCTGCAAAACCTCATACCAGAGTAAGCAAACTTTCTGACATAACCAAAACATGTGTAGCGTGTTGTTCCACGTCTTTCCTGCAGTCCCAACAGAGATTATCTTGGCTCAATTTACAAGACAACATTTTCCACTGGCACCAACATATATAATGGGTAATCCTCTGCTGCGTGTACCTCAGAGTCCGATGTCAACTTTAAATCTGCTGTGACTTGCTCATATTCCATTCCATTCAATATCAGAGCGTGTAACCTAGATCAGAATCCCAATTAACCTTCCCTGCTGAGATGCCAGATTAAATTCCAAAGGCGTAAGGCATTGGTACAGCAGAGAGGCAGAAGGCAACATCCATTCAGACAAGTGTAAAACCGTGGGCAGATCATGTCTACTAGCATTTGGAGGAAAAATAACACCTCAAAAAGATTTCTCAAAGCACGCTAAAGGCAACATTCCAACAACTTTAGCTTATATTAAAAACACAAGAATTCAAAATCAAGCATAGATTGGCTATCATACACTTGACCCAGTCTCCAGATGCCAGCTCTCTGGCAAATAATCCAGGAGAGAGTGCAATTATCAATCTGCGCAGCTTGTTTTTTCCACAAACTTGGGTCTGCACAGAGTCAATACTTCTCCATCCTCCTCTCATTACTCTTCCATTCTTTTATAACATGCTTAATGGGTGGTGGAGTCGAGCTAAATGGAAGCCGATTGTCCATAAAAAGCAAGCAATGCAGTGGAGTCGGTGCAACTGGTCCCCTCTCAAACAGAACTCAATTTGGACAATTCACATGATCTGACTCGAGCCATGAATGCCGCGTGAAAGCAGCATGATATTGCCTAATTCTGGGGTAACCAAAACCACACTGGTGAACTGGTCTCAGAAGAACATCCATCAGAATTTCCAGCCTACCACTTTCCCCCATAGAAACCTGCGGAACTATTTATTTATTTCCTGAACTAGTTTATTAGATAACGTAAGGGGAAGCATGCTGAAGATATACAATAAATTGGGGAGCAGAGTCATTTTTATCGCGATCATTTTACCCCAAAGTGTCAAATTCAACGTATCCCACCTACGACACAAAGCATCGATCTCTGCAAGTTTAAGTCAGATGTTGCATACAAGTAGCCCGTAAACATCCCTAGCAACCTGTATACCCAAATACCCGAATCCACCATCAGCCCATACATTCCTTTCTACAATAAATAGGCCTTATGGCACAGACTGAAATCGGGAAGATCAATGTTTTGGAAACATCAATCTTATAATCTGAGACCCCACTGTATAAAAAAGTAACTGTGACACCAATTCTCTAAAGGAGCGTTCTGGGACTGAATCAGCAACAAAAGGTCATCGGCATACAGGAATGGAAACTCCCAACCGAAGTACCTTTAATGTCTGGGTGAAGTTGAAGCGTAACTGCTAGCGGTTCTATAAATTAATCAAAAAGTAAAGATGATAAAGGACATCCTTGACGTACACCCCTCTGAATTTCAATGAATTCTGATATATAGCCATTGACAGTCACTTCAGCCTTTGCACCATTATAGCTTTAAAAAGCTGCATAAATCGGCTTCCACAATTGATTTTAAGCAAAACTTGACAGAGGTATATTCAATTCACCCTATGAAAAGCCTTTTCAGCATCAATGCTAACAGCTGCGTAAGCATCCACATAGTCCTTCTTAAAATGGATGATATTCAGTAGTTCTCTCAGAATGTCATAACGGTCCTATGTCATTTCATCGACACCCGTTTTTACGACGGGTGTTTATCTGCAGAATTTTTGGCGAAAACACGTTTTTACATTTTTTTTACATTCTTTTTGGGGGGTTTTCCCACCAAGCGCCCTGTCAATTAGCTATTTTTTTATTCCTGACCCCCCAACGCTTCATATGGCCTTTACCACCCCACCAAAAAAGATTCAAAACGTTTTTTGTCGTAAAAACGGGTGTCGATGAAAGGATGTCGTACCGTAATAACTATTCCTACCACTTACCAGAGGCTTAGCCAGGATTGTCTAGCAAATGGGGCCTGCAGCTAATGTAGTTGGGCCCACTGCATTGACAAAAATATCTGTAAATGCACACACAGAGCTGCTGAGTGAGCATTTACAGATTTTGGGTGGGCCTTGCCCCTCAGGCCCTACCCTGCCTACGCCTCGGCCACTTACTAACCCAGTTTGAATTTTGTGTCCCAGTTTTGGCAGCAGACCACTAAGCCTCCTAACAAAGATTTTTGCCAAAAGCTTTGCATGCACATTCAGT
Source organism: Ambystoma mexicanum (assembly GCF_040938575.1). Classification (NCBI taxonomy): domain Eukaryota; kingdom Metazoa; phylum Chordata; class Amphibia; order Caudata; family Ambystomatidae; genus Ambystoma; species Ambystoma mexicanum. The sequence continues at coordinate 578,804,043 of NC_090927.1, read as the reverse complement.
AACGATATTGGGTGAAAGTTTCTACACTCAGAGTGGTTCTTCCCCGGTTTAGGAATATTCGAAAATCAATACAGCACGCATAGAATTAACAACAGATTCTTTCTTAACAATCTCTGGATATAATTGTGCTAGAAATAGGGCAAGAATGTGGTGAAAGGCCTTATATAATTAAATCGGGAACCCGTCTGGTCCTGGCCACTTTCCTGACGCCATCATCTCCATAGAATCTGCGACTTCCTGAGAAGGTATCTCTGTATCAAGGCAGAGTTTGTCTTGGTCATCTAAGCAATAGACATTTACTTGATGCAAATATCCATACACATCCGACTAATTCATATGGCCATCATCACTATATGAGGAAGCATAAAACACAAATATGCTCATTCCTTCGTAAAACCGACGCCTCTTCATTCACAATAAAAAGCATCTGTCTCCCTTTCTTTTAACTCTCAGTTGGTTATCCAATAGCATACACGATTTCTCACTGTGCTCCCAAAAAGCCTGTCTAGTATAAAAAAAGCTACTCTCCACCCTTGAATGTAACTCACAATCCAAGGAGCGCTTAGGAACTAGCATAGAAGACATGTTTGCAGCAGAAGGAGAACAATAAAATTGATCCTCTGCCAATTTGCATGATTTTTCAAGACTAAGTAATTCTGCCTCCCTCTACTTCCTCTTGTAGCTGATCACATTATCTTGTATTGTCACTTTTAAGGCGTCCCAAACAAAAGATAAATCATCAATCGATCCTCGATTGTCCTGCAAATACAACATAATATCACTCTCAATAGGTTTAACGAAATCCGGATCCGATAATAGGCTTGCAGTTAACCTCCACTGCTTCCCTCCTTTCATATCCCCCACAGACATATCTATGGCCAGCTCAATACTAGCATGATCAGGAACCACAACAAGGCATATGCCAGCACTACACAGATGACCACAAACCCGCTACAAACCAAATAAAGGTCAATTCGCGATGAAGTCCCATGAACATTCGATTGATAGGAACACTGTCTAGTTTCTTGATGCAAATCACGCCAGACATCATGTAAATTCCATGTATGCAAAAGCTCCATCAGACCTTTTCTAGCCCTAACGTCAACAAAAGAATTAACGGCACTCACTTTGTCCACTGCTACATCCAAGCCAAGTAAAAAATCTAATCAAATAAGGATCTCTGCATCAGCCATACCTCGTAATACCCCATCTAATTTTGTATTAAAGCTCGACTGCACCACTTTTGGTGCATATATATTCAAAAGCACTAGGCGTCTTTATTCTACTTGTAATTTAACTGCAACATATCGGCCTTCTGAATCCACAGCCACTCAATCCACAGTTGATCATCATGCCAATCCAGAAGTAAAAATACTATCAAGCAGGTCCCACGCAGCAACTATGACACAAACCGTATGCCAGGCACTCAACAAAAGTGAGCAAATACCATCCATAGCAGCACACACTAAATTCAGGAGCACCAACAAATGAAAGAAATAATGGGAAAGATAAAGGAAAGAAAGAGAGAGAGAGAAAAAAAACACATTCATTCATTCACACACACACACAGTCACACACTAATTGGAACATGAAGTAAGAATGGCTAGAGAACAATCAGCACTGCCCCTAACTAAAGCAGAACTGACATCATACAACTAAAACAGGTCAAACAAAAGTAGGCACATAGAGGTCTCTACCGGGCACAGCGTTAGCATCAATAAACAGTTTCTAAAGGAGTAGAATCAAACCAACTAATACATTTACCAATCCCATCCCATCTAAATGTGCCATCCCAACAACGCTTGAGGCCCAAACTAACAGCATCAAAAGCAACCAGACTAAACAGCATTCAAAATGAAATGAATAAAAGTCATAACAGCACTTAAGGTTTTTAACGAATTGGCCCCCAGGCATGTTGCGCTGTATACAAAATTAATAACATAACATAACGTAAGGGAAGGAAATGTCAGCACACAGTACAAGGTTGGTCAGAGCGTAGGCCCAAATACATTTCATGTACATTCCTATATTCATAACTTTGTAGTCTATACGAGGACAGAGCTACAGTAACCCCACTAATAGCACCCCATCCAGTCACTCGGGTGAGGGGTCACTGACGCCATGGAGCCCGCCCGCTTTTGTAGGTGCATAGCACGGAAAGCATACTAGGTAGTCCGCAAGAGGCCCCAGACACTCAACCATCAATATCCCCACTTAAGAGGCATAGCATTCGTGGGCCCACCAGCCCCGCCCACTGCAATGCCAGCATCACAATAATGTTCGAGGACTGGCTTGAGGCACCACGCAAAGCGGAGCAGAAGGAGGATATGTACGTGTATGATATGATGTATTATACCACAACAACTTTGGAAGGAAATGATGCAATGCTCTGCAAGCTCTATGTGTAAAGGTATTCCTGCTCTATAAATACAAATCTATTTCTCTCCTGTAAAGTAAACATCCAGAAAAGATGGAAGAAAACAGGGCCAGTCTCTTTGCCCTTCTTTTTGACATGGCCTACAAACTCTTGACAGCTGCGATTTGCATCAACACAGACATTAGATCAGTGAGAGTTAGAGACAATGGGCCTCATTACGAGTCTGCCAGTCTGGAAAAATGAGGGGGAAAATGACGGTATTTGTACCGGACTGAGACACTCCGAGTTTGCTGGTAGGGGGCAGTAAACTACCTCAGGCCTCTACTGCTACTAGTTCAGGCCTCTAAAGGCAAAGAAATGCACCAATCACTGGCACCGGGTGCAGTGATTGAGGCATACCCATTTCATGGATTCCTTTAGGACTCCATGAAATGGGAGTTTACAGCCGTTGCTGGCACCCATAATATCCCGGTAGCACCATGATATCGAGTGCTGATAACGGTAAGGCAAGTTTGCCGGTAACCCGCCAGTAGTACAGGCGGGTTACCGGCAAAGTCGTAGCGACCCTCAATGAGCTTCAATCGGTATGCCGACGACATGCTCTTGATGATTTCTGAACTTGAGATTTCAATGCCTGCTCTATTGAAACATGCCTGTATATGTATCTGCTTTTATGCTTATAAGTCATCTCCAAGCAATTAAGCATGAGGCTGATCTCCAAGTTTAACAATAAGCGATGCTATGATCCAAAAGTGTTACCATTAGAGTCTTTATAAATTCTCTACCTGAGAGTGACACTCACAAAAGAAACAAACACTGTTTTGACTAAGTGTGGATCTACTAAAACCTGAAATAGAAGAGTCAGACTTATTGAGATGCTTGAAACTGAACTTCAGTGCATGGGCCAAAGTAAACACCATTACAATGACTTTCCTACCCCAGACTCTGTACTTGTTTGCAACTCGGTACTAGCGCAGAAGTTTGAAAGTATGGAAAGAAAGTTGACAGATTTATTTTCTGTGGCCAGGAGCAGCAATTTCATTGACAAGACTCGCGTCACCCACAATATCAGGGGATTTGGTTTCCCGCAGAAAGAATACCACGACGGGAGGTAAGATGCAGGATTTTGCTGCAACACTGGCACCCCTGCCTTAAGTCTCCTTTGTCTCGCCTGTCATGTATGCAAGACAAAGCAACCCATTTGTACATGGAACGTTCACTTACTGGACAGCTCCACGCCATGACCGTGAACTGTTTTCCGTAAATAAACTGTTACCCGAAGCACTGCATTCAATTGTACTTCGGGTGCCAATATATTTAAGGAAAACATGTATTCAGGTGTGGATAGGTCCCTGGTGGATAGGTCCCTGAGCTCTGCTGGCCGTGGGCAACAGGGCTTGCCAAAAAGGGGCATGCGCCAAAACAGTCTGCACTGAAACGGCCTCGCCATAAGAGGGCGTACCAGGTTTTTACTGTCTCATGCTTTTTGTTTTTTAGTTAGGAATCTGGCCCCAGTCCACGTTGCTTGCCTTTGTATTCATATCTGAAGTAGCATGGTGGTGTTAGGGAAGGGTCACCCATTGGAATGCGCCAGAAGAAGTAGAATAGCCTGAAATCTAGTTGTATAATATATTAAACTAATATATACACCCATGTACACAGGCCAAAGTGCAGGTTTTTATGCACACAGTACGACCGCTATATAAGCCTATGCCTACACCTCCATCAAGCGGTGACAACCCGTTGAAGCTATGCAAATTGGACCACTGTATAGCCTAAGGCAACAGCTCCCTCTAGCAGAGAATTCTATGAATGCGGGCGGCCTCTAGTGTGCATGACGGCATCGGACAAGCATACATCTGGCCTTTTATTATTAAAGAGATGCATACATTGACCTCTGTGGGTCATAAACTCTCTAATGATGTTGAAACCCTTCAGAGAAAGAATTATTAGCTCAAGGCTGATATTACAGCATGCATGGGATTTGGCAGTAGTATATGTATCCACTTTTCTGGAGTTCGTCCCCGTCGCTAGCCGCGATGGGTATGTCCGAGCTTCTTAACCCCGTCAATGTATGTCCAAAAGCTTTATGTTCTGTGGGCACCACTGTTGCACATAATCGCTTTTCAAAAAAGAGAGCACTTCTCCCCAGTCTAAAGAAAATGTTGCAGAGTCCCCCTGGATCGTATATGTATCCACTCTAAAGCCAGAATTTCCCAAACTTTCCGGAGCCAGCTGATTTGTGATGGCAGGTGCTTTTGCTTCCAATGCTTTGCAATGACCTGCCAAGCCGCTATCAGCAGTGTCACCAGGGCTCTCATCTGCAGTTTTGGGGTGTCTTGTTGCTCCCGCCCAATCAGGCCACATAGATTCTCCCCTAACGTAAGAAGGCAGACTCCCGGGACTATCTCCTGCAGAGACCCAGTAACTTCTTTCCAGAATTCCTTAATCTTGGGGCATCATCACCATATATGTTCCCAATCCCCAACTCCCCCGCAGCCTCATGCTTTTTGGCCCAATCACATTTAGGTGGGATTTGCTGATGAATAATCTGACTTGTCCAGATCTATTTTGGCTATTCCATCTGGGACCATGGTATCCCATTCAGGACAATTATTAAGTTTGTTGTTTCTACCTTTTAGCAAATGTTTGGTCAGCTGGACCAAAGGTTGGCTGCTTAGGAGGCTTGCTGTGATCTGCAGCAAGGTACCTTTGACATACTTATCTATATCAATCACCCAGTTTACACATTTAGCTCCAGTTACCAAGTGGATGGAAAGGACACAGGTGTGTTATTTCTCAAAGGATTTATGGATGAAATCAATGCTGAGTTGCCTAGGATTACCGAGCCGGACTCTTTCCAGGGATGCAAGGATTCATATTGACTCTTAGCCTCAGAAAAGAAGGATGGAGAAGGGGAACGTGTGGGTTCTTCGGGCCTTAAGTCTCTCCAATGCTAATAGAAAGATGGGTAAAGGGTGTTGGTTTGTGTTCTAAAGCTGCTGCTTCTTTGAGATCAGAAGTAATGTAGATCACCCGGATTCATACTGGTTTGACCCTTGCAGTTGCTGATTACAGCTTGCTTTCCATGTATATTTTTGAGAGAAGAGGCCCCCAGCACATGGTTGTGTTTCACATCCTGGGAAGGAATCAGGAAGTAAGAGCACCCACCTTAGTTGAGAAAGGAGAGGTGGGGGTGGGGGGGGCAGTTACCCTTGCTCAAGCTTCTGAATCATCAGGCTTTCATAAGTGCAATTTGTGCATTTATGTGCATAAGTTCAGGCTTTCGAAAGTATCATTTTATCAGGATAACTGTGACTTTTAGGGGCCGATTCATGGAACAAACGTGCGCCGAAAATCTACGCGCAAGCAGGCGCAAGCAGGCGCAAGCGGAAAAAAACAGGCGCACGCGCGCGATTCATGGAAGTCCCTGCGCGTGTACACCCCGGGATGTGCGCCAAACCCGTGCATGGCGCACAAGTCACTGCAACATCCCGAAAGGCGTGCGCGAAGCCCACAGTGAAAGCGCACAACCTCGGCGCATACACCAGAAAGTGGGCGGGACACGGGGCGTAACGCGCGAAATGGGGAACAACGCGCGAAAATAAGGGCGTAACTGGGGATGTACTGCAGGGAAGCAGACGGAACGCCCACACGCACTCGAACCACGCGTATTCATGGAATCGAATAGGGCAAAGCCACGCACAGCCAAAGACACGCACAAGCCGAAACACGTCCACCACACGAAGGCAGGCGGTAGCGTCCCTGCGCATTACAAAAGTGGCAACATACAGCAATTGGGCCTGTGCGAGCGGGCTACGTGTATTTCAGGGGTTCGCGTGAAGTTTCTCACGCGATCGGGCCTGGGGGAGCGGGCTATGTGTATTTCAGGGGTTCACGTGAACTTCTTCACGCGATCGGGCCTAGGGTAGCGGGTTACGTGTATTTCAGGGGTTCGCGTGAAGTTTCTCACGCGATCGGGCCTGGGGGAGCGGGCTACGTGTATTTCAGGGGTTCGCGTGAAGTTTCACATGCGATCGGGCCTGGGGGAGCGGGTTACGTGTATTTCAGGGGTTCGTGTGAAGTTTCTCACGCGATCGGGCCTGGGGAAGCGGGCTACGTGTATTTCAGGGGTTCGCGTGAAGTTTCTCACGCGATTGGGCCTGGGGGAGCGGGCTACGTGTATTTCAGGGGTTCGCGTGAAGTTTCACACGCAATCGGGCCTGGGGGAGCGGGTTACGTGTATTTCAGGGGTTCGCGTGAAGTTTCACACGCGATCGGGCCTGGGGGAGCGGGCTACGTGTATTTCAGGGGTTCGCGTGAAGTTTCTCACGCGATCGGGCCTGGGAGAGCGGGGTACCACTCACCGTCTGCCTTGCGTGTAGAAGAACGCGTAGCCAACACCCGCTGTGAAGTAATAGCGTGTGACCCCCAACGGATGGAAAACACACGCACCGCACGAAAAGCACGTACATAACAGTGTAAAGGCACGCGGGATCTCCAAGCCCTGCCAGGGCAACGCCCGTGCGCAAAACGTCACAGACGCGCTTACGCTTTAAGGGCCTTTGGTCCAATGAAATCGCGTACGCGTGCTGACGCGCTTACGCGCTAAGGGCCTTTCCTCGATTTTCACGCTGACGTGCAGGATTTTCACGTGCCAAATCACTCCGTATCAAGCTGGCCACGCGAAAACACACGGAAGACCACGCTCCTGCCCAGAAGGCCGAATTAATGCCCCCCAGTGCCCCGAGCAGCCTCCCACGTGCCATCTGCTGCTGCCTGCCTGCCTGCTGCCACCGTGCCCTGCCATTTGGTGCCTGCACATCAGCCATCTGCAGGGGTCCAGTTGCTGTGTCCACCCCTGCTGGAACAGAAGACTCCCGACTCGGATAACATCGCTCCACAGCCCAGCCCCAGGACCCAGTTGCCCACCCACTCCTGCCCCTGGGGTTGCCATGTCGGGCACATCCACATCTGGCACCAGTGGCAACCCCCGGCCAGAGGGGCAGAGGGACACCAGCTTCACTGCCATCGAAGTTGGTGTCCTGGTGGAGCAAGTCCTGGGGCAGTATGATGCCCTCTTCGGATCGTCCCGCGCCAACAAGGAAGGACGGGAGAGGATCTGGGCCGACAGTGTGGTTGCCATCAACGCGGAGGGGGTGGCAAGCCGCACCATCCAGAAGGTCAAGAAGCGCTGGGAAGACATGAGGTCCAGGACCCTCATGAAGGCCCGGCGCCTCGTGGAGGGGGTCCAGGGCCGCATGAGTTCCACCCAGATGGGGGTCCTGGAACGCGTACACCCAGCGCTCCACGCCCAGGTCCTTGAGAGGGAGACCCGTCTGGAGCTGAGCGGTAAGTGGCCAAGCATTGCTGTGTGAGACAGGGCATGTTGCAGTGTGCTGGTTGTCTGATACTTGCCTGTATGTGTGACATAGGCCATGTACGCATGTATGTGTGCAGGGACATCATGGTAATGCATGTGCGACCAGTAATGTGTGAACCGCACGGTTGTTGCATGTGTTTAAATGCGACATGGGGAGCCCTATGCAGATTGAACACATGAGAGCATGGCAGTCTCTGTTCCTGGACATGGGTGGGGGTGAGGGATGGGTGCTGATGCCAGGTACATATATGGTGTCCATGTCTGTGTGCCTGACCTGCGTGTCTGTGACTTGTGGATGCCATGGATGCATGACACATGTCTGTGACAATGTACAGATTCACTGATGCAGCCTAGTCATCCTTGTATCCACTGTGATTGGGGTGTACGGGGCCAGATGGATGTGACTGAGGTGAAGTGTGTGCATGTGATAGGCATGACCCATGATGCATGTGAGTTCCATTACATTGTATGTTTCGAGAGTCCATTGGACATGTATGGAAATGTCCATGGCATGCACCATGACTGTCACTGTGTGTGTTTTGCCTGGACTGACACATGTGTTGTGGAGGGACATGATGGAAGTGTACTTTGACAGTGGCACTCATCTGCTATTGCTTCCTGTCTAGGGGACCATTGTACAGTACCCTGATGCTTGTGTTCTATGTCTCCCTCTACGCAGCGGCTAGTGAAGAAGAGGGCGGAGACGGCGCTGTGGAGCAAGGCGGCGGGGATGCCCCCACGGCTGCAGCAGAAGGGCTGGGTGAGCCCCCACAGGGGCCTGCTACGGCAGAAGACGGTGAGGAGCCATCCAGGTTGGTGGTTTCCACATTTCCACAGAGGAGGAGGAGGCCGCCACTGAGGCGCACATGGGGCCTGGTGGGGGCATCCCTGCTGGTGCAAGTGGTGCAGTCCAGGGGCAGGGGCAGGAGGCAGCACAGGTCACCGTGGAGGGGCCTGTGCATGTCGCTGTCCCTGACCCTGTGGGTGCACCACCATGCACCAGCAGGGATGCCCCGTCCCAGGCCCGTCCACAAGTAGAGGGGATGTTCATGTCATCTGACTCCCCTCCACCTGCGGACGAGGGGACCCCTGGCCGTATGGAGAATGTCCTGATTGGGTTTGCGATGCGCACGGCTGTGATTCGTGATGCCGTGCGTGCTTCCCAGGAGGAGCACGCACGTCATCACGAAGAGCACCGTGCCGACGTGGCCCAATTGGGATCGTCCATGTTCGGGGGTTTCCTGCATGTGTCGGCCAATCTGACGGCCCTCTCCTCCTCTGTGGAGACTATACGCCAGTCGTTCTCATTGCTGTCTTCCGGCCCAGATGCCACCAGGGCCCCCTGTGGACCTGCCCTGACCAATGCAGCCAGCTCGGTGGGGATCCCATCCCTGCCACAGTCGGGAGTCAGAGGTCCAGCAGGGGTGGACACCACAGCAACTGTACCCCAGCAGATGGAGGATGTGCCGGCATCATCAGGCAGGGCACGTGCACGACGGCGTCGGTGGATTCCATCAGCCTGGATGCCGTCGTGCTGGCAGAGGCAGTGGCGTCGGAGGCAGCAGCGGAGTCAACATGGGAGGCATCATGGCTCGGGGCCATCAACATCGGAGGGGCAGGCATCGGCCGGAGGGCAGGAGGGCCCAGGACGGGAAGTGTCTTCCGTGTGGCAGCGGTTGGGCCAGCATATAGGTGCAGAGCGGCGGCGGGCGGAAGAGGCGCGGCTCACAATGGTCAGGGCAGAGAACTCCATGCGGAGGGCCCTGAGGCGGGCCGAGTGCCTCGAGGCAATCAGCAGGGGGTTGGAGGAGCAGATGGCGTCGTCCCTGCGGACCCTCGGGGCCATGGAACAGGACCGCCTCCGGGACATAGACGAGGAGTTTGATGATGCCCTGGCCCGGAACACCACAGAGTGAGCCGCTGGACTTGCCCGCCGCCTTTGTATATAGTTCTTTAGTTTTAGATTTCATTTGTTTCTTCTTATGATTTGGAGTCGACGGACACAGCTCCACTTTTTGTATATAGTTGCATTTTAGTTAGGGTTTTTCGTAGGTTTCCTTTGTTCAGTTGGGCTCATGGACCCTTGGATGTTTTGTACATAGTTCTTCATTGGATTGTTTTATTTTTTTATTTTTGATTTATTCTCCATGGAGCAATGGTCTTTGCATTTATTTTTATCTCTCCGATTGATTTTATTTTTAATGTGACTTTGAACAACTTTTTTTTGGATTTGGATTTGTAGTTTTGTTTTTTTTTTACGGACATGCAGCTTATCTTTTTTTCATTGCCATTGTAGTTTGTTTCATTTCATTTGCATTCAATTTTTTTTAATACAATTTTGTTTTCATACTTCACTGTGTGGTATCATCTCATTGGTTTCATGCATGTCATGTTGGGTGTTTTCCCATTCATTTGCAACCATTGTGTGTGACGGACATGGGTTCATTTGCTTTATGAACATTGGGGGTGTAACATGTAATTTCCATTTCCCTGTGGGTGAATGGGTTACTTGGTAGGGCCTTTTGGCTGTGAAGGCTGACCATAACGCACATGATTGGGGATTGTGAGGACCTGGGTGCAGGGGGACATGAGTGGGGGCCTGGTGGAGGCTGCCCCTGGTGACTGGGGGGGTGGGGGTGGTGGGAGACATGGGTGGGGGTCTGGTGGCAGGTGCCCCACAGTGCTGGGGGGTGGGGGTGCTGGGAGACATGGGTGGGGGCCTGGTGGCAGGTGCCCCACAGTGCTGGGGGGTGGGGGGGTGGGGAACATGAGTTGGACATGGGTGGGGGCCTGCTGGCAGGTGCCCCACAGTGCTGGGGGGTGGGGGTGCTGGGAGACATGGGTGGGGGCCTGCTGGCAGGTGCCCCACAGTGCTGGGAGGTGGGGGGGTGGTGGGGAACATGAGTTGGACATGGGTGGGGGCCTGCTGGCAGGTGCCCCACAGTGCTGGGGGGTGGAGGGGGTGGTGGGGAACATGAGTTGGACATGGGTGGGGGCCTGCTGGCAGGTGCCCCACAGTGCTGGGGGGTGGGGGGGGGGTGGGGAACATGAGTTGGACATGGGTGGGGGCCTGGTGGTGGGTGCCCCTGCACTGCTGGGGGGTGGGGGTGCTGGGAGACATGGGTGGGGGCCTGTGGAGGGTGCCCCTGGTGGCTGGAGGTGCAGGGGGACATGTGTTGGTGGGCAGTAGTGCAAGTTGACATGTGGGTTGGCTGGGGGGCATGGCCATGGTGGATGGGGTGCCTGCAGGACATGTGCAGGGTAGCCCCTGTGGTGTGAGCCACCTGCAGGGGCTGTGGAGGGTGTAAAGGGAACAACTGGGAGGACCCACACATGCAATTCACGTGTGGTGCTCCCAGCGCACCCCTGAAATACACGTACCCTGAAGGAATCGCGTGTGGAACTTCACGCGCACCCCGAAATACACGTACCCTGATGGAATCGCGTGTGGAAATTCCCGCGCACCCCTGAAATACACGTACCCTGATGGAATCGCGTGTGGAACTTCCCGCGCACCCCTGGAATACACGTACCCTGCTGTAATCGTGTGTGTAACTTCCCCTGCACCCTGAAATACATGTACCCTGCTGATATCGCGTGTGGAACTTCCCACGCACCCCTGGAATACACGTACCCTGCTGTAATCGTGTGTGTGACTTCTCCTGCACCCTGAAATACACGTACCCTGCTGATATCGCGTGTGGAACTTCCCGCGCACCCCTGAGATACGTGTACCCTGCTCGCACGGGCCCAATCGTGTGTGGAAATTCCCGCTCACCCCTGAAATACACATACCCTGATGGAATCGCGTGTGGAAATTCCCGCGCACCCCTGAAATACACGTACCCTGATGGAATCGCGTGTGGAACTTCCCACGCACCTCTGGTATACACGTACCCTGCTGATTTCGCGTGTGAGACTTCCCCCGCACCCTGTAATACACGTACCCTGATGGAATCGCGTGTGGAAATTCCCGCGCACCCCTGAAATACACGTACCCTGCTGATTTTGCGTGTGTGACTTCCCCTGCACCCCGTAATACACGTACCCTGATGGAATCACGTGTGGAACTTCCCGCGCACCCCTGAGATACGCGTACCCTGCTCGCACGGGGCCAATCGCGTGTGGAAATTCCCGCGCACCCCTGAAATACACGTACCCTGATGGAATCGCGTGTGGAAATTCCCGCGCACCCCTGAAATACACGTACCCTGCTGATATTGCGTGTGGAACTTCACGCGCACCCCGAAATACACGTACCCTGATGGAATCGCGTGAGGTACTTCCCGCGCACCCCAGTGATACACGTAGCCCGCTTGCTGTGCTGGTACAGGGTTAGCGCAGCCCTTTGCGCTGGATTGGGTATATTGATGGCTTTTCCCTGCGCGAGAGGCGTTCTTGGGGGCGTAACTGGCGCTGCTGCAGGGTCGCTGCGCCACTGTGCGCCACGGCTGGTTTTGGTGGCTGGAATCCATGAATATGCTGTGCGCGGAAATGGATTTTAGCGCACACGGCTGGCGCAGGGATTCGCACGCGCACACTGTGCGCCAGCCGCGTGCGCCACTTGTGCGCTGGATTCTATGAATTACCCCCTAAATCACCTGAAGAATGGAGTCAATCTCAAAACGCGTAGTGAAACCAGGAATCATAATTGGTCCTAGAACATCTCTCTGTTTTTCTAAATCATGGGATTATTCATGTATGAACTCAATACATGTATAAATTACGATCACTTTATGTATAAGTGATGGGTTTGAACATCTCTGAACATCTCTGCTTTAATATTGCCCTGATGTAAGAGTCAGTTTTGCAATTACAAATGAGATAAGGTGGACTTTAACCCATCTCAGTTGTTTTCGCTTGAAATTGTACTGTTGAATTGTTTACGTTGAGACATATTGAATTTCTGTAGTGTTTCCATTTAGGAAGCTCTTTGCTGAGTACAAAAACATTTTTCATTCAATATATCCCTTGAACATCGTTTCTTTACTGCATTTGATTGATGTGTATACAGGTATTGTGACGCACTGGGAGCTTTTCCCACAAGGGTGTCTTGGTATTTCCATGATTAGTTTCAAGGAACAATTCTGCTTCTCTTAACGTGAGGAGAGGCACCCAGGCTGAAGATGTTTGGTTATTTGTTTTCCCTGTCAATGCCCATGGCCATGCTAAGGCCTATGTGTCTTCACTCCCCATTCCTGTCCCTCTCTGCCCAAGCCCATTGCAAACTATTTCCCCATGATGCCATTCAGCAGCATAGGCTCATCATCAATCCTGTGATGTTGCTGATTGTCAGTAGCGGAAACGGGAACCTGAAGCATGACCTCACTGGGGGTCAATCATTGAGCCTCTCTGTGAGGTCCCTGCACATCATCTCCCATACCTGGAAGGCTGCACTGGCAGCTGAAGTCTAGTTCTGTCTGTTGTTGTTATTTTTTTATTAATTTAACGCTATTTGCTTGGTCCGTTTTTTTGTAATTTACGGAGCTTTTTTAAGCACATCTGGGGACTGTGTAGAAAATCAAGGAGGTTTAGGGAGTTGAGAGCAGAATTTGGACTTCGATAACATACACACACACAGCTCAGACACACACTCCCTACCTTCCCACACAGCCTGCCACACACACACACACACACACACAGCGCCAAACACATACGGTATCTGCCCCAAACACACACACTGCCACCTCACACAATGATCCCACCCATACTGACTGCCACAGGACATTGCACACAAACACACACACACACACACACACACTGACACACAGTGCCATCAATATCAATGCCAGAACACACACTGATCTACACACACTGCCATTTCCCTCACACAAAACTCCCACACATGCATTGCTTCACCACACATACAAAACACACAGAGCCCCCCACATACACTGACCACCCCACACACACTGCTCGCTTCACACTCCCTACACACACTGGCCACACACACACACACACACACTTACTGCTGCCCCATGCATTCTTCCCCTGACAAACACACTGACCTTTTCCACACGCTCACACAAATTGCCCTCTACACTGTTCCCACACTGTTCCTACACAGTGCCCCTCCACATTCATCGCACACATGCACTGCCCCAACACAGTCTACCCATGCCGCCTCCCACACACATTGTCTTCACTCACACTATGACACACGCACACTGCCTGTCCAAAGTGCCCCCATATAGATTACCCACAAATGTATACTATAAACTACCTCACACACAAACACACACACTGCCCCAACCACTACCCACACACCCTGCCCCTACAGAGACACTATCCCCACACACATTGCCTCTCACAAACTTCCCCAACACACACACTGCCTAAACTGTGCCACCCACACACACTCTCCCTGCCAACTGCACAAACTATCTGCCACCCACACTGCCACTTCCCCCACCGACACTGCCAGTCCCCCCATAGACTCACTTCTACTACCCCACACACAGTTCCCTCACGCATGCCCTGCCCAACCAAACACTACCTCCAAACGCACACCGCATACCTGCATTCACACTGACCCCAACAGACACTGACCTCCACACACGCTGCCAACAAAAACGCACTGACCCCACCAACACTTACTGCCCCCACACACTCACACGCACATACATACACTGCCACACACACATTAGCAAACAATGCCACCATTAACAATGTCCCCACCCAAACTGCCCCCCACACACACTGCTACTCCCCCACACACAGCCCCCAAACATGCTCTGCCCCACCACCTACACACAGCCCTGCCACCGACACTGGCTTACTCACACACACACTGCCTGCACACACTTGCCCCACACACTAACACTGCCCTCACACACACTGCCAGTTTACACACCTACTGCCCCCACATGCACACTGCCCCTCCCACAGGCACACATTGCCCCAACACACTGACAGCCAACACTGCCCCACATACATTGCCCACACATGCTCACTGAAAGCTACCCCAATCAAGTACTGCCCCCACACAAACACACACTCCCCATAGACTACTCTGCACACATACTGCTCACACAGTGGCTTCACACACAAATCTCAAGCTATCTTCACACTGCCACTCCCCCCACAGGCCCTGCCACTCCCTAACACACACTTCAACTCCCCATGCACACTCCCACTACCCCATGTAATGCACTGCCCCACCACACACTGTTCACCAAACACCCACTTACACACTGACCACACACACTGCCAGCCACACACACATTGCCTGCACACACACTGCCCAAACATACATTTGGTCACCGCCCACTGACATAAACACTGCCCATACAACACACATTGCCCCCACACACAGACATACTGCTCACCCCCACACACTGCCCCTAACATGCTGACCCAACACATGGCCTTCAACCCTGCCCACCATCCACACCCACCCACCATACCCCATGCCCACTGCCCCCACAAACAGCCATAATCATGCACACTGTCCCCACTCACACACCTTCCTCACACCTGAACACTACAAACACTCCCCATGCACACCAACACACACTAGTCCTATGCCTGCACAGGTTTCCCACAAACAGCCCCCATACTTCCGACACACCCACTGCCCCATACCCATTCCTGCATGCAGCCTTCACCTCACACAGATTGGCCAGCATCACACCCACACACACACACATAAATCACCCTCACAAACACACTACAACTGCCCCCACAAAAGCACCTCCCCTACAAACTAACACTACCCCCATAACCACAAAGTGCTCTTAACATCACTGCACACTGGCCTATGCACACACTGCCCCCACATGCACACTTTCCCCTTCACAAACACTTCCAAAAATACAGTTCCCCTCACAAACCACACCTCCCCCTACACGTGCAAACTCTATCCACCCCGACAGACACTCTCTCCTCACATCCATTGAGCCCACGCACTACCCCCACAAACACTGCCCACTCACACTTTCCACACGCACAGAGATCCCCCACACACTGTTCATGCAAACTCACGGCCCACACACAGCCCCAAAACACACTTTGCACTTACACATCCTGCCTCTTGCATACAGCCACTCACAATCTGCTCCCCCCACACACACTGCCCCATCCACACTCCCCACACACAAATACATACACACTGATCCCACACAGACAAATCCCTCGACAAAGACATAAGCACAGCACCACCCGCACACCCACACTCAGACTCCAACACCCACACACAAGCACTGCCCCACACATATACACATCCCCATCCATACTGTCCTCTCTCACATTGCTTCCCACACATGGCCTCCCACACACACAGATTTACTGCAAAAACACGGATCCCAAAAACACTGCCCACATACAGCACACACACACACACACATCACCTCCCCCCACACACAGGCCATACATACACAATGCCCACACACTGCACACATTAAAACAGTGCACACACCCACAAATATCCACACATAACAATGTGTAAATACATGGGCCCACAGGGAAATTCATTCCCATGGTTTGTGTCCCTGGAAATTTAAAGTAAATCCCTGCCGATAATGCAAATGCTTGGAAATATGCAGACAATAGCTGGCAAAAAATGAAAGTAGTAATGGTTGGTTAATTAGCTTCTGATATGTCCCTTCAGCTTTGTCAGTAGGGAATTGAGTAGATTGACTGGCTAATGTGAACTGCATAGGAGAATTATAACTGTATTCTATCAACCTTTCAGAAATGAATTCTAAGACGATGTATATAACCAATTGCATAGTGATGATGCTTTATACCGTGTGAATGTATGCCTAATTACATGCAATTAAAGGAGTTGATTGCTAACATATGACGGTGTTAAACTGAATTTCTATATAGAAGATGATTGCTTAGCAAAGGTGAAGCACAATCAACTATCTATTTGGGAAGACACATTCAATGTTATCAATTAACTGACAACAGCACATCTTTATTGTTTATATTGGCTATCCAAATTTAACATAGCTTGACCATATGCTGAATTCTAATGGTTAACACATTCAACTGGAATTTCTGAGTTTTAGCCCAACCCAGTGCTCCAGATAAGGTTTTGAAGTGGGAGTATTTTACTCCCTATTTTTTAAAGTTGGGAGTAAACTGATTTTTTAGGGAGTAAAATTGTAAGGTAAATCCCTAATGGGAGTATTTTATAAGCGCGTAAAATGTTTTTGTAATAATAATTTCTTTGCACCTAGTTATTCATGCACATGAACAGATACGTGTTTACTTCTTACAATCGGGCAGTATCAATAGTAGTTTCTTCCTGTGGTGCTATGTGCACTACTAGTCAAAACATATGCATGGACCTTTGTGGGTGAAAGCCGGGGCACAAGGTTCTACGTGTGTTCTCTATTTTTTGTTGGGAGTATTTTCACTCCCTAATTTTATTTTTTTGGGAGTATTTGCCTATTCTTAGGGAGTAAAAGTGGCCGATACACACCTTATCTGTAGGGCTGGCCCCACGTAAGGTGTTTGATTTGCTGTTTAATTGTGCCCTTTTCTATGTACATGGTAGGTGTTATACTAAGAGCATGAGCAATGTGCCCTTTGCAAGAATTATTTTCAAACTCTGTTTGGGGCCACCATGTGTGATGACTGGCCTTTCCTGTCTGATAATTGGGGAGGGGGTGTTCTCCCTTTGGGGAAGGAAGCAAGCCAAATATATGTTAGGCCTGTCCCCACTTGCTTGCAGCGTAGACTCTAAATTGGGTTCAGTGTATATGTGTGTCAATATATGGACCACACGTTGTGTAAAAATAGGGTTTTAAACGTAACTTGTTAGGAAATGACAAGTGGCAGTGTTCCTATCCACTAGGTTGTGGCTGCTGTCTGCTTCAATGTCCACTTCACGGGAAAATGTTGTGTTATTAGATCATTTCATTCCACTTGTCAAGCTCACAAGGACTCCGGCCATCTTTCTCTGTTAATTGCTTAGGTTGAGAGCTAGCCTAGTCATCAGTGAGATGGGGACACTTACATTTCTTCTCCAAATTCTGCCCTGTCCTTCTAACTGAGCCTTGGGAAAGAGGACATTAAACTTTAACATAGAACTTAATGGCAGTGTGTTCAGCCCCCTGAAACAAAACTGACACACTCTCCTCTGCTGAACATTCGTTTAAAAATGAGAAATGAAAGAGTGAAACTTTTTACTTGCTTCATCTTTTTGCCTACATTTAAAATTCAGCCCTGAACCATGTACCTCTGCCATAGTTTCTTATGCAGGAAACTCTGCTAGGATTCATAGGAGAAGCAGACTTCTGGGAGCAAAGATAGGATTTACCGTCAACCAGAAAAATACATGAAACCATTTCAAGATGGGACCTCAGTGCTCTTGAGGAGGGTAGGTCTCAGTCCCATCACCACTCCCTCAGTTACCAACAGCCCTGTCACTAACCCTAACAAAGACACCACCATTAGACTAGGTTATAACACTGGTCCTACTTCATACACCACCATGTGGGCACCACGGCACTTCTAGGTCCTTTGTAGAGTTGATATTAAGAAACATTTATTTGAGGAAAGGCGTCTAACGCTGGAGATGAAAAGAAGTCCAAAAAATAACACATCCCAGCATTCATTCATAGGACAGTTGACTGATGACAAGTCTGGGGTTTCCTACTATATAAAATGCCATTATTCATCTGCAACACATTGCGCTGGATTCCCATTTTCCTGTGTGCCTTAATCCGCTCCTGCCCGTCGGTAATCTTTTCAGAACAAGAAAGAGAAAATAAGTAGTTTAGAATGTTCGGATTTGCCCTCGTGGTTTGTTACCCAGCCAACAAAAACGTACTTGCTGCACTCTAATCAGAGCGCTGCGTCCCGCGGATTTCCTTCCCTTTCTTCACCGGCCGCCATGGAAAGGGAGAAGGGACTAGGTGTAGTTTCCTTTTTTTTTTACTTGAGTCGAGAAACGGTTCACACACCATTTCTCAACTCGAGTAAACATACTATCATACTATTAGTACCCTGGTACAATGTGCCGGGGTACTTATAGCAATACAAACTTCGGAGGGCTTGTAACTATCGCCCAAGGCATTACAAGACTAGTAATAACCCCCTCCCCACCCCTTCGTGTTCTGGTGCTTTAATAAAGTATCCAGACACAAACGCTTACCAAAAAGTAAACTTGAACAATAAGGAGAATCTCGCCTCCAGCAAAAGGTTCCTTATTTCACACAATCCCCAATGAAGCTTGCAGCTAGGGGACAATCTCCAGTTAAAGGATTGATGTGTGAAATTAGGGTGCTAATGATTCTTTATGTGGAAATTCTCCAGTAAAATTGTTCACACTCACTCTGAGCACTTCCAATGAACGTGAAGCTGGTTTGATAGCTCAGTGGGTTGAGCTCTCGCTGCACCTGCAGGTTGCCGGTTCGAATGCTGGCAGGCGCCCAACTCAGCCTGTCATCCTTCCAAGGACAAAAGAGTACCAAGCTTGTTTGTTTAATAATAATTGCATATATAAATGTTATATATAGAATCTGACAGTGCCTGTTGTGCAGTGTGGCTTGACTCCTCCTGGCCTCCTGGGCTGCACCTGGGCTCTGTGGCGCTGCCCGATGACGGGCCTACGCGGCGGCGTGACGTTTCACGCCGCCGCGCTAAGTATAAATAAAGGGGGCGTTCCCGGCCGCATCAGAGCGACCGGGAAGCCCGAACACGGAGGACTGGTGTCTGTTGACTCCTTCATGTGTCGGGGGGCTTGCGGCATCGCGTGGGGGCTCCGACCAGCCCCCAACAGTGGCGACGAAGCGGTGAGGGAGACCCGGGCCCGGTGGTGAAATCTGTGGAAGATTAATTTTTTCAAAACGAAGCGGAACGGATTTTCGTTTCGTCTCATGCCGGGTCGCGGGACGCACACGCGGCCGGCGGCCATTTTGTTCAGAGGCCGTGAAACTTCACGAGGCTCCGGTTTGGAGCGTGGAGTTACGACGGGCCTAATTTTTGGACACATTAGTAGCAGGTGGTCTACCCTGCATGCCCATGTCTGATTTGTGGATTTTAACCTGATTTTGGGTCTTTTACGTCGTGTGAAAGCCAGGAGAGGACTGATATGACAGGGCCAATCCACTACTTTTGGCTCAATTTTTGGAACTTCTAAGTCCACTTGGATAGCGGCAACGTGGATCCACGGTGTTCTTTGTCCCCTTCATCATCAGAGTGCCGTGGGTTTTTCTTCTTTGTCCTCTTCATCATCAAGCCTGGCTGCTCTGGATAACTGTGTTTTGGACATCCACTGGTGCCTTATCCGGATATCTCCCCGGATTGGAACTGTTGTGTACCCGGGAAGGAGGGGTGAGTCGCACTGTGTTGGTGGGTGTCTGAGTTGCGGCCCTCAGGACAGTAGGTGGGGGTGCCTGTGCGCTCAAGCCCATGGGCGACTCTGAAGATTCGGACAGTGGTGGTGCAGCAGCGCCCCTCCCCCGCGATCGTGGCCAGGCAGCGGCTCAACAACAGGCCACCCTACCTCCGGTGATTCAAGTCCTTGCAGGACCGCCACCTGGACAACCGGGTTTTCCCATTATGGCTCAAGCTAGAGCGCCCGCGGCCCATGCCGCCTTGCAGCCGATTCCGGAATTCGATGCGTCAGGCCCACCCTCGAGCATGGGGCCCCGATGGAGAAGATGGGTGAGTCGCCTCGACATGAATTTCAGGGCTGCTCAGGTGACGGATGATGACAGCAGAATTGCCACCATGCTGTATTCGGCAGGGCCGACAGTCCAGGAGATATTTGAATCGCTTGCTCCTATCAACAACTCTTATGATGCGGCCAAGGCGGCCCTCCTCGCACACTTCCTTCCCCTTGCAAACGTGGACTATGAGAGGTTCGTCATGCTCTCGGCGAAGCAGAAGGAGGAGGAGACGCTGGACACTTTTTATGGTCGCTTACGCCGCCTCTCCCTCGGTTGTGCATGGGGGGATGCAGACGACATGATACGCACCATGCTTATCCAGGCATGCTCCTCCGGCAAGCTCAGGAGGCAATTCCTGAGAGAGCCGGGCCTCACGTTGCCCCGCATTTTGGAGCTGGGCAGGTGCCACGAGGTAGCAGAGGCACGAGCCAACAAGATGGAAGCTGGGTCTCGGTCGGTGAG
The DNA here is from genome assembly GCF_040938575.1 of Ambystoma mexicanum. Classification (NCBI taxonomy): domain Eukaryota; kingdom Metazoa; phylum Chordata; class Amphibia; order Caudata; family Ambystomatidae; genus Ambystoma; species Ambystoma mexicanum. The sequence continues at coordinate 578,783,195 of NC_090927.1, read as the reverse complement.
GTCGGAGGAGGTGTGTGTCGTGTGGCGGGGTGGCCGAGGAGTGAGACGCCCGGGTGGAGGACCCCGAGACAGGGCTGGAAGAGCCGGGGAGTCGTGCCAGAAGTGTGGGTACGACCTCCCTCACATGGCAGAATGCCCGGCGGCTGGAAAAACCTGTGGGAGGTGTGGACTGGCCGATCATTTCTCGAGAGTGTGTCGGGCAGCCATGCCGGTGATGGTGCCGAGAGGTCAGGCACGGACATGGGCTCCGCGCCCGAGCCAACAGCCCAGTATTGCCCAGGTAGAACAAGGGGAAGTTGAGTCCCATCCGGAAGGAGCCGAGGAGGAAGACGAGGAGAACATCTTTTTCGTCTCAAGCGTGGGAGTACTCAAAGGAAGAAGCCGGAGACAGCCGAGACGTATGGTCGAGATCAATCACTCCCCAGTCCCAGTGCTCCTTGACACCGGCGCCTCTGTCAATGTGATGGCCAGAGGGCATTATGACTCCCTCAAACCCCTTCCAGGTCTGGTCGCACCGAAGGCCCGCATATTTGCGTTTGGGGGTCAGGAACCGCTACCGCTCGACGGTGCCTTCGTGGCAGACGTGGAACATGATGGCTCACAAATCAGGGCCCGATTTTATGTGACCCCCGTGAGCAGCAATACCCTGCTCAGTTGCGCAGCTGCGGAGGCCTTAGGTATCGTCAGCTTTGCATACTCCGTCCACCTGGAGGACATTAATGATCTCCTCGACAAATATGCTGCACTCTTCAGTGGGATCGGAAAGATGATCGGGGAACCAGTTCGATTACACATCGATGAGTCAGTACAGCCCATCGCATTGAAACACCGACGAGTACCTTTTCATTTGAGGGAGCAGGTCGATAAGGAGCTGGACAATTTGGTGAGCCTGGATATCATCGAAAAGGTTGAGGGCCCAACCCCCTGGGTGCCCCCGATCGTGGTGGCCAGAAAACCCAAGCAACCCGATTCGGTACGCATTTGCGTGGACATGAGGCTCCCCAACAAGGCGATCAAAAGGGAACGCCATCTTACTCCAACGATCGACGATATCATTGCTGATGTTCAAGGGGCTCGAGTGTTCTCGAAGCTGGACCTCCGAGCCGGATATCACCAGGTCGTCCTTCATCCAGAGTCCCGGTACATAACAACGTTTACCACCCACCGGGGACTATATCGATACAAGCGGTTGAGTTTTGGAGTATCGTCTGCCGCTGAAGTGTTCCAAAACATCATCAGGGGCGCCCTAGCAGATCTAGAGGGCGTCCTCAACATCAGCGATGATATCCTGGTGTTTGCCAAAACCGAGGTGGATCATATGAAGAGGCTCGAGGACACTCTGAAACGACTTCAGTCGCTGGGCCTCACCCTGCACAGGGAGAAGTGTGAATTCATGCGCCCCTCTATTGAATTCTTTGGTTTCATATTCAAGGAGGGGGGGTGTCGCCAGACCCGAAGAAGGTGCAAGACATCAAAGCGGCGAAGACCCCCGAGTCTGTGACGGACGTGAGGAGCTTCCTGGGGATGGTAACGTATTGCGGGCGGTTCATCCCGAACCTAGCCTCAAGATCCGAACCACTCCGGGCGCTGACCAAGAAGGAGTCACCATGGCATTGGGGCCCTCTCGAACAGGCTGCCTTTGAGGACATTAAGGGTGCCCTCACAGCGGGAGATACTATGGCGTTTTTCGACCCCGCCTTGGAATCGGAGATTGTGGTGGATGCGAGTCCTTTCGGGCTGGGGGCAGTGCTGACTCAAGTGGACCACAGCGGGACTATTCGACCTGTGGCATATGCAAGCAAAGCGCTCACCGAAACGGAACAGAGGTACTCCCAGATCGAGCGGGCAGTGCTGTGGGGCTGCAAGCATTTCCGGCTCTATGTCTTGGGACGTCCAGTGACGGTGGTGACTGATCACAAACCGCTGCTTCCGATTCTAGTGGGCTCATCGTCAAAGCCACCAGCTAGAATTGAGAGGTGGATGCTCGTCCTCCTCGAGTATTCAGTCACCCTGGTATATAGGCCGGGGGCCAACAATGCCGCGGACTACCTGTCTCGTCATCCGGGAGTAGGTGGGGGAGATGGACATGACACCTGCGGAGAAGAGGCGGACAGTTATGTACGAATGGTGGTGGAGGCGGCAACGCCAAATGCGATGTCCCTAGAGGAGTTGGAGGCTGCTGCGGCTGAGGACGAGTGTTTTCGAATCTTGAAGGACACAATGCACAACGGGTCCTGGAAGTCCGTCCTCGGAGCCGTGTCCGGGCGCACCCAGGAAGCCAAAACAGCGCTGGAGCAGTTGTGGAAGGTGAAGGAGGAGTTGTCGTTCTCCGACTCAGGGCTGTTACTCCGGGGTGACCGGATCGTCATTCTACGGTCAAAGGTGAGCGACGTGATCAGTCTCGCCCATCATGGACATCAGGGCGCCGCTAAGACCAAGGCGCGGCTCCGCTCGAAAGTCTGGTTTCCGGAGTTGGAGAAAAGGGTGGACGACTTCGTGGCGGCCTGTGTATGGTGTCAGGCGGCCTCTCCTCTGCAACGAGAACCTGCAATTGAGGCAATGCCCCGTGGCACGAGGCCCTGGGAGATCGTCCACGCTGACTTTGGCTCAACATCAGTGGGCACTCACTTCCTGGTGATAGTCGATGAACACTCGAGATACCCGGAGGTTGAGTTTGTCGAATCGGTGGCTTTTGTGCATGTGGTGGTGGCCATGGAGAAGATATTTGCGGCCCATGGTTTCCCCCACACTCTATGCTCTGATAACGGATCGCCCTTCCAAAGTGAGCGGTTCTCCGAGTTGATGGAGAGCTGCGGGATACAACACAGGAAGATCTCCCCCCTGTGGCCCCGTGCAAACGGGGACGCCGAGAGACTGATGAGGACCCTGAATAAAACGTTCCGAATTGCTCAGGGGCAGGGGCAATCCTTACAACGCGCCCTCTATCAGTTTCTGCGGGTGTACCGCACCACCCCACATGCCGCCACGGGAGTGGCACCCGCCGAGGCGTTATTCAAGAGGTGCCCCAGGGGACTGCTGCCGGAAGTGGGGGAGAAAGAACCAGGGGTCATCGATAGTCCGCGGGTGGAGGCTGAAAGACGAGTCCGAACGGAACAGGAGAACCTGCGCAGGGGTCTCCGACCTCAAAGACTTGAACCGGGAGATGAGGTCCTGATCCGTAATCGACACCCTCACGGGAAGCTATCGCTCCCCTATGAACCGGAGCCTTTGGATGTGGTGGCAGTGAAAGGATCCATGGTGACGGCCTCGGATGGACGGTCGGCTGTCACCCGAAACGTGAGTTTCTTCAAGAAACTGGGTGATTCACGAACTGAGACCCCACCCGAACCTGATCCACCAGACATGCCTGCTGACGGAGGTCTCTGGGGCGAAGGACCCGAATCCCCAGTCCGGGGAGACGCGGCGGAAGGACGTCACGTGCCGGAGGTAGGCCGGAGGTACTCCCAGAGGGCTGGGCGAGGGAAACCTGCCTACCTCAGCGAATATGTTGTGGGACGTTTGATTAGTGAACTGGGGTGATAAGATCTGGGTGGATGACATTAAAGGGGTTTTTGTTTTGGGTGTGCAGTAGTGTTTATGTTAGATGTGTGGCTTTCCTGGTTAATAAAGTTACTGTTAATCTATGTTCGTGTTCCTCCCGGAAAAGGAGGAGTGTGGCGCTGCCCGATGATGGGCCTACGCGGCGGCGTGACGTTTCACGCCGCCGCGCTAAATATAAATAAAGGGGGCATTCCCGGCCGCATCAGAGCGACCGGGAAGCCCGAACACGGAGGACTGGTGTCTGTTGACTCCTTCATGTGTCGGGGGGCTTGCGGCATCGCGTGGGGGCTCCGACCCGCCCCCAACAGGCTCTAGGTGCTTTACTCTCAGAAACCGAGAAGAGGCGTTAACCGGCATGGAACCGACAGGTGGCGACCCAGAGGTGTGCTGCAGAGGTACCAACCTTAGTTGACAGCTCCCGAACGGGACGCCATATTGGCGAAGCGTGTCCAAAACGCGAGGCACACAAGAGAGGGCCATGGGAGCTCATGAGCGGAGGTAAAATCAGTGCCCCGGGGCAGTCTTGGAGGGCTTGTGAGACTGTGTGCTAGGTAGAGCAGCGGCAGGGGGCAGACCGCACCTCACCGTTCATCCCAGAGTGCACAGGCAAGTGAGACACCAACGGCAGTCGTGGCCCTGCTCCTTCGGTGCCTGATCACCCCACCAGCAGAGATTTGAGGGTGCTCTACCCAACCTGACTTAGTTAATTCTCCGGGAACCAGCTGAGCAGGCTGATCTGGCCAACCACTTGGCAGGCCAGGTGGTGACCATGGGAGGTGTATGCCCCGCCTCCACGGGGCTGACAATTCCTCAGGTTCTACAAAAAACAAGGCCAACTCGACACAAAGAGCCTTGATTCAGGGCTCGGGCCAAGTGATGTCCTCGTCACTACGAAAAGATTCAGGACCCAGCCTATGTGGTGGTAGGGTCAGAGGGCGATGCTCTGGAAGCAATTTGTGCAGAACTATCCATGCTCAGAGAGTCCCTGACCCCCCCCCCCCACCCCGCAAGCGAAATACAAAAACGGCAAGAACTACATGAAATTTGTGGAAACAAATCCTTCCGCTCACAATCCCCCACCTGGTCCATTCTTGGCTATTAGAACTTTTGCATCTTGTGCCCGATTTATGCATTATTTCATCAAAAGACATTCAAAGTTTGGAATTACTGAGCTATGATAGTCTTCTTAACTGATCATTAGTATCATTCATTTCTCCTGTGGTGTTAGAACGCATCTGTAGAAATGCTGAGGCACTCCTTCGTTTAGGCTTTGAAATTCTGATGTTCCAGCCCTTGTCTCAAAAGGTCTCATTTATTCCTTTCACTCAATCTGCTAGTACGGGCAAGACGGTGGGGCCATCCGTCATAGCTCCCAACCTTTTTTGTCAGCATGGCGGGTGAAAACACCCGATTTTCTTTTTGGCGGGTGAGAGGCCCATAGAAGTGAATGGGCGTACGAAGGACTTGGCGGGTGATTCATCTGCTTTCAAGGCGGGTGACACCCGCCAAAAGCGGGTGAGTTGAGAGCTATGCATCCGCAGAGAGACAGGTGCCCCTGGGGCAGCAAGGAAAGTGGATACATGTAGGTCAACAAGCATGCTGACCAGCTCTGCGGTGACAGACCCCACCTCCCTCTTGACTTGGAATTCTATGGGTCATAATTCCTTTTTAAATAACTTGGAATCTCTTGCAATGTTGATGAATGTGCAATGTTTTTGTTTACAAGAGACATGGCTTAATTCATCCTTCGATCTGGACGGCTACACAACACTGTTCCATCCCTCTTTGCCCCCAGTCTGTGGTCACCCTAAAGGTGGGCTGTGGATTGGCACCAAGGCCACTTACAACTTAAGTGAATATTCAGTATGAAGGCCACATTGTAACTTCCTGGCGGGCCGCATTAATAACCTCTGGCCAGGTCAAGATTCCTCTCTGGTCGCCACTTTAAATGATTCCCCAGGAGGTGACCTGACGGCAGAATTAATATCAGTGGTTGTGCAAACCTGTAGATCTTGGCTGATGCACTCCCCCAAGGGATCGATTGTGCTGACTGGCGACTTCAATGCTGATTGCAGATTAAAACCCCAACACAAGGCCGGAGAGGGAAGGATAAGCAGCCCAAGGAATAGGTCGATGGCATGGAGGGATGCCCTGGCGGATTTCGAACTCACACCTATGGAAGACAAAGGGGGAAAAATCCAGTACACCTGGTCTAACGGCCAGTTCAGCAGTTATATCTATTTCATCTTTATAAATCCACCAAAAACCAGACTTATGTCGGAGCTTCAATGTGGGGACTCAGCAGCTAGCGACCATCTGATGTTAACAATGATTAGCACGGCCCTAAAAGTGCCACCTAAGGCCAGGCTACTCTATAACCCCACAGTGAACCTCCAAGGGAACAGGCTACACTGGTCCGTGGGGAACATGGATACATTTAACAGGCTACTGAGCCATTGTGGGCTCGTCCAGGGGGAAATTCTGAGGAGATGTAATGGCGACTTGGCGAAGTTGCAGTCCCTTTTTGGTCCAACAGACGCAGGCATGTGCTTAAGAGCAACCAACCCACCAAGCCTGGGGTAACCTTTGATTACGCCATCGTGAAAATGAGAAAAGAGCTGAATGCACAGCTGAGGAAAATCAAGCGCAACCACATTTCAACAGGAAGTGAGAATCTTCAGCACAGTCAGTCAGGTTGAGGTACAGGTCCTGGTTGAGAGGGCACAGATCTTCAGCCAACAGTGCAGGCTGGAAATGTATCGACCGCTTGATTAAGACCCACGATTCCAAAACAATTTGGCACCTCATTCGTAGTCATAGGGTGGGAAAGAGGGATAGGGAGGTTACTGCTATATCAGAAGTGCAATGGGGACAGCAGATTGAGACGCTGTTCGGGGGATCGGAGGAACATTGTGGGGCAGAAGAATAAAGGTCTATGCATGACACTGAGGTTAGTGCCCACATTCGAGAGGCCGATCTGACGGTCAACATCATGAAGTCGAAGGCCCATGGACACGGGCACCTGATGGTCTCTGTAATTTAGTCCTGAAGGGTGATCCACCATGGTGGCCCTCTCTCCTTCACCAATTGCTCCTCCAGATTTGTGAAATGGGGTTAGTCCCCCATTCTTGGAAACAATCCATTTTAATCCCCATCCACAAGAAGGGACTATGCACCAAGCCAGCAAACTATAGACTTCTGGCTATGCTGAATTGCAGCTCAAAGATATTTGCCAACATACTTCTAGAGCTGCTCTCCAAATGGGTCATAGAAAGAGGATTATTGAATTTTCAACAAACAGGTTTTAGGATAGGATTTGAGACCCGGCACTCAATATGGACTCTGCTGACCTTGATCTCTGACTCTCAACGTTATGCAGGAACTACACTATAAATATGCTTCATTGATTACCCAGCGGCATTCCACAGTGTTATCAGAACAAAACTTTGGGAAAAGTTGACATGCTGGGGTATAGATCTGTCACTTCTATATTTCATAAAGGCGCTCTACACCAAGACACAGGTCAGAGTAAGACTGTCTCAAGAGGCAGAATTTTCGACCCCCTTGTTACCTCGCGGGGGATGAAACAGTGGTGCCTGCTGGCCCCCTTGCTCTTCAAACTTTATATCTCACAGCTACCTCTGGAATTGAAGCCAGTTAATAACCATCTCCTTCGTTTTGGCGGGGAACTGGTCCCCTGCTTAACATATGCAGATGACCCGGTGATCTTAGGCCGTACACCAGTAGGCCTGCAGTGTTCGCTCGAAGCCCTATTTGCGTTCTCCAAAGATCATTGTTTTAACCTAATGAATCAAAGACCAAAATAATTGCCTTTGGGCATGGGGCCTATGGCGCCCCGTCTTTTGTTTGGACTCGAGAGGACATCAAGTTAGAACAGATTCATGAATACAAATATATGGGGGTCACCATTGGGGCCTCTCTGTCAGACTCTCAGCTGGCAGAGAGGATATCACATAGGGCCTGACACAAGTGGCTCTCACTGAAAATAATAATTGAAAATCATGGGGGACGATCAATAGAAGCAAACATCAATGCTTATAAAGGTTCAATCATCCCGGGCATACTTTATGCACTGGAAGTGTTCCCACATTCCCTCAGAGATCAGTGGTGTGGCTCCCCAAGATGGAAGTAAGAATCCTCCGTTCATTGCTGGCCCTTCTAGCCTGCCTCCCTGTTGAGACCATGAGATTGGAGTTGGGAGTCTCGTCCTTGCTCTCTCTCTGGGAGATCGCAGTCTGTAAATTGTGGGCCAAAAATACACTACGACCATGGAGATGACACTCTGGCACCCCTCCACTCCAATAGATTCTCTAGGAGTATATGGTTTAGGACCCTAGAGGCAACAGTAAAGTCCCATCTAGTTGAGATAGGTGTACATAGAGTCCCAACATCATGGCTAGATTTTAATTTAGCGACAATAGAAGAGAAATCAAAGTGCCAAGACGCTGGGGAGGCCCTGCATTACTTTGCCAAACCTTCTACGTTTGGTTTCTTTTCGCAACAGAATTTCTCCCCTGGGCTCCCAGAGGTCCTACGTGACAAAGATCCATGCACCGGCACTGACAAGGTTTATATTATCACTGCGACTGTCCACACTCCCTGACTGGGAAATCAAAGGGGCTTGGGTTGGGGTCCCTAGGGGGGAGGGATTGTGCAGACTTTGCCATAAATGTGTGGAGACGCCAAGACACATCCTGACACAATGCATAGCGCTTACTTTAGAGCACAATAGAGCCTACAGTAATTTTACCACTCATGAGTCAGAAAAATTCTGGGGTGCAATTTATGGTGCAGAGTCCTGAGTAATCACGGTGGCACCCTATCATGTATGCCAACTAGTGGTTGGGAAATTGTCCATCGAATACTAAGGGCTTAGACGCAGGATCCGGAGTGTCCTGGACCAATTCTACATTGAGATGAAGGTCAATGGTGGTGGGCGTGGGAAACATATACTTATTCAACTTGCTACATTTGGAGGAATTGTTTAAATACAGGGTCCTTTTTACAAAAGGTTTAATTGAATGTGTTGTATAATGAAATGCTATTTTAACTAACATTTGCCATTGTGAAAACCTCGTTTTAATATGTTTTAAGAAGTGACTACTCAAAATGTGTGTTTGGGGAATTCGTTTTAATTATGTCCTGCAAATGCATTGCGTTGTCTTCTGTTTGAGTGAAATAGCTGCATGTGCCATGAAACACAATTACTAAAAATGCCTACTCCTTAGAAGCTAGCAAGGCACATTGCATGTGTAAGGCAATGAGACAACGTGCACCTTTGCATCTTTTTACGGGTCGGGGTTCCATGAGCGCTTCGAAGTCTGATATGCTGAAAAATATTGTGCTGATTCTTCGTTTCTTGAATACCTGTTTTTTCCCTTTTTAAAGACGAAAGGAGCTCATGACCACCCAAAACCAGAAACTAAATTAGAATCGGAGACTAGGACGCCTGGCCATAAAGAAAGGACTGCTACTATCTCCCCAACCCTGGGGCTGAAACACAGCATGGAGATTGAGGTAAATTGTGGTAACAAGAGGTACTAATTAGGACTACTAGATTGCGCTGTTTAGGGCGCCATTTTGCACATGTAAAGGTTGCTAAAGATAAATGCAACTCCTCAGAAGTTTAATAAGCACAGAGCATGTCGGCAAATGTATCCAAACTCATTAAGATATCATAGATGTGTTGTTCGCTTGTGCTTATTTTTCAATACTTTTGGGAAGCACGGGAAGATGATTTGCATTTAAATTGGTGCAAACCGCGTCACCCAGCTGTCATCATATTTTACAATGGTGTCCACAATATATGCCAGAATATCCTTGTAAAGCAATTTTCAATGCTTCCTGTGCCCGAATGTTTGCAGTATTCCCACTCCAAAAACACGTTCATTATGATGCCCACAATATATTCCAGCACCTTGACTGTAAAGAAGATGTTCATGGTGGATCCAACCAAACACGTTCGTGCCTCCAGCGGGACCTATCTACCCAGCCAAATAAACACACACCCATGCAGAGTTGCACTCGAACACAAACATGCACTCAGTCACTCAACACAAACTCACCCACAGGAGGGCACACTCATTGGGAAAAAACCTGTGTCTTTCCATACTTTCTCTGCGGCCTGCGGCTCTAGCAGCATCCGGAAGGCAATGTCAGTGGTGATGGAGAAACACGTGTTGGGCCGGATGTCAGGAACCTGGTTGCCAATCAATCTGCCACTGCAGGTGAGTATGGTGCCTGCATAGCACACCCCTCATCCTAAGCAGTATGTCTTTTTTTCACCATGCTTTCACTGCCATTAGTGGGCAATGAGGTTTACCCTAGCATGGTGGAGGAGCGCAAGGGGGTTGGCATTCCCCTGCCACTCATGGCTCCTCCATTGTTCTATACACAGTGCTCAAAGAGATGGGTGCTCCGTACCTGTGGGTACTTTGGGAAGGGGCCCTACGCAAGGGACACCACTGCAGGCTATGCACCATGCCCATTTCCCAATGGACCCACTGGGTTCTGCAGGAAGGAGCATTTTGCTTGAGACATGATGAAATCCATGCCCAGTGGCAGTGCCCCATAGCATAGACTATTCCTTGGGTACTGTGGACATAACACAAAACAAATAAGGTGACTTGGCCTTATTAAAACTGGCGCTTCTCAGTTAGCCCCCAATCCAAGGGGCTGAAAGCTTCAAACAAATCTCAAAACAAATTTTCTTCAGTAGTACATTTTTCTAAACAAATATTGAATCGATGTAAGTATAACAAGAAATGTTTTATTCACATTCCTGTTATGTATTCTCAAAGTAGCGCTTATTTTCAATATTTAAAGTTGAGCGATCATCTCAGTCTGCCTTGAATGTACATTTGCCAATGCATTTCGGAAAAAAACCTTCATCAGGGCTCTACAAGGGCAATATCTTGCTCAATACGGCTATCATTGTTTAGATGTGATGTACAATATATACAAAACAAGCATGGATAACAGATAATATCATGTTCAAAATATAATGCAGCACATACCATTCATTGTTGTAACAATCATTTCATCCCAAAATGGAGAAAAGAGACAAAACAAAAGGTCCATTTTAGTCCAAATGCATTGGAGTCTGTGATATATGCGTATTTAAACCTGGTACTTGGGCTCGTCCTACCTGATTATGTATAATTCTCATATTCGAATGCGTGTAAGAATGCATGAAGCAATGCTGCCCCTGCCAGGAAACAAACACACACACTCAGCTCATATCACTCTCTAAATCTAATACATTTCAGAAGCTTACACAAGAGCGCCAGCTCTCACCTCTTGTCTGTGTTGTCATCCAGCTGCTACTGTGCGGGACGCGTGCTCGTGCAGGCTGGAAGCCTATTTTATGCATCGCCATGGAGACGGTGCGCAGTGCTGTGGTCCAGCCCACTTTCTGGTGTATGCGCCGAGTCTTGCTATTTGAGTGATGCGTGTTATATAAAGTAAAATGGTCCTGTGCGTCTCACATCTGCCATTTTGGTGGCCTCGCTGCGTGTGACCCTGCAAGGAAAGTTTGGGTGGGCTGTTAATGTGAGGGAGAGGCAAGGTGCTGATGCTTGCAGGTCTTAAGTTCCAGAATCCTAAGTGTCACTGGGATTCTAAGTCGGTAGAGGGCGAGAAACCTTAGTGTGTGTTCCTCAGAAAGTGAAAGGTCAAGGTTAATCAGTTGCAATTAGCACTGTCCTAGTTAGATGCTGGTGGGAAGTGGGTGTGGGAATAGAGTGTGAAAGCAATAGAGAAGTAAGTGGTGGTGTTGCTCAGTTGGGGAGACATGGAGATGAGAGTTGGTTAGAGGGGTGGAGTTAGGAAAGTTAAATGAAGAGCCTTTTCGATTCAAGTCCTCTGGTCTGGTTTGGTTGAAGTGTTTAAGTATTGTCTCTATTAACAATAGGCTCTTTCTGTTCCTGTTCAGTATGAAAGGTGAGCGGAGGCCAACGCGAATAAATCTAGTATGCAGGGACCATGCAGTCAGGGCATGGCCTCAGACAAAGATCTGTGTGCACTACCCAAAGAGCACAGCAGTGGACTAGGTTCAGTTGGCTCTATTAACAGATACACTGCACTGGCACTGCCAAAGCTGCTGGTCCTACCCTATAGGTAGTACACGAGGACAAACGCCACTGAGACATGGTGACTGACCTATGCACAATACCTATAAGGTATGGTCATGCCGTACCGTATGGGTACTGTGAGCACTGCCAAAGCTGCTGGTCCTACCCTATAGGTAGTACACGAGGACAAACACCACTGAGACATGGTGACTGACCTATGCACAATACCTATAAGGTATGGTCATGCCGTACCGTATGGGTACTGTAAGCAGGAGGGTCATCGCATAAAGGCAATGGCAGCAGGGTACCATGTGCACAATACCTACAGGCCATGGCCAAAAACCCTACCCTTTGAGTACTGTAGGAAAGGGCACATCCCTTGTCACATGGCTTCAGGCCTTTCCTTGCTGCTGATATGGGGGCATGAGCAATATGCCTGGGCATGGCTGTACGCTATGTATTTGTACCATACTCACTGGGAACGGTACAAGTGCATGATCTGGTGCCTTGGACACTGTGCACAAGACACTCAGGAATTGTCCAGGGCCCCACTCTCTCAGTGCCACAATCCTAATGCTTATCTAATGGTTAGATTAAGGGGCAAATGGGCCTCATGGGCATCCTTTAATGCCGCCATTGAGAGGCATATCGCATACGTTGGTACATGCTTTAAATATGAGGTAATGACTTTGTGAAACCCACACTAGGCCAACCAAACAGCAAAAACCTCAAATTAATCCATACCAATTTCTGCTTTCGTAACTATATCTGCAAAGCCATAAACTCATTAGAATATTTGAGGGCACATGGGCTAATCCTCATAGTGATATAACCTGCTCAGTGGTACAGGCAATAGCTGATTGTAGTGCTGGGATGTGTCATTCTATGTGGCCCTCTAGGTCACAGTTGTGCCGGTGAGAGAGCAAACTGTTTGGAGCCTGTTTGGATGCATGTAATTCCAGTAGCTATGTTGTCCACACCCATAATCTTTGGCTTTGGAGCCACTCAGACGCGTTTCTTGGGGGGGATTTAAGGGGCTATAGTCTTGGGTCTTTTGGTTCTAGCCCTGGATTGAAGCTCAGGGGCTACGACCAAAAGGATAGCTAGCCCCGAGTCCCGAAAGGTACGACATTAGCATGGGCATGGATCTTTTCCAGACCTAGCAACACCCCTGCCCGGCCACTGGCATAATCAACTAGAGGCCCTTGATCATAATCAACTGTAGGCCTCCGACTGCTGTGCCTGAAGTACAATGCGGAAGCGAAAATGCTCAGTGGTATTTATTACAGCCTCAACATATAACATGAATATAAAATAATATTGCAAAGTGTGTTTGAGAAAAGGTTCTGGAAAGAGCTCTAGGATTCCAGTGTTAAAAAAAGGATCACTAGTTGAGTACTTGGCAATAATATGTAACATTGGTTTTGAGAGTTACCTGAACGTTCCCTGCTCAAAGTTCACGAAATCGCTGATAACTAAAATAAGACTAGCCATCTTACTGCTGTTTAGCCTTACAACCCGATGGAAAGGAGCTAATTCTGCCTCAGGCAAATGTAGACATGGTAAAACCTGGGACGAAGATATCCCTCATTCTTATTTTTTTTGCCGGTTGTATGGAAGACCCAGGATTCAGTATTTGAGACAACTGCTTAATTATTAAGCAAAACTGTATTAGCAAAACTAAGGATAGAGTATGCTAGCTCACAAGTGATGTATTTGCACAGAGTGCAAAACTCAATTTACTTAAGAAAGCTTGGCGGATCAGGTTGGACTTTCTTTCCTGTGAGACTGTATAATCTGAATGCTTGACTACTTTTTAAATTGATTATTATTTTCTGATTGGTCCCAGTGAATTGGACTATGATAAAATCACTTTTATTTATTTTTTAAAACTTTTGTTTATTGGCAGAAAGTTAAGACAGGCACAACACAGATTACAAAGCAACAATCGATCAATATCGCATCACAAAAGGCAGCACTGCATGTCTGGACACAACCTCTCAGGAAGGGGATGATTAGTGTCTTGGAGTGGCGCAAACAGAAACACAAATAAGGAGAGTTACAATGTTCATGGCGTGGTGAGCCGTACTAGCGGGGGGGGTAGAACTCCACTCCACTTCGTCTCTACTGTTCAGGTAGCTGCAGAATGCTGACCACACGTTATTGGGGTGTGATGAGAGTGGCAGGGATCCAATGTATTCCTCTTCGCACATTTGTATCCAGGTAAGGGCTTTGAGCCACATCATAAGAGTGGGAGAGTTGTGGAGCTTCCAACTTTGCAATATACATCTTTTAGCAACAATGGCGCTCACATTTAAGCATTTAGACTTTTTCCTTACATTTTCCCCATCCCAGATACCAAACAACAGGGCAAGTGGGTCCATATCCATCGGGGAACCGATTATTTCAGAGAGCGCCTCTGACAAAGCCACCCAGAATGTGTTGATTGCAGGGCAGGACCAGAACATGTGTATGTGATCTGCCTCGGAAGATTTGCATTTGGGGCATGTATGAGTCGGGGTACCTGTGAATTTCGCCACTCTATACGGTGTGTAGTAGAGCCAGTTGAGGAGTTTGAATTGTATGCAGCGGAATCTGGCGCTAAGGGAGACCATGCGCGTGTGTGCGCACATTTTACCCCACAGTTCATCTGTTATTTCCGTTTCAAGCTCCCTAGCCCATGCTTCACGTGGTTTGAGGGACCCATCCACTGCTTTTTCCAGCTGCATTTTGTACAAATTGGATATTATACCCTTGGAGCCCGCAGAGTTTGCTATATATCGGAGTTCGGGTGATTATAAAATCACTTTTAAAATGTTGTAACATGTTGTATTGGTTGTTCCCCATTGCAAAATTACCTTTAAATTAGTGCCATTGTTTTTATGGTGTTTGAATTTTTGAACATCGCGCAACTTTTATGGCTATTACGAAAAATAGGTTTTATGAATGAATGAAATTGAGGTGATATAATCTTCTTTTGATCTAGAAGAGTTACAGCGATGTCGGCAGAGCAAAGTCCATCTCTCATTTGCAGGCTTAGGATCCTTAGAAACTGGAGAAGCAGCACCCTCTGAAGAAGGGGCCTTCAGACCCATATCTTTTGAAACTGAAAAACTGATGAAATTCCGAACTTCATCTGGGTTAGAGAATTCCCTGGGTCGGCCATTTGAAATTGTGATAATCAACATGGCATGATCCAGGAGAAAAGAACTCAAACCCATTTTATGAATCTCTGGCCTTAAATTCAAAAATATCTTCCATGTAGCCAGTGTCCATTCAAGGAAATCTGGAAAGATATATATCGTGTTCCTTTCAAGCTGGACTGGAGCCATACACTTGGCTAGATTCAAAATCTGTCTCACATCCTGAAATCTGAGGGTGCAGACAATCATAAGCCTTGGCAAGCCTTTCATGTTGACTCTCGTACTCTAAAGCAAGAGAAGTTCCATGTGATAATATCCCCGCAAAAATATCGCCATACAAAAATGTCGCCATATTTTTGCGGCGATATTACCCCAAGGAACCTGCGGGGGACACCCCCGCAATCCCCATATATTTTGAAAGGGAGCGGGGGACACCCCCGCAACCCCTCCCACCCATTTACCCCATAAATTATCCCCATCAAAAATATCGCCTATGGCTGTTCCTGATGTGGTGCAGCATTACATACACAGGATCAGATCACTCGGATTTCTCCGGAATACTAAAAAAAGCAAACATTTCCGATTCAATTTCTGTCTTCTAAGTTATTACATGACTCCTCAAGCTCGTTCAGTCTAGAATGTAGATGCTCCAAACACTCCCCAAGGAAGGGATTTTGCTTCCAGCTTCTTCCAGTCTCCCTATTAACTGTTTAATTTCAGTCTGTAACATTTTAAACTTATCCTGCATGGCTTCCGTCTTCTTGTCCGCAATGGAAAGTATAAGATCTTTGGATGCCAGTTCTTGCAGCATGGTGACAGTGTCCTGAATAGTACCCATCTCCAGCAGTACACCAGATTCTAACGCTTGTTTAGAGCAGCCCGGATTCACCCACTGACTCACATGGATTTTTTCCATGTCTTGTTGTTGAGCTAGAGAGTGGATGGAAAGGCAAGAAGAATGTTCCTTTATTGACTTTGTATGGGCATTCTCAGCATTCTGGTTTTCAGACGTAAGCATGGCAAACTATTTAGTGACCCAATGAGAACTGTAATGCAAGTTACACTCGTACATAATGATCAATAGTGCCTTTCCTTGACCTTGATAGAGTGTGAAATTACGTAAACTCTGTTTGTATAAATCCAACCAGACCATCTGTGGCTCTATGAGGCTGCTTGATTACACAATGTTGGTGTTTCCATCGTTTAGCATTGCTGTATAATGCCTTTCTCAATTTGGTATAGTCTACTGTTCTTTTAAAAGGAGTACTTAATTATCCATAAGGCCTTACCTACAAAATGGCTGTTTACATATGGCAAGACTTTTGTGAAATACTAGTGGTGTGCTGTCAAGTAGCACTGATTTGTCCACAAAGCAGGGAATTGCATGGTATTCCAAATGTGGGGGCTTACAGGTCCCACTGTCAAACATCTGGTCAAATCACTAAGTAAGATATTGAACAATCATGGAGTCAAAGGGCAGTACTGATATGATCCCATGGAGTCACAGTGTCATCCCCATCTAATCAGTATTTTAGTTTCTTGGTGAATCTGCTTCGGCACGTGTGAATGCCCCATCACCACAGTCAAGAGTTTTGCCTTTAATATGCTTTTGTCTGCCATACCAAATACCTGCAAGCATTTGGGAAAGGCAGCATAAATGCTCTGATAAGGTACTGGAAATCGTTATTGTACAAAGTCCCTTTCTTCCTCGCCACTGTCCTTAATAGTTGAGGGTGACCCACTGCAAATTATATGTACAATACCTAGGCCGCGCCTTGTATGAAAAAAGTCCACACCCATCTGGGGGTGAAGTGGACAAGATGTCTTTAAAGAGTAAGAGTAGGATTCAGTATAATTAATATTTCTGGTAAGTAATCAGGTAATTACCAGTTTGTCCCCATCATCGTCAGTAATCAACACATAAGGTCATAACAATCAGTCCCAAAATACGAATGTTTGTGACATATATCATAATGAAGTAAAATATGATGCTAATCTGATGTTTTTCTCAGGAAACTCGATGTCAGAATCAGGGTGATATTGTGGCTCAGACAGCTGCACCAAAATAGACGAAATGTAATTTACAATGTGAAAGTAACGTGGATGGAGTGCTACTCTACAGATTTCAGCAATGGATACACCCCAGAATTCCGCCTCAGAGGCCATCATTCCTCTAGTAGATCAACTGTGAACACCAGGAGGAAGACTCTTTAACTTCTTTTCATAAGCCATAGAAAAAGTCAAACAACTCCGACAGAACAGAGTCAGGGTGCAAAGGGTCATATAACACAAACATGGATGGGAAGTGGATACCAGATAAAGTTGATCAACTCTATCTGTATCTAATTGCATCTTTGCGTCAATTGCAAATTCTGGAGTGCTAACCTGACGGAGAGCGGGTAGAACAATGTCCTAATGTAGATGTAGGTCCTTGGACTGAGATGAAGGTAAGCCAAAAAGGTCAAGCCTGTGTAGGAGGAAGCATAAGTGTTCTCTACTTAACGAAGCTCCCAGATATCCCAAATGCCTAGCCTATCGCATGGCAATTTAAGAATAGGAACTTAAATGAGAAAACCTTCAAGAGGGCCTCCAGCAGATGCTCTAGAGGATCAGATGGCATGGGCCATCCTGAGTTTTAAAGGATATCACGAGGTAAAAGGAGAAAAACCTTCAAGCACAGAAAATATCAAAACTCTTAAAATGTTTGATGACAGTTCTTAATTGGAAGAATACTTTTCCAAGTTTTCCTGAAAACCCTGCAAGCAGCAAGTTGCATAATTAAGGAAGAAAAAGCAATTCCTGGCAAGAAAGACTCCTGAAGAAAATATCAGATCCGGAGGTTGTCAAAGGAGAGGACCGATGCTTTAATATTTTAGCTACAAGAAGCTAATCTACCTCAGTGTCTTGGGTTATGTCTTCATGGTAGACAGCCTCTGGAACTGTTGCCGTCCTAGGCAACTTGTATAGATATACATCTTACCTGTAGGCCTGTGTTTTAGATTCCAAGAAATCAAATGTTACTGCTTGAGATTTGACAGAGATCGGAAAGGCTAGAGGAGGGGAGAGAGGCACCAGAAGAAGCCAACCTGGAGCAGTTGTCAGCTGGAGGAGTCGAAAGAACCAATACTTCTTCTTCCAAGATGAGGTCACTAGGATCACAGAGATGTCCTTTTGCCTGCTCTTGAGAAGGGCTATGGGTAACAGGGAAAAGGAGGAAAGGCAAACATTATAACCCTAAGCCACTTGAGAGAGATGGAGTGCATCCCCCTTGGCTGGTGAGCTCTGATTTTGGCACAGTACAAGTGAAGAAGGATGTAGTGGATTGGCCCTCAGGGAAGTCAGGTGATGCCCTGGCAGGCCTCTGCACCATGGGGTTCTTTTTGTGAGGATACTTTGCATGTTTAAAATGTCAGTAGCGCGGACATGCAATGATGATGTGAAAAACCAAACAGGGCCCTTTTTACCTCACAGTGGCTGTGATATGCAGAGGTGTGTTCTTTCCTTGGTTTCATGGGCAGTGCAGGTGTTCCCTCCCATTGTGCAGGTGCTGGGGCTTCAATGAAGTCTATCTCACGAAGTGTGTGCAGACCTGCAAGGAATGGAGTTATCCTGGGATGGGTCTTAACCTGCTAAAGTGGTCAGTCTCTTTTTCAGATGCCCTGGGAGAAAGGGATACTTAGAAGGCACATTAGTAGGGTGACTGGGTAGAGGTCTCTGTGACCTAGAAGAGCAGGGTTACCTTATATATCATCTAGCACTGTCAGGGAAATGGGAATTGTAATATTTGCATGGAGCAAAATCGCTTGGCCTAATGCAGTTACTAGCATTACATAATTGGGTTCTATGTAAAATGCTGGTTTATTTTGTGCCGATGCCTGGCACATGCAAGAGCCAACCCCATGTGAAATACATGAACACATTGATTAGGTATCAAAACCTTTCTAAATGCTGCTATTTCACACGAGAATAAGCAGACTCGAGACAAAAGAAAATGCATATTTATTAAGTAAAATATGTGCAACATGCGATAAGCCCACCTGTCCCTCCCCCATTTGACTTCAGGTATGCTGAAGAGCAAGCAAATTGCGAACGTATTTGTGACATGCAGACAGTCTTTATTCCTTTGGTAAGGGAGACTGATGGTCCCTACTTGTGTGAACAGTGCAGTCCAGTACGATGTGGCATGACCATGATGGATCCCTGTACTGGGGTTCATTCAGATAGCTACCTCGCTGAGTACCTGAGTTCCTGTTCTAGATGAACAGTGCGTGGCAGTAGCAGAAGCATATGCAAATAAACAGAGAAAGTTACACTGAAGACCAAGCAGGTCATTGTAGTCCATTCCATTTGTTACTGATAGAACAAATGATACAGGAATAAGCTTCGATTTGCAGAACTGATAATTATAGGTTACTCCATGATACGGTAGACCTCCCTGATGTGCGATAGGATATTTCCAGTCATTGAAAGAATGGTCATTAGGGTGCATTGGTCTGGATTTGATATGGTAAAAAGCAAGACAGCTGAAACAGGCAGATTCCTGATTTTGGGCACCTGTAGCCATCCTAAGATGCCCTGGTTGGCAACCCTATAGATGCATTAGCTGTAACCATTGTGCCAATGCCATAGGAACCCTTAAGATAAGAAGATCAAATGTGTAGTAACTGCTTATCTTACTCATAGATGCAGCACCTGAAACATGTCACTCTGCTCATGCAATGGCCAAAGTTTGCAGTGTTACAGATGGCCTCAAGAACACACCAACTCTTGAAAGATTTTGAGTTTACCAACAAAAAAATAATAATCGTAAAGAGGCTCGGTAAGGCTATCCCTCTGTATATCGTTTAGTGTGGCCCATACCCTCCCTAGCCCAGGCTTCCCTCAACCCCACGATGGTTTCTAGAGATCGATAATCCCTACTGACTAAAATTCTGCCTGGCTGGTGGTGATGGCCTAAGTGAAAACTCCCTTTCTAACTATCTCCCTCTTGAAATAGTGTAGGCAGTCCCCAACCTAGATCACCAATGCATTGTAACATAAAGATAGGTGCCCTCCAGACACTCATACCCCACTTGGTCCTTACTCTTGATGCCCTTCTACTTCTTGCCTTGGTGTATTGTCCTTCCTCTCCATTCCGTCTACTCTCCTTCCTTTCAACTTCTAACTTTCCTCAGCCCCTCCCTCTCCCACTCTTCCCGTCTGTCCCTTCGATGTCTACTACTACTCTCCTCCACTCTCTGCCACTACCCTCCCTTCACTGCACTACTACTACTCTCCCCTCTCAACAATACTACACTCCCCTCTCCACACTACTACTACTCTCCCCTTTCTACACTACAACTACTACTCTCCCCTCTCCACACTACCACTCCCCTATACCCACGACTGCTGCCACTCCCTGCACTACTACTACTCTCCCCACACTATTACTCTCCACACTTCTACTACACCCCACCTACACCTTCTCCCACAGTCACACTCTCACAGTCATCTTCTTATTTACTTCATCCTCTCCCTCTATTAGTCCCACTCACACGCCTTGCACACACACTAAAACCCAAGTATTACTTACTCCTACCAACTAATAGCTCACGTTGCACACACCTTCAGTAATCCAACTCCATGCTCCTCTACACTTTCCTTCCTGTGCCTGGTCTACTGGTCCTTCTTCACCTCCCTTGACCTCACCTGAATAACCTACACCTTCCTGTTTCCTATGCCCCCTTTATCCTTCCCCTTCCCGCACCATTGGCTCGCTCCCTCAAATAGTTCCCCGGGGACGTATTACAGATGTTTAAATATATAAAAGGGGTCTTAAGCCCCACCCCTTTTCATAAACAGGGCTGCCAGTTCAAGGTAATGACGGGTAATCATAATCATTGTTTTAGTTCATGTGAGGCATGTTGGAAGTGTTTAAAATGCCGGTTTGGCTAGGGGACGACTCCTCGACCTTGTCCAGGTAACGGTATTGCCCTTGCAGGTTTCAGTGAGTGCGCCGCTCTTGCTGGAATTAAGAGAGGTCTGCTCTGCATACTCACCAACAGTTCACTTTCCTGTGTTGGGCCATCTTGCAGAGCGTGTTTGCTCTGCTGGGCTGGTGAACAGGTTGAAACACAGCAGCTCCTGCTTTCTCTTTCCCGGCAGGTTGCTCACCCGTTCTTACATTGCATGGCATGCTGGATATTGAAGTCCTATGGGACAGAAAAGAGGCTGGCCAGCAGGAAATACCCATATTGTTAGAATTATTTTGATCGTTGCATACATTTGATCGTATATCTCCTGTACTTGTTTACCTTCTTGCGGTTTTGCTCATTTTTGAAAATGCACTTTTAAACAATATCTACCCATGTCATATTATGTCCACATGCCCTTATGCTTATCTCCCAATCCAATTAGTTTGAATTCAAGAATATTATACGTAGTGGAACAGTTAATTGAAGTTGTTTGCACAAACTACAATTAGGTTTTCTTTCCTGTTCAACGCAATGTGTGTTCCGCGATCGAGTGAAACTGACTATGCAGAAGGCAACAGACTTCAGACAGGACCGAGGGAGCATTCAAGCTTGTTTTTACTGAAATATAATCTTACTGAGTACCAGCAGGTGGCATGTGAATGTAGGATTGTTGATTCATTTTTATGTTCGCCACGCAGCGTAAATGTTTGACACAGCTCCCCCATGAGTTGCCCTCCTCCTGCTCACCCACGCCCCCTGGGACCGGGCAAGGGGTGGTACCAGTGCTTTAAGTGGGGTAAAAAATTGAGGGGGGGCCCTCTTTTGGGGGCGTGGCTTCCATGTGGGCGTGGCCTAAAAGTGCACAAATCATAGTAAGGTGCGCAAACAAATATATAAATGTATTTGAGCATTTAAATATTTGTTTGCGTACTACTATGGTTTGTGATTTTTCAGGCCTTCTTTTATATAAATAGCAATGTTACATATTTCTATGTTTATACAAGGTGGCTTGTAAGTGCACAAACCATAGTAAGTTACGCACACTTGTGTGCTTACCTTACTATGGTTTGTGTACTTTTCAAGCTGCCTTTTAAAAACAGACATTTGTAACATATGTCTATGTTTATAAAAGACGGCTTGAAACGTAGCCATCTTTTATAAAGCGTTGAGGACGGACAAAACCTAAGGTGGCTTTGTCCGTCGACAAAGCTATATAAAAGATGCCTTGAATTGTGTACGATTCAAGCCGTCTGTTATAAACATAGAAATATGTCTACGTTTATAAAAGATGGCTTAAACGTACACAGTTGAAGGCATCTTTTATAAAGCCTTGCCAAAGCAGAAAGGCGCCTCGGGCTCAGTGATCTCTGCTTAGAGCAGAGGTCACAGAGCCCGAGGTGTCTTTCACCCTCTGCGAACCCGCGGGCTCCGTGATCTAATCTGCAGATTAGATCACGGAGCCCGCGGGTTCGCTGAGGGTCAGTGACCTGGCGAGGGAAAACTAAGGGACTCTAGCTTCCTCTGATGGCCCCTCAGATGAGGGGTCATCAGAGAAAGTTACAGTGACTGACGGAAGTGCCAGCCAGTCACAGCAACGCTGTGCCTGGCTGGCACTTCTGTCAGCTTGCCTGACGTTAAAGTGGCGGGCGCATCTCCCGTCGCGGCTGCGGCCGCGGCGGGATAATGCGTCCTGCCATGGCGTGGTGAGGACGGGGGGCCCCGGCAGGGCCCTGGCTCAGCCCCACTTTTTGGAGACTGCCGGGGCCCGGCCCCGGCAAGCCCCGGCCCACTTAAAGCACTGGGTGTTACCCATCCCAACACCACACGCGAACAGGTAAGCCTTGGGCGATCCTAGGGGAATTGGCCAAAAAGGCGCTGGCACAAAAAACAGCCAAATTGTGCAACAAGTGTTTGACTGATTTTGGCAACATCACATAAGTCACCATCAGGGACATCGAGGAGAGCCATGTCAATGACTTTATGGAGTGGGCTTTCAAACAGAACAAAAAGAAAGCATGGGCTGCATCCCATTTGGCAGCAATATCCTACTACACTAGATTAGCAGGGGCATTCGACCTCACCCACGGCGCTCTAACCAGGTATGCACTCTAAGGATGGTCACAAAAAAGACACCAGACGCCCCCGCAATTTTGCGAAATTAAAAATCCTGCTAGACACCCTCCCCACAGTATGCAACAATGCATACAAGACCTCCCTATTTAGAGCAGCCTTCACGCTCAACTACTTTGGGGCTTTCAGGATTTGCGAGATAGCCTCCAAAAACACAGTATCAGAGGAAGGGCTAGGTGTAGGCGACATCCACCTGGGGAAGGACTCTATGGCAGTAAAACTCAATAGATCCAAAACTGACCAACTAGGAAAAGGGAGGATTATCAACCTTTACTGCATTGAGGAAACAGAGTACTGCCCCATCTGCACCACAAGGGCTTTTCTGAGCAAACGCCCCGGCCGGGAGGGGGGGGGGTGCAACTGTTGACACACAAAAACAGGTCTGCTCTCAGTATATTTCAATTGAGGTTACTACTCAAAAAGACTATAATTGCAATAGGGTGGAACCCCGCTGAGTTTGGATCCCACTCCTTTAGGATAGGAGCAGCCACTTCAGCATGGATGGGGGGGTTGCAAGAAAACGCCATAAATGGGATTGGGAGCTGGAAATCAGGCACTTATAAAAGATATATTATGAAAGCCTTGATCTAATAGTCTTCGCCCTACCCTCTTCCCCCTTTCCCTGTGTGATCACAGGCAACCTCCCTTCAAAAACTTCATGGATCGTGGGCTACTCACTTATCACCAGGGCCAGCAGATGGCTGGAGGAAACCCAGGTCGGCATGCATTTTCAGGACACCCTCACTTACTGGTGGGGCAAGCCAGGCATGCGCTAGGGGGACCACCACTACAAATTGGCTGGCCTACTGGGGGCATGCTCCCCCCCGATTATCTCATCATCCACCTCAGGGGCAATGACTTGCCTCAACTGGGCAGGAAGCTCCGCCTGGCCCAAATCTGCACCTCTCTCAGATCCTTGGCTCACATGTTAAGACTACTAACAGAAGTGATGATGTCAGAAATCATCCCACGCCAGCATGGGCATGGCGCAGAGTGCAATAAAGCCATGGAAATATCCAGGCGCAAATTGAATAAGGCAGTGGCAAATTTCTGCCTATTTTCAGGCCTCAAATTCATAAAACATGGGATCTCGGTGCACAACCAGGCCATGTTCTGCAGTAATGGGATGCACCTGTCTTTGAAGGCATGGACATCTTCACCAGAAATATCGTCTGGACCCTGGCTGCCAGGGGCTGCACCTAAGTTATGTCTCCTATTTTGGGGGGACCTGGGGGCCACCGGTCAGCCCCCCCTCAGGGTGGCAGCGGGGCTCAACCTCAAACGGGCCCTACATGGGAGTAGGGCCCCCTGCTCACCTGATCCCTCTGTCCCCAAAATATATTCTTGTTATTCTCTTTATGATGTTGTTATGGTTGGTTTTCTTTTGCATCATGGCTGGTACTAAAATAAAGCTTGTGGCCAAAGATTTTCCAACTCACATCCTTGTTTCAGTCTCCTCATTCCTGACACTGTCATTACTGTCATTACTGTCATGTCATACTTGTCAGTCATGACACCTGTCGCCTGCATGCCACTCCCCGCACAAAAACACTTCCAGGCATATAAACCTGGGCCCTCCCGGATGGGTGGCTAGAGGGCCTAAACTGGGAGGTGGGGGTTTGTTTTGGGTCCGGTAGGGCCTTTTAGGTGCTGCCCTACTTTGCATGCATGTGTTTGGGCGGGCAGCTGGGTCCCCAGAACAACAAAAACACAAGTGGATCATGAGCAGAGAATAGTCCTGGTAATGCTCTAGAACCCACCTCCATGTACAATCCAATGAAAGCGCACAGGCGGGTCCAAACGCAAGTGGACCATGAGCAGGGTATGTTCCCAGTAAGGTTCTTAGTACCCACCCCCCTTGAAGATAAGACAATAAAAACATTAGGGGGGTTCAAAAAATACAAGTGGATCATTCTAAGTTATTACATGACTCCTCAAGCTCTTTCAGTCTAGAATGTAGATGCTCCAAACACTCCCCAAGGAAGGGATTTTGCTTTCAGCTTCTTCCAGTCTCCCTATTAACTGTTTCATTTCAGTCTGTAACATTTTAAACTCATCCTGCGTGGCTTCCGTCTTCTTGTCCGCAATGGAAAGTATAAGATCTTTGGATGCCAGTTCTTGCAGCATGGTGACAGTGTCCTGAATAGTACCCATCTCCAGCAGTACACCAGATTCTAACGCTTGTTTAGAGCAGCCCGGATTCACCCACTGACTCACATGGTTTTCGCCATGTCTTGTTGTGGAGCTAGAGAGTGGATGGAAAGGCAAGAAGAATGTTCCTTTATTGACTTTGTATGGGCATTCTCAGCATTCTGGTTTTCAGACGTAAGCATGGCAAACTATTTAGTGTCCCAATGAGAACTGTAATGCAAGTTACACTCGTACATAATGATCACTAGTGCCTTTCCTTCGAAGACCTTGATAGAGTGTGAAATTACGTAAACTCTGTTTGTATAAATCCAACCAGACCATCTGTGGCTCTATGAGGCTGCTTGATTACACAATGTTGGTGTTTCCATCGTTTAGCATTGCTGTATAATGCCTTTCTCAATTTGGTATAGTCTACTGTTCTTTTAAAAGGAGTACTTAATTATCCATAAGGCCTTACCTACAAAATGGCTGTTTAGATATGGCAAGACTTTTGTGAAATCCTAGTGGTATGCTGTCAAGTAGCACTGATTTGTCCACAAAGCAGGGAATGGCATGGTATTCCAAATGTGGGGGCTTACAGGTCCCACTGTCAAACATCTGGTCAAATCACTAAGTAAGATATTGAACAATCATGGAGTCAAAGGGCATTACTGATATGATCCCATGAAGTCACAGTGTCATCCCCATCTAATCAGTATTTTAGTTTCTTGGTGAATCTGCTTCGGCACGTGTGAATGCCCCATCACCACAGTCAAGAGTTTTGCCTTTAATATGCTTTTGTCCGCCATACCAAATACCTGCAAGCATTTGGGAAAGGCAGCATAAATGCTCTGATAAGGTACTGGAAATCGTTATTGTACAAAGTCCCTTTCTTCCTCGCCACTGTCCTTAATAGTTGAGGGTGACCCACTGCAAATTATACGTACAATACCTAGGCCGCGCCTTGTATGAAAAAAATCCACACCCATCTGGGGGTGAAGTGGACAAGATGTCTTTAAAGAGTAAGAGTAGAATTCAGTATAATTAATATTTCTGGTAAGTAATCAGGTAATTACCACTTTGTCCCCATCATCGTCAGTAATCAACACATAAGGTCATAACAATCAGTCCCAAAATACGAATGTTTGTGACATATATCATAATGAAGTAAAATATGATGCTAATCTGATGTTTTTCTCAGGAAACTCGATGTCAGAATCAGGGTGATATTGTGGCTCAGACAGCTGCACCAAAATAGACAAAATGTAATTTACAATGTGAAAGTAACGTGCATGGAGTAGTCCAAGTTGCCACTCTACAGATTTCAGCAATGGATACACCCCAGAATTCCGCCTCAGAGGCCATCATTCCTCTAGTAGATCAACTGTGAACACCAGGAGGAAGACTCTTTAACTTCTTTTCATAAGCCATAGAAAAAGTCAAACAACTCCGACAGAACAGAGTCAGGGTGCAAAGGGTCATATGACACAAACAGTGAATCCATAACATGGATGGGCAGTTGATACCAGATAAAGTTGATCAACTCTATCTGTATCTAATTGCATCTATGCGTCAATTGCAAATTCTGGAGTGCTAACCTGACGGAGAGCGGGTAGAACAATGTCCTAATGTAGATGTAGGTCCGTGGACTGAGATGAAGGCAAGCCAAAAAGGTCAAGCCTGTGTAGGAGGAAGCATAAATGTTCTCTACTTAACGAAGCTCCCAGCTATCCCAAATGCCTAGCCTATCGCATGGCAATTTAAGAATAGGAACTTAAATGAGAAAACATTCAAGAGGGCCTCCAGCAGATGCTCTAGAGGAGCAGATGGCATGGGCCATCCTGAGTTTTAAAGGATACCACGAGGTAAAAGGAGAAAAACCTTCAAGCACAGAAAATATCAAAACTCTTAAAATGTTTGATGACAGTTCTTAATTGGAAGAATACTTTTCCAAGTTTTCCTGAAAACCCTGCAAGCAGCAAGTTGCATAATTAAGGAAGAAAAAGCAATTCCTGGCAAGAAAGACTCCTGAAGAAAATATCAGATCCGGAGGTTGTCAAAGGAGAGGACTGATGCTTTAATATTTTAGCTACAAGAAGCTAATCTACCTCAGTGTCTTGGGTTATGTCTTCATGGTAGACAGCCTCTGGAACTGTTGCCGTCCTAGGCAACTTGTATAGATATACATCTTACCTGTAGGCCTGTGTTTTAGATTCCAAGAAATCAAATGTTACTGCTTGAGATTTGACAGAGACCGGAAAGGCTAGAGAAGGGGAGGGAGGCACCAGAAGAAGCCAACCTGGAGCAGTTGTCAGCTGGAGGAGTCGAAAGAACCAATACTTCTTCTTCCAAGATGAGGTCACTAGGATCACAGAGATGTCCTTTTGCCTGCTCTTGAGATGGGCTATGGGTAACAGGGAAAAGGAGGAAAGGCAAACATTATAACCGTAAGCCACTTGAGAGAGAGGGAGTGCATCCCCCTTGGCTGGTGAGCTCTGATCTTGGCACAGTACAAGTGAAGAAGGATGTAGTGGATTGGCCCTCAGAGAAGTCAGGTGATGCCCTGGCAGGCCTCTGCACCATGGGGTTCTTTTTGTGAGGATACTTTGCATGTTTAAAATGTCAGTAGCGCCGGCATGCAATGATGATGTGAAAAACCAAACGGGGCCCTTTTTACCTCACAGTGGCTGGGATATGCAGAGGTGTGTTCTTTCCTTGGTTTCATGGGCAGTCCAGGTGTTCCCTCCCATTGTGCAGGTGCTGGGGCTTGAATGAAGTCTATTTCACGAGGCGTGTGCAGACCTGCAAGGAATGGAGTTATCCTGGGATGGGTCTTAACCTGCTAAAGCGGTCAGTCTCTTTTTCAGATTCCCTGGGAGAAAGGGATACTTAGAAGGCACATTAGTAGGGCAACTGGGTAGAGGTCTCTGTGACCTAGAAGAGCAGGGTTACATTATATATCGTCTAGCACTGTCAGGGAAATGGGAACTGTAATATTTGCATGGAGCAAAATCGCTTGGCCTAATGCAGTTACTAGCATTACATAATTGGGTTCTATCTAAAATGCTGGTTTATTTTGTGCCAATGCCTGGCACATGCAAGAGCCAACCCCATGTGAAATACATGAACACATTGATTAGGTATCAAATCCTTTCTAAATGCTGCTATTTCACACGAGAATAAGGCAGACTCGAGACAAAAAAAGATGCATAAGACTATCTTATTTATTAAGTAAAATATGTGCAACATGCGATAAGCCCACCTGTCCCTCCCCCATTTGACTTCAGGTATGCTGAAGAGCAAGCAAATTGCGAACGTATTTGTGACATGCAGACAGTCTTTATTCCTTTGGTAAGGGAGACTGATGGTCCCTACTTGTGTGAACAGTGCAGTCCAGTACGATGTGGCATGACCATGATGGATCCCTGTACTGGGGTTCATTCAGATAGCTACCTCGCTGAGTACCTGAGTTCCTGTTCTAGATGAACAGTGCGTGGCAGTAGCAGAAGCATATGCAAATAAACAGAGAAAGTTACACTGAAGACCAAGCAGGCCATTGTAGTCCATTCCTTTTGTTACTGATAGAACAAATGATACAGGCATAAGCTTCGATTTGCAGAACTGATAATTATAGGTTACTCCATGATACGGTAGACCTCCCTATTGTGCGATGGGATATTTCCAGGCATTGAAAGAATGGTCATTAGGATGCATTGGTCTGGATTTGATATGGTAAAAAGCAAGACAGCTGAAACAGGCAGATTCCTGATTTTGGGCACCTGTAGCCATCCTAAGATGCCCTGGTTGGCAACCCTATAGATGCATTAGCTGTAACCATTGTGCCAATGCCATAGGAACCCTTAAGATAAGAAGATCAAATGTGTAGTAACTGCTTATCTTACTCATAGATGCAGCACCTGAAACATGTCACTCTGCTCATGCAATGGCCAAAGTTTGCAGTGTTACAGATGGCCTCAAGAACACACCAACTCTTGAAAGATTTTGAGTTTACCAACAAAAAAATAATAATCGTAAAGAGGTTCGGTAAGGCTATCCCTCTGTATATCGTTTAGTGTGGCCCATACCCTCCCTAGCCCAGGCTTCCCTCAACCCCACGATGGTTTCTAGAGATCGATAATCCCTACTGACTAAAATTCTGCCTGGCTGGTGGTGATGGCCTAAGTGAAAACTCCCTTTCTAACTATCTCCCTCTTGAAATAGTATAGGCAGTCCCCAACCTAGATCACCAATGCATTGTAACATAAAGATAGGTGCCCTCCAGACACTCAGGCCCCACTTGGTCCTTACTCTTGATGCCCTTCTACTTCTTACCCTGGTGTATTGTCCTTCCTCTCCATTCCGTCTACTCTCCTTCCTTTCAACTTCTAACTTTCCTCAGCCCCTCCCTCTCCCACTCTTCCCGTCTGTCCCTTCGATGTCTACTACTACTCTCCTCCACTCTCTGCCACTACTCTACCTTCACTGCACTACTACTACTCTCCCCTCTCAACACTACTACACTCCCCTCTCCACACTACCACTCCCCTATACCCACGACTGCTGCCACTCCCTGCACTACGTCTACTCTCCCCACACTACTACTCTCCACACTTCTACTACACTCCACCTACACCTTCTCCCAAAGTCACATCTCCTGTCACTCTCACAGTCATCTTCTTATTTACTTCATCCTCTCCCTCTATTAGTCCCACTCACACGCCTTGCACACACACTAAAACCCAATTATTACTTACTCCTACCAACCAATACCTCACCTTGCACACACCTTCAGTAATCCAACTCCATGCTCCTCTACACTTTCCTTCCTGTGCCTGGTCTACTGGTCATTCTTCACCTCCCTTGACCTCACCTGAATAACCTACACCTTCCTGTTTTCTATGCCCCCTTTATCCTTCCCCTTCACGCACCATTGGCTCTCTCCCTCGAATAGTTCCCCGGGGAGGTATTACAGATGTTTAAATACATAAAAGGGGTCTTAAGCCCCACCCCGTT
This sequence comes from Ambystoma mexicanum, assembly GCF_040938575.1. NCBI lineage: Eukaryota > Metazoa > Chordata > Amphibia > Caudata > Ambystomatidae > Ambystoma > Ambystoma mexicanum. The sequence goes on along the minus strand of NC_090927.1, from coordinate 578,753,171 downwards.
TCATAAACAGGGCTGCCAGTTCAAGGTAATGACGGGTAATCATAATCATTGTTTTAGTTCATGTGAGGCATGTCGTAAGTGTTTAAAATGCCGGTTTGGCTAGGGGACGACTCCTCGACCTTGTCCAGGTAACGGTATTGCCCTTGCAGGTTTCAGTGAGTGCGCCGTTCTTGCTGGTATTAGGAGAGGTCCGCTCTGGATACTCGCCAACAGTTCACTTTCCTGTGTTGGGCCATCTTGCAGAGCGTGTTTGCTCTGCTGGGCTGGTGAACAGGTTGAAACACAGCAGCTCCTGCTTTCTCTTTCCCGGCAGGTTGCTCACCCGTTCTTACATTGCATGGCATGCTGGATATTGAAGTCCTATGGGACAGAAAAGAGACTGGCCAGCAGGAAATACCCATATTGTTAGAATTATTTTGATTGTTGCATACATTTGATCGTATATCTCCTGTACCTGTTTACTTTCTTGCCGTTTTGCTCATTTTTGAAAATGCACTTTTAAACAATATCTACCCATGTCATATTATGTCCACATGCCCTTATGCTTATCTCCCAATCCAATTAGTTTGAATTCAAGAATATTATACGTAGTGGAACAGTTAATTGAAGTTGTTTGCACAAACTACAATTAGGTTGTCTTTCCTGTTCAACGCATTGTGTGTTCCGCGATCGAGTGAAACTGACTATGCAGAAGGTAACAGACTTCAGACAGGACCGAGGGAGCATTCAAGCTTGTTTTTACTGAAATATAATCTTACTGAGTACCAGCAGGTGGCATGTGAATGTAGGATTGTTGATTAATTTTTATGTTCGCCACGCAGCGTAAATGTTTGACACAGCTCCCCCATGAGATGCCCTCCTCCTGCTCATCCCTACCCCCTGGGCCCGGGTAAGGGGGGTACCCATCCCAGCACCACACATCAACAGGTAAACCTTGGGCGATCCTAGGGGAATTGGCCAAAAAGGCGCTGGCACAAAAAACAGCCAAATTGTACAGCAAGTGTTTGACTGATTTTGGCAACATCACATAAGTCACCATCAGGGACATCGAGGAGAGCCATGTCAATGACTTTATGGAGTGGGCTTTCAAACAGAACAAAAAGAAAGCATGGGCTGCATCCCATTTGGCAGCAATATCCTACTACACTAGATTAGCAGGGGCATTCGACCCCACCCACGGCGCTCTAACCAGGTATGCACTCAAAGGATGGTCACAAAAAAGACACCAGACGCCCCCGCAATTTTGCGAAATTAAAAATCCTGCTAGACACCCTCCCCACAGTATGCAACAATGCATACAAGACCTGCCTATTTAGAGCAGCCTTCACGCTCAACTACTTTGGGGCTTTCAGGATTTGCGAGATAGCCTTCAAAAACACAGTATCAGAGGAAGGGTGTCATGATGCCTGCTCCCGGGGAGCCGGTTCAAGCCCGGCGTCCCCGAAAGCGGACATCCAGTCCCAAGGAAGGACCCAGCAACCCCATATAGGGGCCCTTTGGACAGTGTCCTGGCGCCTATGGCGCCAGGCTCATAAAAGACATCAGTCCTGGCGCCATAGGCGCCAGGCTCATTATGGGAATGCTTGGGTGCACTTACCTGATGCAGACCATGCTGCAGGATCCCGGCCTCCTTGAGGCCTGAAAGGAACTACTTTACCTGTGGGACTAATTTACCATCCGGGCGTGGTCGGGGAAGGATACATAGCTGATTGGAGGAAGGATACATACCTGGAACTTCTTCCAAGGCTATTTAAACCCCACCCGAACAGCCACACGCGCTTCGCATTGTTCTGCATCTAGCAGCTGGACGCTCACCGTGTCTGCTCCTGCATCCTGACTTCTGCCACGCCTGCCAGCATCCTGGATCACCTCCAAAGGAAGAGAAGAAGAGAACAGAAGAAGGAAAAGTCCTTACCTGCCAAATCCGCATCCCAGAGACATCTCGCCGACAATCCTGAAAAGGAAGACTTTAATTTAAAAGCTCATCGCGTCGATCGCTGCAGCGCCGCATTCCACTCACCTTTACAGGGCGCCTCCATGTTCAGCAGCGAGCATCCGGATTCGCAGTCACGCCCCAGCGCCTAGGGAGAAAAAGACCAGAACAAAAGGTGAGAGAGAGAAGGGAATAAGGAAAGCTAAATCTTCATGTTAAGACTTACCTGTTGATTCATTCCCTCTTCATTTCGGGTCCGCGCCGCATCCTGGCATTTCCGGACCCCGGCCCCTAAGGGGAAAAAGAGACATCAGCGTTAATGAGCGAATGAAAAGACATTACCAAAAAACGCTCATTAAAGACTTACCTGATTTCTACAAGGATTTCACCTCTCATCTCGGGTCGGTGCCTGTTCCCCGGCATTCCGTACCCCGGCCCCTATGGGGAAAAAGACACTAGCATTAGTACATTAATGCATGGACACAAGAGGAACCTCTTATCAAAAAACTTACCTGGAAGCCAAGCAAGTTTGGTTCTCACCAATCCGAAAATCCAGTGAAGTAACTGGATACCAACGCGCCCCTGCATCAGAAGCAGGATGAAGAGCTTGTCCTTCCAGACCCTAAGGTGAGACGCTACGAGAAATCACAGAAGGGTTTCAAGGAGGGTGAGAGGGGAAAGTGGGAGGCCGATTGCATTACCCCGCAGACAGCTAATCCCCTATTTTCACCTACAGAAGGACACTTCTGCGAGCCAGACAAGCCAGATTTGGGGGCCCGGTCCAGTCCGTCTTCCGAACCCTGCGCATCACCTTAGAAGAGGTCACAGCAGTGCGAACCAGGCCAGCGCCTCCGTGGGAGTCAGGTGAGCGTAACAAAGGGCTAGGTGTAGGCGACATCCACCTGGGGAAGGACTCTATGGCAGTAAAACTCAATAGATCCAAAACTGACCAACTAGGAAAAGGGAGGATTATCAACCTTTACTGCATTGAGGAAACAAAGTACTGCCCCACCTGCACCACAAGGGCTTTTCTGAGCAAACGCCCTGGCCAGGAGGGGGGGGTGCAAATGTTGACACACAAAAACGGGTCTGCTCTCAGTAGATTTCAATTGAGGTTAGTACTCAAAAAGACTATAATTGCAATAGGGTGGAACCCCGCTGAGTTTGGATTCCACTCCTTTAGGATAGGAGCAGCCACTTCAGCATGGATGGGGGGTTGCAAGAAAACGCCATAAATGGGATTGGGGGCTGGAAATCAGGGACTTATAAAAGATATATTAGGAAAGCCTTGATCTAATAGTCTTCGCCCTACCCCCTTCCCCCTTTCCCTGTGTGATCACAGGCAACCTCCCTTCAAAAACCTCATGGATCGTGGGCTACTCACTTATCACCAGGGCCAGCAGATGGCTGGAGGAAACCCAGGTCGGCATGCATTTTCAGGACACCCTCACTTACTGGTGGGGCAAGCCAGGCATGCGCTGGGGGGACCTCCACTACAAATTGGCTGGCCTACTGGGGGCATGCTCCCCCCCGATTATCTCATCATCCACCTCAGGGGCAATGACTTGCCTCAACTGGGCAGGAAGCTCCGCCTGGCCTAAATCTGCACCTCTCTCAGATCCTTGGCTCACATGTTAAGACTACTAACAGAAGTGATGATGTCAGAAATCATCCCACGCCAGCATGGGCATGGCGCAGAGTGCAATAAAGCCATGGAAATATCCAGGCGCAAATTGAATAAGGCACTGGCCAATTTCTGCCTATTTTCAGGCATCAAATTCATAAAACATGGGATCTCGGTGCACAACCAGGCCATGTTCTGCAGTAATGGGGTCCACCTGTCTATTGAAGGCATGGACATCTTCACCAGAAATATCTTCTGGACCCTGGCTGCCAGGGGCTGCACCTAAGTTATGTCTCCTATTTTGGGGGGATCTGGGGGCCACCGGTCAGCACCCCCTCAGGGTGGCAGCGGGGATCAACCTCGAACGGGCCCTACATGGGAGTAGGGCCCCCCGCTCACCTGATCCCTCTGTCCCCAAAATACATTCTTGTTATTCTCTTTATGATGTTGTTATGGTTGGTTTTCTTTTGCATCATGGCTGGTACTAAAATAAAGCTTGTGGCCAAAGATTTTCCACCTCACATCCTTGTTTCAGTCTCCTCATTCCTGACACTGTCATTACTGTCATTACTGTCATGTCATACTTGTCAGTCATGACACCTGTCGCCTGCATGCCACTCCCCGCACAAAAACACTTCCAGGCATATAAACCTGGGCCCTCCCGGATGGGTGGCTAGAGGGCCTAAACTGGGAGGTGGGGGGTTTGTTTTGGGTCCGGTAGGGCCTTTTAGGTGCTGCCCTACTTTGCATGCATGTGTTTGGGCGGGCAGCTGGGTCCCCAGAACAACAAAAACACAAGTGGATCATGAGCAGAGAATAGTCCTGGTAATGCTCTAGAACCCACCTCCATTTACAATCCAGTGAAAGCGCACAGGCGGGTCCAAACGCAAGTGGACCATGAGCAGGGTAAGTTCCCAGTAAGGTTCTTAGTACCCACCCCCCTTGAAGATAAGACAATAAAAACAGTAGGGGGTTCAAAAAATACAAGTGGATCAGGAGCAGGGTTAAATCATAGTAAGGCTCCAAGAACCCACACCCAGTTGTAAAATCGTACAAATAAAGCTCTTAGGGGGTCTCATAACACAAGTGGATCGGGAGCAGGGTAAAATCCTAGTAAGGCTCTAAGAACCCACCCCTGCTGGAAAATAAGCAAACAAAAGCACATAGGTGGTCTCATAACGCATGTAGAATATTTTTATCCACACCACTGCGCCACACTGCACCCCTTTGCCAATGGGGAAAGGAAATTGCCAAGAATGGAGGCAATAACCCCTGTGCGCACTAAGTCTGCAAAATTGCACAGAGTTCATAACCCACCAAAAGAGCTGCACGCCCTGCCAAATACACCGGCACAGTGGTGTAAAAGCAGGCATCACTGCTGTCATCTATTACTGGAAACAAGCCCACAGAATGGCTAAAATTCGAAAATGCCCCTAAATACAGTTTCCTAATCAAGGGCAACCTTCAAAGTGCTGTTTTGGCACTAAATCCAGTTATGTTCCCCAGTGAATTATTGAAAGGAGAGTGTGCTGTGATCATGGAAAAATCCAGGCAGTCAGAGGAATCCAGGCATCACAGCCTGACAGCTGCCTAAAGAAATTGGCTGTAAAACTTAGCTTATTATTAATTATTATTATTTGCATTACTTTGTCCTAAAAATCCAAATCCACTATTCAAATATGTTGGTGAAGGGCTAATTCTTTTAAAATGGTTAACTCCTTTATACTTTGTACTTATATTTTATATGTGAACTGAAGAGATGTTAATGTCCAAGAGCACAGTCTGAATCCAATCCACATGTGAATTCTGATCTGACAGGGCCTGGCCTGGGAAAACTGACATCTCCGGTTGACACTCCATTGAGAACAGGAAGGCTAATGGCTGTTAATGGGTCACGCATAATCCCAGCAAGCCACTCAAAGGGGCTACATTAGACATTTGTCAGCTGACTGACCAAAGAACAAAGGACAAGCTGAGAATTGGCCTCTGCAAGGAGGAGCAGGATGTGGGGGAGGTTTCTCAGTGAACTTCAAAGGACTGGCCATCTGCTCACTTTGGGAAGCAAGCAAAAAAACCTGGACTGGATTTTGAATGGAAATTACTTGTTTTTGCCTCAGAACTTTATGACATTTAACTAACATGATAGCCAACATAAGTAGACAAGTGAAAAATACAAACCTATAAGTCTGAATTCATGCTAGACAGTTGAAGAGGTGGTAGGAGTTTTTACTACACAAGGAACCAAAGATACACTAAAACACTGATTGTGGCAAAACTATTAATGTTGCAAGCTTACAATTGTATGGACACGATCCACTGATCAGCGGCCAGAAGTGTATCGAATTAGAAATGATGAATCCAAAGTGTTCTAGGTAAAATTGATAAAAATCACTAAAATAACCAATACAGCTCTCACAAAGATGGGGATTGGATGTAAATGTAGACAATTAAATGTGAAAAATATGTGTCTAATTTTATGAGGGTACATAATGGTAGGAATGTACATTTGTGCAAAAGTATGTTTTGGTAAAAATCCAGGTGGGAGTTCCCAAATCCTGTCATAAAATGACAGCCCTGTTTAAGCTGCCAACCAAAATGAAGCGCACGCCTGTAGCCACTCACAGATAGGGGGGAGTGTTCTGAAGTTCTGCCCATGCCATAAAATTTGTAATGAATAAATATAGAGAGGTCACTACACATAGGGACTCCACATATTGCTTCCAGAACACCCTGCTGCCAGAACCCATCCAGATGTCCGCGCAGCACCTTATTGCAGACCTCTTCATTTTGTAGCAAACTCCAGAATTCTTTGAGAGATCCAGATTTCATTGCAGAATCCAGACTCTAGCATTGCAAAATTATTGCTAGCCTGACCTAATTGCAAAAATCCCAAACCTGAAGGGACTTAATTTTAATTCAGCTTGGCTGGCTACCATTAGGCTTGCCTGCTGAAAACTTGTATCCGGCTATCTACTGCGTCCAGTCACCAGAGGGCGCCCTTCCATATCCAGTCTGAGGTGCAGTCCAAACTTGACCAGAACCGTGCCGCTGACCCAAATCCCTCCAGAGGTGCCTGTTTGCAGGTGCACCTGCCCAATCCGTGACCAGAAGTGACGGTCCAATTTAATAACTTATTCTGTGAGTATTAATAGGAAGAAAAGTGACCCTAATATATCTGCATTGTCTGATCCCTATCTCAAACCCATCCCATCTCTAATTCAGAACCATCGTCTTGCTAGAACTATTTTTGCGCTGATTTCTTTTCTCATCTGAAGAAGTAGACTATCCACAACAGGCGGGTTACGCTGATCACGTGACTGTAAGATCCCTCTGTGGCCTTCTCTTTTTCATAGTCATAATCTATTGTAATCAACCCATCTGTCTTTTCAAAGTGCATTTCTGTTTTCCAATCTCGCGCAAAAACGACTCTCACTAAAACGTCTATAACTCCCTCAGTTTTTATGATAGAAACGACATTTGAACTCCTACTTGTACTTAACATCCTTAGCTATCCATAGAACCCAAAACGGTATAAGGGGAGAATCACATTGCAAAACAGTGCGATTCTCCCGTCATAGCAAATACCGCGCAAGGAAAAGTTTGCCGCGAATTACAATTCTGAAAGGTTTTTACACTTGTGAATTAGCTTTAAACTGCTTCCAACTTGGAGATTTCAAATGTTTTCTTTTGACAAAATCATTGTTTGTGATTGTGTGCAACTGTTCAAAGCAGCTCCCATAGGAATTTATGATCATTTAAACATTTTTGACAATATTTGGTGTTTTTGCCCAGTCAATTCTAAAGACAATATCATTGCCATCCTGACAGCTGAAAAGTCAATTCCGTTTTTCTTTTGTGTTTGAAGGTGGGAGTGATATTCTGTTTGATCTGTGCCATTACTGAATACCTGCTCTCTCCTCCCATCCGTTTAATTGCCTATTGGGGGTTTGAGGAGTGTTGCAGGTGGAACCTCTAACCATAGGTCCATCTATACCAAACCAACTCAAAAGTATTCTTTTCTGTGCTGCATTTGTTTTTGTGCTCATTACTTGATTCCTAGTGCGTTAAAGATATTATTCAGTGCTCTGTCACCCCATTGGTGATTGTTGTTTACCTATTAAAATATATTGTGATTAAATTCTAAATACATAAATAAATGTTTACCTTTGTAAACTAGCCTGATTCCTGGTTCAGTGTGACCGGGGGTATATCATTCAGAATATTGAACCTATAGATAAGAATAAATATGGTTTTCAATTGCGCACTACATGCTGGGCGGGACTTGGGTGTGTGCCGTATTGAAATCACTTACACACAAGTGGATCAGGAGCAGGGTAAGATCCTAGTAAGGCTCCTAGAACCCACTCCCGAAGAAATAACAATCCAACAAAAGAGCTTGTTTTTTTTTTCAAAAACACAAGCGCATCATGAGAGAAGAAAATGCCATTTTTAACACCAAAGTGTTACACCCAAAGGCTAAAACGCCTCCAGAAATCGGCAAAACACATGATCATAAAAACACAATGGCTCAAAGAACCCACCCCGAGGAGTATCAAATGCAAGAATATAACAGAGGGGGTTTCAGACAAAAAGTGGATCATGAGCCATGAGAACAGTAAGAAGTCACTGTGTGAGCATGAAAGGGCGCAAGTCCAAAACCCGGACCAGGTTGGATGCAAGTGGAAGGTCTATGAACCACCTCTGAGGATGTCGAACAATACCCCTCAACAAGCACATACCTCTCCTCCTCACACGGGAAAGACAAGTGCAAGCAGGGAAGACCTGCTGCGAAGTCAACTTTGTAATAAACAAGACAGGATCAGGATGTTGTGGTTTACCGTATTGAAAGCAGAAGACAGATCGAGAAGAATGAGGACAGAGGCAGAGTTAGAGACAAGATTTGAGAGCAGGTCTTCACAGGTGTTCAGAAGAGCAGTTTCCGTGGCTCTGGATGCTCTAAAGCCAGACTGATGGTCATGGAGACAACCAACATATTCAGTGTAGAGGGTAAGTTGACTGATAGCCAGCTTCTCCAGGTGTTTTCCCAGGAAAGGGGTGATGGAGATCACTCATAGTTTGCCAGAAAAGACGGGTGTGCTGAGGGTTTTTTGAGCAGAAGGTGCACAAGAGAGTGCTTGAGAGTAGAGGAAAAAACTCCAGTGGCAAAAGAGAGGTGGCAGTGGTCGGTCAAGGCTGGAGCGAGAGTGTCAATATTGTCCTTGATGGTTTTGGAGGGGCATGTGTCCTCCTGTTCGGAACAGGCTTTAATAGACCAGACCTGTCTAGAGAGCTCATCAGGTGTGACAGTGGAGAGAGAGGAGAGAAGAGGGGGAGCTGTGGGGGCAGTCGAGGCGGGCCCAAGAGATGTTGGTGCAGGAGGGGAGCAGAAGAGAGAGAGGACTGGATGTCTTGTGTTTTGGTGATAAAATGTGCGGCCAGGGCTGAGCAAAGGGCCTGGGTGGGTGCAGGAGAGGATGCAGCTGCAGTCAGGGATGGACTGGGAACCAAAAGAGGCCCTAGAAATGCATTTCAAAATGGCCCCATATTACACATTTTCCGCAAGCCCAACCCTTTTCCTAAGAGAAAATGGGCAAATAAAATAGGTCACCCCACAAAAGAGGGCTTGGGTGCAGAGGCCTACCGGGAAATCTCCAGAGTTGCCTATAGTCCAGTCCACCCCTGGCTGCAGTAGGGTTGGCCGCTTCTTGCAGACTTTGAAAAGTTCAGCCATGTTGTTAGATGCCGCGGAGATGCGGGCTTGAGTGTGAACTCTTTTCTTGGACCGGATGCAGAGTCTATATTGCCTTTGAAGAAGGGGGCAGGTCAGTTAATCAGAGGGTGCGCCTGAAGATCTCCAATTCCGTTCCGCTGCTCTGCACTTTTATTTAAGGGCAGCCAGATCAGAGTCGTACCAAGAGTTGCACTTTTTGGCAGGCTTCAGTCGGACCCTCATGACAGGGGCAAGAATGTCAAGAGTGTTGGAGATAGAACGGTGAAAGTTAGAGAGAGCTGTGTCAGGGTGGGTATCAGCAGCAGGAGTAGAAGGAGGAGAGTAGGTGGAGGCAAAAGCAGGGTCGGATGACCTTTAAGGCAGGAGGTGGTGTAGGGCGTGTCATTGCTGAAGGAAAAGAGAGCTTCAAGTGAGACGAGAGAAGAGAATGATCAGTCCATGAGAGTGAGGTAGTGAGAGAAAATAGAGAGTGGGATGTCTGTGGAGATGAAAGCATACAAGGTGTGGCCAGCAGTGTGCGTTGGACCAGAGGGTAGAATGGAAAGAGAGAGGGAGTCACACATGTTGCAGAAAGGTTCTGAAGAGTCAGGAGAGTCAAGATGGATGTTAAGATCCCCGAGCAGGAGGAGTTGGCAAGAGGAGGAGAGGAGAGAAGAAGCCAGGTCAGCCCATTCCAAGGGGAAGAGAGTGGACTTGCTCGGCGGCCGATAGAAAGTGGCCACAGTAAGAGAGGCGACGGGCGAGAGAGAGCCTGCAGGAGGAGTAGACCCGAGTGGGAATAATGGAAACAGGGATCCACTCAGGAAAGATCAAGGCTACTCCACCTCCTGTCCTGTTGGGTATGGGCATAGAGAGGATCTTGTAGCCTTCAAGGAAGAGTGTGTCAAAACTCCTGACAGAGCTGTCCTTTAACCATGTCTCAGTAAGAGCAAGAACATCAAGGTTCAGGAGTTCCAGGAAGTGGCAAATGTCAGAGGAGTGCTTTACAGCAGAGCGAGAGTTTAGTGTGCCACCCTTGAAGGACTTATGTGGGGGGGTGCAGGGAACAGAGGTCCCCCCGCAGTGTGGCAAGAGAACGTGAGAGATAGAGGTAGGAGGAGGCAGAGGAGGCAAGGATGACAAGGGTGTCAGTGAGGAGGGTGCTGGCAAGGGAGCCTCCCTTAGACCTGGCACAGGAATGACGGTGTAGAGTAGTTTTCAGGGGATGTTGCAGTGAGTCATTGAAATGTTTTGCTCATTTTTTGTTCTTTTTTGTTGTACTGAGGCAAATCCCTATGTCAATCAAGCAACACAATACATAGGACAAGAATACCCAGGAGCAGAAGTTGCTCTATATGAAAAAGAGCACTAAAGGTTCCTGAAGAAAGTAGCAACACCGACATTAGCCACTGAAGCTGGTTGAATAGGGTCCGCCTCTTTCTGTCCCCTCACCCTAGATAGGCAGCACACCACCATCACCTAGAGGCAGACACCTTCTGAAGTGGGTTGGAAGGTCAAATAGAGTTCATACTAAGAAGATAACAAAATGCATGCTACAACGATGGCTGGACAAGCATGGATGAGGTGGAGCACAGAGTGTCCAGGCTAGAGAACAGATCAGAGGTGCTCAGGGTGTCGGCTTTGGAGGTGAAGCTCAAGTCAGTGTCTGCCTGCAGGAATAACATCAGGCTGGTCGGGATCAGGGACCGTCAGGAGCAGACCAAGATGGAGGAGTTTGTTGAATCACTTTGCAGAGAGATTTTTGCTGATGCAGACTTTTCCCCCCTGTTTGTGATTAAGAGGGTGCACCATATTCCGGCAGTTTGACCTATGACTCGGGCGCCCCCCCACGTCCCATCATAACCTGTCTTTTCAACTATAGAGACCGGGACACAATCCTCCATTTGGCCGGACAGAAGGGGGAACTTCAATATGACGGCGATAAATTCCAGGTTTTCCCTGATTTTTCAGTAGCAGTGCATTAGTCGAGCATATCCTTCATGGGGGTTCAGCAGTGGCTCGGAGAGAACAACATCCAGTAATCCATGCTGTTCCCCTTCAAGCTACACATTCAATACGAAGGGAAGGCTCAGTTCTTTATGTCCTTGGAATCGGCAAGCACCTTCCTGGATGGGATTATATCTATAGAGGGGCATGGGGGACAGTCTGGATGCCTAATGGCTAAAGGGACAAGGTTTTGCCTGGGCTCGGTGGGTCCTTCCTATCTTCTATCTCCCTCTCTACCTGTGGTGTTCCCCAGGGATCTAACCTCTCGCCCTGGCTTTTCAACCAATACCTGGCAACTCTCGCCTACTGCATTTCCATGTTCTGCTCATATTTCTAGTGCTATGCTGACGACACCCAACTCATTTTCAGGCTTCCTTCAGCCACCTCCTCTCCTTCCCTCATCTCTGACTGTCTAATCGTCATTCAAAATTGGTGTGCTACCAATGATCTTTGTTTAAATGCCAACAGGATTGAGATCCTCCTCATTGGTACACCCTCTCCATCATTTCCCCTCACTGTCTGGCTGGCCTACCTTGGCCCTCCTCCTGCCCCTACCTGCGGAGGTAAGAACCCCGGGGTCATCTTTGACTCCACACTTTGCTTCTCCGCACACATCTCTGACGTCTCTAAAAAGTCAAACTTCTTACTGCACCTCCCTAGAGGTACTCTTCCTTTCCTCTCCTTCCCTCAGAAGCTCACTGTCTCCCAAGCTCTGATTCTCTCTAGGTTGGACTACCGTACAGCCTCTTTCTAAATCTACCTGCCTCCACACTCCGCCCTTTACAACTAATCCAGAACAGGACTGCAAGACTTGTCCTTGGCCTTCAGCCCTGGGATCGTATCTTTCAAGTTCTGAAATCCCTTCATTGGCTCCCAGTGGATACAAGGATTAAATTTAAAACCCTTTGCATTGTCCACAAGGCTTTCTGGGGCCTTGGTCCAAAAAACCTTCAACTATCCCTCCATAAATATCTCCGCTCTCAAGCCCTTCGCTCCCTCTAACTCCCTTAGGGTCAGTTGTTTTTCAAAGAAACGAGCTGGGTGTAGATCCCTGTCTTCGGCTGGGCCTCCCTTTGAAACTGCCTCCCTGCCACCTTGAAACTTGAGGAGAACCATATACGGTCCCGGAAGCGCCTCAAGACCTTCCTCTTTGCCTCTGCCTTTGCCCCTCTTCTTTCCTGCTGATCTGCTTTGTCTCACGGCACTGTTGCACTGGGCCACCCTCTGTCCTTCAGGCCCAGGTACCTGCTCACCCTGCCACCCCCCTGCACTGCCTCCTGGCCACCCCTTACACTGGGGTCTGTATCTATACCCATACAGTCCACCCCATTCTTCTTCTGCACTTATCAGATACACCCTATCTGACTAACCTTGCACTTTGCCTTCACAGGCTGCACTACCACTGTTTTTGATCACCTTATTTATTTATTTATTTACTTATTATTTATCTTTTCTCTCCTATGCTCTGCACTTTCCAATTTATCCCCCCTCCCATGCACTTTTCCCTTTTCCCTTCCCCATGCTCATGCACGTTCTCAAAGTCACTGGGCCTAGTAAGATCATTTTCTTTTTTTGTTTTCTCCTCTGTTCCCCTCCCTGGTCGCGCTCTGAAATACCTGTATTCGAGTGGTCTTTGGCGTCCTGGAGGGAGTGAAGGTTGCGTTGGTCAACACTTGTGGGCCGAATCTGGATAGCGCCAATTCCTTTAACTGGGTGATGGTCCAGTTGGCCAGCCGTCGGGATGCTACCATTGTGTGGGGCATGGATCTGAACTTGATAATATACCCTTTGATGGATAGGTCTGGGGCTGGCCGGGGCTCACCGTCCAGGGCAAATCAATAGGTGAAGGAGATTTGTACAACTTACATCTTGGTGGATGTGTAGAGCAGGCAGCCCTGGGATGTGCGGGATTATACATTTCACTTCTGGATTCATGGTTCCAGCACTAAGCTGGACTATCTGCTGGTGTCCCACGCTGGGGGGTTCGCATGAGGCGACTGACAGATCTTTACCCTGGACCCTGTCCAACCATTCACTGGTGGCTCCAGAGTGCTTGTTGGGAGCGTGGAGGTGGGGGAGCTTGCTCCTGGTGCTTCAAGCCCACCGTATTGCACAATGCTATGTTTTCTCAGGAACTGCGAGGCAAAATAGGGGCCTATTTGACCAACAAAGAGGGCTCTGTCTCCTCACAGGGGGGACTCTGGGAGTGCTTCAAAATGTTTTATACGAGGGGTTTGTATAGCCAAGGAAAATGGGATCCACTGGGTGATCAGGGGGGTACTGGAGGCAGGGGAGACATAGTTGAAGTGGTTAGAGTGTGCTTTTGTGTCCAAGGCGGACCCCAAGGTACTGGCTGAGCTGTGGCCAGAGTTGGATGAGTTTCGGGTGAACGCGTACCAGGAGTTCAAGTTTCTTGGCTGGGGCCACCTGATTCTGCAGTATGGTCAGGGACAGAAACCCAGGGCCTTCTTGGCCCAGCTGCTGGCAGTGGACAGGAGGCCCCTGCATATAGTGTGTCTCAGGGGCTCCCAACGGAATCCGTTGTGCGCAGAGGAGGACATTGCAGCCAAATTCTGTGCACTTTACCGGCATGTTTAAGGGTTCAGGTACTCCCAAGACGCAGAGAGCCTGCAGTGCTATTCGGAGGGGCCGAGCTGTATGAGGTAGACCCTCTGCTCCGTGAGGCGCTCAATCGGGAGCTGTCTGTGGAAGATATACTTGCAGTGATTAAGGAGCTCCCTGGGTCCAAGTCTCAAGGCCCTGATGGACTCTCTGGAGAGTTTTATAAGGCATAAGACCATATCCTGGCTCCCATTTTATTGCGAGTATATGATGAGTTACTTGCCTCAGGAACGCTTCCCCCACTCGCTTCGGAAGGCAAATAATATTTTGGTGCACAAGAAAGGGAAGTCAGCCGAGGAGTGTGCGTCCTACCGGCAAATTTCGTTAATCAATGTTGACAATGTGATTTTTGCCAGGGTGTTGGCCAATCGGCTGCTCCCCCTGATGCCAGGACTCATGCTGGCAGATCAGGCAGGGTGTGCACCCAGGAGGAACATTACAACTGGCTTGCATTGTTTTTTGGGGTCTTGGTGGTTGTGACACCGGAGATACAGGTGGGCGCAATTTTTTGGGATGCTGAGAAGGTATTCAACCAGAAGATGGCTCACCCACTAGTCCCTGAAGATCTGTCATCCAGTTGGCCAGGACATGGCCATCGCATTCGGATCCAGTTCCTGGGGGTGGACGGGTGCAGGAGGTGGACGGGTGCAGGAGGATCACCTGGGTGAGGGGTCTTCAGGGAGAGGGACACCGGATGGCGAGACGCGGTATCCCCTTCTTTGTAACACCTTTACCCCATTCTATCAGGTAGGATATTAAGGAACTCAGCCCCCCCCTTTTACAACATGAATCCTTTCTCACGGACAGCACGCTATGAGAGAAAACAGACTAACACCCGAGCCGTATATCTGATATGTCCAAATACAATGGTCAGGCAAAGTCAGGCAATTACGGACTATCACACACACCTGACTTCCATTACACTTCCCCACATGAATAAAAGGCGGAGCACGATAGCACACTCTGAGCGAGGCAAAGCACACGAGGAAACAGCATTTCCAAGATGGCAGTTTAACAAGAGGAGAAAGACGGCAAAACAGAAGGTGATTGCAAGGAAGGAAGTTCCCTTGACCTTTTCGACAAGGAACCGTTACTTTCATGAAACCTCAAGATTAGAAAACGTAAGACCAGGAAACCCAGCTGAAGAATCCTGTATTGTGTGTCAGAGGTACGCGGGTTCTCCTGCATTGATAATCAAGGTGGGGAGAATGGCCAGCTGCTGTGGTACTGTACATGGATCCAACACCAAAGCAGCGTCAGTGAAATCAACAAAGCCTGAGTTGATGAGATGGATACAGGACCGGTCTGTGTTGAAGCCAAGGTTGCAAGCGGCAACATTGTATGGCAAGCGCTGAAACGACCATTGTTTAAAACACATGTGTTAACCGACGCGATAACCAACGCAAGTGAAGTTGAACAGCAGATGAGTGATTGAACTTTGAAACCAAGCTACGATACCTTTGACAGAGTGGACCGGCACTACGTGCGTGCTCAATCCAAGGTCTCTGTACGGTATGTAGCTGAGAGTTAACAAAAGTGATGAGTGGCAAAGGATTGTGAATTGATGTGGTCCTGTGACAGGTCAAGTGAAATCCTGTGCACAGTAGATAAAGTTGGTCCGAGCCTGGCAGAGGGAGATCAATTGAAAGCTTTGGGTTAAAGTAAGTGTATGTTATTGGTCCGCACCCGGCAGAGGGAGACTGATTGAAGATTTGATGTCAAAGTTGATCTGAGTCGGTCGGAGGGGGATCCGGGGTGAATAGTGAATTGCCCAAGAAATTAGATAAGTGAAAATCCTAACCAAATTGTTTGAAATGGATTTGAGCCTGGCGGAGGGGGATCCATAAAACACCTAAGAACATTGTGTATATGAGAAATATAAAAGGAAAGGAACTTTATTGTTTGTTTGTTGCATCAGGCCCTCTGAAACAAGAGACTTTGAATAGCAAAGAGATGTTGGCACAGAAGGCCATGATGTGGAAGTTTTGAACTGCACGCTTGTGGTTGAGAAGCCAGAGACTGTGCTAAGCTCGAGTGTGCCGCCTTGTCCCGTGCTAAACATATGGGAAGCCTATGGCTTGAATATCCAGACATATGATTTATCTAACACCTTTTATTTTACATAACATTGTTTCCCACGCTATTTGTAGTTAGAGGTAAGCATTGGCAATAGGTGTATTAGTATAGACCCTTTCAAACCCAATGAAAGTTCAATGAACACCCTTGAACTCTGGACACTTGTGTCTGTCTTACTGTTGATACCATGCCTTCCTTACACCACTCCTGTTTGATCTGACGATGGAGTAATTGGTGGCCATCTTGCAAGAGCAGCATATCCAGCGGGACCACATAGGCTGATAATCTCCTTACATACAGAGGATGTGGCTTTCTTCCTCAGTGACACAGAGCGCAATCTGGGCCAAGTGATGTGGTAGGTAATTACGTTTGGGAAATTCTCAGGCATGTGGATCAATCACAGCAAATCAGTGGTCTTCCCTCTAACAGATGGGACCGCAGAATTTGCAGACAAGTTTGGCCTTTAGCATGAGTTGTCTAGGGTCTGGTATCTTGAGGTTGAGGTGTTGGTGGGACCGTGAGGAGCTGTTTGTGGACAACTATGACCGGCGCTTGGGTCCCTCCAGGACAGAGTGGAGAGGTGGCAGTCACTCCCTCTCACGTTGATTCAGCGTATCTCGATTGTGAAGATGATTGTGCTTCCCAAATTTCTTTATCTCTTTCTCAACATCCCACTGCTTCTCTCCACTGGTTTTGTTCTGCGGCTTCCGGGGCTTATCCTTTATTTACTCTGGGCCAGAAAGCCGGTGAGGGTGGCATATTCCACGCTGATGCAGCCCTACGAGAATGGAGGCCTGGGCCTGCTGGATCTGGAGCGACATTACTGATTGGCATAGGCACACTACCTGGCGCATTGGTATGCTAATCAATTCATCGGGCCCCATGTGCAGGTGTGGCTGTTACGCTCTGTGGTTCTCCAGACCCCAAAGACAGCGATGGCTCCTTGAACATTGTGGGGGTCACCAGCGGAATTTGGAGCAAGGTGGCGTGCAAAATGAGCATTGATATATTGTTCTCGCCTCTCCTACCTGTTAGGCCTGTAGCGGGATTGGAGATTACCCGGGAGAGGGCATAACTTCAGTGGTTGGAGAATCTGTGTGTCACCAACTTCGGGGAATTCATTGTTGGTTGGGAGTTCTTATCACTGCAGCAGGCGCGGGAAAGGGGGCGGGCATGTACCGCCTTGGGCATTTGCATTTATTCTTGGTGCGGAATGTCCTTAAGGCAACATTTCCATTGTTTCCCCGACAGCCTCCCACCTGTGAATTGCTGCATGGGGTGATTCAATTGCAGGGCGAGGGTCGCCTGGTCTCTCGGCTTTACAATAGCTTTCTGGTTGATATTCCAAAGGAGAGGTACGCACCAAACCAGAGTTGGGAGAGGGATCATCGCAGGGGCATTGTGGAAGAGGACTGGCAGTGTGTGCTCCGTCAAACCAAGAAAGTTTCTTGAATTCCAAAGTCCAGCTGGTCCAATTTTTTACATGAAGTCTATCATACACCGACTCCTCAGGCATTTCCCAGCTACGCCAGACACTTGTTGGCGAACAGCTAGATCCCGATCCCTTCATGGCACTGAAGGGATGCACTAGGTCCCTGTCGCGGGGGGCTAGACGGATGGCTGATTTGCTCCTGGTGGTGGCCCGTGGGAGGGTGGCTATGCATTGGGGGAAAGGACGCCCACCCAATGTGCAAGTGTGGCTGTGGGATGTTGCGTATTGCCATGCCAAAGAGACAGCATTCATCTGTATTTTACGGCAGCATGCCGGGCCACTGGATGCGTGGGAGCTCTACGTTCAGTATTTGACTGTAGTGGCTGAGGAATCAATTAGTGCGATACTGTGGACAGCTTCTTTGTAATGCACAATGTTGGTACTTTGTTATATCATGCTCTGGGTGTATCACTGTGGGATCGGACTCCATGTTTTTGTTTGTCTTGTTTTTGGCAAAATGGAATAATTAAGTATTTAAAAAAAAAGAATACAGTGTACCTCAAAAGAAACGTAGGAGCATAACGTTAACTTCTTCCCCATCATTTCAAGGTTTGGACCTCAGTTTAAACCTCCATCAATGGCTACCATCAATGCCTGGAAGTTTTCTTTCAACATAGATTGTGCACTGTATGCAGTTCACGTTCCAGAAGCCATGGGAAAATCAGAAGCAGCATTGGCTCATTTTATAACATCTTTCAGGTAGGTCTCCTGTGCAGCAACAGAGGCATTACCCACCAAGCTTGGCAACAAGGTGCCCACGTTCATATTATCTGTAGATTCACTCCAGCCCTTGTGCAGCATACATTTGCAGACAATATGAAGGCACTGAAGATTTCTCAAGATTGTTCCATTCCAGTAACACAATGTTTCCAACACTTTGGAGGAGTGGCAGACCATTAATACTAGAGGGCTGACATCTACTACATACATCCTCGACTAAAGTGGTTTATGTAGGAAAAGTGAAAGGAAGATAGATATCCTGCAGCCTAAGGTTAGAATTTAAATAAGTTGCCACTTCATGACTGATCTTTTTAAGAAATGATTTCCCAGTGGTCTCTGTATCAATCTCTACATCAACAACAGTGGGTACCCCTTCCAGAGTGGGGTTCTGAACGAGCTCCTGAAGGATTTGTTTAGGCACAGGGTCCTCTAGGAATCCCCTGTTGATGTCCACATTCACTTTAGTTCCCACAAGCTTCTGGAGATCTTTAACAGGAATAGCAAGATGCTGGGGTGCCAGTTTTCCAGGGCTAGGGTGTGGCGAATGCAGATGCCTCGTCTGTGGCTGGACAATAAATACAAAAATGGTGTTCCTACTGGACAAAGTATACACCTGATTATTAAATTATTCTTTTGCAATTTTCAGTACTGTGCCTAGTATCTAGTACTTTATACAGGCACGGATTCTGTCTAGATCCCTAGGTGCTAAAGTTGGTGTGTAAGTACCAATGTTCAAATCTAATTGTTCATTTTTTCACTGTATTATTTTGTTCGAAACAAAACAAAGATCATTTATCATATGGAAAAATGTAAAAATTGTACAAAATGCACTATAACCTCTTCTTTGCCAATACCGCAGGTACTCAATTTGTCAAAACCCAACCAACTCATTCGGGCCTTGAGGGGGAGCATATTTAATCTAGTCACCAGCGCTGTTCTTCTGCACTCAGGGGACTTAATTTTGCTTATAATGTTTGGTTTAGCATCAATTAGCCCTAAAACCTCACACGCTTTACGGTACCCCGCTGACTGTACCATTTTAATTCTAGACAGAATTCTACCCTGTTGCACTTCTACAGCTCTTTTTTTTAAGAAAGGACTTGTAGCAGTATTTTATTAATTTAACTTGGATCATTCATACAAATGTGTAATATAAAAGTTGTAATGTTAAATGCACATTAATGGGGGAAGGCCTGCCTTTAGAAAACCAAAATGGTTGACTTTGCCAATGCTTGTGTTTAATGGACCTTTAAATAAGTGTCAGACAGTCGATTATTAGCTGAGTTTGTGTTTGTTGCAGTGTTCCATTCAAAGTGGCCATCAATAGAGCACTAGTCTCTGGGACTCCTCATAGCCTTGATGGTATCCTGGTGGTAATTGTGCTGGGATACCGTCAACAATATTAGCGTTACTGCTACTAGGTCCAACAATATTAAGGCTGGATCCCAAGTAGTGGTAAGGCAGTAATTCCCCATTGTTTTGAGAGTCCTCCGTACGACTCTTTGGGGATTTTCAACACTATTACCGCTAGCTGTAATAGCCCTGAAAACGGGTTGAAAGCTAGAGAGGTAAACCTCCAGCTTTCTGCCAAAACTCGGAATTGGGTGGAGCGATAAATCGGCGGTAATAGCGTTACCGCCACATTTCTGCCGCTCCACCCAACTCTTGATGAGGTCCATCTGACTCCTGTGTTTCTAGCAAAATATTATTAAACATAAAAATGTGCCACTATTTCCTTACAAGAGGTCTCCAAATTATTTGATTTGAATGGCTCTACTGCCTTCCATTTATTGCACTGTGTGAAGTGTGACTGCCAATTCTGATGCTACTGCACTTAGCCGCATTCAAGGCATTGAAAAAGTACAAAACCTTTTTTTATGTTCCTCCAAATCGCTGTAGCCATTTCCTTCTCTTCCAATCCTTATTGCTTGTTCAAACTCAACACCACCCTGTTTTTTTATCTTGTCATTGAGGCAGCTTTGGTCTATCCCTTCTGTTCCTCTTTCTTCTGAATGGTGCCACTATGTCTTGTGATATAGTTAGGATGTACTGGAGCCAGGAAACTCTTCATTCTGTTTCTTCTGCTGCAAGGTACAGCCACATTGAGTAAGTGTGAGGGTTTAACACAGAAATGTGTGCACATGTATAATCAAGACAACAAATACAATAATTAGGATGCTATACATGAATTACAAACCTGGACATTTTTAGATCTGGCTAGAGAGAGCTTTAGCCCCTGCCAGTCCTCATGCAGCTGTATGTAGAGGAGCCTTTGTATCAATCAGCAGCTGTTTGATGCGGAATTAGTGCATCATGACAAAAAGCGTTGTTGAAGTTGTTGCATCCTGTCGGAGCGCAGCGGAAATTGGAGACAGGATGCTGTAGGCCTCAAGGTAGGCCGCAAGATCGTAGCTCCTGGGGGAGCGCAATGAGACACGACACACCCGTTGCGTAGCTTGCCCGGAATTGCCTCCCATTAGCGGGGGCGGGGCTTTTATTAGAGCGCCCTGCGTCACCGCGTTGCGGGACGCAGGGCGGATGTAACATTCCTTATATATTTCAATAAACTTTAATAACAAAACAACACATGTCAAATACCGAAAACCCAAAACCTTCCCCCCTTATAGTTCTGGTGGGGCAGCCTACCACACATAGTCTTTGAGCCGCGCTGGTGGCCGGGTGGCGGTTCTCAAACCATATCGCCCCCCTTTTTGGGCTGGTCCCCACTGTCTCACTGGGTGCCTCACCTTCCATGTCCGGCTCCCCTACATCAGGTTCAATCCACTGCACCCACGTTCTGTCACCCACATCGGCATCGTCCCGCAGGTGAGAGTGCTCTCTCGCTTAGTTGAGGTTCCTCTTCTTCTTGGTTACAATCGCCATCAGTCCATAGGTTGCATGGCACCGCCTTGAACCATGACGCATTTCGTGTCACCTGTCGGCGTCCTCTCTTTACAGTTATCATGGTTCTTTGTTTCCCACTGACAGTCCATGGGAGTGACTCGTATCTGGTGTCTAATTTGGACCTTGTCGGGTTCCTTAACATGAACACCTGGTCGCCCACCTGGTGGTTGGATGGCTTTGATCTCCTTTTTGCACTCATATGCGCATTTGCCCTTGTTCTCCTCCTTTCGGTGCGTTCTTTGACGAATTCGTCCGGGCCCCTGCTGGGGTGGTGTGGAATGGAGGATTTTATGATCGTGCCAAACATGAGATCGGCTGGCGGGATGCCCGTCGTGCTGTGAGGGGTTACCCGGTAGTTTCGTAGGAAACGGTACAGGTCGACTTTCCACGGGTTGGCATTTGCTCTGGATAGTCTCATCACCTTGTTGAGTGTCCTCATGAAACGTTCTACGTCCCCATTAGCTTGGGGCCATCGTGGCATGATGTGATGGTATTTTATGTTTAGTTCCTGCAGATACTGTTTGAATTCCTCCCCTTGGAATGGGGGGCCATTGTCACTCTTTATGGTTGTGGGCAGTCCATGCGTTGCGAACATCTTTTCCATGGCAGGGATTACCCCCTCCGCTGCTGTGGATTCCACTATCTCCACTTCGGGGTATCGGGAGTGATCGCCAATGGCCACCAAGAGGTACAGGCCTTCTTGCAGTGTACAGAAATCGATGCTGATTGCGTCCCATCTACTCCTGCCTCGTTCGGCTGACAGGATTGGTTCCGGGTCAGGTGGAGCTCAGGTGATTTGGCAGGGCAGACAAGTGTTTATTAGCCTTTTGACCTTCTCGTCTATCTGTGGAAACCACACTCGGTGCCAGATGCGGGCCTTTGTCCGAGCCATCCCTTGGTGGCCTTCGTGAGCTAATGCCACTATTCTGTCTTGGAGGCTCGGCGGGATGATGATGCGATTTCCCCTGAGCAGCACTCCACGTTCTGTGATTGACAGGTCCTGTTGTGTGGTGAATATCCCTGTGAGGAACGCCTTTGCATCTGCGGTCCTATTGTGGGTGTTCTTCATGAACAACTTCCAGTCGCCAGAGATGATTGCATCCTTCACCAGGTCGCAGCCCGGGTCCTTGTATGTTTCCGATTCAATGTCTTCGATGCTGACAGCTTTGGGTCTCATTGCCCGCACGACTTGGCAGATGTGTTCCTCTGTCTCTTCGGCTACTTGGATTTCTCGTGGCGTCGCCGCTCGAGGATGTCTTGAGAGGAAGTCCGCCGGGTTTCCGCTTCCCGGCTGATAGGCCAACTCGAAATGGTATTGCTGGAGGTGTAGTAGCCATTTGGCTATTCTGGCCGGTGGATGAGAGGATGTGCCCATGAAGATGGGCAGCAAGGGCTTGTGATCCGTAACTGCTGTGAATCTTCGGCCATAGAGGTAAAGGTGAAAATGACAACACCCCAGAGTACTGAAATTGCCTCTTGCTCGATGTGCAAGTATCGCTGCTCGGTCATTGTGAGGGCTCTTGACGTATATGCGATGGGCCTCTTCTCCCCTTCATTTGTGACCTGCATTAGGATTGCCCCTAGGCCTACAGGGCTCGCATCCACAAACAGTTCCGTTGGGAGCTCGGTGTCGTAGTATGCCATCTTCGTGTCGATGGACAGCGACTCCTTGATCTTTTCAAACGCCTCTTGGCATGTTTGCCCCCATTCCCACTTTGTATTCAGCTTGGTCTGCTCTCGCAGGGGTTCAGAGAGGGTGGCCAGATTCGGGATGAACCTCCCACAGTATGTGGCCATCCCTAGGAAGCTGCGCACGTCCTTGGGTGTTGTGGGTGGGCTCGCAGCCTGAATGTCAGCAACCTTTTGGGGGTCTGGGGAAATGCCAGTGCTGCTGAACTTGTAGCCAAAAAAAGAAATGTCAGTTTTGAAGAATTCACATTAGTCTTTGTGAATCGTTAGACCAGCGTCTTCTAACCTGCCCAGGAGCATCTGCAGTCTCCTCAGGTGTTCTTCTCTGTCTTGTGAATGTATCAGTATGTCGTCGCTCACATGCAGGACACCTGGTATGTCCCGGATGACCTCCTGAATTGTCTGTTGGAAGACTTCGGCGGCCGACGAGATCCCAAAACTTAGACGCTTGTAATGTCGTAATACCAGATGTGTTGAGAAAGTGGTTATGTAGCGAGAGTCCCTATGCAGTTTTAGCTGGTGGTAACCTGCTCTCAGATCCACTTTGGAGAAGACTCGTGACCCGGTAAGGTCGGCCACGGTCTCGTCGAGCGTAGGTGTAATGTGTCGCTCGCGCTTGATTGCAGTGTTCGGAAGGCGCATGTCAATGCAAATACCCGGCTGTTTGGGTTTTTTTGTGACCACCATCGGGGAAACCCATGGTGTGGGCCCAGCGACCTCTTCTATTATACCAGCTTCTTCCAATGCTTTGAGTTCTTTCTCGACTTGTTCCTGCATGTGGAACGGGGTTCTCCTGTGCCTTACAGTCTTTGGCTGGACTGACTCATCTATGTGGAGCCCGATTGTCTTTCCTTTGAGACACCCTATCCCTTTTTGCAGGTTGGGATACTCCTCCACTGCTTGTGCTTCGTTCACTTGACAGACAAATTTGACTAACCTTAGGTCTTCAGCCGCATCCCCGCTCAGGAGGCATTCGACCCCCTCATTTACGACGTAGATTTTTGACTGCAACCTGTTTTCACCATGGCTCAAGGTGGTACGAAATCTGCCTATCACTGGTAGAGGCTTCCTGCAGCCATATGCAAACAATAACGTGTCTGTGTTTTTCAGGCTGCGGTTGCAGTGTGTGGAATCTGCTTGAGGGCATTACATTTACGGATGCTCCGGTGTCTATGGTCATCCATACTTGCTGGTTTTGGAGGGTGACCTGGCATTTGCGTCTTCTGAGCCCTCTTTTCAGCGTCGTATGTCCATGGTCCAGAGCTGACACCTGGTACACTTTTCTCCCTTTCTTCACTGTTCCCTGCTGGATTCTTGTTGGGCCCCAGAAACGTCATCCCCTTCTTCCTCAGTCGAAGAGTTTGCCGTTTCTACTTGCCTCGCATTGGCTTGCTTCTTCTTCTTGGTCCCGCTCTTCTCTTGTGGGTTGTTCGGGGGAGGGAGTGGGGTGCTCGATGATCGGCACACTTTGGCATAGTGGTCCTTTCTGCCACATGCTCCGCACGTTGTCCCTTGTGCCGGGCAGTTTCGCCATCCATGTCGTGTACCACCACACCAACCACACACTGTGGATCCCGGGATGCGTGTTTGCCATCTGGTTTGTGTATGGTTGCCACCACCCTCGTCTCTTGTGGACTGTCTGTTGGTGATGTGAGACACCATGGCTGTCGTGAGGGCCGGCTGAAGTTTTTGTAGAGTTGCGCCCATGTTGGCGGCCCTGGCGTGTGCCAGCTCTCTTTGGCAACCCAATTCCAGGATGCGTGTTAGGGAGATACCCTTCTCACTGAGTACCATCCTTCTCAGTTTTTCCGATTGGATGCCATTGATGATCTGTCTCCGGATTTCTTTCTCGACATTCCTGAATTCACACGATATTGCCAGTTTCCTTAGTCGAGTGTGGTATGCATCAAGGGTCTCCTCTCCTGTCTGAATGGTAGTGCAAAATATGAATGTCTCATAATCAGGGTTGAGTTGTGGGAGAAAATGCGCCGTCAGAGCGTCTTTCGCTTGCTGGTAAATGTCCTGGCCATCCGTGATCGTTAGTGAGTTGAAGATACGCAGTACCTCGTCCCCCACGTTAAGCAGCAGGTGCGATCTCATTTTCCTGGTGGTTGTTATAGCCTTACAGTCCATCGCCATTTTGAATTTCTGGATCCATAGCTGCCACCAGGGACCGACTGATGGTGGATCTGTAAAGGGGTCGAACGGCTGCATCACTGCGGCGGAGCTTCCCTGTGGGCGTACTTGTGGTGATGACATCGATAGATTTGCCGCAAGTCTGGACGGCGTTCTGGGCCCGGGGGTGGATGTGCCTGTCGCCATCGCAGAGATCTCTCTTTGTTATGATTGGATTCGACTTTCTCACCTTTATCCGGATCCTCAGGCACCCATGCCCCCAGTGGTTGAAAACCTCAGGTCGTGGTGCGCGAGCTGGTTGTGCCACATGGGTGCACACCATGGACAGTTGTTACACACACACCTGTGTGGCGTGAGCCTGACGTTTTCCCGCGTAGTACCGTAGTGGAACTGTTCCCTGGAGGGCTGTTTGCAGGGTGTTGCCTCTGTGTGGTCTTTTGTTGGGAGTGTGCCCCCTCTTTCTCAGCCGTGGGTCACGTTGTTGAGTACAGGCTGCTGTGCAGGAATATGCGAAGGAGAAACATTTTTTTTTTGGGGGGGGTTTGTGTGCCTCCCCCACCGGTTGTCCCAATAATTTTGCACGTGGCTGGTTGCTAATTATAGGTGGTAGAGTGTCGAGCGTGTGTGCAGGGCTCGAGTGTCCTCATCGCCATTGTTGCATCCTGTCGGAGCGCAGCGGCGCTTGGAGACAGGACGCTGTAGGCCTCAAGGTAGGCCACAAGATCGTAGCTCCTGGGGGAGCGCAATGAGACACGACACACCCGTTGCTTAGCTTGCCCGGAACTTCCTCCCATTAGCAGGGGCGGGGCTTTTATTAGAGCGCCCTGCGTCACCACGTTGCGGGACGCATTGCAGGACGCAGGGCAGATGTAACAGAAGTGTTGGCAATTTTGTAGAAGCTGGGTCAACTATGTAAATTGGAGAGCCAATGGTCAAATGGTGCTTTTAAGAGCTTCTTTTGTTTCCATACTGCTGGATGAATTGATATTTTTGTCCACGCTTGTGGTGCTGTACAGTGTGTGTAAAGAATATTATAAAAATGCTCCCAATCCTTAACCAACGCAGAGAGTGCCTTGCATTGGGCCATTGCATCTTAGCTAACGCGCCATTTGCAAAGGTACCATGTTGGAATGGTAAGACACGCCTGACAATGTTATTGTTACTGTGAGTGTCAGCGTTATGGTAATGTGCTTATTCGGTGTGCATTTTCTGTCTGTGTCACATTTGAGCTACAGTCATTTTAGGCAATTAATCTTATAAGAACATGTTGGCTTACAGTTTGCTAAGTATGTTTGAAAGACAGTGCAATTTAAGTCTTACAAAGCTCCTGCGGTGCTAGAGGCATTTATTTGCATTTTTCTATATTATTGGGGATTTGCACAGCACTCACTTGCAAACCCACGCGGTACACAGCGCATGTGAGAGGGAACAAGGAGGAAAGTATACATAAGAAAGAGGAAAGAGGCACAGGGGATAAACAAGTGCAACACAGTATAGGAAAAGGGATATTGCAATTACAAATGTACAGCCGTAAGTGCTGTAAGTGGCTATTTAAAGTATAAGTGCAAATGGTGTATTTTGTGTGGTATTGTACCACGAGGTAGGCCAAGAGGATCCTGGTGCGGGTTTGGTTTTTCCTGAGGTGGGGAAAAATTTTGGCCATTTCAGTATTTTTCCTGAAGTGGAGGGGGTGTTCCATATATTTCACTTCTGGGAAGAGCATGTTCCGTAGCCGTTATCCATCGGAGGAAATCAATTTTACATAGACCTTTACTGTATTGGTATTGGTGGAGGATGGGTTTAGATTCTTTATCGTGGATGATCTCATGGTTCATGTTGGTTGATAGTGGATGGCCTACAAAAAAAGCTGTCTAAAGTAGTGTTCTTCAAGGCCCAAAACAATTATCTCCTATAAAATATTACTATTTGTAATCGTTGTTTCTCAAAAACACAATGTTATTCTGCCGTTGATCATGAGCAGGGCAACTCAGGTCGCTTGGTACCTAGTCAAGCCCCTTTGCAGAAAATGTATTTTCCGTAGTGCCCCTCAGGAACAGAAACAATACACACACCAGATGCAGGAAGCTGAATTAGGGACCTGGCAAAATACCAATCAGGGCAATCAAGAGAAGGAAGATACCAGGAAACTTGTCACAGGGACCAACTATCAATATTGTACGGGAAGAAACACCCTCATATGGCCTAGACCTCCCACAATGCCCTTCTCTCCCAACTGGAAAACCTGGAATGGATCAGGGAAATACATGTATGCCTTCAAGAAAAGAGAGACCATATGAAAAGACATGAAGACCCTGAGGGAAACCTAAACACTCCTAGAGATCACCTAACACAATTACCTTCCCAACAAGATTGCAGGATATCTTCAGCAAAGGCAGCTTGTCAAGCCTCTCAATGCACACAGAGTTTCAAAATGGCCACCAGTGCTCCTATCGATTTAGCCCAGCCCCCTCCGCCTCATACAGACCATCAATGAGTGAGCAAGTCTGGCCAATCCTAACCCTCATGCCCCTTAGGCTCACAGCTGAAGACCATGAACCCGGGTTCCACTCGGGGGTAGGGGGGCATGTTATCACATAAGCCAGGCAGCCCAGTCCAGTGCTGGTTAGGGTAGGGGCCACAGAGACAGTGTAACAGACTGGAGATAGGAGAGTGGTGCAGATGGGAGCTGGAGAGGAGGCAGCAGGAGGAGGGGGTGGCCTCTATAGGAGACAAGAAAGAGGTGAGAGGGGAGGGATCAAAATCACATCATCAAAAGAGGAAGGAAGTACAACCGGGAGTAAACTGGAAGGAGGTAAATGGAACAGAGGTAAAGAATGAGTGAGTAAAACCAGGAGTGGTTTGGCCGGTGGAGAGAAGGGCAGATGGAGAAAGGAAATAAAACCTCTAGTGGATTTGAAGAAATGGCTAACATTAGAAGGCTAGTGAGACCCGTAGTGGGGTGAAAGGTGGGGGCAATAACTAGGGATGTGGAAGAGACACATGATGAGGAGGGGTTAGACTAGAGGGAAAGAAGGCTGTAAAATCAAAAGAAAAAGAAGAGATGACTGGAACAGGCCAGGAGCTGACAAGGAGTGGAATAGAAAAAAGGAAGCAAAGGAGTAAACAGATCAGGACTTTATCATGGTATTGAATAGAGAGGAGGAGTGCCAGAAGGAGGTCAATCAGCTAGAGGTTAGAGGTTTTGGAGGGCCAGTTCGGGTACCCGGTACCAGTAGGTATAACTGGTAGGAGGAGGTTCCAGTGTGGGTCAAGGAGCCCAGTGAGAGTGTAGGGAGGAGGTGGTGAGAAAGAAGTCAGGGGGGAAAAGATGAAAGATAGCCCTGAGGGTCCTGCAAAACATTAAGAAATTGATTAGTCTTGGGGTACGGGACACTGGAAAGCCTGCACCTAGACACAAAGGGGCAGAAGAAGGACTCAGGACATTGTGGATCCATTATCATTAGGGATGGGTGAGGTAATTCCTCTGGGACTTTGGAACAGGGATGACTGAAAAGCAAAAGCCTGACTGCTCACTCAAAGAATGGTAAAGACAATGGAAGAGACATTTGTGGAAGGCAGCCATCCTATGTTTTGTTATTTCTTTGGGGACGCTGCTGTTTATATTTAAGTTGGCCCACCCCAGTATACATCCCCTAGAACTTTGAGAACCTGGTCTTGGCATACTTCTTTGTTCCAAATGTCCAATCTGTGACACATGGTAGCATTTTCAGGGTAATCCTTGATTCCAAAGGTAGCCAGCAGAGGGTTTTTAGTATTGTCTAATGAGGTCCCTGAGTTTGAGACCCAAGAGAAGTTGTGTAGCTTTGGCCATGGCTAATTGTAGTTCATTAAGTGTTATCATGGGAAGCCCAAAGTGTAGACCATTGCAGTAATCTAGCTTGCTTAGGAAGCGTAGAATTATTTCCAGTGAAAATAAGCATTCATGGTCACAGCATTTATCTGGGGGATGAATGTGGACACACTGTGAACGATGAATCTAGGATTTTGGGATTTGTTTAATGAGGTTCTATGGAATACAGGGTATTTAAAAGGTAGGAACTTGTTATGTCCTTTCCTGGCATAACTATTCTGTGTTTCTCCCTGTTTAGGCACACAGGAACACTTGTTAAACATCTGTTAAACATCTGTCTGTGGACAGTCACTATGCAAGCTGTTACCTGGTCACTCTCTTTTTGATTTCTTAAGATGTGAACTAGAGGTTTGGTGTCATCAGCTTGAAGGGTATGGCTTCAAGAAGCAATCATACATATGCACTGCACAACCCTGTGGACATGGTGTAGCCCGGAGGAATTCTACATCACAGCGCTTGGGCCCTGAAGAAGCAGGTGACCAGTTTAGACACAATAACTACACTAGTTGAATGTTTGGTGCCCTACACCTCGACCTCTTGTAACCCTCTGTGCAGGTTCTGCTCTGTTTCCTACCCTCCCTTGAGAGGGTTCAGGTTGATGTATCTTGAACTCGATCAACTTGGTTTGAGTTGGCTCTTTCTGCCTCTTTATGAAAATGCTTCACAAAACCTCAGGTAGATTCTTTCCTTCCTAGCATGTGAGTACCCCTGTAGCACTATCCTTAATCTTGGATTGCAATCCCATTACAAATGCAGATAAAACAGCCTGGAACACTCTCTGAGCTGCATGGAGTATCTCAGAGTACCGAATAAAGCAGTGTATTAACCTTTCCAGGCAATCCTCTGGATTTTCATTCTTACCTTGCTTGCAAGCATTGTTCTTAGATAGTCAGCTTTCAAAGGGCAGTGTGATGAATCCAGCGGAGTCATCACTGATTCCCTGGTGATGATCTCCCACATGGCCAGGGAATGGCAGAAGCCACCTGATGCAGACCCTCAGCCATCGGAAGACCAGCAGCAACGAAGAAGCTACCGGCAACACCTTGGTGCAGAGGGACAGTGATTGTGCAGGCGGGTGAGCACCCAGCTGCCCGGAGAGTGGAAAGGAGGCCTGCTGTGCAGGGGAGAGAATCCCAATGCGGGAACTTCATAGCAACGGCGTACCACGACCCAGGAACACTTCAGTACTACAGGGAGTACACCCAGAGTCATTGGGGACCCTAGGGTGTACCGACAGGCCTGGCAGCAATTAAGCAACTATTTTGAATACTGACAAAGTGAAGTAAAAGACATAATTTAAACAATTCCCCATACATAGAATGTCAAGGTGGGGAAAGTTGGAACAAGCATTACCCTAAGCAAATGAATAGTAAAGAAGATATAAAAGACAGAACTTGAACAAATCCCCATACATGAGATGTCAAGTAGTACCTAAAGCCAATGAAGCAAAAACACAGTGGAGTAGTGCAAGTGTATTTAATTAAAAGGAACAGTGAACTCAGGAAGAAGTCCTGTTGAAAGGCACACACCGCAGACTGAACATTGGGAGGCAGGGTACCTGGCTGCAGAGTATACCAGGGGATCTTCAATACCCAGAGTGAAAATAATTCCTGGCAGGGGAGTATACCAGGGCCTTCATTAAAGAGTGAAATGATTCCTGGCAGAGGAATATACCAGATGGTCAATTAAAGTTTTCCGAAGAAACTTATTTTGTTTTACAAAGTATATGGTAAAGAAATACACTAGAGATACATTTGCCATCTTAAAGGAACTATTGTTTGAAAGAGACATTTTTCCTAACACATTCAAAATAATCCAGCGAAAGGGAAATCATCCTTTGGATCCAAGGACTCCTCGGAAAAGACTGTTTGTTGGATTTGTATGCTCAACTTAGTTATGAACACTTTTTGCCAAATATAGGGCAGATACATTTCCTTTTACTTTTAAGCATTAATTTTAGTTTGAGGGTCAGAGTAGTATGTTTTGGACACAAGGACATTTTATATAATTTTGGCAACGAGGCACACAGACTGAGCTTTAGTTTTGGTTTCCTATGTAGGGAAACTCTCATTAGACTCGGGATAGAGAGGCCTCTATTCAACCCTTTTTGTTTAATAAAGATGTCTGATGTTGAAAACATTACAACTTTGCATCCGCCTCTTATTTCTCACTCCTCACAGCAGATCTTTAGAACTGTGCAGAGAAGCCTGTCAGAAAAATCTTTCAACTTCCCTCTTGGGGCTTCGTGTAAGAGCCATTTTATTTTTTCTCAGAGTTAGGTAAATGTGTCTGGGGTAATAGCAGCTTAAAGCAACTGGTGTAAATCAGAAAAAGTTGGGCTTTAATAGTCTATTATCACCTGGAGCTCTCCTTGGAACTTGACAGGATTGATCCTCTCATATTTTCTCAAAAATGAAAGAGTCCAAAAATATGGCAAATCTTACTGTTTATTGAAAGCTTTAAAAACAGGCATCAAGTTATGGACACTGCATGATTCTCCAATAATCTCGTTGGTTAAAGTCTTGTCATCGACTTTTAAGGTGAAGTGACCTCACACAATAAATGATACATTGCAAAAACCTAAGGTAACATGGGATTAGTTAGTGAGGTAGGCTACAAGTAGAACATATATGGGGTTAGTACCGTTATTGGCTAAACCGTATCTGGTGGCTCCTCCTGTGACCACCTCCTAAATGTTGCAACTACAGCCCTGTCAGGTTAGCGCGCTACCATTCCGTCTTGCAACAAAGTGTGAGCTAGCGTGGAAGGTAAGTAGGGATTGGTCAGAGAGGCTCTTCTCAGCCTTGGTGCTTTGTAAAGTTACCAGCCGATGAGCAACATTTCAAGGTGGTGGGAAATGGCCTCAAAGGTGCTTTCTGTACCCAATAGGGCTACCATCTCCGATCCTCTAGGTCTTGAGACAGACCCCTACGCTTTCAACCTGGTATTTCTTTTGTATCATCTTTCCTTCAGTTGGGTGGGGACAGCAGACTCTGCCTGCCTCGTATGAATAGGCTTTGTCTTCGGGGTTCAGATCACATGTGTAGGGACCATGAACTTAATTTTCCTGCTTGCTTTTTTGAGGACTTTCAGCTTTTACACATGCAGGTGACCTATCTCTTCTGCTGATGTGAAACCTTCCCTCCTTGAGTGTCCTTGGCAAGGCTGTGCACAATAGCTGCACTGACAGCCCGGTCTGCGAGTCTCTGCGGAATCAGAGTGTCTTGCCTCTTTCTGTGTTCTTGAGCCTTCCATTCACTCCAATGTGGCTTTCATCTTGATTTACATGGCTGCTCATGTTCGTTGCTATCAGTGTCAGCAAGCAGTTCATATGTATTCTTGTGCAACTTGCAGTTACTGCAAAGTGAAGGTGTATCCGTCCTCTATCTATCTGGGCCATAAGCATGTTCTTTGTGTCTACAGGCCCCCTGGCACTACCACCCTGATACCTGAGTGGACTGATTTCTGTTCCTCTCTCCTCTCAACCACTCCTCTCCTTGGGAGATTTCAACAACCACCTGGACTCCCCTGTCACAGCATCCACTCTCTTTCTTGACCTTCACACTTCTCTATCCCTCTCCATTCTCCCTTCTGGTCCAACCCGCTCAGCTGGACACACTCTGGACTGGCTCATACACTTTGACCTCCTCTCTCTCTCCCCCCTCTGGTCACACCATTCTCTTGGTCATGCCATTCTCTCTTCTCCTCTCACCTGGGTCCCCTCTGCCTTTCCGACCGCACCTCCAAAAGCCCTGTCAACCTCGTTCACGAACATCCGTCCTATGAAACACCCACCTTCATCCTCCTCTCTAACCCACCCTAGACTCAACCCCCAACTCTGCTCTCAGCAAACTCCATTTGGCCATTACCAACACCCCTGACATTCTTGCCCCAGTCATGACGATCCGCCTGGAACCTGCCTCCAACCTTAATACCTGGTACGACTCCGAACATGCAGCCCTGAAACGCAAGTGCAGAACTGCAGAATGGAAGTGTCAAACCTCAGGCTCACCCTCTGACAAAATGACCTGCCGCCTGCTCTAAAGGCAATACAGACTCTCCATCCTTGCCAAGAAAAGGGCCTACATCCAGGCACGGGTTTCTGGTGCATCCAACAGCACGGCTGAACTCTTTCAAATCTGCAGGGAACTAGCCAACTCTTCTGCAGTCTCTTCCTCCCCTCTTCCGTCCCAGGCCCTCTGCAACGCACTGGCCACGCACTTCACCACTAAAACTCTGGACATCCTGAGCACCCTTGCTAACTTCTCCCCCAGCCCTTGCCCCCTTTGGCCTCCCACCCCCTTCTTCATCTCTCTCCTCCTTCTCCCCTGTCACACCTGAGGAAGTCACCATATTTGTCTGCTCTATGAGGTCGTATCCAAACAGGGTTATCGTCGCTCTTCCAGAACCATCAAGGACAACATTGGCTCTCTTGCCCCTGCACTCGCTGACTTCTGCAACCATTCTTTTGCTACTGGATCTTTCCCATCCTCCCTCAAGCACTCCCTTGTGCGCCCCTTCCTTAAAGAACCTTCAGCAGACCCTACATGCCCAGCCAACTACCGCCCTATTTCTATTACCCCCTTCCGCTGGAAACTGCTGCAGAAGCTGGCCTTTCCCCAATTTACCTCACACAATGAACTTGTTGGAGGTCTTTGCAACTATCAATCTGGATTCCGAGCATCCAGAGGCAGGAAAACTGCGCTTCTGAACACCCATGAAGAACTGCTTGCATCTCTGGATGCTAACTCTCCAGCTGTCCTCATACTACTCGATCTCTCCTCTGCCTTTGACACAGTCAACCAAACCATCCTCATAAAATAGTTCCATGATACCCTGGGGATCTCAGAGCAGGCACTGGACTGACTGACCTCCTTCCTAACTAGCTGTTCGTCCCAGGTCATTCTGGGCACCTTCTCCCACCTACCACCTTCTCGACCTGTGGTGTCCCCCAGGGCTCAAACCTCTCTGTCATGATGCCTACCTCCAAGGAGCCAGACAGGGCCCGGCACCCCCAGAGGCAGGCAACATGTATACTACGGAAGTCCCAGCCACCCCAGATAGGGGCTCTTTGGACTCAGTCCTGGCGCCGTTGGCGTCATGCTCATAAGGGATAACAGTCCTGGCACCATCGGCGCCAGGCTCATACAAGATATGGAAGGAATAGTGTTTGGTGCAAACTTACCTGGCAGACCATGCTGCAATTTCCTTACCTGGCAGATCATTCTACAACTTCCAGATGAAAAAGGAACTACTTAGCCACACGGGGGTGGCTGGTGGCAGGATACATACCTTCAGTGGAAGGATACATACCTGGGACTAGGGGGGCGTGGCTACGAGAGCCATGTAGGAGGACGCGTTCCAGCGGAGCTCCCGAGATCCTGAACAGATCCGGGCAAATCAGTGCAGTATGACTGCTTATTGAATACCGACGATACGCATGCCAGCGTGTGAAGGTGCTACCGAAGCACTGTGAACTTTTGGAGGTCATAGCAGCTACGACGGCTAAGATCGGAGAAGAAAAGTCGAGAGACGCTGAGAACAAAGGGCGACTCAAAATGGCCGACATAGGCCCGAGACGGGATTGAAAAGAGTTGCGGGAAGACCTAAGCAGGTCAGCGTGCAGTGCGCCCATTCATCATTCGGCAGTCCTGCACATCCTCAGAACCATGTCCAGTAAGGCAGTGCGACCTAAGGCGAAACAGCCCACGCTGGACGACTTTACCAAAACGTCCCCGGGCCCGGACGCCACCAAGAATAAGGATGCACCGGCCGTGGGTAGCGCAACGACTTCGAGCTCTAACCAAGAAATCCTGGCAGCGATTGCGGACCTGAGGGCGGCCTGGGAGTCGAAATTAGAACTGGCTGTCTCTGAATTAAAAACGGCATTGGACCTCAAAGTTGGGGAGGTCCAGGAGGACGTCAATCTACTGAGACAAGACGTTAGGGTTCTGGCGGAGCGCACAGAGTCCCTGGAAAAAGAAGTTGGCCCCAATACGGCGGACTGTGCCACCCACAAGGCAAAACTGCACGCCCTAATCCAAAGGGTGGGCAACTTGGAAAGTAGAGTGGAGGAGGCGGAAGGACGGGCCCGTCGCAACAATATCCGCATTGTGGGCCTACCGGAGGGGACGGAGGGCCGTGACCCTACTGACTTTGTTGAGACCATGTTGCTGCAGGAGATATCCGGAGGGGCCTTATCCCAAGGCTTCGCAGTGGAGAGAGCACATAGAGCCCTAACGAGGAGGCCGCCTCCCGGAAACCCGCCCAGACCCATCATTGCCAAAATTCTTAACTATCGAGATCGGGAAAGAATATTAGAACATTTCCGAAAAGGAGGCACGATCAAGAGAGGAACAGCAAACATCACGGCGTATCCAGATTACACCCTAGCTGTGCAGCGGAGCCGCATGAACTTTGGGACTGTGAAGCGGAGGCTGAGGGGGGCAGGTTACAAATATATGTTGCTTTACCCTGCAAAACTGAAGGTCATACAGGCGCATAAAACTTTATTTTTCGAGACACCAGAGGAAGCCATGGAGTGGCTCGACGCACAGGGGTGCCCTCAAGAATCGGCGGACCGGCCCCAGAAGGACTCGGAGGAGCTGCGGAAGACGTAAAATGGCGTCGCAAGATGGCGCGACTCATGGACTCTGAGACTTGATTATAGTCGGTTCGGAACCTTCGGTATGGAAGGTCAGTTGGTCAGTTGGTTGTACTGTTTGTCACAAACACTGGGATTATTATTGAACGGGAGCCCCATGGAGCGATACTCTCTCCCCACAATAGATTAGGTTAGGTGGCCATTAGGGCGACCTCACCCTACTGGGCTCCGTGCACGGACCGGTGTTTGCGGAACCAGATGTGGGGGTGCCTGAGCTCTTTTGTTGAAGCTGGGCAACAGTTGGGGTGTGTGGTGTTGGGGGGAGGGTGGGAGAGGGAGGGGAAAGGGAGTTTGGTTGTGTGTGAGGTTAGTTTGGGAATGAGCTTATTCGCGGAGTGGCTGCAGTGGGACGCCTTCTGTGTCATGAGAACCGCTGGAGGTTCCTGTAAGTGGGGTGGGAAGACACATAGCTGCCATGGGTGACCTCAAGATTGCCACCTGGAACGTCCGAGGTCTCAATAATTACCTGAAAAGAAATAAAGTCATGTTGTATCTTAAGCGACAGAAGATCGACATTGCCCTACTACAAGAAACGCACCTGGCCCAACATAAACTAGACCTTGTAAAGAAAAAATGGGGTGGTACAGTGGTGGGCTCCCCGTACTCGGCCTATGCCAGAGGTGTGCTGATCTGGGTGGCCCCGCATGTCCCACTCAGAATTGTACGAGAGGAGGTAGACACGGAGGGTAGGCTGGTAATACTGAGGGCACTGATTGAGAACAGAGGACTGAGCATTATTAATACATATGCCCCCAATCAGAATACTGCTGTATACTTCAGGACTCTATGTACACGCCTGGGCCCGTGCGCAGGGGAACCGATCATCTGGGGGGGGGGGACTTTAACTGTGTTCTTGACCCCAAGATGGATAGGTCCGACAGTAAAGTAGACAGGCCCACCCCAGCGGCCAGGGCTCTACGGGTACTATTAGATGACTTTGGACTAGAAGATATCTGGAGATTGAAACACCCCACGGCCTTGCAGTACTCTCATTATTCGGCCCCTCAACAGTTGCACACGAGACTAGATTACTTCTTTGCTACGCCAGAAGTGGCGATAACAACTACACAGGTTGAATACAGAGCGAGGGTCCTGTCGGACCATTCGCCCTTGGTGATGGCCTGGCAATATGGCCGCCCCAGAGGGCGGATTCCAACATGGCGCCTTCAGGCAGAGGCGCTCAGAGACCCGGTCTTTAGAGAAGATATTAGAGAGACGATTATAAGGTACTTTGAGGAGAACACGGGCAGTGTGGATTCGGCTGGTACACTTTGGGAGGCCTTCAAGGTGGTAGTAAGGGGCGACGCTATTTCTAAATCAAAGGGCCTTCAGGGGGGGGTTTTAGCTGAGCTGGAGAAAGTGGAGAAAGAATTGGAGCGTGAATGTACCAGAGGGGGAGGGGACACAGACCTAGTACTCGAATTACAACAACGATGCTCAGAGCTTTGGGAGCGGCTTTGTGACCTCAATTACAGGAAATACGTGGAGAGGCAACATGCGGGAGGTGACAAAACTGGTCGCCTACTGGCATGGCTTTATAAGAGAGAAACCCCCAGGGCCCCGGTCATGATGATAGAAAGGGAAGACGGGGAGGAGGCTCACACTCAGGAAGAGGTTAACGCTGCTTTCTTAGATTATTATAAAGCGCTGTATGAGGACAAAGGGGAAGACAATCTGGATAAAATCAGGGACACACTGGAAGATATAGAACTGCCCAGGATTAGTGCAGAGGAAAGGGAGGAGTTAGATGGCCCCATTACGCTAGATGAACTGGAAGAGGTGGTGAAACGGCTGCCTACTTGCAAGACCCCGGGCACTGATGGACTCCCGAGTGAGTTCTACAAAACGTATAGCGCAGAGATACTCCCCCCTATGCTGGAGATGTATA
Organism: Ambystoma mexicanum; assembly: GCF_040938575.1. Classification (NCBI taxonomy): domain Eukaryota; kingdom Metazoa; phylum Chordata; class Amphibia; order Caudata; family Ambystomatidae; genus Ambystoma; species Ambystoma mexicanum. Next base: position 578,715,835 of record NC_090927.1, on the reverse strand, counting down.
ACGAATCATTCGAGGGAGGCCGATTGCCAGACACGCTCAGAGAAGCGCTGATAGTACCACTACCCAAGCCTAACAAGCCGAGACAACACTGTGGATCGTACAGACCGCTGTCGATGTTGAACCAAGACAGTAAGATCCTGACAGCGGTCTTGGCGGACAGGCTGCGCAAGGTCATCGGCAGACTGATACACTCGGATCAGACAGGTTATGTCCCTGGCAGGAATATAACTCATAATCACAGGCGGCTCCACCGAGTGATAGAAGAAGGGAACAGAAGAGATGAGGAAATGGCAGTGATCTCCCTAGATGCAGTTAAGGCATTTGATTCGGTGAGGTGGCCGTGGCTGTTTGCGGTCCTGAGGGAATATGGGTTTGGGCCAGGCTATATCAGATGGGCGAGACTGCTGTATAGCCAGCCAACGGCTAGGGTGCGTACGGGATCAGTGATATCTGATAAGTGGCACCTGGGTAGGGGTACTAGGCAGGGATGTCCTTGGTCCCCGATGTTATACATATTGGCCTTGGAACCCTTAGCGGTATATCTTAGACAGCAATATGACCTGGTGGGCATCGAGGTGGGAGGAAAGAGCCATTTGATATCCTTATATGCCGATGACTTGCTGCTGTATTTAAAGTATCCGGAAGAGAACCTCCAGTATGTTTTGGAGGTCATGCAGAAGTATGCCGAATTGTCCGGCATAGCGGTTAATCCCGGTAAGTCGAGCATGTTTCCCCTAGGGTACTATTCGAGGGTCCCCACGGAACGCTTACCGGTATTGCCCGTGCCTTGGGCAGCCGAGTCCTTCCGATACCTCGGAATAGACATATATCACACTGTGGGAAACGAACATCTGCACAACACCGAGGTTGCTGTGGATAAAATCCGTGCGTCCATGCGATTTTGAGAAAAGCTGCCGCTGGCGATGATAGGGCGAGGGGCGTTGCTTAAAATGGTTGTCCTGCCTAGACTGCTGCATTTCTTCAACAACATACCATACTTAATAGCTAGGAAGTTCTTTACCAAACTCGACAGTATGTGCAGGGACTTCCTATGGCACGCCACTCGCAACCGAGTGGCGCTGTGGAAGCTGCAAAACTTCTACGATAAAGGAGGGATTAAATTACCACATTTCGAGGCCTACTATGTAGCGAGCCAATTGCAATATGTTACACAGTGGCTCTCTGATGAGGAATCTTCCGAGTCCAGGTTGGTTGGTACAGATTGCACCCCGTTTTATTTGAAGGAGATCATCTGGGTCCCTAGACAAGACTTAAACCTTCGCCCTGGTATGCTGCTACTTGGGTGGAAAATGTGGCGTAGAGCATGCCGGCTACTGGAAAGCCCGGATCCGTGTTCGCCGCAGGTGCCACTGGTTGCCTTGACTGCGGGGGATGGTCAACTTAGAAAAACGATCAGAATGTACTGGGAATCGGTTGGGTTGGCCACGTTAGGAGATATATGGCAAGATGGGGCCATTAAGGATTTTGCAGACCTAGAAGAAGAAACTGGGTTACATGGGGGCCAATACGTTACATACCTCAGGTTGGTACGGATTATCCGAAAATCTTGGCCTGAGACGGTGTTAGCGGAGGATCCGGACACCCTGATTGATACAATATATGACATATCAGAGGGCGGACACGAGATCTCCAGATTGTATGAGGTGGTGATGTCCCGAGTGGGAAAGGTCTTGACAGACTTGAGACTAGAATGGGAAATGGAGGTGGGGGTTCAGATGACTGATGGGATGTGGGAACGGGCTCTAGGATATCATAAAAAAGTGTCCAGAAATGCTAGATTACAGCAAATCCAACTATATATCACACACAGAGCGTATATGACCCCCAAGAGAATAGCTAAGTTCGCGAATTCGGGCAGGCAGGCATGCCCGAAATGTAACGAGGAGGACGCGGACATGACGCATATGTTCTGGCCCTGCCCAGTAATCGAAGTCTTCTGGAGAGAAGTGTCACAGAAGTTAGCTGACAAAGGGGTCCCAATAAGCATTGACACGACCTGGGCTTGCCTTCTAGGGGGGTTCCCCAGACCGAAGAACACCAGACATCTGGGGAAACTGAGAGACCTAGCGTATATACTCGCTAAGAGGAGGATAGCTATGAACTGGAAGCAATGCCACAAACCTAGGATAGAGATGTGGTGGAGGGATCTGCAAAAATGGGCGGAAGCCGAAACCATGGTCTGGCAAGAGGCATGTAGTAAATGCGGGGGGGAGGATGTGGCCTGCCTGGTAACCTGGAGGTTATTAGTCACTGGTCTGTTTGGGGTACAAGGAGAACCTACTGCCTCGGAGGAGGAGGTCACCCGGCCACACCAGGTCGATACAGAACTACCCTGTTGATGAGCTCTTGGGGGGGAGGGGGGGAGTGCAGTGTTGTGTTTTTTTAAGTGTTTATTGTCTTATTGTATATAATGTCACAAGTTTGTTTATACTGTTTTCACTTAAAACAAATAAAAATATTTAAAAAAAAAAAAAAAATACATACCTGGGACTACTTGAAAGGCTATTTAAGCCACGCCTAGACAGCAAACCACGCTTCGCGTTGTTCTGCTCATAGCAGCTGGACGCTCACCGTGCCTGCTCCTGCTCCAGTCCTCGACCACGCCTGCCAGCATCCTGGAAACACCTAAGGATAGAAAAGGGAAGAAGAAACAGGTGAAAACAAACCTTACCTGTTAAAGCTACATTCCGGATTCAGCACGCCAACGTTCCTGCAAAAAGACATCATTTTAAATACTCATCGCGTCGCATACATCTTGGCGCACTTCTTTTACCTGCACGTGGCGCCTTCGGCTCTGTGACGCCCATCCGGATCTCCTGCAGCATTCCAGCACCTACAGGGAGACAAAGAGAAGAAAGCAAGGTGAGAAGGGGAAAATAACCAAGAAGCACTTACCTGCCAAGCTAATTCTTCTTACCTTCGGGTCGATGCCATTCCTTGGGCATTTCAGCACCCCGGCCCCTATGGGGAAAAAGCAAACATCACATTAGTGAATGCGAGAACCATAGCAAACAAACTATTTAAAACTTACCTGCTTACAGGTCGGATTCAGCTTCTGCTTCGTGCCGGCTCCATTTCTTCGGCATTCTCGAACTCCGGCCCCTAAGGAAAAAGAGACAGGAAAAGACAGTAGTGGGCCTACACCAAAACTCACCTGAAATCAGGTTTTCGACGGAAACCGCCCTCAGCCCGGAGTCTTCCATTACCTGCAAAAGAGAAGAGGAACAGTTTAGACTCAAGCTTGCCATAAACATTTACGGTACTTACTGGAACAGACAAGCGAACTCGAACTTACTATCCAGTGACGTAACTGGATCCCAACGCGCCCCTGCATCAGAAGCAGGATGGAGAGCTCGCCTTCTCAATCCCTAAGGTGAGTCTCCACAGGGAATTACAGAAGGGTTGCAAGGAGGGTGAGAAGGGGAACGGGAGATCAACACAAAACCCGCAGAGTATTAACCCTTCCTTTCGCTCACAGAAGGGTTTTCATCCGAGCCAGACAAGCCAGATTTGGGAACCCAGCCCACTCCATCTTCAGGGTGCTGAACATCTCCTTCGAAGAGGCCACTGCCGTCCAGACCACGCCCGCGCCTCCGTGGGAACCAGGTGAGCGTTACAGAACGCGAAGCCTACCCACAATTACCCACCCAGCCGCCATGGAGACTTCCAAAACAGACCAACTGGCCCAACTATTGGGGGAATTACGGGCGGAAGTTCACGCCGCTCGCCAAGAAACCAACGTTCTTCGAAGAGAACTGATCTTGTCCAAAGAACGAACCGATGACCTGGCTAAACAGCTTTTGCAGAATCAGGCTGGACAAACGCCATTACCTGCTTCCGGGAGAGACTCCACTCCTATGGCTTCCACTAACCCGGTGCAAATTAACCTGCCGGGAAACATGCCTTTGGCCCCAACTGAACGTTTTGCGAGGGACCCCAAGAAATACGCTGTTTTCATGAACCAATGTCGTTTACACTTTTTATGTAGACCTGGGGCCTTCCCTAATGACCAAACTAGGGTGGCTTTTGTTTTATCGTATCTCAGCGGCTGTGCAGCCGATTGGTCTATTCCGTTGGTAAATCAAGACAATCCTATCCTTCGTGACTTTCAACGCTTCCAGGCTAGATATTATTTGCCCGGCATGCCCAGGGTGAGGCCTTGGATAACGAACTTCTGTCTTTGCGTCAAGGGAACCAAGACCTCCTATCTTATATCGCCACATTTGACAGACTGATCGTGGAAACTGGGTGGCCTGAGAATAAAAGAATCACCTTGTTTCATCGAGGACTTCGTGGAGAGCTAAAAGACGTTCTGGCTCAAATTGTGAATCCACCCCAACTCTGTGAGGAATACATTGATTTAGTGATCCAACTTGATTATAGACTCCAGAATAGAAAGACTGATCGGACTAGATTTGAAACTCGGGCTTTGGTAAAAACCCATGCAAACCCCAAGAGTACCGACACTTCGGAGCCAATGCAAATTGGGGGAGTAAAAGGACCCCTAACGCAGAAAGAACGAGAAAGAAGATGGCAAAACCAGTTATGTCTCTATTGCGGAGAGTCTGGACACTTTCTACGAAATTGCCCGGTAAAACCACCCAAGAAGGTGGTTGGAGCCACAGACCAAAACCTTCCAAAATCTGATTCGGGAAACGATCAAGCCCGACAAGCGTAGAGGTCCGCTTGCCGAGCGTGAAGACAAACTCTTTGACCTCGCATTTCATCATGCCAATGACCCTCGTGGATCCAAAGCAGCCTCAACGATTATGTGGCATAAAGGCCTATCTTGGCAGTGGGGCTATTGGGAACTATGTTGATTTTGAATTGGCTTCCAGGATTGGTCTCCCTCTCCGACCAAAAATCACCAAAAAATGTCATTACCACGGTTGATGGGACCGAAATTGCCTCTGGGCCGGTAACACATTCTACCACAGAAATGACACTGGTTGGCCAAGATGGCCTTAGGGAAACCATAGTGTTCGACCTAATCAAGGCTCCACATTTTCAGGTAATCTTGGGGATCCCTTGGTTAGAAGCACATAATCCTCGAATTGACTGGCGAGCAAAGAGTATCACCTTTCCTAACTGCAGACAAACTTGTTATTCCGGAAATCCACAAGTGGGTCTAGCCTCAGTAACCTCTGTGTCAGCACAACTACCACTTGAGTATCAGGACTTTCAGGACGTTTTTCAAATAGAACAGGCCAACACCTTACCACCTCACCGGCCATACGATTTCAAATTGGTACCCAATGCTCAACCGCCTTGTAGTAGGATTTATGCCCTTACCGAACCAGAGAATCTTCATTTACGCCAGTATTTGGATCAGTATCTTGCCAATGGGTTTATTCGCCCGTCAAAGTCACCGGCTTCTTCAGCTTTGTTCTTCGTGCCGAAAAAGGAAGGCGACCTTAGAACATGTATTGACTATCGCGCCTTAAATCAGATAACGGTTAAGAATCGTTACCCCCTGCCTCTGATCCCTGAACTCCTCGACCAGGTGAAAGATGCCTGCATCTTTACCAACCTGGATTTAAGAGGGGCTTACCATCTGGTGCGTGTCAGAGAAGGCGATGAATGGAAAACGGCTTTCCGCACCAAATACGGACTCTTTGAATACCAAGTGATGCCCTTCGGTTGTGCAACGCACCTGCTGCCTTCCAGTATTGTATGAATGACATCTTTCAAGAATTCATAGATGTTTGTGTCATCATATATATTGACGACATCCTAATGTACTCTTCCTCGGAATCTGATCACCGAAAACATGTTAAGGCCGTCCTGGAGAAACTACGCCAGCACAAACTATTTGCAAAGCTCGAAAAGTGCATTTTTCACATCACGGAGGTTGAGTTTCTTGGTTTCGTCCTATCGACAAAGGGAGTTCGAATGAACTCACGGAAAGTGGACGCGATCCTCAAATGACCATCCCCTAGTTCTGTGAAAGGGGTTCAGAGCAGGCTTGGTTTTGCCAATTTCTATCGAAGGTTTATCCCGGAGTTTTCTCGAGTGGTTCAACCCATCACAGCCCTCTTGCGGAAAAACAAACGCTTCGAATGGACTACGGAAGCAGAACAAGCATTTCAGGAACTAAAAACTAAATTCACCTCCGCACCTGTGTTAAAACATCCCCGTCCAGATCTCCCTTACGTTGTGGAAACTGACGCATCTAGTTTAGCCATGGGAGCGGTTCTATCACAGAGGGACCCAGTCTCGAACCAACTGCATCCTGTGGCCTTTTGGTCCAGAAAATTCTCAGCTCCAGAAGTTAACTATGCAATCACAGATAAAGAACTATTAGCTATCAAGTCAGCTTTCAAGGCTTGGCGTCATTACCTTCTCGGCGCAAGACATACTGTTACCGTAATTACAGACCACAGGAATTTGCAATACTTAAAAACGGCCAAAGCTCAATCCTCACGCCAACTCCGTTGGGCCCTGTTCTTTGCAGAATTTGACTTTGTGATCACCTATCGCCCCGGCTGCAAGAATGGCAAGGCGGACGCACTATCTCGAATAGGAATGGGCGATTCTACCCCAACTCTAGATCCAGTTCGGATTATTCCCGAACAGAGAATTTTGGGGGTGATCTCCTCACAAACTCTAGAGGATATTCAAACTAGAGTTAAATTGCTTTTCGACGCTGCAGCCTTGCAAGAATGGAGCCTGAAAGATCCCAGATTTTCAATTAATAACGATTTACCTTATTTCCAGGGGCGACTGTTCTTGCCTCAAATGGATTTGCAAGATCTCGTTATTGCCCATCATCATGAGACACTAATGGAAGGACACCCGGGCATCGCTAAGACTGAAGAAAAAATTAAAAGGCATTTCTGGTGGCCCTCCTGGCGAAAGGATATAAAATCTTTCGTGATGACATGCGCAGTGTGCACCCAAAATAAAAGTCAAAAGCAAAAACCAGCCGGTCCGTTATGACCTCTGGACATCCCACCGGCACCTTGGCACACTTTATCGCTGGATTTTATAACTGACCTACCTCCTTGCCATGGATTTAATACTATACTGGTAATTGTAGACCTCTTCTCCAAGATGGCCCATTTTATTCCCTTGAAAGGGCTGCCTTCAGCCTCCACCCTAGCCAAGGAATTTCTTGAGAACGTCGTTCGTCTACATGGTTTTCCATCCATATAAATCTCTGATCGGGGAAGCCAGTTTATTTCTCGGTTCTGGAAGAGATGTTGCCAAATGGCACAAGTTGAAGTGCGTTTATCTACCAGCCACCATCCTCAGACCGACGGCCAAACCGAGAGAACAAACCAGACATTGGAACAGTACTTACGGTGCATGTTGCATCAATCAGAATATAATTGGAAAGACATTTTATGGATTGCTGAATACGCGTACAACAATTCTGTGCATTCAGGAATTGGCCAGACTCCTTTTTATACCTTATTTGGCCACCATCCCAGAACTTCGGATCTTGAACCACCTCAAGGCCTTGAAATGCCCGCCGTGGATAACTTACATGCCACCATAACCCGAGCCTTCAAAGAAGCCAAGACTCATTTACAGCAGGCCAAGGACATATATATGGAAAATGCTGACTTACATCGGAGCGAAGTACCTCCTTACCAAGTTGGAGATCAAGTGTGGCTGGCGACTAGACATCTACCACTTAAAGGCCCGCAAACTTTTAACCCAAGATATATAGGGCCTTATCCAATCAAGGCTGTAATCAACCCGTTAGCCTTCAAACTCGATCTGCCCCCAACATGCGAATCCATCCGGTTTTCCACGTATCACTGTTGAAACCTGTACAACCCGGAACCAGGCTACACAAGCCACCAGAACCAATCCCAGTAGATGGGGAACTGGAATTCGAAGTTAAAGACATATTAGATTCTAAGATGTCCAAGTCAACGGTTTTTTACCTAATTGATTGGAAAGGATATGGACCTCAGGAGAGATCTTGGGAACCAAGCGATCATATACATGCACCTCGACTAATACAACAATTTAATCGTAAGTTTCCACACAAACCAAAGCCTCCGGACAGTACATCCTTGGGAGGGGCCTTGGGGGGAGGTACTGTCATGATGCATACCTCCAAGGAGCCAGACAGGGCCCGGCACCCTCAGAGGCAGGCAACATGTATACTAGGGAAGTCCCAGCCACCCCAGATAGGGGCTCTTTGGACTCAGTCCTGGCGCCGTTGGCATCAGGCTCATAAGGGATAACAGTCCTGGCACCATCGGCGCCAGGCTCATACAAGATATGGAAGGAATAGTGTTTGGTGCAAACTTACCTGGCAGACCATGCTGCAATTTCCTTACCTGGCAGATCATTCTACAACTTCCAGTTGAAAAAGGAACTACTTAACCACACGGGTGTGGCTGGTGGCAGGATACATACCTTCAGTGGAAGGATACATACCTGGGACTACTTGAAAGGCTATTTAAGCCACGCCCAGACAGCAAACTACTCTTCGCGTTGTTCTGCTCATAGCAGCTGGACGCTCACCGTGCCTGCTCCTGCTCCAGTCCTCGACCACGCCTGCCAGCATCCTGGAAACACCTAAGGATAGAAAAGGGAAGAAGAAACAGGTGAAAACAAACCTTACCTGTTAAAGCTGCATTCCGGATTCAGCGCGCCAACGTTCCTGCAAAAAGACATCATTTTAAATACTCACGCGTTGCATACATCTCGGCGCACTTCTCTTACCTGCACGTGGCGCCTTCGGCTCTGCGACGCCCATCCGGATCTCCTGCAGCATTCCAGCACCTACGGGGAGACGAAGAGAAGAAAGCAAGGTGAGAAGGGGAAAATAACCAAGAAGCACTTACCTGCCAAGCTAATTCTTCTTACCTTCGGGTCGTTGCCATTCCTTGGGCATTTCAGCACCCCGGCCCCTATGGGGAAAAAGCAAACATCACATTACTGAATGCAAGAACCGTAGCAAACGAACTATTTAAAACTTACCTGCTTACAGGTCGACTCAGCTTCTGCTTCGTGCCGGCTCCATTTCTTCGGCATTCTCGAACTCCGGCCCCTAAGGAAAAAGAGACAGGAAAAGACAGTAGTGGGCCTACACAAAAACTCACCTGAAATCAGGTTTTCGACGGAAACCGCCCTCAGCCCGGAGTCTTCCATTACCTGCAAAAGAGAAGAGGAACAGTTTAGACTCAAGCTTGCCATAAACATTTACGGTACTTACCGGAACAGACAAGCGAACTCGAACTTACTATCCAGTGACGTAACTGGATCCCAACGCGCCCCTGCATCAGAAGCAGGATGTAGAGCTCGCCTTCTCAATCCCTAAGGTGAGTCTCCACAGGGAATTACAGAAGGGTTGCAAGGAGGGTGAGAAGGGGAACGGGAGATCAACACAAAACCCGCAGAGTATTAACCCTTCCTTTCGCTCACAGAAGGGTTTTCATCCGAGCCAGACAAGCCAGATTTGGGAACCCAGCCCACTCCATCTTCAGGGTGCTGAACATCTCCTTCAAAGAGGCCACTGCCGTCCAGACCACGCCCGCGCCTCCGTGGGAACCAGGTGAACGTTACACTCTCCCCCTGGCTCTTTGACACTTACCTTTCTCAGCTGACACTCCTAATGTCCTCCTTATTCCCTAACTTCCAGTGTTACGCTGTTGACACACAACTCTTCTTCAAACTGCCTGCTGACCCTCTTGCATCTTCCATCATCCCGGATTGCCTATCTGCCATTCAGAGCTGGTGCACTTCCAATAATCGCTGCCTCAAAGCAATCGAGACTGAGACCCTTCCTATTGGGACCCCTGCTCCCTCTTTCTTCCCCTCACTCTGACCATCCTCAATGGGCTCTCCCACTTCTCTTTCATCCAAAGCCAGAAACCTTGGCGGTATCTTTGACTCCTCTCTCTCCTTCCTACCTCACACACAGGACGTTGCCAAGAAGTCCCACTTTCAACTCTTTCTTCCTAAAGGAATTCTCCCTTTTTTTCACTTTCCCAGAGAAGCTCAATGTTACCCAAGCCCTGGTCTTCTCTAGGCTTCACTATTGCAATAGTCTTCTGCTGAATCTACCCTCTTCCACTCTACGACCCCTGCAGCTAATCCAGAATAGGCCAGCAAGACGTATCCTTTGCCTAGCCCAGGGTGCATCTCTCCTGCCCTAAAAGGTCTTGATTGGCTCTGGGTTGCTGCACTGATTAAATACAAATCCCTCTGCATCATCCACAAGGTTGCTGGGGCCTGGGACCATGCTATCTGCAACTTTCTCTTACTAAATACTCTCCCTCTAGACTTCTACGTTCCTCTGGCACCAACTCTCTCTGTGTATAGCGTTTCATTAAACAGAGGGTCAGAGGCCGATCTCTTTCTTCACCTGGCTCCTTCTTGTGGAACAGCCTCCCCCTTCCTCTTCGCCTTGAGCAGGACCTCCTCAAATTCCAGAAGCTTCTTAAAACCTTCCTCTTCACCTCCTCCTCCCCTTCTTCCCTCCTCTGCTAATCTCATCGTCACTGTGATTGGTGACCATGGCCCTTATCTGTCCTTTGAGGTCCTGGCCTCCCACACCCAATCAACTGAGCATCTGCCTGCTCACACCCACCTTCCTTCATCCTATAGGCATGCACTCACCTATCTAATGCACCTCCACACCTCATAGCACTTACTACACTAGGCACTTATATCTGCTGCTCGCCCACGAGCACAGACACTTCAGCACCTACCCCACTCCCCTCTTCTCTCTGAATTTGCACATTCTGAATACTCACAAGGCATAGTAGATTTGTCTTTATACACCACTGTATTTATTGTTTCAATCCCATGTTCGATCCCTGTTGCCTTGTGGGCGCTTTGAAACAGAATTGACTTGCTGTATAAGCGCCTAACAAATGCACAATAAAATAAAAAAATAGAATAAATAAAAATAGGAGCAATCCAATCTAAGTGTCTGCGTAGCTTCATGTAGGAAAGCATCTGTGCTTCATGTCTAACGCATCTATGTGATAGTCTCAGTCGTGACGTCATCAGCTCTTTGCACAGCTATAGTCGGTCTACTTGCTCCATTGGCTGAAAACGTATCTCTTCAACAACGTCATCAGGATAGGGTCGAAATGGTTGTTGGAGTGAATAGCGCTTCTCACATCTGCGGTACATCAGCGATGGGGAAGTGGGGGCAGGAACGATGTACACCTTTCATTTCTGCAATATCGAGACGAGAGAGGGACCGGTGCAGTGAGGGTCATGTTCATGTCTACCTCTTCAATCCCCCCTTAGGTCGATATATAGAGACCACACTCCCTTGGATGTTCTCCAGGTTAACCTATGGCTAAGGGATCCATACTTTTTCCACTCTGACCAGGTGACCATGATACTTCACTTGTTCATCAGAACTCCAGGTCATATAGCAGCAGTCTCCCTCGGGCTTGCACCATACCCATTGTTCCATGTAGTTGCATGGAACTGGGGGAAATTAGAACTTTGTGCCTGGAGAGAAAAAGGGACGTTGCTTTAAGTGTGACTGTAGCACTTCAAAAGTCTGTGTCTCTCTGTCTGCCTTCATCTCTACATCCAATAATATTTTCATCCCTATGGTCTTCTCAGTAGTCTTCTTGCATTGGGTTATAGCTACTCTGATGACACAAAAAGACAGTAATACTAGTACTAGGGCAGCTACGAATACCTTCAACTTGCTGGCCATTGATGATGGTATCCAGAAAAAGATGTGTCAGCCAACCTTCATCTTCCCCTGCTGGGCTTGTTATGTCTTCCATCTCGGCATGCAAGTTTCATAACTACATGATGGGTTCTGTGAGGGTTCCATTATCTCCATTGTGGGAAGGCAGATAGGTGCAACAGGATGTCCCTATCTTTGTGAACACACCTCCTTCCATGAGGCGATCCAAGACATATCTGTTTTGGATGGTCATCAGTCTGACAGCTCTTAGTTCTTCTTTAATGGTGTTGGACCCTTTAACTGTCAAATGTATGGCCTACAACAGTGTTCATCTTGTGATCTGGAGCCACTTGGCATTTGAGCTGGCCTGGACCCCTGGGACAACTCACGCAAAAAACATTTCAGTCCGGCTAAACAGCATGTGCTCTGGTGGTATCGCATTGAGTGCTTCTTCCATCTTTGTTGAAATATAGTTTCCTCTCTACTCTTGTCAGCTCCACGGATCCTTTCTTCCTCTGGTGTGCATCTATTTTGGGGAACCCATCTACTTGTATGTCCTTTTCAGGCACCACTAAGGCTGGTGTATTCAGCTGTACTAGGGAGCATAGCCCTCCCTAGTTCGGTGGTATTTGCATGTACGCCTTGGAACCACAGGCCTAGTAGTGGGTCCATTATTACTGCAGTGTCAACCTTCATACCCAGTATCTTCGATGTTCATTTGCATCCTTTATTCACCCCGACCTTCACTGGACTGTGATTCTGGAAGCACAGGGACGCAGTCTCGATCGGTATCATTGTCGTAGGGCCTGCTTCATTCTCAACCCACGTGTGCAGCTTGGCACTTGCTGCCCATCTTTGAGACAGTCATCATTTTCTTTCTGTACCACTTCCACTGTAACCATCAGGAGTGCCTGTGCTTTGCACAGCATCATCCGCTTCATCCATCCTTCTCCTTTGAACCTCAATGGTTGGTGGCTGTCCATTCACCAACCGTTGAGGTCTCTCCCAGCATCCTGGTAGTCCTCCTGTTTCTTTTTACCCTGTTTTCGGGCACTGCAACTCCTTCTGTGTTACTATCATTGCTTCCCCTTTGTTTGGGGCATCCAAAATATACTGTATCGTTGTATCTGACCTCCAATAATTTTCCATCATTGCTTGAGTCTTGATGTAGCTGTCCTCTTAAGGGAACGTTTTGCAACATCCATTGCAATGTGGCCCATCTTGCTTGAAATTGGCACATTGTTTCATAAGGTGCATAAGGCATTGTGCTCTGGCCGCTGGAATCTCTCTGGCTATGAATGTTCTGGAGGAACTCATCAAAACAAAAGAGGTGATGGCTGGAAGTTTTAGAATAAATCTTAACCTCTGGCATTGCTCTGGGCAACCCTTCAGACCATTTTTTTTCGCCTGCCAAGCCATTTCAAAAGGGGAATGACCATATGCAAATCAGGCCTGCTCCCACCCCAAAAGGGACTCATGGCATAGGGGATGAGCGAGCACACATAGCAGCTCTATCTTATGACCTTAGCACGTTGATCATGTGCGGGTAACACATATTATTGGTGGCGTGGGCTGAATTCGCTAAATATGCATTTACATGTTCAAAGTCAGTGTATGCGCTTTGCCTGAGCCTTTTTACTAATTAGACCGTGCTAGTGGATCAGTTCAGGTATAGCTTCGGCTACAATGTGAATAGGAGTTGTGTTAGCATATGCTTCAGTGTGCGTGTAGTACAATGCAGCTCTCTGCAGGGTGGGGGGGGTAAAGAGGAACAGACAGCAGAATGCAAAAAATGTCAGTACAATAACTCTCACTGCAGTGTCCATGTGTTACATACGTGTACGCTCTTGACATTGTACTCGACATAAACGTTTACCAAAACTCATAACCTTTGATATTACCATCGTTGAGACAGTCAGGCTCTTCTGCGATAATCATGTGCTAATGGAGCAATAAAGAGTCTTTTCAAAGATGAATCGAGTTTTAGGATTACTGAGAAAAGCAATAATAGGCATGTTGCTTCTTGTCAAAATCAGATAACTGTGTGTGACGTAAAGGAGGAAAGCATAAACAAGAATATTTTTGGGTACCATTTGCTCTTAGCTATTATGAGTTCATAAAGTGCTTTTCTGTGATTGCACAGTGTAAAATTACTTGTCAAAACTCAGTGCACTCGCGTTCGATGATTACCTAGTTTAAAGAAAAGACAGTGGGCTTCATTACCAGTAAAGCGGTGACCCGCCAGTGCTACTGGTGGGTTGCTGCCGTACCCATAAGACTGGATCTGCCGCTTGATTTCCTGGTGCCACCGGACCATTACAAGTCCCGGCAGAGCGGGAAGTTACAGGGGGGATTCGGTAAATCCCCATTGCCGTGGAGTCCCAGAGAAGGGAAATTTTCTCTGGCTCCAACAGTGCCCGTGCTTCCAAGACAACTCTGCCTACTGCAGCCATTGCGCCCGGCAGGGTCAAACATGCCGGCTGCAGCGGCCCCCTTCATGTGGGCTTGGCACTTCACTATTGCAGTTGCTGATGGGAGTTGTAGTGCACCTATGAGCCTATCCAATAGAGGCACATTCTGCACTGGACAATCACCTCTTATCCGGATGCTTTCTGTGTAGTCAACATGCTTGTGGGCTTCTCAAGAAAAAGGTCATGTTCCGTATACAGGGCCTCATCACGACTTTGGCGGTAACCCTTAAATCCGGCGGTCGCGCTTTTATGCCGGATTTAAGGGTCCGCCAAATCAGGACTTCGGCGGATTTCGCCCCAGCTCTTAGCTGGGGGGAAATCTGCTGAAAATTTGTGCTATTACCGCTGGTGGGAAATCCGCCAGCGGTAAGAGTGCGAATTTTCCCCATTGAGCCCAATGGGGAATGGGGCATTCCCGAATGGGCTCAATGGGGAATGGGGAATTACATTACCGCCGAACTCGTGAGCCGGCGCTATTAGCGCCGGGGAGTTTGGCAGTAGGGCTAATACCGCCAGCGGTAATACCGCCGGCATTACCGCCAAAGTCGTAATCAGGCCCACAGTGTGGTACTGCAGCCCATCGTGACAGTCTCTGATTTCTCTACTGCAAAGGCTGCCGCAGCCAATGCTTGTTCGCAAGGATAATGGCCTCTCATCACCAGATATAAATGCCCACTGTAGTAAGCTATCAGTTTTATCAGACTGCACTTTAGTCTGGGATTCCTAGAACTGGGGCTGTACCTATTGACCCTTTTATTTAGTCCACTGAATGCTTCTGTCATCTCCCCTGTCCACGTTAGTTTGCCATACCCCCTCTAAGCCTCTTTGAGCCCATTTATAAGGGGTCTAGTGTATGTACTGTAGTCAAATACCCAGGCCCTGCAATAATTGCAAAGACTTAAGAATTGCTGCATTTCCCTCACCGTCTTTGGTGGCGGCATTCTGAAAATTGCCTCTGCTCTTTCAGGGGTCACCTTTCTCCCATCTGGAGATATTAACTGTCCAATATATAACACTTCCCCCTGGCAATACAGGAATTTTGCCATGTCCACCTTGTACCCTTTTTATGCCCAAACTGTCAATAGCTGCACTGAGTAACTGTGATGTCTAAATGTACATTCCATAACCGCGCTGTCTAAATGTACATTCCCCAGGTCCATTTTAAGGACCCTATTAAATATAGAAGTGAATTCACAGTACCCTTGTGGAACTCTTGTGTGTTTCCACATTTTATTTCTATGTAGAAACAAAGTCTTTTGGCGAAACATTGCAAAATATTGTCGCTGGGTTGGGAACCAAAGTAAACTCACCTTCGTCAATAATGTTGAAAGGGTGCAAATCCTGAATAAAATGCCACAATCCCCCTGTCACCTTTTTCACTAGATACACAGCGGTGTTACATTGAGATTCTGATGGTACTAAAATTCCCTGCTGCACTGGTGCTGAAATTGGCTCAAAAATACCTTTGTCTGTCTCCCCAGATAGAGGGTATTACTTTGCCCTCGGCAGGATCGCCCCTGGTTTGAACTTGATTTTAACAGCTCCTACCCCATTCAACAGGCCAAAGTCATATGGCCTGTTACTCCGCAATATGCTCAATACTCGCACTAGGTCTTCCTCAAGAAATGGCGCTGGCACCTTTTTCATCAGGGCCATCGTCTGTGGGACTTCCCTGTAATGGATTCTCACCCAGTAAATAATGCTTATAAAGAACATTGGGCCTCATTACACGGATGGCGCTAAGGGATTACCGGCACCGGTAAGGGCACCGGTTCCGGTAATCCCTTAGCGCCATACTACGAGGTCCCTCAGCGGGTCCCGTCCTTAACGTGTGGCCAGACCACACATTACGGAAGGGACCCGCTGAGGGACTTCAGGGCAAATAACGGTACCGCTAATAGCTGTACCGTTATTTGTGCCTTCCCCATTCCCATTTAGCCCTATGGGGGCAAAAATGGGAATGGAGAAGGGCCTTGGTGAATGGGGAATTACCGCCCCGCCAACCTTAGAATGGGGCGGTAATTCCCCCATTCACCAAGGCGAAATCAGTAAAATACTGGCGGCAACCATGGTGCTAATAGCGCCATGGTTACCGCCGTCCGTGTAATGAGGCCCATTGTCTCAATATCTGAATACTCGTCTCGAAACAGTTCTTCGTCTATCAGGTCAGTCAATCTGTGTCCTTCGCCCGCAGCTATTACAGATCTCCAAGCTCTTCCCGTATCATCAGTCCTGTGTATAACTACTCTCTCATCCCTCACTATAACTGTCTCCAATTCTAGTGGATATACTGTATATAGTAACATTCAGTGCTTAAATTCAGTAATAAATGTACCAACCTCAGACAGTTTTAAACAGGTATGTGAATTCTTAAGTGAGGTGTAACAGCATGAATTAGGGGATGAAGGCAGTTCAGTTATGGACTCCTGAGGCTAGAAGATACTCTTCCTCATCACATTACCTCTGGTACCTTGGCAGGCAAAGTTGCTGAGTTTTCTCTGTTTCACCCAACAATTCACTTCGAGGATGGACCCCCCCTTGGAAGAAGGTGTCACTGGGGTGCTGAGTCCAAAAATAAAAATTGAACCAATATCCTTCTGAAGTGCAGCAGTTTTGCTCTTCGCGTTGCTCTCCGTTGGTCAGCGATTTCTCCATCTGTAGGAGTCCTGGAAGATGAAACTTGCGGTGGGCTCCTCAAAGGCTTGGCAGATGAGAGTAAGATCCCTGGGGAACTTCGGTGACTTCTGGCGGTGACAGGAGCATAGATCACTTTTGGAGATGGGTTTCGGATTGTCGCAGTTTTCTGATTTTCGATACTTCGGTGCTGTAGCCGTAGCACGGACCTCTGGACAGGTTCTAGCAACCTGGACTCGACCACTGTAGTAGACCACGGACCCTCGCCAAATCTGGACCCTTAGGATGTCTTTGTTGGATTCTGGTGGCAGGAAACCCACCGCAGGACCTTCCTCAGCACTCAGCAACCCTGGACCTTCTCCAGCAGGAAAAAGTGGTCAGTGATGATGGCAAGGATGTCCTTTGAAGTATTCTTTGGCAGTTTGGAACTTTTGCAGCTTCGAATGTTAAGCAGCACTATGCCAGTGTACCCCCTCTTCTGGGCAGTAGACAGCAACAGGCTTCCAGCAGTCACAAACTGGTCCTCTGAAACTCTGAAACCTGGGTGACACCAATGGACTTCTTCAACTCCTCTTCAGCATTCACAAAGACCCCTTGACTGGACGGCTAGGAATCCTTTGAAGTATTCTTTGCCAGTTTGGAACTTTTGCAGCTCCAGGTGTTAAGTAGCACTATGCCAGGGTACCCCCTCTTCTGGGCAGTAGACAGAAACAGGTTTACAGCGGTCACAAAACGATCCTCCAGACCCTGGATGACACCAATGGACTTCTTCAACTTCTCTTCAGCACTCACAAAGACCCCTTGTCTGGACGGCAGGCAGGGTACTTCAGATGAAGATTATAAGGTTGCACGATGGTCCCTCTGTGGAACAGTCCTTGGAAGAACATGGCAGATTTCGAATTACACTAAGAAATTGCAGCAGCAGACTTTTCTTCCAGCTAGCGTTCAAGGAACAGCTTCTTCGTGCTTCAGCTCCGACTTCAGCTTCTGAACAAATTGGTGAGTGAGAGGTCCCCTGCTATACACATTTGGTCCCCATTCACTGAGGCTGAGCCAGGCTCAATCAACCAATCACGTAAAAGGGCATTCATGCAGGCAGGCAGACAATCAGGCTCACAGGCATTAAGGCCATTCACTCCACCCAAACACCCATAACAAAGAATGTGGATTGGGGTAAGCAGCCAGTCTTTCAGGACTCTATGCTGCATTCACTCCAGTTTCAGTCAGGGGTGTCTTGGGCATTGTGTCACACACACCACACCCAGACACCAATTACACAGAATATGAGTTCACTTCAAACGAACGGTTTGGAAACAGTACCAATCGCAGACTAGGTAAAAGGTTTGCAACACACTGGATCTAGGGGTGTAGCCTGTATCCAGAATAGGAGCATGGTCAGAGTAGTGTAGGTGTGTCTTCGGCACTGTCACAGATACTGGGAAATGAGTTGTGAGGATAGCAGGCGACAGCACCTTTTACCTATTCTGTGATTGGTACTGTTTTTCTTTCGCCTCATAGCATCACTGCCATCATACATTTCCATGCATCCATTTAAAGAGTATCCTTTCCTTTTTGTTATTTCTTGCAGTTCATTTCACTGCTAGCGTTCGTTTGGGTCGCAGCACCTGGATAACCTGTCGATGCAGTAGATCATCCCATTCTCAGCCTTTTATGCCGTATCATATACCTCTAATAGAAGCTTTTTCTTTCGCACTATCACTTCCTATTTTTGGAAGCCGTTCAGATAGTTTTCACTATCTGGGACTCTGGTTTTCAACACAACATTTTGGAAATTCCCCAATCAATTGTTGGCTCTCCATATTTTACCAGCCTGGTGCAATGACTTTTTCTGTTCTTTTTCTTTCGACCTGTCACTTTCTGTCCTGAGATTTACTAATTTTATAAGTTGGCAAATTATTTACTATCATATTTGCAATCCCTTGTGATGGGGCCCAGTGGCCATTTTGCTATTTGGGGTTCGTGACATTTGTTTATGTTTACAGATGACATCACACATGCACGTGACGTCATTGCAGTATTATGCCTTTTGGTGCGAGGTGTATTTTGCGACATCGCTTTTTTCTGCAGTAAGGACAACAGTGCGGCCTCTCGTACTTAGACGGGACTCGTGCTTGGGATTTAGCTAATTTTCCATTTGCGGCTACGGTAATGCGCCATTAGAGGTCAGTCACACCTGCTTCTTGCTTCTTCACAACGTCAGTTGCAGGGCAAGAACGGGCCCTCTTTTTTTAATTTACTGTTAGGGCCCTTACTACCTAATGAAGGCATGGTGGCAAAATGTTTGGGAAGGTTGGGGTTGGGGTGTTGTGTTTGATTCACCCAGGTGTTCGTCCTTATCCCTGTGGGGGTGGGGGAATGTAATACATTTTTTTTTTATATTAATGAGGAGATGGTTTTGAGCACAGTCTAGGTGGCTGCAAAAGCTTTTATGAGAGGACTACCAATCGCACAAGGTTCTAGAAGAGGAAAAAGTCTAATGGAGATAACATTAAAACGTGGAATGGGGCCTTGTAAGACTAGCTGCTTACGGTAAAGGACCTTCATCCAGCTGTTGCCTTAAACATAAAAATAAAGAGGCTGCACTTGAATAATCCTTTGTTAGATGGAATATTTAAAAATCTTAGATTCCCTAAAGAGAGCTTTTATGAGAAATGTGACAAAGAAGTTGTATTGCTAGCCAATAGATCAAATGCTCTGGTGCATGATGAGACAGGGATAGATAGACATGATGCAGCCCGCAAAAATTGCTAATCGTTTTACATGTTTTTACAAGGTCCTGTACCAGAATGAGGAAATGAGATCTAGAGAGATGGTGAATACTTACATATAGGGTCTGGCCCTCCCAAACCTTTCTATGACAAGGTCCAGTCTCTAGATTCACTAATCACCCAAAGAGTGATAGAACAAATGAAGTCGGACAAAGCTTCAGGTGAAGATGATTTTTCTATATTATTTTATATATATTCCCTTCTTGTACTGAGTGAGGTAGGGCGACCTTTTTGTTTGTGATTGTGAGTAGGCACTGCTGGTTGAAATGTGTTATTCAGAGATTTCGTATTTTCAATTCTTTCTGAGGGGTGCAGTCCACTGTTAAGTACCAACGTGCTGGGTACCTATAGTTAAGTGTGAAGAAAAGACCAAGGCTTATGAGCCATCGGTATGGACCACACACCCTTATGCCCTTGAAGGGTCAATCTGTTGTTGTTATTTATCTGTTGCTCTTCAATTGTAGAAATGGTATAGGAAAATAAAATTCTTTCAAATTCTTTGATGTGTGGGTAGACGTTCTTTTTAATCAAGTGAATCACACCAAACCAAACCATCAGTGTGTGATTTTAAAGCAAAGGGCAAGCATTAGGCCTATGCATTTCGGACTACTTGTCCTTCATCGGAGCCACATCTCCTGGCTTTTTTGACATAAACAATCCTTATATGCTGTTAAACCATCAGTCAGATAATCAACATGTTGTCAAGCAATCACAATGTGAATATTGTTACAACAGTTTACAGTGTATATTTGCCATAGTTGAAACGATAACAGGGCGCCCACAACATATAGCACAACAGATAGTGACACATGGACAGGGAAAAACACATAGGGGGCAATTCATAGAATTAAGCGCACAAGTGGCGCACGCGGCTGGCGCACAGTGTGCGCGTGCGATAGTCTGCGCCAGCCGCATGCGCCAAAATCCATTTCGGCGCACAGTGTATTCATGGATTTTAGCCACCAAAAGCAGCCGCGGCACAGAGTGGCGCAGCGACCCTGCAGCAGCGCCAGTAACGCCCCCAAAAACGCCCCTCGCGCAAGGAAAAGCCATCAAAATCCCCAATCCAGTGCAAAGGGCTGCGCTAACCCTGGACCAGTATACAGGGCCGCCACACAGCACATGGCAAGCAGGGAACGTGTATTCCTGGGGTTCGCGGGAAGTTTCACCCGCGATTTCAGCAGGGTATGTGTATTTCTGGGGTGCGTCCAAGTTTAACACGCGATTTCAGCAGGGTACGTGTATTCCTGGGGTGCGGGGAAGTCTAACACGCAATCTCAGCAGGGTACGTGTATTTCTGGGGTGCGCGGGAAGTTCCACACGCGATTGCAGCAGGGTACGTGTATTCCTGGGGTGCGGGCAAGTTTAACACGCGATTTCAGCAGAGTACCTGTATTTCTGGAGTGCGGGGAAGTTTAACACGCGATTTCAGCAGGGTACGTGTATTTCTGGGGTGCGCGGGAAGTTCCATATTCAATTGCAGCAGGGTACGTGTATTTCTGGGGTGCGGGCAAGTTTAACACGCGATTTCAGCAGAGTACGTGTATTTCTGGGGTGCGGGCAAGTTTAACACGCGATTGCAGCAGGGTACGTGTATTTCTGGGGTGCGGGCAAGTTTAACACGCGATTGCAGCAGGGTACGTGTATTCCTGGGGTGCGGGCAAGTTTAACACGCGATTTCAGCAGAGTACCTGTATTTCTGGAGTGCGGGGAAGTTTAACACGCGATTTCAGCAGGGTACGTGTATTTCTGGGGTGCGCGGGAAGTTCCATATTCAATTGCAGCAGGGTACGTGTATTTCTGGGGTGCGGGCAAGTTTAACACGCGATTTCAGCAGAGTACGTGTATTTCTGGGGTGCGGGCAAGTTTAACACGCGATTGCAGCAGGGTACGTGTATTTCTGGGGTGCGGGCAAGTTTAACACGCAATTTCAGCAGGGTACGTGTATTTCTGGGGTGCGGGGAAGTTCCACACGCGATAGGCCCTTTGCGAGTGGGGTACGTGTATTTCGGGGGAGCAGGGGATTCCTACACGTGAATTGGCAGTGTGGGTCCTCCCAGGTGTTCCCTCTACACCCTCCACGGCCCCTGCAGGCAGACCACACCACAGGGGACTACCCTGCACCCCTGGACATGTCCCGCAGGCAGCCCAACAACCATGGGCATGCCCCCCCAGCCAAGCCACATGTCACCTTGCACTAGTGATCACCAACGCATTACCCCCTTGCACCCCCACCCCCCAGCAGTGTGGGGCACCTGCCTGCAGGCCCCCACCCATGTCCCCCAGCACCCCCACCCCCCAGCAGTGCAGGGCACCTGCCAGCATGCCCCCACTCATGTCTCCTTGCACACCCACCCCCCAGCAGTGTGGGGCACCTGCCAACAGGCCCCCACTCATGTCTCCTTGCACTCCCAGCACTGAGGGCCACCTGCCAGCAGGCCCCCACTCATGTCCCCTTGCACCCCCAGCACTGAAGGGCACCTGCCAGCAGGCCCCCACTCATGTCCCCTTGCACCCCCAACCCCCAGCACTGAGGGGCACCTGCCTGCAGGCCCCCACTCATGTCCCCTTACACCCCCACCCCCAGCAGTGGGGGGCACCTGCCAGCAGGCACCCACTCATGTTCCACTCATGTCCCCCTGCACCTCCACCCCCCAGCAGTGCAGGGCACCTGCCAGCAGGCCCCCACTCATGTCCCCTTGCACACCCACCCCCAGCAGTGTGGGGCACCTGCCAACAGGCCCCCACTCATGTCCCCTTGCACCCCCAGCACTGAGGGGCACCTGCCAGCAGGCCCCCACTCATGTCCCCTTGCACCCCCAACACTGAGGAGCACCTACCAGCAGGCCCCCACTCATGTCCCCTTGCACCCCCACCCCCCCAGCACTGAGTGGCACCTGCCAGTATGCCCCCACTCATGTCCCCTTGCACACCCACCCCCAGCAGTGCGGGGCACCTGCCAGCAGGCACCCACTCATGTCCCACTAATGTCCCCTTGCACCCCCACCCCCCAGCAGTGCGGGGCACCTGCTAACAGGCCCCGACACATGTCCCCCAGCCAACACGTCATCACAATCTCGATCCCTGGCCCTTATGGGCAGCCTCCACATGCCAAACACCCACCCAAGTATTTGATCCACCCACATAGAAATGCCAATTACATTACACAACCCCAATGGCAAGTATGTAAATGAAGACATGTCCCTCACACACACACAATGGGTGCAAGTGAATCTCAAAACCCATATCATGACATGCATGAAACCAATGAGATAATACCACACATCGAAGTTGGATGAAAAAAATGTATTAAAAGCAACATGAATGGAATTAAAATCAAACAAACGACAATGGAAATTAAAAAAGAAAATCTGCATGTCTGTAAAATAATGAAAAACAACAAATCATAATCCAAAGGAAAGGTGTCCAAAGTCACAGTTCCAAAAATGAAATCCAAGGGCAAAACAAAAGTGAAAACCATTGCTCCATGGGGAAATCCAAACAAAAAAGTAGAATCCAACAGTTAACTATATACAGATGAACAATCCAGGGTCCATGATCCCAACGAAAAAATTAAACCTATAAAAAACTCCTACCTAATAAAAAAAAACTATATACAAAAATGTGGTCCATTGTCCAAAAGATCCAAAATAAAGAAAAAACCAAAGGAAACCTAATACTAACCAAATAACTATTTACAAGGGCAGCGGCCAAGTCCAACGGCTCACATGTTGATGTCCCGGGCCAGGGCATCATCGAACTCCTGCTCGATGTCCCGGAGGCGGTCCTCTTCCATGGCCCGAGGGTTCGCAGGGACGATGACATCTGGAACTCCAGGTCCCTGCGAATGGCCTCGAGGCACTCGGCCAGCCTCTGGGCCCTATGCATGGAGTTCTCCGCCCTGACCATCGTGAGCCGTGCCTCTTCCGCCCGCTGCCGCTCTGCATCTATCGCATGGCCCAACCACTGCCACACGGAAGACATTTCCCGTCCAGGGTCCTCCTTCCCTCCGGCCGATGCCTGCCCCTCCGATGTTGATGGCCCTGAGCCATCATTGCTCCCACCTACAGCCTGCTCCTGCTGCTGCTGCTGCTGTCCATGTGCCCTGTCCGATGGTGCCTGCACATCCTCCATCTGCTGGTCTCCAGTTGTGGTGTCCACCCCTGCTAGACCGCCAACTCCCGACTGTGGCAGGGATGGGATCTCCACCAAGCTGGCTGTGTTGGTCAGGCCAGTTCCACAGGGGGCCCTGGTGGAATCTGGGCCGGAAGACGATGTGGAGAACGACTGGCGCATAGCCCCCACAGAGGAGGAGAGGTCTGCCAGAGTGCGCGTCACATGTAGGAACCCTCCGACCCGGGCCCCTCCCAGCAGTGCCACGTCACGACGCTGCTCTTCGTGATGGCGTGCGTTCTCCGCCCAGGAAGAACGCACGTCATCACGAATGACACGCGTGCGCAACGCGACACCCACCAGGACGGATCCCATACGGTCGCGGGACCCCTCGTCCGCAGGTAGTGGAGAGGCAGGTGATATGGCACTCTCCCCTACCTGCGGACGGCCTGGGACGGGGCCTCCCTGCTGGTGCATGATGGTGCAGTGACAGGGTCAAGGACAGCGACATGCACAGGCCCCTCCGCGGTGACCTGTGCTGCCGCCTGATCCTGGCGCTGGACTGCACAAGTTGTACCAGTGGTACTACCCCCACCAGGCCTCAATGTGCGGCTCAGTAGCAGGCTCCTCCTCCTCTGTGGAGACCACCAACCTGGATGTCTCCACACCGTCTTCCGCCATTGGAAGCCCCTGTGGGGGGGTCACCCGGCCCTTCCGCCACAGCCTTTGAGGCAGACGCAGCAGCAGCCCCCTCACTCCCGGATGATGGTAATTCCTGGGAGGGTGGCTGGGCCTTGCGTCGCCGCCCAGTGGAGGCATCCCTGCCGCTTGGCTCCACAGCGCCGTCTCCGCCCTCTTCTTCACTTGATGCTGCGTAGAGGGAGACATAGAACACAAGCATCAGGGCACAGTACAAAATACCCTAGACAGGAAGCAATAACACATGAGTGGCACTGTCAAATGTCACTTCTATCCTGTCATTCCACAACACATGGGTGAATGCACACAACACACATGCAGAAACAGTCCGGGCACCTGCAATCAACATCAACATCCATGTAGAAGGCCCCTGTAAACCAAGATGTTGCCTACTAAGATGTTGCCTTCAAAGTCACATGCATCCATGGCGTTTCAAAGTCACACACACACTTCTCAGGCACACACACACACACACATGTGCACCATACATGTACATGACATCAGCACCCATTCCTCACTCCCCTCCATGTCCAGGAACAGAGACAGCCATGCATTCATGTGTGCATTCCACATAGAGCCCCCCATGTTGCTTTAAAACACATGCACCAACCATGTGGCTCACACATAACTGGTCTCACATGCATGACCATGATGTCCCTGCACACACACATCCATACATGGCCTATGTCACACATACAGGCAAGCATCAGACTACCAGCACACTGCAACATGCCCTGTCTCACACAGCAATGCTTGGCCACTCACCGCTCTACTCCAGACTGGTCTGCCTCCCAAGGAACCGGGTCATGGAGCCCTGGGCCTATGCGTTCCAGGACCCTCATCTGGATGGCACTCAGGCGTGCCCGGCCCCCCTCCGCGAGGCGCCGGGCCTTGTGGAGGGTCCTGGACCTGAAGTCCTCCCAGCGCTTCTTGACGTGCTTGATGTCGCGGGTTGCCACCCCCTCCGCGTTGATGGCAACCACTACGTCGTCCCAGATCCTCTCCCATCCTTCCTTGTTGGCGCGTGATGTTCCGAAGAGGGCATCATAATGCCCCAGGACATGCTCCACCAGGACACCAACTTCGGTGGCAGTGAAGCTGGTGGCCCTCTGCCTCTCTGGCTGGGGGTTGCCAGTGGTGCCAGATGGTGTAGTGCCCGACATGTCTACCCCAGAGGCAGGAGTGGGTGGGCAACTGGGTCCTGGGGCTGGGCTGTGGAGCGATGGAATCCCAGTCGGGAGTCTTCTGTTCCAGCAGGGGTGGACACAGCAACTGGACCCCTGCAGATGGCTGACGTGCAGGCATCAAATCGCAGGGCACGTGGGCCGCTGGCAGACAGGCAGCAGCAGATGGCTGGTGGGAGCGTGCTCGGGGCTCTGGGGGTCAGGAACATGGCCTTCTGGGCAGGAGCGTGGTCTTCCGTGTGTGTACGCGTGGCCAGCTTGATACAGAGTGATTTGGCACGTGAAAATCTTGCACGTCAGCGTGTAATTCGAGGAAAGGCCCTTAGCGCGTAAGGGCGTTAGCACACGTACGCAATATCATTGGACCAAAGGCCCTTAGCGCATAAGCGCGTTTGTGACGTATTGTGCACAGGCGTTGCCCTTTCACGTGTAAAACTTGCCGCCCACCCCTGAAATTCACGTACTCCCTCGACCAGGGCCCTTTCGCGTGTGAAACTTCACGCGAACCCCGTAATACACGTACCTTGCTGAAATCGTGGGTGAAACTTCATACGAACCCCAGGAATACACGTACCCTGCTGAAATTGCAGGTGAAACTTCACTCGAACCCCGTAATACACATACCCTGCTGAAAACGCAGATGAAACTTCACGCGAACCCCGTAATACACGTACCCTGTTGAAAACGCGGGTGAAACTGCACGCGAACCCCAGGAATACACGTACCCTGCTGAAATCGCGTGTGAAACTTCACTGGAACCCCGTAATACACGTAACCTGCTGAAAACGCGGGTGAAACTGCACGCGAACCCTAGGAATACACGTACCCTGCTGAAAACGTGGGTGAAACTGCACGCGAACCCCAGGAATACACGTACCCTGCTGAAAACGCGAGTGAAACTGCACGCGAACCCCAGGGATACACGTACTCCGCTCAACAGGGCCCTTTCACATGTAAAACTTCACGCTGTACCCCAGAACTACACGTACCCCGCTCGCTAGCACAGGGCCAACATCCCTGGGGTTCGCGTGAAGTTTCACCCGCGATAGTCCCTGTGCGAGTGGGGTACGTGTATTTAAGGGGTTCGCGGAAAGTTTCACACACGATTTAGCTGTCAGAGCGGGGTACGTGAATTTCGGGGGTGCGCAGGGAATCCTACACGTGAATTGGCAGTGAGGGTCCTCCCAGGTGTTCCCTCTATACCCTCCACGGCCCCTGCAGGCAGACCACACCACAGGGGACTACCCCGCACCCCTGGTCATGTCCCGCAGGCAGCCCATCCACCATGGCCATGCACCACAGACAAGCCACCTGTCCGCTTGCACCACTGATCACCAACTCATTTCCCCCTGCACCTCCACCCCCCAGCAGTGCAGGGCACCTGCCAGCAGGCCCCCACTCATGTCCCCTTGCACCCCCACCCCCCAAGCAGTGCAGGGCACCTGCCAGCAGGCCCCCACTCATGTCACCCTGCACCCCCTCCCCCCAGCAGTGCAGGGCACCTGCCAGCAGGCCCCCACTCATGTCCCCTTGCACCCCCACCCCCCAAGGAGTGCAGGGCACCTGCCAGCAGGCCCCGACACATGTACCCCAGCCAACACGTCATCACAATCTAGATCCCTGGCCCTTAAGGGCAGCCTCCACGTGCCAAACACCCACCCAAGTATTGCATCCACCCACATTGAAATGCCAATTACATGATACAACCCCAATGCCAAGTATCTAAATGAACACATGTCCGTCACACACACACAATGGGTGCAAGTGAATGTCAAAACCCATATCATGACATGTATGAAACCAATGAGATAATACCACACATCGAAGTTGGAAGAAATAAATGTATTAAAAGCAACATGAATGGAATTAAAATCAAACGACAATGGAAATTAAAAAAGAAATGCTGCATGTCTGTAAAATAATGAAAAACAACAAATCATAATCCAAAGGAAAGGTGTCCGAAGTCACAGTTCCAAAAATAAAATCCAAGGGCAAAACAAAAGTGAAAACGATTGCTCCATGGGGAAATCCAAACAAAAAAGTAGAATCCAACAGTTAACTATATACAGATGAACAATCCAGGGTCCATGATCCCAACTGAAGAAATGAAACCTATCAAAAACCCCTACCTAATAAAAAAAAATATATACAAAAATGTGGTCCATTGTCCAAAAGGTCCAAAATAAAGAAAAAACCAAAGGAAACCTAATACTATCCAACTATTTACAAGGGCAGCAGGCAAGTCCAACGGCTCACATGTTGATGTCCCGGGCCAGGGCATCATCAAACTCCTGCTCGATGTCCCGAAGGCGGTCCTCTTCCATGGCCCCGAGGGTTCGCAGGGACGATGACATCTGGAACTCCAGGTCCCTGCGAATGGCCTCGAGGCACTCGGCCCGCCTCAGGGCCCTATGCATGAAATTCTCCGCCCTGACCATCGTGAGCCGTGCCTCTTCCGCCCGCTGCCGCTCCGCATCTATCGCATGGCCCAACTGCTGCCACACAGAAGACACTTCCCGTCCAGGGTCCTCCTGCCCTCCGGCCGATGCCTGCCCCTCCGATGATGAAGGCCCCGAGCCATCATGGCTCCCACCTTGTTGCTGCTGCTGCTGCTGCTGTGCCGCTGCCTGTGCCCTGGCTCCTGCTGCCTGCACATCCTCCTCCAGCTGGGGTGCAGTTGTGGAGGTGGCCACCCCTGCTGGACGTCCGACTCCCGACTGTGGCAGGGATCTGTTGTCCACCAGCCTGGCCGCAGGGTCAGAGGCAGCTCCACAGGGCACCCAGGTGATACATGGGTGGGAAGATGGCATGGAGGACGACTGGGGCATACAGGGTTCAGTTGAGGAGGGGGTCGAAACAAGGTCCAGGAAACGGAGGAATCCGGCCCATGTGAGCTGTCCCAGTGGGTCACCCCGGTCAACGAGCCATGCGAGAAGACGTGCAGTCTCCTCATGAAAAGACTGCAGGTCACCTAGGATGGCACGTTGACGCAACGCCACCCCACCCAGGACAGGCTCAACCCGGTGCCAGATAGCCACATCCGCAGGGAGAGGAAGGCCAATTCGTGTAAGCCAATCCCCTCCCTGAGAACGGGTCTGGACGTAGGCATCCCTGCTGGTGCAAGATGATGCAGTGACAGGATCAGGGACAGGATTGCACACAGGTACCTCCGCGGCGGCCTGTGCTGCCTCCTGTCCCTGGTCCTGCACTGCACCACTAGCACCAGTGGAATCCCCACCTCCAGTCCCCGTCTCTGTCCCTTGCACGGCCTCCTCCTCCACCAAACCCCCCACCAACCTGGATGACTACATGCCATCTTCCTCCATTGGGCCCTGTGGGGTCTCAGCTGCCCCTTCTGCTGCCGAGGAGTCCAACTCCGACCTCAGCCTAACCTCCCCTCGGCAGCTGCAGCCTGGGATGCGGCACCGGACTCCTCACTCCCCGACGAGATGACAACCTGGGAGGGGAGCCGGGCCTTGCGTCTCCGGCTGGCGGTGCGATCCCTGCCGCTGTGCTCCACAGCACCTTCTCCGCCCTCTTCATCAGTTGACGCTGCAGACAGGGAGAAATAAAACACAGGTATCAGGGCACTGTACAATGGACTCATACACACATGACAGTTGTACATGAGTGGCATTGTCAAACTTCAGACATGGCATCACAATCCCAATCACACATGTCATTTTGACTCACACACAAGCTATTCCACAGCCATATTGCAACAGCCAGCACCATCCATACACATACAACAGCATGAGCAGCCAAAGGTGAGCCATACATCACATGAAACACAGGGGGTGCACTACACATGCACACACGCCACCACACTTACATGCATGTGTACACCTCCGCCAACTGTCGCAGTGTTGAGTTGAGATCGGCATCCATGTCACATCTGCCAATCAGTCTTCCACATATCAGTGTCACATGCATCCATGTTGCATCACTGTTGCACCCTTGTCAAATAGACACACATACACCTGTACACGGTGCAAATACATGCAGCTGGAACCAACATCCATGTGTGACACCACAACCATGCCAACTGACATACACAGTAATCCAAACATGTGTGCTCACACATCTGCATTTGGCTTGCATGCTTACCCACACATACACCATCCATGTGTATCACACATGAAAGGACTTGCATGTGTCTACCTCACAGCCCTGTACATACACATCCATACATGGCCCTAGAAAACCACATGTACAACCTGCACACTACTGGCACACCACCACACGCACAGCTTCCAATCAGTATGCATGTACACTTATCGCTCGACTCCAGACGGGTCTGCCTCTCAAGGACCTGGACGTGGAGCGCTGGGCATATGCGTTCCAGGACCCTCATCTGATGTTCCGACAGGTGGCCCTGGCGCCCCTTAGCATCCGCTGCCTTCAAGAGGCGCCGGGCCTTGTTGTGGGTCCTGGACCTGATGTCCTCCCAGCGCTTCTTGACATGTTGGAAGTTGCGCACTGCCACCCCCTCCGCGTTGATGGCAGTCACGATGTCCGTCCAGCTCCGAGTCCGTCCTTCCTTGTCGGCACGCAAACTTCTGAAGAGGGCATCATACTGCCCCAGGACTTGCTCCACCAGGACATCAACTTCGGTGGCAGTGAAGCTGGTGGCCCTCTGCCTCTCTGGCTGGGGGTTGCCAGTGGTGCCAGATGGTGTCGTGCCCGACATGGCAACCCCAGAGGCAGGAGTGGGTGGGCAACTGGGTCCTGTGGAGCGATGGTATCCCAGTCGGGGGTCTTCTGTTCCAGCAGGGGTGGTCACAGCAACTGCACCCCTGGCTGATGTGCAGGCAGCAAATAGCAGGGCACGTGGGCAGCAAGCAGTCAAGCAGCAGCAGATGGCAGGTGGGAGCGTGCTCGGGGCTCTGGGGAGCAGTGATTCGGCCTTTTGGGCAGGAGCGTTGTCTTCCGTGTGTGAACGCGTGGCCAGCTTGATACGGAGTGATTTGGCACTTGAAAAATGTGCACGTCAGCGTGTGATTCGAGGAAAGGCCCCTAGCGCGTAAGCGCGTCAGCACTCGTACGCGCTTTCATTGGACCAAAGGCCCTTCAAGCGTAAGCGCCTCTGTGACGTGACGCGCGCGGGCTTGTGCGGGTGTTTCCCTCGTGACGTTAGCATAGTGGTTCAGCGCGCATGAAATAACTGCACGTCCGCGTGTGAATGCGTGTAATCCGAAGAAAGGGCCCATGCGCGTAAGTGACGTGACGCGCGCAGGCATTTCCCTCAGCATGGGTTAAAGGTGAGCGGGGGCAGCAGTTCGCTGTACATGCCTTTCGTGGAGACCTACGTGTGTTGCTGCTTCCTGTTGTTTCGCGCGCCATCATAACTTCACAGCTATCAAGGATGTATCTCTTCTTTTGGCGGGGGTATTGGCTACGCGTGTTTTTCTGCATCGCGCTAGTCAGACGGTGAGTCGCACACGCTATTTTTCCCACTGCGGGTGCCCCTGTGTATCGCACCCATTTTCCAGGTCATAGTAGCCTGCGTGTCCCACGCGTATGCGTTATTTGTGTTACTGGGTGCCACCGCGTACTGCGGGAGGTAGATTCCACGCACGCAGGATGCAGGGTTGCGTGCACGGTTTTACTGCAGTTTTGGGGTGCCTGAGCGTTGCGTGACCCGTCACTACATCACAGCGGTCACATACAGCCTTGCAGGTGCAGGGGGGCTGTTAACATCTTGCTTCCCACCCCCTTCACCACAATTGCCCAGGTCAATTGTGCTGTACACCTCCCATTGGCACTACTCCATCTGTGCCAGCACTACTACATCTGTGCCATGGTTCGGAGGCCAGCAAAGGTGAGGGGCGCCTCAGCTGGGCGTACTCCTCGTGGCGGGCGTGGTCGGGGACGTGGCCGTGGTGACCAGGGAGTAGGGGGACTCCAGGGTGGCCAGGGCGGCCACAGAGGGGGAAGAGGCAGGGGTGCGCCACTTGAGCACAATGTTGTGCCATGTGTCGGTGCAGTCATGCCACGCCACCACCCCCTGTGGTTCCGGGAGATGCAGCTTCTGCATCTGGCACTGGCGCCCGTGTGACCCGGCAGTCCGTTCCATCGACTACCACGGGCCCAAGGGTAGTGGTAGCTGCAGGTGCAGCTGTGGACACCGCCACCCAGGCTCAGGGTCTGCCAGCACAGGCTGCGTTGGCACTTGAGGAGCCCTTGGAAGATTTACAACAGGCCAGGAGGGAAACCGTAGGGGCATGCAGGGCTGCTCTGACCAAGACACGTGTCCCTGGGGCAGTTATGTCATCTGCTGCCCCGAACAGCCGGGTGTTGGCAAGTGCAGGGGCAGATGCACCCAACAACACCCAAGTTGTGAGTCTGCCAACCAGGACCGTTGCGGTCAATGACCCTGTCACAGCGGATGTTGCTGCGCAGGGTCCATTAGAGGGCACCCAGCTGCCACTGACACAAGTCAGGCCTTTGGTCGTCCCTCCACCTGCCACTCCCTTGGCTCAATCCACCGAACCCACTGGCCATACTGGTCAGGGCGGCATTAGCCAGCCAGGGTCTGCGCCACAGTCCAAGAGGAGGAAGGTTGCACCTGCAGCACAGGTTGGGACCCCACACACAGCCACGACCTCCTGCACGTCGAGGAAGAAGCCTTTCTGCAAGCAGGAACTGGACTTCCTCGTGGACTACTTGCGGGGCCACAGCCGTGACATGGTAGTGGGTGTCAATAGTCAGACTACGGCTGCCCACCGTGACACCCACTGGAAGCAAGTTGCGGAACATGTCAGTTCATTCGGCCATGAGGTGCGCACGGCGCAAGAGTGCAAAAAGCATTGGAATGACCTCAAACGCAGCGCTAAGGCTAAGCGTGCCTCAAATTACAACTTGACTCTGGTGACTGGCGGTGGGCCTGCACCAGAGGAGGAAGAGCTCACTCCGCATAAGTCACTCGTTGCAGAGTTCATACCACCTGAATCGGTCGAAGGAGTGGGAGAGATCCTGGACTTTGATGCCCAGTCCAGTGAGTGTTGATGCGTGTTTGTTGAGGACGTGTGCGTTTTACTTGTGGGATGTGTTGTGCATGATTGCCACTACATGTGACGTGTACATGGTTCTGATGTGCAAGTAATGCAATGCTTCCGTGATGCATGTCTGCTCTGCTGGATGGTGGACATGTGGAGCAGACGGGGACTGTCCGCATCACCACTATTGCACCCTACTCACATGCTGGTTACCAGTATACCCCTCCAGTCCATGTTCCAGCTAACTGGCCCTTCTGCATGTGGCGTGGGGTGACCTTCCTCTCAGCCCAGGCACAATGTCATACCATGACTGACGTGCATGTGTCCTCTGCCTGCATGCTGGTACTCCTTGTAGGCATGCTCCCTTGCCCCTCCTCCGCCACTCTGCACCCCAGTTCCACCTTTGCACTGGTCTGCTTTAATCTTGCCATTGGGTACTTTCCTGTTCATGCGTCCTGTGTACATGCTTACTTCCAGCGTACAATCTGCCAGACATATGCTGTGTGGTACAGCCTTAGTACTTGATGCAGGGTATCTCACTTGCACTGTGCATAGATCAGATGCCCCGCAGGGACATGAGTGCCCATTCATGCTCCATGTGCATTGCACGCATGCCCCTATGTGTCCTTGACTGGATGATCACTGTAATACAAGTCCTGGGTGACATACATTGCATGACATCTCATCAGCCTTCCCATGTCAACTGTGGCTCAGTACTGCGTTGCACACATGTTTAGGGTCTGACAATCTGTGTGGGTCACAGGCCTCAGCCTGTTTAATGGCCAATGACTCTGTCCGACTGTTATAGTGTCTTCTTCACACGTGGGCGGCCTCCAGAGTTTTCATCATGTGTCCTGCTTACTGTCTCATCATCATTTGCAGTGTTGTCACTTGAATCACATTAAGCTGTTGATGCCAGTCAACACTGCCTGTCAACACACAGGTCTATGGTCAGCCTTTTGATACCATGCTAGGCATCCCTGCTTTTGTACTTGGGTAGAGGGGTGCTTTGCTTGTAGATATGCTACCCATTGAATGCACATTGCACGTGATGCCTGAATTTGACCTTGCACTGCCTTCACATTTCCTGACACACAGCATGGAGTCCTTGTACATGTAGGTAGTGAGTGACATACACATTTGCTGCATTGCATAGACCCACTTCTATGCAAACTGCCACCTTTCAACAAGTCTGATCACAGAAGCAATTCAAAGTTGACCCAGCATGCATGCCAGGTTTTATTTTGTGTGTCACATGTCTGCCTGATGTGTTTGTTGTCGGTGTGTGTGTGTGTTGTGTGCTTCTGACATGTGTAGTGACCTTTTTTCTCTCTATTTTTCAGGTGATGACGCAATGGAGACGGAGGATGGTGTTGTCATGCCAGACACAGGGTTGTTATCACTACATCAACCCGGCACAAGTGGGGGTCGTGGGGTGGTAGGCCACGAAAACCCCCAAGTGCTACAGTCCATCTTGTCTCTGGCTGCCTATGAGTCCAGCCCTGATGACGACACTGACGTCCATGTAGAGTTGGATGAGCATCAAGTCCATGTGTCAGGGGTGAGTGATTCTGATGTGGACACTCCTCTGTCCGCGACACCTGCACTGAGGGGTCAGACAGTCTTGGTAGCTCCGTCCGTGGTGGATCGTGACGCAGGGTCACCCTCCACACCAGTCACTGATGTGCCTGGGACATCACGTCGACGGGGGCATGTAGTCGTGCACCCGCGGGCGGTGCCAACACAGCGAGGACACCCGGTCCTTGGGTCCCGCAGGGGTCAAGGCAGCAACGCGGTTGCCGCGCGCAACTGCAGTATACTGAGTGGGAGCAAGACATGACTGCCAATTCAGAACGGCAGGGGGCAGCAATGGAGAACATCGCTGAGAGCATGGAGCGTGTCGCCCGATCTGTGCTCCCCCTGCTAGGCAGGTGCTTCTCCAGCAGCAGGCGGCACGGTCCACGGCCCGCTCGCTCAGGCTGGGCATGCCGGCCTCAGACAGGGTACGCCAGGCTGAAATGTCGTCTCTGCGTCAAGCAATTGCTGATCACGTAGAGGCGCACATGGATGCCCTGAAGGAGGAGCATGCTTCCTTCAAATCCACTCTGGGTGTCCTTCTGATGTCCCAGAGGCAGCGGGCAGAGGAGAGGTTTGCACAGCTTGAGCGTACCATCTCGGCTGAGCTACAGGCTTGCCGGGAGGTGCAGCGGTTGTCCAGCCAGGCCTTGCAGAAGGAACTCCGTGTTGCACGTGCTACCTTGCAAGAGGAAGCACGTGTATCACGTGAGGTTCTGCATGCAGACCTACGTCACATCGCCACACAGAACCAGGCTCACCCGTCCGGCAGACTTGCTGCCGTCGAGGGGCAAGCTGCGGCTAGGCGTGACCAGGCTACTGTGCCACGTCCTCCTTCCCAGGATGAGCCAGACTCGGACGACCATCTATCTCCCACTTAGGTCGGGCTGTGCAGGCGTTGAGCCCATGGAGGTTTTTTTTTTGGCTCAGCATCATCGCATGTGGGTGTTGAGCAGCACCCTGTACCTCCCCCCTTCTGGGTGCCTCCCCTCCCCCATGGGTCGTATGTGGCCATTTTTGATTTTTCTTTTAGTTTAGTTAGTTAAGTTTCTGTTTGATAGTTAGTTTAATTAGGTAATGTAGGTTTTTCATAGTTAGTGTAATTAGTTAATATAGTTTAGAATTGCTTGTCTATTGTGCTTTCTTTGACGGTGCGGTGCTTTGTGGCTTTTGAAAGCATCCACTGTCTGTTCCAGCTGGGCCCTTCAGGCTTGTCTTGTCTCACTTTACAAACGGAGCTGAGGGACTCTATGTCTCCGTGTTGACCTACACCCTTGCAACACAAGAATAAAATAAAACAACCATTGCTAACCTTAATAGCACTGACATACGGGTCGCAAGAGTACACCTTATGAGATCCCCACTCAAGAAGTTCCTCACTTAGCTGATTGTCTTGTGTATGTGTTTGCTGCTTGGGGTCCTTGATTCACATATGCCACTCCTGCTTCCCTTATCTATGGGCTCGCAAGGATGGTTCGGTGTAACAGCCTATTACACAAGGGCTTTGGACTGTCATATCTGTGGCATGTCTGGTGCTGTGTAACTTGTGTTAACACCCCTAGTGGGGATGATTGTGGTGTTATTGACCACTGTTCTGCTTTTACTAGATGGGGTGTTTCATGATTAATGTGTACATTCATTGCTATGCATTGTGTAGTATGTTTCTTATCTTTACTGTACACATGCTTTTTGCAATTCATGCCGTAGATAGTGTGTTCCACACTTTGGATGTGAAAGATGGACTGATGGTGTGACTTCTGATGTACGTCTCTGACATGGTCCAGTAATGAGATGCCTGAAGAGACACACACAGATGACTCTAAAGCATTAATCATGTGTTTCATGCCCTTTCTGCAGGGGGATGAGCCTCCAGGCCACCTTTGCCAGCAGACATGGCCCATTGGACGTCTGGATTCTGGACACGTTTGTTGGTGCCCACATGCACATGTGTGCGCAAGCAGAGGCACATGGATTGCAGACATACATCCTAGAACTGCTGACGTGTTCCAAGGAACTCCAGGCAAGGTGAGCAGCACAGGGGGGCCACAACACAGCAAAGCTTCCACCAGGCCAGTTGCACATGCAGGCTTAGCAGCAGCACTGACGGTGAGCTTGGACGAATATTGGTGTTGAAGCACAAAATACAGCTCAGATGTGTTGGTGGACTGATGGCTAGTTGATTGTAAGGTTGTCTGGGGCACCTGCAGGGGCAGTGGCACATACCCTCCGGTCCACCATGGGCCATTGAGGCACTTGTATCACCCATGTTGCCTTCCGAGACATGGAAAGGAGCAGCTCACAGGGACATACAGCAAGGGACAGACTCCGGTGTTTACGGTCATGGTGGGACACAACTTTTTCTGAAGTCATACCTTGCTATATGCGTCTGTCTGCTTACTGTTAAGCGGAAACCTGTGCAGTTCCCTCTGGGACCACTGCAAAAGATTTAGGCCTACAGGTGTTTGGCAGTAAACCCACTTGGTAGCCGTCTGTACCACACAGATTCACTTGGTAGCTGTGGCTGAGCAGTCAGACTTCTCTCAAGAAAAGTTAGGCAGTATGTGGAGTATACAAAATAGGGCAAGTTACACAGTAAAACAAGCAGACACGGATCAGAGCTTGGGTGTAAAGATATATAATTATTTATTTTAACAACACATCTATGAAAAACACACTGGCACTAATACGGCAAACAACTTCAATCACAATTACTATAAGTATCTCAATCCTCTAACAATATTTCAACAAGTCTAGGTTCAACGGCACCACTTATTTGCAGACAGAGGTGAATGCTTTAACCTCGATGGCACTCTAATATTCGTTAGAACGGGAGAGAAAAGGCAGGGTATGAAACCAACTCGGTACCAACACTTTTACAAAGAAAATGCAAGGCAAGTAAGGCAGGGTCTACTGTGAATCACAAAGTCAGAGGGCAGGCCCACTCGGGGAGAGGCAAGGCAATATGTCCCGGAAAGTATCACAGTGGAAATGCGCTTCGAGTCTTTGTAGCAAATTGTCACAGAAAGGTTGGACCAGTTTAGAACAGAAAGTTAAGAAGGTCTGGAGGCGACCCAATGGGAAGGTAAGGATTAAGACACCTCACGCTAACCGTCACAATGGAAGCCAGGCGGACACAGTACCTTGTAAGTGCAGAGACAGCTCCGGTGGGGGCAGTTGTTCCTGGTGGTGGATGCAAGTCGGGGCTTTGCCAAGAGATGAGATGCTCTCGTCGTCGAAGGAAAGTTGAAGATCGTTGCACCACCAGGGAAGAGACCAGCCGCGGAGTGCTCCGTCACAAGGCACCACCTTTTGGTCGCGGTACAGTGGTTAGTGGCTATCCAGTTGCCGGGGTGCTCAGCACGGGCAATTCGACCACTACGTCCTGGAAGCGAAGAGAAAGCAAAGGGACTGGTTGTTCCCACCAGTCAGGGGAAGAAGACTCTCCAGCCGGGAGATCTCCTCTGTCGTTGGGAAGTGGTGAGTCGGTTCAGCAAGGCTCCACCGGAGGTGTCGTCGTTGCAGGTCGGCTCAGCTTTATCCTCGTCGGATTCTTAGGTCCTGTGGCGACTTCTGAAGATCCAGTCCCAAAAGCCCGGCTTTTATGCAGAAAACCCCCATTCATTCAGCCTAGCTGTCAATCAGAACACGCTAAGTGGTGAGCGGGGTGGTTCACCACTTGGGCCAATCACACTTGGGCAACTCAGTCCAGGGTGCCGAAACCCCCTCCCGCACCCCCTGTGGTACCCAGACAGAATGGCACCACTTTGGAGGGCTTCTGTGCAGAAGCCCGCCAAAAGTGGAACAAAGGGCTCAACCTTTGGTTCGGAGTTACAGAGGAAAACACAGACGCCATTTTAAAAACCGAGTTCTGGCAGAAAATACCAACCGGAAGATTTATTTAAGACAAATAAACCGGCGGTATGTTAGAGACTAACGGGAAAAAGTATTAGCCCCCAACAATGGGAAGAATCCCATAGAGTTATATTCGGGGTCAAATATAACAAGTAGTTTCCACTGCCACCAGCCAAAACTCGACGAGGGGGGACGGGACAGTGCCCCCTCGAATAACAGACCCAGGGGTAATCGAATTACCCCTACCAGTACGTCCACAATAGGATGGTTTGTACTAGTTCTGTTAGTAAATTTAGGTCTGGTAAAGCCAATGGTGACTTTACATGCCCTGGGAGACAGTAGTCAGTCCCAGGGTATGGAGTCTATGGTGGGGATCCTCTAGGACACCCCAGTGTTACGGCACGGAGGGTGCGGTGTAACACACATAGTAAAACACATGAGACCCTATGGAGTAAAAGACCCCATAGCCCATAGAACACATTGACATTCAAAGGAATTAACCACATTCATGTCCAAGAGTGGGAGAAAAGAGTCTCACCCTTGGTAGGATGGAAAAAAACAAACGCCAGAAATCCAGCAAAGCTGTTGGGGGACTCACAAGGTTAGGAAATTCAGCCTAAACAGAGAATTCTCCCTAACACTTACCCAGGGAACATTGCATGTTGTGTGAATCGTGACACATTGGTGTTCCATTTGCCACGCACCCACCGGCGCCTGACTTACTGCATTGACTGTGTATGAACCATCACAGGGGGAATGTTACGTATGGGTATGAAGCATCCACACCAGATTGTCTGTTTGTAGAGTAGTTTGTTGGTATGGGGCATATTTGGTGGTGTGTTTGTGTGTTACGGGCACGCACAGATTATTAACTGTGGCTCTTTGCAGCATTGAAGTGCTCCTGTAACCGGACCTGAGAGTGCGCAGGCAGGGGGCCAGCACTCAAAACCAGAGCTGAGTGTCTTGTTGTTTTTCTTTCAAACTGCTCTACATAGGCTTGCTGGGGGGTGCACTGATGCATGGATGAATGTGTAATTCAATTTGGTATGTTTTTTTTTCCATAATCACCCCGAGTCCTATCCAATTCTAAACCCTGTACCCTCTACCCGGTGTTCCTGCTTCCCGTACCTATCCAACCAACGTTCCCTAACCCTCTTTCCCCGCTGGGGTTGCGGATGCCTGTGTAAGCCCCAAGCTTGCAGGCGCCAAAACCCTAGAGGGGGTAGTTGGTTCGTGCCACTCCTGCGCCTGGACTCCGGAAGGCCCTGTCAATGATGTACAAGTTAGTTATGATTGTGTATGTTAATGCAAGTACTCCATTTTAGTGCATTCCCTACTTTCACGTGTCATTCCTACTCCCATCTCCTGCCCCTCATTCCAGTTATCCAGTATGCCAACGGCTGTCCCAACTGCATATCCCTGACCCTCCTTCCCCACCAGGGTCTCAGAGGCCTGTGTGTGTTTGACCTTGCAGGCACCCAGGCCACGTGGGTGTGGTTGTTTCGTGCCACTCCTGCGCCTGTACACGGGAGCTGTGACAGTACACATCCGTTCGTGGTGCATCAATCTATGTTATGTACCACACATGGTTCGCATCCTGCTGTGACATTGTTTTACTGTGCTATCTTGGTTGTTACATCATTGTGGTAGTACTTGGACTTTGTGAGGTACTGCTACTTCAAGTCATCTACTGGAGGCTGTTCTGGTTAATTTTTCTGCCTTGGATTTTGTGTCTTTGCAAATGAAGGTGGACTCTGAGGGTGCAGGTAACTTTTAACACACAAGGTGGGAGATGGTGACGAAGGGGAAGGGTGATCCTGTGGCCAGGTGAAATTGAGGGTTGAAGGCTCCATGACCCAGGTGCAGTTGTTCAGTGGGTCATGGTCATTTGTGAGGGAGGGAGGGTGTTTTGTTGTTGATAGTTGCCTTGCCTTGCAGTGTGATGGGAACCCTGACATTGTAATTGTGGTATCCTATGTACATGATGTGTTCTGCTGATCAATGCATGTTCATGTGTTGTGTTTACCTTTCAGGTGTGAGGGGATAGTTGTGGTTTGACATGCTGGGGTGTACACATGGTGAATGTTCACATGTGATGTGTGGAGGACACTGATGGTCAATTGATTGCACATGCATATGTTGAGTGCATGTCCTTGCTGACCCGCACACTCGCACTATGATGCACTACATGTACAATCACCCTTCGATATCCACATGTACACTCTGTTTGCCTTGTGCTGCCCACTGTGTTCCTGCAGCACATGTTCTGTGACCAATTATGGATCCTGTACATGCCTATTTTGCTTTTTGATGTGGTTTGTCGCTTAGATGTGATGCTCAGGGTGTGCATCACACACAATGGCTGTTCACTGTGCTGTGCGCTGAGAAGTGTGTTGCAGGAGTTGGACACAGCACACAGAAGCTGCAGTGTTGATTTTGCAATGCACAATGTGCATGTAGACGGGCATTCTTTGTTATGTTGCGGCTACTACTTTTGTGATGCATTTGGGAATGACTTATTTTGGGTGGGAGGTTGTTGGTCAGTCATTTCATCTGATTCCATGTCAGGCATCATTGTCTGATGCCAATTTACATTTTTCACATGGCAATGTGTACCTTATTGGTACTGTGTTGGTGTATGGCTATTGCTTGCCATGTCATGTTGTGGTTTGGGAGGGTTTGAGTGACATAACAGTGATAGTCATGGCCTGTTTTGCAGGTGTGTGTGATTCACACCTTGCATGTCAGGGTCAGCCGCTTCTCGAAGCAACAAGCTGGGGGTAGCTCTCTCTCCGCGGCAGGGGCCTCCCTCTGGAACGGCCTTCCTGCCTCCCTGAAACTTGAGGAGAACCATCTCCGCTTCAGAAAGCACCTAAACACCTTCCTCTTTGCTTCTGCTTTCTCTCTCCCTCTCCCTTGATAATTTCTTCACTGAAACTGCACTGAATCTGCAACTGGGCCACTCTCACTGACCTCGGTCCCTGGCCCAGCCACTCTCTACTTGCACTGCCTCCCTGGCAACCCCTGCACTGCGGGACTGTCTCTGTATCCCTACAGCCCCCCCTTCCCAGCACTTGTCTGCACTTACCTTTGCACTTGCCACCAGCTGGCCTATTTATTTATTTTTTATTCTACTTACCCTGTACTTCACTCCCCCCCCCCTTCCCTTCCCCTTGCACTTTTCCCTTCCACCTACCCCTGCACTTGCGTGATCTAAATGACACCTGGCCTAGTAGGATCGGTGTCTGTCTTCCCTTGTTCCCCCCTCCCTGCCTTGTCGCGCCTTGCAACACTTGTGTATAGGCACGTTACAAATGCCATATCATATCATATCATATATCATATGTGTGCCTTTTGGTCACACAGAATAGCTTGTGTTTAAGTAGCTAGGGATGCACACAATGTGGCACTTCCATGGCAACAATCTCAGGGTGGTAAGGTTGTGACAGTTGACTGTCTCTTTGTCATCATCGATTGTCAACTGGTATGTGGCAGGCATGTGTGCACTCCGCAGGGGTGGGAGTTTAGGTGAAAAATGTGGCCACAAGCTGGGTCCGGGCTTCCTCGCCACGTGCCCTATCCCCTCCCATGGGCAGCGCCTGTGCCTGTGGTTGGAGATGTGGGGGCACCACCATGTCCACCGGTACGCCCTGCCATGTTGCAACATTCTGCAGGACACATGCTGCCACAATGATCCTGCACACTACTGGGGGTGCATAGAGTAGCTGCCCGCCAGAGCAGTCAAGGGAGCGGAAGCGTGACTTGAGCAC
This sequence comes from Ambystoma mexicanum, assembly GCF_040938575.1. Lineage (NCBI taxonomy): Eukaryota > Metazoa > Chordata > Amphibia > Caudata > Ambystomatidae > Ambystoma > Ambystoma mexicanum. The sequence continues at coordinate 578,674,103 of NC_090927.1, read as the reverse complement.
TCAGAATGTGCGCTCCACTGGCCCTGGTTGCAATATGGGCCATGTTGTATCTTACCTGGGGGGGTGTGGGGGGTCCGGATTGGCGTCATCATGTGGTTGCTCAGAGGGTAGGCACTGTCCCCTGGGGAGGTGATAATAGTTGAGATTATTAGGGTTTGGGTATTTGTCTGTGTATGACTTGCATGCATGTGCACAGGCATTTTTACTCACCTAGGAGCCATGTGTCACCATGTTGCCCAGCTTCCAGGGCCCGGCTCAAGGCGGACATTCTGTATATGAAACTGTCATGGGTGGAGCCAGGGTAGTTTGCATAGACAGAGGTGATGATTCCCTTTGCATCGCATACCACCTGCACGTTGATGGAATGCCAGTGCTTGCGGTTTCGGTAGATGTGCTCAGTGGCCCTAGGTGGATGTAGGGCCACATGGGTGCAATCTATGGCACCAAGCACTTTGGGGAAGTGTGCCACCCTGTAAATATCCAGGACAACGGCCTGCCTTTCTGCGGGTGTTCTGGGCATGTATATATGCCTGCGGACTGAGGGGCGCGCTGTCATGTTAGTGCAATAACTTACAAACAAAACCATACTCAGAAAACAGTATTAACAATTGCAACTGTGGATCATTAGCCTGGAACAGTCACCTGTTCAGTCTCCAGAGTCTAGGACGTAGTCCTTGGGTCGAAACGATATAGCGCGGCCCTGTCGCGCAGGGTACCTCTGTTCCACATGCGGGATAGGTGGTGGGGTCCCGACTGCTGGCATCTAATCCACGGGTGGGTCATCTTCAGGGACTTCATCTTCCTCCTCTGGTCGTGCAGGCACTGCGGGGTCGACATTATGGGGCCGATTGTACATTTTTTTTTAAAAGGATTGGTTGCGAGTGATAGTTCCTCTTGCATTTGCCGCGGTAACCAGGGATCCCTTAACATGGGTGACGGCCCACTGTTGTGGTTCGTAGGGCAATGACAGCTTTCCTTCTGGCCTGCGGTTTCGTACCAGCAACGAGTCTCCTTCCACTATCTCCTTATCTTGCATTCTTCTCCTTTCGGTCTTCTTAGCGTTGTGCACTTCTCTATCTTCCCTCACTCTGTCATTGTGTATAACACCCGGCTCACGCCCTTGCACTTCAGGGAGGAGCCCTCTCAGGCAGCGCCCAAACAGAGCCTCTGCTGGAGCCACTCCGGTGGACTGGTGGCGTGTCGTTCGGTACTCTCTGAGAAACTCGAAAAGAGTCCTCTTTAGTTCCCCTCCACTGTTTGCCGCTATGCGGAACACCTTGTTGAGTGTCCTCATAAGCCTTTCGGCCTCTCCATTGGCCCGGGGCCAGAGTGGCGACACTTTACGGTGCAGTATTCCTTTTTCTCTCAGATATTGAGCAAATAGGTTCCCAGTGAAAGGCAGCCCATTGTCCGAGCAGAAGATTTCAGGGAGTCCATGCGTGGCGAACATTTTTTCTAAGGCCAGGATGATATGGTCGCTGGCTGTTGAGTCCACGAGTTCCACCTCTGGGTACCTCGACCACTGGTCCACTACCACTAAAAAGTACATACCCCTTCCGGTGGATCCAAAATCTGCGTGGACTGTACTCCACGGCTTCTCACTCCGTTCCATTGACCTAATTGGTGGTGCCCTTTCTAGGGGGCTTGCTGCTTGGCACGACAAACATCTTTTCACATGTAACTCAACGAGGCCCTCCAGATCAGGGAACCATACTTTTGGTCGCAGCCTCGCCTTTGTCTTTGCCACGCCCTGATGTCCAGTGTGTGCCAGCTCCAGGATTCGAGACCTCAGCGACTGAGGAACTACAATTTGCTGCCCTCTTAACAGCAAACCATCCTCCGACATTGAGAGTTCCTCACGAACCTTCCATAACGCCTGAAGGTCCCTCTGGGCTCTGTGTTCTCTCCTTGTATTGTTTTGCAGGACGTCTCTCCACTCCCCGCTCCGAATTGCAGTTTGGATGATTTTGAACACCTCGTCGTTCGCCGACTCTTGTGCCACTACCATTCTGTCCAACGCCACCGGCATGGCACATTCCACAATATTGTGAATAAAGTCTTGGCATTCTACTACTTCTCCCTGGCCCTGTTCCCTTTTCTTGTTGGGATGGCGGGACAAATAGTCTGCAGGATTGTTTGTTCCTGGCCAGTACACTAACTTGACCCCATATTCAATGAGGGTGAGCATCCACCGCTCAATTCTGGGAGGTGGTTTAGACGACACCCCCGCAAGGATCGGAAGAAGTGGCTTGTGATCCGTTATGACAGTTACGGGTTTCCCAAGAATATACAACCTAAAATGCCTGCAGCCCCACAGGATGGCCAGGGCCTCCCTCTCAATATGTGAGTAGCATCTTTCAGTTTCCGTGAGGGCTTTGCTTGCATATGCGATGGGTACCATTTCGCCTATCGCGTCTTCCTGCATTAGGACAGCCCCTAGGCCTATGGGACTTACATCCACGACGATCTCAGATTCGGCTGAGGGGTCAAAATACGCCACTGTGTCCTGATCGAACAGCGCCTTCTTGATGGAATTGAACGCTTCTTGCTCTCTCCTGCCCCAGACCCAAACAGCGTCATTTTTCATGAGGGCCCGAAGGGGTTCGGAGAGGGATGCCAGCACCTTGATGAATCGGCCGCAATAGTTAACCGTCCCCAGAAAGCTGCAGACTTCTGTCGGTGACTGGGGGGCTTGCGGCCTCGCGGATGTCTCTGACTTTCTCCGGATCCGGGGATACACCGTTCTCGTGAAACACAAACCCAAAGAACCCAATGCGGTCCTTGAAGAACTCACATTTTTCACGATGCAAGGTGAGTCCAAGGTCTTTGAGTCTCCGCAAGGTCACCTCTAGACGCTTCATGTGCTCGGCATGTGATGTGGCGAAAACCAGAATATCGTCACTCATATTGATTACTCCCCTTAGGCCTGCCAGAGCGCCCCTGATGGAATTCTGAAAGACCTCTGCGGCAGAGGATATCCCAAAGCTGAGGCGTTTCAATTGGTACAGACCCTCGTGTGTGGTAAAGGTGGTAATGTACCTTGAGTCTGCATGCAGTTCTAGTTGGTGATACCCTGCCCTTAGATCCAGTTTGGAGAATACCCTGGCCCCCTGCAGTTCGCTGATGATGTAGTCTATCGTGGGGGTCAGGTGGTGTTCACGCTTAATGGCTGCATTGGGCAGCCGCATCTCCACACAGATGTGTACCTTGCCAGGTTGTTTGGGTTTGGGCGCCACCACGATAGGCGAGCCCCAAGGAGTCGGCCCCTCCACCCTTTCAATAATGTCCATGCTGATTAGCGCTTTGAGCTCGTCTTCAACCTGTGACCTGAGGTGAAACGGAATTCATCAGTGCTTCAGCGCCGTGGGGCGGATCGTATCATCTATGTGTAATCGTACTGGCTCCGCTTTCAGTTGGCCAATCCACTGAAAGGTAATCTCAAACCTCTCTAGAAGTGACTTGACGTCCCTTTGGTAGATCGCAAGCGCAAAGTGAACCAGGTCCAATGCTTCCGAGGCCGCACAACTCAACAGCGACCGTGGGCTGACATCAGTGACGAAAAACCTTGCTTTTATCACTTTGTCCCCTCGGGCTACAGGGGCTACAAACACCCCTTTGATGGGTAGGGGATCATTACCACTGAATGTGAACATTTTTGCTCTTGATTTGTCCAACAGAGGGGCACCTGGTATGGCCTCATAATGTTCAGTTGCCAGTACGCACACTGAGGCTCCTGTATCTATTAGTACCTGTGTAGGGACCCATTGAATGTCTAAATCACACGTTGGTTGTCTGCGCTTCTTGGTCCCGGTAGCAGGTTTGAGATGAAGAAGACTTCTTCATCTTCCTCCTCCTCTTCCGCGATGTTAAGTCTTTGGACATCCTGTTTGACGGCAGCGACACTGCGTTGTTTCCTGAACCCGCCGCCTAGACTAGCGGGCCCTCTCTGCGTGGCCACCGGGGCAGCAGCCCTGCACATCCTGTCATAGTGCCCTGGCGTGTTGCATCTTCTGCAGACTCTCGTCTTAGCTGGACAGTCTTCCGAATGCGGCAAGTCATACCCACAATACTGGCAAATGGCGGGGCTACCTTGCGGTGTTGTTGATTCCTGCCTCTTCTGGCTCCACCTGGGCTTCGTCTGGGGTTGTTTCCCAACAGCAAACGCGTCCTCGTGCTTGCCTGGGCGTGTGGCCGCATCCATCTTAGCTCCTCTACTTTCAGCGAGTTCGTACACCCTTCCACTGTCCAAATTCTGCGCCAGCGACATGCCAGGCTCCCTCAGGACCTGCCTCCTCAGCTTGCCTGAACTGCAACCCTGAATCAGTTGATGGCAGATCATTAACTCTGCATCTGTCCATCTGCACATGGTGGCTAGCTGTCTCAAACGTGCACAAAACTGATCTAATGACTCCTCCTCGTGCTGCTTCTCCCCGCACATGACAAACCTGTCAAAGTCAACTTTGCATAGGGGGATGAAATGATCCTTCAGCGCGGTTTTGACAGCATCATAGTTCACTACGGGTAAGGAAAGAGATTCGTAAATGCGCAGTACCTCTGTGCCCGCCGAGTATAGCAGCGTGGCCACTTTGGCATCATCGTCTGTCTCCCCAGTGGCAGCGAAAAACATGTCACGTTTCTTGATCCATAGAAGCCATCTCGGACCCAATTTTGACGGTGGACCCGAGGTGTCAAATTCTTGCATTGGTTGTAGGGATCCATGCTGCCTTCTCACCACTCTCGCTGCCGCCGGAGCTTCTCCATCGCTGTCTGTCATGTTCGCAGGTCGCACAGGCACCTCAGTCTGTGTTAGAGGCCGCAAACCTTGCTGCGCTCAGATTCGATGTGCCTGACCTCTTGGGCAACCTTGCTCTGATGATGTGAGAGGTTTGCTCCTCTCCCACAACCTGTTAGCTCAGGTGAAAGTGCAATCCTCCCTCTTGAGGAAAATTGCAGGGTGTCCAAAAATTAAGGGGTTGTTTACCTCAGTATCTAGGCAGCGCACGAGCACCCTCGTGGGCCGCAACCGTCTTCAACATCCAAAACAAAATGGCCGCCATCACTCGTGTGAGATTCGTAATGCACGTGAAGAAGAAATACCCATAACGACACATTTATACGTTACGAGCGTTTCTCTTCCCGTGTCCCGCCTCGTCAGTAATGTGATGGGGGCTTCCCGTGCCTCGGGCCGCCCTGTACTAGCGTTCGCGCGCATGCATGCAATGAGACTCATACACACACGTCTGTACGTTCCAGGGTCCCGGCGGCATCTGCCACACGGACCGTCTTTATTACCAACACGCATGCGTAGCCAGAATGAGGCTCGCGCATGCGCACATCAGTCGAAAACATAACACGCCTCTGCTGCAGTTGTAAATAATGTGATACTCCTGTTAGAGAATCCATTGTGTTCCTGTTGGCTCAGAATGACACACATCTTTATCTAAGGCTAAGAATTGAGTATGCTGATGCCAATGCACTGTCCCATCTGTTTATTATTATGTGATCGAGAAGCCTATTTGAGGGGTGTGTGTGTATATCTTGTCTATAGTTGAGTCATTATTGATCGAAAGTGAACGTACAGTGACTGTGAGATCTGCAGATTGCCCATTCATTGTTAAGGTGCTAGTGTATACCTATTTCGTAGATCCCCTATGTTCAAAGTGCTCATTTACATTCTGGCCTACCTGGCCTACCTGGTCTCAGGACATCTTCAATTATTTAGCAATATCTTTAATTATATGATCAAATCAGCTTTCCTAATATGATACAGCATTCGGTTCAGTACGCAGGATCATTGCCATAAGCTCATATAAAATATATTACATGTAAAGAAGTCACTGTTCACATAAGTTGATATTGGGAGGTCCCAGTCCAATTGTTCAAAGTGACAAAAAACAATTCAGATCCCAATCCTCATTCATTCCGTTAGGCGTCATTGTATTTAGTCGATGGATCCAAAAGGCTTCTCTTTGTTGTCTCAGTTTTCTATGTCTCTATGCTGTCCTTTCGCTTCAATAACTCCCAAAACTTGAAATTTTACCTGTGCAACACTGTGATGTTCTGCATTAAAATGTCTTGCAACTGATGATGTAGGGTTATTGTTTTGTATGCAAGATTTGTGGTCATTCATTCGGATACTTTCCATCCAGTTTCACCGGCATAATATAGTCCACGTGGGCACTTTATGCAGTATATTGCGTTTTATGAATTGCTTGTCACGACCCCCATTATTTTTAGGAGCATTAATTTCAGTCATTCCAAAATGAGGGCTGTGCCCATTGAACTGTAAATCATATAGAACCAAATTCTTACTAAACATATATGTCAAGATAATGGCAAGGGCTTTGGCCTCTAAGTTGAACTGGGTTCTCCCGAAGCTTATACATACAGACCAAGAGGGCATTATTAGAGGGAGAAAAGGAGCAGACAATATTCACAAAACCTCAAATTTGATGGCTCACCAAAAGCGAAAAACTGACAGTTATCATATACAGTGATGTATAAAAGGATTTTTATTGCATCAGTTGGCTCTTCATGAAGACACCACTTAATGAGGTTTTGGGGAGGACTGGATGAATTCGACCAAAGCTATATATTTAACCCCCAGTACCAGAATTAGGTTAAATGTTATGTGATATTTGTATTGCACCTACTACCATTGTTATGGCTTCGAAGCGCTGGGGGCTGAAAAGCTCTTTGAAAGACAGTAATTTGTGAAAACATGAAAATTAAAAGAGCAATACATTGAATTCAAATAGTAATTAGAATTATCTGATTATTCAATTACTAGCAGAGGTGGCTGGTTTAAAAAATTATACAAATCATGCAGAACATTGAGCTCAGGTGCAGAGATGACTGGTAGCAACAATTCCTGATGCTCTGTGTCCTTGCCTCCAGTGATATATCCAGTAATATATCCATCCTTCGGTAGGATATCCATGCATCGTTTTGGCAACTGCAAATGACCAAATTCCAAAATTCTACACATGGAATTATCGAATTACCAATGGACCAATTGTGAGGACACTTCTTTTTTCTGTTTGAAAATCTAATTATTTTGGATTGAATGAGTGATCTTCCATGAATTTCACAAATGCTGTGATCAAGCGCTGAAGGCCGATCTTACTTATGTCAAACAGAAAAAAATCATCTGCATAAGAAAGCCATTGGAAGTAAAGCAGAGACAATTTTGGTGTAATCAAAGAGGCGTCCTGAAAGGCCTCCTTAATGTCTGCCAGGTATAGATTGAATATACAAGAGGCAGCAACATAGCCTTGTCTTACCGCTCTGAAAGTTGAGATTTTCCTTGACAGCGACACTGAGTTATTTAAGCACACCTGAATTTCATTTCTTGACTGAAGGGCCACAAGCAGACTTAACAACCCCACAGGAATTCCCCAGCTAGTTAGTTTCTTCCACAATAGCCCTCGATGCAATGAATCAAAGACGGCTCTTAAATCAAGTGAGACTCCATAAACAGCTTTGTATTTTCCACTACATCCCAGGTGTTGTACGGTATTAATCACCATTAATCTCCTTTTTGTAAAAGTGGAATGCCCTCTTGAAGTGTAGTCATCCTGTTGTTTTGAAGTTTGACATTCCGGTTTGCTGGCTGTAGGTCTGAGACTGGCCTTTTTTTCCTTGTTGTTTTGGGCACAAAAAGGAATCATGAATATATCCCCATATTCACCTGTTATTGTGGTACTGTTTCATTTTTGAGTAAGTACTCCGATCTCCTGTTAAAGCAGAGTTAGAGAGCTGCACGGCATCTTTCCATAGCAAGCAGTATATTACAGTTTTGAGAGAAGCTTGATGCAGGATCCTTCCTTAATTGTGCTCAGCACCCACTTGTCCGATGTTATCCCCTTGCATGAGTGGGTGAATGATGCTAGGTGTCCTCCAACTGGAGAACCATGGGAGGGGGGCGCTATTGTGGAGTCATTGTCTTGTGGCAGAAGCTGCCCGTCTAGGGGTTTGACCTCCTCCATGGGCTTGTCCACCTCTTTGTTGTCTCTGACTCCGGAGCAGTTTGATGACTGCATCTCTGAACCAGGGAACCATGTGTTTCCAGATGGGTATGGGAATTAGCATGTTGGTTAGGAGTATGTATGGGCCAGAAAGGACCGCTGTTTAGCTGAGGTTCCCCTCTGCAGGTATGATCTACCATCGATCTGTTCCAGGCTTTTTAGGGTGTTGTGTTACGTGTTGGACTTTTCTAGTGTTTTATGAACTTCACAGCCAAGCAAACCAGATTCGCCCATTGGCTTGTCTGTCAGTTCTCTTATGTTTCAAATTTAAAATATGAAATCCTAATTCCTAATCCATACGTGTCTCTTAACTACTGTACACCGTCCCAATGGATCTTTGTGAGAATGTCTCTGATACACATATCTCCTAACCTAATTCACCTGTTCATGGATCTAGGGGGACATTCTCTGGTGAAGTATGCTTGTCCTATTCCCTAAACCCTTGACCTATGAATCCTAGACCTTTATCGCACATATCTAAGTCAATGACTGGAGCAATTTATGCCTTTGCTTATAAGAGGCTATCAGTCTTGACTTGTCAAGGGGGTTTTTCAAGGTTGCGCCTTAAAGGGTTGCTTCTGTGTCCTTGGATGTGAGGAAGGTGCTTTAGTAGGTTGAAGACTCATTTCTCAAGATGGTACTACTCTAGTATTTGATTGGTCCTGGATATAATTATAATTATATTATAATTTCTGAGGCTTGTGGAATCTGCTTAGATCACATGCTGTGCATAGGCCGACATCTAGTGGAAGCTGCGGAGTATTACAGTTTGTTTTTTGAAACTCGAAAATGGGCGTCGACACAGGGCATGCCAGTAATACTATCCCTAGTGTGACGTCCACTGTACTCATGATTCCTCACGCGTCTAGGACCCTCAGATTGTTTTTTTCCACCATGCTGGTCGGAAGCACTGAGCGGAGTTCCTTGACTTAGTCAGATTTTGCTAATATTGTTATATATTTCCCCGTTTATTCCACCTCTATGTCGAGTCTCCGAACATCGACACTCGACGCCGGATTGGAGAAAATTCAACCGTCGGACTACAGCAACGGATTTGGGCCTCGGAAGGCCTCTGGCCTCGGCCCTGCAAGTAGGCAGAGTGGGGGGTGGCACCTATCCTACACTCTGATTAATATAGGTACATTACTTATATTCCTACACTCCCAGCCCGCTGCCACAGGGTGCGTATGGAGGGTACCCCTTTTCAATTTTGTCCCAAGTGCAACCACAAGTATCCTTGGGTTGACAGACACGCCACATGTAACCTCTGCTTGCCGAGGGACCACCCCGAGGCGAATTGCAGAGCGTGCAGTCGGTTTAAACCGAAGACCCGTAAGGACCATTCGACAAAGCGTTGGGCCCACCACGCCAGGCGACAAGAGGCCATGGCCGCGGAGGGTGCCTTCAGCGATGGCAGCGATGCCGTACTTTCGGACGGCGAGGGCAATGTGGCGTCGATGGACAGCCAAGCGCAAGTCCCCGACCTCGGAAGGTTGTCCGGCAGGGCAGCTATGGGGAAGACCCCCGGCGACACGAGCGCTACCCACACCACTTCCAGCAAACAAAGGTCCAACCGAGACTCGACGCGTACGTCGAGTTCTCGGAAAGAGGCAGGTAGAGAACGTTCCACCGAGTCAGTGTCCTCTGGGCGTTCGTGTTCGAGATCGCCTCATGACACCAAGCAACCCTCCACTGTTGCTAAGAGTGCCTCGCTCCCCTTAGTGACTGAGGTTCGGTCGTCGGAGGACGACGCCGACCTCTACCCCCAAGCCGCACTCCAGGAGTCGGCGTCTGCAGGCAGCGCGAAGGCTGCTACCGAATCCCTTACACTCTCCAGAGACAGGGACTCTACCCCCGAATTTCGGCACCAGTCATCGAAAAGCTCTGATAGGGCCCAAAAATCGGGGAAACACTCTTCCACCCCAGGGGAGGGGGAAAACAACAAAGTAAGCAGTCCCAGCCTACTTCCACTCCTAAACTACATTCTACTCCACCTAAACAGACGGACAAGTCTCAGTTTCTTGTCCCTAAGGCCCCTGTTCAGGCCAGTAGGTCTAGTCAGGACAAATCTCAGTCTGTTGTCCCTAAGACCCGTGTTCAAACCAGTAGATCTAGTCAGGATGAAACAGGGAAAGCACTCCAGGAAAGAGTTATTCCCAGTTCAAGGGAATGGTCCAGTGATGACATAGACAGAGTAATGTCAAAGATGTAATCATTGGCAGATTTCTACGCCAAAAACCCGGAACACTTTCTCTCTTATACCCCAGAAGGGTCAACTCCCTCAGGCTCTAAGGATCCAATACCCCCAAGTAAGAAGTCCCGGGGTGAAGCACCAACTCAGTCTTCAGACCCCTTCTATACACAGCCCTATTCTCAATATCAGGAAGATCCATCCTTTGATGAGGATCCAGACGTGGGCATGTTCGAAGAACAAACTGGGACAGGCTATTATGGGGATGATGAGGACCAAGAGGGGGAGGAGGACGACGACCCAGATACATACAGGGTAGATTCCCCGGTAGAGAAAGAGCCTGCGGTTACCGACTCCCCTGTCGACAACCAGCCTCTCCTGAATGAGGTCTTGTCCAGAGCGGCACAGCACTTCCACATTGACACCCAAGGTGCTCAGGAAGAGAGGGACTTTGCAGAGGAACTGGTGGGAGAAAGGAGACCTGTTGCTCAGGCCATCCCTATCCTTAAGTCAATACAAAGGAGGATAGACCCTTCCCTTGTTATCCCCAATCTCACTAGGGCAGTAAACCCCAGAATTGAAAAGCTTTTCAGGGCAGCCCAATCTGACCCACTGTACATAAGGGGACATCTCAAACCGGACTCCCTGGTTGTTACAAACACCCGTAAGAGGGCGGGAATACCCTTGTCATCGTCTGAAGCTCCCCCCGACAAGGAGAGCAAGAAGATTTATGGCTTGGGCAGGAAAGTAGCCTCCACTTCCGCCTACCAGGCAAGGATTGCCAACTCCACCACCCTGCTGGCTAGTTACAACTGCCACCAGTGGGAAGAAGTCGCGGCTCTCATAGACTCCGCCCCAGAACCCTTAAAAAGCCAATTGGCACGAGTTTCGGCAGAGGGGAGAGCCGTGTCAGGTTACATTTTAAAATCAACCTTTGATACCGTGGGTAACGCCGGCAGATTAATTGCTGAGAGCACGGTCATCAAGAGGCATGCTTGGCTACGGCAGTCTGGTTTCAAGGCCGAGACCCAAGCATCATTGATAGATAAGCCGGTGGAGCCGGATCTATTGTTTGGAAAGGCGGTCGAGGACGCGCTGAAGAATGCCAAGGACGAGTACGAGACACTCAAGTCCCTAGGGCAACTAACCAACAAACCCTCTAACCAGAGAGGGAATGGCAATTTTCGTCGGCCTCGCAGACAAAACTCCCAAAGAGGCTCAAACTATTCCCAAGGCCAGGGTACTCCATGGAACACTAACCAGCAGTCTACCCAGAGTTATGGCAGGGGTAACAAAAGAGGTCGTGGTAGGGGTAGAGGCAGTCCCAATAAAGGAGGGGGCACGCCTCCACCAAAACAGTGACGCTCCGTTCAGGGTCCCTTCTCACGCATCCCCTGTAGGGGGACGCATTTCCATCTTCACCCAAGCTTGGGAAGGGATCACATCAGACAGATGGGTGCTGTCCACAGTGTCCGCAGGATACTGCATAGAACTCCTAGAGCGTCCCCAAAACCACCCTCCACGACAAAGAATACACTCCTTAGACCACCAGAAGATCTTACTCGAAGAGATCGAAAATCTTCTCGCAAAGGACGCGATAGAACTCGTCCCGGGACACCAGGTAAACAAGGGTATGTATTCAACTTACTTCCTTGTGCCAAAAAAAGATTTGACAATGCGCCAAGTATTGGATTTACGGCCTGCAAACAAGTATGTCAAGCCCCAAAAATTTGGCATGACTACTCTCCAAGAGGTAATTCCCCTCCTAAAAAAGGGAGATTACATGGCAACATTGGATATGAAAGATACCTATTTTCATATTTCCATGTTCCCAGCGCACAGACAATATCTGCGCTTCAAGGTGGACAGTCAGCACTACCAGTTCACGGTACTGCCCTTCGGGATAGCCTCGGCTCCAAGGGTATTCACCAAGGTACTGGCGGTGGCGGTGGAGGCGGCACACCTACGCAGGAAGGCAATCCCAGTGTACCCTTATCTGGACGACTGGCTCATCACGGGGGAGACCCCAGTAATTTGCAGGACAAACATTCAAAGAACTATCGACCTCCTCTTCGAATTGGGCTTCTCCATAAACGAGAAAAAATCAAGTCTGGTGCCCAGCACCTCCAAGCAGTTCCTAGGAGCTGTTCTAAATACTCAAGAGGGGTTGGCTTTTCCTTCAGAGGAAAGAATTCGGAATATACTACTGCAAATTCCGCAATATCAAACCGGTCGCCAGATAATAGTACGCAAAGCAATGTGTTTGCTGGGCATGATGGCGTCATGTATTTACCTGGTCCCCCACACGCGCCTGCGCATGCATCCCATGCAAGAATCGTTGGCGAAACTGTGGTCTCAGGCAAGTGGTCAGTGGGACGATCTAGTGGTCGTTTCGCCAACACTTGTACAAAGCCTCCACTGGTCGACAAGAGACAATCTATCAAAGGGGAAACCCTTTTACGATCCCGAGATACAGGCGGTAGTCACGACGGACGCATGCCTGACAGGATGGGGAGCTCACCATCTCGACCACACAGCTCAGGGTCTCTGGTCTCACACAGTGGCCAAGAATCACATCAACCTGCTAGAGCTTCTGGCAGTTTTCAGAGCAGTTCAAGCGTTCGAGCCCCACCTACTGAACCTGTCGGTGCAGATCCGGACGCACAGCACGACAGCCATGTTCTACCTGAATAAGCAAGGAGGGACTCGTTCGCCAAACCTGTCCAGACTTGCCCAGAAAATTTGGATATGGGCACTCAGACGGAACATCTTTCTGTCATCTCAACATGTTCCAGGGGATCTCAATTCTCTAGCAGACGCTTTGAGCAGAGATCCCCTTACAGAGGAACACGAATGGTGTCTACACAGAGAAATCGTAGAAGATCTCTTCTCTCAGTGGGGTTTCCCCACTATAGACCTATTCGCCACAAGCGAAAACAGACAGTGCCCAGGATTCTCATCCAGGTTTCCCCAACCAGACTCCCTGGGGAACGCCCTGTGGATGAACTGGTCAGGGATGTTTGCGTACGCTTTTCCACCAACTCCTCTCATCAGGAAGGTGGTGAACAAGATGAACCGAGAGTCGATGACGCTCATCCTAGTTGCTCCCATGTGGGCGAGGCAACCGTGGTTTCCACACCTACGCAGACTTTCAGAGTGCGATCCTATCAAACTCCCGGGCTGGTACAATCTTTTGTCCCAGCACCAAGGTCAGAAGGTGCATCCTCTACCCAACTCCATGAACCTAGCAGCATGGCTCCTGAGGTCAGACAGTTTGGACATCTCAATTTACCACAGAGGTGTATGGACATCCTAAAAGAGTCTAGGAAAGCATTTCTACTTCGACAAATGGAAGAGATTTGTTATCTGGTGCCAGAATAAACAAATCAACCCAGTTGATTGCACTCCTTCCACAATCGTGACATACATGCTCCACCTGCTGGACACAGGGTTGGTTTTCAACTCACTAAAGGTACACCTGGCAGCACTGTCAGCGTACACCACCTCACATAGCAAAGTGTTGTGGTGGAAGGTACCTGTGGTTAAAGCCTTCATGGAGGGAATAAAGAGACTTCATCCTCCTATATCTAACCCACCACCAGGATGGGACCTGAACGTGGTGCTATCTAAACTCATGGGCCCCCATTTCGAGCCCATGCATAAGACTCAAACACCTGACCTATAAGACTGCCTTCTTGGTAGCCATTACATCCATAAGAAGGGTCAGTGAAATTCAGGCTCTGTCAGTGCATGATCCTTTCTTTACTATTCATAAGGATAAGCTGGTTTTACAGACACACCCTAGGTTCTCACCTAAGTTTATTTCTAAATTCCATGTAAACCAGTCCATCGAGCTTCCGGCTTTCTTCCAAAACCCACAAAGCTCAGCTGAGGTTAAACTACACACCCTAGATGTGCGTAGGGCGGTCCTTTACTACGTAAACAAGACCAGACCGCATAGGAAAACAGATCAACTGTTTGTCTCCGTAGCCACAGGCAAAGAGGGAGATCGCGTCTCTAAGGGTGCCATCTCCAAGTGGATTGTCAACTGTATCCAGTTGTGTTACTCTCTTTCTGACAAAACTTTGCCATTTACGCCCAGAGCCCACTCGACAAGAGGCATTGGGGCCACTCTGGCTTTCATTGCAAATGTTCCCCTTGACACCATTTGCAAAGCAGCTACTTGGAGCTCTATTCACACTTTTACTCAGCACTACTGCATTGACACCCATTCCAAGACAGATACTCAAGTGGGACAAGCGGTTCTAAGACATTTATTTGCTCATGACCCTTCTCAAATCCCACCTCCTTCTATCACTGCTCGCTAATCTATGCACAGCATGTGATCTAAGCAGATTCCACAAGCCTCAGAAGGGATCCATTACTCACCGTAATCGTATTTCTGATGCTTGTATCTGCTTAGATTCACATGCGACCCACCCTTCCTCCCCTCTGAGAGAAGGCGCATGGATGCTTGTAGTCTTACCTTATCTATCTTCTATCTGCTTGGATCATCTGTACTCACGCTACTCCTCATGCTACCTCATGTCAGAAAAAATACAATCTGAGGGTCCTAGACGCGTGAGGGATCATGGGTACAGTGGACGTCACACTATGGATAGTATTACTGGCACGCCCTGTGTCGACGCCCATTTTAGAGTTTCGAAAAACAAACTGTAATACTCCGCAGCTTCCACTAGATGTCGGCCTATGTACAGCATGCGAATCTAAGCAGATACAAGCATCAGAAATACGATTACGGTGAGTAATGTATCCCATATGCATGTTTGATTGCCTTTTATGTAGTGACCCCATGCTCACACCTTTATAAACGTGTGCTGTTCTTTTATCGAAGTAAATTACTTCATGGTAATTACTTGATCGGCAAGTAACTTTGTAGCTGGAATTGAGGGTTATGGGATATAAGGCGGGTGGAGAGAGTTAAGGGTGGTAGTGAATGGGGAAGAGGCAATGGGGGAGCTCCCCATAAATACAAATCTAAAAATGTTTTCAAAGTAATTACAACAAAGTAGATTACCAAAAAGTAATTGAATTCATTGTAATAACGTAGAACCCTGTAAACAAAACATCCTCACTGCACTTTTCCTTATCATTGGGGGAAAAGGAAGTTATTTTTGTAACTTTTATCTTGGGTATTTTTCCTAACCAATGAGGATCTTCTGGAGACCATTTGAATCAACCTATATTAAGGTGGGTCGTCATTAGTTCCAGGTATCTGCTTACACTGATTATATTCTTCTATACTGATTAGAACCAGGTATGTCTCTTGTTACACCTCTCTCCCTAATTATTATTATTACATTTCTTATAGAGCGCAACACGCCATCGCCCTCAGTGCACACAAAGAACAAATAACATACAGACAAAGCAAGCAGGTCAGGTGGCAGGATGCAGGAGATCAGGGAGGGGTACTCATAAGTCTATGGAATTAAAAAGGTGTGTTTTAACTGCCTTTTTGAAATTAGAAAAACATGGTAATTTGCAGATTTTCTGGGTAATTGAGTTCCAAAGTACAGGAGCACATACATTGAAGCGTGTGCCTCCAAACCTTTCAACTTATGCCTAGGAGTAACGAGCTTGAACGTAGGTTTTCCTGTGAAATAATGTACAACATTTTCCCGACTCTGCAAATCTACTGGAGGAAATGAAATAGAAACCTATAGGCCTGTGAACTGGTATAGAGGAAGGACTAGAATCTATATTTTTTAATTGAACCCTGGGATAAGATCCCAAACAAGGCTGCTTCCACTGCAAATTAAAATATCGTGTGGCAGTGCCCAGGGTTCATTTGGACATTTGATGTATACCCCCACCCAGCATACAAAATGTAAGGACTTGGTTGCCTCCCCTAACGACTGAGTATTTCATAAGATTGGCTCCTCAGTTTATTATCTTGTAGCAAAAAGCAGCACTTCTCACTGTGCACAAGTACAAATCACGCTACATTCCCTTTATAGTAAATACAATTCGATGAGTTCATTAAGGTCCTATGTTCTATGATCCCACGGTCAATAAAACTAGGTTTCCTAGTCACCCCTCTTTCCTCAAAAGTGGTGAAGGTCACAACTCCCCCTTGAGATGGCCTCTGCCTAGATTTTCATAGGTTTCTGCCGTTGATGTTTCCTTCACTTTGTAATTGGCTATTATGACACGATGCAAAGGATTTACATGTCGCTGTAAGGAAACAGTGCTCCCTCTTACTCTTTAAATGTCCTTTCTCAGTTTTCATAACTTTTTGCAGGATATTTTGTATATATGGAGAACCAATGCTTTTTTAATGAATGAGCTTAAAGCTTTTTTCTTCTATTAGAAATGTGACGCTAACTATTATGAGCTTTCTATATTCATATTTAGTGGTTGCAGTGGGGTTTCCTTTTTAATATTTCAGCAAACCATGCATGATCTATATATGTATTTTGTGTGTTATGACTTTAGGTGAATAAATGAATTCAATACATGATGTTAAAATTTACATTTCTTCTTCAGCCACAGCCAAGTGCAGTGCAAAATCATGAAAAGGTGTCGTCCATTGTCTCAAATCTGGAAGGATTCTTGTCATCATACAACGTTAATGAACATTTCAAAGAAACTGCTCCATTAGAGAAGACTGAAAAGGATTGTGTGTGTCTTGTGAGAAGATACATATTTGGGAGACCCCCCTACTTGGCAGAATCTTTCAGTGACGGGGAGTTCAGCAAATGCTGCCACTGGTGCAAGCCAAGCACCAGCGAGGAGTGTGAGAGCAGCGCGCCGACTGCCTCTTCTGCAGGCGGGCAGCCAAATATGGAATTCAGAGAACAACCAATCTGTGCAGAGCATCTGGAAAATTGCTGCACCAGCTCCGCCCATGTCTTGGATAAACAATGTTGTGAAATGTCTTCTGCGGATAGCTACAGTGATTTCCATCTTCCTAATGCATATTACACAAATAAGGGCGAATACCAGGCTTTTAAGACAAACATAGACCTGAGCAGTAGTGCTTCTTATGACGGGAAATGCTGTGGGAACAACAGAAGCAAGTGCATTCCCCCAAACCTGCACAATCTCAGGAAGGAAGACCCCTGCCTGAGCAAATACAGCACCACTCCCCAGAACTATTCCCTATTCACCTTGGGGAACGATTGGGGGTTTTAAGAACACACCCAAGCAAGGTTTTGCACAGTGGACAACTACTGGACTCCTTATCCTGTTCCCATATTCTGTTCAATGGTCTGAAAGTATTAGACGATTGATCATCTCACTCATTCTCTTTCATGCTCCGCCCTTGTCTACATCTTATGTTTGGTGACTGTGTGTATTTTGGCACCTCTTTCCCATTTTGTTTTTTTTTACAATGAGATGAAAAACCTGAGCTTCTCTTGTTAGAGTGTGGAATGGCATTATTTCACGTAAATCAATAAAGACTGGATAAAACCGCTGGGGTATTTATATTATGTTATTATGATTTGTTCAGCATGTCCTTGTGGATATGAAAGAATCGATGGGTTTGGTTTGTTTGGCGCGGAGGCAGAAACTAAATTGTAGTGCTTTTTGTTAATGTTGCAGATCAGAAATATCTGGGGGGGGTGTACATGCTTTCAAGGTCTAATGTGTTGGAAGCATTGAGGTCTGTGTGTCTCCAAAGAGAAGGCTGCATGCTTGCAGTGTGGGGGTACATTGGGCAAGGGCTAGGTATGATATTTCATGTTAGAGGTGTAGGTTGTTGTTGGAGTCAGGAGAGATGGTCTACTTGATAAATGATGTGAGGGAGAGGCTAGTTTGGAATCGCGTTTGATGAGTAAGGTGTAGAAAACCGAGGAATAGGCAAAATGTCAGAGGGTGGTCTGTGGGTTTCCTGACACCACTGTTGTTAGTGTTGTGTCGAAAGGTGTTTGGCTTTTTATGCAACTGAAGATGCAGTTTTGATATTTCAGAGGTATGATGGCAATTAATGTTTTGGCGGTGTCTTTCAGTGTTGTGTTCTAGTGACTGTTATCTTTATCCGAGTGCTGTGCATTCCATTGTAGGCAGAGAACCAGGAGTCGTTGGGCATTCCCTTAAACTGTGTCTGTGTGTGGGAGTTGGTCTGTTTATAGGTGCTGTTTCCAGTGCTTGTTGGGTTTAGGCTGATATTCCATTTACTATGCATTGTAGCCGCATCAGGTTTTCAGATATTTCCTGAATTTCAGGTGGTCCTGCCCTATGCAAATTTTCCCACGTCGCATGTTCAGAGTTTGGCCACCATATTGATAAAGGTGGAGCAGCTGTGTTTTTCTTTACAACATTTTCTTGTATGTAATGTGTTTTTGTTTTTTATCTTAGGTCTCTGGTCGGTTTATAATATAAGTTTTTGCTCTGGAGAAATTCGGCTCCTTAACCTTCAAGGGTTCGGTAGGTGGTGCAAAGAGCTTTGAAATCATTTGTTTTCATTATTAGCCAGTGGAGTGCTCTGAGTGCATATGTTATATGTTCCCTCCTGTTGAATCTGAGTAGTAGTCTAGTGCTTTGTTTTGTATCAGTTGTAGTTTTTTGCTAGATAGTCTGCAAATCCTAGGTAAATCATGTTCACATAGTCCATTCTTGAAACAATAAGAGCAATGACTGTGACAAATTGGATTCTGCTCTGGAGGAGTACAAGTATGAGTAGGGTTAAACACAGCCCGCTCAGCCCTCACACTACTACAAACCATAACACAATGCAATCTTGAAAGTAACACAGGGACAGTAAAGAGATATACCTCCTTCGCCTTTTGTGATAATGTGGGCTGAGGGAAGGCTATGCTCTTAAGAGGGGTATGAAGGCGAACCAGTAGTGACGCAAAAAGCACATTATCACAGTTTAAAATAAAGGTAATGTCCAATTAAAGTTCTATAAAAATATTAACACTTTTATTTAACACACCATCTGTACGTAGTACGAAATAGAAAAGACTACACACAAAACCCACCCGGAAAAGAAGAACAGGGAAGATGCAACAGACTGAAGAAAGTAGCACTCTGAGCATAGTTCCAGGAGTGGTAGATAAAGTACTAACCACAAAAAATCATATCTTGGTAGAAAACAGGAGCAATTGTGGCCGAACCAGTCTCTAGGGTCCAGGTGGACAGAGGGAGCAGTTCAGAGTGAACAGTGCCTGCATTCAGTTCTTGGCAGACTGATGCAGTCCAGTCAAATGTAGATACGAGCTAATCCGGTTCAGTTCAGGCACGTAGGATCGCGGAGGCACCGGCAGCAAGCAGGAGTCAAGGAGGGGTGAATGCCGGTGCTCTGTGCACTGTAACAGTGGCTCTTTAAGGATGCAGGTTGGGGTGGTCCCAAGAATGCTTCACAGTTGGCCAGATCGAGTGGGGCATCAGTCACTGGGAGGGGTTGATGAGTGATGCTCCAACGGTTGTCAAAGTGGTGTTCTTGGGTGTATTGATGTGCGATCAATAAGGCGGCAGCTCAAGGGCTAGCTGGACGAGCCATAGTTATAACGCCCTGGCAGAGTCAGCGTGTGACTCTCCAGTGATTCAGTTTGAGTCCCGATGTTGAGCAGTCGCTTCAGGCCTATCAGTAACAAGCTTTGGTTGGGACACAATGCAGTGTCGAGCTTGTCGGAGATGCAGGCAATGTTCAATGCAGTGGAGGACTGTAGCAACCACTGCAGGCGACTTCCTTCTTGTTCCAGGTGCGGTAAACATGGAGAGACCGGTTCGGTGTAGTGAACAAGGTGCTTCACCTGGTCTGGTCCTCCGGTTGCTGTGAGGCCCACTCAGGGGCACTCGAGGATAGGATGCTTCCGTTCAAGGTCTGCTCTCCCAGCTCAGGAGATTCTGGTGCACAGTGGTAGGTCCTAATCCACAGCAGAGGTTACTCCGGATGTGCTCTGGGAGCGGTAGGTGACAGATTTTGCTTTTGTTTTCGATGATTCCTTTTTCACCTCAGGCTAAGGGCTTTGGAGAGTATAACTCTCCCAAAGGAAGTCTAGTAAGAGCTTCAGAACTAATCTGTGGCCTTAAAGGATCCGAGAGGAACTGAGCGAATCTGCTGAAGGGGTGGAAGACCTTTTCTTTTAAAAGACAAAAGTCCTCAGGTGATTGTACTAAAAGTAGCCTGCCTTAGTGGTCCAATCCCTGCTCCGGAACAGAGTGGACTTTGCCCTGTTGATGTCAGACCCAAAGTGCTTTGCTCCAGAGGAAGTAAAGGGGACAGGAAAGAGAGAGAGAGGGAGGAACAGTGAGAATCAAGATGATGGAAGTCTTCGACCATTAGCCAGAGCCCTCCTCCCTATATATTCCCACCTCCTTCCCTTCTTACTGAGAACAAAGGCCTTTAGAAATGAAGCACCCTGGTGTGAGGCTACACCTTTTGAATGGGTGTGTTCCCTTGATGCCCGGGCCCAGGACAGCTGCCTAATGTTTGGCTTTCTCGGGTGGAGGGTCTTACCTGCTATCACAAAGATATCAAAGAGGAGCCCTCCAGGTTCTGGTCCTGCCATTTAGCAAACTACACCCAGCTGACCAGAATACACATATTCCATAGTGGAGCTGGCACATAGGAGCCGACACATGTGTGATATCAATTGGAATATGTCGGTTCTGATCATAAGTAGCTCCATGCTCTGTGCCTAAGCATAGGAATAGCTTTTAATTAGAGTGTATCCTGCCCACCAGCATGGGTGGCTTATGTTCATCAAAGTTTTGGTTACAGGGAGCCTTGATCTTAAATGCTGAAGTGAAATAGTTTTTTCTTTTACAGAGGATTCCCAGCCTGATGACGGGGAATATTCATGAGCATGTGAATCCATGCCAGACCCCATGCTGGAGAACAATATTTGCTGCAATCAACAGCTCTGTAAGAAGTACGTCGGGTGCCGGGATTTCATATTGGGCTATTTTTGACGGTAGATTTTTCTTTGTCCTCCTAAGGCTGCTTTTCTACATTAAGCCCACTCTATCTACAAACCCACGTCCACTCTCTCTAACCCCACCGATCCCATTCCCACTCACTCTTCCTCACGCCCACCCATCCCACTCCCATTACGTGTGCTGGTTGGGTTTTGTTTGGGCTATTTTGGGCTACTTTGAAGTCTCCCGAGGCTGCTTTGTTCATGTTTTTTGCCCCAAGCAACTACCATCACCCACCCACCCCCACTTGATCTACCCCACCCACTCTACCTCCACTGTCTCTGCCCCCACCCTACCTCCACTGTCTCTACCACCACCCTACCTCCACTCTCTATCCCCACCACCCTACCCCCACTACTCCTATAAAAACCCTACCCCCACCTAACCCCCTCTATGCCCCCACCCACCCTACCCCCACTCTCTCTAACGCCCACAGACCCTTCCACTCACTACAAAACCCACTCACACTACCCCCACTCTTTCTACACCAACCACCCACCCTACCTCCACTCTCTACCCCCATGCACCCACCCTACTTCCATAATTTCTACCCCCAACCACCCTACCTCTCTTTACTGCCACCCAAAACCCACTCTCTATACCCCACCTACCTCTCTGAACTTCTCCCACCATACCCCCACCCACCAGCTCTAAACCCACTCTATAAATCCCCCAACACACCCTTTCCACATCCTCTCTAACTCCAGTTACCTACCCCGACCCCCACTCTCTCTACCTTACCCCTCACTGTCTCTATCCGCACCCACCCTGCCTCCACTGTCTCTATGTCCACCCGCCCACCCTACATCCACTCTCTACCCACCCTACCCCCACCCTCAACAGCCCACCCAACCTACCCACTCTCAACCCCAACCACTCACCCTACCCACACTCTTTCTACCCCCACACACCCTACCCCCACTCTCTCTACCCCAACCACCCTAGCCCCACTCTCTCTACCCCCACCCAACCTACCCCATCTCTACCTCCAACCTCTTTCTACACCCCCACACACCTCTCTGAACTGCCACCCACCTTAGCCACAGCCAACTCCCTCTACAACCCACCCACACACCCCATCCTCACTCTGCCCCCTCATCCTTCCTCTCACACTCTTGCTTTATTTCGTACAATATCACTCTCAACCTTTCTCGCGTATATGTCCTCTTGCTCATCATCGATGACACCCTCTCACAATCGTTTCCTCCCTTGCTCTATTCTCCTTCCTTCTCATTCTCTTGCACACCCGCGCCCCTTATCGCATCCTCCTTTGAAACTTTGCACCCTCCTCCTTGCACCCACGTGCCCATAAATGAAAAATGCAAAAAACCAGCAGCCTATTGGCTTTGCTAATGCTTGTTATATAGGGATCTGTATCCCCCACCAGCAACTGAGGTAGGAGAAGGCAGTGTACCATTTAAGTGTGAGGCGGTGAAGCTTAGGACGCCTGCCACTCTCATGCTGGTCTGCCAGTACGTATCCCTTCTGCTTGTCATAAGCTACATTTGTCATGTGCTTCACAAAGAAAACACTCCACTCACTTTACAATCCGCTGCTCGGCTTTATCTGCATTAAGGAAAAACACAAATTGAATAAAATTAATATTTTGTTCAAATCTGTATATTTCATTTTCGGGAGCACTGCTTGTTTGAGACATAGGGCCTCATTACAACCCTGGCGTAGGACCATGGTGCTATTAGCACCATGGTCCATGCCGGATTCCGCCATGGTGGATGGTGGATTTACCGCCCCATTCCAAGGTTGGCGGGGCGGTAAATCCCCATTCACTATTGCCCCTTCCCCATTCCCATTTTTGCCCCATAGGGCTCAATGGGGATGGGGAAGGCGCTAATTACGGCATCGTAAATTACGGTGCCGTAATTAGCACCAAGGTCGCTTAGCGCCTTGGACTTTAACGCCTGCAAAAAGCAGGCGTTAAAGTGTGAATCTGGCGTTAAGGGCTTAACGGCGCTGCAGCCTTTTACGGCGCTGTTAACCCCTTAACGCCAGGGTTGTAATGAGGCCCATAGAAAACACATTTTGAAGTGCAGATTTAGTCAAACATAACATCAAGTTGAATGCCTGTGTCAGATTTAAAACAGGTGTTGTCCGACCAGCTCTTTTTAAGAGTGTCCAAGTCTTTTAAAGTAGCGGGAGAGTTTATGGAGATCTCAAATTACGTTATCAGCTGTACGGTGTTGAGCTGGCCCTGGCAATAAAGTCACATCACTTTGTAGTCCTATATCTATGAAGGGAAAAGAACACTACATGGACAATAGTGGACTTCAAAAAGTAATGAATTAAAAGCCAGGCTTTCTAGAACACACTTTCAGGCTACAGATATTTATTTTAAAAGTGTGATTTATCAAAAGCTTCCTATCTGTCCAGACGTATCTCCCTCCATCGAAACAAGCGTGAGCGGCCACGCCCCAAACGGCAGCCTTACCGGCCCCTCGCCTCAGACAAGCTTATGGGGGTCATTCCGAGATTGGAGGCAGCCATGGTGCTATTAGCAGCATGGCTGCCTCCAAAACCGGGTCCGGTCTGGCTGAATGGGGACTTACCGGGTCATTCCGACCCTGGAGGACCCGGTAAGTCCCCATTCAGTAAACCATTCCCCATTCCCATTCGATTCCCCATAGGGCTCAATGGGAATGGGGAAGGCGCTAATTACGGGCCCGCAAATAGTGGGCCCGTAATTAGCGCCCTGGTCCCTTACCGAGACCCGCTAAGGACGTGTGGTCTGACCACACGTCCTTTGGGTCCCGCTAAGGGACCTCGGAATTGGGCGGTAAGGGTTTACCGGCACCGGCATCCTTACCGGTGCCCTTTAACCCTTACCGCCCAACTTGGAATGACCCCCTATGTACCGGAGGGTGCAGGCAAAGGCATACTAGTGTGCTTTCTGCATGCTTGGGGGACCACGCCCCACCAAATTCTACCGGCCCCTGTGCCCAGCAAGCGAAGTACCAGAGGGGGAAGAAAGCCACGCCCTGTGTGCTAGCACAACCTAACAACGCATCTGACCCGCTAAATGCCACGCCAACCCACTAACAATTACAATTTACAAAGCCTTTGTCCGTGGCATGGAGACAGGGAACCGCCACACCGTGCATGCTTTGGAGCTTATCTCACTAACCCAGTTCTGCCTGCCTAACAAGAACGTTGCTGAGGCGTCTCACATGGCATGTACTCTGACAGTTCCTTTCTTGCAGCTCACTGTTTGGCGTAATGGCAGAGCACTATGAGACAAGGCACCTTCTGGAGACAAGGGACACTCCATCGCAAGCTAAGTGCCTTCATGGTTCAAAGGTTTATGCCATATGTTCTTATGGAGGAACTCCAATCGTGGAAGGGTCATGCAAAGGCCGATGTTGTAATGTGTGCGCGAAGTGCTTGTCTGTACATCAGTTCATGCAAGAGTGTAAGTACGTATGTGTGTGTGTGTGTGACTAACGGCCCGTACCAAGGGAACATGTGCAAGAGCTGATGAGCAACACCTTTCCCTATACACTTTACCCATCCACTACCTCTCCCTAACCATCATTCGGGTTACCCTCATTTCTCCAACCGATCCAATAAACGTACCCTAACCCTCCTTCCCTGCTACAACAACCTCAGATCCCAAAACCATGGTGGGGGCGAGTGGTTCGTGCTACCCCTGCGTAGGTCACCGTGGAGCCATGCCAGAAGCACAAGCCCACGTATCTTCAGCGCCCATGTAGCACAATCCGGAAGTAACATGGAGGAAATAGTTAAAGACCCACAAGATCTTCAGACTGAGTTGGCGGCCACCTGCCAAGACTATGCTGCGTTGGCTCATCAGTTGAGGGGGCTAACAGTACAGATCGACTTCGTCATCCGCCCTTACTTTTAAACGGACTGCTTTGCCCCGTTTGACTCAGTCTACTATTAGGTGGGCTCTCAGAAGCCAGGGACAGTTGGGAGCAAATCAACATGCTATGGCACCCTTTGACTGAGTGCGACCCACCTATGGAACCGAGCTGGTTGCACCCTGTGGGCAATGGCGAGAGAGATACACATGGCCAAAGAGATGGAGCCCTGTCAGCTGTGTCAGACAGGGGAAATGGTAATCCACTCAAGTGAGCCGAGTGCTTGAAGTGCTTAAGTAGCATGGTAGGCCACTTGTTAGATCCTTTGCCCGAAGAGCTAGGGGACGGGGGTGCAGGTGTCAACCCCATTTTACATGTTCAGAATGCCACCAGTACCCGCTCACTGTCTCCATGTGATATATCTGACAAAGCAATAATTGAAGCCTTGGAACGCTCCATAGACCGCCTCTATACCGAGAAGTGCCTTGCATCTCAGGAAAATAAGCAAGCAGGCATTACTGGAGCAGCAACAGAGGGGGCAGAGGAGAGCCTTTCTGTCAGCAATGTAGGTTACAGCGCCCCTGAATTTTCTACTTAGGAAAGCAAGGCGAGAGATTTATCACTTATAAATCCCACAAGTGTCTACTCACCTTTGGAAACTCTTATAGTGCTTCTTTCAAAACTATCCCTGCAATAGACAACGTTATTATGGATCCATCTAACGTTCTATTAGCTCTCATTTCTCTTTTGTCTCCTTTGAACTTAAGATCAAGTCGCCCATCTACCCCATCTCCCCCAAAATCTAGTGGGGTCTCTGGTGGCTTGCTGAGGCAGATTGCAGACTCATTCACAAAAAACCCAAGGGAGGCTCAGGGAGTCTTAATGGGAGATCAGAACTATTCCCAGGGGGGAAGAACAGCCCATCCCTCCTGGGCGAGTGATGAGACACCGAAATGTGTGATGAGTTTAGGCAAGATAATGAAGAGTCGAGTTGGAGCAACGAGACCATCACCTCTGCTGTGGAAGCTCAGTACCAGCACTTTAACAGTCCTCATCCTATATCTCCACACTCATCTGAGATCTCCATTGTAGAGGTACCTATAAGAAGCCCTAACATCGCCTCCCACGAGGTGTGGGTGCATTGACCCACTAGGCTCTGCCCTGCGACATCACTGTGTGCTGGTGGCACCAGAACCAGCGAAATAGCCGCAAAAAGCCCTATGTGCGCTAAACCTCTGAAGATCGCGCAGTGAAACCAGAAAGTTGGCTGCCAATATACTTTGCCTGTGTCAGTGGTGGAACAGGAGACCACACTGCTAAAATCTGTCATTGGGATGCCCACAGAGGGAAAATGGAAACTACATGAAAAGCAGTGCTTTATTGCCAGGAAACCCCAAAGGTGCTCTGAAATCCTTTTTCCTTGGTTGATGAAATTGCAAAATAATGGTTCAAAACATCAGGAAATATCCAACATCCTTGCTGGGTGTTAACCATCACCTTATTTAAAGAATCCACATAAGCACACAATGTCAGGAGAAGCAGAATCCATCATAAGAATATCCACATTAAAAAGTGTGCTTGTCTGTGAAAATCTGTAAAATATCGGTGCAGTACTGTCGGCCGCCTGTATGAAAGCTGTCATTTAATTACACTGGAAGCTTAAACTTGTGCAGTTCAAATCAAATGGTTGAAATTAAGGGACTTGCCATCAAAAGCAATATAGGTTACCACTTTTTAATCACTATGTTTTAAAAAGACAGGAATTAGAGATCTGTTTGCCTATTTTGAAAATGTAAGTTTATTTTATCAAAGACACATTTAAACAAGTTGGGTTTTAAAGTAATCTGATGCAAGCCAAAGAACTTCAAAGCGAATTCCACAGTTTGCTCCAACAAAAGGCATCTCTCCTGCTTCTCATCGAAGGCCAGGAACTTCCAATCAGGTGTTAATGAAGAGGGGAGGGGATTTTGCTCTGCTGTACCTGAGAAAGACAAAGGACTCCCTTGGCTGAAAAGAATATGCAGATGCGAGTGTCAACAGAAACCCCTGCTAGAGGTAAGGGGCGGGGATTGCTCTTGACCCACCAAAACTTTGGGGGCGGTACAGACAGTTATGTGTATTCTTAAAGCACAAGAAAGTATATTTTTGAAAAGGACTGACAGAGGACTGTGAAAAATTGTATAAATGTGGAAAATACAGTATTGTTAATATGAAAATTCTGGTCACGTTTTAAAACTACTCAGAACTCTGTGCTATGTTCAGGGACATGACTACAGAATTTGTGGTTTTGTAGTAATTGTGGTGATGCCAGAAACATGAAACTTCACATGATTATGCCCAGATGTCATGCGCACATATGGGTAAAAATTTGGACAAATCTGACATTGGGTACCAGACCAAAAGTGCAAAAAAATAGCCAAATCTAGACCCAAGCTCTCACCGAGACGGGGTTGGGATGAATATGTGCTCCACCAAATCTGTGATATTAATATGCTATTGCTAGCCAGTTTGTAAAATTGTAAATATATGTCTTTTATGAAAAATAGATTGCATGTGCAGAAACCAGGGGGAGGTTCTGGAATTGGATCATCAAATACAGCGTCATTATGACAAACTGTTTTCTTCTCAAATCAGGGGAGAGGAAATACCCTAACCAATAGAATCCCTAGGGGTGTGCCTAGTATAATTCAGCATACCCACCCTTTTAGAAAATACATAAATAGAGACAGCTTAGGACCTAGAACAGATACACATTCACCCACCATCCGATTGCTGGCGGAGCACTTTGCAAGAGAAATCCATATCCAAGACTCCAGACTCGAGAATTTGAAAGCAGAAAGGCCCATTTCCAAAGCTGAACCATTCTCAGCTTGGCCTTTAATAAATCCTGAAACCAGATTTTACCCCAGACCTCCAAGGGGAACCAAAACGAACAGCCTCGCTGTGCTGTTTCTGCTTTCTTGCTAAGAATTCTTGCCAGAAACCAGAGATCCAACCCGGTAGAGCAGAGCTGTGACCAGATAGCTGCAAACCAGAACCAACCCATTCAAATCCCGCCATGCAGTGTCCAGAGTGCTGTGCTGAGTGCAGAACCAGAGCGCCTTGAGTCCAGTCCAGTGTGCTAGCTGAATTCCTGTCCAGAAAGTCTCCCTGACCAGATCCCTGACGGGTCCATTCCAAACATTGGTAGTGAGTATCTATAGCATAGGATTGTCCCTAGCAAATGTCTTATCCATAAGTAATCCTATCCAAACCCATTCTCTTATATCCAGAACTGCATTGTAGAAAATCTTTTGTCTTACCTGAATCTTTCTCTCATCCCTGTTGTCCGTTGGTAATAGTAGTGTTAAAATCATCTTTGCGCTAATATATTTTCTGAAGAAGGGCAAGCGTCTCGGCAGGCCAAATCAACCAGTGATATCCTGGGCTTGTGGCCGTGCTGTCGTGTAGTATGCGGCTTCATAGTCTACCTTAGTGTAAAGAAATCTTGTTTGTTTTTTTTTTTTTAAACTTCTTTTTATTATTCAGCGTGGCAGCAAAACACAGGCGAACAGCGCCAGGCAAGTACAATATGAATACAGTGTACACAGTATGGGCATACAGAGATTGCTTCACACATTAACACAAAACCATAGGAACGTTTATGACATGAGGGAGGGAGGGAGAGAGCTATGACAGGGGTGAGGGCCCAAGCTGGTGGGGGGAAGCAGGTGGGGGCAAAGCTTCCGGTGTCGAGTTGAGGTCGAACATGTAAGAACAGAACCTGAGCCAGATGTTCCTAGGCCTGGAGTGGGTAGGTTGCATGTGAGACCAGGTTTCCTCAGAGTCCGAGACCCACGTGACCGCCCTTAGCCATTGGACATGTGTGGGAGTTGAGGGGCAAAGCCAGCAGAGCAGGATGGATCGCACCGCGAGGAGCATGCAGAGGCCAGCAAGTTTTTTGGGGTTTCGGGAAAGGCCTGGGAGGTCATGAAAGAGACACAACGCCGGGGAAGGGTCAATGGGGTGATCAAGCATTGCAGACACCGTCGAGCAAACCGCCTCCCAGAACTGTGAGAGGCGGGGGCAGGACCAAATCATGTGGATGTAGTCGGCATCATCATGACCGCATCTAGGGCAACTAGAAGGATGATCACTGGACATGCGATGCAATCTGATCGGGGTGTAGTGGAACCTATGCAGCACTTTGAACTGAATAAGTTTAAAACGGGAGTTGAAGGACACTCGGTGAGTGCGCTCGCATAAGTGTGCCCAGCGCTCATCTGACATTTCCACCCCTAGGTCCACCTCCCACGCTCGCTTAAGTTTAGCAAATTCTGGGACAGATCTGGACTGCAGCATAGAGTATAACCTGGAAATGTTGCCTCTCATGGGCGAGGGGGAGGTGTCCCTCGATGGCAGGGTCGTCCTGTGGTAATGCGGGGAACGTTTGATAATTACGCTTAAGGGTCCTAGGGAGAGGCGAGTATTGGAGCCATACGCTGGAAGATCAGGCCATTCAACGAATATACCCTGATCAAAGACGTCACGCCGCAACTCATAGCCCGCTTTAGCCAAGCGACGAGCCGTGAGTGGTGCAACCCGTGGGACCCCCGGGAGGAAGTCCCAAAGAGGGAGGTTGCCATGGAAAGCGTAAGCAGTTCCGGTCAGCTTCCATGTTTTTGCCAATGCGAGGGATGTGCAAGCGACCGGGCGCTGTGAGTCCAGTGCCAGGGGAGCGGGTTGTATCACCAGGGAGCGGATGTCGCGATCGCAGACGGCAAGCTTCTCGAGTCGGACATGAGGGGGGGGGTCCGTTGTATTAAACCAGTAGGACGTATATTGGATCTGGGATACCAGCCAGTATTTAAGGAAGTCAGGGGCACCAGAGCCCCCGTTAGTCATAGGGGTGGACAAGGTCTCGAGCTTGAGACGGACCGCCCCCGAGTGCCAAAGAAAGGAATTACTGTACAGGTCAAATCACGAAAGAAGTCCACTCCTGGCCACAAGGGTACATTGGTGAACCTGTAAAGCAAGTGGGGTAACACCACCATTTTCAATAGCCCTATTCTCCCTGCAAGGGATATCGGGAGCTTGTCCCAGGCTAGAACTTTAGCCGTCAGGTGTGTAAGATACTTCTGATAGTTCTCCTTGAAGGTTAGCGCCTGCTGGCGCGTTACCTCTATCCCCAGGTAGGTGAACGTGGATTGAGCCCACGTGAATCCCAGGGTGTCAGGAGGGGGGAGAGTGCATTCCATGAGTGGGAAGAGAATGGACTTTGAGAAATTCACCTTAAGGCCCGAGATCCGGCCAAACTGAACGATGTCCTCCAGTATTGGGGGTAAGTTGATGGAGGGGGAGCGTATAAACAACAATGCGTCATTTGCATATAGGGACACTATGTCCGCCTGACCCGCAGTGCGGTGGCTTCTGTGAGCGTGAAATTGGCGGAGCATATCAGCGAAGGGCTCTATTGCTATAGCAAAAATCAAGGGAGAGAAGGGACACCCCTGTCTCGTCCCCCTGGTGATCTCAAAGAGAGGGGAGCAACGGTCGTCGGTGCGACCCTAGCCACAGGGTTTGAGTAAAGCAATCTGACCCAAGAGAGAAAGGAGGGTCCAAATTTGCAGCTCTCGAGAACCCGCCACAGATACCGCCATGAAACTGAGTCAAACGCTTTTTGCATGTCGAGCGTGGCAGCCACTGTGTGTGTCTCGGGGCTAATTCTGTTAATTATATTAAATAGACGCCTTAGGTTCAGGGACGTGGAGCGCCCTGGGATGAAGCCCGCCTTATCTGGATGGATGATGGATGGTAAAAAGGGAGCTAACCGGAGCGCCAGAGCCTTTGCATATATTTTGACATCACAATTTATAAGTGAGAGCGGGCGATATGAACCACATTGTGAGGGGGATTTGCCAGATTTAAGTAATACTGTGATTGAGGCCTCACGGAGTGAAGGGGGAAACACACCAGCCTCCGCCGACTCCTCCCAAAGAGCCAGCAAGTCGGGGAGCAGCAGTGACTTATAGCGCTTGTAAAATTCAACTGGGATACCATCTGAGCCGGGGGCTCTCCCCGAGGATAAGGAGTCAATGGCATCTGAGAGCTCCTCCAGCGTAAGTGGGGAATCAAGGGAACCCGCAGTCTCTGGGGATAACGTCGACAAAGCAAGGGCTTTGAGAAAAGAGTCGATCTCCGCCATTGACACCTCTTCTGAGTTAGAATATAGGGTCTCATAGAAAGTGAAAAATTCCGTATTGATGTCCTGCGAGGAGACAGCCATAGAGCCGTCAGGCCTCTCGATCCCAAGTATATGTGGGGACCCCGTCTCGTGACGGATCAGTCTCGCCAGGAGTCGACCAGGGCGCTCACCCTCCCCGTGTTTCCTCGCCATACCAGGATTGTCCAGAAACCTTTGTTCGCGAGGGATCGAAACGTATCTAGCTCCACCCCGATGTCCGCCAGGCAAACCGGGGTAGCGTGAAGTGAGCCTGTAGCTTCCAAGGTAGACAGTCGGGAATCACTCTCGGCAAGGTCTCCGGATCGATTTAAGGACCCCATTCTCCTTGGACAGCGCGCAATCCCTCTAATATAAGCCTTGAAGGACTCCCATAGAGTGGCCTGTGATGTTACTGAGCCCGTGTTCGTCTCGAAGAACTCTTCAATAGACACCTCGAGCTCGGAACAGAACTCCGGGTCAAGTAGGGAGAGGGGTTTCAACCTCCAGCAACGAGTCCGGCCGGGATCTGGGCCCCAACCTATGGTAATAGTCACTGGAGAGTGGTCAGACAGGGTTCTGGGGAGGATCATTAACTGTATAACGTTCTTAACCAAAACGTTGGAGATCACCCATCGGTCAATACGGGAATAGGAATCGTGGACTGAGGAGTAGAAAGAATAGATGCGGGAATCCGGGTAAAAGTACCTCCATGCTTCTACCATGGCCAGGCGTGGTAAGGATGATAGTGCAGCATAAGCTGCCCTGGGGAGATGACGGGGCTTGGAACCTGATCTATCGAGGGCTACGTCAACGATTGTGTTAAAATCACCCCCCCAGAGGATGGGGATAAGGGGGAAGCCATCAAGAAGGGACGTGACCTGTACATAAAACTCCGGGTCGTCTAGGTTAGGGCCGTAAATGTTCAGCAGAACCACTTCCTTGTTCTGAAGCGTGGCATGCAGCAGAACATACCTGCCTTGGGGGTCAATTTGTGAGGAAATAAGGGGGAACTTGAGACTCTTGTGAATGAGGGTCATGACCCCGCGGCTTTGAGTGGAGAAATCGGTAAAAAATCTATGGGGGCCCCAGGTTTTAGCAAAACGCGTGCATTGTTCCGTGCGGGCATTTGTCTCTTGTAAAAAAAGAATCTTGGACCCATGGTGCTCGGCCTGCAGCTGGAGCTGCCTCATCTTTTTATAGTTGCCCAACCCCCGTACGTTCCAACTCATGAAGGTCAAGTCACTCTCGGCCATAGATGCAGTGGCGTTTGAGTCAGAGAGAATGTCGATAACCAGTGGATGAGTGCCACACCGCGGTCCGCCTTCGCTGCCAGCGCCAACTTTTTAATAACAGAACCCCAAACATGTCCCACCCACACCCACCCCCAAACAGACGGATGGCGATCCCAAACCCCCTCAACCAAAACCAAACTAGAGGCATCAGCGCCTGGGGGCATGTAGGCCGAACTGGCCGCGTCACTCCGGGCTGCGGCAGATCCAGTAGAACATAAGGTGCCCACAATAGACATTACATGTAACTTGGACCACAATCCGGTTTGCACATGGGGGTATGGCACATATTTGTAAGATGAGCAGAACAAGCAGGTTACGGGATAGAGGATCAGTGCGGCCCCGATGCAGGGAGGCGGCCGGACCTGGCCTCTCCCCGTCGGGCACAAAGGGTAACTGTAGGACCATGGTCAGAAAAAGAGGGTCAGCCTGGGAAATGTTCGTCCATAAACTTGGAGGCCTCCTCCGGAATCGTGAAGAATAACACCTGGTTAGCGTGTTCTATGCGTAATTTGGCGGGATAGAGCATCGCGTATTTCATTGAGTGGTCTCGCAGCCTCCGTTTCACCGCTTGGAAAGTCTTGCGTTCACGTTGGACGGCTGTTGAAAAGTCTGGGTAAAGATGAATCCTTGCGACGCCCAGTAGTAGCTCACCCTTGAGCCTTGCGGCCCTAAGGAGGGCGTCACGGTCACGGTAGTTCAACACACGGTCTATGATAGGCCGAGGTGGGGCCCCCGGCTTAGGCTTAGCCGTCAGGGCGCGGTGTGCCCGCTCGATAGCGAAGTGGGGGGAAAGCTTGGGTGAATCCAGGAGTGACAACAATGTATGCTCAACAAATTCCTCCATTGGCTCATGGTTTTCGTTCTCGGGAACCCCGATAATGCGGAGGTTGTTACGCCTTGAGCAGGATTCCAAGTCCTCGTTCTTCTTCTCCACCTCAAGGACCCGGCCGGAGAGAGCAACAACCTCAGAGCGCAGGGCACCCAGCGCATCCTCAGCGGAGCCGACCCGTGTCTCGACCTCCGACACTCGGCTATCAGTCCTCTCGATGTGGGCCTTAATAGAGGATATAGTGCCGTTCATGTCGTCTAATTTTGAGTGAAGTGCGGTGAAGCCCTCCCGGATAAAGTCCATCATGTTTTGGTATTCAGGAGCTGTGTCAGATGAAGCGGCAGGGGCCTGCTCGGCGGTCTCCTCCGGCGATCTCACCGTCGCCTTTGCAAACATGTTTGTTTGTTTGTTTGTTGTTTGTTTATTTATTTGGTAATGCGCTCCGAGCCCGTGGGCATCTGGGCGCAGCAGTACAAGAGGACTCGAAACTTAGTTACAATGCCTGACACAGGCTATTACAGAAAAAACAATGGTTGCTTACAGTAGGTGATACAATGCATATAAAAAATCAAGTTTAAACGCAAGAGAGCAACATTTTAACAGGTTGTGCCGTTTCCACTAGGGTGAGGGTCGTTGCATGTCGTTGTTGTGCAGCCATTTGAGAGCGTAGGATCTGAATCTTGTGTAGGGTAAAGGGCATCTAAGGTCGGGTGGGAGTGTGTTCCATGATTGTGCAGCTCTAACTGGGAAACTTGCACCGCCCGCTGTGGTAAGTTTGAATCTGGGGACTTCCAGTAGGAAGGTGTTGGCAGATCTCGTCAGTCGGTTAGAGGGTCTCCAGTTGATTCTTTCCGCTAGGTAGGGGGGTGCTTGATTGTTGAGGCATTTGGAAGTGAGGGAAATAGTTTTAAGTATGATTCTGTCCTTTATCTTTAGCCAATGGGTTTCAATCCGGTGTTTGGAGATATGTTCTCTGCGTGGGATGTTCAGAGCTGCTCTAAGAGCGTTATTTTGCAATCTCTGGAGTTTGTCAGTGACCGACTTGTTGGCACCTGAGTATAAGGCGTTGCAATAGTCGAGTCTGGACATGACAAGGGCATTGGCCAAGGTGAGGCAGCTGGCACTGGACAGGAAGGGTCTGGCGGCGCGGATGAGTTTACACGTGTAGGTGGTTGAGGAGGCGAGGGAATTCACTTGCTTTTTGAGGGTGAGAGCTGAGTCAAGGTAAAAACCCAGCGTTTTGACCTCGCGCATAACCTTAATAGTATTGTTATCAATGTTAAATGAGGTGTAGTCCGGGGTGAGTTTGGATAGTTTGTGGTCTGAACCGAGGAGCAGGATTTCAGTTTTATCGTCGTTCAGGCAGAGGCCATGTGTGGCCATCCATGCTTGAATGAGGATGTAAATTTTATTCACCAGAGCCAAGTCCACTTCGTAGTTGCCCGAAAGGGGTATGAGGATCTGGGTGTCATCTGCGTAATTAGTGTAGGTGACGCCCAGACTGTCCAACTTGTCGAACAATGGCTTGGTGAAGATATTGTACATAGTGGGTGAGACACAGGAACCCTGTGGGACTCCACATGTGATTTGGATGGGGTCAGCACAGGTGGTGGAGGAGAACACTCTCATAGTCCGTTTGGCTAGAAAGAATTGGACCCATGCTATAGCATCTCCTGTGAAGTTGGCAGCCAGCTTGAGGTGGTTGCATAAGACTGCATGGTCCACCAGATCAAAAGCTGCTGACAAGTCCAGTAAGAGTAGCAACGCTGTTTTCCCATTATCCTTAAATTCCTCCATTTTGGTTTTGAGATCTATCAGGGCAGTTTCCGTGCCATGGAGAGGGCGGAAGCCCGATTGGCGCGAGCCTAGTAGATGATTAGCTTCTAGGTACTCTTGAATTTGGAGATAGGCTACTCTGTCGATAATTTTTAGTAGGAAGGGCACCGTGGTAATGGGCCTATAGTTAGTCGGGATAGAAGGATCGAGGGTTTGTTTTTTGAGAAGGGGGAGGACCCAGGATTCTTTTAAATTGGCTGGCACTGTGTTGGATTTGAAGGATGAGTTAATAAGCTTAGAGATGAAAGGGGCTAAGTCTCTGGCAGCGTCCTTTATTATTTGAGCTGGGCAGCTGTCGCCCTTACAGTTAGAGGGCTTCAGTGAGAGGATGGCCTTTTCAGTGTCGATGATGGAGATCGGTTTAAAGCTAAAAGGGGGGATAGTGGTAGGTTCAGTTACTGGAGGCAGTTGTTGATCAGTAAGAGAGAGGGCGTCTTTTTTGTTCATTATTTTAAGTTGGAGGGTGGAGATTTTGTTTGATAGGGCATTCTGTATATTAGTGCACCATAACTTGTCCTTTGGGACCGTGTCAGATGGTTGGATAGGGGATTCCATTTCCCGGAGGATGGCAAATAGTTCCTTGGTATTCGATTTGGCATTGGTAATTCTGTCATTGAATATGTTTTTTTTGGTGTTGAAGATTTCAGACTTGTGTTTTGTAGCTTGGGTTAGCTTGGCTTTGTTGTCCTTAGTGGGCGAATTACGCCAGATGGTTTGGAGTTTTCGTTTCTGCTTTCTAAGGTCCTTAAGGTGGGGGGTGAACCAGGCGTTGAGGTGGGCTTCTTGCTTAGCTTTGCGTAGTTTTGCAGGTGCAATGGTGTCTAGTGCGTGAGGCATAGCTTTGTTAAAGGTGTCTACTAGTGTATCTGGGTCAGTGTTGTCCTTCAGACCGTTAATGGTGGGCAGGAGGAGGGGGATATGTTTTTCCGTAGTGATATCTTTTTTACTTCTGGTGGGGAGTGGTGGTATCATTTTGATAGTCTTGGGGCTGGGGAGGTCGAGTGTGGCAGTGAAATTTATTAGAAAGTGGTCAGTCCATAGTTGAGGGGTGATGGAGGTGATGACTATGTTACAGTTGAGTTCTGAGACCCAGTCAAGGGTTCTGCCTTTAGCATGTGTGGGGGAGAGAATTTTTTGGGTAATGCCTTGGTCATTTAGGATAGCTGTTATAGAAAGGGCATTTTTATTGCCTGGCTCATTGAAGCCGATGTTGAAGTCGCCCATCAGCAGCGTTTTCGAGTGTTTTTGGGTATTGTTCGCTATGAGGGTAGAAAGGTCATCTTCAAAGGTTCCCAGGGGACCTGGGGGCCTGTAGATCAGGTGAATGGCTAGCGTGCGGTTATTGGAGAGTTGCATTTTTGCTGAGAGTACTTCGCAGGAAGCGCAGGGGTGTGAGGTGGTGAGTCGGATAGGCAAGGTGGTTTTCGCTATGATTGCTAGGCCACCGCCTTTAGCATTAGGTCTGTCTACTCTGTGGATCTGGTAGTTGTCAGGAATGGCTAACATCAGTGAGGGTCCTGCTGCCTCATGGAGCCAGGTTTCTGTTACGGCAAGGAAGTCGATGCTACTGTTGTTCAGTATGTCAGCAATTTCAATTGCATGTGCTACCATGGATCTGGCATTGATAAGGGATCCAGTAAGAGTTAGGGTGTTGTTGGGAATAGGATGACTTGCAAGTCTTTTTGTATGCTTATTTTGACTCTGGCGTATCTTTTGGTAGAGGTGAGTAGGAGTTAGGGTTGGAGTTAAAGGTGTCGTAGCTAGAGTTTGCTTATCCATGTGTGTCTGTATAGATGGGAATCTAGCAGTATTGTTCGTACTGTTTCTTTTAGGTTCGTAAATGCAAGGTAGCCTTGCCCTGAGTCTCAGGTTTCTATCAATGGGGGGACGAGAGCTGAGGGTAGCAAAGGTCATGATTGTAGCTAGGAGGGTCAGGGAGGTCAAGTTTCTGCACATGGTAGTTGGTGTGGTCCGCAGATGCACTTTACTTTCCTTGTTTGGTTAGGATGTCTGGCTAGGGTGGCGCAAAAGTGTAGTGCAGGTGACTAGTTGAAGCTGGGGCTGCGCCTAGTGATAAAGGGCGTGATATTCACGAAGCACAGTATAGGCTAGAGTGCATGGTCTGTTAATGATGATAGGGCACAATACAATCAAGGTGGTCCGATTAGCGACCAAGAGGCACAGTACAGTTAAAGTGGTCCGTTAGCGACCATAGGGCACAACACAGTTAAAGTGGTCCGTTAGCGACCATAAGGCACAACACAGTTCAAGTGGTCCGTTAGCGATCATAAGGCACAACACAGTTCAAGTGGTCTGTTGGCGACCATAGGGCACAACACAGTTAAAGTGGTCCGTTGGCGACCATAAGGCACGACACAGTTCAAGTGGTCCGTTGGCGACCATAAGGCACAACACAGTTAAAGTGGTCCGTTGGCGACCATAAGGCACAACACAGTTAAAGTGGTCCGTTAGCGACCATAGGGCACAACACAGTTAAAGTGGTCCGTTAGCGACCATAAGGCACCACACAGTTAAAGTGGTCCGTTAGCGACCATAAGGCACGA
The DNA here is from genome assembly GCF_040938575.1 of Ambystoma mexicanum. NCBI lineage: Eukaryota > Metazoa > Chordata > Amphibia > Caudata > Ambystomatidae > Ambystoma > Ambystoma mexicanum. The sequence continues at coordinate 578,636,439 of NC_090927.1, read as the reverse complement.
CTCACTGAGATGAACCATGAGCACCTGGGTATAAGTAGCACCAAGAAAACTAGGGTCTAAGTGCGTAGACACAGCAATGGTAGCTATAGTGGGTACGGGTGTGGATCAGATCATGCAAACATGAATCGATACATTAGCAGCGCAATGGGACGCAAATTTAAATGCAGACGTTCATGGGTACCTAGAATCAAATTTATCAAGAGGGTAGGTGCAGTACAGGGGCATCTAGATGCGAAGTGGCACAATTAGGCAGCCAACAGCAGTGCATCACAATTTACTAGGCACAGTATAAAGTCTTCTAGGTACAAAATGGCAATTGGGCAGGCATTGCAGTCTGTGTCAGGAGATGAAATGCGACGTATCCAAGTGGCACATTATAGGCAAGGACAGCATAGACATGTGCAGCCGTGTGGGGTGGCAACATTAGTTAGACAAGAGCGTAAGTAATGCGTTGTGAATTAGACGCTTCTAAGCAGCAGGTGGTGTTATGCATGTGGCAACACTGGCTTACCTGGAGCAGCACGGGCAGAGTTTATGGCTCCTGTGGCTCCAAACAGGCACACGGCAGGCCTTAGTATGGCCTTTGGAATGGCCGGCGATCTGCCTGCCGGCGGTTCCTTCGAGTGAAATCGAGGTTCAGCCTCGATTTCGTGCCGCGATGCGCCCGGCATGGGCTAGTCAGGCACTTGTGGGGACAGGGTCAGGCAGGCCCTGTTCCGATGGCACGCTCGCTCCGTGCCTGGATCCTCGTTCCTCGTCTGGATCCTCTGCTGGGCTGGGGAGCTGGGAGGGCTCCTGCCCTCACCCCTCTAGGTGGATGTTGGGAGTGGGGGACCTGGGGCACACAACAGGCCTTAGTATGGCCTTTGGAATGGCCGGCGATCCGCCTGCCGGCGGTTCCTTCGAGTGAAATCGAGGTTCAGCCTCGATTTCGTGCCGCGATGCGCCCGGCATGGGCAAGTCAGGCACTTGTGGGGACAGGGTCAGGCAGGCCCTGTTCCGATGGCACGCTCGCTCCGTGCCTGGATCCTCGTTCCTCGTCTGGATCCTCTGCTGGGCTGGGGGGCTGGGAGGGCTCCTGCCCTCACCCCTCTAGGTGGATGTTGGGAGTGGGGGACCTGGGGCACACAACAGGCCTTAGTATGGCCTTTGGAATGGCCGGCGATCCGCCTGCCGGCGGTTCCTTCGAGTGAAATCGAGGTTCAGCCTCGATTTCGTGCTGCGATGCGCCCGGCATGGGCAAGTCAGGCACTTGTGGGGACAGGGTCAGGCAGGCCCTGTTCCGATGGCACACTCGCTCCGTGCCTGGATCCTCGTTCCTCGTCTGGATCCTCTGCTGGACTGGGGGGCTGGGAGGGCTCCTGCCCTCACCCCTCTAGGTGGATGTTGGGAGTGGCGGACCTGGGGCACACAACAGGCCTTAGTATGGCCTTTGGAATGGCCGGCGATCCGCCTGCCGGCGGTTCCTTCGAGTGAAATCGAGGTTCAGCCTCGATTTCGTGCCGCGATGCGCCCGGCATGGGCAAGTCAGGCACTTGTGGGGACAGGGTCAGGCAGGCCCTGTTCCGATGGCACGCTCGCTCCGTGCCTGGATCCTCGTTCCTCGTCTGGATCCTCTGCTGGGCTGGGGGGCTGGGAGGGCTCCTGCCCTCACCCCTCTAGGTGGATGTTGGGAGTGGGGGACCTGGGGCACACAACAGGCCTTAGTATGGCCTTTGGAATGGCCGGCGATCCGCCTGCCGGCGGTTCCTTCGAGTGAAATCGAGGTTCAGCCTCGATTTCGTGCCGCGATGCGCCCGGCATGGGCAAGTCAGGCACTTGTGGGGACAGGGTCTGGCAGGCCCTGTTCTGATGGCACGCTCGCTCCGTGCCTGGATCCTCGTTCCTCGTCTGGATCCTCTGCTGGGCTGGGGGGCTGGGAGGGCTCCTGCCCTCACCCCTCTAGGTGGATGTTGGGAGTGTTGATGGAACTCTGTTTCCTCGTGCCCCCCTTGGTCATCCTGGCGATGTAGAAGGTCGGGCGGGGTGAGGGGGGATCCCCAACAGCCCAGGGAGGAGCTCGGACCATATACTTCGTAGCTCCGGGTGCAAGGTGTGGTATGGAACCGGGGGTAGCACGAAGGAGGAGCCAGAGGCTGTGAATTCAATGAATATGAGATATTGCGGCTGCCAGTGCAGATTGTTGAAGTTTAGTTAGCCCAGGGAGACCTGGGGGGCAATGCCAGGTGGACACAAGTACAAGAGGCCCCTGGGGTGGGGGTGATGATGACCAGGGGTCGCCGTGGAGGTAGGGGTTGACCAAGTGCAGGGCGTGCCGGCCGGCCGCAGCCTCGGGAACAGCGATGTGGGGTAAAGCAGGTCCCAGGTGAACAGCAGATCCAGTACGGAGTAGTGGCTCCAAGGACCCCACGGCCCACTCAGGAGATAGGAGACCCCCCAGAATAGGGGTGTGGGTGACTGGCAAGGCCCAGGGCCCCCACAGTAAGGCGAATGGGTGAAAATAGGGCCACAAAGCAGGGGGGGCACACTGGTGGGTTGATGCTGAGGGAAGTCCAGGCGCAGTAGGCGCGGGGGAAGACCAGTGTTCCAAGTGTGCCCCAGAGTCTCGAGGCCAAGCGGGGGGGGCGCGCAGAAGCACCCCCCTTGACGTACCTTAATCACTCTTGGCACACCGCACGAGCCTGCAGGGGAGCGCGGCACCCGGTGTCCCGGGGCGCACCACAGCTCCACCCCGCAGCCGGAGCCTCGCCGCGGGGGGGGCAGTAGAATGCCGTCCAGGGAAGGTCAGGCCACGGCAGCGCCGAGGGAGTCTCCCGGGAGGCGGGAGCCACGGTACCCCCGCAGCAGCCGGAGGCGGTCCCGGGATCAGAGCGGGGCCGAGGCACCAGGGGAGGTCAGGCCACGGCAGCGCCGAGGGAGCCTCCGGGGAGGCGTGGGCCGCCCAGTAGCAGCAGCAGCAGCTGCGGCCCCCCCACAGCAGCCGGAGGGGGCCCCAGGACCAGAGCGGGGCTGAAGCACCAGAGGAGTCCGCTCCTGCAAGGCGGGCCCAGGTAGAGGTAGGCGGTGGGGGCCGGGACCACGGAGCACCTCGCGGGTCCACCCCAGAGCGGTCAGCAGATTCAGGAGTGTAGAGGAGGGGGTCTCCGGTGGAGCGCGGCCCAGGATCCAGGAAGGAGCTGCACAGCAGCAGCGATCGCAGCCGCAGCACCCCCGGAACGGTAGGGGGCCCAATCCCGCACAGCGGGTCTCAGCATAAGCAGGCAATGGGGGCCGGAACCCCGAGGCGCACCGCAGGTCTTCACCGGAGCGGCCAGCAGTCTCCGGGATGCAGGGAGGCAAGCAGGTCTCGCCCAGCCAGGTCTGATAATGGCGCGAAGCCGCGCTGCTGATGGGGGAAGGGCGAAGGGGTGCCCGTATCTCAGGATCCCCAGCCACAATCCGAGCAGGAACAGGACCGGGTGGTACCCAGTCGCCTCAGGAGACGAGTCATACCCTCCAGGGCCAAGTAACAGAGCCAGAAAGTGCCCAAAAAAGGATTGTGGGATCTACCCACCACGGAGAGACACACTCAGGCGGCCATCTTGTTCGGCGCTCAACAGCGCCCCCCGAAATCTTGTTTGTTAATTTTAAAAAGCGCATCTTTATTTTGCAAATTTTGGCTCTTGCTGAAAAAAACCTCCACAAAAACCTTCATAAGTTCTTTGGAAAAGTTTGCGGCAAAATTTTCATTTGGCTCAAATCTATCACCTGTGAAATAGCTGTTCATTGCATCTGACCTCGGAATTAAGTTTTCAACCTGCTAGTTACTCAATAATCATTGATAGTGTTTATCTGAAACCATACAAAGCGGCTCCCACTAGTATTGAATCCATTTTCAGTGTTTTTTTACCATTCATTCAAAGCCACATTCAAAACCATTTTGACAAGTTGCAATCCTTCCTGTTCTTCTGTGTTTGCTGGGGGAAATTGGGATTGATACTGTGTTGTTGAATTCTGTATTCCTGAAACCTGTTTTCTCTCTCCTTCCATCTCTTTATACTGCATGTTGGGGGGATTGAGTAGTGTGCAGGGGGAAAGAGTAATCACATTGCATTTTGATTGAACCCACACAAAGTATTATTCTATGCTGCATTATTTTTCCTATCATTACTCCGTGTGATTAAAGAGAGTTGTTGTGACATCACCCCATTGGTGATCCTTGTAAAAATATTAAATAGTGTGATATATATATTATATGTATTGTGAAATACATAAAATATATCCTTTTAACTTTGCAAAACAGCCTGCTTCCTCGTTCAGTGTGACCGGGGGGATTCAGAGAGAGGGGCATGATATAAGGGTATATCATTCAGAAATAAAAGAATTTATAGACATGAATAAATAATGAAGGGTTTCAGCTGTGCATCACACGCTAGGCATTGACTTAGGTGGAGTGCCGGGTTGAAATCATTTACAAGATTGGGGGCTCGTCATGAGATTTCTGAATTAGACAGACCACTTGTGACAGTCTAAAACATTGTGCTAACTAACAGGGTACATAAACCCTGTTGGGCTACCATGCTGTGTTACACTGTGAAAAGCACCCCTCAATAGGAACGCTCTAAGGAATTGGTCTGTTTTGCAAAAATAAAATAAACTCCTGTAAGTCAGAAAGGAAATTAATATTTCAAGAATGGCGATCTTGGTAGAAATCAACATTGCTAAAGAACACCTACTGCATAAATTATTTGTATGGGGTGAATGGACAGCAGGATCAGAATGTGTGGTTGCAGGCAATCACAGAACAGACCACTGCAACAGGTTAGACACATGGCAAGATCAGGGTCCATTACATGTGGCCCTAAGTGAACTGTATATGGCCCCTAAGGTAAAGGAAGAGCAAAGCAAGATTGCCAAAATAGCGGAATATTTGTACCTCCATATTGGAGCAATACAGGACAAATATGCAGAGGGCCAAGATCTGGCAAACAAGTAACTGCAGGCATTAGAAAAAGCCCAAACTGATCTGGACTCTGCAGAGCAGAGGCTACAGAGGAGACAGGAATCAGAAAATAAAAGGAGGCAGTATCTAACCAAAATAAAAGAAGAAATGGGTATCCTGCAGCAGGAGAAGGTAGCACAGGATACCAGAATGCTGGCCTTGCAGAAGCAGTACCAAGAAAGTTTGGACTCTCTACTGCAGAGCCAGAAAAAGCTGGAACAGCAAATAAATTTTAATAGGGCATTCGCAGAGCAGGTAGTCACCTTGCAAAGCTGCCTAGACAAAGAAAAAGAAGAGAATAATAAACTAATTCTGAAAGACCTGGACACCCAGGCAGAATTTGATGAAGAGCGCCAGAAAGCTGGTGCGATCCAATGACAGAGGGACGACCTGGCTGCACAGAGGCATACTCTTGCTCAGGAAAGGGACATCTTAGGCCAGGAAGTCTGTTACTTAAAAGAGAAGATAGAAGAAAATCACCTGGCCCTTCAGGGACTGGATGACCTCCAGAAAGACCATGACAAATTGTTAGAGCACACCAGGAGGGTGGAAGATGCTCTATCAAGGAAGGACCAGGCCAGTATGGACGGGACTCAGGAGGTAACCCTCCTGCAGCAAAAATTGGCCCAGTACTCTAAATTGATACAGGAAACACAGAGAGACAATGAGGCTCTCTGTGAGAAAAATGACAGGCTCCACAGACAGGTAGCTATGCAAGAGCAATTGATAGAAACTAGCAAGGCCTTGATAGAGGAACAGAAAGCTCAAGTTCTTGCATGGCAACATGGCAACAGGGAGCAGGGGCTGAGAGAGATGAGGTCCGCTGGGAAAGGGAAACACCTGAGCATAACCTCAGGAACCCTAGTTAATTTCTTCCAATCCCTGGACTCTGCCACCCCATGTCCACTGGCGCACATGAGCCAAGGCCCACGGGGATGGCAGACCTCAATCCAATAAGGAATATGGGGCTCATAGACCAGCACGTCCCAGGAATAGATGGGCGGGCATCTGGGTATGAGTTCCCAAGTACTATTACATTTAGTGGGGAAGTCCATGAGAGTATGCCCACTAAGGGCATCCTGAAAACCTCTGCCCAGCAAATCCTGGGAGTAAGGAGGAAACAGAAGACTCCTCTGAGCGCCTCAGGACACAGGAAACTAGGCCCCCGCATTCTGCCAGCCATTCCCAGGCTCGCAGAATCCGGGAGAGCCTAGAAGACCAGACGGGCACCTCTGGTAACAGTGCCTCTGTGTCAGAGGAGGAGTGGACCAGGGTCACCCGAACCAAAAAAGCAAACAAGGCCAGAGGGCTTTGCTCAAGGATCCAATAAAGAAAATGAAAGCGATAAGGAGTGTCAACAAGCCCTATCATAAGAACGCAAAGGATTCAGTTTGGGAGCACTTAGAGCTCTTTGAACAGATGATGGAAACTTTTCATTTGAAGGACAGCCAAAGCTGTATTCAATAGGTGAAATGGACCTTCTCTCCAGAATACTCCAACCTCTTTGCGGGGCTGGAGTACCAAAATCATTCTAGATAATCCACCTATTGTAACGCTCACCTGGTATCCACGGGGACGTCACTCAGCCTGTTCTGACCTCTTACGACCTCAAACCCTTCCCTGGAGGCTATTCGACTGGAGACTAGGCCTGAAACACAGGATTGGTAGAGTTTAACTCCCTATTGTCTCTGTGTGCTTGAACCCCTTCGTCCCCGGGGTCCAACCCTTCCCTTTGATCCACAGCTCAACTTGTTTTCTTGGATAGTGTGCTCTCCGTCCTGCTTTCAGCGCAGGGGCGCGTTGATTGATGCGGGCTCGTTGCTGCCTAGTTACTTCACTGGCCAGAGTCCGACAGGTAAGTATAATGAGTCTTTTGAACAGTTCTCTAACTTCGTTCCTTTCCTTCCTTAGATGATGGCCAGCGTCTGGGGATGGCGGCGTGCTGCTGAGATGAGTAACGCTGAAGGTGAGTGAGAGTGTGATGCGCGATGCACCCCTTTCGTATTTGCATTGAACTGAGTTCTTTTTCTGTTGTGTGGGTCATTATGACCCTGGCGCTAAGTGTTTAACGGCGCCGTAAAAGGCCACGGCGCCGTTAAACACTTAGCGCCTGATTACGAGGTCCCTTTGGGTGACCCGACCTTAACGGCTGGTACAGACCAGCCATTAAAGTAGGGTGCCGCAAATGGACCTTGGTGCTAAGTACGGTACCACAATTAGCGGTACCGTACTTAGCGCCTTCCCCTTTCCCATTGAGCCCTATGGGGCAAAAATGGGAATGGGGAAGGGCCATGGCGGCATGGGGAATTACCGCCCCGCCGACCTCGGAATGGGGTGGTAATTCCCCATTCCACCATGGCGAGTCGGTAAGTTACCGGCATGGACCATGATGCTATTAGCACCATGGTCCAACGCCTGGGTCGTAATGAGGCGTACAAGGTGCTGCAACGTTTTCAGCTTGTATGCCGGTTATGAAGAACAAATGCGTTGGGCAAGTGCGGTATACAGCGTCTCTAGATGTTTCCACGCTAACCTGGAGTGTCTTTTCCCTCTTGCAGATGGATGAGAAATTCCGGAGACAGAGTTCCCCCAGAGCGGCTGGGATTCAGGTAAGCGTTTGAAGCTCGTACAGTATTTAAAAATAAGCGAAGATTTGCAGAATGCTTACTAATGCCTTTTTTCTGTTCTTTTCCCTTTTCCTTAGGAAGCGGTGTGCCGGGATGGGAATGACACCGCCGAAGATGACCGCAGAACAGAAGGAGCGATGAATGATGGGCAGAAGCGCCGCAAGGTAAGGCTGTTCCTAACGGTGTTCTTGTTCTTGCAGGAGCTGAGCGCAGAAGAAAGATGCAGGCCTACTGGAGACCGATCCGAACACAGTGAGTGTCACGCTGCAGGTGCAGAAAACGCAAAGCATGTTTCTCAGCCTGGGTGTGGCTTAAATAGTCTCTGGGTATCCCAGGTGTCTCTGGGCTGAACCACACCCAAAAGACTAGACCGCACATGCAGTTCTGGGAACCGAAATATGTGGGGGCATCCATCTTGTCCCCATCAATGCACTACAAGTCCAATCCCCAATGTTATCCTATGGGGGTGAGTGAGTCTGGTGCCACAAGCGCCAAGTCTGACTCCAAGTGGGTCTTTGGAGGGATGGAGAGGCCCTTGAGGGCCATGTAGGTGATTGTGGCCTGGCTCCAGCCTGTCATCTTGAAGGACTGGGGACATGAGGGGCAGGAATCATGACACCTATAGCGTGGCCATCTTGAAACATTTTTCTGGGCACAGGAATCCTCAGGAGGCTCTCAAGGCAGCCTACAACTTGCAATGTGGGGAAGATCAGGCCCCACAAGAATTTGTTCAAGAATTAAAGAGTGCCTTTGCGCAGACCACCAGAAGGGTGAGCACTGACAGCAGAGGGTTTGTGAACACTTTCTTCCACGCTCTCCCCAAGTACATCATGACCCAGCTAGTGAGAGTCTTTCACGAGAAAAGATCACTAGACTGGGTCATTAAACAAGCCACACAAATTTATGAGGTGCAAAAACCTGTAGAAAACAAAAATAATCCAAAAAGCCCCAAACCAACCAACACCCCTACTGCTGCTAAGGTGGCATAGGTGAAGGTTGCCCCATTTTAGATTTAGAGATGGGGGGGCCTAAAAACCTGCCTGCACAGAATCAGAACAATCCCAAGCCCAGAAGGCCCTCAGGCCAGTCACAAACAGGGAGCCAGGGAGGTAGTCCCACAAATGGGACCCCTAACTCCCCTGACTACATCAGCCCCTGTTACAAGGGCAATAGACCCATCCTGGGTTATGTGGGGACTCCTCCAGCCCAAGGGGGAGATCCAACCAAACAGCAGCTAACCCAGGGAACTTCCCTTCTCAGTTCCCCCAGGAGGGCAGTAATTCCCCAAATCCTGGAAAGAATTTCTTCCCCAGGTACCCGCAAAACCTTCAACCCCAGAACAATCCATCCTTCTTTCCCCAATTTCCTGAGCCCAGACAACCTAATCCGGGAGAGGGGAGGCCAAGGGTGGAGGGGTACCCAAATTTTCCAAACCCGGGGTATTTTCAGAGAAAGGATAGCTACCCTTCCCGGGACCAGCCCAGGGGAGACAACAGAACCCCGTATCAACCTGAGCGGGTGTCACACCTAGAGCGCCGGGTCCAAAACATGGCACAGGATCTGGGTTGCATGCTGAGGGCTCAACAGAACCCTCAGATGAGCATGCCGGCGCAGAATGCCTCAAACTCCGGACCTGGTGCTCCAGAGCAATGAAGGAGGAAGAACCCCAACAACCCACTGGTTCCCAGGGAGGAGGCACAAGGGGAAGGGGGGTTTAAAGCCTTGGAGGAAGCTTCCTTCCCCACTTGTAAAAAGCCCCTGGAAACCCAGTAACCGGAACCAAAATCTCCTGCCCCTGAAAGTCTGCCACCCAAGGAGCAGAGGGGGGGTAGGAGAAATAAATAGCCCAAAAAGACCAATTTGAGGAGGAGGTACAAATCTTCCAATTTGAAGGAGAGGGATCCTCAGAGGATCCTGGGTAAAGGATCTTCCCCTTCAGAGATGGGGGAACTCCTCCCAAAGAAAAATGGGTCCGAAAAGATCCAAATCCAGACTGGGTAGATGTGGGGACTGAGCTAGCGCCGCCCATCATCCCACCCCAGAATCATCAGCAGGAAAATCCCCTGGTTCAAACCCAGCCTGGCGACTGCCTCCAAAAAGGGGGGGGCAGCCCAGCACCAGAACCCGGGGAACCCAAAACTTCTCCCATAGCTAGCTGTCACTTTTTCTTTTCAGATTCTCAAGACTCCAAACAGAATTCTGCCCAAATCTCTTCTCTATCCATGTCCAAACCCAAGAAACTAACCCACCAGTTGTCCAAAAATGTACATTATCTGTGCCCCCTTGAGGAGAAGGAGGGAAGATTCTATGCCCTGGTCCAGATACAGGGGCAGTGTACAATTTTGGCACTGGTGGACACTGTATCCCAAGCTACCCTTCTGTCCAAAAAGGCCTTTGATAAACTGAATCCGGGAAGGGGGAGAAATACCAAATTCCTCTCACCCCTCTTCCTGGACAACTTCAGAACTTCGACGGGAAGGAAATTCCCATCGAGGGGACTGCGGATTTGGATATTAAAATTGGGTGACACAAGGTGAAGCACGCGGTCATAGTTGTAACTCCAGAGGGCACACCTTGTTTACTAGGGAATGACCTCCTGGGAAGGTTGTCACGCCTAATAGATTGTGTAAACAAGGTCCTCTGGACCCAGACTAGCCGACCAATACAATTAAAACAGAGTGTCAACCATGTTAGTTTAAACGGCACATGCCACATGGTTGAGCAAAAATCTGACCAAGTACAATTTCACTTCCAGAATAAGCAAATCCCAGACGTGACAGTAATAGCAGTAGGTGATGGGGGTCCTCTCTATTTCTGAAAATCAACCTCCCTTCCATTCTAAGGTGGCATTCCACACTGGAAGGAAACACTCTGAAATTCTTTACAAATTCACAATCAGAAAATCCCACTCTTATAGTCCAGAACGATGAGAAATCAGCTAAAAGCCTGGCTGATATTCAGAGAATTGGAGAGCAGTTGTTCATCCCTGTTCAGTTAAATGAAGGGAAGGATTCTGTTCTCGCGCGAGTGTGTGTGAACAAAGGTAAGAGCTTCATCAGCGAAGCCATGTTCCGCAAACTCCTAAAAGATCCAGCCATTCCCACATTTAAACTCTTAGACAAATGGGAAATAGATCTGGAAGCACCCAATTCCAAAAAATCTCCTGCCAAGCAGGTGTATGCTCAAAATCTCCATAGGCAACAAGAGCATAGCCCACAATTGTTGGGTCGTGCGAGACGTCACTGCCGCCTTTTACTTAGGCAGTGACTTTCTCAATCGCTTTGTCATTAGTTTGGACCTAATAAACTTCAAAGCTTTGTCCCGATTAGCGGATAATCCCATGGGTTTTGATGACACAGAGAAAGCATTTAGGTTAGCTCAACTGCTGCCTTATGCAGTTGAAATTCAGATTGGAGAGGAAGTCACCATCCCAGAAAGGACCCGACAAGTCTCACTGGAAGTGAAAGTTAAAAGAGGCCAGAAATTTAAAAACCCTGACGCCTATATTCATCTTAATGCTTATTTCCAACAGCAAGGGTTGGGGGTAAACCCAACACCACTAGTCAATATACAACATGACACCATTCCAAAAGAGGTGGATAACAGCGACTTAAAGAGTATCACTCTAGCCGCAGTCACCATTATTGGAATGGCAGTTGATGACCGACATTTTTCCATAGATTTAGGTAATGAGCTGTTAGGACAAATCCCCAAGGACTGTTTTGACAGTGATAGTGATGACAACAACACACCAGACAGGATCTTTACCCGGCATGAAGGGAATTTCCTGGCATACACTTTCTGCCCTTATGGTAAGGAAGATGTGACCTGTGACTTCATGGGGGATGAGGTGATTTTCCAGGTCCATGAGGGCTGCCTTCCCCACCTGAAGCCACCAGTCCAAATCAGCACTCTAACCAGGGACTTCTCCACCCAGCTGGAGGAGGCCGCTGAGATAGCAAAACCGGAAGTCTTTCCAGGTGGTTGAGGAGAGGGTCAACCTAGCTGATTTTCAAGATCTCTTTGCGGCGGACTCATATGATGTGGTCGCACCAACATCCACACAACAACAATTCCCACGGACCCTGGCATGACTCCAGTGTTTGTGAAGCAATATTGCTTGCCTCTCGCAGCAATGGAGTCCCTTACTGAAATAATTAAGAACCTTGAGTCCCATGGGATAATCCGTCCAGTCCACAGCACCTTCAATAATCCGGTGCTGGGGATTTTGAAGCCAAACGGCCAGTGAAGACTCTGTGCCGACCTAAGGGAGCTCAACAAACGGGTCCATACTTCCCGATGGCCTCTTCCCTACATCGACCAAGGGCTGGCCCAGATCCAGGGGTCAAAGGTATTCACTGCAATAGATCTGACCAATGGGTACTGGACTGTACCTGTCAGTAGGGAGGACCAATACAAGCTGGCTTTCACCTTCGGGGGGCAGCAGTACACATGGACCCGGACTCCCTTTGGATACACCAACTCCGGCAATGAATTTAACATTTTTCTACATAAGGCCATGCCCGACCTGAGTGAAAGGGGTAACCTGGCCTATGCAGATGATGTTCTAGTCAAAAGCTCAACTGTGGAGGAACACATAGCAGAGATCTGTTATGTTCTAACACAGTTGAGGGCTGTCGGAGCAAAACTTTCATTTCAAAAGGCACGGTGGTGCAGAACCCATGTACATTTCTTGGGGCATGAGATTACTCCTCAGGGTCTCTGTCCCCTGGAAAGGAAAGTGGAAGCACTTCAGAAATTAAAAGACCCCACAACTCTGCGGGAACTAAGGAGCCTCCTTGGACTAACTAGTTACAGTAGAAAGTTCATTGAGGACTACACAGAGATCACAAGACCCCTGATCCATCTTTTGAAGTAGGTGGTCAAGTGGGAGTGGGGTCCAGAACAAGCCGAGGCAGTAAGACAACTCAAAAGAAGCCTCTCACAAACACCTTGCCTAGCTTACCCTGTCAAAAACAAGGAGTTCTTCTTGGAGACAGGGTTCTCAAATACATGCTTGACTGCGGTATTATACCAAAAGCATGACAATGTCAATAAAGTAATCTCCTATGCGAGTAAAACTTTATCCTCTGTGGAGGAAAAATTCAACGATTGTGAGAAGGCACTCCTGGCAACGGTGTGGGCATTGAAGAATTACTGCCCGTTTATCCAGGGGGAACACATCATAGTGGAGACTCCACACCAGCCTCTGCAATATCTCCAAAGTGACAGAATCCGGGCCGGAAATGTGAGCAATTCCTGAATTACTTCCTGGATTCTGTCAATGCAAGGCTTTCCTCTGGAGGTCAGGTATGGCCAAAACAAGAAGCGTCCCCTCACGCAAGGTCTGGCTGACTTGCATGAATGTGCCAGAGAAAACTGTCTCGAGGACGAAAGTCTTAAAATCAAGGACAACATGGATGCATACCTTAATTCCCCACACAAAGTCTTTGAAGAAGACAAGTGTGAGGGAATGCCCACTGTCTATGTGGATGGATTATTTATTATTATTTTTGCATTTTTAAAGCGCTCACACAGCCCGCGGGCATCGAGGCGCTGTTACAGAAATTGTTTTTTTTTGTTTGTCTTAGTTGCGTATTTACAACGCGCTTAAATACCCAGAGGTTTCTAAGCGCGAACCAGGGGATCGAACCTGTGTTGCTTCGTGTCATCTTGCTTCCAAGGCGAGAACTCTGCCGCTGAGCTACCCTCCCAGGACAATGCTCTTGCCATGTTGACAACATTGGAGAAAAAGAACTTGTGGCCGGCGTGGGGAATTCCTGGGTGAATGATGCCCCAGGGCCCTCCGCTGGGTAGAAAATCGGTCCCTGAAGTAGTCAAGTGGCAGAGTTGATGGCTGTGCATCAAGCCATCCTCACGGCTGTCCAACACCAACTCCACAAACTGGTCATAATCACAGATTCGGATTATGTACGGAACGGGTTCGTGGAGCACCTGGTTAACTGGAAAACCAGAGGCATGCTATGTGCTAACAACAAACCATTGAAACAGGGAAAATTCATTCAAAGTATCGATGATCTGGTCACCTCGAATGGGATGACCATCTACTGGAAAAAGATCAAGGGTCATTCTAAAGTAGAGGGACCAGACAAAACTGGAAAGGACCTAGCTGATCAGCTGGCCAAAACCGCAGCCATCCAAGGGGATCTACTTGAGATCGAGTCCTTGTTGGGGGAAATCCAGGTCACTGCTATCACTAGGTCCCAGACAAATGCTCACAATGAACTCTCAACTGCACAATGGAGTAAGGAGACCCCAGATGCTGATTTGATTACGGCTCAAGAAGGGGATCCAATAATTGGTAAGTTTTATCAACACATTGAGGACCCTGGGAACTTTCCCCTGGCGGATACCGATTACATTGGGAAAGAGGACCTCAGAGTGTTGATGAAATGTCCAAAAATGTTCTGAATCCAAGACGGTTTGTTGGTGAGGAGATCCCTAGCTGGCCATGATCAGTGCGTGGTCCCTACCTCATTCTGAAGCCTGATGTTAAGTCACGCCCATGATGTGCCCACAGCCGGTCATAGGGGGTTTCATACAACACTTGAAATCTTAAGAAAGGTTGCATACTGGCCACACATGGGACAGGACCTCGACCAATACTTGAAGGGGTGTCTTGTGTGTGCACAATTTCAGCCAACATCCCTCACACAGCGTGCGCCTCTCCAAAAGAGGGGGAAGACACTGCCATGTGTCATGAGCACTGCTCCCGAGAAGCCAAGTCAAGCCCAGCATCCCCGGAAGCAGGCTCACGACCCTCGTCCCTGGCTCCAGCAAACCCCTATTGGGGCCCTTTGGACCATGTCCTGGCACCTCTGGCACCAGGCTCATAAGGAACCTCAGTCCCGGCGCCAGGGGCGCCGGGCTCATAATTCTTGCAAAGGTGCTTGGGTGGACCTACCTGTAGCAGACCATGCTGCATACTCACCTTTGCAAATGCTGGCAGGATGAAGTCCCCAACCTTCTGCTGGGAGGAACTATTCCCTGAACTGGGACTACTTTCTTACCTGGGTGGGGCTGGAGCCACTCCTTAGCTCTGGAACACCGGAACTCTTTTACCTGGGCGAGGCTGAGGAAGAAGGCACCCAATCACTCCAACACTATTTAAACCACACCCGATTGGGAAAACGTGCTTCGCGTTATTCTGCATCTGCAGCAGGAAGCTCACCGAGTCAGTTCCAGCATTCCAGTGACATCTCCAGCTTCAGCTCAGCAACCTATGGAAGAAAGACACGAGAACTATACTTACCATCCAGGAATCCAGACACCGGCAGAACCTGCAAGCAAAAGAAACATAAGGTTAGCAAGTTGCAACACGTTCGCAGCCGCGCTCGCTTACCTGATCCATCTGTGCTTTCACGGATTCTTCGCGGCCTTCTCTTCAGCAGCCTAACGGCACCTGTAAAGACAAAGAACATTGTTAAGTAGGAATCGGGTGAAGGCAGCCGCATTTACTTTTCTTACCTGCTTTTGTGCGCGTATTACGATCCCTTCAACCGCAGCAGCCCGGCACCTGAAAACAAGAAAGGACATTATTTAAGTGCCATTAAAGACTGCAAGAAAGCCTAACACTTACGTGTTTCCCCACGTGCATCCGCGACTGGGAAAACGCCCGCAAGGTCCCGACACCTGCAAATAAGAAAAGAACATTGTTAGAGGTGCTATAATAATGGGACATCAGGCTTGGAATGGTAGGTTCCCCCGTGATATTGACGTATGCCACAGATCATTATACTCACGTACTTGGCACGTGCAACGGCAACGGACGAACAACGCCCGCAACATCTTAAGACCTGAAAACAGAAAAGAAGGGACATTATTGAGGTGTCATTGAAATTCCCATACCTACGAACAACCGCACGTGTCGCGCTCTCAGTGACCACGCCCTCAGCATCCAGGCACCTGAAAAAGACAAGGCAAAGACTTCATTAAAGAGGCCCATCTCTTCAAGACTATAAACTCTTTATACCTACTGGCATCCGCTCGTGCAGTAACGGCGGGATCACCTTTTGGCATCTCAGCACCTGTGCCACTTCTAAGGCCACAAAAGACTTTGAGGACCTCCAGTGACGTAATTGGAACCCATGCACCCTTGCATAAGTAGAAAGCTAGGCTGTGGGAGAAACTGGCGATTGGTGGGAGAAGGAATCCCATCAAACGGTGATTAACCTTTTTTCTTCCACCTGCAGAAAACTTACCCTGCAAGTCAGACATTCGATAAGAGGAAGCCCAGTCCTGAGAGTCGTCCGAGCTCTACGCTTCTCAATTGAAGAAACGATAGCAGCCCAGCCGGGATCAGCGCCTCCGTGGGAATCAGGTGAGCGTTACACCATGGTCAGATTTACAAGACGATTTTATCGGGCCCATGATTCGATTCTCTAGGGGGAACAAGTACATGTTGATGGTGACATGCTTGTTTACTAAATGGGTGGAATGTCTCCCGGCCCCAATTTGCACGGCAGAAACAGCAGCTGCTCTGATGATCAACCACATCTTCTCGTGTTTTGGACTACCCCAAAGGATCGAGTCAGACGAGGTAGCCACTTCACTAGCGAAGTAATGACAAAGATGTGGGAGATACTTGGGGTCAAAAGGAAATTACACATTGCCTACCGGCTAGCCTTTAGTGGTGCAGTAGAGAGATACAGCAAGACAATTGTGAGCATATTAAAAAAGTTTGTGGCAGATTGTGGGCCAAGTTGGGATATTCGATTACCCCTTGTCCTGATGGCCATCAGATCTACCCCTTCATATGCAACTAAAATGTCACCATTTGAGCTGATGACTGGACGGAGGATGGTGCTTCCCCAGCATCTGCTCTACAGAACCCAAGAGCAGACATTGATCAATGCCTCCACAACTCATGAGTATGTTGAAAATCTGAGAAAACACCTTCAACATGCTTTTGCCTATGCTCAGCGAAATCTAGAGAGATCTGCAGACAGCATGAAGACCCACTGTGACTTGAAGACGTCTAGAAAAGAATACCATGTAGGAGACCGGGTCTACTTATACAATTTCCAAAGGAACCAGGCCAAACAGTGCATATTTTTGCCTAGCTGGAGGGGTCCTTTTGAAATTGTAGACAAAATCTGCATCCCCAAAGGCAGTTTGGCAGAGGGGGAAGATAAGTGGGTCCACATCAACCAACTAAAGTGTTGCCATCCTAGGCACACTCTGCAGCAACTAGAGGATTCTTCTGGAAACCCAGAGGGGGTCACTCCAGCTCCCTAGAATTCCAACTATAAAAATATTCCATCTATTTAATCAATAAATTGCCAAATGTGTCTGCCCAACTACATAAATAGCGGTGGGGAAATGTCTACAAATATGCTTTTGCTTTGTCATCCTAGAATTGGAAACCATGGAGACTAAAACCAAGGAGCGGAAGGACCACCCAGGGACCGGAAGGAAAGATCCAAGGGGCCCAGGGTATCGCTCAATATTCTCATCAGGACTTGGCGAGGAGAACTGATCGATCGGAGAAGCTGATGAATTCTGCCAGTTGAACCAGAAAGAAAAGAAACTGATCATCTCAATCTCGCGACTTCCCATTGATGGGCGGTCAAAGCCAAATCACGAAGGAGGGCTTGTGGGATGCATTGACCCACTAGGCTCTGCCCTGCGACATCACTGTGTGCTGGTGGCACCAGAACCAGCGAAATGGCCGCAAAAAGCCCTATGCGTCCTAAACCTCTGAAGATTGCGCAGTGAAACCAGAAAGTTGGCTGCCAATCTACTTTGCCTGTGTCAGTGGTGGAACAGGAGACCACACTGCTAAAACCTGTCATTGGGCTGCCAACAGAGGGAAAATGGAAACTACATGAAAGGCAATGCTTCATTGCCAGGAAACCCGCAAAGGTGCTCTGAAATCCTTTTCCCTTGGTTCCTGAAATTGCAAAATAATGGTTCAAAACATCAGGAAATATCCAACATCCTTGCTGGGTGTTAACCATCACCTTATTTAAAGAATCCACATAAGCACACAATGTCAGGAGAAGCAGAATCTATCATAAGAATATCCACATTAAAAAGTGTGCTTGTGTGTGAAAATCTGTAAAATATGGGTGCAGTACCGTCGGGCCGCCTGTATGAAAGCTGTCATTTAATTACACTGGAAGCTTAAACTTGTGCAGTTCAAATCAAATGGTTCAAATTAAGTGACTTGCCATAAAAAGCAATATAGGTTTCCACTATTTAATCTCTATGTTTTAAAAAGACTGGAATTATAGATCTGTTTGCCTATTTTGAAAATGTAAGTTTATTTTATCAAAGACAAATTTAAACAAGTTGGGTTTTAAAGTAATCTGATACAAGCCAAAGAACTTCGAAGACAATTCCACAGTTTGCTCCAACAAAAGGCATCTCTCCTGCTTCTCATCAAAGGCCAGGAACTTCCAGTCAGGTGTTAATGAAGAGTGGAGGGGATTTTGCTCTGCTGTACCGGAGAAAGACAAAGGACTCCCTTGGCTGAAAAGAATATGCAGATGTGAGTGTCAACAGAAACCCCTGCTAGAGGAAAGGGGCGGGGATTGCTCTTGACCCACCAAAACTTTGGAGGCGGGACAGACAGTTATGTGTATTCTTAAAGCACAAGAAAGTATATTTTTGAAAAGGACTGACAGAGGACTGTGCAAAATTGTAAATACAGTATTGTTAATATGAACATTCTGGTCACGTTTTAAAACTACTCAGAACTCTGTGCTATGTTCAGGGACATGACTACAGAATTTGTGGTTTTGTAGCAATTGTGGAGATGCCAGAAACATGAAACTTCACATGATTATGCCCAGATATCATGCTCACATAAGGGTAAAAATGTGGACAAATCTGACATTGGGTACCAGACAAAAAGTGCAAATAATTGCCAAATCTAGACTCAAGCTCTCACCGAGACGGGGCTGGGATGAATATTTGCTCCACCAAATCTGTGATATTAATATGCTATTGCTAGCCAGTTTGTACAATTGTAAATATGTCTTGTATGAAAAATAGATTGCATGTGCAGAAACCAGGGGGAGGTTCTCCCTGGATCATCATATACAGTGTCATCATGACCATCTGTTTTCTTCTCAAATCAGGGGAGAGGAAATACCCTAACCAATAGAATCCTTAAGGGTGTGCCTAGTATAATTCAGCATACCCACCATTTTAGAAAATACATAAATAGAGACAGCTTAGGACCTAGAAGAGACACACATTCACCCACCATGCGATTGCTGGCTGAGCACTTTGCAAGATAAATCCATATCCAAGACTCCAGACTACAGAATTTGAAAGCAGAAAGGCCCATTTCCAAAGCTGAACCATTCTCAGATTGGCCTTTAATAAATCCTGAAACCAGATTTTACCCCAGACCTCCAAGGGGAACCAAAAAGAACAGCCTGGCTGTGCTGTTTCTGCTTTCTTGCTTAGAATTCTTGCCAGAATCCAGAGATCCAACCCAGTAGAGCAGAGCTGTGACCAGATAGCTGCAAACCAAAACCAACCCGTCAGATCCAGTCAAATCCCGCCGTGCAGTGTCCGGAGTGCCGTGCTGAGTGCAGAACCAGAGCGCCTTGAGTCCAGTCCGGTGTGCTAGCTGAATTCCTGTCCAGAAGGTCTCCCTGACCAGATCCCTGACGGGTCCATTCCAAACATTGGTAGTGAGTATCTATAGCATAGGATTGTCCCTAGCAAATGTCTTATCCATAAGTAATCCTATCCAAACCCATTCTCTTAAATCCAGAACTGCATTGTAGAAAATCTTTTGTCTTACCTGAATCTTTATCTCATTCCTGTAGTCCGTTGCTAATAGTAGTGTTAAAATCATCTTTGCGCTAATATATTTTCTGAAGAAAGGCAACCGTCTCGGCAGGCCAAATCAACCAGTGATATCCTGGGCTGGTGGCCGTGCTGTCATGTAGTTTGCGGCATCATAGTCTACCCTAGTGTAAAGAAATCTTATTTGTTAATTTTAAAAAGCGCATCTTTATTTTGCAAATTTTGACTCTTGCTGAAAAAAACCGACCTCCACAAAAACCTTCATAACTTCTTTGGAAAAGTTTGCCACAAATGTTTCATTTGGCTCAAATCCATCACCTGTGAAATAGCTGTTCATTTCATCTGACCTCAGAATTAAGTTTTCAACCAGCTAGTTACTCAATAATCATTGATAGTGTTTATCTGAAACCATACAAAGCGGCTCCCATTAGTATTGAATCCATTTTAGTGAATTAAATAAATTTTCTGTGTTTTTTTACCATTCATTCAAAGCCACGTTCAAAACCATTTTGACAAGTTGCAATCATTCCTGTTTTTCTCTGTGTTTGCTGGGGGAAATTGGGATTGATACTGTGTTGTTGAATTCTTTATTCCTGAAACCTGTTTTCTCTCCTTCCATCTCTTTATACTGCATATTGGGGGGATTGAATAGTGTGCAGGGGGAAAGAGTAATCACATTGCATTTTGATTGAACCCACACAAAGTATTATTCTATGCTGCATTATTTTTCCTATCATTACTCTGTGTGATTAAAGAGAGTTGTTGTGACATCACCCCATTGGTGATCCTTTTATAAATATTAAATAATGTGATATGTATATATTGTGAAATACATAAAATAAATCCTTTTAACTTTGCAAAACAGCTTGCTTCCTGGTTCAGTGTGACCGGAGGGGATTCAAAGAGAGGGGCGTGATATAAGGGTATATCATTCAGAAATAAAAGAACTTATAGACATAAAGAAATAATGAAGGGTTCCAGCTGTGCATCAGACGCTACGCATTGACTCAGGTGGGGTGCCGGGTTGAAATCACTTACATAGGGAAGGCAACAATGGAAAATTTGGTGCAGTCAAATAATGTCTACTTTAACAACAATTAAGGAAACCATCAAACCCCTATAATCTTTTATGCTGGAAAGTGGCTGGTTTTAAGAACAAAAAAGAGAATGTAGATTGGCAAGAATATCTGGAAAGCTTTGAAATCATCTGCCTTCAAGAGACTTGGCTCTTGCAATCAGAAGAGGTTTGTGGCTACAAGGCTTTCAGCACCCCAGCAAAGAAATCATCTAGGGGCAGGCGAAACGGGGGCTGCTAACATGTTTTAAAAACTCACTAAGTGGAACTAAAACCCTAATCATTCTGCATCTCCTGATATTTTATTTATTTATTTCATTTAACTGTTAAGTGGGAGGTTGATGATCAAAAATCACTTGCCATAGTTGTGGTACTAACTCATCTTGAGGAACTAGAAAAAAATAGGTATTTGTGCACCACCCAACAGCTACATATTGTGTTAGCAGGAGAATTAAATATGCAGTTAAAAACAGTTGAAGAGTATGGGTATCTATACAAGGAGCAGGATGAGTAGATTAATTCAGGAAATGATGGTAATGGGACATCAGGCTTGGAATGGTAGGTTCCCCCGTGATATTGATGTATGCCTCAGGGAATTATAAAACATATATTGACTACATCCTGTTGCATGTTGAATGCTGGGGGTTGGTAGCTGATTTCCAAGTTATCCTGCATATCAAAAGTAACCACGGTCCCCTTGTTTTATCCTTTAACCTGCCTGGGAAACCGCTGCACGTCCTGAAGGGTGAAGGTAGGCGCAGGATCCCATGGGAGGTTTTGGTTGAAAGTAATTGCATCAGCAGGGTATACACATTGTTAGCTCCGCTCTGTTAGCTGGGACCGAACCATCTCCTAGTGTTTTCTGCCAGCAGCTGGTATGCGTGTTAAACCTGATTATGACTAAACCAGGTGCTACGGGGGGGGAGGGTTTGGGGGAGTGCGACTAGCACCTTGACTATTAACGGGTGGTTTGACCAGGAGTGTAACCAAAAGAAATCTGAGTTGCTCTCAATTGCGAAATTGATAGAGAGTAGGAATGCCTCCCAAATAAGGCTGATTAGGCGAGGATATAAAATCTTGCTGGAGGACAAGAGGGAGATGTTCCGTAAGAGAAAATAGGAAAAACTCCAGCTAGCAACTACAACGAAAAATGTATCCGCCTTTTGGAAGATAGTGTCTGTGCATACCAAGCTGTCGTCCTGTGTCGCCGCGCCAGGTATCCATGAGGATTGTTGGTTCTCGCTCATTAATCCGGCCTCAATCCTGTCTGTAATTAATTAACACCAACAACTACCCCAATCACCTCTGTATATTGTATATACTATGTAACTGTAAATGCCTGTAATTATGTTACATTATTTGTACTCTATGTAACTGTAAATTTCCTGTAATTAAGTAACCTCACATATATGTATGTAACCTCTATTCAAGTCCAATCGCCTAGCTACCCCTGGGTTCAGCGTGCTATATGAGCAAATAAACTAAATTAAACTCGCTTTTCAACTCCCTTTATCAGGACTCCGAAGCACAATCACCGGCCAACTCTGAACAAATGGGATGGGAGGTTTTGTTGTCACAATATGTACTGGATATCTCCTTAGAGGAAGTAGAGGAAGCAATCGGCACACAGAAGAGGGGGAAAGTGCTGTACTAGTACTGAAGTAAGAATATGGGGCCCTGTTCTACAACATCTGTTTTCAAATATTACCAGTCCACATCTCATACCCAAGTCTTGGCGAGGTGGAACTGTAGTCCAGTTTTAAAAAAATGATAGGCCTAGATCTTTAATTGACGTAGCCTCTAAAATGTACGGGAACATTTTATTAAGAAAACTGGAGGCTTGGATCCACAAAAGTAACATTTTTTTCAGATCTTCAGGCAGGTTTTAGACCGGCATTGGCCCGGTGGACCAAGTGTTTAGATCCTAAGTTCTAAGTTATGGCTGCACCTATTTCAAATGGGGGCCCCTGTTCATCTGCTGGCAGCCATACGCAGCCTGCATGTAGGAATTTGCGCCCGTGTACACATTTCTGCGGGCAAAGGCCTATCTAAGTCCTTCCTGGTTTCAAGGGGCGTTAAACAGGCGTGTGTCGTAGCCCCACGCTATTCAGTTTATACATAAATCAAATTGATGAAGAGATTTCCCAATGTTACATGGATACCCCTATGCTAGGATGGAGGAAAACTGGCATCCTGCTATATGCCGATGATAGGGTCCTGATTAGCAAGACCAGAGGAGGTATTCAGAAGGCGTTAAACTTGTTTGCTCTGATATCAGCACGGTTGGGTAATTAATTTGAACAAAACCAAGGTTATGCTTTGGTCCAAAAGACATGGGAAACCCCTTGCCCCAATCCTCCTGGGGCCGGTTGAGATCTAGAGTCGCATTCTATGACTATCTATGACTACCCGAGAGTCCATCTTGATGAAAGAGGATAGAAAAATCTATATAGGGGTAATGCAGTGTCTCAGGCCCTGGAAGTTCTAAGGACCTGCGCAAACTCATCTGCTATGTATGGTGCTGAAATCTGGGGCCACTCTGATCTCTGTAGGATGGAGCAGAGGGAAATGGAAATGTTGAAAAAAGGTCTTGCCCTCCCAAGGAGTGCCCCATCTCTTCCTTTAAGATTAGAGTTGGGGGTGGATGGCATTGCTTTCAATGCTAAGATCAGACTCACCCGACCTTTATACCTATAAGGAAGCCCTCTGATTTACTTTTACAAGAAGGTTTTAGAACCCTCCCATGGGTTAGTTATGTCTCAGACCTTACTGGGAAACTTGGCCTCCCCCTATGACTACACTTGAACCTCAGGACCATGTGGTATCGAAAGAGCGCATCAAGCAGAGATACAGGGACTGGTGCTACAAGATGACATTTTCAGAGATTGGATTGGCTGGAGCAAAAGTGGAATACATCAAGCAGAAGCACTTGTTCGGCCGAGAAATATAACTACCTTGTTCTGATGACAAGGAAGCACGCACCTTGTTCTCAAAAGCAAAGTTGGGGATACTTCCACTGGCAGCGGTCGTAAGTTGCTGGGGCACAGGTGATTCACCTCTGTGTAAAATCTGCGGGCAGGGAGATGAAGACCTTGAGCACTTTTTGTTTACGTACATAAGTCCCTACTTGTAAAAAGTACAATCTAAGGAGAACAAAAGATACAATGGAATTTTTGCTGTGTGATCAAAATCATGTTGACTCATTTGGCCTTTTTGAAAAATGCCTATGCTTGAGAATGAAATGTATTTTGCAACTTTAAATGCTGCTTTATCGAAACCATCCTTTTTTCTTTTTTCCAACAGTGCGTTATGGTTTAACCCTGTATTTTACATGTTTTTTTATCTAATATTCCTGCTTTTATGTCGATGTTGCCAAAACAAAGATTATACTACTACAGTACAGGCAACCCCTTTGCCTGTTCCATAGCCTGCACCAGTAGCAGTACCCGTTCAAGTACATGTTTCCCTAGAGCCAGTTCTAAGCCTGGCCCCACCAGAGAGTTACATGGGTGAACCCCAGAAATATCAGCCGCTCATTACACAGTGCCAGCTACACTTCCTCACCAAGTCAGCCGCTTGCCATTCCATACAAGCCCGGACAGCGTTTGTAATCTCATGCCTTAGTGGTGATGCAGCCGCATGGGCCACACCGTTAGTCCAACAGGATGACAGGGTGTTGTATGATTGGGCGGCCTTTCTTGAAGAGTTTGGCAAAATCTTCAATCGACAGGCGCCATCCATACTTAAAGACAGGAGCTGTTGTCCCTAAAACAGGGCAACAAAGAACTGATGACATATGTCACCCAGTTCAATCGACTGATAGCGGAGGCCAATAGGCCCATGCACAAAATACTAGTCCTTTTTGATCAGGGGCTTCGGAACGACTTCAAGGATCTGATAGCACAGATTGACCCTCAAACCACAGAGTGCTCGGCCATGATAGATTTAGCTTTACGCTTAGACCATTGACAAGCGGAAAGGCGTAATGAAAAGAAGCGATGGGAGAGTAGATCACCAATAGCTCGGCTTGATCAAATACATCAAACATGCATGACACCAGATAAGCCCGCTGGAGAGTTCAAGGCGATGCAAACTGGAACAGTGATGGGACCCATTACCAAGGAGGAAAAGGAGAAGAGACTTGAGGACAGTTTTTGCATGCACTGTGGTAAAACCGGGCAATTCGTATGGGAATGCCACACAAAACTGAAAACCCAAGGAAACTGTTCCACTCGACGGTTGTAGGAGGTCACACAGTTGCACGTTTCTTGTGGTAAAGCTCCAACATTGGAGTTGACCAGTTTTGCATCCCATATTGTTCTTGCAGGGCGCTTGTGATTTTTGGGGCAAACAGTCCCCGTGTCCCTGCTGTTGGATTCTGGGGCGGCTGGTAATGTTATCAATGAAATGTACGCCTCCAAAATAGGAATACCGGTCCATCGTAAAGTAAGAGCAGAGGCAATTAGAGCTGTAGACGGAATGACCGCGATGTCAGGACCCATCACTCAACACACCCGGGAATCCATGCTGTTGTGCGGTGACAAACATTGCAAACGCATACGGTTCGATCTTATAGCAGCATCCCAATTTGTTCTCATCCTGGCCTACCTGGCTCAAGAGACATAACCCAGTGGTAGATTGGTTCAAGGGAGCCGTTACGTTTGCTTTGGTGTATTGCCTAAACCAATGTATGCAAACGCCCAGAGACATCACCCTCCTAGAGACAGATCCCCACATGCCTATGGTACATGGTACAGAGGAAACACTGCCCCAAGAATACCAGTAATGCCAGGACGTGTTTAACAAACAAGCCCCCAACACCCTACCACCACATTGACCCTTTGACTGTCGCATTGACTTAAAATCCAGTGCAGTACTACCCCACTTCCGCATTTATGCTCTGACCGAGGCTGAGACAGAGCACCTGCGGCAATATATCTGTCATGATCCCTAGCAATTGGACCCTAAGGACACACACACGCAGTGCAGGCTATTCCTGGACACTGAGGGTTGCTGGCTGGCAAAGGGGCAGGCTGCAGTCCATTGATATGGACACCTGCCACTTCCAAGATGGCCCCCGGCACAGGACACAAAGAGAAACTCAAGATGGCCCCTGGCAGCCCTCATCCACAGTATCCATGGTGGTCTAGCGGTGCTGGGTGCAGCCCAGGGCTATGTAAGCCGCACCCTGGGCCACACCCAATGCTTAGCGTTTTCCCTGGCTGCCGTGGGCAAGCAGCGTAACGCTTGCCTCCACGGACTCTCCACATTCTCTGCGGCTCATCTAGAAATTACTCTGCGAGCCTCTACGGCTTCTTCCCTAGCTGCACACTTACCTGAATCTGCTCCGGAATCTCCAGCATATCGACACCTAGGAGGGACAGAAAGCATGTGGTAAGCGCCAGCCGGCGGCACCTTCAAGCATGCCCCTTTGTATCCCTGCTTACCTCCGCCTGGAGCGCTGCTACGTTCTGCTCCTCCCCAGCTGATCTTCATCGCGTCAGCCTCTTCTTATCAGCTGAGCCTGACTGAGCTGCAGGCACCTGCAATGGAAGAAAGGAAACACATTACAGACATTGGATACTGCATATTGCCGCACAGAATACTCAGCAGCAGAACGCTTCAGTAGTAAGCGTGCATGCCAATCTATTACACGCGAAATGGCTGACCCTTGTAAATATACGTGCAGAGCAGTAGAACTTCAAAACCACAAGCACAAGCAACGTGCAGATCAGCAGAACTCTAAAACCACATGCATAAGCAACGTGTAGAGCAGCAGAACTCTAAAACCATGTGCACAAACAGTGCAAGGACATTTACCTATGGCATCAGGAGCGTTGCAGCTGGTCTGGACCTCCATTGCTAGTGAAGCAACTAGAAAACAGATTCTAACCTTACGTCCAGAATCCACCTACATATCAAGGTGAGCAACACCCCTGCCAGCCAGCAGCCGGTATACCCTGGGGAGAGAGTTGGGAGGTGGGGGGGAGAAGAAGCAGCAACACCGTTCTTACTGTCCTCTTACCTGTTTCCCTGTAGACACCATCAACCACAAGAGGGGCCTGATCCATAACCAGAACTCCAAATCACTCCCAACTCACCCACATGCTGGGCAGGTAGCCTTGTCAGCTGACTGTGAGTGGGGAGTGGTTTGGGCCTGCAGCACATCACCAGAAGTCACAAAGAGGGGAATCCGGACCAGGCACTCATGCAGGGCACCAGAGGTAAGCGTTATAATATCGATGCTAATCTACGAAACAGGTTTATCCAGAATTCCAATTCCATGATGTGCATGCCACTGTTCGTCCCTAAGAAAACCCGAAGTCCTAAGCACATGCATCGATTATCGGGGTATCAACCGCATCATAGTAAAAAAAGATACCCCTTATGCTTATCCTGGTCTTACTAGATCAGGTATGGCAGGCTTCCGTGTACATGAAATTGGATCTCTGGGGTGCTTACAATCTGATGCAGGTCTGTGAAGGAGACAAGTGTAAAACAGCCTTTCGGAACAGGTTTGGTCTCTATGAATACCAGGTCATGCCATTCAGTCTATGCAACGCAATTGCTGCCTTCCAACACTTCCTGGATGAGGTCCTACAGGATTTCTTAAAACGGGTTTGCTGTTGTTTATATTAATGACATTCTCATATGCTCACAGAACATTCAGGACCACTTACAACACCTCAAAGATGTATTACAAGCACTACATGAGCACAAACTGTATGTAAAAGTAGAAAAATTTGAATTCTGCTGCATAACAACTGGGGTTCAAATGGACCAGAGGAAGTCCATGCCCACCTCGATTGGTCTCCACTGTCCACTGTGAAAGACGTCCAGCCCTCCTTATGCTGTTCCAATTTTTTTTAGCAGTGATTCGTTACAGGCTTCTCTGAGGTGATTACTCTGATAACCCAGTTACTCAGAAAGGGAGAGTCCTTTTGCTGGGATACCGATGCAGATTCCGATTTCCATTGTATGAAGGCAGCATGCACAACAGCACCTGTTTCGCGTCAACCCTGCCTCACACAACCGTTCCTGGTAGAAACAGATGCATCGAGTCTCACCATAGGTGTTATATTATCACAAAGATCCGCGAACAGGACTACTTCATGCGGTCACGTATTTCTCCCACAAACTCTTACCACTGGAAGTAAATTACGCAATCGCTGATGGCAAACTCCTGGCTGTGAAAGCCAACTTAGAGGAGTGGCGCCATTGTCTCCTTGGAGCCTGCCATGTTGTAACAGTCATGACAGACCATCAAAACATGCAATTCATTAAGACAGCCAACACGCTCAGTCCAAGACAATTACGCTGGGCACTTTATTGTGCAGATTTTGATTTCGTGATGTAGAGGAGTGGCAGGGGCTCTCTAGCAGTCACACCATTTACCGGCAGAGAGACACCTGGGCCCATCAAAAACTCCTTGGAAGCAAGATGACACAGAGCACCACAGGTTCGATCCCCAGGTTTGCGTTTAGAAACCTCTGGGTATTAGGCACGTTATAAATAACCTATCATATCATATTGCCGCCACAAGAACCGAAGACACAGCCATAGGGCAAAGTTTTCTGTCTTTATTATCCAAACAAATGACAGGCATCACACCAAAAAAACAAATTCTCCAGTGCTCTTGTCTCCCGAACGTGTGTCACCTAGTTTTATTCGAGTGATGTCACAAAACCAAGCTACGTCCCGACACCTATCAGGTGTGCAGATTGGTCAGTTCAGGCAAACCATATACACATTCTATACAGGTTAATTCTACTATTGGATAGCCATATCTGGTGGCTCCTCCTGAGACCACCTCTACATATAACGAATACAAAGTTGCAGGGTGGTGGGGAAGCAATTGGCTCCTGCAACATATTATGCCTTCACGTGAAAGGTGACTCAGGATTGGGCAGAATGTGCCCTCCCAGCCTTGGGACCCTGGACGGTTACCAGCCTGGAAGTACCTTGGAAAAGGGAATGAACATGGAGGTGCTGTGTGTTCCCTAATGTTGCCATCTATGATCACCCTGGGAGAGTGCATTCAGTTGTTAATTCATGAACAACACTTGTATCTTTCCACCTCTGGTTCGATGACAACAGCTTCTCTCCGTCTACCTGGATTGAATGGACATTGTCTTGCTCTGCTAGGCCACGTGTGTTGAGGCCACGAAATGGAGCTCTCCTGCTTGTAATTGTGAGGATTTTAGCCTGAATTTCTTGCAGGTGGCTTATCGTCTTGGTAACCGGGAACTTTCCATCTCCACTCATCCTTGGCTGGGGTGCATCGTGTCTGCCTGCCTCTGGAGGCAGCGATCTTGTCAGTCCTTCCATGTTATTCGAAGCCTGTTTCCCCTTCCTCATTCACCTCAGTGTGCCTATAGCTTCAATTTTCATCCTTATGGCTTCCATGTTAGTGGCAATGAAGCACATGCAAGCTAGGTATACGTATACTTGGCGTCTTGCAGTTTCAGCTTTGGTGAAGGACCTAGATATTTATATAGCAATATTTATGTGTGTCAGGCATCTGACTATGTGATTCATACGCCTGTGTTTTGTGTTTATATGCAATAAACTAATGCATGTTTGTGTAGCTTCATGAGTTGATGCCTGTGTACTTCAGTGATGATGTCATTGAGTTCTCGATTTGAGGTCAGTCGACTTGTTCGATTGCTGACATTACCATCTCCTCAATATCATCGATTGGGTATGGTTTGAATGGCTGTCTGAGAGAATAATGTTTCTCACATCTGTGATAGATTGACAATGGCGATGAAGGGCCTAGAAGTGATGTGCATCTGTCATTTCTCTGTCTTCAGGCTGAGAGTCGTGTGGGGGTCATGAGGGCCATACTTGGACCTCTGTCTTCAATCCCCCTGTGGTCAGCAAATCTACCACATTACCTACACGACTCGCTCTGCTCACATGCAGTTTCGGAGCCAAACCCTTGTTATCCCTCTGAGATGTCCATGGTACCTTGCATGGTCATCCAAGCTCCATGTCAGGTAACTGCAGTCGCCACCAGAGTTGCACCAGACCCATTTTACCCAATAGTCATGGGTGTTGAATGCAAACTCAAACACTGTTCCTGCCGGGAACAGGAGACATTGCATTAGTTGTGATTTCAGTGCATTTCATATCTTTGTCTCTTCATCTTCTTCAATCTCTATGAACTTTCATCTTATTGTCTTTTCAGTGGTCTTTCTGCATTGCGTGAGGGCTATTCTGATGGCACAGAATGGCAAATAACACTAGTATCAATGCTCCTACCAATACTTTGTCAGTTGGCCATCCATGTTGGTATCCATGAGAAGATGTATGAGAACCCATCATCATCCTTTTCTACAGTGTTCGTCTCTGCTTACATCTTGGCATGCAGCTCTGTTAATTGGGTAATGACCTCTGTCAGGGTACCGTTCTCTTCATTATGGGCGGGAATGAATGTGCAGAAAGAAGGCCCAATCTTGGCACAAACACCTCCCTCCATTGCTATGAGGAGGTCTAGAACATATCTGTTCTGGAGGGCCATTAACCTTATCGCTCTCAGTTCTTCCTTGATAGAGTTGAAATCTTTGACGGTTGAATTTATCATCTGCATCAGCTCTGAATGCGTTATCTGAAGCCATTTGGCGTTCGTGTTTGCCTGGAATGATGGACGCAAAGAACATTTTAGTTCTGTTGAACAGCCTGTGCTATGGTGGGATCGCGTCTAATGCATCTTCCATTTTAGACAATGCATAGTTTCATCTCGTCACTCGGGTCAACCCTACAGGTCTCTTCTTCCTTTGATGTGCATCCATTTTAGGGAACCCATCTTCTTGTATGTCTTTTCTGGGCACTACAAATTCTGGTGTTTTGTTCAGCTGTACGAGTGAGCACACTCCTCCTCAGTTGGGTGACAGCTGCATGGATGCCTTCGTCCCGCAGGCCCAGTAGTGGTCCATCAGCACTGCGATTCTGACCTTTGTGCCTGGTATTTTTTAGATCTGCTTACATCTTTTATTCTACCCAACCTTTACTGACCCATCATTCTGTAAACATATTGAAGCACCCTCAAGCCCTGCTTCATTTTATGCCCACGTGAGCAGTTTTGCACTTGCTTCCCAGTCCTTGAGGCAATTGTCATTCTCCTTCTGTATTATTTCTACTGGAAATGTTGGGAGCGCATGCAATTTACTTCCAACCACTCCTTCTGTCCACCCATCTGCTGTGTATACTTGTCCATATACTAGCACCTGCTGCCTTTTCCAGCATCCTGGCATTCTGCCTATCTCCCTCTGTCCTGTCTTGGGGCACTGTAATTCCTTTTGTGACACTACCTTTGCTTCTCCTTTGTGCCGACCTTCAGTGATGTATTCCATGGTTTTGTCTATGCTCCAGTAGTGTCATATTTCTTGAGTCTTGATGTAATTACCTTCATACAGGAACCTCTTTCTAGACATCAACCTTAGTGTTTCCCGTCTCCCTTGATATCTTCCCCTTGTGGTGCAGAGTGATAGATGCATGCGGCATTGTGCTCTGGCCATTGGGATTTCAGTTCCTACAAATGTTCTGGATGCACTCATGGCGTTGGGGAATAGAGAAAATAAGTAACAGCTCTCTCCTGTGGTTTCTTTGCCATGTGTTTGTACCACATGTTGTTAGAAATATGGGCTGAATCAGTTTATATGAATTTACCTGGCTGAAGCCTATGTCTGCACTGCGTCTAAGTCTCATTACTTCCTTAGCAGTGCTTATCACCTGGCCAGATATGGCTTCCGTAACAGCAGGTATAGTTGTTACGTCAGAAGGGGTCAAAGTCTGTGCATTTGAAAATAAAACTTCTCACAATACAAGGAGTGTAAAGAGGTAGCGACAACAGAAGGCACAAAACATTATCACAACATTTTTAATTAGGCTTCCTATTTTGTAGTTACCAAGTGGTCTCTTGCAATGCTCCAAGAGTCTGTAAAACTCACTTGAAAAGCCTCAAAAATGCGTATTTATGTTAGTGTATTAGGTTCAACTCTACATCTATAATATTGTGCGAGTGCTGCATAAAACAATTGTTCCCAGACCATACGGATTCTCGAATCACTGAGTAACACAATGATGGATGGGTCTCTGTGGGTAGGTCTGGACTACATAAAGCAGAAAGGCATGGAAAAAATATTGAGGAGGAATCATTTGTTCAGTTTCCAACTCAATCACAAATCTAATAAAGAACTTGTGAAAGGACAGATGCAGATAGGGAACCATGTATATAGGACAGCCAGTATTGTAGAGCTAGTGTGCCTGGCCGAGGTGTATGTATTGTCCTTCCCTAACTCTGGTCCGGGACTGAGTTTGCCGTGGTTGTGGTGCTTCTCACTTGTCTTCTTTCTTCTTGCATCAAATCGTCTTCGTTCTGGTGGGAGGAGGTCTCACGTCGGCAAGGCTTTACATCCCCAATCTAGTACCAGACCCTCTTGTCACTTAATTTTACTGCACGATCTGTGTCCTGTTCAACGACTTGCGGCCCCTCAAATCTGGGTTTATACCTGGGCCTAATGAAACTTTGCACCATGACATTGTCCCCAGAGTAAAGTAGTGACTGCTTTAAGAGTTTCTCGTTCGTTTCTTGGGTGTTGTCTTCCTCGCTGTTCTTTGACCTCTCCCACAGTGCTTGCAGTTGACAAGAAATAAAAGAGGCATTAGCCTTCAAAGAAGCAATAGACTTGTGCATTAATGTGCAAGTACATCAGAGGTTGCATGGGCATCAGTGAATGCCCTAGTGGGAGGATCCAGTGGGAGTCGCATGCGCCGTCCAGTCACCACCTCATTCGGAGTTAAGTGGTGGTCAGATCCAGGCTGATTGTGCAATGCGACCAGGGCTAAGGGCAAACAATGGAGCCACCCCTTTTTTAAGATGGCTTTTACTTATGCAATGTTTTCCTTGAGCAGGCCATTGAGGAGCTCACAAATCCCATTCGCATGTGGGTGATAGGCACAGGAGAATTTGTGCTGTGTCCCCAATAGAGCTGTGATGTGCTCAAATGTTTCATTCACAAAATGAGGTCCATTGTCAGACCACTTGACTTCACACCCCCCATCGTGGGATTATATCCCTAACAAGGAATTTTGCTGCTCTGAGAGCATCAGGGTTTGAGCAGGGACCGGCTTTGATCCACCGGGAAAATGGGCCTACAACCACTATCATGTAGCGGTAGCCCTGACAAACTTGGATCATGTCAACATAGTCAATGTAGAAAGGCCCAATTGGGTGTGGTATGGTTCCTCACACACACGGAAAGTATGATCTGCAGTCTCATGTCCATGGGCCCGGAACCCCAGATCCTGCAACATCAGGGCACGAGAACAAGGGGTAACACAACCTTTAATTGTCCCTTGGGGACAATGCAATATGGAGGGCCCAGCTCAGCTCAGTCCTGACGCCTTTGGCACCAGGCTCATGGATAAATGTGCACTAGCACATTTTTATTTGGTGCAAGTACTTTGTTTCCCCTGCAGGGGCCCCCACGTGCATTCGGTCCGGTGTGGCTGCTGAGGAGAGTCAGACTGCACGTGTAAGCATCCTTTAGGAGTGGCAGGGTGGGGCTGATGAGTCAAGACTAATGGGCGTTGCCAAAGCTAGGCTATATAAGCCTGCTCAGCCCTCATGCACGCGCTTCATGTTATTCTGCTATTGTTACCTGTTTTCAGCTACCCGATCGAGCGCATCTTACCTTGTTTCCAGCTACCAGCCGCAGCACTTACCTAGGAATCTGCTTCCTTCGGCAGGCATCATTGTGGACTCTTGCATTCATCTTCCATCTCCAGACCTCCGGAAAGCAGCGCTCCAGCCCAACGTCGTGACAGACGTTGCCTGCAAGAGAAAAAGATAAAGACAAGGTTAGAATTCGCTAAGACATTACATTTAAGGTCGCGCTTAGACAAATCCTTGCGCTTAACCTTAAACCAACACTCACCTGCTGTTGGAGCATCGTGGACTCCATTCTCTTCCCATTTGGCCTCACTTCATGCACCGCAACTACCGCTGGGCCGCATATCATCTATTGGGAGAAAGCAGAGGAAAGACATCATTAAAAGGATACGGACAATAATCAAGAATCAACATTACAATATTTTAAAAGCCATAAAACACTTACCTTCAGGAGTGGTTCAGCCACAGCCGGGCTGGGCTGCCACACATATGGGCCAGTGAAGGAACATGGTCCATCAAAAGCACCCCTGCAGTGAGAAGCAGGATGGAGAGCTCGCCATCATCAATCAACAGGTGAGACTATATGGGTTGGCACATGCTCACCACATTCTGGGAAGAAGGATGCGAGAGAGACAGCAGTCATATAGCAGCATTCTCACGATCTCTCATATCCTCGCAAGAGCAGTGTCAACAACCAGCGCAGTCCATAGCACACAAGCAGGGGAAGAAGCCTGACAAGGGGAATTCACTTCCAGGGAGGACTGCAACCGTGCCCCAACATCCCTGCAGAGACTAGGTGAGCGTAACAGAACGCAAAGACACTACAAATCTCTGCCTGGGTGTTATGGAAGCCTCGGAAACAGACTAGTTGGCCCAACTACTGGGGGAATTACGGGCTGCAGTCCATGCCTCCAGACAGTAAACCAATGCTGTAAGGAGGGATCCTATTGTAACTCGGGAACAAACGGACGACTTGGCAAGACAAATGCTTCAGTCCCACGCAGGTCAGGTCCCACTACCAGGACTTGCCCATCCTGCCATGCCACAGCCATCACCAGTTCAAGTGGTTCTCTCAGGTGCAGTGCCACTGGCCCCGCCCAAACACTATACTGGCGACCCTAACAAGTACGTTATATTCGTGAACCAATGTTGTCTGCATTTTTGTGCAGGCCTGGGGCTTTTCCTAATGATCAAGCCAGAGTCGCATTTGTACTCTCATATTTAGGAGGTAGCGCAGCGGACTCGTCGATACCATTAGTAAACCAGGATGATCCGCTACTTCGAGACTTTGGGGAATTACAGCAGGAAATTGAGAAATTGTTCGCAAAGCATACTCAAGGACGAGCTTTGGACAATGAATTACTGTCACTCAGACAGGGAAGCCAAGACCTATTGAACTACATCGTCACTTTCAATCGTCTTGTAGCACAGACAAACTGGCCAGAAGAAAAAAGGACTATGCTCTTTTATCAAGGGTTGCGTGGGGAACTTAAGGATGTTCTAGCTCAAGTGCCCAATCCACCCAAGGCATGTGCGGAATACATCAACTTGACTGTGCAGCTTGATCACAGCTTGCAGAACCGAAAAATGGATCGCACAAGAGCTGAAGGGACGTCGGTCTAAATGCGACCCCGGGACAATCAAACCAAAACCCACGAATAAACTGAACCAATGCAGATCGGTGGATTACGAAGTCCTATCACCAAGGCTGAAAGGGAGAAAAGGAGGCAACAGCAGCTCTGCTTAAATTGCGGGAGAGCAGGACATTTCCTCCGAAAATTCCTGGAGAAACCACCCAGGAAATTAGTCGGAGCAACGGACAATGGTGACGAGGAAAAGGAACAAGATTCGGGAAACTCCAAAGCCAGGCAAGCGTAGGGGTCCACTTGTCAAGCGAAAGGAAGGAATCCATACAGACCTCACATTTAGTCATCCCGGTACTTTTGGTCAACCACAAACAACCGTCAAAGATACATGCCTTGGAGGCATGTATTGACAGCAGAGCTGTGGGAAATTACATTGATCAAGATCTGGCTGCACGAATGGGCCTTCCTCTCCAACAGAAGCTGAAATCGGAAAATGTCACAGCAGTGGATGGTTCTCAGTTATCATCTGGGCCAGTGACGCAGCATACCGAAAAAGTCATGCTTATGTGCCAGTATGGTCATCAAGAAGACATCTCCTCCGATGTCATCGGTGCTCCTCAGTTCCAGATGATATTAGGAATGCCTTGGCTGGAAACCCACAACCCTAAAATCGACAGGAGAAAGCGAGTTCTGCCTTTCCTCAAGAGTGTGCTAACGCTTGCTACAACAAAGATGTGAGCAACCTGAACCCCAAGACAAAAACTATTCTGGGACTCACTGGTTCCTTACCACCTGAATATCCAGATTACCAGGATGTTTTTCAGAAGGAGAAAGCGAACACTCTGCCTCCACAGAGGCCTTACGATTGCCAAATTGATCTGGTGCCCGGAGCCCAAATTCCCTGCAGTCGAATTTACACCCTAACGGAGCAGGAAAACCAGCATCTAAAAAAGTACCTGGATCAGTATCTAGCTAACGGCTTTATCTGCCCGTCTAAGTCCCCTGCCTGTTTGGCTCTCTTTTTCGTACCCAAAAAAGAGGGCGATTTAAGAACTTGTCTTGACTATAGAGCACTTAACCAGATCACGGTAAAAAACAGATACCCACTGCCACTTATTCCGGAGGTTCTGGATCAGGTAAAGAATGCCCAAATGTACACAAAACTGGACCTACAAGGAGCCCATCACCTTGTAAGAGTTAAACAAAGCGATGAGTGGAAGACGGCATTCCGTACCCAGTATGGTCTTTTCGAATACCAGGTTATGCCTTTTGGATTATGTAATGCTCCAGCGGCGTTCCAATTCTTTATGAACGATGTGCTTCGAGAATTCTTGGACGTTTGCGCACTTGTCTACATAGATGACATTCTCATTTATTCTGCTTCAAAGGAGGACCACGTCGGCCATTTAAGAGCAGTATTGGAAAAACCTCGACATCATCGGCTGTTTGCCAAGTTAGAAAAGTGTTTCTTCCATGTAACAGATGTTGAATTCTTGGGTTTTATGCTCACACGACGAGGCGTACATATAGACACACGCAAGGTGGATGCTATCCTTCAATGGCCATCGCCGACATCCACGGAAGGAGTTTGTGCCCCAACGTCCCCGCAGAGACCAAGTGAGTGCAACAACAGTTAATTTTTTACAGGTAACACCAGTTCCCATGAACGCAGCCATATTTGGACAGAACCACTCTTCCCCAATTTGTGCGGCAAGTACAGCCCTACCCAGATGAGCAGTGTAGTGCAATTGTGTGAGTGCAATATGCAATAATGGTGTTGGAATCACTAGCTTGCCTGTGCACTCCTGTCACCACAAACCGTATGTAGGGGATATCGAACATCCCCTTCTGACCCATTATTCTTTATCCTGCACCAGTGCCCTTCCCTGAAATTCCATCATCTGCGTGGCTGGTATGGTATCATAGCCTTCCTTTAAAATAATATTGTGCAGGCACTCCCTGTGACACATCCTCCGAGCATGTTGTCCGTAGTGGACCGCTACAGCTACTGCTGATCTCGTATGAGATCCTGAACGAGGGTTAAAACCACGTATATTGATCAGATTGGACTCCGAAAGCTCCTCATTGAAGTGACCCGACTGCCGGTGGCCGGCGGACACCCCCAGCCCTCACCGTCATATAGGTGAACACCCTTCTGCGGTTGAGCCTGCTCTGCCCAACAGAGGATCCAAAGACCATATTGAATGCCCCGGACGCTTACACACATGTGGGCTCATCAGTGAGAGGTCCGGGCTGAAACGCTGTGACCGTTGCCCACAGAACACCAGACGCGGGAGAAAGAATCTGCCATACGGCTCCAGCAGAAACTCTCATCCGACGTGGCTGTGGGTTCGTCTTCCCGGCCACGACAACTCTTGGCACCTGAACATCGAGCTCTGGAGCGCCGGCCAGCGTGGTGCTGTCCCCCGGCTCCACATGGAAGATCCGGTATGGACACCATCCGGCTCCTGGAATACGACACACTGGTGAGCTGTAACATCTACTGCACACTCTCCCCCTCCCCAGTGTACTAGGCCGCAGAGCGAGCCAGCCAGAGTGCTGAGAGGTAATACATACCACCCCTCCCCCTATCCCCCACGAGTGCCTCGCTCTGCAGACCCGAGCGCACTGAATACTTGAGTGTACGCAATATATCCAAGACTCTGTAAAGGACCCTTTAACAACGTGGGAGGGCACAATCCATCCCCATTACATGTGGTGAAGTGCACGCAAATCTCCTACACAATGCTGCAGCGAAGACAATCGACACATGTGAAAGGCTCCTGAAGCGGCAATAATATCCTGCATAAAATCCTTTGCCAAATGGACCTGCTCGTCTCCCGGAACCTGCATATATTAGGATGAAATACTGGAGCACTTTCTGAGCTGAATCCCATCTCGGAAAAGCGAACGGAAGGTTCAACTCACAAGCCCTTCCTGCAGCGGCATCTTTGTGCCTGCTTCACGCGGGATGGAGGAGGGGCGATCTCATCGCGCCCGACCACAACCTGAACCCCGCTTCTTCAGCGACTAGTGAGAATCACCTACACTGGTGGTGCTGTCTCCTTGAAGGTGCCACACACATCACCTTATCCTCTCAGCCAGACCCTACCCGGGCTTCCAGCACTTCTACACCGTACTGACGCCATTGCAGACCCAGCGGGTGGGAGTGATCTCCCGGGATAAGCCTGCCACGTAGCGCAACAGCGCCAACACCAGAGACCACCCCATACAGCGGAGGGGGCCACCACTGAGGTAGGGGAGGCGAATAGCAGGAGCCCTGCTTGCCCTCTGGATCGAGCCGCACATTTCATCAAGCCCAGGCCGGTGGACAGATCCACCCCGCAGCTGGCCACCCGCAACGCCATCAGACCTGTCCTCCCGGGCTCGGCCGAGAACGCCACACATTGACATATCAGCATTGCCCTGTGGCACTCAACATACACTGCACTGAAGCAGCCCCTGGGCCACCGGGCGAGGGGCGCACACTGACTTCTGACAACCTGACCTGTGGGGATTGGCTTGTGCCCTGTAACACCCATCAGGTGACCGAGCCCCGTGCCACTCCCACCTTCCCAGCCTAGGAGCAGGAGCTCCAGGTCCAGGATCCGCCTCTGCTGGAGCAGCGGGCCCCCCTGCACAAAGCCCTGTCCACCTCTGAAGCATTTAGGTAAGCACCAACTTCGGATGCACTTCCTTGCAAAAATCTATCATATTTACTGCAGCACCTTCATCTGCAGAACCGCTGCGTAACGAATGCTCTAATAGCCTGCCCCGACGAGATTTCGAGCTTGTTTCGCTGCAATTGCACCTTAAAGCCATCAAGATATACGAGGTGCCTGATTGTTCAAAGATGGCCACCCACTCGCCATTGTCTTCCTCTAGTCTAGTCTCTAGTGCCTAACCTGACCCATGCACTAGATCCTGATAGGCTGCCTTGCCTACATTCGACCGGATTGGTCGCCGGTAGGCGGAGCCGGCCCACATCGTCCAAGGCCCACTGAGACAAGGCTGGAGCCTGTTTCATGCCTGTTTGTGCCTGTGTCTGCCATCTGCCAGACCCCCTGTCTGCCACACGCCACGCCAGGTAACCTTTAAGCCTTTCAAATCTCTATCACTCAGGAGCATGACTCATGTCCTTCTGTCATTACCCCTACGCCTCGCTCGGGGTACATCAGTAACAGCAGACAGTGAGCCACAACCCTGCCTATTGATGGTTTGCCCTGCAAATCGCATGTCGATTGTCTGAAACGATCTGGTCTAACGATCACTCTAGCAATTTATATCCCAAATAGCCATGACCCTGCTCGGCACCCCTGGAACGGCACTCAGTCTGCTGTCACCCGCTTGACTTTTGACAATACTAGTCACCTAGTAACTGCATCTAGACCACTGCAATTTACCTGCCTACTGCCTCTTAGATGCTTATTTATCACCTAGGTCCCTTGGTTGCTTAAAATTGATTCTAGATGACCCATTGCTTGAGCATATAGCATTTGACCTCACTCTCAGATCCTGCATGTCACAGCTTTCCTATTACTGAGTCTCATTCTGCTCTTTGTGCTGCACACTGTACCTCCCACTGCCACCAGTGTCGTAGGCCCTCTTGTGCCCTCCAGTCATTAGTGGTTTAGGTCTCTGTGCTAAAGTCGAATCTACATGTCAGTTTGTTTGAATACCCTTATTGCATCTGTACAACTTAAATGCACTAAAATTTACCAAATGCTGCTTTCCAGTCAATAGTGTTTTAGATCTTTGTGCTAAAGTCGAATCTAGATGTCAGTTCGAATCTAGATGTCAGTTTGTTTGAATACCCTCATTGCATCTCTACAACTTAAATGCACTAAAATGTACCAAATGCTGCTTTCCAGTCACTAGTGTTTTAGGTCTTTGCGCTAAAGTCGAATCTAGATGTCAGGTTGTTTGAATACCCTCATTGCATCTCTACAACTTAAATGCACTAAAATGTACCAAATGCTGTTTTCCAGTCACTAGTGTTTTAGGTCTTTGCGCTAAAGTCGAATCTAGATGTCAGTTTGTTTGAATACCCGCATTGCATCTCTACAACTTAAATGCACTAAAATGTACCAAATGCTGCTTTCCAGTCACTAGTGTTTTAGGACTTTGCGCTAAAGTCGAATCTAGATGTCAGTATGCTTGAACACCCCCACTGCATCTCTACAATGTAAAGGTACTAAATGTTAGTTCACTGTACCTCCCAGACATTAACAACTCAGGCATATCAATGAAGTATCTACAACCAAACTTAATATCTAGACGCCAGCTCACAGTATGCTCCTGGCATAGTCAAAAAATGTCCCCCGCTTGCCTCACGAAAGTCACCTTGACCCTAATACTTTTCACCGCTATATCCAGTATAATGGCCTTCACTCTCAAAACCAGCCCTCCCAAGGATAGAAACCTGAGACTCAGGTCCAGACTACCTAGTATCTATGAACCCGTAGGAAAACACCAGAATAACGCCAACAGACGTACTACCTCCCAACCAAAAAACCTGCACCGCTCTCTCAAACAATCCAATCACACCGGTGATCAAACTTCCACTACAACTTGCACAACTATGGATACCCTATCACTTAAAACCTGTCAAACCAGCAAACCCAATAGTTCTCTAACACTACTAGGGTCTCTCATTAATGCGAGATCAGTGGTGGCCCAGGCTGCAGAAATTTCGGACATCCTAAATAATGACAACTTAGACCTACTGGCCATAACTGAGACCTGGCTTCACAAGGCTGCAGGACCAACACTAATGCTAGCAGTGCCCGATAAATATTAAATTCTCAGAGCCGACAGGCCTAATGCCAGAGGCGGCAGACTAGCCTACATCTGCAAATTAACCTATCCCATCAGACTTGCAATATCAGCCTCCCACTCATCCTGTGACGTACTCACAGCCAAAGTGCCCCTCTCTAACAACCGCACGCTCTCAATCCACTTAATATATAGACCCCCAGGGCCTCTAGGCACCTTTGAAGACGATTTAACTAGCCTTATAGCCAACAACACTAAAGACCACTCCCAAACCCTACTACTGGGAGACTTTAACCTCGGCTTTAATGAAACTGACAATAAATACGCAGAGTCATCAGTTGCAGCCCTGCTCAAGGACCACGGCTTTGATCAAAAAGTCCTTTCCCCCACCCACATCAAAGGAAGGACCCTCGATTGGGTATCGGAACTGAACTGCAACATCAGTATCACCGACATTGTTCCACAAACATGGACGGATCATAATCTAATAACCTTCTGTGCCACTCTAGATCTCCTTAGCCCCAAAATCAACAACATGGTTCCCCCTCTCCCGACCAGAAGTAAGAAGGACATGACTGCTGAAAACATTATCCCTCTCCTCCTTCCAGCCATATCGGGATTGGAAAGCAACAACCCGCATACCCTGGTAAATACTTTCAATGATGCTATGACCAAAGCATTAGACGCAGTTGCTCCAGCCAAACTA
The DNA here is from genome assembly GCF_040938575.1 of Ambystoma mexicanum. Classification (NCBI taxonomy): domain Eukaryota; kingdom Metazoa; phylum Chordata; class Amphibia; order Caudata; family Ambystomatidae; genus Ambystoma; species Ambystoma mexicanum. The sequence continues at coordinate 578,595,226 of NC_090927.1, read as the reverse complement.
CACAAAGCTAAATAGGAAGCCCATTTAAACGCCTGGTTTACGCCCCACCTCAAATCGCTGAGACTACAAAAAAGAAAACTCCAATCCATCTGGCGCCACTCTCCTACTGAATACAACAAAAACAACCTAACCGAATTTGCCAAATCTTACAAAAAAGAAATTATCAAAACCAAGAAGAACACACCTTTAAAGACATGATCGCAAAAGCCAACTCTAATACTAAAGAGCTCTTCGCCATCCTCCGCGAGCTGGAATCCCCCATTCAACCAATAGACAATGCCCCTAAAAACAAAGCTTGGTGCAAAAACATACAAAACGCCCTTGCTAACAAAATTTCCACACTTCAATGTAAAATTGCTATAAAAAAAAAGGCCACACTGCCACCTCTTAACCAACAAATACCACAATCTCAGGAGAATAGGACTACTGCTCCATTTAGATTCAAGTCTATCTCCATAATTGACACAGAAAAAATAATACTCTCCCTCAAACCCTCAAACTGTAAGGGCGACTCCTGCCCAGCACAATTAATAAAGGACACAGCTAGGGATCTAGCTCCCTTCATTTCCAAGCTCATAAACTCTTCCTTTAAATCCAACACGGTACCCACCAACCTCAAAGAATCATGGGTCCTCCCATTATTAAAAAAACAAACTCTGGACCCCACTATCCCCACCAACTACAGACCAATCACCACAGTGCCTTTTCTACTAAAAATCCTGGACAGAGCTGCCTAAATACAAATCCAGGATTACCTGGAGGCTAAACGCCTCCTTGGCTCACAGCAATCTGGTTCTGCCCACCCCATGGCATGGAAACAGCTCTGTTAGACCTCAAGACACAAATTGGGGAACTTAAGGATAACGGGAAAACAGCCCAGCTCCTCTTACTGGACTTTTCGGCTGCTTTTGACTTGTTGGACCATGCACTCTTATGCAACCACCTCGAATCTGCCGCAAATTTCACCGGAGATGCTATAGCTTGGGTCCAATCCTTCTTAACAAATAGCACCATGCAAGTCTTCTCCACCTCCGACTCAGCTGACCCTATCAAAATAACCTGCGGTGTCCCACAAGGATCTTGTGTCTCCCCCACCATGTACAATATCTTCACTAAGCCTTTGTTTGACAAGTTGGACAGACTGGGTGTCATCTACACAAACTACGCAGATGACACCCAGATCCTCATACCCCTTTCAGGCGACTACGAGACAGATTCAGCCTTGGTGAACAAGATATACACCCTCATTCAGGCATGGATGGCCGCACATGGCCTCTGCCTGAATGACGATAAAACGGAACTACTAATCTTAGGCCCTGAAGCCAACATCCAAACATTATGCCCAAACTACACATCCTTCAGCATTGATAACAACCCTATCAATGTGATGTCTGTGGTTAAAATCCTTGGATTCTATCTGGACTCCTCCCTCACTCTCAAGAAGCAGGTCAACTCCCTCGCCTCTTCTACTACCTACACCTGCAAACTCATCCGTGCATCTAGACCATACCTCTCCAATGCCAGCTGCATTACATTAGCTAACGCCCTTATTATGTCTAGGTTAGATTACTGCAATGCCCTGTATTCTGGAACCAATAAATACATCACCGACAAACTTCAAAGACTACAGAATAATGCCCTAAGAGCAGCACTAAATATCGCCTACAGAGAGCACATCAGTAATTGCAGGAAAGAGGTTAACTGGTTAAAAATAACAGACAGAATCCTACTTAAAACAGCATCCCTCTCATCTAAATGTCTAAACAACCTAGCCCCCCCCGTATCTAAAGGAAAAAATCAACAGAAAATCCTCCACGTGACCCACGAGATCTGCCAACACCTCCAAACTAGAGATTCCAAGATTTAAACGTTCCACCGCGGAGGAACTAGCTTTCCTGTCAAAGCTGCTCACTGCTGGAACAAATTACCACTTGACCTTAGAACGAAACAACCGTACCCGAAATTCAGGCACAAGATAATCAATTGGCTGCACGCCAATGACACATAACTTGACTTACACCTAGCTTACTCCCACCTCAGCCACGACCTATCCTTTGCTGGGACACCCTTAGACCTGCCCTGTTTCTGGGCATATGTTTGTATATATTCTTGTATATATCTGCTTTTTGCCGTTTGTGTTTTGCATATGATTGTATATAGTCCCACATATATTTGCTCTTTTTGCCATTGTGTTGTATATAATCATGCCAAATACTGTAACAAGCTTAAGTTTTCATGTAAACTGTTGCGCCCGGCTACCCATAGATTACCAAATAAACAAACAAACAAACAAACAAGCATCACGCCCTGTGGCTGGAGCCCCGGGTGCCGCACTGGGGCCGGTCCCACTTAGAAGGCAGCACGGAGGACCCACAGTGCCCCTACCCGGACTTCCTCTCGTTGGGGTTCTAACTTCAGAAGCCCAACCCGGCAGTATACCGCTGTTAAGGAGGTGAGTTCTACAGGGCTTTCCGGACACTGCTGGGGTGCCAGGCGCCACCCCGGCCCAACCCCGTGGTATGCTGGACTTGGCCCCTGTCCTGCGGTGCCCGGCCATGGTCCGGGGCGAAGGGCCGTTCCCCCCAGGGTGAGATCTGCCTAAGTGAGACTTTTTCAATACCCTGCTATTGTGTCCCCTTGGGAGTGGTCACTTTGGATACCTTGTGGTCCAGCCTGCCAGAGCATGACCCTTAAAATACCTGCCAGAGGCCTTTGGCTGAATCTACTGCATACCCCCATCATTGCTGTGCCCACATCGGCTCTCAAGCACCGCCCTATCATCCACCAGGAACTCTACGGTCAGAGACCTTTCCTACTACTGGCTCCATATGTCAGAGGTACTTCTAAGTAGCCTTGCACAGTGGATAAGGGAACTTCTCAAGGTCTGCGAGCCTCTACTCCCTATCATCTCTAGCCGCTCTCCAGGCACACACCATGGTTAGTCCTCCCACAGTCCACCAAGCTAACCCCCCAACCAGGGCAATAAAACAGACAGGGGTATACCACCAAGGATCTCCGTGCCTGTGGACATCCTGCCACAGCCATCTCACCCCCCCTTGGGTGTGCCCACCCCGCCTTATGATCTAGAATTCCACCTTACTAGGCTCCGTCTCTATACCGCATGCTCAAGCTGCAGCGGAAGAAACAAGCTCTTTGGGGAAGCATCTGTGAGCAACGTGACATGGCCTACGCTCATCCCTCTCCCAGTGACAGTATCATTGCGATGCCCCTAATTGGCTGAACAAGGGGGAACGGGCGGCCAGACGGGCCGGTCCACGGTTATAAGCAACAGGACAAGCTACAACCCAACGAATCGCTGGGGTATGATACCTGGCCCCCACATGATCCACTGAGTCGCGATACTGCATGCTGTGAGCCCACCCAGGGGGAGACAGGACACTCGGCCAGCACTTGCTCCCCACCGCCCAGTGGACCCCCTTCAGCGACAACCTACGGCCCACACCTACCTGAACAGACGGCCCGACGCTGAAATGGCCAAACACAAAGATCCAAAATCTGCGGACATAGCGAACTTATTGCAACTGAGGGAGAAATCCAAGCAGCAGGACCCCCCCTCAACCCAACCCTCCTCGCCCTCTAGACCGCAGGGACAATGGGCCACGAAAGACGACATCCAATCCCTGCTAGCCGACATCAAGGTCGAGTTCCGCAATTGTATGGCAGAGGTCACAACTAAGATAGAGGGCCTGGAGAACCGCGTGGAGGAGGTAGAACACAGGGTCGTGACACAGAAGACCAAGTCCTGGAAGACTCATCGCAGATTGCGGAGCTGCAACGGAAACTCCAGTCTCTGGAGGATAACTCTGGCAGCATTCAGCGCATGCAGGAAGATCAAGAAAAACAGAGCCCGCAGGAACAACATCTTCATCAGAGGGGTCCCCGCCTTGATCCCAGACCGAGCCCTTCCTACCTATGTCAGGGATCTATTCCATACCCTCCTCCAAGACTGTGATAAAGCATTGCTCTTACTGGACTGCACCCATAGACTACGAGGTCACAGAAATACCCCGACATTCGCCTCCCCGGAGGTGATCACCAGAATCCACTTTTACACCACAAAACAAGAAATCATGGTGGCGAGCCACTCTCAGGGTGAACTTACATACCAGGGAGCCACAATTCAGCTTTTTCAAGACCTGGCTGCCCCCACAGTCCAATGGCAGAGATCCCTCGGGCCGCTAACAACTTTCTTACAGGATCGGAAAATCAAATATCGATGGCTCTACCCGGCCTCGCTCCAGTTCGCATTCGAGGGTCAAACAAGGGTGATCCACACTCTCGAAGAAGCCAGCGGCATCATGAGGGCGAACTCTCTACATCCGAGGAGGATTCCTCCACCTCCCCGTCGGACCATATGCAGAGCTCGACACCGAAGCCTCAGCACAGCCGCTGGATGAAAGTCCCGAAGGGAGGGAAACCCCGCCACACACAAAATGTAAATGACCGTTGTCTCTCCATGCCGGAATCCGCACTCTTGGCATCCGGATGCACCACGTTATGCTCCAGCCGAGTGGATGGACAACTACTCTGGCCCAAGGCCTCTCGGGCCTCAACTGGTTAATTTTTGGTTCGATTATTTTTGCCGGGCTGGGACTCCCCCCAGCCCGCCTGGTTGTGGGCCCACCAGTTCCGGCCCCCCAAGTTGCCAGGCCACGTTGGCCCTTTGTTAGTTTACTGTTAAAACCTGGTTACAGCGGACCTGCAATTACAACCCTCCTCTGGAAGTCTCCCACCAGTGACCGAGTAGCCCTCCACTACTGCCTGTCTGACCGCTGAAGGCGACCAGCACTCTCCACCCCCCCCACACACACCAAACTTCGCTATGTCTCCATGAATGTCTGGGGCTTGAACTCCCCAGTAAAACGCAAGTCCAATCTTCGCCGCCTACAGGACCTCCAAGCCTTAGTAGCATTCCTCCAGGAAACGCACCTCCTAGCGGAGGACTTCCCGTAAAAAAGGAGGCACAGCGATTCCCCTAGCAAGGGGTACCCCCTTTAAAGAGAAAGGGACTTTGCGGAGCCCAGATGGCAGATTTGTGGCGATTAAGGGGGATCTCTATGGCCAGCTCCACACACTGTTCGCAGTCTACGCGCCAAATGAAGGCCAGGAGACCTTCTTTGCAGAGCTGGAGTCATCTCTTCTCCCCTTCCTCGATGGCCAGGTGGTACTTGGCAGGGACTTCAATGGGGTCCCCAACCACCAGCTGGACAGAACGGGCACGCCATCACCCAGAGATTTCAAGATTGCCCTGAGCCTTTGCCACCTGTTCAGAACCCTGGGCCTGGTGGACACCTGGAGGGTCCTTCATCCGGACACAACAGAACATTCCTTTTTTGGGGGCGTGGCTTGAGAGCCATGGAGTAGGATGTGCTTTGTGCTGGGCTCCGGCTGATCCGACATTGAATTGCAGAATTACGCTTAGAAAATTACACTTGTGCCGGGAAATTGAAAGTTCGAGCGTCGGAATGCATGGATTGTGTGTACCCTGAAGAGTGAGTCATTTGGGCTCGTGTATCAATAGATACATTAGGCCTCATTACAACTCAGGCGGTCCGGAAATAACGGTGGCGGTAAACCCGCCGCCACTGTTGTTTCTGGAACGCCTGATCCCGACTCCTGCAGGCGGGTGGTGATGTTCCCGCCAGGTCTGACCTGGCGGGTTTAACACCGCCCGCCTGTAGGCGGACGAGGAAACACCGGCAGCATTACGAGATGCTGCCGGTGTTTCCATGATCCCCATTCCCATCGAGTCCAATAGAACTCGATGGGAATGGGGATTAACGCCATTCCGCCTCCGTGATTCCCGGAAAACCGGGGTTGTAATGCCCCGGTAATTCCAGGAATCACGGAGGCGGAATGGTAATACGAGTCTGGCGGTAACCAGGCAGTTTTACCGCCGCGGTTACCGCCGGACTCGTAATGAGGCCCATTGACTTTAGTTGGTGCGGCAGCGAGGATACTTTTTTGCCAAGATGGCTACGAACAATGGAAAAGCTGTCGCATCTTGGTAGTGAGATTTATCCTTCTGGACTGAACAGAGCATTTAATAGAGGGCTGCACAGCAGAAACACTGCACGCCTGAAGAGGACTGCGTTTATGAAGTAACGCGCCCGGGCCCGAGGGACCGGAGCGGTTGGATACTGTGGCGAGGTAAACGCGATTAGCCCTGTGGGGCGGCTTGCAATTGTTAACAGCTGTGGCTGGATCCCGAGGCTCTAGCGAAGCGGGAAGACGGCGACCGCCAGTGCCCAGCGGAAACAATGTTTCTTTTAGTCCCGAACTGACGGGGCTGTGTTTTAATAACTTTGCACTGGGAGCGTTCCTGAATAGATACTTTGAAGATAGAGGGGCTTTATGTGCAGGCGCGGCTCCCAGCGCCTCTTGGAAGTAACCGTGCCTGCACACATATAAAATAGAAGTGAAACGGGCTGCAGCATGAAATAGACGGCGATGCGCCCGCGGGCAGTGGGCCCTCAGCAGAGCTGATTGCAGCGGATCTCACCGAAGTGTGCTGTGTGAGCGCCGGGTGGCGCGGAAAACATTATGAGCGGCTGGGCTTGAAAGTTTGTATTTCATTGCAGTACGAACGTGCAGTGACCTGAGGAGCGGGTCGGCAGTGACTGGGGCGGGGGCAGCAGGCCACAGATGCAGCAGTGCCCAGCTCCATAATATTGTAATATACACGTGCACGTGGTTATATGAGTGTGCCGGTAAATGCAAATGACAAGGACCGGTGTAGTGTAAATGTATGCACCCCTTAAAATGGCCCATTGTAGCCACTAAGGAGAATCTAAGCACAATAAGTACACGTGATTGATATTACTGCACAGGGGCACCCAAATACATGTGCCTAAGCAACCTGGACTCAGGAGGAGGCGGCAGTGGAAGTGTGAGCTAATAAGAATTATAAGTGTAAAATAATACGTGAGACGCTACAATCCATCCGAATGACGAATTGGTGCACCATAGCAAATGTGAGCCGGAAGACAGCTATCATAACGACTGAAGGAACAAAAGTGTCGCAACAACAGCTCTGAGCAGAAACTGGTCACATGTGTAGGGTGGCGCTATGTCGGTGAAAGGATTAAGAGCCAAGACCAAACAACCCACAATGGAGGTCTTTGCAAAAACGCAGAGGACCCCCACGACATCGGCTCAGTGCACGGTCGCGACTCCTGCGGAAGAAGCCCCAGAAGGAGACAACCATCAGATCCTGGAGGCTATAACGGAGTTGAGCACGAAATGGGGCTCGGCAATGGCGGACCTACGAACTACCCTAGAGAACAAGATTGACGCGGTAGGAACTGAGCTTTCCTTGCTACGACAAGACGTCAGGGCGCTGGCTGAGAGAACAAGTGGTCTGGAAAGCGCAGTGAAGACTAATACAGATGTCAGCACTAGCAATGCAAAAGAAGTCCATGTGCTAAAGCAGCAAGTTGCTAATCTTGAGAATCGGGTGGAAGAAGAGGAAGGAAGGGCGCGAAGAAATAACATATGGGTGGTTGGCCTGCCGGAGGGGGAAGAAGGCCAAGACCCCACAAACTATGTGGAGAATATGATCCTCCAGGAGATAGGAGCAGACAAGCTCTCACAGGGGTTCACGGTGGAGCGGGCGCATCGCGCCTTAATGAGGAAATCACAACCTGGGGCTCCGCCGAGACCGTTCATTGCGAGGATCTTGAACTATAAAGACAGAGAGAAGATCCTAGAATATTTTCGTAAAGGCAGAACAATAGAAAGAGCATCTACCACTATAACGGCATACCCGGACTACACGATGTTGGTGCAGAGGCAGAGGTACAGTTACGTGACCGTCAAAAGAAGGCTGCGTGCAGCGGGTATCAAGTACATGCTCCTGTATCCGGTGAGGCTGAAGGTGTTACATAAGATTAGAGCGCTTTTCTTTGGCACTCCAGAGGAGGTGGTGCCATGGTTGGACTTGCAGGGTTGCCCAGAACAAGAGGCGGCCCGTAACCGGCAGGAGCGGGACAATTGAAGAGTTGATGTTCAGGACATAGAGGGGGTAGTGGGAGGGTGACCCTGGTTACACTGGGAAAGCAAGACCGGATGAACATTGTGTAGCTTTTGGACCTTTGGCTCGGCATGGACTGGAATATAGTGGGTAAAATATAAAAGGGTGTTACATAGAATTGACATAAAGCGTAATAAACTTGGAAATAGGAGCAACAGGATGGAAGCAATCCACCCCGAAATACTAGTAGTTGAGTGGCCATTAGGGCGGCTTCACCCTACTGGGCTCTGAGCGTATGCTTGTGTTGGACAGGGCCAGATGTGGGGGTGCCTGAGATCCAGGAATGGAGCTGGGCAAAGGTTGGGGAGGGTGTTGTTGGGGAAGGGCAGGGAGGGGGAAGGGAAGGGAGGTGGGGAGTTTGGTGTGCATATAGTTACGGGGAATTAAAGTATAAACATGAGCCTACATAGAAGAGTCGGAAGGTTGTATTTGTTTTGCGCGGACGGCAGGGATCTGTTGGAAGTAAGAAAGAGGGGCATTGACGAGTCATGGGTGATCTTAAAATAATCACGTGGAATGTCAGGGGACTAAATAGCTATTTGAAAAGGAATAAGGTCGTGCTGTACCTAAAAAGGCAAAAAATAGACGTTGCGTTGTTGCAGAAGACACATCTGACAGGGGAAAAATGGAGCTGGTAAGGAAGAAATGGAGAGGGATTATGGTGGGTTCGTCGTACTGTGCCTATGCTAGAGGAGTGCTTATCTGGGTAGCGTTGCATGTCCCGTTCCAAATGTTGCAAGAGACGGTGGATGCAGATGGGAGGATGGTCATACTGAGGGGGCTGGTGGAGAATAGAGAAGTGAGCATTGTAAATACAAATGCCCCCAATCATAACATGGCGGCATATTTCAGAACTCTGTGCACCAACCTCAGTGTGTGAGTAGGTAGTGCGGTGATCTGGGGCGGGGACTTTAATTGTGTGATGAACCTCAAGGTAGACAGATTGGATGGCAAGATTGATAGGCCCACCCCAGCGGCTAAAGCATTAAAGACGTTGCTAGATGATTTTGGTTTGGCAGATGTGTAGAGAACGAAATATCCCCATGGGAAGCAATACATGCACTACTCTGCCCCGCAGCAGTTACATACAAGGCTTGATTACATCTTTGCCACGCCAGATGTAACGATAGAGATCACTCAGATAGAATACAAGGCGAGGGTCCTCTCGGATCACTCGTCCCTTGGTGCTCGGATGGCAATACGGCCCCCCGAGGGCGCGGATTCCAACTTGGCGCCTCCGAGCAGAGGCGCTCAAAGACTCTGTCTTTAGGGAAGATATAAGAGAAGAGATTACTAATTACTTTGAGGTGAACACTGGTAGTGTTGACTCGGCGGGTACATTGTGGGAGGCCTTTAAGGTAGTGATACGGGGAGTTGCCATAGCTAAGTCAAAGGGCCTGCTGGGCGGAGTCTTGGCGGACCTGCAAAAAGCAGAAGAGGAACTAGAAGGTGCATTAAAAAGCGGAAGTGTAGACATGGAGTTAGTATTTAAGCAACAGTAGAAATGTGCAGAGCACTGGGAAAGGCTCTGCAACCTCAATTACAAAAAGTATATAGAGAGGGAGCATGCAGGAGGGGACAAGACAGGACGGCTCTTAGCGTGGCTATATAAGAGCGATACTCCTAGACCCCCGATCAGAACGATAACGAGGGAAGATAGTGGGGTAGTGGACACTCAAGAAGGAGTCAACAAGGAGTTTGCGGATTATTATAGGGTGCTATAAGGACATAAGGAGGGAGGCAGCCATGAAGAGATAACTGAAACACTAGAAGATATAGGACTGCCCAGGATAAGTGAAGAGGAAAAAGAAGAACTTGATGCACCAATTACTTTGGAGGAGTGGTGAGGCAGTTGCCCACTAGTAAAACCCCAGGGGAGGATGGGTTCCCTAGTGAATTCTATAAAGTGTATAGCAAGGATGTGCTCCCCCCAATGTTGGAGATGCTTAATGAAGCGTTTGAGGTGGGGCAGTTGCCGGAGTCGCTCAGAGAGGGAATTATAATGCCGCTACCCAAACCTAACAAACCGGGACACAGCTGTGGCTCTTACAGACCTTTGTCGATGCTGAACCAGGACAGCAAGATATTGACGGCTGTCCTGGCAAACAGATTGCGAAGAGTAATTAGCAAATTAATACACCCAGACCAAACTGGCTATGTCCCAAATAGGAACATAACCCAAAACCACAGGCGACTCCACCGGGTAGTTGAATGGGGTGGTGGGATTGAAGGCAAAATGGCGGTTGTGTCTCTAGACGCGGTAAAATCTTTCGACTCGGTCAAGTGGCCATGGCTGCTGGCGGCTCTGAGCGGGTACGGGGTGGGGCCTGGTTATGTCAGGTGGGCGAAGATACTATACAGTGAGCCGCTAGCCAGAGTTCGAACAGGTTCTGTGATAGCAGAGCGGTGGCAACTTAATAGAGGCACCAGACAGGGGTGCCCCTGGTCCCCGATGCTTTATATTCTAGCTCTAGAGCCCCTAGCAATATACCTTAGGCAACAATCTGATACAATAGGTATTGAGGTTGGTGGGGAACGACATTTGATATCCCTATATGCGGATGATTTGTTATTATACTTGATATACCCGGAAGAAAATCTCCAGTATATCCTGGAAGTGATGGAGAGGTATGCAGGGTTGTCCGGAATAGCGGTGAATCCTCAGAAATCTAGCATTTTCCCGCTGGGTAGCTATAAGGGAATCCCTGTAGAAAGGTTACCGGTGTTGCAGATACCATGGGCGGTTAGTTCTTTCAGATTCCTCGGAATAGACGTGTATCACACGGCGGAAGAAGAACACAAACACAACACCGAGATTGTCATTGAGAAAATCGGGAAATACATGAGGTTCTGGGAGAAGTTGCCCCTAGCAATGATGGGAAGAGGGGCAATGCTTAAGATGGTGGTCATGCCTAGGCTTTTACATTATTTTAGTAATATCCCATACATGATACCTAAAAAGTTTTTGTTAAACTGAATAGTATGTGTAGGGACTTCCTGTGGCATGGCACCCGGAACAGAGTGGCGCTATGGAAGTTGCAGAACTTCTACGAAAAAGGGGGGATTAAGCTGCCTAATTTTGAGGTTTATTATGTAGCGAGTCAGCTACAATCTGTAGCCAAATGGCTCTCCGATGAAGCGACCCCTGAATTAAGGTTGTTGGGGCATGATTGGAGCCCGTTTTACTTAAAGGAAATGATCTGGCTGCCCGATTCAGAAATGATTGAACATCCTGGAATGTTGAGGCTTGGGTGGAAAATGTGGCATCGAGCATGCCAGATGATGGGGACCCTTTCCCGTGCTCCCCGCAGGTACCCCTGGTTGCTTTGGTGGGGGGAGATGGGCAGCTGAGGGCGATAATCAGGACCTACTGGGAACCGGTGGGGTTGGTTACGTTAGGGTATATCTGGCAAGAGGGGACCATTAGGGATTTCAAAGGACTTGAGGAAGAGGTGGGATTACATACGGGCCAATATGTAACATATCATAGAATGGTACAGAAAATTTGGAAAACGTGGCCTGAAACAGTGCTAGCAGAAGAGCCAGATGCTATTATAGGGGCTAAATATGACATATCGGAAGGTGGGCACGAGATCTCTAGATTGTATAAGATGATGATGACTAAGGTTGGAAAGGAGCTGACGCAACTGAGACTAGATTGGGAAGCGGAAGTAGGGGCCCCGGTCGAGGATGGGATGTGGGAACGCGCCCTGGGATACCACAAGAAGGTGTCAAGGAATGCTAGACTAAAGCAAATAGTATTTTTTTTTTTTTTAAGTTTTTATTAAATTTTACAAACAAACAAACAAACAATAAAAACCAAACAAATAGTGCATGTTCCAACAGATTCATTACACTTTCCTTAATTCCTAACCACTACTCCCTCTAACCCACCCCCCTTGCGAGTCTATTGCGTTAAACCTTCAGTTTCTGCATCCTGTGGTTCGGTCTCCTCCTCCACAGGCTTAGCCGGGTCGGCTAATGACCCAAACAGTTCGGCTATCAGTGATTTCCAGGCCATCAGGGACTCATTCTCCTGCTCCCCCCCCCATTGCTACACGCTTCTTGCCATGCCATGGTTTTGGCTTCTGCCCATTTTTGCAAGTCTTTCCACCACACCTCTATCTTCGGCGCATGGCATGACTTCCATCCCATGGCAATCCTTCTTTTTGCAAGCACATAAGCCAGGTCCCTCAGCTTGCTTACATGACTGAGCTTCTGTGGTCTGGGGAACCCCCCCAGTAGACAGGGCCACACCGTATCCACTACTATCTTGACCCCTCTTTCTTCTAGTTTCTCTTTCACTCCCCTCCAGAACCTCTATATGATCGGGCATGACCAGAACATATGCACCATGCCCGCGTTCTCTTCGTCACACTTGGGGCATGCTTGCCGTCCTGCATTTTCAAACCTCCATATCCTCCAAGGCGTCATATAAGCCCTGTGTGTTATGTACAGCTGTATCTGTTTCAGCCTCGCGTTTCTGGACACCTTGTCTAAAGCAAATACAGTTGTATGTAACGCATAGAGCATACATGACTCCTCTGAGAATTTCGAAGTTTGAAAATGCTGAGCGACAGGCGTGTCCCAAATGTGATAAGGAAAACGCTGACATGACACACATGTTTTGGTCATGCCCAGTAATTGAGCGTTTCTGGGGTGAAGTGGCACTAAAACTAGCAGACAAGGGGGTCACATTAATCATAAACACAGCGTGGGCCTACTTGCTAGGTGGGTTCCCCAGATCACTAAAACTGAAACATGTTGGGAAACTAAAAGACTTAGCATATGTGCTTGCGAAACGAAGGATAGCTATGGGATAGAAGTCATGTCACAAGCCACGGGTGGAGGTGTGGTGGAAGGAGCTGCAGAAATGGGCAGAGGCTGAAACGATGGTATGGTAAGAGTAGAGCAGCATAAGGGGGGAGGAAGGTTCCCTGACGGCATGGAAATTGTTGATAGCAGAACTGTTTGGAACAATATCGGATCCAACAGACTCAGAGGGAAGCGGGACACTGCTGCGCGCAGTAGATACTGCATACGAAGAACAAATAGACTCATAAGGGGGGTGCAAAGGGGGTAGCAGTGATCTTGATTAATGGGTGAATAATGGAACTGTTGTGAATTGCACTGCGTGTTTGGTTTGTTTTGTTGTTTGGTTTGAATAAAATCAATAAAAAAATTATTTAAAAAATAAAAACAGAATATTCCTTTTTCTCCCATGTCCACCGTTCCTCATCCCGAATTGACTTGATCCTAGCAAGCCCACAGCTCCTACAATTCACAGATCAAATGATAATTGGCACAAGGGCTCTGTCTGACCACTCCCCGATCCTCCTCACCGCAAGGGTCTTTGACCCGGATCCTCCCGAAAGGCGCCGATGGTCCCTATACGAGCCGATGTTACACGACATGGCGGTCCGAGGTGCTATATCCAAAGCGATCAAATGCTATTTCAAAGAGAACCCCCTGACCTCACCTCTACAGCTACGAGATGGGAGGCCATGAAGGCCGTAATCAGAGGAGAATTAATAGCCCAGGCAGCCGCATACAGGAAGAGGCGGGCCGCAAGGAGGGACCAGCTTGTAAAGGAGATGGCGGAGGCAGACTCGATCCTGAAGGGAAAATGGTCGCCGAAAGCGGTCAAACTGGTGAGGCTGGCCCGCACAAAACTGGAGGCTCATTACGCCGAGGACACGGCGCAGTCCCTGATTAGGACGAAACAGTGCAATTACGTAAACGGCAATAAAGCCAACCGGTACCTAGTGAGCATATTAGCCAGAACCCGCCGACAAAACCATATCATCGCCCTGAAACACCCAAAGGGCAGAATCCGATATGGAGAAGAAGCTAAACTCCAAATAGCAGCAGCCCATCTAGCCAGCGCTCTGTCCTCTGCCCCCCACCCACCGGCTCTCCAGGAACAATTTATAGCAGACGCCAATCTGCCGCGGCTCTCCGAAACAGTCAGCACTGCCCTTGAGGCCCCAATCACAGCCGAAGAAGTAGAAGAAACCCTCAAATCCCTGAGTCCCTGGGCCCCAGGGCCAGACGTACTGCCGCCTAAGTTCTACAAACTTTTTCGCCCCTTGCTTCTAAATCCACTGATAGAGCTTTTCAACTGCTTCCGAGACACAGGTTCCATAGCCCCATCCATGCAAGAATCCACCACAATCATGCTCCTGAAGCCAGGCAAAGATCCAATGGAATGATCATCGTACAGGCCGATATCACTTTTCAATGTGGACGCAAACGCATATTCAAAGGTCCTGGCGAACAGGCTGGCCCAGGTCCTACCATCTATCATAGACCAAGACCAGGTGGGATTCATCAGAGGCAGGAGCACTGCGGACAACATTCGTCGAGCACTTAACCTCATCAATGTGGCGACCCAAGACCAACAGGGACTGGCAGTCCTGACCCTGGGTGCCACCTAAGCCTTTGACAGGGTTGACTGGAACTTTATGCGGCTCACATTGGAGGCGTTCCGATTTGGTCCCCTATTTCAAAGGAGGCTGCTAGCAAACTACAAAGCCCCGAAAACATCATTACTGGCTTAACCAAAAAACCTCCACCCTGATCCCTCTCTCCTGTGGAACAAGACAGGGCTGCCTGCTTTCCCCACTGATATTTGCTCTGGTCATGGAACCTTTCAGCCAAAGGACACAAGCCAATGACAAAATCTCTGGGCTGGACATAAACGGGGAGCAGTTCAAAATATCACTGTATGCCGACAACGTGATGCTGTCCATCACCAACTGCCAGACCTCGCTGCCCGCCGTTCTTGCCGAATTGGAGGTGTTCGAACAAGTAGCGGGATTCCAGGTGAACTACTCCAAGTCAGAAGCACTGAGCATCAACCTGGATGGCCCACTCATAACCACCATTCAGACGCTCTGCCCATTGAGATGGAACTCTGACTCTTCGGACTACCTGGGGATATGCCTCACAGCAGACCCCAAAAAACTCTATGCAGCCAATTATCCTCCCCTATTCAAGGAGTTGGAGAACGATCTGCAACGCTGGGACAGCCAGGAAATCTCCTTGTTGGGGCGAGTCACAGCATGCAAAATGAACTTACTCCCCAGATTGCTGTACCTATGCTCTGCGTTCCTGTTTCCCCCACCGAAACAGGCCCTGGAGCAACTACAGAAGAAGCTCACGAAATTCGTTTGGAAAGGACGTAGAGCCAGAATACCAATAAAAGTCATGACCGGGGCAGCTAAATGGGGTGGCCTAGGTCTACCCAACCTCACAAATTATTTCCTGGCAACTCAACTGGCCAGCACCTCCGCCTGGGCGGAACAGGAGTCTCCCCCGAGATGGGCCCGGATTGAACACGCTAAGTCCCAGCCGCAGCTACACTCCCTACTGCACATCCCGGGGGCCCTCCGGAACTGCGGACCACAAATGCTCCTAACCACCAAGGCGACCCTAGAGGCATGGGCTTGGGCCAGTCGAAGGAAAAAGCTGCCCAAAGGTTTGGGCCCACTCTCCCCAATCATCTGGAACCCAGACTTCTCCCCAGGTATGGAGGCGACGAACTTCAACCGATGGACCGCAGGAGGCCTTCAATCCCTCTCGCAACTCTACGAGGACAGCTCTCCGCTCAGCTTCAAAGAATGCAAAAGTCGCCTACAGTTATCGGAGAAGGAAAGGTTTACATATGCCCAACTATGCCACTGGATCTCGCAACCAGCGGTCCGCCAAGGGGCGACCCGAGACCTGCACCCCCTTGAAAAGCACTGGAGGAAAGCCCACAACACGGGCGGATCAATAAGCTGTACCGTCTCCTTCAAGAAGACATATTACAGGTCAGACCCCCATACATGGCCGGATGGGAGACAGACCTGGGACACCCCATCGAGGACCAGACATGGTTGGAGATATGGACCAGGATCAACTCGGCCTCCAGATGTGTCACAAATAAAGAATGTGCCCTTGAGCTGGTACCTCTCCCCGACCCGCTTACACCATTGCAACCCATCCATAGACCCGAGCTGCTGAAGACGCTTTGGGGAACGGGGTTCCTTTTTCCATATGTGGTGGGGTTGCCCGACGGTGCAGTCCTTCTGGAGGGAGATTATACAATCCATTGAAGACATCACACAACGTAAGCTGCCATGGATCCAGAGGTGATCCTCCTGGGGGTGGCGAATCCGGACTCCTACCCTAAAATAGGACACACTGCTAAATTGCTGATGCAGCTACTGTTGGCAGCCAAGATTACAGTAGCACGTAAATGGAAAACACAAGAAGGCCCCATACTGCCCCTCTGGTGGATAAAAGTCTGGGAAATACTACTGGCCGAGAAGGTCACAGATTCACTGACTGTTGGGCTCCAGTGTTGGAGTATCGTAGCAGATTCCCAGCATTGACTTTCCAGCCACGCCTGGTGACAAACTTTTTGGGACCCCAGAACCCTGACAGATCTCCAGTCCGTCAGAGGGTAGAGTAGGTCCCAGACATGGCCTGCACCCCATCCCCTCATTTCAGGGTACCAGGAGCGTACTCGCCAAGGTATGTGACCTATGAGGAGCAAATGAATCAACAAAGAGCTGCACTGGGACTCTGTCCAGTATACATCAGAAGATCCATACCTGTTGAAGTGCCCATAACCAGACAACCCTGGGCAGCACAGTACCCTAACAGACAGCCGTACCATCCACTGTTAAGAAACAAAGAGTACCTACAGACAGTCCATGAAGAGACCCAAAGAGCCATAATGGAAGGCCAGTGGAAATGACACAAGGGCCTGAACAGACTCGTAAATGAACAAAAGCAGCTATCGAAGACAAGCACGCCAGTGCGAGTAACTCCAAAAATAAATGTAATGGACACAGAGAACAGACAATGTTAAAACGTAAGGAAACGTTGCTACAAGACAAGATGGAAGCACCTGACCAGTTAAACGTGTGTAAATAGGCTTGGAACGCAAGAGGCTAAAGAAAACGATACTGCTTGCAATGTTTAGTAGAAGATTAGAGCAGCAAGCGCCAACTATATATCTACCTCAATAAGACACAGTATACAAGTGTGACTCCGTTTTGTAAAAGCAGAAATGGACCCAGGCTGCCAGAGGCCTGACAGGCCAAGTTTCATAATGCAGCCAGAGGCAGGAGAAGGAGCGGAATCAAAACTCAACAAAGAGCGGCTCATGCCTAGGAAATTGAGGTCATCCAGAGGAAGGGAGAAGAGCGTCACCTAACAAGACTCAAACTTCAGAGCATACCAGCCTGCCCCATGAAGGTCAAGATAAGGGGGGGCCCATGCAGATGGCAAGGCCGAAACAGAATTAAATACACTAAAAGCTGGAAACTGAAGCAGATTCATGGTGAACTAACACATGAACAGCCAGGCGCGAAGAGGTACCACCGCCTGATGACATCTAGGACCCGAGGATGCCATAACTTTTCCTGATAAGAGGCTACAGTTTCGAGGCCATACCCAGCCAACTAATTGACACATATCCCTAAGATACTGATTGATGGAAGGGAGGCAGGGTGAAACTTGGGACACCAGGCACCTGGGTGTCCATTCTGCATGCTGCTAATTAAAATGGGGATTTATGTCTAGGGGTTTAACCTGCCCAATCACAATGGACCAAGTTATCTAGGGTCCTATATATCGTAGAACCAATGAGACGTCGTACTTGTAATGACGTCTATCACGTGTGATTTGGTGGGATGGGCGTAGACGCCCACCCGATAAGAATTATCCAATCCGCATGCTCTATTATTATATACAGATATAGCATGTATACTTAA
Organism: Ambystoma mexicanum; assembly: GCF_040938575.1. Taxonomy (NCBI): domain Eukaryota; kingdom Metazoa; phylum Chordata; class Amphibia; order Caudata; family Ambystomatidae; genus Ambystoma; species Ambystoma mexicanum. Next base: position 578,577,406 of record NC_090927.1, on the reverse strand, counting down.
GTTACCTTTCCTAACCAATTATATTCCATGTCGAGTTTTTTAGAATTAGACGTCAATGATGACGAATATCGCCTATAAGAATTGCTGTTCAACTGAAGTTCGAGGAAGTCGGAGCGAGACAGGTGATCGTAACGATGCTGATTCCCAACTGCTTCCCTGTTTGATATACTTGTCATTAAACAGACTTCCCTTTGCCAAATTACTGAGTCCTCATTATTGAGTCGTGTTGGAGTAAGTGAATCCTGCACCCCCTTTCCTCACATGGTGCAGCTATCTTGTCTTACAAGTTCTAGCGGGTGAGCGCTGACCTATGGGCCCGTCAGTGAATTTCTCTCCTCTTGAACACTTGGTAGCGTGAGGATGGTTTCGGCCATTGATTATTGATTATGGATTATTGATTAATATAGTTATAAGACACCTATAGACCGACAGCGCGAAGTAACTCTGGGCCTTCGGCAATATCACGAGTCCTTTCGCCATTCCGGCTGAGTAGACTGAGGAGCTCCCCGTGGACAATGATAGTGTAAGTCCATAAAAAATCTGCAGTGGGTCTGAAGGAACCCGCCTTTCCAATCATAACCTTTCTCATTCCCATGGGCAGCCAATCGGATGAAAAAAAACTGTAAGAGGCTGAAGAAGAAGAGGCAGTGATACCGAAGCTCCAGAGAGGAACAGATGCGATCGGTAAGTGAAACAATAAACTTGTTGCTTTGGCAAATGTCTTGTAGGTATTAGAACAAGCAAGGGAAAGGTAACAGAGGGTGGCGGAGAAAAAATGTATAATATAGGGGGTAATGACTCGAGCATAAGAGATAAAGAGTGGATACCGGGGGGACACCCGAGAAAAAAACAAGGAGTACCAGGGGGGACACCTGAGATAAAAAACGAAGGATTACCAGGGGGGCACCTGAGATAAAAACAAAGGATTACCAGAGGGGCACCTGAGATAAAAACGTAAGGATTCACCTTGTTCCTGCGCTTTAATACAGAGGTCAGAAGAAACGTGAACTCATAGCCCATATAATAAGGGACAATTAGACTACGGTGACGTTTAAAGAGGCATCAAAGGAGTTTGTTTAAACTCCATGACGGGGTATTGATTAGAAGGCAGGTATATGTATGACCAGCTGGTGTCTGTCTTGTCTGTCAAGTGTCTGTCATATGTGTTATGTTGTATGTCAAATGTAATAGAACTGTATCGTTGATTGTCCGAAATGAAATTTGGTTTTACGCGATTCTGTAACTGAGAGGGAATCGCTAATGAATTGATGGTTTTGAGTTAATTGATAGTAAAAAAAAAAATTGGCGGGAAAACATTGGATTGGAGCTTGCATATCTGGTGCTCGCTCATGCTAGTAGAAGGATAACAAACTGTATAAATAGCGTTGGTAACAGAAGTGAAAGTGGAGGAGGTCACCCCACTTGCGCATCTGTGCATGCAACTACCTAAGCATGCTCCTAAACTAAAAACGTATAGCACAGAGTGGGTTAAGGGTACCGCCCACAAGATGTTTATGCCTTGGCCAAAGAATGGGTCCCTATCTAAAGCCATCTTACAGCACATGACGACTTATTTACATGCCACATATACAGGCAAGAAGCTAGAGAAACGTCTTGCTGTTCTAGAATTGTGGCAAATGTTTGAAGAGATGAAGGTGGAAGAACCACCCACAGACTGGACACTAAATGTATGTACGGAGGGGGGTGAGACGCCTACTGCGCCACCGGCCCCGCCTTAGCCAGTCATTGAAGGAAGCAAGACAGAGGGGCTTTACCCGCTAAGAGAACTTAAAGCAGCCACGGGGTATAGCAACCCCGCATATGAGTCGCCTACATACAGTAGTGACAACACTAAGGGAAGGGAACAGGAAAACAATATTGCCTCCGCGGTCTCGAGGGACAAGGAGGGACGCGAAGATGAAGGAAAAGATCGGGCACGGAGTTGTGCACCTCCTGATAAGGAAAGAGAGGGAAATAAACAAAAGGGAAATGACGGCCCCAGTTCTCGGGATTCCTAATTATGCAGAGGAATTCTACCTGTTCTCACATACCGATGGCAATTTTATGACGGCAGTACTCGCTCAGCGAACCTCACTGGGGTACAAGCCCCTACCGTATTACAGCGGGAGTTTGGACCCGGCCATGAAAGGCCACTTCCCATGCGGACAAAATCTAGCTGCTGCCGCGTTCGCCATTGAAAAGGCGTCATCCATTGTGATGGGGTGCTCCATGACATTGTACGTCGAGCACTCGTTATTCACCATATTAGAAAAACCAAAGGGCACGGTGACATCTCAGAGGGCATCCACCTATGAAGTGATTATCTCTAACCCATCGATCAAAATAGTGCGATGTAAAACTGTGAACCCAGCCACATTCAGAGCTGAGCCAGTCACAGAGGGAGAACCTGTACATCTGTCGTGATCTGGGCAAAATCTTCCTCGGGGCCAGCCCTTTGAGAGCAAAAAATACCCAATTCAGCCCAAAATACAGGTTCTATTGTGCTGAGCAGTGATCTCATGCTAGTGACAAATGACACCTTCAAATAAGTTTTAGCATATTTATTCTAAGCAGTGAATTTCATATACATTTGGGATTCAAGTTAGAGAATATTACAAAGCATAAAACTTAGAGAAATGCAAAATATAGTGAAACATGGAACTTAGATAAACATAGAGAAACATAGAGAAATATAGAGAAACATAGAGAAACACAGTCTTACGTCCCTTTAATCAGCACTGGGAGACCCTGGCCCTCATAAGCTAGCTGTAAACAAGCCCCGCTCAGAGAACAGTGCTGCAGGACGCCGTCAGAGCCAATTCCGGGCACTTGACCTTGCACGAACCAAGTCCACAGGACGATCTCCCCCCGAGTCATGGGAGCATATATATTTTATAATCTCGTGCTGCCCGTCCATGACGCACAGTTCCAGAACTTTCCCTGTGCAAAATATAGGCTGGCTCATGGAAAAAACCCAACTCTGTTAATTTCCACTGCTCCGTCTGAGCCCCACCCTGGCTCCCATCTGCGAAAGCTCAGGAATGTCTTATCAGTGCCTTCCCAGAGAAAAGGAAGATTAGCTTGGGGCCAGGGCTACCGTTAGTGAGGCTGAATATTCTAAGGGAAGCAGGGATGTATTAACCCCATCTGCAAGCTCTAAAAGGCATGCACTCATAGCTTAGTGTTTATAGCGCTTAAGACTGGCTATTTAAGCGCTATATAGGTGCCATAATGTTCCAAACACTCCAAAAATACCTATTAGCTACAGAGCTAGGGCCCTCTCCCTGCCTGTCTATCAACAATGCATAATGTGACCTATCACTCATACTAGGCCTGCATATTCCTTGTAGCTCACTACTGCATAATGGAAGTGCTACAACAGACTACTGTCAGCATTTTTAGCACATACTTTGATTACACTATTGGCTTTCAGCGGCTAATGCTGTCATCTAAAGCCCTGATTGGCAAGGTTGCAATTTCGTGTATCACTACATTCCACCCCTATTCAACGTGTGTGCGACAAATGCTGACTAATACCTATCAATATAGTATTTAGTGCAGTGATAAAGACCTTGGGGCTTTGCAAGAGGTTTAAGCAAACTACCTTCTAGCGGTTAGTTAGCGTGGCATAAGGTAAAACACTACCTAAACAAAATGTACACAAAGTGAACAGTGACATATACCCTTGCTAAAAACTGGCCTACACAAAAATACCTACACAAAGTGAACATGGACATTTACTCTAGCCAAAACCTGGCCTACACAAAAATACCTAAATAATTATTGTATAACTGATTGTCAGTTAAAAAGCAGCATGCAGTTAAAATGTCAAGGCAATCCAGTGTAGTCTAATCTACAATGCACTATTGCATTTATGTATGGTTACCAATTCTAAAGCCTTTCACTCTAAGGGCCTACCCTCCCCCTGATCCCAGGGCATTCAAACGTGACTATGGGCTGTGTGACTAGACACTTCCCCCATGTATGTGGAACCCAACCAGAAACCATCTAATTTCGTGAACAAGGTGAACCCATGGGCACCAGGTTGTCTAAATAAAAACAATTCTACTAATTTACATCAAGCATGGCATGTGTTATTCATGCAATCAAAAGCAAGCATTTTGATCCATATGTATGCCGGTAACTGTAGCTCTGCGTGCCAGTGTGTGGAGGATGGTCGCCCCCACTCAGTAAAAAGCCAACACCTGCTGATTAAACAATGTTTGCCATACAATGCATCGTGTGTATTTAGCAGTCTTGTTGACCTGCCCTATGGCAGAAAAAATGTCTTCATACCTAAAATTCTGCCATCTTCAGTGGTTGCCAATACTTGTAGCAGTGTTGGGCGGTATCAATGAACCCCACTAGGCTAGAAGTTCTATAGCAGAGCTGGCATCAGAACCCATAGTGGCTAGCTTATTGTGCACAGTTTCTATGTCACAAGCATATAAAGCTCCTGCAATTAATTAATCTAGCTCCCTAGCTACGCGCACTCTAGTGATGGGCCATAGAAATGGACTCCATTTGTAGCAGCTTGGTAGTACTAAGGAAACATTGCCTCATGATAAATCTATGTCTAAGTGTATCACTGTAATTATGGAGGTGTGCATTACCAGCCTACAATTTACATGTTGCTTACTACTGGAAAATCTAACACGTTCACAGTGTCTACCTATTGTGACTTGGAGAATACCCTTCTTCAAGTGGGATATCTACCATATACAATATTAGTTTTAGCCACAAACACCATACTACCCTCCGGCGGTGGCTGTTTCATCACACCATTGTGTAAAATGCATTTAGTCAAGTTATAGTCCATAAAATCTTGGCGAGAGCACTCGCTGCAGTTCTTGGTCAGAAAAACATCACATTAAACAAATTTAAACAAATCGTTGTATCCATTCACTGAAACATTTGGGCCTATGACTTCATAGACACCAGTCATATGAGTCAGTGACAAAAGATGTCTGACAATGTGCCAGGCCAGTTCGCTAGCAATTCCATGTGGATACTCATTTTTAGCGCTTTTCCAAAGAATTATTCCAAATGTCTACAATCAAAAGATGACTCTTTGCATTAGTGTGCTGGAGACAGCTGTCCCCACAAAAACATGAAACTGGTTGGTTTAACAAAAACCGTGTCACACTATGTGTCATAAAATCAAACATCAAGTCAGTCATGGTTTCATTTACCTGCCTTAAGCTGGCTGTAAAAGTATCCAGTGTTTCAAAGGTTACCATCTCAAATTAGAGCTCACACACTTGGCAGCATTACTTCAAATTAAGAATCTTAACCTACGCACAGGTGACTTTGATGTGCGCACTCATCTTATCTCAAAATAAATTACGCTCCTACTTGCATGATTCTGCTGCTCCAACAATTCATAAATCATTTTCCTGCCTACGTGCAACGTAGAAGTTTTTTTTTTTTTTTCAAAAAGCAAAACATCTCTGGTTAAAGCAATTCAGTTGGAAGAGCAAAACCATTTCGTTTTTTCAGATTCATCTCAAAAAGTGCATTTAAAAAACATTTTTCAATGTGTTAACATTGTGGTGCATGATCTTACAGTCCACAACTCATTGTCCATAGTCCTTTAAACAAGAAAGGCAAGACATGTCAATTAAGTTATTTCCAGCAACTGAATCATTTGAATGTGTAGCATCAAATATTTGATAATTAGCCAAGTCTGCACCGTGCCAGTTCAGCAAAAGTTATTACTCTGTTGGGCACCTTTCGCAGGTTGCAGAACAAATAGCAGCATTGAGTGCGGTGCAGGACACGTTTAAAGTTGACTCGCATATTCTCTGAGATCAGTGTCACCCACAAACTGCACACATTTACGCCAATAAGGACACGCTATTGTCTTGCTTTTTTGCCTAGGCAAAATACAAACAGAAATGTTAGGATTTCATCAAAACTTCAATATCATTATTCTTCAATATCGGCGTTATCCACCCCTTCCCATAACACCACCCCCCTCTTCAGAAAGTCTCATCAGGTAACTACACACTTTATCATTGCTACTGCAATTATTTATCACCCTTCTGCATATTTCTGGGGGCTTATTTGCACTCAACCATACGGGGTGTAACTGCCTAATCACAAACTCATTTGTGCAATGCGATCATAGTTGGTCAATGGTACCTCAGACTGATCTGTGATTTTTACAAAAGCCATATAATAAGTACCCAGGTCGCACTTCTCAATGGATCAATGCTTTTCTTTGTCACCAAAGCGATCACGACTGCCAGGCGCCAACTTGCTTCCAGTGTCTCATGATCTTGATTTAGTTTGCCCTGCTGGCATCACTCCATATTTCAAAGGTAAAGTCTTTCAGTCCAATACCGCCTGCAGTTGCACAAGCAGCTTTGTTTATTTTTCTCCATACAGCTAGTGTCTTTCAAGCCTCTGGTTTTTCACTTGTCATTTTCTCAAAGGGTGTTTGCTGTTTCTTGGACCACCCCTTTGAGCGCAATAGTCTAAGTCAGTTTCTTTTGTTGCTTCAACAAATCATTCATTCTTGCACTAAGCCGTGAGGCTTCTGGATCATGGCTAATGTGCAGTGTTCATGTTGTATTCCAAAGCCCTGCTCTGCATGTTGTCTCTTGCAAAACGGCTAAGCACTTTTGTCAGTTTTGCTTCCATCTGGAATGCCATAATGTCTTTGTCAGTTACTCCAGCGCCTGGCAATGTAGCTTGCAGTTTGCCAGCTGTGTATTCTCTCTTCTCAAAGCGCCTAGAGGTTTCTTCTCCAGTGCACAGCGCTTTACTTCAGTTCACATCACATGGAGCATGGGAATGCAGCTTGCACAGTAATGTCTGTTGGAATGGGCAGTTGTCTTTTCTTAGCCCATTCACAGATGCACAGGTTCCCCAAATGTTCAGATGTGATGTGCCCATCTGCCATCCTGCATGCAGCCTTTGTTTTCCTACCAGTGTTACTGGGCAAATTCTTTACTTCTGATCAGTTCTGTTATTGCATGCCATTAGAAAGTCTCTTTTCTGCCTTTGCACCCCCTTCCTCAGTTTTCTGCTCACTGACGGTCTTTTCACAGGGGAAGGAATGCAGGAATGTCATTGTTTATCTTTCGTGTGCACCTGGCAGCGCCATGAGCATGAAGCAAGCTTATCTCTTTGCTCTATAACTCTTAAACTGTGGCGGCTTCAATGGAAAGGCACTCGTTTCAGACAGTTCATACAGATTAACTCTTTCTTGCACTGCTCTTGTCCAGCAACTCAGAAAAGCTCCCATATCTGAAGCATCATTTCACTAAACAGAAGTGCAGTATTCTGCTTTTGTCTGCCTTCCTTTCGCGCACCTCGCCCAAGACAGCTTCAAGGCACAAGCTCTGCACACACAGCAAGACTCTTATTTTCAAAAGAGGCACTTTTCTTGTCATCAGATTCTACTCCATGTAATTTTGCAAAATGTCAAAGCGTCTTTAGCCTGTTTTAAACTGATTAATGTCTCATTTAAAAGGCATACGTTTTTATTTCTCCTTCTTCCTCGTAACCTTGTAGTTTGGTTTCACGAGCTCAATCCAATGTAATGTGCGCCTTTTCAAGAGAATCCGCAACCCACTAAATCTTTGTGCTATCTTATCACACACAGATTTTTCATTCTGTTGTACCATTGCCAGAATATAACCACTTATTTCAGTGCATTTAAAAAATGCCATGTTTAGTGCAGCTCCCTGCACGGTTTTTTCCTGCAAGAACAACCCACACTCTGTATTGCTTGTGGGCTGTTAAATGTGTCAACAACATTTTTCACCATGTATCACAGTCAACAGGTCACTATTTCCAAATCATACATCACTTATAAGGCAACAGTACAAATCCATGGCATAACGTGGGAACAGTCAAAAATACTCCAGGGGCAATTTAGAGGCAATTTAGAAAAATATAAATTGTTTTTTCTCCCCCCAAACCATTGCAAACTGATTCTGCAATTTCAAATCAATACACAAAAATCGAAAATCCAAATAACATTCACTCACTTTCCTTTTTTAAGTGAGTCTCTCACCCATTATAAGCATGGCACAGCTTAAAATGCAATATAACCATTTTAGTGTGTTTCCTTAAAAACAGAATTCGCCACCACTAGCACATGGAATTTACAGTTGCCAAAAGAAAAAAAAAACAAACCCTTTAGGCTCTCAGCACAGATGTTACTCTTTCTCCTAAGCACGGCTCATTCCCCACGTTATTTTTCAGGAATGTCAACACTTCAAAAGCATACATCAAAAAAGCGAACCTTCGCCTCCGAACATTACAGCCCCCCACTCGCTAGCACACTGGGGCTGAGTCAATGGTTAGATTACTATTCACAATTTGCATGTCAAATCCTTGCAACTATTTTTCCCTGCCCTCATGACAGAATAGAGTTGAGAACTCCGTCTCACTTTGCATTTCAAATTACAACTTTAAACTGGGGAAACCGCATGATAAAATTCTTTTCTAATTGAGCATACATCTTTCTTGACCATTCATCGGAGCGCTTTAAACAAAGCCATTTCCTGCTTGTTTATCGCCTTGTACTCCCTTGGCTCCATTCCCAAGCAATAAGTCAGTCACGACTGATTTACTGAAGGGAGTCTTAACCACACAAGCTATCGGCCACGGCAAGCCGACACAACGCTGCTGTCTTTTGAAGTCTCAGAGCTGCAGTGAGACCCCCAAGGAAATGCGACAGCCTGCTCCCCACTCTACACTGTGTTCTCTCACACAATTTGTCATTTCACAGCACGGCACTGCTCTGCACAAATCCCACAAAGCTGCCACCAAATGTCTTGATCTGGGCAAAATCTTCCTCGGGGCCAGCCCTTTGAGAGCAAAAAATACCCAATTCAGCCCAAAATACAGGTTCTATTGTGCTGAGCAGTGATCTCATGCTAGTGACAAATGACACCTTCAAATAAGTTTTAGCATATTTATTCTAAGCAGTGAATTTCATATACATTTGGGATTCAAGTTAGAGAATATTACAAAGCATAAAACTTAGAGAAATGCAAAATATAGTGAAACATGGAACTTAGATAAACATAGAGAAACATAGAGAAATATAGAGAAACATAGAGAAACACAGTCTTACGTCCCTTTAATCAGCACTGGGAGACCCTGGCCCTCATAAGCTAGCTGTAAACAAGCCCCGCTCAGAGAACAGTGCTGCAGGACGCCGTCAGAGCCAATTCCGGGCACTTGACCTTGCACGAACCAAGTCCACAGGACGATCTCCCCCCGAGTCATGGGAGCATGGATATTTTATAATCTCGTGCTGCCCGTCCATGACGCACAGTTCCAGAACTTTCCCTGTGCAAAATATAGGCTGGCTCATGGAAAAAACCCAACTCTGTTAATTTCCACTCCTCCGTCTGAGCCCCACCCTGGCTCCCATCTGCGAAAGCTCAGGAATGTCTTATCAGTGCCTTCCCAGAGAAAAGGAAGATTAGCTTGGGGCCAGGGCTACCGTTAGTGAGGCTGAATATTCTAAGGGAAGCAGGGATGTATTAACCCCGTCTGCAAGCTCTAAAAGGCATGCACTCATAGCTTAGTGTTTATAGCGCTTAAGACTGGCTATCTAAGCGCTATATAGGTGCCATAATGTTCCAAACACTCCAAAAATACCTATTAGCTACAGAGCTAGGGCCCTCTCACTGCCTGTCTATCAACAATGCATAATGTGACCTATCACTCATACTAGGCCTGCATATTCCTTGTAGCTCACTACTGCATAATGGAAGTGCTACAACAGACTACTGTCAGCATTTTTAGCACATACTTTGAATACACTATTGGCTTTCAGCGGCTAATGCTGTCATCTAAAGCCCTGATTGGCAAGGTTGCAATTTCGTGTATCACTACAACATCACTGTGCGAATTATGAGGAATTCTATGATGAAATCCCCAGGGTAAAGGAAAATGCCCTGGCAGGTGGCGAAATCGTGTTAATTGACGGTTCTTCGAGAATAGATCAAGAAGACGGACAAAGATATACAGGCGTGGCCGTGGTAAAACACCTAGCGAACGAAGAGTTCCAAGTACTCGTCAGTGCGCTAATACCCTCTCACTATTCTGCGCAAGCTGCAGAACTATTGGCGCTGATACTCGCCATTGAGAATCATGCAGACCAGGAAGTAACTCTGTACAGTGACTCCGCCTATGTGACGTCCATAGTACATGCAGGTCTAGCGTGCTGGAAAAGGAGGGGCTACCTCCGAGCGGACGGCAAGCCAGTGCAACACGCAGCCTTATTGGACAGGTTGATAAAAGCACTACAGCTCCCAGTGGGCATAGCGGTCGTGAAATACGCCGCCCATACCAAGGGGACAGATTTTGTGTCACGTGGAAACCATGAAGCGGACACGGAAGCCAAGCGCATGGCATCCAAAAATGAAACAATCATGGACGTGGAGGTGGCACGTACCCATGAGAGGATGATGGTAGCACGAGCCACACCTGAGGCCTATAGTAACATGGGGCAGACTCAGCTAATGGAACTCCAAGGGGAGGCACCTCAGGAGGAGAAAAATTTGTGGAAGCATCAAGGGTGTTCCTTAAACCCCTCTGATGGGTTGTGGAGGCAAGACAGCACTGGTAAACCAGTAATACCTGTCACCCTACTGAAGGTAGTATTGGAACAACTACACTACCCTATACACATGTCTAAAGAAAATATTGCTGCAACGCTCGCAGAAGACTGGTTTACACCGAATTTAGCGGTGCATGTTGCGTTCTTCATGGTGAACTGCATAATCTGCCAGCAATTCACCACTGGGCTCATATTAAAAGTAATGAGAGGAGTTATCCCCCGGCCAAACGGCCCATTCCAGCACTTGCATATCGACTACGTCGACATGATTCAAGTGTGCAATGGGTACAGGTATTTAATTGTGGTGGTGTGTCCATTCTCTAGATGGATAGAAGCAGGTCCCTATACACACTCAGACGCTACCTGTGCTGCCAAATTTCTAGTGAGGGAAGTGTTCCCTAGATGGGGGGTGTGCGAGGTAATGAGATCAGACAACGTGTCTCACTTTGTTAGTGCAGTTTTCAAACAGATCAGCCTGTGGCTTGGTATAAAGCACAAGTTCTCATCGGCATATCACCCGGAGAGGAATGGGATATGTGAGCGGCTCAACAGCCTGTTAAAGGAGAGGATAGCCAAGTTGAAGCTCACATTAAAAAAGTGATGGTTGCACTGTCTACCACTGGCATTGTATGCACTTCGGAACCGATCAGGCTCCGACCATCATCTCACGCTGCAAGAGATAGTCACAGGCAGAAAGATGAGTACCCCTCTTGCCCCCCGAGATAGAGCTAGATGTGATGCCCAGCCGACTAAGGAGGTCTTGGGGACAGAGATGCAGGATTACCTGAACTGTATGACATCCAGCATCTCTGTCATTACAGGCCAGCTGCAACGACGAAGAAAAGGGTGCAGCGCAGCACAAAATACAACAGGAAGTGCTCAAACAGACTCTGCGCAAGGTCTATGTGCGCCACCTGTCTTCCCTGGTGACGCTGTTCTCATAAGGAACTTTACAAGGAAGAAGTGGGATGAGCCACGATTCAATGGCCCTTTCATCGTAGAGGACTGCACCCCTTCAGCCGTCAAAGTCCAGGGCAGAAGGGCATGGCTCTTCCTGAATGACATTAAACTTTATATAGGAGAGAGCCCCCAAGCTACATCTAACCACGAAGAAACCACAGACAACGGGGAAGAACCTCAGCACATGCAGACAAGATCCATGACGAGGAAGAAGGATGCATGAGCAGCAAAATAAAGGCAAAAAGAACTCAGTTTTAAATTGTGGCTTGTAAACAAGACATTTTCGCAAACCAGTGAAAGATAATAAAGGACATAAAACGAACACTCTGTGCATCTTAGTTGCAGGCTAAAGAGAAGCACATCCAAAGCCACAACAACATTGATAAAACAAACTTTTGAAAGCACGTCATGCCCAAGTAGTACAAAGAATCAAGACTCTGATAGACTGCAAATAAAATATTTTCTGAGAGTGTAACACAGTATCCTGAAGCAACCACTGTCAAGACTTTGTTCACAGAATTCATGGTATCTCCTAGCAGAAGCCTCAAGTGGGATGTACTTGTGTATTTTCAATTGGTGGTGCCGTCATATCCGTTACTCATAGGGAGAGAGACCAGTGTCACAGACTTTATTCAAGATCCTGCAAACAAGAAGGTAATTTGGCAACTGCTGACTGTCATCACGGAAGCCTTCGCCGAGCTACCCGAGCACAGCAAAGAGGACACAAATGCTTCCACCGCCAGTAGACATTGATGAACTCACATTCAATTTGTTCTTTCAAATAATCGAGAAATGCCCAGGACTTGGCGCGAGAACAACTGACACACGCACTTTCATCAGAGACCCAAGAATCCTAGCTCAGTTGAACCAGCTGTGGAATAAACTATATCACCTTGTGGTAGTCCACGCAACAGGAATGTGCAGAGACTGTGCAAATCAAAAGAAAAGCTAATGACCAGGACCCAGCCAAAACAGGACAAATGTCCCTATCACCCGAAGACACCCGGCTGGCGCACAACGTCCTGCTTAGACTAGTCGCAGACTATCCGGAAATGATGGGGAGGCCTGCAGATGTTGACGTCATCACCTTCCTTAGAGATCCGGCCAATGCCCCACACATGGGCACACTCCTCCACGGCATAATGCTCCAGGTGGAGCTATCCAACTTCCAGCGAGAGTACCTTAGGAGATTCCAGTATTCCAGTAAGTCTTTCGCTGTGGGACAGATCGAGGACAGAGACACAGTTCTTCAACCATTCAGCCGCAGGACAGATCGAGGAGAGCAAAGACAAGAACTACACCATCCTATTTTGTCTTTGTACTTTTCCTCTACTTTTCCTTATTTTTTATTTTTATTTTTATTTTTCATGTTCACTTTTATTTTTATTTTTATTTTTACATTTTATTTTTGTGTGATTTTTAGCAGTTCCATCTTTTCATTCCTTCGCATTGAACAAGTTCCAGCATGTCCTCAGAACCAAAGCAAATTCGAGGAGTTCACTTGGACTTCACCTACTATAGATATGCATAAAGAATGTGATGTACCAAAGTTGCTAGCCTAACCCTTTTCCATAGTCTAGCAAAAGGAACTGTACTGCATACCTAGAGATTACCGTCATCACCCGCAAGAGGGGGGACACCTTAAAAGCACTTGTCACTTTAGTAGTAATGAACTCTTGAGCTACGAGATCAGAGCAAGAAAAGGAATAAATAACTGACTATGAACTCATTCGAAATGGGGGCTCAGAGCAGTAACCTAGTTTTACCACCAGCAGAGGGAAGCCCCCACTTTACTGGAAGAAAATGCTGCAAATTGTCTTTCCGAACGATAATGTGAATATGTATAGTTATTATTGTTTTTCTGTCATTAACAATCAGAACTGCTTTCTTTACTGGTGCACGAAGTGTCCCAATCTCAGTACAACCACCAGATAGTGAACGTCTGGGGCCTACGAAAGCACCCAGACCCTATATAGTCATTCCAGTCCCAAGAAAACCTGATGATAAAATTAGCGAACTAAAATTAAATGTAATTAGCAGTGATTTAGACACATTTGAGGTAACAAATGAAGAGAAAAGCTGGAGACAGGGTCAGCACGGAATGGAAAACGCAGCACTGACCACTGCACGCACCCACACACAGAATACACACATGACAGACAAGGGCAAGTGTCTATGGCTACAGGGCCTCCAACGAAGGCAGCAGAGAAGAGGAGACTGCCTGCTGAACAATCAGTCCTAGAAAATAGCGAAAGCAACCAAGGAGAACCAAGTGAGAAGCCAATGAAAGAGGGCATAGTAAAACCCCTCAAAAGAACAGAAGTAGCCACAAAGGAACTCACAGAGAAAACACAAATGCTGATAGATTATTTGTTCCCATTTATAGTCAGAGCAAAGAAACTACAAAAGGAGCTGAAAAATAGAACTGCAGAGACTATAGCGACAAGCACACCAGCTCGAACACTGCTAACAGGCACCAGATCTACGACACAGCCACACGTTGAGGAGTTGGAGAGCCAATGGCGGGCAGAGAACCTCGATGAAAAATTACAAAAGGAAAGGAAGCGAAACAAAAAACCTTTTCCTCCCACAGCGATGCAGCCAAGGTACCCTGCTCCACTGAGACGCCCAGAGTGGAAAAGCAGCACAGACGCATTCGGAGACATAGGGCCTCATTACGAGTTAGGAGGTGAGGGATAAACGATGCCGGTAAAGGATTACCGGCATCGCTTACCGCTCCGGTCCATTACGATCCACCAACCCGCTATTAGTGGTACCGTAAATAACGGTGTCTCTATTAGCGCCATGGGCACGGGCACGTGACCTCACATTCCGGCAATAGCGGCGCGGCGTAAACAGGAGCTGAACACGAGTAATGCGGACATGCTAATAACGGCCTACAGAAGACAGAAAAGTACCTTACCGGCATGGAGCAAATACCGGCATCGCAGACCACCCGTAAACGGCCATGTGCAGTGTTCCCAAATGCCACAGGTGCACACAATCATCACAGGTGGAGGCAATATAGATTGGGCCAGCACAAAAGGAGCACACCCCACCCCTTTCTACACCCAGTCAGACACAAAAATGATTCCAATACTAGTAGCAATGCTGGGGCTGGAGGACATGATTGCAGTGGAACTCCAGCAACAACAACAACAACAGGCAGCACAGAGGAGACGCAGGAGGAGAAGGAGGGTGAGGCAGGCACAGCCTACACCACCATTGCAGGCAGTTGTACCACACGGGCAGCCCCCAATCCCTCGAATCAGAGCCAATCCATGGAGCCTAACCCCTGAGCAGATCCACACCCTGTACCGTCTGGACAGAGACACCATCAGCACCATTGTGGACATGATACATAACAACATTGCCAGCCTCATAGATATCTGTACCGCCACCCCCCCTCTACTGAAGGTAGTGTCTGTGCTCCACTTCCTGGCCACAGGCACCTACCAGCACACAGTAGGGCAGATGCATGGCATATCACAACCAATATTCTCACGGACACTGAACCAAGTGCTTGATGCCCTCCGGAAGCACACAGGCAACCACATTTTCCTACCACGAACAGCCCAGGAGATCTCCGACACCAAAGGTGGCTTCCATTCACTGGCCGGCATTCATGGTTGCATTGGCGCCATCGACTGCACCCATGTTGAATTGGTGACCATGGAGGCAGTGTACCGCAACCGTAAGTTATAACACTCCATCAACGTGCAAATGGTATGTGACTCAAACAAGATCATCACACATTATTGTGCCCGATTTCCCGGATCAACCCATGATTCAATGGTCATGCGGAACTCCACGATACCATGCTACATGGAGCGACACGCAGGGCACAGATCCTTGCTACTCGGTGAGTTGCATGTCAGGCTCATGGCAGCGCGATGTGGGTAGGTGATTGGGGGGTGAGATGCATACTTCACCTGACTGAGATGGGGGGATGCATACTTCACCTGGCTGAGATGGGGGGTGAGATGCATACTTCACCTGGCTGAGATGGGGGGTGAGATGCATACTTCACCTGGCTGAGATGGGGGGGGGTGAGGTGCATACTTCACCTGGCTGAGATGGGGGGGAGAGATGCATACTTCACCTGGCTGAGATGGGGGGGTGAGATGCATACTTCACCTGGCTGAGATGGGGGGGTGAGATGCATACTTCACCTGGCTGAGATGGGGGGTGAGATGCATACTTCACCTGACTGAGATGGGGAGGGAGGATGCATACTTCACCTAGCTGAGAGTACCTGAGAGGATGGACCATGATCATACCCCAAAGCAGGCCAGATCGGACCTGACACCTGACCCCAAAATGCAAGACGTAAGCTGCCCTACCCTGAAAATGATGCAGTGCTACAACCATTACATAGCCATCAACATCTACACTGCACATAATCAGACCGTAGCCCCCGCAACACAATGCAGCGACAAGTAATTAGTATGGCCAATGCACAGCACCAAATACCATCATCAAAAAGGACAGTTGTCCATTACTGTGTACAAAGGAGTCACATGAGGGCAAAATACATGAACACACCCCTACACCAACACAGAGGTCCACCAAAACAGCATGTCACCATCTGTCGTGCAGAGTGAGATCATCATGAGTCTGCCATCAACGGTGACAGGATGAAAGCATACAATTGACTACACATCACCCAGATCATGGGAACAACCAGCGTGGACTACCACAGTGCATGAGCACTCACAAGGAATGGGACACCCCTGCGCCCACTAGACGATGGCACGCACACTTGTCGATCAGATGAATTCACACATTGCAATCACATCATGTGGCTCTATTCATGCATGGATATGTGGGTGCAAACAGGAAATAAATGCATGCTATGGTGTCATTGATACAGGTCCCATATGATGTGATCCCTTACACATAATCATTGTTGCACACATGCAGGTGATGCAGGCTATCCCTTGAAGAGGTGGCTCCTTACCCCAGTCCGGAACCCGCAGAACAGGCATGAGGAGGACTACAATTGTGCGCATACACGTGCCCGTGTGGTGATTGAGCAGACATTTGGCCTTTTGAAGGCACAGTTTTGCTGCCTCAGCAGGTCTGGTGGGGCACTCCTGTACGGGCATGAGAAGGTGGGCAAGATCGTTATGGCATGTGTCATCCTACACAATATGTGCATCAGACGGAATGTGCCTCTGCCCCCTGATGCTGAACTGCAACCACCTGATGATGAGGATGAGGAGGGTGGAGATGGGGCTGCACTTCAGGGAGGCAGCGATGCACAGGAGGGACGTGCCGTGCGTCAGACTTTGATTAACCAATGTTTCTAGCACATGGATGTGGAGTGTGACATGGAGGTGGGACTCAGGGAACTGGGTGTGTCAGGGACATGGACACTGTAGACTGTTCACCAATAAAGCACACGCACACAATAAGCAATGTCCGCTCATGTGAATTCTGATTTCACAACAGGTGTATTGAAGAGATATAACATACTAAATGCACAAGCCCTCCACCCCACACACCCTATCCCCCCTCCGCCTCCCCCTCAACTCCCCCACACACACCCTATCCCCCTCCCCCTCCGCCCTCAACTCACCCACATACCCTCTCCCCCCTCCCGCTCCCCCTTCAACTCCCCCACTCACCCTCTCCTCCCTCCTCCTCCCCCTAAACTCCCGCACACACCCTTTCCCCTCCACCTCCCCCTCAACTCCCCCACATACCCTCTCCCCCTTCCCCCTCCCCCCTCAACTTCCCCACACATGGTGTGCACTTGCATGCACCATAAGTCTACATGAGTTTCGAATGGCTGGCTGCACCTACACCCCTTGTCCTTTTCCAGCATCAGGTGGACCCCTGTCCGACCTGCGCAGGTTCCGCCCAGACCTACGCAGGGGGCTGGTCTGAGTAGAGCTGGCATTTGAGGATGTGCCAGGTTGTTCTACCACCTGTGCGGGACAAAGTGCCTCCAATGCTGCCACCATTTGGGTGAGGACCTGCCTCACAGTGGCCAATTCGCTACATATGTCTTTGGAAGTGGACTCAAAGGCAGATTTGAGGGATGCTGCACATTCCCTGATTTCCTCCCTTGCCTGGCCACATTCGGTGATGTGCTGGGTCACCAGCCCTGTCAACTCCTCCTGGTGCTGTTGGATTGCCCTGTTCCCCTCTTGGCTGTTCCAGACACTGGTGGATGTAGAAGGTGCAAGCGACATGGTTGGTGCTTCATACATGCTCGGCGTGGGGCTGTAACTCCCTGGCCATGACTCCACAGCAGACAGCTCATGGCTGCTGTTATTGTGTATGCTGGGTGGGGAGAGGTAGGGTGACTGCAGGGGGCCTGTAGCGGTAGGTGTGCCAGGTGTCAGACTAAGTGCCTCATCATCTGACACAGCTGCTGTGGCAGCTGCCTCCCCGACAGTACTGCTGGCAGTGGATACAGTGCCTTCAGCCACTGGCTCCTGTGTGGTGGTGGCTGATGTGGGTGCTTTGGTGGTAGCCCTAATGCACATTGGTGCTGTAGTTTCTTGGGTTGTGTTGGGCTTGCGCGGTAGTCCAGGTTGCCCTCTTCCCCTTGATGTTGAGGGCCAGTTTGCTCCCTCCATGCCCCTGGACTTCTTGAGTGGTGTTGTAGCCTCCTCCCTGGGGTCCTGGTCATCGCTGTCTAATTGCGTGCCTGTGGGGGACCAAGAGAGGGAGGACATTAGTGATGGGTCTACATGCATCAGGCATGCATTGGGGTAGCTGCAGATATATGGAATGGCAGGTATTTGGCGTTGGAGTAGTGACATACGGGTTGCTTTCCTTTTGGTGGGTCATGCAGGGATGCACCTGGGCAGAAACATATTTGGGGTGCATCATGCATGTGGACGAGATGGTGCTGTGCACTGCCTGTAGGCAGTGTGGGGTACATGTGTCTGGTGGACCCTGCTTTGCATCATTACACTGTCAGTTCAGGGGGACATCATCATGTTTTTCATTACAGTGGTTTATTTGGGACACCTACCTGCATCAGCCGATGATGGGCTCCACGCTCCATATCCCCCACTCCCTTGATAGCCTCCATTCCTATGGTGCTTGCACAGGTCTCCTCCCAGCGGGTCATCTTTATGGGTGAGCCAGCTCCACCACCTGTTGCCATCCCCTGGTTACGGTTTGCAGAGATGATGTTGCAGACGCGTAACCACAGGTCATCCCAGCGCTTCCGGACATCTTTAACTGTGCGCAGGGTGGTGCCAACGGCACTCACTTTACGCGCCACCTCCGCCCAGATCTCTTTTTTTTTGCATCAGTGCAGGTCGCCGCATATCATTGGAGAAGACAACATCCCCATTTTCTGCCAATGTATCTGCAAACATGTTGAGCTCTTCTTCTGAGAAGCGTTCCTTGCGCAGACGCGCAGCACCTTTCTTAAGTGCCTTGGGCTATATGCTTCAGGTATATATTGGGAGAGGTGTGGTGGTGATGTGGGTCCTGAGTACAGAGGATGGCAATGGATTGTGTTTTTAAAGATGGCCGCCGTGCTCTTTCCCGTTCCTGTGCGGTGACCCTACTTCCGGTTCTGCCTATTAGCGGTTGCCGCTATTGCGGTGGCCATTAATAGCGGTCACCACTGATAGCGGTAATCACTAATGGCGGAGCCATGGATGGCGGTGGAGCTATCTGTGCTTCACGCGATGCCGGTAAGGCGATTTTTGGGTCTTCAGCGGCATGGCGATAAGATCGTTACCGGCATGGCGCAAAGCTTGTGCCTGCGTAGTCGTAATAGCCCTCTAATAGCGGCCTCGAAGCTACACGGACACAGTATTTGCTCCATGCCGGTAAGGTCTGGTACTTACCTCCAACCTTGTAATAAGGCCCATAGTCATAGCAAACTATAGAAAAACGCTGAGAATCAAGAGAAGCCCTCACGAAGATAACAATGAACTTAGCGATTACCTGGACAGCACAGCACATCTCGGAAACAACATATGGTACCAGCACATGAAAGAAGTAGGACGAAGGCAGTCAGAAGGAGAATGCTTCGTCTGTGCTCTTCTACAATACAGCATGGGAAAATGCAAGATCTTCGTGGCTGTAGAAATTGATGTACCCACAGCACACTGTATGTCACATGTAGCAATGTGCAACACCAGAGGAAAATTTATGGGAAGAGACGCCTCGTTGATATGGGCCAAATGAAAAGGATTACCCGGACGAAGATGGCTACGTTCAGGACATTAAAACAAGAAACAGGGCGCACACAAGGAATCACGTGATCAGGTACGAGAACCCTGGCGTCAAACGATCAGGGATAAGATGGGAAATAAACCCAAGACTGAACGTTCAAGGAAAAACTGCAGACGAAGCTCAAATCTGGAAGAACACAGGCCAAATGCAGATTTGGGGAACAGTGGTTTCCCCAGATGGATGGGAAGAAGGAGTAGTAATCTGCCGAGCTTGGATGGTCTTTGGAGCATGCCGAGAAGCAATAGAGAATTCGCAGAGGTTATGCAAACCTCTATGGCCAAAACTGGTGAAGCTGCTAACATGGGTCGAAGACAGGAGAGGACCCCTGCAGATAGTACCACTGGAAATCCCAAAACTATGCTTCAGAAGTAATGGCACGAGGAAAATGGTAGAGAATGGAAGCACATAGACAAGGACAACTTGAGGTGTAGGCTACCCTTGTTAACCGCAGGTGCAGGGAAATGGATATATGAAATGGAAAGGATGACACAGTGGGACAGAAATTAGCAGTGGGGGACCTAAAGGGGCTACTAGCGGCGATCCTCGGGGGAAGCAGCTGATGACATATGGAGATTGGCGGGGTACCCAGGAGTAACCACCGAGGACACAGAACACGATGGCACGCCATTTGCTAACTCTTGAGCGGCTATATGACAAGCTCTATGGACACAGTACCTGGACACGTCAGACATTAGTGCGATTATGCATGCAAAATGGGGGAAGACGAAGACCCCATACACTACATTCAGATGATTCAAGAGCATTGGCGCTTTGAAATACAAGAACTCGTGTGGCTAAACAGTAGCATTATTCTACCACATATTATGCGAGAACAGGCGCAAAGGCAACTCAAGAAATTGGTGGGGATGGAGGCAAAGCATTGGTCAGAAATACAGCTCACGATAGTACACTACTGCAGGTTAATGCAAGAGAATGTGAGGAAAAAGCATGAGCAAACAAAGCAGGAGGAGGCGAAGTTAGTGCAGAAGAAGCTGTCTAAATACACCATAGAAGGGGCAGTATTGACGAGCACGGGAGGACAAGGGGCACCAGAGATGCAGTAAACGAGCTGAAGGAAACAATATGCACAGCTCCAGTGTTAGGGATCCCAGACTATCAAAAGGAATTCTTTCTATTCTCTCAAAACAACAGAGTAGTGATGACTGAAGTACTGACACAGAAGACCAGCTTGGGGCACAAGCCACTAGCCTATTACAGTGGGAAATTAGACCCAGTAATGAGAGGACACTATCCATGCAAACAAGCATTGGCTGCAGCCGCATTCGCAGTGGACAAATCAGCGAGTATTACCATGGGATGCAGCACCACTCTCTACGTGGCGCATGCTCTCTTAACGATACTGGAAAGACGAAGAGTACACTGACAACACAGAGGTCCTCGGGGTGCAAGGTGTTATTATCCAACCCAGCTCTCAAGATAGTGAGAGGAAGACTTGTCAACCCAGCATCCTTTCTCGCTGTCGTTCTACAGAAAGGTGACTATGCACACGACTGCACAGCATACCTAGAAGCATTCAGTTACACTCGCAAAGTACAGGAGGACACATTTGAGGGCGCAGATGTGCTCTATATTCATGGGTCTTCAACAATTGATCAAACGACTGGGGAAAGACATACTGGGACAGAAGTCGTGAGACAGAGAGGACGGGATAAGCAAGGTAGTGAATAGCGCATGCCTGCCATCACATTACTCAGCACAAGCAGCAGAATTAGTAGCCTTAATATTGGCATTGGAGCGCAGCAGGGAGATCTGAAAATTTACATGGATTCAGCCTACGTGACATCCACAGTGCATTCTGGGCTGTCACGGTGGATGAGGAGGGACTTCAGACATGCTGATGGGTCACCGGTGCAGCATACACTCCTATTGGACAGATTGGTAGAGGTCATGGATCTCCCAGAGCGAATAGCAACTATGAAATGCCAAGCACACACAAAAAGGGAGGATCCTATCTCTAGGGGTAACGAGGCAGCAGACATGGAGGCAAAACGCACCGCCTACTTTGGGGGGCATTTTAGAAGGGGAGGCTTCGTCCATTGTGTGCGAATATGCAAGAACTATGATACTAAAAGAGGGGTATAACATATTACCAGCGACACAGATTATGGAGCTGCAGGGAGCTGCACCCAGGGTGGAAAAGGAACTATGGCTAAGGAGGGGGTGTACAGTCTCTCCAACAGATGCCCTATGATATATGATATATGGCATTTGTAACATGCCTATACACAAGTGTTTCAAGGCGCGACGAGGCAAGGAAGGGGGAACAGACGGAGGACAGAGACAACAATCTTACTAGGCCAAGTGACATTGAGTCACTTGGCCTAGTGCAGGGGAGGGAACAGGGGAGGGGAGTGAACAGGGGAGGGGAAAAGTGCCAGTGCAAAGGGGATGGGGGAGGGGTGCAGTGCTGTACATGGGATCAAAACAATAACAAGAAGTGTGGCCGGCAAGTGGCAGGTGCAAGGGTAACTGCAGACAGCAGGTGTCCAAAAGTGCAGGTAGGGGGACTGTAGGGTTACAGATACTGTCATGATGCCTACCCCCGGAGCACCAGGCCAGGCCCAGCACCCCCGGAAGCAGGCATCATGCCCTCGGGTAAAAGCCCAGCGGCCCCTTATAGGGGCTCTTTGGACTCAGTCCTGGCGCCTTTGGCGCCAGGCTCATGTTGGACATCAATCCTGGCGCCATAGGCGCCAGGCTCATAAATGGAGGTGTTTTGTGCACTTACCTGATGCAGACCATGCTGCACGCTTCAGGCCTCACTGAGACCTGAAAGGGACTATTTTTTCATAGGGACTATTTTTTCACTCGGGCGTGGCCAGGGAAGGATACATACCTAGTTGGGGAAGAATACATACCTGGGACTTCTTTGGGGGCTATTTAAGCCACGCCCAGACAGCAGCTCATGCTTCGCGTTGTTCTGCTTCCTGCAGCTTAACGCTCACCGTGTCTGCTCCTGCTCCTGGACTCCAGCCACGCCCGCCTCGAACCTGGAAGACCTGCAAGGAAGGAAGAGAAGAGAAAGGTGAAAACCAAGGACTATTTCAAACTTCTTACCTGCATCCGGAATCTTCTCGCCAGCATCCCTGAAGAAAGACTTCCATTTAAAAGCATCGCGTTGCTCGCTGCAGCGCCACGCTTCACTCACCTGTCCTCGCGACATCTCCCGGCTCCATCGCGGCTGTCAGCATCGGACGCCACATCTCTGCACCTAGGGGAGAGAGGAAGAAACAAAAGGTGAGCAGAAGGAACACAGAAGGAAAGCCTGATTAACAGCCATAATACTTACCGGCTTTTCTTCCACATTTCGGGTCAGCGCCGCCCCGTTGGCAGGTACCGTACCCCGGCCCCTATGGGGAAAGGACAAGAGACATTTCTGGGGAATGATAAGGACATTTAGAGGGATCGCCCTCATCACTACTCACCTCGGCAGTTTAACCCCTCGACGCATCGCCTTCATTCTGCACCTGAAATAAAGGACAGATCACAGGTTAGAAAGACAACATAAAGGAGGCCTCACTTGAACTTTGAACTTTCATACTTACGGCGCATCGCTCAGGAAAGTCAAGTGGATTTTGCCAGCGCCATTCTGAAAACCAGTGAAGTAACTGGACGAACGCGCGCCCCTGCACCAGAAGCAGGATGGAGAGTTCATCCTTCCAAACCATAAGGTGAGCTTAAACCGGGGTCTGGAGGAAGTTAGAGAGGAACGAAGGGGGAAAGGGGGGAGCTAGCACACTATTCTGCAGACCGTTAATCCCCTTTCTCTTCTGCAGAAGGATATTCCTACGGGCCAGGCAAGCACGATTTGGAGGCCCTGTCCAATCGGTGTTCCGGGTCCTGTGCATCACGCTAGAAGAGGCCACAGCAATCCAGACTAGACCAGCGCCCCCGTGGGAACCAGGTGAGCATTACAGATACAGACCCAAGTGCAAGGGTTGCCAGGAGGCAGTGCGAGTGGGGGTGCAGGGACCTGGGCCTGAAATCAGAGGGTAGCCAGGTGACCAGTGCAATATCAGACAGGAAATCAGGAGGGGAGAGGAAGAGAGAAGGCAGAAGCAAAGAGGAAGGTCTTGAAGTGCTTCCGGAACCAGAATATGGTTCTCCTCAAGTTTCAGAGAGGCAGGGAGGCTGTTCCAGAGGGAAGCCCCAGCCGGAGAAAGAGATCTACCACCAACTTGTTGCTTGGAGAAGCGACTGACCCTGAGGAAGTTGGAGGTGGAGGAGCCAAGAGCTTGAGTAGGAAGGTATTTGCGAAGAGAGAGTTGGAAGCATTGAGGACCCAGGCCTCAGAAGGCCTTGTGGACAATGCAGAGGGTCTTGAACATAATCCTTGCAGCCACTGGGAGCTAATGCAGAGATTTCAGTGCTAGAAGGATCCAATCCCTGGCTTGAGGCCAAGGACAAGTCTCGCAGTCCTGTTCTGGAAGAGTTGCAGAGGGCGGAGAGTAGAAGCAGGCAGATTTAGAAAGAGGATGTTGCATTAGTCTAACCTAGGAAGAACCAGAGCTCTAGAGACAGTGAGCTTCTGGGGGAAGGAGAAGAAAGGAAGAATACCTCTGAGGGGGTGCAGTTGGTAGTTTGACTTCTTAGGGACGTCAGAGATGTGAGGAGAAAAGGAGAGTGTGGAGTCGAAGATGACCCGAGGTTCTTAGCCTCACAGGTGGGAGCAGGAAGAGGGCCAAGAGAGGCCGGCCAGAGAGTGACAGGAAAGGAGGGTGTAGGTGTGCCGATGAGGAGAACCTCCGTCTTATTGGCATTAAGGTAGAGATTGTTGGCGGCACACCACTCCTGGATAGCAGACAGACAGTCAGAGATGAGAGAAGGAGAAGAGGTGGCAGAGGGGAGCCTGAAAACTAGCTGAGTGTCATCCACATAGCACTGAAAGTTGGAGTAGAGAGCAGCAAAGCAGTGGGGGAGAGGTGCCAGGTATTGGTTGAACAGCCAGGGAGAGAGGTTTGACCCCTGGGGAACACCACAGGTAGAGAGAGATAGAAGAAAGGCAGGACCCAAGTTGGACCTGGGAGGGTTGATCAAAGAGTAACGAGGTCAGCCAGGCCAGGGCCTGATCACTGATACCCAGGTTATCACAGAGACGATTGAGCAGGATGGAATAGTTGACCATGTCAAAGGCAGACGAGAGATCGAGTAAGATGAAGACAGAGGGGAGATTAGAATCAAGGTTAGAGAGCAGGTCTTCACGGATGTTCAGGAGAGCAGTTTCCGTGCTTCTGTCTGCTCTGAAGCCAGACTGATGGTCATGGAGACAACCAACAGATTCAGTGTGAAGATTAAGCTGGGAGATGGCCAGCTTTTCCAGGAGTTTGCCCAGGAAAGTAGTGATCGAGATCGGGCGATAGTTAGCCAGGCAGGAGGGGTCGGCTGAGGTTTTCTTGAGAAGAGGGTGCACAAGAGAGTGCTTCAGGGGGAAGGGAAGGCTCCAGTGGCAAAGCCGTGGTTGCAGAAGTCAGCCAGGACATGAGCAAGGGTGTCAATGTGGTCCTTGATGGTTTTAGAAGAACAGGGAAGAACCGGTTTTGACGAGACTTTCATAGATCGGACCTGTCTAGAAAGCTCATCAGGGGAGGACAAAGGAAAGGAAGAGAAAGAGGAAAGGTGGCCACAGGGGGCTGGGGTAGAGGAGAGAGTAGTGGGAGGAGGAGGAGAGACCGAGAGGGTGGACAGGATGTTTATGGCAGCAAAACAGCACAGGGGAGGTGGCAATGCCACTTGCATTATTGCACACAGCACTGACACAACTACACTACCCAACCCATACAGGGAAGGAGGTGCTTGCTGCTCATATTGGAGAAACATGGTTCTGTCCTAACTTGGCGGAACATGTGGCCGAATTCATGATTAATTGTTTAGTGTGTAAACAATATACTGCAGGTCATACATTAAGGGTAGTGAGAGGAGCCATAACTCGCCCAATGGGTCCATTTCAACACCTACACGTTGACTATGTCGACATGATCTAAGTCGGCCAAGGGTACCGCTACATGATAGTGGTCGTGTTTTCATTTTCTCATTGGATCAAGGCCCATTCTTGTTCCCATCCTGACGCCCTTAAAATGGGGAAATTCCTGGTCCAGGAGATATTCCCACTATGGGGCGTGTGTGAAGTCCTGTGGTCTGACAATGGCCCTCACTTCGGCATTGAGATGTTCCAGCATATTACAACCTTGCTTAGAATCTAACACATCACCCACAAGCAAACAGAATGTGTGAACGCCTCAATGGCTTGCATAAAGAAGCTATAGCCAAAACTAAAAAAAGTTTGAACAAAAGCTGGCTGCATTTCCTCCCTCTAGCCTTTTTCGCACTACGCAATAAGCCTGGGTCCGAACACCATTTAACCCCACATGAGGTGGTGACAGGACAGCGCATGCGACTTCCCCTTGCTCCTCGCACTAGGGCAATAAAGGATGCTGAGAATGTGGCTGATGTATTGGGTGAGGAAATGTTCAAGTATACAACGTGCTTGATTGCTACTAGCTCTTATTTCTCAGCAGCTGCAAAGACAACAGGAGAGGCCTGAACCGGGAGAAGAAATTGACAGTGTTGAAAGCAGCGAGGACTTACTTAAGCAGCCACCGGTGTACCCAGGAGGCCAGGTTCTCCTGAGGAAGTTTTCCCGCAGTTGGAATGCGCCAAGGTTTACCGGCCCCCATGTAGTAGTGACTGTGCCTGAGAGAGCTGTCAAGCTAGTTGAGAAGAAAGTTTGGAACCGCCTCAGTGACATCAAGCCCTACAAAGCAGTGGCCTCTCCTACCACCGACATCGACAGGGCCAACGATCCTCAGCAATAAGAGCAAAGAAATAATTTGGAATCCACACTGCTGAGCCAAGAACACCCAATGTTTACTCGCTCACGGGCAGCAGAGTTAGGGCAAGGACTTCCTACACATCCAGAGTGAAGATACACGGTCTATTCTTTTCTTTCCGCAAACATTCATTGTGAAAGCGCAACTGTTTTTATTGCATTTCTTCCATGCTTCCCACTCATCCCCAACCTGAAACATTCCAAGGCCAATTTGTTAGACGATCCAATAGGCCTTGAGGATGGCATCCTAATGTGTATTTTCATGGTTTCATAGCATACCTAGCCCAAGTATACACACGGCTAGAAAGAGAAAACCCATCCGCCCTTGCAGCACATGTAATGGAGATGGTTATTTAAAAATTGCTCATCTTGTCTCTTATTCCATGTGGTGTTTTTGCTTTCCTTTTTTGGCAAGTATTCCTTGTATCTAGTGCTACCGCTGTATCCTCTACTAACATTACTCCAACATTACCCCAACTCCAGCAGGTAGAACAATCATGTCAGGTGGACAGTGGAGCACTGTAAGCACAGTAAGGAGAGGTAAGCGCAGTGCTGATACAGACATGGAAGGAAGGGGTGGACCTATATCTCACCAACACTGTTCGAGTGTCTAACAATATGTGGTACAAGCACATGACCAAAGTAGGTAAAGAAACCACTGAGGAGAGCTGCTATGTCTGCTCACGAATCCCCTATACCACGAGTGCCTCCAGAACATTTATAGCAACTGAAGTACCAGCAGCAAGAGCACACTGCCTCATGTCCCTATCCATGGTTACAACCCGAGGAAGATTCCAAGGGAAAACAGCAACATTGAGATGGATGTCCAAGGCAACGTTCCTCTATGAAGACAGTTATATAAAGATTCTTGACATGATGAACAATTACTGGCAATTAGACCAGGCTATACAATGCATAACTGATGGTCCACAGAAAGGAAAGACAAAAACAATAACACTGAAAGAATTACCATGCCCGAAGAGGGGGGTCAATGAAATAGAAGGAGAACAGGGATGCTGGGAAAGACCACAGATGGGAATAGTAGGAAGCAAAGCACACACCCTAGTAAAAGCAACGGTCAACACAGTGAAAGTAGAAAACGACAAGTGCCTGAAAGAATCGGATGCGAGCACCAAGTTGCTCACCTGGGTGCACAATGAAGCTGGACCAATGCCTATAATACCACTGAAGAAACCAGTATTATGTTACCAGAATGACGGTGCAGTAAAGGTTGGAGAAAACACAGAGTGTAGGTTCACAGAAAAGCATCCAGCAAATGTTGGCACAGCGGTATTAATGGATTACTATTGGGCATGAGCATCCAAGACATACGAGAAGCTGCCACCCAACTGGGGAGGAGTTTGCTCGTTGGTGCACATCAATATGCCAGCACTGGTAGTGCCACAGAAGGATGTGAAGATAGATGACTTCCCTAAAATGGATACTAACAAGAGAAAGAAGAGATCAATAAAATTGGAACAAAAGGGAAGAAAGAAACAGTGAATAGAGTGAAAAGAGACAACTATTTCTCATCAGAATCAGAAGCATCACTAGACAATGGGCCTCATTACGAGGTTGGCGGTAAGGGGTTAATGGCAACGGTAAGGGTGCCGCTGCCGTTACCCCCTTACCACCCTATTACGAGGTCCTTGCAACCTGGCTTTACCAGGCGACCTTAGAGGGAGCCGCTAAGGGACCAGGGAGCTAATAACGGGCCCGCTATTTGCAGTTCTATTATTAGCTCCTTCCCCATTCCCATTGAGCCCTGTGGGGGCTCGAATGGGGAATGGTTTCCAGAATGGGGACTTACCGGGTCCTCCAAGGTTGGAATGACCCGATAAGTCCCCATACCAAGAACCCGGACCCGGTATGTGGTAAGGAGGTAGCCATGGTGCTAAAAGCACCATGGCTACCTCCTACCTCGTAATGAGGCCCAATGTACCACCTAAACATCGGTTGTTCAGCAGGACAGAGAAGTTTTTCACGTCAGTAGTTCCAGCTGTCCAGACATATACAAATGCGAAATGGTTGCAGATAACAAGATGGGAACTGATGCAGACGATAAACTGTACAGTAAATGGCTTCAATGCGATGAAAGAAGAGCTCCGAGCAGTTATGTTGTAGACCTTCTCACAGCAATGGAAGGAGAGGTTTGCGCCAAGATCGGGAGTTACTACTGCACGTTTGTGCCTGCAAATGACAGAGAGAATGTTACACTTCGGGCTTCCCTGCGGAGTGCGTCTCATTTGCAGGCTCGTTTGTGGAGCAGATACAGGTTGCCATGGTGCATGTACAAGCTACGGCGGAACACGCGTCAGCTGACACGTGTCGTACGTGGAGGACATACAGCAAGACATGCCCCCATACGGGTTTAAAACTGCCGTCTTCCAGAGGGCTTGTTGCTGCTAATTAGTGTTTCTTGCTATTGCGGTTACGTTTTTCTTCGTGAAACCCTTGTCACGAAATCCTGACTTGATTTCCTGGTTCCGACCCACGCCTGACTTCTAGATTGTTACGCTTTCTCCTCTTTTGGCACTATTTACAGACCGCTATGGTACTGACCCGGACTGCTCCTGCTTTGCCTTCTTTTTCCCTTATCATTGTCGTGATCTCCTAGTATCGACACCTGACGTTACTGGATTTCTTCCCGCTCCTGCTGTCCCTCGCAGTTTACCCACTAGCGGCTGCCCGGAACACCCCAGTTGCTCCGATCCTCGTCTGGAAGTGTGTTCTCTCAGGTAACTTGCTGTATTTGTTTATTGTGTAATTCTGCCAGCGACATCTCTGTCTATATTGTACCACTTACCTACTGCTCTGTTGGGTATTTCTTTTTACTGGATTTGGGACATTTATTGGATTACAATACTTCGTGAACTTATCACCAAAGTGCATATTGACGCTTTCCGGATCTTGCACCAACCCGACACTAGTGCGACCCTCGTGCCGCCTGGGTCTACTTCCCTGTACTAACGTACCTGTTTATTATTTTATCCTGTCATTTTCTCCAAACCTGGACATGGTTAACCCTTGAGAGTCCCACAATTCAGGTCTGTTGTTTTTGGTTAAATATTCCATAGGAAGAGTCCATTAGACTATTCTCACTAATTCTTTATTTTGTATATCCATCCCGGGAAAGCTCCACTCCAATCCTTGCCTAGGTATTTTCTATCCAATACTGTTGCTTGATTGCATATTGTCCCTCTCAACACTGTTTAATATCTTTTGTATTCCTTTGCAGCATTGGTATTGGCGGTGCGTGTTCTCCTCACTCTTTTATTCAATTGACACCTCTGCCTGTTCCAATCGAAACAGCAGAGTGGTATGTTGTAGAGAAGAGCCCCTCTTTGAGGAAGCCTGAGTCTTGTACTCAGGGGAGCTGGAATTGGAGGCTGAATATCGATTCCTGTACACCTATCGTCTCCAAGGTCCATCTATCCACATTCCTGACCTACTTACGGAGTGGTAAGTAACAGAGAATGACCCACTGACAGAAGCAATGACAAGAGTATCGAAGATGCACATCAAGATGGAGGAGGAAGCAAAAGGAACAGGAAAGGACCATAGCTGGTTGTCATATATATGGTCATGGATGCCAACATGGTTAGCAGACGGACTGAAAGTATTACTAGGAGCACTAATACTAGTACTAGTAGGACTGTGTGTGGTCAAAATCTGCATTACACAATGTCGCACAACTAGTGAGAAGAAAATAGGGATGATGGTGTTAGTGGATATGAACATGGAAGAAGAAAAGGACAAGATAGTGGAGGAAAGAAAAAATCTGAGAGCAAGGATAAAGGAGTGCCCATTGTTTCCGACAGAGATGATAACATTTGACAATCCTTTCGACAACAACAGATACAGGGGGGAGTGGGCATGGTGCAACCCAGAGGGAGACTGTAGCTATGACCTGGAGTTTCGATGATCATGCAAATTGCTATGGACATCTTGGAGGAGTAATGAAGACATGGCTACCAAAAGCAAGAGTGACCAAGTATGAAGGTTTGGTCGACAGGTCAACCAGAGGGGGACTGAAAAGAGGGTCCCTGGAATACCCCTCGTCACCCCCATGAACATGATGGCCCGAAGAGTCAAAATCGCACAGTCACTCACTATTCGGGCAGTCCCCAGGAGGACCAGTGACAGACGCGTATGCAGAAAGATATTCTCACAGCCATTCAATCCATATCCAGTGAATGTCTTTATGTGCTTCATCATTGGTCATGACCCAAATGCCTCGATGGATGACATTGACTAATGCAGAGAAACCATTGTGCTGACATAATTAGTGACACCACAACATAGCCACATTAGTCACGAAGCACACTCGCAGCCATGTACAATGTTACACAAACGCACAGGTGAATACATGAAGAAAATGCTTACACAGCTCTGTAGATAGAGGATGGATATATATACATACTGTCAAAAGCTTTTATTATTTTCCTCATTAGCTAAGTGCAGAAACGCTGAACGGAAGGCAACAAAGAGATGCAGAGCAAGCTTGCAGATGCTTATGGCGACTGACCTTATGGAACTACAGGAGCACATAAGGAACCTGGAAGGACAAAATATGGCTAACCTAGGGAAAATATAGCATGGTATAGATATGTAGAAACCACAGAATATGTATAATGAGGATCACATTAGGCCACAAGCTGCAGGACGAGAGACGAGGAAAAGCAGAACTAGGCTGCACAGTACAGGAAGGCCAAAGCTCACAGCCAAGTTCAGAGACAAGCAGCACATTCCAAACTTAAAACGACAAGGGGCGATATGCAGAAACAGGGTATACATCCTCAAAATGCAGACCAGAAGAGCTTGATTTCGTGGTCCTCAACCGCGTGATACAACCGAGCTAGACAATGGTTATTCACCTGCGGTGGGAAGACAGTTCTCAGCAACACAGATGTGAAATGACACATGAACATGTTAACAATGTTGCAACGTTGAAGGCGCTCTCACAGGCAAAAGCGGTACTGCTAACAGATACTTTGGGAACACATAGTCATTCTCATCATCTTGAAGAGGTGCACAGAGAGCTGAGAACAGAGCTGGGTGCTAGTCCTGGGGAGACTAGTTCCAGCCAATCAGGGGACAGAAATCCAGGGGTGGATGGCAAGCGGCAAGGGCCAATGGTAATCCTGCGACCCTGCAACAATGTAATAGATAGTTTCTTGGGGAAAGGACAGCCACCTGACATGAGAGGGCCAATCAAGTAAGATCCATAGGGGAATCTATACAGTATAATACTCCGATCACGCAACCAGAAAGTCGGATAGGTTTTTCAGGGAAGGGCCCATGGTGTGATGTTACTTTGCAACAGGAAGTTTTGACACAGGTTTGGGAGCGGTGATTCTGGAGATTTTTGAATGTCCTGTATGATCCCTATCCGTTTTTGTAATTAACAACAGTCTAACTTGCCCTTGGCTGAGTCCTCCGTTTGTTCTGGGGGAGGGTTGTTGGGCCCTGGGAGCTGAATGGGTAAGCTCGTAGTAACCCCCAGGCCTCTGGCAGACCATATGACACCAACAACCCTTTTCTGCCAGTACTGTCAACAAGTATACTGAGTCATTTCGATACTGTTCCTTCGACTTGCTACAAATCAAGATGTCGCCGACGTACTGCATGACGGTGCTCCCCATCTGTACGTGTCTGTGGGAGTCTTGTGTGTTTCCACTTCCGGTTTCTATATAGAAACAAGGTCAAGTCCTGTGACTCTTCATGAAGCGGTTTAGAGAAGAAGGCATTCTTCAAGTCCATTACCGTGAAATGGGTAGCTTCCATCGGGATGCTACACAGGATTGTCACTGTATTAGGAACTATTGGAAATTCTGCTTCAACAATTTGGTTCAAGGGGTGCAAATCCTGAATGAAATGCCACGACCCCCCGGTCGCCTTTTTTACCAAGTACACAGTGGTGTTACACTGTGATTCTGAGGGTACTAGAATGCCATGCTTTACTAAAGTCACGATTGTCTCAAAAACATTCACCTGCTTGCTTTGATAGGGAATACTGTCTTGCCCTTGGTAAAATAGCCCGAGGTGGAAGCTTGATCTTGACTGCCCCTATCCCCTTTAGTAGAACCACGTCATAGGGACCACTGGTCCATAAAACACTGGGTGCTCACCCAAGTCTTCCTTGAGAAATGGTTGTGCTGCTTTTTGCAGCACAGCCATTCTCTGCAGCACTTCCCTATAATGAATTCTCACCCAATGTGTAATGCTTATTTATTTATTCATTTAGTTTATTTGTATTGCGCATAGACGTGGCTCGTGGGCATAATAGCGCAGAAAACCAAGCAGACAACACAAATACAAAGGCAGGGCGGGCAGGGGCCTTCACTTGAATAGAACTGTCTTGAGTTCATGTTTGAATTTTCCAAAGCTCGAACATGCTCTCAGATCAGGGGGCATGATGTCCCATTGTCTGGGTGCTGCGTGTGGGCATGATCTCTGAGCCACAGAGACCAATTTGGCTCTGGGAATAAGCAGGTGGTGAGAATGATTACAGCAGAGGGCTCACCTTGCGGGTAGCCATTCTAATCTGTGTACAAGGTATTTTGGACTTTTCCCATAGAGACATCTGTGTGTAATGCAGAGGGTCTGATGAGTCACGCACCTTTCCACTGGGAGCCAGTGAAGGGCCCTCCCGGCTTTTGTGATGTGGTCTGATCTTTTAAGGCCTTCCACCACTCTCAGAGCGTTGTTCTAGACAACCTGGAGGCAGGCCAGCTCACCTTTATAGGTTCCCTTGCAGAGCTTGCACAGTAGTCAATAGTGGCACAGTTTGACCGACTGAGGAAGGGTCTGATTTGTGCTAGTAGTTTAAGGTGTTAAGTTGAGCTGGTGACGAGGCTGTTGATGTGTGCTGTCATAGATCATTTCTGGTTGAGGACTACACCCAGGGTTTTGACTTTGGGGAGGGTCACTACGGTGTGGCCTTAGATATTAAAAGCTGTATATTCATTCCTAAGTTTCCTTAACTGGGCAGCTGTGCCTGCGATCATCAGTTCTGTTTCGCGTGCCTTAAGCGAGAGGCCATTGTCCACCATCCATGATTCAATGTGGTCATATATGCTGTTGACCAAGAGTGTGTCATTATTGTAGTCACCGGAAAGGGTAATGAGACATTCTATGACAAGACAGGAGGCGAGCATTATGCTTCATCTTCTTTTATTACTACTCCTCAGCAGTTCAACAACATATATATAAAACCATGGAAAATACCCAACAAACTTTTCCATTTTTTTTTTTTTTTTTTTTTAACTACAACCCCCATGAGTCTCTGTAGTCCGTGCTCATTCCACCAGTCCTGATCTCCTTCCTGTACTTAGGCTCCTCCTCTTCTTTTACTGCTCTTCAAGCAGATAAGTACCTTTTCTCCACTCTCTGTACGACTGGGGTAAAATGTCTGTGTGAGAGTGGGTGATTATACAAATAAGTTGAGACAGTGTGTAGGAGATAGTAGTTTATGAAAAAAAAAAAAAAAAAAATGTTTTGGTATAAAATAGTAGTTTGTTGATAGCACGCTTAGGCGAGTTTGCTTCGAAGGGAGCTCGCGTACGCGGGCAGCCGATTCAGGGATTCACCTTAGACAAGCCGGTTCGCGAGGCGGACGGTCCCGTGTCGCATACCCGGCACCGCAGGGGCTCAGTCAGGCCTCGCGAACTACGCGGCTGAGGCCGCGGGACACTCGCGAGCCGGCCCCCGCCCTCGGGTAGGGGAAGCCGGCGCTCGCGAATCATACGAAGCCGCCAGACGGCTCTCACAGAGGTAGCCCCACCCGCGGGTGGGCGGAGCTACCGCGTGAGGAGCGCGAAGAGCGACGCTCTCAGAGCAGCCCCCACCCGCGGGTGGGAGGAGCCTATCAAAGACGTGCCGCGCAGTACATTCTGCGTCGGCTTCGAACTTCGGCTCAGTTTTAAACGCCGCTAGTTCGGACAAGTTTCCCCTGATACAAGGGAAGCGCCAGGCCGTAGCGATCGGATCGCTCGGGAGCTCCGTGCCTAAGAAAGACATCACACGGCAGCTTACGGGTATAAAAAAAAAAAAAAAAAAAAAAAATAACGCTACTGCTCCTAGCAGATAACCGGCGCTACTGAGGAGAGAGAATACCTCTCAAGAGCCACTGAGCTGTGGACAAGCAAGGTGCAGCCACTGGAATAAAATAGAATAAAAACATAAGAGAATACAAGTAGGGGACCCTACTATCTCTAGACCATCAGGAGGGAGCAGTGGGCGTGCTAAGACACCTGATCCAGGTAATTTGGCACACAGCACTGTTTAAAAAATAAAAAAAAAAAAAAAAAAAAAAAAAAAAAAAAAAAAAAAAAAAAAAAAAAAAAAATGTCAGAATTTGAGTGGAGCGAGGAGGAACAATCACATGACCTCGCTGCCAGCTTCAAGAAAGTGCTAGGGAGCTCCCTCATTGATGCAGTGGCGGAGGGCGTTAGGCCCCTTCAAGAAAGGCTAGAGACGCTGGAAGCTATGCTTTCGCAGCCTGAGGACAGCACCACAGACCGCAAGCGCACGCCCACAGATCCCGTGATACAGGGACACAAGGGGAGTAAGTTAGCCCTTAAGAGGAAAGCCTCTGTCGACCCCCGGGGCTCTTGGGACGGGGCAGAAGATGAGGCCCCAGAGGTGCCTGATGCGTTCGCAAAGCTGAAGGAAGCTTATCTACGACGACAGGCAGTGCCAGACCTCATGACCCCCTCTCCAGGGGAGGACAATACTGGAGATGACCCAGGCTCGGAGGAGGAGCAAGGGGAGGATCAGACCTCACAAGGAGACGAGGAGAGCGAGGTAGACTGGGTCCAGCCCAGTGGGGGCAAGAGAGCTCGGAAAGAGAAACACTTGACTGGGGGCCAAGATGATATGTTCGACCCGGACAGCATCAGGAATCCAAGGTCCACCGAGTGGCAGCCATCCCCCCGAGTAGCTCAGTACATGGCGGCTAGGCTGCGCAAGCCATTAGACAAGGAAGTGAGACAACGGCTGCGCGCAGAGTGTCCGCGACCGGATCTCCCGGGCAAAGTAGCAGAGGCCCCCGAGCTCGACCCGAAAATGCTGACCTTCGTGTCAAAGACAAATAAGGACCCCCGCAAAGGTATCGATAGGTCCTGGAAAAGTTGTCAGGAGAAGATCCTAGACCTGTCAGGACCACTGGCAAAGATAATGGACCTCGCAGAGAGGTCCAAGGACACTGGTGAAGCAGTGGACCCGGAGGCTCTCGCCGGATGGGCGCAGAGAGCGGTCTGTCTGCTCGGGAATGCGAATTGCGCCATAGCCTCAGAGAGGAGAAAGGGGCTTCTACTCAAGATTGATTCGAAGCTCAGCGATCTATCATCGTATGAAGCGGGAGAAGGGGCGCAAGGCCTTCTATTCGGAGAGACTTTTGGGAAGGAGATGGGCCGATTCGTCGGAACATACGCATCCCTGGAGAAAGCCCAAGCATCGATCCGCAAAATCTTTCCGAGTAGAGTTTTTGGAGGGACCGGCCGCGGTCGGGGTCGCGCAGCCGGTCGCAGTCACGGAGGAAGAAGACCCCATAATCCCAGAGCACAATACTGGGAGAACAAGGGCCAGGATACATTCTTCCCGTCCAGAGGAAGATTCCCGAGAGGTCGCAGATCCAGGGGATCAGGCCGAGGCCAAGGATTTACGCCAGGTGAGAGCGATTCAGTATCCTCCAGTTGGTGGGAGGACGCGCATGTTTTTAGAAAATTGGCGCATGATTTCAAGCGATTCCTGGATATTGCAGACCGTCAGAGGACTGCAGCTAGATTTTATAGAAACCCCAATTCAGCAGCACAGGCCACGGGGCCAGAGACTAGCGCAAGCGGAGCAAGCATGGCTAGACAGCGAGATCGCGCAGCTAGAGCACAAACAGGCGATAGAGAGATGCGCGAGGGAGCCCAAATTCGTAAGCAATATGTTCCTAGTGCACAGGAAAGAGAAGGTGCGTCCAGTTATAAATCTCAAGGAGCTGAACGGATGGATCGTATACCGCCACTTCAAGATGGAGGGCATACATCAGCTCAGAGACTCCCTAAGGGAAGGAGACTGGCTGACGCGTTTAGATCTGAAGGATGCCTATCTCACGGTTCCGGTACTCGAGGAGTACAGACCTTACCTAGCTTTCCGCTGGCACAGACAGTTCTGGCAATTCAAGACGATGCCGTTCGGGTTGGCGTCGGCTCCTTGGGCATTTACAAAGCTAATGAAACCCGTAGCAGCAGCAATCAGAGAGAAAGGCGTCAGGTTGATCATCTATCTAGACGACCTTTTGCTGCTAGCGGAAAATCGAGAGGTGCTGCTATACCAAACGAGATGGGTACAAGACCTTCTGATATCGCTAGGGTTCCTAGTGAACATAGAGAAATCGGATATCATTCCAGAACAGAGATTAGACTTCCTAGGGTTTGTGCTAGACACAAAGAAAGCGACCCTGGAACTACCAGCGCGGAAGATGAGAGATATAAAGAGAGAGATCAGAGTATGCCTAGAGAGAAGGCTTATATCCCTCAGGACATTGGCGAGGATAGTCGGACTATTAGCAGCATCCATTCAGGCCATATTCCCTGGGCCTCTACACTACCGAGCACTGCAGAGGCTGAAGATAAAACATCTTCAACAGGGTCTGAAATATCACCAACAAGTACCTCTAGATCAAGACTCCATTACAGAGCTGGAGTGGTGGTTAAAGAATATGGACGCCTGGAATGGACGTGCCATATTCGGAGACAAGCCAGATCTGATCATAGAGTCAGACGCCAGCCGGCAGGGCTGGGGAGCCAGATGCGGGAGTTTACAGACCGGAGGCAAGTGGAGCGAAGAGGAGCTCCTGCTTCACATAAACTGTCTGGAACTCCTAGCGGGATCGTTCGCGATCAAGGCCTTCACGAGAGAGAGAGTGAAGTCTTGTGTGCTGCTGAAGATGGACAACATCTCGGCAGTGAGGTACATAAACCACTTAGGTGGCACGAGGTCCAAGATGCTGGCGGAGTTAGCGAAGGACTTATGGCACTTTTGCCTTCAGTCAGAAACGTCAGTGACTGCAGAGTACCTGCCGGGTTCACTGAATGTAGTAGCGGATTGGAACTCCCGTTACCTGACAGATTCCAGCGATTGGAGACTGGATCCAGTAGTGTTTCAGAGACTAGACAGGAAGTGGGGTCCATTGCATACGGACCTTTTCGCCTCCCGGCTCAACGCTCAGACGAGCTTATATTACAGCTGGAGGCTGGATCCGGGAGCTCTAGGGACGGATGCGTTTCTGCAAGAGTGGACAGGAGGTCCGCATTACGCTTTTCCCCCCTTCGCGATGCTGAGCAGAGTTCTAGCGAAGTGTCGGAGGGAGAAGGCAGAACTAGTATTAGTAGCACCCTTGTGGAAGTCTCAAGTGTGGTTCCCAACGTTAATGGAGCTAGCAGCAGACGTTCCCAGAGTCCTTCCCGAAGGAGAGCGACTGCTCACGGACCCAGCTGGGTCGTGTCATCCTCTGAGAGTGAGAGGGACACTCCCATTAGTCGCGTGCAGGATATCAGGAGACGCTGGGCTCTGCCAGGAATTTCGGAGCAGGCTGCGCAGCTTATCGCTGAATCCTGGGCTCCTTCCACTAGGAGGAGCTACGACGCAGCTTGGGCAAAATGGACGAGTTGGTGCAAGAACAGAAGTGTTCATCCCGTTTCAGCACCTGTAGTGGAGATCCTAAATTTCCTAGCGCATCTATTGCAGAATGGGAAAGCTTTCCGTACGATAGGAGTGTACAGGTCGGCTATATCAGCGGGACATATGTCAATTGAGGGAGTACCGGCAGGGGAACATCCAGCGGTAGTGAGACTCATCAGAGGAGCGAGATTTAGAGCGCCTCCAGGGCCTAAGTATAGTACTACATGGGACGTGGCGACAGTGCTACGATTACTATCAGACTGGCCAGCAGATAGATACCTTTCTCTCAAACAACTATCGGGTAAATTAGCTATGCTATTGTGTCTGATCTCATGTAAACGAGGGTCAGACGTCAAGGCGCTAGAGATTAATAGACGAATCTTCGGACCGGAGGGGGTTACGTTCTCCATAGTGAGGAGGACTAAGACAGGCACCTTCGCAGTCCATTACCCTTATTTTCCGGACAACTCGAAATGGTGCGTAGCTCGATGCATTAAAGAATACGAGAGCAGGACAGCAGAGAACAGAGCAGCTAGCACTACTCAGTTGTTAATAGCGCGTAGGAAGCCTTATCACGCTGTGGCATCCGCCACCATAGCCAGATGGGTCAAAGAGATTATGTGCGCAGCAGGAGTGAATGTGGACACATATGGAGCTCATTCAGTAAGAGGGGCGATGGCTTCATCAGCCGCGAGAGCAGGAGTGCCTTTGAGTGAAATAATGAGAGCAGCAGATTGGGCGAGCGATCGTACATTTAAGGAATTTTACTTTAAGCCAGCAGAGGGTTTGGCTAGTACAGTCTTGGGGAAGCTTTAAACAAGCATAATGCTCGCCTCCTGTCTTGTCATAGAATGTAGATTACCCCTGCTATCTGCGCAGGGAGTATTAATTCTATTAAAGACTAGGAGGCGAGCATTAAATTCCCGCCCGATTGGATGTACTGTATAAAATGTTGAGAAATTTATATGTGAGAGTACAGTACATGCGCACCACCCTAAGATTTATGATTGTGTCTTCATAGGGGAAGAGCAGAAGAATAACTGAAGAAGAGAAGACCATCAGGAGGCCGGGAGCGCACCGGCAGTTGAGTTAGAGTTCTGAAGA
Source organism: Ambystoma mexicanum (assembly GCF_040938575.1). Taxonomy (NCBI): domain Eukaryota; kingdom Metazoa; phylum Chordata; class Amphibia; order Caudata; family Ambystomatidae; genus Ambystoma; species Ambystoma mexicanum. The sequence goes on along the minus strand of NC_090927.1, from coordinate 578,538,014 downwards.
TTCTTCGCACCGTTGACGAGGATCAGTTAATGGACAGGAGTGAATATCAGAGCGAGTAAAAGCAGAGGAGGAGCCTAAGTACAGGAAGGAGATCAGGACTGGTGGAATGAGCACGGACTACAGAGACTCATGGGGGTTGTAGTTAAAAAAAAAAAAAAAAAAAAATGGAAAAGTTTGTTGGGTATTTTCCATGGTTTTATATATATGTTGTTGAACTGCTGAGGAGTAGTAATAAAAGAAGATGAAGCATAATGCTCGCCTCCTAGTCTTTAATAGAATTAATACTCCCTGCGCAGATAGCAGGGGTAATCTACATTGAGTGTCATCTGCGTAGTTTGCGTATGAGGTACCTTCTTCCAACATTTCAAAAAGAGGGATGGTATAAATGTTGAAGAACGTAGGCGACATGCATGCTTCTTGTGGTACTCCGCATGGGATCAGATAGTTGTTGGCCAGGGCGTTGCTGTGAAAAACCTTCACCACTTGCCCTGATAAAAAGGAGTTGACCCATGCAGACGCTTCGAGGAAATAGAAGACTGTATCACAGAGCCTGTGCACCAATATTTTATTATCTACTACATGAAAAGCAGAGGACAGGTCGAGAAGCATCAGCTACACAGTGCTGCCCTTGTCAAAGTAATGTAGGATATTGTTAAGATCAAGCAGGGTAGGTTTGGTGCTATGGGCCTTCCTAAAACCAGAGGGTGTCCCAGGAGGTTGTGAGATTCTAGGAATTCTTGAATCTGTAGTTGTGCCACCTCGTCCAGGATCTTCAACAGGAACGGAATGTTGGTGCTGTGGCAATAGTTCTCTGGCAGAGCAGGATCTAAGGATGATTTCTTCAGTAATAGTGAGATTCCGGCGTGCTTAATGAGACTGGGGACATTGTTTTCTCAAATAAAGCAATTGATGAACTTAGTGATGAGGGGTAAGAGTTGTTCCGCGCAGGCTTGAACAACCACTGCAGGGTAGAAGTCCCCTTTGCATGAAGTGGTTTTGAGACGGAACAATACTCCTGATATGTCCAATTCTGTCACTTTGTGGAATGGGAAGGGTGGGAAAACAAGCAGGGCAAATGTTTCCCTTTGGCCGTAGCCCTGGTAAGGACAGAAGCTGCGCTTTTGGCACAAACCATTTCTCAAATCACGTCGACCTTGCTGATCCTGGGCTCCTGAATGTGGGTGCACCATTCAGCGTCTTTAGTAATATGAGTGGCAACAAGCCTGCACAATTCAAATTTGTTCATTTAGAATCTTAAACAGCTCTCTTATATTGGAAGATGCCTCATCAATTCTAATGTCATAAACATATTTTGCTTCACACACGGCTGTTTTATAAAGTTTGGCTGCATATCTGTATTTGTTTTTATTGCCTGAAGACTGCAATTTAGTCCAATGCTGAAATGCCTTTTTTCCAGGGTCCTGAGTTTTTGGTTTTCCGCAGAAAAAATCTTTAGAGGGTGTTATCTTGGCTAGGCGTGTTTTTTCAGGAGCCACTTGATTGACTGCTGTGGCAAGCATGGTCCAATAAGCATCAGCCAGGTCATTTGCACAATTCAGATTAGGAAGGTTCTGCAGGGTAGGTAGAATATGAGGTTCCAGTGCTGCCGCAGATAGTTTGCGTAAATTCCTATATTTAATCCAGCTTCTAGCAGCTGGATTTTTGGTGGGCTTAGAAATCAGGGGCACAGAAAAGTGTATGAGACAATGTTCAGACCAAGGACAGGGCGTCACTTTGGTGTTTTCAAGATCGACCATGTGAGTGACCAGCCAAATCAATGTTGTTCTTTTGGCATGGGTGGCGACCTCCAGGTTCTGGCGGACGTCCAGCACCGTCAATGTGTAGTTGACAAGGTTGGCCACATTGTCTCTGGGGTCAAAGAGTCCCAGGTACAAGTCTCCCAGGACAATCATTTTGAATAAGGGTTTGAGGAGGGGAAGGATCACATCGCTAAAATGAGTACGAAAATCTGGCATTTTGGGGGGGGGGCGATAAATGAGGATGATATTAAAGGTAGTGTTGGTGTCTGTAGAGAGCTTGAATCAGAACGGAAAGGGTGGGCACGCTTAGTGGCACTGACTTTGTGGATGCATTTGTGCCTCCAAGCAATTCAAGATTAATACAATACATAAGACATGTGTTGTCCTTTTTAAATCTTGAGCTACTGGGAATGATAATACCAGCTTTATGAAACTCAACTGCAGCTCCATAGGAGAGCTATGCATGAGCACACCTTGAACTAGATTGTTTCTGGTTCTTCTTTCTTCTAGTCTGTGAAGAGCTTGACACCTAAAATGTCACAATTTGCCACGACAGCACCCAGGACTTCATGGACTTGAAGTGAAGCTCGATAAATCAATGCAATCCCCCCCCCCCAACACCCTGTTGATGGTCAGTATCAAAGATTGCATATCCTGGTGGGATGGCTAGAGTAAGTGCTGGACCAGCACCTGCATGGAGCAAACTCTCTGTGAGGGCACAGAGATCAATGTCAAGATCCTTGATGTAATCTGCCACTGCTGTTGCATGCTTAACAAGGGAACGAGTGTTAAGCATTACACATGACAGGGAATTTAGTTTTTTTATCGACGGACGCTGTTCAGTTCCAGCATCGTTGTTTATAGGGATCGCCTTAGACTGGAGATGGGGGTCTGAGGTAGGGGATGACACCGGGGGAGGACGGGACTGTGTTGGTAGGGGGATCTTTGCCCATTTGCCATGGGTTGACTTATGAAGTCGTCTCGGGTGTATCATCAGTATTCCCTACATTGTTCTGCTTTAAGAACCATTTTGGGGTGGGGCAGGAGATCTCATATAGAACACTGGTCAGGTTTTGCGTCAAGGTGGAGGTTAGTATTGGTTGTGCAATTAAGGATGGGGGATGTCAATAAGGCTGTGTTAGGAAAGATTTCGTAATTGTAGGTAATTTTCCTTCCATGCGGCAACCCCTAAACTTTTTGCTGCTGTTTTTCACCTTGTTCTCGACTTTGCCAGAGAAGTGCAGCCTTCTGCCGCACTCCTCTGGGCTTTCGCTCCTTTCTTACGGGGAAACTGACATGCCCTTAAGACAGTCAGTACCGGGGAACGCTGTTTCCCATAGTTTCTTTTATCATGTTGCGGCTTTCGTGCAACATGACACAAGAGGGCACTGTAAGCTAAGTTACAGCTCTCTTGGGTCTCTAGCCTTCTACAGGCCCTAGATACTCGTTTAGGATTGTATCTGATCGGTGCAAGTGATTCAGGGACGGGAATGGTGGCAGCGATCGTTTCTTGTGTTTTGAGCTCCTTTTGGCGTTCTAAGTGCGTTTCTCGCGCTTAACCCAAAATGGTGGCCTGGCTCCCAAAATGGCCAGACCACGAGGCTCCTTTGTCCTGTCCGCTGACCGTCTTGCTCCCTTCACCTTCCCCAGGTCGAGCCGAAGGGAACCGTGGATAAGAGGGGGCTGGAAACACCACTACCATGTCGATCTCCTGAGTTCTCACGAAGGAATACAGGAGCCAAGTATCCTGCAACCACGAGACTGGACCGAGGAATCGCTGGTGACCCGCTGAAGGACTTCTCCTCTGCACTGCTGTCGCCTTGTGAAACCCTTTTCACCTTTGATCGAACCAGAAGGCCTGTACTGGTACTTCGACCCTTGGAATAGCGGGGACAGCTATTCTCGGCATCTTCACCATCTCCTGCCAGTAAGCCTTCGGAAGTGTCTCTGGGCCATCCAGCTGACTGACCAGTTTACACGGGAGTCTTGCTCTGTAACCGCCGCCAGGTTGTGTAGTATTTCGAGTCCTTGTCACTCTCACACGCTTCGTACACTTGGCGTTCCCAGGTCTGAAGTGAGTAGTGTACATTTGGCTCAGATACACACGGCCGCTCCGTTGCCCTGCTGTGGTAACAAACTGTGCGGGTTCCTTCGATTGGGACGTCTTTTTACTCAACACGACGACGAGGCGTTCCCTGCTCTTCTGAACCTGCCAGCGACTGAAACTGATGCGGAGAAGCCTGGGTCTGCTTGCATCAGGGACCGGTGAGTAGCATAGCTAGGATCTGGTCGCCCTCCTGCAGGAGCCCATTGCTTTTCCCCGCTGTGTCAAAACAGCACCCTTTTCCGTACTCACGCTCTGCTTCTGCCCACTGTGGAGGCTGCGCTTGAGTCGCGGAACTTGTTCTTCTTCTTTTGTGCACTAAACTGAACTGCCTGATTTCCCTCGAAGAGCTTCTCCTTTTGCCCATTGGCACCAGCGTGTGCAGGTACTTTTGAGCACAAGGCTCCACTCTTCGCAGGGCTCGGACTTCCATCTAGTTAGGTGCCTCAGAAGGCGAACTGGGTCTAAGCATTATTTCGCACTGCCTGTCTTCCTTCCCTTTTAGGTGGACTACCAATTTCGTGCATCTAACGCTTGAGACTGTCGTATTTGTATATATATTGTGTTGATATGGTATGTGTTGGTTTACTATCGTTATATTGTGATTTTCTCGCTACGGTCATTGTTTTAAAGGCCTTGGAATAAATGTGTATATATTTTTAATATAACAACTGTTTGGAGTAGTTTGTAAGTGTTCTTGCTTTGTGTGCTCATTGCAGGCTTTCAGTCACCCTCACCCCTCTTGAGACCTAGTCTTGACCGCCGCGATCGCTACCTTGATTGGTCTGGCTCGTCCAGAGGTTACCCTGTTCCAAGTAATTAGGTTGGCCTTCTGAACTTCTGCGCCACCAGGACAGAGTTCAGAAATCCGTCTTAACAGGCTGTATCAAGATACTTTTGCACTATGCTAGCCCATCTGGTGGTTATTAGGGCATAGACAATATCTAGGGAAGACCGTGATGCAGTGGGGTGAAGAATAGAATGGGGTGGATACAAGCTACGCTTGCAAATGAGAAACCAGATGGCTATCCTTCCCCCTTCCTCACCCGGACGCAAACCGGCATTAACCAGCCTTCCAGAACGCGCCGATGCGTCACCGATGGGATAATAAGCCCTGATGGCTATTGGGAAATGTAGTTCAAAAGAACTACAAGATCGAGCCTTGCAGAAGCAGTTACCGAGATCAAACAAATCCCAGCAAGATTACTATTTAGAATGTGCAGCGCTAAGCAATCTCAGGGCGCTGTGTACAGAGATGTTAGCAGATGGTGATACAAAAGAATAAACAGCAAAGCAGTTTTTAATCACGCAAAGTTGTGCTGCTTATCCTGTGTAACACAGATACAAAGTCCTTGTGGCAGCAGTATGAACACAATAGCAGTACAGAGGGTTCTATAACAAGAAACTTTCTTACTCTGTTATTTGCAGAATAGCACTCCATGCCACAACATACAAACACACACTCCCTTATGTCGAGCACTACCTTGTGATCTGATCAATCATCTTGAAACAGTTCCTCACCTTTCATGTCAGTCAACCGGTATTCTCTCCCCCACTGCAATCACCATCTTCCATGATCGTCCTGTGTCGTCAGTCCCATGCAACACTATTCTCTCGTCCTTCACTATAACTGCCTCAAGTTCTATTGGGATTACCTTTCCTTCCTGTTCATCTAGGGGAATACCCAGTCTGAATAAGGGCTTGTTGGGTATGCGTAAACACAATCCATCCCTGTATCTCTGGGTGCCATGCGATCAACACTTCCACTCCATATTGGAACAGCTCAATGTCTGCTGGCACCCACCTCTATACTGTCTGCCCGCAATATGCCTGAATGAGTTCCCTCACGTTCAGGTAATGAATTCCTGGTGTCCAGCACACTATCCCCTGGTCTGTGAATGAAATGGTCATGTTAAGTCGGCTCATCATTTCTACCCATTATGTTCACTGGTGTCTGTCGGGAATATAACAGTGGCATGGTCAAGTCGTGTTCTCCTACAGAAAGTGGAAGTTTGTTAGTAAAAGTAAGCAAGAACGTCCCTGCACATTCATGGCAAAGCCGGACACTGGTTATCTCCCTTCCCTAAAACAGGACAGAGTCACCCCTGTATCTAGGAGAAAGGACAGTATCTAGGAGAAAGGACAACGTATTGTTACCCCTATACATTCATCCTCATTCGGATTGGGTGTAACAGAGAGGATTGAACAGATCAGGTCTATCTGTGGGCTGTCCTATTGTGGATATAATGACATTCCGGTCCCTGTGAATGGATTGCCGCCTATTACAGTCGCTCCCCCCAGTTTTCGCACGGGAGTCTGCATCGTGGAATTCTGCAAGTGTCATCATCATAGTGTTTTGCTGTGCTGATGTCTGCTGTGCTGGTTGTGATGGATTGATGTGTCCCTGTGTCTGCGGTGCAAGCATCTGGTCAGATGGAGCCGGTCAGATAGCACAGTGAGTAGAGCTCTCGCTTTGACATTCGAGCAGAGCCTGCCGACGCAGGTTTCAAATCCCGGCAGGGCCCAACTCAGCCTTTCACCCTTCCAAGGTCGATAAATGAGCACCACACACTTGGGTAATAATAAGCAGCGCTCAGATGCCCGAGGGTTCATAGCACTATATAAATGCAAATTATTATTATGCGTCATGGACTGATTTGGGGGCATTTGTACCCACTGTGTGTGCCAGGTGTGGCATGTATGCCTGCGCTTGCGTTTGTTCCTGGACATATTAGTTGGTCTGCCCTGTCTTATATGTGGGCTGCTGTTGTATTCCCCCATTCTGGTGCATCCCACCTCTGTCCCTACATACTTGACATTTGTGGCCCATTCGCTCACACACCCAACACTGTATGGGACCCCCCCGTCAGTCTTTTCAGTACCCCATGGAACCCCTATGCGCCCTGCTGTATTGGGTGTCCAAACCCTCTTCCTCAGGGTGCCCCTTCCTGTCCCCGTGGCCACTGATTCATGTCACATCGCCCTACAAAGCCTCCCCTGACCATTTATGGTCTGTTCTGCACATCCTGGGGGACTACTCCCTCCCCTCCTGTTAGCATTGCTCCTTCCGTTGTGTATTTTGATAACTTCTTCTGAACTAACTTTGCTTCTTCCTGTTTTCTCTCCTCACGCTTCCTTCTCGCATTCTTTTGCATTAGCTGACAATAGTGCACTATGCTTACCTGAATTTCTGCCCACAGTTTAGCCTCCATCCCTGCCAACTTCTTTCGCTGTTTTTGCACCTGCTCAGGTAACCCCTGGCATATGTGGTAAAATGTCATCACTGTTTTGTCCCACAGTTCTCTCATCTCGAAACACCAGCGCTCTTGAATATATTGAAGGGGGTCTTCATCCATGCATTGTGCATGCCATAATTGTGCTTATATACGAGGTGTCTGGGTATTGCACCCTTAGAGCTTGCCATACGGCCGCTCTGCAATTATTGAACAGCGTGCCATTGTGTGCCATGTTTTGTGCAGGGTAACCTGCTCTTTTCCACACGTCATCTGCTACTTCCCCCAAGAATGGCAGAGAGTAGATTCTTCATGTCACCCACTGCTAATGTTATCCCTGCTGTCAGTCATTTGAGCTCATTAATCCATTTCCCAGCCCTAGCAGTCAACAAAGATAGCTTACATCTTAAATTGTCTTTATCCATTTGTTGCCATGGAATATACTGAGGCCGCCCACCACCCTTCTCCAGTCAGGGGACCTGTGTCAGTCTCGTTACTCCGTCCTGTCTCCCCATGTCTTTAGTGATGGTGAAACCGCTGGGATCCTGCGCTCTTTTTTTTTAAAGCAATTTCATTTAATTTGGTTGCAAACATGGATTGCAAAGTACAGAGTCAAACATTAGGTGTTAGACATTTCAAATAGCATTAACAATATGAATATTTCCTCCCTCTCCCCAATCTTAGAAATTGTTGCCCTTCCTCCCCGTTGTCCCCAATCTGGTGGACATTGACCAGGAGGGGCCTGCTTCAATCGTCGTCCCGAAGGAACAGCTGTGGAAGCCGCGGTTTGTGTGTTTGAGCAGGGAAGTTCTGATCATGTTCCGGATAGGGTCACATACATCTGTAAAGCGGTGCAGGAGGCCTTTGTTGAACACTGTGACCATTTCCACCACCAGGATGTCCCATAACTTGACCCACTATAGGGATATAAATGGGCCCTCAGGGAATTTCCAAGATTGGGCGATCGTGATCCTCCATGCTAAGAGAAGCTGAGTAATTAGTTTAGCTTTCGCCTCTGACCGTGGGTAGGCCCCCTGAATCGGAATTCCCAGGAGAATTACTTTGGGTTTATTTGGGAGTTTAACCTGAGTTATATCTTCAATCACGGTGAGCACTTCTTCCCAGAATGTTCTAACAGCAAGGCATTCTCACCACATATGTCAGTAAGTGCCTTGGGATCCACAATTTCACCAGCACTGTGGGTCCAATGCGTTCTGAATTTTGTGAAGCCGCACTGGGGGAATAGTAACAGCCAAGGCGCAATTTAAGGGCTCATTCTTTGTCCGTCACAAAGGTTGAGGCGGAATAGCTTCTCGTCCAGATGTCTACCCAAGTATAGTCCTCAATTGGGCACCCAAAGTCTTTTTCCCATTGCAACATGTATGCAGGGAGAAGAGTCAGCATGTCCTCCTGCAGCAATTTGTATAGTTTGGAGACGTTTCCCCCATCTAGACCCTCTTGCAAAGTGATTTCTATGGGACAGGGGTCCTGTGCAGCACTCTGTCGTACCAACGGATGTGTGTTCCAATGATGAAGTTGGGCATAGGAGAATCTGTCGTTCTCAGTCAGCCTGAATGTCCCCTTACAGTTCGAAAGTATATGGCAGGCTGTTTTCAAATAGCTGCACTAAGGTTTGCAGCTCTCCTCTCATCCAGTTCTTAAAGTTTGAAAGGTGCATGCCTGGAGTGAAGGATGGATTGTAGAAGACCAGGGTGTGCTGACCCAATCTGGTCAGGATACCCTTGGAGTTCATCGCCCAGGTCCGTATTTTCACTGTGGATTTTGTGGAGGAGAGTATGCCAGGCCATATTTACGTGCGGGTAGAGTGATATGTGGGAGGAAGCGCAGGGGCTGCGGCAGGCTCGACTGTTCAATATCTACCCATTTGGGGAGGGGGGTCCACCAGAGAGAGCCACGCTTGGGAGCACGCCAGTTGTGCAGCTACATAGTATTTACGTGTTAGGGACCCCCAAACCTCTACAAGTGGGCATTGCCCATCATTACTTTTTTAGGGATCTTAGCTTTCTTATCCCTCCGTAAAAACGGAAGCATTTTCTGTTGTAGGCAGAGGAGGAGGGATAGCGGGGTCGGAAGGGTAGCAGGGTCACCACTTGAAGAGTGGAGCAGAAATATAGGAACCGCAGGAGTAGGTTTCTTTTACAAGTTGTGATCCTCCCCGTTAGTGAGATCTCTTGGGTGGTCCACCTTTTAGTTCAGTTTCTACTTCTCTAAAGAGGGGGGTGGGGATTTATAGTGTAAACCTCACCTGAGAGGGCTGGAATGTACACCACTTAATAATTAAAGGATTTCTCAGACCAGCTAATGGGACATGAGGGTCGGAGGGCATCTATTGCCTCGAGGTCGAAAACACTCTCAAGGCCGATTATTTATGGAAGTTTATCACGAACCCCGCAACCCTGCCAATCCTATGTAGTTCTACAAGGGACTGTTGGAGGGAGGGCCGGACGTTTGTTAAAGTGAGCATAGAGAGAAAGCTTATGGTGCGTATGGCCCACCAGAAACATCTCAACGGCAGAGTTGTTCAGAATTTGTTGGGCTAAGGGCACCATTACCAGGGCGAAAAGTAAGGGAGACAATGGACATTCCTGCCTGGTCCCACAAGTTAGTGCTATGGGCGCTGCCTGACCCCAGTTAACCCGCAAAGCTGTTTTTGCTGAGTTATAGTTGGCTAGGGCCATCTTGCAAAAGAGTGGACCAAACTGAAAGGCTTCAAGAGTTAGGTGTAGAAAGGACCAGTCAACTTTGTCAAAGGCCTTGGTTGCGTCTAAAGCCAGCGCCATTTTCTGGCAGTCTGAAGCCACCACCTCAACCAGGTAAAAGGCTTGACGAATGTTATCCCCTGTGGTTCTGCCTTTTATGAAGCCAGTTTGGTCAGAGTTCATTATTTATGGTAGCACTAAGGACAGGCGGTTAGCCAAAACATCAGAATAAATGTTGGCGTCTATATTGAAGTCTTTTGATGGTGGACTTTATCTATCAGGGGTCCAGGACCCCATTGAACTCTCCCCCGATGATTACCTCACCCCTGAGGAAAGGGAGAAGCTTAGCTTCTAGTTCAAGGAGAAAGGCTTCTTGCCCTTAGTTGGGGGTGTAGACAGAGATCAATCCATATAGTTGGCCAAATAACATACCTTTGATCCCTGTGTATCGGCCCTCGGAGCTGTAGAGCGTTTCCAATTCCCTGAACGCCATCCCCTTTGCCAGGAGAATTGATGTGCCTCCTCTTTAGGATGCACTGGAGGCCAGGTATTGAGGTGGAAACTGTCTGTTCGAAGGCGGGCAAAGTGGGATGGAAGAAGATGGGTCTCTTGCAAGAATACCACAAGCTGTTGAGGTCTTGCAGGCGTTGAAGCGTGGATCTATGCTTGGCTGGAGCATTTAGGCTTTTCACATTAAGCAAGATGAAGTTCAGTTTTTGGTGGGGTGGAGGCACCGCCGAGGAGACTGGCTCTACAGTGAGAGGGGGGGAAATCCAGATGGATCTCATCCTCCATCAAAATCTGTCTATGTCATCCTTCCATTCAGCAACCAGATCTTTTACTTATAACTCCAACTGGTAACTTGTAACCATCCAACAACAATAGAATTGCTCTTAGTGCCCCGTTGGATTCTGTGATTCACATTTGGGCATAGGCTGCATGGACTCAGATAGACTTTGTTGCTAGTTTGTGCCGGTTCGTCTGTAGGGTGATGTGCCAGGAGGTTTCCACTAAAGGTGAGTTAGGAGACATTCAGTTTTGTTGTGCGGGCAGTTTAGATTATCATCCTCTGGCTACGTTCACCAAGGTGTTACGTTTAGGCAAGGGAGCGCCTCTGTTCCATGAAGAAAAGGGGTTGGGGTGAACAGGGAGCCATTGCACGTATCCGAGGTGGTGTCTGGTAGAATACCTTCTGCCTCTTCCAAGGAGCTGATGGTACGGGTTGTGCCATTCAGTACAAACTGTGGAGTATCAGGGAACAGCCAGCAGTATTTAACCTTTTGATCTTGTAGAAAGGTGGTCAGTGGTCTAAGCGTTCTCCTTTGTACCGTGACTGTAGCTAGGTCTTGAAAGACTTGGAGCGATGCCCCCTAAATGGTCAATTCTCCACATGTTCGGCTGGCTGCGAGGATTTCTTGTTTGGCTGTGAAAAAGTGGATTCTTGCAATTACGTCTGGTGGAATGTCCGAGGCCTGTCCCCTCCGAAAGCACAGCCTGTGGGTGTGGTCCAGGAGCAGAATTGATTCATCAAGATGCAGGAGCAGGGTTTGGAAGACGTCCCCTCTGTATTCGTTCAGGGCTTGGTCCGCTGATCAGGGAACCCTCCTGATCCGCATGTTGTTTCTTCTGGCTCTGTTTTCCAAATCTTCCTGCTTGCGTTCCATATCGTCGTTTCTACCCTCCAGCATCTTGATCCTACGATAAAGTTCCGGCACTGTCTCTGCCTGGTCAGATATATGGTCTTCCACCTCACCCAGCCTCTGCCCCGTTTCTAGCCCTCGTTGGTCTAGGCGGTCTACCTACGCAGATATTTCTGTCATACGGTTGTGAAATTCCAGCATAATTTCAGACATAAATGCTTGTATGTCCTCTTGCATGGCAAGCTGTCCCCCAGGTTGGAGTGGTTAAGGGGGTTGGCTCCTCTGTGCCTCCAGTTTATTCCCATTGTCCATAGGCTGAAGTAGTGTTGCAATATCTGCATTTTTTGGGGTTTAGCCTGTTTCGCCATGGCTAGTCTGTACCTGGGGGCTCCCTATGCACCGATTGAGGCGAGGAGAGGGTAGCTCTGCTAGTGCCTGGGCAGATATTTAGGTGCAACAACCAGGAAGATGCTGTGGAATGGGTGACTGTCCCTTTCCTACCATCTTAGGCGTTCTGGGTTAGTGCTACTCTTCAGGTGGGCTTCTCTCCGGTACCTCCACTGGTATTCACTTGGTTGTGCTTCCTGTTCGCCCCCAGATTCACGTCCCAGGCTGCTCCATGGGGGGATTTCAGTCACTGGTGCTGGGCAATTTACTCCATTGTCCCTCACCTGATGGAGAATTGGGGCATAAGTAGGCTGCTCTTGGGCTCCAGGATGGAGGTTGTGTGGCTGCTTCAGGTTCCACTGTATTCCCGCTAGGATCCTATGTGGTCAGTTATTCCTCACTTGCCCCATCGCCATGTTCCCGACATCGAAATCGGGCAGAAAAGAGCTTGTCCTACATTTTATGTGCTGGACGGGCCGTTGCCTTAGATCTGCATGTTTGGCATTGTGTATTATGTCCCCCACGGCAAGCACCATTCATTAGCTGATTGCAGCAGCTCCTCACCTTCTTCCCCACTCTGCAGCTGGCTGTTGTTGAGTGTATCGCCCCAGAACGAAGACTCTATGTTGCATGGCCCTCTGGCAGGCGATCATGAATTGCAATGTGCCTCAGGACTGAACTGTGTAACGGGTTTATGGGTATTCGCTTCAGCGCTACCCACAGGTGGAATTCAGGGTCAGGAGAGAGGGCTAGATCCTGAGAGCCGCATTGTCCCAGCGGGCAGACGCCATTTTGGAGGAGCCCTGCTACAGACCCGACATGCCAATCTTTTCATTATCTTGGCTCCTGGGGGACAGCTCACCTCGTACTCTCCCCAGCTCTTCCCTTTTTGTTCTTACACCATTTCCAGGTGTCGGTTGAAGTCAAGCAGCACGAGAACTAGCAAATTGCATGTATTTCCCGGGCTTCATGCAGATACTAACAAGGAAGCGTCCGCATTGCTGGCGCCACACCCCATCCTGTGCTCTTTTACCCACTTGCTCTGCGCCACTAAGTGTATCTTCGCCACTATACACTGGAGGTAAGAAGTGGAATTGGTGTATTCCGCAGCTATTTTCAATTACTTTAAGGGGTAAAATCCCTTACTTTCTGCTACCAACATACATCTGCTGTATGTGAAGAGGAGCCGAGGGCGATTAGCCTTCCATATCGTGTTAACTCAGCAGCCAGTGCTTTTGGATTCGGGTCCTCTTCCTCATCCTGAAATATTTTCCATATCTCTAATATCATCAGCTGCTTTATTACTTTGTTCCCCTTGTAGGCTGCATGTAAATAAATGGTCATATGTTGCAGCACACATTTGGAAAATCTTCCGTCTTTGGGACATGGCTTTGCCAACTTGTCCTTGGTATCACAAGTCCATTCCGCACTATACTTGCGTATCTTGTCTTGATACCGCGGGAGGGACTTGCATAAGTGTTGGAGGGGTGTATCCCTCATTTTGTCACTTTATTTAACACTTCTCAATACTTACTTGACCTCAAATCAGGATTCCAACATCCAATTTACCTTATAACGTTTGCAATTCACAAACTCAAGACTTTCTCTCAAATACCATTTCTCCAAAACGTAAACTGGGCAAAAAAATCTTTTCAAACGCCTCTCCCACTCACCAACAAAGGCATGACCTGCACACTGCGTCCTCCGCCTTGAAGGCTCAAACCACAACTGCACTCATGTGCTTCTCAAGCTTCGCCCCAATGGCAAAACACTGGTCCTTAACTCACGTAATAGTCCAACAACTGAAATTCATCACCTTTGGTGCGCCTCAAGTCCTATTGGGTCATATCATATCATATATCATATTAACCTTGCGGGTGACGTCACCAATACCCTCTGATACTCTCGATGTTCTTGCCCTGTCATGAGGATCTGCTTGAAGCCCAAAGCCAAGTGCAACTCCTGGTATGACCCTGACCTTGTCACCCTTAAATGCAAGTGCAGGGTGCCTGAGAGGACATGGCTAGCCTCTTGTGCATCCTTTGACAAACAGGCCTGCCACCTGCTCCAAAGGCAATACTGGCTCTCTTGTCCGCACTAAGGAGAGAGCCCACATGCAAGCCTACGTCTCTGCGGCATCTAACAGTTTGGCCAAACTCTTTAATGTCTGCAAGGAACTGGACAATCATGCAGCAGTCTCTACCTCTCCTATCCCCTCCCAGGTCCTCTGCACAGCCCTGGCATCTCATTTCATCTCCAAAACCCAGGGCATCCTGCCCACCCTCTCGTCCGCCTCTCCTCCTCCCTCTACTCTCTCCTCTACCTCTGGCCCCACAGTGGCCACCTATCCTCCCTCTTTCTCTTCCTTTCCTCTGTTCTCCCCTTACAAGGTTTCTAGACAAGTCTGATATATGAAAGTCTTGTCAAAACAAGTTCTTCCCTGTTCTTCCAAAACCATCAAGAACCACATTAACAGCCTCACTCCTGCCCTGGCTGACTTCTGCAACCACTCCTTTGCCACTGGAGCCTTCCCTTCACCCCTGAAGCACTCTCTTGTGCACCCTCTTCTCAAGAAACCCTCAGCCGACCCCTCCTGCCCAGCTAACTATCGCCCGATCTCCATCACTCCTTTCCTGGGCAAACACCTGGAAAAGCTGGCCTTCACACTGAATCTGTTGGTTGTCTCCATGACCATCAGTCTGGCTTCAGAGCAGACAGAAGCACAGAAACTGCTCTCCTGTACACCCGTGAAGACCTGCTCTCTAACCTTGATTCTAATCTCCCCTCTGTCCTCATCTTACTCGCTCTTTTCTGCCTTTGACTCTGTCAACCATGCCATCCTGCTCAATCGTCTCTGTGATAACCTGGTTATCACTGATCAAGCCCTGGCCTGGCTGACCTCGTTCCACTCTGATCGACCCTCCCAGGTCCAACTTGGGTCCTTCCTTTCCTCTATCTCACTCTCTACCTGTGGTGTTCCCCAGGGGTCTAACCTCTCTCCCTGGCTGTTCAAACAATACCTGCCACCTCTCGCCCACCGCATTGCCGCTCTCTGCTCCAACTTTCAGTGCGATGCGGATGACACTCAGCTCATTTTCAGGCTGCCCTTGGCCACCTCTTCTCCTTGTCCCGTCTCTGTCTGTCTGTTATCCAGGAGTAGTGTGCCGCCAACGATCTCTGCCTTAATGACAGTAAGACAGAGATTATACTCATCGGCACACCTGCACCCTCCTTTCCCGTCACTCTCTGGCCGGCCTCCCCTGGCCCTCTTCCTGTTTCCACCTGTGAGACAAAGAACCTCAGGGTCATCTTCAACTCCACACTCTCCTTTTCTCATCACATCTCTGACGTCTCTAAGAAGTCAAACTACAAGCTGCGCCTCCTCGGAGGTATTCCTCCTTTCCTCTCCTTCCCCCAGAAGCTCACGCTCTCTAGAGCTCTGGTTCTCTCTAGGCTGGACTACTGCAACAGCCACTTTCTAAATCTTTCTGCCTCTACTCTCTGCCCTCTGCAACTCATCCAGAACAAGACTTGTCCTTGGCCTCGAGCCCATCGATCGTATCTCTCCTGCACTGAAATACTGAACTATCTGCATTGGCTCCCAGTGGCTGCAGGTCCTCAAGGCCTTCCGTGGCCTGGGTCCTCAATACCTACAATTCTCTCTTCATATCTACCTTCCTACTCGAGCTCTTTGCTCCTCCACCTCCAACTCCCTCAGGGTCAGTCGCTTCTCCAAGCAACGAGTTGGTGGTAGATCTCTTTCTTTGGCTGGGGCCTCCCTCTGGAACAGCCTCCCTGCCTCTTTGAAACCGGAGGAGAACCATCTCTGGTTCCGGAAGCACCTCAAGACCTTCCTCTTTGTTTGCACCTTCTCGCTTCCTCTCCCCTGCTGAATTCCTGTCTGATATTCACTGGTCACCTGGCTACCCTCTGATTTCAGGCCAAGGTCCCTGCCCGCCCAGTTGCACACCTGCACTGCCTCCTGGTAACTCTTTCATTTGGGTCTGTATCTGTAACCCTGCAGTTCCCCCTACCTGTGCTTTTGGACACATGCTGTCTACACTTTCCCTTGCACCTGCCACCAGCTGGCCGCACTTCTTTTTATTGTTTTGACCCCATGTAAAGCACAGCCCCATCCCCTTTCCCCTGGCATTGTTCCCCTCCCCTGCACTCGCGCGATCGCTTTGTCACTTGGCCTAGTATGATCGCTGTCTCTGTCCTCGCTCTGTTCCCCCTTCCTCATACATGCCAACCCTCCCAATTTAGGCGGGAGACTACTGACTTTTTGTGGAAAAATATTGCTATTTTTCACGTTCTCCCGCCTAAAATACTTCTAGCCCCAATGCATCCCTATGGGAAAATGTGCGACTCCCGATTTCTCTGATGAAATCATTCACCCAGGTGAGTCGGAATGTTGGCATGTCTGCTTTATTACCTCGTTGCGCCTTGAAACACTTGTCTATAGGTGCGTTAAAAATGCCATATTATACCTTAGAGGAAAAGGCCTTGATGCCTGACCCTTCAGTATATATGTCCGCTATGAATCACAAAAACATAACAAACATGACATAACACACACGGCTGTCTTCCTGCCTCACTAACAGGGTAAATCATTAAATCATGTGGTCCCTCTTTTATAGCATTGCCATATAGGAATACATCTCCAAGAGATAAACTAGGAAACCACCTTACGTGATATAAGCTAGCTTCTTCCACTAACACATATACACAGGTAACAATACATAATCATCCATGAACCAAGCTGAACTGCCTAACTCACAGGAAAACTGCTTAAAGTTTTTTCATCCGCAAACCAAGCAGAACATTTAAACTAACCACCCAAACTGACCGCCTAAAAAACGGGTACTCCTTACACAAAACACAAAACCACACAAATATAACATCAAGTGGAACATTTCCTCCACCCCACATTTGCCATATAGCTGAGTCTATAGGTACACTCTGTGGTTCGCTGAAGCGCCTCAGATACCGACTCTCCCAAAATCTGCCACTCTGCCGTCTGGTCTGCTAGGCGTCCCACAGGAAGTGGTCAGAAATTCCCTCCAGAGGCAGTTCCAGTCCCTACACATGGATTTGGATGTCGATTCTCATGGGTCGCTGTGCAGCCCTTCCGGAATGCGGTGGGATGAGGTGGGCTTAGTGCCAAGAGGTCATAGCGACCATCCCTCTGCTACCACATGTAGAGGAGTGGCAGAGGCTCTCTAGCAGTCACCCCGATTACCAGCAGAGAGACACTTGGGCCCATCAAAAACTCGCCGCCACAAGAACGGAAGAAATAGCCATAGGGCAAAGTGAACTGTCTTTATTATCCAACAAATTACAAAGATCATACCAGAAAAACAAATTCTCCAGAGGGCTCGTCTCCTGAACCTGTGTCACCCGGTTTTATCCGAGAGTGACATTACACAAAACCAAGTTCCGTCCCCGAAACCTATTTGGTGTGCAAATTGGTCAGTTCAGGCAAACCATATACACATTCTATACAGGGTTAATGCTACTATTGGATACCCGTATCTGGTGGCTTCTCCTGAGACCACCTATACATATAACGAATATAAAGTTGCAGGGTCGTGGGGAAGCCATTGGCTCCTGCAACATATTATGCCTTCACATGAACAGGGACTCTGGATTGTGCAGAAAGTGCCCTCCCAGCCCTGGGACACTGGACGGTTACCAGGCTGGATATACCTTCTCAAGGCAATGAACATGGATGTGCTGTGTGTTCCCTAATGTGGCCATCTGTGATCACCTAAGCGTGGGAGAGTGCATTCAGTTGTTAATTTGTGAGCAAGGCTTGTATCTTTCCACCTCTGGTCCGATGGGAACAGCTTGTCTCTGTCTACCTTCATTGAATTGGTATTGTCTTGCTCTGCTACGTGTAAGGAAGGCATGGTATCAAACAGTAAGACAGGCACAAGGGATCACAGTTCAAGGATGTTTATTGAACTTCAACTGGGTTTGGCGAATGCCCATCGAATCCTAAATCTAAAGATGGGAGGAAGCTACGACCATCAAATAATAATGCAGTCCTTGTGGTGTCCTGTCAAAATAAAAGGGCCTATACTAATACACCTATTGCCAGTCCTTACTTCTAAATACAAATAGTGTGGGAAACAATGTTATGCAAAAGAAAAGTGTTCAAGAAATGATGTCAGGATAGCCAAGCCGTTGGCTTCCCACGTTTTCAGCACGGGACAAGGCGACACATTCGAACTTAGCACACTCCTTGGCATCTCCAGCACGAGGATGCAGTTGAAGACTTCAACATCAGGACCGTCTCTGCCAAAGCCTCTGTCATTCAAAGTCTCTCATTTCAGAGGACTTGAAGCAACACGATAAAACAGTACAGTTCCTTTCTTCTTAGGATTTTCACTTATAAAACCTCTTGGGTGATGTAATGTTCACCTCGGGTCCCCCTCCGCCGGGCTCAGACCCACTTTAACACAAAACCTTCAATTGGTCTCCCTCTGGCAGGCTCGGACCAAATTCACGTACTTTTGCAAACTTTCTCTATTTCATCAAAATCGAAAACTTTCAACTGTGCGTGGGATTTAGCTTGACCTGTCACAGGGCCACTTCGATTCACATTTATTAATTCTCCTTCAATTGGTCTCCCTCCGCCGGGCTCAGACCAAATTTATCTACTGTTATTTCTTCTCAGCTGGATACCTTACAGAGACCTCCAATTGAGCACCCACACAATGCCGGACCACTCCGTCAAAGGTATTGTAACTTGCTTTAAAGTTCAATCACTATCACAATACGATTTAGCAACAGGTGAAGAAATCAGAGCAGGAATACCCACCAAGGAGACACCTACGAATTAGCAGCCGGGGTTCTTGCCTTGTCGTAATTCACTCACCCAAAACGTTCTGGGCCTCTGGGCCCCCCTCCACAAGGGGGAGACCTTCCCAGTAATGCACCCTACTGCCCTACAATACAGTCAGGTCAGATGGGTGAATCACTTGAAAGGCTGTGTAACCCTATCACCTATGTTGTGATAGCAAGCTGAGGAATAACAAGAGGGAGTCCCAATCAGGAATGTACACAGGAGCAATGGTGAAGCAGACAAAAACAAGCATAGAATGCACTATATCTAACCTGAAAAGAGAGAACTGTGATACTCGTATGTACAATCAGGTATGATCCCCAACTTGGTCTTCCACTGGGTGAAAATAAGCACAAACACCCACTCATTTGTCAAAATCCAAGAAGGAGAACCAACTACACTGACTAAGGAGGGTAACAATGGATTGTGGGTTAGCCTTACTATGTGGTGATGCTGGTGATGTCAAGGAAGTCCTTACCCGGTCAAGGGAAGGAAGGAACAACAAACTAGCAAGGTTAGTAAGGGTGCTAACCCCGTCTGGCACGAGGGACGCACTAGATTCGGGTTGCAGTACAAAAAGCGTAGCGTTCACAGTTCTTGTGCCAGTAGTACTGCGAAGCGAAAGGAAAGGCTCGGGATTCAGTGATGGGTAAGCTATGATGAATGGCAGGAAATTAAGTGATGTTGCAGTGGACACAGCCCTAAGGGATCTGAGATGTAGGTGAGTGTGTACAGAGTACAGACAGTAATGTCTGTGCAAGAGGAAAAACAGTGGAAAACAATCCAGGAACAGTCCAAGTCTATACACCGAGACAAGGACAGAATCAGAAGACGTAGCAATCCAAGATGCAATACTGGGTTCAAAGCCGTGCGGTCAACGTCGGGACAGAAACAATCTCAATAGGAAGTCCAACTAGTAGGCAGGGTTCGGCAGGACTGGTTTTACACTGTGCACAGGTGGAGCAAGAGGACACATAGGGGGCTGCTTCCTTTCACATCACTTTGGCTTTTCCTGCTGTGCTGAAATTACCGCAATTGCGAAGCCGTGAGAGAGTTTTCTGGCACTGTCCTTCAATCAATTTATCTTAGGTCCCATCTCCCATTTACAGCCTCGGATGAAGTGTCGGTTTAGACTCGAAACACATGTCAGGCTACTTTGCAAATAATTCCATCAGACTTATAACCACATCTCTCTTCATGTACTTGCAACACATGCCTATATTGCACTCTTGGGCACAGTGCGACTGAGAATTGCCCGTGCTCCAAGAGGACACATAGTCCACCACATCACAGTTCATATAGGACCACCACCACCTCTGTAGAAGGTCCAGAGTTTTCTTTCGACCAAGATGTGCTGCAACCAGATAGTCATGACTCCACTGCAGAGCCCTGGTACGCAGCTCCCCAGAGTGTACAGTTTCCCTTGAATATAAGGCAACCCTTTCATGATGTCCAGGTTGTATTTACAGAGATCGCCCAGATCCTGGGCGACCCATTCCTGGAGGAGGACCTTGAGCGAAGGGTGAGCGGAGCAACTGCACACCATATGCTCCGAAAGAACGGGTAAGCTGTCCTGAGAGGCAGATGTAGTGTCCGGATCAAGACGGGAAAGCGCGTCGGCCTTGGCATGTAACCTAGTAGGACGGTATGTGATATTAAAATCGAAAAAGAAATGCCAGCGAGCCAATCTCGCTGACACGCACTTCATGGATTTAAAGGCTTCCAGTTTTCCGATGGCCCGAGAAAATGGAAAATGGGTGGCGAGCCCCCAAAAGATGGTGTCGCCATTCTGTAAAGGCATCTTTTACTGCCAAGAGCTCCTGCTCTGTAACAGTGTAGTTCCTTTCATATGGTGACCACTTGCGGGAGAAGTAAGCAATAGGGTATATGTCCCCTGTGTCCTGATAGGTTTGCGAGAGAATGGCCCCTCTCGCAATGCCGGAGGCATCAGCCTCAACAAAGAATGGGGCATTAGGATTGGGGTGTGGAACAGGAGCTGGGGTGAATGCCTCCTTCACAGCAGAAAAGTCTGACTGAGCAGCCGGCGTCCAACGATAAGGCACCTTAGACTTGGTCAAGGCTGTAAGGGGCGAAACAATGGAAGAAAAAGAGCGTATAAAGCGGCAGTAGAAATTGGAGAAACTCAAGAATGACTGTAGAGCTTTGGCCGTTGTCGGGGCCGGCCACTTTATGATGGCTTTGGCCTTTGAATCATTCATGCGTACGCCATGATCGGTTAGGTCATACCCCAGGAATTCGACCTTGCGAACGTTAAAAATATATTTCTCTACTTTAACGTAAAGGCGGTTCTCCCTGAGTCTCTGAAGCACCAACCTGTCATGGGGCATGGGACACATTTCCTGACACAAGGAAGAATAAATTAGAATATCATCCAGGTACACAATAAGATACTGGTCGAGGATGTCCCTGAACACGTCATTCATCAAGTTTTTGGAAGGTAGCAGGGCGTTGCACAGGCCAAAAGGCATTACGAGATACTCATATAGCCCGTACCACGTCTTATCGGCGGTCTTTCTTTCATCCCCTTCCCTGACACGCACCAGGTTGTAGGCGCCACGCAGATATAGCTTGGTGAATATCACAGTGATACCATTGAGGGCCCTGTAATTAACACAGGGCTTCAAATCACCCTCCTTCTAAGGAACGAAGAACAGCTGCGATGCCGCCAGAGAGCGTGAAGGACAAATGAAGCCCAACTGTAGGCTTTATCGATGTATTCCACAAGGATTTTGTCCTCCTGAAGGGTGAGTATACCTGGACAGTGGGGACTTTGGCACCAGGTATGAGATTGATAGGGCAGTCATAGGGTATGTGGGGCGACAATTGCTCTGCCATCCCTCTATCAAAGACATCAAGGAAGGAACAGCATACCGAGGGTATAAAAGGAGAAGAGTCCGCAGATACCATATTGACTGAAGCTATCAGATCAAGAAGAGCCAAACAGGGCGTTCCTTGTGTGACCTTGTGTGTACGGAAGCAATGTTCGTTGCAGTATGCAGAAGGAAACTGTACTTGCCGTGCATCCCAGTCAATGGAAGGGTTATGCAACTGTAACCAAGAGAGACCTAAAATGACTTTGAATTGGGGTGCTGCGATTTATTCAAACACAATGTCTTCCGTATGCCCCTCCGTGGTTCACATCTGTAGGGTTACGGTCTGTTTGGTAACCATGTCTGATATCAAATCAGTGCCATTGACTGCCTCAGATACGGGCTTGGCCACTATGGGGATCTTTATCTCCTTAGCATACTGCAAGTCCATGTAGTTTCTTGTGGGTCCTGAATACAGAACCACTTTGGTGGGGAGAGTAACACCAGAAGGTGATCAAAGAGTTACTAGCAATACAATGGGTGAGGAGACAACAAGAGCACAGGAGTCCGATACATGCGAACCCGACAAAGGGACCATGTCTACTGTCGGGCCCTGGAGTTCCCTGCCTTCCACAAGGGTTTCTTTAGACAGTTCCCTAAGAAGTGCTCAGCAGAACCGCAGTACATGTACAAATTGTTCGTTCTTCTGTTCTCTTGCTTGCTGGTGGTTAAAGAACCATGGATGGCTCTAAATTGCATAGGCCGATGTCCGTGTGGGGTGGCACGGACGACACAGGCCGCAAGGGCAGGTTTGGGAGTTGCTTTTTCTCGCCCTTCCGTTACGCTCTTCTGGCGTCCTTTTGAAGGACTAGGTCCAGTAATTCTGTGAATCCCGAATTCTCTGCTCTCCGTCTGGTCACTGAGGTTGCCGGGCAGACTCTTGACCCCAGCCCTACCAGCTCTTCTGTATCTTCCGCCCGTGGATGCTGGCAATCCCTTAGTGTTGGGCAGTGGTTCGGCTGCTCCTCCCTCTTCACCACACTGCACCTGCTGCCAGGCTTTCCTTGAGCTTCTTCTGACTCAAGCCACTTGCTTATGTCAGATATTTCTCTCCCTCTCCTGCATCAGCTGTGTAGGATTTAAATGTCCCGGCATTGCAGGTCTCCTTCCAACAACAAGAGCGTGGTGTGGGCTTCCGTGCTCTAGTGATCTTCATAACTCCATTCTGCCTCCTCAACCAAGTTTTTCCAAAGGATTCATATACATGGGATTGCTCGTTTTTGTCATTCTATTTTCAGGATATTGTAGAATGCCATCAGCAAGCTGTGTAGGTTGTTGAACGGGGTTACCACAATATGCCATTAAGGCATGGAGAAAGGAGGGGGTATCCTAAAAGGATAAGGGGGATACCATGTCTCGTCTTATGACACCAGTCTTCTCCTCTGAGGGTCTCCTCGCCCTATGTGGTCCTCTCATATAGCCGCCGCCAGGGTCAGGGTACAGTAGTGGCTGCCGTCCCCTGGCCACATGGGAAAAGGCTACCTCTGGGAAAGGAGCGATGACATCAGATTCATCATAATACCCAGACCATTTTTTAGGAGGATAGCTCAGGGGCAACGCAATCCCCTTGGAAGCAAGACGACACAGTGCAACAAAGGTTTGATCCCCGGGTCCATGCTTAGAAATCTCTGGGTATTAAGCGTGTTATAAATAACTCATTGCAATTACCTAGAAGGACTATCACAGCCCGACAGTCCGAGGCCCATTGTTCCCGCCAGCTCAGATATTTGGGTGTACCCCACTCATGGATTACCTCTTTAGCCTGCTACAGAAAGGCTTATATATATGAGAACTGGTGACAAACGAGCCCTTAACACACCGTCAGACGGGCTGCCATTCTGCAAGCATGCTCTGTATTTACCAACCTAAAGCTACACCAAAAGGCGTTACATTAGTGTCATGACTCGCCCTTGGCGGGGCAACCAGGAATAGCAAAAACTCAAGAGTTGGTAACATGTTACATTTAGTGGCCGAAGGTGTGGCAGGACGTAAAACAATATGTCTTGGGCTGCGACACCTGCTATCGCCAGAAGGTGGATCATCAAAAGCCTGCGAGCCTACTGAACCCCCTGCGAACTCCACCGACACTGTGACACACTCTCAGTATGGGCTTTATGGTGGCGGTACCCCCGGTAATGGGTTTCACGTCCATATTCATTATGGTTGATTCCTTGACCAAGATGGGTCACTTTGCACTGTAAGGGAGTGCCTACTTCCACAGAAGTAGCCAACCTTTTCCTTCAGAACATGGTTTGTCTACATGGACTGCCTACACTTGTGTTAACTGACAGTGGTCACCAATTCACATCCCACTTTTGGTGTGCATTTTGCACTATGGATGTATGCACAACGAGTAGAGAGCTCGCTTTGACATCTGTGCAGGCACTGCTGACGCAGGTCTGAATCCCGGAAGGGCCAAACTCAGCCTTTCATCCTTCCGAGGTCGATAAATAAGCACCACATACCGTGGGTAAAAATAAGCAGCGCTCAGATACCTGAGGGTTCGTAGCGCTATATAAATGCTAAATTATTATGTCTATCTACCAGTTATCATCCGGAATCCGATGGACCAACCGAACTTGTGAACCAGGGATTGGAACAGGATCTGTGCTGTTTCACCACAAGCACCGGGTGCAATACATGTGGCTGGCTGAGATAGCAAACAACGCACTGCATATGCCCCCTTCTACAGCCTGTACGGGTTCCATGCACGCATCATACCACCTCCCACTACCATATCAACATTACAGGGATGTTGTGCCCACATGCAACAAGAATAGAAGGGTGTCCAAGCGAGGCTCAGTCAGGCCAAATACACCTACAAGAGGTAAGCTGACACCCGCCAATGAGCCAGCCACCAATACCAGAAAGAAGACTGGTTGTGGCTTTCTAGTACGCACATGTTCATACAGGTGACCCATAAGTTGCAGCCCTGCTCTCTAGGTCCCTGTCCCGACCCTCACCCAAAAACCCCTCTGGCAAACCCATTGGCCAGTTGGAGTCAGGACTCAGGCCTCTAGAGCTTGGTACCCTCTTCAAAAGCCCTCATTGGGCCAGACCTGGCGCCTATGGCGCCAGGCTCATACACCATGAAAAACAATGTGCTTGGGAACTACTTATTGTATTGCCAGCCAACATGGAGGCATCCACATAGCTTGGTTCCTAAGAACCAAGCTATGTGGTCTAGTGTTTTGGGTGTGGTAGCCTAGGGACTACTTTACCTGGACTATTTTGCTGGGGCTATTTAAACCACACCCGAGCAAGACAACATGCTTCGCATTACTTTGCAGCTTGCAACGTGACGCTCACCGTGTCCAGCTATTCGCTCGAACCTTGGAGAAGCAGAACCTGCAAGTAGACAAAAGGAATATCATTAGCAGCAGCATCCTACCTGCAGTCTTCATCTTTAAACACTCGCAGCTACTGAGAACAGCTTCCTCGAATCTGCATGCCTCCCGGACAGAACAACCTGAAAGAGGAAGATAGAGGCAACATTAAAGAAAGCAGTAGAGACATTTACAAATTACGAACTGCTCAAACATCTTACCCAGCTGGTCGCGTCTCGGCTGGAACCACTCCGGACATTCCACTCGCGCTGAAGAACACTGTGACCTACAAGGAATGAAAAAACAGGTTAGCAAAGGTAAGACTTTGCAGCGCTGCGCACAGCGCTTACTTACCGCATCATAGCGCTCTTAATGCGCCATCATTTACCAGCGGGGCCCAACCAAGCCAATTCGCCGCGCTGAAGCTCTGCATACCTAAGGGAGAAAAAAAGAGACATTTTAAACAAAGAAAGGCATGCAGGATAGCAACAAAACTAAAGAACAGCAATAAGACCTACCTGAACAATATCAAACGGGCCGGCGTCAGTCAAGTAACTGGACCGCACTTGCCCATGAAAGACAACGTGCCCCTGCAAAGAAGGCAGGACGGAGAGCACGCCTAATTCTACCACAAGGTGAGGAGAGGGCGCCAGAGGGACTGAAATCATACGAGGTGGAGGGAGGATACTTACCCCCAGTTGGTCAGTCTTGAACACTGTCCTCCTATATTTTCAGGCAGAACCTTCCCCGCAGACCACATCAGGGCAAAGCTGAGAAGCATACCAGCGAGTAAACCGGCTGGGTGGCGTCCCTGTGGATACCAGGTGACCGTAACAGTCCCTTCATAGTTTTGAACATCATTACCCTGTGGAGGTTCAGTTGCACTTACTCCTGCAGATGAAAATCCATTCTGTGTTTCATATAGCCTTTTGAAGCCAGCTAGTCCCACCATCCGCACCCAAAAACCGCCATCCCTCATGGTACAGGGCTACCACGAAAGGAAGTTAAGAAAATTCTGAATGCCCGACGTCTGAAAAACAGGCAGTTAGTGTACCTGGTATACTGGGAAGGGTATGGGCCCAAAGACTGGTCTTCTGAACCAGCACAGCATATCCACGCTCCACAGCTGTTGCGCACTTTCCATCTGAACAACACCGACAAACCTGGGCCACAGCCCTTCTCTGGGAGGGAGAGTGCTGTCAGGCACAGCAAAATGAATGACCAGAAACACCAAAGAATAGGGTATGCAGCACTTGCACCACAGCACCCTTCAACCACAATGACCGAGACCCTACAGAGTTCTACTTTGCCCTTATTGTAGCCGCTGACATCATCAGAAACAAAGAACTACAATGCCCAGGCGCACTGGGAGAAGAAATACCATACAGAAACCCTTTTGGGCCGGTGACATCACCACACTCTTCGCACAGCCCAGGTACGAAGCTTGCGTCGAGTTTACGATCTGGCCAGACATATCTCTGGTAGCTCCGTCTGCCGAAAGAAGCGCACAGGGCCATGCCCCACAGTACAGCCTTAACGGTTCCTCACCTCAGACAAGCTAAGTATTGGAGGGTGCAGGCAAAGCCATACTGATGTGCTTTCTGCAGACTTGAGTATACAGGGGGAATGCACAGGGGGCCACGCCCCACTGGATTCTAACGGCCACTGCCCTGAGCAAGCCAAGTACCAGAGGGGGAAGCAAGCCGTGCACCACTTGCAAGCTCAACCTAACGGCGCACCTGACCTGCTAAATGCTGTGCCAACCCACTAACACAATTTACAAAACCATTGTCCGTAGCACAGAGACGCTGCATAATGCATGTGTTGGAGCTTAGCTCACATATCCAGTTCTGCCTGCCTAATAAGAATGTCACTGAGATGTCAGATAAGTGTCTATCACACAGCACATACTCTAACAGTTCCTTTCTTGCAGATCACTGTTTGGTGTAACGGCAGCTAGAGCACGATGAGACAAGGCACCTTCTGGAGCAAAGGGACACACCATCACCAGCTAAATTCCTTTATGGTTCAAAGGTTTGCAATATGATATGCTATATGTTCTTATGGGGGAACCCCAATCAGTGAAAGGCCATGCGAAGGCCAATATTGTAATGAGCGCAAAGTACTTATCTGTACATCAGTTCATGCAAGAGTGCGAACACATGTGTTTGAGTGATGCCACGTACCAAGGGAACTTGCACAAGAGCAAAGGAGCAACACCTTTCCCTATACCCTCTACCCACCCACTACCTCTCCCTAACCCTCATTACGGTTACCGTCATTTCTCCTACCTATCCAATCAACAAACCTAACCCTCCTTCCCTACTTGAGTTGTGGAGGCCGTAACAAGCGCAGGTCCCAAAACCCTGGCGGGGTTGAGTGGTTCATGCTACACCTGAGCAGAGCACCGTGGAGCCATGTCACATGAGAGAAAACAATGAATTACAAAAATTCTCCTCAATACATGTTGGAATTTAAAGTAGGTCATATAACATTTTCCAAAATCCACACAGCTAATACGAAGAATATATTTTCCACAAATCATAATTCTGTACCATAAACTTTCTCCAACTTAAAAATGATTGGAGGCTACGAATTTGTGAAATGAAGTGTCTAATGTGCCTTGTTCCAATGCAGTATATAGATAGATACTTTATAGTTGGATATCGGCTAGAGCACGAAAGAGTCTACAAGATCATTGATGATTCGAGATGCCCCATCCTGGGACCGAGGCACTCTAGAGTGGGCGCCTGACTCAATTTGAATCTTAAATAAATCGCTGTAACCCTGTTACAAGGAAAATGTATGTTGGTACTTCTGTGCGATTCTCCAATCATTCTCAGATTTCTTATTCCTATTAGGATTGTTTACCAGTTTCAAAGCATGCAAAACAATTTCCTGTAAGAGAGTTTCACGAGACCTAGTGAAATTTGGTAGAGTCACAGATAAATTGTTGACAATTATTTTCTAAATAGCCTGGGGGCTGGTTGATGCTGAGTGAGTAGTTTCACAATGATTGTAATCTGTTTTTGGCCAGCTTTATGTACGATATTGGAGTGGTGGGTGTGTTTTTTCAATCTTTTCTTTTTTGGTGAGCACTGTGTGCTAATCTGGCAGGTTTGTCTAGTGTTTTTGTGGCTTCTGAGCTTGTTTGTCTGTGCTGGGCTGCATCCAGAGGGTGCAGTCAGTGGGGTGTACACTTTGTTTGTGTCTGACCTATTCCCAGTCCCACCCTCCCCTTTTGCAATTGGTTGGAAAAGTCAGGTGTATTAGTGCCTTGGCTCCAGCAGCCATTTTCCACTTGCTTTGTGGACTGCAATGTGGAAGGATGTGTCAGGGAAACCAGTTTGGAAGCATCTTTAGGGGCTGGTTGATGCTGAGTGAGTAGTTTCACAATGATTGTCATCCGTTCTTGGCTTGCTTTATGTACTCTATTGGAGTGGTGTGTGTGTTTTTTCCTTTTTTTTTGGTGAGCACACTGCTAATCTGGTGGGTTTGTCTAGTGTTTTTGTGGCTTCTGAGCCTATTTTTCTGTGCTGAGCTGCATCCAGAGGGTGCAGTCCGTGTGGTGTAGTCCTTTGTTTGTGTCTGGCCTTTTCCCATTCCAACCCGCCCATCTCCCCTGATTGGTATGTCCACCTGGTCATAACTGACCTTCCCAGGGCAGCCCTCTGCCTGGCAGCCCCTGCGGCTAAGGGCGGCTCCAGATTGTGTCTGCAGGTGTCAGCAGGGGAAGCCAGAAGCCAGCCGTCAACCAGAACCAACCACCAAAAAAGTAAGTGTGGCATGGTTGAGAGTAGAGCATTTACTCTACTCCAGAAAGCCCAGCCACTCTACATTAACCTACCTCTGAACTGTGATTGCTTGTGTATACCACTCATATGGATTTGTAAATGTTAGCATGCACCACACCTAGATGTAATCAAGAACCTGCGTCTGCGTTGTTTCTAGATAGAATTGTGCATGTTAGCAAATACCAAAATTAGATGGAATAGCGAAATTTAGCCTGCGCAGGACACGACAGATTTGTCAATGATAGCAACTGCCCCTTAAGACTGTGTCCCATCTAGATATTGTACACCAAGATATTTTTATTCATACCACCCCCTTAGGCTAGCAATTTGAGACAGTACACTGAAATCTTACTGTTGTATTCTGCCTGTAAAGACTGTCACATCCAGATAGTCCACTCTGAGATTAGTGTTGCACTTTACCTCTAAGGTTGTGTCACTACTAGACAGAACGCTGAAAATGTAATGAGTTGTCTCTGACCCTTATGACTATGTCACATCTAGATAGTGCGCTCAAAGACTGTGTTGTACTTTACCTCTTAAAAATGTGTAACTTCTAGATATTGCGCTTAAAGCTTACAGAGTTGTACTCTACCCCCTAAGACTGTCATATAGTGCACTCAAAGATTACTAGAAAGTTTACTTAGATGAATTTGTGAACATTACCTTGGGTCGCATATAGATAGAAATATGATTCTTAGCATGCCCCACACCTAGATCGAATTTGTGAATCATAGCATGTCCCACACTTCAATTGAATTGTGAATGGTAGCATGTGCCACACCTAGATAGAATTGTGAATGGTAGCATGTGCCACACTTGGAGATGAAATCATGAACATTAATCATATATTATGTCGTCAAGATCAATACTGAAAACGGAACTGAGAATGTCGGCATGTCCCACAATTGGATGGAATTGTGAATATCAGTATGTGCAACGCCTAGATGAAATCCCAAACATTAGCCTGAGTCGCTTCTAGATAGAAATGCCCATCATAGCCTGAGTCGGTTCTTGATGGAAGTGCGAATGCTAGCATCTCCCACACTTGGGTTGAGTTGTGAATATTAACCTGATTCACATCTAGATAGAAATGCAAAAGTAAATGTTATCACGCCCCACATGTGCAACACTGTGTACCCTGCTTTCCTATTTCCCCATGCTGTTGCTATATATCCTGTCTCTATGTGTCCGTGTGTCGCTGTGTTCCCTGCCATCCTCTTCATGTGCCTACTCTCCAGCATTTTAAAATGACCATCATATCACTACGCTTACTCTCTAATATACACCATCATACAACTAGAAGACAGCTATACCCCAGATTAATTCGGCCTAGCTGTTCACATACGAATACGACCCCATCAACACCTCATCACCCTAATAAAACGCAGCTAGCCGAGCCAATTACCGGCCTAGTTGCTCACATATGCGTCCTTCAGGCTGAACACAGCCAGAACCCAGTCTGGGTGTCCACCCACCAGACTGCACACATCCAACTGATATCTTCAGCACCACACCTAACACTAGGATGCAGATACAATCCGGCAATTACATCAGCTGCACACATATCTGGTGCACCCACGCACCCTACAACACCATCTCTCTCTACTGACTAGAGCTACGGTTCCCAAGGGCATTCAACCTACCAGCGCTTTGAGGTCACACCAATGATATATAGAGCGCAATATAAATGCCAAGTAACATAACATAAAAAGTGAATTAGTCCGTGGATTGAGCATCTTTGCATATGAGGATAGCTTTTTCCACCCAACAATAATTTCCCAAAAACGGAGATCTAGCTTGTGTCTTATTACAGGATTTGGGATAGTTAGTCGAAGTCCTAAGGCAATTTCCAGAAAACACTTGCCCATATCTTGCAAGGTGACAGCTAAACCATAAGTTAAAACCAGGAGAATGTTCATGCAATAGTATGCCAAAAGTGCAGATGAGGTAAATGTAGATAGCCTCACATAAATTCTTTCGTATTGGGCAAGGAGGGGTTTCATCTTGGCTTGAAGATACAGTCTGGTTGTCTCAATTGAGGAGTAATTAGAGACATTAAATCCCCAAAAAATGAGGGAATGTACATTTTCAAGCTTAATGTTACCTACTGTCCAGGGCATAGTTCTAGAGGATCTCTTATTCGTGAATATCATTATTTTGGATCGATTCCGATTAACCAGAGAATTGTGATCAGCAGCGCAACTAGTAAATTAATCTAGTTTCTTTTGTAAGCCCATAGGAGATTTATCAAAGAAAAGCAGATCATCTGCAAAAGCAAGCCAGTGAATGGTACAAAATCTAATTTTACAGCAAAGCAATTTAAGTTGCTCCATAGATTGCAATGTCAGTAATATAACGGTTAAACAGTATAGAGGCCAATTTGCAACCCTGCCTTAATCCCACATGCATATCCATCTCCCTTGACAAACCTTTATTCAGCCTGATTCTGATATCAGTATTTTCGTGGAGGAGCATGATGGGGCCAACTATATCATCTGGGATGCCCCAATGTTGAACAAATTACTTACCTCTCAGTAATGTTCTTTCTGATGGATGTTCCTCCCAATGATTCCTCATCTATGATAGCCCTATGCCAGTGCAGCTGTTCTCTGGAAACCTTTTCACCGCCAGGGGGCTCAGCACAGTTCCACATTGCCTCCGTCCGATGCCTCAACATGCCCTGCGCCAGACATGACATTAGGGGCAGTATAAATAGCAGCGCCCTGTGACTTTAGTTCCACCCTTTTTCTCTAGCACTCTGAACCTAAGGGATTGTAGAACCAATGGTTTACTAGCTTCCCAAAAGGAGTGGCAGGTAGGGAGGGCGATGAAGAACCTGTGGGAGGAACATCCATCAGAAAGAACATTACATAGAGGCAAGTCATTTGTTCTTCTAATGGATTCTCTCCTCCCACAAATTCCTCATCTATGATAGAGAGAAAGCTAGAAAACCACCTAATTAAGAAGACTCTGGAGAACTGCTCTACCAAAATGGACATCCTGGCCCAAAACGGAATTCAAGCAGTAAAGCTTAGCAAACGCGTGCAAGGATGCCCACGTAGCCACCTGGCAAATATCCAGGATGGGAACTCCTCTCTGCAGGGCGGAGGTGGAACCCAATCCCCTGGTAGAATGAACCATGAGACCCTGAGGCACATCCTTGCCAGCCGGATCGTAGCATTCTAAGATGCAGAGAATGATCCACCTGGACAGGGTGTGTTTGGTCATAACCCTGCCAGCATGAGCACCAGCGTAACTAACATAAAGTTGGTCATCTTTCCAACCCTCTCTAGTACAGGAAATGTAGAACTTAAGGGCCCATACTGGATGCAACTGATAGAATTGATCCTCCGCCTTGGAAGGGTGAGGTGGCGGACAAAAATGAGAGAGATGGATATCCGAGACCACCTTCAGTAGAAAGGAGGGTCTCACTCTCAACATCACCTTCTGTTTGGAAAAATAAATAAGGAGGTAAAACAGACAATGGCTGGAGCGCAATCACCCATCTGGCAGATTCGATGGACACCAGGAAAATCACCTTAAAGGTGAGCAATCTAATAGAACAGGAATAAAGGGGCTCAAACAGAGCACCCCCAAGAAACTTAAAAACTAAATTCAAATCCCATGCCGGAACCACAAACTGGCGGATAGTAAACTAGTTACACAAACCTCCCAAGAACTGCATAACTTTGGGGATTATGAAAAATGAGCCCTGTTCCAGGGAACTCGAATACCGAAATAGCAGTGAGGTAACCCTTTACAGTGCTAATCTGGAGGCTGACATGGGCCAAAAATAGCAAAACATCCAACACAGGGGAATAGAGGACAGTATAAAGGATCCAGGTCCCTCTCCCAAAACCATAATGAAAATGTATGCCACCTGCAGGCATGAATACGTTTTGTAATGGGCCTTCAAGCTGAAAGGAGCACATCGAGGACATTGTCAGACACGTCCCACTCCTTGTATTTCAGCCTCCCAGTAGCCAAGCATGAAAGTTCAGGCTGCTGAGGATCGGGTGAAGGACCCGCCCTTCCGATTGGGAGAGCAAATCAGCTCTCTTCAGGAGGCACCATGGAGGGCACATGAACATGTCCAGCAACTCCGGATAGCATGTTCTCCGGGCCCAGCACGGGGTAATCAGGATCATCGTGGTTCCAAACAGGCACAATCTCCTCAGAACCAGCGGAATGACAGGGATCAGGGAAAATGCATAAAGGAGGTCGAAAGTCGATTTAACCGTAAGTGTGTCCCGCAGGGTTCCCCGACGAGGAAATGCCATGGAGCAGAACAATGTACACTTCCTGTAGGCACTGGAAGAGAAGAGGTCCACTTGAGGAGACCCCCTAGGCAGATGATCTCCTCCAGACCTTCCTGACACATGGAAGGCCGACCAGAGCCCAGAACCACTGTTGTATTGCTTCAGTACCCCCACAACACCCCATTTGTTGAGGTAGTGCATGGCCACTGTGTTGTCAGTCAGGATCAGCACAGTCTTGTGTTTCACACGGACAGCCTGATCACCCTCAACGCCAGCAGGTTGTGTTCCCGAGACCAGTCTGCTCACCGTTCTGTCCGACAGGTGAGCGCCCCAGCCAGTCACAGATACATCCGTGAGTATCATCACCTGGGGCCAAGGTTGCCAAAAGAATACGCCTCGCAGCAAGTTGTCTCATACGGTCCTCCACACAAGATACTGAGCCACCTGGCTTGAAACCTGTAGAAGGTGGGACATGTGACCCTGGAACTGTGACCATAGGCAACAGAGAAAACACTGAAGCGATCTCGTGCGCAACCTCACTTCCGGCACCACAAGGACAGCATGAGGCCCAGAAGGCTCAGGAAAGCAGAGGCATGGAATCCTTCCTGTGATTGGTGGACATTGACCATCCAAACAGCCACTCTATCCTGGGGTGGGAAAGCCCTGCCCAGGCGAGTGTCCAAGACTACCCCGATGAATCAGAGAGACTAAGACAGCAAGACCGGAGATGTTTTTCGAAAAGAGTGCATGTACGGAGTAGGTGCTCAGACACCAGATCCGTGGGGAGAGAGCTTGGACAAGCGAATCCTCCAGGCATTCAGAGACATAAATGCCCTCCCTCCTGAGGCAAGCCGCTACCACTGCCAGCAGCCTGGTGAAAACCCTGGGAGCCAAGGAAAGACTGAACGGCAGGACCTTGAGCTGGTAATGGTTTTCGCCCACCACAAACCTCAAGTAATTCCTGTGTCTTCGTTCAATCAGCACATGGAAATAGGCATCCTGAAGGTTGCAGGAAACCAACCAGATCGAGGGCTTGCATGATCTGGCCTAGAGTAACCATCTTGAACTTGTCCTTCCGTAAGAACAAGATCAGCAGCCACAGATCCAAAAAAGGACGCATGCCTCTGTCCTTCTTCGGCACCAGAAAATAGGTGGAGTGCCACCCCCTTCCTCATTCTGAGCGGCATTGTTCTCTGTCATCCAAAAGCTGAAGGAAAACTTTGCCATGGTGAGATAGGCATTCACAGTCCTCAGTGCCAAACTGCCCGATGCAAAAATGTTCTTACCCCAAGCGTCAAACCTCTTACTCTTCCTATCCAGTCGAAGGGAGGAAAGGTAGATGTCTTCAGATTAGTCTGGACCACTAATCTCTCTGGTGAAGCATGAGGGAGAGAAAGGCTGGGTCTGGCAGAGCTGGACAGTGTTTCTTTGCCATGTCTCTATCTACAGCCGGGACAGAGGCAGGCTTCTCTCAATGCTTCGGGACGTGGGTTTCCACCGCCACATTGAAGGTCAGGAGCGTCTCTTTCTTGGGCACCTCATCCAGAATGTCACAACATTTGTCCTGAACCTTGGACCTGGAAGGAGCAGACCATCCCAAAGTACTGGGCACTTTAGCCATCATGTGCTGGAACGAGGCCTGAGGCTTTCCAGGGGTGGGAGCTGGCAAAACATCCAAATCTGGGGAGGTGTCGAGGTCAACGACTCCTTGTAGACCCTCTGCCAGCGCCAATACAACCTTTGCCTTCCCCGTAAAATTCTTCTAGGAAAATCCCTCACTTTCCTAGAGCCCAGGCATTCCAGCGCAAAAGGGACCTGGTCACCTTCCCTGCCATACTTGTTGTATATCTTTGACATTAAAGCATCCATAGGGAGTGTGGCATATTGCTGCATAGTCGTGTGTCCACACCACCAATCGGCACTGAAGATGATGCCAGTGCCAAGGCCACAGTGCCCGAAAAAGGGGCACAGGGGGGCCTGTCGGCACCAATCAACCTCAGCTTCTTTCTGGTCTAAGCCAAAGCCCATATGTGTGCAGGAGTGGTCCCCAGAGGGTGCAGTGCCGAAGCCGACAGCTCTGGCCTCGGGCACCTGTGGTGCAGGCGCCTTGGCAAAGATGTCTTACATCTTCAGGTGGAAACTTTCCTATTCCTCCAGCCTGGAGGATTGAGTTGGAAAAGGTACCTCCTTTGGCCACTCAGGAGAATCCCTGGAACGGTGGCTCTTCTTGTTTGAAGAGGAGCTGTGGCTCTTCTTTGAAGAGGAAGACAAATGTCAGTGCAAGGACTCACTTGGAGAGCAGGACCTCTTTTCCAATGCTGCTCCTGTTTTCATTTTCCATGTGCAGCGCTGCCCATTCTTCAGAGCGCCACACTGTGCGACCTCGACCGAGATCACAGAGCCTCACCCTGGGTCTTGCAGATGAAAGTGAATATCTTTGCTGCCCTTTCCTGGAGGGCTTTGGGGTGCATGGCCGGGCACGACCCGCAATCCTGGGTATAGTGGTCCTTGCCCAAGCAGTATAAACAAATCCGGTGCAGAACCAAGACCCACATCTGCCGGCCGCAGTACGCACGCGGCTTGTATCCAGAGGCTTTTGACAGAGTAGGCATGGCATCAGAGAAAATACTTCAGCCGGACGAGTGTGTTCCCAGTTAGCTAACAGAGTGCACTGAAAAAAAGGAACAGAGTTCACTAGGTGCAGCGCCACTTTAGATAACTGAGCCAGACGTCATGTCCGGCTTGGGGAGCGTAGAGGCCTCGGACGGAGCGGATGCAAAGCCGCCCTCTTCCCCCTGGCAGTGGAAAAGTTTCCAGAGAACAGTTGCGCTGGGATAGGGATATTATAGATGTGGAATCGATGGGAACAACAAATCCATTAGAATTAGTTTTAGCCGAAGTGTCTCCCTAATGACCCAGTCAAATGCATTGGACATATCCATACTGGAAATGTATAAGGTTTGTCCAAACTTCTTTCTCATTGATGCAAATAGATGGGTAAGGACATCCCGTTAAGGAAGGTACCAAGTCTCTTCGGAAAACCAATTTGAAATTTGGAAAGTATACCTAAGTTTACCACACAAGTTTCAAGTTCTTTCTGGAGTAAGGGAGTTAAAATCTTGCTAGACGCGTCAAGGATCGCAATGGGGCGGTAGTTGGCAGGATAAACTTTTTTAAATATAGGAGAGGTGCCGACTCTGCAGAATATCTTTGTAGATAATATCATCAAATAAATTAGTCTAAATTTTAGTCCAGAGATTTGGGTTAAATCTCATAATCGGGGCCGAAGAGTCTGGGGCCAGATTTAAGGATTGCGTTGAGCATATCATCAGTTGAAAAACATAGTTATCTTCTCCTTAGATTGGCCCTACAGATGTTATCGTTAGTATTCCAATGTTTAATTGGGCATAAATGTCTTTATAATGGGTCACCCATGTTGTTTCTTCGATCAAATTAACATGGGCTAATGGTTATTAGTTGTTGGATTATTGGTAATCACCCAAAAGGAAACAGTATCCTTGGCCCCTAGCAAATATAGAATTGGTTGTTTTTACTGTTGACTATGTGAGAAACCTTAAGGTGTCTCACCAGCTAAGTCCCAGAGATCTGGCGTCCAGGTGGCCAGGACATGGCAATCACTATTGGATCCAGTTCCTGGGGGTAGACCAGTGGGGGAGGATCTCTAAGATGGGGGTCTTCGGGGAGTGGAAGTGGGACATAGACGGGCAAGAGGCGGTACCCCTTACTTCTAACCCCTTTTCCCCATCCTACCCCATAGGATACTTAGAAGCGCTACCCCCACATCCTTTTTCCAACACAAACACTTTCATACCACCGTGAAAGACAATGGACTAAGACCAGAGCCGTTTCCCTGACATGTCCCAACAGAAGGGTCAGGCAGAATCAGGCAACTGACAATAACTACGCACACCTGACGGCCCTTTCCCTTCCTCACAGGGATAAAAGGCGGAGCACGAGAGCACAATTTGAGCAAGGCCGAATGCATGAGGAAACAGCTACACCAGACCGGCAGCTCAAACAGAGGAGAAAGGCGTCGAGACCAGGAGGGACGACGAAGTGGGAACTGCCCTTGCCCTTTTCAACTCAAACCAGAGAAGCCTCTGAAAGGGAAATCTTAAAACCGGGAAGTCCAGCTCACGTCTGGTGTGACAGGTGTGAGCGGCACACAGGCACCACCCCGCACTGATCGCCAATGCAGGGATAATAGCTTGTGGTGGCGTCCTTGACTCGTGAGACAAGAAACTGACATTGCAGTCGGGGAAGACAGATAGTAAAACCGAACTGTGCTGGGTCCAAGGTTGCAGGCAGCAACCTTGTTGAACAAAGAACTTGTGTGAATGAACTTTAACAACCCCAGAAAAGGTTGGTCAGGCGCCACAGAGCGCTCATTCGAAGGCCTCTGACTAAAGCCTTTGTGGGTCTTTTTTTAATTTAAACTACAAGAAGCAAGAGGCCTTAAAAGAGGCCCGGGTAAAGTGTCAAAGTGGTCCAACCAAGGTCAAGCAAAACCCCCCCGTACACTCAAAGTCTTTGACACACTGGAGAAAACTGATTGAACTGCGAAACTGGCAAATGTGAACCCGACAGAGGGATGTCCACAATGGGTAGTTGTTTAAAAAACGACACTGAGGATTCTAAAATGGCTGCCGGCAGGAGAGCAACGCAATTACAGCTCTCCTGTCACCCGACCCTTCACAACTCAGACAAATGCGCATTAATCCCCTCCCCGGGTGCGGATTGAATGAGCAGTGGAAGCGGACACTGAAGGAGCCATCCAGTACCCTAGTCAGGTGTTCGGAAGCGAGTGAACAAAACGTACCTTGTTGGAGCTCTGAGCCCGCAGCAGAGCGGGTAAACCCAGCAGGCGTTGCCTGGAATTTTGGACAGGCCTGCTGACAAAGAGAGGAGGAGCGCTTTCAGATAGCCTAGGGGAAGTGGAGTTGCTGTGCAGGAGAGAGCGGGCACTAGCGGCTGTATATTAAGGCAAGCGGAGGGGTTGAGAGGGACAGCCACTGTTCGCCCCCAGGAGACCAGGATAAGGGCCTTGCTGGGGGACCATCAATAGGAGCATCGGAGCAAGGATGAGGGAGGAGTTACCCGAGGAGGCAGAGGAACAGTGAGCGTATGCGTCGAGAAGGACCGCCAGAGGGAAGAAAAAAGAACCGCAAGAAGAAGAGGCACCCCGTAAAGGTGAGCAGGTGCGAACTAGCTGAAGAGAGCAACAATACAGGAACCCAGCCAGGGGCGGAGGTGAGTGACAAGCCTAAAACCAAGAACAGAGGGGCCATAGCATCCCTCCCTAAGGCCACATTGATCTTTGAAAGGAAGTGAAGGGGGACAAATGGAATACAAACCCAAAGGGACCAGAGGAGGCACAAGCCACCTAGCTACAGAGGGACAAAGAAAAACAGGGCCCTGTGGTCATCCCTCCTACCCACTCTCTATAAAGACACAGCAACATTGATACAGCGACTCTGGCTCCCGTTCCCACTAAACAGGAAAAGAACCCCATCCGGGGAACAGATATTTTGGAGATGGAGACAGGGGTAAAGTGGAGAACCCCACAGATCTAAGTTTCAGCCCCAACCACGGGGGAACGGTTACCTTGAACAAAAGGAAAGGAGAACCAGCGCAGCCCGAGCTGCCTCTGGAAAAAGGGAAAAGTGCCCCCAAGTGCGTGAAAAAACAGCGAACGCGCTAGTACTCCTGCTACAACCTGGGAAGAGAGACATAGACAAAGCTACAGGGAACCCAGTAACGGGGGAACGGCTCCCACCAACCTCAGCAATCCATCTAACACGAGGAAAGGCTACAGTGATAAAGGGGGAAATGCCGAAAAACAGAGGGAGGGAGACCCAACCACTGGCAAAAAACACGAAGAATCCCCCAGAAGCTGCAATACAAAAAATGTGGAGGAGGGACCCAGGATCTCTAGTTGAAGGGGAATGTAGCCCGGAAAGACAGGAATTCATGGGGTGCCAAGGCAAAGATCAAGAGGTTACACAGGACATCCTAAAACAATACTTCCAGGACTTTGGGGAGAAAATTGCAGTGACTGTCTAAGCACAACTGGACAAGATGCGCGAGGATCTGGCCTCAACCCTTCACGAGATAAAAGGTGATGTCACAAAACTTGAGGAGAGAGTGGACACCAATGAGACAGCGCTGCAGGATCTTGCAGAAGATGCATGAAAAACAGACACTAGTAGAGTACATAGCGCAAGCAACCCATAACACCTGGAGCCCCAAACAGAGGACCTAGAAAACCATTCTAGGAGATCAAACATTAGGGTAAAGGGCCTTGCGAAGAAGTACAGGAATAGGACCTTAAGGAGAAAATTCTGTGAATATTCACTGACTTGGAGGAACCGAAAGAGGGAGCCAAGTTAAAACTAGACCGGGTCCACAGAGTTGGCCCATCGAGGAAAAAACCAGGAGCGAAACCGAGAGACAGCTTGGCGGCCTTACACGACTACTCCCATAAAGAAGGAAAACCGGGGGCGGCGAGAAAGGTAATACAGTTATCTTATAATGTCTCAGAGCTAAACTCTTCCAGGACCTGTCCCAGATAACACTGCTCAAGTGGAAGAAGATGGGTCAGTGGCAAGCTTTCTGTCGTACCCCAGGAATTTGACCTCGCGAATGTTAAAAACACATTTCTCTACTTTAACGTAAAGGCGGTTCTCCCTGAGTCTCTGAAGCACCGACCTGACATGGGACATGGGACACGTGTTCCTGACACAAGGAAGAATAAATTAGAATATCATCCAGGTACACAACAACATACTGCTCGAGGAAGTCCCTGAACATGTTGTTCATTAAGTTTTTGGAAGGTAGCGGGGCGTTGCACAGGCCAAAGGGCATTACGGTCTTTCTTTCGTCCCCTTCCCTGACGCACACCAGGTTGTAGGCACCACGCAGATCTAGCTTGGTGAATATCACAGTGATACCATTGAGGGACCTGTAATCAATACAGGGCCTCAAATCCCCCTCCTTATAAGGAACGAAGAACAGCTGTGATGCCGCCAGAGAGCGTGAAGGACAAATGAAGCCCAACTGTAGGCTTTATCGATGTATTCCATAAGTATTTTGTCCTCCTGAAGGGTGAGTATACCTGGCCAGTAGGGACTTTGGCACCAGGTATGAGATTGATAGGGCAGTCATAGGGTCTGTGGGGCGGCAATTGCTCCGCCCTCCCTCTATCAAAGACATCAAGGAAGGAACAGTATACCGAGGGTATAACAGGAGAAGAGTCTGCAGATACAATATTGACTGAAGCTAGCAGATCAAGAAGAGCCAAACAGTGCGTTCCTTGTGTGACCTCGTGTGTACGGAAGCAATGTTCGTTGCAGTATGCAGAAGGAAACTGTACTTGCTGTGCATCCCAGTCAATGGAAGGGTTATGCAGCCATAACCAAGAGAGACATAAGATGACTTTGAATTGGGG
The DNA here is from genome assembly GCF_040938575.1 of Ambystoma mexicanum. NCBI lineage: Eukaryota > Metazoa > Chordata > Amphibia > Caudata > Ambystomatidae > Ambystoma > Ambystoma mexicanum. The sequence continues at coordinate 578,497,582 of NC_090927.1, read as the reverse complement.
TGCTGCGATTAATTCAAACACAATGTCTTCCGTATGCCCCTCCGTGGTTGACATCTGTAGGGTTACGGTCTGTTTGGTAACCATGCCTGATATCAAATCAGTGCCATTGACTGCCTCAGGTACGGGCTTGGCCACTATGGGGATCTTTATCTCCTTAGCATACTGCAAGTCCATGTAGTTTTTTGTGGTTCCCGAATACAGAACCACTTTGGTGGGGAGAGTAACACCAGAAGGTGATCAAAGAGTTACAAGCAATACAACGGGTGAGGAGAAAACAATAGCACAGGAGTCCGATACATGCGAACCCGACAAAGGGACCATGTCTACTGTCGGGCCCTGGAGTTCCCCACCTTCCGCAGGGGTTTCTTTGGACAGTTCCCTAAGAAGTGATCAGTGGAACCGCAGTACATGTACAAATTGTGCTTTCTTCTGTTCTCTTGCTGGCGGTTAAAGGACCACGGATGGCTCTAACCTGCATAGGCCCGATGTCGGCGTGGGGTGGCACGGACGTCACTGGCCGCAAGGGCAGGTTTGGGAGTTGCTTTTTCTCGCCCTTCCGTTACGCTCTTCTGGCGTCCTTTTGAAGGACTAGGTCCAGTAATTCTGTGAATCCCGAATTCTCTGCTCTCTGTCTGGTCACTGAGGTTACCGGGAAGACTCTTGATTGAAACCCTCGCATCAGCTCTTCTGTATCTTCCCTTCGTGGATGCTGGCAATCCCTTAATGTTGGGCAGTAGTTCGGCTGCTGTAACGCTCACCTGGTTCCCCCGGAGGCGCAGGTCTTGATCTGGCGAGGATACTGTCTTCAGTGTTAGGCGCAGGGTTCGTTTTGCTCCCGGACTGGGCCCCCTTCCCACCGACAGTTTAAGCTGAAGAGTGAGATGTCTGCAAGGGTAAACCAAGGTATTAGTGTTTGGAAGGTTCAGAAAGTTCCTAGCCCCTCTCGCCCTTTCTTTCCCCGTGGAACTGGGTTGATATTGCGCTTACCTTATATAGGTAAATGCCGGGCTCTCCATCCTGCGTCTTATGCAGGGGCGCTGGATCCAGTTGCTTCACTGGATGCGAGCTCTGCCTCTTGATAGCAGAGGATTTGCTGAGAGCGAAGACGCCGTTAATGCACGAGCGTGCCTTGTAAGTATTAAAGTTCCTTTTGCATTGTTCTCTTCTCTTTCAAAAGTCTTAAGTCTGTAAAGTCTATGTCTTTCCCTTTTCAGATGCTGTGACGATGAAGATTATCCTTCTAATGGCACGTAAGTAGAAAGACTGCACTAGCGCTGGAGAATGCTCCGTAATGTCTCTTTTGTCTTTGCAGGTGCTGAGGTGCAGCGCGAACAGATTGAAAGCGAGCATAACACAGGTAAGCAGTCTTGTAACTAAGCGTTACTAACCGATGTATCTTGCCTTGCAGGTGCCGGAATGCAGCGCGAGCTGAGTTGGAACGGGCGTAACACAGGTAAGCAGAACTTGTAGTTGAATATTACTGACCGATGTTCTCTCTCTTTGCAGATGTCGGATGCCGGAAGAGAAAGGCAGAAAAAGGCGCCTTGGATGCTGCCGTTGGATTAGGTAAGTAGATTCACTGCCTTTACTTTAGCCTAACCTGTGCCTTTGTTTTGCAGGAGCTGCAGAAGACTGAAGAAGACTGAAGATTGGATTCCAGCAGGTTATTTCGTGTTCACAGGATCTGGAGCTGGAGGTTCCCTGGAGCTGACACGGTGAGCGTCCTGCTGCAGATGCAGAATAACGCAAAGCACGTGAAACCAATCGGGTGTGGTTTAAATAGCCTTCTGTAGTGCTTAGGCGTCTCCTTCCACGGCCCCACCCAGGTAAGAAAAGAGTTCCAGATTTCTAAAAGAGTTCCTGTGTTCTGCTTCCAGGGAGTGGCTCCTGCTCCACCCAGACAGAAAAAGTAGTTCCAGGCAGAGAAGGATCAGGAGACCAGTTAGCTGGTAAGTAAGCAGCATGGTCTGCTACAGGTAGGTCCACCAAGCACTCTTATCCAATATGAGCCCGGCGCTTCCTGTGCCGGGACCAGTCACCATCATGAGCCTGGCGCCACTGGCGCCAGGACAAGGTCCAGAGGGTCCCTATAGGGACTGGCTGGTTCCTGGGATCAGAGTCATGGGCCTGCTTCCAAGGTCGTGGGGCAAGTCCTGACCCCTTGGAAGCAGGGATCATGACAGCTGCTCCTCCCCCTTCACCGGACTGCACCTGCTGCCAGGCTTTCCTTGAGCTTCTTCTGACTCAAGCCACTTGCTTATGTCAGATATTTCTCTCCCTCTCCTGCATCAGCTGTGTAAGATTTAAATGTCCCGGCATTGCAGGTCTCCTTCCAACAACAAGAGCGTGGTGTGGGCGTCCGTGCTCTAGTGATCTTCATAACTCCACACCGCCTCCTCGACCGAGTTTTTCCAAAGGATTCATATATATGGGATTGCTCGTTTTTGTCATTCTATTTTCAGGATATTGTAGAATGCCATCAGCAAGTTGTGTAGGTTGTTGAAGGGGGTTACCACAATATGCCATTAAGGCATGGAGAAAGGAGGGGGTATCCCTAAAAGGATAAGGGGGATACCATGTCTCAACTTATGACACCTGTCTTCTCCTCCGAGGGTCTCCTCGCCATATGTGGTCCTCTCATATAGCCGCCGCCAGGGTCAGGATACGGTAGTGGCTGCCGTCCCCTGGCCACATGGGAAAAGGCTACCTCTGGGAAAGGAGCGATGACATCATCAGATTCATCATAATACCCAGACCATTATTTTAGGAGGATAGCTCAGGGGCAACGCAATCCCCTTGGAAGCAAGACGACACAGTGCAACAAAGGTTTGATCCCCGGGTCCATGCTTAGAAATCTCTGGGTATTAAGCGTGTTATAAATAACTAACTGCAATTATCTAGAAGCACTATCACAGCCCGACAGTCCGAGGTCCATTGTTCCCGCCAGCTCAGATAATTGGGTGTACCCCACTCATGGATTACCTCTTTAGCCTGCTACAGAAAGCCTTATATATATATGAGAAGTGGTACCAAACGAGCCCTTAACACACCGTCAGACGGGTTGCTATTCCGCAAGCATGCGCTGTATTTACCAACCTAAAGCTACAGCAAAAGGTGTTACATTAGTGTCATGACTCGCCCTTGGCGGGGCAACCAGGAATAGCAAAAACTCAAGAGTTGGTAACATGTTACGTTTAGTGGCCGAAGGTATGGCAGGACGTAAGACAATACGTCTTGGGCTGCGACACCTGTTGTCGCCAGAAGGTGGATCATCAAAAGCCTGCGGGCCTACTGCACCCCCTGCGAACTCCAACAACACTGTGACACACTCTCAGAATGGGCTTTATGGTGGAGGTACCCTCGGTAAAGGGTTTCACGTCCATACTCATTATGGTTGATTCCTTGACCAAGATGGGTCACTTTGCACTGTAAGGGAGTGCCTACATCAACAGAAGTAGCCAACCTTTTCCTTCAGAAGATGGTTCGTCTACATGGACTGCCCACACTTGTGTTAACTGACAGTGGTCCCCAATTCACATCCCACTTTTGGTGTGCCTTCTGCACTATAGATGTATGCACAGCGAGTAGAGTGCTCGCTTTGACATCTGTGCAGCCACTGCTGATGTAGGTTTGAATCCCGGCAGGGCCAGACTCAGCCTTTCATCCTTCTGAGGTCAATAAATAAGCACCACACACCGTGGGTAATAATAAACAGCGCTCTGATACCTGAGGGTGTGTAGCGCTATATAAATGCCAAATTATTATGTCTATCTACCAGTCATCATCCCGAATCCGATGGACAAACCGAACTAGTGAACCAGGGATTGGAACATGATCTGTGCTGTTTCACCACAAGCACCGGGTGCAATACATGTGGCTGGCTGAGATAGCATACAACGCACTGCATACACCCCCTTCTACAGCCCGTACGGGTTCCATGCACGCATCATACCACTACCATACCAACATTACAGGGATGTTGTGCCCACATGCAACAAGAATAGAAGGGTGTCCAAGCGAGGATCACCCGGGACAAAGACACCTACAAGAGGTAAGCTGACACCTGCCAATGAGCCAGCCACCAATACCAGAAAGAAGACTGGTTGTGGCTTTCTAGTACGCACATGTTCATACAGGTGCCCCATAAATTGCAGCCCTGCTCTCTAGGTCCCTGTCACGACCCTCGCCCAAAACCCCCTCTGGCAAACCCATTGGCCAGGTGGAGTCAGGACTCGGCCTCTAGAGCCTGGCATCCTCTTCAAAAGCCTGCATGGCGCCAGGCTCATACACAATGAAAAACAATGTGCTTGGGAACTACTTTATTGTATTGTCAGCCAACATGGAGGCATCCACATGGCTTGGTTCCTAAGAACCAAGCTATGCGGTCTAGTGTTTTGAGTGTGGTAGCCTAGGGACTACTTTACCTGGACTATTTTGCTGGGACGATTTAAACCACACCCGAGCAAGACAACATGCTTCGCATTACTTTGCAGCTTGCAACGTGACGCTCACCGTGTCCAGCTATTCCCTCGAACCTCGGAGAAGCAGAACCTGCAAGGAGACAAAAGGAATATCATTAGCAGCAGCATCCTACATGCAGTCTTCATCTTTAAACACTCGCAGCTACTGAGAACAGCTTCCTCGAATCTGCATGCCTCCCGGACAGAACAACCTGAAAGAGGAAGATAGAGGCAACATTAAAGAAAGCAGTAGAGACATTTACAAATTACGAACTGCTCAAACGTCTTACCTGGTTGGTCGCCTCTCGGCTGGCACCACTCCGGACATTCCACTCGCGCTGAAGAACACTGTGACCTACAAGGAATGAAAACACAGGTTAGCAAAGGTAAGACTTTGCAGCGTTGCACATAGCGCTTACTCACCGCATCATAGCGCTCTTAATGCGCCATCATTTACCAGCGGGGCTCAACCAAGCCAGTTCGCCGCGCTGAAGCTCTGCATACCTAAGGGAGAAAAAAAGAGACATTTTAAACAAGGAAAGGCATGCAGGATAGCAACAAAACTAAAGAACAGCAATAAGACCTACCTGAACAATATCAAACGGGCAGGCGTCAGTGAAGTAACTGGACCGCACTCTCCCATGAAAGACAACGTGCCCCTGCAAAGAAGGCATGACGGAGAGCACGCCTAATTCTACCACAAGGTGAGGAGAGGGCGCCAGAGGGACTTAAATCATACTAGGGTGGAGGGAGGATACTTACCCCAGTTGGTCAGTCTTGAACACTGTCCTCCTATATTTTCAGGCAGAACCTTCCCCGCAGACCACATCAGGGAAAAGCTGAGAAGCATACCAGCGAGTAACCCGGCTGGGTGGCGTTCCTGTGGATACCAGGTGAGCGTAACAGTCCCTTCATAGTTTTGAACGTCATTACCCTGTGGAGGTTCAGTTGCACTTACTCCCGCAGATGAAAATCCATTCTATGTTTCATATAGCCTTTTTGAAGCCAGCTAGTCCCACCATCCGCACCCAAAAACCGCCATCCCTCATGGTACAGGGCTACCACGAATAGGACGTTAAGAAAATTCTGAATGCCCGACGTCTGAAAAACAGGCAGTTAGTGTACCTGGTAGACTGGGTAGGGTATGGGCCCAAAGACTGGTCTTCTGAACCAGTACAGCATATCCACTCTCCACGGCTGTTGCGCACTTTCCATCTGAAAAACACCGACAAACCTGGGCCACAGCCCTTCTCTGGGAGGGAGAGTGCTGTCAGGCACAGCAAAGTGAATGACCAGAAACACCAAAGAATAGGGTATGCAGCACTTGCACCACAGCACCCTTCAACCACAATGACTGAGACCCTACAGAGTTCTACTTTGCCCTTATTGTAGCCGCTGACATCATCAGAAACAAAGAACTACAATGCCCAAGCGCACTGGGAGAAGAAATACCATACAGCAACCCTTTTGGGCCGGTGACATCACCACACTCGTCGCACAGCCCAGGCACGAAGCTTGTGTCGAGTTTACGATCTGGCCAGACATATCTCTGGGAGCTCCATCTGCCGAAAGAAGCGCACAGGGCCATGCCCCACCGTACAGCCTTTAACGGTTCCTCACCTCAGACAAGCTAAGTATTGGAGGGTGCAGGTAAAGCCATACTGATGTGCTTTCTGCAGACTTGAGTACACAGGGGGAATGCGCAGGGGGCCACGCCCCACTGGATTCTAATGGCCACTGCCCTGAGCAAGCCAAGTACCAGAGGGGGAAGCAAGACGTGCACCACTTGCAAACTCAACCTAACGGCGCACCTGACCTGCTAAATGCTGTGCCAACCCACTAACACAATTTACAAAACCATTGTCCGTAGCACAGAGACGCTGTATAGTGCATGTGTTGGAGCTTAACTCACATATCCAGTTCTGCCTGCCTAATAAGAATGTCACTGAGATGTCAGATAAGTGTCTATCACACAGCACATACTCTAACAGTTCCTTTCTTGCAGCTCACTGTTTGGTGTAACGGCAGCTAGAGCACGATGAGACAAGGCACCTTCTGGAGAAAAGGGACACACCATCACCAGATAAGTTCCTTTATGGTTCAAAGGTTTATGCAATGTGATATGCTATATGTTCTTATGGGGGAACCCCAATCAGTGAAAGGCCATGCGAAGGCCAATATTGTAATGAGCGCAAAGTGCTTATCTGTACATCAGTTCATGCAAGAGTGCGAATACATGTGTTTGAGTGACGCCACGTACCAAGGGAACTTGCACAAGAGCAAAGGAGCAACACCTTTCCCTATAATCAACCACTACCTCTCCCTAACCCTCATTACGGTTACCGTCATTTCTCCTACCTATCCAATCAACAAACCTAACCCTCCTTCTCTACTTAGGTTGTGGAGGCCGTAACAAGCGCAGGACAGAGCACCGTGGAGCCATGTCACATGAGAGAAAACAATGAATTACAAAAATTCTCCTCAATACATGTTAGAATTTAAAGTAGTTCATATAACATTTTCCAAAATCTACACAGCTAATACGAAGAATATATTTTCCACAAATCATAATTCTGTACCATAAACTTTCTACAACTTAAAAATGATTGGGGGCTACAAATTTCTGAAATGAAGTGTCTAATGTGCCTTGTTCCAGTGCAGTATATAGATAGATACTTTATCATTTATGATTCGAGAGGCCCCATCCTGGGACCGAGGCACTCTAGAGTGGGCGCCTGACTCAATTTGAATCTTAAATAAGTCGCTCTAACCCTGTCACAAGGAAAATGTATGTTGGTACTTCTGTGCGATTCTCCAATCATTCTCAGATTTCTTTTTCCTATTAGGATTGTTTACCAGTTTCAAAGCATGCAAAACAATTTCCTGTAAGAGAGTTTCACGAGACCTAGTGAAATTTGGTAGAGTCACAGAGAAATTGTTGACAATTATTTTCTAAATAGCCTGGGGGCTGGTTGATACTGAGTGAGTAGTTTCACAATGATTGTAATCTGTTTTTGGCCTGCTTTATGTACTCTATTTTAGTGGTGCAAGTGTTTTTTCAATCTTTTCTTTTTTGGTGAGCACTGTGTGCTAATCTGGCAGGTTCGTCTAGTGTTTTTGTGGCTCCTGAGCTTGTTTTTCTGTGCTGGGCTGCATCCAGAGGGTGCAGTCAGTGGGGTGTAGTCTTTGTTTGTGTCTGACCTCTTCCCAGTCCCACCCTCCCCTCTTGCAATTGGTTGGAAAAGTCAGGTGTGTTAGTGCCTTCGCTCCAGCAGCCATTTTCCACTTGCTTTGTGGACTGCCATGTGGAAGGATGTGTCAGGGAAACCAGTTTGGAAGCATCTTTAGGGGCTGGTTGATGCTGAGTGAGTAGTTTCACAATGATTGTCATCCGTTTTTGGCTTGCTTTATGTACTCTATTGGAGTGGTGTGTGTTTTTTTTCGGTGAGCACACTGTGCTAATCTGGTGGGTTTGTCTAGTGTTTTTGTGGCTTCTGAGCCTGTTTTTCTGTGCTGAGCTGCATCCAGAGGATGCAGTCCGTGGGATGTAGTCCTTAGTTTGTGTCTGGCCTTTTCCCATTGCAACCCGCCCATCTCCCCTGATTGGTACATCCACCTGGTCATAACTGACCTTCCCAGGGCAGCCCTCTGCCTGGCAGCCCGTGCGGCTAAGGGCGGCTCCCACAGAGGCGGCTCCAGATTGTGTCAGCAGGTGTCAGCAGGGGAAGCCAGCCGTCAACCAGAACCAACCACCAAAAAAGTAAGTGTGGCATGGGTGGGAGTAGAGCATTTACTCTACTCCAGAAAGCCCAGCCACTCTACATTAAACTACCTCTGAACTTTGATTGCTTGTGTATGCCACTCAGACGGACTTGTAAATGTTAGCATGCACCACACCTAGATGTAATCAAGAACCTGCGTCTGCGTCGTTTCTAGATAGAATTGTGCATGTTAGCAAATACCAAAATTAGATGGAATTGCGAAATTTAGCCTGCGTAGGACCCGACAGATTTGTCAATGATAGCAACTGCCCCTTAAGACTGTGTCCCATCTAGATATTGTCCACCAAGAGATTTGTATTCATACCACCCTCTTAGTTTAGCAATTTGAGACAGTACACTGAATACCTTACTGTTATATTCTGCCTGTAAAGACTGTCACATCTAGATAGTCCACTCTGAGATTAGTGTTGCACTTTACCTCTAAGGTTGTGTCACTACTAGACAGACCGCTGAAAATGTAATGAGTTGTCTCCGACCCTTATGACTATGTCACATCTAGATAGTGCGCTCAAAGATTGTGTTGTACTTTACCTCTTAAAAATGTGTAACTTCTAGATAGTGCACTGAAAGTTTACAGAGTTGTACTCTACCCCCTAAGACTGTCATATAGTGCGCTCAAAGATTACTAGAAAGTTTACTTAGATGAATTCGTGAACATTAACTTGGGTCGCATATAGATAGAAATATGATTCTTAACATGCCCCACACCTAGATTGAATTTGTGAATCGTAGCATGGCCCACAATTCAATTGAATTGTGAATGGTAGCATGTGCCACACCTAGATAGAATTGAGAATGGTAGCATGTGCCACACCTAGATAGAATTGTAAATGGTAGCATGTCCCACACGTAGTTGGAATTGTGAATGGTAGCATGTGCCACACTTGGCGATGAAATTGTGAACATTAATCATATATCATGTCGTCAAGATCAATACTGAAAACGGAACTGAGAATGTCGGCATGTCCCACAATTGGATGGAATTGTGAATATCAGTATGTGCAACGCCTAGATGAAATCGCAAACATTAGCCTGAGTCGCTTCTAGATAGAAATGTCCATCATAGCCTGAGTCGGTTCTTGATGGAAGTGCGAATGTTAGCATGTCCCACACTTGGGTTGAGTTGTGAATATTAACCTGATTCACATCTAGATAGAAATGCAAAAGAAAATGTTATAGTTTACTTTTGCATTTCTATCTAGTGGGCAACACTGTGTACCCTGCTTTCGCATTTCCCCATACTGCTGCTGCTATATATCCTGTCTCTATGTGTCTGTGTCTCTCTGTGTTCGCTGCCATCCTCTTCATGTGCCTGGTCTTGGGCATTTTAAAATAACCATCATATCACATCACTGCGCTTACTCTCTACTATACACCATCATACAATTAGAAGACAGCTATACCCCAGATTAATTCAGCCTAGCTGTTCACATACGAATACAACCCAATGAACACCTAATCACCCTAATAAAACGCAGCTAGCCGAGCACATTCCGGCCTTGTTATTCACATTTGCGTACTTCAGGCCGAACGCAGCCAGAACCCAGTCTGGGTGTCCACCCACCAGACTGCACACATCCAACTGATATCTTCAGCACCACACCTAATGCTAGGATGCAGGTACGTTCCGGCAATTACATCAGCTGCACACATATCTGGTGCACCCACGCACCCTACGACACTATCTCTCTCTACTGACTAGAACTACGGTTCCCAAGGGCGTTCAACCTACCAGCGCTTTGAGGTCATACCAATGATATATGGAGCACAATATAAATGCCAAGTAACATAACATAAAAAGTGAATTAGTCCATGGATTGAGCATCTTTGCATATGAGAATAGCTTTTTCCACCCAACAATAATTTCCCAAAAATTGAGATCTAGCTTGTGTCTTATTACAGGATTTGGTATAGTTAGTCAAAGTCCTAATGCAGTTTCCAGATAACACTTGCCCATATCTTGCAAGGTGACAGATAAACCATAAGTTAAAACTAGTAGAATTTTCATGCAATAGTATGCCAAAAGTGCCATTGAGGTAAATGTACATAGCCTCACATAATTTCTTTCGTATTGGGCAAGGAGGGGTTTCATCTTGGCTTGAAGATACAGTCTGGTTGTCTCAATTGAGGAGTAATTAGAGACATTAAATCCCCAAAAAATGAGGGAATGTACATTTTCAAGCTTAATGTTACCTACTGTCCAGGGCATAGTTCTAGAGGATCTCTTATTCGTGAATATCATTATTTTGGATCGATTCCCATTAACCAGAAGATTGTGATAAGCAGCGCAACTTGTAAATTAATCTAGTTTCTTTTGTAAACCCATAGGAGATTTATCAAAGAAAAGCAGATAATCTGCAAAAGCAAGCCTGTGAATGGGTACAAAATCTAATTTTACAGCAAAGCAACTTAAGTTGCTCCATAGATTGCAATGTCAGTAATATAACGGTTAAACAGTATAGAGGCCAATTTGCAACCCTGCCTTAATCCCACATGCGTATCCATCTCCCTTGACAAACCTTTATTCAGCCTGATTCTGATATCAGTATTTTCGTGGAGGAGCATGATGGGTCCAACTATATCATCTGGGATGCCCCAATGTTGAACAAATTACTTACCTCTCAGTAATGTTCTTTCGGATGGATGTTCCTCCCAATGATTCCTCATCTATGATAGCCCTATGCCAATGCAGCTGTTCTCTGGAAACCTTTACACGGCCAGGGGGCTCAGCACAGTTCCACATCGCCTCCGTCCGATGCCTCAACATGCCCCGCGTCGGACTTGAGATTAGGGGCAGTATAAATAGCGGCGCCCTGTGACTTTAGTTCCACCCTTTTTCTCTAACACTCTGAACCTAAGGGATTGTAGAACCAATGGTTTACTAGCTTCCCAAAAGGAGTGGCAGGTAGGGAGGGTGATGAAGAACCCGTGGGAGGAACATCCATCAGAAAGAACATTACATAGAGGCAAGTCATTTGTTCTTCTAATGGATTCTCTCCTCCCACGAATTCCTCATCTATGATAGAGAGAAAGCAAGAAACCCACCTAATTAAGAAGAGACTGGAGAACTGCCCTACCAAAATGGACATCCTGGTCCAAAAGGGAATCCAAGCAGTAAAGCTTAGCAAACGCGTGCAAGGACACCCACGTAGCCACCTGGAAAATATCCAGGATGGGAACTCCTCTCTGCAGGGCGGAGGTGGAAGCCACTCCCCTAGTAGAATGAGCCATGAGACCCTTAGGCACATTCTTGCCAGCCGGATCGTAGCATTCTAAGATGCAGAGAATGATCCACCTGGACAGGGTGTGCTTGGTCACAACCATGCCAGCATGAGCACCAGCATAACTAACGTAAAGTTGGTAATCTTTCCAACCCTCTCTAGTACAAGAAACGTAGAACGTAATGGCCCATTGTTAGAGAGAATTCTCCTTCTAGGGCTAATTTCCCTCACCTGGTGAGTCCCCCAGCAGCTTTGCTGGATTTCTGGAGTTTATTTTTCCACCTGGTAAGAGTGTACATCCTTTTTCCACTCTTACATGTGTTTTGGCCTATGTGTTTTTACTCATTGTGTGATCTTGGGAACTGGAGCACACCACCCCAAGTGCCCCGGTTCTTGTATGGGTTACACAGCACCTTCAGTGTAGCAACCCAAGGTTGTCTTTTAGACTTCCCTCTGACTCCATTTCCCTGGGGCTGACTACTGTCTCCCAGAGAAAGTAAAGTTGCCATTTACTTTACATAGTCATTCTTAACACAGACCCAGTACACCTCATCTTACATGGAGTACTGGAAAGGGCTAATCTGTACCCCTTTTCTGTCTGTACCTCCCTGAGCATTGTTTCGCACTTTTAACAATTAGACTTGGCTTGTGGCAGTGGTATCTACCCTAACTTTTCTACTGCGTTTATATTAGATAAACATGGTACTGTTCTTGGCTATTATATTAGCCTCGAACATAAACCCGCTTGACCAAATCGTCTTTCTTTTGGCTCTGGTTGGGTTTATTCGCCATTTCTTTTTGTTAAACTCCTTCTTGTGGTTTACTTTGCGCGGCAAACTAGGTTCGCCTTCTTTGTTCACCGTCTTTTGGCGGGCTTCTGCAGAGAAGCCCTTCTCTTGGCACCTGGATGTGTAGGTAGACTGAATGTGGGGAAGGGGTGTAGTCACCCCCTGCACAGGGTATCCTTGGAAACCCGAGTCGCACTTTGCCACGATTGGCTGAGATGGTTGTCCCGGCTGGACAACCCCCCTGCTGTGTGATTGACAGCCAGGCTGTGTGAATGGGGGTTTTGCGCATAAAAGGCAGGTCTCTTGGGCTAGAAGTCAGAGTCGCCTCTGGAACTATAACAAACCGAAGAGAAGCGGAAAGAACGACGGCTGCTGCAACTAACCCGTCCCGGTGAAGCCCTGCTGCAGTCCTGAGCTATCTTCCCTTCAACGACTAAGAGGAGATCCAGTCCGGAGTCTTCTTCCCTTGAGCCTGGTGGGGATAACCAGCTCACCTTCTTCAGCGAGAGATCTGCGCCATGGTTGAAATCGCTGCACACTGCTGTAGTGGTCCGGATAGCCACCTGCTGAGCCTCTCCTGTTTTTAAGGAGCACACCTTTTCATTGTCGCTGCTGCCGGCTTCAGCCGTGCGCGGTGCAGACCTCCTTCAGATGTCCTTCACAACGAAGCTCCAGGAATCGTGGGTCTGCAGGAAACCAACAGGAACAACTGCCAGGGCATCAGCTGCATCGTTGGAATAAGGTACTGTGTTCTACTCGAGGAAACTGGGTGAATCCCTTTTCTTCATCTTCAAGGCTCGTCCTTGTCTTCCCTCCTTATAACTTTTGCTTCCGAACATTGACAATATCCAAGTACTTTTTGGCTACACTGAATCATGAACTGTCTAACGGTGTGATCTTCGGCACAGGTCTCCGGCGTCACCTAACCCTGGCTCCGACCCTTTGACTTTTGAACTCCTGTTCCTGAGTGTTTCTCGATCCTGTCTGCCTAACCTAAATATTGCCTGTGATTTTTGCCTCCAACTCCCTCTGGGTATCTCAGGTGCTAAGTGTGTTTTTGTCCCGGTAGCATTTCATGTCATGGATACGCGTTTATTTAGTAGACCGAACTGTCAAAAAGTAATCGCAACCGTATCCACGGTATCGTGTTTTGTTCATAACACCGGTTCATTCCAACACAGGGTACTTACACCTTGAGACTTACTGTACAAAGGGAATTGGTTAGTTGTAGTATATTTAACATGTGGTTTTGTTTAAAGTTTAATAGAGGTGTTGTGTTTATATCTGATGGTTTAAAAATAAATGTACTTATATTTTTTTACCTGAAACCTTGAGTTAGTGTTTGCTTGAGTCAAAGTAATAGTTGTCCCTTTGTGTAATCTCTGCTACTGCTCATATACTCTTGAGATAAGCCTGACTGCTCTGCTACTGCTACCACTATAACTTAGTAGTACAGGCTTGTACCGAAGGTAAAACTTGTATTGCCACCTGTAGTCTTAAGCAGGTGTAGTGGTCCCTAAGGGCACTGCACAGGATTCTGCCTAAAACCCATACTGGATGCAACTGATAGAATCGTTCCTCCGCCTTGGAAGGGTGAGGTGGCGGACACAAATAGAGGAAGATGGATCTTCTGCAAGAGATGGATATCCAAGACCACCTTTAGTAGAAAGGAGGGTCTCACTCTCAACATCACGTTCTCTTTGGAAAAATAAATAAGGAGGTAAAACAGACAATGGCTGGAGCTCACTCACCCATCTGGCAGATTTGATGGACACCCCGAAAATCACCTTAAATGTGAGCAATCTAATAGAACAGGAATAAGGGGGCTCAAACAGAGCACCCCCAAGAAACTTAAAAACTAAATTCAAATACCATGCCGGAACCACAAACTGGCGGGTAGTAAACTGGTTACACACACCTCCCAAGAACTGCATAACCTTGGGGATTATGAAAAATGAGCCCTGTTCCAGGGAACTCGAATATCGAAATAGCAGCGAGGTAACCCTTTACAGTGCCAATCTGGAGGCTGACATGGGCCAAAATAGCAGAAAATCCAACACATGGGGATAGAGGACAGTATAAAGGATCCAGGTCCCTCTCCCAAAACCATAATGAAAATGTATGCCACCTGCAGGAATGAATATGTTTCGTAATGGGCCTTCAAGCTGAAAGGAGCACATCGAGAACGTTGTCAGACACGTCCCACTCCTTGTATCTCAGCCTCCCAGTAGCCAAGCATGAAGGTTCAGGCTGCTGAGGTTGGGGTGAAGGACCTGCCCTTCCGATTGGGAGAGCAAATCAGCTCTCTTCGGGAGGAACCATGAAGGGCACATGAACATATCCAGCAACTGCCGATAGTGTGTTCTCCGGGCCCAGCACGGGGCAATCAGGATCATCGTGATTCCAAACAGGCACAATCTCCTCAGAACCAGCAGAATGACAGGGATCAGGGAAAATGCATAAAGGAAGTCGAAAGTCGACTTAACCGTAAGTGTGTCCCCCAGGGCTCCCCGACGAGGAAATGCCATGGAGCAGAACAATGTACACTTCCTGTAGGCACTGGAAGAAAGGAGGTCCACTTGAGGAGACCCCCTAGGCAGATGATCTCCTCCAGACCTTCCTGACACATGGAAGGTCGACCAGAGCCCAGAACCACTGTCGTATTGCTTCAGTAGCCCCACAACACCCCATTTGTTGAGGTAGTGCATGGCCACTGTGTTGTCAGTCAGGATCAGCACAGTCTTGTGTTTCACACGGACAGCCTGATCACCCTCAACGCCAGCAGGTTGTGTTCCCGAGACCAGTCTGCTCACCGTTGGGTCCGACAGGTGAGCGCCCCAGCCAGTCAGAGATACATCCGTGAGTATCATCACCTGGGGCCAAGGTTGGCAAAAGAATACGCCTCGCAGCAAGTTGTCTCATACGGTCCTCCACGCAGGATACTGAGCCACCAGGTTTGAAACCTGTAGAAGGTGGGACATGTGGCCCTGGAACTGTGACCATAGGCAACAGAGAAAACACTGAAGCGATCTCGTGCGCAACCTCACTTCCGGCACCACAAGGACACATGAGGCCCAGAAGGCTCAGGAAAGCAGAGGCATGGACTAGTTCCTGTGATTGGTGGACATTGACCATCCGAAAAGCCACTCTATCCTGGGGTGGGAAAGCCCTGCCCAGGCGAGTGTCCAAGACTGCCCTGATGAATCAGAGAGCCTAAGACAGCAAGACCTGAGAGGTTTTTCAAAAAGAGCGCGTATACGGAGTAGGTGCTCAGACACCAGATCCTGGGGGAGAGAGCTTGGACAAGCGAATCATCCAGGCATTCAAAGACATAAATGCCCTCCCTCCTGAGGCGAGCCGCAACCACTGACAGCGGCCTGGTGAAAACCCTGGGAGCCAAGGAAAGACTCAACAGCAGTACCTTGAGCTGGTAATGGTTTTCGCCCACCACGAACCTCAAGTAGTTTGTGTCTTTGATGAATCAGCACATGGAAATAGGCATCCTGAAGGTTGCAGGAAACCAACCAGATCGAGGGCTTGCATGTTCTGGCCTAGAGTAACCACCTTGAACTTGTCCTTCCGTAAGAACAAGATCAGCAGCCACAGATCTAAAAAAGGACGCAAGCCTCAGTCCTTCTTCGGCACCAGAAAATAGGTGGAGTGCCACCCCCTTCCTCATTCTGAGCGGCATTGTCCTCCGTCATCCAAAAGCTGAAGGAAAACTTTGCCATGGTGCGAGAGGCATTCACAGTCCTCAGTGCCAAAGTGCCCGATGCAAAAATGTTCTTGCCCCATGCGTCAAACCTCTTACTCTTCCTGTCCAGTCGAAGAGAGGAAAGGTAGATGTCTTCAAATGAGTCTGCACCACTAAGCTCTCTAGTGAAGCATGGGGGAGAGAAAGGCTGGGTCTGGCAGAGCTGGACAGTGTTTCTTTGTCATGTCTCTATCCACAGCCGGGACAGAGGCAGGCTTATCTCAATGCTCCGGGACGTGTTTTTCCACCGCCACATTGAAGAGCAGGAGCGTCTCTTTCTTGGGCACCTCATCCAGAATGTCAACGTTTGTCCTGAACCTTGGACCCAGATGGAGTAGGCCATCCCAAAGTACTGGGCACTTTAGCCATCATGTGCTGGAACGAGGCCCGAGGCTTTCCCGGGGGGGGAGCTGGCAAAACATCCAAATCTGGAGAGGTGTCGAGGTCACTAACTCCTTGTAGACCCTCTGCCAGCGCCAACACAACCTTTGGCTTCCCCATAAAAATTCTTCTGGGAAATCCCTCACTTCCCTAGAGCCCAGGCATTCCAGCGCAAAAGGGACCTGGTCACCCTCCCTGCCATACTTGTTGTATATCTTTGACATTAAAGCATCCATAGGGAATGGGGCATATTGCTGCATAGTCGTGTCCACAACACCAATCGGCACTGAAGATGATGCAAGTGCCAAGGCCACAGTGCCCGAAAAGGGCACCGGGGGGCCTGTCGGCACCAAACAACCTCATCTTCTTTCTGGTCCAAGCCAAAGCCCATATGTGCGCAGGAGTGGTCCCCAGAGGGTGAAGTGCCGAAGCCGACAGCTCTGGCCTCGGGCACCCGTGGTGCAGGAGCCTTGGCAAAGATGTCTTACATCTTCAGGTGGAAACTTTGCAATTCCTCCAGCCTGGAGGATTGAGTTGGAAAAGGTACCTCCTTTTGCCACTCAGGAGAATCCCTGAAATGGTGGCTCTTCTTGTTTGAAGAGGAGCAGTGGCTCTTCTTTGAAGAGGAAGACAAATGTCAGTGCAAGGACTCACTTGGAGAGCAGGACCTCTTTTCCAATGCTGCTCCTGTTTTCATTTTCCATGTGCAGAGCTGCCCATTCTTCAGAGCGCCACACTGTGCGACCTCGAAAGAGATCACAGAGCCTCACCCTGGGTCTTGCGGATGAAAGTGAATATCTTTGCTGCCCTTTCCTAGAGGGCTTTTGGGTGCATGGCCGGGCACGCCCTGCAATCCAGGGTATAGTGGTCCTCGCCCAAGCAGTATAAACAAATCCAGTGCAGATCCAAGACCCACATCTGCCGGCCGCAGTACGCACACGGCTTGTATGCAGAGGCTTTTGACAGAGTAGGCATGGCATCAGAGAAAATAGTTCAGTCGGATGAGCGTGTTCCCAGTTAGCGAACAGAGTGCACTGAAAAAAGGAACAGAGTTCACTAGGTGCAGCGCCACTTTATATAACTGAGTCAGACGTCATGTCCGGCTTGGGGAGCGTGGAGGCCTCGGACGGAGAAGATGCAGAGTCGTCCTGTGCCCCCTGGCGGTGGAAAAGTTTCCAGAGAACAGCTGCGCTGGGATAGGGATATTATAGATGAAGAATCGGTGGGAACAACGAATCCATTAGAATTAGTTTTAGCCAAAGTGTCTCCCTAATTACCCAGTCAAATGCATTGGACATATCCATACTGGAAATGTATAAGTTTTGTCCAAACTTCTTTCTCGTTGATGGAAATAGATGGGTAAGGACATCCCGTTAAGGAAGGTACTAAGTCTCTTCCGAAAACCAATTTGAAATTTGGAAATTATACCAAAGTTTACCACACTCGTTTCCAGTTCTTTCTGGAGTAAGGAAGCTAAGATCTTGCTAGACACGTCAAGGATCACAATGGGGCGGTAGTTGGCATGATCAACTTTTTTTAAAATAGGAGAGGTGCCGACTCTGCAGAAGATCTTTGTAGATAATATCATCAAATAAATTAGTCTAAATTTTAGTCCAGAGATTTGGGTTAAATCTCATGATGGGGGCCGAAGACTCTGGGCCCAGGTTTAATGATTGCGTTGAGCATATCATCAGTTGAAAAACACAGTTATCTTCTCCTTAGATTGGCCCTACAGATGTTATCGTTAGTATTCCAATCTTTAATTGGGCATACATGTCTTTATAATGGATCACCCATGTTGTTTCTTCGATCATATTAACATGGGCTAATGGTTATTAGTTGTTGGATTATTGGTAATCACCCAAAAGGAAACAGTATACTTGGCCCCTAGCAAATATAGAATTTGTTGTTTTTACTGTTGACTATGTGAGAAACCTTAAGGTGTCTCACCAGCTAAGTCCCGGAGATCTGGCATCCAGGTGGCCAGGACATGGCAATCACGAATGGATCCAGTTCCTGGGGGTAGACCAGTGGGGGAGGATCACTAGGATGGGGGTCTTCAGGGAGTGGAAGTGGGACATAGACGGGCAAGAGGCGGTACCCCTTACTTCTAACCCCTTTTCCCCATCCTACCCCGTAGGATACTTAGACGCTCTACCCCCACATCCTTTTTCCAACACAAACACTTTCATACCACCGTGAAAGACAACGGACTAAGACCAGAGCCGTTTCGCTGATATGTCCCAACAGAAGGGTCAGGCAGAGTCAGGCAACTGACAATAACTACGCACACCTGACGGCCCTTTCCCTTCCCCACAGGGATAAAAGGCGGAGCATGAGAGCACACTTTGAGCAAGGCCGAACGCTTGAGGAAACAGCTACACCGGACTGGCAGTTCAAACGGAGGAGAAAGGCGTCGAGACCATGAGGGACGACAAAGTGGGAACTGCCCTTGCCCTTTTCAACTCAAACCAGAGAAGCCTCTGAAAGGGAAATCTTAAGACCAGGAAGTCCAGCTCGCATGTGGTGTGACAGGTGTGAACGGCACACAGGCACCACCCCGCAATGATAGCCAATGCAGGGATAATAGCTTGTGATGCCGTCCTTGACTCCTGAGACAAGAAACTGACATTGCAGTCGGGGAAGACAGATAGTAAAACTGAACTGTGCTGGGCCCAAGGTTACAGGCAGCAACCTTGTTGAAGAAAGAAGTTGTGTGACTGAACTTTAACAACTCCAGAAAAGGTTGGTCAGGTGCCACAGGGCGCTCATTCGAAGGACTCGGACTAAAGCCTTTGTGGGTCTTTTTTTAATTTAAACTACAAGAAGCAAGAGGCCTTAAAAGAGGCCCGGGTAAAGTGTCAAAGTGGTCCAACCAGGGTCAAGCAAAACCCCCCCGTACACTCAGTCTTTGACACATTGGAGAAAACTGATTGAACTGTGAAACTGGCAAATGTGAACCCGACAGAGGGATGTCCACAATGGGTAGTTGTTTAAAAATGACACTGAGGATTCTAAAATGGCCACCGGCAGGAAAGCAACACAATTACAGTTCTCCTGTTACCCGACCCTTCACAACTCAAACAAATACGCATTAATCCCCTCCCCAGGTGCGAATTGAATGAGCAGTGGGAGCGGACACAGAAGGAGCCGTCCAGTACCCTAGTCAGGTGTTCAGAAGCGAGTGAACAAAACGCACCTTGTTGGAGCTCCGAGCCTGCAGCAGAGCGGGTAAACCCAGCAGGCGCTGCCTGGAATTTTGGACGGGCCTGCTGACAAAGAGAGGAGGAGCGCTTTCAGATAGCCCAGGGGAAACGGCGGTGCTGTGCAGGAGAGCGCGGGCACTAGCGGCCGTATATTAAGGCAAGCGGAGGAGTTGAGAGGGACAGCCACTGTACGCCCCCAGGAGACCAGGATAAGTGCCTTGCCTGCCGGAGTGAAGGAGAGACCTCCCTGCAGGAAGCTGGGCACCTGGGGGCGAGAAGAGGGACCATCAATAGGAGCCTCGGAGCAAGGAGGAGGGAGGAGTTACCAGAGGAGGCGGAGGAACAGTGAGCGTACGCGTCAAGAAGGACCGCCAGAGGGAAGAAAAAGGAACCGCAAGAAGTGGCACTCCGTAAAGGTGAGCAGGTGCGAACTAGCTGAAGAGAGCAACAATACAGGAACCCAGCCAGGGGTGGAGGGGAGTGACAAGCCTAAAACCAAGAACAGAGGGGCCACAGCATTCCTCCCTAAGGCCACATTGATCTTTGAAAGGAAGGAGGGGGACAAAAGGAATACAAACCCAAAGGGACCAGAGGAGGCACACGCCACCTAGCTACAGAGGGACAAAGAAAAACAGGGACCTGTGGTCATCCCTCCTACCCATTCTCTATAAAGAAACAGCAACATTGATACAGCGCCTCTGGCTCCCGTTCCCACTAAACAGGAAAAGAACCCCATCCGGGGAACAGATATTTTGGAGACGGAGACAGGGGTAAAGTGGAGAACCCCACAGATCTAAGGTTCAGCCCCAACCACGGGGGAACGGTTACCTTGAACAAAAGGAAAGGAGTACCAGCGCAGCCCGAGCTGCCTCTGGAAAAAGGGAAAAGTTCCCCCAAGTGCGCGAAAAAAACAGCGAACGCGCTAGTACTCATGCTACAACCTGGGAAGAGAGACATAGACAAAGCTACAGGGAACCCAGTAACAGGGGGACAGCTCCCATCAACCTCAGCAATCCATCTAACACGAGGAAAGGCTACAGTGATAAAGGGGGAAATGCCGTAAAACAGAGGGAGGGAGACCCAACCACTGGCAAAAAACACGAAGAATCCCCCAGAAGCTGCGATACAAAAAATGTGGAGGAGGGACCCAGGATCTCTAGTTGAAGGGGAACGTAGCCCGGAAAGACAGGAATTCATGGGGTGCCAAGGCGAAGATCAAGAGGTTACACAGGACAACCTAAAACAATACTTCCAGGACTTTGGGGACAAAATTGCAGTGACTGTCTAAGCACAACTGGACAAGATGCGTGAGGATCTGGCCTCAACCCTTCACGAGATAAAAGGTGATGTCACAAAACTTGAGGTGAGAGTGGACACCAATGAGACAGCGCTGCAGGATCTTGCAGTAGATGCGTGAAAAACAGACACTAGTAGAGTATGTAGCGCAAGCAACCCATAACACCTGGAGCCACAAATAGAGGACCTAGAAAACCATTCTAGGCGATCAAACATCAGGTTAAAGGGCCCTATAAAGAAGTACAGGAATAGGACCTTAAGGAGACAATTCTGTGAATATTCACCGACTTGGCAGAACCGAAAGAGGGAGCCAAGTTAAAAGTAGACCAGGTCCACAGAGTTGGCCCATCGAGGAAAAAAACAGGAGTGAACACGAGAGACGGCTTGGCGGCCTTACACGACTACTCCCATAAAGAAGGAATACTGGGGGCTGCGAGAAAGGTGAAACAGTGATCTTATTATGGCTCAGAGCTAACCTCTTCCAGGACCTGGCCCAGATAACACTGCTCAAGTGGAAGAAGATGGGCTCAGTGGCAAGCTTTCTGCACAAGAAAGAAATTTGGTATTGCTGGACATTCCCCTTTGGCATGGTGTTCGAATGGGATGGAAGGCAATACAGGATCCAGACTTGTAGGGAAGGAGCAAATATACTCGGCATAGAGGAGGATGGAAAAGAATCAAGCGCCCTGAAAAACCAAAGCAAGATAAAAGAAAGGACTGAGAGTGGGCAGCAGTGCAGCAGAAAAACATAAGGAAGAAAGGCAAACCAGGGGACAAGACGGAATCTCAAGACAGGGACCCAGAGGATTGAATGACGGCACTGAAGAACTTCTTAAGTGAGCCATAGAGTCTACTGCACAGTATAATGTATGTAGGGAAGCTCGGGCAGGGCAAGATTTGTTAGCATACATGGGTCAGGGTGCGGGAGTTGGAATCAAGAAATGGGCTTGGGAGAGCCTGCACAAGTGGGGACTGTGGTTGAAATATAGACTTGATCCCCGGGAAGGTGAGTCGGGAGGGGCTAGAGGCCTGTTGAGTTTACCCAGTCAGGGGGGGAGTTTAGAGGGGGTAGGGGAGGGAAGGGGGCAGAGAGGGGACCCAATCGAGTTACCACTGGAAAGACATACTACTAGATTCTGCGTAGGATATGGCTAAGAGAGTAGGTTTGAGAGTTATGTCCCTAAATATAAATGGGATGAACTCACCCCTTAAAAGTAAGAAGTGGAATTCTTCCTAGACAATAAAAAGGGTACACAAACCAGCTTGTAAAATGGGACGCCTTAAAAGCAACAATAAGAGGAAGGATCATTGCGGTAAAAGTCCAAATAGACAGAGAGAGAAGGACCCTAGAGAGGAATCTGGAAGGACAGCTGAACAAGGTCATGGCAAAAATGAGAGTGGGAGCTAGTGGGCAAACTTGAAGGGAATACAGGGCCATAATGGGGCAACTGGACGTTCTACAATCGAGGGAAGCAGAATGTGCATTGCTGTACCTCAGACAGAAATATTATGTAAAGGCAAACAAATTGGATAGACTACTAGCAAGGCTACTCAGGAAGGAGGAAAAGGCAAAAACCATATTGAATATTAAACAAAGAGAGGGAGGGGAGAGCACAGAGACAAAGGACATTATACATGAATTCACTGCATACTACACAAAATTATACAAATCCGACAAACCCGTGGAGCAGTCACAACTGAATTACCTAGAGGGCTGTGAGCTCCCAGTCAGAACTGATCAAGAGAAAATGGAGTTGGAACAAGACATTATGATAGAGGAAGTGCATAGAACTATAATATCAATCCCCATCAATAAATCACCAGGGCCGGAGGCCTTCTCGGTCGATTTCTATAAAACATTTAGGGAACAACGGCTCCCACACCTGGTGTGAATGTTCAATACCTTTGGGGCAGTGGGAAATATTACCCTAACGATGGAGGAAGCGAAGGTGGTGCTGCTTCCAAAACCAGGAAAGGGCCCATCAAGTTATGTTATGTAAAGTTATAGAGCGCATAAACACCTGGAGGCACCATGGCGCTAACACGCGAGCAGAATAGATTATTACCAGAAACGAGAAAAAAATGTTTTCAGCAGACGTCGAAAGGCAAGATGGTCCAGAGTCTCACGTAATGTGAGGGGGAGAACATTCCAGGCCTTAGTGGCCGCTACCGAGGAGGTTTTGTCCGCCTGTCCGCGTCAGTCTAAACCGAGGAACCAAAGCAAGAGATGCGGACTGGGATCGGAGACACCGAGTTGGAATGTAAGGAGGAAATTTGTCCTGGATGTATTCAGCCACCAGGCCATAGAAAGCACGGTGCACCATACATATGGATTTAAACAGGATCCGATTTTCCACTGGAATCCAGTGGAGCTGTCTCAGTAGTGGAGTCAAATGGGTTCCAAAAGGGGGACGCAGAATGGCTCTAGCAGCAGCAGTCTGCAATAACTGCAGTTGATTTATCAAATAGCGTGGCTGTGTTAAATACGAGTTGCAGTAAT
The DNA here is from genome assembly GCF_040938575.1 of Ambystoma mexicanum. Classification (NCBI taxonomy): domain Eukaryota; kingdom Metazoa; phylum Chordata; class Amphibia; order Caudata; family Ambystomatidae; genus Ambystoma; species Ambystoma mexicanum. The sequence goes on along the minus strand of NC_090927.1, from coordinate 578,474,194 downwards.
CTAGGCTACTCATAACAAGCGCGGCGGCCACAGGAGCCTGACAGTTTGCGAGGATAGATGGAAGAATTTTCTTGCATACTGCTGCAACCTGACCATCCATGGCAAGGGAGGAAGAAAAGATGACCCCCAGATTCCTGACCAGTAGAACAGGTACTGGAAAAGGACCTAGAGATGCAGGCCAGAAATCAATGGTCCAAAAAAGTAGAGGAGAGGTTGTTCTTCCTATAGACCTATAGCATGCATCAACCTACATGCTAAAATCTACACAAAAATATTAGCTTCCCGGCTAGACCAGCACCTTCCGGGCATCATTACACCGATCAGAGTTTATAAGGGGCAGGCAAACTGGGCATAACCTTCCGGGCATCATTACACCGATCAGAGTTTATAAGGGGCAGGCAAACTGGGCATAACACCAGGAGAATAATACACCTAATCAAAAAGGTCAATATGAAGAAGATCCCGGCCATATTGATCGCCCTTGACGCTGAAAAAGTGTTTGATATAGTGGAGTTGCAGTTCCTTTTTCAGACTATGACTAAAATGGAATTTGGGTCTAAATTCATGGCAAATATAAAGGCGAATTACTCCAATCTAACCCTACGACTATTGATCAACGGTCATCTCTCTGGTGCAGTAAGGGTATCAAGAGGCACGAAACAAGGGTGCCCTCGGTCTCCTTTACTCTACGCAGCCCACCTAGAGCCACTAATGGCAACAATCGGGGGAGCAAATTACATATTAGGAGTTCCATTTGGGGGATGCACAAACAAGGTAGCCGCATTCACAGATGATTTTTTATTAATACTTGGGGAAACCAGAAGGATCAATAAGGGCATTAGACAGGGAACTGAGTGAATTTGAGACTGTAGTGGGTTTAAAAATAAATATTCACAAATCAGAGATATTAAATCTTACGCTCCCAGTGGAGAAGGAACTCAAAAATTCATTCAGACATTCATGGGCCGCCAAGGATATAAGATACCTAGGGGTCAACATCACGAAAGACATTGAATCATTATAGAGGGTGATCTACCATCCGTTAGTGGGAGAAGGCGGGAGAAAACTTCAGGAATGGGGCCCAATGTCAATATCATAGATCGGTAGAATTAATGTTTTGAAAATGGTGATATTACCAAAACTACTATATCACTTCACAGTGCTGCCAACAAAGGTACCCAAGTCCTTTTTCCGAGCTATTCAGAGGGACACAGGCCCATTTGCATGGAATAATAGGAAACCTAGGGTCGCACGAACAGTAAAGATGATATCACGAAACAGGGGAGCGATGGGAGAGCCAGATGTTAAAGCATACTACCTGGCAGCGCAGATGAGGGTCCTTAGGGACTGGGTAAAAGATGACAGGCAGAAGGTTTGGGGACACATGGACAACGCTGTGGCAGGGGCCACCTCGAGTGGGTGCTGGGGAAACCGAAAAGGGCAGACCAGGAAATATGTACTTTAGCAAGGTTGGAACTCTATTAGGAGATACATGAGATGAAGTAGTAGGTAGAGCAGGATTCACAACATTCCCATCACCATTCATCCCGATAACGCATAACCAGCAATTCTCACCAGGAATGAGTGGACCTGCATTCAATGAGTGGGAAAAAGGAGGATGTCTTAAATTAAGGCATATGTTTGAGGAAGGGAAGATTAAGACTGTTAACCAATGTAAAATAGACTTTTCAGGGTCAGAAGGTGAAAGATTCCATTATGCACAATTAAGATACTGGGTATTACAGCCAACGAAGAGGGAGGCGGCGACTAGTTCCCTTGTACCCTTTGAAAAACTGCTCATATCTGGGCATGATATGAGCATATCATCTGGGAACTAAAACATGGTGGGCACGATATATAAAACACAATTAAAGAATATGAGGTAGAAAGCCACAAGCAGTACATGAAGCAATGGGAAACCTCAGTGTGGGCACTGATTGATGCAAAGGAATGGGCCCAGTAGTGGACAAATATCCTCAAGCTCACAAGGTCAATAAGTGCAGGAGATATGGGTGAAACTAATGTTTCAGTGGCACATCACCCTGGTACGAATTCAGAAGTGTTTCCCACGGGTATCCCAGAATTTTTGGAGGGAATGAGGGGCGCTAGGGACGTCGGAAGAAATATGGTGGGAGTGCCCACGCATTACGTGGTTCTGGGAAAAGATAGACGGGGCTATCGAAGAAATCCTGGGGGTAACAGAAAGGGGTAACAGAGGAAAAGCAATCCTGTGGATAGGAGCTCAGCGACTTGGCACTAAAGGCTCAGCGAAAGTTGTATGTGATACCAATGATGGCAGGGGCACTGGTCATCGCACAAAACTAGAAAAGAAAAGAGCCGTTGAGGGAACATGAATGGGTAAGAAAGGTTTGGCACTTCGCGGCATTGGAATGGGTGTCCTACTCACTTCAGGGAGAATCTGGGGGCTTCCTTGCTGACTGGGCCTTAGTACTCAAATTCCTAAAGAAAGATGCCAGCGACGCATGGTGCCCAAGGAAACTCTGAACTTGGGTTAATAAGGAGAAACCCCATTGGGAATGGAAAAAGGGAAGGGCCTGCCACATACGAAGGAAGAAGAAGGAAGCGGGAAAGCGGACAAAGGATGTAATAACAACAGATGGGAAAAACTCAATTGAAGAAGATTGGGAAGGGAGGGCTGGGGGGAGAGGGGAATATAGGCAAAGAGAGTTGGGGAAAGTTTACTTGTTTGAAAAATGCCAATAAAAAGTGAGACTTTTGAATAATAACGTTGCAAGAAGGGTCAGAGCCCGGCTGAGGGGGATTCAAAGGGGCGAAGAGCAATCACCCAACATGAAAGATTACCAAAGGAACTTTTGTTTGTTTATTGTTTTTGGTTCAGCCGGTCTTCTAAGGCATGACACTTTGCAGAAGAGACTTGGCCTCAAAAGGTACTGGCATTGTTGGAAGAAACTGTAACATCGTGCTGGCGAGGCCCAGGAGTGTGCTGTGCTCAAAGATCATGCCTTGTCCCGTGTTAAAAACGTGGGGAATGGAGCCCCAGTCCTACCATCCCGATTTATCATTTGGTGAACACTTCTTTCTTTTCTTGTGAACATTATCTCACACTACTTTGTAACTTAGTTGTAAGGATTGGCAATAGTTCTTTTTAGTATAGGCCCTTTTTATTATTTGACAAGACTCCACTAGGACTGCGTTATTATTATTTGACGGTCGTAGCTTGCTCCCATCTTAGATTTAGGTTTAGATTAGGCGTTTTTTTCACCCATTTATAGTTTAATAAACACCCTTGAACTGTGATCACTTGTGTCTGTCTTTACTGTTGCCACCATGAGTTCCTTACAACTATGTACAACTCATATTTTATCACTTTAATGAGGTGCCGATATTTCTGAAATTATATTTTATTATTTACTCTATACCCGCAATCATCATGCATGCGTAGCTGTCTAATATGCCAAAGATCTTTTATTTTTTCCTGTTGTTTTTGGCAAAGATTGGATTATAGACATGCTTTTTAGGGTTATCATCACAACCTCTACCTTTGTCAGTAATCTTTGTCAAACATTTGTGAACGGTCTTAGTGAATGTGTCAGTACCAAACATTTGATTGAAGTCCACATCAGAATCTTCTATCAACGCCAAAAGGTTATACATTTATTTAAAAGACTTTCAGCGTACACTCAAACGCTTAGTAGTTGGGGTGCAGAAGGCGAGAAGGGGTCCTATTTCTGACCCCAAAGAGTTAAATTCCATACTAGATGAAATCATGACGTGGTCACCAAAGCCATTACATTTATTTTTTAATGTAGAACATTTTATAGACAAAGGTTTACAAATAAAAGCATTGTCTATCCAAGATGTGGATGCTCTCTTTTCCATGTTGTAGTTTGCGAAGGGGAGAGATTAGGACTGGGAGTCAATAAGTGAAAGCCCCAAGAGGTCATAAGGTCAATCCATCACTCTCCTCTAGTCTTAGAAAGTGTCTGGCCAGAACATAAGAAAGCAGGTCCAGCATCACAATTAAAACTGTTATTGAATGTACACAACTAATTAAAATCTCCCGAAACCACAATGTTATTTTGATGGCCATTACCAAGTCACTCCTTGATTATATCGTCCATCGCGTTTAGGGTAGTGACTATATTTACCACAGCAGGATTGCAGTATATATTTATTACTAGGAACTCCTGTTTGGACGCTGTATTTGTTTCTAGGCTTAAACCAAGACCAGTATTCTCCGTTTTTTGATTGTTGTAAAGCCGTCCTAGGATCTACGTTGTCTATGGCCATCTGCAATTAAGTCTTTTCTGATTATTAAGGAAGTGAAGGCAGTTTTCAACATTTCAGTAGAATCTCATATTTTGTTAGATTTTAGATACATTTTAACAGTTGAGAATGGTCGACAAGGTCATAGAGATCGAAACACAACCATCTTAAATGGTCCTTTTGGTCCCAGACAAAACGTACAACCATGGAAGAATACAATGTTTTCCTCCTCTTTTTCTGGCAAGTTCACCCAGTAAATGTCCCCCGAATAAATAAGCCGTAATGCCGGTATCAAAGAGCATATCCGTTTTCTACAATTTAGTGAAATAGATTAATTGATTTGGTGAATATTCTCGATCCCAATCACTCTTCCATTAAAATCGTTACAAATCTTGTGAGTAGTAGTTTTGAATGTAGAGTCTTGACGGCGACGGCTTACTGTGTTAGGTGATCGCAACAAACCCTTGAAGAGGTCACCCTCTGTTGATGAATCAAAGTCAATGGCTGTTACGTTCACCTGGGTTCCACAGGGGCGCCGAACGAAGCTGGACTGCAGCGGTCTCCACCAATGTGACTCGTAGTGTAGTGATGAGTGACTGCACTTGCCCACTCAGTTTCGTCTGTCTGGCACGTAGGAGGATTTTCCTGAAGTGGTAAAATGGTAATTAGCTGACCGTGGTAAAAGGGGTTAACTTTGTCTTTTCCGAAACCACCTTGTGTTCCCCTGATCATGTCTCACCTTATTGTTAGGAAGGATGGGCTCTCCATCCTGCGTAGGCGTGCAGGGGTGCGTAGAAACCAGTTAACTTCACTGGTCCGTAACCTTATGGCAGAGTTTACAGACAACGATGACTCTGAGGTAAGTTTTATGCCAATCCAAAGTATAATGCAAGTTTTAGAGTTCGATTGTCTTATAGTTCACTCTTGTTCCTTTATATATTTCTTCCCTTGCAGAATGTCCCAAGGTGAATGTTCCGTCTCAGAAAGGATTGATGTAGCGCCAAGGTAAGGGTCAGTTTTGCACCAAGCACTAATCTTTGCAAGCGATATTGTTCATTAAGAGATTAACCTATTCTCCTCTCTATATTTTGCAGGTGTGGCGCTTCTCCGGAATGAGGGACGTAGGATGATGACTAGCGACACCTGGAGCGCTAATGTACCAATTAAGTATCTTGGGGTATGAATTTGAATGTCTTTTGCAAAGCGCAGCTCACCTGTTTTTCTTTCTTTTGCAGATGCTCCGAGCGGCAATTTCAACAGAGCGCCTCGCGGGATCGTGTGGATGAAAGGAACCTTGGTGAGTATGCCGCGGCGCTGCTGCTGACAGTGCAGCGCTGCAACAGATGTTTTCTTTTCCTCACAGGTGCGGCAACTCCCCGATGAAATCGAAGACTAATAGTGTGGCTCCTGTTCTAATCTGCTTTTCCTCTTCTCTTTTGCAGGTTGGGTTCACGGAGAACAAGACGGATGTAGCTGTAGACTGGATGCTGAGCTGCAGGCACGGTGAGCGTTATGCTGCAGAGATGCGGGAATAACCCGAAGCGTGTGCTGCTCTCCGGACGTGGTTTAAATAGCCACCATAAAGTAGTTCCCAGGTAAAATAGTTCCAGTACCACACCCAAGAAAAATAGTCCCTGGAAGAAAGTAATCCCTTCAAGGCCTCACGGTGGCCTGTACATGATTTCTCTACAGGATGTCCTGCTTAGTTTTAAAAAAGGCAATACGAGCCTGGCGCCAACGGCGCCAGGACTGAGTCCATAAGAACCCCTAGGCGGTCCCTTGAGCCTCCCTGAGTTCTCATGGGTGCCTGCTAGGGAGAATTCTCTCTTTAGGCTGAATGTCCTAATCTAGTAAGTCCCACTGCAGTTTTGCTGGATTTCTGGAGTTTGTTTTTTTCCTCCTGCCAAGAGGAGACTCTTTTTCTCCCACTCTTGGACATGATTTATGGTATTCCTTTGACTGGTAATGTGTGTTATGGGCTATGGGGTCCTTTACTCTATAGGGTCTCATGTGTTTTTACTATGTGTGTTACACAGCACCCTCCGTGCAGTAACACAGGGGTGTCATAGTGACACCCCACCATAGACTCCATACCCTGGGACTGACTACTGTCTCCCAGGGCATGTAAAGTCACCATTGGCTTTACTAGTCCCAAATTATTAACAGAAACCAGTACAAACCATCATATTGTGGATGTACTGGTCGGGGCAATTCTATTGCTCCGGGGTTTGTTAATCGAGGGGGCACGTCTCCGTCCCCCCTGATCGAGTTTTGGCTGGTGGCAGTGGAAACTACTTTTTATATTCGACCGCGAATATTTTCCTATAGGATTTTCCCATTCTTCGAGGCTACCAACTTTAATTATTTAATTCTCATAGCCTCGAACATACCGTCGGTTTATTTAATTAATATTAATTCGCCAGTTGGTATTTTTTTGCCAGGACTTGATTCTAAAATGGCGTTTGTGTTCTCTTCCTTGACTCCAACCCAAGTCGAGCCCTTTGTTCCACTTTTTGGCGGGCTTCTCCACAGAAGCCTCCAAAAGTGGTGCCACTCTGTCTGGGTACCACAGGGGTGTGGGAGGGGGTTTAGGCACCCTGGACTGAGTTACCTTGGTAACTCAAGTCGCACTCTTGTGTGATTGGCCCAAGTGGTGAGCCAGCCGGCTCACCACTTAGCATGTTTGATTGACAGCTAGGCTGAGTGAATGGGGGTATGCTGCATAAAAGCAGGGCTTTGGGGACTGGAACTTCAGAAGTCGCCAGAGGACCTGAGAATCCGACGAGGGAGAAGCTGAGCCGACCTACCACGACGACACACCGGTGGAGCCCTGCGGAACCCACTCACCACTTCCCGACGACAGAGAAGATCTCCCGCCTGGAGAGGCTTCTTCCCCTGACTGGTGGGCACAGCCAGTTTTACCTTCCTTTTACCGCACCCCAGACCGGTTTGTGGTCGAACTGCCTGTGCCAAGCACCCCGGCAGCCGGATAGCCACTCACCACTGAACCGCAAATCAACGGACCGCTCCTTGTACCTGAGAAACTCCGCGGCTGGTTTCTTCCCTGGCAGTGCAACGGACTCCTGACTTCCTCCACAACGAGATCCTCTCTTCCCCCGGATGAAGCACCGACTTGCATCCGCTGCCAGGAACAACTGCCCCCGAAGGAGTGTTCTCACCACTTTAAGGTACCGCGTCCGCCAGGCCTCCCTTTCTAAAGATTGCTACAAGGTAATAACCCCTTAACCTTCTGGACTGGGCTGGCCGCCTCAACCCTCTAACTGGTCCCTTTCTTTGGTCCAACTCCTTTTTGAACCGTAACAAGACTTTTGTGCACTGCAACCGTGTGACCTTGGACACATTTCGTTTGATCCTCTTAAAGTGGATCCTGCCTATTGAACACTAACTTCACGGTTTTACTTTGCCTTCCTCTCTTGTTATGTTCTTGTAAAAGTGTTGGGATCTGTTTCAACTCATTCTCTGCTTTTCTCTCCCTTTTAAAAACGAATTATTAGAGTGCCATCTATGTTAAGCGCTCACCGCTGTCTGAAAATAAGTGGGGCTTTACTTAAGACTTGTCTAATATTCTTTTAAGGGAGTGTATATCTTTTAGTGACCGTGTTTTTGAATTGCTTACTATTAGTGCCTGCCTGTTTTTCTAGATGTGGTTTTAAATAAATAATTATCTCTCTTTTACACCAAGCCCTGGCCAGCGTTTACTTGTTCTATTGTGTTCTCTTGACCTATTGTGAATACTCTGTATACTGCCTAACTCTTCTTGAGGGAAGTCTGACTGCTCAGCCACAGCTACCAAGTGAATCTGTGTGGTACAGACTGCTACCAAGTGGGTTTACTGCCAAATACCTGTAGTCTTAAATCTTTTGCAGTGGTCCCAGAGGGAACTGCACAGTTTTCTGCCTAACACCTGTACTCTGGGCAGATGGGTCTGCTCCTGATGTCTGGGGCAGGCATCGTGACAATGGCATCACCTACGTTAATGGTCCTACATAGTTTTCTATCTTGTATATCATCAATGGGACCAGGTACCATTGTGGAGATTTGTAGAAGGAGAAATTTAGTAATTTTTGTATGATGATTCTTTTTTTTGCTTCCCTTCTTTTTTCTTGGATTTTATTGTTTTTTTAGTAGATTCCAGATGAGTTTTATTGGAATTATGGTCTCAGTAGTTGTGTCTTTCGCTGGCTGCTGGGAATTTACATCAATGTCTTCATTGATCAGAAGTAGGAATTGTGAGGATCAATTATGATTCAGATTTCATTTTAGTTTTTTTTAAAAGACTTTTGTTACTCTTGTGCTCTTTTTCCTTGTTCTAGCCATTTGACCTTCAGTGATCTATACAAAGTAAGTTGCCATGGTGCATTCATTGTCTATGACCAATGGACTCATTCCTTCTGGGTGTGTATGGCTCAAAGTTCAGGGTTTAAAACCAGCCTCTCCTTAATGCCTGGCCAGGAATTTTGTTTGGTAGTTGATCCAAAGGGGACCACTGTATCAGTAGACCCATTATGGAAGTTCAATATGAGATCTTCTATAATTGATTCTTCAAAATCTTTATTAACAGGCAACCTTGTAGGCTGTCTGTGTTTAGTTTTTTCATAATGGAGGAGAGAATAATGGAGTAATGATGTACTGAATTCTTAATGTTATCATCAAGACGTACAATAGATTTAAATACCAAGTGTAATGCCTATATGGAAGTGGGGCCCAAAGTATCAAGTCATGAAACAAGTGTGCTCATGCATGTTATTCAAAGTTTTAAAATGTCCTTGGAGGTTAGGTGATAAAACAGAAGACTTTCCTGTGTCCTCATTTGATAATGAGGGTCCAACGTCAAGAATGGAGTCGGCATATAATTCCTGACACATTCTTAAAAAAAAAGATTAGTCTCGGACAAGAGAATCAGGTTTCTTTTGTTTTGTGGTAGAGTGGAGGTGAGTTTGTTGTTCGTAGGCTTATAGTATTCTGGTATTTTGCCTTGAAAAGCAGACCCTGATTTGTTACCTGGTGCTCAGGAGGAATCTTGACCTGAATACTCATCTGGTCAGGTTGATTTTCCGCTGAGTTCAGACCAGGATTGTTGTGCAGGATTATTGGTGTTGAGGGCCTCAGTGTAGCTAGGAGAGCATTAAGTAGCTGGTATTTGAATGTTCGTTTTTATGCTGCTTTTAAGAGTTACTCCTAAGATTACATTTGGAGCTGGTTTGTGAAGCGATAAGAATAGATCAGAGAGTGGTACAAACTGACCAATACAACTCAGTGATTCTTAATTACCGAAGAAAACGCATATAGCAATGCCTCCTCCCAGCCACCAGCGGACCACAGCAGACCAAACTTGCCCGCACATCTGTGCAGTGTGTTGGTTTTTAAAAGTTAACACACAATGTTGCAGGATATCCGGTCCTCCCAGGAACACAGGGTAAGAAGTCACTGCCTCACCTCAGCAGACCACACTTTCCCACACTTCAGGTAGAACACCATTTATCTCAAGAATCATAGTGGGCAGGAAACTAAATCCCAAAAAATGTCAAGCATAGTGAGCTGGACACTGTATCCCTGAGACCATCAATCAGAGCATCCGAATCCCATGGAGTAACAGCGACTTGGGTGCATACTCCCTTAGACTGTGCTTGGAGTGTCAAGACCTAGGTACTACACGTCAGAGACTGTTGAGAGTGCCAAGAAGCATGCTGGCACTATATTCCTGAGTTGTCAAGAAGGGTATTGGGTGTATTACGAATCCCAGGATGTCGTCACTGCTTCCATGGGGTGTGCCCCTTACCATGAGGCCAGGAAGGTGAGGCCACTACCCGATAGCCCCCCTGGGGGTGGTACTCAGTGGGAGGATCTTAAGGGGAGAGAATCCCCTATGGGACCAGCAACTACAATTTTGGGAGAATTAGGTATCTGCCTAACACCCACAACTCTCTTACAACTCCACTCTCTCTCTACCCCTACCCTCTCATCCCATATACGTCTTTAACATACAGAAAATAGGAAGGACTGACATGAGGAAGAATAGGGCTAACTATCATGCAGATCCAAAAACAGAAAGGACTGAGATGAGGAAGAGGCGCAGATCCGCAGGGATCACTCAGGAGAACTTGCGTGAACGTTCGAGGTTCCAACTGCAGACCTTGATGGGAATGGACATAAAAACTGACAACAGACTGACCCAAACATCAGATGCTCCAGAGAGGAACCGCGAGAGGGACCAAGGCTCGCAGATGGGGACAGGAAGAGCAGCTCCAGGTGTTGAGACACTGAAGGGGCGGTCACTGCCAGAACCGCTGAGAAAACAGAGGCTGGTTGCAGCAAGCACCAGCAGCACAGTGCAGCAGGAACATACGGACTGGAGAGAAGGGAGACGCTGAAGAGGGTCTGAAGCCACGAGCTGCTGCAGCAAGCAGAAAAGAGCCCCAGAGCGCCTGCGAAGCAAATAAGGACACAGGGAAGCCAGTGACCGACCAGAGGACTGCAGATAACGACTCTAAAGGTATTTGGCTGGCTGATCCTATGGATGAGGGTCCCCAGAGGGTGCAGAAAACCATGAAAAGCCTAGTGGATGACAAGTGGGGAGAGAAGAAAACCCCTATGTGATACTAAGAGAGGCTTTACCAAGATACAGTAACCAGGGGAATAGGGTGGGGACCCTTACGAGATATATCAAGAAACAAGAAGGTCTAATCAGCTTCGTGGCAGTATTTGGAGGGAAGGTGGCCCAGGTCTGTCACAAGAGAGAAACCATGAAGAGAACTGTGAGAGAAATACATATGAAGACAGTACTTGGCAGGGGAGTACAGCAAGTCTGTATGTGAGATCAAGAAACCATAAGGAGAACTGTGAGAATAATACAGTGGAACACAGAACTTGGCAGGCAAGTAGATCTAGTGTGTGTTTGGGCCTAAGAGACGTAATAGAACAGGAACCCAAGTCTGCCAATCAAGGTCAAGGATCCACCACAGTTTGGAGAAGCATCCAAACTCGTCGCAGTAGCTGGTAGGAGAAAACCAGGTCTTCCAACCAGGGTCAGGGACCCACCACAGCTTGGAGAAGCATCCAAGCTACTCTTCTTCGTTGCAGTGCCTGGTAGGAGGAAATCAGGTCTTCCAACCCACAGTCAGTGACTCCTTACTGTTTGGAGAGGCATCCAAACCATTCTTTATCACAGTGCCTGGTGAAAAGAACCAGGCCTGCCAACCAGGGTTGGGGACCGCAGTGACAGAGAAAAAGCCTGAGAAGGGCCAGTTGGGGAACAGAGACATTTCCCATCAATTGTTGGACTGTGCTATAAGCCTGATTGAGGCTGGCGAAGGGAGACATCCTGCATATTTTTTTAGGTTATCCAGAGAGAAGAAAACCCTTTTCCTTTGAAAAGAAATTGATACGACATGCATATGTTTATCCCATTATCCACCCTAACAAGACTAAAGTAATGTGGAACTTTTCACACATGTTGCATGTTCTGTTGGTCGACCACAGGACCGATCACACATACTCAATATGATCCCACACATAGCACATATTATCGATCCGTGAACCAGAGAGTATTGAGGTCATGAGACAACAAGAGCCAGCAGCGCCATGCTACAAAACCGAAGATCACATGCTGTGTGGGCCACACTAGTGTATATTAACTACAATGGGTTTGGAGAGCCTTTATAATTAATGAAATGCAGGAAAAGGTATGTGGCCCTAGTGGCTTTTCTAGTGCCGAAACTGGCAATAGACAATTGAGGGAGAATGGCAATATATTAACCAAGCGGGTTGCATATCTGATGGTGGTGAAAAGGTGAAGTATCAGCATGAAGAACGAATCAATTAGAAACCACCTTTTAATCTATTCCAAGTCATATTGGTAAACGGGTTTCAAGATTTCCTGAGAGGTTTAAATTATAACGAGAGTCGTGATTAAGACAGTTTGACGTTTGGCATATATTTATATATGGAATGTTTTATCATTGGAACATTCAAAGTAAGGCAACTGTAAACATGTTACAAAAAAATAAAAAGAGGCCAACACTAAATTGATTAATTTGAGAAAAAAATAGTTCGATGTTCTAAAAGAAAGCATTTATTTCTGTTCAGATAATTCGAGCTAAAATGGTACACACGTTTTGAGCAAGCCCTCATATTTGTATTCTCCACAGAGCAGCGCTGACATGTCGTATGGGTAGTAACAGGTTTTCTATTCATATTTGTTTGATTTTGTGTGATTAATGTGTGCATTTAAGTATATATCAATTTTCAAGCAATGCGTTACATAAAAAGCACTTTATATTTTGTCAGTTCAGAAAACAATCTTTCATTTATTCACACACACTTATTGCCAGAACTCCTCAAAATCAGTGTGTGATAAAAAAAATACTTTAAATTGTAGACTTCTGAACACTAATTCCACCACCACCACCACAATAGCTGATCTCAGTAGGAATGGTGCAGCGTTAAAATCTCATTGATCTATATTTCAAGGTTTTGGTATGTGTACGCTCTTAAATAGTACTCCTGAGCACTCATTGACACATCACTCACTACTGCTACTTTTCACAGGCAAAACATGCCGAAAGCTGTAACTGTCATTTACCAAATGGACTCTTCAGTTTTTCGAATACCAGGAAGAAAACACAATTATGGCACTGCTGTAGGCTACCACCGAACGAGATAAATCAATATAAAACTGGGAACCAAATAATTTCTTTGTGTGCATTATCATTAATAATCAAAATATATGACTAATAGAATTTTCTTTGTACTTCATTGACAAGTTCAACTCCATTGTGGCTCCTCCCGATTATTGAAGATGCAAGGATGCAGGAACCCCCTGGCAGCCCGACTTCGCAGCAGATCTTCATTGCTCAGAGATGTAATATCACTAGAAGTTGCAACAACAAACTTCACTGCGATAAAAGTGCGTGTCACACTGTGGCCAAAGTACCAAAAGACCAAGGCAATAGGCGATATAGGTCGTATATAAAAATATGTCTACAATTAATATATGTGTGCAGAATATGAAAGCAATCAAAGAAAACAGCAGGCAACAGTTAAAAGAAAGTCCTCTTAAATACATTGCATACAATTTGTTTCCAGTGTGTTGGACAAGCTCGAGAATCTTTAAATGTACTGCCAGACCTCACATTTCACTGATAATCGGCTTGAGAAATTACTTAATTAAAAAGAAAACATGTTCATTATCAAAGTTTTCCATAACAAACATTTAAAACAATCCCAAAACTAGATTTCAAATCGATAAGAGAATATATTTCTTTCCTAAATCAAAGTGAATATTTCACAAGTAGATTTCAAAAATCACCCTTTTAAAACAGTATGCAATTATATTGTATAAACAGGTGCAACTGAACAATTCTTATGTATTTGCATATCCATGCAAGCGTTGCAAGAAGATTAGGCCGAGGTGCAATAATCCTAAAGTGGTTTTTCTGAAAATGCAGTAAAGCTCTTCACACGGGCAAAGTAGAAGGGGGCATATGTCTTGTCAATTTCAAAAGCAGTGGCTGTAGTCTCGCCGGTCGACCTGAAATGAGACAATTTTAGGGTTACGTGTGAGTAATGCACCTCTACATATTTCGGTTCATTATAGTTCCACTGCTACCTGGAGCTTTTTGACTTCTTAAATTTAGAACCTCCATTTTGTCCAGTTCGATTTTGAAACAGTGAAGCTGTCTAGAAGCTAGCAGGCACCCCTAACAGGCTTGGCAATGACTCGTAGGTGCATGCCAGTGTAAGCAGAATGTTATTTATGAATATCTACAGCTTGTGTCAAGTTTTTGTCTTCCTGACCCCTTTATAATCGACATTGTCCCAAAACACCAACCCAATAACTTAAATGGCAAGCAGCAGTGACAACATACGGCTGCTCTAATAGGGCATCCTTGGCTGCACCTCTTTTTCAAGACTATTTGATCTTAGAGGTAGCCCTAGGTGACGCAGTGTACAAATAATGCACTCAAATACGTTGTACCCAGCCATAGTCTTTTCAACACCTGTGCAAGAAACCACCAACTTTGCTGGACAAATAATTTTCCCTGAATCCAATTAAATCAAAACCAATTAAGGCTTCTAGCTAGCTTGATCATAATATTTGCCATGGGGCAAGTTTAATAAGAGACTGCTTTCATTAGTTGATGTAAAATGTTTTCGCTCACCTGGACTTTCGGTAAGGACGATTTTAAAGTTTTCTGGAATATAAAATCTCTGACGTTATGGACTTTTACTTATCAATTTTCGTAATGCAGGATTTGTTAATGTGGGGGAATGTGGAAACGTCCAAAATAACGGAAGTGAAAGGGAACAGATGTGGAAGAGACACTAAGTCAGCGGCCACAAGAGAAGTAGGGTGTGGTGGGGATGTTGGTGGGGGTGTGGGCCAAATTGGAAATGTTCAGGGGAGAAAAGACTGAAGGTTATTTCGGAAAAAAGTATCTTCAGTCTTTTCTCCCTCGAGAATTTGGATCTCGGGTTTTCAACCCCGATCTGGGGGAATGTTAATTGTAGAAGGGGAAAAGAGATTAGTCTCATTTGAGCTGATATGGTTTCCATTCTACAAATTATAACCAATGACAGAAAAAAAAATACATGGGCTAGCCACGTTATCAATGCCTTCTTTAAGCAGCATGAGGAATGTTTTGGCACGCTTTTTCAGTAAAGTATACCCAACACTACTAGTTGGTATTCTGAGTGCAGATTAATGACAGAAATAAAATTTAAGCGATAGGGCACAGGGTTCCCAAAATATGCTTTATAAATTCGCCAAACCCATTTTCCTCTGAGATAAATGGTTTAGAGGATACACGAATGACAAGTATTTGTATTGTTAAGCCTCTGCATTTCATTCTGAACACATTTATAAACGACCCTGCATTTCAAGATGTTCTTCCACATGGTGGATTATTATAACACGGCTCACCTTAATTTTAAAACTACATTTACTGGGCAGTTTTTTGTGTTGTATGAGATTATTCCAGACAGCTTTCTATCAAAATCAAGCACCAATTTCCAATTCATCCACCTCTGAAACGTACCTATAAGTAATGTGGCAAGAATGATGGATCCAGACCAGCTTGTTAAATTTCTGGCGGCCACTTGAGCACAGTTGCAAACCCACTTGAAAACTGTGATCTGTTTCCTGTACTGGAGCACGACGAAAGTATCTATACTTGCTATCCGGTGGTTTCTGTGAATGAAGCACAAAACAAAATTAGATAAACGAAGCCTCAAAAGGTACTCTTTCTATTAACTTCCTTATATATTATACAATTTCAACAAAATACTCTACACTAAGCAAAAAGTCAATGAAGTGAACTAAAAAGAGCAGATGCGAGTTGACAGCTTTCCCGACCATCAAACACGCAAATGGAAACACCTATTTTGAACATGCTTTCCCTGGAAGCCTGGTAAATCTACATAAAAGGCAATTGCACAGACCTTTAGAGGTCCAAGGGGCAACACCACCAAAAGGTGATGTATGGCAGTAGAGTGGCGATTATCAGCTCTCCGACTTTGACATCTTCCAGGCTACGTTTAACACTTCCAGGTTTTTAGCAGGAATTAGCACCCAAAACGTAGGTGGTATCTATTTTTTAATATTCTCTTTGTTGAAAACTTGTTGAATATTACAGATATGTATTTACCTGATCAGTGTGGGCATAGAAAACCAAATGCATGAGGGAGCACAAAGTATGTCAAGCAGATCTAACAATCACATCGAAGCTATACAATTCATCATAACGCCTTACAATACCCATCAGCAACTGTGACACAGCCCTATTGATAAGACCGGAAAGTGGGGTGAGGGAGATATCCAGGGTTCTTCCCCATCATCATCAGGGCCACCAAGACACTGTTACACTTGTGTAGTACAATGGATTGGATGCATTCCAAGAGTCTGGGGCATCCAAGACCAGAGATCGTGATTGCAGCACCAGTACTCAAAGAGAGGGGGAAGGGAAAAGGTGCAAATTGCAATTTGCACTGCAAATGCAAACCCAAAGTCACCTCGAGCTCTGCCTGAAGGATGTAGTGCTGGAAGAAATTGGGAATAATTAGTAGGATTGGTTTGAGGGAGATGACGCACCATGGCAGAATAAGTCAGCCGCCACGACAGGGCTGCCTGGTTCCAAAATGGTGGAACCCCTTCTTCTGTCCTCTGCCCACGCAGACACAGAGCAGCTATCAGTATTCGGAACCTAGCAACTACACATAGGGAGGGGGTGGGATAAAGTCATAAACCAAACCAATAATCAATCACAGTTGCCTTCGCTGCCACTTGAGAGGCCCTAATACCAGCAAGACAGAAGAATAGAAAAGGTGTGGGGGGGTGAAAGATTTCAGAGTACGGAGACAAGGAGACAGTACAGTAGCATGAGAACCTAGCGAGTAGGACAGTGGAGGAAGGGTCTGAGAAAGGAGAGGATAGCATTGGAGTAGGGAAAGACCAAGAGAGTAAAGGAAAGCGGAGGAGAAGACAATGGAGTAGAGAAGTTGACTGCGGATGACGGAGGGGGAAAGTTATTGAAGGGGAGCGAAAGATAGAGCAGTAGGTTGGGATGGATAGAGACGCCCAAAGTAAACAGCCAACATTTGCAAGATCAGAGGACAAAGGTAGTGGTGCTGAGAAGCAACCGATCTATTGAGATCTAGCCATTTAAGATTGGGGTGTGGTAGAATCGAAGCACAAAACTGAAAGGATTATCTTATCAAAGTGATTCATAGAAGAGCTTTGCATTAATCCATAACTTTCAATTGCTCATCTGAAATGCTGTGTTCAGATCCAGTCACCAAGACTTTTCATATTATCCTTCATAAAAAACAGTATACATCTGTATGATATATTGTTCCAGTAAGTAGAAAATTGTCTTGGAAATTCCACAGCAATGGGCAGAGTTTGTTCAGGTGCCAAAGGTGCATAGAATTGATGCACTGAGCGAGCCACTACAAAAAAAAAAAAAAAATCACAACAAAAAAAATCACTTCAGGTGTACTACCACATCTGTCCATACTTTAAACTGATCGAATGTGTGCAACAAAGTTTGTCTCTATGGACCTTTAGTGAGGTCAGCAAGGGGGACGGGCACCTCCCCTAACAAGAGGCTGATGGGCCCAAGGAGGTAGGGATGGGATCCCATTGTCACCCTCATTTGGTGTTGTAATAGTGTAGTAGACAAATCGCATGGGTCTTGCTGAGGGATGTGGTGCAGACAACTTTGTGAAGATTCACCAAAAAATGGCATTTTAATTACGGGAAATGGTTGGATAAACACCTTACTATCCCTACCCCGACGAGGATTTCCCTGCCTAAAATAAACTAAAGGAAACACTCAAACAAAAGGATTCTGTCTCTCATACTTTTACATACATACATACTTTCATACATACACCAGACATGGACTAGCCACACTCCACAAACAAACAGAGAACCATTACTATGTCCACACTTAGAGTGAACCACCCACATAGTCCATAAAACAATCAACAATACAACAATGCAACTACACACCAAGATACTGGATTATCCTACAGCTACAACTACCTGTGACTCTGGATCCCTTATGGACACTATCTAACCAGTGCACATGACCAACCCATAACCCACACAACGCACCAACACAAAACCCTATCACACACCCGAGGACCGAATCGTACCTATACGGTTACAATGCATGCGGCCTCTCCCAAAACTGCTACATGCAAAACAACAGTCACAGACGCCAGTTCCTCCTGGTTCTAAATCTATCCTCTCACCCAATGCCCACTAAACCCCCACATCCCTCTCTTGCAGAGCCACACAAGCTCCTGGACACTGCCCCCGGGTGGTAGCTCTGCACAGTACAAAACAAATCAACATAACATACAATAACTCAACAAGGTAATGTATGGCAGTTCATAGGTAATAATTCACAACCTGATTAAGGTCTCTCCTTATAATCTGGGTAAATTCCCCTTCCCCTTCCCCAGATTCCAGCAGGATTCTAAAAGGGTCAGGACATCCTGTTTTGTAACAAAGTTCCAATTCAGTACGTTTGGTTCCAACTTGACAACAAATGTTCCAACTTGAATTCCACCCACAGTTCAACAAGGTTTTTCCCTCTTTCCACTTGTGATAAAGAAATCAAAACTTCTTATGAACCAAGAATACTTTCACAGTTTATTAGGATCAAGAAAAATGTCTTTGTCAGGATAATTCTGCAAGAGTTAATTGGACACTTGTTTTAACAATGTTAAATTATTCTGCAACAGTTCACAAGAACATCTTACCTGGTGTACTCTCCTGCCAGGACAGAATAATACTAAGTATACGTACTTCTCTGCTAAAGGTTAACTTCAAACAGGTTAGCAATGTCTTTTGCTCCACAACATCAAGTTAAGTATTTCTTCAGGGAAAACAAGAACCATGCTGGTGCTGTTTGTTATATACTTGTGATTGTCACACACAATGCAGGCACTCTTCCTGAATGCCTTTTATCAGAAGGGCAGCCCTCCTGCCTCTCTTGTTTTCCCACTTCTGCATAAACCAAAGGCTGACAATAATTATTTCTCCCTCTTCGGCAATGTGGATTGAACCCAGTTCCTCTTAGGACCTCCTTTTCATGTGGGCAATGTGTTTTACAAACAATTGAACTCTTAATTGACCTCTCTTGGCGTTGGCAATATTGCCGCTTTATATCTTGCCTCAGTATTCTCCTTTGGCTTTGGTAAGGTTTGTTTGTATTGGTTTCTCAATGTCTTGCCTTCTCTTGATGCTGGTCTTTAATCTGCCCCACATATATACAATCACACCCTTCTGGTCTGAGGGCTAAACTCTCATTCTGCCACCTGCTTCATTTTAAGCCAACTTGGTTTGCAAAAGGTTAATCCATCTGCTTTATGTCAGTTCGGTATTCAAAACAATGTTTCTTTTCCCACTTTACACTGATCAACTGCTGTTTGTGCTTAAAGCGCCTGGACTTGGCCAGAGTGCGTTGTGAGAAACCAGAATGTGTCTCACCCACTGGTACCCGGGGATCTGTTATCCAGGTGGCTAGGACATGGCCATCGCTTTTGGATCCAGTTCCTGTGGGTGGACCAGTGTGGGAGGATCACCTGGGAAGGGGTCTTCAGGGAGAGGGACACCAGATGGTGGGATGCGGTCTCCCCTTCCCTGTAACACCTTTACCCCATCCTACCCGGTAGGCTATTTAGGAACTCTACCCCCCATTTTTACAACATGAGCACGTTCTCACTGACAGCCGGCTCTAAGGAAAAACAGACTAACACCTGAGCCGTGTAGCTGACATGTCTCAATACTATGGTCAGATGAGGCCTGGCAATTATGGACAATCACTCACGCCTGACTTCCATTACACTTCCCCACATGGATAAAAGGCATAGCACGAGAGCACACTCTGAGCGCGGCAAAGCACATGAGGAAACAGCAGTGTCGAGACGGCAGCTGAGCAAGAGAGGAAAGGCGGCAAAACCGAAAGGGATCGCAAGGAGGGAAATTCCCTTGACCTTTTCGACAAGGAACCGCTACTTTCCCGAAACCTCGAAAGAAAGCGTAAGACCAGGAAACCAGCTGAAGAATCCTGCATTGTGTGTCGGAGATACCCCGGGCCCTCCTGCGTCAATAATCAAGGCAGAAGAATCCCCAGCCACCATGGAACCGTCTTTGGGTCCAAGAACAAAGCCGCTTCAGTGAAAGCAACAGAGCCAGTGAGTTGGAGAGACCGATGCAAGACAGGTCTGTGTTATATATGATATATGACGCATATTTATAACGCGCCTATGCACAAGTGCTTCAAGGCGCGACGAGGCAAGGGAGGGGAACAAAGGGAGGACGGACAACGATCCTACTATGCCAGGTGTCATTCAGATCGTGCAAGCGCATGGGAAGGGGGCTTGAACAGTGCAGTACAAGATGATAACAATAAATAACGGCCAACATGTGGCAAGTGCATGGGTAAGTGCGGACATCAGGTGTCAGGGGAAGGTAGGGAGACTGTAGGGACACAGAAACAGTCCCCATGTGCAGGGGTTGTCAGGTGGACAGTGCAGGTGTGAGACACTGGCGGGGTAGGCACCTGGGCCCAAGATCAGAGGGTGTCGAGGTAGCCAGTGCAGTTCAGGTTACAGCCAGGAGGTCAGCAGAGGAGAGGAGGAGAACAAGCAGAAGCAAAGAGAAAGGTTTTCAGGTGTTTCCGGAACCGGAGATGGTTCTCCTCAAGTTTAAGGGAGACGGGGAGGCTGTTCCAGATGGAGGCACCAGTCGAAGAAAGAGATCTACCACCAACTCTTTGCTTGGAGAAGCGACTGATTCCGAGGGAGTTGGAGGCGGATGAGCGAAGAGCTCGAGAAGGAAGATATTTAGGAAGAGAGAGTTAAAGGTATTGAGGCCCCAGAAGCCAAGGTTACAACAGCAACATTGTATGGCGAGCGCAGGAACGAACATTGTTACAATGCATGTGATAAGAGACGCGATGAGTGATTGAACTTTAAAGCAAGCTACAATGCATTTGACGAAGTGGTTTGGCACCGCGTGGGTGCTCCATCGAAAGTTTCTGTAAGGTACCCAGCTGAGAAGTAATAACAGAAGATAAATTGGTCCGAGCTCAGCGGAGTGAGACCAACTGCAAGATAACGAAGAAATGTGAATCGAAGTGGTCCTGGGATGGGTCAAGCAAAATCCTGCGCAAAGTTACAAATATTCGATTTTGTTGAAATAGATAAAGTTTGGAAAAGTACGTGAATTTGGGAGACCAATCGAAGGTTGGGGGCCTCATTGCCATCAGACTTGTAACATTTTACTGCCTGACCAGGTAAGATATTTAGGAACTCAACCCCCCACCCCTTCCCAACACTGACACTTTCTCCCAGACAACTCACCACAAGCTACAACAGGACTACCCCCCCCTCTCTCGACAGTATTTTTCAGATTTTCCTAAACTTACTAGTGAAAACTACAATCCCCATAATTCCTCCCCTCTGTTTTTTTCTAAAGTCACTGAGACAAGGAGGAGAGAGATTGGGAGGATAAAGATTACCAACAGGGAACCACAGACACAGAAAACAGACTCTCCCTTTTCTACAGCAGACTGTCCCGTTAATGAGGCCAGGCTAAGTTAGGCCTCCCTCTTTAATTACTTGCACCTGACTCCACTTGTCTCCCAGGCAGCATAAAAGGCGGAGCAGGAAAGCACACTTTGAGCTAATCGGGAATGCTGGAAGGTGCAAGAGAGAAGGAGAAAGCCCTAGTGAGCTGCAGAAGCCCTGGAAGACCTGGAGGTGTAGAAAACCGCCCAAACACTGGCCCTGCTATATGAGAGGAGACTGCAGTGTGGAGGAGGGAGCTCTACTTCCAGAACGCAAGACCAGGGGCAGCTGGCGGTACCTATAGCAGAACTCCCCCCCTCGACCCCCCCCGCGGCCAGACAGGTGAACACAGGTACATGAGGGGCAGGAGGTAAGACCCTGACCTCATTGAAACATCCCCCTTGCGGCTCCTACAGCTCCCAAAACATGGAATGCTGTTTTGTGGAGCTTTGAAGTGGGAGAAAAATTATCAAAAGTTTGTTCTGGGACTGGGAGTACAAAAACATACTTTTGAAGATTGTGAATTTTGTAGATGGGAGACCTTTGTGAGAGGGGTCGGAGCACGGCAGAGGGAGACCCCTGTGAACTTTGTGGGAGGAGTCCGAGTCCGGTAGAGGGTGACCTTGTGAACTTTTGTGAGAGAAACTGGCACCAGAGACAGAATGGTCCGGTGCCACGTGGGCGCTCATTCGGAGGTCTGTGGCTGGTGCCCCCTTCTCCCAAACCAGGAGAAACAATAAGTACCAAGAGGCCTTAGGGGAGGCTAGCGTGAGGTGTCAAGGTGGTCATAGAAGGATCAAACCAACCCCCTTGTACAGTCAAAAGTCTTTAATACATTGTGGAGGCAGACGTGAACCTGACTGAGGGAAGCCTGCAAATTGGGGTAAACCCTAAAACACCCTAAAACATTGTGATAAATGAACTGTGCAAAGCCTGACTGGGGGCTTTAGAGAGAGCCTGACTGGTGGCTGAGACACGGACTTAGGTAAAGGGAAGAACCTAAGGGGTAGAGAATGACTTTTTGTTGAAATGTGAGCTGTGGCAAATGTGAACCCAATGGAGGGATGCCAAGAGAAAGTTAGGGGAAGGAAACCCCCGCTTTCTGATGAGATTTTGAAATTGTGAACCCGACTGAGGGAATTGTGAAACTGGCGTTTGTGCCCAGCTGAGGGGAATGCCGTGCGAACTGTGATATTGAGAAGCACGCACTTGTCATAGAATAACAGTGACCCAGCGAGACGTGATCGCTCTTTGGAAGCCTCTGTTTAAAATGGCAGGTGCTTTGAGAGGCTAACGATGAAAGAAGGATCGAAGCCCGGCTCAGGGGGATCCAAGGGTGAAGAGTAATCACCTGGTGTGAAGGTTACCAGAAGGAACTGTTTGTTTTGTTGTTTTTGGCATATCAGGCCCTCTGAAGCCAGAGAGTTTGCATGAGAAGAGACTTGGACACAGAAGGCCCCGATATAGAGAAAAGGAACTGTAAGCTCGTGCTGGAGAAGCCCAGGAGTGTACTGTGCTCAAGAGTCCTGCTTTGTCTCGTGCTAAAAACGTGGGGAAGGGAGACCCCGGCCATAAAATCCTGACTTATTATTTTGTGAACACTTTTCTTTTCTTGTGAACATTAATCCACACTATTTTGTAACATAGCGGTAAGGATTGGCAATAGATTTTTGTAGCATAGCTTGCTCCCTTCTTAGATTTAGGTTTAGATTAGGCATTTATCTCACATTTGTACAGTTTAATAAACACCCTTAAACTGTGATCACTTGTGCCTGTCTTGCTTTGATACCATGCCTTCCTTACATTCTCAGTGGACCCAGTGGATCCCATTTACACCATCTATTCCCAGCCTCTCACAAATCTACAGTCACAAATGCAGACCCTCACACAAACCTCAGCCAAAACAAAGAGAGAGACTGTCTGTATCGGCGTATGTGTGTGTGTTTCTGTGTGAGTGTATGTCTGTATGTGGGTTTGTGTGTGTCTGTGTGTGCATGTATGTCTGTGTAGGTCAGTATGTCTGGGATGTGTGTGTATGTGTATGTTGTACATCTGTCTATGTGTGTATGTGTGGGTGTGTGTATGTTGTACGTCTATCTATGTGTGTGTGTGTGGGTGTGTTTCCACTTAGTCATCTCAGTTGTGTTGATATCCACTTGTCTCGGGTGGATGTCCCATCAACATATTGTAAAGTGCTTTTGAATAAGCAATTGCTTTTTCAAGATGGACATGTGGAGGTAGTTCCTGGGAGGAGCACCAATACGATGCATATTGCAGTTTAACAACTAGATAATACACCTCTAGGTCTGAAACATTCAGTCCTCCTTTCCTACACATGAGGTGGCTCACTTCATACAAAAGGCCTGTTCAGATGAAGGTGAGAATCCTCTATCGAAGGGACTCAAAAATCCTGATCGGTATATTGACAAACAGTTTGGGAATCAACACCATCTTTAATAATGTGTTGCAGCCCATCATAGAATGGATAACCCTTAAATTACATTTTGATAAGAAATGTATCAAAATTAAGACTGTACAGAGTTGCAGTATTTCTATCTACGTATTGTTACTCGAAAATGCTTAATATACTTGAGGGTCCATCTAATGGCCACAACATTGTTCCTCCAGTTGATAAGGGGAAAACAATTCTGACTTGGGTCAATGTATGTGTAGTTCACGCAACACCCCAAAGACCTGCATCTTGGCAACCAAAAATGGAATGCTTTAATTTGAATTCTTAGCATACAATGGCATGTCATCCACATATAGTGATAATACCATCCTATAGGAATAAACATTTAAGCTCTTTTGTATGCATTTGTTCCGTATTATGGCGGTTGAGTTTCAGGGCAACTAAGAAGGATGACAAAGGACAACCCTGTTATGGGCCCATCAGCTTACATTGTCTAGTCATCACCCCCTTCAGTATAACCTTTGCAGCCCAAGCCATTGTAGGTCTCCCCTGCTCCCTACTGCCAAGCCAAGCAAACACCCTACCCATTCACTTACACTCTATTTCTGGGCCATTACTTTCACATTCATTAATTTCATTTTCTAAGATTATTTCCTCCTTAAATTCTTAATATTTATCCTGAGTCTCTGTAGGATCCCTGTGTCCATGCTTCTGTTTAATTCTCCCTTCAAGCCACATCCAATTGTAACTCATAATCTTGCACACCTTACCTCATTTGATAGGCACATCCCTCGGTTATACATTTTGAAGGCTTTGCAAACAGTTGCATAATCATGTGAAGACTTCATTATTTTCAGAAAATGACCACATGTACTTAGCTATTGTGTCTCTGTAGGCCATCTTGGGGAGTGTCTTTGGCTTAAAGGTTCACCTAGAGGTTTCTGAAATTGAGTAACCTGAACCCAGGATCAGGGCCCCACCAGTCCATGGCCTGGAACTGAATGCAACTGTCAATAATACTTCCCAGGTGTGAAATCTTGGTCAGATGGAGGGAGTATTGTACTGTGGAAGAATGCCCTGCTATCCCCATATCACACTATCCATACATTCCATTCATGAAACTCCAACTGAAGCATGCTTTTAATTGATTCTGGGAGTGGGTGCTGTGCTTGTGGCAAGCTAGGAAGCTCCAAGAGAAGGATTATGGTAATGGCTTCACTTATCAGAAAATGGGGCCCAGCAAGTTATTGCACTTCGAAAAATAATTGTCTTGTGTTTATGTATGTATTTATTGCTGCTTTGTATGGCACTCTGCGCAAGGATTGATTCATGGCACTGCAAGAGAACGAGGTGAGGGCCAGGGCAAGAGAAAGATATTATGATAAAACAACATGCCAATTTAATTCCTTGGTACATTCAGTTCTGTAAAGTGCTAGGCTTAGGTGTCAGGCTGTGTGAGCTGTGTAATATCTGTCCTTTCTGAAACCTGAATGAATGCCTACTAGTATTGTGCCATCAAGCATTACGCTCCCCTCCATTTTACTTGCAGCATGTGCAGTCCTAACAGCTGCCAATAACTGTCAGGTGATTTACTGGAGCTCATTATGTCGCTGTATTCGAACACGAAAATTCAGATCCGGCTCAATGCAAATGGAATCCTTTCTGGATGAGGTATGTACTTATTGCGGTTTGTGACATGGTTGTGTGCTGGCCATTTGCCTTTTCAACTTGTACCCATCAGGTTTGAAAGAAGCCTTTGACACGATTAACTCTTTTTCTCCAAAACTATGCCACTTACAAGTTGGCTCGTTAGCTTTTGCCGGCAATATTATATTGTTTGCAGACTAAATAAGAAAAAAAGACTCTGTTAATTAACCCAGATGAGGAAGATAAATGTGAAGTATTATCACTTTCCTATAATTCCATCAATAATATCTTATAGGATGAAGGTTGCTCCATCATTAATATATTTATTTGAGGTCTGTCATCGCACTAAATGCATATGGATGGAGCGAACTGAGGGAGGCATACAGAAAACGGTATGAAATATATCCCCTCCACTACCAACTGAAATCATTTGTCGCAAATTAGGCTAGTCATTCTTAAAAGCAATAATAGAATGGAAACAATTTATAGTAAGATCATGAATCCAGTAAAATATTCCTATCATGAGGATTTACATGCAAACTGGACGGAAAACTCAGCGAGTTCAAACTAGGTTGGTATATAAATGGGAGTGAACTTTAGTAGTATTATTCAATTCTTAGTAATCAAGATAAAGTTCAGAGAGGATCGTCTTCAAAGAAACACACAGATCACAGAGTATAAACCTCTTAAAGAATATGCTGTTTTTAATCATGAATGTAGTATGTTACCTAAATATGTATGTGTATTACCTAGTAGTTTGCACTGATAGACGTTTTTGCAATTCTGTTTAAAAGAGCTTTGCTCACTCAAAGTAATGGGCACCAGGAGGAAAATTCCTAGGTACAAAACAAAATGCAGACTGTGTAAAGTCCTGAGTGAAGTGGAGACTCTGAAGAATTTGGTTTTAGGGTGCTAAGCAACAACGACCTGTGAATTGGTCTGATTTTTTTAATCTATTTACAGATCTTCAGATATTTACAGACATTTTCTGGAATCTACTAAAAAATAAACAAACGTCTTTTGAAATATCACTCAATAGGTGTATTTTTGAGTTAGTACTGGGTCAAAGGCCTCTGAATGACATGCATGGTCTTACCAAATGTTACCAAGAATTTTTGTACTTTAAATGGACTTTAAACACGTGTTTCTAACTGGCAATTGTAATGCTACTCATTTTGTTTAAGCTATTGTGACATGTGAAAGGTTTAAGACAGTGGTGCACAACATACAGGCCCAGGCCAGATGCGGCCCTCAGGACATTATTTATGGCCCTCGAAGTCACCCGAGTTTAATGAGGTATTGATTGGCATAAAGTCTGTTTTTGTCTTTGCATCTCGATTCTCCAGTTTTAGTGCTATTTACAACAGGATTTCAGTCCCATTATACAAATAAATCAGTGGTCAAGTCATTAAAAGGTAGTGTATCCCACAAGTTACAGTTAAAAAATAGATCAATACATAAAAAGGACATCTCCACACCCATTTCTTTGTACTCAAATGTGTGTACCAATGCTTCTACCACCTGCATACACCTCACAGACTATCTTGCCTACTGTATGAGACGTGTGTGGTACATTTGATCCTCCAGCAAAATCAGTTGTGGACCATATCACAATAAAACAATTGTTCTGCTGTTTGTCAGTATTTCATTCCCTGCAGAAGGTGCATTTTACGGATATTTACAGATTGTTTTGGTGAGATTCCCTTTCAAGCAACCATATTGCAGCTCGCTGTCTGGCGCATAACCCCAGAGGGTGGCATCTATTACTTATGTAGACTGTTACAAAGATGTGTTGTGCAGAGCCAGGGTTCCAGATAAGATTTTGAAGTGGGAATAAAAAGTAAGAGGATTTTTTAGGGTGTAAAATCATTCCCATTCCAAATGGGGATATTTTTAGGCGAGTGGAAATATATTTCAAATCTAAAATCACACATCTTTTTCTAGTACACGGTAATCCATACTAATAATAATAAAAACATGCATTTTTACCATAAAGTACTTGTTCAGATCAGGCAGTAGTATTTTAGACCCTTACCGTGGGACTCCTCAGCTGAGACCACTGGTCTGAACATATCTGTGGTGCTGTGTAAAAGGAAGCAAGTGGCAGGCTCATATGGGTCGACTGTTTCCTATTTTATTTTGTTTGGAGTATTTTCACTCCCTATTATTTCTTCAGAGGATTTGTCTGTTTATAGGGAGTACAAGTGGCTGGTAAACTACTTATCGTTTGAGATGTGCACAGCAACTGGATCTGCTGTAAATCTGATTCATTCAAAAATAACTGCATTCTCGTTAGACACACAGACAAGTCTGTAGGTCCTCCGAGTTCAAGTAAAAAATGAGGAGCTGGTGGAATTTTAGCAGGAACGTGGAAAACCAGGCAGAAAGAGGATCGACCAAGGTTCAGAGTCACCCATTCCAACTAGTGAAGCAATTTGGTATTTTACTTGTATTTCTTCATTTGTTTGATAAAATACGATGCCCAAAAAAGGTTTTAAATTGTGTACCCGGTGAGAGTACTCCAAGTAGGTACTGTAGGTAAGTGCATCACTTAGTCGAAACCCACCTAAGGAAGAAAATTGAACCAACCCACTCAAGAGTGTCGCACATAGAGAGAGAAAAAATCTCAGACAAGTCCAAGAAAGCACTCGTCTAAAAACACAGGGTGGACCCTGGGGACGAGGAAGGAGGTCAAAAAATGGTCAGAACATGGGACCAGTGGTGGAGTAGATATGTATTTTAATTCTCCAGGTGCTATGAAATTGACTCAGATCAAGTCTGTGACTCTCTAAGAACTAGGTTTTTTTGTTGAAATGGTTTTCTCCTGATGAATGTTCGTGACTTGCGTTTATGAAAAGAAACATGTCGAGACATCCCTCTGGACTAAAAACAGAGTTGTGAAATAATGGCATATTAATCGAAATGGATTCTGATACATGAACAAGTATTTTGAAGTGTATCAAGTTTGTGTAATTTCCTGTAATTGTTCTAGCTAGAATTTGTCTGCCTACTACGTATTCCCGTTTCTTTTGTTAAATTTAGTGATTTCTGTGGACCATTGAATTTAATTATGTTTTAACTTGTTGCTTGATTATTATTAAAATGTGTTTGGTAATTTTTTATACGCGTTAGGTGTGAAGTAATGTGACCAGTACCTGTCTCTCTAGTTCTGTCTCCTATTTATAAATTGTTACTGATCCACCCGGATCTAGACTGAACAGACTCTGCCAACTGTTTTGTTGGACAGTTGTCTACCGGGGTTCCTCCTAGATCTTATGGTGCAACCATGGTGCACCATATAAAAGACAGCTCACAGGCATGGGGCAAATCATCATGGTCCTGATCAACGAAAGTTAAACAGATATCCCAGACAGAGAAATGCAGGCCTGTGTCTTCGTATAAACGCCAAGTATGGCCAATGTTTCAGAAGATGGGACAACAATGTTTAAGAATTTCTGTAGATCAGGAAAACCTGAAAAATCCAGGTCCATAGAAAATCTTTGTCACACTGGGTTTGGTAGAACTTTTTCTCTAAAGCCAGAGTTAACTTAAGAAACTGGGAGCAGCACAGAGGCATAGAAAGAAAATGGGCTTGGGCGGGCAAGGCCCATCCAAATCTGTAAATGCCCACAATGTAGTGCTATGTAGGCATTTACAGATGTTAATGTCACTGCAGTGGCCCAACTACATTAGCTTCAAGCCCCACTTGTTAGACAATCCTGGCTACGCCTCTGGACAGTGAACGATCAACAGCCGAGCAGTGGACAGAGGATTTATTGCCAGGTACTATGCATCTTCAAGCAACAACACAGTATGTGTATTTAAGAATGGGGGATAACTAATCAACTTTTACTTAACAGGTTAGTTTTCCTTTTGCAAAATATACTCATTATCCCAATACTTTCTAAAAAGGCCCGCTTAAATGTGTGTTGTCTTGATGCACTTCTTTTGACATCAAATGTATAACTGCTCCATTTGTCAAACAATTCCTGGTAGGGTCTATATGGGCCAAGACGCTGCACCTGCCACCCCTGATAACAAGGACAGACCTCTATCAACACTTATCACTACCCACACTTTCTTACTACCTCATGTTCATGAATGCACAATGTGCAGTAATTCAGGTCACAGACCTTGCCAGTGACAACACAAGCAATCTAGATACAATCATCAGCAGAGAGACATGCTAACTCCCACCTCTATAAACAGTCTTGAAATACACTGTCCCACTAGCTACAGCATTGAACACTCCAAAAAGCACAGGAGAGACCCTGCACTTATCGATTAAACCGTTTACCCATGTATTGCCATGTAGGCAATTTTGACTCGCCTACATAGAATCACTCGCCTGCTACTCACCAACCACCCAAGCCACAAACTGTCACCTTACAAAGGATCTAACAGCTACCCAAAAAGAACATACTCGTTGACAAATCACATACGTCCTCACAACCTCGCCAATCCACCACTTTACACCATCTGCCTCTGGGACTTTAGTCTCAAAGACACCAAAGCAAAATCAAAAAGCAATCAGAGAAGCACTGCATGAAGCCTTTCGGTCCCTGTACATTGATCCACTCATCACTGAACCCATGCACTTCAAAGGGGGCATGATTATCCTGATATGTACAATGTCAGTGGCCATTAAATATTTTCTATGATGCACCTGGACTGGACAGATCCCACAGGTATCCCATCCAGATACATCACATACCTCTCCACCATCAAGGCCAATAAAAACACAAACACTGCTTGACACTCTTAGCCAAAATCTGAGTAAGGAAATAAGGCCTATACACCACAGAAATCTCAACTAACACACCTAAACCCTTCAAACCATGGTACAGAGAAGAACTCAATAACCCCTTTTAATCAATACCAATCAAAGTTACGTGTGGTACCCCAGGGTTCTACATTAAGCGCACTGTTCAACCTATATATATATATATATCTTTTTTTTTTTTGTTGTTTGGCAAAATTGTCTTTAACACGTATAAAACAAAATACAATGGGCCTGATCACGACTTGGGCGTTACCGCTGGCGGCAATAGCCCTACCGCCGAACTACCCAGCGCTAATAGCGCCGTATCACGAGTTCGGGGGTAAAGTAATTCCCCATTCCCCATTGAGCCCATTCGGGAATGCCCCATTGGGCTCAAAGGGGAAAATTTGTGCTCTTACCGCTGGCGGATTTCCCCCCAGCTAAGAGCTGGGGCGAAATCCGCCGAAGTCCTGATTTGGCAGACCTTTAAATCCGGCGGTATTAGCGCTACCGCCGGATTTAAGGGTTACCGCCAAAGTCGTGATCAGGCCCATAGTATGTTATCAAATTTCATTACAAAGTATTCCACAATGAAACACGTTATCACAACTAAATCATAAATATTTTAGACAATGTTCTTTAATCCTTTTATAGAACACAGTTCTTATTCGTATGATCACAATTTTCAAGTTATAAAAAGGTACAAAAAGATCCTGATTTGCTGATATTAACAGCATCATTTAGTTCTAAGGTGTTTAAAAAACCTACCACAGCTAATATCGTTGATGTTCTCCCAGCCAAACACTAATTCCACAAGTTCTCTCTAACAACATTAGTTTGGACATGGTCAGGTTTTCTAAAGTATATTGTACGCTTCCCCATTAGTGCACGGCACATAATCAACAAATATTTAAGATCCTCAACCGAGTTTTGAAAGACACAATATCTGCAGTTAGTAGATTCTGCTGGCCACCATGTTATGTTATGTGTGCTTATATCGCGCCGGCAGCCCGCAGGCATCAGGGCGCTGGTAACATACAACAATACTGGACATACATGGTACAAGCCTTAAGCATCCAGATGGGCTTTCCATTTCCTGAATAGGTACAATAACTTGAAGAGGCAAGTCTTCAGGCATTTCCTAAACATTTCATAGTTCTCTTCCAACCGCAAGGTGGATGGTAGTTTGTTACACTGTTGCGCGGCACGCACTGAAAAGGATCTGCCCATACCTGCCTTAAGATTGTATATTGGCACGTTAAGCATTTATTTATTTTTTTCATTTTTATAACGTGCCAACATGCCCGCAGGCCTCAGGGCGCACACAGAACAAGACAAAGAAGAAGACAAACGGGCATAAGAGGCAGAAGGAGAGAAGAGTCGGAAGGTTATTCTAAGTTGAAGAAGTGAGTTTTTATGGCACGTTTGAACACAGTATAGCTTTGGATCTGCCGTATCCTGGCTGGAAGTGTGTTCCAAAGAAGGGGACCCTGAGCATTAAGAGTAGTACCTCCAAATTTGGCTGTTCTGAATTTAGGATGTTTAAGAATGATCGCAGAGGAAGAGCGAAGGTTCCTCACATTAGGTTTGGTGCTAATATGGGATGACAGATAAGTGGGACTGCTAAGACTTAGGCATTTGTGGGTCTTAGTAAGTCCAGTAGAGTTTTTTCCTGAAAGTAGAGATATGTGTACGACGAGACTGATTAAAATGTTACGCACAGCATTGTTCTGAGCCACTTGTAAAGATTGGATGTTAGAGGCTGTGGTGCCCGCCAAAGGGCTATTACAATAGTCCAATCTTGAATTTATCAGTGCAGTGGACAAGAGAGCACAGTTCTCTTCCGATATGAATGGTTGAATGTATCCCATTCTCTTGTTTATAAGACCACAGCTAAATTTGATGCTGGAAACATGGGATTTCATGGAGAGTTCTTCATCAAGAACAACATCTAAGGTCTTGACTTTCTTTTGGACGATAATGGTTATTGTTGGCAATATAGAAACTGGCATAGTTGGGGTCAAGTTTCGCCCAAGTGTTTTTAGATGCCACAATAAGGAGTTCAGTCTTTTTATCGTTCAGGGCAAGAGAATTACAAGCCATCCAATCTTGTATGGCTTTATATATTTTGTTGATGGTTTCCGTATCACTGCTATATGAGCCACTCAACTGTATGACTACCCGACTGTCATCAGCATAGTTTGTTATCAACTAGGTCAAAGAGAGATCCAATAGCATGAGCAGAGCAGCTTGGTTTTTGTCAGCTGTGCTAGCTAGGGTTGATTTGAGATCCAGCATAGCTGTCTCAGTCCCGTGACAAGCTCTATAGCCCGACTGATGGATGCCCAAGATGTTGTTTTTCAACATGGGCCTGTAACTTTAAGTAGGCAAGTTTATCAAGTATCTTGAGGACGTACGGCACGTTAGTTATGGGCCTATAATTGTCATATTGTCATTGATGGCTGGGTCAAGGCTTTCCTTTTTCAGTAGAGGAGGGATCCATGCCGACTTTAACAGGTCTGGCACCAGACCCTCATCAAAGGAGAGGTTAACCAGTTTGGTAATCCATGGAACCAAGGTTTCTAGGGATTCCTTAAGAATGCTTGTGGGGCAGTCGTCAGCAGGATAAAACGTGGCTTTGAGGTCCTGTATTATTATGGATACTTCATCTTCATTATAGTGCGTGAATGAAAATTGAGGGATGGTGTTTTCACAGGTGTTGGGCAGAGTGGTATCAGTAAGGGATTGTGTAGAAATTAAGTTGCCTAGAGCTTTACAGATTTTTTCTTTATGAGAATCGATCTTAAGTAGAAAGGCATCATGGATACCCTGACACCACTTATTATCCTTAATGATGTTGTTAGTGGGTGGAAGCAGATTTTGGAATTCCGCTAAGATTTTAAATAACTCCCCAGTGTTGGATTGAGCATTCATTATTCTTCCATTATAGTGTGTGGCCTTTGCTTCAATGATGAGTTTTTTGTAGTTGAGGATGGATTTTTCTATATTTAGTTAGAGTGTTATCGTTAGGGTCTTTCATCCAGGCTCTTTCAAGAGCTCTCTTTTCTTGTCTGGCAGTAAGAATTTCATTAGTGAACCAAGTGTTCTTTGTGGTTTCAGTCTTAATTGCCTTTGTTTTCAATGGGGCAAGGTCGTTAACTGTTTCTTTGATGCTAGTAGACAGATGGTTAATAAGTTTAGAGGAGTCAACAAAGTTGTCTAGGGATTGAAGCTTAGTTGACAGTAGTGTGGGGAATTTAGGGACAGTTAGATACTTAAGGTTGTGAGACATTTTTTGAATACATGGGTGAATGTTAAGTTTGGGAGGAGGAGATGGTAGTGAAATCTTGGCTTGAATAAGAAAATGGTCAAATCAGATACATGGCGTGTCCAAGATGTCAGAAATGTTGGTGTTTTGGGTCAGAAGCCAGTCTAAAGTGTGACCCTTACTTTGCATGGGGGACTCCATCCACTGGGTAAGGCCAAAGGAGGTGATGGTATCCATGAGGTTGGTACCTGCTTTGTCCTATTGGTCATTGGTCCAATAGTTAAAATCACCCATGACAATAACGGGGCCTTTAGTGGTGCAGACCTGGGCCAGTAGATCACTAAACTGTTCTTCAAAGAGGGGCATGGTTTTAGGTGAGCGATAGACCGTCAGTGTATTTAATGTGGTGTGTGGGGAAGTTTTTATTTTCACCCATAAACTCTCACAACCTTCGGTGAAGTGTGGGGAATTTCAGAACATTCAAGACTTGATTTGCACATCATAGCCACTCCGCCACCTTTGCCTAGCAAACTGTCTGCTCTAAAAAGAGTATAGTCGTCGGGCAAGGAGAGTGTGGCCTGAGCGTAGCTGTCTCAATGGAGTGCATTTTACACATTGATTTCTGAAGTAAAATCCATATCTTATCATAATCTCCTTGATATAATATAGATTCCTGTGAAATTTAAAAAAAAGACCCACCTAACTCGGGACTCAGGTAGACTGATAAGTTTGTGGCTATCGTACCACACTTTTTATGATCCATAGCAAGATGGTCTAGGGACGTGTAGCCGTGCAGTTTGTCCAATGTGTTAGTCCAGTCACATTGATACCAAAGTGGCTTGACATTTGCTGGATTAGTTATCAAGTCATGAGTTGATGTTTCAGTTTCGCTCAACAGATTAATGCTATAGCTGCCCAAATCATTCAGGTAATGCGATTTTCCATCTCTAACCATATTGGCCATATCTACATAGAGAGACATAGGGACAGGATTGATAAGCTTGATATACACATTTAAGAGTTTCCAGTTGGCTCTACTGGTAAGAGAGTTAATGCCAAATTTGTATTGGATTGCCACCAATGGCACTGAAGTTTGGATGTTAAGTACACAATGTCAGTAGTTGCCTTCCAATATAGGTACAATTTACAACGCCCAAAAAAAGTGAATCTCAATTCCATACAAGATTTTTGGGATGCTCTTGCCCTAAAATAATTTAAGAACGGGGATTGTAGAAAGTCTACCAAATCTGGCATCTAACAGAATTGTCTGATTTGCCTGCGCAGAGACCCGTGCACGCAACCAATCTCTAATTTGTGATATGTGAAGTTTGGAGATAATGGGGAAGCCAAGGGAAAGTGCAGTGCATAACCTTTGATTTAAAAGAATACATTTTTAGGGATTTTCAATTTGTGGCAAGAACAACTCCCATCAGACATCCCTAGATGTTGGAATCTAGGCAGACAGGCTCCTCTTGGCACTTAGCCTAACTTGAACTATAGTAAGTTCATGGAGACCGATAAAGACAGTAGAACTTCGGGAAGACCCCATTTACACAATTCTACCCAAAGTAAACATCCATCTACTGCATCAAAGGCAGCAGACAGCTCGATTGTGGCAATACAATAAGAATTATATTTTCTCGACCAGGCTAAAGATTGGACACATTTCAGTATTATCCAATTTTAGGTGGTATTCATTCGCCTGCGCAAACCGATCTGCCACTTTTGCAGTCGTCCGGACTCAGCTGCCCATGACTCTAGACCAAAAATCAATGCAGGGAAGACTTTACTGTCTGCATCCAATATGGATATCGGTCGATAATTTCTCAGGTCGCACCGTAGGCCCTTTTTATATATTGGAACTATGCGTGCCACCCGCCATGATTCAGGAAACTGATGACATACCAAGATCTACTCAAATAAAATAGAATACATTTGATAATTTATTGGGGCCGGGGGCTCGGGAAGAGCTAGTCTTAGCAAGGGTTTCTCCTCTATGGTCTCCTGATTTATGGGAATATAGTAAGAGTCGTCATCAGATTGCTGTTCGAGAGATGTTAATCGGACGCTAGGCTCTTTCTCTGTAAACACACTTGAGTAGTGAGATACCAGTCTGATTCGGATACCAGATTAATTTGAATTTGAGTAGTGACATCATCATTAATCATCCTCCAAAACACTGAGGAGTTTTTATCTTTCAGCATTAATAAGATGTTTTCTGCATCTTTTTGGTATAACAATATTCTGTGGCCCCTCAACCAATTGTTACAGTAGGACATTGCTTTCTTGATTCTGTTTAGAATGGTTGACAGACAATTCTTTGATCCTTTTAGTGGTTTAATTTTCATTTCTCATATGACGTTTCCTGCCAGTTACCTCTTGGTCGAAAGCATGGGTATGTTTAGGCTTAGTCCCATTATCCGTAAAGGAATAACCCAAAATAGAACCCAAGAATTCATCCATAAAGGGTTCAAAACGATCTACTGAAAAGGTGTCTATTTTCCATTGCAACGAAGAATCAACCAGACAAAGTGCAACCTCATCATTGATCCGACTAATGTTTTTGGGATTCCATGACATTTTGTTACCCGCAGGGTTTACCAGGTCACAGGGCCTGTCTAAACTATCACTTGCGACCCCGAGGTCAATCTCCACGAGCAACATACAATGGTCACTTAAGATGGTAAGTAATCTGTTCAACTACCCAACCCGGTGAAAATATATAGTCTATGGTGGAGGACTGAATGTCGTTACTCCACGTAAAATTGTGAGCAATGTTGCCAGGCACAGAACCACTGAACATTTTAAGCCCCAATCCATGGAGGGCTCGCAACCATTTGGGACAGTTTCCCAGCCCCTTATTAGAATGACCCAGCCTGGTGATTTTGGTTGTATTTAAATCAAAGTCTATACAATAGGCATTGAAGTCACCTAATAGAATTGGAACGCCTCCTCTAAATTCATTACACCAGCCATTCACAAACGTGATTGATTTGGCCAACCTACTTCTAATTCAGCGATCCCCGTCCTGCTAATGCACAAACTCATATGCCGACGTCCTATCTTTCCTGGACAGGATTTTATCAAAGTGAGTAGCCCCCTCAAGGGGCGGCCTGGACACTTTTCTGAGCTACTTGGAAATGGGACACATATCCATCAAACGAAGCTTTGTCTTTTAACCATACTTCTTGTAGTCAGACTAGGTGGCATTTTAGGAAGGATTTTACTAGTTCACTGTTAGTAATTTTCAATGGCCCCTAGAATTCAAGAAGACATAAATGAGAAAGCAATCAATTTGGGCTAGGACTGGTGACCCTTTCCAGATTGCAGAAAGGCTCCTGTTAGCCACAACCAGCTGGGAGTATGTCCCACATTAGCAACATTACTCTTTCTCAGACATACCCCTCTTCGTGTGTGGCTGCTACAATCTGCTGAGACCAGAATCTTGCTTGGGAGGCGGGCAGACGCTTAACTCGAGTTAATTTGTCTGATATCCGCACCTGAGTACATGGAGACATCAAAGCCCATTTGCCTCAGGGGATGCCCTCTCATAACGATGTCAATGACAACTTTCAAATTGATGTACATGATGGCACAGTCAGTTCGATACAGGTCTCTAAAGTTAACTCTGTTGATGCCACAGAGTACAAGACCCAAAGATTGGGGACTTTACTCATAAGCCGCATTATGTTTGATTAATTCAATAGGATATCGCGGCTTCCTGGTAATAAGCTTCGTACTAAGATTTTAAACAGACCCTGTGTCAAAGGGGCTGCTCTGTCCTCATTTCCAGTGAACTGACCCTGAAGGCCTGGGTTAGCAATTAGCATTGGTGATCCCCATTGATGAACCATGTCTTGTCCTTTAGAGTTTTTCAAGACACTGGAGGTCATTCCAAGTTTGGAGGCAGCCATGGTGCTTTTAGCACCATGGCTGCCTCCAAACTCGGGTCGGGTAGGCGGAATGGGGACTTACCGGGACATTCCGACCTATGCGGACCCGGAAAGTCCCCATGCCGAATACCATTCCCCATTCCCATTCGAGCCCCCATAGGGCTCAATGGGAATGGGGAAGGCGCTAATAATGAGCCCGCAAATAGCGGGCCCCTTATTTGCTCCCTGGTCCCCTAACGGGACTCGCTAAGGACGTCTTGTCTGACCAGACGTATTCAGCGGGTCCCGGTAGCGGACCTCAGAATAGGGTGGTAAGAGGTTACCGGCATCCTTACCGGTAACCCTTTACCGCCCACCTCGGAATGATCGCCACTGTGTGTTAGTCTTGGACACTGTATTTTGTGAGACTAAAAGAAACTCTGATCGGTTTGTACCTCTAAATTTGGAGGCAGGTCACGAGATTGTGTGAACAAATTAGGTACTCTCAAGTTGGAGGATACAGATAAAGGAACATATTGATCAGTATAAGTATCTGACCTTAGTGAGGGACCAACTAATCGCAAGACAGTTGTAGTTTGGGCCTGCTGTGCTATATTGGACTGGCTATGTAGGATTCAGTGGTCTGCCAGTTGCCAATTGTAAATAAATAGTAATTTCAGGCCTAGTCACACTGCTGCAAGTACGTGTTGCTTGGACACATGCGTTTCGTCTGCCCGATTGCCATACACTGGGGAGAGTGGAAGTGGTAATTTGGTTGCCATATTTAATAGTCTTGAAGATATTGCAGTTACTTCCGGCATCTTTAGAAGTTTTGCCCCACTATGTAAGTTGTACATGCAGAACGGGTTGTGTAGCTGTATGCAATCTGCTTTATTGTGGAAGATGATCTGAGCATAGCGAATAGTCCAAAAGTGAAGCTAAAAGGCTCAACTTTCACTTTTCCCACTTTGCACGTTATTCACAGTGCTCACACTCACCTGAACAGATACACTAGTTACACGATCTCTTTTAGGTCACCCCTGGTATTTATCTATCAAAAGGACACCTACTCTTAAACAGAGGGGAATTTATGACTACGGCAAGAGCATAGAGTAGGTTGCCCTGCCATCCTATTGCTCAAATGGACACCAGAGTCTTACATTTCTTTCATGATAGATACTCAATCTAGTGACAAACTGTGCTCCTTATAACCAATTTAATTGTTTTGTTATACAAATCTATCAAGGCACGAGAAGTGTATGAAAATATATTTTGACATTTTATTATTGTTTGTACACATTAAAACTCTACAATACATTTAGGTATTACCCAGATTGTTAGTTTACAATTGTTCGAATGAACAATTGACCGAATTTAAAGGGTCACAATTGACCGTATATATATATATATTCAGTGAAAAAACTTTGTTAAAGGGACGTTATGGTTAAGTTGCGTTACTAAAAACCTATGAAATTCAGTGAAAAAACTTTGTTAAAGGGACGTTATGGTTCCAAGTAAAACCGAAAAACCCTTGAAATTCGCCAGTTATGGTAAGCTAAGCAACCATAACTCGCGCCACCACCATGCACTGCTAAGAGTAACACCCACAACTTCAAAATGACATCACAAATGTCATTCATGACATCACCGATGACATCACATGTGTATGTACTTTTCATGAAATATGTGTACAAGGGATTCTCATTATAATGTTGCGAAAAGTGTCAAGGATCATTGCAATAAATATCATACCCTAATTAGTGCACTGAACGATGCATTGATATAAATAGCATTCTATTATGGGGTTCTATCTAGTATACTAAGCTACTCATTCAGAAACATAGCATTGTGTGCAGCGTACAAGATGAAGGTATAATAGTCGTAATGTTAATATGTTGAATAATGAAATGATAATTGTTTTCTTAATAGATTTTTGTGTACTGTGAAATATGTAATAAGTAGCTAATAAAACCCATGTATTACATAATTGCATTACTATAGACAAAACACAGAGACAAGAACACATACCAATATGGGTATATACAGGGAAAGTGAAGTTAGCAAAAAAGCACAAGTAGTAGCAGAAACAATTCATAACCTAACTGATTATTTTCATGCAAATAAATGATTGCTGTTTCAAAGCTGCTATTTACCCTATGTATATGTATCACTTGATTTGATTGGACCCTAAGGAAAGTAGTGTGAGTACAATGTATACAAATATGACCATATACAGGGAAAGTACAGCCATAAAAAAACAACAGAACTATCAGAAAGTGCTGATAAGTCTATTGATTATCTTTATGCACAAAAAGGATTGCTGTCTTTCAAGCTTGTGTCTTCCCCTATGTATATGTTTCATATGATGTGACTGGACTGTAAGGGAATTACTGTAAGAACCTACTTGAAGGATACGTCTAAAAATAAAATAAATGTTTTAGTTTCTGACTGTTACTGAAGAAAACCATGTGGCCTAGATATGTCAGCAAAAGAAAAAATAGTGAGCCAGACATGTGATGTCATCAGTGATGTCATCAATGACATTTGTGATGTCATCTTTGATGTTGTGGGTGTTACTCCTAGCAGTGCACGGTGGTGGCGCGAGTTATGGTTGCTTAGCTTACCATAACTGGCGAATTTCAAGGGTTTTTTGGTTTTACTTGGAACCATAACGTCCCTTTAACAAAGTTTTTTCACTGAATTTCATAGGTTTTTAGTAGCGCAACTTAACCATAACGTCCCTTTAACAAAGTTTTTTCACTGAATTTCATAGGTTTTTAGTAGTGCAACTTAATAATGACTGACTTTATATACATATCATATGGAACTGACTGAATCTCTTCTAGTGTACTTGATGTCTGCAAACTCATTTAATGTTCGCGGACATGTTCGAAGAACAGTACCACTACCTAAAAACTCTGGGGGGGGGTATGTTTGATTGTTATAACATAGGAACATTTAACAAATTCAAAAAGAAGCACACAAACACATTATATCTACTAATACATAAGAAACGTAACCCATATATACAACACACTAACCATTCATTTAAATGCACTATGTTCTAAAATGGAATATACCACAAGAAAATAAATTGGCTTCCACAAACACGACAGAACTGAGAACAAGAGCAGACCCACTGAGTACATAGGACATATCTTACCTGAAATAGTAAGTGCACTTAATTTTATTCATATATTTATAAACTTTCTGTATTAGATAAAAAAAATATTATCTTTTTTTTTCTCTCACAGAAATGTCTAGTACTCTGTAATGGCTAGAGGAGCATTTCCCACATGAAGAAATGTCACAAGATAGTGAAACTAATGGTAAACACTTTATAATATAAACCATTTAATTATTATTATTTTTTATACATTTAACATATATATAGAATTTCCTTGTACAGAGCATACCAAAATAGAAAATACTTCAGAAAAACCTGTTATGGATAACACTTTTCACAGTATAGAAGAAAAAATGGATTTATTGTTGACTAATTTTAATAATTTGAAAACTTTTGTGGAAGATCATTTTAAACCAAAAACCTCGTACCATTGCCCCACATCTACTTGTCCCTCCTCACCATATCCCAGTCAATTATCCCCAAACCCTCTCCATAACCCAAAACGTTTTGATGAGACTTCCATCCCTTCTTCACCTAATAACAATCATGTTGAAACCCCTAATTCTCCTGTTTTTGTTTCTGTTTCTGCCTCACCTTCTCCGTCATAAATTATTAATATATGTTAAATAAAGTTAAATTTTTATATTGTGTTGTAAATAGTTTTTTTTTTAAAACAATGTAGGTGTCCGCGGACAGTGCCGGTGTTCTGAAATGTTCGTAAATAAATGAAAATGGAGGTGTCCTGAAGAACACTATACCTGTTCGTACTGTTCGCTAGCAAGATGAAACTATTCTAAGAACACACACGGTGTCCTGAAATGTTTGTAAAAAACAAAAATTAAAGTGTCCTAAAGAACACTATATCTGTCCGTAGTGTTCGCTATCAAATTTAAACTCTTCTAAGAACACAATTGGTGTCCTGAACTGTTCGTATGTAAACGAAAATGGAGGTGTCCTGAAGAACACTATACCTGTTCGTAGTGTTCGCTAGCAAGTTCAAACTGTTCTATGAACACACGCGGTGTCCTGAATTGTTCGTAATTAAACGAAAATGGAGGTGTCTTAAAGAACACTATACCTGTCCGTACTGTTCGCTAGCAAGTTGAAAATGTTCTAAGAACACAATTGGTGTCCTGAAATGTTCATACATAAACGAAATTGAACGTGTCCTGAAGAACACTATATCTGTCCTTACTGTTCGCTAGCAAGTTTAAACTGTTCTAAGAACACACGCAGTGTCCTGAAATGTTCGTTTCACGTGCGACACAATTTTAATTAGTTCAGGACCCGAACAGTGTCCGTAGAACATCAACGCGCATGCGCTAGCCAATCTCCGTGCATTTGGTGTCCTGCGGACATGCGCTTCCTTCGCGGACTTGTTCGTGAACGGATCATATGACCGCGCCCACGCTGATCGTGTGTTCTGAATGAGGACACTGTTCGGGGCCCCGAACAAATTAAAAGTACATTTTCAATTAATCCATAATATTTTTCAATAAAATCTCACCACGGCACAAGTCCCACATAGTAATCCTGAGTTTCTACATACCTTTTGAAACTTTTCAAACTTTTTTTTGTGTTCGATCGGACCGCGCACAAGCACCCCTATAAAAGACCACGCCCTAGAGCTCATTCTTATTGGGTTTCTGGCCTTTCTAAAGAGTTCATTGAATTTTGCTGCCAACTGCAGATTTCTATTGCATCTTTGATGGCATCCCTGGCTGCTGAACTGCCACCTGGTGCTGCACCTGCTTCAGCACCACCCCCCACCACCTCCCCAAGGGCCTGAAGAGGGGAACAGGAGTGAGGATGTGGAGGAGGAAGAAGAGGATGATGAGAACGAGGTACAGGAACACCCTACTACCCGCACTAGGCGTGAGTCTTGGGTGTGGCGGTTATTTACCATTCATGGGAATGTTCCTAAGGCTCGTGTGAACCGTGTTACCTGCAATGAGTGCAAAATGATACTCAGTCGCGGGAAGCATGGTAAGTACAGCTTTGGGACCACTACTATGAAGCGACACCTGAGGTCATTTCACTCTGGGGCTATTCGCAGTGTTGTACCTTGCGAAGAATGTAGCAGGTTGATTTCCTCTACTTCATCCTCTGTTTCTGATCCTGTCACCACAAGGACCACCTCTGCGGACAGCGTCTTCCTCAAGCTGCCTCACAGGCCATACAGAATGCTGATGACCCTTACCTTTCGAGGGTCACAGTTGTATGTATGTACTGTGACACAGTACTCTGCAGGGGGGAGCGACTTTGTAGTGCTTTTGAGACTATCGTCTCAGAGCACGAGAAGATCTGCTCACTACCCAAATAAAACCCACTCTACATCTTCCTCTCTCAGCTCGCCCTTTCTTATCCCTGTGGTTGGTGTCCCCCCCTTTACCTTCCTTTCCCCTCCTCTCCTAGTGTGTTGTGTATAAAAAAACCAAAAAAAATACAAAATATCAACAAAAAAAAATAAGGCTCTTTTCAGAGCCGCCTTTCACAGTTAAAAAATAGAAGTGAAAATAAATGAAGCAGGGCCCTTTGTATTTTTTAGAAGTCCGCGGACAGTTCGCGAACATTTAAAAAATTGGGTTGCTACCCCATCACAAACATTGCAATTTTCTCTGGGAGGAAGTGGTGGCTCCAAAAAGAGCCTTTGGGAGGTGTTTGTAAGTCAAAAATTATAAATGCTTAACACCTACTTCA
Organism: Ambystoma mexicanum; assembly: GCF_040938575.1. Lineage (NCBI taxonomy): Eukaryota > Metazoa > Chordata > Amphibia > Caudata > Ambystomatidae > Ambystoma > Ambystoma mexicanum. The sequence continues at coordinate 578,431,054 of NC_090927.1, read as the reverse complement.
AAATGGATGTTGTAATTCCAAAAGAGGTCGCAATGCATTTTGCCCATTTCTCAGAAAAATCTGATTGCCACCATAAGTAAGATGGACTCCATCTTTGCGAAAAATGTTTGTAATACGAAACAGAATATTTTCATTGTGAAAAGAAGACATGCCAAAATCTTTTAGAAAGGCGCAAACAGCTTTATCAACATTGCGCCTTGCTTTTTCCATTTGTGGACCAAATGAAGAAGAACGAAGCCACATTTGTCTCTGCGCAATCCGTGAAAATATCACTTGAGAATTAGGAAACATGTCCATAACCTTCCCAAGTCCTTCTTTCATAGCAAATTGCAAAAAAATTCCAGTCACATGTCCTAAACTGTTCCCTCCACAATGAATTACAATTATGTCTGGATGTTGCTCTGTCTCCAAAGTAGCACAGAGAGGTAGCAAGTCCAACCACTTAATTCCACGTACCCCGTGCCAGTGTACTTCCACATGTGGGAATCCAAGATCTACTGCTACTCCACAGCTTTCTGCATGCACCTTCAACCAATATATCCACGAATCTCCCAAAATCCATACAATCTTTTTCCTAAAATACACAGACATAGCTATCTGTTGTTCTCTCAGCAAAAACAGTATATGAGAAACTCTCTTCTGGCACAACACACCCACTAAACTTTCCTGACCAATCCCTTTTAGTACTCATTCTCAATTGCATGACTTCTGAACCCAAAAATCCCCGAATGTAACTCCCGATATCCGCGAACTACCGCCATGTCCGCGGACATATCGTAACATGAACAGCCCTTCTACCATTTCCACTTCACTCTCTCTGCCATTCCCTCATTGGATATAGCTAAGAAATCACATGACCATGCACCAATCACATTCAAGACCTCTACATCTAACTGCATCATCATAGATCAGCACTGCAAATGTACTGTGAATCTCTCTGAGTACAAGTGTCATATCATTAGCAAGCACCATCTACCAGAAATACTGTACAAGTCTCCAAGATTTCTACTTGCAGCTCCATGCATATCCATATGCATGAACACAAACCTCAGGTATGCATATTTTTTGTACAGTAGATGAACACATTTTCAAACAGACTTTTAGCTTGTGTAATCTGTAAAATGAATTTACTGTATTTTTTCAATTTCCTAAAATCAACTATCACTTATAAACCTTTATACTATTTACTTTCTTTATACACACACACTCAAATCATGTTAAACTAAAAATTTTTTAAATGAAATATATAGACTACATATATTCAAACAAAATTGCATGCAAGCACAATCTATGTTTAAATCTTTAAAAATACTTATACAATTTCATATTTTTTTGTTTTCATTTATTTATTTACTTAATTACTTTAATTTAGACATGACATTGAGGCGATATTACCTAGAACAGCTTAGTTACAGAAATAGTGGTATTCACTGGTATATTATAAATTTCACAAGACATAGTAAAGATATTTTTTTGCTACAGTTAGTCATTCAATACTATTTGTTCATTAAGAACATATCATATGTACTGAACTGATGCAATGTATTTTATGTAAATAAATTAGTTTAATGGTTTTAAAGAAGGCACTGAGGATTTCAATTAAAAAAATCAATATCTAAATTAAAAACAGCGCTATATACAAACAAAGTTACTAATTTGAAGCTTTTACAATTGCAGTGAAGACCTGTCTCCTGAAAAGAAGCAGCCGAATTCGAAGAACAAAGAAGATCTAAGAAGTTACTTTTTTTCTTAAATTAACAGGTAAGTAGAATATCACCATAATATTTGTATTATTACTCAAACATACTATAACATTAATACAAGCTATTTCTGTGCCTAAAAATAGAGATTGTGCACCATTCTGTCCAAAATTCCCCATGTCTTAAACAGCGATTTACAGCCAGAATGGCCCACAAATTCCTATTTTTCGACACACAAATTACCCAACTCAACCGCTAGAATTTAGATGTTATAGAACAAACAACTGTTTTAATTGTATAGCATTAGATATACTATGTATACTTCTCCACACCACTAGCTTACTTTTTTCTGTCCTCTGAACCCCAGTTTAGTAACACATTAATTTAATAATACCCATCCCTAGTAGTTGTAGTTCCCAATGCACAATCACACACCATTACATACATCTTTATCATCTTACTAAAACACTCATGCACATACCACAAATACATTGCAGAACACCCCAACCCATACCTTCTTTATTTTTTTCAACAGACCCTAAAGAATGCCTACCAAAAGTCAAGTCCGTAGAAAGCAATGCAAAAGTAGAACAAATGAAAATAAAAGTGTCCAACATAAGCATCCATCTCTAGCAGAATTTGTAAAAAAAGTTGAAACAAAACAGCTAATACAGCCATTTAGTGAAACACAAGAGGTTTCAAGTACATAAACTTTGCCTCCTCTATCAAAATGTAAAACAAACCAAAAAACAATTAACAGAAAATCAGCTATCACTACAGATAAAACTACTACTTCAATTTTTAATATAGTGCAAAGTAAGCATACCAAGAAAAGTATTTTAGCCAAAATGTAGCGTCACAAAGTCCTTCAAAATCTTATAAAAACAGGAGAGAAATCAAGTTCAATGCTTAAAACCTATCGTAGGAAATTAATCTTAGAAGCGTTGATGGACAGTGCAATTCTTCTCAAAAGAAAGTTATTTATTTTACTGTTAAACAAAATGAAACCACTAACAAAACTAATAACTAAATTACAAAAAAGACTTCTCAATAAGCGAAATGTCAACAGAAAGAACTTCTTAAGTATCTGCAGAGGTGAATGGAATCACACTACGATCACAGAACCATATTTTAATGAAGAAGCGTACAATAAAAAGCAATTGCCATACATAGCAGTGGTCGAGGTTATGAAAAAGTGAATAATACCATAATGGAACAAGAAGTACCCCTTACAAAAATATGCCATAAAAACTTAGAATTACCCCTCCATTCAACTGAATCAGAACGTCTAGTGTACAAATGGCCATGCACGTCAATGTGTAACATTCCCAAACAATGTTTCAAATCTTTACGCCAATTCCTCAATAAATATGTAAAAAGCAAAGATAAAATCAAAATTAAATTACTGCAAAATATGGATACCTGTCCACTGCGCAAGTACACAGAACTACAAGGACATTCATTGGCCTGCATTACAGGACCTACTTGTAAAACCACTTTCCATGATATCAAAAGGATATCAACACACCATTCAACTATAAGAAATCTAGTCTATAAACTGTACTATGCTAAAAGTCATGCTTTAGCACTAGCAAATTTAAATAACATCCTTCTACATGGTACAGCAAAAGACCTACTTGAAGAAATTCACTATATCTAGAAAACATATTTTGGAAGTGAAAGCCATTTACAGAATGAAATAGCTTTAAACCAATTAAGCAACAATTCTACACATGGCAACCTTTTGCTAAACACATACAAAAAAGAAATACTAAAATGTAAATGTACATCAGCTTGAGTACCAAACCATGTATGTGTATGTTGCCGTAGAACTTTTTATAAAAGTAACACAAAAACTGTAGACCTATCATACAAAATAGAAGACAACGAAGATTCTAAATGGTTTGAATTAGCTCTCTGCCTTGTAGCAGAAAACACATACGAAATAACTGTGCCCTTAATACTTTGCAGTTACTGCACTACAAAACTTAACAACCAAACTCCTTCACGTGCTATCACAAATACTTTGGAATTATACCCAGTACAAAAACCCCTACAACAACTTAATTTATAATAGAGCATCATAATTCCACCCATTTCAAGCAATAATACGCCTTCAACCAAAAACAGCAAAATTACCTCCCTCTGAATTGGTAAAAGGCATTCGTGGAAAAGTAGTTTATTTACCATTAGATCTAAAAGAAAATGTGCATACTCTAGGAGTGCAACGTCCAATGCAGCAATCTTTAATTGTCTTAGTAAATGGAGTACCTACAAAAGACAAAAGAATATGGCAACAGCTGGTAGATTTATATAAAGTTAGACAAGCCTTCCAATATCTTAAAGAGAATAATGAATATTACAAAGAAATTAATATTGAAGAAAACTTGAAAGATACAACTGAAATAATTCAAGAAACACAAGAAGCTGGTCAATTTGAGCTACTAGATCCTGCTACAATATCAAATACTTTAGACCATTATACAATTCATCCTTTGCACTGTAATGACACTGTAGAAGATGTACTGGAAACTTACCAAATGCGTCAAACAAAAGGATCGCCAATCAGCATATGGGAAAAAAGTATAGACGCATGTGCTTTTCCTCTACTCTTTCCTATTGGCAAAGGAGGAAGGTATGATGGTAGACCTATTCAAATATCAGCTTCAGAATACCGCTCATTACGGGTGTATTCTGGAGATCCCAGATTTAGACAAAATGTGAAATACATATTCCACCTACTCTTTGAAAGTGAACTAGCAACTTTATGTTACGGAGTTGCACACATATTAAAATCAGGATCACACTTTCAAAATATGACAGCTACACAATTATTAGAAAAAGTGCAACAAAAGGATGAGGTTTTACAATCAAATATTACAAATCTATTAGCAAATATGCGTGGTACTAAAGAGTACTGGTTTCGACGTCATGGAGATGTACGTTGTATGATCAGAAACCTTGGCCCACCCACTTGGTTTGTTACATTAAGTTGTGCAGAATATGCATGGGAAGATTTACATGATTTCCTACGCATATCAAATAAAAACAAAACAAACATAGATATACTAACACCTGGAGAACTTTGTTCTTTGGATCCTGTTAATGTTTCAAGATATTTTCACCATGTGCTTCATTGCTATGCTACATTTTATTTGTAATAAAACTGTTCCTCCCCTTGGAGAAGTGCAACACTTCTTTTGGAGAAAAGAATACCAAGCCAGAGGAGCACCACATATCCACATGCTTTTATGGATTAAAGATGCTCCTAGATTTGGTCAAGACAGTGATGCCACTGTTTTACAGTTTATTGAAAAATATGTCACTTGTGAAATTCCATCAGAAGCCACAAATAGTGATCTTCATGCACAAATTTTACAATTTCAAAGACACAAATGTGGAAAATATTGTTGTCGCAAATACAAAAACAAAGGGAAATACTACACCAAATGCCGATTTGGTTTCCCTAGACCAGTTACAAATACAGGTCAAGTGAACAACCTCATGTCTTCAGTTAGAAATAGTGTTAAAGGTAAGTCACCTAAAAATACATATTACATAAAAAGAAGAAGAAAAATATATCAATGATTATAATGCAATCATTGCCCACTTATGGAATGCAAACATAGATGTGCAGTACATTGCAGACAATTCTACTGCAGTTGCACGATATGTCACAGCATACTTAACTAAAGCAGAAAAGACAGAGCTCCAAGACCTCTGGAATGACCTGTCATCAGATAAAACAGTATCTCAGAATTTATACAGCTTGGGCATAAAAATGCTCACCCATAGAGAATGTGGATCATATGAAGCAGCTGATCGTTTAACTGGTACTGCATTGTATGGTAAATCTGAAAATATAGTATGGCTAAGTCTTGGTCCAGCTAAATCTAGAAAAATAGTTCTAAAATCATATGAAGATATAGAAACAATAGCCAAACATGATCCCAACAGCCAAGACATTTTAAAAAACAATTTATTGGACACATACTACCCAAACAGAAGTAATACTTTGGAAAACATGTGTCTATACCACATAGCCCAAAACTACACATACAAAAATAATATGAAACCTGATGAAAAAAAAGGTAAATATAGAGTGACAAACTGTGAAGGCAGCTTACTCACTAAACCAAATTTAATTAATCATATCAAATTGTCATTAAAGACTCCTCAACATAAAGAAGTATATTACATGTCCCTGCTACAACTCTTCAAACCATGGAGAAAAGAAGAACAATTACTAGATAACTATGACTCATATGAGGATGCTTTCAAAGCAAATGAAAGCACTATAACTGATGTAAACTTTACACAGTACAAAACAATGTTGCACAATGTACAGCAACACGAAGAAGAACTCCAAGCCCAACTAGATAAGGACACTCCTGACAGTAGTCAACCTTCTGTAACAGGAAGCCAAGAACCACTGGGAGAACCACTAATAATAAATGAGGCAGAATTAGCTATGATAGAAGTAGAAAACACCATGTGTCAGTATGAAGATAAAGACTTAACTATACTACAATCAAAATTAAACAATGAGCAAAGTAGCATTTTTCAAGAACAAAACAAATTGCACATGGTGTAAAACATGAAAATAAAGAATGTTCCTGCCATAATTATAAACCTATACTACTGTACGTCAGTGGTGAAGCTGGTTCTGGCAAAACATTCCTAATCAAAATCATTAGTAAGTTCCTTCAACAATTGACAAACAACAAACTGTCAGCTGTTGTCACTGCCCCCACAGGTTTAGCTGCCTACAACATAGGTGGTGTTACATTACACCTATTACTACTATTACCAGTAGAACACCAGAACAAATTAGACTATTACAAACTTTCTGCAGAAGCTGCAATGGAATTACGCAAAGTATTGAAACAAATGAAAATGCTACTAATAGATGAAGTGAGCATGGTCTCCAACCTGATGTTAGCTTTGATTCACCTCAGATTACAAGAAGTACTCAAAACAGACTATGAAGAGCTCTTTGCAGGAAAACACATTATTGTTTTTGGAGATCTGCTTCAATTAACACCAGTAAAAGGTGAGCCTATTTTTAAAACATTAGGACACAAACTCTGCCGTAAAACTGTTGGCAGCATTGGAAATGTCAACCTTTGGCAACATTTCCAATACAGAGAATTAACAGAAAACATGCTGCAATCTGCAGATCTCACTTATGCCAACATTTTAAAAAGTATCAGAGTTGGTATACTTTCTAAAGAAGCAGAAGCAATTTTGAAAACCCGGCACATTAATGCACTTTATGGCGATAATGCATGTGCTACAGATGTTGTGGAACAATTAGCCCACAAAAATGTCAATTGTATGGCCTTAATGCCAACTCTTGCAAGCTGTTTCAAATTCAATGAAATCATGCTAAGTAAAGAAATGCAACCAATCATGGAAATTAGTGCCACAGACAAACTAGATGTACATGGTATGACACTACCCATGTGTGACCAAGCCACAACAAGACTAAATAGTTTCGAAAAATCAATCTCAAACACAGCAGGCTTAGAAAAGATATTAAAATCATCCTTAAATTGCAGAGTAATGCTTAAACGTATAAAGGAGTTGTGTTACTCATACTGATGCCATGTGCCCTTGTCGTAACGTTAAAAGGTAGGATCAATCAATACTTCTTATACTCCAAGTCAAGTTTTGAGCTTTTATTTCAACATTGATTCTTAGAAAAATGCCCTATGTGATTACAAGCGTTTCGACAATCTATGTCTTTTTCAAATCAGGGCTAATCATGAAATTTATAGCAAGCAAATTATTAATCCATTCCAAAATATATACCAGGAAATCTTACGAACGCTTATTTGATGCTCTTAAAACCAAAATTTGATAACTAATCTGTATTTAAACCCTAATATAAACTGTTAGAATACACCAAAAGCTATCTAACTGCTCAAAGATTCTACACCAACTAATCAGATAAATGAATACCACTAAATCAGACCAAAAAATACACAGTTAGAATACGCCAATTGGTATCTAACTGCTCCAAAATTTTATAATATCAAAACAAATAAATAATATGTTACTGCTCCAAAAAAATACAACAAGCCAAAGTATAAAGCATTAGCCAGAAACAACAAGTGAACACTGAAAACAAACAAACAAACTGTAGCGTAACAGAAAAAGGTTTTTGTTTAATCCAACATGGATTTTTTTTTTCTCCCACAGACCCAATGATTTTAGCAACAAATACAGAAACTGAGCAAATTGCACAGTACTCTGATTTGTAATCTACTAAATATGAGGGTCCAAAAAAAAAAGTATATTGCTTATACAAAGTAATAAGTCATTACAAAATACTAATACTAACATGCTATTTTCCTTTATCACAGAAATTAACAAGAAATACATGTACTCCGGTTACTAGACCAAACAGTAAGTATACAATAATAAGGAGAACCATAGCAGCATATCACATCCATAGTATCTAATACCTTTGTTCCTTATACATTTGTTTTTCACCCAAAGTTATAAGCAAATATGAATGTGATATGCTGCGGTGGTTGTTGCCAGGGCATAGAGTCTTGGGTGCATGGCCAAATGGCCATGCACCCAAGACTCTATGCCCTGGCAACAACCACCGCAGCATATCACATCCATAGAGTCAAACATTTCAACTATGGTCTATGGAAACTTTTAATGTCCGCAGACATTATGAGTGTTCTTAGAACACTTTCAACTTGCCAGCGAACAATACGGACAGCGTTTTCAGGACACCCCCTACGAATATTTCAGAACAACGCGATAGTTCTTAAACACTTTCAACTTGACAACGAACAATACGGACAGTGTCCTCAGAACACCCCCATTTCGCTTATTTGCGAACATTTCAGGACACCATGAGTGTTCTAATAACACATTCAACTTGACAGAGAACAATACGAACAGCACCTTCAGGACACCCCCTACGAACATTTCAGAACAAAGCAAGAGTTCTTAGAACACATTCAACTTGACAGAGAACAATACGGACAGCGTCCTCAGGACACCCCCATTTTGTTTATTTGCGAACATTTCAGGACACTGCAAGTGTTCTTAGAACACATTCAACTTGCCAGCGAACAATACGGACTACGCCTTCAGGACACCCCCCACGAACATTCCAGGACACCGCGAGTGTTCTTAGAAACGTCTTCAGAACACCCCCATTTTGTTTATTTGGGAACATTTCAGGACACTGCGAGTGTTCTTAGAACACATTCAACTTGACAGAGAACAATACGGACAGCGTCCTCAGGACACCCCCTACGAACATTCCGCAGACATCGCGAGTGTTCTTAGAAGCGTCTTCAGAACACCACCATCTTGTTTATTTGCGAACATTTCAGGACACTGCGAGTGTTCTTAGAACACATTCAACTTGACTGAGAACAATACGGACAGCGTCCTCAGGACACCCCCCATTTTGTTTATTTGCGAACATTTCAGGACACTGCGAGTGTTCTTAGAACAGTTTCAGTTTGCTTGCGAACAAAACGGACACATATTGAGTCCTCAGAACACCCCCATTCAGTTTATTTAGAACATTTCAGAACACCTGTGATGTCCGCAGACAAATCGAACACAAAAAGAACGTCTAACACATAAAAAAACACAACTTTCATCCTATCTCATACACTCCCACCCTCCCCAAACATTCCTACACACCAACACACTCTAATAAATACAAATTTTGAACAAAGTTTCATCCAGAAGGGATGTGACCAAGCAGTCCTTGCTGGGCTGCCCCTTTTAGGGTGGGACCAAGCCGGATTTCCATTTGGCACTTACCCTTTTGTAATGGTTGGGCAGGCGAAGAACAATGGTCTGGAGGGTTGCCTGGAGCAATGCCAGAGGTTAAGATTAATTCTCAACCTTCCAGCCATCACACCTCTTGTTTTGCTATGCCTGACTGCAACCCACCTTTACCGGTCTTGTAAATCGCACACAAATTTAAAATTTGGCATTCACATTTGTTTTCATTTTAAAACATTCACATTTCAGTTCTCATCAATTACATGGCTTTCCTAATTTTAAATTTAGGAGGCAATATTAAAGATTTCTTTTTACAGAACTTAGAAGTGTATGTAACAGAATCTCCAGAAAAAATTGTGTTAACTTTGATCTCTTCTATTGAACACATGTGCCCCTTGAGAAAACATGTTTAAGTAGCGCTTAATTGGTAACTAGTTCATACCTGGCTTAGGACTCAAACAGAAACAAACGGAATTGAAATGGTGTAATAAGAGTGCAAATGGGTCTAGCTGTCAACCAAATAACCTCCCCGTTTATGCAAAACATAAGCTCTTTTCTTTCTTTAAAACATAAGCTCTTTTCTATGCAAAACATAAGCTCTTTTCTTTCTTTTCTTTCTTTTAAACACTACCACTGCATACCATGTCCTAAAACCATCAACAACTTAACCTGCAATAATTTCTACGTCCCTTATTTAATCCTCCTTCACATCATAACAAAATTTAGAATATGGAAAAGCACACACCTTCATCACCTTAGTTCCTACTACCCTCCCACCCCCCACTCACTCATTCCTTATACCAACCCACCCATAGCCAGCCACCATATCATGATTGGTTATTCCCTTGAATTTTAAAACACTTGTAAACGCGCACACAACAAACAAAATCGTATCCTGGTGCAGCTGGAACAAAGCAATAGGCTCAGAAGGCCAGGAGGACCAACTGAGTAAAATAACAACAAACAGACACAGAGTAATTCAGAGTTGCACGTTTATTTAAAGAGATGAGTTTTGAGACCTGCTCTGAAAGTCATCAAGGAATTTGCTTGTCTCAGATATAGTCGGAGACTGTTCCACAATCTGGGTCCAGTCACTGAGAAACACTGATCTCCTCTAGACCTGTACTTCATCCTGGGAATTACCAGGAGGAGATGATCCTCAGACCTAAGTGTACGAGTAGGTTGGTATCGTTTCAGTTTGTTTATTAAATAGACAGGTGCCATGTCATGCAAATAACGATAAACCAGGCAACCGGTCTTAAATTTAACCCGATCTTCGACTGTCAGCCAGTCAAATGATCAGCATAGACCGGATATATGGGTATTTTTGGACAAACCAAACACCAATCTGACTCCGGCATTTTGAGCTTTCTGGAGACGATGGATTTGATTACTCGGTGCTCCGGCCAGAAGTCCGTTGCAGTAATCCAAGTTTGAATTAACCAATACCCCCACCACTACAGCACAATTTACTTTAGGCACATAGGGTAGGGCTTGGCGCAGGAGGCGAATATTATAAAATACGGACTGCACCTTGGCTGAGAACTGGGCATTACATCCCTTGCTTTCTCCCAGTTGCTCACCTGGTGTGCCAGATCATTCTCACCCTCTACATAATTGAGATTAGTGAGCCCTTGGTCAGCAGAGAGAGTAAAACGCAAATCTGCCCAAATTAAGTCATGACAAGGACTAATAGTATCTCTTCATTATAGTGAGGTGTCACCAACCCCCCGTCACAACGCGGGCCGAATGTAGTATGAGGGGTCAGAAATGAGAGGCAGACACAAAGTGCTAGTGTTTTCAACATCAGATATTTATTATAAAAGAAAAGGTTGAATAAATGCGGCACTGTCCTGTTACTTACGATCTATTGTTAATGGCCTGAACACAGACCACGAAATGCATGTGTTTCTGTGATGCCTTGTCTATCCTGGTCTGCTGCTATGAACAAATTGTAAACATTCTCTTTTAAGCATCTTCCATTTTTCCTGTTTCATCAGATGATATGATTAACCAATGGGTTAGAAACTGCTACATTGCAACAATTATCAATTGTTACTGACATATTGTCATGTCTTACAATTTAAACTTATATAGAAATTTGAGTGTGAGAACATCTTTTGCCCAGGAACTTCACATGACACTAAATTCTCTGAAACAACTGTGATCAGTCTTACTTATTTTGAATGTGGTACTATACCTATACTTTTGGGTACAACTAGGACCGCTCCATTTAGAGGGGTCCTCAAACTTGACTCAATTCTATCAGACTGGATCCCTACACCTCACTTTTCTCCTCAGTTCCATCATTTCTCTTCAGGCAATTACTATCCTGTTGATACATTTCAGTATCATTCTTAATCTGTGAGGCTTCTATCGTGGAATTTACAATCTACACCTCCAATTCACTATATTTAATCATCCGGTTACTTCATTTCTAACGTCATTTAGTTGGTGATGCCAACATATACTCTGTCAGGCCTCTATTTGTCTATTCTCAATTTTCATAATTTCTTACCCTCCATCTTAAACTGGTCACCACACATTCGATTCCCTTTTTAGTCGATTACGTTTATTGCATCCCTGTTGTCTCTACTTTTCATCTTTTATCCTCAACTGGTTATCTCGCAATCAATTCGCACTCTAGCTGATCCTGCTCATTGCCTCCTTGCTACGTCACCCGCGTGGTTGTATGCGTGATGTCATCACGTCACTGTTTACCTATGACGTCACGCGCATGCTTCACGGGCGACGTCATCATGTTTTTGCATCGAATCTCTGCAGATCTCCCTTTTTGTTCACCCTCTACTAATGACGCTTCCTCTTAGACGTTGTTGCTGCTGGGATCAAACCCTGTTACTACTTATTTGGATTTTACCAATTTTGATACCAGCCATTAGAGGAGAGTCCCGTTCACCCACCAGCATGAATACTGTGCCCCTCTTTCTCCCCCAATTCTTATATTTCCTCTCTTTCAGACCCTCTTGTCTAAATATTTCAGCATTACTTTTTGAAGATGTTTTAATATATTGTCTATTACAGCCACATTTCTGTTTCTTTTTGTGCCTTATTTTCCTTATACAGGCACGTCATTTGGTCACATATGCGTGCTGGCACCGTCATTTACCAACCTGGACATATTCCTCAATTCACTATTTTCGCTAAATGCCAACAGAGGTGAGCCCCTGTTCTTCTAAACCTTTATTAACATCTATTAGTTATTTGCAATGGGAATGTTTCTACTATACCAGAGCATGTACTTCAGTGTTCTAGAGCTGGCTCCTCATTACAACAGCTCCTTCAATCCTATGCCCCATTTTTACCTTACACAGGCATGACCCTTAACTTGTATTTGCGATCTAACACCAGTGCTATACCCATTGGAACTTCACCATTACTCAGTCCTCATTTGGGTAACACATTTTACCCCACCACCACACGGTGAGTGTTTCTTTTCTCTCCTAATTAGAGTTGCATTGTGCTTACTCTCTCCTTAATCATGCTCTTTGTAACAAAATACATCAGTCACATTGAACTTGTGGACCATCAATCCAAAGATTGTATCTGCATCATTTACTTTGCGAAATCGAGTTACACCTGAATTGTATTCATTTCCAAATGTTAGGTATGTGGTTACACCTCCAACTACTAATCCACAGGATTTTTAGCATTTTTTAGCATCCTCTACCCAAATTTTCCCTCAAAGCGCACATTCTCATTGCCCGCCTTACCCGTACCCTCACCTCCATCTCTTTTGCCACACTCTTGATCAATCTTTAGATATAACAGGCTCCAGTCGGCCTCTGGTCACTAAGTTTAATCTCTATCATGCATGCCGCGAATGCATTATCACCCATTATATCAACCTATTCACTACTACTTGATCACTCCACTTCGGTGTTTTACTTGGGCAAATTAGGTGTCTCACTTTTTTCATAAAGAGACCAATGTCTTTGACATCTGCAAATTTTCCAATTTAGCATTTGTTCTCTGTCATTTTTCTTTTCTTTCCTGTATGCTTCCTTCCAACCCCTGAACTGTTGTATGTCATTTCATTCCATTTTTCTACCAATTATTTGTTCTCATCATTTTGGATTTGATGACAACTTAATTCTATTGGAATTATCACGTCCTTTCTTTTGTTGTGATTGATTTGTGGCTATCCATGTGCACTCCTTACTACCATTTAATTTAATTAATGGCAATTGCTATATTTATTTCCTTGTAACAAAAACACACATTTTTGCTGTTATGTATTTATTTTGTTTAATGCGAATGTCTTTGTTTTGCACTGTACAGACTTGAGAACAACCTGCGTGGTCGAAACACGTGTCGGCTGTTCACTCTAGCATTATATTTTCTCGATATTACTGAGCTGAACTGTATTCTTGATTATAATTTATTTTTGGATAAAACATTTTTTATTGTTTTAAGCATAAATCACAAAAACAAAAACATAAGGACTAGCATGTCCATTCATAATCAAATGGTCTTTCACATGGCACCAATCACAAGGAAGCTTTTCACATAAGTACATTTGTATATAATTCAGTCTCTCACCACTTGTGCCAGGGACTCTTAGGTCATCCCTTCTAACCACCTCTCCCATATTTTAGAAGCTTTGTTGGTGCAGCCTCTCGCATTGTAGACCATGCGTTCCACCATAGCGCATGTGTCCATATCTATTATCCATTGATCCATCGACGGAGATTCTGGGGCTCCCCATTTCTGCGCTATGTTACGCTTCATCAACCCCGTTGCCGTGTTCAGGAGAAGCTTTTCCCATTTATTACCTCAATCTCGTTGGGTATGCCTAACAGTAGGACCCACGGATCCAACAGTATGGTATGGGCCAGGACTCTAGCAAGCTCACTGCAGCATGCATTCCAAAAGGTTTGAATCCGGGGCATGCCCATAGAATGTGCATGAAAGTTCCCTCTTCCTCTCAACATCTGAGACAATTTGGGTTTGGGGCCCGTTTCCAACCATATAAGCGTGTTCTAGGGTAGTATACTCGATGCAAGATTTTTAACTGTACTAAGCGAAGCCCAGAAGAGATGGCAATCTCGCGAGGATGCATGAGCACCTGGATCCAGTCTCCTGGGTCTATTCCTCCTACATCTATTTCCCATTTGTCTTTTAAACTATTCAGTTCAGGGGTGGCAAAGGATGATATAGGATGGAGGTGCATCTGGTGGGGATGTATGCTGGTAGCATTTGCATTCTATGGGAGTATAGTCATTGGCGTCTGTTGGCATGTGGGTTTTCAGGGCATGAATCGCTGTATATAGTGGTATTGTTCGGTACTCGGAAACTGGAATTGTGATTGCAGAGCGCCGAATGAGGCCAGTTTCCGTTACGCTCACCTGGCTCCCACAGGGGCGTCGATCTGAACTGGACAGCTGCGGCCTCCACCAATGTGACGCGTAGTGCCGAGATGACGGACTGGACTGGCCCACCTAGCTTTGTTTCCTTGGCCTGTAGGAATATTCTTCTGCAAATGGAGAAAGGGAATTAACCACCTGTGGAGTTGAGCGTTAACCCTCCCCCACTCCTGCTGTTCTCCCCACTGATCACCTTTGATGTCCCCTCTTATAGTCTCACCTGATGGTTTGGAAAGATGAGCTCTCCATAACCAGTTGCTTCAATGGCTCGAAGGAATTGGTGAGTTCCAGAACAATACTGACTCAGATTCCCGGCAAGACGCCGTAAGTATGTAGTTCGTAAGAGTTCAAATGTCTGACTTTCACTCTTGTCCGATTCCTTGCAGGTTGCAGCTTGACCCTAGCGAAGAATTCCTCGTGGCAACCGGTAATATTCAGGTAAGGATTTGTATTATCCAACACAGTTCGATAAAATAATGTCAATATGTAACCTGTTGCTTTCTCCCTTATTCAGGCGCTGAGAGAAAATATGAAGTCTCGGGGAATAAGGCCTCCGGCGGTAAAATCAGGTAAGTCTATTGTGGTGAGGAGGTTTCCCCTTGTTTGTACCTTTGTTTCACCTTGCTGTCCTTTTGTTTCGCCTTAGGGGCCGAGGTTCGGCGAGGATGCAGTGGAAGCTGCGCCGACCCGTGAAGAGGAATAGTACCCCCGGTGGTAAAATCAGGTAAGTCTATGGGGCGTAACTAATATTGCCTCTGTGTATTCCCTTGGCTCACCTTGCTGTTCTTGTCTTCCCCTTAGGTGCCGGAGTGCGGCGGAAGCATGCAGAAGGAGGCGGTGGAATGTGAAGATGCTGCGAAGGCCGGTGAGTTCAGTGCGGCGCTGCTGCAGGCGAGGCACCGCACATAAAATAACTTCTTTCTTTCTTCCAGCTCGAAGGCGCGATGGATCGGGAATTCAGGTAAGGATCAAAGGTATTGCTCTTGTTCTAACCTTTTCTCCTTCTCTCCCCTTTTTCTAGGAGCTCTGGACTCGAGGCGGGCGTGGCAGAAGACTGGATGCAGACTTGCAGGCACGGTGAGCGTTACGCTGCTGGATGCAGAATAACGCGAAGCGTGTGCTGCTCTTTGGGCGTGGTTTAAATAGCCTCCAAAGTAGTCCCAGGTAAGTATTCCTCCCCAGCCCCACCCGAGTAAAAAAAAATAGTCCCTTAGGTAAAGTAGTCCCTTCCAAGCCTCCTTTGGCTTGGAGCTCTTGCAGCATGATCTGCAACAGGTGAGTTTGCAGCATGGTCTGCATTAGGTAAGTTGACTCTCCATATGAGCCTGACGCCATAGGCGCCAGGACTGCACCCAAATAGCCCCTAGCAGGGGTTGTTGGGTGTGCTTAGTATAACTTGATGCCTGCTTCCGGGGTTGCTGGACTTGGTCTGGGTCCCCGGGGGTAGGCATCATGACAGTTTCCCATCTACAAGAATGTCCCCAACTTTCAGAATCCCCGCCTCTATCCATCTAGGTCATAGCTCAAATTTCCCAATCTCGGTCAGATTGTTATTTTGCCATAGGGGTTGCGCAGCGGTAATTTTGTTTTTCCACCCTACAAAATGATGTGCTTTTTTCCAAAAGGTAATAATGTGCGCTGTGGTTGTAGGTGGAGGGGGTTGGTATAGCAGGCAAAGTGGGTCCCATGTCATGAATGGCCGCCATCTCAGCCCGTATGTGGGGTAGTTCCCGGTTCCCATGGAGCAGGTCGTTAACCACTGTCAACTGTGAAGCCCAGTAGTAGGTTTGGAGGCGAGGCACTCCTATACCACCTTCCCAAATCGATCTTTGAAGCGTAGTTAGCGCAATGCAAGGTTGTCCTCCACCCCATATAAGTTCTCTAAGAAGCGTCTCTACCCGATCAAACTCAGAGTCTGGGACCTTGAGCAGAGCACTCTGCAAGACAAAGAAATCTTGGGAGAGTCATCATCTTGAAGAGTGTGGCTCGACCCATGAGTGTCGGTGGGGGGCGGGGGAGGGGGGGAGTTTCCAGTGGTGAACATCACTGACAATTCGGTCAACGATCGGCTGGAAATTGTGTTTTACGTACCCAGCCTGGTCCTGGTGTGTATTGTGCCATAGCTGATTTTCTTGGCAACCTTCCCCTATCAGACAAAAATGAGAAAAAAAAAATCAGTATGAGCCAATTACTTCTCATTTACCATTGTGCTCTATAGTAGAGCGTTACACTCAGGTGGGTTAATAATGACATGTACTGGTGTAGTATGAGGGTGAGCTGGTCTAGGTTGACCGTGGTAGTTGCAGAATGCGTCCTTCCTGATCCCTAGAGGGTGAAAAGTATATATGAGGTATGCTTTTCTATTCGCTAAAAGCATAGCCATAGTAAGACTTTCTATATGTTCTACATGGAACTTGTCACAGTCTGGACTTAATGTAGTCAGTGTCCCGTTGCTGAAGGAAGTATTTTGGCGTTGGTTAGGTGTACTCACCTAAATCAGGCGGGTCATTAGCGTAATGTATGCGCCTGCACAATACACACCAGAGCTCAACTCCTGATGAAAGTTCCGGATTTTTTCCTTTGAGAACTGAAACATGTTGAGATATCACCGTATAACGTTAATACAGTGAAAAAGAACTAAGGCAATGAACTAAAAAATTGTTTATGCACAAATTCCAGTGTTCTCTCAGAAACAGAAGAACTAGGGACTAACAAAGCACATGAGCCTTGTATGACATGACTTCCCGGCCACAAAAAGTGGCAGTGTATGGTAAAACTATTGATGAATATGCTATTTATGTGAACTGAAATGTTTTATGTGTTTTTAGAAAATGAATTGTACCATGGAAAATGTTTATATGCTGATTAAATTCGTTTTAAACTACTGAAATCAGCCCCCCCTTTGTCTACTTTCTTTCCTAACCTTCAGACTTGCCTCTATTTTCTCTATCTTATGCATAAACATGATGACCACCCAGCACAAGAGGAGGGACGGACGCGGCCTGAAGAAGTGGAGTGGGCTGGAGGGGAACAGACATGAGAGATGCCGTGCAGAGCAGGAGTGCGAGAGAGACGCCAGGGTGAGAGGGTCTGACACCATGCTGTCCTACCTGCCCGGTGCTCTCAGCAGGAGCTGTGGAGCACCGAAGCCTCCTGATCGCCGCAAGTCTCAGAGAGCGAGTGGTGCTCTCAGTAGCTTCCACTGTGGAAGAGCAGAGCTACGCACTGCAGCATTCCAGGACGGCAAGTGTTGCTCATCGTAGCTCCTGCGAAAGGAAGGCGGAGTGAATCGAAGACGGGAAGCAAAGCCGAAAAACCCAAAGGAGCCGCCACATACCACCGGTGAGTGAAAAGAAGGGAACACTCATACCGGGGTGCTCCGGTTACTGGAAAAGAACATGTAGGAATGCTGATCAAGCCGAGAACTGTTATAAGTACCATGGAAGGTCAAAGCCAGTATATTTTAATACCGAACAAACCAAGTTATTACAAGTGCTTTTGAAAGTTGAAACACGTAACCTTGAATACCGAAGTGTCAAAGACATTAAGGGTATATTTGGATACCTAATAGAACAAAAGCAAGTAATGAGCAATCATGAAGAAAATAAAAGCAAAGTGGTATTAATGGGAATTACTACGGAATTAGATGTGTGAGCTACAAGTGTTGACAAAGCCAATAAAGCTACCATGAAGGATATGAAATAAGAGTGGAAGTTACAAGTGGTGGGCAAGATAAAAGATTGCCAAGAAAGATGTGAAATGTGAAACTGAGCATTGGCCAAATATAAAAGAATCCAAGAAACTACAGGTTAAGAGAGCGAGAACCTGTGTTGGCAAAAGATAAAGGAATACTGAAAGCATACTGAAGTGCATAGGGGTATCGGTTGGTTGACCTGTAATGGGTGGACCGTGTGGTCTGACAACTGCGCCTAGAGTGAGTGACTCCTACTTGGAAAAAGTCAAAGAAAGCAAATGTCAAGAAGGATGTGTTTGGCAACAGTTGTTGAAGTGAATTGTAAATGAAGAAATAGAGTAATCAATGTGAACTACTGAAAAGCATGGATCACCAAAGATTTGAACTGGTATTGTTTTGAAAGCTGGAAGATTCGAGACGATATTGGTTTCGAAAGCTGGAAGAGTTGTACTCTTGGGGAAGGGAACCCCGAGACTGTGTGAACTGAGTTGAACTCTTGGGAAAGGGAACCCTGAGGCCTTTTTAGAACTATGCAAAACTTGGGGAAGGGGAAGATAAATATAAGCAAAGAGTTGGAAGAGCTTGGAACTTTTGCTGCTGACATCCCTACAAATTGTATACAGTTAGTTGTGAGAACAAGTATAGATTTTGGACACAGACAGACTTTTGATTTAAACGTACTGACGCAGACTATCCTTAGTTTTCTTTTGGTAGGGAAATCCCACCCTAGCATAGGGCAAAGGTTAGGCCTTACTCCATCCTTACATTTAAGAAAAATAAAGCTTTCAATTAGAAAGTTGAATCTGCTGTCTGTGTCTTACTTCATGATGCCTTCATAACACCGACAGGAAAAGGTATCATATGCACACCAGACAATAAGACACAAGCATGATTAACTTCGTTTGTGATCAACAACAGACTTAAAAATTAGAGCATCTTCATGAAACGCTATAATATAAACATATTACACATTTGTGTCTCATAAAAAGGCGGGGATACTTAGCTTGAATGCAATGGATAACTGTAATGGATTCTAACTAAACATGCACAACTTGATATATACCAAACTCAACAGTATTAAATGCATATATTGTGAAAAAAAGATAGAAGTAAGTCAATAGAAATACATGCCAAATATATAAGGTTGACCAAAATTAGTCACACACACACACAATGAAGTACTATATGCAGACCGGACAATAATATACGCCAAGTCAATACCATCTGTGAAAAATTAACTTTATAGACAACGTGTCACCATGAACATACAAGTATAAAGGCATTACAAATTTGTATCAATAATAGTATAGATATTCGTACCTAAAGCAATACATTATATACCAAATATATAAAGTCGACTAAAACTGAGGATAGAATGTAGCTTGTAGTTGTGTATAATGCAATACTTTAACAAGAATATGTGTAGTCAGCGCGGTCAATCACAAAATGCCAAGGCGTGGCCTGTATTAGATGGCCAATGTTTACTTCACAACGTCATATATGTGTGACGGCACAGGGGACTAGTAAATAACTTTGAAGATGGCAGCGGTCCGGGACACACATGAAACACCGCCATCTTGAAAGAATCAGTAGAAGGTAAGAATATGAGCCAGGTAGATCAATGATTAAGAACCTGAACAGAAATAGATATAGATTGTTTCATTGATGGACATACCACTTGCAGGATAATCATCCAGGATAACTGAGTGTGGCTCAGAGCTGTATATTAACAAGTAACCAAAAATTAATTCAATATGAGAACTCTCGCGTGAGAAGTGAATTATTGGCACCAAGGTATAATGTGTATGATTCTGAACAATAACTTGGCAAAAGTAATATAGGATATCAAGTCAGAGGAAACTTTCTGAGCACCGCTCATGCACATATATGGGTTTCCCAAAGGGCCACCCCCAAAGAATCAACAAATGATGATAAAATACGAGAAATACTGCACAATACTAGGAACTTCAACAGGTACAGCATTAACATTTCTTTAAATACTAAATAACATCACTGATATTTAGGTGAAAAATATATTAAAAGACAATATGTCTAATTGATTTTTTAGAAATAACGGTACCAGATTGGATAACAAAAGATTACCCATGAGTCCGCTAAGCAGATATCACAGAATGCTTCTCCGTTGCACCACGATATGAGGAATGGAATACATAGAAATGACGGAAGAAAAAAAAAACTAAATGGGATATGTATTCCAATTTCGGCTGAACAAAAATTACGAACAGCTGGACATTTCTTTTTTTTTTTTGTAAACTCTTTTTATTAATTTTACAAGATAACACACAAACCATCCCCCCCTTCCCTCCCCCCCCCCCCCGGCAACAAGCTGAGTCCTTACACCCTCCATTCCCTCTTAAACGAGATAAGAACAAAAAACAGCAAAACACAATCATCGCAAATCCAAAAGCCTCAACCGCTGCGGACACCACATCACCTTGTAATCGTCATTAAGAACTTGCAGTAGTTCCTCCCAGTCAGCTGCAAATCTTTGGGCCTTATTGTCCATGGCATAGGTTGCCCATTCCAAAGCCACTATCTCCCACAGTTTTCGGAACCAATCTTGTATACTAGGAACTTCCGCGCCTTTCCATCTCTGGGCTATTAACTGCATAGCTGCCAGAGTCGTGATGACCATCGCTTTTTCTCTTCCTCTAAGTTCAGCTGCCTCGGAGATCACCCGCTCCCCCAAGAGAATGTGCGCTGGGGTCCTCCCGGCCTTCAGTCCAAATGCCAGCCCCTGTGCCTCCCTCACCTCCCCCCAGAACGCTTCCAGCTTGGGGCAGTCCCACCAAATGTGTTCCGCGGAGCCCACCATCCCGCATTCCCTCCAGCAAAGATTCGACACAGTAGGGAAAAATCTACTCAGCCGGGTCGGGGTATAGTGCCACCTAAACATGATCTTATACCACGTCTCCTGTAATTGGGACGCTCTAGCCAGTTTGGGGATCTTCCTCCACAGTGTCCCCCAGTCCGCCCGACTAATCTGGCGTCCCAGTGCCTCCTCCCATTCTCTCATATACGCCCATTGGGCCCCTTCCTTAGGGCCTGCCAGTGTCCTATATATGTTAGAGATAAGACCTTTCACCCCGTCATTCGTGAGCAAAAGTTTTTCAAAGGGAGTCGGGTCCCTTGTTGCAGCTTCCCTATTCCCAGGATGGAGAACCCAATGGCGGATCTGAGCATATCTCAGTCTCTCCCTCTCTTGTATCGCAAAAAGCTTCTTGCAGTCACTAAATGATAGCACCTCTCCTCCAGAAAACATATCACACAGTTTCCGACAGCCCCCTTCCTGCCAGTTCACAAAGGCGCCTTTCTCCACCCCAGGGGAAAAGTCCCCGTTACCAAACATGGGAGTGAAGGGAGATGGGAATGTGGTGATCCCCTCTGATCTAGCTAGCCTATCCCATGTGTCTGCCAAGAGTTTGGTGATGGTGCTCTCATAAAGATGGGCCGGCCTAAGCCGTTTCGGGAGCCACAATACTTCGGCCAGATTTCGATGTGCTACCGCCCTATCCATTCTCACCCACAATTTGTCTTGTGTGCCACCCTCTCCCTTCAACCATTCCCTAATAATTCGCAGCTGAGCTGCTTCATAATACCGCCTAAAATTCGGTACTGCCAGGCCCCCCTCACTCCTTGGCGCCATCAAGATTCGAGTCCCCACCCTAGGTCTCTTTCCTTCCCAAATGAATTCCCTGGTTAGAGTTTCCAGCTCCTTGAAGTAACTCGCCGGTATCGGCAGCGGGACAGCTTGGAATAGGTACAGGAGCCTGGGGAGTGTGACCATCTTAACTGCGGCTATCCGCCCCAGCCACGAGACCCTCAATGCTCTCCACTTTAGAAAATCCCTCTTAACGGCTTTAAGAAGCGGGGGGAAATTTGCCCGAAACCATCCAGACAGGTTGGCTGTGATTCTCACCCCTAAGTAGCGTATCCCTCCCGGGCTCCACAGAAAGTCAGAGGCCGCCCGTAGATTTTCTCGTTCCGCTGGGTCAAGCGTTAAATTCAAAATCTCGGATTTGTTAGCATTAATCTTCAGACCCGAGGCCGACCCGAAAGCATCCAGAAGGGCCACGCAGGCCGGCAGCGAAGTCCGCGGGTCGGTAAGCATGAGCAGCATGTCGTCAGCAAAGGCTGCTACTCTATGCTGATCCCCTCCAAATGGAATCCCCTGAATATTCCCTGCCTCCCGGATGGCTTGGAGGAGTGGCTCTAGATAGAGAGCAAATAGTATTGGGGAGAGGGGACAACCTTGTTTTGTCCCTCTCTGTAGAGAAATTGCCCTTGAGGCACTCCCATTCACCATCACCCTAATGGAGGGAGTCTGATAATTTGCCTTGACCATCCTCAAGAAGGCCCCCCCAAACCCCATTTTCCCCATTATTCGAAAAAGAAAGGGCCACTCGACGCGGTCAAAAGCCTTCTCCGCGTCCAAAGCCACCAGGATCGCGGGGGTGAACGTTTTATGAACCTTCTCGATTACATGAGCCACCCGACGAATGTTGTCCGCGGTTTGTCTGCCTTTGACAAACCCGGCTTGATCTGGGTGTACCAGGTCTGGGAGGATGGCATCTAGCCTATTGGCTAATATCTTAGTGAAGATCTTAGCATCCAGATTGATCAATGCAATGGGGCGATATGATGCTAGGTCTTCCGGGTTTTTATTGGGCTTCAAGAGTAAGGTGACTTTTGCCTCCTCCATGGAAGGAGTAATGCGACCCGTGAGGCGAAATGAATTAAACAGCGAAGTGAGGATTGGGGTTAGTTGCACACTGAACATTTTATAAAAAATGGCTGTGTAACCATCTGGCCCAGGGGCCTTACCCGGTGGAAGGGCCCCTATCACTCCCCGCACTTCGTCTTCTTCAATTTCCCGATCCAGGGCTTCGCGAACCGCGCTACTTATTTCCCTCAGGTGGACATTCCGGAGGAAGTCCTCTTGTTTCTCACCCGGGGGATGTTGGGTAGCGTAGAGCGACTCGTAAAACTTAGCAAATGCTTCTTGGACCTCCCCTTGATCCGAGACCCGCTCCCCCCCTGGGAGCCTCAATGCCGTAATCGTGTTCCTCGCCCTTTTGCCTCTCAATAGTCGCGCCAATAGAGTGCCCGATTTATTGGCCTTTGCATAATATTGTTGGCGCACTGACAGCATTGCCCCTTCCGATTTCTTGGTGCGCAACAGTTCCAACTGCCCCACCGCCTTCCTATAGGCCCGCATTGCCCTGCGAGAGGGGGTGTCCCCTGCCGCCTTCCTCGCCACCTCCACTTCAGCTTCCAACTGTGATTCAAGTTTCTGCATTTGTTTCACCCGATGGGCCGATATGGCTATAAGTTCCCCCCTAAGGGTGGCCTTGAAGGCATCCGACCGCATATCTTCCCCAGTGTCCCCCTTCTTGTTCGTGTCGAAGAAGAGCCTAATCTTCTCTTCAATATCCTCCCTGAGCACCGGGTCCCTCATGATGTATGCTGGAAGTTTCCAGCCCCAAATCCCTTTCCTTTTCTGGCCCACCCCCATCACTACAGAAACTATTTTATGGTCTGCAATCCCTAACGGTCCCGTACTGACCTCCCGGATTGCTCCTACTAATGCGGCAGAGACCCAGATGTAATCAATTCTAGATTGCGACCCATGGACTCCCGACAAAAAGGTATGGCCCTCCTCATCACCTCTAACCTCCCTCCAAGTGTCGCGCAGCCCTAGCCTGCCGACCCTTTCCTTCAAATCTTTGGACATTACCGCTCCTCCGCCCTCCCCGCTGCCACCTGTCCTATCCTTCCCCTTGTCCCAGGCAATGTTAAGGTCCCCAAGAAGAACAATATGGCCCCAAGAGAACCCCTCCAAAAGTTCCACTATCCGCCGTAAAAAGGGGTCCTGGCCCGTGTTGGGGGCGTACACCACTGCTATTGTCAGAGGAACCCCTTGACACCTTCCTTTTACTATAATATACCTCCCGTCCTTGTCCCTTAGAGTTCCCTCGAGTTTGAAGTCTACTGTGTTCCTAATTGCCAGGGCTACCCCCCTTGCTTTGCAGTGACTCGAGGCATGCCATATTTGATCGAAACCCCGCAGCTTCACCCTGCCCTGATCCCTATGAAGTAGGTGTGTTTCCTGGAGCCCCATAATATCCGGTCGTTCTTTTTGTGTGAAGTGCTCCAACTTTTTCCTTTTGAGGGGGGTGTTTAACCCCGGAACATTATGCGTTACCCACTTAAGTGAGCCTTTAGCCGTGAGGGACCGCTTGCAACAGGGAAGGTCATGTCCCCCTCATAAGGTATCATTTGCTTGTTGCCGCCCCCCCAAACCCCTTGAAAAACTGCCCCACCCACCCCCCTTCTCCCCTGAAGGATAAGACCTTCCCGCCCTCTCCTCCCCCCAAACTCAGGCATCTCCGCCCTTCCGCTTCCAACATGGTTGCGCCCCCCGTGACCCATACTCTAAGACATCTTACTGAAGCCCACCACCCCTCTTATCAGATCTCGGGTCAAGGTTGCACAGCGGGAGCACCGCCAGTATCACCGGGAGTTCCCTCCCTCGACCTCGCTCCCCCCCTAGGGCCCCTCCTCCTCCTTCCCCGGACCGTCGTCCAGTTCCAGGGTCGCATTCCACTGCAACCGCTCGTGCTCGGTGGTCCCCCACCCGGGGGAGAATCATCCAACTCGATATGAAGCAATGCAGCCCCCTCCTGGGGAGATGTAATTCGTCTCTGGGACCCCTCCCAATCAAAAAGCAAGCCAAAGGGGAATGTCCACCTGTAGCGAATCGATCTCTCGTTGAGGACCTTTATCACGGGGCCCATCAGACGCCTCTTTGTAAGGGTACTACTAGCCAGGTCCTGGAAGAGGGCAATCTTCTGACCCTCAAACATTATTGGCTCTCGTAACCTTGCTTCCCTGAGGACTGCCTCCTTCTGGGCGTAAAGGGCAAAGGCGGCTAAGACATCCCTTGGTTTCGCCGTCTGCCCAGTGATTAGTCGCCCGGTTCTGTGCACTCGGTCTAACTCCACCGTTTCGGGGTCACCCTCGCCCAGTATGTCGGCGAAAATTCCCTGAAGCACCGCCTTCAGCGATTTATCTGAGGCCGATTCCGGCAGCAATTTGACTCGAATGTTGACCCTACGAGACCTATTTTCCAGGTCCTCAACTTGAAGTTCAAGATTCCTGGTGGCGACATCCTGCCTTTCTATGGCTTCGCTATTTGCCGCGTTCTCTCTGTCCGCCTCTTGGAGGCCTTTTTCCAAGATGTCGGTCCTCTCTCCTAGTTGACGCATCTCCTGCTTCAGCTCTCCCACAGCTTCACTCAGGTCAGTGCGTAACAGTTGAAATTGCTCCTGAAAAGTTTTGGACAGGTTGGCCTGTAGGGAGTGTAGCTCTCCGAGGAACTCCTTCTTGGGCATATTTGCCAGGTCTTCCGTCTGCCCCTGAGCAATATCCCTGCTTGCTACTCCCCCCGGGAGTTCCGACCCCTCCTTCAAATTTGGTGCCGACCACATGGTGCGTAATGTTGTGGATGGTTCCCCTGAGGGCTGAGCTTGCCTTCCCCTTTTGCCCTTGGGCCTTGTAGTCATGCCGAGATACCTCCTGGTGAACAGCACAAAACGTCTCTTAGCCCTCACGCAGGCCCACAGCCGAAATCCCACTCCGGCTCCGGGGCCCCTTTCGCATCCACACCTCAACCTCCGGTTGCAGGGGGTCCACTTCCCCGGTGTCACAGGGGCTTCACTCCACCACTACTGGCCTTCCCCCTGCACCGGCTATCAGCAAATTGTAGGCCCTTCTCCCAGGGTGGAGGTCTCCAAGTCCTTCCTCCACCCCTAGAGTCGATGGGGGAAAGGTTCCCCGCACTCCGGTAGCTCCAGCCGGGCCTTCTCTCCCTCCAATTCGTTCAGCAGGGCTCGCCGCTACCGGGCTCCTCCCCTAATTTCACCCGGCGGCCCGTTGCGGCCTCCGCGCTGCTGGCAACTCTCTCCTCAGCCAGCCCTGCTCGGAGTGCCCCCCCCTCTCCGCTCACGCCCCCGGACTCACTGTTTTGGGGCTCCGCTGGCCGCCGGGGTCGACCTTCCCGGAGCGTCCTCCCGCTCCGCGGCGCTCTCCTCCGCGCTGGTGGGCCGGGGCGAGGAGCGAGCAGAGCCCCCCCGCAGGCCACCGCACGTCTCCGCGGGCTGCTTCCTGGGGGCGCCTTCTCAGATGGGGGCCTCCAATCAATCCGCGCCCCGCGGCGCCGCCCCCCTCTGGCTCCCGCCGCAACACGCTGCAGGCCCGCAGGCCGCGTCGGCCGTGCCAGCCGCCCCTCCTCCTGTACTCGGGGCCGCGCTGCAGCACTCCCCTTCACGCCGCAGCTGCTCCGCTCCTCTGCCGCCGGCGCTCTTCTTGGACCTCCGGAGAGTCGCGAGGGCTCGGGCAGCGCCCGCAGCGAAGCGCTAGCGGGGTGGTGGGCGCCTACCCTATTTTCGGGTCCGAGGAGCGCCGTCGGCACAACTACTCAGTGCCGGCGGCCATCTTGGAATCCCCAGCTGGACATTTCTAATAAATATCCCATTCGGTCCGATTACAGTGAACAAGGGAAGCAGGGGTGTCCCCCGTGACCTAAACAATAAATGTTTTTTAAACAATTTAAAAAAAAAAAAAAAGGAACCTGCAGCGCCGGTTCCCATGCACGTAAGTGAAGGGAACAAATGTCACAGAGGGATGCCGACAAGGGATTCAGGGGGCAGGGGGGATGGTGTGGGTTACCAGAAATGTCCAGAGAAAACCAAAAGTAATTCTTCTCCCTCAGACATTTCTGAATCGGTTAAATCATGGACAACCATGAGGAATAGCATAATCCTTGGTAAATAACATTAACCTATCTTGAAAACTAGCAATATTCACATATAACAGATACAATTGTAATTCAATCCCTCTTTCTTCTTTCACCCCTCTCTGCCTATGCAATACACAAGAGCACTGAATGAGCACTGGATACAATATTGTGGTAGTCAACAGTATCTTTATAAGGACATATATAAACAAACCCCTATGTACACGATACCAACTATGAATATGTTATTGTGAAATCAATAAATAAAATGAACAGACAATACTTTTGAATATGTGGGACAATAGTATATAGTTGATCACTGATAAGAATGTCAAAGATTTTTTGATTTTGATATCACAACTTTGAATGAGACTTGCAAAGGTTTTCATATTTTGATTTCAAAATAATAATTTTTGATGGCAACTGTATAGGTTCTATGCCTTGAATTGGGTGAAACCCAAGTAGGTGCACCACTAGGACAATGTTGCCACTTTGAAGGTACTTTTGAAATAGGTATATATGTTACATTTATGAGGGTACATGCATATGTGATGTACGTACAATAATAATAAATACACAAGGTATAAGGACACTTTTGAAGTAGTGATTCATCCAAAACAAAGACTGAGCGCTTATTACCTAATCATCTAGGCCTAACTGTTTATTTCAAGGGAACTGTCTAGTGAATTACAGTCCAAACTAGGTACTTGCAGCTTGTCTACCGGCTGTTCCTAATAGGAAGAAAGTCATTTTAATAATACAACAAGGAGTAGGTGCTGGGCTTAATATTTACTCCCTTCTCTTTATTTATAGACCAGAGCCTTGGTTTACTCTCCTGCCAAAGTCTGTGGGTGTTGCTTAAATATGCAAAGCTCATATTTCTCACTGTTCAGTGTTAATCTTCCCACCCTGGGTCCCAGATCCCCTTCGTGTAATTATTCTGCCTCTTCGATGTCTCATACGACTTGCCTCCAATCTTCTGCCCTCTCTGGGTCTCCCCAACCTTGGGACAACCACTGTGGTACCTTTAGTGTATGGGCCGACCCCCCTCTGGTTGCTTGTGGGTTTCCCAGGGGCTTCTGCGGCTCCCTGGGCTTTCCCGGTGTCTTCGATGACCTTCTGCGTGCTTCTTCTGCTGTTCGACATCCGTCTCGATGCAATGTCGCGGCACCGACAAGCAGCTTCCCTTCACTCCGGTCTGCTTTCCATGCTGCGAGCACGGTTCTCTCTGGGATGCAATGTTCTTCTACCCCTGGCCGGGCTCTGTGTATCTGAAGCCTTTCATGGTCCGCATCGGACCAAGAACGAAGACGCCATCCTGCAGTTCCGTCTCTGCCTTTGAATGACAGAGGGCCAATCGGGTTCATGCAGAGGCTAGAGTGAGTACTGACGTTCGTGTTGGTAATCATCATTACTCGCAGCCTCTTTCTCATGCCAGTAGTTATTACCTGGGATGTATTACAACAATCCATGGCCATGCGGGTTTCAGGTAATGTGGAGAAGGATGGGTTTTTAGGGATGGTGGAGGGGGGAAAGGCATATTGTGTTGGCCCAGGCTGGTCACTACTCTCAATGGGGTCCTCCCTCCCCATGAGATCCTCCTGCTGAGCACCAACCCCAGGGAGACTACCAGGTAGCAGTCTCGCCTCACTGGCCTCCTGGAAAGAGGTTCCCCTACCTAAAGCAGTGAAGACACCTTGATTCGTCACACCTATAGTTTTCTGGAAATGTGACTAAAAAAGGTCCTGACCTTCGCCACCAGTGGACATTGTTTCAAAGATTTGAAAATATGCAATCAGTCAATTTTTTATTTTTTATTGTAACATAGTTTATACAAACTTGAATTACTCATTTCAGTTAAATAATTAATTAAACCTAATCTCAATCATTCCAATTTTCATTACTTAACATATGTCAACTCCATTCTGTATCTCAATAGTTAGAACATCAAAGAAGGTCAATTAAACCAAAAACAACTGATTCTTAGTGAGATTCAAAAGAAGAAGAATCCAAGTAGGAAAAGTACCAAAATGCAATCTAAAAAGGACAAATAATATCTTTGTTGTCAGATATCAGGAGGTTCTTTCTACTGAGGTGACGACTTCACCTTTCAGAATCTTATCTAGAAAGTCTACTACTGCACATGTTAGTAAGACATGATTGCTCGAAAGCATCATATACCAACAATCGTCCATGTTGCCGTTTAGTAGAGCATATTTTCCTAAATAAACAGATCTTGTAGTAGTTAGTTTCGAGCATTCAATAATCAGATGTTTTAAGGACTCGACCTCAATCACTTTTATAATGAAACACAAAAAAGGCACATGGCACAAACATCCATCTATTGCAACTTACCTCATCTTTTTTCTTCATTATCACTGCAAATACTTTGGTTTGATTGTCCGTTTCCTGGGAAAGGCGATAATGACCAAACAAGATTGCATCAGTTCTGAAAGGTTAAAAGGAAGCAATTCAAATAGAAGTCTGAAAGTAACACTGGGTTGGTATCAAGATACAAGATACCTTAGTTGAACAAAGGACATCCAGGTTAAGTGAAAGCACAGAAACATTTCCTTCATTTACTCTATAAAACACAATTCCACAGTTGGTTGTGCAAAACCTTTGCCTATTCCCCATGTAATAGAATGAAAAGAGAAACAGCGGTCAGAAAGAGATGTTGAACACACAGAGAGCAGTTGTGCAGATGATTTCTGAGAGCTATGTGTGTGAACTTGTGCTGCTATGCACAGCAACCAAACCGACTCCTGGAAACTACAATGAGGTGAGTTCAAATTACCTGAAAGGAAATGAAGTGTATTTTGGTGCCAAAATATCTGCATCCAATTTGGAAATAATTAACTCCAGCTCCCACGTTTTAGCCATAGTTTTGGCTTACAATGGAAAAATACATCTATGTATGCCAACATGTATTCCTAAAGGAACAAATGGATTTAGAAAAAAATATGCAAATGAAACAAATCGTTTCATGAGAAAAAGAATATTTATTAGGAAAACGAATCAATTTCTGAAAAAAAGCAGTTATTTCAAAACCTACATCACATTGTGAAGAATCCTACAGATCCCTCCCTAAACCCCTGCCTAAAGTATCCTCCCAGGTGGCCAGGGAAAGGCAGACGCTGCCTGATCCTGACCTTGGGGTGGTGTACCGCGGCAGCATCACCTGGGAGGAGACAAGGCCCAGGATGGTGAGGAGATCCTGTGGGATAAGACGCAGTATGTGTCCTTTGAGAGGGAACACCTTTCAAGATTGCCAAAGTAAGTAATGGCTAATTGACATCATGATGTATCTGAACTACACACAAAATCTGTGGCTCTGGGCACAAATACCTGGGCGCACCTGTGTGGACGCCCTGTGTGAACGGGCTGTTGTGTGGCTGACCTCCTGAGAGAATTATTACGGAATTGCTACGGTGCATGAATTGAGGAAAATTTTCGAAGCTCCATTGAACCTGCCCACACTTCCCACAATCATTTTTCAACACCAATGCTTGCGCCATTGAGAGTGTGCCTGTGTGGAAGCCCTGTGTGAAAGGGATGTTCTGTGGCTGTTCAGTGCTGGGGAGGGCAGGTGAGCAATTTTGCTACTATACCAATATACCATATATTCACATACATATTTCATATTGTTTTCTAACTAGATCCTCTTCCACCCATTTTGTCAACAAAGGCTCTTTCAATTAATAGAGATATTAGTTCACTTTCTCATGCATGCGGAAAACATCTTGTGCCGTCCTTTACACGTTGAAAACCAACATGCCTTCTAACTTAAAAAAGCTCCAATTAATAGAGCGGCTGAAACGCACACCGTGTAAAGAGAGACAACCCTTGCACTCCCATAAGGACTCAACATCTATATCGAAGAATAGGGCTTACTCGGCATCTGTCGATATACGCTCCTTTTACTCGAACAGTCCCAACAAAAATGATATGAATACTGAAATCAAAAATGCGGACACTAACAAAACTATACTAGAGTGCGAGGGATCTTACAATACCAATCATACTAGTACCGATGTGAGTGATCGCACAATGACACGTTTAATAGCCTCACTGGCTAACGAGTGAACACTATGGAACTCCTACATATGAACCAGTTAAACCGGCAAATGATATTGTGTTACCCATTTCAAAGCCGTGGCTGTCTAACGCAAATTACCTACTCAATTTTTATACACCTGTGTGAGATTGCACGAACCAGAACGCTTTAAATCATTATGAATCATTAGCGGCAGAACCAGTTTCATACCCTGAGTTGCAACATCATTTACCCAGTATCACTCATTTAATAACTGAATTTAGTGACTTACCAATTGTTCAACCAACACAACGACATGACATGACTCATTTTACACCGCCGACAAACTCGGAATTAACGAGCAAGAATTAGCCCATCATCTTACACTGTCGCAATCACCAATCATGTTTGCGACGG
This sequence comes from Ambystoma mexicanum, assembly GCF_040938575.1. NCBI lineage: Eukaryota > Metazoa > Chordata > Amphibia > Caudata > Ambystomatidae > Ambystoma > Ambystoma mexicanum. The sequence continues at coordinate 578,399,235 of NC_090927.1, read as the reverse complement.
CAGCTCCTAATTCATCACCCCTTTCAATTACATTTTCAGAGCGTTCACTTCAAAGAGAAGCTGTCACCAATAGATCTCAGTTGAGCTCTACATCAAAGAATCCATTGCTTCAGACTACTTTAACGTCTATGAATTTAGCGTTAACGGCAAAGATCAAACTTTATGAGTCTGTCGATACAAGGCAAAACATGCCTTCAGAGCTTTTAAATAACATTTTAGTACAACAACTAGAAACTAATCGAATCTCATCTAAATCAGAGACTTCTGATGGTCACCAACTCCAGAAACCAATGAACACTTACTCAGATTGTTCAATCAAACTTCATACGAATTTGGCGACCCAGACTAATGTACCTTCTCGAACGACAACAGCTGAAGGCATAATAGAGATTAAAGACAGTAAATCTCCTATAAATTAACCTCTATTACTTGTCGAAACCACAGCGGCAAACACAACTGACCTTGAGACGACAAAAGCACAAGATGTAATCTGCTTGGACCCAAGAGTGGATTTTGACATATTTTCTAAGCCGACATGTGGCTCTCACCAAGAAGGCGAAATTTCCAGTGCAACTGAAAAAAACTAAAAACTAAACCCAAACCTGTGCTGTGCATGATTTTACTTGCCTGTAACTATCGAATGTGACCCACCCAGCCCTGCGTTGTACCTGAATTTTACTGGCCTGTAACTACCTAATGTGATCCACTCAGCCCTGCGCTGTGCCTGAATTTTTCTTACCTATAACCACCTCATGAAACCCACCCAGCCATGTGCTATGCATGATTTTACATGCCTGTAAATACCTAATGTGATCCACCCAGCCCTGCGCTGTACCTGAATTTTACTTGCCAGTAATCTTGCACAACCCTGTGCCTGCAACTACCTAATGTGACCCACCCAGCCCTGCGCGGTGCATGAATTTACTTGCCTGTAACTACCTAATGTGACCCAGCCAGCCCTGCGCTGTACCTGAGTTTTACCTGCCTGTAACTACCTAATGGTGACCCACCCAGCCCTGTGCTGTGCCTGAATTTTACTTGCCTGTAACTACCTAATGTGACCCACCCAGTCCTGCTCTGTACCTGAATTTGACCTACCTCTAATGACCAAATGTGACCATACGCTTTCTGTAACTAGCGCTTAGATCCCTCTGGGTTTTGTGCGCTGAAATAAATGTAAAAATACATTTAAAAAAATAATTCTAATCAGGTCTGACTTTCATGAGCAAAAGCAATTAGAGCAAGTGTTTAATTTCTTTCAGTGAAGGCAATCTTTGTGCTGAAGGATATGTTAAATATATGGCCCTCTGTGAGGGATGCATTTGTCAGACCATAACCTCCAGAGCTAAATCCCTGAAAGTCCAAGCTTACAGAGCACCCTGCAATGACACTAGTGATGGAGACACTCCTATCTGGAAGCGGACAAAAGGCACATTAATGTTTGATGGTCGTCAGATGTTATGTTAGGTCTTGTTTTTTTATTAAGCACATATCCCCAACAAGTGGCCTCCTAGCACTGAGGAGTTAATAATTGCTGTAGAATTGTGAAGGCTGTGACAAAAGAGAATATCCTTTAAAATAAGCATAAAAGAGGGTGTGGCCAGCCAGGGGGTGTGGCCAGCCGTGGACGCCATCGGAGGCCTCCTCGGTGAGCTCCGAGACTCCTTTCCCTTCCCACGGCCCTAAAACCCGTAATAAGATTTAATCGCCCAAAGAAACAGCTCTTAGGGTGTCGGAGGAGCGTGGGCGCGGACTGTGTAACTCTGGCGAGCAGCGGAGCCCATATGAAGGAGTAACAAGACTAAAAGTGAGGAGCCCAGTGGTCCAAGCCAAAATGGTGGTCGAGACGGCGAGACTATCCGCGACATCTGCAAGTGCATTCACCGCCCTCAGATAAAGACACGTGCGAAAGAAGAGATCAGCCGGGCGGATCCCTAAACGTATGGGGGACACCCGGTCCTGAGCTGCAGACCGTGAACGAAGAACTGTGGCCCTGAACCTGGAGCAGAAGCGCTGCGATGAAAGATCCCCCCCCCAATCCCGCAAGCCCCGCGGACCGTCTCCCTTCTGTCGGGTCCAGAGGAGGATCCCGACAAGAAAGCGGGTAAGGAGATGGAGGGCGGCAGGGACTAGCACGGGAGAAAGTAATAGCCGCGCTGCCCAGGACACACCGAGAGGCCACACGCAATCCTGGCACAGATTTCAAATGCCTCATGAGACGCTGTGCAGGCAACGAGGGGTGCGGACACCAGCACAACGCACAGCAGCCAGAGCGGCCCTGCACCCCAGCGGGGACCCAAGGCACTAGTTGCTGCCTGATGAATGCAGTGGCGTCTGGGCGGCCGCTCAGCCTGGGGCAGGCATCTATCACCCATTAACGTGCCTCCGAGGGGGAAAAAGAAAGTAGAATCTTGGCGACACACCCGATTAATACACAGAGACTGGCATGAGCACGCGCCAGAGGAGGGCTGCCGGAACCGAACTCGAGCTGCCTCAAGATACCTGAAGGGCATCGCCCCGAGTCTTCTGGAGCGTACCAGCAGGCAACATCTGTGAAAGGAATGGGAAGCAAAAATCAGTAATATCTGGGCAACCACCCGGATTCCAGTGAATCGCGGCCTCTTGGTAATTGGATTTGTGGGAAAAGTGGCAACTGTCTGAAGCAGAAGAGAGCCAGGTGGAAAATTCTTAAGTAGCCATACCTGGGTAGGAACGTGTAGCAGGGGCTGCAACAGGGCGAAGGGAGTACACCGCTCCACTGCACAGCACCAGGGGGCAAATAATCCAGAAGTTAGACAGTGGCAAAAGGCCCTCAAAAGGGGGCGGAGAGAAGGAGCTGGGTGGGCCCACGGGGATTGCACCATAAAGGTGATGAATGAACCCTGAAACACAGCGGGCATGTTAACAACATCGATAAGGAGCCATACATAACTCTGGAAAAGGACTGCCCTTGATGGGGGACAGGGGTGAAGACCGGCCAGGGGGAAATATCGGCAACAACATAAGACACGGCTGGGCAGATCTTAACTGGGACTGAAATCAAGAACACTGCTCTACATCAAACACTAAACAATATGTCCAAGCAGACAACGAAATCAAAAGGGTCAGGGCTCCGGAGACATCAATGCCCTGATGCAGACCGCAGAAAATCAGAAACGTAATCCACTGCAGGCAATGGGCCAGATACACACTCTGCCACCACCCGGAGGGGTCAGTAGACTGAGGACCCACCTATCCGAAAATCAGACTTGCTGGCAATGTTACAAGAGCTTAAAAAAGACATTGAAGACAGTGCAGCTGACCTGGCCAAATCTATCCCTGACCTTAACAAAGGGGTCCTGGCGGTAGAAAAGAGGATCTACGAGGTTGAAACAGTGGTAACGGAACAAGGCCATGAACATGAAATATTAGCTAATAGAGTGCATGAGCTTGAACTTGACCAGCAAATGGAGCGCGTCCAGAGTAAACAGGAGGATGCAGAAAACAGGTCCAGGCGAAATAACATCCGGATCCGTGGAATCCCGAAGTCGGTAATGGACTCTGATCTACAACAATATGCGACAGACCTGTTGCAACAAATCCTGGGCACGGGAGAGAATGGGGAAATCATATTGGAACGGACGCACAGGGTCTACTCCGCATATCAACTTAATAAAAACCTAACTCCTGATGTACTAACCCAGATACATCTGTTCCAACTGAAGGAAGACATCATGCGGGCTGCTCGGAAGAAGGAACCTCTAAGTTTCCGATCTACACCAATTCAGCCATTTCAAGACCTGGCCCAAACAACGCTCATTAGGAGAAAACGGCTGAGGGTTGTCACAGACTGGCTGAGATCCAGGGATGTGCGGTACCAATGGGGATATCCGACATGCCTTCGTTTTGAATGGAAAGGCCCGAGGTTCACTGTCACAAAGGAGGAAGACATGGACAAACTTATGCGGGAGGAAGAAGGAGACGACAACACCGACAAGGAGGGAGCCTTACCCTCGGGGACGCAATAAAGAATCCAAACCCACAGACCCCACTTGAACAACTGCCCGGAAGGCTGGGAAAAGCTCATTAGAAACAGAGGGTCGAAAGTGATGGGGGAGAGGTCCAACTCTTGGGCGCAGCTTCCTGCAATGTTGGGCGTATAAGAATTGATTCTAACAGCTTTTGGAAAGGAAAAAGGGGTGTGCGGGGGAGGGTCGGATCCCAATTTTCCCGGGTGAATAATGGACCCGGTGAATCACTGTGGTAACAGCACAGTGAGAGTTCCATGCGAAAGTTCAAGTTTGGGAGTTGGGGGTGGGGGGAGGGAGTTATGTTTTCTGGGGTGAAGCTATACACGGCACAAGTACAATACCTAAAATAGTGACGGGTTCGAGTGCGTTAAGTGGGGCAAGATGCCAAGGTACAATAATAGCCGATTTAACATTTGTTTCATTAAATGTCCAGGGGCTTAACTCCCCAATCAAACGGAAATCCATGATAAATAGATTGAGGGATATGCAAGCTTTGGTGGTATGGATGCAGGAAACACACCTACTCCCAGAGGATGAGCACAGGTTAAGGCACAGGACCTTCCCTGTGCAATATCTAGCCTCCAGTGGGACAAAAAAACGGGGAGAGGGCATCTTGTTGGCAAAGGGTATCAGTTTTGAGAAGCAATTTATGAAGAAGGACCCGGAAGGCCGCTACTTGATATTGGGGGGGAAGTTGATGGGTCAACAGGTCACGCTGATTTCGATTTATGCTCCTAATGAAAAGCAAGACCAATTCTTATTAAGTCTGCTGCCCAAAATTGCACAATGGGGAGTGGGACAGATTTTGATTGGGGGCGACTTTAACGGAGTGATGGACGCTGCAATGGACAAACCCCTCCCAGCCACCCCTGTGACCACGCGTTTAGACAGGCACTAGCTAAATTTATAAGGGAATTACACCTATTAGAAACATGGCAATTCTTTCACCCACAAGAGAGGGTGTATACCCGCTACTCAGCGGTACACAAGGGTCACTCCCGCATTAATATGGTGCTCATCTCGGATACGCTGGTCCCACAAGTCACAGGCCTAGAAATTGGAGTGAGGTGCCTATCGGACCATGCCCCGGTCCTCTTAAAGCTGGAACCAAGTAACCATCGGCAGCAGTCCCACAAACCATGGCGTCTAAACAAGGTGGTACTGAGAGATATAACCATAAGAGCAGGAATAGAGCAGGCCTTACAGAATTATTTTCAAGAAAATGTGACACTGGGAGTCGACTGGTCTACCATTTGGGATGCCAGCAAAGCGGTAGTAAGGGGTGAATTTATCACGCAGACATCGAACTACATTAAGAGCCGTGAGAGGGTGAGGCGGGACATGGAGGCCAAAGTAACAAAGGCTGAGGCGGAATATAAAGATAGAGGATCACAGAAAGCATGGCGAGAATTAAAACGGGTCAGGGCGGTCCTAGAAACTCATTTAGCGGACAAAGCTGCACACTTTTATTATATAAATGGGGGCAAGGCCAACCGATTTCTCGCAGCCAAATTGAGACAACAGAAGCTCCGGAATCGTATAGTCCAACTTCAAAATGGAGACGGGGACTTGGTGAGGGGGGGAGAAAGAATTAGGAGGCCTTACTCTCATACTACACCGATAAGCTGAAAGGGGAAGATCTTGAGAGGGAAACACAGAAATATTGTGCGGCAAATTAACGACTCACACAGGCAAATGCTAGATGCACCCATAACGGAGGAAGTAGGGGAGGCTATAGGTGCATTAAAACGGCACAAATCCCCGGGTCTAGATGGGCTAAGCAATGCATACTACAAAACATTTAGGGCCACCTTAGCGGACCCCTAACAAACCTGTTTAATTTCATTAGGGATACGGGCGAGCCTCTGGAGATATGAGCCCGGCGACTACAGTGCCATTATTGAAACTAGATAGGGACCCACTGGACTGCGCAAGTTATCGCCCTATCTCACTATTAAATGGGGATGCAAAAATCTATTCCTTGGTCCTGGCCCGGAGGTTGGCAGTTGTCCTCCCGGAGATAATCCACCCAGACCAGGTGGGCTTCGTGAAGGGGCGGCACACCTACGATAATATTCGCAGGGCCATAGACACGATAGATTGGGGATGAAGGACGGAGCAGAGGTTCTCGGTAATAGTGCTGGATGCCTCCAGCGCTTTCGATAGCCTGCATTGGGGATTTCTGCAACTAGCCCTGGAAAGATTTGGGTGTGGGCCGATCTTCACCCGCATGGTGCTGGCCAAGTTCGCACAGCCATCCACACGATTAATGATCAATGGGCGGCTCCAGAGAGTATTCCTATCCAGAAGGGCACGAGGCAGGGGTGCCCATTGTTACCTCTGATCTTTGCTATGGCTCTGGAGCCGTTCGCACAGAAGGCCCGTAACGATCTGAGAATTCAGGGGGTGGAAGTAGGCGCCAGGGGACACCAGAAGGTAGCTCTTTATGCAGATGACGCTCTCATGCTCCTGAAGGACACTGCAAACTCACTACCGATGGCCATAGAACTACTAGAGGAATCTGCGAAGGTCTCAGGGTTTCACATCAATTATCCCAAGTCCAAGGCTCTTAACATTACTGAAAGGGCGGAACAAATTATAGAATGGGAGAACCAATACCGTCTGAAATGGGAACATAAGTTGGTAAAATACCTGGGAATACAATTGACCCCCAAGTATGACAGACTATACGGGGCTAATATCCCGGACCTACTGAAAACATTGGCAAGGGACCTAAAATGCTGAGACATGCAGGAGTTGTCAAGACTGGCACGTATAGTAGCGGTTAAAATGATCCTGCTTCCCAAGTTTCTGTATGGGGTAGGCACCCTCCCAATACGCATCCCAGGCCCAACTATCCAAAAATTACAGAAGGAGGTGATTGCCTTTTTCCTGGAGGGGTTAAGGGGGGGGGGAGAAACCAAGAGTTCCAAAAAAAAGTATTATTTAGACCACAAGCCCTGGGGGGGACTGGGGGTTCCAGAAATTCATAGGTATTTATGGGCAGAACAGATGGCACCAATGCTACAACGGCCATCGGGGAAGGTCAAAACCGATGGGCAGCCTTAGAAAGTGAAGCAACCAAGACACCCCTGTAGAACCGAGGCTTCCTTGCCGCACGACACAGAGGCAAATGAAGTACACTACTGAAACAACTAAGGCCATCCTATGGTACTGGGACAAAGCACTGAGGGGTAGGAAGTTAAAAGTGGGGGGGTGGACCTCTCACACCGGTTGCTTATAACCCAGACTTCACCCCAGGGATGCAAGCCGATTTTTGGGTACATTGGAGGGGGGGGGGGTTAGGGAACAAACCTTGGTATTGAAAGACTTTTATGCAGAGGGGGCACCCTTAACATTTGAAGGCTATGAGGCTAAATTCGACATACCGGAGTGTGAGCGATTTCACTATATCCAACTCAGACATTGGGTTTCGAACACAAGGGTCCGGGAGGGGGCAACTAGGGCCCCGATAGGGTTGGAGCTTATGGTACAGGAGGGCCAGCCTGACAAAGGGATATCCAAACTGTATCGACTGATGGGGGTGGTGGACCCGGAAGAGAACCTTTCATACATGCAGAGATGGGAGGCAGATGTGGGGAGACCACTCTCCGGGGAAACCTGGTGCCACATATGGCATAGAGCTGCTAAAAGCTCCAAATGTGCTTCAATCAAGGAGGCGGCATACAAACTTTGTCTGCGATGGTACATGACACCCGTACGCATGCATTCCATTAACCCGGAATATCCTGCGTCCTGCTGGAGAAACTGTGGGCAACCTGTGGATCTAATCCACATGCGGTGGTCCTGCCAAGTGGCAGAGACCTACTGGAAGGAGATCTTGAGTCATATCAAAGAGATAACAGGGGAGCAGCTTCCCTTTGACCCGCTTGTTTTACTGGGAGAGGCAGTCGAAGGATGCTTCGCGAATTCTGGGTCCACAGCTACCCTTATCACTCACATGCTAAGCGTGGCCAGAATCACTTTGGCGCAAGCATGGAAGACTAAGCAAGGACCAGTGGTAGCCATCTGGTGGGTGAGACTGTGGGGTGTAATGGCTATGGAAAAAGTAACGGCGATAGCCCATGGTTTTTATTCAAAATATCTGAACACTTGGTTGCCATTACATGAATTTACAGATGACAAGGAACAGATGTATTTCAAACCTAGGCTTCTCCGTACAATTTCTGTTATTTGATAATGCGAACTCTGAGCAGGAAGAGCGACTCAACCTGTTGAACACTCAAAAACTCGAAAAGTGCAATTCTTCACCCAAATGTTGGAGGGGTTATGTTTGGGGGGGAGGTGGGGATGGGGCTGGGGGGGAGGGGGAGGAAGTTCAACAATTATTACTTACGAACAAAAGGAACTAAACACTTGGAATGGGGGAAAAAAAAGGGAAGACATGGGCGAAGCTATTGTGTATTATATTCTTATGCGCACATGTCTATAATATATGCTCTTGAAAATTAAATAAAGTTGTTAAATAAAAATTGGCATAAAAGAGATGAGTTTTAAATATTGTTTAAATGCACAGAAATGTTACATTTTTCGTCAAAGATAGAGGCAAAGTATTCCAAATATCCAAGAGGGCCAAATAACAAAAGGTCCTGCCACCCTAGGTTAAGATTTGCACATCTCAGCGTTACAGCAAGTAGATGATTAGCTAAACTGATTTGTTGAGGGTGGGGCAGCGTATTATGCAACCAATTTCTGAAGAAAAGTGGGTCCTTGTTGACAAAAATAATTACGCCCCTCTCACCCCTCCCCCCGCCCCCCCCCCGAGTGCCTTGAGCCTTCTATTTAAATCTGGATACAACCAGAAGGCAATGACGGTCCCTTAGGACAGGCATAATATGTTCTCTATCTCTTAAACCGGTATGATAGCACAGCAAGTTGAGTGTTCGCTCCTGATATCTGTGTGCAGCCTGCTGGGGCAGGCCAAATCCTGGCAAAGTAACTCAGAGTTTCATCCTTCCGAGGTCGATAAATTGATTACCAATCTGTTTGATAATGTCATCTGTTATTTCAGCGCTACGAGACCCATGGGTGTGTAGCGCTATATAAATAATAAATATTATTATGTTAAATACTTGTCTTGCTGTAGCATTTTGTAAACTTGCAGTCTTTTTAACATATAAGCTGGCAGGCCCAAACGAACAATTAGCATGGTCTAACCTAGACAGGACCAAGGCCAGAACTGGCATTCTAGTTGGGTTCAGGAATAGAAAGATAGGCTTTAGTATAAAAAGGTTAAAAAAAACATGAAAAGGCCACAAATCAGAGTGCCATAGATCTAGATTAGCTTTAACAACCAGAATATCAGTATTGGAAGGATCCAATTTCAATAGGTTGAGAGCCAGGCTTCGATGGATAGCCATCAGAAAAGCTTCAAAAGTATAGACAGTTTTGCAAATATTCTGGCTGACCACTTGCTCAGTCACATGTCCTTTTCCATACATTCCAGACCAATCCATTTACCTAGATCAATTTATTCCAGGTAGGTCTATTGCCCCCGACGTAAGGCAACTCCTTTGTGTTCTTTCACAGCTTTACTTATAGACTCAGGAAGTTGTCCATTGTTTGCAGTTGGGAAAACGTTTTTGATTCTGGGTAGTGGCAGTCTCATTTGGGAGTTCTAGAGAAGATGGACTTTTTCCTTTAGGCAGTTAAAATGTTTTATATGGAGCCTAGAGCAAGAGTATGTGTAGTGGACCACCAGGGCATTTGTCTTTTGGTCATGGGACCTGGCAAGGATGTCCTCTCCCCTCTTATTTGCTCTTTCCTTGGAGTTCCATAGTTCAAGTGATGCATGCTTATCGCAGGCTCAAACAGGAAGGAAATCGGGCAGTAATCTCATATGAGGACTATATCCCCTGATATATTTAAGACTCCTGTGCACAATCTGTTGCCCATCACTCGTGAGATAGCTAGATTTTGTGAATAGTCCACTCTTCAGATAAATTGGTCAAAGGCGTATGCTTCTTCACTTACAGATTCCACTCAAGGGTCTGCAGGAGTAGAGCCCATCTTTTTTTTTATTTTCTTTTTTTATTCAGCTGTACTACAGCTTTTTTATTTTTTCTTAACTTTATTTCCATTTTCGACAATAAAGAAAATATTACATATGTAGAAACAGCAGATGGATCAGGAATATACTGCCAAATACATTTCATTAAAAGCTTCGACCAAAGAAACAATCACATATCCGTCAAAGCCTATGCACATGTAACAACCCAACATACACATCCACAAAAAACAACATAGAACAAAACACAAACACACACCCCCACGATATAATTCGAGACTAGATACAACCTCCACAGGCCCCATTAACCCAAGCAGCCTTCACCCATAAAGATCATTGAAGTTCCCCCATTGTTCATCATAGCATATTTCTTCGTGCAATCTACAGAACATAGTCTTTTCGTAGGCAGAAATAACTTGTACATCAAAAATCCAGTCCTGTACCAAAGGTTTCTTCCTCGTCTTCCAGACTTTCAATATCTGATTAAATCGCGTTACCTATTTAGACTAGTTGACAATGGCGATTACGAGATGGGCTGTTTTGCCACTTTCGGTCTCCTTTCGAATACATTGCATTTTTTCCAGCTTAACCCCTTCTTCGAATGGGGCAACCATCTTTTATTAAGAAACTTCGCTCTCCCGGTTCATCTGATTTGACATCCAGCTTCTCCTAGGATCAGTTTGGATTGTTGCACATTAGGGCTTGAAGGGAGATTATTTTGCCCACATGTCTCCAAGGAACGCAAGTCTGCCTGCCCCTAGTCGCTCCATTCCCTCTTTCTCTGAGGCAAAGATGTTGAGGATTGTCTGTTTCATCCAGTGCAGTATATGGTACTCGCACGGAAGAAGCAGTTTTGTAAAAGGCATACAGCTTTTTATTATACTCCTGAGATCCTGCTGTGGAACACCAAGTGTTTGGCCCCCTCCTGTTATCCATCACTGAATAGGCTGTGATAAGCGTTGGGCATTAGATACATTGCAGATATGGACCCGGAGGGACCATTTGTATTGCGAGAGGCATTTAAGGATAAGGAGGTAGCTGGTTAAATTGCAATTCTCCAATGCTTTTGCATTCCCAAAGCATTCCGGGCATGTTGGCCTAGTTTCCGTCTGGAACCTCTGGATTCCCTGCTGCTGAGGTACATTCTGAATGCAGAGGGTTGTAAACATATTGCGTCTACCCAGTGCTCCAGATAAGATTTGGAAGTGGGAGCATTTTACTCCGTAGTTTTTAAAGTTGGGAGTAAAATTATTTTTTTAGGGAGTAAAAATGTAATTCCAATTCCCAATGGGATTATTTTATACGTGAGTAATATGATTTAATTCTATAACTGAAATGTTTTTGTAATAATTATTTATTTGTACCTAGTTATTTATGCACATAAAAAGATACACGTTTACTTCTTCCCATCAGGCAGTATTAATAGTAGTTTCTTCCTGTATTGCTACGTGCACTACGGGTCCAAACATAGCTAGGGAGGTGTGTGGGTGAAAGCAGGGGCACCATTTTCCATGTGTCTGATTCCTACTTTTTGTTGGGAGTATTTGTCTATTTTTAGGGAGTAAAAGTGGCCGATAAACCTTATTCAATGATACATGCCGCTTTTCCACTTCAGGCGTCAATTACTAGCTGTAAGTGGGAGAGAGATCTGGAGAGTATCCAAAGTGATGGACAATTGACTTGCATTTGCATATATTCAAAAGCTGTATCCCTCAACTCCAAACAATGGTGGATTCATGTAAAATTCCTAGATTGGGTGTAATTTACACTGGTCAGGCAGGCAGACTTTGTGCACAGGATCAGTTTGTGCTGCTGTAGATGCAGTTGCAATCAGGGTACTTTTATTCATATGCTTTTCGAATGTCCTGAGGTCCATTATTTTTTATCAGATGACATCTATATTATTTTTTATCAGATGGCATCTATGAGTTGAACAGCATTTTTGGCTTCTCGCTGCTTTTACCCAGAGTAGGTTGTATGTTAGTGGGCTTCCAGAGGCACCCAAGAAACAGGTCTAGGTTCATAGGCTTAGACCACTGCTGGTGAATCGCTGCATATTGTTAACTTGGAAGGGCGGTGGGTTTCATGGGCTCTCAAAAAGGTTTCCTAACCTAATATGGTGTAACACATGGTACAAGTTACTTACCTGTAACTGTTGTTCTCCCGCATGGGTCTGGCATGGAGTCACATGCACATGAATGTTCCCCATCAGGCCAGAACTACGCAGTAAAAAAGAAACCAGTTTGCTTTAAAAGCTTCAAAACTGCCTTTCTCTCATTAACCAATCACTGGAGACTGGGTCCTACTGCACACATCCAATGACGACAGTCTCCCTAAACCCCACAACTGGCGGCCATCTTCAGATTCGAGGGCACATGAGGTGCCAGTATGAACCCATAAGAGCCACAGTGGGGAAGGAGGGAGGGTTCGCAAGTGAATCCATGCCAGACGCATGTTGGAGAACAACAGTTACAGGTAAGTAACTTGTACCTTCTCCAGTACAGGGCCTGGCATGCATTCACAGGCTCTTAATTTTAAATACGATTATACAGCAGTACAGATACACAACCATGGGAGGTGGCAAGGCTCAACAGAAGTACAACCACTTACCCCTGGAACATGCTCACCTCAAAACAAACAGGTTGCGCAGCACAGCCTTGACTCCTCCATGGAATCCGGGTCGACGCCATAGAACCTTGTGAAGGTGTGTGTAGATCTCCACGTAGCAGCCCTACAAATGTCCAGCAGGGGAACCCCAGAGAGAAGAACAAGTTACTTACCAAACTGATAACGTTCTTTCGATGGGATGTTCCTCCGACGTATTCCACATCTGTTGTGTCCCACAGCTGTGCCCTTTGGAAACTTTTCAGCAGAGGGTGACCTGCGTCGATGGCATCGTGCCGATGTCCCTCGAGGGCCTCTGTCGAGGGTCGACATCACCCGATGTTATATATAGGACGCACGGTGCCCGTTGACTCAGTTTAGTTTTTTCCCCTCAGAACGTGACACACCAGTCTCCTGCCAGTATAACAGCCTATAGCCTTGCGGAAAGGAAGCTGCAATCACAGAGGAAATTCTCCAGAGGTGCAGGCTGGGAGGGCGATGTGGAATACGTCGGTGGAACATCCCATCGAAAGAACGTTACCAGTTAGGTAAGTAACTTGTTCTTCGAAGGGATTGTGTCCGCCGACGTATTCCACATCTATGACAGATTCTCAAAGCAGTACCACACTTATGGAGGAGGGAAAGAATTTAGAATGTAAACTTTAGAGTGCCCAATCAAATGGCTGAATAGAGGACTGCCTTACCAAAGGCCAAATCCTGCCCATGGATGGAGTCCAGGGAATAGTGCTTAACAAAAGTATGGACAGAGGCCCATGTGGCTGCTTCACAAACATTGCGAATAGGAACACCCCTTTGTAGAGCAGTGGAGGCAGCCACACCCCTAGTAGAGTGAGCCCGTAAGCCTACCGGAGGGTCCTTCCCCGCCAAACGGTAGCATTCAGAGATAGTCAAAACAATCCAGCTGGACAAGGTCTGTTTGGAAACAGCCTGACCCAAGCGGTGTCCAGAATAACCTACAAAGAGCTGATCGTCCACTCTGACCCGGGACATCCCTGAAAGATAAAAGCTCAAAGCTCTCCTCGGATCCAACCTATGGAGCCTCTCCTCTTCCTTACGAGGATGCGCAGGAGGATAAAAATCCGGAAGAACCACGTTCTGGCTCAAATGAAATTCAGACACAACCTTCGGAAGAAAAGAAGGTCACACCCGCAGGACAACCCTGTCCTTATGGAAAACAGTGAAGGGTGGCTTGGCAGAAAGTGCCTGCAATTCAATCACTCTGCGTGTGTAAGTAACCGCAACTAAAAACAGTTTAAAAGACAACAGTCTCAGCGGACAAGAGTGTAAGGGCTCAAACGAAGCACCCATCAGGAACTTTAAAACCAAATTAAAATCCCAACCCGGCACCTGGAAAGGGGACGGTGGAAACAGACAGTCCTTTCAGAAACTGTGAAATCAAAGGAATCTTAAAGTAAGAACACTCTTCAGACAAGCGCTTGCATATAGACAGCGCCGTCAGGTAACCTTTAATGGTACCTACATGAAGGCCCCTGTGGGCCAAAGAAAGTAAGAAAGACAAAACCATAGGAATGGAACACAGAAAAGGATCCACATTTTGTCCTCTACACCAGTCACAGAACTTACGCCAACGGTACAGGGATTTTATTGCTGGCCGCCTGGCCGAAAGCAACACCTCCATCACAACATCCGGGAGGTTCCAATCCTTATATCTCAACCTTTATGATACCAAGCGTGAAGGTTGAGAGTCCTGACCTCTAGATGGAGAACCTGACTCCCCTCTCGCGAGAGCAGATCGTCTCGGTAGGGAAGACAGCAGGGAGGGCAGATGGACATTTCCAGAAGATCCGTTTACCATGCTCTCCTGGCCCAATCTGGAGCAATGAGGATCATGTGGGACTCTAACTCCGTAACACGTGAGGAATGACAGGGACTGGAGGAAACGCGTAGAGCAGTGGGAATGTCAATCCACCACGAACGCATCTCCTAAGGCACCTCTTGGAGAAAATTCCCTTGAGCAGAATCTCTCGCACTTCCGGTTGGCACTGGTGGTGAAGAGATCCACTTGCGGGGTTCCCCAAAGGGCAAAGATCTCCTAAGGACTGCCTGAGCCAACTCCCACTCATGAGAGACCGTTCTCTGCCTGATCAGAGAGTCCGCCGCCGCATGAACTGCCGAGATCAAAATTCCCTGCTGGATGGCCCAGAACCAGAGCTGCATTGCCTCTCTGCACAACGGGAGTGACCCTACCCCCCTTTTTTTGTTGAGGTAATTCATGGCCACTGTGTTGTCCGTCATGATCAGGACACTCTTCCCCCGCACAGACGGCAGAAAAGCCTTCAGGGCTAGCCTGACGGCCCTCAGCTTTAACTCCAATGGAGACCAACGACCGCTGGCGGTCAAGGCGTTGGCATGAGCGCCCCATCCTGTGAGGGAAGCATCCGCCACTACAGTCACCTCCAGCCATGGACGCATAGAAATTACCGAAAAAAAGTTCTACCTATACAAAAGGTCGTAAATGCATGACACCAAAGGTTCGAACACCAAAAGTTCGAACCTTTGGTGTCATGCATGTAAAATTTAACAAAAACACAGCGGGGGATGCAGACGTGTCCCCCGCAATACCCCGCTCACTACACTGTACAGTATAGTGAGCGGGGGGTTGCAGCGGGAAACCCCTGCAGCTGCCTGCAAAAAAACAAAAAGTAAATAAAAAGGACCCATCGGTGCTGGTTTCCGTTCACAAAAGTGAAAGGGAACTGGTGCAAGGTAAGTATGGTGTGCGTGGGGGTCTGTTGGGGATGTGGGTGGGTGTGGGTTTTGTAGTGTTTTTAATAATATGTTCGCATGGGAAATGTACGAGCAGTTTGTGTTCGTGCATTTCCCATGCAAACTTTTCCGTCGCTGTAAAAGAAGCTGCGGTCGGATCACACAGATCCGTCCAACATAGCCCCTATGTACTGGAGCTGTTGGGAAGGTGTCAGATGCAACTTCTTGAAATTGAGGGAGAAGCCCAGCCTGTGGAGGGAGCGACAGGTGAGACCGAGGTGAGCCAATGCTTGCTCGGTGGAGAGCACACGGATCAGCCATTCATCCAGGTAGGCGTAGAAATGAATCCTCCCTCGCCTGAGATACGCTGCCACCACCACCATGAGCTTGGTGAAGATCCTCGGGGCGGAGGTCAATCCAAATGGCAGAAACCGACAATGAAAGTGCAAGTCGCCAGCCGCAAACCTCAGGTACTTTCTGTGCTTGGGATGAATCGGCACATTTAAGTAAGCATCCTGTAGATCCAGAGACACCAACCAATCAGGAAGTTGAAGGGCCTGGAGGACTTGAGAAAGAGTAACCATCTTGAACTTGTCCTTCCTGAGAAGTTTTTTCAACCAATGCAAGTCCAGGATGGGTCTCGATCCCCCGTCTTTCAAACAGAAAAATAAGGGGAATGCCATCCCTTGTCCCTTTCCGCTACAGGCACCAGTTCTATAGCACCTTTCTCCAGCAGGGTCAAGATTTCCTGCACATGGAGCGGATCTGGAAGTTTCAAAGAGAGTTTCCCCGGTGGATTCTCGTGAGGCCGCTTTAGGAAGGGAAGGCAGTAACCGTGGGCTATTGTATCCAGTACCCACACATCCGAAGTAATGGCTTGCCACTATTCCAGATGCTGACACAGGCTGCCCCCCAACCGGTGACCCATGGGACATGACCTCATGACTGTTTTGGTGCAGCTGCAGCAGTGCCTGAAGGCAAAGAGCATGCCCATATCAAACACCCTACCCCTGACTCCGATAAAGCTTTCAAGAATGCTAATAAAACGATTAAAGCAGCCATCATCTCTTACAAAGCAAACGCTTATAACAAACGCACTAGTAATGCGGCAACGTCCTTTTTTGTTTCACTTTACTTGCGGTTGTCCGCGTATGTAGGGGCTCAGTGGATATGGGGAGGTGGTTTTAATTGTACCGTTGAACAGTTAATGGATAGGTCAGAAGGCAAGTTTCAGAAATGTGCTCCCTCAGCGAGGGCCCCGAGGGGATTGCTTGTGACTTTGCGATGACGGATGTATGGAGGGTGAGGGGCCGTTCCTATTCGAATTTCTCTGCCCCTCATGGGGTGCATACCCATCTTGACTATATTTATGTGGGGCGTGAGGTACTTGGGGAATACTATGAAGCAGCTTATCAAGCTAGAGTCCTTTCTAATCATGCTCAGCTGATGGTCATATGGCAAAAGGGAATGGGCAGGCCTGCGATCTATTCCTGGAGGTTAAGAGCGAGGGCTCTGCTAGACGTTGCATTCAGGGAGCATTTGAGGGGGCGATAGAGACCTTTGACACTAATTCGGTCAGCGTGGCTGATGCAGGCACCTTGTAGGAGGCCATTAAGGTAGTGGGTCGTGGGGAAGCAAATGGTACACTGGGTGGGCTACGGGAAGAGTTGCTGAACACCCTTACAACTATTGAGACAGCTATTGAACTATTGGAACGTAGGGATGAGGGAACTAGGAGGTGGGAGGGGGGAGTCTGGCAATTTAGTTGCACTGCAACAGAGAAGACAGAAGGGAAATGATCAGTGCCATACGGGATGAGCAGGGGGTCAGTTAGTACGGGACAGTATAGATTAATGCTGTCTTCTCCACATACTATGAAGCCCTATATTCCCCTGGAACGGAATCTGGTGATGCTGATGTTGCGGAGGCCCTGTATCACATAGCGAGACCATGCCTTGACATGGAGCCGAGGGAATTGTTGGATGCCCCACTCTTGGTGGAGACATTGCTGGAAGCTATGCAAACTTTGCGGAAAGGGGAAACCCCTGGCGCAGACTGTCTACCAGGGGAATTATACAAGGAATATGCCGAGATGTTGGCCCCCATGTTCCTTGATGCCCTAGAAGAGGCTTATGGGACAGGAGTCCTGCTTAGAAGTCTGTGGGAATCAATCATTGTCCCAGTACTCAAGCCAAATAAGCACCCGTTGGGTTGTGGCTCCTAGAGACCTCTTTCCATGGTCAACCAGGACTGTAAGATCCTCACGGCCTTACTAGCAACCAGACTAAAGGGAGTGATAGGTACTCTGGTCCACACAGACCAGACGTGGTATGTCCCTGGCAGGAACACTGCAAGGAATTTGAGGAGACTCCATCATATTATTGATGATCTGGTGAATTTGGATGTGGACTGTGCAGTTAAAGCACTCGATTCGGTGAGGTGGGACCGGTTATATGAGATTTTACGTTGTTTTGGCATGGAGAGGGCTTATTGTAGTGGGTGTGCCTGGTGTACATGGAACCAAGTGCCACAGTGAGGACCCGCAGGCAGAGTTCTAGTGGATGGGCATTGAAGAAGGGAACGAGGCAGGGTTGTCAGCTGTCCCCCCATGTTGTTTATTTTAGCCGTTGAGCCGCTTGTGGTGTACACGAGCTCAGAATACTTAGAAACGGGCATCTTGATCGACCGCGTTAGACATCGGATTTCATTATATGGGGAGGACAAGCTTCTCTATGTCTCGCACCCATAAGTTCATTTGCAGTACAACCTTGATGTAATAGATTGATTTGCGGATTAAGCTAGGGCTAAATCCTGCCCGTTTCCATTGGCAGGGATGTAAGGCCTCCATAGGAGCCAGTTGCCTCACCTAGACTTGAGCTGGGAAATTGATACTTTCTGATACGTAGGAGTAAATGTGAGGCATAGCTTTTACGCCTTGCATGTGCATAATACTGTAAGGGCCCTGGACGGTATACAGAAATCTGTAGCGTTTTGGAATAAGCTGCCTCTGTCACTGATGGGAAGGGTGGCACTTTTGAAAATGGTAGTGCAACCGCGTTTGCTTTATAATTTAGCGAATATTCCCTTCAATATTCCCAAAAGGTTGGTTATTGAGCTGGACTCTATTGTCCAGGCTTTCATCTGGAAAGGTCAGAGAAAACAGATTGCATCGAGTACGTTGTAGAGGGACTATGGGGGTGGGTTTATTAGACTCCCACATTTTGAGTTGTACTTCTTGGCGGGGCAGCTGCAGTTTGTCATGGATTGGCTGGCGGACGAGCGTCTCTTGACACTGGCCTGCTGCAGCTCTATATCCCATGTAATTGCCTGAAGGATGTTTTGTGGATCGAGGAGAGTGCATTTTTCGTGTTTGCCCCACCTTCTAGCACAGGGTAAGGTCGTGTGGCAGAGACTGTGGCGGCTTATGGGAACCCCAGAGCCCCATTCCCTGGAGATCCCCTTGGTGGTTTTGTCGGGTGGGCGACTTAAGTCGGTTTGAGAGGTTAGAAGACATTTGGAAACTAATGGGGTGGTTACAATAGGGGAATTAATGTCTGAAGGAAAGGTGATGGACTGAGTCGCTAATGCAGATCTTGTGTATACATAAGGGCCAATTTCTACTGCATATGGGTCTCATAAAGGAGATCTGGGAGAGATGGCCTGGCTTCCCTGAAGACATGGAACTGGATTGTCTTGGATACGCCCCGCTCAAACTGAGGAAACCCAAATAACGAGCACACCTTAACTCATGGTTTACGCCCCAGCTTACAGTGCTACGCAAAGAGAAACGCTCAGCAGAGTCACGCTGGAGAAGTCACCACTCCGACGCCCACAAGGACAGTTTTCTGATAGCCACCCTTAACTATAAAGAAGCTGTACTCCAGGCAAAAAAAGATTCTTATAATAACCGCATTATGTCAGCCCAGTCCAATACTAAGGAACTCTTTAATATCCTTAAGGAACTCGAGACACCGGCAACCCCCCCTGACTCTTGCTCCAAAGACAACACTTGGTGCACCAATATTCAGTCAGCACTCCTGGGTAAATTTGCTACCCTCCAATCTAAAATCAGGGACAAACAGAAATCCCTACAGCTTGACCAACCACCGACCACACCTACACTTAATACACATTTAACCTATCCGCATAAACCTTTCTCCTTCTCCCCACTCACTACTCTCGAAGTAGAAAACATCATAAACAATTTAAAACCTTCCAATTGCCAAGGCGACCCCTGCCCAGCACCTATTATCAAAGAAGCATCTCATGAGCTAGCCCCATTCATTACAGCATTCATAAATGCGTCTTTCAAGACGGGTATTGTCCCCGACAACCTAAAGGATCCATGGGTTATCCCACTCCTCACAAAACCCTCCCTTGACCCTAATATCCCAACTAACTTCAGACCTATCACTACGGTCCCATTCCTGCTCAAGTTCCTGGACCGCGCAGCCTACCGGCAGATTCAGGATTACCTCGAACTAAACAATCTCCTGGGCTTAAGACAATCAGGGTTCCGCCCTAAACATGGCACGGAGTCAGCTCTGATCGACTTGAAAACTCAGATGGAGTCACTGAAGAACAATGGGAAGCTAGCTCTTCTCCTTCTCCTCGATCTCTCTGCGGCTTTTGATCTGGTCAACCACCAAATACTCTGCCAGCATCTCAAATCCGCAGCCCACTTCTCCGACTCTGCCAATGCCTGGATCCACTCATTCCTGAGCAATAGATCCATGAGGGTCTTCTCACCGCTGGCATCAGCGGATCCCTCCCCCATTCACTGTGGCGTTCCTCAAGGCTCGTGTGTATCCCCTACGTTGTATAACGTATTCACCAAGCCCCTCTTCGATGTGCTTGACTATCTGGGTGTCTCCTACACTAACTACGCGGACGACACCCAGATACTCATCCCTATCACAGGAGACTACACAGCTGACACCAAAGCCCTTAACAATGTTTACTCGGTCATCCAAGCCTGGATGGCACAGCACGAACTTTGCCTTAACGATGATAAGACTGAGCTCTTACTTTTAGGATCAAATCATCGGCTCAACAAACTAGACCAAACCTACAAGTCCTTCATTATTGACGGCAATGACATTAAAGTCTCCAAAGATACTAAGATGCTAGGTATCTATCTTGACTCCTCGCTTTCTCTGAACAGACAAATAAATGCAGTTAGGTCAGCTTAGGCCTATACCTGCAAACTTATCACTGCCTGTAGACCCTTCCTAAACTCCACCAACTGTATCACACTCCCCAGAACTCTTGTTATGGCCAAAATCGACTACTGTAGTGCTCTCTACCTAGGGACCAGTCAGTCTAACCTCAATAAATTGCAAACTGTACAAAATAATGCCTTAAGGGCAGCATTAAACATCCCGAGACGCTCTCATATCTCCTCCGTCAGATTGGACTTACGCTGGCTCCCGGTAAAACAGAGAATTGCCCTGAAAACCCTAGCTTTGACTCACAAATGTCTGAACAACAACGCCCCACCTTACCTGTCCAATCGCTTCTCACGCCACACCTCCACTCGACCTACCAGAGCAGCCCAAACTCACAGCCTCATCGTGCCTAGATGCAAACTCCAAAAAGCTGGTGGGTTGAGCTTCCCAGTCCTGGCCTCCAAACTCTGGAACACCTTGCCCACACCTATCAGAATTGAACCATCATTCCACTCCTTCAAGAACAATGCTAAAACATGGCTGCTCTCCCAAGTCTCATGAGACCTTGACACAGTCCAGACTCCATGTGGGGTAAATAACTGAATTTACATTTTCTCTCTGCTCTGTCCCTACGCTGTTAATGGTACCCTTCGTTACATGTATATATGCTGTATATTTTTGTAACTCATTGTAACTACTGCTTTTTGTAACATGTTTAAGAGTATGTACATGTATATATGCTGTATATTTTTGTAACTTCTGTAACTACTGCTTTTTGTAACATGTTTAAGAGTATGCGCCCGGTTGCCCCTGGGCCTGGTTTTTTGCGCTTTATAAATCAAATCAAATCAAAATACCATGTTTAACATCTCAGAGGAAGGTCACGCAGTCTCCAGAGTGTATGAATTGCTTTTGGGTAAGCTGAGTGAGCATGGTTTGAGTGGTTGGACAGAGTAGGAGTTGGACCTGGGTAGGTCCTTACAGACACGGAGGGGGCCCGGGTTTTGCTTTATTGCAGGAGGGTCTCCAGAAATGCCTGCTTTAAACTATCACAATTGCATCTTATGCATAGGGTGTATATGACCCCCGATAAAATATAACAGTTCCACAGGACGGCACAGCAGGTCTGTCCCTGATGTGCAGATGAGAAGGCGGATATGTTGCACATGTTCTAGAGCTGCCCATTGTTCCAGAATTTCTGGATGACTGTTGCGGGCAGGGTGACCCGGAGTGGTGTTGATACATTGGTGGCCTCCAGAGGCGTGCCTTCTGGGAATGTTCCCAAGGAGTAAAAAAACATACTGCACTCCTAGATAGCCTTGACACAAGCTACGTTTGCCCCGTCAGATGACATGCCCAGAGTGGTGTTGAAGGCCTACCTTGGACAGTCACAATTATGGTAATGCTCTTTAAATCCCTGAGCCTCGCTGGGACATGTGGAGGGCGACATTCTTGACTTGCTGGAACTTTGGAGTGAAGCCGCATGAGCAGGAGTTAATGAACGTTTCTTTTGTTGTGTTCATTTCTTTTTTTTTTTACTTTGTTGTCCTTGTTTTCATTTAGCAGGAATGGCTTGCATTGTTTTTTCTCTTGGTTTTCACCATTTACTCTGATCCTTGAAATGTTTGCTCGAGTAGTGAGGATTGTATGCCATTAGTTGTATTTGTTGAATATGCTTTGTTTGTTCTTTGAAAAAAAAAATAATAAAATTAAAATATATAGATACATTACTCACCATAATCGTATTTCTGATGCTTGTATCTGCTTAGATTCACATGCTGTGAATAGGCCGACATCTAGTGGAAGTTGCGGAGTATTACAGTTTGTTTTTCGAAACTCGAAAATGGGCGTCGACAGAGGGCGTGCCAGTAATACTATCCCTAGTGTGACGTCCACTGTACCCATGATCCCTCACGTGTCTAGGACCCTCAGATTGTGTTTTTTCTTTGTGACATGAGGTAGTATGAGGAGTAGCACGAGTACAGATAATCCAAGCAGGCAGATAGAAGATAAGACTACAAGCATCCATGCGCCTTCTCTCAGAAGGGAGGAAGGGTGGGTCGCATGTGAATCTAAGCAGATACAAGCATCAGAAATACGATTACGGTGAGTAATGTATCTCTTCTGAGGCTTGTGGAATCTGCTTAGATCACATGCTGTGCATAGATTAGCGAGCAGTGTTAGAATAAGGAGGTGGGATATGAGGAGGCTCATGAGCAAATAAATGTCTTAGAACCGCTTGTCCCACTTGAGTATCTGTCTTGGAATGGGTGTCAATGCAGTAGTGCTGAGTAAAAGTGTGAATAGAGCTCCAAGTAGATGCTTTGCAAATGGCGTCTAGGGGTACATTTGCAATGAAAGCCAGAGAGGCCCCGATGCCACTTGTAGAGTGGGCTCTTGGCGTGAAAGGCAGAGTTTTCTCAGAAAGGGAGTAACACAGCTGGATACAGCTAACAATCCACTTAGAGATGGCGCCTTTAGAGACCCCGATCCCCCTCTCTGCCTGTAGCTACGGAGACAAACAGCTGGTCTGTTTTCCTTAGCGGTCTGGTCTTGTTTACATAATAGAGGACCGCCCTACGCACATCTAGGGTGTGTAGTTTCACCTCAGCCGTGCTTTGTGGGTTTTGGAAGAAAGCCGGAAGCTCGATGGACTGGTTCACGTGGAATTTGGAAATAAACTTAGGTGAGAACCTAGGGTGTGTACGCAAAACCAGTTTATCCTTGTGGAATGTAAAGAAAGGATCCTGCACTGACAGAGCCTGAATTTCACTAACCCTTCTTAATAGCTATTAAGAAGGCTGTTTTATGAGTCAGGTGTTTGAACTGCTTTTATGCATGGGTTCGAATGGGGGGCCTATGAGTTTACTAGCACCACATTAAGGTCCCACCCTGGTGGTGGGTTTGAAATAGGAGGGTGAAGTCTCTTTACTCCTTCCATGAAGGCTTTAACCAATGGAACTTCCACCACCACACCTTGTTATGGGAGGTGGTGTATGCTGACAGAGCTGCCAGATGCACCTTCAGTGAGTTACAAACCAGTCCTGCATCCAGCAGGTGGAGCATGTATGTAACAATAGTTGAAGGAGTGCAATAAACTGGGTTGATTTGTCTATTCTGGCACCAGATAACGAATCTCTTCCACTTGTCAAAGTAGCAGTGCCTCGTGTTAGGCTTCCTAGATTCTTTTAGGATGTCCATACATGTTTGAGGTAAATTGAGATGTCAAAACTCTATGACCTCAGGAGCCATGCTGCTAGGTTTATTGAATTGGGTAGAGGATGTACTGTTTGACCTTGATGCTGGGACAGTAGGTTGTACCAGCCCGGGAGTTTGATGGGTTCGCACATCGCTAGTCTGCATAAGTGTGGGAACCACGGTTGTCTCGCCCACATGGGAGCAAATAGGACGAGCGTCATCGATTCCCTGTTCATCTTGTTCACCAACTTCCTGATGAGAGGAGTTGGTGGAAAAGCGTATGCAAACATTCCTGACCAGTTCATCCACAGGGCGTTCCCCTGGGAGCTTGGTTGTGGGAATCTGGACGCGAATCTTGGGCATTGTCCGTTTTCGTTTGTGGCGAATAGGTCTATGGTGGGGGAACCCCGCTGAGAGAAGAGATCTTCTACGATTTCTCTGTGTAGACACCATTCTTGCTCCTCTGGGAGGGGATCTCTGCTTAGTGCATCTGCTAGAGAATTGAGATCCCCTGGAACATGTTGCAATGACAGGAAGATGTTCCGTTTGAGTGCCCATATCGAAATTCTCTGGGCAAGTTTGGACAGATTTGGCGAACGAGTCCCTCCCTGCTTGTTTATGCAAAACATGGCTGTAGTGCTGTCCGTCCGCATCTGCGCTGACAGATTCAGCAGGTAGGGCTCGAACACTTGCAGCGCTCTGAATACTGCCAGAAGCTCTAGCAGGTTGATGTGATTCTTGGCCACTGAGTGAGACCAGAGACCCTGAGCTGTGTGGTGGAGGAGGTGAGCTCCCCACCCTGTCAGGCATGCATCGGTTGTGACTACCACCTGTATCTCGGAATCGTAAAAGGGTTTCCCCTTGGACAGATTTTCTCTTGTCCACCAGTCAGTGCTCCAGATAAGATTTTGAGGTGGGAGTATTTTACGCATGATTTTTCAAATTAGAGCGTAAATGCAATTTCAAGAGAGTAAAAATTAGTTTTCTCCTCTGCAAGAGAGTAAAACTTATCCAACACATACGTTATGGGTATGAACACATTTTAAAAGGGTGCGTGCTTTATTGCGTTGCTCGCTTAGCTGTCACAGATTTGGTCTTTCAGTTGGAAATTCACCATCATGCACAAGAAGGCTATGCTGCTGACAAAAGAAATGCTACATTGCCATCTAGTGGTGGAAAGTATGTTTTTTTAATGAATAAATCAAAGCGTACACGGTACGCAGTACAAAATTAAATGGTCCGTATTTGCCATATTTACATGCGTAAAAGGGCAAGATATGCATGTTAACTGGTAGGCTGCCACCAGTGAAGGCTTTGTACCAGTGTTGGCCAAACAACCACTAGATCGTCCCACTGACCACTTGCCTGAGACCACTGTTTGGCCAACCATTCCTGCATGGGACGCAGGCGCAGGCACGGTGGGGACCAGGTAAATACATGACGCCATCATGCCTAGCAAACGCATTGCTTTGCTTACCGTTATCTGACGACCGGCCTGATATTGAGGAATTTGCAGTAGTATATTCCGAATTCTTTCCTCTGATGGAAAGGTCAACCCCTCTAGTGTGTCTAGGATAGCTCCTAGGAACTGTTTGGAGGTGCTTGGCACCCGACTTGACTTTTTCTCGTTTATTGAGAAACCCAATTCGAAGAGGAAGTCGATTGTTCTTTGAATGTTTGTTCTGCAAATCGCTGGGGTTTCCCCCGTGATGAGCCAGTCGTCTAGGTAAGGGTACACCGGGATTGCCTCCCTGCGTAGGTGTGGTGCCGTCACCGCCAGTACCTTGGTGAATACCCTTGGAGCTGTAGCTATCTCGAAGGGCAGTACTTTGAACTGGTAGTGCCGACTGTCCACCTTGAACCTCAAGTACTTTCTGTGCGCTGGGAACATGGAAATATGAAAATATGCATCTTTCATGTCCAATGTTGCCATGTAGTCCCCCTTTTTTAGGAGGGGGATTATCTCTTGGAGAGTTGTCATGCAAAACATTTGGAGCTTGACAAATTTGTTTGCAGGCCGTAAGTCTAATACTGGGCGCATTGTTAAATCTTTCTTTGGTACAAGGAAGTAGGTTGAATAAATACCCTTGTTTACCTGGTGTCCCAGGACGAGCTCGATCGCGTCCTTTGCTAGCAGATTGACTATTTCCTCGAGGAGGATTTTTTGGTGGTCCAAAGAATGTGTTCTCTGTCGTGGAGGGTGGTTTCGGGGACGCTCTAACAGTTCTATGCAGTATTCTGCGGACACTGTGGACAGCACCCATCTGTCTGATGTGATCCCTTTCCCAAGCCTGGGTGAAGTTGGAAATGCGTCCTCCTACTTGGGATGCGTGAGAAGGGACCCTGAGCGGAGCGTCACTGTTTTGGTGGAGGCGTGCCGCTGCCTATACTGGGGCTGCCTCTACCTTTACCCCGTCCTCTCTTATTCCCCCTGCTATAACCTTGGGTAGACTGTTGGTTATTGTTCCACTGCGTACCCTGGCCCTGGGAATAGTTTGACCCTCTTTGGGAATTTTGTCCACGTGTGCGTTGAAAATTGCCATTACCCCTTTGATTTGGGGGCTTAATGGTTAGTTGACCTAGGGACTTGAGTGTTTCATACTCGTCCTTGGCATTTTTCAGCACGTCCTCGACCGCCTTACCAAACAATAGATCTGGCTCCACCGGTTTGTCTAACAATGATGCTTGGGTTTCGGCCTTGAATCCAGACTGCCGTAACCAAGCATGTCTCTTGATAACAGTACCCTCTGCTATCAATCTCCCGGCGTTATCTGCGGCATCAAAGGTTGCCTTTAAAATGCAACCGGATACGGCTCTACCTTCCGCTGAGACTCGTGCCAATTGGCTCTTTAGGTGTTCTGGGGCAGAATCTATGAGTGCCGCGACTTACTCCCATTGGTGGCAGTTATAACTCGCCAGCAGGGTGGTGGAGTTGGCGATTCTTGCTTGGTAGGTGGAAGTGGAGGCACCTTTCTGCCGAACCCATACATTTTCTTGCTCTCCTTGTCAGGAGGAGCTTCTGATGATAAGGGTGTTCCTGCCCTCTTGCGGGTGTTTGTAACGACTAGGGAGTCCGGTTTCAGATGCCCTCTTCTATACAGTGGGTCTGATTGGGCTGCCCTGAAAAGCTTCTCAATCCTGGGGTTGACTGCCCTGGTGAGGTTGGGGTTTACCAGTGAAGGGTCTATTCTTCTTTGGATCGACCTAAGGATAGGGATGGCCTGCGCAACAGGTCTCCTTTCTCCCACCAACTCTTTGCCAAAATCTCTTTCCTCTTGAGCACCCTGGGTGTCAATGTGGAAGTGGTTTGCTGCTCGAGATAGGACTTCATTTAGGAGGGGCTGGTTGTCGACAGGGGAGTCGGTAACCGGGGGTTCCTGATCTACCAGGGAATCTACCCTGTATGTTTCTGGGTCGTCCTCTTCCTCCTCTTGTTCCTCGTCGTCCCCATAGTAGCCTGTCCCAGTCTGTTCTTCCAACATGCCCAAATCTGTATCCTCACAAAGGGAAGGATCTTCTTCTTGAGAATAAGAGTGAATGTGGAAGGGATCTGAAGACCGTGTTGTATCGAACCGGGATCTTTTACTTGGGGGGATTGGATCTTTGGAGCCTGAGGGTGCTGACCCGTCAGGGTTATAAGTGAGAAAATGTTCAGGGTTTTTGGAATAGAAATCAGCCAATGATGACATTCTTGACAGGACTATGTCCTCACTAGACCACTCTCTTGAACTGGGAATGACTCTGCATGGGGGGAGTTTCCCTGTTTAATCTATAATCGAGATGTGAGACCTGTCTGTCTGTTTGAGTGGAGTGGAATGTTTCTGCAGTGTGGAAGTAGGCTGACAATGCTTCCTCTGTTTTCTCCCCTCCCCGTGGCTGGAAGAGTGTTTATCCTGCTTCTTTGGCCCTTTGGAGCTTTTCGACGCCTGGCGTCGAGCTTTGGTAGTGGTGGTACTATCCTTCGACCGTGTAGGTTGGGATTCGGGAATAGGCGTTAATTGGGCTGTAGACACTGACTCCCGGAGTGCGGTCTGGGGATAGAGGTCGGCTTTGTCTTCCGACGATCGAACCTCGGTTACCTTGGGGAGCGAGGCACTCTTGGCAATAGTGGATGATTGCCTGGAGTCATGCGGCGATCTAGATCGAGAACGCCCAGAGGACGCCGATTCGGACTGTTCCCTATGTGCCTCTTTCCGAGAGCTCGATGTGCGCGTCGAGTCTCGGTGGGACTTCGTGTGTTTGGAAGTGCTGTGGGTTGCGCTTATGCCGCCGGGGGTCTTCCCCATAGCCGCCCTGCCGGACGACCTTCCGAGATCAGGGACCTGCGCCTGGCTGTCTTTCGACACTGTCACTGTGTTGCCCTCGCCGTCCGAAAGTACGGCGTCGCTGCCATCGCTGCCGTCGCTGAAGGCACCCTCTGCGGCCATGGCCTCTTGACACCTGGCGTGGTGGGCCCAACGCTTGGTGGAACAGTCTTTTAATGTTTTAGGTTTGAACCTACTACACGCTGTGCAATTTGCCTCGGGGTGATCCCTTGGCAAGCAGAGATTGCACGTGGCGTGTCTGTCAACCCAAGGATACTTGCGGTTGTACTTTGGGCAAAATTGGAAAGGGGTACCCTCCATACGCACCTTGAGGCAGCGGGCTGCTAAGTGGAGGAATATATAGAAAGTATATAAGAGTGTAGAGTATGTCCACCCCCCACTCTCCCTACTTGTAGGGCCGAGGCCAGAGGCCTTCCGAGGCCCGGGTTGAGGCCAGAGGCCTTCCTAGGCCCACTCTGTCGTGAAGCTCTCGACGGTCGCTTTCTTCTCCGGTTCGGCGTCGAGTGTCGAATTTCAGTGACTCGACGTTAAGGTGGAGAAAAGGGGGAAATATAACAATAATTTTCAAAGTATGGCTAATGCCAGGGAACTCCGCTGAATGCTTCAAAACAATCTGAGGGTCCTAGACTTGTGAGGGATCATGGGTACAGTGGACGTCACACTAGGGATAGTATTACTGGCACGCCCTGTGTCGACGCCCATTTTCAAGTTTTGAAAAACAAACTGTAATACTCCGCAACTTCCACTAGATGTCGGCCTATGCACATCATGTGATCTAAGCAGATTCCACAAGCCTCAGAAATATATACATATATATATATACACACATTACTCACCGTAATCTTATTTCTGACGCTTGTATCTGCTAAGATTCACATGCTGTGCATAGGCCGACATCTAGTGGAAGCCGCAGAGTATCACAGTTGTTTTTGAAATTCGAAAAGGGACGTCGACATGGCGTGCCAGTAATACTATCCCTAGTGTGACATCCACTGTACCCATGGTCCTTCATGCGTTGAGGTCCCTCAGATGTTTTTGTTTCTGACTTGAGGTAGCATGAAGTGTAGCGTAAGTACAGGTGTATCCAAGCAGATATGTATCAGACAAGCCCATACTTATCCATGCACCTTCTCTCCAAGGTGAGGAAGGGTGGGCGCATGTGAATCTAAGCAGATACAAGCATCAGAAATACGATTATGGTGAGTAATGTATCCCTTCTGAGGCTTGTGGAATCTGCTAGGATCACATGCTGTGCATAAATTAGCGAGCAGTGTTAGGAGAAGGTGGTGGGTTGTGAGAAGGTTCATGAGCAAACAGATGTTTTAGAACCGCTTGTCCCATCTGTTTATCTGTCTTGGAATGAGTGTCAATGCAGTACTACTGAGTGAAGGTGTGTACTGAGCTCTATGTAGCTGCTTTGCAAATGATGTCTAGGGGGACATTTGCAATAAATGCCAGAGTAGCTCCTGTGCTCCGTATGGAGCAAGCTCTTGGCATGAAAGGCAGTGTCTTGTCTGAAAGGGAATAGCACGTTTGTATGCATCTGACTATCCATCTGGAGATGCCATTCTTGGAAATGCGGTCCCCTTCTCTGCCTCGGGCTACAGAGACAGTTGATCTGTTTTCCATAGCGGTCTGGTCTTGTTTACATAGTAAAGGACCGCCCCCCTTACATCTAGTTTGTGGAGTTTTACCTCAGCTGAGCTTTTAGGGTTCTGGAAGAAAGCTGGAAGCTCAATGGACTGGCTCACATTAAAATGTTCAGATGAACCTGTGCGAGAACCTAGGATGAGTACGTAAAACCAGTTTGTCCTTGTGTATAACAAAGAAAGGATCCTGCACTGACAATGCTTGTAATTCACAAACTCTTCTTAAGGAAGTAATAGCCACAAAGAAATCAGTCTTGTAAGTCAGGTGCTTAAGACTTGACTTGTGCATCAGCACGAAAGGGGGTCCCATGAGCTTAGCGAGTACCACATTGAGATGCCATCCTGGTGGTGGGTTTGAAATTGGAGGGTGGTACCTTCCACTACAATATTTTACTGTGTGAGGTGGTGTAAGCCGATAGGGCTGCCAGGTGCAACTTTATAGAGTTGAATACTAACCCTGAGTCTAACAAGTGGAGCATATAGTTCAGAATGTCGGATGGGGTACATTCAATGGGGTTTATTTGTTTAGTAGACTGGCACCAAATTACAAATCTCCTCCACTTGTCGAAATAACAGTGTCTAGTGTTTGGCTTTCGTGAATCCTTGAGGATAGCCATGCACCTCTGGGGCAGGTTAAGGTGTCCGAACTCTATGACTTCATGAGCCACGCTGCCAAGTTCATGGAGTAAAGTTGTGGGTGCACTGTTAATCCCCCGTGTTGAGTGAGTAGGTTGGTCTGGCACGGGAGTTTGATGGGATCGCACGTCGCCAGTTTGCGTAGATGTGCCATGGTTGTCTTGCCCACATAGGAGCAACTAGGATGAGCGTCACTTGTTCCTTGTGGATCTTGTTCCTTACTTTGTTCATGAAAGGAGTTAGGGGCTTGGGGGGGGAAACGTAAGCAAATTTCACTGACCAGTTCATCCATAGGGCGTTCCCCTTGGAGCCTGGCTGGGGGAACCTGGACGCGAAGTCTGGCCATTGTTTGTTTTCGCTTGTAGCGAACAATTCCATCGTGGAGAAACCCCATTGAGAGAGGAGGTGGTCTACGATCTCTGGGTCTAGTGGCCACTTGTGTTCCTCTGGTAGGAGAATTTCTGCTCAATGAGCCGGCTAGAGAGTTGAGTTCCCCTGGAACGTGCTATGATGACAGGAATATTTTCTGTTTGATTGCCCATTTCCAAATTTGTTGTGCTAGCCTGGACAGATTTGGAGAACGTGTGTCCCCTTGTTTGTTGATGTAAAACATTGCTGTAGTGTTGTCAGTGAGGACTTGCACTCACTGGTTTGCTAGGTGTATCTCGAATGTCTGAAGGGCCTTGAACACCGCCAGTAGTTCCAGCAGATTGATGTGGTTCTGCGCCATAGTCCACAGACTCTGTGCTGTGTGATGAAGGTGATGAGCTCCCCACCCGGCGAGTGATGAGTGTCTTCACAATTGCCTGCACCTCTGGATCGTGGAAGGGGTTTCCCTTTAACAGATTTTCTCTCTTCCACCAGCAAAGGTTTTGTAGTAGTGTTGGCGATACAACCACTAGCCTGAGACCACTGTTTTGCTAACCATTCCTGCGTGGGTCGCAGGCGCGTGTGGTACCAGGTAAATACAAGATGCCATGCTTAGCAAACGCATAGCTTTACGTACGCTTATCTGGCGGCCGGCCTGATAATGAAGTATTTGCAGTAACATATTTTGGACTCTTTCCTCTGATGGGAAGACCAACCCCTCTCTTGAGTCTATTACAGCTCCCAGGAACTGCTTGGTTGTGCTTGGCACTAGGCTTGATTTTTTTCTCGTTTATTGAGAAGCCCAATTGAAAGAGAAGGTTGATAGTTCTTTGAATGTTTTGTCTGCAAATATGGGGAGTCTCCCCTGTAATAAGCCAGTCATCCAGGTAAGGGTACACTGGGATTGCCTCACTGTCCAGGTGCGCTAACACCACCACCAGTACCCTTGTGAATACCCTTGGAGCGGATGCTATTCTGAAGGGTAGCACCTTAAATTGGTAGTGCTGGTCTACTATCTTGAATCGCAAGAATCTTCTGTGCCCTGGGAACATTGAAATATGAAAATAAGCATCTTTCATATCCAATGTTGCCAATGTAATTCCCCCTGTTTTAACAGAGGCATTACTTCTTGTAGCATAGTCATGCAGAATGTATGTGGCTTGACATAGGTAATACTGGGCGCATTGCTAGATCTTTTTTGGCACAATGTAGTAGGTTGAATAAACACCATGGTTTACCTGGTTCACCGGGACTATTTCTATGGCGTCCTTTTGCAGTAGCATTGCGAATTCCTCGAGAAGAATGTGTTCTTCCTTTGAGTGGTTCTTTTGGCACAGGGGATGGTTCCAGGATCGCACTATTAGCTCCACAAAATGACGACCCACTACGTTGGAAAGGCCTCATTTGTCTGAGGTGATTTCCTCCCATGCTTGGGTGAAGTTTGAAATACGCCCGAAGACTGCAGAGGCATAGGAGGGCACCTGAAGCTGGTAGTCACTGTTTTGGAGGTGTGGCTCCACCTCTAGATGAGGAGGCCTTCCCCAGCCGCGGGATCTGCGCTGTCCCCTTTAGTAACCTTGTGAGGCTTGGCCCCAGGATGCTCCCTGATTCTGATTGTAGCCTGAACCCCTCTGAATTTTGTCCATGTGAGCGACGAAAATTACTACTATTGCCTCTCTGGCCAGTGGGTTAATTAGTTAGCTGGCCCAATGACTTTAGTGTATCGTATTCCTCTTTAGCAGTTGTCAAGGCATCAAAAGCCTTTCCAAAGAGGATGTTGGGCTCAATGGGCATATTAAGAAGCGTGGCTTGCGTCACTTGCTTAAAGCCAGACTGGCGTAGCCAAACATGACGCTTAATAATTGTTCCCTCTGCAATAATCCTGCCCGCATATCAGCGGTGTCCCAATTACTTTTTAAAATGCAGCTTGAAACTGCCCTTCCTTCTGTAGGCACCAGGGCCAACTGTGTCTTAAGGGGTTCAGGAGCTGATGATAAAGCTGGTACCGCATACCATTTATGGCAGTTATAACTCACCAGAAGAGTGGTATTGTTAGCTATTCTCGCTTGCAAGGCACCCGAAGAGGCCACTTTCCTCCCCATTGTGTACAGCTTCTTGCTCTCCTTGTCCGGAGGTGCCTCAGAAGAGGCTTGGGGTGTTCCTGCTCTCTTTCTTGTTGTTTTAACTACAAGAGAGTCAGGTTTGAGCTTCTCGATGCGGGGATTTACTGCCCGCATCTGGGTAGGAGTTTCCAGTGAGGGTTGTATCTTCCGCTGAATAGACTGCAGAATGGGAATGAACTGAGTGACATCAACAAAGTCCTTATTTTGTTGGGTTTCCTGTGTTTTTATCTGGAAGTGCTCAGCTGCCTTGATGGGCATGTTGTTCTGTAGTGGCTGGTTATCTATAGGCGAATCTGCCACAGGAGGATCCTGGTTGACGGTAGAGTCCATGTTATACATGTCCGGCTCTTCATCATCATAACCATAGTAAGGATCTGCAGCCTCTTGAGTTACCATAGAGGTCCTCAGTGTCAGTATCCGGGTCATACAGGTCAATGACTGGAGGGTCCTGCTGTGATGGAATAGTCAGGATATCAGGACGAGGCCTCTTTGAGGGGGGCTGAGAACCAGTGGCAGATACAGAGGAGTCTGAGAACTCAAGGCAGCTGTTATGGATGGGGTGGTCTGAAGACTCTGGAAAGAATCTGGGTTTAAAAAAAAAAAAAATGCCATAAAGGTCATCCTTCTCATGACCCTATCAATATCCTCACATGTCCATTGGGTAGAGCTAGGAATGGACATAGGGTCCAATGGAAGGCCCTGATCCTAAGGAGTGACTGGGACTTGAGGTGAAGGCTGGCCCTTTTTCTTCAGAGCTGATGACGGAATCCTGTATTTGAGAATCCTTGCCAGGGAATCCTGTACTTGAGAATCCTTCTCCTTGTCTGGTGACCTTTCTCTATGGGACCTTTCTTTATGAGTGGTCTTAGAAGACTTCTTCTTGGACTCCTTCCCCTTTATTAGTTCTTTCTGGGATGTGTTTCTTAATCAAATGGGCTAATCCCGCCTGTATAGGCTTCTTTGCCGTTTCCGACAAAGAATGTCGAACTTCGGCTGTGGAATGATCCGAAGTCTTGTCTCTTGACGTGCAATATTTGGGAATGGATTTAGTCACAACGTTGGTGCTGTCTTTTGACAGTCGGCGCCTGTCATGCGGGGATTAGGACCTCGAGTGCCCAGAGGACAGGGAATCTGTGGACCTCTCCCTAGACGTCATGCGTGGGACTTTTTTAGACGAACGTGTCGAGTCTCGGCCCTTGGGTGTATGCTTAGTGTACGGGGCTGTGTGAGCGCCAATGCCACTGGGTGTCGTCCTCGTAGCAAGGCCGCCGGCCTGTCTGTTGGGGTCGGGAGCTTGCGCTTGGGAAACCGAAGTATCCCCATCACCTTCGCCGTCGGAAAACGCAGAGTTGCTGCCATCGCTGTAAATGCCCTCCACGTCCATGGTGGCTTCGGCCGGTGTGGCGTGGTGGGCCCAGTGCTTGGTTAAACGGTCCTTTAACGTCTTGGGTTTAAAGAGCTTACACGCTCGATAGGTCCCTTCAACGTGATCCATTGGGAGACAAAGGTTGCACACCAGGTACTTGTCGACCCACAGGAATTTTTTGTTGCATTTAGGGCAGAACTTGAAAGGGGTTCTATCCATAATGCGTTACCACCTATACAACATTCGCAAAATCCGT
This sequence comes from Ambystoma mexicanum, assembly GCF_040938575.1. Taxonomy (NCBI): domain Eukaryota; kingdom Metazoa; phylum Chordata; class Amphibia; order Caudata; family Ambystomatidae; genus Ambystoma; species Ambystoma mexicanum. The sequence continues at coordinate 578,364,755 of NC_090927.1, read as the reverse complement.
CCCTCCCTCACATTCCATGCGACCAAACTCCTCATCTCCTCTCTCATCTTTTCCTGACTATTCTACTGCTCCCCCTTATTCTTTGGACTTCCTGCATCCCAGCTTGCCCCCCTTAAATCCATTTACCACTCCGCTGTTCGTCCTCTTTGTCTCCTTACCTCCCGTGATTCCATCTCCTCCTCGCTCTCTCACCTTCGCTGGCTACCTTTCCACACAGTTAAAATTCTGCTTTCTCTGCATTGTTTTCAAATCCCTACATGGTCTTGCTCATCCCTATCTCTCCTCCCTTCTCACCTTTTACTCCCACTCACTTCGTTCTGCTGACCATTTCCTCCTCACTGTACCTCCTTCCCTCTGTGCTTCCTCCCGGTTCCGCTCCTTCCAACTCCTTGCTCCTCTTCACTGGAACTCACTCCCCCTCTCAATCCGCTCTTCCACGACCCTTCCCTCATTTCACACTTCCCTTAAATCCCTTCTCCTCCACTCTCCTCCTTGAAGGCCTCCCCTGTTCTCTCTTCCTCCCCCCTCTTTCCCTCTTCTAACTCCTCTCTCCCCACTCCCATTTCATGCTCCCTCCCTTCTATTCTTCACTCGTTCTATCCTTCTCTGTTCCCCCTCACCAATCCTACTCCCTCTCCACTTCCCCTCCCCCTCAGTTAATTGCTTTTTGCATTGTTTTGTTGTCGAATGATTCATTATGTAATTTTGCTCCCAATGTTTATTGTTGTTCACTGTATGAGTTGTTCCATTGTACAGTGCCTTGGTGTAAGGCGCTCTATAAATAAACAAATGAATCAATCATAATGAAAAGAAACGGCAGCTAGGCGAAAATAGTGTATGAAAAGGGGTAAATACATTCTCAAATGTCCTGCCCTCTCTCGCTACTGTGTGGGCCGAAGCGGCCTTCCAAGGCCGGACGGATCCGCCGATGGGAGTCTTCGACAGTCATTTTCTTCGCGCTGTCAGATGTCATCGATAGTCAGTGATTAAAGAAGATATAAAGGATATGAAGAGAAACTATCTCTAATTTGTATAAATCAATGGCGTTATGCAGAAAGGAGAACTCCGCGAAATAGCGTCCATCTACGATGGCGGAAGAAAACTATCTGAGGGACCTCGACGCATGAAGGACCATGGGTACAGTGGCTGTCACAATAGGGATAGTATTACTGGCATGCCCTGTCGACGCCCCTTTCCGAATTTCGAAAAAAACAACTAATACTCTGCAGCTTCCACTAGATGTCAGCCTATGCACAGCATGTAAGCCAAGCAGATTCCACAAACCTCAGAAATAAATAAATAAATAAATATATGTTCCAGCTACATTCTTGATGGAGGGGGCAGTAAGTTAAGAAAGTATTGGGGCGGTGGAGACAGTCCTTCCTGACATCTATGCAGAATATTCCAAGGTTTCTGTTAAAGAGAAGGCAGAAACAGTACCCCCTCACAGGCCATACGTTACTGTATAGTCGCATTTATGCCCTCACGGAGCAAGAAAATCATCACTTATGAAAATATCTGGATGACATGTTGGCATGTGGGTTCATAAGGGTGTCTAAGTCTCTGATTTCATCACCTTTGTTTTTTGTTCGTAAGAAGGAGGGTACTTTAAGAACATGTATAGAATACTGAGCCTTAAACAAGGCGACCATTAAAAATAGATTTCCCTTACCCCTGATATCGGTTTTGCTGGATCAGGTTAAGTCAGCAGTAATATATACTACGCTGGATCTCAGGGGGGCTTACCACCTAATCAGAGTTAAGGCGGGAGATTAATGGAAGACAATCCTCCGTACCAAATTTGGCATATATGAATATCTGGTCATGCCATTTGGACTGTGTAATGCCCCAGCAGCATTCCAACATTTCATGCAAGACACATCGAGTGGTTACACTGACCTCTTTGTGATCATCTACATTGATGATATTCAGATTGACTCAGAAACTGGTCAGTTGCATGTACAGCACGTGCAAGCAGTTTTGCAGCACTTGAAGGAAAACTGGCTTTTTGCAAAACTAGAGAAGTGTATCTTTTACACATCCAGTGTGGAGTTTCTGGGTTTCATTCTTACCCCAAGGGGTATTGAGATGGATGGGAAAAAAGGTACAAGCGTTCATCGACTGGCCATCCCCACAGAATTTTAAGGAGTAGCAGACTTTTCTAGATTTTGCGAATTTCTATCAGTGATTTATAGCCAAATCATTGCAGGTTAATACACCAGTTACACAGTTGCTAAAGGAAGCTTGTCCATCTAGTTGGGATGAGGAGGCAGAACAAGCATTCCAAGAGCTAGAGGGGCGTTGACTGAAGCACCCATTTTTCAACATCCAAATCTAGGCAAACCATTTCAGGTGGATACTGATGTCTCTAACCAAGCACTTGGGGCGGTTCTGTCGCAAAAAAAGATCAAGAAGGGGTCTTACACTGAGTAGCATTTTTTTCACGTAAGTTGACAACATGTGAGCAGAATTATTCCATCAAGGATAAGGAACTACTTGCCATTAGGCTGGCTTTCCAGGAGTGGAGGCATTACCTGATGGGAGCACAACACCAGATAACGGTCTTAACAGATCATAAAAATGTACAGTACCTTAAGGCAACCAAAACAGAGTCCGAGGAATCTGCGCTGGGTGTAGCATTTTGGAGAATTTGATTTCATCATTAACTACAGACAAGCCAGGAAGGCGGATGCCTTAACCAGACAGCAGGCATCGGAGATCGTAGTTCAGGAAGCTCAGCCTATAATTGCAGCAGAGAAGATTGTGGGTGCAATCACACAGAGTCTTGTAACGGATGTTAAGAAACATTTTACAAAAGGTGAGTGAAGCAGGGGCGGAGACAGGTAAGTGGAACTATGGGTTTGTTTATTATTATAACTCGGAAAAGGGACATCGTAACAATAACTTGGGTTTATTTAATATATAAAGTTATATCTATATTCATGTGGGTGAAAGGGGACATGAGCATCTCGTCGTCCTTCCTGCAGTCACTTCTCAACCGCCTTGCCTCGTGCAGTCCTACTTCCTCGCATTCCATTCAAGAGCCTACAGCTGCATGCTACGTTGCTCGGGCATCATCACTTACATACGATGCTACACATCCCCTCTCTTTAATAAAGAACAATCCCTAAAATAAAACTCAACATAGTCTAATAAATGTCTAGGTGTCATGATGCCTACCCCCGGGCATCCAGATCGAGTCCATCAGCCCCGGGAGCAGGCATCCAGATACTCATTAGAACCCCAACAGCCCCGGCTGGGGGCTGTTTGGATTCAGTCCTGGCGCCTTAGGCGCCAGGCTCATCATAGAAATCAGTCCTGGCGCCATAGGCGTCAGGCTCATAGACTTTACTTACCTTATGCAGACCATACTGCAAATGAGTCCAAGCCAACGTGAGGCCTGGATGGGACTATTTTATTACAGGGACTGTTTTTTACTCGGGTGTGGTTCTGGTGAACGTCTTACCTGGGACTACTTTGCAGGCTATTTAAACCACACCCGAACAGCAGCTCATGCTTTGTGTTATTCTGCATCCAGCAGCGTAACGCTCACTGTGTCTGCAAGTCATCATCCAGTCTTCTGCCACGCCCGCCTCAAATCCAGAGCTCCTAGACAAAAGGAGGAGAGGTTAGATCACGGACATTATTTGATTCCTTACCCGATTCCGGATCTCTGAGCCTGGAAAGGACATTATTTCAGCACGCGTCGCTTCGCCAGCAGCAGCGCCGCGTTATACTCAACAGTCCACCGCATTTTTCAACTCGGCGCTGCCTCCATCATTTTCTTCGTCGAAACCCAGCACCTGGGGGGAAAACAAAAGGAATAACAAGGTGAGCCGAGAAAACCGACAAAGACAATCTCTTTGCCACCATAGGCCTACCTGCTTTACCACCGGAGGTATTATCCTTTAATTCGCCGCATCTTTCTATGCCGCACCTAAAAAGGGAGAGAAAACAGCAAGTTAAACTCATGCAACTTTACCGGACAGTGTTTGGTAATACAGACTCTTACCTGAACGCCATCAGCTGCCTCCAGGCAATATTCTTTTGGACCCAGCTGCAACCTAACGAGGGAATGGAACAAGAGTGATCATCGGACATATTGAACTCTTTGAACTTTATGGACACTGGAGTCAATATTCCTCCGGAACTCCTCCAGTACCTTCAAACCAGTGAAGTAACTGGTATCTACGCGCCCCTGCATGCCATGCAGGATGGATAGCTCATCATTTAAAAACATAAGGTGAGGTTACCAAGAGGGGATATCGGAGGTAATTAGTGGGGAGAACGAGAACAGTTGGGGGGGCCATTACTAAAGTCCCCGGGTGGCTAAATCCCTTTCTCCACTTGCAGGAGAATACTTCTACGAGTCCAGCAGACAAGATTAGGCGGGCCAGTCCAGACTGTCATCTCTTCACTACGCATCACGTTGGTGGAGACCACAGCTGTCCGGGTCCCATCGATGCCCCTGTGGGAACCAGGTGAGCGGAACACTAGGCTTGTTGTAACTCCTGCCAGCTCTTGATGACCTCGGTGATGCCTCTACAGAGTCTAATAAATGTCTAGGCTTGTTCTAACTCCTGCCAGCTTTTGATGACCTTGGTGACGCCTCTCCAGAAGCCTCCTGCTGTAAATCTGTATTGTCAGACAAGGAAAACCTCTTCTAAATATCACCTCTTCCAGCACCACCACCAACAGGCCTGCATCCAGCACCCAGACCAGCCAAAAGCTAATCATCCTGACCCCTCAACAGACTCCCTCTTTCACCTTCACCCAAGACCATCACTCTCTCATTGTTCCATACTCTACCATCATTGGTGCTTGTCGCATGCTTAAACACTTCCACCACCTCCACCGGTTTCGACCACTTACAACCATTCTCTCTCAACACCGCTGGAAGTTTGATTCTAACCAGACACCCTACTCTAAGCAACATTCTTTTCCTATACCTCTTATTGTCATAATGTTCCTTGTAGGCCAACTGCTTCCTCCTAATGTTTTTTGTAACCCCACTCAGATCTACCTGCCACTGCATTCATCCACCCTGGAAATAATTTAGTATTTGCCTTTCTTCCCCTGCTTAGCTCAAATGGGGAGACACCGGTGGTGCAATGCAGTGTATATCCATGAACTAGTACCGTCTTCCTCACTTCCACTCTCCAATCCCTATCATTAGCCCAGACTAACTTAATGGCATCTTTGATTACTCTGTTATACCTTTCTACTACACCATTTGGATGATATATAGCACAAACCTTATGTACTATCTATCTTTCATCAAAATCTCTCTTCATTTCTCGAGATTTGAACTGAGATCCATTATCAGACAGCACCTCCTCAGGATACTCCTCACGTTCACACACTTCTTCAATAAACCCAATCACTCCAAATTGGAACCAAAACATCAATAGCAATAGACTTCCAAGGCCCCTCTGGAATATCTCTTAACAGCATGGGATATTTCGCTCCCTCACACCCTTTTCTCACAAAGGATACAGTTCCTTATTCTTCTTTCCACCTGTAGGTCACATCCAGGCCACCCATACGTATTCCTTATCCTATGCTTCGTTTTCACCAAACCCTGGTGACCTTCATGACCCAATTGGATGATCTTATCTCCGAGACTCTCCGGTGGCACCAGCTTGTCGCTTCTCATTAAACATCCACTTTGAATGTACAGTTCATGTCTAACATTCCAAAACATGAGAACTCCAGCCTCCGCCATCTTTTTTTTGTTCCAGTTCATTTCCTCAACACACTATTACTTCCAGCAATACATTATCTTTTGATGTTGCTTCATCCCACTCTTGTCTGAATATAGCTGCATCGATATTTCGCAAATCATATCATGTTCATCCATTTCTTCATTCTTGTCATCATAACTAGTCAACCTTGATAAGTAATCCGCTGTACAGTTCTTCACCCCAGAGATATACACCATACTGAAATTTAACTCTTGTAGCCTCGATACCCATCTGCGTATTCTGCTAGAAACTTTGTCCTAAACCTTTCGTGGTAAACACTTCAACTAGAGGTTTGTGGTCAGTGTAAATTTCGAACTTAACTCCCCATATGAAGCTCCTACAATTCTCAGTGGCCCATCTGATGGCGAGAGCCTCTTTTTCAATAGTAGCATAGACCTTTTCTGCTCCTTTGAGAAGACTTGAGGCAAAAGCGATTAATAATTCCTTCCCTCCATGGTATTGCACCAGTGTTGCCCCCAACCCCACGTTGCTAGCATCTGTAGTGATTACTGTTCTTCTACCTCTTACATAGTTCTGTAATCTTGGGGCCTCCGCCAATGCTTCTTTTATGAAGTGAAATTCACTCTCACACTCCTTATCCCACATAAACTTTGTGTTGGCTTTCAGCATGCTCCTCTAATTTACTGTGTGATCTGAAAATCCTTTAACAAATTTGGCATAGTATTCCGCCATGCTGAGGAAGGTTCTTAGTTGTTCCTTACTCGCAGGAGTCAAAAATACCTTTTATTGAATTTGCCAGTTCCTTCTTAGGTGAGATTCCGTCTCCCGAAATCACATGCCCTAAATCAGGCTTGTCCAACCTTTTTGAATGAGGGGCCGAAGCATTCACTTTCTGTCACCCAGTGGGCCGGCGAGCCAAAAGTCAACAACCTCACCCAAAGCTGTATATTAAAAAGTGATGGTGTGTGACCTTTGACACAATAGCATCACAGGCAGTGATAACCATGCAGTCCCAAAGATAGCTTTTGGTGTCCGGGGCAGTGATCAAAGGGTAGTTTCTTGTGATTTCTTCCAGTGTGTATGTGTTGATATTTTTCTGAAAAAGTGGGGGCGACCGAGCGCAGGGAGGGAGCTATAAGGATCTAGGGAGGGTTTGGGGGGACCCCTTCCCCCAAGCCCCCAAGATTTATTTTCCAAATATGGGGCTAAAATGGTGCATTTTACAGCAGGAAAAGTGACCAAAAAGCCATACGGTTACAATCAGTTATAAAGGGGAGCATGTAACATTCCATGTCACCAACAGCAGACAAGAAAATTTTAGAACACAACACATTTTAATGATCACTGTGTCCACAGTGTAAGACAGCACTGTATCTGATGTAACACATTGGCATGCTGGTTGTGCCCAAAATATGCCTCTGTAACAACATGTCTATCCTGGCTGTTCCCAATTTAGCACAGCATTGTCCTGTACAAAGCATGATTGATGCTGCTTGAGCATGTGCAGTGTGTCCAATACATATGCCAGCTTATCTCTGTTATACACATTCATTACTTCTGTGTTAATGGTGACACCACTGCTGTCACGACCCGGTTAATGTATTTATTTCTGCAATGTTGGTTGGGTTCCTGTATCTGACCAACATTGCAGAAATAAATACATTAATCGGTTGGGCCTCCCCACAGGGACCTGGGCTGAACAGAATTGCCAAAGCCTGCCCTTCGTGGCACACTGGGCCTGTAGTGCTGGTGAAAGGGAGAAAAGATCTGAAGGTAAAACCTGGCAGAGGCAACTGTGGATCCTCCACATTTCCCAACTCTAGAAGATGTGGCCAGAACCCGCTAATGCAAAAGTCCACACGGCTGGCCTACGGCCACATGCCCCGTAAGAGGTACGGCCAGCCTCTGCTTACCAGACAACATTTAGGGCCAGATTCCCCATGCCCAGCCTCCACGTGGCCAGGAAAGGGCATGGGAAAGTTTGCAGCAAACCGTGTTTGCAATGTTCCCCCTTGGGATCTTTACCTGCGGTCAGACTTCCAGTCAGCCAAACCACAAAATGCCATCTCCTTCCTCTAACTATGTAACGCGGAGTGGCAAACCGGGCATAGTGTGTGGTTCACGATGGCTCCTCGCAGCCGACACGTGGGAGTCAGGCATAAGACACGGGCCCAACAAACATTGCCAAAATAAATAAATAAAACGGGTCATGGCTGAGGCCTGTAACTGCCTCTGGTGCCCCCTTTTGGGAGTCACCAGAGGCAGTAACAGTCCTCTCCACGTCCTGCTCCTCTGCCACGGCCCGGTTTATTTATTTATTTGGGCAATGTTTGTCGGTACCATACCCGACAAACATTGCATAACTACATAAATTTATCGGGTCCACAGACCCGACAAACATTGTGCAAATAAACCGGTCCATAGCTGAGGCCTGTAACTGCCTCTGGTGCCCCCTTGCAGGGGACACCAGAGGCAGTAACAATCCTCCCCACTTTCCGATGCTCTGCCACGGCCCGGTTTATTTATTTACTTATTTGGGCAATGTCTGTCGGGTCCGTGGACCCGATGACAAACATTGCAGAAATAAATACATTAATCTGGTCCACGGACCCGACAAACATTGCCCAAATAAAGAAATAAACTGGGCTGTGGCTGAGGCCTGTAACTGCCTCTGGTGCCCTCTTGCAGAGGTCACCAGAGGCAGTAACAGTCCTCCCCATGTCCTGCTGCTCTGCCACGGTCCGGTTTATTTATTTATTTGGGCAATGTTTGTCGGGTATGTTACCCGACCAACATTGCAGAAATAAATAAATTAATCGGGTCCACAGACTCTCTAGAGCCCTGCGGGCCACATCAAATGGCTTGGAGAGTCGCATTGTGGCCCGCGGGGCGTATGTGGGACAAGCTTGCCCTAAATACTCGATTTCCTTTTTGTTAATTTTTGATTTCTCCTTACTTAAGACCATTCCTGCTTCATGCAGTTTTCTGAAAACTCTCTACAACTTCTGATTATGCTCTTCCTCATTGTTGGGTTACACTAATATGTCATCTTGAAAGAAGATTACTCCACTTTCTCCATCCAGAAGTTTGTACATGTCTTCTGAAAAACGGAGGCAGCTGAAATAAGCCCAAATGGCATTCTTCAAAACTGGTATAATCCCTCCGGGGTTATGAAAACTGTTAAATGCTTGGAAACTTTGTGCAATTTCACCTGGTGATATGCAGCGGTTAGATCCAACATCAAAAATATTTTTGCCGGGCCAATTGTAGATATCAATTCCTGAATGTTTGGTAATGGGTGTCTTTCAGGGATGATACACTTGTTCAATTCTCTCATATCTATGGAAAGTCTTATCTTTCCAGAACTTTTCTTGACAACTACCATTGGCAAAACCCACTCAGACGCATCAATCCTTTCACTTATGCCTTCATCTTCTAGTTTTTTAAGCTCCAATGTAGTTTTTGCGCAACTGGTTTAGTACCTGATTTGAGCAAAATGCGATGAGCAACACCTTTCACACATCCTATCATATTTTCTTTGAAGATTTCCTCCTGAATTTTCTCCAAACTTGCTCTTGCTCCAGTTCCTTCTACTAGCAGCACTGAGTCAATTGCATTGGGATCCAACCGAACTTTTAAAAGTTTCTGATGAGTCCAACTCAATAGTGAGGACGCACCATTCTTGGACACAGATGCAACCTTCTGCCTGTCTACCCTTAAACAAGAGTATGACACTAAACCATCCAATCAACTCGATTTTGGCTCCTCAGTATGCCCTTGGTCTGACATCCACTTCATTCAGGAATTCTGGTCCACAGATTTTCCACACCTTCTCTGGAATCAGTGCATATCTGGCACCTGAGTCCACCATCATAACAATGGGGTGTCCATTCACCATAATGGTCATTCTGGGACTGTCAATTTCTTCTCCTTCATCTGATACCATAAAGACACATTCCTCTTCCTCATCATCATTGTCTCCACTGATCCAGTTTAAATTGGATGCCTCTCGGCTGCCTCTACAACATTTGGCGAAGTGACCTCTACTATTGCAGTTTCTGCAGATAATTTTTAATGCAGGACACACCGCACTGCTTGCCCAATGCAATGGACTTCCACATCTATAACATGTCCTTGTTAATGTCCTCCCTCTACCTCTTTGGGCACGCCAACCTCGATTCTGGTGCTCAACTTATATTTTCCTTCTTGAACATCTCGCTTCTCAGTACTGGACCTGCTTCCCCAGTTTGTCTTTGCATCTTTTTGATGGAAAGTACTTCTACCTCTGATTTCATTTCCTCTAAACTCATTCCCAATCACTGCACCTATGTTTTCCAATTCAGGTTGCACAACACTGACCAACGTCTTGATTGACTCTTCCTTCATTCTGTTTTTTAGTGTCTTCACACATTTTTCAGTATGTTCCACTTCTTTGGCCATCTTCAACACTTCATCTAACAAAGGATCATCCTCAGCCCAGAGTTTCTCTCTTACCTTACCACTGCTACATTTGAACATGAGTTGATCCCTAATTCTCTCTACCAACTGTTGATCAAATCTACATATCCTTGCTGATTTTCTCAGTGCTGTAACATATTGTTCTACTGTTTCCCCTTCTTCTTGGATTCTTTTTCCAAATGTGTACCTTTCCAAAATTGTACTAATTTTTTTTATACTGTTTGTTCAGTTTTTGAATTGCTTTTTCATATTCATTCATGTCCTCACTTTCACCCACTGGAAGATCTGGTAAATCTTCATATTTTTCTTGACCAGCTGGTCCTAGTCAATGCAACAGCAAGGATTTTTTTCTCTCCACAACTATAATTAGGCCCGCACACCACACTAGAATAGTTCTCAAATACTTTGTGCCACCTTTTCCAAGGAAGTATAGGTTCACCTATATCCGGTAAAAACATTTGGGGTGCTGGCACACCATGCATAGAACATGTCGCCACCTGCTCTATGAGCCGTGTTGTCTATGATTAGGCTTACTCTCAATTTCCCACTGTTGTATAAGTACTGTGATGAGTGTGAAGATGATTAGATTAGGATTACCACCTGATTTCATTAATGTTCTGAAAGTACTGTAACGAAGAGGGGGAGGAATGAATGAGGATTACCAGCTGGATTCAATGTTGTTCTCGATGTACTGTGACGAAGAAGAGGATGATTGAGATGCAGCTATATTGTTTGCATGACCATCATGTAGTCCTTTATTCCCTTATGTTCTTTTGCCAGACCTTATCATGGCCTTTGATATGCCAATCATGTTGTCCTTCTTTGCTTTCGATAGTTTCCCAAAGCAGCTTGTTCGTTTATTTTGTTTTTTAAAGAGCATGTGCCGGACGTTTTCCTTTTCTCTTCCCCCTTATTCAGTGAATTGATTTACTCAGTGCAGCTGTGCTCCTACCTTCAGTCGGCCGGAGATCCCCCCTCAACGGCCGTGGGTTGCTATCTGTCACAGCCTAGGTATAGTATCCCAGTTGCCGCAGATACTACTCTCCCAGTTATGGAAAAGTATCCTTCTGTCTTCGAACACGAAAGTCTTTAACGTGATATGCCAAAGACTTCCCCCCCCAAGAGCTCAGCCTACAATGAATCTATTCCACCTGTCAGGCTGAGGGCTTGAGTGAAAAGGCAGGAGCAGACTCAGCAGAGCTAAAGGAGGGAAGAACAGAGCAGACGTTCAGAATGCAGCCAGGTATTCCCGAATCAACAGCAAACAACACCCCCCCAAGTACCCACTCTTACCTGTTCCGTAGCAAAATGTACCAGTAACCTACTAGTAATGGACACAAAGGGGGGTTCTTATATCAACGGTGAAGGAGGAGTGCACCAGTGTCTCAGGACTTCAGTGCTGCAAAGCGTCCCAAGAAGATATCCACAGGGTTCCAAAGTAGAGTCAGCAAAGCGTCCCAAATCAATATATCCACAGTGTTCCAAAATAGACTCAGCAAGGCGTCCAAAGAATATCCTAAAGTGATCCAAATCAAATTCAGCAAAGCGTCCCAAAATGTCCAAAGCAATCCAATTGTAGATTCAGCAAAGCGTCCAAATTAAACAGTGTCAACAAAAATGAATGTTGAAGTAAACAAAATGAAGGGCAAAGGAAATAAGCGTTACTTCACGCTAGTTCCTTTATTTGCGTGTTCGAGTATATTAAGCGTCACAGCCAGAGGACTTTAACAAGTGGAGGTCGAGATGCAAGCCGTTTTCAAGGATTCCGGGGAAATCAGTCGAAGAGGGGCGGGCGTTGGAAAACAGAAGGGAAGGTAGAGGCGAAGGTTTGGATTTGGCACAGGATTCAGGATCAAACAGGAGTCAGGAAACAACGCTCGAAACTAACACAGTTTAGGAGCGCTGGGCACTCGAACAGACAGTATTAAATACGGTCTTCAGAAGACACGGCAACGTGGTGCGTGCGTGTCACGTGACTAACGTAGCAGGAAGATGGGAATTGTAGTTTAACGGGTTCTGTGTGTTGAAGAGCGCTCATATAAACGCCATGGCAATTTCCAACAAGAACGGGATGTGACACTATCCTCCTCGCCACTGAAGCAGAGGCGGAGACAGGTAAGTGGAACTATGGGTTTGTTTAATATTATAACTCGGAAAGGGAATGTCGTAACAATAACTTGGGTTTATTTAATATATAAAGTTATATCTATATTCATGTGGGTGAAAGGGGACATGAGCATCTCAACTTCTTCCTGCCGTCGCTTCAACCTCTCTCTTCTCAACCGCCTTGCCCCGCGCAGTCCTCCTTCCTCGCATTCCATTCATGAGCCTACATCTGCATGCTACGTTGTTCGAGCATCGTCACTTACATACGATGCTACAGTCTTGGGTGTGAAGGTACTCTCGCAGGTCAATTCAGGAGGGTCTGCGATACCATGCAAATCTTCCCCACTGCACAACTACAGGAGAAGGCACTGTTGTGGTGTCATCGCTTCCCCCTAGCGGGACATGCAGAGGAGTGAAAAACGCAAAAGGTTGGGAAATACTTTGGATGACCAGGTATGAAGCAACAGGTACATACTTATATTTAGCAATGTTATATTTGCATGCGGAATAAGGCTGATCATGTGAAAAAGCGGGGTTATTAAACCCCTTACCTACACCGGAAGAGCCTTTGTTGCATATATCAATGGACTGTGTTACTGATTTACCCAAAGACAATAGGCATGACAGAATCATGGTGGTGGGTGATGGGGGGCGGTGTTGAGCAGCCCAAAGATGGCTGCCTAGCTCCACAGCTCTGCGTGTCACCAACAGACTAATGAATATAATAGCGGTCTTCTAGCATAATTGAACTTTGTTACAGAAGAATCATGTCTGTAAAGGGCTGAGGCACAACTGGCCCCATTCCTGGGTGAAACCGGCACCTCCACGCTGAGAATTCACTGAGTGAACTCCAAGCGCCGGCAAGCGACCTGTGACCGCCTGGATTGCCACGGATCTACGTAGCGATCCCCTTCCGTCTGAGCCCGGGAGGCGGTGTCCTGTCTGCATGCGGCGCCTAACATCGTGATCCTGCGTCTTGGATCGTGCTGACCGGACCGCGGCCCTGTCTGGCTACATCGCCTGCCAAGCAACGGCTGGCCCTGCGGACCCCGGGGAGGAGCTCCGCCCGCGCGGTGACAGACATCCGCACCTCCGCTGCCAGCCTGTTTCATCCCTGCCTGCTCCTGGGGCCGGCCGGCCGACTACTCCCCCCTGGTCTGCCTGCCCATGCGGCGCCAGGCATCGTTGTCCACATGCGGGCTGCTGCACCGCAGAAGCTGCTGTGATCATCTGAGGACCCATACTCCGCGGCTGCTCCCCCCGGACTCCTGGGGCTGCCGTGAGCTGGCTATCGCCTCCTGCCAGATTTTGGTACCGCACATTGAGATCACAAACCTACCCAGCCGTGGGTCAGTGGGGGGTACGAGAGGCAGACTGCGCTGAACAGCTGGCGCGACTCCTGGCCTGACCCGCCTGTGCTCCTGTGTGGGTGCAGTGTTCGCTTGAGGGCCCGCTGGGGCTACAGCCACTGCATCTTGTGATACTGCTGACCTCCTTTATGGATAGTCAATGCCTGGAGACACCATGCAGCAAGTAGGTGATTTGGCAGGGGAGGGGGATTGAGGTGGTTCTGAGGCACGTTGCTGTAATGTAATCTAGACTGCAAAAGTACTTAGCAGCAACACAGCCCTAACATGCACACTGTATCTGTCTTCCCCAGCTCGCTGCAGCAGTCCTTGCACCACGCTACAAACATGGCCTGCCATATTATGTGACCAGGATGCTGGCTGCACATATCGGAGGACCCCCGTCCCTTCTGCTGACACTCTGGCATAACCCATCTCGTCTGGACTAAGCAGCCTGCTGCATGAGCGCTGCACATTGCTTCATGTTCCTGCTGGCACCCTCTCTGCTGCCACCACTTTGGTCCTCCACAAAGCTATCAAATATTGTGTGTGAACTGTGCTGCTTGCGTCCTCTGCACACCTGCTGGGACACCACTACCTTGGGCCCCAATTACACCGTGGTCCCCCTGAACTTTTCCGGCTTGGCACTCATTTGCCTCCTGTGACACGACTGGCTACCTGGCCCACGTAGCAATCCTACCATGTTGAGCACTTGAATCTGCTGGGGACTGTGCACCCCTTGCTGTCAGAGATCCTGGGGGTCCACCTTCCCACCTGAGTGGCTCCCTTCTACTATCCCCAGCAAATACATGTGGCATGAGTCCGCTGAAAGAGGAATAGTGAGCTGGCGTTCCCCGTCTCACACATTGGGCTCTGCCACGGCACTTAGCTTGTGCTGCACAATAGTCAAGACCCCAGACGCAGCCTCCTCCCAGGGGCGCTGCACTGATAAGCGCGCTCTGCCCCAGGGGCCGGTGGGTCCTCCCCATACTACACCGGGATTCTGAAACTCCTGCTAAACCGGCCCTACTAGCAGAGCCCGGGCCAAGACGTGACCACCATGCCTGTACCGACTGACGGCGCTCTATCGCCACTGCCCGCGCTCCGAAGAAAATACACCTCCCTGTATAATGTCTGACCCAATTAGGTTGGTGCCATGGACAAATTTGCTAGAACACCATCCAAACCTGATCAGGACCGGTCTTCACCCAGTCAGGAGGATGCGGACATGCTGCTGGGAGCTCCACTCCCCAATCTGACTACCATGATGGAATCCATGGCGAAGAACTTCGCCTCCTTCCATTAAAAACTTGACGATATAAATGCCAATGTGGCGTCACTCAAATCTAAACTGGACCAGCAGGGAGCCAGGATCAGAGAGGCCGAAGCCAGGATCAGCGCGAACGAAGATGGGCTACATGTACTCCAAGATACCAGGGAAACCCTCACCCGCGACATGAAATTTGTCAAGACGAAATGTGACAATTTGAGTCGAGGTCAAGAAGAAATAATAACCACATTGTGGGCGTTCCTGAGAATGCACTCAAGGGTCGCCTGAAGCAGGCAACGGAGAACCTTATCAAAGACTAACTGGACAACCCAGAACTGTCTCCCTCCTTTACAGTCGGTCGAACGCGCCCACTGTGCTTTGGCCCCTCGGCCCAGACCGGGGGACTTTCCTAGGCCTATAATTGCAAAAATCCTGAGTTACAGAGACAGGGACCATATTCTTCGCCTGTCGCGGGAGAAAGGGGAATAAGAATATTTCCCGATTTCTCTACAGGAGTGCAGCAATAACCCCGATAGTTTATGGGTGTGAAGAAAATGCTCAAGGAAAGGAACATCGCCTATGCAATACTGTTCCCGGCATGCCTAAAGTTCACCTCTAAGAACAAGCTATACTTTTTCACTGTACATGAGGAGGCAGTGAAATTTATTGAGGCGCACATCCCTTTGGATAACCCCACAGATGAATTGATGGAAAACGACTGATGGGGAATCTCGCCTATGTGTTTTTTTATCCTTCAAATTCATGGGTTGTTATTGCCTTGGCAAAGGTCTGCCTCTCTTTTTCTTTCCTACAGCGTACACCATATGGATGTACGGGAATGGCCACCAATACTGTGATATCTAACTGTAGATTCCTGCAACCCTACTGCCAATTTATCGGTAGGGGTGTCGGACACTAGTCACCGACCTGTTGAGGATGCTGCGGGCAGCGTCCGGGTACTGGAGCAGGCGCTACACCTGTTGTCCTCACTGATGATGCCTATTGCCCTAATTTCACTGATTCACTGTCTAAACTGTTCATATTGACCGTCTCATCATGTGATAGGAAGTGGATTATTCCACCACTTCTACGAATGTTGGTCATGCAGCAGTGGCGCACCCCATTGCGGCTGCAATAGTTCTTGTGATGGTTCTGTGGTACACGGGCCCCAGTTGGGCTGGGACATGTGTGGGCCAAGTCGGGGATGGCTCACTAGCGAACAGTTCAAGGGGGGCAGGGGCTACACTGCTGGTTGGGTTGTGGCGGTGAGGGAGGGGGACGATGATGTTGGGGAATGTTATGTTAAAAACGGCAGAGGTGATGTGACGGTGCACGGGGTAGGCAAGCAACATGAAATTGTCAGCCACACAGTCTTTTGTGCTCAGAGACGGCATTGTTGGGATGTTCCCTGAAGTGACAATATGCCTATTAAGCTAATGTCATGGCATGTTCGGGGGTTGAGTAACTGCACAAAGGCGCGGAGAGTCACTGCTTATGCTCAGAGACACGGGGTGAAGATTCTACTCTTACAAGAGACACATGCCATGGGTCGTCTCGCATCAGGCTTGGCACCAACCTGGGGGCCCAACAGATGTTACACGACATATTCTACTCAATTCAGGGGAGTCCTGACGTTGATTCACAAATCCATTAAGTTTATACTAAAGAAGAGTCATGTCGACCCTGAAGGCAGATTCATCATTTTACATGGTGTCATATTGAACGAGGAATATCTGCTTGTGATCCCGTATGGGCCCAATGTTGATTGCCCTGAATTTTTGATAAAGTGGTCTCCCTGCTTATGGGCTACATTGGGGTTCCAATCATATGGGGCGGGGACATGTACTTAATATTGGATAACAACCTCGATAGAACAGGAGCAGCGCCCAGGGCCATGTCCCGTGCGGCTTGCAGATTGCACACACATGTTGTCACTTGGTATGCTAGACGCCTGGAGGACCTTGCACCCCCAGCTGCGGGAATACTCCTACTACTCCTCTGTGCACAACAGTTTGTCCAGGATCGATCTGTTTCTACTGACGGGAGGATGAATGGTTAGGGTCATAGATACTCAGATACTTGCCCGCACACTTTCTGACCACGCCCCAGTCAGGTTACTAGTTAAGCTGGGATCCTCCCCGCCTGCCAGATCCACCTGGCGCTTCAAGTCAGAGGCACTTCTTGACGTAGTGTTCAGGGCGGAGATCCTCTCGGATATTAAGACCTTTTTTGAATGCAACTCACAACAAGACACAACTTTTGGTGTGCGCTGGGAGGCGTTTAAGGCTTACATTAGAGGTATGTCCATCTCCAGAGAAGCGGGAATACTAAAAGTTATACGGAATGATCTTCATCGCTCCGAGTCTAGACTTAAAGTCCTGGAGCGTGAATGCTCGGAAGCATCCACCCCAAACAAGCTGGCACAGATAAGGGAGGTGCTCGAAGCCTTTGAGGCACATGCTTTGAGGGAAATACGATATTTCACTCGACCACAAGAGTCTAGGAAGTATGGTGAGGGGGATAGGACAGGGAGAACATTGGCCAGGCTTGTTCGGGCGGAGGGGGGCATATCCCAGATCTAATGCATTAGAGATGAACAGGGTACTCAGCGATGGTCTGATCAACATATACTTGAAAGCTTCTCCAAATTCTACACTGAGTTATATACACCGTGCTCGGAACACAGTGCACAGGACATTCACAACCTCCTGGACCAGATCCCTATGACGCCCATCTCCCAATCCACAAGAGAACAGCTTGAAAACCTGCTTGAGCTTGATTTGATGAGATTGTTAGGGCTATCACTGATCTCCCGAAAAGGTAAAGCACCTGGACAGGATGGACTCGCATCAGAGTTCTACCAGGCACATGTGGCACTCCTAGCGCCTAGACTGCTGGAAGTCTGGGCTGAATCATTGCAAGAAACCATTCTCCCCCCATCTCTACGTGAGGCTATATAACTGTCCTTCTTAAGACTGGAAAGCCCAGCGATAAATGTGGGTCTGTCTAGGATAGATACAAAAGCAGACGCAGTTGTGGTTACACTTGACGCCCAAAAGGCCTTTGATATGGTCTCCTGGCAGTATATGTGGGCGGTCCTGGAAAAGATGGGGGTGGGACCGAACATCATATATATCAAATTATTATACACGAATCCTATGGCAAGAGTCCTGGTCAATTCACTAACTTTGTCACCCTTTGCACTGCTTTTGGGCACACTCCAGGGCTGCCAATTGTCCCCCATTCTCTTTGCACTGGTCATTGAACCAATGGCGGACCATGTCAGAGCGATGCATTCCCCGGAAGGGCATACGTTTGAAGGACGCCCCTGAAATAATATCATTATACGCAGATGATTTTCTGCTATATGTCAGGAACCCCGTCGTCCATCTAGACCCAATCTTACGAGACATAACTATGATAGGCACCTTTTCCCGCTTCACCATCAACTATTCCAAATCAGAGATATTCCTGCTCACGCCCGCCACCCGGCAACCAGCATGTGAATACCCACTCCGCTGGTCCCCGGGAGGTATTAGGTATCTGGGGGTCCAAATATCGCTATCCATATCAACTCTTCTATCGGATAATTCTACCTCCATAACGCATTACATCGATACAAAGATTACTAGATGGCTTACTCTCCCGTTATCACTGGCAGGGAAGCTTTCATTAATTAAAATGATATTGGTTCCCAAGCTTCTTTATGTATTTGCGAATGTTCCGGTATAGCCAGGGAAACAATATTTCGACAAAATACACACAATGTGCGCACAATTCCTCTGGCATGCTGTGGCTGTTCGCAAGAAATGGCAACATATGCCGCTACTTTACGAGGAGGGGGGCTTCACCCTTTACTGGACTGCAGTACAGGCCCAGCATGCCAAGTATTGGTACAAGAACATGGTTTCTCCCCCTCACGTAAAAATGGAGAGACTAGCAGCAGAGGGAGTCAATTTATTGTTGCTGGTCCTTCACCATAAGTAGGAGGCTGGCGCCTCATCTGACCCGGTTTCAACCACATTACTGGCATCATGGTGTTACATACTCCAACCGAAGTCCCAGCCTCGGCCCTACTATAAAAGGCTCCCCATTTGTGCATTTCCGGGACTTGAGCCCACACATGATAGACTCCTTTCTCAACACTGGCTACGATTGGGATAACAAGCACTGACAGATTTATTCCCTGAGGGTAAGTTCATCACTCCGCAGACCTGATGTCCTGGCCACTCTGGATCGGCATCGGAGATGCTGCAGTATTATAGACTCTGGGCTGCGGTGAGTTCTATGTGGTCATCGTACCCGGACGAGCCCCCAGATATGCCCGAAATACAATACATTGCCAACTCTAGTATTAGTCGGGGTGTAGTCTCCTCCTTATACAAATTACTGATCGCCAAATCCCCTGATCAACCCCCCCAGGGCACGGAAGGAATGGGCGGAGGAGCTATGTCTTGAGATCACTGATGGGGTTTGGAAGAAAATCTGCACACATAAAGAGTCTCCCTTAATTCTAGGTCCCGCTACAGTACAAACTCCTGAACAGGCTATATTACACTCCACACAAATTGGCCAAGTTTTACCGAGATGCCACTCTGACAGCGCTGATCACATACATATGTTTTGGTAAAGCAGGGCACTTAGCGCATTCTGGAGTGAAGTCCTCAAGGCTTTATCTGAGATTATCGGAACCACAGTTGATCCGGATGCGTTTGGTTCATTATTTGGGATATGGGATGGGGACGAGGTAAAGGAAATGTCAACATTTCTAAACGTGAGTAGTATCGTTGCTAAGAAATGTATACCAGTGTACTGGAAATGCCCTCACCCTCCAACATTTGCCATGTGGCTGAATGCACTCACCTGGACTCAGACTTGTGAAGAGGAATACATAAACTCCCGACCTAAGAATGTTTTGACTGCCTTCTGTAGTTACCTCAACAAACAGCCCGACGACGAAGTGGAACTCCCAGTTACGCCGCCCATGCAAGACTGATCCAGCCTTGAATCACATTGGTTCAAGATGTGCTATGCAACTATGTCCATGTGTATCGTTTACTGATGTAAGAGACATCTATCTGTGTATGCAAACAAAATTGGTTAAACTGTGTACCGGTTATTAACTTCTGCCCATAAATAAAAGGTTAAAAAAAAAGAATCATGGTGGTGGATTATTTCTCAAAGCAGGCGTATTTCATTCCCTGTATTGGATTCCAAGTGCAGGGCAGTTATCAGAGTTATTTCTAGAAAACCTTGTACGACTACTTGAATTGCCACGCACTATTGTGTTGGATAGGGGTTCGCAATTCACGTCACGCTTTTGGCGAGCCTTCTGTCGGCTGCTAGGAATCAACTGTGCACTATCTACTAGTTATCACCCTCAAACTGATGGTCCAACTGAATGGGTAAATCAAACCATGCAGCAATATTTGCAGTGCTTACAAGCATAAGGTTTGAGTTTCCTGGGGAAAGGCTCCCCTGGTAGCAGAATTCACTTATAACAAGTTTCCTTAGGGATGTTACCATGCTTCCTTAGGGATGTCACAAAACATGCGACTATACGGCTAGGAACAAAACATGCTCGCAGAGCACGTTCCAACAATGGAAAACATGCCAACATTCATGGAGTGCAAACAAGTGCTTACAGACATCCATCAGAAGGATGCCAAAACCTGGACAGGGCAACATTCGCCTGTTAGAGATACGCAGATCAACCCAGACAAGAGTACCCGAAGTATAAGGTGGGGGACAGAGTGTGGATGTCCACAAAGGACATCCGCATGCTGGGAGCATGCAAACTGTTGCCGTGCTTTATTGGGAGATACGTGATTGAAATGCATTTCGGACTCTGCAGTAAAATTGAAATTGCCTGGAACTTAGAAAATAAATACTGTATTTCAGGTATTTTGCATAAAAATATTGTTTATTGAGATCCACGTTTGTATGACAGTTGCATTGCTTTTCGAACTACAAACTGGACAAAGACCAGATCAGTATTGTTTTGTTTTTTCCTCCCCCAACCCCTCTCCTCCGCGTCCCTAAAACTTGCCCCTCTTTCCTCACTCCCTCCCCTTCCCACTTTAATACAACCGTATCCAGGGATGGGTCCGATAAAATGAACAAATGGCAACTGCAGCAACGAAAAACATTGTTTACAAGACTTTGATAAGCATACACTGAATGCGAAACCGTGTTCTTCAGGAATACAACCTTCAGACCACGTTGGTGCCACTCTTAGGTCCCCTCCATCGGGCACAGTTGGGGGACATCGTTTCTACAAGAGTGACCGCATCTCTTAATGGGGGGTCATATTTCCCCACTCCGCAGTGACCCATTTTGGTTTGGGCTGTGGGATGTGGTTATGTGTCACTCAAGGGATTCAAGGAAGGGCAGCCATGTTGGGTCTATGTGCGAGTGGGTTTCTAGTAATGCCGCCTTGAGGCTCTCCATCTCATAAATGCCTCTCCCCTTCCATTTTATAGTCGGACATACTCTTACTGCTAGGAGCAGGTTCCTCGGTACATGGGTTAGGACCTGGTACTGATCCTCCATCGTTTTCACCCCAAACAAAACCAAGAGAGGTGTCAAGATCCTATCTATGCCCTCAACATCGTGTATCCAGCACAAGATTTCTTTCCAATAGACCTGGAGGCGGGGGCACTCCCACCACTGTAGCCAGTAGTTGCAAATTTGCGTGCAGCCTCGCCAGCAGTAGGGGATAATACCTGTCTACATTTTTGCCAGGAGTTGTGGGGTCAGGTGCCATTGCATAAGGAATCTGCTATTGTGCAGATATGGTTGAGTCCCAGACCGCTCTGTAGATCGCGGACCATCCCTCCTGGTTTCTTCCCACCCAAGATTTTTCTCCCATTTCATTTGGGTATGTGGCATTGTAAGGTGACCCCTTTCCAAGAGTGCCCCATAGAGTCTTGAGATCAGCCCTTTAGTGTTTGTGTGTGTGCTTAGTGTCATCTCGAAGTGGGTAAGACCTCTCTGGAGCCGGTCGTCCCATCTTAGGTAGGTGAGAACCCCCTTGAGTTGTGGATAATGGAGTGGTTGAAGTTTAAGGCCCTGTTGTGCTCCTTCTAGTTCTTCCCTCTGCAGGAACGACCCCTCCCTCCACATCTGCCACGCTCTAATCACACCTTGCTTGTATTGGGGCTGAAAGTGAATTGGGTCAATTATAATATCCCATATCCGTGGGCCCAGACACAGCTAAGGGGTGAAAGCCAGGTGGTGACCCCTCACATTTCCGGTCTGTTCCTCCAAATTGCCCACAAGACCCCTAAAATTGGGTGTTCTTGTACCCTGCGTGGGAATGTGTGTGCAGGAGCCCAGAGCCATTCTCCCAGCGTGACCGGGGAAAAGTAGCCATTCTCCAGTTGCATCCATTGTTTGCTTTTGGATTCTCTGAGGTGGTCCAACAACACCCGCAGCCGTGATGCCCTGTAGTATTGGTGGAAGTCGGGGTACGCCCTGCCCCCTTTATTTTTGGGAAGGATCATTGTGTTACATGCGATACAAGGTTTCCCCCCCCACAAGAAATCAAAAAGGAAGCGCTTGGTCTTGGATTGAAAGGGAATGACTGTTGGAAGAAGAGGAGTCTTGACAAGACATTCACTTTTATCACCATGAACCTTCCCTTCCATGAGAGGCTTAATTTTGCCCATTTCAGAGTGTCTTCCTTTATCGTTTTCCATAGAAGTGCGTAGTTTGCCTGGTAAGGGTCTGCTGAATTTTTGCTGATGGTTATCCCCAGGTACCTGATGCTCTTATTTGCCTCTTTTATGCCTGACGTCGTGGAATTCTGGTCTGGGTGGTCTGTTGTCTCCCTCAGGGCTAATACTACCGTTTTGCTTTTATTAACACGAAAACCCGAGTGGGCTCTGTAATCCTCAAGTTTGGACAAAAGGCTTGGGACAGTTACTTGTGGGTGCGTTAGGTAGACCAAGATGTCGTCCGAAGACAGCACCAGTTTATACTCCCTGACAAATTTGCTTATACCCTTGATAGTGGGGTCTTGCCGGATGTTTTATGCTAGGGGTTCCATTACGAGGGCGAAGACTAGAGGTGACAGAGGGCACCCTTGCCTGGTTCCCGTGGTCAAGGCAAAGGATGGGGAGGCTATGCTGGTGACCACGACCTTGGCTTTAGTGTTTCGATACAGCTCTTGCACCCCTGATATCCAACTGGATCCTAGGTTTGCTTTACTTAACACCTAGTGCATGAACTGCCACTCTACTCTGTCGAAGGCTTTTTCTGCATCGACAGAGATCACTGTGGGGTCTCGTCACCAGCGTCTATTGCTACTATTAAGTCTAATGTTTTACGGACATTGTCAGAACCCTGCCGCCCCTTCACATATCCTACTTGGTCAGTATGTACTAGAGATGGCAAGACCGCACTGAGCCTGCTAGCGAGTATGCTCCCATAGAATTTGGCGTCCACGTTTAGCAACGAGATTGGTCTAGCTGTACACCAATGTGGAGGTCTGTTCAAGAGAACTGCTGATCCCCCATAAATTCTCTTAGTTGGTCCTGTACCACAAGATTTGCATCTCCCAGCTTACCATCACTCCAGGTGATCCGATTCTGTGCTGGGTTAATGTCAGTTGCCCAGATTGAACAGGGCCTGTAGGACGATGGGTAAGTTAAGAGCAGCTATAAGTGGATAGTGGTCGCTCTCCTCTTGCTGGGCAACACACGTCCATGATTAGTAACTGGACGTTATCAAAAATGATGTAATCTATGATGCTATGACTGTGGTGCCCAATTTGAGTGCGCAGAGGATTATCAGAGGGAAATGCCCTGTTAGTCACAGTAAAAACAGCGGAGTATAGTAGCCTTGGCCAGTTTAGCCCTCGTTTGCAAGACCACCAATCTGGGTGGGCGACAACACGTGTCCCCCTTCCCATTGCTTAAGATAAGCATCAGTGTGGATTTTAGAGATCAGGTCCCCACAGATCAAGACAGGAGAATTGCTCTGCAGGTTAGTTATTAGTTGTTCAATCTTTTTAAGAGCCTCTCCATGATCTCTCTTGCAGGGGGGCAGAGGGGGTTGTATATGTTAATGATCAATTCCTTCGTGTTTGACTTAGTAGTCTCCTGGGGGGGGGGGAAATTATTCTTCCACCTATAACATTTTCTGGCCCACACGAGATTTCCAAGAGACCAAACGAGTTCTTAGCCGCCAGTATCAAGCCACCCTTTGGGCATCCCCTGGGGCCTTGAGTGGCCAGGGAAGAGAAGATATGCCATGCGTCTATTAATAGTGGGTCCGTAAGCCAGGTCTCCTGGAGCGCTATGACACCAAGGTTGTCGATATGCTCCAAAAGACCACCTTGAGCGAGTGTTCCAGAGAGGTTTCAATGTATGATTGTTAGGGAATCCACTACCCCCCCCCGCTCCACTAAATTTGCCAACCATTCCCAGTGGGCATCGCTTCCCCTGTCACCCTTGTCCCCACAGCCATTTCCCCTACCTCCCAATTTATGATTATCACTTGGCTTACTACCATTATGTTGTTTATCTTCAGGAGTCAGATCTGCGGGCCTCTCCTCTAGCCCTCTGTGAGAACCCACAGGGTGTCTCACCCACTAGTCCTTGGCCAGGACACAGCAATCGCTTTTGGATCCAGTTCCTCGAGGTGGACCAGTGCAGGAGGATCACCTGGGTGAAGGGTCTTTGGGGAGTGGGGTGAGGCAGCCGATGGTCGAACGTAGTATTCCCCCCTATTTTGTTTATCCACCCCATCCTATATTTTAGGATGCTCTGAGGTCCCAACCCCCACCCCCACCTTTTTACACAAACACTGAAGAAGAGGGTGGCTGAGAATAACTTTCACACATCGTACTGGACATGTCCCACTAATCGGGTCAGGCAAAGTCAGGCCCTTAATTCTAAGTGCATACACCTAATACCAATTAGCTCACCTCACACGAATAAAAGGCAGAACCCAAAGACATGTTCTGAGCAAGGCTTAACACGAGCAGGGCCTCCGGCTGAAGGCAAACCTACTGGAGCAGAGCGTCGGACCAAGAGATGAGAGCAGCGGGTCGAAAACCCCAAGAGTTCCCCACTGGAGGCTGTTGCCTCCGACATGCCACGAAAGACACGTGGAGAAGGCAATATCCCAAAAGTGAAGAGTGCATTGTGTTTCAAGGACGCCAGCGACCCTCCCGTGTGAACAGCAGTGTTGGGGAGGTGAGGCCAAGCCTGTAGTACTCTGACTTGTGAATTTGGAATCGCAAAACCAAGAAGAGGCGCACACAGCCAGTGAGTTGGCAAGCACCTGAAAGATCAGTGTGTGTTAAAGTTTGAAGTAGGAACATTGTTTGCAAGTGAAGGCTGCACGCTTGTGTACATTAAACGAGAGGAAAGGCAGACCCATGAATGAACTTTGTAGTAAAACACAGCTGCGGAACCAGCAATACTAAGTAACAGAGCGGTCCGGCAAAAGAAAGTAGCCCACTCGAAAGTCTCAGAGTTAAGTAACTTGTTTGAAGCGATAAAGCGTATGTACAGCAAAAGTAAAATTAAGAAGTTTACCTCCTTAGAGAAGGGGAAAGTGAAAGTTGAACTGTAAACTTTGAGTCAAAGTGGTCTTGCAGTGCTCTGCAAAGAAAGCCACGCACATTCAAAAGCCTTCGACATGTGAAAGTGGTCCGAGCCTGACAGAAGGAGGCCCGAAGTGAAATAAGCTTGGGGAAGGGAGGCCCCCCCCCTTGCAAGTTTGTATTGAACTTTATCTGAAAGTTGTGCGAGCCCAAAAGAGGGAGACTGTAAGGAACTCATGGTGTCAACAGTAAAGACAGATACAAGTGATCACAGTTCAAGGGTGTTTATTGAACAATGTTTGTAGGGTGGAAAAAACCTAAACTAAACCTAAATCTAAGATGGGAGCGTCGACATTCAAATGAAAATAAGGGAGTCCTAGTGGCGCTGTGTCAAATAAATAGGGCCTATACTAAGAAACCTATTGCCAAGCCTTACAACCAATACAAAAAGGGGTGTGGGATAGTTTTCAAGCAAAGAAAGAAGTGTTCTCAAATATTATGTCAGCATGCGGTAGCTTGGTTCTCCCTTCCCCACGTTTTGACCACAGGGTAAGGTGGGATCTTGGAGCACAGCATACCTCCGATCTACCCCTGCACGAGTCGATAGTTCTGTTCTAGTTGATCAGGAGTCTCGATGGTCAAGTCTCGTTTCACTTGAAAGTCTCTTGCCTTAGAGGCCCTGATATATACAAACAACTAAACAAAAGTTTCTTCAAGAAATGAATGTTTCCTGGTTTTACTCAGGGATTCTGAGAGAGATGGTTTCTGAATGCAACGGGGTGTGGGATCCTAGGGGATTTGTTACATAAGGAGGGGATGGTAGGTTTAGGTAAGATGGATTCAATGGGAGGAAGATGGGTAAGCGTATTATAGCCGACAAAGGCATCATGTAGATCGTTCTCCTCTCCATCTTCC
This sequence comes from Ambystoma mexicanum, assembly GCF_040938575.1. Taxonomy (NCBI): domain Eukaryota; kingdom Metazoa; phylum Chordata; class Amphibia; order Caudata; family Ambystomatidae; genus Ambystoma; species Ambystoma mexicanum. The sequence goes on along the minus strand of NC_090927.1, from coordinate 578,338,400 downwards.
CCAGTACAATACTGCGTCTCAGCTGGGGCAATTCTCTAGTATAACTCCGGGCTCCCTTACCCAGGTGATCCTCCCTTGCTCGTCCACCCCCAAGGTTGGGATCTGAGTGCGCTAGCCCTCCCCTGGTCACCTGAATAAGTGTTTCCCGATGTCTACTTGGGAGAATACCCTCAGTTTTCTCACAAGACCCGAAGTGAAATTAGCTTGGGGAAGGGAGTCCCCCTTGCAAGTTTGTGTTGAACTTTATCGTGAGAGGTCTGAGCGTGGCATGGGGGGGACCTACAAGAACTGTGTGGTGAAAGGTCCGAGCCTGACAGAGGGGACCTTTGTGAACTTTTGGTCAAAACATTATTTAGTCAAGAAAAGAGACTTAAATGTGGAAGGCCAGATGGTCCTCAAACCACGTTTTGGAACTGTTTATTGTGTTGGAAACCGAGCCTGAGTGTGCCATCCTGCCTACAGGGACAGCCTTACTCTGAGAGGTCTAACATGGAGAGGAGAGCTGACTCAACCACAGTTATTAATTTGAACACTGATTTTTTCTTATTGCATACATTTCTCCTTTTTACACTTTTTGTACCAGAAATGGAGCAGGCATTAGGTTTTGTTAGCATAGGCCGTTTTGAATTGACAGAGTCCACTACTACTGCGTTATTTATTATTTGATGGTCGAGACTACTCCCATCTTAATTACGGAGCCAAACAATTTCAATAAAGGTTTTACAAACCGTACCCATTGTGTCAGTGTCTTACCATGCCTCCCCTACACCTCTCACTCCATGACCACGTATCCCAAGTGAGTTATTGTCCCTTTGCGCTTCTATTTCAACAACAGAACATCCAAAGCCCAGTCTATGTACAGAAGAGCAATGCTCTATATCATATTCCAGGGTGCTATCAACACAGAAATATACCAAAGGGATTGCCTATCTAACATGTTCACAAATTTCAACTATTTTGATATCGCTACTTTTTACAAAACGTAGAGGGATAACTTATTGGAACAGCTCCAAGAGGCATGTACGGTTGAGGTACAGCTTTTGTTCAGCCCCGAACAAGTTTTGAATTTGTTGTGCCTTGACTTTATTGTTACACGCAGTGTCTTCAAAAGAAACTAGTTTGTCAGTTATAGGGATAACGGGTTCCATTTGTACTGTGACATGAATCAAGGTGCGACCTTTAGGCACCATAGCGGGCACCCTCTTCCTTGTAAACAGTCCCTCAAGATGGAGTGTTGATTATTCATCTAGAGCAATGTACTTGTTTTTTTTATTTATTTGTTTTTTTTATTATTTCCCTTTTCCTCCTCTGTGGTGCCACTTCAGGTTCTTCCTCCACCCCTGTTGTCACAACTGTCGCACAGTTCGTTAGAAAAGGAGCCTTTTTTGCTATGGCTGCCTTGCCCTGATTCGTTGCAGTTTGCCCTTCAAGCTCTCGAACTGTTTTATTTGGATGGCCCAACTGGATTTTACGTTGTCTTCCAGTCGCAAGATCCTCATAGATACAGGCCTGCTTTATAACATTTCTCCTTTTGTGTTTGTCCAACACATATGAGTTTGGACGCACCTGCATATCTTTCCTGCTTGTAAGGATCAAAAGATTTTTCATATGGGCTTGATCCAGAGGCATAGTGATGGCAGTGTTTGCCTGTATTTTAGCCAGTGTATTGGTGTGCTCTTTAGTTATGCTGGCCAATTGGTACACAGCGCTCAGAATTTAAATGTGTCAATTTGACTGCCCATGATTCGTTCACGTTTAGAGTCGAGTTGACAAAGCAGACTATCCAGGATGTTAAACATCGCAGTAGACGAGCTACTGGCATCGGATGCTTGCAGAGTGTCCTTTCAGTCTGCTAGGGGTTCGCCCTTGAGCAACAATGCAACGTCCGGCGTCCGACAGCAGGCAGAATGAGGTTGGCACCAAACCCAGATTATGAGATTGCGGGGCCATATCTGCCCTGTTTTCAGGAGATATTTCATCAAGGGGTTGACTCAAGTTGTCCCTGGTTATCAGGGAGCAAATGTTCTCACCTATGAGAGATGTCGTTCCCTTTAATACAAGCTCTGTTTCACCCACCAACGAATTAGAACTGGGGCGGGCTGCAGGCATGCCTATGATGAATATTCTATCGATAGACGCTAGGTACAATTAGGGGTTTTACCACTGTCTCAATTGTTTTTTAACCCAAACAAGGAACAGAAGACATTAATTCCTCTACCAGGTTGGTGCTGAGATCAGTTATCGCACTGTCAGGAGTTGTCAATCGAGGCATGTGCTGATTTTTCAGCATAGAAATCGGTGATCTTCGTGGTCATCTTGTTACAGGTAGCCATGTCAATCTCTTTTTCATCCAGTTTAGCTGTTCTTGAGGTACTATTTGTACCTCAAGTAGAGGTACAAATAGTTTTTGCAGAGAACCAAGGGCAATGGCAATCTTGCATGCAAGAAGCGTTCTTATTACTCTCACTGTTTTCGTCATCGTGTCTGAGACGAACAGGAGTGTCTGTGGCTGCCAGGGATTCATCTATCGCAACTAAGTGAAGAGGTGGGTCGAGACTTTTTGAGCCTGATGCTCCATTTCTCCTACTCTACCAGCTGCTCTTTTTTTTGCAGCACGTACTGCCATAGCTCCGGCTGCCCGTCGCTTTGGCATGTTTGCAACGATGTGAAGATTTTTGGGAAAGGAAACAGCTTCCCACCATTAGACACCAGCGCCGTCGCTAACACAGGACACAGAAGGTCTTATTCTTTTCTTCCTATTCAGTCTTCAGATCTTTCTTTGATCCGGGTGATTTTTAAATTCCACACTGACAAATTAAAGTGCTAATCTAAGTTGTGGATTTACACCTCCGATAAGCACAAACAAAACTTAAAAGAACTGTAACACCATCAAAATCCTCCAGTAAGGGATAGAACAAAAAAGCTGCGTCTCCTGCTATAACTGCTCAACACTCTGAACACAGTGCCTTGGCAAATCCAGTAAAGCCAGTGAAGGCCACGTTTCACCCCACTCGAGTGCTCTGCCTGGAAGCAGAGCAGTGCAGGGTGCGAAAGCACTCACTGCACACTAATCCTAGGGGGTGCCCTCACGCGCTCTCTGGTAGACCCCAGACCAGGGATCCAGATTCCTGGGGAGATTTCTATCCCAAGGTCACAGCTCTCTGATCGGAAACGCTCTGCTCCCCAGCTGCAATACACTTATTCAGTGGACTTCGATACACTCACCAGTGCCCGCTCCCACCAGCCTACTGTAGCTGGAGTCTCACATCCTGCAAGTGCAAGCAGTGCGTGTAATCTTCGATAAACAGTGCTTGCATCCTCTCCCCCGTGGGTGCAAGCAACGCGTGTGGATGAGAGGAAGCCGCAAGGTGGATGCGAGAAAATGCGGTGGTAAGCGTGCAGAGACTTACAGTAGCACCCGCCGACGTCTCTCGCCGATCTCCAATCCGACATTTAGAGGAAAAGTCCTATAAACATACAACTGCGTGGAACAACGATCGTGTCAAGCCGCACTGAAAGAACTGAAACGAATGCTATCAGCCGCATCCGACAAAATCCATCTGAGTTGTTTATGCTTTACATATATATAAAAATGAGAATTACATCAAAACACGATTCATCATACATTGATACTTGGAAAAAAAAAAAGAAAAACAATCAAATTTCATCATAATCAAAAAAATACAGAACATGATTCAGCCCAGGAAATATACATTGGGTTAATTACATTACATACCAACAATAAAATAAAAAAATCCAAATCAAATAGGAAGTGAGTCCAGGTTGTTCTTTGCCTTACTACAAATATGATGGCTGCCGGAGTCATTACTAGCGATTCCACCCCAAAGAAGGACGCCCAGAACGGATCTGTCCAATAAGTGGGAAAATGTGCATAACCTTTCTCGTATTCCAGAACTAGTGTAGGGCAGGCAGTAAGTATATGCCCGATAGTTTCAATGCTCTGTTTACAAAGCCTGCATATACGATCCTCTAAAGGAATACCCTTCCAGGGTCCCACATATTCTAAAACTGGGAGAATGGCTATGCGTATGTACATTACAAATCGTATTAGAACTTGCATTTGCCCATTTTCCATAGATACATAAGGGACTGTAATCCTAGTTCTAACCTTATAACTTCAACAGGGATCGCTCCCGGAAGGCCCAACAATGAGCGCTGTATTTTTGCCTCCAGCCTTTGCAACCAGCCTTCTATGGGAGTAATTCAAATGTATATAATATGCCTGGGATAATGCATTTCTTATATACTTTGTAAGGGGTCAGTAATGCAAGGGGGACAACTGCTTGTGTTTTTCCCACCATTAAACATTTAATTTAAAGAAACAGGTTTCAAATAAATCCTTGCTAATGCTACTCTATCAGGGAATTCCCTACCTAGTCTAAAGGCTAAGGGAATAACTCTTACCATACACAAACTGACCCTCACACTAAACAAAAAAACATTCAAAGTGAAACAAATCTAAAAGAGTGAACAACAATTAACCAGTATTGTATTTTGGATGCCCTTCACCTGTCCTGGGTAAATCCCTGCCCCAGGATTGTTCAACGTCAACATCCCCAAATGTTCAAAAGGAAAAGTAAAGTCTTGAACCAGTTCTTTTAAGTTCCAAGTAAAACAAAAGTTCAAACAAAAATCCACTGGCAACAGTTCTTCGGCTTTCAGTTGAAAATATACCATTCCAATTCCAGCCAAGAAAACAGCACCAATGGTAAACCTGGATATCCTCTTTCCAAGATTGCGTTGCCACAGTTCAAAGAGTAGACTAACAACTTCTCCTTCTACAACTTCACGTGTTTATGACCTCTGCAGTGTATTTGGTCAAATCGTTAGGATGCTGCTTCTAGGGTTGTTGCTTTCTTCTTGACAACCACCCTTCTACTACTGTTACCATGGGAACAGACTCCTTGGTTCCACAGTATAATACTACTTCAACCAAATAGCATAGCATTTCCTATGCCAGCTTGTACTGCTATCAGTCTAGCTTCTAATCTTACCCCATTCATAACAACTTTTGTGAATAAATCACTTACAGAAGGCTATGTTCCTTGTGCACTCAAGAGGGCACTGGTAAAGCCCTTACTGAAAAAACCTAATTTAGACCCCAAGGTACTTAAAAACTACCGCCCAGTAGCTAATCTATGCTGGCCCACTAAAATCCTGGAGAAAATAGTCTGTAACCAATTCCAACAGTTTGTGGACAGTAAGGACATATTGGACGAACACCAATCAGGATTCCGCCCCAACCATGGGACGGAGTCGGCGTTGTTAGCAGTCCAGGATGACCTACTGGAAGCAGCAGATAGGGGAAGCAATTCAATATTATTGATGCTCGACCTATCTGCAGCATTTGATACAATCAACCACAAGACTGTCCTTCAACGGACTAAGAACATCGGAAGGGCAGACAAAGTAGTGGTAGACTGGTTTGATTCCTTTTTACAGGATAGAACACAGCGGGTAACCCTGGGAGCATTTCTCTCAGAATTAATACAATTGAGGTGCAGAGTCCCTCAGGGGTCAGCACTTTCCCCGCTGATCTTTATTTTATACATTCGACCACTATTTGACATCCTGAGGAGACACAGTCTAAGATTTCACTCATATGCGGACGACACACAGATTTATGTGGAGACGGATAATCTTTTGGAGGCTTTTGAGACGATAGACCGTTGTGTGCAAGATGTAAAAAAAGTGGATGGCCTGCAACCAACTACAACTTAATGCAGGCAAAACAGAAATAATTCTGTTTAGATCAGAGAAGAAATATAGAGAGGAAGATACAAACTACAACCCGGAAAAACCTGGGAGTGAATATCCCATTCTCAAGGAAAGTGAAAAATCTTGGGTGCATTTGGCAGGAAAACCTGGCTAGTGAAGCCCAGACAGGGGCAAAAGTAAAAACAGTATATTACTCTCTGCGAATGCTCAGAAATGTGCTCCCTTTTCTATCATCTCAGGATCTCCCAGTAGTGGTGGGCGCCCTGGTTAACTCCCACCTTGACCACTGCAACAGTCTTGACAGGGATCCCTAGGAAACTAATGCTAAGATTGCAGAGGGCCCAGAATGCGGCCGTCAGGCTAATAGCTCACTTGGGCAAAAGAGATCATGTCTCCACAGCCAGGAAAACGCTACACTGGCTGATGGTGGAAGATCGCATCAAATTTAAGGTGGCATGTCTGGTGTACAAGTGCTATCACAAACTTGCACCTCGATATTTGAACACCAGAATTCAACACTATTATCCAATCAGAGTCCTTCGTTCAGAAGATAGATTGCTGCTATGTGTCCCGAGGACAAAATGCATCTCAAAAGGAGACAGAGGGTTCTCTGTATTTGGGCCTAAGCTCTGGAATCAGCTGCCCCTTAGTATCCGATCTTGTACTACGCTGGGAAGATTCAGAAAGGAATTGAAAACCTTCCTGTTTAAATTATCGTATTCCTTTAGGGTCGTTGCTACTTCGAACTCTCCACGGTGATTGGTCCAACTTTTAGTTAACATCTGCACCCGAATGTAGTTATCTGCCTGGTGCGCTCAAGAAATAAATCAAAATCAAAAAAATCAAACCAACTGCAATGTAACATCCACTGACAGTACCATACACAACCACAGTTCTGGTATTTCTGCTTCAATTTTATACTTCAGGATGTTTAAGCATTTTAAAGACAAGACACATTGACCTCTACAGGTAGTCAATGCACTCTTCTTTCCTATACACCAAGAAAAGGGCAGCCTGTTTGCCTCTTCTGTCTGTGTTACTGCCACAAGTATAACCTGCCTCTGCATCAAGACTGGTTTTCTCTCAAATTCAGCAGTCTCAGCATTACAGATTTGCTCAATCTTCTTACTAGCACCCAGCTCCCTTCCCCAGATTCACACCTTCTTGTTTCCAGCAGTTACCTTGAAACTATTGCCATACTTCCAACTTCAGGTAATAATGCCACACTTCTATCAGAGGACAATGAACTTAACAACTTTCTAAATCAGGTGGATAGATTTAAACAGGGCTTACTTCACGATAGAATGGTTCGCCTCTTGGCTTGGCTAATGTTTGTTCTTTTTAGAACAACAACTTCTAGGTTTAAAGAATAATTTTTCTTAATGTTACAAGGTACAGTCTTAAAAGGAAAAAGATATTTAAGTACATGTGATCATTCTTTAGGGTAGTTCTTCAACCATAAATACTTGCAAGGAATTGTATTCCCAAGTATTATCATGGAGATGCTTTCCAACTCCCATCGGGAATCACAATTGGACACATGTGACCTTCCTTTGATGTAATGAGTACTTGTAACAATTGTGAAAGTCATCGTTCAGGTTTTCGGAATGTTTTAGTAACCGTTCCAGCTTTAATTAGAAACACGCGACCACTCCGGCAACATTAAGAGTTCAACAATGGGAACTTGAATACTTTTCTTTTTACGTGAGCACTCTGACTTTTACTAGAAGTGCGCATTATACATTTCCATTGTAGACAACACCTATCGCAATGATAAACAGTTTATAATCACTTCTGCTCTTACGCATGTCACTTCAGATCTGGTAACAGTTACTGGCAAGATTTTTGGAGTGAACCTGGACGCCAAGCTTCACTCACCAACGTCAGGAACACTGCAGTTGCGAGCTGCTTCACCTTCCCGACTTCTTCCACTTCTATTACGGATTTGGGCACACTTGGGACCCCACACCCTACACAGGTGTCTCAGGTCTGGCAACGCTAACTAGGAGTCTTCTGTACTCCATTGTCCCTCGGCTCGCTTCCAGCGACGGGCCTCTGGTTGCTCCAGCCACTAAGCACACCTGAGAAAACCTTTACTCTCACAACATGTCTTTCTCAGAACAGTCACAGCAAGGCAGGGTTTGTGAGCAGAAGACCCCCTCAGAACTTGCAGGTGAAATCTGTTGTCTCCACTTCCCAGAGTCCTCTTGGTGATCACACTTCCTCATGAACTGCCAGCCTTCTGCTACTACTGCCGGCCTTCCAGCTCCTTCGCTCTACTGCTTCAGCCTTTTTTGCCTCATAGGTGGGGCAATGCATTTCAGGTGCAGGCCATTAATGTCAATTGCCTGACTTTTGCAAAGGACGTTTGGCCGAATTGTCTGTCCTCCACTTGTACATACTTCTTCAGCCCTCTTCTTCGTCTCAGTCCCTATGGGATTCTGGGACATGTAGTTTGCTTTATTAAAGTTAGATTTTTCTACTTCTTGTGTATTTAAGGGTATATGCAAATCCCTTATTAATTTTAACAGAAGGGCTGTAGGTTTTAACTTTATTAGAGGAAGATCGTGTAGATAAGGCAACACTTTAGCTATTCCTTTTAGTGTACCCTTGGTACAGAGGAAGACATTTATTTTTAGGGACCAAAAGAATTATTTCTTTTAGTATAATAGGGTTGGGTATTTCAACCTTAGATTTTACCACCTTAGATTTAACAGGTGGTTGAGAGACATTAAAATGGCAATATGTCATAACCTCTTCTGGCACAGTGGTAAGAATATCCCCTTCAGAGAGAAAATACTGTGTCTCACCCCACGGAATCTCCTCACTACCCTCGGCCTTGTCTCCATCCAGGTCATCCTCCTGCAGTACAACACCCCCAAGGTTGTGATCAGGAAGTGTTTGCCCTCCCCTGGCCATAAGGGAGTAGACTAAGCAGTGAGGGATCCTTCACAGCTTCCAGCTCAGCCTCAATAGAGTGACCCTCACACCTGTCAATCACCCTTTTGATAGCCAACAATTTACACCAAGCCTTAGGTGGAAGGACCTCCGAATAATGTGTGAGAGAGTGAGAGACCCTTATGGGGAGGCCTAGGTAGTTATATTTTGTATCCTGTTCCAAAGGTTTGCAGCCCATAGCCCAGCCTATTCCTGGGCAGCCCATAGCCCAGGAATAGGAAATAGCACCATATGCTCTTCTTCCTATTGAGATGACTTTTGTTTTTGAGAGGTTAATCCTAAAGCCATTAGATTGAGCATAATGTTGTAAGGCATCCAGAGTGCTGCAGTCCTACAACTGTCTGGTCCAGGACAACAGTGTCGTCCGTGTAGGAGAGCAAAGCTATCCTCCCCCTGCCCCCGCCCAAAACTTAGGTGGGAAGTTGTGGGCAGACTGCTGTACTAGATCTAGATCGGTCACAAAGATTAAAAAGGATGGGAGCAAGAACTAAAGAACTACACAGCCTTGTTTGATGCCAGTATTTGTAAAATAACTCTTCGAAGTGCACCCCTGCTGAGTCAGCCTAACTCCGACAGATTATCACTGTATAATAGTTTAATAAAATACAAGAGAGATGGATCATTCCCCAAACTTCCAGTTTGGACCAGAGTTTCACGTGGGAGACACTGTCAAATGCCGCGCAATAATTGAAGTAGAAAAAATATAGGCTGGACTCTGCATTCTGGTATGTGTCCAAGATCGAAGGACCCAGGTGGTATGGGTTGTGCTGCAACCCTTTCTAAACAGTCTGTTGATGACGCAGTAGTTTGTTCGCGTTCGATCAGGCAGTTAGCATTTCCAGTAATAGGGAGGCAAACATTTTTGCTCCAGAGTCCAACATTGCTAGCAGCCTGTGGTTGTTTGTGTCAAAGCGCAAACCCTTCTTGTGGACTGGTATGAGGATAGATGGCTGGAAGGTCGAGGGGACCTTGCAAATCTTAATAATGTGAAGGAAGAGCTTGTGCAGGATAGAAGAACATGATAGAGGATCTTTCTTGATAACCTCATTAGAAAGCCCCTCTGGGCCAGGGGCACTAGAGCCTTTGGCTTTTGTTATAATCCTGACCACGTCCTCCTCCTTGACATGGGGTAGAATAGATTTACCCAATTACGGCAGTTCACTTTCCTCATGGGGAAGCCCAGTATATCCCTGAAATGTGCGATATCCAAACCTCTTCCGTAATGACACATATTTCACGTGCTTCTTCTCCAGATCTAGGATGACAGAGCAAGTGCCAGCTACAGAACTTTCAGATTAGACACTGGGCCATAAAACGGGAAGTTGGATTGTGAGGTGCGTAAATCAGACATAGGAGACGTACAAGAGGACATGTTTGAATTAGATATATTTTATTAAAATAAAGAAAGCCTCCTCTAAACCTTACTTCTAATAGGATGTCTTACAAAGAAACTCTGTCCTCTGTCAAAAAACGACACTAACCCAACATCTGCCCTATCACCAGGACACAAAAAGACAATCTAAGTTTTAGCTCAGGCTAGGGTTTCTCCCCCTTAGGAAAATTATTGGTGGATGGTTTTCTGAACCCCCACTCAAAAAGATCTCAATAACTTTTCCAGCCCAAGGCTTTGTATAATAGTTCAAACATAAAATGGTCTCTCAACATTCCTTTTGGTCAAATCACCAGCCTTGTCAGGTAGTACGAATATTTCCTACTTTATCTCATCTCCTGGGATGCATTCTCCTTATTATACGCAACAGGTTCTCCTGACCTAGGTAGGTCAGTACTTACAAATAAAGTTCCATCTTTCCCTGTCATGGGGCATTTACACTCTGAGCCCTACGCTGCTCTCACCCCCTTGTGTGGTATTCATAGCCTCAGTCCTGTGTGGGTTTCAGGCCTGCTCAGCCCTGTTTTGGTTATCACTGCTCTCACCCCCTATGTGGCTGATGTGCCTACCCGGCCTTGCTTAATTTGTCACTTCTTTTACCCCCCACGTGGGGTATTCGGATCCTTAGCCATGTGTGGGCTAAAGGCCTGCTCAGCCCTACTTTGGTTATCACTTCTCTCATCCCTTTGTGGGGTATTCGAATTCTCAGCCCCCGGTGGGCTACAGGTTTCTCCAACCCAGTTTTCCACCCTCTTGTGTGGTATACATATTCTCTGCCCTGTATGAGCTTGGCTGTGGCCTCGCTGCTCTCCACCCGCTCCCCATCTGATGCTGCGTACCTCATGCTGTGCACTATCCAGCAGAGGAGCTGGTTAGTGGAGGTGGTCTCTCCGGCCAGCGTAGACCTGCACTCTACTTGGCACTGGTCTGAGTGGTCAGCCTTCTCCCATTGAATCTTACTTTCCGGGACTTTGGCATTGAAATGGCAGGACGTTGGTATGTCTCTTCTGGTTTGGCTTTGCTTCCTTCCACAGTGGACCCGGGCTCGTCAGGATACCCGCCTTTGTCGTATCGGCAGCATTCCCTGGGCTGCACTGGGTCTCCCCGCCCACCACACCAACTGCGTGCCTCTTTGACTCAGCTCCTTCTGCGAGAGAGAGAATCCCTCCTCTGCATGGCTGAGCAAGCAGGCATTTCTCGCTCTCCGACTGACTGATTCTCTGTTGGCGTCCAGGTGTATTTAGGTGCCTCCTTGGAATGGAAGGGGAGATTCCACTGGATCTGGTTTTCAAGAAAGGGCGGCAACCAATACAGGTTACAAACCAAGCCATGCACTTGAAAGGGGGCCTGTGATTTCCCTGTTCAATTCCCATATAACCAACACACACTTGGGACTTTGAAGTGAAGTGAGGTGAAATTAAATTGTTACTTCGGGATTTCTTGTCTGAAGGGTTTGGGATGGGGGGCTCACCCCCCCGTGCGATTCCACTTGATCTGTCCTCTAGGGAAGATATTGCGTAGCAGGCTCAGCTGCCTAGTCACAACTGGGTGGGTCCCTCTTGGGGAGAAGAGACATTCATGGATTTTTCAAAGAGGGTCCAGAACCGACACCCTTCGGAAAAATGCTGCCGCAAGCCAAAGGAATGGGGAGGACTCCGCTCATGAATATAGAAACTGTTAGGACACCCTGAGGCATAATACCCAAATACATTCTACCCAAGAAAGGGGATTTATCCATGGTGTTGGGGGAAGATGTTTCGAGTGAAGTCTAGAGTGGTAATTAAAAGATCACAATATCAGCCCAAGTGTTAGATATTCAATACCATCTCCTCTTCCGATGGTACTTCACCTCTCAAAACACTGAGCCAACATTATCCTAACACTCTGGTTTATGCCATAGGGGATGCATGGAAAGAGATGCATTCTATTTTGTGGGAGTGCCTCGCACTGCTTGGATTATGGCTTGAAGTTAGGTCCGCCTTAGCAAACATAGTGGGATGCAATGTTCCGAATGATCCTGCTATGATTCTGATAGGAATACAAGAGAATAGAACGAGAGATAACGCGCTGACCTCCAAGCTCCTCTTAGGAGTGAGGTGGTGCATTTCTAGGTTATGGAAGGAATCCGACCCTGCAATGAAAGTGATGTGGCTAGTGAGGGCTAAGGATCTGCTAGTAATGGAAGGTAATGACACACTCACTATAGAACATTGCAGGTGACATTTTCTCAATCTGGTCTCCCTTTCTGACGCACACAGCTTAAGATTGTACAAACGTGATGTGTCCCTACAGACTAAGAACACTTGGATGGTTTGATACTATACATTTAAATGTACAATATAATTTTGATTGTTGGGGTTGAAATCAAAGGTGCATTGGCAAATTGATGATTATCACAGGCCATGATAGATTTACAAATGGGACATAGATCATTACTATGCTTATTGAGTTCTTCTGTTTTTCTTTGAATGACTTGTGAATAACTGCAGACTGACTTATTTTCTTTCTTTTTTTTAAATCTTTTTTTTATTTTATTATGCTTTGCAGTACACACGAATAAAGCAGTCCTAGTGCCATCAGCACATACAATCAGGTGATACCATATTACATTCCAAGGACATAGAACTAATTTACTAAGTTACACCATCATATCCTCAAACTCTTAGTCCCTCCCCCCTCCTCTTTTACCGAGCCTCAAGGCTGCCCCCGTTTAAATAAACTGTCATAGCGTCAGACATTAATGTCAACATTCCTTCCCCCATCCCTCCTATTATACTTCCTCTATGCACTCTACTTATCTCATGCTGATTGTCTGCTTCCCTCGTGGCAGTTTTCAGTCGGGAGAGGAAGTGAGTTCATTCAGCATTTGAACCCAATCAAGCTTCCCTCCCTCCTCCTTCAGATCTCTATTTTTTAAAAAAATCTCTATCTCTGCCAATCCCCACCTTTGAATGTCTGTTATCCATTTCCGTTAAATCACGCCCTTAGAACATTTCCAATATATTGCGATCCTCCTTTTGGCCAATATTAATAAAAACTGCACTATCCTTTTCCGAGTCTTATCCTTCTTCTTCCCATGAACCAATCCCCATAGACAGGCGGTGTTTGTCCATAAGAAGCATGCATTAGTGTTTATCCTGGCCATCACCTCCTCCCCCCTTAAGCTATAATGACCGGGCAGACCCACACCATACCCTGCTGAACTCGGTCCACACCTTAGACAATAATGAAACAACTTTGTATCCATAGCATGGAGTTTCGCTGGTGTCATATACACCCTCTGATGAATCCTGCAAAGCCATCACCAAGCCCCCAGCCTAAAGTCTCCTCCAATGTGGCCAGGGGAAGGCAGCCACTACCTGATCCTAACCCTGGGGGTGGTATCAGGGGGGGAAGGATCACATAGGAGGAGGCAGCTACCAGGGGGAGGTGGTGACTCATCAGGAGAGGTGCAGTATTCATCTTCTGAGGACGAAGATGAAATTCCCAGATATTTAATGGCATAGCATCAATGTACCAATCCTTCTAGTGTCAATGGTTAAAGAACCTGTTGTAAGAAGTCAGTTAAACAGAACAAAGTTGTTGCATCAAAAACTCAGGATTTAACAACGATAGGCTGAGTTGCCATAATTCTGCCATATTGATAAATCCTCACTCCAATGAGGAATTACAAACTCCTTTAACAATCTACCCTTAATCTAATAACTCTCGGTTCATAGAACAATCTGAAATAATTGAAAATAACATGGAACAACTTAGGGTTACACATGCTTCTATGGACTTCAGTTCCAAGAATGCTAAAAGTACTGAGATGAGGAAGCAGAGCTCAGAGGCAATGAAGACTCTGTGAATGTTCAAAGATGCGGTCTAGTTGATGCCAATTAAAGCGCCCGAGTGGGATATTTAAAAGCCAGGATGAAGCCCAGCTGTGGAATGAAGGAGAGGACCAGAATGAAGGGGAAGAAGAGTAAGTCGGAGTTGATGGCTGTGCAGGAGGTGTAGCTGAGAAAGCTAAAACCATCTGAGGTGCAGGAGTAGCCACAGAGAGAAGCCCGCCAGCAGGAGTGACCAGAAAGGGTGAAAACCAGAAGAACTGCAGAGTACACACAGTTGAAGGTGGCGTACTTAGAAGAAGTCCAGCTGAGAAGGAGACGTGTGTTAAGGAGAAGTGCTCCCACAGCAGCATATGGCATAACAGGGAGGTTGCAGGAGTTCAACAGAGCTGTCATTGCTCCTGGAGACCGCCGCGCAACTTACCTGAGGCTCACAGAGGCGGGAGAAAAAGCAGACTAAAATCAGAAGCACTGCCGCGAAGCCCGATAGCTGGAGGGAGTCACCGCAGAGAACAAGTGAGTTGTCAGAGAGTGAATGCTGACACTGGGGTGCTCCCTAAACGAAGGCTGTCACAAAACAGCAATTCTGAATATCAAACAATTGACAACGTAAAGCAGAACATATTTAATGAATATCCAATAGTTAAAGAAAACAAAGTGGCAAACAACTAAAAGAGAGGAAAGTTTATAACCAGTGCTATCCACAGCCAAGAGGCTGGCAAAGGCTTTGGGTGAATTACCAGTGGGGAAAGCCTCTAATCAATACTACCTACAGCCAAGAGGCTACGGGCAAACCAGATCTAGACAACCACTGGGAAAAGCTCATAACCAGTATTACCATCAGCCAAGAAGTTGTGAGAAACCTTTGAAAAAGCAACTAAAGCATAAACCCCTTTTGAGAGATATAATTTTGGGAAAGCGTACAATCGTACATCTCACCTTGCCAACAGCCAAGTGACTGTGAAACCAGACTAAGTCGACAAAGGCACAACTCTTCCTTTTTGGGATTTCAATTGGAGAAAACTTGTAACCCAAACTGCTATCAGTCAGAAGGCTGTGGAGAAGTTACGAGACCCTTTAAGAATAATTCTTGTACATTTTGTTCTCAGTTTAAGGAAAACTGGAGTACAAGATGTCAAGAATCCGGAGACTAGAAGAGACAGTTGTTGGTTAAACTTCCTTCCAAGAGAGATTGGTGTGGGGAGTATTGGAATCAATATTCTCATGAAGTTTGAAGTTAGTTGTAGGAGTTTTCTTCCTGGCAGGAGAGTACACTAGGAAAGGGCAAATAGTGGTTAGTCTTGGCCAGGACAAGGAAAGAAGATGATGGTTTGATACCTTTGTGGCAGAAAGACATGTGGAGAAAACCTTTGTTGAATGATGAGACAAGAAGTTTTTTCTTTGAAATAAGTTTTATATAGCAACAGACCAATTGCATTTGATTTTGGAACCTGTGTTTTGAGGAGAAAGTCAATCATCCTTGCAAGAGAGATATTGTGGAAGACATTGGTGGGTTTTGAATTGTCAAGCAACTATGGTCCAAAGGACATTTGCTGTTTCTTCAAGCAAGACACAGTGACTGACAAAGACTTTTCTATTATCTTGAACAGAACTTTATTAAAACAGAACTGTCATCTGAATATTCCTGAATTGATCCAGGGGAAGGGAATACAACCCTGGTCGCAAGGAGTGCTTGCAAGAACATTTGAGTTTGAAAAACAAAACAGTTTTGTTGAACTACACTTTAGCCATATTTTTTATTTCATTTTATTCTTTGCATTTATAAAGTGCGCAGGGTAGGGCATTGTGGCGCTGTTACAGAAAGCTTGCTTGGTTACATAAGAGTGGCAGTGTCACATCTCTGTGGCTCTTGGTTACATTGAAATGAAACAATGGGGTGCTCACGTGTAAGTACTATTGAACAACTGATTTGAAAGCTACCAGCAGTTACTATTTAATATGATACCTAGCATACAAAGCTTGTGCAATATATATTGTTGTTGGCACAAATCCACAAGAGTAAAATAATTATTTTAATTTTTTTCTTTTACTCTTGTGGATTTGTGCCAACAACAATATATATTGCACAAGCTTTGTATGCTAGATATCATATTTTCATTGAATTGTGTGATTGATTCATGACAATAACCAGTCTAGTAAATGCTGGTAGCTTTCAAATCAGTTGTTCAATAGTACTTACACGGGAACACCCCATTGTTTAATTTCAGTATATAGCTCCATTTTGTTCCCGGGGTATTCTGGAGTTCCTCTCTGTTATCATCTTGGTTACATTGAGCCTGGAGACATTTGATAGTTACATTGACAATGAAAAGAGACAGTTGATGGTTACTTTGACATTGAAGTAGTGGGCAGAGTTACAATGAATAGGAAAACACACAGGTCTGGAGGGTTACTTCTTACAGCAGGGCACCAAGCAACTTTCAGTATCCTGTAGCCTGCTGTTGCATGTGGCGTTGTAGGTGCAGTGTGGTGAGCCAATTGCAGAGCTTAGTTTCGAGTGCTTTGCGGAATGATAGGCGAGAGGTTCGAATCCTTATGTTTGTGGGGAAGGCATTCCAATGTGTGAGGGCTAAGAAAAGGAAGCTGGAACCTCTGCTTTGGCTCTCTTGAAGGTGGGGACATTGAGCTGATTGGAGTGGTGCAAGCTTTTGGGTCTGGATGAGGAGGTCCTGCTTATTTATTCTGAGAGGTATTGAGGGACTGTGAGTGAGAGGCATGAATGGGTTATGGCTAGGGTCTTGAACAGAATACGTTCTTTGACTGTGAGCCAGTGGGCATCACTTCTAGCTTGGGAGATGTGCTCTCTTTTGGGAATGCTCAGCGCTGCCCTGAGAGCATTATTTTGAATGATCTGTAGTCTTTCCAGATTTTTCGCTGAGGTGCCAGCAAAGAGGATGTTACAATAGTCCAGTTTTGCCCCAATGGTGGCTCTGGCTTTGGAGAGGCAGTTTTGCATGGATAAGTAGGGTTTTACTGCATTGAACAGTTTGATTGTGAGAGCCGCCGATTTCAATGTATGATTTTATTGTGTATATTAGTGCTAGGGCCAGATATATTTTGGGCACTAGGTCATTTTTCTTTAGTTTTAGTTTTCTAGGCAGGGACCTCTCTATTAGGTTAGGAAAAGTTAGGTGTGGGTCAAACCCCCTTTGTACTTTGAATAAATGGCAAACTTTGAGAAAACTTTACCTTTGTGTCCGTCTCGCATTTCTGACCCCTCACAACACTGTGCAAGTAATTAAATGGAACCAATCGGAATCTAGCATTTTATAACACCTTTTTCACTTGTTCCCGTATTCAAAACCATTCTCTGCTAGATATTGTGAAACCCACATCCCTTTGCCATTTGTCGTTGATCCCAAGGTCCAACAAAGGTCTCCTCTCCTGCAACACTCTAAACAATTGAGAAATAACCCCCTTCCCTTAACTCGAAGACAACATGGTTTGTACTGCCGGATCAGTATACGGCTCCTCTAGGATTACCTCCCATAATTTAGCCATTCGGTTACCAGTGTAGCATATGTGAGAAAAAAGCTGCTTAGCATGTCATACTTCCCTATCCATTGTTCAAAAGTGAGTAGTTTCCAGTCTACAAAAAAACATGCTAACCGTGTCCACCCATTAGTTCGCAATGTCGAGAGGCTCATGCCTCTAAGCACTTTCAGGATGGTCACTGAAAACCCTAAAGGCAAGTCTGCACTATACATCCCCATAATCTTAAATTTAGAAAGCAATTACTTCCACATTCTGCGTAGAATGTTAAATATGCTTGTGTCACTCCTAGTACCCATCGGATTCCAGAGCAATTCAATTCCCTGTCTGTTTCTTGGGGGGAGTTCCTAGCAATCCTTTTATTTCTCCATCTGGCGAGTTGTCCCATTAGGCCGTGATCAACTTATGTTATTTCTAATACAAATTGGGTACAAAAAAATAAAAAAAGAGTAACATCTTCAATCCAGTGAGACAATAAGTCACAAAAATAAATATTAAATGGCCCACAGTTTTACACAAAATACATCTTAGTTTCTAGTAATGCACATATCCCCTCCAAAAGCAAGCCTGTGGTAAAAGTGGCCATAGGAAAATGTGTGTCATGTCCTTTGGCAGCATGCAGAGTAATAGAGGCTGGCATGTTGGGAGCAATATGTGAACAGTTGTTTTATACATAAAAACAGATTCTGGTAGTATGGCAATAGATCATTAGTGCAAAAAGACTTCTAACAAGCTACATCAAAGAAACAGATGTGTAGCAAAGGCTGCTGTGGGTACAGAGGTCTTTGTTTGAAGGATATTACATTCTTGACAATATGTTACAAATAATAGACAACATTTCAACAACTGAACCAGATGTATATGAAATGCAATGCAAAATACCTTGGATTTCTAGTTCGTAAACGAGAGACAATGGATTGTGGTTCTTCAGGTGTAGTCAGCATCATCACTAAGCCATCTGAGAAGAATCTCATGTACCTGCAAATAGGATGAGATTAATTCAAGGGGAGAGTTGTTCAAATTTAACTTATCTCAACAAAATGTGAAACCAAAAACATCATTCAATATGAATGCCACTCGGAAATGTGGTAAAGTCAGGGACTTCAAGGGTGGTGCATTAACAAAAAAACAAGACCTTCACTGCCTGGCCAGAGTTAAATACAAAGCTCTAAGAAATAGTTTGGGTATAAGCAGACAGTATTGTCACAGATGGCATACAAATAACTCAGACTCAAGGACGGTTCATGGATGTTTTTATTTTTAAATTGTGTGGGTCCTAGGGATGTCCCTCCCTCTCACTCTCGTCTGCATTGGGATCTCCTCAGGCATCCGTGACCCAAAGTTAGTTCTACCGAATTGTAACCTCTACTGTCTAATTTACTACTTGGGGCTACAGATCACTTCCTGAAATGGTGTCTCTCTAAACTCCCTTCAGGTGTTCGTTATTTTAAAAGAAGTGGGATGTGCCTTTCAGACACACTGGGCTGTTCTTCCATATTGAGGCCTTCCTTCCCCTTTCCCCTGATATATCTCCTACCCACTCTCCTCCTCCACTCCTGTGTTGTCCTTTTCCCTCTGATATCACTCAGACCTTCTACTCCTACATCACCAATGTCCTTTAATTCACACAACCACTGCCCATAAAATCATTACACAAAAAAAAACTAACCTCACTCACTTCACATTCATGCTCACTCATACCGCAGTACCCTTACACTAACTAAACTAATACCTCACCTGTTGATACAATGGCCTCCACACTCCACCGTTTTCTACTTCCTCATCACGTCTCTTTGTCCTCCTCCGACCTCCCTCTGACAACACAATGCTTCCTGTTTCCGGCCACCTTCCTTATACCCCCCCTTCCTGTGATTGGTCAACCCTCCCTGACCAATTCTGCTTCACTATCCCCACCCTGGAGGTGTTATAGAGCAAAAAAGGCATTAAACACCTGTTAAGTCTAGCCCCTTCTCTGGTGCAGACCCACCGCAGTATGTCAATGGTGCTTTGTTAAGTTCAATGTTCAAGCTCCTCTTAAGTGGCTTGCTGCTGGCCTCCCCTAATGTAAGTGCCCCCCAAGGTCCATGTCCCTTGGGATAGTCTTTGGTGGTCCAGTGGGCTCCCTGTAGCCCAGGCCGGCTGTTCGTCACAATGCTGCAGCAGAGCCCAATGTGCTTCACCACCAGGCAGCCACAGCAGTGCATTTCCACCTCCCTCTCTTGGCATGCGCTTTGCTGATGCTGCTTTTCTGCTGGTGATGGAGTGGGGAGGATTGTCCACCAAAAAAAAGTCCCAGGCTCGTGAGGGCGCTGGTTTCTTTTTCTTGATCTGCCGGTCGTCCGATTGTTGAGTTCTAAGGAAAACAGAAAAACTCTGGAGAGCATGGTCTTTTTGAGACATCGTGCAAGATAAACTGTTGGGTCCCCCACAGCTGTCTTCGCCCTCAGGGTCAGGACTGGCTCTGGATTGTTTAGTGGCAGGTGTCCTTCTCTCCGCCCTGACAATGCCAGGACACTGACCTTGTCACAGTATGCAGTGGAATGTGTGGCGCAGAAAAGGCAAAGGTGTAAAACTAAATGAAACATGGAGATTCCAAGATGGCCGCCAGACCGTGAGGACGTGCACATCAGGTCCTCTGTGCTGACAGCAACAAAAAGCAGTAATTCACGGCCACAAAAACTGAAAACGAAGTTAATCCAGGCATTTGAAGAGGTCCATAGCACCTAGAACAAAAGAAGCCGTCAATCGCGGACCGCTGAAACACCCAAACGCACTCTGCAGAGCCAAGAAACGCAGAGAACAGAAGAACCCTATGAGGGCCCGAAAGTTCCCCGGCAGAGGGTGGGGGGCTGGACCGAGTTGGCCTGGAGCCTGTAGGAGGAACTGAGCAGACAGCACGTAGCGGACCAAAGCCCACGCGAGCAACAACGCATAGGTGAAGTGCCCCGGTTGATGTCCTCCCCCCCCCCCGGCCTCAGTGAGTGCCATAGACGGAAGCCTGGGCCACTACAGGGACGTGCGCCGGGAGATCCGGAGCAGACACTGATAATAGTAGCCGCGTCGAAGATATACTGCGGGCACCTGTAACCCGCGGACGCCCCCCCATGAGTGCGGGGACCACACTATGGAGGTCGCCAACCCAGTACAATGGAGCCACATACGTGGGGCGCACTCTGCCTGAAACTGCGCAGGCAATTGGGGCGGCATAAAGGTGGCTTGACCCGCCCTGTGAAGAGCACCACAGAACAACTCACCCCGTGTGATGGCAGGTACGAAAGGTCTGATCCAGCCTGAGGCCCAGCGGAGCCTATGAGAACAGGCAAGTAACAGAAATCGGCAAGCCCAGAACACCGGGGCTAGTATACCTCCCAGGCTGTGGTCCCTCAAGACGCGGGTGTACATAACGGCTGGCCCTGGAGGAGATAACAGTAATGCGTTTTGTAGACCTTGCTGCGCGCACTACCTGAGTCAGCGCGGTTCGGCAGAGAATCGGCATCGACGCGAGACATAGTGAGAGAAAGGTTAGACAGAGAGATAATTAAGCTGAGCGATAAGCTTGAAAGGAAGGAGGAAGGAACGGCGCCAACACCCGGACCGCAGTCTCAAAACAACAGCTGATGGCATACAAATAACCTAAGACCCGTAAGTGAAAGGAAGGATAGCCCGGGGTGGACAAGGTCGGACCCACCATCCCCTTAGAAGATGTACAATTGGGCTCAGTCGGGGCCTTTCAGCAGCATGCCATAACGGACTTCGGGAGAGAGCAGCGATCCGTCAGATGGGGCCGGGACGGGTGCTTTGAGAGCCGCTGCAACACCCCTCCTCCTGCCAAGACAGTACAGCGCGGTCCTGCAGGTCAACCAGAGAAGGCAGACAGGGGGCCGGGAATAAACCTAGCCCATGAAAATGAAGAACAGAGGGCATAATCTGCCGACAGCTGCTCCCTGCACGGCCCGCAGAGGACGCTGACAGAGTGAGAGGAATAGAAGAAGCCGGGGCAGGTGGCGCAGATGATCGATAGACATTGCCAGCGAGAGAGAGGCCACTGGTAATACCGGAGGCTACAACAAGCATATCACAGCACCGGGTTCAAAAGGACTCCACAGAAGGAGCAACGGGCTAACGGCTGTCCGAGAGGTAGAATGCGCAGTGTCTTGCATCAGTGGACAGTTGCTCCTCAAATAACTGATAGTGCCCCCAAGAACTGCCAGCCCAATCCCACGTTCCAGGACCCACTGCATATAAAGGAAAGTGGAGCTCCTGCAGAGCACTGCTCGAAGATATAAGCCACTCATTGGTGGTGGCCAACAGTGGTGGTAGAGGGGAGAAGTGGTAGTAAATCCGCTATAAGAGTTACACACAGGGCGTTGACCACCAAAGTGGCGGAACATAACACGGCAGAAAGGCCAAGACAAACAATAGACAGCTGAAGGGGAGACGATGGTGGAGCAGTGAAAGGAAGGGAAGCCAAAAAGAGAGTAAAGGCCACTCGATTGGTGTACCACTGTCACAGCTCCCCGTACCCGGTCTGCTCTCACCACCCCCGGTTGGGGCAACCCAGATGCCAGGAATCAAAACAAAGTCAGGCCCATCAAGAATAAAAACACTGGTTAGAACCCACTTGACCTTGCAGCGCAGGCAAATAGCACTCCCCTAAACACAATGGCTTCTGATAAGGAGGAACTTTTAAACTGTCTGAAGGGAATGGAAGCCAGACTAACAAGCACGTTCCAAAACCAGTTACAACAAATGAAGGACGAACTGAAATCCCCCTTGCAGGAGACAGTAAGGAAATGGTGGAATTGGGGGAAAGAGTAGACTTAGTGGAAAACGGACACTAATGTATGGCAGAGGAAATAAAACAGAATAGTGTCCTGCTGGATCAGCTGGCCAATGCAACAAAAAATCTAGAGCTCCAGGCGGAGGACCTGGAAAACTGCTCAAGAAGATCTTACATCAGGGTCAAGGGCCTGGCAGAGTCGGTGCTCGATAAAAACCTAAAAGACACCATGCAGCAATGCTTCAGCAGCCTGATCAATGATACCCAACTCGAGAAGATCGTGTTTGACAGAATACACTGTGTAGGCCGCAAGAGAAATGAACCGGAAGCGAGGCCAAGGGATGTGTTGATAGCCAGAACATCCTACTGCCTGAAAGACGACATCCTGAGAGCGGCAAGAACCCACACTGACCTCATGATCAATGGCAACCGCATACAATTATATTAAGATTTAGCACTGGTCATCCTTCACAAAAGAAGGCTAATGCAGCCGGTCACGAAAGCTCTTCAGGCACAGCATATACAGTACAGATGGACTCACCCATTCGGCCTATCATTCACATGGGAGGGGAAACAGAGGAGAATCAACACCTGTGAAGAAGGCCTCTCACTACTACAACTGGAAGACAACCAAACCCGAACCGACACCAGGCCACAGCGAAACCCACCAGGCACAGCAGATAAGCCATGGGAATGGTCGATGGAGAAAAGAAGACCAAGAAAGGTAGAGAAATCTAAGGACCTTCAGCAGAGTCAAGAATGACCGGACCGGCAGGGGTATACACCAGGAGGTGACCCATAAAACAGACATTTGTAATGAAACAGACCACGAAGCACAGCCCGTACAGATTATAATAGAGGCGTCTGCACGGAGGTAGGAGGACATCACATCTTGGAATCTTCAGTCAGGATAAGGGTAGTCCGAAAACTTGGAAAGGTTTATGGCCCAACACCTGTATGAGACCGGCGGATGGATTCTCAGGAACCCAGGCCACAGGAAATCCCAGGTGCAGGGGGGAGGGGGATGGGGGGAGGAGGGTAGGGAAGGGGGAATGAGGGGGAGGCAAGATGCAAGATACACAAAAGAAATATATGCGTAAAGTCCAAGGGTTGAAAAGAGATCCGGAATGGAGGGTAAGGGAAAACTAGACCGGAAGCAGGGAGTGAGACAAACGGGCCGACCTAGACCACTGTACGATGGAGGAAGCTACAATAGTATCACTTAATGTGCAGGGGCTGAATTCCCCCACTAAACGTAGAGCAATTCTGGGTAGACTGGAAGCGATGCACGTAGCGATAGCAATCCTTCAGGAGACAAACCTCCCCCAGAAAGATGAAAGGATGATGCGATGCAAGACCTACCCTCTCCAGTACTTTGCCTCAAGTGGCAAAAAATCAAAAGGAGTGGCAATCCTGTGCAGTTGTGACCTAGGATTCCAAAAACCACACATAAGGGATAGTGAGGGGAGAAACGTGGGAATCAAAGGCACAATCACAGGCCAAACACACACACACAAATTTAGCAGTATATGTACCCAACGAAAAGACAAGACTTGTATTATCACCAAATTGCTCAAGAAAGTGGGAGGGTGGTGCGAAGGCCAGCTGATCATAGGTGGGGACTTTAACTGCGTGATGGACCTGAAGTTAGACAAAACGCTCCCCCCTACGGCTGCAGACCAGAAGAAAAGAAGCATTGGGAAAGCTCTTTAGGGATTTGGGGCGATTGAAACATGGCGGTTTTTCCAGGGGGAAAACAGAGAATACACACACTACTCTGCTGTGCATGGGGGTTACTCTAGAATAGATATCATCTTAGTTACGGCTTCTTTAATCCCCAAAGTTACAAAAATAGAAATCGGCGTACAGTACCTCTTGGACCCTGCCCCGGTGTTGGTCTGCATAGAAATGAACAGGGGTGGAAACAGACCCTGACCGCAGTGGAGGCTAAACGAGATGATCCCGAGGGTTATCGCGCTCAGAGCACACATGGAAAGTACTATAAATAATGACTTTAAGGAGAATGACAACAGGGAGACAGACTGGAGGGTAGTAAGGGACGCAGGGAAAGCAGTAGTGCAAGGGGAATGTATTGCACAAGCAGCGTTATACTACAGGGAGAAAGCCCTCATAACACAAAAACTAGAGGAAGAACTGAGGGAGGCAGAAAAGCAACAAAAGGCCCGATAGACACCCAAAACACTGCGGGAAATACAGAAGGTTAGAGCCAAGCTAGAGAATCATACTGCAGATAGAAGGCCGCAGACATTGCTGAGAACCAAACAATCCTATTACACACACGGAGGGAAGGCAAACAGATTCCTTGCGGCCAAACTACAAAAACAAAAAGCTTGCTAGGCTGAAAAACAGACAGGGGAAATGAGCACTGTAGATGAGGTGAAATTAGAAATAATTGTACAATTCCATGAGGAGCTACTGGGTAGCAAAAACTTGGATAAATCTAACCAAATAACCTACATGTCCGCAATCCCAATGCCACAACTTACAGAACAAGACAGAAACATGCTAGGGGAACAGATAACAGCTCAGGAGGTCAGTGATGCGATAGCATCCCTGCCGTGAGAGAAGACACCTGGCCCAGATGGCCTGGGAAATGGCTACTACAAAACATTTCACACACAACTAGTAGCCCCCCCTCACCCACCTTTTCAACGTGATTAGGAGACACAGGGTTGGTCTTGGTAGACATTGGGAAGTCAGCTACGATATTAACCCTAAAACCAGGGAAGGACCCGGTAGAATGTGCTAGCTACCGCCCTAGTGCTCTCCTAAACACGGACGCAAAACTTTACACAAAGATTCTGGCAAATAGGTTGATGAAAGTTTTACCAGAAATCATACACGAGGATCAAGCCGGTTTTATAAGAGGGAGGCACACACAGGATTATGTGAGGCGGGTTATAGATGTCATCGACTGGGGTACAAGAACGAACCAACACTTTTCAGTAGCAGCCCTTGATGCCAGGCGAGCTTTTGACAGTGTAAATTGGGAATATCTAAGGTTGGTTCTGGAGGGATTCGGGTGCAGGGTATCATTCATCACGATGGTGTTGGCACACTACCAGCTCCCATCCACGTACATCCTGGTAAATGGCCTTAGCTCGAAACAGATCAACATTAGGCGAGGCACACGCCAGGGCTGTTCCCTCTCCTCGCTGATCTTTGCAATGGCAATGGAACCATTCGCAATCTGGATAAGAAGAGACCCAGATATCAAGGGAGTGGGAGGACTACAAAAGATTGCGCTTTATGCGGACAATATTATGCTCTACATGGCAGACACTAGTAACACATTACCCAGGGTTATAACGGAACTACAGAAGTTTGCGGACGTATCGGGATTTGCAATAAATTATTCAAAATCCAAAGCATTAAATATCAAAGAAAAGAGGGAAGATCTAGCGCCCCTGGAGAAAGCATACCCCCTAATATGGGAAAAGCAGGCTATGGAGTACTTAGGGGTCCACATAACTAGACAAACAGGGAACCTATTCAAAGCAAACATTGTGCCTCTCTGGAAGCGATATCAAGAGGACTTGCAAAGATGGGACGACCAGGAACGGTCATGGTTCGCAAGAATAGCAGCAATAAAAATGACTTTACTTCCCTGCTTACTGTACGTAGTGAGCTCGATTCCTGTCAATATACCCTCACGGCTAACCAAGGAACTCCAGAATGCTATATTTTACTTCGTTTGGCAGAACAAAAGGCAGAGGATCCAAAGACAGATCTTGACGCGTCCAGTGCTCCTCGGGAGGTTGGGAGTCCAGGACATGGGGAGGTATATATTGGCAGCTCATATGACACCAATGCTGAAGTGGGCAGGTCAGGACCCTTTGCCTGGGTGGAGTAAGATAGAACAAGCATCTACTACGATCCCGCTAAAAGTACTGCAATTCTTAAACCCCGCCGCCCGCGAGGGAGGGGGAAAACTGCTGGAGGCCACCAAAGCCGCACTGCACAGCTGGGATCAAGCAATCCGGGGGAAGAAAATGCGGCAGGGACTAGGCCCGCTGTCCCTCCCAACACATAATGCAGACTTCTCACCAGGACTCAATAGACAATTCTGAGATGGATGGAAGGGAGCTGAAAAACTGTCTTTAGGGGATATGTACCACAAAGGCGTCCTCATCTCATTTGAAGATTGTAAAAAGAAATTCGGAATAGGAGAAAATCAAAGATATAAATATATGCAACTCTGACACTGGAACTCCCACCCAGCAGTAAAAAAGGCTGGAGTAAGAACTCTGCTGGGCCTGTGTTAGGGAGAATTCTCATAAATGGCTGATTTCCCTTACCTAATGAGTCCCTCAGCAGCTTTGCTGGATTTCTAGGATTTATTTTTCTTACCTGGTAAGATTGTGAGCTTTTTTCCCACTCTTACATGTGTTTTGCCTTGTGTGTTTTTACCACTTTGTGTGTCCTTGGGCTCTGGAGCCTCACCTACTCCATGAGCACCACTTTTTTGTGTGTGTTACACAGCATTTTCATTGCAGTGACACAGGGTTGACTTCCCACTGACTCAATTTTTCTGGGGTGGACTACTGTCCCCCCAGAAACATTTAAAGTTGCCATTAAGTTTATACAGTCACTTCAAACTACAGACCCAGTACACCCCCATCTTACATGGAGCACTGGAAAGGGTTAATTCCTATCCCTTTTTGTCTGTGCCTCTTGGAGCCTTGTTTCGCTCCCTTAACATCAAGACTTGGCTAGTGGCAGTGGTAACTACCTCAACTTTTCTACCGCGATTATATTATATAAACGTGGTATTGTTTTAGGCTATTAATTGCCTCAAACATAAACCCGCTTGACCAAATACATTTTATTTTGGTTCCGGCTGGGTTTAATTCACCATTTCTTTTTTGTAAAAGTCTTTCTCGTGTTTTTCTCTGCGCGACAAACTGGGGATGATTCCCTTGTTCGCTGTCTTTTCGCAGGTTTCTGCACAGAAGCCCTCCTTAAGGCACCTGATAGTCTAGGTAGGAAGGATTTGAGAGAGGGATCTTCGGACCCCTGCCATGGATTCCCTTGGTAACCCAAGTCGCACTCTTGTCTGATTGGCTAAGGGGACTGGCCTTGCCAGGCCAGCCACCCTGCTGTGTGATTGACAGCCAGACTGTATGAATGGGGGAAAACTGCTTAAAAAGCAGGTCTCTGGGACTGGAAGAGCAGAGTCGCCACTGTAACGAAAGAACCAATGAGGAACTGGAAAAAGAGGACCCCTACCAGGACTGAACCGCCAGGTGAAGCCCTGCTGCAGGTCTGAATCTCCGATCCGACAAAGATCCTCCAGGAAACCTCTTCCCTTGAGCTGGTGGGACCAACCAGTTTGCCCAAACTGCAAGCCAGGACCCCTCCTCTGGTCGAATTCGCTGTACAGAGCTACAGTGGGCCGGATAGCCAGGAGGGTCGGACCCTGCTTGGGTTTTAAGGAGCGCACCTTTTATTTGTTGTTTTGCTCTGCTGCTGGTTTCTTCCCTGGGTGGCGCAG
Source organism: Ambystoma mexicanum (assembly GCF_040938575.1). Lineage (NCBI taxonomy): Eukaryota > Metazoa > Chordata > Amphibia > Caudata > Ambystomatidae > Ambystoma > Ambystoma mexicanum. The sequence continues at coordinate 578,310,672 of NC_090927.1, read as the reverse complement.
GACCCTCCAGTCTTCCTACTTTGTGTCAGTCCGACCATCGCTTCAGGAACCGTAAGCCTGCAGGAACCACCAGGAACATCCGCTTCAGCTCGCTCTCCGTTTTAAGGTACTGTGCAAATCCAGTTGTCCGTTTCGTTCAACCGCGGTGAAAGTGTTTGAAATCTTTCTCCAATCCGCTGGCTTGTACTTCTCTCCTCTTTGAACTAACTTTTCTACCAACCAACCTCGTCCAGAATCTGTGCCACGAACTTTACTGCGAACTACCCTGAACTGTGTGATCTTGAGCAAAAGACTTGACCCATTGAGTTTGGCCCTAAGCCTTTTCTAGCTGATTTCCTCACTGTAGTCTCTCTTGTTCAATTGCCCTGAGTACTTACCTGTTGGTTTTGTCTAATTTCTAATAACTTTGTCTTTCCCTCCCTTTTAAATTGCTGGAGTGCCATTTCGCTCCCACTTCATTATGTGAGCTTAACTTGTCTGGAATTTAATGGAAATGGTGTGGTGTATTTATGATTGTGATTTTTTTTACTTGCTTATAATAGTGAAATGTTATACAACTGCTGAGTAAATAAATATATATTCTTTTACTTAGAAACCTTGAGTCAGTGTTTGCCTGAATCATAGTAATTGTTGTCCTTTGTGTAACTATTTGTACTGCTCACTTAGTCTTGAGATAAGTCTGGCTGCTCCACTACTGCTACCGCTATAACTGTGTAGTACAGGCTTGTACCAAAGGTGAAATTGTACTGTCACTTGTAGTCTTAATTGTGTGTGGTGTTCCTAAAGGGTACTACATATAATTCTGCCTAACAGCGTGGAACTAACAATGCAGGAAGGGGCAACTACAAAGGGGAGAACTAGATTATATAGACTACTGGGCAAGGCACAAGCAGCAGACAACCTCCCATATAAGAAGAACTGGGAGAAGGACATGGCAGAAACGATCACGGATGAAGAGTGGGGCCAGACATGGTTGGGAGCGCACAAGTTGTCTAAATCCACTACAATCAAGGAATCAGTGTACAGACTCTGCTATAGGTGGTATATTTCCCCCTACCGTCTACACAAAATAAATGCCAAATACCCCCCCGGAATGCTGGAGACAATGTGGGCGGAGAGGTGACCTCTACCACATGTGGTGGACGTGCCCAAGGGTGATAACATACTGGAAAGAAATTCTAGGGCTCATCAAGGACATAACAGGAACGGAGCTTCCATGGTCACCAAAAATCATCTTACTGGGAGCAGTGTCGGAGGGAAGAAACACTGTATCTGGAAACAAGGCAGCCTTAATAACACACCTATTGGCTGCAGTGAGAATGACATTAGTCGAACGCTGGAAGATGAAAGAAGTTCCTACAACGCCCTGGTGGTGGGTCAAAGTCTGGGGAGTCATGGCAATGGAAAACATGTGTGCCATAAAAACAGGGAAATATCTTCCTGTCTATCTGGGACCCCTTCCGGTACTATGCAGAGGAAAGGGAAGGCCACTACTTTAAACCTTGAATACTCAAACATCCACATTCGTTGAGAAACTTCGGGAGCTCATAGCTCACATGCCGGTCCAGGGAGAAGACACAGAAAGAGACCAAGGACTTTTTGGCTAAAAGGGGAAAAGGGGAGCAGTGGGGAGAGGAGGAGGGGGGGGAAGTCGAAGGTCAAAAATTATGAAACATTTGAGACATTTCCGTCGCTCTCAACAATGTTAAATTTTGAACGCAGACTCTAGTACTGTATTATAGAACAAAACAAATGTTTGATGTATGCCTCCTTTGAAAATAAAACTGGTTTAAAAAAAGAACTAAATGAAACATACCGTATTTGAGATATTGTCAACAGCCTTTCTACGTGAAGTTTATTATTAAAGGAATGGTCACCTCTCATAGCTATTCTCTATGAATCAAAGAACATAGCAATGCACTAGATGTGTATTCTCTACGGAGCACTGCTTACATTTCGATGGACTTATTACTGCGACCTGCACATGTTTGCCATTGCACTCTAATGGTATTGTAGAGTCCTACAAGGTCACGTTAAGTTCATATGCCCTTGCAGCACAAACCAGAGCAAACGCCCCAGCTAGTGACACCTGCAGTCACTAGAGCAAAAGGCAGTTTCAATGCATTTACCGAATCATGTGTTGCCATGGAAATGCACAAGATGCTTTCACCTGCAAAAATCAATACAGTGTTTCTTATATTCACTTTAGTGCCCATGTGTGCATTTTTTTTGTTCATTAAACTATTTTTTTAGCTTTACCAAATCACTTACTACATCTTGGTGAAACTACAACATACTTCAACATCCGCTACATCAGTCGGAGTGTTTCACATTATTCATGTAACTTATTTACCATATGTTTTTAGAAATGCATGTACACATCCGAAGACATCGGTTTCAACAATTTTGAACAAAGAAAATACGTTCCACTGTGTCGTCTGCATTTATCTTAATATTTGCTAATCTTTTTTTTCAACAAACAAGGTTTATTAACTTTAGTACTGTGAAGTCATTGTGCCATACACCTTTTCTCCACAAATCCCTTTTGACGTCCTAGCTTAACACATTGCTTGATTAGCATTGTTACATAATGTATAATACATTTCACAAATGCATGGTTAAACTATAATTTCTAAACTAATATATCTTAACTACACTTTTTCCACAGGTCTTTCATGTGGGCCCTCCGCACCATTACATTATTCATCTACTAATCCTCTTTCAAATTTGCATGAACAGCCTTCATTGATTCATGTTTGCACCAGAGTGTAAAGATGATGAAAAAAAGCAGAACATAGTCGAGAACCAACAAATAAAGGCAGTGACTCGGACGATCTCCCTGATCTGGAACCCAGTTGAATTGAAGAGGTCTCCACTTGGTGTCACTGTCACTGTTGTGAACTGATGCCCATATTAAATGAAGACACCTTTTGTCTGGAGAATTTCACATACAGTGCATATCTAGCCAAAGACTGGCATGCTCTACAGTGCATCACGCAGCAAAGTGGAATCGTACAAAAATGTCGACTCCAGTACTGCTCTCCCGCAGTTACTGCACCTTTAGGTGCACACAAAATCCTGACTCCCATTACTGAGCCCAAGCAAAGCGGGGGTGTCCCCCGCTCCTCTTGGGTGCAGTAAAGGGAGTCTGAGGTTGCAGGGGTGTCCCCCGCTTACCGTAATGGTACACAGGGGATAAGAAGTGAGAAAAAAAGAAAAAGGGACCTTGCGGCAAATGGGAGGAACTGACACCGCAGGTTCAGAAGAGAGACGGCGAAAGGTAAGTGGATGGGGGCGGGTATGGGGATGCAGGGCACAGTGATATATGTGATCACTGCGCCGCGCCATAATGGGAGTCGGCAAGTTAATAGTCCACATTTTGGGCGGCGCATTGACCACAGATTCAGCAAAGTGACTTTAGGGAATTTCTTTGAATTCTGATGGCATTGATGCATGAACATTGTGGCACTGTTGGTCTGAGTGTTCCCACCAATAAGCGAGAATAGCATTACATAATTGTAAATATTTGCCAAGCATCACTGTTTCACACATTACTATACTTGCACCAGCCAGTATGTATTATTTTCCATGGGAATGCACTAGTAGTTGAATTCTCTTGATACAATCACCCATCCATTCTGACCAGTATGAATACATCTGTCCTTAGCATGTCTACTTCTAAATGTTCATTTATGCATTATTTTGTGGGAATCCACAAGGCTTCCACTATGTAATGTGCTAACTATTCACTGAAATAGTGTCACACGATTTCCAATCTCAAAGCTGTCAGAATGTGGGTTTGTGGTCTAAAAATAGTAAATGTAATGTGGATTTAAATTTTAAAAAAAGTTACATTAACGGTGGTTGAAAGTGGTGGCAACAAAATCCAACTCATTAAAACCCCACTCTCTGGCCAAAAATAAAAAAGGCATTGTTACCATTTTGGCCCTGCACTTTCTTCGATGTCATGCTGTCCCAAAAGCCTGCCACGCCCTGGTGTCATCTTGTGGTTTGCATCCAGGCTATATGGGGCAGGGGACCATGTATGCATGCCTGACATGGATAATCAAAATGTCCCATAGTGAATAGTATAGATATTTTTTTACTTTAAGCTCCATACATTGTACTTATTTTCTATCACTGAACATTTTGCATTCTATCAATTGCGTCTTGTGGCATACAGAGTGTATACATGGCGGATTCACGCAAGACTTGGAATCAAAGTGTGTTGAGTTATCCTTATGTTCGTCATACAAGCCACCTGCTCTGCATTTCGAAGTTCTACGGGTCAATACATCAGATTGAGCATCATACAAGATAATCAAAGGGCTTTGAATATATAGGTTTTATATTTGTAATTTTATTTTTAATTAAAGAACTGAATACAGAGGTTTCAAATATCACAGTACAACTGGCTATTAAAGTATTTAATTTTATTCCTGTCTCATTTTATTATTCATCCTTTTAAGAATGAAAGATGAAACACGTGTAAAGTAACCAGTTTATAATGAAAATGCTAATCTGGTATATGTGTGATTTGCAAGAGCCAAGGGTCAATTTCAATGTTTTTTTTAAAACTGGCAAACATACTTTTTTTTTAAAAACTTTTATTTATTTTCAAAACGTACAACAAACGGTTGAACTTACCCCCCCCCCCCCTAACCCCCTTCCATCCCCCTGCCAGAGAATGCTCTTAGAGTCCTCTGGGAAACACTCATGTCCTGAACATGGCCAAAATTCCTATTTTGTGTGGGCACCAGTGTTCCATGTAGTCCGATTGGAGATACTCCAGCACCTTTCCCCAATTTTTTTCAAAGGGGCCAGTAGCATCCTTCAGGGTATGGGAGAGTTTTTCCATTGTGATTAGCGTCCAAACCTTTTGCAACCAACTGAAAATCAGCAGGGGGGTCCGATTGTTTCCAATTCTGGGCAATTGCTGCCCAGGCCACTATCAACAAGCCCATAAAGCACCTGCATTGCGACCAGGACAGTTCTTTGGCCGTTGCGTTCCTGAGGCCGCACATCCAGACCTGCTCCCCCACTAGTGCCACATTTGGGAAGATCCTCTGTAACTGTGCCTTTATATCGGCCCAGAAGTCTTGTAACGTGTTGCATTCCCACCAAATGTGTCTCCAAGTGCCTTTGCCTCCACATTCCCTCCAGCACAGGTTGGACACCCGTGGAAATATCCCATGCAGTCTCACCAGAGTCAGGTGCCACTGAGTCATCACCTTAACCCACATCTCCCTCATCTGGACTGATCGAGTCAACCTAGGAATATTGCCCCACAGATCTTCCCAGTGCTCCCTGCTGACAGGCTCCCCCAGGGTGTGCTCCCATTTCACCATATATGACCAGATAACCCTTTCCTCTTGCCCAATAATGAACCTATAGAGGGTGGATACCAACTTCCTGGTGCCCGGGTTGGTAATTGCAAACTTCTCAAACTGAGAGAGGTCCCGTGTCGCCGCCTGTTTGATCGAGGGGGTATATAGCCAGTGCTTAAGTTGGTCATATTTAAATCTATCTGACTTTTTCAGTCTCTCTGTGCACGTCTCAAACAGAAGCACCTCTTGTTCCTCCATTTCCCCAATTTTTGTACACCCCGCAAGTTCCCAGCCCCTACAGGTGCCCTTTTCCATTCCCGGGAGGAAGTCTAAATTCCCGAACATGGGGGTGAAAGGGCCCGGCACCGTTGACATTACCCCGCACCGGGTCAGCTCGTCTCACAAATCTAGGGGAGCTTTCATCACCACGCTCATTCATAGGTTTGCATGTCTATGCCGCTTATTCTTCCACAGTAGTTCCCTCAGAGGAGTTCTGGGCACCGCCCTATCTTGCTCGGCCCAAACCTTCTGTTGCTCCTCCCCATCCACTCTTTAAAGTACCCACAACTGTGCTGCCTGGTAATACCTGTAAAAGTGCGGGAGAGCCAACCCCCCTTCCCTTGCTGGGGCCGTTAACACCACCCTTGAAATCCTCTGAGTCTTATTCCTCCATATAAATGACGTGATTGCTTTTGTCAGTGCCCTGAAGAAGGACTTGGGGATCTTTATCGGGCAGGCTTGGAAATAGTATAGCAATTTCAAGAGAATGGACATCTTTATCGCGGCTACTCGTCCCCACCATGAGATCGCCAGAGGTGCCCACCTCTCAAGGTCCCGCTAGATTGCCCCCAACACCTCACGGAAGTTCCCCCCGTACGTCTGGTCAACCCTACTCATCAGGGAAATAACTAAATATTTAATCTCTTTATTCGCACATCTCAGACCAGGTGATGCGGCCACCCTCCTCATCCTCCCTATATCCCCCACCAGCGGGAGAATTTCTGACTTGCTCCTATGTATCTTTAGCCCTGCAATCGCCCCAAAGCATTCTAGCTGCTTAATCACTTCTGGGAGAGTGCGATCTGGATCTCCCAAGATCAACAACAAATCGTCCGTATATGCGACCAACTTGTGATGTATCCCCGCCATTTCTATCCCTTCTATCGCCCTCGATTCCCTTATCCTGCATAGCAGTGGTTCCAGAAAGATAGCAAACAATAGGGGTGAAAAGGGACACCCCTGCTTAGTACCCCTTGAGAGTTCCACCCTGCCCGCGATTTCCCCATTGATGCCAATTCTGATCGAGGGAGAGTTGTAGTTCGCCCTAACCATCTTCAGAAAATTGTCCCCAAATCCCATCCGCTCTAATGTTTTGAATAAAATTGACCATTCCACCCGGTCAAATGCCTTTTCGGCATCGACCGCCAGTAGTGACGCGGGTGAGTGCATAATACCCACTGTCATGATCCCTGCTTCCAAAAGGTCAGGGTTTTCCCAACTCCCTTGGAAGCAGATTCATAACACAGGTTCCGAGTGCCAACCAGTCCCAATTGGGACCTTTTGGACCCAGTCCTGGCGCCAGTGGCACCAGGCTCATAAATATGCCCAGTCCCAGCGCTGGAAGCGCCGGGCTCATAATGCTTGGGTGGACTTACCTGCAGCAGACCATGCTGCTTACTTGCCTGCCAGTTGAGCCTCTGATCCTCTTCTGTTTGGAACTACTTTTCCTGTTGGGTGGGGCAGGAGCCACTCCCTAGGTTCAGAACACTGGAACTCTTCTGGAAAGCAGGAACTCTTTTCTTACCCAGACGTGGCTGTGGAAGGAGACACCTAAGCACTACAGGAGGCTATTTAAACCACACCCGATGGATGAATCTTGCTTTGCGTTATTCTGCATCCTCTGCAGCAGAACGCTCATCGTGTCTTCTGCATCTGATCCTGGGCCTAAGGAAAAAGGCTTACCATCCTGAATCCAGTCTTCAGCAACACCTATAAAGACAAGAAAGAACAGGTTAGCATTACGGTCTTCAGTGACAGCTCTTCACTTACCTGGGCCATCGGCTGTCACCAACGCCTCGCGCTGCATTCTGAAAGACAAAGGCTTACCTACTCTTCGCACGCTCCGGAGGCCTTCGGCGCTGCATCCCGCATCTGAAAGACAAAACAAGGTGCGTTTAAAGACATTGGGGAACTTTAATACTCACGTGCCATTACTCCTTTCCACATCTAACCCAGTGGGTATTCCGGCACCCTGCAGCCGCTCCGAACTTGTACCTGCAAAATAAAAAGACAGTTAGAGCGCATCGTGAAGCAGGCAACAAGCGCTTACTTACGTGCTTCCAGGCGCTTCTATTCATCACACGGGCTCCATCTTCAACTCACTTCAGCCCGTCATCCACCATCGCCGGAACCCTGCAAAACAAGAGACATCATTACTAAAGACTTTAAAGACATTAGAATTACTCGAAACTTACCGTTCGTGCAGTACACGACGGACAGCAGTCCTCTGAAGTCAAGAGGCCTGCTCCCCTTATCCAGTGAAGAAACTGGTTACAGCACCCTTCCCCGAGGCAGATGGAGAGCACGGCGTTCACTTACCTAAGGTGAGAGCGTTAACCTTTGGGGTCCTATAGGAGAAGAGAAAGGGAAGAAGAGAGAGACATTCAATAACCCAGTTCATTAATCCCACATTTTCTATCTGCAGACATCTTACCCTTCGAGTCAAACATACAGTGCACAGAGGTCCAGCCCAAAGAGCCAGCCGTGTGTTACACATCACCTTTGAAGATACGGTATACGCCCAGTCAAGACCGGCGCCTCTACGGGAATCAGGTGAGCGTTACACCCACTTTCTCCACCATGTCATGTGTCTGCCTTCCTGGTTTAAATCCAGATTGATCTTTATGAATCAAATCGGGGAGCAGTGGGGACAATCTTGAGGCAAGAATTTTAGTGTACATTTTTGCGTCCTGATTTATCAGGGCAATTGGACGATACGACCCTGGAGACGCTGGGTCTTTCCCCGCTTTGTGAAAGACCACTACCTTCGCCTCGTTCATGGTTGAGGTCACATTTCCCTCCTCTCTAAAGGAGTTGTACAGCTTAGTTAGAAATGGGACCAGAACCTCTACGTATTTTTTATAAAATGCTGCTGTAAAGCCATCCGGCCCCAGACCCTTGCCCGATTGTAACCCCTTTATTGCTAGACGCACTTCATCCTCTCTAATGTCTCCGTCCAGCTCATCCCTATCCTTTTCGGATATTTGTGGCAGAGTGATGGAATTGAGGTAGCTGTCTTGGTCATCCCCATCGGACCGCTCTGTGGTGTACAAGTCTCGATAGAAGGCTCTAAACTCCTCTCCCAACTCTGTGTTAGTGGTAGGCTTTTCCCCCTTCTTATTGCGTATTTCCCTGATCATCACCTTCTGTTGCTTTGCGCGTAGTTGCCTCGCTAGTAGTTTGTCAGCTCTGTTGGCTTTCATTTAGCACCAATGCCTGAGACTTAGGAGGCTCATCTCTGCTTATTTCGTGCGCAGAACGTCTAATTGTCCCTCCAATTGTGCCTCATGGCCTTCCTCAGGGAAAGTGTTGGATTCTTTATGCATTCCCTGTGTATGTCAGCCAGCTTTTTTTCTAGTTCTCTCTCCCATGCTTGTCTCTGCTTATCTTTGGTCGCTTTCATTGCTATAAACTGCCTCCTGATGACCGCCTTTAGGGCCTCCCAGACATTACTAAGCCTTACCTCGCCCATGTCGTTAATGGTTAAGAACTCCTGTATCTTCCCCCTGATATCTTCCCCCAGAATTGGATCGTGGAGAACCTCCTGCGGAAGCTTCCATCCCCATAGCTCCTTATTCCCGTATGACGTCTTCACGTCTATCCACAGGGGGGAATGATCTGATATCAAAATCGGCCCGATTTCCATGCTTAAAATTTTCCCCATTAGTCCGCCCATTGCCCAGAAATAGTCTATTCTCGACATCGAATTGTATACATATGAATAGTGTGTGTAACCTCTTTGTTGATCATTACGCGCTCGCCATACATCTACCAGTGTCAGATGATGTCATAAATTGGCAGAGACGTTTCAAAGGCGGCTCCAACTTCCCCAATGCCTCCCTCAGGAATCCGTCTTGCCCAGTATTCGGTGCATAGATAACAGCTAATGTGATGCGGAGCCCCTCGATCGTAACTTTTGCGAATTTGTACCTGCCCATCTCATCCGTTAGTTCCCCATGGAGGAGGGCGTTCTGCGTTTTACGGACTATCAAGACTCCTGCCTTTTTCTCCTGAGCGTTGGACTGCCCTAGCAGGTTGTATCCCTTTATGCTCAGCTTATCTTTATCACGCTGACTTATGTGGGTCTCTTGCAGCATTATAACATCTCCTAACTCCATTTTCAGCAGTCCCTCCACCTTCTTCCTTTTAACAGGGTTATTAAGCCCCCCAACATTAAAAGTACAGATTCGCAATTTACCCATGGGCCTAGCTTCCTGGGGGAATTTTGTCACCCGTTCCCGACCTTCTCTGAGCTACCTTCCGGCCCCCCCCCTTTCTTCCCCACCACTTCCCTCCCCTAACTTCCCCCAACTCTTTACAACCTTGCCACCCCCCTTTCCTTCTCCCCGTGCCCCAGCTTCCCCAAATAACCAACAACTGACCCAGGGACCAGGGAACTAAGGTTGCTAGAGTGTCCCGCCCTTCGCTCCTGACCCTCTGCTTACTCGGGTGTAACTGTGCGGGGAATCCTAAACCCTGCATTTACCTCCAGTGTTTCTGGATTCCAACTCTGTGGCCCTCCTCCAGGGCGCCATCTCTCGTTCAGCGATCTGCCATTGTCCACTCACTTGCCCGCTTTGGTTCCATATCATCGACTAGTGACCTCCTCAAGTCCCTTCAAGAGTCTATAGCAGGCCGCGGGCCCCGCTTCCCCCCTTTTTGTAGAGGTTCTTGTTCTGTACCAATTTCCACGGACAGGTTTCTGCAGCGCTCCTCCCTTTCCTGTTGGGATTTCTCCTCGTTGCTCTCTCCTTGGAGATCTATAACCTGCAGGCCTTCCTCACACGTTTGAACTCTCCTCTGCTTACCGTCCCACGTGAATAGGAGGCCACATGGAAAGGTCTACTTATATCTTATTTCCCTGGCATTCAGTTCCTTGATCACCGGAGCCATTCTTCTTTTCTGCAACGTAACCAGGGTGAGGTCCTGATACAATTGAATTTCCACCCCGTTCATCCAGATGTGTTCGATGTCGTGCGCCCTCCTCAGGATCCTATCATTTTTACGGTATGAGGAGAGGGCTACCAGCACATCTCTAGGGCGCTAACCGGGTTTGCCTGTTCTTAACGGGCCCACCCTGCGAACCCTGTCAATTCCCACTTCATCTTCTTCGGCCGCCAGAATGTCCCTGAAGACCTCCTGAATGGCGGATTTGAGATCCTTATCCAGCACCGTCTCGACCATATTCTTGATCCGAATGTTCTAACGTCGAGATCGGTTGTCCAAGTCCTCACACTGTAATTCCAGATTGTGGGTTAGGTTCGCCAGGTGGTCTTGCAATTCCCCATTTTGTTGGGCTTCCTCCTCGACATTTTGGACTGTTCTCTCCAGGGCGTCAGTCCGCTCTTCCAGTTTCGACACATCAGTCCTGAGCTCCTGTAGTACTTGCTTCATGTCCTGCCTCAGCGTGCCAAATTGATCCTGTACCGTGGACATGAATTTCTCCTGTAATCCCCTGAACCAGGAATGGAGATCCGCTTTTGAGGTGTGCTTTTCCGTGTGTGCTTGAGGTATGAGAGACTGCTCCGCCTGCAAAACCTCCTGTCCTTTCCCTTTACTATTTGTCGTAGATTCAGAGGCCCACATCTGCACTAAATTTGAATTCTGCCTGGGCTGCGTTTGGGGTGCTCCACCCTTCCCCCGTGCCTTGGACATGCTGTGCGGGGTAGGAAAGGGCCCGCTCCACTCTGTGCTTGCCCGCAAGTCCAAATTACCCAGAAGCCCTCCTGTAGCCCGAGCTCTGTCATGGGAGGGTGGAACCCCTCCCCCCCCCCAGCTCCTTGCTGGGCTCTTATAGATTTCCCTCCAAGCCAAAAGACGCCCGACAGGTCTTATTGGTGCTGCAGCAGAGCGGCGCTACCCAGCACTCCCCTGTGTATTTGGGGACCTATGTGGTCTCGCAAGATGGGGGCGATTCACCACCCCTTCCTTCTAGCACTCTGGATGGTGTCTACCCCCAGTACCAGAAGGCTTCCCCTCTCCCTCCTTCCACCGATGGACCTTCACCTCCAGCTCCTCTCTTCTACCTCTAGCTCCTCGCTGCTATCCACTAGCAAATTGGGGGGGGGGGGATCTGTGCCAATCCTTTTCCCCGATTATGCCCTTGCAGTGGTTTCCCCCAGAGCCTCCAATCTCTCCTGCTTTTTAACTGTGGGGGCCAGGAGTCTCCCTCTACCTCCTGCTCCGGGACCGCGAGTGTTCCAGGGCACCACCGCCACTCCTCACCTTCCTTGACTTGCCGTTGTTGCTCTCTGCGTGCTCACTAGTCCCGGACAGAGCCTCCTGTGGCCATCAAAGGGCTGCCTTTTACAGCCGGAGTGTCCCTCTCTGGAGATGTCCTCACTCCAGCCGGGTACCTGGGCCCGCTCGCGCTGCGGGGACCGGGCTCCCCTCTGTTGGGACAGGTGGCTCCTCTATCCGAACTCTCAGCGTCAAACGAACTCAATGCAACTCTAGCGAGACCCGACTGGGTCATTAAGCAACTGAAGAGTCGACATACTCTTAGCTACACCAAACCTGGGGACAATCGGGCAACGGACAACCTGAAATCGGCTTGCCTCGGCCGCTGGGTCCCATGAACCAGCGGCCGCATCTCATAGTTGCACTGTTGGGAACTGAAAACATACACAGGTACTCCATCCTTCGTCACACAAACTCAGCACCCACGCTACTCCGATAATAGAAACGCGCACTGTTCCCTACTGGCGCTGCTGAAGAGGAGAAAAACAACAGGTTCAGCCGCCCCCCCCACCCGAGGCGCAGAAGGTATTGCCTAAATCAAGTAAAGACAAGGCTACCCCTTATCCACCAAGACCATAGGAAATCTGTCGGGAGTGCGCCAGCGCGCCTCGTCCGACCCGGGCTCGCTGCGGGACCTAAGAAGCTGCGCTCTACCTGCCGTATACATCCTGCAACGTCCACTGAACGAATTATATGAGCCCCTCGACAAAAGGAACTAAACGCCAGCGTCATCTGGTCCACCAGGTGCTGTCACTGATTAGAACAAACAAAACCTAGCTTTCTCCCACGAGCCTCTCCCAAAGTCATCATGGGGAAAACAGATAAAACTCAGAAGAAACTGAATTTTGAAACTAGCTCCTTGAACAAACCCACGACCAGCAGCAGATCTGAATCCCCTATGCCAGATGCGCCAATGGAGGTACAGACCCCACAATCAGATATCAGAGAGATCCTGATGGACCTAAAAGCCGGCATCAGTGGCCTGGGAAGCAAGTTGGACACCTTATCGACGAAGGTAGATCAACTCCAACACAGACTCGATAAGCAGGCAGATAGACTCAACACCGTCGAACAGCGCGTGTCCGACTTGGATGACGGGACAGCGGCGCTGACCTCCCGAGTTTCCACGCTCGAAACCCAGATGAGGGTAGTATGCGCTAAAAATGAAGATTTAGAGGGCCGTTCCCGAAGGAACAACATTAGGATCATCGGAGTAAGAGAGCAACAACTTCCGGGTAAAATGGAAGATCATGTCGAACAGATGTGCATAGCACTCTTCGGAAGAGAAATGTTGTCTCAGCTTTTTGTGGTAGAAAGAGCGCACAGAATCCCGAATACTAGACCAGTCCCAGGTGCAAACCCTGGACCGATAATAGCTAAGCTAATAAACTACAAAGACCGGGATGCGATACTCAAGGCAGCCAGAGAGGAAGGGGAAGCTCCAGTACGACGGCGACCCCATTCAGCTCTTCCCAGACTTTTCCCAGGAAGTACATTCACAGAGGAGCTCGTACATAACAGTCAAGCGGCGCCTGCAGGATAATCATATCCTTTATTCTATACTGTATCCAGCGAAACTCTGTATTCAACATGAAGGGAGGACACCATTTTTCAATACCCCCGAGGAGGCCAGCGACTATTTAGACCGGGCCGGCTGCAGGCCCTGCGGGAACAATCCGAGACCTTGACGTGAGGATCGAGTGAGAAGAGACCCTCCGTAACCCATGACTCTAACAATAGGCGGATGATGTCAGCACCCCTCCGTTCTCATTCATGCTAATCACCACAGGAACAGAATCCTGCTGTCAAAGGGGGCCCGGTACCCTCTTGGCGGGCTACTAGCACCCCTAATGCAGCAATGTTTACAGTTCTGTTTCCAAAGGAGGGATTTTCGTGGGCCAGTTGGGGGTTGCCCCCACTAGGGAGGGAATTGGGTTCTACGCGTCCGCCTTGCTCACCCCACTCTCATTTCACAGCAAGTATGATGCACTCCATTGATGCCCCAGAAGCCAAGCCCTTCAGTCACTTATTCAGTTCAAGATATCAGTCTCACCTTCACATCCTGACGAGTAAGAACCTACCTGGCCACCTGAATGGCAGTAACAACGTTTAAAATCGCCACCTGGAACATTCGTGGCGGTAATCAACCGGCGAAGAATAGGATAATCTTCCAGTATATCCGTAGACATAAGATCAACATCGCCATACTTCAAGAAACCCATCTCCCACCAGCGTCGGAACTGCAGTGGGCCAAATCCTGGGGATGCCACAGGTACTTCTCATCATATTCGTCCTTTGCCAGAGGGGTTGCAATCCTCATTGACAGGAAGTCAAACTTTAGTCTCATCGAGTCGCAGAAAGACACTCAGGGAAGGGCCCTGCTGGTAAGAGGGATAATCGCAGGGAAGAAAGTGGTGATTGTGAATTCCTACGCTCCAAACGTTGATGGACCTGACAATTTCAACTGGGTGATGTCCCAACTTGGCAGGATCAACGCTGAAACCATCATATGGGGAGCTGACCTTAATACGCCAATCGATCCCAAACCCGACAAATCCCATAATACAACCGGGAACCTGTCTAGAGCCAGCATTCAAGATTGAGAAATATGCCGAGCGTTTGATCTATCCGACACCTGGCGACATCACAACCGTGATGCGAGAGACTTCACATTTTATTTGCCCGTTCACAACACCAGCTCCAGGATAGATTACATTATGGCATCCACCCACTGTCCGTTCTCCTGGGGAACGAGTCAAATTCTACCACGCACGTTCTCCAACCACTCAATGGTCACACTTGATGTCTCCCTGGCAGGCGCAACAGTTCCTGGACTAAACTGGAGAGTCAAGCTTGGCTCGCTTTCAGGCGCCGTCTTCGCAGATGAATTGCGTCAAGAAATAATAGCCTTCATCGAGATAAATCAAGACTCTGTCGATTCAACCAGCACCGTCTGGGAAGCACTGAAATGCTTTGTACGTGGTATATGCCTTGCTAAAGAAAACGGTATTTTAAAGTTGATCTGTAAAGAACTCTCCAACAGCGAATGTCGGTTGAAGGAACTAGAGACGAAAACCACCACAGCATCAAACCCTCAAATTCGGGCAGAGCTGAAAGAAGAGCTTCAGAAGTTCAGGGAAACAGCCCAAAGGGAACTAAAATTCCTCGGCCGCAAGCATCAGATCTGACAATATGGAGAGGGCCAGAAGCCAGGCGCACTGCTTGCCCGATTACTATCGATAGACCGAACCCCAACCCGCGTGGAATGCATTAAAGATGCACAAGGGCAGCTGGTATACTCGGAAGGAGACATCGCCAACGCATTTCGAGATTTCTATCAGAACCTGTACAGCTCTAGAGGCAACTCAGACCCAAACTCTTTACAAGAATATCTCAATGACACTAAGTTGTACTGGGTGGTGGCAGTCCTGCGAGAGCCATTGAACGTACCAATAACAGCTGAGGAAATAATAGATGCAATAAAATCCCTCCCGAGCTCCAAAGCGCCGGGACCAGACGGTCTCACTGGAGAGATTTACAAGGCCCACGCGGCCATCTTGGCTCCTCTCTTGCTACAAGTCTATGAGGAATCTATTGAGAGCGGTTGCCTTCCCTCCACACTATGTGAAGCCAATATAATAGTGTTACATAAAGCCGGCAAACCCGCTGATGAATGTGCGCCATACAGGCCGATTTCTTTGATCAACCTGGACAATAAAATCCTCGCAAAAATTCTTGCATCACGGCTTCTCCCTCTCATGCCAGCTCTAGCAATTGGAGACTAAGCAGGATTTATCCCGGGACGCAGCACCATCTATGGCAGCAGACGGCTGTTCGGCGTCATAGAGGCCCTAGACCCAACACAGCAGGCAATAGCAGTGCTCCTCGACGCCGAGAAGGCATTTGACTATGTGGAATGGCCATTCATGCTGGCAACGCTTAGACAAATGGGCTTTGGCAACTTCTTCATTAAGTTATTGTCTCTGTTATATAACGACCCACGATCATATGTCACACTGAGAAACACTAGGTCCTCGAGCATATCACTAGAACGCGGAACGAGGCAGGGATGCCCACTCTCCACTCTAATCTTTGCCCTTATTATGGAACCCTTGGCTTCGCGACTGCGCAAATTCCAAATACACAGGGGTCTTAAACTGGGTCCACATAAATTAATTGTCTCCCTTTACGCTGATGACGTCATATTGTTTATCGGCAACCCCCAAGAGAACCTTAACCCGGTAATGCGCGAAGTGATAAGGTTTGGTCCAATGTCGGGTCTAAAAATTAACCACTCCAAATCTGTGGTATTTCCCCTGACCCCTAACACAGTGGAATTTGTAGACGATCATGGTTTTAAATGGGAGAACTCGAGGGCGCGCTACCTGGGTATATATATGTCTCGCAACCACCACAAGATATATAAAGATAACCATGTCACCACGCTCAATTCCATTCAAGACCGAATACATAGGTGGAAAACGCTAACGCTTTGGGGCAGGGCCTCTCTGACGAAGATGGTCATCCTTCCTAAGCTTCTGTATTTGTTCACAAATATTCCGCTACTCCTCCCCAAATCCTTTCTCCTGAAAGTTAAAGCTGCAGTCTTGGAACTACTATGGGCAGGCAAACTTGCGCGTGTAGCGTATGACACTCTAGTTCTACCAACGTCGAAGGGTGCTCTAGCGCTCGCAGATATCGAAAAATATTATTGGGCGGCCCAGGCGCATTTTTTAAGCTACTGGTACATGTCCCACTTCGTTCGCCCACATGTGCAGGTGGAAGAGCTCTTGCCTCCCCCGACTTGCTCAGTGCCGTTATTATAAGTCAAATCCCAGTCCCGTACAACACACTAAATACGGTCCTATCCACATACACAATCTGGAAAAGGATGGCTGTTAAATACGGCGTGACCGTAAGATATTCCCCTCTACTACCAATCAGATTCATCCCGGGCATCCCGCTCACGAATGAAAAAGTATTCTTAATATGGGCCGATAAGATCAATATCCACTCCTTCGGCGATCTATTCCCGGAGGGCACCTTCCTAACCACACAAATGGCCAAAGACAGGGGCGGTAACACCTCCCTAGACACAGTCCTTTACTTTAGATTACACCACACCCTACATAAAATGTTTCCCACATTTCCTGAACAACCCCCTATATGGGATCTGTTACACAACACCATCCAGGCGCAGGGAGAAGGGAGGTTGGTTTCGCTGCTTTACAAATCCCTTGTGGTGGACACCGCGTCACCTAATGCTAAAACATAACAGAAATGGGAGTCAGCCATCCAGGAGTCAAACGCTGAAGACTGGTCCTATATCCTACGTCAAACTCAAAAAGTCGCAGTGAATACACGCTATAAACTAATACAGTTCAACTTTGTGCACCAAACATACTATGCCCCTGCTAAAAAGCATCGGCATCACCCAGAAGCATCAGCCCAGTGTGGACGATGTGCGGCGGCACACAAAGATTTTTTCCACCTAGCTTGGGAATGTCCAGGAATTCGACGTTTCTGGGTTTCAGTTTTACAAATCACTGCTGACATTATAGGGGAACAGGTGGCTCCGCTGCCATTAGCAGCCCTTTTTGGCCTCACTAAATACCTACAACCCACGTCCCGTAAACTAGCAGCCCTTCTTCTGGTACTGGCCCGGAGACGAATCGCCATGGCATGGAGCAGAGGGCCCCTGCCCAAAATCGAAGACTGGAAAAAAGACATAACATATTGTCAAGATGGAGAGTGAATTTATAAGAACCCTACCATTACATGCTCGCCCCCCAGACATCTGGGGGCCATATATTGCATATTTGCTAAACTGTACAGAATCATCTGATGCCGAGAGCAACTGAACTTGGCATAGGGTTTTGGAACTGAGAGCTATTACATACTCATGACCTCATTCTAATTGGCATCAAGCAAAGAATGTATTGATATTTGTTGCTGTGGATGCTGGAGGGGGGAGCAGCTATATAGACGAACCCGGGGATGGGGAATGTTGTAGTATTTTTTATTCTGTTTCCTCCTTCTCCTTCCACCTCTTCTCCCTTCCCTTCCTCCTCTTGTTGTCATGACAACGCACCATGTTGGTGCAATTGTTTTTGTGATGGTACGAAAATCTCAAAAATAAAGTTTTTAAAAAATGAATATTCCCCGTCGTCAGGCTGGGAATCCTCGGTAAAGAAAAAAAATCAGTATCAGTTTTGTTTCTGATCTGTCTTTCTTAGTAGTAACCAATCACTGGTCTCTGGGTCATACTGCCCCCAGCCAATGACTGCCCTCTCCCTAAACCCTGCCCCCTGGCAGCCATCCTCAGATTTGGTATCATGTAAAGTGGCAGTATGACCAAGTGAAGAGCCGCAGAGTGGTAGGAAGGAGGGTTCGCATGTGAATCCATGCCAGACCCATGCAGGAGAACAACAGTTACAGGTAAGTAACTTGTTCCTTCTCCAGCATGAGGTCTGGCATGGACTCACATGCTCATGAATATAAGAATACATAGCAGTACACACATGCACAACCACGGGAGGTGGCAGGGCTCAACATTAAGCATTACATAAACTCAACATTAAGCAACTCTTACCTCCACACCAGGCTCACCTTAAAGGAAGGGTTCGGTCAAAATGTTTTATTGCCCCTACGGGTCGGCCATGTGTTTTTAAGCCTAAATCGCTGGATTTTAGAAAAATGTCCTATGGACCTTACCCGAGTTTTCGTCCATTAAACGCACGCGAAAACAGGCACCAGGGAGCTGCCATTTTGTGATAATCCTATCATTTCCCCCATCGCCCTGGCTGACCTGCTTTTGCGGCACTAAATCATATCCCCCGCCCCTGAGCCTGTCATCAGCAGGCGCGTACCGCCCATTTCACAACGCCAAAGCACGTCTCGTGTCAACATTCGCTGCGCTTCAGCTAATGACGTGTCGCCATGGAAATGGCAGGACGCCTCTTTCCTCAATAAGTATAAACAGACCGTTTCACAACACACAGCAGCAGATTTTCGATTCCATTCCTCTCTCTGTGTTACTTTGAGGATTCTGTGACTCGTTTCTGTGCTCTGGTCAGCTACCTTTGTTGCTTGTAACCCGTGTGGACAGATACCAGTACCACCGCTATCAATTATTTTAGTTTGTGCAACACACAATTGATACAATAATGCCCTACATGTATGAGCCCGAGTATACCGAAGAGGAACTACTGGAAAGGGAAACACGCGAAAACGATGGGGCTTCAGACAGCAGTTGGCAGGACGAATCAACGGATGAAGACACTGGACCTAGTCGCATGGACGCTGTTTCCACCTACTGCACATGCAATCGGTGCGAGCTAATGCCGACCGAGGAGGAGAACTGCTGCTGCTGTAAAAACTCGGGATGCGCGGCCTACATTTCGGAAGGCGAGCCACGACCGCAATGCATCACCGAGCTGCTAAACTTCAGGGCAGCCTGCCTCACACGGTCCGTGTTGAGGATAATGATGGTGCTTATGCACGAACTTCGCGCAACTGTTCGTCCTCGTAATCCGAGTGTAAGTATACTCTGCTTGTGATGCCACTATTATTTCATGGTCTTCTACTATATCCAAAATTACATATACATATCATTTTAACGCATGAAAGTCGTTCAATAGTGTGCAGTGTCTAGATAGCATTTGTTCGAGCAGAATGCCATTAGTTACAAGAATTGTCATTGACAACAAACGTTTATTAAAATTATCTTGGTCATTTAAAAACAGTTTGTTTCATTCCTTTTCACAGTTGGTACAGGCTGGTGGCCTATCGTTACATGGTGGCTTCACGGGAGGCTTGGACACCGCGTTCGAAGAGTGATACCCACCTGTGCCGTTCGTGCCATAAGAGAAACATTCCCGAGTGACAGCGGTCAGTACAGGGGATTTTCTCTTGCTGTGCTGCAAGCTGAACTGTACAATGTGTAAACTTTTGTATTTTTGGGTCATCAAAATAAGCTACAAAATAAAACACCACATATATTTTAACAACGGTTGTTTCGATTTTTTAAATCAATCAAGTGGGTCTCCATTCAAGGATGGACGTCAGACACCTGTGCTCGGAATGGGTGAAGTTCAGGTCGCTGTGAAGCGGGGAGGTCACTATCTAAGCTAACCAAATATATTATCAATAATGCATGCACTAAATAACACTTGTTCAAAGTCTTTCAGTCGGTTATGTCTCTATAAAAGTCCCACATATATCAATACTATCAATGAACATTGGATTATACAAGCCTTAGGTCAAGGGTCTTGACCACTATAATACAGTGTTTGAAGTGTGGGTCTGTGCTCACAAGAATCTCCAATATGTGGCATTTGTTATTGATAGGCAACGATATACTGCAGTAGGGGTCTAATGTTAGTTGGGGATCTGCTAGGTGGCCATCATGGCGTGGTCAGTGGTCTGGCACATGAAGAGAATACCTTGCAGGGACACAGGGTCAGAATGGCAGTTACTTTCCACTGGCGAGGGTGCGTGGGCAAGGACACGTTTGTGGACATGAACGAGCCATGTGCATGGTTCAAGCCGGTTCATATGCAGGACCGTGATCTCAGAGAGTGATGTGTTACATTTATTAGCTGTTGCAAATACCTCTGGAGTTTTCCAGTCACAGTGGGAAAGAGGGTGTAGGCCATGTGCTCTGCGCGCTGTACTATCGCAGTGAGGCCTGGTCACAAAAATGGAGTGGAAAGGGGGTACAAAAATGGATGCCCCGTGTCCTTAACATCACATAAGGGCAAGGGATGGGCGCAAACGGCCAAGGTGCCGAACAGCATGTACACTTCAAAAGGTATCCCACGCCCAGGGGCCATCGCTCACATGGCCTCCTCAGACCCCGTGTCTCCAGGCAGGCCTCCCCTGATGCAGGCCGCCCCCCTGCAATCCACATAAGTGTGTCTCCATTCAGCAGTCTTCCTGTGCCTTATCTGCACGCCCCAGGCCCATCCATCCCACCCCCTCTATCAAAGGCGGTTCGCACCCGGGGATGAGCGCTGGCATAGGGGGCTGTGACGGGCGCAAACGGCCAAGGTGCGGAACAAAATGTACACTTCAAAAGGTATCCCACGCCCAGGGGCCATCGCTCACATGGCCTCCTCAGACCCCGTGTCTCCAGGCAGGCCTCCCCTGATGCAGGCCGCCCCCCTGCAATCCACATAAGTGTGTCTCCATTCAGCAGTCTTCCTGTGCCTTATCTGCACGCCCCAGGCCCATCCATCCCACCCCCTCTATCAAAGGCGGTTCGCACCCGGGGATGAGCGCTGGCATGGGGGGCTGTGATGGGCGCAAACGGCCAAGGTGCCGAACAGCATGTACACTTCAAAAGGTATCCCACGCCCAGAGGCCATCGCTCACATGGCCTCCTCAGACCCCGTGTCAAAGGCAGGCCTCCCCTGAGGCAGGCCGCCCCCCTGCAATAAACATAATACCAAGACATACACACGTCATTCATTCACAAACACACCCCTGTTTCTAATACTTTATAAACCACTTGATATGTCTCATGAGAACATCTTTGTGCTTTGCAAGTCAACTCCTGAACCTTCTACCTGAGAAGCACTGAGATCTATGCTAATCTGCTCGTCGCCGTGCTATCTGTGACCGCTTCGAGCAAACTCGTCAGTGTGCTACCTGTGACCATCTACCTGTTCTCCTGCAACATATCGCTGGATTCAGCAGGCCGAGCGATATGTTGCAGGAGAACAGGTAGATGGTCACAGGTAGCACACTGACGAGTTTGCTCGAAGCCTTGTTGGTCAAGGTAAGGCCATGTATCCTAGTCATATTTCGGTCATTTTTACATTTCAATCTATTTGCTATTACAGTACCCAATAGAGCTATGGTCATTGGTCTCATTGCTATTGACTTGAGTTTCAATTGTTATGCTATCAATAGATCTATTTATTTTCATCTGTGTCAATTGTCATCGAATTGCATCCTTCGGGGTCCAGTCTATAATGTAAGCATGGTTCCTTTCCGTGCAAGACAAAACAGAAATTTCTGTAACTTATGCAAATACTAAGCCGCACATGATGAACTGGTCTAGTTCCGGCGACCAAAACAAACCTTGCATTGAGCATGGTATGGTTCATTTACTTTTTTATGACATTTTTATTCATTAAGGTTTTATAATAACCTTGATATTTACTTTTCAGAATTTTCAACAATGCCTGCCTTTTCGATTAGCGGTTGCCCTTCGAAGACCCATGCTAAATCTGAAGGCACTACACAATGAATGTATACCCGAAAACTGTTGACCGAATAAGAGAATGGGTCAGACATTGCAGATATCCACTGGATGAGCTGAAAAGTAGAGTCCAGCAAGTCTTTGAGGACAAGAGGGGTGATCGATACTGCATCTGCAGCCGGCACTTTCCCTCGAACATGTACACACCACATCTTGGGTAACAAAGAAGAACGAACGGCGATCGACACGAAAATTGCTCGCAAACACTATTCCCAATCTATTCATCCACAATCCGCCACTGGTGAGTCAAGTGTCTGTTTTTAGCTTTAGGCCTTGCAGTAGTGTGTAGGTAGCCGAATTGATTCATTGATATTTTAGGTGTTGTTTGCAATTTGTAATACTTTCGACACTGATATGAGTGTATAGCTTTTTCAATAATGACATTTATCAATATATTATTTTTAGATTTCATAACCCACAAACGAAATCTATATATGGGCACAGGGAACTGTGCTATATTGCGCATTTCTCAAGTATTCTGTCTCCTTACATGGCAATTTTAAATATTGGCATTTCATTATCAAACAATAATTTACCTGTACAACTTCTTGACTATCCCTTGAATCTGAAACAAGAACATTCTACTTCCGTCATGTGCTCGCAGTTATCAACCACTTCTAGCGCGTATCAGGTAATCATACTTGGCTATTCCGCTACAGACTTGTTTTATGCATGTCATGTAATAGTTTGTATGTATAGTGTGATTATTTTACCAATTGTTTGGTTAGTGCTTTCCAATTGATATACACCCTAGTTGTCGTCCCCTGATGTTTGTTTTCAGTTATAATTAGTGTTATCCATATGAATGCAAGTACTGTCTTTCAGGGAGATGCTGAAGCGTCCACCACATTGACAACAGCCTTAGATGTTCTTCAGCAGTCCGAGGTATGGATACTGACAGCTCAACTGACCGTGATCATCAGGACTGGAACACTTGTCATTTGATTGTTCTACACCATGTTTCATTTGTGGTTAGCCGTTGATATGTACCTGTGCGGTCGACCCCAAGCGTGTGTTGTGTTTTCAATATTGTAATCCTTACTAATGCAAAACTATGTTTCAGGCTGTTGTTGAATCGTCATGATGCGGAGCCTGACATTCAAGTAATTCCGGTGGAAGCGGGACCATGCGGATACGAATCGGCGCAACAGCTTTCGGAAGTGCGCACCACATTGACAACAGCCCTAGATATTCTTCAGCAGCATGAGGTATGGATACTGACAGCTCCATCGAGCGTGATCATATAACGTGATTCCATTTGCTATACTTTCTTCCCTATTAACGCAAGTACTGTGTTTCAGGGAGATGATGGAGCTTCCACTACAATCACAAGATCACACTTAGATGATGCAGATGTAAAGAAATCGGAGAAATAAGTCGATTAAATCTGATCATTTTTAAATATTCCTTGATTCTTTTAGATAATGCAACATTTGTGGTTATCTCTTTATATGTACCTGTGCCGTCGACCCCAAGTGTGCGTTATGTTTACGATATTGAAAACCATACTAACGCAAGTACTGTGTTTCAGGGAGTTGCTGATGCCTCCTCTTCAATACAATCATTTGTGGCAGTCCATGTAGAGCCAGAGGTATGGATACCGACAGTTCCATCGAACTAGATCATCAGAGCTCGAATACTTGTCGTTTGATTGTTCCACACTATGTTTAAATCGTGTTTGGCTATTGAGATGTACATGTGTGTTCGCCCTCACGTGCGTTTTACGCTAACAATATTTTGATGCACCGTAATGAAAATACTATGTTTCAGGGAGTCGATGAGCCTCATTCCGTGCTGTCTATGCGGATACAGAAAATATAGTCGTTGCAGCGCAAGAGGAAGGGGAGAGATGCGGATACGTATCAGAGCAACAGCGTGCAGATGTTGAAGGTCGAGTCAAAAAAGTTGTAAAGAAAAGAAACCAAAATAAGGTTAGTTACAAACAGTTCATAACTTTAGAACTTTTTTTGTGCTGGGGACTATTTTATGTTTTTTTCCAGTCAATTGTACTATACTTTATCTTGTGTTTAAACTGAACAACCCTTTTCCAATCTGTCCTCTAGTTACCCGTGGGTCTACGAACTATACATACACAGACAGTGAAGCGAATGAGAGATGTTGCTTGCCAGACCATTTACACTATGGAGGCTATGGAGGAACTATTAATTCAGACGCGGCGTGTTGAGACTCGGGATGCTCATGTCCAATGGCCAGAACATGAAATGAATGTGTCCAGGGAATCCAGCAAAGTTTTATTGGACCATTGCTACAGTACGACCGTACCGCCGCAACAACATGATACTGGAAGTATTGAAGATAGCTCTGAAGTAGTCACAGATCAATTCACACAATCTACACCCGCCAAAAAATTGCCACCAAAAAAGCTGTCGACATTGTTGTGTTCTCCCATCAATGTTGAAGTAACAGATGTTGAAATGACAGAGACTGAACCAGCAGCAGCATTCACCGACGCATCAGAACTTGATAGCAGCGATATTTCTTTCAAATGTGGTGATATGTCCTCAAAGTCACAGGTCGAATCAACTTTGATGCAGGATGACAGTCTAATGAAAGAGGGCAAATACATAGTATTCGACAGTTGTTTGATGGATATTATAAGTATGCTGAAATGTGGGCATTCCGTCAGAGGGAAAGTATGTGGGAAGCCATTGATTCATATGACTCGTCAAAAACAAGGCAGTAACGTCACAATACATGCCGCCTGTAGATTACATCATACGTTCTCATGGTCTACACAACCGATGCTGGGGAAACTGCCAGCAGGCAATCTACTGTGTGCAGCTGCATCACTTTTTAGTGGCTCCTGTTTTAGAAAGTTAGAGTCTTTCTTTCAGTTTGTGGGACTCCATTTCATTTAAAAAACGCAGTACTACAAATACCAACATGATTATCTGTTTCCGGCCATTAGTGATGCTTGGAAAATTGAACAATTGTCTCTAGCAAGTACATTCGAAGGCAAACAATTCAGGCTAGCTGGCGATGGACAATGCGACAGCCCTGGATTTTCTGCCAAGTACTGCACCTACCACTTTCAGGACATGGATAGTAAGAAAATTGTGAGTTTGGTGGTCGTGCAGGTAACACAATGTACATCCTCAGTGGCCATGGAGAAACTAGGATTTATAAAATCAGTGGAATATCTACAATCGAGGGGAATGCACATCGACCTCATAGCCACGGACAGACACGTTTCAATTGCCAAGACAATGAGAGAGCAGTTCCCACATATTAAACATCAATTTAACGTATGGCATCTTGCTAAATCCACCAATAAGAAAATCTTGGCTGCAGGGGAAAGAAAAAGGTTTGGAAAGTATTTCAGAGTGGTCCCAGTCTATCAGCAACCATCTTTGGTGGAGCACCAAAACTTGTGAAGGGTCAGTGGAAATACTACTTGAAAAATGGCGGTCACTGATGCACTACTGTACCAACGTGCACCGCTGGTCAGAAAACCTACATTTCCACCAATATGAACATGGCCCTTTATCCCCAGTGGGGGCACGGAAGAAGAAGTGGTAGATTTGAGGGGACTGACAGAATTCTGTCACACAGGAGATTTGGAGGTGTTCCACAATATGTGCCTAAAGTGCAGGCCAAAGCGCTTGCATTTCAGCATACAGGGCATGAGACATAGGACTCTACTTGCCGTCTTGGCCCATAACGAGAATCTCGGCCGTGAATAATCTAGGACTAAGGGTAATGTAAGGATGCCTCGCTACACTAAGGCCTTTTCAAAAAGAAGTAAGCAATGGGTAATCAAACCAGTCTATGAGGAAATGGAGTTCGACTTTGTCAAAAGCCTTATTGTTGCTGTATTAGAGAAGCACAGATATGGAATTTTGAACGTTTCTGTGCAGAGCACTGATCCATTGCCACCCAACATTGCCACTGTGCCATGTCCACCCAAAGGAGAGCTGGTTGTGAAGTACAAATCCCGGTTTAAATAATTGTAATAAGATTGTCTTTTTGTAAATACATTTTATTGTACAGTGTCCATACAAAGTACGCTAACCCTAACCCCTACCTTCACCCTGCTGGGTGCCGAACTACCTGTGTGTCATCTTTGAATTCTCTCTCTATTCACCTCATATTGCTGACCTTGTCTATATGTGTATGTATATATTTTTGTTGATGTAACTAATTTTCGCAATCTCTTATAAATGCTGGGCACTGTTAACCGAGGGGAGGCTTGCGTATTGCAAATAATAAAACAAACAAACAATAAATCTCACTTTCAAATCAACTGCTCAGGTACTTTATACTTACACCTGACCTTCCCCAAAAAATTAAAAGTCTCAATAGTTATGGTTCTTTGGGGCTTCAAAGCTCGCAGACAACGAGGACAAAATTGGGGCCTTAGAACGCGCCAAGCAAGCCGTTGCAGATGGGAGAGAAGCCAGTTCGCATTTGCACATTGAGGCGCACTACATAGATGGATTCGAAACTTCAAGTTCTCACAGATGGCTTTACTACGGGATGTTGCAAAGAAAGAATGTATGCTAATTTCTAGTGAAGGTCAGCGGCTTTGATTTTCAGCTCGCGCCCTGAAGAGGCCCACAACTCGCACTGGCAGTATAAGGTTCTATTGTTTTTTGACCTTGAGAGACAGGGACCATGCAGAAAGAACTTCATTTGAAGGGGGAGTTGGGGGGTGCAATAACGTTTGAGACGATAAGGCAGAAAATTCTTAAACTAGACCGAGTTTCATGTTAGTTCAGTATACGAAAAATCGTTGTCAAGAGCACAGTGGGATTTACGGACTGCATTACACAGAGACACAATGGAAATTGCAAATATAATGTAAGTAACTCTTTAGACGCTTTTATACCGGAATGAAGAATTAATGAATGGATGCATGAATAAATGAATGAATGAAGAGCGTTGAAAGGTTTGTCGGATCGTCCTTGTAGTGGGCACATGGGCATGCAGGTCCACATTCCACACGCATGTAGACAAAAAGTCATTTCTCATTGTGTACCAACCTCGATTTATTTAGTTAGTTTTCGCATTGATTTTAGAGCCGAACATACTCCATTGCACTATACTTGAAAGCAAATAGTTTCAGCTTGGCCATAATAAATAAAATGAACAATATTAATAAAGATTGGCTGGCGAGACTAATTATACATTTTATGTTTTCAAAATAGGTACATACTCCCGTTTTGCCCCTGCCACCAGTTTCAGACACCGGCAGACGGTTTCTTCAGCCGCCAGCTGCAGTTTAATGTAAACAACTGCACCATTCTGATGATCTTATGGGACGATCGCCAAGGGCCCATATGCCCTTACGCAGTACTAGCGGCTAGAAACAACATATCAACCTTTACGCTGGCCTAGTGCCTACTTGATGGAACAGCCTTGCGGTTCAACGTGCGACAAAAGTGCCTCTTTGAACGAAAACCAACACCCTGTGTACCATAAAGGAACAGCGCGTGACTCACAATAAAATTTTAAGGATTTGAGGATAGAGATAAAAGAAAATAAATGACTTTCGGAGTTCATATGTCAATTGCTGAATATTCTATAAACATTTAATGTCAAATAAATGTACTTTACCAAATTTACCGTGTTGCTCTTTGATTTTAAAGTACAGTTTCATATTCCGAATTGTGGCGCGCTGTGTTGTGAGCTGATCAGTGTTGGTTTCCGGGTTCTGTGTGAAGTCGTATAGAAGACGACTGGGCGCGTTTGCCTACGCAGCACAGTAACATCACGGAGAGAGGTGGGGAATATGAATGTTTTGATAATGTCAGGCTCAGGGGAGGGGGATATGATTTAGTGCCGCAAAAGCAGGTCAGTCAGGGCGATGGGGGAAATGATAGGATTATCACAAAATGGCAGCTCCCTGGTGCCTGTTTTCGCGTGCGTTTAATGGACGAAAACTTGGGTAAGGTCCATAGGAATTTTTTCAAAAATCGAGCGACTTAGGCTTAAAAACACATGGCCGACCCGTAGGGGCAATAACAATTTTTGACCGAACCATTCCTTTAAGTGAACAGGTTGCACAGCACTGCCTGGCCGACTCTGGACTCCTCCCTGGAATCCCGGTTGACGCAATAGAATCTCGTGAAGCTGTGCGTCGACCTCCACGTAGCAGCCCTACAGATGTCCAGCAGGGGCACACCAGACAAGAACGCCGTGGTAGCAGCGATCGCACTGGTCAAGTGGGCTCTCGGACGGCCGGGCAACAGTCGGTTTGCCAACCGGTGACAGTGCATGATCCAGCCGGAGAGCCATCTGGAAATGGAAGCCTTCGAGAGAGCCTTCCCTTGATTTACAGGACCAAAATTCACAAACAGCAGTGAAGTCTTCCGAAAACTCTTTGTGCAGTCCGCGTAGAACTTCAGCGCTCTAGCTACATCCTCTCGGCCAGTGACGAAGGCGACGGGAAGAAAACTGCTAACACCAAGGGCTCGTTGAGGTGAAAGTCCAACATCACCTTGGACATGAAGGAGGGGTGCGTCCTAAGCACCACTCTCGTTTCGTGAAAAGTCAAGTATGGAGGCTTGCAGGATAGGTCCTGGATCTATCCCACCTGTCGTGCGGAGGTGATGGCCACAAGAAATGGTGTCTTCCACGACAGGAACTTCAACAGTGCCGAATGCAGAGGCTCGAATGGCGCCCCCATGAGCCTCTGCAATGAGCCTGGTCAGCACCACGTTCAGCTCCCACGCCGGGGCCGAAGCCAGAGCCTTCACCGGCGGGAACGATCGGAACAGTCCTTTCATAAATTACTTCACCAGGCGATGAGACCACAGGGATGGACGTCCTGTAGTTCTGGTGTATCGGGAAATCGCTGCCAGGTGTATCTTGATGGAGGCATGTGTCAGTCCCGCCTTGGCCAGCGACAGTAGGTACAGTAGCACTTGAGGGACTGTAATCCGTAGAGTGTTAATCTTCTGTGCACTGCACCAGACAGAGAACCTCTTCCACTTGTGTCCGTAGCACTTGAGAGTTGAGGACGCCCTGGCCTTTGCAAGGACCTCATTGCAGTCCGCCTGGATATCGTACCCTCCAAACTCTAATGCTGCAGGAGCCAGGCCTGCAAGTCAGCGACCCCGGGTCGTGATGAAGGATGGCGCCTCCTTCTCTTTAGAGAAGATCTGCGTCCGTCGACAGTTTGATCGGTGGGGACGCTGACAAGTCCAGAAGGTCTGGGATCCAGATCTTTCTCGCCACGCCAGTGCAACGAGGATCATCCTGCACAGGGACCTCTTGAGTTGATTGATGAGTCGGAGCAGCAACAGCAACAGAGGGAACGCATACAGGAACAGGCCGTCCCAGAGGAACGAGAAGGCATCGCCCATGCTCCTCGGCTGGGGAAACCTGGTAGTGAACCTCTGGCACTTGGAGTTGGTCGCTGTCGTGAACAGGTCGATCTGGGGTTATCCCCATCGCTGGAAGAGTCGATCCATTTGATCCTGGCGTAGTTCCCACTCGTGGTACGAGCGCAGCTCCCTGCTGAGTGAGTCAGCTATGGTGTTTTTTACTCTTGTCAGGTGGAAGGGTACCAGAAACATCCCCTGGGTGACGGCCCAGTGCCACAGATCCTGGGCCTCCTTGGATAGGGCTGGGGATCTGGTTCCTCCCTGTTTCCGGATGTAGAACATCGTGGTGGTGTTGTCGGTGAAGATCCTCACCACCTTGGCCCTTTAGGGACGGGAGGAACGACCTGAAGGCCCAGAACACCGCCCGTAGCTCCAGTATGTTGATGTGGAGCGGCCTCTCCTCCGGGAGCCAAAGGCCTCTCGCGTGACGATCTCCGGTGTGGACTCCCCACCCCTCCAGGGAGGCATCCGTCGTCACCGTCACTTGGTGTACTGGGGTCTGAAAGCCCGTGCCTGCCGCGAGATGCGCGTGGGTGCCCCACCACCGAATTGCTTGGCGGAAGCCCTCGCAGAGCGAGATCCTGTCCTCGAAACTGCCCGCCGCTTGTATCCAACGGGCGTCGAGGAACTCCTGTAGAGGACGCATCCGAAGCCTGCACAGGCGCACCAGATAGATGCACGAGGACATCATCCCGAGAAGGGACTTGATGGCCCTGACCCTGGCCACGTCCGTGGCCAGCAGACGCAGCATCTTGCCCAGGATGGCCTTCGTCCTTTCCTCCGACGGCAAGGCCAGTCGCGCTACTGTATCGAGCTTGGCTCCCAGAAACAGTGCGACCTGCGACGGAACCAGGTGGTATTTGGGGAAGTTGATGGAGAATCCCAGGTCCGTGAGCAGTCGGACAGTCTTTGCTGTGTGTTCGACGGCGAGTTCCCTTGTTCCGCCTCGGATGAGCCAATCGTCCAGGTAGGGGTAGACGTGGAAACCCGCCACTGGAGCTAGGCACTTGGTGAAATACCCTGGGTGCCGACTTCAATCCGAATGGGAGGGCCTTGAACTGGTAGTGCCGCCCTTGGACTACGAACATGAGAAACTTTCGGTGTCTTTTTAGGATGGGGATGTGAAAGTACGCATCCTCCAAATCCAACGACAATAGGAAGTCTCCTTCCTCCAGCTGGCCCAGCACGTGCTGGAGGATGACCATCCGGAACTTCTGTGCCTTGATGTATTTGTTTAGCCGATGCAGGTTCAGGATGGGATGCCATCCTCCTGTCTTCTTTCTGACGAGGAAGTATCTTGAGTATACTCCGGAGCCTCGGAGCCTCTTTGGGACGAGCTTGATGGCTCCCTTCCTGAGCATCGCCCATACCTCCAACAGCAGTTGAGGGACGTGATTTTCCTTCCTGGCCGCGGGAGGAATGCGGGGGCACCTCTTTAGAAATTCCAGAGAGTGCCCGTGGGGCAGGGCATCCAGCACCCAACGGTCAGTGGAGATGGACTCCCATACGCTGACGAACTTCGTCAGCCATCCTCCCACCGGGGTGCTTTGGTGGGGGCCCGACGCAACGTGCAGTTCAGTATTGCTTGACAGCGGCCTTGCCGCCTTGGCCTCCCTGGCGACGACGGCGAGATCCCCCCCGACTTGCCTCGTCCCCTGTAGGCTTCTTGCGACGAGGAACGGGCCGCCTGACAGTATGCCGAGGAGCAGCCGCCGAACCCTTTGGAGGCACCTTGCTTGCCTCCAGAGTTCCGAAAGGGCGGCCGTCGTTGCTGTAGAACTCCCAAGGCCCGAGCCGTCTCCGTGTTGGCCTTGATGGCCTGAAGGGACTCATCAACTGTCTTCCCAAACAGATTGTTCCCGTCGAAGGGCATGTCCAAAACTTTGGCTTGTAAGTCTTGGCGGAAATCCGTCGCCTTGAGCCACCCCCGCCGTCGAACGCTGTTGCCCAACTGGCGGAAACCGGTGTTGGCAATGTCCATGGCCACTGTTATTGCGTGGTCCGATGCCACCTCACCCTCCTGTAGGATCGCCAGGGCCTCTGCACTCTTGTCGTCCAGGAGGAAATCCCGGCAGGGGGGCAATCTTGTACCACAACTCCCTGTCGTAGCGGGCCACAATCGCTAGGGCGTTGGGTGCCTTAATCGTTGTCGCCGCAGACAAGATGACTCGTCCCATGGCATCTAGTTTCTATCCCGCGCCGTCCGGCGGGGAAGTTGAAGTCGATGCCCCCCCGCTTTCTTCTTGGCCGCTGCCGAGACGACCAAATCCGGGGTCGGTTGTGTTCTAAGGCACAACGGGCCGCCGAGTTGTCCTGTGGCTCGGGCTGTGACGGGCACGACGGTTGCTCCTCCTCCACAGGAGCCTCGCCGTCGCCACCCTGTCTCTTCGTCCCCCTCGTCGGGATCCCTCCTGTGGGACCGGGCCTCTTCCAAATTCTTGTTGAGTCCCTCTTCGACTAGCTCCTCCTCGGAGGCTGTGTCCATGTCCTTAACGGCCACCAACCCCCCCCCCCTCTTTTTCCACCGGGGTCTTCTCGATAGGCTTAAAAGAGGATTCCCTCCGCGGAATCAAGGCCTTCACCACTTTGGGCGCGCTTGAGGCCTTCAATTTAGGGGGAGGGTCACCGCCTCGCTCCCCTTCGGCCGGTTCCTTCGTGATCGACCGGGGCCTCTCCAGAAGCTTTGCCGGGTTCTTGGATTTTCTCTTCCCCGGGCCACAGCGTTGGCTCGTGGTTGATGGCGTCGGTGAAGGTGCGCCCTGCCTGGCAGCCGAGGAGCCTGACCGTTCGGCGTTCCCGGTGCCCGTGGACTCGCAGTGCTTTGCCTTCTGTTGGGCTCCAGTCGCTGGGGCACCCTCACAGGACTTAGAAGACCGCTCGGACTTCTTCTTCTTCTCACCTGCTGGGCTCTTGACTTCCAGCCAGTTGGCGAGACGGGTCCGACGATCCCTCATAGTCCGATCCGACATGTTCATGCAAAACGCACAGTCCTTCTCCACGTGCGTTTTGTCCTCGTGAAGACAGTAGAGGTACCTCGAGTGCTCGTCCTCCTTGAACACATTCTGTAATCCGCATCCAGGACAGTTCATAAACAGTTTGGATCCGGGTGTCGAGCTTCCTTTCTCCTGGGCCATGTCTGCGGGGTAGGCCTCCTAAACTTCTGGAATCCTCCAAGAAGCATAACTCGACAAACACTTCACCCTTGAGGGGCGTAGAAAATTCTGAAACGGGTCACTGTTGATCGGAAGTAGAAACGGTGGGGCTCGAGGCTCGATTGACCGGAAAAAATTAGATTAAACTCTTTGAAAAATTGCAAAACGCAGTAAAAGCTCGAGAGCTATAGCACGAGGACTCCCAACACTTGAGCGTGTGGTAAAAATCTGAGGATGGCTGCCAGGGGCGTGGGGTGGTTTAGGGAGAGGGCAGTCATTGGCTGGGGGCAGTATGACCCAGAGACAAGTGATTGGTCACTACTAAGAAAGACAGATCAGAAACGAAACTGATACTGATTTTTTTCTTTACAGAGGATTCCCAGCCTGAAGACGGGAATATTCATGAGCATGTGAATCCATGCCAGACCCCATGCTGGAGAAGTGCGCCACTTAGATCCGGTCTGCTTGAAATCTGTGCTCCTCGCCTCCAGAGATACTCCGCTGTCGTTCCTCCCCGGTCACAAGTCGTGGGGGATGGATGGGCACCACTTGGGGCTGCTCGTTGCCTTGCTTGAACACCTTTTTTGGGAGCGGCCCGGCGCGAGAGACACCCGTACACGTCTCTAGGCTGCGGCTGCCATCTTGGAATCCCCCAAACATACTGTTTTAAGGCAAAAACACGGTACACCAAAGATCACAAAAAATGCACACACTGAAAATATGTTACTGCACTTCCACTACTGTAGTACTGACAAAACGGTCAATTAAACACAGCACTGTATGTGTGATTATCGGTTTGTTGTTTAGATTACAAACAATACAGACTCAGCATTTCATTTCCCATTTCGTGTACAAATTCATTAACAATTTGCATCTGGTACGGAGACATTGGACAAGCTGATTTTCCAATACTTTTCAGTCTTTAACCCACACCGCATTTCTAGTGACTTTGTCAAAGCTTTGGAGTGTTCACAGATCATGTATGTACAAAGCATCATGTGTGATTCGTAATTGATTTCGAACTGCGAGACACTGATCAGGTAGCAAAGTGATACCCAAAAGTTAGCTATCCCCACACCCCATCACCAACCAAGGGTGACCTTGTTAATGTCCAGGAAGGCTAGAGTGGCAGGGTGGGGATTGGGAGAGGCAGTATGAAATAATCACTGTCAACACAATTTATAAACTGTTTGAGTTTTAGAAAATGTTATGGTAAGCAAGGAATCTAAATAAATTAGATTTTTGAGGCGGCATATATCATGGTGTCCTATAAGAGTAATGTGTGTTGTGTTGCAAACGCTCAGTGATCATCACCATGAAGCATCAGCTAAACATTTAGTATCCATTCAAAACAGAATGAGCTGTTGCGAGAAAAGGTGGAAGTGGCACTCGAACACGTGAAAAAAAGCTTTAAAACGTTATGCATCCCAATGTTACCATTGGCCGTACGATACCAGGATGTCCATCACTTTCAATGAGATGACAAATATCTGTTTATTCCAATAGCCGACGCTCCTGTGACTTCTCACACTTTCACTGCAATACCAGTGTGTCTTCCACTGTTTAGACAAAGACGAATATAATTTGCCTGAACTGGCTAGTTTTTTTTCTAAGTATTGTTATGTTATGTTATGTTATTTTGCATTTATATAGCGCCTTATATACCATTGGTATGGTCTGAAGGCGCTGGTAGGTTGAACGCCCTCGGGAACCGAAGTTCGGGTCAGTAGAGAGAGAAGAGCGAGTCAAAAGTGCGTGTGTGCACCAGGTATGTGTGCAGCTGGTGCGGAATTCAGATGGTAGCTGCTTCTTAGCGGTAGGTGTGGTGGTTGAGAGATCAGCAGTATGTGTTCGCTCTGGCTGGCTTTATCCAGGAGGAATGTGGCTGCGTTAGGCCTGAGGAGAACGCCTGGCTGGTGGGTGTGAGACCAGCAGTGTTTACATAGAGTGTTGTGGAGTGAGCGGGAGATGTAGATATGAGAACAGTTATACCGAATGGTGTCATAGTATCTCTGTGTTCTAGTTGAGTGGTGATGTAAGGGAGAGAGTAGGCGTGAGGTGTGTTATGATAAGTACTCTTTCAAAATGTTCACTGCATTCTAAAACATATTATGTATGTCACGCAGTTCCGAGCGGGCAGGTCCGTTCTATTCATTTTGTTCATTTCAGGCGTTTGGGATTGTACTACACATTCATGCTTGCTTGACTTATTCTTCTCCAGTGTGCCTCACATATGCTCTCATGTGTTCCAGAAGTGTGCACTCCTGTCTTTCTTGTGCGTGCATTCCAGTCTACCCAGCGTAGTTTTAGGGGAAGAGCCAGGTTTTCAGTACTTTGCGGAAGGCCGTTAAGTCTTCAGTTAGGCGGATGTGGGGTGGGAGCGAGTTCCATAGGGTTGGGGCTAGCGTTGAGAATGATGATCCGCCTAACCTGGTTGAGTTTGTCTTAGGGATTACTAGGAGGCCGGCTGAGCTTGATCTTAGGGTGCGAGTGGGGTGATAAGGTATTAGCTTGTCTTGAAGATATTGCGGTCCGGTTTTATGTAGTGCTCGATGGGAGAGGCATAAGGTTTTGAAAGCTACCCTACGGGCTACTGGAAGCCAGTGCAATGTCTTAAGGGCTGGGGATACGTGGTCTCTTGGACCGAGCGCGAGTAGCATTTTGGCTGCCGCGTTTTGTGCTCTTTGGAGTTTGTTTAGTTGGTAGGCATGAATTCCGAGGTATAGGGAGTTACCGTAGTCCAGTCTTGATATGACAATTGATTGGACCGCGGAGACTCTGTTGGGGAATGAGAGATATGGAAGGATGCGCCTAAGATTTTTGAGGTGGTAGTGGCAGGATTTTGAGACATTGTTGACTTGGCGCGAGAGTGTTAGGTCGGAGTCTAGGGTGCATCCAAGATTTTTCACTGTGTTGGAGGGTGTCGGTGAGTTGCCCATGGCGGGAGGCCAGGGTATTGGGTGCGGAAGAAGATCTAGATTGCCGCAAATCATGATTTCTGTTTTGGAGGGGTTTAGTAGGAGGTGGCTTTGGGTCATCCAGAGTTCTATGTTAAGGAGGCAGGATGCCAGGTCGGGTCGGGAGTCGGGTTTCGAGTTCAGGATTTTTAGAATTAGTTGAGTGTCGTCGGCGTAGTTGTAACACAGGATGTTGTGTGCACGAATTATTGGTGGGAGGGTGATCAGGTAAAGATTGAACAGGAGGGCGGATAGACATGCTCCCTGAGGGACTCCGGTGTCGACAGGTCGGGGTTGTGAGGTAAAGCTGGAGAGTGTCGTTATTTGGTGCCTGTCTTTGAGGAATGAAGCTATCCATTTAAGGGCGGTTCCGCGGATTCCTATGGAGTGGAGTCGGTCTAGGAGGATTGAGTGATTGATCGTGTCAAAGGCGGCCGATAGGTCGAGGAGGATTAGTGCGGCGCATCCGGCGGAGTCTGCTGTCATTTTAAGGTCATCCCAGATCGAGGTTAGGGTGGTTTCAGTTCCGTGGCGTGATCTGAAACCTGATTGGGCTGGGTCTAGGAGGTTGTTGGTTTCGACAAAGGAGTTTAGTTGGGAGTAGGCGGTTCGGTCAATGAGTTTGGCAAGGAACCTAGTGTTTGAGATTGGGCGGTAGTTTTTGGGCTCAAGTGGATCGAGCAATGGTTTTTTAATTAGAGGTTTGACGTGTACCGTTTTGAATGCGTCGGGGAAAGTACCGGAGGAGAGGGAGGAATTTATGATAGATCTTGCGTATTCTCCTGCGCAGGTTGAGGCAAAGATTTCTTTAAGGGTTGTGGCTGGGCAGGGGTCCAGTGGTGAACCAGAAGGTTTGTGGGCAGATAGCAGTTTGAGAAACTGTTCTGGCGATATTGGACTAAAGGATTCAAACGTTGGTTGCGTGGATGTTACGGTTGCAGGGCTGGGCGGTATGGGCGGAGGATTGCTCGGTGGCTGAAGTTGAGCCATCTTGGTGTTTAGAGTTTTTGTTCTTTCGATAGCCGTGTTGTGAAAGTGGAGGGAGAGTGAGTCGCACAGCGATTGTGTGGCGGTTGGGCTGGTTGTATTGCAAGCAGGGTTGGTGAATTCTGAGATGATTTTGTGGAGTTCTTTGCTTGGGTTTTTGCAGTTTAGGATTCGGGTGTTGTAGTGGGCTTTTTTTGCTTTCCGGATTTCAGACTTATATTGATAGAGGTGACGGGCCAAGGTGGTCCTGTTTTCGTGGGTTTTCTCTTTCTGCCATTTGCGTTCTAGGCATTTGTAAAGTCGTTTAGTGGTCTTCAGCTCGGGAGTGAACCATCTGGGGAAAGGGGCGCAGCGGGTTGATGGTTTGCATGGGGGGGTGAGTCGCAAAAGAGGTGCGTTGAGCCATGAGTCAAAGGCCTCAGGGGTTAAATTGTTGTCGGGAAGGCAGGTCGGTGGTGGAGATTGGAGGAGTGCCTCGGCTAAGTCCGGGGTGATCGTTAATTTTTTCCAGCATTTGCGTAAGATTGGAGGTTCGGGTGCAAGTACGGGAATGGGGTCAGGTGAGTGGATGGTGAACGAGAGAATGAAGTGATCTGACCAGATGATTGGGGTTGGGGGCTTTAAATGAATCAGGGTGTTGGAGCTAAAGATGGCATCGAGGGTGTGTCCTTTGTAATGGGTAGGACCGTTTATGTGGGGTTGGAGATTAATTGCATCTAAACCGTCAACCAGGGAGTGTGTCATAGGGTTGGTGGGGATGTCGAGCCATATGTTGAAGTCACCAAGGAGGGTGAGGTTGGAGTGGTTTAGTTGCATGGTGGCGATTGAGTCGCAAAGGTTGTTTGCGAATTGTCTATCGTAACCAGGGGGCCTGTAGATTATTAAGAAACAGTGAGAGAGCGATGGGGAGAGGGAAAGTTTAACGAGGAGAGATTCGCAGGAAGGGATGGAGGGTTGGTTGTCGATGATCGAGGCGCGGAAGAGAGATTTGAAGACGAATGCTACCCCGCCTCCTCTGGATGGACGGTTCAGTGGGATGAGGGAGTAGTCAGGGGGAAAGGCTTCACTAGCGATTGGGTTGAAGTCATTGGAGAACCAAGTTTCGGTTATGAAAACTAGGTCTGGTTTGACAGATGTGAGGAGGTCATAGATG
The DNA here is from genome assembly GCF_040938575.1 of Ambystoma mexicanum. Classification (NCBI taxonomy): domain Eukaryota; kingdom Metazoa; phylum Chordata; class Amphibia; order Caudata; family Ambystomatidae; genus Ambystoma; species Ambystoma mexicanum. The sequence continues at coordinate 578,272,961 of NC_090927.1, read as the reverse complement.
CAGTGTCTGTTTTTTGCTACGGAACGGGCGTTAAAAAGGATACAGTTCACATCGGCAGGCAATTTAGGTGTGGGTGCTGGACCGGGGTGTGGCGGTGGCGGAGAGGGCTGAGGAGGGGGGTTAAAGTCGGTGATGCTAGAAGGGAATAGTGGGCGGGCTGAAAACTTGGCAGGTTCCTGGCGGGGCTGAGTGACTTGGTGTGATAAGATGATTGGATTTGGGTTGGGTGATTTGGGGAAGGGGTGTGGGCGGGGGGGAGTTTCAGTTGCAGTTGATGAGAAATCGAGGGAGAGGGGTTTCAGGAAGGGGGAGGCCACGGGGGAAGGCGGAGAATGCGGGTGAGAGGGGGTGGGTCGGGACAGGGGAGGTGAGGAGTGCTGAATGATTGAGGGGGACCAGGCGCGTTTCCTCTTTAGTTTCTTTGCTGCGACAGGTGTGTGGGAGAGGGTAGGGGGTTCAGAGGGGGAGAGGGAGGCAGCTTCGGTTCGTGCTAGGGCTCGGCGCGCAGTTTTTAGGGAGGGGAAAGAGTGCTGTCTGGGGGGGAAGGTGGCAGGGGTATAAGGGCAGGGCGGTGGGTGGGTGATTTCCGGGTGGGGTGTGATAGGTCTGATGGAGAGGGGAGCGGGTGTGGGCCATGCTGGCGGGTCGGGGGTGGAGTTCAGGGGATGAGTGGATTTAGGGTGAGTGTTTCGCCATCGTGCTCCTCTGGCTTGGTGTTTGGACAGGGGAGTGGCTGCTTGTGTGGAGGGGGGTGGGGTGGTACGGGAGGGAGGGGTTGGGAGGGGAGGTAGATCGGAGAGTGGGGGTGGTCCCCTGCGGTCGTTTCTGGCAGGCTCAGGTGGAGTGGGTGCGCTCATGATTGGTGCTTCTAAATGTAGCTGGGAACACTTCTAGGTGCAGTTGGGAGTACTTCTAAAGTCGGCTTTCTCAGAGAGTCTATTGGGCGCAACTTCTAAATGCAATTGGAATTTAGATGCAATTTAGAATACTTCTAAAATCAATTTTGTCAGAGAGGGCGCAACTTTCTTAGAGATGCTATTGGGCGCAACTTCAAGATGCAGTTTGGAACACTTCTAGAATCAAACTTTTCTCAGAGAGGCTATTGGTCACAACCTCTAAATGCACTTGGGTACACTTCTTGACGCAATTGGGAACAGTTCTAAAGTCAGCTTTCCTCGGAGAGGCTATTGGGCGTAACTTCTAAGTGTAGTTTAGAGGTTCTAGGTGCAGTTGAGAAACACTTCTAACTTCCAAAACTTTTCAGGAGAGGCTAATGTGCGCAACTTCTGAATGCAATTGGGAACAGTTCTAAAACAACTTTTCTCCGAGAGGCTTTTGGACGCAGCTTCTAAATGCCATGGGAACACTTCTATAATCAAATTTTTCTCAGAGAGGCTGTTGGGCGTAACCTATAAGGTCCAGTTGGGAACACTTCTTTAATCAAATTTTCTTAGAGATGCTGTTGGGCGCAACTTCAAATGCAATTGGGAATACTTCTAAGATCAACTTTGTCAGAGAGGGCGCAACTTTTCTTAGAGATGCTGTTGGGCGCAACTTCAAAATGCAGTTTGGAGCACTTCTAGAATCAACTTTCTCAAAGCGGCTATTGGGAGCAACTTCAAATGCAATTGGGGACGCTTCTAAAATCAACTTTTCTCAGAGAGACTAATTGGGCGCAACTTCTAAGTGCAGCTGGGGACACTTCTAAAATCAACTTTGTCAGAGAGGCTATTGGGCGCAACTTCAGATGCAATTGGGGACGCTTCTAAAATCAACTTTTCTCAGAGAGACTAATTGGGCGCATCTTCTAAGTACAATTGGGGACACTTCTAAGATCAACTTTTTCAGAGAGGCTATTGGGTGCAAGGTCTAAAATCTACTTTCTCAGAGAGGCTATTGGGTGCAACGTCAGATGCAATTGGGGACACTTCTAGAATCAACTTTCTCAGAGAGGCTATTGGGTGCAACTTCAAATGCAATTGGGGACACTTCTAAAATCAACTGTCAGAGAGGGCGCAACTTTCTTAGGGATGCTATTGGGCGCAACTTCAAAATGCAGTTTGGAGCACTTCTAGAATCAACTTTCTCAGAGCGGCTATTGGGAGCAACTTCAAATGCAATTGGGGACGCTTCTAAAATCAACTTTTCTCAGAGAGACTAATTGGGCGCAACTTCTGAGTGCAGTTGGGGACACTTCTAAAATCAACTTTGTCAGAGAGGCTATTGGGGGCAACTTCAAATGCAATTGGGGACGCTTCTAAAATCAACTTTTCTCAGAGAGACTAATTGGGCGCAACTTCTAAGTGCAGTTGGGAACACTTCTAAAATCAACTGTCAGAGAGGGCGCAACTTTCTTAGAGATGCTGTTGGGCGCAACTTCAAATGCAATTGGGGACACTTCTAGAATCAACTTTCTTAGAGAGGCTATTGGGTGCAACTTCAAATGCAATTGGGAACACTTCTAAAATCAACTTTTTCAGAGAGGCTATTGGGTGCGACGTCTAAAATCAACTTTTCAGAGAGGCTATTGGGTGCGACGTCTAAAATCAACTTTCTCAGAGAGGCTATTGGGTGCAACTTCAAATGCAATTGGGGACACTTCTAAAATCAACTTTTTCAGAGAGGCTATTGGGTGCAACGTCTAAAATCAACTTTCTCAGAGAGGCTATTGGGTGCAACTTCAAATGCAATTGGGGACACTTCTAAAATCAACTTTTTCAGAGAGGCTATTGGGTGCGACGTCTAAAATCAACTTTTTCAGAGAGGCTATTGGGTGCGACGTCTAAAATCAACTTTTCAGAGAGGCTATTGGGTGCGACGTCTAAAATCAACTTTCTCAGAGAGGCTATTGGGTGCAACTTCAAATGCAATTGGGGACACTTCTAAAATCAACTTTCTCAGAGAGGCTATTGGGTGCGACGTCTAAAATCAACTTTCTCAGAGAGGCTATTGGGTGCAACTTCAAATGCAATTGGGGACACTTCTAAAATCAACTTTCTCAGAGAGGCTATTGGGTGCAACTTCAAATGCAATTGGGAACACTTCTAAAATCAACTTTCTCAGAGAGGCTATTGGGCGCAACTTCAAATGCGACTTGCAATGAGCGGCTAATTGGGGACACACCAGAAAAGTAGTAGATTGAGTGGTAGGGTAGTATGGCGATAAATAGTTGTTTCTGTCTCCGCCCTTGCCACACTTACTTGTTGGTGTCTTCTTGCTTCTCCTGCGGATACCTGCAGATACGCCTTGGAGCCGTCACTGTAGGAGCCGTCCTTTGCCTTGGGTCCTTAGCCGAGGGGCTGCCGGGCAGAGGGCTGCCCAGGAGGGACTGTGAATGAGTGCTCGATCTTCAGTGGGGACCAATCAGGGCGCAGGGGAGGGTCGGGAGGCGGGATTGAGAGGCTCCAGGAAGCGGGAGGGAACGAGGGTTGCGGGGTGGAAATCGGGGCCTGGGGCTGGAAAATGGGGTTTTCAGTGCGGATGCACTTGCGTTCCCAAATGCTCAGGCACAAATGGGGGGAGAAACTCACCGCAGCAGCACAAAGGGGCCACGGATGTTGTGGCCGTGTGTTCTTTCCCAAGGAGGGACCGGGGGCCAATCAGGGCGCAGGGGAGGGTCGGGAGGCGGGATTGAGAGGCTCCAGGAAGCGGGAGGGAACGAGGGTTGCGGGGTGGAAATCGGGGCCTGGGGCTGGAAAATGGGGTTTCCAGTGCGGATGCACTTGCGTTCCCAAATGCTCAGGCACAAATGGGGGGAGAAACTTGTACTCAAGATTGAAAATAATCTGGGATTTCCCACCTTTAAGACAACTCTTCATAGACAGCATTACGTCCCTTCATATGGAAATGTAATAATGTATGCACATTGTGTCCTCTATTCCATTTTAAAGTTATACATTCTTCAGAGTAATTTCACAATCTGTCCCTCATCAACAATAATCTTGCCAAATGGTGTATCGAGTTGTGCAAAGGCAGTCAGTCAAAATACGCCTAAAAAAATGAACAAATTTGCCATCTTCATGTTCAGAGACCACTCAACCCAATAGCACTTTGCAAGTGAATTAAGCAGATGTCCTACTGTGGTGTGTGACAAGACTAAGTAGATGAGACAACAGCCCTCTTTACACTATAAAATGTACTTGGCAAAGGTACACAAGCTTCATAGATATGCAGCTATCTGTCACCGACACCCCGAGGCATCTTTAAACATGGTGCTTCCTACTGGGCAAATCCAGATGTTCAAAATACACAAACATAAGGAATCAGACCATCCCGAGTCTAGCTAAAGATCATCTCACGACATCAAGAGACTACCATAGCCGGACAAGTTACTTACCAACTGTAACGTTCTTTCGATTTGATGTTCCTCCCACGTATTCCTCATCTTAGATATATCCTTACCTTTAGGTTTCGCCTCGGAATTTTTTCTCTCTTTCTCCAGCAGAGGGCGCTCCACTCGAGACCGCAGCGTCGATGTCCCTCGGCGGCATCTGTCGAGCATTGACTTCATCCCTCGTATAAGAGCCTCGAGCGCGCCCGTTGGATTCAGTTCTGTTTTTTCGTATAATACAGTCCATGGATCTTAATTTGTTAAAAGGTATGCCTCTTTTGACCCAAGCCCTAAAAGAGTTTTGAGTGTAATTCACGTAAACTGTACTGTGGGGTTAGGATGGGAGGGTCGATGAGGAATACGTGGGAGGAACAACCAATTGAAAGAACGTTACAGTTGGGAAGTAACTTGTTCTCGAATGGATTGTGTCCTCCCACGTATTCCTCATCTTAGATAGACTCCCAAAGCAGTTTTATATCAGAGCTGGGAGTACAGTATCTTTTTCTAATCATGTACAGAATGTAGTACAGATTTTGCAAACAGACCTCCTTGAGAAGAAGTTGAGTCCAATGCATAATGTTTTATAAAGGTGTGCATAGATGACCATGTGGCTGCTGAACAAATATCTTGCAAAGGGACACCCCTTTTTAATGCTGTAGAAGTTGCCATGCCCCTAGTCAAATGAGCTTTTAGACCATCAGGTGGTTCTTTTCCTGCCAATCTATCACATTCTGTTATGGCTAAAATTATCCATCTGGATAAAGTTTGTTTTGTTACCGGAAGGCCCAGCTTACGCCCAGTGTATCCGACGAAAAGTTGATCAGACTGACAAATCTTTGCAAATCTTGAGATGTACAAACTAAAAGCACTCCTGGGGTCTAGTCTATGAAGCCTTTCCTCTTCCTTTCTTGTATGAGGAGGATAAATCGTAGGTAAAGTTATTTTCTGTGACAGATGAAAATCCAGAACAATCTTTGGCAAAAAACAAGGTTTAACCCTAAGAACTACTTTGTCCTTAATAAAGATGGTGTGAGGAGGTCAGCTCGAAAGCGCCTGCAACTCACTTAACCTGCGGGCTGATGTCAATGCTACAAGAAGTATTGTTTTCAAAGTAAGGAGCCTTAGTGGGCAAGAATGTAAAGGCTCAAATGGAATACATGTGAGAAATTTTAAAACTAGATTTAGATCCCACATTGGAACCTTGAAAGGTATTGGGGGAAAAAACATTATTTAAACCTTTTAGGAATTGAATTATTAAGGGTATTTTAAAATAAGATTCTTCTTCAGAAGAGCGCTTAAAGATGGATAGCGCTGCTAAGTATCCCTTTATTGTCCCAACCTGGAGCCCCAGATTGGCTAAATATAACAGAAAAGATAGAATTGTGGGGATATTACATTGAAATGGGTCCAGATTCTTGTCTCTGCACCTGCTACTGAACTTGTTCCAACGACACCAGTACAGAGACTTAGTTGCTGGCCTTCTGGCCGAAAAGCAAAATCTCCATCACGTCATCCGGAAGATCCCAATCCTTGTATCTCAGCCTTTCAGAAGCCATGCGTGAAGGTTGAGTGTGTTGACCTCTGGATGGAGAAGATGACCTTCCTGTCACGAGAGAAGATCCTCTCTTCTCTATTGGAGGGCAGATGGACATGTCGAGAAGGTCTGGGTACCACGTTCTCCTGGCCCAATCCAGGGCAATTAGGATCACGGTTTTCCCGAAGTTTCTCAACCTCCTGATTACTTGAGGGATCAGAGGGATTGGAGGAAACGTGTACAGCAGTGGGAACTCCCATTCCACCACGAACGTGTCCCCTAGAGCTCCTCTTGGGGGAAATTCCCTTGAGCAGTACAGTTCGCACTTCCGGTTGACCCCGGTCGCAAACAGATCTACTTGAGGGGTTCCCCAAAGGGCGAAGATCTCTTGAATGACTTCCTGAGCTATCTCCCACTCGTGAGAGACTGTGCTCTGCCTGCTCTGAGCTTCCGCTGTTGTGCTTTGCTCTCCGGCTAGATGAACTGCTGATAGAGAGATCCCTTCTTGTATTGCCCAGAACCAGAGTTGCATCGCCTCTCTGCACAACGGTAGTGACCATACTCCTCCTCTCTTGTTGAGGGAGTACATGGCCACTGTGTTGTCCGTCATTAGAACATTCTTTCCTCGTACAGAGGGCAGAAAGGCCTTCAGCGCTAGTCTGATTGCCCTCCACTCCAGAAGATTGATGTGTAGTTTCGACTCCGATGGAGACCAACGTCCGCTGATTGTCAGATCGTTGATGTGGGCTCCCCACCCCGTGAGTGAGGCGTCCGTCACTACTGCAATCTCCGGCCATGGCTGCCAAAAAGATTCTCCTCTGAGGATATTATGTCTGCAAGCCCACCATTGTAGATCCTGTGCTACTTGGGTTGGGACCTGCAGTAGATCTGACATTTCCCCTGAGAATTGGGACCATTGAGTTCTGAAAGCGCATTGAAGAGATCTCATTCTGGCTTCTGGAACCAGGAAAATGCAGGATGCCATCAGACCGAGCAACCTGAGAAAATCGAAGGCCGGAAGATGCTGGGCATTCTGAAACTTTGTCACCATCTGCAGAATGTGGTAAGTTCTCTCTTCGGGAGGCGAGACTTTGCCCGAACAGGTATCCAGGACTGCTCCTATAAACTAGAGCTTCGGTGATGGTATCATGTTTGACTTTTTTAAATTCAGAGAAAAATCTGGTCTGTGAAGGAAGTGACAAGTCTTGGACAGGTGATTCAGGGCTTGTTCTAGACAACGTGCTCTGATCATCCAATCGTCCTGATAGGGGTACATGAATCCCCCCTCTTCTGAGACTCGCTGTCACCACCGCCATCAACTTGGTGAAAACTCTTGGGGCGGAGGTCAACCCGAATGTCAGAACTCGAAACTGATAGTGAGAATTGCCAATCGCAAACCTCAGGTACTTTCTGCGCTTGAGATGGATTGGCACATGAAAGTAAGCATCCTGAAGGTCCAATGATCCCAACAAGTCCTGGAGTCGGAGAGCCTGAAAGATCTGAGAAATTGTGACCATCTTGAATTTGTCCTTCCTTAGGAACATGTTCAAGTTTCTCAAGTCCAAAATGGGTCTCAGTCCTCCGTCTTTCTTTGGAAAAAGGAAGTGTGGGGAATACCAACCCTTGTTCCTCTCCGCTACGGGTACATGTTCTATTGCACCTTTCTGTAGCAGGGTTAAAACATCCTGCAACAGGAGCGGATCCGGATGCTTGGCAGAGTTGTATTCCGGATGATGATTCTGAGGTTTCTTTAGAAAAGGAAGGCAGTAACCTTGGGATACTGTTTCCAGTGCCCAAGCATCTGAAGTAATGCCTCGCCATTCTTTCAGATGCTGTGAGATCCTGCCTCCGACCGGGGTCTTGTGGGTCAAAACCTCAGAGTGGTTTTGCGGCAGCTGCAGCAGCGGTTGATGGTACAGATGCCGTTGCTGGGGCTGATCTAGCACCTTTTCCTCTTCCCCAAGGAAATTTTCTTTGACCTCTTTGATTGACCTGCCCTCTTCCTCTCCCAATTGAGGAATAATAGCGACCCCTACAGGAAGATGAGCCTGTGATGGGGCGTTGCTGAGGTTGCCTTATAATGGCACTTAGAGATTTTGCTGCCGCTTTGGAGGTCTGTAGCTTCTCCAAACTTTCATCTGCCTTGCTACCGAACAACCTCGAGCCATCAAAGGGCATATTAAGAAGTCTGGATTGTACATCAGGAGCAAACCCAGATTTTCTTAGCCACGCAAATCTGTGTAGCACTGTGCTTGTCACCATGGACCTGCTGATGCCGTCAGCTGTGTCCAGTCCTGATTGAAGGCATTCTCTCGAAGCCTCCTTTCCATCCCTTATAATAGCTAAAAAGCCATTAAGTTCTTCGCCTTCTGGGATGTGTTCAGCTGCCGCCGACATACAGTCCCACAGGGTATAAGTGAACCTTGCTAAGGTACAGGTTACATTAGTAGACTTCAAAGCCATACTACCAGATGTAAAGATTTTCCTGGACCATGCATCTGCCTTTTTATCATCCCTATCTGGAGTGATTGTAGGGAATGCCGCATTCTTTGTGGAAGTGGCTGCCTGTACTACTAAGCTTTCCGGAGATGGATGTTTGCTGAGATATTCCGGATCAGATGTACAAGGTCTATATTTTGATACAAACTTTCTATTCACTGCACCCATGGCTTCAGGATGTTCCCATGCAGAACTGACCCTTCTTTGTAATGCAATGTGAAAGGGTAAAATGGGATCTTGTTGGGGTGTTCCAGCTAATATATCTGTCATGTCATCATCATGACTGACTGGTGAACTCCTACCTCACCCCATAAATTCTGTAACCCTGCTCATGAGTCTTCTGTAACTCATATCCACCTGTTCTGATGGGTCTGGTTTGTCAAATTCATACTCTGCAGAAGTATCCAGGCCACTTGCTGTTTGCAAACATTCTTGCAAATCTTTAATTTTTGATTGTGGATCAATTAATTCCTCTGGAACAGATCTTGTGCCATATTTAACACCAGCAGAGGTTATTTCCTCTTGTTCTGATGATTCTCCTTCCTAGATGGATGACATGGTTCTGAAAAACTCATGTCGATTCTCAGGATGAAAAATCTTTTCAGGTACTACTGTTCTTTCCTTTTTTAAAGGTTTGGGCATCAACAAAAGAGTCGAAGGCGCCAAAGTTTTAATTAGGTCTTTCGACATTGTCGAAGGAACCTTCGACGACCTCGAAGTAATCATCGAGGAAGTGGTGGAAATTGTCAAAGGAACCTTCGTGGTCTTCGAGTGCAAGCTCGACGTAGCTTCCTTCGAGTGAATTGTCGACTTGAGGAGCTTCGAAGTCTTCGAGGGCGTTGATATCGACTTCGAAGGCGTACGATCTTTCGACACCATTTTGTTTCCCTCTGCCTTCCGATTTATGCACCAGAGGATCTGTCTTACGAGGTGATCGAGAAGAATCTCTCGATGACATTCTCAACGTCTTTTTATGAGCCTTTCTTGTTTTGGACCTTCCTCTGTCACCTTTTTTGTGAGCAGGAGCATGGTCTTCTTTAGCTATTTTTGAGGGGGCCTGTGCCACGTTGTCAAAAACTTTTAACATGGATACTCGAAAGGCTTCCCATTTCCTTGGAGAGTCATGTTTGGATGGGTATGCGATTACCTCTTCCGAAGATGTCGAAGAGGATGAGGGAGATCAATGCCGTCTTTTCTTAGCCTTCTTAGAAGACGAAGATTTCCTCGATCTACTTCTCAAATGTTTTTTACGATGAGAGTTCGAAGACTCGCCCGAGTCTTTCCTTTTTAAAGTGGACTTCGAAATACCCATCGCCAGTTTACCTCTACGTTCTTTTAGGGCTTTGTGGGTCATCGACTGGCACGAACCACAGTCTTCGTACGATGGTCGTGGCCGAGGCACCATAGACAGTTCTTATGTCGATCCATCAAAGACATTTTCTTTCCACATTTTAGGCATTTTTTTAAAACCTGTCTTCGGCGTGGAAGGGTTCGAAGACGACGACGACATTGCTTTTTCCTCACAAAATACTGAAGCGCCGTTTTACTCAATCCGAAGCGAAGCTAACGAAAAAAACGGAACTGAAGCCAACGGGCGTGCTCAAGGCTCTTATACGAGGGATGACATCGATGCTCGACGGATGCCGGCGAGGAACATCGACGCCACAGCCTCGAGTGGAGCGCCCTCTGCTGGAGAAAGAGAAAACAAATTCTGAGGTGAAACCTAAAAGGTAAGGATATATCTAAGATGAGGAATACGTGGGAGGACATAATCCATTTGAAAGTACTATTGTTTACTGTTTATTTGATCTGAGCAGGATGTTCCACTGGGATGTGGTAGACGCCTGAAATGATGGAACAATGGTCCGCTTTTCACACTCCAAAGGGATGCAAGCTAAAATGATATGTATAAATCTGCCCCCACAGACATGTCTATTGCTGGTCAAAGCCAGACAGTCAAAATACATAAACGCAAGGGAACAGAGCATGTGGTCTCCACCAAAATGTTGCCCATCTACATCAAAAGACGACATAAACAATAGCACTTTCTTATTGAATTCTGCAGGATGACCAACCATACTGTGGGTCTCATGGAGTGCATTACACGTCTTTAAAGTAGCCACATCGCCCCTTTCCTTTAGCCATCACATACCTTTGATCGCATCCTACGACTTTTTTGAGGCCACTGAACACATGGTTCCATACATTTTTATAGCTTCAAAGACATTTCGGAATTTGCCTCGTTCTATAGAGGATTACTAAAAATGTTGATCATTACTGAAGAATCTTTTGGGAACACACTGCTATCCATGACATCAATTGCCAACGTCACCAAGCATGAAAAGGTAAGCTACAATTTTAATACTTTATGTATTAAAAATGGTCCCATAGACAAAGTTCACTTCACTTCCTTCTTTTTAGTACGTAGAAAATAGAAGTTGTCTTGCAGTGTGTATTATAAAATCCACATTTCTTTAATTCCAGAACTTGCTCTTGTTCTAAAAATGCGGTCTTGCATCATCATCATCATCAGATGTCCCAAAACTACACATAACAAGCATCATAAAACGGTACAAAACATTATCTCAAAATATATTCTGCTGATTCGACAATGATTGCTCAACTGTAATGTAATATAATTTGTCATTTGCATAGCACCTTTTCCCATTGGTATGGCCTCAAAGCGATGTAGGTGAACGCCCTCGAAGGACCGAAGTCCAAGGTATGGGAGATTTGTTAGAGGAGTTTAGAATATGTGTGTGTATTTCAGCCTATACGAAGATAGGTAGGGATGGCCAAGTCCTGCTGGCAGCCTACATCAAGCTGGCATGTGGCTGGGTGCTGTGAGGTGTCAGGAGAGTATGCGAGTGAAAGACTGAGGATGGGTTCAACTAGACTGAATTTATGTCGTGGGACATAGCTGCATTATAATGGCAGAGGTGTTGTGCGAAGAGTCTTCAAACAGAGTATGCTCGCAGATGTGTGAGGGTAGCTGGCCATGCCTTCAGCTGTCTTCCATCGACATGGATTGGGATATGTACCCATGTGTCCTGGCTGAGTTCTTGGTTTTGTAGATGTGGCAAAGATTCAGTCCTGTGGTTTGCTGGAGATGGTTCTCTCTGTAGCTCAGTGCCTTCCATTCTCTTAGGGGTTCATTGCTGCCTCCACCTATCTGACAAGGGGTTAAATAACCCAAAGTGTTGCATGGTTTCATCAAGATGCAGGGGGAAAAAACATGTCTTGAAGGCCTTCTGGAAGGCAATTTGATCGACTAAGGGGCATTGCTTTCCAGAGTGTGGGAGCTTAGATGGACAAGGAGGATTTCCGTATTCTTGTCAAATTGAAGGGAGGGATGACAAGGAGGAGTGCAGTGCTCGATCATAGGTTTCTATTGGGTGGGTAACGGGTAAACTTGTGTTAAAGGTATTCTGGGCCCATCTTGTGCAGGGCATGGTAGGTGATGCACATGGCTATGAAAGTGGACCATCGCCTGGCGGGGATCCAGTGGAGGACAGAGAGGGCGGGTGTTATGTGTTCTCTGAGGTCAAGGGCTAGGAGGAGCCTAGCTGTGGTGTTTTGGACCTGTTGGAGCGCACCCATGTAAAGGGAGTTAGCGTAGTCTAGGTGGGAGAGGCTGATAGTCTTGATTGCTGTCACTCTGTGAGGGTAGGAGAGGTAAGGGAAGATGTGTCTGAGTATGCACAGGCCTAGATAGAAATATTTAGGCACAGAGTTGATGTGGTGTGAAAGTGTCAGATGGTACATCCCAGGTCCTTTACGGAGTTGGATACGGTGGGAGGAGGGCCTAGGGAGGATGGCCAGGAGATGGGTTGGGGTTAGAGTTCCGTGTTCCTACAGATCATGATTTTGATTTTTACAGGGTTGAGGAGGTGGTTAGCCGTCATCCAGTGGTTGATTTCTGTAATGCATGAGGGGAGGTCGGGGTGGGTGATGAGAGGTCTTGGAGATTTTGAAGATGATCTGGGCGTCATTCACATAGTTGTAGCAGATTAGGTCATATGAGCGAATAAGAGCAGGGAAGGGGCTCAGGAAGATGTTGAAGAGCAGGGGTGATAGGAAGTCGCCCTGAGGTACCTTGCTGGTGACAGGATGGGGGCGGGGGGGGGTCGAGAAGGCAGGAACAAGGGTGATTTGTGATGGGTTAGCGAGGAAGGAGAACATCTACCTTAGTCAGTGTGCTTAAAGCCGAGCGAGTGGAGTCTGTCCGGGAGGTTGGGGTGGGTGATAGTGTCAAAGGCCACTGAAAGGTCGAAGAGGTTAAGTTTGGCACAGCCTTCTCAGTCTGCGGTTCTTTTGAGGTCATCCCAAATGGAGACTAGGAATGATTCGGCTCCTCAAAGGGGTCTGATGCCGGACTGGGTAGGGTCGGGGAGGAGATTGGATTAGGTGAAGAGGCAAATCTGGGAGTAGGTTGTTCATTCAATGCGTTTGGCTATGAAACGGTTGTTAGAGATAGGTCTGTAATTGGCCAGAATAAGGGGGGGGGGTCAATGGAGGGTTTTCTGAGCAGTAGTCTGATAAGCGATATCTTGCACGCTGCTAAGAATAGGCCTGAGGTGAGGAAGGAGTTGATGATGGATCTCGTGAAGCTGCCTGCACAGGTTGAGGAAAGAATATCTTTACAGAGGGCATGGATCTCCCAGGGATCCAGACGGCGGCTGCTAGCAAGTACCTTCAGGAATTCCGGTTGGTGGAAAAGGAGGAGAAGATAGGGTGTGCAGAGGCAGGGGACATGGAGTCGGGCAGGAGTGCTGCTAATTTAGCGATTTCTTTCCACAGAAATGCTTTGGTAGTGGTCCGAGAGGTTATCACAGTGTGCTTGGGAGTTGGGAGGGGAGGCAGTGGGGAGCCTTGAATCCTGAGAGGATCTTGTGGAGTTCCCACCTGGTGTTACACCGTTAAGAGAATCTGCGCCATTGGAATTTTTTTTTTTGCCTTCTAAATTTCTGCCTTGTAGGCTTTGATCTGACTGGCGTAAGCATCTCTATTCTGGGTAGCTGGGCGGCCCGCCATCTGAGTTCCAGGGTGTGGTTACATGTTTTGAGGGATTTGAGAGAGGGGGTTAAGCATCTAACGGGAAGAGCCTTGTCTGGGGGAGCAGGATCTGGAGGGGGCGAGTGGTCTGAGGGCACTGGAGACCCATAGGTCAAAAAGGCTGATGGAGGGCCTTCCTCACTGGAGAGGCAGTTTGCAGAGGGAGGAAATCCGGGAGTCAGCCAAGTCTGAGTTACTATGTCCTTGTTCCACAGCAGAAATCAGGTGTACTTTCCAGTGTTAGTGAAGCGGCAAGGAGGGATTGCCATAGATAGCGAGAAGAAGATGGCTGTGTGATCCATCCAGATTAGGTGTGGGGTGGAGATCAATTTGGAGGAGATGAAAATTGCATCTAGGGTATGTCATGGGGTATGCAAGGCTCCTGAAATCAGTTGAGTTATGTTGAGGGCTTCCAGGTTTTCCAGGAGTGGACGTTCATCAGGTTATGCAGGGCATCAAACCATATGTTGAGATCTCCTATAATTGTGAGGGAATGGTGGGCAACCAGGATAGCCGGGAGTTCTAGGAGTAAGAAGATGAGGGTAAGAAAGGGATTGATGAGAAATTTCACTAAGAGGGATTCGCAGTCTGTGTTGCAGGTTTTTTCCCCGGAATGTGAGATGGTGAGGTTTAATTTGCGTAGGATAGCAATCCCACCTGCTCTGCTAGTTCTGTTGTGCACTATTAGAGTGTAGCCTGGGGGAAATGCCTCATGCGCGATGGGCCGGCAGTCATCAGAGAACCAGGCTTCTGTGATGAAAAGGATATATGGGCTTTCAGAAGAAATTAAGTCATTTATGTTGTGTCGGTTCTTGGCGACAGATCTGGCGTTAATTAGAATGTATGAAATTCGATTAGATGGACAGAGGTTGTTGGCTCATGGAGAGTGGAGCAGGGGAGGGGCGGCAGGGGGGATGGGGTGAGGGCAGGGGTTCCCTGGAGGAGGCTCTGCGGGAAGGGAGGGTTCAGTGTGAGTCAAAGGGAGGTTAGGGTTGGAGGACTGTGGTGGATGATATGAGGGGGAAGGTGAGGCATCTCTGTTGTGGGGGAAGCTATGAGCAATATGAGAAGAGTGTTCGAGATGTGCAGTTCTTTAGGGGGAAGTCTGGTGCGGTGGAGCAGAGTGGAGGGTGTGTGCGAGAGGGAATTGGAGAGAGCTCCCTCATCAGTGGTGGGAGGGGAGCCTGTTTTGGGTGCAGGGTGGTGACTTGGCTCACAGAGAGGGGTTGATGAATGGAGGCGGACAGGAAGGAAGGGTGTAAGGTCGGAGAAAACGTGGGGTTGCTAAATTCCAGAGGAGTGTCGAGAGGGCTGAATGAGGTCAGTGCCAGGGAGTTGGAAGATAGGTTGAAAAATGATTTCACTGAGGGAGGCCATATTGGTGTAAGTGAGGTGCAGGGAGGGATCTGGCGGGAGAAAAGGTGAAGTGTACAGCGATGAGAGGTTCCGGGTGTTGCAGATTCTGGGGATTCTTGGGTGCCCCTGGTGTATCTGTGAGGATCTGTTGGGAAGCCGAGAAAGATTGTGAAGGGTAGGAGTTGGGAGGGCAGTGAGGTTGCAAGGGTGGGTGGGGTTGGACTCGGAAGGTTTGGGGAGAGGTATATGAAGGGGTGCAGAGGGAGGTGTCTGGGGGGTCGGCAGGGGAGTAATCCCCCTCCCACCTCCCGAGGGCTGGACGTGTACGGAGAGGCGAGAGGGAGTGGGCAGGGAGATGGGTTGGCCAGGTTTCTGGTGCGCAACTGTGCCCCTCTAACCTATGAGCTGCTTGGCATGATGGCTAGTTTGCTGCCTCCACTCTGGTGGCTATCATCACAATGTTGGGCCTGTAGCACTTTCAGCACACTAAAAGGCAGCTATATTAAAGATGGTGGTAAGGTTCAAAGTGCGCCTGGTTCAAAGCAGTGGCTGCACACAGAATGCTGCTAGATTAAGGAAGTATTCAGGGGGCAGCTAGATTAAGGATGGAGGCAGTATTCAAAGTGCAGCTGGAATTAAACTCATGGCTAGACTAACAAAGAAGGGAATAGTTTCTTACTTGTAACTCCATTTCTCCAGCATTGGTATCTTTCATGGATTCACATGCTTAGAATATTCCCCGTCGTCAGACTGGGACCCCTCAGTACACATATATAGCCTTTTCCTATAGGAAAACTTCCGACACTTTTGTGTCCTATTCTCGTCCTTTTAGGACCCGCCTACGCATGCTCCGCAGGCCGTCCCAGTATAAGAGGCACGCCCCGCGGTTCCCCTTCAGATTTCGGCCCCTCCAAAGTAGGAAGGGTTAAACTTATCCATCACATACATTGCAGTCCCAGGGAGGCTTGGCGGGCGCATGTGAATCCATGAAAGATACCAATGCTGGAGAAATGGAGTTACAGGTAAGAAACTATTCCCTTCTCCAGCATTGGATCTTTCATGGATTCACATGCTTAGAATAGATTGTATAGCAGTAACACTTGAGACGGTGGTGAGAATGCAATGTAACGCACCCCCACCCTACTACTCAACACATATGCGCAACAGTAATAAGTTTACTCATATAACCTTTCCCACCGAAAGTATACTGTCATCAAAGGTAGAAAACACATTCTCCACAACGTGGAGCTTACCTTACTGAAACAGATGGCGCAGGACAGCTCTTCCCATCTGCACCTCATCTGCATGCTGCCTGGCAAGGCAGTAGTGGCGGGTAAACGTGTGGGGCACTGACCATGCCGCAGCTTGGCATATGTCCGTCAGCGGAATTCCGGCCCATAACGCTGTTGAGGATGACATCGACCTTGTAGAATGGGCTCTAGGATGTCTTTGCAGTGGCCTTCCGGCCTTAGAGTGACAAAAAACAATCGTCGACGAGACCCATCTGGCCAATCCCTGTTTCGAGATTGCTTTACCTCTCGTCGACGGACCATATGCGACGAACAGTTGCCGAGTAGCCCTGATGTCTTGTGGGCGATGTAGGTAGAATATCAGAGCCCTCTTAACGTCCAGAGTATGAAGAGTTTTTTCTGCTGCCGACGATGGAGTGGCGAAGAAAGTAGGCAGAACCACGGATGAGTGTTTGTGATATACCGTCGGAACTTTAGGGACGAACGTAGGGTTAGTCGCCAGGACTACCTTGTCCTTAAAGAATCTTAGGTAGGGGGGGGTCCACTACCAGCGCTTGTAGTTCCGAGATACGTGTGGCTGATGTGATAGCTATCAGGAATGCCAACTTCCACGAAATGAATTTCATGTCCGACGTGGCCATAGGCTCGAAAGGAGGTTTCATCAAACCTGCCAACACTGTGTTGAGACTCCACGCCGGGGGAAAACGTTTCACCGGGGGAAAGGCTCGAAATAAACCCCGCATGAAGTGTTTCACCAGTCTGTCACTGAATAGAGGAGACAACTGCCTCTTCCTTGTGAACCTCGAGATGGCTGCCAGGTGTACCTTTATCGATGAGGGGGACAATCCCTTTTTTGCTAAGAGGAGCAGGTAAGGTAGAACTTGTTCCGGCGTCACCAACAATGGTTGTAGGTCCCGCTGTTTTCTACACCATTCACAGAATCTCCGCCACTTATAGGAGTAGGATTTGTTAGTGGAAGGGGCTCTAGCCGCCTGCAGAATTTCTTGGCACTCCTCTGAAATGTCTAAAGTCCCGAATTCCGAGAAGTCAGGACGTAAGGTTGAGACTGTCCGGGTGGTGATGCCACACCGTGCCTCTGTCCCGGGATAGAAGGTACGGGACTTTCGGAAACGCTATGGGATGTTCCAGCGATAGATGGAGGAGGTCTGAGAACCACGGTTGCCTCGGCCAGTATGATGTCACTAGAATCACCCGGCAATTGTATCTGCGTATCCACTGTATTGTTTTCCGTATGAGGGGAAACGGGGGAAAAGCATAGAGGAACATGTCCGTCCATGGGAAGGAGAACGCCTCCCCCACCGAACCCTCTTGGGCCACCTGCTTGCAAATTTCTCGCATTTCTTGTTTTCTTTGGTCGCGAAGGCGTCCAGAGGGGGGTGGCCCCATTTCTCTAACACTTTCTTCAAGTGACCCGTGTCCATTTCCCACTCGTGTATCTGGGCCATGTTTCTGCTGAGGGAGTCGGCTTGGCAGTTCCTCACTCCTGGAAGGTGATGAGCCACGAGGGAGATATCGTGCTTTGATGCCCAATGCCTTGTTTTCTGGGCTTCTATGGAGAGAGTCCTTGATCGTGTCCCTCCCTGTTTCCTCAGATAAAACATGGCTGTTGTAGTGTCGGTCAGTATCCGCACCCGCGACCTCTTGATGTGTGGTAGGAACGCCTTCAAGGCCCATCGTACCGCTCTGAGTTCCAGTACGTTTATGTGTAGGAGTGACTCAGTTGGAGACCAGCGACCTTGCGTTTGGAGAGCACCCATGTGCACTCCCCATCCGGTTAGGGCCCATCCGTAACTATGGTGCTCTGGAACTCCGGCTCCTGTAGGGGCACAACTTTGTTCAGATTGTGGGAGCTCTGCCACCACTGAAGGGTCCGAAGTAGCTTGTCGTCGTCGACGGTTATCCTGTCCGACCACTATCCCTGAGCCTGTGTCCATCGGTCTGCGAGGAATTCTTGGACTGGCCTCATGAAAAGTCGACAGTTTCTCACCAGATGGATGCAGGATGCCATGGCCCCTAGGACCGAAACATACTTTCTCACTGAGATCCTGGTGTTTCGCCGTAGCCGGGCCGCCTGTTGAATGAGTCTCGAGGTCCTGTCGAGAGAAGCTTTCACCAGCCCTAGCTGAGTCTCGAACTGCGCCCCCAAGAATACCAGCGTTCTCGATGGCTGCAGAGAGGATTTCTCGAAGTTTATGGCGAATCCTAGCCGTTGTAGAAGCTGCATGGTGGCTTGCAGACTTGTGTTGGTCGACGCTGGGGAGGATCCCCTTACCAGCCAGTCGTCGAGGTATGGGTATACATGGTGGCTTTGCTTCCTTAGCCAGGCCGCCACTGGAGCCAGGCATTTTGTGAACGTTCTGGGGGAGGTTTTGTGCCCGAAAGGAAGAACCGTGAATTGGTAGTGGGTTCGCCCTATTACAAAACGTAGGAATTTCCTGTGTTTCCGGCACATTGGAATATGGAAATACGCGTCCTGTAAATCCAGGGACGCCAGGAAATCTCCCTTTTGAACTGCGCGGATCACTTCCTGCAGAGTGAGCATCTTGAATTTCAGGCTCTTTAAGGACTTGTTGAGCTCGCGTAAGTCCAGAATGGGACGCCATTTGCCGTTCGGCTTTTTTACGACGAAGTATCTTGAGTAGACTCCTTGGCCTCTCTGTGATGTTGGAACTAATTCTATCACTCCCTTCGCTAACATGAGTATAACCTCTTGTTGCAGTGCCTTCATATGGGACTGAGCAGTGAACGCAGGTGGAATTTGCGGAGGGCTGTGTTTGAATTGAAGAGAGTGTCCGTGTCTTATAGTGTCTAACACCCATTGGTCCGTCGTTATCCTTTCCCATTCGTCGACATACGCTGAAACTCTTCCCCCCCAGAACGGGTTGTGGAACGTCACTGCTGATCTTTAGTTTGCTTGTCTCTCGCCGACGATGGGTATGATGGTCGTTTTCTGGAAGACTGGAAGTTTCGTCGACGGTTAGCCGATTGTGAGGCACGTCGGTATCCCTGGGAGGGGTAAGCCGATCTGGCAAAGGATCTGTCTCCAGAAGAGAATCTTGAATTACCTGAAGCCCCTCTAAAGGGGCGAAAAGATTTGTAGCTTCTGCCACTCTGGAGGGCACCGTGTCCGAATCTTCTTTCATCCCTTTTAGGGCCTCGTCCACCTTCTCACCGAAAAGAAGGTCTCCCTCAAAGGGCATATCCAAGACCTTGTATGGTACTTCTGGTCTGAAGTAGGTACACTTCAGCCATGACTGTCGACGTAATACGACCCCATTATTGACTTGCTTGAAGCCAGACTCAGCAAGATCCACCGCGATGTTTATTGCGTGATTTGAGGCTTCCTCGCCCTCTCCGACCAGTAGCATCGCCGCCTTCCTCTGTTGTTCCGGAAGATGGTCAAGCAGCGGAGCCAGCCTGTGCCACATCTCCCTATCGTATCTGGCTACAATTGCCAGAGAGTTTGCTGCCTTTACTGTGGTCGCTCCCACGGAGAGCACTTTCTTGCCAAAGGCATCTTGGCGTCTCGCTTCATTCTCGGGTGGAGTCGTGCACTTGTGCTCTGCCTTTGCCTTCCTCGCTGCCGCCGCCGACACCACCGAGTCTGGTGTTGGTTGAGAGGATAGACACTTGGGTGTAGACTCTGGAGCCTTAAACTTTTTTTCTAGGCGTCCTTTCACTGCTGGTTCTGAGAATGGGTGTCTCATTGTCTGCAACCCCTCTTTCCATACATGGTCAAGTATCGGTATCGAGAACACCGACCTCCTTCTCTTGCCCATGTGGTCGAACAAAAAACAGTCCTTTTTCTGTTCTGAGACAGACCAAATTCTTTGCATGCCTTCTCCATCATCGAATGGAATGACGCAATGTCATCCGGAGGGGACGGGTGAGCTGGGCTTCTGGGGTTTTCTAACTCCGCCTCTGACTCCCAGGTAGGATCCCTGGAGGGGGATAAAGAGACCTCTGACATGGCTCCCCTGTCCGACTCCGAATCTGGCAGCTCACCTTCCTCCTGCGCCAGTGTTGAGATTGGCGTGCGTGGGTGCGGCGGTTGACGGGACGGGCTTGGCTCGTCGACGGGTGACTATGGCAGGCTGGCCTGGGGAAGTCGCTGGTCCAACGACCGTAGCAAGGACTGAAGCGAGGACAGAATATCCAACGACAAAACCGATTGAGGATTGAGGAGAGGGGCAGATACCGGTGTAACGGATGCCCTCGTCGACGACTTGGCAGCCGCTCGTAGCCCTAGGTCTGCTGGGCCAGCCACTCTCTCGCTCTCGTCCTCCGTTGACAGCAACATAGCTTGCTCTTGTAGCAAAGCCTCTGGGGGGGTAGGGTCGAAGACTTCAGGCCTCCAGGCCTCCTGTAGGACCCCCATCGACGAGGCTCTCGTCGACGGGACGGAAGATGCCCCTTGCGCTAGTGGCGGGAAGGCGGCCGGTGACTGGATCGCCGTCGACGACGCAGGCTTCGCAGGTGGTTTTGGCGGTCCCGCCTTCTCCACACTGTGCCCGCTTTTACTCGACTCTCGACTCGTGGTCGATCTGTGATGATCGCCAGAGGAGGATTTCCTTTCCTTCTCATGCTTTTTTGATGAGGATGATTTCTTCGACGAGGAGTCTGTAGTGGAGTGAGTTCCAGACGACTCTTTTTCCGACGGTCTAGATTTCTTCGCCGGTGGTTCCGACGAGGCCGCGCGGCGTGATGTTTTCGCCGACTGTGTGGAGCCTACCTCCGAGGGGGGGTATGCCCCCGCACGCTCATTCAGCCATGCCACCAGGCGTCGGTTCCGGTCTTTGAGGGTTTTTTGAGAAAAACCCTTGCATATGTCGCAGGCATCCGCCGAATGGTGAGGGTGGAGGCAATATATACAATCCATATGTCCGTCCCCCTCGTAAACCTTTTTCAAGCCGCACGTCGCGCATGGACCGAACAGCGCTTTTCCTGTTACAGAGGACATATCGTACTCGAAATCCAATAAGGCAACCTAATACAAAATAGTAAGACAACACGAGGAGATCCTACTACTTTGGAGACGGTTGAAATCTGAAGAGGAACCGCGGGGGCGGGCCTCTTATACTGGGACGGCCTGCAGAGCATGCGTAGGCGGGTCCTAAAAGGACGAGAATAGGACACAGAAGTGTCGGAAGTTTTCCTATAGGAAAAGGCTATATATACAAAGTGAAACTGGATTAAAAACAGTGGCAAAATTCAAAGCAGTGAAGGATTTAAAGCAGTGGCTACACACAAAATGCAACTAGATTCAACACAGTGGCAAAACCCAAAGCACAATTGGATGCAACAGTGGCAAAATTCAAGCTCAGCTAGATTTGAAAAGTGGCAAAATACAAAGTGCAACGAGATTGAACACAGTGGCAAAATCCAAAACACAGCTGGATTAAAAACCGTGGCAAAATTCCAAGTGCAGTTAGATTTAAAACCGTGGTCAATTTCAAAGTGCAGCAGGATTTAAAAAGGTGGCTACACTCCAAACACAACTGGATTCAACAAAGTGTCAAAACACAAGGCTCAGTATTATAATACTGGTGAGAAATCGTACATACAGCACTGGCTGTGCACCCAAATCTTCACACCTAACCCAATAGTTGTATCAGGCAGGAATTGGCCTGGCAGGGTGCCCAGGTGGGCCAGGCAAACGGGCAGTGGAAGAGTCCTTTTTACCTAGGTCCTTCACCGTCTATCAGGGCAAGGCTGCCCTGTGGCTTTTGGATTTAGCTTTCCTTTCTGGGTCCAGTGGCCCGGAATTAGCCAATCCTCAGGGAATGGGGGGGGGGCGGCGGGGAAGCTGGAAGGGGGAACAGAAGCGCTGCCTTAAGCAAAACAAATATCAAACAAGATGGATCCTCTGGCGTGGTCTGGCTGAAACCGCCAATGGCAGCGGGGGCTCTTGGGCAGCTCGGCAGAGCCTTGCACCTTGCTTGCTGTGAGCGGCGTGCAGTAGGCAAAAACTGCAATAAAAATGCCCAAAAGAAAGCTAGCAGCAGCAGAGGGTCCAATTATAAACGTTATATTTTAGCATCATAATGGCCATCTAAGGTCACATGGCCAGATTGTCTATATCCTCCCCTTTGGCCATTGAAAATCAGTCGTGTTGGGAGAAGTGGACATGGTCCACCTTGGAATGTCAAGATGGGTTTTTATAAGAGATTGCAGAACTTGCAATTGCTAAGGGGCAGGGTGAGAGGGGTTATGTGTGTATTCTTGGACTGGACACTCATAAAGAGACTGAGTCAGGGAGATTCTCAAGACTACAGGGTTCGTGGCGAAGCAAGCACGAGAAGCCATCCACTGAAGCACGTCATAATGTACATGACGTACTGTGAGCGAGCGGACATTCAAATGCCAACAGTAATGCTCGTCAGCCGGTGGAGCCTGATAGTACTTAACTAGATATCTCCCAATATATATATATATATATATATATATATATAATAAATACATATACTTACCATACCCTTGTTTCACGTGCTATATACTTCATGTGGCGACGAGGTTTCGGGCTCCACCGCCTCCTTCAACCCGCGCGTCCAGTTCCCTGTTCTCCGGAGGACATTTCCTGAGGAACCGGCCCGCTCCGCTCCGTTCCCCGAGCGTGGCAGTGGTCCAGCGATGGTTATGGCCGCTCCGTTCCCGTGAACGTAGCAGCGGCCACTGTATAACTCTACCGCCCGCCGAGCCTACGTCAATCAAGTAAGTGCTTCCGCCGTCTTGTCAGTGTGAAATAATTCAGGACCAAGACCCCGCCCTACTCAGCCAGCCCACTGTCTTGCATACAGAAATTTGATACTGTACACCATGTTATAGATGGGCAAAAGATTACTGTTTAGCACATTACACGTAATAGAGTGGCAAGTCGGAAAGTATAATTAACACGACGTACAATGCATTTCAATGGGGAATGCCGGTGTTGAAAGGTGAATGTGAACAGGATCTCAATTCTACCACAAAAGTATACCACCATTATTGTGCGCACTAATAACTAAAGCTAAGTCTCAAGAGACCGTTCACAATGGCATTCAGTGGTGTTCCACCTCCCATGTTTTTTTTGACGGATGTGGGGGAACCCTCAATACCGTGGAAGAGATGGATCAAAGCCTTTGAACACTATGCAGGAGTAGTGTGTGGCCAAAATTGTAGTATAGAGAAAAGAAAATCTCTTCTGTTACACTGCTTAGGACCGGCTGGGCAAGAAAAATTTGAAGATCTGCCAGAACTGTCGCCCGAAGAGAGTGCAGATTTAAATGACTATGAATGTTCAGTGAAAAAAATGGGCAAACATTATGAAAAGAAATTAAGCACTATCCTAGAACGATACAAATTTGGAAAGAAAATTCAAGAGGAGGGTGAAAGTGTTGAACAATACATAACTAATTTAAGAAAATTAGCCAGAACATGTAAATTCAATGCACAATTGGACGAGAGACTACGAGACCAATTCATGTTAGAGTGCAGAAGCAGCAAAGTGAGGGAAAAGTTATGGGCTGAAGATGATCCACCTCTTGACACAGTTCTGAGGATAGCCAAAGAAGTTGAACATACGGAAAAATGTGTTCAGGAACTAGAGAACAGGATGCAGTCTGTGGAGATTAAACAGGAAACACCAAAGAGTAATAACACTATGAATGGACGTAACTGGCAGCAGAGACAAACCAGGAAGATTTCGTAGATCATCGTGGAATGAAAATAGAAGGGGCAGAGGTGGACCCAGAGTAAATGAGAAGAGAAGAAGTCCACGCAGACAAGGAGGCAACCCAAGAAGAAGAAAATGAAGAAGAAATGAGGGAAAATGTTTTAGATGTGACAGTACTGACCATTGGGCTGATAATCCTGAATGCCCAGCTTTGAAAATTATATGCGGCAAATGCAAGGGCCACTATGCCAGATGTTGCAAAGCATCAAATACTTCCAGAATTGGATCGGCAGTGATAATGACAGTAATGTTGATGATGATGAATGTGTGTTTGCTATATCTGATGAAGAACAGGAGGAAGAAATGGAAAGCCCCAAACCCATTGTGTGTATAGATGGGGTGAATATGCACATGATGGTTGATTCTGGTGCCAAATACACACTAATACCACAAGAGATGTGGGACAAAAGGAAACATGAATATTTGCACGAACCTGACATTCGACCCTGAGCCTATGGTGGTATTAAAATAGATATCATCGGATGGTTTTGGGATACACTCAAATTTAAAAACAGAAAAGCAAATGGGAAGATTTACATTACAAAAACTGGGAGAATTCCTTTATTAAGCTGGACTCATCAGAGCAAACTCAAAGTGAAATTGGACGCCAATGCTGATGAGTCAGTGATGAATGTTGAAAATGATGAAACAAGAAAACATGTGACATATGAGAAAATGGAGGAAGTGATGAAGAAGGTTTTCAAGAATGAAATTGGGTGTTTACGTGGGTATTCACATAAAATCAGGATGAAACCAGGATGTATTCCGGTGGCGCAGAAAATGCGGAATGTCCCTCTTTCTATGAGAGAAGAAGTCAAGAAAGAAATAAAAAATTTAGTCGAGCAAGGGGTCATAGAAAGCATTGATGCCAGCGAATGGGTGTCCCCGTTGGTTGTTTTAAGGAAGAAATCTGGAAAGTTGAGAATATGTGTTGACATGCGTGAGCTGAATAAATGTGTAATTCCTGACAGACACCCACTTCCAAATATTCAAGAAATAGTTTCCACGATTGGTCCATCGAAGCATTTCTCCACCCTTGATTTAACTTCAGCATACCATCAGGTGAAGTTACACAAAGAATCCAGATGCATGACAGCGTTTATTACGCCAGACGGTCTATATCAGTATAAGAGACTACCGTTTGGGCTTATATCAGCTGCATCTGTCTTCCAGAAGATCATGCATAAACTATTTGAAGGAGCCCATGGTGTTGTATGTTTCCAGGATGATATTTTGATACATGCTATTGACCAGGAAACACATGACGAGAAACTACAACATGTATTCAAGAAATTGTGCGAAGCTGGCATGACTCTGAGTAAGGAAAAATGCAAGATAAATTGTGGTGTAATTGAATATTTAGGGCATACAATATCAGCTGAAGGAGTAAGACCCAAGAAACAACTGTTAGAAGCAATAGAAAATATGCCAAGGCCCAAATCTAAAGAGGAAGTACGTACATTCATTGGCATGGCCGAGTACTATTCAAAATTCATGCGTAATTTTGTTATGCATACTGTTCCTCTACGTGAGTTATTGAAGAAGAAAACTTTTGCATGGGATACAGAATGTGAAGAAGAATTTATATGGATAAAACATGAACTAAACAAAGCGCCATCATTGAGGAATTTCAAGAGTGGAAAAAAAAACGTTATCACGACAGATGCCAGTAATGTAGGCCTTGGTGCAGTCATCACACAAGAGAGTGATGGTAAAGAGAGATTGATAGGCTTTGCATCCAGATTGCTGAAAGGAGCTGAAAAAACATATGTAGGCATTGAAAAGGAAATGTTGGCCATTAAATGGGCGGCAGAGAAGTTTCGGAATTTCATTTGGGGTACAGAGGTGGAGTTTCGCACAGATCACAAACCATTAGTCCATGTCATAATGAATAAGGGTTTGGACAATGTCTCAAATCGTATGAAAAGATGGGTCATACTTCTGCAAGAGTATAACTGTATAGTAAAATATGTGCCAGGCACGAAAAATCGTGCTGCTGACTATCTCTCAAGGCTCACTAATGTCTCAGAGGTAGATGACGTTGAAGATATGGAATCCGAGGTTGTGTTAAATATTGAAGGGCTGTCTATATCGGAAAAGGAATGGAATGAAGCGGAGGAGTTGGACGACACATTCGATAAGTTGAAACACATCATTCTAAGTGGTAGTTCATTGACCAAGGCCAAATATGAAGAAAATGGGCTGTTGGAATATTGGAAAGTTGCGAATGAACTGAAGGTGGAGAATAACAGAATTATGAGGAGTGACAGAATTATTCCACCTGTAAGCCTACGCCAAAAGATCATTGAGTTAGGTCATGAGGGCCACCAGGGAATTGTAAAGACGAAGAGAAGAATACGAGATGAATTCTAGTGGCCAGGATATGATCTACAGGCTGAGAGAATCATACGTGACTGTATCCTTTGCAAAGAGAGTGATAGAGGATGTGTGAATGAGAAATACCCCATGGTAATTACTGAACTCCCAGGTAACATTTGGGAAGACCTGGGTATGGATATAATAGGTCCAATTTACAGTGAGGGTACACAACAGTATTGTGTAGTAATTATTGATCTTTTGACTAGATGGGTCGAAGTCATGATTAAACCATGTATGACTGCAAAAATGGTAGTTGATTTCTTAAAAGAAGTATGTGGAAGGGAAGGTTTACCCAAAAGCATACTAACAGACAATGGAGTTCAATTCCGTTCAAAAGAAATGCAAACATTTTGTGTGGAAAACTCCATTGTACACAAGAAAAGCGCCATATATCACCCGCAGACCAACGGAGTGGTCGAACGTTTTAACAGAGTGCTTAAAGATGCTGTGAGATGGGCTTGGGCAAACGGTATGAAATGGGAAGAAGCTGTTAGACAAAAGATTAACGCACACCGTTTCACAACACACTGTACGACTGGCCTGTCGCCATTTGAAATGAGTAGAGGTAGGAAAGCTAACACTAAGTTAACACCATCCTGGTTGAAAAGAATGACCGTGATAAGGAAGGATTTCGGAGATGCATGTCAGAACATCAGAACTATGCAGTTAAGAAATAAAAAAACACATGATGTGTCTGTAGGTACTAAGAAAAAAAGGGGACCACCATTGATGGTTGGAGGACGAGTGAGAATCAAACTTCTGCCTGTATTGAGAAATGGTCCATGTAAATGGTCCAAGCCAGTTGGGGTCATTGAAGTGTTTAAACATGCAGTGAGGGTTGAATATGGAAGAGTATGGAATATGGAGAGAGTGTGTGTGTGGGATACCCCTGTAGGGAATGCACCAATGCATGATGGTCGAGGGAAGTCAAGAGGGAGAACGAATGTTAATGGTACTAGTGATGTTGAGGAATGTCAGAGAAATGTAATACGAGAGAAAGACCCATCAATGATTTCCTTGCCAAAACCTAAAACAGATATCTCACGTACATCAAGAAGATGAAGAGTCATTCATGATCCCTGCAGATTGAAAGACTGTGTGGGAACACTAAGCTCAGGACAATTTGTAAAGAGTCAGACTAGTTGTGTCATCGAATATTTAAGAAGGGGAGATGTATAGTATCACTAATCCATCTCAAGACTACAGGGCTCGTGGCGAAGCAAGCACGAGAAGCCATCCACTGAAGCACGTCATAATGTACATGACGTACGAAGGCTGTGAGCGAGCGGACATTCAAATGCCAACAGTAATGCTCGTCAGCCGGTGGAGCCTGATGGTACTTAACTAGATATCTCCCAATATATATATATATATATATATAATAAATACATATACTTACCATACCCTTGTTTCACGTGCTATATACTTCACAATTGCTAAGGGGCAGGGCGAGAGAGGTTATGTGTGTATTCTTGGACTGGACACTCATAAAGAGACTGAGTCAGGGAGATTCAACAACTTCATTTGAAATGGGGTGAGACTCAAGAAACTCTTGGCCGCCCCAGGAGCTGCCCCCATGTTGGCAGTCTCACACAGCAACATACTACTTTAAACCAGGACATTAAGTGTGCTCTGTAGCATGCACGTTCCAGGCTGCCCTTGCTGTCTGGCAGCCTCACGCCATCACCACCCTCAAGGATTCCATGATCCAGCAGAGTTAACACTTTGTATTTTTCAGGGTTGAAATTGCTGGGAGCTATTTATCCCCTGCTCCAGGAGAGTCTAGTTAGCTTAAAATCATCTTGGCTCCGCAGACTTACAAATATGCATGTGTGACATTAACCAAGTGTTTCAGAATGTAAATGAATTATCACACATTAAGATAGAATGGATCATATACAATGGGCAGAAGGTTAGTGTGCATTACATGTGGAATTCTGATTTGTAGTGCGCTGTACACTCACTTCAGGTTCAAAGAGCTGGGTTTTAGCTCCTGCTCATAGAATCTTCATTTCAAACTGCTTTTTACTCGTGTTAACTACATTTGCACCTTGCCGACAGCACTGAACAGCTTTTTCAGCTGACATTTAGTATTTCACCTCTTTGCTGGTTGCCTGTCCTGCAATAACAACTATTTACTACCACCACCAGCACCACCCTCAATTTATTTTTCTCCATTATAATTTAAGCAACTGTGGTGTACAAGTAAATGTCATAGATGGACAAACCAATGGTGTCTTGGGAGATGTGCAAGAAAATAGATGCTGCCTATGCACACACAATTTCAGTGCTGAGATGTGAGAGTTGGGAGAATTTAGAAAGAACGGCTGGCCCAGACTTTCGAGCAGGTTACTTGCAACAGTTGTAGTTATGATCTTTCAACATGACTGCAGACAAATTAGTATAATCTAGATAAATGACGTGAATTTGCTCCATTTCATGTGTTTTTTTATGTGCCTATCACCACTTTGCCTCATGACCCATTTTATTTATTCATCGTCGGACATTTATTTTCAGTTCCCTTTAACATATTCCACTCAAAGCATGTATGCCAGTTGTTTTGTGCTTTACTGTACATCATTTTGTGCTTTCACAGCACCAGCCAATACATCTCATGGAGCACAGGTATGCGTTAGGAAGGTTGGTCACTGTTGTTACAATAGAGAGCAGGCATGTCACTAGTATCTGTCCAAGTCGTTTCTAGGCTGGTTGCAAAGTACTGACCAATACAAGTTGCTCGTATCATATCTGTGCCTTTTTCCCTCGTCATATTTTATTTTGTTTCCACAGCGGTAGACCGGGACGCCCTGTGCTTTCACTGCACCATCTGACACTACCAGGGAACATTGGTATGCAACCCATGGCCACTTTTTGCATTAGGTAGAACAGTTTCTGGTCTTACTAGGGATAACATCTATGCCAAAATTATCTCGCATTGTACTGTGCATGCCGTATGCAATGTATTGCCCCAGTCACTTGGCTCTTGTGATCACAGTTGCTTTGACACAGCTCATTTCATTTCTTGTCCACAGGAACTGAAGGTCTTTTCCATTTCTGTTTTGTTACCCAACACATTGCACTGTGCACATGCATACAGGGGACAATTGATTTGTGTGTTACTTTGACCTTTTTTAGTGCTTTGCAATAGACAGCAGGTATGTCGCTTATATCCGTCTCAGTATTGTACAGGCCTAGAAATATTGACCCAATACATTCGCTCGTGTCTTACCAGTACTTTTACTCTGGTCTACATTCTTTTTCTGTACACAGGAAGAGAGCCGGACGACAAGTACTTTAACAGCACAGTCCAATGCATCTCACAGAATGCAGTTATACCACTGTAAGGCTGCAGAAGAAGGACTCTGACACAAAGGTGGCATGTTAGGGGCTAAAGACTTATCAGGTAGAAAAGCAAGAGAAAACCTACCTTTCCCTATTCCTAATAGGGGATTCCTTGCCTCAGATAAAGATCTACAGTGACTATCAGGATGTCTGTTAAACTAAAAGTGTCCTCTGCCCTGCGTCAAGAAAACCCTACTTATGACCCTTACACTATAACCTAAAGAATAACATAGTAGTATTTGGATACCAGGAACATGTCTCCCTTCTCCTGGGTTATGGATCAAGTCTCCATACCAAGTTTCCTTGGTGAGCTAAGAGAATGCCTCCCTTTCTCCTGGAGTTCAGTCTCAAACTGCCTGGGGGAAAGATAGAATTGTGGGGATATTACATTGAAATGGGTCCACATTCTTGTCTCTGCACCTGCTACTGAACTTGTTCCAACGACACCAGTACAGAGACTTAGTTGCTGGCCTTCTGGCCGAAAGCAAAATCCCCATCACGTCATCCGGAAGATCCCAATCCTTGTATCTCAGCCTTTCAGAAGCCATGCGTGAAGGTTGAGTGTGTTGACCGCCGGATGGAGAAGATGACCTTCCTGTCACGAGAGAAGATCCTCTCTTCTTGGAAGACGTATTGGAGGGCAGATGGACATGTCAAGAAGATCTGGGTACCACGTTCTCCTGGCCCAAACCGGGGCAATTAGGATCACGGTTTTCCCGAAGTTTCTCAACCTCCTGATTACTTGAGGGATCAGAGGGATTGGAGGAAACGCATACAGCAGTGGGAACTCCCATTCCACCACAAACGTGTCCCCTAGAGCTCCTCTTGGGGGAAATTCCCTTGAGCAGTACAGTTCGCACTTCCGGTTGACCCCGGTCGCAAACAGATCTACTTGAGGGGTTCCCCAAAGGGCGAAGATCTCTTGAATGACTTCCTGAGCTATCTCCCACTCGTGAGAGACTGTGCTCTGCCTGCTCTGAGCTTCCGTTGTTGTGTTTTGCTCTCCGGCTAGATGAACTGCTGATAGAGAGATCCCTTCTTGTATTGCCCAGAACCAGAGTTGCAGCGCCTCTCTGCACAACGGTAGTGACCATACTCCTCCTCTCTTGTTGAGGGAGTACATGGCCACTGTGTTGTCCGTCATTAGAACATTCTTTCCTCGTACAGAGGGCAGAAAGGCCTTCAGCGCTAGTCTGATTGCCCTCCACTCCAGAAGATTGATGTGTAGTTTCGCTCCGATGGAGACCAACGTCCGCTGATTGTCAGATCGTTGATGTGGGCTCCCCACCCCGTGAGTGAGGCATCCGTCACTACTGCTATCTCCGGCCGTGGCTGCCAAAAAGATTCTCCTCCGAGGATATTATGTCTGCAAGCCCACCATTGTATCCTGTGCTACTTGGGTTGGGACCTGCAGTAGATCTGACATTTCCCCTGAGAATTGGGACCATTGAGTTCTGAGAGCGCATTGAAGAGATCTCATTCTCAATCTGGCTTCTGGAACCAGGAAAATGCAGGATGCCATCAGACCGAGCAACCTGAGAAAATCGAAGGCCGGAAGATGCTGGCCATCTGCAGAATGTGGTAAGTTCTCTCTTCGGGAGGCGAGACTTTGCCCGAACAGGTATCCAGGACTGCTCCTATAAACTAGAGCTTCGGTGATGGTATCATGTTTGACTTTTTTAAATTCAGAGAAAAATCTGGTCTGTGAAGGAAGTGACAAGTCTTGGACAGGTGATTCAGGGCTTGTTCTAGACAACGTGCTCTGATCATCCAATCGTCCTGATAGGGGTACATGAATCCCCCCTCTTCTGAGACTCGCTGTCAGCACCGCCATAAACTTGGTGAAAACTCTTGGGGCGGAGGTCAACCCGAATGTCAGAACTCGAAACTGATAGTGAGAATTGCCAATCACAAACCTCAGGTACTTTCTGCCCTTGAGATGGATTGGCACATGAAAGTAAGCATCCTGAAGGTCCAATGATACCAACAAGTCCTGGAGTCGGAGAG
This sequence comes from Ambystoma mexicanum, assembly GCF_040938575.1. Classification (NCBI taxonomy): domain Eukaryota; kingdom Metazoa; phylum Chordata; class Amphibia; order Caudata; family Ambystomatidae; genus Ambystoma; species Ambystoma mexicanum. Next base: position 578,241,477 of record NC_090927.1, on the reverse strand, counting down.
CCTGAAAGATCTGAGAAATTGTGACCATCTGGAATTTGTCCTTCCTTAGGAACTTGTTCAAGTTTCTCAAGTCCAAAATGGGTCTCAGTCCTCCGTCTTTCTTTGGAAAAAGGAAGTTTGGGGAATACCAACCCTTGTTCCTCTCCGCTACAGGTACATGTTCTATTGCACCTTTCTGTAGCAGGGTTAAAACATCCTGCAACAGGAGCGGATCCGGATGCTTGGCAGAGTTGTATTCCGGAAGATGATTCTGAGGTTTCTTTAGAAAAGGAAGGCAGTAACCTTGGGATACTGTTTCCAGTGCCCAAGCATCTGAAGTAATGCCTCGCCATTCTTTCAGATGCTGTGAGATCCTGCCTCCGACCGGGGTCTTGTGGGTCAAAACCTCAGAGTGGTTTTGCGGCAGCTGCAGCAGCAGTTGATGGTACAGATGCCGCTGCTGGGGCTGATCTAGCACCTTTTCCTCTTCCCCAAGGAAATTTTCTTTGACCTCTTTGATTGACCTGCCCTCTCCCTCTCCCAATTGAGGAATAATAGCGACACCTACAGGAAGATGAGCTTGTGATGGGGCGTTGCTGAGGTTGTCTTATAATGGCACTTAGAGATTTTGCTGCCGCTTTGGAGGTCTGTAGCTTCTCCAAACTTTCATCTGCCTTGCTACCGAACAACCTCGAGCCATCAAAGGGCATATTAAGAAGTCTGGATTGTACATCAGGAGCAAACCCAGATTTTCTTAGCCACGCAAATCTGTGTAGCACTGTGCTAGTCACCATGGACCTGCTGATGCCGTCAGCTGTGTCCAGTCCTGATTGAAGGCATTCTCCCGAAGCCTCCTTTCCATCCCTTATAATAGCTAAAAAGCCATTAAGTTCTTCGCCTTCTGGGAGGTGTTCAGCTGCCGCCGACATACAGTCCCACAGGGTATAAGTGAACCTTGCTAAGGTACAGGTTACATTAGTAGACTTCAAAGCCATACTACCAGATATAAAGATTTTCCTGGACCATGCATCTGCCTTTTTATCATCCCTATCTGGAGTGATTGTAGGGAATGCCGCATTCTTTGTGGAAGTGGCTGCCTGTACTACTAAGCTTTCCGGAGATGGATGTTTGCTGAGATATTCCGGATCAGATGTACAAGGTCTATATTTTGACACAAACTTTCTATTCACTGCACCCATGGCTTCAGGATGTTCCCATGCAGAACTAACCCTTCTTTGTAATGCAATGTGAAAGGGTAAAATGGGATCTTGTTGGGGTGTTCCAGCTAATATATCTGTCATGTCATCATCATGACTGACTGGTGAACTCCTACCCCACCCCATAAATTCTGTAACCCTGCTCATGAGTCTTCTGTAACTCATATCCACCTGTTCTGATGGGTCTGGTTTGTCAAATTCATATTCTGCAGAAGTATCCAGGCCACTTGCTGTTTGCAAACATTCTTGCAAATCTTTAATTTTTGATTGTGGATCAATTAATTCCTCTGGAACAGATCTTGTGCCATATTTAACACCAGCAGAGGTTATTTCCTCTTGTTCTGATGATTCTCCTTCCTAGATGGATGACATGGTCCTGAAAAACTCATGTCGATTCTCAGGATGAAAAATCTTTTCAGGTACTACTGTTCTTTCCTTTATTAAAGGTTTGGGCATCAACAAAAGAGTCGAAGGGCTTGGACGCCATGTGAAAGGACGTGCCTGAACGGGAGCTCCCGCTGATCCGAACATTATCCGGCTGAATCCGCGCAACGGCCGCTACGATGTGGCATAGACGGTGATGACTGTAAATGCGAGGCTCGGCTGCACATGTGGATGCATTCTCATACGGGATTGTGCAGCGCTTGTGTACTCAGGAGCCGCGTGAAGTTTTGGGGCCGGAGCTTCGCCGGCAGACAAAATGGCTGCCGTCGCTTGATGTTGGGACAAAGGATCGGGGACCGGGATTCTGGAGGCGATTCCCTCAGTTCACGTTCAGCGCGATCCAGCGAGAGCAAGCCTGACTGGAGGTAGCCGAAACTGTGTGGCGACGGGGGGACATAGTGCCCCCCGGCCTGGGGCCTCAGCGAGATCGAAGGGACGCTCCTGATCGAAGATATGTCGAGCAAGCTCCTGAGGGCGAAGAATAAACAGCCCACGCTCGACGAATTTGCCAAGACATCGCCTGGCACCGAGGGGACCAGGAGCAAAGAGAAGGCCCAGCCCAAGGAGATGGCCGCAGGAGGAACGAACCAGGAGGTCCTGGCAGCGATCGCTGATCTGAAGGCGACATGGGAGACCAAACTCCAACTTGCGGTGGCCGAACTGAAAACTGCGATGGAACTTCAGGTCGGGGCGGTACAGGAGGATGTGAACCTCCTGAGGCAAGATGTGCGAACCCTGGCTGAGCGCACAGAGACCCTGGAGAAGGAGATGGGCCCGACTGTGGCGGAATGCACCGCGCACAAACGAGAGATCCATGCCCTGGTGCAGAGGGTAGGCAACCTGGAAAGCAGGGCTGAAGAGGCAGAAGGTCGGGCCCGCAGAAACAACATCCGGATTGTGGGCCTACCGGAGGGAGCTGAGGGCCAGAATCCCACGGATTTTATCGAGACTTTGCTGCTGCAGGAGATCACTGGAGGTGCCCTAACGCAGGGATTTGCAGTGGAGAGGGCACATAGGGCCCTGATCAGAAGGCCACCGCCGGGTAATCCGCCCAGGCCCGTGATCGCCAAGATCCTCAACTACAAAGACCGGGAGAAGATTCTGGAACATTTTCGTAAAGGGGGCACCATACGGCGAGGGGAGGCAACCATCACTGCTTACCCCGACTACACTCTACAAGTGCAGCGCAGTCGGATGAACTTTGGGGCGGTCAAAAGGCGCCTGCGGACGGCCGGTTTTAAGTATATGTTACTCTATCCAGCCAAACTTAAGGTCTTCTTCAAGGCTAAGACGCTGTTTTTCGACACCCCTGAGGAGGCCATGGAATGGCTCGATGCGCAGAACTGCCCTCAGGAGCCTGATGAGCAGATGGCGGACGGAGCAGGGAGAGTTAAGTGAAACAGGGGGCCCGGCGGACTTTGAACATTTGGACTGGAATATAGTCTGTGCCACTTTGTGATGGGGATGCACTTTTTAACTGTTTCGAACATGGTCCGCGAGCGCGGATATAAATGTGTAGGGGGCATCCGAGGGCCGTTTTATTCGTACCCCAGTGTGTGGTTAGGTTAGTCACTGTGTGGGGTGTGACACCCTGTCGGGTTCTCTACACGGGCTTCCGAAGAGAACCGAACACGGGGATGCCTGAGATCCAGGGATGGAGCTGGGCAGTTGGTTGGGTTAGGGGGGTGGGGGGTGTTAGTTGTTATGTGAGCCTGGGGAAGAAACTGAGAAGGGATGTAGTCGGGACTGGGGGGAGGCGATCAGACCAGAGGGGGAAGTGGGAGCTACGGATAAATCATGGGAGACCTTAAGGTATTGACATGGAATGTTAGAGGGTTGAATAGCTACCTGAAGCGTAATAAGGTCATGTTGTATTTGAAGAGGCAGAGGATAGACGTGGCCTTGTTACAGGAGACGCATTTGACACGGGATAAACTTGAAATGGTGCGGAGAAAATGGAGGGGGACAGTGGTTGGATCCACATTCTCTGCGTATGCCAGGGGTGTGCTGGTTTGGGTTGCACCACACGTCCCGTTCAAGCTCTTGGGGGAGGTTGTGGAGTCGGACGGGCGGCTGGCCATGGTTCGGGGGATTGTGGAAGGTAGAGTTGTCTGTATCATAAACACTTATGCGCCCAACCAGGACACAGCGACTTACTTTAAGACACTGTGCGCGAGACTCGGTGAAGGGATGGGGAGCACAGTAATCTGGGGTGGAGACTTTAATTGTGTGCTTAACCCCAGGGAGGACAGGTCGGATGACAAAATGGTTAGGCCCAGCCCAGCGGCCAAGGTGTTGCAGTCGCTGCTAACGGATCTAGGCCTGGTAGATGTGTGGAGAGTGAGACACCCGGGTGGGAGGCAGTATTCGCACTATTCGGCTCCGCACCAACTGCACACGAGGCTCGACTACTTTTTTGCCACTCCAGACATTCTTACGGAGTGTGAAAAGATTGACTACAGGGCGAGGGTCCTCTCGGACCACTCGCCCCTAATCATGCATTGGCGGCTGCGCCCCCCACGTGCACGGATCCCAACATGGCGCCTTCGGGCGGAGGCGCTACGGGATCCGGTATTCAAGGAGGACATGAGGGAGGAGATAGTCGCGTACTTTGAGTCGAATACAGGGAGTGTCAAGTCGGCTGGTACTTTGTGGGAGGCTTTTAAGGTGGTGATGACGGGAGTTGCTATCGCGAAGTCCAAGGGATTAATGGGCGGAATCCTGACCGACCTGCGAGAGGCCGAGATCGAGCTGGAAAAAGAATTGGAGAAGGGTGGGACCGATATGGAAGTAGTTACTGAGCTGCAGCAGCGGTGCTCTGGGCATTGGGACAGACTTTGTAACCTGAATTATACGAAGTACATTGAGAGGTTGCATGCGGGTGGGGACAAAACAGGCAGGCTCCTCGCTTGGCTATATAAGAGCGAAACCCCTAGGGCTCCGATCCGATCGGTCATCACCGAAGGGGGTGCGGAGATCGATACGCAAGAAGGGGTAAATGGGGCATTCGCAGAATACTACCAAACATTGTATGAAGATCGGGAAGGGGGGAGCCGAGAGGAGATAGATGAAGTACTCGGGGATATAGGCCTGCCCAGAATCAGCGATGAAGAGCGAGAGGAGATGGATGCTCCGATCACTCTGGAAGAGCTCAGAGAGATAGTGCGACAGCTGCCCACTTGCAAGGCCCCGGGGGCGGACGGGTTCCCCAGCGAGTTTTATAAGGCGTATGGGGAGGAGGTACTCCCACCCATGCTGGACATGTTTAATGAGGCGTTTGAGCTGGGACAGCTACCAGAATCACTCAGGGAAGCGGTCATAGTGCCACTCCCCAAGCACAATACACCGGGACACGGTTGCGGCTCCTATCGACCCTTGTCGATGCTGAACCAGGACAGCAAGATCCTAACAGCTGTCTTGGCGGCTAGAATGAGGAGAGTGATAGGCAAGCTGATTCACCCTGACCAGACGGGCTATGTCCCGGACAGGAACATTACCCACAACCATAGACGCCTACACAGAGTGGTCGAATGGGGATGTAGCAAAGACGGCGAAATGGCGATAGTGGCGCTGGATGCGGTCAAGGCGTTCGACTCTGTTCGTTGGCCGTGGCTGTTGGCGGCATTGGATCACTTCGGAATGGGGCCAGGGTACAGGAGGTGGGCCGAATTATTATATAGCGCGCCTCTAGCCAGAGTTCGTACGGGGGCAGTAGTGTCGGATAGGTGGCAGTTAGGTAGAGGCACCAGGCAGGGATGTCCTTGGTCCCCAATGTTGTACATCCTGGCCCTTGAGCCCTTGGCAATTTACCTCCGGCAACAGTATGACCCGGTGGGCATAGAGGTGGGGGGGGAGAGCCATCTGATATCCCTGTATGCCGACGATATGCTGTTGTACCTCCAATACCCTGAAGAGAACTTGCAATATGTCTTGGAGGTGATGGAGAGGTTTGCTTGGCTTTCTGGCATAGCGGTCAACCCTCGGAAATCCACTCTGTTCCCGCTGGGCGGCTATGTGGGGATACCGGCTGAGAGGTTGCCAGTATTGCGAATCCCATGGGCGACAAGCACCTTTCGGTACCTTGGCATAGACGTATACCACACGACCGGGGAGGAACACAGGCACAATACTGAATTGGCAGTGGGGAGGATCGAGAAGTGCATGAGGTTTTGGGAGAAACTACCCTTAGCGATGATGGGCCGGGGTGCTATGCTTAAGATGGTCGTGCTACCTAGGCTGCTGCATTATTTCAATAACATCCCATACATGATACCCAAGGGGTTTTTTGCTAGACTACATAGGGTATGTAGAGATTTCTTATGGCAGGGCACGCGTAACAGGGTCGCATTGTGGAAATTGCAGAAGGCTTATGAGAAAGGCGGCGTGAGGCTGCCGAACTTTGAGGCCTACTACGTGGCAGCGCAGCTGCAGTACGTGGCCAAGTGGCTTTCGGACGACGAAACCCCGGAACATAGACTGTTGGGTAAGGACTGCTCCCCCTTCTACCTGCGAGAGATTATTTGGGTATCCAGCACATGGATGAGGGGGCGTCCTAAGATGCTACCGTTGGGCAGGAACATGTGGCGAAGAGCCTGCCGGATGATGGGGGATCCCCTGCCGTGCATGCCGCAGCTGCCGCTGGTGGCCTTGGCAAGGGAAGACGGACAGCTTAGGGCCATCCTGCAAACATACTGGGAGTCAGTGGGGCTGGTCACTTTGGGTGACATTTGGCAGGATGGGGCCTTGGCGGAGTTCGCAGATCTAGAGGCGGGGGCGGGGCTGCATGCGGGGCAATACATGACGTTCCACAGAGTGGTCAGGGAGGTCCGGAGCACTTGGCCCGAGACCGTATTGGCTGACGAGCCGGATGCAACGCTGGAGATTATGTATGACGCATCCGAGGGCGGGCATGAGGTCTCCAGGCTGTACGAGATGCTGATGGCAAAGGTTGGGAAGGATTTGGGGTACCTGAGGTTGGAATGGGAAACAGAGATGGGGGCCCCGATGGCGGATGGGCAGTGGGAGCGCGCCCTGGGGTACCACAAAAAAGTATCGAGGAATGCCAGGCTTAAACAGATACAACTATATATTACGCATAGGGCATACATGACCCCCCTGAGAATTTCCAGATTTCGAGACGCTGGGCGCCAGGCGTGTCCCAAGTGTAACACAGAGAACGCTGATATGATTCACATGTTCTGGGCCTGCCCTGTGATTGCAACCTACTGGAGTGAAGTGGCGCAGAAGCTGGCAGGGAGGGGCATTGTACTTAAGATAGATTCGGCCTGGGCCTGTTTGCTTGGAGGGTATCCCAGGGCGCGCAAGCTTCGGCACGTAGAGAAGCTTAAAGATTTGGCTTATGTACTTGCCAAACGCAGAATAGCCATGGGATGGAAGAATTGTCAGAGGCCACGGGTGGAGGTATGGTGGCGTGACCTCCAGAAATGGGCTGCCGCCGAGACGACAGCATGGTGGGAGGCCAGCAGGGCGGGAGGGGAGGAAGAGGTGAGCTCCCTCACGGCATGGAAGGTGCTATTGGCTGAACTGTTTAGTACGGGGTCGACCTCGGCTGGATCTGAGAGCGACGGAACCCCACCACACGGAACGGACAATGATGGCGGACACCCTACAGGCTCATAGGGGGGAGGGAAGGGGATTGTTAAGTTAATTCTGTTCTGTTTTTTCTTTCTTCTCTTTTTCATATCTGTTGTTTGGCCTTTGTTGTGGCTTGATGTGTTCTATTTATGTTCTGTTGCACTGTGTGGTTGTTATAAAATAAAATACATTTAAAAAAAAAAAAAAAAAAAAAACAAAAGAGTCGAAGGCACCAAAGTTTTAATTATGTCTTTCGACATTGTCGAAGGAACCTTCAACAACCTCGAAGTAATCATCGAGGAAGTGGTGGAAATTGTCAAAGGAACCTTCGTGGTCTTCGAGTGCAAGCTCGACGTAGCTTCCTTCGAGTGAATTGTCGACTTGAGGAGCTTCGAAGTCTTCGAGGGCGTTGATATCGACTTCGAAGGCGTATGATCTTTCGACACCATTTTGTTTCCCTCTGCCTTCCGATTTATGCACCAGAGGATCTGTGTTACGAGGTGATCGAGAAGAATCTCTCGATGACATTCTCAACGTCTTTTTATGAGCCTTTCTTGTTTTGGACCTTCCTCTGTCACCTTTTTTGTGAGCAGGAGCATGGTCTTCTTTAGCTATTTTTGAGGGGGCCTGTGCCACGTTGTCAAAAATTTTTAAAATGGATACTCGAAAGGCTTCCCATTTCCTTGGAGAGTCATGTTTGGATGGGTATGCGATTACCTCTTCCGAAGATGTCGAAGAGGATGAGGGAGATCAATGCAGTCTTTTCTTAGCCTTCTTAGAAGACGAAGATTTCCTCAATCTACTTCTCGAATGTTTTTTACGATGAGATTTCAAAGACTCGCCCGAGTCTTTCCTTTTTAAAGTGGACTTCGAAATACCCATCACCAGTTTACCTCTACGTTCTTTTAGGGCTTTATGGGTCATCGACTGGCACGAACCACAGTCTTCGTACGATGGTCGTGGCCGAGGCACCACAGACAGTTCTTATGTCGATCCGTCAAAGACATTTTCTTTCCACATTTTAGGCATTTTTTTAAAACCTGTCTTCGGCGTGGAAGGGTTCGAAGACGACGACGACATCGCTTTTTCCTCACAAAATACTGAAGAGCCGTTTTACTCAATCCGAAGCGAAGCGAACGGAAAAAACGGAACTGAAGCCAACGGGCGCGCTCAAGGCTTTTATACGAGGGATGACATCGATGCTCGACGGATGCCGCCGAGGAACATCGACGCCACAGCCTCGAGTGGAGCGCCCTCTGCTGGAGAAAGAGAAAACAAATTCTGAGGTGAAACCTAAAGGTAAGGATATATCTAAGATGAGGAATACGTGGGAGGACACAATCCATTTGAAAGTACTATTGTTTACTGTTTATTTGATCTGAGCAGGATGTTCCACTGTGATGTGGTAGACGCCTGAAATGATGGAACAATGGTCCGCTTTTCACACTCCAAAGGGATGCAAGCTAAAATGATATGTATAAATCTGCCCCCACAGACATGTCTATTGCTGGTCAAAGCCAGACAGTCAAAATACATAAACGCAAGGGAACAGAGCATGTGGTCTGCACCAAAATGTTGCCCATCTACATCAAAAGACGACATAAACAATAGCACTTTCTTATTGAATTCTGCAGGATGACCAACCATACTGTGGGTCTCATGGAGTGCATTACACGTCTTTAAAGTAGCCACATCGCCCCTTACCTTTAGCCATCACATACCTTTGATCGCATCCTACGACTTTTTGAGGCCACTGAACACATGGTTCCATACATTTTTATAGCTTCAAAGACATTTCGGAATTTGCCTCGTTCTATAGAGGATTACTAAAAATGTTGATCATTACTGAAGAATCTTTTGGGAACACACTGCTATCCATGACATCAATTGCCGACGTCACCAAGCATGAAAAGGTAAGCTACAATTTTAATACTTTATGTATTAAAAATGGTCCCATAGACAAAGTTCACTTCACTTCCTTCTTTTTAGTACGTAGAAAATAGAAGTTGTCTTGCATTGTGTATTATAAAATCCACATTTCTTTAATTCCAGAACTTGCTCTTGTTCTAAAAATGCGGTCTTGCATCATCATCATCATCATCATCAGATGTCCCAAAACTACACATAACAAGCATCATAAAACGGTACAAAACATTATCTCAAAATATATTCTGCTGATTCGACAATGATTGCTCAACTGTAATGTAATATAATTTGTCATTTGCATAGCACCTTTTCCCATTGGTATGGCCTCAAAGCGATGTAGGTGAAAGCCCTCGGAGGACCGAAGTCCAAGGTATGGGAGATTTGTTAGAGGAGTTTAGAATATGTGTGTGTATTTCAGCCTATACGAACATAGGTAGGGATGCCCAAGTCCTGCTGGCAGCCTACATCAAGCTGGCATGTGGCTGGGTGCTGTGAGGTGTCAGGAGAGTATGCGAGTGAAAGACTGATGATGGGTTCAACTAGACTGAATTTATGTCGTGGGACATAGCTGCATTATAATGGCAGAGGTGTTGTGCGAAGAGTCTTCAAACAGAGTATGATCGCAGATGTGTGAGGGTAGCTGGCCATGCCTTCAGCTGTCTTCCATCGACATGGATTGGGATATGTACCCATGTGTCCTGGCTGAGTTCTTGGTTTTGTAGACGTGGCAAAGATTCAGTCCTGTGGTTTGCTGGAGATTGTTCTCTCTGTAGCTCAGTGCCTTCCATTCTCTTAGGGGTTCATTGCTGCCTCCACCTATCTGACAAGGGGTTAAATAACCCAAAGTGTTGCATGGTTTCGTCAAGATGCTGGGGGAAAAACCATGTCTTGTAGGCCTTCTGGAAGGCAATTTGATCGACTAAGGGGCATTGATTTCCAGAGTGTGGGAGCTTAGATGGACAAGGAGGATTTCCGTATTCTTGTCAAATTGAAGGGAGGGATGACAAGGAGGAGTGCAGTGCTCGATCATAGGTTTCTATTGGGTGGGTAACGGGTAAACTTGTGTTAAAGGTATTCTGGGCCCATCTTGTGCATGGTAGGTGATGCATATGGCTATGAAAGTGGACTATCGCATGGCGGGGAGCCAGTGGAGGACAGAGAGGGCGGGTGTTATGTGTTCTCTGAGGTCAAGGGCTAGGAGGAGCCTAGCTGTGGTGTTTTGGACCTGTTGGAGCGCACCCATGTAAAGGGAGTTAGCGTAGTCTAGGTGGGAGAGGCTGATAGTCTTGATTGCTGTCACTCTGTGAGGGTAGGAGAGGTAAGGGAAGATGTGTCTGAGTATGCACAGGCCTAGATAGAAATATTTAGACACAGTTGATGTGGTATGAAAGTGTCAGATGGTACATCCCAGTTCCTTTACAGAGTTGGATAAGGCGGGAGGAGGGCCTAGGGAGGATGGCCAGGAGGTGGGTTGGGGTTAGAGTTCCGTGTTCCTACAGATCATGATTTTGATTTTTACAGGGTTGAGGAGGAGGTGGTTAGCCGTCTTCCAGTGGTTGATTTCTGTGATGCATGAGGGGAGATCGGGGTGGGTGATGAGAGGTCTTGGAGATTTTGAAGATGATCTGGGCGTCATTCACATAGTTGTAGCAGATTAGGTCATATGAGCGAATAAGAGCAGGGAAGGGGCTCAGGAAGATGTTGAAGAGCAGGGGCGATAGGAAGTCGCCCTGAGGTACCTTGCTGGTGACAAGATGGGGGGGAGGGGGTCGAAAAGGGAGGAACAAGGGTGATTTGTGATGGGTTAGCGAGGAAGGAGAACATCTACCTTAGTCAGTGTCCTTAAAGCCGAGCGAGTGGAGTCTGTCCGGGAGGTTGGGGTGGGCGATAGTGTCAAAGGCCACTGAAAGGTCGAAGAGGTTAAGTTTGGCACAGCCTTCTGAGTCTGCGGTTCTTTTGAGGTCATCCCAAATGGAGACTAGGAATGATTCGGCTCCTCAAAGGGGTCTGATGCCGGACTGGGTAGGGTCGGGGAGGAGATTGGATTAGGTGAAGTGGCAAATCTGGGAGTAGGTTGTTCATTCAATGCGTTTGGCTATGAAACGGTTGTTAGAGATAGGTCTGTAATTGGCCAGAATAAGGGGGGGGGGTCAATGGAGGGTTTTCTGAGCAGTAGTCTGATAAGCGATATCTTGCACGCTGCTAAGAATAGGCCTGAGGTGAGGAAGGAGTTAATGATGGATCTCGTGAAGCTGCCTGCACAGGTTGAGGAAAGAATATCTTTACAGAGGGCATGGATCTCCCAGGGATCCAGACGGCAGCTGCTAGCAAGTACCTTCAGGAGTTCCGGTTGGTAGAAAAGGAGGAGAAGATAGGGTGTGCAGAGGGTGGGGACATGGAGTCGGGCAGGAGTGCTGCTAATTTAGCACCTATTGTGCGGTTTCTTTCCACAGAAATGCTTTGGTAGTGGTCCGAGAGGTGATCACAGTGTGCTTGGGAGTTGGGAGGGGAGGCAGTGGGGAGCCTTGAATTCCGAGAGGATCTTGTGGAGTTCCCACCTGGTGTTACACCGTTAAGAGAATCTGCGCCATTGGAATTTTCTTTTTTGCCTTCTAAATTTCTGCCAGAATAGAGATCTGACTGCCTTCTAAATTTCTGCCAGAATAGAGATCTGACTGGCGTAAGCATCTCTATTCTGGGTAGCTGGGCGGCCCGCCATCTGAGTTCCAGGGTGTGGTTACATGTTTTGAGGGATTTGAGAGAGGGGGTTAAGCATCTAACGGGAAGAGCCTTGTCTGGGGGAGCAGGATCTGGAGGGGGCGAGTGGTCTGAGGGCACTGGAGACCCATAGGACAAAAAGGCTGATGGAGGGCCTTCCTCACTGGAGAGGCAGATTGCAGAGGGAGGAAATCCGGGAGTCAGCCAAGTCTGAGTTACTATGTCCTTGTTGCACAGCAGAAATCAGGTGTACTTTCCAGTGTTAGTGAAGCGGCAAGGAGGGATTGCCATAGATAGCGAGAAGAAGATGGCTGTGTGATCCATCCAGATTAGGTGTGGGGTGGAGATCAATTTGGAGGAGCTAGAAATTGCATCTAGGGTATGTCATGGGGTATGCAAGGCTCCTGAAATCAGTTGAGTTATGTTGAGGGCTTCCAGGTTTTCCAGGAGTGGACGTTCATCAGGTTATGCAGGGCATCAAACCATATGTTGAGATCTCCTATAATTGTGAGGGAATGGTGGGCAACCAGGATAGCCGGGAGTTCTAGGAGTAAGAAGATGAGGGTAAGAAAGGGATTGATGAGAAATTTCACTAAGAGGGATTTGCAGTCTGCGTTGCAGGTTTTTTCCCCGGAATGTGAGATGGTGAGGTTTAATTTGCGTAGGATAGCAATCCCACCTGCTCTGCTAGTTCTGTTGTGCACTATTAGAGTGTAGCCTGGGGGAAATGCCTCATGCGCGATGGGCCGGCAGTCATCAGAGAACCAGGCTTCTGTGATGAAAAGGATATATGGGCTTTCAGATGAAATTAAGTCATTTATGTTGTGTCGGTTCTTGGCGACAGATCTGGCGTTAATTAGAATGTATGAAATTCGATTAGATGGACAGAGGTTGTTGGCTCATGGAGAGTGGAGCAGGGGAGGGGCGGCAGGGGGGATGGGGTGAGGGCAGGGGTTCCCTGGAGGAGGCTCTGCGGGAAGGTAGGGTTCAGTGTGAGTCAAAGGGAGGTTAGGGTTGGAGGACTGTGGTGGATGATATGAGGGGGAAGGTGAGGCATCTCTGTTGTGGGGGAAGCTATGAGCAATATGAGAAGAGTGTTCGAGATGTGCAGTTCTTTAGGGGGAAGTCTGGTGCGGTGGAGCAGAGTGGAGGGTGTGTGCGATAGGGAATTGGAGAGAGCTCCCTCATCAGAGGTGGGAGGGGAGCCTGTTTTGGGTGCAGGGTGGTGACTTGGCTCACAGAGAGGGGTTGATGAATGGAGGCGGACAGGAAGGAAGGGTGTAAGGTCGGAGAAAACGTGGGGTTGCTAAATTCCAGAGGAGTGTCGAGAGGGCTGAATGAGGTCAGTGCCAGGGAGTTGGAAGATAGGTTGAAAAATGATTTCACTGAGGGAGGCCATATTGGTGTAAGTGAGGTGCAGGGAGGGATCTGGCGGGAGAAAAGGTGAAGTGTACAGCGTTGAGAGGTTCCGCGTGTTGCAGATTCTGTGTTTTAAGGGATTCTTGGGTGCCCCTGGTGTATGTGTGAGGATCTGTTGAGAAGCCGAGAAAGATTGTGTAGGGTAGGAGTTGGGAGGGCAGTGAGGTTGCAAGGGTGGGTGGGGTTGGACTTGGAAGGTTTGGGGAGAGGTATATGAAGGGGTGCAGAGGGAGGTGTCTCGGGGGTCGGCAGGGGAGTAATCCCCCTCCCACCTTCCGAGGGCTGGACGTGTACGGAGAGACGAGAGGGAGTGGACAGGGAGACGGGTTGGCCAGGTTTCTGGTGCGCAACTGGTGGCTAGCATCACAATGTTGGGCCCGTAGCCAGCACACTAAAAGGCAGCTATATTAAAGATGGCGGTAAGGTTCAAAGTGCGCCTGGATTCAAAGCAGTGGCTGCACACAGAATGCTGCTAGATTAAGGAAGTATTCAGGGGGCAGCTAGATTAAGGATGGAGGCAGTATTCAAAGTGCAGCTGGAATTAAACCCATGGCTAGACTAACAAAGAAAGTGGATTCAACACAGAGGCAAAATTTAAAGCGCAGCTGAATTTAGAACACTGGCCAAATTCAAGGCACAACTAGATTTAAAACCATGACCCTGATCACACTGCAACTAGATTTAAACAGTGTCAAAATACAAAGTGCAACTCGATTCAACACAATGACAGAACTCAAAGTGTAGCTGGATCTAGCAGAGCTGGATTTGAAACAGCATCAGAATTCAAAGCGCAGCCAGATTTAAACAGTGCGTAAACTCCAAATGCAATCGGATTCAACACAGTGGCTAAACTCAAAATGCAACCGGATTTAACGCAGTGGCAAAATTCAAAACATCTGGATTAAAACAGTGACAAAATTCAAAGTGCAGCAAGATTTAAAGCAGTGGCTACACTCACAATACAACTTAATTCAACACAGAGGCTACACTCAAAATGCAACTAGATTCAGCACAGTGAAAACATTTGAGGCACAATTGGATTCAACACAGTGGCAAAATTCAAGCTCAGCTAGTTTTAAAAGTGGAAAATTGCAAAGCGCAACTAGAAACAACACAGTCACACAATTCAAAACACAACTGGATCTAAACAGTGGCAAAATGAAAAACGCAGCAGGATTAAAACAGTGGCAAAATTCAAAGAGCAGCCATATTTAGACCAGTGGGCAAATTCAAGGCACATCTAGATTTAATGTTCTGGTGTGCTCACTCTGCAACTAGATTAAACACAGTGGCAAAATTCAAGCTCAGCTAGTTTTAAAAGTGGCAAAATGCAAAGCGCAACTAGATTCAACACAGTGACAGAATTCAAGTACAGATGGATCTAAAATACTGGCAACATTAGAAGTGCAGCTGAATTTAAAACAGTGGCTACACTCCAAATGCAACTGGATTCAACACGGTGGCTAAACTCAAAATGCTATTGGATTCAACACAATGGCTACATTCAAAATGCAATTAGACTCAACGCAGTGGCAAAATTCAAGCTCAGCTAGATTTGAAAAGTGGCAAAATACAAAGTGAAACTGGATTAAAAACAGTGGCAAAATTCAAAGCACTGAAGGATTTAAAGCAGTGGCTACACACAAAATGCAACTAGATTCAACACAGTGGCAAAATTCAAAGCACAATTGGATTCAACAGTGGCAAAATTCAAGCTCAGCTAGATTTGAAAAGTGGCAAAATACAAAGTGCAACGAGATTGAACACAGTGGCAAAATCCAAAACACAGCTGGATTAAAAACCGTGGCAAAATTCCAAGTGCAGTTAGATTTAAAACCGTGGTCAATTTCAAAGTGCAGCAGGATTTAAAAAGGTGGCTACACTCCAAACACAACTGGATTCAACAAAGTGTCAAAACACAAGGCTCAGTATTATAATACTGGTGAGAAATCGTACATACAGCACTGGCTGTGCACCCAAATCTTCACACCTAACCCAATAGTTGAATCAGGCAGGAATTGGCCTGGCAGGGTGCCCAGGTGGGCCAGGCAAACGGGCAGTGGAAGAACCCTTTTTACCTAGGTCCTTCGCCGTCTATCCGGGCAAGGCTGCCCTGTGGCTTTTGGATTTAGCTTTCCTTTCTGGGTCCAGTGGCCCGGAATTAGCCAATCCTCAGGGAATGGAGGGTGGGGGACAGCGGTCCAGAGGCGGTGTAAGGAGGCTGTAAGGAGAGCACAGAGATGGGCAACAAATAAAAAAAAAACAAAAAAAAATCAAACAAGATGGATCTTCTGGTGTGGTCTGGCCGTGGAGAAGCCCGCCAATGGAAGCAGGAGCTCTGGGGCAGCTCGGCAGGGCCTTACCTCGTTCACTGTGTGAGGTGTGCAGAAGAGATGCAGCTTTCTCTTCGGAAGTTCCGGGTGGTACGACCCGTGTTTAGCCAATCCTGGGTGTGGGGGGCAAGTCAGGGAGGCTGGAAGGGCAGCATGGAAGTGCTGTGTTGAGCAAAACAAAATAATAAATCAAACAAGATGGATCCTTCGGCGTGGTCTGGCCGAGGAGAAGACCGCCAATGGCAGCAGTTGGTCTGGGGTAGCTTGGCAGAGCTATACCTCTTCTGTTGTGCACAGCATGCAGAAGAGATGCAGCTCTCTTCGGAAGGGGTTTCCTTCCTTTCTGGGTCACGTGACCCGTGTTTAGCCAATTCTGGTTGTGGGGGTGGGCAGGGAAGCTGGAAGGGGGCACAGAAGCGCGGTCTTAAGCAAAACAAATATCAAACAAGATGGATCCTCTGGCGTGGTCTGGCTGAAACCGCCAATGGCAACGGGGGCTCTTGGGCAGCTCGGCAGAGCCTTGCACCTTGCTTGCTGTGAGCGGCGTGCAGTAGGCAAAAACTGCAATAAAAATGCCCAAAAGAAAGCTAGCAGCAGCAGAGGGTCCAATTATAAACGTTATATTTTAGCATCATAATGGCCATCTAAGGTCACATGGCCAGATTGTCTATATCCTCCCCTTTGGCCATTGAAAATCAGTCGTGTTGGGAGAAGTGGACATAGTCCACCTTGGAATGTCAAGATGGGTTTTTATAAGAGATTGCAGATCTTGCAATTTCTGAGGGGCAGGGTGAGAGGGGTTATGTGTGTATTCTTGGACTGGACACTCATAAAGAGACTGAGTCAGGGAGATTCTCAAGACTACAGGGCTCGTGGCGAAGCAAGCACGAGAAGCCATCCACTGAGACACGTCATAATGTACATGACGTACGAAGGCTGTGAGCGAGCGGACATTCAAATGCCAACAGTAATGCTTGTCAGCCGGTGGAGCCTGGTAGTACTTAACTAGATATCTCCCAATATATATATATAATAAATACATATACTTACCATACCCTTGTTTCACATGCTATATACTTCATGTGACGACGAGGTTTCGGGCTCCACCGCCTCCTTCAACCCGCGCGTCCAGTTCCCTGTTCTCCGGAGGACATTTCCTGAGGAACCGGGCCGCTCTGCTCCGTTCCCCGAGCGTGGCAGTGGTCCAGCGATGGTTATGGCCGCTCCGTTCCCGTGAACGTAGCAGCGGCCACTGTATAACTCTACCACCCGCCGAGCCTACGTCAATCAAGTAAGTGCTTCCGCCGTCTTGTCAGTGTGAAACAATTCAGGACCAAGACCCCGCCCTACTCAGCCAGCCCACTGTCTTGCATACGGAAATTTGATACCGTACACCATGTTATAGATGGGCAAAAGATTACTGTTTAGCACATTACACGTAATAGAGTGGCAAGTCGGAAAGTATAATTAACACGACGTACAATGCATTTCAATGGGAATGCCGGTGTTGAAAGGTGAATGTGAACAGGATCTCAATTCTACCACAAAAGTATACCACCATTATTGTGCGCACTAATAACTAAAGCTAAGTCTCAAGAGACCGTTCACAATGGCATTCAGTGGTGTTCCACCTCCCATGTTTTTTTTGACGGATGTGGGGGAACCCTCAATACCGTGGAAGAGATGGATCAAAGCCTTTGAACACTATGCAGGAGTAGTGTGTGGCCAAAATTGTAGTATAGAGAAAAGAAAATCTTCTGTTACACTGCTTAGGACCGGCTGGGCAAGAAAAATTTGAAGATCTGCCAGAACTGTCGCCCGAAGAGAGTGCAGATTTAAATGACTATGAATGTTCAGTGAAAAAAATGGGCAAACATTATGAAAAGAAATTAAGCACTATCCTAGAACGATACAAATTTGGAAAGAAAATTCAAGAGGAGGGTGAAAGTGTTGAACAATACATAACTAATTTAAGAAAATTAGCCAGAACATGTAAATTCAATGCACAATTGGACGAGAGACTACGAGACCAATTCATGTTAGAGTGCAGAAGCAGCAAAGTGAGGGAAAAGTTATGGGCTGAAGATGATCCACCTCTTGACACAGTTCTGAGGATAGCCAAAGAAGTTGAACATACGGAAAAATGTGTTCAGGAACTAGAGAACAGGATGCAGTCTGTGGAGATTAAACAGGAAACTCCAAAGAGTAATAACACTATGAATGGACGTAACTGGCAGCAGAGACAAACCAGGAAGATTTCGTAGATCATCGTGGAATGAAAATAGAAGGGGCAGAGGTGGACCCAGAGTAAATGATAAGAGAAGAAGTCCACGCAGACAAGGAGGCAACCCAAGAAGAAGAAATGAGGGAAAATGTTTTAGATGTGACAGTACTGACCATTGGGCTGATAATCCTGAATGCCCAGCTTCGAAAATTATATGCGGCAAATGCAAGGGCAAGGGCCACTATGCCAGATGTTGCAAAGCATCAAATACTTCCATGAATTGGATCGGCAGTGATAATGACAGTAATGTTGATGATGATGAATGTGTGTTTGCTATATCTGATGAAGAACAGGAGGAAGAAATGGAAAGCCCCAAAGCCATGGTGTGTATAGATGGGGTGAATATGCACATGATGGTTGATTCTGGTGCCAAATACACACTAATACCACAAGAGATGTGGGACAAAAGGAAACATGAATATTTGCACGAACCTGACATTCGACCCAGAGCCTATGGTGGTATTAAAATAGATATCATCGGATGGTTTTGGGGTACACTCAAATTTAAAAACAGAAAAGCAAATGGGAAGATTTACATTACAAAAACTGGGAGAATTCCTTTATTAAGCTGGACTCATCAGAGCAAACTCAAAGTGAAATTGGACACCAAATGCTGATGAGTCAGTGATGAATGTTGAAAATGATGAAACAAGAAAACATGTGACATATGAGAAAATGGAGGAAGTGATGAAGGTTTTCAAGAATGAAATTGAGTGTTTACGTGGGTATTCACATAAAATCAGGATGAAACCAGGATGTATTCCGGTGGCGCAGAAAATGCGGAATGTCCCTCTTTCTATGAGAGAAGAAGTCAAGAAAGAAATAAAAAATTTAGTTGAGCAAGGGGTCATAGAAAGCATTGATGCCAGCGAATGGGTGTCCCCGTTGGTTGTTTTAAGGAAGAAATCTGGAAAGTTGAGAATATGTGTTGACATGCGTGAGCTGAATAAATGTGTAATTCCTGACAGACACCCACTTCCAAATATTCAAGAAATAGTTTCCACGATTGGTCCATCGAAGCATTTCTCCACCCTTGATTTAACTTCCGCATACCATCAGGTGAAGTTACACAAATAATCCAGATGCATGACAGCGTTTATTACGCCAGACGGTCTATATCAGTATAAGAGACTACCGTTTGGGCTTATATCAGCTGCATCTGTCTTCCAGAAGATCATGCATAAACTATTTGAAGGAGACCATGGTGTTGTATGTTTCCAGGATGATATTTTGATACATGCTATTGACCAGGAAACACATGACGAGAAACTACAACATGTATTCAAGAAACTGTGCGAAGCTGGCATGGCTCTGAGTAAGGAAAAATGCAAGATAAATTGTGGTGTAATTGAATATTTAGGGCATACAATATCAGCTGAAGGAGTAAGACCCAAGAAACAACTGTTAGAAGCAATAGAAAATATGCCAAGGCCCAAATCTAAAGAGGAAGTACGTACATTCATTGGCATGGCCGAGTACTATTCAAAATTCATGCGTAATTTAGCTATGCATACTGTTCCTCTACGTGAGTTATTGAAGAAGAAAACTTTTGCATGGGATACAGAATGTGAAGAAGAATTTATATGGATAAAACATGAACTAAACAAAGCGCCATCATTGAGGAATTTCAAGAGTGGAAAAAAAAACGTTATCACGACAGATGCCAGTAATGTAGGCCTTGGTGCAGTCATCACACAAGAGAGTGATGGTAAAGAGAGATTGATAGCCTTTGCATCCAGATTGCTGAAAGGAGCTGAAAAAACATATGTAGCCATTGAAAAGGAAATGTCGGCCATTAAATGGGCAGCAGAGAAGTTTCGGAATTTCATTTGGGGTACAGAGGTGGAGTTTCGCACAGATCACAAACCATTAGTCCATGTCATAATGAATAAGGGTTTGGACAATGTCTCAAATCGTATGAAAAGATGGGTCATACTTCTGCAAGAGTATAACTGTATAGTAAAATATGTGCCAGGCACGGAAAATCGTGCTGCTGACTGTCTCTCAAGGCTCACTAATGTCTCGGAGGTAGATGACATTGAAGATATGGAATCCGAGGTTGTGTTAAATATTGAAGGGCTGTCTATATCGGAAAAGGAATGGAATGGAGCGGAGGAGTTGGACGACACATTCGATAAGTTGAAACACATCATTCTAAGTGGTAGTTCATTGACCAAGGCCAAATATGAAGAAAATGGGCTGTTGGAATATTGGAAAGTTGCGAATGAACTGAAGGTGGAGAATAACAGAATGAGGAGTGACAGAATTATTCCACCTGTAAGCCTACGCCAAAAGATCATTGAGTTAGGTCATGAGGGCCACCAGGGAATTGTAAAGACGAAGAGAAGAATACGAGATGAATTCTAGTGGCCAGGATATGATCTACAGGCTGAGAGAATCATACGTGACTGTATCCTTTGCAAAGAGAGTGATAGAGGATGTGTGAATGAGAAATACCCCATGGTAATTACTGAACTCCCAGGTAACATTTGGGAAGATCTGGGTATGGATATAATAGGTCCAATTTACAGTGAGGGTACACAACAGTATTGTGTAGTAATTATTGATCTTTTGACTAGATGGGTCGAAGTCATGATTAAACCATGTATGACTGCAAAAATGGTAGTTGATTTCTTAAAAGAAGTATGTGGAAGGGAAGGTTTACCCAAAAGCATACTAACAGACAATGGAGTTCAATTCCGTTCAAAAGAAATGCAAACATTTTGTGTGGAAAACTCCATTGTACACAAGAAAAGCGCCATATATCACCCGCAGACCAACGGAGTGGTCGAACGTTTTAACAGAGTGCTTAAAGATGCTGTGAGATGGGCTTGGGCAAATGGTATGAAATGGGAAGAAGCTGTTAGACAAAAGATTAACGCACACCGTGCGAATGACCGTGATAAGCAAGGATTTCGGAGATGCATGTCAGAACATCAGAACTATGCAGTTAAGAAATAAAAAAACACATGATGTGTCTGTAGGTACTAAGAAAAAAAGGGGACCACCATTGATGGTTGGAGGACGAGTGAGAATCAAACTTCCGCCTGTATTGAGAAATGGTCCATATAAATGGTCCAAGCCAGTTGGGGTCATTGAAGTGTTTAAACATGCGGTGAGGGTTGAAGATGGAAGAGTCTGGAATATGGAGAGAGTGTGTGTGTGTGGGATACCCCTGTAGGGAATGCACCAATGCATGATGGTCGAGGGAAGTCAAGAGGGAGAACGAATGTTAATGGTACTAGTGATGTTGAGGAATGTCAGAGAAATGTAATACGAGAGAAAGACCCATCAATGATTTCCTTGCCAAAACCTAAAACAGATATCTCACGCACATCAAGAAGAGGAAGAGTCATTCATGATCCCTGCAGATTGAAAGACTTTGTGTGGGAACACTAAGCTCAGGACCATTTGTAAAGAGTCAGACTAGTTGTGTCATCGAATATTTAAGAAGGGGAGATGTGTAGTATCACTAATCCATCTCAGGACTACAGGGCTCGTGGCGAAGCAAGCACGAGAAGCCATCCACTGAAGCACGTCATAATGTACATGACGTACGAAGGCTGTGAGCGAGCGGACATTCAAATGCCAACAGTAATGCTCGTCAGCCGGTGGAGCCTGATAGTACTTAACTAGATATCTCCCAATATATATATATAATAAATACATATACTTACCATACCCTTGTTTCACGTGCTATATACTTCACAATTGCTAAGGGGCAGGGTGAGAGGGGTTATGTGTGTATTCTTGGACTGGACACTCATAAAGAGACTGAGTCAGGGAGATTCAACAACTTCATTTGGAATGGGGTGAGACTCAAGAAACCCTTGGCCACCCCAGGAGCTGCCCCCATGTTGGCAGTCTCACACAGCAACATACTACTTTAAACCAGGACATTAAGTGTGCTCTGTAGCATGCACGTTCCAGGCTGCCCTTGCTGTCTGGCAGCCTCACGCCATCACCACCCTCAAGGATTCCATGATCCAGCAGAGTTAACACTTTGTATTTTTCAGGGTTGAAATTGCTGGGAGCTATTTATCCCCTGCTCCAGGAGAGTCTAGTTAGCTTAAAATCATCTTGGCTCCGCCGACTTACAAATATGCATGTGTGACATTAACCAAGTGTTTCAGAATGTAAATGAATTATCACACATTAAGATAGAATGGATCATATACAATGGGCAGAAGGTTAGTGTGCATTACATGTGGAATTCTGATTTGTAGTGCGCTGTACACTCACTTCAAGTTCAAAGAGCTGGGTTTTAGCTCCTGCTCATAGAATCTTCATTTCAAACTGCTTTTTACTCGTGTTAACTACATTTGCACCTTGCCGACAGCACTGAACAGCTTTTTCAGCTGACATTTAGTATTTCACCTCTTTGCTGGTTGCCTGTCCTGCAATAACAACTATTTACTACCACCACCAGCACCACCCTCAATTTATTTTTCTCCATTATAATTTAAGCAACTGTGGTGTACAAGAAAATGTCATAGATGGACAAACCAATGGTGTCTTGGGAGATGTGCGAGAAAATAGATGCTTCCTATGCACACACAATTTCAGTGCTGAGATGTGCGAGTTGGGAGAATTTAGAAAGAACGGCTGGCCCAGACTTTCGAGCAGGTTACTTGCAACAGTTGTAGTTATGATCTGTCAACATGACTGCAGACAAATTAGTATAATCTAGATCAATGACTTGAATTTGCTCCATTTCATGTGTTTTTTTATGTGCCTATCACCACTTTGCCTCATGACCCATTTTATTTATTCATCGTCGGACATTTCTTTTTCAGTTCCCTTTAACATATTCCACTCAAAGCATGTATGCCAGTTGTTTTGTGCTTTACTGTACATCATTTTGTGCTTTCACAGCACCAGCCAATACATCTCATGGAGCACAGGTATGCGTTAGGAAGGTTGGTCACTGGTGTTACAATAGAGAGCAGGCATGTCACTAGTATCTGTCCAAGTCATTTCTAGGCTGGTTGCAAAGTACTGACCAATACAAGATGCTTGTATCATATCTGTGCCTTTTTCCCTTGTCATATTTCATTTTGTTTCCACAGCGGTAGACCGGGACGCCCTGTGCTTTCACTGCACCATCTGACACTACCAGGGAACATTGGTATGCAACCCATGGCCACTTTTTGCATTAGGTAGAACAGTTTCTGGTCTTACTAGGGATAACATCTATGCCAAAATTATCTCGCATTGTACTGTGCATGCCGTATGCAATGTATTGCCCCAGTCACTTGGCTCTTGTGATCACAGTTGCTTTGACACAGCTCATTTCATTTCTTGTCCACAGGAACTGAAGGTCTTTTCCATTTCTGTTTTGTTACCCAACACATTGCACTGTGCACATGCATACAGGGGACGATTGATTTGTGTGTTACTTTGACCTTTTTTAGTGCTTTGCAATAGACAGCAGGTATGTCGCTTATATCCGTCTCAGTATTGTACAGGCCTAGAAATATTGACCCAATACATTTGCTCGTGTCTTACCAGTACTTTTACTGTGGTCTACATTCTTTTTCTGTACACAGGAAGAGAGCAGGACGACAAGTACATTAACAGCACAGTCCAATGCATCTCACAGAATGCAGTTATACCACTGTACGGCTGCAGAAGAAGGACTCTGACACAAAGGTGGCATGTTAGGGGCTAAAGACTTATCAGGTAGAAAAGCAAGAGAAAACCTACCTTTCCCTATTCCTAATAGGGGATTCCTTGCCTCAGATAAAGATCTACAGGGACTATCAGGATGTCTGTTAAACTAAAAGTGTCCTCTGCCCTGCGTCAAGAAAACCCTACTTATGGCCCTTACACTATAACCTAAAGAATAACAAAGTAGTATTTGGATACCAGGAACATGTCTCCCTTCTCCTGGGTTATGGATCAAGTCTCCATACCGAGTTTCCTTGGTGAGCTAAGAGAATGCCTCCCTTTCTCCTGGAGTTCAGTCTCAAACTGCCTGGGGGAATGACTCCCTTCCTCAGGTCACAAAGTTCCAAAACACTATCAAACAACGTTCCGTTTTCGATGGGCCAGGAGAATGTCTCTGTTCTCCTGGCGTTTGGTCTCAGTCCCAAAATGACATAAGGGGTATGACTCTCTTCCCCAGGCCTGTTGGACCTTCCTTCTGGTCCACATTACCAGAAGAATGCCTCCCTTCTCTTGGTATTTGTAAAACAATCTCTTAGAGCCATGGGGAATGACTCCTTCCCTGGTCTTCTCCTCATTAAGTTTCCCACTGTTATGAGGGTCTGAAACCCTGGATTCTATCTTCTTCTTTGGTCTGGCCCACTTGGTTCACTTCCCTGGCAAGTACAGCCACAAGGAAGAGGACTCGTATGACTCTCTTAATTTGGGTCCCGGGCCCTTGTTTCTCCTCTTTTTTGGTTCGGCCCACTTGGTTCACTTCAATGCCAAGTACTGCAACGAAGATGATGACTCGTATGACTCTGTTGGTTTAAGTTGGGAGAAGTGAATCATCACACCACTCTGGGTCACTTTGTGCATTATGGATGTGTGTTTTTGGGGTTAAAATTGAGAGCATGATTGTAAATAATATTCTTTCTTCTAGGCCAAGCATAATGTATTGCCCCATTCAGTTTGCTAGCCTCATAACTGTGCCCTAGTCATTTGTCACATTTAATTTCTTGTCCTGCAGTGTTAGGCTAGTGCATCATCGTTACCCCTCCACCTCCAACACTTTGCACTCCAAGCATTAATGCAAGTCATGGTTCCTTTGTTTGATAGTGCTAATGTGTTTTATTGGTTTACAATGGAGTGCAGTCTAGGACTAGTATAAAGTATCGTCCGATCACATTTGCTCGTGTGATAATTGTTCTGTTGCACTTGGCCCACTTCCTTTCTTTGCCACAGGAGACCACCAGGATGGACAGCGCTTTGACAGCACCCTGTCCCTCCCACTCCCTGACATTTCATAGTGCACAGTAATGCCACCGGGTGTTGCGTTGTCTATTGCTGAGATCGGTCTCTGGGGTTACAATTGAGTGCATGCATGTCAATATCATTCCTTGTAGCATCTAGACCTAGTGGAATGAATTGCCACATACCATTAACTTGTGTCATATGTGCCTCATTTCATTTCCTTCCTTGTGACTAGACAGGAAATGCCACTCTTTTCTCAGGACCATCCGACATCACAGGGAGTAAAGGCATGCCACTGTCAGAACTCTCCTTTAACTGGGAACGTAGTTGAACTCGTAGTGTAGGAGAAGAGGTCTTCCTACTAATGTACCCCTCTGGATGTAAGAAGAAACATAAAGAGGAGTCAATTAATCAAAAGATTGGACACAACACGAGACTCTGAGGGCAAGTAAACACAAGAAATGTTGTC
This sequence comes from Ambystoma mexicanum, assembly GCF_040938575.1. Classification (NCBI taxonomy): domain Eukaryota; kingdom Metazoa; phylum Chordata; class Amphibia; order Caudata; family Ambystomatidae; genus Ambystoma; species Ambystoma mexicanum. The sequence goes on along the minus strand of NC_090927.1, from coordinate 578,216,193 downwards.
ACTTGATTTACAGTTAACAAACTGAACCAATAGAAGAAACCAATAAGGCGAAAGCTGACCTGTGCCAGTAACACAGTAGGGGATGCCTGCAGGGTCAGCGTTTCAGGAAGCACGGTGTAGTGATTCAACAGGAAGGGAGTTCTGTAATGATAAGTAAAGGGTATAGGCCGTGATATGAAATGCTCAAGGTGCTAGATGGCTTACTGTGTTAAAGTCCTTGATAGTTAACGAGTGAGGGATCTTGGCTCCGATGTGCAAGTACTTAATCCGTAGCTAGAGTGTCCTGAAGGCACGAAGAAACATTGTTGAGTTGTGGACAAAGTATGTAGTTCCGCTGGAATCACCTAACCCGACGGCACAAGGATGCCTAACAATACCCAAGTACACTTTATGCAGTCTCTAGTCCGTGTAATACTACTGCGCAAGGTTGAAGCAGGCCCGCGTAGGCAAGATAGTCAAATGAACATGGGCAAGTTCCAGGGCGTAGCAAGAAGAAAAGGACACTCCATGTAGCAGTCTGAGTCGCCGTGGAACCAGGCGGCAAGGTACAAAGTTGTTGAAGAAAAGCAATCCGTGGAGCAAAGCAGGGTCGTTAAGAATATCACCAATTCAGGCCAGGGGACGAGACAAGGCAAGGTCCTAGAAGCAGAAACCAAGTTGGCAACAGACAACCATAGAAATCACAGTAACACAGAAACAAGCTCACTGTACGTTATTCAGAAGCACAGACGAGTGAGCAGGCAGGGCTTAAGACTGCAATGTCATGTGACCACGTAGCCCCTTGTTTTTTCTGCATGAGCAACAGTAACCTACGCATGTGTAAGGGGTGCCAACGTTTCCAGGGCAACTTCCAGTCAACATGAAACAAAGCTCTATGTCCACACACTGATTTCTTAATAATGCGGGAATTCAGATTCACCAAAACATCTATCCTGGAGGTGGAGAAAGTCATCCTCTCTCTTAAGCCTTCCAATTGTCAAGGCGATCTGTGCCCTGCACAACTTATAAAAGATGCCGCTAGAGAACTTTCCCCCTTCATATCCAAGCTCGTAAATGCCTCATTCACCTCAGGCATTGTGCCATCCAACCTGAAACAATCATGGGTACTGCCACTACTAAAAAAAACAATCCCTAGACCCCCTCATCCCTACTAAATACAGCCCCATTACGACAGCCCCCTTCCTGTTAAAAATCTTGGACAAGATAGCATACACCCAAATACAAAAATTCATAGAACACCATAAGCTCCTAGGAACAAGGCAGTCTGGCTTCCGTCCACAACATGGGACAGAGACCGCTCTCATCGATTTGAAGTCTCAAATTGATGAGCTAAGGGACAAAGGTCAAACAGCACTCCTCCTACTCTTGGATCTCTCAGCCGCATTCGACCTTGTAGATCACAAAGTCCTCTGTAACCACCTATACTCCGCTGCTCACTTCTCCAAAGAAGCCATAATATGGGTCGAATCTTTCCTTAGCGAAAGGTCATGAGGGTGTTCTCCCCTTCAGATGCAGCGGACCCAATACCCAACTTGTGTGGCGTTCCCCAGGGCTCTTGTGGGTCTCCAACACTATACAACATTTACGAAGCCCCTTTTTGATGATCTGGATTTTCTTGGTATCACCTACACTAACTATGCAGATGATACCCATTTCCTCCTCCCACTTTCTGGGGATTATGAGGATTTGGCCTTGGTAAATAGGGTGCATCTCATCATCCAGGCATGGATGGCACCTCATGGTCTATGCCTGAACTACTACCATCGTAATTGCGTGAAAAATCAGAGTGTACCCCGGCCGTGTCAGCCAAATCACGTAGAAAGGGCCGCACGTACGCCGTCCGCCCCCCAGCGTAATCGCATACCCCACTCGCACCAGCCAAATCGCATGGAAAGGGCCGTGTGTACCCCGTCTGCACCCCAGCGTAATCGCTTACCCTGCTCGCACCAGCCAAATCCTGTGGGAAGGCCCGCGATACACGCACAACTCCCCTGGAAGCAGACACCTCCTCACGGGACAGCCAGACCCCATCAGTGGACCATACCCCCAGGCAGACCACACCACATGGGACCCCCACCATCACCTGTGAACATACCCCGTGGGCAGCCCACACCACATGGCCCCCCCCCCGCATCACCTGTGAACATACCCCACAGGCAGCCCACACCACATGCCCCCCCCATCACCTGTGAACATACCCCGCAGGCAGCCCACACATGGGACCCGCACCATCACCTGCGAACATACCTTGCAGGCAGCCTGCACCACATGCCCCCCATCACCTGTCAACATACCCCGCAGGCAGCCCACACCATCACCTGTGAACATACCCCACAGGCAGCCCACACCACATGGTCCCCCTCCCATCACCTGTGAACATACCCCGCAGGCAGGCCCCGCCTCATGTCCCCACCTGTGATGGCAACCTGCAGGCTGGCCCTGCCTCATGTCCCCAACCCCCACCTGTGACAGCAATTTGCAGGCAGGCCCCACCACATGTCCCCACCCCGCACCTGTGAGGGCAACCTGCAGGCAGGCCCTGCCACATGTACCCACACCCCCACCTGGGATGGCAACCTGCAGGCAGGGCCAGCCACATGTCCCCACCCCCCACCTGTGATGGCAAACTGCAGGCAGCCCCCGCCACATGTCCCCACCCCCCACCTGTGACAGCAACCTGCAGGCAGGCCCCACCTCATGTTCCCACCCCCACCCCAAAACACATTGGACCAACATACAATCATACAACACATGCCAACTAAAATGCCACCACACGCTGCACCCCCCTGGTGCACCTCAACACCCATCCATTGGTCATGCTCCTTAGTACATACCCCATGGCATGTGAATCCTAATATCACACATGCATGCGTGCGTGCACACACATGAACAACATTGGTGAATAGCAGGGACACACAAATGAATCATGGAGGAGTGAAACATGCACTAAACCATTGAGACCAGACACCACTTAGATTTCAATGTCAAAAATATTTTTTAAAAACATGTATCTAAGTCACACACAGTAAAAACATCAAATAAAACCTGCATGAACCAAATCAAAAACCAAAACAAAGTGAAAACCAAAATCAATGTGAAAAAATGAAAGACTCAAAGATGTGGTCCATGTCCATTACAGTATGTACAAATGAAATCACATATAAGAAAACCATTCCTTCATGGTGAAAAAAACTGTTCAAAATAAAATCCAACTATTTACAAAGATCCAGGGTCCATGGTTCCAAAACATGTAGAAACATCCTAAAAATACAATCCAAAAATAACTATATACAAGATGCGGAACAAAGTCCAGGAACTCCAAATAAAATATGAAACCTACTCCTAAAGAACTATATACAAAGGCAGCGGGCTAGTCCATCTCCTCACCATGCTCTCAAATAGTCCCCCGCCAGGCCATCATCGAACACTACATCCACTTCCACTAGGCTGGCCTTCGCTTCCTCTCGAGGGCTTGCAGGGACTCCTCCATTCTCCTCTCGAACTCCCTGCAAGTCTCCTCGAGGACCTCCACTCGCCTCTCTGCCTGACGCAGTGCATTCTCCACCCTGGCCATGGTGAGTCGCGCCTCCTGTGCCCGCTGCCGCTCTGCCCTGACTTGCTAGCCCAAATGCTCCAACACGGGAGACATCCTTGTCGTAAGGTCCACGTTTGCCTCCTGCCCAATGGCCGATACCTGCCCCTCTGATGATGAACGCCACGAGTCCTGTTGCCTCCTACCCTGAGCCCGATGCTGCCAAAATGCCCGGTGCCTGCGCCACAAGGACAGCCTCCGAGATGACACAACCACCCGGGCCGTGGTGCAGGGGCCCTGCTGCTTGGTGCCTGCACTTCCTCCATTGCCATAGCTCCTGTTGCTGCAGTGACCACCTCTGCTGATCCTCCTTCGAGTCCCGATTGTGGCAGGGATGTGATTTCCAGCAGACTGGCTGCCAGGGTTGGGACAGGTACACAGGGGCCCTGGTGGTATCTGGGCTGGAAGAGGGCAGGGAGGACCACTGCGCACATAGGACGAGGAGGTCGCAGCTGTGACCAGCATAGGTACCAAATTCGTGACTAGTAACTGAGGTAGCCAGTTCATGAGGCGACAGACCTCAACGTGATGATGTGCAAGCCCCTGATTGGAAGCCTGCACATCATCACGAATGGTGCCTGTACACCTCGCGATAACGGCTAGTAACGGTCCTACCCCGTCACAAATTTCTTCATCCGCAGGTAGTGGTAGATCCATTTGCGTGGATACATCCGCCACCTGCGGATGGGTCAGGCCTGAGGCATGCCCGCAGGGGCATACTGCTGCAGTCGCAGTTCCAGGGACAACAGGCACAAGCCCCTCCACGGTGACCTGCACTGCCTCCGGCCACTGACTGTCACACCTAACTCCTCACCCCCACCGGGCCCCATGTGCTGGGCTGATGTGGTCTCCTCCCCCACCTCCACCAACCTGGATGCCGCCCCACGGTCTTCTGCATCGGATTGCCCCTGTGTGGGCTCACCTGTCCCCCCCACTGCCGAAGAACCCACGACCGACTTCATCGTCTTGGGCCTCCCCTCAGCAGCTGCGGCCGTTGTCGCGGATGCAGCACAGGTGTCCTCGCTCCCAGATGATGACGGTACCTGGTAGGACTGGGCCCTGCGTCTGCCTGGTGGAGGGTTCCCTGCTGGCGTGCTCCACGCCGCCTTCTTGGCCCTCTTCTTCCATCGTCACTGTGGATAGGGAAACATAGAACACAAACATCAGGCTACTGTGTATGTGTGTTTGTCACAATAGAAATGTACATCAGTGGCACTGTCAAAGGTCACAACTATCATCACACTACACCCAGGGAAGTGCCCTTCACAAACATGTCTGGTATTCACAACAGACCTTCACATCCTTGGACAAGGCACTGACACAAGATCATAATTGTGTATCCAGCTCACACACATCATGGGACATACACATCTCATTCACACACTTCACCTGACAGTCATGAGGTGGCCATAGATCACGTCAAAGTGCTGTAGAGGGCAAATTGGCAGCGTGAGGCAATCACAAATCAAGATCTCAAGTAACATAAATCCCAGAGTGTTGGCCAGTCACACTCACTACTCAGACACACACACACATGTACACCATGCATGCCGATGATGGTGACATAAGCACCCATGTGTCACACCTCTCGCATGCCCCAGTCCAGACACAGGTATGTAAATATGCGCGTGTCGTTACATTCCAGTGCGCGTCACGCATTGCAACACAGACACCATTGATGTGGGACACGCTTGAATGGACTCACATGCAGCACTGTCAGGGACATGCACACAGACATCTGTACAGGGGGCATGCCAGACTAAGGCCAAAGTGCACACTCCAGCCACACGTCAACATGCACATGCACTATGGTGGACAAGAACACATGAACACTTACCAGTCAACTTCAGGCGGAGCACCAACTCTAAGACCTGGACGTACAGTGCTGGGTAGAAGTGCTCCAGGACCTCATCTTGTCAGTGGTCAACCGGCCCCAGCGCCTAACTCGATCATCACCAGCACTGATGAGGCGCCGGGCCTTGTTGTGGGTTCTGGACTTGAAGTCTTCCCAGCGCTTGTGAACATGATGTAGTCGCGAGGTGCCACCCCTCCGTGTTGATGGCACCCACGATGTCCGCCCAGATCTTCTTCCGTCCTTCATTGCCGACTTGCGATGGGCCGGTGAAGACGGCATCAAGATGCCCCAGGACTTGCTCCACGAGGAGGCCAACTTCTCTGGGTGAGAAGCTGACAGCCCTCTGCCTCTCTGGCGGGGGGTTGCCACTTTCGTCAGACGGTGTTGTGTCAGACATGGCAACCCCCGAGGCAGGTGTGGGTTGGCAAGGTGGTCCTTGAGCTTGGCAGTGGATGGTGGTATGGCAGTCCGGAGTCAGGATCAGCAGAGGTGGTCACAACGACAGGATCACTGCTAATGGCTTCAGAGCAGGCACCAGAATGCAGGGCACGCGGGCAGCAGGCACACAGCTGGCTTGTAGGAGGCAGCTCAGGGCAGTTGGAGGCAGGTAAATTGGCTGGTAGGCAGGAGCGTGGGTCTTCTGTGTTACTTGCGTGGCCAGCCGGAAACAGAGCGACTCCGCACGTGCAGAAACAGCGCGTTAGCGTGGAATCAGAGGAAAGGCCCTAAGCACGTAAGTTACGTGGCACGCGCTGAACATTGGGCATTGTTGTTCAGGATCGGGATAAAGGTGTGCGTAGGACAACATCACAATGTACGTGCATTTTGTGGTGGACGGATGACTTCGGAGTATTTGGGGTCCCACGCGAATTGTTCACTACTGTTCGAGTGCGTACTTCTTTTGGCGGGGGGAGATGCACACGCGCATGTAATTCTTTTCATCTACAAGGCAGACAGTGAGTCGCGCATGCATTTTACATACTGTGGTTTCCCCCGTGTGTCGCGTACCCCATTTCTGAGGTCCTAGTACCCTACATGTTCCTCGCGTACACATTTTTTGTGTTGTTGGGTGCCACAGCGTACTGCGGGACGTTTTCTATTTACATGTGGGCTACCGAGGGGTCACATACACGTTAATTTTTGTTTTTGGGGTGCCTGAGCGTTACGGGACCTGTTATTTTTTCACCAGGTGTTACATAGAGCCTTGCTGAAGCACAGTGGTACGTTTTCCATCACGTATCCTGACCCCTCACTCCAATTGCCCAGGACAATTGTTTGCTGCACCTCCCACTGCGCTAGTCTATCAATACCATTACTGGGAGGGCAACAAGTGGGAAGGGAGGCAAAGGTGTGTGACCTGGCCGAGGTGGCCAAGGTGGGCAAGGTGTCCAGGCCCGTGCAGGGAGAGCTATGCACCCACCCAACAGGGTCTGGGAGATGCAGTTGATGCTCACGTCCCCAGCAGCCAGGGTCACACACCAGCAGTGTCATCTGCTGTCCAGGGCAGCCAGGGTGTGGGAGCTGCGGGGGCAGCTGCGGCTACCACCACCTAGGCTCAGTCACCCAGTGTAGTGGTCCCGGCCCAGGGCCAGAGTAACTCAATGGCTGATTTCCATGTCCGAAGGCCAAAACACGTGCGGTGCAAGGTCCTGGAGCAGCAGTGTCATCTGATGTACACACCGGCTAGGGTCAGGAAGCTGCAGGGTCACACAGCAGTGTTAGGCAGAAACCTGTGCAGTTCCCTCTGGGACCACTGCAAAAGATTTAAGACTACAGGTGTTTGGCAGTAAACCCACTTGGTAGCAGTCTGTACCACACAGATTCACTTGGTAGCTGTGGCTGAGCAGTCAGACTTCCCTCAAGAAGAGTTAGGCAGTATACAGAGTATTCACAATAGGTCAAAAGAACACAGTAGAACAAGCAAACACGGACCAGAGCTTGGTGTAAAAGAGATATAATTATTTATTTTAAAACCACATCTAATACAACACACTGGCACTCATATCAAGCAGTTCAAAAACACGGTCACTAAAAGATATACACTCCCTTAAAAGAATATTAGACAAGTCTTAAGTAAAGCCCCACTTATTTTCAGACAGCGGTGAGCGCTTAACGCAGATGGCACTCTAATAATTCGGTTTAAAAGGGAGAGAAAGGCAGAGCATGAATTGAAACAGATCCCAACATTTTCAAAAGAACACAGCAAGAGAGGAAGGCAGAATCAAACCGTGAAGTTAGAGTTCAGGAAGCCGGATCCACTTTAAGAGGATCAGAACGAAATGTTTCCAAGGTCACACGGTTGAAAAGTGCACAAAAGTCTCGAAAAGGTTCAGAAAGAAGTTGGACCAAAAGAAAGGGACCAGTTAGAGGGTCAAGGCGGCCAGCCCAGTCCAGAAGGTTAAGGGATTATTATTACCTTGTAGCAATCTTTAGAAAGGGGGGCCTGGCGGACACAGTACCTTAAAGTGGTGAGAATACTGCAGCGGGGCAGTTGTTCCTGCCAGCAGGTGCAAGTCGGTGCTTCGTCCGGGGGAAGAGAGGTGCTCGTCGGGGAGGAAAGCAGGAGTCTGTTGCACTGCCAGGGAAGAAATCAGCCGCGGAGTTCTCAGTTAAAAGGAGCGGCCCTTTTGTTTGCGGTCCAGTGGTAAGTGGCTATCCGGTTGCCAGGGTGCTTGGTACAGGCAATTCGACCACAAGACGTCCTGGGATGCGAGAAAAAGAAGGTAAACTGGTTGTCCCCACCAGTCAGGGGAAGAAGACTCTCGAGCCGGGAGATCTTCTCTGTCGTCGGGAAGTGGTGAGTCGGTTCCGCAGGGCTCCACCGGTGGTGTCGTCGTAGCAGGTCGGCTCAGGTTCTCCCTTGTCGGATTTTCAGGTCCTGTGGCGACTTCTAAAGTTCCAGTCCCAAAAGCCCTGCTTTTGCACAGCACACCCCCATTCACTCAGCCTAGCTGTCAATCAAACATGCTAAGTGGTGAGCTGGCCGGCTCACTAATTGGGCCAATCACACCAGAGTGCGACTTGAGTTATCAAGGTAACTCAGTCCAGGGTGCCTAAACCCCATCCCACACCCCCTGTGGTACCCAGACAGAGTGGCACCACTTTTGGAGGCTTCTGTGGAGAAGCCCGCCAAAAAGTGGAACAAAGGGCTCGACTTGGGTTGGAGTCACAGAAGAGAACACAAACGCCATTCTAGAATAGAGTTATGGCAAAAAAATACCAACCGGCGAATTAATATTAAATAAATAAACCGGCGGTATGTTCGAGGCTATACGAATTAAATAATTAAAGTTGGTAGCCTCGAACAATGGGAAAATCCCATAGAGATATATTTGCGGTCGAATATAAAAAGTAGTATCCACTGCCACCAGCCAAAACTCAATCGACTAACAGACCCCGGGGCAATCGAATTGCTCCGACCAGTACTTCCACAATATGATGGTTTGTACTGGTTTCTGTTCATAATTTGGGACTAGTAAAGCCAATGGTGACTTTACATGCCCTGGGAGACAGTAGTCAGTCCCAGGGGATGGAGTCTATGGTGGGGTGTCACTATGACACCCCGGTGTCACTGCACTGAGGGTGCTGTGTAACACACATTGTAAAAATACATGAGTGTAACGCTCACCTGATTCCCGTAGAGGCGCCGGTCTTGACTGGGCGTATACCGTATCTTCAAAGGTGATGTGTAACACACGGCTGGCTCTTTGGGCTGGACCTCTGTGCACTGTATGTCTGACTCGAAGGGTAAGATGTCTGCAGATAGAAAATATGGGATTAAGGAACTGGGTTATTGAATGTCTCTCTCTTCTTCCCTTTCTCTTCTCCTGTAGAACCCCAAAGGTTAACGCTCTCACCTTAGGTAAGTGAACGCTGTGCTCTCCATCTGCCTCGGGGCAGGGTGCTGTAACCAGTTTCTTCACTGGATAAGGGGAGCAGGCCTCTTGACTTCAGAGGACTGCTGTCTGTCGTTTACTGCACGAACGGTAAGTTTCGAGTAATTCTAATGTCTTTAAAGTCTTTAGTAATGATGTTTCTTGTTTTGCAGGGTTCCGGCGATGGCGGATGACGGGCTGAAGTGAGTTGAAGATGGAGCCCGTGTGATGAATAGAAGCGCCTGGAAGCACGTAAGTAAGCGCTTGTTGCCTGCTTCACGATGCGCTCTAACTGTCTTTTTATTTTGCAGGTACAAGTTCGAAGCGGCTGCAGGGTGCCGGAATACCCACTGGGTTAGATGTGGAAAGGAGTAATGGCACGTGAGTATTAAAGTTCCCCAATGTCTTTAAACGCACCTTGTTTTGTCTTTCAGATGCGGGATGCAGCGCCGAAGGCCTCCGGAGCGTGCGAAGAGTTGGTAAGCTTTTGTCTTTCAGATGCCGGAATGCAGTGTGAAGACCTCCGGAGCGCACGAAGAGTAGGTAAGCCTTTGTCTTTCAGATGCCGGAATGCAGCGCGAGGCGTTGGTGACAGCCGATGGACCAGGTAAGTGAAGAGCTGTCACTGAAGACCGTAATGCTAACCTGTTCTTTCTTGTCTTTATAGGTGTTGCTGAAGACTGGATTTAGGGTGGTAAGCCTTTTTCCTTAGGCCCAGGATCAGATGCAGAAGACAAGATGAGCGTTCTGCTGCAGAGGATGCAGAATAACGCAAAGCAAGATTCATCCATCGGGTGTGGTTTAAATAGCCTCCTGTAGTGCTTAGGTGTCTCCTTCCACAGCCACGCCTAGGTAAGAAAAGAGTTCCTGCTTTCCAGAAGAGTTCCAGTGTTCTGAATCTAGGGAGTGGCTCCTGCCCCACCCAACAGGAAAAGTAGTTCCAAACAGAAGAGGATCAGAGGCTCAACTGGCAGGCAAGTAAGCAGCATGGTCTGCTGCAGGTAAGTCCACCCAAGCATTATGAGCCCGGCGCTTCCAGCGCTGGGACTGGGCATATTTATGAGCCTGGTGCCACTGGCGCCAGGACTGGGTCCAAAAGGTCCCAATTGGGACTGGTTGGCACTCGGAACCTGGGTTATGGATCTGCTTCCAAGGGAGTTGGGAAAACCCTGACCTTTTGGAAGCAGAGATCATGACAGTACCCCCCCTCAAGGCCCCTCCCAAACCGGGCTTCTCCGGGGGTTTTGGCTTGTCAGGAAATGTTCGGTGAAATCTTTTGATTAGGCGAGGAGCGTGGACATATTCAGCAGGTTCCCAGGATCTCTCTTGAGGGCCGTAGCCTTTCCAGTCAATTAGGTAAAATAGTTTAGATTTGGAGATCTTGGAGTCCAGAATGCTTTTGACTTCAAACTCGAGTTCTCCATCAACTAGGATAGGTTTTGGAGATTTAGTTAGTCGGGTTTGAGGTTGCACGGGTTTTAATAGAGAGACGTGGAAGACCGGATGTATCTTCATGTGCGGGGGCAAGTCCAACTTGACCGCTACTGGGTTTACTATGGTAGTGATGGAATAGGGACCAAGGTATCTTGGGTTGAATGTGCGTGGCCCTTTTAGAGGTAGATATTTGGTGGATAACCAGACTTGATCCCCTACTTGATATTGAGGGGCTTCCTTCCGATGTTGATCTGCTCCTTTCTTGTATTGTTCTTTAGACCTTTGAAGGTGAGAAACAGCTTCCTTAAACGCTTGGGTGATTGTAGAATGCAGGTAGTCTACTGCTGGTGTTTCAAGATCTTGGAGGGGATCCAACTCCGAGGTTCGAGGGTGACTGCCGTACAAAAGAAAAAACAGGGTTTTCCCAGTTCCCGAATGGACAGAGTTATTGTAGGCATATTCGGCTATCCAAAGGATGTCTTTCCAAGTTTTTTCAGTTTGTTGCAGCATGCAGCGTAAATACTGTTCCAGAGTTTGATTGGTCCTCTCGGTTTGTCCGTCGGTCTGAGGGTGGTGACTGGTCGATAGTCTCTCATCAATTTGAGCCGACCGACAGCAACTTCGCCAAAAATGAGAAATAAATTGACTACCTCGATCCGAAATTAGAACCGAAGGAAAACCGTGCAGTCGGACGATGTTTTCGAGAAATTCTCGGGCCAGAGTTGCTGCTGTTGGCAAGCCTTTGAGCGGAATGAAATGTGCCATCTTGGAGAATAAGTCCACGATTACTAGAATCGTATTGTATCCGGAGCATGGAGGTAGATCGGTGATGAAGTCCATAGAAAGCGTATGCCAAGGGCGAGGTGGGATGTCAATAGGGCGTAAGAGGCCTGCTGGTCTTTCCTTTTGACTCTTGTTTTGGGCGCATACTCCACAGGACATTATAAAGTCTCTGATATCTTTTTTCCAAGACGGCCACCAGAAGTAGCGCTTGATCTTTTCTGAGGTCTTGGCCATACCGGGATGTCCTTCCATTAAAGAATCGTGATAATAAGAGATTACTTTTTTCTGTAAATCTGTGCTGGGTAGGTATAATCGTTCTTGGAAATACAATAAGTTGTCCTTTACTGCAAAGTCCTTTCCCTGCAGATGCCAATTCTGTATGTCTGCTGGAGTTACAAGTTGCCTGGCTTTATCCTTAACTTCCTCTATGGATTCTGTGGCGATTACACCCAGAATTCTTTGTTCGGGAATGATTGGTACAGGTTTAGGGTTGATCAAGTGTTCTTCCACTCCCATCCGAGAAAGGGCATCAGCTTTACCGTTCTTTGTACCAGGTCGATAGGTAATTATGAAGTCAAACTCGGCAAAGAATAATGCCCAACGGAGTTGTCTAGAGGATTGGGCTTTTGCGGTTTTCAAATATTGCAGGTTTCGGTGATCCATAATCACAGTAACGGTGTGTTGGGCCCCCAGCAGATAATGCCGCCAAGCCTTAAAGGCAGACTTGATAGCCAGAAGTTCCTTGTCAGTAATCGTGTAATTGATTTCAGGAGGCGAGAATTTGCGGGACCAAAATGCCACGGGATGCAACTGATTGGTTACCGGGTCCTTTTGTGATAGAACTGCTCCCATGGCAAGGCTTGAAGCATCAGTTTCCACGATGTAGGGGAGTTCGGGGCGAGGGTGTTTTAAGATTGGTGCAGAGATAAATTTAGTCTTCAAATCCTGGAAAGCTTGTTCCGCCTCGGTAGACCATTCAAAACGTTTGTTTTTCTTTAACAAGGCAGTGATGGGCTGGACTATTCGAGAGAATTCGGGGATAAACCTGCGGTAAAAGTTAGCGAAGCCTAACATGCTTTGCACACCTTTTACGGAGGATGGTGATGGCCATTTGAGAACTGCATCGACCTTCTTTGAATCCATACGCACTCCGCCAGGTGATAATATGAATCCCAAGAATTCAACTTCAGTCACGTTGAAAACACATTTTTGCCAACTTAGCGAAAAGTTTGTGTTGACGCAATCTTTCGAGGACCATTTTCACGTGTTTCCGATGTTCAGATTCCGATGAAGAATAAACGAGGATGTCGTCAATGTAAACAACAACACACACATCTATGAGCTCTCTGAGGACATCGTTCATAAAATATTGAAAGGCGGCCGGGGCATTGCAAAGTCCGAAGGGCATGACCTGATATTCAAATAGCCCATACTTGGTGCGGAAGGCCGTCTTCCATTCATCGCCCTCTTTTACTCGTACCAAGTGGTAAGCTCCTCTAAGATCCAGCTTTGTATATATGCATGCTTTTCTGACTTGGTCCAGGAGTTCAGGTCTCAAAGGTAACGGATATCTATTCTTAACGGTGATCTGGTTCAGGGAGCGATAATCTATACAAGTTCTAAGGTCTCCTTCCTTTTTTGGAATGAAGAACAAAGCTGAAGAAGCAGGGGACTTGGAAGGACGAATAAACCCATTTGCCAGGTATTGATCCAGGTATTGTCGAAGGTGAAGGTTCTCAGGCTCGGTGAGGGCATAAATTCTACTACAAGGAGGAGTAGATCCAGGTATCAGGTCTATCTGGCAGTCATAAGACCTATGAGGAGGTAGAGAGTTAGCCTGATCCTTCCGGAAAACATCTTGGTATTCTAGGTATTCGGGAGGTAACTGGGGAGTCTCTGAAGAAATTGCTGCCAGTGCAACACCAGGTGGAGGGTGACAAGTAGAGACACATTCTGGAAACTGGACCGTTCTTGCTCGCCAATCGATCAGAGGATTGTGTTTCTCTAACCAAGGTATTCCTAGAGTAATCTGAAACTGAGGGGCCTTGATCACATCGAACACGATCTTCTCATGGTGTCCATCTTGACTTACTAGCGTCACCTCTTGAGTGGTATGCGTTACTGGCCCGGAGGCTATCTCCGTACCATCCACCGTAGTAATGACGTCCTTTACAGCCTTGGGACAAAGAGTTAGATTCATCCTCAAAACCATTTCATGATCCACATAATTGCCGATGGCACCGCTGTCGACGTAAGCTTCAATTGCATGTAATCGATCCGGATTATCAGGGCTAATGAGGACCATAGGTATCACGAAATGCGAGGTCACGGAACTGGTTTTCACGCTCGGCAAGAGGACCTCTATTCTTGTCGGGCGAGGTCGTTTCCCTGCTCAGAGTTTGTAACTTTGGTAACTGCAGCTCCTACTGCCTTCTTGGCAGGTTTCACCGGACAGTCTCGAAGAAAGTGCCCTGAGTTTCGGCAATAGAGGCATAATTGCAACTGTTTTCTCCTTTCCCGCTCCTTTTGTGTTAGAGGACCTTTCAGACCCCCTATTTGCATGGGTTCCCCGGAGTCTACTCCTTTGGAAGGAGTTGGCGGTTTGGAAAATACTCGAGCATCAAACTTGGAACGATCGGCCTTCCTGTTCTGCAGTGTGTGATCTATTTGAACGACTAAGTCTATATAGTCCGAACAATCTTGTGGGGGATTCACTACTTGGGCTAACACATCTTTGAGCTCTCCACGTAGACCTCTATAAAACAGCGTAATCCTTTTGTCCTCAGGCCATTGAGTTTCCACTATCAGTCTGTTGAAAGACGCAATATAAGCCAAAAGGTCTTGATTACCTTGTCGCAACGAAAGAAGCTCATTGTCCAAGGCCTGCCCCTGTGAATGTCTTGCGAACAGTTTTTCCATACTGAGCTGAAAAGCTTGAAAATCATGGAGGACCGGATCATCTTGATTTACTAGAGGGATCGACCAGTCTGCCGCATTGCCACTAAGGTACGAAAGCACGAAAGCTACTTTAGCTTGATCAGTTGGAAAGGCTGCTGGCCGGCATAAGAAATGCAACCGGCACTGATTGATAAATACTGCAAACCTCTTTGGGTCACCAGAAAATCGTTCGGGCGGAGCCAGAGGTACATTCCCAGGTAGGTTGATCTGCACTGGATTCATAGAGGATGTAGAAGGAAGATTTCCCCCAGATGCGGGTAACGGGGTCTGTCCGGCTTGTGACTGTAGCAATTGTCTAGCGAGATCATCTGTTCGCTCCTTGGAAATAATCAGTTCCCTTCTTAGAGCGTTCGTTTCCTGACGGGCTGCATGCACTTCTGCCCTTAGTTCCCCAAGTAACTGGGCTAGCTGGTCGGTATCCGAGGTTTCCATAGCGCCTGGACGGGAGTTTTGTGGTAGGCTTTGCGTTCTGTAACGCTCACCTGATTCCCGTAGAGGCGCCGGTCTTGACTGGGCGTATACCGTATCTTCAAAGGTGATGTGTAACACACGGCTGGCTCTTTGGGCTGGACCTCTGTGCACTGTATGTCTGACTCGAAGGGTAAGATGTCTGCAGATAGAAAATATGGGATTAAGGAACTGGGTTATTGAATGTCTCTCTCTTCTTCCCTTTCTCTTCTCCTGTAGGACCCCAAAGGTTAACGCTCTCACCTTAGGTAAGTGAACGCCGTGCTCTCCATCTGCCTCGGGGCAGGGTGCTGTAACCAGTTTCTTCACTGGATAAGGGGAGCAGGCCTCTTGACTTCAGAGGACTGCTGTCCGTTGTTTACTGCACGAACGGTAAGTTTCGAGTAATTCTAATGTCTTTAAAGTCTTTAGTAATGATGTTTCTTGTTTTGCAGGGTTCCGGTGATGGCGGATGACGGGCTGAAGTGAGTTGAAGATGGAGCCCGTGTGATGAATAGAAGCGCCTGGAAGCACGTAAGTAAGCGCTTGTTGCCTGCTTCACAATGCGCTCTAACTGTCTTTTTATTTTGCAGGTACAAGTTCGGAGCGGCTGCAGGGTGCCGGAATACCCACTGGGTTAGATGTGGAAAGGAGTAATGGCACGTGAGTATTAAAGTTCCCCAATGTCTTTAAACGCACCTTGTTTTGTCTTTCAGATGCGGGATGTAGCGCCGAAGGCCTCCGGAGCGTGCGAAGAGTTGGTAAGATTTTGTCTTTCAGATGCCGGAATGCAGTGTGAAGACCTCCGGAGCGCACGAAGAGTAGGTAAGCTTTTGTCTTTCAGATGCCGGAATGCAGCGCGAGGCGTTGGTGACAGCCGATGGACCAGGTAAGTGAAGAGCGGTCACTGAAGACCGTAATGCTAACCTGTCCTTTCTTGTCTTTATAGGTGTTGCTGAAGACTGGATTCAGGATGGTAAGCCTTTTTCCTTAGGCCCAGGATCAGATGCAGAAGACACGATGAGCGTTCTGCTGCAGAGGATGCAGAATAACGCAAAGCAAGATTCATCCATCGGGTGTGGTTTAAATAGCCTCCTGTAGTGCTTAGGTGTCTCCTTCCACAGCCACGCCTAGGTAAGAAAAGGGTTCCTGCTTTCCAGAAGAGTTCCAGTGTTCTGAATCTAGGGAGTGGCTCCTGCCCCACCCAACAGGAAAAGTAGTTCCAAACAGAAGAGGATCAGAGGCTCAACTGGCAGGCAAGTAAGCAGCATGGTCTGCTGCAGGTAAGTCCACCCAAGCATTATGAGCCCGGCGCTTCCAGCGCTGGACTGGGCATATTTATGAGCCTGGTGCCACTGGCGCCAGGACTGGGTCCAAAAGGTCCCAATTGGGACTGGTTGGCACTCGGAACCTGGGTTATGGATCTGCTTCCAAGGGAGTTGGGGTAACCCTGACCTTTTGGAAGCAGAGATCATGACAATGAGACCCTATGGAGTAAAAGACCCCATAGCCCATAAAACACATTAACAGTCAAAGGAACCCCTCAAATCATGTCCAAGAGTGTGAGGAAAAGAGACTCACTCTTGGCAGGAGAAAAAAACAAACTCCAGAAATCCAGCAAAGCTGCTGGGGGACTCACTAGGTTAGGAAATTCAGCCTAAACAGAGAATTCTCCCTAACAACCAGCAGTATCATCTGCTGTCCAGGGCAGCCAGGGTGTGGGAGCTACGGGGGCAGCTGCGGCTACCACCACCTAGACTCAGGGTCACCCAGCCCGGACTGTAGTGGTCCCGGCCCAGGGCCAGTGTGACTCAATGGCTGATTTCCATGTCCCGAAGGCCAAGACACGCACGGTGCAATGTCCTGGCACCGGCACACAGGGATCTGGAGCAGCAGTGTCATCTGCTGTACACACCGGCCAGGGTCAGAAAGCTGCAGGGGCAGCTGTAGCAACCGCCACCCTGGCTCAGGGTCACCCAGCCAGGACTGTATTTGTCCTGGCCCAGGGCCAGAGTGAATCAGGGGTCAATTCCCTTGTCACTAAGACACGTGCGGTGCAGGGTCCTGGTAACACCACCCGGGTACCGATACCTGCAAGCCGACCTTCTGTCGTAACATCAGTGGCTGATGCCATAGGCCAGTCCATCAATTCTGTGTGAAGACCCCCCCCCCCTGCCCCCGACCCCACCTGGGAAACCTGTAATGGAAAAGTTATGGAGTAACTTATCTCGTCTTTTACAGCCCAGTTAATAGCCTTCTGCTTTCTTTTAAAAGGTTCTACCCCCCCTTCAAAGTAACTGATAGGCCACAGAAGAACAGGAACCAAGATGAATCTGGGACCCCTTGACGACTCCTGAGGCTACAAGATGCTCTTCCTCGTCACAGTAACTTTGGTGCCTTAGCAGGCGAAGTGGCAGAAATTCTTGGTTTCACTCGACGATCCCCTCTGACAACGGACACCCCTTGGAAGAAGGAGCCACTGGGATGCCGAGTCCACGAGAAAAATGTCTCTCTGAAGTGCAGAAGTTTTGTTCTTCGCGGTGCTCTCTTTTGGGCAAAGATTTCTACGACTGTAGAAGTCTTGGGAATATGAAACTTGCTGTGGGCTCCTTAAAGGCTTGGCAGATGAGATTAAGACACCTGGGATCCATCGATGACTTCTGGTGGCGATGGATGCATAAGTCACTTTTGGTGTCGGGTTTCGGATTTACGTGGTTGTCTGACTTTCGGTTCTTCGGTGCTGGTGCTGCAGCTGAAGCACAGACGTCTGGACAGCTTCTGGCAACCCGGACTCGACCACTGGAGTGGACCTCGGACCCTCGCCAAATCTGGACCCTCGGGACATCTTCGTTAGCTTCTGGTGGCAGGAAACCTACCGATGGACCTTCCTCTGCACTCAGCAACTCTGTGATGATGGCAAGGATGTCCGTTGAAATGTTCTTAGGCAGTTTGGAACTGTCTGACAGGAGCCAGCCCCAGAGCCATATATAATATTTCCACCCAACAGCCAGTTAGGAGGCAGGGACAGAGTCAGGGCTTCCCAGGACTTTGGGAAACAAGGTAAAAAGCAATAGAAACCAAGAGGCCACAGTGGCCATCCTGCCTTCTATGAGGAATCCATTGATTCCTATGGCAGAGTCTGGGTGTCCCAAAAATGGAGGGCACTCAGAGCCACTGCCAAGTCAGCATGTAGCTGCCACAAGCCCACACCCTGCTCTGTGGGCAACACAGAGGTGCCCAAAAACACACATAGGGTGTACAAGGGTGCACCTCCACCCATGGGTGCCATAAGGGTATCCCAATAAAACATGAAGAGCTGCACTGAGGCCGTGTCCACCCATAAGACATTTCAAGCATCAGACCAGTAATGTTCTGTCTATGGATTCTTCTTCCACAGACTCCTCATCAGACAGATATCCCTCCCAGCATCAACTTCTCAGAAAACATTTCGACATGGGTTGTAGTGTGTCTCAATTTAGCCGTCGATCCATCTTGACCCGACGTAGTTCTAGTCAACTCTGGACGTGATGTTGGTCACCATACATATATTTTGTCTTTACACCCCTGTTCCTCAGTTCCCCACCATTTGCTCTCCCCACGAGCTCAGCCACTGCGGAGGAAAAATTTGGAGATTCGACTGAAAATAACCATGAATCAAGCCAAAGACCATAACTCAAACTTTTGATGGAGGAAGAGAACTGTAAGAAACTGTAGCGAACAACACAATTTACAGCAGCATGCCATGCCAAGCCAATTAAGAAATCTCATCACCTCCTACGAGAAGGTTAGTCATCAAAAACTGCAGGCACTTTCATAGCAGAGCTGGATAGAAGGTTTATGAAGAATCTGCAGGAGAAGAATCTGTATTAAGAACATTACCGGTAAGTACTTAATCCTTCAATGGATTGCTTTCTCCTACAGATTCCTCATCAGATAGACTCACAAAGCAGTACCTGGTGCAGAGGTGGGACGAAAGTCTCAAAACCAGAAAATTGTGCAGAACCGCCCTTCCAAACAGTCATCAGCGCCATGAGACACAAAGGCCGTAATGCATCGTAAAGGTGTGCAGTAACTACCAAGTCGCCGCCCGGCAGATATCTCACACCGGTACGCACCTTTGCAAACCCGAAAACATGGCCATGCGCCAATTAATGGGCTCTGATGCATGCCGGTAGTTCCTTCCTTGCCTTCTGGCAACATTCAGAGATACAGAGGGTTATCCACCTCAAGATGGTCTGTTTTGATACAGCCAAACCCTTTCTAGACCAGGAGAACGCCCAAAACAGCTGATCATTCGTCCTGAATGCCGCTTCCCCCGCTACATAAAAACTAAGGGCGGTTTTAGGGTCCAACCTGTGGAACCTCTACTCTTCCTTAGAAGGGTGAGCAGGCGGACAGAACACAGGCAGGTCTATGCACTGGGACTATTGGAACTCAGACAACCTTGGGTAAGAAAGCCTTGAAAAAACAGAAAAGGTGGTTTGCAGGACAATGCCTGCAGCTCACTAACCCTCCTGGCAGATGTAATTGCCACTAGAAAGGCAGTCTTCAGTGTGAGCAATCTAATGGGACAGGAGTACATAGGCTAAAAGGAGCTGCCATCAAAAAAGTAAGGACAAGGTTAAGGTCCCAGTCCGGAACCACAAAAGGAACAGGGAGAAACAAACGTACATGGCAATACAGGAATTGGGCCATCACCGGGATCGTAAAGAAAACCCTTTAACTCCATCACTGATGTGGTGGGGTAAGAGATGGGATCGATCTCGTGTTCCCTGCACCATGCCTCATATCTTCTCCATCTGCGCGTAGACACTGTTCTTGAAGATGGTTTGCATGCAGCCAGTAGCACCTCAAGCACCTCTTCTGAGAAGTCTCAGTGTCATGGCCACAGGCCCCAGAAAACAAAAACCACACCTTATAGTGATGGGGGCAATAGGTCACTTGACTCACTTATGTCCCTTTGGGACCTATAAACACAGGGGCCCTGGCTGGACTCAGTCCTGGCGCCTTTGGCGCCAGGCTCATATAGAGATGTGAGCAGGAACACTTTATTTCAGTGCAGGAGTGATTTTATTTTATAAGAACTTTCCAGGAGCTGAAAGCCTTTATTCCAGAGAACACCCTCATTTGCTGACTCCTCAGGTGTGGCTCCCTAGGCCTGGTCTTCATGTGCTGACTCATCCGATGTGGCAGGGTGTGGCAGGCTGAACCTGGTGGGCGTGGCTTCAGAAGCTCAGCTATAAAAGCCGCTCCATCCCTAAGGCTGGTGCTTCGCGTTACTGTGCACTCGCGTGCAACCTGACGCTCACCGCCGATTGGACCAGTTTACTTACCTTTGAAACCAGGCGTTCTCCTGCATACTCACCTCCAGTAAACCAGTGCTTCATCACTTCATCAGCAGACTCATCTCCTGACATCCAGTGATCTTGATCCTGGCGCCTCAGCACTGCACTCGGAGCATCCACAAACTCGGACCCTGTGATGAAGAAGAGGAACAAGTTACTCTCTTACCTGGTAACGTTCTTTCGATGGGATGGTCCGATGACGTATTCCATATCTATGACAGTAATCACCACAGCTGTGCTGCTTCGGAAAATCTTTCGGCGCCTGCATCCTGCGTCGATACATCATCCTCGAGGGCCTCCGTCGAGCTGACGTCACCGGATGTTATAAGTAGGACGCACGTAGCCTCAGTTGTAATTTTTTCCCAGAACGTGTGGCACCAATCTAGTGCCAATATGACCACAGAAAGCCTTGCGGAAACGTAAGCTGCAATCGCATAAGAAATTCTGCAGCGAGGAAGGCAGGGAGGGAGCGATATGGAATATGTCGTCGGACCATCCCATCGAAAGAAAGTTACCAGGTAAGAGAGTAACTTGTTCTTCGAGGGGATTGGGTCCTCCGACGTATTCCATATCTATGACAGACTCCCAAAGCAGTACCAACGTAAGGAGGTGGGAAAAGAATTTAGAATATACACATTTAGAATGCCTAATCAAATTGCAGAGTAAAGATCCGCCTTGCCAAAGGCCAGATCTTGCCCATGGATAGAATCAAGGGAGTAGTGACGTACAAAAGTATGGACCGAAGCCCAAGTGGCTGAATCACAGATATTACGAATAGGAACACCCCACTGCAGGCTAGTAGAGGCAGCCATACCCCTAGTCGAATGGGCCCGTAAGCCTACAGGAGGATCCTTACCCGCGAGGCGGTAACATTCAGAAATTGCCAAGATAATCCATCTAGACAAAGTCTGCTTAGTCACAGCTGGTCCCAAACGCCTTCCAGCGTAACCAATAAAGAGCTGATCGTCCACTCTGACCCGGGACATGCGAGAAATGTAGAAACTTAAAGCTCTCCTAGGATCTAACCTATGGAGCCTCTCATCACCCTTACCAGGATGCGGAGGAAGATAAAATGCCAGAAGAACAACCTTCTGGCTCAAATGAAATTCCGACACCACCTTCAGAAGAAAGGAAGGACGAACTCGAAGGACAACCCTGTCCTTATGAAACACAGTGAAGGGTGGCTTAACTGAAAGTGCCTGTAACTCACTCACTCTGCGAGCGGAAGTGACCTCAACTAAAAATACAGTTTTACGGGTTAACAGTCTCAAAGGACAAGAATGCAAAGGCTCAAACAGAGCACCCATTAGAAACTTGAGAACAAGGTTCAAATCCCAACCGGGCACCTGGAAAGGTGACGGAGGGAACACATTAGTGAGCCCTTTCAGAAACTGAGAAATTAAAGGAATTTTAAAATAAGAATACTCCTCAGACGAGCGCTTAAATATGGACAGCGCCGCCAGGTAACCTTTTATGGTACCCACTTGCAACCCCGTGTGGGCTAAAGAAAGCAAAAAAGACAGAACTACAGGAATGTCACTTGAAAAAGGATCCACATTCTTAACCCTGCACCAGTCGCAGAACTTTCTCCAACAGCAACGGTACAGGGACTTTGTTGCCGGCCGTCTGGCCGAAAGCAACACCTCCATCATGTCTTCAGGGAGCTCCCAATCCTTATACCTCAACCTTTCAGAAGCCAAGCATGAAGGTTGAGGGATCGACCTCTGGATGGAGAACCTGACCCCCCTCCCGTGAGAGCAGATCGTCTTGGTAGGGAAGACGACGTGGAGGGCAGATGGACAAGTTGAGAAGGTCCGGGTACCACGCCATCCTGGCCCAAGCCGGAGCAATGAGGATCATCCGGGAACCGAACCTCTATAACCTCCGCAGCACCTGCGGGATGACGGGGACTGGAGGAAATGCGTATAGCAGTGGGAAGTACCACTCTACCACAAACGCGTCTCCTAAGGCTCCTCTTGGAGGAAATTCCCGCGAGCAGAATCTCGCGCACTTAAGGTTGACACTGGAGGCGAAGAGAGCCACTTGAGGGGTCCCCCAAAGGGCAAAGATCTCCAGGAGAATCTCCTCAGCCAACTCCCACTCGTGAGAGATCGCGCTCTGCCTGCTCAGAGCATCCGCCGTCACGTTTTCGTCTCCGGCCAGATGAACTGCCGAGATCGAAATTTCCTGCTGGATGGCCCAGAACTAGAGCTGCATCGCCTCCTTGCACAGAGGAAGTGACCCTGCCCCCCCTTTTTGTTGAGGTAGTGCATGGCCACTGTGTTGTCCGTCAGGATCAGGACATTCTTTCCTCGCACAGTTGGCAGAAAAGCCTTCAGGGCAAGCTGACGGCCCTCAGCTCCAACAGATTGATATGGAGTCTGGACTGTCAGCCTGTTGGCATGATCTCCCCATCCCGTGAGGGATGCGTCCATCACGATCGTCACCTCCGGCTAGGGCAGCCAAAATGGAGCACCCTCATCAGATCGCCTTCGTCGGCCCACCACAGAAGGTTCTGAGCGACCGAGGGCGGCCCCTGAACGGGGTCCGACATCCTGCCGGAGGACTGTGACCACTGCATCTTGAGAGCCCACTGCAAAGATCTCATCCGCAGTCGGGCCTCTGGCACCAGAAGAATGCAGGATGCCATGAGGCCAAGCAGCCTCAAGAACTCGAAAGCCGGGAGACTCTGGGCATGTCGAAACTTGTGTACCATCTGCTGAATGTGAAGAGCCCTCACCTGGGGAGAAAAACACTGCCCCAGGGATGTGTCGAGCACTGCTCCAATGTACTGGAGCCGCTGAGTTTGCGTCAAGTGAGGCTTCTTTAAGTTGAGGGAAAAGCCCAGCTTGTGAAGGGATTGGCAGGTGACGGACAGATGATCCAGCACTTGCTCGGGAGAGCGCGCCCTGATCAACCAATCGTCCAGGTAGGGGTAGACGTGAATCCCCCCTTTCCTGAGATGCGCTGCCACAACCACCATGAGCTTGGTGAAAACCCTCGGGGCGGAGGCCAATCCGAATGGCAGGACCCGAAACTAAAATTACGAATCGCCAACCGCGAACCTCAGGTACTTCTTGTGCTTTGAATGGATTGGCACATGTAAATAGGCGTCCTTGAGGTCGAGAGACACCAACCAGTCCTGAAGTTGAAGGGCCTGGAGGACTTGAGAAAGAGTAACCATCTTGAACTTGTCCTTCCTGAGGAGCTTGTTCAAACCGCGCAAGTCCATGATGGGTCTCAATCCTCCGTCTTTCTTCGAAATCAAAAAATAAGGGGAATACCATCCCTTGTTCCTCTCCGCTACAGGCACCAGTTCTATGGCGCCTTTCTCCAGCAGGGATTGAATTTCCTGCGCAAGGAGCGGATCCGGACTCTTCAAAGAGAGGTTGCCTGGTGGATTGTCGTGAGGCCTCTGCCGAAAAGGAAGATAGTAGCCGTGGACTATGATCTCCAGAACCCACACATCTGAAGTAATGGCACGCCATTCCATCAGATGCTGCGCCAGCCTTCCCCCAACCGGAGAAGCATGGGCCTCATAACTGAGCTGAAGCAGCTGCTGCAGTGCCTGAGGGCAAAGAGGCAACTGCGCGCATGGCCTTAGCACCTCGAGTACCTTGTTTTCCACCTCTGGTACTCCTACAGTTGCCCCTTTGACTTGCAGCTCCTCCCGATTTACTAAAGGATGAGTAATAACGAAAGGAACCTCCCCTCCATTGCTGTCCCCTAGGACTAAAAGGCGGAGGTTGGCGGGCTGCAGCGCCCAACAGTTTCGCTGCAGCTTTCGAGGTCTGCAACCTCTCAAGACTCTCGTCAGCCTTGCTGCCAAAAAGATGTTCACTATCAAAGGGCATGTTGAGGCGCCGGGCTTCCACATCCAGAGCAAAACCCGACTCCTGCAACCACGCAAACCTGCGCATTACGGTGCTCGCCGCCATGGACCGGCTGACAGAATCAACCATGTCCAGACCCGACTGAATGGATTCACACATGGCGTCCTTGCCATCCTGCACGATAGCAAGGAAACCATCCCGTTCCTCCCCTTTGGGAATATGATCAGCCGCTAGGGAAATACAGTTCCACAGAGTGTGCGTGAAACGAGACAAGGCACAAACGGAGTTGGCAGCCTGAAGCGCCATATCCCCAGAAGAAAATACCTTCTTCGGCCAGCCGTCAAAACGTTTGTCATCCCTATCAGGAGGGATGGTAGGGTACGACGCCTGCTTTGCGGGGGCCGTAGCCGCCTGCACCACCAAACTCTCCGGAGTAGGGTGCGTGGTCAAGTAGCAGGGTTTGCCACTGGCTAGGCAATATTTCTTCGGCAAGGACTTGCTCACTGCCGGGAGACTCACCAGAGAAGTCCAAGCCGCAGCCACCCTTCTCTGCAAGGCCATATGGAATGGCAGCACCTGGTCAGTTGGAGGACCTTGGTCCAAGATATCAGTCAGGTCATCCTGCTGGAAATCCCGAGACCAACCCAGGTATTCAGTGACCCTCGACATGAGGCGCCGATATGAAGAGTCGGCATGCGTGCCAGGCTCCAGCCTACCAAACTCCACTTCCAGGGAGGTGTCTAGACCACTGACGTCGTGCAGCGACTGATGCAGGTCCTCAAGTTGACTGTGACCAGAAACAATGTCATCAGGAACCAATGCAGGAACCTCACCTTCCTCAGACCCCTCATCCACCTCAGAAATATAATCTAGAGGCCGGAAAGAGGGTATAAAAAAAGGCACAAAGACATGTTTAGCCTTAGTCATCGCCTTTCTTGGGGATGCCACCGTGCCACGGGGTACCTCCGACAAGGCTGCCTCGAAAGGCGTCGAGGGTGTCTATGGAATGGGCGTTGATGTCGAGCGCGGTGCCGACAGCTTCGACGGCGTCGACACAGGCCTCGAGGGCAGAGCCCTGAGCGTGTCTCTCGACAGCCTAGGCGTCGATGGCGTTGACGAGTTCCTCGGAGGCGGGGCCTCGAGATGTCGACGACCTCGGCATCAATGTCTTCTTCAAAGACTTCACAGAGTCTTGCGGTCTCAATGGCGTCGAGAACCGGGACCTGCAACGGGCATGCCTAGAGCGACCATCCTTGTCCAACCGGGACCTCGAAGGCACCCGGTGGTCGCGACGACTGCTCGAGCCCGAAGGCGGACGAGCGGTGTCTCTAGCGTGACCTCGACCGGTGTCCTCAGACGGCGCGGCCGGACCGGAGCCCTGCGATTGAAA
Organism: Ambystoma mexicanum; assembly: GCF_040938575.1. NCBI lineage: Eukaryota > Metazoa > Chordata > Amphibia > Caudata > Ambystomatidae > Ambystoma > Ambystoma mexicanum. Next base: position 578,190,681 of record NC_090927.1, on the reverse strand, counting down.
AATCACCAACATCTCCTTTCGGAACGAATCCCATTCCTCCTGAGTGGAATGCTTGTTGGGACTAGCTACCCGCCGACGGGCGGAGTCCTCGGAAGAGGACTGGGAAGGCGACCTGTGACGGCGCTTTCTGGAGTGCCGCGAAAAGGCAGAGGAATGGCAGGACTGACTCCCAGACCGAGAACCCCCGGACTCATGACGACGATGCAGAGAGTCGCCCCTCGAATCGTCCGTCAAAAGACCATTGGAACACGACTTCCGGGGCTTGGCCACCTTACCGACTGACAGCTTCTTCTTACGCTCCCGCAAGGCCTTCGAGGTGAGCGATTGGCAGTCGACACAGTCGTCCGTATCATGGTCCTCCCCGAGGCACCAGAGGCAAGCGTCGTGCGTATCCATCAGGGACATCTTGGACCCGCACACCCGACACTTCTTAAACCCGGACCGCGGGGTGGAAGAAGCTGAAGACATCATATTCGATATTGCAATGAAGAAACAGGTTCGAAGAACCGAAAGAACAGGATTCAGTAGAAAATGGAACTGAGGCTACGGGCATCGTGCGTCCTACTTATAACATCTGGTGACGTTGGCTCGACAGAGGCCCTAGAGGACGGCGTATTGACGTCATCGATGCAGACGCTGAAAGAATTTCCAAAGCAGCACAGCTATGGTGATTACTGTCATAGATATGGAATACGTCGGAGGACCCAATCACCTCAAAAGACAAGGTTAGAACATCCGTCCAAGGGCCGTGCCACATTTGAACCCTGCACGCCCCCTAGTTAACAACTTACCAGCTACTGTACCGCTGTAGCTTCGTTCCTCATTCCCTCCGGCTGTCGCCTCGAGCTCCGCAGCTTCTGCCGGGCCGGCAACATCATCTGCAAGGGAAGAAAGCAAAAGAGCAAACATCAAAAGTGGAACGGACAGCAATACAAGACAACAAATTTTACAATACAACAAAAACAGACGAGGAAAGAAAGGCAAACAGGAACACTTAGCTGAAGTATAGTGGCTTCGTCGCAGCAGGACTGAACTACCACGTGCAAGGGACCAGAGAAAGATCTCGGTCCCGATCATACAAGCGCCTCTGCCAGAAGCAGCAGGACGGAGTGCTTGCCAAAACGAATCAACAGGTGAGCTTTCCAGGGACAGCGCATCCCACGGGTTCCACGGTTTGGGAGAACGGTTCTGGAAGGGGATCAGGCACACAAGCTGACATACTCACGCCCTCTATTCTCCACGCAAGAGCAGTCCCAAGCAGCATCACCTATTACCACCAGCTACCACATAAGCGCAGATGGCGAAGTCGGACCCGAGAGACCTCACCCCGGGAGGGCTGCAACCATGCTCCAACGCCTCCGCAGAGACCAGGTGAACGTAACACTCAGTCATACCACATCCTCGCAAGAGCCACACATGTACATTGAGGGACACCTGGTTCGGGTGCAGCACCCAACTTTCAGATTGAGATAGGAGCTCTGGCCGTCGAGGCAGCCATAGAGGTGGGCAGATGGTCAACTCCAGGAGCTCCAAGTACCATATTCTCCTCACCCTATCAGGGGCAATCAGGATAATGGTCGCTTGGAATCGCCACAACCTCCTGAAAACCCATGGGATGATGGAGAACAGGGGGAAAGCATAATGGAGGTCGAAGCCCCCGTTAGGCAGAAACCTGTGCAGTTCCCTTAGGGACCACTGCAAAAGATTTAAGACTACAGGTTTTGGCAGTAAACCCGCTTGGTAGCAGTCTGCACCACCCAGATTTACCTGGTAGCTGTGGCTGAGCAGTCAGACTTCCCTCAAGAAGAGTTAGGCAGTATGCAAAGTATACACAATAGGCACTCAGATACAATAGTACAAGCAAACACTGACCAGAGCTTTGGTATCAAAGTATATAATTATTTATTTGAAAACACACAGTTTGAAACACTCCAGCACTCTTATTGTAAAATATTCTAAATACAGTTACTATTGTAATATATACACCCCTTTTTACTTATCAGATAAGTCACAGTAAAACATCACTTATTTTCATACAGAGGTGAGCGCTTAACTAGATTGCACTCCAATAAGTTTGTGAGAAAGGGAGGGAAAAAGACAGAATATGGAAAGGTACAACACTCTAAGATTCAGGAACACTATTAGCAAGGCAGAAGAGCAAAAGTCACTGGTGAGCCAAAGTCCAAAGGCTGGGCCCACTCTTAGAGCAGAGCACAAATGCGCCTAAGATCACAGTTACACTAGGCTTAGAAAGTCTTGCAGAGGGTTCAAAAAGAGTTTCGAGAGGCTTAAGAAAGTTTAGCCAGGGTGTCCCAGACTAACCGAGGTTCGCAAGCCGGGGGCTAAACCTACCCCGTACAGTCGGTAGCAAGGGAAGCCAGGCGGGACACTGTACCTTAAGTGGGAAGGATCCTCCAGCGGTGGCAGTTGTTCCTGGTAGTGGGTGCAAGTTGCGTCGTCGTCCAGGGGAAGATAAGATCTCGACTTGGAGGAAAGATGAAGGTCGTTGCACTACCAGGGCAGAAACCAGCCGCGGAGTTATCCGGTTAAAGGTGGTACCTTTGTTTCGCGGTCGTGGTAAAACGTGGTATCCCGGTTGCCGGGGTGCTTGGCACAGGCAAGGCGGCCACAAGGTACGTCGGGAAGGCGAAAAGACAGTGAAACTGGTTATCCCCACCAGTCAAAGGAAGAAGACTCTCCGGCGAGAGATCTCCTCTGTCGTTGGGAAAAGTGGTGAGGCAGTCCAGCAGGGCTCCACCGGTAGTGGTGTCGTGGCAGGTCGGCTCAGCTTCTCCCTCGTCGGATTCTTAGGTTCTGTGGCGACTTATGAAGTTCCAGTCCCCAAAGCCCTGCTTTTATGCAGCAAACCCCCATTCACTCAGCCTAGCCGTCACTCAAATATGCTAAGTGGTGAGCCGGCCGGCTCACCACTTGGGCCAATCAGGATGGAGTGCGACTTGAGTTGCCTAGGCAACTCAGTCCAGGGTGCCTAAATTTCCCTCCACCCCATCTAAGTACCCCAGACAGAGTGGCACCACTTTGTAGGGCTTCTGTGGAGAAGCCCGGCAAAAAGTGGAACAAAGGGCTCGACTTGGGTTGGAGTCACAGAAGAGAACACAAACGCCATTTTAGAATCAAGTTTTGGCAAAAAACACCAACCGGAGAATTAATTTTAATTAAATAAACCGGCGGTATGTTCAAGGCTACCGTAAATAATTAAATAAAGGTAGTAGCCTAAAACAATGGGAAATCCCATAGGAAAATATTCGCAGTTGAATATAAAAAGTAGTATCCACTGCCACCAGCCAAAACTCGATCAGGGGGGACGGAGACGTGCCCCCTCGACTAACAGACCCCGTGGCAATTGAATTGCCCCAGCCAATACGTCCACAATATGATGGTTTGTACTGGTTCTGTTCAGAATTTAAGACTAGTAAAGTCAATGGTGACTTTACATGCCCTAGGAGACAGTAGTCAGTCCCAGGGTATGGAGTCTATACTGGGGGGTCACTATGACTCCCCTGTGTTACTGCACGGAGGGTGCTGTGTAACACATCACAAAAACACATGAAGCCCTATGGAGTAAAAGACCCCATAGCCTATTAAACACATCTAGATTCAAAGAAACACACTCAAATCATGTCCAAGAGTGAGGATAAAAGAGTCTCACTCTTGGCAGGAGAAAAAAATAAACCCCAAAAATCCAGCAAAGCTGCTGGGGGACTCACTAGGTTAGGAAATTCAGCCTAAACAGAGAATTCTTCCTAACAGTCCCATTCCACTAGGAATGCATACTCCAGTGCATCTCTTGCGGGGAATTCCCTTGAGCAAAACTGTCTGCACTTCCTGTTGGACTCCGTCGCAAACAGATCTACTGTTAGGTACCCCACTGAGCGAAGATCTCCTCGAGAATTTCCTTGCACACTTCCCACTCATGCAAGACTGTGCTCTGCTTGCTCAATGCATCTGCCAACCATTTCTACACCCCTGCCAGATAAACTTTCAACATGGAGATCTGGTTCTCCAGATCTCAGACTGACAGCTGCAGCGCTTTCCTGCAAAGGGGAAGGTACCGCACACATCCCTGCTTGTTCAGGTAGTACATGGCCACTGCATTGTCCGTCACAATCGTGACATGTTTCACTTTGAGGGGATGTGCATAAGCCTTCAGGGCCAGCCTGATTGCCTGCTGTTTTGCTCGCCAAGAGTGCACAGAGAATTATTCATCACCAGTTCATTTGTAGAGCAAGAAAATAATTTGAACGCAGGTAGGCGAAGCAATAACTCACTATCAGATAAGTAGTTAGCGAAATAATGAGCACTTATATGGCTATTTATTCATAGCTTGGAAGCAACTTAGCGAAATAATGAGCACTTATATGGCTATTTATTCATAGCTTGGAAGCAACAAGTGATAAAACGGAAATCACAGAAAGGACAGAGAATTCAAAAGAAAATACATCACCGTGGGCGTAACTGAATCCCTCATCTCGCCAGAAGCGTCTGGAAGACCCCGGTAACAGCCAGGCAGAGAGCACAACAGCCCACAAGAAGGTCAGAACAAGGCATCCCCCCTCCGACTGAGGTCTTTGTGGTTTCCCCTGACCTTTCTGATAGCTCCGCATATATGCCCTCCTCAAAAAGGGGTGGCAATTTCTCGGACCTTCTGGCATTAGCGCTTGCGCATTGCTGAGTGACTGTTGATTGCCGGCCGGTCAACCGACAGTAACCCCAAGGAGCAAAGCTTCCCTCTTCTTCTAAAACACCACGGAAAACAATTCCACAACTCATAGCAAGACATAACAAAACCAGCTTTCCCAGCAGAATGCCCTTGACTGGCTGCATACCAGGTTTAGAAAAGCATGTCTTTCAGCAAAGCAAGTACAGCTTTTCACTGAGGCATGGAATAAATATCCATTATGACTCTGAGTGCCCCTAGAATGCACACCAGGGCCATGTTTTAGCTCAAGCATAACACCTGCACAGCTCCAGTCTGTTGATATGCCAACGGCTCTCCATTCAGGACCAAAGGCCGCTCACCTGCAGATCGTCGCAGAAAGCACCCCAACCTATCAGGGGCGCATCAGTGACTAGCCTGACCTGGGGCCACAGAGGTCAAAGAGTTTCCCCCACCTCCATGTTGTCTCTGCTGGCCCTCCAAGAGAGATCGCAAGCCACCAACCTCGTCACCCTCAGTATGTCCTTCATGGTGCCAAGATACTGGAACCACAGAAACCCTCAGTAGTCACTGCAGACATCGCATTCACAACCTGGCCTCTCGCACTAGAAATATGCAGGACGACATGAGGCATAGGAAGGGGAAGAAGGAGACCACTGGCAAGCTGTCGTAGCTCTGGAACAGATGGACTATCTGCCTTATACTGGTGACTCACTCCTCAGGGGGGTGAGAGGAGAAGCCGTCCCCTCTCGGGTGTCCATCCAGGACTGCTCCTATGAACTGGAGCCTCTGCGTTGGTGTCGTGTGTGACTTCTGAAGGTTTAGGGAGACGCCCAGCCAGTGCAGCAGAGAACAGGTGTCTTTGAGGGGAGACGAAACTTGTTCCGACGACATTTCCCAGATCAGCCAGTCATCCAGGTATGGGAACACATGAACGCCAGATCTCCTGAGATTAGCTGCCACTACTGCCATCAGCTTGGTGAAGACCCTCGGAACAGAGTTCAGCCCAGAGGGGAGCACCTTGAATTAGTTGTGCCTGTCCCCTATGAGGAATCTCAGGTATCTCCTGTGCCTCTGGTGAATGGGCACATGGAAATATGCATCCCTCAGATCTAACACCACCAACCAATCCTGCGACTCTAGAGCCTGGAGAATCTCTTGCAGTGTCACCATTTCGAAATTGTCCTTCCTCAGGAACGCGTTCAATCCCTTAGGTGCAAAATGTGACGCAGTCCTACCCATTTCTTCTTAGGTACCAGGAAATACTGGGGATACCAGCCCAATCCTCTCTGCTAGGGAGGTACCTATTCCACGGCACCCTTCAATAACGGGGCTTGCAGTTCCTCCTGGAGCTGCTGTTCTGGCTGTTGGGGAGCAGGGGGAGGTCTGTCTGAAGGTTTTTTTTTTTTTTTAAAGGGAGACAATACCCCCATTTGACAAGCTGCAATGCCCAAGCATCGAAAGTTATTTCCTCCCACGAAGGCAAGTGCTCGCCAATCATCCCTCCAACCAGGGAAGCATGGGCAGAGAACTCAAAGCGGCTTTGTGGCCGGTGCCAGACCCACCACTGCTGCAGCTGTCTGCTGGCCCCTACAAGCTATCCCACCCTTCTAAAGCATGGGAAATGCCTCTGCCGCTGCCTGGTTTGTGAGAGCTGTGCTTTTTTCCCCAAATGGGACATACTGCCAAAAGCCTCTACCTCTGGAGAAGCTAAAAAATGATTTAGTGAGTTGCTGCAAAGCCAGGCCCAGAGACCTCACAGCTAGATTTACATTTTTCCAAAGACTCATCGTCCCTATGGCCAATTAGGTGCTCGTCATCGAAAGCGACGTTGAGCAACTTTGCCTGAAGGTTGGGGGAAAACACATGACTGTGCAGGTAAGTCTGTCTTCATAGCACTGTCACTGCCCTCACAGCTCTGCCCACACAATCTGCAACATCCAGGCCCAATTGCAGAGCTTGGCAGGCCACCTCCTTTCCGTCATCCACTAGGTGCAGAAAACCTTCCTGCATTTCCCCTGCTGGGATATGCTCTGCCACCCCCCCCCCCCTATTGTGTTCCACTGGCCGTACGTATACTTTGCGAATGCACACACAGCATTCACTGCCTTGAGAGCCATTCTACTGGAGGAGAAGCCCTTCTTCACAAGGGCGTCATACTTCTTCGACTATCAGTTGGTAAATTCGAGGTGGACGTGAACTATTAATACTAGTGGCAGCCACTAGTATTAATAGTGGCTGCTTAGGGTGGGTCAAAAGATACAGTGGCTCCCCCCTTGCAGGCTTATATGTCTTTGTTAGCTCCAAATCCACAGGAGGAGCGGAGCAGGGTGTCTGCCACAATGAGGTCAGCAATAGCCACATTGAATGGTAGTGCTCATTCCATCAGTGGCCCTCTATCTAAGATATCAGTTAACTAGTATGCTGACAGAGGCTTTGCTGGTGCGCACAGGCCTAGCGCCTCCACCACCCTATCAAACTTTCTTCGATACTGGCCATTTGCATGCCCATACAGGTTAGCTTGTTGTGTGTCAAGATCAGGAGAGGTGTGTATCTTGTAGTCCTTCTGCCAGAGCGATGAGGACGGCCTAGTCTGCGAGAAAATCACAACTGCCTGAACCTCCAGGCACCAGCTGGAAGTCAAAGGGTCCTTAATCCCGTCGTCATGGAAAATGGATCGCATCGTTGCGAAGAACGAGGACCTCGACTCTGGGCCAAACGACCGCTCGACTGTCGGCACAGTCATCGATTTCGACAGCATCAAGATCAACAGCGCCGACTGCGGCTTTGGTGGTAGCATCGACTTAGTGACGGTTAACATTGAATCCGAAGGCGTCGCACCCTCAGAAACACTGGGCGTAACTGGGTCCGGCTTGGCCTGCTGCACCGAGGTTTGAGCCGTACCTGCAGTGGCAGACTTCATCATCTGGAGCATTTGCTCCTTAAAGAGTTCCCACACGGCCATTGATGTACTGAGCCCAAGTGGGACTAACCCCGCTGCTCTGAGGAGTTTGAGGCATGCCTATATCGATGACGCTTATGAGATGAGTGGCTTCTCGAGTGTGACCCCTTTTTGATCTTTACGCCATTTGTCCTCCTCCTTTGGGGTGGGGCCCTCGTCTCCTGCTCAGATGATCTGACAGTCGATCGAGCCAGTGACTTCGAAGGAGAGCGCCCCAACCTGAGTTCCGCAGCCCGCTCGCGCAATGATTTCAGATTCATTTTTTGGCAAGATCCACAATCCTCATACTCTGTGGGTCGGTTAAAAACATTTTTTAATTGCAATCCTTGAAACTCTTAAATCCTTGTCTTTGGTGTGGACATACTGGCAAGCGGGTCGAAAACAAGTGAAATCTGGAGCAAATGTTCTCTCACAAGCACTCCTAACTAGCAGGGTGCGGAGCGCATAGAAAAACAGAACTGAGGTATGGGGTGTAGTAACGTACTATATGCACAGCGACCGACCACATGTCCGGAATCCACGAGCACCACATCCGGTTAAAATGGTTTGAGTGCCATAGAAATACCCATAGTGGGGGCCACCTTACCAGACGTACAGAAGGAGTTGAAGAGATCGACCAGAAAGGGAGCCAAGAGAGAACAACATTTTTTATAGAATGGTGGAGTGAAGCCATCTGGCCCGGGGGCCTTATCCTTAAATGTCCTAATGGCCCATTCCACCTCACCCAGCAAAATCGTGGCCTCCAGAGACTTGCATTGCTCTGCTGTCAATTTCGGCAGGTTCACCCACCTGCAAGTACTGGGCCTGGGCTACCGGCTGATCATCATGCCCCCGAAACACTTCCCCCAAAGTGATCCTGAAATAGCCTCAATTTCCCGGCCTCTCCCTGTTGCATCACTGACCTACCAAGTTCAGCCACCAAAAGGCGGTTGGCCTGATTCCCGTTAGCATCATAAAACTGTTTGGTTTTTAACATGATGTGGGCGGTCCTGTCACCCATGTATTCCTCCAGTTTCTAACGTGCCACCCTCAAGACTTGCAAATCTCGACACAAGCCTGTTCTCGTATGTGGCTGCTCTAACTGTTCAATCTCCCTCTCCAGATCCAGTCAGATTAACGGCTGTGTCCTAGTGTATGCCGCTCACGTGTTGATTAGTGCTCCCCGAACCATGGCTTTCATTGCTTCCCACACGATACCCGGGGAGGGGCAAGGGTTCCTATTTTCCCACATAGCTCACAGCACACGACTGGGTCATACAACTTCCAGGGGCGCTGTTGCCTCTTCAGCCTACCCACAATGGACGTAGGGATGGATACCGGTGCAGGGTCAGACAATGCTCTCGTGCCAATGTCCACAGCTCAGATACATGCGTACAGGGCACTGGGAATCAACAGGAGATCCAATCTAGAGAAACCCCCATGTACATGTGAATAGAAAGAGTAATCCCTCTCCATCCCGTGCAACAATCTCCAGGCATCCACCACCCGCAATTCCTGGAACAGAGACCTGAAAGCTGCAGCAGTCTTGAAATCAAGCCTGGCAGGGTCTAATCTCTCAGAGAATGGCACCAGGATAAAATCCCCCCCTATCAAGATCTGCCTCTCTGCAAAAGGGAACACCCAGGAGAGAAATATTTCCAGGAACCTATCCTGCCCGGTATTAGGGGTATACTGAGAAACCACAGCGAAGGGATGCTCCCAGAGCACACCACACACATACATCTCCCTATAGGGACCCTGTAAGATCCCAACTTCGTAAAATTGGGACATGTTCCGCAATTAGTATTGCCACTGCTAGTTTTTTTATCAACCCCAGAGGCAAAGAACTGTCGTGGGAACGACCTGGCTCACATCCTCTTATCATCATGCACGAGTAATTGTGTCTCTTGTAGAAAGCCTATTGATATGGACATTTCCCCCAACTTACGCATGACAGATTTCCTCTTCATCAGGGAATTTAACCCTTGAACATTCCACGTAGCCAAGACCATCAAGTCCTCTCCCCCCAGGTCGGCCGTCACCTCATCCAGGAGACATCAAGCCTTCAAGCCATATCCACCCCCGGTCACTTTTCTGCCTCCCCACAATTGTAAGTGTGACCCAGCCACTTTCCCAGAGTAAACATTTGAAATGCAACAACTGCCCTCCACCTCTCCAATTCCACCCCAACAACTAACTGTGCTCAAACAGGAGCAAAAGCTAGACATCTCCTAATCAATCAGGGAAACCGATTTGGAAGGATGTTTAACACCCCAAGAACGTAACTGTAACGCTCACCTGGTTCCCACGGAGGCGCGGCGTCGAAGGCGCAGAACTCTGAAGATGGACAGGAAGGGCCCCTCTATTCTGGCTTCCCTGGCTCGTTGGATACCCTCCTGTGCGTGAAAAGGGAGTATTACCAACTGTGGAACAATGCTCAAGCCTCCCACTCCCTTCCAACCCTCCACGATTCCCCGTGAAGCCTCACCTTAGGGTTTGGAAGGATGAGCTCTCCATCCTGCTTCTGATGCAGGGGCGCGTTGAAACCCAGTTACTTCACTGGATTGAGGATTGATGGGAGTTCAGGTAAGCTTGACTGTTCAGGTAAGGCGCTGTAAAAGTTCTGTTCAAAAGTTCAAGCTTAATAATAATGTTCGTTGTCTAATTGCAGCAAGCGCTAATGCTTATGTCTTTTTCCCCTTAGGGGCCGGGGTTCGGAGTGCCGGAGATATGGCGCCGACCCGAAGTGAAACAGTTCTGGATGAGCGCTCAGGTAATGTCTTTGCATTCGCTCATTCAATGTCTTTGTCTTTTTTCCCCATAGGGGCCGGGGTCCGGAGATGCCAGGAAGCGGCAGGACCCGAAATGCAGTGGGAATAATCCAACAGGTAAGACTTAAAAGGAAACTGAGCTTTCCTTATTCCTTTTCTCCCTCTCACCTTTGTTCTTGTCTTTTTTCCTGTAGGCGCCGGGGCGTAGCTGAATCCGGAAGATCGGTGCTGAAGATGGAAGCGCCTTGCAAAGGTGAGTAAAATGCAGCACTGCAGCGATCGAAACGAAATGCCTTTAAAATGATGTCTTCCTTTTCAGGGCCGTTGGAGAAATGACTCTGGGATGCAGATTTAGCAGGTAAGGGCTTTTCTTCTCCTATTCTCTTCCTTTCTCCCCTTGCAGGTGTTCCAGGGTGCTGGCAGGCGTGGCTGAAGTCAGGATGCAGGAGCGGACACAGTGAGCGTCCAGCTGCTAGGTGCAGAACAACGCGAAGCATGTGTGGCTGTTCGGGTGGGGTTTAAATAGCCTTGGAAGAAGTTCCTGGTATGTATCCTTCCACCAATCAGGTATGTATCCTTCCCCGACCACACCCGGGTGGTGAAGTAGTCCTACAGGTTAAGTAGTCCCATTCAGGCCTCAAGAGGGCCTGGATGAAGCAGCAAGGTCTGCATCAGGTAAGTGTGCACCCAAGCACTTAAACACATATCCTCTTCTATGAGCCTGGCGCCTAAGGCGCCAGGACTGGGGTCCGCTATGAGCCTGGCGCCTAAGGCACCAGGACTGAGTCCAAAGGGCCCCGACTTGGGCCCGCTGAGACTTCCCTGGGGAAAATGATGTCTGCCTCTGGGGTTGCTGGGCCCGGCCTGGCTCCTTAGAGGTAGGCATCATGACAGTAAACCCTTCCATTGCCCTCACTCGCTATTCCAACTAATAGCTCATGGCTTCTTACCAGACTCAGGGCACCAGACCCCACTCATATTATAAACGTTTCCCTCCCTTCAGGTCCACACTCCAACATACCCATAACCCCGCAGAACACCTCATGTCTTCCTGGATACTTCAGCTTCTTCCCCCTCCCCATCTTCATCCACTTCCGTGATGCCATAGGACCCACACCCGGACTCACTCCCTCATCCTCGGGTGTACTCTCCTTAGCCTGCCCAGGATTAATAAAATCCTGGTATCTTTTGTGGTCCCGATGATCCATTACCTGTCCTGATATGCGAAGTGGAGCGCAGTGGAAAATCCCCATCTGTAAGGCACCTCCTTACTATGCAGCCACTCGGCCACTGGTAGGAGTGTTCTTTGTTTCGCCAAGGTTGTGGAGGCCAGGTCCTGAAACAGCGAGATCGACATGTTTCGGAAGGGAATGCTTGCCAAAGGAGAGGCAGGCAACATTATGCTTTCCTTCAACTGGAAAAAATGCACCCTTGTAAGAACATCCTGGGGACCATCTGCGGCCGAGGGGATCCTGGACCTGGCACGATGAGTTCCATCTAGTTTGATGGCTGAATCCACAGGTAGCTTCAGTAAAGATCGAAAAAGGTCCATCACGAAGCCTGGAGGTCGTCTCTTATCCCCTCAGAAACTCCCCGGATCTGGATATTATTCCTGCGGGAGCCATTCTTGCCATCTTCCTGTTTGTCTTCCAGGGCGACAAACCATGCCTCCAAGGACTCCAGTCTATTAGAGAATTCGCTCACCTCATAAGATTGCTCACACAACGTGATCTCCACCTCCGACACCCTCTATTCAGCCTCGGTTGCCCTCTTGTCTAGCGCAAGGATCTTGTGCGAATGTTTTTCCATACTCTTGTGTGTTTCCTTGCAAATTTCTGCCAATAGTTCCTGAAGATCCAATTTAGTAAACACTTGTGCAAGCACAGCCGGAAGGTGGTCAGCTCTGTGGACCTGGGCAGTAACCACTTCAGAATGCTTATTTGTTTTGGCAGATTGTAGCATTGTGGTAATATCTCCCCGTTTCCCCAGCTTTGGTGTTTTAGCCATCACAGCAGTAGAGGAACAGGCGGTCCGAGCTTAAGCCGCCAGGTAAGCACCACCACCAGGTCTGTCTGTCCTCTAAAGCTCTGGCCATTCCTTCCTGGTACACAAATGATCTTGTGCTGCCCACAGCACCTAGGAGTATTGAGGGAGCTACTCAACCCCCCAGCTTCCAAGCGGTCACCGGATCTTACACAAGCATCCACCAGCTGGAGAGGCAGTTCCCAAGAGTTTTCTAAGTATGTCACAGGGGAGGGGTTTAGGGAGAATATAGCCGAAGAGACACAGTTGGTGCACACCAACCTGTCCTCCTTAACCCTTCAGCAGAATCACAGGTTCTCAACGTGGACCACCAACACACGAAAGCAGCAAGCACCATGCATCCAGGAGATTATTGCCGTAGCTGCGAAAGAGGTCACCAGTGCAAGCTTGCTGCTGTCCATGCTCCTTATGTGGCTACAGAAGCAAAGTGCAGACTACCTGCACAGTGTTTGATCAATCAGGAGTTGTGTGTGTTCTGTGCAACGCCTGCATACCAAATCCAGTCCATCTTAGCTTGCATCATGGCAGCAGAGGGTTAAAGTAACGTTGCTGTAGCCAGGACAGATAGCTACAGAGGACTTGTGAGTTCCTTAATCATTAAGATTAGCCGGAGCGGCCACTCCACCATTACTAAGTCATCTCCATTAGGCTCTACTCCGCGGGCAGGCCCCGTCACAGCTGTGAGAAACCTGAAGGTGTCTCACTTACTAGACCCTGGGTATCCGTCATCCAGGTGGCCAGGACACGGTCATCGTGATTGGATCCAGTTCCTGGGGGTGGACCAGTGAGGGAGGATCACCTGGAAGAGGGGTCCTCTGGGAGTGAAAGAGGGACGCCGATGGGTGAGACACGGTATCCCCCTTCTTAGAACACCTTTTCCCCATCCTACCATGTAGGATACTCAAACTCTACCCCCTGTCCCTTTTCCGACACTAACATTTTTCGCACACACCACAAAAAACAACGGACTAACACCAGAGGCATTTACGTGACCTGTCCCAACACAAGGGTCAGGCAATTGACCAGAATCCCACACACCTGACGGCCCTTTCCCTTCCCCACAGGGATAAAAGGCAGAGCATGAGAGCACATTACGAGCAAGGCAGACCGCACGCCAAGACAGCTATCCAAGCACAGCACTTCAAGAGGAGGAGAAAGGAGGCGAGAACCGAAAGGGTGGTAAGGAGAGAAGCAGTCTTGCCCTTTCTGATCCAGACCACTGAAACCTCTGTGGAAAGAATCATAAGACTGCGAACAGTTGCCAGTGTGTGTTGCAGCAGACATCAACAGTACACACAGCACGCCTACACTGATTATCAGAACAGGGAGCGGTGCTTGCTACCGTGGTACCGGCCTTGACTCCGGAGACAAGAAAAGCCAAGCGGTTCACCACAGCCAGTGAGTCGAGGGGAGAGCCTATAAGAAACCTAACTGTGTTGAACGAAAGTCGCAAATGGCAAATTAAGGAAAGTTCAAAGAACTGTTAACATTAAGGGAAAACCAGCTGCATAGGGGTCCAGCGTCACGTGGGTGCTCATTCAAGAGATTCTGGTTGAACCCACGTTTTTTGAAAGTACTGATACAAGAAGACCCTAGGAGAGTCGGAAGGAAAAGGTCATAGTGGTCCTACAGCGGTTTAGCAAAACGCCCTGTACAGTCAAAAGTCTTTGACCTACATGTAATTGAAAAGCTAAGGGAGATGAATCGTGCATAGTGAGAAAAGAGAAAGAACTGTGTGACTGGCAAGAGTTGGCAAGAGTCAACTCGATGGAAAGGGGAGGAGTCTTAAGTCCCAATGAACAGTGTGTTGATTAGAGCGAACCTGACAGAGGGATGTCCACAGTAAACTGTTTAAGAAGACATCAAGACTTGTGAATGCCACAGGTGAAATTATTTTGAGAAAAAGCCGTAGTGAACCCGACAGAGGGAGGCTGCCATTCGAAAGAGATCTGAGCCCGGAAGAGGGGGATCCAGGGGTGAGCATTTTGAGAAAAAGCCATGGTGAACCCGACAGAGGGAGGCAAACATTCAAGAAGGGTCTGAGCCCGGAAGAAGGGGATCAAGGGGTGAAAAGCCAGCACTCCATCCAAAAATGAATGCAACAGAGAAATCTTTTGAATGCAAGCCAGAGTGAACCCGATGGAGGGAGGCTAATATTCGAGAGGGGTCTGAGCCCGGAAGAGGGGGACTCATGGGTGAAGAATCATCACGCAAGTACAATCAGAAAGGAACTTTTGTTTATCATTTTGAACATAGCAGACCCTTGGAAGCAAGAGATCTAACCACCGAAGGTCCTGATATCGCTAGGAACATTTTGTGAAACTGAGCCTGGAAGAGGGGGATCCAGGGGTGAAATGTCATCACCGAGCTTACGTACGGAAGGGAACTTTTTGTTTGTTACTTTGAACACATCAGGTCCCCAGAGGCAAGACACTTTTTGTAGAAAAAAAGAGACTTAATCACCGAAGGTCCTGATATCTGAGAACGCAACTATCGTCTCGTGCTGGGAAATCTCGAGAGTGTGCTGTGCTCAGGAGTCCTGCCTTGTCCCATGCTCAAAACGTGAGGAAGGGAGAACCCTGGCTACTACATCCTGACTTATGATTTGTGAACAGTTCTTTCTTTCTTGTAACCACTATCCCACACTCTTTTTGTATTTGGTTGGAAGGATTGGCAATATGTAGATTTGTTTCATAGTACAGGCCCCTTTTATTTGACAAGACACCACTAGGACTGCCTTATTATTTGATGGTTGTAGCTTGCTCCCATCTTAGATTTATATTTAGAGTGGGCGTTTTTCCAACCTGCATATACAGTTTAATAAACGCCCTTGAAGGGTGATCCCTTGCATCAGTCTTTACTGTTGCCACCATGAGAACCAGCAGATCACAAGCCGTCCCGCCAGACCGCACCTGCAGGGAGCACCGCGCAGCGCCAGAGGTGGCCGAGGACCCAGAGCACGAGGGCCTGCCGCTCTACTGAGGTGAAAACCCTTGGGGGAGGGGCTCACAGCTGCTTCAAGGCCAGGACACAATTTCAGCTACCCCCACACCCTTGTCCTCCCACTGTGCAGGTGTTCAAAAACGCTGCCAAGTCTCCCACAGAGCGGCAAGGCCCACCTGTCCTCAGTCACACACTACATCAGCCATTTTCCGGGCAAAGGGCCACCATACATCCTGGCCAATCCTTGGGTAGCAGCCACCGATCAGAGCCAGAAAAGCGCTCAGCTGTAGAGCAGATTCTCATCTGCTCATATCTGCACCTCCCAGCATCAGCGCTTCAAACGAGAGAGGGTACTTCACAGTTCTCGCCCTCGCTCTTAGGGAGCCAGGATTACCGATGATGCTCCTAGCCACGCCCCCCCTTTACAAACATTTGACATTCCTCAGCCTGTGCCTGGCTTCTTGGTAGTCTTTCATCTAACTTTGAGACACTCAAACCTAGATAGGTAAGGACTACTAAAGCCTTAGGCACCTGTGAAAGCAAATCTTACCCACTTTCTGTTCTGACGCATTCATTCATTTTCCCGAAACAGTAAATCCAAGTGTTGTATGTGAATGCTCTACTTATCTTTGAATTACTTACAACTTGTCTACAAGTGATTACAAAGTGCTTTTAATTACAAGTATTACCTTGAGTAAGTGTTGGTTGATGAATGCTTTTGCTAACCTGAATAAACTCTTTGCCTTACCTGAAGTTCATCTTAAGGTCCACTGTTGAATTGAGTTACAACTGCAAAGGTACTGTATATGTGCTTTGAGAATCCAAAGGGTGACTTACCTGCTAGTCTCCGGGGATCTCTCGGTTAGGCAGAATCCTGTGCAGTTCCCTTAGGGAGCACTACAGAAGATTAAGACGACAGGTATGAACAATAAATCCCCTTTGGTATCAGTCTGTACCACAAAGATTTAGTTGGTAGCTGCGGCTAAGCAGTCAGACTTATCTCAAGAGGGAGATGAGCAGTATTCAGGGTTTACACAATAGGACTACAATACTATGGCACAAGGAAACACTGACCAAAGCTATGTATTAAAAAGAATATATATACACTTCTAGTTCAACACATCAATCACAGTTATTAAAGCAAGTTAAAATCAGTCAAGAAAAGTATACACAACTCCCTGGTTAAATTCTAGACAAGTTTGAGCAAGAGTGAAAACTGAGCAAAATGGCACAGTGAAAACCAAACACAAATGGCACTCTATCAATTTCTCACAAAGGAGGGAAAGAACAAGTTATACAGGAATATACTCTTAGTCACACTAGCAACACTTCCCAATAAGATTGTGAACAAGTTTAGACAAGGCAGTACTTGTATAATACTGAGGTGAAAACCGAGCAAAATGGCACTTCCCAAGTTTAAAAAGAGGGAAGGAAAAGGTGGTTATAAGAGTTGGGGGCACCGACACAGTTCTAGGTGAGAAGCAATCTAGAGAAGACAGTTATAACAGATTTAGCCAGAGTCAATAGGCCTGTGCCAGAGTCAGTGGTACAGGGCAAAGTGCCTAGGAGCAAAATGTTCTTGTAGCTGCAGTCTAGTCTTTGTTAAATGATTTGAAAAGGCGGTTGCAAGTGAAAGACAAGTTTAGTCGATAGGGGTGGCCACCCAGGAGGTAGGTAAAGGATTTCAAACACCTTTAGCAATACCCCGCGAAACGGGAGGCCTGGCGGAACAATGTACCTGAAAAGTGGAAGCGGCTCCTGCGGTGGCGGTGGTTCCTGGCAGTTCCTGCAGTTCGTGTTGTCCAGCAGAGGAAGAGAGGCTCTCGTTGTGGAGGAAGGTTCGAGTTACTGCACTGCCCAGGGAAGAAGCCAGCCGTGGTGATGCCGAAACGGATTAAAAGGTACGCTCCTTTAAATCGCGGTCATGGTGGTCAGGTGCCTGGCTATTCAGTCTCCAAGTGCAGGTCACTGGCGATTCGACCAAGGCAGGTCCTGGAAGGCGATTGGAAAACTGGTTGGCCCCACCAGCTCAAGGGAAGAAGGCTCTTGCAGATGAAGATCTTCTCTTGTCGTGTGGAGAAAAGTGGGGAGACGCTGCAGCAGGGCTTCACCGGTGGTTCAGTTGTTGCAGATGCCTTTGGCTTCTCTCCTCTTCGCTTCTTAGTTCCAGTGGCGACGTCTTGCTCTTCCAGTCCTCAGGACCCTGCTTTTATGAAGAAAGACCCCCATTCATACAGCCTAGCTGTCACTCACACAGTGGAGTGGTCATCCTGGTGGGAGATCCTCCAGCCTATTAGGACAGAGTGCGACTTGGGTTGCTGAGGCAACACTGTCCAGGGGGCCTACTCACCCTCCCACACAATGGGTCCACCCCAGACTCAGTGGCACTGAAAGGAGGGCTTCTTGGCAGAAGCCCGCCAAACGGACGGACAAAGGATCCCCGACCTGGGTTAGGATCTTAGAGAAAGACATGAGAAAGAATTGATATAAATGTTCTGGCAAATAAAACCTACCGGAGTAAAGTTAATATCAAAATAAACTGGTGGTATGTTAGAGACTGTCAGTAAATGTGGTAGCCTCGAACAATGAGAAAATCCCATAGGGAAATATTCGCGGTCAAATATTTTTGGTGGTAACCACTGCCACCAGCCAGAACATTTTGAGAGAGGGACTGTGCGGTACCCTCTCGAAAATAAACGTAAGCGAAAAACTATTAACCCTTGCCATTACCGCCATAGTAAGATGGTTTGTACTGGTTTATTTCATAATGATTAACTAGTAAAGTCAATGGGGACTTTACATGCCCTGGGAGACAGTAGTCAGTCCCAGGGTATGGAGTCTATGTTTGGGGGTCACTATGACACCCCTGTGTTACTGCACGGAGTGTGCTGTGTAACACATGTGTATAAGATGGTTCCTATGGGGGTGAGATAAATCCCATAGACTTAAGGTTAAGCCTTGCGGTTCTGTTCTGGAGGAGTTGTAGAGGACCGAGAGTAGAAGTAGGACGGCTGAGAAAGAGGCTATTGCAATAGTCCAGCCTAGAGAGAACCAGGGCTCTCGAGGTGGTGAGCCTCTGGGGAAAAGTGAGACAAGGTCAATACCTCAGAGGAAGTGCAGTTGGTAGTGGGACTTTTTGGAGATGTCAGATGTTCGAAGAGAAGGAGAGAGAAGGAGAGAGTGGGGTCGAAGAGGACTCCAAGATTTTTTGCATCATTGGTAGGTGAGGGCGCAGGGCTAAGGGAGGCCTGTCAGTGTGAAAGTGGGAAAGCGGGAGCAGGGATCCCAGTGAAGACGATCTCCGTCTTACTGGCGTTCAGGCAGAGATCGTTGGCAGCATACCCGGACTGAATTGCAGAGACAGTCATGGATGAGCGTGAAGGCGGCTGAGGGTAGCCTGAAAGAGAGCTGCCCGTTATCTGCATAACACAGAGACTGGAGGACGTCACAGTGGCAGAGGAGTGGGCACAGCTGCATCTAAGAAGGTCCAAAACTGATCAGGGAGGGAGGGGAAGAGTAATCACCCTCCACTGCATTAAAGGAAGTCTATGCTGCCCCGTGACGTGTCTAGCAACATACATGAACTAAGACCCCCGGCCAGGTCAGGTGCATCTCTCTTTCTGCACACCGACGGGGCTGCTCTGAGCAGGTACCAGGTTAAAAGCGTAATGGACCTGGCGCTGAGAGGCATAGGAGCAACAGAAGGGGTCTTTGGAACACACTTGTTCAGAATTGGAGCTGCCACCTCAGCAGCAGGGCTGGTCATGATGCCGGAAGCAATTTAAGAGATAGGGGGATGAAAGTCTGTTTTAAAAAGATACATAAGACAGGATAAAATGTGACACTAATTCATTCCTGTTTCCCATCTCTCCACCCCAAACAGCAGCCAAAAGGAACAGAAGGACAGTTTGGGCGGTGGGTCACTCCTTCATGACAAGGGCCCAGGCAAGATGGACCCCGGAAAGGAAATGAATGACCGTAAGTGAGTTTAGGTTCGGGTGGCATGTGTGCCTGGAATGAGATGGGGCCAACTGGAAGTTCATGTGCAAAAGCTGCTAGCAGAACACCCCAAAACCGACTTCCGCCAATACAATACGACAATTACAACTGTATTATCCAAGCTAAATCCAGCACCAAAGAACTTTTTAATATACTCCGAGAGCTGGAATCCCCTGCCTCACCACCAGATACCTGCACTAAAGTTACCACCTGGTGCTCCAATATCCAGACAGCATTACTGAATAAAATAACGCTGCTAGAAAGGAAAATAGAATTAAAAAAAAACGTCATCTATCCTATGACACACCTCAACCGACCTCAGCAGCTCCACACCCGAATACACACAAACTATTTAACTTCTCTCCTCTCTCCACTAAAGAGGTCGAGGACATAATCACTAAACTAAAACCCTCAAAATGTCAAGGAGACATCTTCCCAGCGCCCATCATCAAAGAGGCAGCCACGGAACTGGCGCCATTTATCACCTCCCTAATCAATGCTTCATTTGAAATGAGCTTAGTCCCAAACAACTTAAAAGATGCTTGGGTCCGTCCCTTATTTAAAAAAAAACCAAAAAAACTTTAGACCCAAACATCCCCTCTAATTATTAACCAACCACTACGGTCCCTTTTCTTCTGAAAATTCTGGATCGAGCAGCATACCTGCAGATTCAACATCACTTAGAAACAAACAACCTTCTTGGTCTTAGGCAATAAGGATTCAGACCTAGGCACAGAACGGAAACGGCTCCGATTGACCTTAAGACTCAAATTGAAGACCTAAAAGACTAAGGCAAACTTGCCCTCGTTCTCTTATTAGACTTATCGGCCACATTCAACTTAGTAAACCACAGAGTCCTTTGTAATCATCCAACTTCAGCGGCACATTTCTCGGATAAAGCTAATGCATGGATCCATTCATTCCTCGATAATAGATCTATGAGGGTCTTTGCACCCTCGGCATCTGTGGAGGCAGCTCAAGTCACCGGCGGAGTCCCCCAAGGGCGTGTCTACAACTCTATATAATCTATTCACAAAGCCCCTGTTCAATGACCTTGACTATTTGGGTGTCACCTACACCAACTATGCTGATGACACCCAAATACTCATCCCCATCACGGGTGACTTTGCAACTGACGTCAAAGCGCTCAATGACATATACCTTATCATTCAGGCTTGGATGGCCAAGCATGGACTCTGTCTAAACGAAGATAAGACAGAGATACTCCTCTTAGGATCCCAAACAAGACTCAGACTAGATGGACAGTTCAACCCCTGTAACATCGACGGCAATATCATTAAGGTCTCAAAGGATGTAAAAACATTAGGCATTTATATTGACTCTGCCCTAACTTTAACCAGACAAATCAATGCAACCACCTCTGCTACGGCCTACACCTGCAAATTAATTACTGCATGTAGACCGTTCCTATCCAAGACCAACTGCATCACCACAGCCAGTGCATTAGTTCTATCAAAACTCGACTATTGCAATGCGCTCTACCTGGGAACTAACCAACAAAGATGCAAGTACTACAAAACAAAGCCATTAGGTCAGCACTAAACATCCCCAGATCACAGCATATTTCCGAATACAGACGCAACTTGAACTGGCTCTCCATCAAGCAAAAGATTGCACTCAAAACAGTGTCACTCACACACAAGTGCCTCGCGAATTGAGCGCCCAGATACATAACCAATACTCACGCAACATCTCAGATCTCCCTACTAGATCTGCAGACACACTGTCTCAAAATCCCCAGGTTCAAACTACAGAAGGCAGGAGGTAGCGGCTTCCCTGTACTAGCAGCTAAATTGTGGAACACTCTCCCGATAGCATTAAGAACAGAACCCTCCTACCACTTATTTAGAAAAAATGTAAAAATGTGGCTTCTCACGCAAGAAACGTAGTAAGCTTGGCCGTGCTAATGCTTACTCGCCTCTACTCCTTCGCTGCACCTTTCGCTGTACCTACTGTATTTCACTATTATGTATGTAACTGTAACTTTGTAACATCACTGAACCTAGTGTATTTTCACTATTCTGTATGTAAATATGTAACATATGTATTTATAAGCAATGCGTCCAGATACCTCAGGGCTTGGTGCGCTTTACAAATAAATAAAATACAAGTCACCTTCTTGAAAACACAATGTATAGAAGAATAGACAGCGCCTGGAGCTCACTCTTCCATCCCAAAAACGTGATTGCTACCAGGAAAATCACCTTATGGCTGAGTAGTTACAATGAACACGAAAGCAGGGGCCAAAATGGAGTTCCCATACAAAAAATCAAAACTAAATACAAACTCCATGCAGAGACAACAAATTTGCTGGGGGAAACAGGCTGCATGCACCCTGTAAAAACTGCCTTACATTGGGGATTGTGAAGAAAGAACTTTGCCAGGGCTCCATTTAAAGATCGAAATGGCAGCAAGGTACCCCTTCATAATGTCAATCTGCAGGCCGGTACGGGCCAAGGAAAGGAAAACATCTAGAACAGAGGAAGTAAGAAGGATGAAATGTTCCAGACCTCTCCCTCTAAGTAAGTAAAACATTGACATCACGTGCAGGAATAAATGAAATTGGTTGCCAGGCTTCGAGAGCAGGGGAGTACATCCAGAAAGTTCCATTCCTTATATCACAGCATCTCAGCGGCCAAGCATGAATATTTAGGCTGCTGAGGCTTTGATGGAGGAACAGCCACCATGAGTGGGAGAGCAGGTCCAACCTCGCTGGAAGGTGCCAGAAGAGAGCAGAGGCTTATGCCCTGAAGCTCTGGATACCACATCCTCTAGGATCAGTCCAGGGCAAGCAGAATCTAAGTGGACCGAAACTGCCACCGTCTACTGAGACCCAGCAGGATAATCACCGGGAAGGCATACAGGACAAAGTTTCATTTGATCACCAATGCATGCCTCCAAGCTCTGTGCGGCGTCAGAAATGAGAGACGGACACAGAGTTTTAGTTTTCTCAAAGTTTGCCATATTTATAAAAAATAAAGAGAGGTGAGAAACGCCCATCTGTCCCTATCCTAAGGAGAATGTTCCTACCTACCAAACTAAAACTAAAGAAAGATGACTGTATCTGACCCTCACACTATATAACCAAAGCGTACTAGGTAAATGTATCAGGTTTTAGTTCAACAAAACTGCAAAAGTTCAAATGTATAACTCTCCCATGGTACTCCCTCTGACCACAGTTTGGCTCCCTTAGCCTGAAAGTTCTGATTCAATAGAGTTCTATTCAGTTCAAGGCAAAACATCTTTTCCATCCAATACGTCCTTCAACCTAGTAAAGTAAGAGTCTCTTTCCCAAAATACACTTGTTCAAAACCAAAGCAACTGTTCCTTCCACAACCCCAATTATTCTTCCGGTGAAATAATTCTGCCAGGAAAGCAGAGCAAATGTCTTATAACAGCTTGTCAGGACAATAAAGTGAATCGTCTCATTCCACAAAACTTTAACCACAAACCACATTTCTTCAAAGCAACTGTCTTTACTGGTGTACTCGCCTGCCAGGAAGAACAACTCTTGCAATTATAATGGTATTTTCTGTTAATGGCAAGATTTTTGGCAAGGTTTTCCACACCAAGATCCCATGTGAGGAGAGTTGCACAATGTCTGCCGGTCTTTATAGTTTCTTGGCAATGTGGGTTACAGATTTCCTCAAGCTCATACCTCATGAAAGGAGAATTGCGCCCATGTTGCCATCTTATTCTACTTGATCGGTTATCAAAATGGTATTTTATTGTTAATTGTTCTGCTCAGAGAGCCCCAGGGTCATCTTTCTCTTTAGGTCAACTCACCAGCTTCCTTCAATGTCTCTGCATCATTCCTTGATGCTGTGGCATAACCTCTGCAGCCCAGCAATACTGTGGACAGCTCCCTTGTGACTGACGCTACTGTACTGGTCTTCTCTGGAGCGCCCAGGCTCTGTCGGGTCGCTGCAAATTCCAGCAGACATAAGTGACTCACGTCAGGTCGGGAGCATGGCTCCCAAGCAGCTGGGCTTCTCTCTCTGCTGCTGTCCACGATTCTGTTTCGTGCTGCGAGTACTCTGCAAAACTACACATTTTCTCTTCCCACATCGGCTTCTGCTGGCACTCTCACTTCTGCCCTCTGTCCCGAATACTTCTGCCTCTGCTATTCCTTCCTTTACCTGTGGATGATTCCCGCATTTAAATGTCCCGCTTAGGTGATTTGGGTTGCAACAACTAGACCGCACAGTCTTCTTACTAGCCCCATTGATAATCATCAACTCTATGTTCCTCTTCCTCATCCCAGTACCATGGGCATTATGGATCTCCAAGCCCATAGTGGTTATAGGTTTTCCATTTAGTTTTGGTTTGTGAACTGAAAGTTATTAGAGCTACGAGATGTTATGTGAATGACATGTGGTTTGACATTGCGGTTAAGATTTCTACCTAAGACAGAATCATAATTAGAAGATGTCACATTTGATTCATGAATTCCCAGGGTACAAAGATTATTCTGTTTAGGTGACTTTTCATAGAATGTCCTCTGGGCTTTCTTATGGGAGGGACTTATACAATGACAGCATGCCATTAGGTATTTGGGGATTATAGAATCCTCATAAGGAGAGGAACACTGGCTCTCGCAAGGGAGTCACCATTTTACCCAAACAGCCATCTCCTACCATGTGGTCCTTCCCCAGGATTAGGCTCAGGTAGCGGCTGCCTTTCCCTGGCCATGTGGGAGGCGATTCTAGGCTGGGGATGCATGTAATGATGCGTGTAATGACCTTGCAGGACTCATCAGAGGAAACTCTGGAGCAGTACAACTCACACTTCGTGTTTACACAGGAAGCAAAGAGTTAAATCAAAGGAATCACTGAAAAGGCAAAGATCTCCAGAACTTGCACCAAATAGTGGGAGGGTGGAGTCTGATTGCTTAGAGCATTGTGAGGTGGTAGGAGTAAGAAACATACACAAAGGTGGCATGAGGATTATCAAAGCCTTTTATTGTCAAAATAAAAGGGTGTCGGGCAGCTGGATTTTTCTCTGCTCTAAGTGGGGTTTCCCTGCCTCAACAAAAACTAATGAAACTGTTGGTGTCAGAAAGCCCAAATTAAAGGTCACTGTTCTATGTCCAAATCCTAACCTCCCCCTCACAGCTAAACATAGGAAAAGGTGAAAAAGGGAAAACGTCCTTTGACTGCCAACATGCAGCCCAATCTTGTAGACAAAACACAAAAGTTCCAAAAATGTGCAGAAAGTAAGTTCCATTAGTCTCAAGGGGTTGACTCAATTTCCCCAGAGTCTTTCCAAGGTTATTCAAGTTAAGTTTCCTAGTGCAGAGCCAGCCTACTAGGAACTGCCAGAATATAAAAGAGCTTGGTTATCTTCTCCCAAGATGTGTATAAGTTCAATAAGGCTTGAGGTTTAATTCCCTTTCCCCAAAGTCTTTCTTGTGTTCCCCAAGGTTTATTCTTTATGAGCAGACTTGCATCCCAAGCCTGTGACAAGATGAACTAGCTTGGCTCTTTCTTCCAAGCTGTACTGCAATTATTCCTCTCACTTCTTTTTTTTAATAATCTTTATTTAAAGAGAGTGTTTGACATTCCAACAAGAGTAATACGGATAACAGCATCAATAGCAGACCGTGTATTTTTTTGGGACTTCGACAAACATACAGCAATGATAGTAGAGTCAATATTACATCAAGTTTGGGGGAACAAAAAAAAAAAAACATAGGGCGTACAGAGCAGAAGTCGGTGGTTGAGTCCTCAATGTCTTTCGCACTCTCCTGGACAGACATTAGGTAACTGCGGTATGGTGGCCATATGTCTTTTGGTTTACAGCTCATTGGATGTAGCGAGGACCAGCGTTGCTGCTTATCTGACACCCATGTGACTGCTCCTAGCCACTGGGAGACCGTTGGACAGGTAGGGCGGCGCCCAACAATAAAATACAGCAAACTGCCAGTAACATGCATAAGCTTGTCAGTTTACGAATACCCCCTCGTATATGTTCAAGTTGATGAAACAAACAGCTAGCTGAGGTAGGGTCTAGTGTAGAGTTCAATATAACTGACATAGTACTGCAAACCCCGGTCCAGTATTCTTCCAGCCTTGGACAACTCCAAAGTATGTGAATATAGTTTGCGTCATTCATTTGAAACCTTGGGCATGAGGTGGGTTGAGTATGTGAAGTGGTGTAGCTGAGCACGGGTGTAATGGAACCGCTGTGATACTTAACATTGTATTAGCCGAAATCTCGAGTGAAAGGATACTTCACGGTTCCGCCGGCACATGGCCTCCCATACTTCATCAGTGATGTGTTCCCCTAATTCCTTTGACCAGGACTCTCTAAGCTTATCTAGGGGTTTATAATCTTGGTTCTGTAGTACATCATACAATCTAGCCACCGTCCCTTCCATGAGGTACCCCTCTTGATGGTATCTAGTAGCGGTTCATCTGGTGGTTGTAAAAGAAATGTATTGCAGGTTTTCTTAGTTGCTAGGCAGAGCCCAGCATATTTCAGCCTCTGTAAAGACTGCCTACGCGAGGATTTAACTAAGTCTCGAAAATGCCATGAAGGAATCCATGTTGTAATCATTGCTGATTACTGCGTACCTATCCATTGCCCACTGACATGCATAAGCCTTGCTTACCGTAGGGAATGATGGGGAAAAGTTCCAAAGTGGCAGGCCTCTATGGTACGGTCTGGGGATATTTAATATCTTCCATATTTTGTCCCATGCTAGGGCCGTCACAATTACTGGATCAATATCTGCTCCTTCCTTATTGTATGGAATAAATACTAGCAAGCGTATGTCACAGGTGCCTGTAGCGTGTCTTACGATTCTTAAGTGAGGGTGCTGTGCGTCCACATCGAACAAGTAGGCAGCATAGTGTGCTTGCGCCGCTACCCAGTACAATGTTTGGAGCGGCTAGGCCACCTCTGTCATAAGGTCTCACCAGCATATCCCATTTGAGCCGTATCGAGCCAGCGTGCCACATGAAGCCATTAATTGCCTTTTCTAGTGCTTCAAAAAATACAGTTCTGGGCCATAGTGGTATGTTGAGGAAGTAATAAAGCAGTTTAGGAAGAACAAGCATTTTAAGAAGCGAGACTCGACCTGCAATAGTGATTGGAAATTTCCCCCAGGTACGCAATTTAGCATGCAGTTGAAGTATGTATTCACCAAATTTTCAGATGTACAGGCGGGTCCTGTGCCATGTAACAATTATTCCCAAGAATGTTATTTCTAACGCAGACCAAATGAACCCCATTAGGTCCGGCGGGGGCACAGGTGCATCAGTGAAGGGGAATAGCTCAGATTTTTGTGCAATTAACTCAGAGTCTGGACATAGTTCCAAAACAAAGGACATCGCACATAATTGGTGTAAGATGCCTTGCAGAGTCACGTATAAATAATGCCTGCATATAATGAAATCATTTCTGGCTCCCCCGTGAGTCTGATGCCCCTTTGCACATGTTTACTATGGATAGCATCTGCCAACGGTTCCATTACTATGGCAAACAGTAGGGGTGACAGCGGGCAGCCCTGCCGGGCTCCGCCACATACATTGATTGGGGCAAATAAGGTACTGTTCACATTTACTCTAGCTGCGGGTTGTGTATACAATAGCTTTATCCATGAAATGAATCGTGGCCCAAAGTTATATTTTGTCAATACCGCCCACATGAATTGCCAAAACACAGAATTAAAAGCTTTTTGGATGTTAAGGGCAGCGGCAACCGCTTGCATCTTTGGATCTACCTGCACTAGAATATTGAAGAGGCGTCTTAGGTTTAGTGCCATGGAGCGGCAGGGACAAATCCTGATCGATCCGGCTGGATGATGGGTTTCACGTAGGGGGCCAGGCGCAAGCCCAACACTTTGGCAAAGATTTTAATATCCAAGTTAATGAGCGAGGGGCTGATAAGAACCAAACTGCTCAGGGGGTTTGCCGGGTTTAAGCAAGACTGCAATCACCGCCTCTCGTAGCATGGGGGAGGGGGGTGGACAGTATTCCTATTGAGCAGGCTTCCGACCACACAGCCATTCATTCTGGGATAAGGCGAGACTTGAAGTGTTTATAAAACTCCATTGCAAGGCCGTCCGGACCGGGAGCCTTGCCGGCTGGGAGTGCTTCGATGGCGCAGGATATCTCCTCAGGGGTAATGAGGCTATCAAGGGCTACCTTGGTGTCCTCTGAGAGCGACGTCAATGGGAGGTCATCTAGATATTAATTTATTTCTTGGGGGGTCACTATCAGAGTTGGCATACAGCTCCGAATAAAAGGTGTGCAACTCCTGGTTCACCCCTGATGTGGTGTGGACCAGCGTCCCTGATGCATCCTGTATAAATGGGATGTGTTGGCTACCCAGAGCCTGCTGGACCATCCTAGCAAGCAGCCTGCCAGGACGTTCACTCTCGCCATATTTCCTTGCCAGGTTAGGGCTATCTAGGAATCTCAATTCCCTGTCGGCATGTACAGAAACTGATCCAGTTCCATTTTTATGTCTCCTAGGATGGGGCTACCAGGGCTGGACTAATACACCTGATTTAGCCGGCGCAGGTGGGCCTCACTCGATTGTATATCCCTTTGTATGCCTTTAAGTATCCCAGTTTCAGTTGCTAGGGGTACCCCTCATGTATATGCCTTAAAGGCTTCCCAGCGGGTTGCCTGTGTGTCCACTATGCCAGCGTTCACATTAAAGTACTCATTAATACACTTTGCCATTTCTGTCTTGAATATGGGATCCAACAGTGATTGTGGCTTAAGCCTCCACCCCCCCCCCCACATTTAGAGCCTCTTCAAGTACCAGCAGCATCGTTACTGATCAGAGAATGTTCTGGGCAGTATATCAGCACCATTTAAGTGATTAACCAGTGAGTCGGATATACACCAAATGTCTATTTGGGAATGGGAATAATGAACTGTTGAATAGTATGAATATTGCTGTGACGCTGGGTTAAGCCCCTCCAAGCATCTACCAGGCCCACCTCCCTAAAGCCATCATATAATATCTGAGATGCATTGGTCGGCTGCCGGGGTTTGGAGCTATATCAAGGCTCAGGTCCATCATGTTATTAAATTTGCCTGCCCAGAGGACAGGCACCAGGGGATATTGGGCCAGCAAATCAAACATCTCTACATAGAAGTCAGGATTGTCAATGTTGGGGCTGTATGTATTAATCAATAAAACCTTGTGGCCTCGTATCTTCCCGTGCATCAGCACAAACTGCCCTGCCAGGTCCAAAAGGGCATTTATATGTGTGTAGTGTATGGATTTGTGAATACGGGTCACTACCCCTCTGCATTGGGTCAAGTATGTGGTTTAGTAACGTTGTGGGCCCAGCTTTTGGCAAAGGCCTCGCAGCACTGTGCCAGTGCATGCGTCTCCTGCAGGAACATGATCTGTACTTTATGCCGTTCTTAATATAACTGTAGGCATTGGATCTTAATAAGGTTTCCCAATCCTTGCACAACTCGTGAAGTGTATCGTTTCAGTTCCCATTGATACATTTCATGCTGTAATGATGCCACTGTTTCACTTATTAAGTACATTTTCACTTATTAAGTACATCTGTATGTTTTTCGTGCAGTTACTAAGCTTGCTATCAATGATTGCGAACATGTAAAACACATTTTGTATAATTTTACCCCAACTCCCCATCCCCCATCCCTCTCCCAAGCAGAGGAATGACTCCCCCATTGTGAAAACCCCAACTACGTATGCAACATGGGGGGTCTGTAAGCTGACTGATTCCAGCCTGGCACAGCTGGCTTCAACGTTTTCCAATTACAAGTATAATATTTCCGGCTGTATAGCATTCTGGGTAGTAAGTAACCATCATTCTGTATAGAGCAGGCGGGTTGCCTTCACCCAGCCCTCAGCCAATTGTTCACATGGATGATGTGATAGAAACATTGGCAGACATTGGCCTTCCCAAATTGGGGACTGTGGAGAGGGAGGCCTTAGAGGTTCCGGTTATTGCAGAAGAATTAGAAGCGATGATCAAGCTCCTACCTACTAGTAAGGCCCCAGGGGTGGATGGACGCACTAGCGAGTTCTACAAGACATATAAAGAGGTGTTGCTCCCCCCGCTATTAGCAATGTTAAATGAAGCGTTAGACAAGGAGATACTGCCGGAATCCCTGAGGGAGGCGATCATTATCCCACTTCTCAAGCCTAACAAACCATGCATGGACTGTGGGCCATATTGACCACTATCCATGCTTAACCAAGATAGTAAGATACTCACGGCAGTGTTGGCGAACAGGCTGAAACCAGTTATCAACAAACTTGTACATCCCGACCAGATCGGATACGTCCCGCGCAGGAACATAACTGATAATCTTAGAAGACTACATCACTTCATAGAACAGACAGAAAAGGACCCACGGGAGGTTGCAATAATTTCGTTAGATGCAGTGAAGGCCTTCGACTCTGTCAAATGGCCGTGGTTGATGGCAGCCCTTAGAGAATATGGGATTGGGCCCACATACTTAAGGTGGACACAACTGTTGTACAGCGCACCACTGCCCCGAGTTCTGACATGGTCGCTCCCGTCCGAACGCTGGCAACTTAGCAGGGGCACCAGACAGGGATGCCCATGGTCCCCGATATTTTTTATTTTAGCATTGGAACCCCATGCGATATACCTGAGGCAACAATACAGCGAGGTGGGTAACAGTACGAAAGGAGGACAACACCTGATATCAATGTAAGCAGACGATATGCTGCTGTATTGAAGATATCCTGAGGAGAACCTGCAGTATATTTTAGAAGTAATGGAGAGATATGCAGGGCTGTCTGGAATAATAGTAAATCACAAGAAGTCATGTATATTCCCCCTGGGTATATATAAAGGGCTACCGCGGGAGGAACTGCCGGTATTACCAATACTATGGGAGACCAGGACCTTTAAATATCTGGGAATTGAGGTTTATCATTCGGCTGAGGCTGAATATAAACCTAACACATGAAGGCAGTGGCTAATATCGAAAACAGCATGGACCAAGCTCCCTCTGTCCATGATGAGGAGAGTGGTGCTGCTAAAGATGGTGGACTGCCTAGGCTGTTGCATTTTTTCGGGAATATATCGTACCTGATACCTAAGCGATTCTTTGTCAAGCTCGAAAGTATATGCAGAGGGTTCATATGGCACAACACTAGAAACAGGATAGCATTATGGAAACTGCAAAACACGTATGACCGAGGGGGCATCAAATTGCCCAACTTCGAGATCTACTACTTGGCCAGCCAACTACAATATGTAACTAGGTGGTTATCGGAAGACTTAACATCGGAGTCAAGATTGTTGAGGGCGGAATGTGCCCCATTCTTCCTTAGAGAGTGGATATGAGTGCCGAAACCACAGTAGGCTGGGAGGACGAGAATGTTAGACTTGGGATGGGAGATCTGGGGAAGGGCTTGTCGAGTCTTGGAGAAACTGAGTCCGTGCTCCCCACAGACGCCACTTGTGGCATTGAAAGGAGTAGACAAACAATTGAGGAAGGTGATTCGGAGGCATTGGGAACTGACTGGTATAGTAACGCTGGGGGATGCATGGCAAGAAGGGAAGGCAGTAGAATTTGATACACTGGTGGTAGACACTGGCCTACACAGGGGACAATATGACAATGCATAACTTACCGTAAAAGCATTTTTGATGGTTGTATCTGCTTAGATTCACATGCTGTGCATAGTCTGACATCCAGTGGTCACTGCGGAGTATTGCATTTTGTTTTTCGTAGTCGAAAAGGGGACGTTAACAAGGCGTGTCTGTAACACTATCCATATAGTGACGTGCAGTGTACCCACAATCCCTCACGCGTCGAGGTCCCTCTGTTTGTATTTTTTCTGCCCTGAGGGAGCCTATTAGACATGAGTGAGTACAGAAGAGAGAGAGAGAGAGAGAGAGAGAGAGAGAGATAAAGGATGTCTATGTTCCTTCCTTCCGAGCGGGGAGGAAGGGTGGGCGCATGTGAATCTAAGCAGATACAACCATCAGAAATGCTTTTACGGTAAGTAATGCATTGTCTTCTGATGTTTGTTAATCTGTTTAGAATCACATGCTGTGCATAGAGTAGCGAGCAGTACCCGGAGTTGGAGGTGGGTTGTGAGAAGCAACAGTAGAAAAAAGATGTCTTAATACTGCTTGTCCCACCTGGGAATCAGATCTAGAGTGGGCATCTAGACAGTAGTGTTTTGTAAAGGTGTGTACAGAACTCCAGGTTGCCGCTTTGCAAATGGACTCAAGAGGGACATTTGCAATGAATGCTATGGAAGCCATAGTGCCACGAGTAGAATGTGCTCTCGGCTTGAAGGGTAGTTCTCTCTTAGCAAAAATGTAACAGAGAATGATGCATTGGAGAATCCATCTAGATATAGTGGATTTTGAAACTGCATCTCCTCTTCCTGCTGCCACCGAGACAAAGAACTGATTAGTCTTTCTCAGAGGTCTAGTTCTTTCCACATAAAACATGACAGCTCTGCGCACATCTAGTGTATGCAGGCTCCTTTCTCCTAAATTTGAAGGGTTTTGAAAGAACGTTGGTAGTTCCACTGACTGGTTGACATGGAATTTAGACATACATTTTGGTGCAAACCTAGGATGTGTGCGTAGGTGAAGGGCGCAAATGGAACCCCAGGGGATGGAACTGATTAGCAGGGCCCCAGCAAGATCCAACGCATGATGAAATACATGCGGTGGGAGTTCACTACGCTACACCCCAAATTGGATGACATGAGTGGCACGATCTGCTCCGTTAAAGCCTGGATGGACAAAACGGACACACGCATTACTGAAGTTGAGAACAGAGTGGGCACGACTGAGGATGAAGTGACTGCTCTTAGAGTAGACATCACTGCGCTCGCAAAACAAGTCCAGATCATCGGCAAGAAGAATGAGGACCTAGAATCTAGGTCTTGCTGCAACAAGCTTAGAATAATTGGCAAACCTGAAGATAACGTGGAGGGACCAATGGAAGACTAAGTGGAACAAATGCTGATGTCAATACTGGACGCCCCAAAGATGTCACCACACTTTGCCATCAAGCGAGCCCACCGCACACTGGCCCCGAAGCCCAAACCTGGGTCCCCTTCACACCCGATAATAGCCTGTGTGCTAAATTATCGTGATAGACACACGCTGCTCCATGCTTCAAGTCCAAAGGCGAGCTAGTACTAGGCTCTAGCAGAATTCACTTGTACCTGGTCTTCTCAGCATCAGTCCAACAGGAACGCAAGTCCTTCATGGTAACCAAGAGGAGGCTCCAGGAGCATAACGTGAAATAGGCCATGCTTTATCCCACCAAGCTACGCATTGAGCACAACAGCAAGGTGTATTTTTTCACTCAGCCCACAGAGCGCATGGTTTCCTCAGGCAAACACTTTCCAGGGTGACAATTATGACAAGCTATAGCCTCTCCAAGTTTTCACCTGCAGACCCTAATAGGACTTATCCTTGTGAACTGTTACAAAGGGGTCTAGTATAGAGAGCGCTTGTAGTTCACTTACTCTCCTAATGGAGGTGATAGCTATTAAGAAAGCAGTTTTAAGAGTGAGATTCTTAAGGGATGCTTTGCGCATGGGTTCAAAGGGTGAGCCCATAAGCCTGGTAAGTACCACATTTAGGTCCCATCCGGGAGCTGGGTTAGCTATAGGAGGGTGTATCCTCTTTACTCCCTCCATGAAGGCTTTAATAACTGGGACTTTCCATCATGACACTGAGTTGGGAAGTGGTGTATGCGGAAAGTGCAGCTAGATGAACTTTAATGGAATTAAAGACCAATCCTGAGTCTAATAAGTGAGTGAGATAAAGAACAATCTGTGTGGGAGAGCAGTCAACAGGGTTGATGCTCTTATTTCTACACCAGATGACGAATCTCTTCCATTTGCTCGAATAGCAGAAATGAGTGTTAGGTTTTCTAGCCTCCCTAAGAATGTCCATGCATCTTTGAGGGAGCTGTAAGTGTCCAAATTCTATGACCTCAGGAGCCAGGCTGCTAAATTCATGGTCTGTGGGCATGGGTGTATCGTCTTGCCCTTGTCCTGTGACAGCATGTTGTACGGGCAGGGTAGTTTCACTCGTGGAGAAGGAGACATCTCCATCAGGTGAGCGAACCATGGCTGTCGGGCCCACATAGGGGCCACTAGTATCATGGTGACTGGTTCCTGGGGCATCTTGTGCACTATTTTGTTGAGAAGGGGAGTCGGGGGGTGGGGGGGGAAAGCGTAAACAAATTTCCCTGACCATGTTATCCAGAGACCGTTCCCCTTCGATCGGTTCTGGGGGTACCTGGAGGCGTAATCTTGGCATTGGGAGTTCTCCAGAGTTGCAAACAGATCCATTTCTGGGAACCCCCATTGTGTGAAGACGTCGAAGACGATGTCTTCTCTTAACCGCCATTCGTACTCTGGGGGCAGAGGGAAGTCTCTGCTGAGTTGGTCTGCTAGCAGATTGAGTTCCCCTGGTACGTGTTGTGACAACAGGAACATGTGTTTGAGAGCCCACTTCCAGATGTTCTGGGACAGCTTGGACAGTCCTAGAGAGTGCGTGCCCCCTTGCTTGTTCAGGTAGTACACGGCTATGGTGCTGTCTGTGAGGACCATCACTGTCTTCCCTTGTAGGTGTGCCTGGAAAGCCTTCAGTGCTTTGAAGACCGCTAGCAGTTCCAGCAAGTTCATGTGTTTGGACGCTACACTCGGAGTCCAAACTCCATGTGCAGTCTGATGGGATAGGTGAGCCCCCCATCCTGTGAGGGATGCGTCTGTGCTTAGAGTGGCTTCCACTGCGGGGGTGGCAAATGGTTTCCCCATTACAAGTTTTTCCTTCGACCTCCACTGTAGCGAGAGAACCAAGGCCTGCGAGACCACCACTAGATCATCCCATTGTCGGCTGGCCTGACACCGCTGGCTGTTGACCCACTCATGCATTGGGCGCATGCGCAGAAGCACGTGAGGTACCAAATATATACATGACGCCAACATTCCTAGCGAACGCATTGCTTTGTGTACCGTCACCTCTCGACCGGCCACATATTGAGGGATCTGAAACAGCATATTTTGGACCCTCTTGTTGGAGGGGAAGACAAGGCAGTCCTTTGTTTGAATTAGAGACCCTAGGAATTGTTTGATCTGGCTGGGGTCTGGACTTCTTGTTGATGGAGAAGCCCAGTTAGAACAAAATGTCTAAAGTCTTTTGGGTATTTGAGAAGCATGTCTCGTAAGAATCCCTGTTATGAGCCAATCGGCGAGGTAAGGGTATACTGGGATGGACAACCTGCGCAGGTGGATCGCTGCCACTGCCAGTACTTTCATGAAAACCGTCGGCGCTGACGCTATGCCGAAGGGTAGCACTCTGAACTGGTAGTGTTTGCCCTCTATCATGAACCTGAGGTATTTTCTGTGCGCTGGCAACATTAAAATATGAACGTACGTATGCATCTTTCATGTCCAGTGTTGTCATGTAATCGCCCTGTGAAAGCAGGGGGGATTACTTCCTGTAAGGTCACCATGCAGAATTTTTGAGGTTTGACAAATTTGTCCGCTGGGCAAAGATCTAGTACAGGGCGCATGGTTAAGTCCTTTTTGGGTACAAGGAAGTACACTGAATACATACCTTCCGTTACCTGTGACAGAGGCTCAACCTCTATTGCTCCTTTTAGTAGCAGCAGTTCCACTTCTTGAAAAAGGATGGCAAGGTGCTCCAGTGATAAGTGTCGTCCCCTTGGGGGTCTGTACTTGGGAGAATGAATGAAATCTATGCAGTAACCACAGGCTACAGTTGACAATACCCAGCGGTCTGATGTTATTCCCTACCATGCTGGTAGGAAAGATGTTAACCGGCCCTCGACAGGCGATGCATGGGAGGGGACCCGAACCTTCGGGTCATTTTGTGTTGGTAGCCGGGGATCCTCTGGGAGTGGGACCCCGACCTCTACCCTTGCCACAGCGTTGTCCTCTTTGAGTGTATCGGCCACTGGTTCCCTGAGTAAAAGACCAGTTGCCTGCGGTGTACTGCTGTTGTTGCTGTTGTTGACCTCGAAAAAAGCGTTTGTTGACAAATCCTCGCTTATTGGGAGACCTTGAGATTTGGTCTAAAGTCTTTAGGGTGTCGAAATCCTTCTTCGCAGTCTCCAGTGCGTCATCCACTGCTTTCCCAAAGAGGTTAGAATCCTCTATTGGTTTATTAATGAGTGACGCCTTGGTTTCTGGCTTAAAACCTGAGTTGCGGAGCCAGACACGACGCTTCAGAAGTATCCCCTGGACTAAAGAACGGCCAGCCGTTTCTGCAGCATCAAGAGTGTTTTTAATGATGCTCTGGTTAACCAGAGTTCCTTCTGTTACCGTGGTTAACAAGCAAGTTCTTAAGGGCTCAGGGACTTCCTCGAGGTCTTGGCATAATTTTCTCCATTGGGCATCAGCATAACTTGCCAGTAAGGTGTTATTATTGGAAATTCTGGTGGAAAAAGCTGCCAAGGCTGTAATTCTTTTACCCAGGGCGTAGAGTTTCTTTCCTTCTTTGTCTGGGGGAGCTTCGCTGGTTGACAGCGGAACCCCTGCTCTTTTCCTTGTGGTAGTTACCACCAAGGAATCTGGAATTGAGTGACCCTTAATGTATAATGGGTCCGAAGGAGAGGGAGTAAACAGTTTTTCAATTCTTGGGTTGACCCCTCTGACCAGCGCAGGTGTAGACAGCGATGGGGTGATTCGTCTCTTAACTGAGGCGAGGAGGGGAACGGTCTGGCTAGTGGGAGGTTTTTCCTTAATGATTCTTTCTACAAAATCAGTATCGGGAGTAATTTCCCCAGTTTCAATTTCAAAGTGCGCTGCTGCTTTCCGTAGTAGCGCGTTGAAAGTGGGTTGGTCATCTATTGGTGACGGATTCCTGACCGGTGTGGTCTGAGGAGAGGGAAGGTTTAGGATCTCAGGGTCTGTAGACGCTGTTGGTGACTGCCAGGGCTGTGAGCCACCTTCATCTGGGTCTTCCTCGAAGCCCCCCCCCACCTATGTCAGGGTTTTCCTCAAAACCTTCTTCGAGGTTCTGTTGGTCTTCACTATCTAAGAACTCCTCGTCCTCTTGGAAGTGAGGGTCTTCTTCAGTGAGGTCATAAGTATTAGTTTCCTCTTGAAGGGGGTTAAATAGTCTAGGATATTTAGCCCTGGGGTCTTCATGAAGTACCTCTCTTGGCCTCTTGGGTGTTTTATGTTCAGGAGTGGACATAAATCGATCCAGTTTGTCCATACATGATTGGAATCTCTCAAATGTCCAATGTGGTAACCCAGAACGTTCTGGAGGTGAAAAAGGAGGCTCTTCTGCCTGTAGCCGTCTAGATCTGTCCCATAACGTCAAGGATAAAGTCCCTTCACCTTCTGAGAAACCTTCTCGTAGGCTAGGGTCTTCTTTCGACGGTGGGAGCGGTCCAAGCCTCCCTTCCGGCATTCTCGGCGTCACCCTGGCTTTGTGAGCGGTCTTCGGCGTATCACTCGCTGTCCGTCTCTGGCCGTCAGTGGAAACTATATGAGCCAAGCTCTCGACGATTAATTTCGAGGGTTCATCTGGCGTCGTGCTGGGCGTTGCCGAGTCTCTTTCGGCGACGGTAGCACTCTTACGAGGCGCGTCACCTGGCGTTTTGGTGGTAGCGCCCTTGTCTGCAGGTAGCCCGGTCGCTAGTCGCGTCTGCGGTGGCAGGGAGGGCTTGCGACCCTTACGGTCGGTGGAGGACGATGTTGGGGCCGGCATCTACGTTGGCACTATGGCTTTCTTCGTCTTCGACGAAGTGCCGTGGGTTGTGTGCTTATGTTTATGCTTTCTGTGTTTGTCAGTGTCGCCGGGGTGTTCATCCCCATAAGTAGGGCGTGAGCCGAACTTGTTGGGGCCAGGGACAGACGCCGAGGAGCGGATACACTCCCTAGAGAGGTCTACAACCTCCGAAACGGAGGTCGGGTTATCACTGTCCTCGTCACACTCGGCGGCGGCGGGTGAGGAATCAGCTCTAGACATAGCGTAGGCTGCCCAGCTCTTGACCCTGCGGTCCTTTAAAGTTTTTGGGCGAAGAAGTTTACAGGGCGCACAGCCTTCCTCGTTGTGGTCGAGGGGTAAGCAACGGTTACACCGCTTGTGCTCGTCTTTCCATGTGAATTTGCCCTTGCAGCGTGGGCAAAATCTAAACAAAGTCCTCTCCATAGCTGAGGATACATTTAAGAGTGATAACGACCCCGAAGGAAAGGGGGGTGAAAGAGAAAGGCATTCTTAGAAGTAGAAAAAATGTCCCACGACCCCCACTCTCCCTACTGTTTTAGGCCGGCGAGGCCAGGCCACGAGTTCGGCAGCGCCGAAGGATCTCCTCCGTCTAAGTCACTGCCGTCGAAGTTCTTACTCAGCGGTGAAACAGCTTCGTAGCTTCGCCGTCGAAGGAGGGATCTAATGTAATGTATAATAAATAACGACCAAAGGGTCGAGTAAATGTTTTGCAATTTCTCTCGAAGGAGCTCAGCGTTAAGGCGACCAATATCTGGGCGGAAAAAAACAATATGAGGGACCTCGACGCGTGAGGGATTGTGGGTGCACTGCATGTCACTATAGGGATAGTGTTACAGACGTGCCTTGTCGACGTCCCCTTTTCGACTACGAAAAACAAAATGCAGTACTCCGCAGTGACCACTGGATGTCGGAATATGCACAGCATGTGATTCTAAGCAGATTAACAAACATCAGAAATTCCATATACTAGGCTGGAACTGAAGCTAAAGGACACGTGGTCAGAAATAGTGCTGGAAGGCCCGCCTGACACGGCCATAGAAACATTCTACGATATATCAGATGGGGGCCACAAAGTTTTCCGAATTTATGAACTACTGATGTCAAGGGTGGGGAAGGAGGTGCTCCAGTTGAGACGGGACTGGGAAGATGAGGCTGGGGAGTTATCATTAAAAAGTGTCCAGGAATGCGAGGTTGCAACAAATTCAATTATATATTACCCATAGGGCGTATATGACCCCCTCAGAGGATTGCTAAATTTAAGAATGCGACAATGCAGACTAGTCTTAAATGTGGAGAGGTGAATGCAGGAATGATACATATGTTCTGGGCGTGCCCGGAAAAACAGAGATTCTGGGGGAGTTGGCCCATCATTTGACAGAGAAGGGGATTAGACTGGACATCGAATCCCTATGGGCATGCATGGTAGGGGTGTTCTCTAGGCCCCGTAAACTGGCGCATACGAGCAAACTCAAAGACTTGGTCTACATACTGGTCAAGCGCAGAATCGCTATGGGAAGGAAAGCTAGTAATAGACCCAAGATGGAAGTTTGGTGGCACGACCTTTTGAAATGGGCGGACGCTGAAACAGTGGTGTGGAGTGAGGCAGCCAATAGAGGGGGAAATGAGGAAGCAGAGACTTTGAGGGCCTGGAGGCACCTAGCACCTAGTAGCTACTCTGTCTGAGTGTGCCCTGACCAATTTAGAAGACAATGATTCTATGGAGGGTGAGAGGAGGAACACCCCCCTGGATGGGGCGAGGGAAGGTGATGAAGGGGAATAAGCTCCAGAGGGGGAGGGTAAAGAGACAGCGGCAGACATAATGATACTGTATGTAACAAGGGAATTTATGATTGATGTTCACTGTCTGGCACTGTGGTTGTTGTTTGTTTAACTTAATAAAATTGTTTATTAAAAAAAAAAAGGGTGGGGGCGCATGGTTGGGTGGTGTCTTGTACAGCCACATTGTTGTGTCTGGCTCTGTGGTACCCAGTTGCAATAAAATGGGAGGGGGGGGGGCCTCCACGTAGCACTGTTGAATTGCGTTGCAAAGTAGTGCAGTCACCTCTTTCTCAGCTCATCAGTGTAGTGCAGGCTGTACATAGGGGTAGTGCGCCGTCACTCCTTGGATGTATGACCCCCCTGCTCTTGATAGCCGATGGGGGAACCCTTCTAACTTGTACAAGGTGTTAGGAGTCCAATTGTTGCTACTGTGGCCAGCCTGAATCTAAACAGTGACTGCCAGCACTACAGTTCCGTTCAGCAATGTATTCCTGAGCCGAGGACACAGGTGCAAGGATCATGAGGGATAGTTGTTTTACAGTAGAGAAGCACTTCCCAGGGGCGTGCCTATGCTGTATTCCATTGTTGCTGTGGGGGGCGCAGTTTAGCCCTTGCATGCGACCAGAGCGCTGGTTCCCTAGGTTTTCAGTCCTGGAGGGGGTACCCCCCCCTTGACAGCACTGTGTGTCTGTCATATTGCGACTTACCAGAACTGCGCCTCTGTGATGATCGGCAAGGCAAACACAGGGGACTGTAATATAGTGTGTATGCCCCAGATTCTGGGGTCCCTCTAGTTATTGGCTGCTTTCAATAGGGTCTCCCAGGCTGCACATCCTGGGTCTGAGTACAATCCAGCAAGCTGCCACTTCCATGAAGCGGCGCCAGAGCTGATCAGCGTCAGCATCTGGGACCCCAGAGGCAGCCTCCAGGTCTGTATCCTGATATATACCTAAACCGACCAGTGCCAACGGATGTTAACTGGCCCAGTATTTATGAGTAGGGGGGTGGAGGGGCAGGCCACAGGCAGAACATCAAGTTGAGGCCGGCAACAGAGCTCCCCGCACTATGCGGCCTCAGGGACGGCAGGCAACCGTCACCCCCATTTCACCTGAACACTCATCGTACAGTCCCCAGCCCACCTCGACAATTCAGGGACATTAAACATCGGGATTCCACTGCAGGATGCACTTCACCCGGAGATGTTGAGGCGGGGGGGGGTCAATAGGTCTCACGATGGCCGTGTCGGTGGTGCAGTGGTGGCTCTGCCCACTATCTGGGGACCAGGTCCAGCCACCGACAGAGCAGGTGGGGGGAGAGGGGGGCTGACCATCCTGATATCAAATGAGGAAAATCACCACTGTGGGGGGCAGGGTGGCAGTATCTAAGCGTGTGCAGACAGCCACAACATTGCACTGTCTAGGGACGATGGCCGCTGCGTCCTTGCCCAGTCTCCCCGGCGTCACAGTCCAGCAGCCCAGAGCACCACAGGGGGAGCTCCAATCAGGATATTTGTTGCGCCGCTCCACAGTGCTGGGCACCTGCGGCACACAGTGTGGACACCCCGATGGTGGTGGGGTGGTTGTGTCGTTTCTCCGGCCGAAGCAGGCGGCGAGGTGAATTAGGCGCGGACACCGCTGCACACCAGCCGGTAAATTCTGAAGGTCGCTGTAGCCACAGGGGAGGACTAATCAAGGCGGCACTCCGCTAGTCTATGCCGCAGCTGTTCCGCCAGCAATAGCATCCTTTGTAGGTACATTTACAGCCCGGAAAGTAGGTTCTGAAGCCAAGTTGCTCTGCCGGCTACCGAAGCTTCTCCATCAGGCAGCCATCTCTGTTGCGCACAACAGCGCCGCCCCTTCCTCTCACTTCTTGTGCAAACAGGACCCCCATTCACAATACCCCTCTCTTGGCCCACTCTCTTACCAAATAGGGTACACCAGATTCTCAATGGTTGTGGGTCACAGAGCCTATTCACGCTACCCTTCCTTTTGGCCCAATCCCCTGCCAAATGGGGTACATCACGCTCTGGATTTCCCAATCATATTGCTCTGGTTTCACTTGCACCCACAACCTTGGTTTACTCTCCTGACAAGATTTTTGCGTGCAAGTCACATATGCACACTTTGTATTCCTCTTTGATAGCACTCAGGGGGCCTTTGCCCAATAAGGGTTCCAGACCCCTTTCTCTAATCTGCTCACAATGTCTTCATCCCCCAATCTCTCTCTGTTCCACAGCCCTGGTTTACTCTCCTGCCAAAGTCTGAACGTTATGTGTTGCTGCAAAGTTTGTGTTCCCCCTCACTGTTAGTCGGGGTATGCTGTTCTGATTTGGGTCCCAGGCCCCTTTCTCTAGTTTATTCCCAATTCTCTCTTGCTTCTGCTTCACTTCTGCCCTCAGCCTCTGTGTACTCTCTTGCCAAGGTCTGAGTGTATCCCTTATGTCTGCCAGTCAGGATATGGCCAGATGTGGGACCCAGGCCCCCTTTTCCTGGTGAGTATTTCCTCTTTACTTTGTTTCCTACTCCACACGCTCACTGGGCCTCCCCAACCACCAGACTAGACACCCTGACACCTGTAGGGCATTGGCTGTCTGTCTTCAATGGTTCGCAGAACTCCCAAGGGCTTTGCTGGTCTTTCGGTAGCAGCAGGACCTCTCCCAGTCAGCTCACAAGCGCCACCCCCCTGTAGTCTGCCGGTACTTTGTGGACAGCACTGCAGGTCCGGTTCTCAGCAGTTAGGTTTTCTCCTATCCGGTTTGCTCCCTGCTTCCTGTGCCTTCTGTGGATCTGCTTCACTCCGGTACGCCATCGACTCCTCTTTCATGTGGCTCTGCGCAGCCCCTGCCATGCTCTCGGTCTGCATTGAGTGGAGAAGGCAGACGTGATCGGTCTGTTCCCTCGCGTCTTTAAATGACAGCTGGCCAATCACGTTACTGCAAAGACTAGAGCGTATACTGGCATTCAGGTTGGTGATCCTCATTACTCGTTGCCTCTTCCTTTTCCCAGTGGTTTCTATCCGAGATGTCTTGCCAAAGGACATGGGGACATGGGGACATAAGGTATTCGGAAATCGAAGGGGCTTCAAGGGAAGGTGGGTGGGTTAAGGGGATACTGCGTTCTCCCAGGTTTACCATTGCTCTCAATGGGGTCCCTCCTCCCCATGAGATCCTCCCAGTGAGCACCAACCGCCAGGGGGAATCTCTGGTAGTAGCCTTACCTCCCTGGCCTCAGTGGAAGCGACTCCCCCACCTGAAACAGTAACAAGATCCCAGGATTCATCACAGCATCTACTATGATGTTCTCTGTCCCGATGAGATGGGCCACCCTCAAAGACGCACTGTTCTTCAGAACCACAGTCTCATTGCTTTGCTGCAGAAAGGCAATTACCCCATATATCCCAGTTCCTTGAGGTACTATTTGGCCACTGTTTTGTCTATCAAGACCAGCACAGTCTTTCTTTGCACAGAGGAGAGGAACGCAATCAGGTTAAGCCTCA
Organism: Ambystoma mexicanum; assembly: GCF_040938575.1. NCBI lineage: Eukaryota > Metazoa > Chordata > Amphibia > Caudata > Ambystomatidae > Ambystoma > Ambystoma mexicanum. The sequence goes on along the minus strand of NC_090927.1, from coordinate 578,148,283 downwards.
TACCCGCAGATCCATAAAACCTACGCGTTTCCATTGCAGACCAGAGTCCGCTTACTGTAAGATCTAGCGGTTGAGCAAAATCCCCAGCATCCATGACTAGGGGGGATGAATCCTATGGATCCCTCACTAAAACCGGTCTTCTCCCAGATGGGCGGGCAAAGGCAGGCGCTTCATTATCCTGACCTTGGGGGTGGTGTACTTCAGGAGGATCACCTGGGAGAAGACAAGGCCCAGGATGGAAAGGAGATTCCATGGGATGAGACAGTATTTATCCTTAAAAGGAAAGCACGTTTTACAGATGCCAAAACATGTAATGGCCTATTGTCGTTATGATGTATCTGAACCGCATATTCAACCTATGGATGTGGGCAAAGCTGGTATAACATTTTTAAAAACCCCAAGGAAGGAAAGATCATTGAAGACCTCTAAGGATAGACATCCCCCTTTCTCCCAAAGGTAGAGTGAAAGGGAATCTATAAATATAGGCTTAAACAAACTGCCTTCCTCTTTACAAGTTAATTTTAGTGATGTGTCCATAAATACCTTTACAGGAAATTAATCTAATTTCAAAACTAAGAAGTTGACTAAAAGAGTCAATTTTGTTGTAAGTGAATACAAGCCCCATAATTCCCGAAGTACTGGGACAAGGAAGAAGGCTGAAGAGCAATGTTGCAGTAGTAGTCAGTCTATTAAGCCTAACCATCCACACCTGAGGGAGGCAGAGAGGTTTAAAAGGACCCCTCAGGTGCAGGCCACTAGATGGAGCTATGGCTGGAGTGCGTGCAACAGCAGTAGTAGCAGAAGAAAGAAAGCACAGTGTTGGCAATCCAAGCAGAAGTGGGAGAACCGAAGGGACACCAGGACCTTAATCTAGCAGATTTCAACTGCATGTCATGAGAGGGTCTTGTTTTCTTAAACTCTGCGGTGCAGAGGTGGCACAGTGGAAGGAAGACTGCTTAATCCCATGTGAACCTAATTGCAGAGATTGCGCAGCAAGAAGCGTGCTGGAGACCGCGGCTGTAAAGTGTTGTGAAGCCAAGAGTCTCAGGATCGAGAGGAGCGAGTTAATTACATGGCCATAAAAAAAGATACCTTCAGCGAGGAAGGGTATGGGTCCAAAAAGAAGCCAGAAGTCGTACAAGCCCTGCAGCACACAAAGGGAGGAATACAGAAGCTGGTGAGTGTTACAGAGCAAACATTGACAGGCAACTGTATCTTAATAGACTCACTCGCGTACGAGTAAAAGCGATGCGAAGCAGATGCCAATTGTCAGACAATAGGAAGAAGGAAAAGTAGCACTCATATGCAAGAGAACATTATTCCTTTTCCTCGCGTAAGAGAAAAACGCAGTGAAACCTTTCAATTAAATATTAAACTTGTTGAAAAAGAATTGGCCACCAGGGGGCGCACGGATGATCTCCTATCTCGTGTGAGGTCCGCCTCCGTAGGTCTGCGAGGTGACCTAAGCCCCCACCCTGCGACCCCCACCCCCATGGAGGAAAACCCGAGGAACGGGCATCGGAACACCCGCCCACCGCCCAGACGAAAACCCGACTAAAATCGGATTCAGGAAGCCCGGGAAAGTGCCGTGTGGAGTTTCACGCCGAGGGCGGCACGAAAACAAAAGTGAACCAGCCCAGCACAACCGCGCTGTAGAGCGGGCCCCACCTGGAGAGGAACGCTCAGCCTGAGAGGCGCTGCCCAGCGTGTCCTCCCTGGCCCCCCCAGGCCGCACTACTGAAGTGCCTCTGACTGCAGCCCGGTGCGGGCCCTAAAGCGACACACTCCAGCCCGCGGACTGCCGGAACACACGGAGGACCCTGCCGGGAGGTAAGCTGTCCCTCCAATTGAACGCAGCTCGCGCTCTTTGGTGCGGCCACGGTGCCCCGGAGCGCCATGGCCTGTGGATGGGGCCCCGACATGCAGGGAAGCTCTTGGGTCACATACACCAGTGAGCCTCCATCGCAGACATCCTGCACTATGCGGCCCGCGAGCACGCGCTTTGACATGCAGTCCGAACTCACTGCAGGGCCCTCGCGCAGTGAACAGCTCCCTCATTAGACGTACCGAGCACCGCAGCACACAGATGCGTGGCCCGACCCGTGGAGCGGCAATGTGGGCTCGCTGTGGGGCCCCCCGCCCGGTGGAGAAACACGGTCCCCAGTGTCTTAGGCTCCACAGCCCAGGCCACCATAAAAGACTTATAAACCTGAGGTCCACCACCCCCTCCGGATACCTCATCAGGGGCAACAGGTAACGGGGACTGTGAACGGGAAAACCGGACTATCGGAGTAATAATAAGATAATGGTTCGAATGACTGATCCGTGAAGACTTCTGCCCCCCGGATCTCCAATAACAAACGGTTCATCGCAAACCTCCCATAACCTTTTCTCACACCCAAACTGCAATGATGCACCTTACGCACTGGCCACAGAGAGGTCATTACGCTGCTATCTGGGGGATGGAGACACGTGGAGCACAGTGAACACTGACGCCATAAAATCTTCCACCAGCCCCCACCTGTTTTGGACACACAACCCCCTCGGCCTCTGCACACTACATACCCCCCCCAGTGCACGGGGCAAGGGTCATTGGGACTGAGGGTAGGGCCCCCGAAACAGGGGCGTGTGCCTCCTCAAGTACCCGGAATTGAATGGAACTGAAACCGGGGAGACACCCCGTGACTTCTGCTCTACATAGGGGTCCCTGCAACTCACGAGGTCTACCCACAGGAGCGAGTGGACAACAAGTCCGTCTTTCAGGAGGTGAGCAGTGCAACAGTGTGCATACAAACCACTAAGTACTCTGGAAGCACGCAGCATGACCTGGGTGTGAGGATCTTGCACCCTACCCACGCCATACTCGAACCCGAGTGAACGAGGCACAGTTCCCAAATATATGCAAGCCAAAATAAAGCTAGCCACGTACGCTTACGCTCCCTCAAACCGCACACTCGCCTCACCCAAGATGGCAACCGACTCGGTTGTACACGGAGAGACAGCGGCCACAAAAGGTGACATAGCAGCCCTTCTCACGGACATAAAGAATATGGGTGCCAATATAGGTGGCAAGATTGACAAAATCACCCAACGCATAGACAAGATTGAAGACAGACTGGAGGGAGTGGAAAATAACCAGGGTTCCATAGATACTCTGGAAACACAATTCGAACACAGAATCACGGATCTTGAACAGCGAGAGGAGGAGTACAGACTGAAAATGGATGATTTGGAAAACAGAGAGAGGTGAAACAATCTACGGTTTTTCGGGATCCCGGAACAAGACGGGGAGACGGAGGAAGATCTAAAAGCAACACTTCACAATATCATCAAAATCTTGGCAGCTGATGATGAGATTGACGAACCGAGAACTGAACGGATCCACAGAGCAGGTGGTCCACCAGGGGGCCCGAGATCGGTCCTCGCCCGCTTCCACAGATACCAGGATAAGGCGAAGATTCTCGAGAAGGCGTGACGTGGGGGTGTGATCACCCTTAACGGAGCCCAAGTAACCATATATCAAGACCTATCTGCTATGACATTGGCGCTGCGAAGGATGTGTGGCCCTCTGACGAAATGGCTGAAAGAGCGGGACACCCGATATAGGTGGGGATACCCCTTCTCGCTCTCTTTCGAACACGAGGGCACGAGAATAAGATTACAATCAGAGGGAGCTAAAGGCATGCATATCCGACCTTGTTGATGCCCGTGTACGAAGGGAAGATGGAGACGCCCGAGGGCCGAAGGGCGAGAGTGGAAACCTCGAGGACCTAAGAGGCAGAAGGTTAAAGGATCGAGAACATTTCGGCAAGGTAACAATTCCCCAGAGGGGGACAAGTGAACGAGACCAGCAGCAACTACTTTGACATTATGGGTGCATTTTAGACAGAGGCTGCTTCGGGTCCAACGCAAAAGGTGATATTCGATGGCTGTATGTTGTAGTTGAAGGGGGGTGCTGGGGTCGGGGCTCAGACTAATGTGGTGTTTATTGTTAACAAAAGGACCGTGTGACGATGGTCCCTACTGGTGGTTCGTTGCTAGTTCAGTGAAGTTAACTGGACCTGCTCGGACACAGTCATATGGAGGGAGGTAAAAGGGGGAGAACACAAGATGTGGGGGAGGGTATACAGGACATCGGAGAAGGAAAGACCGAAACAGTTTTTGCAATTACTGCCAAGGAGAGGTAAACATTGAAGCTGGTTTGGAGCATAAACCACAGGGAATGGCTGGTTATTATTATGAATAATCAAATGTCACAAATAGATGGCTACCCCTGAAGTCAGCATATGGGACCCCTTGAGAGTGGGGATGCTTAATGTTAAGGGGATTAACTCACCCACCAAGAGGTCGCTAGTATTACGAGAATTCCGGAGAGCCAAAATGGACATCCTATTCCTGCAGGAAACCAAGTATATGAAGGCGGAGGAGAGGCCTATCCTAGGGAAACGTCTCGGCTTGGAGTTTTGAGGCTCTGGACCATTGCCCAAAGGAGGTGTGGGAATCTTTATAAGAAAGGGAATTGAATTTCAAGTCACAAAATCCTGGTCAGATGCGGAAGGGCGAGCCTTATTGGTGGTGGGAACCATTGGGGGCATGGAGATAACGGTAGCCACGATTTACTCCCCCAATGTAGGGCAACTCAGATTCCTCTCCAGAACCATCCCCAAAATAATGTTTGAGGCTACGGGACATATTGTACTGGGTGGGGACTTTAATCTAAGGGCTGACCCCAGCTTGGATCGTAAGGTGGGTAATCCGTCAACAACGAAATGAGAGGGGCCCATAATGAGTATGTAAGCATGATGCAGGTATACACGCTGGTTGATGCATGGAGGGAAATGCACCCTGACGCACGAGGATACACAGGTTACTCTCCCCCACACAACACTTTTACTTGAATAGATTATATCTACCTCTCACGGGAGCTGTACGACATCACATCACACTCTGAGATCACCCCAATAACATGGTCCGATCATGACATGGTCACAGTTGCTATACAGTGGGAACACTTACCGATCAGGGGTGGTAAATGGAGGTGCAATGAGACCCTGTGGAGGGACCCTGTCTTTAGAGAAGAGTTTGAGACTGAGATTAGAGAATATTTCAAAGCTAACGACACGGGGGAGATCTCCAAACGGGGAGTGTGAGAAGCGGCCAAAGCAACCTGGAGGGGGATCCTTATACGGGAGGGGGCGCGGACGATAAGGGAGAGGACCCTCATTGAAAATAAGCTTTGGAACGAAATATGTCGATTGGACAGGGAAGCCAGGGAAGGGGACACCACAGACCTCGATAAGATCCAAGAGGCTAGAAAGAAACGGGGAGGAACTTCGTCGCCTGGAACAGAGTCAGATAACACGCAAATTGCATTTATTAAAACAAAAGTTCTACGAAAAGGGGGATAAAGCTGACGCACTGCTGGCTGCTAGACTCAGGATGCAACGGGCAGAACGAAGGGTAAAGGAAATAACACAACACTCCTGTCCAAGGGCAAGACAAACCATCCATCCCTGAACTTTTCGCAAACTTTTATAAATCCCTATACTCTTCTGAAACTAACCCAAACTCGCGAGAGATAGACAACTATCTTGCTGACATCGATCTTCCCAAACTAGCTGAGGAAGACTCGGCCCACCTCGAGTCCCCCATTACGGAAGAGGAAGTACACAAAGCGATCAAAAGGCTAACATTGGGCAAATCCCCGGGGGAGGATGGATATACAGCCGGTTTCTATAAGACCTTCAGCGCCCTCCTAGCCCCATTTCTGACCGAATTATTCAATGAGGTCCTAGATTCAGGAACCGCTCCCGACTCCTTCGTCCAAGCACTTATATCAGTCATCCCCAAGGAGGGTAGGGATCCCAAATGTTGCGGGTCATATCGCCCTATATCCCTGCTGAATCACGATGCCAAAATCTACACAAGGGTACTGGCTGCCAGGCTGGAGACTCACATGCCCCATCTTATCCACCCCGACCAGGTCGGATTCATGATTGGTCGGCAAGGGGCAGACAACATGCGGAAAACTCTTCATTTGGTCGCAGCCTCCCAAACTATGAACAATGAACCCGCCTTGCTTTCCATTGACACTGAGAAGGCATTCGATAGGGTTGAATGGGAATTCCTTGCTGCAGTCCTCTGTGCCGTGGGTATAGGACCAAGATTTAGAAAAGGGATAAAAGCGGTGTACACAGCACCTAAAGGCGCAGTGTCGGTCAATGGGGAGTACTCGAGATGGTTCGAGTTAAAACGCAGTACCCGACAGCAATGTCCCCTCTCGGCCACACTCTTTGCCCTTTCTGTGGAGCCCCTGGCCCAGAAAATTAGGAATGACACCCAAATTGAGGGAATGAGATTGGGACAGGTGGAATATAAGGTGGCGCTGTACGCTGATGACTTACTCCTCCATGTGATAAACCCCAACACATCCCTCCCCAGGGCACTAAGCCTAATAGACGCATACGGCCAAATATCGGGTTTTAAAATCAACAGGTCCAAGTCGATACTCTTCCCCCTACTGGGGTCAATGGAACTGAACAATGAAAGATATTCTTCCCTGGGCTTTACCATAGAGCATGAGAAATTGAAATATTTAGGGATACATGTCACGAGATCTCTCTGAGATCTATATGAGGCCAATTTCCCGGCACTTCTCCAAAAATTTCATGCCGATCTTGCCAGGTGGGATAAATTAACCATATCCTGGCTGGTACGCCTAAATGCAATTAAAATGACATGTCTCCCGAGATGTTTATACCCCAAATGCTCCCCATCCAAATGCCGCGCCAATTCTTTACTGAAGTCAAGAAAGCGATCATAAAGTTCCTGTGGCAGGGGAAAAAACGAGAATTGCGTATACTAACTTGACACTGCCTAAAGACAAAGGTGGGGTGGGCCTCCTGGATATTCAGAAATATTATGAAGCGACCCAGTTACGAGTCCTTATTCCCCATCTCCCTGATCAGAAAACACACCAATAGATTGCCATGGACAATCACTATCTGTCCCCGGCAACAGTCTCTGAGTGGCTATGGTCCCCCAGAAGGAGAGTACTAAAGAAATCTAAAGCACACCCGATGTTTGAAACCATATGGGAAATATGGCGAGAGGGCAGGGACATGAAAAATATCACTACGTGGCCATCGCCACTAAGTCACCTGTGGTCCCCTGGCATCAATGACCAGATTCCTAACGTAGAGAGATTTCAATCCTGGTATGAGGCGGGCCTGGAGAGGGTGGGGCAACTTCTAAGAAAGGACTAATTTATCACACTCCCCGAACTGGAGGAGGCGCTTGGAATTGGCACACTATCTGTATTCCACTTCCTACAAATTAAGGGTGTCCTGACAAAGCCCGAATGGAAGGATAAGTTCAAAAGGGACCTCACCCCATTCAAGACGATATTGGATTCTAGAACTGAAACGAAGGGACTGATCTCGACCCTATATAGAACGCTCATAGAGGCAGAGGTAGGATCGACAGAACCTCTAAGACTGAAATGGGAGAGGGACATTGAGGACACTATTGATCCTGAGATGTGGGACAAAATATGTCGGGCTGCACCCAAAGCTTCGATCACATGCCAATTTAAACTGCACGCAATTAAACTACTTAACAGCTGGCAATATGACCCGCATAGGCTTTCTAAAATGTACCAATCGTCCAGCCCACTATGTTGGAGGGGTTGCGGATCTACGGCGGACTACTGGCACATGTGGTAGAACTGCCCCCGAATCCAAGTGTATTGGAACGAAGTCCTGGGATGGATTAGGGACCTAGATGGGATCCAGAGGATAGCGGACCCCCTCCTAGTACTATTTGGCTTTAAAAGAATTGAAGATGAATGGAGGAGGGTCACAGATATAGCTGCACCGCTGTTACTAGCCGCAAGGGCTCTCTTGGCCACGAAATGGAAATGTCCCACAGTCCCAACCGAAGGAAAATGGGTAAATGTAGCCTCTAGCATGTGCACCATGGAAAAGATCACGTCATCCATACATGGGAAATCCGCACAATGTGATATCCTATGGATGGAGTTCCTTAACAAATACATGGCGGAAATGACACATTAATGCCCACAGGTCCACCAGCCCCATAGTCTCACATTGTGAGAAAACACCCGTCAATGGAATGCACGATCCAAGACAACGAAAATCCATGCTAACTCCTCAAACAAGGTGGTCCCCAAAACTTGCCACATCTATTATGCAACTCACCACATGATAGAAAGCACACTCCTCGGCAGCAGTCGATGAAATCCTGTAGGGTGGGAGGAGGGAGGGAAGGGAGGGGAGGGGAAAACAGGGATTATTGTTGACAATTATTGTTCTTTTAAATGGAAGTTACATGCGAACGGAAAGTTCACGAAAGCATCATGCAAATGTAGATTTGGATTGTGATAATCTTTGTTTGATGACAACACCATTCCTTTTTTTTGTTTTTGATGCTTGTTAATTTCTGATGGAAATGCTGTAACCTGTTTGACATAAAATCAAATAAAAACAAACTTAAAAAAAAAAACTTGTTGAAAAAAATGAACGAATGGTCATGTGCGACTAAAAATGATTCTGAGATGAAGGGTGATCTCGGAATCAATTGTAACGCATTTGAAAACAATTTAACACTAAAATTAAGTGACTGAACATTAAAGTTACGAAGTACAGAGAGTAAGCACGCCAAGTAGGATACCAACAAGCCTAGAGTGTACAAGCATTGCCTAAAGCCAAAAGAGACTGACAACAAGGTCTGTGAGTAAACTACTCTGGTTGGCAGGATGCAAAGGGGCAAGGCTGGGGAAAGGAAATCTGGCTGCTTGGGATTGTTCTCTTAAAGCGGATACAATTTACGTTGTCAACAGGAGAAAGAGAAGTATATCTTAAGGGCAATTTGGGGTTGTTGCAGAAAGACAAGAGTGGCAAAGAGGCTGCCCATCTGGAAAATTAATGTTCAGAAGAAGAGGGCTTTGAATGTGTTGAAGGCTCTTGAAGATGTTGAAGTGCAATGAAGTGAATATTGTCTTTTTTTCAAAACCGGACCAAAGTCACAAAGATACAAACTACTGAAGCTGTGGTAATATTTTGGTTGTCAGTAGACTTTCCACTTCAGAAGCACAGTTAAATGTGTTAACACTATGAGGAAGGCGAGTAGACCCGCATGGGGAAGTTTCACAGAAGTACCTGATATGAGAGTGGTTCAGGTGACTGTAGAAGTGCTGTGAAGTCATCCTGACAAAGAGATACACTGTGATTTGTAAGACTATAACAAAAGGCTTAACAAGCTGTGTTTCTGTGAATCATACTTGAAGCTGCGTTTCATTTACTTTACCAAGAGTTGTATCTATTTGAGGTTAACAAGGAACGAGGTTTCTTATTTGAAATTTGTCAATTGTGGCAAAACATTTCGGCCTGAAATACCAAGAAGCAACATTTTTCTGTTGTTTGAACTTTGGTTAACAAACCTTTCTGGTGACACAGTGAGGGAACCAAGCACTGAATGGAGACTGTCTCTTATGCCCCCGGGAAACAGCAGCCTATGAGGCCCAGAAGCTGCAAAAGGTGGAGCCCAGGACCAGCTTCTGGGAAAAGAAGACGAGCACCATCTGAAGATGTTCGTAAACCGATTTTCAGGGGGCTGTCCAAGAGCACTTAGATGCAGCAGAGGATCTATGATGGCCACCCATGGAAGTTCAGGGAGATGACCAAACAGTGCAAAAGGATGCATTTACAGTACACGTGTTCCGACACCAGTTTCAGGGTGCAGGCTTGAATAAGCCAATCATCCAGATAGGTGAAGACATGGATTCACGCTGTCCTGAGATCAGCCAAGGCGACTGTCAATAGTTTGGTGAAGTTCCTGGGTACCAAGGAAAGACCAAATGGCAGTACTCTGAATTGGTGATGGGTATCGCCAACCACAAACAGATAATTCTTGTGCTTGAAATGGATTGGTACATGGAAGTAGGCGTCCTAGAGGTTCAGCAACACCAACCAATCCTAGAGCTCGAGGCCTTGCACAGCCTAGTGGCAAGATAAATCCTTTATGGAGCACACAGTGTCTGAAGGGAATTTCACAGATGAGAAATCTAGGGAAGGAATTGTAATCCATGTTTTCTTCAACCACACTTACCTCATCAACTTTTAATTCAACTCCTGTTTGTCGTATGGCCAATCTACATATATATGCGTATGTGTGTATGTTTAGTGGGGGTATGCAGGAAAGGTTGGGGTGTATGGAGGAGGGACTCCATTAAAAGAAAAAAGAAATCTGTACAACCAACAGGATTAGTTCTAAAGATTAACAAGGTAATTGAGGTTGATGAAACCACATAGAACCGGGAGGAGTGTATCCATTAGAAATTGAATCTCTCCTATACCGCAGGGATCAAACTAACATTATTATTAGGGGCTAAAAAAAAGCTCCTGGGAAGGCATATGGAGCTCCTGCTAGATGTTGATTGCTTATCAGGCATGTCTAGGTTTCAAAATGGAGCTAAATAGCTCACAGCAATTTCAAACCCTACACAGTCTGCCACCCCCTACAGAATACTCTATAGCAGCTAATTGTCCTGTTGTTTAATTATCCTCTTCTGTGGGTGCGCTTTCGACCTGGTGTGGTTATAGGTGATAGACCGTGTGAGTGAAGTTCTGAAACTCTCACTGGAATTCTTTAATGGCACAGCTAGTGCAAACATTCCGTAAGCTTGATATTCATCTTTGGCATGATTGTTTTAGTCATTGCACAATATCAGACAGCTGGAGTGTAAAGGATGGTTAAGTAGTTCATGAGCTGCAATCCGCAAAGAGACCATGGTCCGCAAAAGGTACCCCCACAAAGGCTTCATGGGGAAGAGGATTAGGTCACAAGGTATTCCAAAGACTGGATTTTAATTCCTTCAACGAGTTCCCTAATTAAGTACAGAAATCTAGTGTTGTGCTTTAATACTCAGGGTCACTTGACCTTTTATCTTGAGTAGAGTCAAATTGCCCAACTGAACAATGCAAAGCCACACCTTGCAAGACGCCTGATGCCACAAAACCACAAAGAAGTATCATGCAGTTTTATAGGAGGTTAAAACCAGATTCCACATTGGTGGGGTGCACAAGTCGGTAAAAGACATCAACACAAGGCCACACTTACATGAGACAACGCACCGCACTGATCAATATGGTCTGGCCTAATGAAGAGAAAAAAATTGCTTAGCACTGGCAGAGAGGTTTGAACGTAGCTCGATGGCTGCTCACTTTTGCTGCTCGTGGCGGCGACTCCTCTCTGAAATAGACCCCTTATTTCTATATTTTGTTCAAATTTAGGTCATAACAGTAAAAATGAAATCACTTAAACAGTAGAAGTTACTCACTTGTAGTGACTACTGCACGCTTCTGTTCCATGTCCTACTGTCCATGCCAGGTACTAAAGCCAAAACTCGTGCAGATTCTCAGTAGAAAAAGAAAATAAAGGAACAAGACATGGGGTCTCATTACAAGTATGGTGGTAAGGCAACAACAGTGCCGGTATCGCTACCGGCAATGCTTCTACCGTACCGCCATACTAGGAGTTCTGATCACAGGTGCCCTTGCAGCCACCAGGTCTGACCTAGTGGCCATACTGGCACCCGCGAGCAGAACATGATGGTAGCACCGGTACCGTTATTAACGGAACCAGTGTTACCACCCTCCACATTCCCATTGAGCCCTATGGGGGCTCAAATGGGAATGGGGATGTACCGGGCCCGGCACCCCACGAAAGGGCAATTACCGGATCCGGCTGGGCCGGAATAGCCCGGTAATTGCCCATTTGCGGGTGCCGGACCCGGATGCGAGTTTGGAGGTAGCCTTGCCGGTAAAACCGGCAAGGCTACCTCCAACCTCGTAATGAGGCCCATGCAGTGCTTAAAACTACAGTCTGGGGCATAAGATCAGGAGGTATAAAAACATTATAATAATGTAGGCACTGGTAGGCAAAGCAGCTTCATGCAAAGCTCCAGTCCCAGGCCACGTTCAGAAAAGGACTGACAGTCGGGGAGAAAAGCATGTACAAAAGAGGTCTGCTTATTTTTCTAGAAAGTGAATACTGCTGCACTGCAGGCTCTGGTCCCACCCCCTTTCCAGTAGGATATAATGTAAATATGGAGGAAAGGAGACAGGGTGTAGGATATGGAAAATAGGCAAGCACCAGCTGAGAAATTTTAAACCACCACACAAGACTGACTGATTTGTATTCAAAGTACTTCATTGCTTGGGGAAAATGGAAAATTATATTGTTCATATTATTTTGTTTTGATTGTAGGCCATTTTAGATCCTAAAAGTTCACATAAAAAAAGCATTGCTGGAGAAGATTGAAGCCAGCTCACACTGAAGGGTCGGAAATGTGAGGTGGACCACGATGTAAAGTTATTGCAATAAATGCCATTTTATTATAATATAAAGTAGGATGAACGCCTCACTATCCCCAACATGAAGAGGATTTCCCAGCCTAAAATAAAGGAACCACTAACAAAAGTTATCTGTCCCTCACACTTACATCAAATAAACAAGGAAACATATGGCGGTTTAAAACAATAATGTTTGAATTCATAAAGTAACAAAATTCTCGCTTCAGAACCTGGGCGAACTCCCCTTCCCGAGGTTTTAACGTGATTCTGCTTCACAGTTCAAGAAAATAACACAAGGAAATCCTGGTTCACAACAAAGTTCCAAAATAGTCTGATGTAACGTCAACTTGTCACAAGAAAGTTCCAACAGAGGTCATAAGATTCCTCTTCTTCTTGGAACAGGTTCTTAGTTCCTCAATAGTAGCAATGTTTATATTGGTCAGGATAATTTGCCACGATAATAACTCCAGAAAATATAACTTCTCTACAGCAGCCTGTCTTGGCTCTTCCTCCAGTACTACTAATAATATACAATGTCTTTGTCAGGACCACCTGGTAGCAGTTCCTCAACTTCCACCTGGTCTGATCCCTTGCCAGACCTACAATCCCCACAGGTTTGCCATTTGCGTCTAGACCCTGCCCGAGCAGCGTTTCACAACAAGCACTTTTTGTGGTCAATGCCAACTGACAAGAGGTTACAACAGCTTCCATAACCACGGCCCAATACACATGGACTTTTGGGCAACCCCACCACATGTGCCAGTAATTTGCCCTGTTCCCACAACCATGCCAACACTGAGGGTTCACTCTGGGGAACATTTTAGAAAGAGGCGTTGGGTCGTATTGCCAATGGTGCAGTAGTTTCAGGCCGCAGAGCTTATACTGGCAAAATATTGATATTTTAAAAGCCCTCCTGCACATCAGTTGCCAAAGATGTTCATCCACATCTATACCAAAGTCCATTTCCCACCTCTGGCGTAGTCTCCTTTGTCTCTAGGAAGGCCCTATAAAGGAGTGAGATAAGGCCCTTCATCTCAGTGTGACCTTATTCACTCGGATGAGATCTCTCTGGATTTGTTCCTTCCACTTCTCCGCAGTGAAGATCCCCTTCAACCTAAGTTAAACGATCACCGATAGCTTACCTATACCTAGGCTATCCTTCAATTCCTGTATCCCTATAAACCTCCTTCTTTCCCGCAGTTGACCCACTCTGCCAAATCCTCCCTTGAACCATTCCTGGTATCGCTCCAATTCGGGTATGTCGTCTTGCACTGGGGGGGAGGGCCCAGATATGACTCATCGGAGAAGACCACCCGTCATCCCTCCTTTACTCAGCACCTCCCAATAGACACAAAGAAATGGGTGTTGACGGATTCTCCTAGGGAGCCACCCCTTTGAAAACCAGAGCCATTTCCCCCCCACTGTTGCCGGAAGCATGTGTTGGTTTTTTAAGTATACCCACTGCCTCTCGTGTCCTCCCTCAGGTGTGGAACCATTGCTCCGAGCTGTGCAGCTGTGTAATATAACATCAGGTCTGGAAGCCCCACACCTCCTCGATCTTTTGGCAATATTAACATCTCATATCCCACCCTAGGTTTCTGATTCTGCCACAAGAACCTCAGGATTCATGCCTTGGCCTCTCTCAAGAGTGTCTCTGGGGCACTGACTGGCAGTATTAGGAAAAAATATAATAATCTTGGTAGCAGGTTAATCTTTATACCTTTAAGCCTTCCCATCCACAACAATTCTCCACTGCCCTAGTTCATCATGTCGCTAAATGACTTTTCAAAGAGGGGAGGGTAATTGGCTTGAGATCCTCCCCTGGTCTAACAATGGTAACACCCAAGTATCTGATGCTGTCCAGCTGCATTTAAAACCCCAGGGGCCTGAGCACCTCAACATCCCCACGGCCGTCTCTGGAGAAGGGGGTAGACTACTGACTTTTCTTTTTTACTCTGAAGTTCGAGAACCACCCGTACTCCCCAATTATCGCCAAGGCTGCCAGGATGGCGCTAGAAGGGTTAACTAGATGTAGCAGTACGTCGTCTGCATAGAGCTCCATCATAAATTCCCTCCCGACCACTCCAATACCCTCCACCTGGGTGGCCCTCCTTTGCCGCTCCACGAGCACCTCCATCATAAGCGCGAACAGGCGAGGCGAGAGGGGGCAACCCTGCCTCGTACCTCTCTTCAGATAAAATGGCCGTGACAGCTGCCCGTTAACTGTCACCCGTGCCAAAGAGACTGCATAAAGCGCCTGTATCCCTTGTAGGATCCACTCCCCAAACCCATATTTGCGCAGGACCCCATAGAGAAAGATTCAATCCACACGGTCAAAAGCCTTCTCAGCATCCAATGTGACCAGCACCAGATTCCCTTCCTTCTTCACTGACCCCTCCATTAGGTGCAGTGTTTTGCGCAAGGTATCAGCACCTTGCCTGCCCTGAATAAACCCCACCTGGTCCGAGTGGACCAATTTTGGCATGAGCTCCTCCACCCTCGTGGCCAGGACCCAGTGAAAATCTTGGTGTTGACATTTAATAGAGAGATGGGGCGATATGACTTACAATTCTCGGGGTCCCGTCCTGCCTTAGGTATGACTGTTATTAAAGCTCTCCCGAAGGAAAGAGGCACCCTCCCCGAGGCCAGACTACTACTAAATTGTTTTGCCAGGTGTTGGACCAAAGATCCCATGAAAGCTTTGTAGAACCCTACTGTGCACCCATCGTCTCCAGGTGCCTTCCCCGGATTCAGCCCACTAATTGCCCTCAGCACTTCCTCTTGGGTGAGTGGCCCTATCCAGTTCTGCAATCTCACTTCCTTGGAGGTTCGGCAAGGGCGCACCCCTCAAGTATCTGTCCAGCTCCCCCCCTCAAACCTCCCTTCAATCCCATACAGGTGCTTATAGAACGTGTCAAATTCCTGCACCAATTGTCCCGCTGGGGAGTGCAATGGCCCTCCTGAGTCCCTAACAGCCGATACCCACATTTCGGCTCTCTGACCCCGGAACATAGCTGCCAATAGGGCATCAGCCGTGTCCTCCCTCTCAAAGTATCTTTGTTTAAGAAACTGTAGACTGGAAATCACCTTCCCTACTTCGAATTCCTTCAACTCCTGACGTTATTCCCTCGCTAGCTGTAAGTTATCATCCTCCCTCCCTGCCTCTTTCTCTCCCAGCGTTTCCACCCTGTGGATCTCGCTCCTCAGCTTCTCGCCTAGGTGGGTCCTGACTCTTTTCTTGGCTGTGCCCTCTCTTATAAGGACGCCCCTCCAGGTAGACTTGGCAGAATCCCATGTCAGGCCCGATTCCACGTTGCTCATATCGTTGAAGCAAAAAGAAGAATTAGGCCCACTGTGCAGCTAAGTATTTCCCCCATGACTTCCCGTAAAAACGTTGTTCCATGTTTGGCCAATATACCGTGGCAATGGTCATCTGCACTTCTTCAAGCGTCCCGGGGATCACCACGGCCCTCCCATCAGCCCTCCTCTAAACCAATGGATCAGCAATCCGGATTCTCTGGTTCAAGAGGATGCCTACACCCCCCTTCTCCCAACATGGGCCCCTGGGATACGCCTTTCCTCCCCCTGAATGAGCCTAGTTTTGCACCATCATTATATCCAATCCCCCGTTATAGATTTCACCTCCCCAGCAGCGAGCCCTTGGTGGGCGAGTTCAGGACCTTAACATTCAGAGTTCCCACCCTGAGTGCCTCGGCCTGGCCCCATTTTCAATACGCCCCATCCTGAAAGCTTGAGTTCATGTCCCGACCACTCTACCCCATGTATCGGAGTGACTGCC
Source organism: Ambystoma mexicanum (assembly GCF_040938575.1). Lineage (NCBI taxonomy): Eukaryota > Metazoa > Chordata > Amphibia > Caudata > Ambystomatidae > Ambystoma > Ambystoma mexicanum. The sequence continues at coordinate 578,132,110 of NC_090927.1, read as the reverse complement.
ATCCTCTCGTGAACTATGACACCCCCTGACCATCACCCACCCACCTTACCTCCCAACCCCCCAGCCCTTGTGATATCAGCGGGGATCGCATGTCCCAAAGCGCAAACCCCATCCTTCTGTGTTGAGCTCCCTTTCTACCCCTGCCTACTCCCCATCCCTCGCCCCCTTCCCCATGTACCTGTGAGACACCCACCTTGCGAAGGGCCATCAGGGATGACCTTGCTTTGCCCACCATCTCACTTGTAGTCTCCTATCCACAATCCACTGCAGAGCCTCCCGAGCCGCCTGGCATTCTTTATTTGCACCACGGCTGTTCTCCTGGCTCAATTCCATTTCGACGCCACCAGAATCCCCACCGGGACCTTCGTCCATTGTCTCGTCCTTTAAGACTTCTAACACCTGCTGCACCTCTTCCAGCTTGCAATTCGGTAATCCACCTCTCCTTTTAAATGTTAAAACTAAAGGGAAGGACCATTGATACCTGATCCCCCTTCTCTGTGAGCCATTGAGTTAGGGGGCGACAATCTCTCCGTCTGGACAAGGTAAAACCTGACAAGTCCTGAAACACTGAATGTTTCTCCTTCACACTCAAAGCTACCCAGGCGCTTGGCTTTATCTAGCACTTCCATCTTTTCCCTGTATCTCAGGAAGCATACCACTATTGACTTTTGGCCTCTGCCGCCCCTTCTGCCCCCTCTGTGGGCTCTCTCCAGCTGAACTTCTACCCCCCCCGTCAGCCGAGAAGATGGAATTGATCAGGCCCTGGACCTTTCTTCCTACGTCCATAGCGGTTTCTCCTTTTTGTTCTCTCACCCCAAGGATGCACAGGTTATTGCGACGTTTACCGATTTCATCAAGATTTCGAAGACCGTCAAGTTTCAGAAGCGTGTCTTCTTCTCGCGACTCAATGTCTGTTAGCCGAGCTTTGCATTTCATATCTAGGCGATCGACCTGTAAGTGGTTGTTTTCCATCCCTTCCATCTTGTCCTCAGGTTTGTCAACTCTCCCTTTGAGATCACAAATTGCTGCTTGAATGTCCGTTCGAATGGCCTTGATCTCCTGAAAGATGTCCTTTAGGTCATCCCTAGTCAGGGCTGGCACACTTCCTCCCTCTGCCATGACTTCCCTGACGCTCGTTGGGTCGCTCCACTCCTTCACCAAGCATCTCGTAAAGTGCTGTAGGGATCCTATCACTGACCCAGGGACCCCCCAGTCACGAGATAGGGCACCTGGGTAACTCCAGAATGACGGGATTTCCCAAAGTGGACTCAGGCCGGACTCACACCTGGTCCTGTCCTCGTGTTTTATCCCCCTCCTTACTTGCAATGTGAACAGGGTCCAGGTCCCTCAGGTGACCAGCTCCCCAGCCGCTCCTGCTATGTCCGTCTAGTGTCCAGGTGGAGTCACCAGAGCCCGGGGCCAAGGGAGTAGTTCGGAGAGGGGCACCTCCCGTCAGGTTCCGCTGGGTTGGTAGCCCACCATTTGATGTGTAGCCTGAAGAGAAGACCCTGTTCTGCCGGTCTTTATTTGACTGCCTTATTGACGCGTCACCTCGGGAGGCCCAGGGCTCCCCCTCAACTCGTTCACTGTTCAAATTCCGGGGGACCAATTTCCCCAATGATTACACCAGTTCTGTGTAGCCCCACATTCACCGGTGGGCCGGCCAAGGTAATCCGGGTTCCGCCCCGAAGCCCAGGCACTCTCTGGGGCCTCACCTAGTCTTGACGGCAATCCGTGTACCACCACCCCGGTTGGCTTGGCCTTTTAACAATATGTCCCCTTGGGAGGCCTGGGGCCCCTCCTCTCTTAAATCACTCCTCAGGGTCCGGAGAACTGGTCCGCGCAATAGTCTTGCATGCTCTCCACAGCCCCACCTCCCCTACCCCCGGGAGGACCGGAGGACGAAGCCCAGACCTGGACACAGTGCCTTCAATGTCTCTGGGTCTTTCCTGCTGCCCGCAGCAGTCTGTGCCCAACACCGCTCGGCACCTGGTAGCCTGATCTCCAGGCAATTTCTCAACCCAGGGGGCCCTGGACTCCTCCTCACCTCTTCTGCTGCTCTACCTCCAGGGCATCCGCCTCCTCGCTGGCCCCGTCCAACCCAGGGCCTGAGCACTGCAGGGGTCACTCATGCCCTGTTGCTGGAGGCCTGCTCCTATGCTCAGCTTTGCTTGTGAGGGGGGGGGGGACATGCCACCACCCTCTGTGGATTCGCCGGTGGGGGCCAATGTTCACACCTCCTTCGCTCTGGTGTCGCTTGCCAGCGTGTCCCTCAGCCGGGCTCTTCGCTGCGCTTCCCTCAGCTGCTCTACACCTTTGGCGCTTCGCAGGGTATGAGTCTCCCCTCTGTCTGTGGTCCAGAGGGAGGGGGGGGGGTGGCCCGCGGCTTCTGACTGCTGGGGGGTAGCAGAGCTGTGGTTCACCACTTATCCGTCGACCAGTCAATGGTCCGGCTGGCTCTCACCCCACCATCCGTTTGCCCCGGAACAGGATGGTGTCCTCCGGCACCGCCGTGGAAGGGACAACCCAGCATCTGCTCAGCACAGAGAGGACATCTCAAGCCCGATGCTCACAAGAGCCCGGGGGGTGCAAGGCTTCTCGTTATACTGGGGGGAAGCGGTGCTATCTCAATGGCGACAGTGCTTGGCTGAGCGCTGTCCCTAAGCAGCCATTTTAGTCCATGCCCCATGGTGGTCCCGAACATTCAACGACATTTAAGGGAAGACGAGATTCAAATTGATGTTCTTTAATACCTTTCTGCAAATGATGCTCCTCTCCTTCTGGATATCTTTTCCCAGAGGGCAGCCATTTTGCCACTCTTGTTCCCCACTTCACAAGCAACCAAAGACTGACAGGGATAGGGTATTTTCCTACATCTACCCTGGGTTTGACAAGGTGTGGGCATCCCAACCTGTACCAAATGCTTCATATAATATGGGCACTTAGTTCCAGAGTTTATATACCTTGCATTAGGCCCCCTTCTGTTGTTTGCAATATTGACTAAATTGTGTTTGCCTTATTTTCAGCTTCTCTTGGCTTGGGCAATGCTTATTAACATCAACTCTTAATAAAGTCACCCCACAGTTGGATGGGTTTTCCACAAACTCCCACTTTTAAGATTACAGTAATTTGGCTTTGGTATATTAGGTATTTGCTGCTTTTCCCTAGTTAGACATTCAAAAATAACTTGGGAACCATTTTCACTCTTACACAAGTGCGGTCTCTGCTGTTTCACAACTGTCTGGTATTCAAAATAAATGTGCGGATTACTTTCATTCACAAGCGTGTGCTGCTTTGCACTCAGTCTGCTTCTACTCAAGCGTCTCTCACTCACATGCCTGCTTCCAACCTGTGAGCTGGGACAGAGCGCTCCAGGGCAGGGTCGGATTGGGACAAGAAATAGGCCCGGACACCCAAAAGAAAGTGGCCCACCCCTCACCTCAAAAAAGTGACCCACCACTCACCTCATAACCCTTGACCTCTGTTGACATTACTGGAAGTGATGTCATTTGACCCCACCCCAAAGTGACATCTCACCAAGTGATGAAACATGACCTTTCACCCCTTGACAAAACAGGAAGTGGCATCAAATAGCATTGTTCCTAAGTACACTATGAAAAGAACAAGTTACTTACCAACTGGTAACGTTCTTTCGACTGGATGTTCCTCCAATGTGTTTCACATCTTTGACATGTAATGTCCACAGCTGTGTACTTCGGAAACTTTATCGGCATAGGGCCTCCTGCGTCAATGGTGTCAAGCCAATGTCCCTCAAAGGCCTCCGTCGAGGGCGACGTCACCGGATGTTATAAATAGGACGCATGGCGCCCGTAGCCTCAGTTTATGTTTTTTCCTGCATAACGTGTGACATGCACATATCCAGTGCCCGCTTGACTGCACATAGCCTTGCGGAAACGTAAGCTGCAATAGCATATGAAATTCTCCAGAGGGGCAGGTTGGAAGGGCGATGTGGAATACGTCGGAGGAACATCCAGTCGAAAGAAAGTTACCAGTTGGTAAGTAACTTGTTCTTCGAATGGTTGTGTCCTCCAAAATATTCCACATCTTTGACAGACTCCCAAACCAGTACCAGAAAATGAAGGCGGGAAAATCTTTTAGAATACCCAATCAAATAGCAGAATAATGAACCGCCTTACCAAAAGGCCATATCTTGACCATGGAGCGTATCCAGGTAGTAATGCTTGACAAAGTTGTGGATAGAAGCTCACGTGGCTGCGTCACAAATATTCCTAATAGGAACTCCCTGCTACAGGGCTGTGGAAGTAACCACTCCCCTGGTGGAATGAGCTCTCAACCCTTCTGGAGGGTCCTTGCCCACCAATTGGTAACATTCAGTAATGGTGAGGATAATCCACCTGGACAAGGTCTGTTTGGTAACAGCCTGGCCCAATCAGTGTCCAGTATACCCCACAAAGAGTTGATCGTCCACTCTGACTCTGGACATCCTAGAAATATAAAAGCTCAGAGCTCTCCTAGGGTCCAACCCATGGAGTCGCTTCTCTTCCTTGTCAGGATGAGGAGGAGGATAGAAATACGGAAGAACCACTTTCTGGCTTAAATGAAATTCCGATACTACCTTAGGTATAAAGGAAGGGGGTACCCTTAGTACAATCTTATCCTTGTGGAACACAGTAAAGGGCGCCTTAGATGAAAGTGCCTGCAATTCACTTACTCTGCGGGCGGTTGTAACCGCAAACAAGAACAGTCTCAAAGGACAAGAGTGCAAAGGTTCAAATGGAGCACCCATCAGGAATTTCAAGACCAAATTCAGATCCCAAACCAGCACCTGGAACGGGGACGGCGGGAACACATTAGTGAGCCCTTTGAGAAATTGGGAAATCAGAGGAATCTTAAAATAAGAACATTCTTCAGACGAGCGCTTGAAGATAGACAGCGATGCCAGTTAACCTTTAATGGTACCTACTTGAAGGCCCCTGTGGGCCAAGGAAAGCAAGAAAGTTAGAACCATGGGAATGGAACACTGAAAAGGATCAACATTTTGTCCTCTGCACCAGTAGCAAAATTTACGCCAATGGCAACGGTACAGGGATTTGGTTGCTGGCCGCCTGGCCGAAAGCAACACCTCCATCAAGTCACCCGGCAGGTCCCAACCCTTATAGCTAAACCTTTCAGATACCATGCGTGAAGGTTGAAAGTCTTGACCTCTGGATGGAGAACCCAACCCCCCACCTTGCACGAGGGCAGATCCTCTTGGTAGGGAAGACGGCGTGGAGGGCAGATGGACATTTCTAGAAGGTTCGGGTATCACGCTGTCCTGTCCCAATCCGGAGCAATGAGGATCATGTGGGATCCGAAACCTCCGCAACCTCCTTAACACTTGAGGAATGACGGGGACCGGAGGAAACTCATACAGAATTGGGAATGACCAATCCACTACGAAGGCATCTCCTAAGGCTCCTCTCGGAGGAAATTCCTTTGAGCAGAATCTCTCGCACTTCCGGTTGGCACTGGTTGCGAAGATATCCACTTGTGGGATTCCTCAAAGGGCGAAGAACTCCAGAAGGACTTCCTGAGCCAACTCCCAGTCATGAGAGACTGTGCTCTGCCTGCTCAGAGCGCCCGCCGCTGCATTCTCCTCTCCGACCAGATGAACTGCAGAGTGATATTCCTTGCTGTATTGCCCAGAACCAGAGCTGCATCGCCTCTCTGCACAACGGGAGGGACCCCCCCCCCCCTTTTTTATTGAGGTAATCCATGGTCACTGTATTGTCCATCATGATCAGGACACACTTACCCCGCACAGACTGCAGAAAAGCCTTCAGGGCCAGCTTGATGGCCCTCAGCTCTAACAGGTTGATGTGGAGTTTGGACTCCGACGGAGACCAACGACCACTGCCGGTCAACTCGTCGGCATGAGCTCCCCATCCTGTAAGGGAAGCGTCCTTCACTACCGTCACCTCCGGCCACGGCTGCCAAAATGGCTCCCCCTTCATCAGGTTCCTCTCATTGGCCCACCACACCAGATCCTGTGAGACAGAGTGGAATCTGAACGGGATCCGACATCTTGCCTGAGAATTGGGACCACTGCATCTTGAGAACCCACTGCAGGAACCTCATCCTCAGTCTGGCCTCTGGCACCAGAAAAATGCAGGATGCCATGAGGCCGAGCAACCTTAAGAATTCGAAAGCTGGCAGACGCTGGGCATGTTGAAACTTGTCCACCATCTGCACAATGTGATGAGCCCTCACCTTGGGAGGCAAGCACTTCCCCAAGGACGTGTCCAACACAGCCCTGATGTACTGGAGCTGTTGGGAAGGTGTCAGATGCGACTTCTTGAAATTGAGGGAGAAGCCCAGTTTGTGGAGGGAGCGGCAGGTCAGACAGATGATGCATCGCCTGCTCGGGAGAACACGCACGGATCAGCCAGTCATCCAGGTAGGGCTAGACATGAATCCCCCCCTTGCCTGAGATACGCTGCCACCACCACCATTAGCTTGGTGAAGACCCTAGGGTGGAGGTCAATCCGAATGGCAGGACCCTGAAACTGAAAGTGAAAGTCGCAAACCTCAGGTACTTTCGGTGCTTTGAATGAATTGGCACATGCAAGTAAGCATCCTGGAGGTCCAGAGACACCAACCAATCCTGAAGTTGAAGGGCCTGGAGGACCTGAGAAAGTGACCATCTTGAACTAGTCCTTCCTAAGAAGTTTATTCAACCAACGCAAGTCCAAGATGGGTCTCAATCCCCCGTCTTTCTTTGGAATAAAAAAATATGGGGAATACCATCCCTTGATCCTCTCCGCTACAGGCACCAGTTCTATAGCGCCTTTCTCCAGCAGGGTCAAGATTTCCTGCACCAGGAGCGGATCTGGAAGCTTCAAAGAGAGATTCCCCGGTAGATTGTTGTGAGGCTGCTTTAGGAAGGGAAGGCAGTAACTGTGGGCTATTGTATCCAGAACCCACGCATCCGAAGTAATGGGTCACCATGCTTCGAGATGCTGAGACAGTCTGCTCCCAACCGGCGAACAATGGAACATGGCCTCATGCTTGTTTTGAAGCGGCTGCGGCAGCACCTGAAGGCAAAGAGGCAGCTGCCTGAGCGGCTTTGGCACCCCTATTTCCCCCACCACCACGGGTACTTTTTTGCTAACCCCTTTGACTGGCGGCTCCTCTCGTCCTACCAAAGGAGGAGTAGAAACGAAAAGAACGTCCCCTCCACTGCTGTCCCCTAGGACGAAAAGGTGGAGGTTGACGCACAGGTGCGCTCAAAGATTTTGCCACAGCTTTTGAGGTCTGCAACCTCTCAAGGCTCTCGTCAGCCTTGCTACCAAACAAATGCGCGCCATCAAAGGGCATGTTCAAAAGACGGGCTTGCACATTCAGAGCAAAACCTGACTTCCGCAACCATGCAAATCTGCGTATAATGGTGCTCGCAGTCATGGACCGGCTAACACTGTCGGCCGTGTCCAAACCCGACTGAAGGGATTCACACATGGCATCCTTGTCATCTTGCACGAGAGCAAGGAACCCATCGCTTTCTTCCCCTTCGGGAATATGCTCAGCCACAAGAGAAACAATTCCACAGAGTGTGTGAAAATCTTGCTAAGGCACACGTGGAGTTAGCTGATTTCAGCGTCATACTCCCCGCAGAAACACCTTGCGTGCCCAACTGTCGAAGCGTTTATTGTCCCTATCAGGAGGGATGGTAGGGTACGCCATCTACCTCGAGGTGGCCGTAGCCGCCTGAACCACCAAACTCTTGGGAATGGGGTGAGATGACAGGTAGCTGGGGTCGCTACCGGACGGGCGGTATATTTTAGTTAACGACTTGTAAACTGCTGGAAGACATTTCGGCGTCTGCCAAGCAGCCGCCACTCTTTTTTGCAACGTCAAATGAAAAGGTAACACCGGTAAGAGGACGGACCTTGATCCAAAATATCCGTTAAGCCATCCTGAATAAAAGCTTCAGGAGGACTGGAGCAACCAAGAAACTCAGTGACCCTAGCCATCAGTCTCCTGTAGGACGACTCAGCATGAGCCCCAGGCACAGGCCTGCAAACTCCACCTCAGGAGAAGTGTCCAAGCCACTGGCATCATGAAGAGATTGCCTTAACTCTTCCAATTGACTGTCCCTGGAAACGACAGGAGCCACATCAGGCTCAACAGGGTCAAAATCTAAATCTGACCTCTCCTCATCATCATAGATGTTATCCAGAGGGAGGTAAAAGTCCTGCCTTGGGACAGAAGAGGGTCTGGATTCCTTAACAGGCCTCACAGAATTGGAAGTAGCCTTCCTTGGAGGATCCACAGTACCAGGGACCTCCATCGGCAAATTCCAGCCAAAAGGCCCCACAGGCGTCAAGGGCGCCGATAGCTTTGGCGGCGAGAGCGCTGACAGCTTTGGCGTCAATAACGGAACCAACGGCGCCGAGGGCTGGTGTGAAGGCAAAGCTTTGACGTCTGTAACCGACTGACATGGTGCCGACGGCATCGACCTCAAGCCCATACCATGTTTCTGCAGTCTCGCTGGGGACGAGGACCGAGACCTGGAAGCACGTCTCTTGCGATCATCCTGAGCCTTGTCCGAACAGGACCTCGTAGGTTCCCGATGAGAATTGCGTCGAGGACCTGAGCCCGAATGCGCACGAGCCATGGATCAAGACCGTTCCTTGCCGGTTTCTTCCGAAGGCGAGGACGGAACTGTGCCCTGGGAATGGCGGGAACCACTCTGGGACCGAGATCCCCTGACTCCTTCCGACGTGGAGAGACGCCCCTCGAATCGTCGGTGGACATACCCTTAGAAGTTTTACGTGATTTACTGGGTTTAGAACCCCTACCTTCCTGGAGCTTCCGGTTACGCTCCCACAAGGCTTTAGCAGTCAGCGACTGGCATTTGGAACAGTAGTCAGTGTCATGACTCTCGCCCAGGCACCACAAACAAATGTGATTCGGATCGGTAATCGACATCTTATTGCAGTCCCGTCAACTCTTGAAGCCAGACTGCATAGTCAGAGGTGTCGAAGAAGACATTCACTAGAAATGCACGAGGTGCGCTGAGTCTCCGAAGCAAACACGTGTGCGGAAAAAACGAGGCTACGGGCGCCGTGCATCCTATTTATAACATCCGGTGATGTCGCCCTCGACAGAGGCCTTCAAGGGACATCGGCCCGATGCCATCGACGCAGGACGCCCTCTGCCGAAAAAGTTTTTGAAGTACACAGCTGTGGACATGTCAAAGATGTGGATTATGTTGGAGGACACAATCCATTTAAAATATGATTATGATTTCACTAATGTGATATACATTTCATACAAGAATGGATCACCATATGTATCATTCATATCTGTGTGTATAGATCCATATTGCCAAATTACTGTGAATGCAAGCAGACGTCCATGGCCAAATGATAAAATGTTATTGTATAGCACTTAAGCTTAAGATTTTTTTTTTATAGAACAAATATGCATACAATATCACCCAACCTGTGTTGGTACTCATTTATTGACCTAAGAAGGATGAAAGGCTGAGATGGCCTTGCTGTGATTCAAACCTGCAGATCTCACACACACATCGCAGCAGTGAGCGCTCAACCCACTGAGCTTTCATATCAGCTATAGTAAAATGAGCAATTATTCTGTAGTGGATACGATACCATTAAACTGGTAACTGAGATTTAACAGCAGACCAGTTAAATTCATCTGCAGGTCTGGTGCAAAGTTGGCCACATGTCAAGCCTGCATAGATCTACTTTCAGGCTTCAGAGGTTGGCAAAATAGGGAAAGCAGCGCACTGACAGGACATCCCATACTCTGAGCACTCGTTACCTCATACATGCAAACAAACATCCTGAACATCATGGCAGGGAGATGGGAAAGATACACATTACAACTAAGCATTCATTGTGGCACAATGAAGTCAATGGCCACTTGATGTGCTATGGTTAAATATTTCTACACTGTACAGAAGCTTTTAGGCACAAGGATTATGTCAAGTGGCCGAGGACACCGAGATGGAATGTCTTGTGATGATCTTAACAGTGACAACGGCAGAAAATAACCATGCTACAACTGCAACTTGCGAAAGGCAAAATACATAGTCCGAAATGGATGCTTATTCTACTCTAAAATTGGTAGTTTATCACCAATATCACTAATACATATTTATCAATAATACAACAGCACAGCCACTCCAGCCCCTCAAGTTTGCATGCTGCAGCAGCATGTGAATGATGCATGCATCATCATTTATGATGCACACATCATGCATGCAAATCAATCATCAAAGCAAGGTAAAGTGTGTTACCTTGCTTTGATGAATTATGCCGTTGCAGGTGTTTTTTTTTCTTTCCCCCACTCCCCAGGGATGATTTCGGCCTGGCCACGGGCCGAGAGGCCAATCGGACTCTGCTCCAGGACCACTGACAAACTGTCAAATCACCAGTCTAGACGTGCACCTGTTCCCCTCGAGTCTCACAGGACTTCTGCTGTTTTGGCTCTTCACTGTTAGGGAGAATTCTCCTTCTAGGGCTAATTTCCCTCACCTAGTGAGTCCCCCAGCAGCTTTGCTGGATTTCTGGAGTTTATTCTTTCCACCTGGTAAGAGTGTACATCTTTTTACACTCTTACATGTGTTTTGGCCTATGTGTTTTTACTCATTGTGTGATCTTGGGCACTGGAGCACACCACTCCAGGTGCCCCTGTTCTTGTATGTGTTACACCGCACCCTCAGTGTAGTAACCCAGGGTTGTCTTTTGGACTTCCATCTGACTTCATTTCGCTGGGGCCGACTACTGTCCCCCAGAGAAAGGTAAAGTTGCCATTTACTTTACATAGTCATTTTTACCACAGACCCAGTACACCCCATCTTACATGGAGTACTGGAAAGGGCTAATCGGTACCCCTTTTCTGTCAGTACCTCGCTGAGCATTGTTTTGCTCTTTTAACATTTAGACTTGGCTAGTGGCAGTGGTATCTACCCTAACTTTTCTACCGCGATTATATTAGATAAACGTGGTACTGTTCTTGGCTATTATATTAGCCTCGAACATAAACCCGCTTGACCAAATCATCTTTCGTTTGGCTCCGGTTGGGTTTATTCACCATTTCTTTTTGTTAAAGTCCTTCTTGTGTTTTACTTTGCGCGGCAAACTAGGTTCGCCTTCTTTGTTCACTGACTTTTTGGCAGGCTTCTGATGTAGTCAGTCAAATATTTTGAGTAAACTATTGACGATAAACACAAAAAAGATTCTGGATACTATTTTGATTCAGAAGAAACATTATTGAAAAATCTTAACATTATGACAATGTACTAAAATGTTGACTGAAAATGTTTCAGTAAAGATAGGTGTGCATGGGGCGGGAGTGTCCATGAAGTATGGACACTGTTGGTTTCTAACCAGGAAGGTTGTATGCCATGGTACTTTATTTTAGGTGGTTTTATATGTCCTGCTGGTACTGTCTGAAAATTAATTTTAAAAGGTTCAAAGAGGGAACAAATTGATGATAGTACTGTTAATGGAAGTTTGCATTTAATTCAAAAATTGCATAAATAATTAGATTTTTTATGCTGGTGTACATAATGGTGGGTTATCAGACAGTGTGGAACATCCCGTAGGATCTGAAAGAATCACGTGAATATTAATTTTTAAAAAGCATTTGGTTGAATATTCACTTACAGGAAGGTGCCAGCAAAGCTAGGATAAATGGAAGGTAGAAAGTGTAAGAAGTTTAATGAAGGGTTGTACAGAAAACATTTGTGGCGGGGTCAAGGGGGAGGCGGGCAATGTTTCACGCATGAATTTCCTACACTTGTACCTGTAATATTCCACTTGGTGCCAGGCCCTATAGAAACCATCGAGGGATTGTTCTCCTTGCCGTATGTATGTGGTCTTGCTGATGTACACCCCTAAAACAAGGAAAACAACAGCAATCATTTACAATGACCTCCTAAACACAAGTATAGTGACACATTACATCCGTGCAAACGCATATGTATCAGCGCAAAATTAACATTTTTAAAGTGGTGTCTTTTTTTAGAGAAAACAATCTGAATGAAAAAAGGGAAAGAATAATAAGAACAACAGAGACGCAGAGTTGGTTGGGGTCAGGGGTTGGTTTCCCTCTCATAAAGCAAAAAAAAAAGGCAAAAAAAGTAGAAAAAAACATGCTCAAACAGGACTTGCCTTTCCATCTCTGGAAAGGCACGGAGAAAAATAGGCCCTTCTGAAACTAGCGCCACCAAGTCCTGGCCAGCCAGTGAGGAGTCAACAGGTTCATTGAAGTATTGTAGATATATCGCCCGTTGGCAATCACCTTCTGCATGTGGGAGACTGGAGCGACTGCGTAAATTGTCTAGTTGCACCACTAAATCATACACACATCTCCCAGATACCTAGCCCTCCACTCGAAGCAAAGAACCTGCATTTCGTATTTTTCCCCTAGGTAAAATAGTCTAACGAGGGATGCCTTTTCTTTCAAATATCAGTTGAAGTGTGTAGTTCCCATTTGTATTTAATTTACTCATCCTGTCTGCCTACACATGTTCTACTCGTGGGAGGTGTATGGCACGAATATCGATGTGATGTCTGCTGGGGTCTCCTCCCAAATCAGCACCACTAACCTGCACAGCAAGTGAAACCTAGTGCCTCCCCGTTTCTTTTTTTGCCACTTGTTTTCATTGACATTTTTCAACTAAACAGGTAATCAGAGTCAACAGAACACCCCCCCTCCCCCAGATTCCAGGATTCCACTGCTGGACCTTTCCCTCTCCGATAAACGTCAGTCGGACCCCGCTGAGCTGCAGTTTATAAGTCCTTGGATATATTTGCTCTTGATTGCAGTTGCATGGCCTCCTTTTCATAGTTCAGAGTCTTCTTGGGGGTTGATGATTCCCACTAGTGTCATCGCTTTGGGGCACCATGCTCTGCGTGTGCCCTCCTTTAGATAAGCCAGAAGGGCCGCCCAGTCGGTTGCATATTGAATATGAGAGCCATTCCATGGCGACCACCGACCAGATTTGTGCTATTATTTCCACCTTCGCGCCAACACCATAGCCGCAAACATCATCATTATGGCATACAGCTTGCAGCCAGATTTCAAGGGGATGTCAAGCAAGGTTTGGTTCGGACCTATCATATTGAGCCCCTGTTTCCACAGCCCCCAGTTCCAAGGACTATCTCAAAGGCCTGTTGAATGAAGCCCCAAAACGTATTCAGTTTCGGACATCCCCACCACATGTGAGCCCATGTACCCGTTCCCCCACACTCCCTCCAGCAAGTTTGGGTGGTCTGCGGAAACATCTTTTTCAGCTTGATCGGGGTGAGATGTCACTGGAACATCAGCTTTAATCAGGTCTCTCAGATCTGGGGAGATTTGGTTAATTTTGTTATCTGGGCCCATAAATAGTGCCACTCCCGCTCATCAACAGCGATACCCATATCTGTTTCACATTTCTCAATATATGATCTATTCGGTGGGATTTCCCCCTCCGTGATAAATTTATATATTTCAGCCATCAGGCCCTTATCCCCCGCATGCGTTTCTAGGTATTTTATAAATGTGGTTAGGGGGCGTGAGCCTGCCAGCTTCATTGTTGGGTGGGATAGCCAATACCTCAGCTGAATATAACCGTATCTATGTCTCTCCTCCAGGTCGAATTCCATTTGCACTGTTCAAACTCTTTGACCTTGCCCCCAACATACATGTCTCGAATCATCCGACAACCCCCTAGATACCAATCGTCAAATGTTAACGTTTTGCAGCCTGGGTTAAATTGTGGATTTTCAAATAAGGGGGTGAAGGGCGAGGGCAAGGAGGTAAGATGTACCCGTGAGACTGCCGTGTCCCATGCTTCCCCTGTAGTCGAGGTGATTTTACTAATGTACATTTGGGGTGACCTATCTATCCTTGGTTTCCACAACACTCCCTCCAGTTGCTCAGCTACAGCCCCCCTATCCATAGGCCTCCATGGTTTATCCCGGTCATCCCTCTGCAAATCCCTGAGAACTCTTATTTGAGGTGCCAGGTAATAAGCCCTGAAGTCTAGCTCTCCCATGCCGCCCCAAGAGGTAGGTGTTCTCATAAGGGCTGCAGCCACTCTGGGGTGCTTAAGTTTCCAGACGAAGCGGGTTGTGGCTTCCTGTAGGGCTTTGAAAAAGTGGCGCAGGACCTCTACCGGGAGGGCAGCAAAATGGAAATGGTACAGAAGCTGCAGTAGGACCAACCATCTTTAGGACGTTGATCCGCCCCAGGAGATATATAGAGGACCCCAGTCAATCAACTTCGATTTAAGCTTCTCGAGAAGGGGTGGATAGTTTGCCTGGTATCATTCTCCTATGGTTTTGGTGAGGAGGACCCCCAGGTACTTTATGCTCTTGCTTGCCCACCCGAAAGCATATGTCTCTTTGATATATTTCTCTGAGGACGTTTGCCGATTGAGACTAAGGATCTCTGATTTGTTAGTGTTTACTTTCAGACCGGCTACTTGGCCAAAACGGTCTAGTTCCTTGCATGCCGCTGGTAGGGATATCTCGGGGTGGATCAGTGCAAGAAGAATGTCGTCCGCAAAAGCAGCCATTTTGTGGATTTGTCACCCAAATGGAATACCTCTTATGTTCCTGGCCATTCTTATCGCCTCTAGGAATGGCTCCAGATGGAGTGCATAGAGCAGTGGTGATAGTGGGCATCCCTGTTTTGTGCCCCTCTCCACCCTCACCGGGGCTGATATTTGACCACTGATAGCCAGGCGGAGAGTCGTTCGATAACTTGCACCCACCTGGGTGATATCTTTTGGTCCAAAACCCATTTTAGCCATAGTATCAAAGAGGAACCCACCACTCGATTGAAGGCGTTTTCGGAATCGACTGCTAAGATAAGGGCGGGGATCCCCTTCAGCTGAGTTTTCTCGAGTAGATGGGTCACTCTCCTGACATTGTCTGCCGGCCCTTGATGAAGCCCGCTTGTTCGGAAAATATTAATTTGGGGCTGATCATGTCTATCCTGGTCGCCAAAATCTTAGTATGGATCTTAGCGTCCACATTTATAAGCGCTATTGGATGATAGGAGCCACACTCCTCCAGGTCCTTGCCCTTCTTTCGTATGAGGATGACTTTAGCCTCGTCCATAGACCTGGGTAAGCTACCGGAGGAGCCAATGTGATTAAATAGTTTGGTGAGGTGGGGGATCAGAAATTCTTTATGGCGCTTATACAATTCGGCCACATAGCCGTCTGGACCAGGAGCTTTATTCAGAGAGAGGGAAGAGATTGCCTTCCTTACTTGGTCCGTTGTTATGGCCTCTTTCAATTGTTCGCGCTCCTCCTGTGACAAGGCCTGAAGGGTCAGTTTATCCAAGTATGATTTTTGTGCGATCGGGTCTGGGCTGTTCGAAGAGTAAAGAGTGGTATATCATCGGTGAAATTCCCTTTCTATCTCTGGATTGCTGGTATGTGCTATGCCTCCCTCCCCCTTAATTCTTAAAATAGTTTTGTCCCTCTCCTCCTTTCTCAGTAATCTTGCTAGAAGGCGTGCAGATTTGTTCGCTTTGACATAATACTTTAGGCGTAGGCAGAGAAGATTCCGTTCTGCCGCCCTGGTCTGTATAAAGGTCAGCTGACCTCTCACTGTTCGGCGCACCCTTGCTAGTGCCGGTGTATTTTTCACGCCCATTTGCGCCATCGCCTCTGAGTTTTTTGCCCAGTTCTTCCTCTAGCCTTAATGCCCTTTCTCTTCTTGCCTTTATTGCAATAATTTTCCCTCTTATCGTGGCTCTTAGGGCGTCCCACCATATTTTTGGTGAGGTATCACCCTCAGGATTGTTCTTCGCAAAGTCCTCGAGACCCTGCTCTATTTCCTTTGTTAAAATAGGGCCTCTGAAATGCAGGGACAGATATCGCCATTTCCACAGACCTGGCGCACCCCGTGGTCTGGTTATCGTCAGGGTGATGGGAGCATGATCCGAGATTGCGATGGGCCCAAGTGTGATCTCTGTGGTGTTCCCCAACAGTGAGGTGGACACCCATATATAGTCAATTCATGAGTGGGTCCTATGTGCATGTGAATAAAATGTGTATCCCATCTCGCTCCCCTGGGTCTCCTTCCAGGCGTCGACAAAGGCCAGGTCCTGGATTTTCTTCTTCAGGTCCCTAGAGGGTCCTCCCTGCGGTCCACACACTGCTCTACTTCTATCCCTGGAAGGATCCCAAGCAAGGTTAAAGTCCCCTGTTAGGACAATGTGTCCGTTGGCGAATTTGCCTAGCCGAGTTAGGGCCTTCTGAATGAAGGCATCTTGGCCTGAGTTGTGCGCATAGAGTGTCGCTATCGTATATAATTCTCCTCTGCCCTCCATCACCGCCATCAGGTACCTACTCTGGTCATCCATTTGCGATGACTTGATTTCCATGTCAAATCCATCCCGCAGCCCTATTACCACTCCTCCCTTTTTAGCTGGCTGCGTGGCCTGGAACAGTCTGGCGTAGCCCCAGATCTTAACCCTATGCCTATATCAAGTTTATATGTGGGTCTCTTGTAGGGTGACTATGTGTGGCTTTTCTTTTCGGATGTACAACTCCACCTTTTTCCTTTTGACCGGTGAGTTTAGGCCATTTACATTTAGGGCCAATATCTTAAACTGGGCCAACATTGTCTATTGGTGTAGTGTGTCGGGTGTAGTCTGGCCGGCTTGGTGCTGTGTTTGCTTAGGGATCCCGTGATGGCTGCTGACCTGTTCACCTCTGGGGACCTCTGCCACATCCCCTTCACCTGGAAATCGGCCCCCTCCCCCGTGCCCCTCCCCCAACTCCTCCCTCTCCCCCTCGCCCCCTCAACTTTCCTGGTTCCCCCCTGGGTGGGCTCAGCCGGCCGTCTACACCCCTCGTGCCCTGTGGACGAGACCTGTGCCCTATAAACTGCCCTGGTCTTGTTGATGCAGGCTTTCCCAATCCCATCCCAAGAAACCCTCCCCCCTCCCTTCTCCGCAGCAAGTATTTGCAATTGCTTTTCTACCCCTACTTCGATACCTTAGCTTCAGGTAGCAAGGGCCCTCCCTGGCCTCACTGTAACGACTCTACTATGACTTCGGGGAGACAGTGTCGGGTGAGCTTTCAGTCGACCTGTTTTGACTGTTCAAACAGCTTCTTCCCTGGGGGTTGCAGTCTGTCTTCCGTGAAGCATCCTTCCTTGGTCGCTTTGGCTTGACTGTAGACCACTCCCAGGGTATATGCTTGTGGTGCTTGGCAGGAGGGCCTGCAGGGTGTGTTGGTGGTTGCTCCTCAATTCCCAGCAGATCCAAGCCTTGGTCGCATGTCTCGATCTTGTGCTGCCTTCCCTGCCAGGGAAAGGTTAAGCCAAACGGGTGAGTCCACCTGTACTTGATTTGTTTCTCGCGCAGTTATTTCAGGACCGGGCCCATCCGCCTTCTTTTGTTCAGGGTTGTTTGCAACAGGTCCTGCTAAAGAGCTATCTCAGAGCCGTTGTATGATATGTGGCCTGCCTTTCTCGCCATCTCCAGTATCTTTTCTTTCGCAGCATAACTATGAAAAGCCACTAGAACGTCTGGACGCCTGCTCCCTGGCTCTGCCCGGGGCAGTCCCACTCTCTGGATTCTGTCAAATTGTAGGTCTAGGCCTGAGCCCGCGTCTAGGAGATCCATGAAGACCGATGTGAGGACTTGGGCGAGATCTTAGGCTGAACAGAATCTGGTAGCGCTTTGACCCGGATGTTGATTCTTCTCGAGTAGTTCTCTAATTCTTCGGTCTGTAGCTCCAGGTTCTGGGTGGCCTGTGCCAGGGTTTCCAGGAGAATCTCCGTTTTCCTCGCGTCCTCCGTCAGCTCCTGGATGACCCGCTAGTTAGTGCCCACCCTTTCTTCCACCTTGCTAATTTCTCGCGTAATCTCCCTTATTCCTTTGGCTAGGTCTTCCCTTAGCATGTCCATCTGCTTCTGAGATGCCAATGTTATTTTGTCCACTGCCTCGCCAAGGAATAATTTTAGAGCCGAGTAGGTGACTGGTCTCTCGCGATGCTCCTGTGCAAGGTCAGCTCCTTGATCGCTTGCCCAGTCGTCCACCTGGTGGTCTCCCTTCCGATTCAGGCTCCTTGGACCAGATTTTGGTCAGAGAGCCATCTTGGGTCTTCTTTGTGCTTTTGAGGGCCTGGGGCGGATCTTTCGCTCTATTCCTGGACATGTTGGGCCACGGTTCAGGGGCCAAGGACCGGTCAGATACCTGTCCACTTAGGCGGTGTTATGCTGGGTGGAGGCTGGGCCTCTAGATTAATAAATGGTGGTGGTTGCCTCTGCTAGGGTCGGTGAGTGCCTCTTCCCCCCTCCAATCTCGCTTAGTCGTGCTTGGGGGTCAATCCGGCCCTGCTCCTTCCTTGCTCCTCAATGAGATCTGCAACTGTGTCCAGCTGTGCACCCTTTCACGATGTCCTGGTGCAAGCTACAATAGGTGCCAGGTCTTGGGGTCCCTCGCGCCTTTTCAGGACCCCATGGAGGGCCGGTGGGTCAGCAAGGGTGTGGGGGGACCTCTGCTCGGGGCAATGCTTCTGTGTGGCCCCGTCCCGCCGCCCGGCCCAGTGTTGCAGGGAGGTTAAGGTCTGCACTTGGCGCAATACAGTTGTCTCTAGGACCTGGCCTCCTGCGGCCTTGCCCTGGCTTAGCGCCGCCTAGGTCACCAGTGATCCCGATACTCCACCTGCGAGATGGGCTCCTGGTGGTGCTAAAGTGGCGGTGACTCACCCCCCTGGGCTCCAGCGCAGACCGATGCTGGGATACTGGATTCCTCCAGCCCGGTGTTCGGCAGGTCTCGCCTACTCCCCAGTCCGTCCGGAGAGTTGATGGTCGGGGGGCGTGGGGTAGAGGTCCCCCATGCAGAGCCTCCCCCTGAAGACCCCGGAGTTCCCAGGTGTTACGCTCACCTGGCTCCCACAGGGGCGTCGATCGGACCCGGACAGCTGCAACCTCCTCCAACGTGAAGCGTAGTGCAGAGATGACAGACTGGACTGGACCGCCTAATCTCGTCTGCTTGACCCGTAGAAATATTCTCCTGCAAGTGGAGAAAGGGATTCAGCCACCCGTGGATTTTAGTAATGGCACCCCACTGTTCTCCCCACTAATCACCACCGATATTCACTTTCTGTAAACTCACCTTATGTTTGTAAATGATGAGCTCTCCATCCTGCGTGGAATGCAGGGGCGCGTAGATACCAGTTACTTCACTGGTTTGAGGGCGTTGGAAGAGTTCCGGATGAATATTAACTCCGAGGTTCCAGGCGAGAACCCGTAAGTATAAAGTTCAAAGAGTTCAATATGTCCGATGTTCACTCTTGTACATTCCTTTCTTGTGTTGCAACTGGGTCCAAGGGAAGATTGTCTTGTGGCAGCTGATGGTGTTGAGGTAAGAGTCTGTATTACCCAACACTGTCCGGCAAAAGATGCTTGTGTTTAAATTGCTGGTTTCTCTCTCCTTACAGGTGCGGCGTAAGAAGTTGCGATTTGTTACAGAATAATGCCTCCGGTTGTTAATCAGGTAAGTGTATGGTGGAGAGGTTGTATTTGTTGGCTCTCTCGGCTCACCTTATGTTTCTTTTGTCCCCTAGATGGTGGAATTCGGCGGAGAAAATGATGGAGGCTGCGCCGGATTGAAAAATGCTGTGAGGACTGGTGAGTATGGCGCGGCGCTGCAGCTGGCGATGCAACGCGTGTAGAATAATGTCCTTTTCAAGTTCGAAGACGTAATGGATCCAGAATTCAGGTAAGGATTGAAATAATATCTGTTTTCTAACCTTTCCTTCTTTCTTCTATTGCTAGGAGCTCTGGATTTGAGACGGCCGTGGCTGAAGACTGGATGCTGACTGCAGGCACGGTGAGCGTTCCGCTGCTGGATGCAGAATAACACGAAGCATGTGCTGCTGTTTGGGCGTGGTTTTAATAGCCTCCAAAGTAGTTCCAGGTAAGAAGTCCCTAGAACCACACCCGAGTAAAAAATAGTCCCTGTAGAAAAATAGTCCCATCCAGGCCTCACGTTGGCTTGGATTCATTTGCAGCATGGTCTGCATGAGGTAAGTAAAGTCTATGAGCCTGGCGCCTATGGCGCCAGGACTGATTTCTATTATGAGCCTGGCGCCTAAGGCGCCAGGAATGAACCCAGACATCCCCCAGCCGGGGCTGCTGGGGTTTTATTAAATACCTGGATGCCTGCTCCCGGGGCTGATGGGCTTGATCCGGATGCCCGGGGGTAGGCATCATGACACCAGGCCCCCTCCTCCAATGTTCCTTTGCTGTTGGCGATGCCTCCCGAGTCACCGCTGCCTCACACGGGAGCCCTGGGGGATGGGCGCTGATTCGGCTTGCAGAGCCTCTGTGGGCCTGGGGTTGGGCTACAGTGGGAGCTATCAGAGGATCGGCGGCGTGGAGCTCCAGGTTCCTCCGGGCCCAATGTTTGCGGTGCCCGCTCAGGCTGTGCTCCCCATGGTCCCCCGTCTTGCGGTGAGCGCTGGGTCCCAGATGGGGGCTTGTTTCTGATGGGGGGACCGCATCGCGCAGGGAGCCTGGACCTGCTTAAATGGTGCGGGTGCGGTCCGGCAAAGTTCTCAGCAGGGGTCCCCTGGGGGTGCTTTCCTCTAGACACCGGAGCCCAGCCAGAACGGGCACGAAGCCCACAGTTCAGTTGTGGATGATGCTCTGAGTGTTTCCCGCCCACCGGTGCAAAGCTGGGTGCTTTGAGTGGGCCCTTCTGTGGCATTGTCCCTGCTGGAGCCCCGGTGGGTCGAACCAGGACCCAGCGCTCGTCGGCTACTGCCCCGCAAATTCAACGTGCCGGGGAGGGCGAGTATAACGCTCACCTGGCTCCCACGGAGGCGCTGACCTGGTCTGGATTGCTGTGACCTCTTCAAACGTGATGCGCAGGATTCGAAACACCGACTGAACTGGACCCCCAATTCTGGCTTGTCTGGCCCGTAGAAAAATCTTTCTGTAGGTGGAGAAAGGGGATTAACTGTCAGCAGAGTATTATGATTGCTTCCCACCTCCCCTTTGATCTTCTCTGCCCACCTCTGAAATCCCCAATCAAGGCTCACCTTAATGTTTGAATGGATGAGCTCTCCATCCTGCTTCTGGTGCAGGGGCGCATATTTGACCAGTTTCTTCACTGGTTTCGGAAGGCGAAATGCCGTAAGTATGCAGTTTAAAAAGTTCCAGAGTAGAGTCTTCTCTTTGTTTGCTTTTCTTAACCTGCGATCTGTCCTTATTTTCAGGTGCAGAGTGGAAGTGATGCTTCGAGGGATATTGCCGGAGATAAACTCAGGTGAGTTTGTGATAAAATGATCCCTTTAAATGTCTTTGAATCCCTCTAGTAATGTCTTTCTTTTTTCCCCTTAGGGGCCGGGGTGCGGTACCAGGCCAAGAAGTGGCGCCGACCCGAAATGAGGAGTGGTTCTGTCAAATATGGCCAGGTAAGTCTTGTGACGGAAAATCAGGCTTTCCTCATTTGTTCCTCCTGCTCACCTTTGTCTCTTCTTCTCCCCTGCAGGTGCAGAGATGTGGCGGAATGCCCAGAAGGTGGCGGTGGATAGTGAAGAGCCCACGAAGCAGGTGAGTGATGCGCGGCGCTGCAACAAGTAGCGCAATGCTTTTAAAGAATGTCTATCTTCAGGATCGCTGGCGTGATGGTTCCGGACACAGGTAGGAAGTTAGATTAAGTTCTTGGTTTTCACCTTTTCTCTTTCCTTCCTTCCTTTCAGGTATCCCAAAATCGAGGCGGGCGTGGCTGGAGGCAAGATGCAGGAGCAGGCACAGTGAGCGTTCAGCTGCTAGATGCAGAGCAACGCGAAGCACGTGTGGCAGTCGTGGCGTGGTTTAAATAGCCTTGGAAGAAGTTCCAGGTAAGTATTCTTCCACGGTCCCCACCCAAGTAAAATAGTTCCTTTGATAAAATAGTCCCTCATAAGCCTCATTTGGCTTGAGGCTTCATGCAGCATGGTCTGTGTCAGGTAAGTGCACCAAACACCCTCTTTTATGAGCCTGGCGCCTATGGAGCCAGGACTGATGTCCAACATGAGCCTGGCGCCAAAGGCGCCAGGACAAAGTCCAAAGAGCCCCTATTAGGGGCCGCTGGGCTTTTACCCGAGGGCATGATGCCTGCTCCCGGGGGTGCTGGGCCTGTCCTGGTGCTCCGGGGGTAGGCATCATGACAGCGAGGTGCTGCTTGATATCCGCTTCTTTTTCATCAAAGGGGTCTGAGCGGATCCGGAAGCTCGGGAGCCGCTGTGTGGCCATCTTGGAAGTCCTGCCTCCCTGTTTCTTGATAAAGTACATGCAGGCTGTGCTGTCCATTCGTATGAGCACACGTTTGCCATTCAGCAAAGGGTGGAGTGCAATCAAAGCTAACGGAATGGCCTTGAGCTGCAGTACATTACATTCCCCTGCTAGGCCAACCAAACTTGAAGTGAAATATAGTCTATGGTTGCACACTACCCATTGAGAAAGGAATCAGCTGTGATGGGGACTTTGTGAGGTGTGTCTGTGAATGGGGTGGCTAGCAACAAGTTTTCCTCCTAGGACCACCACAAGTATGGATGCAATGATATAGGAATGAGGACCTAGTCATTGTCACCTGATTGCAGTTAACCACCAAATGCAGCTAGCGCCATCTCATTTTGTGGTGTGCAAAAGAGACACAGGCAGCCCTGAAACCCAGAAGGTGTTGAAACCACCATGACGAGTGCTCCTTACATGTCCAAAATTGGAGGATCGTCTTCTTGATATCCTTTATTCGGTACAAAATAGGAAACCATCTTGCTTTTGTGCTGCCCCAATAAAATCTAATAAAATAAATGGATTGGCTCAGGGGGATTCAAATTTATCAATGGAATTGAGAAATGACAGGTTCAGAACTGACCTTCGGCCTGCCTGGTTTCCTTGGGGATAGTGGAGCCTGAAACAGAGTACAAACCCCTGGCTTTTCTGAGGGGTTGGGGAGGACTTATTCCAGAGTCATCAAGTCAAAGTGTTTCTGCACCTTCAGAAACATTGTGGAACCAGTCTTTTAAATGGGAGCAGGAGGAAAGGGGGAGTGGCTAACCTGTAACCAATCGACATCACAGAAAGAATTCATGGTCCTTCAAAATGATGCTCCATCCTGCTACAAAATCCAAAATCCTGGCACCGACTGGAGACTTGTGGACCTGAACAAATAAATGTTTGTTTCACTTTACATGGGACAGACATGGTGCTGGCAGAGTGGTAAAATTCCTTGGTTGCAGTCTTCTGTTTCTTCATAGGGTGACCTGTTTGACTGCCTACGTTGTCTCTCTAGAAAGTTTCAGAATCCTTCGGAGGTACTGGGCATAAAATTCTGTCTACAAGACAATGCTTCTTTGGAAGGACTTTGATTGCTGTTAGGGTTAGCAATGCTAAAGATGTGGCCCTAATGGTAGAAATTTTCTTTTTTGTAAGCTCCCCGTCGGTATACATGTGAAATAACTCAGCCCCTTCGAATGGTAAATCCAGGACCTTCTCTTATACGTTTTAAGTGAAATTAGAAGAGCATAGCAACGCCAGCCTCCTCATGTCCACTATTATGCATATGTCTCTATCCACACCATCTATAAAATGTGCCAAGGCCTCCAGCACATTTTGAGCAAGCATCCTGGCATCAGCCAGCACAGCGTGAAATGCTGCCTGCTTCTCAATTTGAAGGTCTTTCTGAAAAGGAACAATTTATTTACCTGTCTCTATTGTTCTCCAGCATGGGTTTGGCATGGATTCACATGCTCAAGAATATTCCTGTTGTCAGGCTGGAAATCCTCTGAATATTCCCTGTCGTCAGGCTGAGAATCCCCAGTAAAAGAAAAACAGTTTCACTTTCACTTACAAACTGTATTTTGCCTTTAAACCAATCACTGTCCTCTGGGTCATACTGCCCCCATCCAATGACAGTCATCTCCCTAAGCCCCTACTCTGGCAGCCATCTTCAGATTTGTTAAGCACTTACAGTGGCAGTATTAGCAAGAAGAGCCACAGAGAGGACAGAGGGAGGGTTTGCATTTGACTCCATGCCATACCCATGCTGCAGAACAATAGTTACAGGTCAGTAACTTGTTCCTTGTCCATCATGGGGTCTGGCATGGATTCACATGCTCATGATTAACAAATACATAGCAGTACAACATTACACAACCATGGGAGGCTCAACAGAAGCAATCAACTCTTACCTCTGGAACAGACTCAGACGAGGCTGCTCCCACGAGGATGCTGTTATAGAGCCACTCGTAATACTGCTGTGCATTTGTAACTATGCTTTTAAATATTGCACTCATTGCATTTTAGAATCTTGACTATTTTAGTTTATGCACTTACCGCAACGTGGCATTGGTGATTGCTTCATTGTATTATTACCCTGTTTAAGGGCTGGTTAGACTAGAGGCTAGTCTTCTTTCTATATCTCAGGAGGCGGGACTCTGCCTCTTTTTCGGACCGCACCAGCATTTATGTGCCGTGCAGACTGCCCATGCAGCGGATGGGTGCAGCGGGCACGCCATCAGCGCGCCAAAGGCGCGTTTAGTGCAAGCCTGTCTGTGCCCATCCGTGCAACAAAGGAATAACTTGCTATATCCATTGGTCCTGGCCTCAGCAGATACTTGTTTACCTTCCGGTTGGAGGATGGGCTTGGGGCCTTCCCCGAAAGCAGTCAGCTGTTGATCTCAGTAAAATGTGTACAAGATAACATTTTGTTGATGTAATGTGAACACTAGGGGATTACTTATTTTTCATAAAAGATGTGGTTTATTGTATGCGTCCAAATGAGGGACCCTGATGGCACTAACAGCATTCTTAAGCTCAGAAAGAGAGACCCGTTTGTGGGGAAGTACTAGATTGGCCAGTGTTCAGAGAAGGTTGTAAAGAAATCCAACCCGCTATCAGGGCACCTGGACCCTCCTGGGAATTGAGTGTGGTTTTGAAAGACTTTTACATTCAACCTTTAAAAACTATGCATCATGGCAGCATCCTAGATTGGACCCTAAATGTAGGTTGCGTAGTACTAAATATTTCCAATAAAAAGGGCCAGTGAACTTAATGCCCTAATCATTGATGATCCATTCACACAATTGCATTAAGAAGGGAGGTACTATCTACCGTACTCATCAACCAAATTATAAAATGGAAACTTTTATCAAAGATCTATACTCCACTGCTGCATGGAGCCTATTTGTTTGATGAATTGTTTTTTTCTAGTAAGACAAAATAGTTTAGATTGAAAAACGGAACAAAAAATCCACGTGGAGTTTCTAGAACATACTAGTTCCGATTTAGCAAGATTTTACATCAAACCATGTAATAACAGTACCCAATAAACCTGCTGACCGTAGACCATTCTCCCACTAAAGAGGTCTCTCAAATCTAGTAGGGGTTCAGTGTCCAAATTGGATTGTGTGACACTTAGATTGCATTGATAGACCTGTCTCACAAATTTAGCAGGGGCTCTCTGTCCAAATTGCATTGTGCGATACCTAGATTGCATTGATAGGCCTCTCTCCCATTATACAGGTCTCTCAGATCTAGTAGGGTTTCAGTGTCCAAATTGCATTGTGTGATACTTAGATTGCATTGATAGACCGGTCTTTCAAACTTAGCAGGGGTTCTGTGTCCAAATTGCCTTGTGTGATGCTTAGATTGCATTGATAGGCCCCTCTCCGACCATACAGGTCTCTCAAATTTCGCTGACCAATTCACTCTAAAGTGAGACAGAACCCACCAGGGAATTACTATGGAGTGACACTCTTATTAGGGGGCTCACAACTCAAACGGCGTAAATCCTAGTTGCGCCCTCAAAGTCACCCCAACTAGTAGACATCCTTCTTAAAACCCACATAGCTAGAGCACCACAGTCAACCGCGTTCAGGGAGACGGATACTAAAGACTGCCACCAATAACACCCAACTAGATATAACTGATAACCATCTCCCCTAACCCTCCCAAGACAGCGACTGAACGAGTCAACATCAACCGGAATACCACCAACAGACAGAGCCCAAACTGATAACGGACAGCCCAACACACCAAGTACTACACCACAAGACAACCAGACCAAAGCAGAACCAACTGGACAGCAGCAAACAAAGAAAGGACTAAACAAATCCCAAACCTATAATGCCACGCAAATGACCCATTCTGAGGGAAAGAAAAAGAGAAGAAAGAACAAACACTCCGGAAATACAAAGAACCACAACTGCAAAAAGCACCCCCACAGACAGGAACAAAAATCGAACCAACACGAGAGAAGAGACAAATCCCTCTACTTAACACCATACCTCGTAGACAACAGGCCACCAGAGCAAACTAACTCAACGCTAGAAGCAACATCAAACAACCTAACACAAGCGCGCAGAAGAAGGATGAACAACACTAGAAATAAACACACAACCAACGCGATAACACCGTATATCACCAAAGCAAGAGGTACTTCCAATCGACAACCACAACTCCTGGAAGACGAACCCGCTGAAAACAAAAACCCAAGACACAACCTAGAAGAACTCTTCGAAGAGGCTGACACCCCGAAACCTACACCTCAACAAGAGATCGACCAGAAGGAAACCTCAACATCGATCAAATGACTACCTCAACAAAAAAAAGTGCAAACCTAACAACACCTCCAAACTCCACTGCAATCTAATAAACGCAAGATCCATGTCAAAACATTCAACTGAGATCTTCGACCTACTTGATGACAACAGCATCGACATCCTGTTCATCACAGAAACATGGCTGGACGACAACTATAAAATCACACTCCAAAGCTGCCTTCCAACCAATTTCAAATGCCTTCAAATAAACAGGAAAAACAAAAAAGAAGGAGGCATCACAAAAGAATTTAAAGGACACCTGAAAATAGAAACAGACAAACGCTCAACATCATCAACTGCGAAACCATGGTAATAAACCTAACAGCAAGCCCAAAAACCAACATCACATTCATCCTGGTGTACAGACCATCGACATATGACACAGCCTTCGTCGACAACTTCATACAAGTCATCACCAACCTAGCCATCAACCATGAACACCTAATCATCCTGGGGGACTTCAACATCTAGCTTGAAGACAGTCACGCCAACTTCCAAAACTCACTGATTGAGCAACTAACTACCATGAAACTACGACAACTAGTCAAAGGGGCAACACACTCGGCAGGACACACCCTCGACTCAATCTTCACCAAGGAAAAACTCATCACCATAGCACCACCAATACAAATACTTTGGATTGACCATCTCATCATCCCATTCGTGATCACTCTGCCTACTCAACTCTGCATCTAACCTCCTAAACTCACAACCACCACAAAAAGAAACTGGAAACATGTCAAAGAAAGCAACCTATTCAAACAACTGGAGTTAGCCAAGCCCTCAACCACAGACCTAGAGCTATCTGACCTAGACTGGAAAGTGGAACCACTACACAAATGGATTGCAGACACAATTGACAAGATCGCCCCAGAAAAACCATTCACCCCATCGAAGAAAAGAGCAATGGCAAAATGGTTCAGCCCACTATTAAGCACCATGAAAAAGGAAAACAAAAAGATGAAACTGGAATGGAGTAAAGAATGCAACCCAAACAAAAAAACACCATTCCAGAAACAAATCTGTGCAAACAAAAAGGAAATTCAAAAGGCGAAGAGAAGGCATTATGATGACAAAATCACAAATGCCACCAACACACAAAAATAAATGTTTATCATCATTAAAGAGATGAGAAACCCACCAGGCTGCGATAACACCCCAACTCCCTTCGAGAAACTATGCAACGACCTGGCAGACCACTTCAAGAAAAAAATCAATGACATCAGACAAACCATACAAAACGGACCGACCAACCACAACATACAACCAAACGAACATTACACAGAACCACAGCACAAACTCAAAATCTATCCTGAAATATCAGCAGAGGCATTCGCAATGCTGGTAAAACACAGCAAGAAAGCTGGATCACCCATGGATCCCTGTCACCCGGACATCTACAAATCAATCCTCGCACAAGGAACGGCAGCAGAATATTACAGAAACCTTCTAAATCTATCACTAACAGGAACTGTACCTAGGACCTTCAAATCAGCATATATCAAACCACTTCTGAAAAACACAAGTGGTGACGTAGAAGACCTCTCCAACTACTGGCCGATCTCAAACATTCCCTACCCGGCAAAACTGCTGCAAACCTACGTATATAAACAAACTCAAGGACACGTAGAAAAACACCACCTGCTAGACCAAGCACAAGTCGGTTTCAGACCTGCAAAAGGAACGGAAACAGCACTACTATCCATCTGGGACGACCTAAAAAGTAACGCAGACTCAAACACAACCTCAGCCCTGATTCTGCTTGACCTCTCAGCAGCCTTCAACACAGTTAGCCATGACACCCTAACCAAAAGACTAGAAGACATAGGCATATCAGACACAGTTCTACTCTGGACTAAATCAATCCTAGCAGACAGAAAAGAAACCGTATGGATCAAACCCTTCAAATCCACCCACAAGTTAACAACTGTGTAGTACCACAAGGATCCTCACTATCACCGCTGTACTTCAACATCTACCAGACTCCAGTTATTAAAATCTTCAAAAAATACAACATTACATGCTACAACTACGCAGATGATACTCAAATCATCTACAAAATTAAAGACAACCAAAATGATCATTCAACCCTAATCGACTGTCTAAAAGAAGTCTTCGACTGGATGAATGCCAACAAACTGAAAATCAACCCCGGAAAGACAGAAATCATGATCATATCCAAAGACCAAGAGAGCGAAACAGCCATCCCGTGGCCAACGGAGATGGGACCCGCACCTTCAACATCTAAGGTATTAAAAAATCTGGGAGTCCTGATGGACAACACCCTAACCTTAGAACCACAAATAAATGCAACAGTCAAGAAATGTTTTTTCCTCCTACACACAGCAAAAATCCTACCTTTCCTCTCCTTCACGCACAAAACACTCGCTATCGTCGCCCTCATGTCAAAAATCGACTATGCAAACAGCCTCTACCTCGGAATACCAGAATACCTCCTGAAGAAACTACAACAGATCCAAAATACAGCAGCCAGACTTCTCCTCAAACTATCCAAAAGAGACATCACTCCTGCCCTAAAAACACTACACTGGCTTTGCATCACCTTCAAAACAATGTGCATAACGCACAGGGCAATCAGTGGTCAAGGAGCAGAACTCCTACAAATGAAAATAATCTACAAGACTCCTCAGGTCAAGCAATGAAATCCGCCTGGAACTAAAACCATACCTTAAGAAAAAACTTGCAGGCACCTCGTTCTACTACTTTGCCGCAAAAACCTGGAACAACATCCCAAAAGAAATAAACACCAAAGATCACCTAAAATTCAGGAAATTACTAAAAACCTGGCTCTTCAACACCGCAGACCAACTGAAAACCAAAAAAAATGACTAAACTGGCGAGGACACTGACAGCCCCAGTACCGACGGGAAAGCCCCCATGACACCTGGACAGGTGACGCCAGGTAGAGTGGAACACAGGCAGCGCCCATAGAAACGGAGTCAACAACCTCTGCCAATCCCACCCAACATCCTCACTCGCCCCTTAGATGCTACTAAGTACCACAGTGCTGTGGAATTGTCGGGATATAGGCATTCACCACACTAGCTGAGTTGTGGAGATGGGCAGGTCCACTGGCCTTATGAGTGGGAAGGGAGGACAGATGAGGTTGTGAGGGAGGCTGGTGGAGGTTGGGGTCAGTTGTGAAAGGGACCTTGAATGCCGAATGGGCCCAGATCAGGACAGAGGTGCAGGGTTGCCCCCACACATCACCTGGGGAAACTACACAAGCCCAGCGCCTCAATTCACGATAGAGAGGCCAACTAACCTATTCCGCTAACAATTTCCCCTTCTGCATACACCCCTCCAACTCCAAACCAAACAACCACAGACCTACAGAACAACAAACCGCACAAACTTCACTACATTGCAACAACAAAACAAAGACACACAGACTCGCACAACAGCACACAACGACAACCGGCCGCAAACACCCCAGGCCCAGCCAACGGACCCACCGGGCTGAGGCTGCCAACAGCACATCACTGCGCACTTGCACTTTTCCAGCTTCCTCCCACTAACTCACCCCCATTCCTCTTTCAGAGCCGCCAGAGCACCAGGGAACCACTCAGGTGGTGATAATGTTAAAGGACATTTGTACCGCGCACTAACATCTCTGAACCCGGCTCAATGGCTCTGTCTTTGCTACTATTGAATGTTCGGTCACTTACACCTCATGCTGCGGAAGTCTCTTTCCTACTGACTGATCGTAGACCGGCATTGTAAATCCTTACTGAGACCTGTCTTCAGGACTACTCCGCCCCAGTTCTGGTCCAGACTATCCCAGAAGGTTATAACATTGTCCATCTCGATAGGCCTTGTCCTCATCATGGAGGTGGGGGTTGCTGTTTTTTTTTTTTTAATGGATTTCCTATGCTCCCAATTATGCTGTTCTTACATTCTCAATATGGAATCTCTATTACTTTGTTGTGCTATCTCTATTTCCCTTGTATGCCATATTTTGGTTATTTACCGCCCTCCAGAAGCTTATGGCAGCTTCCTAGAACCGCTGGTTGACTTGATAGCTACTTGCACGCACAATATGCTAATCTCATTATCCTTGGTGACCTGAATTTAAAATGTAATCCTCCCAGGACGGCAGCCTTGGATCTTTTCTATGACAGTCTGGTAGATTTAGACCTGCCTCAGCAGGTTGTTGGTCCGACCCATAAGTTAGGCAACACGCATGACATTGTGCTTGCCAATAAAACTCTGCTCTCTTTCGATTCTGTTGATCATATGGTCTGGACTGACCACTACCTGGTTACCTGCACTCTATTGAACATTTATGAAGCACCTGAGATCTTACCAGAGCGGAACTTGCGGGGCTGCAGGCGTAACGCCAACTTACGGAACATTATCCATCTTGTTAAGGAAAAATGGACAGTGGCCTCCTTCCCCACAATGTCTCTACTGGCTATGCTGTTTTTAGATGCTGCCAATGAGGTGACACCCCTTTGCCAGTTTCAACCCCGTAGACTCCCGTCCGAGCCGTGATTTACGGACCTATTACGATCGGCATGCCTGGGGGTGAGGCAGTTAGAGCGGAAATGGCGGCATGCCTATGATCCTGCTGACAAAAGTTTGTATAAGGCAGGCCCTCTCAGCTTACTCAGCATCCATTCTCGCTGCAAAATAAATCATACTTTGCTGAGAAGATTGAAACTGCTTCAAATCAGTCTAAGACCCTTTTTACTGTGATTAAATCACTGTCCTCGTCCACTAAATTTACCCTGGTGATAAGACCTACTCAGGAGCTCTGCGACTCCCTGTCTGCGTGTTTTCTTATCGAAAGTCGCAACCATTCACACTAATATTGCTGGTAGGCTTGTCCCATCGGCCCATACCTCTTTATCTGGTAATTGGGCCAACTATGAAGCTATTGATCCCCCCCGGTACCACCTGTTCTTCTTTTTCTGTGTTTTCAGAGGACATGGTTTCCAGGGCACTGCAAAGGATTAAGTCCTGCGGCCCCTCTGATCCGCTGCCAATTGAAGTGATGAAACAGCTGCCGCCCAATCTCTTGGGTGAGATCACTACAGCTGTTAATCTCTCCTGTCAGTCGCGAGTCATCCCATCCGAGCTCAGGGCCGCTCTTATTATCTCCCTCTTGAAAAAGCCTTCTTTGGATCCCTGTCTCCCGTCTAACTTTCGTCCAATTTCTCTTCTCCCATTGCCTTATGAAGCTTCTTGAATCACTGGTTCCCCTCTTCTGTCTTCCTTTGTGGAGTCCTCCAGGATGCTTCATCCGACCAAGTCGGGTTTTCGTCCAGGCATGGGGACAGAAAGTGTCCTCCTGTCCATGCAGGACAATCTGGCCAGGCTGGTTGATCGGGGTGGTGTCGGCGCCCTGATTCTTTTAGATCTTTCAGCGACATTTGACACTGTGGATCATGCCACCGTGCTCACCCGCCTGGCCCAGATTGGCATTTCGAGTCAGGTATTGGCCTGGTTTGGCTCCTTTTTGGTCGACAGATCTTAAACTCTTTCTTTGCCACCTTTCCTTTCTAAATCCTCCCCTCTTAGCTGTGGTGTCCCCCAGGGTTCTGCTTTGTCCTCTATTCTCTAACATCTATATCTTTCTGCTGGTCCGCCTCATCCGCTCTCTCGGCATCAGGTGCTACTCGTACGCAGACGATACCCAGCTGCTGATCCGTTTAGACCTGATCTTGCTATGGTGTCTGCGTGCCTGCTTAAGTGCCTGACTGCCGTTGGAGAATGGATGGGCCATAACTGGCTGAAATTGAATGGGAACAAAACTGAGGTGTTGGTGGTGGGTCCCCCCCCCCCACCCTCCCCGACACTTCACTATGGATCTCCTCTTTCTGGCCTCTGTCTCTGGGTCCTCTACCGGTTCCTTCCCTGAAGGTAAAATATCTCGGGTTGACTGTCGACTGAACTTTCTCCGACAGCCCAAGTGTCCTCGGTGTGCCAGCAGGGGCACTTCCATCTTAAGATCCTAAGAAAAGTGCTACATCTGATTCCAGCTATAATGCGTCCCGCTATTCGCAGCTTTGATTCCGAGTAGGTTGGATTATTTTAACTCCCTGTATTTGGCGCAACCCAAGGGGTTAGTCGGTAGATTACAGCGCCTCCAGAATTTGGCAGCCAGTGTGGCAACAGGCACGCCCTACGGGTTCCATATATCTCCTGTGCTATGCTCCCGCCACTGACTCCCTGTGGCACAACGTATTCAGTTCAAGGCCCTCTTTATCGTGCACCGGGCATTGCATGGTCAGGGTGCAGAGGATTTGCGCGTTAAACTCTAGCGTTATGCTCCAAACCGCCTGCTGTGATCAGTCTCTGGTGGCCTGCTATGCGTGCCCTCCTTCTGCCATCTGCTATGAAATCTGCTCTGCTATGAAATCTTGCTATAATCACCTGACTTTCTGGAAGGCTTTGAAAACCTCTCTCTTCCGAGTTCTAGTTTTTGGTCTGTTGCTGCCCTCCTGGCTCAGTGACTTTTTTCCTCACCAGCGCCATGATGCCTTCGGGTGACCATGCGCTATATAAATAGCCCTAACATAACATAACTTACCTCAAGCAACTCTGGACTCCTCCCTGTAATCCCTGTCGACGCAGTAGAATTTCGTGAAGGTGTGCGTGGACCTGCACAGAGCCACCCTGCAGATGTCTAGCAGGGGCACACCAGGCTGAAATGCTGTTGTCTCATCGATCACTCTGGTGGAGTGGGCTCCCACATGGCCGGGTCGCGGTCGGTTCGAAGAGCAATCTGGAGATGGAAGCCTTGGACAAGGCCTTCCCATGGTTCACAGAACCAAAGTTCATCAACAGTTAAGAAGTCTTGCAAAAACTCTTTGTGCGTGTCACATAGAATTTAGGGGCACGAGCAACGTCAAGCGAGTGCAAGGCCCTTTCAGCCAGTGACGAAGGTTTCGGGAAAAAAACGGGTAAAACCAAAGGCTTGTTGAAGTGGAATTCCAACGGAACCTTCGGCATAAAAGAGGGGTGCGTCCGCAGCACCACCCTTGAGTTGTGGAAAGAAGGTATGGTTGCTTGCAGGATAGGGCCTGGATCTCACCTACCCTCCTGGCAGAGGTGATGGCCACACGTTAATTATTTATGTATTTCATTTATAAAGCGCACAGCAGCCCAGGGGCACAGTGGCCCTGTTACAAGAAGGCGACTTAGTTACATTGCACATACAGAGGTGTTACATATGCAGATTACATACAGATGGGTATTACATCCAAAGGCCTTTTTATAGGGTATACTGCGCATAGCTAACAGTTGTAAAGTTCAGACAAATAACAGTGTTTTGATAGCTTTACGGAAAGCTAGGTGGGAGGTTTGTGATCCGAGGTGGTGTGGGAGGGAGTTCCATAGCGTGGCAGCGATGAAAGGGAAGCTGGAGCCACCGGCTCTAACTCAATTGACTTTGGGCACTGTGAGGAGATTGGAGTAAGTTGTTCTGGTAGGTCTACCTGGTGCTGGTCTGTTTATTCTCTGTGTAGCGTAGTTAGGGGCTGAGTGAATGATGCATTTATGGGTGATAGCCAGTCTTTTGAAGAGGACACGTTCTTTGATGGGAAGCCAGTGGGCCTGTCTCCTGGCAGCAGAGATGTGGTCTCTTCTGGGAATGCCTATGGCTGCACTGAGAGCATTGTTTTGGATAGATTGGCGTTTTTCCAGATTTTTTGCTGATGTGCCAGCAAAGAGAAGACTGCAGTAGTCAAGACGGGATCCTATTATGGCTCTGGCAATGGTGAGGCAGTTTTCCTTAGACAGGAAGTGTCTAAGGAAAGCAGTCTTCCA
This sequence comes from Ambystoma mexicanum, assembly GCF_040938575.1. NCBI lineage: Eukaryota > Metazoa > Chordata > Amphibia > Caudata > Ambystomatidae > Ambystoma > Ambystoma mexicanum. The sequence goes on along the minus strand of NC_090927.1, from coordinate 578,097,714 downwards.
CGAGAGGAACTTGACAGGGGCCTGATGGAAAGGCTCGAAGGGGGACACCTCCCATGAGCCCTGTCATAACCTCATTAAGTTCCCACGCTGGGACAGGAGCCTTCACCGGTGGGAAAGATCGAAAAAGTCTTTTGAGGAACTCCTTAACGAGTCAGTGTGAACAAAGTGAGAATCTTCCTGGAGACCTGGTGTAGCGGGAGATAGCTGCAAGATGCTCCTTGATGACAGGAATGCTCCAGTCTGGCCTTGGCCAAGGATAGCAAGTACGGAAGAACTAGCGGTGCTTTGGCACTCAGAGGGGTAATCTTCTGGGACTGGCAACACGTAGCAAAACGCTTCCACTTGTGACCATAGCACTTTAAATTCGACACCCTGGCCTTGGCGAGGACTTCCCTGCAGTCCACAGGCAACTCATATCCGCCAAACTCTAGGGCTGCAGGAGACAAGTTCAGCGATCCAGGGTTGTAATGAAGGATTTCCCCTCTTTCTCTGGTGAGAAGATCCAGAACCACTGGCTTGACTGGAGGCAACGCTGAGAGATTGAGAAGGTTCGGATACCAAATCTGCCTCGGCCACGCTGGGGCAATGAGTATCATCTTGCACGGACAACATCTCAGCGCGTTGATGACTCGTAGCAGGAGAGGGAATGAAGGGGGGAAAATGTGTACAGGAACAGCCTTTCCAAAGGGAAGGAGAACACATCCCCCAGGCTCCTCGGCTGGTGGAATCTGCTGGCAAACGTCTGGCACTTGGAGTTTGCCATCGTTGCAAACAGATCTGTCTGCGGCCTGTCTGCGATGGTGTTCTTGACTCCCGCCAGGTGAAGAGGGATGAGGAACATCCCCTGTCCGACGGCCCATCGTCACAAGTCCTGCGCTTCCCTGGAGAGCGCCGGGGGGTTGAGTGCCCCCATGCTTGCTGATATAAAACATGGTGATGGTGTTGTCAATAAAGATTCTCACCACCTTGCCTTTCAGAGACAGGAGTAAAGACTTGAGGACCCAGAACACTGCCCGTAGCTCCAGGATGTTGATATGAAGATCCTTCACCTCTGGCAACCACAGGCCTCTGTCGTGTAGATGTCCTGTGTGTGCTCCCCATCCCTCTAGGGAGGTGTCTGTGGTGAATATCTCCTGGTATGGCGGGCAAGACACCGTATTGAGTCTGGCACCCAGGAACAGTGTGTTCTGTGATGGCGTTAACCAAGACTTTGGATAGTTGACGGAGAATCCCAGATCTGTTAGTAGCCGGACGGTCGCCTCTGCGTGTCCTTCAGCCAGCTCCAATGAGCGGGCGCGAATCAGCCAGTCGTCCAGGTACGGGTATACCTGTATGCCCTGTAGGCATAGATGGGCCACTACTGGTGCCAGGCATTTAGTGAACACGCTGGGGGCCGACTTCAAGCCGAAAGGTAGGGCCTTGAACAGGTAGTGCAGTCCCTGCACCACGAAATGTAGAAATGTTAAAGGTTTCTTGTAAATGGGGACATGGAAGTAGTCATCCTCCAAGTCCAGCACCATCAGAAGTCTCCTCTTTCCAGTTGGCCGAGCACGTGTTGCAACATGACCACCCTGAATTTGTGGGACTTGAGGTATTTGTTCAGACGCAGTAGGTCTAGAAGGGGCTTCCAGCCCCCTGTCTTCTTTCGGACCAGAAAGTAGCTGGAATAGACTCTTGAGCCCCACAGTCGCGGGGGAACTCGCTCTATCGCCCCTCTTCGCAGCATTGCCCATACCTCATCCAGGAGCGGAGGAATGTGCTGCTCCTGACAGGCAACTGGAGGGATCCGCAGACACTAGTGTTGGAACTCCAGGCTATGTCCTTGGGCGAGAGCGTCCAGCACCCGTCTGTCGGTGGTGATCTTTCTCCACTCGCTGACAAACCTCGTCAGCCGGCCTCCCAGTGGGGTGCATGAGTGGGGGCCGACGTGCCGGCCAGTTCAGGCTTGCTTTGGCGCTAATGTCCTGTCCTCCGCTACCGTAGGCCTGGGAACAGCCTCTGTAAGCGTCCTGGATCTGGAAGGCTGACGGTACAACGTGGAGAAGCCTTTTGAAGACCTGCTCGACTTTCCCCTGGAGGAGCGAAAAGAAGAGCAGCGCTTCTGGAGGGTGCCCAGAGAGCGGGCGATCTCCATATCCGCTTTGTTGGCCTGGAGGGACTTGTCGAATACCTTTCCAAAAAGGTTATCTCTGTCGAAGGGCATGTCCAGCACCTTTGCTTGGACCTCCTGGTGGAAATTCCTAGCCCTCATTAGCCTTGGCTACGAAGGCAGACACTGTTCCCCATTTGCCAGGACCCTGTGTCTGCGACGTCCAATGCCACTGTTATGGCATGATCAGATCTTCCTGGAAGAGGGTGATTGCCTCCATCCTCTTATCGTCGGGAGGGACTCTAGAATAGGCCCCAGCTAAGATCGCCAGTGCGTTGGCTGCCTTGATAGTGGACGCCGTGGTGTAAATCACCTTCCTTCCCATGGCGTCCACCCCCGAAGATGACGAGGATGGGTTGGCAGACCGTTTCCTTGCAGCAGGCGAAAACACAGAATCCGGCAATGGTTGCAACCTCAGGCACTTGGCTGCGGAGTCCAGTACCCAATACTTCTTTTCCAGCCTATCCCATTTGGCTGGGGCCGTGCAAGGGTTCTTCATGAGGGCCAGGCCCTCTTCCCAAACGTTGTCCAGAAGGAGTACCGCCATGACAGTTTTTCTCTTGGCCTTACGCCTCTGATACAAGAAGCCCTCCTTCTTAGTTTCCTCTGGCACTAGCTGGAATAGCTCAGAGGCTCTTGAGATCCTAGAGTGGAAAGATCCCACTACATCCGCTAGGAACACCCTATGTGGAGCATCCAAATGTGGGGATTTGCTGTCTGCTGCAACAATATCCTCGTCTTCCGTCGGTCTTTTGGCCGTATCCATCCCCATAACTGGGTCTGATGTGGGAGAAGGTACCCGACGCGGTGGTGCAAGTTGAAATGGGGGCAGTGGATGATGCTTCCTCTTTGCCAGAGGCTGTTTGGGGACTTGGGGTATCCTTGGTGCCAGCACCAAAGGCATCCTCATCTGGCTCTCTGACACCAAGGTGTGCAGGTTCGACAGAATATCCAAGGAGATATCCCTCGGATGAGAAGGCGAAATAGGAAAACTAGGCCCTGTGCCATTGTCGTCCTTGTGGACCGTGTAGAAGGACCCCTGGTCTTTGTCTGTGGACGAGATCTCCATGGCTTGGCCCAGAGACTGGGAGGGCTGTTTCCGGGCCTCCTCAGACCCCATTTCTTCCCCCCAAGGGTCTTGAACCAGGGCCTGAACCGGTTTTCCCCCATCTGGCATACCAGAAGACTTTGCCAGTCACTGTGGCGGTGCCGCACCTTGGTGATATGGACACCTGAGCTGTGGGGGCTTCCTTTTGCAAAGTCAGCACCTTTAACTGCAGCACTCTCCAACTCCTTCGCCGACAAGGTCTTAGCCTGCGCCGATTGGGCTGTTCAGCCTTGTCCTCTGTCCACGGCTTCTCAGATTTCTCACGAAGTTTAGCCGGGGTAGAGGATTTCCTTTTCAAAGAGGAGCACGGCTGGCAATGGGGCCGGATGGTGATGTCGATCGCTTCGACGGCAAACCCGGTTCTTGGACTTATCTTGGGCCCCCACAGATGAAGCGCCCTCAGAGGACTTAGAAGACCGCTCATCGGACAGGCCGGTCCTGGGTGAGGCATGACGCTGCTTGCTACACAGGCCAGAGGCCTTGGCATTGAGCCACACCGCCAGTATACTGTGCCGTTCCGTCTTTGTCTTCTTGGAGAACCAGAGGCAAATTTCGCACTCCACCTACTTGTGGTCCGGGTGCAGGCAGTGGAGTCATTGAAAGTGCTTCTCCTCCACAAACATGTTCCATAACCCACATTTGGTGCAGGGCTTGAAGAGGGACCTTCCTCCCTCCTCATCAGACATGGTTGGAGGGCTCAATTTGCGCCTGATGACCTTCTAGAATTTGACGATATTCGCCCTTCAGGGACACAGAAATTCAACAACGGATCCCCGCTGTCGGCAAATGGAGAAGAGAACACACAGGATCCTTAGAAACAAAAATAGAACTTTTTCTGTCGAAAACCACAAAAAAAACTTACAAATAGCTTGGAGAGCAAACTCGAGGATTCCCAACACTGAAGCGTACAGTAAAAATCTGAAGATGGCTGCCAGAGGAGGGGCTTAGTGAGAGGGCGGTCATTGGATGGGGGCAGTATGACCCAGAGGACCGTGATTGGTTTAAAGGAGAAATACAGTTTGTAAATGAAAGTGAAACTTTTTTCTTTTAACGAGGATTCCAGCCTTACTACGTGGAATATTCATGAGCATGTGAATCCATGCCAGACCCCATGCTGGAGAAGTACAGACGAAAGCCCAGATATATGTATCTATCCACTATTTCCAGCAGGATATTGTTTAATATACATATATACAGTCTTTTCCCCCTATCATTATCTTGGTCTTACTTATATTGATAATGAGCTTGTTCTCTGTCGCATATGCCTTTAGTGCATTTATTGATCGCTGCATCCCTATCGATGCGCAGTCTGAGTACAGTATCATCCGTGTCCATAATCCATGGGACTGGCTCTGCTCCGATAATGGATGGAAAATTACTAATAGTTAAAATGTTCTCGTCCAAATCGGAAACAAACAGATTGTACAACAGGGGTGATAGATTTGGACGAGACCTCACCCTCTTGGTTCAATCTCATGGCTACTGATGTGTCTTGGTATAAAGCCATAATGAGATAAAGGAGTGAGGAGTCCAATCCCTATTTCCCCATTTTTGGCCACAGTAAAGGTTGGGAAATTGTGTCAAAAGCCTTTGTGTAATCGACAAAGCAAACGTAAAGCCTGCGCTTAGAGACAGACATCTCTGAAACCATATGTTGTAACGTGCAGGTACTAAGGACAGTACTCTGCGCTTTCCTAAATCCCATTTGGAATTTCTTAAGTCAACCACGGTTCTCTGGCCAAATACTTACCTTCTTCAATAGAAGTGAGGCAAATATATTGGAACTGGTGTCCAGCATTGCCAGAAGCCTGTTGTAGTTGGCAGGGTCCATCACATCTCTTTCTTGAAGCTGGGTATTAGTATGGACTCCCACCAACTGCAAGGTATCACACCATCTGTCAATATTTTCCTGAACCAGTTCTCTAAACCATTCTCCCAGAAGCCAGGGTTGGACTTATATACTATATTTGGTACAGCATCAGGCCCTGGAGCTCTCGACCTGTGCAATGTCATGATTGCTCCATGAAGATCTTCCCCATCGAAATCCAGAATCAATGGCCCTTTGTGTGTGGTAACAGGTATGTCATTTGTCAGCTTATCATAATACAATGTTGTCATATGCTAAAAGGATGAGAAGGGAAGTGACAAAAATGGGGTGCGCTCAACTGTCTTGTAGTATAAGTTGTCCCATGCTGCAAAAACTACACAGGAGGTTCCCCCTAGTTCCTCCAACAGTAATTAACACAGAAGTGGTGGGTGTGTAGTGCTACTGCGCAAAGAACACTAAGTTCTGATTTAAAAGTCACAATATCCTTCAGTGTTCGAAAAACAGCCATCCAAATTTATGAATGGAGATTTTTATTGTTCACAGCCGACACGGGTTTCGGCCAAAGGGTCGCCCTCAAGGCAATGAGGCAAACATGATGTTTGTCCCCACATTCAAAAGAGCTAAAGCTGGCAGGGCCCGTTTCCAACATCTAGCACCCAAACACTGGAACGCCCTACCTACAAAGCTCAGAACTGAAGCATCCTACACAATCCTTCGAAAACTAAACTGTTTAATTAAAATGCACCACTTTGTACCACTGTAACCGAAGAACACACTGTAATCATGCTATCTAAATGAAAAACATTCCTGCTGTTCTTGTACCCTACTCAAATGTATGTATACAATGTTGTGTTCATGTACCTAAGTAAGCTCTCTGCAACAGCGCCGCAATGCCCAAGGGCCGATTGTGCACTTTACAAATGGAAATAAAAAAAATTAAAATAAGATGTGTTTGTTTGGGAACACCAGAACTCAAGCAGGTTTGTCATCCGGTGAGGTGAACAGGCCATTGTACAAGCACATTCCATGTTATTTCCTCAGTTTCTCTTCTGCCCATTTGGAGTGCTTCGTACCAAACTGCCCTCTCTGTCATGGACCATCTGTTCAGATCTTCCCACCATCTATCTACATTTGGTCCCTCCCGAGCCTTCCATGCCATCACTATTCTCCTTTTCGCCAGTACCCAGGCCAGGTCTATCATTCTCCTCGTTGTCCTATCTTCCTTGGGATATCTGTAGATTCCAAGAAGGCATGCCTCAGCTGTCCATTCATGGCCCCCAATCCCTCCTTTCTTCAATCTTATTTTGATTTCCTGCCAGCATTTCTAGGCTGCCGGACAGAACCAGAACATGTACCCCATGCTTGCAACTCAATACCCCACCCCTGGGAATCGTGATCACTTTTGGGGTGTCATGTATGCTCTATGAAACGTGGAGTATTGGGTCAGCTTCAGTCTAGCGTTTCTCAAGATGCTCTTAGGGTATAACATCGCATTCGTCCACTCCTTTTCTGTGAGTTCTCTACCTATCTCCGTTTCCCATGCTCGTTTCCCCCGTTAAGATCTTTGGGTATCGCTTGTAGCAATCCCTGATATAGTCTAGAGACTACATGTCCTCCCTCGGATGCATTGTATAGTAGTCCTAGGGTCAGATATTCTTCTCCCAGGTCTGGGAAGGATGGCCACGTAATTCTTAGTGCACGTAATCTTATGTGTCTCATAAATTGGCCTTTATGAATCCCATGTGTTTCTACTGGGTCATGGAATGTCAAATTATTCTGAGGAGTAGAGGTCTCCTATGGTTATTACCCCCTTTCCTCCCAGTGCTCCCTACTTTGAGCTAAATGTTCCTTTTTGACTCATGTAGGGCCGCCAGTGGGATCTGCGGGGAGTAGGGCTACTCTAATTTCAGTATTTTATGGGTTCTGCTCCATATCTGTCTGCCCAGCCACAAGAGTCGGGGAGGGTCTGTTATTCTAGTTTTCTTAAGCCACAGCGCTTCTTTTAAGAGGTGGGGCTATTCTGGGGCTCATCAGTGTGTGATCTATTGTTTCTGAGTCTACCAGCCATCCTGCTACATGTTGCAGCTGACCAGCCAGATAGTAAAGTTCAAAATGCAGGAGGCACACCCCTCCTTCGGTATAGTCTCTACAAAAGACATTGAGTGTGACTCTCTTTCTACCGCCTCCCAGATGAAGCTGCCCAGTGTCGAATTTAGGTCTTTAAAGAAATAAAAAAATAAAAAGAAGGCCTTTGGTATGAGAAACGGCACATTTATGAAATGGTACAGTAGACAGGGGAGGGTTACAATTTTCAAGAGGTCTATTCTACCCATTACCGAAAGGGGCAGCTTTTCCAAGAATTTGATTGAGACCTCTAGACCGGACCTCGCCTTTAATGTAGTCTGTATATGGGTGTCTCGAATATCATGATAAATATGTATTCCCAGGCGTGGGAGTCGATCTTCCTCTGTCTCTACCCACCCCGCGAGAGGGAAGAGAGAGGATTTTGTCTTGTTGATTGAAATTTCTGACAATGTTGCAAAGTTCTCCAGGACTTCAAGATAGGTCTCTAGACTGACTTCTGGTCGTCTTATGTATAGCAGCATGTCGTCTGCATATAGGGAAATCACGTGTAGTACTCCAACTTGGAGTCATGTGTCCTTAAGCATTTTCCTCATGTATATTGCTAGGGGTTCTAATGCCAGGATGTATAATAGGGATGACAAGGGAGAGCCGCGTTTGGTAACTCTGTGGCTTGGGAACTGGCCTGAGATGTGTTTGCTGGTTCGCACTCTCGCCGTTGGGCTCGAGTACAGCAAGCGTATCCATCTCATGAAATTACCGCCTCCATCAAAGTGTTCCTGGGACGTGAACAGCCGCTCCCAACTGACAGACGAATGCTTTGATGGCATCCAGTGCATTATTGGCACTGGATGCCATCAATGCACAGCCTTTAGGCCAGTTTCGTGTTCTGTCTATCACCGCCTGGAGCCGTCTCAGGTTTTCTGTTGTGGCCCTACCCGGGACGTAACCCGTTTGGTCTTGGTGTATAAGTTTTGTGACTACTTTAAGTCTCTCTGCATGCACTGCTGTAAGGATTTTGTTGTCTTGGTTTATTAATGCTATCGGCCTGTAGGATTCACATAGCCTCTTATCTTTCCCTGGCTTTAGTGTGGGGAGTATGACTGATTGTTACATGCTGTCAGGTAGTTTCCCTTTCTCGTACGCTTCCTCAAGGACCAGAAGTAGTTGTAGGGCAATTAGGTCAGTAAATTCTTTGTAAAAGTCTGCCGTCACCTCCCGGAGATTTGCCTGCTGGTAGTGCAGCTTTACTCCTTGTATATCTTCTAGCGTGATAGGTGCTTCTAACATTTCCCTTTGTTCCACTGACACTATAGGCAGGCCAATGTCTTAAAAAGTTTCATTTATTTCCATATCTCTGGAGTCGCTGGCATCTTCATAGAGGTTGTGATAAAAAGATCTAAAGGTCTCATTTATCTCTTTCTGTGATCTCCAGCTTTCCCCGCATTCATCCGTTATCTTTACAATTTCTTTTCTAGTGTTTTTGTCCCACGTCAGCCAGGCTAGTAGTCTACCTGGTTTATCACGCTGCCCGTGCAATTTTTCTGTGTATTTTGCATACCTATAGTTACCCAAGCTATCCTAATGGTCTAGGCATTCTTGTCTAAGTGCTATGAATGTCTCTTCTACCTCCTTTCCTGTGATCTCAGACCACTCTATGTCTTTTATCTTAGCTTCAGCGTTTGCCATTTGTCTTTCTAGGTCTTTTTGTACTCCCGCCACTTTGGCTATGGCTGCGCCCCTTATTACTACTCTGAAGGCGTCCCATATGATCCGCATGTCCCTGACGCTACCCAGATTATGACTGAAATATTGTTCCACCTGTTGCCCCAAGTTTTCTCTGAATATACCGTTGTAGTGTTTCAGCTCTTAATTTCCATGTGGGTAATTGGGGCTGGGTGGTTGGAGAGTATACACTTCACTATCAGTGACGAGTGATCGGAGTGCGTTCTTCCCTCATATGAGGCGCTTACGATGTTTTCTAGCTGTTCCCTCCCTGTGGGGACAATCTATTATTGTGTATAGGTTGTGTACGCTCGAGTAGAATGAGAATTTCGCTTCTCTTTATGTGTCCATCTCCATATCTCTTGTAGTTCTAGTTCCTTTATTAGTGTATTTAGGGCCTTAGTCGAGGGGATGGGGATTGGGGTCCCTGTTCTGATCTGTCTAGGTTCAGGTCTATTGTGCAGTTGATGTCCCCTTCCCAAATCAACATCATGCCCTTGTAGGGGGTCAGCCTGGTGTACAGAGAGCGGTAAAAAGCTGCTGCACTGTGATTGGGGTTGAGGAATCCGTGTACCAGTATCATTCTCCCCTCTAAGTCTGTTTGTGTCCCTAACAGGTGGAAAGGCACCAAAGTTGCTATCCAAATAAGTACTCATCTAGAGTAATTAGAGTATGCAGACCCGTACCCCTTGCCTCTCCATTTTCCGAGTATTTGGGACTGCTTCGTTGGTGTTAAGTGTGTCTCTTACGACGTAGGTATGTCGGCACTCTAATTCTTTTGACAAAATTATTTAGGCCGCGCACATTCCATGTGACTATCTTGAGGGTTTCAATCATCTGATTTGTGTCCCTGCATTCCCTGTTCTGCTCCTTCCCAGGGGAGCTTCTCCCGCTGTCTCTCCCTCTTTGTGTAGTCCCTTAGTCCTATGTTTTTGCATGTGGCCATTGGTAATGTCTCGGCAATTGGGGTCTTCCCTCTCACCCTTCGTGTTCCCAATTCCCAGGGGAGCATCCTTTGTCTCTTTCGTGCCCCTGAACCAAGGATTCTTATGTTTCTTACAGTGTGACTATTTGAACTGTGTTGTAACATGAACAAAATAACCTCAACGAGAACTTCAACCAAACTTAAAATTTTGACCACCAGTGTTTATCCGTAGAGGCTTAACAGCCAGTTTTTCCCACCACATCCTGGGATTTGGTGGCCGAGTACTAGGGAGTACTCTTAGTTCTTTGAAATAGAGGAGTCAGACAGAGTTCCCGGGCCCACCGGGTGGAGGACCAGGTTTTGTGTCATTGGCTCCCAGTCCTTGTGCCCCATCCAATGATCGGGCCGGGAACTCGACTGTCCGTGTAAGTTGCCTGAACAAAATTAGCCTCGAGTGTGCAGGCTCCTTGCCAATGTTCTCTCAATTCGGTTGTGCGCTCAATGTTCTATTTGTACTTTCTTCCCCTTTCTCTTCTTGGTCCCGACGGGGTCTTCTGGTCTCTCCGGCATCTGCTCCATGTTGTGGCTGTCCATCCAGATGAACAAGTTACTTTCTTACCTGGTAACGTTCTTTCGATGGGATGGTCCGACGACGTATTCCATATCTATGACAGGTAATGTCCACAGCTGTGCTGCTTCGGAAAATCTTTGGCGTCTGCGTCCTGCGTCGATGACGTCGATGCGCCGTCCCCGAGGACCTCCTCCGACGGCCGACGTCACTCGATGTGATAAGTAGGCAGCACGACGCCCAGAGCCTCAGTTATAGTTTTTTCCCAGAACGTGTGCCACCAGTTTTCTGCCAGTCAGACACACAAGGCCTTGCGGAACGCAAGCTGCAATCGCAAAAGAAATTATGCAGCGGGGAAAGCAGGGAGGGAGCAATATGGAATACGTCGTCGGACCATCCCATCGAAAGAACGTTACCAGGTAAGAAAGTAACTTGTTCTTCGAGGGGATTGGGTCCTGCGACGTATTCCACATCTATGACAGACTCCCAAAGCAGTACCAAGCAAGGAGGTGGGAAAGAATTTAGAATACAAATTTAACATGCCCAATCAAATTGCGGAATAGAGAACTGCCTTGCCAAAGGCCAGATCATGCCCTCTGATGGAATCAAGGGAATAGTGACGTACAAAAGTATGTACTGAAGCCCAGGTGGCTGCATCACAGATGTGACGAATAGGAACTCCCCTCTGCAGGGCAGTAGACCAGCCACTCCTCTGGTAGAACAGGCCCGCAAGCCAGCCTGAGGGTCCTTACCCGCCAAGCGGTAACACTCGGAGATAGCTAAAATAATCCAACGAGACAAAGTCTGTTTCATCACAGCTTGTCCCAAACGCTTTCCAGCGTAACCAATGAAAAGTTGAACGTCCACTCTGACCCGGGACATGCGCGAAATATAAAAGCTCAATGCTATCCGAGGATCAAGCCTATGGAGCCTCTCCTTTTCCTTACCAGGATGTGGAGGAAGATAGAACGCCGGAAGAACAACCTTCTGGCTCAAATGAAATTCCGAAACCACCTTCGGAAGAAAAGAAGGACGAACTCTAAGGACAACCCTGTCCTTATGAAACACAGTGAAGGGTGGCTTAACTGAAAGTGCCTGTAACTCACTCACTCTGCGAGCGGAAGTAACCGCAACCAAAAACACAGCTTTCAGAGTTAACAGCCTCAAAGGGCAAGAATGTAAAGGCTCAAACGGAGCACCCGTAAGAAACTTAAGAACAAGGTTCAAATCCCAACCTGGCACCAAAAAAGGTGACAGAGGGAACACATTAGTGAGCCCTTTCAAAATAAAGGAATCTTAAAATAGGAACACTCTTCAGACGAGCGCTTAAATATGGACAGCGCCGCCAGGTAGCCTTTAATGGTCCCCACTTGCAAGCCCCTGTGGGCCAAAGAAACCAAAAAAGACAGAACCATGGGAATGGCACATTCAAAAGGATCCACATTCTGAGCTCTGCACCAGTCGCAGAACTTTCTCCAACGGCAACGGTACAGATACTTTGTTGCCAGCCGCCTGGCCGAAAGCAACACCTCCATCACGTCTTCAGGGAGGTCCCAATCCTTATACCTCGACCTTTCAGAAGCCAAGCGTGAAGATTGAGGGATATGACCTCTGGATGGAGAACCTGACCCCCCTCCCGTGAGAGCAGATCGTCTCGGTAGGGAAGACGCCGTGGAGGGCAGATGGACAAGTCTAGAAGGTCCGGGTACCACGTCCTCTGGGCCCACACTGGAGCAATGAGGATCATCCGGGAACGGAACCTCCGTAACATCCGCAGCACTTGCGGGATGACGGGGACTGGAGGAAACGCGTACACAGTGGGAATGACCACGAACGCGTCTCCTAAGGCTCCTTTGGAGGAAATTCCCACGAGCAAAACCTTTCGGACTTCCGGTTGACACTGGAGGCGAAGAGATCCACTTGAGGGGTCCCCCAAAGGGCGAAGAGCTCCAGGAGAACCTCCTGAGCCAGCTCCCACTCGTGAGAGATCGAGCTCTGCCTGCTCAGGGCGTCCGCCGTCTCGTTGTCGTCTCCGGCCAGATGAACAGCCGAGATCGAAACTTCCTGCTGGATGGCCCAGAATTCGAGCTGCATTGCCTCGCTGCACAGCAGAAGTGACCATGCCCCCCCCTTTTTGTTGAGGTAGTGCATGGCCACCGTGTTGTCTGTTAGAATCAGGACACTCTTTCCGCGCACAGTCGGCAGAAAAGCCTTCAGGGCTAGCCTGACGGCCCTCAGCTCCAACAAACTGATATGGAGTCTGGACTCCGACGGAGACCAACGACCGCTGATTGTCAACTCGTTGGCATGAGCTCCCCATCCCGTGAGGGATGCGTCTGTCATGATCGTCACCTCCAGCCAGGGCAGCCAAAATGGGGCCCCCTTCATCAGATTGCCCTCGACGGCCCACCACAGAAGGTCCCGGGCTACCGAGGGCGGCCCCTGAACAGGGTCCGACAGCCTGCCGGAGGACTGAGACCACTGGAGCTTGAGTGCCCACTGCAAAGATCTCATCCGCAGATGAGCCTCTGGCACCAGAAGAATGCAGGATGCCATGAGGCCGAGCAGTCTCAAGAATCTGGACGCTGGGAGATTCTGGGCAAGCTGAAACTTGTGCACCATCTGCAGAATGTGAAGAGCCCTCACCTGAGGAGGAAAACGCTGCCCCAGGGACGTGTCGAGCACTGCTCCGATGTACTGGAGCCGCTGCGTTGGTGTCAAATGGGACGTCTTTAAATTGAGGGAGAAGCCCAGCATGTGAAGGGAGTGGCAGGTGACGGACAGATGATCCAGGACTTGCTCGGGAGAGCTCCCCCTGATCAACCAATCGTCGAGGTAGGGGTAGACGTGAATCCCCCCTTTCCTGAGATGCGCTGCCACCACCAGCATCCTTGAGGTCGAGAGACACCAACCAGTCCTGAAGTTGAAGGGCCTGGAGGACTTGAGAAAGAGTCACCATCTTGAACTTGTCCTTCCTGAGTAGTTTGTTCAAACCGCGCAAGTCCATGATGGGTCTCAATCCCCCGTCTTTCTTCGAAATCAAAAAATAAGGGGAATACCATCCCTTGTTCCTCTCCGCTACAGGCACCAGTTCTATAGCGCCTTTCTCCAGCAGGACTTTAATTTCCTGCGCAAGGAGCGGATCCGGACACTTCAAAGAGAGGCTCCCTGGTGGATTGTCGTGAGGCCTCTGCCGAAAAGGAAGACAGTAGCCGTGGGTTATGATCTCCAGAACCCACAAATCCGAAGTAATGGCTTGCCACTCTACAAGATGCTGCGCCAGCCTTCCCCCAACCGGCGAACCATGGGACCTGGCCTCATGACTGAGTGGTAGCGGCTGCGGCGTTGCCTGAGGGCAAAGAGGCAACTGCCCGAGCGGCCTTGGCACCTCGAGTACCTTTGTTTCCACCTCTGGTACTCTTACGATGGCCTCTGACTGCTAGCTCCCCTCGCTTTACTGAAGGACGAGTAATAGCGAAAGGAACCTCCCCTCCATTGCTGTCCCCTAGGACGAAAAGGCAGAGGTTGGCGAACTGCAGCGCCCAACGACTTCGCTGCAGCTTTGGCGGTCTGCAACCTCTGAAGGGTCTCGTCAGCCTTTCTGCCAAAAAGGTGTTCATCATCAAAGGGCATGTTGAGGAGCCGGGACTGCACATCAGGAGCAAACCCAGACTTCCGCAACCACGCAAACCTACGCATTACGGTGCTCGCCGTCATGGATCGGCTGACACAATCCGCCAAGTCCAAACCTGACTGAATGGCCTCACACATGGCATCCTTGCCATCCTGAACCAGAGCAAGGAAACCATCCCATTCGTCCCCTTCGGGAATAGTATCAGCCGCTAATGCAACACAGTTCCACAGAGTGTGTGTGAAACGAGACAAGGCACATATGGAGTTGGCTGCCTGAAGCGCCATACCCCCTGAAGAAAACACTTTCTTCGCCCAGCCGTCAAAACATTTGTCGTCCCTATCCGGAGGGATGGTAGGATATGACGCCTGCTTTGCCGGGGCCGTAGCCGCCTGCACCACCAAACTCTCCGGGGTGGGGTGCCTAGACAAGTAGCAGGGGTCGCTACTGGCTGGACGGTATTTTCGCAACAAAGACTTGCCCACTGCCGGGAGACTCTCCGGAACAGTCCAAGCAGCCGCCACCCTTCTCTGCAGAGCCATATGAAAAGGCAAAACCGGGTCAGCGGGTGGACCGAGATCAAGGATGTCCGTGAGATCATCCTGAATGAACTCCCCTGGGGGAGCTGACCAACCCAAGTACTCGGTAACCCGAGACACAAGGCGCCGATATGAAGAATCGGCATGAGTGCCAGGCTCCGGCTGACAAAACTCCACCTCCGGAGAGGTGTCCAGTCCACTGGCATCATGCAGTGACTGCCTCAGGTCAGCAAACTGGCTATGGCCCGAGATAAGCTCATCTGGAACCGTAACCGGAACCAGGCCGCCATCAGAGCCTTCATCACTCTCTGAAATGTACTCCAGGCGGGGAGAGGAAGACCTCTGTGGACCAAAGCAGTGCCGGACCTTAGCCATAGCCTTTCTAGGGGCAAACCCTGTGCCACGGGGCCCCTCCGACACCACCACCTCGAAAGGCATCGAGGGTGCCGAACAAGTCGGCGCCGGCGTCGACAGAAAAGGAGTCGAGGGCACCGAACGAGTCGGCGCCGGCGTCGACAGAAAAGGTGTCGACGTCGAGCGAATCGGCGTCGACGTCAGCTGCAGCGCCGCCAGCATCGGCGGCGTTGAAACAGTCCTCGAAGCCAGAGCTCCGAGCGTGTCTCTCGACAACCTAGGCGCCGACGACCCCCTCAGATGCGGAGCCTCGAGAGAAATCGTCGACGACCTCGGCGCCACAGGCATCGACGTCTTCTTCAAAGACGGCACAGGATCACACGGTCTCGAGTGCATCGAGGACCGGGACCTGGCACGGGCATGGCGAGAACGGCTACCCTTGTCCGAGCAGGAACTCTCCCGCGAGCTGTGCCAACCACTCGAGCCCGAAGGCGTACGAGCGGTGTCTCTCGACCGGTGCCGACCTACCCCACTCGGAGGCGCAGACGGACCGGTGCCCTGCGATTCCAGAATAGCTAGCATCTGCTTCCCGAAGGAAGTCCATTCCTCCGGTGTCACTTGCATGGAGGGATAAGTGACCCGCCGACGGGCAGAGTCCTCGGAAGAGGACGGAGAAGGCGACCTATGCTGACGCTTCCTGTAATGCCTCGAAGAGGCGGAGGAGTGGCGAGACCGACTCCTGGAAGGAGACCCACCGGACTTCCGAAGATGACGCGGAGAGTCGCCCCTCGAGTCATCTGTCGAAAGCCCCGCAGACCTCGACTTCCGGGGCTTAGACACCCGGCCTACCGACAGCTTCTTCTTGCATTCCTGCAAGGCCTTTGCCGTTAGCGACTGGCAGTAGACACAGTCGTCCGTATCGTGGGCCTCCCCGAGGCACCAGAGGCAGGCGTCGTGCGAGTCCGTGACTGACATCTTGGACCCACAGTCCCCGCAGTTCTTGAAGCCCGGACGTGGGGTTGAAGATGAGAAAGACATCGCCACGAACAGGTCTACACAACAAACCAAACAGGTTCAACGAACCGAGAATAGAAAACAGCAAACTCCAACGAGTCGAGGCGTACCGAGATTCACGAAGCGAACACGTTCGCGGAAAAAACGGAACTGAGGCTATGGGTGTCGTGCGTCCTACTTATCACATCGAGTGACGTCGGCCGTCGGAGGTCGTCCTCGGGGACGGCGCATCGACGTCATCGACGCAGGACGCAGACGCCAAACATTTTCCGAAGCAGCACAGCTGTGGACATTACCTGTCATAGATATGGAATACGTCGGAGGACCCAATCCCCTCGGAATTCACTTTATCTGCGGTCTCGAAGAAAAGAGATTTTCCTTTGTGGATTACTTTCAATTTTGCGGGGTATAGGAGCATGTATTTTATGCCCTGGCGTCGGAGTCTTTCTTCAGTTGGCAAAAACTGAGCTTGTCTCCTCTGAACCTTGATAGTATAGTCTGGGTAAATTGCTAGTACTGAGGAGTCTCTGATCTCTCTTCCCGACCCGAGTATGCTAGGATCTTTTCTTTGTCTCGATAATTCAGGATTTTTGCTATATTGGGCAGAGGGTGTGATCCGGGGGGGATGGGGATGTTCTTGTAAGTGCCCTATGAGCCCTTGCTACTGTGAATCCTTGTGATAGGGCCCATGGTTCTATTTCTTGGAGGAACATATTTTCAATGTAGTTGGTAGGGTCTCTGCCCTCGGCCCCCCTCATGTAGCCCCAAGACCCAAATATGACTTCTCCTCACTCTTCCCTCTGCGTCTTCGGCCCTGTCCTGTAGGCCAAGGGCAGAGACCCTACCAACTACATTGAAAATATACTGATTTTAGCTGTCAGATCTTGAACCATTTCTTGCAGTCCCTTGGTGGAGAATGAAATCTCTTCTAGCTTCTTTTCGGTATCGGCCACCCTGCCGGCTAGATTGCGCACATCTTAACGCAGCAGGCTCATGTCACTTTTTAATTCCCCTATAGGAGTCTCCATGGATGTTCGTAGGGCCACAATTGCATCTAGGATCATATTGTCGGTGTCATTCCGTTGGGGATCCTGTTCTTTGCTCTGCAAATGTTCCACTGGGTGTGTGGGTTCTGATTTGTTATAATTTTTCCTTGCAAACATCTCCAGTGTGGTTTGTTTAGGCTGCATGGCCATCTTTTTCCTACCTCCTTCTGGCATCAGGGGTTGATTAGTGTACCTGCACTCCGTACGAAGGGGTGTGATCCTCTCTTGTTGTCTAGGTGTTCTTGTCCCTTATGATAGGTCCGAGTTCCGGCTCTCCTGCACCATTTAATCACCTGTCCTTTGTGTGAGCAGGCGCCTCTTTCTTCCCACTGATCGGCTGGGGAGCTGCGTTCAGTATTTGTTTGATGGCCTTCCTCCAGTGGGTGTGGTGTACAATATTTTATGGGGCTCCTGTCTGTAGGAGTGCCCTGCAGTGTCTTTTTCTGAGATGCGTGTGCTCTGATGATCTGGACCCAGCTTCCAGTTATCAGTCTTGATGCAGAGCAAGGTGGCAGCGAGTGGGTTTGTGTGTGGCCCGGCCGTTATTCTGTGCATTCTCTGTACATAGAACATCTTGGGGAGACACTGGGGAGAGGTGGTCGCAGGCTGCTGTTATCTATTTGCCATGGTTCTGGGGGTGGGTGGAGGGCTCTCTCTCCAGTCAGGTCGCTAGGAGGTTGCAGCCGAGGTCTGGATCTGGGTTTTGCCTCTTTATCGTCACCCTCCCCCACCAGTGTCTGCTGTGTTGAGTCGCTGCATGGTGCAGGGGCAATGTTCTGCACTTAGTGATTTGTCGTCGGCTCTGAGGGCAGGCTTCCTTCTGGTCTGTCGTGGCTCCAAGTGGGCTTCTCTGGGGTGCTGGCTGCTCGCAAGGGATTTCCACGCGGTTTCCTCTCACTGCTGAGTCGCGGCCCCATTTTGTAGGTTTCTTTTCCTCTCATCCGGCAGCGCGGATTTCTCTTCACTCGGGTGATAAAATCATTCAAAAATCAAAGCGGTGGGTGCCATAGTTGTCCTTTGACCAGGGGTTGCTTTTTCGGATGGATTTGCAAGTTTTTTCTCAAATGTAGGATCTGGGTTGACAGGATTGGGTGAGGAGCTCACTCAGGTCGTATTCTGCTCACATCGCGGCTAGCCACGCCCCCAGCACCCTCAGGAAAATAAAGGTGATAAAGAGACCAGAATTATTTGTTCTCATTGGTGTGCGTTAGGGAGAATTCTCATTCAATGGCTAATTTCTCTTACCTAGTGAGTCCCCCAGCAGCTTTGCTGGATTTCTGGAGTTCATTTTTTCCACTTGGTAAGAGTGTGAGCTTTTCCCTCACTCTTACCCATGTTTTGCCATGTGTATTTCATCTGTTTTTGTGATTGTGGACTCTGGAGTACACCACTTCAGTAGCCCCATTCTTTTGTGTGTTACACAGCACCTTCAGTGCAGTGACACAGGGTCGTCTTTTAGACTTCCCACCGACTCCATTTCTGGGGCTGACTATTGTGCCCCAGAAAAAGGTAAAGTTGCCATTAACTTTACATAGTCAGTTAACCACAGATCCAGTACCCCCCATCTTACATGGAGTATTGGAAAGGGTTACTTCTTAGCCCTTTTTATCTGTACCTCCTAGAGCCTTGTTTTGCTCTTAACATTTAGACTTGGATGGTGGCAGTAGTATCTACCCTAACTTTTCTACCGTGTTTATACTATATAAACGTGGTACTGTTTTAGGCTATTATATTAGCCTCGAACATGAACCTGCTTGACCAAATACTATTTCTTTTGGCTCCGGTCGGGTTTATTTACCATTTCTTTTGTTAAAGTCCTTCTATGGCAAAATATTTGCCACTTTCCTCCAAAGGAAACTCTCTAAATGGGCTGAAGAAGCCAACTTAAATGACAGAAGACAAACCAGGTTCACAAAAGAGGTTGGAGTCGAATTAAATCTGAAGTTACTAAACCTGGTGAAACTAGATGCGATAAAAAATAAGAAAAGATTGTTTCTAGCCTTTGTCGACTTGAAACAAGGATTCAACAGCATCGACTGACAGCTTTTATGGAGAAAATTAAAGACCTGGGGATGTCCCAATCCACTTCTGTCTCCACTGCTGGCCCTACACTACATGCTAACACCAGCATTCGTGTACGACTAAATGCTGAAGGCAAGTTAATCGACAAAATAAAGACAACAAAAGGAGTGAAGCCAGTCTGTCGTTGGCAGCTTTGCTGTTCAAACTTTTCATATCGGATCTTCCGGCTGCCTTTGCACAAACTAGGTCATTTCCGCACAAAGTAAATGTAAACCATCTAACCCACGTAATTTACGCAGATGATGTGGTGCTGTTAGATAGTACTGAAATAGGTCTACAGAGACTCCTGTCAGCTCTGCAAGTCTACCTAACAGCAAATCATTTGTTTATAAATGTGAAGAAGTCACAAGTAATGGCTATGGGTTCAAAAACCAAAATGAAGACAAAGGTCTTTAAGTGGAAAGTGGATAACTAGGCCTTGTCTAGAACAGATGTAATTCTTTATCTGGGAGTTCCATTTGATATCTCCATAAGAGAATGGAGTTGGACTAACGAAGTTACAGCTCAGTTGAGAATTTTTGCGTTACAGGGCTCGAAACTGCACGCAAAATATGGGAAGCTTTCTATACAGCCCGTAATAACTTTCTACCGGCAAAAAGTTACCCCAGTAGTATGTTTCTGTTGTGAAACTGGGTGGAACATCAATGCCAGCTTCTGGTCACAACTGGAGGGATCTTTTGGCGTAAGGTACTAAAACTACCCCAAGGTCTCTCAATGGTGGCAATTAGACATGAGTTGGGGCTCGATTCCTTACTTTTTACAGTCTTGTGGAAATCTATAACATTCCTTAGTCAAATGAGAATAACACCTGTGATAAACTCCTATCAGATCTTGAAGAATAAAAGTCACGACGCATCTGCATCACTACTAAATAGTTGGGAAGTGAAACTGATGGCAATTATGGATGCTGCAGATATAAAAATGTCCGAGGTGCTACTGACGCCACAAGTAGCGAAGAAAAAATGTAGACGATGGAACTGGATAACTAACTTAGAAAAACGTTCCACACTGTCATTAGCGCTGGACTTAGGACCAGCGTGTCACAAAGTAGGAAACTTACCAAAATATCTTGAAAAATTTCCCTCGCCATATCATCGGAATCAGTTCCTAAGACTACGCCTTAATCTATATCATACCAATGAGCGGTTGATGAAACTAAAAGATTCCATGACCAAGAGTGAGGCCTGTTGATTCTGCCAGTATGAAGTTGAATCAATTAAACATATGTTAATAGAGTGTCCCTCTATTGCCGCTCAGCGCTCACTCCACTTATTACGTTATGCTCCAAAAAATGGTAATATGCTGGAATGGTGGAACTATGCCATAACAGGGTCAAATGTCCACCTAACTTGTGACCTCATCAATTTCATCGACATGATCCTTCCATGCCCTTCGGAGCAGTCTGTCAAATTATAAAGAAGCCACATATTGTCGTCAAATGTTTGGCTGAATCTTTAAATCTTTAAGTTGATCTCCTTGATCGTTGATTGAACTCAAAACGATCATTATGCATTATTACTATCATGCGTGCCAGATCAATAGGACTTCTTTTCTTTTCTTACTTGTTTTTGAGATGCTTTTATGTTTTCTTGGATTGCTGTTTTCGTCTTCTGACTAAACTGATTTCGAAATGTGAAAGTGAGTGAATGGGAAAGACAAAGTTTGTTTTCTTTTACAAAACTAAAATCAATAAAAAAAAAAAGTCCTTGTGTTTTACTTTGCGCGGCAAACCAGGTTTGCCTTCTTTGTTCACTGTCTTTTGGCAGGCTTCTGCCAAGAAGCCCTCCTCTAGGCACCTGGGTGTCTAGGTGGGCTGAATGTGAGGGAGGGGTGTAGTCACCCCCTGCACAGGGTATCCTAGGAAACCCAAGGCGCACTTTGGCATGATTGGCTGAGGTGGTTGTCCGGGCTGGACAACCCCCCTGCTGCGTGATTAACAGCCAGGCTGTGTGAATGGGTGATTTTCACATAAAAGGCAGGACTCTTGGGCTGTAAGTCAGAGTCGCCACTGGAACTACAAGGAACCGAAGAGAAGCGGAGAAGAAGACGGCTGCTGCAACTACCCCGTCCTGGTGAAGCCCTGCTGAAGTCCTGAGCTATCTACCCTTCGACGACCAGAGAAGATCCAGTCCAGAGTCTTCTTCCCTTGAGCCTGGTGGGGTCAACCAGCTCATCTTCCACAGCCAGAGGATCCTCTTCGTGGTCGAAATCGCTGCACACTGCTGTACTGGTCCAGATAGCTACCTGAAGAGCCTCTCCTGTTTTAAAGGAGTGCACCTTTTATTCGTCATCGCTGCTGTTGGCTTCATAACTGCGTAGTGCAGACCACTCCAGACGTCCTCCTTCTCGTCACCACGACCTAAGCACCAGGAACCATGGATCTGCAGGAAACTACCAGGAACAACTGCCGTGGCACCAGCTTCTTCCTTGAATAAGGTGCTGTGTTCCGCTTTGAGGAGCTAGGGTGAATCCCTTTTCTCCTCCTCCAAGGCTTGCCCTGGTCTTTCCTCCTCCGTATGACTTTTGCTTCCTCCGTTGACAATATCTAAGTACTCTTGGCAACGTTGAATCTTGAACTATCTGACTGTGTGATCCTCGACAACAGGAACCCGGTTCCACTTGACACTGGCTCCGGCCTATTGACTTATATTTCTGTCAACAAGTGTTCTCGGATTCTGTCTGCCCTGACAAAAGTATTGCCTATGATTTTTGCCCCCAACTCTCTCTGGTTAACTCAGGTGCTAAGTGTGTTTTTGCTCCGGTAACATTTATTTCCGCGGATACGCGTATCTTTAGTAAGACCGAACTGTCATTACTGTCAAAAAGTGATCGCATATGTATTCCCGGTAACGTCTTTTGTTTCACAACACCGGTCCGTTAAAACATAGGGTACTTACCTTGAGTTATACTGTACCAAGTGAATTGGTTGTGTGTAGTGTATTTTACGTGTGGTTTTGAATTAATAGAAGTGTTGTGTTTTATAACAGATGATTTAAAAATAAATGTACTTTTATTTTTTACCTGAAACCTTGAGTCACAGTAATTGTGGTCCCTTTGTGTAATCTCTGCTACTGCTCATATACTCTTGGGATAAGCCTGGCTGCTCCGCTACTGCTACCACTTTAACATAGTAGTACAGGTTTGTACAAAAGGTGAACTTGTATTACCACTTGTAGTCTTAATTGTGTGTAGTGGTTCCTAAGGGCACTGCACAGGATTCTGCCTAACAGTGTGGAGGAGCTCGAACATATATTTCCAATTGGCACAATGCAGGGAGCGTTTGCTATTATGAATCCAGTTTTTATAATTGGTATAAAGGAAAGTAATAGCAGCTCCCTGCTCATTGTCAGTCAGGTTCTCACTCCTCCTAACCAAAGCCCGGTCTCTTCCATACAGCGTCTTCCTCTCATTAATTAATATATCAAAGGGGCCCCTCACTACACTGTTCCTACCAGGAGACCTACTCCATAATTTCAGAGAGGCTGGAAGAGCTTGCACTATCTTGCAGATATCCCAATTTAGTTGTGAAAATAACATATCAGCCCCCACTCTGGTCCAAGGTGAGGTGATGTATCTATTGAGTCTTTTAATATTCGGATCTGACCAACAGAGTCTGTTGCCCCTTAGGACGGTCAAATGGGCATCTAAGCTTAAAGGAACAGTCCCCTCAAAAATATTATTGTCCTGAGAGTTTGGGCATGTATTTTTAAGCTTACGTTGATCAATCGTACAGACATTTCCTATGCACCTTACCAAAGTTTTCCTCATTTTTACACATGCGCAATCAGGCAGCAGGGCGTGGCCATCTTGTGCCAATTTTATCCGTTGCTGCATCGCCCTAAGGTGAACTGCCCTGGCGGCACTAAATCATATACCACGCCCCTGAGGCTGAGATCACTAGAAGCGTACCGCCCATTTCACAACGCCAATGCATGTCTTGTGTCAACATTCTCTGCGCTTCAGCTAATGACGTGTCTCCATGGAAATGGCATGACGCCTCTTTCCTGAATAAGTATAAACAGACTGCTTCTCATCAGACAACATCAGATTTGCTTTTCCAATCGTTTCACTGTCTTTTTTTTAATATTCTGTGCCTCGTTTCTGTGCTCAGGTCAGCTACCTTCGTTGCTCGTATTCCGTGAGAACGGATACTAATACTATCATTACAATCTATTTTTACTTTGTCCCATAATGGCAACAATACAGCCCTACCAGTACGAGCCAGAGTATTCTGAAGCGGAATTACTTGAAAGAGAAAGATGCAGACACGATGGAGCTTCAGACGACAGTTGGGAGGACGAATCACCAGATCAAGAGCCTGAGCCTAGTCGCATGGACAACGTCTCCACCTGGTGTACCTGCAATCAGTGCGCACTAATGCCAACCGAGGAGGAGAACTGCTGCTGCTGAGAAAACTCTTGATGCTTGTCCTACATATCATAAGGCGAGACACGGCCTCAATGCGTAACCGAGCTGCATGACTTCAGGGCAGCCTGCCTCACACTGTCCGCGTTGAGGATTATGATGGTGCTTATGCATGAACTTCGCGCAACAGTTCGTCCTCGCAATCCAAGTAACGAGTAAGTGTACTCTAGTTGTGATGTCACTAAGGCCACTAACATTTAATGGTGGTCTCCTATATTGTCGTAACTTGATCTATCACTGCCAAATGAATGTAGTCTTGCAATTCTATACATCACTCGCGATTTGGGGAAATCATAGTGGCCTTCTTATGTTTATTTAATGTACAACCATGAAGCAATATTTCTTTGTGTCCCAAATGTAATGGAATGCATAGTCGTTCAATATTGTAATGTGTCTACACTTTAAAGCCCAAGTGGATTGATCCGTGAAGTAACATTTGTACTGGCAACAATGCCATTGGATACAAGACTGCATTTTCAACTAAGGTTTAATACACTTATCTTGTTAATTTAAAAACAGTTTGTATCTGTCTTCCACAGGTGGTACAGGCTGGTGGCCTATTGTCCGTTTACATGGTGGCATGGGAGGCTTGGACACTGCGTTCGACGAGTAATACCCACCTGTGTCGTTGGTGCCATTAGAGACACATTCCCCAGTGACAGCGGTCGGTACAGGGGATTTTCCCACACCGTGCTGCAACCCGAAGTTTATAATGTGTAGTACATTTGTGCCATCAAAATCAGCAACAAAATAAAATATGACAGAACTTTTATGAACGGTTGTTTCAATTTTTCAGTGAATCAAGTGTGTCTCCATTCAGCAGTGTTCCGGCCCTTTCCTGCATGCCTCTTGGCCGTCCCCCCCCACCCTATCAATGACTGTTAGCACCTGTGGCCGTGCCCTCCCAAGATCTCCCCAGAGCCAGTGTCTCCAGGGAGGCTCCATTGAAGCAGACCCTGCACCTGCAATCTACATATGATATGATAGTTTATTTATATAGCGCCTATACACAATGTGTTTCAAAGCGCTTCAAGGCAAGGGAGGGAACAAGGGAAAATACAATGACATTCTTACAGGTCATGAACAGTAAGGATGTGAAATTAACTATCGTACTTGGCCTGACGACATTTCAGCAAGAGCTAAGACATAGATAAGGAAGGGAGGGGAGAGTGGGAAGGAAATGGAAACAGACATGCGACTACCGTACTAGGCCTGAAAACATTTCTGGTAGAGCCGGAGAAAAACAAGAGGTGAGGGAGAGGGTTGCAGAAAGGTAGGGGAGGAACAAAACAAGCGGTTATCATACTAGGCCCGACGACATTTCAGATAGTGCTGGAGGGGGAGTGGGGGAGAAAAAACCAGTAAGGGGAGGAGGGTGCGGGGGGGGGAGACAGACAAGGTTGCCATCATCCTAGGTCCAGGGACAATTCTGATAGAGTAAGTGCATAGAAGAAAGTAAGGGGAGGAGATAGGAAAAGGGAGAAGGGAAAAGGAGGAGAGAACAGAGAGTTAGCAGTCAAATGAGTGGAGAAGCAAGAGGGGAGAGTGAATACAATTGCAGAAGTCATTAGTAACACAATGCTGCAAGCCAGGATACAAGATGAAGATGGGAACAGCATGATTCAGGGCCACCATGAGTACAAGATGCAAAGGAAGTCCAGCATGAGAGTTGAGAAAGGTGATGCACCGTGAATGAATGAAGTCCACAAAAGTCAAATCCAGCATTGGCCTCAAGACGGTGATGGTGAAACCAGAATATATCAGGACAGACTCCTGCAGAAGTAGGCTTGAGGGGGGAGCAGGGTAGAAGAATCAAGCAAAACAGGCAACACCTGTGTGCGAGAATGCTGGGGCCACAAGGGAACATCACGGAGGGACCAGAGGGAGTAACACATGTTGGCGCATGCTTACCTGCTGTCTGAGCAGGGGGTCGGGCCCTGGGTCCTCCTGGTCCGAACATGAATTGCCCTTTTCTTTGTCTGCCCTTCGCTTAGGACACATAAGTGTGTCTCTCCTTTCGGCGGTGTTCCGGGCCTTGTCTGCATGCCTCATGCTCATCGATCCCCCCCCCCCCACCAGAATCAATGGCAGTTCGCACCAATGGATGTCCGCTGACAAAGGGGGCTGGCAGGGGTGGGAACAGCCAAGGTGCCAAACACCACGTACACTTCAAAGGTATCTTACGTGCAGGGTCCATTATTTACATGGCCTCTCCAGATCCAGTGTCTCCAGGCAGGCTCCCCTGAAGCAGGCCGTGCCCCTGCTATCCACATAAGACCATGCCATATACATGTCACTCATTCACATACACACCCACTTTTCTAATTCTTTCTAAACCCCTTGATATTTATCATGAGAACATCTGTGAGCACTGCAAGTCAACTCGTCATCATGCTACCTGTGAACATCTCCCCGTTCTCCTGCTACTAACTACCCTGCTTGCTGAATCTAACTGTTTGTTGGTCAAGGTAAGGGCAGGTCACCTAATCATATCTTCTTGATCTCTTAATTTCTATCTATTTAGAATGACTGTACCCAGTAGTGTAATGTTCATTCATCTCATTGTCATTACCATTGACTTCAGTTTAATTTGTTCTGTTCTCGATATATAGCAATTGTCATCAGTGTCAATTGGGATCGAATTGCATCCTTCGCGGACCGTGTCTATAAGCACGTTTCCTTTTGATGCATGATAGTACATTCAAGGGACGAGTAACATGTTACGATTTGCGTCCCATCAATCAATTGTGTATGAAAGTTATCCTAGAATACAGTCGGCTACGCTACACAGGTTTTGATTCACTGACCAAAACAGATTGCATAGAAAAATGTATGATATAATTCCATCTTTCTCACGCTTTTATGCAAAATAATGTTTTAACGATGTGGACCTTTAAAAAATGTAAAACAATGCCTGCATGTATGGTTTACGGTTGCTGTTCTAAGACCCATAACAAACCTAAAGGCACAATAATGCATATATTCCCGAGGAATGTAGATCTAATAAGAGAATGGGTCAGATATTGTGGATTTGTGCCGGAAGAGCTTGAAAGTAGAGCCCAGGATGTCTTTGGGGACTTGAGGGGTGATCAATTCCGCATCTGCAGTGTGCACTTTACCACGAATATGTACGACCAATCGCAGTACACAAAGAAGCATCGACTCAGAACGTCTCAAATTGCTTCCAAATGCAATTGCAACTCTGTTCATGCACACGCTGTCCCAGGTGAGTCACGGTTCATGATTTAGCTGTAGGCATTGAGCTAGTGAACAAGTAACTACATGGACGGATTGGTGTTTTAGGTGCAACTGTCCCTTAATACTTTTCATATTTACAAGATTGTATTGCTTTATAACTAAACCCCATTTTGCTATACATCTGTCTTTGGTTTTAGGAGCATCATAGAAAACTATTTATGGGCACAGAAAACTATGCTATAGTGCCCTTGGAAAGAGGCATAATCTTTTTGTAATCGGTTGCTTTACATGTCAATTTTTTTTAGGTTAGCATTTCTAATTCAAATCTAATTTTCCCTTTACAACGCACTGAATATGAAGGAGCAAGATTCTGCATTCATGTCTTTCCCGGAGTCAACAACAAATTCGAGCGAGTATCAGGTAGTTTTATTTTGCTATTCAGTTCCGGAAATGTATTATGCATGGAATTAGAGATAATATGATAAAGTTTACGTATCCTGTCGTTTGTTTACATAATGTTTCATTTATGGGTTTTTATTGATTTATACCATTGACTGCATCCCATTGTGTGTGTTCAATTTCACTTTTTTCATCCATACAAAAACAAGTACTGTGTTACAGGGTGATGCTGGTACTTCAACTACAATTGCAACATCCTTTGAAGCTGATCCAGAGCCTGAGGTATGCGTTCTGACAGTTCCCTTGAATGAAAGAAAGTATATCGTACATCTGATACTATTAGACAGTGACATTACTATAAACGAGCATCTTTTGCAAAACGCTTGAGTGCAAAATTACAATCAGTGAGTTTCGCACAGTGATCTCTGATCGAATACACTAGCCATCAGGTGAAATTAGAAAGGTATATTTTGACTAAATGACGTACACAGTGTATGATGGTATCTGTGTAAGCCATGTGTGTGAGGAAATAATTTGATTTAAAATACGATTGACTTTTTTAAAATCATTATTCTATTCTAGGGATGTATACAAGATCGGGAAATAGAAGAGGAGGCATGTGGATCCGAGTTGGCGGTCCAACTTGCTGGTGCAGTCGTTATAGTGAAGAACACGGTTTCACAGAAAATCAAGAAAGCAAGACTAACTAACAAACAATTGCGATTACAAAAAGTGTTTTGGGCTTGTGTCTTCATAACATGCTTTTTTTTAAATCTAAAATGCTATATACTGTAGGTTGGTTTTACATTGAACATGTTTTTACAACCCATCTCCTAGAGGCCCAGAAGTAAACAAACTTTGATGACACAGACAGCTACTAAAACCAGAGATGCTGCTCGCCAAACTGATTTCACCATGGAGCAACTATTATTTGAGGCGCAGCGTGTTGAAATTTATAAGCAGACTCGAGATGCTTATGCCCAATGGCCAGAAAATGAATTGAATGTGACCGGCGAAGCCAGCAAAGTGTTGTTGGACCATTGCTACAATGCGAGAACTCCACAAGATGAAACTGAATATAATGATGATGATGATGCTTTTGAATTACTCGCAGACCACTTGACACAATCGACACCAGCAAAAAAAGGGCCACCCAATAAACAATCGACATTGATGTTTTCTCCGATTCGTGTTCAAATAAGACAAGCTGAAATAACAGACGGAAGTCTCAACACAATTGACCGAGGAACTTGCCAAAGATCTCGACTACAGTGCTCCTGTTCAGCCGATATTTCAACCACAGTTGAGTCACAAACCACATTCATGCAGGACGATAGTCTAATACAGGAGCCCAAATACAATGTATTCGACAGCTGCATGGCGGAGATTATACTGATGCTGAAATGTGTCCATCCAGTGAGGGAGGAAGTATGTGGGAAGCCATTGTTGAATGTGACTCGTGTATCACAAGGCACTAACTTGAAAATACATGCCACCTGTGATCTGCTCCATGCAAAATTATCATGGTCCGCTCAGCCGATGCTGGGGAAAGTGGCAGCTGGAAATCTACCGTGTGCAGCAGCTTTACTTTTCAGTGGCTCTACTTTTAATAAGTTGTCCAGTTTCTGTCAATTTGTGGGACTCCAGTTCCTTTCTAAAACACAGTACTACAAATATCAACGTGAATATTTATTCCCTGCTATTAGTGAAGCATGGAAAATAGAACAAATGTCAATTGAAAGGACATTCTCTGAAACGGTTCAGGCTAGCTGGCGATGGACAGTGTGACAGCCCCAGATTTTCAGCAAAACATTCCACTTTCAGGACATGGAAACTAAAATAATTGGGAGTTCGGTGGTCGTGCAGGTGTCGGAATGTAAATCCTCAGTGGCCATGGAGAAACATGGTTACATCAACTCCCTGGAAGATCTCAAGTTGAGGGGAATGCAAATTGACACCATAACCACGGACAGACATGTTTCAATAGCCAAGACCACGAGAGAGCAGTTTCCAAATATTTGCCATCAATTTGATGTATGGCACGTTGCCAAATCAATCAATAAAAAAATCTCAGCTGCTGGGAAAAAAAGGTTCTGAAAATATTTTACAGTGGTCCCAGTCTTTCAGCAACCATCTCTGGTAGAGCTCCAAAACTTGTGGTGGGTCTGTGGAAATTCTACTAGAAAAATGGCGGTCACTAATGCACCACTGTTCCAACATTCACTCTTGGACAGAAAACCAACATTTCCACCAATGTGCACATGGACCCTTGAGGAGCAGGAACGCAAGAAGAAGTGGTTGATTCCATCTTCACCTCCACACAAAGCTCTTGAGAAGATCGTGTTTAATAAAACTATCAAGAGATCTGAAGGGACTCACAGAATTCTGTCACACGGGATATTTGGAGATGTTGCACGAAATATGCCTAAAGTACAGGCCCAAGAGATTGCATTTCGGCATAGACGGGATGCAATATGGGACATTACTAGCGGAATTAGCGCATTACGAGAATGTAGGGCGTGAACAATCGAGGACTGCGGGAAACTTTGGGATGCTTCATTACACAATGGCCTTTACAAAAAGAAGCAAAAAATGGGTGGTCAAGCCAATATACCAGGAAATGGAATTTGATTTTGTGAAAGATTTTATTATGACTGTCTTGGACATACATACTCATGGAATCGCGCACAATTTTGTTCCAAAGACACATGCATTGCCACAAAACATTGCAAACGTGCCCTGTCCACCGAAAGCAGAGCTTGTGAAACAGTTCACTCCCCGGTTCAAATGATTAGCAGCTATTTATTTGTTCAACAATGTTTATATAAAGTGTCCAAATAAAGCGTCCAATTTGTCTTTTGAAATCTATCCTCTTTGGCAATTTCTTTTTCAAGAAGTGCCTTTTGGAGAAAGCCATACATTGCAACGCTGTGCTTTCACACTTCCCAGCTTCGTCGGGCTCTTGTGGGTCCATCACTGATCGTGGGAGGGTCAGATGGATAACCGCATGAGAGCAACTTTGGGGTTCTGCAGTTGCCTTACCAAACACTTGCCCAAATAGCTGAATAACTATGCGTCCCACAAAAGGAATGAGACGTAGGCTAGATAAGATATTTGGCACGCAAGAACTACTGACTGTAAGCAAACAGCGCATCAAAGGGGGTTGTTGTTGAGAAATAGGTGCATTCTGACCTATATTTTCATGGGGGCATGTGTTGGGGCTCATTGCTAATGTAAGGAAGGATTGGGTCGTTGAGCCCCCATACATTCTACGTGAAAGGGACCACTTGCTCTTGCACTCGTGCGGGACGCCTCCTTTGCCCTTCTGCAGCCATGGGGAAGAAGGCCCCGACATAAGCAGAGGTGGGGCTATTGCTAGACACACTTGGACTCCATTTTGTGTACCCTTAACTCCAACTTTGGAGTAGGCCGCATTCTGGCATTGCAGTTCCCACCTTTTTCCTCCTGCGCCTGTGCCTCCCAAGTCCCTTTCTCACGGATGCGCTGAGACAAGATGTTGCAAGCAAAGAATGTATTATTTTCATTCTTCTTTGGAGATCACTGTCCTGAGTGTGACCGGCCCAAACCATGACTTGTAGTTCATCCATCTCAACAAATGTGCTCCTGTACCTCTCACCCCCGTTGCCGGAAAATTACTGCTTGTTCAACCTTGTGCTGCTCCAAAGCTGTTCTTTTGATGTACCAGAAGTGTGACCCCTTCCTTGCTGACCACCCCAGAGTGCCTCCTAATAAAACAAGACCTCAATCACATTATATTCCGTCCTAAACTAACATGTGTCACTCCACCCCCTTCTCGTTCTGATGTGCCAGACACGTCAGCTATCTATCCCGACCCCCGCAGGTTACCTCAGGGGCAAGACCACAACAACCTTCACCACGCTAGTGACCCAAACTGGGATAGTACAAACACACGTGTGCAATTTAAAGGCCTCTAATATATTCTTCAAAGGTATAGTGATGATCATTATTTAATGCATGTCTAGGATAAGTGTGTAGATCAGTGTGGGGAGTGAGTGCCTTCACTATCGGATGTGTTATCACAGGGGCCGATCTTTGATTTGCAGCCCTCAGATTCTTACAATTTCAAAACGCAGTGGGGGTAGGTGTCAGCGTTACCAGAATATATGACCAATCCAGAATAGGTATATGGGGGATGAGGTTGAGGTGGTGCGGCATGAGGGTCTGGAAACTAGATGCTTTCAAAGATTACTGGGGTCATGGGTTCAGTGGACTGTGGCCTGGCAGGAGGGGGTTGCCGCAGGGCTTGCTCTGACATTCTTGTACAAGCACATTTTGTCAGGGCTCGAGACTCGCTCCTTGCGAAAAATTGTTTACGGGATTTGCCATGTGAACAGGGGACGGGCTGAGCTGACAGGTGGTGTGGGCTGGCTGTGGGAGTCGCTGGGAGATTGCCAAGTTCTCCAGAGGAACATTCTAAATAAGGTTTTTGGAAGTAAACTAACTATAACTGTTTCCATAAAAAAAGTAAATTACTAGAAATTTTGTGTAGCATTGGTGGATGGCAGCAAACAATTCATTTGTTTTTCAAAAATATTTCTAATGCCACTATGGTTTGAAGGGCTATTCGCTCGCATTCGGAGTGAAGGTCAGCGCCTTTGAATTTTGCTTGCGAGCTGAGCAAACACATGCATCGTACACAGTATAAGGTTCAATTGTTTTTCAACCTTGGAAGAAAGGGAGGATTCTGAAAGGAAAGGAATGAATGATGGGAGGGGTGTAATACCGTCAAATATGATAAGGTTCACTATTCCAAAACTGGACAAAGGAACATGTAATTTAATTTTATAAAAATGTGTTGATCTGAACTGAGTCTCTGCATTATGCCGAGAGAATGGAAGTGCCGAATATTATGTACCTTTTACTGTAGATGATTTTATAGACCAACAAGTCAAGGTTTCATTAGCCGACCGTTATTGCTGGCTTACATTGTAATGGGTTGTTCTTTGTGGAATATTGCAACGACACAAAAATAACCTGTGTATGTACTTGACTTTGTCCCGGGCACATGGGCAGTCCAGCATCGAAATGCATGTAGTCCACATCTGGGTTCCCCCAGGTTCCACAAACGCCAAATTCTACGCTAATATTTAGTTAAAATGCCGTCTTTCTGTTCTTCGAACTGTAGCGTCAGCTTCCGCATCCCATTGCAAGCTAAATATACTCCATAGCACTAACCTCTCAAGCAAATTGTAGACTACTTTCCACATTGTTTTCTCTGTGTTACCATTGTTTCACGTTTGTGTTCATCATTAGTTTTCACATGGTGCAGAATTAATGGGTAAAATGATAAATTGTAATAAAGAACGGCTACTGAGACACATTTCAGCTACATCCTGCCTTTCTGCGATTGTCATGGATTCCAGATACCAATTGATGGCTTCTTTAATAGGCAGCTGCAGATATACTTATATGGCTGGATCACCATGACGCTGTTTTGGGATTATCACCACGGTCCGAAAGGCCCTTACGCGGTACCAGCGATAAAGAGCAACCTCACATCGTGTACGGTGGCCTAACACCAAGCTAATGCCAAAGCCTTGCAATTCACAGTGCGTCCAATGCGCTTCTAATACCTTAAAGGAAAACCGCGTGACTCACAATAAACATTTGTGGATCGGGAACAACAAAAAAAATTATACATTTGCTTGAATATGGCAATCGCCGGATGTTCTCGGAGCGTTTATTGTGAAATAAAAGTACTTTACAGATTGTAGTGTTTTGCTATTTCCTTTAAAAGTATAGTTTTATATTCAAAATTGGGACGCATGTGTTGTGAGATGATGTGTTCTGATATTCCGGGTTCTACGTCAACCTACGTTGACACGTAGGTGATGACTGGGCACGTTTGTCTACGCTGCCCAGTAACGTCATGGAGATAGGTGGAGAATATCACTAGGTTTGGTGATGTCAGCCTCAGGGGCGGGGGATATGATTTAGTGCCGCCAGGGCAGTTCACCTTAGGGCAATGCAGCAACGGATAAGATCAGCACAAGATGGCCGCACCCCGCTGCCTGATTTCGCATGTATAAAAATGAGGAAAACTACAGTAAAGTGCATAGGAAATGTTTGTACGATCGATCAACGTATGCTTAAAAACACATGCCTGAACCCTCGGGACAATAACATTTTTTAGCGCACTATTCCTTTAATTTCGTGTTTTTGCCCATATCCCACTCACAAATCCAACTCAGCAGCACATGATCACTTGGGGTATGTGATTCAAAAGATATTGGACCACAATGGGGCCAGAGGTCATAACTTATATACACATAATACAAGCATGACTCACCTCTCCCATTGGACCAGGTTACTAGTCTCTGCACCCTTTCGTGTTAAGGCAGACCAGGTCGTGAGCTATAAGACAACTACACCATCCAATCTTGGTTTTCCTCTGTACCAAATGAGCAGTGTTTGGTAAAACAGTATTTCTCTCAATAGCTTCCCAGTCCTCATATGTCCTGGGTTCGATATGTTCATTTACATCACCTGCTACTATTACATGCCCAGTAGGACATAGGCCATACAAGATTGAATTAGCTCATCTAACTTTCCACTCAAGAGTTGCCGTCATTTCAGAACCTGGAGGATCATAGATATGTATAATTAGTATGTAATGTGGGAAGCTTTCAGGAACCTTATTTATGGCTGGCAGAATATAGGGTAAACGATCTCTGTATCAAATGGGACAAGAGATATATCTGTTCCAGCTCACATAGCCAGACCACAAACACCAGCCGACCCCTGGTTCTACGCTTGCATAGGATGTTATATCCATCTATAAAGAAATCTTTCATCAACCAGGTCTCCTTCAATAGGAGCACCTCATGCTTTAATATCAAAGCAAGGCCATATTTGTTTGAGAGGAAGACACTATAGCCCCGCGTGTTCCAAGAAGACCATTTAAAATATTTTAAAATCAGCAGGTCGGCGCATAAATGATTCAGGGATCCATTGATCAATAACTCTCTGGGCAGATGGCAGTATTTTACGGCTTACAATTGCAGCAAGTAAGCATGATTTTACATTGGATCAGCTATCCAGAGAGATTCCTGTTACTGCTTTATGAAGAGGGCTCGTCGCCGTTTCTCCGATGTCAACATTGACAGTATGTTTTCAAAAAACTGTCAGCTGATGGCCCATGACCCCAAGTTCCAACTGGTAGGCATTCAGCAATGTTGTCACAATTGGCGACGCAAATTCCATACAGCCCAATGTGTTGGGCTGTCAATGTTTGGCAACTCCACATGAATAATGTCCCTGCTGCTATTTCTTAAAACAGGAATGTTGTTAAAATGTTTCATCAAGTAGTACCAGTTCATACAGAGGCTAATAGCACTTGGATTTATATCCTCTAATATAGCGGAGTTGCCCAATGGCACGGCTTCATGTGTCAACTGGTTGGTTAAGGCTCTTCTCTTTGATCTCTTTGAAGTATTAATGTTCATCATATGGTTTACGCCCAGCCATTACTAGTATAAGTTGTTTGATTGCAAATGTAACCATAATTATTCTGCCCCCCAACGATCATACCATGTTCATGGTATGGTGGCAATTTCCCATATTCATGGGCAGAGACTCAATGTTATACTCGGTGTATCAGGCATTTCAAAACCGTTAACTCTCTGTGCACTATCTGTCCTTGTGGCAATTCTGCAGTCAGAGTGGCCTCTTTTTTGGGCGGCCCCTGTGACCTCCATGTTGTGCTTTTAGATAGGCCATTGGCCTATAGGCAATTATCTATGGGCCCATGTAGTTGTGTTTGTCACACCCCTCCTTCTGTATCGAAGACAGTTATTCTTGTGATCCCAGTTAGCAAGATTGATTCACGAATAATCAGGGGGTGGAATAGTAAGGCACGAGCCGATCATTCATCTTGCAGCAGCTCGTGTGTTTGTTTTGGTTGCATGCACACACATTAGCTTTTTGAAGGATTCTTCTAACTTTACGTTCAGCATATTGTCCTGGGCAGCACCATTTCCGCTTCAGGAACTTCCTCCATGGAGCTTGTTTTCCCGATGATCTCTCATTGTCAATCCCTATTTCCCCCAAATCCAGAGCCATATAAGATGACATATGTGGGGGGAGCAGCTGGGTTGCTGTTTGATAGAGCTGTATATATCACTTCATTAGAAGTCGTCTCCAATGACTGTGTTATTAGGTCCTCGACATCCTGCGACTGCAGTTGGTCAACATATATGAGGTCTCTGTCCAAGATAACATCAGGTTGCATTTGGATGTTAGGTGGTTTGTCCTGTCTCGCTATATGCAATTAAATAATGCCATCTATTATTCTGGGCATAGGATGTTTTTGTTCTTGCTGTTATTTGGCCATGTTTGAGCAGAGTACCAATACTGCGTCAATGGAGGCAAAAATGGTAGTTAAAGGTGCACAAGTCAATAAGCTCTCCTCCTACTCAGGCGGTTTCCTCCTCGACTGTCCAATAGGGGCAACTGTCTCATAGTCCAATTCCCTCTCAGACTCGCTCTCAGTATCAGAAGTAGAGGAACTCTAACTCGAAGACCGCCATATGTTTTCAAGATGCCAGGGTAGCCGACAGTTGTGTGCCTATGATATTAGTGAAATTCATAGAGGAATTCAGCACTCTACTCGTTTGTCCCACTGAATTTCTGCGAAAGTTGAGACATAGCTTCAGGAGCGAGTTGTTATTATCAACGACTGGAGAAGGTATAAGGTCAGTTTCGGAGGGCATGACATCCGTAGCCACCTCTTCCAAAACTAGTTCTCCAATATCTCTATCTAATAGCATCTGTACCTGTGCTATTTTTGTTACTCCGTAATAACCAGTGATTTTACTCTAGGATGCGTTTAATACAGTGTCAGCACCTTCCAGTAATGTGCGCTTTGTACAAGGAGCAGCGTTCTTATTTGAGTCTCCAGCTAATGGAGAATGGGGCCGGGGGGAGAACTCCTCAGCCGTTTGCTCACTCGTGCGGACGCACTGAGCAGATTACGTTCCATAGTCGAGCACTCGTAAATGGTGAGACATTGATCCAGAGACTCAGCAGTTTTCAGTTTCTCACGTCGGCCCCAGTCGATCAGTCAACCACTCCTTGCCCCACTCTCAGCACTGTGCTCAGTGCTGCAAATGGTGTTTTGTAGCAGCAGTCCTGGGTGAAGGCTTTGAACGCTACTCCTCCAGATAGTTAAGGTAACAGAAAGAATATTTCCAGAACACAATAGCACCACAGTAATTGGAACCAACAAACTTTGTGATTGAACTTTGGGAGGCAACCCAAGATAACATACACAGAGTGGTCCGGTGTCACGTAGGCACTCATTCGAAGGACTCTGTTAGGTATCCAAGTGAAGCTGAGCGTGAGAAAAAGGAATACCAAGATCGAAGTGGTCATGAAACGGGTTTTGCTAAATCCTGTGCACATTCGAAAGTCTTCGATAGTTTAAAGTACAGCACAATGGGCCGAGCCCAGCCGAGGGAAACTTGAGTAAAAGAAAGGGATCGGAGTCTGACAGAGGGATCCGGGGTGAACCGAGAATCACCCGAAAAAGAATTCTCTGAACCTTATTTTGAAAGGGATCTGAGCCCGGCAGAGAGGGATCCAGGGTGAACAGCCAAGTTGAATATTGAAGAGAATGTTGCGTGTTGTTTCTGGTACAGCAGGCTGTCTGCGTCAAAATACTTGCGAGAAGTAAAGAGACTTGTACACAGAAGGCCCTGAACTGGGAAAATGGAACTGTATCTTGATGCCGCAGAAGCCAGAGTGTGTGTTTTGCTCGAGTGATCCCTTGCCCCTTTCTGAAAACATGAGGAAGGGAGGCCAATGGCCCGAGCACCCTGACACATTATTTTGTGAACACTTTTCTTTTTCATGAACATAACCCCACATTTTTTGTAATTAGTGGTAAGGATTGGTAATCGTTTTTTTAGTATATCCCCTTTTAATTTGATAAGACTCCACAAGGACTGCATTATTATTATTTGATGGTTGTAGCTTGCTCCCATCAGTAGATTTAGGTTTATATAGGCGTTCATCACACCCACGCAAAAGTTTAATAAACACCCTTGAACTTGTCACTTGTGTCTGTCTTACTATTGCCCAAAAGGCAACAAATAATGTCCCCACAGGGTATAAAGTAATAGTGATGCGGTATACACGTTACCGATGCTCACCTCGTTTTCTCTGACCTGAAAGAACAGGCAATTTTTGCACAGAACTATTCCAAAAGAGGATTACCACAGTCTGGATATATTATTCCTTAATTCCAGATGGTATCCTGGCAGGATTTGCACAAAACTGTTTCAGAGAAGGATCACTCCTATCTGGGTATGTTACTCTCTAATTCCAGACGGTGTCCTCGTTTTCTCTCTCTCTATACATTCACATCTTATTTGCATGTAATCATGTCATTTATGTTATCGGAAGGTCATTGCTTTAATTTTTTCACTTGACTAAATATGAAATCTAACCATAAGCGAAACGATGTTTCTCGTTATTTAATAGAAAACATAAAACAATCTTTTGTACATGAGCCTCAATAGCATTTTAAAAGGTTTTCTTAAGACGGGCTGAACTTTACATACATAACATATTACAGTCAAATTGACAGCATCTGAATGAATCATGCACCATAGACGACAATAATAATTTGAAAATAAATAAAACAAAAACAATAAGAACTAAAAAGTTCAAAAAAACAAACAAATGAAAGAAGAAAAACTTTCCATTTGAACAAGAACTCTGAGTATCACAATTCTTCTCCTATGTCAAAAAGATATAAGATTACTCAGTTTTCACCCTATTTTAGTTATGGAAGTCCACTAATGTACATTCCAAGGGTGCCCAGGAAAAGAAAAAGACAATTATTGTTCCTTGTAGGATTTGAGAATATATGGCTAGTGTCGACTTATATATTTACACTTGCCAAACACTTCTTACAGTGCTGCTCTTACTATTGCCAGCATGCGTTCCTTACAGTGTATGCATGGGGACTCTGCAGTGTTGGTAAATATGCTGCATTTGCCCTCAGCGTTCCCAGATTTCAGCTAGACATCTCCCAGCAAGGTCCATCCTGGCATATGGGGCTGTGTGGCTATGAAGGGTGTATTACAATTTTCTTTGTCCATACCTCCAGATCTTTACAAGTGAGCCTCTGCAAGGCTTCACAATGGATGCGGGTGATTCCTGTGATTTGATTTGACAAGAGGCTTGATCCTCCTGACAACCAACTAATTTAATTAGTGTTAGTATCCCTTGCAAAAATACCCTATCTAGCAAACACAAGACATGACAGAAGTAACTCATTCATTCCTATTTTAAATTTCACAATCCATACAAATTCTACCATTTAAAAAAAAGGGAGGCCTCATCCATATTACAGTCATGAGACTGACATTCTCAACATGTACCATACGACAGTTATGGTACAGTTTGAAAACCAAATGTTTCCAAATGTTAATATTAATTGCAAATAGATTTCTTTTACAATGCAACATGAGATGTAGAGCATTCAAACCTTTTCACATAGAATGCAGAGTGTACCTTCAAAACATTGTATCCATCATTTAAACAAACGAAAAATCAAAATTAAATCAAAATTAATCAAAGTTACTAACAAGTTTCAGCAAGCTGTAAGACATTGTATCAAGAATAGACCAACACGAGTGATCACACTTCAAGGGATTTTAAACCAAATATGCAGGATGGAAAAACACCTAATCTAAACGTAAATCTAAGATGGGAGCAAGCTAAGACCATCAAATAATAATAAGGCAGTCCTAGTGGTGTTGTGTCAAATAAAAGGGCCTTTACTAAGAAAAACCTACTGCCAATTCTTACGTTAAACACAAAAGAGTGTGGGATAGGGTTCATAAGAAAGAAGTGTTCACAAATGATAAGTCGGGATGTGTTAGCCGAGGGTCTCCCTTCCCCACGTTTTAAGCACAGGACAAGGCAGGAGTCCTGAGGACAGCGCACTATCGAGCTTTCCCAGCACGAGACAACCGTTCCAGTTCATGTATCGGGACCTTCGGTGGTTAAGTTTCTTTTCTACAAAAAGTCTCTCGCCCCCAAGTACCTGATGACTTCCAAAAAAAACCAAAAGAAGTTCTGTTCCAAATGCCCATTGGGTGATGGTTTCCCCCTGGGTCCCCCCTTCTTCCGGGCTCAGACCCCTCTAACAGTTATCAATATCAGGAGCTTCTGAGGATCTGATAGATTCAAATAAACAAAAAAAGTTATTTCGGATTGCACTTGAGGTGATGATTCTTCACCCCCGAGTCCCCCACTTCCGGGCGTAGACCTCTCTCGAATATCAGCCTCCCTCCCGTCGGGTTCAATCTGACTTATATTCTAAAGACTTCTTATTCTTGCCTTCATGTGTCGATGGGGTGATGGTTTTCCACCCCTGGATCCCCTCTGCCGGGCTCAGACCTTTCTAGACCAGTTTCCTTCTCAAATCTCAGCCTCCCTTTGCAGGTTCGCTGCTGCATTTTTTTTTTACTTTGTTTTTATTAACATCTTAAACATATAAACAGAAGCATTGAAAGACCCCGCCACCGGAACATCCACAACAGAGAAAGACATTATCTTTTCAACAAGTGCCTTAAAGAACCACAATCCCCCCCTCCCCCAACCCACCCCTCCACCCAAAAAACACTCCAAGATCTAGGAAGAAGCAAGATGCAACAGTTGTAGCAAGGACGATCAAACAAAGAGTAAGGGCCAGCAGAAGGCATTCAGGCAGGTTGACAGAGTGGGTAAAGCCTCCTGCAAAAGAACCGAACAAGTGGTGGTGAACCCAGAGAAAAGCACAAAAATGTTCAAGTCCACAGGCCTCCAGAAATTACAGTCTCATAGAGTCACATTCATCATTCAAAAGGACTGCCATCCACTCCTGCACAAAAGAAGACGTAGTTCCATTAGCTATAACCGCTATCTTCTCATAAATAAAGATCGCCTTTAGCTTGCTTAGCCATTCCGCTTTAGATGGGGCGACCGGACTCTTCCACTTTTGAGCAAGCACCAATCGCCCTGCTCTCAACATCGCCCACACGACTTTCGGGAAGCCATTCATCTCAGTGTCCGGCATAGGCGTGCCCAAGAGGACCTCCAGAGGGAGTAAGGATGGTGAGGCCCCGCTATATCCTTGATCCAGCTAAGTACTTCAGACCAAAAAACCTGAATCACTGGGCATTCCCACCACATGTGGTACCAAGTGCCTCGCTGTGCACACGCTCTGGGACACATCAGGAACACATCTTTAAACATTTTAGACAAAACCACCAGTGGGCGGTGGCAAGAATGGAGAACCTTAAAGCCATGCTCCATCACCGCAGTGTACAGCTCCCCCGAGAAAATTGATTAAAAAATATCCCCCCCATGTAGAGTCTTTCACCACCATACCCAATCTCTCCTCCCAAATTTGCTTAAAAGGCTGTCTGCCCTCTAAGTCCGGCGTGACCAACAGTGTCGGATTGGCCCCTAGGCCTTTCGGCCCGTGGCCGGCACGAAATCGTCCTTGGGGAGTGGGGGCCTGTTTCTGGCCATGCCCGAGCCGGTTTGGGGAAGAAAAAAAAAAGAAAAAAAAAACAAATTTCCAATTTTTTTTTTCTTTCCAAAAAGCCTTTCATCCTTCTTAGGTCGATAAATGAGTACCAACACAGGTTGGGTGATATTGTATGCATATGTATTCTATAAAAAAAAGAGCTTAATTCAGCGTAAGTACTATACAATAACATTATCATTTGGCCTTGGACGTCTACTTGGATTCACAGTAATTTAGTGTACTTAGGAACAATGCTATTTGATGCCACTTCCTGTTTTGTCAAGGGGTGAAAGGTAGTGTTTCATCGCTTCCCGGGATGTCACTCTGGGGTGGAGGGTCAAATGACATCACGTCCAGTGGTGTTGTCAGAGGTCAAGGGTCGTGAGGCGAGGGGTGGGGCACTTTTTTGAGGCGAGGGGTGGGCCACATTTCTTTTGGGTTACCGGGCCTATTTCTTGTCCCAGTCCGACCCTGGAGACCAACAATTTATAAATCTTAGAAAGAGAGCCCTTTCTGGTCGGGGTTTCAGCCGAAAATTGTTCAAAGGGGGGAAAAGGGATGCTTCAAGTCGGAAACCCACCTCGGGTGCATGAGTATTCCCTTCAGGCGAAGATATTCAAAGACAGAAAGAGACCCCTCCCCCAAAGCTGCAGATAGGTGATCATATTCAATGAAGCCCCCTTGACAAAAGAGCTGCGCTGCCCTCTCCAGACCCCCATCCGACCACGACTGAGTATCCCTGAACCCCCTGGACCCTAAAGTGAAGGGGGGCCCCCCAAAGCGAAGACAAAGGGGAAGGCCAGGAGGAGAGCCGCTTATTAAATCTGTCAGGTTTCCAGGAATCCCATAAAACGGCAAGAGTGGGATGACCCCTAAGGCCGGGAGGGAGAGACCTCGGAGGGGCCCATAGCAGATCCTGCATCTTCTTCGGATGGGCGTGACAGTCCTCGATGTAGGTCCAGTACGTCCTCATATCCTGGCTCATATGCTCTAACATCACCCAAAGTTGGGCTGCCTTATGATACAACCTAAAATCCGGAAGGCCAAAGCCTCCATACAACTTAGGAAGGGTTAAGGTTGCATGCTTAATTCTACCTCTTGTGCCCTTCCAGATATATTGGTGAATACTAGAATGCAGCACCTCAAAAAAGGCCCCTGGGATCGCCACAGGGAGAGCAGAGAAAAGAGAGAGAAGCCGGGGCAAGATGTTCATTTTTATCGAGACCATACGCCCAAACCAAGAGAGGGTAAGAGGGGCCCATTGATTAAGATCACTCTTAATCTTTACCAATAACGGGGGGAAGTTGGCCTGGAAATGTTGTGTCATCTCTCTGGGGACGGTGACACCCAGATATGGTGTAGCCTCCTGTTCCACTCTTATGCCCAATATCCCGGTTCCCCCCCGTGTGCCGTCATCTCTATTGCCCATCGGCATTATGCAGGATTTGGAAGCGTTCACCTTAAGCCCTGACAAAGATCCAAAGAGCCCTATTAGATCCAACAGCCAAGGCAGCGAGGTCTGGAGATTCGTGAGGTAGGCTAAGATGTCATCCGCAAACAACGAAAGTTGGAAGTCGTAGTCCCCACACCTAACTCCAGTGATCTCCCGATCAACTCGAACTGCTAAGGCCAGAGGCTCCATTGCCAGGGCATATAGAAGCGGGGACAACGGACACCCCTGACGAGTACCCCCTAGAGAGAGCCAGGGGAAACGAAGTGCACCCATTAACTAAAACAAGCGCCATGGGACTGTTGTACAAGGCCCAGACCCACCCACAGAAGTTGTCACCCACACCCATTTTCCGAAGCACTACCCATATAAAGCCACTCGACCCAGTCGAATGCTTTTTCTGAGTCGAGTGAAGGAAGGTAACTCTCCTCATCATGCCTAGAAACCTCGTGCATAAGATCCAGGGTCTTCTGCACGTTATCGGACCCCTGACGACCAGGGATAAAGCCCACCTGGTGCCCATGGACCAACGGCGGAAGAAGTTTTGCAAGCCTGTTCGCCAGCAGTTCCGCTAAAATTTGACATCCGTATTAAGAAGGGAAATAGGGCAATATGATTGACACAAGGACGGATCTTTCCCTTCTTTGGGGAGGACCACTATGAGGGCAGACATCATGGTGGGAGGAAGGGCACGCAGCTCCAGGGCTGAATTAAACATTTTAGCCATGAAGGGGCCAAGAGTGGAGCAATACACTTTAAAAAAAAAAACTAACCGTAAAACCATCATCACCTGGGGAGGTACCACTTTTCAGTGTAGCAATGGTATCAACTATTTCCTGGGGAGTAATAAGTTGCTTGAGAGGGTCAGCTTTTTCAGGCGGTAGACGGGGAATGTGTAAAGGACTCCAAGAATCTGTCGACTTCAGCACCATCTCTAAAGTATTCAGCAGTATAAAGATGCTCATAGTATGACCTAAATTGCTCCGCTATCTCTCTATCACTAACAGCCCTACCTCCCTCAGGGGTGCGAATAGAGCTAACTCTCCTACTATTTCTAAGCTCCCGGAGCCTCCACACCAATATCTTATCTGCTTTTTCCCCCTTCTCCAT
The DNA here is from genome assembly GCF_040938575.1 of Ambystoma mexicanum. Taxonomy (NCBI): domain Eukaryota; kingdom Metazoa; phylum Chordata; class Amphibia; order Caudata; family Ambystomatidae; genus Ambystoma; species Ambystoma mexicanum. The sequence continues at coordinate 578,054,514 of NC_090927.1, read as the reverse complement.
GTATTTCTGCTTTAAAAAAAAGGCAGCCTTCTTTCTGTCCGTCTCACAAGCAAAGCTGCAAGACTTGAGCGCAGCTGGTGCAATTCTTCCACTTTACCAGGAGACATCTACGTCCTCAATTTCCCGCCAGGCTGGATAGCTGCGATCTTGTCCCTCAAAAGCCTCTCCTCCCGGTCTCTCTCCTTTTTTCTCGGGCCCACTTCGATGAGAACACCCCTGATGATAGCCTTAAATGCATCCCAAACTCCCATGACATCCACCTCACCATTGTCGTTATTAGCTAAATAGTCTGTGATAGCGGCTAAAACCTCTTCACGCACCTCCATGTCCTACAGCAGGAAATCGTTGCACCGCCACTGGGAGCAAACCAGGGGAGAGGGAACACCCTACCCAACCCAACCCTAACCAAGTCATGATCAGATCAAGGAATGACCTCTACCCCATGCTCTGTAATCTCCTCCTTCAAGGACAGATCTACCAGGACATAGTCAATCCGCGAAAACGTGCCATGGGTCTTGGAGTAGTAGGTAAAACAAGGGTCCCGACCCTCCTCCGGCATCCCAGTATCCCACAGCCCCAACTCCCCGTTAACCTCTTGGAAGACGGATGCCATTTTTTTCTGAACTCGCCAGTCCGGACAAATTACGGATGACTTCTTGTCTCCGTCAGGACAGAGAGTCATATTAAAGTCCCCTCCCACTAGCAAATTACCCTCAGTGAAATCAACAATTCTACCCCTCATCCCCCTCCAAAAGTCGTCCTGCGCCTCATTCGGAGCATATATACCTACCAATGTTAACTTTGAGCCCCACACCTCACCCTTAACCATTATATACCGGCCCTCTGGATCCGTTTTTTGGGCTTTAAGCACAAAATGCGCCTTGGGAGAGACCAATAGGGCAACACCACGTTTCTTAGTAACATGGGAGGAGTTACATACATGCTGAATAGCCTTGCCCCAAAGCTTTGGTTCTTTACCCTTGACCCAGTGAGTTTCCTAGCCTAGTAAACTCACTCAACATCAATGACTGTTTAGTCGGGGAATTCAAACCTTGCACGTTCAGGGACCCCACTGTCAACCGCTGAGGCCTATCCTCCATTAATGAGGCCATTGCTGCTCACATGCCCCATTGGGGATCCCTTAATACCGCCCTCACCACTTAGTTTCAGAGCCTCCCGGTAGTATGGAGCCCCCCCCCCCACCCCAGCCCTACACCAATTCCCAGAATACTTGGAGTAACAAGAACAAAACCCCCTCGAACAGACCCTGACACATCCTTCAACCCCCCCATCCACCTCCCCCGAGAATGCCTGCAACCCACACGACTACATCCTGCCGCTGGGTCTGGCCACCAGTGCCCCCCCCGGATCCTTAAAACCTTAAAGACAACCATTACAAGAACAAGAGCCCCCCAACCCCAAAGCAAGTCTCAAATGCTTCCGTAGTTTTGCTACCAAACTCATCCAGGGCCCCCCTATAGACCTCCACAAGCTCCCGCGGCCCGAGACCGCTAGAGGAGCTTATTATAAGCCCCCCCCCTACAAGATCAAGAACATCCTCAATGCCAGCAACAACAAAAAAGAAGAAAAAAAAAAAGTCCGCTCTTAGATGAACTCTGAACTTCCTATGCCCCCTGACTTTTCTCCTTTCCAATGGAGGTCCAGACCCCGCAGGGCCAGCCGGGCCACGTTCCTGACTTTGGTCCAATGATCCCCTAGCAGGATCGCCCATGAGCTCTCGTGACACCCTGCAGATATCCTCCTCAGTAACCAGCTCATATTTGTAGCCCTCTAGTTCGAAAGAGAGCGAGAAGGGGTATCCCCATCGATATCTCACACCCTTGGCATGCAACATTTTAGTAAGCGGGGAACAAAGACGACGTCTATCCAAAGCGAGAGTTGAAAGGTCTTGATATACAGAGATCTTTGCCCCTCCCCAATCCACTTGACCTTTTCTGCGTGCCAGCTCTAAGATTTTGCTTTTTTCAGAAAAGTGGTGGAAACGGACAAGCATAGACCTGGGGCCCTTACTGGGCGCCCCAGCTCTGTGCGCCCAATCAATAGTAGGTTCGTTCGCATTGGCATCATCGAAAAGCAGTCTCACCACAGCTCTGACAAAGTTGACAACATCCGACTGCGTTTCCCCCTCTCGCTCCAGAAGGGCCAAAAAACTCAGGTTACATCGACACTCCCTATTCTCCAAATCATCAATTTTCAGGGCCCACTTTTCCTCCCTCCTCTCAAGCTCAGGCAGGCGCATGTCTAATTGCGTTTCTAGGATATCCACAGAAGAAGTATTGGCCTCCAAGGCTTGGACCCTATCATCTATAGAGTAAATTTTCTTATCCATTGTGTCCAGCCGCACCGCAATATCTGCCCTGAAGCCTCGAATCTCCTCCAGAAGGGCCACCATACCTTTAGCGACAGAGGCTGAATCCGCCTCCCCCGGGAGAGCAAAGGCAGCCACTGCAGAACAAGTGACTGGGGCAATCCGACGGAACCGTTGCAGGGACTCAGACCAGCTCATGGGCCCGCGCCACCCTCCAAACCTCAAACTGGGAGCCCAGTGCTTCCCCAGCAAATCGGGCAACATCAAGCTATCCGGGGGCCAGCACGGCCGGGGGGTGCCCGACGATCCGGAGCAAAAGTGGAGACAACCAGCTGCACACAGTCTTTCCTCCACAGCCCAACCCGACCAACACTTCACCAACCACCCGCCGACGCTTCTCAAGAGGCCAGGAAACGGGCGCAGGAGCGAGATGATGCCACCCCCTCGGGAGCCGGCAGACTTAACTCAATAAGTAGTGATTGCGACTTTCTCCGCACCGTTGGCCTCAAGTCTCTGTGGCAAGCTGCTCCTCAGGCGGATGGGCCAGGGGCCAACAGGGTGGACACCTCCCCGACCTCAAAGCGATTTCCAGAACACCCCAGCCCGAACAGAACTGCGCAACCGCTCCTTGAGCAACCCCCCAGCCGCGGCCCCCTTTCCAGGGCACCGTCCCGCCAAGGGCAACCAGGGAGCACAACAGAAGGGCCCACAGTCTCAGGATCCCCGTGGGGCCACAGGTGCGTACTCACCTCCGCAGCACCAGACAGGCTACCTCACTCTCAGCCAGGAAGGAAGGTGCTCTCCAGTTGATCTGCACTCCCTCACCGCCGATGGGGCTCTCCAGGTAGCCCAACACTCAAGCCTCCACCCGCTCCTGGCCGCCCCCCAGACCAGGCCTCCCAATGGGGACAGGGCACCCCTCCAGTCGCTGCGCGCTCCACACAGCGCGGCCTCACGCCCCTCCCCCACCGAGGGGAAGGACAATATGTTACGGAAGGGCTGGCGGGAGCCGCACTGCAAGCCTCTCCGCTCGCGGCTCCCCACGCCGTTCTCCTGCTCTGCTCCTCCTAAACACGTCGGAGTTTCGCCCTTCGGGCCGTGGGGGTCCCAATCACCAATTCCTGGGGCCAGCCGCCTCGCTGGTGGCGTGTGGGGGGGCTCAGGCCACACTTTCTCGGACCCGGGGGAGAGCAAGGCTGAGGCGCGTCAGTCCATCTTGGCGCCCCCTGGTGGTTCCTCAACACTCACGAATCTTAATGTCTTTTAAACAGTTCACTGTGGACATCCCTATGCCGGGTTCATTTCTGTCAACACAGTTTCTTGGGACTTTAGACTTCACCCCTCTTTAATGGCATCCCTCCGTCAGGTTCACTCTTGCCATTTCACAATTCCCTTTACTTTCTTCTGATGCAGGATTCACTTCCCTTGCATTCTCAATTGTCGGTCAAAGATTTCCGACTGTACTGGGATTTTGCAAGCAAGACCCCTGTGTGATCACTTTGACCTAACTTTGCGGCTCCCCTAGGTCCTTGTGGTATCAGTAGTTTCTTTCAAACACAGGATCAATTAGAGTCCATCGAATGAGCAACAAAGTGGTGTCGGAATCCTCTGCAGCTGGTCTTCCCTTAACAATTTACAGTTCTTTGAACTTTTCCTCAATGTGCCACTTTGCGACTTTCATTCAACACAGTTCGTTTTTTAAAATTGATTTATTTATTTTGATCGATTCCTCTTCTACTCACCGGCTGTGATGAACCGCTTGGCTTTTCACTCTGGAGTCAAGGCTGGTACCACGGTAGCAGGAGTCTCCCTCGGTCTTGCTTATCAGCGTAGGCACGCTCTGTGTACCATTGACATGCGCTGCAACATGCTCGGGCTATTGTTCGCGATCTTATGTTTCCTTCTACATAGGCTTTACGGGTCTCAGTCTGAAAGGGCAAGGTCGCGTCTCTCCTTGTCGTCCCTTCCATATTCGCCACTTTTTCTTCTCCTCTTGAACTGATGTGCTTGGATAGCTCTCTCATCGGGTGGTCTGCCTTCCTCGTCTTGGGCTATGGTGCTCCACCTTTCATCCCTGTGGGGAGAGGAAAGGGCTGTCAGGTGTGTGAGGTTTTGGTCAATTGCCTGACCTTGCCTGACCCTTGGGTTGGGACATTTTAGGTAGACAGCTTTAATATTAGTACGTTGTTTTTCAGGGGGTAAGACAGTGCTCGTGTCGGGGAGGGGTTAGCGTGTCTGATTGTCATGTGTGGTGGGATGGGGAAAAGGTGCTATATGGAACCCTTGTACCAGGGGTTTTGATAAACTCAGAAGGTTAGATTGATAGGGTTTGTGAGACAGACGGGAATGGCCGGGAGTATTATCTTGAAATAAACAAGGGGGATTGTGGGAACGGTACTGTTTTATCTGAGCAGGTTGGGAGTGCGGGAAAGAGAATGACTGGGAATATTCGGGTAGGACATAGAAAAACAGCGTTTCTGGGAGTTGTGGTTTTTGAGGGTAGCAGGGTTTGGGTTCCTAGTTGGTTTATCAGAGTCGTATGGGTGGTAAGATTGTATTAAGGTAGCTTCTTTAAGTGGAAGGGGTTTTAAATGTGGAATAACCAAAGAAAATCTCAGGGTCTTCGTCGTCCTCTCCTCCTTCAGCGGTATAGTACAGCATCTCACCTGGGGCACTTCCCCGAGCATAACCCTGGGCTCCCCTACCCAGGTGATCCTCCCTCGCTCGTCCACCCCCAGGGTTGGGATCTGAGAGGGCCAGCCCTTCCCTGGCCACCTGAATAAGGGATTACCGAGGCTTACTTGGGAAAATACCCTTAGGTTCCTCACAAAGCGCATAGAAGCAGTTAGATCTTTAACCATTTCAGTCAGATAATTTTCTCTACTCTCTTAAAGCCTGACAACAACATATTTTGCACTGATTTATGATCATTAGTACACTATTTTCATTCTGATTGGAGAAATCTCAAACTATTTCAGACCATTTGTAATGGACATATTTCTCTTCTGAATAGTGTGCGTTATATATGTCCCTGCAACGAGAGAAGATTTAGTTTATAGCCCTGGTCTTTAGATGCTAGGTCCTGCTTGGTGAGGGAGCATAGGCTGGTACTCTCATCCTGTACCACCTCTAGGTAGCACACAGCTCTGGCCCTGGTAGGACAGTTTTTCTGGGTCACAGACATGTCTCCAGGCACCTGACTTATTCTCACTATTTCAGACCCTCGGTTTCAATAGGTTGTTCCATAGTTGCAATGGGTCTCTATGACCACGATAGAACAAACAGCTTTTCTCACCCAATAGCCACGGTTTTCCTTCAAAGGCTTCTACAGAATGTTTAACACATACCTACTGTCAGTATGGCCACTGAGAAACAACATACACCACTCAAATATAATTGCTAAAATGTCTTATTCAGGATTGGTGTATAGGTTGGGGACACAAGAAAAAATTGGGGGGGGACAAAGACAACTAAAGTCTTTCAAGGTTCGTAAGCGGTTGCTACTTCTCAATTCAGTATCTCTCTCTGCAGCCAGGATTTCCGCTAGAGTAGTCTCTCCTTTGCTCTTCCTAGTGCGGGTTCAAAGGGGAAAGTCTAACAGTTGTTTCTGGGCTGCATAAAGGGAGTGTCTCAGTTTCTCAGAGACAATGCCGACTGACTGGTTTGACTGCTCCTCGGGATTGTAACGAATAATGGGATTCTGTCACTTCTCCCCAGGGGAAGCCTTTCCCTGTGAGGCTAGGAAGGGGAGCCCATTGCGTAATACCCTCTCTAAGGGCAGAGGTAAGCGGGACTTCACCAGGAGAGACTTCCCCATTGGGATAAGGACTCTTGTTCCGATGAGGAACTCCTTTCCCAACCCACTCAGCCACTCTGTAACAACAATGCCAATCCTGTTGGGAGAAAACAAGAGGCATCCCTGTATATCTGCTATTGTGATACTTTGGAGAACTAGCAGTACCTGCCTGGTTCTAAGACGAAGAAAACCCACAGAGTTATAACAAATTCCAGTCAGAAACATACTGGGACAAAGAGAACAAATAGAGGTATAATGAATACTACTCAAAAACAAAATCAGGACTCCCGTTCCACAAAGAAACTCCCTAAATTACTCACTCTCGGACCAAGGCTTCAGAAGGGCAAGAAGAACAAGCCACTGTTTTTTACTGTGCCATAAGAACCTAAATTCAAGTTGAAGAAATGCATTGTAAGAAGAGTGAGCAAGTGATACAGATCACAACTGTCAGAAAATGGCAATACTGTGAAGAAGAATGAGTGTGATGGAGAGCTCTCAACTGAAAGAGAAAGAGGACCATCATCCTCTACTGGGGAGGGCCTTACCATGTGTCATAAAAAAAGAGGAAGGAACGTTATCAAGGAGTAGAGAAGCCCTGGAGTTTCAAACCAGTGGTGGTGTGGATGCTGATCGAAACCAGGAAGTCCTGCATGCTGAGGAGGCAACAATCGGGCTTGTGAGGGAGGCACTGAGAGCTGGAAGAAGGAAAGAACAGTAGAAGGAAACCACAAAGAAGAAAGCCAGTCTTGAGTGGTGGTGTGACACAGGCATGGTGGAGTTTGCAGTCTGGTAAATATGCAGAGAACGCACCAACTTTGGCACTGCATGTCGAGGAGCTCAGAGTCTCTGCGAGAAGGGAGGAGCTGTCCTGACAACAAGAGGAGGAATCCCCCACTCTGCAATCCAGCACAGTGGTGCCAAACCTCAGCAGAGACGGTAACTGGGATGGCGGGAGACCCGGGAGGGAGAACGAATGTAACTAGTACCCGAATCTACTCGTTCCAGTAATATTGATGTAAGAAAGTCAAGTACAGATGATTACTGGCACAATCACACTTGTCCCAGTAATAATGAGAAATGGACTTCAGAAGAGACTCACTACTGGCACAATTATACTCTTCCCAGTTATATTGATATGAAAAGGTCAAGTGTGGATTATCATTGGCATAATCCGGTTCCTATCAGTAAGAGAAGTTACTTTGATGAACAATGTGACAAAACTCTCGAGAGTGCTAGAAAAAATATAACACATTTTCCACATATCCTACTCGTCCCAGTGAGAGAGTGAAAAGTCAAGAGACTGAATCATTACTGGGCTCTTCCTACTCCTCGCAGTAATACAACAAGGGGCCAGGAGACAGAGAATAATCATTGGGTTTGTAGTAAATATCCCAGTGAGAGAGCAAATAAACAAGAGACCTTCATTAACTAGAGCATCATATATGTTCCTGTGAGGGGCCAAATAAACAGCCGAAGACTGAGAACAGGAACAATAAGAAGATTGGTTCTATTTCTCAAAAGATAAAGTTGACACTATAGAAAGAGAGACTTTCAAAGACCTTGGAGAAAGGTAAAGTGGCAGAAACTCAAAGACAAGGAACACCGGAAAATAAGACATCACAAAACCAGAGAATAGGGGAGCCAGGGAGTTGGGAAAGCCCCTAAGTGAACTGAAAGAATTAATGCAACGGATAGCCAAGAACTGTCTGAAGATTCTATGTTAAGGCTGAAGAAGCCATTCTAGAAGAAGGGAGTCATTCTCCTGTGCTTTAGTTGTTTTGTCTTAGTGGTAGGATCAGCGTAGTTTAGTTTTGGACTGAGGACAGACTACTTTTGGACATTGCACACTGACAACGAGCGCGCCATTTAGTTTTGTTAAGCAGGAAAATCCACAGATTAGGGACAGTGAGGCCTTTTACTTATTATTTAAAAGTAGTATCAGTAAAAATGACCAGATCTGGTCTGTCTCCTTCTGACAATCCATACGATCCTCTCTATCAGAGTTTTCTCTCTTTTGCTGGTAATACCCACCACTGTCGCAGTCACCTCCCTAATAGAATGATAAGCTATGCAAAGTTATTTATAATGCACCTGTGTTCTTAGGCGCGACAAGACAAGGGAGGGAAGACAGAGGGAGGACAAGACAAACAATCTTTTTAGGCCTCGTTTCATTCAGATCGTGCAAGTGCAACAACGCCAAGTGAAGGGAGAAGTGTCAGAGAGAGGGAAGGAGGAATTGCAATCAGGGCAGCACTGCTCTGAGTGAGTTCACCCAGGGCAGCGCAACTCTGGGTAAGTGCAAGGAGGCAGGGGACTGTAGGGCTTACAGTTACAGCACCTAAGTGCACGATAGGCCTGGAGGCAGAAGCTCCCCCCCTCACTGCTTTGCTACAACTCAGTCTTTCTATCTCTCATGCCTGTCTAGGCTCAGTCAGACCCGCTCGCCCATTCGGATACTGTCCATGTACCTTGCTTTCCTTAAAGCCTTCCTTTACCACAGGGGTCAGCAACCAGCAGCTCTCAATGTCTTTTCGACAACAACTCCCATAATCACTCACCGCAGACTATGAAGGCTAGGTTTTATGGGGGCTGCAGTCCAAAATCTCTGGAGAACCAAAAGCTGCAGACTACTGCTCTACTGTATAGCTCTGCCATCTTCCTCTGATACAGCTTAAGGTGCTCAGCTTCTAACTCATTTAAACCTTCTAATCCCTGCATCCTCCCTCTAAAGCTCCTTCCACTTCCTGATCTTCTCCTCTTCCGACATCTAATATTGAAACCTCTTGCTATTTCCATATTCAGCTCTTCATGAAACCCATCTGCTGAAGATCCAGCAATCCAGTGAGTAAGATTCCCAAACAACCTCCTCTTTGTTCTCATCTTGCAACTCTGGTATGTCTTCTTCAACAACCGGATAAGACCTCCATCCACCTCCTTTATCTCTCCTCACATTTCTCTTATTGATTCCCTGACTATCTCTTCAAGCCATATCTTAATATAATCACAGTGCCTCTTCCTACTCCCTCCTCAGTCCTCAGTCCCTGTCTCTCTTTTGCTCTGCTCAGTCTTATCTACATGCTCCTCCAGCATATACTGTATCTTGTTGGTCATTTCAGTATTCCGCTGATAAATCTCCTCCACGGATATGGGCTTGAACAAGACGGAGCTGTGATCTGTCAAAAGGAGTCTTGCTGGAGCACTATTCTGTAGAGGCCTGAGTCTCAAACCTTCCATGTTGTGTGAGGGAGTGCTGCCGGGGCTACCTCGGTCACCCCTAAGCAGCCCAAGCCATTTCACCTGTACACCCGTCGTTAGTCTGGAGGCACATTTCAGAAGACAAGCAGTATGCAAGGGGACAGAGTGATTTAGAAGCTATCTGAAGCATTTAGAAAAATGGGAAGACTTCCGCTCAAGAAGAGCAGCCAAACACACAAATCTCTGTACATATTACTGTAAGGGTGAGTGTTGTGTTAAATTAAAAATCAGTAGAGAGCCCAGTGTGCATTACATGCTCAGAAGAGCATCATGCTTTAATCCTTATAACAGGCAAATACAATTATGTGATCATAGCTATGTTCTGTGACAAATCAGGCAATGTGTCCGTTATCCCCAAGAGGGAGCCAGCCCCTTTGGGACTAGTGAGTTGAATCAGCTATGCAACTCCCTTTCTAAGAGACAGGGTAAGCAGTGCTGCCCTGAAACACTTGTGTATAGGCGCGTTACAAATGTCATATCATATCATATCATATAACATTGGGGGTGACCTCTTGGGAAAATTAATACCAAAGCAGGGATTTTCCTTCGCCTGCTGTAAGGTATCAAGAGTAGGACTTGGCAGACGCCCCCACTTTGGAGAATGATAAGAGATCGCCCCAGAGACAAATCTGAGGCGAATGTGCACTAGGCGATCCAATGCCCAATATGAAAACTAATGGACTCGGCCCCAGCGGGGTAGCATTTGGTAGTTCTGCCGACACAGACTCATGAGTGGGTCGCATGAATATGAGAAGGACATAAGAGGCCAGCAATGACAATCTACATAGGTGTAACATATGAAGGGATTTCATGTTGAAATGTTTTGTTCTTGCATTATGTTCAATTTTAAAAAAAAGAGTAAGAATTGGTCACAGTGACATGTTAAGAGTTGGTTATAGACTTATTTATCAGAAAATAATAATAAGGTTTGGAAAATTCCCATTTATCCTTAATCCTAGGAGGGGTTACCTTGCCTCAACAAAACTAAGGAAATGTTTGTGTCAGGATGTTTAACCAAAGAACGTCCTCAGTCCTCTATCTAAAAACCCTAAACTGCCCCTTACACGCTAAACTCAAAATAATGTGAAAAGGTTGATTTCTGTAAACTATGCACTTGTAGCCTTCTTTCAGAGTTCCAAACAAAGTTCTTAGGTGCCAAAAAGAAAAGAAATAAAGTTCCACCAAGAAAGGGGTCCTCCCTTCCCCTAGATTATTGCTGGTAGTTTAAATGTCCCTTTATCACAGTTCAAGTTTGTTCAAGGGGGAAGACTCTTCCCTTGAGTCTTCTTTAAAAACACAGTTCCTTTGAATGTTTAGTTTCTCACACTCTGCATTTCAATTAGCTTAAAAGGGATATGGTTCTTCCCTTTTCCATATACTGTTCCTCTTTCTACCCCTGGTGTACTCTACTGCCAGGCTACTGCGACTTTATTACTGATCCTTAGAAGGGGTACGATTCTTTACTTTGTTTTCTTTTTCACAATTTCAGGTTTACTTCTATTCTCAATTTTGGTTTACTCTCCTGCCAGGATTTCACAACTGTGTTTCTCGAGTGTGGATCCCAGACTCGCACAGTGCCTGTTTTATTTTCCTGACATGGCCATTTATATCTATCTTCGACTGGGTGTGAGTCCCAGACTCTACTGTTTGCCAGGTTCACTATCTTGCCAGGGCTTTCCCGTTCTCCATTCACTCTCTCATTCAAGATAAAATGCTTTTCAAGTATGGGGCCACCAACCCTTGCTTGCCATTAATCGTATTCTTATCAGTTCTTCCAATTACTTCAATCGGGCTCTCTCGCAATGTCAATGATATTCAGTATTCGTTCTTAAGCGCCCCGGTAACCCACTCGCTCTCCCTGGTCTTACCCGGCAGCTTTGGCGTTTCTCGTGTCTTTCCGTCTTCTTCCCTTTCAGTCCGTTGACTGGGAGTGCATACCGTTAGCCGTTTGGCTACCGCTTTGCCTTCCTCTGCTTCTGGCTTTTCTTTGTTCGGTCTCCATGCACACCACTCTCGTTAGCCTCTGTGCTGCCTTCCAAAGCCTGCCTGCCTCCGGTGTCCCAACCAGGGACCGAACAAACTGGCTTCAGCAGCAGTCTCCGTCTCTCTCGTAATCTGTTCAGCTGTTTGATTTTTAACTTTCTGGCATTGGTTGGTAGTTTCCAAAGACTAGGATGTGGAGTTGGCTTCCCACTTCTAGTGATCTATATTATCTCAGCTCTCTTCCTCATCTCAGTGCTGTAAAGCAGCAGGAAATGCAAAAAAGGATGGTGATTGGTCATAATTGGAGATTCTATATTTACAGTACAATGTGCTATACAAGAATGTTGAAAAGGCAAATGGGTGTCACTAAGAATTACAGGTGAAGGGTTTTTCTGTCACAGTGTTTTTATTTTGTCTCCCTGGAGTTTGCCCTCCCTTATGTGGTCCTCCCGCAGACAGGTAGCTAGTTTCTGCCTTTCCCTGGCCACGCAAGACAAGCTTCCCTCCAGGGAATCAGTGACGATGTTGCTATATTCGTCACAATCCCGACATTGTAAAGTCCCAAGCATTCATGGGGTATATGATAACTGGCCCGGGTAGTCATGTGGATGGCTTGGTCTCTGACATACCCGTTAATGTCTCAGAGAGATTTCCTCCTCCACTCCAAGAAGGGCCAAAAATACACCTGAAGAGAAAGAAAGAGATCAGCTAAGATGCAGACTTGCGTTGGAAGGAGGAAGTCCTGCATCCTCAAGAGGAGCTGACGGGGAGAGTCTGTAGGAACCAGAAGCAGTCAGTGGAGCGCTGCCTCTTTCTCGCCAGCAGAGACCCCGCCGAGTCCATGACCGCCAGGAGAGGAAGCCAGGACGGAAGATGCACCAACGTCCTTGATTCTCCATCCGAGAAGGAGAGAGCTGAGGCGAAGCAGCCAACCAAGTAGTCCGGAGCAAGGACAAGAATAAGGGTCCACATGCCCGAGGCGGACTGCTTCCATGCCCGTCGCTGGAGTGAAGGTACGCAGCGTTGTACACAAAGCGGGTGTAGAATGGTGAAACAACCTCATAGCACACAGAGGGCTGATAATCATAAAACCCCACAGGAGGGGTTAAGAGATACTGCAGCCAAAGCAGGGCCAGCAGGCCCATAAACTACACAGGGCAGATAACTAGAGGACTCCAGGAGGTGGCAAGAGAGACCACAACCAAAGAAAGGCTATGCAGGACCAAAGCCCAAAATGTGGCTGAGAACCAGAGGACCCCAGGAGGGGGTAAGCGACACCTCAAGATAAACCGCAACCAGAGCAGGGCTGGGCAGCCCCACCTAGGGATAATAATCAAAAGAACTCGGGAAGGGTTCGGAAAAACTATTACCAAAGTCAAAACCCAAGCTGGGTTAAGCAAGCCCCTCGCCTACCCAAGGCCAAAAGCAGGGGCATCTGAACAGGACGAAGAGAGTGGGATTTTCTTAATACAGATGGCCTCAGATCTGAGGAATTGCTTATGTTTAATATGGTCCTCTGAGGATAGCTTAGGTTTTGGGACAGAGGACCAAGTCTATTTGCTAGACATCCTGACGAGCACCCATGGTAGGGTTTAGAAAATGGTTTTCTTTCATTTCAAATAAAAGTGGTGTTGAAAAACATCCTCTTGTCCGTCTCCTTTATCCAATTTACCAAAGTTCCCAAAATGCTCTTTACTTTTATGGAAATAATTAGGAAACCACAGTGGTGCCATATGTCCGAACCACCTTTCTCATAGGTGATCTAAAGAATGAGGGTGATTTACAAACCAACTGGATTGCTCAATTACTGAGTCAGAGAGTGATTAATTTACAAACCCCAGAGAAACTATTTTACAATATGAAGACTAAATACAAACAATACCATCTGAAACCATGCTAAGTGAGCCTAGTTGTTCTCATTGTGACTCGATAACTTAGTCTCTCCCACAGGGGAGACCCAGTTGCACCCGATTCAGCTCTTTGAAGAGTTTGGGTTCTGCTGAACCCGTGCTGAAGCTCTGCCCCTTAGCCTCGCTAACATCACTCTGCCTGGTTTTTCGACAGGCAACACATGAATTTTCAAACAACAGTGTCAACAGTAAACTTCCAATTCCCCAGAGATTCAAGTTTACCTGGCGCTGAGCTTTTCAGACTTAGATTCTGTATAGACTGTCCGTCCCCGCCAACACACGGGCCGTACGGGTATTGGACCACGTCATGCAAGTTGTCTTATAGGCGGAGGTTTTGCACCCCCTCCTGCAACATAAATGGACCCAACTCAATCAAGAAAAATGTCCATCTTGTCATTCGCCATGGCGGTCAATTCGTCATACATAAATATGCCCCACATTTTAGTAAACAGTTCCTTTTCAGTTGGAGCGGTTCTGTCCTTCCATTTCTGGGCTATGGGCTACCCTTCCAGCTGTCAGCATTGCTTCAATGATTTTTGGGAACCTAGAAGTTTCAGAGACTGCGGACAGGGTACCTAATAAGACCTGAAAGGGTACAGGGGTGGAGCCACACTGACCAAATCCTTGATCCAACTAAGGACTTCAGAACAGTATACCTGAACAATTGAACACTCCCACAACATATGATACTACGTTGCCTGATAACCACAGTCCTTTGGGCAGAGAAGGGAGGATCCTTTGAACATTTTGGAAAGTTGCATGGGGAGCAGGTGCGAGGAATGGAGAATCGTTGTATTCCACAGCTGACGTATACAGGTTACCCACAAACATTAGCTTATACATTTTCCCCCAGGTCTCTTTGGTTATCTCCTTGTCCACCCTGGTCTCCCAACATTGTCTGAACTTCTGCCTCCCCTCAAGCTCAGCTGTAACCAACACCCTGTAACTCTTGGACAGTACTCCCTTTCTTGTTGTGGATTCACAGAGAATTTTCTCAAAGGGAGTGAGGGTTCGGGAGCAGATGGGATACTACTTGGAGTCGGTCAGGATACCCCTTAGGCACAAGTATTCCAAGACATTCAAGTTACTCTTTCCCAGGGCGTCTACCAGGGCCTCATACTCAAAGGAGCTCTCCCTAAACAGTTGGGCCACCCTTTCCAAACCACCGTCCGACCAGCGATGCGTGTTCCGTAAACCCTAATTCCCAATGTCAAGCGGCGGAGCCCACAACAAACTCCGGGGAGAAGGCCACGAGGAAAGAAAAAGAGTTTGTTTTGTTATGGTTTCATTGTCCCCATAGCACTGAATGGGTCGGGTGGGTTCTAACGTGGGATGGTTTATCATTAGGATGGGCCCACAAGAGGTCCCTGACCTTTTATGGGTGGGTGTGTATGTCTTCTATCTATGACCAACAGGTCTCCATGTCATCCCTCAAGTGTTCCAGCATAACTCAAAGCTGCGCTGCCTTGTGGTATAATCTGAAGTCAGGGAGGCCGAAGCCCCCAAAGTCCCTGGGGAGAGTCAATGTGGTATACTTAATTCTGGGCCTTTTCCCTTTCCACATCAACTGGTTCACCATGGATTGTAATTTCGGAAAAAAGGAATCTGGGCGAGGCAGGTTTGGGGTTTGAGGGGAGGGAGGCAAATAAGTACAAAAGGCGGGGGACAATCTTCATTTTTACAGACACCATCCATCCAAACCAAGAGAGTGAGGGGGGGCAAGTGAAGGAGATCCATTTGTATCTCTTCCAGGATGGGGGTCTAGTTCACCTCTACTAGCCTTAACAAATCTTTAAGGAGGAGAATACCAAGGTATGGGGAGGATGAATCCTCAATTCTCATCCCACAGAATGTCTTCCACCCTGCGGTCACTGAGTCCTCCTCTCCCATTGACATCACACTGGACTTGGGGAGGTTGATTTCCAGGCCTGAGAACCTACCAAAGTTCTGTATCTGACGTAACAGTTAGGAGAGAGATTCCGATAGGTTCATCAAGTAGCAGAGGATATCATCAGCAAATAGGGAGAGCTTAAATTCTACCCCTCCAAATTGAATTCCCATAATCCCATGGTTCGCCTTAATGGCAATTGCCAGGGGCTCCATGGCCAAGGCGTACAGTAGGGGGGAGATGGGACAACCCTGCCTTGTCCCAGGAGAGAGGTGAAAGTGGGAGGAGACAGCGCCGTTCACGGCTACTTTAGCCATGAGGCTGTTGTATTAAGTAGATATCCACTGCTTAAAGTTTGTGCCAAGCCCCAACTTCTGCAGGACCTTACCCATGTACTGCCACTCAAACCAGTAAAAGACTTTTTCTTAATCTATTGATATCAGATGTGCTTTGAGCCTCTTACCTCATGCATTAGGTCTATAGACTTTCTGATGATGTCTGCTTCCTGGCACCCTGGGATAAATCCCAACTGGTCCCCGTGAACCAGCGAGGTCATTGGATGACCCAGCCTGTTGGCGAATAGTTTTGCCAATATTTTAACGTCCATATTCAGTATTCAGCAGGGAAATGGGTCTATAAGTCTGGCACTGGGCTGGGTCCTTCCCTTCCTTTGGGATTACCACCAGCAGTGTCGGCAACATAGATTGAGGGAGAGACCATGTCTCAAGGGCACTATTAAATAGTTTGGCCATGAACGGCACCATGGTTCAACTGAATATTTTGTAGAAGGATACTGTAAATCCATCCTCACCCGGGGTGGTGCCCCCCTTCATACCACTAATTGTGTCCATCACTTCCTGAGCTACAATGGGTGCCTCCATGGGTTCTGCCTTCTCTGCTGGGAGGGGCAGGATCGGGAGAGAGTCCAAGAACCGGTCAATCTCCAACCCGTCCCCTTTGTATTGTGACTTGTAGAGTGTTTCATAAAATAATCTAAACTCTTTGGATATCTGTTGGCTTTCCAGGAGTTTTTCACCTCCCCTTTAGCAAATCACATCCACCCTCCTACTTCTTCTCTGCTCGCTCAACCTGCATGCCAGGATTTCTCCCCTTTTTCCATATACTTCTGTTTCAAGAATTAAGGTTTTCTCTCTGTTTGGCAGACCACGAGGGCCTTCAGTTTGGTTTTATATTCTTGCAATTTCGCCAATTGCCCTGGGAACATTTGGGTTTTCAGTCTCCCCCACTACTCCCCAACCCTGCTGCATGGACTAAATTTTCCTTCTCAGGACCCTCTACTCGTGTGCCCTTTCCCTCTTACTCCTGGAGCCCATTCCGATTAATACACCCCTAGTCGTGGCCTTAAGTGCCTCCGAGACCCGTGCCGTCCCCACTTCCCCATCGTCAATGATTTTGAAAAATTCTATACCACCTTTCAGGAGCAACTGGGCAAGTTCCTTGTCTCTTAGCAACTGGTCATTGAACGACCACCAGGAGTTATATGCGCCCAGAGGGGCACCCCAATTCGAATCCTCACCAGGTTGTGGTCAGACCATGGGACTACCTCCACTGCGACTTCAATCACCCACTCCAACAGGGGGGATTCCACAAGGATGCAATCGATTCTTGAGAAAGTATCATGTACCTTTGAGTAGTATGTGAATAGCGGAATCCAGCCTCTGGCCCCTCTCGTGGGTGTCAGACACACCCAACTCCCCGTGGACTTTCTGGAAGCACGTGAAAGATCTCCTTTGTGTCTGAATATAGAGTGTGGGCCCAATCCCTTTCCGTCACTCTCAGGGTGTATGACCATGTTAAATGTCCCTCTTATTATCAGTAAGCCTTCAGCAAAGGTTTGGATTTTGGACTTAACCGAGACGCAATAATGGTCTTGGGCCTCGATCGGGCAATAAATGGAAAGGAACAAGTTACTTACCTGTAACTGTTGTTCTCCAGCATGGGTCTGGCATGGATTCACATGCTCATGAATATTCCCCGTCGTCAGGCTGGGAATCCTCGGTAAAGAAAGAATCAGAATCAGTTTAGTTTCTGATCTGTCTTTCTTAGTAGTAACCAATCACTGATCTCTGGGTCATACTGCCCCCCAGGCAATGACTGTCCTCTCCCTAAGCCCCGCCTCTGGCAGCCATCCTCAGATTTGGTAGCATGTAATGTGGCAGTATGACCAAGTGAAGAGCCGCAGAGGGGTACGCGGCAGGGTTCGCATGTGAATCCATGCCTGACCCATGCTGGAGAAAAACAGTTACAGGTAAGTAACTTGTTCCTTCTCCAGCATGGGGTCTGGCATAGATTCACATGCTCATGAATAAAAGAATACATAGCAGTACACACATGCACAACCACGGGAGGTGGCAAAGGCTCAACATTAAGCATTACATCCAAAACTCAACATTAAGCAATTCTTACCTCCTCACCAGGCTAACCTTAGGTGAACAGGTTGTGCAGCACTGCCTGGCCGACCCTGGACTCCTCCCTGGAGTCCCGATCGACGCAGTAGAATCTTGTGAAGGTGTGCGTCGACCTCCACGTAGCAGCCCTGCAGATGTCCAGCAGGGGCACACCAGACAGGAACGCCGCGGTAGCAGCGATCGCTCTGGTCGAATGGGCTCTCGGACGGCCGGGCAGCGGTCGGTTTGCCAACCGGTGACAGTACATGATGCAGCCGGAGAGCCATCTGGAAATGGAAGTCTTCGAGAGAGCCTTCCCTTGATTCACAGACCCAAAGTTCACAAACAGCTGTGACGTCTTCCGATAACTCTTCGTGCGGTCCACGTAGAACTTCAGCGCTCTAGCTACATCCAGCGAGTGCAAAGTCCTCTCGGCCGGCGTCAAAGGCGACGGGAAGAAAACTGGTAACACAAAGGGCTCGTTGAGGTGGAAGTCAAACGGCACCTTGGGCATGAAGGAGGGGTGCGTCCTCAGCACCACCCTCGTGTCATGAAAAGTCAAGTATGGAGGCTTGCAAGATAGGGCCTGGATCTCCCACTCGTTGTGCGGAGGTAATGGCCACGAGGAACGCTGTCTTCCATGACAGGAACTTCAAAGGCGCCGAATGCATAGGTTCGAATGGGGCCCCCATGAGCCTGGTCAGCACCACATTAAGCTCCCACGCCGGGGCAGGAGCCTTCACCGGCTGGAACGATCGGAATAGTCCCTTCATAAATTCCTTCACCAGGCGATGAGACCACAAGGACGCCCGTCCCTTAGTCCTGGTATATCGGGAGATGGCAGCCAGATGTATTTTGATGGAGGCGTGAGCCAGTCCAGCTTTAGCCATCGCCAGTAGGTACGGCAAAACTTGAGGGGCCGTAATCCGCAGAGGGTTAATCTTCTGTGCACGGCACCAGACAGAGAACCTCTTCCACTTATGACCGTAACACTTGAGAGTTGAGGACGCCCTGGCTTTTGCAAGAACCTCTCTGCAGTCAGCCGGGATATCGTACCCTCCAAACTCTAGTGCTGCAGGAGCCAGGCCTGCAAGTTCAGCGACTCCGGGTCGTGATGAAGAATGGCGCCTCCTTCTCTGCAGAGAAGATCCACGTCTGCCGGCAGCTTGACTGGTGGGGACGTTGACAAGTCCAGAAGGTCCGGGAACCAGATCTGCCTCGGCCACGCCGGTGCGACGAGGATCATTCTGCACCTGGACTTCTTGAGCTGGTTGATAAGGCGGAGCAGCAACGGCAACGGAGGGAACGCGTATAGAAACAGGCCGTCCCAAGGAAACGAGAAAGCATCGCCCATGCTCCTCGGCTGCAGGAACCTGCTGGCGAACCTCTGGCACTTGGAGTTTGTCACCGTCGCGAAAAGGTCGATCCGGGGTTTGCCCCATCGTCGATAGAGCCCATCCACCTGGTCCTGACGTAGTTCCCACTCGTGGCACGAGCGCAGCTCCCTGCTGAGTGAGTCGAAGATGGTGTTTTTTATTCCTGCCAAGTGGAAGGGAACCAGAAACATCTCCTGGGCGACGGTCCAGTGCCACAGATCCTGGGCCTCCTTGGATAGGGCTGGGGATCTGGTGCCTCCCTGCTTCCGTATGTAGAACATCGTGGTGGTGTTGTCGGTGAAGATCCTCACCACTTTGTCCTTGAGGGACGGAAGGAACGACTTGAGTGCCCAGGACACTGCTCGGAGCTCCAGAATGTTGATGTGGAGAGACCTCTCCGCCGGGAGCCAAAGGCCTCTTGCTTGGAGATCTCCAGTGTGGGCCCCCCAACCCTCCAGAGAGGCGTCCTTCGTCACCGTCTCCTGAAACGCCGGGGTCTGAAAGTCTGTGCCTGTAGTGAGGTGCGCACGGGTACCCCACCATAGGATCGCCCGACGGAACTCCTCGTCGAGAGGGATCCTGTCTTCGAAGCAGCCCGTTGCCTGAAACCAGCGGGCGTCGAGGAACTCCTGTAGCGGACACATCCTAAGTCTGCAAAGGGGTACAAGATAGATGCATGAGGACATCATCCCGAGGAGGGACTTGATGGACCTCACCCTGGCCACGTCCGTGGCTAGTAGGCGCCGCACCTTGCCCAGAATGGCCTTCGTCCTCTCCTCCGACGGGGAGGCCAATTGCCCCACTGTATTGAGCTTCGCTCCCAGAAACAGTGCTACTTGCGACGGAACCAGGTGGGATTTAGGGTAGTTGATGGCAAATCCCAGTTCCGTGAGCAGCCGGACGGTCCTCGCTGCGTGTTCGACGGCGAGTTCTCTTGTCCTTGCCCGGATTAGCCAGTCGTCCAGGTAGGGGTAGACGTGGATCCCCTGCAGGCGCAGCCGCGCCGCCACTGGTGCCAGGCACTTGGTGAATACCCTGGGTGCCGACTTTAATCCGAACGGCAGGGCTCTGAATTGGTAGTGGCGTCCCTGAACCACGAACCTGAGAAACTTTCTGTGTCCTTTTAGAATGGGGATGTGGAAGTAAGCATCCTACAGGTCCAACGACGATAGGAAGTTGCCCTCCTCCAGCTGTCCCAGCACGTGCTGGAGGGTGACCATCCTGAATTTCTGCGCCTTGATGTACTTGTTTAACCGACGCAGGTCCAGGATGGGACGCCAACCGCCTGTCTTCTTTCTAACGAGGAAGTACCTTGAGTACACTCCGGAGCCCCGGAGCCTCCTGGGGACGAGCTCGATGGCACCTTTCTTGAGCATCGCCCTTACCTCCAACAGCAGTTGCGGGACGGGATTCTCCTTCCTGGCCACGGGAGGAATGCGAGGACACTTCTTTTGGAATTCCAGCGAGTGCCCGTTGGCCAGGGTGTCCAGCACCCAACGGTCGGTGGAGATGGACTCCCAGACGCTGACGAACTTCGTCAGCCGGCCTCCCACCAGGCTGCTTAGGTTGGGGCCCGACGCTACAGCCGGTTCAGTCTTGTTTGGAGGCGGCCTTGCCGCCTTGGCCTCCTTGACGACGACGGCGGGATCCCCCTTGCTTGCCGCGACCTCTGTAGGCCTCCTGGGACTAGGAGCGGGCCGCCTGGTGGTATGTAGAAGAGCCACCGATGGAGCCCTTGGAGGCACCCTGTCTGCCTCCGGAGCTCCGAAAGGGCTGTTGTTGAAGTACCCCTAGGGCCCGGGCCGTCTCCGAGTCTTGATGGCCTGGAGCGGCACGTCCACCGTCTTCCCAAAAAGGTTATTTCCGTCGAACGGCATATCCAACACTCTGGTCTGGACGTCCTGGCGAAAGTCCGTCGCCTTGAGCCATCCTCGTCGTCTGAGGCAAACCCCGTTGCCTAGTTGGCGAAATCCGGTATCGGCAATGTCTGTTGCATGATCCGACGCCACCTCTCCTTCCTGCAGAATTTGTAGGGCCTCCGCCCTCTTGTCGTCCGGTAGGAAGTCTAGCGGGGGAGCTATCTTGAACCAAAGCTCCCTGTCGTAGCGGGCCACGATCGCTAAGGCATTGGCCGCCTTAATCGTCGTAGCCGCCGACGAGATGACTCGTCGCCCCATGGAGTCCAACTTCTTGCCCTCGCTGTCCGGTGGGGAAGTGGAAGTTGAAGCGGCCGCACCCGCTGCTTTCTGCTTGGCCGCTGCCGAGACGACCGAGTCCGGTGTGGGCTGGGCCCTGAGGCACAAGGGGGGGGCATTGGGGACTCTGTACTTCTTCTCGTACCTGTCACTCTTGGCGGGTGTCGTGGAAGGGTTCTTGAGGATAGCCAGCCCCTCGTCCCAGATGTCGTCGAGCAATGGCACCGCGAGTACCATCTTCCTCTTGGCCTCTCGTGGCTGGTAAAGAAACCCTTCCTTTTTCTGTTCTTCAGGGCAGAGCTGGAAGAGCTCGGATGCCCTGGTTATCATGGCGTGAAAGGAGCCAATTTCGTCGGGTGGAGAAGCCCGAGGGGGGGGGGTGATGACGGGATGTCCGTTGTGTCATCCCCGTCGTCGTCCGTCCCCCGTCGCTGTATCCATCACCGTATCATCTGTAGGGTCCGGCGAGGTTGATGAGGGGTCCACAGGCCTTGCAGGCACGAAGAAAGGAGCGGGGTGGAGTCTCCTCCGCTTGTTCGGAGGGCTTCCCGACGGGCCTGGTTCTGGATCCTCCCTCGGGGTCCGTGGTAACCTCGTCCTTATCTCAGTACATAAGGATTGGACCGCCAACAAAATGACCGCCGAGCTATCCTGGGGCTCGGGTAATGGCTGCGACGGACGGGATGGGCGCTCCAATGGGCCCTCTTCGTCGCCATCGTCGCCATCTTCGATCACATCAGCGGGAACCGTCCTCTGGGACCAAACCTTCTTGAACTTCTCGTTGAGGCCCTTCCCGGTTTCCACCAGATCCTCCTCAGAGGCTGATTCCAAGTCTGTAATGGCCACCACCCCCCCCTCTTTTTCCGCCGGGGACTTCACGGGGGTCTTAACGATGGGCTGGAAAGAGGATTCCCTCCGCGGTGGCAGGGATACTCTGGGCCCAGAGGCAGTTTCCACTGGCGTAGTCTCAGCCGGCTTTGCCAGGGTCGCAGCGACCACTTCAATAGAGGCCTTGCCGGCTGGATCAAAGCCCTCACCACTTAGGTGCGTCCTGGGCCTTCGCCTTGGGGGGGAGGGTCAGCGCCTCGCTCCCCTTCGGGTCTCTTCGAGATAGACGGGGGCCGCTCCAGCAGCTTACCCGGGTTCTCAAACTTCCTCTTCCCCGAACCAGAGCGCTGGCTAGTGGTTAAACATGCCGGGGAAGTCACGCCCTGCCTGGCAGCCGAAGAGCCCGACCTTTCGGCGCTCCCGGTGCCCGCGGACTCGCGGTGCTTGGCCTTCTACTTGGGCCCCCGTCGCCAGGGCGCCCTCACAGGACTTAGAAGCCCGCTCAGACTTTTTCTTCGCCTTCTCACCTGCTGTGCCCTTCTCCAGCCAGGCGGCAAGGCGGGAACGACGATCTTGTTTGGTCCGTTCCGAAAGGTTCTTGCAGAATGCATAGTCCTTCTCCACGTGCGTCTTGTCCTCATGAAGGCAGTAGAGACATTGCGAATGCTCGTCCTCCTTGAAAACATTTTGTAATCCGCATCCAGGGCAGCACCTGAATAGCTTGGATCCGGGCGTCGAGCTTCCCTTGTCCTGGGCCCTGTCCATTGAGGTAGGCCGCAGATCTTCCGGAATCCTCCAAGAAGCGTAAACTCGACGAAAACGTCACCCTTGAGGGGCGTAGAAGAAACGGGTCCCCATTATCGGAAGTAGAAACGGTGGAGCTTGAGGCTCGATTAAACCAAAAAAATGAGAAAAACTCCTGAAAAAGCGCAAAAACGCAGCAAAAACTCGAGAGCTAAAGCACAAGGACTCCCAACACTTGAACGTGCAGTAAAAATCTGAGGATGGCTGCCAGAGGCGGGGATTAGGGAGAGGGCAATCATTGGCTGGGGGCAGTATGACCCAGAGATCAGTGATTGGTTACTACTAAGAAAGACAGATCAGAAACAAAACTGATACTGATTTTTTCTTTACCGAGGATTCCCAGCCTGACGACGGGGAATATTCATGAGCATGTGAATCCATGCCAGACCCCATGCTGGAGAATCACAGTGAGCGGGAAGCTCTTAATAACTCCCTTCACCATCACCAATCGACCCTCAGGATCCTGTGACTGAGCCTTCCTCATATCTCTGACGTCTCTAAGAAGTCACACTATCAGCTGCACCTCCTCAGAGGTATTCTTCCTTTCCTCTCCTTCCCCCAGAAGCTCACTGTCTCCAGAGTCCTGGTTCTCTCTAGGCTGGACTATTGTAATAGCCTCTTTCTAAATCTGCATGCCTCTACTCTCTGCCCTCTGCAACTTATCCAGAACAAGACTGCGAGACTTGCCCTTGGCATCAAGCCCAGGGATCGTATCTCTCCAGGACTGAAATCCCTACACTGGCTCCCAGTGGCTGCGAGGATTAAGTTCAAAACCCTCTGCATTGTCCACAAGGCCTTCTGGGGCCGCAATACCTTCAACTCTCTCTTCCTAAATATCTTCCATCTCGAGCTCTTCGCTCATCCGCCTCCAACTCCCTCAGAGTCAGTCGCTTCTCAAAGCAACGAGTTGGTGGTAGATCTCTCTCTTCGGAAGGGGCCTCCCTCTGGAACAGCCTTCCTGCCTCCCTGAAACTTGAGGAGAACCATCTCCGGTTCCGGAAGCACCTCAAAACCTTCCTCTTTGCTTCTGCTTTCTCCCCCCCACTCCCCTGCTGAATTCCTGACAGAAACTGCACTGGTTACCTGGCCACCCTTTCTGATCTCGGGCCCAGGCCCCGCCAGCTGCGCACCTGCACTACCTCCCTGGCAACCCCTGCACCTGGTGACTGTATTCTGTATCTCTATAGTCCCCCTACCAGCACCTATGTCTGAAATTACCTTGCACTTGCCACCAGCTGGCCGTTTTTATTTATCTTATTTATTCTACTATCCCATGTACTGCACTTTCCCCTCTCCCTTCCCCCACGCACTTTTCCCTTTCCCCCTTCCCATGCACTTGCGCGATCTGAATGACACCTGGCCTAGTAGGATCGTTGTCTGTCTTCCCTTTGTTCCCCCTCCCTTGCCTCGTCGCGCCTTGAAACACTTGTGTATAGGCGCGTTATAAATGCCATCTCATATATATTATCAAAGGGAAGCTTGCTAGATACTAGTAGGGCAACCCCCTTTATGTTAGTTGGGGCAGACGCATGGAATACAGGTCCAATTGACCTCGCTTTCAGGGACGGTTGCCTCCACCTTTGCCAGTGGGTCTCCGGTAAAAATAAAGTCTTGCTTTAACCGATTGAATTCCCGAATCGTTAAGGACCTCTTGTGTGGGGAGTTTAGACCTCTCACATTATGTGAGCCCAGGGCCAGTGTATTAGTAGTGTCAGCCATGGGGGAGGGTGGGGGTGTCGTTTTTTATGATACATCTTAGAACTGGCATCTCGGTGCACGCTCCCCCGGGCCACGGTCTCTGACACCTTACTAACTGCGGTGGACTTCCCATTTGGACGGACCTGTTTCCTGGTAGCTTACAATACTCTAAGTTTCCCTTCAAGGAACAACAAACTCCCCAACTTTACCCCCTGGTATCTGGACCGCTTGTGGCATCTTTACCGTTACTGGCCCAGAACACCATTCTCTGCCCCCATCCCGGGCCTAAATGAAACAAAAAGACTCCTCTGAGCTCCCACTGCTAGCCCAAGTCCAATAAGACCCAAACCTAACAACATATTACAATGCATTTCCCCTTCTGTAGAGCATCGAGTAAGTGGCCTCAGATTTACGGTTGCAGCGGTGATGATGGGTTTAGTTTCTTACATTTCCTGTGGCCCCGGACACTGTCTGTCCACAAACCCATTTGCCTTCTGGGATTCATTCAGGACACCTCCTGCGAGGCTCCAATGTGGTGGATGGTGCAGTGTCGCCCAACAACTGTTGTGAGACTCTGTCATCTTCTGTCACAAGGCTGTATTTATACTCCTTGTACTCAAAGGCGAGAGAAAGGGGGAATCCCCATCTGTACCGGACTCCCTTGGTATTGAGCCACTTCGTTAAGGGCCCGCAGAGCCTCCTCCTCATGAGGGTGAAAGCGGAAAGGTCTTGGGGCACAACTATTTGCAAGCCCTCTCAGTCTATCGGTCCCCTCTTCCTTGCCAATTCCAAGATCTTCGACTTCTCAGTAAAGTAGTGAAATCTTGCCAGGATTGATCTTGGGCCCCTGGAGCTCCTTCCCGCTCTATGCACTCTGACGATGGTCGGTTCACTTGTGTTTCCTTTCATTAAACAACTTGCTGATCACTGCATTTATGGCCTTGATGATGTCAGTCTGGGTTTCCACCATCGCGCTCGGGAAGCTGAAAAACCAAAATTGGCCATCTTTAAGGCCCATTTTTCCTCTCTCCTGTCCAGTTCCGAGAGTCGCATGTCGATTTGGGTTTCCAAAAGGTCCACAGAGGTTCTTGTTGGCTTCCATTTCCTGTATATGTTCGTCCATGTTGTCCACCTTCTTATCCAACCTGTCGAGCCTCTTGCCAATGTCGGCCCTAAAGCCCCTAATCTCTCTCTGAAGGAGTACTGCCATAATAGACGCCTACACCAAACCTTCGGTTATCTCTATAAACAAAGCAAAATCCATCAAATACCCCCTTGCAGAACTCAGACTAGACCCCATGGAGCACCTGCCACACCTGGGTCTCACGTGGGCACCACTCACCTTCTGATATTTGGGTGTAGACATACATCATGACACCACACATACCCACACTGACAACACGCAAAAGGCCTTAGAAAAACAATGAGGTCCATAGAATTCAGGAGGACATTGCCTTTGGGGATGGTAGGGAGAGCAGCCCTGCTGAAAATGACTGTCCTACCCCGGCTGTTAAATTACTTTGCAAACATACCCTACGACATACCATGGGGCTTCTTTAAGAAACTCAACATGATAGTGAGAGAATTCCTGTGGGCGAAACAGATTAGCTCTACATGCTCTACGGAGGGACTACAAGTCTGGGGGAATCAATGTGAAGGACTATGAGAAATACTACCTGGCAGGGCAGCTTCAATTTTTGGTCGGATGGTTGGGGGATGAAAAATCCATAGACTCACTGCTCTTCCAGCCGGCACTGAGGAACTGCTACCTACAGGAAATCATCTGGATGGGAAGACCCTGGGCCACAGGGCTGCCTACGCTGCTAAAACTGGGGCTAACACTATGGAAAAGGGCGTGAAAGATGCAGGGAAATCAGGATCCATGCTCCCTGCAGATCCTCTTGGCGGGACTTTCAGGCACCATACCGGAAGACCTGGCTACATACAGGACGCACTGGGAGGCAAAAGGAGTAGCGCAGGTTGGAGTCCTATGTAAGGAAGGAAAATGGGTGGATTTTGACACCCGCACACAAGACTACGGAATACACATAGGGCAGTTCCTCCTGCACAACATCATGGTCCAAACCATCAAGAGGAGGTGGCCGGGCCTCTCAGAGGAAAGGGAAACATAGGAGGACCTAGATAAGTGGTATGACATTTCCAAAGGACATACAACATCACGGCTGTACGAACAACTCATTAAAAATAATATTACTAAGAAACTACAGGTGTGAGTCCAATTGGAGTCAGAACTCCAAAAGCCCTTCATGGATCCGGAATGGACAATGATCCTGAAAACAGTCTTGAGAAACCCTAGATTCAAGGAGAAGAACAAGTTACTTTCTTACCTGGTAACGTTCTTTCGGTGGGATGTTCCGACGACGTATTCCACATCTATGACAGGTAATCACCACAGCTGTGCTGCTTCGGAAAATGTTCGGCGTCTGAGTCCTGCATCAATGACGTCGATACGCTGTCCTCGAGGGCCTCCATCGAGCCAACGTCACTGGATGTTATAAGTAGGATGCACGACGCCCGTAGCCTTAGTTGTAGTTTTTCCCAGAAAGTGTGGCAACAATCTTCTACCAGAATGACTACAGAAAGCCTTGCGGAAACGAAAGCTGCAATCGCATTAGAAATTCTGTAGAGGGGCTGGTAGGGAGGGAGCGATGTGGAATACATCGTCGGAACAGCCCATCGAAAGAACGTTACCAGGTAAGAAAGTAACTTGTTCTTCGAAAGGATTGGTTCCTCTGACGTATTCCACATCTATGACAGACTCCTAAAGCAGTACCAACGTAAGGAGGTGGGAAAGAATTTAGAATTTTAGAATGCCTAATTAAATTGCAGAATAGAGGACCGCCTTGCCAAAGGCCAAATCTTGCCCATGTATAGAATCCAAGGAGTAGTGTTTGACAAAAGTATGGACAGAGGCCCATGTGGCTGCTTCACAAATGTTACGAATGGGAACACCGCTCTGCAAAGCAGTAGAGGCAGCCACACCTCTAGTAGAATCGGCCCGTAAACCTACCTGAGGGTCCTTACCTGCCAAGCGGTAACATTCAGAAATTGTCAAGATAATCCATCTAGACAAAGTCTGCTTAGTAACAGCTTGTCCCAAACCCCTTCCAGCGTATCCTACAAAGAGTTTATCGTCCACTCTGACCCGGGACATGCGTGAGATGTAGAAACTTAAAGCTCTCCTAGGATCCAACCTATGGAGCCTCTCCTCATCCTTACCAGGATGCGGAGGAGGATAGAAAGCCGGAAGAACAACCTTCTGGCTTAAGTGAAATTCCGACACAACTTTCGGAAGAAAAGAGGGACGAACCCTAAGGACAACCCTGTCCTTATGGAACACCGTGAAGGGTGGCTTAACGGAAAGTGCCTGCAACTCACTCACTCTGAGAGCGGAAGTGACCGCAAC
This sequence comes from Ambystoma mexicanum, assembly GCF_040938575.1. NCBI lineage: Eukaryota > Metazoa > Chordata > Amphibia > Caudata > Ambystomatidae > Ambystoma > Ambystoma mexicanum. The sequence continues at coordinate 578,026,617 of NC_090927.1, read as the reverse complement.
TAAAAATACAGTTTTCAAGGTCAGCAGTCTCAAAGGACAAGAATGTAAAGGCTCAAACGATGCTCCCATTAGGAATTTTAGAACCAGGTTCAAATCCCAACCGGGCACCTGGAAAGGTGACGGTGGGAACACATTAGTGAGCCCTTTCAGAAACTGAGAAATCAAAGGAATCTTAAAATAAGAACACTCCTCAGACGAGCACTTAAATGTGGACAGCGCTGCCAGGTACCCTTTAATGGTACCCACTTGCAGGCCCTTGTGGGCTAACGAAAGCAAAAAAGACAGAACCACAGGAATGGCACATGCAAAAGGATCCACAATCTTAACCCTGCACCAGTCGCAGAACTTTCTCCAACAGCAACAGTACAGGGACTTTGTTGCGGGCCTTCTGGCCGAAAGCAACACCCCCATCACGTCCTCAGGAGGTCCCAATCCTTATACCTCAACCTTTCAGAAGCCAAACATTAAGGTTGAGGGACTTGACCTCTGGATGGAGAACCTGACCCCTCTCCCGTGAGAGCAGATCGTCTCGGTAGGGAAGACGGCGTAGTGGGCAGATCGACATGTCTAGAAGGTCCGGGTACCACGTTCTCCTCGCCCATACCGGAGCAATGAGGATCATCCGGGAACCAAACCTCCGTAACTCCGCAGCACTTGCGAATGACGGGGACTGGAGGAAACACCTACAGTAGTGGGAAGGACCACTCCACTATGAACGCGTCCTCTAAGTCTCCTCTTGGAGGAAATTCCCACGAGAAGAATCTTTTGCACTTCCGGTTGACACTAGTGGCGAAGAAATCCACTTGTGGGGTCCCCCAAAGGGCGAAGATCTCCAGGAGAATCTCTTGAGCCAGCTCCCACTCGCGAGAGGCCGTGCTCTGCCTGCTCAGAGCGTCCGCCGCCGCGTTTTCTTCTCCAGCCAGATGTGCTGAGATTGAAATTTCCTGCTGGATGGTCCAGAACCACAGCTGCATCGCCTCTATGCACAGAGGCAGAGACCCTGCCCTCCCCCTTTTTGTTGAGGTAGTGCATGGCCACTGTGTGGTCCGCCAGGATCAGGACATTCTTCCCTAGCACAGTAGGCAGAAAAGCCTTCAGGGCTAGCCTGATGGCCCTCAGCTGCAACAGATTGATATGGAGACTGGACTCCGACCGAGACCAACGACCCCTGACTGTCAACTCGTTGGCATGAGCTCCCCATCCCGTGAGGAACGCGTCCATCACGATCATCACCTCCGGCCAGGGTAGCCCAAGTGGAGCACCCTTCAACAGATTGCCTTTGACGGCCCACCACAGAAGATCCTGGGCGACCGAGGGCGGCAACTGAACGGGGTCCGACATACTGCCGGAGGACTGTGACCAATGGAGCTTGAGAGCCCATTGCAGAGATCTCATCCGCAACCTGGCCTCTGGCACCAGAAGAATGCAGGATGCCATGAGGCCGAGCAACCTCAAGAACTGTAACGCCGGGAGACTCTGGGCATGTTGAAACTTGTGCACCATCTGCAGAATGTGATGAGCCCTCATCTGGGGAGGCGAACACTGCCCAAGAGATGTGTCGAGCACTGCTCCCATGTACTGGAGCCACTGGGTAGGTGTCAAGTGGGACTTCTTTAAGTTGAGGGAGAAGCCCAGCTTGTGAAGAGAGTGACAGATGACTAACAGATGATTCAGGACTTGCTCGGGAGAGCGCGCCCTGATCAACCAATCGTCCAGGTAGGGGTAGACGCGAATCCCCCCTTTCCTGAGATACGCTGCCACCACTACCATAAGCTTGGTGAAAACTCTCAGGGCAGAGGTCAATCCGAACGGCAGGACCCGAAACTGAAAATGCGAGTCGCCAACCGCAAACCTCAGGTACTTCTTGTGCTTGGGATGAATCGGCACATGAAAATATGCGTCCTTGAGGTCGAGAGACACCAACCAGTCCTCAGTCCTGAAGTTGAATGGCCTGGAGGACTTGAGAGAGAGTAACCATCTTGAACTTGTCCTTCCTGAGGAGCTTGTTCAAACCACGAAAGTCCATGATGGGTCTCAATCCCCCATCTTTCTTCGGGATCACAAAATAAGGGGAATACCATCCCTTGTTCCTCTCCGCTACAGGCACCAGTTCTATGGCACCTTTCTCCAGCAGGGATTGGATTTCCTGTGCAAGGAGCGGATCCAGACTCTTCAAAGAGACATTCCCTGGTGGATTGTCGGGAGGCATCTGCCGGAAAGGAAGACAGTAGCCGTGGGCTAGGATCTCCAGAACCCACACATCTGAAGTAATGGCACGCCATTCTACAAGATGCTGCGCCAGCCTTCCCCCAACCGGCGAACCATGGCTGAGGCATTGCCTGAGGGTAAAGAGGCAACTGCCCGGGCGGCCTTGGCACCTCGAGTATTCCTACGGTGGCCCCTTTGACTTGCAGCTCCTCTCGATCTACCAAAGGAAGAGTAGTATCGAAAGGAACCTCCCCTCCATTGCTGTCCCCTAGGAAGAAAAGGCAGAGGTTGTCGAACTGCAGTGCTCAACGACTTCGCTGCAGCTTTGGAGGTCTGCAACCTCTCAAGGCTCTCGTCAGCCTTGTTGCCAAAAAGATGTTCACCATCAAAGGGCATGTTGAGAACCCGGGCTTGTACATCAGGAACAAACCCCGACTTCCGCAACCATGCAAACCTGCGCATTACGGTGCTCACCGCCATGGACCGGCTGACACAATCTGCCATGTCCAGACCCGACTGAATGGATTCACACACACATGGCATCCTTGCCATCCTGAACAAGAGCAAGAAAGTCATCCCGTTCCTCCCCTTCTGAAATATGTTCAGCCGCCAAAGACACAATTCCACAGAGTGTGAGTGAAACGTGCTAAGGCACACACAGAGTTGGCTGCCTGTAAAGCCATACCCCCTGAAGAAAACACTTTCTTCGCGCAGCCATCAAAATGCTTGTCGTCCCTATCAGGAGGGATGGTAGGGTACGACGCCTGCTTTGCTGGGGCAGTAGCCGCCTGTACCACCAAACTCTCCGGAGTGGGGTGCGTGGTCAAGTAGCAGGGATCGCTACTGGCTGGATGGTATTTTTTCAGCAAAGACTTGCTCACTGCTCGGAGACTCTCCGGAGCAGTCAAAGCCGCTGCCACCCTTCTTTGCAAGGCCATATGGAATGGCAGAACCAGGTCAGTTGGTGGACCTTGGTCCACGATATCTGTCCGGTCATCCTGCAGATAATCTACTTGTGGTGCAGACCACCCCAAGTACTCCGTCACCCTTGACATAAGCTGCCGGTACAAAGTCTCGGCGTGCGTGCCAGGCTCAGGCCTACCAAACAACCTCCAGAGAGGTATCCACACCACTGGCGTCGGGCAAAGACTGACTCAGGTCTTCCAACTAGCTATGACCAGATAAAAGGTCGTCAGGAATCTCATCAGGAACCAAACCTTGCTCAAACCCTTCATCCACCTCAGAAATATAATCAAGAGTCTGGAATAAATCCCTGGATGAGGGCACAGAAAAAGGCACAACCACGTTTTTCGACTTGACCAGAGCCTTCCTCAGGGTTTCCACCGGTCTCCGGGGCACCTCCGATAAAGCCTCTTTGAAAGCCGTCGATGGAATCGGCGTCAAAGTCGAGCGGGGCGCCAGTGGCTTCGACGCATACCTCGAGGGCGGGGCCCCGAGCGTGTCCTTCGACGGCCTCGGTGCCGATGGCGTCGATGGCTTCCTCACAGGCTCCACTGGTCTCGAGGGCATCGAGGACCGGGACCTGGAGCGGGCATGGCTAGAGCGTTCCACCTTTTCCGACCGGGACCTGGAAGGTTGCCGGTGATCGCGCCGACCGCTCGAGCCCGAAGGCGTACGAACGGTGGCTCTAGCACCTTCCCTGCCGGCGTCTTTTGACGGCGCAGACGGAAGGGAGCGGGTCCATCAGCGACATCTTGGAACCGCAGTCCCGACACTTCTTGAAACCCAGCTGTGAGGTAGAAGACGACGAAGACATCAGGAAATCTTCTCAAACAAATGGGTTCGAAGAACCGTTAGAATAACTTTGAAGAACCGAGGCGCGCCGAGATCTCCTAAGCGAACACGTTCACAGAAAAAACAGAACTGAGGCTACGGGCGTTGTGCGTCCTACTTATAACATCCGGTGACGTCGGCTCGACGGAGGCCCACGAGGACAGCGTATCAATGTCATCGACACAGGACGAGATGCCGAAAATTTTCCGAAGTAGCACAGCTGTGGTGATTACCTGTCATAGATGTGGAATACGTCGGAGGAACCAATCCCTTCGAAACAGCTTTATGTTACTCACAGAGCGTACCTCACCCCAAAGAGACTTATCGAAAATGGGGAACAAAGACACTCAAACCTGCCCAAGATGTGCCGTTGAAAATGCAGAAATGCTCCACATGTTCTGGGGGTGCCCAGTAATACAAACATTTTGGGGAGACATTAAGGCTAGGATGGCCATTTGAAGCGGAGTGTAAATGCAACAATGGACACCAGAAAGCTACTTGTTAGGACTATTCCCGAGGGGCGGCAAACAAAGGACACATGTAGCCAAGATGAAGGACTTGATGTGCATTTTGGCGAAAAGCAGGATTGCTATGGCGTGGAAGTCCGACAAAGGGCCCAGTATAGAGGCATGGTGGGCCAACTTGAATCGTTGGGCATTGGCAGAAACAGTAGTATGGACCATTGCAGTACAGAGAGGGTTAAGAGAAAGTAGCGACAAGTTGTTGGCTTGGAACAAACTTTTACAGGAAATGGAGGGATCCACAGAAGATAGTGACTTTGAGGACCATAGGGGTTGGAAAGTGAGATTCCGGACCGGAGGGACCAAAGGGGAAAACCTAATGAAGGAGTCCAATCACCCATTGGCGCCATCCAAACCCTTATGATGGTGAGCGAATAGACATGAAGCTAGCCATGGAATACCCGAGAACTGTGAATGGTGCGAAGAGAAATCGCCATCATTATCGTGATTGATTGACACTCCCCGCAAGTGGTGCCATTAGTTTGTTAGATTTTGTTCTTTATGTTGAATGTTAAAAAATACAATAAAGAAATTTAAGAAATAAAATAAAAGGAGTGCTGCCATGCCTTTGTTCATTGTTTGGGTTTCTTCTGCGTCAGCCAATGTCGCTGACGGCATGATTGTCTGCATTGGAGGAGGTTGCTGATTGTGGCAGAATCTCTGGAGGGATGACGCCCAGTTCATGGGTGGTCGCCGGGGATAGAGAACCCGGAACCCCTTCCTGCGCGCGTCCCCACCGTGGGATAGCGAGGGAACCACTGAGCCCAACCCCGCTCCTCTGCGGTGCTGAGGCCCACCTTTCCACCGGGACAGGGCCGACGACTGAAGTCGCTACTGCAGGAAACCCGACCCTGCAGTGAGAACTGAACCGGGGGTATGTCGGCTGTGGTTAATAGGGTGGCTGCAATGGGGGCTTCCTGGCAACACCCCAATGTCCCAGCGTGAATTTCAACAAATAGGCGATGTAAGGCTTTGTCCAGAGGAGATACCGGCCACCCCCCCTGTCACTAGGTGTACCGGCAGAAGAACACGTGGGGAGGACCACCGAATCCGAATACAGTCCAGTGATCACTAGGTAACACCGGCAGGCCCAAGATCATAAAGGGGTTAACCTGTGAGGGCGGAGGGGCAAGGGGGCGGGGGGGGTCACCTCACATGGCAGGCTTTGAGGGAAGTCCGTTGACAAAGAGAGGCACTGCCTAGGTCAAATCGGGCCCCCATCCAGACTTAAAGCTTCTGGGCCCGGCAGGGTGGCTGCCTCACCTAGTCACTTCCCCACCGCTGGGTGAGGACACTCGCGTTCCACTGCCTCCTCACAGCTCCGTGGGCGGGTTGCAGTCTGGTCCTCTAGGGCCAAGAGGACCCAGTGTTGATCTGGTCCCCTTCTCCCAATCCCGCCACGAGGGGTGGGCCAGGCCTCAGACGGCCTCCCGCTGTCGCAACGGCTCACTAGGTGAAGAGGGGCCGAGAAGGCGTAATTGGGCTGGGCCGGTCCTTAGGGTTGCCTAATCAGTCCAATGCGCGAGACTCAGGCACTGGCCGACAGGGGTTGCCTCGCTTACCGCACAGCGGATCAATTAACATGCCCTTCCATGTGGGCTAGCTCGGGATCCCTCACCCCGCCAATCCGGCACAGCTTGTGCAGGCCGTCTACTCATCTCTGCGGCTCCAGTATTCACCAAAGCTCCCCACGCTGCACCTCCCACGAGCATGGCAGCAGATGGGTGAAGGCAACCCTAGCTGTCCCTGGAGGCTCAAAGGCAGCCACGGCTGCAACCTTATTACAGCACCTCTTCCGGCCAGGCACCGTTCCTTCTCTCAGAGCTCTGGGGCGGCTCGTAGACTAGTGACTTTCGGGCCCATTTTGCTGGGGACGTTTCTCTGGATACCCGGGGTCTAGGAAGGCAAGACCTGGACCGGTGGGTGCTCTGTGGCTTTAGATGGCTCTGGAGGGGGGTGGGGGTCTATTTTCTGCCTCTGGGGCTTCTCCCAACAATTCGGCCCATTGGAGAGGAGCAGCTCCCAGGGACATTGCATCGATGCACCCCATAGTGGCCGGATCCCCTGCCAGAGCACATTTTGTTAATTTCCAGCACTGCCAACAGAACCAAACCTCAATGTCTTCTCCAACCATCTCCTTAGTGATGTCGTCCTTCACCTTTTCCAAGATCTCCTTGATCTTTCACCATCTCCTATCAAATCTCCCCACCACACTCTAGCTCTTTCCACACCTACTCAAATATAATGTCACCTTCCCCTTCCATGCACCCACCAATCTCCCTCCCCCAAGGGATTTTCAACCAAGGTGGTCTCTCCCCAAGGCATGACAGCTCCTCCTCAGTATCGTTCACAAAACGTATTCTGCCAGTTCTCTTCAAACTCCTCTTTCCAACCCCTGCTCTAAACTCCACTCTACTAACACCCATACTGACTGAGGCCTTGGATTCTACTAGGGCCTTGACACGACCACCTTCCAGCCTCTTTGGAAAAAGGGGACACAGGTGCGCAGATGTAGCATAAGGTGCTTGGGTGCTGTAATTCTCTTGGCCTAGGTGGGCGTCCAGTGTATGCTTGACTGCAGGTTCAGGAACTATGTTTGACATCTTGGAGTTCCTCACTCTCTCTTTCAGGTTTAACTTGTTTGTATAGGAGTTAGCTGGTAGGTTCCTCCTCTGATACGGTCTTACAGTTTTGACTAGGGGCATGGGTCTAGTTAACTGCCTCATAAATTCCTTGGTCTAGCTCATGTCCGTCTCTTCACAGATCTAAGAGAGGTTTCTGCACGTGCATGTGGGGAGAAAATTGTGAAGGTACTGCTGGCTTACTGGGACTACTGTTCCTCGACTATATTAAAGGTGCCCACCTACTTGTCACATTGGTTCTACTGAGCACAAGTGAGGGTTGGAGGTACCCTCATGGTCAATAAAGGGAGTCCCTATTTTCGGTGCAGACCTTAAAGGGCCAGTGTCAAGCCAGTTTGCTCTACTAGCTCTAGGATGGTCCTCAAGGTCGGCAACCTGGACGGTGAGCATAGTCACAGTAGGTAGTAGTGGTATCTTCTTCCTTCCACTCAATGGGATTTTTGGGCTTGTGGTGTCCAGGTTACTGATCACTGCTATTTGCGCGGGCTGCAGTTCAGTACACCAGTGGATCCGCTGTATCATGTAGGGGTTACCACTCAGAGCGCAGAGGGTCAACGGCCACTAGGGCATCAGCCCTGCCAGACCTCTCCAAGCATGGGACTACCAATAAGTATTTCATATTCCTCTGACTTATGTGATAAACCTGAAGGCGTCTCCCCAACTAGTCTCCGGGATCTGTCATCCAGGTGGCCAGGACCCGGACATCACTATTGGATCCAGTTTCTGGAGTGGACCAGTGAGCGAGGATCACCTTGATGGGGGCGGGGGTTCCTCAGGGAGTATAAGTGGGACACTGACGGGTGAGGCACGCTATCCCCCTTCTTCCAACACCTTTTCCCCATCTTACCACATAGGATATTCCGAAACACTGCCCCACCCTTTTTCTACACTTTTTGCACATCACGACAGGCAACGGACTAACACCAGAGCCATTTACCTGACATGTCCCAATACAAATGTCAGGCAATTGACCAGAATCACACACACACAATGTCCCTTTCCCTTCCCCACAGGGATACAAGTTAGAGCACTAGAACACAGTACGGCAAGACAGACCGCACGATGACTCAGCTATCCAAGTAAGGCAGTTCAAGAGGAGGAGAAAGTTGGCGAGAACCCAAAGGGTGACAAGGAGAGACGCAACCTTGCCCTTTCCGACCGAGACCCGCGAAGCTTCCGTGGAAGTAATCGTAAGACCGCAAACAATAGCCAGCGTGTGTTGCAGCAGCAGTCACCGGTACACAGGGCCCTACTCCGCTGATGACCAAGCCCGGGAGGGACGCTTGCCACCGTGGTATCCTCCTCGACTTCAGAGACCAGAAAAGCCAAGCGGTTCATCACAGCCGTTGAGTCGAAGGGAGAGTCGATAAGAAACCGAACTGTGTTGAACAAAAGTAGCAAACGGCTAATTGAAGAAAAGTACAAAGAACTGTTATTACGAGAGGGGAAAACCAGCTGTCAAGGAGTCCAGCACCAGGTTGGTGCTCACTCGAGAAACTCTGGGCAATTATCCCATTGTTGAAACTACTGTTACCAGAAGGCCTTGGGAACGGAAGGAGAAAGGGGTCAAAGTGGTCATACAGGGTTCTAGCAAAAACCTCTGTACAGTCGAAAGTCATTGACAGGCAGAAAAGTGGAAAGCTAGGGGAAGTGAATCCTGCATCATATGAAAGACATTGTGAGTAATTGGCAAGAGTTAACCCGACAGAGGGATGCCAATGGAAAGGGGTGAACTATAAAGTCCCGAGGAACATTGTGTTGGCACGAGTGAACCGGCAGAGGGAAGTCCACAGTGAGCTGTTTAGAAGGACATTAAGAATCGTGAATGTAAGGAAAGCCATAGTGAACCCGACGGATCTAGGGTGACGTTCTGGAGGGGCCTTAACCCGGAAGAGGTGGATCCAGGTATGAAAAGTCATCACCCAACGTCCATTTAAAAAGGAACTTTGATTTGTTATTTTGAATACATCAGGTCCTCGAAGGCAAAAGACTTTTAAGAGGAAAAAGATTTGACCATCAAAGGTCCTGATAGCTGAGAATGCAACTGTCGTCTCGTGCTGGGAAAGCTCGAGAGTGTGCTTTGCTCAGGAGTCCCACTTCGTCCACGCCTAAAACGTGGGGAAGGGAGACCCCTGCTTACCCAATCCTGACTTATCATTTGTGAACACTTCTTTTCTTTCTTGTGAATCCTATCGCACACTCTTTTGTATTTAATAGTAAGGACTGGCAATAGGATTCTTTAGTATAGACCCTTTATCTTACAAGACGCCACTAGGACTGCCTTATTTTTCATTTGATGGTCGTAGCTTGCTCCCATCTGAGCTTTAGATTAAGTGTTTTTCCAACCTGCATATCCAGTTTAATAAACGCCCTTGAACTGTGATCACTTGTGATTGCCTTTACTGTTGCCACCATGAGTTCCAAACACTTAACACTGTGACAAATTCTGACCAGCAAGTTTTTCTTTCCCCTTGCCGTATGTTTGTCATCAGGCTGTGAAATTATCACCCACCGGTCCGGGGCTGGGAGCATGGACAGAAGTCTTCTAGTTTGCTGCTCACCAGTGCAACTCCTCCCAATCAGGGAAACAGAGTCTCCCCCAGCTTCTCTCCTTGGACTTTTCTAGAGATTCATACAGGTCTGAAGGGCAGCTCACACTGCCTCCTCCTCCTCCTCAGCTCCCTTGGTTGCCCCAGACTCTAAGATATAGCCTTCAGCATGCTATTGTGTCTCACTTCCTCCTTTGATCTGCGGTTATTCCAGGCCTGAGATAAAAGACTCAGCAAACTTTTTGTTCACTCTAATCTAGTCTCTCAGAGTCCTTGATGTAGCCCTTAGCAGATTGATGATTTATTTCTCCTTCTCGAAAGCCTGTCACCACAACTGTCAGAGGTATATCCCCAGGAGTGTCCAAGCTTCTTCCCCTTCACTGGGGCCAGACTCTGCCAGAGACTGGGATATGCCAGAGACTGGGATATAGTACCCAGTAGTCTTTTTAGTGGGCTGATCAATCAATATTGCCCATGGTTGTTATTTCTCTATTCCCTGCTTTTTCTCAGGGTATGATTGGTCTGGCACTGATTCTCTAATGATTCTCCAAGGTGCATAGGTTTTGCCCTGATTGGTCCTTACCTGATCATCCATGCTCCCCCTCTTACACATATAGTTAACGCCCATTTGCTGGCGGGTGAGAGTTTAAAAACTGTTTGCGCCATGCTTTGAAATGTTAGCCATGTAAGGACCCTACTGTCATCTCTTGCATTCGAGCCGGCTACTGAATGCAACCAGACTCGCAAGTGGAGTGTAATATCCCTCTTAAGTAGAATTACTGCCTCTGCCGCAGTGCTCACCCCTTCCAAGGTAGCATGCAAAAGACTGGGAGCGGCAGTATTATTCTCGTGGTCTGGGAAAGTGGTAGCTCGAGTTCGTCCCCTGCAAAGAAACATTATGTGGAACAGAGGCCAATAGGGCCTGATCAAAGGAAAGATTGGGCTCACCCGAGAGCGGAAGCCCGCGCACACTCTCAAGAAAGGGTCACTGAACCCCAATGAGTTTGTTTTCAATTTAATGGAAGGCATTCAACAATGGCCCAAATGAGGGACCTGCTTTGACCTTTTTAGTGTCTCCTGTGTGAATGGGGTACTAGCTTCCTCTGACACCAACACTCGAGATGAGCTGAGAAGTATCAGAGGGAGGACAAAATGTGCAATATCGTCACATGTGCCAGATCACTGAATCCACACGGTGAGTGCTTGCACTAGCTGCTATCTGATATCCTGAAAACATGGAGAGAAATCTCCTCTCAAATCTCTACATCACTTATCAGCAACAACGTAAAATAGGTCCCCAACATCAGTTCTGCTGTGAAATCCTGTGAAGGCGATTTAGAGCTTATTTTCTTCGAATAGAGGGCCTATTTTAAAAATGTGAACTCCCTCCTTGATTGAGGTCTGTCCTATTGTGCTTCAGCACCAACCCAGTCAAAGGACTTCAGGGAGCGCACCGAGTGAGCCTGTTCCTACCTCTCAAGGTCCTTACACCTCTATAGGCAGGCTTGTCTCTTTGGACAAAGCCATGCACATTTTCCTTTGCCTGGAATGTGTCTCCTTCGAAATTAAACTGCAATGGTTTTCAGAGTTTTTACTGTCTGGGCAGAGTGGCAAACACCATGTTCACTAGCATTTGGACTCAAATATGAACACCTCTCCACACTGGAGTTGAACACCCAAGTTTTCATTCCCACATTGAAGAGAATCAAAAGTAACAAAGAGAATCATTAAAATAACAAATAAAACAACTGGGCCTGTGCATAGTGTCATTCAGTTGTACTGCATAAGTTATACTGCGTTTCCCCCATCCTAAGTAGTCTGCATAGTGGTCCCCTCCTCCTCTCTTGGGAACAGAGTGACTGTTAGTGAGATCCACCGTTGGATATCTGTTCCCATGTCCAACTTTTGTTCCCCCAGCGCTTTCTCCCATTCTCCAGTTTCTGCTGTTAACCACGTTTTCAAATCCCCCCCACCACCTGGTGAAACTCGGTCCTTGCCTTTCCTTCTACTTCATGGCTATGCTACGCTTCACCAAAATATCAGATCCTTCATCTTGTTTAGAGGTTTATCCATCGAAATTCTTTTATATCTGCCCAATATACAAGCCTCTGGGGTTTGAACATCTAGGGTAATACCCCCTTTCAATGCTTTAAGTGCCACCTCCCTCCAGAACACCTGTACGATCGGGAATGCCCAGAACATATGTATAAAACCAGACTCTTGCAGTCTGCATAGAGGGCCTCCTGTTTGCTAGCTACTTTAAATTTTGCTATAGCACCCATGGTGGGATATGCTATTTGCAAAATGTACAGTTGAATTAATTTCAAACTGGCATTCCTGGAGACATTTTTATGATCTGATATTATGTCTTCCCATACCCCATCCTCAAATGGTTTGACAATTCCCTCTCCCATCTATCCCTGCACTTCAATGCCGCTCTTGAGCCCCGTTCTATCAATATCTCATCAATCTTGGAGATGGCATGACCCACTTCCGCCATAGTCAGCAATGCCTCAATAGCTTTGCTCTGTATGGTCTCCCCAGAGCTATTAGGCCACCTGCCCTCCAGCACCTTTAGTACTGTATTGTGTAGCAAACACTGTCCCTTGTGTATACCCTTGACCTTCTGCAACTCAGTGAACAGCATACGCCCATGTTAATTTCTCAGGTATCCAACCGTAGCTATGCCACATGTTTCCTATTGTGATCGAACCATTGCCCTACTGCCTGGTATACCTTTCATTATCGCCACTATGGGGGTCTGTGGGGATAGTGGGTTATCTAATCCCATGATATGGCAAGCCTTTTTCCAAATCTGTATTCCCAATTCTACCAGGTAAGGGTTACTATATTGTCTCCTGGTGGGAATCCAAATTAGATCTCTAAGGTATCTCTTCTTTATGGCTGGTTGTAATAATGCAGTGTCTGCCGTGGGATGATCTGCCATCCATTGTACTACATACTGCAGCTGGCATGCCAGGAAATACAACTCGAAATTCAGTATTTTCAACCCCCCATGCCCTTGGGGCCTTTGCAGTACTTTCAGCGCTACTCTGCGTCTCCCCCTTGCCACAGGAAGCCTCTACATAACTTGTCTAAATCCTGGAAAAAACATCAGGGAATGCTGTACGGGACATTTCCAAAACAGTGCATGAGTCGCGGCAATGCCACCATCTTCAACAGTGCCGCTCTACCCATCACTGATAGAGGTAGTATGCAACAGAACCTCATTGAGTTCTCAAGCCCATTTCTAGCATGCAATGTGTTCTATTTGTGCTCTCTTTTGGGGTCATGATAGATGCTAATCCTGAGGTATCAGAAGGAGGTCCTGCTTGACGGCAAAGGAAGGACTGGCAAGTCCCTCTCTGCTGCCCCCACAGTCCCTAATGGAAATAGACTTGACGTGTTCTTGTTTATTCTGATCCCTGTTAGTGCGCCAAAATTGTCCAGCACGTATGGCAGGTTTCTCTGTGGGTCACTCAGGTATAGCAACATATCGTCAGCATACATGGATACTATATGCCTAACCCAGTTTACCTCTATCCCGATATCCCCATATTCCTTGCATAGATAGGCGGCTATGGGTTCCGTCGCCATGATATATAGCATGAGGGACAACGGACATCCTTGTCGCGTGCCTCTAAACAATTGCCATTTATCCAAGTATGTGTTCCCCGTCCTAACCCTAGCCATCGGTCTATTATATATAAGCTGTACCCACTTCATATACTGCGGACCTCTTCCCATCTTTACCATGGTGGCATACAACCAGTCCCAGTACACTGAGACGAATGCTTTGGTTGCATCTAACGACGCAACCGCTCACTGAGCTGTACTGTCTTTTGTACTGTAGATCACATGGTGCAGACTTCTCAAATTCTCCGCAATATTCCTATCTGGTACATATCCAGTCTGATCTGGGTGAATTAGCATTGGTATTACCCTATGAAGTCTGTTAGCCAAGATAGCCGCTAGGGTCTTGCTGTCCTGATTCAGCAGGGACAGTTGTCTATAGGACCCAAAGTCACTATCTACCTTATTCAGTTTAAGTAATGGGAAAATCAGGGATTCCCTCATGCTGTTCGGGAGGATTCCTGCTTTGTACGCTTCATTATACACCTTAGCAAGGAGTGGTGCCAAGGTGTTTGCGTAGCCCTTATAAAAGTCCCCCTGTAAGCCCTCCATACATGGGACTATTCCGGAGGGCTACGTTCTAATGGTAGCTATTATCATCTCAGGGGTTATAGGCTTTTTCTAGCATTTCCGACTGCTGTGCGTCTAGGCATGGTAGGGTGATAAGGTCTAGGGTACCCTGTAAGTATCTTTCTTCATCTGCCTGGGGATCCGCATACAATGTCTTATAATAACCGGAGAAGACCTTGTTTATGCCAGCTTGCGTGTTTATTTCCACCTGGTCATAGTCTCGGATGGAGTATACATAGGGGATTTCGTTTAATTTAGCTTATACAGTCAGGATAACATTCTGCCTGGTTTGTCGCCCTGTGCGTAGCTCCTTTCTAGGTATCTTGCATGGTTGAATTTCTCCAACCTGACACATTGCACTAGGCATGCTTGTTTCAGCCTGATCACCTCTTCTACTTGGGCACTGTCTGTAGCTGCCTCCTGTTCCGCTATTTGCAGTTTACTCTCAATGTTTCTCAGGTCATTGATACTAGTTTCCTGTACCCCCCTCCAATTTCCTGACTCAGCTATCATTTCACCTCTGATGACTAACTTGTATGCTTCCCAGACTGTACCCACTTTCTGCACGCTGCCTTCATTTACTGCAATAAAATCTACAGTCTTCTTCCTAATATGCTCAGCGAAAGCTCTATCTAGTAGTGATTCGCTTCTCAACCACCACGTGGGCATGGGCGCTCTGGAGGAAAATACCCACCATTTTACCGTAAGTGGGGAATGGTCAGACAGGATCCTGGCCAGGTATTCGCCGCCATGATTTCTGTCATATATTCCTCCCCTGCAAAAAAGTAGTCTATTCTTGTATAAACATTGTGTGGGGCTGAGTAATGCGAATACCCGCTGCCATCCCCATGTTGTACCATCCAAAGGTCGCTCAAATGAAAATGTTTCAAGAGTGTGTTAAAACGGTTGCTTGTGTTTAGTGTCTGGTCTATCCCTGGTGGGGTAAAGTGTACAATTAAAGTGCCCCCCCATATCACAATTTCGTCCCTATAAGGTCTAGCACACAATGATCTAAAAAAACCATAGCTTTGTGATTTGGTGCATAGGTATTGACGATGCATATTTCCCGGTTTTTCTATCATTCCATGTACCCTAGCCATTCTACCCACATTGTCTGACATTGTGGCCAGCACCTTAAGTGGTATTGCCGGGTTTACTCAAATAAGGACTCCTCCTGCGTATGAAGAATAGGTGGAGCGCGCCATCACACCTCCCCACACTCCCGCCAGGATCTTTTGCTTCTGTGCATCCAAGTGTGTCTCCTGTAGTAACGCTATACCCACTTTATTATGCTTTATAGACAAGTGTACCCTTTTGCGTTTAACATAATACTTAAGCCCCAAGACATTCCATTTCATGATTTTAATAGTCTCTGCCATTCCATTTCCATACCAAGGGTATCATTGGGGTCCTCCCTCCATTACCAGACCATGTGTAGCTATGCAGTGTTATTACCTCTATGCCAGGCCGCCCTTTCCTCCCCCCTCCCCCGCTAACCAACCCCAAACTGAACTCAAACTTACCCTGTCCAGCTGTACTAAGCACACTAGGACTTCCACGTTTCCGCACCATTCGACCAAAGCAGTAGCCCAGTCTCCTGGTGCCGAACGGGCGGGCACTATGTAGTAACCCTAAAGAAAGCTAACTTTAGTGGGAGAAGTAGGACCGCACGTAGCGTTCCCTCTACCGGGTTTCTGTGGATACTTAGAACTTCTCCTGTCATTTTACCAATTATACTGCTTCCATACTCCTAATAGGCAGTATTTACCATGTAATCTAAGCCTATTTTCTCTCTATCCGGTGTGTCCAGACATCTACCATTAATCAATACTAAAAATTCCCCAGCCCTGTAGCTTACATTCACTTTTGTGAATTCTGTTCAGTAGCATCAGGGGTCTGAGCACTGCCCATCCAGTCTTGTGCCTCCATTGGTGTCTCGAAGATTGCCATTGTGTAGAACCTTAAACTTCACTGGGTACATCAACATGTACTTTAGGCCTGCCTTCCTTGTTTTCGTTGCACTATATTGGGCCCTTCTCTTTAGGACATGGAAGGTATAGTCTGGATACACTGCGATCTTCAACAAGACTCATTGTATTGTTCTTCCGGCTCTGGAGAAGGCAAGGATTTTCTCCCGGTCTTTGTAGTTAAGCACTTTTGCTATAATGGGTCTGGGCAGGGCCCCTGGCGGTGGCTTTCTGATGGAGCGGTGTGCTCTTTCTATTGTAAATCCTTGTGCGAGTTCATCCGCTCCAAATTCCTGCAGCAGCAAGGTTTCGATATATGTAGTGGGGTCAGACCCCTCCGTACCTTCTGGCAATCCCACGATTCTGATGTTATTGAGTTGTGCTCAGCCTTCCACGTCCTTCGCTCTGTCGCCCAGCAATTTCACTTTGTGCAGAAGGATGTTGATGTCCTTAACTGTCTGCACTCTGGCTGTCGTGTTTTCTTTGACCTGCTCTTCCAGTGCATTCCGCCAAGGCCCATACATCCTGCCTTAACAGTTCTACATCGATGCCCACAGCATCCATCTTGGCTTCCAATGTTCCTTGTAACTCTGCAATGGCCTCTAGAATCTGCTGATTCCCCTCAATCATTGGGTTCATCAGGGGGGATGCCTGTTCTCTTGCTTTGTCTCTGCAGTCGCATTCGTGCCTAGGAGTCTGTCCTTTCATAAAGGACTCCATTGTATTCTGCTTATTCTTTGATTTGCTTCTCCTGGTTGCCATTGTGTGGCGCCCTCTTTTTGTTTGTTGCTTTGCTAGGCCCCTGGGCGTCCTCCACTGTGGTGGGAATCTACTACCTCTGTATCCTTGGGTAGTCTATGCCGTCTCGTCAACTCTCGCTCTCCACTGTCATCTTTTACCTCTGGATTCTCTTTGTTGGGTGCAGGATAACTTGTCCAAGGCTATGTTTCTGCATATAGTGGCTTTTATAGTCTCTCTGGAGTAAAGGTACGGGTCAGTTCTCTTTGACACCCCTATCTTCAGTGTAACTGGGGACCTTCAGTTGGAGTACACATGTGTGGCAATATTGCGCATTGCTGACTGCCGTATTACCAGTCTTTGCTATTGCTGCTCTGTGCTCCAGCAGGCTACTGTTATGCTCACCTGGTCTCTGCGGAGGCGTTGGGGCACGGTTGCAGCCCTCCCTGAACTTGAATCACCCCCTTCAGGCCTCTCCCTCAGTAGAAAAGCTGTGAGCGGCGGTATGTGGTGATACTGCTCCTGTGAATTATGGAAGAAAAGCTCTGCGTCCTGCTAC
Organism: Ambystoma mexicanum; assembly: GCF_040938575.1. Classification (NCBI taxonomy): domain Eukaryota; kingdom Metazoa; phylum Chordata; class Amphibia; order Caudata; family Ambystomatidae; genus Ambystoma; species Ambystoma mexicanum. Next base: position 578,009,436 of record NC_090927.1, on the reverse strand, counting down.
TTCTGGCAGGGGCGTGTCGAATGGTATCTAGTTCCTTCACTGATCCCTGATAAGGATTAGTCCAGTCTAGCTGTGACTATGCTTCTCCTTATGATTGGTAAGTCTTTCTTGAGCTCTTGTGATGCTGTTCGTTCTGTTTAATGTCTTTATATGTTGCACCTATTTATGACCACAATAATGTCTCTCTTCTGTTTTCTTCCCATAGATGGAAATGCAGCCTCAATGCAGCTGCGAGACGTGGCTGGATGGAAGATGGATGCTACCGCAATGTTGGACAGCAGGTAAGTGATGGTTTAAAGAAAAGCACAAAGTACGGTGAAGCGCAACCTTAAACTGACTGTTTTTTCGATGTCTAACCTTGTCTTCTGTTTTTCCTTGCAGGCGCTGCTGTCAACGAAGGAGCGTGTTGTGCTGCGGTGCCAAGATGAAGATTTTGGCGTTCCAGAAAGTGTAAAGATGAATACTTGGTTCTTTGAAGAGATGTACAGGTAAGAACAGCTTCTCCCAGTTGGTAAGTATGCTGGCAGGAAGCAGCATCTTCAAAGGTAAGTCTGACCTCAGGCGACGGTGAGCATTACGCTGCTTGCAAGTGCAGAATAACGCAAAGCATCTGTCTTGAGGATCGGGGCAGTTTATATAGCGGAGATCGTGGGCACGCCCATTAGGGCCGGTTTACCAGCCACACCCTGCCACTCCTAGAGAGTGAGCACGTGCAAAGGCAATCCATTAGCAGACGCACCCAAGAATACACTTGGGGCTGCTTAATGTATGAAATGTTCAGGGTTAATGTATCTGAAGTGCTATGTCCATAATAAAAGCTTTTTGGTGTTAAATGGATGTTCTTGTTTACTTTTGTTCATGAGCCTGGCGCAAAAGGCGCCAGGACAGTGTCCACCGAGGGTCTCCTGTGCATGCAACCCCTGCATGACTGTGCCCCTGACTTCATGACCATGACAGCTACGTGTCCCGCCCCACTAGAGTCTTCTTTATTCAGGAGCAATGCTTTATATCCGCCTGAGCACAGTCCCCCATGTGGTACCTGGTGGCCAAGGCTGAGACCTGATCCCGAAGGAGCATTGCTTATCTCTGCAATATTGTGTCTCCGATAGGGGAGGGCAGGCTGAACCCCAGGAGTGCCTGTGTGGACAGGTTTCCTTTATTCAGTTCTTCCGTTCTGCCGGTCCCTTTAGCCAGTGATGTTCTCATGGGTGCCCTTAGTTTGCAATTGCCGACCTGGCTATGTGGTATTCAGTCTGCTCTTGACGGTGCTCCACTTGCACGTGGGCCATTTGGCATCTCCTCCTAGGACTTAAGGGCACCAGGACAGACTGATTCATCTTACGTGCTCCTCTCATAAAGAGCGTAAGCGCACAGGCAGTCGTGGAGGAACCTTGTTACAGTAGTAGAGGACAATCCTTGCCCCCGGAAGGCGTTTCCCCCCTGTTCTCCTCTGTTCGGCACTACCCTAGCCACGGAGCCCTGGAAGGGTGACGACCCCACTGGTGGCTGTACTCATGCCTCCTTATGTCAATGCTAAAATGTACTTTATTCCGCTGATGATGCGTTGCCCACATTTGTGCCCCTTGCATGATCCCTTCTTCTGGCCGTAGTATTTTGGGCATTCACAAACACAGACTTATTGTACTACTTCCCTTGCAGGTGTCCCAAGTCAGAGTTATAGTCCACGTGCTTTTGTCATCTGTTTGTATCACAGTCCCCAAGTTCTTCTAGATATATGGGAAGGCACACTCTACTCAGGGTGTTGTCCCATCTGACTTAGTCAAGTGTGTTCTGCTGTTCAGTAATGCAGTGCCCTGCCTGCTACGGCCGTTGCGTCCGCTCGCCCAAGGTTCTATGCTCTATGGCGTTCTGTCACGGATCTTCAGTGCACAGAGGGGCACTTGTTGCTGGCCAGCACCTGCTTTGTTCTCCGCGAGTGTCACACGGCCCAGACCGGGGTTTGCAGCACAGACGCTTCGTATCCCACGCCGTGTGGGCTTCAAATCTGGGAGGGTTGTTCTCCCCTTCGATGTCCGCCGTCCTCACCAACATGGTTAATGGGGCGTTGAGGCCCCGCGGCCCAGGATTTCTAGGGACGGCGGAAAGGAGCCCTCTTATTATGTAATTATTGCCTATTTCTATAGCGCAGAGCCCCCCCACGAACTCCTTACTGCCCGTTTGTTGGCCGCGGTCTCCCTTTTTGACAGTTCCCTCCGTCTCCTCCTCTGTTGCCACTGCGGTTTCACCTTGGGCAAGTGTTTTGCTTCTGTCCCAAGCTCTTTCTCATGCTGTTACCCAAACGTGATGGGCCGCTCGCTATATTCCTCCAGCCGCCTTCCCGTTGCGTGGATGTCCCCACTTGGCCATGGATGACTTGTCTCCTTGCCAGCAGTGGCCGCATCTCAATGGGTACTTTCAAGTGTCAGCCACTCTTCGGAGTCACCACTCACTCGATCACCAGTCTTCTGTAGTCTCCCTGGGAGCCTGGTACAGCTGCCTGCTGATTATTCGGTTTCTATACTGCTCTTCTCGTTGTGTCACGCACCCGTATGATGTGCCCTCCTGTCTCGGCAACTCCGCCTCACTCACTCGTTTGTGCCTTTCAGCCTGGTCAATTCTGAAGTCCTTGTCCTCAGCGTTGCTGCGCCACAATTTTCCTTTGTTCACACACGCTCCATCTCCGACGTGACTGTTCTCTCGGTAATAGCTTCTATGGCCACATACTCCATCACAAACCTCTCCTGTGTTTCCTACAGCCGCTTACTAATTTTTAAGTTATTTTGTAGTTATAAAACAGAAGTATGTAGCTTCTCAATACTCAGATGACAGGAGCCTCCAATGAGCACATCTGCCTCACATGGCTGCTAGCCACGCCCCCCTTGTGGGTTTGTTATGTCCAAAACTTGTACAATCACAGAGGTAACTACTGGACCCGTGCAGACAGTAAGACTTTAACCCTACAGTGCCATTCTAGCCAGTCAGTGGCATACAATAGCTTTCCTGCATTCCATGATAAATGTGGTGCTCCACCCACTGAAATTGGGAGGTATGAAAAATGTCAGAAGTCCCCAAGCTAAAAGAGGGGATTTTAAAGAATTAAGAATTTGAAGAGTAGATCGTACCAACTACAAGTATGAAGACACTCAATTGCCCATCGTATTTCAGACACAAACATGTATTTTACTGCATACACGCCATTCTTCAGTGGTATAGCTCACCATCAAAACGAACTCTAGGCCTTTCCAGAAACATCTGCCGCCATGTGGTGTAGAGTGTCGGTTTGTTGCAGGTTCTGCCCCAGATCTTCAAGCAGGCCGAGCGCCAGATTTCAGGATCCCTGGTAAAGAATAAATAATGTAAATGCTAAAGAAATGACTTTTAAAAGCAATCACTATACGGCACAATAAACAAATCTCTCACAAACCCATACTGTACATCTTCCAAATGGCCAAAAATGCTTCAGAATGTAGCAATAAAAAACAGAAGAACTAATTACACATGGCTTTTCAACTGCCAGCGGATCCCTGTAAAGACTGGTTTGTTTGGTGCTGGTGTTTCAACAGACCCAATTGTTTGGTCAAGGTTTTAAAAAATATATATTTTTATTCGATTTTCAAATTTACAGAACGAACAACAAAATTTAAATCAACTTTCTCCTCCATAAACTTACCCTGGCCCTCTTACCTAAATCCACATAACCTTCCATCTCCCTAGTACACTGGACATTAAAACAATATACAATTCACACAATGTCCAAAACACACAGATTCTGTGGGTAATATTGCTCCATATAGTCTCCATGCAAAAAGTTCAGAATCATGGCCTAGTCCGATGAAAACTTAGCCTGTTCCTCTTGAAATCGAGTAGGTGACCCATTCCAAGGATAAAAAATTCCACAGTTTATAACACCAGTCTCTGATGATGGGTTCACCGATTTCCACTTCCATGCCAGCATCAAGAAGGCTGCTTGCTGGAGAATGTAATAAGTTTTCCTCATATCTTTTGGCCATGCTATATTGTCTGGTTAAGCCATGCCCAGCAAAGTTTCTTCAAGGCTCATCTCGGTCTTGAAATCAAATGCATCAGTTCCGGGGTCTATTTATTTTAGGCAGCCATGATTTCTCTCCCGATCTAGACCCTACTAAAGCTTTCCATCTGGTGCCATCTCTTAGTAGAATCACCCTCAAACCATTCCCTTATCACTCGCAGCTGTGCTGCATGATAATATTCCCTAACATTCGGAAGTCTTACACCACCTCTATTTGGGGGGAGCATTAACATTTTCAATGCCACCTAAGACGGCTTGTTTTTCCATATAAACGTTGATATTATTTTGTGAAGCATATGAAAAAAGTCAGACGTGACTCGGATCAGGAGAGCCTGAAAGAGATATAAAACTTTAGGCGATATTACCATTTTAACTGCGTTTATCCAACCTAGCCACAAAACCATAAGGGAGGACCAGGACTGAAAAGGCTTCTGAATATCCACCATAAACAGATGGAAATTGGCAGAATATAATTCCCCCAGTGAACTTTTTATATTTATGCCCAGCACCAGATTACCATCCGGGTTCCAACAGAGCTGCAACGCTTCAATTGCTTTGGGCAATTCAGTTTGTGCAAGTCCAAGATTCAATATTTTAGACTTGGTAATATTGATTTTTAGGCCAGCTACGTTGCCAACATTTTTCAACAGAGACAGTGCCACCAGCAAAGAGTTTATTGGATTAGAAAGCACAAGCAACATATCGTCTACATATGCCATCAGCTTATGTGCGTCTCCCCCAAAAGTTATGCCTCTTATAGTATCCGACCACCGAATTTGCGACAATAGTGGTTCTAAGTATAAAACATACAGAAGAGGTGATCGGGGACAGCCCTGTTTCGTGCCTCTACGGAGGAAGACTTGCGGAGACAACTGACCATTTACCACCAATCTGGCTGTCGGATTCGCATAATTGGCTCGTACCATCGGTAAACACCGAGGGCCAAATCCCATAGCAGTTAGAGTGTTAAACAAAAGAGACCATTCAAAGCGATCAAATGGTTTTTCAGCATCTAACAAAACCAATATTGTCCTGACTTTTAGCCATTTTTTCCAGTAGATGGCAAATTCGACAGATGTTATCATGGGTTTGCCTACCTTTTATAAATTCTGTCTGATCTGGGAGTATAAGATTGGGCATCTGCATTTCTAACCACTTAGCTAGAATTCTTTTATAGATTTTCACATCTATACTGATGAGAGCAATTGGGCGGTATGACCCGCATTTCACTAGATCTTTCTCTGGTTCCGGAATTATAATTATTTTGGCTTCCTCCATCGAATTTGGTATCTTACTCATCTTAGCAAAAGAATTATAAAGATCTGTTAATATCGGAAATATAGTTGATTGACATTTTTTATAAAATGAGGCAGCATTCCCATCCGATCCTGGCAATTTGTTCATAGGATGGTTAGCTATCGCCTGCCTAACCTCCTCCCGCGTAATATCGATATCTAAAAGTGCTCTATATGCCTCTGTGATTGTTTCCAGAGGGGTATCGAACAAATATTTTACTTGTAGGGGGTTATCTGGTATGTCTGATTTATATAGGGTCGTATAAAATGCCTGAAATTGTGCCAACATTTCTTCTGTCGAGGATACTGTCTTACCTGTTGAATCTTCCACCCCTTGAATTGTCTGAGCCGCCCTTTTCTGTTTAAGTTGTCTAGCTAAAAAAGTGTCCGCTTTATTAGTTTTGATATACACCCTTTGCTTTAAATACAGTAAGCTTTTTTGTTTTTGCTTGGTTCGTGTTAAGTCTCGTCTTCCGATACTGTGTTTGAAGTGTCATTGATGTATCTACCTCCAATTGACTTAATGTGTTCTTTATCTCGGCCTCCAAATCTATTTCTATCTTGCGTTTTAGCTTCCCCCTGGGTGCTTGCATTGCAATAATCTCCCCTCTAAGGGTCACCTTAAACGCATGCCATACCACATCTAACCATATCTCGCCACCAAGATTATGACTAAAATTGTTGGTTATTTTGCCGTCTAGCTCATCGCATAGGACTCGATCGGAAAGAATCTCAGTCGGAAATTTCCAGCACCATAATGTGGGGGAAAAGTAAAATCCAGCGTTAATGGGGCATGATCTGAAATGGAAATTGTGTGGGTATACATTTGTGACACTCTACCCATCAATATAACTGAAACCCAGAAATAATCAATTCTCGAGCAGGATTTATAGACATGAGAATAGAAATTGTAAGCCCTTTCCTCTCCTTTCAAAGTTGGCTATGTGTCCTTATGCATCAAATGTTCAAATGTCCCTTTCAATGCCACGAAGGAATGGAACGTGAGGTTTTACTGGTAGAGCTTCTCTCTCTTACCGGGTCCCATGCGATATTCAGATCACCCATCAAAATCATTACACGCTGGGCAAATTGTTCTAATTTGGTTAAAACTGCCTTCACCCCCTCTCCCCCACCCTGTATTTGGAGCATAAAAGGAATCCAGAGTTAGGGTCTGTGGACCGAGCTGTATTAGCAGCAAGATGAAACGTCCCTCTAAATCAGCTTGTATTGTCTAGATATTGACTTGCGTATCTGCCCTGAAGGCAATCAGCACTCCTGCTGATTTACTCTTTGCATTAGCCTGCCCAAGTATCGGGAAGTGTTTTATCCTCAGTTTATAGTGCTCTTGAAGCTTAATATGAGTTTCCTGTAGAGCAATAAGGTTGGGTCGATATAGATCTAATACCCGTTCCAACTTCCTTCTATTGACGGGGGAATTAAGCCCCCTAATATTAAGCATCTGAATTTAACATCATGGTATTTCCAATCTGGCAAACCTATCCTTCTTACAAACGGACAAAATATGCCTCAAATTGACATTCCATGTACCAAACCCCCCCCTGAACTTTACCCGCACCCCAAACCCTCCCACAACTAGAACCAACAAATCTCTCTTAACCGGTCCGATAGAACAGCGAGTGGAGTGCTCGCTTTGACATCTGTGCAGAGCCTGCTGACGCAGGTTCAAATCCCGGCAGGGCCAAACTCAGCCTTTCCTCCTTCTAAGGTCAATAAATGAGCACCACACACCGTGGTTAATAAAAAGCAGCACTCAGATACCTGAGGGTTTGTAGCGCTATATAAATGCTATAATATTATTATTAACCTTCCCCTTTCCCTGGTGTAGATCATCCTTGCGAATCTCTCTTTGGACTTCGTCCTGAGAGATGGCCCACCCTTTAAACCAGGGATATGTGCAGGGTATGCTAAATCCCTCTGAGTAGGTCTTTTATGAGTCCCAAGATGAGCATCTGCTGTGCCCCATCTTCAAACATAGCTTTAGAGTTCTAAAATAATGTACCTCATTTCACCTCAACGTAGACAGCCAAGCAACTTATTCTCTCCTTATTCAGTCAGGTTGGCGCGGGTTGCTTCTCTCTGGCAATAGGTCCCTTTTGAGATTCGGAAAGAAGTTGTTGTATAATTGACCACTCCCAATGTCTCGGCCCACAAGGTGCATGTAGTCCGGCCACCGCAGGTTGATCCGGCTGATCTTGTTGATCGAGTTGTAGAATACGGGCCCCCCTTTCTTGTTAGTGATACGGTGCTGCTTCCCCTACCAATGAAAAAGCAAATCAAATGCAAAGGTTCATCTGTAGGGCATATTCTGAGTCTGCAAGTGTTGCAGTACTTCTCGCATATCCCTTTTTTGTAATGTTAATGGAGAAATATCCTGGTACAATTGATTTTCATTCCCATTGAGCGTAATTTGTGTCGCTTTTCTAGCTTCTCGTAAAATCTGTTCCTTCTAGGGGTAATTCACCAATGCCACCAAGGTGTCCCTAAGGCGCGTTGTCGACTCCTGGCGCTTCGGCGCCACCCTGCGTATTCCATCAATGGGAATCGTTATCTCTGCTTCGTCATTCAGTAGATCTTTGAAAGCTCACATAACTTCCTCTTTTAAGAGTGAATCGCTCACTGACTCTGTATGCAAATGTTAGATCTTCTTGATCTGTTCTTGAGATCCTCGCACTGTAACTCAACAGTAAGTGCAACTCGAGCCAAATGCTCAAAAAGTTCTTCTGATTCGGTAGAGTCGTGAGTCAAATCCTGTATCGCCTTCTCGTTACCGTCTGTCCTTTCTTCAAGAGCTGTAATGTCCTTAAAAATATCTACCAAGGCAGATTTAAATTCTCTTGTAAAGTTATCGAATTGCTGCTGTAAGGAGCAGAAGAGTTTATCCTGTAACACCTGGAAGCAGCGTTCCATATCCTCTTTCTAGACCAGATCGCTTTATTGTTCTGCTGGTTCCTGCGCGCTCCCCGACCTAAGCAAGGAAGTTCTAATAGGGTTCTCCTTCTGGGTGTGTGAAAGCTTAGGGAGGCAGTCTTTCCTTTTCTCTTTAGGCCCTGGCATTGACTGTGTGCACCGCTTGCCCAGTAATGAAAATCAGTAGTGAGTACTAGTGTAGCTTCTGTTGAGATGCGTGCTGGAATTCAAGCCTTTGTGAAATTTGTAAGTACCACTCCCATGGTGGGTGGGGGGGGGACTGGGACATTTCCCAATTGCCTCTTCGAAACCCAAGAGACCAGCACCCAACACAAATCTACTTCCAGCCACACACTTACAGTGCCAGTGCAAAAGTCACATTTTCATTGCAACCTGTGCCCGGAGTAATTAAATAGAGCCGTTGTGTATGGCAGAAATTATTGCAACATTGTTCCACTTGCCTTACCACTCACTCTGCATGTCCATGCTCTTCAATATGCCTTCTGACTCCTCCCACCTAGAGGCAACTTAAATGCAGATCTGCTGAATCAGCACCACATCCAAAAACAGAGTAGAAACAGTAGAAACACATCCAAAAACAGAGTGAAGATGTTGGCGTTCCGGAAAGTGTAAAGATGAATACTTGGTTCTTTGAAGAGATGTACAGGTAAGAACAGCTTCTCCCAGTTGGTAAGTATGCTGGCAGGAAGCAGCATCTTCAAAGGTAAGTCTGACCTCAGGCGACAGTGAGCATTACGCTCTTGCTGCTATCTGAGATGTTAAGTATGTCTGGAAGTCTGTGTGGCGTTTATTAGCACCATTGCCAGTTCACATAAAAATGAAAGGAGCGTGAAGGTAACACTTCAAGCTATGTTCTTCCCAGTATTCGCTCTGTAGAGGTGCCCCATATCACATACAGACAATTCGGGGTAGGGAGGAGTATACTGAAAGAGAAAGAACTTTACCCGAGCCTCTCCCCTTTTCCCCGCAGCTCAGTCCTCGCAGTTCAATTCGACGAGGTCTGGAATGGGCAGAAGAACCTGATGAGTTTATTATACGCTTTGCTTATGCATAAGGAAAATGCAGCCGGAAATGTTCAACTTCCATGTAACGCTGCAAAGTCTCGGCGATCACTTCCAGCCCCCAATGGTCGCCTACTTCTTTACATAAGTCCCGCTGTGCAGCAGATTAGCCTCCCGCTCCCAGGGGCAGTCGGGCCTCTTGTTCCATTGTTAACTCACAGCCAGGGAAAGCAGGATTCCACTCCGGGAGTAGCTAGGTCTGGCGTGGCACGGGAGGCACTGCAGCATACCAGCTTGTCTGAGCCTCCAAATCCAGCATTTTATGGGGCTCTCCTCACTCCCCACCTTGTGACAGAAGTCCGGTGCATGTTTCTGGTGAGGTTTTGCACAAATAAAAAGTTTCACATCAGAAAGCTTCTGATGGGTCAAGGAGCACTATCTAACGTGCCTTCAATGCTTGGCGGCCATCTTGGATCAGACAGTTGTGTTTATGTTGTGACTACTTGATTTGTGATGCACGCTGTCTTGAAAATGCGTGCTTGCTTGAGGGGCTAGCCAGGGCACATCCTTGAGGATGGGGTGATATGGTAAAGTCCTGTGATGAAGCATGCTGCAGCGTGCTAGATGACTTTCAAAGGGGCCAAGGTGGCACCTGGGATTCCGTCAAATAAGGCGTTGTCGCGGTTCAGGTCGGAGATGACCAGAGCTAGGACAAATGTTCTGAAACTCGGGACAGGGATGAAAGGCTATACTTTGTGGAAAAACACGTTGGTAATATTGCTGTTTGGGTTTCCTCTGCGACGTAGATTAATACGAGTTCACAGCAGTCACTAAAAACAAGAGATTTTGCACTGGGCTAGAATGGAGAGGCAAATCATCCATCAAGCGTCATGTCAGGTCAGCTACTTCAGGTCTTAGGCATGCTTGGGTGGGGGGGGGGGTGTTCCTTAGTAAATTAAATTCAATCTTAGTAGGGTTTTGCTGCAGGTAGCAATTTGATGTCCAGGCTTGGATGAAGGAGAGAGTGCTTGAGTTGATGGATGTCGATGATGCAATTTATCTTAAGCTAAAGCTGTATGCGATTTAGGTATTGGTATATCTTGATGTTTCTGATGGCGAAGAGTTCCGCCAGAGGTTCCATGTAGAGGTTGTAGATGACCGGAGACAAGATGGAGCCTTGTGAGAGTTTGTAGGTTACGTGGCAGTGCTCGGATCTTTTGGCACCCACCTGGACGAGTTGGTCTCTGTTGAAGAGGTATTATGTGAATCACTGCAGGATTGATCCATCAAAGCCCATGAGCATGGTGAGGATGTTGAGGAAGGGTTTATGGCCAATGGTATTAAAGGGAGCAGAGGTAGAGGAAGATGGATAAGCAGGGGTCTCCTTTGTAAAGGATGTGTAGAGCATTATTGATAAACCTGGATTGTACCTGCCTCTTAGACAATGTGGTCAGAAATTGGACTGGCAGTACTGTAGGAGATTGTGCTGAGTGATCCTTTTGTGCGATGTGGCAGCAGCCTTTTCAATTACTTGGCAGAGGAAGGGTAGGTGGTCGATCAGAGTCGGTTGGCCAGGTAATCTGGCTTGAGTTTGCATGTAGCATCTGTCCTATTTCCAGTGCACCTGGGAAGGTCCTTTGTGTGAGGGATGCATTGATAATGTTGAGAAGTTGTTCGAGTGCTCCACTTTGGATGACCTTCAAAATGTAGGAGCAGTGGGTTTGAGAGCTGCCCGAGTGTTGGTCGTTTCTACCAGAGTAATTGTCCTGAATTAAGACCATCTTATTAAGTGGCAGGCTGATATGAGTGGATGCGTCTGGTTTATTTGAAGTGGTCAATAAGTTGCCTTATCTGGTCTATCTTGACTGTGAAAAAGCTGTAGGTTTGATAGTCTGTGAGGTTAGCGGCTATGCTAGAATAGTTTAGTATGTATCGCCGGTAAAAGCCAGTTAGCCTAAAAAAAGCGCAAAGTTCCCTCTTGGTTATGAGTGTTGGTGTTAGTTGGAGAGCTAACTTTGTCGCTCTGCAGTTGGACCAAACCATTGCCTACAAGAAACCCAGATATTTAAATGTTGACTGTGCTAAGTGGCATTTCCGTAGGTTGGCAGTTGACTGACATTTTCTTAGAGACCTGACCATTTCATATAGACGGAAAACATGGTCTGGCCAACTTTCACTGTGTATCACGAGATCATCTAAATATGACCCACAAAAGTGTGTGAATAGATTCAGGACTTTATCCATAAGGTTTTGGAATGTGGCAGGAGTCCCGTGAAGGAGGACAGTTAGGACCTTAAATTGAAATAGACCCTCAGGGGTTGAAAAAGCGGTTTTCTCTCAGTCTGTGGAGTTAATAGGGACCTGCCAATACCATTTTGTAAGATCAATCGTGAATATGTATTTTGCGGAACCTAGTTTGTCAATCAGATTGTCTATCCAGGGCATTGCATAGTTATCAAATAGAGAGATCGAATTGAGTATTCTGAAATCAATGCACAATCTCCACCATTGATTGGGCTTTGCCACTAACACAATGGGTGAAGACCAAGGAGACTGATGGTTCGATAACATTGGCATCATTTCCTCCACCTCTTTCTCTATTTTTCTTTTCCTTGACTCTGGTACCCTACAGGGTCTTAGGTTCACAATTTTTCCTTGAGGTGCTCTAATGGAACGAGAAAAGCCTGGTTGATTCACAAATATATCGGGGAACTGGGCTACTAAATCAGCGATAGCTGCCTACTAGAATGGTGATAGGTCTGGGGAAACTAGGGTGTTTTCTTGGCCGACATCAGTGAGAAGAGTGGCTATCGTTACTGTTGGGTCCTCACTTGGGTCTACTCTTCATTCTTTGAGGAGATTTACATGGCAGAGCTGTCTCTTTTGTCTCCCATCGGGTTGAGAATAAGGTAGTCAAAAGGAGCATTTCTTCTCAAGTAATTTATATGGGCCGAACCTCTTTTATACCATTTTATTTTCGGATGTTGGTAGCAGGACTAAGATTGATTGGCCTACGGAGAAGGAGCAGGGAATGACCTTTCTGTCATAATTAGCCCTTTGATGTTCTTGAGCTTCTCTTAGATGTTTTTGGACAATTTCTCTTACTGTCATCATATGTAGTGTGAGGGTACAGAGTCCGCCACAGGGGTGGAATTTTGCTTTTTAAAGACTTATTTATACCAAAAAATAGGAAAGAAAAGCCTATCTTGGCCTATTTACTATGAGTGGTTGCCCTGCCCCAAATAAATAACACAAAGGACCTGGTTAGGATGGCTGTCAAACAATGTCCACTGTTATGTGTCTAAACCCATTTTCATCCCTTACACTTTCAATCTAAAGAAAAAGTAAGTGTCTTCGTAATTCCAGAAGGAGCTCTCTGCTGTTCTGAATGCAGACACTAAAGTATAGTTCTTATGCAAACGAAAGTATATAGTTCAATGTTCACAAGTTCAGCCAAACTGAAGGATAACCCAGTTCCCCACTCTCCTGGGGGAACCTCTTCCTGGGTTCCTGGTTCCACTTATCCGCAAAACAAAGTTCCTCAAAATTTTCTGGAGAATTCATCTTCCCCAGTTTGTAGCACAAAATGATCCTTACCAGTCTTTTGTCGGGTCTGGTTCACTAACCTGCCAGACCTCACCATAGACTTTTCCAATAGTACACCAAGTCTGGTTTACACCAGACCTGCCAGACACGTGTCTCTCAACTTTCAGTTCCAAAGATATTCGTGTCTTTGGGCTCCAGCAACTAGTTGTAATTCTTCCTGTATTGAGGTGGGACCTTTGTGTCTTGGCTGGATCCTTGGCCCTTCGTTACCTAGTGTCCACTTGGACATCCCTGGTACGGTCCCCTGTCAGGTACTGTTCCACCAAGGTGCAGCCTCAATGCTCATATATGATTGTATGCCTCTTTTGTTGTTCACGTGTACCCCGCAGATGGGGAGCAGGTGCAAGTGGATCTAGGTCACCTGGCCTAAGCCCCGCCCACCTGGTTCCTTCCTGCCTGCTGCTCTTTTTCACCACTTAGCAAACCCCGCCCACCTGGTGCCTTCCTGCTTGCCCCTCAGTTTCCCTACTTAAGGAGCTCTCCAGCCTCTTTTCCTTTGCAGATGGGGAACAGCTGCAAGTGGATCTAGGTCACCTGCTATAAGCAAACCCACCTTCTTAGACCTGCCTCTTCCTTCCTGCTCTTAACTATTAGATCAAGGGCATCTCTCGCCCGGGTGTCTGCAGTGAAGGGCAGACAAAGAAAAGGGCAATTCCTGTTTGGACCGGTTCGGAGCAGGGGGACCCAGAGCCAGACCCCACTGCTCAGACAGCAGGTAAGCATGCACCAACATGTGTTACTCCCTCTGTCCTCACAGGCCATCCCCACCCCGCCCCCTTTGGTCCCCCCTGTGATGTCCGCTTGTGCCACCCCCCTTCTCGCACACAGGTGTTGCCTGTTTTGCTTGATTCTTCTACCCTGCTCCCCCTCAACCTCCTCCAGCCTACTTCTGCAGGAGTCTGTCCTGATACATTCTGGTTTCACCATCACTGTCTTGTGGCCAATGCTGGATTTGACTTTTATGGACTTCATTCATTCACAGTGGCAGAAACCTGTGCAGTTCCCTTAGGGACCACTGCAAAAGATTTAGGACTACAGGTGGTTGGCAGTAAACCCAATTGGTAGCAGTCTGTACCACCCAGATTTACCTGGTAGCTGTGGCTGAGCAGCCAGACTTCTCTCAAGATGAGTTAGGCAGTATATAGAGTATACACAATAGGTACAGAGATACAGTAGCACAAGCAAACACTGACCAGAGCTTTGGTGTAAAAGTATATAATTATTTAAAGACACACTTGTAAATTGCACTAGCACAAAGAGGTTAATAAATTCAACACACAGTCACTATTATATATATACAACCCTAATTACTTATTAGACAAGTCTTGATGAGAAACACCACTTATTTTCAGACAGAGGTGAGCGCTTAACATAAAATGGCACTCTAATAAGTTATTAAAAAAAGGAGGGAAAAGGCAGGGTTATGAAAGCACACAAATTTCAATACTTTTCAAAGAACCACAGTGAGTCAGGTTAGGCAAAGTCTACTGGAGCGCAAGGAAACTCAAATGCCAGGCCCACTCTTAGAGAGAGCAAGCAAAATGTGTCCAGGATCACACAGTGGAGTTATGCCCAAAGAGTCTTTGTAGAAAGTTGACAAAAGATTGAGATCAAGTCAGGAAAAGTTAGTTAACAGGTCCCAGGCTAGCCTAGGTTAGAAAGTTGAGGATTTACCGTCACCCGAACGATCTGTCGCAAGGGAAGCCAGGCGGGACACAGTACCTGAAAGTGGGAAGAACGCTCCAGCGGGGGCAGTTGTTCTGGCAGCGGGTGCAAGTCGGTGTTTCGTCCAGAGGAAGAGGAGGTCTCGACGTGGAGGAAAGCTGAAGGTTGTTGCGCTGCCAGGGAAGAAACCAGCCGCAGAGTTTCCCGGTTACAAGGTACCACCCTTTTCTTCGCTGTGGTGGTAAGCCGTGGTATTCCGGTTGCCGGGGTGCTTGGCACGGGCAAGGCGGCCACGAGATGGTCCAGGAAGGCGAAAAGACGGGCAGACTGGTTATCCCCACCAGTCAAAGGAAGAAGACTCTCCGGACTGGAGATCTCCTCTGTCGTCGGGAAAAGTGGTGAGACGGTTCAGCAGGGCTCCACCGGTGGTGCCGTCGTCGCAGGTTGGCTCGGCTTCTCCCTCCTCGGATTCTTTAGGTCCTGTGGT
This sequence comes from Ambystoma mexicanum, assembly GCF_040938575.1. Taxonomy (NCBI): domain Eukaryota; kingdom Metazoa; phylum Chordata; class Amphibia; order Caudata; family Ambystomatidae; genus Ambystoma; species Ambystoma mexicanum. The sequence goes on along the minus strand of NC_090927.1, from coordinate 577,994,385 downwards.
GACTTCTGAAGTTCCAGTCCCCAAAGCCCTGCTTTTATGCAGAAAACCCCCATTCATTCATCCTAGCTGTCACTCAAACATGCTAAGTGGTGAGCCGGGCGGCTCACCACTTGGGCCAATCACACAAGAGTGCGACTTGAGTTGCCGAGGCAACTCAGTCCAGGGTGCCTAAACTCCCTCCCACACCCCCTGTGGTACCCAGACAGAGTGGAACCACTTTTGGAGGCTTCTGTGGAGAAGCCCGCCAAAAAGTGGAACAAAGGGCTCGAAGCGAACACAAACGCCATTTTGGAACCAAGTTTCGACAAAAAAATACCAACCGGTGAATTTATATTAATTTAATAAACCGGCGGTATGTTCGAGGCTATGTTAAAAAGTGGTAGCCTCGAACAATGGGAAAATCCCATAGGAATATATTTGCGGTCGAATATAAAAAGTAATATCCACTGCCACCAGCCAAAACCCGTCGGGGGGGGAACTGAACAGTGCCCCCTCGAACAACAGACCCCGGGGCAATCGAATTGCCCCGACAAGTACGTCCACAATAGGATGGTTTGTACTGGTTCTGTTCACAATTTGAGACTAGTAAAGCCAATGGTGACTTTACATGCCCTGGGAGACAGTAGTCAGTCCCAGGGTATGGAGTCTATGTTTGGGGGTCTTTACGACACCGAGGGTGCTGTTTAACCCACATACCAAAAACACATGAAGCCCTATGGGGTAAAGGACCTCATAGCCCATAAAACAAATACAAAGTCCAAGAAACACCTCAAATCATGTTTACGAGTGGGAGGAAAACAGTCTCACTCTTAACAGGAGAAAAAAATAAACCCCAAAAATCCAGCAAAGCTGCTGGGGGACTCACTAGGTTTGGGAAATTAGCCTTTACAGAGAATTCGCCCTAACAACGGTGCATCACTCTTTCTCAACTCTCATGATGGACTTCCTTTGCATCTTGTACTCATGGTGGCCCTGATTCATGCTGTTCCCATCTTCATCTTGTATCCTGGCTTGCAACATTATGTGTTACTGACTTCTGCAATTGTATTCGCTCTCCACTCTTGCTTCTCCACTCTTTTTGACTGCTTACTCTCCGTTCTCTCCTCATTTCCCTTCTCCCTTTTCCTATCTCCTCCCCTTACTTTCTTCTATGCACTTACTCTATCAGAATTGTCCCTGGACCTAATACGATAGCAAACTCGTCTGTTTCCTCCACCCTCCCATTACTGTTTTTTCCTCCCCACGCCCCCTCCAGCACTATCTGAAATGTCGTCAGGCCTAGTATGATAGTCGCTTGCTTTGTTCCTCCCCTCCCTTTCTGCACCCATCTCCCTCACCTTTTGTTTTTCTCCGGCTCTACCAGTAATGTCGTCAGGTCTAGTACGGTAGTCACCTGTTTCCATTTCCTTCCCACTCTCCCCCTCCCTTCCTTATCTATGTCTTAGCTCTTGCACTACCTGAAATGTCGTCAGGCCGAGTACGATAGTTAATTTCACATCCTTACTGTTCATGGCCTGTAAAATGTAATTTCATTACCCTTGTTCCCTCCCTTGCCTTGAAGCGCTTTGAAACATTGTGTATAGGCGCTATATAAATAAACTACCATATCATATCATTTCACCAGCTTCACATACTTCATATTATACTGTATATTCTCCTTCTCACCCCCTTGTGCTCTTTGGGATGTCCTTATTCAGTTTTTTTAAGTTTGTATCTATTTGTATGCTTTATTTTTCAACTCCTTGGAATCTTTAGGGTGCGTTTGTAAGGTTTGCAAAGTTTCTATTAAATTGTATAGGATCCCTAGGGCTCTTCAGGATGTTTCCATGAGGTTTCTCAGCTACCTCAATGCCCCCCGGACTGGCCCGGCCCTTTGCCTACCTTTGGGAAAACTCTGGCTGTCTCTGGTCTCTTCTGGAGTTGGACTGAAACTACTCTGTTCCTGTTGTGCACTGCATTCTCCTTTTCGTGGGTCTGCAGCTCCTGTGTCTCTCATTCTCACCTTTGGCTGCCCGTGTCTTTGTTCATGGTCAGTTTTCGCTAGTCTGGCTTCCCGTGTCCGTGTCAACAGTCAGGTCTGCCTTGTTAGGACCTCCTGGGTACCTGTGACTGTCTGTGTCCTGATCTCCAGTCTTTGTGTTCTTCGGTATGGGACCAGCGTCTCTCTCCCTGTTCCTCCAAGGCTGGCTGTTCGACATGGGAATTAGTCTGTCTTCCCTTTTTACCATCAGGCTTGCCACTGGACAGCTGTACTGCATGAGCTGGTTCTGCAGTAAGTTTTCGCATCCTTGGTTCATCTTCCTCGTCACCGTTATTTTTTGCATCAGGCTTGGGTGAGTCTCCCTCTTCCTCGTCCTAGTCTTATTAAGGATGGCCTCTGCTAAACCATAACAAATAGTGGTGCTGGGAATCAGAGGGACTTGAGTGGGGGTTGAGGAAGGTGGGGACACCAAAGGGGTGAACAAATATTGCACTCTCCCAGGGCAATTGTCACCAATCCCATGAAGGATTTCCCCTCCCATGAGATCCACCCGCTGAGAACCATCCCCAGGGGGACTATCAGGTATCGGCCTCACCTTCCTGGCCGCATGGAAAATGGCCTCCCCCACCATGGAAGATATGACAATAGCCTGGGATTCGTCATGGTAGACGTACTCTTTGTGGGGTTTGAGAAATTGGTAGGATGTTCTCCTCTCTCTTCCCATGTCTCCTTCAACATATCCCAACAAATCCCAGGGTTCTCTCCCATAAAGCAATTCAAGTGGAGGAATACCCTAAAGAGGCTTGAGATGTTTCCCTTATGCAAACAGATCCCATGGGATCACTGTGTCCCAATTTCTTCCATCTGCCACTACCAACATGCGCAAAATCCTTTTTAGCGTTGGATTAATGACCTCCACTAAGCCATCGGTTTATGGATGATATATTAAGGTCCTTAGTGTCTTGATGTTAAGGATTTCTTTTACTTTGCACAAGGCATGACAAATGTGGTACCCTGGTCTAAGTATTTCATTAGGGAATGATACTCGGCAGAGGAAGGGTATCAAATGCGTCAGTATTTGTTAAGTAGTGTTGTTTCTCAAAGGGTAGGCCTCAGGATATGGGGTGGTGATAAGGTGTGGCATAAACAACAATCTCTAGATGAATTGATTACCCCACTTGGACGTTTATAGGGCTCCCACTAAATCTATGGCTATCCTGGAGAAGGGAATATTAATAATGATGAGTGGTTGTAGAGGAGCGGGCAGAACTGGGGTGGCTGCAGTCTTCCGACATACACATCAGCAAGTTCTTAATGTCTGAATAAAAAACAAGTCAATAAAACATCAGTATTACCTGACTGAGTCTTTCAGATTCCTTGATGGCCTGCGGTCAAGTGGGTGTGGGCTAACTCTAATACTACTCTCCTAAGGCTTTGTGGTACCAACAGGGCCCGAGAGGAGCCCTCAGGGGTGGCATCTCCCCTATAGACTAGTCTCTTTAACTCCTTCCTTTCTTCCTCCGGGATTACTTTAGCAAATGCCTCTAATTATTAGATTGTCTATTTTTGCAAATGCCAAATCTGGGAGGCGACTGCCGTCTTCAGTCTTTTATGGAGGTTTGCCTTTCTTGGGCATGTTGGCCTCCCCAAATCCCTGAAAACCTCTATCAATATCTTTTGGGGTCTGTACCTCCCAGGGTTTTGGGAATAGTATGGTCTCCAATATCCCTTGGGCAATCTTTTCCCCCTCCTTTACCATACATGGATTATTCCTGTGATTATCTAAGAGGATTTTAACATCACCCCAGTAACCGGGAACAATGATTCTTGCCATCACGTCTAACCCATATCTCCAACCTAGTCCTGATTTCGAAGCTAGCCTTATGTATGTTCCTTTAGGGGGGTTAATACTAACCCAGTAGGAAATACCCGTCTTTCAGCAGCTGGTATTACCACTTCAGTGGTACACTACAAGTCAAAGCCAATGGACTCTGCTGCAGCTACTGTAGGTGCACTGGCATTGGTGCTCAATTTTGTTATCAGTTGGTCCTACACCCACTGCTGGCACCATATGTGGCAGATCAGAAAGAGGACACAGATTTCCCTCCTATCTCATTGATGAGATGATTTTTTATTAACTGAAAGGAATGAATGCCCATCTATCCCTATGCTAAGGGTTTTCCCTACCTAGAAGAACTACGGTGCTCTTCAGTGAGTCCAAATCAGAATCCGTCCACTGTCCAAACTAACCCATTCTAACCCTACAACTATTATAATAACAAAAACCAGGTTTACTGACTCTGTTCTCCAGTAAACTGGTTCTTCACAAAGTTCAGGTTAGTAACGCATACTCAACAAGTTCTTGGTAATTAATTTTATTAAGTCACAGTTCAGAAACTGAGTTCTAACAAAGTTACTCACTGTAGTAACTACCTTACTCCTAGTCCATAGTCCCCTTTCCTCTATACTTTTGGGACATTCCGTCCAGTGGTACGGACCGGAGCACTTTTTGTAAAAAAGCATCAATTGAAAAAAGTGTCCTCTTTTTACGTGGGATACCACACGCGGCCATAACACTGCCCTCCTTAGCTCTGCCCAGCACATCACCCTTCAGTCCTTTTCTATTGCCAGGTCTGAGACCATTTAAGCAATAATAGAGGATACTTATTAGAGGGGACGGCGGGCGAGTGTATGGAGGAAAGGGGACTATGGACTAGGAGAAGGTAGTCACTACAGTGAGTAACTTTGTTATGCTCCTACGTCCCGTCCCCTTTCCTCCATACTTTTGGGAGATTACCAAGCACTCCTCACAGGAAAATGGGTGGATGGAACTCCTTTACTGAAAGAGGTTTTTAAGAACCGCCTGCCCAACCTGAGCATCGGCTCTGGAGCTCAGGACAAAGCAGTAATGCTTACAAAAAGCTGATGGGGAAGCCCACGTAGCTGCTCTGGTAATGGTTTCCCAGGGAACATATTTCTGGAAGGCAACAGCAGCTGCCTTGCCCCGCACAAGATGGGCATGAATTCCCTTTGGAGGCTGAAGGCCCTGAACGGTAAACGTCTCTGAAATACAGGAAGAAATCCATTGGGAGATAGTTGCTTTCGAGGGGGGCTTTCCTTTTGGATCTCCGAAGGTCACAAAAAGCTGGGAAGAGCTCCTAAGTTTAGATGTTCTGTCCAAATAAAACTTTAGAGCTCGTCTGACATCCAAATTATGCAATACCCTCTCGGCATCGGAGGCTGGGTCTGGAAAGAAAACAGGTAAGGAAATAGACTGGTTCAGATGAAAATGGGATACCACCTTTGGAAGGAAAGAAGCATTAGTCCGGAGGACAACCTTATCCTTATGAAAGGTGAGGAATGGATGTTCTACAGACAAGGCCTGAAGCACGCTTCCACGCCTTGCCGAAGTCACCGCAATCAGAAAAGTCATTTTCCACAAAAGTAACTTCAAGTTCACTGTATCCATGGGCTCAAAAGGTTTATAACATAAGGCAGTGAGGACCACATTAAATTCCCACTTTGGATGCAGGTTGCGCATAGGTGGATAAAGATGTAATAGACCTGCAAAGTGTCTTTTAATGACAGGGTTTGTCAATGAAAAAGAGTAAGTGTTCGTGGAGCGGCAATAGCCGACAAATAAGTTATACAAGACAAGACATGCATGCCTGAAGTTGCCAGATGAGAAACTAATGACAGGACAGTGTCGATGGTAGCTTCTCTGGCGTCCAGCTGCTTAGCTAAACACCAGTGACAGAACCAGACCCATTTGATCCTATACTGAGACCTTGTTGAAGGTTTTCTAGCTGCCTGAATAATACGCATTTTATCTGCGAACAAGTTGAAACTTTCTAAGGATTTGAACTCAGTCACCAGGCCGCCAAACTGAATGATTGTGGGGAGGGGTGCCACATCTGCTGTGGTGAAGGAGGTCGGGAATCAGCGGAAGCGGTAAGTAGACTGACAGATGCTGAAGCTCAGAAAACCAGAATCTGGCTGGCCGCCAAAGGGCTATGAATAGGAGTGCAATTTGTCATGTTCCTGAGCTTGGATAGCGCCCAGTGAATCAAAAGGAAGAGGCAGGAAGGCGTAGGCCCTCATGTTGTGCCACAGAATCTCGAGAGCATCCCGCAGGGAAGAAGCTCCAAGCCCATTCCTGGAAGCATAACGAGGAAGTTTCCTGTTTGATGACGTCACAAAGAGGTCGACTTCTGGAGTGCCCCAATGGCGAAAAAGGTTGGAGAGGATCTCCGTGTTTAGTTCCCACTTGTAGCTGACCACCGCTCGTCGGCTGAGAGTGTCTGCAGTCACATTCAGTTGGCCTGGAATGTGCACCGACAGAAGCCAAACACTGTGCTGAATGACCCATTCCCAAATCTGAATGGTTAGATCTACAAGGGGAGGAGACCTTGTACCCCCGCCCCCTGCTTGTTGATGTAAAACATGGATACTGCATTGTCTGTGCAGATGCGGACCACTTTGTTCACAATCACTGGCTTGAAAGCTTTGAGCGCCAGGAAAATTGCCAGAAGCTCCAGATCATTTGTGTGAAATTGTCTGTCCTGTGGCGACCATAGGTTGAAAACCTGAAGATGAGCCAACGTCACGCCCCACCCAATAAGGTAGGAGTGCGTCGTAATGGTCGTTTGAGGGGAGGGCTCCTGAAAACAAGCACCCACCGACAGATTGCGTGAAGATGACCACCATAGGAGATCTATCAACATGCAGGGTGGAACCAGAATCATTTTGGTGTCCAGGTCCACTGCCTGAAGTCAGGAGCTCTGAAGAGCCATCTGCATGAGTCGCATCTTGAGACGAGCAAGGGGAAGAGCAAGCTTGCACAAAGCCATGAGGCCTAGAAGCCTCTGGAACTACCAGGGCGACATGCTCTCTGACTGAATGAAAACCTGACACGTGGTCGACAGATCCGCCATCCTGTCCACAGTCAGGTATACTCTGCAGTCGATCGTGTTCCAATGGAAACCCATGAATACCAGGTCCTGAGAGATCGTCATGGAGGATTTCTGCCAGTTCACCGACAGCCCAAGGCAGAACAGGAGCTGGAGGAGAGACTGAAGGTTGCTTGAGGCTTTCACTGGAAAAGGACTGCACAGAAGCCAGTCGTCCAAATATGGATACACATCAATGCCCTGTGCCCGAAGAAAAACCACAATGACCGATATCATCTTTGTGAAGACACGCAGCACTGAGCTGAGACCAAAAGGGAGCACTCGGAATTGGAAGTGCTCCTCTCCCAGGGAGAACCACAGATATTTCTGATGCGGGCTTCAGATCAGGATATACATATATGTGTCCTGAAGGTCCACAACGCTGAGCCAGTCATCATTCTGAAGAGAGGACTTTATTTCATTCTGAAGAGAGGACTTTATTTGGCAGGGCGTGATCATCTTGAATTTCTCTTGGGGAAGAGAAAGGTTGAACTGGGAAAGGTCTAGGATGGTGCGCAGGCCAGCCTGGTTGGGTTTGGGCACTGTGAACAGGCGAGAGTAAAACCCCTCCCCTCGTTCCACTAAGGGAACGGGTTCCACCGCCTTGAGATCTAGAAGCTTCTGGACCTCGGCTCTGAGGGAGGGCGTCCCTGATTGCTGAAAGGGGGGATTGAAGGGTGGGGGAGGGGCAAGCGGAAGCCCACCTAAGCGATGGACAAAACCCACTGGTCTTCGGAGATTGTTTGCCACCCCCCCAGATGAGACGAGATTCGTCCTTCCACCAGAGTCTCATGCGAGCACCAAAAATATAATTTTGCAGACTTTTCGGCAGAGAGACTACCTGTCCCTGATGAGGAGGCTGAAGACCGAGAGAAAAATCGTCCCCGTTGCTGTCTCCGACGGGAGCTACCTGTCGGGGGATCAGCTCTGCGTGACCTGTGGTTCTGGAACCCTCTGAAGCCTGAGAAGGACTTAGACTGGGATCCAGATCTCTGAGCTTTGACTGGGGGCTTCACTAGCACCGACAGATACTTGGCAGTTTTCGTGCTCGCCTTAGTCTTTGTAAGTTTGTCATCCATTGAAGAATGAAACAACTCTTTGCCATCAAAAGGCAGGTCCAGAACTTTATCTTGGACCTCCTTCGAAAACTTTGTTGCATGAAGTCAAGCTTGACGAGAGGTGTCCACCCCCAACATGAAGCCTCAGGTTGAGGTGTCGACATGGTGCGCAGCAGCCTCCAGCATATCCTGCGTCAACACCCTGGCGTCTGACCAACCGCCTTTAAAGTCTACCAGCCTGTCCCCAGGAATGAACTCCTGGAAGTCCGCCAAATCCCTTCACAGTTTCATATTTGCTGCCGCCAAAATGAGCTCCGCATTAGCCTGACGTAATTGCAGCGCCAAGTTGGCAAAAACTTTCTTGGCCAAGGAGTCGAGCAACTTGCCTTCCTTGGCTAGAACTTGAGCGGCGGCAGCAGAGGTCGCAGAGGCTGGCTTGGATAGAGTGGCGGCCGCATCCACCGTTGAGTAAGGGAGAGGACATGACGCCAAGGCTACTTCCTCAGAGGTATGTAACGGGCGTCAATTCTCTTATTGATATTTAGCCCAGTGTGGGGTTTATCCCAGACTTTCCAGGCCTTGGCCAGAATGTCCTGAAGGAACAAGCCGGTGCGCTCATGTGGAGACAAGGTGAGCACCCCCAAAAGCACCCTTTCCTGCAGAGCGGGTGCCTCAGGTACTAGTATGTCAAGGAGTGACATGTCCAGAACCCGGTCATGGAATGCTCTGACAGAGCGGGGCTGGTCCTCAGTATCCTATCTGCCCGAGGGTCGTCCAGAAAGTCAGGATCCGCCGATTGCGATGCGACCGGCGTCAAATTGACATCTCGCTCTGCTGGAGTCTTGTCAACCAGACACAACGGATGCAGAGGCGGAAGAGGTGGAGGCGGGACAGGAGGTAGAGGTGGTACCGCTGTTGGGGCGACAGGTGCCGTGACTGGAACTACCGGGGCAGGATGCGGCCTCAGAGGGCAGATCTCCCTAAAAAGGCCTTTAAAGTACTCCCTCATGGGATCAGTGTTCATAAGACTCTGAAACTTCCCAAAAAAGGCATCTTCTGCTGAAACGTTAGGTACTGGAATGGGCAGAGGCCGCTCAAGAGGGGCATAACCCCACGAAAGTAGTGAGGAAGGCTGCCAAGAGGGCCCGCCACCAACGGGTCTACATAGACCAGTGGGGCAGAAGTAGGAGGAAGTGAGACTATATGCTGTAATGGCATCCGAGTGCGCCAGTCATAGGAAGGGCGGAACGGATTCACACTGTCCCATGGACATGGACAAGGTTGTCCACCAAAAAGAAGGCTCCCAGCACCCGCCGTAGATAGCGTGGGTGTGAGGGAAGAATCCAAAATGGCCGCCATAGACCACGCAGGAAGGGCCGCCATTTTGTGGGCATCTGAGGAGAACTGCGTCACATGTGTGGATGACTGTCAAACGTTATCCTTGACACAAGGATTCTCGGCAAAGCCGTTACTATGGGGCCTGGGATGTTTACTGAACATCCTGACGTGACCCTTCGAATTAGCCTCTAAGAGGAACCACGGCCAAGGAGATGTGTTGAGAAAATTAACCTTACTTAAGCACAAATTCTACGTAAAGGGCGACATGGCTGACAGAATGCTAGCTAATAGACTTATAGCCCAAAGAGTAGAGAGATGGGTGGAAAGGATCAAAACAGAGGAGGGTGGCTGGGCACAGTCCTCAGAAGACGTAGCCAACCAATTTGCCAAATATTATAATAAGCTATACACCTCAGAGGGAAATAGGGCAGAAAGGGAGATGGGTGAATATATTGAGAGGGCGGGTTTGACCCACCTAACAACTTCAGAACAAACCCTCTTAGACTCCTCTGTGTCCCCCGACGAAGTGAAAGCAGCAATAAAACGCCTCCCTCCGGGAGGGGCCCCAGGACAACATGGCTATACCATGGGCTTTTATAAACACGCCCCCCCGTCCTTTCCAAGGGCACACATAGTGGTAATCCCCAAGGCAGAAAAAGATGCTACATCCTGCAAATCTTACCGCCCGATCTCACTACTGAATACTGACGCCAAGGTCTATTCAAGAGTTCTAGCCATACGCATGGAACACTTAATGCCCCGTCTGATCCACTCGGACCAGGTGGGCTTCATAAAAGGGAGACCGGGTGCGGACGCTATGCGAAAAAACACTGGATGTCATGGAAGACTCCAGTGGGGTAGATGGAGATCACACGCTTCTCAGTCTGGACTCGGAGAAGGCTTTTGACCGGGTGGAATGTGCCTTCCTCTGGGCCATACTAAGAAACATGGGCTTTGTGGAGCGGTTTATAAAGGGGATCCAAGCAATTTACAAAAACCCAAAGGGCAGAGTGGCAGTAAATAGCAGACTCTCTGAAGAATTCGGCATGACCAGGGAGACCAGACAGGGGTGCCCCATGTCCCCATTCCTATATGCTCTCTAGATGGAGTCCCTTGGCAACGCAATCAGGAAAGATCCTACAATAAAAGGGATTACTGTCGGCGACAAGGAATACAAGCTGGCTATGTTTGCTGACAACATAATGCTTTATCTGACGGACCTCAAAATAACCATACCGATAGTGCTCCGGGCGGTGAGTGAATTTGGTAGATGGGCAGGATTAAAAGTCAACATGGAAAAATACTCTCTTCCCATACAAGGCTCTAACCAACCCAGGCGGGAGGGACGCGTCCACAGGGGGAATACCTGCCACACAACAGAACTTAAAATACATAGGGGAAATCTGAAGACCCATACAAGGCAAATCTACCCCCGCTATTACTTGAATTAACAAAAGACCTGGTCAGATGGGAAAAACTATGTGTCATGGCTAAGTGCCTAAACGCTATAAAAATGGTAATATTGCCTAAAATGTTATACCTATATCAGATGCTCCCCATCACCATCATCCGATCCCAGTTTTCTGAACTGAAGGCCAGGTTTACAACATTCCTGTGGCAAGGGAAAAAACAGCGCATCGCCTATGGCACTTTAATTCAACCAAAAGAGGAGGGAGGAACCGTGCTCCCAGACCCCCACACGTATTATCGAGAGGCTCAATTTGGCGCCCTGGTGCCACATTTGAGAGGTGATCCACAGAAACAGTGGGTGGCTATGGAAAACAATTTACTAAGGCCGGTGACACTGGGGGAGTGGCTTTGGGCCCCCGAACAATCCTTCCTCAATAGTATAATAAACACGTCGCACTGGGATCGCTCCTGAAGCTGTGGTGGAGTAGAGGTGAAATGAAAGGTCTCACAACTTGGCCCTCCCCCATGAGTTGTGTGTGGGCCCCCCCCAATCAGGAACTAAATCCAAGAACCAAATCGATATCAAAAATGGTACGAGGCAGGCCTGGAAAGAGTGGGGCAAGTCGTGAAACCTAGCGGGTGCATATCGAGTGTCATGATTCCTGCCCCTCATGTCCCCATCCCTCCAAGATGTCAGGCTGGAGCCAGGCGACGAGCACCTACATGGCCTTCAAGGGCCTCTCCATCCCTCCAAAGACCCACTTGGAGTCAGACTTGGCGCTTGTGGCACCAGACTCACTAACTCCCATAGGATAACATTGGGGATTGGACTTGTAGTGGATTGATGGGGACAAGATGGATGCCCCCACATATTTCAGTTCCCAGAACTGCATGTGCAGTCTAGTCTTTTGGGTGTCGTTCAGCCCAGAGCCACCTGGGAAACCCAGAGACTATTTAAGCCACGCCCAGGCTGAGAAACATGCTTTGTGTTTTCTGCACCTGCAGGTACTCAATTTGTATCTAACCTCTGGAGAAAATGCTGCTCTATGGCCTAGATCGACATCCGGCTATCCACCAATCACCATCCCCAAACGGATGGTCAAACTGAGAGGACAAATCAGACGCTCGAGCAGTATCTGCGTTGCATGTTACACCAAGCTGAAGGAAGCTGGTTCGACCTATTATGGATAGCTGAATATGCTTATAATAATTCCCTACAAACCAGCACTGGGCAGACACCCTTTTATACCATGTATGGCACCCACGTACTTCTGAGTTGGACGTTCCTACAACCCTGGAAATGCCAGCAGTCAAAACCTTGCACACAACCATTTCTCAAACCTTTAAAAGGGCAGCTGAACACCTACTTCAAGCTAAGAATCGCCAAAAGATGTTTGCTGATCAACACCGAGCAAAGGCCCCCAACTACCAAGTGGGAGACAAAGTCTTGCTGGCATCTAAACACATGTCCATTAAAGGAACCCAAACTTTCCGTCCAAGATACCTGGGTCCATTCACCGTCACCTTCGTGATAAATCCTGTGGCGGTCAGACTAGCGTAGCCGTCAAACATGCAAATTCATCCTGTGTTCCACGTGTCTCTCCTTAAACCTGTTCAACCTGGGAACCGGGTAGCAACGCCACTGCATCCAGTAGTAGTCGCCGGGGAGCCAGAATTCGAAGTCAAGGACATCCTGGATTCAAAGTACGTCAGATACAAATTATACTACTTAGTAGACAGGAAGGGGTATGGTCCACAAGACAGGATATGGGAGCCTTGTGAGTACATCCATGTACCTCGCTTGCTTAGACGATTTCATCAAAACCATCCAAACAAACCAGGACCAGACAGAGAGGGGCCTGGGGGGGGGGGGGTTGGTGCTGTCATGATTCCTGCCCCTCATGTCCCCAGCCCTCCAAGATGTCAGGCTGGAGCCAGGCCACGATCACCTACATGGCCCTCAAGGGCTTCTCCATCCCCCCCAAAGACCCACTTGGAGTCAGGCTTGGCGCTTGTGGCACCAGACTCACTCACTCCCATAGGATAACATTGGGGATTGGACTTGTAGTGCATTGATGGGGACAAGATGGATGCCCCCACATATTTCGGTTCCCAGAACTGCATGTGCAGTCTAGTCTTTTGGGTGTGGTTCAGCCCAGAGACTCCTGGGATACCCAGAGACTATTTAAGCCACGCCTAGGCTGAGAAACATGCTTTGTGTTTTCTGCACCTGCAGCGTGACACTCACCGTGTTCGGATCGGTCTCCAGTAGGCCTGCATCTTTCTTCTGCGCTCAGCTCCTGCAAGAACAAGAACACCATTAGGAACAGCCTTACCTTGCAGCGCTTCTGCCCATCATTCATCGCTCCTTCTGTTCTGCTGCCTATCTTCGGCGGTGTCATTCCCATCCAGGCATGCCGCTTCCTAAAGAAAAGGGAAAAGGACAGAAAAAAGGCTTTAGTAAGCATTCAGCAAATCTTCGCTTATTTTTAAAGACTGTACGAGCTTCAAATGCTTACCTGAATCCCAGCCGCTCTGGGGGAACTCTGTCTCCGGAACTTCTCATCCATCTGCAAGAGGGAAAAGACACTCCAGGTTAGCGTGGAAACATCTAGAGGCGCCGCATACCATGCTTACTCATCGCATTTCTTCTTCATAATTGGCATCCACACTGAAAACATTGCAGCACCTAAAAGACACAGAAAAAGAACTCAGTTCAATACAAATACGAAAGGGTCGCATCGCGCTCTCACTCACCTTCAGCACTACTCATCTCAGCAGCACGTCGCCATCCCCGGACGCCGGCCATCATCTAAGGAAGGAAAGGAACGAAGTTAGAGAACTGTTCAAAAGACTCATACTTACCTGTCGGACTCTTGCCAGTGAAGTAACTAGGCAGCAACGAGCCGGCATCAATCAACGCGCCCCTGCGCTGAAAGCAGGATGGAGAGCACACTTTCCAAGAAAACAAGGTGAGCTGTGGATCCAAGGGAAGGGTTGGACCCCGGGGAAGAAGGGGTTCAAGCACACAGACAATAGGGAGTTAAACTCTACCAATCCTGTGTTTCAGGCCCAGTCGAGTAGACTCCAGGGAAGGGTTTGTAAGAGGTCAGAACAGGCTGAGTGACGTCCCCGTGGATACCAGGTGAGCGTTACATTGAGCCAAGATTTGGAAGCAGCCCTGCAAATGGGGACGTTGGGGGTGCTAATGTTTCTACAGTTGAAGGGAGTGCTAATGAGACCAAAATGGAAAGATAAGCTAAATACTTAGTGAGACCCGATTAACCATGGGCCTCATCTCCCAGCTTTACAGATCCCTGTTAGGGGAGTGAGGAAACAGACTCGATAGCCTTACAAAAAGATGGGAGAATGACTTATGCCCGCTGCTGTCAGACCAGCTATGGTCGCAAATGTGCAGGTCGGCCCAAAAAACATCCATCTCAGCGTAATACAAACAGCACAGAATTAAATTGCTGCATAGATGGAAGTACGATCCCATAAGGCTCTCCAAAATGTTCTAACAAGCCAGCCCTCAATGTTGGAGGGGAGTGCCCAAGCCGACTACTGGCACATGTGGTGGTCATGTCCCAAATCTCATAAGTAGTGGAAATAGGTGTTGACATGGAGTAAAAACATTAAGGGAATCCACCGGGACTGTGACCCTAGACTAGTGCTGTTCAGACTTGAAGACCAAGAAGGCCAATGGAAAAGAGCCCCGCACATGACACATTTTCTTCTACTAGCAGCCAGAGTCCGTATCACCATTCACTGGAAAGCCCAATCCCTCCTTATCAGAACTAACCTAGGCCCGGAAAGCCCAGAGAACTCTATGAGATGGAAAACATCACAGGTGCCATCCATGATATTTCCCCGAGCAGAGAATTGGAGTGGGCGGCCCTTCCTCGAAGCCTACAAATGACTCGAAACGAAACGGATGACATTCCTTCCCACAAAATCAAGTGTTATCACCCGGAAGACCATTTTTCTTGAACCGCCAAGTCTAAAGAAGTTGGGGGTGGTCACGGGTGGGGGGGGGGGGATAGTTAAAGTTAATTTGAAAATGTTTACATGTAACATGCTTTTTAGGATATCAATAATGCGAATATGTACAAGTTGAAACGCGAGAGCTCATGTCTTGAAAGTACTTAATAAAGTACATTTTGAAAAGACATTAAGATTCATGAGTGTCATAGGTGAAGCTGTGCTGAAAGGCCGTAGCAAACCCGACGAAGGGAGGCTAGGATTTGAGAAGGCTCTGAGCCAGGAAGAAGGAGATCCAAGGGTGAACAGTTGTCACTCAAACAACTATGAAAGCAAAGGAGGAAAACCTGCGAATGAGAGACAGAGTGAACCCGACGGAGGGAGGCAAACAGTCGAGAAGGGTCTGAGCCTAGCAGAGGGGGAACCAAGGGGTGGAAAAGCATCACCCCATCAACAAATGACTGCAAGAATAAGAAATGTAAGGCAGATTGAACCCAATGGGAGGGAGGCTGATATTCGAGAGGGGTCTACACCTGGAAGAACGGGACCCAGGGGTGAAGAATCATCACCTGGAGTGCAATCCGAAAATAACCTTGTTATTTGAATCTATCAGATCCTCGGAACCAGGACAGACAAGCTCTGAAGATCATGATATTGTTAAGAACTGTTTGAGGGGACTGCGCCTAGAAGAGGGGGACACACGAGTGAAACCATCACCCAAAGTACATTTGGAACATAACTTCTTTTGTTTGTTATTTTAAGAAGTTATCTGGTCCTGGGGGCAAGAGACTTTGTAGAAAAGAGACTTAACTACCGAAGATCCTTATACGTGAACCGGAACGGTTGTCTCGTGCTGGGAAAGCTCGAGAGTGTGCTGTGCTCAGGACTCCCACCTTTTCCCATGCTCAAAACGTGGGGAAGGGAGACCCACCTTCTAACACATTCTGACTTATTTGTGAACGCTTCTTTCTTTCTTGTGAACCCTATCCCACACTCTTTTGTATTTAGCGTAAGGATTGGCAACAGGGTTTTCTTAGTATAGGCCCTTTTATTTGACAGCGCCACTAGGACTGCCTTATTATTATTTGATGGTCGTAGCTTGCTCCCATCTTAGATTTAGGTTTAGATTGGGCGCTTTTCCAACCTGCATATTCGGTTTAATAAACACCATGGGAAAAAGGAATACAAATCTACACCGGGTAAACCCCACAGCTGCCTAGTTTATTAAAGGGGAGGAGCCGGGAGAAGGAGGGGAGGAGCCGGGAGAAGGAAGAAAAAAGCCTGTGAGTTAGGAAGCAGCTTGCACGCTGACACTGAGCAGAGGCTTTATGCTCTGTGCCTGATCTGGAGAGAGAGCAGGAACCAGAGAGAGACGAGTGGTGTCTCTTAACAACGAGAAGGGGCGAAGTGAAGTTGGACGCACTGTGTCCTAAAAGCTTGGAGCAAA
This sequence comes from Ambystoma mexicanum, assembly GCF_040938575.1. Lineage (NCBI taxonomy): Eukaryota > Metazoa > Chordata > Amphibia > Caudata > Ambystomatidae > Ambystoma > Ambystoma mexicanum. Next base: position 577,978,221 of record NC_090927.1, on the reverse strand, counting down.
CAAGACGGAGAGTAGTGGAGTGACCACAAGAAGCGTGTGGTGGACCAGGTGTCCAATAAACACTGCCGATACCGCTTTACTAATACTGAACAAGCCGTTAACTGAAAGACATGAATGCCTGCAACTACAGCAACACAGAGAAAGGAACATGAAGGAAACAGCAGAAGCCAACCTGACAAACCGAAGTAATGACCATGAGAGAATTGGGAAACTGGTGACATTATCCCTATCAGCCAAAGGTAATTGGGAAGACTGACTACCCGGGAGAGGGACGAAGAATCAATATTGGAATGCTCATATCCAGTAAAGGGGAAGTGTACTCTACTTTGATATCTAGACAAGTGAATGAGATACGTTACTGCAATGCTCATTATTCATTATTCCAAACGTTACTTTTCTTCTCCCTCACTCCCGAGTGAGGAAGAGGAAAATATAACGTTAATACTCAAAAGAGGGAATGAGAATCAGTATATTGGAATGTTCATACTCGGATCAATCAGGAAAGAATAAATAAAGAAGAGCGGTCAAGAACCAGAGAAAGTATCAAAGGAGAGACTTGTCCGCATTGGTGAACCCTAACAAGGGAATAGAGAAACAGTATTGTTGATTAAGAAAGTCGTAAGGAAAACAAGAAAAGAACAGAAATTGATAACCAAAGAAGAGATAGGAAAGCTAAAGAAAGTACTGAATTAACTGTGTGAATTGATAACGTCTCCAGATACTATTTGAGGCTAACCTATTGAATATCAAGTTCGCAAAAAGCAAATACACCAGGAAAAGGGAGTAATTCTCCTGTTCTTAGTTATTTTAGTATTAGGGTGACATAGGCTTAGTGTGGACAGTGGACTGATTCCTTTATAAGACCTTCCCTGACAACTGACGAGCACCCTAGCTAGTTTGGTTAGGTAGGGATGCCTTATAGTATTGGGACAGATAGACCTTTACCACTTTTCTTCACTAAAGAAATCTGTAAAATGAATCAAATGAGTGTGTCCTTCTACTGAGAGACACAGACACATGCAGACAGACAGACAGACAGACCCACACACAGAGACACTGACACACACACACACTTTGTATATGGCCAGAAAGTGAGCAAGACATTTTCAGAGTCACAAGCTTCCTTTAGGATAATTAATGCTCGATAAAATTAGCGATTAGATCTGGTGAAATAGGTTAAATCCCCTACAAATATTTGAAGGTCCTGCAGGGGCGGTTTTGGCATTTGTTTTCCAGGCCTAACCCCTTATTTAAGGACAACATCCTGGAAGGTAGATTTTCAACTCTCTAAGCAAGCAGGCCTGTTTAGGCCTCAATGTTTAGGTAACCAGATCTGTCCAATTTCTCACATTTATCCATATGCCTAGCTAACAAAAATATGCATTGATGTAGATGAAAAACCAGTGTTCCTTCCCTCCTGTGATTGAGTACCGTTATCAGTGAACTCTGATGAAAATCTGGCATAGTGAAAAGTCCCCGATGTCTTTTCTGTCTCCCTTCTTTCAGGAACTCGCTAAATCCACGCACTCACTTTCCTGTCTCCGTTAACGTTGTCCAAAAATTCCATATGTCACTTCTGATCCCATTTGATCCATGCTCTCCTGTCTGACTTTAGCATCATCAGGCTAGACAGGACGCCCCCCCGTACGGGTGGAGGTATTGCACTCCTACATCGTAAGGACTTTGATTGCTCAGCATTGCCCTTTACACACACTCTGAATATGAAGGCATCTTTCCTACACATCGAAATCTCCCCGTTTTGCACAGTACATTGACTATTAGTCTATTGACCACCTGGTTATGATGCCGAATTTGTTACAGCTTTTGTTTTAGAGGTGCTCACAGACCTTAGATTTCGATATGACTCCTTCATTTTATTGGGAGATTTTAATCTTCACCCCAACAATAATATAGACCTACTAGCTGACTGGTCTCTTGCCTGACAGATTTAATTCTCCCGAAGCGGTTTATAGGCCCTACCCACATGCAGGGTAGTACTCTTGACCTTTAATTTGCCCCCTACTACTCTGGCTGTCATCTATCCCTGCATCCCGGTCCTTTGGTCTGATCGTTTGATCATACCATGTTATATCAATGCCTGTCCTGATCTGAGGGCACTTGCACAATATATCATAATCCAGCATTGTGGCGGGCCTCACCGTTTTTCTACCCTCTTGCCTTCCTATGGACCTTGAAACATTGGCCAGGGGACGGCAGCTACTACCTGATCCTGACCACAGGGGCAGCTATATGAGGGAGGATCACATCGGAGGGGACAACCTCAGAGAGATGGCATGGCTTAATTGGAGGAGACTTGGTATCCCCCATTTAAACATGATGATAATTCTCCCATATCCAAGAACCTTGTGGCCTATTGCCATTCATCTACATCTCCCCCTTTGAAGAACAGGGAGAACGTTTCCCCACATCAAATGAGCCAAACCTCCAAACTTGATTTATCTTCTAGAAATTACAAGACTGCCTTCTCCATGTCCATTTTTCAATCATCCAAAAATTATTTGCCATTTAAAACTATTGAACGTGATTATTCAAGCTTTGGAAATCAAACACCAACAATGGACTTCTTGTCGCAGAATCCCTCAAGTACTGGGATGAAGAGGATGGAAAGAGTAATGCAGAGCATGAGAAGTCGCAAGCCCAGCAATCACTCTAGTCTTTCCCCACAGACACCTGTACCCAGGAAATGTAAAGGTTGGAAACAAGATGCTGGAGGGCTGCTGTTCGGGAGACATGTCTCACCTCTCCGGCGAAACCCACAGGACAAAAAAGCAGAAGGTGGTGTGGTGGAGCCGGGCCGTTCACCAGCAAAAAAGAAGGGAGAAGATGACAGAGCTGAGGCGCCCTGCGGGTAAGCCAGGAGACAGAGAAAGAATCCTGGGCATTCACTGACCACTGCAAGCAATCCCTTTATTAACAGAGCCACTGAGGCAATGCAGGAAAGTGGAGGAGATGCCGCGAGAGACAGGAAAACAAACAAGAAACAGCCACGAAGGGAAGTCAGGCGATGTACGGTCACTGAACGACCTTGAACGAGCCAGAGAAAGCCAGAAAAGCCAGTGAGTCAGCCAAAGACAGTAGGGACCCCAAGGCATATCTGCGACTGCACCAAATACCAATAACATTGATAAGAACCTCAGCAAGAGTGAAAGGGAAGGGACTACCTGTAAAAAGGGGAAGAGAAGTACAACCCTTGTCAGTATGTGAATACATGAAATGTAAATACATGAGAAAACCAAAGATAAATGCATGTCAGGAAGATATACTAAGCCACCAAGCAAATATACAATTTTGGAAATGGTTAGAAACCCTGTGTGAATTCAAGAAGCCCTGGCTGGAGAAATATTCCAGGTAATTACAAGTTTGTGAACAAAGAGCCCTGGCAGGGAGGGTATACCAGGCAATCGCAAGTTTGTGAATCTGAGAATTCCTGGTAGTAGAGTACACCAAACTATTACAAGTGTTTAGGGAACAAGAGCCTCTTAGTAGAGGAATATCAAAAGTGTTAAGCATATGAAGAAAACCCAAATCAGTATTTACAACACTAGAGAGCTTTGGTTGTGGCTGTACTATTGTGGGCCTAGAAAGACACAAGGAGCTATTGTATTAATTGAAGAGAAATCGAGGGGAAGGGAGGCCCCATTTGTGGAACAAGAACTCTTTATAACTAAAGAACTTTTGTGTTGGAACTATTCATTCTTGTTTTATGAACACTTTTTACATGAGCTTCTAAGGTTCAAAACACTTCCCTTTTCATCTTTATACTTAGTTTTAGTGTGAGGGTCAAAACAGAACTTTTGGACACAAGGACAGTCGATTGTGACATGACACAGACAGAGCCTTAGTTTTGCATTAGATAGGGAAATTCCACTTAGAGCAGGGTCAATGAGGCCTTTTCCCAACCCTTTTATTTAAAATAAAAGTCTTTAACCAAAAACATGGCTCACTTGTGTCAGAGTTTCATTCCCAATTCCTCTCAGGTTGCAGATAAGAATTGCCCTCATCTCTTTGTGCTTGTAACATTTCTAGGTGTCAATTGTAAGATTCATCCAAAGTACTGTGCACAGAAGGGTGGTCTTGTGCCTATAGTGTGGGTGCATGTTGAGCAAGGACTCAGTATGTCATTTATAGTTATAAGTGTACATTTGTGATGCTGGAAGTCTGAGGAGAGGGTCTTGTTTAAATGCCATGTGCAAGTGACTGGTTTGTGGTGAGTAATGTGGAGAGAAATTGATAGTCAAAAGTTTGTGAGTGTTCTTGGGTTTTCTGTAGTGTTTTCAGCTTGTCTTGCTGTCGGTTGTGTTCTTGTGAAAGGTGTTTGGCTTTGAAGGTTGATGTGTGACAATGTCTTGAATGGCGGTCTAAACATTCTGGGAGACAGGAAAGGTGTTTTCTTAGGGTTTTTGAGGTTCCTTAATGGGCTGTCTTCAGTCATTCTAGTTTCACCAAGTGCTATGTGATGTGTTCTAGGTACACGGTCGGGAGATGGTATGGTGTTCCCTTAGGTTGTGTCTGCGTGAGAAAGCCTAACTATTGGGAGGAGACTTTTCCGTTGCTTAGTTGGCCTTAGTTAATCTTTCAGATTGTTGAGCACTGAAGAGCATATCTATGCAATTTCTCACTGCAATTTCCTCAAAGCCCATTTTCTCCAATAGTTTTTTTTACCAAATTGTATCTAAAAAAATGGTTAACCCGTTCTCCCAAATCACCCCCCCCCCCCATCTATCTTTTGGGGCAAAATACTTATGAGTAAATGGGCTGCAAACAAACTGGCATGCCAGGAAATGGGGTTATTACCTTGAAGAGCTAGGTGTTTACAGGTATCCTTCTTTAGGTTGTAGGTTTCCTTAAGTAGTGCATTCCAGTGTATGGACACAATATTAGAAAAGGTTGAACCTGTCTTTTTCTGCTATACCTTCTGGTTTCTTATAGTATGTCATTTATCAATGTTAGGGTCGCTGGTTGGTCTGCATAGTGAGATTGTGCTATGGAGGAATTCTGCTCCTTGAACTTTAAGTGCCTTGAACTTTACATGGGCCTTGAATTGGATTATTTTTTTGATTGGTAGCCAGTGGAGTGTTTTGAGAGTTAAGTGTTCCCTTCATGTTTAGTCTGAGTGGTAGTTTAGATGCAGTGTTTTGGATCAGCTGGAGGTTTTGAGAGGCAGTCTGGCATACCTATGTAAATGCTGTTTGTGTAGTATATTCTTGAAAGAATCAGGGAGATTACGGCCAGCACTCAGTGGGCAAAGGAGAGGTACAGCATAATATATCGGATAGAGCAGTGATAGCAGAAGCACTTTTTGACTTTTGTGTCAACTTGGGGTTCCAGCGTCAGTCCGTTGTCCATAATATGCCAAGGATCTTGATAGATTTAAAAGGCTCAGGGGAGTTGCCCATTTCCAAAGGCATAGAGGTGTTCCTTTTGTCTTGGTTTTTGGTGGTTGACAGTCATCCATTCATTTATTCATGTGAGACAATCGCTGAAGGTGGTGCTGTAATTTGCCATAGGTAATTTTGTATGTCGTATCATAGGCATAGTTTAACAGGTGAGGCCATAATATTTAATGCTCTTCATCAAAGGCGTCAAAGATGTTGAAGAGGCAGGGGAAGACGTTTGCTCTCTGGGGAATGCCACTCAGTTTTGCATCTCAATGATTTGGTAAAGTTCTTTCTCTAGATGAGATGCAATATTAATTTGTTTGGAATACAACGTGTGCATTTGAACTGAGAAGGGGGAGCCAGGTTATTTCTGTTCTGTTAGCAACAATCTAATCCATTGTAGAGTTTGTTTGTTTATTTATTTATATTGCACACACTGCCCACAGTTATCTGGGCGCATTTCTTGCAAGGTTACAGGTTAGGTTACAGCCTCCAGATACAGCTACTTGAGGTGGAGGCACATAATAGCAGGTAGACATGGTAGAAGTAAAAAAAACTGTTAATATTACTTTAGCAAATGGTCACAGAGTATATACGCATATGAGACAAATTATGATTAAGCGTGATTATTACAATTAGAGGCTGTACAGCTACACAAGACTTGATAGTGCAGGTAATATCATAGCGTAATAAAGGTGTACAATCAGACTCGAGTGGTTGCTAAGTCTTGCTCAGCGAGCCAGGATTTAGCTTCGTTCTTGAATGCAGAGTAGCAGACTTCATTTCTGAACGAGTTTAGGAGTGTGTTCCACAGTTTAGACGCAAGAACCAGGAAGCTGGATCCCCCTGAGTTTTGTAGTTTAAATCTGGGTATAGCAAGTGAGTAAGCTTGTGCAGATCGAAGTGGTCTGGTAGCTGTGTGTGCAGAAAAGCGGTTGGCCAGGTATTCTGGTGCTTGCTTAGAGAGGCACTTGTGGGTAAGTGCAGTGGCTATAAGTGATATTCTGTGTGTCACCGGGAGCCAGTGGAGGTTTCGTCTGGTATTGGAGATATGCTAATTTCTAGGGATATTTAAGGCTGCTCTGATAGCATTATTCTGTATTACTTGAAGCCTATTGATATTCTTTTGGCTGGTCCCTAGATATAGGGCATTACAGTAATCAATATTGGCCATAATAAGAGTTCTTGCTAAAAAAATGCAGTTAGAGGCGGTAGTGAAGGGTCTGTATGCTGTCACAAGTTTACACGTGTATGCTGCTGCAGAGGCCACCAAATTGATTTGCTTTGTCAAGGAGAGGGTAGAGTCAAGGTGGAAGCCTAATGTTTTAGTATTATGCAACACTTTGATGGTTTTCCCATCGACGACAAAGACTTTGAAAGCAGAGTCCAATTTATTGAGTCGGAGGTGTGAACCAAGGATAAGAACCTCAGTCTTATCATCGTTTAGGAATAGGCCCATGGGATGCCACCCAGGCTTGGATGACTGAGTAGATCTCGTTGAGGGCTTTTGAGTCAGTTGTATAGTTGCCAGTAATGGGAATGAGTATCTGGGTGTCATCCGCATAGTTGGTATAGTTGTATTGTGGAATACGGTTTCTGTTAGTCTTTTAATAAGTGTACTTAATTGTTTAACAGTGTTGAAGGATGCAGGGATATCTGGGAGTATGAGTGCTGATGTGATGTCATCTGCTATGATTTTGTGGTTGTCCCAAATGGAATCTAGTGCCTATTCAGTGCTTCTTATAGGTCTAAAACCGACTAGTGAGCAACAAAGTAAGTTATTCGACACTACATGCTCAAAGATTTGGCTAGATATATAACTCTCTGCAGTTTTGGCTGGGTATGATATGTTTGAGAGAGGATGAAAGTTGGAGGGGTCTTCTGGGTCGCCAGCTTTGTTTAATGGAAGTGGTTTGACATAGGCAGTCTTGAAAACATTTGGTACAACTCCCGTTTCGAGTGACCAGTTAATTGGCAAAAGTGTAAAATTGGTGTTTCCTTTTTAAGTATCTCCTTGTAGATGTTTGAGGGCAGGGGTCAATTGAGAGGCAGCTTTGTTGGTGTTCAGATATTGGTTTAAAAATATTCACAGGTGGCGTTGCAGACTGGGATTTGAAGGTTGCTTCCAATTCCTTTCCTTACTGATGTGTAGATGGTTTGCTGTGTGTTTGTTATTTTGCTTCTGAAATGGTTATAGCTTTTGTGTAGGTGACAGTACTTTGCGCCAGGAAGCAGAGTTTTGCATGATTTGGTAACATTCCTTCTCTAGATGAGATGCATTATTTATTTTTTTGTTTAATTTTATTGGTTTACTCACAAACCTTTAAAATACGAGAATTCGAGGCCACCAGGGGGCGCACAGGCAATGGCTGCCTGAGTGCGTAGCTCCCGCCGAGGCACGGGTATTCCACGGGATTGAGCCCCCCCGATACCCCCCCGCGAGCACAACTGGGGCGACCGACTTGGCGCCCCCCCTGGCCCCCCATCGAGAGAAAGAACGGAGCGCGAGCTCCCCAGGGAGCCGGAGCGCGGAGCCGGGAAGGGAGACGCCGCAGGAAAGGAGCGGCCTCGGGACCGCGAGCAAGGCGGTCTCGCCCCGGGCGCACACGGCACCCCAGCCCGACGGACCTTCGCTCCCCCCACCAGCACCCCCCGCCCCCCGGGTGCGGAAGACGACCCGGCCGTGGACCGAGCCCCCGGGACTTCGGGGACGTGGCAGTGGGGCGGCCCGCTCCGCCCCCCCCCCAGCGGCCCAAATCAGAGCGAAGAGCGCTGGGGCGGCCCGCGCGGCCCGCGCGGTGAAGAGACGGCATCGGGGGTAGCGGAGCGGGGCTCCCGGGAGGCGGCAGCCACCCCCCCCCCCGAAAGTGAAGAGAAGGAGCGGGGCGGCACCCCCCCCCCCCGACAGCGAAGACCAGGTCGGCGGAGGAGGCGGCACCCGGGGGCCTGGAGCGGTGCCCCCGGGGACTCGGAGCCCTCCCCCATCCGGGAGTGAAGGATAGGAGAGGGGCAGCTCCCCCCCTCCTCACCAGCGCCGGAGCCCAGCACAACACAGCAGAGCAAGGGGGGCCCCGGCGGGCCGGGACTCACCCCCCCACAGGTGAGCGCCCAGAGCGGGGCAGAACCCCCAAAAGCAAAAGGACCAAAGGCGGGGTCCGGGGACCGGGGCCCCCCCCGGAGACAACAAGGCTCGAAGCGGGGGCGACCAGGGTGAGAGGCCCCCGCCAGCAGTTGGTGGGGCGTGTGCCCGCCCGGGGGTGCCCCCCCCAGGACTCACGGAGCGAGCCACAACGTCCCCCCCCTTTTATTTGGATTGGAAGGTTGGGCCCCCATGACCCACCCCACCCCAGGAGACCGGAGGAGGCCCCAGAAGACCACGAGGCACTCGAAAAGGGTGTGAGGCCCCCGCCTGAGAACAGGTGGGGCGTGTGCCCGCCCCCCCGGACCTTGCCACCCCATTCGGGTCACAACCCAAGCAAGGTGGGACGGATCAGTAGGGGACCCCCCGCCCCCCGTCAGGGTTGCGGGGACCTAGACGACAGGACACAGGGAAGACCCACATGAGCTGGAGGGAAGCCTTGCAGAGATACCGCTTCCGGGGAGGTGAAAGAGGTGACAAAGGTTCAACCCGCGAAGGAACCATGGCCCAATCGGGGGAAGCTTCCCCCTCCTCGGCGGCAATGGAAAGGGGATTTGCCTCGATCCTACAGGAAATAAGGGACATGCGCTCCGACATTGCCCAAAAATTTGAAAAAATGGACCAAAGGGTGGACAAAATTGAGGACAGGCTCCTACAGGTCGAGTCCAACCAATCTTCCATAGCAGTCCAAGACATACAATATAGCATGAGGTTGGAAGCCCTGGAGAGGAGGGACGAGGAGAGGGCCCGGCAGATGGACGATTTCGAAAACAGGGAGAGGAGGAACAACCTCAGAATCTTTGGGGTGCCCGAAATAGAGGGGGAAACGGAGAGGGACGTCACCCGAGCAGTACGAGACATTATTACTCTCCTGTTCACGGAGGAAATGACAACTGAGCCAACTTTTGACAGGGTGCACAGGGCGGGGGGAAGGGCCGGGGCCCCCCGGTCGATCCTGGTCCGGTTTCACTACTACTCAGAGAAGACGAAGGTGTTGGAGGAGGCAAGAAAGGCCAGGGAAATCACTTATAACAACGCACAAGTCTCGATATACCAAGACCTCTCCGCCTACACGCTGGCCAGGCGCAGGATGTGCCGCCCTCTCACACAGGTGCTTAAGGAAAAGGGAGTGCGCTACAGATGGGGCTACCCCTTCTCCCTGACCTTCGAATACATGGGCCAAAGATCAACCCTGATCACGGAAGAGGACATAAGGGGAGCCATACAAGAATACGCAGTGGACACGAACCCCCGGAGGGGCCCATCGGGGCCAGAGCACGGGCGACCCGGAGGCCCTGGCCCGCCTGGCGAGAGGAGAAAACGCACCGGCGCGAGGAAATTCAGGAAAATGAACACCCCCCTCCCCTTCAAAGGACGGAGAACGTAACGACTCTGGGGACTGAGCACGGGGGCGCCTCGGTGTGCCCTGGTCGGAGGGACGCAGACTCAGAGGATTCACTACTATCAACGTCCCTACGACCTGCAAGTAGGTGGGGTCTGCAGAGGGGTCATAGCCGCGGGATATCTTAGGGGGCTCAAGGAGATGAGCTTCTAATGCAGATTGCCTGGCCGAGGTGGGCAGGCTGGTGGTTCGGCCAAAAGCCAGCGATGGCAGAACTACTTGGCTGGACGCCGGGGCGGGGGGTGGGGGGGACCACGGGAGTTGGGGAAGTTCAGTTACGGTTTGGGGAGGGGGGGCAGTTGGGGTTTCGTTTTAAGCCCACCCGGGGGGAGGGCGCGGGAGGAAAAGGGGAACACAGAGTCGAAATAACGGAGCACACGGGGAAGAGCGTAGGGGAGGAGTTGACCGAGAGAGTGAAAAAAAGTGACTATGGCTGACGGGCTGCCCGCCCTGGGAGTGGGCTCACTTAATGTCCGTGGGTTAAACACCCCCACCAAGAGGTCCTTGCTCTGCAGGGAATTTAGAAGGGCACACCTGGATTTTCTCTTCGTTCAAGAGACTCACTGGCCACAGGGGAAGGAGCCCAAAATGCGGGGAGGGGGAATTGGCAAGGTCCACTCTGCATCCCACAAGTGCAAAAAAAGAGGGGTCGCCATCCTGGTAGCGAAACACGTGGGCTTCGAGAAAGAAGCCACGCTGAAAGACCCGGGGGGCCGATACCTGCTGGTGCGGGGGTCCCTGCAGGGGGCCCCACTGACCCTAGCGGCCATCTATGCCCCAAACGAAGGCCAAGCCCAGTTCTGGGAGGAGGTGGGGGACAAACTCAAATATTTCATCCACGGCACGGTGGTGGTGGGGGGGGACTTCAACATGGTTCTAGACCCCACCCTGGACAGGAAACGAGCAGGCCCGCATTCCTCTAGGGCTGCGGACGAGACCATGGCGCGCACCTTCCAAAAAGTCAACCTAGAATTGGGCCTGTTGGACACGATCCCCCTCCCTAGAACAGACTCCCCCTCCTTTACATATTACTCAGCCATCCACACGTCGTTCTCCAGGATAGACTACATCCTGGTAGACGAGACCCTACGTCCATTTGTCTCGGGCCACAGGGTAGACCCCGTCCCCTGGTCTGATCACGACTTGGTCCGAGCTACAATAGCAAGGGGAGGTTTACACGAACGCAGAGGGAGATGGAAGTGCAACGACTCCCTGTTAAAGGACGAAGTCCTATCCCAGGAGGTCCTCGAGGCCATCACGGAATTTTTTGAGCTTAATGACAACGGGGAGGTGGGTCCACACACCCTCTGGGACGCCTTTAAGGCAGCCATACGGGGAACCCTGATTAAAATAGGAGCCCAGAGAAAAAGGCAAAGGGAGGGCCAGGAAAGGTACCTCAGGGAGAAAATCGCCCAACTTCAACCTGGGGGTCCCCCCACAGTTCCCCTAGACAACGAGCAGGTGACCGCATTGGAAGACTACAGACTCCAATTGAAGGATCTCCTCCTCCACAAGACGGAGAGGAGTCTCCAACTGGTTAAACAAAAGTACTATGAAAAAGGGGATAGGGCGGACAGGATCCTGGCTTGGAAACTGAGGGAGGTGCAGAAAAGCCGATTAGTGAAAGAGGTTAAGGACGAGGGGGGAAAGATAGGCCACGACATACCCCACATTGGCGAAGCCTTCCGCCGATATTATGAGAAATTATATTCGTCCGAGTACAATGGGGAGGAGACGGAGATGGTGGGGTTCCTGAATTCAATCCAGATCCCGGCCCTGTCCAGGGAGATAGCGGAGGGGTTGGAGGGCCCGGTGACCGAGGACGAGGTAGAGCGTGCGATTGGAGGAATGAAGGTGGGCACTTCCCCGGGCGAGGACGGGTACTCTGTCTACTTTTACAAAAGGTTCCGCTCGGCCCTCTCCCCCCATTTGGTAAAAGTGTTTAACGCGGTGCTGGAGGGGGGGTCTCTTCCGGACTCCATGATGGAGGCAATTATTGTGGTGCTCCCCAAGGACGGCAGGGACCCTAGGGAATGCTCCTCCTACCGACCCATCTCCCTGTTGAATGTTGACGTGAAGATTCTGGCCAAGGTGCTTGGGGGACGGTTGGAGGGGGTCTTGCCGAAATTGGTCCATGGCGACCAGGTAGGATTTATTAGGGGGAGACAGGGCTCAGACAACATCCGGAAGACCATAGACCTGATCCACTATGCCCAGAGGTCAGACCTGGATGCGAGCGTCCTGTCTCTAGACTCGGAGAAGGCGTTCGACAGGGTGGAGTGGAGATTCATGGAACTTACCCTCCAAAAAATGGGCTTTGGCCCACACATCAGGGATTGGGTGGCGGCTTTATATAGGGCCCCGAGGGCCAGGGTCCAAGTCAATGGTGGGTTGTCGGAGCCCTTCCCCCTGTCGCGGGGGACAAGACAGGGATGCCCGCTCTCCCCCCTAATCTATATCCTCTCCATGGAACCTCTAGCCATAGCAGTCAGAGCCCACACAGAGATTAAGGGGATTAAGAGGGGGGAGGTGGAATTTAAGCTCTCCCTGTTTGCGGACGACATCCTGGCTTACTTAGTAGACCCGAAATCCTCGCTCCCCCCGCTCCTCTCCTTGATGGCCACCTACGGGCGTTTCTCTGGTCTCAAGATCAACGCGTCCAAATCTGTCCTGCTCCCTATGAGAACCCGGGACACGGGCTTGGACACCCTCGCACGCCTGGAGGGAATATCGGTGGGAAAGACATCTATTCGATACCTGGGAGTCCTCCTTACTCGGGACTTAACCAACCTAGCCCCTGCTAACTATGATCCCGTTGTGGCAGGAATCACGGCTGATTTGAGGAGGTGGAGGTCTATGATTCTGTCTTGGTACGGCCGCATGACGGCTGTGAAAATGAACATTCTCCCGCGACTTCTTTATCTTTTCACCGCGCTCCCATCGGTAGTCCCTGACCGGTCCTTCAGAGCCCTCCAGAATGCGGTGCGGGAATTCATATGGCAGGGTAAGACCCCGAGAACTGCTAATAGGGTCCTGACCTTACCGAGGGAGGAGGGAGGGTTTGGGTTACCAGACTTTCAACTCTATTTCCGGGCAGCCCAGCTACGCGTCCTCCTAGAACATATGAGAGAGGGGATGGGCACTTACTGGTCATACCTGGAGGACATGGACGCCCACCCACTGAAGATTCGAGACCTCCTTTGGGCCCCTAGCAAGTTTATTCCAAACAGACTCAAATCCCACCCAACCCTGGGAGTCCTCTGGACGATCTGGAGGGAGGGTCCCCAGACGGCACACCTAACATCATGGCCATCACCGATGTCCTCTCTTTGGGGTCACCCCCTCAATCTGGGAAGTAGGGGGTTCCGCAACGCCCAGTTGTGGTCAGACATGGGAATGGAATGGGCGGGGCAGATGTTCAGAGAAGGAGAATTCCGGCCATATGAGGAACTGAGGGACGCCCTCGGCCAGGGGTCCCTCTCCATATTTGAATACATTCGCCTGAAAGGAATTCTATGTGACCAGGCCTGGGGCCAGAACCTGAAAAGACAACTGACCCCCTTTGAGAAGCTCCTGGACTCGGCATCCTCCAGGGAGGGTGCGGTGTCAGGGATGTACAAGCTACTGAACACGGTTAACCTAGGGGAGAGGAGGGGGTTCCGCTCGTTCTGGAACGACTTAGCGGGGGATGAGATCTCGGAGGACGCCTGGGCGAGAATATTTAAAATAGCCTTCCATGGGAACTTATTTACGGCAGACATGGAACACAACTTCAAGATTTTACAGGGGTGGCACAGAGAACCAATGAAGTTGGCTAAAATGTACACGGGAGTGTCCCCCACATGCCCAAGGGGATGTGGCCAGGTCGGTACGAGAGGGCACATGTGGTGGCACTGCCCGAAAGCCCAGGCATACTGGGAGAAGGTGAGGGGCTGGATCGCCGAAGTTTCTGATGAGCTTCTCCCCCAGAACCCCCTGACAATGCTGCTGGGCCTCCCTCCGGAGGACTCGGACATTCCCCGATACCCTAGGATGTGGGAGACAATGCTAAGGGCGGGAAGGGTAGCATTGGCCCAGAAATGGAAGAGCCCGGAGACCCCATCGAAGGAGAACTGGCTAAAAAAGGTAAAAAACATGTACCTGATGGATAAACTGACGGCAATGATGAACAATAATTTGGGCTCTTTCCACGCAAACTGGTACGAGGCACAGCAGACATGGGGTTGGGATGTGCACTGATCTTCAAGAGGGACAAGGAGCGGACAGGGCCCTCGGCCCGGGGGAGGATGGTAGTTCTTCAGCCAATTCTAATAGTTAATGCTCTCGCTCTTCCTGGGGCTCCAGACTCTCGGAGCTCACATAGTGGTTCCCCAGCAGAACGGCTCTATGAGGACTAAGTTTTTTGGTTTGTTCCTTTTTCGGGGGGGGGGGATGTTTGGGGTGGGGGAGGGGGGGGTTCGGGCCTGTTACTTGCACAATCTGTAAAAATGTTCTGCGCCCTTTCGTTATATTATGAAAATGCCAATAAAACAAAGTTGAAAAAAAAAAAAAAAATACGAGAATTCCCCCTTACATCTGATTTCCACTAGTTTATTTCTCTATTCCCACCATTATCTTCTTGTTAAGATCTCAGTAGGCATTACTCAGTAGTCCAGATCAGAGTGTCAACACCAGTCAATAATACCCTAGCACAATAGGCGCTTTTCAATAGTTGCCAAAAAATATGTCAATGGCAATATCAATTTAATGTCTATACCATTGAACATTTGTTGCCACCAGTCTTCCGCGTTGTAGGACGGATGAGCTTCGCTCCATAAGCCCAGGTATCGAGTTCTTTCTGTTCGCAAACAGGTGCAGAATAGCATTAAATGTTTTAAGGTTTCCATTTCATGTATACACCAACGACACTTTGGATCCAAGTCTGCATTTATCGACCATGTTCGTAGACGTTCCTTTGTTTTGAACATGTTTAGTCTAAAGTACATGAATAATCGTCTAGCATTTGGATCTGGAAATAAGTCAATATATTTTTGCAAAGTGTTGAAAGCTCGGCCTTCAGGTGGAGCCTCGCTCAGTGATTTAGAAGCACCCCTATCGGTACAAGTCTGATGCCAATCCATCCACCAGATTTTTGTTTTTGCTGCATCGGGGTTGTCATGAAGCAGTTCTGGAGTAATATATTCTGCCATCACGTTTTCACATCGATTCAGGCACATTGCCAATACACCTGAGGCTGATGAGCTGGCACTGTGAAAAATTTCGAATTGCGGGATTTGTTTGCATGCTTTTGTTTTCCTATACAGCGACAGCAAATTCCAACAAACACGTCCATGGATGGATATTAACGATAATTCGTATCGAACAGTAACTGTCGATGATCCTTTCGGTAAACCTAGTACTTTTGAACAATAGGTATACTCGAGCGTTGACCACAGATCCCACGAACAACCCAGGGCGTTTTCCGCGACGTACGTCAGTACTGGTATTACCTTTTGGTTATAAAATCGTAGCACAGGTTTCGGGAAGAACTTTCCAAATCTCTTGTTTAAAACTAAAGCCTGGATCGCCAGTTGTTTACATTTGCGTTTTGCCTCCGTAGCCCAAGGTTCGTCATTGATACACGAGCTGATGCTCATGCCCAAGTATTTTACACTTGACGCTATCTGCAGATTTTCTTGCCCCATAGACCAGGACAAACACATTAACCGGCGTGTCTTTCTCCCTTTGAGATTTTTGAGGACCAGAATTTCGTACTTCTTTGTATTGATGAGTAAATGATTTTTAGCCACATATTGTTGAACTGCATCGATTTTTCTTTGCAAACCAATAGGTGTCGTGTCCAGCAATATGAGATTGTCAGCATATAATAACCAACTCAGCTGGGAACTGTGTATTTTTGGTGGAAAGGATCTAACTTCCTCGATGGCAATTCCAATGTCGGATATAAATAGACTAAATATCGCTGCTGCCAAGGGACAGCCCTGTTTAACCTCCTTAAATGTTTTGACCGGTGCTGACAGGGTACCAGATCGATCCAAGCAAATCCTGATAGAAGTGTCAGTGTGCAATTCCTTTATTGCCTCCATAAGATCTTCCGGGCAACCCCACTTACTCCTTTTATTCCATAGTAAATCCCTGTCGATCGTATCAAACGTGTAGGAGAAATCAATGAAGGCGAGATATACTGTTTTTTCTGTTCTTAACGCCTCCATTTTCAATAGATTCAAAACCAGCAAGTTCAGCGAACAGCCAACCTGCTTGACAAAGCCAGTCTGTCTGACATCTATGTGTTTTGAGATTTTGGCCCATTTTACTAGTTTAGTTTATAGCATAGTTGCATATATCTTTCCTAGAACATCTAGTAATGCAACTGGCCGATAATTTTTCGGGCAAGTTCTATCACCTTTTTTAAACACTGGCACAATCACGGCCGATTCCCACGATTTTGGTGTTTGACATTGAAAGAGGGTCACACAAATATTTGCCCATTATTCAGGATGTTGCTTTATCGTGAAATTTGTTAAGCCGTCTGGGCCAGGAGCACGTGAGTTGTTTGCTTTCATAATTATTTTTACAATCTCATCTTTAGCAAAAGTTAGGGTCCATTTTTTGATAGTCGTGACATACGAATTTGAGGACTTTGCGTTAGCTTTATAAAGCGCGTTGAAATGTGCTATTCATGCTTGTTCTGTGACCATAGATGCCTGCAAGGCCGCTTGAGGGGCTTGAGAGTCATTGATGATGTTCCAGAAAGCACTGGTATTCTTATTTAGGAGACATTCTAACATTTGCTCTGAATCTCTTTGTAACATTAAGCTTTTGTGGGATCGCATCCAATTTCTATATCTTTGCTTGGTCGCCTTCATCTTTATTCCACAGGTCTCCATCAGTGGACCGAGCATGACGAATTGTCCGTCTCATCAGTCGTTTTTGAACTAATATGTCCAAATCGAAGCAATGAAGCCGTTTCATATTCGCATGCTTGGATCCGCCATTAATTGTTTTAAAGTCTTCCAGTAAGTGTGCATATTCGAGCGTGGATCCTCGGCTACAATAATGATTAGATATCAGAGTGACCTCATCTTCGGCTAACCTTAATCTCACTCTGCTTGCTTCCACCTTGATTTTCTGTGACCATTTTGCTTTCACGGGACCCTCAGGGTTCCAGAATTCCATAATTAACATTTCGTGGTCACTATTTTCCCTTCGGCTCACTTTTAGAGTTTTGACCCGTTGGTGTAAATTCGACAATACAAAGATGTAATCAATTGTGGACCCACGATTCTCACACTTCCATGTCAGAGCTGGTGGTATGTCTCCTACTGTGCATCCATTTAACATTTGTAAGTTTCTTGCACTCATTTCTTTCATCCATTTTGCTGATAAGTTATTACTCTGTGGTGTTTTCGGGTTAAAATGGTCAATATTCAAATCACCACAGAGTATTATGTTGGTACCCTTTTTTTCACCAAGTAGGCGATCGATGATGCTTGAAACTGCATCAATAAACTCTTCTCGCCCCGCTCTTCCATGATTCCAATATACATTTATTATGGTGATTTGTTCTGTTATTTGAGACCTGCAGTTTAATTTGCCAATCGTAGACTCCTGGATGTATGGAGAGTGATTTGTTGACTTAAGAATATCAAAGCCAGAATCACTTCTTACCAAAGTTATCAAGCCTGCCATAGGGCGCCCCTTTTCTGGTAGTACGGCTGGGTTTACAGCAATTTTGAAGTCCGATATTACGGGAGTAGTACTTATCCAAGTCTTTGTAGACAGGAAATGGATAAGTCGCCCAGCCACTGCTTGTTAAACAAGTGCCCAAATCCCTGCGTATTCCAAGAGCCCAAGGTGATATGTTGTGAGACCTGTTTCTTATGGCATTATTGCGGTTGCTTAGTGTTTAGCATTAGAGCTAGCCACTGCCAATTTTGCAATGATTCTTGCGTGTTGTTATTTGACGGTAAAATGGCCGTACATCCATCAATTAATGTTTGGCCTTGTATGGTAATACTTATTTTGTCAAGCTCCTTTGCTGTTTCTGGACTTCGAGCTTTCGCAAATGACACTTGTCGCATTGTAGGGGGCTCCTTGTTGGACCTCGGCCTGTCCTCTCCGATATTGTTGCAGGATGATAGCATGGGTTTCGCAGGCCTAGTAAAGGCCAATTTGTCTAGGCCTGTTGAAGGTGACTGTGAGGCTAATGAACGCTCAGATATGTAATGTATCCTCTCTCTGTCGTTTGTTTGGACTGACTGAGCATCGGGTAACTTATAAACATCAAAACCCAAGGAAAATAGAGAGACATTAGCCTCTAAAATCGATGTAGCAATTAGTGGCGAAGCTATGTGGATCACCGCTTTCTCATTTTGCCGCTCATCCGGAAATTCAACAATATGCAGATCTTCCGTGTTGATTGAGCGTAATCCTGGTATAAGATGTAGAAGTTTGATAATATTACTTCGATTTAAAATCAAGTTGTCAAGCGACTTTAGCCGCTCAATCATTAGTCTGACTTGGTATCGAGACCCTCCACCTCCGGTGTGATTCCATCCTGTCGTCGATGGATCTACGTTTTGGTTTTTTGGAGGTTTACTCATCTTGATTTTCAGATTGAGGATAGCATACATCCCGTTCCTCGCAGCCTTGAAGATGTCACGCCCTTGTGTCGCTCCATTGGGGCTCCATATTCGCCTTTATTGTGTTTTGCGCGTGAGCATCTCTGTATCTTTAGGCGTTATTCTTGCATTGTTTGAAAAATGGGGCTCTTCATTCGTGAACTAACGGGTGAGGAACCTCTTCCTGAAACATTGGTGTCACCGAGCGTTTCAAAGCAGGCTAGCAGTACTGTCTGACTAGGGGCACCATGTCTTGAATGGGCACTCTGGATTCAAGCACTACAAGTCTGCCTTCAGGCCTTTTATGTGCTACTTTCTTGTGTATGGATTTTTCACTATTAAGTTGATGTTTCCCACCAGTGGTACAAGGAGACTCATCAAGATCTTCATATTCCATTTCGTCGTAAGTTGACATGTTCAGCAATTCAGGCGGAAAGTCAAGTTCTTCATTTCCATTCGCCTTTGCAGTGTCCCTCATTACATTGGGCGACATAGTTGTAATAACTTGTTTTTTAGCTGCAGTAGACAAACAGTTATTAGTTTCATTTGGTAACACGTGGACCACTTTAATGTTCCTAAGGAATTTCCGAGCTCCGTTTAACTTGTTCCCTTTCCTTGCAGGTAACTTTTTAGTTTTCCTGCTTTGCGGGACTTTCTGTGCTTTTCCCTTGTTAGTGTTTTTAGGAGCTCCTTCTTCCTTGTTGAAGATAGGGAACAGTATAGGGGCTGTACTTTCACTAGCAGTTTCCAGACTGGCATTTTTCACGGCCTCCAGAGGACACGTCTTTGAAGTTGATTCAACTGGGATAATTGAATGAACTGGATTTGCTGAACTTCTTGCTTGTTCAAACGCAGTATGAAAAGACATGTCAGCAATTTCAATGAGTGGTACAATAGTTTGACATGGTGTCTCAATACTCTGTGACATGTTTGAGTCTGTAGTTGAATGAATCTTGTCCCCATTATTGTTGGAGTTCGAGGTCGAATACACGGTCTTCGGTGTTGGATTGTGTTGTATGGTGATAGCTGAAATCAATTTAGTCTGCAACTCGTTGCCATAACTGCAGGCTTAGCACCAGTAGATTTTTCACAAATGCCATGTTTGGTGTTAGGCAATACATCGACGGCCATAGATATACTTTGAGAATCCTTAGGTGTGCAATTGTGCTCAGCAAGTAGGGTTCTTGGCCCGTTTTTTTAAATTAACGCAAGTGCTTCCCTTGCAACTTCCGCTAACAACTTTTTGTCAATTGTGTCGTTAGTTCTTTGTTCCGATAATAGCTTATGTAGGCCATCAATTTTTATTGAGTCTCAAGTTGTTTGTTATAAAATTGGCCACATGTTTGTTCCACATTTGCAACCTTGGAATTTAATAATGCCACAAGTGTTGTTAAGTCTCTCGTCGCCTCGTGTAAACTTTCATAAAGTTTTGTGAATGGAGATCGAGAGATGGACAGTGTGGATAGTAAAAGTTCTTGTAATTCTCTTAACGGTAATTTTGTGGTTGGATCTATATCACGTTTCAAGGGTTTAGCGTGATGAGGCTCGCTGTTATCGTAGCGTCTGTTGTTCCTAATTTTAGGGAAAGGTCGTTCCATGAGGGAAGAGGCAGCCGAATCGTCAGAGTCGGACTCAGAATCGCTGATATTGACAATTGTGACGTTCATGTTTTTGAGGCACTACAATTGCTCGTACCTTTGGTATTGGAACAGAGCCTTTTCTGGGACAAGGACAGTAAATCAGACTGGTCAAAAAGCAGCCCAATATATTTGTCTTTTTCAGATGTTTTCGTTCTTTTATGAGGAACACTCGTTAGTGCTTCATCACAAAAGTCTGAAGTCCCTGTGAAATGGTGTTTTAGTGAAACCTTTCAGCAGCCCTTAAGTGACTGGGTTGAATCACACACATTCGCTTTACAAGCCTTGGTCATTGCATATAAGTTTTGCAATACATTGTTTGCTATGTCCAATGAATCGCGTCGCGCTTCATGAATGTTATTTGTTGTAATCAACATTTTCGGGTCTACCGTCATACCTATGTTTGATCCAGTATGATGTAATTTGCACCATCTCTCGAGACTGGCATCCACCAGCTTTAATGCAGGCGCGTGTTCGATGTCACGCTCTTTTCCCCCTGCCGCCTCGTGCAGAACAGGAGCCATGTCAACATTCAACACCTCGAGCAAACTGTATCGCAATGGACGTGTGGAGTGTTCACACGCATTGATCGATCTGTGCTCGACATCTTCGGTCTGGCACGTTATGCACGCTATCATCTCGCGTCCCTCAGGACATCCATCAAAACACTCAACCAAGTCACCCTGCAAATCACCCGGCGTCTCCACGGCATCCACAGGCCCGCAAGTGTCACTGAGTCCGGTCGCCACAGACACAGGCACCGAACCCCGGTCCTCGCTGCAGGTATCTTTTTGTGTTAAATCTTGTCGGCCGTGTGAGTCGAGTGCGTCAATCTCCAGGTGTTTGGTTATGGCCGTGCAGATTACATTGGAGTCTCTGGAATGATTGTTCGACATTTCCTCGTGTTGTGTAAAGGTATCAGCAACAAAAACCTCAGGAAAGTGTCTTCCATTGTATTGATCACGTTCTCATCTATTGACAAAGTAGTTCTAATAGCAGGTATGTCAGTGAGATTTTGAGAGGCTGCCTCAATGACATCACTATCGGACGTGCATGAATAATAATAACTTAATCTATTTTGCTTATCTGCATGAGAAGCGATAGGCCCTTTAGCATCACCAGTGTACTCACGTTTAGTCTGTGCTCGTGTTTTCAGCATGGTCGTTGATGTGGCTGTTTTAGTCGGCAACTGATTTGGTTTTTTCACGTTCGTCATTATTGTGCCACAGCGCCACTCGCCAAACAGCCCAACAGCAATATTCTCAGCCCTTTGCACCTCAGGCCTTAGCGCCACAAGGACGCAGGAGGCAGCCTTAAGTACCAGGTGTCTGGATGATTAGCCTCAGCAGTTGAAGCAGTTAAAGGTACAGGCACACGCACCGCCACGCTTCTCCAAGAGATAGGTATATGTCCAGCAGCAAAGATAGCGAGTCAGTATGTTCTCCACACTCGCCACAGCCCAACAGCAATATTCTCAGCCCTTTGCACCTCAGGGCTTAGCTCCACAAGGGCGCAGGAGGAAGCCTTAAGTACCAGGTGTCTGGATGATTAGCCTCAGCAGTAGAAGCAGTTAAAGGTGCAGGCACATGCACCTCCACGCTTCTCCAAGAGAAAGGTATATGTCCAGCAGCAAAGACAGAGAGTCAGTATGCTCTCCATACTAGCCACAGCCCAACAGCAATATTCATTTGATTGGAATAGTAAAGTGTCTTTGCTTTAAGGATTTCTGCTTTGCAGTGGCGGATCTGCGTTTGATGGGTGTCCTTGGCTTGTGGGTTGTAGAGTTTACTCCATGTTTTTTCAAGTATTAGATTAATTTGTTTTCAGTGTTCCTAGGAGGGGTACTGAAGTCTACTTTTCTGAGAGGGTCATGGGCTTTGGTGGGGTGTGGGTGTCTAATGCTTTGGTTATCCAGCTTTCTGTTGTCAATAACATTCCTTTTAGTAGAAAGAGCACGAGATTGTTGGGGTTGGGCTTGGTCTCTTCCAAGAAATTTCTGATTTCCTACAAGTTTAGCGTTACCAGCCTCTTCGGCAGTGGTTGTCATTTGTAAATCGATAGTTGATGTACAGGCGTGTTGATAGTAAAGGGAATCATTAGATGATAACTCCATAGTAACCGTATATGGTGTGTAGGCATGGTTATTTGGCCTTCATCAAGGAATATTGCATCAGGGTTTGAACTGCAGTGTGCAGCACTCCTTTGATCATTTGTTTGAGGTGAAAGCTGGCCATGTAGGAACTTTAGCTTTTGAGTGCCGATTATGTTTGCTCCTCGAACCAAATGTTAAAGTCTACAAGGACCGTTAGATGGAACAAGTAATTTACCTGTAACTGTTGTTCTCCAGCATGGGTCTGGCATGGATTCACATGCTCATGAATATTCCCCGCCGTCAGGCCAGGAATCCTCTGTAAAAAGAAAGTAGTCCTGCTTTAAAAGCCGGAAAACTGCTTTTCTCCCACTAACCAATTACTGGAGTCTGAGTCATTCGGCACCTATCCAATGACGACCGTCTCCCTAAACCTAACCCCTGGTGGCCATCTTAAGATTTGAAAGCACTTGAAGTGACAGTATGAACCCAGAAGAGCCACAGAGGGGGAATGAGGGAGGGTTCACATGCAAGTCCATGCCAGACCCATGCTGGAGAACAACAGTTACAGGGAAGTAACTTGTTCCTTCTCCAGCATGGGGTCTGGCATGGATATAACAAAACTATAAGATAGAGGCAAGATAGGACAAGATGATGAGAGATAACCTGTCAGTCCATCAGCATAAATATCAAAATAAATGTATTATATAACAAAATACAAAAGCAATTTGGTTTAAAAACATTCAAGTATAACCATCACAGATTGCTGCTACTAATGCAGGTTAATGCAACAATTTACATGAGTGAAATCGAAGTAGTTTGGACAATCAATTGTCACTCTGTCAAAACAAAATAAGTGTCTTGTACATCAATTTATCAGATCACTATGGTCAAATTGATATTTTGTACTCTCCCTAATTTTGAACCTGTGTGTCAATCCACAAGTTACAATCGAAACATGTTTCTGTTCTTTTATATTCAATATTGAACATTCTTCAGGAGGTCTCACAATATAAGCTTCCTATTACTGCAGAAGTAGAGATTGCTCGATTAGCAAGTGTCTTTAAAATTCTCTTGGCCTGTCAATATAAGAACAAATATAATAGTGTAAGCTATAAATGCTTAGGTTCTATTAGGGTTCTACCCTTGAACACTGAACGTTAGTCTACAGGTAAATACCTGGGCTAGTTCTGTGGGGGCGCACAACTTTGGTATTTGTTGTGAAGGACTTCTTTGTGGTCCTGTGGTGGCTGTTGCAAAAAAAGCATAAAGAGATGCTTTTAGGACGCTTTAATAATGCAGCTTCTCGCAACCCTGCACGGGCAAGAAGGTCACCAACATTTAGAAATCACATCGGATGTAGACCCCACCTGTTTTT
The DNA here is from genome assembly GCF_040938575.1 of Ambystoma mexicanum. Lineage (NCBI taxonomy): Eukaryota > Metazoa > Chordata > Amphibia > Caudata > Ambystomatidae > Ambystoma > Ambystoma mexicanum. The sequence continues at coordinate 577,954,556 of NC_090927.1, read as the reverse complement.
GGAGTCTAATTTGGGAATCACGGTTACTTCTCCCAGGGATGTATCGTCATTCAATCTTTTGTTGCTCAATCCAGTGCACGGACCTTGGTCCCGTCACTCAGTGAGAGTAATCCCTGTTGTAAAACATGGGATAATGTCTTTGAGCAACACAAGAATGATTTAGGGGCTCTTGTGTGTGTAATCGTACGCCACCGATATAGCGAGCATACAATATAGAATTGTTACCTTAGTTAGACAAAGGCCTCTCTTAGTCTCAGAAATGAATGTGTTCGCCTGTTAATTATTTGGGAGTATCTTGTGTCTCCACGTTCACCATCCTCTCTGATTCATACTGTAAAAATGTAATCAAATGTTCTGTAATACTGCGTGTAGTGTGGCACGGAAGGCATCTTCGTTATAACCTATGGTTACCTTCAAGCAGTGTGGTCCGGAATCTGGGTAGAGATCTCGAACGCGGGTGGCTGTATGATTCAGCTGTCCCATCACCGCAGGGATCTTGTCATGACAGCTAGGGTCGCGCAATCGCGGCTCAGTTGCTGTACTTTTTATGGACGCCGCATGGGCAGTTGCATAGGTGATCAAGATGCGCTTCAACGGGTTAGTTGTCTCTATCTTACAGTTATTTTGTTACATCTACCCCCCGGATATAGATAGAGACTGCACTTTGCTATGGGCATTAGAAATGCACACCTGGATTCCTTCATTGTCATTAATAGTCTAGCATGGATACAAATGCTCATGAATACGAATACACAATAGCACATAACACAACTACGGGGGGTGGCAAGGCACAAAAGAAGCACAACCATTTACCCCTGGAGCAGACTCACCTCAAACAAATAGGTTGCGTAGCACCGCCTGGTCGACTCTGGACTCCTCCCCGTCGACACAGTAGAATTTTGTGAAGGTGCAAGTAGACCTCCACGTAGCAGCCCTACAAATGTCCAGCAGAACATCAGAGAGAAACGCTGTTGTTCCAGTGATTCACAAGACCAAAATTCACAGAGTTGAGAAGTCTTCCAAAAATCCTTTGTGCGTGCCACATAGAAATTTAAGGCACAAGCAACATCCAGCGTATGCAGCTATCTTTCTGCGGGCGAAAGAAGGGTTCGGGAAGAATACTGGGAGCACCAAAGGTTTGTTCAGATGGAATTCAGAAGGAACTTTCGGCATAAAGGTAGGGTGGGTCCCTAACACCACCTTCGTAGCATGAAAAGACAAGTATGGCTGCTTGTATGAAAGCGCCTAAATCTCCCTGACCCGCCTGGCTGAGGTGATGGCTACTTGAAAAGCCGTCTTCCATGAGAGAAACCTCAGAGTGACCTGATGCAATGGTTCGAATGGAGGTCCCATGAGTTTAGTGAGAAAGACATTGAGTTCCCAAGCTAGGGCAGGAGCCTTAAATCGGCAAAAAAGTGCTCAAGAGGCCTTTCAGAAATTCTTTGATGTGCCTGTGAGTGAAGGCTTGCCAGATGCACCTTGATGGAGGCGTGAGTCAGACCCACCACGGCTAAAGACAACAGGTATGGCAGGAGCCGAGAGGCTGAAATGCGCAGAGGTGTAATCTTCTGTGCCCTGCACCACACAGTGAAGTGCTTGCATTTGTGGCTGAAGCACGATAGTGTAGAGGATGTTCTAGCCTTTGCCAGGACCTTCCTGCTAAACTGTACTACTGCAGGAGTTAAACCGTTGTTATGCTCACCCGATATCCCCAGGAGCGTCTGGAAGGCTCTGAGATCTGGAACCCTGGATGCGTAGTTGCCCAGTGCTGAATAATGAATCTGCAATTACAGAAGGGAGGATTTGTGATAATTGTCTCTAATGGGTGAATCTCCCACCTCCCTCTGACCGATTCCCTTCCCACTGGGTTCTTTTCTCACCTTAGTTATTTGTGAGCTATCCGTCCTGCGTTTCTAGTGCAGGGGCGCTTATCGTTTGTTTGCGAGCTGCCCGAGTTGCTTCACTGGTGCAGTACGCCTTCCTTGGGCCCAGGCCTGCTGTGACCCTGAATCTGCTGGTAGGCAGGTAGGTTTGTTAATTGTAAGTCTTTGCTCTATTTATGTTGGGAATTCGTTAATGTCTTTATCTCCTCCTTTTCAGGTGCGAAGGTCTTGATGCTGGCGTTCCAGATGGAGAGGCACGTTTTCTAGGTAAGAGAAAAGCGCAAAGCGCAGCGCCTTTGTCTTTTAAGCCTTTAAGTGGCATGGGTATTTCTCCCCAGTGCCAGGGCCTTTTTTGGTGATTTCGGTATGTCATTCAATGGCTTGTAACTTTTTTGTTACATGAGATATTTTGGCCAAATTTGGCACCTTTTTTTCCCACATGTAGGCGGTCGTAACGCCACCCAGGAATCCTAGGTTGCTGTAGGAGGGTGAGAGAAAATAAGCAAAAAGGGCGAACATTTTGGGGTTTTTCAAAAAATGATGTACAAAGAAGTCTGTGGTTTTTTCCTTGTAAGAGCTAGGAACAAATGGTTTGCTGTGCTGAGTTCCTCAATTTCCTGGCTTTCAAGAACAGGTTGAGTGGCAATGGAAAAAAATTATTTTGATGTGGTTATCAACCGTTTTGTGAGAGGTAGGCGATTTTGCCCATTTTTGCCAATTGGACATGCATGGACGGAATGGAAAAAAAGGGCAGGAAAGCCGAATTGGAGTACAGAAAGGCATATATTTCTGAAAAGTAGACAAAATTCCAAGTTTAGGAAGGGGTGATTTGCGCAGGCCAGGCAACAACTAGGTAGGGGAAACTGCCATCGATTGGGGGAAAAGCAGGAAAATGACAAAAAAAAAGGTATGTGTTGGACATGGTTGGCTTGGTACGGCAATGGCTTCTATGAATTTTGAGAAAAGCAATGCTCTGCTACATTCCCCCGACTCTTGCAGTTAGGAGAGCACACATTTTTTGTAGTGCTTTACAAAACAAGCAATACCACAAGCCAAACACTGAGCCATGGTACACAGGAGTTTTACGCTCACGGCCTGAACAGACGCACTTAGCATGTGTAAATCGGGAAAACCAATGTGGTGAGGAACGGCAAGCATACATTTTTTGAAAGAGCACAGGCAGACCTTTTCAAGGGTAGGTGACTTGTGCAGGTTACAAAAGTGTATGGTGGCTAAAGCAGCGACTAAATGTAGGTCACATGTGGGAAATGAAAGGGTTGTGAGACAAAGGGCACCAGCAAATGGGTCAAAACGTTATGAAAACCACACAAACACAACACATGGCCTACTGTCCCGCGTTCCCACAGGTGTCCCGATGAAAACGGTACCTCACATGTGTGGGTGCACCTACCTGACTGCCAAGGGGAAAGCCTAAAACACAAGTAACCCCAAGTCTGTTTTCGGAGCAGAATCTCAGACATTCTGCCGACCGGCACAACATACAGATATGGGCCTCGGGTGTCCAAGCCACCAAGGAAAACAGGGAACCCCATGCATTTCCGAAAAGAGGACACCCGTGGGAATCCGCAGAGGTATGATTTGCGCACATTGCCCCAGAATTTATTACCCAGACACACCCGCAAAGTCCGAAATGTGGGGAAAAAATGCATTTTCCGCACATGTCGCTCGGCTCACCCATCGAAACACGCCCCCAACAACACATGGCCTACCATCCCGCATTCCCACAGGTGTCCCGATGAAAACGGTACCTCACATGTGTGGGTGCACCTCCCGGGGGCACAAAAGGAAAAGGGTAACCCACTGGTCATCCCAAGCCTTTCGCCGCTGCCCATTTTGTTCATGTGGGCAACCTACAGATTTGGGCCTAGGGCGTCGAAGCCAGCAAGGAAAACAGCGAACCCCATGCATTTTTCAAAAGAGGACACCCGTGGGAATCCACAGAGGTCTGCCTTGCGCAAATTGCCCCAGTTTTTTTAGCCACAATCCCTGACAAAGTGTGTTTTTTCCCCACCAAATATCACAATGTTCACTTTGTCTGGGGTTCTGGGTAATACATTCTGGGCCGCTTCGCGCAAGTCAGACCTCTGCGCATTCCCACGGGTGTCCTCTTTTGGGAAATGCATGGGGTTCCCTGTTTTCCTTGCTGGCTTCGACACCCTAGGCCCAAATCTGTAGGTTGCCCATATGAACAAATTGTGCTGTGGCGAAAGGCTTGGGGTTACCAGCGGATTACCCTTTTCCTTTTGCGCCCCCAGTAGGTGCACCCACACATGTGAGGTACCTTTTTCGTCGGGACTAGTGCTAGTGGCTCTCCCACCCCTTCCCCCACCTCCTTTCCCCATCATTTCAATTTTTTTTTTTTTTTACCATTGCCTTGGGGCAGATGGACAGCCATCTGCCCCAGGGTTCACATGCATGTGCCCCATGCTTTGGGGGCCGGGAGGGGGGAGAGGGCTGCTTACGTGAAGCAGCCCCCTTCCCCCACCTCACAAACGGATCCATGGTGGTCTAGTGGGTTGCTGGTCGCCGATCCGTGACCAGCAATGCCTCATATATGTGGTGTCCTTGGAAAGGGGAGAACCTCCCCTTTCCAAGGACACCACTTTTTGCCAAATCCCTGGTGGTCTAGTGGGCCCCAAACCCCCTCCCACCTCCCCCTTCCCTCGATTTATTTTTTTTCTTCCCCCTTTTCACCCCTGGGGGCAGTGATCATCTGCCCCCGGGGGTCTCTGGTGCTGTGGCCCCATGCCTTGGGGCCACAGGGGGAGGGGGGCCGCTTACCTAGTAAGCAGCCCCCCCCTATCCCCCTGCGTCACAAACGGATCTGTATTGATCCGGTGGCATTGCTGCCCGCGGATCGCGCGCCCTGCGTGTGCACTGCCAAGGACGAGATACCTCCCCCTTGGCACTTAAAGGGTTAAAGCTAATGTTTTCTTCTCCTCACAGGCCGCTGTGGTGCTGCGAGTGGATGAGAGCGCGATGAAAAAGAGGCCCCCGGAATCCGTTAAGGTAAGTACAGCGCTGTGTGGTTGTTTAATATTGTAAGCGAACCTGAATATGTCTCTTTTCCTTTGCAGATGTTGCTGTGGTGCTCCGTATGGAAGTGTGGTGTAGCGCGATGGAATTCAGGTAAGACTGATGGAATTTGATGTTTTGGAAGCACGCGTTCTAATATTGTTTTTCCCTTTCCCGTTATTGCAGGTCGCAATGTTCGAACAGCAGCTGTGGTAGCTAGTACTCACAGTTAAGTGATGTTTCTGCTTCTCTCGGTTTCCACAGATTGCAGCCCAGTTGAGATGCTGAGTGCTGGATGGTGTTTTCTCAGGTAAGGCAGAATAATCTTGCTCTTGCAGGATTACAGGAAGATGCTGAAGACCAGGAGCTGGACACGGTGAGCGTCAAGCTGCGGGTTGCAGAATAACTCGAAGCGTGTTCTGCAGTCAGGGTGTGGTTTATATAGCCTAGGTAAAGTAGTACCAGGGAAAGTAGTTCCAGGCCTGCCACACCCAAAACACTAGACCGCATGGCTTGGTTCTTAGAACTCGACTGTGTGGGTGCTTCCATGTTGGATTTAAAGGCCCATGTACATAAATGGGACCTAGTTTGAATAGCCCTTCCTTCCTACAAATGAGCCTGTGCCAAAGGCACCAGGACTGGCTCCAGGAGCCCTTTTGCAGTGGTTTTAAGGCCCTCAGGGCTCTGGTGGGAGCCTGCCTGGGGCACAACGTGTGCCCCCTCACAGTGGTCATGACAGCAGTGAGGTTCAGTGATGCTGTGTCATGATGCAGAATCATTCCAGAGTCCCTGCAGCGGAGGTCAGGAAGAGCAGCCAGTCGGATGGCTGGCACTATAGCCATGCAGAGCAGCTCCAGGTACCAGATCTGGTGAGGCCACGCCGGGGTGACCATATCTTGCCACAACAGCGTTTGAATTTGTTGATCACACAACGCAGTAGAGGTACTGGAGGGAACACGTACAGGAAGAGGCCCTCTGATGTGAACGAAAACGCATCTCCCAGGTTGGGCAAATCAGCTGGCGAAAACCTGGCACTTTGAGTTTGCGTCTATCGCATAGAGGTTGATCTGAGGTTGACCCCACATGCTGAAGAGAAGTGATGTCTGTGCCTGCTGAAGTTCCCATTCGTGGCAGGATCACATCTCCATGCTGAGGGAGTCTGCAATGGTGTTCATGATGCCCGCCAGACGAAATGGAACGAGAAACAAGTCCTGAAGAATGGCCCAGTGCCATAGGGCATGTGCCTCCAGGGAAAGAGTGGCTCCATTACTACAGCTTCTGATTGTAAAACAGTGTTGGGGTTGTTGTCTGAAGATCCTCACCACCCATCCCCGCAGAAGAGGAAGGAAAGACTTCAGGGCCCAAAACACAGCCTGCAGCTACAGAACATTGATGTGAAGTCGGAGGCCTCTGGCGTGGGGCTGCCCGGTGCGAGCCCCCCCTCATCCGTCCAGAGGCGTCCATGGTGACCAAAAGCTGGAACAGGGCAACCTGAAATGGAGCTCTCTGGGTAAGGTGTTTATGCACTCTCCACCACTGGATGGCTTGTCTGAAGTCTCGGTTGAGTGCAATCTTGTCTGTCCACCTTCCTGTGACATGGAGCCACCTAGCGTCTAGCAATTCCTGTAGGTCACATCTGTAGTCTGCAAAACAGAATCAGGTGAATGCAGGACATCATGCCCAGCAGTGACTTGATGGTGCGCACCGTTGTGGACTGAGCTGTAGCCAGGCGATTCACCTTCCCCAACATAGATGCCACCCTCTCCTCTGAGAGAAACGTCAGAGATGTCACTGTGTTGAGGCGAGCGGCTAGAAACAGAGCGTTCTGCAATGGCACCACGCAGGACTTTGGATAGTTAATGGAGAATCAGAGTTCAAGCAGAAGGCGCATGGTCTTCCTGGTGTGCTGCACCACCATGGCCTGGGAGGGGGACTAGATGAGCCAGTCGTCCAGTTACTGATAGACGTTAATGCCCTTGAGACGCAGGTGCACTGCCACTGGAGCCAGTGTGAGAAAACTGAAGGTGTCTCCCTGACTAGTCTGGGCATGTCAACCAGGTGGCCAGGACACGGCCATCGCTATTGGATCCAGGTCCTCGGGGTGGACCAGTGAGGGAGGAAGGATCACCTGGATGGGGGTCCTCAGGGAGTGGAAGTGGGACACCGACAGGTGAGATACGCTATCTCCCTTCTTCCAACACCTTTTCCCCATTCTACCACGTAGGATACTCCAACTCTACCTGCCTCCTTTCCTGACACGAACACTTTCGCACACCACGAAAGACAATGGACTAACACCAGAGCCGTTTACCTGACATGTACCAACACAAGGGTCAGGCAAAGTCAGACAATTGACCAGAATCACAGACACCGGACAGCCCTTTCCCTTTCCCACAGGGATAAAAGGTGGAGCACGAGAGCACACTATGAGCAAGGCAGACCGCACAACGAGACAGCTATCCCAGTACGGCAATTCAAGAGGAGGAGAAAGGCGGCGAGAACCGAAGTGGCGACAAGGACAGAAGCGACTTTGCCTTTTCCAACCCAGACCTGCAAAGCCTCTGTGAAAGGAATCGTAAGACCACGAACAATAGCCAGCATGTGTTGCAGCAGATGTCAAAGGTACACAAACCCTCCTACATTGATAATCAGGACAGGGAGAGATGCTTGCTATAGTGGTACTGTCCTTGACTCCAGAAACAAGAAAAGCCAAGTGGTTCATCACAGCTGGTGAGTCGAGGGGAGAACCGATAAGAAACCGAACTGTGTTGAACGAAAGTAGCAAATAACAAATTAAGGGAGAATCAAAGAACTGTTAACTCCTAAAGGGGAAAACCAGCTGCAGAGTGGTCCAGCACCACATGGGTGCTCACTCGAGAGACTCTGGTTAATTGCCCCATTGTTGAAAATACTGATACCGGAAGGCCTTGGGAAAGACGCAAGGAAAACGTCAAAGTGGTCATACAGGTTTCTAGCAAAATCCTCTGTACAGTTGAAAGTCTTTGACCAGCACGTAATTGGAAAACTAAGGGAGATGAGTCCGCATAGTGAGAAAGGAGGAAGAACATCGTGTTGGCAAGCGTGAACCCAATGGAGGGATGCCAAAAGAAAGGGGCGAAGCATGAGGCCCCAATAAATATTGGGCGACAAGAGTGAACTCGACAGAGGGATGTCCACAGTGGATTGTTTAAAAAGACATTAAGACTTGTGAATGCAAAAGGTGAAATTGTTTTAGACATCAAGCTGTAGTGAACCCGACGGAGGGAGGCAAACATTTGAGAATGGTCTGAGCCCGGAAGAGGGGGATCGAGGGGTGAAAAAGTCATCACCCAATGTACATGCGGAAAGGAACTTTTTGTTTGTTATTTTGAATAAATCAGGTCCTCGAGGCACGAAACATTTTGTAGAAAAGACACGTAACCACTGAAGGTCCGGTTAGCTGATAACGGGACTGTCATCTCATGCTGGGAAAGCTTGATAGTGTGCTGTGCTCAATACTCCCGCCTTGTCCCGTGCTCAAAATGTGGGTAAGGAGGCCCCCCGGCTTCCACATCCTGACTTATCATTTGTGAACACTTTCTTTCTTGTGAATCCTACCCCACACCCTTTTTGTATTTAGTTTTAAGGATTGGCAATAGTTATTTTTTTTTTTTAGTATAGGCCCTTTTATTTGACAAGACGCCACTAGAATTGCTTTATTATTTGATGGTCGTAGCTTGCTCCCATCTTAGATTTAGGTTCAGATTAGGCATTTTTTCCAAAACTGCGTATAGAGTTTAATGAACACCCTTGAACTATGATGACTTGTGTCTGTCTTTACTGTTGCCACCATGAGTTCCTTACACCAGGTACTTCATGAATAACCTTGGCACCGATTTCACAAAGGGCAGATCCTTGAACTAATAGTGACGTTCCAGAACCTCAAAGCGCAAGAACTTTCAATGCTTTCGATGCATCCCCCAAGTCCAGCGTCGCTAGGAAATCCCCTTCTTCCAGCTGGCCAAGCACTTGCTGCAGTGACCATCCTGAATTTTTGGGACATCAGGTATTTGTTGAGGCGTCGCAAGTCTAGGATCGGACGTCACCCTCCCCTGACTTTTTCCGGACTAGAAAGTATCTGGAGTACACTCCAAAGCCCGGAAGCGCAGTGTTTTTTTAACATGGCCTGCACCTCTTGCAGCAGATGGGCCATGTTCAGCTCATTTCTTGCCACGGGGGGAATGCAAGGGCATCTGTGTTAGAATTCCAGGGTGTGCCCCTAAGCATGTCCAGCAGCCACTCGTCAGTGGTGTCGTTCTTCCACTCGGTGACGAAGTGCCAGACGGTCCCCCATCGGGGTGCGAGAGTGGGGGTCCAGGCCCTGAGTTTGGTCAGGCTTGCTTGGGCATCTGCGTCCTAATTTGTGGACATCGATGTTGTGCCCCTCCGCCAAAGGCCTGCAACTGAAAACTGTACAAATCCTGTGAAATGGAGCGGGAGGGTTGACAGAACAAGGTAGATGCGTACGGTTTAGACGAATGTTGAACTTCTACAGGATGGAAAGGACGAAGACCGTCACTGTAAAAAAGTCCTGTGAGCTTGATGTTTCAGTGTCCATTTTAATTGCTTGCAATGTTTCGAACACAACCTTGTCGAAGGAGTTATTCCACATCGAAGGGCATATCAACCACCTTTGCCTGGACAACTGGTCTGAAATGTGTGGCCTTCAGCCAGCCCTGCGTATGAGTGCCACCCCGTTCCCCATTTGCCTTAGACTTCAGTCTGTGACATCCATCGACAGCTTGTCTTCCTGAAATCAGGCTAAAGCCTCAGTCTTTTTGTTATGCGGCAAGAAATCAACAACTCCCTCTCATAAATGGCCTTGATGGCCAGTGCATCGTCCGCCTTCACTGTTGAGGCAGTAGTATAGATATTGTGCTTGACCATTGTGTCCAGCTTTTTCCCCCTCCTCGTCCGGGGGAAGCATGGATTTGGACAACAGGTTTGCTGACTGCTTACTGGCAGCAGCTGACACTACAGAGCCCAGGGACAGCTGCGATCTGAGGCATTTAGGGGCCAAGTAAGGCACCCTGTATTTCTTCTCAAGCCTGTTCCGTTTCGCTGGTTTAGAGCTTGGCGAATTATGAGAAACCTGAAGGTGTCTTACCTGCTATTCCCTGAGGATCTGTCATCCAGGTGGCCAGGACATGGCTATCGCTTTTGGATCCAGTTCCTAGGGGTGGACCTGTGCAGGAGGATCACCTGGGTGAAGTGTCTTCATGGAATGGGAGGCCAGATCGCGAGATGCTGTATCCCCTTCCCTATAAAACCTTTACCCCATCCTACTAGGTATGATACTAGGACCGCAACCCCCCCGCCCCCTTTCACAACACAAACACTTTCTCACAGACAGCTCACTGTGAGAGAAAATGGACTAACACCTGAGCCGTATACATGACATGTCCCAATACAATGGTCAGAGAGGGTCAGGCAATTATTGACGATCACATACACCATTACACTTCCCCACACGAATAAAAGGCGGAACTTGTGAGGCGCTGAGGGTGTCGCCGCTGACAAAGTCATGGACGTAGCTGTCGACGAGTGCCTTGGAGTGCCTTCCTTGCAAGAATATTTCCTTGGTGTATCCTTGAACCAAGTGCCATGCTTGGAAGAGAGGGACGGTCCCTCTGAAGATACACCACCCACCGGCAGGCTGATCATGGACAAAGAAGGAGAAGGTGTGTGCTCTGAACTGGGACCTGCTGCAGCAGCGGCACGTTTCGGATTTGTAGCGTGGCTCTTAGCCTTTCTGTCGACATCCTGTGGAGGAACACCCTTGGTCGATCTTGACCTCTTCCCCAAGGGAGATCGCTCCAAAGGTCGTCTGGACCTGTTATAGGGCCTGTGCGCGCCCGGAGGCCATGTCTGGAGCCCTTGCTTCCTTCAGCCACACCACAAATCTGCGGTAACGGTCCTGCTTCGTCTTGGCGGGAAAACCTCGGCAGATGTTGCTGGTCTTCCACGTAGATCTTGCTCAAGCCACATCTGGAGCAGAGCCTGAACAGACTCCTCTTGCCTTCTTACGACATGGCAAGGTGCAAAGTAGGCCCATACTAAGCCTTCCGAACTGGAGGACGAAGATCCAACAATGTAGCGGTCGATCTTCACTGGCAACGGATCACTGCTGCTGGCACTAACTGATCAGCGATGAGAGAGATTCAGACAAAATTCGAAAAAATGTATCCGTAGAAAAATACACAAATACGAAAAAATGGCTTCAAGAGCAACAGAAGGGGACTCCCTGCACTGAAGCATGTAGTACAAATCTGAAGAGGGCCACTGGGGGTGGGGCTTATGAAGACGGTCTTCATTGGATGGGTGCAGTATGACTCCGACTCCAATGATTGGTTAATGGGAGAAAGGCAGTTTTCAAGCTTTTAAAGCAAGGCTGCTTTCTTTTTACAGATCATTCCCGCACTGACGATGGGGAATATTCAAGCATGTGAATCCATGCCAGACCCCATGCTGGAGACGTTTGTGTTGTATAGCTGGGTTAGTAATTACAGCCAATAGGTTTTCTGCCAAGGTTGGGTTGTATGATGGTGGTCTGTCTTAGAAGTCAGAAATGAGAGGCGGATACAAAGTGGCAATATTCAACATCAGCCCTTTTTTTTTTTTTTACTGAAAGGGGTTTGGATAACGGCCTAACTTTCCCTAACCTAAATTGAGTGTCCCTTCATATGAAACAAACTAAATCTGACACTCACACTAACATACACAATAAAAAAAGTACAAGGTAAATGTTTCCAACTTCAATTAAAAAAAAACGTGCAAGAACTTTAACATATTACTTCAACCAAAACAATCCTTGTACCAGGTGTTGTTTCCTTCCCATGAATTATTTCTGGAAAACATTTCAAAATGTTCTGTTTCAACAACAGTCTCTTAAAGAGAACACAAATGTCTCTTTTACATAATACTTTTCCCAGGATAGCAAAACAATTGTCTCTTCACAACCCTGGTTATCATTATTATTATTATGGTATTTACAGAGGTATACACCAATACAGATAAATAACGGAACGCTTTACAGAGGAATAGCAAAGAGGAAGTCTCTCCTAGTCTTTTAGGATGGCAAAACAGAATGTCCTTTCCACATCACTGGTTGTAATATGGCAAAGGGTTAAACAAGTGTCTTTTCTCCAATAGTGATTAAAGTATGGCAAAAGGCAAGTCATTTTTCAAAATGTTCAACTTAAACAACTTAATATGACAAAGCTTCTTTTCAACAAACTAGTTCAAAGTGGGTTTCCTGGTTTACTCTCCTGCTAGGAATATTTTCCTTTTTGCTCACATAGATGCCTTCGTGTACTCTCCTGCCAAGTCTCTCTTTCCAAAAAGGTTCCCTATCTAATGCTATCAGGTCTCTGCAACATTCATATGCCTCTTAGTTGTTATACAATTCTACTTCTTCCATCTGTTAGAACTCAGGTTTTATGACAATGAAACACAAAGGATACAGAATGCTATGCCTCGGATTCCCTTTTAAAGGACACAGACTGGTAGCCGTAAAGGATACACTCTGAGTCTTCTGCCAAACGACTGAGGTCATAAGTAGAACGAAGTGCAGTCATGAGAAACCTTCTAACTAATGTCACTCACCGATTGGTATGATTCTACAGTCAAAGAGAGCTATTAGTGGGAAGGGCGTGAGTGGACCAAGATTCACCAGGCTGCTGATAGAGAGGAAATATATCAGAACACTATTATATTCAAGAGGACAGTAAGGGTCTATCTAATGTACACTAACCTGAATTTTTGAACAGTCGCAGGTAAGTCCAAAACTGTCTGATGAATCCAAGGAAACAACGACAAAGAAGGGAAAAGTGAGGAATCTAACCCGGACGGAACTAGGGCCGCACTGGAGTCGGGTTGGTGCACACAGGATAGCATCCAAAGTTCAGTGCACTATTCAGAGTAAGTAGGAGGAGGAGATGGAGAACCTTGATCCAGGAAGGGTAAGCCCTTTTTGTAGAAGGAGAAAGTCCAGTTGGGAGAGTAGGTTTATACAGAACTTCCTATAATAACTCATAGAAAACTAATTTCTCTTGTAATATGGGTAGAACAGGACTCTGTAGGGTGTATTTGGTAGTCCTGTAGAAATCAGCAGGAGGCTCCGTATGGAAACAGAGCAGGAAGTTGCTGGGTGCCACGTAGGAACGCGGCTGGAGGCTCCGTATGGGAACAGAGCAGGAGTTGCTGAGTGCCGCGTTGGAACACAGCTGGAGGCTCCGTATGGGCACGGAGCAGGAAGTGGCTGGGCGCCATGTAGGAACGCAGCTGGAGGCTCCTTATGGGGACAGAGTAGGAGTTGCTGGACGCCACGTAGGAACGCGGGAAAAGGCAACCGCTCCGTGCGGATGTAAATACACGAAAGGCAGAAATTGCCGAGTGAACAATGAAGCGTCTGCGAGAAAAATAGCAGATGCCAAGCTCCGGAACACCAACTAAAGTTAAACGATCAGAGGCGCTGCTGCTATAAATCTGTTACGTTAAATGCAGTCAGCTGACGTGCACCTGACCAACGTAATGACGTATACGTTGATCATGTGATCCGAGCTCCTAATGTAGGAAAAAACACACAATAACGATCGAGGCCCCAACATGACACCATCGGCAAGTGCAGTACTAGCGGCGCCTCCCAGATAACCTCCATTGTGTATAGAACGGTCTGGCCGTTCTGAAAGCTGAAGATGCCAGTAAGAGGGAGCGTTTAGGGAGAATGGGATGGCAGGCATGACACCATCATACATCTTAGTTGACTTCAGGTATTACTTGTACCAACTTCCCCCATACGGACATGTTTGTGGTGATGATCATCTGGTGTCTGACATTTGTGCAGTGGTGTGTGGACCAGAGGTTGAAAGTTGGTCTTCTCTAAAACTGTATTCTTCAGTTGGTTGCATGCAAGGTTGGCTGCGAGGGGGTTTACACATTTCTGCATCTTATCCTCATGAATCAGTTTGCTTCTCGCAGTGTGCTCAGTGAAGGGCAAAGGGCATGTCAGTAGATGGAGAGGTAGCGTGAACAGAGCAGTTTTTTTTATCCTGTAGTCTTTCTCCCCCAGGAGCGCATGGGTCACTGTTGCAAATGCGGGTCAGTCAGTGGATGGTAAGGCAGCGTTCATGGTATTGCGCCCATAGGTTAGTTCCCTTCGGACTCCGTAGTCCATCCTTGCATGTCCCACTGTCACTGCACAGTGTCGTGCGCTGAGGTCTGGGAGACATAAGGATGCTGAAGTTGACAATATTTTCCTATCGTGGGATGTTTTACCCAGGGTGCCAGGAACAAGATAATACAACAGTGCATGCTTTAACTCGGAGGAAGTCTTTGTGTGCAAAGTGAAATGGTGGGGGCAGTACGTTTTAGTCTAGGTATTTAGAGATACCTGTATGTGAAGCACAAAAGGGCACAATATACAGCGTTGCAACAGGTTTTGTAGTGATGCCTATATTTGAACACATATGACCAGTATGACCTAGAAAAGAAATACAACATACCCACCAAGAGATATCAAACAATGAAAGGCTTTCAGTTAGAAGTATATAGTTGTGGGCAAAACCGAGCACAATATGTGGCAATGTAAAGAGGCACCAAGTTATGAAACACTATGGTATAGAAATAAAAAAGCTATAAGAGATAACAAGATGTGCATCCAATGCAAAGCACCATCACAGCTACGCAGAGATATGAATACCAAGGTATACAAAAGAATACGCAGGTATGAAAAAGCAGTATATAAAAGAAAACTTGAATGAGTCTTCTGAGAGACACTCGGATGTGAAACACAACAGGGCAAAATCTACATGAATGCAATGGGCTTTTCGTGAGGCCTATTTGTGAGTACAACAGAGTACAGCTTAAAAACCAGTGCAGCACACTTTCGTAGGGATGCAGCGTAACACTGAGGATTTTTATTAGATCAAATTGATCAGTGTCCCCTGCAATCGAGGCTTTGAGACTGGATGCGACTACAGCAGCTGCAAACTGAGTGCTGGACAGAAAATATGGCCGCTTTGAGCTACTGCCTGCGTTCAAACTATACAACCAGGTGTTAGTTCTAAAATAAATTTACGGGGCAGAGGTCCGGGAGGGCTGATTGGAATGGGCTAAGAAGTCATTTATTTGGAAGCTGTTCCTGAGCCTTCTTGGGGGTGCCCAGTTTCCTCCAGTCAAACATTCTGGGTATCATATAGATACTAAGGTCCTCTGGAGATGAATACTTCTTTTGAGATCTATTATGTTTCCACCAGCACCCACCCTATTTATTTAACTTAACACACTTTTTAACCTGGGTAATTGTGTGGCTCTTAAGGCCTGGGTGAATTCTGTTTTGGCTGTTAATGAGAGAACTAAAACACGCCTCAGCTAATAGTAAGGAGTTACTTTTTGAAGACGACTGGATCAAAAATAGGGAAAAGCTCTGCTCTTCTATGCTGTTTGAGCATTTTTCTATGGATATTAAATCTTTCAAATTTCACCAGAAATATATGACCAAACATGCTTCAAAGCACCTTAGAAATATCTGGCTATGCATCAAATTAAACGTACTTCCAACTAACTATGTCTAAGGTGGCTGGTCGGCAGCTTCATCAACTGATCTGTGTTGGTGGTGTAGACTTAGTGGCGAAACATTTAAGCATTTAATTGTGGAATATCCAGCCCTTACTGCTTTACGTGAGAAAACCTTTAAATCTTATTTTAATACTCGTCCTATGTTAACTTGGGAAGCATTTTGGTGGAACTTATTTATTAATCCTAATGACAGGCTGCTAATTAATGTTATGAACTTACTAAAGTTGCTCTTACCTTTATATGAAATTTCTCTGGTGTAAAGATGCTCGCTTTTTTTCTCTCTAAATATGGAATTTATTTTTAATGATGTCTGTGCATACTGTAAGGAATACATTACTCACCGTAATCGTATTTCTGGTGCTTGCATCTGCTTAGATTCACATGCTATGCATAGACCGATATCTAGTGCAAGCTGCAGAGTATTGCAGTTGTTTTCGAAATTCAAAAAGGGACGTCGACAGGACGTGCCAGTAATAGTATCCCTAGTGTGACGTCCGCTGTACCCATGATCCCTCACGCGATCTACGTGAATATGTTTTTTTGTGTAAACTAAACCAAACAATAAATAAGTAATGTAAAACAGGTATATCGATCTTCTGCCAATAATGTTGATGTGAGACAGTATGGAAAACAATGTAAGGGATAGAAGGACGTGAGCAACATCGATCCTAAAATGTCATGAAACACCTTCACGGTGGCATCCGGATATGAATCGCAATAGTATATGAAATTAAATAATGAAATGTGTCCTCTTACTGATGCATCAGTGAGAGTAAAATGTAATGCACTTTTCACAGGAATACAAAGGTATTAAACAAAGTAGGGTGTAACAAATGCACTGTCTTACGGAAACCTTGATAAAAGTATAAAGTACTGCCCTTTCATAGAGAGACCTGGATATGAGACGCAATATTGTATGAGATGGTGAGCGCTACTTTACAGATATCTGCATGGGAGTACAGTGAAATGCCCTTTCACAGGGACACCTAGTTGTATATCTAACGCAATTCAATGTGTGGTCTTACATTGACATGGAAGAGAGTACAAGGTGCCACCCTTTCACAGGGACAACTGTATATGAGACAATATAGTATGAAATTAAGCAATTCAGTGTGTTATGTGACAAGGCCTTGTCAAAGGCAAAACCCAACAAACCCTGTGCTTGTATGGGCAAACCCCAAGCCCCCTCCTCCGAGTCCTGTCCCTCAACAATGGGACAGCCGCAGGCTCTGTGTGGACGATGGAGAGGAGAGGCGGGCCGCAACTGGCAGAGACTAGGGAAAGAAGTGTAATACAGCACCCCAGACCAATCCCAAGGGATGAAATAGAAGACTTTAGGCGGGGAAGAACACAGGAGGAAAAATAAAAAGAGTTTGTTCTGGGTGAGGTCGACAGCGAGAACAGACATGGACCAAGAGACCAGAAAGCCAAAGGCGGGTGGCATAGTCTGTTGGAGCGAGGGTGGTATTGGAGAGAGGGTAGAAGAGGTTCTGCAGTGTGAGCATGAATGTGAAACAAGAGGCGCTGATTTAGTGCAAGGAGTGTTTTGGAAGTTTGTACTTTGCTTAGCTGCATTCAAGCATATTTCATGTATTTACTTCATCAGCAATCTCGTACCATTCAAACACTTTTTTTTTTAATTCTCTTTATTGAATTTTCCAACAACTTTAACAATCCCCATAACTTCCCCCTCCCACCCTCCCCCCGGTGCTGTTCCAAAGTCTCTTTAGCTCCCTGTCACCACAAAGTGTCTAGTCGGGGTTATTCCAGATCCAAAAGTCTTAAACGTTGCGGACACGACCCGATCCTGAAATCATCTCTGAGAAAGGAAAGGACCTCACCCCACTCGCCCGCAAAGTTTTGTATTGTATTGTTCATTGCATAGGAGGCCCATTCCATCGCTATTATCTCCCAGACTTTACGCAACCATTCTTGAAACATTGGTATGTTCGAACTCTTCCATCTCTGGGCTTTGATTGTCATTGCTGCGAGAGTGAGCATCACCCTCGCTCTTTCCCTGCCCCTCGAACCCGCCGGCCTTTCTGCTGGCCTCAAACCTAATAGTGACCATTCCGGGGGTATGCCTCCCTCTGCCCCAAACACTTGTTCCATTGCCTGCTTGATGTCTCCCCAGAACGGGACTATTTTTGGGCATCGCCACCAAATATGTTCCGCAGTGCCCTCCTGGCCGCATCCCCTCCAGCAAGTTCCCGACGAATCTGGGTAGATCCTGCGCAGACAAGCTGGAGTATAGTTCCACCCATATAATATCTTATACCAGGCCTCCCGGGTTTCAGAGGCTCTCGCTAGTTTAGGGATCTTCCCAAATAGATTTTCCCACTCAGTCTTCTCTATTTCCCTGCCCAGAATATTTTCCCACCTTCCCATATGCAGCCTCGGGGTAGCCTCATCCAAGATCTTATAAAGCTGCGAGATAAGGCCTTTCGAGCCGTCGTTGGTCATCAGGAATTTCTCAAAAAGGGTTGGTGATCTAGTAGCCGCCTCCTTATTTATGGGGTATAGAAGCCAGTGTCGCAGCTGTGAGTATCTCAGCCTTTCACCTTCCCCCAGTGCGAAATAATCTACAAAAGAGCTGATCTCCCCTCCTATAAACATGTCCCGCATCCAACGGCATCCTCCCTCCCGCCAGTTCCGGAATGCCCCTCTTTCCAACCCTGGGGTAAAGTCTTTATTATTGAAGATGGGGGTAAAGGGGGACGGGTAGGTTGTAATTTCCTTACGTTGGACCAGTCTGTCCCAATTGTCTGCAACTAGTTTGGTGATCGAGCTCAGGTACATATGGCCCGGACGATGCTGTCTGGGTAGCCACAGAACCTCCCCCAGTTCGTGCCGCGCGACCGCTCTGTCCATATGAACCCAGTGTTTTCCTTCCCCCTCCCGGAGCCATTCCCTAATCACCCTCAGTTGGGCCGCTTTGTAATATTGACGGAAGTTGGGAAGAGCTAGTCCCCCCCCTTTTCTCGGGCCGTAGGTTGCATCCTACTCACCCTTGCCCTTTTTCCCTCCCATATAAACTTGTTTGTTACCACCTGGAGCTCCTTAAAGAAGCTGGCCGGGACTGCTTGAGGGATAGCTTGGAAAAGGTAGAGCAGCCTCGGCAGGGTAACTATTTTAAGTGCCTCTAGCCTCCCCAACCAGGAGATCCGCAAGTTCCGCCATTTAAGGAGGTCTTCTTTAATTATTTGCAGGAGTGGGGGGTAGTTTGCTGCATACCATCCTCGTAGAGCCGGAGTGATTCTCACCCCCAGGTACGTAATTCCACCCGGTCGCCAGGCGAAGGGCATCGTCCCCTTTAACTCCTCCCTCTCTACCCTTGCCAATGTCAGGTCCATCAATTCGGACTTGTGCATGTTAATGCGTAATCCGGATGCTTCCCTAAAGTCTTCTAGTAGTAGCCTGCATTGCATACTCGACTATGGGATTGGTCAGGGCAAGCAACATGTCGTCCGTGAAGGCCGCCACCTTGTGCTACCCGCCCCCAAACTGTATTCCCTGTATTCCTTTGGATTCTGGAATTGCCTGCAGGAGGGGCTCCAAGTAAACTGCATATAGCAGGGGCGATAGGGGACATCCCTGTTTTGTACCTCTTTGGAGTTGGAATGATCTAGTTAAAGCAGAGGCAAGAGACTAGGTAAGATACCTAGTCATACAGCCGCTCTCTGGAGTCCCAATCTGGGTTTAAATTAAGTGCAAATTTTATGAACCTTCAATAAGAACCTTGAAGATTATTAAGTAACAACACTCAAAGAAATTCAAAAAAATCCAGTTGTTTTTCCAACGATGATTTTATCCGTCAAATCAAAGTTCATTTTTGAAAGAATAAAGAGTAGACACTAGTAATATTAAGTGAGGAAGAGTTTGCCACAAATCACCTCATCAACAGACTTTGGTTATGCCAATGCATTTCGGAATGGAAATTCCTTCATCAGGGCAAGTCGATACAATGTGGACACAACATGTACATTCAAATGATTGAAATAAATTATGTAAATAATGTCATGAGTAATATCCATATACCATCAAACACATCAATGCAAGAAATGTATGTAGAAACATAACAAAGGGCGTCATGTGAGTTAACGTATGAAAATGGAACACATACCCAGTAGTCGGTGCATGTAGTAGCAGAAGGCAGGCCAGGGAAAAAAGGAATGAAAGAAAACCAATCAGTAAGAAAGTTGAGTACTGGTTCATAATGGCCATAAGTAGGGAGAGTGGAAAGTTACCTGAAATAGGCAAATGTATTGCAGTCAAACCAACTTAGCGCTGAAAGCGTCAAGATCGACCCGCTACACAGTAATCTGTGAGCAGTATCTGTAAACGTGGAAGCATGTCATTTAGAAATCTACGTGAGCGTTGTTGAACGCATCGTGTATGGTAGAGCATTATATTCGCGCTTACTGTTGTAATGCACGGAACGGAGCTGTTCTCTCTTTGTCTGCCTCAAGCAGACTGTCCTCGCCGCATCGGAGCGTTGCCGGGCAACCCTCACTTAAACGACACGTGATCGCGGCTCCTCTCCACTAGGCTCGAATCAGGTCGAAAGAATTATTTTAGGGTTATCCTGGGCTCTAATTTAGAATATTAATCCAATAAAAATAAAGATTTGAAAAATCAGAAAATCATGAAAAGTGAAGAAATACTGGAAATGAAAATCCAGTGTCCTGTGAAATGGTAAGTGATATAGGGGGCAGAGCAGGGTTCTAAAAAAGAAAAAGAATTTTTGCTTCATAATCTAGTTAAAGCCCCATTAACCACCACCCTCGCTCGCGGGCCCTCATAGTTCGCCTTGACCATCTGTAAATATGCGCCTCCTAACCCCATTTTTTCCATGGTTTTGAAAAGGAAGGACCACTCCACCCGGTCAAACGCTTTTTCAGCGTCTAAGGACAGAAGTACTGCCGGTGTACGAGTCTTTTCCGCCTTTTCCACCAGACGGGCCACCCTTCTAATATCCGCTGTCTGCCTCCCCTTCACGAATCCCGCCTGATCCTGATGGATCAGCTCCGGGAGAAGCCCCTCGAGCCTATTCGCCGGGATCTTAGTGTAGATTTTTGCGAATACGTTAATAAGCGCTATTGGCCTGTAGGAGGATCTTTCGAGGGGATCCTTGCCCTCCTTCAGAATCAGGGAAATCTTGGCTTATTTCATGGACGGGGTGTTTTGCCTACTACCTAAAAAAGAGTTGAAAAGGTAGGTCAACTGTGGAATCAGCACACCAGCAAAAGTCTTATAAAAGGACGCAGTGTACCCATCAGGGCCAGGGGCCTTACCTGCGGGCAGCTTCCGAATAACCCCCCTCACCTCCTCCTCCATTATCTTTTGTTGTAAACTAGTCTGGGCGTGCCCCTCCATTTTACGCAGGTTAACCCTTTCCAGGAATTTCTCTTGGGCTTGGCCGAAGGGGTGCTGTGAAGCATACAACATCTCGTAAAATTCGGCCATGGCCTCTTGGATATCTTCTATTCGAGTAACCCTTTCCCCCCTATCTGAGTTTAGAGCCGTGATTGTGTTTCTAGAGGCAGCTCCCCGAAGGAGGCGAGCCAGGAGGGCGTTCGCCTTATTCCCTCTTGCATAAGGAACAAGTTACTTACCTGTAACTGTTGTTCTCCAGCATGGGTCTGGCATGGATTCACATGCTCATGAATATTCCCCGTCGTCAGGCTGGGAATCCTCGGTAAAGAAAAATCAGTATCAGTTTCGTTTCTGATCTGTCTTTCGTAGTAGTAACCAATCACTGATCTCTGCGTCATACTGACCACAGCCAATGACTGCCATCTCCCTAAGCCCCGCCTCTGGCAGCCATCTTCAGATTTGGTAGCACGTGAAGGCAGTATGACCAAGTGAAGAGCCGCAGAGGGGTAGGCGGGAGGGTTCGCATGTGAATCCATGCCAGACCCATGCTGGAGAACAACAGTTATAGGTAAGTAACTTGTTCCTTCTCCAGCATGGGGTCTGGCATGGATTCACATGCTCATGAATATAAGAATACATAGCAGTACACACATGCACAAATACAGGGGGTGGCAAAAAGGCTCAACATTAAGCAATACAAAAAACTCAACATTAAGCATCTCTTACCTCCTCACCAGGCTCACCTTAAGCGAACAGGTTGCGCAGCACTGCTTGCCCGACCCTGGACTCCTCCCTGGAATCCCGATCGGCGCAGTAGAATCTCGTGAAGGTGTGCGTCGACCTCCAAGTAGCAGCCCTGCAGATGTCCAGCAGGGGCACACCAGATAGGAACGCCGTAGTAGCAGTGATCGCTCTTGTCGAATGGGCTCTCGGACGGCCTGGCAGCGGTCGGTTAGCCAACCGGTGGCAGTGCATGATGCAGCCGGAGAGCCATCTGGAAATAGAAGACTTCGAGAGAGCCTTCCCTTGATTCACAGGTCCAAAGTTCACGAATAGCTGTGATGTCCTCCGAAAACTCTTCGTGCGGTCCACGTAGAACTTCAGCGCTCTAGCCACATCCAGCGAGTGCAAAGTCCTCTCGGCCGGCGACGAAGGAGACGGGAAGAAAACAGGTAACACCAGGGGCTCGTTAAGATGGAAGTCCGACGGCACCTTGGGCATAAAGGAGGGATGCGTCCTAAGCACCACCCTCGAGGCATGGAAAGTCAAGTACTGTGCTTTGCAGGATAGGGCCTGGATCTCTCCCCCTCGTCGTGCGGAGGAAATGGCCACCAGGAATGCAGTCTTCCACGACACAAACTTCATCGGTGCGGAGTGCATGGGCTCGAATGGGGGCCCCATGAGCCTGGTCAGCACCACGTTAAGTTCCCATGCTGGGGCCGGGGCCTTCACCGGCGGGAACGACCGGAACAGTCCTTTCATAAACTCTTTAACCAGTCGATGGGACCACAGGGACGTCCGTCCTGTGGTTCTGGTATATCTGGAGATCGCCGCCAGATGAATCTTAATGGAGGCATGGGCTAGCCCAGCCCTTGCCAGCGATAGCAGGTACGGCAGCACTTGAGGGACCGTAATCCGTAGGGGGTTGATCTTCTGTGCTCGGCACCAGATAGAGAACCTCTGGCATGGCCGTGGCATTTGAGAGTCGAGGACGCCCTGGCCTTTGCAAGAACCTCTGTGCAGTCGGCCGGTATATCGTACCCTCCAAACTCTAGCGCTGCAGGAGCCAAGACTGCAGGTTCAGCGACGCCGGGTCGTGGTGGAAGATGGCGCCTCCTTCTCTGGAGAGAAGATCCGCGTCCGCCGACAGCTTGAAGGGAGGGGACGTTGACAAGTCCAGAAGGTCTGGGAACCAGATCTGCCTCGGCCACGCAGGTGCGATGAGGATCATCCTGCACCGGGACCTCATGAGCTGGTTGATGAGTCGAAGTAGCAACGGCAACGGAGGGAACGCATACAGGTATAGGCCGTCCCAGGGGAACGAGAACGCATCGCCCATGCTTCTCGGCTGGGGAAACCTGCTGGCGAACCTCTGGCACTTCGAGTTCGTCGCTGTTGCGAACAGGTCGATTTGGGGTTTGCCCCATCGTCGGAAGAGTTGATCCACCTGATCCTGGCGCAGTTCCCACTCGTGACACGCGCGCAGCTCCCTGCTGAGCGAGTCGGCGATGGTGTTTATTTCTCCTGCCAGGTGGAAGGGAACCAGGAACATCCCCTGGGCGACCGCCCAGTGCCACAGATCCTGAGCCTCCTTGGATAGGGCTGGGGATCTGCTGCCTCCCTGCTTCCGTATGTAAAACATTGTTGTGGTGTTGTCCGTGAAGATCCGCACCACCTTGCCCTTGAGCAACGGGAGGAACGATTTGAGAGCCCAGAACATGGCTCGGAGTTCCAGGATGTTGATGTGCAGGAGCCTCTCCTCCGGGAGCCAGAGGCCTCTTGCGTAGAGATCTCCGGTGTGGGTGCCCCAACCTTCCAGGGAGGCGTCCGTCGTCACCGTCTCCTGGTACGCCGGCATCTGAAAGTCCTTGCCCGCCGTGAGGTGCGCTCGAACGCCCCACCACTGAATCGCCCGCCGGAACACCTCGTTGAGGGGGACCCTGTATTCGAAGGTGCCCGTCGCCTGCATCCAACGGGCGTCGAGAAATTCTTGAAGAGGGCGCATCCGTAGTCTGCAGAGGCGCACCAGATACATGCAAGAGGACATCATCCCCAGGAGGGACTTGATGGACCTCACCCTGGCCACGTCCGTGGCTACCAGGCGCTGCACTTTGCCCACAATGGTCTTCGTCCGTTCTTCCGACGGTGCCGCCAGGCGCCTCACTGTATCGAGCTTCGTTCCCAGAAACAGGGCCACCTGCAACGGCACCAGGTGGGACTTTGGGTAATTTATGGCGAATCCCAGGTTTGTGAGTAGCTGGACGGTCCTCGCAGTGTGTTCGACGGCGAGCTCCCTCGTCCTTGAGCGGATGAGCCAGTCATCCAGGTAGGGGTAGACGTGAATCCCCTGCAGGCGCAGCCGCGCCGCCACAGGTGCTAGGCACTTGGTAAAGACCCTGGGGGCCGACTTCAATCCGAACGGCAGTGCTCTGAATTGGTAGTGGCGTCCCTGGACGACGAACCTGAGGAACTTTCGGTGACTTTTGAGGATGGGAACGTGGAAGTGTGCATCCTCCAGGTCCAACGACGATAGAAAGTTGCCTTCCTCCAGCTGTCCCAGCATGTGCTGGAGGGTGACCATCCTGAACTTTTATGACCTGATGTATTTGTTCAAACGACGAAGGTCCAGGAGGGGGCGCCAGCCGCCCGTCTTCTTTCTGACGAGGAAGTACCTTCAGTACACTCCGGAGCCCCGGAGACTCTTCGGGACGAGCTCGATGGCGCCTTTCCTGAGCATCGCCCGTACTTCCAACAGCAGTTGCGGGGCGTGATTTTCCTTCCTGGCCACAGGTGGAACGTGAGGGCACTTCTTCAGGAATTCGATAGAGTGTCCTCTTGCCAGGGTATCCAGCACCAAACGGTCGGTGGAGATGGACTTCCACATGCCGACGAAATTCGTAAGCCGGCCTCCCACCGGGGTGCCTCAGTGGGGGCCCGAGGCCACGGCCGGTTCAGTCCTGCTTGGAGGTGGTGGCCTTGCCGCCCTGGCCACCTTGCCGACGAGGCGCTCCCTGCTTACCGCGACCCCTGTAGGCCTCCTGCGACGAGGAGCGTGCCGCCTGGCGGTAGGACGACGAGCCACTGCTGGATCCCTTGGAGGCCCCCTGTCTGCCTCCGGAGCTCCGAAAGGGCCGTCGTTGCTGAAGGGCTCCTAGGGCGCGGGCCGTCTCCGTCTTTATGGCTTGGAGGGATTCGTCCACCGCCTTCCCGAACAAGTTGTTGCCGTCGAAGGGCATGTCCAACACCCTGGTCTGGACGTCCTGACGGAAGTCGGTCGCCCGGAGCCAAACCCGTCGTCGTAGGCAAACTCCGTTGCCCAGCTGGCGGAACCCGGTATCGGCAATATCGGTTGCCACCGTTATGGTGTGGTCCGACGCCACCTCGCCTTCTTGAAGTATTTCCAGGGCCTCGGACCTCTTGTCGTCCGGTAGGCAGTCCAATATGGGGGCCAGCTTAAACCAGAGCTCCCTGTCGTAACGGTCCACGATCGCCAGGGCGTTGGCCGCTTTGATCGTCGTCGCCGCCGACGAGATGACCCGTCGCCCCATGGCGTCCAACTTCCTACCCTCGCCCTTGACGACGTTGAGGCTCCTGACCCTGCCGCTTTCTTCTTCGCCGCCGCCGAGACGACCGAGTCTAGCGTTGGCTGGGCCCTGAGGCACAGGGGAGCGGTCTCGGGGACCCGGTACTTCTTCTCGTACCGGTCCCGTTTGGCTGGTGCCGTGGAGGGGTTCTTGAGTACCGACAGGCCCTCCTCCCAGATGTCATCGATTAGAGGCACCGCGATGACAGTCTTCCTCTTGGCCTCCCGGCGCTGATAGAGGAAACCTTCCTTTTTCTGCTCCTCCGGGCAGAGCTGGAACAATTCGGACGCCCTGGCGATCATGGCGTGGAATGAGCCAATCTCGTCGGGCGGAGAGGCCCGTGCGACGGGAGACCCGTTCCGTCGTCGTCGCCGTCACCCTCAGAACCCGTCGTCGAGCCCACCGCACCGTCATCTCCCGACTCGTGGGAGGATGAGGAGGGAACTGTAGGCCTTACGGGGGCGAGTGGAGGAGAGGGTTGGGTCCTCCATCATTTGTTCTGAGGGCTTCCCGACGGGCCAGGTTGCGGGTCCTCCGGCCTGGGCCATGGCAATCTCGTCCTTATCTCAGAGCATAAGGACTGAATGGCAGACAAAATGGCCGCCGAGCTATCCTGAGGCCTAGGTTCCGGCTGCGCCGGAAGGGAAGGCTGCTCTTCCTCGCCATCGTCGTCTTCCTCGGTTATCTCCCGAGGATCTTCCTTACGGGATCGAACCTTCTCGAATTGGAGTTCGAGATTCCTCACGGCCTCGGTCAGTTCCTCCTCCGAGGCTGACTCCGAGCTCGAGGAGGCTACCGTGCCCCCCCTCGCTTCTTCCATCATGGTGGCCATGACGATGGGCTGAAAAGAGGATTCCCTCCTTGGCGGCAGGGAAACTCTAGTCCCGGAGGCAGTCTCCGCTGGCGGGGTCTCTGCCGGCTTGGCCAGAGTCGCCGTGATCGCCTCGATAGAGGCCTTTGACTGCTAGGTAGGGGCCTTCAGCACCTTAGGTGCGTCCCGGGACTTCTCCTTAGGAAGAGGGGCAACGCCTCGCTCCCCTTCTCCCGAGATCGGACGGGGCTTCTCCCGAAGCTTACCCGGGGTCTCGGACTTCCTCTTCCCCGAACCGGAGCGCTGGGTTGTGGTCGACGGTGCCGGGGAAGGTGCGCCCTGCCTGGCGACCGGAGAGCCTGACCTTTCGGCGCTCCCGGAGCCCGCGGACTCGCGGCGCTTGGCCTGGTGTTGGGCCCCCGTTTCCGGGGCGCCCGCACAGGACTTAGAAGCCCGCTCGGACCCTTTCTTCTTCTTCTCACCGGTTGAGCCCTTCTCCAACCAGCTGGCGAGACAGGATCAACGGTCCCTCATGGTCCGCTCCGACAAGTTCTTGCAGAACTGGCAGTCCTTCTCTACATGAGTCTTGTCCCCATGAAGACAGTAGAGGCATCGCGAATGTTCGTCCCCCTTAAACACATTCTGCAGCCCGCATCCAGGGCAGCTGCGAAACAGCTTGGGTCCGGGTGACGAACTCGCATCCTGGGCCATCTTGAAGTAGGCCGCAAATCTTGAAGATGGCTGCCAGAGGCGGGGCTTAGGGAGATGGCAGTCATTGACTGTGGTCAGTATGACACAGAGATCAGTGATTGGTTACTACTACGAAAGACAGATCAGAAACAAAACTGATACTGATTTTTCTTTACCGAGGATTCCCAGCCTGACGACGGGGAATATTCATGAGCATGTGAATCCATGCCAGACCCCATGCTGGAGAACATTTTTGCCTCACGAAAAGCAAGGCCCCCTCCGCTTTTTTGGTCCGAAGGATCCCCAATTGTCCTACTGCCGTCCTGTAGTCCTTCTGGTTAGTCCTGCTGGGGTTCGCCGCTACCCTGCCTCTTGCTTCCTCAACTTCCGCTTCTAGCCTGGACTCCAAGGCCTGTAGATGTTTCTGTCTCTGTGCCTTAACTGCTATAATTTCCCCCCTCAATGTGGCCTTAAACGCATCCCATCTTATATCCTCACCCGTGTCCCCTCTCTTGTTGTTATCAAAGAACTCTCTCATCTTGCCTTCTATCTCCTCCCTTACCACAGGGTCCCTCAGCAGGTGTTCTGGGTATTTCCAACCCCACAGCCCCCTCCTCTTTCCCAGTTCCAGCTGCATTGACAATATTTTATGATCTGCTATTCCCATGGGCCCAACCTCTATCTCTTTGACTTTACCCACCAGATTGGCCGAGATCCAGATGTAGTCAATTCTGGACTGGGTCCCGTGAACTTCGGAAAGAAATGTGTAGCCCTCCTCGTCCCCTTTCAATTCCCTCCAGACATCCCTCAACCCTACGCTCTCCACTTTGTCCCGGAGTTACGCTGAGGCTACCGCCCCTCCCCCACGGCTTTTAGTCCCTCCTGACCTGTCTTTAACCTTGTTCCATGCTATATTCAGGTCCCCCATTATGATTATCTGGCCTCTTGCCCAGTCACCTATTTTCCCCATGAGATCGCAGAGGAAGGTGTCCTGCCCTGTGTTGGGCGCATAAATCACCCCTATTGCATACATCTCTTCCGCAATTGTGCCTTTTACCACAATAAACCTACCCTCTTTGTCCTTTAAGGTGTCTTCCAAGCGGAAGTTCACCGTGTCACCGTGCCCCTGATGGCCAGCGCCACCCCCCCCCGATTTCGTGGGACCAGACGCCTGAAACACCTGATCAAACCCTCTCAACCTTAAGCGACTCTGGTCCTTGCGAAGCAGATGTGGCTCTTGTAATCCCAAAAAGTCTGGTTTTCCCAGCTTCGTAAATTGCTCCGGCTTTATCCTTTTCAGCGGGGTATTGAGGCCCCTAACATTATGCGTTACCCACTTGAATTGTGATTAGACACTTGTCCCCGCCGTTCAAGACCCCCCAGCAGCTCCCCACCCCCACTCATTTGCCCCATGTCTGTTACCCGGGTGCGTGGATAACTTCTAGTTCGCCCCTCGTGCAGCACCTGAGGATCCCTCCCCCCCCTTCTCCCCTTTTCCCCCACCCCCCTCCCAACACCTAATGACCTTAAAACGTGGTCCACCCGCTTCCTCGCCCTTGGTGATCCCATGATGTTTGCTCTTAGCGCCCTCTCTCCTCCTTGTAATCAAAACAGCTTTTGTGTCCACCACCCCCTGAGATTATTCAAATACCCGATTAGTTCTCCTCTGGTCCAGATCACTCCACCGCCGCTGGCTCCACATCAGCTCCCTTCCCGGGGGGCCTCCGCCGCACGGGCCTCCTCCTTTTCCCCTCACCGACCAGTGACCATTCCCATGGCCTGGTTCGGACACCACTTCCCGCCTCCAAGGAGACGCTCGGGCCCACCACCCTCGATTCCACGAACAGCTCTTGATCCAGTTCAAGTTGAAGTAGGTCCGCTCCTTCCTGCATCGTGGTTATCCGCTTCTGAGAACCAGCACACTCGAAGACAAGTCCAAAAGGGAAGGTCCACTTATATCTAATCCCCTTTTCTTTAAGCTTCAGGGCGAGGGGGCTCCATTGTCGCCTCTTGAGCAGGGTACAGCTGGCGAGATCCTGGTACAGTTCAATACGTTGGTCATTAAAGGATATTGGCTCTTTTTGTCTAGCGGCCTTGAGTACTGCCTCTTTTTGAGCATATCTTGTGAACGCCGCTAACACGTCCCTCGGCCTAGACTTCGGGTTCCTATTGAGGAAGCCCACTCTGTAAACCCTGTCCAACTCGATCTGATCAGGTGAAGGCTCGGCCAGTAGCTCCGCAAAAATTCCTTGAACCGTTTCCTTCAGGTCCCTATCTTGCACCGTCTCCGGCAGGAGCTTCAACCTGATGTTGAGCCGCCGAGACCTGTTTTCCATGTCTTCCATTCTTATTTCCAAGTTCCGCGTTGCCGTGTCGAGTCTCTCGATAGCTTCACTGTTTTCCGTGGCCTCTCTGCCTATCTCCTGCAGGCCTTTTTCGACTATGTCCGTTCTCTCCCCCAGTTGACCCACTTCCTGCTTGATTTCAGCCAGCACCTGGCTGGTGTCGGACCTCATTAAAGGGGTAGTCCGGCTAAAAATGTTATTTAAAAAATAGATAGGCAACATTAAAAAAAAAATACTAGCACTTTTTTTTTTAAAACTTCCTATGTAAAATTTTGAGCAATTCAAGCTCAAAATTAGCAAAAGCAAGCACATGGGCACATCCATTTTGTGAAATGGATGCCCGCCTGTGCTGGCTTTTGCTTTTGCGGCACTAATGAAGGAAAAGCCAGCCAGCTGTAGTAAACAAAAGCTACCGCTGGGTGTCTTTTCCTTCATTGGTGCTGTACGCGGAGGACGGGGACCGGAGACCAGAGGAGGAAAGCTGCAGCTGAATCTCAGTAAGTGCTATTTATTTTTTTTTAAAAAATAAGTACTAGCTGCGTTTTTTTTTCTAAGTTTTCCGGGCTGGAGGAGCCCGGAAAACTTAGAAATAAAACTGCAGCTTTAAAAACGTATTTATGTTTGCGGTCGCTTTTGAAGCGACCGCAAACATAAATACAACGTTATTGTGTTTGAAAACGCTGCGGTTTTTCTTTCCAAGTTTCTCAGGCTCCTCCGGCTGAACACTGTTCATGTTTTGGGAAAATAATACCCAATTTAAACTCAGATTGTCACGGTCATGGCAGAAGGAGGAAAAGGTTATCCTGACCCCTATTTTGTTGTTGATGCAGAAGGGAAAGAAAAGTGGCAAACAGGCTGCCCTTCTGGGATAAGCTATCCAGAGGGAGATGAGCATCGTTTACAGAACAGTCCTAGTGTGGATCAATGTTAATTTTCTATTCCCTGAAAGCTGCTAATATTTTGATATTGAAGAAGACTATTGAAGTTGTTATTCTAATTTGGAAGTTACCATTGAAGCACTTCTGTTCTTGGTGTTAAAGAAGTAGACTAGCAGGTGAGTATAACCGTAGGGCAGGGCAGGGGAGTATACCCATAGGGCAAGAAGTGATTGCCCAGAAGAAACCTGGTGAAAGAATGAGCCAGGTAGTAGAAGGCGCAAGTGCTGAAGAGTGGTACTAATAGAAAACAACATGTTGAGTTGTGACATTTGGGGAAGAATTGTGAAACCTGGTTGAAGAAAAGTTACACTTCTTTCTGCAGTTAAAATTGTGGTGAACTATCCTTACCAAATTTTTGTTGTTACTAAAAATGTGATACAGTTCTTATTCCACAAGGAGTGAGAGCTTAGGGCTTTCTCAAGGGACTTTATTGTATTGAAGCAACTGAAGTTTGTTAACTTTAGCGCAAGAACTTAAGAACTGTATTGGAACTTTTTGTCAAACCGGATTTCCTTGTTTTTCCTTTTGAACTGTGGAGAAAACCTCCATTTGGATCTGGGGCAGGGAAGTTCGCCCAGACCATGACAAGAGACACTGATCATGTTGCCAACTAGGTCATATGTTATACAGTGTTGTTGAATTGAATTGCCATACATTTCCTTTTTTGTCTTGATTGTTGCATAAGTGTGAAGGTTAGATATTCCTTGGTTGGAGTGTTCCCTTTACTTTATTTTAGGCATTGAAAACCTGTGTAGGGATAGTGGGGCATTTATCCAACCTGTTTATTTAATAAAATAAAAAAAGTTGAATACGCTTTACAAAGTTGTCCGCCTCACACTTCTGACCAGTCATACCAAGGAGGCCCT
Source organism: Ambystoma mexicanum (assembly GCF_040938575.1). Taxonomy (NCBI): domain Eukaryota; kingdom Metazoa; phylum Chordata; class Amphibia; order Caudata; family Ambystomatidae; genus Ambystoma; species Ambystoma mexicanum. The sequence goes on along the minus strand of NC_090927.1, from coordinate 577,923,690 downwards.
GTCCCACCAATGCATTTCCAGCATTACACATATCCCAGCAGGAGAGTGCGCCAAACACTCAAGTTAGCTCTTTAGCTTCCCTGGAGGGCACGGACATTCCCCTCAACATTTTTGCACTCCTATTCCAAAGTGGCAGGTAGATGAGCTACTTACCCGCTTACCCATAATTGGCTCGGGAGCTCCAAGATACATTATGGTTTTGTCACAGTGCTATCTTGGACACACCCCCTTTTAAAAACATAAAAAAATAGTATGCATAACTATTTGATAAGGGCAGAGAAAAGATATTTGCAATAAAGCATTACAACATAAAAATGCACTATTGCTGAATAACAGCCCTGTTAATGACTCGATGATCCCCCGTTTGATATTTTAAACAAGAAGCTCCTGCCATTTTCAACAGTGAGAGAGCATGGATTGTGGCAAGCATTATAATTGATGATTTGCTGGACTTCAAGAGCAATCACTTAATACCAAACAATCTACTCTGCCAGGTTTATGGTCTGAGGTATGAAAAAACAATGGAATCCCCTGCCCTGTGAAACAAATCACTTTATTTAATGTCACTGTTTAAGCACCTATGCTCATTAAGCAGCTTCTTGAAAATGTATCATTATCACATGCAATGCCTGTGTCCCAGCCTGAAAGCTCTCTTTACGGTTCTACTGCTTCATTCTACTAGTTAGGCAGCCTGAATCAAAACTATATTTAAAATACATGTTGTGTGGCTTTGCTGTATTGTGAGTTAAAGTTTCATTTCAATGCAAATAGACTTTGAAATACTTCAAATACGGGTTGTGCTGTGTGCTGCACGGTGTGTGAGCGCTGCTTTGACCCCGAGTGAAGACATAATGAGAATGTTTGCATTTTAATGTATATGCCCGACTATTCCTCTTAACTATTCTTTGCACTGTAGCCTTATCAAATTGCTTTGCTCCAACCAACACTCACGTAGGCATATGCAGGCGTTTAGATTGAAATCATTGGAGCTACATTTCCATTGCTGAGATGTAGTGTTGGTGGACATGTAAGTGCTTAACTGCGGGTCAGCCCCGGCGCCGCCGGTTTGTGCTGGTTCCCGTTTTGAGTGAGCCAGATACACTGTCAGTTTGCCCTTTGAATTTATATTTAGCATTTTGCCATTATACTGTGTAATCCTTTGTGTAGTACTGGGCACGTGTAACTTTTTATGTTCATTACGTATTTTGCCTCTTGTTCGCCTCCTTTGGGTTGGTAGTTAGGGAGTGTTGGTTTCTATCCTTCGTCTAGTTTCTTCAGCTCGCCTAATATTTTGGGCACTTGGCTACTTTAGTTCTAGTGTTGGTACACGTTCATACCTTGTTGTGTCCTGCATTTCATTTAATTTCCCTACGATCGGGCATTCATACTCACTTCTGTTCTAAGTAAGTTTTTGGTTATACTTAGTTTCTGCAGGCCGATGTGAGTATCACTGAGCCTTGTACATCAAAAGGGACTTTGTCAAAAAATTCAGAAATTCTTGCCTGCAACCTGGACGTGGACTTCAACATCCCCGATAGGTCTCCTCAATTGCAGAAGCCTGGTATATCCAAGCCTGCATCAGATGCCAAGTCTCAAGAGCAACCTTCCATCAGTGCCCTGTCCCAGCGTCACAAGATTTCTTTTATACAGCTACAGAACTTCCTTTTATTCGGTTTCCAGATTTTAGGGCTGCAGTTCCTGTACCTACTTTAGTTGAGGAGAGTATGGGCTCTGTGTGCCCACTCCCCTAATACCAGTACAGGGATGGGGCTAGAGGTATTACTCACACGAGACAATGCTCTTGCAGACTCAAGAGAAGTCACAATCTATAAACCCCTATTGACCAGCCAAATTGTGATTCGAACCTCATTCAAACAAAGGTTAATCTCGCCAGTTTGAGGGTTACTTTGCTTAACACATGCTTCCTTGTAAAAAAATGTCGTTGAACAGGCCAACCAAACCCTCTGATTGATTCAAAAACGGATCTCCTTGCGATCGCTGTGAAACGGCAACTTACTTCATTATCCTTGCAACACCCGTAGGGTTATGTTAAGTTAATTCTGATAAAGCGCAAACCAGCAAGGGCATCACGTCGCTAAAAAACCAACTAGGAAGTGGCTGGGACGGAGAGGAGCAAAAAACTGCTCACCCAAAGTGGGCACTGAAGAGAACGGTTTTAAGTATGTGACGAAAGGCTAAATGGTTACCTAGTACACGCAGTGAGAGGGGCAGGCTGTTCCACAGAGGATGAAGCAACTGAAAAGGAACGACCCCCCAGGCACGAGCACTTAATCCAGGGAATGGCAATGCGGCAGGTACCATAGAAGGCCGGGTAGACCATGCACAATGCTTTAACTTCACACACTGAGCCACGGGGAGCCAATGTAGCCGTTTTAGAATGGGCGAAATGGACGCCAGGCGAGGGCTCCTACTGCCACACGTGCTGCCGAGTTTGTAATAATCCGCAGCCGCTGAAGCAGGTAAACTGGGTGAGCCAGATAGAGAGAATTACAGTAATCCATAGAGCCTGAGACCAATGAAGAAACCACCAGAGAGCGAGGTGACCCAGTAGAAAAGAAAGGGCTTCATGAGGAACCCAGAGTTTAAATTGAACTGCTTTGCAGAGTGTTAGGGAGAATTCTCATTTTATGGCTAATTTCCCTTACCTATAGAGTTCCCCAGCAGCTTTGCTGGATTTGAAGGGTTTGTTTTTTTCTCCTGCTAAGAGTGTGACTCTTTTTCCCCACTCTTAGGCATATTTGCTCTGTGTGTTCTAGGCTATTTTTTGTGTTTAATGTCTATGGGGTTTATCTCACCTCATAGGAACCATCTTTATCCACATGTGTTACACAGCACCCTCCGTGCCGTAACACAGGGGTGTCGTAGCGACCCCAAACATAGACTCCATATCCTGTGACTGACTACTGTCTCCCAGGGCATGCAAAGTCCCCATTGACTGTACTAGTCAATCTTTATGAACAAAACCAGTACAACCCATCTTACTATGGAGGTACTGGTAAGGGTTAATAGTTTTTCCCTTATTTTCATTTTCAAGAGGGTACAGTACAGTCCCTCTCTCAATAGTTTCTGGCTGGTGGCAGTGGTTACTACAAAAAATATTCGACCGCGAATATTTCCCTATGGGATTTTCCCATTGTTTGAGGCTACCACATATACTGACAGCCTCTAACATACCGCCGGTTTATATTAATATGAACTTTACTCCAGTAGGTTTTAATTGCCAGAACTTTAATATAAATTCTTTCTCGTATCTTTCTCTAAACTCCTAACCCAGGTCGGGGATTCTTTGTTCGTCCTTTTGGCGGGCTTCTGCCAAGAAGCCCTCCTTTCGGTGCCACTGAGTCTGGGATGGATCCATTGTGTGGGAGGGGGAGTAGGATCCCTGGATAGGGTTGCCTCAGCAACCCATGTCACACTCTGCCCTGATAGGCTGGAGGGTCTCCCGCCAGGATGAGTACTCCACTGTGTGAGTGACAGCTAGGCTGTATGAATGGGGATCTTTTTGCATAAAAGCAGGGTCCTGAGGACTGGAAGAGCAAGACGTCACCACTGGAACTTAGAAGCCGAAGAGGAGAGAAGCCAAAGACATCTGCAAAGACTGAACCACCGGTGAAGCCCTGTTGCAGCGTCCCACCACTTTTCTCCACACGACAAGAGAAGATCTTCATCTGCAAGAGCCTTCTTCCCTTGAGCTGGTGGGGCCAACCAGTTTGCCAATAGCCTTCCTGGGCCTGCCTTGGTCAAATCGCCAGTACCCTGTATTCAGAAACCGGATAGCCAGGCACCTGTCCACCCAGACCAGTACCTTTTATTCGTTGGGCAGCACCGCGGCTGGTTTCCTCCCTGGGCAGTGCAGTAACTCAAACCTTCCTCTGCGACGAGAGTCCCTCTTCCTCTGCTGGATCACCCGAACTGCAGGAACTGCCGGAAACAATCGCCATCACAGGAGCCTCTTCTATATTTCAAGGTACATTGTTCCGCCAGACTGCCCTTTTCACGTGGTAGTGCTAAAGGTGTTTTAAATCCTTTACCTACCTGTTGGGTTGGCCGCCCCTATCCTCTAAACATTGTCTTTCACCTTCTGCATCCACCTTTTCGAATCGTTAACCAAAGACTTGACTGCAGCTACAAGAACATTTTGCTCCTGGGCCCTTTGCCGTGTACCACTGACTCTGGCACAGGCCTACTGACTCTAGCTAAATTTGTTAGAACTGCCTTCTCTAGACTGCTTCTCAACTAGAACTGTGTTGGTGCACCTAGTTCTTATAACCACCTTTTTCTTCCCCTTTTTAAAACTTGTGAAGTGCCATTTTGCTCGGTTTTCATTTGAGTACTATACATACTAAAGTACTGCCTTGACTAAACTTGTTCACAAACTTATGGGAAGTGTTGCTAGGGTGTGTAAGAAGATATTCCTGTATAACTTGTGTTTTCCCTCCCTTGTGAGAAATTACTAGAGTGCCATTTGTGTTTGGTTTTCACTGTGCCCTTTTACTCAGTTTTCACTCTTGCTCAAACTTGTCTACAATTTACCTAGGGAGTTGTGTATACTTTTCTTGACTGATTTTAACTTGCTTTAATAACTGTGATTAATGTGTTGAATTAGAAGTGTGTAAAATAAATATATATATTCTTTTTAATACAAAGCTTTGGTCAGTGTTTCCTTGTACCCTAGTATTGTAGTCCTATGGTGTAAACCCTGAATACTGCTCATCTCCCTCTTGAGATAGGTCTGACGGCTTAGCCACAGCTACCAACTAGACTTTGTGGTGCGGACTGATACCAAAGGGGATTTATTGCTCATACCTGTAGTCTTAATCTTCTGTAGTGCTCCCTAAGGGAACTGCACAGGATTCTGCCTAACACAGACCGTGCTGACCTGATCTGCCATAGAGAGCGAGGCCGACTGCACCGCCCCCAGGTGCTCAATGTGGACGATGGATGGGGTGCAGGGCCCATTTCCGGGGGGCAAAATTCAGATGACCAAGCAGAGGTGTTAGGCAAGGCCCTGCCAATCAAAACCTTAGTCTTCTGTGACCCATCCAGGTATGGATTGCGTGAAGGTACGCCCGGCAGTGAACCGTTGTGGTGGGACAGGCTAGATCAAGATGCACCATCATTTGCTTATCGGCCGCAAAGGAGTTAACAAACCCAAATGAGTGAATGAGCTGTGAACCCGATGAGCAGGTCCTTTAAGACGAGTTAACAGTATCTGAGATGGATGGGGATGCAGATCATACTCAAACATCAATAATCAGACCGACTCAAGAAGTTGGCAAAAGTTAAAGCTGTTTTAATAACAAGTCTTTAAAACAGGGAGTACAACTGACATCAGCCAACGCTGCACTGACTTATCTCAACATATTTCATAAAAAACATTGCCTTTATACTAAATACTCATCATGAGTGAAGTCAGGATATGTGGCAAAAAAAGAAAACCTATGTGAGATTCTGGTTGGTCTACGGGAAACCACTACATACACTTTCTATGGGATAGAGAGATGTAATTGGATCTCTAAGGTCAGGTGGGCAACCAAGCCCATCCCAAGTGCAAGTCATCTTCTGCGTCATGAAAATATACAACATACTATTGGCTTCTCAAACTATAGGGGCTCCTTAATATGTGGTCCTATATAATTGGTTGGCACGCTTGTACCCTTCTGGAAGATTCCACTCGCTAGCAGCACGCAACTTGAACTCCGTGTGGGGGGGTTGGCTTGGTCATGCCCCCCCACTCAATTAGCCCAACATCCATCATTACTTCTGCGGTCTGCCATACAATTAATATGTAGAGGCTTAATGCGTCAGAGAATAAAAGGGAGCGAAGCATGGCCTTATCTTCTGGTCTCGGTGTAGCTCGACCCAAAGTCTGTTCTCATCCAACCATGTGACTGGAGACCACGTTTTCGAACTCGTCGTTGTATTTTAATACCATTAAATGAAGAAATCTTGACACCCTCAATGGTTTTCATTACACCTCAAACAGGAGCTGAACTAACTTCTCACGTTTTTGTATCTTCTTGAGTACATGGCAAGGCTCTTGGTAGCCCAGAAGCAAGCCTTTCTCAAATCTTGCTTCGCTATCAGCTATTATTCTGCTGCGCCACACTTACCGCCCCTTTCATCCACGGGGTCGAGGTTTGCTAAAGTGTGTTGTGGAACATCCAGATTCTATATATTACTATGTATACACATTGGCGCATTGCCGCAATCTATTCACTACGTAGCTAGCTTTAAGATTACTTTGTCTACTTGCGTTACTCTGTACAATTATAAAATGGTTTTGCATTTTCTCTGGTGCTTCTCCGTACGTGCAATCTTCATTTCGCTCCAGAAATGTTGCATACTTCATCATCAGGTTCTATATGGTTTATATTCTTGTTAGGCAGAATCCTGTGCAGTTCCCTTGGGGAACACTGCAAAAAGATTAAGACTAGAGTAGCAGCAGTAAACCCAATTGGTAGCAGTCTGCACCACCCAGATTTACCTGGTAGCTGTGGCTGAGCAGTCAGACCTCTCTCAAGAAGAGTAGGGCAAGAGGCGCTCGCACAGCTCCAACCTGGGAAGACCCCGGGTCCTAATGGGTTCCCTACAGAAACCTGGAAATGCCTTGGCGGGTCATTGCCCTCCCACATGCACCGCATGTTTCTACGCAGCAGAGAGCTGGGGGCACTCCCCCCGGACCTTAGGAAGGCATGCATAATAGTCATACATAAGCCCGGGAAACCCCCGGAGGAATGTGCCTCCTATCGCCCAATATCCCTGATCAACGGCGAAGCCAAGGTCCTCGCAAAAATACTAGCCAACAGACTGCTGCAAGTTATAGAGGCCCTGGTCCACCCCGACCAATGCGGATTCATGCCCAACAAATCCACCCGCATGAACCTGCGCAGAGTCCAGTTGGCGCTGAGCAGAGCTAAGGAAATACCAGCCCCATTGGCCCTTCTGGCAGTGGACTTTGAAAAAGCATTTGACTCTGTAGAATGGGAGGCCTTGTGGGCAATCATGGCTCGGATGAACTTGGGGCAGACGTTTATATCGTGGGTTAAACTCCTGTATGCACAACCGGAGACCACGGTAAGGGTGAACGGCAGATATTCCCGATCATTTCCCCTGGGTCGTGGTACGAGACAGGGGTGCCCCCTCTCCCCGCTGCTTTTTCTCTTGGCCATAGAACCCCTCGCAATTGAGCTTAGGAATAACACTAATTGGTCAGGGTTTGCCTGGCCGGGGGGGGAGAGGACCGACTTTCCCTATACGCGGACGACCTCCTCATATACCTCAGTAACCCACGCACATCCTGCCCGATTGTCTCCCGCATCCTTAGTGAATACCAGCGCTTTGCAGGCCTTAAGGTTAACGAATCCAAAACCATTTACTTCCCGGTCAAGGGAAACGAGTCTGCGATCCCTGAATCCTGCCATATCACGTCTCCATTAGAGAACTCAAATACCTGGGCATAAGACTCGACCCGACACTGGGTGGGTTCCTGCAACTCAACTTACAACCAATAATTGACTGGTTCAATAGGGACACCTCCCACTGGCAATCACTCCCACTATCACTAATGGGCAGAGCGGCGCTATTCAAAATGTTGACCCTCCCCAGACTGCTGTATGTACTTCAAAACGCCCCCCTTCCCATCCCCCGAGACACCTTCGCACTCATAGACAGACGCCTTTGCACTCTGCTGTGGGGAGGGAAACAACCCAGGATCGCCCTTGAAACGCTACAGCGATCAGTGTGGGAGGGAGGCATCGGTCTGCCATGCATACGCACCTATTACCTTGCAGCCCAGATTGGGGTGGTAAACGACTGGATACACGCAGAGCCCACACTCCCCCACATCCGCCTTGAAATAGAAAGCATGACCCCACTAACCCCACTACAGATTCTGTACGCCACCCACGACCAACCTCCGTTGTTACCCAAAATGACACGCCACATTAGCCGGGCCTGGCGGGACGCGCACAAATTAATAGGCTGGAAAGGTAAGCCGACACTATCCCAACCCCTATGGCACAACGCACTCCTCCCGGAAATTGTTAAGATGGGCCCCTTTGGCCACTGGTGCGTGAAAGGGATACATACACTAGCGCATGTGATACAGGACGGCCACCTCCTTGACTTTGAGACCATACAGGAGCGATTCGACCTTGCTCCCATGGACCGGTTTCGACATGCGCAACTGGCCCACGCCATCCGCACACAATTCCCTGATACGACAACTATACCCCCCTATACTCCCATTGAGACCAACATCCTTTCGCAACACATTGTCACCAAGGTCACTTCCACGCTCTATCAAGCTCTCAACTCCTTTGGGGCGACGCAGCTAGATGGGCTCAAAGAAAAATGGGAAAAGGACATAGGTCTAATGGAACCAGAAGACTGGGTAGAGGCATTGATGTCCCCTAGAGAAATAGGCATAGACTCCAAGCTCAGGCTTATACAACTGAGGATCCTCCACCGCACATACTATTCACGCACTGACATGGCCAAATGGGGGGGACTGGAAGACGAGACATGCCTCAGGTGCAAAACAGAACCCGCCACATTTTACCATATGTTATGGGACTGCCGAGTCTTACAGGTCTTCTGGGAGAGCTGTATCAACAAGATCGCAGACACCCTGGCGACAACAATCCCCAGGGACCCCAAAATGATACTGCTAGGAATCCGAGGTGAGGTGGACCTATCGAAATATGAGAAAATATTTCTGACACTGGCACTGGGGGCAAGCAAAAGATTGATCGCGGCTAGCTGGGGCTCTGCCGACCCTCTATCCGTGAACCGCTGGAGCAATGAGCTGGACAGATGCGCGGCCGTGGAGCGCCGGATTTATAATGCACGGGGATGCCCCCGCAAATTCGGGAAAATATGGGGTAATTGGTTGGACGCTAACTGAAATCTGTCGTTGAAAACAGTCATGTACAGTTGTTAACATTGGTTACCTGCCCTATCCCACACATGCCTGATGGTTCCTGACCCGACTGGGTTTCTATCGCCTTTTGAAAACTGCCTTGCTACCATGATCTGATGTATACCTTTGATTCATGTTTGTCTTGTTGTTTATGTTCCTAAAGCGTAATAAACAGAATTATTAAAAAAAAAAAAAGAAGAGTAGGGCAGTATGCAGAGTATACACAATAGGGTCAAAACACAGTAGAGCAAACAAACACTGAGCAGAACTTTGTATAAAAAGTAGATAGTTATTTATTTAAAACACACTTTAGATAATGCACTCTCAAATGAAAAGAAATCTAAAACACAGGTAAGTATACACACCTCCCTTGATAACTATCAGACAAGTCAGGGTTAAAGCACAACTATTTGTTAAGACAGAAGTGAGCGCTTAACCTAGATGGCACTCCAATAGTTTAGGTTAAAAAGGGAGAGAAAAGGCAGAGCATAACATAAAACAGTTCCCAACACTTAACAGTTCAGAGCATGGGGAGAAAGGCAGGTTATACAGTAGAGCCAAAGTTCATACGCCAGGCCCACTTTAAATGGAGCAAAGCGAAATGTGCCCAGGATCACACGGTTTAAAGTGCACTGAAAGGCTTTGCAGAGTGTTCAAAAGATGTTGGGGTGATTCAAAAGATATAGTTAGAGGTCTGGAGCTGACCCAGTATAGAAGCCAAGGATTTAAGGGTCACCTTTAGCAATCTGTAGAAAGGGAGGCCAGGCAGGACACAGTACCCTAAAGAGAAAGGAAGCTCCAGCGGGGGCAGTTGTTCCTGGCAGTGGCTGCAGTTTGTTGTTCCGACCAGGGGAAGAGAGGATCTCGTCGAGGAGGAAACTTGGAGTCGTTGCACTGCACAGGGATGAAACCAGCCGCGGAGTTACCGATTAAAAGGTGCAGTCCTTTTTCCTCGCGGTCAAAAGTGGTGAGCTTGGCTATCCGGCCGCCGGGGTGCTTGGCACGGGCGATTCGACCAAGGGCCGTCTTTGGAAGGCGAAACAGGGTGAACTGGTTGATCCCACCAGCTCAGGGGAAGAAGACTCGTCCAGTAGAAGATCTTCTCTTGTCGTGGGGAAAGTGGTGAGGTAGCTGCAGCAGGGCTTCACCAGTGGTGTCGTCGATGCAGATGGCTCAGCTTTGTCTCTCTTTGGATTCTTAGGTCCTGTGGCGACTTACGAAGTTCCAGTCCCAAAGGCCCTGCTTTTATGCAGAAAAACCCCCATTCATGAGCCTAGCTGTCAATCACACATGCCAAGTGGTGAGCCGGGCGGCTCGCCACTGGGCCAATCAGAGTAGAGCGCGACTCGGGTTGCTAAGGCAATGCAGTCCAGGGTGCCAATTCCCCCCTCCACCCTTCCTGTGGAACCCAGACAGAGTGGCACCACTTGGAGGGCTTCTGTGGAGAAGCATGCCAAAATAATGGAACAAAGGGCTCGACCTTGGTCAGAGTTACAGAGGCGGACACAAACGCCATTTTAGAATCGAGTTCTGGCAAAAAGACCCAACCGGTGATCTAATATTAAATAAATAAACCGGCGGTATCTTTAACATTGCACCAAAAAGTGGTGCGTTTAAAATGAACGGGAAAATCCCATAGAGAATATTCTGGTGGAATATTACGCGTGGTAACCACTGCCGCCAGCCAGAAACTCGACGAGGGGGGACGGGACAGTGCCCCCTTGAAAACAGACCCAGGGGCAATAGAATTACCCCTTAACAGTACTTCCACAATATGATGGTTTGTACTGGTTCTGGTCACAATTTTGGACTAGTAAAGCCAATGGTGACTTTACATGCACTGGGAGACAGTAGTCAGTCCCAGGGTATGGAGTCTATGTTTGGGGGTCACTGTGACACCTCTGTGGTACTGCATTGAGGGTGCTGTGTATCACACATACAGAAAAACAGATGATACCCTATGGAGTAAAAAAGAAACCCCATAGCCCATAAGCACATAACAAGTCAAAGACATACCTCAAATCATGCCTAAGAGTGAGAGTAAAAGAGTCTCACTCTTACCAGGAGAAAAAACAAACCCCAAAAATCCAGCAAAGCTGCTGGGGGACTCACTAGGTTTGGGAAATTAGCCTTATAAGAGAATTATCCCTAACAATTCTTACTTCATTTATATCTCTTCTGTGTGTCACCTCAACTTCATGCGATGTCACCAGTTCTTTTCTCATTCTTTTCACACTTCTTCCGAACTTCCTTTAGAAGGTCGTCATTTCTCTGTGGATACATATTGGGTTTTCTCAATGGATACCTTGATTTTTCGTGCTATAGGTATTCTCACTGGTATTGCACATGTCGCAATTTACGGTTTCCAACAAATAGGCAGAATAGGGGCGGGACTTCAGAAAGAGGTACTTGGCGCCTCCTCTGCAGCTAGATCAAATGGCAGATGTAGATATTAAAGAGTAGAGGGAGAAGTGCCGACCTCTGCGGGACACCACAGGTGATGGAAAGAGGCAAGGATGTGAAGGGAGGCAGAGAAAGAGACTGTGAATGATGCAAAAGGAAGGAACGAAACCAGTCATGTAACTGACTCCCTATCCCCACATTGACGAGTCTGCTGATCAAGATGTTATGATTAATAGTATCAAATTTCGCAGACAGATCTAATAAAATAGGGCACCGACGACCCACTGGTCCACGAGCTGGACTAGGTTATCTGGTACGGATACTAAAAAAGACTCTGCCTCTGCCGGGCCTGAAACCTGATTGTGCAGGGTCCATGGCCGCAGAGATCTCCAGAAAGGAACAGAGGGGGGATAGAGGGGGGTTGTCAAGGGCCTCTAGTACTTTCATGGGAAAGGATAGCAGAGAGATGGGAATGAAATTGGAGGGAAGCAAAGGATCAAGATTAGCTTTCTTCAGCAGTGGGATAACCACAGAGTGTTAAAGCGGCACAGGAATGTGTCCTGAAAAATAAGAAAGATTCATAGCAGCGGTCACAGGAAGGGCGATCCCCATGATAATCTCTGAACCACCAGCAAGATGGGATCCACTGCCGAGATAGGTTTAAGGCCCAGTGTGACTGTAATGTCAGATTTTGAGAAAACAGGGAACTCTAACCAGGTCCCAGTCCCAGAGGGCAACAAAAACTTGCTGGGTGGGCCAGCGAGTGTGCCTCGCGATTCTATCATCCTCCTAATTGTGTCAATTTGTTCTTTAAAAAAAGAGGGACAGAGTGTTACACAGCTTCAATGAGGGCGTCACTCGGTTTATAGCGGTAGGAGATGATAGGTTCTGGACCATCAGAAAGAACTCCTTGGGGGAATTTATAGCAGTCTCAATACGATGAGCAAAGTGGGCCCTTAGCTATAATGATAGCACTTTGATGCCTTGCAGAAAACAAACCGGGCAGGAATGCAGTAGCCAATCTGCCACTTGGTGACGCGCCAGGCAGAGGCTTGCAAGTTCTTCAGAGAACCACGGTTCTGATGGCCAGCCCCAATGCTTAGATGGTTTCAGCAGGGCTAAGCGATCAGCCGTGTTCAACAGGGCGTCAGAGAGCAGGGCCAGGTTCTGAACCCCTGCAGGGGAAAATGCTGTGGCGATATCAGAAATAAGAGGAGCCAGGCACCTTGTGTCAGCGCCTAGATGGAGGGTGAGGGAGAAGGGGGGCCGGAGGATACGGTGCAGTCGTTATAACAAACAGAACAAAATGGTCTGGCCACAGAATGGGAAGCGTAGAACAAACAAACGAGTGCTTGAGGGGCCAGTATCAGTCAAGTGTGTTGCCCAGGCTATGAGTAGGTCCACTGACCAACTGATCATGACCAAGATCCAACATGGCGGACACTAGGTGATCCGTCTGGAGATCCTTGATGTTGTTTGGATGAAGATTAAAACCTCCCAGCAAAATCAGCGAATTGTACTTCAAGTTGAGGTCTGCGAGTTCCTCATTGAATAATAGAGAGAAACCTGGGTCTGGACCAGGTGCGTCGCTATACTAACAGAACATGACTGGAGCAGGAGGGAAAGATACACACCCTGATAAGCAACACCTCCATATTGGAGGCCTGTTGGAAAGGCACACAGCGCATACCAGGGTAGACTGATGGGTCAAAGCAACCCCTCCACGGCCAAGCTCTGTCCCGTCGGGAAGCTGAGCCAGGTTGATCGAGGGGCCGGAAGCTTCACCGAGCCACATCTCTGTGACCCAAAGCAGATCAGGTATGTGATCCGGCAACAAATTGTTGCAGTCCACGGCATGCATCACCAAAGAGCACATACAGCTCTTAAAGGCTAGATCGGGTCTCCTCCAAACAGGGGGTGGTGGCACACACAAAGAATCTCTGAAGATTCATTCTACTAAGGTGAGTTCACCAGATGACTGAACCGTTACTGGTGCAACTTAGCTTAGACCCCACTACCAACCTCAGCCCCCTGATAATGTATCCAACTCCGGCGAAAAAAAAAAAAGACATTTGGAGGAGCAGTTCCTTGCCTTCGTTAACGAAATTTCGAAACCACATCACATTTTCTGGTGTTGGGGGACTTTTAACTTGTGGGCCTGGGAATGATCAAAATGCTGAAGCTACCTCTCTTACTAGTGCTTGAGGCTGTGGGTATTAGCCAGAACATGCACTCGGCTAACCACCAAGTAGTTAATACCATTGACTGGAACTTGACCCACAATATTGATATTGCCCCCTTTGAGGTCAAGTCCATGCCCTTCGTCTGATCAGCATCCTATCTCCTTTGATCTTATACTGCCAAGTAGTCTTCAAGGACACCCACCAAAAAATAAACACCTGGTTTAACATGATTGCAAGGGTCCATAAAGTACAATAAAGAATTGTTCTGAATAAAATAGAAATCAACACATAATTTGCATGTAGAGAACTGAACACAAACATTACTGAATCTGGCTAACATGGAAGGAATCACTCACATAAACAAGGGAAGGTTTGATAGATACAGTCAGATATGGTGCATGTCTTGTTTTAGGATAGGACTCGGTGCCTACCTACAATTTATCTACACCTTGAAGATAAATCAGCAACTTTTTTCTGACTTCACATAAGTATGTTTTAATTGGCCCTATTAAAAAGGTTCTTTCATGATAATTATTGGTAACAACAAATGTTCCTGTCATATGCAAAAGCAAATGTGCAACAATAAAAAAGAGCAAATAATTGGGTATCAGTCGTGTCTCCGAATTGCTTGATAGTCTTGCAAATTGGATTTTTTTTTATTTTTTGCACTTTTCACATCAATTTCAAAGGGACTGCAAACATGTCTACGACTGTTTGTTTGATAGTGGATTGATTTTTGGGAGCGGGGTCTTTTCAAACTCACTACCTGATTAAACTACCTTTTGAGTACACCTGTCAGTCCTCAACACCATCAGTGCCTGGCGGACCCTACCCCCTATTTATGTCTGTAGTAAAACACTATTACATCCCATATGGATAATAATGCAGGAGAGTCGTTTCTCCCCTTTTAAGTTTTTGAAATTTTCTACACACTGGTGAAAGCGAAACAGGCTGGTGGCAGTGGTTTCTTCCTATCAACCATTTTGGGTGCACTCCTGGGCACCATTTCTGGTTTACTGCATGACCGCTTTTTTTGAGAGATGATGCACAAGATGGCTGGCAATGTAGTTTAAGCCACGTCTTTGTGCTTCCACGACCTGGTGGCCGTCTTCCTCCTCAGTAGAGGAATGATATGGCCACGTATGATCATTCCTCTGCCGGCTGTGGCCAGAGCCCAGGAAGCTGGCCTTCTGTGTCCCTGGAACTGGTTTGGTCTTGGTGAGGGGCTGCAGGCAGCCTCACAACATGACTCCTGATTTACCTTAGCTGCATATGCATGTTTGGATAGCTGCTCTAAATGTGAACTTCATAGGCCTTTTCAGTGTACTAGGATCCCACAGACTGTGATTCAGTACATCAAGAGTGGATCTGAGTCATTCTACAGACAACAAGCCAAGTGACTGAACAAGGAGGATGCTGAGGGACATCAGAGGACCGCTGCTGAAACATTTGGCAAAGCCAATCCACCAAAGAGCTAATCTTTATTTATATATGGTTCCATCACAATCCTTTACAAAATTATTATTTCTAGTTAAATACTTCAAATCCATTATAAATCTTAAAACACAGGAGAAAAAAAGAAAGTTTTTTTTAAATTAATTAAGTAAAAAGAAGACAAATGGAACAGCTCATATGCATCTCAAATTTACAATATAATTATATAAAAGTCGAACAAGAACGTGGAGTTAATAAAAAAGATGATCTTAAAAGAAATCTCCTTTCACATAACATGTATAAACATCTTTTCGTTTCATGACCTGATCATCAGACAGTTTTGAGACCTTAAGTCAGCTATCTCTTGAAATTCCCACTCTTGCACTTTATTATCCCTCTAACAATTCTTGTATAAATTGTATAGTAGCGATAGTCAAGGGATTATTGGTCCTATAAGGAATCCTATCCCAAAATTGGTCTGTAGTCATGGAATTAACATTGTGGACAAGTTTCAAAAAGTATCTCTCGAATAGATGTTAAATTTAAACTCTCAATAAATACATTTCTGAGTGTTTTAATGGCAAAACCTACATTTCCTAAACGATAGCAGCCAATTCAGTATAATTCACTGCACTTCTCTAACAAATTAATTCTTAAATGCATAAACATGCCTCTGAAGTACCTGTCCAGAAATAGCTTCAAATACAGTGACATTCATTGACCTTTTTATTATCATCCTTTAATTGAGAATAACCTTTGAATGTATTTTTCTCCGTTATCATCTCTATCCACTCGACTACCAGTATCACTTTTTATACTAGCTTTGGACAGGAGATTAAGTCCTCCTTAGTAAGCTTTTCTTTTACTAGAAGCTCCCGGGAGTATAGAATCCATTCATTCAGAGCTTAAAAATTCCTTTAATTGCCATTATGTCCAAGTCACTGTTTAAACAAATGGACCCTAGCTATTAATATTTTTTTTTTAACAGTTTTTAACACACAATACACAAGCAATTAATACAACCGAAAGTATCAAACACATATCTAAACACAGCAAACAAAGCAGTCTTTGCAAAACCTATTACCACCACAACCACCCCATTCTGCCCACCCTGGTTCCCTCCCCCCGATTTGCCTCCTGCCCTAGTCCGTGACTTACGTTACCTTATATCATTTAATCTCCGGTCACTGTCCTTATCCAATAGCATCAAGAATTCTATGGCATCTGTAACTCCTATGGGGTAATGGCCTCCTGGACAGCCTCAGTGGGCTCCTGAGTGTATAGGCCCTGCACCAGAGCGATCCAAGCTGTCTCTGCCTGGTCCGCAGCCGGCAGGCCAAAGTGCACCGCCCCCCCTTCAAGCCTCACTCTCAGCCTGCACCCACTTCCCCAAATCCCGCCACCAATCCTCTATGTTAGGGCCCTGCAGTGCTTTCCATGCCATCACAATTCTGCATTTGGCTAGAATATATTCCTAATCCTTCTATGGACATGCCTCGCCCCCTATGGGTGCCGGAAACGGCCCAACAGACATCCGACATGTCACTGGGGAGTGAACATCTAGCGTTAGCCTTCCCCAGAACATTCTGGGGAACATTCATCCCAATATTTCCACACTGTGGGGCATGCCAAGAACATATGTAGTATACCCGCCTCCTCAGAACTGCACTGCTGTCAAATTCTAGTTCCTGCTCCAGGGGAACAAGAAATCTTCTTGGGGGTCAGATAGGCCCTATGTGTCACAAACAGCTGAATCAGATGTAATCTAGTGTTCCGGGATACACTCTTATGGTATCCCAGAATTTCTATCCACTGTGTATCCGAGAAAGGGGCTCCAAAGTCTTCCTCCCACTTATGTCAGACTGCCAATGGTGGGGAGGGGCCACCCGTGAGCAATAAATCATATATCCAGGATATGGTGTGCCCGCTCTCTGATATGTCGTACAGAATGTCTACAATGGAGTGCTTTTCCATTGACACGTAGGCCAACGGCCTATGATCTCCCTCCTAAGCATGCAATATAATAGGTGCTGGCCCCGGTATATCTCGGCAGTGTTAACTAATTCACTGAATGGTATAAACGTGTCTTTTAATAGGTCCCCAATCGAGACCACCCCGGTTGGTTCCCAACTAGCTTGTATCCCTAGCCGTGCTTGTGTGGAAGTCGATACTGTGGATAGCAAGGGAATCTGTGCAGAGATCGGGTCAATAAGTGCTATGTGTTTGAGTGCCCTGTTCCACACACTCACCCCTACAGACACGAGGAGCGACCCAATGAACGCTCATAGCCTCTTAGCCCATAATAATTCCTTTAAATAGAAGTGTGGCACTATAAGCATGGGCATCCGTGTGTCAGGGTTGGGGGCACTCGGCTAGCCAGTCAACTACAAATTGCAGCCGTCCTGCTAAATAATACTACTCGAAATGTGGAACCCTAATTCATTCCTCCCTTGTCATAGGGCCTCCATGGGGAGGACAGCGCTATCCTAGATCTGCCGTTCTGCCACAAGAAACTTGCGCATATGGAGTCTAGCTTCCGGAAGGACTTAAGTATATAGTATGGGACATTCACAAAACTGTGCAGCAGCCGAGCTAACACCATCTTTTTTAACAGGGCTGCTCTACCCATTATCACCAGGTGCAATTTATACCAAAACCTCATGGAATTTGTAATGCCCTCTAAGGTGCTCAAGGTGTTCTTGAGCTGTTCCGCCTCGGGGTCATGGAATATGTTAACTCCCAGGTACCTGAACGTGTCTTCTGTCCAACGTAGGGCCAAAACCAGGAGCGAGTGCGCTTTTCTCCCAGCAAAACCTGCCAATTGGAACAAGGAGGACTGGTCTATGCTTATCTTTATCCCAGATTATCCCCCAAACAGTACCAGGGCTTCTATAATCAATTCCAAGTTATCCTCCAGATTCTGAATATACAAGGTATAGTCGTAATACAATGATATCAGGTTAGTAAACACATCATTAACAATGCCTGCTTCCAGGTATTCCGACCTCAAATATTGAGCAATCGGTTCCATGGCCAGGATGTAAAGCAATGGGGACAGCAGGCACCCCTTTCTGGCCCCTTTTTCTAGCTCCAAAGGGTCTGCAATTTGTCTACCAGTCTTTACACTTGCAACTGGTTGAGAATAAATCAGCCGCACCCATTTTAAGAATATCTGGCCAAAGCCCAACTTTCGCATCGCCTCATGAAGCCACTCCCCACCTCACTGAGTCAAAAGCCTTAACTGCGTCAAGCGTTGCTATTGCACATGGGATTTCCCATAACGCTGTGTGATCTATAACATGATGTAGTCTACGCAGGTTCCAGGACATATTTCTGCCCGGCACATAGCCAATCTGGTCCGGGTGAATAATCGTGTGGATCACCCTTTTCAGCCGATTCGCCAAGGTGGCCTTCAAAATCTTACTATGCTGATTGAGCATGGATAGAGGTCTGTACGAGTCGCACTTTATGGATGGCTTTCAAGGTTTAAGGCGAGGGATAATGATCGATTCTCTCATGGTAAGGGGAAGAACTCCCTCCTCATAGGAATCCTGATAGGTGCTCAGGAGCAGAGTAGCAAGCTTGTCTATATATTCTTTGTAAAACTACCCCGGCAGTCTGTCCGAGCCCAGGGTCTTGCCAGTAGGCAATGCCCTAATCGTGCATCGTATTTCGTCTAATGTAACGGGCTCCTCCAGACTCTGAATCGCCTCATGACTAAGGCGAGGAAGGTCTATCCCATCTAACACCTCCCTTATGTGTACCTGTGACCCCTGAGGTCCCTTCCGATAGAGGGTAATATAGAATTATTTAAAAGCTGCATTAATACCAATTTGTTTATGGCACAGAAGAACAAGTTACTCTCTTACCTGGTAATGTTCTTTCGATGGGATGGTCCGACGACGTATTCCATATCTTTGACAGTAATCACCACAGCTGTGCTGCTTCGGAAAATTTTCGGCGTCTGCGTCCTATGTCGTTGATGTTGATGCGCCATCCCAGAGGACCTCCTCCGACGGCCGACATCACCCGATGTGATAAGTAGGACGCACAACGCCCATAGCCTCAGTTGTAGTTTTTTCCCCCAGAACTTGTGCCACCAGTCTGCTGCCAGTCAGACACACATGGCCTTGCGGAAACATAAGCTGCAATCGCATAAGAAATTCTGCAGCGGGGAAGGTAGGGAGGGAGCGATATGGAATAAGTCGTCGGACCATCCCATGGAAAGAACGTTACCAGGTAACAGAGTAACTTGTTCTTCGAGGGGATTGGGTCCTCCGACGTATTCCATATCTTTGACAGACTCCCAAAGCAGTACCAAAGCAAGGAGGTGGGAAAAGAATTTAGAACACAAATTTAGCATGCCCAATCAAATTGCAGAATAAAGGACTGCCTTGCCAAAGGCCAGATCCTGTCCTCGGATGGAATCGAGGGAGTAGTAACGTACAAAAGTATGTACAGAAGCCCAGGTGGCTGCATCACAGATGTTACGAATAGGAACACCCCTCTGTAGGGCAGTAGATGCAGCCATACACCTGGTAGAATGGGCCCGCAAGCCAGCCGGTGGGTCCTTACCCGCCAAGCGGTAACACTCGGAGATAGCCAAAATAATCCAACGAGACAAAGTCTGTTTCGTCACAGCTTGTCCCAAACGCTTTCCAGCATAACCAATGAAGAGTTGATCGTCCACTCTGACCCGGGACATGCGTGAAATATAAAAGCTCAACGCTGTCCTAGGATCAAGCCTATGGAGCCTCTCCTCTTCCTTACCAGAATGCGGAGGAGGATAGAATGCCGGAAGAACAACCTTCCAGCCCAAACGAAATTCCGAAACTACCTTCGGAAGAAAGGAAGGACGAACTCGAAGGACAACCCTGTCCTTATGAAACACAGTGAAGGGTGGCTTAACTGAAAGTGCCTGTAACTCACTCACTCACTCTGCGAGCGGAAGTAACCGCAACCAAAAACACAGTTTTAGGAGTTAACAGTCTCAAAGGGAAAGAATGCAAAGGCTCAAATGGAGCCCCCATAAGAAACTTAAGAACAAGGATCAAATCCCAACCGGGCACCAGAAAAGGTGACGGAGGGAACACATTAGTGAGCCCTTTCAAAAACTGAGAAATTAAAGGAATCTTAAAATAGGAACATTCTTCAGACGAGTGCTTAAATATGGACAGCGCCGCCAGGTAACCTTTAATGATACCCACTTGCAAGCCCCTGTGGGCCAAAGAAAGCAAAAAAGACAGAACCATGGGAATGTCACATTCAAAAGGATCCACATTCTTAACTCTGCACCAGTCGCAGAATTTACACCATCGGCAACGGTACAGAGACTTTGTTGCCGGCTGTCTGGCCGAGAGCAGCACCTCCAACATGTCTTCAGGGAGGTCCCAATCCTTATAGCTCAACTTTTCAGAAGCCAAGCTTGAAGGTTGAGGGATCCGACCTCTGGATGGAGAACCTGACCCCCCCCTTCCCGTGAGAGCAGATTGTTGCGGTAGGGAAGACGACATGGATGGCAGATGGACAAGTCGAGACGGTCCGGATACCACGTCCTCCGGGCCCATGCCGAAGCAATGAGGATCATCCGGGAACCGAACCTCCGTAACCTCCGCAGTACTTGCAGGATGCCGGGGACTGGAGGAAACACGTGCAGCAGTGGGAATGACCACTCCACCACAAACGTGTCTCCTAAGGCTCCTTTTGGAGGAAATTCCCGCGAGCAGAACCTTTCGCACTTCTGGTTGACACTGGAGGCGAAGAGATCCACTTGAGGGGTCCGGCGAAGATCTCCAGGAGAATTTCCTGAGCCAGCTCCCACTCGTGAGAGATCGTGCTCTGCCTGCTCAGAGCGTCTGCCGTCTCGTTGTTGTCTCTGGCCAGATGACCAGCCAAGATCAAAACTTCCTGCTGGATGGCCCA
This sequence comes from Ambystoma mexicanum, assembly GCF_040938575.1. NCBI lineage: Eukaryota > Metazoa > Chordata > Amphibia > Caudata > Ambystomatidae > Ambystoma > Ambystoma mexicanum. The sequence goes on along the minus strand of NC_090927.1, from coordinate 577,902,804 downwards.
GAACTCGAGCTGCATCGCCTCCCTGCACAGAGGAAGTGACCCTGCCCCCCCCCCCTTTTTGTTGAGGTAGTGCATGGCTACCGTGTTGTCCGTCAGGATCAGGACACTCTTTCCTCGCACAGTCGGCTGAAAAGCCTTCAGGGCTAGCCTGACGGCCCTCAGCTCCAACAGATTGATATGGAGTCTGGACTCCGATGGAGACCAACGACCGCTGTCAACTCGTTGGCATGAGCTCCCCATCCTGTGAGGGATGCGTCCGTTACGATCGTCACCTCCGGCCAGGGAAGCCAAAATGGAGCCCCCTTCATCAGATTGCCTTCGACTGCCCACCACAGAAGGTCCTGGGTGACCGAGGGCGGCACCTGAACAGGGACCGACATCCTGCCGGAAGATTGCAACCACTGCATCTTGAGTGCCCACTGCAAAGATCTCACCAGAAGAATGCAGGTTGCCATGAGGCCGAGCAACCTCAAGAACTCGAACGCTGGGAGCGTCTGGGCAAGTTGAAACTTGTGCACCATCTGCTGAATGTGAAGAGCTCTCACCTGGGGAGGAAAACACAGCCCCAGGGATGTGTCGAGCACTGCTCCGATGTACTGGAGCCGCTGTGTTGGCATCAAATGGGACTTCTTTAAATTGAGGGAGAAGCCCAGCTTGTGAAGGGAGTGGCAGGTGACGGACAGATGATCCAGGACTTGCTCGGGAGAGCTCCCCCTGATCAACCAATCGTCCTGGTAGGGGCAGACGTGAATCCCCCCCTTTCCTGAGATGCGCTGCCACCACCACCATGAGCTTGGTGAAAACCCTCGGGGCGGAGGTCAATCCGAACGGCAGGACCCGAAACTGAAAGTGCGAGTCGCCAACCGCAAACCTCAGGTACTTCTTGTGCTTGGGATGGATCGGCACATGGAAGTAAGCGTCCTTGAGGTCGAGAGACACCAACCAGTCCTGAAGTTGAAGGGCCTGGAGGACTTGAGAGTAACCATCTTGAACTTGTCCTTCCGTAGGAGTTTGTTCAAACCACGCAAGTCCATGATGGGTCTCAATCCCCCGTCTTTCTTCGAAATTAAAAAATAAGGGGAATACCATCCCTTGTTCCTCTCCGCTACAGGCACCAGTTCTATGGCGCCTTTCTCCAGCAGGGCTTGAATTTCCTGCACAAGAAGCGGATCCGGACTCTTCAAAGAGGTTCCCAGGTGGATTGTCGCGAGGCCTCTGCCGAAAGGGAAGACAGTAGCCGTGGGTTATGATCTCCAGAACCCACACATCTGAAGTAATGGCACGCCACTCTACAAGATGCTGCGCCAGCCTTCCCCCAACCGGCGAACCATGGGACATGGCCTCATGACTGAGTTGTAGCGGCTGCGGCGTTGCCTGAGGGCAAAGAGGCAACTGCCCGAGCGGCTTTGGCACCTAGAGTACCCTGTTTTCCACCTCTGGTATTCCTATGGTGGCCTCTTTGACTGACAGCTCCTCTCGCTTTACTGAAGGATGAGTAATAACGAAAGGAACCTCCCCTCCATTGTTGTCCCCTAGGACGAAAATGCGGAGGTTGTCGAACTGTAGCGCCCAACGACTTCGCTGCAGCTTTGGAGGTCTGCAACCTCTCAAGGCTCTCATCAGCCTTGCTGCCAAAAAGATGTTTACCGTCAAAGGGCATGTTGAGGAGCCGGGACTGTACATCAGGAGCGAACCCCGACTTCCGCAACCACGCAAACCTGCTTATTACGGTGCTCGCCGCCATGGACCGGCTGACACAATCTGCCATGTCCAAACCCGACTGAACGGCCTCACACATGGCATCCTTGCCATCCTGGACCATAGCAAGGAAACCATCCCGTTCGTCCCCTTCGGGAATATGTTCAGCCGCTAATGCAACACAGTTCCACAGAGTGTGTGTGAAACGAGACAAGGCACATACGGAGTTGGCCGTCTGACGCGCCATACCCCTTGAAGAAAACACTTTCTTCGCCCAGCCATCAAAACGTTTGTCGTCCCTATCCGGAGGGATGGTAGGATACGTCGCCTGCTTTGCCGGGGCCGTAGCCGCCTGCACCACCAAACTCTCCGGAGTTGGGTGCCTGGACAAGTAGCAGGGGTCGCTACTGGCTGGACGGTATTATCGCGACAAAGACTTGCCCACTGCCGGGAGACTCTCCGGAGCAGTCCAAGCCGGCGCCACCCTTCTCTGCAGAGCTATATGAAACGGCAGTATCAGGTCAGTGGGGGGACCAAGATCGAGGATGTCCGTAAGATCATCCTGAACAAACTCCCCTGGGGTAGCCGACCATCCCAAGTACTCAGTGACCCGAGACATAAGGCGCTGGTACAAAGAATCGGCAAGAGTGCAAGGCTGAGGCCTACAAACCTCCACCTCCGGAGAGGAGTCCAGTCCACTGGCATCATGCAGTGACTGCCTCAGGTCTTCAAATTGGCTATGGCCCGAGAGAAGCTCATCTGGCACCGTATCCGGAACCAAGCCCACATCAGAGCCCTCATCAACCTCTGAAATGTACTCCAGGCGGTGAGAGGAAGGTGCCTGGGGACCAAAGCTATGCCTGACCTTAGCCAGAGCCTTTCTAGGGGCTTCCCCCGTGCCACGGGGCCCCTCCGACACCACTGCCTCGAAAGGCGTCGAGGGCGCTGAACGAATCAGCGTTGAGTGAATCCGTGTCGATGTCAGCCGCAGCGCCGCCAGCATTGACACAGGCTTCGAGGCCAGAGCTCCGAGCGTGTCCGTCGACGACCCCCTCGGAGGCGGAGCCTCGAGAGAGGCTGTCGACGTCTTCCTCGAAGACTGCACAGGATCACGCGGTCTCGAACGCGTTGAGGACCGGGACCTGGAATGGGCATGGTGAGAACGGTTACCCTTGTCCGAGCGGGACCTCTCCCGCGAACCGTGCCGACCACCCGAGCCCGAAGGCGTGCAAGCGGTGTCTCTCGACCGATCATGACCGACCCCACTCGGAGGCGCAGACGGACCGGTGCCCTGCGATTCGAAAATCGCGAACATCTTCTTCCCGAAGGAAGCCCATTCCTCCGGTGTCGCTTGCATGGTGGGATAAGCGACCCGCCGACGGGCGGAGTCCTCGGAAGAGGACGGGGAAGGCGACCATTGCCGGCGCTTCCGGGAATGCCTCGAAGAGGCAGAGGAGTGGCGAGACCGACTCCTGCAAGGAGACCCACTGGACCTCTGGTGATGACGCGGAGAGTCGCCTCTCAATTCATCCGTCGAATGTCCCGCAGACCTCGACTTCCGGGGCTTAGACATCCTACCTACCGACAACTTCTTCTTGCACTCCCGCAAGGCCTTGGCCGTGAGCGACTGGCAGTCGACACAGTCATCCATGTCGTGGGCCTCCCCGAGGCACCAGAGGCAGGCGTCGTGCGAGTCCGTTACCGACATCTTGGACTCACAGTCCCCGCATTTTTTGAAGCCCAGACGCGGGGTTGAAGACGAGGTAGACATTGTCACGAACAGGCTTTTTCACAAAACCGAACAGGTTCAAAGAACCGAGAAGATTACAACAGAAACTCCAAAGAGTCGAGGCGTACCGAGATTCACGAAGAGAACACTTTCACAGAAAAAACGGAAATGAGGCTGCGGGCATCGTGCGTCCTACTTATCACATTGGGTGACATCGGACGAGGTCCTCGGGGATGGCGCGTTGACGACGTAGGACGCAGACGCCAAAAATTTTCCGAAGCAGCACAGCTGTGGTGATTACTGTCAAAGATATGGAATACGTTGGAGGACCCAATCCCCTCGAACCTCATCTTGCATTTGTATCGTAGGTATAGGGCTCCGGTTCTCTTCCTTGTATAACCAGGCCAGCAGCCTGCCTAGCTTATCACCTTCCCTATGTGGTCTCTCAATATACTTAGCATAGTTATGTTTCCCCAGTCTTTCCCAACATTTCACACACCTCTTTCTGTCTCCTCCCCGTCTCCATGCAGACCCTCCCGGGACTGCTCTGCTATCCTTAGCTGGTCCTCTGTTGCGGTTAACTCCCTCCCCACCCTGGCTTGAACGCTGGCCGACTCTGCTATGGCGGCACCCCTAATGACAACCTTAAGGGATTCCCAAAGTGTGCCCAAACTGGGAACGCTGCCCAGGTTATGAGTGACATATTCATCAATGCTTTTTTTTATGGGGTCTCTGAACGGGATGTCACGTAGAGACTCATGTCTGAGCCTGCACGTGGGGATTGGAGGTCTACGGTGTGCATACTGCCATTGCAGTCCGAGGGGTGCATGGTCTGACAGAACCCTACCTCTGTACTCAGCAAGTGTGAAACCTTCTACAATCTGCTGACCAATAAAAAAATAGTCAATCCTGGTGTGGACTGCATACGATGCGGAGAAATGAGTATAGGGCCTGGTGTCCGGGTGCAGTGTCCTCCAGTTGTCATTTAGGCCAAATGCTGTTCGGAATGTCTGCAGGGACCTGGCCTGTTGGGAAGGTTTGTAATTCCTTGTTTCAGACCTATCCAATGCTGGATTTAGTGTACAATTGAAGTCACACACCACATATGACATTGCCATTTCTGTAGGGGCCAAGCCTATGGTACAGCAACTGGAAAAACCCTACAGTGTTATGGTTGGGGGCATAGGTGTGGATCAAGCATATCTCTGGGTGTTCCATGAGCCCTTGTATCAACACCATTCTGCCTTCACTGTCTGTTTTAACCTGGGGGGTACTGAGGGCGATATCCATATCAGAACCCCTCTGATATAAACTGAATAGGGGGAACTGAAACCTGGCCACACCATGTACCGGATAACAAAGCCTGCTTATCAGCTGTTAAGTACGTCTCCTGCAACAGCGCAATCTCAATTTTACTTCTCCTCAAATAGGAAAAAAACTCTTTCGTTTCACAAAATTGTTCAAGCCCCTTACATTCCAAGTAAGTACATTTAAGGAACTAGCCATAAATAATGCATACTGTGAAACCGAGCCCCTCCCACAGACCCAACCGGCTCCATATGTTTACACCAGACCGCGACCAGCAGACTACCACTTTATCAAAGTCCACCTCAGGGCTACGTGCAGGCACACCATCCCCCAAAATAACTCCCCCAATTCCCTCCCCCAAAAACAATTGCCCCACATAGTCACTCTTGCTCGGGCTTAATCTGCTTCTCGCGGCCGCCAACAGTGCAAGGACCGGAGGCTTGTGCGCAGCAGGCGGGCACAACAAAACTAGTGCCCAAAAAATAACAAAATCAAAAACCACCACCAAACGTCAGGGGGAGAGGAGAGACACTAAGAGGCCCTGAGGACCGAGTGACTATTAATTTGGGCCTTGCTATGTTGTCTGGAAACATGTGTTCCCCTCTAGGGAGGGTATTATCCAATGGAGGCCGAACAAGTCCTAGAAGAGGGTCCTCCCAACCACCAAAGCTGCCTGGATGACGGCCCGCTCCTGCTGGAGCCCCCACCGGGCTCACTAGTCATGGCAGAACCCAGCAAATGGGACATTGCCAGGCACAACTCATCCTTCTGTCTCTGCACGTTTCGTTGCTCCTTGATCTTTGTCCTGAGCTCCCTCTTGTCGCCAGCAGCAGGGTATATTTTCTCCCTATCTAACCACTCCTGCGACTCCCCCGGTAGATCAAAAAACAGGGCACAGTTCTTATAAAGGACTTTCAGGCGTGATTGATAAATCGCAAAACGAAAGGATTCCTCATGGAACCTCCGCTATGTCTAAATTATTCTAAGAACATATATATAGAGGACTCAGGCTACCCCTCCCTTTTGACACTTATAGGTGTTAATCACCACACATTTAACAGATATTAGTATTTAATCTGTTCATGTAATAAATCACCACAATTGCATTTCGCAAAAATCTTTATTTTTGGAGTTTTAAAAGCATACAGAAGGTATTTACCATATCTATACATGTGGTCCCAAAGTGAGGCCCTTAGATTTTTTGTGCCCACGGTGGTTCAACCTATATTTACAAACATGTCACATTAGTTCTGATATGGCTAAAGCACAGAGGATTAGAGAGTATAGCAATAATGTCCATACACCTAACTAGTCGACACCTTTAGTTTTTTCTAGCATGAACAAGGAATCACTACGATTGCTGTAGTTATTCTGATGCTTTCCTCAGGACTGGTGGAGAGAGAGGGGGGCTGCGGGATTGCCACACACAGGCACCTCTAGACATGAGAACAGATCCAGCACAACTCCTACAATTACCTATGGGGTGTTTTGAAAGTTCTGATACTCAAAATACTGTGCCCCTGCATTGATTACCATCAGAGAAATATATATGTGAATAGAAAGAAGAATGTCTGTCGTCCTTGCCACTACCGACCTGTATTTGCATAAAGAAATGTCAGCAAAACGATCCATTTGTCAATGTGTGCAATGTGATAACATGTGTTTTGATAGACCCATGGTCCGACTTGCAGAAATCAAAACCTAATTGGTTAATGCAGAGGATAGATACTTGGACCTTACTACAAAAAGTAGTTGCTATTGAGGAACACCTTACTACCACGGATGACAAAACTGTAAATTTGTATGATCAGATAAGGAATTTGGAAATCCAAAATGAAAAATTGTCCCTCAAGTTATCAGAGCAGGAAAACTTCTCTAGGAGGAAAAACAGAGTGGCTGGATTTCCTGAAAATGTGGATCGAGGGAACCCTAGGGCCTTTTTTTAGAGAAGGCACTGATATCAATGTTAAGGTTGGACCCCCAGCACCCTTTTAGTGATGGAACGAGCACACAGGTCCTTGGAGCAGAAGCCAGCGCTGGGTCAGAGACCAAGACACTTTATTGCAAAGTTTTTGAGATTTCTTACTAAATAAATGATCCTCAAAAAATCACGTGAGCTAGGTGTTTTGGAATGGGGAGGAAATAAGATCATGCTTTTTGGAGATTTAAGCAGGGGTGTACCGGAAAAAAATGGACAGCCTTAAACACAGCAAAAGAAAAGGCAAGGAGTAAGAAATTACAATGCTATATGGTGTGCCATGCTATTCTCTGTGTGGTGATTGAAGGTCAGATCCATTCATTTTCTGATAATAGGAGCGCAGAGGCTTTCTTATCTAACCATATTACATCTATGAGACTGTTTCTATATCCCAAAAAAGCAAAGATGACTTTATCTAAAGACTGACATTTGTTTATTTAATATTTCATTTATAATTTGAAATATTTTTTTTTTTCCTCTCTCTTTTTATCACTTGTTGGCTAACTACATAGGTTTCATTAAGGCGTTGGAGATGGCCGGTATATTCAACGGTTGGTGAATTTCGGGAAAGTTTAGACAATGCACATATGAGGGAGGCACTGAGTAAAGCACCCTAACATCAACAGTGCAAGATCACGTTAATACGTAACGTGACTACCGTAGTAATGCTTTGACTTAACAATACCGGAAGCTCCATGCCTCAGATATGACGTGCATTGAGGCCGGATAAGAAGGAAAGGAGGAGGATCTAGTCCGTGGTGTCTCACTCAAGGGGGGAAGAGCGATCAATCGCGGAGCCTGCCCCTAGAACAATGGCAGTTCTGCTGACATGGAGAAGATGCGATGCGCGATTGTCCTCAATAAGGAATGCAGGTACTGTGGAAATGTGGCTGCATAACACGCTGTGAATGGATTGGGGTGTTTGTTCAGACAGAGTTAAGGCAGCAAGCTCTATTTTAGAGCGGGCATTGGGATTGGTGATGATCTTTAGAATAACAGTAGCAATGGCGGGAGTGTACAACGTAGAGGGAAAAGGTGGCAGCCTAGAATCAGTATTGAGACATGGGACATGAGGGGATATGATCCATTGTATATGACTGGCGAATATCATATGCAAGCATACAGCTACACCGCCGAGCTGGGGTGGGAGATACAGCCTTACAAGTCACTGCAATTCCAGCAAACTTGGAGAATATTCCGGGCATTAACCATCATTCATGTCCTCATTACTATGCGCTGAATTAACAGTGAAGGTGGTGCAGGAAATAGTCACTTGGAATTTCTATCACCTCATAACTTTTACTTTTGCATTGTACAATGTCGTTCTAATGCTCTGTGCTTCTCTCCTTCTAGCACTACGCTGGGGACAAAAATTAAGTCAATTCTGAGGAGTGTTTATTGTGATACAATACCTGTGTATATTCTAATAATGGTACATGCTGAGCAGAGCAGCTTGTGACAGGGTGTGTAGAATGTGAAATTGATGATTACTTCAGTTTACTTTATGAAATTCTGGCATCCTTAATGTGCACAGGAAGTATTGCCATTGATTTTAAAAGACCATGAACAGCACATCCCCTTTTACTCATGCACCTGGTTTGTTAGAAGGTTTGAGAAAACGTGGCTAAATTGTGTCATTCACTCACTGCATAGTATCGACCACCTTCCTGAATCTCAGCTAGTGGGGCGAGTGATATGGTCTTACACGTCAATTCAATTCCAGCAAATCTGGGGAATATTCTGTGCATTAACTTTCAGAGTGATGGGAGATTTGAAGGAGTATATTTGAAATGGGGTTGACGAAAGGTTATATTTGGGGTGAGGTGTTACTCAGAATAAGTTATTGTTGATAGGTTATAATTATTATTTGTGCAGGTGATTCGGGGAAAAGGCATTGCAGTTAGCTGAGGCTTGTGAATAAATAGGTGCAATTAAGAAGCTTAGGGGTTTAGGGGTTAGCTTAGGTTAGTTACATTAGACTGTAGAAAAGCAGGAGGATGGAAGGGTCTTACTGAATATAAGGGGGTGTGTAAGGGATGCAAGGTGGCTATTGTACAGTGACTATTTCCATTAGTGTATTAACTTTGTAATGGGTCTCATTTATTGCAACCCATTTATAGGCGTCTAGTGATTGCTTAGACTGAGAATGCTCTGTTGTATCGTCTAAATCGAGTTACGATTATGCTTTTACATATGAACTTTCCAATCTAATAAAGGTCTTGTTAAAGAGAAGTGTGTGGTTGGTGGTTGGGGACGGGAATCTGGGTATAGTGATGAGAGCCAATGAAATGAGCCGAATGCCAATAATATTGTTTTAGATAAGTAATGGGGGATGCATTACATTTTAAGATATTTGATTGGGCACAGGGTTCTGGGGGTATAGTTCAGATTTGTGTGAGCTTTGTACATAATTATTCTCTTAAGCGGTCCAATATTTTTGGGGCAATTTCCAAACAAAATTAGTTTATGTGTTTGTGGTATATGTGATCTATGTTTGTTGGGGGAAGCGAGGGGCAACCTACAAAATGTTTTCATTAGATGAAATAATAGGGGAAGCTAAAGGTTCGCAGTTGTACTGGGTGTGGTATGGCAGCATGATCAAGGAATACTTTGTATTGCTACTTTGAGATGGGGTCATTAAAGATGGGTTACATGGAATGTGAAGGGACTAAATTGTCTTAAGAAAAGGAAGAAAATATTGGCCAGACTGTGGAGGGAAAAAGCAGATAATATTTTTGCAAGAAACACATTTGATAGAACATTCACAGAATAGGTTTATGTCATGGCCACAGGCCCCAGAACACAAAAACCACACCATCTAGTGATGGGGGAAATGGGTCACTTGACTCACTTATGTCCCTTTGGGACTCAAACACACAGGCCCTGGCTGGACTCAGTCCTGGCACCTTTGGCGCCAGGCTCATATTGAGATGTGAGCAGGAACACTTTATTTCAGTGCAGGAGTGCTTTTATTTTACTTCAGTACAGGAGTGCATTTATTTTACAAGAACTCTCCAGGTGCTGAAAGCCTTTATTCCAGAGAATATCCCCATGTGCTGACTCATCGGGCGTGGCTCCCTGGGCCTGGTCTTCAGGTGCTGACTCATTGGGTGTGGCAGGCAGGCTGAACCTGGTGGGCGTGGCTTCAGAAGCTCAGCTATATAAGCTGCTCCATTCTTAAGGATGGTGCTTCGCGTTACTGTGCACTCTCATGCAACGTGACGCTCACCGCCGCTTGGACCAATTTACTTACCTTTGAAACCAGGCATTTTCCAGCATACCCATCTCCAGGAAACCAGTGCTTCATCGCTTCATTTCCAGACTCATCTCCTGACATCCAGTGTACATGATCCAGACGCCGCAGCACTGCATCCACGAACTCGGACCCTGTGAAGAAGAAGAAAGACAAGGTTAGAACATCTGTCCTAGGGCCGCGTCGCATTTGAACCCGCGCGCTCCTTAGTTAATACCTTACCAGCTACTATACCGCTGCAGCTTTGTTCCTCGTTCCCTCCAACTTCCGCCTCGAGCTCCGCAGCTTCTGCCAGACTGGCAATATCACCTGCAAGGGAAGAAAGCAAAAGAGCAAACATCACAAGTGGAACGGACAGCAATACAAGAGAACAAACTTTACAATTCAACAAAAACAGACGAGGAAAGACAAAGGCAAACAGGAACACTTACCTGAAGTATAGTGGCTTAGTCGCAGCTAGACAGGACTACCACATGCAAGGAACTAGTGAAGGAACTTGGTCCAGATCATACAAGCGCCCCTGCTAGAAGCAGCAGGACGGAGTGCTCGCCAAAGCTAATCAACAGGTGAGCTTTCCAGGGGCAGCGCATCCCATGGGTACCACGGTTTGGGAGAAGGGGTCTGGGAGAGGATCAGGCTCACAAGCTCGCATACTCACGCCCCCTATTCTCCACGCAGGAGCAGTCCTGAGTACCATCACCTATTACCACCAGTCAGCACATAAGCGCAGAGAGCGAAGTCGGACTTGAGCGACCTCACCCCCGGGAGAGTTGCAACCGTGCCCCAACGCCTCCGCAGAGACCAGGTGAGCGTAACAGAACGTGAAGCTTCTTTGAATCTCTGCCTGGGCGTTATGGAAACTTCTGAAACTGACCAGTTGGCCCGATACTGGGCAAGTTACGGGCTGAAGTTCATGCCTCAAGACAGGAAACCAATGCCCTAAGGAGGGATCCAATTGTGAACCGGGAGCGGACAGATGAACTAGCAAGGCAAATATGCTCCAGGCACAGGCAGGCCAGGTACCACTGCCGGTGTATGCCCCTCCTGCCGTGCCTCCACAGCCCAGACCAGTACAGGTGGTTTTTCCAGGGGGTTCCCCTGGCCCTGCAGAACGCTTCACAGGCGATCCGAATAAGTACGCCATCTTTATGGATCAATGTTGCATACGTTTCTTGTGCAGACCTGGGGCATTCCCCAACGATCAAACGAGAGTGGCATTTGTATGCCCATATTTGGGAGGTAGTGCAACGGACTGGTCAATACCCTTTGTAAACCAGGATGATCCTTTGCTTCGAGACTTCACAGGTTTTCACCATGAAATGGAGAAACTATTTGCACGGCATACTCAAGGGCGGGCTCTGGACAAGGAGCTGTTATCACTACGGCAGGGTAATCAAGACCTACTAACATATATCGCTTCCTTCAATCGTTTGATAGCACAAACTAACTGGCCAGAGGAGAAAAGAACTACGCTCTTTTACAGAGGCTTGCACGGGGAACTTAAGGACATATTAGCCCAAGTAGTAAATCCCCCAGAAAGATGTGCTGAATACATCGACCTGAAAGTGCAGCTCGATCACAGAATGCAGGATCGGAAGATGGATTGGGCCAAGGCTGAGGGGCGGTCGGTGTATGTACAACCCCGTGTGAATCAAACCAAATCACACGATCAGTCCGAGCCAATGCAAATCGGAGGCTTGCGGAGCCCACTCACCAAGGCAGAAAGGGAGAAAAGGAGACAGCAGCAGCTTTCTTTGTACTGTGGTAAGGCAGGTTACTATCTTCGAGAATGCCTGGTGAGACCACCCAGGAAAGCAGTTGGAGCAACTGACAAGGATGAAGAAGAAGAACAGGACTCGGGGAAACTCCAACTCGAGCGCTGAAAAGGAACCCATACAGACATCACATCTAGTCATCCCTGTGCTTCTGGTAAACCGTCGAAAATGCATGCCTTGGAGGCATACATTGACAGTGGGGCTGTAGGAAATTACATGGACCAAGATCTGGCTACCCAGATAGGCCTTCCTCTCCGACAGAAGCAGGTTTCGGAAAACGTCACAGCAGTTGATGGATCTCACCTATCCCAATGACGCATTACACCGAGAAGGTCACGCTTCTGTGTCAGGACGGTCACCAAGAGGACATCACCTTCGATCTCATTGGCGCTCATCAGTTCCATATTGGGAATGCCCTGGCTGGAGACCCACAATCCCATTATTGACTGGCATAAACGAGTTCTGACCTTTCCCCAAGACTGTGCTGACACCTGTTATAGCAAGGGATTCCCATTAAAAGGTCTTATCAACCCAGGTTCGTCGAAGAAAGAAACCATACTGGGCCTCACCAGTTCACTACCACCTGAATATCTGGATTACCAAGATGACTTTCAAAAAGCGCAAGCCAACACCCTACCTCCGCACAGACCGTATGACTGCCAAATTGATCTGGTACCTGGAGCTCAAGTTCCCTGCAGCTGGATTTACGACCTAACAGAACAGGAAAACCAGCATCTAAAAACCTACCTCGATCAGTATCTAGCAAATGGCTTTATTCGTCCGTCCAAGTCCCCTGCATCCTTGCCCCTCTTTTTTTGTGCCTAAAAACGAGGGAGACCTGAGAACTTGCATGAACTACAGAGCACTTAACCAGATCACGGTAAAAAACCAGTACCCATTACCGCTTATCCCCGAGCTCTTGGATCAAGTCAAAAACGCGCAAATATATACAAAACTAGACTTATGAGGGGCCTACCATCTAGTAAGAGTCAAAAAGGGAGATGAGTGGAAGACTATCTTTCGCACGAAATATGGCCTTTATGAATATCAGGTTATGCCCTTTGGACTATGTAATGCCCGTCAGCGTTCCAATTTTTCATGAATGACGTGCTCCGCGAACTGTTGGACGTCTGCGCTCTTGTTTATGTTGATGACATTCTTATCTATTCGACCACCAAGGAGGACCACGTCAACCATGTACGGGCAGTTTTGGAGAAACTGTGGCAACACCGGCTATATGCCAAATTGGAGAAATGCTTCTTTCATGTGACAGAGGTAGAATTCCTTGGCTTTATTCTCACACCACAGGGCTTACACATGGATATGCGCAAAGTAGACGCCATCCTTAACTGGCCCTCAGCGACATCCATAAAGGGAGTACAGAGGGTACTCAGGTTCGCCAACTTTTATCGCCGGTTCATTCCCGGGTTATCCCAGATCTTCCACCCAATCACCTCTTTATTACAGAAAAATGAACAATTTAATTGGCCTGCAGAGGCAGAGAAAGCCTTCCAGAAGCTAAAACAAGTATTTACCACAGCACCAATTTTAGCAGCAATTCTACGGCATCCTCGACCAGAACTACCATACGTGGTCGAAACTGATGCTTCCAACATAGCAATGGGAGCAGTCCTATCACAACGAGACCCCGAAACAGGTCAGTTGCATCCCGTGGCATTCTGGTCTTGCAAGTTTTCAGCCCCTGAATTGAATTATGCGATCACTGATAAAGAACTTCTAGCAATTAAGGCAGCGTTCAAAGCCTGGAGACATGATCTTCTTGGAGCTAAACATACAGTCACTGTCGTCACGGGTCATATCTGAAGACCGCTAAAGCGCAATCATCACGCCAACTCCGTTGGGCTCTCTTCTTTGTGGAATACGACTTTGTCATCACCTTTAGACCCGGAATGGAAAAGCGGACGCCCTGTCTCGCATGAGTGAGGGAGAAGAGGCATTCACTACACCAGACCCAGTGGCCATCATCCCTGAAGGACGAATCCAAGGCATGATTGCCGCAACATACCAAGGACGATTGTACATCCTGGATAAGAAATTACAGAATCAAATCATCGCAAACTATCACGATTCATTAGTAGAAGGGCATCCGGCAATAGCCAAAACCCTAGTTAAATAAAGCAAAACTACTGATAGCCAACTTGGTGAAAGGACATAGTCCACTTCATCGCGACCTGTGGCACCTGTGCACAACACAAGTCCCCAAAACAAAGTCCTGCAGGTCAGCTACGACCTTTAGAAGTACCCCAGCACCTTGGCATATGCTATCAATGGATTTTATTACAGACCTTTCCTACTGTAATGGATACAATACCGTCTTAGTCGTCGTAGATCTGTTTTCCAAAATGGCCCAGTTTATTCCCCTGAAAGGTCTCCCAACTGCTTCTACTCTGGCTACCGTGTTTTTGGAACAGATTGTCTGGCTACACGGGTTCCCATCAATAGTGATATCAGACCGAGGAACTCCGTTTGCATTCTGAAAAAGGTGTTGTAAAATTGCCAAAATCGACCTCCGGTTATCTACAAGCCATCACCCCCAAACCGACGGCCAGACCGAACGGATTAACCAAACCCTCGAGCAATACATAAGGTGTATGCTGCAACAAACCGAGGATACCTGGAAGGACATACTTTGGTTAGTAGAATATGTATATAACAACTCCATTCACACCAGTACGGGACAAAGTTAATTCTACATAGTGTACGGTCGACATCCACGGACGTCCGTTTTCGACACACTTGAACCATTAGAAATGCCTGCTGTAACGACCTTACACAAAACCATCACCCAGGTTTTTAAGAAAGCAGCAGAGCACCTTGCCAGAGCCAAAGAGAAACAGAAGCAGTTTGCGGATCAACACCGAAGGGAAGCTTCCAACTACCAAGTCGGAGACACGGTTTGTTTAGCATCCAAAAACATCCCACTGAAAGGACCATGGGCGTTCCATCCCAGATATCTGGGACCCTACACTATCAAGGCTGTGATCAACCCTCCGGCCATGAAATTATAATTACCGGCCCACATGCGGATCCACCCGGTGTTTAAAGTTTCCCTCCTAAAACCAGTGAGACCAGGTATGTGGATCGATACTCCACTGGCTCCCGAAATAGTTGAAGGAGAACCAGAATATGAAGTTAAAAGGATCCTAGACTCTAAGATGGCCCGGTCCAAGCTATACTACCTTATAAACTGGAAAGGTTATGGACCCCAAGATCGGACCTGGGAACCCAGTGAGCAATTATCAGATTAATCAGGCAGTTCCACCGCAATAATCCCACTAAACCAGGGCCAGGGAGGGAACCATCCTTGAGAGGGGCCTTGAGGGGGAGTGCTGTCGTGGCCACAGGCCCCAGAACACAAAAACCACACCATCTAGTGATGGGGGCAATGAGTCACTTGACTCACTTATGTCCCTTTGGGACTCAAACACAGGGGCCCTGGCTGGACTCAGTCCTGGCATAGAGATGTGAGCAGGAGCACTTTATTTCAGTACAGGAGTGCTTTTATTTTACTTCAGTACACGAGTGCTTTTATTTTACAAGAACTTTCCAGGTGTTGAAACCCTTTATTCCAGAGAACATCCCCATGTGCTGACTCATCGGGCGTGGCTCCCTAGGCCAGGTCTTCAGGTGCTGACTCATTGGGTGTGGCAGGCAGGCTGAACCTGGTGGGCTCAGCTATATAAGCTGCTCCATCCTTAAGGCCGTTGCTTCGCGTTACTGTGCACTCTCGTGCAACGTGACGCTCACCGCTGCTTGGACCAGTTTACTTAACTTTGAAACCAGGCATTTTCCAGCATACTCACCTCCAGGAAACCGGTGCTTCATCGCTTCATCTGCAGACTCATCTCCCGACATCCAGTGATCTTGATCCCGACGCTGCAACACTGTGCTCCGCATCTGCGAACTCTGACCCTGTGAAGAAGAAGAAAGACAAGGTTAGAACATCCGTTTTATGGCTGTGCCGCATTTGAACCTGCACGCTCCTTAATTAACAATTTACCAGCTACTGTACCGCTGCAGCTTCATTCCTCGTTACCTCTAGCTTCCGCTCCAAGCTCTGCAGCTTCTGCCGGACTGGCAACATCACCTGCAAGGGAAGAAAGCAAAAGAGCAAACATCAAAAGTGGAACGGACATCAACACAAGACAACAAACTTTACAATTCAACAAAAACAGACAAGGAAAGACAAAGGCAAACAGGAACACTTACCTGAAGTATAGTGGCTTAGTCACAGCTGGACAGGACTCCACGTGCAAGGGACCAGTGAAGGAACTCGGTCCAGATCATATAAGCGCCACTGCCAGAAGCAGCAGGACGGAGTGCTCGCCAAAGCTAACAGGTGAGCTTTCCAGGGGCAGCGCCTCCCACGGGTACCACGGTTTGGGAGAAGGGTCTGAGAGAGGATCAGGCTCACAAGCTGGCATACTCACGCCCCCTATTCTCTACGCAGGAGCAGTCCCAAGCAATATCACCTATTACCACCAGTCACCACATAAGCGCAGAAAGCGAAGTTGGACCCGAGCGACCTCACCCAGAGAGGGCTACAACCGTGCCCCAATGCCTCTGCAGAGACCAGGTGAGTGTAACAGTTTAATAATTCAAAATATATTAAAGTTTTATTAAACTGTCATTCTTCGAAATCAAGATGGGTGGGAATTCTAATTCGTAGGAGGGTAGGTATGGCAATAGAAAATGTGTCCATGGATGATGAAGGTTGGATATCTCAGTAGATGTTAGGTATGAAGGGAGGTTAATAACTTTGGGATCAATATATGGACCATGTTTAAGTACGGTTATGTTTTTTTTATAGCCTTTGCCAAAGTTTTACGGAGTATGAAAGGTGATAGTATTACGGTTGTGGGTTATTTCAACTGTCTATTGAATCACAGATTAGACAGATCATTGTATTGTAGGTTCACAGGTCAAAGGTTGAGTAAGGCTTTCCAAGACTTTATTGAAATATTTGATCTGATAGACATTTGGAGAGTTTTACAACCCAATGATAGAGATTTTTTATTGTATTCCCCAGTCCATGATTCTTACTCGAGAAGCGATTATTTTCTAATTTCAGATAGGTTAATAGAGGACGTAGTTGAGGCTAACATTGGGGAGCGTTGCTTTTCGGATCACTCTTTAGTCACACTTAAATAGAATTTTGAAAAATGTAGGCCCAATTGTAATAAATGTCGGCTTAAAACGTTAATCTTAAAGGATGAGAAAGTGTGAGAGACTATAGATAACTTTATTATTAACTATTTTAATGAGAATAAAGGGTCTGCCGATATTTTAATTGTATGGGATTATTTTAAGGCAGCTATACGTGGTGAATTAATTGGACATCCAGGGCCAGGAAATCGGGAGAGGAAAAGGTAAAAGATCTATAGGCAGAGCTAGGGGTTATGCAAAGAAAATATGCGTTGTCCAAAAACAGGAAGGATAAAATAAGTGTGGATAGAACAAGAGAAAATGCTAAAAAGAAGAAAGTAGAAATACAAGCTGAAAAAGGTTTATATTTTATGAAACAAACATTTTGGAAGGAAGGGGAACGGGGAGGACTATTATTGGCAAACAAGCTAAAGCATTTGACAAAAGGCCATATATTCAGAAGATTGATAATGGAAAGGGTGAAATAGTATTTAAGACAAAATAAATGTGTGCATGTTACAGAGCATTTCATGCATCCCTCTACTCAAAAGAATTAACTACTCAAGCAACAGAATTAGCTGAATTTTTTGACAAAATGGAGATGCCATGCATAACCGAGGAAGGGAGAGCGGCGTTAGATGCACCAATCACGGTAGCTGAAGTTCAGAGAGCAATAAACCAACTTAATCTAGAAAAATCCCCAGGCATGGATGGATTGCTGGTGGAATTTTATAGGTCCTTCAGTACTATTCTAGCACCGGAGTTTTGTAATTTATGTAACCAATTTTTATCTGGAGGGATTCTTTGTCCATCCATGAGAGAAGCAGTTATTACCTTGATACCAAAGCCAGGAAAAGATACCACCAAACGTAGTAACTATCATCCTATTTCATTGCTAAATGTAGATGTAAAAATGTTCAAACATTTTGGCTGCCTGACTACTTAAATATATTGGAGAGTTGATTGATCACTCGCAGGTGGGATTCATGGGAGGCAGGCATGGATGACAATATTAGGACCTTATTAGATATAATGGGATTGATTCAAAGGCGGAGGATATGTTGCTTATCGCTTTAGATGCTGAGAAAGCCTTTGATCGTGTAAACTGGTCATTCTTAAATTACACTCCGATTGGAATGGGGTTTGGGCCTCAATTCTTAAACGCTGTTGGAGCTGTGCAATATGGCATCGCAGCCAAAATGTGGGTTAATGATGAGCTTTCTTCAGCGTTTCAGTTATTCAGAGGAACAAGACAAGGTTGTCTGCTTTCACCCTTGCTTTTTAATCTAGCCCTGGAACCATTACTAACATATATAATACAGGAAGAGGGGCTTCGGGGTTGATGTGTGCGAGACAGGGAAGTTAAGGTTTTAGCATACGCTGATGATATGACTATTGTACTGGCCAACCCGGAAGGAGCAGGTACACTCTTGAGACACATGATAGAAGAGGTGGGATCATTATCTGTACATACAATTAATTGGGGGAAAACTGTAGTCTTCCCACTCAAAGAAAATCAATCTAGTAGGGCCTTAAACGAGTGGAATTGTCAGTGGGCAAGTTCAAATGTAAAATACTTGGGGATTTATCTTTTGCAAGATACGAAGAAAATGATGGATTTTAATATTGGTAAATTGATTGAGACACTGCAAAGAGATGTACGTACATGGGATCATATGTTTTTGAATATCTGGGCTAAGGTAAATGCTATTAAAATGATGGTTCTGCCCAAAGTTCTGTATTACATACAATTGTTTCCTCTGAAATTTGCTATAAAAGGGTTTAAACGCATTGACAGAGTATTTATGGATGTTTTATGGGGTGTAGGGAAGAGGCCAAGGATTCCTCGCTTCATTATGACCCGCCAAGTTAGAGAAGGGGGATTTGGTAGCCAATTTTGGAAAATTACCACAGAGGGTTTCTGCTTAAGAAAGCTTTGTGTTATTTTATGGAGGGGAAGAGATCAGAACCATTTTGGGTTATCTATAGAAAGAGAAAGACTAAAACCTTATTGTTTAGACAGACTATTTATTTGGGAAATTGCCAAAATCTGGGGTAAAACTGGAATCTATAACCGTTACTAAAACCACTTTGGTAGAGTGGATTTTGGGGTGTGGACAGGATTTATTCATGTATGGGGAAGCATCTATTTGGCTTAAACCAGGGTTGCAACTAGATAACAAAAGGCTAAACTGGATAAGTTGGGCCAACAAAGGCATTCTAATAATTGAAGATGTTCGGAAGTATGAGAAAATGATTTCCCTTGCAGGGCTAGTGAAGCCATATGGATTAGGTAATAGGGAACATGGGAGATATAGGGCTTTAGAAAAATTGATGGTTGAGCTAAGTGGCGAAATTCTTGTTGAAGCACCCTATTGGTGCATCCCTGTTTTGTTTTTATGCAGAAAATTCAAAAATAAAGTTTAAAAAAAAAAGAAAAATTGATGGTCAAAAGGCAGCAGATGCTAAATGTTCCAATGATTGAAAAGCCCAAAATTTGTGAAATGTTTGATACTCCACCCCGTATGGTGTCAAATTTTGTTAAGTTAATGCCAATAGAGAAACGCATGAAGGAATCTTGGCAAAAAGTAATACTGGCCTGGGCGGCAGATTTGGGGAGCAATGTATCAGTGAAAGTATGGGAGAGTGGAGGGTGGCAGTGAAAGCTAAAATGGATCTGAAGTTGCGTTATATTCATCAGTGGGTTTTAGGCTGTTTATATTGGACTCCAGAGCGAATGAGTGCGATGGGTTTGATAGATAATGATCAGTGTTTGGGGCTGTCGGCATACGAGGGGAACATTATGGCATATGCTTTGGAACTGTAAGAGTGAAAGATTTCTGGAGGGATGTACTGGACAGAATTGATGTAGCTAGGATTATATCTTTTCCGCGAACCTTTATGGCAGTCATTCTTCTTTCAACTGAGGGTAGATGTGAGAATGCATGTGATTCTTCTAAATGGATTGATAAAGCTTTACTGATGGCAACTAAAGACATTATGAAAGTGTGAAAGACTAGAAAGACGCCACAGAGAATTGGTTAGTGGAAATGCAAACACTTTCAGGCTTTAGAAAAACTCCATCATTAAGACAAAATCGGGAAGGAGAGTATTTGGAACGATCGGGGCCTTTTAATGATCTATATGGGTAAGTGTAGGTTGGGGTACTGAATATGTAGTTATTACTTAGAGGTTAGATGTTAGGTTGTGGGGGTATTGTGTGGTTTACCCGCTTCATGGGCGGGTAACAATTGGATTTGTTCTCTAAAAACTCTTATAGTATGTATGACCAGCAGAATTAGTTGTTGATTAATTATATTTGCTCAACTTCATGTTATTATTGTAATGTTTATCGAATAAATCAAAATAAAGAGTTTTTTTTAAAAAAGGGGGGTCTGTGGGCATTAGGTATGTCAGCCCTTATTCGCAAGAAATTCGGTCAATCGAGGCTGTTTTTCCTGGGTGAGTCCTTAGCTTTTTATCTATAGTTGTCAGCACGTTAGGGCACCTCTATTGTGACAGTTACAATACTTGAAGCATTATTTTTACTGTTAGTGTCCCTTATCCAGTGTGCCAACTGAAAACTTGTAAATTGTTGAGTAATAGATTTGTTCCACAATAATCACTAATGATCCAATCTATTGTGTCAATCTTTGTTTTTAATTTTTACAATTTCACTTCAATTGCTTTCATTTCTCTCTCTGCACATGGTTCCCCATGGTTGATTACCATGCTTCATCAGGAGAGAATCTGACAACAAAAAAAAAAAGAACATTTTCTGTTTGATTACTATTCTTTATGTAAAATCATTTTTGGCGCATTGGATAAGGGACACCAACAGTAAAAAAAAAAAAAGTATGTCAGCCCTTATGACATGGCATGGCCCATGTATCCCTCCTCCAGCATTCACTCCTTTGTTCTACCCTGGCCTTCAGCTTCCAGAAGATCTACACGCGAACTGCTGTCATTTGTATCCCTCGCAGTAGGTATCCGTTCCCACTAATATGTCTCAGCCAGCTGTCCCAGTGTTGGGAGCGTGGAGCTGCCCTTCAGACTGGCGAGGGCTTGCCAGCCTCAGGCGATGGTACGCCCTGCTTTTCTGCGGGACTCGGCTGTCCCTCAAACAGGAGCCGCGGTATCCGCTTCGCCAGTGCAGCCACAAGTATTGGTGCGCTCTGCCTCACCGCAGGACCTGGAGTGCCTCAATCCAGGTCTGCGGTGCCCGCTACTCTGCACGCACTCCTCTTTTCCTGTCTCCCACGCCAGCTAGGCTTAGGGCTCCACACTGCAGCGACGCTGCCATCCGGGCAGTTGCTGTGTCGTTTCCCCCACGTCACCAGGTCTGATTCAGTCGGAGAACCGCTCCTCCTCCACTTCTTTGCAACCATATCCTCCCGACCGCCGCCAGATCAGTGTCGGCCGCCATCTTGCCGTTCTGCTCGTTGTCTTCTTTGTTCCATTGCAGCCAGTCGGGGTCAATACACACTGAGAAACTGCACTTAAGTGCTCCTCCAAACTTCCCACACACAAATATGTGTCGGATTATGTCATGCCCATACTTCAACGGATCTCTTTACAGATGAGCCCCGGGAGCTCCTCTCAGACCCTCCTCAAGGCTTCATAGCAAGCCACGCCCCCCCAAATGGATCCTAGGTATAATGGCCTAGGAAGTTGGAAGGACCTTGTGTGAAATTCAACGCATAATATTCCTTTAAATTATACCAATATATTCTATTAATGCATAACAATTTTTCAAACATTTTTTGTATTCAAGCCACTTGACAACTCTTGTATAGTTCAAAAGAAGTTCTTTATTTCCAGAGACACATGTGGGACATAGTTTGTCCAATGTATTTTGGTCTTTTTTTTTCCTTTTTAAATCTTGTTTTTATTTGCATTTTCATCACTATAACATACAAAAGAAACGCCCCACTCCTAAATCCCCTCCCTCGCTACTCCCCACCTCCCCCCTTGGCCAGCTACCAGATTAATAATAACATTCATTGTTAATCCAGAGAACTATACTTTAACTAAGTCCAAGATCCATATTCTTTGCGGGCACCAGTTCTCATGAAATTCCTTGTGCAGAAAGTCCATCACACACTCCCAATCTTTCTTAAATTTCATTTGCTCGACTTGTATTACATAAGTAACCCATTCCAGAGAAACATAATGCCAGATTTTCGTTACCCACTCTTGTTCTGTTGGGGGCACAGGTTGTTTCCATGTTTGCGCTATGAGTGAGACAGCAGCAACCGTCAGTATCATATATGCTTTCCTCTGGTTTTTTTCAGTTAAAACCTCCAGAAAGTCTCCCAGGCCCAACATTGCCTCAACCATATCTCTTTCTGTCTGGGGGTCAAAAATGTTGTACATTGCAACATTGACATTTTCCCAATAAGTTTTATTTTTTGGACACTCCCACCATATATGAACCGATGTTCCCATTTCTTTGCAACCCCGCCAACATTCCCCAAAACCACCTTATAAAACTTGTGCAATTTCTCTGGTGTGAGGGGTCATTGTACCATTACCTTATCCCACAGTTCTCGTATTTGAAGCACCTGCAACAATTTAGGAATTCCCTTCCATGCCACCAACCATTGAGTCCCCGTAACTGCACTACCTGTATCTTTCTCCCATAGTTTCATGTAGCCCCATTCCACTTGACTTGTGTTCTCTCAGAGTATCTTGTATAATGCCCCAACCACTTGCCTATCCCCCAAGTTTGTAGTGATAGATTTTTCAAAGGGTGATAGGTCCCTTACTATGAAACACTTATTGAACATCAAACAATCTTGAAGATGAACATACCTCAATCTTTCATTTTTGTTCAATGGAAACGCCAGCTTGCATTGTTGAAATGTTCTGATCTCTTGACCTTTACCATGTCGCCCATCTTCAAACATCCTGCTTCCTCCCACACCTTAAATGCATTTCGCTCTAATCCCAGAGTAAACTGGGGATTACAAAAAAGAGGTGTGACGGGAGAGGGCAATGTAGTGATGACTGATCGTTTCACCACTGCATCCCATACCTGTGCTACCAGCGCTGTTATTTTGCTTCTATACATATTAATAGGATGATCCCGCTTTTGACACCACAGTACTTCCTGAAGGGGTTTACCCACAACTGCTCTATCCATTTGCGGCCACATTTTCTCCATGTCACCTTTGAACCATTCTCTAATAATTCTTAATTGGGCCGCTTGAATTTGAAGTTAGGGGCCCAACCAAACCCCCTTAGTTACTGACACCGTTAGCATCTTCCATGCTACCCTGGATTTCTTGCGGTGCCAAATGTAATCTCATTATCTTATTGAATGTTTTAAAAAAATTCTGGGGGACTGTTATCGGTAATGCCTGGAAGAAGTACAACACTTTCGGAAGGACCATCATTTTGATTAAGTTTACTCTTCCGGGCAGGATATCTTCAACAAGTTTTTCCTCTCAAGCCGCTGTTTAACTGACACCAGGAGAAGGAGAGTGTTTGCTCTGTACATTGACTCCAAGGAATCAGTTAGTTGTATACCCAAGTATCTCATACCCTGTTCTGTCAACACAAATTGGTCTTCGTAACCCATTTCCTGTTATTTTCCCTTTCTGAAATGTCATCATTTCTGATTTTTGTATGTTAATTTTTAGGCTTGCCACCTCCCCGAATTGTATTAACGCTGTTGCTAGGGCTGGTAAAGAAGAGGGTATATCTGTGACCGTCAACAATAGGTCATCCGCGAAGGCCATATGGTCTTCGCCCCCAAATTGAATATCTCCGACTTTCTCCTCGTCCCCAACTCTAGGCAACAGTGGCTCAAGATGTATTGCATATAGCATCAGCGATAGCGGGCACCCTTGTTTAGGCCCACAGGAAACCCTAACCTCTTGGGAGAGATCCCCATTAATGGCTAATCTTAGAATTGGAAATTTATAGTTTGCTTTTACCATTTGCAAAAACCTAGGACCAAACCCCATAATTTCCATTGTCGAGAATAAAAAGGACCATTCAACTCAATCAAATGCCTTTTCGGCATTGAGCGTTATAACCCCTGCTTAAAATCCTGTTTATTTTCTCTAATATATGGCTCACCCGTCAAGTGTTGTCAAATGTTTGCATACCCGAAACAAACCCGTATTGATCGGGGTATAATAATTGCAGCCCCAACTTTCCCAGTCTGGTTGCTAATAATTTGGCATACAGCTTGGCATATGTATTGACAAACACCTTTGGGCCTAAAGGACCCATGTTGAGTCTTGTCATTCCCTAGCTTTGGGAAAAGCACCAACTTCGCCTCTTCCATTGAAGGTATAATACACCCCTCCCCCTAAAACAATTGAACAATGCAGTCAATACTGGCGTCAAGTCTTCCATATGGGTCTTATAAAAAGTTGCTGTGAACCAATCCGGTCCCGGTGCTTTGTTGCGAGGTAGAGACTATCGCCTCTCGTAGTTCATCCAATGTTTGTTTGTTTATTTTACTTATATAGCGCACCTAACCCAAGAGTAATCTCTCGCTCTAGGTCTTCTCACTTGCCTGCCGCTAATCTGTTTAATTGCCATTGTTGTAAATTTGTTTGTTTTCGAGGTTCTGGGCAATCCAAAGAGTATAGCTCAGAATAGTACTCTGTAAAAGCTTCCGTTATTTCTCTAGAAGAGCACATTTTACCCCACCTAGTATCAATTGTACGGATAGTCCTAGCTTCCTCTTTCATTCGGACTTGACGTGGCAGAAGGCGGTCAGCCTTATTGGCCTTAATGTAATAGCTCTGCCTTAAATACAACAGGGCATTCTCGGCACTTCTCGTCTGTAGTAGGTCTAATTGTCCTCTGAGATACCTGTGTTTTTTCCACGTTTGTGACCCTTTATTTATTTCAATCTCCTTCATAACTGTTTTTAATTGCACTTTCAGCCCCATTTGGGCTGCTGCCAATATCCTCTGGGTTTTTAAAAAAAAAAAGTTTTACTACTTCTCCCCTCATGGTCACTTTGAAAGCATCCCATACCCATCTTTCCGGTGTACCTCGGGTCCCATTTAGTTCAAAATATTCCTTTATTTTGCTGCAATTTTCTTCACCCATTATCTGATCCTTTCGTATATGTTCTGGAAATTTCCACCGCCATAACCCGGACCCTTCGCGTTCTTGGAAAATTGTTAACTTTAATGGTGTGTGGTCAGAAAGTGCTATTGTGTCTGTATCCATCTGTTGTATTTTTCCTAGTAATGGAGCTGAGACCCACACATAATCTATCCTTGAAAATGACCGATGGACAGATGAATAGAACCTATATCCTTTGTCTTCATGCCGAAATTCTTTCCGTGCATCTACAAATGACAAGTTGTCCATGGTCATTTTTTACTTTTGAGTAGGGGATTGTTGAGATATCTGTCCGACCCAGCTCCTATCAACCTCCGGATTCCAGGCCATATTGAAAGCCCCAGTCAGGATAATTTGTCCTTCTGCAAACCGTTCTAACTTAGAACCCCTAGTAAAAACACGTCTTGTCCCGATTTTGGAGTGTAAACTGTAGCTATCATAAATCGCGTTCTCTCCAATTGTCTTTTGATAAGATATCTAGTTTATCCACTTCTTTAGCCAATATATTATTACCAACCCAACCTTACAGCGCAATCAAGATCCCTCCCTTCTTACCCTTGTCGTTAGATTGAAAGCATATAACCACGTAATTGCAATTTGTTCGCATCTTTCCTTGCCACATGTGTCTCCTGAAATGCCACTATATCTTGCTTCTTTCGGCTCAAAAACTAGCCGACTTTACGTCTGAACTGGTAAATTTAAGCTCCTAATGTCCAGAGTCAGGACTTGGATTACTCCCTTACCTCCCATCTGGATAAATATACCCCGATTGTGCCTTAGGTAGCTGAACCCCCCTCCCTTCCACTTCCCCCCCAACATGATAACCCAAAAACCCCCCCAACTTGCTCCACCCTGTTCCCTCTCATCTCCCCGGTTGAACCCAACCTATTCCCCTTCCTTCCACAAATTGAGCCATGGAGGTTGAGCCCCACTCCACACCCGGTGATTAGTAGTGCGGGTCTACCTGTACCCAACACCCCCTGATTTCAAGCACCAAGAATTGGACTCCTCTTCTTACCGCCACCTGCTTAAACTTCATGCCCCCAACAACATTGCCATTCAGCACCACCATTACAATCCCAATTTACAGTTACTGCAGATGCTACCATTATTTATACATTTACCCTCTCCACAGCCATAGATGTCTTACTCAGTCAACAGTTCCTTAGGATCAGTCTCACAATGTTGTATCTTTAGTTGGTTTAGTCCATTCCAATCGCTTAAACCTCCCTTTTTCTTGGACGTTGCGAAATTCCTTTTCATGTTTCACTTTGTCGTCCTCTGATATTTTCTTTTTTTTTTAAATTGAGATTTTATTGATTTTAAAACGTAGGGTGGCATAAACAGGTACACTTATGTTATTTTCACATTGTTAAATGAACACAGTATCATTATATTTCAATAAGTACCATGCTTTTATTGCAGTTAAGTTTCTTTACCTTTTACGTTGAGTTAGTCTTTGCTCATCCCCCCCCCCTTTAGACGGTCAGGCGTCATCTCAATTTTCGTTGGCAGGAACTTGATATGTATTCAGTGACAACTGGGACATTTGTTTCAATGTTGGCCGCGTATGTTCATGTCGGGCGACAGGCCCCTTCACCTAAGGGTTGGTAGATGTTGTGCAGCTCTGATGTAAATGTGTAGCTTTATGGGGGGGGTTCAGGGTCTTCGGGTTGTCTTCGTATGTGGTTTGGGATATGTAATGAGGCAAATTCACTCCATGTTTCTTCGTGGCGTCCTGTTTTTCCATGGAGAGCTGCTGTGATTTTTTCCATCGTATATATATTTGTGGCAATGTTGATCCATTCTTTTTTTTGTTGGGAGGCGCAGGGATTTCCATTTGATGACTAGTCCGGCTCTTGCTGCTATAAGCAGCAGGGATGCTAGATCCTTTATCCTGAGTAATTCGTTGCCTTCGTCTTCTAGGCCAAATAGCGTCAGGAGGGGAGTTGGGTTTCTTTCAATGCTGTCTATTTATTTGATCCATCCCAGCACCTCGTTCCAGTATGTGCAGGCTTTTGGACAGTCCCACCATATGTGCCCGTAGTTTGCAATCATTCCGCATTGTCTCCAGCATTTTGGGCTGTTAGTTTGATACATTTTCGATTGTCTGTGGGGGTCATATTGCCATCTATGGAGTAATGTTATTGCGTGTAATTTATATTGTGCCGCGATTGATATTCAGAGGGTGTTTTGCATATTGCGTCCCATGCCTATTGGACAAATTCTCTATTGAAGTCCTTTTCCCATTTTTCTTAAAGGTGCAGGCTCGAATTCTGGCCCTTACTAATCAGGGCGGTGTACATGCGTGATATTAGACCTTTATTCGCAGTGGTTGTGTCAAGGGTTTTCTCGAAAGCAGTGAGTTCTCTGAGTATCTTGGTGCTCCATTCTCTTTTTGATAGGACGCCTTTCAGGCGTAAGTAGAGGAGGTATTGAGTACAGTTGGAGGGCTTCCTCCAATTCTGTAATTGGTATGAATTTGTCCTCTCTCCATAGCTGTCCGACCCTTTCAAGTCCCGCATCGAACCAAGCTTGATACCTGGGGTGTTCTGGAATTTCTTCTCTGACCCCAGGGGCCCATAGGTGGCTCAGGGGGGACGGCCATGTGGTTACTCCCGTCATTCCTTTTCCTTCCTTCCATATATCCCATATTGTCCCCAGTATGGGGTGTTCTCGTAGTTTGTGTGAGCTTTGGTCTGGGAACCCATAGCCATTCTGAAAGGGTGGCAGGGGTCAAATTGTCATGGTCTAGTTGTACTCACCGCAGATCTTTTCTGTCTCTTAGTGAGGGACGAGGACTCTTAGCTGGACCGTCTGGTAGTATTGCTCTATGTCGGGAATGCCAACCCCCCTTGGTCCTTAGGTAGTATGAATGTTTCGTAGGATATTCTGGGTTTCTTTCCTGCCCACAGGAATCTAATTATCACTCTTTTCACTTGTTTGAAAAATTTGTCCGGGATCTTCACGGGGAGAACTTGTAAGGGATGCAAGAAATGTGGGAAACTCACCATCTTGATGGCGTTCAAGCATCCCATCCAAAAAATGGTGAGGGGTCGCCATTTTGCGAGTTCTGCGTGGAGTGCAGTGAGAAGTTGGGGAAGCTTGGCCTCGTATATGTCAGCAATGTCTCTCGTCAGATTAATGCCCAAATACCGGAGTGTTGGGCCCCCGATGGTAAGGCCTAGTTGGTCAAAGTGAGCTTTTTGGTGTGCGGTGGGTTCCTGTAGTGGGAAGAGAATGGATTTGGTGCTGTTGATTTTGAGGCCTGATAGTGCTCCGTATTCTTCAATGAGTTGAATCGCTCTGGGATTGATGTCATCAGGTTTTGTACATGGAGTAGGATGTCGTCGGCGTATAGGGCCAATTTGTATTCTCTTCTGTTTACACGCATGCCCTCGACACGCTGGTCGGTTCTGAGCATTTGGGCCAGTGGTTCCAGCGATAGCACAAACAGTATAGCTGAGAGGGGCCCCTGCTAAGTGGGAACTAGCAAGAGTACTGGGAGTTCACTGTTACAGATGCTCGAGGAGAGGTGTATACTGCTTTGATTCCTTGACGTAGTGACAGACAGAGGTCTATTTTCTTTAATGTTGCTTCTAGGAAGTGCCATTCGACTATCAAGCGCTTTCTCTGCGTCAATTGAGAATAGTGCTGATGAAGTCAGTGTTTTCTTAGCTTCATGTTTAAGGTGGAGGGTCTTGTGGGTGGTGTCTGCTCCCTGTCTTCCAAGGATAAATCCAACCTGGTTGTTGTGGATTATGGAAGGCATGTGTGTTTCCAGCCGTGCAGTGAGGACCCTCGTGTAGATTTTAACGTCTATGTTTAAGAGTGAAATGGGGCGATAGGATGCACACTGCTTGGGATCCTTGCCGTCTTTGGGGATCACGGTAATTAGTGCTTCGGACAAGGATTCAGGTGCGGAACCGGTTTGAAGGATGTGGTTAAAGAACTCAACCATAAACGGGAGGAAGGCGTCAAAGGTTTTGTAGAACCCCGCTGTACAACTGTCGTTTCCTGGGGCTTTCCCTGATGGGAGCCTTTTGATAGCGTCTTCTATTTCTTTACCAGTGATGGGGGCGTCAAGTGTGTATGCTGTTTCCTGGGGAAGACTCGGGATAGTTATCCTGTTAATATATTCTGTGATTACCTCCTGATTTGGTCTGGCCTCCGAGGTATACAGTTTCTCATAGAAGTCGGCAAAGGCTTCGGGGATTTTGGTGGGGTGATCTGCGTGGGGGTCATTCTTGTTTTCTATGGCCGTCACCCATCTTTCTTTGCATTGTCCTCAGAGTCTGGCTGCTAGGAGTGCGTCGGCTTTATCCCCTTTCTCATAATGTTTCCGTTTCAAAAACTGGAGTTTACGCACAATTGATGGGTTTCCAATTGACGCAGTTCTTCGCTCTTGCTGGTAGCTTCCGCTATTCTCTTTTCTCTCTCTGCGCCGACTGATTGGGCACAGCGGTTCAATTGTGCTATTTAGTTTCTGAGCTTATTTTCTATCAGATTGCGCTCCTTTTTCTTTGCAGCGCCTTCTTTGATTAATATGCCTCTCCATGTGGCTTTCCCTGTCTCCCATACTGTGTTTTTTGAAACTTCCTCTGTGTTATTTCGTTCAAAGTATTCGCCAATGTCCTTCGTCAGTTGTTCTCGGAATATCGGGTCCTTCCAGAGCGTTTCATTACAGCGCAATTTCGAACTTCTGTGGGGGAGCGCCATCCGAGAGTGTGTGACCGCGACCATATCGTGGTCCAACCAGGTTATGGAGGATATATTTGACGTGAATAATGCCTCCGTTAGAGCTGGTGTGAGGTATATGGAGTCGATCCTGGTATGTGTGGCGCAGAGTAGAATGTATAACTTGTCTGCTGGGGGTTCATGTGGCGCCATGCGTCCTTGAGGTTGTAGGTATTCATCATGTCCATCACATCCGAGCGACCAGCGTCAGGTGGGTTATTTGCATGTAGATTGCCAGCTTGTCTGTCCAGTGTTGGGTCTGCCCACATATTGAAGTCGCCTCCTAGTATCACTTCGCCTTCTGCTTCGATCATAACTTTGGGGATTATCTGTTGCAGGAATCTGGATTGTCCAGGGTTGGGGCATATATAGAGGCAAGTGTGATGGTGGTGCCCTGTGTTTTGCTGACCAGCACTATTGCTCTGCCGCTTACATCTGTCCAGGTTTTCAGCACTTCAAATTGGAGCCCTTTGTTGATCAGGATGCCGACCCCGGCTTTCCTAAGTGGGCTTGAGCCCCAGTGTTCGGTACCGATTTTGGCATACAGAACCTTTCGTTCTTCTCCTTTAATGTATCTGGTTTCCTGTAAGAAAAGAATGTCGAGCTCCGCCCTTTTGAATTTCCTGGTAACTAAGGACCTCTTGGTAGGGGAATTGAGTCCCTTGAGGTTCAGCGTTCCAATTCTGGTTACGTCACGTCCTTATCGCAAACACGATCACTTTAACATTTTGAGCCCCCCTCCCGTCCCCCCACAACCCCCCCAATGCTTAAAACACAATGGGCCTCATTACGACCCTGGCGGAGTGGGTTTACGCCAGCGTTATTCGCGGCGGACCCGTCCGCCCTACTACGAGTTCCTGTAGCGCCATGGAACGTTTTCCGCCTGGTTTTTCCGGGCGGAAAAATCCATGGCGCTATGGGACCTTGTTGTTAATTACGCCACCGTATTTTACGGTGGCGCAATTAACTCCTTCCCCACTCCCATTATACCCTATGGGGCAAAAATGGGAATGGGGAAGGGTAAAATGGGGAATGGGGATTTACCGCCCCGCCAAGGTCGGCATGGGGTGGAAAATCCGCCAACCTCCATGGCGCTATCGGCAGCTTTCCGCCGTGCTCCGCGGTGCATTTAGCACCGCGATTTCCGCCAGGGTCGTAATGAGGCCCAATAACTTTTGTAAAAGGATATATGGTGGTACATGTAGTTACGTGGTCCATCGTCAGCTGATTATTCCGCTCCTCTCCCCGAGGGGGTCTCGCCAAAGAGTCTGGCACCATGTCGGAAAGGTATGGGTCGCCTTTTCATTGATGGTTACTCACGATGCATTTCCCAGATCCCTGTTTCTCGAGTACTGACCATTCTAAAGTTGCTTCCATTTATCGTTGTCCGGGGTGTTGTTGCCGCACCTGTACTTTCTTGATCCCTTCACTCATTTTCTCCTTGGTCCCTTGTAGCTCCCAACGCATTCTATTCTGTTCAGGTTCTTCTCTGTCTCCATCTCTTGGACCTGTTCCTAGGAGTTCCGCTATGCAGTCCCGGATCTCTTCTTCTGATTTTAGCTGTATCCTCTTGCTTCCGTTCTCGAAGGTCAGAGAGAAGGGGTAGTGCCCCATCTATATCTGGTGCCTTGTTCTTTGAGTCATTTTGTCAGCGGGTTACAGAGTCGTCTCAGTGCCAGGGTGAGCGAGGACAGGTCCTGGAAGATGGTTATTTGGGCACCTCCAAGGGTGAGGGGACCTCCTGACCTGGCTTTCTCCAGAATCCTTGCTCTGTCTTGGGAACGATGGAATCTGGCAAGGACTGATTGTGGGCCTCCAGGTGGACCTCCAGCCCTGTGTATTCTCTACGTTTTCGGCTCATCGATATCTTTGTCCGCTGTCAAGATTTTGATTATATCATGAATTGTTTTTTGAGATCATCTTCTGTTTCGCCTTCGTGTTCCGGGATGCCGAAAAAGCGCAGGTTGTTTCTTCTCTCGCGATTTTCAAAATAATCAATTTTTAGTCGGAATTCCTCCTCTCTAATTTCTCGCATTCTGAGGTCCATTTGAGTTTCGAGACTATCTATGGAGGCTTGATTGTTCTCAACCCCTTCTAATCTTTCTTCAATGTTGTCCATTCTCTGTGTTATATTATCTATTTTGCCGCCCAGATTGGCTCCCATATTTTTTCTCTCGTTCAGCAGGACTGCGATGTTGCCTTTGGTGGCAGCCGCACCTATCTCCGAGGCCTCCATTTTCTCTGTATTCTTGGTTTCTGAGGTTGGTAGGAATGGGGTGTAGGCGTATCTTGCGAATTTCACCTTAGCGTTCATGGGGTGGCCACTGTGGCACAGTGTACACGGGTGGGTTCAGAGTGATTCCAGGCATTGGGCGGAGTTCAGAGCCACAGTGTTACTAAGAGGCATGTGAGGGGTGCTTAGGTCTCGTTAGTTCGCCTTGGACGCTGTTCGGGCCTCTTGTAGTAGGTGGCTAGTCCTGCTGCCTTCTGAGTCCTAACTCTCTAATATGCCTCTGTCCTGCGGGAATTAGGAGCAGGTTTTTATTCTGGGCAGCCTTGTGTGTTTCTATTTGGTGGCTGCTTTATTTAAGGCCAGTGTCTCTTTCCCACTGTGGTGTGCGGCAATAGGGTGATCAACTGTGTGCTGAAATTGTTACGGGCTCATTAGTGGGGCCTTGTTTCGGGACGTATGGGTCATGAGATAGGTGGCCCTTCCTTCCTTTTATCAGCTCACTCACCTGGTCCTGCGACTGGGTGCGTGTTTTAGCTGTTGGGCGTATGTCTGCTCTTGCTGGTGGTATTGTTCCTTGTGGGGACTTTTCATTAGGGCCTCCATGGGGCTTCAATCAGCTGTGCAGGCTAGTGAACTGCAGTCTTGTCATCGCGTTATGGGGTGGGGGACGCCGTGAAGCAGGTATGTAAAATCCTGAGTTCGGTTGTGCGTTGCAGGGCTGTTGATATTTTGCCCATTGAACTGTTATGGGCTTCCGCGGGTGTTCTGGCCCCTCCTCTCTCATCCACAGCCCATCTGATGACACGGGTGGACGGCCCCTTGTTGGCGCACCTGCCCGTATGATCAGTGGTCTTCTGGCAGGGAGGTAGGGGGGGGTTGCTGGAGCCACTGGAGTATCCCGGGCCTCCTGCGGGATCAGGGGTGCCCTTCTGTGGGGCGGTTGGCCTCAATGTAATGCGGCCTCACAGGCTCTGCTGCTCTGCGGGTGATGGGGGGTGGGGGGGAGGGGTCCGCTTACCACTTATTTCAGGCGGGCGTCCTCCGCTTCTCCAGAGCGCACAAGCTGGAGTCCACCACGGAGCTGTTCCGTGGAGCGTGTCGCCGGGTTCAAGTGTTGGTTTTATTCAGCCCCCACAGGGGGATGGGTCACGTGGGGGGGAAGAGTCGGAAAGGGCGTCACGTCCACAGGTTCTCTGCGGCTTCACTCCAGGATACTGTGCAGGCTTCCCGGGACTTTGTTTCACTTTCGAGTGGTCCAGTGCTGGTCCCTCTTCAGAGACGGATTTCACCTCTTTCCCGAATCAGATTTTGCTCTGGCTTTCTCCCAGGGGGATGGGGGAGGCAGGGGTCTTTAGATCGCTTCTCCTTAGTTTTTTACAAGGCAGGGGCTCAAATCTCATCACAGAGTTAGAGCTCATCCGTGCGCCCCCTGGTGGCCAACCGTCCTCTGATATTTTCAATATCCGCAAACCTTCGCTCACGAAGTGACCCGGTGTTGTCCTCCTTCACCCGTGGAAAAAAAGACTGTAAGGGAATGTCCATCTGTAGCGAACTTGGTTTTTGATTAAAACATTTACTATTGGAGCCATAAGTCATTGCTTCAACAGAGTTGCTTGCGCTAGGTCTTCATATAGTTGGATTTCTGATCCGTTGACCTTAATGGGAGTAGCATTCCTTGCTGCCAGTAGAATTGCCTCTTTCTGACCATACCTTTGGATTGCAGCGACCACGCCGCAAGGCCTCGCTCCTGGATCTTTACATTTTGGGCCCACACAGTGTATTCGATCAATCAGGACTTCCTCTCCCTTTTCCAAGTGTAACAGATCTGCGAACACTTGCTGTATGCTTACCAGAACTCACATGACAAATTTACTTTTACCATGACACAGCGGTCAGGTACAAACTTTACAATTTCACCAAATACATAAATTGAACTGTAATTTAGATAGGACAGCATTAATGCAGCACCATCCTACAGAGATGGTCTCTTATTTATTTTTGTAGAATTGAGTCCCTGAAGATGATCAAAAGACTGAAATGCATTGAAAACACTCTCTGGAAATAAAGAACTTCTTTTGAACTATACAAAAGTTGTCAAGAGGATTCAATATAAGAAATATTTGAAAAATCGTTATGAGTTAATAGAACATACTAGTATAATTTAAAGGAATGTTATATGTTGAACTTCACACAAGGTCCTTCCAACTTCCTAGGACATCATACCCAGGATCCATTTGTCTATCGATATTACCATACCTCACTGTGCATATGAGGTCTGTTGGCTACAGAAGTACAGACTTACCTTAGAGAAGTTACAAAAGAAATACACACTTCATACTAATTAGCGGTGCCTACTCACCAAATCTCCTACTCAAGTCACTGTATAAAGAATTTGGCAGAGGCACTACGATTTTTCTGTACAATGCTAAAAATATCCATCCAACCATTGTTTTAATAGAAATGAGGACAAGTTTGTATATAATGACTGCGAATGGCACACACACACACCGGAATCCTTAAAGTCTCCACCGGGTGCCCTCCACCTTACACCAAGCTAAGTCTGGACCTTCAAATTTGGCCCTGTATCTTAAAGTAGGAATTACCTTTGCTTTATAAAATATGATACAAGGAACTATTGAAAACTTTCCATATTGATAATATATATTTTTCATTTGGGCAACTAAAGACAATCTTTGGCCCCATTTCTTTTAGTTTAGCGGTTTAGATATGACCGAGGGGCCTACAATCAAGCAGTTTACTGTGGGCCTGGAAAGTATATTTAAATGCAACCCTCCTGTGCTACTGAACAGCAGACATATTTTCAAACTATTGCAGGCGATTCCATGTTTAAGGAAAATTACATCAAAAGACATGAAGTGGCAAGCTTCCCGGCAGATGACAGAATTGACTTGGTTAACATTTGTTTCTCTTCTGGTCTTGTTAAAAACAACTTATTAGAACAGGTTCCAGTGATTTCTACATTAGGATTCACTATATAAAACATTTGAAGAGCTCAGGCCCAAGACTAGGGGTATGCAGAGTGAAATGCAGCAAAAAACAAAGTGAACCAAGCAAGTAGTGTATTTAAAGATCCGATGTCCCAATGAGACAGCTGGGCAACGTACGGTACTCAGAAAAGACACAGATAACTTGGAACAACAAAGGGGGGAACCAGGATTGGACTTTGATGGCTCAAGCTCTTATGATCAGGGAAAACAACCCGTCCACATGCTGAAAGAAAGATAGCTCTGTTTTAAATATGCTAACCTGGAACTCCTGGGGCCACAATAAGTTATTGGATGGCTCTTATTCAGTATCTAATCTTACAAAATATGACATACTTTGTTATCCAAGAAATGTGGCTACGGGAATTTCCCGGTATTGATGGGTTTGATATGTGCAATAATTCTGCTGAGAAGAGCATGAGTGGGGGTCCTTATGGCAGCCTGATTATTGTGGTTCGTAACATTTAGCCGTCAAACCTACATGGGCAAATGAAGGGGAAGCATGCGTACATTAGTGGTTATTAGTGCACATGTATTGGAAGCCCAAAAGGGGCAGGCCAGAACCTTTTTTCAAGAGCATAGGTTATATTCTGGCAGACTGGTCCGCTACACACACTTCCAAGTATCAGTCACTGGCAATATGAATTGTAACTGTATGACTGAGGTATACAGAGAGGGAAAAGACAATGAAGCATCAAAAGCCCCAACGGAAATAGGTGGAATGCCTTGATGCAATCTTGGAACCTGGTTAGATCCAATGGTAACATACTTCGGGATGTTACTGCTAGATACGCATGGCAAAATGGAAAATGTGCCTCTACAATAGACTGTCTTTGCCTCGCCGTGTTTGTTTAATAAATGTATATCCTTTGAGGTGTGAGAGACGCCAGCCAGTGACCACTCTCAAATAGCCTATTTTATTAATATAAATATGGGGTTTAATCAAGCTGCTCCTATACACTATCATTTCAAAGACACATTCTATTAATCAATTGGAATGAACAAGCGATCGCTCGCTTCAACAAAAGGATATATAATAGAACAATGAACCCAAATAGGGAAGGTTTAAATTACTTATTCCACTCTCTTGAATTTGGTGCCTTGGTAAGGAAAGGTGGTGAGAAAAATGCGACACAAAACATTTTCTATGGCAACACCAACACTTGTGGTAGAAACCATGTCTACGACTCTCCAGTCACTGAAAAACAGAAAAGCTTTAGAAGAGAGATAAGATTGTGTAACAAAGCTATGGAGGGCAAAGAAATGAAGGTATAGAGTAAGAGAACAAAATTAAAAAACTGGGTCAAAAGTCAGAGTGGTACTAATTTAGCAAGATCCTGAAAAAATGTAAACAAACAAAATAATGTTTGTGAGCTGATAAACGCATACCTCAACAACACAGACATTATCTTAGTTAACCCTATTCCTGAAGCACCCTGGCAATCTTACTATGCACAGGTATTCTACACCCAACCCAACAAGTGACAGCTCTACAAAAAAATCATTCTAGGCCCTGGTTGCTGGACATAGAAGAGGAGGTGGCTTGGATAGTAAAAAAAATAAATAAATAAAATTAAAGAAATACCCTGACGGTATATAAAAAATTCAATAAATAATATTAAATAAATACCCTGACGGTTTATCAAATATGGCAATGAAGGTAAACAGAACCATGGGCTGCAATACTAACTGAATTGTTCAAACGTAAAGTGACATTAAAACCTTTTCCAACAACACAGAGTACTGATCTAGATGTCCCCATCTGTCACAACCTGAGATAATACCACAATCTAAGGTACTGCAGATACAACTCCCACTTTGGGTGTTCCTTCACTCTCGCAAACGTCTTGAACGCGATGTATTTAAAGACTTTCCCCCCCAAGGGCACAGCCTGCAGGAACTTAATACACCTATCAGGCCTGGGGCTTGAGTGAAAAGGCAGGAGCAGCAACAATAGAGCTAGGGGAACAAAGAATAATACAACAGTTCAGAAAATGCAGCCAGGAATGCCGGAATACAGCAATTACCACCCACGACTCCCCACTCTTACCTGCTCAGCGAAGAACAATACCAGCAACCTACTTGTATTTAGTGAAAAGGTGATAGCAGGGTTTGATGAACAGAGGAAGTACCAAATCCAACACAGTTGTGCAGCGCCACCTAACCCGAACGGTACGAGGGCGCAAACTAAAATGATAGTTCAGAACCAATCCAAAATGTGAAAACAGCAGAGCGTCCCAAAGGGTTCCAAAAGCAATCCAAATATGGAAACAGCAGAGGGTCCAAATGTGTTCAAAAGCAATCTAAGAAGTGATCTGGTGAGCAAAAAAGCACCCAATAGACCACCGATGTGTTCAGGAGTCTAGAGTAAGTTGGTGAGTCAAGGTGTGTTCAGAAAAAGTTTACAAAAAAGAAAACGTTAAACTTAAACCAGGGATTGCAGCGTTATTATCACGCTAATCCCTACAAATAGCAAGGTCCAAAAATCCAAGGCGTCATAACATAACGGATCAGCAAAAGAAGTCTATGTAACGTGTAGCCAAGTTCGGTAATCCAAGGGGACAGCAGATGGAGACAGGCCTCGGGAGACCAGAAAAGGGCAAAGGCAAAGGCAAGGTCCTGATTCACATACCGGGTCAAAGTAACAGAATAAAGATACCAGGATACAAGTGCTTGTAACTAATTCAGTTAA
Source organism: Ambystoma mexicanum (assembly GCF_040938575.1). Lineage (NCBI taxonomy): Eukaryota > Metazoa > Chordata > Amphibia > Caudata > Ambystomatidae > Ambystoma > Ambystoma mexicanum. Next base: position 577,865,136 of record NC_090927.1, on the reverse strand, counting down.
GGAGCACCTGATGTTTGCAACATTAGGATTTAAATATGGCAGTCACGGGAAGACGCAGAAACGCATTGCGTGCGTGTCACGTGACCGCGGGAAGGAGGGTTGATGGGAAATGTAGTTTAACGAACCCCGTGCACCGAACTAGAAACCCGGGATATGACACACTCTACAAAAAGGGCAATCTGACAAATCCGGCCCTATTGGACGCTTCTAACAAACTCTTTGCTTCCATTGTGCTAAGGAGGCTGAATAACTGGACTGAATTAACGGGCCGATGGGACTCTCACCAAGCGGGATTTCAAAAACAAATGGGGAAAACTCTAAATGGATTTGTTATTTTATTAATACAGCAGTAAACCCTTAAAAAAGAAGAAGCCCATATATATGGCAAAATAGATTTAACAATGGCATTTGATTAAGTAAACATGGGGAAATTATGGAAGAAAACACAAGCTTGGGATTACCCATATTCCATACCAGACGAGCAAGTTACTCTCTTACCCGGTAACGTTCTTTCGATGGGATGGTCCGATGACGTATTCCATACCTATGACAGTAATCACCACAGCTGTTCTGCTTCGGAAAATCTTTCGGCGTCTGCGATCTGCGTTGATGACGTCGATACAAAGTCCTCGAGGACCTCCTCCGACGGCCGACGTCACCGGATGTTATAAGTAGGATGCACGACGCCCGTAGCCTCAGTTGTAGTTTTTTCCCAGAACGTGTGGCACCAATCTTCTGCCAGTATGACCACAGAAAGCCTTGCGGAAACGTAAGCTGCAATCGCATAAGAAATTCTGTAGCGGGATAGGCAGGGAAGGAGCGATACGGAATAAGTCGTCGGACCATCCCATCGAAAGAACATTACCAGGTAAGAGTAACTTGTTCTTCGAGGGGATTGGGTCCTCCAACGTATTCCATATCTATGACAGACTCCCAAAGCAGTACCAATGTAAGGAGGTGGGAAAAGAATTTAGAATATACAAATTTAGAATGCGGTAACATTCGGAAATTGCCAAGATGATCCATCGAGACAGTCTGTTTAGTAACAGCTTGTCCCAAACGCCTTCCAGCGTAACCAATAAAGAGTTGATTGTCCACTCTGACCCGGGACAAGTGTGAAACATAGAAGCTTAAAGCTCTCCTAGGATCCAGCCTAGGGAGCCTCTCCTCTTCCTTACCAGGATGTGGAGGAGGATAAAATGCCAGAAGAACAACCTTCTGGCTTAAATGAAATTCCGACACCACCTTCGGAAGAAAAGAAGGACGAACTCTAAGGACAACCCTGTCCTTATGAAACACAGTAAAGCGTGGCTTAACTGAAAGTGCCTGTAACTCACTCACTCTGCGAGCTGAAGTGACCGCAACTAGAAACACAGTTTTAAGTGTTAACAGTCTCAAAGGACAAGTATGCAAAGGCTCAAAGGGAGCACCCATTAGAAACTTGAGAACAAGGTTCAGATCCCAACCGGGCACCTGGAAAGGTGACAGAGGGAACATATTAGTGAGCCCTTTCAGAAACTGAGAAATCAAAGGGATTTTAAAATAAGAACTCTCCTCAGATGAGCGCTTAAATATAGACAGCGCCGCCTGGTAACCTTTAATGGTACCCACTTGCAAGCCCTTGTGGGCCAAAGAAAGCAAAAAAAGACAGAACGACAGGAATGTCACCTGCAAAAGGATCCACATTCTGAACCCTGCACCAGTCGCAGAACTTCCTCCAACGGCAACGGTACAGGGACTTTGTTGCCGGCCGTCTGGTCGAAAGCAACACCTCCATCACGTCTTCAGGGCGGTCCCAATCCTTATACCTCAACCTTTCAGAAGCCAAGTATGAAGGTTGAGGGATCTAACCTCTGGATGGAGAACCTGACCCCTCCTCCCGTGAGAGCAGATCGTCTCGGTAGGGAAGACTACGTGGAGGGCAGATGGACAAGTCCAGAAGATCCGGGTACCACGTCCTCAGGGCCCATGCCGGAGCAATGAGGATCATCAGGGAACCGAACCTTTGTAACCTTCGCAGCACTTGCGGGATGACGGGGACTGGAGGAAACGCATACAGCAGTGGGAATGACCACTACACCACGAACGCGTCTCCCAAGGCTCCTCTTGGAGGAAATTCCTGCGAGCAGAACCTTTCGCTCTTCCGGTTGACACTGGAGCGAAGAGATCCACTTGAGGGGACCCCAAAGGGCGAAGATCTCCAGGAGAATCTCCTGAGCCAGCTCCCACTCGTGAGAGATCGTGCTCTGCCTGCTCAGAGTGTCTGCCGTCTCGTTTTCGTCTCCGGCCAGATGAACTGCCGAGATCGAAAATTTCCTGCTGGATGGCCCAGAACCAGAGCTGCATCGCCTCTCTGCACAGTGGGAGGGACCCTGCCCCCCACCTTTTGTTGAGGTAGTGCATGGCCACTGTATTGTCCATCAGAATCAGGACATTGTTCCCCCATACAGATGGCAGAAAAGCCTTCAGGGCTAGCCTGACGGTCATCAGCTCCAACAGATTGTTATGGAGTCTGGACTCCGACGGAGACCAACGACCGCTGACTCAACTCGTTGGCATGAGCTCCCCATCCCGTGAGGGATGCATCCGTCACGATCATTACCTCCGGCCAGGGTAGCCAAAATAGAGCCCCCTTCATCAGATTGCCTTTGACGGCCCACCACAGAAGATCCTGGGCGACTGAGGGCAGCACCTGAACGGGATCCGACATCCTGCCGTAGGACTGCGAACACTGCATCTTGAGAGCCCATTGCAGAGATCTCATCCACAACCTAGCGTCTGGCACCAGTAGAATGCAGGATGCCATGAGGCCGAGCAACCTCAAGAACTCTAACGCTGGGAGACTCTGGGCATGTTGAAACTTGTGCACCATCTGCAGAATGTGATGAGCCCTCACCTGGGGAGGCGAACGCAGCCCCAAGGATGTGTTGATCACTGCTCCGATGTACTGGAGCCGCAGGGTAGGTGTCAAAGGGAACATCTTTAAGTTGAGGGAGAAGCCCAGCTTGTGAAGGGAGTGGCAGGTGACTGACAGATGATCCAGGACTTGCTCGAGAGAGCGCCCCCTGATCAACTAATCGTCCAGGTAGTGGTAGACGTGAATCCCCCCTTTCCTGAGATACGCTGCCACCACCACCATGAGCTTGGTGAAGACCCTAGGGGCGGAGGTCAATCCGAACGGCAGGACCCGAAACTGAAAATGTGAGTCGCCAACCGCGAACCTCAGGTACTTCTTGTGCTTGGGATGAATCGGCACATGAAAGTAAGCATCCTTGAGGTCGAAAGACACCAACCAGTCCTGAAGTTGAAGGGCCTGGAGGACTTGAGAGAGAGTAACCATCTTGAACTTGTCCTTCCTGAGGAGTTTGTTCAAACCGCGCAAGTCCATGATGCGTCTCAATCCCCCGTCTTTCTTCGAAATCAAAAAATAAGGGGAATACATCCCTTGTTCCTCTCCGCTACAGGCACCAGTTCTATGGCGCCTTTCTCCAGCAGGGATTGAATTTCCTGCAAAAGGAGCGGATCCAGACTCTTCAAAGAGAGATTCCCTTGTGGATTGTCGTGAGGCCTCTGCCGGAAAGGAAGACAGTAGCCATGGGCTATGATATCCAGAACCCACACATCTGAAGTAATGGCACGCCACTCTACAAGATGCTGCACCAGCCTTCTCCCAACCGGCGAACCATGGGACATGGCCTCATGAGTGAGCTGAAGCGGCTGCTGCGTTGCCTGAGGGCAAAGAGGCAACTGCCTGAGCGGCCTTGGCTCCTCGAGTACCCTGCTTCCCACCTCTGGTACTCCTACGGTGGCCCCTTTGACTGGCAGCTCCTCTCGCTTTACCAAAGGATGAGTAATAACGAAAGGAACCTCCCCTCCATTGCTGTCCCCTAGGACGAAAAGGCGGAGGTTGGTGAACTGCAGCGCCCAACGACTTCACTGCAGCTTTGGTGGTCTGCAACCTCTCAAGGCTCTCATCAGCCTTGCTGCCAAAAAGATGATCACTGTCAAAGGGCATGTTGAGGAGCCGGGCCTGCACATCAGGAGCCAACGCCTACTTCCGCAACCACGCAAACCTGCGTATTACGGTGCTTGCCGCCATGGACCGGCTGACGCAATCTGCCATGTCCAAACCCGACTGAACGGCCTCACACATGGCATCCTTGCCATCCTGGACCATAGCAAGAAAACCATCCCGTTCGTCCCCTTCGGGAATAAGTTCAGCCGCTAAGGAAACAGTTCCACAGAGTGTGCATGAAACGTGACAAGGCACATATGGAGCTGGCCGCCTGAAGAGCCATACCCCTTGAAGAAAACACTTTCTTCGCCCAACCATCAAAATGCTTGTTGTCCCTATCAGGAGGGATGTAGGATACAACGCCTGCTTTGCTGAGGACGTAGCGGCCTGCACCACCAAACTCTCCTGAGTGGGGTGCCTGGTCAAGTAGCAGGGGTCGCTACTGGCTGGGCGGTATTTTCGCGGCAAAGACTTGTCCACTGCCGGGAGACTCTCCGGAGCAGTCCAAGCCGCCGCCACCATCCTCTGTAGAGCCATATGGAACGGCAGTACCGGGTCAGTTGGTGGACCTTGGTCGAAGATATACGGGAGGTCATCCGGAAGAAAATCCACTGGGGGAGCAGACCACCAAAGTACTCGGTGACCCTAGACATAAGGCGCCAGTACGAGGAGTCGGCATGGGTGCCAGGCTCAGGGCTACACAACTCCACCTCGGAAGAAATGTCCAGACCACTGGCGTCATGCAGGGACTGACGCAGGTCCTCAAGAGAATCTCATCTGGCACTGTATCAGGAACCATGCCATCATCAGAGCCCTCATCCACCTCCAAAAAGTACTCAAGATGGCGGAAAGTGGGCACAGAATGGGGAACAAAGCCATGCTTGACCTTGGCCAGAGCCCTTCTAGGGGGTACCACCATGCCCCGGGGTACCTCCGACACCACAGCCTCAAAAGGCGTCGAGTGAAACAGCGTTGACGTCAAGTGAATCGGCGTCAATGCCGAACGCGGTGCCAACAGCATCGATGGCGTCGACACAGGCCTCGAGGGCGGAGCCTCGAGCGTGTCCCTCGACATCCTGGGCGCCGATGGCATCAATGACTTCCTCGGAGGCGGAGCCTCGAGAGAGTCCCTTGACGACCTCGGCGCCACAGGTGTCGACGTCTTCCTCGAAGGCATCACAGGTTCACACGGTCTCGAGCGCATCGAGGACCGGGACCTGGAACGGGCATGACTAGAACGATTCCCCTTGTCCGAGCGGGACGGCTCCCGCGAATCGTGCCGACCACCCGAGCCCGAAGGCGTACGAGCGGTGTCTCTAGTCCGATCACGACCGACCCCACTCGGAGGCGCGGACGGACCAGTGCCCTGCGATTCGAGAATCGCTAGCATTTTCTCACCGAAGGAAGCCCATTCCTCCGGCGTCCCATGCTTGGTGGGATAAGCGACCCGCCGACGGGCGGAGTCCTCGGATGAGGATGGGGAAGGCGACCGACGACGGCGCTTCCGGGAGTGCCTCGAAGAGGCAGAGGAGTGGCGGGACCCACTCCGGGACCGAGACCCACTGGACTTCCGACGACGATGCGGAGAGTCGCCCCTCGAATCGTCCGTCGAAAGCCCCATGGACCTCGACTTCCGGGGCTTGGACACCTTACCTACCGACAGTTTCTTCTTGCGCTCCTGCAAGGCTTTGGACGTAAGCGACTGGCAGTCGACACAATCATCCGTGTCATGGGCCTCCCGAGGCACCAGAGGCAGGAGTTGTGCGAGTCCATCACCGACATTTTGGACCCGCAGTCCCCGCACTTCTTGAAGTCCGGACGCGGGGTGGAAGAAGAGGTAGCCATCTCGAAGTATGACTTAAACTTCACAAACGAACAGGTTCGAAGAACCGAAAGAACAGAAACTCCAAAGAGTCGAGGCGCGTCAAGATCTCCGAAGCAAACACGTTCGCGGCAAAAACGGAACTGAGGCTATGGGTGTCGTGCGTCCTACTTATAACATCTGGTGACGTCGGCCGTTGGAGGAGGTCCTTGAGGACGGCGTATAGACGTCATCGACGCAGGACGCAGACGCCAAAAGATTTTCCAAAGCAGCACAGCTGTGGCGATTACTGTCATAGATATGGAATACGTCGGAGGACCCAATCCACTCGAAATATTGATTATGTTGCACGAAAAAACTCTAATGCAAATCAGGCTATATAGTGATGATTCACTCACTGCACCTATACTGACATACAAGGGTGTAAGACAGGTGTGTGTGTTCGAAACCTTTTCACACTTTTTTTCAACTTCTATATGGCAGATGTCTCCACAGCCTTTAAGGAAGCTAGGTCGTCCCCTCCACGACTGGGAGAAACAACAGCTCAACATCTGGCTTACGCGGATTATTCGATACAGCTCAACCAAACATTCATGGCCTTCTACGTTCCTTTGACCGATTTGTGGCCTTTACGAAAGACTTGGACCTAGAAATGAATGGCCAAAAAAACATTGTAATCACCTTCGGTAATGGAAAATGATCTACAACAAAATATACCTGGTTTCTTGATAGAGCACCTAAAAAAATGAAGGCGTGGAAAAACGGGGGGTTCCAGTTGCAACACAAGGGTATTGTGAAATCTAAAGAGCACATTTTTAATCTTCATGTGATTGGAGGGACTTTCCATGGTGTATTCCTCCCTTGAGCTGATGAGCCTAACCAATTCTGAGACCTGTATGGTCGAGGCCCTTCTCCTGGAGCTCTGAGGAGTCATGGTTCTGTACAGGACCACATCATCCGAAGTGGGGACATCTTCCGTTGCTTGTACCTTGTGTGCCAGATGCCTTGAACTGTGCAGTGCATCCTCATCATGGGCCTGCGATATTGCTGCTCTACACTAAGAAGAGGTCCCCTGTGTCCTGTGGTGCCTTGTATCATGCCTGAAGATCCTGTGTGTGGTCCCTCCAACTCCATGTGCTTGAGGTGTCCTGGGGGACCTTCAATGTTGTAGGAGTAGTCACAGAGACCTTCCTGCAGATTCAGCCAAGTCCAGCAGGTGGTGATAGATGCATGAAAGGTTGACGGAACCGCTGGATAGAGCTGAAAAAAGCTGTCACACAAAAAACAAACTGCACTCATGACTACTGGACCTTTAATGATGGGAAAAACAGCATGAGTAGCTTTCATCAAAGGCCCTTACTAAAAGGGGACTATTGATTTTAGGCTTAGGGATTTGAGGGCACAGGGTGCATACCTATTTCTAAGTCTCACAGAGGTTGATTCAGTTCAACTGGCACAATGTCTGATCCTGAAGCTACTTGTGCCTGCCTCTTGGTGTGGGACACATAGGCTGGGCATCCTGTCTGGCTCCCTCCTGGATGACTAGAATAGGTAGTGTTGCCCTCCCAATCTGGGACATGCACTTTTTTAATTCTTTGAAAATATTTTACTCCCTATAGAACTATTGCATCGATGAGTTTATTGTGCCCCAGAACATGGAGTAAGATTACAAACTTCTTTTAAATCATCCTGACAGCATTACATTGACATTGTCAAACTGTCTCCAAGACAGGGCTGGGACAGATTAAGCTTAGTACTGAACTGTTGGCGTTGCCTGCCATCATTATAAGACCTACATGAAATTGGGAAAAATTGTGTCCCCGACTTAAGGGTATTGTTACAATGTTACTTCACAAACTGTTTGCATACTAAAGTGAGATGCTTGTTTCAATGGTGCCACCAAACTGTTGGGTATATGTGTAGATATTGTTTTACTTACCTTTTAGTTTATTTTACTTAATGCACATGTGTTTGTAGCTACCTGTATTGACATTATATTGGTCATCAACCTCTGATGTTTGCTAATTGTACTTTACACCGAAACTCTGATCTCCCAAGTCTCAGCCTAGCTACTTTTCCTTGGTACTAAGAGAGAGTTAAACTCAAACTTGTGTGAAACCTCTTCTGGTTTACTAAGGTTGGTCTGCAAGAAGCAGAGGTGGAAGTGCAATATAAATCATTTGGATGCTGTACCGCAAATTCTTTTTTATAAGTGCATATCTTCAGTTCAACGGCTCACAAAATTGACAAATTCTTTCTCCAGAGCCAAACAGAATCATCTCAGCTCGGTTGATCAAGCACTGTTCATTTCTTACCTCAAGGCAAGGCTGTGTAAGAAAAAGACACAGCGCCTGTGGCTATGCAGCCAGCACCTTATCAACCCTGGTATTGCATTTTCGTTTGTCATCAGCAGCAGAGTTCTTAAGTGTAATGGGACATTTCCAACTCAAGAACCCCACATGCACTAGTTAACCAGCAAATCTGTGACAGTTAAAGTAACACCAAGCACCTTTTTAAAGATTTTCTAGATCAAGGCCTACTAGCTCGACATGCAAAACTAAAGGTTTGACTTTTATGTCAATAGTAAATGTTCTTAACATCATGCATAACAAGCAGCTGGAAGTTTGTGGCACTGAACATCTATGCCAGGGTTTATTATTTTTTTCATTGATTGTCGTAAAGCGCTGAAAGAACAAGTACAGTGTTCTTAAATAGGAGTATTTTTGCATTTGGGAACTTCTAGTTTTCCATTCAGGATGTGGAAGATAAAGCTGCAATTATATTGCTTTGTCTTAATATGCTTTTATAAGGATGTACTTCTATAAAACAGTATTAGTGGAGGCCTTGAAATACAAAACAAATATCTGTGCCAAATAGCTTAGACAGTGTGTGGTTAAGTAACTAACTCACAGAGTTGGTTCAAATCTCTGCTTCATTGTCTGGACAAATGTGATCTCTTCCTGACTTAAGTAATTATGTTCACACTATTTGACAAAAGACACCTATACAATGGGGCAGCTTTAATGAGTTTAGGGACAAAATGGTGTACTCTCGTGCTCCACTGTTAGTGACTGTTGAGATGGAGTTCGAGAATCTGGCCTGGTGGACAGATTTTAGGAGGCCATCCTAGTTATAGTGAACAAGGTAACTCAGTGGTTAGCCAAACCCAATCAACATAAGTGTGGAGAGTGGTTAAGGCTTATTCTCAAGAGCGAGCGAGCGGGGCCAAGGGTCCACAATGAGTCCACACGGTGAAGCACACAATATTTCAATTTAGACCGGTAAGTGCAAAAATAGTATATACATTCTAGGCTCAAAAACACACACTAGAAAATGAAACCAGCACATGAAAATATCACACAACAGTTAGTTATAATAAAATTTAAAAAAACAGTCACCTTTAGGTTCCTAGAAATGTATTAAATGTAGACAACAACATTTACAAGAATGATACACTAACTTTAGAGGTCCAATCCCTATGATGTGTGGGGCCTTGTGCCCAAAAGCCACACATCTGCTTCTTAGGAAAAGGGGCTGATATAAGAAGAGTTCTTGGGGTGGTGAAAGGTTCCAGAAGATATTTAAAAAAGTTACTATCATTATCAAAAAGTGACAGTTTATTCTAAGGTTTATCCTAATGAGAAAACGGTGTGTGAATGCAATGCAATTACTAACCCCCTCCCCCCCGACTCAGATTTTCCCAGATGACAAGGTGGGTCCACTGGAGGCCGCTGGAGGTAGGTTTTCACACTGTTGGTTCCAGTGAGAGGTGTCCAGGAGCTGTAGTGCAAGGATTCTTCCGTTCGGTTCCAGGAGCAGAGTGCAAACGTTTAACAAAGACGAAATGCAGAAGGATATGATGCAGACCTCTTCAGGACACTTCACCAGATGGTGTGGGTGGAGGGCGCATTCCAGTGAGGGCTCCTGCACACATGTGACAGCAAGTGTCCTTCGTTGAAGAAGGCCTTCCAGAGCAGGATCCCTTGAATCTGTGAGGCTGAATTTCAGTAAGGGCGACTTCTACCACAATCTGGCAACCACCAAAGTTCTGGTGACGAACAAGAAATTACACGTTACTCATTGTAGTGACCAACGTACTCTTAGTCCCTAGTCCCCTTTCCTCCATACTGTCTGGGTGTCCCTTCCTAGGGACGGGAGACAGAACTTTTTTCACCAGAAAAACCTTCTTCCTCTTTAAATTTAGAGGTGCGCAGGGCTGCTGACCTCTGAGCATGCGCTCCTCTGACTGCCCACTCCTCAGTCCCCATTGACGCGTTGACAATATTTACCATTGCCTAATGACACCTGTATTATTAGGTGGGAGGATGGTGGGACGTATGGAGGAAAGGGGACTAAGAGTACATTAGTCACTACAGTGAGAAACTTGTAATTACTCTGACATCTCGTCCCCTTTCCTCCATACTGTATGGGTGATTACAAATAAAGGTTAAGCAAACAGGTTCCTTAGAACCACCTGTCCGAAAGGCCGCATCCAATTTAGAGCCGGTGTCCAAACAGTAGTACTTACAGAAAGCTGAAGGGGTTGCCCAGGTGGCTGCCCTGCTTATGACCTGCCACGGAGCCTGCCGCTGGAAGGCGATGGCAGTGGCCTTGGCTCTGACCGCATGAGCGTGCATGTTGGCTGGCAGCGGCTTGTGCTGCCCCTCATAAGCTTCCTTGATGGCCGCAACCATCCATCTTGCGATGGATGCCTTGAATGCCTGATAACCAGGCCTGGAGCCCCCAAAGGTGACAAAAAATGCATCCGATTTGTAGAAGCCCTTGGTCCTATCCAGATAGAATTTCAGAGTGCGTCTGACATCCAGACAGTGTAAGCCTCTCTGGGCCTCATCCTTGGGGTCTGCGAAGAAAGTAGGCAATAGGATTTCCTCGGTCAGATGGAAAGCGGACGGTACCTTAGGTAGGAACGCCGGGTGTGTCTGTAGGGCCACCTTGTCCCCGTGGGAAGTAGTATAGGGCTGTGAAGCCACCAGAGCATTGATCTCCCTGACTCTGCGAGTGGAGCGGAGTCCTACTAACAGAGGTGTCTTGATGGTGGCCAGCCTGATGTCCGCGGACGCCACTGGTTCGAGGGGTTTGTGCGCCAAGGCGCCCAACACCACATTGAGATCCCACACAGGATGTGGCCTCTTGATGGGCGGGAAGAGCCTGGACAAGCCCTTCAGATGTTTATTTTTTTGATAAAACACTTTTTTATTGTATTCTAACAATCACAACCAACAATCGAGGACCAGCATGTCCAATCTTAAATTGATATCAATACCAGCATCACCAATCACCAATAACCTCCCTCATGACCGTCTGTGCAAATGTTCAGATCTTCATCACCATTGTCCATGGGTGCTAGGGGCCCCCCCGCCTCCCACCTCCCCCAAATTTTAGAGGGTTTGGTAGGACAAACTCTTGCATTGTACACTCGCCACTCGATCATAGCGCAAGTGTCCATGTCCATTACCCATTGTTCCAGCGTCGGGAGTTCTGGAGCTCCCCATTTTTGGGCAATATTGCGCTTCATCAAACCCGCTGCGATGCTCAGTAGCAGCTTTTCCCACTTATTAAGATCACTCTCTTCTGGTACACCCAGGATTAACACTCTAGGATCTGGTTGTATAGTGCGAGCGAGTATCCTGGTCAGTTCATTGCAGCAGGCGTTCTAAAAGGTATGAATCCGGGGACATGCCCAAAGGATATGAAAGAACGTTCCTTCTTCCTCACCACACCGGAGACCGTTCGGATTGGATGCTCTCTTCCAACCATGTAGCATTGTTCTAGGGTAGTACACTCTATGCAAGATTTTAAGTTGCACCATTTGGATCCTGGAGGAGATAGCAACTTCCTGTGGGTGCATTAATACTTGGATCCAGTTCTCTGGGTCTCCCCAACGTCCCTTTCCCATTTAACTTTCAGGCTTGTCAATTCAGGAGTAGCAGAGGATGCAATGGCATTATATAGGATGGAAGTGCATTTGGTGGGAATGTACGCTGGTATCATATTACGTTCTATCGGTGTGTAGTCCGGGACATTGGCATCTGCAGGTATGTGGGCTTTCAGGGCATGGGTCAGTTGCATGTGGTGGTACCGTTCGGTGCACAGGAGATGTAATTTCAATTGCATCTCTTCAAAAGAGGTTTGTTTCCCTTCTTTCAGGATGTCCTCTACTCTCAGGATCCCCGCCCTCACCCAGCGCGGCCATGGTTCAAGTTTCTCAGTTTCCATTAAATTACTATTGTGCCATAGGGGTTGAGCCGCAGAGATTTTATTTCCCCAACCTACAAACGCATGTGCTGGTCTCCAAACAGTAGTGATGTGGGTCGCAATTGTTGGCCGGGGGGGGGGTCTCTGGGGCAGCCACCTCAGCCTTTATGTGGGGTAATTCCCGATCCCCGTGTAGCAGGTCGTTGACTACCACAAGTTGCGAGGCCTAGTAATAGGTTTGGAGGCGGGGAACCCCTATCCCGCCCTCCCAGATCGATCTCTGAAGTGTAGTCAGTGCTATGCGTGATTGGCCCCCCCCCCATTTAAGTTCCCTAAGGAGGGTCTCGACCCGGTCGAATTCTGAGTTTGGAATCTTAAGCAGGGCATTTTGCAGGACATAGAGGAATCGTGGAAGAGCCATCATCTTAAAGAGTGCAGCTCTACCCTTGAGCGTCAGGGGAGCAGTTTCCAATGGTGGACGTCCCTGAGTAGGCGGTCTATGATCGGTTGGAGGTTGTGTGTTGCATATTTAGTAAGATCTGCTGTTATCCAAATTCCCAGGTATCGGAAGCCAAGTCGCTCCATTCGATACGGGCAGTCCTGTGGGTCATCCAGCCCTCCTCCCTTCGCCGGAAAGAAAACGGATTTCCCCCAGTTGATTCTTAGCCTGCTGAACTCACCGTAACAGATGAGCATCTGTGTCACTATGGGGCAGGTCCGAGCGGGTTCCCCTAAATATACCAGGAGGTCGTCCGCATATAGGGAGGTTAGATCTTCGTGTCCCTCAGGCCATTTGAATCCCGTCCAGGCTGCACTCTGGCGAAGCCAAAGGGCACGTGGCTCAATCGCGAGGGCGAAAAGGAGGGGAGAAAAGGGGCATCCCTGCCGTGTACCCCTACCAAGAGGGAAGGGCCGGGAGGTCCACCCATTCACCCTGACCTCTGCCTGAATGTTCGTGTAGAGTAGTTTAACCCATCCCAGGAAGCCATCCCCAAATCCCATGCATCTCATGATTTCCCCAAAGGCTGTCCCACCTGACCGAATCAAAAGCCTTTTCAAAGTCAATTGCCAAGAGGGCAAGTGGTGTGTCGATGATAGGAGCACGTTCTAGTGCCAGGTGAAGCCGACACAGATTCATTCGAGTTGACTTGTGTGGCATAAAGCCACATTGGTCCGGGTGAATCAGAGTGTCGATCACCGGTTGAAATCGGTTAGCTAAAAGCTTGGCAAGGACCTTGGCTTCACCGTTAATTAACAAGATCGGCCTATAGGAAGCGCATCTCTCCGGGGGTTTGTTGGGTTTAGGAATAACTACAATGGTGGCTTTACACAGATCTGGTGGGAGGGTGCCCTGTTCCCAGGCGCATAAAAGCATTTTGTGAAGGGAGAACGCCATATTGTTTGCGCCCAATTTTTGCCAGGTTTCGACCGGGAACCAGTTAGGGCCCGGTGTTTTCCCGGTTTGTAATTGTGTTAGAGCTTCAACAATTTCGGCTTCTGAGAGGTCAGAGTCTAGTTCAGCACTCTGTTCCGCAGATAGCGAAGGGAGTGTTATGTCATCTAGGAGGGTTGGGTCCAGTGAGAAGGTTGGAGACTGATATAGTGTGGCATAGAATTGGGCAAAGGCTTCCACTGTCCCTCATCCCTTTTCACCAACTAAGCCAACGTTTTGCCAGCCTTATCCCCGAACTCGAATACTCTCGCCCTGGAGTCCCAATGGGCACGTTTGGCGTCATCTAGATTTAAGTGGCTTGTTTAAGGGATCCCTGAGTCTGAGGAGTTGGATCTAGGATGTGTTTGCTCTCCCACTGGGTCATTTCCCTTTCTGCCTCTTATCTTTCGGAGTCTTTCTTTCTTTTGGTTCGCTGTCCAGGAGATTATCTCTCCCCGCAGCACAGTTTTATAGGCCTCCCATTTTGTTACCGGGTTGTTTGCCCCATTGTCATTAATCTCAAAGTATTCGGTGGATGCTTCAGTAAGGCGGTCCACCAGTTCGGGGAACCCGAGATGATAATTGTTTAGTCTCCAAGTTTGGGGCGGGAAGGGGGTTTCAATGCATCCGCAGTTCGACCAGCAGAGGCGAGTGGCCCGAGATCCCACGGGGGAGTAAATCTGCAGATGGTACCCTGTAAAGGTCAGTATTCGGGAGGAAGAGGTAGTCGAGCCTGGAGAGCGAGCCGTGGGCTCCTGAGTGGAATGAGTAACCATTAGTGAAGGTGCAATGTGATCCCGCTAGGTGTGTTTCGGTTAACAGGGCCACATCAGGGGAGTGTCTGCCGAGCAATTGCTTAACCAGGCGTCTCTTGATCGCAGAGCCCATCCCATTCACGTTCCAGGTGAGCACCTTGAGGGACTTGGGGCGTTCAGTCGATGGGGACTGGGGTTGAGTTGGTGCCATCTGGTGTGCGTATTAGGGAATTGGCCGGATATTTTGCGGCGTTAAGGTCCCCGTACCTAGTAATGTGATGCAAGTTGTGCCAAGAGTGGTGATTGGATTGGTGTCTGAACATGCTGTGGTCCCAACTAACACAGAACCATAAAAACCTGTGAAATTTACCTGGGTGCAATGGTCCTAAAACAACGGAGAACCTTCCCCAACTCCCCCATAATCCCCCTCCCAATACTTCACCCCAACACGAAGTACCTGTCGCCCAAACATTGCCGACACTCAAAAAAGGTAGAGTGTCAACTTGAAAGTCCCTTAATACACTAAACTAGAGATGCAGGGGGGGGTCCCCAAGCGCGAGAGTACCATTTCACTGCATGCCGCATTGTGAGTGTATGAAACGCCTTATGTGGGTTATTGGGTCGTTCTGCGGCACAATCGGTGAAATGTTTCGTACCTGCCGGTAGGTTCCGGGCCTCCTGTGGGAGCCAGGGCGGGGGTCAGTCCCCTATGTCCCCGGGACGATCCGGTATTGGCAGCAGGTTCGGGGCCCAGCGCTGGTCCACCTGCGGTCTGGGATTTCCACCCCTATTACTTCGAGTTGCCGACCAGTCCCCGTCTATATGCTGCTCTGCCCAGCGCCATGCCACCTTAGCGTCGGTGAAATGGACTGTTGTGCCTTTATGGTAAATTTTGAGCTGAGCAGGGAAAAGCAGGCCATATTTAACTCCCAGTGTTTGAAGTTGTCTTTTCAGCTTTTCAAAGGATTGTCTTGCGGTCTGTACTTCCCTCGTGCAGTCGGGGAAGAAGGCTATCTTGGACCCATTGAAGGTGATCGTGCCTTTGGTTTGTGCCATTGTTAGGAGTGCGTCTTGATCCCTATAGTTCAACAGCTTTGCTATCACGGTTCTTGGGGGGGTGCCGGGCACCAGTCTACCTGTGGGCATGCAGTGTGCTCTTTCTATAGAGAAATATTTTGAAAAGGATTTGGGGTCGAACAGGTCTCCCAGCCACTGTTCCAAGAAGAGCTCCATGCACGGCCCTTCTGCTTTCTCGGGGATACCGAGTATACGGACGTTGTTCCACCTGGATCTCCCCTCTCCTTCCTCGACCCTAGCTTCCAGAGTCTTGAGCTTGGCTGAGACTCCCTGGAGTAGTTGTTGCACATTATGTATCCCATCCTCTGTATTGGAGATGCGCTGTTCTGCCTCTCCCGTGAGCAAGGATAGTTTTTGTAAGTCGTGTCGAAGGAGGGATACATCCAGACTTATACTGTCTATTTTCTGTTCCATCGATGAGCGGGAGTCCGCTATGGCAGCCATGACATCCCTTAGAGAGAGCGTGTGTCCAGAGTCTGTATCTCCATTGGGGAGCGGATGGGGTTCGGAGGACTGCGATGGGGGGATACGGTGTATTGATCAATTCTGTATGGTGGATTTCTTGGCCTTTTCTTTCCCCATGCCTTCCGTTCGGCCCATCAGGCGTGGTCCAGCAGCGGGGTTCCTGATTTGGTGTGCGAGAGGCGTGTTATATACAGCCCAGTCTTCACTTGATGGCTCAGCGTCCCCCTTACGCAGTCTCACCAGTTCTAAGGAGGGGGTTGTATTGTGGTTCTGTCCCCAGAAGTCAACCCCGGACCAGTGGCGGTCCCCAGCTACGTCCTTCTACCGTCTACGATATTACTCAACTCACCCCCGGCCACTTCCAGTGTCTGGGGACTTCGGGCAAAGTCAGCGGAGATCGATGAAGGGCGGCGTGTGTTACTCAGATCTCTGCCTTATATTCCCTTAGGCCCATGTGGTGCTCCAATATCGCAGAGGGGAGGGGTATGTTATCTTCTGTAGGGGGCGAAGCCGACCCAGTGGTGGTTGCCCCGCTGTTTCCCAGATGTGTTGCTGCATGCTCCCGTCTGTTCGTCTTTGCCCTTGGTGTTTGGCTACAGTTTCAATGGCGCCGTGGCAAATGATGCCATTATGAAAAATGTCTACTGTTTAGTGGGTTCTTTCCGGGCCCTGATGCTGTTGTAGTTGCCAAGGTTAGACTCCAAAGGCCCAGACAGCCACCCCCCACAACACGGCTCAAGGCGTGGGCAATGATTACACAAACAGGCTTTTCAACACGTCTCTCAGGGTTGCTTCAAGGGCGGTGTGCGTTTCATCCGCTGGGGCTGTGCGTCCCCGGGCTTATGGCTGGAGAGGAGCCATGGCTGCCCGCGTATTACGTGCCATTGCCGACCCCCGGGTCTTCCGGTAAGCTCCCTGGTACCCTCAGGGGCGGATCCGCCGCGCGACTCCCCAGGAGTGGACAGATTTAGGCTGGGGGGGGGTCTCGGTGTGGGCCTCCGGGAGGGCACTCATCGGCGTGGCTGTCACGGCAGCCTTGTTCTTCCTCTCCACGATCGGGTAATCAGCTGGGGCAGCGCAGAGCACTGCAGGACTGGGCTCCTCCCGTCCGCTGCTTTAAGGCGCTGCCCAGGCTCCGCTCTCTCCTCGGGGGCACCGGTCTCAGGACAGGACCGCTCAACCTCGCGGTCGGCAGCCGGGTCCTCAAGACGGGGGTGGGGAGCACACGCACCGCCCCACCGTCGCCGATCACGTCCCGCTGTGGTTGCTGCCTGGGGCCCAAGAAACATCCAGAGCACCCGCAAGACCGCACTCCCTTCCCGGCAGCGGTCCAGGCCCTTCAGCAGTGCCGCTCTGGTCTCCGGATTCAGTGAGTGTTATATTCCCATTTCAGGCGGCCATCTTGGAATCACGCGGGTCGGCGCCCGCTCTGATCTCCCTTCGCTTCAAGCTTCTTTATTCAGTAGCAGTTTATACCGTTCTGCACTCCGTTTGAGCACCAGGATGTCTGTAGCTCAGCAGGGATGTCGAAAGTTCTCACAGAAGTCAGAATTCAGGTGTTTAAAGCAGGATTTGAGCTGCGGTCGCGGGAGCCGAGGAGGCTCACGTCTTATTCATCTCACTGCTGGCCACGGTCCTCCCGTCAGATGTTTGACTATTGGGTTGGACGAGCAGAAGACCTCCTCCACCGAATTCCTGTAGCCCCCTATGGCTGCCAGATAGGTGCGACATGTGTCCACCTGCACGCCTGAGTGGGCAAGGTGTACCGAGATCGAAAGCACATCATCCAGTGTGCACGACAGGGGGCCGATCTCCTTAGACTTTTCCCAGTGACAGAACCTGCTCCATTTACTCTTGTATTGGCTCCTAGTGGCCTTGCTGTTAGCGCCCTGGATGATCTCCAGGTTAGCCCGAGGCTCAGGTGCTTCAGGGTGACCTGCTCAGGAACCACTTCTGCGAGGGCTAACTTCTGAGGAGCGGGGTGGAGAACTCTGCCCCCCCTGCATGGACAGGGGAGGTGCTGGGCCCAGCAGAAGGTGAATGGGTGGTCTGTCCGAGAGGCTGAGCAGTTCAGAGAACAAAGGCCTCGCTGCCCACCAAGGCATTATCAGTATGATGCTGAGGTGACAAGCTTCCTTTACCCTGCAGAGCATCCTGGGGATGAGGGGTGTGGGAGGAAAGGCATAGGCTGCCATGCCCTCCCGTTGAATCTGCATGGCGTCGCCCAGGGAGCCGGAGCCCTGTCCCTGCCAAGACACAAACTGCTGGCACTTCCTGTTCTTACAGGAGGCGAATAGATCCACCTGAGGATGGCCCCATGCGTTGAAGACCACCTGCAGAGCCTGGTCGTTCAATTGCCACTCGTAATTGTCCGCTCCCAGCTAGCTGATCCAGTCCGCTTCCAAGTTGGCCTTCACCGGGAGGTGGACGGCCCTGAGGTAGAGGTTTTCCAGGGCCCATTCCCACATGCTGACTGATAAGTCGCACAGAGGAGGGGATCTGGTACCCCCCCTGCTAGTACATGCTGGTGGATGTTAGGGAGAATTCTCTGTTTAGGCTGAATTTCCTAACCTAGTGAGTCCCCCAGCAGCTTTGCTGGATTTTTGGGGTTTAATTGTTTCTCCTGCCAAGAGTGAGACTCTTTTACCATCACTCTTGGACATGATTTGAGTGTGTTCCTTTGACTCTAGATGTGCTTAATGCGCTATGGGGTCTTTTACTCCATAGGGCTTCATGTGTTTTTGTGATGTGTGTTACACAGCACCCTCAGTGCAGTAACACGGGGGTGTCATAGTGACCCCCCAGTATAGACTCCATACCCTGGGACTGACTACTGTCTGCCAGGGCATGTCAAGTCACCATTGACTTTACTAGTCTTGAATTCTGAACAGAACCAGTGCAAACCATCATATTGTGAACGTACTGGCTGGGGCAATTCGATTGCCCCAGGGTCTGTTAGTCGAGGGGGCACGTCTCCGTCCCCCCTGATCGAGTTTTGGCTGGTGGCAGTGGTTACTACTTTTTATATTCAACCGCAAATATTTCTCTATGGGATTTTCCCATTGTTCGAGGCTACTATCTTTATTTATTTAATTACGATAGCCTCGAACATTCCGCCGGTTTATTTAATATTAACTCTCCGGTTGGTATTTTTTGCCAAAACTCGGTTCTAAAATGGCGTTTGTGTTCTCTTCTGTGACTCCAACCCAAGTCGAGCCCTTTGTTCCACTTTTTGGCGGGCTTCTCCACAGAAGCCCTCCAAAGTGGTGCCACTATGTCTGGGGTATTTAGGAGGGGTGGAGGGGGATTTAGGCACCCTGTACTGAGTTGCCGAGGCAACTCAAGTCGCACTCCGTCCTGATTGGCCCAAGTGGTGAGCAGGCCGGCTCACCACTTCGCATGTTTGAGTGACAGCTAGGCTGAGTGAATGGGGGTTTTTCTGCATAAAAGCAGGGCTTTGGGGACTGGAACTTCAGAAGTCGCCACAGGACCTAAGAATCCGACGAGGGAGAAGCTGAGCCGACCTGCCACGACGACACCACCGGTGGAGCCATGCTGGACCGTCTCACCACTTTTCCCAACGACAGAGGAGATCTCCCACCGGAAAGTCTTCTTCCTTTGACTGGTGGGGATAACCAGTTTCACCGTCTTTTCGCCTTCCCGACGTATCTCGTGGCCGCCTTGCCTGTGCCAAGCACCCCGGCAACCGGGATACCACGTTTTACCACGACCACGAATTAAAGGGTAATACCTTTAATCGGAAAACTCCGCGGCTGGTTTCTTCCCTGGCAGTGCAACGACCTTCATCTTTCCTCCAAGTCGAGATCTTCTCTTCCCCTGAACGACGACGAGACTTGCAACCGCTGCCAGGAACAACTACCACCGCTGGAGGATCCTTCCCACTTAAGGTACCGTGTCCCGCCCGGCTTCCCTTGCCACTGACTGTACGGGGTAGATTTAGCCCCCGGCTTTCTAACCTGGGTTAGCCTGGGACACCCTGGCTAAACTTTTCTGAGCCTCTCTAAACCCTTTTCGAACTCTCTGCAAGACTTTCTAAGCCTAGTGTAACTGTGTGATCTTGGGCACATTTGTGCTCTGCTCTCTCTAAGAGTGGGCCCCGCCTATGGACTTTGGATCTCACAAGTGACTTTTGCTCTTCTGCCTTGCTAATAGTGTTCCTAAAGCTTAGAGTGGTGTACCTTCCCATATTCTGTCTTTTTCCCTCCCTTCTTCATGAACTTATTGGAGTGCCATCTATAGTTAAGCGCTCACCTCTGTATGAAAATAAGTGGTGTTAAGTAAGACTTACTGAATAAGGAATAAGGGTTGTATATATTATAATAGTAACTGTGTTTAGAGTGCTTTACAATAAGAGTGCTGGAGTGTTTCAAACAGTGTTTTTAAATAAATAATTATATACTTTGATACCAAAGCTCTGGTCAGTGTTTGCTTGTATTGTTGTATCTGAGTGCCTATTGTGTATACTTTGCATACTGCCTAACTCATCTTGCGAGACGTCTGACTGCTCAGCCACAGCTACCAGGTAAATCTGGGTGGTACAGACTGCTACCAAGTGGGTTTACTGCTAACACCTGTAGTCCTAAATCTTTTGCAGTGTTCCCAAAGGGAACTGCACAGGTTTTTGATCTGGATCAGGACAGTCCTGCCCCTGATGAGTGGAAGGAAGCCCCTGAGGGCTAGCCAGATGGCCTTGAGCTCCAGCCAGTTGATAAGCGGCTCCTGCCGGGTCCAGACTTTCTGGATGCTGTGGCTGTCCAGAGTGGCTCCCCAGCTGTCTAGGGAAGAGTCTGTAGTAATGGTGACCTGCGGAGCCGGCTGCCGGAATGGTCTGCCCGTCGGCAAATTGCAGTCCCTGGACGAACCACCACATGAGGTCCGAGGGGAGAGAAGGAGGTATGCTGAGCAGCTCCACTTGGGAGCCCTTCTCCAGATTATTCCATTAGGCTGTGAAGTGCAGCTGCACTCTGCATCCTGAGCCTCGTGGGCTGCACGGCCAAGAGGAGGGCTGCCATGATACCCAGTAGGTGCTGGTACCACCAGGCCGAAGTCACTGGTATGGTAAGGTAGTGCGTAGAGGCCCTCTTGATGGCCGTAATCGTGTGCTCCGAGGGAAAAACTCTCTCGGAACTGGTATCCCAGATGAGGCCCAGGAAGGTGAGGAACTGTGTGGGCTGCAGCTGAGACTTGTTGAGATTGATTGTAAACCCCAGGTCGTGGAGTGTACTCATAAGTGTGGACGAAGTGAGGACCACCCCCTCTGGGGATATCGCCCTGACGAGCCAGTCATCCAGGTATGGGTAGACATGGTGGCCCTCGGGCCCAAGTAGGGCTGCCACTGAATTCATAAGTCTGGAAAATACCCTGGGTGCTGAGCTGAGGCCAAAGGGTAGAACCTTGTACTGGAAATGACAGCCCATGATCCTGAAGCTTAAGAAGGAGCGGTGGGGCTGCCTAATCGGAACGTGTAAGTAGGCGTCCTTCAGATCCAGGGAGCACATCCAATCTCCCTTGTCTAGTGTCTCTGCAATGAGTGCTGGCATAACCATCTTGAATTTTTGAAGAGGGAGGAAGAGGTTGAGAGTGGATTGGTCCAACACAACTCTCAGGCCAGCCTGCTTCTTCTTTTGTATGGCGAAAATCCTGGAATAGATGCACCCGTGGGAGAATGCTACTTCTTTCACTGCCTGGCTCTCGACGAGCGACCGGATCTCTGTCAACAGAGTTGCTGTCCCAATCTGTGGGAGCGGAGGGGAGGAAGGAGGAGAGGGAGGTATAGGCAGGCGGTACCCTGTGGATACTACTGAGAGGATCAAAGGGTCCACAAAGTTCTGGTGCCAGAAATTCACGTGAGAGGCTAGCCTGCCCCCCACCGGAGACACGTGGACCCGGAGGGATGCGCCATGCCTTTTTATTCTCCCAGGCTGCAGCTGAGGAGGGCGACTGGAAGAAGCCCTTGCTCCACCCTCCCCCTTTAGTTGCTTGCACCGGTGCTGACTCAGCGAACGGTCAGGTTGTCTCGTCCTTCGTTCCTGGAATCCCAGAACCCACCAAATGCCTGCCCCCTGTCGGAGCGTTGATGCGACTGGGCGTATGCCTTGGATGTGGCCTTCGTCAGGATAGATAACGACTTTGCAGCTTGCAAGCTGTTCTTATCCAATTCGTCGGTGGTACAGTGGAAGATGTCACTACCCTCGAATGGAAGATCCAATATGCGATCCTGGAAGTCAGGGTTAAACTTGGTAGCCCGAAGCCAGGCCATCCTCATGTCCATGGCAATGCAGATGGCCCGGCATGAGGTATCGATGTGGGCCACTGTGGACTCCATGATGTCCTACGCTACCAGCCTGGATTCTCCTAGACCCGCCTTAAAGCATGCCTGGCTGTGCACCGGAAGTTCCGGAAGGAAGTCTGCTATTTACCGCCGCAACATCTGGCTTTGGCAATGTGGGTTGTTGTCATTTTCTTTTAATATTGCCCTCCCGTGGCTTTGCCAATTACTTTGACCATTCCAAGTACAATTAGTACCCGATGAGTGACAATGAGTCTAACATGCAATCTCATTGGCCATCCGGGGACATTACCCGACTGGGAATCCCTGTTCCCCACAACGTTCCTTCCCTTCTGTCCCTGGCAGGGGATTTGGGGGGGTGGTTTGAGGCTCAGAACGGGGTAATCCCAGCTCTGAGCCACTACACGGCTCGAGGCTGCCATCTTCCCCCACCGGGGATCGAGATAAGTGTTCTTCCCTCCCCCCGCACCTCCCCAATCCAAAAAATCCCTTTGAAAAAACAAAAATGGCTGCCGGGGACTGGAAAATGAAGTCTGTTTTCCCTTTCCATGGTGGCAATTGAAAATTAATGTAAAAAGGTAAGCAAACAAAATGGCCACCATAGAAACAGAAACGGACTACAAGTAGTCCCTCTTCTTCTTTCCATGGCGTCCATTTTATTTGTTTATATTTTTCCCTATTTTTTGAATGGCTGCCATGAAAAGGGAGAAGGGACTACTTGTAGTCAGTTTTCCCTTTCCATGTCGGCCATTTTGTTGGTTTACCTTTTTACATTCTTCAATGGCCGCCATGGAAAGGGAAAACAGACTTCGTTTTCCCTTACCCTACGGCCATTTTTTTGACATTTTTTATTTCTGTTCCGAAACGCTGCAGCGTTTCAGAACAGAAAAAAAATTCTCCCAGTGCCCTGGTTTTACGGGCTGCGGTACTAATAGCAACTATAGTGGAAGAATAAGAACTTTGGTATTAGACAAGAAGATTATAAATAAGCAATAGGCCCCATGCGGGGGGGGGGCATTACCACTTCAGGTAATGCCCAAGGGCCTTCTTTAAGGCTGTAACTATGGGCCCCGGGGCATTACCTGAAGTGGTAATGCCCCACCCTGCTCGGGGCCTATTGCTTAGTTATAATCTTCTTGTCTAATATCAAAGTTCTTATTCTGCCACTATAGCTTCTTTGCATCAGTTCCGTATTCTAAGTTATCATTAATGGTCAGATGGTGATTACGGAGCGTTCTGGGGTTATACAATAGTAGTGAACTCACCGGCTGCTGCATGTGCAACCGCTTGCTCTACTGGCATGATACCTTCGGCTTCCTCTGCTTTGTTCTTCACAGCACTCTGCTTTGTTTCAGTTCCAGCGGCCCACGACAGTCAGGTCAGGAGTGTTCCTTGCTGCAGGGACACTCGATGCTCACCTGCCACCAGAGCACACGTTTCATTGAGGAAAGCTTTTCAAAATAAAGTTTGCCGCCGCGCAACCTCTGCATTAAAGGCCATCAAAGGGGGGGGAACGCTTTTCACAGCAACGCTTCCCGCCACGCAACCTCTGCATGGAAGGCCATCAAAGTTGTAGAATCCCTCGGGACCGCCACCCGTTCTGAATATAGCAGAGGCTCCGGCATCTCCGCTTTTCTTCTTCTTCTGCAGCCACTGCAATGTGGAGTCTCTGCATGCTCTCCACCTTCTACTTCTCCTCCTAATGGCCTGCGCCCGAGGGGGCCCTTTATACTTAACAGTACCTCTCAGGTGTGGGCCATTAGAACCACCAGACTGCACCTTGCAGTCTAATGCCTCCGCATCCCTCTTCAATGATTAGTTCAGATTTAAAGGAGAGTTAGCTTCATCAGAAATTAAGATGTTAATATTCTGATGTTCACATGTAACATTCTCTGGTTGACTACAAGAGTCTTTACCACTATAAATGTAGGCAAATTTGTGAAGGGGAATCTTACTCCCGATACATGATTGATCATGACAGTTTTCACAATCACCAAGATGGACAGCTTTGGGAAAGGAAACCTCACTCAGATAGCAAGCCATTACATATATTGGCATCACTGAAATCTCCTTCTCTGAGGAAGACAAATACTGTGTCTCTCCCAATGGGTCCCCATGTTCACTTGGGGCCCTTGTCCTGCCAGGTGATCCTCCCGGCTAATTCCACCCCTAATTTCCGTGGCCACCTGGGAGGAGAGTTTAGGTAGGGTCTTTGTGAGGACACCGCAGGATTCATCAAAGGTGGGAGAGGTAGAATGATTTTGAAGTAGTTACTGTTACCATATTTTTCTCCGACCAGTGCCAAACCCAATTGCATGGATACACCATGCAAGCATGGGAATTTTGGGATTTCAAAGTGCACTTTAGGTGAAAACAGCACATAGAAAAAAGGAACTGTTTTACTTCAGTTTGATTTTGCTGACTCGCAAGGGAGCTAAGTACAAGAGGAGAGCAACTCACCAGTGCAGCAAAGGATTAGAGGGCAGGAGGATCAGAGCAGTCCGAGATCAGACATCTTTGATTTTTTCTTAGCTTTACTTCAGTCTGTTTTTTTACTTCCGATTGTTAGGTGGTGATTAAGCGCTACCTATAAGCCAAAACTGTTGCACTGGATTATAGCTAGGAGGGAGATGACATGTGAGGAGGTACACTCAGCTTTAGGAAGTTTGGTTATTAACCTGGACATTAAATGCCCCTGGACATGTTAATCCGCAATGCCATTCCAAACCACCATCTGCCCCTTCCTTCGCAAAGCGTATAGATCTAGGATCTCTCAGCTGGGTCTAATCAGGAAGTATCATCAAACTGGGTCTGCCAGTGTTTTATTTCTAAGCAGCCTGCTCAGGGCTTAAGGCTACTTCCAGCTATACACTCTACTAGTGTAATAAAAAGGTCTAAACAAGTGTGCCTACTGCCACTTGATTTATATCTGTTCCTTGCATGGAGGTCACATTTAAACAAGCACTGACAAAGACAATAGTTTTGACTTGCCCATGTAATCACATTATTTTCCAGCTGTTAACTTATGACCAGATAGTAATGTTATGGCAGTATGTGGCAAATGTCTATTCTATGCCTACACCAAAGCCAAAACTATTGTCTTTGAGAATGCTTGTATTCAAACAAAGTGACTGAAGCCAGATTACTGGCAACTACAAAGTATATTGAGTTTAAAGTAGGAGTATGGGCCCAAACTATTGAATTTCTATTTTGCTCAAAAGTGTTAATGGGAGGCCACCAGGGGGCGCGCGCAAGGATGTTGTCTGAGCGTGTTCCTCTAAGGTCCTGGGACCGTCAAGCGGCATGAGCCCCCACTTTATGTCCCCCCTCACATGTCATCGGAGGTGGGAGAAGGTGAAAGGCTGCGGCACAGAAGGGTGCAATTTTGACACTAATCGCCCCCGGAATCGGGACGAACGAGCCTGTTGAAACTTCGGCGAAAATGAAAGTAGGATTCCTTCCTGCGTGTGTGGTGGAAAGGTGGCGCAGGGCTACTGGCGTCCCTGCCGTCCCTCACGAGCGGCTGGAACGAGAGGGAAGAGCAGAGGATCCCTCTCGAGGCATGGGGGAGGTGAGTGGGAGCAGTGGAGTAACTTTGCTGAAAATGTTGGGGGGACATGATATCTGAAGAAAAGGTGCCCCAGTCAAATGAATGGGGACCAAATGGTGTGCCGTGAAAGTTGGGGGCAACAAACACCCCTGCCCCCCCCCTAAAATTTCGCCCATGGTGGGAGCCCCCCGTGCCCCTAAATCCGGCAGTCGCTTTGCCCCCCGAGTGTGAAGAACCACCCCACCCGGACACCCTCTCAGCGGTTGACCAGTTGAGAGGTCAGCAAAGTTAGGACGACCCGAGAGGAGACCCAACAGGGGAGGACCTGCGCCACCGTGGAAGGGCCACCATTGGATCCCAGGCCAGTGATCCGGGGACGCCAAAGAAAACACTGACCGTCCTCCTGTGGAGCAGTTGCCACCCCCAGCCGTGCAGGCCTTGGGATGGCGCATAGCGAATAAGGTAGTTTGGGGTGTTCAGGAGCACAGGGAGAACTTTGGAGAGCCTGCTAGATGAGTCTTCAGCTAGCTGCAACGTTCTCCCGGAGCCCATAACACCCAGTCCTTGATCCTGGTGACTGCTCTGGTGCCCTAGATGTTCTTTTTTGTGAGACCCCTCTGATTGAGGTTACAACTCTGCTGTAGGGTTGGGGGAGGGCACAGACGCCAGTTTTGGTGCCCTTTTCCCCATAAGTGCAGACTCCCACATACATCACATCGCGGCAGAATAGTAACGCCATCTCAGGCTTGGACTACCCAACCAGGATCTCCCGCTCCTCAAAGCAATCCGAAGGAAGAACCAGGGCAACTCCATAAACATCCATTCAACCAGGGAGCATACAAGGGGCTGTTGTAGGGGCACACGTGTTTGCTCAATATAACCATGTCTGATGTGTTGATCCTGGTGTCAAGGACTACAGCTGGGACCAAGCCAAATCGGTGCAACGAGGGGGACTGTCTCATGCAGGGAAACAGAGCGCAGCACACAAGCAGGACTCCCCCTAAGTAGTACAATCAGAATAAAACAGGGGGTCAGGGTCTCTTGACCTCCGGTAAGAGCACTGAATTACACAGAGGACCACCATAGAGACACGAAAGATTGTCTCCAGTGTCTCCACGGCGAGCACTCGGGAGAATCTGGGAGGAGGGGTCTCTTGACCACCGGCGGTCGTGGTAGACCCTTACATACGGCGCAGGTGGGTGTGGGCCCCCAGTATTGGGGAATGTGCCCGCCTCCCTGGTGAAGGCCGAGCCCTCCAGCTGTTGATAGAGGAAGACTTGGTGACGATTCTTTGCTGCGCTCCGGGCCCCTGGATCGGTGCCTAGGGGCAGCAGGTAAACAGCGACTGGCAACCCAGAGACGGGGGTGTGTTCTAAAAGTTAAATTGGAGGTTGGCACGAGGCCCTGCACATGAGAAGGAGAGGGACACTGGGCCACTGTACTGAAAGCGGGTAGGCCCCAAGGCCCGGAATCTAAGCAAGAGGGGCTGAGTCTGCGATCGCATGAAACAATACCCTGAGGTCTGCCCATTGTCATACACTCCCCCCATCCTGAGCTGGGATGCAAGAGTGGAGAGGGGAGGCTACCATCTACATAGGCCCTTAGTGGTGTCGGCCCCCAAGTTTGGGGCGTGTGCCCACCACAGGGGGTCACGGCAGGGAAACAACGGCCCAGATTGATCAGGTGGCCTTGAAGATCTGGATAAATAAGCGGCGACAGCAGTCATTTGGAGGGGTAAACAGGAGGAAAGAGGGTAGAGAAGGTCATACACTGTGAAAGGGGCTGCAGTGCATGGTGGCAAAGCTGACGTTAGCTACATACAAATATACCCTAAACTGTTCCGGGCTGGAAACCGCTTCTACATCGGAGGTGGACAGGATTACTCAGAGGATAGATATGATGGAGGAGCGGTTGGAAGATATTTAACACAATCAAACATCCCTGGATACCCTAGAGACACAAATAGACCTGCGGATGTTGGAAATGAAACACTGCAGGGAGGAATTTCGAATGAAAATGGAAGATTTGGAAAACCGAGAATGGCGGAACAATCTTAGGCTCTTCGGCATCCCGGATAAAGAGGGGGAGTCTGAGCAACATTTGAAACTTACACTTCCATGAGGTCACGAAACTGGTGTTCGGATGAGGCCAATATCGATAGGATACACCGGGCGGGCAGGGCTGCTGGGGGTTCCAGGACGGTCCTGGCCCGATGCTTAACTGTGCAGACAAAATGAAAATTCGAGAGAAAGCAAAACAGAGGGGCCCAATCAACTTCGGCACATCCAGAATTACAATTATTCAAGATCTATCCTCACTGATCCTCGCACAGAGAAGGATGTGTGTGCCCCTGACGAAATGTCTGCAGGAGAAGTGTGTGCGCTATAGATGGGGGTTCACGTTCTCCCTCACATTTGAACTGGACGGACACAAACATAGGCTGATGACAGAAGATGACATTCACAGAGACATGGGGGGAATGCTGGGTGGATCCGAGGAAGAGAAGAACCAGGGTGAAAAGTCAGACGAAGATAGACAGTGACACATTAAAGGGCCGAGAAGAAGACACATTCTGGGATCTAGGAAGTACAGAAAGTTGAATGCGTCCCCAGTGGTGGACACTTGAAGCACAACTGGAACACTGAAATGTGATTAACTTTGAAGGTGGTGGTCTTAAATGTGCTCTGGGTGGTGGGGGAACCAGGGTGGTACCCTGGTGAGCCGGAGGTTCAATGACAGGTTAAAAGGGACTTGTGGGATCCACAGGAGCTGCAATTAGACTAGAAATGGTTTGTATTAATGTTGGAGGTGTGGGGGGCTCAATGGTTATGAAGATGATTTAGTACCGGACCAGGAAGGAGCCGGCCCCTGCTGGTGGTCCGATCTCAGCCTGGTGATGATAACCGGGAGGTGTCAGGCGCCTTTGAGGGGGAGGGAGGTGGGGAATGGGTTAGGAAAAGGGTCTTCTCGAAGTTGAGTTCAATCGGTTGCTGGTCGGGGGAGTTCTGGATTTGGCAGTTGTGAGAGGAATGTAGAGGTGTGGACAGTGGGATGATACTTGGAACCCAGTGGGGCAGTCATCTTAAAGTGGGAACGTTGAATGTCAAGGGGTTGAACTCGCCCCCCCCACGAAAAGTTAGTTAGTGGCTAGGGAATTCCAAAGAGCGGGCCTTGATGTGATGTTTCTCCAGCAGACAAAATATGCAACTGGGGAGGAACGTAGGGTCCCAGGTGGTGTATTGGGGCAGAAATACTGGGGTTCTGTCCAATTGAGCAAAGCGGGTGTTGGAATCTTTATTGGGAAGGGGCTTAAAATGGAAGTGACCACGGTATGGGTGGATGAAGAGGGCAGGGCTCTCTTGATTGTTGGTACAGTACAGAAAGGGTGTTTTACGCTTGCTACTGTTTACTGCCCGAACCAGGGTCAGGTGCGGTTCCTGTTGAACTCTCCCAAAGTTGATGTTGGAGGCTTCCGGCCATACAGTATTGGGTGGAGACTCTCGGGAGGCTAGCTCAGGGGCAACATGCACGCCTTGGAAGCAAGACGACACGGAGCGACACAGGTTCGATCTCTGGGTCCGCGCTTATAAACCTAATCAAGCGCGTTATAAATAACCAATCATATATGGGCGGATGTTAAATTGGATAGACAAGTGGGAAACACAGGGACGCAGGATCCACCCGGCACCCGAACAAAAAGGGGTATACCTTCTACTCGGCCCCACACGGTACCTTCACTAGGATAGATTATTTGTATATTTCAAGGGGGCTGTGGGAGGAGACGCTGGATGCGGAGATCTCTCCAATTGCATGGTCTGATCACGACATGGCAACGGTGGAGCGGAACAGGCTTGGCCTGGCACAAAAGGGGTCTAAGTGGAGATGCATCGAGTCATTGTGGAAGGATCCGGTGTTCCATGCTGGAATGGCCACTGAAATTGGGGAATATTTTAAAATAAACTGTAACGCTCACCTGATTCCCGCAGAGGCGCCGGTCTTGACTGGGTGAATGCCGTATCTTCAAAGGTGATGTGTAACATGCGGTTGGCTCTTTGGGCTGGACCTTTGTGCACTGTATGTCTGACTCGAAGAGTAAGATGTCTGCAGATAGAAAATATGGGATTAATGAACTGGGGTTATTGGGTGCCTCTCTCCTCTTCCCTTTCTCTTCTCCTGTAGAACCCCAAAGGTTAAAACCCTCACCTTAGGTAAGTGAACGCCGAGCTCTCCATCTGCCTCGGGGCAGGGTGCCGTAACCAGTTTCTTCACTGGATAAGGGTGCAGGCCTCTTGACCTCAGAGGACTGCTGTCCGTCGTTAACTGCACAAACGGTAAGTTCTGGGCACTTCAAATGTCTTAAAAGTCTTTTGTAATGATATCTCTTGTTTTGCAGGGTTCCGGCGATGGCGGATGGCGGGCTGATGAGAGTTGAGGATCGAACCCGCGTGAGGAATAGAAGCGCCTGGAAGCACGTAAGTAAGCGCTTGTAGCCTGCTTCACGATGCGCACTAACTGTCCCTTTTATCTTGCAGGTACAAGTTCGGAGCTTTAGAGAAGCTGAAGGGTGCTGGAATACCCACTGGATTCGGCGTGGGAAGGAGTAATGGCACGTGAGTAATAAAGTTGCCCAATGTCTTTAAACGCACCTTCTTTTGTCTTTCAGATGCGGGATGCAGCGCCGAAGGCCTCCGGAGCATGCGAAGAGCTGGTAAGCTTTTGTCTTTCAGATGCCGGAATGCAGTGCGAAGACCTCCGGAGCATGCGAAGAGTAGGTAAGCCTTTGTCTTTCAGATGCCGGAATGCAGCGCGAGGCGTTGGTGACAGCCGATGGACCAGGTAAGAGATGCGCTGCCACTGAAGACTGTAGTGCTAACCTGTTCTTTCTTTGTCTTTAAAGGTGCTGCTGAAGACTGGAGTCCAGGATGGTAAGCCTTTGTTCCCTTAGGCCCAGGATCAGAAGCAGAAGACACGATGAGCGTTCTGCTGCAGAGAATGCAGAATAACGCAAAGCAAGATTCATCCATCGGGTGTGGTTTAAATAGCCTCCTGTAGTGCTTAGGTGTCTCCTTCCACAGCCACGCCTAAGAAAAGAGTTCCTGCTTTCCAGAAGAGTTCCAGTGTTCTGAACCTAGGGAGTGGCTCCTGCCCCACCCAACAGGAAAAGTAGTCCCAAACAGAAGAGGATCAGGGGTTCAACTGGCAGGTAAGTAAGCAGCATGGTCTGCTGCAGGTAAGTCCACCCAAGCATTATGAGCCCGGCGCTTCCAGCGCTGGGACTGGGCATCTTTATGAGCCTGGTGCCACTGGCGCCAGGACAGGGTCCAAAAGGTCCCAATTGGGACTGGCTGGCACTCGGAACCGGGGTTATGGGTCTGCTTCCAAGGGAGTCGGGCAAGTCCTGATCTTTTGGAAGCAGAGATCATGACATAAACAACACGGGAGAGGTCACCAGGAAGATGGTGTGGGAGACGGGGAAGGCGACATGGAGGGGGATACTGATTAGAGAGGGGGCGAGGAAAAAAGGGAGCAGGGGATATTTGAAAGTAGGCTGTGGGATGAGACTGTTAATCTTGATAGGAGGGTGAGGGAGGTCACTGAAGAGGGGGAGGACAGAGTGTTGGAGGCAAGGAGGAAAAGGGAAAAGGGAAGAGCTTATGCTTCTTGTGGAAGGTCAGACAGTCAGGAAAGTACAGTTCCTGAAAGAGGAAGAGGTTCTAAGAAAAGGGAGATAAGGCAGATGAATTACTGGCTGCCAGGTTGAGGGCACAGCCGCCAGAGATGGGTGGCGGCCTTGGAGGGGAGTGTTTGTGGAGTTTTATGAATAGGTATACAGATCGGAGGCCAATCCAGGATGGGGAGACATTAGGACCTATTTGTCTAGGACACAGATGCTGAGGCTTTCCCAGGAGCAGGCCGATGCACTGGAATTCCCAATTACGGCAGATGAAATTAGGAGGGCGCTGACGTGACTACCGGTGGGTAAGGCCCCGGGGCAAGATGGGTTCTTGGCAGTTTTTTATAAGTCATTTATTTCCCCCCTCCTTCCCTTCATGGTGGAAATCTTTGACGATATTCTGGAGATGGGGGAAGCCCCGGAGTCCTTCTCCCATTTATTTTCGAGTTTCTTTATTGGGGTTTATGTTATAAAACAGTTGCGTCACTGATCCAAACAATCACAGTGGTAGTAATTTGGAATACATCAAAATAGATCTTTTGTGAAGAAACAATTAAACAGAAATAACAAAACAATAACAACATTAACGAGTCTCCATAATGTCAATGATGTAAGCAACAAAAAGGGGGGGGTCTGGCCGCAGGAGAGCACAGGTTGGATACTGTGCCAGTGTTCCGTTTCAGGTATTGTGAGTCAACAGGGGGCTGATTGTTCAGGGGGGTTTATCGTCATTGGGGGGGTTAAGTAAGGCCCAGGTGAGTGTTTTCCAGGCAGCAAGTCCCAAGCTCGTGTCTTCGGGGGAAGTGGTAAGACCATTCTCCCAAGCTGAAGTTTCCGCCCCTATCCAGCGCTCAAGTTCGTTGTGCCATGCCTGGTATTGTGGGCCTCTGGGTCGCTTCCAAGCCATGGCAATGGTCCTTTTGACCAGAATGCATACCAGATCCATTAGTCTGACTGAGTGTTTGAACTTGGCCAGTCTGGGGTACGTTCCGAGGAGGCACTCTGACGGAGTCCATTCATATCTGGTCATGCCTGCCTCGCTGCAGAGGAGTTCAACTCTCGCCCAGAGTCTCCGGACCTGGACACATCCCCAGAACATGTGTAATAGATTGGCTTCATCTCTACCACACCATGGGCAGTTATGCTGGGGTAGGTTATATATTTTGGCTATTCTAAGCGGTGTCAAGTATGATCGGTATAGCATGTTGAGTTGAATTAATTTAAATCTAGAGTTTCTGGATACCGCATTGGGGAACGCTAATGCTCTATTCCATTCAGCTTCGGACAGTTCGTGGCCCAAATCACTCTCCCACCTGGTTTTGAGGTCCTTGCTGCGGGGGTTAGGCCTGTCAATTAGGTGGCTATATATGCGGGACACAGGCCTCCACCCGTCTCCCAGGCTGTATAGGTGCGTTATGAAGGTGTCGGATTCGGGCTCCTCAGGCCACGTGTCCCATTTAGTTCTAGCCAAATTGCGGATCCTTACGTACCAAAGGAATTGACCGGCTGGGACGCCATCATCGAGCTGCAAGGAGGAGAAGTCCCGGAAAGTGCCCTCACTGTATAGGTCCCCCCACGTGTATACTCCCAGCCTTTCCCAGTGTCGAATAGAGGCAAGGTCTACTGAGTTCTGGCATAGGTCAGCTAAGAGCGGTGTGTCTGGATTGTAACTGTGCTGTAGGCGGAGAAGACTTTTAACCCTTTGCCATACCTGACGACCCAGGGTAGCTAAGAAGGGTATCCCCCCCACAAGACGTTGAGGGGCCCAAATGAATTCATTTAATCTGATTGGAGCCGTCGAGTGCTGTAAGAGCAGTGTTTCAGGGGTAACATCATCGGCTAGCCATTTAGCCACAAAGCTTAGTTGAGCAGCCAGATAGTAACGCTCCAGATCAGGGAGCCGGATGCCTCCCTGCTCGTAAGGGAGGGTCAGGGTGGATAATGCAAATTTGTGCCTACTAGTTCCCCACAGGAAGTCTGTAAGTATCTTCCCTAAGAGACGGAAGAAGGGAGCCCTAATGTAATACGAAATGTTTTGGAAGCCATAGAGAAATCTGGGGAGGACGATCATCTTAATGATGGAAGCCCTGCCCATCATGGATAGGGGGAGGCGAGCCCAAAACCCGATTGACTTGCGCAAGGGGGGAAGTGCCGCTACCGTGTTGTTGGCGTGCATGAGTTCAGGCGTGTGGTAAATATTAATGCCTAGATAGCGGAACGTAGTGGGGCACCATCCTATACCCAGTGAGGGGAGGTCATCAACATGTGTGTCCCTGAGGGCGCCCAGCGGAAACAGACAGGACTTGCGTTTGCTAAAGTGTATGCCTGACACCTTGGCAAAGTTGTCAAGGACCTCCAGCATAGTTGGGACATTCAGCTGCGGATCCCTCACGTAGAGGAGAACATCATCCGCGTACAGGGAAATTATATGGTCCACCCCATCAATCCTGATACCAGCATCAAAGAATTGTTTCCTGAAAAAAATGGCAATGGGTTCAAGCCCTATTATGTATAGCATGGGGGAGAGCGGACAGCCCTGCCGTGTGCCCCTTTGTATATCCCATGCCGTGGATATGAGTCGACCAGTCTTCACCCGTGCTCGCGGCTTGGTGTAGAGAATTATGATCCAGCGAATGAATCGTTCTCCGAAGCCAAACTCCCTGAGTACCGCAATCAGCCATTCCCAGAAAATTGAATCGAATGCCTTGATGGCGTCTAAAGAAAGTAATGTGTGGGCTTGCCCAGTGTGAGAGGGATGTGACAATATGTGTTGTAATCTGCGTAGGTTGGCAGTGGTGTTGCGGCCCGGCACAAAGCCACTCTGGTCGGGGTGCACCACTTCTCCGATCACCCTGGACAGCCGCTTGGCCAATATGGTTGTGAGAATTTTAACATCGTAATTGAGCATAGCGAGAGGGCGATAGGAGTCACAGTCATCCGCAGGCTTACCAGGCTTGAGGAGCGGAACCAATAAAGTCTCTCGCATGCTCTCGGGCAGGGTGCCCGACTCGTAGGCTTCTTGGAATACCTCGTGTAGCAGCGTGGACAGTTCCGGCTCATAGGCTTTGTAAAATTCAGCGGGCAGCCCGTCACTGCCCGGTGCCCTGCAGGTGGCCAGTGACTTAATGGCGTCTTTTATGTCCTCTATATCGATGTCAGCATCTAGAGCCTCCCTGTGTGGCAGGGGGAGAAGGGGCAAGCCAATTTCGTCCAGGGTGTTTGAGATGTCCTCGGGGGGTACCTCTTCAGCGTGGGAGTACAGCTGGGTGTAGAACAGCCTAAGGGTGTCGTTAATTCCCTGTTGGGACCTTTGTAGCGTGCCATCGGCATCTCTTAGGGCAGTGGTCGGGAACTTAGGGTGTTCTTTCTTACACAGCCAGGCGAGTAGTCTGCCAGGTTTGTCGGCATGGGCGTGCGTTCTGTTGGTTCTGGTGATATAATCAAATTTGGCCAATCTGTCCCAGGCTTCCTTGCAGGCGGCCCTAGAGCTGGCCAGCTTGACTTCCTGTGGTTGGAGGTCCAGGGTGTTGGATTCTAGCTGTTCTATTTCAGCTTCTAGTGATTCGAGTTCAGTTCTTAGGCGTTTCCTCATGCCTCCGGCCTTTGCTATGACCTCTCCCCTTACAACCACTTTGAGAGCATCCCAGACCGTGCTTAGGTGGGCTACACTGCCTTTATTCTCATTGATGTAGTTCTCTACGGTTTCTCTAAGGCTTTCCCTGAACTCGGGGTCTTTAAGTGCCTCAGTGGGCATCCTCCATGTGGGTATGGGGGATCTGGGTCCAGTGATGTTCCATTCAATTACAAGGGGAGAGTGGTCAGAGATGGTGCGGCCCAGGTAGTTGGAAGAGTCGATCTGGGGGAAGCTCTCTCTGCCAATGAAGAGGTAGTCGATTCTGGTGTAAAGATTATGCGGTGAGGAGTGGAAGGAATAGCCACGATCCTTGGGGTGCTGTTCCCGCCAGATGTCGACCAGGTCTAGGCGGTTCAGCATGGTGTTCAGGGCGGTGGTGGCAGTTGATGGGCCAGCCAAGGGGGGGGTCGACCTGTCGAGTGCAGGGTCACTGATGCAGTTAAAGTCGCCTCCCCAGATAAGGAATGCATCTCTGTAGGGCGCAATCTTTGTGCTTAACTTGGTGAGGTGCGCAGGGATGTTGTTGTTGGGGAGGTATGAGTTGACTATGCAGATCTCTGTTTGTTCAATGTGGCCCAGAATTATGACATACCTTCCATCGGGATCCTGTTCGATTTTGGTGAGCTGGAAGGGGATGTGAGGGCTGATCCAGGTGAACACCCCTCTGGCGAATTTGGAGTATGTGGACCCAAACCCTTGTCCACCCCAGTATGATTGGAGTGCTGCCATGGCTTCCTTGGTTAGATGTGTTTCTTGTAATAGGACCAACCCTATCTTCTTTCTGTGTAGATAGGATTTTATTCTGTTCCGGCGTAAGTAGGTGCCTAAGCCCCTCACATTCCAGGTGGCGATTTTAAGGCGTGTGGGCATGATGATGGCAATGTGGCCAGGGCGCTGGCTCCACCCTCCTTGAGCCAGCTCTGTGTGCCGAGTGGTCGCCCCCAGGGTCTATGCTCTGCTTTCTTCCTGTTGGCCTTGATTGTTGCGTTGACGTGTTAATCGGAGACTTATAAACGAATTTAACTTCCACTCGAACAGGTGGATTGAACAAAAAAGTTAACTGTGTGTTGCTCCCAGCAGCTGTTCTGGGAGGACAACGCTCGGGGGCATCCGCTACCCATCGGCCTGTCCAGGTCATGTGGTGCGGTTGTGGTGTTGGCCTTGGGCCAGCCATGCTTGGGGTGGGGTGGGTTGCGCCGATGTCTGTGGGGTGGTCCGCGGAACTCCCGTCCTTGAGAGAACTAATCAATCATTGTTGTATCGGATCTGTTTGGGTTTAGCCGTTGGGTGTCGAAACGTGGTCCTCTCCCTCGGCCAGGTTATTATGTTCCATCCACATAGTGGCTGCCGCCGGGGTCTCCATGTAGACGGCTTTACCTTTGTGTAGAATCTTGAGGCGCGAGGGGTACAGTAGCATGTATTTAAGGTCGAACTTCCGCAGTTGGGCTTTGATAGGTATGAACGAGTTCCTGGCTCGCTGGACTTGCGGGGTATAATCGGGATAGATTACAATCTTGGAGCCATCGCGTCTGATGTCACCTCCATCCCTCGAGAATTTGAGGATTGTTTCCCTGTCACGAAAGTTCAAGACCTTGGCAATCATTGGGCGAGGGTGTGATCCCGGAGGGGGCCGCTTTTGTAGGGCGCGGTGGGCTCTCTCGATGGAGAAGCCCTGTGTGAGTTTGCCAGCTCCGACTTCCTGCATTAGTAGGGACTCGATAAATTCTGTGGGGTCAGCGCCTTCCATCCCCTCCGGAACGCCCAGGACTCTGATGTTATTGCGGCGGGCTCTACCCTCTGCTTCTTCGGATCTCGCTTCAAGATGAGCCACTTGCCTCTCAAGTGTGATGACTTTCTGCTTTAAGTCCTTGGCAGTGTCCGTGGTGTCCCGGAGGTTTATTTCCACTTTGTTTATTCTTTCTGCCATGTTGCGGGCGTCTTGGCGGATTAGCTGCATGTCCACCTTGAGTTCGTCTATCCTAGTCTCCATGCACGTTTGGAGTGCTGCGATAGCTTGGAGCACTTGGGCGTTGCTGGGGTCGGTAGCAGTTGTTGGGGTTTCAGTCTGCGTGGGGATCTCATGTTGGTTGGGCTGTTTGGGTTTAGCCCCTGAGAATGAGTCCATGATTGTGGCACCCCTGTTCTTGTTGCGCGAAGTAGACATTTGTCCCACCTGGTAGTGTGGCAACAGGGATGAGCCCTCCGTCGGCCCCACAGGACGGCGTATTTCAGTGAAGAGCAGCGGTGTTCCTTGGCGACACGATGCAGGGTGTTCCCCCGGCAGTGCGACAGGGCGCTCAGCGATTTCCCGACACTCCGGGCCGTGGCCTCGCTGGGCCCCGTCGTCTATGGTACAGGCGAGTTCCGGCTCCCGAGCGCTAGGATAGGGTCTGCAAGCTTACCGGTGCGTTGGTGGGTAAACTGTTCACTCCTCCGTCCTCGGGCCGTCCGTTCGGGGAGAGAGGAGGAGGGCCCCGCGGCAGCTGGGGGCCTGTTTAGGTCTCCGCCGCTCCTTCGCACAGAGCTCCTCGCGGTCAGCAGATCGCGTCAGTGGGCTATGCACATCTCGTGTCCCCTCCGCAGTGGTCCCGGGGCGATGGATGTGACTCCGTCCGCTCCCCTTGGCAGTGTGGTGGTCTCCTCGTGTGCTCGGTGGCATCCAGCGGCAGGACGAGTCCCGAGGAGCAGGGAAAAGCGAGGGTGTCCGGTCTTTCGGACGATGACTTTGCTGGGGTCTTTCCGCCACTTGCGTAGGGACAGGGGAGGCGAAGCCCGATGGAACCTCTTCCCTTCGCCTCGCAGCCCGCTCGGTCCGCCCCTCCGTCAGGCCTCGCTGTCGTCCGCCATCTTGTTTCGCTCGGGGGCGTCAGTTCCGAGGTTGCGTTTTCGGGGACGCTGGTTCCGATTCTTCTCGTTCCAGCGCCGAACGGGGTCAGAATCACTTCCCCCACTTGGGTATAAGTTTTGGCACACAATCGGGCCAGGAATAAGGGTCGAATAAAGGATCTAGGCCAGGATCGGGACGGGAGCTCCACACAGTCACGTCTTTACGCCATCAGCGTTGGCCACGCCCCCCCCGGAGTCCTTCTCCCATGCATTAATAACTGTGATACATAAGGCAAGTAGGTACCCCAGGAACTGCAGATCATAACACCCCATCTCTCACCTGAACACTGATGCTAAGATTTACACAAGGGTACTGGTGGCAAGACTGGAAATCTATATGCTGCGCCTTATAAACTCTGATCAGGTGCTAATTATAATAGGCCGACAAGGGGCGGACACAATGAGGAAAACTTTACACCCGATTCATGAGACACGTGAGATTTGGGGGGGGGGGAATGCTGCCCTTCTCTCGGTGGACGCCGACAAAGCATTTGATAGGTAAGAGTGGGGCTTTCTCAAGGAGGTTCTGGGCAAGGTGGGTTTGGGGGCCAGGTTTAGGAGGGGTATAATGGCGGTGTATGCTTCCCCCAAGGGCATCCGTGGTAGTTAATGGTGGGTACTCCCGCTGGTTCGTCCTAAGTAGAGGTACGAGACAGGGCTGTCCCCTCTCCCCGATCCTATTTACGCTCTCCCTTGAGCCTCTAGCTCAAAGAATCAGAGGGGATCCCATGGTTGAGGGACTCACGGTGGGTGGAGTGGATTATAAAGTGGCGTTCTACGCGGATGATATGCTCTTGCATATAAGGAACCCACCAACCTCGATACCGAGGATAATCCATCTGATTGAACAATTCGGAGAGCTATCTGACTTCAAGATTAATAGGGCAAGTCAGGCCCATTCCTTTTTAAGGAGGACGGGGTAGAAGACAAGGGTAGATTCACCCCACTGGGATTAACAGTAAAATGGGACACATTTAGATACCTCGGGATTAACTTTACGAGGGAGGTGGGAGCCTTATTTGCAGCTAATTTCCCTTCTCTCATTTCCAGATACAAACTGACCTTGAAAGATGGGGAAACCTGACCAAATCGTGGCTGGGGCGCCTCAACGCCCTTAAGATGGTTTGCCTACCAAGTTTCTTATAGGCATTGCAGATGCTTCCAATCCGGGTCCCGGAGTCCTTTTTCCAGGAGACAAAGGGGGAGATGCTTAAGTTTCAGTGGCAAGAGAAGAAAGCAAGAATTGTTTATGAGGTCCACACACCTTGCCGAAGGAAAAGGGTGGGGGCGGGAGGGGTGGGGGTTCGGAACTCCCGAATTTGAAGATGTATTATAAAGTGGCACAGCTAATGGTCCTCCAACCCCACCTAAGGATGCAGAAGGAATTTCAGTGGGTCGAGTTGGAAAATCGTAATTTATCTCCTACCACAGAAGCAGAGTGGATGTGGGACCCAAGAAGTAGGCTCCCACGTAGAATTGGGGACCATCCGATATTGGCCGGAGAAGTGGTATATGCAGAGAGTGACAACATGGCCATCACCCCGTAGCCATATTTGGGCATCCGGAGTCCTGGATACGATCCCAAACCATGAGAGATTCCAAGCATGGTTTGAGGCAGGCCTGCAGAGGGTGGGCCAGCTTTGGAAAGCGGGCTCCTTCATAACGATCACGGACCTGGAAGAGGAATTGGGTATAGGTGCTCTCTCGGTTTTCTCATATCTTCAGTTAAAGGGAGTTCTCATGAGCGAAAAATGCAAAGAGGTAATAAAGAGAGACCTCACTCCCTATGAAAGACTCCAAGATAAAAGAAGCGGAACGAAGGGCCTGATCTCTGCTATGTATAGTGCACTGCTGACTACATGGAAGGGGTCTACAGAGAAACTGGGACACAGATGGGAAACTGAACGATGAAGCTTCTCCATAGATGGCAATATGACTGACCCCGTCTGGCTCTCGAAGATGTTCCAGCCAGTGAGTCCCATGTGTTGGCGATTGTGTGGGGAAAGGGCCGACTACTGGCATATGTGGTGGGGATTCCCACTTATACGGGTGTTCTGGGACGAAGTGCTGGCGTGGGTTAAAGGCATAGATGGGATCCACTGCATTAAAACACTGTTCCTGATATTATTCAGAATGGAAGAAGTGGAGGGGATGCTGAGGAGGTTGACCGGTGTGGCAGCGCCCCTGCTGCTCGCAACACGGGCCTGCCTAGTTATGAAATGGAAAGGTGTTACGACTCCCAGCAAGAAAGAATGGATCAATGTTGCTATGAATATATGTGTAATGGAAAATAAAACTGCAGCGCTTCATGGAAGACAGTGTCACATGAGGGGAATATGGGGTGAATTTATGGCGAGATACCTGAAGTGCTAGGGAATAAGATGTGGTATTTGATAGGAGGTTATGGAATGGTGATTTGAATGTCTCATTTAGAGAGAGTGGTGAATTCCACTCCCAAAGGGATTACTTCAACCAGATGAGGTCCCTAGAGGGAGAACGCCTCCCAAGAGGCGGCCAAAGATATTACTCAGAAGCAAGTGGTGAGATTGTCTACCAAATCGCAACCAAGAGTTTACATGTTGGTTTATCCTATGTTGCAGAAGACAAAGTTTAGGAGATGGAGGAGGGTGGGAACGAGGGATAGGTGAAAAGTAGTAAGATATCAAGGGAGGGATTTTTGGGGGTGAAAAGAACAAGTTACTTCTTTCCTGGTAACGTTCTTTCGATGGGATGTTCCTCCGACGTATTCCTTATCTTGATAGATCATCTCCAGCTTGCTGGCCTCGGAACTTTTTTTCCAGTAGAGGGCGCTGCGCGTCGATGTCCCTCGAGCCGATGTCCCTCGACAGCCTCCGTATCGGCGCCAACGTCATCATGTGTATAAATAGACTCGCGCAGCGTCCGTTGCTCAGTTCCGTTTTGACGTTAACAGTTTATTTTACATGAATTGGTTAGTGACCCAGAAGGAGCGCAAGCTGTAACCACAAGGGGAGTTTTACTGAGGGGATGGATGGGAGGGGCGATCAGGAATACGTCGGAGGAACATCCCATCGAAAGAACGTTACCAGGTAAGAAGTAACTTGTTCTTCGAAGGGATTGTGTCCTCCGACGTATTCCTTATCTTGATAGACTCCCATAGCAGTGGTGTGTAACTGGAGGTGGGAGTACAATTGCCATGTTTCCCTTCAAAAGTGAACAGAGTGCAACACAGCTTTGCCAAAACTAGTCTCTTGGCTAGAGGAGGTATCCAGGTTGTAAAATCCTGTGAAGGTATGTGCAGATGACCATGTGGCAGCCGCACATATGTCTCGAATCGGTACCCCTCTTTGGAGGGCCGAAGAGGCTGCGATACCCCTGGTTGAATGAGCCCTAAGGTTTTGAGGAGGCTCTTTCCCTGCCAGTTTGTAACATTCCAGAATGGCTAAAATAATCCATCTGGAAATGGTTTGTTTTGTCATCGGTAATCACAATTTGTGCCCTGAGTAACCTACAAACAGTTGGTCTGCTTGCCTAATCCTAGCAAGTCTGCAGATGTAAAAGCTCAAAGCCCGCCTTGGGTCCAGCCTATGCAGCCTTTCTCCCTCTTTCCCCGGATGGGGAGGGGGATAAAATGAAGGCAAGGTAATCTGAGTGATGTGGAATTCAGAAACCACAGTTGGGAGAAAATTAGGCTTCACTTGTAGGACAACTTTATCTTTATGAAAAATTGTATGAGGGGGTTTACAAGACAGAGCCTTTAATTCGCTCACCCTCCTAGCAGATGTCAATGCCACTAATAAGACAGTTTTAAGGGTGAGAAACCTTAGTGAATAAGAGTGGAGTGGTTCAAAAGGAGTACCCATCAGGAAATTTCAGACTAAATTTAAGTCCCATAACGGAACTTGGAATGGCCTTGGAGGATAGACATTGGTTAATCCCTTCAGAAATTGTATTACTAAGGGTAACTTGAAATACGATGGTTCCTCTGCAGTGCCCTCGAAGATCGATAGCGCTGCGAGATAGCCCTTGATAGTGCCAACCTGAAGGCCCGAATTTGCCAAATAGAGTAGAAAAGAGAACACCGTTGGTGTACCACATGAAAAGGGGTCGATATTCTTTTCTCTACACCAGCTGCAACATTTG
The DNA here is from genome assembly GCF_040938575.1 of Ambystoma mexicanum. Lineage (NCBI taxonomy): Eukaryota > Metazoa > Chordata > Amphibia > Caudata > Ambystomatidae > Ambystoma > Ambystoma mexicanum. Next base: position 577,823,178 of record NC_090927.1, on the reverse strand, counting down.
TTCCAACGGCAGCGGTATAAAGTCTTTGTTGCTGGCCTTCTTGCCGAAAGCAACACCTCCATGACATCATCTGGGAGGTCCCAATCCTTGTATCTCAACCTTTCAGATACCAAGCGTGAAGGTTGAGGGTTCTGATGTCTGGACGTAGAACCTGACCTCCCTTCTGCGAGAGAAGATTCTCCTTGAGTGGAAGACGAATTGAGGGCAGATGGACATGTCCAGAAGGTCCAGGTACCACGACCTCCTGGCCAAGTCCGGGGCAATTAGGATCATGGCTTTCCGGAACCTTCTCAGCCTCCTGATCATTTGAGGAATGACAGGGACTGGAGGAAATGCGTACAGAAGTGGAAACTCCCAGTCCACTACGAAAGCGTCCCCTAGAGCTCCTCTCGGGAGAAATTCCCTTGAACAAAACTGATCGCACTTCCTGTTGATGCTGGTGGCGAACAGATCCACTTGAGGGGTTCCCCAAAGGGTGAAGATCTGTTGAAGGACTTCCTGAGCTAGTTCCCACTCGTGGGAGACTGTACTCTGCCTGCTCAGAGCGTCCGCTGTCAAGTTTTTCTCTCTGGCTAAGTGAACTGCCGACAGAGAGATTCCTTCTTGGATTGCCCAAAACCAGAGCTGCATCGCCTCTGCACAGCGGCAGTGACCCTACGCCTCCTCTTTTGTTGAGGTAGTGCATGGCCACTGTGTTGTCTGTCATTATCAGGACATATTTCCTCTGTACAGATGGCAGAAAAGCCTTCAGCGCTAGTCTGATTGCTCTCAGCTCTAACAGGTTGATATGTAGTCTGGACTCCGATGGAGACCAACGACCGCTGATGATCAAGTCGTTGGTATGTGCTCCCCAACCCGTGAGTGAGGCATCTGTGACTACTGTTATCTCCGGTGTTAGGGAGAATTCTCTGTTTAGGCTGAATTTCCTAACCTATTGAGTCCCCCAGCAGCTTTGCTGGATTTTTGGGGTTTATTTTTTTTCTCCTGCCAAGAGTGAGACTCTTTTACCCTCACTCTTGGGCATGACTTGAGAGTGTTTCTGTGACTTGCTATGCGCTTATGGGCTATGGGGTATTTTTTCCCCATAGGCTATCATTGGTTTTTGAATGTGTTACACAGCACCCTCAGTGCAGTAACATAGGGGTGTCATTGAGACCCCCAAACATAGACTCCACACCCTGGGACTGACAACTGTCTCCCTGGGTCTGTAAAGTCCTCATTGACTTTACTAGTATTAACTTAGGAACTTAACCAGTACAAACCATCATACTGTGGAAGTACTGGTAGGGGCAATTAGATTGCCCCTGGGTTTGTTGTCGAGGGGGTACTGTCCCATCCCCCCTCGCCGAGTTTCTGGCTGGTGGCAGTGGATACCACGGAAATATTCCACCGGAATATTTCCCAATGGGATTTCCCATTGATTTTAATGCACCACTTTTTGGTGCAATGTTAAAGATACCGCCGGTTTATTTATTTAATATAAATTCACCGGTTGGGATTTTTTGCCAGGACTCGCCGCCAAAATAGCACCTAGGTTCACTTCAGTAACCCTGAACCCGAGTCGAGCCTTTGTCCACTTTTGGCGGGCTTCTGCACAGAAGCCCTCCAAAGTGGTGCCATTCTGTCTGGGTACCACAGGGGGTGTGGGAGGGGGTTTAGGCACCCTGGACTGAGTTGCCTTGCCAACTCATGTCGCACTCTGGTGTGATTGGCCCAAGTGGTGAGCCACCCCGCTCACCACTTAGCATGTTTGAGTGACAGCTAGGCTGTATGAATGGGGGTTTGCTGCATAAAAGCAGGGTTTTTGGGACTGGTTCTGGAGAAGTCGCCACAGGACCTAAGAAGCCGAAGAGGGAGAAGCCGAGCCGACCTGCCAAGACGACACCACCGGTGGAGCCCTGCGGAACCGTCTCACCACTTTTCCCGACGACAGAGATCTCCCGCCGGAGAGTCTTCTTCCCTTGACTGGTGGGGACAACCAGTTTCTGCTTTCTTCTCGCCGCCCTGAAGCACCTCGTGGCCGCCTTGCCTGTGCCAAGCACCCCGGCAACCGGGATACCACTTTTTACCTCATTCGCGAAAGAGGGGTAACATCCTTTTAACCGGAAAAACTCCACGGCTGGTTTCTTCCCTGGTAGTGCAACGACCTTCAGCTTTCCTCCACGACGAGATCTTCTCCTCTTCTGGACGACGCCGCAACTTGCACCCACTACCAGGAACAACTGCCCCCGCTGGAGGATCCTTTCCATTTTAAAAGGTACTATGTTCCGCCCGGCTTCCCTTGCCACCGATTGTACGGGGTAGATTTAGCCCCCGGCTCTCGACCCTGGGCAAGCCTGGGCACCCTAACTAAACTTTTCTTAACTGGGAAAAACCTTTTCTACTCACCTGTAAAGACTTGTGACATTGTGTGATCTTGGGCATCTTTTTGCCTGGCTTTCCCTAGAGTGGGCCTGGCAACCGAACTTCCTTGCTCCACAATAGACTGCCTTTCTACACTCACTGTGAATCTCTTAAAAGTGTTCTACCTGGCTGTTTTCACTTCTTTTGCCTTTTCCCTCCCTTTTAAGTAACTTGTTGGAGTGCCATCTAACGTTAAGCGCTCACCTCTGTTTGGAAATAAGTGGTGTTAACTTAGACTTGTCCAACAAATAACTAGGGATGTACATATGAGTAATAGTGACTGTGTTTTGACTTACTTACCTTTTCTGTGCTAGTGTAATTTATGAGTGTGTCTTTTAAATAAATAATTATATACTTTTACACCTAGCTCTGGTCAGTGTTTGCTTGTACTATTGTGCCTCTGTACCTATTATGTATGCTCTGTATACTGCCTAACTCTTCTTGAGGGAAGTCTGACTGCTCAGCCACAGCTACCAGGTAAACCTGGGTGGTACAGACTGCTACCAAGTGAGTTTACTGCCAAACACCTGTAGTCTTAAATCTTTTGCAGTGGTCCCAGAGGGAACTGCACAGGTTTCTGTCTAACATCCGGCCATGGTTGCCAAAACAGTTCTCCCTTCAAGATGTTTTCCTGGCAGGCCTACCACTGAAGGTCTCGAGCCACCTTGTCCGGAACCTGAAGAAGGTCTGTCATTCTCCCTGAGAATTGCGACCACTGTGTTCTCAGTGTCCACTGAAGAGATCTCATTCTCAGGCGAGCCTCTGGCACAAGGAAGATGCAGGATGCCATGAGGCCTAGCCACCTCAAAAAGTCGAAGGCTGGGAGACGTTGGGCATTTTGAAACTTGGTGACCATCTGCAGAATATCTTGAGCCCTCACCTCTGGTGGCGAGGCTTTTCCCAGGGAAGTGTCCAGGACTGCTCCAATGAACTGGAGTCTCTGTGATGGTATCATCTGTGACTTCTTTAAATTGAGGGAGAAAGCCCAGTTTGTGAAGGAAGTGGCAGACATAATCTAGCTGGATCTGAACTTGTTCCGGAGATACAGCTCTGATCAGCCAACCGTCTAGGTAGGGGTAGAGGTGAATCCCTTCCCTCCTTAGACTTGCAGCCACTACCGACATTAGCTTGGTGAAGACCCTCGGGCGGAGGTCAGCCCAAATGGCAGAACTCGAAATTGATAATGAGAGTCGCCAATTGCGAACCACAGGTATTTCTTTTGTTTGAGATGGATTGGCACATGGAAATAAGCATCCTGAAGGTCCAGAGATACCAGACAGTCCTGGAGCTGGAGGGCCTGAAGGATCTGAGAAAGAGTTACCATCTTGAACTTGTCCAAAATAGGTCTCAGTCCTCCGTCCTTCTTCGGTATTAGGAAGTAGGGGGAGTACCAGCCCTTGTTCCTCTCCGCTACAGGTACCGGTTCTATGGCACCTTTCTCCAGCAGGTCTACAATTTCCTGCAAGAGGAGCGGATCTGGAACTTTCCGAGAGCTGTTCCCCAGTGGATGACTCTGAGGAATGCGTAGAAAAGGCAGGCAGTAACCTTGGGCAACTGTCTCCAATGCACAAGCATCTGACGTAATAGCCTGCCATTCCGTCAGATGTTGAGTTAGCCTGCCCCCTACTGGTGCCTTGTGAGGAGAGTCCTCAGAGAGATTTAGAGGCGGCTGATGCAGGTGCCGATGGTAAAGAGGTACCTGCTGCTGCTGCTGTGGTTTTTGTATTTTTACCCCGTCCACCTCAGGTGAATCTTTTTGGACCTCTTTGAACCGACTGTCCTCTGCCTTTTCCGAATGCAGAATAAAAGCTAAAGGACTTACCTCTCCAAGAGGTTCCTGAGGGGTCATATGGCGTTTGGCGGATTGCAGCACCCAGAGATTTTGCTGCTGCTTTGGATGTCTGCAACTTTTCTAGGCTGTCATCCGCCTTCTTACCAAACAAAGAAGAGCCGTCAAAGGGCATATTTAAAAGTCTGGCTTGTACATCTGGAGCAAACCAAGACTTTCGCAACCACGCAAATCTGCGGGTTGTAGTACTTGCCGCCATGGCCCTACTGATGCCGTCAGCAGAATCAATGCCAGTTTGAAGGGATTCGCACATTGCGTCCTTACCATCCTTAATGGTGTTTAGAAACGCTTCCCTTTCTTCTCCCTCTGGGAGGCAGTCAGCCGCTGATGAAGCACACTCCCAAAGTGTATGGCTGAACCTTGCGAGCGTACAAGTAGCGCTAATAGATTTCAACGCCATGCTACATGCAGAAAAAACGTTCTTAGCCATAGAGTCATATCTTTTGTCATCCCTGTCCTGTGGAACAGTAGGGTATGCCGATCCACTGCCTGATGCAGTTGCTGCTTGGACAACCGGACTCTCTGGAGTTGGATTTTAGACAAAAATTCCGGGTCAGTATTAGATACCCTATATTTGGCTGATAACTTTTTGTTAACCGCCGGGATAACCTCAGGAGTTTCCCAGTTAGCCAATATTTTCCTTTGTAACGCAGCGTGAAATGCAACCACAGGATCCTCCTGTGGGCCTTTGACTAAGATGTCTGTAAGGTCATCCTGTTGGAATGCAGGTGAAGGTGTAGACCAACCCATGAATTCTATTATTCTTGCCATTAAAATTCTGTAAGGGGTCTCAGCATGTTCCCCTGGGTCTGGTTTGGCAAATTCTATTTCTGGGGAAGTATCTAACCCACTTGCCTCATGTAGGGATTCTCTAAGGTTCTTCAACCTATTTTCCTCAGAGGTAAATTCCTCTGGTCCTGGTGTTGCAGATCTCTGCACCCCAAAGGGTCTTTCTTGATCTGAATCCTCCCCTTCCTCATAGATTGAAGACAAAGTTCTGAAATGATCAGACCTTGGAAATGGCTTAAATCCCATTTCTAGAGCAGAAGCGGCTAAATTTGTCGTAATTGGTTGGGAAAACGTCTACGTTGTCGACGCGGACGTTAAAGGCTTTGAAAACACCGAAAAAAGGCGTCGAGAAGATTGGAAGTGGCCTCGAAGAACTCAAGAGGATCGGGATCCTACTCAAGGTTGTCGATGACCTCAAAGTCATGTTAGAGGCTCTGGGTATGACCACTGGCTGTGAGGCAGCGACGGCCGTGGGTTTGCTCTTTTTCGGCGTGAAGACGGTGTCGATTCGATCTACCTATGTGTCGATGAGCCCTTTGATAATGGCGTTGATGATGCAGATTTATGCGTCAAAGGGACCCTCGACAATGGCGTTGATGGCACAGTGCCTTTGCTTGAGGGTTTGTGACGCTCTCTAGTGGTTTCTTTCGCCAGGTGCAACGACTCGCAGCGTTTAGATTTTTTGGGTCTTTCACCAAGGGTATCACGCTCAGCTGTCTTCGAAGGGGTTGAGGCCGCTTTCTCGAAGACGCTAAGCATCCTTTTACGAATTCCTCCCACTCAGCCTGAGAGCTATGTTTTGTGGGGCAGGTGACTCTTTCCGGAGAAATAGAAGAAGACGATGAGGAAGGGGATCTTTGACGTCTCTTACTTGAATGCTTGGATCTCAAAGAGTGGTGGGAGCTGCTTCGAGACCGAGACCAAGAATGTTTCCTGTGTCGGCGAGGAGACGAATGTCTCGACTCTGCCGAGGAAACTTTCAAAGGAGTTTTAACTGTCTTACCTCTCTCAAGCTTCACCTTACGCTCCTTCAAGGCTTTCGCCGTCATGGACATGCAGTCCTCGCACTCCGAACACTCCCAGGCACCACAAACAGATCCTGTGGGGATCTGTCAATGGCATTTTCTTTCCACAGTTTTGACATTTTTTGAAGCCGGACCGTGGAGTCGTCGGTTCGGATGAGGAAGTCATCGAGTAAGAGTTGGTTTATTCTCGAGGAATAATGAAGAATATAATCTCTGACTAACAAACAGAGCAACGCGATTCCGAGGCCCACGAAGCGCAGAAAAAGGGAACTGAGCAACGGACGCTGCGCAGGTCTATTTATACGCATGATGACGTTGGCGCCGATACGGAGGCTGTCGATGGACATCGGCTCGAGGGACATCGACGCGCAGCGCCCTCTACTGAAAAAACATTTCCGAGGCCTGCAAGCTGGAGATGATCTATCAAGATAAGGAATATGTCGGAGGACACAATCCCTTTGAAGGGAGTTGATTAGTACTGTCTCAAGTCTTTTTACTGTTGATGGTTTTTGATGTACGAAAATTACAATAAAAATATTTTATTTTTAAAAAGTTTTTTATGAATCAAGAGATTTATTAAGAGAAAGGGATACAGTAATAACAAAATGATCATTAAAAGCATCACCTGCCATAGCTGGATTGGCTTCCTTTAATTAGTATGTAGAAAAATATCGATTTACTTATTCACCATGTTCATTAGCCTCATGCGTTTCTAAATTAATGACAATTACAATATTTTATGAGCTCGGATTGAAATGGTGTGTTTTACTATAAACGAGGACTCACAAAGAACACTAAAACATTCTAAAATAATTATGTTTAATTTGCATGCACAGTTGGATCAAAGATGTGGATTCATTAATATGATTTGGTATTTCTGTTGGGGACAAATCTAGTACCTTTTATTTATTATTGCAGCCAATATCTAGTCTAAACACAATGCAACAAGAGCCAATGAAGACTGCAAATCAAAGGTCATGCCACGTCGTACTGTTCCCCCACCTCTTCTGTCAGCCCACTCCCTCTGTTTTAGATGGGGCCAGCGTACCACTAGTTCCCTTTCTCCACTTCCACCACTGTCCAGAACCTTAAACCTGGTAGTGGTTCTGAAAAACATCTTAACACTGATGGGTTAAGTTGCTCATGCTACAAGCAGAAACAAAGATGGTGTACTAGCTTTAAATTCCACTTCAGTAGAGGCAAAATGATTTTAAATGCTTTTGTGTGGTAGGTCAGAAGAAGGAGATGGACCAAATGGTGGCATTTCCACAAGTTCTTTTTATTTAACTAAAAGCAAAAAGGCCCATCTAACCCTACTCAAAAGGATTTGCCCTACCTAACACAAAACTAACTAGGGTGCTAGTTGACAGAGTAGTCCAAATCAATAGTCCGCCCTCCGTCCGAAAACTATCCTATGCTGAGCCTACCACTGATCAAAACATCAAAAGAAAAAAAGGAGGCCCAGGTGAAAGACTCCTTCCTACTAGACCGGGTTCTATAGCTTTAATATTCTATCTTCAAATAGTTATTTGTGATTACATGAACTAGTTCCTTAGTCATAAGGGGCTCTTCCACTTCCTTGGTTTTCAATGTCGCTCTTTAAACACAGTTGCTTGTTTTATCGAAATAGGGTCTTGACCCTTATTCCTTTGGAAATCTTGCAGGATCTCTTTCTTACTTTCATCCTTGGTTTGGTCTTCAACCACTTTCTGGGCTGAAGGAATTGTACCTCAACAGATTCTTCCTTATCCTTACGATATTCCCACTCACTGGGATGGGTGTACCGAGTTCCTCTGTACTCTTCACTTTCATTAATGTATCCTCAACCACTGGGATGAGTATGTATTCTTCCTGCCCTGTTCCCTTCCCGGGTCTCCTGCCGCTCCAGTTACATTTATTCTGTCGGGTTGGCATCACCGGTTCATCCTGTGGGGTTGGGCTCTCTCCCATTTTAAATGCTTACAGCATCTCTTCTTTCTTCCGGTTTCAAAGTGCGGCTGCGCAAAGCTCATTCCAATGCAGTCTCGGGTCGTTTGAAGAGCAGTCCCCCTCCTCGGGTCACACCAACACCTCACTTTTCCTTGGACATACACTTATTAGCTCCCTGCCCTCTCTGTGTCTACTTTTCTGCTTGGTTGCCAGCGTCCTCTCAACCAAGGACCTCCAGGACTCTCCTGGTTCTCCTCTCTCGAGGTTAGAAACTCCTGAGCTTCACCAACATTGTAAATTGGTCCTTCTTTCCTTTCTATTGGGAAGCGCTGGGTCCTCCGCAGCGTAGACCTGTAGTCCTGTGTCTCTTCCCGGAGCGTTTTTTTTTACTCAATCTTCTTTGTCCCTGTATGGTTAGCTTCCAACCACTGAGTAGAACAAGTTACTTTCTTACCTGGTAACGTTCTTTCAATGGGATGTTCCGACGACGTATTCCACATCTATGATAGTAATCACCACAGCTGTGCTGCTTCGGAAAATTTGTCGGCGTCGGTGTCCTGCGTCTATGACATCGATACGCTGTCCCTCGAGGGCGACGTCACAGAATGTTATAAGTAGGACGCACGACGCCTGTAGCCTCAGTTGTAGTATTTTCCCAGAACGTGTGGCACCAATCTTCTGCCAGAATGACTACAGAAAGCCTTGTGGAAACGTAAGCTGCAATTGCATATGAGATTCTGTAGAGGGGCAGGCTGGGAGGGTTCGATGTGGAATAAGTCATCGGAACATCCCATCGAAAGAACGTTACCAGGTAAGAAAGTAACTTGTTCCTCGAGGGGATTGGTTCCTCCGACGTATTCCACATCTATGACAGACTCCCAAAGCTGTACCAATGTATGGAGGTGGGAAAAGAATTTAGAATTTTAGAATGCCCAATCAAATTGCAGAATAGAGGACTGCCTTGCCAAAGGACAAATCTTGTCCATGGATAGAATCCAGGGAGTAGTGTTTTACAAAAGTATGGACAGAGGCCCATGTGGCAGCTTCACAAATGTTGCGAATGGGAACACCCTTTTGCAGAGCAGTCGAGGCAGCCACACCCCTAGTAGAATGGCCCTGTAAGCCTACCGGAGGGTCCTTACCCACCAAACGGTAACATTCAGAGATTGTCAAGATACTCCATCTGGACAAGGTCTGCTTAGTAACAGCTTGACCCAAACGCCTTCCAGCCTATCCTACAAAGAGCTGATCGTCCACTCTGACCCGGGACATGCGTGAGATGTAGAAACTTAAAGCTCTCCTAGGATCCAACCTATGGAGGCTCTCCTCTTCCTTACCAGGATGCGGAGGAGGATAGAACGCCGGAAGAATTACCTTCTGGCTCAAATGAAATTCAGACACAACCTTCGGAAGAAAAGAAGGACGAATCCTAAGGACAACCCTGTCCTTATTGAACACTGTGAAAGGTGGTTTGGCAGATAGTGCCTGCAACTCAATCACTCTGCGAGCGGAAGTAACCGCAACTAAAACTAGAGTCTTAAATGACAACAGTCTCAATGGTCAAGAATGTAAGTGCTCAAACGGAGCTCCCATCAGGAACTTTAAAACTAAGTTCAAATCCCAACCGGGCACCTTGAAAGGTGACGGTGGAAACACATTAGTTAGCCCTTTCAGAAACTGAGAAATCAAAGGAATCTTAAAACAAAAACACTCCTCAGACGAGCGCTTAAATATGGACAGCGCTGCCAGGTAACCCTTAATGGTACCCACTTGCAGGCTCTTGTGGGCTAACGAAAACAAAAAAAACAGAACCACAGGAATGGCACATGAAAAAGGATCCACATTCTTTACCCTGCACCAGTCGCAGAACTTTCTCCAACGGCAACGGTACAGGGACTTTGTTGCAGGCCTTCTGGCCGAAAGCAACATCTCCATCACGCCTTCAGGGAGGTCCAATCCTTATACCTCAACCTTTCAGAAACCAAGCATGAAGGTTTAGGGACTTGACCTCTGGATGGGGAACCCGACCCCCTCCCGTGAGAGCAGATCGTCTTGATAGGGAAGATGGCGTGGAGGGCAGATGGACATGTCGAAAAGTTCCAGGTACCACGCTCTCCTGGCCCATTCTGCAGCAATGCGGATCATTCGGGAACCAAACCTCTGTAACCTCCGCAACACTTGTGGAATGATGGGGACTGGTGGAAACGCATACAGCAGTGGGAAGGACCACTACTATGAACGCGTCCCCTAAGGCTCCTCTGGGAGGAAGTTCCCAAAGCAGAATCTTTCGCACTTCCGGTTGACAGAGGTGGCAAAAAGATCCACTGGTGGGGTCCCCCAAAGGGGGAAGATCTCCAAGAGAACTTCCTGAGCCAGCTCCCACTCGTGAGAGGCCGTGCTCTGCCTGCTCAGAGCGTCCGCCACCTCGTTTTCGTCTCCGGCCAGATGAACTACCGAGATCGAAATTTCCTGCTGGATGGCCCAGAACCAGAGCTGCATCGCCTCTCTGCACAGTGGGAGAGACCCTGCCGCCCACCTTTTGTTGAGGTAGTGCATGGCCACTGTATTGTCCGTCAGAATCAGGACATTCTTCCCCCGTACAGACGGCAGAATAGCCTTCAGGGCTAGCCTGACGGCCATCAGCTCCAACAGATTGATATGGAGTCTGGACTCCAACAGAGACCAACGACCGCTGACTCAAATTGTTGGCATGAGCTCCCCATCCCGTGAGGGATGCATCCGTCACAATCGTTACCTCCGGCCAGGGTAGCCAAAATAGAGCCCCCTTCATCAGATTGCCTTTGACGGCCCACCACAGAAGATCCTGGGTGACTGAGGGCAGCACCTGAACGGGATCCGACATCCTGCCGTAGGACTGCGAACACTGCATCTTGAGAGCCCATTGCAGAGATCTCATCCGCAACCTATCCTCTGGCACCAGTAGAATGCAGGATGCCATGAGGCTGAGCAACCTCAAGAACTCGAACGCCGGGAGACTCTGGGCATGTTGAAACTTGTGCACCATCTGCAGAATGTGATGAGCCCTCACCTGGGGAGGCGAACACAGACCCAGGGATGTGTTGAGCACTGCTCCGATATACTGGAGGCGCTTGGTAGGTGTCAAGTGGGACTTCTTTAAGTTGAGGAAGAAGCCCAGCTTGTGAAGGGAGTGGCAGGTGACTGACCGATGATCCAGGACTTGCTCGGGAGAGCGCCCCCTGATCAACTAATCGTCCAGGTAGTGGTAGACGTGAATCCCCTGCCTTTCCTGAGATACGCTGCCACCGCCACCATGAGCTTGGTGAAGACCCTCGGGGCGGAGGTCAATCTGAACGGCAGGACCCGAAACCGAAAATGCGAGTCGCCAACCGTGAACCTCAGGTACTTCTTGTGCAGGGGATGAATCGGCACATGAAAGTAAGCATCCTTGAGGTCGAAAGACACCAACCAGTCCTGAAGTTGAAGGGCCTGGAGGACTTCAGAGAGAGAGTAACCATCTTGAACTTGTCCTTCCCGAGGAGCTTGTTCAAACCACGCAAGCCCATGATGGGTCTCAATCCCCCGTCTTTTTTCGGGATCAAAAAATATGGGGAATACCATGCCTTGTTCCTCTCCGCTACAGGCACCAGTTCTATGATGCCATTCTCCAGCAGTGGTTGGATTTCCTGCGCAAGCAGCGGATCCGGACTCTTCAAAGAGAGCTTCCCCGGTGGATTGTCCTGAGGCCTCTGCCGGAAAGGAAGACAGTAGTCGTAGGCTATGATCTCCAGAACCCACACATCTGAAGTAATGGCACACCATTCTACAAGATGCTGCGCCAGCCTTCCCCCAACCGGCGAACCATGGGACATGACCTCATGACTGAGCTGAAGCGGCTGCAGCAGTGCCTGAGGACAAAGAGGCAACTGCCCGAGCGGCTTTGGCACCTCGAGTACCTTGTTTTCCAACTCTGGTACGCCTACGTTGGCCCCTTTGACTGGCAGCTTCCTTCGATCTACCAAAGGAAGAGTAGTATCAAGGAACCTCTCCTCCATTGCTGAGGTTGACGTTCTGCAGCGCTCAACGACTTCGCTGCATCTTTGGAGATCTGCAACTTCTCAAGGCTCTAGTCAGCCTTGCTGCCAAAAAGATGGTCACCATCAAAGGGCATGTTGAGAAGCCGGGACTGTACATCAGGAGCAAACCCAGACTTACACAACCACGCAAACCTGCGCATAAGGGTGCTCGCCGCCATTGACCGGCTGACACAGTCTGCCACGTCCAGACCCGACTGAACGCATTTACGCATTGCATCCGTGCCATCCTGAACGAGGGCAAGAAAACCATCCCGTTCCTCCCCTTCGGGAATATGTTTAGCCGCAAAGAAACACAATTCCACAGCGTGTGAGTGAATCTTGCCAAGGCACAAACGGAGCTGGCTGCCTTTAAAGCCATAACCCCCGATGAAAACACTTTCTTCGCCCAACCGTCAAAGCGCTTGTCGTCCCTATCCAGAGGGATGGTAGGGTAAGCAGCCTGCTTTGCTGGGGCCGTAGCCACCTGCACCACCAAACTCTCTGGAGTGGGATGCAAAGACAAGTAGCTGGGGTCGCCACTGGCTGGATGGTATTTTTTCGGTAGCAACTTATTCACTGCCGGGAGACTCTACGGAGCAGTCCAAGCCGCCGCCACTTTTCTTTGTAAGGCCATATGAAATGGCAGCACCAGGTCAGTGGGTGGACCTTGGTCCAAAATATCTGGTAGGTCATCCTGCAGAAAATCCACAGGTGGAGCAGACCACCCCAAGTACTCCATCACCCTCGACATGAGACGCCTGTACGACGACTCGGCGTGTGTACCAGGCTCAGGCCTGCCAAACTCAACCTCCGGAGAGGTGTCCAGACCACTGGCGTCATGTAAGGATTGACGCAGGTCTTCCATCTGGCTATGACCTGATAACAGGTCAACAGGAACCTCAGGAGGAACAAACCCCTCCACATCTGACCCTTCATCCACCTCGGAGATGTAATCCAAAGGCTGTAATAAATCCCTGGATGAGGGTTCAGAAAAAGGCTGAAACACAGGCTCCACCGATTTACTCAGGGCCTTCCTCGGGGTCTCCACTGGTCTCCGGGGCACCTCTGATAAAGCCTCCTCAAAAGGCATCGACTGAATCGGCGTCTATGTCTAGCGAGGCGACAACGGCTTCGACAACGGCTTCGAGACCGGAGCCCCGAGCGTGTCCTTCGACGGCCTCGGAGCCGATGGCATCGATGACTTCCTCGGAGGCGGAGCCTCGAGAGAGCCCTTCGACGGACATGGCGCCGACAGCGTCGATGCCTTCTTAGAAGGCCTCACAGGCGCCAACGGTCTCGTGGGCGACGAGGACCGGGACCTCCAGCGGGCATGGCAAGAGCGATCTACCTTGTCCGATCGGGACTTTGATGGCTCCCGATGATCGCGCCGACCGCCTGAGCCCGAAGGCTTGCAAGCGGTGGCCCTAGCGCGTTCCTTGCCGGCTTCTCTCGAAGGCACGGACGGAACGGAGCCCGGCGATTCGAAAATCGCCATCATCTCCTTGCGAAATGCGTCCCATTCCGCTGGAGATTAATGCTTGTGGGGACAAGCTACCTGCCGTCTGTCGGAGTCCTCGGACGAGGAAGGCGACCGGTGACAGCGCTTTCGAGGGTGCCTAGAAGAGGCAGAGGAATAGCGGGAACCACTCCGGGACGGAGACCCCCTGGACTTACGCCGACGCGGAGAGTCGCACCTCGAATCGTCGGTCGAAAGCCCAGCGTATTTTGACTTACGGGGTTTGGAAACCCTACCTACAGATAACTTCTTCTTCCACTCCCGCAAGGCCTTCGATGTCAAAGACTGGCAGACATTGTGCGGGTCCGTAAGCAACATCTTGGAACCACAGTCCCGGCAGTTCTTGAAGCCCGACCTCGGGGTAGAAGAAGACTAAGACATGATTCTCACAAACCAAGAACGAAGAACTGATTCAACAGGAGAAGAACTGAGGCACGCTGAGATTCCGAAGCGAACACGTTTGCGGAAAAAACAGAACTGAGGCTACGGGCGTCGTGCATCCTACTTATAACATCCAGGGACGTCGGCTCGACGGAGGCCATCGAGGGACAGCATATCAACGTCATCGACGCAGGACACCGAAAATCTTTCCGAAACAGCACAGCTGTGGTGATTACTGTCATAGATGTGGAATACGTTGGAGGAACCAATCCCCTCGAAATCTTCATTTCTTGCACTCTTTTTCTCAGTATGTTTGTCTTTCTGTTGGTTATTTTGTGTGATGTTACAATAACAAACAGTGACTTGTTTAGGATGGTTTTGAATAAGTGATATGTTATTAGTGGCTCCTCATCAAGGGGCTTAGGGAGTTCCGTGACGGAAAAGGAGTTCTTATACCAAAGAGGGGAGAATCTCCCTGTGAGGTCCCGCTTACCGCCACCTCCACCTCCAAGGGGAATGTTGCATTGCAAGCTCATCTCCCTAGCGTCCCATGGAAGGGCTCCCCCCTGGGGAGAAGTGATGAGATTGTGTGAATCATCACATCTGACAGATGTGATGATAGGAATATGTAAAGCTATTAAATTAGAATATTAATTTAAAAAAAAAACCTTTTCTAACAGATTCATTCCATTTCATTGTTGATGTAAGGCAAACTAAAATGTTTATATATAAGCCTATTAACTTGCCATTATTCGAAAAGGAAATTTGGTTTTATTATAAATAAGGATGCAAGTATTTTTCAATCCAATAATGTGGGGTATATAACATACTGATATGGTATTTATGCAAAGAATTAATTGTCTCAGTAATACACTTAAAATAAAGTTTGTTACTACGATGTGCATGTGTTGTGAGGGATCAGGAATGAGAGATGGCCACAAGTGGTAGTATTTTCAACATCAGAAATCTTTTTTAAAAGAAAAGGGTTGAATAAAGGCCTATTTTCTCCCTATCCTAAAGAAAGTTTCCCTATTTGGGAACTAAAACTAAAGATCATTCTGTGTCTTGTCGTCAAACTTAGATAAACCGTCCTTGTGTCCAAAACATATCTGACCCTCACACTAGAAATGAAACTAAGAAGTGTAAGTGTCTCTGATCTAGGTTTAGCCAACAACTGTTCAAATGTAAAGCAAATGGCTAGAGTCAACAAAAATAGTGTCTTCCAAGAATATGTCCTTGAATCCAGAAGATGGTTACATTCGCCTGGATTCTTTCAGAAAGGATGGTGGAAGTGCCTTTTCCAAACAATGTTTTTCTTAAGTACAACAAACGCTCCAAGGATGGCAAACGCGTCCTTTCAACACAGTGAGCCTCATTACGAGTCCGGCGGTAGCCGTGTCGGAAAAAACGGCAGGCTGCTGCCAGACCCGGAATGAATTACTGCCTGCGTGATTGCCGGAATCACTGGGGCATTACAATCCCGGTAACCCTGTAATTCCGGAGGCGTAATTCCGTTAATCCCCATTCCAATGGAGTCCGATAGGACTCCATGGCGATGGTGACAATGGAAACACTGGCACCGTAAGTAACGGTGCCAGTGTTTCCATTTCCATCTGCAGGCGGGTGGCTTTACTCCCGCCAGGTCAGACCTGGTAGGAGTGACACCACCAGCCTGCAGAACTCGTAGTCTGCCGGTGCCGAGACAACGGTGGCAGCGGTTTTACCGCCACTGTTTCCGGACCGGCAGGCTTGTCATGAGGCCCAATATCTTTCTAGAGATGGCAAAAGTCTCTCTTTTACACAACTTCTTAGGGATAACTTCCTGGTCTAATCTCCTGCCACAAATCCTTCACTAGATTCTTTAGATCCCCTGGTATACTCTATTGCCTGGTATCTATTCACTATGTCTTTTTCTTTCATATACTTCACAATGATTACCTGGTGTACTCCCCTGCCAGGAATCCCCCCTCTGGGTTGTATAGATCCCCTGGTATACTTTCCTGCCAGGTCTCTTTTCCCCAAAGGCTAAAGACCTGGTATACCTCCTTTACCAGGACTTCTTTCAATGCTCTCTTAGTCTTTGCAACAGCACAGTTGTACTCCTGCACCGTCTATACTTCATTGGCCTTAGATACTACTTGCTCCTACTTTCCCCGTATTGACATTTCATATAAGGAGATTTGTATAAATTCTATCTTTCAACTTCTTCATTAAACTTTTTCGAACTTTCCCCATATTGGCTTCTCAGAGACTTGAACACATTCTGCCTTTCAACTTTCCCATTAACATTTATCTGCTTGTAATAACATTTGCTCAAACTTTCCCCATCTTCACCTTTCATGCATGAGGATTTGTACAAATTCTGTCTCTACTTTACTTGCTTGGTATTCTAAATGAACTCTCAATATTTCATGTACCTGTCGGTATGCCCCGGGGTTCCCACAATCACTGCACCGATTCACTGAAAGCGTTTCCAACCTTTGCCACACTGCTGCAGTGAAGTCTTCACATGGGCATGGCGTCTCCTGCTTTGCAGACTCACTTTCAGCATTCCTGCCTGCTCCCCATTCACTTGCCGGTGAAGCTGTTGCTTTTCGGCATGATCGTGTCTTTGACAGCTTTGCTGTTGTTGCTGCCGGTTCTTTAGTGGCTCTTCTCTGGTGGCTGTCACACTTCTCTTGGTCTCCCGCCACTCCAGTAAGAAATGCTGACAAGTGGCATCTTGAAAGCATTGGCCTCCTCCTGCACTGTCCGTTCCCAGGTGACTGCTGTCTCCAGTGGTCCTGCTACCCGCTTCGCCCGCTCAGCTTTTCTTCTCTCCGACACCTGCTTCAAAGTGCAGCCATTTTTAAATGTCCTGCACAGCTGATCTCCCTCGAAACAACTAGTCTGTGTGTTTGGCTTGGAGTTTTTCAATCCATACTAACTCTTTCATCGTCTTCGTCTCAGTACCTGAGGCATTAAGGGAGTGGGATTCCATAGCATTCATAAGACTTCTAATGTGATTTTGTTTGGTATCTTTATTTGGGACAAAAACATCAGAGACAAAGGCTGAAAAATGTGAGTTGTGTGTTTGAGGTGCAAATGTTATTCTGCTCAGAGTGTTTTGCAGAAAGGGTTCTTTGGGTCCTACAACAGGAGGGACTTGTAAAGTGACAACATGACATCAGGAATTTAGGAATTATAGGGTTTTCCACATTTATAAGGGAAGAATACTGCCTCCCTCCTGATGGGGTCACCACATCTCCTCGACAGCCATTTCCTCCCATGTAATCCTACCTCATAATACCACCCCCAGGGTCAGGATAAGCTAGCGACTGCTGAACACTGGCCACATGGGGGGAGAGCTTTGGCTGGGGATCAGTGATGACTCCCACAGGATTAATCACAGTATTGCCATGTTTTTAATCTGTCTGTACCAATCCCTGATATAGACTTTTTCAGGAAAAGATAGACATCATTGTGAGTTTTAGAAGATATGGTTGATGACTGTGACGGCATCAGAGTGAGACAAACAGACAACAGATTCTGAATTAACAATAATACTTTATTAACTTAAATGTCAGAGTGGAAAAACACCTATCTTGCCCCATACTATAGTGGGATTTCCGGTATGCAGTGATTAGATCGACTAGAAAACAATTAATGAAATTTCAACGAATGAAAAAACTAATACCAAAGTAACTTATTTTTGGAAAAAAACAAAACATGGGGTTGGGAGTGTGAATAGTGGTTCTGGGGAAGGGGGGAAATTATTTTTTCTGTGAAAAGGTACAATGAGCTAAAGTGTGGCTGCGGACTCTCAAGTGTGTACCTTCCCAAAGAACAGGTCATTTAGACATGTTTGTTCTCGCAGCAGGGGCACCTAAGCCTATTTTATTTTTACTCTTCCTCGTCCCAGTACCAGAGTGGTTAAAGCACCTAGTCTTCATTACTCCCTGTTGCCTCTTCCTCGTCTCAGTACTGTTAGTAGCTATATATGAGGAAGTTAAGGGAGTGGACTCATAATACCCCTGGACTCTTAATTCCCCATGAAGGTGGGGGAAGGGTTGGCTATTAGTAGTCTCGCCCAAGGGCATCCCATTCCCAGTCCCCGCAGACACTCAACCCAGGTGATCCTACCTCGCTTGTCCACCCCTAGAGTTGGGATCCAAAAGTGATGGCCTTTCCCTGGCCACCTGCGCAGAGGTGCCATTGATAATAGGAGTGAGCTGAGCAGACCCATTTTAAATGGTCCATTGATTTTTAAGTTCATATTGGAGTTTGGCTTGACACTGATGCATCTAATATGATAAGAATCAGGTTGTTTGTGGAATAAATGGATGATTAGAGGAATGTTGTCTTATTACTGCTAAAACGAATTAAGATACACTAAACAAATATTTGTCACTGTGTTTTTCATAAAATCATGATTTTCCTGTAAGCAAGTATGGAAAATCTGTAATCAACAGCAATCATCTCAAATGGCTTTCAAAAATCCTATCTCTACAGAAGGCACACACAAAAAAGTTCTTGTCCCTTATATTGTACATGGATAGAGGACATTAGTTAGGATATTGTGATGCGACAGTCTTAGCCACGTTAAGAAAGTAGACACCCTGATGTCAGCCTGTGCTTAAAAAATTAAATAATTGGCCTTTGATTGCATTCCCTTGCCCAAACTTGGGGGGAAGGGGGATCCAGTTCTGAATCTTGGCATCACCCTGTAGTCTTGACATGCAATGCAAAGGCTGCAGAGGGGCTCTGTAGTACGATCACCATTAAAGGGGACCAGAGTTTGCGTCTTCAGGGTTTCTGACTCTTTACATTAGAACGAACCTGGTTACATTCATTGTATTGTTTGAAAGTACAGCACTAGGTCAACATGGCAGATATCCAATAATGAAACACAATATTTACTGGAATATTTATAATGTGGCAAACAGACAAAAGAATTCTGGCAATTAAATTGCATAGGTTTAATTTTTCATATCCCACAATGTTTCTCAATTATGTCGAGCTTTGAAAGTCAATACTCTACCTTGCACAAATGTAAAATCCTTTACAGACAAGCGATAACTGTTCTAGTGACCGCAGATCCAGATCACTAGAAACCACCCATCGGAAAATGTACACGATGACCTCCAGAGGAATCGCTGCAAATACAAATTTTGAACATAGCATTGACAAAATGGCCTTGTGCTGTATTTCCTTGATCTAATTAATATTAGCACAGCTATATTTGGTAGTAGAATTGGTAGTCATGATATAATGAAGTTAAGATTTCCCTATAACTGACTCCTAAAAACATACATTTTAACATAAATAATACACATATCTACACAAGTACATATGGACACATTTCTACATTTTCTCACCTGAAGGAGCAATTTCCATATATTTTCACAAGAGATGCAGCCGATAGAGCTGCAAGAGGCTCTGTCTGTTTCATCTGAGAAAGTGCCTCTGTCATTCACCAGGGTCATGAACCTGCTCAAGCATGCTCAGATGACAATGCATGTGGGCATCTTGGGCTGAAAATGTGTTCATATGCACTGAAGCAAGTGCCTTTGTCTGTGGGTGGTGGGGATCTGCGTGAAATTACTGAGTGGAAAAGTCAGACCACCAAAAGTCTGTTTCTTTTTTTCTCGCATATATATATATGTCGGGGGAGACCCCCCCCCCCCCACCGTACATCTATACATTTTTTATTGACTTTACCCCCCCCCCTTGACATATACATATGAAAATAAATGGGGGGGGGGTCAGACTTTTGTGGTAGGACTTTTATACTTGGGTAATTTCGTCCCAAAACTGGTGGCACCAGAATTGGAGATTTCAACACTCAGTCTGGGAAGTAAGAAGCCACAAGAGCTGTGGGGCTGATCCTGCCCAGCAATTATCTCCTATTGCTTATTATTATTAAAATCATCATTATTACTACTACTTTTTCTTCCACACATTAATAATAATGTGTGCAATATAAAGTGTTCATCAGAGTAAACTGCCTAATGTACAGTGTTAGGACCTATTTTCTATACTCTGGCCTGGTGGACAGATGTACAAAAGGCCACCCTCCGCAGTATGTGAAAAAGAATTAGGTCAATGAAATTAGGTCAAATCAGCAGTAGGTCACGCTTTTTAGGTCAAACAATGCATATCCTGAAAAATTACTACTAACAGGTAGAAATATCCGGCAACACTAATAAAAGATTACATATATACAGCCACTAAAGTAGGGCATAATACAAATCAAACTCCTGTAAAAGAAAGTGCAGATTAGTGTTATCTACTACAGGTTCACAGAGAATTAACCCTAACTTCAAAAGTCCTTCACTAAGTTGTCTGGGGCTTTATGCCCAAAAGTTCAAGAAAGTTCTGACAGTTTGTGATGTAGGAAATAAAATGAAGGTATGGTCACTGGGGTCCAGTGAACAGTTCCAAGGGTTAGAGGACAGTGTATAATAGAAGTGTCCCCAATTTTCGGAATGCTTGCGCCAGCAAGCTATGGTAAAACCAAAGTATAGTAAAGGTTTTGTAAAAGTTAGGAAAACTTTTAAAAGGAGTTTAGGGGTAGGTAAGAACCACTGTAACTTACCCCCTCCCCCCGAACTCCGATTCTTCCCAGGACTTGGCATGTCAATGGAAGAAAGGTCTGAGGTTGTTTTTACCACTGTCAGCTTCAGTCCTGGATACACAGGGGTTGCAGTATCAAGCTGATCTCCGGTTGTTGTCTTTCACTTATGTAAGGCCTCTCTGATAAAAAATGCAGAAAAACACGATGCAGGACCACTCTCAGGACTGGACTCGAGGCAGGTAAATTGTTTCTGATGGTGGTCACTGCAGCACGGCGACGCAAAGGGCCTCACTTGTCGCAGTCAGACTTTCCCTCCTATCTCGGGTCCCCTTGAAGCTAGGAGGCTGGAATTTTGCCGAGTTAAGTCTTGTAGGACAAGCTGAGGATCCCCCAAGTTCCAGGCCTCAACTCGGAACAGTGACGTCGGCAGCACAGTAGTCCAAACTCAGATCTGATCAGCCACAGGACGGTCCTGGGACACTTCCAGAAGGCTCGTTTTTGCAGGGTACCGAGCAGATGTCAGGAATGGATGTTCCCTCCAACTTCAAGTGTCACAGTTCCTTCGCAGAACTGCTGAAGAGCACGAGCAAGACGGGGCTCCACCAGAACAGCAACCAGAAGTTGGTCGCCAGGCCTTCTTCAGACAGTTCTCCGGTCTCTTCACAGGTCTCAGAGCTGGACAGGAGCCTTGGCTCCTTCAGGTTACTCAAGGATCTCTCAAGAATGGGTGCAGGGGTCTTCTTATCCTAAAAGCCAGGTAAGAGCCGAAACTCCCATTAGCCAATAGCAGGACTAGGCACACTCACACCACAGCAGTAGTCCAACCAGGACAACTGGCGGGAACACTTATGCATATCACTCAGACACACTGAAACAAGTTTGTGGATTGGGACCAGACAGTCCCAGTCCACATCCTGCCATCAAACATGCATAGTCCTCCAGTAGCCTGCCAAAATCTGCTTTCCCCGGCACTGGACATCCATATAAGGATTTTCCTGGGTTTACAGGCCAGGACGAAGGCTAAAAGACAAGATGGCCAAAGGACAAGCGAAAAACCATGTGGCACGCCCATGTTTGGACACTAGCCACCAGTTAATAGCCAAACACAGTAAACGCTGTAAGGCTAAAACAAAGCACCAAAAAATGGTAAAATGTCACTGCTGCCACCAGCTTGTCCTTTTAGCATCCCTAGAGAAACCTAAAACATTCTGAGTGTTATATGGCAAAACAAAAAGTGTACCCAATTGTACTGTGTTGTACGATGCATTGTACAATGGTAAAAAGTTACCACAGGTGACAAGTTATTAAAAGTACTAACAAAGTCGCAAGACTAAGGGAAACCATGTTTCCCAGTACTGACAGCCTGAAGGTCATGTCAGTTTCCCCCTAACATATAAGCAAAAGGCAGTGTAGGGAAGCTTAAAGTTTCACTGCACTGTAGAAAGTACAGGTCATGATCAAAAGTAAAAGTTATGGATCCATAAAAATGGAAGGAAAGGTGCAGTAAAGAGAAATCTTTCCTAACATACAGCAGTAATTGACTACCCATCAGGACATAATACCTACACTTAAACCATGACACGAAGATTGAAGCAAGGTACTAGTAGTCTAGGGGAACTGGTTGAGGCTGTGAAATGTCATTATTTGCCTGCATTCACAGATTAATCTAGTTTGATCCGTCTGCAATGATCAATGCATGCAGGATTGCTTAAACTGCTTTCAGGTGCTGTAATCCAAGGATCTGTAAAATATCAGCCTTCTCCTCCCCAATTCTCTTTTCCTGTTAGTTTACAACCCCACTGGCTCTTCATGTAAAGACTTGCTATTGGTGCTGTGACAAGGTCATTAACCAAACCTTGTCACGAGGGGATTGGAACTGGTGGTGGAAGGCCTTCCAGAGCCAGTCCAACTCTTCAGGTGGATCCTGGCAGCAGAGAGAAGATGCCAATTGGTGCCCCCGTGCAAGACTTCTTGCATGCAGACCCTTGGCTCCTACCATGCCTCTTGAACAAAATGCTCAGGGTGTTATTTTTGCAGATAAAATGCAAGAGTGTTAGCCTGAGAACTACAAAAAAAGAATGTAACAAAGAGGCAGATATAACCCACATCAGAAACAGAAATGCTTCAGCACTACTGAGAGGCCATCACATGAAGAAGAGCCACTAGAACAATCTCGAAGGACAAGGCTGTGGTGTTGAGCGACGCAGGAGACACTGCCTGACTATATATAGCACGCTTCGCTATGTCTACGCTTCCGTGCCTATACGAACCGAGGCACGGACCCTCTGCGGCAAAGCCCTTGCAGGTCAAGGCCGCGTTGTTGAGTGGTGCAGGTGTTTGGCAGCAATGGGGTAGCGGCGCAGAGAGTGAGTGCAGAGGACCTCACCCTCCTGTCTGTGGCTACCAGGTAAGAAGGTGCTGGGGAGAGTTAGCTTGCTAACACTCCACACAACCCCCCTGACCTGGTATCCCTTCTCACTCTTGCACTCGTGCTGTTTCTCCCCACAACCTGACTTTGCACCCCCACCCTATCTCCACACCCCCTGCTTTTGCACTCCCTCACAACTCTAAGCTGCATTTGTCCCGCTTACTTTAGGTTGCGTTCACTCCCTCACAATGTAGGCTGCATGTGCTCCCTTGCAACGTAGACTGCATGCACGCTCTCTCCACTAGGCTGCAAGCACCCCACCTTCACTCATCTGCTGCACTTCCCGCATTCCCAGCTGGCCCTTTCCCTCCCCTCCTCTTAGCTCACTCCACATATCTTCTGTGTACTGTTTTTGTTTCTCCAGGGTTGTTTGCTTACATTGCACTGCCTACATCCCTGCTGTGTTCATTCTTAACTTCTAGGTTCCTTTGGCAAATGACTTTTGTCTATGCATTGCATCTGATGTTCTTTCCATTGTTCTGTCCTTTTTATGCCCCTCCTACTTCTGCCCCCCCTCTTAGTATTCCCCTCCACCTGCCAGCTTCCCAGTGCTACTCCACCCCCCCTCCATGCTTGGGCTCCACCCTCCCCCTCCATTCCCCCCCCCTTTACCTCTCTGCTCCCTCTATGATACTCTTTGTCTCACCTATATTCTCTAACTGCTTTTCCATCGACTATCCTATCCCTCTCACTAAGTGAAGACTCCCTATAGCTGATGCCTACACCAGTGCTTCCTCCAGACAGACCCTTACTGATATCCTCTTTGTCGTTCCCTCTCCAGGCCTATGGACCCTCATATGGTCTCTTGTTCCCTCTCATTTTTCCTCTTTGGCTATTAATGGTGGCACCCGGTGGGACGCCCTCCTGGCACCTTTCCACTCCTCCAAGACCATCATTAGGGTCTACCTAAACGACACTGTTGTGGTCTAAGGCTCTCAGGCCAACCTCCTCCTTTGATAGATGCTTCCCGCGCCTTTTCAACTTCCTTTATCCTCTCTGGCTCCTCTTTTGCCTCTACTGCTTCTCCGGCCACCCTGTTGCCTTCTTCCTCCACCACTCACCACCTCCTCCTCCCTGGCTACCTTGCCTTCTCCTCCTTGCTCTGGCACCTGCAACACTTCTGCAGGGCGTACAAGTCCTTCAAATGGGGCAACCTGCTCCACATTGCTACTCTCACTCAGCTGTCAAACACTCCTATCTGCCGTCTCCTGGAAGTCGGCGATTTGGATGTACTCCGTCTGATTTGAATGCCTGGTTTTTTGAGGTTTTTTTGCCTCTAGTACCCCCCACCGCGGGCCAAGCCGACTTCAGCACGGCCACCTACCTTCTCGGTCATCTGACCCATGAAGCGCATATCAGCTGAGGCTTTCGCCACTACTTTCTCTCCTCCTTCTGCACCTTTGGCTGACTCACAACCTGACACAGCCCTATCCAATTTCATCTTTCCATCTCCACCACTCTTGATGTACTTGCCTGTCATGAGGATCTGCTTGGAGCCCAAATCCAAGTGCAACTCTTGCTAAGACTCCAACCTCATCACCCTCAAATGCAAGTTCAGGGTGGCTGAGAGAAAGTGGAGGGCATCAGGTGTACCCTCTGACAAACTGGCCTGCCGACAGCCCCAAAGGCAATACATACCCTCTGTCCTCACCTGTGGCATCCAACAACTCGGCCGAACTCTTCAAAATCTGCAAGGAGCTGGCCAATCCTGCTGCAATCTCTACCTCTCGTTCCCTCCCAGTCACTCTGTACGGCCCTGGCTTCTCTCAGTCTCAGTCTCAGTCTCAGTCTCAGTCTCTCTCTCTCTCTCTCTCTCTCTCTCTCTCTCTCTCTCTCTCTCTCTCTCTCTCTCTCTCTCTCTCTCTCTCTCTCTCTCTCTCTCCCCCTCTCTCTCTCTCTCTCTCTCTCTCTCTCCTCCCCCTCTCTCTCTCTCTCTCCTCCCCCTTCTCTTCCTTTCCCTTGTTCACCCCAGACAACGTTTATAGACAAGTCTGATCTATGAAAGTCTCGTCAAAACAGGTTCTCCCCTGTTCATCCAGAACAACCAAGGATCCCATCGACACCCTTGCTCCAGCCTTGGCCGATTTCTGCATTCACTCCTTTGCTACTGGAACCTTCCCCTCCCCCTTAAGCACTCCCTTGTGCACCCCCTCCTAAAGAAGCCCTCTGCCGATCCTTGCTCTCCGGCTATTGCCTGATCTCCATCACTTCTGTCCTGGGCAAACTCTTGGAAAAGCTGGCCATCTCCCAGCTTAATCTGCACACTGAATCTGTTGTTTGTCTCCACGACCACCAGTCTGGTTTCAGAGCTGCCAGAAACACGGAAACTGCTCTCCTGTACACCTGTGAAGGTCTGCTCTCTAACCTTCCTTCTGTCCTCAGTCTCCTCGATCTTTCTTCTACCTTTGATACGGTCAACCCTGCCATCCTGCTCAATCTCCTCTGTGATAAGCTGGGTATCACTGAGCAGGCCCTGGCCAGGCTGACCATCTTTCTCACAGGTTCAACTGGGGTCTTTCCTCTCTTCTCGCTCTACTTGTGGTGTGCCCCAGGGGTCTAACCTTTCTCCCTGGCTTTTCAACCAATACCTAGCACCTCTTGCCCACCGCATCGCTGCCTTTTGCCCCAACTTTCAGTGCTATGTGGCTGACACCAAGCCCTCCTTCAGGCTCCCCTCAGCCACCTCTTCTCTCATTCTAGATTGTCTGGCCGCAATTCAGGAATGGTGTGCCACTTGCCATTAAGACTGGGATCCTCCCCTGTGGAACACCAGCTCCTTTCCTCTCTCTCTCTCTCTCTCTGGCCACCCACTCTGGGCCCTCATCCTGCTCCTACCTGTGAGCCTAAGAACCTTGGGGTCATCTTCGACTCCACCGTCTCCTCCTTTCCACACATCTCTGAAGTCTCAAAGAAGTCAAACATTCAGCAGCACCTCCTCAGAGGTATTCTTTTTCTCATTTTCTGCCAGAAGCTCACTGTCTCCAGAGCTCTAGACTGGACTACCACAACAGCCTCTTTCTAAATCTCCCTGCCTCTACTCCCGACTCATAAAACGTATCCATAACAGGACTGCAAGACTTCCCTTGGCCTCAAGCCCAGGCATCATATCTCTCCA
Source organism: Ambystoma mexicanum (assembly GCF_040938575.1). NCBI lineage: Eukaryota > Metazoa > Chordata > Amphibia > Caudata > Ambystomatidae > Ambystoma > Ambystoma mexicanum. The sequence continues at coordinate 577,797,132 of NC_090927.1, read as the reverse complement.
GCTCTGAAATCCCTCATTGGCTCCCAGTGACAGCAAGGATCAAGTTCAAGAACGTCTGCCTCATCCACAAGGTTTTCTGGGGCCAGGGACCGCACTACCCTCCAACTCTCTCATACTAAACATCTCCCTTCTCGAGCTCTCCATTCATCCACCTCCAACTCTCTGAGGATCAGTCGCTTTTCCAAGCAGAGAGTTGGGGGCAGATCTCCATCTCTGGCTGGGGCCTTCCTCTGGAGCAGCCTCACTACCTCTCTCAAACTTGAGCCGAACCACCTCTGGTTCCGGAAGCAACTCAAGACCTTCCTCTTTGCTTCTGCTTTCTCTCTTCCTCTCCCCTGCTTATATCCCGACTGCTCCACGCACTGGTCACCTGGCACCCTTCTGAACTTGGGCCCAGCCTCCTGCATGACCAGTTGCACTGTGCACTGCCTCCCAGCTCCCCCAGCACTTGTGGTCTGTATCTGCAACCCTACAGTCCATTCTCTCTGCACTTATGAGTCACTTGTGCGAGAAATCTGAGGGTATTCTCCCAAGTAGACCTCGAGAATCCCGTATTCAGGAGGCCGGAAAGGGCTGGCGCTCTCAGATCCCAACCCTAGGGGTGGAAGAGCGAGGGAGGATCACCTGGGTAGGGGAGCCCAGGGTTGTGCTTGGGGAAATGCCCCAGATGAGACACAGTATTATACCAGGGAAGGAGGGGAGGGGAGGGCGAGATCCCTGAGACCTTTGTAGCTTGTACTACATCTGTCTCCCTTCCTGCCAATGGATCTCTCTTGCCCAGATCCAACGACACCTAGGAAACCAAACCCTGTTGCACTTGGAAACTATCTCTCCCAGAATACCTGTTTCTGACATGTCCCAACACACGGGTCAGGCAAAGTCAGGCAATTGACCAGAACCACACACACACCTGACGGCGCTTTCCTTAATCCCACAGTTATAAAAGGTGGAGCACAAGAGCACACATCAAGCAAGGCAGACCACACGACAAGACAGCTATTCCAGGGTGGCAGTTCAAGAGGAGGAGAAATGCGGCGAGAACCGAAAGAGTGACAAAAAAAGAAGAGGCCTTGCACTTTCCTTCCACACAGGCTTTGCGAATCTGGGTGTGTTGCAGCAGATGTCAACGTTACACAGAGCTCTCCTACACTGAAAATCTGGACAGGGAGAGAAGCTTGCAGCCGTGGTACCGGCCTTAAGGCCCAGAGACAAGAAAAGCCAAGCGGTTCATCACAGCCGGTGAGTCGAGGGGAGAACCGATAAGAAACCGAACTGTGTTAAACTAAAATTGCAAATTGAGGTTAAATCAAAGTACTGTTAACTCCTAAGGGGAAAATCAGCTGCAGAGGGGTCCAGCACCACGTGGTTGCTCATTCGAGACACTCTGGTTAATTTCCCCATTGTTTAAACTACTGATACCAGAAGGCCTTGGGAAAGCCGCAAGAAAAAGACAAAGTGGTCATACAGGAGTCTTGCAAAACCCCCTGTGCAGTCAAAAGTCTTTGCACATAATTGGAAGCCAAGGGAGACGAATCCTGCGTAGTGAGAAATGAGAAGTAACTGTGTGGTTGGCAAGAGTGAAACTGACGGAGGGATGCCAACAAAAAGGGGTAAAGCATGATGCCCCAATGAATATTGTGTTGACAAGGGTGAACCTGGCAGAGGGATGTCCACAGTGGAATGTGAATAAAAGCCATAGTGAACCTGACGAAGGGAGGCTGACATTCAATGGAATAAAAGCCTTAGTGAACCAGATGGAGGGAGGCTAACATTTGAGAAGGACCCGAGCCGGGAAATGGGGGATCCAAGGGTGAAAAGGCCATCACCCAATGACACATGAATACCACAGGCAAAATCATTTGAAATACCACATTCGAGGCAGGCGTGGCTTGGAGCCATGGCAGACGGAGAGGCTCTGTGAGAGCTCCCGGCCAGTGCCACGCGCCAAATCGCAAAGCTTGGGTGAGACGGTCATCTGAAGTCTCTCATCCGGCGTAGCCCATAGCGGAGATCATGCTGCACTTATGGGCCAACCGACAAGGCGGTACCACAGAGGATCCGCATCAGGGTGAGGACAAATCGATCCCCAATGAGTGGCAACGCCGGAAATCGTAGCTGAGCAGCAGCGAGGAAGGTGCAGAGGTCAGAGCGGCAAACGTCTCCAGTGAGGAGAGCGCGGAGGGAAGACGTCAGCTGCATCCCAGGTAGCCCTGGACCTGTGAAGGCCATTGAACCGAGGGCAAGCCACCCCGGACGCACCGCCCCCGAAGGCAGGCTCCGGCCCACCCAGCAGCGACCCAGCACCGGCAGCACTAGCAGACCGCCCGCCCCACAAGAAGCTTTGCCACGCACCACACCATCCGGGCGGCACAGCAACAGGCGGCTGAGCGGGACATGGACCGACCCGGCAGTGGCAACACCAGGATCAGAGTGGCGTGGAGAAGCAGCAGAGGGTCCATCCTCTCCCCAGGGGAGACCCACGGAATCCTGGACCTCTGAGGAGCGCAACAGCAAGGGCAGCCTACCCAGGCCCGAGGGGGGGCTACAATCCTACATGAAGGCTGAAGGAGGTCGAAGGGGCTGTCATATCGAACACCAGTGGCCCCAGCAGACTACTGACACCCAAGCGCGGCTGGAGCTGTCCACATCCGGAGGGAACAGACAGGAGCAGCCGTGAACGAACCCACGGAGCTGAGTGGGAGCGCCATTCAGGGCCAGTCCCCAGCAAGACCTCACATAAAGTGACTCAAAGTCACATAGAACAGTCCAACACCCTGGTGGAGATCCCTGCTCCCTCCTTCAGCTACTGGGGTCCAGGGGATCCCCAACACCTGGACCCCACAAGTAGCCTCCGGCACTCACTGAGGGGCACCACCCAGCAGAGTTCCGGGAGGTGTAGCGAAGCAGCACAGGTGAAATAACACTGACGGCTCCTCCTGGCAGGCCACTCCAAGCAGCAGCACACTCTCATCCACGTCGGGGGCCCCTCTGCTCCCCCCTTGTGTAGCAGAGGAGCTACAACCAAGGGAACAAAGCCACCCATCCAAACAGAGCCTGGGGATACTGGCCCCAGAGGCGGGACAAACCACAGCAACTCAACCCCACGGCTGCAACAGCCAAACCAGCTGAACAACATACCGGCCAACTGACCACTCAAATTACTCCCCACCACACAGGGATCCCCACGCCAGACACCCCCAGCAGCAGCTCCCATGAGCCAAGGCAACACTCCAAATACCAACCCCAGGGAGCCCGCAATGTGCCCGCGACAGGACAAGGGAACACCTCGGCCAGTGTCCGGATCCCAGCCTGGACTCCCAGCCTGTGAGGGCGTGCGGGGGGGCTCAAAGCTCTGGCCTGGGTGCAAGTTGGCCCACACAATGGCGAAGAAACTGTCCAAACAAACGGACATTGCAGCCCTGCTGTCAACCCCGGCACCAGAAAGGTGCAGAAGAGGCGACCGCCCAGAAAATGCAGAGGCAAACACTGAAGATACCCGCACAGAGCCACCCCGAGAGACTACAGTTCAGGCGGTCACAAAAGCAGACCTGCAGGATCTCCTATCAGCGCTCACCGAAGATTTCCAGAAGGGCACTGAACAGGTGAAAAGCATACTAACAGTCTTGAATGAGAGAGTGGGGGAACTGGAGACGAGGACGGTAGGAGTGGAGAACACCCTATGTGAGCACAATTATGAGATTGAGAAGGGGGCAGACAGACTGACCGCATTGGAAGCCAGATGCGAAGCACTAGAATTCAAGCAGGAGGAGGCAGAGAACCACTCCCAACGCAACAACATACGCCTGAGAGGAGTCCCAACCTCCATCCCAGACACGACCTACAACGTTATGTGAGTGACCTCTTTCGCTTCGTCCTAACCATCCCGGATGACTCTCCCTTGGTGATGGACAGAGTCCACAGAACCAGAACAAGATCTAACACCAACACCCCACCAAACGTCCTTGCAAGACTTCATTACTTTAAAGTCAAGGAGGAAATCATGCAAGAAGCAAGAAGCTCCCCCTGCATACTCTTCAGGGACGCCTCCATCTCCTTATACCAGGACCTTGCCGCTATCAGGAAAAACTTGAGGCCAGTCACGGAATGGCTAAGGGAAAGAGGCATCACATATCGCTGGGGGATCCCCACATCGTCGACCTTACCCTGGGAGGGCAGTCCCCGACATGTACACACAGTGAATAAAGCTGAGAAACTACTGCATCCAGCGGGTGGGGGGGAAGACTTCCGACGGGGGCAAGCCCTCAGAGTGGGAGGAACCACAGGATTCCCGCCGGTCCTGCTCTTGTGTAGTGAGGCAGCGTCGAAGAATCAGAGGCCCAGCACTCAAGAGTAAGTGGCCTAACAAAGTCAGCTAGGACCAAGACTCTCACTCAGGGGAGCCAGCCCCTCGGAACCCCCCAGCTGGGAATTCAGACATCGGCCATGGTCTCTGATCGTGCAAGGCACGCCGCAAAGATCGCACCCAACTTTCACCACTCAACAGCAGAGGCCGAAAGGTCTCCATTTCAGTTGGCAGCGTTGGTACAGCCAGAGGCCCCGTTGGTCGTAGGCTGGCCCAGATAACCACATTTTTTTTTTAACGGGGGGGGCGGGAGCAGCACCCACAACTCGCAAGCCTGACTCAACGGGATGACAGCGCCTACTAAGGACATCACCATGATCACTTGGAACGTTCAAGGTTTAAACTCTCCCAGGAAACGCAAGTCCGTGGAGCACTGCCTGGCCCAACTCGAAGCGAACATTGCATGTCTTCAAGAGAATCACCTACTAACCCCAGACGATAAACGAATCAGGTACCGTCGGTACCCTAGGAAATACTTTGCATCATTGGGCAGAAGAAGGGAGGGGTAGCAATGCTGCTTAGCCAATAGATCGTCCTATCGAACATCACAGTCAAACGAGACCCAGGCGGCAAGTTCCTACTGCCTATAGGCCTTCTGGTGGAGCTCCCAATCACCATAGCAGTGATATACTGCCCAAACCCTGGGCAGCTTTCTGCGCAAGATACTCCCAACGATAACCACATTCACCGAAGGCAAACTGCTGATCGGGGGAGATTTCAACCTCACCCCGGACCAGAACATCGACAAGATTCTGTCATCCACCGGATCAGACTTTGCCAAGGCTCTGGGGCTTGTGGAATTCCTCAGAGGGACAGAAACAATCGATGCATGGAGACTAGCAAACGACAGAGCCCGGGACTACACCTTCTCACACGTCCACAGAAGCTTCTCGAGGATAGACCTCCTGCTGGTCTCAAGTGCCCTATTCCCCTGCATTTTGGATATCCGCATTGGCCGGAGAGTAATCTCGGACCACGCCCCGGTGATAATGCATCTACAAACAGTCGGCCTACCGACACCACCACAGAGGGCCTGGAAGCTGCAGGACCACATACTGCTGGATGTAGCAGCTAACCAAGAACTATCGGAAGCCCTGACCAACTACTTTGGAGAAAATACAGGCAAGGGAACCCCGGAGGCAACAGTGTGGGACACTATGAAACAAGTGATCCAAGGAATAGCCATGGCCCGCACAGCAGCACAAAGACGAAGGCACCAAATCAAAATGGCGGAGCTGGAACCGGCGGTGACAAAGAGGCTAGCTACAAAGGGCGCCAATCGGCAAAGACGTGGAGAGATCTCTGCAAAACTAAGGCAGCCCTGGAGATGCACGTGGCAGACTGAACCCTGACATACACACAGCAGTATTACCTGAACAGCAATAAAGCCAATCGTCTGCTGGTGCATAAACTCAAGAGAATACACACGAGAAACAATATCCTAGTCCTGCGGGACCGCCAAGGAAAACCTTGTTGCACAGACACAGACAAGCTGGCCATTATGACGGAACACCACAGGAGTGTGATGTCAGGGGAACCCCACGGACGAGGAAGCACACATCCGCTACCTGCAGTCGACCCCCAGCGCCGCCTCAACACCCACAACTTGTCTCCCTGGAAGATCCCATCCCCCCCGAGAAGGTAACTGAAGTCATTCACACAATGAAGAACACAGCCCCGGGCCCAGGTGGCCCGACTGCCCCCTTTTACAAGAAGTACGCCCACATCCTGGCACCCCAGTTGGCCTCCCTCCTCAACACCTTCCTAGAAACAGGCCGTGTCACCCCCTCCATGGAGGACTCGGTCATGATCTGGATACCAAAGCCTGGGGGGAACCCAAAACTCTGCACATAGTATCGACCCATAGCATTGATGAACGTGGACTCCAAAATCTTCTTGAAGCTTCTGGCGCGCAGACTGGCTGGAATCCTCCCGGATCTCATCCACCCGGACCAAACAGGATTCATCCCAGGCCGCAATACCCTAGACAACACCAGACACACTCTAAATATCATAGAATTGGCCAACAGATCCAGATAGGAACTAGCAATACGATCACTGGACGTGCATAAGGCCTTCGATATGCTCGATTGGGGTTGCATGAGCAGGACACTGCAGCATTATGGCTTGGGCCCGACCGAGATTCCTAAAATGGACGATGGCAAACTACTAGCACCCCACCACATCTCTCAGAATAAACAGTATTGAATCCTCAAAAATCACGATCACCAGGGGCACCCACCATGGCTGCCCTCTATCCCCCCTCGTCTTTGCACTGTCCATGAAACCCTTTGCTGCCAGGATTCGTCAGAACCCGCTGATCCAGGGCTTCAAGCTCAAAAGCAAAACCTACAAGGTGGCTCTATACACGGACGATGTGCTGCTAACAGTATCCCACCCAAAAACGTCTCTTGCTGCTCTATGGGAGGAGCTAAACAGCTTCAAAGCGGCCTCAGGGTTCTCGATCAAACCAGCAAAATCCACAGCGATGGGCATCAACATCCCCAGAGCAGCGGACAGTCTGGTGGCAAGCCTCCCCATCCCACGGGCCAGATCTCACCTCAGCTACCTGGGCATCCGCCTCCCGAAGCTCGCAGAGCGCGCTTACAAGTTAAACTTCCCACCACTGCTCAAAGACCTGCAATCGGACATGTCCCGCTGGCAAAGCCGGGAAATATCATGGTTGGGGAGAATTGCAACCCTAAAAATTAACCTGGTCCCCAGTCTACTCTACCACTGCGCGGCTCTCCCGGGCACGATCCCCAAGAAGGACTACTGGAAACTACAGGCAGACATCATAAAAATTTGTATGGGGGAGAGGGGGGAGTAAGAAACCTTGCATCACCCGAAGAGTCCTGCTCAGAAGCCCTGGATCCAACGGCCTGGGGCCCCCGCAATTGAAAGGTACTGCCTAGCAACCCAGCTTTCAGCGGCCTTTATGTGGCAGCCTGGGTCCAACAAACCCCAATAGGTGAAGCTGGAGGAGAACTGGAGCAGGTGCCCTCTGGAATCCCTCCCACACATCTCCTGGCCCAGGAACCCCACGAATGCAGGCCCCCTTATGCCGACCAGAAACACGGTGGACAGTTGGAAGAGAGCAGCCAGGAAATGGAACTGGAGGAGCACAGTGGGCCCCCTCACACCGATCTGGGAGAACCCTGAATTCACTCCAGGACTGGGACAGCACGCCTTCTCCAAATAGAAGGCAGGTGGACTGAAATGTTTAGCAGACTTCTATACGGCGGGCTCCATGCTAACTTTTGAGGAATGCAAAGGAAAATTCCGCATCCCAGAAAGAGAGAGGTTCCACTACGCCCAGCTCCGACATTGGCTATCACACGACTCAACGAGGACGACCGGTAGTAGGGAGCTCACAGCGCTAGAACGCACACTAAAGGGAAAATCTCAACCCTATACAAGCTGCTGGACAGAGTACCCTCTGACTCGAAAGAACCATACATGGCGCGCTGGGAGCGCGATATAGGCAGAAACTGGACGAGGCTAGCTGGAACCGTATCTGGACAAGAACCCACAGAGCCTCCAAATAGTGACAAAAACAAGAGGGGGCAATAAAGGTCTGTTACAGGTGGTACTTAACACTGGAGACTACACAGAAGCAACCCTGCCATACCACCGTTGCTGGAGAGGCTGTGCGGACACTGGAATGCTGTTCCACCTCTTTTGGATCTGCCCGAAATCAGTCAGATTTTGGAAGGAAGTCTTGGAACAGATCAGACTCATCACTGGCCTAACGATCCCGTGAATTGTCTTACTGGGGGACACTGGTGAGGGTCAATTCCTGATGACAAGGAGACTAGCGGACCTCGGCACGCATCTGCTTACAGCAGCCAAAATCTCAATTGCTAGGCTGTGGAAGCTTCCGGAGGGCCCAGCAATCCCAATGTGTTGGGCAAAGTGTTGGGACATTGCAGCAGAGGAGAAGATCACAGCCCTGCGTTTTGGCAATAGGAGCAAGTACTATAGCATTTGGTCCCCATTCCTAGACTACATGCAAAAATTCCCTGGGATTGACAGACAGCCACCAACCCTATGCTGGCTGGAAAAATTTGACTAGACCCGCCAGACCTAAGCAGCAGCAATCAGACCCACAGCCAGCACTGGAATTTGTTCCCCATATCAGTAACCCAAGTCTGCAGCGGCCCCTCCCCGGGTACCCACTGGAAACACCACCGTCCAGCCCAGACACCAGCCCTCCCCAAACCCCCACAGAACAATTGCACCTCTGTTGAAGTGGTTTGAACTTAAGTTTGCTACTCTCTACCTATATCACATGTATACCGTATGAAGCAAATATGGTTAAATGCTAATAAAAACGTTTTGTTGAAATACCACATTCAAGAAAGGTCTGAGCCGGGAAGAGGGGAATCAAGGGATGAAAAGCCATTACCCAATGACACGTGAATGTAGCAGATTAAATCTTTTAAATACAAGCCATAGTGAAGCCGACGGAGGGAGGCTGACATTCGAGAGGGGTCTGAGCCCGGAAAAGGGGGAGCCAGGGGTGAAGAAGAATCACCCTAAATGAAATCAGAAAGGTACTTTTATTTGTTATTTTGAACATATCAGACCCTCGGAAGCAAGAAACATAACCACTGAAGGTCTTGATATTGCTAGGAACATTTATGGATCTGAGCCCAGAAGAGGGGGATCCAGGGGTGAAAAGTAATCACCCAACGTACATGCGGAAAGGAACTTTTTTTTTTGGTTATTTTGAGCCCATCAGGTCCTCAGGCAAGAGACTTTTTGCAGAAAACACACAACCATCGAAGATCCCGATACCTGAGAACGGAACTAGAACTCAAGAAAGCACGAGAGTGTGCTACGCTCACGAGTCCCGCCTTGTCCCATGCGCAAAGCGTGGGGAAGGGAGACCCTTGGCTATAAAATCCTGACTTATCATTTGTGAACACTTTTTTCTTTCTTGTGAACCCTATCCCACACTCTTTTTGGATTTAGTTGGAAGGGTTAGCAATCGTTTTTTTTAGTATAGGCCCTTTTATTTGACAAGACGCCACTCGGACTGCCTTATTATTGGATGGTCATAGCTTGCTCCCATCTTAGATTTAGGTTTATCTTAGGCGTTTTTCTAACCTACCTATACAGTTTAATAAACACCCTTGAACTGTGATCACGTGCGTCTGTCTTTACTGTTGCCACCATGAGTTCCTTACACTTGTTGGCTGCACTTTGAGTTACCTGCACTTCCCACACCTACCCCTCGGCACATCTCCCCTTCCACTTCCCTGCACTTGCGCAATCTGAATGACACAGGGCCTAGTAAAATCATTGCTTTGTCCTCCCTCTGTTTCCCCCGCGCTATAAATGCAATATATCATAATCCAAAGCCACCCGGAGAACGGCAAGGAGAGAGAGCAAGCCACAGAAGAAAGCTGCAAGCATACAAGGCAGTCACTGAGACATTGCGGTCCTGCCAAGAAGCACTGCAGGAGTCCATGCATTTATCATGATCCATAACAGTGTCAGGGGGACAGATTTCACAGAACATGAACTATTATATTGAACTTGGAAATCCGCCATTACGCAGTGAACACCCACTGAACCAGTGGGCGGGGCTTAAGCCAATTTTTAAACCTTCCCCATGCACATACACAATGCTGGGTGGGAAGAGCACTCCAGATTGGCTATGGAAAAGGGAGCCTTCCCAGCCATTCAAAATTTGGATAGAGAAGGAAAGCATGAACTATCCTTAGGCTTCCAACCCTGTTTGGTACCTCAGTTGTACTTTCCAGTGTCGATAAGATAACCCCCTTTTATGGTGTTTCAGCGAGTTGGGGTCTCGGGTTCACTGACAACATGTCTTCTCAACGGCAGAGGTAGGTGCTCTTACTGCTTACTATTCACAGTTCACCCTTGTTGTCTTACTTCTTGGAACATCTAAAGAGTTTCTTAAACCGTTTGTCCTCTCCCTGCCAGACTTTCGTAAACTCTAATTACCTGTATTGGGCTTGGGATGCTTCACTGGGTCATTAGGGATTCGGATGACACCGTCAGCCTTCTCTCTTGTGATGCACCAATTCTTGGAGCCTCGCACCTCTTGTGTCTCTGATATTGATAGCGGCTTTGACCGAGCTTCTCGTACAGGCCCGGGTGCCACCGCACTCTGTAGTATTCCCTGGCTTGTTCGGACTTCTCTGTAACAAGCCTGGGGTAGCAGTCTCGGCGTAGTCCACCCACTACAGGTCATGCCACCACCATGCACTCTATTGTTTTTTGTGAGCCGGCTCTCGGTCGACTGTGGCAACGCTTTGCCTGTGTCTCACAAACAATGTACTTCTGGTCAAACGGGGTGTTCTGCCACTCCTCCTCTCGTTTGGCTTGCCTTTCACCAATGAGCCACCAGCTTTCAGTTGTATAGTGTTTGGCGTTCTGCCTCCATGCGGGACACCCATTCCCTTCTTCATTTTGACTTTCTCCATGGCCAACACCCCGTCCTTGTGCGTTCCCTTGAACCACACCCTCCACCCCTATGGCTCGAGCTTCTCGGGCCTGTCGGGTGTTCTCTTGGCTTCGATCGTTCTCTGGTTCACCACATTGACGGCTCTCCATCTCGTTCTCTCACTCCAACTCTCTCTCTAATGCTCTCCACGGTGTCCTTCATGGTACCCTTCCGCTTTCGTCTGTTTCGAACGCCCCGCTATAGTAGAGTGCACCCTGACGAAACGTCCAGTCCATTGACTACAGCTGTTCCGCTCTTTTTCCCGCTCACTTGTAGCATTTTCAGGAGTTTCCGTCTAAGTTGGATATTTCACAGTGGTTTTAAACATGAGTTTAGAGTTGGGGTTTAGAAGGGCTTTGCTTCCCAATCCAGTCATTATCCCGAGGAGAGGAGTCCCTCTCCATGAAATCCTCTCACATGTTACCAACCCCTAGGGAGACTATTGGTTAGCGGCCTCACCTCCCTGGCCTCAAGGAAAGGGATTCTCTCCTGGCGAGAAGTGGCGCCATCTGAAGGATCGTCACAGGAGCCCTATACTTTTGTATTTCCCCCTTTCCATTTTACTTGGTTTCTCATTTATTTTGGTTGTCAGACCGATTTCTGCTGAAGTCTCCCTGCTACTAAATCCTTTTTTCACTCCTCAAGAATATATGGTTTATAGGTCGTTGTAAGGTTCAGGGATGCTTCTTAAGCAAACCCTTCATGCCTTAGGATGATTATACCATCCTACATTTGTTTTAGGGGGTAGGCTGGTAGCAGATATCTAGTTTGGGCTAGGATTGCAAGCCGATTTAGTGCATTAGTAGCCCAATGTGCCTTAGAGGTGGCCATTGATGTACTAATGGATTTTTGTGAAAGTCTTGCCCATTTTGTTTTAAGGGCTACTCTTTCTTCAGTAAAACTACAAGGCATGCCCAAAATGGCCATTGTGCACACCTTGCTTCTTTTTGAGCCCAAGATGGCACCCGATATAGATGTTTGAACTAGTCTAGAACAGTTCCTGGGCAGTCCACTACACTTCCTGTGTGTGTTAGCCTGGGCGTTCAGAAGTTTTTGGGGCCAACCAGATTGACTGGCTGCCAAAAACCTTTGTTTTAAATCCCTTAAAGAGTTTGGTCGGGTGTTAGGAGCCAGCCCATGTGAATAAAGGTACGTGCAGGGGAACCCTGTACCTACTGTCAGTTCTGCTAGATGATTTTGCTGCCTCAAACCATTGCAGCTGATTTTGAGACCTAGTTTGGCCATACGGGGCGTGGCTTAACAGCCATGGAGTAGGACGTGTCTTCTTCATGTCTCCCGCAGATCCTGCATGATCCTGATTGATACATGAACCAATACCATAGCATAAGTGCCATAATGGTAGCTGCTGCAGTATGAATACGGTGGGAGTGCAAGGAGCGTGGTTCCAAGAAGATTTATAAAGTGGTGAAGCAGATATCCAGCTAAGTGTAGAGTGCACATACCACGGTGGACGGAAAGGAAAATGGCGTCAGCCCCAGAAAAAAGGGATTGACCGAGGACGGAGCGGAAAGCAGGATGCAGATGCAGCGCGTCGTGGTAAGCCGGCAGTAATATCTAACAATAACGCTGCAAAACATTGGAGGAGGTGCGTTCAGGAGAACGCATCCTGCTAGCCTGGCTAAAGCAGAACGACTGGAGCAGGTACAGAGCCGGGGGGAGCGCAGAAACCGTGAGATACGTGGACAGCAAGATAGATCCTGCTATACAGCAGTTGCATTGGGTTGCGGCCTCACTGTGCCCACAGTACATGCAACACGGGGGAACACAACGGAGCAGCTGTATCAAGCTGCGACCTCACTGTACACTCGGTGGAATCACTACGAGGGACGTGGGAGGGCGCACCATTGGTTACAGTTGCCACAAGAGTCTGATGTGCTACATTGAGCTGGGAGATGGGTCAGATTGCTGTTACTGGCTAGAAGCAGGCATTGCCAGTGGCTGGATAAGGAGAGGACCTATAGAGGGACACTGTTACACAGTACATGGCAGCGAGGCGCACTGCAATGGCGGCATGCAGGGCATGAATAGAAGTTCCAGAAGAACAGAACCCGCACTGAAGGTCACACAGGACACAAGGGTTCTGCCCGCAGACCATCACGGTGTGGGCTCATGGCATAGAGGCCCACATGATAAGGAGGACCTTGGGGGCGCTCTGTTTGCCATAGCTGATGATCATGTGTAAGTGAGGGATGCGAGAGGCGGATGGGACCAGCAGGGCAACCTGAAAGGAAACCGAATAAGGGCTTTAGGAGAGCCGCTCGGATTGAGCCACACACCCCAACTCACACAAGTGGACGATGCGGGGGCTGGAGCAGGAATAAAGTGGCGAGATGGCATCCAAAACAAACAAACCGAAGGCAAAACAGCCACCAATAGACATCTTTGCCAAAGCGACCCAGGCAACAACTGATACAAAGACCCCAGAGCGAAGCACACTGGGAGTGACACCTCCGACACGGGATGACCACCAAATCCTGGCAGCTATCACGGAACTGAAGCCATCCTGGGGATCCAAACTGGATGCTGTCATCGTGGAACTGCGGACGGCACTAGCACTCAAGATAGACACCGTCAGTGTGGACGTCAACCTCCTCAGGCAGGATGTTCGAGCGCTCTCTGAGTGCACCGTAGAGAGGGCGCACAGAGCACAGTCTAGGAAGCCACCACCAGGGGTCCCTCTGCGGCCAATCATCACCAGAATATTGAATTATAAAGGCCGAGAGAAAATCTTGGAGCATTTCCAGAAAGGTGGAACTATAAGTAGAGCGTCGGCGAACATCACAGCGTACCCAGATTACACTTTCCTGGTACAGAGACAACGGCTGAGTTACGTGTCGGTGAAAAGAAGGCTGCACGAATCCGGATTTAGGTATATGTTGTTGTATCCCGCAAAGCTGAAAGTACTGCATAAGAATAAAGAACGCTTTTTTGACACCCCGGAGGAGGTAACTATGTGGTTGGACGCGATGAACAGTCCAGCAGATGGAGACGACCAGGCAGACAAGACAAGTGAGTGGGTGGGTGGGTGCTCCTGTGATGCTGGACTTGTAAAAGGTGGGACCAGTAGATTCAGCTGGCAAATTATGGGAGGTATTTATGGTGGTGGTGAGGGGGGCGGCAATATCTAAATCTAAAGGGCTACAAGGTGGAATTACACAAGAGTTACACGAGGCAGAAAGAAGACTGGAGACAATTGGGGGGACTCCCTAGAGGAGACTGGGACTATACAGAAACTACAACAAGAATGCAGGATTCACTGGGATAGATTATGCAACCTGAACTACAAAAAATACGTGGAAAGGGAGCATGCAGAGGGAGACAAGCCAGGCAGATTGTTAGCCTGGCTGTACAAGAGAGAGCCTCAGCCAGGCAATTAGAGCAGTGGAAGGGATTGATGGAGAGACACGGGTGGAGTGAACAAATGCTTTTTAGAGTACTACCAGCGATGTACACGGACGTCACTGAGGGGGAGAAGTGTGATGTGGTGGAAACACTGACAGAAATCAACCTTCCCAAACTGGAGGCAGCGGAGAAAGAACGCTTAGAAGCACTGATTACGTTAGAAGAATTAGAAGAAGTGATCAAGTTACTTCCCACTAATAAAGCTCCGGGGCAGATGGACTCCCTAGCGAGTTCTACAAAACATATAAAGCAGATTTACTTCCACCAATACTAGCAATGTTAAATGAAGCATTGCATAAGGGCATGCTTCTGGAGTCTCTTAGGGTGGCAATTATCATCCCGATCCTTAAACCTAACAAACCGAGCAAGGACTGCAGGTCATAAAGACCACTATCCATGCTCATTCAAGACAGTAAGATACTTACGGCAGTGTTAGCGAATAGACTGAGACCGGTTATCAGCAGACTCATACACCCTGACCAGACCAGGTATGTTCCGCGTAGAAGTATATCTGACAATCTTAGAAGTCTCCATCACATTATAGAACACACAGAAGGGGACTCTCAGGAGGTTGCAATAATTTCATTAGATGCAGTGAAAGCCTTCGACTCGGTCAAATGGCCGTGGTTGATGACAGCCTTGAAGGAGTATGGAGTTGGGCCCACATATTTGAAATCGGTCCAACTGTTGTACAGTACACCAATAGCTCGAGTCAAGACGGGGCGACCATCTCAGAACGATGACAACTTAGTAGGGGTACTAGACAAGGATGCCTATGATCCCCGATGCTGTTCATGCTAGCACTTCGACCCATGGCGATATACCTGAGGCAGGCATATGAAGAGGTGGGAATTGACACAAAAGGAGGGAGACTTTTGATATCGATGTATGCTGACGATATGCTGCTATACCTGAGATACCCGGAAGAGAACTTAAAATATATTTTGGAAATTATGGAGTGATATGCAGTGTTGTCCGGCATAACGGCAAACCCCAGAAAATCATGCACATTTCCCCTTGATAGACATAAAGGGATACTACAAGATAATCTGCCGGTATTACAAATACAATGGGAGACCGAGACATTTAGATACTTGAGGGTAGATGTTCATAACACTGTTGAGGTCTAACACAAACAATACAGAGAAGGCAGTGGCCAATATTAAAAATAGCATGAGGTTTTGGGTCAAGCTCCATCTAACAATGATGGGGAGAGGGGCACTGTTAAAGATGGTGGTACTGCCTAGGCTATTGCACTTTTTTGTGAACATACCACACGTTACCCAAGCGATTCTTTGTTAAAATCCAGAGCATATCTAGGGGGTTCATATGGCACAACTCCAGCAGCAGAATAGCGCTATGGAAACTACAGAACGCATACGAACAAGGGGGCATTAGATTACCCAATTTTTAAATGTACTATTTGGCTAGCCAGCTACAATACGTGGTGAGGTGGTTGGCGGAGGACTCTACACCGGAGTCCAGATTGTTGAAAGCTGAGTGTGCTCCTTTTTTTTTGAATGAAAGGATTTGGTTGCCAATATCGCAGCGAAACAGAGGGATGCAGATGTTAGATTTGGGCTGGAAAATGTGGCGAAGGGCCTGTTGGGTCATGGAGAACCCATTCCCGTGTTCCCCACAGATGCCGCTAGTGGCGCTGAATGGAGTGGATGAGCAAATGAGGAAGACAGAAGGCATTGGGAACCGATTGGTATAGCAACTTTAGGGGAAGTGTGGCAGGACGGGAAGAAGGTGGAGTTTGACACATTGGTGGAAGATACCGGTTTACACCGGGGATAATACATTACTTATACCAGGCTGGTGCGGAACATGAAGGATACATGGTCAGAGACAGTGCTAGCTGGACAGCCTGCTACGGCCATAGAAACATTGTATGATATGTCGGACGGAGGTCATGAGGTCTCACGAATATATGAACTGCTGATGTCAAGGGTGGGGAAAGAGGGGACTCAGCTGAGGTGAGATTGGGAGGAGGAAGTAGGGGAATCAATAAGTGACGGGCTGTGGATGAGGGTATAGGGATATCACAAAAAAGTGTCCAGGCACGGGAGACTGCAACAGATCCAGTTATATGTTACCCATAGAGCGTATGACCCCTAAGCAGATAGCTAAGTTTAAAGATGCAGGAACACAGGCATGTACTAAATGCGGGGAGGTGAATGTGGGACTAATACAGATGTTCTGGGCATGCCCCGAAATAAAGGAGATTCTGGGGGGAGGTTGCCCACCTCTTGGCGGAGAAAGAGATAAGTCTGGATGTGAAATCTCTATGGGCATGCATGGTAGGGGGGGTTCCCCAGGCCACATTCCCTGAAACACATAAGCAAACTCAAAGATCGGCTTATATACTAGCTAAGCACAGAATAGCTATGAGCTGGAAAGCAAGTAATAGACCGAAAGTAGAAATCTGGTGGCACGATCTTCGGAAATGGGCAGATGCGAAACTGTGGTGTGGGGCGAAGCAATTCAACGTGGGGAAGAAGAAGTGGAAACGCAGGTAGCCTGGAGGCAATTAGTAGCTACACTGTCTGCGTCTGACCAGGCAGGCCTGGAAGATGGTGGTTCTTCGGGGGGAACAGAGGGAGGGGCACTCTCAGAAGTGGTGGCAGAAGGCGGTGATGTGGTGGGGATAGTTAGGGGGACGGGAGAGACTATATGAAACTGTACATGAGAATTGAAATGTATAACTGCTATTAAACTGTATGGTGTTCATGTTGGAATGAATAAAAAATGTTTTAAATGAAAATAAAAAATTGTTTGGCCATATTAGTAGAATTGGTGTCTCTGGTCTGTGCTCCATCTACTGCTGGTAGTCCTCATTTACTTGGGACAGGCCATTCTTCCTGTTTTTCGTCCGTTTTACCACAGTTTACCTCCATTTAGCACCAGGGTCTACTGCCTTGGTGTTGCAAGCTGCCATCGCCTAGACAGGTGTTGCGACCCCAACAATTTGCCAAATCTACTTCTATGGGCCATCCGGGGTTGCCATCACCGTTGTCATGCTTCACAAGATGTTTCCGTACCATCTATGTTTGACTGCTGAGATTCCAGGGGTCTGCCATTCTCCTGGAGCCATCTCAGATCTCAATTCAGGATGGTGCGTTCCACGCCCATGAATGACTATTGTTCTTTGGGGCAGTTGGGGTCGTCATTTGCTCATGGTTTATGTTCCTTAGTGACTGGACCCTTCATTTTACCTTGTAAAAAAAGCATTTACATGCTTGTGTCACAGATGGCCTTCAGAACACATCAACTCCAGAGATGACTCAAGGAGTTTTATTAAAATTCTTGGAAGGATCCAAGGGCAATCCCTCACTCATCTACTAAAAGCAAAACCCTCCATAACCCAAGAACCCCTAAACCCTAGCTTAGAATCTAGTGCTTCTTTATCCCTACTTTGAAGTTCCTTCTCTCTAATTAGTTGTGACGAATCGAGGGAATTCGTCCCTTCTCCCCAAAAGGGTTTGGGGGAGGACCCCCCCACTGTAAGGAAAGCATGATATCAACATTAAGACTGACAAGTGACCACAGTTCAAGGGTGTTTTTGAACTTTCACAAGGGTGAGATAAAGGCCCATCTAAACCTAAATCTACAGATGGGAGCAAGCTACGACCATCAAATAATAATAATGCAGTCCTAGTGGAGTCTTAAATTAAAAGGGTCTATACTAAAATACCTATTCCCAATCCTTACTACTAATTTACAAATAATGTGGGGTGATGTTCATGAAAAAGAAAGAAGTGTTCACAAAATGATAAGTCAGGATGTTCGGGCCGTTGGCCTCCCTTCCCCACGTTTTCAGCATGGGACAAGGCAGTTCACTCGAGTAAAGCACACACTCTGGCTTCTGCGGCGTGAGGATACCGTTCCACTTTCACAGTTCACGACCTTCTGCGTCCAAGCCTCTCTACTTCTTGCAAGTCTCTTGACTCAGAGAGCCTGGTATACAAAAACAACATGAACTCTATTTTCCTTTTCCAGTATTCAATTTGGGTGTTCACCCTGGATCCGCCTCAGCCGGGCGCAGATCCATTTAATTCACTCCATTAGTCTCCCTCAGCCGGGCTTGGACCAATTGTGATGTACTTTAACCTATCGAAGACTTTCAAATGTGCACAGGGTTTAGCTTGACCCGTGGCATGACCACTTTGAACTCAATATTCCTTTTTCTCAGACTCAGCATCAGTTGGATACCTAACAGAAACTTTCGAATGAGCACCCACGTGGCACCGGACCACTCTCTCTGTGTATGGTATCTTTTCTTTGCCTCCCAAAGATCAATTATAAAGTTCAACTATTCCTTTTGGTTTGCACTTATATCTGTGTCGCTCTTTGCAAACGCCTCACACACTGTCCTCTTTGTACAATGTTGCCGCTTGCAACCAAGTTTCAAAACATAAGCTGGTTTGTCATCAGTCTATCCGACTCACTGTTGTGCTGTCTTTTGCAACGCCGCTTTGTTGTAGGAGCCAAGGACAGAACCACAGCGGCAATTACTCCTCCACACCTTGGTTATTGACGCAGGAGAGCCCTGCATACCTCAGACACAGTGTGCAGGTCGGATCAGCCTTAGTTCCTGGTCTTTGGTTTCTTACTTTCCAAGGCTCACAAGAGGAACGGTCTTTAGAGGTCACAGGTACTTCCCCCCCCCCCCCCTCCTTGTGACTCTCTCTGGTCTTGCCGTCTTTCTCCTTGTATTAAGCTGCCATCTTGCAACTGCTATTTCCTCGTGTGCTTTGCCTCACTCAGAGTGTGCTTTGGTGCTCTACCTTTTATCCATGTGGGGGAAGTGTGATGGAAGTCAAATGTGTGTAATAATCCGTAATTGCCTGACCTTGCCTGTACATGGTGTTGGGACATGCCAGGTATACGGCTCTGGTGATAGTCCGTTGTTGCTCACAGTGAACTGTCCAGGAGAAAGTGTTTATGTCGAAGAAGGGGGACGGGTGGTTGAATTCCTAGGTATACTGGTCGGATGCGGAAAAAGTGTTAATGGGAAGGGGATACTGTGTCTCACCCTCTGTGTCCCACTTCCACTCCCCGAGGACCCCTCATCCAGGTGATCCTCCCGCACTGGTCCACCCCCAGGAACTGGATCCAAAAGAGAAGGCTGTGTCCAGGCCACCTGGATGACAGATCCCCGGGGACTAGTGGGTGAGACACCTTCTGGTATCTCACACCATACCTCCGTGAGGCAAGGGAGGTGAGCTCGCTCCGCAATACCCTCTCTAGGGGCAGAGGCAAGTGTGACCTCCCAGGAGAAGCCTGCAAGAAGCTGGTGGTGAAACCACGAATGCGAATCCCTGGTGGATAGTCTATCCACAGAATATCACCAAGACCACCACCAAGAGCGGGTCTCTAGGTGTCCGTTCACACAGTGAAGTACCAGGACAATACACTAAGAAGGAAGTGAATGCAGAGAGATAGAGAGAGAGATGCTGGCTAAAGGAAGCAAACCGCAGTCGGTGATCCAAACAAAGGTGCCCAATAGACAAAGCTACCGAGGACGTCGCCCATCAGAAAAAAAGTTAACGGAAGGACGGGAAGCAAGGTAGGACCCCAGGGAATCGTTATACCGCTATTACAACTAGTCTCTGTGAAAAGTATGAAACATCAAAGTTCACTGTGTTGATTGCGGGCGGAGAGCTAGAGAGGAGCCGACCGTAACTGCATCCATATACCTAGGTTTGGCCATGGTGCCCCAGAAGCTACGTTGAAGTTTTTGTATTTTGTGTGTGTGCTGCTGTTGTGTTTGTGTTCGTGCTCTGAGCGCGTTGTGTTGTTCCCTCACTCCTCTTCCCTCCCCCCTCCAGCCACTTCCTGTTCTCTGCCCCTCCCACCTCCCAGCCAACCCGCAACACTTCCTGATTGGTTCTCCTCCCGGTTTTAGTAGACCTCCCTGGGCAGCCCCACAGCTAAGGGCCCCTAAGGCAAAGGGCGGCTGCCGCTGTAGCGGCTCCCCCTGTTGTGTCTGCAGGTGGCCGCAGGAGACGCCAGTTACCAGGCAGTCTCCTGGTCAGTCCCATTGAGCGTCCTTGCACCCGCAACCCCTTTCTCGGTTCTGCTGCATCCCTCTTGTTAGTTAAAACCTAGGCCTTTTCTCCCCCTTTAGGATTCTCAAATTTAGCTGTGTTTCTCTCATGTTATAATATGCACTGTCTCAGAATTTATAATTGCATTGTGAAACCTAGGCCTTTTCTCCCCCTTTTAGGATTCTCAAATTTAGCTGTGTTTCTCTCATGTTATAATATGCACTGTCTCAGTATTTAAAATTGCACTGTGAAACCTAGGCATTTTCTCCACTTTTAGGATTCTCAAATTTAGCTGTGTTTCTCTCATGTCTTATAATGTGCATTCTGTAAACTCCCTAATCCCGATTGTCGTCATCTTGTCCCATTGTGCATCCCGTGTGCCTCTCACTGTCACGCCTTACCACTCTATTGTCCTGCTCTAATACCTTCACCTCTCTCTTCTCCCACCTACTCCATGGTGCTCTCTGTCTCTCCTATCTTCTCTAACTGCTTCTCTATCGACTATCCTGCTCTCCTCACTAAATCTGGTAGGAAGAAGTTTAAAAAGAACATCCTGGTCTCCAACCCAGGCCTCCCCATCACTGACACCTACACCAGTGCCTCCAAGGAAACGCTCACCGACATCCTCTTTGTCGTTCCTTCGCCGGACCTATGGACCCTTCATATGGTCTCTGTGCTCTCTCGTTTCTCTTCTTCTCCCATTAATGGTGGCACCCGTTGGGACGCCCTCCTGGCATCCTCCCATTCCTCTAAGGTCATCATTAAGGTTTACTTGAATGGGACAGTCTTGGTCCAAGGCCCTCAGGATAACCTTCACCTCTTTGCTAGACGCTTCCTGCGCCTCATCAATTTCCTTTCTTCTCCTGCTGTCCCCTCTCCCATTTCCGCTGCGACCTCGCCTTCCCCTTCTGCCTCCCCCTTGGCTACCTTGCCTTCTCCTTCCCTCTCTGCCCCCTCTCGGGCTCCTCTTATACCCCCAAAGGGCGTACCTCTGACCTGCACCCCTCCCCGGAAGTCCTTCAAGGTTGTCAACCTTCTCCATATTACCACTCTAAACTCTTGCTCTGCTGTCAAACACTCCTCCGATATCTGCCGTCTCCTGGAGGAACTTGACCTCGATGTCCTTGGTATGACCGAGACATGGTTCACGGCCAGCTCTGTCACTTGCTTTGACATGCTCCAACCTGACGGCTACGAGATCCTCTCTGCGCCTAGGCCCAACCGTTCTGGAGGGGATGTAGCCCCGATTTTCCCTGAGTGGATTCCCACCTCTATCACTCCTACGCAGTCCTACTCCTCTTTCGAATGCCTCGTCTGCAGGCTCTCTCTCTCTCTCTCTCTCTCTCTCTCTCTCTCTCTCTCTCCCCCCCAGCCATTCCCTTACTGTGGCTACCATCTATCGGCCACCTGGTCAAATCTCCTGCTTCCTCTCAGAGTGGGCGGACCTCTCCTCCTCACTCCTGGCCTCAACCACTCAACTCCTCCTTTTTGGAGATTTCAACATCCACCTGGATGCCTCTTGTCCCCCCTCAGGACTCTTTCACGACCTCTGCGACTCTCACTCACCATTCTCGACTCTGGCCCAACTCACTCTGCAGGGCACACTATGGATGTTCTGATCTCCTCAGACCTTCCCCTCTCTGTCCCTGTCTCCACTCCTCTCTCCTGGAGTGATCACTTTCTCCTCTCCTCCCACCTCACCCTCCCTACCCCGCAGGCCAAGCCACCTCCATCACTGCCACCCACCTTCTCGATCATCCGACCAATGAAGCGCGTGTCAGTTGATGCTTTCGCTGCCACTTTCTCTCCCCTTCCTCCCCCTTTGGCTGACTCTCACCCTGACACAGCCCTCTCCACGCTCCACTCTGCTATATCTGTAACTCTTGATATCCTTGACCCTGTCATGAGAATCCGCCTGAAGCGCAAAGCCAAGTGCAACTCCTGGTACGACTCAGACCTCGTTATCCTAAAACGCAAGTGCAGGGTGGCTGAGAGGAAATGGCTTGCTTCATGTACATCCTCTGACAAACTGGCCTGCCGCCTGCTCCAAAGGAAATATCGGCTCTCTGTCCTAACCAAGAAGAGAGCCCATATCCAAGCCCGTGTCTCTGCGGCATCCAAATACTCGGCTGAACTCTCTAAAATCTACAAAGAACTGGCCAATCCTGCCGCAGTTTCTACCTCTCCTGTCCCTTCCAGGCCCTCTGCACGGCACTGGCTTCTCACTTCCTTAAGAAAAACTCAGGACATCTTGTCCTCACTGTCCTCCTATCGCCTCCCTCCCTTTATTCCCTGCTCTTGCTCTGGTCCCTCTGCAGCCACCCCCCCTCCTTCTCTGCAGACAAGGTTTCTAGACAAGTCCGATCTATGAAAGTCTCTTTCCTCCAAAACTATCAAGGACCACATCGGCTCCCTGGCTCCTGCCCTGGCTGATTTCTGTAACCACTCCTTCACCACTGGAGTCTTCCCATCCCGCCTGAAGCACTGATGACCTGCTCTCCAACCTTGACTCTAACACCCCTTGTGTCCTCATCTTGCTTGATCTCTCTTCTGCCTTTGACACGGTCAACCATGCCATCCTGCTCAACCGTCTCCGTGATAACCTGGGTATCACTGGTCAGGCTCTGGCGTGGCTGACTTCTTTCCTCTCTGACCGACCCTCCCAGGTCCAACTTGGGTCCTTCCTCTCCGATATCTTTTTCTCTACTTGTGGTGTCCCCCAGGGATCTAACCTCTCTCCCTGGCTGTTCAACCAATACCTGGCACTCCTTGCCATCGCATTGCCGCCCTCTGCCCCAACTTTAAGTGCTATGCGGATGATACCCAGCTCATTTTGAGGCTACCCTCAGCCTCCTCCTCTTCTTCCCTCATCTCGGTCTGTCTGCCATTAATGATTGGTGTGCCACCAATGACCTCTGCCTTAATGCCAGTAAGACTGAGATTCTACTCATCGGCATGCCCACTCCCTCCTTCCCTGCAGCTCTCTGGCCGGCCTCTCTTGGCCTTCTTCCTGCTCCCACCTGCAAGGCAAAAAACCTTGGGGTCATCTTCGACTCCACACACTCCTTCTCTCCTCACATCTCTGACGTCTCTAAGAAGTCACACTACCAGCTGCACCTCCTCAGAGGTATTCTTCCTTTCCTCGCCTTCCCCCAGAAGCTCAATGTCTCCATAGCCCTGGTTCTCTCTAGGCTGGACTATTGTAAAAGCCTCTATCTAAATCTGCCTGCCTTCACTCTCCGCCCTCTGCAACTTATCCAGAACATGACTGCGAGACTTGTCCTTGGCCTCAAGCCCAGGGATTGTATCTCACCAGGACTGAAATCGCTACACTGGCTCCCAGTGGCTGCGAGAATTAAGTTCAAAACCCTCTGCATTGTCCACAAGGCCTTCTAGGGCCGGGGGCCAAAATACCTTCAACTCTCTCTTCCTTAAAATCTTCCTTCTCGAGCTCTTCGCTCATCCGCCTCCAACTCCCTCAGGGTCAGACGCTTCTCCAAGCAACGTGCTGGTGGTAGATCTCTGTCTTTGGCAGGGGCCTCCCTCTGGAACAGCCTTCCTGCCTCCCTGAACCTTGACGAGAACCATCTCTCGTTCCGGAAGCACCTCAAATCCTTCCTCTTTGCTTCTGCTTTCTCTCCCCTGCTGATTTTTCCGGACAGAAATTGCACTGGTTACCTGGCCATCCTTTTTGACCCCTAGCCCAGGCCCCGCCAGTTGCCCTCCTGCACTGCCTCCCTGGCAACCCCTGCACCTTGGGACTGTTTTCTATATCCATACAGGCCCCTACCAACACTTATGTCTGCACTTACCTTGCACTTGCCACCAGCTGGCCATTTTTATTTATCTTATTTATTGTACTATTCCATGTACTGCACTTACCCCTCGCACTTTTCCCTTTCCCCTTCCCATGCACTTTGCCCGATCTGAATGACACCTGGCCTAGTAGGATCGTTGTCGGTTTCTCTTTGTTCCCACTCCCTTGCCTCTTTGCGCCTTGAAACACTTGTGTATAGGCGCGTTATAAATGCCATATCATATCACTGGGAAACAAATGAACTTAAAGCCTATTGGTATTGGAGAAGGAACCATTCAAAAGCTAAATAAAGCAAGAGAAAAGCAGTGGTACGGAATACCCTGGGAAAAGGGGAAAATAACAAAATACCTCATACAAGAAGTGTATGATATGAGAGTAAGTGTGAAGCAGAGTTTGAGAGAACTAAACCATTGGACTATATATCAAGAGAAGTAACCCAAGTGAGGGGCATATACAATTGTCAACGAGGGAAACCCCAACCGAACAGTAATACTTTAACGAGATACAATAACAGCAATGACGTGAGATACAAATCCTGTGATTTAATAATGCAGTTGATGACCTGAAGAGACTGATCTACAAAGTCACAAGCAACTATTTGCAAATTCAATACTAAGAAAGGAACACATAATGGTATCATGAGTACCCCTTCTCCAGATTTAAGTTAGTTTTCATAGTGGTAGGGTCAGATACAGTAGCTTTGGACAGCAGACTTGTTTATTTGGACATTCACGACTGACTAACCTTAGTTATTAACATAGGTAGGGACCACCCAAAGTGATGGAGAAAGATGGTCCTTTTAAGTTACTTTAACAAAATAATGTGCATCATGTCATCTAGGAGTCTGTGTCCTTCTGTGAGAATTCTGGTAACTGTTTTTCGAATAGTAGAGAAAGAATATAGAGATGCAAATTTGTAAAAAAACTCATGTTGGGGGCGTGGCTTGGAGCCATGGCAGTCGGACGTGCTCTGTGAGAGCTCCCGGCTGGTGTCACGTCGCCACGGAAAATGCCCGGTGAACACTAGATCTTCTCGACCCACTCTCGACCCACTCTTCAGCGATCGACAGCTGAGATGCTGCGGAACACTTGGGCTGCATGACGGAGCCCTACCGACGCGGATTGCAGAGATCTGCTGCCTGCGACACACCAATAGGGTGCGAGGGACGTAGCAAGATGGCGGCCGCCTCCCCAGCCCGGCACTAAGCCCGGAGCCTAGGGGTTGGGATCGGAGCACCCCGGGTGCGGGATTGGGCCGGCGGAATCCAGCGACTCGGATCCAGCGACTCGGCGGCTCCCTTCTGGGGCCCGGCTGCGCCCGAGGGTGAATCCGGCTCCGAGGGCCCCTCCCCCGCCTCTCCTGCTCCGGGGATCGGAGATCGGCGGTCTGCCGTTCCACGCCAGCCCCGCACACCAGCCGATCGATCTGGGCCGCGGTGTCTGAACGGGGGCTGGGTGCCCAGGGGGCCTCCTGGTTTCCTCCCTCCTCCCTCCCGGATAATTACTTCGGCGGCCCCCGTCTGCCTCCTGTCTCCCGTGGGGGCAGACCAGCAAATTGAGCCGATCCGGAGGACATCCAGCCGCGGCGGGCCGTCTGGGGACCCGGCCTCCAGACCAGCATCCCTGCGGAGCGATCCGGGGGGGCCTCCGGCCTGGACAGAGGCCGCAATTGAACAGACGCCCAGGGGCTGCTACGAGCTCGCTGCTCACCGTGCCCCCCCCCTTGCCTCACTGCCATCGGAAGGAGCCTATTCCTCAACAGCTCCCACCCTTTCCACCTCAACTTCGGCCACAACGCCTCAACTTCAGCTACATAGCCGCCTGGATCTGCCCGCTTCAGTGTGGACGGGGCCCATTCACCTCGGGGCCACGGAGGTCCCATCACCCAGCATACCTCCCAGGGGGGGCTCATCTCCGGAAGTAAGGTAAACCTGGCAACTAACGACCCCGGGGTCTCCCCACGCTTCCTACCCTGCAGGTTGAGCCCGCCCCGGGGCTCCCATCAGCTTCTTCTTCACTCTCCTGAGCCCCTGGACTTCCTTTCGCCACACGCTTCGGGCACACCTCCAGAGAGGGGAGGTAGCCTCCCTAAAGCACTGCTACAAGGTAAGGCGGCACCTGCCGCATCTCGCCCTAACTGGACGCTCTGCTGCCCCCCGGGCCTGGCTGGTGGCCCCTCCGCCCCCGTCATAGCTGCAGGGGCGTCCCCGGGTTGCCATGTCCAAATCGGGCAAAGCCGCCAAACAGACTGATATTTCTACTCTATTAACAATGCCTCCTGCGGGGGAAAAAAGCAAGAGGGGTGAGCGCATGGACGCGGGGATGGGGAAAGGCCTCCCCAATGCCCAAGTATCACAGGCGGTCACGAAAGCAGACCTCCATGAGCTTCTATCGGCCCTCACCAGGGAATTCCAGAAGGGCACTGAAGAGGTCAAGACCCAAATTACCCGGTTAGACAAGAGAGTGGGGGAGGTGGAGGCCAGAACCGAGGAGATTGAGTCTACATTATGTGAGCAGAACTTTGAGATCGGAGAGAGGGCGGACAGGATCAGGGCCCTGGAGTGCAGGTGCGAGGCGCTTGAGGCCAGACAAGAGGACGCTGAAAACCGCTCGAGGCGGAATAACATTAGAATCCGGGGAATCCCAGCTGCAGTCTCAGAGAAGGAGCTCCCATCCTACGTCTCCGACCTTCTCCGCCACATTATCACCCTCCCAGACAACTCTCCCCTGGAGCTGGACAGAGTACACAGGGCTAGGCCCAGGCAGAGGTCCAATGGGGCGGCCGATGTCCTGGTCAGGATTCATTTCTATAAACTCAAAGAGGAGATCATGCAGGAAGCCAGGGCCATGGGCCAGATCCACTTCCGGGACTCGGAGATCGCCCTGTTCCAAGACTTAGCTGCTTCCACCCTAGCCAAACGAAGAGCTCTCAAACCTATGGCCGACTGGCTACGAGAGCGCAAGATCCCCTACCGCTGGAGCTTCCCTTCAGGCCTCTCCTTCACTTGGGAGGGAAAGACTCAGCAAATTCCATCCCCACGGGAGGCTGCAGTGTTTATGAATCCGGACCTGGAGGGGGAGGTCCCAGGGGGCCCGGCCCGCTCCCCCGAGGGGGCCGAGGGGGGGGCTTCTTGCTCCTGGTCCCGGGTGGTTGGCCGACGCAGGATGCGCGGCCCTCCTGTTAGGGGGAATAAAACCAATACCAACTGAGAGGCCGATCTCCCCGGCTCCATGCTGGTCCTCTCCAGAGCCTGTCAACACACACTGGCCCGCCTTCTTGGGGGCCAGAGGGCTACCCTAAATACTCACATTTATCTGGCCTACTCGGGTCGCCGCCGACCTACCCTTTGTCCTCACAGCCGGGTGGGCCAGAGCTGCCGGCGGAGTGTTCTCTCGATTTGCAAGATCTTCACCACTACAGCATGAGACCCCGTGGTCTCCGACACAAATGGCGTCCGTGACCCAGCCGACAGCCCTGTTGGTAGAAGGCTGGTCTGGATACCTTTACATGTTAACTGTTTTAAGTTATGTTTTAGTTCATGTTGTTGGTTCTCCTTGGTCGGGGGGAAAATGAGATTCGGAGCTTGGGTTCGGGCGGGAGGTGACGTGGAAACGAAGGTCAAAATACAAGTAATCGGAGTGCCCTCCTCCCTGCACGGCGGCTCCAAGGCAGTGGCGGAGGG
Organism: Ambystoma mexicanum; assembly: GCF_040938575.1. Lineage (NCBI taxonomy): Eukaryota > Metazoa > Chordata > Amphibia > Caudata > Ambystomatidae > Ambystoma > Ambystoma mexicanum. The sequence goes on along the minus strand of NC_090927.1, from coordinate 577,769,316 downwards.
TCCACTCAGCGCTGAGGAGGCCCCAGCTTCACAATCCAAAAGATGCCACATAAATCCGCTATCAATCCTACCTAATAATGTCTCAGCCGGATAAGGAACTCTCAATGCTGACCTGGAATGTCCAAGGTCTGAACTCCCCCCGGAAAAGAAAGTCTGTGGAGCACAGGCTTGCTCAACTGGCACCTGATATTATTTGCCTACAGGAGACACATCTCCTCAGAAGCGACGAACGTCGCATTGCCTTCCACCGATACAACAGAAGCTTCTTCGCTTCAGCGGATCTCAAAAAGAGGGGGGTGGCCATCCTGCTAAATCGGGACTTACCTTTGACCAATATCACCACCAAACGGGACCCCGAGGGCCGTTATCTCCTGCTAAAAGGCCTCTTGGTAGAACTACCCATCACCATCGTCGCCATATATTGCCCAAACACCGGGCAAAGCAAATTCCTGCGGAATCTCCTACCAACTCTGTCTGCCTTCAGAGAGGGTCAATTATTCATAGGGGGTGACTTCAATTTGACTCCCGACCCAAATCTTGACAAATCGCTCCCCCCATCGAATGATGATTTCAGCAAAGCCCTGGCCATGGCAGAATTCTTAAGGGAAACCGACACCATAGATGTATGGAGATTGGCCAACATGGGAAAGAGGGACTACACTTTCTTCTCCCACGTGCACCTGGGATACTCACGGATCGATCTCCTTCTAATCTCAAGTAACCTCATTCCCTGCGTCGAAGCCATCCAAATCGGGCTCAGAGCCCTCTCAGATCATTCTCCAGTCACATTGAACCTAAGGGTATCCTGCCTCCCGGAGCCACCCCAGAGGCAATGGAAACTCCAAGAGCACATCCTCTCAGACATCGCAACCAGAACTGAAATTGCGGAAGCCCTTAAGAATTATTTCAGGGAAAACACCACCAAAGACTCATCGCTGGCTATGATCTGGGACGCCATGAAACCTGTCATCAGGGGCACGGTGAACGACTGCACAGCCCGACTCAGACGTCTGGACAAAGTACAACAAGACGCACTCGAAGCAGAGGTGGCAGAAGCGGAAAACACCCTTAAACTATATAAAAAGCCTAATTATTATTATTATTATTATTATTATTATTATTATTATTATTAAACGAGGCCCGAACAGGAAAGCTAGCCGCATCCGCCAAAGGGCGAAACGTTCCCTAGAAATGCACCTGGCCGACAAAGCTGTCAGAGCGCTAACTTACACAAAACAGTTTTATTATGTGCACAGCAACAAAGCAAACCGGCTCCTGGCTCACAAATTAAAAAAGCTACAAACAAGAAACCTCATCCACAGCCTCGCTGATGAACAAGGGACTCTTCGCTACTCCATCAAAGAGAAAATGGGAATCATGGCTTCTCATCATAGATCGATTATGTCAGGTGCTCCCACCTCCGAAGCAGCACAAGCCAAATACCTAGCTGAAGTACAACCTCCCCTCCCAGGTCCGCAATTTGAGGCCCTGGAATCCCCCTTTTCGGCAGAAGAAGTCAGTGAAACCATAACCAAACTGAAAAACTCAACCCCCGGCCCAGACGGGCTCACTGCCCAATTCTATAAAAAATTTGCATACATCCTAGCCCCCCACCTGGCTACCCTATTTAACTCATTTCTATCCTCAGGCACGACCACTCCTTCCATGGAAGAATCAATCACTGTGCTACTGCCGAAGCCTGGAAAGGACCGGAGCCAGTGCACCTCATATAGACCAATCACCCTCCTGAATTATGACGCAAAAATCTTCACTAAAACCTTAGCGAACAGACTGGCCCCACTGCTCCCGTCTATCATCCACCCGGACCAGACGGGATTTATACCCGGCCGTTGCACCCAAGATAATATAAGAAGAACCATCAATGTCATTGAATCAGCCAATAGGAGGGGGCAGGCAGCGATGGTATTATCCTTGGACGCACATAAAGCTTTCTATATGGTTGACTGGGGCTACATCCGAAATTCACTCGTTCATTTCGGCTTCGGCCCAAACTTTATAAAATGGACACTAGCTAATTACCAACACCCCTCCACCAGCCTCAGAATGAACGGAGTCAGATCCGACACGATCAAAATCTCAAGGGGCACTAGACAGGGCTGCCCCCTCTCCCCCCTGGTATTCGCCCTCTCCATGGAGCCATTTGCGACCAGAGTTCGCCGCAATGTAAAGATCCAAGGGCTGTCAATCAAGGCCCAAACATATAAAATCGCCCTTTACGCCGACGACGTCCTTCTCACCTTAGTCAAACCAGAGGAATCCATGAAGGCCTTATGGAAAGAACTGCTAGAATTCGGGGACGCCTCAGGCTTTAAGGTCAACCTTACCAAATCTACAGCATTGAGCATCAACCTACCTAGCCAGCTAGTAGCAGACCTGGAGGAAAAATACCAGATCCCCTGGGCCAAGAGGAACCTCCCATACCTGGGGGTCCAGCTCCCCAGCGCTCCCAGCAGACTATACAAAGCCAACTTCCCGGCATTCCTGAGAGAACTCAGAGCTGATATCAGACGATGGCAAAAGCAGGAGATCTCATGGTTCGGAAGAATCACGGCCCTGAAAATGAACCTCATCCCCAGACTCCTTTATCAGTGCGCTGCCATACCCACCATGATCCCGAAACAGGAGATCCAGAAGCTACAAAAACATGTCATGAGCTATATCTGGGAGGGGAAACAGCCACGCATTCCGCGAAGGATCATGCTCCGGGGCCGTGAGACGGGAGGCCTGGGAGCGCCCGATGTGGCAAGATGTGTGCTGGCTGCTCAGCTCTCGTCAGCGTTCGCCTGGCTCCCTGCCACCTCCAAGCCCCGCTGGCTGGAGCTGGAGGAGGCCTGGAGCTCAAGCCCAATAACCTCGCTGCCACACCTAAAGGAACCCAGTGCAATCGGGGACATGGGTCCTCTAACGGCGACTGTAAATACTGTAAGAAGCTGGAAGGCAGCAGCGCGACTCTGGAATCTCCGCAGCACGACGGGCCCCCTCACCCCAGTCTGGGGTAACTCAGATTTCACCCCGGGCTGTAACCCCAAGAACTTTGGGAGATGGAAGAATGGAGGGCTGGAGAGACTACAAGATTTTTATGAGGAGGGAAACCCCCTAGACTTCGAGGCCTGCAAGGAAAAATTTGATGTGCCAGAGAGCGAGAGATTTAGATACACTCAGCTCCGCCACTGGCTCTCGAACAGGGAGGTGAAACGCCATGGAAGCAGAGCCCTTACCGCCCTGGAACTCACCCTCACCGGTCCCCCGCCAAAGGGCGGAATCTCCACCCTCTATAAGCTCTTGGACAGAACCGACCCATCACGCAAAGAGCCATATATGCTAAAGTGGGAAAACGACATAGGGAGACCTATCGAGGTGGAGGAGTGGAACCACATCTGGGCTAGAGCGAACAGGAGTTCGAAATGCGTTACCAACAAGGAAGGTGCATTTAAGGTATGCTTCAGATGGTATCGGACCCCAGAGATACTCAATAAATGCAATCCCGCAATTCCCCCGGCCTGCTGGAGAGGGTGCCCAGACAAAGGCACACTCTTTCATCTACTCTGGACATGTCCCAAGGCCACGGAGTTCTGGAAAACAGTGCTGGACCACATCAACAAAATCACAGGCCTCACCATCCCTTGGGACCCAGGCATCGTCCTACTTGGATCAAGCGGGGCAGACCAATTCCCCCTCTCCGGGCATAGAGCAGAGCTATGCTCCCACCTGCTCACAGCGGCAAAAATCTCCATAGCCAGGCTGTGGAAAAACCCAGAGGGCCCGGCAGTACAAATGTGGTGGACAAAACGTTGGGACATAATTGCAGCCGAAAAAATTACTGCCCTACGACTCGGAAACAGAGATAAATTCTCCCAAACGTGGGCTCCCTTTCTAGACTTTACCCAACAATTTCCAGGTCTAGCACGACAACCCCCTTCCCTACGATGGATGGACAAAACCGACTAAACACAAAAGGGGCCAAGGTCGTGCAGAGGTACAAAGTGGCCTAGGGTCTGGCCTGTCAGCGAACCCAGGAATGTGGCTCTAAGGCCTAGCCAATCTAACGCACTGCGAGCTGAAAACGATCAAGGGCCTAAAAGCTCACACAAAGTCCTCTTTTCATCCACATTTACCCCATCTCGGCCCACCAGGGCTAAACTAATCGCTTGCTTCACCCCAGAATCTCTCCCCTGACCTGTTGTTGTTATGACTGTTGTTCTGTTATGAAGGACATTGTCCTTGTTGATTTAACACTTGCACAACTGAACTCAAGCGCGCAGCGCTCAGGGCTCTTTATGTACTTGCAAACATCCAATGCAATATATGTATAAAACCAATAAAAATATATTTGGAAAAAAAAAAAAAAACTCACACGTTTTTTAGTTTTTTTATCTATTGATATTTGTTGAACTTGATGTGACAAAACATGAGTCGTAAAGGAGACTCATGACCTCATAAATATGCAATAACTGTTCTGAAATTAAGGTCTTGTGAATACGTTGAAAACTCGCATAAATACAGTAACCGTATTTGTAACTATAGAGAAAAGATATTGAAATTGTGTTGAAAGTCGTAAGACTACTGAAATTATAATCTAGAAGCATGAGGTGCCTGGAAACAACTGACTGGTTCATAACGGCAAAAATAAGTGACAAAAAAAGCAGTTTATATATGTCGACACGTAATGGTGCACTAAAGAGAGCCTAACATGTAACTTGCTTTTTTATACTTGTGGACTATGCATTAACAGGCAAAGTGCACACGAACAAGGGTGTAATTAAACCTAATGCAAGGATGTTTAGCCATGCAATATATATATGCACGTTATTCCGCCCTCAGTAATTTAGCATTATATTAATTGAAGAAATGCAGAGTAAACTTCGTAATTGTACACACAGACATAGTTTTGGGACACAGAACAGCGTTGAGCGTCACGTAACCACAACAATGTAACCATGGTACCTCAACCGCCCTCCCGTTGCTATGGGAGGGTGGGGCGCGAGGGGTACGCGCACCGGCGCCTAGCAGCCAGAGCACGACGCCACGCTTGGTCAACATGGCTACAGTTAAATACAGAGGAGAGCCGCACAACCTCACGGCTTTTCCTCAGTGTGACACATGCAACCTGACATTAAAGGTAAGACAAATCTGCCTGCTCAGGAGGGCATTGATGTGATTATGTATAATCCTGCGATCCCTAAACATATGTTTATCTTCAGGTTACCAATACTATCGTATGACTTCACATACAGGTTACACATGGTTATGAAGGTATATCGGAATAGAGTGTGGTAATGAGTTACGAATTGCAAATTTATAGTTTAATTCTAATTGCAATAAGTGAATTTGTACTTGATTGATGTAGTACTCAGATTGTTGCTGACCAGAACTTTTGTTGATCTTGTTGTTTCTTCTGCTGCTACGAACATGACTGTTATAACATGGTATGTATATAATTTAAATATTTTCTTGTAAATGTTCTACTTAAGTATGCATAGCCCTGAAGATGGTGTCTAACGCCGAAATGCATAGGCATATGCAATTGCATGACCACTGTATCATATTTCTGCCAAAAGATACCATTCTGTAACCAAAAAAGTAGAAATGGGAATTAAACATCACCTACAATGTTTACAGTGACTGTCATATATGAAAATTCAATCACAGTATCTCTCTTTTCGAAAAGATAAAAAGAAAAAGAAAATACATTTATACAGGAGAGTGCAATATAATTATATTTTTCTTGCTCATGTTGAGCTAACTGAGAGCGTCGGAAACTATGAGGTGGTTTCACCTTGTTTTCTTTTTGTTTAATTTCCTTTTTCTGACCTGCCACGCAGTCCTTAAGGTGTCTGCCTCACTCACAGTACCACTTGCTCTCACCAACCAATACTGCAGCTCTTCTGGAAGTCTCCTCTACACTCCTCTCCAACTCCTAGTCATTCTCCTCCTCTGACCTCACCCAAACAACCCACAACTTCCTTCTTCCTGCATCCATCTTTATCCTTTCCCCTCTTCCCCCAATGTTCTGCTTACCTGGCCCAATCTCACCCTGTCTTCCCCACCCAGGAGGTGTCACATATCAAAATGCTTAAAATAGTGGCTAAGCGATCACAAACAAAAAAAAAGGCAAATGTTGTCATAACCCACTTTCTAAGTCTGTACTTAGTTTCTTTGAGGAAGAAGTGGGCAATGACCTATTTCAGAAATTCGGGGACGCCCCACAAGAGTTCTATACCCTGGTTCCATCACCATGTGTAAGGCAAGATGACTGCAGAGGAGAACTTTGCTCCATACTAGATTTGAATTTAGTCACAGTGAAAAGGGGCCGGGGGGGGCAGTTCAAAGTGGTATGCAAGCAGGCTCTTCAAACTTCTATACTGAAGACTAGCCACTCCAGGTAAGTCTAAGGACTTGCGGGAGATCGCTCTCACCATTGGTTGCTGTGCTGGGGATGGAGGGGTAAAATGTCCAGCAAGGAATCGGTTCCAATTTCTGCTTGAGGATTCATGGTGCGGACAAGAGCTGGACCTCAGGCTTTTAGGCAATGAATGACCTATGCTTCAGCACCCACGATGAGCACAAAGGGGTCACTCACTCAGGGTGATGCCGGCTTAATGGAGTGGAGCAAATCTACGGATCCCACAAAATGAAGGACTGGGAACCAGAGTGCTCAAAAGCTCAAAGGAGGAAGAACCCATCCCAGGTCTCCACTGTGTGAAAGAGGGGAGTGCTTCACTTTGTGGAAGTTGCTGTTGGTTGCAACAGCAGCAGCTTCAAGCATCCCTCTGTGGCATAGCCCTATCTGTTGAGGCTCAAGCCAGTGCAGTGTGCTAGAAGGGCTACTTTAAACTTAAGCTATTGAAAAGAAATCTTCCCTTTCTTCCTATTCACTTTCGTGCTTCGGTGGTGGTCTCTTCTAGATCTGGTATTCTTGACTATTGTAATTCTCTCTATCTTTCGCAGCTGGCTTACTTGTTGGACCGATTCCAAATTTAACAGACCTCATCCGCTAGGGCGGCTACTTCTACTTTTTTGCACACATATTTCTCTGGTACTTAGTCAGCTACATTGGCTTCCCATCTCTAAGCGAGTGGAGGCTAAAGTCCTTTGTATTGTCCACTGTGCTTTTTATCACACTGTACTGAATACTTGCAAACTAAATTCTGCCATTACATCCCAGCCAGTTCTCTTCGTTCTTCTGATGCTTGTTTGATTCAGGTCCCCTGGTTGAAGCGGGCAAGATTGGACGGCCGCTCAGCGTTGAAATAAACTGTGACTGTCCCTTGGGGCCACTGAGCATCATTTATCTTTCTAGCCGGGTTTTGAAAACTAGGTTCTACTTTCCTCTTTCTTCTGCTTCAGTTTTTAGCACCAGAATGCCCTTGTTGGGGATTACTGTGCTGTATAAATAAATGTAACATGACATATTTTACTTCAGATTCCAAATTCCAGTGGTTGACTCCCAAATTGCGTGAAATCCTCATTCTACATTTATAAACCTTGGTATGGGGTGACCCCAACTCAACTATCAACGGTCTCACAGCATTCAAAATGAGAGGCTATGGCAATCCAGGATGCATTAGGGTGTCTGAGACTCCTATCCAGTCTATGATAACTGCAAACACACAAAGGATCTTCCCAGGCTTTTGACAGATCCCGGGACAGAGTGTATGTGGTCATTTCCTACATGAGGACAGAAGGAAGATGATACAAAAGCCAGTTATCCAAAACGATATGTCTTAATATAAAGTTAGCCATTTTAGCAACCATACTGGACCACAAACTACATCCCGGTTAAAAAGTGATGGTGAGGTAGGGGCCTGGCTTGGAGCCATGGCGGTTGGATCGGCTCTGTGAGAGCTCCCGGCTGGTGCCACGTCACCAACAAATATGCACCAGTAATTTTATCGCCCCAAAAACTACAGATGCAGCCTTCCTGCAGACGAACGCTGTTTCAGCCGATGACCGACTATCAGGCCCCACTGATTAGGGGTCTGCAGCACCTTTGAATCGGCGCCAAAATCGTTCGGCAGGCAGCTGACTGGAGGCAAGATGGCGGCAACTGCCATGAAGCATAACTGCCCCTGAGACGTCGCTCCAATCCGGGTACAGTGGATGAGTCTGACGGAGAAGGATATAGTTGGCAACACACTGCGGGACCGTAACTACATGGTCGACGGACCAGTCTGCCTCCCCTGAACTAGCCTATTTTGCCTAATGTGTACCAGCCTATTTTGCCTGCCCTGAGCTGCCTAATAACGTACACTAGCCTAGCCTGTCTGCCCTGAACTAGCCTGTTTTGCCTAATGTGTACCAGCCTATTTTGCCTGCCCTGAGCAGCCTGTGTACTAGCCTAGTTTGCATGCACCAAACTGTCTATCATGTATCAGCCCATCTTGCCCGCCCTGAACTAGCCTATGTTGCCTATTGCGTACTAGCCTACCTTGCCTGCCCTGAGCTGCCCACTGTGAACTGCCCTATGCAGGACCAGCCCACCTGTATTGCTTCCACCTCCTCCCCCTCCCGGCACAGCACACTACTACCAAACAAATTGGACCACCTTATTGCAAATATGAATATAAGAAACCTCGCCCGAGGGGCATGGCTATCTAGCCATGGTGTAGGACGTGCCTTGCTGAGCAGCTCCTGTGGATCCGACACTGATCCGAAATATCACGCTGAAAAAATGACCCATGTTCCTCAGAAATTAAAGCAGAGGCGTCGGAAGAGGTGCCCTGCAACAACTGAAAAAAGCAAGTGAATCGGGTGAAGTATTACGAAGAAAAAGGACTTTAAAGAATACAGCCGTATAGAAACAAAGAAACACAAGATGGCGGACAACAAAGGGATTGAAGCCGCGGCCGCAGAGGTAATTGAATAGATCCGTGCGGCGAAGTTTAAGGAAGAAGACCGGCATACAACGTTCGCGCGGCACTTTGTTTTTGTATCTGCTCGCTCCTTACATTATGAGCAGCATTCGCTCATAGAAAACCACGTCTTGTGATATCGAGGCCAATTACGGGACTCGGAGCGGCGGAGCAATCTGCACGGCAGATACAGTAGCCGCGTTCAGTGAACTTTGGTGATAACAGCGGCAGAGCTCCAGACACGAATGGAACGTCCCAGGCGGCCGCATATGTAGCAACATGTGCAGAGCCGGCAAAAAGGACACATTGTTACTCTAAACAAACAACAGTGAAAGAGGCGCGCAGCGCGAGTGGGAGCCAGCGCGGCTTGCATGATACATTTCTGCTTGCAATTGTATGCAGAAGCCGAGATAAAACACCGAACATAACGTTTCCCTGCCATCACGTTACAAGGAATAATTACTCCACACAAAGTGCCATACTGGTGCCCAAGGGATACGGACGTCGGACGCCAGCTACTTGCTACAGTGAGGGAGGGAGTGCTTTCCTACACTGCTGCAGGACATGTGCCCAGGTAACTAATCTAGTATTGCCACCCTAAAGAGAAAATGGGACCCAAGCAATAAAGTCGGATTCACGCTGGCATGCTGTTACGCAAGAATACACAGCGTTGAGAAACACTGGCATGATAGTAATTTCGACTGAGCAAGAATCTAGCTTATCCTGGGCAGTCGCTGGATGATAACACAAAAAGAATAAAAGGTGGCAGGCAGGCTAAATGCCGACACGTTAGAAAGGCTCATCGAGGTGATCACATGGCACCATGTACCACATGAGCCCGAGGCGTAGCGGCGGTGGAGAAGGAGGTGCATCTAATGGCCCTAGGAAACAAATGAGCAGGCCATTGATTGCCACGGCTGTGGAAACATTGCATGCAGGGTCGAGCCAGATCAATGATGGTACCTGCAGGAACTGTATGAACACCGACACGGGCGCACAGGGTGTAGAACGTGCAGACGACGGATGGCTCTGCCAAGAGTCAGAGAAGGTCTATAGGAAGAAATAACAATGGATGAGGACGTGGGAGGACACAACCCACACGAAACACAACACAGCGTATACCAACATATACTGCAGCCCTCTGAGGATAACGCTTCCAGGCCCCAACTGGGGAAGCAGAACTTGCACGCTACGAAAGAGCTGGACCTGGATACACAGGCAGGGTTGCATGATGTCGATAAGAGGAGCTAAGGCCAAGGGCAAGCAACCCACAATGGACATCTTTGCCAAGACGCAACAGACTCCTACCGCTCTGGCACAAAGTGCAGCAGCTGCATCCGTAGAAGGTACCCCGGCAAAAGAAAACCACCTAATCCTAGCAGCTATAACAGAATTGAAAACCTCATGGGGGACAGCAATGGCGGACCTACGAAATGCCTTGGAGACCAAAATAGATGCAGTAGGAATAGAGGTGACCCTGCTTCGACATGATGTCAGAGCGCTGGCAGAAAGAACAAATGGTCTAGAGAGTGCAGTGAAAACCAACACAGAAACCAGCACAAGTAACGCAAAGGAGGTCCATATACTGAAGCAGCAGGTTGCTAACCTCGAGAACCGAGCAGAAGAAGCTGAAGGAAGGGCGAGACGAAACATTATCCGTGTGGTTGGCCTGCCAGAGGGGTAGGAAGGCCAGGACCCCAAGACTATGTGGAGAATATGATCCTGCAAGAGATAGGGGCCGACAAGCTCTCACAAGGATTTACTGTTGAACGAGCACACAGGGCCTTTATGAGGAAACCGCAGCCCGGGGCCCCCCCTCGGGCAATAATTGCAAAGATCCCGAACTATAAAGATAGAGAGATGATCTTGGAGTACTTTCGTGAAGGTGGAACGATAGAAAGGGCATCTGCAACCATCACGGCGTATCCTGATTACACCATGCTGGTGCAGAGACGGCGTTACAGCTATGTGGCAGTCAAGAGAAGACTGCACGGCTGTATTCAAGTACATGCTTTTGTACCCTGCGAAGCTCAAAGTCCTGCATAAAAGTAGAACGTTGTTTTTTGATACCCCAGAGGAAGCGGCGTCATGGCTGGACTTGCAGGGCTGTCCCGAGTGAGATGAGGAGCAGGATCACGAGGAGCACAATAAGTGATGGGGATATTTCATGCATAATGAAAGGATAAATGGGAGGGGGGAGTCCCAGAAGAGACTGTGGCACAGATAACAGGGGAGGGGCAAACACAAATAACATTGAAATTGTATTATGATACTCTTGGACTCGTTGAACTTGTTGGACTGGAATATAGAGTATAAAACACACAAGTATACTGGGTAACATTAAGCGTGGTGAACTTGAAGTAAACAGGAGCAGCAGGATGAAGGCAACCTACCCCAATGAAGTAGTAGCAAGACAGCCACTAGGGCAACTTTACCCTGCTGAGCTGCAAGTACAGGCTATTGCTAGAAAGGGTTAGATGCGGGGGTGCCTGAGATCCAGGGATGGAGCTGGGCAACAGTTGGGGAGGGTATTGTTGGGGCAGGGAAGGGAGGAGGGAGGTTGGGGTGTTTGTTGTGTTTTTAGTTAAGGGAAGTTCAAGTTGGGAAACAAGCCTATATAGAAGGGCAATACACTTGGATCTGGACTGCACTGGTGGGGTGGGGGGAGGAGTGGGACTCTAACAAGCCATGGGGGATCTTAAAATAATTACTTGGAATGTCAGAGGGCTCAACAGCTATATAAAGAGGAATAAGGTTATGCTATACCTACGCAGACAGAAGATAGACATAGATAGACATAGCCCTGCTGTAGGAGACTCACCTGACACAGGATAAGATGGAGATGATCGGGAAGAAACGGAAGGGGACTATGGTGGGCTCATATTCGGCTTATGCTAGGGGAGTGATCATCTGGGTGGCGCCGCATGTCCCATTTCAGCTGTTACAGGCGATAGTGGAAACGGACGGGAGGATGGTCATAATGAGGGGACTGGTGGAAAACAGGGAGATAAGCATCATAAATACGTATGCCCCGAATCAAAACACGGTGACATATTTTAGAACCCTGTGTAGCAACCTCAGCACGTGTGCGGGGAGAGCGGTGATTTGGGGAGGAGACTAACTGCGTACTAAACCAGACAGATCAGATGGGAAAATAGATAGACCCACCCCAGCCGCTAAAGCACTGCAGACACTGCTGGATGATTTTGGGCTCGGGGATGTATGTAGGTCACATCACCCCCAAGAGAGGCAATATTCGCACTATTCCGCTCCGCAGCAACTACATACTAGGTTGGACTATATTTTTGCCACACAAGAGATAATGACAGAGATCACGCAGACAGAATATAAAGCGAGGGTCCTCTCAGACCACTCACCATAAATCCTAAAATGGCAATATCCACCCCCGAGAGCAAGGATCCCGACATGGCGCCTCAGAGCAGAGGCGCTGAAAGACCCCTTTTTTAGGGAGGATATACTACTTTGAGATAAATACTGGCAGTGTGGACTCGGCGGGCACGCTTTGGGAGGCCTTTAAAGTTGTGATGAGAGGGGTAGCCATAGCAAAGTCCAAAGGGTTGCAAGGAGGGATCCTGGCTGAGCTACAGGAAACAGAGAAAGAATTAGAGAGGGCGTTGAGGGGAGAAGATAATACCAGGGAAGACACTGAATTAATAATCAGGCTGCAACAGAAATGTGCTGGGCATTGGGAGAGACTGTGTAACCTTAACTATAAAAAAATACATAGAGAGACAGCATGCAAGAGGGGATAAACCAGGAAGGATCTTGGCATGGCTATACAAGAGTGAGACCCCTATGCCCACGATTAGAACAATAACAAGGGAAGATGGGAAAATAGTTGATACCCAAGGAGTTAACCAGGAGTTTGCAGAGTATTACAGGCTACTACATGGAGATGATGAGGAGAGTAATTACACGAAGATAGTAGAAATATTGGAGGACATAGGACTGCCGCAGATCAGCGCAGAGGAATGAGAGGAGTTGGACGCACCGATTACTTTAGAAGAGGTGATGAGGCAGTTGCCCACCAGCAAGACTCTGGGGGCTGATGGACTCCCAAGCGAATTCTAGAAGATATTTAAGGGAGAGGTGCTCCCCACGCTTTTAGAGATGTTGAATGAGGCATATGAGATACGTAGACTGCCAGAGACCATCAGAGAAGCGATTATAATACCGCTTCCCAAACCTAATAAACCTGGACATAGCTGTGGTTTATATAGACCCCTATCAATGTTAAATCAGGACAGTAAGATACTGATGGCTGTTCTGGCAAACAGACTGAGGAGGGTTATTGGTAAATTAATACATCCCGACCAGACAGGTTATGTCCCGAACAGGAACATATCCAATAATCTCAGGCGACTCCATCTAGTTATTGAGCATGGAAACGAGAACGAAGGCGAATTGGCAATTGTATCACTGGACGCAATAAAGGGCTTTGACTCGGTCAAATGGCTGTGGCGGATGGCGGCCTTGGGTGGCTATGGAATGGGGCCTGGATAGCTACGGTGGGCAAAAATGTTATATAGTGAACCACTGGCTAGAGTTAAAACGGGAGCAGTGATATCAGAAAGATGGCAACTCTGTTGAGGTACTAGACAGGGATGTCCATGGTCTCCTATGCTTTATATACTGGCCCTGGAACTCCTAGCGATATACCCAAGGCAACAGTATGATACGATAGGCATTGCTGTGGGAGGGGAACAGATTTAATTTGCCTGTATGCGGATGACATGTTGTATTTGCGACACCTGGAGGAAAACCTCCAATACATTCTGGAGGTGATGGAGAGATATGCAGGGCTGTCTGGCATAGCTGTGAACCCCCAAAAATCTAACATGTTCCCATTGGGTGGATATAAAGGGATCCCATTAAAACAGCTACCGGTGTTACAGATACCATGGGAGGTAAGCACATTTCGATATCTTGGGATAGATATATACCATACGGTGGAAGAGGAGCATCAGTACAATACAGAGGTAGCGATTAAGAAAATTGAAAATTGCATGAAGTTCTAGGTGAAGTTGCCTTTAGCAATGATGGAGCGTGGGGCAATGTTGAAGATGGTGGTCCTACCCATGCTCTTGCACTACTTTGGGAACATACCACACTTGATAGCGAAGAAGCTCTTCATTAGATTAGATGGTATGTGGAGGGATTTCCTTTGCCATGGAACACGAAATAGAGCGGCCCTCTGGAAGCTACAGAATTCATATGAGAAAGCGGGTATAAAACTGCCTAACTATGAAGTTTATTATATAGCAAGCCAGCTGCAACATGTAGCTAAATGGCTCTCCGAGGAGGCAACCTCTCAGTCCAGGCTGTTCCGACAGGATTGTGCTCCATTCTCCTTAAAGGAAATTATGTGGCTGCTCAAGGCAGAAATGGAAGGGCGTCCAAAGATGATACTTGTATGGAAGATGCCGCGCAGAGCATGCCAGATGATGGATAACCCGTTCCCGTGTCCCCGCAGGTACCACTAGTGGCGCTGGCAGGCGAAGAAAGGCAACTGAGGATGATAATCAGGAACCAGTGGGGATAGCAACAATGGGCGATATATGGCAAGAGGGGACTATAATAGACTTCCAAGTGTTGGGGGAGGAAACAGGGTTACATACAGGCCAGTATATCACATATCAGAGTGGTGCGGAAAATCAGGAGGACATTGTCCGAAGTGGTACTAGAGGAGGAGCCGTACGCTGCCATAGATACAATATACGACATAGCGGAAGGGGGACATGAAATATCCCGAATATACGAGTTGATGATGTCCAAAGTGGGAAAGGAGGTAGTACAACTGAGACAAGACTAGGAGGCGGAAGTGGGAGCCCCGATGGGTGATGAGATGTGGGAACGAGCCAAAGGGTATCACAAAAAGGTATCAAGGAACGCAAGACTACAACAGATGCAACTATATATTGCACATAAGGCGTATATGATACCCTAGAGGATAGCTAGATTCAAAAATGCAAGACGGCAAGCCTGCCCCAAATGTGATGAGGAGAATGCTGGAATGGTGCATATGTTTTGGTCATGCCCAGTCATTGAGCGTTTCTGGGGTGAAGTGGCACACAGACTAGGAGAAAGGGGTATTAAGATTGTGGTGGATACAGTGTGGGTCTGCTTGATAGGTGGGTTTCCTAGACCACGTAAACTTAAGCATGTGAGAAAACTAAAAGACCTGGCGTATGCACTTGCAAAGAGGAGAATTGCTATGGGGTGGAAGACATGCCACATACCACAACTAGAAGTATGGTGGAAAGATTTACAGAAATGGGCTGAGGCAGAAACCATGGTATGGCAAGAAACGAGCAGTGCCGGGGGGAGGAGGAAACGGAGACCCCGATGGCCTGGAAATTACTAATAGCAGAGTTATTTGGGCCAATGCAAGACCCAACGGAACCCATGGAAGAGGAATCCCTATCACAAGATGCAGAAACAGAACATGAGAGGAAGAAGGCTCGAAAGGGGGGGGTGGGATAGGGGAAGCGGTGGACATAATTAAGCGATGCATAATTGAAATGTTATCATATGCACTGCAAGTTTAGTTTGCATTTTTTGTTTGACTAAAATAATAAAAATGTTAAAAAAAAATAAAAATAAGAAACCTCGCCCAAACCTCTTTAACAGTTACCATTATAATAGTCATCCACCAGACTACCTTTAGTAACTGCCTCGCAGTAAACCATGCTCCAACGACCATGACCAGAACCAAATCCATACCCTGTCCAGTCACAGAAAGGAGTATCAAACTTTGAGCCATTTGAGGGTGGGAAGCTTCTTACCTGCAAGGAGTGGTGCGATAGGTTTGATCTGCCGCAGGGAGTCTTTCTGGCATATGGGGCGGTGGTTCGCAGGATGGCAGAGCTATGGGAAGGAATTCCTGAAGAGCCAGAGCCATGTCCAGTTCTTCGAGTGCTACTTGACCAGATGTGGGGTAGGGCACGTATTTTGCGGATATATAAGGATCTGGGGGAGGGGTCTGTTAGGGAGAATTCTCTGTAAAGGCTAATTTCCCAAACCTAGTGAGTCCCCCAGGAACTTTGCTGGATTTTTTGGGTTTATTTTTTTCTCCTGCTAAGAGTGAGACTCTTTTCTCCCACTCTTAGGCATGATTTGAGAATGTCCTTTGACTTTGTAATGTGTTTTATGGGCTATGGGGTATTTTACTCCATAATGTGTTTTATGGGCTATGGGGTCTTTTACTCCATAGGGCTTCATGTGTTTTTGGTTAGTGTGTTACACAGCACCCTCAGTGCAGTAACACAGGGGTGTCATAGCGACCCCCAAACATAGACTCCATACCCTGGGACTGACTACTGTTTCCCAGGGCATGTAAAGTCACCATTGACTTTACTAGTCTTAAATTGTGAACAGAACCAGTACAAACCATCCTATTGTGGAAGTACTGGAAGGGGTTAATTATATTGCCCCTGGGTCTGTTTTCCAAGGGGGCACTGTCCAGTCCCCCCTTGTCGAGTTTTTGGCTGGTGGCAGTGGTTACCACGCAAAATATTCCACCGGAATATTTCCTATGGGATTTTCCCATTCATTTTAAACGCACCACTTTTTTGGTGCAATGTTAAAGATACCGCCGGGTTATTTATTTAATATTTATTCCCCGGTTGGGCCTTTTTGCCAGGACTCGGTTTTAAAATGGCGTTTGTGTTCGCCTCTGTAACTCCAACCCAAGTCGAGCCCTTTGTTCCACTTTTGGTGGGCTTCTACATAGAAGCCTCCAAAAGTGGTGCCACTCTGTCTGGGTGTACAGGATGTGTGGGAGGGGGGAATAGGCACCCCGGACTGAGTGGCCTTGGCAACTCAAGTCGCACTCTTGTGTGATTGGCCCAGTGGTGAGCCGTCCGGCTCACCACTTAGCATGTTTGATTGCAGCTAGGCTGATGAATGGGGGTTTTGCTGCATAAAAGCAGGGCTTTGGGGACTGGAACTTCAGAAGTCGCCTCAGGACCTAAAGAATCCGAAGAGGGGATAAGCTGCGCCATCTACAACGACGACACCACCGGTGGAGCCCTGCTGTACGAAACTCACCACTTTCCCGACGACAGAGAAGATCTTCCTCCAGGAGAGTCTTCTTCCCTTTGAGCTAGTGGGACCAACCAGTTCGCCTTTTTCGCCTTCCTGGATCGTCTCGTGGTCGAATCGCCCTGTGCCCAGCACCCTGGTGGCCGGATAGTCATGCTTCACCACTACCACGAATAAAAGGGTAGTACCTTTTAACCAGGAAACTCTGCGGCTGGTTTCTTCCCTGGCAGTGCAACGATCTCCAGCTTTCCTCCACGTCGAGATCTTCTCTTCCCCTGGACGAAGCATCAACTTGCACCTGCTGCCAGGAACAACTGCCCCCCCTGGAACTTTCACACCATTTCAGGTACTGTGTCCCGCCTGGTCTCCCTTGCAACAGACCGTCCAAGGTGTCCCGTAAATCCTTGACTCTCTATCCTGGGGTGACTTCGGACCTGTTAACATTACCTTTCTAACTTGATCCAACCTCGCTTTGACTTTCCTGCGAAGACTTTTAGTGCATTTCCACTGTGTGATCTTGGGCACATTCCGCCTTGCTCTCTCCAAGAGTGGGCCTGGCCTATGAACTTTTTGCTCTACAGTAGACCCTGCCTTTCTTGACTTGCTGTGGTTCTTTAAAAGTGTTGGTATTGTGTGTTTTTCCTATTTCTGCCTTTTCTCTCCCTTTTTAAATAATTATTGGAGTGACATCTATGGTTACGCGCTCACCTCTGTTTTGCTAAATAAGTGGTGTATTAACCTAGACTTGTCAAATAATTAATTAGGGAGATGTATATATTTCTAGTGACTGTGTTTGAACTTGCTTGACATATTAGTGCCAGTGTATTTTTACAAGTGTGTTTTTAAATAAATAATTATATACTTTTATACCAAAGCTCTGGTCAGTGTTTGCTTGTACTACTGTATTTTTTTTAAACATATTTTTATTATTTTCAACAGAACAATAAACATCACCACAAGTATTCTCCCCCAACATTTCCCCCCCCCCTCCCCTGCCACCCCCTGGAAGAGTTTGGGTCCTCTATGAATTCCTATTCGGGAACTTTTCCGTGCTATATATGTCCGATATTTTGATGTTGTGTGGACACCACTGTTCCATATAGTCTGAGTTCAGGTATTCCAACACTGATCCCCATTCCCTCGTGAACGAGTTGTTCTGGTCCTGAAGATGGTTTGTGATCTTTTCCATGGTCATTTGGGACCACACCTTTTGCA
The DNA here is from genome assembly GCF_040938575.1 of Ambystoma mexicanum. Taxonomy (NCBI): domain Eukaryota; kingdom Metazoa; phylum Chordata; class Amphibia; order Caudata; family Ambystomatidae; genus Ambystoma; species Ambystoma mexicanum. The sequence continues at coordinate 577,751,164 of NC_090927.1, read as the reverse complement.
GCCAAGTGTATGCCAGTGGTGGGTCTCGTTTCTTCCAGCTTTGGGCTATTGTTGCCCATGCCGCAATGACCAGGCCCATAAAGCTCCTCCATTGTGCTTTGCGAAGTCTCTTGGCATATGGGTCTTTGAATCCGCACAACCACACCCTCACCCCCATTTGGCCTGCCTCAGGGAATATTTTTGCCATTTCCGTTTGCACTACTTTCCAGAAGCCCTTCACTCCCTGACATTCCTACCAGATGTGCCTCCAGGTTCCTGCGACCTGACACCCCCTCCAACAATGGTTCGACGTATCCGGGTACATTGACCCAAGCCTCTCTGGGGTATAGTGCCATTGGGTGATTACTTTCAGCCACATTTCTCTGGTTTGGACAGCCCTGGTGAGTTTGGGGGTGCGTGCCCACAGTTCCTCCCATTGCTGCCTGACAATTTCTTCCCCTAGCGTGGCTTCCCATCTCCTCATGTAAGTCCATTTGATTTCCTCTTCTGGTGTGCAGATGAAGTTATACAGCGTAGACACCAGCTTTTTTTCACCTGGGTTGGTTATTATATACGTCTCAAATGGTGTGAGGTCCCTTGTGGCCGCCTGGAAAACCTCTGGTGTACTCAGCCAGTGCTCTAACTGTTCATATTTATATCTATCTGCTTCTGTTAGCTTCCACATATTTTTACAGTCCGCAAAAGATCGTATTTCTTTGTCTTGGATCAATTCACCGATTTTCCTACATTCTGCTACTTCCCACTTCTCAAAGCCGCTGGGCTCCTGTCCTGGTGGGAACTGTGGATTCCTGCAGATAGGCGTGAAGGGAGTCAATGGGGTGGTCACGATTCCCTTTCTGGTTTGGACATCCCAGGCGTTTAAAGTAGATCTCATGACTTTGCTTACTCTAAGGTTCAGGTGTCTGTGTTGTTTATTCTTCCACAGTAGGTCCTCTGGGGGGGGGGTGTCCTAGCGACCGCCCTATCTTGCGTTACCCAGATCGTCTGTTGGTCCTCCCCCAACCATTCCTTCAGGACCCAGAGTTGGGCAGCCTGATGGTATTTCTTAAAGAGGGCAAGGGACATTCCACCGGCCTTTCTTGGTGCCGTGAGAACGGCTCTGGCGACCCTCGGGGGTTTCTTGTTCCACACAAATTGTGATATGGTTTTGGAGAGAGCTTTGAAAAAGGGGTCGGGGACTGACACTGGGAGAGCGTGGAAATAGAGTACCCTGGGGAGTATATTCATTTTAACAGATTGGATTCTTCCCCACCAGGAGATCCTAAGCAGGCACCATCTTTCTAGGTCCTTCTTGACTCTAGCCAGTAGGGATGTGTAATTACTCTTATAAATCATGTCCACACTGTATGTGAGTGTCACCCCTAGATATTTGATGCCCTCCTCTAATGTTTCTAGACTAAGCTGGCCCGCCACTGTTTCTAGTGATTCCTTGTTCCCGGCAAGGAGCATAATCTCTGATTTTTTCCTATTGATCTTCAGGCCTGAGATCCCCCCAAATTCCTCGAGTGTTTCTATGGTTCTTAGTAGAGAATTCCCATGGTCCTCTGAGGCAAGCAGCATGTCGTCCACGTATGCTATAACTTTATGTTGCCTGCCCGCCATCTCTATCCCCCTTACCTCCTCGAGTTCCCTTATCTTGATTAGAAGGGGTTCCAAAAATATAGCGTATAGTAGAGGTGAGAGGGGGCAGCCCTGCTTCGTACCCCTTGAAATCAGCACCCTGTCTGTGACTTCTCCGTTTATGGCTATTCTTATCTATGGGGAGTTGTAATTAGCTTTTATCATGTTTATAAACTGTTCCCCGAACCCCATGTACTTCAGTGTTTTGAAAAGGATAGACCACTCTACGTGGTCAAATGCCTTTTCGGCGTCCAAATAGAGTAATATTGCTGGTGTTTGGGTAATGCCTATTTTTTCTATCAGATGGGTTACTCTTCTTAAATTGTCATGTGTTTGCCTACTGGGGATGAAGCCTGATTGATCTGAGTTTATTAGGGTCGAGAGGAGGGGCGATAGTCTGGCCGCCAGCAACTTCGTGTACATTTTTGCATCCAGATTTATTAGGGCTATCGGACGATATGAGCCCAGGAGAGTAGGGTCTTTACCCGTTTTGTGGAACACGAGGACTTTCGCTTCATTCATGGAAGGAGTTACATTACCACTGTCTTTGAATGTATTGAAAAGCCTTGTCAGGACAGGAACTAATGTATCTGCATATTTTTTGTAAAACGGGGCCGTGAAGCTGTCCGGGCCAGGTGCCTTTGAAATTGGGAGGCTCTTTATTGCCTTGCTGACTTCTTCTTCTGTAATCTTAGATTCCAGTGCCTGCTTGTCCTCTTCTGCTATAGTCGGTATGGGGATGGATTGTAGAAACCTGTCTTGAGTCTCTTCATCAGGGTGCTCTGTTGCATACAGTTCTTGATAGTAAGCTTTGAACGCATCCCCTACATCCTTTGTGTTCGTGTGGGGCTTTCCTTGTGCGTCTTTGATGTTCAATATAGTCATTGTTTTCGGCTTTTCCCTGAGTTGTCTGGCTAGTAATTTGTCTGCTTTATTGGCCCTGATGTAATACCGTTGTTTTAAGTAGAGGAGTGATTTCTCTGCTTTTTTGTTGCGGAGCATCTCTAATTGTCCCTGCACATGTTTCATTGCTTTCTTGAGGCTCCTTGTGGGATGGATTGTGAGCTCCCCTTGAATTTCTATCAATTTCTTCTCGAGCATTCTTTCCCATTCCTGATGTTGTTTGTCTTTGGTGGCCTTTAGCACTATTATATGACCCATAGTTACTGCCTTAAAGGCCTCCCATACTGACCCCAGCGGGACTTCTCCATTGTCATTTAACTCAAAGAATTCCTTAATTTTGTCCCTTAGTTCCTCCCCCAGTACTTGGTTCGTTAAAATGTCAGGCGGCATTCTCCATCTCCAGAGGCCTCCCCCCCCTTCCGGGGGTCTGAATATCGAGCCATAGCGGGGCATGATCTGATAGCGCTATTGATCCCTTTTCGACCCCCAGGATTCTTCCAACCAGTCCCACTGACACCCAAAAATAGTCAATCCTCGACATCGTGTTATGCACGTGCGAGTAGTACGTGAATCCGCTGTCTTGTCCCTTCAATTCTCTCCAGGCATCCCGTAGTTCCATTTGTTCCATCCTTTGTTTAAGTTGTTTGGATAGAGACCCATACCCCTGCGTTCCCCCAGCACTCCTATCCAGATTGGGTTGCCAAGCCAAGTTCAGATCTCCACCCAGTATTATCTCACCCTTTGCGAATTCCTCAAATTTCCCCAGGGTGTCTTCTAAGGAATCCATCTTGCCCCGTATTCGGGGAATAGATTGCCACTAGGGTGAACCTATGACCATCTATTGATACATTGACAAATGCGAACCTCCCTTCCTTGTCCACTCGAGTATCTAAGAGGTTTGCCACCAGACCCACTTTTGCTGCAATCATCACATCTGCTCTTTTTTCCCCAGCGTTCGCCTGCGCCCAGATCGTATAGCCTCTGAGATGTACTTTCGTTTTGTCCGCAGTCTTAATATGTGTCTCCTGGAGGAGGAGAATGTCCGCCTTTTCCCTTCTCACCATGGCCTCCATTTTTTTCCTTTTCACTGTTGAGTTCAGCCCCTTACGTTTTGTGAATAGATTCTGAGCATCCCCCATCCCATCTAATCTACTGCTTCTGCCTTCGTTCCCGCCTGTTGTGACCTCTTCCCTCTTCCAGAGATTCCCCCCCCCCCCCAACTGTCCAACGCCCCCACAACTGTAAACCAAAATGTAACTTCTATCCTGAGGAGGGTAAGGGCTCCTATGGATGCTTGGGCGTTCCGCCCCTCGCTCCCTGCCCTCTCATGACTCTGGATTAACTGTGAGGGGAGTCCTAAACCCCGCGCCATCCTCTGACCACCGTGTTGTTCCTGGTGACCCACCGGACCACTGAATACATGGTGTTCCGAGGTTAACTTATTCTTCCTCCTCCTTATTATCCCTCTGACGGATGAGCCGTCATATCTTACTACGTCTCTTTAAAGGTCCCCTGAGGGATTAAACCGCTTTCCCCCATCCAGTCAATTTCTTCTTTTGTTGCACCTCTTACCATCCTCTTGGCCTTTTGTACTGGTCCCCTTTCGTCCTGTCAGCTCTCGTATCTGTTTCATCCATTTGCATGTCCATTATTTGGAGGCCTTCTTCACAGGTGGTCACTCTCCTCTGCTTGCCCTCCCACTCAAATAGTAAACCAAAGGGGAATGTCCATTTATATCTAATTTCTTTCTTCACCAATTCCCTCACCAGCGGGCCCATATCCCTTCTTTTTAAGAGTGTCACCGAGGCCAGATCCTGATACAATTGGATTTCCACTCCATTCATCCTTATGTGATCTAGCAGCCTCACTTTCCTAAGTATCAGTTCCTTTTGTGAGTAGGATGTAAGTGCCGCTAAAATGTCCCTTGGTCTCTCCCCTGGGGCACCAGTTCTTTTCGGCCCAACCCTGTGGATTCTGTCAATCCCTATGTCCGCTGAATCTTGTGCCTCGACTATGTCTCTGAATACCTCTTGTATCAAAACCTTGAGATCTTCATCCGACACCGTTTCAGGCACAAACTTGATGCGGATGTTGGCTCTGCGGGAACGGTTCTCCAGATCCTCACACTGTATTTCTAGGTTACGGGTGAGTCTAACCAGATGTTCTTGTGTTTCACTGCTTTGTTTTGCTTCCTCTTCTATATTTTGTACTATCCTCTCCACGAGGTCTGTCCTTTCCTCCAATTTGGCCACATCTGTTTTCAACTCTTGAACCACCCGCTTCATCTCATTCCTCATTGAGGCAAATTGGTCCTGGACTGTGGACATGAACCTGTCCTGTAGCTCTGTGAACCAGGACCGCATTTTGTCCTTTGAGGGCGGTAGAGCGCTCTGGTCTGGGGGGTTTGTGTCCGTTGTGGGCTCTTCGCCTGCCCTGTCTTGAGTTCGCCCCTGTATCTGAGGACCACATCTGGAGCAGACTTGTGTCCCGTTTGTGAGATTGCGGCGTGGGCTGTGAGGTGGCCCCTTTCCCCTTGGCCCGTGACATTTTTCTTGCTTATGAGGGTCAGGTGCCACTCCCGCGCTCTTCACCGGGTGGAAGTGTTGTGACAACTTGTGGTTCCACTAATGTATTTCCGTACTGTTTCCACTTATTATGTTATTCCTTTCTGGGCCCCTGCACCCCTTCAGTGTGGTTAGATCTGGCTCCTATGGGGTTGGGTAGAATGGTCTCTCTTGAGTCCTCCCTTGCCCGCAGTTATGTTCACTCCCGTGGAGCCGCAGCCTCCCCCTCTGCCTATTTTCTTTCCGTGTTGCTATGTGGAGATGAGGGGGGGGGTGGCGCTTCACTGATCTCGGGGCCTGCTTGTGAGTATTCTCCAGTCTCAGGCCCAGTATTCCAGGGAGACTGTGGAGGGTCGTTCCGCTGGCGTGCTCACCTCTACATCTGTTGTTCTCCGCCGCCGATGCCTGCCGTGTCCTGTCCGCGGGTGAGTGGGCGGAACCTCCTTCTCCTCTCGTGCGTCACCCCCGACTCGCCGGGGCCCCGCTCATCCTGCTGCTGCCAGCCCTCCTGGTAGGTTGCCAGCGTTGGGGGGGAGGGGGAGGCTCCCAGGCCTGCTGGATTGTTGGCGCAGCGTGTCCCCGCCCGGCCGGTGCTCCCGCTGTCTCGCTTCTTCCTGCGCAGCACCTCCGGTGGCTCTTGTGGTGCTCGCGTGCTCCCCTGTACCCTAGAGCCGCTTTATTTTCCCCACTCCAACAGCGGGAGACGGAGGCCTCCCCAGGGTCCCTTGGCGCTCAACACTGCCGGTGGCACTCTGCGGCGTCTCCCCTTCTGGGCCGCACTGTCCTCCCTCGGAGGGGGAGGGGCGGATGCTTCTCTCGGCGGGCTGACTTCCCGGAGTGGGTAATGCCGGTCTATCTCCGCTCGCTACCGAGTCTCAGGTACTGGGGTGCTGCAGCGGTAGGTCCCGTGGCTGTACCCTCAGAACTGCTCAATTGGCGTGCTTTTTTGTCTTGGGCCCGGCGGGAGCGCGATCTAGACGCGACCTCCACCGCCGGCGACCATCTTGGAATCGTACTACTGTATATTTAGCCCTATTGTGTATACTCTATATACTGCCTAACTCTTCTTGAGAGAAGTCTGACTGCTCAGCCACAGCTACCAGGTAAATCTAGGTGGTACAGACTGCTACCAATTGGGTTTACTGCTAACACCTGTAGTCTTAAACTTTTTGCAGTGGTCCCTAAGGGAACTGCACAGGTTTCTGCCTAACAGGGTCAGCAGAGGGAGAGCTGAAGGTTAAGGAGAAGTTGGAAGCGTATATGGGGCGGTCTATATCAGATGAAGGATGGGGCAGGTTTGGGACTTGGTCCGGAAGTCTTCAAGGAATGCCTGCTTCCAGCTGGTCCAATTTAACATTTTGCATAGGGTATATGTCACCCCTTTGGCACTTAGGGCGATGACGGGGGATCGGTTGGGTGAATGTCCTAGATGCGGTTCGGAGCGGGCAGAGTTCTGGCATATGGTGTGGGAATGTGCGGTTATAGTAGAATACTGGGATGGGGTGCTTAAAGGATTGAATGAGGTACTGGGAACCACCCTGGAGCGATGTCCGGAGACCTGCTTGTGGGGGAAGCTCCCGGGGGGAAAGCAAAATAAGGTACGGAACAGAATGGGGCGCTTTCTGCTCATATTGGCTAAACACCGAATGGCAACAGCGTGGAAATCGCCCCAGGGCCCGATGATCAATTTATGGCGGAAGGATGTACAGAGGTGGGAGTTAGCAGAGCTAACAGTGCTGCAGAATTGGGAGGCGGGAGAATAACAGGAAGTGGCGACGGTCCATTGGTCCCAACTTTTAAATGATCTGGCGAAAGAATGATTTACGTCCACCGTGAAAAGGCAGACGCAGGAGCAGGAAGGGGAATATGAGAGGGACACGGGGGAGGAGGGAGCCCGGCGGTGTGAGCAGAAGGTGGACAGGCCTAACCCTCAACGAACAATGGACACTGAAGCCTGCTGTGCTGTGACCAATGGAGACAGAAGGAAGTAGATGAGACACTGGGAAGCGATGGGGGGGGGGGGATTGGGAATTGGTTGGATTGTTACATTACAGATGTTCATGTATGTGGAGGGCTTGGTATTGGGGGTAAGGGAGGGCGGGGGGAAGTTGTGGAACTGTTTTAATGAAATGCAAATAAAGAGTGTTTAAAAAAAACTTTGAGCTAGGCTACCCCGCCTCCATGATCCATGAGCTAATGTCCTATCTAAACAGGACCACCACCCAAATAATAACCGCTCCAATTCTAAACTACCCCACTATCCCAATAAAACAGCCTCAGATACCCTGCAGAAACTAGCCAAACCTAAAACCAGCCCTCGCAATACCATCAAAACTCATTCTCATACTGTCCAGCCCGCCAACCTCAAAATGGCCCTAATAAAGGCTAGATCCCTGGTAGCACACGCTACAGACATAGCCGACCTGATCACCTTAAATAATCTTGACCTCCTAGCAGTCACTGAGACCTGGCTACATGACGCAGCAGGTCCTGCCCTAGCCTTAGCGGTCCCTGAAAACTACCAAATCTTCAGAGCAGATAGAACTAACGCTAGAGGAGGAGGTATCGCCATCATAGCTAAAACACAACTAGCAATCAGACTTATAACATCACCTCCAAACACGTCCTGAGATATGCTTATAGCATAAATACCAATATCTAGCTCTAAAACGCTAATAATCTACCTAGTGTATAGGCCTCCTGGACCTATTGGATCCTTCGAGGACGACATTTCAAGCATCCTCTCCAATAACACAAAGACAACCTCTCAGGTACTCATCCTAGGGTACTTCAACCTTGGCTTCAATGACCAAACAGACAGTGGGCCTCATTCCGAGTACGGCGCTAACCAATGGCGCTATTAACGCCTTGGTTGACGCCGTACCCAGACCGGCAGCGCCTTGGTGGATGGCGGAATTACCGCCCCATTCCAAGGTTGGCGCGGCGGTAATTCCCCATTCACCAAGGCTCATGCCCATTCCCAAATGAGCCCCCATAGGGCTCAATGGGAATGGGGAAGATGCAAATAACGGTGACCGTTCATTACGGTCACCGTTATTGGCTTGGAGGCCCCTTTGCGCCCTCGACTTTAACACCTGCTCAAAGGGTCTCGTTACCGGTGGCCGCTATCCCTTACCGCCATACTCGGAATGAGGCCCAATGACACCAAAGCTATCACTAATATGCTCTCAGAATAAGGACTTATCCAAAAAATAAACCTACCAACACACTCAAAAGGCAAAACCCTTGCCTGGGTGGCTGACCTAAATTGCAACCTATCAATTCCATCTCTCCACTGCCATGGACTGACCACCACCTGATTACCTTCACCATGGTAATAGACAAACAGACACAAACAAACATGACTATAGCTCCTCCTCAACCTACCAGGATAAAAAAAGATATCACAATGGACAGACTCTGACCACTTATCCTGCCTTCATTAATCCGTCTATCTGCATCCACAGATCCCAACATACTAGTCGACACTTACAACACAACTATGTCCACAGCATTGGACTCCATCGCACCTCTTAAACTGCGCAAAAGCAAATCACAAGCACACCTAAACGCGTGGTTCACCCCACATTTAAAAGAACTTAGGCAAAAAAAGGAAACTGGAAGCCTTATGGCAACACACACCATCAACAGAAAATAAAAAACACCTAACGAAATTTGCCAACCAGTACAAAAAAGAAATAATTAACACCAAGAAAGACCTTTACAACAACATGATTGCCAAAGCCAGCTCTAACACAAAAGAGCTCTTTACAATACTACGAGAAATGGAGGCACTGATCCCTCCAGCCGACAATATAACCAAAGACAAAGCCTGGTGCACCAACATTCAAAAAGCTCTAGCCAACAAAATTGTACTCCTCAAAGGAAAGATTGCAAATAAGAAATCCTCCCTCACCAAACATGATGCTCATTCCCAAACTACCGACACACCAACCAATAAACCAGACCAATTTAAATCCTCCAAAGTTTCCATCCTTGAAGTAGAGAAAATCATCTCCTCCCTGAAGTCAAAGATGCAGCGAGAGACTGGTCACAATTTATCACCAAACTCATCAATGGATCCTTCTCAACTAACATTGTCCCAAGTAATTTGAAAGTATCCTGTGTCTTACCCCTGCTGAAAAAACAAACCTTAGATCCAGCCATTCTAAGTAACTACAGGCCCATCACGACGGTTCCCTTTCTTTTGAAGATACTTGACAGAGTAGCTTACATCCAGATACAACAATATCTGGAAACTAATCATCTCCTCGGCACCCGACAATCGGGTTTCAGACCGCAACATGGCACTGAAACTGCATTGATCGATTAAAAACACAAACTGAGGCATGCACTGATAAAGGGAAAAATGCCATGCTGCTCCTCCTTGACTTGTCAGCTGCCTTTGACTTGGCGGACCACGAAATCCTTTGCGAACACCTTGCCTCAGCGGCTCACTTTTCTAAGGAAGCAGTAGTATGGGTTCAATCATTCCTCAACAATAGAACCATGCGAGTATTCTTCCCCAGCAGATCCTATCTCAATAACTTCTGGCGTTCCACAAGGATCATGTGTCTCACCCACCATGTACAATATCCTCACAAAGCCACTGTTTGACAAATTGGACAATCTGGGGGTCATCTACACCAATTATGCAGATGACACCCAGATCCTCATACCCCTTTCGGGCAATTACATCACTGACACGGCTCTCGTGAACAAAATGTAACACCTCATTCAGGCATGGATGGCCACGCACGGCCTCTGCCTGAATGACGACAAGACCGAACTCCTAATACTAGGTACCCCGACCAATCTTAAAAAACTCAACAACGAGTACTCCTCCTTCAACATTGATGGCAATACCATCAAGGTTGTAAAGGAAGTAAAAACACTTGGATTCTACCACGACTCCACCCTAACCATGAGGAAACAAGTCAACCCCCTAGCATCCACATCAGCATACACATGCAAACTAATTCGGGCCTGCAGACCCTACCTATCCCCAACTAGCTGCATTACCCTCACTAATGCCCTTATACTCTCTAGATTGGACTCTTGTAATGCCCTCTACATGGGGTCTAACAAATACATCTTAAACAAAATCCAAATGCTACAAAACAACGCACTGAGAACGGCACTAAATATCCCAAACAGAGATCATATATCTGCGATCAGAAGACAAAACCATTGGCTGTCAATTAAAGACAGAATTATGCTAAAAACAACTTCCCTGGCCCACAAATGCCTCAACAATGCAGCACCACAGTACCTCTCCGACCGGTTAGCCAAGAAAACTACTAATCGCCTGACTAGATCCTCCAATTCTTGCCACCTTAGCGTACCGCGTTTCAACCTAGCCAAATCTGGCGGCAGAAGCTTCCCAGTCATGGCAGCCCAAACATGCAACTCACTCCCCTACTCACTCCGAGCTGATCAAACCTACCCCAGTTTCAGACGAAATATACAGAAATGGATTTGAACCAAAGACACTCACCCAATTTAGTGGCACTAAAACCTCACCTCTTACTGCCTTCCTTAACGCAACTGTATATATTGTAATGTATTGTATATATCTTTAACTGCCTGTCGGTAACCTGTGACTGGTAACTCTGTGACTGGTAACTCTGTGACTGGCAACTCTATGTATCATTAAGCCTAATGCCTCCTTGTACTGCTTGCGCCCAGTTACCCTCAGGTTTGATGCGCCATATAAAAAACAATAAACAAACACCTGTGAGGGGCCCCGCAAATGCCTACCCAGCACCCTGTCCAGTGACGCCGAATAGGGCTCCGTTCCCCCCAAGCATCTTCGAGACACAGGTCGGAGTGAATCGGGTCACACATCAAGAGTCGGGAGAGCTCCCAGCTGAGGGGCACCCCCCTGCTGCTGCACACCACCTACCCATCAACCTGACATGAAAGAAGTCAGCGACAAGAAAGAAGGCTGCTCCCCCCTCCCTTGGGGGGGGAGCAGCCGCCACTCCTACTGGTGCCGGCACGGACAAGCACCACACATGGTGCCGGGATTGGTGTGCCCCCGGGATCCAGCGCAGCAAGCAAACTGAGGAGGGCCTTGCCCTCTGCGGAGCCAACGCCAAAAGGACAAAGAAGAAGCCACAGACCTTTAATTAAAACATCGGAGACTGTTGTTGCTGGTCTGAGTGCGGGGTCCAACTGGCTTAAGGTTTGCAAGCAATCAGACCAGACTATTCCGATAACCCCGCCTGGCGATCCCTCTCCCCCTCACCAAGCACCCGGAGGCACGTAGAGTGGAGGGGCTCCGCACCATACAAAGGATCCATGCTCCTCACCTCCTCAGCCCGGAGCTGCAGCCCCCTGTCGTGCAGACGTGCTGGGACTCCGCCTCCTGCGCGCCACTGCCGGGCCTGGGGCCGCGGAGTTGACCCTACCAGAGAATCAGAGGAGGTCCGCAGCAGGTGCCAGCAGAGTCTTAAGCACCTTTATCGCCTGAACCATCTACCCTGGAGCCCAACGCCTAACGGCCCACAATGCACAGACACAAAAAGGCCGGGGGTGCAGCCACAAGAACATTTTGGGCCACCAGTGGATCGTTAACCCCTCCAGGATCCATACCCAAGGCATCCCACCCACAGGGCAGCAACCTCGTTCCCTCACGGCACAAGCTCAGCCGCACTGCTAATAAAAGGTAAGGCGGCACCTGCCGCACCAGTGGGGGGGACTCAGCAGCATCGCAAGCAGTGCTCTCCCGCCCCACGGGACGAAACAAAGCTGACTAACTCAGTCATAACGGTGGTGGAACCAAGGACTTAAGAACTTGGTGTGGGACCGCAGGCTTTGTTGCAAATCACACATCAAAGACGGTAATCCAGTCATCAGCAACCTGAGGCGGTTCACCTACACATCTCAAGCATACCCCGAAGTCTGGAGTGTCAGTGCACCCACATGCGCATAGCGGCCACCAGGTTACTCGCCGTCCCTCCACAAGTAGCTGTGAGCGGAGCAAAGGTGCCCCCTGACTCCCAGCAACAGCATCCAAAGGAGTCTTAGCAGCAGATATAGGGAGAGGATTCCTGTTTCAAGCAAATAAAGGCACAAGTACCAATAGAGGGACTCCCCCCTATCACTCCCCCCTGGATTGTGAAGGCTCTCACAATTTCCAAAAACCTCAAGCCTGCCAAGCAGGCAGACATTGCTGCACTGCTCACGACACCGATGGCGGCAAAAACGAAAAGGGGTGAGCGTAACGAAAGCGCAGCACCAAGTAACCGCGCAGAAGAGGGTCCCGACCAGGGAGCACAATCAGTTACAAAAGCAGACCTACAAGAACTCCTATCTGCGATCACTAAGGAGTATCAAAAAGGTACTGATGAGGTGAAGCGCAAGATTTCATCGCTTGATAAGCGAGTAGGGAAAATTGAATCAAGAACTGCAGAAATCGAAACCACACTCTACGAACAGAACTTCGAAATAGGGGAGGGGGCGAATAGACTTCTAGCACTAGAAGCCAGATGCAACGCTCTCAAAGCCAAACAAAGGGATGCGGAAAATCGCTCCAGGCGCAACAACATCCACCTAAGAGGAATCCCAGGGTCAATCCCTGACGAGGAACTGGGGGCTTATGTCAACGACCTATTCCGCTTCATTATAACCCTCCCGGACGAATCCCCGCTGGAACTTGACAGGGTGCACAGGACGAGAGCAAAGCTCCTCTACATCCACGGACCTGCTGGCAAGAGTGCACTTATACAGACTTAAAGAAGAAATCATGCAGGAAGCCAGAGGCATGCCCCGCATACACTTCAGAGACGCCACGATATCTCTGTACCAAGATCTGGCTGCAACCACATTGGCAAAGAGGAAAGCCTTAAAGCCCCTGATGGAATGGCTGCGAGAAAGGAAGATCACATATCGCTGGAGCTTCCCCACAGCCTTTGCGTTCCCATGAGAGGGAGTGCTCCGGTATATCCACACCCCAAGAGAAACTGAGAGCTTTATGAACCTTGAGCCAGATGAAGACGAACCCGATGAAACAAGGCCTAATGTGGGGAGAGCAGAGAGGGAACCCCTGAAATCCTGGTCCCGGGTGGAGGGTCAACGCAGAATACGTGGCCCCCATCCCAAAAACAAAAAATCCAACAACCGCTAGGGAGAGGGGTGGGAGGAGCCTCCCACAGGCTCAACGCACAGTGCACCCTGATCCGACCTCGCTGGGCTGACTGGAACATGGGCACAACAAGGCTGCCCGGTGGAAGGCATGTTAACAAACATCCTGGAACCTCCAGCCTCCTGGCAACAGGCCCTGACCCCGCAAGCCAATCTCCAGGTAGTAGAGGGGACTGAGCCCTCACTGCAAAGCACGCAATCAAAAAGAACTGTCCGAATGCAAGTGAGGACTGCTACAAGCATTCCGGACCTATGCGAGGCGAACTCGCCGCTTACCGAGTTGGTGGCGTGGACCCAGCTGGTTGCCCCGTTGGTGAACGGCTGGACCGGAAAACCATTTTCTTTTCTCATTTGTTCATGGGTTGTGGGCGATGTGGGGGGTGGGGCGGGGAGGTGGGGAAACATATGGCAAAGGAAAGACTGGGGGGGGAGAAGAGACACTGCAAAAGACAAATCCAACAGCAGTAAACAGCACAACTGGCATGTGGACATCACACAGCCCACACGAATCAAGGGACGCACTAAGCAAAGTGACAAAACGGAGCATTAATGGCCCCCTCGTTAAAGGAGCCAACTATGATCACCTGGAACGTGCAAGGCCTAAACGCCCCAGGCAAAAGGAAATTGGTGGAGCGCAGGCTCGCCCAAAGAGCAGCAGATATCGTCTGTCTACAAGAAACTCATCTCCTTCCAGCGTTACCCAAGACGCTTCTTCGCCTCTTCGGGACAAAAGAAAAGGGGGGTAGCCGTGCTGTTGAGCCACAACCTAACACTAACACAGGTCTCAGTCAAAAGAGACCCAGAGGGGCGCTACCTTCTGCTGAAAGGACTTCTAATTGAACTGCCCATCACTTTAGCAGCAATTTACTGTTCGAACACTGCGCAAGAGCGCTTCCTCCGTACCCTTCTACCAATCATCACTGCCTTTGCTGCAGGTTACCTACTAATTGGAGGAGACTTCAACCTACCCCCGGACCCAAATCTGGACAAGACACTGCCCCCATCGAAGGAAGACTTTGTTAAAGCACTAGCCATGGCCACATTTTTAAGGGAAACTGAGACTATCGATGTCTGGAGGCTGTCCAACGTGAGCACAAGGTGCCACAAATTTTATTTGCACGCCCACCTAGGGTACTGGAGAATTGACCTCCTGTTGATGACAAGCACACTCATCCCATGCGTGAAAGACATCCAGATAGGACACAGAGCCATATCCGAGCATGCCCCAGTCATCATGCGCCTAAGAGTGCAGGGCCTACCGGAACCGCTGTACCGTTTGTGGAAACTCCAAGACCAGGTCCTAACGGACATAGCTAGTAGAACAGAATCAACAGAGGCCCTAACGAACTACTTCAAAGAGAACACAACCACCGAGGTCTCCAAGGCGATCATCTGCAGGGTCACGACTGATTGCACCGCAAGACACAGGCAACAAAACCAACTGCAGCAAGACATACTAGAGGCAAGCGTTGTGGAAATAGAGAGAAGCTTCAAACAACGGCAAACCAAAAGAATGGGCCACAAACTTAGAAAAGCAAGGCTGCGCTGGAAATGCACGTATCGGACCGATCAGCCAGAGTTCTGCACACACCAAGCAATTTTATTACCTAAACAGTAATAAAGCTAACCACCCCCTGGTCCACAAGCTTGAGAAGTTAAGATCGCGGAACAACTTTCAATGCCTGGCAGACGGTACCAGCACACTCCACTACACAAATGCACAGAAACTGGCGATTATAACAGGATATCAAAGGGAGATTATGGCCAGACCCCCAAGGAACAAAGCTACACAACAGCAATACATAACGACTGCCTGAAAAGGCCCACCGCACCCATACCTAGAAGCCCTGGAATGCCCATTAATGGCCGAAGAGGTGTGCGATACCATTCGCTCCTTAAAAAACACCACCCCAGGACCAGATGGGCTCACAGTCCAATTCTACAAAAAGTGTGCGCATATCCTTGCGCCCCAGCTTGCGTGTCTATTCAACTCATTCCTCTCAACGGGGTCCACCACCCCATCCATGGAGGAGTCGCTAACTGTTCTTATACTAAAGTCCGGGAAAGACCCTGCTCAATGTTCAATCATACCGCCCTATCACTTTGTTAAACAACGACGCCAAGGTGTTTGCAAATATTCTGGCGAGGAGATTAGCGCCGCTTCTCCCAGACATTATCACCCAGATCAAACGGGTTTCATCCCGGGCCGCAGTACTCGGGACAATATCAGAAGAATGATAAACATTATAGAATCAGCAAATAGGATGGAGTCGGAAATGGTGGTCCTGTCGCTAGACGCACACAAAGCTTTCAACATGCTAGACTGTGGGTACATACAAGCAACGCTACTGCACTATGGATTTGGCCCAAATTTTGTAAATTGGACATTAGCCAATTACCAACATCCCTCTACGAGGCTTAGACTGAACGGGGGCACCAGACAAGGGTGCCCCCTATCCCGCACATATATTTGCGCTCTCAATGGAGCCATTCGCCAGCAGAATCCACCACAACCCGGCAATACGTGGCCTTGAAATCAGAGGTGAATCGTATAAAGCCGCCCCATACGCCGACAACGTTCTACTGACAATCACCCGACCAGAAACATCTACGAGGGCTCTGTGGGAAGAACTTTAAGCATTCGGGGGCGTCAGGATTCCAGGTAAAACTCTCGAAATCAACGGCAATGGGCATTAACATGCAGAGAAAGCCCCAGAACGCACCAGAAGCCAATTTCCTCATTCCAGGGGCGAAATCACAACTCAGTTATCTGCAGGTCCAGCTGCCAAACAAATCAGAAAGAATATACAAACTAAACTTCCTCCCACTCTGTAAAGAATTTTAAAAGGATCTGACCAGCTGGCAGAAACAAGAAATATCATGGTTTGGCAGAATCATAGCTCTAAAAATGAACTTGGTTACGAGACTACTCTACTATTGCCTGGCCCTCCAAGTAACTGTTCAGAAAAAAGCCATACAGAAGCTGCAGACGGACACTCTGAAGCATTTTTGGGAGGGCAAGAAAGCGGGAATACTGAGGCGCATCATGCTTCAAGGCTCAACGGTCCCCGATATGTCCAGGTACAACCTAGTGGCTCAATTCTCACATGCCTTTGCGTGGCGGCTCAATACCAATAAACCCTTATGGGTAGAGCTTGAGAAAGCCTGGTGCCAGGTCCCAATAGAATCGCTTCTGCACATGAAGAATCGCGGAGATCCCCCGAATACAGGACCGCTACCGGCAACCAAAAATACAGTGATGAACTGGCATAAAGCAGGCCGCCAATGGAAGTGTAGAAGTACGACTGGGCCACTTACCCCTATCTGGGACAATCCAGACTTTACTCCAGGTATTACCCCAAGCAACTTCCACAAATGGAAAGAAGGGGGCTGCAGCAGGCCACAGACTTCTTTGAGAACAGAAACCCACTGAACTTTGAAGCCCGTAAAGCCAAATTCCAGGTTCCAGAAACTGAGAGGTTCAGATCCGCTCAGTTCAGGCACTGGCTCTCAGGCGAAACAATGAAGAAAAATGGAAGCAGAGAATTTACAGCGCTAGAGAGGTCACTCAAAGTAAGCTCCCAAAAAGGGAAGCTATCCAGCCGATACAAGTTGCTTGACAGAACGGACCCAAGCAAAAAAGAGGCCTACATGTTGAATTGGGAAAAAGACCTAGCCAGAGTCATAGAACCCGGGGAATTGGCCCACATCTGGCCATGGGGCACAAAAGCTCCAAATGCATAACTAACAAAGAAGGGGCATTTAAAGTGTGCTACAGATGGTACAGAACCCCAGATATACTTAATAAATGCAACCCAACTATCCCCCTGTACTGCTGGAGGGGATGCCCAGACAAAGGAACGCTAGATCACCTCCTATGGACATGCACCAAGGCCACCCAATTCTGGCAAACCATCCTGGAACAAATTAAAGCGATCACTGGTCTCATGATCCCATGGGACCCGGGAATAGTCTTATAAGGATCAACCGGGGAAGGGCAATTCCCTCTGATCGGCCGAAGGGCAGACTTATTGCTCACATCTGCTGACAGCCGCTAAAATATCCATAGCCAGACTCTGAAAAAACCCAGAAGGCCCAGCAATCCCAATGTGGTGGTCCAAATGTTGGGACA
Organism: Ambystoma mexicanum; assembly: GCF_040938575.1. Taxonomy (NCBI): domain Eukaryota; kingdom Metazoa; phylum Chordata; class Amphibia; order Caudata; family Ambystomatidae; genus Ambystoma; species Ambystoma mexicanum. Next base: position 577,733,797 of record NC_090927.1, on the reverse strand, counting down.
TAATCGCAGCCGAAAAAGTCACTGCGATCCGGTTTCGGAACAAGGACAAGTTCTACCAGACCTGGGGCCCCTTCCTGGACTATACGCAGCAGTACCCAGGGCTGGCAGGGCAACCCCCAACACTGCGATGGTTGGAGAAACTAGATTGGAAGACTAGCCGGAGGGCCCAAGGTATAACCCAGAGTCCTGCACGTGGCAGGTGAACTGAACATGCAGAACGTTCCAGTCCGACAGTCACAAGTCCCTTTGTGATTCATCTTCAGGCGAGCAAGATGATCAAGTGCGCCAATGTGCATTTTCTCACCAACCTATGTGCAAAACGAAACTGCATGTTCCCTGTTCCCCCTTGTCCCCCCCCCCATGGACTATTTCTGTTGGTGATTCGTGTTATTTGTTTCTTGTTATTGTTTGTTATTAGTTATCCTAGCTCTAATTAACACTATTGTCATCTGATGCACGCTGAAAAGCTGGAATGTACAAAACCAATATAAATATATTTGGGAAAAAAAAGTAAAGGTGAAATGGGGTGAATCTCAAAAAGTGTATTACTGCCACCAGTCTGTCTGGGCTGCACTGCTTAATAGAAAAAGGCACTTAAGGTAAACAGAAAGGGGATACCGTTTCTCCTCCCTGTCCTCTTCTTTTTCATCGTTGCCATTGAGGCTGGCAACACACGACATCTGCTGCCTGAAACGGTATCCCGGAGAGCTTCCTGTGACCACCACAACATTTCTTGAAGCATAGGTAGGCATTACAGGCTTTCTGAAAGTGAGGGAGCCTTTTCGCACCAAAATCTGTGCAATACAGCCACATAGCAAATTAAATGATTTTCGAACTGAAAAAGCTGTTGCACACTGAAGATCTTGTTTTTTGTTCGTGGCGCCATGTTTTTTTGTTTAATCACTGGCACTGGTCTGTCCTCCATGTGCCGCCAGTAGCTACATTGATTGGCTTGTGCCTTCTCATCTGAGAAAATCCCGAAGCAGGCAGGCTTCATTCAACAGGCCCATACACCAAAGGCCCCACTCCTAAGGCACCTGTCTTTGCCTGTCCGGGCCGAGGAGAGCCTCCAGCTTTTGTTCCCACAAACCATGATTCGGCCTCCAGACTTACTGCTCCCCTATGACCTTGGGCCCTTGGACCTCTACGTTCCCAGCAGAGCTACCAGCAAGAGATGGCTGAACTCTACCATTGCCATCTCCACTAACTTTCTGAACCAATTCCTGTGCTTATTTACTGTCTTCTTTACCTCAGTGTACCTACTTCTTCCCTCACTGCATTTGTGTCCCTGTTTTTTAATTCTGAATTTAGGTGTGTGCGCTTTTTAACATTTCTACACTCTTTGCATTTCATTTGTGCTCTTTGAATTTCTTGAAATTTGAATTTCCTTTTTGGATTGCATTTGTGCCTTTTTTATTTTTATTTGCTTTATTATTTTTCAAAAACACAAACAAAACTTCACACAACTGTATCAATATAATATTAACAGCCAGCACATTAACACACGCTGTTAATCCACCCAACCACACCACCCCTTGCCTCCCCCGCAACTCCTCTCTCCCCCTTTTGCCTGCATCGCCTGATCCTATAGACTCACTACATTCCAACAGTTGGGAGCCATACAGGTATTCCCAGAGTCAACCTATCTCTACTTCTTCTGTGACTACCCTATCAAACAGAAAATGCAGTAACCCGTCCCATTCCCCGATTTCCCCCACTGTATCATCATAACCCCCTTGCATCACCCTCTTCCATGCCACAGTTTCTGCTGTTCGCCACCTATACAGGTCCTTCCACCACTCCTCCACTCCCAGGCCCTTGAACGATTTCCATGCCATAGCAATCCTATGTTTAGCTAGCATACACGCCAGGTCTTTTAGTTTGGTAATATGTTTTCTGCCTTTGGGCAGTGGCGCCCCCAGAAATCTTTTATAGGGGTGGCCTGATGAGGCCCAATAAATCTTGGGGTGGCACCAAAACAAACACATAACTGAATTTCAAGAAATCTATTATGCCGATGTAGTTTGTAGTCCAGTTGAAAACTATGTATATATGAGAGTTAAGGAATTCATTATTTAACAGTTAACTAATTAATGTATGTGAGGCACATTTACTAATATCAGTAAGGTTAACATTTTGAGTTCCACAATCCTGTTTGTACTATGTAAGGAATATGTGATGTGTATATGCATGTTAGACAATTTATTGTTCTTCAAACAGAATAGTTGTTCGACTTTGACTTGAAAAGACAAATATACAGCTTTAATTTAAGGGAGCACATTGATTGTAAGGAACAAAACATTTACTGAGAACACGCCTACTCAAGTAAAAAACAACACAGTGGCCTAAACATTTTTCAATACAACTGTATTTGGTTCATGTTGCTGTGTGTTCGTGTAAACTAAAATATATACTTACAAAAAGGAAACAAAAAGCATGATAATGGAGAATATATATTTTTGTATAGCCTGCTCAACCTATTTACATCCCCGCTTTTCTTGGCTACATTCTTTTGTGTGTCTTCTTGCAAAGTGCATGATCATGGACAACAATATACATTTTAATGTAGCCTACTCAGTACTCAGCCTATTCATTATTATTGTATTATTAATATAGTTTTAATCGCCTGTTGCTGTGTCTTTTGTCAAACACATCCAAAAAATCATCAATATTTATTGCCCTAGCCCTTCTTGACTCTACACTTAACAACCCCAAATAGCTCAATCGCTCATCACTCATTGTATTTCTCAAGGTAGTCTTGATTAACTTTAGAACAGAAAAACTATGCTCACATGCTGCAGTGCTCACAGGTAATGCAAGTGCAATTTTGCAAAGTTTAAACATCTAATGGAACACTTCCTTATATGGCTCAAGGAAGACTGTGAGCTCTATTAAACTGGTCTGTTTTTCAAAACCACTAGTTTGCCTCCTATCAAGAATTTGCTTGACATGAGGGATCTCTTATTCTAGATCATCACTGCTGCAGTTCTATTGCGAGGCAAATGGAAACACTATATTTTTCTCACAAAATGTGGGACTGGAGTGATTCAAGGCTTGTGTCCTTTGCATAACGGCACAATTTTCTTTAGAAAATGTTCTCTTCACCTCAGAGAGAAGCACATCAACAAATGGAATAAATGTACCTGCCCGAAATTACTCTTTATCTGTATTCGCATGTCTTTGAAATATAGGCGTGGAAATGTAATACCCTTCAAGCCTAGAACTTGGTGTGACCTGACGCCCTAGAGGTGCAACAGCGATGTTGCATCGATCAGCAAGGGTCATAGTATTGTTCCAAATCTCATTAAAGACAGAGCCCTCTCTATAACTGTTTAATGTGTCAACAAGTGAATCAACAAGGATAACTGCCGTTCCTAAATTGAGTTGTGGGGACTGTAAAATATCTGACAGGTGTTTTATGTCACCAAAAACATGTGTGAATGTTAAAAGGAGGCCAGCAAACTCTAACTCGATTTGGGCTAATAGACCTCTTGCCTCTACAGCTCTGTCACCATTTTTCTCTTCAGATATTTCTTTTAGTAGACGTATGAGGGCTGGCAGTCTGTCCCTCACTGTCTTGCAAGCATTGTACCTACAGGCCCAGTGTGTCTCTATCAATCTTTGAAACTCTCTTGGGGCCCCCTGAAACATGTCCCTCTGTATCTCTAGCCATCTTTGATGCACATATGACCCTGCCACAAACACAAACAGTTTCTGCAGAAGACAAAAGAAACAATAGGCTGTTTAAACTTGCATTCACTAGTTTACTTTGAAATGTGTCTGGCTACCACACAAATACCATTTTGAACCCGATTTCCATCACACCCTGCTATGGCAGAGCCTAATCTCCTAGCCAGAGGCAGATCAAAAGGCCTGCATTGGGCTGTGGCATGTTATGTGTCCGCAGTAGTTCAAACCCTCTTCTCTCCCTCTACTCTTGAGCACCCAGCGGACTTAATATTAGGGGTTGCAGTGGTAGGCCCAGCAACGTATTACTCGTGTGAATTACCAACATTAAAAGTAATCAAATGTCCAACAATACACTTTTCTTACTAAAACAGCAACCATTTACACTTGCAGTGTTGTGCTTCTAGTGCTCATTAAACACAAGAACACAGAGGATTTCTTCAGGCAAAGATAATACATGAGCATTGAAAATAGTAGTCAAACAATAAGCAGTTCTCAGTAGAAGCCAAAATATACTCCAGTAAACCCATAGCAGTGGTTGAACTGGGCAGGAGCTTTGGGGAGCAGTGCTCCTGTAGTTTTAAAAAAAATGTTTTACGGTTCCTATATTTTTTGTTTAAAAAGAAATCTTCTGGAATGGTTTCATTTTAAAATAGAAGTGTAGGAAGATGTTGAATCTTGCACTTCAGTGCACCGCACTGAACATTCCCTTAAACAGTAGGCGCATTTGTTTGGAGGTTTGGATTGCACATGGGAGGAGGCGTGGCAATGGGGTTTGTGGGTAGCAGGAGCAAGCCAGCAGGGAACATAGTTCTACTACTTCTTTTGGTACACTGAAACCACTGACCACTACCATCTGTACTCTATTACGCATCTTAGATACTTGTAAAAAAGGGCCAAACAGTTGTAGACAAATGAGGGTCACTCTTTTTATTTTAGGTGCTCTTGCCTTTTTTTTGGTCACAGTTTCACCATGCTTCAAATACTAAGAATTGCAAATCTATTAGAAAAGAGTAACAGGTTTGATGCTTTCTACCCCATCAGGTCTCTCAAGTAAGGGTCCTTGATATTTAAAAAAAATAACTCAAACCGCCGAGCTGCCAAAATTATGGAAAATGCCCTAGTCGTTTACACGCGAGACACATTTCACATGCACATTCAAGAGGCACCTCGCCTGACAGCCATAAATTCAAAGATTCACATTCCTTAGGCATTTAGCAGTGTACAGAAGCATTAAAATTTTTTAGACACATTGCCATGCAAACAATATTAAAAAGACTGCTCTAAGATACTTCTTCAAGGGAGTTAATGTTATTTCATTAATGTACAGACCATTAGGCTGTGGAAGGCAAACCATTATGGCAGATTGCTGTTCTGTAAATCCTGCGCCTCCCTCATTATGTCCAACATGTATTTTTCAGGAAATATGAACACCTTCAGTGAAATCTTTTTAACGTCACTGATTAAATGCATAAGTTGTTGGTTGTGTTCAAATACTAGAAGAAAACATCACTCCTCGGGGCATCCTTAATGGCTGTTGACTTTCAGGGACCTCATTTGACCAAAACGCCAGGGGTAGCGGAAGTTTGACCCCACCCCGAAGTGATATCACAGGAAGCAATGGAACACAACCTTTCGCCCCTTGACAAAACAGGAAGTGGCATCACATAGCATTGTTCCTAAGCACGCTACAAAACATATGGTTACGATATCACTATAATGCGATATGCATTTCATACAAGAATGGATCACCATGTGTATCGTTAATATCAGTGTGTATAGGCCCATATTACTAAATAACTGTGAATGCAATCAGACGCCCATGGCCAAATGATACTGATGTGCTATAATATAGCACTTACGCTTACGCGCTTTATATAGAACAAATATACATACAATATCACCCAACCTGTGCTGGTACTCATTTATCGACCTCAGAAGGATGAAAGGCTGAGTTGAGGTTTTCAAGAAAAGACAAAATCAGTGACTCCCCCTGAAGTGTGCCTGAAATAAACCTTTTTTGAGTCTAGCAGTTATTGTATAGAATTCTACAAAGACAAATTCGTTGGTATTCCTATTCTTTCTTATTTAGGGACACTGCTGAAAGTGTTAGACTTGTGGAACCAGAGTTCATAAAAAAATAAAATTCAAGCCCTGAACATGAAAGCCAGCCACTCCAGAAGCAAAGAGCCACATGGTGCTAGCCAAAGGACTAGGACCTTGCATTTAAACAAAAAACAACACTTTTTTTAAAATGTAATTACCTGGGGTAGCAAGTGAGACCACAGGGGTAGCAAGGGAGACCCCTAAATAACATCAATGTTGACAATTCTTTCCAGCCATATGTGAGTGATAAGTCAGGGGAGTGTGCCACACACAGACACTGCTTACCTCAGCTCCCCCTGAAGTGCTTGCCTACTGGTGGAATCTCAGCTCAGGTCTCCTTTTCAGTGGCAGGCAGTGCCACTGCCTGAATCCAAAAGCATTGGCAGCGTGTGTCTGTCCAAAGGTTTGTGCTGCACACACGTGGGCGCAACTTGCAGCCGTGCAAGGAACTGGATGCAATTGAAAGTGAAACCCAGAAATAAACACAGCCTGCCCTGGAAGTGTGAGCTAAAGCAAAAATGCGCGCGTCCAGGCGGGTTTATTTCCGGGTCCATCCTGACTCCAGTCCTTCATGGCTGGCAGCCGTAGGCCTCGGGCCTCGGCAAAAAAGCAACAAAAAAAATATTTTTTTTGCACAGAACTGGGCATTTTATTGTCCATGCACAGTTGAGTGCGAAAGAAATACATATATATATTTGTGTGTTTTTTCGCAAGGGTGGCCACAGGGGGGGCCAGCATTCTTATAAGGGTGGCCGTGGCCCCCCTTGGCCATCCCCTGATGGCGCCCCTGCCTTTGGGGTGTGAGAAGCAGCCCAGAAGACATGCACCTAGGGAAAATGCATCCAATTCCACCACCCCTTTTTGAAGTCTGCCACCTCCGGCCAATTTCGCCCCACCACCGTGGAAGCCCAGAACATGTGGAGCATTCCTGCATCTATCGCATTACACCTGGGGTATCCCCGAGCTGTTGCCCCTGGAAACCTGGATATTCGCTGAGGTATCATGTACGCCCTATGGGTCACTAGCAGCTGCATGAGCTGCAGTCTTGCATTCTGTGACACCTTCTTGGGGTATCCCTGTATCGTTGCCCATTGTGCTTCAGTGAGGGGTTCCCCTAAATCCACTTCCCATTTTTCCTTTATCACCGTTGGGGAGTCCAGCCCATTAGTCAACAGGAGTTCATATATTCGTGATATAGTATGTCCCCCTGAGCAATGTCATATAGAGTATCCACAATCAAATGTTTCTCCATGTGTTCGCTATATGCAGGCCACCGGCATGGCTAGCAAGCGATGGACTAGGTCATCCTCTGTAACTGTTCCCACTGGATCCTCTAAGATCCGATGTAAAAGCAAGCATTGAGTGCGAGATATAGCTCGAAACTGATCTGAGGCTTGGGTGAACTATACAGGAGCGTACGGCTGCAAGGAGAAGAGCGGAGGTTTGTGTACAGCTGAGTAATTGAGTTCAAGAACAAAAGGGCTGCTGACGGAGGCTGAAAATAACATGGCGCCTGCATAACAAAGGGAGCACTGGACTACAGAACAGAGTTCCGAGATTGTGAGGCCGGATGAACCCTGCTGGAAGAAGATCGCGCCAACCCAAAATAACAGCGGTGACCTAAGTCGGAGTGCTCAGGGGGAGCATAGCAGACCCATCTGAGTTGGTGGATGGAACGCAGCGGAGGGGGAGACAGCGGGAGCTCACCCAGAGGAGAGTGGACACTGCTGCAGGCATCATGTAAATGCTAGGAGTCCCCCCCACCCTCATCCCCCGAAGGATTGCATCCCTCCAGGGCAATGGAGGAAGGACGAAGGGTACGCCGGTCCTCCGCTTTGCGGTGCAAAGCGAGTGAACGTCACGGGCCGTGCATGAATAAAGAAAGCAGATTAGGCTTCCAAGTATACTGCTTTTGCTCGCGGCGTGCAGCTGGGCTGGTGGATGAGACGGTGCAGAGTGAGGGACTACAGGGGCCCATGGAGAGCGAACACAGCTGCGGGCATCGGGCAAGTGCTGCAAGTCCCCCCCCCACCCTCCTCCCCTGAGAGACCGATTTCCTTCGGAGTAGTGGAGGAATGGCAAGGAGTATGCTAGTTGCCTGGTTTGATGTGCAGGGAGAAGAAAGTTAAAGCGCAGGCCGTGTGTGCATAATGGAAATGGACTCGGCTAAAAGTATTCCGCTTTGTCCTACGGGGAGCACGAACTGCGCTGCAGAGAAGGAGCAGCCCGGGGAAGAGACCAAGGAGCTTGATTTTGTAGGAGACATCGCGAGGAAGCTTTTGCTGTGCTGGTACACTGGCTGACGCACGGGGACGCTGGGAAGTCTTTGCTCTTCGAGACCATTGTCCCGTTCTAAGCACCGAGCACAGAGCTGAGCAGGAGCAGCCTGAAGAAAGGTGCTCAAGTACACGGGCCGCGTGGTGACATGGAGACACATCTCTACTGCACAACGACACTGGAAGACATGAGGTAAAGCTGGGGGCGGGGGTGTCAAGAAAAAAAAAGAAAAAGACACTGCATCGACCTTCTGTGGGTGTTAGACTTCTAAGAAGGGAGAGGCAGCTTTGGGAGGAGAGAAGAGAAATCTGGGCAGCGCTGATGCAAGAGAAGCGCTAATACTGTGAGCAGCAAGAGGTTGTTGGACAACAGGACAGCCAGCTGCCTGGAAGTGGCTGAAGCATCAGAGAGGACCACAAGGGCCTGGGCCGCATAGTGACCTTAAACGCTTGACTGTTAGTGAAGAGAGCCTGTAGCTCAGTAAGGGCGAAAGGGCCTCACCTGAGGGGTATAGCTGCAGGAAGGTGAACACTGGCACTTGGCAGTGTGGAAGATCACGCAGATAGACATACTGGCACTGAAGTGGCCAAAGAAAGCAGCCACAGTATCACTGGCAGGAGCGGCTTAATAAGGGGTGCATAGGGGGTCTGGCACCAGCAATACCAAGGGACATGAAGCCATTGGAAGCGAAGGCCTGAAATAACCACGGGCCATATTTGGATGCATGCGTCGAGTAGCTATCAAGCAAGACTAACACCTCAAAGGCAGCCACCGGCAGGCGCGATGAAGGTCTGGTAGTGAGGTCCGGCGGTTGGTAACGCAGAAGAAATAGCCCTTGTTCACAAAAAACAGAGGGAAGGCATGAGCATCTAGTGTTAAGTTGTTCTCCCCCCGCAAGGAATCACAAAGGAAGAAGCCACCCACAGAGATAAATGCACTATGGCCCCACAGCATATTGCCTTAAAACAAAGGTCAACAATTCTAGACAAACAACATACGGTCACAGACATACGTGGAAGCGCTACCCACCCAGATAGCACCCACGGCCATTTGGCTAAGAAGATTGCCTGCATCCCTCCTAAGGCGGCCAAAACCAAAGCGAACCAACCAACACTGGACGGTTTCGCAAGAACCAAGCAGCAAGCGTCGGGGGGAGTGGGGGTGGAGTATTGAGCAGGCACAAGGGAAGGGAGGGAAGGGAGTGTCAATGAGTTGCACAACCAAATCATGCTAGCGATAGCTGATTTGAAGGCCACATTGGGGTCACAGATAGAAGCGGTGCAACTAGACGTGGGGTTGCTGGTCAGGACGTCAGGGGCTTAGCAGAGCGCACTACTGTGTTGGAGAATCACAAGTGAAAGAATTTGAGTGCGCTCAAGACCACAGCTGCAGATGTACATGTTCTACAGCAGAAGGTCGGCCACTTAGAAAGTAGAGTGGAGGAAGCCGAAGGAAGGGCCTGAAGAAACAACATCTGCATCGTCTGCCTGCCCGAAGGAGAAGGCGGCTCGGACCCGACGACATACATTGAGAACATGCTACTCCAGGAAATTGGGCCCAGGTACCTCACACAAGCCTTTACAATTGAGAGGGCGCCTAGAGCGCTAGATAGGCACCCCCTGCCAGGAGCGCCTCCTAGACCGATTATTGCGAAAGTCCTGATCTATAAAGACAGGATAAAGATATTGGCCTACTCCCGGCAAGGCGGCGAACTGAAGAGAGCCTCGGCAGACCTGGGGGTTAATTTGGGTTACACATTCCAAGTACAAAAGAGCAGGGCAGAATTTGCTGCGGCTAAGTCCAGGCTCTACATAGCTGGACTGCGATACATGCTGATCTATCCAGCACGGCTTAAAATAATATATAAAAGTAAGACTTGGTTCTTCGACCAACCAGAAGATGCTCAGGCTTGGATGTACAGGAAGAAGATAGGACCCTGCAGCGAGGAGGAAGAGGACAATCTAAGAACACATGAGGGTAGTTCCACCCAACCTCAGCCCAGGAAAGGCTGAAGCCCATTAAACTGCAGGCAGTAAGCAGCTGATTGCAGTGCTGCAATTGTAACTATATTCTTAAGATGACAGACCACTTGTAGGGACAGAGGAGGGATGTTTGCATGCTTTCCTAGATATTCGGGACCTACCACTGTTCAAGCTATATTACGCAGTAGAGGAGGCTGCCCATATGGCTGTGTTTGCCACACCCCGCCAGGTTTTCTTTTCTTATGGGCGCTTGTTTATGTGCCCACCCACTGTGCGAATGCGTGAAGCGGATAAGCCTGAGCAAGGGTAACAAGGCTGGGCGGTTGTTTTTTGTTGGGGTAGTTCAAAGGGAAGGGGGCTTGCCTGTAGATAAGTTGGGGGGAAAGAGATAGCACTGCATTTGGGGTTGGAGAGCCCGCAGCGGAGAGAGAGCACCAGGGGAGGAAAGCCGGGGGAGACTGAGTTTAGAAAGTAACTGATGTAAATGGCTGGAACAGTAAATGTCCTCACTTGGAATGTGAGGGTGTTGAATGATTTTGTGAAAAGGAATAGAGTGTACTGGTACCTCCAGAGATGTAAGGTGGACATTGCCAGGATACAGGAAATGCACCTCACGGGGGAAAAACAGAACGTACTAGCGAGTAAATGGAGGGGGCAGCTATTTGGTTCCCCATACTCAGCCTATGCCGGAGGCATCCTGATATGGATAGCGCCATCTGTACCCTCTAAGGTCACTCAAATCAAAACAGATAATGAGGGCAGGATGGTGCTAGCGCAAGGCCTCCTAGAACAGGTTGACACTTGCTTAGTTAACACATATGCCCCTAACCACAGCACCACAAAGTTTTTCCAGACTTTGCACCATCTATTAGGCCCTTACAGAGATAGCAGTATGATATGGAGGGGGGGGGGGAGAGACTAATTGTACGCTAAACCCGATTCTGGACGGATCTGATAGTAAATATACGAAATTGGCACCGCCTGCCAAAACGTTAAATACGCTCCTTGATTCCTTTGCTTTAGTGGATGCCTGGAGAGTTGGTTCCATGTTTTAAAATCACGGCAAAAATGGCTGTGAATACAAAATATTGTGTCAAAAATGCCGTAGTTTTGCCACCACAATCATGACACCCTCGCAACCCCTGGACCCATTATACGGGAGCGGGGGACACCCCTACTGCCGTTAAATGGTATAATGGGGTACACCTTTACCGTGTCAATCCATGGCATTTTTTTCACCGGCGAAATTTTTGCCGAGATTTTATTACCTGATACTGGAGAGTTCTACATCCAGGCACTAGACAATATTCATATTTTTCAGCGCAACACGCAGTGTATACAAGGATAGATTGTCTTTGTGGGGAATTAACTGGCACACCAAATAACACACACTCAGTACAAGGGCAGAGTCTTATCGGATCATGCCCCGCTTGGCATGCGGTGGCAAGATGTGCCCCCTAGGGCTCCAATACCCACGTGGAGGCTTAGGAGCGAATCACTAAGTGATTCCCTGTTTCGTGACTGCGTCAGAAGCAGTATCACAGAATATGTTTTGCATAATCTGGCCAGTGTGGTTAGTGTGGGCATCTTCTGGGAGGCGATGAAAGTGGTGGTCAGGGGCCACCATAGCAGGGTCTAGCAGTGTCCAAATACACATTAACACCAAATTGTCCTCGGCTGAGGAACAATTGCAAAGGTTAGAGCATCTGGACAGGGAAACAAAGGAGAGAGACTTGATACAAAAATGCAAAGATTGTTCGGAAAGATTAGGCAAGCACAGTTTTGCTAAGTACACGGAGAAACAACAAACAGATCGAGATATGCCAGGACGAATTCTGTCATGGTTATACAAGGAGACGGGACGCAGGCCCATACACTCCATAGACACAGGACAAGGGGATGTATGCCAGACCTAAAATAGGGTTAATGCGTTTTCCAAAATCTACCGACAACTGTATAAAGAGGGGCCTCTCATATCAAACGCCCACCTAGCGGAGATGTTAGGCGACATTGAACTCCCGGAAATAAGTCAGGAGTAGAGGGGATGGGTTGGAAGCGCCTCTTACTTTGGAAGAGATACAGGATATGTTCCGGGCGGGAGCATGGCCAGGAAGTTACGGAGATTACATCACGTGTTGGCTAGGACAGCATCTTGGGAGACTCTGTGTGCAATAGCCACATTGGACGCGGTGAAGGTGTTTGATTCGGTGTGGTGGGACTGGCTCTACGTAATATTGCGCAGGTTTGGTTTTGGACAGGCGTATGTGAAATGGGTCCAGTTAGTGTACACTAAACCAAAGGCAAGGGTGAAGACGGGCAGGTGCATATCTGAAGCAGGGGAGTTGGGGAAGGGAACTAGACAAGGATGTCCACTGTCACCACTACTTTACATTCTAGCTATGGAACTGATCGCACAGTACCTTAGAATGGAATACATTGAGGCGGTTATTGAAATAGATGGGGCCAGACATCTGATATCCATGTATGCTAACAATACACTTATATACATCCAGAATCCTGAGGATAATCTACAGCTGTTACTGGAGGCTATGGCGCTTTTGGCAAAGCTTTCAGGGATTACAATTAGCATGGACAAGTCTGCACTCTTCCCGATTGCGGGACTGCGTGGGATAGAGCGTGAGGAACTACCGGTGCTCGCCCTACAATGGGAAGTGCGTACATTTAGGTATTTGGTGATAAATGTGTACCACAATCCAGCTGAAGAACATATACATAATACGCAGAAAGCATTGGAGGGCATCAAGGGCTCTATGAAGTTTTGGATTAAATTGTCTCCCTCTATGACGTGCGGCCTTGCTAAAAATGGCGGTGTTGCCCAGGCTGCTACATTTTTTTGTGAATGTCCCATTTTAAACAAACAGGTCCTTCTTTAAAACCATGGAAGGTATTTGTAGAGGATTCATGTGGCAAAATGGGTGCAATCTAATAGCGTTACCAACATTATGCAGGCCATACACTGAGGGGGTTATACGGGTTCCGCACTTTGAGTTATATTACATAGCAAGACAAATGCAATTCGTAGTGGATTGGCTTGCAGATGATCCCACCCCGGACACACTGATGCTGCAGTCCATGGGTCAGCGCTACTATTTGAAGGAGCTATTATGGCTCAAGAAACATTGTGGTGGACAATGGTCGCACTTGGTGACCCTGGGAGTGAAAGTGTGGGACAAGGCTATGATGGTGATGGGACTGATGGACCCCATCTCGAGACAGATTCCTCTGGTCTCAATAGTGCCATCCTCACCACAAGTGAGGTTAGGTATACGCACATACTGGGAAGGCTGTGGGGTGGTAACCATTGGGGATCTGATGCAAGACACTGAGTATATACCCTTCTTGGAGCAGACAACACAAACGGGCATCCACACAGGTCAATATATGCTATATGGCACAATCACGAGAGTGATTTAGGGCCCAATTCATAGAATCCAGCGCAGAAGTAGCACAAGCTTGTGCCAGCCGTGGTGCAAACCAAAAACTGCGCGGCACGCGTTTTCATGGATTTCCTTAGGCACCAGTAGCAGTGGCGCAATGAACATCAAGCAGTGCCAGTAATGCCCCCAACACGCCCCCATGCGAAGGAAAAAGCCAGTGATCTGCCTAATACGGCGCAAGGCCCAGTGCCATCCGTGGGCCTGCACACAGCCCCCCCCCTTCCTAATTGCGTGAAAAATCTGCACCCACCCCGGTCGCACCAGCCAAATCATGTGGAAAGGCCAGCGCGCACCCCAGCGTAAACGCGTACCCCGGTCTCACCAGCCAAATCGCGGGGAATGGCCAGCGCATACCCCTGCTGGACCCCAGCGTAATAGTGTACCCCTGTCGCACCAGCCAAATCGCGCGGAAAGGCATGCGTGTACCCCTGCTGCCCCCCAGCGTACCCCGGTCGCACCAGCCAAATCATGTGGAAAGGCCCACGCGTAGCCCTGTTGCATCCCAGCATAATCGCGTACCCTGGTCGCATCAGCCAAATCATGTGGAAAGCGCGTAGAGCCACCAGCCGTGAACACACCACGCAGGCATCCCACACCAAAATGCCCCCCCCCACCTGTGACCATACCCCGCAGGCAGCCCACACCACATGGGCCCCACCCACCGCCCGCAGGCAGCCCACACCACATGGGCCCCCCAACACCCGTGACCATACCCCGCAGGTGGCCCACACCACATGGGCCCCACCCATCACCCATGACCATACCCCGCAGGCAGCCCACACCACATGGGCACCCAACACCCGTGACCATACCCTACAGGCAGCCCACACCACATGGCCACCCAACACCCGTGACCATACCCTGCAGGCAGCCCACACCACATGGGCCCCACCCATGACCCGTGACCATACCCCACAGGCAGCCCACACCACATGGGCACCCCAACACCCGTGACCATACCCCGCAGGCAGCCCACACCATATGGGCTCCACCCATCACCCGTGTGACCATACCCCACAGGCAGCCCACAACAAATGCCCCCACCCCCCCATCACCCGTGACCATACCCCGCAGGCAGAACACACCACAACGGCACGCCCCCCCCTCCAACACCCGTGACCATACCCCGCAGGCAGCCCACACCACATGGGCCCCACCCATCAGCCATGATCATACCCTGCAGACAGGCTCCGCCTCATTCCCCCCACACCACCAGTGACGGCAACCTGCATGTAGGCCCCGCCTCATGTCCCCCCACCAGTGACTGCAACCTGCATGTATGCCCCGCCTCATGTCCTTCCACCCCACCAGTGACGGCAACCTCCAAGCAGGCCCCGCCTCATGTCCCCAAACCCCACCAGCGACGGCAACCTGCAGGCAGGCCCCGCCTCATTTCCCCCCACCAGTGACGGCAAACTGCATGCAGGCCCCACCTCATGTCCCTCCACCCCACCAGTGATGGCAACCTGCAGGCAGGCAGGCCCAGCCTCATGTCCCCCCCACCCCACCAGTGACAGCAACCTGCAGGCAGGCCTCGTCTCATGGGACACTACCACCCCAAAAAACATTGGACCAACATACAATCGTGCAGTACATGTCAACCAAAATACCACCACACGCTGCACACCCCTGGTGCACCCCAACACCCATCCATTGCTCATGCTCCCCAGTACATGCCCCATGTCATGGGAATCCTAAAATCACACTTGCATGCATGTGTGCACACATTTACAACATTGGTCAACAGCAGGGACACGCAACAGAGTCAAGGAAGAGTGAAACATGCACTAAACCATTGAGACCAGACCACTTTGATTTCAACGGATACAAAATATATTATGAAACATGCATGAAAGTCACACTCATAAAAAAAAAACAATAAAACTTGCATGAATCAAATCAAAAAAACAAAAAGTGAAAACGGAAATAAACGGGATGAAAAAATGAAAATAAATCCAAAAAGTGGTCCATGTCCATTAATGTGTGTCCAAATAAAAACACACATTAGAACAAAACCATTCCTTCATGGTGCAAAATAAATTTGTCAAAGAAAAAGTCAACTATATACAAACATCCAGTGTCCATGGTGCCAAAATATGCATGAACTCTGCAATAAAACCATCCAAAAAGAACTATATACAAGATGTGGAGCAAAGTCCTGGAACTTCCAAAAAAAAAAAAAGGGAAAAAACAAATGAATCCTACTCGTAAAGAACTATGTACAATGGCAGCGGGCTAGTCCTCTGACTCACCATTTCCTCCCAAGGTCTCGGCCAGGGCATCAAACTCTGTGTCTATTTCCAATAGGCAGGCCTGTGCTCTCCCCTCGAGGGCTTACAGGGACTCCAATGTGCTCCTCTCAAATACCCTGCAAGACTCCTTGAGTAACTCTGCCCGCCTCTCTGCCCGATGCAGGGTATTCTCCGCTCTGGCCATGGTGAGTCATACCCCCTGTGCCCGCTGCCACTCTGCTCCGATCTGCTGGCCAAATCGCTCCAACACGGAAGACATCCTTGTTGAAAGGTCCACGTGTGCCCCCTGGCCGATAGCCGATACCTGCCTCCCCTCCATTGGGAGCCCTGAGTCCTGTCGCCTCCTATGTCA
This sequence comes from Ambystoma mexicanum, assembly GCF_040938575.1. NCBI lineage: Eukaryota > Metazoa > Chordata > Amphibia > Caudata > Ambystomatidae > Ambystoma > Ambystoma mexicanum. Next base: position 577,717,683 of record NC_090927.1, on the reverse strand, counting down.
AGCCTGCTGCCGCCGAATAGCCCAATGCCTGCGCCTCCGGGACAGCCTCCGGAATGATGACAACCCCCGGGGTGGTCGTGCATGTGCCAGCTGCTTGTTGCCTGCTCTTCCACCATTGCCACATGTCCTGTTGCAGGATGGATCTCTGTGGTGACCACCTCTGCCGATCCTCCTTCGACTCCCGATCCTGGCATGGATGTGGTCTCCACCAGACTGGCCGCCGGGGTTGGGACAGGTGCACAGGGTGCCCTGGTGGTATGTGGGCCGAAGACGGCAGGGAGGACGACTGGCACACAGAGGAGGCAGACGAGGAAGGGGGGGGTGGGGTTACATAAGTGGCCAGCCCATCACCCATTGCGATACCAGGAAATATGCTAGCCAGTTCACGAGACGGCAGATCTCCTTGTGATGACATGCAAGCCCCCGATTGGAAGCCTGCACATCATCACGGATGGAGTCTGCCCGCCTCGTGATACCAGCTAGCAGATGTTCCACCCTGTACCAAATGGCGACATCCGCAGGCATTGGTGTTTCCGTCTGGGTGGAAGCATCCGCCATGTGCAGATGGGTCTGGCCTGGGGCATGCCCGAAAGTACATACTGGTGCAGTCGCAGTACCAGGGACAGGATTAGGCACATGCCCCTCCACAGTGACCTGCACTGCCTCTGGCCCCTGACCCTGGACTGCACCAGTCACACCTATGTCATCAACCCCGCCGGGCCACATGGGCTGGGCTGATGTGGCCTCCTCCTCCTCCTCCTCTCCCTCCCCCGCCAACCTGGGTGCCTCCCCACTGTCTTCCGCAGTGCCTTGCCCCTGTGCGGGCTCACCTATCCCTCCCACTGCTGAGGAGAAGTCCACCACCTTCACCCTCATGGACGTACCCTCAGCAACTACGGCCGTTGACTTGGACGCAGCACCAGTCTCCTTGCTCCCGGAAGATGACAGTACCTGGGAGGCAGACTAGGACTTGTGCCTACGCCTGGTGGAGGCATCTCTGCTGCCGTGCTCCACAGCGCCTTCTCTGCCATCTTTTCCCATCATCGCTGTGGCTAGGGTAACGTAGAACACAAACATCAGGGTACTGAACACGGGTGTGTTTGTCACAATGCTAATGTACATCAGTGGCATTGTCAGAGGTCACAAGCATCATCACCGTCCAATACACACAAGGAAGTTCTATTCACACACATGCACAATCATGTCTCTTATTCACAACAGACATTCACATCCTTGGACAAGGCACTGGCAGCACCTCCGAATTTTGCCTGCAGCTCACATAACATACATCCCAGAGTGTTGGCCAGTCACACACACACTACTCAAACACACGCACATGTACACCATGCATGTCCATGATGTCGACATAAGCACCCATGTGTCACACCTCTCACATGCCCCAGTCCAGACACAGGTATGCAAACATGTGCGCGTCGTTACATGCTGGGGCGCATCACGCATTGTAACACAGACACCATTGATGTGGCACACGCTTGAATGGACTGACATGCAGTACGGTCAGGGACATGCACACAGACATCTGTACAGGAGGCATGCCAGACATAAGGCCAAGGTGCACACTCCAGCCACACGTCAACATGAACATGCACTATGGTGGACAAGAACACATGAACACTTACCAGTCGACTCCAGACAGAGCATCAACTCCAAGACCTGGGCGTACGGCACTGGGTAGAAGCGCTCCAGGACCCTCATCTCGTCGGTGGTCAACCGGCCCCAGAGCCCCATTCAATCATCACCAGCCTTGAGGAGGCACTGGGCCTTGTTGAGGGTCCTGGACTAAGTATTCCCAGTGCTTGTGGACATTATGGTAGTCGCAGGGAGCCACCCACGATATCTGCCCAGATCTTCTTCCGTCCTTCATTGCTGACTTGCGATGGTTCGGGTAATAGGGCATCATGATGCCCCAGGACTTACTCCACCAGGATGCCAACTTTCCTGGGTGAGAAGCTGACAGCCCTCTGCCTCTCTGCCGGGGGGTTGCCACTTGCCTCAGATGGTGTTGTGTCAGACATGGCAGGTGTGGGTGGTCAAGATGGTCCTGGGGCTGGTATGGCAGTCGGGAGTCTTCAGGATCAGCAGCTGTGGTCCCAACGACAGGATCACTGGCAATGGCTTCAGAGCAGGCACCAAAATGCAGGGCACGTGGGCAGCAGGCACACAGAGTGGGTTGGCAGCAGATGGCAGCTCGGGGCAGTTGGATGCTGGTAAATTGGCTGCTAGGCAGGAGCATGGGTCTCCTGTGTTACTCGCGTGGCCAGCCAGAAACAGAGTGACTCTGCATGTGCGGAAACAGCGCGTACGCGTGAAATCAGAGGAAAGGCCCTAAACGCGTAACTTACATGACACGTGCTGAACGTTGGGCATGGCGTTCAGGATCGGGAAAAAGTAGAGCGTAGAAGAGCATTACACGCTTGCCGAGTTATAGCAGACAGATGTGTGGACTTCATTGCCACGTGATCTCTTGATTGCGTGCAAGCCTCTTTTGGTGGGGGATTGCCTCCACGCACACGCGCGTGTAGTTCTGAGGCTGACTGAGTCGTATACGCATTTTGCAATCTTTGGGTGCCCCTGTGTTCGCGTAACCACTTATTTAACATCACTGTAGCTTACGTGTCATTTGCATACATATTTTTTGTGTTGCTGGGTGCCAAAGCATACTGCGTTAGGTTTTTTCTTTACACGTGGGCTGCAGAGGGGTCGTGTACACTTTTTTTCATATTTGGGGTGCCTGTGCGTTACGCGGCCCGTTTATTTTTTCCCCAGTGGTTACATTGAGCCTTGCTGGGGCACACTGGTACATTTGACATCACATACACTGCCCCCTCACTCAAATTGCCCAGGACAATCGATCGTTGCACATCCCATCGCACCATTCCATCTGTGCCATGACTGGGAGGGCAACTAGTGGGAAGGGAGGCAAAGGTGGCCGGGGTGGCGGAGGCATGCAAGGTGGCGGAGGTGTCCGGCCCCGTGCAGGGAGAGCCATGCACCACCACCCAACAGGGTCAGGAAGCTGCAGGGGCAGCTGTAGCAACCACCACCCAGCCTCCAGGTCACTCATCCATGCCTGTGGTGCTCCCCACCGTGGTCCACGGAGACGCAGGGGCAGATGCTAACCGTGCATCGAGGGGGAAGGGAAATGCTGTGCAGCGTAAGGGCACCGGCACCCAGGTACAGCCACCTGCGAGGGCACCTACAGTCACATCATCAGTGTGTGATGCCACAGACCATGCCACCAGTGCTCCAGCCCCTACTGGCCCAAATGGTCTCAGGCACTCGGGGTGTGCACAGCCTCGTAAGAAGGCAAAGTGTGCAGTAGGCAAACAGGCTCAGTCCCAAGGCACGACACAGGAGACCTGCACGTCGAGGAAGAGGAGCTTTAGTGATGAGGAGCTCCAGGTACTCATGGACTATGTGCAGCTACACCAACGTGACATGCTTGTGTAGGCAGGGGCCACACATATGCCTGCCCAGCGTATGGCCCACTGGCAGTGTGTCGCTGATGTTATTAACACCTTGGGCCATAAGAGGCGCTCAGCTGCTGATGCAATGAAGCGTTGGTATGACCTACGGCGCCTAGCCAAAGGAAAAATGGGTGCCAACTACGCCTCTATTCTGGTGACTGGAGGTGGGTCACCAGAAGAGGACAAACTCACTCCACAGGAGGAGATCATGGGTGCTACAATTGATGTGGAGCAGATCCGAGGTGTGGGAGACCTGCCAATCTATGAGGCAATGTCTGGTAAGTGGCGATGCGTGTGTGTCCAGGTCATGTGTATGTTGCTTGGATGAAGTGTGTTGGTTGGCTGGCTGTTCTGGCTGCATTAGCATGAATGCAATGGGTGAACCATGTCATGGTAGACAGACATGTGATCGTTGACCTATAGACTGCATACACACAATGTGCTGCACACCGTGACGGACCCCATCACCACACCTGCTCACTCCTTCCATGTCACTCTGTCCAGGCTCTCTTGGCCCTCTTCCTGCTCCAACCTGTGATGGCGGATAGCCTGTCACAATCTTGCACTCCACAGAGGCCTTCTCTCCGCACATCTCGACGGGTCACCCTGCCAGCTGCACCTCCTCAGGGGGATTCCTCCTTTCCTCCGATTCCCCCAGTAGCACAGTGTCTCCAGAGGACTGGTCATACTTATGGTGGGGTACTGCAACGCCCTATGGCCAGTTTCAGTGCCTCTACTCTCTTCCCTCTGCAACTCATCCTGACCTGGGCAGTGGGGATGGTCCTTTTGTTTTTGTGCCAGGTATTGTGTCTCCTTAGGACTGTGATGATGGCACTGGCTCCCTGTGGCTACGGCTGTTCATTGTCAATCACTCTGCATTGTCCACAGGGCCTTATGGCTCCTGGTGTCGCAGTTCCTTCAACTACATCTTCCCGATTTGCTTCCTTCTCATGGTATTTGATCACCCCTTTCCTACTCACTCAGGGTCAGTTACTTCTCAGAGCAATTAGTTGGTGGTGAATGTCCATCTTCGGCTGGGGCCTCGCTCTGCTGCAGGCTCGCTGCATCAATTACACTGGAGGTGAACCTTCTCTGGGTCTGGGGGCTCTTATGATCCTTCCTCATGTGTTCTGCTTTCTCTGCCTCTTCTCCCCTGCTGGAGTCCTGGATGACTGGGAGAATGAACTAGTCACCTGCCCACACTATGATCTCCGACACGGGCCTCTGAGCCACCAGTTGTACCCATACACTGCTATTCTGCCAAACTTCACACTCTGTGGCTGTTAACTGTATCGCTACAACCCTCTAGCAGCTATTGACAGCTGATGTCTGCACATACACTTCCATCAGCACACCGCATTTTCATTGATGATAATGTAGTTGTATTAATTTGGTATGCCATTCCCATGTACTGCACTGGCCACTCCCACTTCCAACCCCAGGTCTCACCTTCACCATGCCTATTCACTCGTGTGATGTTAATGTGAGCTGGCCTCATGGGATGGGTGTGTCTGCCTTCACTCCATTCCATCACCCTTGCATCGTTGCACCGTGTGACAACTGTGTGTATTGAGTTTGTGATTTACATGTCATGTCACATCCATTGTACATGGCACTGGGACAGTAGTCAGCAAGTCACATCTAATGGAGTATTACAGATCAGGCATGGCTATGGTACATGGCATATGTGTTTTCGCATCTGTGATGGTGGTGGATGAACTATACCAGTCAGGTGTTCATGTGTGTTGCAGGTGCTATGCACCATACACTACAGGTTGTATTTAGTCCTTCCACACAGGTCCATGGCTGCATTCATGCTAGCCTTCACTTGCATTGACACTGCGTAAGTGCGGGGGTTTGTGACATGGCAGGTTGATGTGTTACATGACGACATTGTGATGCCTATGTGTGTGGTCCATGGTATTTACATGGCTCCTCATTTTCTTCCTGTCCATGTGCAGGTGATGAGGCACTGGATGCAGTGGAGGAGAAACAGGATAGTGTGCTACGACCAACCACCAGAAGAGGACATGGTGTGGTAGCCCATGAAGTTCCACTGGTACTACAGGCATTCATGGCCCAGACTCCGTGAGTCCGCCTCCGAGGAAGGCTTAGGATCTGGTGGTGAATCATATATGGATACCTCTGTGGTGTCGCAGGTGAGTGCATCGACTGTGGGTGCTGTTGCATCCCAAAAATCTGGAGGGGTAGACAACCCCTCACAGGGCCAGTCAGTGTTGGGACATCCGCCTGTGGTGGTTACGGTTACAGGGTCACGCTCCACAGTATTGACTTCTGGTCCTGAGGCAGCAGATCAAGGGAGGGATGCAGTCCTGCAGCCACAGACAGCGTCATCACATCAAGGGCCAGGTACCCATGGCCTAGGTAGGCGTGGGGTCCACCAACATGGTGGTCGTGTGTTAGCTGGCAATAGTGTGTGGGAGCAGTCCATGTATGCTGTTGCTCAACAACAGGTTGCTTCACATGAGATGTTGGCTCAGGGCATGGATATGGTGGATAATTCCAAGATACCCACAGCAAGACAGGGGAGCACCAGCAGCAGGCATTGCGATCCACAAGCCGCTCACACAGGCTGAACAAGGTGGCCAGCAGCTGGAGCCGACGGGTGGAACTGAGGTCTCTGCGTGCATCCTTGGCTGCGGAGGGTCAGGCCAACAGGGAAGCCCTGAGGTCAGACTTTAGGTCCCTCAGGACTACAGTGGCTGCACTCGAGGCATCCAGCAGTAGACGGTCTGAACAGCAGATGCAACCGATGACTCGTACCATCACGGAGGAACTGCGTGCGTCCCATGAGGTGTTGCATGGAGACCTCCGGGCCATCATGCTGCAGATGCAAGCATCTCACTCCCTAATGGCCACTGCCATGGAGGACCAGACCAGGGCTATGCTTGGTTATCCTCCCTTTCCACTACCACATTCTGATGCAGCACCATAGGATGGCGACAGCAGCAACGGGTCTCCCAGTCCATCATAGCCGTGCGGCTCATTAACCCATGATGGGGGGGTTCTTTTTTGACAACCACATATGTGGTTGTTGACGTACAACCTGCACCTCCTCCCTCCTGGGTGCCCCCCTATCCCCAGTTCCCTATGGGCATTTTTGTATTCATTTTTTGTCTATTGTGCATTTATGTGACATTGTGTTGCTTTGTGTGGCAGCCGAGGGCATCCACTGTAGGTTCCAGCTGGTCCCATAGAGGCTTGTCTCATGTTGGTGTTTGTGCCTTGGGCCCAGACACACATGCCACTCCTGCTTCCCCCTTTCCATGGGCTTGCTAGGAGTGCAGCGTGGGAAAGTAAATTACAAGGTGGCATTGGGCTTTCATTATATCTGTGGGCAGTCTCAAGTCCGACCTGTGTATATACCCCTATTGGGATTCATGATTGTTCGTTCAGTGCATGGTTGCCATCATTTTATGTTCATACATTGAGATGCATCCTTTGTTCATGTTCCATCTTCATGTATTTCCTTGACTGTCTCCATTGTTGTTAGCCTTCATGCTGTATGCCTTTCACTGGCCCCCTTTGGTTAGCAGTGCCACACAAATTTGGAAGGGTGGAATTTAGAAGGGTGGCATGTACAAGTCAACACTCATTGAGGCACATGTGCATTTGGGTATGTCATGGTCAGACAGGTTAACTCTTGGGTCCTGTGTTTCTGGTTTGTTGTACTGGCCAACTGATGTTCCGGTGTACATGAATATATTGATGTGCGAGTTATTTGTGGACTTTTTAGGTTGATAGTTGAACACTTTGTGACAGTAGTGTTATGTGTTGGACATTTATTTCTCTGTTTAGACATTGCATGCCATGGCATGCTGTGTCAAGAAGGTGACATGAAGTATGGGAGGGTTTAGGTGACATACCGGCATTTAGATGCATACTTTGTCATGCCGTTTCTGGCATACTCCATCCTCCATGTGTTCCTTTTGTGCACACCAGATTGAGATACTTTTAGCACTAAGCGATGCACACAATGTAGCACTTCAGAGGACACATTCTCAGGGTGTTAAGGTTGGGGCAGATGATTGTCCCTTTGGCATCATTGATTGTCACCTGGAATGTGCCAGGCCTGTGTGTATTCCGTAGGGGTTGGATTTTAAGTGAAAAATTGTGCCACAAGCTGGGTTCCCATCCCATGCGCGGCCGCCGTGCATGTGGTTGGGGATATGGGGGCACCACCATGTCCACCGGTACGCCACGCTGTGTTGCAACGTTGTGCAGGACACATGCTGCCACAATGTTCCTGCACACTACTGGTGGCACATATAGTAGCTCACCACCTGAGTGGTCAGGGAGCGGAGGCGTGACTATCACTCCGAATGTTCGCTCCACTATGGCCCTACTTGCAATATGGGCTGAGTTGCATCTTACCTGGGGTGGTGCGGTGGGGTTCCATATTGGCGTCATGTAGGTGCTCAGAGGGTAGGCCTGTAGAGGTGAGATGGGTTGTCAGTGGTGTGGTTTTGTCTGTAAAACACATGCATGCATGCATGCATGCATGCATTTGCAGCAGGGCCATTTGTACTCACCAATAAGCCATGTGTTGCCATGCCTCCCAGCTTCCAGGGCCCGCTGTAAGGGTGACCTTCTGAATATGAAACTATCATGGGTGGACCCTGGATAGTTGGCATATACAGAGGGGATGATTCCCTTTGCATCACATACAACCTGCATGCTGATGGAATGCCAGTGCTTGCGATTGCAATAGATGTGGTCTGTGGTCCTAGGTGGACGTAGGGCCACATGGGTGCAATCGATGGCACCAAGCACTTTAGGAAAGTGCGTCACCCCGTAAAAGTCCTGGGCCACAGCCTGCGTTTCTGCGGGTGTTCTGGGCATGTATATGTGCCTGCGGACTGAGCGGCGTGCAGTCATGGTTGCCAACACATGGTGTAGGCAGCGTGACTGCGAGGCCTGTGGAATGCTCCCGAAATGGCAGTTGTCCGCTGAAATGACCCAGTGGCCAAAAAATGCAGTACATGGACCACCGGGTGGGTGATGTGAGGTCATCTTCCCACTCCGTGACCAGGTCTAATATGATATGGGGTGGGAACCTATACCTGCCATAGACCTGGTCATCAGGCATCCCAAAAAGGCTGGTCCTGGGTAGAACAATGCATGCCCTGGTTATCGTCCTCCTGCGGTGTCCCGTGATCACTGCTGCGAAGAACGGGACATTCATCATAGCTGTATACGTGCGTTTGTGTTCGCGCGCTCTTTTTATGCATTGTTTTTGATGCCCAGTTGTTAGGGAGAATGCTCAAGAATGTGCTAATTTCCCTTACCTTTTGAGACCCACAGCAACTTTGCTGGATTTCTAGGATTTGATTTTTTACCTGGGAACAGTGCAAGCCTTTTTTCCCCAATCTTCCATATATTTTGATGTGCATTTTACCTTTGTGTTCTTTGGATATGGAGTTTTAAAACAACTGCAGAGGCATCATCTTTTTCTGTGTGTCACACAGCACCATCAGTGCAGTGACACAGGGGTGTCTTTAAGACTCCCCAAGGTTTAAATACCTTCTCTGAGACGGACTAATGTCTCCCAGAGCATGTAAAGTTAAATTGACTTCACTAGTCTCTTTAAATTTACAGACCCAGCACACACCATCTTCCTATAGAGTGCTGAAGGGGTTGCCTAGCTTCCCCTGAGTCTAAACACTCATTTAACAGTCACATGTTACCCTTTCCCACTTGAAATGGCTGGTGGCAGTGGTTTAAAACTAAACTACCATGATTTGCCCTGACCGTGAACACCGGTAGCTAAAAATCGGGTCAGCCATGTTTTTCAATATGACGCCCAAGACCTATCTGTCAAAACAGACGCCGGTCAAGTTTTTTCGCCATTTCATTTTGGAAAGGTCCTTCTTGTGTTTGTCTCTGCGCACCAAAACAGGTTTGGTCCCTTTGTTAGTTAGCCTTTGGCGGGCTTCAGTGCTGAAGCCCTGCTCTGGCGCCTGAGTGAGGACAAGATGTGAGGGCGGTGCCCAAAACTCCCTGTGCTTAGTCTCCTACGAGACCTGAATGCACTCTGGCGTGATTGGCCAGCTGGCTGTCCGGCAAGGACAGCCACCCTGCTGTGTGAGTGACAGACAGGCTGGAATGAACAGGGGAAAACTGTTTAAAAGCAGGTCTCTGGGACTTGGAAAGCAGAGCCGACCACTGGAACGAAAAAGAACCAAGACGATCTGAAGGAAGACGACTGCTGCAACTCCTGGTCCACCGGTGAAGCCCTGCTGCAGGCCCGAATTGCCTGAAACTCCATCGACAGAGAAGCCCTTCAATGTTAACTTCTTCCCCTGAGTTTGGTGGGAACAACCAACTCGTAAGCCACCTGGACACCTTCCCCAACCTGGTTGAATTTTCTTCAGAGTGCTGTTGAAAACCAGATAGCCAGAGGGAAGGAAACCAGCTTGTGGACTTTAAGGCACTCACACCTTAAACCGACGTTTGCCAATCTTGTGGCCTCTTCCCTTGGCAGTGCAGGAACCTCCCGACATCATCCTCCTCCTTGTCCCCACGACTGAAGCTCATGAACAGCAAGATCTGCAGGAACTGCCAGGAGCAACTGCCTCAGCTACAGCTTTTCTTCACTTACAAGGTACTGTACAAGTGCGGTGCAGAACTCCGTTGAAGGCTTGTCCTTCCCTAAACCAACATCTAACTTTTCGTCTGACCAAATTCTTCTAAGATCTGTGGCAGAGACTTAACTGTTTACTACCAGAACTGTGCTTTCCTATACAAGACCCTGAACCATTGGCTTTGGCCCAGGCCTATTGAATTGAATTGCTGGTCGTATTGAACTGAAACCTTTTGCCCTGCCTATGAAAGTATTTGTGCGTGTGCTATTGATTCTTATAGCCTTGCCTTTTTACCCCTTTTTAAATTAACTGAAGTGCCATTTTGCTCCCACTTCAGGGGAGCTGATTGGTTGCGTATTGCAGTATATTACATTGTGATATTGAGCTGCTCTTACTAGTGGAATGTTTTCCAAATGACCGTGTAAATAAGGAACAAGTTACTTACCTGTAACTGTTCTCCAGTATGGGTCTGGCATGGATTCACATGCTCATGATTATTCCCCGTCGTCAGGCTGGGAATCCTCTGTAAAGATAAAATCAGTATCAGTTTTGTTTCTGATCTGTCTTTCTTAGTAGTAACCAATCACTGATCTCTGGGTCATACTGCCCCCAGCCAATGACTGCCCTCTCCCTAAGCCTCGCCCCTGGCAGCCATCCTCCGATTTGGTAGCACGCCAAGAGGCAGTATGACCAAGTGAAGAGCCGCAGAGGGGTAGGTGGGAGGGTTCGCATGTGAATCCATGCCAGACCCATGCTGGAGAACAACAGTTACAGGTAAGTAACTTGTTCCTTCTCCAGCATGGGGTCTGGCATGGATTCACATGCTCATGAATAAAAGAATACATAGCAGTATACACATGCACGACCACGGGAGGTGGCAACAGGCTCAACATTAAGCAATACAACAACTCAATATTAAGCATCTCTTACCTCCTCCCCAGGCTCACCTTAAGCGAACAGGTTGCGCATCACTGCTTGGCCGACCCTGGACTCCTCCCTGGAGTCCCGATCGACACAGTAGAATCTTGTGAAGTTGTGCGTCGACCTGCACGTATCAGCCCTGCAGATGTCCAGCAGGGGCGAACCAGACAGGAATGCCGTGGTAGCAGCGATCGCTCTGGTCGAATGGGCTCACGGACGGCCGGGCAGCGGTCGGTTTGCCAACCGGTGACAATGCATAATGCAGCCGGAGAGCCACCTGGAAATGGAAGTCTTCGAGAGAGCCTTCCCTTGATTCACAGACCCAAAGTTCACAAACAGTTGTGACGTCTTCCGAAAACTCTTCGTGCGGTCCACGTAGAACTTCAGCGCTCTAGCTACATCCAGCGAGTGCAAAGTCCTCTCGGCCGGCGTCGAAGGCGAGGGAAAGAAAACTGGTAACACCAAGGGCTCGTTGAGGTGGAAGTCCGACGGCACCTTGGGCATGAAGGAGCGGTGCGCCCTCAGCACCACCCTCGTGTCATAAAAAGTCAAGTATGGAGGCTTGCAAGATAGGGCCTGAATCTGTCCCACTCGTCGTGCAGAGGTGATAGCCACGAGAAACGTCGTCTTCCATGACAGGAACTTCAAAGGCGCCGAATGCATAGGCTCGAATGGGGCCCCCCATGAGCCTGGTCAGCACCACATTAAGTTCCCACGCCGGGGCAGGGGCCTTCACCGGCGGGAATGACCGGAATAGTCCCTTCATAAATTCCTTTACCAGGCGATGAGACCACAAGGATGCCTGTCCCATAGTCCTGGTATATCGGGAGATGGCAGCCAGATGTATTTTTATGGAGGCGTGAGCCAGTCCAGCTTTGGCCAGCGACAGTAAGTACGGCAGCACTTGAGGGGCCGTAATCTGCAGAGGGTTAATCTTCTGTGCACGGCACCAGACAGAGAACCTCTTCCATTTATGACCGTAACACTTGCGAGTTGAGGACGCCCTGGCCTTTGCAAGAACCTCTCTGCAATCAGCCGGGATATCGTACCTTCCAAACTCTAGTGCTGGAGGAGCCAGGCCTGCAAGTTCAGTGACTGTGGGTCGTGGTGTAGAATGGCGCCTCCTTCTCTAGAGAGAAGATCCGCGTCCGCCAGCAGCCTGACTGGCGGGGACGTTGACAAGTCCAGAAGGTCCGGGAACCAGATCTGCCTCGGCCACGCCGGTGCGACGAGGAACATCCTGCACCTGGACTTCTTGAGCTGGTTGATGAGGCGGAGCAGCAACGGCAATGGAGGGAACGCGTATAGCAACAGGCCGTCCCAAGGGAACGAGAAAGCATCGCCCATGCTCCTCGGCTGGGGGAACCTGCTGTCGAACCTCTGGCACTTGGAGTTTGTCGCCTTCGCGAACAAGTCGATCTGGGGTTTGTCCCATCGTAGGAAGAGTCGATCCACTTGATCCCTGCGCAGTTCCCACTCGTGGCACGAGGGTAGCTCCCTGCTGAGTGAGTCGGCTATGGTGTTTTTTATTCCTGCCAGGGGGAAGGGAACCAGAAACATCCCCCTGGGCGACGGGCCAGTGCCACAGATTCTGTGCCTCCTTGGATAGGGCTGGGGATCTGGTGCCCCCCTGCTTCTGTATGTAGAATATCGTGGTGGTGTTGTCGGTGAAGATCCTCACCACTTTGTCCTTGAGGGACGGGAGGAACGACTTGAGCGCCCAGAACACGGCACAGAGCTCCAAGATGTTGATGTGAAGAGACCTCCCCTCTGGGAGCCAAAGGCCTCTTGCATGGAGATCTCCGGTGTGGGCCCCCCCCAACCCTCCAGAGAGGCGTCCATAGTCACCGTCTCCTGAAATGCCGGGGTTTGAAAGTCCGTGCCCGTCGTGAGGTGAGCCCGGGTGCCCCACCATAGGATCGCCCGACGGAACTCCTCGTCGAGGGGGATCCTGTCCTCGAAGCAGCCCCCCGCCTGAAACCAGGCATCGAGGAACTCCTGCAGCGGACGCATCCGAAGTCTGCAAAGGGGTACAAGGTAGATGCATGAGGACATCATCCCGAGAAGGGACTTGATGGACCTCACTCTGGCCACGTCCGTGGCTAACAGTCGCCGTACCTTGCCCAGGATGGTATTGGTCCTCTCCTCTGAAGGGGAGGCCAATTGCTCCACTTTATCGAGCTTCGCCCCCAAGAACAGTGCTACTTGCGACGGAACCAGGTCGGATTTGGGGCAGTTGATGGAGAACCCCAGCTCCGTGAGCAACCGGATGGTCCTCGCCGTATGATCGACAGCGAGTTCCCTTGACCTTGCCCGGATTAGCCAGTCGTCCAGGTAGGGGTAGACGTGGATCCCCTGCAGGCACAGCCGCGCCGCCACTGGTGACAGGCACTTGGTGAAAACCCTGGGTGCCGACTTTAATCCGAACGGTAGGGCTCAGAATTGGTAGTGGCGTCCTTGAACCACGAACCTGACGAACTTCCTGTGCCTTCTTAGAATGGGGATGTGGAAGTAAGCATCCTCCAGGTCCAGCGACGATAGGAAGTCGCCTTCCTCCAGCTGTCCCAGCACGTGCTGGAGGGTGACCATCCTGAATTTCTGTGCCTTGATGTACTTGTTTAAGCGGTGCAGGTCCAGGATGGGGCGCCAACCGCCTGTCTTCTTCCTGACGAGGAAGTACCTTGAGTACACTCCAGAGCCCCAGAGCCTTCTGTGGACGAGCTCGATGGCACCTTTCTTGAGCATCGCCCTTACCTCCAACAGCAGTTGAGGGACGTGATTTTCCTTCCTGGCCAAGGGAGGAATGCGAGGGCACTTCTTTTGGAATTCCAGCGAGTGCCTGTTGGCCAGGGTGTCCAACACCCAACGGTCGGTGGAGATGGACTCCCACACGCCGACAAACTTCGTCAGCCGACCTCCCACCGGGGTGCTTCGGTGGGGGCCCGCCAACACGGCCGGGTCATTCTTGCTTGGAGGCGGCTTTGCCGCCTTGGCCTCCTTGGCGACAACGGCAGGAACCCCCTGGTTTGCCGCAACCTCTGTAGGCCACCTGGGAAGAGGAGCGGGCCACCTGGCGGTAGGCGGAGGAGCCACCACTGGATCCTTTGGAGGCACCCTGTCTGCCTCCAGAGCTCCGAAAGGGCTGTAGCTGCTGAAGCACCCCAAGGGCCCGGGCCGTCTCCGAGTCGGTCTTGATGGCCTGTAGAGACTCATCCACTGCCTTACCAAAGAGGTTGTTGCCGTCGAACGGCATGTCCAACACTCTGGTCTGGACGTCCTGGCGAAAGTCTGTCGCCATGAGCCATCCTCGTCGTTGGAGGCAAACTTCTATTGCCCAGTTGGCGAAATCCGGTATCAGCAATGTCCGTTGCCACCATAATGGCGTGATCCGACGCCACCTCGCCCTCCTGCAGAATCTCTAGGGCCTCCGCCCTTTTGTCATCAGGCAGGAAATCTAGCAGGGGAGCCATCTTGAACCAGAGCTCCCTGTCGTAGCGGGCCACGATCCCTAAGGCATTGGCCGCCTTAATCGTCGTTGCCACCGACGAGATGACTCGTCGTCCCATAGAGTCCAACTTCTTACCCTCGCTGTCCGGCGGGGAGGTGGAAGTTGAAGCCGCCGCGCCCGCTGCCTTCTTCTTAGCGGCTGCCGAGACGACAGAGTCCGGCGTGGGCTGGGCCCTGAGGCACAAGGGGGCGGCATCGGGGACTCGGTACGTCTTCTCGTACCTGTCCCTCTTGGTGGGTGTCGTGGCAGGGTTCTTGAGGACAGCAAGCCCGTCGTCCCAGATTTCGTTGAGTAAAGGCACCGCGAGGACCATCTTCCTCTTAGCCTCTCGTCGCTGGTACAGAAACCCCTCCTTTTTCTGTTCTTCAGGGCAGAGCTGGAAGAGCTCGGATGCCCTGGTTGTCATGGCGTGGAAAGAGCCAACCTCGTCGGCTGGGTACGCCCGCGGGGGAGGCAACGACGGGATGTCCGCTGTGTCATCGCCACCGTCGTCATTCGTCCCCATCGCCGTATCCTCTCCCGGCGAGGGGGATGAGGGGTCCGCCGGTCTTTCAGGCAGGACGGGCGGAGCAGGGTGGACTCTCCTCCGCTTGTTCGGAGGGCTTCCCGACGTGCCTGGTTCTGGCTCCTCCGTCGGGGTGCGTGGTAATCTCGTCCTTATCTCGGTACATAAGGATTGGATTGCCAACAAAATGGCCGCCGAGCTATCCTGGGGCTCGGGCAATGGCTGTGACGGACGGGATGGCCGCTCCCGTGGGCCCTGTTCGTCGTCCTCGTCGCTATCATCGATCACGTCAGTAGGGACCGTTCGCTGGGATAGAACCTTCTCAAACCTCTCGTTGAGGTTTATGAACCTCTCGTTGAGGCTTATGGACCTTTTGTTGAGGCCCCTCTCGGTCTTCACCAGTTCCTCCTCAGAGGCTGATTCCGAGTCTGTAACGCCCACCGCCCCCCCCCTCTTTTTTATCCAGGGGCTTCACGGGGGTCTTAGCGATGGGATGGAAAGAAAATTCCCTCCGCAGCGGCAGGGATACTCTGGCCCAGAGACCGTTTCCATTGGCGTAGTCTCAGCCGGCTCCGCCGGGGTCGCAGAGACCACTTCGGTAGAGGCCTTAGCCGGGTGGATCAAGGCCCTCACCACCTTAGGTGCGTCCTGGGCCTTTGCCTTGGGGGGGAGGGTCAACGCCTCGCTCCCCCTTCGAGACCGACCGGGTCCGCTCCAGCGGCCTACCTGGGTTCTCGGACTTCCTCTTCCCCGACCCAGAGCGCTGGCTCGTGGTCGAACGTGCCGGGGAAGTAGCGCCCTGCTTGGCAACCGAAGAGCCCGACCTTTCGGCGCTCCCGGAGCCCGCAGACTCGTGGTCCCTGCCCTTCTGTTGGGCCCCCTTCGCCGGGGCGCCCTCAAAGGACTTAGAAGCCCGCTCAGACGACTTCTTCGCCTTCTCACTTGCTGTGCTCTTCTCCAGCCAGGTGGCGAGGCGGGAACGACGATCTTGTTTGGTCCGTTCCGAAAGGTTCTTGCAGAATGCACAGTCCTTCTCCACGTGCGTCTTGTCCCCATGGAGGCAGTAGAGACATCGCAAATGCTCGTCCTCCTTGAAAACGTTATATAATCCGCATCCATGGCAGTTCCTGAACTGCTTGGATCCGGGCGTCTAGCTCCCTTTGTCCTGGGCCAAGTCTTGAGGTAGGGCGCAGATCTTCCGGAATCCTCCAAGAAGTGTAAACTTGACGAAAACTTCACCCTTGAGGGGCGTAGAAGAATTCCGAAACGGGTCCCCGTTATCGGAAGTAGAAACGGTGGAGCTTGAGGCTCGATTAAACCGAAAAAATTAGAAATTCTCCTGAAAAAAAGTGAAAACGCAGTAAAAAACTCAAGACCTAAACACGAGGACTCCCAACACTTGAGCGTGCGGTAAAAATCTGAGGATGGCTGCCAGGGGCGGGGCTTAGGGAGAGGGCAGTCATTGGCTGGGGGCAGTATGACCCAGAGATCAGTGATTGGTTACTACTAAGAAAGACAGATCAGAAACGAAACTGATACTGATTTTTTCTTTACCAAGGATTCCCAGCCTGACGACGGGGAATATTCATGAGCATGTGAATCCATGCCAGACCCCATGCTGGAGAAATGTATATTCTTTTACCAAGAAACCTTGAGTAAGTGTTTGTTTGAATCACTGTATTTGTTGGTCGTTTGTGTAACCTGTTGTACTGCTCACTTTACTCTGGAGATAAGTCTGGCTGCTCAGCCACTGCTACCACATTACTGTGTAGTACAGGCTTGTACCAAAGGTGAAATTGTACTTACACTTGTATCTTAATTGTGTGCAGTGTTCCCAAAGGGTACTGTATATAATTCTGCCTTACAGCGGTGATGCTTACGCCTGCTTTCCCTTGGCGGACGTGTTTCTGGATTAGCGCGTCTTTTTCCGCGTGCAGGGGCCTCTGTTCAATTCCATGAATACGTGTTAGCGCGCTTGTGGGCGTTGCAAGTATTTTACTGTGGTACTTCCCACATAACACCCACATTTAAGGTTGTTGTTCCCCATTCCATGTGTTCCGCCCCCTTTTTAGGTGACTGCACTAGACAGTATGCGCCTTTGCTGAGCGTCTCACGCAAGGCGTTTGTGGTGTCGCTGTGACGTGTTGGACCCGCGCAGATTCAGCGCACGTCTCCGGTAAGCCACACGATATGTGCTCCATGAATCAACAAACGGGTGTTTGCACGCGTTTTGCACGCTTGTGCGTGTTTTTCAGCGCTATTTAATTCTATGAATCGGGCCCTAAGGGTAGATGGCCTGTATTTAGCGAGCTGATGGAACGACATTTGATAGTGGATGTTTTATTTGATGTGGCAGAAGAAGGGCATACCATATCAAGAATATATGATATACTGTCTAGCGGATCTGCTCCCCCCCCCCAGGTGGCATGGGGCACGTGGGACGAAGATATAGGGGCAGCCTATATGAAAGCCCAATGGGGGGGGGTACTGGGATACCATAATAAGGTGTCGCGAAATGCGCTGTTGCAGCGAATACAGCTGCTACCGATGCAGAGCGTATATGACACCTCTAAGAATTTTCAAAGTTGCCACGTGCAGCGGTGCAGAGATGCCCTAGGTGTAAAGCGCTAGATGCAGGAATGTTACACATGTTCTGGGAATGCCCAGTAGTGGGAATATACTGGCAGGAGGTGGCGGATAGGATGCACAGGGGAGGGGTGGAACTGGATGTTATGTCCTCAAGCGCGTGCCTACTGGGCCATTGTTTTCTTTGTTTAAAAATAATAAAACAAATAAAAAAAATAAATGCTGCCCACCTACGTACAACCTCTCTCTTAATAGTATTAAGTAGCATGTATTGGCCTGCATGAATGCCCGTCTGGCTTGTCAACTCTAAGTAGGGTACAAAAGCTGTATCTTGCAATATTGTGGCCACCTCCGTAGGCTTCCCAGTACTTGCATATCCCCATTTTGCCTGTGCTGATGCGCAGACTATACTGAGACCAAAGGGATCTGTACCAATACTGGGTCAGTCAACACCATCACGGTCAGGGCCCTGTCCAAAATCTTCACCTAAAGACCCCAGATATGGAATTGTCCCCCGCGAGGTTTCTTGAACCACACTACCTCCTTTAAGTAATGTCCAGGACCCTAAAGCGCCCAGCCAAGATGGATGCGAGCCTGTGAGCTCCTACGCACCTCCATAGACCCGGCAACTATGCAGAGGGTCCCCTGCTGACTTACAACTCCCCGAGAACTGTCGTGCTGTGGGACACTTAAGTCATCACTGCAGTGAAATTTCAGATCGCTACATGCTTTAAAGGCCCGGTTTCAGATGTTGCGGAGGAGGCCTTGGAGGCAGTGATTTCGAAGCGGGAGAGGAGGAGCTGCTTAAGCGCGCCGTGACCTGGTGAGACCAGCTGTGTGGAGGAGAAGTGCTGCCTGGGAAGTCCGCTGGCTCTTGAGGGCTTTGCAGCGGTATGAAATCCCAGCCAGCATCCGACTGATCCACGTGTGGTGGATGGCTGCTGAACCCAGGCGGGGCCACAGGACGTGTCGGGGACACGACTGGGTGCTGCCTCTGGGGACGGAGAGTCTGTGTTGGTGAGCGGACAGGCGGTTGGGGGGGCCCCAACAATAACATGGCCCTGTGATTAATAGTATAAATCCAGCCAGGAGACCTTGAGCGTTGTGCGACGTGTGTGCATCTGAGGAGCACAGCCCCCTTGCCTTTCTGGCAGAGCCGCGGTCGAGCGCCATTGAAGATGTAGGCATTATACACAGAGCATCTGGGAGGGGATCCTCGCTGCATAACATCGCTGACGGGGCTGGGGCACAGCCAGAGATAAGGAGAGAGACAGCATTCAACGTGCTGGTGCCCCTTGGTCACCGTAGTTGCACCAATGGCCTCCTAAAGTCACTGGGTACCTGGTTGTAAGTAGGTCGACCAGAGCCGCTGATTGGCCCCCAGGAGAGGGCCGAGCTGAGAACATTGGTGTGAAACAAACTGCCAAATAAAAGGACAGGAGGAACAACATCAATCGGCCGACAGTTTCATATTGCCCACAGACAGCCCCTGCCATCAGCATATATAATAGGACACCACTAATAGAAGGGGTGAAAGGAGACAACAGTCTGAGTGCCCAAAGAGGGCTTGCTGACCATAGTAATTGAAGTTGGGGACACCCAGGGACATTGGGCACTTGATCAACAAAAGGCACCACCAGGCATAGGCCTGATCTAAGGCGAGATCCACTTATAGGCCACTGGAAGGCGACGAGTCCTCAGAGGAACGGCAGCTGTGCTGAGAGTAATGTCCTGCAGTGAGGGACCCCATTGTTCACAAGCAGTTCCAACAGCGGGTACATCAAATCGGATAGCAGGCTCTGGGCTTCGCCTTCGAGGTGATATAGGGGGGGTGCAACAGGAACTCATTACACAGTGAAGTGTCTCTCTGGGATCTAGAGCTCGGTACGAGTCAGTGCGACTATTTAGGTAATTCTGAGTGCAGAGGAGATGTCCAAGTCCGACAAAGGGGGGTAAACAGTCCAAACTGCATTTCGACACTCCATCTCAGACAAAAAATAATAAACCAATGGAGGACTCCCCGGACGCAACATCCCAAACTGTTTCACAAGATCCGGCTGTGGCTTTCCAAGACATCAAAGAGTTGTTTAATCAATTACAATCCAGCATACAGTCCCCAGATGGGAAAATTGACACACTTACCTGCAAGGTCGATCACATGCAGGTCCCACTGGACAAACATGGGGAGAGGCTGGACGAGGTGGAGGGTAGAGTGTCTGCAGTGGAGGACGTGTCCACTTCAGTGACCAGGGATATGTCACTCGTGAATTGGGTGCTAAAGGAGCTTGTTGATAAGCAGGATGATCTGGAGTCGTAATCCAGAAGAAATAACCTAAGAATAATCGGGGTGCCAGAGTCGGTGGAACGGAGGAATATGGAACCTCTTGTGGAAGAAATAGTAAGAGAAGCACTTGGGTCGGAGGAATTTTCCCTGGAGTTCATTGTTGAAAGAGCACATTGAATCCCCAGCGGCAGAAGGCCAATCCCGGCAGCACCACCATGCCCAATCATAGCTCGGATGTTAAATCATCAAGATAGAGACACTGCTCTCCGCAAATCCTGAGAGAAAGGAACGGTGACCTACAAAAGAGACAATAACATTTTTCACTGACAAAGTTCAGGCCTCTAGACGGACATTCACGGAAGTCGAGAAGCAGTTGAGGGACAGATGTATTCGTAATGCCATGTCGTTCCCGGCCTAACTTCGAATAGAGCATGAAGGACATGCAATCTTCTTTCAAACTCCGGAAGAGGCCAATGCCTTTTTGGAATTGCAATCAAGACATCCATGGAAAAGAGGGAACAATGGGCGACTACATGTCTGATGACATATATCCTTTACTCATGTAGGACACTTGAGACCAAGTCGATAGATAATCAGAGTCTATCAGGTCGGAACCACAAGATTTTAGAGGTGTGGAGGATGGCTGGGCTCCAAGCTAACCCCCCATGCAGAAGCTTAAGTTGTTTATGTGGGTTCAGGAAGGGAGGCAGCTGATGTGTTGGGGTGATCAGCAGGGGTGAGGGGTTCAAGATACTAATGTGTGGGGTATGTTGAAGGGGAATGGGAGAGGGGAGGGATCGCAGAAGACTAACAGATTAGGGTTATCGGGCGGGGCGAGTTGAGGGGGTTTGTGTCATTATATCACAAATTACATATATGGTGTCCATGTGGCATGCCCAGGGGGACACTTGGGAGACAGCCAACCCGAGGGGCTACCTCCAGGGAGACATATGTACTAATAATAATCAATGACACAGCTTAATCATATCACATGAAATGTCAAGGGACTAAATTCCCCATCAAAATGCAGGAAGGTCTTGCTATATACGGAGCGACATCAGATGGCGATCGCCTTCTTACAGGAGACTCACTTAACTTCTGAGGTAGAATCTAAATTCAGGAAAGCGCTGGGGTTGCCATAGGTACTTTTCATCATACACAAGGGGGGGTGAGTGCCTTTATACACAGTTCTGTTGGGTTGCGACAGGTCAACGTTGTCCAGAGGGGAAGGCCCTGGTGGTGCAAGGTACTACACAAGGGCAATGCTATACTCTTGTTAACTACTATGGTCCCAACCAAGACTCTGTTGAAACACTGGATTAGATTGATCAGCAGCTGGGGAAATTACCACCAGGAGGGATACTCTGGGCTGGGGATTTAAATGCAGCCCTGAACACAATCAGGGGGCAAGGGGACAAGCAGAATACAGGGTATGTGCCTCATGTGGGAGGTTGAGGATATATGGAGGGTCAAGAACAAAGGCGCGCAGCAATACACACACCACTCCGCATCCCATAATTCTGCCTCACGGCTAGATTTCTTTCTGATATCGCAATCACTACAGGAAAGGGTGGAGGGGGTAGTGATTATGGCCCACACTCTTGACTGTTAAAATATCGGGTTGTGAAAGGGAGAAGCTACCCTGGAGATTTAAAAATGAGGGTCTCAAAGATGCTGTGTTTCGGGATGGCTCATCAGAGGCTATAGACTCCTTTTTTAAAACCAATGAGGGTTCAGTGCAATCACCGGGGACACTGTGGGAATGTTTCAAGTGTGTGATTAGAGGGGAGTGCATATCCAGGGAATCAGGAATTCTAAAGCAAATAAAGAAGAAATTGTCTGCTAAGGAGGGGAACATTCGAGTAATGCAAGCAGCAGCACCTACTCCATCGCATCAAGAACAAGCGGAGATTCTGCAACAGCTACAGGATTTTCAGGAGTTTGCACTCAGAGAAATCAAATACATATGGGGAGGACGGCCATCCATCAATACGGGGAGGGGCAGGGCCCTTGTAGGACGCTTGCGAGAGCAACTAAAATGGACAATCTGAGGGGCAGGGTCCCAGTGATCAGATATGAACATAGGGTGGATAGGTTCGAGGACAAGGAGATAGTTGAACAATTCCATGGGTTCTATGACCGATTATATTCCTCTCTGACCCGGGTTTCCCAATTAGAGGTGAACGCATACCTAGATCAGGTGGCATTAAATTGGTGCACAGAGGAACAGACAGAATGGCTGGGACGCCGCCTGACTTTAGAAGTGCTGTGCGCTATTAATTTTCTACCATCTGGGAAATCTCCAGGACCCAACGGATTTACGTCAGAATTTTATAAGCACTATGCTGACAAAATTGCCCCCACCTGTTACACATGTATCAGCAGAGCCTTGAGGATCGGCAGCTGCCGGAATCCCTGAGTGAGGCCATGGTGGTGATTTTACTCAAACCGGACAAACCTGTCAATGGACCTCATTACACGGTAGGCGGTAAGGGATTACCGGCACCGGTAAGGGCACCGGTGCCAGTAATCCCTTACCGCCCTACTACAAGGTCCCTTAGCGGGTCCCTCCTCTAAAGCCTGGTTTTACCAGGCGTTAAGGAAGGGACACGCTAAGGGACTTCAGAGCTAATAACGTTACTGCAAATTGTGGTACTGTTATTAGCTCCTTCCCCATTCCCATGAGCCCTATAGGGGCTCAAATGGGAATGGGGAATGGTTCCCGGAATGGGGACTTACCGGGTCCTCCAAGGTCGGAATGACCCGGTAAGTCCCTATTCCGGGAACACGGACCCGGAATGCGGTAAAGGGGTAGCCATGGCGCTAATAGCGCCATAGCTACCGCCTACCATGTAATGAGGCCCAATGACTGCTCTTCCTACTGCCCAATATCACTTATTAACATTGATAATAAAATTCTAGTAAAAATCCTGGCATCCAGATTGTCAACTCTGATACCAATGATGGTAAGAACAGACAAGGCAGGTTTTATATCAGGGGTAGCGGCCCTTTTAGATGCCACCAAGACTTGATTCAGTCGAATGGCTGTTCCCATTTCCCATGCTGCACCGCATGGGGTTGGGAAAGCAATTCATAGCCTTAGTGTCCCTATTGTACACAAATCCAGTGGCTAAGATAAGGGTGAATGGGCAATTAACATTGAGGATAGCGCTGGGAAGGGGAACACGACAGGGGTGCCCCCTCTCCCTGCTACTGTTCTCCCTGACGATAGAGCCACTGGCGGAAACGATAAGAGAAATGCATCTTGATCAGGGGGTCCAGCTGTTCACTCAAAGTAGTGATATTGTTGTACGCGGATGATCTAGTGCTGTTTATCAGGGATCCCGAAACTAACTTGGACCCAATCATGTGAGATGTTCAGCGATTAGGGGAACTTTCGGGGTTGTGAGTAAATGCCACTAAGTCGGTTCTTTTTCCACTGACGGATATGGTTGAATAATACCAGGATGATGGGGGTTCTAGTGGCATATGGTCCAGACTCGTTACTTGGGGATTAACATAGCAAGGGACACAAATGTGGTATATAGTAGCAACTACTTAGGGGTACTGGAGCAGACAAGGGCAGCCATATCAAGGTGGAAGAATCTACCACTCAATCTGTATGGTAGGATTTCTGTGATTAAGATGACATTACTCCTCAGGTTCCTGTCCTGTATGTATTCCTAATTACCCCAATAGCGGTACCCGGGGATTACTTTCCAGAGGTGAAATCAGTGATCTTGCAGTTCATATGGGAAGGTAAACAAGCAAGGGTCTCCTGGGGCAAGTTAGTGTCTCCCATTCATAAGGAACATACTATAATGTGGCACAAGCAGGGTTTCTCACTTACTGGTTCCGGAAGCAGGGAGACAGGTGGCATGTGGAGGTGTAGAGGGCACTGGCGCCGCCAGCCCGCTTAAGGTCCGCTATTCTTACAGCACCGGGGAGAGCACACTGAATACGCAATATGTGGATGTACGCTATAGGGCCTGGATCCGTATAGAACGCAAGAACAGAGGCGAGGTCCTTTAGTCGCTCAGGCTCCCGGTAACACATATCCCAGGAATCCCTGTAACTGGGGGGGCTAGTTTTGTGAACATGGTGAAGAAATTGGGTTTGACACACTTTCGGGGAGCTCTTCCCCAACGGGACGTTCATGCCGTTGGAAGCATTGAAGGAGATAGGGGAGGTATCCGCGCTGGATATGTTCCTGTACTATAGATTGGTTATTCATCAACTGCTCCCAACCTTTCCCGGGCAACCACCCATCGCCTGCCGGGAAAGGTTACCGGGACAAACTGCTACAGGGAGGTCTTGGCAATCGAGTGACGTCTGGATTTTATGCTTTGAGTCTTAGTTCTGGGGAGGAAATGAAAGTCCCCACCCCGCCCCAGAGGAGATGGGAGCAGTCCCTAGGAGGGAGATCTCGGAAGGGATCTGGCAGTATTGTTGTGAGATGACAAGAAAGGGGGCCATTAATACAAGTTGTTTTTTTTAAACAATTTTTATTGGTTTTTACAACAATCAACAATAAACAAACAACCCCAGTAGTGGATTGTCATAGCATTTTAGCATTATGATAATATCTTAAGTATCTACTGCTTGCCCTTATCCCGCCCTCCAACTCAAGCCTACTCCACTTCGTCCTCTGTCTCTTTGTCCTCTGGAGGTATCTCCTCATCTGTATTCTCCGAGGAATCATCGTCTGGGCCGCCCTGGGTGGGCCCCGACAGTGTGGCCACTAGATGTTTCCAGGTCGTCAGGGTTTCTGCTTCTCCCCCCCCTTCCTATTGGCTGCTTCACTCCATAGTACTGTTTCTGCTTCAGTCCATTTACAGAGATCATTCCACCAGACCTCTATCTTACATGCTTTCCACCCCATGGCAATTTTGCGCTTGGCGAGTATATTAACCAAATCTTTGAGTTTACTGACATGTTTCAATTGGCGCGGTCTAGGAAATCCTACCGTGCATGCCCACACTGATTCCACATTTAAATTGATCCCTTTCTCGTTCAATCGGTGGGCTACTTCTCCCCGGAACTTCCCACTTTCCGGGCAAGCCCAGAACATGTGCATCAACCCTGCGTTTTCTTCTCCGCACTTGGGGCATGTTTGTCGTTCTGCGCTTTTGAATCGGGAAATTCTCTGGAGGGTCATATATGCTCTGTGGGTTACATATAGCTGTATTTGTTGTAGCCTGGCGTTCCTAGAAACCTTTTTATGATACCCTTGAACCCGCTCCAACAACCCATCCGTCATCAGTTCCCCTGCGTCATCCCCCCAGTACCTCCTCCGCTGGGTCACTTCCCTTCCCGCCCTGGACATGAGTAATTCGTAAATTCGGGAAACCTCATGCCCTCCCCTCTGCGACATCATATAATGTTTCGATGGCCATGTCAGGTTGTTCCTCTAGCATTATTTCCAACCATGTCTCCCTTACCCGCCGTACCAGTCTGGTATAGGTAATATACTGCACCAGGTGTGAACCAGTTTCTTCCACCAGCACATTAAATTCCTTTATTTCTCCCTCTTTCCATTTGTCTCCCATTGTTGCAATTCCCACCGGTTCCCAATGCCTGTGAATCGTTTTCCTCAGTTGCGCGTCTCCTCCAGTCAATGCCACTAGCGGCACTTGCAGGGAACACGGGGTCGGGTTCTCTATTGTCTGGCAAGCCCTACGCCATATTTTCCATCCTAGCTCCGGCATCCCTGGGCACCCTTTTATCTCTTGTTTAGGCAGCCATATCCATTCTTTTAAGAAAAATGGGGCACCTTCAGATCTCAACAATCTGGATTCTGATGTGGAGTCTTCCGCTAACCCTTTAGTCACGTGTCGCAGTTGACTAGCCAAATAATAAATCTCAAAGTTAGGCAGCTTTATACCCCCTTTGTCATATGTGTTCTGTAGTTTCCATAGGGCTATCCTATTCCTGGTTCTAGCCCAGAGGAAGTCCCTGCATATGCCATGAAGTTTAACGAAGAATCACCTAGGTATCATGTATGGTATGTTCCCAAAAAAGTGTAGTAACCTGGGTAATGCGACCATCTTCAGCAGCGCCCCCCTCCCCATCATGGCTGGGGGAGCCTAGTCCAGAACTTCATGCTATTCTCGATGTTTGTCACTGCTTTCTCAGTGTTATATGGAGATTCTGCTTCCACCGTGTGGTAGATGTCAATTCCCAGGTATCTAAAGATTCTGGTCTCCAAAGGTATTAGTAGTACTGGAAATTGTTCTCACGGGACCCCTATATACCTTCCCAGGGGAAATATGCACAACTTTTTAGAACTGACTGCAATGCCGGAGAGCAATGCAAATCGCTCTATCACTTCTAGGATATATTGCAGATTTTGTTCCGGGTACCTCAACTATAACATGTCATCTGCATATAACGACATTAAGTGTGGTCCCCTTTTGTGTAGATCCCCACTCCCTCATATTGTTGTCTCCGATATATCACCAGGGGTTCCAGTGCGAGAATATACAGCATCAGGGACCATGGGCATCCCTGTCTATTGCCCCTGCTGAGCTGCCACCTTTCTGAAATGGTTGCACCCGTCCTGACTCTGGCTAATGGTGAGCTGTACAGTAATTTCACCCACATCAGGTACCTGGGTCCCATTCCACATTCTTTTAGGGCTGCTAGCAGCCAAGGCCATTTGACTGAGTCAAAGGCTTTCACTGCGTCTAATGATACTATAGCCAACTCACCCGAGGCTCCTTCTGTTTGCTAAATCACATGGTGAAGCCGTCTGAGATTGTCAGATATGCTTCTGTGTGGAACATATTCGGTCTGATCAGGATGTATTAGTCTGGCTATAACATGTTTCATTCTATTTGCCAACACAGCCGTGAGTATCTTGCTGTCCTGGTTCAGCATAGATAGTGGTCTGTACGACCCGCAGTCCATGCTTGGCTTATTGGGTTTGAGGCGTGGAATAATGATCGCTTCTCTAAGGGATTCTGGCAGTATCCCCATTTCAAATGATTCGTTTAACATTGCCATAAGTGGGGAGAGCACTTCCTCCTTATACATTTTGTAGAATTAGCTGGGGAGTCCATCCGCTCCCGGGGTCTTACTGGTAGGTAGTTGCTCGACCACCGCCTCCAACTCTTTCAGTGTGATTGGGGCTTCTAGGTTTTCTCGCTCTTCAGCACTTATTTTTGGTAAACCAATATCCTCCAGTGTTTCTCGCTCCCTTCGTCACCTTCTGCGTCCCCATACAATCATTTATAGAATTCAAGGAACCCTTCATTCACACCCCCTTTGGTATCTAATATTTGTCCACTCTCTCCCAGTACCACTCTGATCGTTTGTCTGGGGGCCACATTTTATACAGCCATGCTAGCAATCTCCCCGGCTTGTCTCCCCCAGCGTGCTGCCTTTTTATGTATTTCTTATAGTTTAAATTGCATAATCTCTCCCAGTGTCCCATACATTCCTGCTGCAATTGGTTGATGGTTTCAGCATCCTCCCGGGAGATTCCTCCTTTGCCTAGGATTGTCTCTAGTTTCGCCTCTGTGTTCTGTAGACTCAATATTATGCCTCCCTGCAGCCCTTTAGATTTGGCTATAGCTGCTCCTCTCACCACCACCTTAAATTCTTCCCATAGGGTTCCAGCCGACTCTACACTCTCTGTGTTATTTCCGAAGTATTCTATCATTTCTCCTTTGAGGTCTTCTCTGAACACCATATCTTTCATCTGCTCTAAGTCGCCAAGGCTGGATCTTGGCTCTCGGGGCCACGTATTGCCATGTTGAGACCAATGTCGAGTGGTCAGAAAGGACCCTCGCTTTATATTCTGATCGCACTATTTCCCCATTATCTCTTGTGAGGCGTACACATAGTCTAGCCGTGTGTACAAGTTTTGAGGGGCTGAGTAATGTGAATAATGTCCATCATGTGGGTGGTGTAGCCTCCACATATCCTCTAGTCGAAGGACTCCCAGTAGGGTCCTCGGGGATCTGGCAGCAGGGTGGGTTTGTCGAAGTTCCTATCTGACCTATCCACCCTTGGGTCCAGCGTGCAGTTGAAACCGCCGCCCCAAATAACTGCACCCCCCAGGTACAGGCTCATTTTACTATATAAAGGTCCTAAAATAGGCGACTGTATCTTGGTTCGGGGCATATGTATTAACAATGCATATTTCTCTATTTTCTATCAATCCCCGTATTACTAGCATCCTCCCGTCCACCTCAGCCGTAGACTGTAGTAGCTGGAAGGGGACATGTGGCGCCACCCAAGTGACCACCCCTCTGGCATAAGCCTAGGACGTTGCGCCTATGGAGGGTTCCTTTCCATTTCCTCTTTATTACCTCTAGTTTTTCTTTTGTGAGGTGTGTTTCTTGTATTAGGGCGATGTCTATTTTATGTCTCTAAGTACATCATGATCTTGTTTCTCTTCAAGTAGCTGTTGAGCCCCCTGACATTCCAGGTCACTACCTTAAGGTCTCCCATGTTTCAGCCATACCCAGTCTCCCCTCTGACCCTCCACATTTTCCGCTTCAAGCACCGCGGTCCACGTATGTAGGCTCGTTCTCTAACTAATAACACCCCAAATACCCCAACTCCCCTCCCCCCTCCACCCTTCCCAACCCCAACTGTAATTCCACTGCACACCCCCAACTCCTCTCCCACCCAAACTCAATCTCCCCAACTACCTCCCTTTCCCACCTCCCCTCCAACCCCAACTAATGTCCAGCTCCATCCCAGGCAACCCTGCATCTAGTCCTTTCTCAGCTGTTGCCAGTACTCGGAACACAGCAGGGGCGTACCACCCTACTGGTGATTCAACTACTCTAACTACTGGGGGTAAGACTCGCTCTTCCTGTATCTCCCGTATTAGTGCTATAGTTTATTGTGCACTCTCAACCCATGCCTGACGTTGCTCACATGTATTCCAGTCCAACAAGTCCACATGATGAGTGTGCAAGATTGCCAGTCTGTACATCCTGCTAACTCCCCACGTGCATTCCACCTAGTCATCACTGCCACATTTACATCTAGCATCAAGCTAAAAAATATGGCGCTGATTCACTTATCCTGGTCGCCTTGTTCCGGTCAGTCCGCTCCTTCTGGGTAGCCTTGGGCATCTAACCAGCTTGTCGCCTCTTCCGGAGTTTCAAAGAAGAGCGCCTTGCCCTTATGTAGTATTTTGAGCTTTGCAGGATACAGGAGCATATGCTTCAAGCCAGCTGCTCCCAGTCGTCTTTTCACTGCCACGTAGCTGAAACGTTGCCTTTGCACCAGCATGGTGTAATCCGGGTACACAGTGACAGACGCCGATGCTAGGTGTATTGTTCCGCCCTTGCGGAAATATTCCAGGATCTTTTCCCTATCCCTGTAGTTTAGTATCTTAGCAACAACCGCCCGGAGAGGAGCTCCCGGTTGAGGTCTTCTTATCAGGGCTCTATGTGCCCTTTCGACTGCAAATCCTTGGGAGAGCTTGCCGGCCCCTATTTCCTGGATCAACATGTTTTCCACGTAGTTCACCGGGTCTGAGCCCTCTTCCCTTTCAGGCAGCCCCACCATGCGAATATTGTTGCGTCTTTCCCTCCCTTCTGCCTCCTCTGCTCGGTTTTCCAAGTTTTGCACCTGTTGTTTCAATATGTGAACATCTTTGGCATTGGCGGTGCTGACCTCCGTGTTAGTTTTCACTGCGCTTTCAAGGCCACTTGTGCGTTCCGCCAGTGCCCTCACGTTCTGTCGTAGGAGGTTGACATCCACCCCCACTGTACCAATCTTGAGCTCCAATGCCGCTTTCACATCCGCTATGGCTGTGTCCAACTTGGTCCCCTATGAGGATTTCAGCTCCGTTATGGCATCCAGGATTAGTTGATCGTTCCGCGGCGAGGCCATCATTTCCTGTGTGTCCTTTCTCACCTGTGTGGGAATGTTCGGGGAGTGCGATGCTTTAGTGAACGTGTCCATCGTCAACTGTTTTTCTTTCGCCTTGCCGCTCTTAAGTTCCATTGTTCTCGTCGTCTGCCGGCAAGGTTGCCTACTCGACCAAATCACTCGGCTCTAGCACAGTATGGGTTATTGGGCTGGGCATCCGCGTGTGTCCAGGACTTGCAGGTGGTAACATTCCTCGGATGCTTTTCCCTTTCACTGGGTGAAACCTTCTTAAGTGAGGTACCCACCACGCTTATTCGCTGGCGTACTGAGCCTTGTATGGCCCTTGCGTTTTCAGGGGGGTCTTCAGTCCCTCCGCAACCCAATTCTGGTCCTTTATTGCACTGGAGTCTTGGGTCGCGTATGGTTTTGAGCGCCCACTAATTGTGGTCCGGCTCGGGTCTATTGGGGCATACCATCGCCCCTTATTGTGCCCTTAATGCTGGCGTGGTTTGCCTGCCAGTCTTATGGCTTTGTGCGCCTCAGTCCCAAATGGCGACTTGTGTCGTGCCTCAGTGACCCCCCACCCTGTGTGATCCGCGCCAGTGTCTCCTGTGCGGGGGCTTGCGCGCTCCTCTTATGAGGCCAGCGGTTGCTCTCTTAGTGTTGGGCTTCATTGGATGCAGGACCATTCAGTCCCATGTGAGCCCTTCCATAGCGGCAGCCATCCGCTTACAGTACCGGCCAGCCGTATTGTCTTGTCTCAGCTCATATATGCTGCAGCCCCTCACGCTCATGTGTAGTGTTCCCTTTATTCCCCAATGGGGTTCCCGGGTCTTTTCCAGTCCATCACCCGATTCTTCGTTCACTTCTGTAATGATGTTGAGTATTGCTTCCACTACAATGCTTCGCAGGGTTCCTCCCCACGTTTGGCAAACTTTGATGATATGCTTTCCGTCTGCATCTTGTTCGCTTCAGACCTCTCACAGCTAATTTCGCCGACCTGCTGCATGCATCCGTAGCTGCCCTTATGCAGTACCTCTCCTGTGCTGCCACTCGACGGGATAGTTGTAGCCCTTTTCTCTGGTGGCCTTGTAATGCAGGGGGCCTCATACGCGCCTTCCCAGTGGACGCAGCAGTGTCCTGCCGAATGCCTGTGTTATTATACCAATTCTATCACAAACGTGTTCGGTTCCTGCAGTATTAGGTCTCTGTGATGGTGGAGTATGCTTGAGTCCTTAGCTGCTACTGTGTGTCGCACCCCGCCTCAGCATGCTTATATTGCCCAGCAGTGTGTTTGATGCCAGCAACGTTCTAATATTATTACTGTAGCGAGCTGTGAGCCGCACACATCCCCAGCTCCGCTCTTGTTCCGGGTTTCAGTGCGCACCTCGCTCTCCGTTATTGTGTGGTTGCGCTCTTCCCACGCACTGCACGTTGTACAACAAACAGCACCAATGTGTTAGCCCTCTTTTCTGCTTCCGGCTGCATCAGTGTATTTAGATCAGTTTCAGGCACGATCGTAGGAGGCATGTATGTCTCCCGTCCAACCAATCCTGCGCCTCCTCTCTTTGTTCTCGGGGTGCAGCATTTTGGAACACGGTCGGGGGGCTACTTCTATCTTCAGCTGGCTTGTTACAGACCAAATACCATGTTAGGAAGAATTCTCTGTTTAGGCTGAATTTCCTAACCTAATGAGTCCCCCAGCAGCTTTGCTGGATTTTTGGGGTTTATTTTTTTCTCCTGCCAAGAGTGAGACTCTTTTACCCTCACTCTTGGGCATGATTTGAGTGTGTTTCTTTGAATCTAGATGTGTTTAATGGGCTATGGGGTCTTTTACTCCATAGGGCTTCATGTGTTTTTGTGACGTGTGTTACACAGCACCCTCAGTGCAGTGACACAGGGGTGTCATAGTGACCCGCCAGTATAGACTCCATACCCTGGGACTGACTACTGTCTCCCAGGGCATGTAAAGTCACCATTGACTTGACTAGTCTTAAATTCTGAACAGAACCAGTACAAACCATCATATTGTGGACGTAGTCTCCGTCCCCCCTGATCGAGTTTTGGCTGGTGGCAGTGGATACTACTTTTTATATTCAACCGCGAATATTTTCCTATGGGATTTCCCATTGTTTTAGGCTACTATCTTTATTTAATTATTTACGGTAGCCTCGAACATACCGCCGGTTTATTTAATTAATATTAATTCTCTGGTTGGTATTTTTTGCCAAAACTTGATTCTAAAATGGCGTTTGTGTTCTTTTCTGTGACTCCAACCCAAGTCGAGCCCTTTGTTCCACTTTTTGGCGGGCTTCTCCACAGAAGCCCTCCAAAGTGGTGCCACTCTGTCTGGGGCACTTAGGAGGGGCGGAGGGGGATTTAGGCACCCTGGACTGAGTTGCCTAGGCAACTCAAGTCGCACTCCGTCCTGATTGGCCCAAGTGGTGAGCCGGCCGGCTCACCACTTAGCATGTTTGAGTGACAGCTAGGCTGAGTGAATGGGGGTTTTCTGCATAAAAGCAGGGCTTTGGGGACTGGAACTTCAGAAGTCGCCACAGGACCTAAGAATCCGACGAGGGAGAAGCTGAGCCGACCAGCCACGACACCACCACCGGTGGAGCCCTGCTGGACCGTCTCACCACTTTTCCCAACGACAGAGGAGATCTCCCGCCGGAGAGCCTTCTTCCTTTGACTGGTGGGGATAACCAGTTTCACCGTCTTTTCGCCTTCCTGACGTACCTCGTGGCCGCCTTGCCTGTGCCAAGCACCCCGCCAACCGGGATACCACGTTTTACCACGACCGCAAACGAAGGTACCACCTTTAACCGGAAAACTCAGCGGCTGGTTTCTTCCCTGGTAGTGCAACGACCTTCACCTTTCCTCCAAGTCAAGATCTTCTCTTCCCCTGGACGACGACGCGACTTGCACCCACTGCCAGGAACAACTGCCACCGCTGGAGGATCCTTCCCACTTAAGGTACCGTGTCCCGCCCGGCTTCCCTTGCTACCGACTGTACGGGGTAGATTTAGCCCCCGGCTTTCGAACCTGGGTTAGCTTGGGACACCCTGGCTAAACTTTCCTAAGCCTCTCTAAACCCTTTTTGAACTCTCTGCAAGACTTTCTAAGCCTAGAGGAACTGTGTGATCTTGGGCACATTTGTGCTCTGCTCTCTCTAAGAGTGGGCCCAGCCTTTGGACTTTGGCTCACCAGTGACTTTTGCTCTTCTGCCTTGCTAACAGTGTTCCTGAACCTTAGAGTGGTGTACCTTTCCATATTCTGTCTTTTTCCCTCCCTTTCTCACAAACTTATTGGAGTGCCACCTAGTTAAGCGCTCACCTCTGTATGAAAATAAGTGGTGTTTTACTGTGACTTATCTGATAAGGAAAAAGGGGTGTACATATTACAATGGTAACTGTGTTTAGAATATTTTACAACAAGAGTGCTGGAGTGTTTCAAACCGTGTGTTTTTACCAGGCTGATAACATCCATTTTTCTTTCTTTGTGTGTAGCACTGATTCATACGTCCATCCTTCCGAGTTCACTGTTCAGGACGAGGTTTCTGCAGAATTTCAGTTTCATATTCTATCGGATCAACAGGAGCTCCGCCGGAAGCCTGGTGGCCCGCCCCATCCATTAATACAAGGTTTAAGTTGATCCATTTCAAGTACCTACAATTGAAAGGGTATTTTCCGAATACCTCAGGCCGGTGTGGCTGTACATCAGGAGATTTCCTTCATGTGGCCTGGGGATGCCCTACGTTACAATGCTTTTGGGAGCTTTTAGGAGCAGGTGTCTGAGACGATCTGAGATGTCACGGGCAGGATGTAGAACCGGACCCGCTGGTGGCTCTGTTGGGTTACACTAAGCCGATCCTCAAGAATGCACGAAGACTGGTCAGTATTTTAGCTATGAAGATAAGTGAAGGGTGGCAATGATGTGGGGAGGAAAACAAAGGCCAAGAATAGCCCAGTGGAAAGCAGACATCATCTATTGTAATGATATTGCAAGCGGATGGGGCGCCCTATCCCGTAACCAGCAGGGAGATAGACTTATATGGGACCCCTATGTACAATTATTGACCAGACAACCGGACGATGGAATAGTGGATACTACCACACCCTAAATCGAACTACAGTAGCCATTGGGGACTAGACCTTTCTGCATCACATATGTTTGTTTGTTTATTTGGTATAGCGCAAAACCAAACCCAAAGGGTAGCTGGGCGCAGACAATACAAGGATACTTGAGAACTTGGTTACAGGAAAATACAGTTATACAGTTCAAATTAGAAACAAAGGTGCATGTACAAGCAAGTGCGAAAATACAGTTAAAGCTAGTTGACCAGAAACCAATTAATCTAGTTACAATCATCAGGGGTCTCTAGAGCAAGTGGCAGTGGGGAGGCCGAGCTAAGTGTCATTGGAACGTATCCAGGTGAGGACTTTCCGCCTGAAGCTAGGGTAGGGTTGGTCCATTCTGAGATCAAGAGGGAGTCTGTTCCAAGTTTGAGCAGCTATGACCGGAAAACTGGAGCCGTCAGCTGTACTCTTTTTGTATCTGGGCACCACTAAAGTCTAGGCATTGGTCATTCTAGTGGGACGGTTTGAGATTCTCTTGTTTACTCTGTTTACCAGGTAGGGGGGAGCTATGTTGTTAAGACATTTAGAGGTGAGGGAGAGGGTTTTGAGGGCAATCCTGTCTTTGATTTTTAGCCAATGGATATTTTTTCTGGAGGTGGAGATATGAGCTCTATTAGGAATATTTAAAGCTACTCTAATAGCGTTATTTTGGAGAGTTTGGAGTTTATCAAGGATATACTTGTTAGATCCTGCATATAGAGCATTACAGTAATCCAGCTTGGATATGATGAGTGCATTAGCTAGTGTAATGCAGCTAGTCTCAGTTAGAAATGGCCTACATGCTCGGATCAATTTACAAGTATATGCAGTGGAAGATGCTAGTGAGTTAGTTTGTTTCTTGAAGGTGAGCGCTGAGTCGAGATAGACCCCGAGGGTTTTGACTGCAGGCATCACTTTGATGACATTATTGTCGATGTTGAATGAGGCATAGTTCGGGTCAAGTTTTTTGATGGCCAACTCTGAGGCGAGGATCAGTAACTCAGTTTTGTCATTCAGGCAGAGGCTGTGAGATGCCATCCATGCCTGAATGAAGAGATATATCTTATTTACTAAGGCGTGTCTTCCAAGAAGTTGCCCGAAAGGGGGATAAGGATCTGAATGTCATCTGCGTAATTAGTGTAGATGATACCCAGTCTGTCCAGCTCGTCAAACAAAGGTTTAGTAAAGATGTTATACATCGTCTGAGATACACATGATCCGTGAGGGACACTGCATGAAACTTGTGTGGGATCAGCAGCTGCTAAGGGGGAGAAGACTTATTGTCCGGTTTGCAAGGAAGGATTGTACCCAGGTTATGGCATCACTTGAAAAATGAGCGGCGGAACTGAGGTGATTGCATAAGACTGCGTGATCTACCAAGTCGAAGGCCGCAGATAGGTCAAGGAGGAGTAGCATAGCTGATTTGTCATTGTGCTTCAACTCGTCAATTTGGGTCTTAAGGTCAATCAGGGCTGTTTCAGTACCATGAAGGGGACGGAAGCCAGATTGACGTGAGCCTAGTAAATTGTTAGTTTCTAAGTAGTCCTGAATTTGCAGGTAAGCTACTCTATCAATTATTTTAAGCAGAAATGGGACGGTGGTGATAGGTCTGTAATTTGTCGGTATTGCGGGGTCAAGTGTTTCTTTTTTTAGCAAGGGAAGCACCCAAGATTGTTTTAAGTTATTAGGCACTAGGTTAGACTTAAAGGATGCATTGATGACTTTAGAGATGAAGGGGGATAGGTCTCTAGCTGCATCTTTTATATTTTGGGCAGGGCAATTATCTCCTTTGCAGCTGGATGGCTTTAGAGATTGTATGATTTTTTCTGTCTCTGATATAGTTATTTGTCTGAAGCTAAATGGATGAGGGGTGTTAGGCTGGTTTAGAGGAAGCTGTGACTGAGGTGTACGCTCCGTTGGCAGGAGCAGGGAGGCTTTTTTATTGGCAATTTTGGTTTGGAGCAAGCTAATTTTACCCGCCAGGGCATTTTGTATATTAGTGCACCAGATTTTATTTTTAGGAATGTTATCAGTCGGGGGTATGGGTGATTCCATTTCACGGAGGATGGAGAATAGTTCCTTGGTATCTGATTTAGCCTTCGATATTCTATCATTAAAGGTATTCCTTTTAGTGCTTATGATTTCCTTTTTATACTGTTTGGCGAGAGTGGTTAATTTAATTTTGTTCTCCTCAGTGGGTGAGTGTTGCCAAATTGACTGCAGCTTTCTTTTTTGAATTCTGAGTTCGTTCAACTGTGGTGTGAACCAGTTGTTTAGGTGACAAAGTTGTTTGCTTTTACAAATTTTGGTGAGGGCAATCAAGTCAAGTGCCTTAATCATCGTACTGTTGTAGGCTTCCACAAGCGATGCGGGGTCTGTGATGTTATCTAGATTGCCGAGAGTGGGGAGGAGGTGGGGTAAGAGTTGTTCTGCTGTGATATTTTTTTTACTTCTGGTGGGGAGTGGTGGGGCCATAAGTATAGGTTTGGGTCGGATATGGTCAAGTGAGGCATTGAATACAATTAAGTAGTGGTCAGTCCAAGATTGTGCCATTATGTTGGTAATGCTAATGTTGCAATTCCGATCAGCAACCCAATCTAGGGTCCTACCTTTGGCATGAGTAGGGGAGGAGACTTTTTGTGTTAGGGCATAGTCATTCAATAGTGAAGCAACAGATAGGGCGTGTTTGTCATTACAGTCATTAAAGCCCAGGTTAAAGTCTCCCAGTAGAATTTGAGCGTGGTCTTTAGTGTTATTAGTTAAGATACTAGTTAGGTCGCCTTCAAAGGATCCTAGTGGTCCAGGTGGTCTGTAGATGACATACATGGTAAGGGTGCGGTTACAAGAAAGGTGAAGTTTGGCAGTAAGGAGGTCACATGATTGAAATAGCAAGGTAGTAGCTAATCTGATGGGTAAGGTGGATTTGTGGATGATGGCTAGGCCACCTCCTTTGGTATTAGGTCTGTCGACTCTTAGTAGTTGGTAGCCATCAGGTATTGCTAGCATGATGGCAGGGCCAGCCGCCTCATGGAGCCAGGTTTCGGTTATGACCAATAGGTCTAAGTTCTCATTGGTTAAAGTGTCAGAGATCTCTGTAGCGTGGGCTACCATGGATCTAGCATTGATGAGTGACCCAGTTAGTGCTAGGGTGCTAGTTGGTATAGTAGTGGGAAGTTGTTTATTTTTAGTTGGGGTGACTCTTTGTGATGGTGACTGGTTAGTTGTTATGAGGACAGGGTGGAAAGGGGCAGATTTGAAGTATTGCGAACGTTTGTTTGCTGGATCGATATAGCCTCTATTGTTGTGGTAGGATGATGGTTCATGGAGACGGGACAATCTTGCCCTCACTCTCATGTTTCGATCCTTAGGGGGGTGTGAGGCAACAGATGCAAGTGCCATGGTGGTGAGGAGGCTCAGTACAAGGTGTAATGTTTGGTATTGGGTGATTTTCATTATGGTCGTGGGCAGGGAGGTGTTAATGATAGGCAAATCCAAGTTCGGGCTATAGGTGTAGACTGGTGCCGTGTGCAAAGACGTTTAACTATATTAGTTATGGCAATTCAGTAGCAGGGAAGTCTAAGCAATCTAGTAAGAGATCGTATACTGGTAGTTAGGTAATCTAGGCAAGTACAAATAGGCTAGGACCTAGGTGGGCAGGCAAACTAGGCAGGTACAAGTAGTGGCAAACTAGGCAAGTACAAATAGGCTAGGACCTAGGTAGGCAGGCAAACTAGGCAGGTACAAGTAGTGGCAAACTAGGCAAGTACAGATGAGCTAACTAGGGCAGTGTTTCACCTAAATGCGAGAATCACAGGGCAGCATGTGGACGCTGTACACCCTACTTCTCTATTGAATGTATTAGTAGGAAGCACAGTGACAAGGGGAATGTTGGCACATAGGTGTCGCTATGTTCATTTTAAATACCAATAAAGAAAGTAGAAAAAAAAATGCTGCTGCCCAGCAGGTTCTAACATCAATGTGTCCGCAGTAGAATCCTCAGCTAGCCAGTCTACCACGAATTGCAGTTGCCCGGCAATATAATAGAGTTCAAAGTGCAGGGCCCTGATACCACCCTCATCATATGTTTTATATAATGACGACAGCAATATTCTACTCCTCATTTTGCCACAGGAAGCTTCTTCAGATACCCTCCAATAACTTTAAGAAATGACTTTGATATGAAAAATGGGACATTCACCAAAAAATTTAGCAGTCTGGGCAATAACACAATTTTCAGCAAGACTGACCTCCCCATCACTGAAAGAGGCAATTTAGTCCAGAACTTCATAGTTCTCTTGATAGCTTCCAGGGCGTCCAGCGTGTAGGTTTGTCAGCTTGGTCAAAAGAAGCTGGAGAACAGGGCAGACGTGACTCCTGAGTGTCTACAGGAAATAATCAAACTGCGACAAGCCTGTCTGTCCCACTGGGAGACACTTGGGAAATTAAATCATGCCAAACATATAGAAAGGTCACACGCCCTGGGAGACAAACCTGGCAAACTCTTAGCTTGGCTGTACAAAAGGGAGACCCCTAGTATCCCCATTTGCCACATAAGCAAACCCGATGGCACCACCGCACACACACAAGCAGAGATTAATAGGGTCTTTTCCGAGTTCTACCGTGACCTTTATTCCCAGACCCCGCCCTCATCTGACACCGGGATCGAAGATGCCCTAGATTGCATTAAGTTACCCAGGCTAGATTCACAACTGGCTGAAGCCCTAGACGACCCGATTACCCCAGATGATGTGAAGGCAATAATTAGATCATTACCCTCCGGGAAGGCGCCGGGCATGGATGGCCTCCCTGGGGAATTTTATAAGACATACGAGGGGACCCTTGCCCCTCTGCTTGCACAAGTATATAACGAGGCTTTCGAGCGAGGCTCTCTCCCGAACTCCATGAGTGAAGCAATAATAATTCCCATAATGAAGCCTGGTAAAGATGGGACAGATTGCGGGTCATATAGACCACTTTCTATGTTAAATGTTGACAGCAAAATACTGTCGGCACTGCTCGCCAATAGACTACGCAGAGTGATTCCCCTTCTAATTCATCAGGACCAAACGGGCTACGTGCCCGGGCGTTCTATTACTGAAAATTTACGCAGGTTACACCACATCATATATAGTACTGAGCGGAAATCCCAGAAATACGCCGTGGCGTCACTTGACGCCACCAAGACCTTCGACTCGGTCAGATGGGAATGGTTATACGCCACTATGGTCAGGATGGGGATCGGACCCACCTTCCTTAAATGGACCCAATTGATCTACACTAATCCCACCGCCAGGGTGCGCACCAACAAGACTTATTCTGACAAATGGCCCCTCTATAGAGGTACACGGCAGGGATGCCCCTTATCCCCCCATGCTTTACATTATTGCTGCAGAGCCGGTGGCCGCATACCTCCGTCAGGAATACGGTGACGGAGGCATTGAGCTAGACGGGGTGTCACATCTCATCTCCATGTATGCAGAAGACATGCTACTCTACCTGCATGATCCCGAGCTCCGTCTGCCCTACATTCTGGAGACATTAGATTGCTTCCACACACACACAGGCATACAGATAAATAAGGATAAGTCCTGCCTCTACCCCCTCGCTGCATTGTATAGCGAGGAGTACGGATCTCTGCCCCCACTCGACCTCCAGTGGCAAGTAACATCCTTTAGATACTTGGGTGTTACCATACACCGTAACCCGAGTACCGAACACATTCTTAACACGGTTAGGGCGAAGGTCGCACTTGCAAAATCCATGGAATTTTGGGGGAAGCTCCCTCTCTCTGTGGCTGGGCGGGCGGGACTCCTCAAAATGGTAGCACTCCCACACCTACTACACTGCTTTTCCAACGTCCCCTTCAACATCCCCCCCGCTTTTTTCAGAGACCTGAACAAGCTCTGTAGTTGATTCCTGTGCCTGGGAGGTAGGCACAGGGTGGCGCTGGACATTCTCCAAAGACCCTATGAGAAGGGGGGATTGAAAGTCCCCAATTTCGAACTGTATTACCTGGCCAGTCAACTGAGGCACATAACGCACTGGATGGCGGATGAAGCCACCACTGACACCAGACTCCTCCAACCGGCCCTGCCGCGACTGCTACTCCGAGACCTACTTTGGGTCGAGAAGGGGGCTCTACAACATCACCCTTACCTAATCAAACTTGGAACTCAGCTCTGGAAGCGAGCCTGCAAAGCAGTGGGGTTGACAGACCCATATTCCCCGCAGATCCCCATTGCGGCTGTCATGGTGAAACCTTCATGGGGACACATGGAAACACGCACTCAGTGGGAACCCTATGGGGTGGCAGTACTCTGAGACCTCATCCATGAACAAGAGCTCATGACTTTTACTGACCTCAGCGAGTCTACGGGCCTGCCCACGGGCCAGTTCTTGCTCCACAGAGCAGTAACGAAGGCCCTGAAGAAGAGATGGCCAGAAGCCGACAAACAACTCATGGAGAATTAAGCCATCGAATCATTGCTGGACACTGCCGAAGGAGGTCACGAAACCTCCAGAATATATGAAGCCCTATTGCAGAGCACGACAAAGAATGCACTGAAATGCAAAGGTAGATGGGAGAGCGAAATGGGCCTCGAATTTGAGGACAAAGCATGGGAGAAAATAACCCATCACCATAAAAAAATCTCCAGAAATGCTCGCCTCCAACTTATTCAGCTGTACATTACCAACAGAGCCTACCTTACGCCCGACGCCATATCAAAGTTCAAAGGAGCCACAATCCAAATGTCACGAGCCAAGGGCGGGTATGACCCACATGTTTTGGAGCTGCTCGGTAGTCCAGAGGTTCTGGGCCCAAGTGAAAGAGAAGGTGGCGACAGCTGAGATTGAGGTGGAGATTCACAAGCCAGCAGCCTGCATATTGGGGAGTTACAAGCGAAGCAGCAAGAATAAGCCCCTAAATAGACTTATTGACTTGATATACATAACAGCGAAAAGGCGCATAGCCATGGGTTGGAAGAGCGCAGGGGGGCCGAGCGAGGCCCTTTGGTGGGCCGACCTCAGGAGATGGATAGCGGCTGAGACTGCGGCTTGGGAAATGGCGATTCAGGTACAAAGACTGGACTCCAGCGCAGATCTACTCCGATGGGTAGCGCTAACGGTGCCACTACTCCACCCAGTGGCGCAAGACAGCGCCTCGAACAGCTCTGGCAGTCCCGGCCCGGCTCGTGCCTAAGGAAATCTGAGGACTCCACTGTGGTCTCGGAGGGAGGGGGGTGGGGTGGGGTGGGAGGGTTGGGAACGTTAAGACATGTTGTTCTTGATTCATACATATTGCATTGTCTAACCAATGATTCATTTGTGTTACACTCTGTTGAAAAACCAATAAAGAAATCTAAAAAAAAAAAAAAAAGGTTTGTCAGCTTGGTCATGGTACAAGTTAAACCCCAAATACCTAAACCTGTGCACTATTCACTGCAGGGCAAGCACCAGCAATCTCCGCTCTAATTTACACAGATCCGCTAGCAGAAATAATGCTGATTTATCCGTACTAATTGTAATCCCTGACAACTCTGCAAAACATGCAACTCAAGATTATCTTCCGGGTTCTGGATATATAATAGAGTATCATCAGCATATAGGGATATTAAGTGTCTGACCCCATCTATTTCAACACCCTCTTCAGTGTACTCCGTCCTGAGGTACTGGGCTATCGGCTCCATAGCCAGGATATAAAGTAGTGGCAATAGGGGGCATCCTCGTCTCGGTCCCTTTCCCAGCTCCCATGCCTCCAAAATATATTTGCCAATTTCAACTCTAACCATCGGCCTGGAGTATACTAGTTGAACCCATTTAATATACGTCTGCCTAGCCCTCTAGATAAGGTGTGTAAGGGGGCTTTTTACGCATGTAATTGTAGCCAATACAGATTATTTCATTTTCTACTGCGTACCGTGTAAGCTGTATTTAGTCATTTAAAAAACATACTTTCCACCACTAGATGGCACTGTAGCCTTTCTTTTGTCATAGCCTTTCTTATGCATGATAATTTCCAACTGAAAGACCACAAGTCCCCTTGCAAATGTGCGACAGTTAAAGAGCAACACAATAAAGCATGCGCCCTTTTAAAATGTGTTCATACCCATAACGTCTAATAGCTTCATATGCTAAAAAGTTAAGTTTACTTTGATGTCTTTAGTTGAATGTTCTTTAACCATACATAACACGGTGGAGGTTTGTGACGAATCGCCAAACCTAAGTGAGTTTATGGCAGAACTTATTTTTTTGTGCGTTTTTAAAGCAATGAAAATAAAGTGGGTAAATCGGGATGTTTTGCCTTTTGCATCCGATAGTTTTCCATTCAGGATGTGGAAAATAAAAGGTACAGTGATATTATTTTGGCCCAACATGCTACTATAAGGATTTACATGTTGTCATGATGCTTTATTATGCAATTTGTTTATTTTGCAAGTAAACTCTATAGGACAGTATTATTGTAGGTCTTGACACCCAAAACTTACATTTTTGTTCCAAGTAAAACGCGGAAGATGGTGGCTGTTCCCAAATTGAAAGAGTGGGTTAAAATCAAAGCTTTGCTGTTTAGCGTAACTGTGTGATCCTGGGCAAATAATATAATCTCACCCTGACTTCAATTGCAAAAATTGGAGTGCTTATAAATGATAGGGTGCAAACTTTTACAATAGGACTGTTTTAATAAGTGTAGGGACACATTGGTGTATCCTGGTGCTCTTCTGCTAGTAGCTCCAATACTGCTGCATAGAATTGCATTATTGCTGCACTGGCCCTCCCCCAGTCTTGCAACACTGCATTTGACAGGCCGACAG
Organism: Ambystoma mexicanum; assembly: GCF_040938575.1. Classification (NCBI taxonomy): domain Eukaryota; kingdom Metazoa; phylum Chordata; class Amphibia; order Caudata; family Ambystomatidae; genus Ambystoma; species Ambystoma mexicanum. The sequence goes on along the minus strand of NC_090927.1, from coordinate 577,675,021 downwards.
TCTCGCCAGCCAGTCAGTCAGTGCACCAGAGATTCTACTAAGCGGACTGCGATAGAACCAACATTACATTTTCTCCCCTGTTGCTCCCAGCCACTGAAGTTGCTTGGGCCGTCCAGGGTACTGCCCCACACTCTGAAATGTCCTGTTTTGCTATGATATTGAATCTTTCATTTCACACCATCTGCCACTTTTTACACTTTCTAGGACCTTGAGGATCTGCAAGAAGTGGGTGTTTCAGACTCAGAGGAGAGAGCAGTTAACTGATTGTAACATTGAAGCTGCACTATAATAGTCTTATTACAACGGTTAATGAAGGTAGATGAACCTATAAAAACGTGTCGGGGAGTAAAACAGGGCTGCCCCTTGGCTGCAATAATATTTCACCTATTTATCTCAGACCTGGGTGAAGCATATGCAGGGGCCCACGTCTTTCCGCCAAAAATCAACGGAAATGAAGTGAATTGGTTATTGTACGCGGATGACCTGGTTCTTCTCAATCTGACTCCGATAGGTCTCCAGCGCAGGTTAAACGTAATCTTGGAACAATATATCCAACAAAATGGCCTGCGTGTAAATGCAAGAAAATCTGAAATACTGATTCTACAAAATTTGCAAAAACACAGAGAAATTGTTGGGAAAAAAAGTTCTCTTGGAAAATGGGGCCTGAAACCATTGGCCTAGTAAATCAAACAGTCTACCTAGGCATGTGCATCAGCTCTAGCCTCAATGTTGCACCTTGGGTTCAAAAAACAAAAGATAAATGCAAGCAATTGACAGCTCAAGCGTGCATCTTGAACAGAAAATTCGGCAAATATTAATTGAAGCCAGTGTTTAACTTTTATAAGCAGACGGCCGTGCCGGCACCGATTCATGGAGCAGACAGCGCCCTTGGCCTCACTTGAACAGTCGATGGGAGTTCCAACTGCTTGTATAAGATATGAGTTAAGTCTACTATCTATTAACGCAAGGATAATGTGGAACTCTCTTAATGAGTACTGAAAAATGACTGCCGAACAGGTAGACCTTCAGTATATGATCTTGAAAGATCCTGTTACTGGTAATAAGGCGAGTGTGACAACACAGTGCGCACAACGTTGTGAAAAAATACTGTCTGACATTGGTGCAAGTAAATAAAGTTAAATCTATGCAATGGACACAAGATTGGATAGATACGAGTGACACGCTCCAATCACAGAGTCACGAGGTTAGTCCCTACAGAAGATAGGAAATATAACAGACTTCAGCCATATCTTGAAAAGTTCTCAGGAGGAGTTTGTAGATCCCTCTTTATGAAGTTTCAACTAAATCAACTCCATAAAGGGGAAACTAAGCATCCTGACAACAGATGGCCCTACACTGTTTATTTATTTATTTATTTTTACATTTTTTTTTAAAACTTTATTGAGTTTCAAACAACCACCAAGCAACAACAGGCTACCTTCAGACCTCCGGCCCTTCAGCCCCACCCCACTTCCCGCACTCAACCCAGAGCATTAAAACCAAGGATACCCATACAATTCAGTAATATCATCAGTGCACAACAAGAGAGGGTAAGATTAAACGTATCCAGCCCCTAAACCCACGGTGCGGCTAACATTCCCAGCACAAGATTGTGGTAGTGATCATACACCTGAACAGATGCAGAGGAGTGAGCTGGTGAGCGCACTTCAGACATATATTGTCTCAATGGTAGCCAGTAGTCGGGAGGACGACAAAAGCCGGGGAGTGTAGAGGCATATCCAGTCTCCCTTCGCTCAGCGGTGTTCATGAGCTCCAGCCATTTAGAAAAGGTTGTCGGTTTGGGTCTCCCCCAGTTTCTGGCAACGAGATACCTAACCAACACAGAGGCCATGACCAATAGTTTCTTTTCTGCGTAGCTGTCGCCGTCTGTCAGAGCCAGCAACCAAAACTCCAGGCTAAAAGAGCATATCGAGGGTAGCATCACGCTCATTGTCGCTTCTATGCTGGACCAGAAGGGCCTTATGCGGAGGCAAGACCAAGCAACGTGGTAAAAGTCAGCGTCCATGCCGCCATACCTCTTGCATGCCGAGGACCTCCCAGGGAAGAACTTGCAGAGGGAGGCGGGAGAGTAGTAGGCCTGGTGGATGAATTTGAAATGAGTCAGCCTGTATCGGCCGTTTAAGGATATGTGCCGAGTCTGCATGCCGATTGCCTTCCATTGATGCTCGCTCAAAGGCTCGCCAAGGGCAGTCCCCCATAAATGTTTGTATCTGTGATTGCCGGATTGCCTCCCTGTTCTGACCAGTTTATAAATAGTAGACAACAGTTTGCTGGACGACTGTGGTTGAATAATATAATTCAGAACTGGGTGAGTAGAGGGGGCTCGAGGAAACTCCGGCCATATAGCTTTAAGTACACCTCTGAGCCTATAGTAATGAAGCAAAGACACCGCGTTATGCTCCCCCGTGGTCTTAAGTTCCTCCCAGGTCACCATCTGACCATTATGGAGGCCCTACACTGTTAACATGTCGCCTCTGTGGGGAAAACAACGAGTCTCTCAAACATCTAACCTTATCATGTATAACCTTGAAGAACGCACTGATCGCCTGGGGAGGTTCATCCTAGCAAGACCATCCTTGACAGTTGAAGACTGGTGGAGAGAGGCTCAAGATTCGGATCGACAGTTAACCATTGAACTAACTTTCTTTTTAGAAAAGATGGTGGAAATATTACTAAAGACGGAAGTTGATTCTAAAACATAAGCCATAAGATTCCAATTACCATACATGAAGTAAAAAGGGAAAATTACGATCTGAACGACAATCCTATTTCTTATGGCTTTTTAGTATGCCCATGTTATTTTATTTTCTTAATGCGTATGGGAAAAGGACTATGATGATGAGTCTGTATTTTTTGTTCTATTTCTTGTTTCTTTTTTTAAAGGTTTGTAACAACCAATACATTTTTTTTAAAAAAAACACAAGTAGGTTTGCCACTCCTCCACAGTCTCTGAAGTTAGTGCCTCTCCCAACATTTGAAGGGTTAGCCCAGCCCTACATTTTAGCCTTGGTGCTGTCCTGGATGGGCACACTTGCATTTTGTTAGGCAGAGAGGTGAGCCTTTCCCCAAAACTGACGGCGTTAAAGTTTTACTGTGTTTGTTCACAAACATGTACTTGAACAAACGCAGCAAAACTTTAAAGCTGTTACTTTCTTGAAAGTCCTCCAATACCTCTCTGCATATTGCGCTTTAAAATATACTAATCGATAGTTGGTCCCCACACCAGACCATGGGGGGGTGGGTAGAACAGTGGGGGCGGAGCCTCCAGGTTTGCCCTGCCTATTTTAGTGGCCGCTCCCATCACGATTGAATACCCCCGTCCTCGAAACTTACGTTTTGTTGCGCCCCTCCATTGGAGGGAGGTCAGGTAGGTCGGCTCACTCTCACAAGCCACCAGCCACCCCCACCGCTCCCCTCACAGTGCTGAAATAAAGGGGCGGGAGTCAACACATCTGCAATAATTCCTTTACTTGCTGCACCATGGCCTGTTGCAAACCTGCTCTGTAATGTATAATTTATAAAGTTATGCTGACTGTAGTAAGACGTGCACTTGCTGGTGGGCTATACCACGAGGGATGGGCAGTTACCCCATGCAGGTATGAACGGTTCCACCAGAGATGCGGGGCAGCCAGGGAACTGAATATATTTGCCATTAGCACATGCAGGGAGGTCATGTGCCACTGGCACATGCAGAAAACAGATGCTCAGTTAGCATGTGAAGAGAGGAGATGTGCTGATGCATGTGTACGGAGGGTTTGTCAATAACATGTGGACAGGGAGTATGTGTTCTTACATAGCGCTTTTAGCAAAAGTCCTTCAGCTCTTAAGTACTGTGGTAACAGTTATTATCCCAGTTTGAATTTTATTAGAGCAAAACCAAGTAGAATGCCAGGGGAGCACTGTTGGCATTGTGATGGGGGCTGGTGAGGACACGTTTGAGTCAGGCTGAATAAGGAAAGGGGAGGGGGAAAAATCAGGTACATTTGACCCCAGTACATTTTGTCCATTTCCAGCACTGATAGTAACATGTGTGAACGGTTATTTTTCATTATTGCATGTCTTGTAAGAAAGAAGCGACTCCTCTGCGGTCTTCCCTCTGTGCCACACCCATTAAGCTTGCGTCAGCCCTCCACGTAATTGGAACTTGGGAAGTGCAGGTCGCCCTCCTGCCCGGTAGCTTTCCAGCCTTTCTTGGGATGCAACGTTAGCATGTGCTTTGCCAACGTTAGCCTGTGCAGAAGGGAGTCCTGCCGTTAAGACTGGCAGAGAGGAGATATGCCATTATAGCATGGGCAGAGGAGATGCTATGTTAGAACTCGCAGAGAAGACATGTCCCCTAGTACGTACTTAGTAAAGATGTATAATTTGTATGTGCCAAGAAGAGATGTGCCATTAGTATGGAACAGAAGTGCAATTAGCATGCAGAGCTGAGATGTGCCGTTAGCATGTACAGAGACAGGATGTGGAGTTTGCACATGCTAATTACACATCCCGTCGCTGCACAGAATGTGCAGTTAGTACGTGCAGGGATGGGATGTGCAGTTAGCATGTGCAGAGAGGGTATGTCCCATTAGCATGTGCATAGAGAAGGCGTGTCGTTAGCATGCACATCTCCTCTGTGCACATGCGCACAGTTAGCATGCATGTACAGAGAGCTGTCCCACTAGTATGTGCACAGAGAAGATGCACCATTAGCAGACGAGAAGAAATGTGCCAATAGCATGCGCAGATAAGAGATTTAAGGTCACTGTGGGTAGAGATATGTCCTGTCAACGTGTGCAAATATCAGGCTTGCTAAACAGAACTTGTTCTATCAATACGTGAAAACAATGCCTGCCATTAGCATTTGCATAGAGATGTGCTTGTTAGCATATGCACGGTGTAACGGTGCAATTTACACATGCAAATAACACAAATTTGCTCTTCAAATACTAACAGCACATCCCTGAAAATGCTGAAAGGAGATGTTCCTTTACCATGTGCACAGAGTACGTGTCATACTCGTTAGTATGTGTCAAGAGGAGATGTGTAGCTAGCATGTTCAGGGAGAATGTATGCCATTATCAAGTGGAGTGATAGGCTTTACTACGTGCTCAGAAGGGATGTGCCGTTTGCATGTGGCGTGAAGGGCCCTGTGCAAGCCAGACAACTTTGATCTACAACTCTTTGGGTCAACGGGTCTGATTTTTATGTATGCATTGGGTATATGTGTTGGATACGTTTTACTCTCTTGCACAGGAGAAAACTCATTTTTACTCTCTTGTTTTTGAATTTACTCTCTAATTTGAAAAATAATGTGTAAACTACTCCCACCTCAAAATCTTATCTGGAGCACTGCATCTGCCCAAATCCAAATCTACGCATATTCGTGTACAGCCAGTCCCACATCACTGAAGCAAATGGCTTCACTAAATCCAGTGCAGCTATGGCACACAGAGTTTTCCAGGATGCTGTCCTATCTAGCACATGATGTATCCTCCTCAGGTTCCAGGCCATGCTTCGGCCTGGGACATAGCCTGTCTGATCCGGCTGCACTAATTTATGCACAACGGTTTTCATCCTAGCTGCTAGTATGGACGTCAATATCTTACTATCCTGATTAAGTATTGATAGGGGCCTGTAGGAACCACATTCCGTCAGGGTTTTGTGGGGTTGGAGCAGCAGTATTATAATAGACTCCCTCAGGCTGAGCAGAACTCCCGCCTCATAAGAATCGTTGAAGGTGCTAAGTAAATGGGGGGTGGGCCAACTCTTGCGTGTACTCTTTATATAATTTGCTGGGTAATCCATCCGAACCTGGTGTTTTCCCTGCCGGAAACCCCCAGATTGCATTTTGTACCTCCTCTAGGGTTAGGGGCCCTTCTAGGTCTTCTCTGTCCTCCTGGGACAAGCCTGGTAGGTCAATCTCGCCCAACGCCTCCTCCAGGTGGGCAGCTGACACTGGGGGGCCCCACCTGGTATAGTTGTTGATAAAATTCTCGTAACGCCTTATGAATCCCAATTTGTGTATAGCATAGATTCCCTTGTCGCCTGTCTATCTGGTGTATGGGGCCCTGGTACTCCTCTCTCATATATAGCCATTCTAGCAACCAGACAGGCTTATCCCCCTTCTTTGTGCAGCCTCTCCGTATATCTAGCAAAGCTGTATTTGCCCAGCCTTTCCCAACAATCCATGCATTTTTGTTTGAACTCTCTAGCCTTTGCCACACTGTCAGGTTGATGCACTCTAGACTGCTCTAGTATCCTCAGTTCTTCCGCAGAAGCATATTAATACTTGCCTGATGTCTGCTGGCACCCGCCATGGCGACCCCTCTTACCACCACCTTCAATGTCTCCCAAAAAGTACCAACACTAGGTACACTCCCCAAATCATGCGAGACATATTCAGTAATGCATTGTCCTACAATCGCAGAGTGGGGGATCTTTCAGTGATTCGCTCCCGAGTCTCCACATCAGTATTGGGGCCTGGGGGGGAGGTTGGAACGTATTGCCACTGTAGGCTCAATGGGGCATGGTCCGATAGAACCCGGCCTTCATACAGCACCTGCGTGACCTGATGTACCAGTTCTCTACCCACAAAAAGATGATCTATTCTAGTATGTACTGCGTGTGGAGCAGAGAAGTGTGAATAATGTCTAGCGTCTGGGTAAAGAACTCTCCAGGTGTCTACCAAGTCGAAGGAATTCAGGAGCGTCCGTAATGCCCTGGCAGGATGAGCCAGCCAGTTTGGTGTATTTGGAGTCTGACCTATCTAGGGTTGGGTTTAGGGTGCAATTAAAGTCTCCCGCATATATCATGTTGCTGTCCCCATAGGAGCCTAATCGTGGGTATTGAGTCTGGAAAAACTTGAGGGCGCTATGATTTGGGGCATACAGGTTAATCAGGCAAGTATCCATTTGTTGCAGAAGGCTTTGTACTAACACCATCCTGCCCTCATTGTCTGTTTTAGCACGGGTGACCTTGGAGGGTACAGAGGGCGCTATCCATATTACGACTCCCCCCCCCGTCCCCACCCTCCGAGCATATGCAGAATAAGGGGATCCGAATACTTGCCCTATTTACTCGCTAATAGTGCCTGTTTATCCAATGTGAGGTGTGCTTCCTGTAATAAGGCAATATCTACTTTACTGCTCTTAAGATATGAGAACACTGTCTCTTTACGTAAGCGTTCAATCCTCCGACGTTCCATGTCTGTATATTTACAGTTCCCGCCATTTGTTTCTATCCCCCTGTGATCTGCCAGTCATCACTGCTATTCCAGTAGGCTTCCCTTGCCTCTTGTGTAGTGTACCCCTCCGTGGATGTCATGCTACTGACCCCAATTAACATACATGCAGGAAACCCTTTTTCCACTTTAACTTCCCCAACTTCTCCAACTAAAAATAATAACTGCCCAGCTATGGTACTCCTGCTCAGGCATGTCAGCTTTCCCCATTTGCCCTAGGCAGTCCTGACTGGGGCTAGTGCAGAACGGATGGGCACAACAACAAGTGCCCTCAAATAGTAAAATGTGAAGGGTGCAGAGGGCACAGCCGTGGACTCAGACACCCCCTCCTTGTTGTAAAGCATCCACTACTAACAAACTCGCCACATAAAAAGCCAAATCAGTTACAAGGGTATAGAACCAAGTTCGCAGGGGACTGGCCCCATAATAACGCCCTGCAGTCCTCGGATGTACGCTCAATTGCAGTTTGTAGGGAGCATTAAGTTGTGCCGGTCGCACCATGTAACCTAGTTCGCTCTCGCCTCCGATTGAGTGGGACTCTCTTTGCGCCCTCCACAGTTGTCATCTCCCACAACCCCCTCGTAGGGGCCTATCTTCTCTCTGTCCATCCATGCCTGCGCCTCTTCCGGGAGATCAAAAAACCAAGTCTTATTTTTGCATATGACCTTAAGCCATGCTGGGTAGGTCAACATGTATCTCAATCTGGCAGCACGCAGTCTAGCTTTGCGCTCTATCCTTTTACACTTGGAATGTATAATCGGGGTAAACCGCCAGTTCGGGCGAGGCTCTCTTCAGTTCTCTCCCTTGCCTGGAATAAGCCAATATTTTTTTCCGATCCTTGTAGTTCAGGACCTTAGCAATAACCGGTCTCGGGGGTTGCCCAGGGGGCGGTCTCCGAGTTAGCGCCCTGTGCACTCTCTCAATTGTAAAGCACTGCGTAAGGTTCCCTGGCCCGATCTCCTGGAGCAGCAGGTTTTCTATGTACATCGTCGGTTCTGCGCCCTCCTCTACCTCAGGAAGGCCAACTATGCAGATATTATTTCTTCATGCCCGCCCCTCTGCATCTTCTATTCTGCTTTCGAGGAGTCTAACCTTTTGTTGCAGCACATCGACATTTGCTTGTGTGTACCGGAGTGTGCTGCAGTTCTCCTTCACCTGCGTCTCTAGTGTGGTGGTGCGCTCTGCCAAGCTCCGTACATCTTGACGCAATAATCCAACGTCTAGCTGCACCGCTGCAATTTGTGTCCCCAAGGAGGCCGGTAGGTCTTCTATAGCCAACATCACTTGCTTATGCAACTCCAATGTGCCCTCTTCTTTCCTCTGCTCCGAGTCCATGCTTCCACCAGCCTCTGGCTGCTTGGGCTTGGCAAAGCTGTCTAGCATTGGCTGCCCCCCTTGGCTTTCGTCCACTAGGAAGGCATTCCGACTGCCTACCCCTCGCTCAGTGGGCTTCAGCAGCTTCTTGTCAAGACAACAGTACCACAAATCTCCTGAATATGGTCCGTTTAGGGTCCCAAGCTTCGGGCCCGTCCTGTATTATCATGAACCCTGGCGCAGCCTGCAGCCCATACTGGCCAGCCTGTGCAGTCTCTCCAAGGAGGGAGCGAGTGCTGGCTCTCCGGCCGTTATGACATCTCTCAATGCTCTGTGCATCTGGGCTGCCAGCCCTGCTGGCCCTCCACCTGGGCCCGTCACACAAATCCTTGCCAAGTGTGCATGTGTCTATATTGAATCTTTGTAGCCTACCAAGCACTTCATCCAGCCTTCAACTTTTATCAACCTACTTCTATTTGAAAAAGGACGGATTCTGCCTGCTTTTTTATTCCAGCGCTTCAGTGTGAGCCCCAGCCCAGTTAACTTCCACCTTTCTTCTCAGGGCTGCAAGTCTCTAATCAGCACACAGTCTCTGAGCCTGGCCGCTGCAGGTCCTATGCACTTAAGGCCACATGTTTGTCACGTCCCTTGGCCCAGATCGTCATGCACCCTCCTCCTCTAGCTTCCGCCCCTGGCCAACTTAATGTCTCTATTACAAGCAACATGTGGCAGGGGGCCCCTCTGGTTATGACACCACGCAGCCCAGGTGCATGTATACTGCTCCCCCGGAGCTGCTCCTCTCCATCTGCTCATTGTTTCTGATCCAGGAAGCAGCGGACCCAAGCCGCAGGAGCCTACCCCCAGAATGCGCCGCACTGCCCAGGATCCTGTATCCCTTTGACGAGCTCAGCTCGCACACGGTCTTCGTCCGGTCGCCAAGACAGAGGAAGACGGTGTGCCGGATCCCGTTCCTCAACCCAGAGTTCCTCAATGCTGCAATGGTAGCTCCGCTTCCTCCCTTCATGGGCTGCGTAGGCCGGTGTGTAGCAGGTTGTCTGCTCTGTTTCTGGGTTGACCGCAAGCACAGAGGACACACAAGTGCATCTCTCCCCAGTCACCGCCTGCTGCCGCGGTATCCCTCAGCCTTCCGTCATGGTCTTTAGAACGCTCCAACTTTCAGCTGGGTGTGTCGGGACTCCTACAAGCTTCCCTCTTTTCTTATGCTCCACAGTCTGCCTGTAACGCTCACCTGAATCCCTCGGAGGCGCAGGTCTGGGCTGGGGGTTCTCGGAGTCTTCTAGGGTCACGCGCAGGCCTCGAATGCCACCCTGGAAAGGCCCTTTCCTCACTGAGATCTTGATCTGAAGGGTGAGGTGTCTGCAATTATGAGAGCAAGGGGTTAATATGGATATATAAGCCTGACTGGGTAAGCTGCCTCCCCTTTCTGGTACTCCCAAGTAGTTCGTAGGCTAAATGTGCTCACCTTATGTAGGTGAAAGCGGAGCTCTCCATCCTGCGTCTGTGCAGGGGCGCCGAAGCCAGTTACTTCACTGGTTAATTGTCCAGCCTCTTGGTTGCAGAGGATGAAGATTTGGAGCTAGGCCGTTGTTAGCAGCACGAACGGCGGTTGCTTGAATATGGAGGTCCGGAGAGCGATGGAATGGCGAAGGTATTGCAGGCAAGTAAGTAGAAAATGTCAATTCGAAGTTAAAAGCACTTCTTAATGTCTCTTTTCCTTTTTCAGGTCGCAGAAGCAACTGGGTAGAAAAATGGATGTCGAGGAATGCACCGAGGAGTGAGAAAGATGAGCGCTGCCCAAAACACGTGCGTATAGATGGAGTTTTGTATTTCTTAATGATGTCCTTTTGTTTTGCAGATGCGAGTAGCAGCGTCGGCGGAGGCGAGAAGAATGCAGCGCAGGTAAGGAAAGTTTCACAGAGGTTTACTAACCGATGTCTTTGCTTCCACAGGGTGCCGGAAAAATGGAAAGCTGAAGCCCGTGGCTTGAGATGCACCGATGGACTGGGTAAGTGCTGAGCTGGTTTTTATCTCGTGCTAACCTGGTGTTCTTTTCCCTTTTCAGATGCTGCTGAAGACGAAGATGGTATTTCGGAAGGTAAGATTGCGGATTTCTCTTCCCCAGATGCAGAAGTTGAAGATTCTCTGGAGCTGACACGGTGAGCGTCCTGCTGCTATTGCAGAATAACGCGAAGCACGTTGCTCTGATCGGGCGTGGTTTAAATAGCTTACTGGAGTGCTTAGGTGTCTCCTTCCACAGCAGCCTCGCCCAGATAAGAAGTCCCAGCTTCCAGAATAGTTCCAGTATCCAGTCCCAGGGAGTGGTGCTGGCCACACCCAGAAGGTAAAGTAGTTCCAGCCATGGATGGATGAGGATTTCATCCTGCAGGTGAGTGAGCAGCATGGTCTGCAGCAGGTAGGCCCACCCAAGCACCATTCCTTACATCATGAGCCCGGCACGTCCTGTGCCGGGACTGGGTCCCCTTATGAGCCTGGCGCCACGACAAGGTCCATAAGGCCCCTATGGGAGCCGATGGGTGCCTGGAAATGAAGTTGTGACCCAGCTTCCGAGGCAGTTGGGCTAAACCTGACTCCTTGGAGGCTGCGGTCATGACACTGCCTCACGGGTTGCTTTCCTCTTCTCACACTTCTTCATTCCCTGTGATCCCTCAAGGTTCCAGGGCATAAAGGACTCCTCCTCACTACCGCTGCGCTTTACATAATGTGCGTGCCATCTTGTCTCCTGGCACTGGCAGCAGAAAATCTTATTTTGTCCCAAATAGTGCTCTGCTTACAATCATCTCAAGTCAGCTGGGCACTCCCGTGACATTCATGCATGCATGCATGCCCTCCGTCAATCCCGGGCGATATTAGTAACAGTTTGCTAGTCATTTCATCGGATATTTCAAGGATTAAGCGGGGGCAGTACTGGGAGCTAACCTACTCCATAAGCTGCTAGCCACACCCCCGCATTTGTGGCTTTTGCGACTACTAGGCCACATGATGAGTTTAGCTAGAACGGTGCTGTGCAGCCTCTTTCATTCCTCAACTCAACCTCTGGTGCCCCTATGGCCTTACCATCTCACCCACCTTCTCTAACTGCTACACTATCACATATCCTCCCCTCTTACAAAACCTGGAAGAAAAAAAGCACCCAAAAAAAAAAAGTAAAAAAAAAAGTTTAAAAAAAAAAAAGACATCCCTGTCCTCAAACTCTGGCCTACCCATCGCAAACACCTACGTCAGCGCAACTTCCAGACAGGTCTTTACTAATATCCTCTTCTCTGTCCCTTCTCCAGATCTATGGACTCCTCATCTCCACTCTCCTCCCTTTCACATCCTCTCCCATTAATGGTGGCACCAAGCGTGAAGTGCTCCTCCTCCTGCTCCCCCTCCTCTTTGACCAGCGGCTGCCGTCCCTCATTAACTTTCTTCCTTCACCTGCATCTCTCCCTACCACGGTCTCTGTCCCTCCCCTCCGATTGGTGTTACCACGTCCCTGTACTCCCCCTCAGAAAACCTTCAAAAGGCAGAGACCTCCTTCACCTGGCTACTCTCAATACCTGCTAAGCCAACAAACACTCCGCCGACATCTGCCTCCTTCTTGAAGACACTGACCTCGACATCTCGCTCTTACCGAGACGTGGTTCAATGTCAGCCCAGTCACTGCTTTTGACTCCCTTCTCCCTGATGTCTTCAAAGATCATCTACACGCCACAACCTCACCATGCTGGCGGGGGGTTGCCTTAATTTTCCCCGAGTGGGTTCCTTCTTCTATGATACCCACCCAGCTCTACTCATCCTTTGAGAGCCTGGTCTGAAAACTGGTCATCTCTCCCTCCTCCTCTTTGACCATTGCTACCATCTACAGGCCTCCTGGTGCTACCACCCTGTTCCTCTCTGAATGGGCTCATTTCTGTTCCTCTCTAATCTCATCATGGGCGATTTTTTCTTTTTTTTAAAAAAAAAGTATTTATTGCCAGACAATCAGAGTACAAGGGTAACAGGTATTTTCTTAGTGCTTATACAGACACATTAGATACATTATTAGTGCAGTGCTACAGTCAGAAATATCACATTACATTACTTTCACATTTGCAGAGTTAGGTTGTCAACAATAATTCAGTGAACTAGCTACAAATTCAATCAGAATGGTTGGATAGGTATGTATGGAACTCAGCCCATACATTCTTGGGTCGGGAGCGTAGGCCGAGCGAGTTCACATATTCCTCCTTGCATGCTTGAGTCCAAGTAAGTGCAGCCAGCCACATTTTGAAGTTAGGACGGGATGGCTGCTTCCAATGTTGGAGTATACATCTCTTGGCTACAACGCAGTTTATATTTAGGAAAGCTAAAAGAAATGTATTAACAATGCTGTTCCATACACCAAATGGAACCCCCAATGGATCTGTGGGATATATTGACCCACTCAACGGCATTGCCTTACATCACTGAGCTGCCTGTGCGCAAGGAACAGTAACCTGGCTGCGCTGGCTCCAGTGCGCACCAGGACCTCAAAACTGCTTTGGCAGCAACCAAAGAAAAATGGCTATGCCATTCTACCTCACATACTTCGGGCAAAAAGGAACAAGGGGACACACTGAAAAATAGGCCAGTGTGTTCTGAAACATATCTGGAATCAAGTGAAAAGGAAAGCCTGCCCTTGCTGCAAAAGCAAAAATCCCCTTCAAAATGAAACCATTTTCACCCTTTCAAAATGCTGCTATGATTCCAATTTCATCTGTCATTCTGAAACCACTGTGAGTAAAAAGGCCCAGTTAAAACCAACTCTCAGAGAAATCAAAAGCAACTTCATGGGAAACACGCATTTATTTCTTGACAAAATGTATCCAGGCGCAGCAGTTCAAAGAGACGTTTTACCCTCTGAGCCAGGTCAAGGAGAACTATATCTGTACTTTAGATAAGAGTCCTGCTGCAAGGAAAATGACTACAGCTGCCAAGACAGTGGCAATCTGAGGAGCTGCAAACCAAATTAAAGTAAGAAACTAAACAGTTTTTTTTAATTTTTTTTTTTGTATTTAATCTAAAAGATTTTTTAACAAAGATTTCGAAGTACTGAAGCTTAAAACTTCTAGAACGTCTAGAGCGTCTAGAACTGGAAACTGCCCTGCATATTTGCCGATCAAGTTGGTGGAACATTTCGTGGAGCCTGCAGCGGAAGAAGCACATTAAAGATGTGGTTCATAATGTTTATTGTTGCGAGCTGCCATGACTGTTTATCACCATCTATCAGTTTGTTCCAGCACGATTCTTCATCTTGCAGGGTAAAGTTTGTGAAAATATCTTTCAAATAAATGCGGCGAATGTCTGTCGTTGCAGGGCAGTTCAGAAGAAGATGACGTATGGATTCCTTTGCCGTAGTAGATTTGCAGAGCCGGCAGCTACTGGTTGCAGATAAATGTCTGATCGCTAAGATTTCATTTGTTTCCAAAAGGTTAAGTCGGATTTTTAAGAAGTAATTTCGCGCGAATCTGTTTGGAAATAGTTTCAAATATGGTTGAACAGAATCAAGTTTCTTACAGAAAACTGGAAGATGAGTAGTAAGTTTATATCGAGTAGCAGTTTCGGTGGTATTAATCCAGTCCAGTTCCTTGATTTTTTTGGTGACTCTGACTGGGTTACTAATGAGGTCCTCCGTGCTGCAAACGACTGAGTCCAGGATGGATAAGATTTTGGTTTCCCAGCGAGTGAGCATTTGACAGGTTCCGAGACGAATTTCTTCACTTATCAACTTGTAAGCGTATGGGGCGTCTTTCTGTATACATTTCCGGTACAGCAAGACACTATTACAATCAATAGTTGATTTTAATGAGGAAAGAGTAAGTTCGCGTCTAATTAGTGTTATTGGAGTGGTTTTTGGGAGGCCTAGGACTGTTCTCCAAAAAGATGCTTCCAGGCTTTGCCACAGGTCTTGGGGGAGATTCGGCATTGCATCAACACCGTATGTCAAAGATGGTATGACTTTCTTTTTATAAAAGTCTCGTACAGGGATGATTGAGAATCTGCCGAATTTAATATCGATGGCTTTTCCTTGTGTGGCTAATTTTGTGGTTTTTCCGTATAATGCCTCTTTCATCGCATTTTCTCTTTGTGAGCTATCTAGGATGACCCCAAGATATTTAAAACTAGAGACTAGTTTTAGGGGTAGAGTGGCTTTCTTTTTTGCAGATTTCTCAATAACCATCGTTTTTAGTTTTTGATTGGTTAATTTCCTGATTGTTTACCGTCATATATTGTTGTAAATTTGTGAGTTGGCGTTGCAGGCCTATTGGGGTATTGTCCAAAAGGATTAAATCGTCAGCATAAAGGAGACGACTAATCTGATCTCCTCCAAGTTTAGGGGGGAAAGCTCGAATCTCTTTTTCTGTTTCTTGGAAGTCGCCTAGATAAGACCAAAACAGGGCCGGGGCCAGGGGGCAGCCCTGTTTAACCCCTCTGGCTGTTGTTCTCTCTTCTGTTAACAGTCCTTGTTGGTTCAGGCGTACCCGCATGGAGGTGTTGGAATATAGGGCTCTAATAGGATAGAGTATGTCTGGGGGACATTTCCATAGAGCCAGTTTCTTCCATAATCTATCCCGATCCACCTTGTCGAACGCCTGTGTCAAGTCGACAAAGGCAATGAATAGACGTGGACGTCCCTCCAAGATTTTACTTTTAAGAGCACTCAGTATTAATATGTTGGCGTTTGTCCCCAGATTCTTTTTGAAGCCAGTTTGTAGGTTGTCCTGGCAGGGTGCTTCATTAGCCCAAGCAGTGAAATGGTTTAGCAGTAAAGACCCAAACAACTTTCCTATTGGGTCAAGAAGAGCAATAGGACGATAGCTGCTAGGATCTGACCTATTTCCCTTCTTGAAGATGGGTACCACGTTAGCACTTTTCCACGATGGGGGAATAGATTTTGTGACGGAACAGCGTCTGAAGATTTGGCTCAACAAGGGCGCCCAGGCTTCCGGATGTGCTTTCAAATGAAAATTCGTGATGCCGTCAGGGCCAGGAGCACGTGATGGTTTTAGTTTTTTAATTAACATTATGATGTCTTCAGTGTTGTCTAAACAGATCCAAGAGGTGTCGTTGTTTTCCATCATAGAAGCTGTGGTCGTGATGCTCTTGAAGAGAGTGCTGAAATGGGCTTCCCAGTCCGACTGACCAATTCCGTTCAGTTGACATGGTCGAGCGCCTGGTGTGGTTGAGTGGAGGAGGGACCAAAAGTCTCTGGCGTAATTTCCTGTTATGGCTTACAGAATATCTTCTGCGTCTTGTTGGTAAAGCTTATGCCGATGGCCCTTTAGCCAAGATTTATACTTTGTAACGGCTTCTTTAATGATGGCCGTGGCCTGTGGAAAGACGAGTTTCCGAGCTTGTCTTTGTTTTTCTTGGCTCTCTTTTTCTTTCGGCGACCAATATATCATACGTATGTTTTTGGTCGGCTGCAGTTGACTTTTTGTTCCTATGTGGGACTCTAAAGACGGTCAACAAAGGTGTGTAGTCCACAGCCATCATGTGTGGGTGTTTGCCACGGTCGTTGTAGAGCGTTGTAATAGTTGTTATAGCCTTTTCTGTGATCCTGAGTCTTGTCCCTTGAGCACTTAGTTCAATTTCTGCACTCATAGTATGGTTTTTCGGTGGGTTTGTGGTCCAGGTAGTTTCGAGAAGGTTATGGTCACTTTCCCTTGTTTTGATCACTTTAAAGGAGTTGGTGTGTAGTAATAGGGGGCGTGATACCAAAATATAGTCAATTGTGGAATTAGATTTCGCTCCTTCCCATGTAGGTAGTCTGTTTGGGTCAGCGAAAACTTGATCCAAGTTGTCGAAAGATCTGGATTTCATGAGATTTTGCCATTTAATAGATCTCTGATCGGTTGGGCGTTTTTTCAGTTTGGACTCTTTTGCCTTCTCGCGATGCTGACTAGAGATGTTTAGATCTTCACATAGGACTACATAATCTGGGTGCTGTGTGACTTGCACCCAGTCCAGTTCTTGTTCTATTGTTTTGATGAATTTCACACAATCGACGGTTGCAGGGTTCCAATAGATGGTGACAATTATTAATTTCTTCGTTAATGTTTTGTTAACTTTTTCGTCTATTGTAACCCAGTTTAGTTTTACCATCATCATAAAGTGATTTTCCTTTATTTTTTGTGAGTCGATTAGGCCTCGTCCACTGCGGATTGCGATTAGCAAACCCGCTTTTGGACGGCCTAAATGGCCCTTCTTGGCCGCCACTGTGTGGATCTCGTAACCATCGAGGACAGGGGGTTGAAGAAAGTAAGAAACTAAACAGTTTAAAACAAATAGGCTGGAGTTGCAAGCTCTCAGAAACCTGTAATTCTAGTTGCCAGCTATGAAACTCCTCCTAGGAAGGGAGATACACCCTAAATCCAGGACACTTAGGTGCGAAGTACCAGCTTGAAAACGTTGAATGGGATAGGACAATGACAGTTCACATGCTCATCAGACATTGGTCTTTGCTCCAGGCTGGGACAATAGCAGTTCTGGGACACTCACCTATTTAGGGGGAAGGGCAATAAAACCTTCAATTAAGAGAGAGGCCCCCCCATCCTATTTTGAACAGAACCTGCCAGTTGGTGTTAGATGGGAAAAGAAAATGACAGACAATGACCCCCCATTTGTCGTAAAGACTATTTTATAAAGAACTTTAAAAAGACTTATATCTCAGCTTTCAAAATGGGTAGAAATGTGGAATTTTCACAGCGTAAAAGTGGAATTGTGGGCTGTGTTTGAAAACTTGGTAGAATGTCGCGATACACTCTGGACAGAAATGGTGATATATGTTGTATTACCAGAAAAGCACCCATGTTGCAAATATCACATTTTGTACATACATCCCTGGGGACAATTTGCATCCGTGTATAAAATTGGGGAATTGTGGGGCAAATCTTTAATGTGTAAAATTACCAAACTGTGTCAGAAAGGCGACACAAGGTCGCACAGACTGGAGTTTTGGACTAATTTGTGCTGCACAAAATATGTAACCTGTGTATCCGATTTACTAAGAGGTGGCAACTGCATACATATCTGTTTTTGGCAAAATTGGATTTTCAGTAAAGGCAATATGGAAGTTTCTAGTTACAGTAAAAATCACCTCATAAACATAACATCACTTTTCTGATATCCAACCAATTGTGAGCAAGGCGAAGAATATGCCCTTGCCCAATCCTATTGTTAGGGGCGTGGGTAGTGAATCCTGCCCCTGTCATATACTGTAATGATGTCATTTGGCATTATAAATAAGGGGCCCTGACTAGCACTCAGGACACACTGATTCCCGATTCCTACGCCGGCGTCCTGTTCCTGTCTGTTCCTGTCTTCATCTTGCATCTATCCACCTAAACTCCAGATCCCAACCACAAGGCCAAGCAATTGCTGATCCTGCTTCAGCTAGGCCTCAACTCTAAAATAATCCCCATAATCAAGGGAAGCGCTGTGGGGTTTTGGGGAAGCATTGTTACACTCACCTGGCTCCCACAGGGACATTGATCGGACCCGGACAGCTGTGGTCTCCTCCAACGTGAAGCTTTGTGCAGAGATGACAGACTGGACTGGCCCGCCTAATCTCGTCTGCTTGACCCGTAGAAGTATTCTCCTGCAAGTGGAGAAAGGGATTTAGCCACCCGTGGATTCTACTAATGGCACCCCACTGTTCTCCCCACTAATCACCTCCGATATTCCCTTTCAGTAATCTCACCTTATGTTTTTGAAGGATGAGCTCTCCATCCTGCGTGGAATGCAGGGGCGCGTAGATACCAGTTACTTCACTGGTTCGAAGGCGTTGGAAGAGTTCCGGATGAATATTGACTCTGAGGCTCCTGGCGAGAACCCGTAAGTATAAAGTCCAAAGAGTTCAATATGTCCGATGTTCACTCTTGTCCCATTCCTTTCTTGTGTTGCAGCTGGGTCCAAGAGAAGATTGTCTTGTGGCAGCTGATGGCGTTTAGGTAAGAGTCTGTATTACCCAACACTGTCCGGTAAAAGATGCCTGTATTTAACTTGTTGTTTTCTCTCTCCTTACAGGTGCGGCGTAAGAAGTTGCGGAATGTTAAAAGAATAATGCCTCCGGTGGTAAATCAGGTAAGTCTATGGTGGTAAAAAGAGATTGTATTTGTTGGCTCTCTCGGCTCACTATTTCTTTTGTCCCCTAGATGCTGGAGTTCGGCAAGGAAAATGATGGAGGCAGCGCCGAATCGAAAAATGATGTGAGGACTGGTGAGTATGGCACGGCGCTGCAGCTGGCGATGCGACGTGTGCAGAAATAATGTCCTTTCCAAGTTCGAAGACGTGATGGATCCGGAATCAGGTAATGAATGAAAATAAAGTCTGTGTTCTAACCTTTGCTTCTTTCCTCTTTTTCTAGGAGCTCTGGATTCGAGGCGGGCGTGGCAGAAGACTGGATGCTGACTGCAGGCACAGTGAGCGTTACGCTGCTGGATGCAGAATAACTCAAAGCATGTGCTGCTGTTCGGGCGTGGTTTAAAATAGCCTTCAAAGTAGTCCCAGGTAAGAAGTTCCCCCAGAACCACACCCAAGTAAAGAAATAGTCCCTGAAGTAAAGTAGTCCCATTCAGGCCTCACGTTGGCTTGACTTCAATGCAGCATCGTCTGCATGAGGTAAGTAATGTACATGAGCCTGGCGCCTATGGCGCCAGGACTGATTTCCTCTATGAGCCTGGTGCCAATGGCGGACAGGACTGTACCCAGACAGCCCCTAGCCGGGGCTGCTGGGTTTTTAGTAAGCACCTGGATGCCTGCTCCCGGGGTTGATGGGCTTGGTGCGGATGCCCAGGGGTAGGCATCATGACAAGCATCTTGAATTTACCTGGCTTGCTGCCACTCACTGCTATCCTGCTATCCTGATGCCCTATAGGATCCAGTAACCAGAACTGCATGTCCAGAAGAACTATCCTTTGGTATCCAGTCCCTACCCAATTGACTCTGTCCCGCTGAGTGTGTCTGGCTGCCCTGTGTTAGACCAGATCCGTTTGGTGATCCAGAGCGCTGACTGTTTAAAATCCAAACTAAAAGTGGACTGTGAGTATCAATAGGAACTGTAGAAACATAGTAAACCTTGCCTAGCTTTGTTCCATCCCAATCTCTAAGTCATCCAATCCTTATCCTGATAACTGTAATATTGTCACAATCATTCTTGAAACCCTGCCCTTGATTCCTTGCGCTAGTGCTAACTTCAATAATTTTGTCTTGTGAAATCCTAAACCCTTAATCCTCCCTTGGGTGATCGGACTGGGTCCGCCAGGGCGGGCGCAGATGTGCTAGGGTTGATTCTGTGGATCAACTCCAGAACTTACTGTGTCTCATGCTGGTATCCTAGCCTGAATGCCAAAGTATGGAGTAAAACTGTCCTTGTCAAAATTGATTTCTGTTCCTTTTTCGCGCCTTTATTTTAAAAAAACGCACCTCACTAGATCTTGCATAACTCACTCAATTTAACAGCTACAGACCTCGTTTCACTTTCATATTGTACCTAGGATCTATAGCTACCCCCCAGCTCCAAAACAATATTTCACCCGTTTTTATCAAAAACCGTTCGCAAAAAATTCCCACCTAAAATTAACCAAAGTTTTACATGTGTTATTTTTACTATCAATTGTTTTCAATCTTCCATTCAGTTTCAAATTGTCTGCTCTTGCTCAATCCATTGCTCGTGATTACTAGCATCTTTCCAGTGTTGCGCCAGTAAAGAATTGTTTTTGTTTCAAGAGTTTTTGCACACATTCATTGTTTTATTCAGCCATTTCCGAGTGTCACTTTAACATTGCAAGGGTTCAAATCCGTTTTCCTTTCCTGTTTGGGGAGCGAAGGTTGGATTCGAATTCTGTTTCTTATTCCTCATTCCTGATTACCTGCTGCTTCCTTAGATCCATTTAGAATTGATTATTTGTGGGTTGAGGAATTTTGCAGGGGGAAATCCTAACTTGAGTGCTAGCTTTCCCAAATTCAAAAGTATCTCTATCCTCTGGTGTTTTCTGTCTGTGTTGCTAAAGGGTTAATTTAAATGCATTGTTCACATTCCTATTTGTTATTGTCACCACATTGGTGATGGCTGCCTCATATTAAAAAGTGTATGATTTTCTTGAATTTTAAATAAATAAATATTAGCTTTACCTACCAGCATGGTTCCTGGTCCATTGTGACCCGGGTATTTGAAAAGGGGGTGTGATATGAGTGGTGTATCTCTCAAATATTGAACCTATATATATAATAAAATAAGCATTTCAGTTGTGCGCTGCATACTAGGCTGAGACCAGGGTGTATCGCATGATTGAAATCCTTAACAAATTATATTCAATGGTAGAACCAACGATTTCAGTTAGTGCTTGTAGGACCTTATTCCAAAAGTTCTGGAGCTGGGTGTAGGCCCAAAACATGTATATATGGTCAGCCTCCTCATCCTATTATCTGGGGCAGGTATAGAGTGATTGTCGGGCGAACCGGTTAGGTCTTTGGGGGTTATAAAACAATCTATTCAGCAGTTTGTACTGTATGCAGCAAAATGTAAAATTGAGGGAGACTTTACATGTGTGGGAGCACATAGATTTCCACTGGTCGTCAGAAAGGTCTGAGTCAAGCTCGCTCGACCATGCAGCACGCACCCTGGGCATCGAGCCCGGGCTTTTGTTCAGCAACATCTTATACAGGAAGGAAACTATCCCATGGGTTCCATATGCATTGGCAATGTATTGCAGTTCCTGGGTTTCAGGGGATTCTTCTTGAAAGCATGGCCATATAGATCGTCCTGCTGCGTGCATCCTATAGAATTGTAGCATTTCCATTCCTGTCATGTCTGGGGCGTGATTAACTTCTCATCAGGTAATAGATCCGCCAGTGCCCTATATCCCTACCCATACCAATGGTGTATAAGCGCTGTATCATATGTAGGCTCTAGCCCAGGGAATCTCCAGATAGGGAGCCATCTATAGTAAGATCATGTCTCATTAGCTAATGGTAGTACCCGGCACCACGCCAGTAACGTGGTAGCTGTTGGGTGTAATGGAGAGTCGTCTTCATAGGTTAGGTTAAAAATAAGAGTTTTGAGGTCGTAAAGTGGGAGTCTCCCACTGCCAGCTGTTCTAGTTTAACATGGGGCAGCTGCTGGGAAACAACATAACCAAGAGGCATATTGGGCCTGTGCTGCTATAGCTCGAGGTTGGGGGCTGTGAAACCCCCTCTCTCGTAGGGTAGGGTCATATCTGCCCATTTCGTTCGCAGAGCCTCAGCGTGTCGTAGGGACTGTGCACAGAGATCACCATGGAGCTTAGCAAAATATTGCTTTCCAGGCCAGATGGGGACATTTGTAAAAATATATAGCAGTTTAGGTACCAAAATCATCTTCACTAGAGACAGGGCCTCATTACGACCCTGGCGGAACGGGTTAACGGGCTCCGCAAAAGGAGGCGGACCCGTTAAACCCGTTCCGCCACATTACGAGGACCCCTCCGGGTCCCGCGAGGGGAAGAGGGAGCAAACAACGGGCCACTCGTAATCAGCCCGTTGTTTGCTCCCTCTCCCATTCCCATTCAGCCCGATGGGGGCTGAAATGGGAATGGGGAAGGTCCGGGCCCGGGTTCCTGGAGGGAGGAATTACCGGGCCCTCTGAACTCAGAATGGCACGGTAATTCCTCATTCTGGTAACCCGGACGCGACTTCGGGGGCAGCCATGCCGCCAAAGCGGCATGGCTACCGCCGAAGTCGTAATGTGGCCCATAGACTGCCCGCCATGGTGATGGGAAGCGGCCGCCATCTGGTTAGCTTAGCCTTTACATATTTTTCCATAGCCACATAGTTGCCCGCCAGCAGCGTCGGCTTAGTCCCAGATATCTGGACCCCCAGGTATCTAATTCCCAGCGAAGTGGGAACTCGCACATCGGCTGGCTGGTGTTTTTTCTGAGTGGGAAAATCTCAGACTTACTGTAGTTGATCATGAAGCCAGAGAAGCCTCCTATCGGGATTACATCTCTCAGTATCAGGTCAAGGTTCATGCATGGGTCCCTCATGTACAGCAGTACATCGTCTGCGTATAATATCTCTGGTTGGTCCTTCAGCCGGATCCCATGCCGAGCTCTGATTCTGTCGGCCATTAGCTCTATCACCAGAGCAAAGAGGATAGGGGAGAAAGGACAGCCCTGCCGGGTGCCCCTGTTTAATGTGGAAGGCGGAGATCTATGAGAGTTGACTAGTACACTCGCAGTAGGGCGTGTGTATAATAATTTGATGTACCTGATAATTTACGGCCCAAAGCCCATCTTTTCCAGGACCACCCACATGTATTGCCACAAGACCATGTCAAAGGCCTTCTGAGCATTCAATGTTACTGCTACTGCCTCCGCATTTGGATCAATTCTGGACATTACATTGAAGAGCCTTCTAATATTCAACAATGTCGAGCTGCCGGGGACAAAACCTCCTTGATCATCGTGTATCAAGTAGAGCATGAGTGGTAGGAACCTATTCAACACGATTTTAGCAAAGTTTTTGTATCTAGATTCCTAAGGGAGATTGACCTGTATGTTTGGCACTCTTTGCTCGGTTTCCCGGACTTCAGGAGACTATTTAGGGTAGCATATCGTAGTGGGGGAGGAGGGGGTGATAGAGTCACGAAGCGACTCATTTCAAACCTCAAGGAGGTGCGGGGCAAGCAGCGCTGCATGTTCTTTATAGAACTCCAGAGTGAGACCATCCAGCCCCGGGGCTTTAACCTTTGGCAGTTCCGTTATCAATTTATGGTTGGCCTGCCGCATATAAGGTGCTATAGAACCTAGAGAAAACATTAAGGATCTTGTGGTAAGTCCACTGCTGGACGCCATGCTCTTTGATGATGGACTCTGCCTGGGTCTGCCCGCCTTCCGCTCTGGTCAGTCTTGTCAGTGTCCTTCTCGGCCTCTCACCCTCTCCATATCTCCTGGCTGCCTGTGGATGTGTAAAATAGCATATTTCCATAATATCATGTGAGTCGAAGATTTCCAACTCGGCCTGTATCTGTGCTAACTTATCCGGGCTTGATGCTATTGAGTACTCCTGCTCTAGGTGTTTAAGTTTAGTTTCTGAACATTGAAGGTCTCTCCTAATCACTTTCAGTATACCTGCTTCCCTGGATATGGACATGCCCCGAATATACACCTTCAAGGCTTCCCATCTCACTCCCACCGTGGTATCATGCAGGTCATTGCAAATGAAAAATGTTTCAATATCCAACTGGATCTCTGCCTTAAACACAATAACAGAGAGCGCCTCGGCCTTAAACTGCCAGGCGCTGCGAGGTGTAGGTGACGACCCCATCACTAATGATGGCGTTACTGGTAAATGGTCAGATAATGTGCGGGCCTGTATCTCAGTGTACTTGATCCTGCCCATCAGGGAACCGGACACTAGGAACATGTCAATACGTGACGAGCTATCGTGTACAGAGGAGTAATAGGAGTATTGCCATTCTTGTGCATGGAGGGTTCTCCAGACATCTCTCGGCCCCAGCGATGTCATATGTGTGAGCAGTCTACAGGCCGAACGTGATAAAGATCTAGGGGCCATCCCTGTTTTGTCCCACCCAGCATCCAGAATCAGGTTCATATCCCCCCACCCCCCACATATGATCGGAATCAAATGAATCCCATCAGAATGGATACCTCACTATCAATAAATTCAGGGGTGTCAACGTTGGGGCAGTATGTATTTGTTTGTTTATTTTATTTATAACGCGCACCAGACCCGGAGGTAACTAGGCGCTTATTTGGAAGGTAATGCTTACAAGGCATAAGGAGTACATTTTATACATAGTTATGCAGATGATTTCACTTTGCATTGACAGGCTGATATTACATGCCAGAGGATATACATTTATACATTGATGCATTTGTATGAGCTGGATACAAGTACATAGATAGGTAATTTTGGTAAGTCAGTAAACATGAAAATATGTCATAACAATAGTCCCGGCAGTGGAAGCAACAAAGAGTGACGTTTAGGTTTTGTTGAGTATCCATGCAATGGCGTGGCTTCTAAATTTGTCAAAGTCTTGGATAGTTTGAATGTTGTAAGGGAGAGTGTTCCAAAGCTGAGCAGCTAATACTGGGAAACTAGCTTTACCAGCTCTTTTTAAGTTAAATCTAGGTACCACTAGACAAGGTGCGTTGGAAAATCTCGTAATTCTATTGGTCACTTTCCAGGTAAATTTGTCTGTGAGGTAGGGCGGGGCTTGATGGTTAAGCGCTTTGTGAGTGAGGCAAATGGCTTTGAGGTCGATTTTTGAGCCACTTGTGTAGCTTTCTAATTACTGAGATGTGCTCTCTTTTGGGGATATTTAATGCCGCTCTAAGTGAATTATTTTGCAAGATCTGTAGTTTGTTTATAATGGATTTATTGGCGCCTAGGTATAGGCTATTGCAATAATCCAATTTGGATTGCATAAGGGCTCTTGCCAGTGTAAGGCAGCTTGTGGGTGAAAGTAAAGGTCTACAAGCCCTAATCAGCTTGCCGGTATAGGCGGTGGCTGAAGAGGTTGTGTTTACTTGTTTGATTAAGTTAGACTGGGCATCAAGGAAGAAACCTAATGTTTTCACATTTTTGGCAACGGGTATGTTATTTCCATCAATGAGAATACTTGTGTAGTTAGGACTCAATTTAAGAAGGTTTTTGGTGAACCAACTTGCAGTGGCTCGGTCCTATCATTCAAGCAGAGACCATGTATAGCCATCCATGCCTGAATGATAATATAGATCTCGTTGATCCATGCAACATGCTTGTCATAGGTGCCTGATAGGGGTAGGAGTATCTGGGTGTCATCTGCATAATTAGTGTAGGAGACACCCAGATGGTCCAGTTTGTCGAATAATGGCTTTGTAAAAATGTTGTACAAAGTGGGCGATAAGCAGGATTCTTGTCGGACACCAAATGTAACGGGAATGGGACTGCAGCCGCCAACGGTGAGAACACACACATGGTTCTATTTGCAAGGAAGGATTGGATCCAAGTGACTGCTGAACTAGAGAAAGGAGCTGCTGATGATAGGTGGTCACATAATCTATTGTGGTCCACCAGATCAAAGCAGCTGAAAGATCTAATAAGAGTAAAATGGCTACTTTGCCTTTATCTTTCAATTCGTCAATCTGGCTTTTCAGATCAACAAGGGCAGTTTCTGTCCCATGTTGAGGTCTGAAACCAGATTGGCAGGTTCCGAGTAATTTATTAGTTTCTAAGTAATCTTGTATTTGCAGGTAAGCAATTCTATCCAGGATCTTCAGTAGGAATGGGACTGTTGTAATCGGTCTGTAATTGGTGTGTATAGCCCGGTCTAGAGTCTGTTTCTTCAGTAGTGGGAGAACCCAGGACTGTTTCAAATTGCTTGGGACCGAATTACTGGAGAAGGAGGCGTTGATACATTTTGTGATAAATGGGGATAGATCTCTAGCTGCGTCTTTTATAATTTGCGCAGGGCAACTGTCACCTTTGCAATTAGATGGTTTTAGTGATGCAATGACTTTTTGAACTTCCAATGTAGAGACTTTGCTAAATTTGAAGCCTGAATTAATGTGAGCGATGGGATGTGGTGTAGGGTTATTAGATGTTAGTTGTGTCCATTTGTCAGCTATTTTAGTTTGGAGCCCCTTAATTTTATTGGCTAGGGCATTTTGAATGCTGGTGCACCAAGGTGTATCCTTAGCGCATGTATCTGCCGGTGGGTTGGGGTTCTCTAAAGACGTTTAATAGTTCTTTCGTGCTGGTTGCTGCTTGGCTTATTCTGACATTAAAGGTATCTTTTTTTAGTCTGGATTATCTTATTTTTGCAGCTAGCGGTGATAGTGGCAGGGTGAGTTTTATTTTCTGGTGTAGGGGCGTATTTCCAATTTCCTCTTTTCTGTACGAAGTAGTTTTAGTTCTGGGGTAAACCATGAATTTAGATGGGCTTTAGGTTTACTTTTGCACCATTTTAATGGGGCAATAGCATCAACGGCATTGGTCATGGTTGCATTTTAGGCGGCAATCAGCGAGTTGGGATCATTAGTTTCCGGTAGGGCATTTAGTAATGGGGCTATCTGCTGTAATATTGTGTTTGTTCCTAGTTTGACACGGGGGTGCAAATGTGGGTTTTGCCTTTTCCCAATTATTTATGTTCATTTCCAAGGTGATAAGGTGATGGCCAGACCACACTAGTGGTGTAGGGTCCAATAGCGTGATGTTACAGTTAAGATCCGCTACCCAGTAGAGTATTCTGCCTTTCTCGTGGGTGGGTTTAGTACTGGGTATGGTAAAACCTTGTTCTGTTAGTGCCGTAGCGAGAGAAAGGGCGTGTAGGTTGCTAGTGTCATTATGACCAAGGTTGAAGTCACCTAGAATGATACTTTGTGCCGTACGTTTGGTGGTTGGTAACAGAAGGGATAGCCCTATTAATGTGGAAGGAAGTAGAGCTAAAGCACATTAGGAAACAAAAAGGGGGGCTCCAACCACATATCTAATGTTATATACTTTCTATTAGAGTCAAGTATTTTCTGTGTTGTATCATTTGCAAATAAATGCTTCAAAAGTAAGCTAAGTATCCAGTAGTAGGGTTATTTTACTATGGAAGTAAATTCCATATACACATCTTGGGACACCAATTTTGTGCTCAATACAAACTGCTTTTATTTAGCAGGTCCAGTTCTCTGACTGGATTGTCACTTGTTGTAGTCATCTTTTAACAAATGAACAGAAGGTTTTTTCGCATAGTACTCAACCACAACACAGCGTATAAATCAAAGGTGTGTTAGTACTTTTTGTGAAGTGTTACATCATGTTCACAGTTTAGTAAAGAAAACAAGCCAAAAGACAAAATCACAGTATTCACACATTTTGTTAGAGTAATCTACACAGTTTCTACAATTATTGTGTTGATCCAAAGTGACTATCAACCTTGTCTTTTGGAAAATAAATGAAGTAGAGTACAAAGAGTGGGCTACTCTAGAATGCCTCTATTGGCTGTAGAGTTAAATCTAGTTTAAATAGCCAATTCTAAGATGGGTTAAAGGATTCCCACAGAGTACCAAACCGCTGGTCTACGCCAGGGGGAGACTCGCCCTAAAATGTTATGTGGATGGTAATAGCAAGGTCTTATGCTTGAACCACAGGCGTTTCGGCTCCTTGGTGAAAAGCCTTCATCTGGGCCTCTGGGTTTGTTTCTCTGTTAGTCCTAGGGCAGTAGCTGAAGTTATAGTTGCCCTTTTAGTATTGGTGCTCTTATGCAGGAAGTTGTTAGTTTCATATAGCGGGTTTTAGTTAGTCATCCTCCAATGTTGGAACCTCCAGCTCCTGGGTATATGGAAGATTGGAGTTCCTGGGTAGGGGTGAGAGCAAAGTAGAATATCTTCCTCAAATGGCTTGTAATACAGCAGGGCCACTGCAAAATGCAGAATGCAGGTTTTCTTGGCTCTGAGTAAGTTGTAAAATGTACTGGCGAGGGCCTCCAAACGAAGAGAGATGTTGCCGCAGACGCGTCCATGACTTTCCAGAGAGGGCTGTACACTTGCGACCGTGTTGCACATGTGCAAAGGAAGTACTGGACGTTTGGTGGTGTCTGCTGCTAGGGGCGTTATGTCTTCCTCAAATGACCTAGGGGGTCCTGGAGGCCTGTAGATAAAGTGGATTATAATAGTATTGTTAGGTGTAGTTTGGAACTTGACAGAGAGAAGTTTGCATGATGGCAATGAAGAAGGGGTGGCTAGTCTTATGTTAAGAGTAGATCTGAATATGAAGGCTATTCCTCGAGCATTGGGCCCATCCATTCTAAAGATAGAGTAGTTGTCAGGGACAGCATGGGTAACAGAGGGGCCTGCTGCATCGTGCAGCCAAGTTTCTGTCACTGCAAGGAAGTCGAGGTTGTTATTCGAGATAATGTCTGTAATCTCTACCGCGTGCGCCACAAGGGACCTGGCATTCAGTAATGCATCCTTTGGTGGGCTGTGACTGTGTACCCTTCGAGGAGAGGCTAAGGCTAGTGTCAGCTAGGTTTTTGGTTATACATGTAGAAGTTTTATTTTTTCGCCTAGGTTTGTTAATAGTAGATTCAGTGCTGACTGGGCAAATTGTCTTGTGGCTATGTCTAGCTAGTGAGAAGTTAATGGAAGGTAGTCTGCCATGTAAATATGACATAATACCATACTATTTCAAAAACCTCCATACAGCGGAGCATACTATGTTAACTATATCCTCACAGGCTTAGTAGGATAATATATGGTCTGGTCAGTAAGTATCACTTCAGTCCATTGGCAGACCAACATCAGCCCGATCTGGGCCTCCGGCATCGGGATCTGTGCCTCTATGAATTTGACTGCTTTGTCGGGAACCATAAAGAAATAGATCTTTCCATGAAACTGGAACTTCAGTCTGGCCGGGAATCACATGGCATATTGAATGTTACGGCTGCAGAGCAGTTTTTCAGCGCCAATGAACTGGCGTTGTTCATTCTGCACTCATATAGAGAAATCCGCAAAAAGTCTAATTACTTGCGATCCCCGGCGCAGCTCTTTCTTTTCCCTGGCAAGGCACAGGAGATGTTACCCGTCTCGGTAGCTGAGAATCTTAGCTATAATGGAGACAGGAGGTCTCTGGGTTTTGGTCGTGGACCAAAAGCTCGATGTGCCCGTTCAACTGTGAAGAGGGGGGACAAGGACGGTGATCCTAGGACATCCCTAAGCAGATTCTCGACTGCCTGCTCCATACCACCCGTTAGGGCATCCTCCGGCGCTCTGATTAGCGTTAGCTCTTGTGTACTTGTTCATGGCACCTGTTTTTTTCCCACTGCCCGTGCCTTTAGGCATTGTGTCGCAGGCAGAGAATGCAGATCGCACGTCCACACTCATCCAACGGGTGCCACAAGTCTGTATACTGTCCCAGCCGTGCTGTATACAATTTCACAGATTAATACCCAGTATTTTATTGAAGGCTGTGTTGCAAGGTTGTATGTGGCAAGCCTCCTCTACGACTGGCAACCAACAGCAGTATGCCCCAGCCACGAGTGAACATGTAGGGCCACAAATCATCTTAACGGGGTGGTGGTCAGACTACGAAGTGCAGTGTCTTTGATTTTGCAACGGCCACCATGTCCCTGTCCACAGTGGGGGGGGGGTCAAACACTAGCACCAACGAGTGTGTCTCAACCCATACAAAGGGGGTACTTGGACATACAGGGCTCTAGGGCTAATACAGGATAGGGCAATATTATTGAGTCTCACCTGAACAATGTGTGCAGTTCCAACTATGCTGCCCGCTGGGTCTGTAGCATTAGAATCCGGTGGGCAGAAACAGTTCCGTACGCAGTCACAACAGCATCACGCAATCGAGGCGTTGAACGTATATGATCTTCACTAGTGGCAGGAGGTTGGCAGGGTAAAATGATTATGTTCCCTGGTCTGTGACACTCAAGACTCCCCCAACAGTGAGGACTGAGGAAAGTGCGGCTGCTGTTACACTATCGTACGGTGGAGGCGAGGTTCCCACCGATAGAAACAGGGGGTCACAAACCAATGTTAGATGTTAGTCGGTCGGTTGCCCTCGAGTCCAGTCCTTCTACCCAGTCCATGCGCTCAAATCAGGACTGTGAATCCACCGACCCGGCCTCAAGTGAGGCAACACACGCGGCAGAGCCACAATTAAAGCACAATGTACACACAGGTCCAGGATGAAATATTTTGAAAAGCGGGTGCAGGCGCCAAATCACTATGAACACACAGGCCCGGGATGGTACATTGTGCAAGGCGAGTGTGGGCGCCAAGTCCAACAAAGATGAGGCAAAAATGATCACTTGAGGAGCTGAGGTGCCATGGAGCATACCGGCATATAACAGGCTCCTAGCAGGGTGACCATGCTGGGAAAGCCCATGTGTCTCCTCCAGGGCAGCTTATTGCCCTGTGGCGTCAGTTGAGGCCTTGTCACTGTTCCCCCACCTCCGTTGTGCCAATCAGCCACATGCAGATATCTAGCAAGTCTGGGGCAGCATTCTACCCGACTCATGGGTCGGCCTCCCAGCACAGTGTCTAGTGGACCCTAGTGCTGTGTATGATGCAGCGCCAGGCGGATAGGAGTGAGTGCTCAGTACGCACCTCGTCCCTACAATGGGCATCAGGGTAATCCATGGGTAGGTCCCCCCTCTCGCGAACCCACCTTGGTACCAGGATCCAGGTCCTCATCGGCTGTTGTCCTCCCAGCAATGTGCAGAGAATTCCATCACAATGTTCAAACAGTGTCCCACTGGATTTACGGCTTCCGTGGATCACAGTGCCCATGGTCTTGAAGGTGCAGCACAAGTGGCGAACTCCATACCACTCCGCTGGCTCCGGGTGAGGAGACACCAGCAGTCCTAGCCAAGAACCACTGCAGTCGGGGCCAGTAAGTGCGGCCCACACACCTGGCTGATCGCCCAGGTTACAGCCCTCGTCCGCCACGGAACAGTCTTGCCCGGCGACCACTGCGCTTCCGCTGAAGCGCAGCGGTAACCAGTTTAGGCGTGCTTTCCCTTGCCGTAATGGCACCATTTCAGTTTCTCTCCTCCGCAACTGCCGCAACAGGGCCTCCTGGCTCCGTTTTCGACCGGGAAAGCTGGAGTGGATAGCTTCAGCCCTCAGATCAACGAATATGCTGATGAATATTTGTTTAAGAGTCAAATAGATGGCATATTTCGTGCGAATTGCAGGGGTCTGAGTGGAGCGTTTCCGGGTTAGACCATCATCAGCTCGCTGCTCAACAGCCCTCATGGGTGATTTCAACATCCAACTGGACTCCCCCGTCACAGCATCCACTCTCTTTCTTTATCTCTGCACATCACTATGCCTCTCCAGTCTCCCTGCTGACCCAACCCACTCGGCTGGACACACTCTGGACGCTTTCATCCATTCTGACCTCTCCCCACCCCTCCTCTGGTCACTCCACGCTCTTGGTCAGACCATTCTCTCCTCTCTTATTACCTCGGTCCCCTCGGCCCTTTTACTGCGCCTCAAAATCCGTCCGATGAAACGAGTGTCAGCTGCTGCCTTGGCATCCACCTTCATCCTACCCTCTCCCCCATCCCCAGACTATCACAGACTCTGCTCTCAGCAACCTCCATTTGGCCATTACCAACACCCTTGACATTCTTGCCCCCATCATGAGGATCCGCCTGAAACCCGCCTCCAAACGCAACACCTGGTACGACTATGAACTTGCAGCCTTGAAACCCAAGTGCAGAGATGTGGAACGTAAGTGGCAAACCTCTGAATCACCCTCTGACAAACTGGCCTGCTGCCTGCTCCAAGGGAAATACAGGCTCTCCATCCATGCCGAGAAAAAGGCCCACATCCAGCCACGGGTATCAGGTGCATCCAACAAAACGGCTCAACTCTTTAAAATCTGCAGGGAACTAGCCAACCCTTCCGCAGTCTCCTCCTCCCTTTTTCCATCCCAGGCCATCTGCAACACATTAGCCACACACTTTACCACTAAAACTCTTGACATCCTGAGTACCCTTGCTATCCTCCCACCCAACCCCTCACTCACTCAGTTCCTCCTTCCTTCCCTCCCTGGCCTCCTATGGCTCCTCAGCCTCCATCTTCCTCTCTCCTCCTTCTTCCGTCGGACCAGAAGGAGTCACCAGAGTTGTCCACTCCATGAAGGTCTCTTCCAAACAGGTTTCCCCTTGCTCCTCCAGAACCATCAAGGACAACATTGGCTCTCTTTCCCCTGCACTCTGATCTCTGCAACCCCTCTTTTGCCACTGGATCTTTCCCATCCACCCTCAAGCACTCCCTTGTGCGCCCCTCCTGAAATCACCTTCAGCAGACCCTACCTGTCCAGCCAACTACCGCCCTATTTCCATCACCCCCTTCCTAGGGAAACGGCTGAAGAGTCTGGCCTTTCCACAACTTACCTCACACACTGAACTTGTTGGTGATCCCCACGACCATCAATCTGGGTTCCGAGCATCCAGAGGCACGGAAACTGCTCTGCTGAACACTGGTGAAGAACTGCCTGCATCTCTGGACTCTAACTCTCCAGCTGTCTTCATCCTACTCAATTACTCCTCTGCCTTCAATGTGGTTAACCATTCCATCCTCAAAACAACTACATGATGCCCTTGGTATCGGAGAGCTGGCACTGGACTGGCTTACCTCCTTCCTAACTGACAGTTCGTCCCAAGTAATTTTGGGCACCTTCTCCTCACCTACCTCCTTCACCACCTGTGGTGTCCCCAAGGGCTCAAACCTCTCCCCTGGCACTTCAACATTTACCTTGCTCAGCTAGCACTCCTCATTTCCTCCTTTTCGCCAACTTCCAGTGCTACACAGGTGACACACAACTCTTTTTCAAACTCCCTGCTGACCCTCTTGTATCATCCATCATCCCTGACTGCCTATCTGCCATCCAGTCCTGGTGTACTTCCAACGATCTCTGCCTCAATGCCAGCAAGACGGAGATCATTTCCATTGGGACCCTGCTCCCTCATTTTCCCCCTCACTCTGGCCATCCTCTATGGGCTCTCCGTCTGCTTCTTCGTCTGAAGGCAGAAAACTTGGATTCCTCTTCGACTCCTCTCTCTCCTTCCTCCCACACACTCAGGACATTGCCAAGAAGTGCCACTTTCAACTTTTCCTTCTCAAATGAATTCTCCCTTTTCTCACTTTCCCCCAGAAGCACAATGTTACCCGAGCCCTGGTTCTCTCTAGGCTTGACTACTGCAATAGCCTTCTTCTGAATCTACTTCTTCCACTTTACGACTCCCCCAGCTAATCCAGAATAGGGCAGCAAGACCCATCCTTGGCCTTAAGCCCAGGGACTGTATCTCTAGTGCCGTACTGGCTCCCGGTTTTGGAACGGATTAAATTCAAATCCCGCTGCATCATCCACAAGGCTGTCTGGAGCCTGGGACCACACTATCTGCAAATTTCTCTTACTTAATACTCTCCCTCTAGACCTCTGCGGTCTTCTGGCACCAACTCTGTGTCTAAAGTGTTTCGCTAAACAGAGGGCTGGTGGCTTATCACTTTCTTCAGCTGGCTCTTATGGAACAACCTCCCCGCTACCTCTGCGTCTTGAGCAGGACTTCCTCAAATTCCAGAAGCAGCTCCTTCCTTTCCTCTTGACCCCCTCCTTCCTTTCGTCCCTACTCTGGTAATCTCACAGTTGCTGTGAATGGTTGTCAGGGCCCTCATTTATCCCTCAGGGACCTAGCCTCCCATACCCTAAGGCTCCAGCCTTTGTATAACTCTCAGCACTTGCCTCAGCGCCCACCAGCCTAGATCCTGCATGCCTGCACTTTCTACCATATGCGGTCCCAGGCCGCATAGCACTTACCTTACTAGGCACTTCATCTGCTGCTCACCCACAAGCATGGACATTCCAATACTTACCCTCACCCCCCCACTTCCCCTCTTCTCACTGCACTTGCACGCTCTGAATACTCACAAGGCATGCTCTGAATACTCACAAGGCATAGTAGGTTCGTCTTTATCTTCTAATCTATTCATTGTTCTCCAATCCCATGGTCGCTCCCTATTGCCCTGTGGGCGCTTTGAAACAGTATTGACTTACTGTATAAGCGCCTAATAAATGCACAATAAATAAAAATATAATAGTAGTGTTACACAAAGAAAGGAATGATGGGGGACATGGTCCCTCAGTACTGGTAGCCTTACAAAATGGCCATCTCTCCTCAAACAAAATGTTGCAGTAGTGAAAAATAGACATCACCCACCAAAAAATGGTAACGTTCACAAGCAAGCAAACATGCAGGGTCCCCACTGAAAGAGCTGGGAAAGCTGCAAAAGGGAAAGAAAAAAAAGACTGTGAAAGCAGTTCTGTTCTGGCTTAACCCTTTATAGTTCAGACATGGGTATTTTTTCGAGTGCTTCAATGTGCCCGGGATAACTCTTTAAAAGCTGCACACATTTGGATGCACCCCGAGTACAGATGATAGTTGGTACACACATTAATTATTTTTCCAAAGAGCAAAAATAAAATCATAATTCAGACCCTTAAGAAAACAAGCAGAACATAGAATTTGTCTCAGTCCTGATGGACCCCATCGCCAGCCTAGAAACTACGCTCCACAAACAGGAACCAAACAGATTCCATATAAAACTGGACAAAGCACCAATGATGCCAGTGACTGATGGAACAGCGCTATCTCACCTGAGATGTGAGTCTGATTGAAATCCAGCTCAGGTTGACACATTTTGAGTGAGGACTCCTGAAAATTGAGTTGTTGCTGGAAGTAGGACATCAAATCAGCCATTTTGCTATCATCATCTGCATCCTCAATGCTGAAAAATGATAAGACACAAACAGCTGGTTAGGAGAATCATGTTTAATGTCCTACATATGTGTTGGTACTCAGTATTTTAATGCTACACTGTGTTGGCACCTTCAGTACAAACTATTTTCTAAGATATTACTTTAGAGGTATTTTGAAAGTATTACAGAAAAAGTAATATTTGTAAAGCAAAGTAGATCATATATTACAGGTTAGTGGAAGAACTTCTTTGCCTAGATTCTTTAAAAAACGTGATTTTGTATTGCTTGACTCTAGCGTACTGAAGAGAGTTTATTTTCTTTCTTAAACAAACATCCAAAAATGGTGAGGCAGATGAACAAACACACAACTCACTGTAAAGGGCACTACCTGACATACCCAACCAACACCTGCTCTTCAGCCAAGAAAAAGCAAGAAATTCCAGTCAAACTGACAATAAAGGGTACTGAGAACTGAGCAAACAAGCAGCATTTTGTGATGAATCAGCAATGATTCACCCTGAAAACCTGGTCTGGGACCCTTCTAATGTGGCATGGTAATGGCAGACGCGTTCTAATCCCCGACACTGGGGGTGGTGTTCTGTGGGAGGATCACATGATGAGGGAAGCAGGTCAGGTGGAATGGGAAACACCTCATTCAACTCCCCCCTAAACCCTACTCTTCCAATGGCTTATTGTAAAACAGAAGAAATGATAACTCCTAACATTGTCACTAGAGAATTCAAGTCCCATAATTCCCCCAAGTACTGCGACATGGAAGAGGGCTAAAAAAGGTACAATGTTGCAGAAGTGATCATTAATGCAAATGACACACACTTGAGGGAGACAGAGGCTTAAAAGTCCCCCTCAGGTGCACGCCATAGGAGAGAAGAGCAGAGGAACTAAGAAGCAGAAGCAGCGTGGTGCGTGCAGGCAGCCCACGCAGAAGCTGGAGGAGAGAACATGCCAGGACCATTGCACGGCACACATCAGCTGCCTGTTCTGAGAGGGTCTGTACCTCTCAAGTCCTGAAGTGCAGAGGTCGCGCTGCATGAAGCATTCAAGAGGGAAGCATGCCCTCTGGTGACCTAATCTGCAGAGGCTGTGCAGCATGAAGCAAGGGACGCTTTCCTTTTCCCAGAGGCCATCTCAGAAGCCTGGTGTGCATCTAAGGGCCTTGCGGCTATCTCTGATGCCTGGCGTACATCAGAGGGTCTCCGGAGCGAAGAGAACTCCAGTTGCAGATGGCACGGGCGGCGGTGGACTAAAAAGATGTTTGCCAGGTCATGAGAAGCCACAAGAGCAGAGGTCCTGCAAGAGGAATGCACGCCTTACCCAGTGACTTCACAGATTGAAAGGGACCCCAGAACGCTCCGTCCTCTACTGCAAGGCAGGTGTTCGGCAAGTGAGGAACACTCACGTATGAAGGAAAGTAGTTAGGAAAGCACTTTTTGAAACTCGAACTATTGAAAACCAGCAGAAGCAGCAGTCGCATAAGAGTGAAAGTGATTTCCAATGCTATCTTGAATAACGAACTAGTGAAAAGCAGCCAAAACCTATTGTAAAAAAGCCAAATAACTGTAACCGTAAAAATGTGAGTCTAAGGAAAATCAGCAATCCAAGGGGGTGACATTGTTAAGAGTTAACATCTACTAGCATTGACCAAGACAAGAAATACTAAAACCAAGGCAATTGCAATCTAGTAAATATTGACAACACCACAAGGGGGCTATTGAAAGATTCATAAGCTGGGAAACCTGTTGCCCATACTTTGTACAACATAGGTGAACGCTGGTATAAACTCACATTGCCAAGCCAAGGAAGGAGCAGGAAAAGAGCCTGTCAGTCTTTGGTTACTTGTGTAGTGGGGAAACAAAAGTGGCAAAAATGGTGCCCTTCTGAAAAAGGAGATCTAGGAGGAGAGGAGCTTTATTTGCAGAAGAGTATTAAAGAGCACCAATGTGAATCTGGTTTTCCCTAAAGAGTTGTCGAACGTTTTGTAGCTGCAATTTGTTGAATATTATGAAGCTGTTGTGAAACTCTTGTCGTTTGACCTTAACCCTAAAAGCACTTGTTGTGAAATGCTGTTTGGGCAGGGGAGTACACTTGGATGGCAATACGTTGGAGGAGTAGTCCTGGCAGGGAGTACATCAGGTGGAAGTTGGAGAAGTGCTGCAAAGCGGACCATCAGATATGATTTATTTTGTTTGTGGCGCTGAAGCTAGTTGTGGCAAATCATCTTGACCAAGAAAATTATTGTTGCTATTTATGAACTAAGAACTTGTTCAAGGAAGAGTGTGAAACCGGAAGGTGTCTCACCCGCTACACCCCGGGGATCTGTCATCTAGGTGGCCAGGCCACGCCCTTCGCTTTTGGATCCAGTTCCTGGGTTGGACCAGTGCGGAAGGATCACCTGGATGGGGGTCTTCAGGGAGTGGGACACCGGACGGTGAGACGCGGCATTTCCTTCCCTGTAACAAATGTTCCCCATCCTTCCAGGTAGGATACTTAGGCGTTCAAGCCACCCCCCTTTCCAGACACAAACATTTTCTCATGGACAACTCACCGTGAGCGAAAATTGACTAACACCAGAGCCATATACCAGACATGTCCCAATACAAGAGTCAGGCAAGGGGGCGTGGCCTGGAGCGCCGTCAATGAATACGCTCCTTTGATGGCCTCCGTGGGACGCCCGCTGCATCCAGCTTAAAATGCGGCGATAATGCTCTGCTGTACCGTAGGAACCCCTGAGGTGATCCATGAAGGCTTGGAGCACCGGCTGCCCGCTCCCTATACACCTCTGGGGCAGCAGCCGACTGCGTGAGAGGAGTTTGTCTACGAGGTGCGGAGGACCCAAGACGGCGGACGGACCCGCTTAGCCTGGGGACGGCTGGGGGAGGGGCGGAGTGGAGAGTGAGGTCCGCCTGCCGTGAAGTCTCCGGAGGCATCTGAGCTCACCTGCGAGTCCCGACACCTCTCCGGAGCTGCTCCCCGGCCCTCCGCCCCTCCTTCCCCTCTTCCGACAGCGGCAGAGCCGCAGAGCCGCAGAGCCGTCGCCGCCCAGCCAGCCTCGAGACTCTCCCCACAAAACCCCTCCGTTCCGAACTGCTGCTGCAGCTGCCTGGGGGAGTAGAGCTCTTCGCCGCCTGTTCCCTGATTGAGGGCACTCTTGCGGATCCATCTGGCCCGCTCTGTCACCCCCCCTCTACCTGGAGATGCTGAAGCAGCCCGCGGACACCGGCCTAGCCCCAGCTGTGTAGCTGGTGTCCTCGCTCGACCAGCTGAGGTGCTCCCCGCGCAGGCAGACGGGACGCGCTGGAAGAGGGACCTGCCCTCTCTCCCCTCACACGGACCCGGGAGGCACAAGAGCTGCTTCCCACACTCCTCAGTCCGCATGGCCCCTCTCTCCTTTCTTCCTCCTGGGGCACCCCGGCCCACACCATCCTGCAGCTGCACACCTCCGGATTGAGGGGTATCCCCTTCCAACAGACAAAGACCTCCGCAGGCTGCGTCGGTAGCTCCCCTGGCCTCGTTGGTAGCTCCCCTGGCCTCCAGGAGGGGCCAACTCAATCTATGGGCATACACAGGCTGCCCCTCAAAGTGACTTGACCCCTGATAACTCGGGAACCCCTCTCCCAGTGAGAGGTGCCAGGGAAGTACCTGAAGGCCGCGCTCAGAGTGGGGGCAGGAGACCCACCCCCCACGCAACAGTTGGCGGCGGGGGCCTCCCTCGGGCAGCCCCTGGAGAACACACCATCATGCCTCGCCGCCTCTGAGTGAACAAACAGCGCCCGCCTGGAGACCCTGTGCCTTCCTAAGGGACCCAGACTCGAGACGGAGGTAAGCCCGGCCTGCATGCGCGATGCTTGACCCCTCTCCTTCCTTCCTCTCCTCAGATTCTTCCTGGGGCGCCCCGGCCCATGATCCTGCTCCTCGCAGATAAAGTTTACAACCCGCACCTGTGGCACACCCTAATTTTCTCAAAGGGCTCTGGGGGGCCCCGGGCGGCCTCCGAAGCAATTCACCACTACAGCTACAGTGCTCCCTGCGGCCACTGACCTGCCGCCGACAAACAATGCAATGACCAAGAAACTGAAATCCACCAAGATCTCGGACATAGCAACAATGCTAATGTCATCCGACAAAGCGAAGAAACAAGACCCCCCCTCCCCCACCCCTCCGCTTCACGGGAATCCCTAGACAAGAACGGACCTCTGGCGACCAAAGAGGATATCCGTGAATTTATAGCTGACATTAAATCAGAATTCCGGTCTTGTATGACAGAGCTTACCACTAAGCTAGAGAGCACTGACAAAAGGGTCTCAGAGGTGAAGACTGGGAGAAGTTGAGGATCACACCCAAGACCATACCTCCGCCCTACCCGAGGTTCAACGCTCAATTAAACTCTTGCAAGACAAGTGCAAAATCCTAGAATACAAGCAAGAGGACCCGGAAAATAGGTCCCGGCGCAACAACCTCTGAATTTGGGGGGGCTCCTGCCTCAATCCCAGACAAGGGGTTGGCTGAATACGTGGGCCTCTTTTTTCAAACTCTCCTCCCTGACCTGGAGGATTCACAGCTTCTCCTAGACCGCACCCACAGGCTGAACTCCCACCGCGGAGTGGAGTCGGACGCCCCGCCCGATGTTATCACCAGGGTGCATTTTTTCACCA
This sequence comes from Ambystoma mexicanum, assembly GCF_040938575.1. Lineage (NCBI taxonomy): Eukaryota > Metazoa > Chordata > Amphibia > Caudata > Ambystomatidae > Ambystoma > Ambystoma mexicanum. The sequence continues at coordinate 577,635,493 of NC_090927.1, read as the reverse complement.
CGAAGGAAGCCATCTCGGCAAGAAGCCGCTCCAAAGATGAAATCGCTTTCCAAGCGGCCTCCCTCCAGATTTATCAAGACCCATCTCCTCTCACTCTCCAAAAGAAGCAAGCCCTCCGCCCGCTAACCACTTTCCTTCAAGCCCAAAATATTCACTACAGATGGCTCTTTCCCACAGCCTTGCAATTTTCCATCAAGGGCACACTGAGAAAAATTAGCCACCTAGACGACGCTGAAACATTATGCATCCAGACTCCCCCAGGCCCTCGCCTCCACCAGCCACTGAGGCGACAGCTGACTCAGACTCTATGGCCTCCCCCAAGTCTAAACAAAACTTGTGGTCGAAGGTTCCGAGATTCAGGAAAAGGAAATAGCCAGGCACGGTCCCATAATGGAGTCATCAGCACTCTATGACCCGGCTCGCCGGCCTGGCGTCCTGGAGCCGACCATCACCTACAGGAACACAGATGAGCTTAATCTCTACTGCAGTGGGCCTAACCCCACGGCCCATGCCGAGCTCCGAGGCACAATCCACATATGAGTCCTTGGAGCGATCCACCAAGACTACTTGTGATTCTGGCCATGTTGGCCACATACTGTTCTATGGCCCCGTTGGCCAGGGCAGGGTTCTAGGCCCCCAAAGGGTCCACCACCCCCAGTTAAATCTTGGACTTCCCGTTAGCGGCCCGAGCAAAAACTCCAAAGGCAGGTTAATAAATGGTCACATATCCCACGACATGTTTGCTGACCCTTCTACATCTCCCCCCCTTCCTCAGAACTTGTTGGCGACTCCAGATCTTGCCCCGGAACATCAGACTCGGAGGTTTGTCTCCCTAAATGTTAAGGGACTGAATTCGCCAGCCAAGCGCAAATCAATCCTACAAAAACTCCAAACGACAATGCTGCAGTAGCCATGCTACAGGAAACTCACCTACTGCCAGCAGACCTCGGACGCCTATGCTCCCGAAACTTCCCGAAGCAACTCTTTGCATCTGGGAATTCTAAGAGGGGTGGCACGGCAATCCTATTCAGAAAGGAGCTGAACCCTCAAATACTGGACTCCATAAACTGCCCAGAGGGGCGGTTCATAGTGGTGAATTGTCTGCTGTTGGGACAATTATATTCCATAGTCTCAGTATATGCGCCAAATTAGGGCCAGGCGCCTTTCGATGAGTCGTTAAGTACAACTCTTTCTTCCTTCTTGGAGGGCCAGATAGTGATCGGCGGCGATTTTAATGGAGTCCCGGACCCCGTGAAAGACAAGTCACACCCACCCTCTGCTGGGGACCTCGCTATAGCCCTAGCTCTCCTGCAATTATTTAGAACTCTAGGGGTGGTGGACTCATGGAGGGTACTCCACCCGTCTGAAAAAGACTTTTCTTTCTATTCCTATGTCATCAGGACGTTCTCCAGGATAGATCTTCTCCTAGTATCTCCGCAAATCTTCACTTTCACCAACGATGTGAAAATAGGCTCCAGAATCTTATCCGACCACGCCCCGGCGACCCTAGAAATCCGAGTGCAGGGACCACCCAACTCCCAACAGCGCAGATGGACGCTATGTGACCCGATCCTTAACGGCATGCCATTCAGAGACGCGATCGCAACCACGATCAATAACTATTTTAAGAAAAACCCTAGCGAAGACACCTCCTCTGCCAACAACTGGGACGCAATGAAGGCAGTGGTACGGGGGGGAAGTGATTGCCCAAGGGGTGGCCTATCACAGGCATAGACGACAAACTCGTCAGAGCCTTGAGGAAGAACTCGAAAAAGCATAAAGGATCCATAAGGAGAAAGGCTGGACCCCTAAAACACAACAAGCTATCCGAATAGCACAAAAGAAGATCGAGGCTCACTAAGCCGAACATACTGCCCACCAAATGGCAAAAGCTAAACAGCTTTACTACGCTAAAAATAACAAAGCGAACAAACTACTGATGGCCAAACTTGCCAAGGCGAAAAGGAATAATACGATCGTGGGCTTCCAGGATCAGCATGGCAAAACCCAATATGCTGACCAAAACAAACTATGTCTCGCTACGGCCCACCTGACTCAGGTGATGACCGCCCCGGTACGGGACATAAAGGGACAGAGGGAATATTTGCGGAAAGGCAGCGCTCCCCCCCCCCACTAAAAAAGGCAGCCCATGACTCTCTGGAGGCGCTGATTACTGGCGAGGAAGTGGACAAGGCGATAAAAGCCCTTAAATCCCAGGCCCCCGGCACAGATGGATATACAACCAGGTTCTATAAGATTTTCAAACCCCAATTACTAGCACCGCTGGTGCAGCTGTTTAATTCATTCAGGACCACGGGCATCATAACCCCGTCCATGCAGGAGACAATTACGGTCTTGCTGCCTAAACCCAGAGGTGACCGGAAGAACCCTGCATCATACAGACCCATTGCCCTACTCAATATAGATGCCAATATATACTCTAAAATTCTAGCAACACGACTGTCCCAGATTTTGCCAGAGATAGTCAGCGCTGATCAGAGTGGCTTCCTCAAACACCGCTCCACGGCCGACAACATCCGTAGAGCCTTGGACCTGGTGGAACTTGCCTCCCGAGATACCCGTGAGTTGGTGCTTCCGGACCTGGATGCAATCAAGGCATTTGACAAAGTGGACTGGACCTTTATGAGGCTCACCCTCGAGGACTTTGGATTTGGCCCGGAATTTTGCACTATGACTCTGGCTAACTATAAAGCGCCCAAAACCCTTCTCAGAGTTAATGGCACCCTCTCCTCACCTATCAGCCTAACCTGTGGAACCAGGCAAGGATGTCCACTGTCGCCACTCCTCTTCGCACTAATTATGGAACCGTTCGCCCAACGGATCAGGCTGAACCCTGCAATCAAAGGCTTTCAATCGGGCTCAGCGCACCATAAACTGGCCCTCTATGCGGACGATGTTCTTCTGACCATCACAGAGCCCCGTGCCTCTCTCCCTCAGGCCTTGGCTGAGATAGCGAGCTACGGAAAGGTCACGGGTTTTGCCATCAACTTCCAGAAACCAGCTGCCATGGGAGTGGGTCTGTCTCTGGAGGACCGGGAAGCCCTAACCCCGCTATGCCCAATACAATGGACGACCACGGGAATCAACTACCTAGGGGTCCAGATTCCAGCTAACCCAAGAGAGGTCTACCGAGCAAACTTTCCCCCACTATTCACGGACCTGGAGGCAGACAAAGCGTTGGAAAGCACAAGAGATCTCACTAATGGGCCGTATCACGGCCTGTAAAATGAACTTACTACTGAGATTCCTATACGCTTGTTCCTCACTCCCGATTCCTATCCCAGCACCAGCCCTTCAAAACTTACAGAAGAAAATGCTGCAGTTTATTTGGAGGGGGGAAAAAAGCCAGGATCCCTAAAACAACGATGCTAGGCAACGCAAAGCTCGGTGGCCTCGGGGTCCCGTATCTACAGAAATACCAGATGGCGGCTCAGCTGGCCTGCATTCAATCGTGGCAAATACTCACTAACCGCCCCAGATGGGTGGATCTCGAACAGGCGCAGCTACCTCTCCCACTACGCTTTCTCCCACATATCCCTCCTCCGGAATGGTGACGGTGGCGGGAACTTCTGGCGACCACTAAACATACCATCTCTGTCTGGGACAAAGCGCTGAAACAAAAGAGGATCCCGGTGGGACTCAGCCCCTCCTCCCCGGTGTTCATGAACCCAACTTTCTCACCCGGGCTGTCCACCCGGAACTTTAGGTCTTGGATTGCGGGAGGCCTGGAGACCCTGGGACAACTCTTCGAAGGGGGACAACCCTGTACCTTTGAGCAATGTAAAGAACTCTAAGTTTCAGGAACAGGACACATTCACATATATCCAGCTGCGCCACTGGTGCACTCACCCACAGACCCGCCAAGCAGCCACCCAGCCTCCTCCCCCACAGCTATTGAACTGACCCTTATTGAGCTCCCAGTCTGAGAGAGAATTTTCTACCCTATACTAACGCCTCCAAAAGGGCTTTTTAATCTCCAAGACCCAGTATATGGCCCAATGGGAAGCATATCTGGGACACCCTATCGAGGACCAGCTATGGGTTGATAGTTGGTCCCGGGCCCACACCTGCATCACGAATAGAGAATGCGCCTACAAAATCCTCCTCCGTTGGTATTACCCTCCCCTAAGACTTCATCATATGAATCCTACACTCGATCCAAAATGCTGGAGACAATGTGGCCAAATAGGGTCCTTCTTTATATGTGGTGGTCCTGACCTAAGGCTCAAACATTTTGGAAACAATGCCTAGCGACGATTGCAGACATTACTCAGATGTGGCTGCCCCTAGACCCCGAACCCATTGTTCTTGGAGCTCCGATTCCCGGAATCTACCCAAGGTCCGGACCCAAAGCTAAACTATTATCCCAATGCTTACATGCGGGCAAAATGTGGTAGCCCACACTTGGAAAACGGCAGAAGGCCCTCTTATGCCCGTCTGGTGGGTGAAAGTCTGGGACATCCTGATCGCTGAAAGGGTGACAGCTGCCGGGGCGGGCCTCCTACACCGCTTTCCTAACATTTGGGGCCCGGTCTTAGACTTTGACCAAAACTTTCTGGCCCTAACATACAAGCCCCAATTAGCCAGGAGAACTTTACAAGATGGTGATCTCCAGCGGGGTGGGGCCGGGAAGAAGGAACTTAAGACCCAGGGGAAGGGAGGGAAGGGCGATAAACTGTATTGTTTTCATGCTACATGTCGGGTATGATTAAACTCTGTATCGTTATAACCTGCCTGTTTAAAATAAACACATTTAAAAAAGTCAGGCAATTACTGATCATTACACACATCCCGGTCTTTATCACACTTCCCCGCGCAGATAAAAGGCAGAACACAAACGCACACTCTGAGCAAGGCAAAGCACACAAGAATGCAGCGGTTCCCAGATGGGAGTTTAATACAAGGAGAAATACGGCAAGACCAGAAAGGGTTGCAAGGAGGGAAGTGTCGTTGACCTTTTCAGACCGTTACTTTCATGACCTTGAAAAATAAGCAACCTAAGACCTGGGACTAAAGCTGAAGAAACCTGCATTGTGTGTTGGAGGTACCCGGGACTCTCCCACGTCGATAACCAAGGTGTGGAGGAACATTTGGCACTGTGGTACTGTCCTTGGCTACTACAACAAAGCAGTGCCAGGAAAAACAGCACAGCCGGTGAGTCGGAGAGACTGATACCAGACTAGAAGACCAAGGTTGCAAGTGGCAACAATGTATGAAGAAATCTAAAGAGAACAGTGCGTGAAACATATGTGACGAGCAAGGCAATTTTAAATGAAAACCAGAGGAGTGACTGAACATTGGAGGCCAAGAAAGATACCGCAGACAGAATGGTCCGGCACTACGTGGGTGCTCATTTGAAAGTCTCCGTTAGGTATCCAACGGGTTGCCAACTGTCGGGAGGGAATTTTGAGATCAAAGTGGGCCTGCAGCGGGTTCAGCTAAACCCTGTGCACATTCAAAAGTCTTCGATAGTTGAATGCAAACTGAAATTGATCCGAGCCTGGCTGAGGGAGACTAATTGTGTAAGAGAAAGGATTTGAGCACAGCAGGGGTGGAGCTGGGGTGAAGCGTGAGTCACCTGGGAAACATTGTATAAAGGGGGATCCACGGTAACAACCGTGATACAAATGGGGTCAGATCCCAGCTGAGGGGGATCCAGGGTGAATCACCTGAATTGAGAAAAGGAAAGGAACTTTGTGTTTTGTTACATCAGGCCCTCTGAATCAAGAGACTTTGAAGTAAAGAGACTAGCGCACAGAAGGCCCTAATGCTGGTAATGTAACTGTATCCTCGTGCCGAAGAAGCCAGAGTGTGTGCTTTGCTCGAGTGAACCGTCTTGTCATGTGCTGAAAACGTGGGGAAGGGAGGGCAACGGCCTTAAGATCCTGACATGTCATTTTGTGAACACGTCTTTCTTTTTTCATGAACACTACCTCACACTATTTGTATTTAACGTTGAGGATTGGCAATAGATTTTCTAGAATAGGCCCTTTTATTTTGACAAGACTTTACTAGGACTGCATTATTATTATTTGATGGTCGTAGCTTACTCCCATTTGTAGATTTAGGCTTAGATAGGCGTTTATCACACCCTTGTTGAAGTTCAATAAACGCCCTTGAACTGTGGTCATTTGTATCTGTCTTACTGTCAATACCATGCCTTCCTTACAAGAGGAAGAGCATTTTATTTATTGTGTTGGAACTATCTGTTGACAAGTTGAAGTTGAATAGAACTGTGTTTGACCAATGTTGCAAATCAGGCTTTCCTTGTTTTTATTTCTTGAACTGTGAAGCAGAATCACATTTAAACCTGGGGAAGGGAAATTTGGCCAGGTTATAAAGAGAGACGGTGGTTACATTACAAATTCTATCATTGTTTTGGAGCTGACATGTATTTCCTTGTTTATTTATTGTATGTATGAGTGTGAGGGACAGAGATCCTTAGTTAGAGTGTTTCCTTTAGTTTTTTTAAGCAAGGAAATCCTCGTCTGGGTATGCATAGTGAGGCATTCATCCAACCTTATAATAAAATGCCATTTGTTGAGAAACCTTCACAAAGTTGTCCCCCTCACAATGTACATGGACAAAGGTAAAGCAAGGCTGTGCTGCACAACTTTATGACAGAATAATCTACCATCAGCTCTCCTCAACGTAACAATATATGAGAATTGCACTCATCAAACACAATAGATTTCAATAAGTAGATGTGGACTTATGTACCTGGTTTAGAAGGACAACAAGTCAAAGGTTTTAGCTTTGGTATAGCCGTTTTATAGGCACTAATATAAAATTGTTGTCCTGCCTGCCTAAAATCTGAAACATATCTTGCTTAGGCCTTTAACTACTAAAGTAACTAGTATTTCATCTACTTCTTAAATTGATACTAACACTTCATGCTAAGCAAAAATGTAATCATCAACCAAATATTTCAGAGCGTAATTTCATCCTCCTCTTTTTTTTCAGCAATTATTCCATCATTTTTCCTCTGACACATAATGGCCAAAGTTGTATTAGGATCTGGCCTGGAAACTACTACACTTGCCAAATCTAACTTGCTGAGAGAAATCTATTGGGTTTACAATTTCCTACGGCTCTTCTATGTATGTGGAGTATAAGCCTCCTACATAATTAGTTAATGCTTTTATTTCCGTCACGGACCAGCCAGTTTGACTAACCGCCTTTTTAGAAATAGCCCCAACATAGTTATCCAAATCTTTCTCTTCATTTTGCACACGCAGTGTATGTATTTGTTAGGGAGAATTCTCAGAATTGTGCTAATTCCATCTACCCTAGAGACCCCCAGCTCTTGTGCTGGACTTTAGGAACTTAACTGTTTGTTTTGGTTTTGAAGTCTGACAAACCCCATTGGCATCATCTTTCTACATTGTGACACAGAGCACCTTCAGTGCAGTGGCACAGGGAAGTCTTTCAGATTTCCCAAAGGTTTAAATACCTTCTCTTGGTTAAACTACTGTTTCCAAGTGAAATTGACTTTACTTTCATTTGTAACTTTCTAGACCCAGCACACACCATCTTACAATAGGGTGTTGGGGGGGTTATTTAGTATCCCTTGTATCTAGTCTCTCATGTAACATTTTTATGTTACCCTTTCTACAATTAATGGCTGGTCACAGTGGTTTACTTTTTACTACCATTGAGTGTTTCGTGTTTCTACCGCAGGCTGCAATTGCAGCTGCAGTAAAGCACCCATGGGTGCCCATTTTGTCAAAATGGACCCTGTTTTCTTTTTTCGCCATTTCTTGTTGGAAAGGTCCTTCTTGAGATTTACTCCGCGCCAAACCAGGTTTGGTCCCTTTGTTTGTTTTGTCTTTGGCGGGATTCACCTGTGAAGCCCGCCTCTGGCTCCAGCGTGTCTGGCAGGGCAGGAAGTGAGGGAAGTGCCTGAAGCTCCCTGTGCTTTATCCCCTTGGTTACAGGAATGCACCCAAAGGTGATTGACTGGCTGGCTGTCCTTGCAGGAGAGCCACCCTGCTGTGTGAGTGACAGCTAGGCAGTGAATGAATGGGAGAAACCTGCATAAAAGGCGAGGTCTTTTGCTTGGAAGGCAGTCTCGACCACTAAACAAAGGAATCCAAAGAAGATCTTGGAAGAGACGCTTGCTGCAACTCCTGGACCGTTGGTTTACCCAGTGAAGCCCTACTGCAGTGCTGAAGCTCCGAAATCGCCTCGACTAGAGAAGCCCTGCAAAGGACGACTTCTTCCCTTCAGTTGGTGGGACCAATCGACCCCAAGACAAACTCATCTGGAAATCCTTTCAGAGCTGGTTGTACTTCCATTGCTGCTGCAGGAACCGAATGCCAGGGAGAGGAACACCAGAATCAAGTGTGTTGTTTTTAAGTCGGACCCAAGCTCCAGGAAGATCCTCCAGACTCCCATGGAGCAGGACTGACCAAGCCTGAGCCACCTCAACAGAGTGCTCGACCCCAAATGAGAGGAAAGCCCATAAGGTATCCGAGAACCACAGTGGTGCTATTCAAGAGAAGCTGAAACTGAAGTGCTGCTGATCTGAAATTTGCCCATTGCTGCTGCTGACCTTCAAACTGCAGTGCAGAAGTCTCCAGACATCCTCCCTCTTGTCCCCACGACTGAGGCCCAGGAACAACCGGATCTACAGGACCTACAACAGGAACAGAAGCCAGCTGGAACCAATTTCTTCAGACCTAAGGTACTATGAACTAAGGGGTACTTACCTCTTGTTGTGTAGCCTTGTTAGCTCTCAGCTGAGACTTGCCTTGGCTGCATTTTGCAGAGTTGCTAGCAGCTTTGCCCATCACAAGCCTCCCAGCTTGTGGCCCAACAGGGAGTTAATTTTCTACAAAGATGTCTAAAACATTGTGCAAGACGTTTTACTTGCCTTCAAGAAGAGCTTCAGCTCCCCTGGACTTTGCTAAAGTGACATTGGCTGTTCAGGATCCCTGAAAGACTCTTCTAACCTCTGACTTTGTGCTTTAACTATCCATCCATAAAGTCACACATTCTATAACATGTGCAGATGGGAAAGGGTTAATCTACACTGCATTTGGGGGTTCAAAAGTACTTACCTGCTTCAGAATATTTGTTAACCATTGTGTTATTCCCCAACCTTTTCCTTTTGACACCAAACCCAGTATTGCTCTAAATGTGCCAGTGATATAGCAATGTCCACAGTGTCCTAGTTATTTAAGTCACTTCAGGGTGTAGGAAGAGTCTGTGTGCCACCCCAAATGGGTATCTACTGATTTATTGACACTGAGAGTGTGTATTTTTGAAGTATATTTAAGTGTTACATATTTGCTCCCTTCTGAGGAAGGCCTATTCAACTGACTGTTAAATTAATAATTGTTTAATCAGGAAACCTTGTGTAAGTGTTTATTTGGATACTGGTCACTGTGGAACTCAATGTTCCAACCCTACAGCTCACATTGACCCCTATTGAGTTAGGGCTGGCTGCTCAGTCACTCTACCAACTTGTGTAGTACATGCTCATACCAAAGGTTGGGTTAACTATTGCCAAGAGGACAATGCTGGTGCAGTCTCACACAGGTTACTGCATACAATTTTGCCTAAGTGTTGATGTTGAATTGTCACTAAATGAATTATCACGGTTAACCAATTTTCCATATTCCAGTATTTTATTAGGCTAGATACAATTATGTATGATACAATATATTTGGCATACATTACTTACCGCAATCGTATTTCTGATGCTTGTATCTGCTTAGATGCACATGCTATGCATAGGCCGACATCTATTGGTAGTCGCAGAGTATTGCATGACTTGTTTTTGAAATTCAAAGAAAATTAAAAACACATCAACTGGGCACGTTTGTAATACTATCCCTTGTGTGGCGTGTACTGTACCCATGGTCCTTCATGCGTCGAGTCCATCAGATTGTTTTGTTTCTGACATGAGGGAGCATAAAGTGTTTGCGTGAGTACAGGAAAGTCAAGGTAGAAAATATAAAAGGTGAAATACATCTATTCGTCTTCAGCTCCAAAAGGGGAGGAAGGGTGGGCGCATGTGAATCTAAGCAGATACGAGCATTAGAAATACGATTACTGTAAGTAATGTATGCCTTCTGAGTCTTGTGGATCAGCTTAGAATCACATGCTGTGCATAGATTAGCGAGCAGTACCTGGAGAAGAAGATGGGATGTTTGAAGGTACAGCAGAAAATAGATATCTTAATACCGATTGACCCACCTGGGGATCTGCTTTTGAGTGTGTGTCTAAGCAGTAGTGTTGTGTGAATGGAACTGCAAGTAGCTGCTTTGCAAATTGCATCTAATGGAACATTTGCAATAAAAGCTAGAGCAGCCCCTGTGCCTCGAAGTCGAGTGGGTTCTCGGTGTGAAAGGTAAGTATTTGTTAGATAGTGAATAGCAAACTTAGATGCATTTGACTATCCACCTTGAGATCGCAGACTTGGAAACATGATCCCTTTCTCTACCAGCTGCTATGGAAACAGAGTTGATTTGTTTTCCGTAGTGGTTTAGTTTTATCTAGGTAGCACATGATAGCTCTCCTTACAGCTAAAGTATGGAGGCTTCTTTCAGACAAATTTGTTGGGATTTGGAAAAAAGGTGGAAGTTCAATGGGTTGGTTAACATGGAACTTTGAGACGAATTTAGGTGAAAGGCGAGGATGTGTTCTGACAACCACCTTGTCTTTGGGAATAGTAATAAAGAAATCTTGAATAGAGAGGGCTTGTGGTTCACTGACCCTTCTTATTGACATGATGGCTATCGGAAAAGCAGAATGAAGTTTTACATGTTAGATGTCTAAGACTAGCCTTGTGCGTTGACTCACAGGATGGGCACATGAGTTTTGTGAGCACAACATTTAGGTCCCACCCCAGAGGTGAATTAGAAATTGCAGGGTATAACCTATTTACTTCCATGAAAGCTTTGATTACAGGAACCCTCCACCATGACCATTTGCTCTGTGAGGTGGTCTAAGCATAGAGTGCTGCTAAATGCACTTTGATAGAATTATAGACTAACCCACAGTCTAAATGGTAAAGCAGATAGTGCACTATATGTGAAGGGGAACAGTCATTTGGACTCATGTTGAGTGACTTGCACCACATGACACATTATTTCCATTTGTTAAAGTAATAGTGTCTTGTGTTCGGTTTCCCTGTCCCTTTTAGGATGTCCATTCACCTTTGTGGAAGGTTTAAATGTCCAAAATCTATTACAGTGTTTAAGGATATGCATGGAATGTTGTCATCTTGTGTTGGGACAGCATGTTGTATGGGCACAGAGGTTTGATTGGTTTGCAGACAGATAGTTTGAGTAGGTGTGGAAACCATGGTTGTCAAACCCACATTGGTGCTGTTAGGATCAGAGTGACTTGTTCCTGGTGGATCTTGTGAACTCTCTTGTTGAAGAGTGTTATTGATGGAAAGGCGTAAACAAATTTCCCTGACCAGCTCATCCACAGAGTTCCCCTTGGACTTTGTTTGGGGAAACTTGGATGCGAAGTCTGGGCCTTGTGCCTTTTGCTGAGTTGCAAACAAATCTAATTCTGGTTGCCCCCATTGGGTGAAGATATTCTGTAAAATATCTGCATGAATTTGTCACTTGTGTTCTGCTGGAATCTGCAGATTTCCACTTAAATTGTCTGCTAGTGAATTGTGTTCCCCTGTAACGTGTTGAGATAGTAGGAAAATGTTTTGGTGGAGAGACCATTTACACATCTTTTGGGCTAACCTGGACAGACTTGTCCCCTGCCCGGCTTGTTGAGTAAGAACATGGCAGTGGTACGGTCTGTGAGGACTAGAACCGTTTGTCCTACCAACAGATGTTGAAAAGCTTGTAGGGCCTTGAGTACAGCTAGCAACTCTCATAGGTTGATGTGATTCTTTCGCCATTGGTTGTGTCCACACACCTTGAGCAGTGTGATGGAGGTAATGTGCTCCCCCACCCTGAGAGTGAGGTGTCTGTTGTGAGAGTGGTTTGCACTAGTGGGTTACAAAAGGGTTTCCCTTTTAACATATTTTCTCTGGACCAGCAGTGTAGAGCATGTACTAAGGGCTGCAAAACTGCCAGTAGATCGTCCCACTGACCGCTTGCTTGAGACCATTATTTAGCTAGCCACTCTTCTAAAGGATGCATGTTGAGGCGCGTGTGTGGGACCAGGTATATGCAATAAGCCATCCTCCCGAGAAGACGCATTGCCTTGCGCACTAGTAGCCGATGACCAGCGACATAATGAGGGTTTTGAAACAGCATATTTTCGACTCTTTCGTGTGATGGAAAGACTAAGCCTTCTCGACTCTTTATTAGCCCTCTCAGGAAAGGCTTTACGTAACTGGGGACAAGACTTGACTTTTTCTCGTTGATGGAGAACCCCAACTGGAACAACCGACTGTTGCTTGAGTGTTGTTTCGACGGATATACGTGTTCCGACCACGGCTGATTTTGCCGCGGCCGGAAAGTTCACATGAGAAAGGTGCGATCCACCAAAAGATTGCACCTCTCTCATGCAAACACACGTGCATACCCACACCCACAACACACCCTTGACACCCCCCACCCACACCCTCAACACACCCCCACCCCCAACATAAAAAAATCCCACTTACCCTTTTCTTCACGCAGAGTCCCTGCAGCACCAGTTCCCTTTCACTTCCGTAATCGGGAACTGGCGCCGCAGGGTCCTTTTCTTTAGTTTATTTTTCTTTTACGGGGTCTGCAGCCCCAGTTTTTTTTTTTTTCGTGGGTGTGCTGCAGGGGTGTCCCCCACAACACCCCGCTCACTATACCACACAGTATAGTGAGCGGGGTGTTGCAGGGACATCCCCACAGTCTTATTTTTTTTTTAACTTACCTGCAATGCTACCACCAAAGGTTTGAACTTTTGGTGGTTGCATTTTTAGAACTTTTTGTTCATGCGACCATTTAGATAGTCTTTTTTTTAAACTTCTTTTTATTCATTTCTTCATAGTAAACAGAGGAAAGAACTCAATCCAACCTAGAATGAACCCGTTCCCCCCCCACCCCCAAAAAAACAAAAAAAAATAAAATAACCCAACCCTTGCCACAGCACCAATGGTCCTTTCCATCTCGACATTCTTCTTCCCCTCTTTAACCGTAGATGTCCACAGTTTGATTCTTTGAGGGCACCACTGTTCCCTGAATTCCCCTTTAAGGCATGTCAGTGTCTCTCCCCAGTCCGCTGAGAAGTTCTCCAACCTATTATTGGCTGCATAGGTTGCCCATTCCATCGTGACTATGTCCCACATTTTCCTCAGCCAGTCTTGCTCCGTCAGAGTCATGGGGGACTTCCACCTCTGTGCAAGAAGGGCCAACGCAGCCAGTATGAACACTACTTTCGCTTTAGAGCTATCCAGCCTCTCCCCAGCCTCCCCTTGCCCTCTTTTCCCCAGTATTATCTCCCGGGGATCCTCGCTGGCTCCCCCACCCAACGCCTGGGTCAGAGCTTGTGCAATATCACCTCAAAAGGTCCGGATGATGGGGCATTCCCACCATATATGAGGAGCAGTACCCTCCTCCCCGCAGCCACTCCAGCACTTCCCCGAAGCTGCCGGGTACATCGCATGCAGACGGGCTGGAGTGTAATGCCAGCCAAAAATATACTTATACCAGGCCTCCTGCAATTGGGCCACCTTTGGAATCTGCTTCCATAACCTTTCCCAGTCCTCCTGCTCCATTCTAACTCCTGGGAGCTGTTCCCACCTCCTCATGTAGGCCCAGCCGGTTTCTGAGCCGGCAAACTCCAGCTGCCTATATAAGTTCGATATCAGCCCTCTGGACCCCTCATGTGTAGTGAGAAACCGTTCAAATGGAGTTAGTTCTCGGGTCGCAGCCTTACGTACCTCTGCTGACATTACCCAGTGTCTGATCTGGAAGTATCAAAGCCTCTCCTTCTCCCCCACCCCGAATCTTTGCTTACATTCCTCAAACATAATCACATTTGGGCCACTAAACATATCCCTTAGGGTTCTACAGCCCCCATCCTCCCATTTCGCAAAAGCCCCCTTCACCATCCCCGGTGTGAAGTCCCCGTTGTTGAAGATCGGAGTAAAGGGTGAGGGGAAGGTCGTAATCTCACGCTTCAGCACCGCCCTATCCCAACAGTCCGCCACTCCCTTCGTAATCTCGCTTAAGTATAAGTGGGACGGCCTCAACCTACTTGGGAGCCAAAGCACTTCCCCCAGATGGTGCCGAGCTACGGCTATATCCATTTTAACCCAGTGCTTGAGACAGTCTGCCGAAAACCATTCCCTGTTTACCCGAAGCTGTGCCGGTTCATAGTAGCAGGGAAAATCGGGGAAAGCCAGGCCCCCCCGTTCCCCCTTGACGCCATTAGTAGTCGGTTGGATAGGTGGGGTCTCTTACCCTCCCAAACAAATTCCTTAGCCGCCCGGTCTAATGTCTTAAAAAATCTTTCTGGAACCGGCAGAGGGATGGCCTGAAACAAATAGAGCACCCGAGGGAGAACCACCATTTTGAGAACCGCCCCCCCCTCCCCAACCAGGATATCTTTAAGGCACCCCATTTTCTTAAGTCCTTTTTGATCGCGACCAACATAGACTCAAAGTTTGCCCCATACCAGCCCGCCAGTGAGGGAGTTATCTTGACCCCCAAATATCGCAACCCATCTGGACTCCACTTAAACAGGGAAATCGCCCTGGTCTCCCTCGCTTCCTGCTCCCCCAGGGACAAATTCATTAACTCTGACTTTTGGAAGTTGATTTGCAGACCTGAGAGTTCCCCAAATTCAGACAGTAATGCTAAGCATGCCTTAACGGAGTCTTTCGGGTTTGTTAGCGTAAGCAACATGTGATCGGAATACCGAACGGTATACCTCGAATGTCTTCTGCCTCTCGTATTGCCAGGAGGAGTGGTTGCAGGTAAATTGCATAGAGCAACGGGGAGAGGGGACACCCCTGTTTCGTCCCCCGCATCAATCTAAATGGCTGAGACATTTCCCCGTTCACCAAAATGCGCGACTCAGGGTTTTTATAATTAGCGGTAACCATGTTTATGAATCCCGCCCCCAATCCCATTCTCTCCATCACCTGGAATAAGAACGACCACTCCACGCTATCAAACGCTTTCTCAGCATCGAGTGCCAAAAGGATTGCCGGAGTGCTCCTCTTTCGGGACTTCTCCACCAGGCGGGCCACCCTCCTGATATTATCGGCGGTTTGCCTTCCCAGGACAAATCCAGACTGGTCGTGATGGATCAGCGAGGGTAGATGCCGTTCAAGGCGCTTCGCCAGTATTTTGGTGAAAATTGTTGCCTCTGTATTAATGAGAGCAATCAGTCGATAGGAGGTACATTCTTTCGGATACTTCCCCACTTTATGAATGAGGGTAATTTTGGCCTCTTCCATCGAGGGGGTAATTCTGCTCTCTGCTCCGAACTATTAAATAAATTTGTTAGATGGGGTACCAATATATGTGAATATACTTTATAAAAGGAGGCCGGGTAGCCATCTGGCCCTGGAGCCTTATTACGGGGGAGTGACACTATGGTGGCCCTCACTTCATCCTCTGTAATTGGACGCCCAGCTCCTCACCTTCCTCCCTGGATAGTCACGGGAGAGGCAGTTTTCCCAGGAACTCCGACTGTGGTCGCTTACGTGGGGACTGAGAAGAGTACAGCGCTTTGTAAAATTCCACTAGTCTACCCTTTACCTCTTCTGCCCGAGTGAGTCTCTTTCCCCCCTCATCCCTGATGGCCGTTATAACCTTCTGGTCCCTTTGTCCCCTCAGGAGGCGCGCCAGGAGCGAATCTGCTTTGTTGGCCTTTATATAGAACTTTTGCCTCAACCTCAGCATTGCTTCTTCAGCCTTTTTGGTCCTCAATTGACCTTCCGCCAGTCTATACTCCCTATACGCCTTCCTAGTAGGGGTCTCCCATACCCTCGCCCTGGCGGCCTCAACCTCCTCCTCCAGCTGAGTTTCTGGACCTCTCAACAGCCTGTTTCCCTCTGCCTTTACAGCAATAAGTTCCCCCCTCAATGTAGCCTTGAAGGCGTCCCACCTTGTGCTCTGACTCGTGTCTAGGTCATTATTCCTCTTGAATAAGTCCCAGATCTTGCCTCCTATCTCCTCCTGTAATTCTTGATCCCTTAGGACTTCCCCTGGGAATTTCCAACTCCACACCCGCAATCTTTGCCTCCCGAGCAGCATTTTCATCTGAACTACCTTGTGGTCGGCTATCCCCATGGGGCCCACCTCAACTGCCTCAACCGCCCCTAATAGGCTGGCAGATACCCAGGTATAGTCAATGCGGGATTGGGTTCGATGGACGTTGGAGAGGAATGTAAACCCCTCATCTCCCAGGCAAAGTGCGCCATACATCACGTAGCCCGTCATCCTCCCATCTCTCTCAGCCGGGGTGAGGCCACCGCGCTCCCTCCACTACGTTCATACTGAGACCGATCCTTCCTCCCATCCCAAGCAAGATTAAAATCCCCCCATTATAATCACTTGCTCCCTCGCAAAGTTTTCAAGAGTGCCCAGGATATCCCGCAGGAACTGATCTTGACCCACATTAGGCCTGTAGACCGAGACAATGGTGTAGCACTAGCCCATTATCTCACCCCTCGCCATGATATATCTCCTGTGTCTGTCTCTGAGACAATCTTAGAGTCTGAAGTTGATTCCCCTCCCAAAGGCCAGGGCTACCCCACCTTTCTTTGCTGGTCCCGATGCAAACAATATCAGCGTAAAGCCCTTCAGTCGCAGGCGGCCCTGGTCCGAGATCGTCTTTTTGAACAATACCGTTTTGACACATATGTGGTGTGTCACCTGTTAGGGGTAAGTCGCCCAGATAAGGGTACTGTAACAGGGCCATCGGTGTGGCCCTGTCAACAGGGGGGATAGAGTGGGAGGGGAAGCCTGTGTCCACCCAAAATGAGTGCCTGGACGCAGGCAGGCCCCGAATGCCACAGAAAATGCTGGAGAGCTGCCGCAGCGAGGCACAGAACGCCGACGAGAGGCAGCGGCGGCCTCCCTTCCCCAGGGTGCCTCCAGGCAGCACAACGCCAGTCAGCAACGCAGTGCAGCTCCACGCTGAGATGCCGCCACTAACCCACCAGGGGTTTTAATAAATAAGAGCCCCCTGAGGCCTCAAGACACTATGCCACCGAGGATTTTGCTAATAATTGTTTTTAAGAGCCTACAGGGTTTAGAACACACCAGCGTCCTGGGACCCCAGAAGGGCCCATGTTGGAAAAGGGGTGGGGCTTATCAGCCCTTCTAAGCCTCCCATGTCCTTCCCCTTCACACCCCTGGAGCCAGGTAAGCTATTGGTTAAGGTAAGTGGCCAATCCTGGGGGTGGAGGATTATTTAAGGAAGTGTGTGTCAGTGTTTAAGTGTGAGTTAGTTGGGTGAGGCCAGGAGGCGGTGGAGGACGTCCGAGAGACCAGTGGAGGAGAGAGCATTTTTGAGTGTGGAGACTATTTTTAAGGAAGGGGTCTGTAGAGTGTTTGTGTGTGAGAGAGAGAGAGGAGTGTGAGCAGTAGGGGTACAGTAGGAGTAGTGGGGTAGTAGTAGTAAGAGAGGTAGTAGTTGGGCGTAAAAGTGGTAGATGCTGGGATTAGCCAGCACAGGACATTAGTGATGGAGTGGGAGTTAGTAGTAGATGGGCAGGGCACCATATTCCTGGGAGGCCTTAAGGAGAGACAGATAGGGGTTACTGATTCATAATTAATAACAGCCCAGTAGGGACATCTGGGGCTGGGAAATGGGTCCCAAGCCCGGGGAAGTCGAGAGAGGAAAAGGACGGCCCTAGAGCCAACTATTACCCAGTCACTTAGACCCCAAAAGGAAACAAACTATTCTGACAAATTATTGTAAATAAACACCCTTGGATTTTAGATTTTATTAAAGAGTCAGCATGGTCATTGGTGACGGGTCACCCAGTCACAGTACACTGGGATGGAAAGCCTTTGCAAGTGCACTGCTAACCCTGATAGAACTTGGTGAACACTCTTGGTGCTGATGAAATGCCAAAGGGGAGCGCTTTTAACTGATATTGGGTATGCTCTAATTGGAAATGCAGGTATTTTCTGCACGTTGTCAACATTAAAATATAAAAAAGTATGCATCTTTCATATTCAATGTTGCCATGTAATCCCCTTGTTTTAAGAGGGGAATTACTTAATGAAGTGTGTTCATACAAAACTTGTAGTTTCACATATGTGTTGGCTAGACGCAGGCCTAACACAGGGTGCATAGTTAAATCATTTTTTGGCACCAGGAAGTACCCTGAATAGATGCTCTTATTTACCTTGTGAGATGATACCGGCTCAATTGTGCCTTTTTTGTAGGAGAGACTTGATTTTTTTCTGCAGAATTTCTTGATGTTGTGGCAACATCTTGCTGTTTATTTGGTAGATGATGTTTGGGGTTCTCTAGAAACCCAATGGAGTAACCTTTTGCCACTGTTGATAGAACCAACTGATCCAATGTGATTCCCTCCCATCAGTGGGAAAATACAGCCCCCAAGTGTGGCGGCATGGGAGGGAACTTGGACGAGAATGTCACTGCTTAGAGGCTGCAGCTCCTCTAGCAGTGGCAGCTCTAACTCTACCGCAAGTTCTTTTGTAGCCCCTTTTAAAACTGGTCTGATAAGGGGTGGATTGACTTCGAGAGCCAAACTAAGAAGAGGACTTTCCCTGATTGTATCCTGCCTGTGATGAGTGCGCAAATCCCTACCAGCGAACGGAACGGCCTGTGTTAAATACCCTCTGTTGTACATAGGGGTTATTCAATATCTGCCTTAGTGTCTTCAGGGTCTTGTGCACTCTTTAGCACTTTTAAGAGCATTGTCTACAGCTGTGCCGAAGAGAATATTGGGTTCAATGGACATGTTTAATAAAATAGGTTGTGTCTCTAGCTCAAAACCAGACTTGAAGAGTGTCCTATCAGCAATAATACGGCCAGCTTTACTTGCTGCATCTAAATTGATTTTAAGGACACAGTTGGCAACTAGCTTGCCCTCAGACTGTGTTTGGATTTTTCAGACTTTAAGTCCTATAGATTGGTGGAAATGGGTTCTGATGGGCGAGCACACAGGTTTGGTAATTGTAGTAATGAAAATGTTGGAAGCTGTACTAAAAAGTTAGTATGTGTGTTTGGTTGCAATCGTGGCCCTTTTAAGATGACTGTTAAGGAGTGATTGGAGGAATGAGTCAATCCTAAACCTTTTTTTTAATGTCTTGTTAACAATGTTTTTGTTCTCGACTATGAAAACAATAACCACTTAATAAAAAAAGAGTAAGGCCTAATTTGCCCTATGCTAAGGTGGGATTTCCCTACCTAAAGAAAAACTGAAGATAGTCTGTGTCAGGAAGTCCAAAGCAAATGTTTGTCTGTGTCCAAAACCTATACTTGCCCTCACAACTAACTGTATATAATGTGTAGGGATGTTGGTATCAAAAGGAGTAGTGTTCATAATAAAGTTCGGAGATTCTTCCAGCTCTTGGCTTGTAATCCGCTTCCCTTCCCCAAGTTCAAAATAGTTAATGAAGTACTGGGGTTCCCTTCCCCAAGAGTTCAAATCTTTCAGCTTTTCATAACCTACACAATTCCTTGGGCCACTTCCCAGCTCTTCTGGTATTGTTGATGTTCACTAGTTCACATAGGTATTTCCTCACTTCAAAATCACAAATGAGTTGTTTTAGTTTAAACACAAGCTTCTTTATGGGTGCTTTCAGTGGCGTTTCCATACAGTGGTGTACTCGGTCTAGGCGCAGTAGTTGGACCACACGGTCCACCCATTACAGGTCACGCCACCAATAACCCTTCTTTGCTGCTTTTACATCACCACTAGGCCACTGCTTCAACTTGACAATGATGCTTGCTTTATTCACTTGTCACACTCTTCTGACACTTTACCGTGGCTGTATTGGCCACTATGCACTTGTTACACTTGCTTGTGTTCTCTTTCAAACAGTTCTTTGTATTCTCTTGGCTTTGGCCAATGATCGTGTTCTCATATAAGGCAGTTCTTGGTATCAGCCAGATTTACTAACTTTCTTTCACTCCGTTCAGTATTCAAAAAGTACTTCTATTTGCTTTCACTTAAATCGGTATTCATATCAATGCTTGTTTCTGTTCAAAATAATGTTCATTGTCTGTTTTGCATATTACCCTAACAGCTTGCTGTTTCCCCTTCTTGGTACACATCGGTCGGAGCTTACGGTTGTTCTTTGAGGTCCTTTGCCGCCACGAGTTCTCTCCTTCCAGTGCGGTACCTCGCTTCTTCTCCCGGCGACTCTCCGTGGCTCTGCTCACCCAGCGATACTTCTCCTGCAGCTCGGGTCTCGCACAACTGCTTCATTCGGTCACGCCAGTCTCCCTCTCATGGTCTGCCACTGACCTCCCGTGCCTTTCAGCTATGCTTCCCGCTCCATAAATTCTGCAACCTCGAAAGGGTCTTGAGCGCTCTGTTTACCACACCGCTGCTTCAGAGAGGTCTGCTTCCACCCAGCATTCCGTAGCCCAGCTTCCAAAGCCGACACCATTTCCAGAGGGATTCTGGCTTTTAATGTTCCTGCCACCATGATTGTTCCAAAAAGGACTTGACAGCTCACCGTTTAAACGGCAGTCCTGCCTTACTCTTGCTGTCCTCCTCCTCGTCGTCGTCTCAGTACACGGCTGAGGCCGGCATGTGTGTGTATTAGTAAAATGAGGATCCCTCTCGAGTTGGTCTCTTCCTCGTCCCAGTGCCAAATTGGTGTTTATTGGGGAATGTTTTATCGGAAGAACAGGGAAAGGGCTGACAATAGCTTTTAAAAGTTGAGGGATAGATGGTTTGTTATGAAAAGGAAATGGGGGATACCATGTCTCGCCTAAGGACGTCCTTTCCCAACTCCCCAAGTCTCGCCCACCCAGGTGTTCCTTCCTCGCATATCCACCCCAGGGTCAGGATCCAAGAGTGATGGCCTTTTCCTGGCCACCCAAGAGGAGAATACAGGGGGAAAAGAAGTGCGGACGCCCTCAGGTTCCACACAGTACCTAGATATTCTAAGACCACCTCCCCCTTGTATCAATCTTTACAGAAAAAAAGGCAAAGGGAAGATCCAGAAACTGTATTGTTTCCACTGGCAGAAACCCCTGAAACAGGTCCATGGACTAGATAACATTTCTAACATACAATGGATAAAGTTTCATCCTTTGTTTCATTCATGGACAAATACCCAATTAGACAAAAGACCTTAGATTTAGAAATTACGGAACCTCAATGTAAATCCCCAAAGCTTCATACCTCTCCAACACCTACCATCATTGACGTTACTGAGCAACCACAACCCAACGTATTACAAGATTCTCAAGATTCTCTGTACTATCAAGACCAGGGTGATGATGACCAAGGGACTTGGTATGATGACCCTTATGAACCTACCAGCTATGATCCAGAGGATCGAGACATTTCCATTTCAGTCTCCTGATTTTGCACCTGAACCAGGTCACACTTCACCCATTGATGATTAACTCTTTAACAGTCTTTTTTTTTGTAGACAAAATTCTAAATGAAAAGATTGCAGTCAGTCAAGTCAATATCTCTTCTGCAGTCAAATTAAAAAGAGAATTGCCCCATCTTTAGTTACACCATCTCTTACATGGGCAGTGAACCCAAGAGTTGAGAAAGTCTTCAAGCCTGCACCATTAGACAGCCTCTACATTAGTGGTCATATGAAACCAGATTCTCTTGTCACCACAACAAGAAAAAAAGCAGGCGTACCATTGTCCAATGCAGAGGCACAGGCAGACAAGAAGGTGTAATGAATCCTCCAGAGTCCTCACCAAAACCCTACCTAAAGTCTCCTTCCAGGTGGCAAGAAAAGGCAGACGCTTCCTGACCCTAACCCTGGGGGTGGTGTTAGCCGGCAGGATCACCTGGGAGGAGAAGTGCCCCAGGGGAATGGGAGGACTTTGTGGGATGAGAAAGTATTTGTCTTCCTCAAGAAGCGAATATCCTTAATGCCAGAATATGTAATGGCTTGCTGTCAGAGTGAGCTTTTATTTTCTCAAACTGATTGTCAGAATGGGGGTAAAGACAATTTTATCCTGTCCTGTATTAGGAGTAAGAAAAGCCCTTTAAAAGTTTGACATTAATAGAAATGAAAGCTCCTAGAGGTCCCAGAGAAATAAGGAAGAGGAGTCTTTAAGTGTTACCAATTTAATCTTTCAGAAACCCCATTCTTATATAAAAACCAAATGCTTGAGTTTTGAGACA
Organism: Ambystoma mexicanum; assembly: GCF_040938575.1. Classification (NCBI taxonomy): domain Eukaryota; kingdom Metazoa; phylum Chordata; class Amphibia; order Caudata; family Ambystomatidae; genus Ambystoma; species Ambystoma mexicanum. The sequence continues at coordinate 577,613,244 of NC_090927.1, read as the reverse complement.
TTTAAGAACAGACTAAATCAGTGCCTCACCCCCTGCAGTGTGCCTGAAGTAAACTTTTAATGAGTCTAGTAATTATTGTATAGAAGTCCAGAAAGACAAATTATTTGGTATTCCTATTCTTTCTTATTTGGGGTCACTGCTGAAAGTGTTAGACTTGTGGAACACCTGTTCTTGAAAGAAAAAAAAAAAAAAAGCCAGCCACTCCAGAAGCAAAGATCCACATGGCGCTGGCCACAGGCCAGGAGCTTGCATTAAATTTCTTTTTTTTCAAAAATTCCTGTTTTTTCATTTAATTTTTAGCAGTAGCAAGGGAGACCTCAGGGGTCGCAGTTGCGACCCCTAAATGACGTCACTGGGTCCACAAATGATGTGTCGACCGCTCCACAGGTGTCCTTACCCCCAAGGCGAGATACGGCTGCGGAGGCAGCAACTACGACGACGGCCACTCCACGGTCAGGGGACGACCTGGCGGCCGCACAGGCCCAACCACCTCCTGAGAAGGAGAGACAGACGGTCTCCCCTGTGGATCTTCCCTGGTACGTGGACCAGCGGGCTGCTCTGGACAGGCTGAAGCATAACTACTTGAGTACCAACAAGGACAGTGATCTGCAGGACAATGGCTATACAGATCACGAAGGGTCCCCTGCTTGTGCTCGCAAGAGAAGGCATGTCAACCCAGACCCTACACCGTTGGCTCAGTTCACCCATAGACCTAAGGATGTGTCGCTGGACATTCTAATAAGCCTGCACACACTGGTCACTGAAATCCAGCAGAGGATGCCTTCAGGACCTACACCTTCACGGGACATTCAAGAGCCTCTGAGGCTAAGCTTGCCGCCACAAAAGAGAAAGGCGAAAGGGGCCGCTGGTCCTCGCCATCATCCGACGACTCCACCACCACCTTGTCATGAAAAGACCCCACCTGGAGCCCCAGTGCCGCACACGGACACAGCTACCACATCTACGGGCACCGATAAAGATGACTTCATAGTGGCTGATGGGGAAACGCTGCACACGGACAAGCCCCAAAGGGATCAGGGGCCCGCTGATTTGTTTCAGTTGGTCCCTGAGGAGGCCAAGAAAGGAGGCTTCCTGTACGGCGCAAGTCAAGAAGAAAGGACATCATGTCTGTTCCCTTCCCGTATGACATCCGGGAGGAAGGCCTGGCTCTAATGAGAAACCAAAGTACGGCACAACCAAGTGGGACAGATTGGAGAAGTAGTACAGGGTTTAAAGTTTCAGCCCCAGGTGCTTAAGGTCTCAGCCCGCCCCCGATTTGGTGGACTCGGCCGCAGCCAGGAAGCGCTTAGCGAACCAGTCATCAGCAGCCATGATACCTCCGGAACAGGAGGGGAAGAAGCTGGATGCAATGGGTAAGAGGATAATTTATACAGCAGCCTCTGCCACCAAAACATTTAACGCCCTAGACATTTTGTCCCAATATGACTGGGACCTATGGTTCAAGTTGGGTCCTATGCTGGACTTGCTGCCCGAAGACCAGGTCGAGGCACTAGAACAGTTTCAGGAAGGGGAAGTGGCCTCCGATCACGGCATCACAATGGCATTGGACATTGCGGACACTGGTTTCTGCCAGATGGGGAACGGGGTGTCCCTGCGTCGTCCAGGTTGGTTGAAGGCAAACTTCCAACCGGACGCTCAGACTAAGGTGCAGGATATGCCGTTAGACAGGGAGAACTTCTTCAGAAAGGCAGTCAATGAGTCTCTGCAAGCAATAAAGACTGATACAGAGATGGCACACCCTGGGAAGTTTGCAGCAGTGGCGGGCGTTGTGCTTTTGCTCTTCCAAAGTAAAACCAGGAAGATCTTCCACAGGTTATAATACACTGTACCGACAACCTTCATGCTCCTTCACTCCAGCATGCAGGGGTCACTCTTAAGGCAGCATAGGACGGCAGCATTGTCACCTGCAGGGCAGAGCTCCGACCCCCCCACTTATGCACCCTGGTGGGAGGCTGGCTGGCAGGGTACGTCAGCATGTGGGAAAAGATCACCACGGACAAATGGGTGCTGGACAATCTCAGACAGAGGCACACCTTGGAGTTCCAACGCAGGTGTCCTCGTATTCTACCAATTCAGCGACAAGAACAAGGAACACAGCTTCTGCAGGAGGTGCAGGCCATGTTACAGCAGGGAGCAATGGAACCCATCCCCCAGCATCTGCGGAGCGCCGGAGTACACTCCAGCTACTTTCTGGTTTGAAAGAAAACAGGGGGGTGGAGGCCGACCCTAGATCTTCATCGTCTCAACAAATACTTGAAGTCCTAAAAGTTCTGGATGGTCACGCTGCAACACATGCTTAGCCAGCTGGAGCATATTTTCTGACGTTGTTGGATCTGGAGGACGGTACTTCCACATCCCCATTCACAAGAAACACTGCAAGTTCCTACGATTCGTAGCTCAAGGTCAGCATTACCATTTCAAGGCTCTGCCTTTGGGCCCGATATCGGCCCAAGGGTTTTTACGAAGTGCCTAGCCCCAGTGGCGGCACATCTTCGTCTACAAGGCATCTACGTATACCCCTACTTGGAAGACTGGCTGGTGCGTTGCCACTCACACACTCTGGCAGGCGAACACACATCGAAGACCCTACGTCTGCTGACAGAGTTGAGGTTCTCCATAAACTATCCAAAGGCTTGCTTGATGCCATCTCAGAATTCGCTGTTTCTAGGTGCCTGACTCAAGACTGTGACATGTTTGGCGTTGCCCTCTTAGGAGAGGGTGAGAGCCATACAAGGCAAAGTACAGCGCTTGTCATCGTTGAGGACGGTGACGGTTCGGTCCATCAAGTCAATGCTGGGCATGTCCTCCTGCATCAGCCATGTTCGCCTGTGCACAGTTCACATGAGACCTCTCCAGGAGTTTCTGGATGCAAGTGTCTGGGAACTTTGAGGACAAGATCTCGTTCGAAGAATGCCGTTGGGCTAAACTGTGTTGGGGTGTATGGCCACATCCCGTCCAGGGAGCTCTGTTTCAGGTTCGTCCTTACCAGGATATGGTCACCATGGATGCCTCTCTAGAGGGATGGGGAGTCCACACTGGGCAGTTGCACGGCTGAGGCCTCTGGTAACCGGGGAGAAAGACCTCCACATCAAAGTCGTGGAACTTCAGCCGTGTTCTGGGCATGCAAGTCTTTTCTCCCGTCAATAACGGGCAAGGTGGTGAGGATCTTCACACACACCACCACCATGTTCTGAATCCGGAGACAAGGGGGACCCGCTCACCGGCACTTTCCAAGGAAGACCAGGACCTGTGGCACTGTGCCGTTCGTCTAGGCATGTTCCTCGTCTTGTTCCACTTAGCGGGAGTCAAGAACATCATTGCAGACTTGCTCAGCAGGGAACTGCGTTCTTGCCATGAGTGTGAACTTCGCCAGGACCAGGTGGATTTTCTGTGCGGCAAACAGGGCCAGCCCCAGATCAACCACTGAGCGATGGCAGCGTACCCCAAGTGCCAAAGGTTCGCCAGCAGGTTCCCTGAACTGAGGAGCATGGGGAACGTATCCTTGTTCCCGGTGTAGGGACGGTTCCTATACACCTTCCCTCCGTTTACACTCCTCTTACGTGTGATCAACACACTCAGACAGTGCCACTGCAAGAGAATACGTGTCGCTCCAGCGTGGCCGAGGCAAATCTGGTTTTTCGGCTTACTACGTCTGTCAGTGGCCCCGTCCATCCGGCTGCTGCAGTCTCCAGACCTTCTCGCCAGAGAAGGGGGCCGATTCTGCATCACGACCCAGAGTCTCTGAACCTGAGGGCATGGCTCTTGCAGCCCTAAGGTTTGGAGGTTATGCTTTACTCGCTGAATGTAAGGACATCCTGGCCAGGGCCAGAGCTTCGTCAACATTGAAATGTTACGGACATAAATGGAAACACTTTTCTGTGTGCTGCTGGACTCAGAAGATTACCCCTCTGTGTGTCACGGCTCAGCAGCTTCTGCCATACTTGCTTTCCCTGGCCAAAGCAGGACTGGCTCATGCCTCTATCAAGGTGCATCTTGCCGCCATATCAGTTACACCAGATACGGGGCAGACCTTTGCTGTGGTCTCACAGGCTCATCAAGGAGTTCCTCAAGGTACTCTTCAGGACTTTCCCGCCAGTGAAGGCACCTGCCCCGGCTTGGGAGCTCAATGGTGTGCTAACTAAGTTCAGGGGGGCGCCCTTTGAACCTTTTCATCAGGCCCCACTCAAGTTTCTCTCGTGGAAGATGACTTTCCTCGTGGCTATCACCTTGGCCAGGTGGGTCAGGGACATTCAGGCCCTGTCTTGCAAGCAGCCTTACTTGCCTTTCCACACTTCAAAGGTGGTACTGCGTACGCACCTCACCTTTTATACCAATTGTACCGTCCAAATTCCACCTCAATGAACCTTTGGTGTTACTGGTCTTCTTTCTGAATCCGTTGTCGCCAGCTGAAAGGGCCTTGCATTCACTGGATGTTGCTTGCGCCTTGAAGTTATGCGTGGCACAAAGAATTTTTAGAAGACTTCTCAGTTGTTCGTCAACTTTGGACCTGTTAATCAGGGAGAGGCCTTATCAAAGGCTTCCATCTCCAGGTGGCTCTCCGGCTGCATCATGCACTGCCATCGACTGGCTAGCAGGCCGCTGCCAGGCTGGCCGAGAGCCCACTCCACCAAAGCCATCGCAGCAACAACAGCATTTCTCTCTGGTGTGCCCCTGCTCGACATCTTCAGGGCTGCTACATATAGGTCCATGCACACTTTCATGAGGTTCCACGTGGCATGTGGGAAAAGATCACCACGGACAAATGGGTGCTGGACAATCTCAGACAGAGGCACACCTTGGAGTTTCTTCTGGCATCAACAGGGATTCCAGGGAGGAGTCCGGAGTTGGCCAAGCGGTGCTACACAACCTGTTTGTTTGAGGTGAGTCTGTTCGCGAGGCGAGTGTGTATTGTTTCTGTTGAGCCTTGCCACCGCCAGTGGTTGTGTATATGTACTGCTGTGTAATCGTTATTCATGAGCATGCAAATCCATGCCAGACCCCATGCAGAAGAAGGTTTAAGTTACTTACCTGTCACTATTTTTCTCCAGCATGGGTCTGGCATTGATTCACATGCAAACCCTCCTGCCTTCCCCTCTGTGGCTCTTCTTGGTTCATACTGCCACTTTATGTGCTTACCAAATCTGAAGATTGCCACCACGGGTGGAGCTAAGGGAGAGGACTGTCATTGGATAGGGCAGTATAACCCAGAGTACAGTGATTGGTTTAGAGGAGAAATACGGTTTTAAAGTGAAAGTGAAACTGTTTTTTTCTTTTACCGAGGTTTCCCAGCCTGATGATTGGGAATATTCATAAGCATGTGAATCCATGCCAGACCCATGCTGGAGAACAATAGTTAAAGGTAAGTAACTTAAACCATATTGTAAATCAAGTGCAGAAATATCCTGACAAAGACATTTTTGTTGAAACCAAGGAAATGAAGAAATATTCTGTACTGAACTCGTGCAGCAATAGCCTGACAACCTTTATGTTTAAACCAAAGAAGTAAATATTCTGTGCTGATTAAAATATGTGGTTTCAAGATCTTTGTGACAAGTCAGAAGAGGACACTTGGTTGAACACTTGTGAATTGGTGGATGAATGCAAATCAGAACTTTGTGTTCTCAAATTGGAACCAAAGAGAACTGAAGTGGAACTTTGTTGCGATATAGGATTTACTTAACCTTTGGAACTGTTGAACAACATCCTGCTTGAATCTGGTGTTAGGCAGAAACCTGTGCAGTTCCCTTAGGGACCACTGCAAAAGATTTAGGATAACACTGGTGTACAGCGGTGGGATTTGTATTGAGTATACATTTTATTGTGCTTAGAGATACCTTAGTGCAACTAACCACAAAGCTTAGCACTAAAGAAGATTTTCTAAAAACATGTCAACTATGGAAAGCTATAGTCAAGAGTCCCTTGCTACAAAAACTGCTGATTGTTTAAGAGTTCTCTGTAAGCATAAGAATCTTCTGACTAAAGGCAAGAAAATGGAGCCAATAGAAAGGTTGTTAGCAAACCAAAGTCTGGATGGTGGTTCAGAGGAACCCACCACTTCAGCAACTGTAGATAACAGCAATGATATTGATATGAATGTTAGTATTGATAACACAGACAGAAGCAGAAGAGGAGGGGGAAGATGTTAGATTTGTCTCCCCTGGGCCTCTACCTGCCCGGCCAGCTGTACCTATTGGACCTTTACCAGGTCCCACACTTAAACCCCAATATATGGAACTAGAAAAAATGAAGCTTGAATTAGAATTCAAAAGAATTAATGCTCAAACAGAACAACGGCCCCAAGAACTAAGGCTCAGAGAAATGGAGCTCAACCATGAGCTAGAAATGAAAAAGTGCTTCTCTCTCTGAATCCTCTAGGGGTTCCAGTCCCAAAAGACCCCGGATGCCTAAGGAGTTGGTGGGTATGTATGAGCCGAAGTTGGATGTGTTGGATTGGTTGAGTTTGTTCGAATATAATCAGGGCTCCAGAACATTACAGGAACTTAGTTACTTTCCTGGTTGTTCTCTAGGCTCCCTCCTGTTGCAACTGATGTGGTAATGGAGTTGGGGGAGGAGGATAAGAAGGATTATGAATGTGTGAAACTAGCTTTGATAGCTAGATTTGGGAAGACCCGTTCCCAGTACCTTAAGAGGTTTAGGACGCTCAAAAAGAATGATGGTACCCCCCTTGGGCTACCTGGGTGAGTGAAAGTTTGAAGAACTTAGAGGGATGGATTAAGGGTTACAAAGTGAACACTTATGAGGGGGATGAAGAATCTTGTGATGTTGGAGTCAATTTATGATGCCTGCTCTCCTGAGCTCAGACAGCACTTGGCTGATTCAAAGGAATTAGATTCCAGGAAACTAGCTAAGGCTGCTGACTTGTGGGTTGCCAACAGGGCTACTCACAAGGACTCTGGGGTAACGCAGAAAAAGGATGAGGGGAAAACAGCCAAAAAAGCACTCCAAAGAGAATTCTAATAATTCCAATCCCAAAGAGGGCCCCAAACAGAACAATAAGGGTAAGCCACAAGGCAAACCAAATCAGAGTAGTGTACCTTCTGGTGGTAAACCAGAAGGAGGTCAGAGCAATCCACCATTCCAGAAAGCATTTAGTAAATGCTATGTTTGTGGTTCCCTTGACCATGTGAAAGGAGATCCTAGATGTAAGGGTAAACCTTCAGGGGTCCAGCTTGTCTCCTTAGCCTTCGCTCCAGAGGAGGAAGTACAAAATGGCAAGTGGAAATTTTCTACTACTGGCTGATGAACCCATTGGAGTCTCAGCCAGTGTTTCTGGCTCTGTGGGAACAACAGAATTTAGATGTCTATAACTCTATCCCAGATAATACTAAAGAGTACTATAAGGACAGTGTGCAGGTGAATGGTCAGGAGACTCCTGCCATTAGGGACACTGGAGCCAGCATAACTGTGGTGGATAAATCTTTTTTTCAGGCTGAGGATGTTGCTAAGGCACCCAAACGCCTCACCAAGTTAGCTGGAGGGCCTGTGCAGATGCTTCCCCAATTACCAGTTCTCATCCAGTGTAATGACATGACTGTGAAGATACCCGTCAGCATACAAAGTGAGGTACCAGGTAGGGTTCTGTTGGGTAATGACCTGAAAACTCTTGGAGTAGTGTCACATACCCCCAGACCTCCTAGTAAAAGGTTACAGGAGCTCACCAGACCTGCAAGGGAGAGAACCATGAGAGGTATTCCCAAGGAGATGATGAAGAAAGATATCACGCCTACTCCACTGGAGTTACGACTTGCTATCACTGAACAAAAAAGAAGCAAAGGGGAAACCCAAGACTTCCAAGAAACAGCCAACAGCAAGCACTCCAGTGCTTCCAACAAGGACTTCCCCTAAGTTGTCCAATGTTACACCTGTAACTCCACCTCCAGCTGAGGCTGAGAGTGAGGTACAACCCTGTATGGTGGAACTAGACTCTGAAGAAGAGCTAGTGGAAGGCCAAGAACTCATTGGAGATATGGATCCTGTTGACCATCCTGAGCTGCAGTCTTTACTGGCAGAAGGTGGACCCAACAGGGCAGACTTCAGTAAGGAGAGAGAGAATGTCCAACTCCGGAAGGTCTTCACTAACAGGCAGCTTCTCAGGCTGATGGGCAAGAGCCTGGAAAGTATAGGTTGCACTGGGAAGATGGCCTCTTCTACAGTGAACCAACTGAGGCTGCACCTGGAGACTACAAGCGGCTTGTAGTACCTCAAGAAAACAGACAACAGTTCTTGCAACTGGCCCATGAGATTCCTTTGGCTGGTCACTTGAGCTTCAAGAAGACCAAGGAAAGGCTCTCACTCTACTTTTATTGGCCAAAGATGGGGGCTGAGGTAGATACGTTTCGCAAGAGCTGCCATACCTGCCAGACTTCTGGTAAGGTTGGATCCAAGAATGTGGCATCTTTAGTGCCTCTCCCAGTTGTGGGAGTCCCATTTGAGAGGGTAGGGATTGACATTGTTGGTCCCCTTGATCCTCCAACCTCCTCAGGCAACAGGTTTATCCTTGTTGTACTAGACCATGCTACTAGGTACCCTGAGGCAATTCCTATGAGGACTGTTACAGCTCAGGCTGTGGCTAAGGCCCTCCTTGGTATTTTTACCAGGGTTGGGTTTCCTAAGGAACTAATCTCTGACAGGGGGTCAAATTTTATGTCCCACTACATGAAAGCCATGTGGAAAACCTGTGGAGTCACTTACAAGTTCTTTACCGCCTACCACCCTCAGACAAATGGATTGGTAGAAAGGTTCGAAGAGCATGATAGGTGCTTTAGAGGATCCCCTTAAAAGAAAGTGGGACCTTCTATTGTCATGCCTTCTCTTTGCTTATAGAGAAGTCCCTCAGGAGGGAGTAGGTTATTCTCCCTTTTGAACTTATCTATGGCCATCTGGTCAGAGGTCCATTGGCCCTGATTAAGGAGGGGTTGGAGAGTGCTCCTTCCCCCAAGCCAGTCAGAGTGACTGACTATGTGAAAGGTCTCCGGAGGAGAAAGTCACAAATGATGGCAGAAGCAAGTGATAACCTGAAAGCTGGACAAGCTTTGGTCAAACATTGTCATGACCAAAAGGCTAACATGGTTGAGTTCACATAAGACCAGCTAGTTCTAGTTATGATCCCAACAAGGCAGAGGGCCTTGCAAGATAAATAGATGGGACCCTTCAAGGTTGTGGGTAAACTTGGAGAGGTAAACTATCTGGTGGACTTGGGCAATCCCAAGGAGGCTCCCAGAGTCTTCCACACCAACCGACTAAAGGCGTATGTCTCCAGACCTGAAGTAGGAGCCTTGCTTCTAGCTTCAACAGAAGAGGAATAAGAGAGTGAAGCTCTCCCTGATCTCCTCAGAGGCTTACCCTTGGACGAAAAGATTGAAGGAGTAAATCTCTCTTCAAATCTGACACCTGAGCAACAAGAAGAGTGCAAAGCCATGTTAAATCAGTTTGCCTCTCTGTTCTCACTTTCACCAGGCTTGACCCCTTGGGTACAGCATGATTGTCATGATGCCTACCCCCGGAGCACCAGGCCAGGCCCAGCACCCCCGGAAGCAGGCATCATGCCCTCGGGTAAAAGCCCAGCGGCCCCTTATAGGGGCTCTTTGGACTCAGTCCTGGCGCCTTTGGCGCCAGGCTCATAAAGGGAGGTGTTTTGTGCACTTACCTGATGCAGACCATGCTGCATGCTTCAGGCCTCCCTGAGACCTGAAAGGGACTATTTTTTCATAGGGACTATTTTTTCACTCGGGCGTGGCCAGGGAAGGATACATACCTAGTTGGGGAAGGATACATACCTGGGACTTCTTTGGAGGCTATTTAAGCCACGCCCAGACAGCAGCTCATGCTTCGCGTTGTTCTGCTTCCTGCAGCTTAACGCTCACCGTGTCTGCTCCTGCTCCTGGACTCCAGCCACGCCCGCCTCGAACCTGGAAGACCTGCAAGGAAGGAAGAGAAGAGAAAGGTGAAAACCAAGGACTATTTCAAACTTCTTACCTGCATCCGGAATCTTCTCGCCAGCATCCCTGAAGAAAGACTTCCATTTAAAAGCATTGCGTTGCTCGCTGCAACGCCACGCTTCACTCACCTGTCCTCGAGACATCTCCCGGCTCCATCGCGGCTGTCAGCATCGGACGCCACATCTCTGCACCTAGGGGAGAGAGGAAGAAACAAAAGGTGAGCAAAAGGAACACAGAAGGAAAGCCTGATTAACAGCCATAATACTTACCGGCTTTTCTTCCACATTTCGGGTCGGCGCCGCCCCGTTGGCAGGTACCATACCCCGGGCCCTATGGGGAAAGGACAAGAGACATTTCTGGGGAATGATAAGGACATTTAGAGAGATCGCCCTCATCACGACTCACCTCGGCAGTTTAACCCCTCGACGCATCGCCTTCATTCTGCACCTGAAATAAAGGACAGATCACAGGTTAGAAAGACAACATAAAGGGGGCCTCACTTGAACTTTGAACTTTCATACTTACGGCGCATCGCTCAGGAAAGTCAAGTGGATTTTGCCAGCGCCATTCTGAAAACCAGTGAAGTAACTGGACGAACACGCGCCCCTGCACCAGAAGCAGGATGGAGAGTTCATCCTTCCAAACCATAAGGTGAGCTTAAACCGGGGTTTGGAGGAAGTTAGAGAGGAACGAAGGGGGAAAGGGGAAAGGGGGGAGCTCGCACACTATTCTGCAGACTGTTAATCCCCTTTCTCATCTGCAGAAGGATATTCCTACGGGCCAGGCAAGCATGATTTGGAGGTCCTGTCCAATCGGTGTTCCGGGTCCTGTGCATCACGCTAGAAGAGGCCACAGCAATCCAGACTAGACCAGCACCCCCGTGGGAACAAGGTGAGCGTTACAATGATATACTCACTGGTGACTGTCTGCCAGTCAAAAGCAGAGGATATAGAATGTCAGAAAATGTAAGGACCCACATCAAAGGAGAGGTCAAGAAGATGCTTGATCTCGGGGTAATAGAGCCCTCTACTAGCCCATGGTCTAGCCCAGTTGTGTTAGTACCAAAGGCAGGATCCAAAGAATTCAGATTCTGTGTGGACTATAGAGCTCTTAATGCAGTCCTCAAGACTGATGCCCACCCTTTGCCAAGGACAGATGAGTTTGTGGATAGACTTGGTTCAGCTAAGTTCCTCCGCACATTTGACCTTACGTCAGGCTATTGGCAAATAGCCCTGACAGACCATGCCAAGGAGAAGACTGCATTTTCTACCCCAGTTGGCTTATACCAATTTAAGGTTATGCCTTTTGGATTGAAAAATGTACCTGCAACATTCCAAAGGATGGTAAATCAGGTTCTGGCTGGGATGGAGGAGTTCTGCATGGCATACTTGGATGACATTGCAGTATTCAGCCAATCCTGGGAAGAGCATGTTAACCACTTAGGACATGTTTTGCAGGCTCTTGGGCAGGCCAATCTGATGATAAAGGCAAGTAAATGCCAAATTGGTCAGAGTAAGGTGGTCTACCTTGGGCATGAGGTAGGAGGTGGAGAAATAAGGCCTTTGCTCAGTAAGATTGAAGATGTGCAAAATTGGACAACACCTACTACTCAACCCCAGGTGAGAGCCTTCCTAGGCATCACTGGGTATTACAGGAATTTCATAGAGAACTATGGGACCATAGCATCTCCACTGAATGTAATCTCCTCTCCAAAATTCCCTAAGAAGGTCAAATGGAATGAGGAATGCAATCAGGCCTTTGAAAACCTGAAGAAAGCTCTTTGCCAAGCACCAGTATTGAGAGCTCCTGACTACCACCAAACTTTCATTGTGCAAACAGATGCTTCTAATGTAGGTATAGTTGCAGTCCTTAGCCAACTGGATGAGAAAGGTAGGGAGCACCCCATTTGCTTCATCAGCAGAAAGCTGAAGGATCCCGAGACAAGGTGGGTAACTATCGAAAGAGAATGTTTTGCTATTGTGTGGGCACTGAAGAAGTTTAGGCCATACTTGTATGGTTCTACTTTTGTCGTTCAGACTGAATACCAACCCTCGAGATGGTTGATGCAAATGAAAGGGGAAAATCTAAAACTATTGAGATAGTCAATCTGCCTGCAAGGGTTTGATTTCACCATTGAGCACAGGTCAGGGTGTCACCACCAAACTGTTGATGGTCTCTCTAGGATGTATGTCATCGACTAGAGGTATGATATTCATCCAGGAGTGGATTAAATCCTCCTGTCCCTTAGTCTGGGGGGGGGGGGGGGGGGGTGTTGGGAGAATTCTCTGTAAATGCTAATTTCCCGAACCTATTGAGTCCCCCCCCAGCAGCTTTGCTGGATTTTTGGGGTTTATTTTTTTCTCCTGCTAAGAGTGAGACACTTTTCCTCCCGCTCTTAGACATGATTTGAGGTGTTCCTTTGACTTTGCATGTGTTCTATGGGGTCCTTTACCCCATAGGGCTTCATGTGTTTTGATATGTGGGTTACACAGCACCCTCCGTGCCGTAACCCAGGGGTGTCGTAGCGACGCCAAACATAGACTCCATACCCTGGAACTGACTACTGACTCCCAGGGCATGTAAAGTCACCATTGGCTTTACTAGTCTCAAATTGTGAACAGAACCAGTACAAACCATCATATTGTGGACGTAATGGTTGGGGCAATTCGATTGCCCTGGGGTCTGTTGTTCGAGGGGGCACTGTTCAGTCCCCCCCCGACCGAGTTTTGGCTGGTGGCAGTGGATACTACTTTTTATATTCGACCGCGAATATAGTCCTGTGGGATTTTCCCATTGTTTGAGGTTACCACTTTTTAATATAGCCTCGAACATACCACCGGTTTATTAAATTAATATTTATTCACCGGTTGGTAATTTCTGCCGAAACTTGGTGGCAAAATGGCGTTTGTGTTCGCTTCTGTGACTCCAACCCAAGTCGAGCCCTTTGTTCCACTTTTGGGCGGGCTTCTCCACAGAAGCCTCCAAAAGTGGTGCCACTCTGGGCACCACAGGGGGTGTGGGAGGGGGTTTAGGCACCCTAGACTGAGTTGCCTCGGCAACTCAAGTCACACTCTTGTGTGATTGGCTCAAGTGGTGAGCCGCCCGGCTCACCACTTAGCATGTTTGACTGACAGCTAGGCTGAATGAATGGGGGTTTTCAGCATAAAAGCAGGGCTTTGGGGACTGGAACGGTCGCCACAGGACCTAAAGAATCAGAGGAGGGAGAAGCCGAGCCGACCTGCAACGATGACACCACCGGTGGAGCCCTGCGTAGTGGCACCACTTTTGGAGGCGTCTGTGGAGAAGCCTGCCAAAAAGTGGAACAAAGGGCTCGACTTGGGTTGGAGTCACAGAAGCGAACACAAACGCCATTTTGGAACCAGGTTTCGGCAAAAATTACCAACCGGTGAATTAATATTAATTTAATAAACCTGCGGTATGTTCGAGGCTATATTAAAAAGTGGTAGCCTCGAACAATGGGAAAATCCCATAGGAATATATTTGCGGTCGAATATAAAAAGTAGTATCCACTGCCACCAGCCAAAACTTGGTCAGGGGGGACTGAACAGTGCCCCCTCGAACAACAGACCCCGGGGCAATCAAATTGCCCCGACCAGTACGTCCACAATATGATGGTTTGTACTGGTTCTGTTCACAATTTGAGACTAGTAAAGCCAATGGTGACTTTACATACCCTGGGAGACAGTAGTCAGTCCCAGGGTATGGAGTCTATGTTTGGGGGTCGCTACGACACCCCTGGGTTACGGCACGGAGGGTGCTGTGTAACCCACATATCAAAACACATGAAGCCCTATGGGGTAAAGGAGCCCATAGCCCATAAAACACATACAAAGTCAAAGGAACACCTCAAATCATGTCTAAGAGTGGGAGAAAAAGAGTCTCACTCTTAGCAGGAGAAAAAAATAAACCCCAAAAATCCAGAAAAGCTGCTGGGGGACTCACTAGGTTTGGGAAATTAGCCTTTACAGAGAATTCTCCCTAACATCTGGGGAAGAGAATTCACCCAGATTAGAAGGAGAAACAGTTATTATGTTGGGAATGTAACTGTTGTGTTGACCTGCCATATATGACCTTATTATGTTGTATGTTGAAGTGTGAGGAATAGAAAGCTTTTATTAGATTGTTTCCTTTAGTTTATTTTAGGCAGGAAACTCCTTGTCAGGGTAGGTATGGTGAGGCGTGTATCAAACCTTTTGAGTTAATAAAATGTTATCTTTGAAAACCCTTCATAAAGTTGACCGCCTCATATTTCTGACCCCTCACAGAGTGTAAAAGATTATACATACTGGGCAAAAGAGTAACTACTTCTGGTGCTTACTCTACTCGTATATCTAACAACTCTACACTACATGCCAGTTACAATAATGATCAGTGGGATCTAATACAAAAACATCTTGATTCAGTCCCTGAGCCAATAAAGTCCCAGTTACTTAAAATGACTGAGATCTCTGACAGAATCATAGCTGAGGACACTTTGCTTCAACACCATGGCTCAGTAATTTAGGATTTAAACCCGAAACTCCGGCATCACTAATAAACATGCCCATGGCAGACTCTGTCCTCTTGGAAAGGCTGTAGAGGACGCCCTGGAGACCTCAAACAAAGAACATGAAACATTAAAACACTAGTGCAAATATCCAACAAGCCGTTTATTCACCGGGTGAGCTTCAATACCCGGCGTTCAATTTGGGGCCAAGAGTTCAGAATAGCCTCAGTCTGGTTTTGGGTCCACTTCGTTGTCGTGGTACAATCCTCAAGGACAGTCTTCCTCATTTCAAACCAGCCAATAAAGGAGTTTTAAAAGAGATCAAAGTCAGGGAAGAATTGCAGCCTCTAGAGGCTCCACGTTCCCTCAAACAAATGACATTCCAGTGCAGGTCCCCTCCCATACGTCCCCGGTAGGGGAGGTCGCATAACTCTTTTCGCCCACGCATGAGAGGGCATAACATCGGACCAGTGGATGTTAACAGTGGCCAAGGGATATGCAATAGAATTCCTGGAAATACCTTGCAACAACCCTCCAAAATCAAGGAGAAAGTCTCCAGATCATCACCTCATTTTAGAAGAAGATATACAAACACTACTACGGAAGGGAGCTGATTCCACTTCTAGAGGTAAACAAAGCTATTTTATTTAATACACTTCCTTGTCCCTAAAAATAATCTAACCACGCACCCTGTCTTAGACCTGCGTCTTGCAGACATGTATATCAAGCCACAAAAATTCAGGATGACAACACTGCAGGATCCATCTTCTAAAACAAGGGGATTACATGGCAAAATTGGACATGAAAGATGCATACTTTCATATTTCAATGTTGCCAGTGTACAGAAAATACCTAAGGTTCAAAGTGGGAAAATCACACTACCAATTCAAGGTGTTACCCTTCGGCATAGCTCAGCGCCACAAGTGTTTACAAAAGTACTTGCAGTAGTAGCAGTGCACCTGCACCTCCATGACTGGCTAATAACAGAGGACACTCCTCAGATGTGCCTACAAAACACTCAGCAGATGGTCAATCTACTTTTTCAATTGGGCTTCTCAATCAACAAGAACAAAATCCAATCTCGCGCCCAGTCAAGTAAAACCATTACTAGGGGCAATAATTCGAAAACACAAGACACCCTAGTCTACCCCTGCAACGAAAGAGTCCAAAACATGCTGTTTCAAATCGCACAGTATATAGCTGGTCATCAGGTAACTGTGTGAAAGGCTGTGCGCTTTCTGGAAATTATGGCTTCCTGTATTTATCTTGTGCCACACGCCCATTTGCGCATACATCCTAGTCAAGATTGTTTGGTGAAACAATGGTTGCATGCAAGCGGTCTATGGGACAATCTAGTTGTTCTTTCGCATTCCCTTGTTCTAGCACTGCAATGGTAGACAAAAGAGAACCTTTGAAGAGCAAGCCTTTCACCACCCCCGCAGTCGAGGTCCCTGTTACAACATACGTCTCTATCAGAGTGGAGAGCATTGTTTCTCCATCAAACTGCAGACAGCTTGTGGACACAAGCATTGGCAAAGAAACATATCCACCTTTTAGAACTGTTAGCAATGTTCAAAGCGCTTCAAGCTTTCAAACTACAACTACTGGGGAAAACATTGTTGATAATGACAGACAGCACACAGCCATGTTCAACATAAAGAAGCAGGGAGGGACACTCTCTCTAGGGCTGTCCAAACCTGCCCAGAACATTGGGTTATGGGCTCTAAAACACATGTTTCTCCTATCACAGCATGTTGCAGGGGAATATCGATCTCTAGCAGACATGCTAAGCAGAAGCATAGCCTAATAGCATGCAGACATCCTACACAGCATCTTAACAAACTGGAGTTTTCCAGACATAGATCTCTTTGCGACCCAATAGAACGCAGCAATGCCAAGACTATGTATCCAGGTATCCCCATGTCATGATGCCTACCCCCAGGCATCCGGACCAAGCCCATCAGCCCTGGTAGCAGGCATCTAGACATTTAGTAAAACCTCAGCAGCCCCGGCTAGGGGCTATCTGGGTTCAGTCTTGGCGCCTTAGGCGCCAGGCTCATAGTAGCAATCAGTCCTGGCGCCTAAGGCGCCAGGCTCATAGTCAGTACTTACCTCAGGCAGACCATGCTGCAAATGACTCCAATCCAACATGAAGCCTGAAAGGGACTATTTTTCTACAGGAACTATTTTTTACTCGGGTGTGGTTCTAGGGACTTCTTACCTGGGACTACTTTTGAGACTATTTAAACCACACCCGACCAGCAACACACGCTTCGCCTTATTCTGCATCCAGCAGCGTAACACTCACCGTGCCTGCAGCCTGCATCCAGTCTTCTGCCACACCCGCCTCGAATCCGGAGCTCCTAAAACAAAGAGGAAAGAAAGGGACAAGGCTAGAAAACGAACTTATTTCTATTTCACACCTGATTCTGGATCCATCTTGTCTCCGGACCTGTAAAGAACATCATTTCTGCACGCGCCGCACCTCCAGCTGCAGCGCCGCGCCATACTCACCAGTCTTCACAGCATCCTTCGGATCGGCGCTGCCTCCATCATTTCTTCGCCGAACTTCGGCACCTAGGAGACAAAAGAAAACCACAAGGTGAGCCGAGGGAACCAACAAATATAATTCTTACCACCATAGACTTACCTGATTTACCACCGGAGGCATCCTTTTGTGACTCTCCATATTTTCACGTGCCGCATCTGTAAAGAGAGACAAAACAACACGTTTTCCTCGTGCAACATTTACCAGACAGCGCCGGGTAATACAGACTCTCACCTGAGCGCCACCAGCTGCCACAAGAGCATCTTTTCACAAGCCAGCTGCAAGACAAGAAAGGAAGGGGGGGAACAAGAGTGAACATCGGACATATTGAACTCTATGAACTTAATACTTACTGGTCCTCACCAGGAACCTCAGAGTCAATACTCTCCGGAACTCTCCAGAGCCTTCAAACCAGTGAAGTAACTGGAATCGACGTGCCCCTGCAAATCCACGCAAGATGGAGAGCTCATCTTTCAAGAATATAAGGTGAGATTGCTGTGAGGGCATTTCAGAAGTGATTAGTTGGGGAGGACTGTGGGGGTGCTATCACTTGAATCCACAAGTGGCTAAATCCATCTCTCCACTTGCAGGAGAATATTTCTACGGGTTAAGCAGACAAGATTAGGAGGGCAGATCCAGTCAGTCATCGCTGCACTACGCATCACGTGGGTGGAGACCGCAGCTGTCCGGGGTCCGACCGACGCCCCTGTGGGAGCCAGGTGAGCGTAACACCCCAGGCAGAATGTGAAGGGAACGCCCTGTTAATGAACTGGCCAGGGAAGTTTGCATATGCCCCGCCCCCCCTCAACTACTCTTCTCAACAGTGTAGTCCACAAACTGCACCAGGAACATGCCAACATGATCCCGATAGCTCCTATGTGGGCACGGTACACATGGTTTTCACACCTGTTGAAAATGTCTCCCTCTCCTCCGATGACACTATTGTGCCCTTTCAACATGTTGTCAGAGCATCAGGGGACAACACTCCGTCCATGCCCTCAAACACTGAAATGGACAGCCTGGTTCCTGAGGTCATAGAATTTGATTTGGTCACTTAAATCTAGACCAGTGATGTATGGACATCTTAAAGGAAGCATGCAAACTTAACACAAGACACTGCTATTTCAACAAATAGAAACACTGTCTTGTGGTGCAAAACGCACATCATCAACCCAAATGACTGTTCACCTTCTCATAATGTACACTATTTACTATATCTTTTTGACTCAGGGTTAGCCTTTAATTCACCAAGAGTGCATCTGGCAGCACTTTCAGTTTACACCACTTCCCAAAGCAAAATATTATGGTGGAAAATGCTTGTATTTAAAGCCTTCCTGGAAGGGGTCAAAAGATGATATCTGCCAATTTCAAATCCAACACCCGGATTGGACTTGAATGTTGCTCTTACAAAGCTCATAGGTGCCCCCTTCTAGCCAATTCTTAAAGCCAGTCTTAAACATCTCATTTTCTGGTCGCCATTTCATCTATAAGGCGGGTAAGAGAACTCGAGCTCTCTCAGTTCAGAATCCATTTGTAATAATTTACAAGAATAAAGTAGTATTACGCACCCATCCACATTTTTCTCCTAAATTTATTTCAAAGGTCCAGGTTAACCAGTCCATAGAACTTTCTGCTTTCTTGCAAAACCCAAAGAATTCAGCAGTAAAGAGCCTTCATACACTGTGTGTCAGACGGGCTGTCCTGTATTACATACAAAAGGCATTAAAAAAAGACAGTTTCTTCGTGACAGTAGCCGCAGGAAGAGAAGGGGATCCTGCCTCGAAGTCGGCCATTTCAAAATGGATGGTCAGATCCATCCAAATGTGCTATTCATTGGCCAAGACAACCTTACCTTTCACACCCAGTGCACACTCAACTCGGGTTAAAGGGCCTACTCTAGCTTTTATTGCAAATGTACCTTTAGATGCCATTTGCAAAGCCGCTACTGGAGTTCTTTTCACACCTTTACACAACATTACCGCTTAGATTCACATTCATAAACGGTGATACATAGGTGGGTCAGGCGGTGATAAAACATCTTTGTTCCGCAGTACCTTCTAACAACCCGCCACCTTCTCCAAGTACTGCTTGCTAGTCTATGCAAAGCATGTGATTCTAAGCAATTATATAAGCTCAAATGGCATACATTATTTACCATAATCGTATTTGATGCTTGCATATGCTTAGATTCACATGCGCGCCCACCCTTTCTCCTCTGTTGTAGTATAATGTTCATAGAGAACGAACACATTTCTTTACTTCCTGTACTCATGCATACACTTCATGCTCCACCATGTCAAAAACAAATCAATCTGAGGGACCTCAGCGCTTGAAGGACCATCGGTACAGTAAATGCCACAATAGAGATCGTATTAGAAAGACGCCCAGTTGATGTCCCTTTTTAAACTTCGAAAACAAGTCGGGCAATGCTCTGCACCTACCACTAGATGTTGGCCAATGCAAAGCATGTAAATCTAAGCATATACAAGCATCAGAAATACATTTATGGTAAGTAATATATATATATATCTATATATATATCATATATCATTTCTGAGGCGTGTGGATATGCTTGGAATCACATGCCTTGCACAGGCCACATATTTTGGTAGTTGCAGAGTATTGCATGACTCTTTTTCAAAATTCAAAAAGGGTCGTCAACTGGGCGCGTTTGTAATACTATCCCTTGTGCGACGTGTACTGTACCCATGGTCCGTCACGCGTCCCTCAGATTGTTTTTTTCCGCCATCGTAGTCTGTTGCTATTTGCAGAGTTCCTTGGATAACGCCATTATAGAAGTAATTCAACGTATCTTTTTTCTTTTTCAAAACTTTATTTCCATTTTCATAGCACAATTACAAATACTACACATTAACTTCATGATAGCTTCAACACATTGTACAATCCTGTATTGAGATCCTCATCTCAGATTGGTTGCAGCTAGAGTCCGAAGCTGTGCTTCCAGATAGTCTGTTTCGTTATAAAATGGAACCATCCCCAACTTTGTACTTCCCTCCTCCCCGTTCCCTCTCCCACCCTATCCCCCCACGCTATGGTTCAGTTCTGTTATTTGGACCTTTAGTGGTCACGAAGTATTCCTTCTGCAGGCATAGCGTTTTCGGGGTGCCCTCCTGTTTTCTCCTTAACACCTTGTATTATTAGTCCAGGATTGTTCTTAGTAGGGTTGGTCTGAAGTGTTGAGCTTGCCTATCCTTAAACTCCAAGAAAGGGTCCCATGTTGCCAGGAATTTCTAGTATTTGCCTTCCCATAGTGCTCCCACTTTTTCCATGTCAAATACGTTCCAAATTTTGACCCACCAGCACGCTATTATGTGGCCTTCTGCGTTTTTCCACCCTTGGGCTAGGGTCATCCTTGCCGCCATTAGTAGTTGGGTGATGAGAGAAGCAGTATTCGCTGTTGCTTCATAGATTTCCTCTTCAACCGTCCCCAACAATGCCACTTTCGGTGTGAGAGGGAGTTGTTTCCCTGTGATTTCTTTTATGTGCCCCAGGACCTCTTTCCAATACATCTTCGCTTTGGGGCAATCCCACCACATATGGTATAAATCCTTTCTGTCCCTGCATTGTCTCCAGCAGGTAGGAGGGGTTCATTTTATGCAACCTGTGTGGAGTCCGATAACACCTATAGCAGAATTTGTAGGCAGTTTCTTTGACTGCAGTGCATATGGATGTCTTTTGAGCCCTCCTCCAAATTTGTCCCCATTCTTCCTTCGTAATAGGCGTGCCCAGATCGCTCTTCCAATTGTTTTTGTATGAGAGCTTTGTCTAATAATTTATATATTCTGGATAGTGCTCTTCTTGTCCCTCCCTCCTGGAGGGTCAGTTCCAGTCCTATCGGGGTTCTAGAGGCCGCTTTCTTTACCTCTTTTTGAGATATCCAATGTCTAACTTGTATGTACGTGTATCAGTCTTTCTCTCCCACTCCGAATGTCTGTTTGCATTCCTCAAATGTGAGAGGGTTTCCTGCCTGGTAGAATTCTCTAAGGTGGAGTGTCCACGCTTGTCCCCAATTATCCCAAAACCTATTTTGCCTCCCGGGGCAAAATCTTGATTATGTGCCATTGGGGTAAATGGTCCCAGACCCGGTGTAATGTGATGCCTTCGCAGAGCTTTGTCCCAGCCCCTCAGTGATACTCGGGTGGCTTCCAGTAGGTGTCAGTCTGCTCCCCTGACCCGTACTCATAGTGCATGCAGTGTTCCCAGTGGATTAGTAGTTACTCCTTGCTCGATTCGCACCCAACCTTTCAGCGTTTCTTCTCCCATTCACTTCATCATGGGTGCCACTTGCGCAGCTAATATATATCTAACAATATCGGGGACCCCCAGTCCTCCCAGGATGGGTGGTCTAGTCACAATGTTCTTTTGCAGCCTGGATTTTTTCCGATGCCACACGAAGGTGATTACCTCCTTTTGTAATGACTTGATCATCTTGGGTGGGATATCTACTGGAAGGGAGCTCACCACGTATAGGAGGTTGGGTAGTAATGTAATCTTAATTGCAGAGATGCGCGCGAAGCAGGATAGTTCCTGTGCGTCCCAACTGTGCAAGTCTTCCTTTAGTTGTTTCCAAAAGGGGATTATGTTTGCTCCATATAGGCTCTTGAAGTCTTGTGTTAATTGTTTTCCCAGGTATTGTATTATTTTGGGTTCCCAGACTAGGGGGGTACAGTGCCCTCAGTGATTCAGTCTCCCCTGCTTCTTCCGTGATGTTCTGGGATTTGGTGAAGTTTATCGTGAAGCCTGAGACTCCAGCAAAGGTTTGCAGTGCTCCCAGCGCTTTGAGGAGTGAGGTAGTACTATCTCTAAGGAATAATAGGATGTCATCTGAATATAGTGCTATTTTATGTGTCACTCCTCTCCCAGTCACCCCAATCACTTCCGGGTCTTGCCTAATCATTTCTGCTGTCGGCTCCATCGCCATTGCAAATATCACACGGGACAGTGGACATCACTGTTGTGTGCCTCTCCATATTTTTATTTTCGCTGGGGTTTCCTCATTGACCGTAAAGGTTGTGGAAGGGAGTTGGAAATTTGCAAGGACCATCCTGATAAAGGTGGGGCCGCAGCCAAATTTCTTCAGCACCAATTTCAGGTATGTCCAATCTAAACTATCAAAGGCGCGGCATGTGTCTAGGGCCGCTATGGAGAATTTTTGTCCCGTCCTAATTCCTATATCAATAACATCTAACGCTCGCCTGACATTGTCTTACGTGCGTCGCCCCCATTACGAAGCCCGCCTGATCATCATGGATTATTTTGGGCAGCACTTTCATAAGTCTATTTGCTAGAATTTTGGAGTATAGATTGGCATTGCTATTCAGTAGTGATATCGGGCGATAACTGGAGCAATCTGTGGGGTCCTTGCCTGGTTTTAGTATTAGGACCGTGATCGATCTCCTCATATCCGGTCTGACTGTACCATTCTCCCTAATGTGGTAAAAGAGTTTGGTCAGTGGTCCCAGGAGCTGGTTCCGGAACATCTTTTAGTAGCCTTTCCCCAGCCATCCGGTCCCGGGGTCTTGTTTGGGGATAGGTGTGTTATGGCGTCATTTATTTCTTGGGCTTTTGTAAGGGCTTGCAGGTTAATATGGTCTTCCTCTGAGATCTGGGGCAGCGTGAATGTTGACATGTAGTGTATTTGTGTTTGCAGGGGGATGTCCTCTCTTTGCAGGAGGTCTTGATGGTATTTTTCCATTATGTCTAGTTTATCTTCCTCTGAGGTGCGTAATTCCCCTTTGATTTCTGAGCCGAACTATGTGATTGCGGGCCCTTTGTTTACGCAGTTTAGCAGCCAGAAATCTGTTGTCTTTACCCCCCTTGGGCGCAATAGGTCTATTTAGTGCGTAGCAAGGAGTGTGCTGTGTGGCCTGCTACGTGGGCTTCCAGTTGGGCTCTTACTTTACAAAGGGTTCTCAATGCTTTCAGTGATTGCCTAGCCTTATGTTGTGTTTCGGTCTCCTGTAGTTCTGCTTCGTTTCTTCCGTATGAGCCCTCTTTCTCGCATGTGTGCTGACGCTTATGATATGAACTCCCCACTGATGACCATTTTCCCCGCATCCAGATCACCCCCAGTCTGTTTCCCCATTGTCACTTTCTTGGAAATAGTTATTTAGTGTTTCCTCCATGTCTGCCCGAGTGCGTTGTATTTTAATATCTCATTCCGTTTCCAGTGTTTACGGGTCAGGGTTGAATGTTTCCCCAGCACTATTTGCACCAAGACCGGCGCGTGATCGGAGAGATATTTGGGCTCAATTTGTACTTTGTCTATTTGAGGAATCAATGTGGCCGAGACTAAAATCATGTTGATTCTCGAGTATCGCCTGTGAGCTGCTGAGTAGTGGGTAAATTCCCTCTCCTGCTCATGGAAAAATCTCCAGGTTTCTATCAGCCCCAGTTCACTAAATAGCTTACCCAGTGCCTGCCTATTCCTACCATCTGCAGTAGTGGGTGGGAGTGTCTTGTCAAGGGCCGGGTCCATCCCGCAGTTAGTCTGCTCCGATCACTGTTTGGCCCTCGCACCATTCTCCTAGTTTATGCAAAACTTCCCCCAGGTCTAGGTCTTGTCACTCATTTGGGGCATAAATCGCAATGAGGGTATATGTTTGTTCGTCTAGCGTGCCCTTGAGGAGCAGGTGTCTGCCCCCCTCGTCGATGTATGGCCCGTTTCTTGAATGGCACATTGGCCCCTAATAGGATGGCTACTCCTTTGGTTTTCTTCCCCCCGGAGGCATAGTATTGTTTAGGGAAAGCTTTGTGGGCCATCCTTTTTATTAGTTTATCAGGAGTAAATGAGTTTCTTGTAAGAAGGCTATTGACGCTTGGAGTTCTGTTAGTCTCGTTAGGATGGAGCGTCTCATCACCGGGGAGGTCAGACCCTGTACATTCAGGGTTATAACATTCAAGTCAGCCATCCCTCCCTCTCGTGCCCCCATTCCGCTAAGCGTTCGCTATGACTCCTTTCAACGTGCATGTTATATTTCCTCTCACCACACAGAGCATACCGTAAAACTTCCCATTTAACTGAACATTAACGTCCACCAACCCCCCTCTTTCGCTTTCCCCTCTTCGTTGGACCAAGTTATCTTAGTACCTCCCGCGGGTGCCTTACAGGGCGTTGGGTCCCAAGTGTGTCCCAAATTCTTTCCTGAATGTATTTGGATGTTTCTTTCTTGGCCTCACAATGAGGAGCTATCACACACTGCTCTTTCCGGCAAGCTTCCTAAGCTACTATGCTTGGTCTCCTGCAGAAGGGTCTCCGATGTCAGAGCTCTCGACTTAGCAGGCAGGACTTTTTCTTGTGATGGCATAGTTTTCCACTTATCCAGAAGGACTAAATGCAATTCCAGAGTAATCTCTTAACCTGCCTTTAGAGAACAGCCTAAGCTTTGTCTGGTCAAGTGCTTAAAGGTCTACGAAGAGGTGACCGCGCCTGTGGACCTCTCCTAACGGACAACTGTTGATAGCACTGCACAAACCCCACAGAGTGGTTTCCGCTCTGACATTGGCACGCTGGGTGCGCTGGACTCTATCTCAAGCAGGAGTAGATACTAATCACTTTGGCGCCTAACGGTTTACCTTGCCTTGGGCTCCACAGGTTGTCTGGGATATCTGCCGGTGCCCTGGTTCCCTCTCAGGTCCCACCATGGCTGCCTTCTCGCAATACAGGTCCCCTGCTGGTCTCTCCCACACAGGCCTCCCTGTTGCGCTCTGCTGTTCTCTGCTGTTTCACTGGTCTCCCTTTATACACTTGCAACCACTTAACAGGTTGCAGGTGTGGATTTCCAATTGGGCTTGCCTGACCATAGTTAAAGGGACATGCCTGACTTTCAAAGTACTCAGCAGGCTTCTTCTTTGTCCCAGTACCAGAGTGGTGAAAAGGTCCTAGTGTTCATTACTCTTAGTTACCTCTTCCTCATCCCAGTACTTTCAGAGGTCATATGTGGGGAAATGAGAGGAGAGGTTTTACAGTAGCATATAAAGGCCGGGGAGGGGGTAGGTTGGTCATCAATAGGGAAAGGGGGATACCATGTCTCGCCTGTGGGCGCCCCACTCCCAATCCCCAAGGACCCTCCACCCAGGTGAACCTCCCTCGCTTCTCCGCCTCCAGGGTCAGGATCCAAAAGCGATGGCCTTTCCTTAGCCAACAGAGAAGAGGATCCTGGGGGAATAGGAGTGAGAATACCCTCAGACTTCTCACGTTACCCAGAAGCCTTTCCCTGAAAGCAAACGCCACACATCAATTTTTGAAGCACCTGCTCCTTTTCTTTTCATGGCTAGGGTTTCCAAAGGAAATATTGACTAACCAAGGCTCTACTTTTATGAGCAAGCACACGGGGGAAGTAAAACAACTGTTGCATATTACCACATTACGAACATCAGTACATCATCGAAAGATGGCCCTGTGGAAAGATTTAATAAAACATTGAAAACTTTATTGCGAAAGTTTGTGTAACAGGATACAATTGGGATCAATGATTCCAAGGGCTTTGTGTACAGTTAGAACGACCCCTTAGGCTTCCACAGGATTATCCCCATTCAAATTACTTTATGGGCGGGAACTCTGGGATGTCCGAGATATGTTGAGGGAAACCTCGGAGGAGAGAGAAGCTCCAATACCATTCTCCCAAACTGCAACTAGGCTTAAAGAAAGCATGAAGACTATTAAATCTTTGGTACAAACCCATATGGCTAAAGCACAAGAACAGAAAACCCCTTATGACAAAAAGGTCTCCAAGATCTTTTTCCATAGGTCAAAAATTATTTGTGCTATTGCCCACTTCTGAGAACAAACTTATATCTAAATGGCATGAACGATATGAGGTGTTGGAACAAATGGGACTGTGTCACTATAATGTTTCCCAGCCTGACAGTCACATGAAAACTCAAGCTCATCATATAAATATTTTAAAAGTGTGGAGGGAAACTCCGTCATAGTCCAATGCCGCCATATTATCTTGTCTGTTACCAGAGGATTTGGATAATAGTGCCTTAATTTCCCCTGACCTTGGTAAGCCAGTTTACTGATGTGTTTAGAGAAGAGCCAGGAAGAGTGAAGGATATTCATCATCACATCTGCACTTCAGACGGCTAAGTGGTGCGATTAGAATCTTACCCATTACCCAAGCCCCGAAAGATACCATCATCCAGGAAGTTAATCAGATGCTTGAGGCAAACATCATTGAGCCATCTAATAGCCCCTAGTCCTCCCCAATAGTGTTGATGTCAAAACATGATGGAAGTTGGAGCGGTTGAAAGACAGAGGCAGATACTAAGGGTCTCTCTTTCTCTTCTCCCCACTCTTCTCCAGCCATCCACCCTATTTCCATAGGTTCCTCTTTCTGATTTTTAGGGCATTGCCTGGCCAGATGTCCTTTTTTCCACATGAAAAGCATGTTATTGTTGATCCTGTAGAGGATTTTCCCTCTTTGGGTTTGGGTACTCCTTAAAAAGGGGACATATGTCCGTTGCTTCGGTTTTTCCATTTCCTTATTCCCTGTATTAAAGATTTTTCAAGATTGTCTGGAAGCTACTTCTTTGGTATTTGGTCTTAATTCTTTTAGTGGTAGGATTCTGGGTGCTATCTTTACATCTTTCCGCCCTTCATCCCCTTCATGTAGGCCCCTAAATTGTGTTGCTGCCTCTGCATGGGCTTGGACAGTTTCAATAGTGCCACATAAGGTAGGTTTGCCGAATTTTAAGACTGACCTTTGTAAAGATGGGGGAAGGCTATTAATTAGTTGTTCTAATGCCAACGCCTTCATTATTTCTGGCAGGGTTTTCTTGCCTAACCACTGTTGACGGGGTATTCTGTATGTTAGCTCCTAATTCCAGTGATGTTGAGTAGAGTCCAGCCTGATCTCCTGGAACTTGTGACAGTAGAAGTTCTCAGTTTGTCCTACTTTGTGTAATAAACCTTGTTATAGGACATCTAAGAATGTATTTCCCAGGGGATTAAGAGATTGATAGGGTGCGTGTTCACCTCTTAGTAGGGTAGCAAGATAACAGGTATTAATCTCTTCACTTCAATGAAACAGTTGAGCGAGTCTCTTAAAATAATAAAATTCCCTACCAATGAGGTTGGAGAATCCCATGCTGCAGGACATGTCTTAGCGGGCTGGATGCTATGTTGTCCAGTCCCTCCTGGAATCTTATGTTGGCCTACATTTGATGGCTGACCAGGCTTTCAAGTAATGCCTAGATGGGATTCATCATTGGCAGATTGAAAAATGGGTTAGGAGAGTCGATTGGTTTATTTTTGATGAGGCCAATATTTATCTTACCCTCTTTCTTTACCCTTTGATTTAGGGAGTCTGAGGTTGTGACGTCCTCCCAATCTCAAGAACTTTCTTCTTCCTTTTCCCTTTTCGATTCACCCGACAAGTCAGGTGAAGGAGAAGGAAGGAATTTTAGGGCTTTGTTAGAATTCTTCCCACTACTGGGCAGGGAGCCTGGTATCTCTACCGGTGTTGACCCTTACTTATTCTCTTCCAACTCATCCAGACTCGGCCCTGTGGAAAGAAAGGAATTTTGAGGTTTCACTCAGAGCCCTAGAATAGTTGGAAGGTGGGTCAGGGTTTTCCATCGGTGGGGAGTCCCCCCCCCCAATATCTCTGCGGTCTCATGTAGATTTTTCAAAATCTTTTCCACTATCTGGTAGGGAGGAAGTGAAGGAAATTGTTAAGGGGGTTATGGTAGGTGATCTTCTTAAACTCAGTTTTAATGCTAGGGATTCTATAGGTGGTCAATCTCATCCTGCTCTGGCCATAAACTTTGTGGGATTCCTCAATGTATATTAATTGTGTCAGGTCCCACTCCTGACAACATAAATAAGGGTGTCTAAGAAGGAAGCAACACAAAAGTGGCATGGTTCTGGTTATAGACTTATTTGTCCATTTAAAAAAATATATATATTTTCTAAGCGGGGTTTCCCCCACACTACAACTAGAGAAACTAACAAATTGCCTCCCTTATCCTAATGCTTGGATACTGTTCAAAAGAATGAGATATATATATATAACGAATGACTCCCATCCCCTGGCTTGCCACTTTCTGACAGCCTTAAACAGTTCCAAAATCCAGTAAAATCTTTCCCTTCTCCAGATGTAAATCGCCACAGTTTCCAAATAAAACAGGGGGAATGACTCTCTTCCCCTAGTGTCTCTAAAACTCTCAGTTCAGTACCAGGAGAATTATTCCCTCCTCCTGTTATTGTTTGTCACAATTCACAACAGGCCAGGGCAATGACTCCATTCCCCTGGTGTCTTTAGGATATGTCCCTTCTCCTGGTATCTCAAATGTTCCTTATCACAATCCTCAGCTTGATGTACACTTTGACACTCTGTTTTGATGTTAGCAAAGTTCTGAATCCTCCTTTGCCGATCACTGGCCTTGGTGCTGCCACTGCGACAAGTAGGTGCTCCTTCCTTACTTAGTTTCTTTCCATAGGGGCCCAGACTCTTTTCTGGTGGACAATGGGCTTTTACTACCACTACGACGATGAAGCTTTCCTTGGATGCTTGGTTTATGCCGATTAGGGTCTCTGACCATTATCTGGTGGGCAGTGGGCTTATGGTCACCACTGCTAAGAGGAAGCTCTCCTTGGATGCTTAGTTTATGCTGGTTAGGGCATCTGAGCCTTTTTTGGTGGTCAGTGGGCTCTCGTCAGATTCTTGGTATGTCAGTGTTGGGGTCCCTGACCAGTCTATCTTCTACCAATGTGTCCCCTCTGGGTTTCTCACACACTTCCCGTGACCTTTAAGGGGATTTCAGCATGCCACTGGGACTTTCTAAGACTGGGTTTCTACTATTTGTGGCACCGGTCTTTTCTCTTCGGTTTCCACCTCACTGCAGGGGCTCCGTGCACCTGTTGCTGCTCGGCTATTCGGTCCGGTTTCGCGTTGGGGTCTGCGTCAGCTGGACACGTGGAGAACTTCTTCCTGGCCTTGCTGGCGTCCACTGCTCTTCCCAGAGTCTGGTCTGACCACAGTGTTTAAAACTCCTGCTGGTTTCTGTACCTGTTGCCTCTCCCGGCTGGGTTTGACAGCTTGGTTAGTCCATCATCCATACTTATGCAAGGTTGCCAGTGCCACCCAGGCGGATTGTATAAGTCCTCTGTTCTTGTTGATAACTTCATCTTCGGCTTCCTCAGGAGTCTACCTCGTACCAGTACTAGAACAGTCAATGATCTTCATATGTCGAAAGGAATTCTGTGCACACCAATTACTGTGCCACAGTAGAAATTAGGCTCAAATAAGTTGATCTTTTTGACATTAAATATTTATTGATAGCCCTTTGCGATGAGACGTGTTTCGGCACTTCTAGTGTGCCTTCTTCAGATCGGGGCAGTATCTGTTGTTACAGGCAAAGATATTGAAACAAAAATATATGGTGTGGTATCCAAAATCATATCAGAGTAAAAGATGAGAGGTAATAAAAAGTAAGCATAAGTCAAACCAAACCACACGGATCATATTAACATCATATGTTCAACGTAAAGTAAGATGGTCGATTAGTTGATCATTCAAGTCGAAAAACCACAAAGAAAAGAATTGTTTCCAAAAGCCCCAAACCGGGCATCAGTTTTCACATAAGATAAGGTAAGAATGAAACATGCATTATGGCAAATCCAATAAAATAACATAACATTGCATAGAGGCATGTAACCATTTTTTTTTTAAAAAAAAATGTTTTAGGCATGTAACAATAATTGAGGAAAAAAGTGTGTGGTTTAAGAATTGTAAACATACCATCCAGCCATCATGTTGCATTGGTAATTAGTAAAAAGAGGACAAAAAGTGAGAAGGTGGGGGTGAGGGGGGTATAAGAGGATATGGAGAGAAAAAACAAGAAGGAAAAGAATTTAGTACGTCAGAGGTGCATTATTTGTATCAATGGAAAATCCTCATGGACAACTCGGTCTTACCCATCGGCTGACTTCTCAGCTGCACAAAATCGTAGTGGTAGGGTGAGTCCCATCAGACTCATGTAAATGAGAAAAACTTCTAGAAATAGAGGTAAGAGGCACAACGTCACTTTTTATGGTTGGTGCGTCTGTGTGCACCTCCCCTTTCCTATGTATCTTAGTCAATGAGGGACATACGTCTCATGCGTTAGTCTGCCTCCTAAATCACAACTTTATGTGATGGAGCGCATGATTCGTTTAATGGCATTGGGGTTTGAAAAAGTCCATGCATGATGTTATATTAGTGCGCATAATCAATTTCAATTCTTGCAGTTCGCCTGGAGGTCCATGCCTCATAAGGTGCAACTTAACATATATGTTATAATTCTAAATCCATTATAAGGAGTGTATTGTGAACTAAGAGTATTGTTTGCATTTAGCCATGAACACGGAAGAGAGAGACATAAGTCTCCTTGACAATGTGCACGTTCTCGCAACGTGTAAATCTCTAAATTGGGTTCCGCCTGTATCGCGGACCCGTTGGTAATTGGTGCAGGCTAGTGGGTGGGCTTGACAGCCTCCTAGGGCTTACCTGCAAGTATCAGAGTTTGTGCATCACGTGTTGGGTTTACAAAGTGGGAGTCGCCGCTCGATCTCCAGTTGTATAAGTGCCGTTACTATGGTGACGATTGGGTCCTACCTCTATTTCCATAGTCCAAAAAGGCTGTCGGTCCATAGTTGGAGACAGAATTCTTATTAAATATGTTAAGTACGTATGTATACTAGTGAAGAATAAGTCCTAGTGGTCGTGTGGCAAACTAGTCATTCTAAGGATAAATTCTCATATTTCATAAACCTAAATCCAGCGTTCCACATACTTTAGTGAAATGCCGTTAATCCATGTGAAGGTTGCTTGGATTGGCTACCAGGGGAGTGGTAAACAACTCCTAGTGCATTGTGGGAGATGTAGCCTGAGTAGAGCTCGTGAGCCAAGGTGAGCATTCAAAAAACAGATTTACACATTTGATACCACTAAGTCTGGTATTCCCCATAAATTAGTGGAAATGCTGTTATTCCTTGTGGAGGATCCATAGATTTATTGCCAAACTGGGTATTACACTAATTTTAATATATCGTCACAGAATTAATCTGGATGGAAGTCTATTTGCTATTGGCATGTTATAGTGCATGCAGACTATTTAGGTACTTTACATCGCTGATGGACAGGTCCGAGTGCAAATCGCGTGTCACGCGGTCTATATTTATGTAATGTGTGGCAGCATGATTGGGTGTTGTGCATGTCTAGATACTTCCCAACTATATTGGGGAGAAGTCCAAGTACAAATGCCATATTCAAATGCATGTTATTACAAACAGCATAATTAGTTGATAAACATGACCATATATAACATAAAAAAAATAAAAAATTTCCATGCCAGATTCCCTTGTCTTGGTATATATATTTCACCTCGAGTTCATGCGTTAGGAATGGGTTACATAAAGTTTATATAGTTCCAAGAGATAGTACATAGAACATCCTAAAAAATCATAAAAAAAAGGAAATTTCATTATCTGTGTTTAAGCCGATTTCTACACATCGGAAAAAATTGATAGGTTTAGCCTACTCCTGGCGGAACAGAAATTCCTGATTTTCTCCTCTGCGCCCCAGGGCAACTCTTTTTAGTCCAATGAATTTGATGTATTGTTTGTTATCCATCTGATGGAGGCCCTGCCAGTGTTCAGCTAGGGGCAGATTTTTATCCTGTCTTCCGATCACTGCCAGGTATTCTCTGATCCTAAAACGGAGGTCACGGATTGTGCTACCGATGCAAATTTTCTTGCAAATGCAGATAATTGCATATATGACATATTTGGTTCGACAATTAATTTGCTCTTGTATCTGAATTTGAATTCCATTGTTGTCTTTAAAGACGTCTGTCATGGTTATTGCATGTTTACACATGGAGCAGGTACCACATTTTCTAAAACCTGGCCTGGATTCTTGTAGCCAGGTTCCAGTTGTCTCGTTTTCGTCGGGTAATAGTGAGGGACTGAGGCTCAGTAGGTGCCAATGTCTTCTGAGAGTTTTCTTGATTAGATACTTGTCTGCACAGTATGTGTAATAAACTGGACCTTGTTGGTTTGGTTGGGTTTAACCCGTTGTGTAAGAGTTTGTATTCTTGGTGTCTGTTGTGCTTTGTTGTAAGCAGTTTGAATACTTGTTCGTGAGTAGCCTCTAGCTTTGAATCTTGTTGAGAGAGTTTCACATTCTTCCTGAAAATGTATTTGTTCTTGGCAGATTCTCCTGGCCCTGATGTACTCTTCTTTCGGGATGTTCCTAATTACCAGTTCATGCTGACAACTGGTGGCATACAGTGTGGAATTGACTTCCGTCTCTTTCCGTTATGTTCTGGTTTTTAGATGCTCTCCTTATACATACACATTCAGATCCAGAATGTTGATCTCTGGATTGCTGCAAATACCTGTAAATTCTATGCCTAGATTGTTACTATTGATTTTAAGTGTAAAGGTTTTCAATTCTTGTACCGTGCCATTCCATATAAAGAGAACGTCATCAATGTAGTGAGTCCATTTGATGACGTGTTTATTGTAAGTCTCAGTGGTATAAATTAGTAAGTCTTCGAACATGCCCATTACCAAGTTTGCTAGTGCATATTTTACTCCCATGGCTACATCTCATTTCTGTTTAAAGAAAACATTGTTGAAAGTAAAGAAGCTGTTGTCTAGTGTGGCCACGAGCATCTCTTTGAGCATACAGACGAACAGGAAATGTGATGCCGATTCCTCCATGAAGGTATAATCAATTGCGTCAAGGGCAAGGTCATGTTCAATAGATGTATATAGGGCCTTGACATCCCATGTGACAAGATAGTAAGTTTGCTGCCAATGAATGCTTTTAATGATGTGTATGGCAGCAGTTTTATCTTTTAGATATGCTTATACCAACTTTACTTTAGGTCTTAGTATGTTATCGATATACTCTGATAGAGGCTCTGTGGCCCAGCCAAATCCACTAAGTATAGGCCTTCCTTCTGGGATGTTGGAAAATGCCTTGTGTACCTTAGGAAGGAAGTAAATGGTTGGTAATACTGGTTTAGGGATAAACAAGAGCCTTTTTTCCTCATCTGTGATGAGGCCCTGTCAGTGCCATCCATCTATCGAGTCCTTGAGGTCTTGGATGATTTTAGTCTTGGGGTTAGTTGACAACATTTCGTAACAATTTGATGAGTCCAGGTGATTTTGAGCCATTTTGATATATTCCCGCCCTTATCAGCCTCTTCAATAACAAGATGTCGATTGTTTTTCAGCTTTTAGAGTGTTTTTCTCTTGTGGTGTAAGATTGTCCCGTTCTTTCTGCCTGCGGTTGCTCGTTGTTTATCCTGAGTCTTGTACAGATCCTTCGTGATTGATTTATAGAAAGCATCTATCATATTGTCTGGCGGCAGTTGTGGTAATAATGTTGATGTAGGTTTAAGTTCTTTGTTAGTTAGGCTGATATTGACAAGTACTGTGAAATCATCTCACTTAAGAACTACCCAATCAAGAAACAAGTTCCTCAAGGCCTACGAATTCTGATCTTCCCAGATTTCAACAAGGAAGAAAATAAGGACCCTGCGGAGGATTGGGAGAAAAACCTGGACTCATGTTCCACACGAATGCTGGAGATGTTAGTGGAACATGCTACTCGAGAACAAAAAAGAGAGATACTGAACAAATAGAACTAATTAAAAAAGAAATTACGGAGGCTAAAGCACTGGAAGTAACCAAGGAAAAAACTACCTGAAGATGTATGAAGTATTAAAAGACTATTAGGACGACATCAAACTGCGTAAGCTACGAAAATTCTTCAGAGATGAGAGAGACTACAAGGAAGACAGAGTATATACGTTTCAAGAGAAATACAACCAACTTACCAAATCATTATCTAAGGAAAGTACCCCGAATACATCACCTGCAAACTCAGATTAGAGGAATTATCAGAAGGAGAACCACTCGCAAAAGAAGATAACAAATCAGGGAAGGGTTTCCTCAATCAGATTAGGAGATATAAAAAGGACAACAGGACCATGGGTGTAGGACATGGGGGGGGGGGTCAGGGTGGTCAAATCCCCCCCACAATTGTAAGTGGGGGGGGATATAATGTCATTTACCCCCCCCCCAGAATGTGTCACTTCAGCATGTAAAATACGTCTGCAGCCTGCAATGCAGGCTGCAGATGTCATGCGCAGGGATGTCATGTAGGGGTCGCCAGAGGTCGCAACTGCGACCTCTGAGGTCTCCCTTGCTATCCCTGTGGTCTCCCTTGCTACCCCTAAAAAGAATGGAGGAAAAAAAAGTGTCTTTTTTTGTTGTAATGCAATCTCCTGGGCTGTGGCCAGCACCATGTGGCTCTTTACTTCTGGAGTGGCTGGCTTTCTTGTTCAGGCCTCTAAAAAAGAAAGAATATATTTATCTTTCTGGAATTCTATACAATAATTGCTAGACTCATTAAAGGTTAATTTCAGGCACACTTCAGGAGGTGAGTCACTGATTTAGTCTGTTCTTAAACACCTCAACTCAGCCTTTCATCCTTCTGAGGTCGATAAATGAGTACCAACACAGGTTGGTTGATATTGGATGTATATTTTTTCTATATAAAGCGCTTAAGCTAAGTGCTATATAATAACGCATCATTATCATTTGCCCATGGACGTCTGCTTGCATTCACAGTAATTTGGTAATATGGGTCTATACACACCAATCCTAACGATACATATGACGATTCATTCTTGTATGAAATGTACATCACATTATAGTGATATCGTAAATATATTTTTCGTAGTGTACTTAGGAACAATGCTATGTGATGCCAATTCCTGTTTTGTCAATGGGTGAAAGGTTGAGTTCCAACGCTTCCCGCAATATCACTTCGGGGTGGGGTCAAATGACATCACCTCCTGTGATGTCATCAGAGGTCAAGGGTCGTGTGATGTCACTTCCGCTACCCCTGGCATTTTGGTGAAATGAAATCCCTGGTCATGCGTGCAGAAGTACAAGTTAACTTCAGACTGTCTGCAGCAGCGGGCTAAAACAAGAACTTCTGTTGCTTGCTCATGCGTGCCCCGCGGCTGTGCATTTGAATCGTGCCCAGGCCGGGGAACTGCACGTGCCCCTGCGCAGTGCACTGCTGGCCAGCCTCAGCTTCCAGAACGTAGGAGAAGCCAGGCAGTGATGCATGCTCCTGCTGAGAGTGACTGACTGACAGCGTTTGTTAATATCGCGGGAGACAGTGCGACTGACTGCGACTCGACCTGAGACCTCAGCTACTGTACTTAAGGTAAGCCAAATGTCACCCCTTTATTAAGGGGAATGTGCCAACGTCATATTTATACAGTTTCTAAACACGTGCAGTGCATTGCAAACTGATCAGGGAATCCTGGCCTCTTAATGTTTCATCATGAATTGAAAAACCTGTGGGTCGAACCCTTGTGTTAATTCATAACAGGAAAAGACAGGCTTCAGCCCATGCCTCGTGATGGTTTCAAATTGCATGCAGGCGACCCAACAGCACACAAGTGCTAAATTGGGCTGTTCTGTGCATGCAATGTGCACTTTTAAACAATGAGCAAAATACATACGTCCCTGATGTGTTACATGCAGTGTTCACGTTTCGCATAGCCCTATTACAGAACATAAATGATAAATCAACACCCAAGACCCCTGTGTTGCGCAACGTGCTCACAAGTGCATCGCAAACCTACGCGACTTCAGAAAAAAGCCCCCAGCTCAGAGAGATTCAATATTTACTGATTTTTACCCGCTGGTGGAACTCTTTGTAGGTCGCCGCAGGCAAACTGGTTTGTGGTGACATACCTGGAGCACATACACTGGAGCGCTATTCTGGGGAGGTCTCATTGTTTGGAAAATTAAGCTATTTATTTATGTTAAGCTCATAATGGGGTGCATTGTGCAGTGTGGTCTTCCCGATAATGAGGGCATTCATGAGGACCACAAAAGTGGGTGTGAAATGCAAGTTGCCTCAGCCTGTACCTGGAGCAAAGGGATGTGCTCACACGTCTGTGGATTCATTTGAAGCAGTTGAACCCAACTACGGGACTGTGGTGGCTGTGGCTGAGGGGAGGTGTGTATCGCAGGGAGCGGTTGGTCCGGGTACAGGGGGGCGCTTGTTTAGGCTCTGCAGTGCTCGAATTCGGATTTAGGAACCATAAGTGTAGTGTGAGGTCAGAGCGCCACCTGCGCCTTGCGGGAATTAAAAAGCCATGATAGAGAGATGACCGTTAGGAAATCGTGTCGACTACAAAGAATAGTCTGTATTACATGAATGCAGAAATTAGAAATGACTTAGACCTGCACTGCAGGCTAATGTGTAAATACTACAAAGACCTGACCACATAGCTCAACACCCCGAAAATAGGTGCAGGCCAGTCTCTGGTGACAGTGACCCGAGACAGCACTGTATGGCCTTGTTAGCGGGCCTCTTTCCCCCATGGACCTGTGTGCCAGTGCACATTTCTGTCCATGCTCCGTTGCAGTTTCCTTTCCCTTGTGTTGTGTGTTTGCCTCCCAGAGCTTCCAGGGGTCCCTATGGTATATGCAGTATTAATGCTGTTGCTGTGAGAAGAAGCATGTTGCCATCTTCTCTTCCGTTCCCTTAGCACATCCAGAACAGTGCACTAGTTTATGGAAGTTCAAGTGGCTTATAATCCCCATTACCCACTTGCCCCCCACAACCCCCTGCTGGGTCCATACCTGGACTTCATCAGCACAGAGCGGAGTGTATGTATACTGACACTGCATACAGTGCAGGTGAGGCAAACATGTGGTCTCAGACCAGTGCGGTGCAGGCCGGTATGGGGTGGGGGGGCGCACCATCTGGCAAGCAGCATTATAGTGTAAATAATAAATACAAGCATGTGTGCACAGCACTGGCTGGGCCTTGCCTCAACAGTGACCTGGAGAAGACCTAAAATGAGGTACGACAATGGAGCATGACTAATAGTTGTAGAAAAGCACTCAAGGATATCGAGGGTGCGCTGAAGACTGAGGAGAAAGTGCTGAGTAAGTGTATAGATGAGAGTTGAGGGTTCTGGCCATGGGGGAATGGGAAGTGAGGGACTGGGGTGCAGTAGAGTGGGGGAATTCAAAGTGAAAAAGGGTTGAAAGGGTGCATTGGACAGAAAAAGAGAGAAGCAAGGGAGGGAAGAGATGGGAACAAGAACAGAGTGCAGATGAAAGATGGGGATGGTTTGCAGCACGGGGTGACCAGTGTGTGCAGGGGAGAGAGGGGTTCAGGAAAGACCAGAACACAGGGAGAGTGGTGTAGGGCAGAAATGACATAGGATGTGCTTCGGGATTAGATTTGTATTTTATTGAATTTATATAGCCCTTTACTTCAAAGTGCTTTACATGAGAACAAGTAAACAATACAGCAAGCATGAGATGACAATTGAACTACAACCTGAAAACAGTATAAAGAACAACTTACACAATTGCAGGGGTGGGAGAGGTGTGCAAGGGAGTAGTAGATGTTAGAGGAGGTAAGAACGGGGGAAGAGGGAATGCAGGAATGTGAAGGAAGAAGAGAGGAAAAGGAGAGGCTAGATGTGAGCAGGGGGAAGGGAGGAAGGAGGTAACTGTGATGGAGAGGGTAAGGAAGAGCAGGAGTAAGAGGTGAGAGTAGTGGAGAAGGGAGGAGGAAAGGAACGTGGGGTGTTAGGGAGGTGAGTGGAAGAGATACGATTTTAGGGAAGAGCGAAAGGAAGCGTAGGAGGGAGAAGAGCGGATGTGAAGGGGGAGGCGGTTCCAGTGGAAGGGCGCAAGGAGTTGGAAGGAGCGGAAGCGGGAGGGGCGCAGGGTGGAGGAGGAGGAGAGAGTAGGAAAATATTAGCAGAGCGGATAGAGCGAGAAGGGGTGTAGAAAGAAAGAAGGGAGGAGAGGTGGGGGGGGCAAGACCATAGAGTGATTTGAAAACAAGACAGAGGAACTTCAACTTGAGCTGGGCGTGAAAAGAGAGCTAGCCAAGAGAGGTGAGGGAGCAGCCGATAGAATCAAGAGGTGAGAGAAGGCATAGGGAGCAGATGGCAGAGTGGTAGATGGATTTAAGAGGGGAGAGATGAGAGGAGGGGAGTCCGAAGAGAAGGGAGGAACAGTAGAAGAGCCTGGAGAAGATGAGGGAGGTAATTAAGAGTTTGGTGGGGTGGAAGGTAAGGAGGGGTCAGATTTTATGAATGTTGTAGAGGTGAAAACGACAGGATTTAGCAGTGAGAGAAATGTGGTGAGAGAGAGATAGGAGAGGGTCGATATGGAGACCAAGGTTACGGGCATGGGGAGAGAAGGAAAGCTGGGAGGGGGGAAAGGGAATGAAGGGGGGGAGGGGAGGGAGGAGGAACAGTGTTGGCAGGGAGGAAAAGGAATTCAGTTTTGTCAACATTCAGAGTAAGCAAGGAAGTGTGGAGACATCCAAGATTTAATGGCCGAAAGGCAAGAAGAGAGTTTATCATGGATGTCAGGAGAGAAAGATGAGAAGGATAGGAAGAGCTGGGTGTCATCAGCATAGAAATGGTGCGAAATGCCAAAAGAGGAGATAATAGGAGCTAACAATGAGGTGTAGAGCGAGAAAAGAAAGGGGCCAAGTACAGAGCCTTGGGGAACACCGTGGTTAAGGGGAAAAGTAGGGGAGGAGGAGCCACCCCAAGAGACCGAAAAGGTGCGGTTAGAAAGATAAGAGGAGAGACAGTTAAGGACGTTGTCAAATGATGAGAAGAGGATGGTCGACAGTATCAAAAGCAGCGGAAAGGTCAAGGAGAATAAGAATGGAGGAGTGCTTTGAATAGCGTGTGGAGAAGAGAGAGTTAAGAACAGAAGTGAGGGCAGTTTCTGTGGAGTGCTGTGGGTGGAAGCCGGATTGGGTGGAGGGAAGGAGTGAGTGGTTTGAGATGAAGGAAGCGAGTTGAGAATAGACACTGGGCCTCATTACACGGTAGGCAGTGAGCCATGGCGCTATTAGCGCCATGGCTCATGCGGTAAAATACCGGCACCGCCTTGGTGGAAAGGGGATTTACCGCCCCATTCCAAGGTTGGAGGGGCGGTAAATCCCCCTTCCACCATTGCCCTTCCCCATTTCTGCCCCACAGGGCTCTATGGGAATGGGGAAGGCGCTAATTACGGGACCGCAATTTTGCGGTGCCGTAATTAGCTCTGAGGTCCCTTTGCGGGTTGGATTTTAACGCCTGCAAAAAGCAGGCGTTAAATTCCCCAACCCGCAAAGGGACCTCGTAGTAAGGTGGTAAGGGTTAACGGTCACCGTTACCATTAACGGTGACCGTTAACCCTTACCACCTACCGTGTAATGAGGCCCAATGCATTCAAGAAGTTTGGAAAGGAAGGGTAGTAGAGAGATGGGGCGATAATTGGAAGCAAGATGGGGGTTAGCAGAAGGATTTTTAAGAATAGGAGTTGATAGTAGCATGTTTAAAAGGAGAAGGAAAAGTGGATGTTGAGAGGCATATGTTGAAGGAGGAGGTGAGGTAGGGTATGAGGAGGGGGTAGATTTTAGGAATGAGGGGAGAGGGAATGGGGTCAGAGGGAGAAGCAGTAGGATGAGTGTTGGATAGGAGTAGAGTGACATCAGAATGCCTGACCGGAGAGAAAGAGGACATAGTGAAGGTAGAGGGGAAGGGGGGAAGGAGGAGGAGAGTAGGAGGGGGAGGAGATGATAGTTTGACAGAGATTGAGGACTTTACTAGAAAAGGAGGAGGCAAGATCAGTGGCAATGAGGGAAGAGGTAGTGGAGGGGTCAGGAGTAGATGGAGAGAGAAGTCGGGCTAAGGTTTGAAAGTTGCGGCGAGGGTGAAAGGAATGTGATTGGAGAAGGTCAGAGTAGTAGGTGCGTTTCGCAGAGTTGAGGCATGAGTCGTAGAGGGTATGATATGAGAAGTATGCATATTGGTTAGAGGGGGATGGGTGTTTGAGCCACTGACGTTCAAGGCGCCTGAGGAGGCAGCGCATAGAGGAGAGATGAGAAGAAAACCAGGGTTGAGCGGGTTTGTGAGAGGGGCGAATGTTTGCACAGCACGGCACTGGATTCTCATTTCATCTCTAAAGCTCAGGACATCCTGTCCTCTCTGCTCCTCTCCCCTTCCTCCCTGCTCTTCCTCTGACCCTTCTTCGGCCACTTCTCCCCCTCCTTCTCTGCCTTTCCCCTGTTCTCCCCAGACAAGGTTTCTAGACAAGTCTGATCTATGAAAGTCTCATCAAAACAGGCTCATCCCTGTTCCTCCAAAACCATCAAGGACCACATTGACTCCCTGGCTCCTGCCCTGGTTGATTTCTGCAACCACTCCTTCGCCACTGGAGTCTTCCCTTCAACCCTGAAGCACTCCCTTGTGCACCCTCTCCTTAAGAAACCCTCTGCCGACCCGTCTTGCCCGGCTAACTATCGCCCAATCTCCATCACTCCTTTCCTGGGCAAACTCTTGGAAAAGCTGGCCATCTCCCAGCTCAATCTTCACACTGAATGTGTTGGTTGTCTCCATGATCATCAGTCTGGCTTCAGAGCTGCCAGAAGCACGGAAACTGCTCTCTTGAACAACCGTGAAGACCTGCTCTTCAACCTTGATTCCAACACCCCCTGTGTCCTGATCTTACTTGATCTCTCTTCTGCCTTTGACACAGTCAACCATGTCATCCTGCTCACCCGTCTCCGTGATAACCTGGAGATCACCGGTCAGGCCCTGGCGTGGCGGACATCTTTCCTCTCTGATCGACCCTCCCAGGTTCAACTTGGGTCCTTCCTCTCCTCTATCTCTACATGTGGTGTTCCTCAGGGGTCTAACCTCTCTCCCTGGCTGTTCAACCAATACCTGGCACTTCTTGCCCACCGCACTGCCGCGCTCTGCCCCAACTTCCAGTGCTATGCGGATGACACTCAGCTCACTTTCAGGCTACCCTCAGCCACCTCTCTTCTCCCTCTCTCATCTCCGACTGTCTGCCCGCCATACAGGAGTGGTGTGCCGCCAATGATCTCTGCTTTAATGCCAGTAAGACTGAGATTCGCCTCATCGGCACACCCGCTCCCTCCTTTCCTGTCACTCTCTGGGCGGCCTCTCTTGGCCCTCTTCCGGCTCCCACCTGTGAGGCCAAAAACCTCTGCGTCATCTTCGACTCCACACTCTCCTTCTCTCCTCACATCTCTGATGTCTCTAAGAAGTCTCACTACCAGCTGCACATCCTCAGAGGTATTCTTCCATTTCTCTCCTTCCCCCAGAAGCTCACTGTCTCCAGAGCTCTGGTTCTCTCTAGGCTGGACTGTTGCAACAGCCTCTTTCTAAATCTGCCTGCTACTCTCCGCCCTCTGCAACTCATCCAGAACAGGACTGCGAGACTTGTGCTTGGCCTCGAGCCCAGGGATAGTATCTCTCCAGGACTGAAATCTCTGCAATGGCTCCCAGTGGCTGTGAGGATTAAGCTCAAAACCTTCTGCATTGTCCTTAAGGCCTTCTGGGGCCTGGGTCCTCAATACCTTCAACTCTCTCTTCCTAAATATCTTCCTTCTCAAGCTCTTCGCTCATCTGCCTCCAACTCCCTCAGGATCAGACGCTCCTCCAAGCAACGAGTTGGTGGTAGATCTCTTTCTTCGGCTGGGGCCTCCCTATGGAACAGCCTCCCTGCCTCCCTGAAACTTGAGGAGAATCATCTCTGGTTCTGGAAGCACCTCAAAACCTTTCTCTTTGCTTCTGCTTTATCTCCTCCTCTCCCCTGCTGACTTCCTGGCTGATACTGAAACTGCACTGGTTACCTGGCCACCCTCTGATCTCGGACCCAGGGCCCCTCCCCCGCCAGTCGCACTCCTGCACTGCCTTCCTGGTAACCCCTGCCTTTGGGGGCTGTTTTCTGTATCCCTACAGTCCCACTATCGGCAATTGACACCTGTTGTTCACACTTACCCTTGCATTTGCCACCTGCTGGCCTTACTTTTACTTTGTTTATTTATCTTATTATCCCATGTACTGCACTGTCCACTCCCCCACACCCTCCGCACTTTCCTCCTTCCCCTTCCCATGCACTTCCGCAATCTGAATGACACCTGCCCTAGTAGGATTGTTGTCTGTCTTCCCTCCGTTCCCTCTCCCGTGCCTCGTCACACCTTGAAACACTTGTGTATAGTGCCATATCATATCATACTACAAAACCCTGTGTAGTTAATAACTTAATTGGAGCTGGGAACATACTACTGGTGTAATACAAATGTCTTATCCAGGGATGCCTTCAGCCACTCTATAAGCACTATGCATTTCCTTCACTGAAGTCCTGCTAAAAAGCAGCAATGGCAAGTGTTTTCTTGTGTATATGTATTGGGCATTTGCCAGGCACTGCCATTAAATGTCCAGGTACTTGCACCATTTTGCAGCTGCTACCATCAGAGGATACCTAATGCCACTATGGCGGTGCCTGGCAAGTGCCTTTTCCATGCCTGCATTAAAACCCAAACGGATGCCGTTGCCAACGCTGGTTTTAAAATAGGGATGCAATTGAATTTCTGGTACCCACCACAAGCTGAATAATGAGTTTTAGACGCGTTTTAATAGAGGCCACCATAAGCCATCTGGGTGACCCAGAAAAAAATAAATCAGAACCTCGAGATTCACAACAGCAATTGTTCCGCTATCCATGTAAATCCAGTGAATACCCTGGTGCCGAGGTATGATTGCAGCTCATACACTGCTGTAAAGGGGCACACTCATGTTCCATCATTGAGGGTTCAAGTGGAATAGGATAGGATGGGATGGGTTGGCGAAACGCCATAAAGCATCTGCACTTAAAGCGCAGCTGAGAGTATTATAAAAGATCTCTCTAAAGGTCCATCGCTGGGAGACCTGGAGAAACACAAGAAGTGAAACGGATCATCACACCAACTGAGGTGGAAGAGAAAAACAAGGCCCGTGGGGGGATTATTATTAAGACCAAAGTATTTCCATACATTTGAGTAAGCTCCTGTAGAATCTACTGCATAGGTCAGTGACGGGTGAGAGATGTAAAGGAGTAGCTGCGATCAGGCAATTCCTGCCTCTCCCCGCCCAAGTCCCCAAGGTGTCCCCTGTCCCCCTCAGATTTTATGGGTCTCCTACGACCCAGAAAAGGACCCAAACACTTAAGCAAGTCCGTTTTCAGCTAACGAACCTTCCAAACAAGAAACAACCTTTACTCGGAGAAGAGGAAGGAGGGGGTCAAGTGTACTCAGGCAACCCAGATGCATTAGAAGACTATCGAAGACTAACGAGAGCAGGAGCCAGGGAAGCAGCCAAAAAGTCAATGAACAACCTTGTGATGAACCTATTGTTACGCTCACCTGGTATCCACGGGGACGCCACCCAGCCCTGGTTGGATGATTTGCACTCTCAAACCCTCTCCCGATCCCTTGGTAAGGCCTCTGGTTAAAGATGGGTCTTAATATTGTAAAAGGTGCATTCTCCGTCCTGCTCCTCGTGGCAGGGGCGCGTAGATGTGGGGGGGGGGGAGGGAGAGCAACGACCAAGTTACTTCACTGGTGCAAGCCCCCCGGTGGGAATCCAGGCCTGCTGCGACTCTGTAGGTTTGCTGCTTTACAGTCTTTATATGCAGTTCTTATGTTCCTCTTAGTTTGAATAATAATGTCTTGCTTCTTTCCTTTTAGGTATGGAAAGGTATTTTGGTGTTGTCATGCAGTTTGAAGATGAGCATGGGGCGGTAGGCGAAAGCGCGGTGTGCGCAATGCTGTCCGGTGAGTAATGCGCGGCGTTGTTTCGCCTTTTATATTGCTAACCTGTGTCTTTTCTCTCCGTGCAGGTTGCGATGTTCCTCGCCGAGCGCCGTAATGTTCCAGCAATGATACTGACCAGGAGATGACTAACCAGGTAAGAATTGTTTGGCTTTCTTCATTCGGCAGGAAACGTGAGTAAACGCTTACTAATGCCGTCTTTATTTCTCCTCTTTCCAGGTTATGGTATTCCAGGATGCATGCAGTGCCAGATGATGGAGTTCGTACCTTCAGGTGAGTGGAACTGAAGTCGGCGATGGATTGAAGACAGGATACTGTTCCAGGTAAGTTTTTCATAGTGTTCTTTCTCTCTCTGCAGGTCCTTGGTTTCAGGCAAGCTGGCATCAAAGAAATGGACACGGTGAACATTACGCTGCCTACAGCAGAATAACGCAAAGCATGTTCTGCTGTTTGGGTGCGGTTTAAATAGTCTCAGGTAAAGTAGTCCAGGTAAAATAGTCCCAGGCCTGCCACATCCAAAAGACTAGACCGCATAGCTCAGTTCCTTGCAACTGAGCTATGTGTGTGACCCCATGTTGGCTGAACCCCCTCAAGTTAAATAATCCCAAGTAAATAGTCCCATTGTAATGTTGGTCTTCATGATGGTTATGAGCTTGGCTCCAAAGGCGCCAGGACTGACTCCAAGAGTTTT
This sequence comes from Ambystoma mexicanum, assembly GCF_040938575.1. Lineage (NCBI taxonomy): Eukaryota > Metazoa > Chordata > Amphibia > Caudata > Ambystomatidae > Ambystoma > Ambystoma mexicanum. The sequence continues at coordinate 577,568,819 of NC_090927.1, read as the reverse complement.
GGATGAGGTTTTAAGGCCTTTGACCTGGCCCTAAAGACGAAATTGGTCTCCTTAACAAAGGACTATCGTTTGCACCTACTTCATATATGGAACCTATGCAAGTGCATATAGATCTGTTTAAATTTGTTAGAAAAGGCAAACTCAAGAAATTCTTCACGACCCAAGTAGAAGAAGTGACACCAGTTTCAGATCCAGTGAAGATGAGTGAAGTCACAATATAAGAATTATGCAACATTCACCTTTTGAGATCATTACAGGAACCAGAACATTTCCCTATCCATCAAACCATGCAGGAACTAACAATCTCACCTATCAGCCTAACCAACAAAGAACTTAAACCTACATCCAAATTGTTACCACAACTGCTGCCAGGCAATATGATAGATGCTTTCTATAAATTAGTCACGAAGGATCTGTACAAGACTCAGGATAAACAAGGGAGCAACCGCGGGCAGAAAGAACGGGAAAATCTTACACCACAAGAGAAAAATGCACTCCAAAAGCTGAAAAACAATCAACATCTTGTTATTAAAGAGGCTGATGAGGGCGGGAATATAGTTGTCATGAACCGCCTGGACTATATCAAAATTGCTCAAAATCACCTGGACACACCAAATTGTTACGAAGTTTTGTCAACTAACCCCAAGACTAAAATCATCAAAGACATCAAGGACTTGATAGATGGATGGCACCGACAGGGCCTCATCACAGATGAGGAAAAAAAAGGCTCTTGTTTATCCCTAAACCAGTATTACCAACCATTTACTTCCTTCCTAAGGTACACAAGGCGTTTTCCAACATCCCAGAAGGAAGGCCTATACTTAGTGGAATTAGCTGGGCCACAGAGCCTCTATCAGAGTATATCGATAACATACTAAGACCTAAAGTAAAGTTGGTACAAGCATATCTTTTTTTTTTTTTAAACTTTTATTTTTTACAGCTTGGTAGCACAGAAACAGGCGAGTAACAAACAGAGCATATAACATCAAACAATTAAACCATCACATAATCACATAGCAAGTAGCGGGGCACGCCCCGCGGGCAATGGAGAGTAGCAGGACAACGCAAGACCCGGTAGAGGGCCGTTCAAGGGGCTGCAGGGGATTGACGAGAAGAGACTGCTGGGGATGTAGGACCCGAGTCGGTGTCAGGGGGGGACATAAATATTCGGAACTTGAGCCAGATGTTCCTGGGTCTAGAGCAGGTGGGCTGTTGTACCGCCCATGATTCCTCAGTATCGGAGGCCCAAGTGACTGCTCTGAGCCACTGTGCCTGAGTCGGGGTGGTAGGCCTGAGCCAACAAAGAAGTATTGCCCGCACAGCCAGAAGCATGCAGAGGCCGGCCAGTCTCCTAGAATCTCGGTGCAGGTCAGGAAAGTCATGGAATAAGCATTTCATTGGGGTAGGGGAAATAGGGTGGTCCAGAATAGATGAGATGGTGGAGCAAACAGCGTCCCAAAATTGGGTAAGGCGGGGACATGACCAGATCATGTGGAAGTAGTCAGCACCGTCGTGGCCGCATCTAGGACATCTAGGGGAGAGGCTATTAGAAATACGGTGCAGTCTGATTGGGGTGTAATGGTATCTGTGGAGTAGTTTAAATTGAATTAGCTTGAAACGGGAGTTGAAGGAGACCCTCTGGATACGTGAGCACATTTGGGACCAACGGTCTTGGGTCATTTCCACTCCGAGATCAGACTCCCAGGCGAGCTTTAATTTAGAAAAAGAAGGGGGCGATCTGGATTGTACCAGGGTGTATAGTCTGGAAGTTTTCCCCCTCATAGGGAAAGGAGAGGTCAGTTCAGTGATCGCCGGCTCATCCGGCGGTAAAGCTGGGAAGCATGGATACTTATGTTTGAGGACTCTACGGAGGGATGAGTATTGAAGCCACACTGAGGGACGCTGTCTGAGGGACGGCGGAAGGTCAGGCCATTCCGTGAAATTACCATCTACAAATATGTCTCGAAGCAATTCAAATCCTGCCTCAGCCCATGTGCGAACAACCGATGGGGGGACCTGCGGGATTCCCGGGAGAAAGTTCCAGATCGGGAAGTTACCATGGAAGGGATGGGTGGTGCCCAGTAATTGCCATGTTTTGAATAAAGCCAGGGATGTGCATCTCAACGGGTCTAATGAGCCCGATTCCATTGGCATAGGTGCGATCACCAGGGATCTGATATCTCGGTCACCAACCGATAACTTCTCTAGTCTGACATGGGGAGGGGGGTCAGATGTGTTGAACCAGTGTGCGATGTGTTGAAGCTGGGCTGCCAGCCAGTACTTGAGAAAGTCGGGTGCACCGAAGCCACCCATTTCCATCGGAGAAGCGAGGGTCTCTAACTTGAGGCGGACTGCACCAGAGTGCCAGAGAAAAGTATTGAGGGTGCGTGTCAGTGTCTGAAAGAACACAGCACCCGGCCATTGCGGGATATTAATAAACCTATACAATAGCTGGGGGAGTACCACCATCTTTAGTATTCCCACCCTACCTGCCAGTGAAACCGGGAGTTTGTCCCAATCCTGAATTTTTTGCATGAGGTTTGTGAGGTATACTTGATAGTTCTTCTCGAAAACCAAATCGATATGTCGCGACACCACTATACCCAAGTAGGTGAACTCAGCTTGGGCCCAAGTGAATCCAAGAGTATCGGGAGGAGGGAGAGTGACGGGGGTGAGCGGGAAGAGAGTTGATTTAGCACAGTTTACCGTCAGACCAGACATACGGCCAAAAAGAACAACATCCTCCAGGATTGGGGCAAGATTGATTTCGGGAGAGCGAATAAAGAGCAGAGCATCGTCAGCATATAGGGAAACTATATCTGAGACCCCGGCAGTGCGTAGACCTCTATGGGAATGAGATTGACGAAGCATATCCGCGAACGGCTCCAGCGCTACAGCGAAGATTAATGGTGAAAAGGGACAACCTTGTCTGGTACCTCTAGCTATTTGGAAGAGGGAAGAGCACCGGTTCCCGGTACGGACTCTGGCCACGGGGTTTGAGTATAGCAGCTTGACCCAGGAGAGAAATGTGGGGCCGAATTTACATTTATTAAGTACCCGCCAAAGATACCTCCAAGAGACGGAATCAAAAGCTTTTTTCATATCGAGCGTGGCGGCAACAGCGTGAACGTCAGGGCTCACCCTGCTTATAATATTGAAGAGACGCCTGAGATTCAGGGAGGTAGAGCGTCCCGGAATAAACCCCGCCTGGTCTGGATGAATGATATGTTGCATGAAGGGGGCCAGACGTAAAGCGAGTAGCTTAGCATAAATTTTGACGTCGCAATTGATTAGCGAGAGTGGACGGTAAGAACCGCATTGCGTGGGGGATTTACCAGGTTTTAACAGGACAGTTATGATGGCTTCGCGGAGCGTAGGAGGGAGCTGGCCCACCTCCAACGATTCTTCCCAAAGCGCGACCAGGTGAGGAAGTAGAAGAGACTTGTAGCGCTTATAGAACTCAACCGGTATACCGTCCGATCCCGGGGATTTGCCAGATGAGAGGGAGTCTATGGCCTCCGAGAGTTCCGAGAGCGTGAATGGACTCTCAAGGGCACCGATGGTATCGGGGGAAAGAACCGACAGAGGGAGCTTGTCCAGAAAGACGTCTATTTCTGCTATAGTGGCATTATCCGCATTAGCATAAAGGGATTGATAGAAGGAGAGGAATTCTGAATTGATATCGCCGGGGGAAGTAGCTAGGGATCCATCAGGTCTCTCAACGCCAGGAATGAGAGGAGCACCAAACTCACGGCGAAGAAGCCTAGCCAGAAGACGAGATGGGCGCTCACCCTCACCGTATCTCCTCGCTAGCCCAGGGTTGTCAAGAAACCTCTGCTCTCGGTCCGCAAGAGCGCGGAAGGTGTCCAGCTCCGTGCCGATCAATGCAAGAGTATCAGGAGTATGATTTGATGCATATTGGGCCTCCAGCACGGATAGCGTGGCCTCGCTCTCAGCAATTTCTCTTCGGATGGTTCTAAGGATGCCATTTTCTTTAGAGAGGGCGATGCCTCTGATGTAGGCTTTAAAAGTTTCCCAGAGGGAGGCTTGTGATGAGACGGAGCCGGTATTGATCTCAAAGAATTCCTCAATCGCCGACTCCAGTTCCGAACTGAAGACCGGGTCAAGGAGGGAGAGTGGTTTCATCCTCCAGTGTCTAGAACGATCGTGATCTGAGCCCCAGGATAGGGTAATAGTTACTGGTGAATGATCGGAGAGAGTCCTGGGGAGAATCGACAAGCTTGAGATGTGCCCTATGAGTGTGTCAGAGACTAGCCATCTATCAATCCGAGAGAAGGAATCATGTACCGAGGAATAGAAGGAAAAGGTGCGGGAGTCAGGGTAGAGAAGCCTCCATGCGTCAAACAGGGCCAGGCGAGGGAGTGAAGATAGTGTAGAATATGCAGCCCTAGTGAGGTGACGGGGACGAGAACCAGATCTATCGAGATCCACATCGAATATTGTATTAAAATCGCCTCCCCAGAGAATAGGTATCAGCGGGAAGCCATCTAGGAGGGACGTGAGGTGTGTGAAAAATTCAGGATCATCGATGTTGGGACCGTAGATATTTAGTAGGACCACTTCCCTATTCTGTAGGATGCCATGGAGTAAGACATATCTGCCCAGAGGGTCTATTGTCGTGGCAATGGGGATGAATCTAATACTCTTGTGAATGAGGGTCATAACCCCGCGGCTTTGTGTGGAGTAGGAAGTATAGTATCTCTGTGGTCCCCATGTTTTAGCAAACTTCTCACAGTGATCAGTTACCGCATGTGTCTCCTGAAGAAACAGGATCTTAGTCCCATGCCGTTCAGCCTGGAGCTGTAGCAATCTCATTTTCTTGAAGTTCCCCAGCCCCCGCACGTTCCAACTCAGGAATGTAAGGGTTTCCTCACTCGACACACTCATAGCAGACATAGTAATACACCGGTGGATGGAACAGTGCTCCCCATAAGCGGGCCCCATTGCCGACAGACTTGCAATGGCCTAGAGACCCTGGTTCCCCGAACTCTACCTTTTCTGCAGTTACCAAGCCTTTTATCGGGCGAGGGGGAGCGCCAGGCCTAGGCTTTGCCGTGAGTGCACGGTGGGCTCTCTCGATTGCAAATTGTGAGGAGAGTTTTGGGGAATCAAGGAGGCGAAGTAGCAAGCTCTCCACGTAGTCCTCCATGGGTTCTTGTATGCCATCCTCTGGTACCCCGATTATGCGGAGGTTGTTGCGTCTTGAGCGAGACTCCAGATCCTCATTTTTCTTCTCCACCTCTGCTACGCGTGCGGATAGTGTGGAAACCTCTGCCCGAAGGGAGCCCAGGCCGTCTTCAGCGGTGCTCACACGTGACTCAACCTCAGTCACGCGACCATCAGTCCTCTCCATGTGTGCCTTAATGGAGGATATCGTGCCATTCATGTCGTCTAGTTTACTATGGATCGCAGTGAACCCCTCGCGAATGTATTCCATCATTTTCTGAGATTCGGAAGGTTCCAGTTCTTGTGCAGTGGATGGTTCCTGTACAGGTGTCTCTGCGCCAGATCCACCCGGAGGCTTCGCAAACATGTTGATAGAGGATTGCTTCTTTCCCATCCTCGTTGACATGGTGACAGTAAAAGGTGAAGACAAGTCCGGTGGATCGGAGGGCAGGGGGACGAGAGGGACGCCAAGAGAAAGCGCCAGGTACGCGTGAGGCCACAGCCGACTGGCAAACGAGATGCGGTGTTCCAAATTCAGGCAGGGGAGACCAATCTATGTTGGGTCGCCAGGGCAGACGATGTATGTGGCGGTCAGTGAAGCACACGTACTCCCCCGAGAACCCGAGGAGACAAGCGCCAAGGAGACAGTAACCAGTAAGAGAAACAAGAGGAGCCTCGCGTAGCTATTGCGATGAGATGGGATAGCCAGGTGGTCAGCACTCTAGTAAACAATAAGGTGGGTATGGTCCAAATCGGTGGTGCCTCCGTACAGTGGATTCGGGGGTCAAAGCATTCAGCGGCACAGAGCATGAACAGTATCAGGTAAGCGGGAAGGAGTCGCCGCCTCGTGCCGCTCCTATGGGCCCAGGGAGCGGCGTGGCCGAGGATGAGATGGAACAGGTGATTAGATTAGTAGAGCAATAAGGCGGGTATGGGCCAAATCGGTGATGCCTCCATACAGCAGAACAGGCCCAGTAAAGTGCGCAGCACAAGGCAAGTGGGGGGGGGGGGGCGAAGTCTCGCGCCGCTTCCACGGGTCCAGGGAAGGTGGGATTTGCCGGGAGATGGGCTCCGGAGGAACCGGCCCCCCCCCCACAGAGTATCAGGATGCAGGCGGAGTGTGTCGAATGTCACATGGCCAAGTCGCCGCGTCCAAAACCATGCGAGGGATACCACTGCGCCCCAAGCGCGATTCCACCCCGTCCAAGGCCACCAACCAAGCGGTACGTGCCGCAGGGATCAGGGGCCCCACTCACCGCTCGGAGCCACGGTCTGGGGGCTCGATTTAAAATCAGCACGCCGCCTAGGACGGGGCAGCGGAGCGAAACGCTCTCGGATTCCGTCAGCCGCTCCTCACGAAGGCTGTAGAGAGCGGGCGCGCAGGGCGGGAGGGACGCCCCTCCCCCCCAAGGAAGGCCGCAAGCCACGGGACACGGCCGCGATCCCCCGGAGCCCCGTGGGGGATCGGAGGAAGCACCCGCTCCCGGCACTCACGCAGGGGCCAACAGCTCCGCAGCCAATGGAGTTAGGAAGAGGGGACGAGGCTAACAGGATCCCAGACACATCAGCTTCCCCCTCCGTCAATTCCGTGTTGAAGCGCCAAGGCAAACGGGAGGATTTCGGCTGAAGGAGCGCCTCGCGGCTCGGAGCTAATCAGCAGGCGGCCATCTTCGTCGAGCGCAACAGCGCCCCCCGGTACAAGCATATCTAAAAGATACAACTGCTGCGTTAGACATTATTGAAAGCATTCATTGGTAGCCAACTTACTATCTCGCCACATGGGATGTCAAGGCCCTATATACATCTATTGGACATGACCTTGCCCTTGACACAATTGATTATACCTTCATGGAGGAATCGGCATCACATTTCCCGTTCATCTGTATGCTCAAAGAGATGCTCATGGCCACACTAGACAACAGCATCTTTACTTTCAATGTTTTATTTAAACAGAAACGAGGTGTAGCCATGGGAGTAAAATATGCACCAGCACTAGCAAACTTGGTAATGGGCATGTTCGAAGACTTACTAATTTATACCACTGAGTCTTACAATAAACACGTCATCAAATGGACTCGCTACATTGATGACGTTCTCTTCAAATGGAATGGCACGCTACAAGAATTGGAAACCTTTAGACTTAAAATCAACAGTAACAATCTAGGCATAGAATTTACAGGTATTTGCAGCAATACAGAGATCAACTTTCTGGATCTGAACGTGTATGTATAAGGAGAGCATCTAAAAACCAGAACATAACGGAAAGAGACGGAAGTCAATTCAACACTGTATGCCACCAGTTGTCACCATGAACTGGTAATTAGGAACATCCCGAAAGGAGAGTACATCAGGGCCAGGAGAACCTGCCAAGAACAAATACATTTTCAGGAAGAATGTGAAACTCTCTCAACAAGATTCAAAGCTAGAGGCTACTCACGAACAAGTATTCAAAATGCTTACAACAAAGCACAACAGACACCGAGAATACAAACTCTTACACAATGGGTTAAACCCAACCAAACCAACAAGGTCCAATTTATTACCACATACTGTGCAGACAAGCATCTAATCAAGAAAACTCAGAAGACATTAGCACCTACTTAAGTTAGACCCTCACATAGGAACACTCATTCATGACCACCCATCGGTAGTCTACAGACGAGCCAGAACTTTGAAAATGAGCCTCAGTCCCTCACTATTACCCTATGAAAACAAGGAGACAACTGGAACCTGGCTACAAGAATCCAGGCTAGGTTTTAGAAACTGTGGTACCCGCTCCATGTTTAAACATGCAACAACCATGACAGACGTCTTTAAAGACAACAATAGAATTCAAATTCAGATACAAGAGCGAATTAATTGTCGAACCAAATATGTCATATATGCAATTATCTGCACTTGCAAGAAAATTTACATCGGTAGCACAATCCGTGAACTCAGTTTTAGGATCAGAGAACACCTGGCAGTGATCGGAAGCCAGGATAAAAATCTGCCCCTAGCTGAACACTGGCAGCGCTTCCATCAGATGGATAACAAACAATACATCAAATTCATTGGACTAAAAAGAGTTGCCCTGGGGCGCAGAGGGGTCAATCAGGAATTGCTGTTACGCCAGGAGTAGGCTAAACGTATCAATTTTTTCCGATGTGTAGAAATTGGCTTAAACACAGATAATGAAATGTCCTACTTTTTATGATTTTTTAGGATGTTCTATGTACTACCGCTTGGAACTATATAAACGTTTTGTAACACATTCCTAAAGCATGAACTCAAGGTGAAATATATAGACCAAGACAAGGGAATCTGGCACAGAAATTATTATTATTATTTTTTCTTTATATATGGTCATGTTTATCAACTAATTATGCTGTTTGGAATAACATGCATTTGAATATGGCATTTGTACTTCTCCTCAATATAGTTGGGAAGTATCTAGATATGCACAACACCCAATCATGCTGCCACACATTACGTAATTATAGACCGCGTGACATGCGATTTGCACTCGGACCTGTCCATCAGCGATGTAAAGTACCTAAATAGTCTGCATGCACTATAACATGCCAATAGCAAATAGACTTCCATCCAGATTAATTCTGTCACGATATACTAAAATTAGTGTAATACCCATTTTGGCAATAAATCTATGGATCTTCCACAAGGAATAGCAGCATTTCCACTAATTTATGGGGAATACCAGACTGAGTGGTATTGAATGTGTAAATCTGGTTTTTGAATGCTCACCTTGGCTCACAAGCTCTACTCAGACTACATCTCCCACAATGCACTAGGAGGAGTTTACCACTCCCCTGGTAGCCAATCCAAGCAACCTTCACATGGATTAACGGCATTTCACTAAAGTATGTGGCACGCTGGATTTAGGCTTATGAAATATGATAATTTATCCTCAGAATGACTAGTTTGCCACACGACCACTAGGACTTATTCTTCACTAGTATTGTAACGCTCACCTGATTCCCGTAGAGGCGCCGGTCTTCACTGGGCGTATACCGTATCTTCAAAGGTGATGTGTAAGTAACGCTCACCTGATTCCCGTAGAGGCGCCGGTCTTGACTGGGCGTATACCGTATCTTCAAAGGTGATGTGTAACCCACGGCTGGCTCTTTGGGCTAGACCTCTGTGCACTGTATGTCTGGCTCGAAGGGTAAGATGTCTTAGGTAAGTGAACGCTGTGCTCTCCATCTGCCTCGAGGCAGGGTGCTGTAACCAGTTTCTTCACTGGATAAGGGGAGCAGGCCTCTTGACTTCAGAGGACTGCTGTCCGTCGTTTACTGCACGAACGGTAAGTTTCGAGTAATTCTAATGTCTTTAAAGTCTTTAGTAATGATGCCTCTTGTTTTGCAGGGTTCCGGCGATGGCGGATGGCGGGCTGAAGTGAGTTGAAGATGGAGCACGTGTGATGAATAGAAGCGCCTGGAAGCACGTAAGTAAGCGCTTGTTGCTTGCTTCACGATGCGCTCTAACTGTCTTTTTATTTTGCAGGTACAAGTTCGGGGCGGCTGCAGGGTGCCGGAATACCCACTGGGTTAGATGTGGAAAGGAGTAATGGCACGTGAGTATTAAAGTTCCCCAATGTCTTTAAACGCACCTTGTTTTGTCTTTCAGATGCGGGATGCAGCGCCGAAGGCCTCCGGAGCGTGCGAAGAGTTGGTAAGCTTTTGTCTTTCAGATGCCGGAATGCAGTGTGAAGACCTCCGGAGCGCACGAAGAGTAGGTAAGCCTTTGTCTTTCAGATGCCGGAATGCAGCGCGAGGCGTTGGTGACAGCCGATGGACCAGGTAAGTGAAGAGCTGTCACTGAAGACCGTAATGCTAACCTGTTCTTTCTTGTCTTTATAGGTGTTGCTGAAGACTGGATTCAGGATGGTAAGCCTTTTTCCTTAGGCCCAGGATCAGATGCAGAAGACACGATGAGCGTTCTGTTGCTGAGGATGCAGAATAACGCAAAGCAAGATTCATCCATCGGGTGTGGTTTAAATAGCCTCCTGTAGTGCTTAGGTGTCTCCTTCCACAGCCACGCCTAGGTAAGAAAGAGTTCCTGCTTTCCAGAAGAGTTCCAGTGTTCTGAATCTAGGGAGTGGCTCCTGCCCCACCCAACAGGAAAAGTAGTTCCAAACAGAAGAGGATCAGAGACTCAACTGGCAGGCAAGTAAGCAGCATGGTCTGCTGCAGGTAAGTCCACCCAAGCATTATGAGCCCGGCGCTTCCAGCGCTGGGACTGGGCATATTTATGAGCCTGGTGCCACTGGCGCCAGGACTGGGTCCAAAAGGTCCCAATTGGGACTGGTTGGCACTCGGAACCTGGGTTATGGATCTGCTTCCAAGGGAGTTGGGAAAACCCTGACCTTTTGAAAGCAGAGATCATGACAAGTATACATACATACTTAACATATTTAATAAGAATTCTGTCCCTAAATATGGCCGACAGCCTTTTTGAACTATGGAAATAGAGGTAGGACCCAATCGTCACCATAGCAATGGCACTTATACAACTGGAGATCGAGCGGCGACTCCCACTTTGTAAACCCAACACGTGATGCACAAACTCCGATACTTGCAGGTAAGCCCTAGGGGGCTGTCAAGCCCACCCACTAGCCCGCACCAATTACCAACGGGACCGTGCTACAGGCAGAACCCAATTTAGAGATTTACACGTTGCGAGAAAGTGCACATTGTCAAGGAGAATTATGTCTCTCTCTTCCGTGTTCACGGCTAAATGCAAGCAATACTCTTAGTTCACTAATCACTCCTTATAATGGATTTAGAATTATAACATAATCTATATAAGTTAAGTTGCACCTTATGAGGCATGGACCTCCAGGCGAACCGAGTTGAAATTGATTATGCGCACTAATATAACATCATGCATGGACTTTTTCAAACCCCAATGCCATTAAATGAATCATGCGCTCCGTCACAAAGTTGTGATTTAGGAGGCAGACTAACGCATGAGACGTATGTCCCTCATTCACTAAGATACATAGGAAAGGGGGGGTGCACACAGACGCACCAACCATAAAAAGTGACATTGTGTCTCTTACCTCCATTTCTAGAAGTTTTTCTCATTTACACGAGTCTGATGGGACTCACCCTACCACTGCGATTTTATGCAGCTGAGAAGTCAGCCGATGGGTAAGCCCGAGTTGTCCATGAGGATTTTCCATTGATACAAATAATGCACCTCTGACATGTACTAAATTCTTTTCCTTCTTGTTTTTTCTCTCCATATCCTCTTATACCACCCTCACCTTCTCACTTTTTGTTCTCTTTTTACTATATTAGCAATCCAACGTGACGGCCGGATGGTATGTTTACAATTCTTAAACCACACACACTTTTCCTCAATTATTGTTACATGCCTCTATGCAATGTTATGTTATTTTATTGGATTTACCATAATGCATGTTTCATTCTTACCTTATCTTATGTGAAAACTGATGCTCGGTTTGGGGCTTTTGGAAACAATTCTTTTCTTTGTGGTTTTTCGACTTTTGAATGATCAACTAATCGACCATCTTACTTTACGTTGAACATATGATGTTAATATAATCTGTGTGGTTTGGTTTGACTTATGCTTACTTTTTATTACCTCTCATCTTTTACTCTGATATGATTTTGGATACCACACCATATATTTTTGTTTCAATATCTTTGCCTGTAACAACAGATACTGCCCCAATTTGAAGAAGGCAAACTAGAAGTGCCGAAACACGTGTCATCACAAAGGGCTATCAATAAATATTTAATATGTCAAAAAGATCAACTTATTGGAACCTAATTTCTACTGTGGCGCAGTAATTGGTGTGCGCAGATTTTCTTTCAATTCTGACAAGCGGAGTAGGGGAACTCTGTCTTCGTTTCCCTGCACGCACCATTGCGACACCACCAAAACTGGTTTATTATACTTAAGTTGCGGAGGTCGAAGAGTGATTTTACAGAAAAGTTCCCTGTACCTCTTTACATAGACCTTCATATGTCTCCTGTGCTCGTCTTAGTCCTTGTACATTTGGCTTTAGCTTTAGTTCCTATATTACAGCAGTACATGGGCTTGCTTTCTATAACGTGGCTCTGAATAGTGGGGAAGGCTTGGGAATGTTCAAGAGGGACAATATTCAATGGTCTGCACCCCAGGTGATCACCCTTGTCCCCGGGGGGGTTAGTTCCTCCCCATGAGGTCCTCTGACATTAAAACCACCCCTTGGGGGGTGGGGCTATTGGGTAGCAGCCTCTCCTCTCTAGCCTCATGAAAAAGAGCTCCCCCCTGGGGAGAAGTGATGAAACCTTGAGAATCATCACAATACATGTTCAATGAAAAAACTTTGTTAAAGTGACACTATGGTTGAGATTCTATAATAAAAAGCTTTAAAATTCAGCAAAAAAAAGAAAAAGTTGTTAAAAGGACGTTATGGTTGCAGTGCAAAAATCAAGAAAAAAAACAAAATATTCACCAGTTATGTTAAACTACTGTGAGGGATCAAAAATGTGAGGTGGACCATGTTGTTAAGTTTTCTCAACAAATACCATTTTATTTTAGTATAAGGTTGGATGAACGCCTCACTTTCCCTAACCTGAGGCGGATTTCCTTGCCTAAAATAAACTAAAGGAAACACTCCAACAAAGGATATCTGTACCTCACACTTATCCATACGTCAAATAAACAAGGAAATATATATATGGCAGTTCAAAACAATGATTGAATTCAAAAATATGAAGACAGTCTATATTCATAACCTGAGAGGACTCCCCTTCCCCAGGTTCAAACATACTTCAGCTCCAAAGTTCAAGAAAGAACACAAGGAAACCTGTATTCGCAAAATAATTTCCAGCACAGTTCAATGTTGATTTAACTTGTTAACAAAGTTCCAACACAGAAGATGCAAGTCTTTTCTTCTTTAAATAAGTTCTCAGTTCCTCAATAGCATTAATGAGTTTTTCTTAAAACACATTTTATTGTTTTATAGGTGAAACAGAAGACAAAATAATACCAAAAGGAACTTAACATGATTGTGTAACATTGCAGGGTGCATAATAAGATCAGGAGAGTCATGTCGGAGGAAAAAGAGACAAAGCAAATGTAATCCAATCAGGAAAGAAGCAGACCCTTCCCCTCTAACCCTCCCGCCCCCCGCTCACCTCCTCCATAATTTCAACCATTTCTCTGGGCAGCCCCATGCATTGTATACTCTTTGTTCGATGGCCTACACCTATCCATTTCAGAAATCCATGTAGTCAGCCGAGGGCACTCCGCCGCCCCCCTCATTGATGGTATAGTTCTCATCAGCCCAACAGCGTTGTATGTAAACAGTTTCTTATACCTATTGAAAGAGGTTTCACCCCACAACCCTAGAAGCAACAGCTGTGAGTCTTCCAGTATCCCCAGCCCCGAGACAGCGCGTACCTTATCAAGACATTTCCGCCAGAAACTTGGGGACATTCCCAAATATGAAAAAAGTACCCTTTGCTCTACTGCACCTGAGACATTCAGCGTGGTCCGCGGCCCCACCTAAACAGTGCTGTGCGAGAATAATAGACCCTATGAATTATTTTAAGTTGCTTTACCTGTATCCTAGCGGAGATCCCAATTTCCCTTGATGATATCAAAGCCTCCACCCCATCCTCCGGATCAAGGGAGCCCACATCCCTTTCCCACAGAGCCCCGAGTGTGGACAACTCCTTTGACCAAAAGGCTGATAACTTGCTATAAAGTAAAGTAGAGATAACCTTGGCGCCTACGCACTCTGGGAGGAGACCAACTTCAAGCGGGGAGCAAGGCAGAATATCCTGGAGCATCGGGTATTGCACAAGTAAGGCATGCGAGCTGTAAATGGTGGTATTTTTCAGTCACATGAAGACTGAATGTGTTGTGTAAGTCAGCAAAAGGGACCAGTGCACCCTTCTTCACTACATCTGTGAAATGCAACAGGTTGCACCCATACCCCTAACCGTCCGATCTTGGTCACCTCTGGAATATGCGCATTACATCAAAGGGGCTGGCTCAGGGTAGACCCCCCCCGACCCCCATTCTATGTGCTGGTGAGCCTCTCTTGTATGCTGTGTCATTCATGGAAGTAATGTCCTTCTCAGACCGTTATACAGAATTTGAAGCATCCATCTTCTCTCAGCCCCCCCATGTGGGAGGGATGGGTCTCCATGCAAACAGTCGTTCACTGCTAGCCGACCGGCCCAATTGTAGCTACGCAGGTTGGGCAGCCCGATGCACCCCCCATACGGAGCGATTTAGCTTTGATATGGAAATGCAGGGCTGGTCTCCAACCCACAATGGGGCCTGGAGAGTAGCATTGATTCTATCAAATTCGGCTTTGGGTCATCTGGAGCGGTGGAGTATGTACAAGTACCTTGGCAAAGTTATCATTTTGAACAAGGCAGCCCGCCCAAGTAGCGTTAATGGGAGGGACGTCCAGTGGGTGACGTTGCGAGCAAACCTATCAGAGATGGGATGAAGATTAGCGTGTGTACAGTTTCCGAGCTCAGGACCCACTCACACAACCTATGGACATTCATGCAGGTGCACTTGTCAGGCATGAATCTGCTTTGGTCCAGGTGAACCAGGGAATTAATTACTGTACGCAGCCGCACTGCCAGCACCCGTGCCAGGATCGTAATCTCCCCATTTATCAAGGAGATGGGCCTCGAAGAGGCACAGGAATCAGGCGGCTTGCCCACCGTAGGAATGACAAAAATAAATCAAAGATCTGGGTAAGAATGCTAGCATTCTTTAAATGAATAAACATGTTATGCATATGTGGGGATTCAAGCCCACTAAGCCTCTTCCAGACCGCAACAGGGAATCCATTAGGCCGCAGGCCTTCCGGACTAAAGATTTGAGATGGCTGCTGTGATTTTCATCGCTTGTAATGTCAGTTTCCAGGTCCAACCTCTGTTCAGGGGTCAATTGTGGCAGAGTGATACAATCCAGGAAAGGGAATCGCAATAACAGGCTGTGAGCCTTTCGGGAGCGGTAGAGATCCTCATAGTATGTGGTGGATGCTTACGCAATCCCCTTGTTGTCCACAGTCCGCCCACCCCCAGTGTCAACAATATACTGCATGTGTCTATGTTCCTCGTCCCGTTTCTGAAGCCAGCATTTTCCCAGCCCAATCCCCTGCCTCGCAGATCTGGCTGCACTTCAGCCAGTGGTGTCTGGTGTTGTCAAGGGTGATGTTGTTAAGTTGATCTTGGGCACTTAGGAGGGCCTCCCGCGCATCCGGGGGTCCTGCTTCCAGGAAATCTTCCTCTGCAGCAATCACGAGGTCCTCTGCCTCATGCAGCGCCTGCCGATGCATTTGCCTATGCGCGGTGACAAGAGATATCATCCCACCCCTAAGTACTGACTTGTAACCCCTCCACAGTACCTCCGGATTATCCATTAACCCCTCATTTATGGCAAGTAATCAGTCGTCTTGGTGGTTATCCCCTTCCATGAACTCAGGAAAGCCCAGATAATAAATACTCAGACGCCACAGCGGCTTCACCCTGCATCTTCCAGTAGTGAGCTCCATGAGCAGTGGGGAATGGTCTGAAATGCTGCTAGCTAAAAACAATCGATGCAAGCTTATGCAGGTCTCCCTGCGGGATAAAACAGTAATCGAGCTTGGACATGGAGCCATGTACCCCGGAAAGAAAGGAGTAACCGGAGTCCGAGGCATGCAGAGCCCTCCACGCGTCCACCAGCCCCAGAGCAAAGGAGAAAGTGTGTAGTTTTGTGGGGGCACTAGTGTTCCTGCCCCTGGAGTTGGTGCAATCCTGGAGCGTATCCATGACATCGTAGACCTCCCCCGCCCCCTCGAGGACCCAGGTGTCAGCCTGACTGTTCAAGAGAGCTGTTTGGATTTCGTTCAAGAGGTCCAGTTCCAAAGGCATACACACAGACCCCCCCCCCCATAATTCGTGCCCCACAAGTACAAAGCGCCCTCGGGAGTCCTGCGTCACAGTCAAAAGACAAAAGGGGAGCCGCTGGTGTATAAGTATCAAGGCGCCTCTCGCACACAGAAATCCCAGCGTGCACAGTTGTCCGGTATTTTATGCGCTTGAAAAAAACGACACTCCGACCAGGCCAAATGGGTTTCAGAAGAAGGACTACATTGAGTGAGTGCCGGCTGAGAAGCTGCATCACCAGCCGCCTCTTAACACTAGAGTCCAACCCATTAACATTCGAGGTGAAGAAGGGGAGCAACCTAGGCCCTTCCCCTACTGTCATAATTGCGATTGAAAAGACAAAAATCCAACACCAGACCCAATTGCCCTGCAGGTGTCCCGATCAACAGAAAAAAAAAACATAACCAACATCCCACCCCACACTCCATCCCAACTCCCCCTGTCCCCGTACTTCCCCCTAACTAGAAACACCTGTCGCCCGAACCCTGTGCGAAGATGACATGAGACAACTAACTCAACACTGATCGGAGTCACCATGAGGTCAACCAGAGTCCCCTTCAAGCCCTTGCCTGGGGCTCGCCCCATACACAGCATTTTCAATTGCTGGAAACTTGACATTGGAATAATCACTGGTTAGCCATGTGAGGAAACTGAGGGCGTATTCACTTCTCTCCCCCCCCCTGAGCTACTTTTCTCAGGTGGACAGGGATCCCGCCCCTCGGGGGTGGATATGCGAAGGAGGATCGCCTGGGTGGAGGAGACTTGGGGAGTGGGGAGAGGACGTCCTTGGGTGAGACATGGTATCCCCCCATTTCCCTTTCACCACACAACCTCCATCCCTCAAGCCTTTATGGGCTTTTGTCAGCCTTTTCTCTATGACTTCCCTAAAATATTCCCCACATTGCCACGGTAACAGTAATAGAAGGTCGCTTGTCGAGAGTAAGGCAACAAACCAAAAAGAAGCATCCTGACAATTATATGTACTGCGGAGGTCTTAACCAATTGTAAAGTTGTCAAAGAAGAGGTTGTTCACCTAATCTTTGAACTGTGGCTATTAATCTTGGAAAGAGAATGTCCAGGATTACCATTGGTGCTATATTCTTGGCTGAATGTGGAAGGGGATCTTATCAACTGAAAGTTGACGACTTGTTACCACTGGATTTTTGTTTGATGAATTTTTGTATTGACTTGGAACGCATAAGAACTGGATCAAGGCTTTTTTTTTCTTTGAACATTTGGAGAACTGACTTTGAAAACCCCTTGGGAAGGGATTTATCCAGGACAGGTGATGGTCATCTAAATGCTGGTTAAATACTGTTTATCCTTTTAATGTTTTTTATGATTTCCTTTGAATGTTTTGTTGTTTAGTGTGAGGGCCAGTTTGTTTCTCTTAGGAGATATTCCATTAGCCTTTAGACCAGGTAGGGAATTCCCTGATAGAGTAGGATTAGCAAGAATGTATGTTCAAATTGGTTTCTTAATAAAATGTCTATTCTTGAGAAAAACACAAGCACTCCTCGCATTACTGACCCCTCATAGCGCCTTCTCCAGACGCACCTCCCAGGGTTTGATGTCCAGTGCCCCTTTCAGAAGGCGGATCTTGCTGCTGGCGGAATGCCAGCCCACAGAGCCAAGTAGCCTGTGGTTGGGTAGGAGGCCACGCTCTGTCAGCGCAGCGCTCTCAGCTCTGTTCCATGCAGATCTATGCGATTACTGCACCCACATTACTGCGACCCCCTAAAATGTTGCATTTTTTTTATTTTGACCCCCTTTTCACCCCATACATATGTGAGGGAGACCCTTGGCAACCCCTTACATGCATTAAATATTATACCCATCCACCCACGTATATATGGGTTATAAAGGGTAGCGAAATGTAAAAAAAAGTCAACATTTTGCGGGTTGCAGGATTTGTGGTCGCAGTAATTGTATAATCCTGTTCACACCATTCTTGCACGCACTTACACAGGTAGCTCCCCTCCGATGCCAAACGCTTCTAGAGGCTTCCCCCTTCACGCATCCTGGCCTTCCCCTGGTCCCTTGTGGCAGTGCACCCTCTGTGACACGCCACCCTGCCGCACAGGCGCTCTCTCTGGTTGGCAGATTTCTCAATGGCAGAGGGCTTTGCCCTCTGGCCTGACTGCTCTATGACGCCTCGATCCACACACACATGCAGGTGGGCGCGCCAAGCACCCTTAGGGCATCCAGTGGGGCTCATGTGCTGCCTGCCAGAAGTCCTTCCCCTTAGAGGCACTGGAGAGCCCTAGAGCAGTGACCTCAGGTTGCAACCCCAGCCTATGATAGGCCACCTCGCCCCAGCGCAGGGGTAGCAGCTGTGTCCAAACAATGCATGGCACTTCTTTTCTGGGCCGCCTGCTTCAGATGTCTTCAGTGCCATCCCCAACACTGCTCCTCCTCACCAGGGTGCCTGCAACGCACCGGATTGTGCACCGGCACACACTCACTCTCCACTCTGACAGGAGCCCGGAGTGTATGCCAGGCACAGCTCCACGGTCTGCGCTGGGATGGCAAATCCTTCTGTGTGCACCGGCAGCCTCCGCGGCTGGGCCCTCAGCCATTGCACCATGGCTGGGAACCGTGTCTCCTCCGGTGCTCTCCTGATACTGGCGCTGATACTCCCACGCCACACCTCCCGGGCGCCTTCCACAGTCCGCGCCCTCCAAGCTCTTCAGTCTCCTGGGCCCTGGCAGCAGCTGCCTCAGAACAGAGTCCCCACCCTGCAACGGCTTCGGGCGTGTCGGACCGGGCCTCCCCAACTTCAATTTCACTCACGAAGCAGGCAGGGTATAGCAGGGTCAATCAGCCTTCACTCGCTGCTAAAATCAGACTGATTACGGGCATTTATCAGGATGTTTCCTGAAGGAGGTTTGCGGCCCCCAACACCCTAACAATGATCTTCTTTGTCAGGATGATTTGCCCATTTAACAAGTCATGAAATATATCTCTAACAGCCTTGCTTGGCTCTTTCTTTGACTCCAAAAACAACATGATGTGTCAAGACCACCTTGTAGTACTCCCACACTTGGCCAGCTTTCCTGCCAGGCTTAAAGGTTGACCATCCGGGTATACTCCCCTGCCCGAACAGCTTTTTACTACTACAAGTGCTTTTGTGGTCAATGTCGACTGATAAGAGTTAGTTAATAACAGCTTCAGAGCATTCAACAAATTTAAGCTTCAAAATGTTGACCAACTTTTCAGGGAAAACCAAGATTCACATTGATGCTCTTCAATACCTTTCTGGCAATGATGCTAATCTCCTTCTAGTTAACAGGTCCCAGAAGGGCACCCCTTTGGCCTCTCGGTTTCCCATTGTACAAGCAACCAAATAATGATAGGATAGAGTCTCTTCCTGTCCCTCCCCTGGGTTTGGCAATGTGTGTGTATCACAATTTTGTACCCGATATTGTATACAATATGGGAGACCATTTTTCGAGTTTATATACTTGGCATTACCCTCTTCTGCTGTTGGCAATACTGTTTAAATGGTGGGTTTTTTTGTGTAGGTTTTTCTTGGCTTGGGCAATGCTGGTCAACTCAAAGTCATCCCCACAGTTGGTTGGGTTCTCCACAGCCCCACACTTTCGAAATTACAATCATTTGGCTTTGATCTGCAATGGTTTTGCTGTTTTTCCCTGGTTTGGTGTTTAAAACCAACTTGGGAATCACTTACATTCGCAAAAGGAATGCTGCTGCTGCTGTTTTACAATAGTTTGATATGTATCAGTAACGTGCGACTCACTTTCAGGTCACACGCGCATTCTGCTTTGGCTTCTTTCTACCAATACTGCTTCTACGCGAGTGCAATTTACTTGCCGGGGGCCTGCTTTCACTACGCCAACGGGTACAGAGCGCTCTGGGGTCACTAGCAAGTGGT
The DNA here is from genome assembly GCF_040938575.1 of Ambystoma mexicanum. Taxonomy (NCBI): domain Eukaryota; kingdom Metazoa; phylum Chordata; class Amphibia; order Caudata; family Ambystomatidae; genus Ambystoma; species Ambystoma mexicanum. Next base: position 577,548,821 of record NC_090927.1, on the reverse strand, counting down.
GGACTCCAGGATCAGACACGCCTCCATTTCCCTCGCTGATCGCAGGACTTCGACTGTTGTGGCTCCACTCGAACTGGCAAACCACGTCGGTAAGTCTTCCTTCGTCCACGCCACTTCCAGCTGGAGCGTCTCCTCCTCCGGAGGCTCTCTGATGCACGCCAGCCACCTGAGACAGCCTCCCGCACGCTTCCCACTGCATCGCCTCTGCAGATCAGGTCACAAGGACGAAAGCTTTCCTCCTACAAGCTTTCCCCTGCAGAACCTCTGCATTGCAGATTTCTGGGGGCACAGACCCTCTCAGGACTGGCAGCTGATATCTGCCCATCAAAGTTCCTGGCATCTTCTTGCTCCTCCAGCTTCTGCATGGGCTGCCAGCACGGACCACGCGGCTTCTGTTGCTTTTACTCTCCACCAACCACGCCAACTCTATGGCCTGCACCCGAGAGGGCCTTCCAAGCCTCTCAGTGTCCCTCAGGTGTGGGCCATCTGCTCTAATGAACTGACCACTCCTACAACATTGTGCCTCTTCATTCCTCCTCTTCATCCCAGTATTTCGGGAATTATGGGACATGAAGTCCCCAACAATAAAATCAGTTTCTAATTTCTGTTTTACTTTTAAACCTCAGTTTGTTTCTTATAACATTGTTAAAAGGGACATCAGAAGAGTTAGTCTTTGGCTTTGAATGTGTAGGCGAAGGCAATTCTTTTGCACCAATGTTATTCCCAATTTCCTTTCACTGGCCCTTTTGGTGTTAAGGAGGTTTAGAAGGGTTTTCATTTCTCCTCAGTCCCAGGAGTCTATGATTGAGTTCACTCCTACTTATATGTATAGCTTGTGGAACAGCAAGTTGTTTATTACAATAAGCCATTATATACTTGGGTATTGCAGTGCCATCCTCCTCAGAGGAAAACAAATACTGTGTCTCATCACACAGATTCCACTCATTCCCCTGGGCCTTTTCTCCTCCCAGGTGATCCTCCTGCAGAACACCACCCTCAAGATTAGGATCAGAAAGTGTCTGCCTTTCCCTGGCCACCTGGGAGGAGACTTTAGGCAGGGGCTCAGTGAGGGATCCATTGGATTGAACACACTATGCAACCAGAACTCACGCCCCCACCCTGCACTACTCAGACTAACACCCAGGACATCAAAGATGAGATCACATTTCCTGAGAAGTTTTTTGTTTAGGGACAGTAAGCAGTTACCTGAAGGTACTGCATTGATAACATGACAGTCCTAATTTCAAGGTGCTATATATGTAAGCCTTCACCTTGCAAAATGTTCTTAAGTTAATTTCCTTAGGGTTTGGCCCAAGTTCATGGTGTACATACATGGAACAATAAGCAGGACCCACAAAGATAGTACAAATTGTAGTATTCTATATGTGTGATGATTGACCTACTGGGGGAGTTGGATTTTGGAGCGTATGCAAATATCTGGGTGCGGAAAGCAAGTGGAGAGGAAAGTGGTTTATTGTGGCTCGCCCAAGTGTTTTTACCATTTTCACTGTTTTCTGGTGAGGAGGAGGAGCCTGTTACCTGCCTGACTGTGCTCTGTTAGATCATTCCATTCCAGCAGGGAGCAGTAAGTAAGGGGGGAGGAAAGTGGTCTATTGGAGTTAGGTGAGACGGGGGGGGGACCACCGTCTGAAGCTCTGGTGAGCAAGCCACTTCAATGCTGACCGAGTGCTGAGTCATTATTGACAATATTGTTTTGGAAGCCCGGCGATGGCAGAACGCGGCCCCTAATTGGAGTCTAACTGCTCATCTGCTTTAATTGCTTAACTGTTCTGGCCAGTCCAAAATTGTGGAACATTGGCTCATATTGATCACAGATCACATTTCGTCAGTCGGGAGCCTGGAAAACTTTGTAAGTGGAACTTGGAAACTAGAAAACTCTGCTAACTTGGTTCGTCTCTCGAGCGATTCAGACGGGCTTGAGGGGTTTGGCAGTGTTCCCCCGGCCTCAGGTCTTCCAAGCACTTTACCTTTTGACTGTTAGGCAGCTCGGGGGAGAGGAGAGTGAGGGGAGACAGACTAAGGTAGCCCCTTAAACCTGTCAGGCATGCTCTGGGTGCTTATTACAGCTGCTCCCTTTTTGCTTTCTCCCTTTTTTCCTTCTCTCTCTTTCCTGCCTTTGAACGATATCGGGACCTACATTTTTGAAAATCCCCAACCATTTATATGGAACAAGTTACTTACCTGTAACTGTTGTTCTCCAGCATGGGTGTGGCATGGATTCACATACTCATGAATATTTCCTGTCAGGCTGGGAATCCTCGGTAAAGAAAAAATCAGTTTCAGTTTCGTTTCTGAACTGTCTTTCTCCTAATAACCAATCACTGGTCTCTGAGTCATACTGCCCCCAGCCAATGACTGCCCTCTCCCTAAGCCTCTCTTCTGGCAGCCATCTTCAGATTTGGTAGCACGTAAAGTGGCAGTAAGACCAAGAGAAGAGCCGCAGAGGGGTAGGAGGGAGGGTTCGCATGTGAATCCATGCCAGACCCATACTGGAGAACAACAGTTACAGGTAAGTAACTTGTTCCTTCTCCAGCATGGCATGGATTCACATGCTCATGAATACAAGAATACATAGCAGTACACACATGCACAACCACGGGAGGTGGCAAGGCGCAACATTAAGCATTTACATACAACTCAACATTAAGCATCTCTTACCCCCTCACCAGGCCCACCTTCAGGCGAACAGGTTGCGCAGCACTGCCTGGACGACTCTGGACTCTGCCTTGGAATCCAGGTCGACGCAGTCGACTCTCATGAAGGTGTGCGTTGACCTCCACGTAGCAGCCCTGCAGATGTCCAGCAGGGGCACACCAGACAAGAACGCCGTGGTAGCAGAGATCGCTCTGGTCGAATGGGCTCTCGGATGCCGGGCAACGGTCGGTTTGCCAACCGGTGACAGTGCATGATGCAGCCGGAGAGCCATCTGGAAATGGCAGGCTTCGAGAGGGCCTTCGCTTTGTTCACAGTCCCAAAGTTCACAAACAACTGTGATGTCTTCCGAAAACTCTTTGTGCGGTCCACGTAGAACTTCAGTGCTCTAGCCACAGCCAGCGAGTGCAAAGTCCTCTCGGCCGGCGACTAAGGCGACGGGAAGAAAACAGGTAACACCAAGGGCTTGTTGAGATGGAAGTCCGACGGCACCTTGGGCATGAAGGAGGTGTGCGTCCTCAGCACCACCCTAGTCTCGTGGAATGTCAGGTAGGGTGGTCTGCAGGAGAGGGCTTGGATCTCTCCCACCCGTCGTGCAGAGGTGATGGCCACAAGAAACGCTGTCTTCCACGATAGGAACTTCAAAGGTGCCGAATGCAGAGGCTCTAATGGCGGCCCCATGAGCCTGCCCAGCACCACGTTGAGCTCCCACGCCGGGGCCGGAACCTTCACCAGCGGGAATGATCGGCACAGTCCCTTCATAAACTCCTTCACCAGGCGATGAGACCACAGAGATGATCGCCCCGGCGTCCTGGTGTAGCGGGAAATCGCCACCAGATGTATCTTGATGGAGGCATGAGCTAGCCCCGCCTTGGCCAGCAGCAGTAGGTACGGCAGCACTTGAGGGGCCGTAATCCGCAGAGGGTTCATCTTCTGTGCACGGCACCAGACAGAGAACCTCTTCCATTTGTGTCCATAGCACTTGAGTGGAGGACGCCCTGGCCTTTGCAAGCACCTCCTTGCAGTCCACTGGGATATCGTCCCCTCCAAACTCTAGTGCTGCAGGAGCCAGGCCTGCAAGTTCAGCGACCTAAGGTCGTGGTGGAGGATAGCGCCTCCTTCTCTGGCGAGGAGGTCTGCATCCGTCGGCAGTTTGACTGGAAGGGACGCAGACATGTCCAGAAGGTCCGGGAACCAGATCTGCCTCGGCCACGTCGGTGCGACAAGAATCATCCTGCACCGGGACCGTCTGAGTTGGTTGATGAGTTGCAGCAGCAACGGCAACGGTGGGAACGCATACAGGAACAGGCCGTCCCAGGGGAATGAGAAGGCATCACCCATGCTCCCCGGCTGGGGAAACCTGCTGGCGAACCTCCGGCCCTTGGTGTTCTCCACTGTCGGGAATAGGTCGATCTGGGGATTGCCCCATCGTTGGAAAAGTAGATCCACTTGATCCTGACGCAGTTCCCACTCGTGGCACGAGCGCTGCTCCCTGCTGAGTGAGTCGGCAATGGTGTTCTTTATTCCTGCCAGATGGAAGGGTAACAGAAACATCCCTTAGGCGATGGCCCAGTGCCACAGATCATGGGCTTCCTTGGATAGGGCTGGGGATCTGGTGCCTCCCTGCTTCCGGATGTAGAACATCGTGGTGGTGTTGTCGGTGAAGACCCTTACCACCTTGCCCTTGAGGGACGGTAGGAACGACCTGAGGGCCCAGAAAACGGCTCGGAGCTCCAGGACATTGATGTGTAGTGACCTCTCCTCTGGGAGCCAAAGGCCTCTTGCGTGGAGATCTCTGGTGTGCGCCCCCATCCCTCCAGTGAGGCGTCCGTCGTCACCGTCTCCTGATGTGCCGGGTCTGGAAGTCCATACCCGCCGTCAGATGCGCGCGGGTGCCCCACCACTGGATCTCTTGGCGGAAGGTCTCATTGAGCGAGATCCTGTCTTCGAAGCTGCCCGTCGCGTGCATTCAACGGGCGTCGAGGAACTCTTGTAGTGGACGCATCTGCAAGAGGTAGATGCACAAGGACATCATGCCGAGCAGGGACTTGATGTACCTCACCCTGGCCACGTCCATGGTCAACAGCCGTTGCACCTTGCCCAGGATGACCTTCGTCCTTTCCTCCGATGGAGGCCAATTGCGCCACTGCGTTGAGCCTGGCTACCAGGAACAGGGCGACTTGCGAAGGCACTAAGTGGGATTTCGCGAAGTTGATCGAGAATCCCATCTCCTTGAGCAATTGGACGGTCTTCGCAGTGTGCCCGACGGCAAGTTCTCTTGTCTTTGCTCGGATGAGCCAATCGTCCAGGTAGGGGTGGACGTGGATCTCCTGCAGGCGCAACCGCGCCGCCACTGTTGCTAGGCACTTGGTGCATACCCTGGGCGCCGACTTCAATCCGAAGGGAAGCGCCTTGAATTGATAATTTCACCCTTGGACTACGAATCTCAGGAATTTTCGATGTCCTTTTAGAATGGGGATGTGAAAGTAGGCACCCTCCAAGTCCCAGCATGAGCTGGAGGGTGACCACCAGAACTTCTGTGACTTGATGTACTTGTTTAGACGACGAAGGTCCAGGATGGGTCGCCAGTCGACGGTCTTCTTTCTTACAAGGAAGTATCGTGAGTACACTCCGGAGCCCCGGTGTCATGAACCGTCGTCTATGTCCCTTCTGGACCTCCTGGTCCCTGACCCATAGGGGATTGAATGCAGTGATCCTTCCAACATGGCCGCTCGGAACGGAACGCTCCTGGTCAGTCTCTACGTTCCACGCTGCACGCTTTACAAAAGAGACACGCCCCACGGCTCTGCGCGTCTCAACGCTACCACTTGTTGTAGTCGGACATGTGTAGCCGGAGTTTGTTCGTGGCTCCCTTTTGAATCCTTGTTTCCAGTTCCTTGAAACCCCGTCCTTCCTCCCATTCCTCTACCTACCTTCCTGGAATTCTTCCGCGCTCGGGTCACAGCGTTCCGTGGCTCTGAGGGTAACCTCATTGCATCCTGGTATCCATCCTGGACTTCTGAACGCTCCCGGAAACAGATTAGCAAACCTCACGCTGGACTCGAGGACCAGCGTTCGGGTTTGTACAAATCCCGGACCGTGAGAAAGAAGACATCCCAAAAGGTCGCAAGCAAACAACAAAAACAGGTGAGAAGGGGAGAGACTTGTGACACCCGGAGCCCCTTTGGGACGAGCTTGATGGCTCATTTCTTCAGCATCGCCCTTACTTCCAGCAGCAGTTGAGGGACGTGGTTTTCCTTCCTGGCCATGGGTGGAAAGCGGGGGCACTTCTTTAGAAACTCGAGAGTGTGTCCGCGGGCCAGGGCATCCAGCACCCATCGATCAGTGCAGATGGATTCCCACACGCTGACGAACTTCGCCAGCCGGCCTCCCACCGGGGTGCTCAGGTGGGGTGCCTGACGCTACGGCCGGTTCAGTCCTGCTTGGCAGTGGCCTTGCCGCATTCGCCTCCTTGGCGACGTCGACGAGGTCCTCCTGAATTGCTGCATCCTCTATAGGCCTCCTGCGACGAGGAGCGGGCCGCCTGGCGGTACGTCGAGGAGCTGCCGCCAAATCCTTTGGAGGCACCTTGCTTGCCTCCGGAGTTCAGAAAGGGTGGCCGTCATTGTTGCAGAACCCCCAAGGCCTGAGCCGTCTCCGTGTCGGTCTTAATGGCCTGCAGTGACTCATCCACAGTCTTGCGAAACAGATTGTTCCCGTCGAAGGGCCTGTCCAGAACCCTGGTCTGCACGTCTTGGCGGAAATCGGTTGCCTTGAGCCAACCACACCAGCGAAGGCAAACGCTGTTGCCCATCTGGCGAAAACCGGTGTCAGCAATGTCCGTGGCCACTGTTATGGCGTGGTCTGATGCCACCTCGCCTTCCTGTAGGATCTCCAGGGCCTCAGCCCTCTTGTCGTCCGGGAGGAAGTCCAGCAGGGGAGCGATCTTAAACCACAACTCCTTGTTGTAGCGAGCCACAATCGCAAGGGCGTTGGCCGCTATATAGTCGTCGCCGCCGACGAGATGACCCGTCGTCCCATGGCGTCCAGTTTCTTCCCCTCCCCATCCAGCGGGTAGGTCGAAGTTGAAGCCATCGCCCCGGCCGCTTTCTTCTTGGCCGCTGCGGAGACAACCGAATCCGGGGTCGGCTGCGTCCTAAGGCACATGGGGGCGGAATCCGGGACCCGGTACTTCTTCTCGTACCTGTCTCTCCTGGCATGGGTCGTGGACGGGTTCTTCAGGAGCGACAGCCCCTCGTCCCAGATGTCATCTAGTAAGGGAATCGAGAGGACCGTCTTCCTCTTAGCCTCACGCCGTTGATTGAGGAAACCTTCCTCCTTCTGTTCCTCGGGGCAGAGCTGGAAGAGCTCGGATGCCCTGGCGATCATGGCGTGGAAGGAGCCAATTTCGTCTGGCGGGGAGGACCGAGGAGGTGGTGATGGAAGGCCCATCCTGTCGTTACCCCCATTGTCATCCGTCCCCGTGTCATCCCTCGGATCAGGAGAGGGCGATGAAGGTTGAGAAGGCCGTGAAGGCTGGCTGGGTTGGGGGGGGGATATTAACTCTCCTCCGCTTGCTTGGAGGGCTTCCCGATGGTCCAGGCTCCGCTGGATCGTCCGTTGGTGGGAAGGGCAACCTTGTCCTTATCTCCGTACGCAAGGCCTGGATCGCCATCAAGATCGCTCCCGAGTTGTCTTGTGGCCCAGGTACCGGCTGCGACGGGAGCGACGGCCGGGGAGTGGAATCCTCTGCCTCCACAGGCTCCTCGTCAGCACCACCGTCGCTTTCCTCGTCCGCCTCGTCGGGATCCCTCCCGTGGGACCGGACTTCCTCGAACTTCTTGTTCAGGATCTTCGCGACTCCAGACAGCTCCTCCTCAGAGGATGTATCTGTGTAGCACAAGTTATTCAGAAATAGGTTTTTAAACACCCTAGCAATACTTCCCATCATTTGTGAACCAGTTCAACACGACAGTGCATCAGTGTAAGCAATACTTAGAATGAAAACTGAGCAAAATGGCATTTCACAATGATTATGCAGTGGGAAGAAAGAGTGGTTATAAGAAAGGGGTGCACCACACAGTTCGAATGGAGAATCAATCTCGAGAAGGCAGGTCTAACAAATGTGACCAGAGTCAGTAGGCCTGTGCCAGAGTTAGTGGTACAGGGCAAGGGCCCAGGAGCAAAATGTTCTTGTCGCTGCAGTCAAGTCTTTGGTTAACGATATTTGAAGAGGTGGTTGTAAAGGAAAGACAATGTTAAGAGAGAGGGGCGGCCAACCCAACAGGTAGGTAAAGGATTTAAAACACCTTTAGCACTACCACGAAGAAAGGGCGGCCTGGCAGAACAATGTACCTTAAAATGAAGAAGTGGCTCCTGCGGTGGTGGTTGTTCCTGCAGTTCGGGGGATCCAGCAGAGGAAGAGAGGCTCTCGTTGTGGAGGAAGGTTCGAATTACTGCACTACCCAGGAATGAAACGAGCCGCGGTGCTGCCTGACGAATAAAAGGTACGCTCCTTTAAATCGCAGTCCGGGTGGACTGGTGCCTGCCTATCCGGCCTCCGAGTACAGGGTACGGGAGATTCGACCAAGGCAGGTCCGGGAATGCGATTGGCAAACTGGTTGGCCCCCACCAGATCAAGGGAAGAAGGCTCTTGCAGATGAAGATCTTCTCTCGTCGTGTAGAGAAAAGTGGTGAGACGCTGCAGCAGGGATTCACCAGTGGTTCAGTCGTTGCAGATGTCCTTGGCTTCTCTCCTCTTCGGCTTCTTAGTTACAGTGGCGACGTCTTGCTCTTCCAGTCCTCAGGACCCTGCTTTTATGCAAAAAGAGCCCCATTCATACAGCCAAGCTGTCACTCACACAGTGGAGTTGTCATCTTGGCGGGAGACCCTCCAATCTATCAGGATAGAGTGCGACATGGGTTGCTGAGGCATCCCTGTCCAGGGGTCCTACTCCCCCTCCCACACAATGGACCGACCCCAGACTCAGTGGCGCCAGAAGGAAGGCTTCTGAGCAGAAGCCCACCAAACGGACAAACAAAGGATCCCCGACCTGGGTTAGGATCGTAGAGAAAGACACGAGAAAGAAGTTATATTAAAGTTCTGGCAAATAAAATCTACTGGAGCAAAGTTAATATTAAAATGCACCGGCGGTATTTTAGAGGCTGTCAGAAAAAGTGGTAGCCTCGAACAATGGGATAATCCCATAGGGAAATATTTGCGGTCGAATATTTATGGTAGTAACCACTGCAACCAGCCAGAAACTTTTGAGAGAGGTACTGTAGGGTACACTCTCAAAAATGAACACATGGGGAAAAACTATTAACCCTTACCAGTACCTCCATAGTAAGATGGGTTGTACTGGTTTAGTTAATCGGATTTGACTAGTAAAGTCAATGGGGACTTTACATGCCCTGGGAGACAGTAGTCAGTCCCAGGGTATGGAGTCTATGTTTGGGGCTCGCTTCGACACCCCTGTGTCACTGCACGGAGGGTGCTGTGTAACACATGTGAATAATGATGGTTCCCATGGGGTTCAGAAAATCCTATAAGCATTAAACACAAAAAATAGCCTAGAACACACGTAGCAAAAATGCCTAAGAGTGGGAAAAAGAGTCTCACTCTTAGCAGGTAAAAAAACAAACCCTTCAAATCCAGCAAAGCTGCTGGGGGACTCTATAGGTAAGGGAAATTAGCCATAGAATGAGAATTCTCCCTAACAGTGTGTATCAAGAGTGGGACTCACAACGACCAAACGAAAGGCAAGAGATTTGTTACCTGCTAAGAATAAAACTAAAAAGGGTAAGCAGCGTCAAAATGGTGCCAAGACGCAGGGCGCCTTTATCGCTCAACAACCCACTCTGAATGAATATTTGAAACAGATGGCAGGAAAAATTGAGGAAGGAATTTTGAATACCGAAAGGGCAATTGAAGTAGCCTCCAACCACACAGGTGATTTGGAGGGTATATCAACTGTTTCATCACGTTCTAACTTTAGCACTCATGGGGGGGCTCCCTGGTATAAACCCGAGCGGTTCTTCATTTGGGGCTGGTGCAGACCTTTTGTTGGAAGTGCCATGGAAGTATAAGGCTGTTGGGCTGAGTCGCTGCTGTGCTGTGCTGTTTTTGTTGTCTGCCGTCTGGACGAGGCTCTAAGGACAAGAGGAAGGTGTTGCTGCGTGAAAGTGGCGAAATGCCAATGCTGCATGTGCTTGGACCGACACATACCACATTTGGACTTCAAAACCCAGAGTAAATATTCATCACTGACATTTATATATTTACAATCTGTGCTTATTCAACTCAACAGACATTGGTGTGGAGCTACTGAGGTTGGGGGTGGGTTGCCCCTCCTCACTGCTGTGAAGTTTTGTGCTGCTAATTGGTGCGTAGTATTACGCTAACGCTTTGTTGTTTTCGCTTCTTTTAGATTCTTTGCGTGTTGAGGCTTCGCCCCCCTACCCTCGCACCCTTCCAGCCAGCCTACATACACTCAGGCACGTGCGCATTGGAAGTGCCTTGGAAGTGTAAGGCTGTTGGGCTGTTAGGATGTTGGGGCGTGGGTGAGTATAGCTTTATGATTCTCTTCGTGACATTTATTGGAGAGACTGTGTCTCAGCTATTTGGTCGATATTGGTCTTATTCTTCGTTCTGTTTTCTAAAACTGTTTTTCTCATTTGTATGTACCCAATTTATAATGCTATGGTGTCACGTTTATTAATTTAGCCATATCGCAACTGTCGCATAAAACGTTCTCTACCGCAGTTGTATGCGCTGAGGACAATGCAATCCTACAATGGTAAACGGTTTGCATAGCGGACGAAAACTCAACGGGCAAACCGAAAACCTCCCTAATTGCTAACTCAGTCTGTCCTACCGTTTCTGCGATGTCAAACGCTCACTCTACATTTACCATGGGCGGTTTGGCTAATGTGACAAATGAACTAGCCACTAATCTAAAGCCTGAAGAAATGATGCCCTGTTCTCCTCATGAGTCTGAGAACTTGGGATCTATTGTCAATGTGCCGGCAGGCGGGCTCCCAGGGTTTCTTGTGATACTGCTGTTGATACTACTTTTCTTCCCTTAGACAACAATACTGACCCCAAGTTTCACATCTGTTGGAAAACAACCACAAGAACTCACAGGAGAACCTAGCAATGCCGAGGCTAATTGTAATCAGGAAGTGCCCTCAGAGAAAACACTCAATCCGAATGAGAGTCAAACCTTAGGATTTCACAAAAATGGTCTAGATGTCCACAATGAAGCCCCTGTACAAGGAAAAACAAATTACCCTGAGGGAAATTGTGATGAGGAACGCATTTTAAATCAAGCACTTCCTCTGTATGTAAATGAAACCCGAGGGTCTTCTAAAAATGCCCCCACATAAACACGTCTCAGGCTCTTGATCTATAAAAGAAGTAAACAAAATTTTGCCTGTACAATGGCAAAATGAGGGTGAGAAATTGGGTGGTATCCCTGACAGAAACATCTTTAAAAGTTTGATGGGTGTGAAGGGTTGTATTAATCATCACGCCGACTTTTCGATGCTTGCCCCTGCAATTGAATAAGAATTAGGAAAGCGTATTAGGCTCTCGAATTAGTCCTCGACTCCCTTCACTCAAAGGAAATATGGCGTGGAGAAGGTTTTTCTCGATAATAACTTACCAAACTACTCGTGTAGTGTACCCTCCCGTAATATTCCATGCAGAAACGGGCGAGATATTGACAGTATCTTTACACCTAGAATTCAGGCATCAATTGCTGCAGTTAGGCAAAACATCAGCTCCCCTATATCTGAAAAATCTGCCATCCACCACCCCCCAGGGCTCTAATCCCTTTGAACACTCAATGGCCCATCATCCTCTTGGCAATGAACCAAAAAATGATGAGTTTGGTCCTTCAATGGTGCCCAGCCTTGATGAGGTTCGAGCGAGTTCTGAAGCGTTTTCCGTCCTCACTCGAATACTCAACTTGTTGGACAAGGGCCATGAACAAACTCGTGGTTAAGTTAGGATGCTCCAAATACAGATGTCCGAGCTGATTGAGAAACTTAGCAGAATTGAGGGAATGTTTACTTGTGAAGCAATATCTGTTTTGACCCAGAATAGTGACAAGAGGGCAGAGACTCACTCTACTGCGACTCAGACAAAAACATTTGCTGAGATAGTGGCACACAATCTACGCATTGAGCCACCTTTGGAGTCAGGCTTGGATCCACAACTTCCACAAATTGTAGCAATCAATGCTGCTAAAATTTCAAAGCTGACATCGAAATGTATTGCAATGGGCTCTAATCAGACAATTAAATCATGTTCCGATGTAGTGGGAGCTCCTGTGTCCTACGCCTCTTCAGAGAGTGTACACTTATATAGTCCTTCGGCCCTAACTGATCTTATTGACCTTTCTGATGATACCACAGAGTCAAATGAGTGTCAGGAGAGGACTGTGATAGAAAACTGCACTAATGATGTTTCTAAGACAGTACTTGCGCGTAAACAGAAAAGAGCTTTGTCTAGAGCTGAGAAACGTAATGTTTTTGAAAAAAGAACAAAGGCAAAAGCTGAAAAAAACAAATACACAATACACACATGAAGGACATCTGTAATCTGTCTGGTGGGGACACGATTATTGATCTGAATCAATTGAACGAAGAGTCAAAAGTACTGCTCAATCTTTCTGTGCCTCATTTACAGGCTCATCTATTGACTAATCCTGCAATTGATTAAAAGAAATAACTCGACCCAACAAGGCTCACAGGGTTCTGGTAATAATGAACAAAAAGGAACTCCAAAACCAACAAAAGGGGCTACTTCAGTCTCTAAAGTGATTGTTAAAGGAACCTCTCCATCTATTGTGTTCCCTGAAATGCTGGAACAAAAGCAATCTGTTCTTTCACACTATTACCCAATTTTGAGTATCAAGAAAACGGAAAAAGTAATTATTGGTGTAGGTAATGACCAATGTGCCAAAGGCCCTTGTAAACTAGCACCAAGTAAACAAATTAGTTCACAAATCTTTCCTGCTGGCTGTATGGCAAACGCTGGAGAGGGTTGTGCTAATAATGGAGGAGTGTCGTATGGGCCTGTGCCTCCATCTGATAAACCAAATGCACAGGTATTGACAGCCCTTCTTCCAAGATGCAGTGGTGAACAAGAGAATGGGTCCTCACATAATGATTCTCTCCACACACCAATTCAGCTTAATTCTGCCACAATGATAGCCTGGGTAAGTGACCCGACATGTCATGGTAAAGCTCGACTTAATCAAGCGTTTTTCTAAAATGTCTTGCAGGACATTCCAGCCTTACGTACAATAAGATCAAATGATATAGACTGGATCAAATTAGCTTCTGTGAACAATAACAGAATGATATGCAAATGTACTTCTCACTTCATTATGAAACTCATCTGGGAACAAAGAGGATTTGATTTCCATTGGTTTAATGCCACATCAGTTTACGACAATTGAGGACGCAATAGGTTTTGTAGAAACTCCTTTACCTCCTGTAGCTGTGATAAGCTACTCAGGGTAATCCATCCGTAACAGACGAGAACACAATGAAACAACTTATGGCCTTTGTATGAGCTATTAAGGGAATGCCATGGATGGATCCTCGTACTGCCCAATCCGATTTGAAATCTGAATTGTTAAGCGACACTTAGCTCTTCTAACCTTTCCATCATCAACTCCTGCGGCTTAAATAACTTTAGATCTTGGTGCAGGAATAAAAAATACTTAAAGCCAGATGGCATTTTCCTGCAGGAAACCATGTACCTAGCCCCTTTTACCGCTGAGGGATACCACACCTACTTTGAGGCAGCAAAGCGTGGCTCCCTGGGAAGACCATCGGGAGGCCTAGCCATATTAATAAACATCGCTTGCAGGTGTTCCTCTAAATTGATTAGTAGTTTTATGCCTTTTTGGTCATTCAGTTGACTGCTGATGAGGATCCAACCATTGTTATTCTGCTGATCTGTACATTTTGGAACAAATATTCTAAACCCCTCTCTCCCATTCTTGATGAACTCATTTCTATACTAGAAGAGGCTTATGTTGTAAACCCTGCAGTAAGCATAATTATTAGAGGTGATTTCAATTATTTTTGTTATGATTCTGTTTCTCACTCAGAGGTTAAAGTGATGAAGCCCTTGGAATTGTCAAGGAAAAATGGTCATGAATGGGTGAACCTTCTTGTCAAATGGGACATCCAATCACCCCCTATGACCTATAACTATACTTGGTCAAGGGGAGCTAGCTGCTCATTAATTGATTTCTTTTTTATTTCTTCTAGGCTTTATCAATATATTGCGCCTGTTAATATAATTAATCTGCAACTGGGAGACCACATGATGATTGAACTGACGCTGCATATTCCAATTGCTCGTTTCACCATAGATCATTCGTGATCTCTGGTGGAACCTGATCGTCAGTCTCTGACTGTAAGATGGAACCCCTCAGCTTGTTGTAAGCTTAATAAATCTATCAAATTGGATAACAAAATTATTACTCATTTAAGTGTCAGGGGTTGCTCCCCATTTGACGTAGAAGCAAATAACACTTTGCATATCCAATCCCATGTAAGGAGGCTGGCAATTGAAAAAGCTGAACAAACTCAATTGTAAGAAAGAAAAAACATCTTAATTAAGCATCTTTAAAAAAAAAAACTTACTTTGTGAAGCGTTAAAGGAACAGTTAAGAAAAATTAAACAAGCACATAAAAACAAAATTATTTGGATGAGAAAACATCTACATATTACTGACAATCAAAATATTATTGCCCATCTTCTAAGACATGACACTAGGCACGTGTGGTCGATTTTGCGTACATTAACACCATCTCCTGCTACTGCAGTTGAATCAGTTATTCCAGCAGAGAAATGGTCATGCTTCATAAAGGACAAATATTAATTGCCAGTGCGTTTTAGATTGCTTTAAGGCACCGAACCGAAGTTACTGCCGGGTATGCATTCCATATGGTCCATTGCAGATATTATAGATGCCATTGGGAAATTAAAGAATTCTAGGGCTTCGGGACCAGACGGTCTTCCACCTTGTGTGTATAAATCTGATCCTTTTCTTTGGGCTCATATTTTAAAAATACGTTTTGATCCGATTGTTAATACTGGGATAGTTCCATCCTCTTGGTTCTCCGCACACATCATTCCAATTTATAAAAAGGGCCCTCCTGACTCGCCCTACAATTATCGACCAATCGCGCTCACGGATGCTCACTTCTACTGTTCAGACAATTACAAACACATAGACCAAAAAGCAATACTGTCTCCAAACATGGTGGGATTTCGCAAATACATAGGTTGCCCCCTGAATGCTACCATTTTATCCCATCTCCAAGCTCAAACTAGTTCACCTAAAATGGGGCCTGTGTATATGGCCAGTTTAGATCTCACTGCGGCCTTTGACAGTGTGATCCAAGAAATTCTCTGGTCACAAATGTTGAAATTAGGAATTCCCCTTTATCGGTTAGCTTTAATTGCCTTACTCCATCATAACACCAACTACCGAATTAGATTGAATCGTGAAGGGGCTCTGTCTAACCCCATTTCGACTGAAGTTGGGGTTAAACAGGGATGTAATATGGCGACAGTATTATTCAATTTACACATTCTTGGCCTTGATGAATTATGGCAAAATACTGTGGTTTTCCTGCCAAACTTGGTTCCATTAGGCTGGATTGGATTTGCTTTGCCGACGACCTTCTACTTATAGATAGAACTCTGTTCGGTATCCAAGAGAAATTAGATCTTTTTGGTACTTTTGCAAAATAACACAATCTTTTAGCCAATGCAAGCAAATCATATATTCAAATTTTTGCTAATGGCAAACGCAAAACAACGCGTTTTGCTTGGACTCTTAATGAGACTGTTATAGTGTATGCCCCGTTAATTCGATATCTGGGCTATCCATTAACTGTAAGAGGATTCAATTCAACACTACAGCTAAGTCAATGCCTAGTCTGGGATACTGAATGGAAACCCTTATTGATATATCTTTATGTCCAGTTCATGCGTTCTGGATGACTACCCCTATATAACACCCCTCTCTTGGAATCCCCCTGACCCCACTGAGCCAAGAAGTAGTTCTGTTTTGCAAGTTAAAAGGTTTATTTGATAATTTCAACAATAGATATATATATATGTCACACCTTATAATAAATTAATAATTGAATATCACACTTAATCTGATATGATAAAGATTAACAACGGAGAATCTGGCACTAACACGCTTCTCTATAATCAATAAGGAGTTGACATGAAATGGATAAGGTGGCACAGTGGTAAATAGGTACAGAAGTATAATGTGGTAGAGAATGCTTTATAGAGTTCAAATGGATGAAATGTTGAATGAATGAAATGCAGTATAGAAAATACTCAATATGATTTCAACAAAACAATGTAATCACTTTTCTCTGGCAATCCCCTCCCCCCCTTGATGCAATGCAAGGAAATGGGAGGAAAGCACACAGTTCTCAGAAATGCAATCAATGTAATTCAGTTCAATCCCCAGCAAGCTTAAAGAAAACAGATAGGAGTTTTGAAAACACAGGCCCAAATGCTTTTATATGTGCTAGCAATGGATGAGAAATATGCTGGAAATGCTTTTAATTCCCTTTCAGAGGTTCAGGGTGAGTGATAGCTACTCTCTATGAATTCAGGATCACCTTAACAATGCTTTAGTAGTAACTAGCAGGTAAACAAAGTTTTTGGCAAGGAAAAGCAAAACTGCTGTCTTTTTACACGTGAAGAAATTTGCAAATCGCGGCAAAATTCGCGGATGCGCCGAGCGCTATTACAGAGGAACCACAAGGACTATCTCTATCGTTTCGGGGTCCTAGGAAAGCCTAGGATCTCAGCTTCCAAATGAAAGTTACTGCAAGTCTCTAAGACAAACGGTCGCGGAGATATGAGCGATTTTGTGAAGGTCGTTTTTCAGATTTGAAATTTTAAAAGCTCAAAATGACAAGTGACAGATTTTGCAGCTAGAATGACAGGTGACAGATTTGGAGCTATCAGGCAGTTCTACTTAGGTTAAATAGATTGAATTAGATGAATTTAAACTAAGAGATTGGTTCTACACAGTTCTGCTGGGTACTCACACTATATTCTTGAATTAAATGGGCCTCATCACGGATCTGGTCAGGGTTTTAGACTGGGCTCTGGTCTCTCTCTGGGCACAGCGTCTGGTCTCTGGAACTGCTCGCTCTCTGGTCTGGTCTCTTATTTCTGGATAGATTGAAGCCTCTAGTTTGGCTTTCTGGAGGTTGATGAATTTGAAGTCTGGATCTCTGGATGTTGTATGATCCGGCAGAGCGCGTTGCAGCAAATGGAATTGAAGGTCCCTATCTGTCCTGTCTGTCTGCTTGTATGTGTTTTGAGAGTGGGTGGGTATGTTGGTCATAACTAAACTTGCCCCTCTCACTTGTCATTGGTCAAATTTCCATTCCTCACTTGATTGGCGAAGCTAAGTTGTGTCAGAGTGATGTCATTTTATGGCTTGCAGATAGGACACTCCTCTGTCAGATTGCACACATTCTATGTTTGATAACAAAAGACATATTTCACAGTTACACAGTTGCTTGAAATTACATATACATGGTGTGGCTGAATTTAGCCATGTCTCTGTCCAAATCTGTTGTTTCTAAGAGCTTGCATTCAGAAATGGCACATAATTGACTTTTTAACTGATTTTTCAATTTCTGACATTGACCCAACTTTACATACATGTGCGCAGGGAGTATGGACATTAACTGATGAAGTTTCAGATTTTGAACATGCATACATTTAGAGTAATATCCACTTTTCCGCTGACACCCCCCTGAACATACCACCGGTTCTAAAAACCTCTTAAACTGTGGGCAGAAAAATCACAAGAATTATGGTATCATTTATAAAATTTTCACATGTCCGCTCTATGAATGATCCATCTTTTTAAAGTTATGTTCTGGCTCCAAAGGGGTGTGGTTTCCTCTCAGCACAAGGTAGAAATACTGGTTTATCCAGTTCTGCCAAGCCAGCTTCTGTCTCCAGTTTCTCCCCCTCCCAGTTTCTGCCAAGAGTAAGCCACTTTTACGACCCCTGCAATATAAGATTTGCTTGGGTCCTGAAAGGCTCATTGTTCAAGAGGAAGCCATTTATGATCCTCTCAATAAACCCTCTGCCTGGGTGAAGGGAGTTGCATTGTTCACTCTCCTGCAGAGCACAGGTAATTCAATTATCAGATAGATGGTATATCCTTTTGGTGTGGGCATCAGAAGGCAGCTAAGCCTGGGAATGCATTTGTTCAAGTTTCACTCCTGTTGGGGGTAGCTGTCAAGCAAAATCAAGTTCCTTAAGCCAGACTTTCAGCTAACTGTCATGTTTTTTGTTGCTTTTTAAATTAACTTGCAATTTTACACATGCAGCTAGAATGCTGATTCTAAGTGCAAAACTATGACATTTCAACAGTTACAAAGGCATGTGACACCAAACATAGGTCACTCATTTAATCTAAACATTTTCGATTTTAGTGTCTTTAAATCCAGTGCAACTTAAACTGCTGACTCCATAGCTCAGCCAGTTTTGTTATAAGCATTGTTCTGGGCTCTTCATTTCCCAGATTTTGTAGGCACACAAAACTCCATTCTGCCAAATGTCTGCTGGTGTTCAGTGAATATTTTGCACATATTGTAATGTTTGAATATAGGCATTTTGGCCTGCCTTCAGAGAAACACAGGGTGGTTTTAAAACGCCGGCTTTTGGATAGTGGTGAGTACTGGTAC
Organism: Ambystoma mexicanum; assembly: GCF_040938575.1. Classification (NCBI taxonomy): domain Eukaryota; kingdom Metazoa; phylum Chordata; class Amphibia; order Caudata; family Ambystomatidae; genus Ambystoma; species Ambystoma mexicanum. The sequence goes on along the minus strand of NC_090927.1, from coordinate 577,530,371 downwards.
TGCACCCATTTTTGGGATTTAACAAATGAATTCCCCACAATTCTAAGTTGCATTTGGCAATCAGCATTGCCATTCCCAATGGTTTCAGACTACTGTGCGGGTAGTCCAATGGTGGTTTTAAAGCGCTTTGAAGCTAACCGGCGCTACTGTTTTTCCTTTGGCAACCCATTTCCCTCATGGCAATCCGGCCTTTCATTCTCGCACTGGTGGGTGGCAAGTGAGGCAACCATTTTGGTGGGCGCACAAACTGCGCAGCTTTCCTGGATTTCGGCGCACATGTGGGTTTTCCGCCATCTTGAATTTTCTAAGCCCACAGCACCAAATGTTGCAGCATGATTACTTGCACGTGGGTCAAGACACCCAACAAGCCCCCCCACGCGACTGCACTTTGAATTTGAGTCGATGGGGAGTCGGGTGCACAAGGGTTTTGACCCACGCACCGGTCTGTCCGCATAATCTTCTTCCGGTAGATGGCACAGTTCAGCATCTTTTCCTCCATCCGGTCGGATCGATCGGTTCTCCTCGCCAGTCCTGATGGGAGTATTGGGCGGTCCACTGGGCCCATTGGATCTTCGTTCCTGGTCTCCGGATCGCCCTCCTTGGCCCGTCTCCAGGTTTTCTTTCTCCTAGGACGACAAAGGAAGAGCGGCAATACCTACTCATAGACGTTTTTCCACCACTGTTGAGATAGTGGGGCAGCATATGCATTTCATCATAACGAAACATTACATTCTTATTTTGAAAAGAAAACAGTATAACTAAGAGACAGTTTCATGCAAATCACAATATTTTAGAGACTAGATGTGGTATGTTTTATGATTGGAACTGAATTAGTCTGAGACAATACCCGCTAGGATTCCAGAGGATTCTTCCAGTTGTTGCAGAGTGTGCCTGGGATGGCAACATTTCAACTGGTTTATGTGGACCCACTTGTCTTCCCCTGCTGCCAAAGGGCTTGTGGGATGTATTTACCCATGCATCCTAGCCCTACCTCAAAACTGTGCAGTACTGACATGAAAACATCATGATGGCCAGAGCTTCCCAGAAAATGCACAGGGAAATGCAGGAAGAATAGGCTGCCACCCATTTTTGCCGATGTTATGGGCACAGAAGGACGCTGCCTAAAACCACCATTGGACTACCCGCACAGTAGTCTGAAACCATTGGGAATGGCAATGCTGATTGCCAAAAGCAAACCCATAATTGTTGGGAATTCATTTTCTTAAATCCCAAAAATGGGTGCAGTACCAGTACTCACCACTATCCAAAAGCCGGCAGTTTAAAACCACCCTGTGTTTCTCTGAAGGCAGGCTCAAACTGTCTATTTTAAACATTGCAACACATCTAAAAACTCACTGAACACCAGCAGACATTTGGCAGAATGGAGTTTTGTGTGCCTACAAAATCTGGGAAATGAAGATCATAAGACAAGGTTTATAACAAGACTGGCTGCGCTGTGGATTTCAGCAGTTTAAGTTGCACTGGATTTAAAGACACTAAAATCTAAATGTTTAAATTGACTGAGTGACCTACTTTTGAGTGTCACATAGGTTGCAATTGTTTAAATGTCATAGTTTTGCACTTAGAATCAGCATTCTAGCTGCATGTGTAAAATTGCAAGTTAATTTAAAAAGCAACAAATAACATGACAGTAGCTGAAAGTCTGGCTTAAGGAACTTGATTCTGCCTGGCAACTACCCCCATCAGGAGGGAAACTTGAGTCACCACTGTGTTCCCAGGCCAACCTTCCTTTTGCTGCCCACACTAAGGATATGCCATCTATCTGATAATTGAATTAGCTGTGCTCTGCAGGAGAGTGAACAAAGCCCTCTTCACTCAGGCAAAGGTTTTTATTACGCAGTCGTAAAATGTAGCTTCCTCCTGGCAGGAGCTGGGAGGAGCACTGCCTGTGAGAGCAAGCTGGCTTGGCAGAACTGGAAGAACCAGAAATTCAACCTTTTGCTGAGGGTAAACCACACCCCTTTGGAGCCAGAACATAACTTTAAAAAGATGAATAACTCATAGAGCGGACATGTGAAAATTTTATAAATGACACCATAATTCTTGTGATTTTTCTGCCCACATTTTAAGAGGTTTTTCGACCCGGTGGCATGTTCAGGGGGGTGTCAGCGGAAAAGTGGATATAACTCTAAATGTATGCATGTTAAAAATCTGAAACTTCATCAGTTAATGTCCGTACTCCCTGCACACTTGTATGTAAAGTTGGGTCAATGTCAGAAATTGCAAAATCAGTTAAAAAGTGAAATATGTGCCAGTTCTGAATGCAAGCTCCCAGGAAGAGCAGAGTTTGAACAGGGGATACCTCCTGTAATGCATGATGGGTGCATATGATTTTAAAACAATATGTACCTCTGCAAATATGTATTTGTTTCAAATCTAGATTTGTGTGTAAGTTGACAGGAGGAGTGGACTTTCTGCAGGCTGTAAAATGACATCACGCTGACTCACAGTTCATTCCCCAATCAAATGATAAATGGAAGTTTGACCAATTAGAAGCTGAGAGAGAGGTAGGGTCAGTGATGCTAGAACACACCCACATTCTAAACACATAAAAGCAGACAGACAGGACAGATAGGGACCTTCCAAATCCATCTGCAGCGGGACGCTCTGCCGGAAAAATCCATACTTACCTCCATACAACATCCAGAGATCCAGACTTCAAATTCATCAATCTATCCAGAACTAAGAGACCAGACCAGAGAGAAAGCAGTGCTGTACTAAGAGACCAGACCAGAGAGAAAGCAGTGCTGTACTAAGAGACCAGACCAGAGAGAAAGCAGTGCTGTACTAAGAGACCAGACCAGCAGAGAGAGTGACCAGAGCCCAGTCTAAAACCCTGACCAGATCCGTGATGAGGCCCATTTCACTCAAGAATATAGTGTGAGTACCTAGAAAACTGTGCAGAACCAATCTCTTAGTTAAAATAATATAATTCAATCTATTTAATCTAAGTAGAACTGCCTCCTAACTGTCACCTGTCATTTGTAAAGCTGTCACTTGTCATTTTCTAGTCGCAAGCTGCACTTGTCATTTTGAGCTTTTGAAATTTGCAAACCCAAAAACGATCTTTATTAAATCGCTCATATCTCCGCGACCGTTTGGGCTAGAGACTTGCAGTAACTTTCCTCTGATAGCTTAGAATCGTAGCTTTGAATCGCACCAAGAACCGCATTCCTACCCCTTATAGTTTTACCGCAATCGCGGAACACGCATCCGCGAATTTTACCGCGATTTGCAATTTCTTCACATGTAAAAACTGCTGCTGTTTGCTTTCCATTTGCCAGAAATTCGTTTGACCTGCTAACTATCCCTGCATCATTGCTAGTGTGAGCCTGGACTAATATTAACTAGATACCACTCACCCTGAACCTCTGTAAGGGAATTAAAAGCGTTTAGCATATTTTTTTAATTCATTGCCAGCACATATCAAAGCAATTTGGGCTTGTGTTTTCAAAACTCCTATCTGTTTTCTGTTGTCTAAGCTTGCTGGATTGAACTGATTACATTGATTGCATTTCTGAGAACTGTGTGCTTTCCTCCCATTTCCTTGCATTGCATAAAGAGGGGGGGAGTGAATAGCCAGAGAAGAGTGATTACATTGTTTGGTTGAAATCATATTGAGTATTTTCTGTACTGCATTAATTGAATATTGCATCCACCTGAGCTTACATAAAGCATCCTCTACCACATTATACTTTTGTTCCTAATTACCAGTGTGCTACCTTATCCATTTCATCTCAACTCATTAGTGATTATAAAGAAGTGTGCTAGTGCCAGATTCTCCATTGTTAATCTTTATCATATCAGATTAAGGGTGATATTCAATTATTAATTTATTATAAAGTGTCATATATATATCTATTGTTTAAATCATCAAATAAACCTTTTAAACTTGCAAAACAGAACTACTTCTTGGCTCAGTGGGGTCAAGGGGATTCCAAGAGAGGGGTGTTATATAGGGGTAGTCATCCAGAACGCATGAACTGGACCTAAAGATATATCAATAAGGGTTTTCATTCAGTATTCCAGACTAGGCGTTGACTTAGCTGTAGTGTTGAATTGAATCCTCTTACAAAGTGGGGGCTCGTCCGGGATGTTGGGTTAGATTTACCACTTGTGCAGCTTAATACAGTGTGCTAACTGACGGGATACATACATCCGGTCGGATCACCACGCTGCATTACGCTGTGAAGCATTCCTCAAAAGGGACACTCCAAGAAAAGTTCTGTTCTGCAAAACTAAAATACTAACTTCTGTAAGTCAGGACAGAGACCAATCTCTAGAATGACGACCTTGGTAGATATGAAAATAGCCAGAGAGCACTTCTTACACAAACTATTTGTGAGAGGTGAATGGACTCACCAGGACCAAACAGTCTGGTTGCAGGCCATCACGCAACAGGTCACTGAAACAGGGTCAGATATATATAGAGATCAGGGTCCATTACACGTGGCCCTGAGTGAACTATATATGGCTCCTAAGGCCAAAGATGAGCACGACAAGATTGTTAGGATAGCGGCATATTTATATTTATACATGGGAGCCATACAGAATAAATGTGCTGAAGGCCATGATCTGGCAAAAAGGCAACATATGGCGTTAGAGAAGGCCCAATCTGATCTGGACTCTTCTGAGCAAAGGCTGCACAGAAGCCAGGAGTCAGAAAATGAGACCAGACAGTACATCACTAAAATAAAGGAGGATATGGATGTGCTGCAAAAGGAAAAGTCAGAACAGGATACCAGATTTCTGGCCTTGCAGAAGGAACACCAAGAAGGTTTGGACTCCCTACTGCAAAGCCAGAAAAAGCTGGAGCAACAGCTAGACTTCAATAGGGCATGTGCTGAGCAGGTAGTCACCCTGCAAGGCCACCTAGATAGAGTGAAGGAGGAGAGCAATAAACTGATTCTGAAAGACCTGGATACCCAGGCAGAGTTTGATCAGGAGCGCCAGAAAGCTGGTGCCTTCCAAAGGCAAAGGGACGACCTGGCGGCACAAATCCAGGCTCTTAGTCAGGAAAGAGACGCCTTAGGCCAGGAAGTCTGCCATTTAAAAAGAAAAATGGAAGAAAATCACCTGGCCCACCAGGGGCTGGGTGATCTCCAAAAAGAAAACCAGAACTTGGTAGAGCACACCAGAAGGGTGGAAGATGCTCTAGCAAGAAAGGAGCAGGCCAATAGGGACATTGCCCAGGAGGTAAACCTCCTGCAGCAAAGACTGGCCCAGTTCTCCAGGACCAACCAGGAAGCACAGAGGGAGAATGAGGCCCTCTGTCAACACAATGATAGGCTCCAACAGCAGGTAGCGATGCAGGAGAGACTGATAGAGTCGAGTAAGGCCTTAACAGAGGAACTGAAAGCACAAATGCAGGCTCTTGCATTGCAACAGGGAGCAGGGGCGGATAGAGATGAGGTCCGCTGGGAAAGAGAGACTCCTGACCATAACCGCAGGAGCCCTAACCCCAGGGGCCTTCATCTCCCCCAGTCCCTGGACTCTACCACCCCCATGTCCCCTGGCGCACATGAGCACAGGGCCGCAGGGATGGCAGATTACTATCCAGCTAAGAGTATGGGGCTCATAGGCCAGTACCACTCAGGAATGGAGGGGTGGGCATCCGGGTATGGGCACCCAAGTACAGTACAGTTCAATGGGGAACCCCAGGAGAGTAGGCCCATTAAGGGCATCCTGAAAACCTCTGCCCAGTTAGGTCAGTGGAGGGGGTACCCATCAAATCCTGGCAGCAAGGAGGAATCTGATGACTCCTCTGAACTGCGCAGGACACAGGAGACCAGGTCCCCACATTCTGCCAGCCATTCCCAGGCTCGCAGAATCCGGGAAAACCTGGAAGAACGGACGGGAACCTCTGGGAGCAGTGCCTCTGAGTCCGAGGAAGAATGGACAAGGGTTACCCGAACCAAAAAGGCCAATAAGGCAAAAAGGGCCTTGCTTAAGGACCCCTTAAAGCAGATTAAGGCGATCAGGAGCGTCATCACGCCTTACCATAAGAACGCTAAGTATTCTGTTTGGGAGCACTTAGAGTTGTTTGAACAAATGATGGAGACTTTCCATTTGAAGGACAGCCAAAGCTGTATTCAATATGTAAAGTGGACCTTCTCCCCGGAATACTCCAGTTTCTTTGCAGGGCTGGAGGACCAAAATCATTTAAGATGGTCCACCTATAAGGCGGCCATCTTGAAACATTTTTCTGTTCACAGAAATCCTCAAGAGGCTCGCAAGGCAGCCTACAATTTGCAATGTGGGGAGGATCAGGCCCCACAAGAATTTGTGCAGGAGTTAAAGCGTGCTTTTGCACAGACCACCAGAAGGGTGCGCACGGATAGCAGGGAATTTATTAACACGTTTTTCCATGCCTTGCCCAAATATATCATGACCCAGCTCGTGAGGGATTTTCACGAGAAAAGATCTTTAGACTGGGTCATTGAACAGGCTACCCGGATCTATGAGGTGCAGAAACCGATAGATAGCAAAAGTAATGCCCAGAAAAACCCCAAAGCCAACAGCACCCCTGCTGCTGCCAAGGTGGCAGAGGTAAAGGTCACCCCCGTTTTGGATTTGGAGATGGGGGGGCCTAAAAACCTGCCTGCACCTAATAATGCTAGGCCCAGGAGGTCCTCGGGTCAGTCACAGACAGGGAGCCAAGGAGGCAGCCCCACAAATGGGGTCCCTCGCTCTCCTGATTATGTAAGTCCCCGTTACAAGGGAAATCGACCCATCCTGGGTTATGTGTGGACTCCTCCAGCCCAAGGGGGGGGATCCAGACAAGCACCTAACCCAGGGAACTTCCCTCCAAACTTCCCACAGGAGGGCAGAAATTTACCAAACCCTGGGCAGAACTTTTTCCCCAGATATCCACCCGACTTTCAGCCCCAAAACCATCCATCCTTCTTTCCCCAATTCCCTGAGCCCAGACCACTGAATCCGGGAGAGGGGAGGCCAAGGGTGGAGGGGTACCCAAATCTTCCCAACCCGGGGTATTACCAGAGGAGGGACAGCTACCCTTCCCGGGATCAGCCCAGGGGAGAAAACAGGGCCCCGTATCAGCCTGAGCAGGTTTCCCAGTTAGAGCGCCAGGTTCAAAACATGGCGCGGGATTTGGGTCACATACTGAGGGCTCAGCAGAACCCTCAGATGGGCGTGCCGGCGCAGAACGCACCCAACTCTGGACCTGGTGCTCCAGAGCAATGACGGGGGCAGCACCCCGATAACTCACCGGTTCCCAGGGAGGAGGCACAAAGGGAAGGGGGGTGTAAAGCCTTGGAGGAAGCTGCCTTCCTCACTTGTAAACAGCCCCTGGAAACCCAGGAACCGGAAACAAAATCTCTTGCCCCTGAAAGTCTGCCTCCTAAGGAGCAGAGGGGGGGTAGGAGAAACAAAAGACCCAAACAGACTCAGTTTGAGGAGGAGGTACAGATCTTCCGATTTGAGGGAGAGGGATCCTCAGAGGATCCTGGGAAAAGGATCTTCTCCTTCAGAGAGGGGGGAACTCCTCCCAAAGAAAAATGGGTCCCTAGGGATGCAAATCCAGACTGGGGAGATGTGGAGACTGAGCTACCGCCGCCCACCATCTCATCCCAGAACCAACAGCAAGAAAATCCCCTGGTTCAAACCCATCCTGGGGACTGCCTCCAAAAAGGGGGGGGCAGCCCAGAACCGGAGCCAGGGGAACCCACAATGGCTCTGATCTCCAGTTGCCAAATTTTTCTTTCAGATTCCCAAGGCTCTCCACAGAATTCTGCCCAAATCTCTTCGCTAGCGATGTCCAAAACCAGAAAATTAGCCCACCAGTTGTCCAAAAATGTACATTATCTGTGCCCCCTTGAGGAGAAGGAGGGAAGATATTATGCCCTGGTACAAGTACAGGGGCAGGGTACAATCTCGGCACTGGTGGACACTGGATCTCAAGCTACCCTTCTGTCCAGAAGGGCCTTTGACGAACTGAATGCAGGAAGGGGAGAGAATTACCAAATTCCTCTCACCTCTCTTCCGGGACAACTACAGAACTTTGACGGGAAGGAAATTCCCGTTGAGGGGACTGCAGATTTGGACATTAAAATTGGGCGACATAAGTTGAAACACCCGGTCATAGTTGTGACCCCAGAGGGCACCCCTTGTTTACTAGGGAATGACCTCCTGAGAAGGTTGTCACCCCTAATAGATTGTGTAAACAAGGTCCTCTGGACCCAGACTAGCCGACCAATAAAATTAAAACAGAGTGTCAACCATGTTAGTTTAAACGGCACATGCCACATGGTTGAACAAAAATCTGACCAAGTAAAATTTCACTTCCAGAATAGCCAAATTCCAGACGTGACAGTAATAGCAGTAGGACAACAGACTGGTGATGGGGGGTCCTCTCTATTTCTGAAAATCAACCTTCCTTCCAGTTTAAGGTGGTATTCCACGCTGGAAGGAAACACTCTGAAATTCTATACCAATCCACAATCTGAAACTCCCACTCCTATAGTCCAGAAAGATATGAAATCAGCTCAAAGCCTGGCTGATATTCAGCAAATTGGAGAGCAGTTGTTCATCCCTGTTCAGTTAAATGATGGGAAGGACTCTGTTCTCGCTCGAGTGTGTGTGAACAACGGTAAGAGCTTCATCAGCGAAGCCATGTTTCGCCAACTTCCAAAAGATCCAGCCATTCCCACCTTCAAACTGATAGACAAATGGGAAATGGACCTGGAAGCACCCAATTCAAAACATCTCCTGCCAAGCAGGTGCATGCTCAAAATCTCCATTGGCTACAAGAGCATAGTCCATAATTGTTGGGTCGTGCGAGACGTCCCTGCCGCCTTTTACTTAGGCAGTGACATTCTCAATCGCTTTGCCATTAGTTTGGACCTAATAAACTTCAAAGCTTGGTCCCGATTAGCGGATAATCCCATGGGCTTTGTTGATCCAGAAAAAGCATTTAGGTCAGCTCAATTGCTACCTTATGCAGTTGAAATTCAGGTGAAAGAGGAAGTCACCATCCCAGAAAGGACCCGACAATTCTCCCTGGAAGTGAAAGTTAAAAGGGGACAAGAGTTGAAAAACCCTGATGCTTACATACATCTAAACGCTTCTCTCCAACAGCAAGGGTTGGGGGTAAACCCAACTCCATTAGTCAACATAGAACATGACACCATTCCAATAGAGGTGGATAACAGCGACTTAAAGAGTATTACTCTAGCCGCAGGCATCATTATTGGAATGGCGGTTGATGACCAACATTTCTCCATTGATCTTGTAAATGAACTGTTAGGACCAATCCCCAAGGACTGTTTTGACAGTGACAGTGATGACAATACAACACCAGACAGGATTTTTACCCGGCATGGGGGGAACTTCCTGGTGTACACTTCCTGCCCCTATGGTAAGGAAGATGTGACGTGTGACTTCAGGAGGGATGAGGTGATTTTCCAGGTCCATGAGGGCTGCCTTTCCCACCTGAAGCCTCCGGTCCAAATCAGCACTCTGACCAGGGACTTCTCCACCCAGTTGGAGGAGGCCGCTGAGATAGCCAAACCAGAAGTCTTTCCAGGCTTCAGGCAGATGGTGGAAGAGAGAGTCAACCTAGCTGATGCCTGTGTGACTCTGGAACAAAGGCAAAAGTTGAAACAAGTTTTCTTGGATTTCCAAGATCTCTTTGCGGTAGACTCATATGACTGTGGTCGCACCGACATCCACACCACAACAATCCCCACGGACCCTGGCATGACTCCTGTGTTTGTGAAGCAATATCGCTTGCCTCTCGCATCAATGGAGTCCCTTACCGAAATAATTAAGAACCTTGAGTCCCGGGGAATAATCCGTCCAGTCCACAGCACCTTCAATAATCCGGTGCTGGGAATATTGAAGCCGAACGGCCAGTGGAGACTCTGCGCCGACCTTAGGGAGCTCAACAAACGGGTCCATACTTCCCGATGGCCTCTGCCCTACATTGACCAAGGGCTGGCCCAGATTCAGGGGTCACAGGTATTCACTGCAATAGACCTGACCAATGGATACTGGACCGTGCCTGTCAGCAGGGAGGACCAATACAAACTGGCTTTTACCTTTGGGGGCCAGCAGTACACATGGACCCGGACTCCCTTCGGATACCTCAACTCCGGCAATGAATTCAACATTTTTCTACACAAGGCCATGCCTGACTTGGGTGCAAGGGGTAACCTGGCTTATGTAGATGATGTCCTCATCAAAAGCTCAACTGTTGAGGAACACATAGCGGAGATCCGTTATGTTCTGACACAGTTGAGGGCCGCCGGAGCAAAACTTTCCTTTCAGAAAGCACAGTGGTGTAGAACCCGTGTTAATTTCTTGGGGCATGAGATTACTCCTCAGGGCCTCTGTCCCCAGGAAAAGAAAGTGGAAGCACTTCAGAAACTGAAAGACCCCACAACTCTGCGGGAACTAAGGAGCCTCCTTGGACTGACTAATTACAGCAGAAAGTTCATTGAGGGCTACGCAGAGATCACCAGACCCCTGATTCATCTCCTGAAGGGGGGGGTCAAGTGGGAATGGGGTCCAGAACAAGCCGAGGCAGTAAAACAACTCAAAAGAAGCCTCTCACAAGCGCCTTGCCTAGCTTACCCTGTCAGAAACAAGGAGTTCTTCCTGGAGACGGGGTTCTCTGATACGTGCTTGACGGCAGTATTATACCAAAAGTATGACAAGGTCAATAAAGTAATCTCCTATGCGAGCAAAACTTTATCCTCTGTGGAGGAAAAATTCAACGATTGTGAGAAGGCACTCCTGGCAACGGTGTGGGCATTGAAGAATTACCGCCCGTTTATCCAGGGGGAACACATCATAGTGGAGACTCCACACCAGCCTCTGCAATATCTCCAAAGTGACAGAATCCGGGCCGGAAATGTGAGTAATTCCCGAATTACTTCCTGGATTCTGTCAATGCAAGGCTTTCCTGCGGAGGTCAGATATGGCCAAAACAAGAAGAGTCCACTCGCGCAAGGTCTGGCTGACTTGCATGATTGTGCCAGAGAAAACTGTCTCGAGGACGAAAGTCTAAAAATCAAGGACAACATGGAGGCATACCTTAATTCCCCACACAAAGTCTTTGAAGAGGACAAGTGTGAGGGAATGCCCACTGTGTATGTGGATGGATGCTCTTACCATGTTGACAACAACGGGGAGAAAGAACTAGTGGCCGGCGTAGGGAATGCATGGGTGAATGAGTCCCCAGAACCCTCCGCTGGATACAAAATTGGTCCCCGAAGTAGTCAGGTGGCAGAATTGATGGCTGTGCATCAGGCCATCCTCACTGCTGTCCAGCATCAACTCCACGAACTGGTCATAATCACGGATTCGGATTATGTACGGAACGGGTTCGTGGAGCACCTGGTTAATTGGAAAACCAGAGGCATGTTATGTGCTAACAACAAACCCTTGAAACATGGGAAGTTGATCCAAAACATTGATGATCTGGTCACCTCGAATGGGATGACCATCTACTGGAAAAAGATCAAGGGTCATTCCAAAGTAGAGGGACCAGACAAAACTGGAAATGACTTAGCTGATCAGCTGGCCAAAACCGGGGCCATCCAAGGGGATCTAATTGAGATTGAGTCCCTGTTGGGGGAAATCCAGGTCACTGCCATCACTAGGTCCCAGACAAATGCTCACAACGACCTTTCAATTGCACAATGGAGTAAGGAGACCCCTGATGCTGATTTGATTACTGCTCAGAAGGGGGATCCAATAATTGGTAAATTTTACCAGCACCTTGAGGACCCTGAGAACTTTCCCCTGACGGATACCGATTACATTGGGAAAGAGGACCTAAGAGTGTTGATGAAATGTCCAAAAATGTTCCGGATCCAAGACGGTTTGTTGGTAAGGAAATCCAAAGCTGGCCACGACCAGTGGGTGGTTCCTACCTCATTCCGAAGCCTGATGTTAAGTCACGCCCATGATGCGGCCACCGCCGGTCATAGGGGGTTTCACACAACATTGGAAATCTTAAGAGAGGTTGCATACTGGCCACACATGGGCCAGGACCTCAACCAATATTTGAAGGGTTGTCTTGTGTGTGCACAATTTCAGCCGACATCCCTCACACACCGGGCGCCTTTACAAAAGAGGGGAATGACACTGCCATGGTCAGATTTACAAATCGACTTTGTAGGCCCTGTGATTCGCTCGGCTAGGGGGAATAAGTACATGTTGACTGTGACATGCTTGTTTACCAAGTGGGTGGAATGTCTCCCAGCCCCAAATTGCAAGGCAGAAACTGCAGATGCCTTGATGATTAACCACATCTTTTCCCGTTTTGGTCTACCTCAAAGGATTGAGTCAGACAGAGGTAGCCACTTCACCAGTGAAGTAATGACAAAGATGTGGGAGATACTGGGGGTCAAGAGAAAGCTGCATATTGCTTACCGGCCAGCTTCTTCTGGGGCAGTAGAGAGATATAACCGGACAATTGTGAGCATATTAAAGAAGTTTGTGGCAGATTCTGGGCCAAGTTGGGATATCCGATTACCTCTGGTCCTAATGGCTATCAGATCTACCCCTTCATCTGCAACCAAAATGTCACCATTTGAGTTGATGACTGGGCGCAAGATGGTGCTTCCGCAGCATTTGCTCTACAGGACCCAAGAGCAGACACTGATAAATGCCTCCACTACTCATGAGTATGTAGAGAATTTAAGGAAACACCTTCAACATGCTTTTGCTTATGCTCAGCGGAATCTAGAAAGATCAGCTGATAGCATGAAGACCCATTATGACCTGAAAACTTCCAGGAAGGAATATCAGGTGGGAGACCGGGTCTATCTATACAACTTCCAAAGGAACCAGGCCAAGCAGCGCAAATTTTTGCCTACATGGAAGGGACCCTTTGAGATCGTCGATAAGATCTCCCCTGTGGCCTACAAGATCCGCATCCCCAAAGGCGGTTCGGCAGCGGGGGAAGACAAGTGGGTCCACATAAACCAGTTGAAATGTTGCCATCCCAGGCACACTCTGCAACAACTGGAGGAATCCTCTGGAATCCTAGCGGGTACTGTATCAGACTAATTCAGTTCCAATCATAAAACATACCACATCTAGTCTCTAAAATATTGTGATTTGCATGAAACTGTCTCTTAGTTATACTGTTTTTTTTTATCAAAGTAAGAATGTAATGTTTCGTCATGATGAAATGCATATGCTGTCCCACCATCTCAACAGTGGTGGAAAAACGTCTATGAGTAGGTATTGCCGCTCTTCCTTTGTCGTCCTAGGAGAAAGAAGACCTTGAGACTGGCCAAGGAGGATGATCCGGAGACCGGGAACGAAGATCCAATGGGCCCAGTGGATCGCCCAATCCTCCCATCAGGACTGGCGAGGAGAACCGATCGATCAGTACCGGATGGAGAAGAAGATGCTGAACTGTGCCATCTATTGGAAGAAGATGAGGAAACATCCCAGATCTTGCGAGTCCCATTCGTGAAATAGAATGGCCATCGCAAGAGGGGGGCTTGTGGGATGTATTTACCCATGCATCCTAGCCCTACCTCAAAACTGTGCAGTACTGACATGAAAACATCATGATGGCCAGAGCTTCCCAGAAAATGCACAGGGAAATGCAGGAAGAATAGGCTGCCACCCATTTTTGCCGATGTTATGGGCACAGAAGGACGCTGCCTAAAACCACCATTGGACTACCCGCACAGTAGTCTGAAACCATTGGGAATGGCAATGCTGATTGCCAAAAGCAAACCCATAATTGTTGGGAATTCATTTTCTTAAATCCCAAAAATGGGTGCAGTACCAGTACTCACCACTATCCAAAAGCCGGCAGTTTAAAACCACCCTATGTTTCTCTGAAGGCAGGCTCAAACTGTCTATTTTAAACATTGCAACACATCTAAAAACTCACTGAACACCAGCAGACATTTGGCAGAATGGAGTTTTGTGTGCCTACAAAATCTGGGAAATGAAGATCATAAGACAAGGTTTATAACAAGACTGGCTGCGCTGTGGATTTCAGCAGTTTAAGTTGCACTGGATTTAAAGACACTAAAATCTAAATGTTTAAATTGACTGAGTGACCTACTTTTGAGTGTCACATAGGTTGCAATTGTTTAAATGTCATAGTTTTGCACTTAGAATCAGCATTCTAGCTGCATGTGTAAAATTGCAAGTTAATTTAAAAAGCAACAAATAACATGACAGTAGCTGAAAGTCTGGCTTAAGGAACTTGATTCTGCCTGGCAACTACCCCCATCAGGAGGGAAACTTGAGTCACCACTGTGTTCCCAGGCCAACCTTCCTTTTGCTGCCCACACTAAGGATATGCCATCTATCTGATAATTGAATTAGCTGTGCTCTGCAGGAGAGTGAACAAAGCCCTCTTCACTCAGGCAAAGGTTTTTATTACGCAGTCGTAAAATGTAGCTTCCTCTTGGCAGGAGCTGGGAGGAGCACTGCCTGTGAGAGCAAGCTGGCTTGGCAGAACTGGAAGAACCAGAAATTCAACCTTTTGCTGAGGGTAAACCACACCCCTTTGGAGCCAGAACATAACTTTAAAAAGATGAATAACTCATAGAGCGGACATGTGAAAATTTTATAAATGACACCATAATTCTTGTGATTTTTCTGCCCACATTTTAAGAGGTTTTTCGACCCGGTGGCATGTTCAGGGGGGTGTCAGCGGAAAAGTGGATATAACTCTAAATGTATGCATGTTAAAAATCTGAAACTTCATCAGTTAATGTCCGTACTCCCTGCACACTTGTATGTAAAGTTGGGTCAATGTCAGAAATTGCAAAATCAGTTAAAAAGTGAAATATGTGCCAGTTCTGAATGCAAGCTCCCAGGAAGAGCCGAGTTTGAACAGGGGATACCTCCTGTAATGCATGATGGGTGCATATGATTTTAAAACAATATGTACCTCTGCAAATATGTATTTGTTTCAAATCTAGATTTGTGTGTAAGTTGACAGGAGGAGTGGACTTTCTGCAGGCTGTAAAATGACATCACGCTGACTCACAGTTCATTCCCCAATCAAATGATAAATGGAAGTTTGACCAATTAGAAGCTGAGAGAGAGGTAGGGTCAGTGATGCTAGAACACACCCACATTCTAAACACATAAAAGCAGACAGACAGGACAGATAGGGACCTTCCAAATCCATCTGCAGCGGGACGCTCTGCCGGAAAAATCCATACTTACCTCCATACAACATCCAGAGATCCAGACTTCAAATTCATCAATCTATCCAGAACTAAGAGACCAGACCAGAGAGAAAGCAGTGCTGTACTAAGAGACCAGACCAGAGAGAAAGCAGTGCTGTACTAAGAGACCAGACCAGAGAGAAAGCAGTGCTGTACTAAGAGACCAGACCAGCAGAGAGAGTGACCAGAGCCCAGTCTAAAACCCTGACCAGATCAGTGATGAGGCCCATTTCACTCAAGAATATAGTGTGAGTACCTAGAAAACTGTGCAGAACCAATCTCTTAGTTAAAATAATATAATTCAATCTATTTAATCTAAGTAGAACTGCCTCCTAACTGTCACCTGTCATTTGTAAAGCTGTCACTTGTCATTTTCTAGTCGCAAGCTGCACTTGTCATTTTGAGCTTTTGAAATTTGCAAACCCAAAAACGACCTTTATTAAATCGCTCATATCTCCGCGACCGTTTGGGCTAGAGACTTGCAGTAACTTTCCTCTGATAGCTTAGAATCGTAGCTTTGAATCGCACCAAGAACCGCATTCCTACCCCTTATAGTTTTACCGCAATCGCGGAACACGCATCCGCGAATTTTACCGCGATTTGCAATTTCTTCACATGTAAAAACTGCTGCTGTTTGCTTTCCATTTGCCAGAAATTCGTTTGACCTGCTAACTATCCCTGCATCATTGCTAGTGTGAGCCTGGACTAATATTAACTAGATACCACTCACCCTGAACCTCTGTAAGGGAATTAAAAGCGTTTAGCATATTTTTTTAATTCATTGCCAGCACATATCAAAGCAATTTGGGCTTGTGTTTTCAAAACTCCTATCTGTTTTCTGTTGTCTAAGCTTGCTGGATTGAACTGATTACATTGATTGCATTTCTGAGAACTGTGTGCTTTCCTCCCATTTCCTTGCATTGCATAAAGAGGGGGGGAGTGAATAGCCAGAGAAGAGTGATTACATTGTTTGGTTGAAATCATATTGAGTATTTTCTGTACTGCATTAATTGAATATTGCATCCACCTGAGCTTACATAAAGCATCCTCTACCACATTATACTTTTGTTCCTAATTACCAGTGTGCTACCTTATCCATTTCATCTCAACTCATTAGTGATTATAAAGAAGTGTGCTAGTGCCAGATTCTCCATTGTTAATCTTTATCATATCAGATTAAGGGTGATATTCAATTATTAATTTATTATAAAGTGTCATATATATATCTATTGTTTAAATCATCAAATAAACCTTTTAAACTTGCAAAACAGAACTACTTCTTGGCTCAGTGGGGTCAGGGGGATTCCAAGAGAGGGGTGTTATATAGGGGTAGTCATCCAGAACGCATGAACTGGACCTAAAGATATATCAATAAGGGTTTTCATTCAGTATTCCAGACTAGGCGTTGACTTAGCTGTAGTGTTGAATTGAATCCTCTTACAGACCTTTGGGGATGTGGATTTTGTAGGCCACAGGGGAGATTTTGTCTATAATCTTGAATGGTCCCTTCCATGTAGGCAAAAATTTGCGCTGCTTGGCCTGGTTCCTTTGGAAGTTGTATAGATAGACCCGGTCCCCCACCTGATATTCCTTCCTGGAAGTTTTCAGGTCATAGTGGGTCTTCATGCTATCAGCTGATCTTTCTAGATTCCGCTGAGCATAAGCAAAAGCATGTTGGAGGTGTTTCCTTAAATTCTCCACATACTCATGAGTAGTGGAGGCATTTATCAGTGTCTGCTCTTGGGTCCTGTAGAGCAAATGCTGAGGAAGCACCATCTTGCGCCCAGTCATCAACTCAAATGGTGACATTTTGGTTGCAGATGAAGGGGTAGATCTGATAGCCATTAGGACCAGAGGTAATCGGATATCCCAACTTGGCCCAGAATCTGCCACAAACTTCTTTAATATGCTCACAATTGTCCGGTTATATCTCTCTACTGCCCCAGAAGAAGCTGGTCTATAAGCAATATGCAGCTTTCTCTTGACCCCCAGTATCTCCCACATCTTTGTCATTACTTCACTGGTGAAGTGGCTACCTCGGTCTGACTCAATCCTTTGAGGTAGACCAAAACGGGAAAAGATGTGGTTAATCATCAAGGCAGCTGCAGTTTCCTCCTTGCAATTTGGGGCTGGGAGACATTCCACCCACTTGGTAAACAAGCATGTCACAGTCAACATGTACTTATTCCCCTTAGCCGAGCGAATCGCAGGGCCTACAAAGTCGATTTGTAAATCTGACCATGGCAGTGTCATCCCCCTTTTTTGTAAAGGCGCCCGGTGTGCGAGGGATGTCGGCTGAAATTGTGCACACACAAGACAACCCTTCAAGTATTGGTCGAGGTCCTGCCCCATGTGTGGCCAGTATGCAACCTCTCTTAAGATTTCCAATGTTGTGTGAAACCCCCTATGACCGGCGGTGGCCGCATCATGGGCGTGACTTAACATCAGGCTTCGGAATGAGGTAGGAACCACCCACTGATCGTGGCCAGCTTTGGATTTCCTTACCAACAAACCGTCTTGGATTCGGAACATTTTTGGACATTTCATCAACACTCTTAGGTCCTCTTTCCCAATGTAATCGGTATCCGTCAGGGGAAAGTTCTCAGGGTCCTCAAGGTGCTGGTAAAATTTACCAATAATTGGATCCCCCTTCTGAGCAGTAATCAAATCAGCATCAGGGGTCTCCTTACTCCATTGTGCAATTGAAAGGTCGTTGTGAGCATTTGTCTGGGACCTAGTGATGGCAGTGACCTGGATTTCCCCCAACAGGGACTCAATCTCAATTAGATCCCCTTGGATGGCCCCGGTTTTGGCCAGCTGATCAGCTAAGTCATTTCCAGTTTTGTCTGGTCCCTCTACTTTGGAATGACATTTGATCTTTTTCCAATAGATGGTCATCTCATTCGATGTGACCAGATCATCAATGTTTTGGATCAACTTCCCATGTTTCAAGGGTTTGTTGTTAGCACATAACATGCCTCTGGTTTTCCAATTAACCAGGTGCTCCACGAACCCGTTCCGTACATAATCCGAATCTGTGATTATGACCAGTTCGTGGAGTTGATGCTGGACAGCAGTGAGGATGGCCTGATGCACAGCCATCAATTCTGCCACCTGACTACTTCGGGGACCAATTTTGTATCCAGCGGAGGGTTCTGGGGACTCATTCACCCATGCATTCCCTACGCCGGCCACCAGTTCTTTCTCCCCGTCGTTGTCAACATGGTAAGAGCATCCATCCCCATAGACAGTGGGCATTCCCTCACACTTGTCCTCTTCAAAGACTTTGTGGGGGGAATTAAGGTATGCCTCCATGTTGTCCTTTATTTTTAGACTTTCGTCCTCGAGACAGTTTTCTCTGGCACAATCATGCAAGTCAGCCAGACCTTGCGCGAGGGGACTCTTCTTGTTTTGGCCATATCTGACCTCCACAGGAAACCCTTGCATTGACAGAATCCAGGAAGTAATTCGGGAATTACTCACATTTCCGGCCCGGATTCTGTCACTTTGGAGATATTGCAGAGGCTGGTGTGGAGTCTCCACTATGATGTGTTCCCCCTGGATAAACGGGCAATAATTCTTCAATGCCCACACCGTTGCCAGGAGTGCCTTCTCACAATCGTTGAATTTTTCCTCCACAGAGGATAAAGTTTTGCTCGCATAGGAGATTACTTTATTGACCTTGTCATGCTTTTGGTATAATACTGCCGTCAAGCACGTATTAGAGAACCCTGTCTCCAGGAAGAACTCCTTGTTTCTGACAGGGTAAGCTAGGCAGGGCGCTTGTGAGAGGCTTCTTTTGAGTTGTTTTACTGCCTCGGATTGTTCTGGACCCCATTCCCACTTGACCCCCCCCTTCAGGAGATGAATCAGGGGTCTGGTGATCTCTGCGTAGCCCTCAATGAACTTTCTGCTGTAATTGGTCAGTCCAAGGAGGCTCCTTAGTTCCCGCAGAGTTGTGGGGTCTTTCAGTTTCTGAAGTGCTTCCACTTTCTTTTCCTGGGGACAGAGACCCTGAGGAGTAATCTCATGCCCCAAGAAATTAACACGGGTTCTACACCACTGTGCTTTCTGAAAGGAAAGTTTTGAACCGGCGGCCCTCAACTGTGTCAGAACATAACGGATCTCTGCTATGTGTTCCTCCACAGATGAACTTTTGATGAGGACATCATCTACATAAGCCAGGTTACCCCTCGCACCCAGGTCGGGCATGGCCTTATGTAGGAAAATGTTGAATTCATTGCCGGAGTTGAGGTATCCGAAGGGAGTCCGGGTCCATGTGTACTGCTGGCCCCCAAAGGTAAAAGCCAGTTTGTATTGGTCCTCCCTGCTGACAGGCACGGTCCAGTATCCATTGGTCAGGTCTATTGCAGTGAATACCTGTGACCCCTGAGTCTGGGCCAGCCCTTGGTCAATGTAGGGCAGAGGCCATCGGGAAGTATGGACCCGTTTGTTGAGCTCCCTAAGGTCGGCGCAGAGTCTCCACTGGCCGTTTGGCTTTAATATCCCCAGCACCGGATTATTGAAGGTGCTGTGGACTGGACGGATTATTCCCCGGGACTCAAGGTTCTTAATTATTTCGGTAAGGGACTCCATTGATGCGAGAGGCAAGCGATATTGCTTCACAAACACAGGAGTCATGCCAGGGTCCGTGGGGATTGTTGTTGTGTGGATGTCAGTGCGACCACAGTCATATGAGTCTACCGCAAAGAGATCTTGGAAATCCAAGAAAACTTGTTTCAACTTTTGCTTTTGTTCCAGAGTCACACAGGCATCAGCTAGGTTGACTCTCTCTTCCACCATCTGCCCGAAGCCTGGAAAGACTTCTGGTTTGGCTATTTCAGCGGCCTCCTCCAGCTGGGTGGAGAAGTCCCTGGTCAGAGTGCGGATTTGGACCGGAGGCTTCAGGTGGGAAAGGCAGCCCTCATGGACCTGGAAAATCACCTCATCCATCCTGAAGTCACAAGTCACATCTTCCTTACCATAGGGGCAGGAAGTGTACACCAGGAAGTTCCCCCCCATGCCGGGTAAAAATCCTGTCTGGTGTTGCATGGTCATCACTGTCACTGTCAAAGCAGTCCTTGGGGATTGGCCCTAACAGTTCATTACCTAAGTCTATGGAAAAATGTCGGTCATCAACCGCCATTCCAATAATGGTGCCTGCGGCTAGAGTAATACTCTTTAAGTCGCTGTTATCCACCTCTATTGGAATGGTGTCATGTTCTATGTTGACTAATGGTGTTGGGTTTACCCCCAACCCTTGCTGTTGGAGAGACGCATTTAGATGTATGTAAGCATCAGGGTTTTTCAACTCTTGTCCCCTTTTAACTTTCACTTCCAGGGAGAATTGTCGGGTCCTTTCCGGGATGGTGACTTCCTCTTTAGTCTGAATTTCAACTGCATAAGGTAGCAATTGAGCTGACCTAAATGCTTTTTCTGGATCATCAAAGCCCATGGGATTATCCGCTAATCGGGACCAAGCTTTGAAGTTTATTAGGTCCAAACTAATGGCAAAGCGATTGAGAATGTCACTGCCTACGTAAAAGGCGGCAGGGACGTCTCGCACGACCCAACAATTATGGACTATGCTCTTGTTGCCAATGGAGATTTTGAGCATACACCTGCTTGGCAGGAGATGTTTGGAATTAGGTGCTTCCAGGTCCATTTCCCATTTGTCTATCAGTTTGAAGGTGGGAATGGCTGGATCTTTTGGGAGTTGGCGGAACATGGCTTCGCTGATGAAGCTCTTACCGTTGTTCACACACACTCGAGCGAGAACAGAGTCCTTCCCATCATTTAATTGGACAGGGATGAACAACTGCTCTCCAATTTGCTGAATATCAGCCAGGCTCTGAGCTGATTTCACATCTTTCTGGACTATAGAAGTGGGAGTTTCTGATTGTGGATTAGTAAAGAATTTCAGGGTGTTTCCTTCCAGTGTGGAATACCACCTTAAACTGGAAGGAAGGTTGATTTTCAGAAATAGAGAGGACCCTCCATCACCAGTCTGTTGTCCTACTGCTATTACTGTCACGTCTGGAATTTGGCTATTCTGGAAGTGAAATTCTACTTGGTCAGATTTTTGTTCAACCATGTGGCAGGTGCCGTTTAAACTAACATGGTTGACACTCTGTTTTAATTTTATTGGTCGGCTAGTCTGGGTCCAGAGGACCTTGTTTACACAATCTATTAGGGGTGACAACCTTCTCAGGAGGTCATTCCCTAGTAAACAAGGGGTGCCCTCCGGGGTCACAACTATGACCGGGTGTTTCAACTTATGTCGCCCAATTTTAATGTCCAAGTCTGCAGTCCCCTCAACGGGAATTTCCTTCCCGTCAAAGTTCTGTAGTTGTCCCGGAAGAGAGGTGAGAGGAATTTGGTAATTCTCTCCCCTTCCTGCATTCAGTTCGTCAAAGGCCCTTCTGGAAAGAAGGGTAGCTTGAGATCCAGTGTCCACCAGTGCCGAGATTGTACCCTGCCCCTGTACTTGTACCGGGGCATAATATCTTCCCTCCTTCTCCTCAAGGGGGCACAGGTAATGTACATTTTTGGACAACTGGTGGGCTAACTTTCTGGTTTTGGACATTGCTAGCGAAGAGATTTGGGCAGAATTCTGTGGAGAGTCTTGGGAATCTGAAAGAAAAATTTGGCAACTGGAGATCAGAGCCATTGTGGGTTCCCCTGGTTCCAGTTCTGGGCCGCCCCCCCCCTTTTTGGAGGCAGTCCCCAGTATGGGTTTGAACCCGGGGATTTTCTTGCTGTTGGTTCTGGGATGAGATGGTGGGCGGCGGTAGCTCAGTCGCCACATCTCCCCAGTCTGGATTTGCATTCCTAGGGACCCATTTTTCTTTGGGAGGAGTTCCCCCCTCTCTGAAGGAGAAGATCCTTTTCTCAGGATCCTCTGAGGATCCCTCTCCCTCAAATTGGAAGATCTGTACCTCCTCCTCAAACTGAGTCTGTTTGGGTCTTTTGTTTCTCCTACCCCCCCTCTGCTCCTTAGGAGGCAGACTTTCAGGGGCAAGAGATTTTGTTTCCGGTTCCTGGGTTTCCAGGGGCTGTTTACAAGTGAGGAAGGAAGCTTCCTCCAAGGCTTTACACCCCCCTTCCCTTTGTGCCTCCTCCCTGGGAACCGGTGAGTTATCGGGGTGCTGCCCCCGTCATTGTTCTGGAGCACCAGGTCCAGAGTTGGGTGCGTTCTGCGCCGGCACGCCCATCTGAGGGTTCTGCTGAGCCCTCAGTATGTGACCCAGATCCCGCGCCATGTTTTGAACCTGGCGCTCTAACTGGGAAACCCGCTCAGGCTGATACGGGGCCCTGTTTTCTCCCCTGGGCTGATCCCGGGAAGGCTAGCTGTCCCTCCTCTGGTAATACCCCGGGTTGGGAAGATTTGGGTACCCCTCCACCCTTGGCCTCCCCTCTCCCGGATTCAGTGGTCTGGGCTCAGGGAATTGGGGAAAGAAGGATGGATGGTTTTGGGGCTGAAAGTCGGGTGGATATCTGGGGAAAAAGTTCTGCCCAGGGTTTGGTAAATTTCTGCCCTCCTGTGGGAAGTTTGGAGGGAAGTTCCCTGGGTTAGGTGCTTGGCTGGATCCCCCCCCTTGGGCTGGAGGAGTCCACACATAACCCAGGATGGGTCGATTTCCCTTGTAACGGGGACTTACATAATCAGGAGAGCGAGGGACCCCATTTGTGGGGCTGCCTCCTTGGCTCCCTGTCTGTGACTGACCCGAGGACCTCCTGGGCCTAGCATTATTAGGTGCAGGTAGGTTTTTAGGCCCCCCCATCTCCAAATCCAAAACGGGGGTGACCTTTACCTCTGCCACCTTGGCAGCAGCAGGGGTGCTGTTGGCTTTGGGGTTTTTCTGGGCATTTCTTTTGCTATCTATCGGTTTCTGCACCTCATAGATCCGGGTAGCCTGTTCAATGACCCAGTCTAAAGATCTTTTCTCGTGAAAATCCCTCACGAGCTGGGTCATGATATATTTGGGCAAGGCATGGAAAAACGTATTAATAAATTCCCTGCTATCCGTGCGCACCCTTCTTGTGGTCTGTGCAAAGCCCGCTTTAACTCCTGCACAAATTCTTGTGGGGCCTGATCCTCCCCACATTGCAAATTGTAGGCTGCCTTGCGAGCCTCTTGAGGATTTCTGTGAACAGAAAAATGTTTCAAGATGGCCGCCTTATAGGTGGACCATCTTAAATGATTTTGGTCCTCCAGCCCCGCAAAGAAACTGGAGTATTCCGGGGAGAAGGTCCACTTTACATATTGAATACAGCTTTGGCTGTCCTTCAAATGGAAAGTCTCCATCATTTGTTCAAACAACTCTAAGTGCTCCCAAACAGAATACTTAGCGTTCTTATGGTAAGGCGTGATGACGCTCCTGATCGCCTTAATCTGCTTTAAGGGGTCCTTAAGCAAGGCCCTTTTTGCCTTATTGGCCTTTTTAGTTCGGGTAACCCTTGTCCATTCGTCCTCGGACTCAGAGGCACTGCTCCCAGAGGTTCCCGTCTGTTCTTCCAGGTTTTCCCGGATTCTGCGAGCCTGGGAATGGCTGGCAGAATGTGGGGACCTGGTCTCCTGTGTCCTGCGCAGTTCAGAGGAGTCTTCAGATTCCTCCTTGCTGCCAGGATTTGATGGGTACCCCCTCCACTGACCTAATTGGGCAGAGGTTTTCAGGATGCCCTTAATGGGCCTACTCTCCTGGGGTTCCCCACTGAACTGTACTGTACTTGGGTGCCCATACCCGGATGCCCACCCCTCCATTCCTGGGTGGTACTGGCCTATGAGCCCCATGCTTCTGGCTGGATAGTAATCTGCCATCCCTGTGGTCCTGTGCTCACGTGCGCCAGGGGACATGGGGGTGGCAGAGTCCAGGGACTGAGAGGTATGAGGGCCTCTGGTACT
Source organism: Ambystoma mexicanum (assembly GCF_040938575.1). Lineage (NCBI taxonomy): Eukaryota > Metazoa > Chordata > Amphibia > Caudata > Ambystomatidae > Ambystoma > Ambystoma mexicanum. The sequence continues at coordinate 577,506,263 of NC_090927.1, read as the reverse complement.
AGGGCTCCTGAGGTTATGCTCCGGAGTTTCCATTTCCCAGCAAACCTCATCTCTATCCGCCCCTGCTCCCTGTTGCAATGCAAGAGCCTGCATTTGTGCTTTCAGTTCCTCTGTTAAGGCCTTACTCGACTCTATCAGTTTCTCCTGCATCGCTACCTGTTGCTGGAGCCTCTCATTGTGCTGGCAGAGAGCCTCATTTTCCCTCTGTGCTTCCTGATTGGTCCTGGAGCACTGGGCCAGTCTTTGCTGCAGGAGGGTTACCTCCTGATTCCCCTCCCTACTGGCCTGCTCCTTTCTTGCCAGAGCATCTTCCACCCTTCTGGTGTGCTCTAACAAGTTTGCATGCTCTTTTTGGAGATCACCCAGCCCCTGGAGGGCCAAGTGATTTTCTTCCGTTTTTCTTTTTAACTGGCAGACTTCCTGGCCTAAGGTGTCCCTTTCCTGAGTAAGAGCCTGCATTTGTGCCGCCAGGTCGTCCCTCTGCCTTTGGAAGGTACCAGCTTTCTGGCGCTCCTGGTCAAACTCTGTCTGGGTATCCAGGTCTTTCAAAATCAGTTTATTGCTCTCTGCCTTCTCTCTATCTAGGTGGCTTTGCAGGGTGACTACCTGCTCAGCACATGCCCTATTGAAGTCTAGCTGTTGCTCCAGCTTTTTCTGGCTTTGCAGTAGGGAGTCCAAACCTTCTTGGTGTTCCTTCTGCAAGGCCAGAAATCTGGTATCCTGTTCTGACTTTTCCTTTTGCAGCACATCCATATCCTCCTTCATTTTAGTGATGTACAGTCTGCTGTCATTTTCTGACTCCTGGCTCCTCTGCAGCCTCTGCTCAGAAGAGACCAGGTCAGATTGGACCTTCTCTAACACCATCTGTTGCCTATTTGCCAGATTTTGGCTTTCAGCACATCTATCCTGCATGTCTCCCATATATAGGTACAGGTATGCTGCTATCCTGGCGATCTTATTGTGTTCCTCTTTGGCTTTAGGAGCCATATATAGTTCACTCAGGGCCACATGTAATGGACCCTGATCTCTCCATAAGTCTGACCCTGTTTCAGTGACCTGTCGCGTGATGGCCTGCAACCAGGCATCCTGGCCCTGCTCAACCCATTCACCTCTCACAAATAGTTTATGTAAGAAGTGCTCTCTGGCTATTTTCATATCTACCAAGGTCGTCATTCTAGAGATTGGTCTCTGTCCTGACTTACAGCAGTTAGTGTTTTATTTTTGCAGAACAGAACTTTTCTTGGAGTGTCCCTTTTGAGGAATGCTTCACAGCGTAATGCAGCGTGGTGATCCGACCGGATGTATGTATCCCGTCAGTTAGCACACTGTATTAAGCTGCACAAGTGGTAAATCTAACCCAACATCCCGGACGAGCCCCCAATTTGTAAGAGGATTCAATTCAACACTACAGCTAAGTCAATGCCTAGTCTGGGATACTGAATGGAAACCCTTATTGATATATCTTTATGTCCAGTTCATGCGTTCTGGATGACTACCCCTATATAACACCCCTCTCTTGGAATCCCCCTGACCCCACTGAGCCAAGAAGTAGTTCTGTTTTGCAAGTTAAAAGGTTTATTTGATAATTTCAACAATAGATATATATATGTCACACCTTATAATAAATTAATAATTGAATATCACACTTAATCTGATATGATAAAGATTAACAACGGAGAATCTGGCACTAACACGCTTCTCTATAATCAATAAGGAGTTGACATGAAATGGATAAGGTGGCACAGTGGTAAATAGGTACAGAAGTATAATGTGGTAGAGAATGCTTTATAGAGTTCAAATGGATGGAATGTTGAATGAATGAAATGCAGTATAGAAAATACTCAATATGATTTCAACAAAACAATGTAATCACTTTTCTCTGGCAATCCCCTCCCCCCCTTGATGCAATGCAAGGAAATGGGAGGAAAGCACACAGTTCTCAGAAATGCAATCAATGTAATTCAGTTCAATCCCCAGCAAGCTTAAAGAAAACAGATAGGAGTTTTGAAAACACAGGCCCAAATGCTTTTATATGTGCTAGCAATGGATGAGAAATATGCTGGAAATGCTTTTAATTCCCTTTCAGAGGTTCAGGGCGAGTGATAGCTACTCTCTATGAATTCAGGATCACCTTAACAATGCTTTAGTAGTAACTAGCAGGTAAACGAAGTTTTTGGCAAGGAAAAGCAAAACTGCTGTCTTTTTACACGTGAAGAAATTTGCAAATCGCGGCAAAATTCGCGGATGCGCCGAGCGCTATTACAGAGGAACCACAAGGACTATCTCTATCGTTTCGGGGTCCTAGGAAAGCCTAGGATCTCAGCTTCCAAATGAAAGTTACTGCAAGTCTCTAAGACAAACGGTCGCGGAGATATGAGCGATTTTGTGAAGGTCGTTTTTCAGATTTGAAATTTTAAAAGCTCAAAATGACAAGTGACAGATTTTGCAGCTAGAATGACAGGTGACAGATTTTGAGCTATCAGGCAGTTCTACTTAGGTTAAATAGATTGAATTAGATGAATTTAAACTAAGAGATTGGTTCTACACAGTTCTGCTGGGTACTCCCACTATATTCTTGAATTAAATGGGCCTCATCACGGATCTGGTCAGGGTTTTAGACTGGGCTCTGGTCTCTCTCTGGGCACAGCGTCTGGTCTCTGGAACTGCTCGCTCTCTGGTCTGGTCTCTTAGTTCTGGATAGATTGAAGCCTCTAGTTTGGCTTTCTGGAGGTTGATGAATTTGAAGTCTGGATCTCTGGATGTTGTATGGTCCGGCAGAGCGCGTTGCAGCAAATGGAATTGAAGGTCCCTATCTGTCGTGTCTGTCTGCTTTTATGTGTTTTGAGAGTGGGTGGGTATGTTGGTCATAACTAAACTTGCCCCTCTCACTTGTCATTGGTCAAATTTCCATTCCTCACTTGATTGGCGAAGCTAAGTTGTGTCAGAGTGATGTCATTTTATGGCTTGCAGATAGGACACTCCTCTGTCAGATTGCACACATTCTATATTTGATAACAAAAGACATATTTCACAGTTACACAGTTGCTTGAAATTACATATACATGGTGTGGCTGAATTTAGCCATGTCTCTGTCCAAATCTGTTGTTTCTAAGAGCTTGCATTCAGAAATGGCACATAATTGACTTTTTAACTGATTTTTCAATTTCTGACATTGACCCAACTTTACATACATGTGCGCAGGGAGTATGGACATTAACTGATGAAGTTTCAGATTTTTAACATGCATACATTTAGAGTAATATCCACTTTTCCGCTGACACCCCCCTGAACATACCACCGGTTCTAAAAACCTCTTAAACTGTGGGCAGAAAAATCACAAGAATTATGGTATCATTTATAAAATTTTCACATGTCCGCTCTATGAATGATCCATCTTTTTAAAGTTATGTTCTGGCTCCAAAGGGGTGTGGTTTCCTCTCAGCACAAGGTAGAAATACTGGTTTATCCAGTTCTGCCAAGCCAGCTTCTGTCTCCAGTTTCTCCCCCTCCCAGTTTCTGCCAAGAGTAAGCCACTTTTACGACCCCTGCAATATAAGATTTGCTTGGGTCCTGAAAGGCTCATTGTTCAAGAGGAAGCCATTTATGATCCTCTCAATAAACCCTCTGCCTGGGTGAAGGGAGTTGCATTGTTCACTCTCCTGCAGAGCACAGGTAATTCAATTATCAGATAGATGGTATATCCTTTTGGTGTGGGCATCAGAAGGCAGCTAAGCCTGGGAATGCATTTGTTCAAGTTTCACTCCTGTTGGGGGTAGCTGTCAAGCAAAATCAAGTTCCTTAAGCCAGACTTTCAGCTAACTGTCATGTTTTTTGTTGCTTTTTAAATTAACTTGCAATTTTACACATGCAGCTAGAATGCTGATTCTAAGTGCAAAACTATGACATTTCAACAGTTACAAAGGCATGTGACACCAAACATAGGTCACTCATTTAATCTAAACATTCTCGATTTTAGTGTCTTTAAATCCAGTGCAACTTAAACTGCTGACTCCATAGCTCAGCCAGTTTTGTTATAAGCATTGTTCTGGGCTCTTCATTTCCCAGATTTTGTAGGCACACAAAACTCCATTCTGCCAAATGTCTGCTGGTGTTCAGTGAATATTTTGCACATATTGTAATGTTTGAAAATAGGCATTTTGGCCTGCCTTCAGAGAAACACAGGGTGGTTTTAAAACGCCGGCTTTTGGATAGTGGCAAGTACTGGTACTGCACCCATTTTTGGGATTTAACAAATGAATTCCCCACAATTCTAAGTTGCATTTGGCAATCAGCATTGCCATTCCCAATGGTTTCAGACTACTGTGCGGGTAGTCCAATGGTGGTTTTAAAGCGCTTTGAAGCTAACCGGCGCTACTGTTTTTCCTTTGGCAACCCATTTCCCTCATGGCAACCCGGCCTTTCATTCTCGCACTGGTGGGTGGCAAGTGAGGCAACCATTTTGGTGGGCGCACAAACTGCGCAGCTTTCCTGGATTTCGGCGCACATGTGGGTTTTCCGCCATCTTGAATTTTCTAAGCCCACAGCACCAAATGTTGCAGCATGATTACTTGCACGTGGGTCAAGACACCCAACATAACTGACTGTTATTCTTTGACAATGTGGAAGAACCTTCTAAATGACAAACCAAAATCACTGATCTCAATGATGAAAATCATACTTCATAAGTATTGTATGTTTTCCCTACTTCCCCTTATTCAATTCTACCTATTGAAAGTAGAACCTATTCTGCTTTATTCATTGGATACATGTACCTCCGAGTTAGACTCCTTCCTTGATGCATTACAGGGTAAAATATGGAAATCCGTTTTGGGACTAGCTCTTTCTATTCCCAATGTTATTATGTGTCATGAGATGAATGCATTACTTCTCTCAGTTAAATTGAACTGACGTCGTTTGACTAACTACATCAAAATGGTTGACCCCCCTAAAAAGACACTGAGAAGCTCAATAAAATTCTAGATGACCCTAATATTCCTTCTCTGTATAAATTAACGTCCAGACTTAAATCGATGCTCAAAGCTATTAATTAAATTTATTTATTTTAATTCTTATAACGCGCCACATGCCCGTAGGCCTCAGGGCGCACAAAAAACAGAGAGACAGGACAACAAGAGAGAGCAAGCAGGATCAGAAAGGGGTCATAAGGATTACTCCATGTTAAAAAGGTAGGTTTTTATGGCTTTTTTAAATAGGAGGTAGTATTTGATTTGTCGTAGCCCTGCCGGCAGAGCATTCCAAAGTAGAGGGCCCTGAACGTCAAGCGTGGTGGCTCCAAATTTTGCGGTCTTAAATCTGGGGGAAGCAAGGACTGTGGCAGAGGATGAACAAAGATTTCTTCCATTGCTCTTGATGTTAATGCGTTCAGACAAGTAGATGGGACTGCTGAAAGAGAGGCATTTATGTGTCGTAGTGAGCATTTTATGTGTAATGCGATGTTTGACTGGTAGCCAATGAAGCTTCTTCCTGAAGATGGAGATATGGGAGCGACGAGATTGAGTGAAGATGGTCCGCATGGCATTGTTCTGGGCCACTTGTAAGGATTGGATATTTGCGGCAGTAGTACCAGACAATAGGCTATTGCAATAGTCCAGTCTGGAGTTTATCAACGCCGTGGCTAGAAGAGCACAGTTTTCGGCTGTTAGAAATGGACGGATGATAATTGGTCATCTAAGACAACTCCCAGGGTTTTTTACCTTCCTCTGGACTGTGATGATGTTGCCTGCAATAAGGAAGTTGGAGTAATCAGTATCTAGTTTGCTCCGTGTGTTCTTGGAGGATACTATCATTAGTTCGGTTTTATTGTTGTTTAAGGCTAGAGAGTTACAAGCCATCCAATCCTGGACAGCTTTGTAGATGTTATTGATGGCCTCAACATCATTTCTGTACTGACCACTAAGCTGTATGACCACCTGTGTGTCGTCTGCGTAGTTGGTATACTGACCACCAAGTTTGTTTAAGAGGTCCAAGAGAGAGCCAATGTACATATTAAAAAGCAGTGGCAACAGGCAGGAGCCTTGTGGGACACCACAGGTTTGAGTGATAGGAGTGGAGTGGTGACTCCCTACACAAACCCCAACCATGTGAGGGCCCAGAAAGGAGGCGATCCAGTTAGATGCCATCGAGGAACAATTTGCGACCTCTCCGAGCCTTGTCACTAGTAAGCTGATCTACCAGATCAAAGGCTGCAGAGAGGTCAATGAAACTTCAGAATCTATGTGTGCGCAATTGCCAAGTCAAAAAAAGAAATTCCAGCGATTTCACTGGTGCATCATGCTAGACTTGATTGGGACCTATTCCTCATTCTCCGAATATAATCTATTTCGAAGAAAATGGGGTGATCGTCCAAAATACCTAATCCAATTCCCCTCTCCGATTGTAAGGAAACTGTACCTTCGTTTCAAACTTAACCAGCTACCTGTCTATGCTAGAACCAAGTATTGGTACAGATGTCAGGGGCAAATGGGTTCAGGTAATTGTCGTTTTTGCGCTGAGAACGAATGCAAAGAATCTTTGAAGCACCTGGTGATTTTTTGTGGTTTCTTTGAAGAACATCGTGCATGAATTTTTGACCTGAACACCTCGAGTAAAACCCAAATAATTAAAGAATCATTATGGAAACGATGTATGGAGGAATTTAGTCAACAACTCACCTTGAAATTGATTGAGCTTCTTGGACATATAGAGGCTCAATTATCAGAAGTAGCAGTATTGCATAATCAAATACCTACCGACTCATAAATGACTATAAACTAAAATCCTTTATGTTCTCCTTTCTTCACTACTCTAGTGACTAAACCAAGGTTTGTGATTAATTTGGTTCTAATGTTAAAAAACCTGAAACAAATGTGCATAAGGTTTTTAGAACTTAACCTGCCTTTGGACCTAGATTTGTTCCTAGAAATTCGTGTGTGTAACACATATTGGAACGATGCTGCTCTTTGGTTAAGGAGTGTTTATAAATATGCGGAAGATGTATTTCAAATGTGATGCATTTTAAATGTGTTTGAATTTTTATGCTTTAGTTAGATTGAATTGATTGATTTTATTTTTTGGGCTCTTAAGTCATTGGTGAATTTTGAATTTGTTCTTTTCTCCAGTGATTATTTTTTCATCAAATTGTTTATTCTGTCTTTTTCTTGGTTAGTTTATATTTGTATTATCAAATGTATTCATAATTTTGTAAAGTTTTTTTTATAAACCATAAACAATAAAAAAAAAACATTTTGTTAAATCAGCACTGTCTGATGCTGTCCAAAGTAGAGGGGGGTAATAAGAGTAGGGGTTTGCTACACTCATCGCACATACGGGGGACGACCGCAGGGTCTCAGTATCCAGTGACTTTAAGATTCTGGTAGAAGTATTGGACAAGACGGTATTTACTTATTAAAAAATTCCCTTAACATTTCACGGAACATTTTAGATGACCTCAGAGAGATGAAGAACAACCTCCTGGATCTTAAACAGGTGGTCTCCAGTAGTAGCACAGCCATTGGCAGGGGTTTGGCCTTGGGATCGGCTATTGAGGCACAGGTTAAACCCAAGGGAATTGCGAAGTCCACTAGGCTAGCAGACATTGCGCATATTCCCCCCAAGAGTGTTGGAACGCCTGTGAATGGGGCAACAGTGTAGTGTCTAAAGAACCAAAGCAATAGAACATCTTTAAACTGGCATCACACTCAGGCAGGGCCACACTGCGGGTGAACCTGGTAGTTACTGACCTCCCGCCTGACACTTCCCCATTGGTGGGTGTTGTCACTGGTGCTCCTATTTTGTCAAAAGGGGTGGAGGAGACAACTGTATTACTAATAAACTAAACAAATTAAATTAACACCTACTTATCCGGCATGAAGATCAATCCACGGGGCATCTTGATGGCCAGAAGAGCCTTGTGGGTTGGCAACACGGTTAAACAGGGAGAGGGTGATCGTGTGATCGTCACAGTAGTAACACCAGCTATGCTGGATTATTTGGTCTCCGCCCTGGATCCTATCCGATATAACATGAAGGACTCAAATAGAGTGAGCAAATTCATTCCCTTGGCTGCCTTTTATCCCCCACACACTGTTCCTCCAGGTTCACAGCAGGATCACTGGGAGGTGGTGAGAGGGAGGGTAGGGCTAGCTGTCTACCCAGTGCAGGTGTAAGGGGGAGGGATACCTAGAATGGGGGTGGGGCAGTGCTCACAAATTTGTTTCGATTTCCGCTCAGGTATCGAAGAATTGGGCCGACTAAGGACTTCTTACGCAGGAACTCCAAATCCTGTGGGGATTGAGGTGGCTTCCCACCCGGCTGGAGAACTGTCTGATCACACTATAGAGGATGTGGTCACTATTCTCAGCTGGAATATAGCGGGGGCTGCGTCTAAACTTGAGAGAATGGCTCAAGTTTACAAGAAACTTGGGCCTTGGAATCTGTACGGATGGATTTGTCTCATTCTCCATCCGGGTGCACAAGAACAAAAGAGGTCGCCGTTATGGGGGTGCTGACAACTCTGAATAAATCATCCCTGAACTACTGCAGTGGGGCAAGGGAAACCAACAATTCCTGTATTCAATACGTCACTGTGATGACTGAGCAGGGAGATAAACTACTGTTGGTTAATTTTTATAATAGCTCCCATGCCTCGGAAGTTAATTGGCTCGGGCATTGAAAGATCGGCTCAAGTGTTCTATTCTTGACTGTCTGGATCAGCACACAGTCTTGGTTCTGGGAGGGGATTTTAATGTGAAATTGGGCAACGGGATTCCAAATAGCCTTGTTGATTCATGTGAGGATATTGCCTACGGGATTGTGTGCTCGCAGATGTCTAATGACCAGGTATACCCCAGGGGCCTACAAGTTAGCATGTAGCTAATGGAATTGGGAATGCGTTCTCTGAACAGACGCACACACCCTGATGTACCTGGTAAAATGACATTTACAAATGCCCAGGGGACATCACCATTGATTACTTCTGTATGCACGTCCAACATTGGAAGTAATTCGTGGATTTAAGGGTTGTACAAGACAATTTTAGCAACCATTTCATACTGAGGCTGGTGTTAAGACAGGATTGTTCAAAATTGCCTGCTGTCGCTCACCCACAGCTGGATTTATGTGAAATCAATTCACACTGCAAACACAGAGTAAAATGGGCAAAGAGCGACCCTACATAAACCCAAAGTAAAGCGGTGTCCATTAATTTGGAGCATATCTTGTCTATCCTTGCTCAGGACGCACACCCGAATCAGATCATTCTCTGGTTTGAGGATTTGTGGACGACGCTGACGGAATAATTTCAGTATGATTTCAAACAAAGGAGGTTGACTAGCTGGGTTTGACGATTCGTGCAGGACCGCACACAATTATTTAAAGAGGCTCTTGAGAAAAACGTATTGCCCCGGGGGATGAGATCGTTAGGGCAAGGGGTAATTACAAAAGGGCAGTGGAACTTAGGAAAGATTCCCTGGAGAAAGAAGCATGGGAAGAACGTTTGCTAGCCACCTCCAACAAAGACTGAAATTCGGAGACTTTGTTGCACGATGCCCGTCTTATAAGAGTTAAGAAACAGGAAAAATCATGTGGGAGCCATAACCTGGTTCAACCACTATTTGTCCCTATATCAGGGCCAGGTGATCAGGCACGCTGGTGGAGACCATTGTTCCTTGTTAGGGAGAATTCTCTGTTTAGGCTGAATTTCCTAACCTAGTGGGTCCCCCAGCAGCTTTGCTGGATTTCTGGAGTTTGTTTTTTCTCCTGCCAAGAGTGAGACTCTTTTTTTCCCACTCTTGGACATGATTTGTGGTGTTCCTTTGACTGTTAATGTGTTTTATGGGCTATGGGGTCCTTTACTCCATAGGGTCTCGTGTGTTTTTACTATGTGTGCTACACAGCACCCTCCGTGCAGTGACACAGGGGTGTCATAGTGACACCCCACCATAGACTCCATACCCTGGGACTGACTACTGTCTCCCAGGGCATGTAAAGTCACCATTGGCTTTACTAGTCCCAAATTATGAACAGAAACCAGCACAAACCATCATATTGTGGACGTACTGGTCGGGGCAATTCGATTGCCCCGGGGTCTGTTAGTCGAGGGGGCACGTCTCCGTCCCCCCTGATCGAGTTTTGGCTGGTGGCAGTGGATACTACTTTTTATATTCGACCGCAAATATATATCTATGGGATTTTACCATTGTTCGAGGCTACCAACTTTAATTATTTAATTCTCATAGCCGCGAACATACCGCCGGTTTATTTATTTAATATTAATCCGCCGGTTGGTATTTTTTGCCAGAACTGGATTCTAAAATGGTGTTTGTGTTCTCTTCTGTGACTCCAACCCAAGTCGAGCCCTTTGTTCCACTTTTTGGCGGGCTTCTCCACAGAAGCCTCCAAAAGTGGTTCCACTCTGTCTGGGTACCATAGAGGGTGTGGGAGGGGTTTTAGGCAACCTGGACTGAGTTACCTTGGTAACTCAAGTCGCACTCTTGTGTGATTGGCCCAAGTGGTGAGCCGGCCGGCTCACCGCTTAGCATGTTTGATTGACAGCTAGGCTGAGTGAATGGGGGTGTGCTGCATAAAAGCAGGGCTTTTGGGACTGGAACTTCAGAAGTCGCCACAGGACCTGAGAACCGACGAGGGAGAAGCTGAGCCGACCTGCTACGACGAAACCACCGGTGGAGCCCTGCGGAACCGACTCACCACTTCCCGACAACAGAGAAGATCTCCCGGCTGGAGAGTCTTCTTCCCCTGACTGGTGGGCACAACCAGTTTACCTTCTTTTCCTCGCATCCCAGGATGTCTTGTGGTCGAATTGCCCGTGCCAAGCACCCCGGCAACTGGCTAACCACTTACCACTGGACCGCGAATAAAAGGACCGCTCCTTTTAACTGAGAACTCCGCGGCTGGTTTCTTCCCTGGCAGTGCAACAGACTCCTGTCTTCCTCCCCGACGAGATCCTCTCTTCCCCCGCACGAAGCACCGACTTGCATCCGCTGCCAGGAACAACTGCCCCCACTGGAGTATTCTCACCACTTTAAGGTACCGTGTCCGCCAGGCCTCCCATTTCTAAAGATTGCTACAAAGTAATAATAACCCCTTAACCTTCTGGACTGGGCTGGCCGCCTTGACCAACTAACAGGTCCCTTTCTTTTGGTCCAACTCTATCTGAACCTTTGAGACTTTTGTGCACTTTTCAACCGTGTGACCTTGGGCAAATTTCGTTCTGATCCTCTTAAAATGGATCCGGCTTTCTGAACTCTAACTTCACGGTTTGACTCTGCCTTACTCTCTTGCTGTGTTCTTTTGAAAGTTTTGGGATCTGTTTCAATTTATGCTCTGCCTTTCTCTCCCTTTTAAACCGAATTATTAGAGTGCCATCTGCGTTAAGCGCTCGCCGCTGTCTGAAAATAAGTGGGGCTTTACTTAAGACTTGTCTAATATTCGTTTAAGGGAGTGTATATCTTTTAGTGACTGTTTTTGAACTGCTTAATATTCCTGTGTGTTTTATTAGATGTGGTTTTAAATAAATAATTTTATCTCTTTTACACCAAGCTCTGGTCAGTGTTTGCTTGTTCTACTGTGTTATTTTGACCTATTGTGAATACTCTGTATACTGCCTAACTCTTCTTAAGGGAAGTCTGACTGCTCCGCCACAGCTACCAAGTGAATCTGTGTGGTACAGACTGCTACCAAGTGGATTTACTGCCAAACACCTGTGGTCTTAAATCTTTTGCAGCAGTCCCAGAGGGAACTGCAGAGGTTTCTGCCTAACATTCCTCAATACGGTTGACTTTGAAGGAGGTGGAGACATCAGTTAACCAACAATCGTACAATCGTGCTCCGGCAGTCGCAGCAGATTTATATACGGGTGAACTGGATTTATGGGCCCCTCTCGATTTGTTTCAATTCCTTTTTGGAAATAGGTGTTTATCCGCAATCCTGGAAATGTGCAATCATCCACCCTATTTTTGAAAAGGGTGATCCTGGAAGCCCTTTGGCTTACATACCAATATCACTGTTGAACACCTCCTTCAAGGTCTTTGGACGCGTCATATTACAACACCTAGAGGACTGGATTATGAATAGCCAGGTTCTCGCTGAGGTTCAATACGGCTTAAGGCCAGGCTTGGGCACACGTGATTAAGCCCTCAACTTGTATTTGGTGGGGCGTTATCTGTCTTTAGCAAGAGCAAAACGATTTACTTGGCCTATATGGACCCGAGCACCGCATTTGAAAAGGTGGATAGGCTTTGTTGTGGCAGGTGCTTGGGTCCATGGGTTGCCCAGGCCGAGTTACTTAAGGTGTTACAAATTATTCATGAGGTTACCAGGGCCTGTGTTTGCTTTGGGGAACACAGGCAATGCACAGGCTACTTTGAGGTAGCAACGGGAGTCTGTCAGGGCTGCGTCTTAGCACCAGTATTGTTCACTCTCTATTTTAACAGCCTATATAAGGCCCTTGTGGACTCAAATGCACACTAACCCCGGGTGGGATCGAAAGCACTCTGTGTTAGCGTATGCTGATGCCAAGGTCTTAATTGCTCACACCCTGAAAGCCCTCCTGAAGCTCATAAATGTTTACACCGATTTTATGGCTAACCTGAAGGAAACAGTAAATGCTAGTAAGTAGGCAGTGATGGCGTTCAGGGAGAGGGAAACAAATTAAAATGCGTAGTATGGTAAGCAACGGTGACATCAACCCATGGGTGTTAACATTTGATTACTTAGGCATTTGCTTTTCTGAAAACTGGAGGGGTGTGGCCTATGTGCAGAGACAAAGCATCAAAATGAAACAGTCATTGGTTGGCATTTCTCAGTTCACGAATATGTGTCAATGTCAACCACTTAATCTAATCTTGGAAGCGTATCGAGTACAAGCAAAGGCAGCTACCAACTATGGGGCAGCACTGTGGGGGAATGAAAACTTATTGGCCATTGAGGTCATCAAGAATAACTTTTTGAAAAAGATACTAGGGCTTCCTAGTCCTGCCCCAAACTATTCTGTGCATGCAGAACTAGGCATATCCCACATCGGGGATGGCTGGTATGCAGTGCCTCACTGGCTTGGAATATGATCAAACTCGAGAGCCAGTTTGTCTCATGAAAGTCTGCTTTCCGGTTCCCTATGGTGAAAAATACCATGGTTGAGCTTTATTTCTGTTTGTCTGAGACAGTTGAATGCCCCAAGTCTGCAGTGTCCATATGATTTGCCAACTGCAGTTGGGAGTAAGTTGTACAAGAGGACCTTTTAATTCCCAATCGCAATTAAATGAGAATCTACTGGGCTTTCTCTTGAGTCAAACAGAAAACACACGCTTCTCACGAAACTGGATGTAATACAGCCTTACTTGATACATAGTAAACTCATAGATCGCTGGGCACTGACTAGGGCGCATTCTTAACCTCATGCTGCTAAGAGGTAACACGAGGAATTGTTAGGGCTGTGAGCAGACCTCGGTCTGCCCAGGCTGCAGTGCTGTGAAAGAAGATCTGTTACATTTTGTTCTGTTTTGTCCATGTTACGATGATATTAGGAGACTGACTATTAACCCACTTTTGAGAGGAGCCAATTTTAATCCGTGCTGACCAGCACTCATTTTTGCTGCAAGCTGAACCCATAGTCATTGCTTGGTGTGGAAGGAACAGAAGAAAACATATTGTGGATGCTTAATATAACATTTTTACTGAAGGTTATTAGATGTTAACCAATGAGTGTTTTATTGTGATTTTGAATATTGTATTTTATCATACTGAATTGTGTTTATTTGCATTGCTCTGCACTGGTTTATGGATTTGTCCTTGACCAACTCATCTACAGTGCATTGCCTAGGGACCCTGGTTATGGAAAGATATATTCAAAGTTTCTTTGTTGTTGGTTGCTGCTGCAAACAAATCCAATGATGATGTCACCATTTTGCGAAAATACGTCTGAGCGTATGTGTTAAGTTCCTACTCGGGTTCTATTATTAGAACTCTGCTAAGCATGTCTGCTAGACAGTGGCGTTCCCCTGAAACATGTGCTCAAATGAATATGTTTTTTTGTATGCACCAGTGCCAAATGTTCTGTTTGAGAACGGACGGTTGCTTTGAGTATGTTTTCACCTGGTTTGTTGATGTAAAACATAATGTTTGTGTGGTCTGTTTGTATGAGAATGCTTATCACTTTCAATTTTGTTTGGAATTAGCCTAATGCCATCTTGATTGCTAGAAGCGCTAACCAATTTATGTGGTTGTTTATTTGGGTCTTTGACCCCCTTGGTTGTGCGGTAATGTGTTGACAATATACACCCTGCCCTGTTAGAGATGTGTCTGTTATTTGTGCTGTCGGAGTAGTGAATGTTCTTCCTTCTGTCAAATTGTTTACGGACCACCAGTGAAAGCTTGTGTACTGTTTGCAAGACTACCTCTACTCTAGCTCGTCCCACTGGCCTGTCTTGAGTCCATTGCTCCACTAGCCACTGTTTTGGGAGGAATCTAGTTTGCGGATAGGGCATTATCCTTCTAACAGTTAGCATTTAGCCCGCAGTATACTGAGGATGAGTACTTGCAATGCCTGTAGCCTCGCTGGGAGGCTGTTGCAGAGTGAGCATCCAGAACTGCTCCTAGGAACTTTCTTTGGCTGGAATTTTTCTCATTGATAGAGAAACCCAAGCTGTGGAGTAAACGTGCTGTCTGTCGAGTGTGTAGTAGGCAATCCTATGCACCCTATCCTGTTATTAGCCAATTCTCAAGGTAAGGATACATTGGAATTGCCTTGCAGCAGAGATGTGCTGCGACGACTGCAAGCACCTTGGTGAATACACAGAGTGCTGATGCAATTCAAAAAGAGAAATTTGAATTGGTAAAGCATGGTCTGTATTTTGAATCCGAGGTACTTTTGATAGCCTGGGAACATTAGAATATGAAAGATACTTTCATATTTCAAATGTAGCCATGTAGATTCCTCATTTTAAAAGCGGGATGAACTCCTGCAGTGTTGTCATTCTGAACTTTCAGGATTTTACATATTTGTTTGCTGGCCTTTGGTCTCATGGTTTGGTCTGTTTTGGGACCTAAAAAATAAACTATGTAAATTCTGGTGTTTACCTGTTCCTTCGGCACTTATTCCATTGCTCCTTTTAAGATTAGTGATAGAATCTCTTCTTGTAGAAGCTTTAGAAGCTCTTTAGGTACTGGCCTTGCTTTCGGGGGTGTGATTGTGCTGTTTGGACAGTAGCTTGATGCAGTACTCTTGTCCGACTTGATTTAAAATCCACTTGTCTGAAGTTATCCCCTCCCAGGTGTGGATATATGATTATTTGCAAGCTCCAACAGTTACATGGGAGGGGACTCACACTGAGCAATCATTTTGTGCAGGAGTGGGCCCCGTTTGAACCCTGCCCTCTTCCATGTGCGCTGCTTCTGCAAGGTTGTCGAATGTATGCAACACCTCTGTATCCTTTCTGAAACAAGGTTTGGTAACTGGAGGTTTGAGTGGCCTGCTGGCGGATTATATGGTTGATGCCGAAAGAACCGTCCCCTTACAAAATTCCCCTTTGTAGGAACATTTCCCTGTAATCTGCCCTAGACTTATAATACTCTCATGCTCTTTTTAGCTCTTTCTGGAACATCAGCAGCTGCCCCAAAAGTCAAGACTGTCCCTTAATTACAGTTGAACCAGCTATCAACCTTCCGGCTGCATCTACCTCATCAGGTTTTTTTAAACACAGCATTTACTGAATCTTTCACTTCTTTAATTACTTTAATCATGGCTGATTTTTGTGTTTTTCTTTCTTTACCAGTGTTTATTTTGATTTCTCCATTAACATCATATTTGTACAACAAGATTCCTTATAAAGATTACAATTGTTGTTCAGTGGGTAACCTAAAACATCATTAATACAGTCTACGAATAGCAAATTAAATTGATAAAATTATGTTCATTTGGCGACCCGATACTGAACCTCTGCAATACACAGGTATAAGATATTAAGGATTACTATAATTTGATCGTAAAAGACTGACAATAAAACAAATGCATTATGGACTTCCTGTCCCATTATAGATATTTAGACCTCATTTTAAGTGCTATTTTAATACATTCGGCTATACTATATAAAGACAATGGCTCGTTGTTGTTAATGGACAAAGACATAGCTTCAGCAACGAATTTGATACCATTACTCAAAAAGAGCGGTTTTAGCCATTTTCTCCGCTTGTGCCTGTAGAAAAGGCAGAGCAATACAAAAGTTTTTACAAATCCTCTTCGTGGCCAAGGTCGCAAGAGAACTTGCACACGCCATTAATGCAGCTTGTTCATTTCTTAAGTGGTTGTTTGTTTGCATCATGAACAGTAATCTTCTATCCTCAAGACACCTTATCTTGTAGATTTGCCCAATTTCACGATTATACACTTTTAAAATGGCATATATTCCCATTGATGATAGGACTAGATTATATGTTGATCAGCCTCCTTTGCCTTTTATGTGTCCCAGGTTTTCGCTGATAATTTGATCTGGTTCATAGTGCCTGGGTTGGAGAGCCCCCTTAAGGGTCCAGACCCATCGTTCCTGAAAATCGTGCCACCTCTGAGCCAAGGATATTTACTGTTACACACAGAGGACTAAGTGGTTCAGCCACTTGATCTGTGAGAGGTTTAATTTCGTCCCACTGATCTCAGCTATACCATGCCATTAGGACATTCGTGTTTGCAATTATTACCCAGTGACCTGTTGATGTAGCCATCTTTCTCAAGAAAGCGTATATTATTCTTGTTTTCTTTGTCTGTGGGATACTGGCTTGTTGATAGTTAAGTCCCTCTTCTTTTTCGAGTTGTAGCGGTTACTAGTGAGTCTACTTTTAAGTGTCCCCTTAAGTGTAATGGGTCAATAAGGGCTAGCTTGCATTTCTTTTCTATGCACTGGTTTACTGGCTTAGTGTACACTAGGTTAGTTAGTCCGGGTGTAAAACGTTTTGAGTATACTTTTCAGTAATGGAGTGGATTGTGAGTTAAATTTCCTTTCCTTTAACATATCTTCGATGAAATCTGCCTCTTCTATAGGCTCCCGAGTCTGAACATTACATCGAGTAGACGCCGTCTTAAGGAGATCAGCGTATAAAACTTGATCCTCTGTAGGTGAGGAAGTGTGCTCTGTCCAGTGATGGTAAGGTATAATCATCTGGATCAATGGTGTCCTCATCCTCTACCACAAACTCATCATCTGAATATAATTCCTCCTCAATTATATCCTCTTGTTCCTGTATGAACTCGTCAACCTGTTCTAGGATAATGTTCCCCTTTTATCTGCATTGGCATAAACTATGGTATGCCCTTTTCTCTTTTTAGGGAGTTTATCACAAAACTTGCCTAAAATGTTAGATAACCTCTTTTCCGAACAAGGTGTTTCTTGTTGGGTTGATATTTTAGGTAACCCTTCCTCTTCTTCCATTTCTGATTCCGAAAAGGAAACATTACACTTCCGCTGCATTGTAGATGAGAGTTCCTCTCCTCCCTAGGACAGAGATGGATGATTTGTGTGTCGTGGATGCCGAAATGACTTTTGAAACTGATTTTTCCCCACTCTGCTTTGAAAGTTGTTAGTCTACCTTGTGTTTCATTTTTACCACCTGAGCAGATTGTTTACCGTTGTTCTCCATGTCTGTATCCCTAAGCTCTGTTTGGTCCCTGGTTTAGGGCTTGGCATCAAAGCAGTCTGCTCAGATGTTTGTGTTTCAGTGTTGAAACCGATGGATCAGATGTAGGCCTGCCTCGAGTGTCGTCCAGTTTAGGCCTGGGCTTGTGGTCGCCAGGGGTTGACTCCACAGCTCGACCTGACATAAGCCATACTGTGGTATATATTGACCCAACTCAGCTGTGCTTCCCCACATCACAAAGCTGCATTTCAGCAGAAACACCAAAGTAGCTGCGCTGGCTCCAGTGAGCACCATGGCCTCGAAACTACATTTTGCAGCAACTAAAAGAGGGCTGCACCGTCCTGCCAAGCACACATTGGGCAGGATGGAACAAGGGGACACACTGAGGGGGCGTGCCAGTGTGTTCTGACATATACAAATGGAACAAAGTGAAAAAGCAGCGTTGCTTTGCTGCCAGCCCAAAAGCCCCATTAAAAAGGAAACTTTTTCACCTTTAAAATAATGCTGCCGACACCATTTTCATCTCCTCTTCCTTAAACTACTGTTGGTAATAAGGCCCTGCCATGCCCAGTATATCCCAATGTGCTTCAGCAAAACCAAGCACGATTTCTAATTGACAGGCCCTGTCAAACCAACTCTGTGAAAAATCAACCAAGGAACTTCACTTTTTACCGCACTGGGAAACGCGTTTATTTTCTTCAAGTATCATCAAAGCTCAGTAGTTCAAAGGAACTCCAGCTATCTGAGCCATGTCAATTTCAATGCATCTGTGCTTCAAACCAAACTCTGGCATACAAGAAAATAACTATGGCAGCAAAAAAGTGTGGGTATCTGATGGAGATACAAAACTGAATTTAAAAAGAAATGCCAGCTTGCACCACACGTGTGAAAACATGGGCTTTGTAAACTAAAGGAGAAAAATGCTGTTTTAAAAAGTACAACTGTTGAACGAAAGGCTACCATTAATTACCTAGCAATGTGAAGGGGTTGGTTGCTGGTGAAAATACACACATGAGCTATTTTATTCCACAGGCTTGTTTTAATTCAGGACCAAATATAAGAAAATAAAGGTTTAAGCCGACTTGGGTGGATGTTGCAAGCTCTCAAAAAAAAGTTATTCCAGTTGGCAGAGCTAAGGCTTCCCCCAAAGAAAGGGAACCACCATAAACTCTCAGCAAATACTAACACCCCAGTGAAAACTATTAGGTTGGACAGAATCTGGTCCGGGCTGAACCCCCTGACAATGGAACTCCCAGGGCAAGGAAGTGTGAAGTGCGGAAGGGGCAATAAACCTTTAATCAAGCTGGGAAACCCCCACCAAGCTCTGAAGGAAATGACAGTTGGTGACAGCTGAAGAGAGAAAAAAATGGTCCAGTGACGGGCGAAGAACTGCCATTTGTTTCCAAAGACTATTGATTAATAAAAATGTATAGACTTTTGGGGGCGTGGCTAGGCAGTGCGCCATGCGGCAGCAGCTGCTATAAGCTCCGTGCCAGGGTGTCTATTCCTACCCTTTACTGCACCTTAAAAGTTTGAAATTCGGCTGAAATAGTGGTTGCAGGATACAACAAAGTACCGCTGAACTAGTGGTGGACTTATCGTATTATGCTGGCGTTTCTCGGCGCTGATCCTCAGAGCCGCAGTGAACAAAATGGCGGGCGGCACCGCTTACAGATGTAATTGAGGAAGCGCGAGCAGGGGTGGATCTGTGCGGCTTGAGAGAACCCCTGGATCTGGTGCTCCCAAGAACAAGGAAGAGGCAGAAGGCTCCCGGGGCTGTGAGAACCCTGAACGAGAAGCGTTGTGAGGCCGGAGGGGTGAACGCAGCGACTCCTCTGGGAGTGGCGGTTTGAGGTGCTGTGAGCTGCAGTTGGCAGCGGAGCACAGCGAACAGCGGGACGACTCCTGAGATTTGGGACCTTGCATGGAACCACAACCAACCCCACACCTACCACGACGAGTGGGCTCCTCGAGGGACGGTTTGGTGGCGGAGTATCCACCACAGCGGGCGCATGTTTTCAGCCCCTCGCGCTCGGCTATGAGAGTCAATATGCAGCTGAGACGGGCCGTAATGGGGGACCGTCAGAGGTAAGGAGTGGGTGCGGCATGTCCTCTCCTCCTCTATACAGTCTGCCTACAGTGATCAACATACCATAGTCCCCTGTGCACCTAACCACCAATCCAGTTTATGTCAGTAGCTGCGGGAATGCAGTCTACCTGGACTCAATGAACTCTTTCTATGTATGTGTGCATTTCACACACATTACAGTCCTCCCATACATGCCTACAATGCGTTTCAGGTAGTGTGCCAAACACCTACACTACTCTTTGAACATATGAGTGCTAGCCACAAATAAATAGCACAGTACATAGCACTCCAACTGCAAATATCGTCATATTGTCAATCTCTAACTGACCTGCGTAAGGCAAGCCTGTGCCCACGGCCGAAGCTCTACAGTACATAGGCGGAGGCCTATGGCTTCCGCCCATGCACCCAATTGCCTAGTCCTGCTCCACACCCACTGGAAGGCAATAGAGGCATGCATGCTAACATTTCCCATGGTGCTTTCCTGCCTACACGTACATATACCTACACTAAAGGAGCCAACCAAAACAACATTTGCACACCTGCTTTCAACCAGTGCCCACACTGTTACAGCCAAAGGCCATTGCCATGCACACAAGGCAGTAGGGCCTTTAGAGGCACAACATAGCACACCGACTGCACATATCCTCATATTATCTCCAAGGCACTTCCCATCCCCTATACAGTCTGCCTACAGTGACCAACATATCATAGTCCCCTGTGCACCTAAACACCAATCCAGTGTATACCAGTAGCTGCGGTAATGGTCCATATCGCAACAGTGTGCTGCCAAACAATCCTTCCTTTTCTCTGTGTCGTTATGGTCTCCCTTGCAGCATCGCTAAGTGCCTTACTGCTCTGCCATGCATACAGCCATTACATTACGGGGATGGTACTCAAGCCATAGGCTCTTTCTACATGGCATGGCCATGCAGTGAAAAGGGTACGCCTTACCCAGACCCACTGCAAGCCAAGTTAAAGAAGCAGGTTAATATTTAGTCACAAACCCACCGCTGCAAAATAACACAAACGCACGACATCAACGCCCTCACCTTAGGTAAGTGAACGCCGAGCTCTCCATCTGCCTCGGGGCAGGGTGCCGTAACCAGTTTCTTCACTGGATAAGGGTGCAGGCCTCTTGACCTCAGAGGACTGCTGTCCGTCGTTAACTGCACGAACGGTAAGTTCTGGGCACTTCAAATGTCTTAAAAGTCTTTTGTAATGATATCTCTTGTTTTGCAGGGTTCCGGCGATGGAGGATGGCGGGCTGATGAGAGTTGAGGATCGAACCCGCGTGAGGAATAGAAGCGTCTGGAAGCACGTAAGTAAGATCTTGTAGCCTGCTTCACGATGCGCACTAACTGTCCTTTTTATCTTGCAGGTACAAGTTCGGAGCTTTAGAGAAGCTGAAGGGTGCTGGAATACCCACTGGATTTGGCGTGGGAAGGAGGAATGGCACGTGAGTAATAAAGTTGCCCAATGTCTTTAAACACACCTTCTTTTGTCTTTCAGATGCGGGATGCAGCGCCGAAGGCCTCCGGAGCGTGCAAAGAGCTGGTAAGCTTTTGTCTTTCAGATGCCGGAATGCAGTGCGAAGACCTCCGGAGCATGCGAAGAGTAGGTAAGCCTTTGTCTTTCAGATGCCGGAATGCAGCGCGAGGCGTTGGTGACAGCCGATGGACCAGGTAAGAGATGTGCTGCCACTGAAGACCGTAGTGCTAACCTGTTCTTTCTTTGTCTTTACAGGTGCTGCTGAAGACTGGATTCCAGGATGGTAAGCCTTTGTTCCCTTAGGCCCAGGATCAGAAGCAGAAGACACGATGAGCATTCTGCTGCAGAGAATGCAGAATAACACAAAGCAAGATTCATCCATCGGGTGTGGTTTAAATAGCCTCCTGTAGTGCTTAGGTGTCTCCTTCCACAGCCACGCCTAGGTAAGAAAAGAGTTCCTGCTTTCCAGAAGAGTTCCAGTGTTCTGAACCTAGGGAGTGGCTCCTGCCCCACCCAACAGGAAAAGTAGTCCCAAACAGAAGAGGATCAGGGGTTCAACTGGCAGGTAAGTAAGCAGCATGGTCTGCTGCAGGTAAGTCCACCCAAGCATTACGAGCCCGGCGCTTCCAGCGCTGGGACTGGGCATCTTTATAAGCCTGGTGCCACCGGCGCCAGGACAGGGTCCAAAAGGTCCCAATTGGGACTGGCTGGCACTCGGAACCGGGGTTATGGGTCTGCTTCCAAGGGAGTCGGGCAAGTCCTGATCTTTTGGAAGCAGAGATCATGACAGTCACTTAAAGGGGTAGTCCGGCTAAAAATGTTATTTAAAAAATAGATAGGCAACATAAAAAAAAAATACTAGCACTTTTTTTTAAAAAACTTCCTATGTAAAATTTTGAGCTATTCAAGCTCAAAATTCGCAAAAGCAAGCACATGGGCGCATTCATTTTGTGAAATGGATGCCTGCCTGTGCTGGCTTTTGCGGCACTAATGAAGGAAAAGCCAGCCAGCTGTAGTAAACAAAAGCTACCGCTGGGTGGCTTTTCCTTCATTGGTGCTGTACGCGCAGGACGGGGACCGGAGACCAGAGCAGGAAAGCTGCAGCTGAATCTCGGTAAGTGCTATTTATTTTTTTATAAGCACTAGCTGCGGTTTTTTTTCTACGTTTTCCGGGCTGCAGGAGCCCCGAAGACTTAGAAATAAAACCGCAGCTTTAAAAACGTTGTATTTATGTTTGCGGAAAGACTCGGAAAGAAAAACCGCAGCGTTTTCAAACACAACCGCGTTGTGTTTCTGCCTGCTGTGGCTATCACTTTGGGTCTCTGGTGCTCCCCTAGCACCGGAGACCCAAAGTGAAAGCCAAGGCAGGCAGAAACACAACGTGGTTGCGTTTCTGCCTAAATCTGCTTTCCCATTTGGGGCTCACACACAACTTGGATCTGAACTGGTGTGCTGGCATTTTTAGGCATACCAGCGGATCCCGCATAACTGCTGTGCTGAGGTTTGGTACCCGTTTCTTATAATTCACTGCTTTTTCTTGTGCGCTGTTGCGCTGGTGCGGTCAGTGTTTTGTGTTGCCACTGACTCTGCACACTGAGATCGCTGAAGGGACTCTGTGCAGCTACATCTCCTAGGAAGAATACCATGACCTTATCCTGGGACATCCTAGCTCTGTGCCACTGATTGGGACCCAGAATCGTCCCCTGCCATGTCACCTGTAAAGAACAAGAACAAGGGTAATAATGGAGTCCTTTGTGAGCCAGAGGAAGCACCGGGTTTCTGGCTACTCTGTGTAGTCGGAACACGGAGGGGCCCAAGTGATGCAGACTGACTCTCAAGAAAGCAAGGAGCTGGCTGCCATTTGGTCCTACCTGGAAAACAGAATTGGAGGGGTAAGGGTGGGCATACAACTTCTTAGGCAAGAGGTACGGTCGCTTGTAGAGAGGGTCACGACGACGGAGTCGCTCTTGAAAGAAACAGTTACTATTACTGAATATCTGACAAAGGATGAAAGTGCTAAAGGCGAAGAATGTCATGCTGGACCAGAGAGCTGAAGACGCAGAGGGCAGATCCTGTAGAAATAACATCAGAACATCAGAATACTGGGTCTGCCGGCGCGCATGCAAGGACGGGATCCAACCACTTACATCGAGACTTTACTGCTGCTTGAAGAAGGCCCTGTGAAATTGTCGCAGGGCTTTGCTGTTGAGAGAGCCCATCGATCCCTTCAGAAGAAACCTCTACCAGGGTCATACTCCAGACCAGTCATAGCTAAGATTTTAAATTTCAGGGATAGGGTAGTGATCCTTCAATTCTCCAGAAACGGCGGGAAGATACAGAGGGGCAACTCGATGATCGCTATATACCCTGATTATACACCCATGGTACAACAGAAAAGAAACAGGTTTGTGCCCATTAGGGAGAGACTCAGGCAGCAGTGGTTTAAATACATGCTTATGTACCCAGTTTAGCTGTAAGTACTATATAATGGGAAGCCGATCTTTTATGAAAGTCCAAATGAGGTGAGTATGTGGATGGAGCATAATGATCTAATGGCTAAAGAGCATGCAGTTGAACAGAGGAACAAGTACAAGGTCCCCTGAAACATTTGAGTCAGTAAGGGGTTCTTCTAAGTGAACTTTATCTGACACGAGGAGCATCTCCTGGACGGATTCGACACCCTGAAGTGATCTATCCTGTGAAGTAACAGGAATCAACAGTATTAACACTGATTATGTGAGTATAATGGCAAAATGAGGCAAATAGGTCCTGAGATGGGACGCATCGGCTGTAGACGACCCAATTGCCGCTGACTGTGTGCAATACATCAGTGGGAGCGGGCATTGTCACCAACTGGGTGGCAACTGGACGACCACAGTTTCAAAGACACCTGCCACAAGCCTGTTACTAGTCCTTTTACTCAGTACCCAATGGCTAAAGGGAAGCTTTGGTGGTACGGGTGTGCCTGAACAGAGTACTTCTGTTGTGCGATGTTTGTACCCCACATGGAGGGGTTTGTTGTTTTGGTTATGTTTTATTTGTTATAAGGGGCTTGGTGTGACCAAATATTGTCAAGAAGGCGGTGTTGGTGAAATGCACTGGCTTACTGTGGGCTCATGCCCCACAAGCATGCTAAGGGCAGAGGGAGGTGTCATTGGGGCTAGAAGAGGTGCGCTGAATGGGGTTGAAGGACTGGAGAGTAGGACAGCCCATTAAGAGGGTAAGGTGGGAATGGCTAAAACTATGGCTATGGCATCGCTCAGGTTGTTTACATGGAATGTTAGGGGAGTGGGAACATATATGCACAGAAATAGGGTGAGATCCTATCTTCGTCGAAAAACGATGAACAAGTTACTTACCCGTTTCACATGCTCATGAATATTCCCAGTCAGGCTGGGAAACCTCGGTAAAAGAAAAACTGTTTCACTTTCTATATAAACTGTATTTCTTCTTTAAACCAATCACTGTCCTCTGGGACATACTGCCCGCATCCAATGACAGTACTCTCCCCAAGTCCCACCTCTGGCAGGCATCTTCAGATTTGGTAAGCACGTAAAGTGGAAGTATGACCAAGAAGAGCCGCATAGGGGTCGGAGGGAGGGTTCGCATGTGAATCCATGCCAGATCCATGCTGGAGAATAATAGTTACAGGTAAGTAACTTGTTCCTTCTCCAGCATGGGGTCTGGCATGGATTCACATGCTCATGAATAACGAATACATAGCAGTACAACATTACACAACCACGGGAGGTGGCAAGGCTCAATAGACTCACCTCAAGCGTTGCATAGCACTGCTTAGCCGACTCTGGACTCCTCCCTGGAATCCCGGTTGACGCGGTAGAATTTCGTGAAGGTGGACCTCCACGTAGCAGCCCTGCAA
Organism: Ambystoma mexicanum; assembly: GCF_040938575.1. Lineage (NCBI taxonomy): Eukaryota > Metazoa > Chordata > Amphibia > Caudata > Ambystomatidae > Ambystoma > Ambystoma mexicanum. The sequence continues at coordinate 577,481,169 of NC_090927.1, read as the reverse complement.
AGGTCAAGCAAGGGCTCACCAGACAGGAATTGCATTGTCGCAGCAATCGCTCTGGAGCGGGCTCTCGCACGGCCGGGCAGCAGTCGGTTAACCAAGCGATGACGGTACGTGATGCAGCCAGAGAGCCACCTTGAAATGGATGTCTTGGACAAGGCCTACCCATGATTTACACGACCAAAGTTTATGAACAGATGTGAAGTCTTTCGCGTGTGTGACGTAGAACTTCTGGGCACAAGCAACATCCAGCGCATGCAAGGTTTTTTCCCCCGGTGACAACGTTTCCAGGAAAAAAAACAGGTAACACCAAAGGCTCATTGAGGTGGAATTCCGACAACCTTCAGCATGAAGGAGGGGTGCATACGTAGCACCACCCTCGATTCGTGTAAAGTCAAGTATTGCAGCATAGGGCCTGGATCTCACCTACCCTCCTGGCAGAAGTGATGGCCACTAGGAAAGGCGTCTTCAACAAGAGTAATTTTAGTGGAGCTTGATGCAGAGGCTTAAAGGGGCCCCATGAGCCTCGTCAGAACCACGTTGAGTTCGCACCCCGGGGCAAGAGCCATCAACTGCGGGAAAGATCTGAAAAGTCCTTTGAGAAACTCCTTGACGAGTCAATGGGACCAGAGCGATGATCTTCCCGTTGATATGGTGTAGCAGGAGATGGCTGCCAGATGCACGTTGGAGGCGTGTGCCAATCTGGCCTTGGCCAAGGATAGCAAGTACAGCATGATATATGGGGCCATGACCCTCAAAATGGGTAATCTTCTGTGACCGGCACCACTTTGCGAAATGCTCCCACTTGTAACCGTAGCACTTCAAGGTCCAGGACGCCCAGCTTTTGGGAGGCCATCCCTGCAGTCTGCTGGCAACTCGTATCCTCCAAACTCTAGGGCTGCAGGAGCCAAGCCCTCAGGTTCAGCAATCCTGGGTCCTGATGTAGGATTGCACCTCCTTCTCTGGTGAGAAGATCCATAACTACCATCAGCTTGACCAGAGGCGACGCCAACAGGCCGAGAAAGTCTGGGTACCAAATCTGCCTCGGCCACGCCGGGGCAATGAATATCATCCTGCATTGGCACTGTTTGAGTGTGCTGATGACTCGTAGCAGGAGAGGCAATGGGGGAAACGCGCACAGAGACAGCCCTTCCCATGGTAAGGAGAACGCACCCCCAAGGCTCCTCAGTTGGTGGAATCTGCAGGAAAATTTCTGGCATTTGGAGTTTGCCGCTGTCGCAAACAGATCAATCTGGGGCCTGCCACACTTGACAAAGATGTGGTCCACCTGGTCCTGCCACAGCTCCCACTCGTGGCAGGAGTGCAACTCCCTGCTGAGGGAGTCTGTGACAGTGTTCTTGACTCCCGCTAAGTCAAGAGGAATGAGAACATCTTTTGTCCGAAGACCCAGCGCCAGAAGTCCTGCGCTTCCCTGGAGAGCACTGGGGATCAACTGCCCCCCTGTTTCCTGATATAGAACATGGTGGTGGCGTAGTCCGTGAAGATCCTTACCACCTCGCCCTTCAGAGACGGAAGGAATGACTGGAGGACCAAGAACGCTGCCTGTAGCTCCAGGATATTGATATGGAGGTCCTTCTCCTCCTGCAGCCACAGGCCTCTGGAGTACAGACGTCTGGTTGTGGGCTCCCCAACCTTCCAGGCAAGGGTCCGTGATAACGATCTCCTGGTATGAAGGGTTTTGAAACCCGGTGCACCGGGCAAATTGAAGGGGACGCACCACCACTTTATCGCCCGCCAGAACTCATTGTCGAGCAGGTTCTTGTCCGCAAAGCTTGCGGACACCTGTATCCAGCGAGCGTCCTGGAACTCCTGAACAGGTTGCATTAGCAAACTGCAGAGCCTGATGAGGTAGATGCAGGACATCATGCCAAGCGATGACTTGATTGTTTGCATCATGGCCGTCCCCATCGACAACAGCCACTGAATCTTCCATTGAATGGCCGCTACCATCTCCTCCACGGGTGGCACTCGGCAGGACACCGTATTGAGTCTGGCCCCTAGGAACAGCACGTTCTACGAAACGCAGAAACATGCGATGCTTCTTGTGAATGAGGATGTGGAAATAGGCGTTCCCCCAGTTCCAGCCTCGTCAAGAAGTCTCCTTCGACCAGTTGACCGAGCACGTGCTTCAATGTGACCATCCTGAACTTTTGGGACTTTAAATATTTGTTGTGATGTCGTAGGTCTAGCATGGGCCTCCAGCCCCCTGTCTTCTTCCTGACCAGAATGTATCTGGAATAGACTCTGGAGCCCCAGAGCCGTTGGGGAACCTGCTCTACCACCGCTTTTTGCAGAATGGGCCGCGCCTCTTCCAAGAGCTGAGGAATGTGTTGCTCCTGACGGGATACCAGCGGAATCCACTGACACCTGCGTTGAAACTCCAGAGTGCGTCCTTGGGCAAGAACGTCCAGCACCCATCTGTCGGTGATCTTCCACTCGCTGACTAACCTTGTCAGCTGGCCGCCTATAGGGGTGCAAGTGTGGGGCCCGACATTTTGGAATGTTCATGCCTGTTTCAGAGCCGGCGTCTTGCCCTGCTGGCTGACGACGACACTGTCCTCTGCTACCATAGGCCTGGGAACGGCCTCTGTAGGCTTCCTGGATCGTGGATCTGGAAGGTTGGTGGTACGAAGAGGAGAAACCTTTGGACGTCCTGCTCGACTTTCCCCTTGAGGAGCGAAAAGAAGAGCACTTCTGATGGAGAGTGCCCAAGGACCGTCTCCATATCTGCCTTGACGGCCTAGAGGGACTTGTCGAAGACCTTCCCAAACAAGTTCTCTATGTCGAAGGGCATGTCCAACACCTTTGACTGGACTTCCTGCCGGAAATTCATGGCCTTCATCCAGCCTCGTCGTCGAAGGCAGGCACTGTTCACCATTTAACAGAACCCTGTGTCGGCGATGTCCAATGCCACAGTATTGGTGCGATCAGACGCAACTTCCCCCTCCTGGAAAAGAGCAATTGCTTCCCTCCTCTTATCGTCTGGGAGGAACTGCAGAATGGGCCCAGCTTGTACCACAGCTCCCTGTTGTACCTGGCCAGGATCGCCAGTGCGTTGGCCGCCTGGATAGTCGACGCTACGCTATAAATCACCTTCCTTCCCATGACATCCAATTTATTCCCCTTGCTGTCCGTTGGGACCAAAGAAGTCGAGGACGGGTTAGTCGATCGCTTCCTCGCTGCCGCAGATACCACTGAATTCGGCGATGGTTGCGACCTCGGGCACTTGGGTGCAGAGTCCGGTACCTGATACTTCTTCTCCAGTCTATACCGTTTAGCTGGAGCCATGCAAGAGTTCTTCAAGAGGGCCAGGCCCTCTTCACACACGTGGTCTAGAAGGGGAACCACCATGATTGTTTTGCTCCTGGTCTCGCGCCTCTGGTACAGAAAACCCTCTTTCCTGGTTTCTTTGGGAACAAGCTGAAAAAGCTTGGAGGCTCTTGTGATCATAGAATTGAACGACCCCACCTCATCTGGTGGGGATGCTCTAAGAAAAAGCAGAGACCAGCTGCCCGTTGCGACGATATCCTCGTCTGTAGTCGTGGCCATATCCGTTCCGTACCTGTGTCTACAGGGGGAGACTGGCACTGACGCGGGTGTGGAGGCTGAAATGGGGCTGTCGGATGACGCTTCCTCTTTGTTGGAGGCTGACTGGGGCCCTGGGGGACCATTGGAGCTAGGCCCGATGGCATCTTCTTCTGGATCACCAACACCAAGGTGTGAAGGGTCGACAGAATGTCCAGAGACACATCACTCAGCTGAGCTGGCGGAATCAGAAAATTGGGCCCTGCGCCGTCATCCCAGTCGTCCTCTTCCACGTCCTCGTGGACCATGTGCAAGGACTCCTGGTCCTAGTCGTCTGTGGACGAGACCTCCATGGCTTGAGCCATGGCCTGGGAGAGCTGTTTTGGGGCCTCCTTGTCCCCCTTTTTCCCCACTGTGGGGCTCAAACCGGGGTCTGAGCAGGTTTCCCCCCCCTTTCAGGCCCACCCGCAGACTTTGCCAAAGTCGCTGCAGTGGTCTCACGCCTAGGGGGTAAGGATACTTTCTGTGCTGCAGGGGCTACCTTCACAGGGTCAGGTCCCTTAGCCGTTGAGAGAGCAGCTGCCACCAACTCTATCGTCGAAGTCTTAGCATGTGCCGATTGGGCCTGCTTCAGCAGTTCGGCCTCCTTCTCCTCCATCTGTGGCTCCTCTGACTTCTCCTGCAGTTTAGCCGGGGTAGATTTGCTTTTCAAGGAGGAGCTTTCCGTGGTGACCCTTGTGGACTCAGACTAGCGGTTCTTGGCCTTGTCTTGGGCCACCACGGATGAGGTGCCCTCAAAGGACTTGGAAGACTGCTCCTCAGACCGGCCGGTCCTGGGTGAGGCATGACCCTGCTCGGGCATGGGGCAGACACACCGCCAGTCTATTGTGCCTGTCCCTTGTCTTCTTGGAGAAACCGAGGCATATCTCCCATTCCACCTCCTTATGGTCTGGATGCAAGCAAAGAGGCATTGTAGGTGCTTGTCTTCCACAAACGCATTCCGTAGCCTGCACTTGGCCCAGGGTTTGAAGAGGGAATTTCCCTCCTCTTCCTCCGTCATGGTCAGATGGCACAAAAGTAGGCCTGATGGCCTTCTGGAAACTTCGACGATGTTTGCCCTTGAGGGGTGCTGAAATTCACTGACGAGTCCCTGCTGTCGGCAAATGGAGAAAAGCGCACAGGCTCTTTTGGAACAAAAACAGCCTTTTTCTGTCAAAAACACCACAAAACGTAGAAGTAGCTTGAGAAATACAGTTTATAAGTGAAACTGCTTTTTTTTTTTACCGATGATTTCCAGCCTTATTCATGAGCATGTGAATCCATGCCAAACCCCATGCTGGAGAAAGCCATCGCCTTGTTGCATGAGACCCATTTACCCGCGTAGGGTCAGGAGCAGGTTTAGAAACGGTGGGGAGGTGTTGGCTGTGGTTCTACATACTCCCAGTTTGCAAGGGTGTGTTCATTTGGGTGGATGCAATGCTACCATTCCAACCTTTGGAAGAGAATAAGGACAAGGAGGGGAGGTATGTGATCTTACATGGCTATCCTGGCCATAGGGAAGTATGCATTGTCAACTTATTTTTCCAATCGCATGATCCCGGCCCATACAAGTGCACAGACTTATTGCTCCTGTGGGGGCAGTGATTTTAATTGTGTTTGGGACATATCATTGAATAGATCCTCCCCCCATAGGGGAGGGCTGTCCCCTGCTACCAGAGCTCTTAATGCGATTTTGGCAGAGCTCGTTCTGGCAGATGTCTGGAGAGAACTACACCCAGAAACTCCGGGTTATTCATTTCGCTCATCCCCACATACCCTACACACTAGGATAGATCACTTGTTTGTGGGGGCTGAGCACACAACAGATTTTACAAGTGCTAAATACATGGGACAAACAATATCCGATCACGCTCCACTGGTGATAACTTGGAAGGACCCAGGCCCCCTATTCCGACATGGCGTATGACCGCGGACGGTCTGCAGATTTTCTTTTTAGGGACTCTGTGGGTGATCCTGGAGCAATTCTTGCAGACTAACATTGGCAGTGTGGACAGCTGGGCTTAATATGGGAAACTATGAAAGTGGTGGTCTGCGGAGAGGTCATAGCAAGTACGGGGGGCATCTGTAGGAGGATGAGGGCAGATTTGGAGGACATGGAGGAAAGGATAAGTATGCTGGAGGCCCAGGAGTGGGATCATGATGCAAGAAAGGGAGCTTGCAGGTCTGCGGCTGCAGTGCGCACAGGCTTGGGAGAGGCTATCAAAATTCAACTATGAGGCACGAGTGGCACAGCAACATGCTGTGGGAGACAAAGCTGGCAGACTGTTGGCATGGTTATGCAAACGTTAATACCCTAAAGTTTTGATCACGCTGCTGCATGACGAATGCAGAGCTCCTTGGCTGTCTCAGACAGCAATTAATGATATTTTGTCATGTTTTTACACCCACTTGTACAGGCATGACAGACTCGGAGGAGCTTGATCCTACGTTTATGCAAATTAGGCTCCCGAGGCTCATTGAGGAACAGGTGTCAGTCTTGGATCAGCCTATTACCCTGGAAAGAACTAAAGGAAGTGATGGTTTCCCTTTCCCCTGGAAAGACCCCAGGAAGCGACAAGCTCCCGGACTAATTTTATATATCATATAGCTCCACGCTAGCACCGACATTATTGAAGGTCTACGAGGAGTCCCATGAGCAAGGCCTACTTCCAGCGAGCATGAGGTAAACACTGGTGGTCCCTATACCCAAACCTGGGAAGCCGATGGAGGTATGTGACTCCTACTGGTCCACTGGTCATGCTGAACTAGGACGTAAAAATACTTTCCACTATCCTAGCTGGTCATATGTGCGGTGTGATTGCTTTCTTAAAAACAGACTAATTAGGGTGTATACCAGGCCAAAACACTGCTATGTACCTTCGCAGATTGCAACATGTCATAGATTGGACTCACAGCCAGCAAAGTATGTAATTGCATCCCTTGATTTTATCAAGGCTTTCAACTCAGTATAATGGGAGTGGATGTATTCAGCACTCAGGACTTTTGGGTTTGGGGATGCTTTTATTCACTGGGTCGAACGATTGTATACCCGCCAGGTGGCAGGGTGAAGTCGGGTAGACAGATATCAGGAGTATGGGATATACAGAGAGCAACCCACCAGGGATGCTGTAAGGAAGGCATGGTTTCAAACAGTGAATACCGACACAAGTGATCACAGTTCAAGGGATTTGATTGAAATTCAATGGGTTTGTTGAACGCCTATCTCAGCCTAAATCTAAGGATGGGAGCAAGCTACGACCATCAAATAATAATAACGCAGTCCTAGTGGAGTCTCTTTCAAAATAAAAGGGCCTATACTAATAAAGCTATTGCCAATCCTTACCTCTAAATACAAAAAGTGTGGACCAATAATATATGCAGACAGAAAATTGTTCCAGAAATAATACGTCAGGATAGTTGAGCAGTTGGCTTCCCTGCCCCACGTTTTCAGCACGGGGCAAGGCGGCACGTTCGAGCTTCGCACACACTCTGGCTTCTCTGCCACGAGGATACCGTCCAAAGCATAGGTATCAGGGCCTTGCGCCCAAGCCTCTTTCCCAATAACAGTCTCTTTCTGCAGAGGGCTTGTCGTAACAAACAAGCACCAAAGTTCCTTTCTTATCAGGATTTTCCCATTCACAAGTTCTTGGTTCCAGTATTCATCATGGGTCTCCCTCCTTCAGGGTCGGACACCTTTTAACACAATGTTCACAGTTGACCTCCCTTGTTTGGGCTCGGACCCCTTTAGCACAATGTTCACAATTGGTCTCCCTCGATCTGGCTCGGACCATGTAATCTCACTTTCCACATTTTCCTATTTATATAAAAAATCGAAGACTTTGGAATGTGCGATGGGTTTTGCTTAAACCGTCGCAGGACCACTTCGATACACTTCACTTCTCATTTTTACCAATCTTCTAATTTCGTTTCTGCCACTTGGCTGGATACCGTACAGAGACCTTCGATTGAGCACCCTTACGGTGCCAGACCACTCTGTCTTTGGTATTGTATCTTTCTCCATTAATGTTCAAACATCCATTAGCAATTAAGCTTTCCTCGCGTCACACGCATTACCAATCTTTGTTCTTGCGCTCTCTATACAATGTTGATTCTTGCAACCTTGACTTCAACACAGGCAGTCTTGCATCAGTCTCCCCAACTCACCAGCTGTGATGATCTCTCTGGCGCTGCATTGCAGCCAAGGATGGTACCACTGCAGCTGCTGTTTCTCCAACACACAATACAGGATACTTCAGTTTGGTTTTCTGGCTTTCTGCTTTTTAATCTGAAGATTTCTGGAAAGCAACGGTATCTCAACAGAAAGGTCAAGGGTATCTCCCTCCTTGCGCACCCTTCTTGGTTTGCCGTCTTTCTTCCCTCGTTCAGCTGCCATCAGGAAAATACTGTTCTTTCATGTGCTTTACCTCGCTCAGAGTGTGCTCTCGTGCTCCGCCTTTTCTCCGTGTGGGAAGGTTAATTGAAGTCAGGTGTGAGTGGTTACCAGTAATTGCCCGACCTTCCCTGACAATAGTAGTGGGACATGTCGGGTACAATGCTCGGGTGTGAGTCTGTATCCTCCCAGAGTGGTGTGTCTGTGTGAAAGTGTTCATGAAGGGAAAGTGGGTGGGGGCAGAGTTCCTAAATATCCTACCGGGTAAGATGGGGTAAAGGTGTTACAGGGAGGGGGGATAATGTGTCTTGCAATCAGGTGTCCCACTCTCCATAGACCCCCTCACCCAGGTGAACCCCCCCGCACTGGTCCACCCCTAGGATCTGGATCCAAAGGCGATGGCCGTGCCCTGGTCACCTGAGAGAGACCCCCAGGGACTAGTGGGTGAGACACCTTCTGGTTTCTCACAATGCCCACTCTCCCCAATGTTGTATATATTGGCTCTGGAACCTCTGGCAGTGTACTTACGGCAGGAATACTCGGAAGCTGGTATTGATGTTGGGGGATCCAGATATCTCATATCATATGCTGATGACATCCTATTATATTTGTGTGAGCATGCTCATAACTTAACTATTATTCTGGAGGTATTGGATGAGTTTGCGAAGCAGTATGGGATATTCTTTAGCAAACAGAAATCATGCCTCTTTCCCCTGGTTGGAACTTCGGGGTTAGGATGTTGCAGACTTGCCAGACCTGGGGTTGAGCTGGCAAACAGTTTTGTTTAAATATTAGTCTGAATTGCAGATACACCCAGGTATACACACACTTACAACACTGTTAGGATGGTGGATGGTATTAGAAAATCAATGTGATTTTGGGCTGGTTTACCACTTTCTCTTATGGGTTGGGTTTCCATAGTCAAGATGATTGGTCTTCCCAGATTATTATATGCATTCACAAACGTGCACTACAGTAAGGCACAACAGATTAGCACACTCAATGGTGTGCCAACATTTACCAACAGATCAGTTACCGATACAGGCTGCTTGGATGTCGAGACGTGGTCTTTCCGGCCATTGTCAGGACCTCGACCCACTGGAAAAGGGATGGAGCTTTCTATATATACCATGGCTTCCTCCGAGGTGTCAAAGAAATGTGCCTGTTCCCATTGCTGTATATGCAATTTAGCTGGGAACATCATGGTGTATTGAACCTGCCAATCACAAAACAGATGTTTGATATGGTTGTATGTTCTTGTGGCCACCTGAACACCTACCTACTGTCGCAGATTCGTATTAAAGCGTCCCCTTCTCCCATGCTAGTTTAAGAACAAGATCCTGGTCCCAATAATTTAGGAGCCTGGAAATAATCGTGTGCGGTGGAGCCAGTGAGCGGTACACACTATCCACCAGGATCTGCGTGTGGTGGAGCCAGTGAGTGGTGCACGCTATCCACCAGGAACTGCAAAGAGAATTGAACCTCCCCAAAGATGGATTTTAGTAAGGTCTCAACAAAGGGCTCCATGGGGCCTTGGACTGATTTTTCTGGGATCCCAACTATTCTAATGTTGTTCCTTCTGGAACGGGACCCAAAACTGTCACAATTCAAACATACCAAAAGCAACTTCTTCTTGATGATCTGCAGATCTCTGCCATGTTCCCCCACTGTGTTCTCCAGGTTTCCAACAAGTGCCTCCCCCACATTGATGCGGCCACTTTCTTTATCCAGTTTGTTGTACAAGGAGGTAATGGTGGACATTATGTCGTCAAGCTTGGTGTTTACACATACAAACCCAGCTTGCATCACTGTCATATATGGGTCTATGTTGGGAACACTGGGAGGGTCGCCATCTGGTTCAGCTGACTTGGCTTCACCCATCACTGCATCCCTATGTGGGGTGCTTGTAAAAGAGTCCATTGGGCCTTTTGTTTGTTTTTTTCCCTTGCCCCATGTCATGTTAGCAGGGATCTGAGGCCAAAAAAGGTGCACAAATAAAGCACCAATACACCCTGCTTTACAGCGTGTGCAGGATTATGTATGTTATGCAAGGGGACAGACTCCTCTAAAAGCAATTCACTGCAGTACTACAAGCAGCAACTCCAAGCAGCACACCTCCAGCGCAGACAGGGACCCCAGTGTCCACCACACACCACCACGAGGTCTGGCCCACCCAGACCCGACTCAGGTTCCAGACTCAGCAGTAGGGCTTGCACCACTTCAGGAGTGCCGCCACAGGGTCTGCACTCTAGATAGATGTAGATCTGTCCCCAAATGGCTGCGCTTCACGTATATGCTGCATACAGGCTCCTGCGTTGGGTTTCAGACAGGGAGGCAGGGCACATCTCATCAGCACACAGCCAACTGCAGGGGTTGGGGGGAGCCACAACCCAGTCCCGGTGCCATCTGCATGCTCACAGGCGGGCACTCCGTACAGCAGAGATGTTAAAAATATATTCAAAATAAAAGGTTGTCCCAAGCTGCGCCATTCATTAAATAAAAAGGGTGGGGATAAACGCCTAACTTTCCCTATCCTAACAATGAGGTCCCTACCTGGCAAACGAAACACTAAAGAAAAGTGGCCTAGTGTGCACAAAGTCTCTGACCCTCACACTAATACATACAATAAAATTATACATGGAACACCTGTCTATTTGTAGCTCAACAAAGCAACTTGTCAGTTCAAATTTAAGAGTTTTGAAAACACTCCTCGTAACCAGGGTTGGGCTTCCCTTCCCCTGCATCAATTCAGGAATATGTTGAGCATAGTTCCGTCAATACAACACAAACTCGCTTTCATCCACTGTATTTTTCCCCTGGATAGCACAAGTGTCTGTTCCACAAATATCTGTGCATACATCAAAACCACGGTTATTCTCCACATTATCATTTTGTAAAGGCAAATGTCTTTCCTTCAAATCATCTTTCCTCTTGATACCACAAATGTCTTTTCCATGAATATTTGTTTAAAAATGCAAAGCAATGGTTATTTTCAGAAAATAAATGTCCAACAAAGCTTAACTATCACAACTTCAAGTGAAACTTCTGTCCGGATAGCACAGCAAAAATACCTTCTTGGTGAAACCACAGCTTGTCAAACACCATAGGGTTAACAAGTTCTTTTCATCACAACGTTTGTTAAAACCATACTTCTTCAAATCTTCTTTCCCGGTGCACTTGCCTACCAGGGGTAACCACTATGATCACTTTCCTGGTGTGCCTGCCTGCAAGGAAGAACGCTCCTACAGCTACAATCAAGTCTGAGGGCAATATTGATTCCAAGATTCACCGCACCATTATCTCTTGAAAGGGGTTGAACAATGATTACCTTTTCTTACAGTCTCGTGACTCTTGGTAATATGTGGTCCAGTTGTCCCTAAACTGGAAATTCAATACAGAAGCCTTGTTTTCAGATTGTCTTTCATCTACTTCTCGACAGCCCCTTGACTGTATGCAGTTTGTGTTACAAGTTTCCCCCAGTTGATATCCCAAAAAGTCAGAGTTGCGCCCTTGTCGACTATGTATGGTTTCACAATCCCTTGGCTGTTGGCAATGCTAGTTATAAGGCTTTGCCCAGTTGATATCTACTATACAGGGATATATGCCCTTGTTGGTTTAGGGTGGTTTTCACACAGCCTCTTGGCTGTTGGCAATGCTGGTTATCAGCGTTCCCCAATTGTAGTCCCATACAAGGGACTTACATTCTTGTTGCTTTTGCTCTGTTTCTTCAATTTTTCGGAATTCAAAAGCATGTGTTTTTAGCAACTGTCTTATTTGCAGCGCCCCAGGGTCAGCGTTAGTTTTTGACCAACTCAATGGCTTTCTTTGGCATCTCCATCTTACTGTCAGCTGTCGTGGTGGACCTCTGGCGTCCCGTCCGATCACTCTCCAGCATTGGCGTCTCTCCGGTGGGCTCCGCGTCTCTTCCGCGTTCACCTGCAATCTTCTTGACACCTTCCAATGGCATTCTGACATTGGTGGCGCCACCTCGAACAGCCTCTCCTTCAGCAATACCTTACACACTGCCTTCTACCTATCCTTCACCTGCTTCTCTCTGTTGGATCTCATTCAGGGATTTAAATATCCCACTCAGGTGCCCGGTCTGTAACAACTAGATCACACCTTTTGGTTAACAGTAGTCTCAATCTTCTTTGCCTCTGAGCCCTTCCTCCTCGTCCCAGAACCATCAGCATTATACTGAGTGTTAACAGGGTGAGGGAATGTTGTGAGAAGGGTTTGTGGTCCCACGGTGAAGTGAGACTTCTACCCAAGGCAGAATCATGACCATTAAAAGATTTCACATTTGATTCTTGAACCCCTGAGGCACCATCCTTATTCTGTCTAAATGATTTTTCATGACAGATTCTTTAAGTAGCTATATGGGAGGGACTTGTACATTGATAACCTGCCATTAGGTATCTGGGAATGATTGGACACATCCTCAGAAGATGAATACCACGTCTCTCCTAGCGGAGTCACCACCTCGCCTTGATAGCCGTCTCCTACCATGTGGTAACCCCCAGGGTTAGGATCAGGTAGCAGCTGTCTTACCCTGGCCACATGGGAGGAGACTTTAGGCTCGGGTTTGGTGATGTCTCTACAGGATTCATTACAACTGGCAGCCATAAGGAATGATCAGTGTCCCCAAAACAAGTGAGATGAGTCAGGCAGTGAGATTGAAAACACCTCACTTCCAATAATCCATCTGGGAACATACAACCCTTTGTAGAATATGGTGGATTTAGCTGGCAAAGTTCCAAAGAAAGGGTTTCTTTATAGCAACATAAGGCTTAGTACACGTACCTTTGCTTGTGCCAACAAAGAGCCCAAATAAAAAAACCTGCGTTTTCTTCTAGACATTAAGATTATTATTGTTTTAAATCAAGATGGCAAACCGTCACACTTACTAGCTTTTTCCTACTCCATCACCATCTGGAGATCCAGAATAATTAATTTTAAATTCTATATCTGGCACAAGTTGCATTGCTCTCCGATAGAACTTGATGGCTGCAAAAGACAACAGATGACATTTCATGACTTTAACAAACTTAAAGCAATGACAGTATTACCCTATTATTCGCTTATGTTTTCAGAGAAAAAAAAAGCTATAAGCAAAAGACACATTTCATAACACTTAATATTTGAATGCTCCACGTATGTAAAATAACAACATTTCCTTAAGACTGGGCATATTAAAAGGAAGAAAGCAACTTCTTCGTCAAATCAGTACACACAGATTGGCTTACCATGATCAACTAAATCAGACCAATGGGAGTGTTTACCTTCCAACAAAGCAATGTGAACAAGTCTTGTGGTTAGAAAACTGTTATGAAAAGCCAATTTTAACTGTCACAAATGTGTGTGCCTCCAGCATCCAGACTCTTGTAGCTTTAGCATGGGTGCGAGTGCTCTGAGAGAGAATACAGCACACAGGCTAATTACATGGGCAGAAGGGACCCTGTAGGCACCTGATGTGCAGTGCTGGTACCACTTCCCGCTATTATGGGAAGAATGTATTTCTCTGTATCAGAATGCAGTGACGGAGAATGCCAATCTTACCTGGACAAAGACAGGACTAAGCAGGCAAGTCTGCGGCTATTCATCCCAGAATGTGCTGAAGCAGAAAATGTTCCAACTGCTCCAGATCTGTGACTACTAAGTGAATTCCTTTGCACACACTCACTCACTCTGGTAATGAAGCTCGGTTAGTAAGGCAGCAGCAATGGGTGGAGGGTTCCGAGCAATGTGGTTTGCCCCACTGACAGAATTACTTCTGCTCTGCAGGAGTAGAAGTGCGAGTAGTAGATACGGTTTGGGTATGTTTTACCAAATTCTTTTTAATCTCGGCAAACTGACCAAAAATGAATTTGCTCCGGTCCCTATTGTAACGCCCATGTGCTTTTTTTGTCCCCCGCCTCATATTTTAAAGAAGCAGGGGACAGCCCTGCAAACCCACAATTGCAAAATATCAAACATGGGGATACCCCCGGAACCACCGCTCTCCATTGTTGGTATTTTGCAATACATGCAACCAAATTGCCCCGAAGGCCAAATTACCCATGCAAAATTCAACCAAATTGGTCATTAGGTCACTTGTTTTAGGTCAAATAGGCGTTTACCGTAGATACAATTCCTGCTCAATCCCCACAATTTGACAAACCAATAGTGATCTGTGACAAATCGAGGGAATTTGCCCCTTCTCCCGAAGGTGGAAGAACCCCTTGCACCCCCTGTGAGGCTAGGAAGGTGAGTCTGCTCCGCAACACCCTCCATAGGGGTCGAGGCAAGTGGGACCTCACCGGGAGAGACTCCCCCATTTTTGACAAGGACTCCCGTTCCAATGACGAACTCCCCACAACTGCGTATACCATGGCCTACATGGGTTGCCCTACAATACAAGACAATACAAAAAAAAACAAGACAGGGACGAAGAAACGCTCATTATCAAGAAGAACATGTAGCTTTAAATCAAAGCGTCGAAACCACTGGAACGAGTACGTTGAAGCACAGAGACTCGGCAACACCTCAAGAGAGAGATCCATAGAGAGAGAGTGAGAAAGCAATACATAGGCACTGGAAGACCCCGAGCTATGTGACCCCCAGAGAGACATATGGAGAGAGAGAAATGTGTGCATAGACACTGGAGGACCCCGAGCTACACAACATCCAGAGAGAGAGAAGCACAGACTAGGAGACCAGCGAGATTCGATCTCACTTGACATTGCGCAAAACGACACCAACTAAAGTGAATCCCAAAAGGGAGCAACCGGAAAGGCAGTAGCATGGACAGAGGTGGTGGCGAGACCACAGGGCTTCTGTGGTGGACAGAGGGTCTACAAAATATCACCAAACCCAACGGAGAGACATTACAGTTTGGTATCTAGTTCCTTACCAAGAGAACATACAGGACAAAGAGAACTTGAAGCAGAGAACCCTGACAGTGACACGCTGGTGGCAAGACGTGACCAGATAGAGGGCTCCTTAGGTAAAAGACTGCATAGAACGTTCTCCAGCATACTTGAAGGTAATGGGGAGAACAGAAGTCACAGGAGGACCAGCGGGGATCGTTATGCAGGGCAAATAACTCATCTCAGTAGATGTGATGAGAGAGTTAAATCAGAAGTTAATTAAGTTTAAAAGCTCTGACTAAAGAGAAAGGGATCCTAATAATTTAAGCTTCAAGAGAAAGCAAAAGTGGAAAGTAGCACCCTGGGAAAAGGGAAAAAGCATTCAACATTCTGTATACAAAGGACAGAATAGTAAAAAGAAAGAACCATATGAATCAGAGTTCAGAGGAACTAACCAAATGAAAGGTGTGCCAAGCGAAATAGGTCTGAATGCAATTTTCCAGGAGAGAAAGTTTGGCAGAATAATAATCTAAAGCCAACAATATGTTGAAATCAGTAACCCTGATAAAAGATCCTACAAAAGATCGGCAAAAGTAAATTCGAAAGAGCTGAGAACAGTCAGTAACCCCTTTGAAGAAACACAAAGACTGATCCATGAAGTCGCAAGAGACTATATAAGAAGGGTGTATTAAAACAAGAACACTATCGACTGGTACTGGAAGTACCCTCAGGAGAAGGGAGTCATTCTCCTGTTATTAGTTCGTTTTCAGAGTGGTAGGTTCAGTTAGGTTAGTTTGGACAGCAGACTTCTTTATTTAAACTTGTTTTATTGGTTTTTACATGGTGAAATACAGTCAACGAACCCCCTCCCCCCATCCAACACCCCCGCCCCAATGTCCCAGGGTGCATCAAAGCATCCCATGGATTTACCACTTGTCTCATTAAGCATGTTAACAATTTATCTTCAGCTATTGAAGTTCTCATGCTGTGTGGGAGGTCTTATATCACAGTATCACCTCAGTTGGCACAAACTAGCCCCTCTCCCATGATATGGTGGCAAGACCACATTGAGACCTCAAGATATCTATACAGCAACCTATACCAGGGTACCCCGACATAGCGCCTGTGGTTCCCTTTAGTCTCTCAGTCCCCCTGTGCTTTACCTACAGTACAGCCAGGATTTTCCACGGAGGGCGTCAATTAAACAATCTACCTTTTCCATCACCATGTTGGTCAATTGGGAAGTGAGACACCCCCCTTCACGCACACCATGTTCCAGGGGGATACCAAACAGCGCCTGGTAAAGCAAATTCCAAGACATCACATCTTCACTCCCTTCTCTCAAGCATCTGCGCACTGCCCTGTAACATACGATTGTCTCCGCTATTGCCCACTTTTGTAGCTCTCCCCACCATGCATTAATATCAGGACCATCCGCCAGTTTCCAGGCCATGGCTATCCTACGCTTTGCCAGTATACAAATTAGATCCTTCATTCTTGCCAAGTGCATAGTGCCCTTTTTCCATTCACTCCTTTTCCTCCCCCGGGGAAACAAGCCAAGCAAGCAAGCAAGCCTCAGGTAACCACTCATGCATCTCAACTCCTCTTGCCACCATGTCTGCGACTGACGTCAAGAATGTTCTCAGGACCAGGACAGGTCCAGGACAAGTCCAGAACATGTGTAGTATTCCCGCCCCCCCGGCCCGTCCCCATCACATCTGGGGCAGCCCTGCCTACTTGCTCCTGGGAGAAAAGTTATCCTATGTGGTGTCATGTATGCAGGGTGTGTTAGATACACCTTCTTTGTGTAGTCCACTCTGCATCAGTAAACTTCCTGTCCAGGTTCGTCTACCACCCCACACATGCTCGCATGTATACAGTCCACCGCTGGCCTAGCAATAACTCATACAGTGGGAACACTACATGTACCCCCCTTCTGCCATATCGTATATAGTCACCAGCGTCCGGTCATTGTCAATACCAGTTTGCACCTCAAGACTTTCCAAGCCAACCGCATATACATCAGCAAATGCCCTGTGTGAACACCACTCTCTTGAGTTAGCATCTCAAAGTCCATTAGCTTCCCTTCCTGCAGTAGATCCCCTATTGTGGCCACCCTTCTGTTCTCCCATTGCGCCCTGATGGCCTTACAGAGGACTTGCCTTTGGACAGTCACACCTAATGAACGAGCCTCTTAGTAAGATAGGCATGTATCACCCATAGAGATAGGGAAAGATAGGCCTTAGAATATTATTTCATAAAAAAACAGTGAACCATGTGCTTAAGAGTATCCACATCCTCCTCCTGGCTCGCCACAGATCATAAAGGTAAAGCAGGCATAGTTAAGAGATACCCCCTTCATCATTTGTGATAACGTGAGCAGAGGGAAGTTTGAGGGGTCAGAAATGCGAGACAGACAAACATTTTCTCAAGGTTTGCCATTTATTCAAAATAAAAATGGTTTTTAATTAACGCCTAGCTTTCCCAAACCTAATATAGAGGTCCCTGCCTAGCAAACTAAAACCAAAGTAAAGGGACCAAAATATCTCTGGCCCTCACACTAATACACACAACAAAATAATACATGGAAAATATGGCTAGCTTTAGTTCATCAAAACAATTTTGTAATTCAAATTTAAAAGTTCTTGAAAGTACTCCTTGTGACTAGGGTGGTATTCCCTTCCCCTGGATCAATTCAGGAATACTTTGATTCCAGATCTGTTTAAGGTAATATAAAAGACTTTCAACCACTGAGCTGTTTTCAGGGATACAACAAATGTATTTTTCCACTCCAGTTGGTTGATAATCCAAACAACTCCATATTCTCCACAATGGGATGGGCCCAATTACAGGTCCGGTGGTAACCCTGCCGGTCGCCTGACTTTCCGGGACACCGGGCAATTACAGGTCCGGCGGCCGGGAATTCAGGTGCCAGTACATTTGTTAATCTCCATTCCCATTGAATCCTGTGGGACTCTATGGGAGTGGGGACACAGGAGCATCAGCACAGTTCGCAACGAAGCCAGAGCTCCTGTGACAAAAAACTGCCTACCGTGGTCGCTGCGCCTGTCCGGGTCAGACCTGTCGTGCACAGAGGCTCCGGCAGGCAGTCTTGTAGTTTGCCGGTTCAGGAACAAAGGTGCCAGTGAGCTTACCAGCACCCTTGTTTCTGGACCGGCAATATTGAAATGAGGCCCAATATCCCTCTTGAAAGGATGATTGACTTTCTTTTAAAAACAAAAAGTTCAGACCAAGCAAATTGTTCAGTCATCATATAACACTTTCTTCAAAGGAACTACTTATTGTCAAGATAGCACTTCAATCGTTCTCAATACTTCTTCTCAAATAGAGTGGCCCTGTGGAAGCTGCAAAACTCATGTGACAGGGGGGCATAAACCTACCGAACTTCGAGATATACTACCTGGCGGGACAGCTCCGGTTTGTGGCCAAGTGGTTGTCTGAAGAGACGGCTGAAGCCAGGCTGTTGTGTAAGGATATTGCCCCCTTCTTTTTAAGAGAAGTGGTGTGGCTGCCCAAATCAAAGTTGCAACGAAGGGCGGGACTGCTGGAACTGGGCTGGAAGATATGGAGCAAGGTATGGCAAATAGTGGGAAACCCGACCCCATGCTCCCTGCAGGTGCCGCTAGTGGCGCTATGTGGGGAGGACTCGCAAATGATAAAAGGGATCCGTAGATACTGGGAACCGATGGGCCTTGCGAACCTCAGAGATGTATGGCAAGAATGGGAGGTACTAGATTTCCAGAGATTAATGGAGGACACCGGGGTGCACAAAGGCCAATATATTACATATACGAGAATTATCACACGGGTGCGGGAAAAGTGGCTTGAGGCAGTGCTAGCGGAGCAACCTGACACGATCACTGAGACGATGCATGATATCTCGGAGGGTGGGCACGAAATATCCAGCATATATGAACTATTGATGACTAGGGTGGGCAAGGAGTTACTCCAACTGAGGCGGGACTGGTAGGAGGAGGTGGGAGAACCTTTGCTGGATGGACAATGGGAGAAGGCACAAAGGTAACGCGAGGTTACAGCAGATCCAGCTAAATGTCACCCATAGGGCATATATGACCCCCAGCAGAGTTGCCAGGTTTGGAAGTTCAGTGACACAGAAGTCCCTAAAGTGCGGGGAGGTGGAAGCTGGACTGATGCATATGTTTTGGGCTTGCCCGGAGGTGGGTAGATTCTGGACAGAGGTTAAGCTACGCCTGGCCAGAAAAGGAATCACACTGGAGGTGGAGTCAGTCTGGGCATGCATGTTGGGGGGTTTTGCCAGACCACGCAACCTGAAGCACATCAGTAAGATGAAAGACCTGGCCTACATTCTGGCCAAATGGAGAATTGACCCAGAATAGAGACGTGGTGCAGAAACGACAGCGTGGTATGAAGCAATCAGTGGGGGAGGGGAGGAGGAATCGGGACCCCTGATAGCATGGAGACAATTGGTGGCCACGATGGTGGGACCCTCCCAGGCCGACCTTAGTGAAGACGATATGAGGGAGATTAATGAGGAAGACGAGCCTGGAGATACGTAAGCTGGCGGAATTGAAGTAGGGGCTGAAGTTAAGGGGGCGGGAGGGGAAGGACGATGACGCACTATATGTGGATATAATGATGTGAAGCTCATATGCGAATGTCCTCAATGTTTGTAATGTTTGGAGTGTTAATTAAAATAATAAAAATTGTTTAAAAAAATACTTCTCAAAATAAAACACTTTTCTAAGGAGGATAGCAAAAATCAACTTGTTTCAGTGATGCCACTGATTGTCAAACAAATGAAGGACATGGATTCTCTTCATTAAATAAAGGTTCTTTCAGTACATCTTCTACCAGAAAGATAAATTCGCGAACCACCATCTTCTTTACTGGTCCACTTGCCTGCCAGGACTAACCACTATAAGCCCTTTCCTGGTATACTCGCCTGCCAGGAAGAAAACTCCTACGACTAACTTCAAAGCTGATGGCAATATTGATTCCAGTATTCTCCACACCAATATCTCTGTATGATTTTACAGTCACTTGGCTGTTGGCAATGTAAGATATAAGCATTCCCAAAAGTATCTCTCTTATAAGGAGATTTATGCCTTGGATGCTTTATTGATGTTCTCACATCTTTGTGGCGGATGGCAATGCTGATTATGAGATTTTCCCAGGGGTTGTCTTAGTATGGTTTTCTCATAGCCTCTTGGCTCTGGGTGGTATTGGATAGAGGCTTTCCCCACTGGTAATTCTGCCCATGTCTTTTGACAGCCTATTGGCGGTTTATAATGCTGGTCGTAAACTTTCCCCTCTCTTAGTCCCTTAAAAGGGAACTTTCGTCTTTGCCACTTTGCTTTGTTTTCTTTAATTATTCAGTATTCAGAAAATAAGCTTTGCTTAGATTTGTCAATTGTTCAGCATTTAAACTTGTGACTTTGTAACAGCTTTCGTGTAGGAAGCGCCCCAGGTCAGCACTAACTCACCGGTCCTGTGCGGCGGCTCCCTCTTTCTGTCAGGGTTCGCGGCGGTCCCTCAGCGTTCAGTCTGTTTTTTCTCCTGCTTCAGTAAGTTGTGTTGTCAAACCGGATATTAAATTATGCCTCTTATTACAAACGATTTGTATGTATATTGGCCTACGCCAAGTTGCTTGAAAATAGTACGCGAATAACTGTCTGCGGCAAGGTCTTGACCTTAGAAATTGATGTAAGCCGCCATCTTGAATCAAGCCTCCATTTTAGGTTAGAAACCGCCATTTTGGGGTTTTATACAAAGTCACCCTGTAATCTAAAATGGCCGTCTCATGTGTCCTTGTTCTTGTCTTAACCTCTCCAACCTCTGTAGGGAAGTTAATGTCCAACCTGCCCTCAGGCTACATGTTAGGGTCATGTAGACCTTGTCCTTTGTTGACCTCAGAGCAGGAGATTACCTGAATTAGCAATGTTAAACTACAAGTATACAAGAACAGTAATGCTATCCGAATATAATATGCAAAACATTGTTTGGTCTGTATTAAAGCAATATATGAAGAGTGTAAATGTTAAATTGAATAATAATGGAGTGTGTTAGTAAATGAATTGAAAAGTAAACCGCATGCACGAGATATGTAAATTAGGAAAGTGAACCTGGCGCAACCCTAGCCCAGTGCATGATTAACCTGTAAGGGTTGCTGGACATCATTTTACAAATTGTATAAAAGCACCGATGTCCAGCTAGGAAATTTCCTCACTGCTCATATTGGACCCTGCTGGTGGTCTCTGTGATGTATTAACGGCCAAATAGCTATTTGTGTACTTTGTTGAATACTGTTCAGTTTTGTAATAAAGATTCTGGGAATCTTTATAAGACCGTGTCGGTGTATTTTCCTTTGCTCGGTGTAACAGCCGTAATATTGTATTTTTTCTGATTCCACAGATGGCGCCCAAATAGGGACCCTCAAGATTGACTTCGTCTCGTTGAAGGTTGGCTCGGCTATCGGACCGGGATCGGACGGTGTCAACAGAACCGGCCACTCTAAGACTAGAAGTGAATTCCTCGACGAAACTGCACAATCCGATCCCTGGACGGTGAGCTATAGCCCGAGACGACGTTTTGACGAGGGTCCATATATTTGAGGTGGGTAAATTTGCCGAAAATCACCAGACACGTGGGTCCTTTGCATTGTCCTTAGTAACCCGATTGAGCCTCCCAGTCCTTTGGTCAGGTGAATCGTGTCCCGATTCTTAATTTAACCCTGACAAATTTGAATTTGGAGCATTGTACTCGCGAGCACAATTATTTAACCAGGTAACACCAGAACTTTGATATGCCTGGGAAATTGTGTGCCTGCTTTAGGGCATTTTTCCGCAGTGACAGACAATCTTTGGAAGATAGCCGTCCCGCACCACAGGAGGGGTCGCCGGCATGTACTATGTACTGTAAGAAAGGCTTTGGTAGTATAGCATTTAATGACATTTGGCACAGACAAACCAGACATAATTCTAATCTTCGGTGGCCAACCAATGGTAGTTTTGAAATCCCTCGTATAGAATATTTAGAGTCTGCATTAGTAAAGAAGAAGGCTAGGCCTGCAGCATTTGACGCGTTGCACAGTTGGAAAATAGAAGCTTTGCAGCAACAAAAGAGTAGAGAGAAACATATGCGTGGACATATGACTAGTGTTGAAAAGGCATGGTTATATGATCAAAATAAGCAATTGGAGTCAGTTAGGAACACGGACAGGGCATTTCAATTAGGCATTCAGAAAATCTACCCTTCAAAAGATTTTCATACGTCAGACGAATTGATTAATAAACATTTGCATGAACGAAGGCCCGATGCCTCCGCGCAACCTCCATATGTCCCTCCTCCTGGCGCTTTGCCCCTTCCTGTTGTAGTTCCCCTCCCATAGTTCCTCCGGTCCTCCCTGTTGTTCTTCCTGTTGTTCTTCCAGCCGTCGCCCCTTTGCCTGCCCCCTTGCCTTCACCTGTTATTCAGAATGTGCCTGCTCTTCCTCTTCCAAGTGATCCTGCATCGCTTGTAGTAGACCAGGGAGCAAGACCAAGGGTTGTGACTCGTAATACTGTGTCGCCAGACAAGAGGAATGAATTGACTGCTTGGGCTAAACATTGTATGGAGAAGGGTGAACAAGCTGATGTTTTTTTCCACACTCGAAAATTTAAAAGAGATTCCTGAGAAAAATGTTTTTATCGAAGGATTAGTGTTGTATAAAGCTAAACCTTTGTATGCTTTGTTGTATAAAGCTAAACCTTTGTATGCTTTCTTGTTGCTATGGTTTTCAGCTGTGTTTATGCCAAGTACATCATCTGTAATTCCAGAATGGATTTATGCCTGCTGTGCCATTCTGGAATGATAGGTGCTTGGAGATGTTTACTCTGGAGTATACCCTGGATGCTGCCTGTGTTGGGGGTCTTAAGTCAGTTACTGAAGCTGTTCCAATTAAATTGGCTTTCACTTACCAAGTTTGTGGCTTCTTTACAATGGCGACAAGGATGGGATGTCTGTAGTGATCCCTGCAGAAGCCAAGACCTCCAACAGTGACTGGAAGTGGAGTTTGGCAGGAGCTGTCAGCAGGAGCAGCCACCATCCAGGAGGAATTGGCAGGAGCTATCAGCAGGAGCAACCACCATCCAGGAGCTGTCAGCAGGAGCAGCCACCATCCAGGAGGAATTGGCAGGAGCTATCAGCAGGAAGCTGAAAGCTGGAAGCTGCCTGAAAGTGGATGTGGCGCTGAATCAAGCCCAGCTGAATGCGGATGTGGCACTGAATTGAGAAGGGATACTGAAACCTCGCCCAGGGCCCCCTGTGGGAAGGCGAATTAGGGGTGTATGACAAAGGGCACCACAGCTTAGTGAAGGTGCTTTCACTGCCCCCCTAAAGGAGGAGATATTTTGTGGTGGTGACTGGACAAGCATAGCCAAAATAGAGTGGCTATGTATGGCAACATTTGACGATATTCTAAGAATTACCATTTGACATCTTGAAAGCAAAATTGTTTTTGTTGTGTCATATACTTTGGACGCATATTAACCTGTTATTTTACGCATTGTGTTATGTGGCATTTAGAGGTTATAAATATGGCCCTGTCTGGAGTCCCCGGTCCGCAAGTATTTATGCTCACACCAGGTCCGCCAAAAATTAAGTGGGCCCCGTGGAAGAAGGGATTCCTACATTATGTTAAAGCTATGTGTGGGAATGGAATGTCTGTAGAACGTAAAGTAGCGATGTTAATGCATTTTCTGGGGTATGAAAGTCAGAGGATATATGACACACTTCCTGATATTTCCTAATTAGATTCAGAAGAAGGAACAAATGATTTTGACCTGGCATTGACCAAACTTGATAGGCATTTTGAGTCAAAAACTAGCACGGTATTGGAGCGATATCATTTTGGCATGAGATGTCAACATGAAGGAGAAACTGTTGAAGACTATATAACTGATTTGAGACATTTATCCGTCAATTGTAAGTTTGGTGGTGGATTAGAGGAACACCTGTTGCGTTCAAGCTCAGACCGCTGCCCCTGTCTGTGCGGAATGCTGTGCGTGAGGAATTAATGGAAATTGGAAAGAGAAGGAATTATTGAGCCAGCTAGGGCTGTGGAGTGGATATCCCCTGTGGTGGTGGTAAAGAAAAGCAATGGGGATTTGAGGGTATGCATTGATTTGAGGGAGCTTAATCGGTGTGTGGTAGTTATTAAGTAGGATAGGGAGTGCAAAATATTTTGCAAAGCTTGACATGGCTAGTGCGTATCATCAGATAAGTTTAGATGATGAGTCACACAAATTGACTGCTTTCATCACTTATGAGGGAATATATCAATTCAAGCGCATGCCATTTGGGCTGGTGTCAGCGTCTTCCATATTCCAAAAGGTTATGAACAAATTGTTGAAGGATGTCGGCGCTGTATGGTGCTTTCAGGACGATGTCCTGATATGTGGGAAGACGAGAGTGAGTTAAAAACAAGACTGGATTTAGTTCTCAAGATCTTTAAAGCAAGAGGAATAACTTTGCGTGGCGAAAAATGTGTATTTCTGACTCAAGCGGTTGATTATCTAGGTCATGAAAGTTCTGAGCAGGGACTCAAACCAAAAAGGAATTTAGTTGAGTCCATTTTGAAAACACAGCCACCAAAGAATAAGGCTGAGTTGAGATCATTTCTAGGTACTATTGAGTTCTATCGTAGGTTTGTTGAGAACTATGCCGATTCCATAACTAAATTGAGGGCATTATTAAGGAAGGGTGCTGAGTTTGAATGGAGCAAGGAATGTGAAAAAGAATTTGAAGCAATGAAAAGAAAAATTGATATGGCAAAACCTGCATCGATGTTTGATACTAGGAAGAAAACCATCCTGGCCGTGGATGCCAGTGAGACAGGTATAGGTGTGGTGATGTTGCAGCCAGATGTTGATGGTACGGAGATGATTGTAATGCATGCATCCCCCATGTTAAGAGGTGCAGAATTGAACTATTCCGTGTTGGAAAAGGAAGCCCTGGCGTGCCATTGGGGCATTGAAAAGATGGAAAATTTTGGCAGGAGTCAGGAGTTTACCTTGAGAACAGATCACAAACCCCTTAAGGCGATTTTTGAAAGTAAAGGCCTCAACAAGGTTTCAAGGAGAGTGGCAGGCTGGGTAACCAGGCTACAGTGTCATAAATTTGAAATAGAAGTAGTTGCTGGTAAAGAGAATGTGCAAGCTGATCACGCTTCGAGAGTGAAGTTGAAGAATGATGCTGGTGAAAAAGGAAGTAGTGTATATGGTGAACATGAAATGGTTTTTGCAACTGTGGAGGGTATAATTCAGAAACAAGAGTGGATTAAAGTGTTAAGGGCCAATGAAATGTGGAAGCGGATTATGGTATTTGTGGCGGATGGGTGGCCAGAGAAAAGGCTATTATCAGGTGAAGAGAGGGCTATGTGGGAAGTAAGGAATAAACTATCCGTAAAAGGAGAGCTGTTGTACAGATGGGACAAGTTGGTGGTTCCAGGCAGTCTGCGGAGGAAATTGATTGATTGTGCCCATCAGGGGCATATTTGCATTTGTAAAACGAAAGAAATAATAAAAGCCGATTACTGGTGACCAGGAATTGATCGCGAAATTGAGAAAGTGGTTGGTGCGTGCAGTGACTGTACCAAATCAGGGAAGAACGTGATAGCTGTGTCCCAACCAATGGGTAAAACTACCATTCCTGATGGTGTGTGGCAAGATTTGTCCATGGATGTTCTAGGTCTCGTAGACATGGGTGCAAGTAGAGGTAGGCTCATTTTGGTGATGGTTGATACCTTTTTCGAGATGGACAGAGTTTAAGATCCTGAGGGAAGTCACATGTCAATGCATAATTGAATTCATGGAGGATGTGTTTGAAAGGGAGGGTTTGCCCAGGAGCATTGTCACGGATAATGGTCCACAATTCATGGGAAAACTATTTTTGGAGTATCTGTACAAATGTGGAATCAAACACAAAAAGACTCCTTTGTATTGTCCCCAAGCAAACGGTATGGTTGAGAGAGTAAATCGAAGTATTATGGACGCTATTCGTGGAGCTAATGCATGTGGTCTTGACAAAAAGGTTGCAGTAAGAGACAGGCTGTATGCTTTGAGGATGGCTCCGCAAGTAGAAACGGGGATTAGCTCATTTGAACTTATGAGAGGGCGAAAGGCAAATACCTGTGTTGCGCCAGCTTGGTTGGGCAGGGCGAGAGCGTCAGATGCGGTTGTGGATGATGTAAAGAAAGGGATGGAAGCCCGAAAAAACAAGTGGGTGGAAAGAGTCAATAAGAAGCACCCAAGGAGAATAACCATGGTCAAAGCTGGAGATTGGGTACGGATAAGGAAGGCTGTTGTTACCAAGAAAGGGGAACCGTTATACACAGAGCCTGTTAGGGTTACACGAGTCTTCAAAAACGCTGTGTGTGTAGAAAGTGGTCAAGTCTGGTCTTTGTCCAGAATCGCGAAAGTAAAATGATGTAAGTATATATCTGTTCAGTGGGTACATATCCCACAATAAAGAAATGTATTTCATAAGGGAGGGGGATGTGTTGTATAAAGCTAAACCTTTGTATGCTTTGTTGTATAAAGCTAAACCTTTGTATGCTTTCTTGTTGCTATGGTTTTCAGCTGTGTTTATGCCAAGCACATCATCTGTAATTCCAGAATGGGTTTATGCCTACTGTGCTATTCTGGAATGATCGGTGCTTGGAGATGTTTACTCTGGAGTGAAGTCAGTTATAACCTGGATGCTGCCTGTGTTGGGGGTCTTAAGTGAGTTACTGAAGCTGTTCCTAATAAACTGGCTTTCACTTACCAAGTTTGTGGCTTCTTTACAATTAGGGACTCATTTAAGTATAATGTGGAATAGACTAGATGATGTAGATTTCCCACAAGGGTTACGGGATTTGAACGCCTTAGCATTGTCCAGAGATACTGCGGAGAAGGTATATGAGCATGTTGAGAGGATTTTTGAGTATAGGAAGGAGTTGGAAGAGTTACAGAACGAGGAAGTAGATGGTGATAGTTTAGGTATTATGTACTTACAGAAACGGTTTTCTCCTCGTCGAGAAATAAAAGGTGAGGAAGCACGAATTTGTACAAAGGATGCGATAAGATGGATTTCGGATATGTCGATAACTCCATATGAAGTATATGACACATACAGTCAATATACGTTAGAAATGCAAAAGCAAGTGATACAGGTGATGGTAGAGCACCTGCAGAATGAGTGTGTAAGAAGAAAGATTTGTTGTCCCGCAGAATTGTTGAGTGTTTATAAGAGAGCTTTTTCGATTGATACTTCTTCGACTGCCTTAGCGCTTGACTTGGCTATGTTCCTTAGTAAGCGTTCGGAGCTGCTTACTTCTCAGTTGCCTATGAGAGAGGTCCCTCCGACATTTGTCCCAAAAGTTGAGATTGCGGCTGATGCTGCACGAGGTATAGTAGCCGGAGAAATTCCTGCACATTACGTTCCTGTCATGATCTCTGCTTCCAAAAGGTCAGCGTTTTCCCAACTCCCTTGGAAGCAGATCCATAACCCAGGTTCCGAGTGCCAACCAGTCCCAATTGGGACCTTTTGGACCCAGTCCTGGCGCCAGTGGCACCAGGCTCATAAATATGCCCAGTCCCAGCGCTGCAAGCGCCAGGCTCATAATGCTTGGGTGGACTTACCTGCAGCAGACCATGCTGCTTACTTGCCTGCTAGTTGAGCCTCTGATCCTCTTCTGTTTGGAACTACTTTTCCTGTTGGGTGGGGCAGGAGCCACTCCCTAGATTCAGAACACTGGAACTCTTCTGGAAAGCAGGAACTCTTTTCTTGCCTAGGCGTGGCTGTGGAAGGAGACACCTAAGCACTACAGGAGGCTATTTAAACCACACCCGATGGATGAATCTTGCTTTGCGTTATTCTGCATCCTCTGCAGCAGAACGCTCATCGTGTCTTCTGCATCTGATCCTGGGCCTAAGGAAAAAGGCTTACCATCCTGAATCCAGTCTTCAGCAACACCTATAAAGACAAGAAAGAACAGGTTAGCATTACGGTCTTCAGTGACAGCTCTTCACTTACCTGGTCCATCGGCTGTCACCAACGCCTCGCGCTGCATTCCGGCATCTGAAAGACAAAGGCTTACCTACTCTTTGCACGCTCCGGAGGCCTTCGGCGCTGCATCCCGCATCTGAAAGACAAAACAAGGTGCGTTCAAAGACATTGGGGAACTTTAATACTCACGTGCCATTACTCCTTTCCACATCTAACCCAGTGGGTATTCCGGCACCCTGCAGCCGCTCCGAACTTGTACCTGCAAAATAAAAAGACAGTTAGAGCGCATCGTGAAGCAGGCAACAAGCGCTTACTTACGTGCTTCCAGGCGCTTCTATTCATCACACAGGCTCCATCTTCAACTCACTTCAGCCCGTCATCCGCCATCGCCGGAACCCTGCAAAACAAGAGACATCATTACTAAAGACTTTAAAGACATTAGGATTACTCAAAACTTACCGTTCGTGCAGTAAACGACAGACAGCAGTCCTCTGAAGTCAAGAGGCCTGCTCCCCTTATCCAGTGAAGAAACTGGTTACAGCACCCTGCCCCGAGGCAGATGGAGAGCACGGCGTTCACTTACCTAAGACATCTTACCCTTCGAGTCAGACATACAGTGCACAGAGGTCCAGCCCAAAGAGCCAGCCGTGTGTTACACATCACCTTTGAAGATACGGTATACGCCCAGTCAAGACCGGCGCCTCTACGGGAATCAGGTGAGCGTTACAGTTCCACAGTTGGTTCAAGTCCCGTTTTCAAGACAGGAAGTGAACACCATAAAGCAATCTATTCCTGATATACGAAAAAATCCGACCGGATTCTATAAAGAAATAGAGTCGGTCTTAGAGTCGTCGGTATTTACTCTAAGTGATATTGACCTATTATTTCCCGTACTCCTGCCAGTCGATTTGTGGAAGCAGATAAGGACTATAGATGACATACCTGGGTTGGGAGATACATGGGATAACATGACTAGGCTGGACAGAGAAAGACCAGCTGGCGAATGACCACCTCAAGTGATATTAACCTTGCCTGATAGAATTATTGTAAAATTGAAAACTATGGTTCCAGAAAAAATAATCATATGGGACAAGCTTATGGCCTGTGCCCAAGGAAAGTCTGAGGGTGCTACCGATTTTTTCAATCGGTTCGAGCAGGTATTCTCGGATTTCAGTGGACAAGATTTAGGCACAGAGTCAGGGAAAAGGTTGTTTGTTGACAAATTTGTACGTGGATTGCTGCCTGACATCCAGTTACAGATTATGTCCTCTGAAAGCGCTTGGCAGGCGAAGTCCCAATCAGAAGTATTGCATATGGCTCAGTATTATGAAAATCGTGTAAACAGTGAAAAAGAGAAGCTTGAGAAAAAAAAGGGTGACTTGAAAACTAAAGTTTTATTGCAGCAGATCGTTAGAAACCCTAGAGGGGGTAATCAATTTAGAGGTCAGTACATTCCACAGGGACGTGCGCCCTTGGCTCCGGTAACCATTAACCAGTGTGCCTATTGCCGGCAGGAAGGCCACTGGCGTGCACAATGCCCGACCTTACAGCAAAGGTCATTTGGGAACATGGATAGACGATCCAGAGGTCGCCCAGGTGCAGGGGGCCCTGGCAGAGGTCAGTTTGCACCAGAATCACAGCAATCTCCTTCACGAGATAAGCAAGTTTCGAATGTGGATAATAGAAACATTTTTGATCACCCTTCTGCCGCGTATCTCTCCGAAGAACTTCCCTTTGATAATATTTTGTTCCGCTAGGATTGCCCGACGCAGGATTTGGAACCTACGCCTATTCCCGTTAATCAGAAAGGCCCCTACGTTGAGATGGCGGTGGGAAATAGGAAGCATCTATTTTTAGTAGATACGGGAGCACAGAAATGTTCCATTGACCATTCACGGGTTCCAAATATTCCCCCATCAGGGCAATCCAACGTTTCCGTAGGGTTTTCAGGCACACCTGTAGTTTGTCCGGTCTCTTTGCCGGTACCGATAGCACTGGGTCCCTTCACGGAACAGTGTCCATTTTTACTTACCAGCAACTGTGGGGAGAATTTGCTGGGGCTAAATTTGTTGAAGGCATTACACCCAGTAATTCATTGTTCTCCGGATGGGATTCGGCTAACAATTTCACCACAGCAATCACTCGCCTCTCAGTTTTTGACTCGACCTTTACCGCCAGAATTTAGTAATGTTCCAGAATGCTTATGGGCAATTGATGATAATGATGTGGGCATTCTCCAAATTGAACCTGTTAAAATTATTTTGAAACATGGAGTAAAATTGCCTCGCATCCCGCAATATAAGATCTCAGTTGAAGGCGAACAGGCTTTGAAATGTATAGTTTCTGATTTTGTACATCGTGGAGTAATTGAGGAGATTACGGGTAACAGCCCCATTTTGCCAGTATACAAAAAAGGTGATAATGCGATTCCCTTTCGTTTTATAATTGATTTACGCGCTATTAACAAAATTGTAGCTCCTCAATTTCCTATTGTACCTGATGTTATAATGATATTAACCATGATTCCGGCTTCTGCCACCCACTTTAGCGGTGTTGATCTTAAAAACGCGTTTTTCAGTATTCCTATACACAAGGATAGTAGGTATTTGTTTGCGTTTACCCTAGGTGGACGCTCGTTTACATTCACTCGTGCACCACAAGAGTACACTGAGAGTCCAAGTATTTATAGTAGGGCATTGAAAGAGCAGCTTGATACCCTCGAGTTGCCTACTTCTACTACTACTTGCACGTTACTACAGTACGTAGATGACATCCTCTTGGCCGCTGATTCTGAGAGTGCCTGTAAAGAAGGCACTGTGTTGTTGCTTTGTCATCTAGCAAAACATGGCCACAAAGCTTCACTTAAGAAATTCCAATATTGTTGCCAGGAGGTCGCCTATTTAGGCTATCTCCTGTCAAAGGAGGGAAGACGGTTGACACCTGAACGAATAAAGACCATTTCTGGTATGCCTGTCCCAAATACGCAAAAGGAAGTTAGAGCCTTGATAGGTATGGCTTCTTATTGTAGATCCCGAATTTTTCGTTAACGATTAAACCAATGTTGGCTTTGACAAAGAAGGGCATTTCTTTGCCATTGCCATGGACCTTGGAACACCAGACAGCATTCGATTTGCTCAAATCCGCGCTGTGTTCGGCGCCGGTTTTAGGAACTCCGAATTATGATAAGGCCTTTGTATTGTTTGTGCATGAACGTGATGGATGTGCTTTGGCTGTGTTAACGCAGGAACATGGAGGGAAAAATAGGACGTGCGGCTACTATTCCTCTGCCCTTGATCCTGTAGCATGCGCTTTGCCAAGATGTTTGCGCGCTGTTGCTGCTGCGTCTGTAAAACAGAGTGAGGGAATGGTCCTGGGTCATGCGTTAACCCTAATAGTACCTCACTCTGTAGATATTTTATTGAATAGAACTGAAACGCAACACCTCACTTCTGCACGATTGACAAGATATGAACTGATCTTGTTTGCTCCCCACATTCAAATTCAGAGGTGTTGCGTATTAAATCCGGCTGAACTTTTACCTGTCTCACAAAATACTGTTGATAATGACGATACGTCACACAGAACAAGAGACTAAAGGCAGAATCGATTTGAAAGACACGCCTTTGAATAGCCCTCAAGGAGAGCTATTTTGAGATGGCTCTTGTTTTAAACTTCCAGACGGTACATCCACGGCTGCTTATGCTGTCACTACTTTAAGCACGGTTGCGGAAACCAAAATAATTATGCATAACTCTGCGCAGGCCGCAGAAATTATAGCGTTAACTCGAGCTTGTGAGCTTTCTGAAGGGCGTACAGTGAATATATATACTGACTAACGCTCACCTGATTCCCACGGAGGCGCTGATCCCGGCTGGGCTGCTATTGTTTCTTCAATTGAGAAGCGTAGAGCTCGGACGACTCTCAGGACTGGGCTTCCTCTTATCGAATGTCTGACTTGCAGGGTAAGTTTTCTGCAGGTGGAAGAAAAAGGGTTAATCACCGTTTGATGGGATTCCTTCTCCCACCAATCGCCAGTTTCTCCCACAGCCTAGCTTTCTACTTGTCTCGGCGAGCTCTCACCTTAGGCGTATAAATGCTGAGCTCTCCATCCTGCGTCTGGTGCAGGGGTGCGTGGATTCCAGTTACGTCACTGGATGAGTTCAGTGTTGAGGCTCAAGTCTTTTGCGGCCTTAGTTGTGGCACTGGTGCTGGGATTCCGAAGAGCGATGCCGCCGTTACTGCACGAGCGGATGCCTGTAAGTATACTGTAGTCTTTAGGCTTTAAAAGATGGGCACCTCAATAATGTCCCTTTTCCTTTGTTTCAGGCCTCGGGATGCTGTGGGCGTAGTTTTCCGTTGCCGCTGCACGTGCCGATGCACGTAAGTATAATGTTCGTTGGCCGCTTTTAATGGCACCTCTAATAATGTCCTTTTTCTAGTTTTCAGGTGCCGGGATGCTGCAGGCTTTATATCCGTTTCCACTGCACGTGCCGATGCATGTAAGTATAATGATCGTTGGCCGCTTTTAATGGCACCTCTAATAATGTCCTTTTTCTAGTTTTCAGGTGCCGGGATGCTGCGGTTGATGCGGCCGCTTCTGCGCGTGCAAAAACTGGTAAGTTAAGATGAATGCGACTGCCTTCACTCGAACCCCTTTTTAATTATGTCCTTTGCCTTTCAGGTGCAGAGAAGCTGCCGAAGAGAAGGCCGCGGTTAGCTCCGTTGCAATCACGGATGGATCAGGTAAGCGGGCGCGGCTGCGAGCGAGTTTCACTTTTCTAACCTTATGTTTATTCTTTGCAGGTTTTGCCGGTGACTGGATTCCGGGATCTGGTAAGTATTGTTCTGTGTCTTTCTTCATCCACAGGTTGCTGCGCGGAAGCTGAAGATGACTCTGGACCTGGAATGCAGGAGCCGACTCGGTGAGCGTCCTGCTGCTGCTGCAGAATAACGCGAAGCACGTGTTTTCCATCGGGCGCGGTTTAAATAGCAGAGAAGTGCTTCCAGTGTGTGTTCTTCTACCGGTTCCACCCAGGTAAGAAAAGAGTTCCTGAATGGAGGGAATAGTTCCTCCCACCCCTGATGGCTGGGGACTTCAACCAGACTGGATTGTTCTGGGTAAATATGCAGCATGGTCTGCCTCAGGTAAGTCCACCCAAGCATTATTACACTGTTTATCAATATGAGCCCGGCGCCTATGGTGCCGGGACTGAAACCCTTCATGAGCCTGGCACCAAAGGCGCCAGGACACGGTCCAAAGGGCCCCTGTAGGGGTCTGCTGGGTCCAGAGTAGTGGAAGACGGGTCTGCTTCCGAGGGCGCTGGGCCAGTCCTGGCCCCTCGAGAGTAGCGCCCATGACACTGACAGTCAGTATGCCTTTGGGGTGGCCCACAATTTCGGTAGACTTTGGAAAGAACAAGGTTTCTTGACCTCGCATGGAACGAAAATCCAGCACGGCACTTTAATAGTGCGATTGCTTTCAGCACTTGCATTCCCCGTTCAGTTAGCTATCATAAAATGTTCAGCACATCAAAAAGTTACAGATGATGTAGGAAAAGGGAATGCCTTCGCCGATCAGATAGCTAAACAGACTGCCACTGATTTCAGTTCAGAAATGTACGCTGTAAAAGAAGTCGTAAATGTTTGCACTTTGGGAGAAAGTATTGATGTTGTAAAAGATATTCAAGCAGATGCTACCATAGAGGAAACTAAAAGATGGATCGAGGGTGCAGGAAGATTGGATGATGATGGGTGTTGGGTAGACAATGTTGAAGGGAAATGGTTACTCCCCGACGCCTACATTACAATGATGGTTATTATGGCTCATGGTCCGACGTGTGTGTGAGGAAACTAACAAAAATGCTACACAGTGTATGGGCCAATGATAAGATTTTCAAAATTGCGGAGCGTTTTGTCCAGAACTGCATGGTTTGCTTGCAGCACAATGTAGGGAAAGGTACCTCGACTCCTAGAGGAAGTTTCGCTCCACCTTCAGTCCCGTTTGAGGTTATTCACTTTGATTTTATTGAAATGGAATGGTGTAACAATCTTAAATATGTATTGGTTGTTATTTGCGCCTTTAGTAAGTGGGTTCAGGCCTTCCCAGTTAGAGATGCAACGGCCATAACCACGGCAAAAACTCTGTTGAAAGGGTTTTTTCCTAGGTTCGGGCTGCCGAGAGTCATCTGGTCTGATAATGGGCCACACTTTATTGCCACTGTAGTCCTGCAAATTTGCAAAGGACTACAGATTGACAAACGGTTCCATTCAGCTAGACATGCCCAGAGTGCCGGATTAGTGGAAAGGCACAATGGCATTAAAAAGAACAAACTCGTTAAGACGTGTGCTGGCACCAAGCTAAAATGGCCAGACACCTTACCGATCGTGTTACTATCGATGAGAACGACCCCTCAAACTAAGACTTCAGTCATGGTTTGAGACAGTGTTAGGCAGAATTATATGCAGTACCTTTTGGGAACACTACACACAATTAGGACTAGTGACAGTACAATTTCACCTTTGGTACACGCCTGTACTACACAGTTATAGTGGTAGCAGTAGCGAAGCAGCCAGGCCTATCTCAAGAGTAAGTGAGCTGTACAAGTAGTTACACAAAGGACAGCAACTACTGTGGTTCAGGCAAACACTGACTCAAGGTTTCTAAGTAAAAGAATATATATTTATTTATTCAACAGTTGTATAACATTTAACTATTTTATGCAAGTCAAAACAAATCACAATCATAAATACACCACACCACTTCCCTTCGCTTAAATTCCAGACAAGTTAAGCTCACAAAATGAAGTGGGAGCAAAATGGCACTAAAGCAATTTAAAAGGGAGGGAAAGAAAGTTATTATAAATTAGGCAAAACCAACAGGTAAGTAAGCAGGGCAACTGCACAAGAGAGACTACAAGGTTAAAATCGGATAGAAAAGGCTTAGGGCCAAAGTCAATGGTTCAAAAGTCTTTTGCTCTTGATAATAGGTTCAATGTAGTTCGCGGTAAAGTTTGTGGCACAGATCTGGACTAGGTTGGTCAGTAGAAAAGTTAGTTCAAAGAGAAGAGAAGGACAAGCCCTCGGATTGGAGAAAGATTTCAAACACTTTCGCATCGGCTGAGCGAAACGCACAACCGGAATGGCACAGTACCTTAAAATGGAGAGGGAGCTGTAGCTGCGGCGGACGTTCCTGGTGGTTCCTGCAGGCACACGGTTCCTGAAGTGACTGTCGGACTGACACGAAGTAGGAAGACTGGAGGGTCCTGCGCCACCCAGGGAAGAGGCCAGCAGCAGAGCAAAACAACGAATAAAAGGTGTGCTCCTTGAAACCCAAACAGGGTCCGACCTTCCTGGCTATCCGGCCCACTGTAGCTCTGTACAGCGAATTCGACCAGAGGAGGGGTCCTGGCTTGTAGTTTGGGCGAACTGGTTGGTCCCACCAGCTCAAGAGAAGAAGTTTCCTGGAGGATCTTCTCTGCCGTCGAATTTGGCGATTCGGACCTGCAGCAGGGCTTCACTGGGCGGTTCAGTCGTGTTAGGGGTCCTCTTCTTCCAGTTCCTCGTTGGTTCTTTCGTTCCAGTGGCGACTCTGCTCTTCCAGTCCCAGAGACCTGCTTTTTATGCAGTTTTCCCCCATTCATACAGCTTGGCTGTCAATCACACAGCAGGGTGGCTGGCCTGACAAGGCCAGTCCCCTTAGCCAATCAGACAAGAGTGCGACTTGGGTTACTAAGGCAACCCATGGCAAGGGTCTGAAGATCCCTGCCTCACATCCTGCCTACCTAGACTATCAGGCGCCTTAAGGAGGGCTTCTGTGCAGAAGCCCGCGAAAAAAGACAGCAAACAAAGGAATCATCCCCGGTTTGGCACGCAGAGAAAAACACGAGAAAGACTAACAGAAAGAAATGGTGAATAAACCCAGCCGGAAACAAAATAAAATGTATTTGGTCAAGCGGGTTTATGTTCGAGGCTACTATAATAGTCTAAAACAATACCACATTTATATGATATAATCGCGGTAGAAAGGTTAGGGTAGATACCACTGCCGCCAGCCAAGTCTTAAAGTTAATAAAGTTAAAGGAGTGAAACAAGGCTCCAAGAGGCACAGACAAAAAGGGATAAGAATGAACCCTTTCCAGTGCTCCATGAAAAATGGGGTGTACTGGGTCTGTAGTTTAAAGTGACTATATAAAGTTAATGGCAACTTTACCTATTTCTGGGGGACAGTAGTCAGCCCCAGAAAAATTGAGTCAGGGGGAAGTCTCAAAGACAACCCTGTGTCACTGCACTGAAGGTGCTGTGTAACACAAAAAAAGGTTGTGCTCTGGAGTAGGCGAGCCTTCAGTGCCCAAGATCACACAAAAAGTGAAAACACACACAGCAAAACACATGTAAAAGTGGGAAAAAGGCTCACACTCTTACCAGGTGAAAAAAATAAATCCTAGAAATCCAGCAAAGCTGCTGAGGGACTCAGTAGGTAAGGGAAACTAGCCATTCTGGAGAATTCTCCCTAAAAAGGCAGGGCTGGAAAGGGTGGGGCAGTTGTGGAAGGATGGTCAGTTTATTTCACTGCTGGACTTGGAGGAGGCATTGGGTATTGGGAATGTGTCAGTATTTTCATATCTCCATTTGAAGGGGGTAGTTACGGCCGTGCCTTGGAGGGAACCGGTACAGAGGGAGCTGAACCCCTTCAAGAAAGACCTGCACTCAAGAGGGTACATGAAAGGGACGATCTCCTCCTTAGACGTGGCCTTGGTGGAAGCGGGGAAGGGGAACATGGAGAAGTTTATGGTCAAGTGGCAAGGGGGTTAAGGTGTGGAGGTGGATGAAACGCTATAGGGGAAAATGTGCTGCAGGGCATATAGAGTCTCAATCGCATCCCAGTAAAAACTTCACACAATTAAACTACTCCACAGATGGCAGTACGACCCAGTGCGACTCTCCAAGATGTTTCCGGGGGTGAGCCCTTACTGCTGGCATGAATGTGGAGAAGGGGCAGACTATTGGCACATGTTGTGGGGCTGTGTGAGAGTCCAGATGTACTGGGATGAGGTGCTCGGGTGGATCAAGGAGCTGGAAGGAGTCCCCAGAAGAGAGTAGCCGCTACTGGTCCTATTTGGTTTAGAAGGTAGGGAAGGGGGGAATATAGCAGCCAGCCACAACCGCTGCATTTCTTGCTGTTAGCAGTGAGAGCGTGTTTAGCAACACATTGGAAGAGGGTAAGGGTAACACTCTCGAGCAAGGAGGAATGGATAAATACGGGTAAGAATATATATGTGATGGAGAGGATTACGGTGGCAACACATGGCTGGGGTGGGAATACTGAAATGGAATGGGAGGAATTCCAAACCCAGTATATGCCTATGGAGCGGTGCAGAAGGGTGAGGGATGTGAAGGAAGTTGATTGGAATGTGGAAAGAAGGGCAAATACTCTGGACAAGAAAAGGACGTTGCTGGGTAAAGAGGATTGAGAGTGAAAATCAGGTCATCTGGTGGTTCAGACAGGGCTGACCTTTGCAGCTGTGGTTTCGACTTGGATCGGGTGTTGGTTTTAATACGAGAGGGGAGTTGGAGGAAGGGGTGTGTGGCAAGAGTGAAATAGCTGAATGATGCGATGGCGGCCCATTGTGAAGAGATCTTGTGATTGGTTTATTGTTGGGCACATGTCTTATAATTGGCTGTATCGTGTTTTATAATGACGTAAATCTTAATAAAGTTTAATTATTTTTTTTTTAAATTGAGAGGAGTGTCTCTCTGGACTACATTTAAAGAGCCTCTTAATCCAAATCTGCTTGTCTCTTTAAATGTAGACTTAAGAGTCAGCGACGGTCTGGCTCAAGCAAGGACGTCCCTGCAGTCCACCGGCAACTTGTACCCTCCAAACTCTAAGCCTGCAGGAGCCAAGCTTTCAGGTTCAGCAACCCTGTGTCGTGATGTAGGATTTCACCTCCTTTTCTCACGAGCAGGTCCGCGACCACTGGCAGCTTGACCGGGGGTGACATTGACAGGCTGAGAAGATCCGGGTATCAAATTTGCCTCGGCCACGCCGGGGAGACAAGGATCATCTTGCATCGGCACCGTTTGAGTTGATTGAGGACTTGCAGCAGGAGAGGCATCAGAGAGAACACGTACAGGACAGGCCCTCCCACGGGAAGGAAAACGCATCCCCCCCATGCTCCTCGGCTGATGGAACCTGCTGACAAATTTCGGGCATTTGGAATTCGTCGCCAACTGGTTGATCTGGGGTCTGCCCCACTTGAGAAAGCGGTGGTTCACTTGATCCTGTCAAAGTTCCCACTCGTGGCAAGAGCGCAGCTCCCTGCTGAGGGAGTCAGTAATGGTGTTCTTGACTCCTGCCAGGTGAAAAGGGATGAGGAACATCTCTAGGGGGCGACGGCCCAGTGCCACAAGTCCTGCGCCTCTCTGGAGAGCACTGGGGATCTGGTGCCCCCCGTTTCCTGATGATGAACATCACCACCTTGCCCTTGAGGGACGGAATGAACAACCGGAAGGGCCCAGAACACTGCCCGCAGCTCCAGGACATTGATGTGGAGATCCCTCTCCTCCGGCAGCCACAGGCCTCTGTCGTGGAGATGTCCAGTGTGGGCTCAGCAGCCCTGCAGGGAAGCGTCCGTGGTGACCATCTCCTGGTATGGGAGGCTCTGTAAACCTGTGCCGCCGGCGATGTTGGAGCGCACCTGCAAAGCCGTATCAGGTAGATACACAACAAGATCATGAAGAGAAGCAACATGATGGTCCGCACTGTGTCGGTGTTGAGTGCCAACAGCCGTTGCACCTTGCCCAGTATGGCCACTACCCTCTCCTCTGAGGGGGCCGCCAGACAGGAGACTGCTGAGCCTGGCCCCCAGGAACAGTGCCTTCTGCGATGGTATCAAGCAGGACTTTGGATAGTTGATAGAGAACTCCAGATCTGTCAGCAACCAGACGGTCCTCTCCGTGTGTTCGACGGCTACTTCCCTTGACCTGGCCCGGATGAGCCAGTCGTCAAGGTACAGGTACATGTGTATACCCTGTAGACGCAGATGGGCCACCAATGGTGCCAGGCACTTCGAAAACACCCATGGCGCCGATTTTAGCCCGAACGGCATAGCCTTGAATTGGTAGTGCCTTCCTTGTACTACAAAGCACAGGAACGTCCGATGCTTCTCGTGAATGGGGACGTGGAAGTATGCGTCCTCCAAATCCAGCGACGTCAAGAGGTCTCCTTCCTCCAATTGGCGGAGCATGTGCTGCAACGTGACCATCCTGAATTTTTGGGGACTTGAGGTATTTGTTGAGTTGTCGCAAGTCTAGAATGGGCCGCCAGCCCTCGGTCGTCTTCTTTACCAAGAAGTATCTGTAGCAGACTGGAGAAGACTCCAGACCCCCAGAGCCGCTTTGGAGCAAGCTCTATCGCCCCCTTTCTTATCATGGCCTGTACTTCCCGCAGGAGCTGAGGGATGTGCTGCTCCTGCCGGGCCACCGGAGGAATCCGCAGACACTTCTGCTGGAACTATAGAGCGTGTCCATGGGCGAGAGCGTCCAGCACCCATTGATCGGTGGAGATCTTCCACTTGAGCACCCATTGGTCAGTGGAGATCATCTTCCACTCGCTGACAAAGCCCCCCAGGGGGCCTCCCACTGGAGTGCATGTGTGGGGGCCCGATGTCCTGGCCGGTTCAATCTTGCTTCGGAGATTGGGTGCCACCTTGGACACGGCGACGACGTCGGCCACCTCCACGGAAAGCCTTAGAAAGGACCCTCTGCCTAAACCTTTCAACTATCTGATGGACTTCCCACCGGAGGCACAAAAAAGAAGGGCAGTGTTGAAGAGTGCCCAGGGCACAGGCCATCTCCGTGTCCATCTTAATGGCCTGCAATGATTTGTCAACGGCCTTCCCAAAGTGGTTGCCCCTGTCAAAGGGCATGTCCAGCACCCTCATCTGGACCTCCTGACAGCAGTTGGTGGCCTTCAGCCAGCTACAACGATGGAGGCAGACACAGTTCCCCATCTGCCAGAACCTGATGTCCGCGACATCCAGGGCCACCGTAATGGCATGGTCCTTCGCCACCTCCCCCTCCTGGAGGATGGAAAGCACCTCGACCCGCTTGTCATTGGGTAGAAAATCCAGCAACAGGTCCACCTTATACCACAGCTCCCTGTCGTATCTGGGCAGGATTACAAGTGTGTTAGCCGTCTTGACAGTTGACACTGCTGAGTAGATCACCTTTTTTCCGATGGCATCTAACTTCTTCCCTTTGCTATCCGGTGGAGCAGAGGATGAAGACGAGGGGTTAAAGGACTTCTCCCGCAGTGCCGCCGAGACCACCGAGTCCAGGGAAGGCTTCAAAAGTAGGCATAAGGGTCTGGATTGCGGCACCCAGTACTTTTCCTCCACCCTATCCCTCTTGGCCGGAGCGGTGGCCAAGTTTCTCAACAAAGACAGGCCCTCGTCTCAAAAGTCATCCATTCCTTTTGGCCTCATGCCGTTGATATAGACAACCTTCCTTCTTGGTTTCTTTCACCGTCTGTTGGAAGAGCTTGCACGCCCTGGCGCCCATTACATGGAAGGACCCCACTTCGTCTGGGGGAGCAGCCCTTGGCTGCGGCGAACCACCCGCCGTGATCATGTCATCGTCCATGTCCACAGTTGTCGTGTCGGTCCCTGTGTCCCTAGGGGGGAGGGCACGTGTGGAGGTTGATGCAGCGGTGTAGGGTGCCTCTTTTTCACTGTCACCGGGGCTGGGGCTGGGGCCGGAGGGGTCGCCGGCATCCTCTTCTGGATTTCTGTTAGGCAGAAACCTGTGCAGTTCCCTCTGGGACCACTGCAAAAGATTTAAGACTACAGGTGTTTGGCAGTAAACCCACTTGGTAGCAGTCTGTACCAAACAGATTCACTTGGTAGCTGTGGCTGAGCAGTCAGACTTCCCTCAAGAAGAGTTAGGCAGTATACAGAGTATTCACAATAGGTCAAGACAACACAGTAGAACAAGTAAACACTGACCAGGGCTTGGTGTAAAAGAGATATAATTATTTATTTAAAACCACATCTAGAAAAACACACAGGCACTAATAGTAAGTAATTCAAAAACATGGTCACTAAAAGATATACACTCCCTTAAAAGAATATTAGACAAGTCTTAAGTAAAGCCCCACTTATTTGCAGACAGCAGTGAGCGCTTAACGTAGATGGCACTCTTATAATTCGGTTTAAAGGGGAGAGAAAAGCAGAGAACAAGTTGAAACAGATCCCAACACTTTTACCAGAACATAACAAGAGAGGAAGGCAAAGTGAAACCGTGAAGTTAGAGTTCAAGAGGCCGGATCCGCTTTAAGAGGATCAAACGAAATGTGTCCAAGGTCACACGGTTGCAGTGCACAAAAGTCTTGTAAAGGTTCAAAAAGGAGTTGGACCAAAGAAAGGGACCAGTTAGAGGGTCAAGGCGGCCAGTCCAGTCCAGAAGGTTAAGGGGTTATTATTACCTTGTAGCAATCTTTAGAAAGGGAGGCCTGGCGGACACGGTACCTTAAAGTGGTGAGAACGCTCCAGCGGGGGCAGTTGTTCCTGGCAGCGGGTGCAAGTCGGTGCTTCGTCCGGGGGAAGAGAGGATCTCGTCATGGAGGAAGACAGGAGTCCATTGCACTGTCAGGGAAGAAACCAGCCGCAGAGTTTCTCAGGTACAAGGAGCGGTCCGGTGGTTCGCGGTTCAGTGGTGAGTGGCTATCCAGCTGCCGGGGTGCTTGGCACGGGCAGTTCGACCACAAACCGGGCTGGGGTGCGAAGAAAGAAAGGAAAACTTTTTGTGCCCACCAGTCAGGGGAGGAAGCCTCTCCAGCCGGGAGATCTTCTCTGTCGTCGGGAAGTGGTGAGACGGTCCAGCAGGGCTCCACCGGTGGTGTCGTCGTGGCTGGTCGGCTCAGCTTCTCCCTCGTCGGATTCTTAGGTCCTGTGGCGACTTCTGAAGTTCCAGTCCCCAAAGCCAAGCTTTTATGCAGAAAACCCCCATTCACTCAGCCTAGCTGTCACTCAAACATGCTAAGTGGTGAGCCGTCCGGCTCACCACTTGGGCCAATCAGGACGGAGTGCGACTTGAGTTGCCTCGGCAACTCAGTCCAGGGTGCCTAAATCCCCCTCCACCCCTCGTAAGTACCCCAGACAGAGTGGCACCACTTTGGAGGGCTTCTGTGGAGAAGCCCGCCAAAAAGTGGAACAAAGGGCTCGATTTGGGTTGGAGTCACAGAAGAGAACACAAACGCCATTTTAGAACCGAGTTTTGGCAAAAAACACCAACCTGAGAATTAATATTAAATAAATAAACCGGCGGTATGTTCGAGGCGATCGTAATTAAATAAACAAAGATAGTAGCTTCGAACAATGGGAAAATCCCATAGAGAAATTTTCGCGGTTGAATATAAAAAGTAGTATTCACTGCCACCAGCCAAAACTCGATCAGGGGGGACGGAGACGTGCCCCCTTGACTAACAGACCCCGGGGCAATCGAATTGCCCCAGCCAGTAGGTCCACAATATGATGGTTTGTAGTGGTGACTTTACATGCCCTGGGAGACAGTAGTCAGTCCCAGGGTATGGAGTCTATACTGGGGGGTCACTATGGCACTGAGGGTGCTGTGTAACACACATCACAAAAAACACATGAAGCCCTATGGAGTAAAGGACCTCATAGCCCATTAAACACATCTAGAGTCAAAGAAACACACTCAAGTCATGTCCAAGAGTGAGGGTAAAAGAGTCTCACTCTTGGCAGGAGAAAAGAAATAAACCCCAAAAATCCAGCAAAGCTGCTGGGGGACTCACTAGGTTAGGAAATTCAGCCTAAACAGAGAATTCTCCCTAACATGCTGTGTGAACGTATGGATGGAATTCAATGTAGCAGCCTTGCAGATGGCGTCTAGAGGGACATTTGCAATGAAAGCCAAGGTAGCTCCTGTACCTCTGGTAGAGTGTGCCCTAGGGGTGAAAGGCAAGACTTTTCTGGATAGGGAAAAGCAGAAATGTATGCACTTGACTATCCATCTGGAGAAGGCGTTCTTTGATATGTGATTGCCCCCTCTACCAGGCGCTATGGAAACAAAGAGTTGGTCTGCTTTCCTCAGAGGTTTCATTTTGTTGACATAGTACAAGGCCGCCCTCCGTACATCAAGTGTATGGAGGCTTCTTTCTTCTGAGTTTGATGGATTTTGAAAGAAGGTAGGACGTTCTATGGATTGGTTTACGTGGAACTTTGAAATGAACTTATGTGAAAACCCAGGAAGGGTTTGGAGGACAACCTTGTCCTTGTGTATAATGAAAAAGGGGTCTTGTACAGACAAAGCCTGTAGCTCACTGACTCGTTTTATGGAGGTAATAGCTACTAGGAATGCAGTCTTGTAAGCAAGATGTTTTAGATTGGCCTTGTGCATAGGCTCCAAGGGTGGACTCATGGGCTTGGAGAGCACAACATTCAGAGCCCAACCTGGAGGAGGGTTGGAAATTGCGGGGTATAGCCTCTTAACCCCTTCAATGAATGCCTTAATGACAGGGACTTTCCACCAGGACACTTTGTTCTGTGAGGTGGTGTGAGCCGACAGGGCCGCCAGATGCACCTTTATGGAATTAAATACTAGGCCACAGTCTAGTAGGTAAAGCATGTAGTGAACAATCTACGCTGGAGAACATTCTATTGGGTTTGGTGATTGTGATGTGCACCATATCACAAACCTCTTCCACTTCTTAAAACATCAGTGCCTGGAGTTGGGTTTTTCGTGCCTCTTTAAGGATATCCATACACTCTGTGGAAGATTTAAGTGGCCAAACTCTATGACTTCAGCAGCCAAGTTGTCAAGTTAATTTATTGTGGGTGGAGTGATGTCCCTTTGTGTTGTGTCAACATGTTGTATGGGCACGGGAGATTGATTGGTTGGTTCACACATCGCCAGTTTGAGCAGATGTGTAAACCAAGGCTGTCTCGCCAACATAGGAGCAACCAGGATCAGATTACTTGTTCCTGGTGCATCTTGTGCACCATTTTGCTCAGGAGTGGTGCCGGTGGAAAAGCGTGAGCAAATTCCCCTGATCAGTCTCTCTACAGGGTGTTCCCCTTAGACCCTGGTTGGGGAAACCTGGAAGCAAAGACTGGAAATTGTGCGTTTAGGTTTGTTGCAAACATGTCTAGTGGGGGGTGACCCCATAGTGAGAATATTCTGTCTAGGATATCTGTCGAGCTGCCACTCATTCGTCTGGTAGAAGGTGATTGCTTAGAGTGTCTGCCAGAGAATTGAGCTCACTGGAACATTTTGAGATGCGAGGAACAGGTTCCACTCGAGTGTCCACTTCCATATTTCTTGGGATAGCTTGGACAGACGCTGAGAGTGTGTGCCTCCTTGCTTGTTCAGATAAAACATGGCTGTGGTGCGGTCTGCGAAGACTTGCCCAGTTTGACCCTTGAGATGTTGCTGAAAGGCCCGAAGAGCCTTAAGGACTGCCAATAGTTCTAAGAAGTTGATATGTCTTTGGGCAGTAGCGTGTGTGCACTGGCCGTGGGCTGTGCGGTTGAGGAAGTGGGCCCCCCCCCCAATCCGGCCATTGAGGAGTCTGTAGTTGGGATCACTGGCGCTGGTGGAGCGCAAAAAGGTTTTCCTTTCAACAGGTTGTCCTTGGACCACCAGCGAAGAGCCTGAACCAGGGTTAGCGAAACAACCACAAGTTCACTGTCCGCTTGCCTGAGACCACTGTTTTGCTAACCATTCCTGCATTGGACGCATGCGCAGTTTGGTACCAAGTGAATGCATGAAGCCATCATCCCAAGCAAGCACACTGCTTTACGTACAGTTGTATGGCAACCGACCTTGTAGTGAAGTACCTGCAACAGCATGTTCTGTACTCTCTCGTTTGAGGGGAAAGCCAGCTCATCTTTTGTGCTTAGGAAAGCCCCTAGAAATTGTTTTATTTGGCTGTGAGCTAGACTTGATTTCTTCTCGTTGATG
This sequence comes from Ambystoma mexicanum, assembly GCF_040938575.1. Classification (NCBI taxonomy): domain Eukaryota; kingdom Metazoa; phylum Chordata; class Amphibia; order Caudata; family Ambystomatidae; genus Ambystoma; species Ambystoma mexicanum. The sequence goes on along the minus strand of NC_090927.1, from coordinate 577,436,340 downwards.
GAGAAACCTATATTGAAGAGAAGGTTTATTGTTTTTTGTGTATATAATATGCAAATTTGACAAGTTTGCCCAGTGATTAGCCAGTCCACATAGAGGTATACTGGGATGCACTTTATGCGCAGGTGTGATGCCACTACTGCAAGCACCATTGTGAATACTCTTGGTGCCCAGGAGATGTCGAATGGGAGTACTTTGAACTGGTAGTGTACTCCCTGAATCCTGAAACGCAGGGTGCACTGAAATATGAAAGTAAGCATTTTTCATGTCCAATGTCGCTGTAGTCTCCCAGTTTTAAGAAAGGCATCACCTCTTGGAATGTGGTCATACGAATCTTCTGGGGTTTGACATATTTCTTCGCACGGCGCAGATCTAATACTGGGCGCATGGGAAGGTCTTTCTTTGGCACAAGGAAGTACGTTGAATAAATACCCTTGTTTACCTCGTTTGCCGGGACGATCTCTATGGTGTCCTTCTCGAGCAGCGCCTTTCTTTCTGGCAGCAGTATGCTTTGTTCTTCTGCTGTCATTTTCTTGTGGCGGTAGGGTGGTTTTTGTAGTAACTCGATGCAATACTTGCATGTCACGGTGGACAACACCCACTTGTCCGACGTTATCCCCTCCCATGCGTGGGTGAAGTGAGAAATTCTGCCTCCTACTGGAGTGGCATGGGAGGGCACCTGAAACAACATGTCATTGTTTGGGAGGGGTTGAGCCTCTCCCAGGTGAGGTTCTGCCTCTTCCTCTGCTCCTTTTATATCCTCTTTAAAAATTGGATGAGGAACCTTGGCCTTGTGACTGGCCTGAAGACTAGGGCTGTCCGCCTTGAGAGTAGCCGGAGGAACGGTGCACACCCTGGCCCGGGTTTGGGGAGCCCTGTTGCGAATTGGGTTTATTTTCAACTGTCCAAGGGATTTAAGACTTGGCACTCTTGAGGGCGTCTTCTACGGCCTTCCGGAAGAACACATTTGGCTCCACTGGCACGTTAAGGAGGGTTGCTTGAGTCTCTAGCTTGAACCCTGACTGTCTAAGCCAAGCATGGCACCTGATGAGCGTTCCCTCTGCTATGATGCAACCTGCATTATCTGCTGCATCAAGGTTATTCTTTAGGATGCAGTTTGAGACCTGCTTGCCTTCTGATCTAGTCTTCAGTAATTGAGCCTTTAGTGGTTCTGGGACAACTTCTATTTGGTGTTCCAGATCATCCCATTCGTGGCAGCCATAACTAGTTAACATTTTATAGTCATTCCATCGACAGCCAAAGCATCTAATGCGATCCCATCTAAAAAAAAGCATGTAATGCATTTATTTTCCATTTTTTTTTAATGGGGGGCCCTCCTCCAACCCCCCTTTTTTAATCTTTAAAACCCATTTTTATTAAACTAAACCCTTTACATCTAAAAAAATGCATTAGATGCTTTTTTTTTAAGATGCTTTTTTTTAGATGGTTTGGCTGTCGATGCTTTGGTGGTCGATGAAATGACCGGATACTGCTAAGTGTTGTTAGCGATTCTGGTCTGGTATGCTGCAGAGGAGGTGACCTTTCTCCAGAAATATATTTATCTTTTTGCTTTCCTTGACTGGCGGGGCTTCTGCCGACGCCAGGGGAGTGCCCACCCTTTTCCTGGTGGTGGTGAGCACTAGGGAATCTGGCTTTAGCCGACACCTGATATACAGGGGGTCTGTGGGCACCAGCGTGAATAGCTGCTCTATTCTAGGGTTGACCGCCCTTGTGTGACTAGGCGCCAGTAGGGATGGTTTGATACGTCTTTGGACAGACTGCAGGAGTGGTCCTTGTTGGCCTGTGCCTCCTGAGTGTCGATATTAAAATGCTGTGACGCCTTTAGTAGCAGTTCATTGTACTGGAGTTGATTGTCAATAGGCGAATCTGCTACCGCCTGGTCCTGGTAGTCTGGCGACTAGATCACGTAAATGTCATAAAACTGGTCTTGGCCATAGAGGTCCCCCTGAGACCCTGGATCTGCTTGGTCAACATAATACGAGTCCTGAGAGGGGTCTTGATACGTTTGAGAGGTGTCTTGAAACGTCGAGGGCAGAGTGCCTAGAGCAGAGGTGCTAGGCTGTGGCTCAAGACAAGACTTTTTGGCAGGGGGGTGGGCTGTGCTGAAGCCCCTGGCTGGAAAAGCGCCGACTGTCCCGCTGCCTGTGTCGTTGGTGACGAGCGGGAGGTAGAGCTCACAGCTCTGCGGAGGGAGAAGGAGCACCTCCCGAGCCCGATTGCTGCAGTGCTGTTGCTGCGTTGGGGAAAGATTGTCCCTGGATGGTAGTGCTGACGATCAGCCCGCTCTGCGCCCCCGAGACAGGAGAACCTCCAGGCCCCGGAGGCGCGTAGGTAAGAGGAGGGGGGATGGGATGGAGTAGTCCCAACCGGTCGCTATCACCTGGGGTCACCAGTGCAAGGGTCCCTGATGATCGTCAGGGGCAGCAGGTGTTAGCACCAGGTTGCTAACCGGGTAGTCGGTTCTGCCATGGTTTGGCTCAGTAGACCGTCGTTCTGCCATTGAGCAACTTCAGCTTCCTTCTCCCATAAGGTCCACCCGCCATCTTGGATCTTTGCCGAGAGCGGGTGCTGCCTTCAGCGGTTGCGTCAGGGTAAAAGAGACTGTGTTAAAGGCTTAGATTCACACCGCTGATGGTCCAGACATTTTGATCACTGCGGGTAGCTTCATTTGCTTGTGTTGTGCAGGGAATCCACACTTAGTTGTGTGTAAGTGCAACCTTCACACAGAGGTCATTACAGAGGCGACCTCATCGGTGGCTCTCCAGGCCAAGATCCCCCCCCCCCCCCCCCAAGTCATCTTTAAAAATTGTTAATTGTTTGGGATGTCTGTCCATGAAGTCTACAAAACAAGACATTCTCCTTATAAATTGATTGAATTGTTCAGGTGTATATTCACATGTGGAGGGGAAACCTGATATAACAGGGGCCTTGGAGGGAGTGACATCCTTCTGATGCATGGCCAAGGGGATGGAAAACCTGTCTGCATGTCTTTTGGGGAAGGAATAACATAGTAATACATAGAGGGGCACACCTATGTATCTTTCTCGATAGTGATTCATGTGTCTTTTTTTTTTAAAAAGATTTTTATTTTGAAAACAAATAAACAATACAAACCAAACTTGCAGCATTATTTACAACAGACTCGTCAACATCAATTAACGCACATTACTGCTCCCCAAATCCCGCCCCCCCTCAAGAGCTTATGTGCGTTTCTCGTTCTGTATCCGCTGCGTGTGGCTGGGTATCGCTTACTTCCGAAGCTGCAGAATCCACTACTGTGCCAACCAGTCCTGTTATAAACATTCTCCAAGCCATCAGGTTACCCACTTCTTCCCCGCACTTGCTACATGCCTCCTGCCACACCACCGTTTCATCCTCCGCCCATTTTTGCAAGTCCCGCCACCATATCTCAACCCGTGGCTTGTGGCACTGCTTCCAGCCCATGGCAATCCTTCTTTTAGCAAGCACATATGCCAGGTCCCTCAAGTTTCCCAAGATGTTTAGTATTCCGTGGTCTGGGAAACCCTCCCAACAGGCAGGCCCAGGCAGTATCTATGTTGAGCGTGACCCCTTTATCCGCTAGTTTCCGTGCCACTTCCCCCCAAAAAGCTTCACTCACTGGGCAAGACCAGAACATGTGTGTCATATCAGCATCTTCTTCATCGCATTTTGGGCATGCTTGTCTCCCTGCGTTTGCAAACTTAGATATTCTCTTCGGGGTCATATAGGCTCTATGCGTTACGTATAGCTGTATCTGCTGCAATCTGGCGTTTCTGGACACCTTCTTGTGGTATCCTATGGCACGTTCCCACATTCCATCGGTCATCTGTGCCCCACCTCCGCTTCCCAGTCCAGCCTCAAATGAGTCAAATCCTTCCCCACCCGGGTCATCACCATCTCATACAGGCTAGAGATCTCGTGCCCTCCTTCTGATATGTCATATATTGTTCCCATTAGGACATCTGGCTCCTCCGCCAGTACAGTCTCTGGCCAGGTTTTGCGAATAGTCTGCACTAGCCTAAGATACGTGACATATTGGCCTCCATGCAAACCCGTCTCCTCTCCCAGTTCTTCGAAATCTTTAATAATCCCTTCTTGCCATACATCTCCCAATGTGACCAGCCCACCTGATTCCCAGTAGGTCCTGATTATCCTCCTGAGTTGGTTGTCTCCCCCAGCTAAGGCAACTAGCGGCACCTGTGGGAAACACGGGCACGGGTTCTCCATCAGTTGGCATATTCTGTGCCACATCTTCCACCCAAGTAACAGCATACCCGGGCGTTCTTTCATTTCGAGTCTAGGCAACCAGATAATCTCCTTTAGGTAAAACGGGGTGCAGTCCTGCCCAAACAGCCTAGATTCAGGAGTTTCTTCATCAGAGATCCATTTGGTTACATATTGCAACTGACTAGCTACATAATAGGCCTCAAAATTCGGCAGCTTAATGCCCCCTCTATCATGGAAGTTCTGTAGCTTCCATAGCGCCACTCTATTGCGAGTGCCGTGCCATAGGATATTTCAAATAAGTAGTAAATCGTCAGCATACAAGGATATTAGGTGTTTCTCTCCCCCTACCTCAATACCAACCATGTCATATTGTTGTCTGAGGTACACTGCCAGGGCCCCCAGGGCTAGAATGTATAACATCGGGGACCAGGGGCACCCATGTCTGGTGCCTCTACTGAGTTGCCATCTCTCAGATATCACCGATCCTGTGCGTACCCTGGCCAGTGGTTCACTGTATAGTAATTTTGCCTACCTAACATAACCCGGCCCCATCCCATATTCTTCCAGGGCCTCCAGCAACCATGGCCACCTCACTGAATCAAAAGCTTTGACTGCATCTAGGGACACCACCGCCATTTCCCCATCGCTCCCGTTTCCCTCTTCAATCACCCGGTGGAGTCGCCTGTGGTTGTGGGTTATATTTCTGTTGGGGACATAACCTGTCTGATCCGGGTGTATCAGTTTGCTAATAACCCTTCGCAGCCTATTGGCCAGGACCGCCGTCAGGATCTTGCTATCCTGGTTCAACATTGACAACGGCCTATAGGAGCCACAGCTATACCCTGGCTTGTTGGGCTTAGGGAGCGGCACAATTAGTGCCTCTCTGAGCGATTCCGGTAGCCGACCTTTCTCAAAAGACTCATTGAGCATCTCTAGCATAGGGGGGGGGGGAGTACTTCCACTTTATATGTTTTGTAAAACTCGCTAGGGAATCCGTCCGCGCCCTGGGTCTTGCAGGTGGGCAGCTGCTTCACCACCTCCTCTAATTCCTCTAAGGTAATCGGTGCGTCCAGCTCCTCCCTTTCTTCATCACTAATCTTAGGTAATTCCATGTCTTTTATTGTTTCTCTAATCTCCTCCCGATTGTCCCCTCCTCTATCCTCATATAATGTTCTATAATAGTCCAAGAATGCCTCGTTGACTCCCTCCTGGGTGTCAACCACCTCCCCGTCTTCTCTAGTTACTGCCCTAATCGGGGTCCTGGGGGTTTTGCTCTTATATAACCATGCCAACAAGCGGCCAGTTTTATCCCCACCTGCATGTTGCCTCTCGACATACTTCTTGTAATTAAGGTTGCAGAGCCTTTCCCAAACCTCTGTGCACCTTTGCTGCAACTCGAGTACAAGTTCCTCGTCCCCTCCCGCCCTGTTGCTTTCGCGCGCCAGTTTCTCTTCCGCTTCCTCTAGTTCCGTTAGGACCCCACCCTATAGGCTTTTTGACTTAGCAATAGCAGTACCCCGCAATACCACCTTAAAGGCTTCCCAGAGCGTGCACGCTGAATCTACGCTGCCTGTGTTTACCTCAAAGTACTGTGTGATCGCATCCCTGATATCTTCCCTGAAGACTGGGTCTCGGAGCGCCTCCGCCCGGAGGCGCCATGTCGGTATCCGCGCCCTGGGGCGCCAGTACTGCCAGCTCAGCACCAGAGGCGAGTGGTCCGACAGGACCCTTGCTCTATATTCTATTTGGGTGATCTCTATCTCCACATCTGGCGTGGCAAAAAAGTAATCCAGCCTCGTATGCAGGTGCTGCGGAGCTGAGTAGTGTGAGTACTGTGTTTCATTAGGGTGTTTCAGTCTCCAAACATCCGCCAGCCCAAAGTCATCTAATAGTGTCTGCAATACCCTGGCCGCTGGGGCGGGCCTATCAATCTTCCCATCAGATCTGTCTGCTTTTGGGTTGAGCATGCAGTTGAAATCCCCTCCCCAGACAACCGCTCATCCCATACACGCGCCCAAATGAGTACACAGGGTTCTAAAATACGTCGCAGTGTTTTGGTTGGGGGCATACGTATTTATAATGCACACCTCTCTATTCTCTACCAAAGCCTTTAATATGACCAACCTCCGCTCTGTGTCCACCACCTCTTGTGTAAGTTGGAGCGGAACGTGCGGTGCCACCCAGACCAGCACTCCCCTAGCATAGGCAGAGTACGGAGAGCCCACTACAGTACCTCTCCACTTCTTCCCCACCAGTTCCAATTTTTGCTGGGTCAAATGTGTTTCCTGCAGCAACGCAATATCAATCTTCTGTCTTTTTAAGTACATCATGACTTTGTTTCTCTTTAAGTAACTGTTAAGTCCCCTGACATTCCATGTTACGATCTTAAGGTCTCCCATGGCTCACGAGTGTCTTCTTGCCTTCCGTGTAGCGACTCCCCTTTGCCCACGTGATACAGATACAGCTCTCCATCTTTGCTTGTAGCTTCTCGTACGAGCTCAAACTCCCCATAACTATGTACACGGCAAATCCCCAACTTCCCTCCCCTCTCCCCACCCGTCCTCTCCCCAACATCACACACCCCAACTGCTGCCCAGCTCCATCCTCGGAACTCAGGCACCCCCACATCTAGCCCTGCAAGCACCAAACAATGCACAGAGCTCAGTAGGGTGAAGTCGCCCTAATGGCCACTTAACTAAAATTGTTGTGGGGTAGAGAGAACCGCTCTGTAAGGCTCCCGTTAATTCAATATTAACTACAGTGCTTATAACATTTAGTGCAATAGTCTGACCTTCTCTACTGAAGGCTGCGCAAGCGACTATATTCAAGTCCCACGTGCCGCGCCATCTTGTGGCACCTTCTTCGTGCATTACTTATCTCTTCCGTGCTCTACCTCCGTCCGAACTTCTGACTCCTGGGGACATCCTTGCGCATCGAGCCATCCCATGGCATCCTCCGGGGTCTCAAAAAACAAAGTTTTGTGTTTATGAATGACTCAATTTTGCCGGATACAGTAACATATATTTGTGGCCCGCCTCTCTCAATCTCCGCTTTACCGTCCCAAAGTTCATGCGGCTACGCTGCACAGACAGGGTATAGTCCGGGTAGGCCGTGATGTTTGGCGCTCCTCGTGTGATCGTTCCTCCCTTGCGAAAGTGTTCCAATATCCTCTCCCGATCTCGGTAGTTAAGAATTTTGGCTATCACCGGCCTAGGCGGGTTCCCCGGCGGCGGCCTCCTTGTTAGAGCTCTATGTGCCCTTTCCACTGCAAATCCTTGGGATAGGGCTCCTCTGGGTATCTCTTGCAGTAGCATGGATTCAATGAATTCCGTGGGATCGTGGCCCTCCAATCCCTCCGGCAGGCTCACAATACGGATGTTGTTTCGTCGGGCTCGTCCTTCCGCCTCCTCCGCTCTGCTCTCCAAGTTGCCCATTCTTTGTATCAGGGCATGCAATTCGGCCTTATGGGAGGCGCAATCCGCAGTATTCAGGCTAACTTCCTTCTCAAGAGACACTGTGCGCTCCGGCAAGGTCCTGACATCCTGTCGGAGTAGATCAACGTCCTCCTGCACCTCTCCGACCTTGAGGTCCAGTGCCGTTTTCAGTTCAGTGACGGCTAGTTCGAGTTTAGATTCCCAGGCCGCCCTTAGGTCCGCAATCGCAGCTAGGACTTCTTGATTAGCGCCCGAAGTCGTCATACCGGTTGCAGGCGGCTTGTCCCTGCTCTTGGTATTGTCTTGACCCGGGGACGTCTTAGCGAAGTCGTCTAAGGTGGGCTGTTTCGCCTTCGGCCTCACCGTTCTATTCGACATGACCCAGAGGACCTGTATTTTGCACAAATGACAAATGTGCACTCAGTACGCCCCTTTCGCTAGGTCACCGTGCGGCCTGCTTCTTCCTTTGTTCCGGACATTGGTCGGCCATTTTGTGTCATCTTTCGTCTCCGGCGCTCCTTATCTTTTCCGCACCGATCTCTGCCGCCGTTCCTCCTGCACCATCCAGAAGTTCACCACGCGTGGCCCAATCATTCACACACCGACATGTGTATTTTCAGCGGTCGTCGGCCCATCATTACGCACTTTTTCGCCCGGATCGTTACAGGATCTCGGGATCTCCTCCAGATCAAGTCCTCCTACATGGCCCTCGTAGCCACGCCCACAGTGATTCATATGTATATTCTATTAGTAGTGTTTATACACTTTAGAATAAGATTCTATGACTTCTGGTGCAAGGGGGGGCTAAGAGACCAATTAAAACAAAAACCCATATAACCTGTTGTCGCCAACAGGCAACCTCTATGCACTCTGTTGGGGTCTAGTGACTTCCTATTCTTCATGAAATACTCAACAATTCTTGAATATTACTCAGTGTGTTAACCCAAAGGAGATATTATCAATTTCACCAATTAAAGTAACAATTCCACATAAGCATCAAACAATTTTTACTCAGGTTTTAAACAGAATTTCAAACAAAACCTTAAAATGTGTGGTTCAATTTCACCATCAAAATTACATTAGTGTTTATCAAGAAGCAAGATTACACAATACAAGGCTATTGCATTTTTTTGTATGTATTTTTCAGTGTACATTTTGTGATACAACCACATTCTTTTCCCTTAATACAGCAATAGAACCATATACAGTTTTGGTCCGAGTTCAATCATTCAACAGTTAGCCGATGCGTTTCGGATATGTCATCCATCATCAGGGCTTTTTCAACAAACTTGTAACCAGACATTCATATTCTTCTGTATATCTGAAATTAATAATACAACATTTAGTATTGGTGATTAAACATTCACCACTTTAGACTAATGAAGTAAGTTCAAAGTTAACTAACCTTCTACGGTAGTTCATCAATCAAACAATAACTAGTGCTCTGGTCCTTTCCAGTCGTGCAGAAATGCCCTGTGACACAAAATCCAAGGAAGGGAGATAACTGGGACAGCAGGAGACCCGGGAGCAAAAAAACAATATAAGGAGCATATGAATCTTACTCATCCCAGTAAGAGTGAAGAGTGAAACCCCATGTGAGAATCATTACTGGAACCTCCCTGAAGCAAAGTAAGAAACCTGTTGAAAGTGTTAACTGCCATGCTAGGGAAGAGAGTGGACATTAAGTCAAGAAGGACCGATAAATATTGAAAACCAAGAAGGAGAGAAGGAACCTCAGAAGGGAAAAGCACAGTGTCGAGGACACTTTAGAGAAACTGAAGAATCCTATTTCGGAAATGTATGAACTAGTGAAAGTAGTTGCAAAGAACTGCCTGCGAATCAACTACTAAAGTTACTTTGCTCAGAAGCAGAATACAACAGAAGGGAGTCATTCTCCTGTGCCTTAGTTCTTTTCTGAATAGTAGTAAGGACAGAGTAGATTAGATTTGGATAGATGACAGTTCTTCCTTTTAGACTCAACAACGACTACCAGAGTTGCTGAAGGCAAGACATGAGAGGAGGGGTGCCCCTCCAGAGAGGTGGCGAGCAAAGCACAGGAGAGTGGAAAGCAAAGCGGTGCGTGTCAGGAGCTGGACACTAAGAGGCCTGTTGTGTGAAAGTATGCTTTATTCTCAAAACCAAGAAGGTTGTGTTTGCCAGCCCAGCTGCAAGGGAAAGGAGCAGTTATCATGCTACAAGGTTATCAACGGACCCTCCCGGGTGAACGGTAGAGTTGGGGACCTTCTTGAAACCGACATTAAACCAGCGCAAAGAATTTATTTATTGTCATGGGTGAATGGATTTTCTATTGGGTTTAATTTATCTGGTAGTTTTCTCCTTTTTCTTTCAGAAAGGTACTGGCGTATGATGGGACTCTGCTGACAAAATCCCATGACAACTGAGGGGATGTTGGGGTGTATCGAACGGGAGGAATACCATGTCTCACCCGAGAGCCTGTCTCCCATAGTCCCGAAGGAACCCTGCCCAGGTGATCCTCCCTCGCTCATCCTCCCCCAGGATTGGTAACCAAGAGCAATGGCCCTCCCCCTAGCCACCGGAACAAAGGATCCCCAAGAATAGCCTGGGAGAAATGCCTCCGGTTTCTCACACTTCAAAATCTTCCTTCATTGATAGAGGTGTCTAAACAATAATGTTTTGTGAACGTGTGGATGGTGGGCCAGATAGCTGCCTCACAGATATTTTATCGGAACTCCCCTCTGAAGGGCAGAGGAAGTAGCCATGCCCCCTAGTGGAATGAGCCCTTAACCCTGTAGCACTCAGAAATAGCCAGTAAGGTCCGTCTGGATAGAGCCTGTTTGGTAACTGACAGACCTAGTTTGTCTCCTGTATAACCATTGAAAAGTTGGTCGTGCCGTCGCAACTTTGCCATCCTTCAACCATAAAAGCTTAGTGGTCTCCTTGGATCGAGTCTATGAAGTCTTTCGTCTTCCTTGCCAGGATGAGGGCGAGGATAGAAGGCAGGAAACACAATTTTCTGTGCTAAATGGTAATCTGATACAATTTTAGGTAGAAAGGGGTTTTGACCTGAAGGACAACACTATCTTTGTAAAAGGTGGTAAACAGAGGTTTACAGGATAATGCCTGCTACTCACTCATCCTGCGGACTGATGTTATCGCTACTAACAAAATAGTTTTGCAAGTTCAAGTCTTAAAGGGCGGGAATAGAGTGGCTCAAAAGGAGCGCACCTCAAACTTTAAAACCAAGCTAAGGTCTCAAGTTGGTGTTTGGAATGGTGTAGGAGGAAACACATTTGTGAGACCTTTAAGAAATTGAATTAAGGGTATTTTGAAGTAGGATGCCTCTTCCGAGGTGCGCTTAAATATGGAAAGCGCTGCTAGAGAACCCTTGATACTTCCAATCTGGAGACCCAGATTTGCCAAATGTAGTAGAAATGATAACACCATAGGTGTATCGCATTGAAAAAGGTCCACATCTTTATTCCTACACCAGCTGCAGAACCTGTTCCAACGGCAGTGGTATAAGGATTATGATGCTGGCCTTCTGGCTGAAAGCAAAATCTCCATTACGTCATCCGGGAGGTCCCAATCCTTGTACCTCAGCCTCTCAGAAACCATGTGTAAAGAATTAGTGTCTCGACCTCTGGATGGAGAACTGTGACACTCCTCTCACGAGAGAAGGTCCTCTCTTAGTGGAAGACGCATTGGAGGGTAGATGGACATGTCCACAAGGTCCGGGTACCACATCCTCCTGGCCAAATTCGGGGCAATTAGGAACATGGATTTCCCAAACTTTCTCAACCTCCAGATCATGTGAGGAATGACGGGGACTGGAGGAAACGAGTATACAAGCAGAAACTCCCAGTCCACTACGAACGCATCCCCTAGAGCTCTTCTTGGAGGAAATTCCCTGGAGCAAAACAGTTTGCACTTCCGGTTGACACTGGTTGCGAACAGTACCACTTGAGGGGTTCCCCAAAGAGTGAAGATCTCTTGAAGGACTTACTGAGCTAGTTATCACTCAGAGACTGTGCTATGCCTGCTCAGAGTACCCTCCGCCATTTTCTTCCGAGAGATTTCTTCTTGAATTGCCCAGAACCAGAGCTGCATTGTTTCTCTGCACAGTGGTAGTGACCCTACGCCTCCTCTTTTGTTGTTGAGGTAGTACATGGCAACTGTGTTGTCCGTCATTATCAGGACATTCTTTCCCTGAACAGAGGGCAGAAAGCCCTTCAGCACTAGATTGCCCTCAGCTCCAAAAGGTTGATGTGTAGTTTGGACTCAAATGGAAACCAACGACCGCTGATTGTCAGATCATTGGCGTGGGCTACCCACCCCGTGAGTGAGGCGTCCGTCACTACTGTCATCTACGGTCAGGATTGCCAAAAAGGTTCTCCTTTCAGACGTTGCGTTGCAGGCCCACCACAGAAGGTCCTGTGCAAATCTGCTCGGAAACTGGAGAAGGTCTAACATCCTGCCTGAAAATTTGGACCATTGAGTCCTGCAAGCCCATTGAAGGGATTGCATTCCCAGGGGAGCCTCTGGCACCAGAAAAATGCAAGATGCGATGGGGAGGAGCAACCCCAAAAAGTCAATGGCCGGAAGATGCTGCAAAAAGTGTTGAGACCTCACCTCGGGTGGCAAGGCTTTTCGCACAGATATATCCAGGACCGATCCAATGAACTGGAGACTTTGCGATGGTATCATGTGGGACTTCTTGTCATGATCTCTGCTTCCAAAAGATCAGGACTTGCCCGACTCCCTTGGAAGCAGACCCATAATCCCGGTTCCGAGTGCCAGCCAGTCCCAATTGGGACCTTTTGGACCCTGTCCTGGCGCCAGTGGCACCAGGCTCATAAAGATGCCCAGTCCCAGCGCTGGAAGCGCCGGGCTCATAATGCTTGGGTGGACTTACCTGCAGCAGACCATGCTGCTTACTTACCTGCCAGTTGAACCCCTGATCCTCTTCTGTTTGGGACTACTTTTCCTGTTGGGTGGGGCAGGAGCCACTCCCTAGGTTCAGAACACTGGAACTCTTCTGGAAAGCAGGAACTCTTTTCTTACCTAGGCGTGGCTGTGGAAGGAGACACCTAAGCACTACAGGAGGCTATTTAAACCACACCCGATGGATGAATCTTGCTTTGCGTTATTCTGCATTCTCTGCAGCAGAACGCTCATCGTGTCTTCTGCTTCTGATCCTGGGCCTAAGGAAACAAAGGCTTACCATCCTGGAATCCAGTCTTCAGCAGCACCTGTAAAGACAAAGAAAGAACAGGTTAGCACTACGGTCTTCAGTGGCAGCGCATCTCTTACCTGGTCCATCGGCTGTCACCAACGCCTCGCGCTGCATTCCGGCATCTGAAAGACAAAGGCTTACCTACTCTTCGCATGCTCCGGAGGTCTTCGCACTGCATTCCGGCATCTGAAAGACAAAAGCTTACCAGCTCTTCGCAAGCTCCGGAGGCCTTCGGCGCTGCATCCCGCATCTGAAAGACAAAAGAAGGTGCGTTTAAAGACATTGGGCAACTTTATTACTCACGTGCCATTACTCCTTCCCACGCCGAATCCAGTGGGTATTCCAGCACCCTTCAGCTTCTCTAAAGCTCCGAACTTGTACCTGCAAGATAAAAGGGACAGTTAGTGCGCATAGTGAAGCAGGCTACAAGCGCTTACTTACGTGCTTCCAGGCGCTTCTATTCCTCACGCGGGTTCTATCCTCAACTCTCATCAGCCCGCCATCGCCGGAACCCTGCAAAACAAGAGATATCATTACAAAAGACTTTTAAGACATTTGAAGTGCCCAGAACTTACCGTTCGTGCAGTTAACGACAGACAGCAGTCCTCTGAGGTCAAGAGCCTGCACCCTTATCCAGTGAAGAAACTGGTTACGGCACCCTGCCCCGAGGCAGATGGAGAGCTCGGCGTTCACTTACCTAAGGTCAGGGCGCTAACCTTTGGGGTTCTACAGGAGAAGAGAAAGGGAAGAGGAGAGAGGCACCCAATAACCCCAGTTCATTAATCCCATATTTTCTATCTGCAGACATCTTACTCTTCGAGTCAGACATACAGTGCACAGAGGTCCAGCCCAAAGAGCCAACCGTGTGTTACACATCACCTTTGAAGATACGGCATTCACCCAGTCAAGACCGGCGCCTCTGCGGGAATCAGGTGAGCGTTACACTTCTTGTAATTGAGGGAGAAGCCCAGTTTTTGGAGGGAGTGCAGGTGATACTGAGATGTTCCTGGGGCCACTTGGATGAACGTTCACTGATCAACCAATCGTCCAGGTAGGGGCAGATGTGAATCCCCCCCTCGCCTGAGACTTGCTGCCACCACCGCCCATCAACTTGGTGAAAACTCTCTGGGCACAGGTCAGACCGAAAGGCAGAACTCGAAACTGATCATGAGAACCGCCAACAGAGAACATCAGGTACTTCCTGTGCTTGTGATGCACTGGCACATGAAAGTAAGCATCCTGAAGGTCCAATGACACCATCCAATCCTGGAGCTGGTGGGCCTACAAGATCTGGGAAAGTGTGACTATCTTGAACTTGTCCTTCCTGAGGAACTTGTTCAAGTATCTCAAGTCCAAGATAGGTCTCAGTCCTCTGTCCTTCCTGGGGATTAGGAAATAGGGAGAATACCATCCTCTGTTTCTCTTCATCAAAGGTACTAGTTCTATAGCACCTTTCTCTAGCAGGATCAAAATTTCCTACAACAGGAATGGATCTGGGACATTTAGCGAACGGCTTCCTGGTGGATGATCCCGTGGTCTCTGTATAAAAGGGGAGGCAGTAACCCTGGGCTACTGTTTCCAGTCCACATGCATCCAAAGTAATACCTCGCCATTCTTTCAGATACAGTGACAGTCTGCCTCCCACCAGGGTGTCGTAAAGACACTGCTTCTTGGGTGGGCTTTGCACCTCTCCCTCTTCCATCATCTTTGTCCTCTTTAACCAGCATGGCCTCTCGCTCTTTCAACTGAGGAGTAGTAGAGAAAGGACTTGCCCCTCCAAGATGACCCGATGAGGTGAAAAGGCTGTGGCTACCTGATGGTGGCACCTGAGGACTTGGCTGCCGCCTTTGAGGTCTACAGCTTTCTTTCAGCAGCCTTATTACCAAATAAATGGGAGCCTTCAAAGGGCATGTTAAGGAGTTTGGGTTGTACATCAGGTACAAATCCTAACTTCCTCAACCACGCAAATCTGTGTATGACTGTGCTTGCCACCATGGCCCTGCTGACGCTGTCAGCAGTGTCCAGACCTGATTGCAGAGACTCACCCAAGGCCTCCTTGCCATCCCTTATCAGGTTCATGAAGCCATCTCTTTCCTCACATTCAGGGATATGATCAGCTGCCATCGCTATGCAGTCCCACAGGGTGAATGTGAACTTTTCAAGGACACATGTAGAATTAGCAGACTTTAAAGCCATGCTTCTAGCAGAAAAGATTTTCTTTGCCCAAGAGTCAATGCGTTTGTCATCCCTAGCAGGTGGTATGGTTAGGTACGCAGCTTGCTTGGAGGTAGATGTAGCCGCTTTCACTGCTAGGCTTTTCTGAGTTGGATGTACTGACAGGTAGCCAAGGTCGCTACTGCATGGCCTGTATTTTGTCACATTTTGTTTACTCCAGGGCTGGATTCTGGAGCCTCCCAGTTTACTGCAACCCTTTTTTGATGTGCCACATGGAATGGTAATATAGGGTCATATTGAGGACTTTTGTCCAATATTGTTACGCTCACCTGGTCTCTGCAGGGACGTTGGGGCATGGTTGCAGCCCTCCATCGAAATGGCTCCCCTTAGTCAGGCTTCTTCCCCTGCTCCTGTGTAGTGGACTGCACTGGTTGTTGGTACTGCCCCTGCGAGAATACGAGAGGCCGTGAGAATGCTGTGATATGACTGTGGTCTCCCTCAAGCCCTTCTTCCCAGAATGTGGTGAGCATGTGCCTCCCCATATAGTCTCACCTGTTTAATTATGATGGCAAGCTCTCCGTCCTGCTTCTCACTGCAGGGGCGCTTTGATGGACCGAGTTCCTTCACTGGTCCATGTGCGTGGCAGCCTAGACCGGCTGTGGCTGAACCACTTCAAAGGTAAGTATCCTTTGATAATGATTATTGTCTGTATCCTTTTGTAATGTCTTTCCTTGATCATTGTCCGTACCTCTTGTAATGTCTTTCCGTTTCCCCAATAGGTGATATGAGGCCCAGCGGTAGTTGCGGTGCAAGAAGCGAGCCCCTATGGAGGAAAAGGGAGTTCACGATGTCCAGATAGGTGGTAAGTTTGGTTTTTAGGTCAAGCGCAAGGATTGGTTTGAGCACGATAAAAAAAAAAAAAAAAGACACGTGCACCAGAATAAAGTGTGCAGAGCACACTTACTCATGAGCCTGGCACCAAAGGTGCCAGGACTGGGTCCAACTGGACCTTTTAAGTAGTGGAGCTTGTGGGTCTTGCCCAGTGGCCATGACAAATATGTCAGTTAGGTCGTCTTGTTCAAATGCAGGAGTTGATCTACTCCATCCGAGGAATTCTACCACTCTGGACATTGGGCTTCTGTATGATGCATCTGCATGATCAGTCGGGTCCGGTTTCCCAAAATCTAGTTCGGGGGAGGTGTCTACCCCACTAGCTGTCTGTAGGGTGTCATGTAGCTCCCTAACCCTGGTCTCTTCTGAAATGAAACATTCAGGTTCATTAGTATTTATTTTGAATACTAGGAGTATCCAATTGGCGACCACATGGAGGGGTATCATCTGAGGTTTCATAGACCTCATATATAGATGTTATTGATCTAAAAAAATCCTTTTTAGGTAAAACGGCATCAAAGAATATACAGTCGGTGTCAATGTTTTCTGTATCAGCATTAATTGTGTCGCCGTCAGTGGCGTCGATGGCTTGACTTTGGTCTTGTACTTAGAGGAACTTGACTCTCGACTCAACAGTTGCTTCAACGATTCCTCGTCTCGTTGAGTACTCAAAGACACTCAAGTAGTCTTAGGCTTATGACCCAGACTCAAGGGCGAGCAGGTTTTCGCCATGGCATCATGCTCGTCATCGACCGTAGCATAGCCACTTTTCTTATGCTTCGAGGAGGAAGGGACCTGATCCTCAAAGATTTTGCAAATTTTCTTCCTAATTAGTTCGCACTCCTCTTTGGAGGAGGATTTAGTCGAGCAGACTATGCTCCTTTCATCTGAGGAAGAAGGTGATCTATGCCTTCTCTTCTATTTTTTTGATGATGACAAGGAGTGTGTGCTGCTTGAGTGGAATCGCTGTTTTGATCTTTTTTGTGAGGAGAGGAAATTTCTCGACTCGTGGGATGACCCAAATTTCGAAGGAGTGGACAGGGATTTGGGGACAATCCTAACCACTGAAAGTTTAGCATTGCGCTCTTTTAAGGCCTTACCCATGATCGACTGACAGGATCATCAGTCAGCGGTTACATGCTCGACTCCCAGGTACCAGATCATATCTACGCAGGTCCGTGATGGACATCTAGGCGCCACATTCTAGGGACTTTATAAAGCACGTCATCTGAGTATTCGGAGCTGAAGACGAGGCCATTATCGAAACATTTTCAAATAAAACTGGATTGCGGCGTAATTCTCAAAGCAATCGCATTTGTAGAAAAACTAAACTGAAGTCAGCGGACGCTGCACGTGCTATATATGTACACGACGATATCAACTGAGATGGAAGCCATCGAGGGACATTGAGTCGACTATCTCAAGGCACAGCGCCCTCTGCGAGGGAATTTGTTTCTGAAGCAGCTGAAGCTGGAAACCAAGGTATCATAAGATGAGGAATACGTGGGAGGACACAATCCATTATAAATGCCTATTTGTGCCCTTTTTATAGTGCCTCCACCTGGAGTGAATGTGGGGCCTACTCCCATAATCCTGTGCTGTACGGAAAACACTCATGCTGCCTATTAAAAGGTATACGTTATTACCATGACATACAGGATAATCTCAAAAACAGCTCAACGCACAATGGTTTTAAAAACCAATCCCTTTGAAGGCTAAACATTATGTAGCATAAAAACATTAAAACAAAAAACTGCCCAAACTAGGGGTAACCTCTGAAATAAATAACATTCAATACGTAGGTAGAAAATGGTTATAAATAATTTACATAACTTTACTGGCCAAAAGATACATTGGAAACATAAAAAAGAAATATGCTTAGTTCCCTAAACATAGTGCATAAGTCCTTCTCAACTTATCAGCCTTTTTTTTTAAAACTTTCTTTATTAGCATTTTACAAACAATGCAAACAATGGAAACAATCACCAAAACCTCCTACCAACCCCCGCCCCGCCACATTACCCACGGTACCGTCATAAAGGCGTAGAGTCTTTTCTGAACAAATCACTCCTCAAAGGCAGAGAACACAATGTGCGGGATAGATCCACCGTCCACAGCCAACCCACCCGAGGGCCACCAAGCTCAGTACAGTCTCTGCCCAGTCTTTTCTGCAGCCGTTGGCCAATATCCCTACACCCGCTTACCACGGACCACCCGTGGAGCAATCGCCAGCAATCAACGAACGGATTCCTCCTCACCGGACTGGCTGGGCAGACCGTCCTATGATAATAAAGGGTCCAAACCCCCATCAGTGGATTGTTGGAGAAGATATATCGTGTAGGCATCCCACATCTGCCTATCCCCCCAGCTCAGCCCCTTCATTGCACTCCACTTAGTCTCCATATCATCACAATATAAAATATCTGCAGACCATTGGGCAATTGTCGGACTCTGATTTTTACCCCACCCCATGGCCACTCAGCATTTAGCCAGGATTAAAAGAAGGCCTATCAGCTTCCTGGTCTCCTTAGGTATCTGCTTGGTATAACCCAGTAGAGCCATTACAGGATCTGGTATAATCAACTGCCCCGCAATATCCCCAATCACAACAAACACCTGCCCGCAGAAGTACTCAAGCTCCCTGCATTCCCAGGCCACATGAAGAAACCCTGTGTTTTCACTCCCACACCTGATGCAAGCCCCCGACCTTTGGGGAAAGTATTCTTTCAACTGAGCTGGGGTGTAATAACATTGATGCAGAAACTTGAAATGGATCAGTTTGAAATTTGTATTAATAGCCCCTTTCCGTATCATTTCACAACAATAATCCCAAGTGCCACCGGTATTTCCTTACTCAATGTCCTCTCCCACAGTTCCCGGGATGATGTCCCAGCCCCCGATCTACTCCACAAGGCCATCGCATACAAACCCGAGAGGACACGTTGCCCAATACCTCGCCCAACCACTTTATCAAGCATTACAGCTACTGGGGGCGACTCAGGGAAGGAAGGGAACAGCCGCTGTAGCGATACCTGCAAATTATAATACAAAAAAAATCCAAACCCGAAAGGGCCCCTCTCTCTTTCAGCTGATCAAGTGAAATAAACAGTCCGTTCGGGAACAGATCCCCAAACTTAGTTACGCCCAGCCTCTTCACCATCGCCACGTACCTAGCCTCACTGGTCAGGGCAACTCCAGGAATAAATATAACCGGCAGCACAGGTGAATAAAGAACGCTGCCCATAGGTATACGTTCCAGGAGAGACCAGGTTCTACAGGTTAACTCCACCAGGTTCCTCAGCACCCACGAGTGGTTCGGAGCAGTCAGGATAACCGACCGTAGCAGCGCTGGTGACGCGATTGACCTCTCTATCTCCACATGGCTACGTTCCGCGCCATACCATACCAATAACGGAGAAAGCTAGCCTGCGCTACCATGTAATACAGTTCCAGATCCGGTAATGCTAGTCCCCACTCCCGAACCGGCGCAGTGAGCTTAACCAAAGAAACATGGGCCCTCTTACCAGCCCAGATACATTTTGACACCAGCGAGCGGAGATCTCGAAAATATTTCTGGGGTACCTTTACTGGCACATTAAACACATACAATAGCTTGGGTAGAATGGTCATTTTAACAAGAGCGATCCTACCAAACAGATTAATCGGAAGGGAGTCCCATCTCGTCATTGCCGACTTAGCCAACTCAAGAGCCTCGCCATAATTCCTACAAAACACCACCTCCTCCTCCTCCCTGGCCACAGTGATCCCCAAGTAGCGACTGCTGGTCAGATCCCACTGAAAACCCCAGGCATCTTGGAATTGACTCGGCCCACCCGTCAACGGGAATATGACGGACTTGTTAGTATTCACCTTAAGCCCTGAGATGTCGCCAAACTGTTGTACATCTACCATGATGGGATCCAGGTTGACCTCTGGATGGCGAATAAATAGGACCATGTCGTCCGCATAAAGCGAAATCACCACCTTATGCGTGTGCAACTGGACTCCCCGATGCAAGTGCAGATCCCTTACCCTCCCAGCCCACGGTTCAATCGCTACAGCAAACAGTAGAGGAGATAGTGGACAGCCCTGGCGAGCCCCCCGCTCGAGTGGTATCAGCCCCGTGGTCAGCCCATTCACCCTGGCTACCGGAATGGTATACAGCAGCGACACCAAGGAAATAAAGAACCCACCCAGACCCATCCTACGCAAAACCGTGAACAAAAAAGGCCACTCGACAGAATCAAAAGCCTTGGTGGCATCCAACAACACCGCCACCACCGGATCGTCCTTTGGCAGTGCAGACGCCAAACCAAACAACCTCCGCAGCCCGAACAAGGTTGACCGAGCGGATATAAAACCGCCTGATCAGCCCTCACTAGTATCAGCATCAAAGGTGCCAGCCGGGTCGCTATAATTTTCGCCGAGATCTTGTTATCTAAATTGATAAGCGAAATTGGGCGGTAAGAAGAATAGCCTCCATGTTTCCCTGGTTTTAATAATACCACCACCACAGCCTCCCTAAGAGAGTCTGGCAGCCGGCCCACCAACAGCGCCTTCTGATATACTCGCAATAAGTATGGAGCCAATTTATCAGCAAAACATTTATGAAATTCGGCAGTAAAGCCGTCCGGGCCCGAGGACTCCCCCCCCCCCCCCCCGCCCTTCCGGCAATGATTTAATGGCCCCCACCATCTCCTCTAAAGATACTGGTCTATTCAACCACTGCCTTTGTTCTCAGAACACCAGTACAAGCCCACCTGATCCAAATACACCTCAATATTGGCCTGTGCGGACTGCAACTGAGACGCATACAGACGACTATAAAATTCCTGAAACTCATGAGTTATCCCCTCATCGTCGAAGTGGTCTACACCCTGGTCATCCGTAATTACAGCAACCCTGTTTTCTCAGCCACGAATTTGGGTGGCCTTAACAAGCGACCGACCCAGGCCTTGATCTTCTCCATACTTACGAGGGGCCACCTTATTCCACAAATATTTCACCTCCCGTTGGGCTAGAGCATGAAATTCCTGCAGTTTTCGCATGATGTTCCCCTGTTGGGTCTTGGACGGAGTGGACCCTCCCCCCCGTAAGACTCGTAACTCACCCTCAACAGCTGCCAAGTCCCTACGGATCTTCTTCAATATTCCCAACTCTTTCGCCACACACTCCCCCGTTCACACATTTCAAACCTTCCCATAATGTACCAGCCGATGCCACAGACCCTCCATTCATCTCAAAATATCCGTCTATAGCCCTACCCAACTCCTCTCTAAAAGCTCCATCCAAGAGCTCATCACTTTTAAACCGCCACGGAGGTCTAGACCTCCCCTGTCCCTCCACCCGGAAAGACAGAAGGACGAGAGCATGATCCGAAAGAGTCCGAGCCAGGATGTCTACCACCTCACCTGGGACACCAGAAAGTAATCCAACCTAGCAGCAGAGCCATGCGGCACTGAGTAATCTGTAAAGTGGCTCACCCCCGGGTTCCGCACCCTCCATATGTCCTCAATACCCCACACCATAAGCATACCTCGAATCTTAGTGGAACATTAGCTGTTTGAGCGTGCAGTATTGCCTAACCGATCCCAAGTAGGGTCTAAAATGGAATTAAAGTCCCCCGCCCAGATAATTTCCCCATCTGGGAGCTCACCCAACCGTCTTTCCACCCAATCTAACAAATCTGTTGTGTTGGTGTTGGGTCCATAGTAACTCACCAGCGTATAGGGCTTCCCACGGATAATCCCCTGTACCACCAGGGCCCTACCTTCCTGATCTTTCACCACTGTCGTTAGTCTAAAGCCAATCGAGCTGTGTACCAAGATGCAAACGCCCCTTGAGTGGCAGGAATAGGAAGAGAAATACCTATGACACCCCCAGCTCCTACCAAATTTAGACCCAGTTGCAGCTGTCAGATGAGTTTCCTGGAGGAAGGCCACCTCCACCCGGTGTCGCCTCAAATATTGTAAAACCTTTAGGGCTTTAGGTTGGCCATTAAGGTCCCTGACGTCCCACGTCATACAATTCAGCGTTGCCATCAGGGAACATTTTGATGTCTGCCAACCCACCTCCACATGTCACCCCCCAGACCCACACCTTCAGTACCAAATAATCCCTCCCGTGTCCCCCAGCCCCCCGCCCCTACCAACAACGCCCCCCAACTTGTCGGTGAACCCTCCCCACACCCTTGTTGCATCCCATCCAAATCCACCCCTCCCCGCTGGATACCCCAACCTTCCAGCACTTGTAAATCCCCCAACATGTGCAAAGGCCGCTTTCGCTCAGGGGCAGACTACGAGCCCGACCCTCCCCCACACCAAATCAGGAGCCCTTGTCTCCTAACAGTTTCAAGTTCCCAATGCTGCATAGCCAACCGCAGCTAACACATTCATCCCCAATTCACAGGATCATTTGTTTTCCTTCCTTGTCTTGGGAGAGTTCAGCAGCATATCAAGAAAGGAGGCGGCTTCATCCGGGGTTTGAAAAAACAAAACCTTTTTCCCATGCACAATCTGCAGTTTGGCCGGATACAGCATAGCGTACTTTATATTCTTGTCTCGCAGCCTCTTTTTCATATCCAAGAACGTCTTCCTAGCTGCTTGCACCTTATCTGAAAAACTGGATCACTTCGCCCTTATAGGACACTGAACCTTTCTCCCTTGCCTTTCGGAGCGCCACATCTCTATCCCGGTAATTCAGCAGCCGGGCGATCAATGGATGCGGAGGGACCCCCGGGATCGGCCTCCTTCCACTCGGTATCCTATGAGTTCTTTCTACGATGCACAGCAGGGAGAAACCTTCAGGCCCCAGTGCTTCACTTAGGATGTCTTCCACCAGGGACTCCATGCTCCCCTGGCCCACCGACTCGGACAAACCTACAATCCTAATGTTATTCCTGCAGGATCTCTATTCGAGGTCCTCCTGCTTCTCCTTGAGCTCCCGCAGCGCCTTCCGGACCACGGACATTTCTCCAGAAACTGAGGCTGCACCATCCTCCACTCTGGATATTCGCCTCTCTGCCTCGTCTAGCTCTCCCCATGTTTATCAAGACGGACCTGCATGTGATCTCCTTTACAGGTTAGCGTGTCCAGTTTTCCATCTAAGGATTGTATCCCGGACTGCAGCTGCGTAAACATATCCTTTATGTCTTGAAACGCCGTTGCGGGGTCCGGCTCAGCCCCCACCGCATTATCCATTGATCTGCTGTTTTTGGCTGGAGTGGCCGACAAAGTGCAGTTTGGACTGCTGCTTGCCCCCCTTGCTGGACTTGAACATTATACACGGGGCAAACGGGTCACCAAAGCAATCCCCAGTGTGTGGAAGCCAAGGACACCAGACCCCCCCCCCTCCGACCACCACCACTCTCCCAGGCTACCCCGCAGCCAAGCAGAGTACCTACCCCGCTGACTCCAGTAAAGACACAGCAATCCACCAGTCCGCGAGGGCTCTCCACTTAGGCTTCCCCGTGTCCTCAGGGGCAGAATGTCCGTAACCCCAAATGGAAGCCTGCTTCGCCTGCAGCCAGTCCTACCACAACCAAACTCCCTGAGTGCCAGAGACACAGGTATTCGCCCGGGGGACCAGACCAGGACTCACACAGGTCCCACAGAGGTCAGGCAGCCGGCCCTGCGGCTCAAAAGTGAAACCAACATGCTTTAGTGATTAGCCTCATCAGAGGAGGCCCTCCAGACCAGGCACGAATATATTATGCAGATCCAGGCTGCAGTGATGCAGAGGTCACTTGTGTCCCAGGTTGCCAGTCCACACCAAGTCCCAGAATCACCGACAATTGCAAGACAGACTGCAAAAACGCCAGTGTAATGACTAGTTCCCTCCACTGCACTATGTCCAAAATATGGATGCAGATTATGAGCAAGGTGCGGTGCCCAGGGTCCTCTCTTTCAAAACTTCCCTTATTTAGGTTTGTTTCCCTGATTGAGAAATGTTCATGTCGCTCTAAATCTGCTAAATTGGTTGATTTATATTTACATAGATGTATACACTTTGCTGCCGTGCCTCCCGGATGTCCAGTCTGGGACCCAAGGTGGCATTGTTTTCAATGCCACCATTAGCGGCAGATTTTATTTATTTTTGTTGATTCTGTTTATATTTGCCATTTTGTATGTAAACATAGCTGTTTTCACAGAGTATTTTTTTCATTTCTATGCTGATTCTATAATTTTATTTTAGACATTATGCACCCTAGAATTAGTACTTGACCACCATTAGACTATATAATTACTTAGTTTACACCTTGGGGACTTACAAATCGAGATAGCATAGCTATTTGAAAGTCACACGCATCGCGCCGTCTTATAGACGCGATGCGGTCACGTGGTTATGTAAATAACCCGTTTCCTAGCAACACCACAATACGGCGATGCACTGCAGCGTTCAGACGCCTTATCTCACGGCCGTGCTGCGTTTACAGGTATCTTTGCATTTAGGATTGTAATAGATAAACTGCTTCACTTAAACACATGTAGCCCTTTGATTACTCTAACTTTCATGCTTTTAGAAAGCCGTTGTGACTGCTGTCCTTTATTGGACCACGGGTGTTACTGACAGCCTGACACTCCTAAAAAAAGCTACACTGGCTACACACCGGTATAGAGGTACCATTTGTTATTTGTTTTTCACTCCTTTAGCCTTATTATGTTGTTGATTTACTTGTTCCTTACTGCATTTATTTTGTTGTTTATTTCCAAACATATATTCCAACGCTCATATGAACATTCTACATTCTGGTATGTGTTTAAATTTTCTTTATTGATTTATGCATGTGTTTTTATGTTGTGTGTTCACATTATTTCAATACAGACTTGCCCTGATGAAGGAGTTTGTATACTCCGAAATGCATTGGCATATTAAGTCCATACCTAACATGTGATGTGTAGCTGCAGCCTCACTAAGATTCCATTAGTGTTGTGCTCTTATCAATGATCTTTTGATAAATTATTATTGAATTTATTTCTGACTTGGATTCTTTTTGACTATCATTTTTGAAATTGGATACAAGCACGTTTACCTATATACAGGAATATTTTGAAGAAAGTCTTTTTAACTTCATAACCCGTTGTTTTGGGTATAACGGAGAGCGGCTGTGTGACTAAGTTGGCCATACTTAGTCTTTTCCTTCACTACTCCTCTCCGCACCGCACCAGCCCCAGGTGATCAGCGCGCGAGGCAGCCACTCTCCTTTCGCTGGGGCCCGGACCAGACCCCCCTGACCGTGCCCACACAAGCAGCCGCCCCCTCCTCAGGGCTCCTCCCGGGCGGCCACACACACCTCCACAAGCCGCCCGCCCCCTATCCACAGGGGCAGGACGTCCCAGGAAGCACTGGCGTGGCCACAGGCACAGACACGCCACGGGGGAAGCACCCAGCCCCCGCAACTCCACCAAGCCGCAGGGCGCACACCGACCGCCCTCTCCGTCAGTCTCCGACTCCCTCAGGCAGGTCCGCCACCATACACCAGGCCCGGCGGCGCCCTCACAGGTCCCAGGCAGGCACACCCCAGCACCCGGCGTCTTCCAGGATAGGTACTGCATTCCTCCGCCTGTCCGTTCGGCCCCGGCAAGGGCAGCGCGTCGCACCCCACTGAGCTCCAGGCGGGTAGTACCTCGCCCACACTCCTCCCGCTTGGTCCCAGGCCGCCGCTCCACCACACCAGCCGATGGCGATTTCTGCCCCAAAACGGCCCAATACCAAGTCCACAGGGGGCCCAGAGCCAATATACCGCCTCACACGCTGCGTGGCAACAGGTATCCTCACGGAGACGTCCGGATGATGAACCGAATATATTTGGTGCTGGAAAGCTTCACGGGCTTGCAGCCATCTTTGCCGGGCTCTCTAGCGCCCCCAACTGATCAGCCTTTTAAGTTGTAAACCAATGTTAAAGTCACAAACTATCTCAAGTTTAGAGTCTCCTTTTACAATCAAACACATTTTAAAACCTATGGGACTCCCCAATTCAATAATAGAGATAAAACAAATAAGCAGGTTTACGTTTTTGATAAGTGACACCTGCCCTCAGCTATACTTTAATAGTCTGGTGGGGGCATGGACTAACTTGCCCTCATCTACTATGGATGGTGGTTAAGGGCAATAGGCCGGTCAATATCAGAGGCCAGAGTGGCCAGGAACAGCTCCCCTCTGTTGGTTTTGTGGCCAACATTGAGCAAAGAGTCTGGCAGAGATGGTGAGCTATCTTCCATCGCATTTGTGCAGAACTATACAGGACTCAATGTGGCAGTTGCTCACGCAGGGAATGAATGTGTAGATCCTGCCAGTGGTTCCTTTAAATATGGTCTTACTACTATCGATTTGACATACTGAAGGACAGCTGATGCTCTATCCCCAGACTGGATTGTGGCCCTAATCTAAAAAGGGGCATGCACCCAGAGAGACCTTCTCTTTACCTGCAGACAATCACCTACACAATCGTGAACAAGCCACATAAACAAGTCAATGCGGGCCCAGTCTGAGTTTTATCCATGTTGTACATATAGCCCAAGACAGTTTGGCAGACATGACTTGTACTGAATTACTACTAGGTCCAGGCCTTTAACTAGGAAGCTGCAGATGAAAATGTATTTGGATAAACAAGTTATCTAGTGATCAAAAGTATTTACATAGCAGTGCAGAATTGGCTCTGCAAACATCTCCTAGGTCGACTACAATTTCTCTCTGGACTGGACAGCAGCGGGGGGGGGGGGGTATGGGGGGCAGTTTTTCATTTACTTGAAGGTAGAGCGAGACCGCCAGTAAGCAATTTTTAATTTAGCCACATAAATGGATTTCCACAGGCCCTAGCAAAGACCCCGGGAAGGAATTTCGAGGCCTTGCACAGGATATTTATACAGCACATATAGAGCCCACATTATTTTTACCAACAGCATAGGCATAACTATAACGATTCTGTCAGAGGTGCCATGGCTTCCAAAGCCTTTCAAGTTGGAGTCCGCCTAGAGGACATCATGAGAATGGCCAATTGGGCAGGCAAATCAATTTTCAAAAATTCTACATGAAACCGGTAGAGCAACCTGCATCCATTGTGGTAAGTAAGCTTTAAACAAGCATAATGTGAGCCTCCGGTCTTAACATAGAATAAAGATTTTCCAGAATAACTTACAAGAAAGTCTTAATTCTATTAAAGAGACAGAGGTGAGTATTACCCCGCCCGGCTAGAGAAATAGTGGCGCAAGATACGCTTGATTACAGTTGTTCAATATCATTGCATTGATTGAATTTGCTATTTTACAGGCTATGTAACTCTGCATAATAACACACCGATTTCTCTCCGACCCTCGCAAGAGGAATAGGGTTGTCATATGCATAAAGTAACCCTAAGTATTTCTCTCTTACTTCGACAGTGACTAC
This sequence comes from Ambystoma mexicanum, assembly GCF_040938575.1. Classification (NCBI taxonomy): domain Eukaryota; kingdom Metazoa; phylum Chordata; class Amphibia; order Caudata; family Ambystomatidae; genus Ambystoma; species Ambystoma mexicanum. The sequence goes on along the minus strand of NC_090927.1, from coordinate 577,408,995 downwards.
AGACAAGTCAGCCTGATCTCAGGATCTGCTCTGGTTTTCCCGCAGGACGTCCCCTACTTACAGCTTCATTCCTATGATTTTCTGCATGGCCAAGTTCGCAGCCTTGAAAGAGGAAGTTACATCACGTTAGTGCCTATTTGGAGCGACAGCTGCATACCTATTGGGAGATTGATGTCACATGGTCTGTGACCTACTATAAACTGACTAAGCCTCCTGGGAAATTGAGTTATTTTCCTCTAGAGACATTTATATGGACTAAAGTTTATTTTTCCTCAGGTTTAATGTTTTTGTTCATTGTTATTTTATTGCACCTTGTTAATGCATACGTTATGCCTGCAATCAGGTACATAAAATACTTGCTGCTGAGCTTCTTTCCTTATGTTTAATAAAAGAAAGACGCATAATGCTTGCCTCTGTGTCTTTAATAGAATTAAGACTTTCTTGTAAGTTATTCTGGAAAATCTTTATTATTGGTAATGGTTATAAAGGAGCGGGTGGTTCGGGTGTGTTGGCCGTCTTTCGACATATCTCACATATGTGAAATTCCTGATGTCGGCAAAGCCACCCAGCCAACAGAACTTGGGTATAATTTGGTTCTGGGATTTCCCCATCCCTTACTGAGCTGCAGTAAGGCGGGAGTATGCCAACTCCAAAACCATTCATCTATGACTCCGGTGTACCACCAATTGTGTTTGGTGTATTCGGTCAGGTGTTATATCGTCCCTAGACTGACTACGCCCAGCTTCTTCGGAAGTTAACTTTTTAAAGGCTTCCTTGAGGATGGGGTCATTCCTCTGCGAAAAGGCCAGATCTGGTAAAGAACCAACTTCTTCTAGATTTTTCTCTACAATGGGTAGGTCTGCTTCCTGAAACTCTTAGAACCCCATTCAGTTTCTTCTGGTTATGCCACTTCCTGGGGAACTGGGAACAATGCTTTATCTAGAATGGCATGAGCAACCTTTTCTCCTACCCTTACCATATACAGATTCTTTCCCGGGCTTATGTAAAAGATTTTTAACATCCCCTCTGAAGTCAGGATCTATGCATAAGCCATGTCTCCAAGCCAGACCAGACTTGGAGGCAAGTCTAATATAAGTCACTTTTGGAAGGGTTAATATTAAATCTGTGGGAATGAGGCACCTTTCGCCTGGTGGTATCTCAATTTCTTATGTACTCTGTAGGCCAAAATCTATAGATCCAGCTGTCGCTATGGTGGGATTTTTGGCCTTGGTACTCAAACGTCAATGTTTGAAATCATAGCAAACATTTTGTAAACCACAGTCCATTAAATTGTCTCATATGCCCCTGAAGAATGCTCTGAATTGAAATTCAATGGTACAGAAACATAGCCTGTGCAACATTTCAGTTGTGCATTGGTTGGTTAAGTGAAATACTCACAGGGCGGTTTTTATCCTTTGGGAATTAACTGCGTTTGTAAATTGCCGAGTGGTTTAAAATTAGGAACACATCACATGGCTGTGGGGTACATGCACAATGGTGTATGTGTTTACTTCAAGGATGTCACAAGCGAGAGTGACAGTGGAAGGAGAACACACACACAGGTGGTAGGTTTGGGGTTGATTTTGACCTCTTTTGGATATTACACTATGTAGTTTTTATCCAAGGGGAAGGAATTTATGAATTATTGTTGACATTTTCATATTTGTCTTTTTTAAACAAATACATTTTTTAAAATTACTTTAGTAGACAAAACACGTCATTTGTTTCAGAAAGATTTCAATCCGTATACTGCAAGAGGCCTGTATGCCAGTTCAAATCTTTGTAAATGTGTTGTTTGTTAAGTTTAGGGAAGGCCTGTGTCCATCGGATTTCATTGGGTGATAGCGCATCCCGGGGTACTCTTTTTTGGTTAAGGTATTCTAAAAATATACATGAACATATTGCTTTTACAGATTTTATTTTCAAGTGCAAGAAGGTGTAAGTTACTTACCTGTAACTATTGTTCTCCAGCATTGGTCTGGCATTGGTTCACTTGCTCATGAATATTCTGTCGTCAAGCTGGGAATCCTCAGTAAAAGAAAAAAGTTTCACTTTCACTTAAAACACTATTTCTCCTCTAAACCAATCACTGTCCTCTGGGTCATACTGCCCCCAACCAATGACAGTCCTCTCCTTAAACTGCTCCTCTCGCAGCCATCTTCAGATTTGGTTAGCACGTAAAGGGGCAGTATGACCAAGAAGAGCTGCAGAGTGGCGGGAGGGAGGGCTTGTGTGTGAATACATGCCAGACCCATGCTAGAGAACAATAGTTACAAGTAAATAACTTAAGCCTTCTGCAGCATGGGTTCTGGCATGGATTCACATGCTCATGAATCACCAATACATAGCAGTACATTACACAACCACGGTAGGTGGCAAAGCTCAACAGAAGCAATAACCCTTACCTCTGGAACAGAGACACCTCAAGCAAACAGATAGCGTAGCACCGCTGGGCTGACTCTGGACTCCTCCCTCGAATCCTGGTTGACGCAGTAGAACTTCATGAAGGTGTGCATGGACATTAACGTAGCAGCCCTGCAGATGTCCAGCCTGGGCAGGGATAGGAACAATGTCGTCGCAGCGATCGCTCTGGTGGAATGGGCTCTCGGCCGGCCGGGCAGCGGTCAGTTCATCAACTAGTGACAGTGCATGATGCAGCCAGAGAGCTACCTTGAAAGGGAAGCCTTGGACAAGGCCTTCCCATGGTTCACAGGACCAAAGTTAACAAACAGTTGTGAAGTCTTCTGAAAACTCTTTGTGCATGTCACATAGTACTTCAGGGCATGAGCAACATCCAGCGAGTGCAAGGCCCTTTCCGCCGGCAACAAAAGTTTTGGGAAGTAAACGGACAACACCAAAGACTTGTTGAGGTGGAATTCAGACAGAACCTTCATCATGAAAGAGGGGTGCGTATGCAGCACCACCCTCGATTTGTGGAAAGACAGGTACAAATTCTTGCAGGATAGGGCCTGGATCTCACCTACTCTTCGGGCAGAGGTGATGGCCACAAGGAAAGCAGTTTTTCCATGTGAGAAACTTGAGTGGGGCCTGATGCATAGCCTCGTCAGAACCAAAGAGACCTGGTGTAGTGGGAGATAGCTGCCAGATGTACCTTGATGGAGGCGTGCACCAGTCCAGCCTTGGCCAAGGATAGCAAGTATGGAAGAAGCTGTGCTTCTGTGACCCTCAGAGGGGTAATATTCTGTAACCGGCATCACGTAGCGAACTGCTTCCACTTGTGGCTGTAGCACTTCAAGGTCGACGAGGCCCTGGCGAGGACCTCCCTGCAGTCCACGGGCAAATCATACCTTCCAAACTCTAGGGCTGAAGGAGGCAAGCCCTCGGGTTCAGCGATCCTGGGTCGTGAGGAAGGATTGCGCCTCCTCTGGTGAGAAGATCAGGAACCACTTGCAACTTGACTGGAGGCGACGCCGACAGGCTGTGAAGGTCCAGATACCAAATCTGCCTCGGCCACGCTGTGGTGATGAGTATCATCTTGCATTGAGACTGAGTGTGTTGAGGACTCGCAGCAGGAGAGTGAACTGCGGGAATGCGTACAGAAACAAGCCCTTCCGACAGGAAGGAGAACATGTCCCCCAGGCTCCTCGGGTGGAGGAATCTGCTGGCAAACTTCTGGCATTTGGAGTTTCCGCCTTCGCAAACAGATAGATCTGGGGTCTGCCCCATTTGATGAACAGGCGGTCCACCTGATCCTGACAAAGTTCCCACTCTTGGAAGGAGCGCAGTTCCCTGTCGAGGGAGTCTGCAATGTTGTTCTCGACTCCTGCCACGTGGCTCGGGACAAGGAACATCCCCTGTCCGATGGCAAAGCACCTCAAGTCCTGCGCTTCCTTGGAGAGCACCAGGGAACAAGTGCACCCCTGCTTCCTGATGTAAAACATGGTGGTGGTGTTGTCCATGACGATCCTCACCACCTTGCCTTTAAGAGATGGTAAGAACACCTTGAGGGACCAGAACAATGCCTGTAGATCCAGGAGGTTGATCAGATGATAGTTCTCCTCAGGCAGTCAGAGCGCTCTGGCGTGCAGACGTCCGGTGTGCGCTCCACAACCTTCCAGGGAGGCGTCTGTGGTGACCATCTTCTGGTATGGGGGTTTTGAAATCCCATTCCTTGGGCGATGTTGAAGCAGACGCCCCACCACTATCGACCGTCGGAACTCTTCGTTGAGAGGGCTCTTGTCCGTGAAGCTTCCGGGCACCTGTATCCAGCGGGGGCGTCCAGGAATTCCTGCAGGGTTCGCATCTGCAACCTGCAGAGACAGACGAGGTAGATGAAGGTTGACATCATGCCCAGTAAAGACTTGATGGCCCGCACCAAGGCAATCTTCATAGACGACAGCTGTTGCAGCTTTCCTTGAATGGCTGCTAGCCTCTCCTCTGAGGGAGACACAAGGCAAGACAACGTAGAGAGCCTGGTGCCTAGGAACAGCGTGTCAAGCAATGGTGTTAAGCAGGACTTCGGATACTTGACAGAGAATTCCAGGTCCATCAATAGCCGGGCGGTTGTTTTGGTGTGTCCGTCGGCCCGCTCCAGCCAGAGGGCACGTATTAGCCAGTTGTCCGGATACAGGTATATACGTGTATGCCCTGTAGACATAGGTGGGCTGCCACTGGTGCCAGGCATTTCGCGAACACTATTGGGGCCGACTTCAAGCCGGAAGGCAGGGTATTAAACTGGTAGTGCTGTCCCTGTATCATGAAACTTAGAAACATTTGATGATTCTGGTGAATGGGGACGTAATAATAGGCGCCCTCCAGGCCAAACAACATCAAGAAGTCTCCTTTTTCCAGTTTGCCAAGCACATGCTGCAACGTGACCATCCTGAACTTTTGGGACTTAAGGTATTTGTTCAGACGTTGTAGGTCTAAGATGGGCCTCCAGTACCCTGTCTTCTTTCTGACTAGAAAGTATCTGGATCAGACTCCAGAGCCGGGAGTCGTTGGGGAACCAGCTCTATCGCCCCTTTTCACAGCATGGCTCATACCTCTTCCAGAAGCTGAGGGATGTGGTGCTCCTGACAGGGGAACCAGCAGGATCCGCAGACACCTGCTTTGGAACTCAAGCGTGTGTCCTTGCTAGCACCCATCTGTCTGTGGTGATCTTTTTCCACTCGCTGACAAGCCTAGTCAGTCGGCCTCCAAGCGGTGTGCATGATTGGGGGTCCGATGCCCCTTTCGGTTCAGGCTTGCTTCGGTGCCAGCGTCCTGCCCCTATTGGCAACGGCAGTGCTCTCCTCTGCTAACGTAGGCCTGGGAACAGCCTCTGTAGGCTTCTTGCATTGAAGATCTGGAATGCTGTCTGTACGACGTGGAGAACCCTTTTGAAGTACTCCTCGACTTTCCCCTGGAGGAGCGAAAAGACGAGCGGTGCTGCTGGAGAGTGCCCAGGGAACATGCCGTCTCTGTATCTGTCTTGATGGCCTCGAGGGACTCGTTGACGGCCTTCCCAAACAGATTCTCTCCTTCAAAAGACATGCCCAGCACTATTGCTTGGACCTCCTGACGGAAATTAGTGGCTTTCATCCAACCTTGTCGAAGAAAGGCAGACACTGTTCCCCATTTGCCAGAACCCTGTGTCAGCGACGTCCAATGCCACCGTCGTGGCGTGATCCAATACCACTTCCCCTTCCCCTTCCTGGATGTAAGCAAGGGCCTCAATCTTGTTATCGTCGGGGAGGAACTCCAGGATCGGTCCCAGCTTGTACCACAATTCCCTGTTTTACCCGGCCAGGATCACCAGTGCATTGGCTGCCTTAATAGTGGATGCTGCAATGTAAATCAACTTTCCCATGGTGTCCATCCTTTTCACCTCGCTGTCCAGAGGGAGTGAAGAGGAGGAGGACTGGTTAACATGGCCGTATCCTTGCGGCCCCTGACACCACGGAATCCGGCGATGGCTGCGACCTCAGGCACTTGGGTGCAAAGTCCAGCACCCTATATTTCTTCTCCAGCCTATCCCGTTTTGGCTGGAGCTGTGCAAGGTTCTTCATGAGGGCCAGACCCTCCTCCCAAACATTGTCCAGAAAAAGCACTGCCATGATGGTCTTCCTCTTGGCTTCGCACCTTTGATACAAGAAGCCCTCTTTCTGGTTTCCTCGGGCAATAGCCGGAATAGCTCAGAAGTCCTGACGATCATGGAGTGGAACGGTCCCACCTCATTCGGTGGGGACACTTTATGTTGAGCATCCAAATGTGGAGATTCACTGTCCACTGCGACGATGTATTTGTATTTTATTGTTTTATATAGTGCCTTAATCCAAGGCGCTTTACAGTTAAAAACAAAAACACATCAAACATGGAACAGTAGAAGCAATAACAGTATACATGAATCAAACCATTAAAATCGGCATTTAGAACAATTTGCATGTAAGAAAGGAGAGGAGGGGGAAGGAAAGTGAAGGAGAGAATGAGTGAAGTGAGAAACAAAAGAGGAGATCACAGGAGAGACGGAAAAAGATCAAGAAAGGAGAACAGGGAGAGGGTATTAGAAGGAAGGTGAGAATGGAGAGAGGGGGAAAGGTGTCAGGGAGGGCAGTGAAGAAGAAGTTCTTCCAATGAGGAGCGGAAGGAGGAATAGGTGGGGGAGGAGCGGATAAAGAGAGTTGGGGAGTACCAGTGTAAGGGAGCAAGGAGCTGAAAGGAGCGGAAAAGAGAAGAGGCACATGGTGGTGGGGAACAGAAAGTAAGAAGAGCTCAGCAGAACGAAGGGAGCGAGAGGGTGTATATAATGAGAGGATAGAGCAGAGGTAAGGAGGGGCAAGGTCATGAAGAGATTTAAAGACGAGACAAAGGAAGAGAAATTTAAGTTGGGAGTGGAAAGGAAGCCATCCTAGGTAAGAAAGTGAGTTGGAGATAGAGTCATGGGGAGAGAGTAAACAGAGGGTACGGATGCCTTTGTCATCATCAGTCTTTGTGGCCGTATCAGCTCCCGTACCTGTGTCTGCATCTGCTGGCGGAGAAGGGGCCCAACGTGGTGGGGGAGGTTGATATTGGGGCATCGGATGACGCTTCCTCTTCTTCGCTGGTGGTTGACTGGGAACCTGGGGGACCACAGGTACTGGCGTCTGAGGCATTTTCATCTGGATCTCTGACACCAAGGTGTGTAGAGTCGACAGAATATCCACGGAAATGTCCCTCGGCTGAGAAGGTAGAACAAGAAAACTAGGCCCTGCGCCATTGCCCTTCTCTTCAACGTCAAGACCTCTATGGTTTGGGTGACGGCCAGGGAGGGCTGTTTCAGTGCCTCCTCGCACCCCCTTGTGGTTCTTGAACCAGGGCCTCTGCCGGTTTCATCCCTTCTGGAGTGCCTGCAGACTCTGCCAAAGTCACTGCAGCAGTGTCACGCCTTGGGGGCAGGGACAATTTCTGAGCCGTGGGAGCTACCTTCGTAGGATCAGCACCCGTAGATGCCATGGTAGTAGTCGTCGAAGATGAAGTCTACGACAAGGGGCCTCATTACGACCCTGCTGGTCCGGATAGAATAGTGGCAGTAAAACCGCCGCCACTGTTCTTTCCAGACTGGCTGATTCAGAGTCCTGCAGGCGGGAGGTGTCACTCCCACCAGATTAACACCGCCCGCCTGCAGGCGGACATGGAAACACCAGCTCTGTCATGGACGGAACCGGTGTTTCCATGGTCCCCATCCCCATGGAGTCTGACTCCATGGGAAGAACAAGTTACTTACCAACTGTAACCTTCTTTCGACTGGATGTTCCTCCCAGGTATTCATCATCTTAGATATATTCTTCAGCTTGCTGCTTCTTTTGGAAATGTTTACGCCAGAGGGCGCTGTGCTCGAGGCCGCGTAACTTAGCCCCTCGAAGGCCGCCGTCGAGCGTCAACGTCATCCGTCGTATAAATGGCTTGAGCCGCGCCCGTTGGTTCAGTTCTGTTATTTCGATGTTAATGGTCGCATCAGTTGTATTCTGTGTCGGCAGATGTCAGGCTCTTAAAGAAGTACAAGTGCAACAAGCGTAAGAACTGTACGGAGGGGTAGGTTGGGAGGGTCGATGAGGAATACGTGGGAGGAACATCCAGTCGAAAATACGTTACAGTTCGTAAGTAACTTGTTCTTCGAATTGTTTGTGTCCTCCCACGTATTCCTCATCTTAGATAAACTCCCATAGCAGTTTTAATTTAGAGGAGGAGGGAGTACCATAGTTCTTCAATTATGCACAGAATGAAGGACGGCTTTTGCAAAAAGCCCTCCTTGGTAAGAAGTGGTGTCTAAACAATGTTTTGCAAAAGTGTGCATTGATTACCAAGTGGCCGCAGCACAAATGTCTTGCACTGGGACACCCCTCTGAAGAGCCGTAGAAGTTGCTATGCCCCTGGTTGAATGAGCCCTTAAACCATCTGGGGGCTCCTTCCCAGCCAATTTGTAACATTCAGATATTGCTAGGATAATCCATCTGGATATAGTTTGTTTGGACACACCAAGGCCCAATTTGTGTCCAATATACCCGACAAACAACTGATCTGTATGTCTAAATCTTTCCAGTCTAGATATGTAGAAACTGAGAGGCCTTTTAGGGTCTAGTCTGAAATCTTTCCTCCTCTTTACTAGCGTGCGGAGGACGATAAAAAGATGGTAAAGTGATTTTCTGTGACAGATGGAAATCCAAAACTATTTTGGGTGGGAAAAAAGGCTTGACCTTTAAAACAACTTCATCTTTATGGAAAACCGTGTGAGGAGGCTTGCAAGAGAGCGTCTGCAACTCACTCACCCTGCGGGCTGAAGTTAGAGCCACTAGTAGAACCGTTTTTAAAGTTAGGAGCCTTAAAGGACAAGAATGTAAGGGCTCAAAAGGGGCACACATAAGAAACTTTAAAACTAAATTTAAATCCCAAATAGGAACTTGGAAAGGTGTAGGAGGGAACACATTTGTTAACCCTTTAAGAAATTGGATGACTAAAGGCATTTTGAAATATGAAACTTCTTCTGAGGATTGCTTGAAGATGGATAGCGCTGCCAAATATCCTTGGAGCCCTCTAGTTGGCTAAATGTTATAGAAAGGAAAGCACAATGGGAGTGGGATATTGAAAAGGATCCACATTCTTATCCCTGCACCAGTTACTGAATTTCTTCCAACGACACCGGTATAAGGATTTTGTTGCTGGCCTTCTGGCCGAAAGCAAAATCTCCATAACGTCATCCGGGAGGTCCCACTCCTTATATCTCAACCTCTCAGAAGCCAGGTGTGAAGGTTGAGTGTCTTGACCTCTGGATGGAGAACCCGACCTTCCTCTTGCGAGAGAAGATCCTCTCTTTCTGGAAGACGTATTTGAGGGCAGATGGACATGTCCAGAAGGTCCGGGTACCACGTTCTCCTGGCCCAATCCGAGGCAATGAGGATCATGGTTTCCCTGAACTTTCTCAACCTCCTGATTACTTGAGGAATCACGGGAACTAGAGAAAACACGTAAAAGGAGTGGAAATATCCAGTCCACTACGAACACGTCCCCTAGAGCTCCTCTCGGGGGAAATTCCCTTGAGCAATACAGTTTGCACTTCCGGTTGGCACCAGCCGCGAACAGATCCACTTGAGGGGTTCCCCAAAGGGCAAAGATCTCTTAAAGGACTTCTTGAGCTAGCTCCCACTCGTGGGAGACTCTGCCCTGCATGCTCAGAGTGTCCGCACCGTGTTCAGCTCTCTGGCTAGGTGAACTGCCGACAGATTCCTTCTTGCATTGCCCAGAACCAGAGCTGAATTGCCTCTCTGCACAGTGGGAGTGATCCTACGCCTCCTCGTTTGTTGAGGTAGTACATGGCCATTGTGTTGTCCGTCATTATCGGGACATTCATTCCCTGTACAGAAGGCAGAAAGGCCTTCAGCGCCAGTCTGATTGCCCTCAGCTCCAAAAGGTTGATGTGTAGTTTGGACTCCGATGGAGACCAACGACCGCTGATTGTCAGATCGTTGGTGTGGGCTCCCAACCCTGTGAGTGAGGTGTCCGTCACTACAGTTATCTACGGCCATGGTTGTCAAAAAGGTTCCCCTCTGAGGATATTTTCCTTGTGAGCCCACCAAAGGCGATCTTGAGCCACCTTGGACGGGACTTGTAGAAGAACTGGTATCTCCCCTTAAAACTGGGACCATTGAACCCTGAGGGCCCATTGAAGGGATCTCATCCTCAGTCGAGCCTCTGGCACCAGAAAAATGCAGGATGCCATGAGGCCTAGCAATCTTAGGAAGTCAAACACCGGTAGATGTTGAGCATTCTGAAATTTTGTTACCATCTGCAGAATGTGGTGAGCTCTTTCCTCGGGAGGCGAGGCTTTCCCTGAGGTGGTGTCCAGGACCGCTCCGATGAACTGGAGTCTTTGGCTCAGAATCATTTGTGACTTCTTGTAATTGATGGAGAAGCCCAATTTCTGTAGGAAGTGACAGGTCATGGCCAGATATCCTTGGGCCAGTTCGGGGGAACTTGCCCGGATTAGCCAATCTTCCAGATAAGGGTAGATGTGAATCCCCTCCCTCCTGAGACTCGCTGCCACTACCACCATTAGTTTGGTGAAGACCCTCCGGCGGAGGTCAGCCCAAATGGCAGAACTCGAAACTGATAGTGAGGTCCGCCAATTGCGAACCTCAGGTACTTTGTGTTTGAGATGGATTGGCACATGAAAGTAAGCATCATGAAGGTCCAATGAAACCAGCCAGTCCTGAAGCTGAAGAGCCTGAAGGATCTAAGAAAGGGTCACCATCTTGAACTTGTCCTTCCTGAGGAATTTGTTCAAATTTCTCAAGTCCAAGATGGGTCTCAATCCTCTGTCCTTTTTGGGAATGAGAAAATAAGGTGAGTACCAACCCTTGTTCCTCTACGCTACAGGTACATGTTCTATTGCACCTTTCTCTAGCAGGGTGAAAATCTCCTGCACAAGGAGCGGGTCTGGAATTTTTACAGAGTTGGCTCCTGGTGGATGATCTTGAGGCCTTTGATGAAAAGGAAGACAGTAACCATGTGTCACTATGTCTAGTGCCCAGGCATCCGACGTAATGCCCCGCCATTCGTCCAGATACTGAGTGATTCTGCCTCCCACCGGGGTCTTGTGGGTTAAGGCCTCAAAGTGGCTTTGCAGTGGCTACAGCAGTGGCTGAGGAGGTAGTAGCCGCTGCTGTGGCTGATCTAGCACCTCTCCCTTTTCCACCACGAAAGGGTTTTCTTTGTTGTCCCCTCTGACTGGCCTGCCCTCTCCCTTTTCCAAAAGAGGAATATAAGCGAAAAGGCTGACTCTTCCAGGAAGATGACCCTGCGTAAGAGTGCTGTTGAGGTTGCCTTATAGCGGCGCTGAGTGATTTTGCTGCTGCTTTCGAGGTCTGCAGCTTCTCCAAGCTCTCGTCTGCCTTGCTGCCAAACAACCTCAAGCCGTCAAAGGGCATATTAAGTAACCTGGATTGTACATCGGATGCAAAACCAGATTTTTTTAGCCATGCAAATCTACGCAAGACTGCGCTACATGCCATGGATCAGCTTACATTATCTGCAGTATATAGTCCTGACTTGAGGCACACCTCCATATCCTCCTTCCAATCCTTTGCTATCGCCAGGAAACCATCCCGCTCCTCGCCCTCCGGGATGTGATCAGCTGCTGCATCTAAACAGCTCCACAGGGTGTAAGTGAACCTAGCTAATGTACACGTCACATTAGTAGACTTAAGGGCCATACTACCAGGAGTAAAAGCCTTCCTCGCCCAGGCATCAATCTTTTTATCATCCCTGTCAGGGGGCATAGAGGGATAAGCCGACTGTCTATTCGCAGTTGCAGCTTGAATTACCAAACTTTCGGGTGAAGGATGCTTAGATAAATATTCTGGATCCGAGGGAGCAGGTCTATACTTTCCTACAAATTTCTTATTTACAGCTGGTAGAGATTCAGGTGTCTCCCAATTTGTCATAATTCTCTTTTGAAGAGCTTTGTGGAAGGGAAGGACTGGGTCTTTGAGGTCCTTCATCAATAATGTCTGTTAAGTCGTCCTGGTCATATCTTGGGGACACTGACTTCCACCCCATAAAATCTATCACTCTTCCCATGAGGTTCCTATACCCCGGTTCAGCATGGTCTGTGGGGTCAGGCCTTTCAAAATCTACCGACGCCTTCTGGCGAATTATTTTTCGAAAGAAGCAGCAAGCTGACGAATATATCTAAGGACTACGTGGGAGGACACAATCCATTCAAATGGGGGATCTACAGAATTCCGTCTCCGGAATTACCGGGTCAACGGGGTTGTAACGCCCCGGTGATTCCGGCAATCACGGAGGCAGAATGGTAATACGGGTCCGGCGGCAGCCTGCCGTTTTTTCCGGCACAGCTACCGCCGGACTCGTAATGAGGCTGAAGGTCTTTGCCTGAGCCGGTTGAGACTGCTCGGGCTGCGTGCCTTTCTTATCCCCCGTCCACAGCTTCTCCGATTTCTCACGTAGTTGACGACTTCCTCTTTGAAGAGGAAGTTGAAAGTACCCTGGCAATGGAGGCGGAAGGTGATGCTGATAGTGCCCTATCCACTTCCACGGCGAACCCGGTGGACTCTGACATGCGGATCATGTCCTCATCTTGGGCCCCCACAGAGGAGGCGCCCTCAAAGGACTTAGAAGACCGCTCCTCGGAACGGCCGATCCTGGGCGAGGCATGAACCTGTTCGGAGCACAGGTCAGAAGCCTTGGCGTGAAGCCATTCCGCCAGCCTACTATGCCTGTCCTTTGTCATTTTCTTGGAGGCACTGGGGCATATCTCGCACTCTCTCCTTGTGGTCCGGGTGCAGGCAGTAGAGGCATTGCAGGTGTTTGTCCTCCACAAACACATTCCGAAGCCCGCATTTGGTGCAGGGCCTGAAGAGGGACCCTTCCCCCTTTCTTCTCTGTTATGGTAGGAGGGCGCAAAGTAGGCCCAAGATGGCCTTATAGAATCTCGATGGATCTTCGCCCTTGAGAGGCACAGAACTTCACCGACAACGGGTCCCTGCTGTCGGCAGATGAAGAAAAGAGCACACTGGCTCCCTTGAAACAAAAAATGGCGAAAACACACAAAAAAAACATACAAATAGCTCAGACAGCAAACTCAAGGACTCCCAACACTGAAGCGTGCAGTAAAAATCTGAAGATGGCTGCCAGAGGAGGGCCTTAGGGAGAGGACTGTCAATGGTGGGGGCAGTATGACCAAAAGACATTGATTGGTTTAGGGGAGAAGTACAGTTTTTAAGTTAAAGTGAAACTGTTTTTTCTTTTACCGAGGATTCCCAGCCTGACAACGGAGAATATTCATGAGCATGTGAATTCATACCAGACCCCATGCTGGAGAAGGTATCTTGAAACCCTAGACAGGCGTCTGTGTCATTATGGTTACTTAAATAACATAATAAATTATCCCATTTAGTACACAGACGGCACACCATTTTTAGAATCTGTGACCCCTCATTTCATTAGGGGTTTCATACAGGCTTATATTAAGGGGACAAAAAGGAATAGCCAACTTAATTTGGATCCTGTGACGTCTCTTTGGTGGCAGGATGTCTCTTCTCAGTATCGATTAAAGTGAAATAAATCAACATTGAAAAAGAGCTACCAACCCCCCTGCCCCACCTCACCGAGCGAAGGGGCATGTAGCAGGATTCAAATTTGCATCCAAGTTTGACCTTATTATAAATAAAATATGTAATAAATTGTGCGAGCTTTAGCAGTTAAGCTGCAGGGTCGAGGGTGGCAGAGACAGCATAGGTGCTCCAGGGGAGAATATTGTGCAAAGTGAGGCACAATGCGAGGGGTGTGCTGTTGGAATGTGGGCTTGTACCTGGAATATACAGCCCGCGTTCCGAGCTTCCTAATTGGCTAGCAGCCCAACCCAGGATGCTAATGTGTTTGACAGAGCACATCCTCTGATATTTGCATCCGCCATGTCACTTTACCAAGAAAACAACCTCATTAAGACACAACCTGAACTTTCAAAACCATCTTGTGATAGTGCACAGAGGGCAAGGATAGCTAAAGCACCATGAGAGAAGGCTGAACTGAAAGAAATGTCCTTAAGGTACTGATTGCCTCAATCCATCTACAATATAAGTAGGGAAATCTTAAAAGTGATCTTCAGTGCAGACGGGAAAGGAAACGGACACATTAATCCAAAACAAAAGCAATTTTAGAATGAAATGATATGTGACCTAGTTAAATGAGAAATAAACTCGAGTTGGTGGGCTAAACATTGATAAACCTAAACTAATGGCCTACACTAAAAAAAACTATTGCACTTGCAAGTTTTAGAAAGCTGTTTGATTACGGTGGCTTACCTTCATAAAGAGCTCCATTTTGTTCTTGTTCTGCTGCTCTCAAGAACAGTTCTCGTGCCTATTAAAAAACAATATACAATGTTGGGCAATTTGATTTAACTAGCAGATTATCAACTGTACACAAAGCAATGAGACAGGACACCAGACAGCAGTAGCGAAATGGCAGAAGATTAACAGATTAGATGAGCAAGGCTTTTTTTGTTAATGTTTTGAAGAATCCTGGCAACATCGTTCAGTAAAATAAGCAATATCCTACAGGAAGTAAATCAAAGCAGTGTCAAAATGTGTCTCGATTGAAGGTAGCGATAAAATTTCACTCAATATGAACACCATCATTTGAATGAATGGGTGTTAGACATATGCATAGAATAAAAATTGCACTTCTTTGGACACACATGACCTTTCAAAGTATATGTAAGGGAGCTTTACAAATGATGTATGGAGGACCAGTTAGACAAAGGCAACATCATACCAAGTACACGCAACTCACTCAAAGGCAGATATTACCTAGTACAGTTGGAACTATCTTCTATTATCTGCAATACCGCTGTTCGACTCTGTTGAGGGTATAGTGCGAGTATTGACAGAAAGCAACTCATTTAAAGCCAGATGTAGCGTAGTACCTGCTGTGTGACAGTGGTCAATACAAACTCGAGCAATCTGGTAAATAGGTGAATTTATACCAATCCTTAGTTGGAGGGGCAGGCTGTTTGTCAATATTCGGTAGGCAGCACCGAGATGCACCGGTTGTTAGGAAGGACTTCTCTTTTGGCAACTTCCCCTCCATGGTTTCTATAGACCCCTAATCTTTTTGGATTTGTTGTTGAACCTGCTCTGACTTTTTGAAGGGAAGTAAAGCATTCAGCTTAACCTCCCTTGCCGTTTGCTCATTTGTTACAGGAAACTGATCAGTCCTTCAGACTATCAGTACTGGGAAATGTTTCCGTTTTACATTTTTATAACTTTTTTTTACATTGCACACAGCATCTTACTATGCAGTGCAATGGTACTTTTGTATCATCCAAGCTTTTTACACTTGGGAGTTTTGGTTACTTTTATATGTGCTCAAAGACAGGCTGGTGGCAGCAGACTTTTTTGGTATGGCTACTAAACATGATTAGTGCCCTAAAACTGACCATGCCACAAGACTTTTGCTCGTTTTTTGTCCATATTCTAGTTTGGCCATCTTACTGCCTTGCCAGGTCAGGAAAGCCCTTATATGGTCATGCACTTACCTGGGAAAGCTGCAGCGTTCGTGGGCTAGTGCCACCTTTGTGGGTGTGTGGCCTAGGAAGGGGATGAACTGTCTGGTCTCATTCCACATCCATGGAGCCAGAGAGTCTAGGTGTGGGGCATGAGTGAAACCAATAGTTGTGCCTGATAGGACAATTACTGGCTCTTTGAATGGTACAGACCCTTAACATTGGTTGGTTTAAACTTGCTTCCTGCTTGGAATTTGGGTAAGAAAGACTCCTGCATCCATTTCTTCAGATCAGCGTTGGAGCCAAGAATCCATTGTAGATATACAGCCAACTGAAGATCTGAAGACTACTCCTAAAGGCCTGGCATCCCTTTGTGTGTCTGTCACGGTGAAGCCCTGTTGGACTGCCCGATCTCCAAAGACCCTGAGCAGTGCTTTAGCCCTTGTAGTGAGCCCAACTAGTCTCAACACTGTCGAGGATCCAGCCCATCCTGAGCCTTCGGAAGAGTCCATGGACCACCCATGAACTGGCCAGCTCTCTCCTGGGCGACCTCGCCAGAAGTGTCAGCGTTCTGTGGTTGCACCCGGAACTTCAGCGGTTATCAGACCGTGGTACAAGGGAATAGTTTCTTACCTGTAACTCCATTTCTCCAGCATTGGTATCTTTCATGGATTCACATGCTTAGAACATTCCCCGTCGTCAGGCTGGGAATCCCTGGTACATTATATAGACCCTTTCCCGTAGGAAAACTTTTTCGACGCTTATGCGTCCTATCCACCTCGTTTTGCATCATGCGTGCCCACGCCGTCGGGGCGTCATGACACAAATACAGGCCCCGCCCCCGCGCTCCCTCAGATTTCGGCCCCCAAAGTAGTGGGGGAACCGGTTTGCATGTTCACGGGAGGCAGGAGGGCGCATGTGAATCCATGAAAGATACCAATGCTGGAGAAATGGAGTTACAGGTAAGAAACTATTCCCTTCTCCAGCATTGGATCTTTCATGGATTCACATGCTTAGAATAGATTACACAGCAGTACCACCCCCAAAGAGGAGGCGTGCATGCAAACCCATATACTTTGTTCGCAAGGCCCGTTCCCTATGATCATGTATACATCAGTAATCGTTAACACAGGAAAACAGACCACATACAGTTATAAATTCCATAGGATGCAACCCCTCAGCCGGGGCTTACCTTACTGGAATAGGTGTCGAAGCACCGCCTGTCCCATCCGGGTATCTTCGGCATGTTGCTGCGACAGGCAGTAATGGCGGGTAAAGGTGTGTGTAGCCGCCCAGGTAGCCGCCATGCAAATGTCCCCCAGAGGGACTCCGGCCCACAGTGCCGTCGACGATGCCGCTGCTCTAGTTGAGTGAGCTCTTGGCCGTCGTAGAAGAGGTTTCCCTGCTCTAGAATGGCAGTACGAAATGGTAGATGACACCCATCTTGAAAGTCCTTGCTTCGAAATGGCTTTTCCTTTAGCACCCAAACCATAAGCCACAAAGAGCTGTCTCGTTTCTCTGAACGGTTGCGTACGATGGAGATAAAACTTAAGAGCCCTTTTAACATCCAATGTGTGTAGCATGCGCTCCGCTCCCGAGCATGGCTCCGGAAAAAACGTAGGCAACACAATAGAGGAGTGTTTATGGAACACCGACGGAGCTTTTGGTATAGACTGCGGGTTCGTGGCTAGGACTACCTTGTTCTTGAAAAAACGTAAGTATGGTGGGTCTATCATTAGAGCCTGAACTTCTGAAATGCGTCGTGCTGAAGTGATGGCCACCAGGAAGGCCAATTTCCACGACAGAAACTTTAGAGACGATGATGACATTGGCTCAAAAGGAGGCTTCATAAGAGATGTTAAGACTAGATTGAGGCTCCACTCCGGCGGAAATTTCTTCTCTGGAGGGAAAATCCGAAAGAGGCCTTTAAGGAAGTGCTTAATCAGGCGGTCGCTGAACAAAGGTGCCGAGTGCCGTCGACGAGTAAACCTGGAAATGGCTGCTAGGTGTACTTTTATTGAAGATACCGACAGGCCCTTTTGGGCTAAGAGCAGCAAGTATGGAAGGAGCTGTTCTGGCTTAATCGATTGCGGGGCCAAGCCTGGTTGATCCTCACACCATTGACAGAAATTTTTCCATTTGTACGCGTATGAGGCGTTTGTGGAAGGTGCTCTTGCCGCTTGTAGGATACGCCGACAGTCCTCCGGAATCGTTAGCCGACCAAATTCGGCTAAGTCAGGAGCCAGGCCGTCAACTGGAGGCTGTCCGGGTCGTGATGCCAAACAACACCGTCCTGTCGAGACAGAAGGTCGGGGGTCTTCTTGAATCTCATCGGTTCCGCAGCCGCTAAGTGTAGCAGGTCTGAAAACCACACCTGTCTGGCCCAGTATGGGGCCACCAGAATTATACGACATGGGTACCTGAGGATCCATTGCAATGTCCTCCGGACCAGGGGAAATGGAGGGAATGCGTACATGAATTTGTTCGTCCATGGGAAGGAGAACACATCCCCCAGAGAGCCCTTCTGAGGCCATCTGCTGGCGTACTGATGGCATTTTTTGTTGTTCTTCGTTGCAAACAGGTCTATAGACGGATGTCCCCATTTCTTGAATATTTGTTGTAGTTGTTGGTCGTTCAGTACCCACTCGTGAACTTCGTTCATTTCTCTGCTGAGGGCATCGGCTTCCACGTTTCTCACACCTGGTAGGTGGAACGCTAAGATTTGTATGTTGTGTTGTAGGGCCCAATGCCAGATTTTCTGTGCCTCCGTCGATAGGGACCTGGAACGTGTCCCTCCTTGTTTTCTCAAGTAGAATATCGTAGTGGTGTTGTCCGTCATGACACGCACCACTGAGTCCCTTAGTTGCGGAAGAAAAGATTTTAGAGCCCATCGCACTGCTCTCAGTTCTAGCAGGTTGATATGCAGGGAGGACTCCTGCAAAGACCACTGGCCTTGTACCTGTAACATATCCAGATGAGCTCCCCATCCGCTCAGCGATGCATCCGTCACCACCGTCTTTTGGAACTCGGGTTCCAGTAGAGGCATCCCTTTCGTTAGATGAGTAGACACTCTCCACCAGCCGAGTGCTTGAACTAGTTGTTCGTCGACGACCAGTTTGTCGGACCAGCGACCTCGGCTCTGCGCCCAACGGTCCGCTAGAAATTCCTGGCAAGGTCTCATAAACAGGCGACAGTTGTTTATTAGCGGAATGCAGGACGACACGGTCCCTAGCAGGGACATGTACTTTCGCACCGAGACCTTGGTACCGCCTCTCCATTCCAACGCCTTGTTTTGAAGTTTTTGAATTCTTTCGCTGGATGGTCTCACCAGGCTTGTGTGTGTATGAAACTCCGCTCCCAGGAAGACCAAGGTCCTCGAAGGCTCTACGGAGGACTTGTTGAAGTTTATTGCGAAGCCCAGTTCCTGTAAGAGGGACATTGTGGCTCGTAGACTGTCTCGTGTTTGTTCCTTGGATGAACCTCTGACCAGCCAGTCGTCTAGATATGGATAGACGTGATGACCGTCCTTCCTCAAATGGGCCGCTATAGGGGCCAAGCACTTGGTGAACGTCCTGGGGGAGGACTTGAGCCCGAATGGGAGGACCTTGAACTGAAAATGCTTTTTCCCGACGACGAATCTTAAATATCTCCTGTGTCGTGGGCGTATTGGAATGTGAAAATAAGCATCTTGAAGGTCTAGTGATGAGAGATAATCCATGGGTTGCACCGACCTGATAACCTCTTGGAGCTTTAGCATTTTGAATTTTAGGCTCTTTAGCCACTTGTTGAGTACCCTCAGGTCGAGAATGGGCCTCCATTTGCCGTTTGGCTTTTTTACAACAAAGAACCTGGAATAAACTCCTTGTCCTTCCTGTGCTACAGGAACTCTCTCTACCGCCCCTTTTTGCAACATAAGCGCCGCCTCTTGTCGTAGGATTCGGAGGTGGGGCTGTGTCGAGAATAAAGGAGGAAGACGCGGAGGCTTGTCTTTGAATTGCAGCGCATGACCCATGCGAATCGTGTCTAGGACCCATCGATCTGTGGTGATGCATTTCCATCGGTCGAAGTGATGAGAGACTCGACCCCCCAGGACGTTCCGAAGGCCGTCATTGGTTGCTGGTTTGCTTGGTCTTCGTCGACGACGGACCTGAGCCTCGCCCTCTGGAGGCTTGATAATCCCTGCTTCTACGTGCCGACTGGGACGCTCGTCTGAACCCTTGTGAAGAGTAAGAGGGCCTGTTGAATCCACGGTCCCTCGAAGCTCCAAAGCGGGAGTTTCCAGAAGCACCCCTGAAGGGGCGAAAAGAACGAAAATTTCTACCCGTTTGAAGGGCGCCGAGGGACCTAGCAGTATCCGTGTCTTCTTTCATCCCTTTCAGCGCTTCATCAACCTTTTCGCCAAACAGGTGTTCCCCTTCGCATGGCATGTCAAGGACTTTGTACTGTACTTCAGGACGGAAAGTAGTACATTTGAGCCACGCTTGTCGACGAAGCACTACTCCATGGTTGATTTGTTTGAACCCAGATTCTGCTAGGTCAACTGCGATATTGATAGCGTGGTTCGAGGCCTCTTCGCCGTCCCGCACCAGTAACATAGCTGCTTTCCGGTGTTCGTCTGGCAGGTGTTCTAGGATAGGGGCTAGTTTGTGCCACATTTCCCTATCATATTGTGACACGATCGCTAAGGAATTGGCTGCTCTTACTGTCGTCGCTCCGACCGAGAGCACCTTCTTTCCAAAGGCGTCCTGTCTCCTAGCTTCGCTTTCAGGTGGCGTTGAACATTTTTGCTGGACCCTGGCCTTCCTAGCCGCTGCCGCCGACACCACCGAGTCAGACAGAGGCTGCGATGTTAGACATTTTGGAGTGGACTCCGGAGCTTTAAAACTTTTTCTCGATCCGACCCTTTATGGCTGGCTCCGAGAACGGATGTCGCATCGTCTTGAGACCTTCTTGCCACACGTGGTCCAGGATTGGGATGGCAAATACTGATTTTCTCCTTTGGCCCATATGGTCAAAAAGGAAACAGTCTTTCTTTTGCTCCTCCGGAATCAAGCCGAATTCAGAACAAGCTTTCCCCATCATTGCATGGAAGGCTCCCACATCATCCGGGGGAGATGGCTGTGACTGGCTCCTCGTAGACTCTAACTCAACATCCGAATTCCATGTTGGGTCCCTCGAAGGTGACATGGATATGTCTGACCCTGAGTCCCCCAGTACAGAATCGGACTCCGACAACTCACCCTCCTCCTGTGCTCGAGGACGATCTTTTACTGCCTGGGGAGGCGACGGGTGTTTTGTCGTCGATCGAGCCGTACCAGTTTGCTCGTCGACGGAAGGTACAGACAAAAGTGACGAAGTCCCGGGCTGAGGGAACTGCGTATCCAGCCGTTGCAGGAGCTTCTGAAGAGTATTAAGCACATCCAGAGACAAAACCGTCTGGGGGGTCAATAACGTGGACGATATCGGTACCATACCCCCATTCGCACTCGTCGCAGTCGACGTGGAAGGCCGTAAGCCTAAATCCGATGGCTGCAGAACCAGATCACCTTCTCCTTCCGCCGAGCCGGCCGTGTCTGGCTGCAGTAAGACCTCCGGGGGGATCGGGTCATAGACCTCGGGCAGCCAAGCCATGGACTGAGTCTCCGTCGACGGGGGAATCCCCACCGCTGCTGCTTGGACGGTAATAGGCATCGTCAATGACACCGAGGTCGACGAGCAAGTCGTCGTCGAGCCCTTAGACTTCGTCGTCGATTTGGATGCCGACTTCCCGGCTGAGGCTTCCCGACTCATGGAAGACCTGGGACGGTCCCCTGAGGAGGATTTTGACAGCGCTAGCCTCTCCGTCTTAGATGAGGAGGAGGAGGACTTTTTATGTGATGAGGAAGATCCATCCTGTTTCCTCTTATGCTTGTCCTCAGAGCGCATTTCAGCTGGCCGTACCTTCTTCGATGGAGGTTCCGACCTACTCCTGGAGGCCGTGGAGCCAACTTCCGAAGCCGGGTAGGCCCCTGCTCCGTCATTAAGCCAGTCGACCAGCCTTCTTTTTCGGTCCTTAAGGGTTTTTTGGGAGAAACCCTGACAAATTTCACATGTATCCGCCGAGTGGTGTGGGTGGAGACAGTAGATACAGTCCATGTGGCCATCTCCTTCATAAACCTTTTTGAGGCCACAGGTTGCACACGGGCGAAACAACGCTTTTCCAGACATAATTCTCCTAGAATTTGAACTTCGCCGAAGCGAAACAGACAAAAACAACCTAGTTTTCACTAGTAGTAAAACACGAGGATCCCACTACTTTGAAAGACGGTTGAAATCTGAGGGAGCGCGGGGGCGGGGCCTGTATTTGTGTCATGACGCCCCGACGGCGTGGGCACGCATGATGCAAAACGAGGTGGATAGGACGCATAAGCGTCGAAAAAGTTTTCCTACGGGAAAGGGTCTATATAATGTACCGGGGATTCCCAGCCTGACGACGGGGAATGTTCTAAGCATGTGAATCCATGAAAGATCCAATGCTGGAGAAGTCACCTTTCCTGCACATTTCAGCGTCCCAGTCTCAATGGATCCTGTCCTAGAGAAGCTTCTTCACCGGCAACTGAAAGGATGCCTGCCATCGTCTGTGTATGGTGGCAGTCGCTGGAACTCACCTTCCCCTTCCCTCATCCTGTGAATTGTCCTGAAGAGGCCTGCAACAGTGAATCTTGCATTTCTTTGTCACAAGTGGTTGAACCTTGCATCTGGACCTGACCGGAAGAATCTTTGCACCAGCATCTCCTGGGCACCTCCCACTGGTACCAACGGCGTGAAAATCAACTGACTGCGACCCCAGTCGACCCAAGTCATCTGGGAAAATCTGAGTCGGGGGTAATATGATGAATCCAATGGAGTCATCACTGATCTCCTGGTGGTGACCTCCTCCCATGTGGCCAGGGGATAGCAGCCGCCCCCTGATGCTGATCTTGGGCGTGGCTCTATGAGGAAAGATCACATGGGAGGAGACAACCTCCGGGTAGATGGGGTGGCTTCATTGGATGAGACCTAGTATCCCCCATTTGCCCGTGAAGATAATCCTCCCATATCCAAGACCCTTACTGCCTATTGTAACTCATCTACACCTCCCCCTTTGAAGAATAGGGAAAACCTTTCCCCACATCACATGTGCCAAACCTCCAACCTTGATCTATCTTGCAGAAATTACAAGACTGCCTTCTCATGGTCCATTATTCAATCATCCAAAAATACTTTGCCATTTAAAACTATTGAAAGTGATTATTCAAGCTTTGGAAATCAATCACCAACAATTGACTTCTTGTCCCAGAATCACTCAAGTAATGGGATGAAGAGGGGAAAGTAATGCAGAGCAGGAGAGGCCACAAGCCCAGCAAGCGTTCTAGTTTTTTCCCCCACAGACACCTGTGCCCAGGAAATTTCAAATTTAAAGGACAAAAACAAGATGCTAGACGCTACTGTTTGGTGAGACAATGTTTTACCTCTCTGGGAGGCTTGCAGGACCGAAAAGCAGAAGCAAGCGTTGTGGAGCTTGGCGACTTGCCAGCAAGGCAGAAGCGAGCCGCTGACAGAGCAGGTCGTGCTGCAGGGACGCCAGGAGCCAGGGGTGTTTGCTGACCTCCACAAGCAACCCCTTTCTTACTGGACCCAGCGGCAAAGCGGGCGAGTCGAACAGACACTTCGAGAGACTGGAAAATGCCACAAAGGGAAACCAGGCAGCGTACCTGCACCGAAAGACCACAAACTAGCATGAGAACGCCAGCAAGAGCCAGTGAGCCAGCCCAAAGATAGTGGGGACCCTAGCGCGTATAAGCGATCATGTCAAATACCAATAACAAGAACCAGAGAGAGCGAGAAAGCAAAGAGACTAACTGTAAAAAGGGGAACAGCATTAAAATCCTTGTTCATATGTGAATGCATGTAACGCAAATACATAGGAACACCAAAGCGAAATGTATATCAAGAAGATTTACTATCTAAACAAGTAAATATACAGTTGTGGAACTCGTTAGAAACTGTATGAATGCTCAAAGCCCCGGCTGGAGAATATATCAGGCAATTACAAGTTTGTGAACATGAGAAGCCCTGGCAGGAAAGTATACAAGTGCGAAGGGAACAAGAACTAAGTAGATAAATATCAGAACTGTGTTAAGTACAAGAGGAAAAGCCAAGTCTTGACGGAAGGGTTTACAATGCTAAGGAGCTTTGGTTGTGACAGTGCTATTGTTAGCCAAGAAAGACACAAGGAACTGTTGTATTCATTGAAAAGAAATCCAAGGGAAGGGAGCCCCCATTTTTGGAACAGGAACTCTTCATACATAAAAAAAAATGTAATTGTGTTGTGTTTATTCTTTTATGAACACTTTTTCAAGAGCTCGACATTTCCCTTTTCACCTTTATAGTTTAGTTTTAGTGTGAGGGCCAGAATAGAAGTTTGGGACACAAGGACAGCTTGATTTTGACATACCTATACAGACAGATCCTTAGTTTTGGTTTAGGTAGGGAAATTCCTCAGAGAACAGAGTCAGAGGACTTTTCCCAACCCTTTTATTTTTAATAAAAGTCTTTAAGCAAAAACATGGCTAACTTGTGTCCGAGTTTCATTCTTGACTCCTCAAATTATGGTGTGAGGGGTAGGATTGTGCTCAGTTGACACAAACTGGGGAACCCTCAGATTTGAGAAACTTAACAGAGCTTCCGATCCCATCAGTGGCTACAGAAAAATCCATTGGGCTCGACTTATGTAACAGCTGGGGAGAATTGCTACAACCTGGAGACAGAGTTTTAATATCAACTGATTTGGTCCTCAATCCAGATTATGAATTTACCTCTAAGTCAGGCCTAGCTTGTTGATATGGCCTAGAAGTCTTAGCAGTCATCATAGACCGCAACTATAGAGGTAACATAAAAGTCTTGTTTCAAAACAATGGGAATGAGTCATAGCAAGTAAATGCAGGTGAAAGGATAGCCCAGGGGATTCTGGAAACAGCTCCATTTTTAAACTTAATGAAGTTACCATTTCTGATAAAACCAAAAGGGGATCCAAAGGCTTTGGAGAGGCATACACAGATTCCCACACTACCTCAGAGGCATTCCCATCTCAGGCCCCATTCCCATCTCAGGCCCCAGGAGAAGAAGCCAAAATTATCCCAGACTTGGCATTTGCGCAAAGGAAATAATGATCTCTTGCTTGCAGAACCTTTTCTTCAGGTGTTACCCGAAGAGGAGGGTAGAGGAAAAGAGGGGCCATTCTTTTTCCAAAAAACTGTTCTATGGGGGGCGCTGTTGCGCAAAAACAGACATGGCTGCCTGATCAGAGCGCTCTGGCCCGAGAAACATCCGTTGATTAAATAAATCCTATTTCGGAGCCCGCTGCAGGGAATCGAGCACGCCGGAACATGTAACAAGGGTATCAGCATCTGCACAGAAAATCCTGGAGTGAACGGAGCACTGGCTGTGGAGATACGTGGCTCGGCGATTTCTGCGGGGGGGAGTTGTGGCACGCTCCGATCCCCGGAACCAGAGGATTACTGCTGTGAGCCACTGACGCTCTGGCCGTGAGGATCATAGAGAGCGAGGCCCGCGTAAAAACAACAGCCGGAGCCCCAGCAGAGCAACCCGACCTGGACGGCCTGCTCCCCCTCCCTTTCACATATAAGCCTGATCCAGACACGGAGGAACGGTTCGGCGCCGTGACTGCCCGAGGGGCTGGTTTTCTCGCGCCGCCCTGTTGGGAGCCTGCGGCTAAGATGAAACAGATCTCACCCGCACTGTGCATTCCTCCGACCGTGCCGGCCTCCTGCGCTGGCACCCCTTGCAGCCCCGCTTGCCTGCAGAAGCTATATTGAAGGCCGAGAGATAGCTGGGCAGCTTGGATCCCTGTGGGAGCGAGGCAATGTGGTAAGAGGTGCAGGTATCCCTACGAATTTTGACTCTGGGCAGCTGGCTGGCCTGTGAAGCGGGCATATTGCTGGGCCAGTGGGAGGCAGCGGAGCCGCATATTCGACCAGCGCCTACACCAACGGCTGAGCGGTCCCATTGTATGTGGAGCACCACGAGTTATGCACCGGGCTGGGTTCGGGCCACCGAGACGTGGCTACGTTTAAAGCCACACGTGTGGGCCTTGCAATACTTGGAGCTGCTTGAACACCTGAGCCAACAGGTCAGTGAAGTCCAGGATAATCGGTGCCAACCCGAACAGTCGCTGGTATCATAAGTTTTCACCAACCATTGAGACAGTTAGTGGGGCGGTTGACGGGTTGTACCCTTGGCGGCCACTGGATTAATTGAACAGAGCGGATAAGCCTTAATACCCTAAGAGCCGGATACGTGGGAGAGCACAACCCATTGGCAAAGTTGGGTGGGCTGAACACTTCTCCGCTAGGTGTCACCTACACTACACTTGGCGAGGCAGCCGCGGTTCTGGTGCGGGGGCCTGGTGGCACCCCGGTGTTCTGGATACCCTAGTCCCCTAGGAGCCCAGGCGAACACATGGCAGCAACCACCGTTCCCCGGAACTGCCTGGGGCTGACTGCTAGACGACTACAGGGTCATGGGGAACACGAGGAAGCAAGACAAAATGGCGGAGGGAGCGGGAGCTAAGAAGAAAGGGCCGATGGATTCATACACAAGCAGTCAGGCAGGAGGCAGCAAGCTTGAATCACCATCAACGGCTAACCCTGAGCCAGGTACGGAGAGCGGAGACAGGGTTGAATACCTGACCAACATAGTCCAAAATGGTTTCCTCTCCCTGAATGTGAAGCTGGACAACATCGTAATAACATTGGAACTTTAAAAACCAGAGTTGATAAACAGGATCTGAGACTAACAGAGGCAGAGAACAGGATTGAAACTATGGAGGACACGGTCGCACGCCATGACCAAGACATTGCCCAGCTCGGAGAGAACCTGAATAGACTACAGAACAAGTGTGAGGATTTGGAATCACGCTCGAGAAGAAACAACGTGCACATTGTTGGAGTTCCAGAGTCATTTGGCAAAGACAAAATAAAAATGCGTGTTGACACACTCCTCAAAACGCTTTTTGGAGCAAACTCCTTCTCAGAACACTTCCTAATTGAACGTGCACACTGGCTCCGGTGCTGAAACCTGGGGCACCACCCCGCACGATAATTGCAAGAATGCTCAATTATAGAGACAGAGACAAGATCCTCCGGTTGGCAAGGGAACTTGGGACACTGCAATACGAAGAAAGTCATATACACATTTACCCGGATTTTGCCACCGGAGTCCAGGCAAGTCGTAGGTCATATGAGCCAGTTAAAAAGCTTTTAAGAGCACGACAAGTCCCATATGCACTAATATTCCCAGCTAAGTTACAAATCCAATATGGAGGAAGAGCACCCTTCTTCGAGACTCCTGCCGCAGCCCTAGCCTATGTGGAGGCCACCATTCCGCTGCGCCCTAGGGGTTGCGGACCAGACCAGAACGGGAGACATCCACCTGCAGAGACAGACTGTATCCTAGCCGAGTAACCCGTCTCATGCAAGTATCCTTCTGGGTTTCGGAAATGTTTGGCCCCCATGAGGGCTCCAAGTAATGTGAAGTGGGCCGTGAGCTGGTCAGGTAGCCTCGTGATGCAATGAAGCACCCTCAGGAATGTTCCTAAAAGTTGCTAGGGTCCATCGTCAAGTTGGGGCAGATGATGTGGGTGGAGGGGGGTTAGGGAAAGCGGGGACGTTTTGTATTATTGCAACCACCTAGACGAGTTTGAGTCTTGGGGGACAGCAAGCACTGTTGGAAGTTGTGAGTTATCTGAAATACGGTCTCGCAGGCACTGGCGCCACTCAGATGTTGATAACTTGCAGAATTAAGATTGCTACAGTATACTACAATATGTTCACATAAAGAATGGGTGATGGGTTAAAGATAAGACTAATGTCATGGAATGTCCAAGGCCTAAACAATCCAATGAAGGCCAGGAAGGTGGGCAGCTATGTCACCAGGCACGAGCCACACATTCTAATGTTGCAAGAAACACACGCACAGAGTGGTTAATAAGAAAATTCTAGCCAAATGGGGCAAACTACGATACTACAGAAATTATTCCTTGCAGTCCAGAGGAGTTTGCACCCTCATACATCACTTGCTGGGCTTTCTTACCAAGGGCCACTTGGTGGACCCAATGGGCAGGTATGTACTGGTCTGGGGGAAATAGCGGGGAAACAAATAATCTTAGTGAACACCTATGGCCCCAACTTAGATGACCCTGACTTCTACTTACACATGCTTGAGATCCTTACTAAACACGACGCAACTAATGTTGTATGCCGGGGGGTGGGGAGGAGGGAAGACTAACGTCGCACTAGACCAGGCCTTGGACAGATCTTCCAAAGGGAACAGGACACCTTCTAGAGTGGTACTGACTCTGGAACAAATCCTCTTGCAAATGTCCCTAATTGATGCCTGGAGAGTACTCCACCCAACCAGTAAACGGTATACATTCTACTCTTCTGTGCATGATAGTGAGTCATGCATAGATTATTGGTTTGTGGCCTCAGACATTGCACCTGCACTACAAAATTGTGAAATCCTCCCCCGTATGCTATCGAACCACTCACCGGTCATACTGGAGATTATTCTGAAAGACGCCCCTAGACCAACGTGGAGATGGAGAATGCCTAGGGATATACTTAAGGACCGGAATGTTGTTGAAACCCTGCACGTTGAAATTGCCAACTTCTTCACAGATGACATTGGGTCGGTAGACCAAATAGCATCAGTGTGGGAAGCCTTTAAAGTCTGTGCAAGAGGGGCCTTGATATCCAAAACCACTGGCCTACTGAAAGGCATACGTACAGAACTAAAGGGGGTGGAGAAGGAATTGAACGAACTAGAAG
Source organism: Ambystoma mexicanum (assembly GCF_040938575.1). Lineage (NCBI taxonomy): Eukaryota > Metazoa > Chordata > Amphibia > Caudata > Ambystomatidae > Ambystoma > Ambystoma mexicanum. The sequence goes on along the minus strand of NC_090927.1, from coordinate 577,380,624 downwards.
AAACTTACAGTCGCACACATAGCAGGGACACTCTAGCCAACAAACACAAACTTCTTAGAGATTTCGACAGGCTGGCAGTGCGGGAAATACAATACATAGCAGCCCCAGCCCAGGCGCGCAGATATGGTGAGGGTAATAAAGCAGGGAAAATGTTGGCCAACTTGGTAAAACAGGAAAAACAATCAACCCCGATCACCACGATCCAAACGACACAAAATGAAATAATTACAAGCGAGCAAGGAATTGACAATGAATTTGTTAAATATTACAAAACTCTTTATGCGACTAGCGATAGGAAATCCCCCACTGAGATTAGAAACTACCTCGCTACGCTATACCTCCCTTAACACCCAGAGGAAAGTAAACTGGTATTAGAGCAGCCTGTTACAGCAGAGGAGCTCACAAGGCAATCAAGGAGCTCACATCTGGCAAAGCATCGGTCTCAGATGGACTTGGTGCTGAATTCTATAAAGAGTTTCAGGAAGAACTAGTCCCTGTAATGTTAGAACTGTGGGAAGAGGACCTGGGAAAGCAAATATTGCCCCAGACAATGCGAGAGGCTATAATTACGGTATTGCCTAAACCACGACGCCCGCCACAAGATATGGCATCCTATAGGCCCTTATCCCTGATAAATGTGGATGCTAAGATCTTTGCGAAGGTGCTGGCAAACCGAATGCTACCAATAACGCCAACGCTGGTACATGCAGACCAAAGTGGGTTCATTCCCCGAAGGTCCACTGCCTTAAATCTGCGCAGGTTATTCGGCATAATGGCACAAATAAACCCAAACAAGTAAGCTGTGGCGGTGCCTCTTGACGCCGAGAAGGCGTTTGACTCACTCTCCTGGGAGTACCTCTTCTTGGTTCTCGAGGCGTTTGGGGTGGGCCCCTATTTCATCAAATATGTTAGACTGCTCTACACTGCCCCGGGAGCGAAAGTATGCACAAATAGAACCATATCTGAGTTGTTCAAACTAGGCAGGGGCACCAGGCAGAGGTGTCCTTTCTCCCACATTCTCGTCGCCTTAACAATAGAACCCATGGCAGCTGCAGTTCGGTTGAGACATATAAACAGGGGTATCACACCGAAAGGAGCCACCCAAATAATATTATATGCGGATGACACACTGATATATGTCAGCGAACCAGATAAAAACATCGACCCCATCATGGCTGACATTAACGAATTCGCAGAGTATTCCGGATACACAATAAACAACGCTAATTGTAATTACAAAACAAGTAAATAAACAAACAACTCCAAATCAGAAATCTTTCCGCTCACCCCCTCCACGAAAGGCCCTGTTCTGACGTGCGGCCTCAAGTGGTCAGAACGAAACATTAGATAACTGGGAGTGCTGGTTTCAGGCAATAGACAGACCCTTTATACGGATAACCATGACCAGGTGCTGCAAACAATCAATACCAAACTACAGGTCTGGAGGCACCTCCCAATTTCATTGCACGGCAGAATTGCAATCCTTAAAATGATTGTGCTCCTAAAACTGCTATACCTATTTGCAAATATTCCCATATGGCCGGGAAAGGAATTTTACTCCAGGCTTCGGTCCATGGCGCTGTCATTTCTCTGGAATGGAAGGGTGGCCAGGATATGTTGGGAAAAGATGACAGAACCATATGAAAAAGGGGGAATAGCGGCGCCAGACTTCGAGCTCTATTACTTCGTGGCGCAGTTCGCAAGACACTGGTTGTCATTATTGCTGCTCCTCATGTCCCCAGCCCTCCAAGATGTCAGGCTGGAGCCAGGCCACGATCACCTACATGGCCCTCAAGGGCCTCTCCATCCCTCCAAAGACCCACTTGGAGTCGGACTTGGTGCTTGCGGCACCAGACTCACTCACTCCCATAGGATAACATTGGGGATTGGACTTGTAGTGCATTGATGGGGACAAGATGGATGCCCCCACATATTTCGGTTCCCAGAACTGCATGTGCAGTCTAGTCTTTTGGGTGTGGTTCAGCCCAGATACACCTGGGATACCCAGAGACTATTTAAGCCACGCCCAGGCTGAGAAACATGCTTTGCGTTTTCTGCACCTGCAGCGTGACACTCGCCGTGTTCGGATTGGTCTCCAGTAGGCCTGCATCTTTCTTCTGCGCCCAGCTGCTGCAAGAACAAAAACACCGTAAAGACTGTACGAGCATCAAACGCTTACCTGAATCCCAGGCGCTCTGGGGGGGAACTCTGTTTCCGGAACTTCTCATCCATCTGCAAGAGGGAAATGACTCTCCAGGTTAGCGTGGAAATATCTAGAGGCGCTGCATACCGCGCTTACTCACCGCATTTCTTCTTCATAACCGGCAGCCAGGCTGAAAATGTCGCGGCACCTAAAAGACACAGAAAAAGAACTCTGTTCAATACAAATACGAAAGGGTCGCATTGCGCATCGCGCTCTCACTCACCTTCAGCGCTACTCATCTCAGCAGCACGTCGCCATCCCCGGACGCCGGCCACCATCTAAGGAAGGAAAGGAACGAAGTTAGAGAACTGTTCAAAAGACTCATTATACTTACCTGTCGGACTCTTGCCAGTGAAGTAACTAGGCAGCAACGAGCCCGCATCAATCACCGCACCCCTCCGCTGAAAGCAGGACGGAGAGCACACTATCCAAGAAAACAAGGTGAGCTGTGGATCAAAGGGAAGGGTTGGACCCCGGGGAAGAAGGGGTTCAAGCACACAGAGACAATAGGGAGTTAAACTCTACCAATCCTGTGTTACAGGCCCAGTCCCCAGTCGAGTAGACTCCAGGGAAGGGTTCAAGGTCGTAAGAGGTCAGAACAGGCTGAGCGACATCCCCGTGGATACCAGGTGAGCGTTACACTGGTATGATGATGCAGACAACTCGCCTCACACCTGGATAGAGAATTACACCACCACACCCACCGATGTTAGATCAGTCATTTATGACACAAGACAAAGATTCATGTGAATTTGACCCCGTGAGCAGCACCGTGAGAGCCTGGGGGGCGATATTTAAAAGCTTGAAAATAGAAATCCCATACAACCCCGTCACTCCCCTATGGAACTATCCAAACATTCCCCCTACATTTGACACCAGTATACAGGAGGCCTGGGACCCGCCAAAGAGATGAAGGTGGGAGACATGTATATAGAGGGGAAGTTCGTAACCCTTGCATGGGAGGAGGCCCGCTCCGAACACTACAGTACTATCGAATGAGATCTGCATATCAAGCACGCTTGCCGTCCTTTCCTGACGAACCCCCCTCCCACCCTTGCATACAACTGGTCACACCACAGGGCGGGCTGGGAATCTCCAAATTGTATAAGACAATACAGACCCACACTTCCACGACCAACCAGGTGAAAAAGAAATGGCAAACAGATATGAAAATGCAAATACCTGATGACAAATGGGGCAGATATTGTGCGCTCACGAAAAAGGTATCCCTCAATGCGGGACTGCGCCAGATAAAATTCAAAATCCTAATAGACTGCAAGCGGGATCATATCATATGTATTGGGAGTGCCCAGCAGTGGCTGCCATTCTGACTGATGTCACACAGATCCCCCGCATTTGTCTCCCCAAAAATATTTGTTCTGGGATATTGGTAAATGTTCGGAAAAAGATAGAAGACTGTTTAATGTATCATGTGTTATTGCCAAGAAATGTATATTGCAAGCATGGAAAAGCCCGAAACCCCCTACCATGAACACTTTTTTGCGTGAACTCACATATATCAATGAATGCGAGGAACAATACGTGCTCACCCAACCTAGCACAAGTCGATCAAAGGCCATCTGGGGACCCTTCAGGACGTACCTTTGTGACATGCTTTCGGACAGCGAAACAGATATGTGAACTGTGTACTGCTTAACATGTGATGATGATATTGCTGTAAAGAAAACCGTATGATATGTTGACTGAGTGCCGATGTAACTGTTGAGACCTTTAATAAAAAGATGTTTAAAAAAAAAAACTGGGCTATTATACAGAGGAGATGTTGGTCCTGATGGAACTCCTAGATCACGGATAAGGGAAACCCAGAAGTCATAAAAAAAATAGTATTGGAGACTGCTCATTCCCATGTAACAAGAGGTCATTTAGGAACAGCTAAAGCCCAAGCCAAAATATATTGGCCAGGGATCTATGCCAATGTGACACATTTCATACTTACTTGCGTCTTATGCCAAAAAAGATGCCCCACCCTCTAGCCCCATTGTAACCTTTACCAATCTTTGATGTAACCTTTTCATGGATAGGCATGGGCATAGTTAGGCCCCTTGAACCATCAAAACTAGGAAATCAATACATACTGGTAATACTGGATTATGCAACTCGTTATTCTGAAGCACTACCTTTATGCAATAACACAACCTGCAGATTCTTAAACATTTAATCCCATTTTTCTCACAAGTTGGGTTTCCAAAAGAGATCTTAAGAGACCAGGGATCTACTTTTATGAGTAAACTTATGTCAGAGGTTCTACATATAAAGACACCTATAACTTCCATTTATCACAGCCAGACTTATGGTTTAATGGAACGGTTCAACAAGACCTTAAAACATTTCTTAAAGAAACAAGTTGAACCGGACAGCATAAACTGGGATGTTATGACACCTTGGGCCCATTTTGAAGTCCGAAAGACCCCACAATCCTCAACAGGGTTCTTCCCATTTGAACCTTGACATGGCAGAGAGCCATGAGATGTTCTTGACATGTTACAGGAGATTTGGGAAGAGCAGGAAAAAAAGCATTTGTAACCCTTTCTCAAACAGCCCAAAGACTGAAAGAACACATGGACACGGTCAGAACAATAGTTCAAGCTAATATGGTCAAAGCCCAAGAACACCAGAAAGGCTACCATGACAGAAAAGCATTAGTCCGATTCTTTCCTATTGGACAAAAGGTTCTTATTATTCTTCCTTCATTCGAGAATAAGATGTTGTCCAGATGGTATTGCCCCTATGACAGAACAATCAGGTACATATCATTATCGAGTATCACAACCTGACCGAAAAAATCAAGACTAATATATACCACATAAACCTCCTCAATGAGTGGAGGGAAAATCCTGCTGAAAATACCAATGTAGTACTAACCAGTTTATTATCCGACATGTCAAATAGGATAACCACGATTCATTCTGACCTACCTTAAACACAGAAAGAAGACCTGTTGGACCCTGGCTGAGCCACGCCAGGGGAAAGGATAATTTCATTATATCCGTACACCCCCAGGAAAGGTAGTCCATTTAAAACCCTACCGGATACCCGAATCTAGAAAAGGCATCATCATAGAGTAAGTGGAAAACATGCTGAAAGCCAAAATCATCGAGCCATCTCGGAGCCCTTGGTCCTCTCTGATAGTACTCTTTGCCAAACCAGATCAATCGTGGAGGTTCTGCATTGACTTTAGAAAGGTGAATATGGTCTCCCAATTTGAAAGCTACACCATGCCAAGAATAGACCATCTCATTGATTGATTGGGGACCGTCGTGTTCCTCTCCACGACTGATCTGACAAAAAGATACTGACAAGTCCCTGTTAATCCAGAGGACAAGGAGAAAACTGCATTTTCCACCCCTACTGGCTTTTTCAGTTCAAGGTATTGTCCTTTGGAAAACCTGGGGCTCTGGCCACCTTTCAAAGGTTAATGGACTATGTCCTCTGGCCTTATGCATCTTTCTGTGGGGCATACATTGATGGATATAATGATCCACAGTAGGTCATGGGAAGAAACCTGACACAATCTACATATAGTTACCAGAGCATTGAGAAAAGCCAGACTCAAAGCTAAACCAAAGAAATGTCACCTGGCACAATCAGCTGTCAAGTACCTTGGATTCTTTTGGCAATGAGCTAGTTCAACCCCAAATGGAAAAAGTGAAAGCAGTACAGGATACTCTCATACCCAAAACAAAGAAAGATCTAGAGCTCTAACATTTCCCCGCAGACACCTGTGCCCGGAAACTTTAAAGGACGGAAACAAGATGCTAGAGGCTGCTGTTGGTGAGACAATGTTTCACCTCGCCAAGAGTTTTGCAGAACCAAAAAGCAGAAACAGGAGTGGTGGAGCCAGGCAGCACACCAGCACGGAAGAAAGGGGATGCCGACAGAGCGGATTGTGCTGCCTTTGGTCAGGCAGGGAAATCCTCAGCAGAGTAGGGATAGTGAGGTATTTTGAACATATTTCTTTAAGAATAAAATGGCATAGTTTGACAAATTCTCTGTTGTCTGCCTCGCATTACTGACCCCTCACAATTCATTGAACAGAATCCAGGGGAAGGGAGCCCCCATTTCTCTAACAAGAACTCTTCATACATAAATAACTTTTGTGTTATGTTTACTCTTCTTTTATGAACACTTTTTTACAAGAACTTCAAAAGGTTAAATACATTTCCCTTTTCACCTTAATAGTTTAGATTTAGTGTGAGGGTCAGATTAGAACTTTTGGACACAAGGGCAGTTTGATTTTGACATCCTGACGCAGACCAATTCTTAGTTTTGGTTTAGGTAGGGAAATCCCTCTAAGAGCAGGGTCACAGAGGCTGTTTCCAAACCCTTTTATTTTTTAATAAAAGTATTTAACCAAAAACATGGGAAACTTGTGTCAGAATTTCATTCCGGACTCCTCACAGTAACTAAACGCAAAGCATTTGTACCCCCACCCTGTCCTCCATAAAACACCATTTGGAACCAGACCCTTTAAATCCCAACATTCCATTCCACTGCCTTGTGGTCCTCAAACCTGGGTAGTATTATCTGAAAGATACAAACAAAATGTACTTACCTAGTAACCTTGTTGAATACACTCTTTTGAACAAGCACCAACACAAGTAAAATGAGAATGTCCCTACATATACTACATTCTGGTGAGAAGCCTTGTGGCTCCTGTGACTTTTGGGCACAAGGGTCCATCGGTCTTATGGATTGGACTGCTGAAGTTGGGGAAATTCACATGTGACTTGTTTCCATCTTTACTGCATTCAATTTCTTACCTTGTGTGTTCAAGTAATTTCATTGATACATTTTAAGAACCTATCATTCACATATAAGTTTATTATTGAGCATGGTGCGATAATATCCCCTGCTAGTTTAAACCTTTAGTATGTGGACGGCTTAGAATACATTTTTGTATTCGTATACATACCTGTCTAAAGTGAATTTTTGTGTATTATATTGTGTGGACTCGCTGAGGGCCCTTGACCCTACTCATACTCTCCTGAGAATAGCCTTGACTGCTCTCCACGTTTAACTTGACTGGGTTTTGACGAACCTCTCAGAGTTCCCTGTTCACTATAACTAGGGTGGACTCCTATGTGTACCCCAGACCAGATTCTAGAAATCCATTTTAACACTGGTCTCCTAAGTATGTTTATTTATTGACAGTGTGACAAAGTCACAGTACCTACATTGCATTCCAGTCCACGGGCCGCCTGAGACCAGGACTGACAGGACCAGTGTTGAACTATTCCCTAACCCCCTAAGAGAGCAACTAGTTGGGAACCACCAGGTCCCAAAGAACCCGGGTATTCTCTCAAGATGCATCAGGTGTTCAAGACCTGGGGCCGATTCTGGAATGCCTTTCAGTGGTTCAGGAAAATACCTTCCATGGGCAAACACTAGCACATCCAAAGGGACTCTTTAGAACAATATTTTCTACCTCCTCCCCAAAGGAAAAACTATTTTGCACAGGTGGTAACATACTGAGGTTTACCCGTCCCTTGTAATGGCCTTTCAATACCATATATCCACAAAAAGAACTTCTATGCCGGGGTACAGCTAGGAAGGCAGGTAGGAGCTGAGTAGTGTGCAAACACCAGTTCCTCCACAGGAAACAAAAAAATACAAAATGGCAGCAAGCCTTTCAAAACAATTTGAAAGTTTGCTTCAGTCAATTTGGGGTCGGGGTGGGGGGGTTAGCAGTGTCACAGGGGTGGAAGGCTCCGGGATAAGAGCTGAGATGTGAGATGAGAAGTTTGTTGATAAAGCTACAGAGCACCAGAAATGTAGATGAGGACCCCTCTGAGCCCAGCAGAGCTGTTTTCTCCAGTGAGGTAGAGTTGAGGCCTTTGGACCCCAGAAGAGGGTGTGCTCCAGCAAGAGATAGAAGAGCCCTCTGAGCCCCAGAATAGGGGTGTGCTCCTGTGAGGTAGAGGTGAACTCCTGTGAAGCCAGAAGAGGGGAGTGTTCCAATGAGAGAGGGAAGAGAGCCCCTTGATACCCGAAGAGGGAGAACCCTGACCCAAGAGACGGGGTGAATAGCAAAGAAAGAGTGACTGATACGTGGAAGAGGGGATGTGTAACAATAGGGGATATTTACTTGATCTCCAGAGGTGTTGTGTGCTCCAGGAAAATGAAGGAGAGCCCTGGTAGCCTCGAAGAGGGGTGTTCTACAGTGAAGAGAAAGAGAGAGTGTCTTCGATCCCCAGAAGAAGAGGATGTGTAACAGAGGAGAAGATCCCTGTGGTCCGAGAAGAGGGAGGTAAATAGCAGAGAGAAGGAGAGCTCCCAGGACTTTTAGGACAATTGGCAAAGGGGGGGAAACCCTAAAATCCAAAAGACGCAGAGAGGACTTGTGGTCCCCAGAAGAAAGGATAAGAAGCGAGGTTTACACATCTTGTCTGGAACTTTCCATATGCCTTTTTATGTGCTATCCTTCATACATATATAATCATGCTTTCCAAGGCTACGTTTCCCAAGAACCTTTATGTTGCAGCGATCCCGAAACTATTTTCATCCAGTCTTATGTTTTACTTGTGCTTAACAAAACCATTCAACTTTGGTCCTGTTTAAGTAGTTGTGTGTTCCCTTTGCCATTTAACACGCTGCAGAAAATTGACTGAGAACAAGTGACAGACACAGTGGAAATATGTTCTCATCATGATATTAGAGAAGAAGGACCAGACATGCTTTCAATTCAAGAATATCATTTTACAACTTTATTAGTTCCCTTGTGAAAAGTCAGTTATGGTCAGTGATGGTCTCCAGGACAGAACAAAGAGGTTGCCCACTTGGCTCTATAGTTTATCCAAGATTATTTGCCTCTTGTTTATGCTCCACTGGGTACTGGCACCCATCTCCTTCGTTACCGGTGTTCGTTTAGAATTTCCGAATGATCCTCATCTTGAGTGCAATTCTTATCACTGAATGTGTGGTTTGGGAAAATTCCAAAATATTTTCTACAGCATTTGTTTAATGCCTTTGTACTATTGTAGTAAATAGGAGTTACCTTCGAAAATGTATGAGCAATCTCTTGTTAAGAACTCTTATTACGCCAATAATATTCACGAGAAAATACCTCACAAGTTGAATTGCTCGTCTCAAGCTTGTGGCTAACTTGCACATTGCAAGTTTGAATCCTAGCAGAGCCGACTCAATCCATCATTTCAGGGACAATTATTACAGCACTAAATTGGGTATTAAGAACACACATCAGAAGGGTGCTTAGAAACAAGAGAAATCTGCCACGAAGCACCATATGAAAATGTAATAATATTGATAATGGAGTTTCACCCTTCAACTTTTTAAATGTAATATCAAATGTAACATCTATTCCAGTGGACACCATACCACAAACTACAGCAAGAACAAGGTCTTCAACGTTAAGGCCTTTTGCCATCTATAGCCAGAGCACTTCGTTTTTATATGCTCAGTTCTCGAATGTCTAATGCATTTTGATATGCTTCTACTTTCCCCCATCCAAAGTTTAGTTTCATAATTAAGATGCAACTGTTTAATTGAAGTGCTGTTTAGGTATTAGCTTCATTGTACTGTGATATTTCTGATTCTAAACTGTTGGAATTGTGTTTCTTTAAAGGGGACTTGCACCTTACCTCAAAAGAGAAACACTTATTGGCCTAATAGCGGAAAACAAGCAAGGGTAAGAAGCTTTTTTTGCAATGCGCAAACTATCAACACTGACTATTGCCAAGAATTTTGGCACTGCACACACTTGACATCTACCCTTTTACCTCTACTCTTCGTGACTGAAGATAGATGGAAATAATCAGGAAACCTCTAGAATGGAGAGACATACATTTTGGAATATTTTACCATGCTGAGAATTGTAAGGGTTACAGACAATCGTCATATATAAAGCTGAATGTATGTGTGTGTGTATGTTTGTCCGGCTATACAAATCCACACCGTTGAACCCACTGCTACCAAATTTTGCATGGACTCCTCATCTGTCTGGGGCAAGATTGTAGTCTATGTTTGGATGCAAATAATTCACTCCATAGAGACCTTACTTTATTGATGCTCACCTCGATTCATTACAGTAGATAACAGAAGGAAGCAACATTTGGAAAAACGTCCGAAGCAAAATGTTCGATGTGTTGGTTATTCCTTTGAAATGTATTACTACTGTATACAGTTTGAAAGTGTTTATTAAAGCATTTTTAAAAGGATTTTTAAAAAATTACATTTTTTTATCATGCTACTCCAAATATGGGAAATGGCAAGGTTATAGTTTACTAAGTTCATTCACGAGAAGAGAGCACAATCAATCTTTCTTGGACATTTTCTCAAATGTGCTGAAGCCAGTGAGTGACTGAAACATGCTGCACAAAAAACGAACATCAATTGGAAAAGCTCCATCTGATGCAAAGCAAAAATCAAGATCAAGAGCTTCGGAAACACAACAAATAGCAGCATGACTTGCCGACCAGAGGACAATAGCAACTTACTCAAGGGCACATGAGACACCACTCGATAAGGACACGGGCAACGCCGGGTACCACAGCTAGTGAATGTATATAATGTTATAATGTGATTGGCAAGTGAGACAGATTTATTTCTGCTACATGTTATTTTCTAATACTGCGTAAAGAAGCAACTGATAATGTTATGAATTTAGAGGATTGGTCCGCGCTGGTTCATTCCAGCCCAAGGATATGTCGATGACTTGTGCAGTGGTTTGCATGCTACGTTTCTTCCACCAGATCAAATGGTGGAAGGTTCTCGACCGAGGACATCATGCAATTAGTCATCTGAAGATACAAGTTACTACACCTCTGTCAATCCCTTGAAGATCAGCTTGAAACTGTGAATGTTAAGCCGTGATATAGCAGTCCAGCACTGAAGCAGAACAGCCATGTCAGCTAAGTGTCCTGAGTGAAGATCTTGACAGAAAAGAACATAATGAGATTTAGCTCATTGTTAGTACCATCAATTATGAGTGAATGTTACAGAAATTGTATATAGGTAAGCGCCGTCTCTTTGAGCGTGACCTTCACAGAGTGAACGTAAACCGCCATCGACCTGTTTGGTCAGGTACAGTTTTATAAATAAAAAAGGTAGATAAAATAGAAACAATGGTTATATTTACCCCTTAGGTGCTAAGAGCACATCATGTTGTCCTGAATTACATAGGAAATAATTGTAAGCACAGGGTATTCAAGGGTACAAGTAGTTCAAGACGGACAGCTAAGATATAATGCAGCCCAATACAAAGTCAAGGGTTTTGGGATGGATAAACTCTAGAAATAATTACAGGATGGGATGGGGCACATGAAGTTGGCAAGAGAGCAATCTTTGAGCATTTGGATACATTGAGGATATTTGGCAAGATAACCGACAAGCCACAAGGTGGTCTAGTCACTCTATTGCAGATATTGCTACTAGAAGGACTAAGCTCCCATGTGCCCTAGTTACTCAAACAAAACTCCAAAGACTATCCTATCCCTCCCCACCGAAGCAACCCTTTCTAACCTCAACCCCCTTTATAGGCCAAGATGTTACACTTTTTGAGGAATTCACACTCCAACTTTTAATCTTTTCTGCTCCTCATTCTCAATGTGAAGAATCCCTTGAAGGGGTACAGCATCACTCTGATACCAAAGTCCTCATGCTGTGTCAATACCTGGGGAGTTGTGGCTGTTGGGGGCAAGGGAATGAGACATTTATATTTTGGACTGTGTGATAAGACATTGGGGCTTGTGAGAGAAAGCAGGGTAGACCTCAGTGAGAAACTAGCAGGGATTCTGGCCCTTGCCAGGGCCAATGCCTAAGGAACACCTTCCATGCCTCAACGAACCCTGCCCTGGACAGGCAAAAGTCCAAGCAGGCCACACAGCACAGCATGTAAGCATGTCAGAGTGATCTCTCTGCCTGCCAACCAACATACTACGGAAGGTGAAATCAGTGACTGCAGCCTTCACATTTCAAGCAGCCCTTCCTTTGAACCAAAGGTTCATGCACCCCAAAAACACTTATGTGATGAATCCAAGGATATCATCGCTCCTTCCTATCGTCTTATCTCAAAACTCCCACTAGGGAGAAGGGGCAGGCCACTGAGAGGAGAAAGAGATTGTATCCACCCCCCCCCACCCTCCCCCAAGTGATCTGCAACCTAACTTGTCATTTAAAACCATTGAGAATACTTATTTAAACTTTACATACAAATTATCAGAATTGTCCTTTAAAATCACTAAAGATATTTTTTCAAACTCAACAGACCAGCCATCAGATTTGACATTCAAAACTGCTGAAAATACTGCCTACACGTTATTGCAAACCAACTTCCCAGATTCCAGTGAAAGAAACACTGCCACCATAAAGCTGAGCCAAGTAATAAAGATCAATAAAGGCTGAAAATGCACGCAGCGCTCTAGTTGTTGGGAGCACATAACAGCTGGTACGACATTTAAACAGGGAAGCCAGCCGACAGGGAGGGGCAAGTTCAAAAACCGTGGAGCAATCCGGCTCAAGGGAGAAACCAAAGAAGGCAGTTTGTGGAGTTGAGGTTGGTATGCAGTGGGAACGCCAGGAGGAGGAAAGACGACCTCCTGGCATGTAGCTGTACCGCAGAGTTGCCTGAACACTCTTGCGGCCCAGGGGAGTGCAGAAACAGTAAGTGAGATCTGCAAAAGAGACGGTAACCACAAGGCAGAGGTGGCAAACCTGAAAGAAGGAAGCGGGATGCCAACGAGCCACTGCAGGTTCAACGCGGTGGAAGCCATACCCACTACAGCAGACCGTTCAGTTCGCCTGAGGGAAGAGGTAACACCGGGGCATTTTGGCAATGGAACCGAAAGCAAACCGATGAATGAAGCAAATGAAAAAGAACAAAGGTTGCCATATTTCTTAAAGAAACAGACTGGAGCGCATATAAGACTGTCAAGTTTGCGAGTGTGTGCAAGGCGCACATTTAAAGTCCTGCCAGGAGAGTACACTAGGCACTGCAAGTCATAGGAATGTGTGCATGAGGAAAATAAATGTTTACATGAGAGAACCACTGCAGGAGAGTATACCGGGTAAGAACAAATTGAACAATCGATAGAATATGCTGAATTAGAAAATCCTAATAAGGATACATCAAGAAATAATTATAGTGTGTGTAATGGAGATATCAAGGAGTAAAAATAAACTTGGCAGGAGAGTACATCAGGTAGTCTATCAAGATCCAGACTGTCTGCCAAGCTACTTTGTATTCTACGTTTATTCAATCTAATGGAACTTAAAGAAGCAGTGCAAAGCTTAATGATGAGAAATCCATGCGAAGGTTACCACCCTCTGGATTTGTGAACTTTCGTTGCATGGAACCTTTGTGTTGAGCATTTTTTCTTTTGGAACATTTGTACACTAGCCGGTCTGATAGCACAGCGAGTAGAGCACTCGCTTTGACATCTGTGCAGCACCTGCTGACGCAGGTTCGAATCCCGGCAGGGCCAAACTCAGCCTTTCATCCTTCCGAGGTCGATAAATGAGCACCACACACCGTGGGTAATAATAAGCAGTGCTCAGATACCAGAGGGTTTGTAGCGCTATATAAATGCTAAATTATTCTTATTAATATTTCTACGGGCAAAGACATTTCTCTTTTCACCTCATAGTTGATTTTTAGAACGGGAGGGTCAGAATAGTACTTTGGACACAGCACAATTTGCTTTGGACATCTTGACAAAGAACCGACCCATTAGTTTTGTTTTAGGTAGCGAATAATCCTCTTAGAGCAATGTAAGAAAGGCATGGTATCAAATAGTAAGACAGACACAAGTGACCACAGTTCAAGGGTGTTTATTGAACATCAATTGGTTTTGAAAAACGCTTATGTAACCCTAAATCTAAAGATGGGATCAAGCTACGATCATCAAATAATAATAACAGTCATAGTAGTGTCTTGTCAAAATAAAAAGGGCCTACTCTAATAAACCTATCACCTATCCTTACTTCCAAATGCAAATAGTGGGGGAAACAATGTAATGCAAAAGAAAAATGTAAAAGAAATGATATGTCAGTAAATTTGAGCCATTGGCTCCCCTTCTCCACGTTTTCAGCACAGGGCAAGGCAGCACCCTCGAGCTTAGCACATACTCTCACTTTTCCAGCACGAGGATGCACTTCAAAATCTCTGTATCAGGACCTTCTGTGCCAAAGTCTCTTTGCCATTCAAAGTCTCTTACTGCAGAGGGCCTGATGCGACAAACCAACATTAAACTTCCTTTCTTCTCATATGCACCATTTCTCGGATGATTTACTGTTCACCCCGCGTCCCCCTCCGCAGGGCTCACACTCACTTCTTTCAGGATTTTCACATGCACAGGTGCGCAATTGGTCTCCCTCATTCGGGCTTGGGCCCCTTTTCCACAATATTGGCAATTGATCTCCCTCTTTCGGGCTCAGACCACTTCAGCACAATGTTCAGAATGTTCACAATGGGTCTCCCTCCTTCGGGAACCTCTGATTCCACAGTTCAAGAAAGTTCCCTCATTTCCTTCTTACTTTCCTTCCTAATATCAGGGCCTTTCGAAAACGCACATTAGCTTTTACCCAGCCCTGTGTAGGACCCTGCTGATATCCTGGCTTTGGTTTGTGTCTCTGGTATTTTTAGTTTAACTTTTCACTTTCAGACCACAAGTCCCATAAGGCTTTGTTCTTGCCTCCTCTTTATATTCACACATTTTAAACTCCCAGTTCCAGAATGCACTGCTTATGCACTCTTTTCACACTGTTCTTTCTTTTGCTTGGTGTTCAGCAATCTTGCTTTCTCATGCCATTGACAATGTACTTCACATATATGTACCAAAAGGTTTCTTTTACTGTTTTTACTTAATCCTCACTGACCACCTCTGAGCTCTGGACACACTCTGGCTGCCGTGTGGCACTGTAACAATTTCCTTCCTTCAGTCATGGGATAAGGGCTCACTCTCACGGCCTTCTGACGCCTGGGCTCTCTTTACCTCAGGGGAATGAGCACTTGCTCACACAATGTCCGTGGCAAGTTCTTTGCCTGGTTCCAGCTCTCGGGAGGCACCGCTCCCTTGCCATGCTGCAGCCTTTCTCGCTCAGTGGGTCAGCGATCTGGCACGCCGTGCTCCTCCTCACTTCTGGTCCAGCACTGCCTTGCAGTCTCCTCTGTGTGAAACAGGTTCCCAGCTCGCTCACTGTGCTGTTTAGAACCGCACCTTTTATACTTTGCATATTGGTTAAGTGAAGTCAGGTGTGGATGATTGAAATTAATTGCCTGACTTTATTAAGGTGACAAAATTGACGTTCTCCAATGGAAGTGGTTACCTTTTGATCCCTATGGGAAATCTTCCTTCCTCTTTGCTTGCTCTTCTTCGTCCCAGTGATTGGGGAGGGGGTACGGGGGTATGAAGGTAAGTCACCCTTGACTAAAGAGGAAATCTTGAGTCTGAAGCCTGGTTACTTTCCTCCCATTTCCCTGTTCTTTGTCAGTAGCTGAGGCATTGTGGGACAGGTAGTTCCCAGAGAGTTTGTATATTCCTTTATGTATTCTGACTGAGATGGGAGTAAGTGGGTATGGGGATTGGTAAAAGGGGGGAAGTAAATTGGAGAATACCATTAGGTTTCTCCCAGCAGGGACAGAGGCATTTTCCAAAGCCACTTCTGTTTAGTAAAAGTCTGTGGCCAAAATCATGAATCACCTATGTCCAAGTTTCATTCCTGACCTCCCACATTTAGCAGGTAGCTCATGGTAATGTTTGGAGTTTCCAAACTGCCCCTACCCCCCACCAATCTGCCAACTCGCAGATGCTAGTTTTTCTTCCTCATAGCATACAATGTGTATCTATCAGAGACAGAGAGTGTGTGAGGTGATTGACAGTGACACTGAGTTAAAGAAATGGAACTGGTTCGCAAATGGGCAGGGGCAGTAGTGCAGGATTGCAATCTGTTTTACCTTGTATAGCTTACTCCACCCCACGCCACACTGACTCGCCAATAAGATCTCCTAGCACCTTTCACGTACACACAACCCCTCGTCCCCCACATACGGCCATCACAAGTCTAGACATTAGCACATCAACACTAATCCAAACCCTCACTTAGCTCTCCTCTAATCCAGCCCCATCACACTCCCACATCACCAGCTAATCACACCCAAATCACTGCAGTCTATCATATCTTGGATTCTTCCCTATCCTATGAATAACATACTCACAAGTTTCTCTGCCAAACCCAAAGAAATCAGACCGTCACACAGAAACCGGGTACTTCTGACCAACACCCATCAACACCACAGATTTTGCATTTACCCCGCTCACTGTCCCACTAATGACCCCATCACCCCTCCCATTTCTCATACAGAGACATGTGCAGCAATGCCACCAAGAGTGGTAGAAGGGCGCTACACAAAACCTTTCACATTACAAAAAAAATCTTATTCAAGGCAAATTGTTTTGTATCCCTATGCCTCAAATGTTCAATGTGTGATTAAAGTATGTTAAAAAGCACGTTTACAATTTATGGTCTAACAGTGCTTCAAAAACTGATTTTGTAATTCAGACTCAAAACAGACCCTACACACCATACTGTACAGTTCATGTTTAAGACAATGTTGTTACAGTAGAGCTTGCCTGTTAAGTGATACACTTCTCTTTAGAATTAGATCAGAGCCATATCCGATACCCAAAATAAGAGGCAAGAGTCAAGAGAAAGTTGTAATTCATGATCAGAGGTTTACAGCACAACAAATAATGAGAAGCCTTCTTTTAAATATAATATTATCATTATTACTATAATTGTTTTTTATAACGTGCTTAATACCAAACAGGTTTCTAGGATCGGACACAGGATTTGAGTCTGTGTTGCTTGTATGTATGTGATTTGCCCAAAAATAATTAGTCGCATCTGAGATTTATTCATAAATGGACATGTACACATCACAGAAAAAGCTAGATCTTTGAAAATGCTTACAAAAAGGTGCTAAATTAAACATATCCATTTCGGTAAATGAAAAGAAATGTGTGCTAATGAAGTAAAAATCCACATAGCAAAAAAGGAACATCTCGTTATCTGATTTAATTCCAGATATTTCTCCATATATCATCAGTCAATACTTAAATTACACCTATTAATCTTTAAATCTATCTCCCACGTCTGTCCAACTTATTTGACCATATAAAGTTTCGACTTTGTTGACTTAAATGAAACCTTTCACGCGTATATACAAGAAGGCTAAATATCTCATTCACTCCCTTATAACTTCAGCCATTGAAAGTCTGCCCCATCCACAATGTCACTATGTTGTTGAAACCATAAAAGGTTGGAACTCAAAAAAGTCATAATTGATTTCGGAAAAGAGGGGTGCAATTAAACAAATGGATATTTTAGGGGGGCGTGGCTACATGGCCAAGTAGGAGGTGGTGCTTCCCGAGAGCTCCTGAAGATCCTGCCATTATCCTGGAAATAAAGTGCATCTACAGCTCACAAGGAAGCCTCATACGACATGGAAGGACGTATGAATGCATGAGGCATGCAGGGCATACAAGCTTATGGACGCCTGAGAAACTGGGAGCAGACTGAGCATGTTTGACGTCTGGAGACCCTTTGTTGCGAGATCCCCAGATGGCGGCTTAAGGACAAAGGGAAGCCGGGGCCAAGGGGACGTGAGCGGCGAGCTGTCTCCCAGCTGACTGGACCGCTGTGGGGAGAACAGCGGAGCTGGAGCCCTGAGCAGTGCGACCACGTGAGTGAGCCCCTGTGCGACCCGCAGTGCCGAAGAAACGGAGCCGAGAGAAGCGGCGCCCAGTCCGGAGCTCCCCGTGACAGAAGAAGTGGAAAGGAGAGCCTTGGGAGAGCGCGGGTAGAGCTGGCCGCACAGCAGATCTGTGTGTATGGGGTCCGCAGCGCTTCCATACACTGGAGGGGCTGCGGGCTTTGAGCATAGGAAATTGACAAGATATGCAGAGCGGACGGCAGCCGAAATGAAGGCGCTGCGTGAAGCGGAGCGTAAAGCGGAATGGATACATAGAATGCTCCAACGAAAAGATACAGTATCAGGGGGAGAGCAGACCTGTACGGCACGAGCTACAGCAACAAAATAGAGGCACACGAGGAAATAAGCTGATCGCGTGTGCAACGAGTCCCATTGTTAACATATTGAGAACATTGCCGCGCTGCTCGCACAAGACACGCAAGTGAGATGAGAGCGATCGTATGGTGGCAGGCGCACTGAAAGGGGAGCGAAATACACTCACGGAACATGAACATACTGGAATTGCAAGGAAGGGCATTTACATATCAGCTTGGGCAGCAGGAACATGTGGGGCCGGTGTGGGGAAGTTAACCCCCTAGGAATCCTGATTTGGTCAGATATGGACAAACGTGAATAAGCGGGCTGATCACGGACACGATGCAGCCTAAGGCCAGTAAACTGGGAGACTAACCATACTGCCTGCGCAGCAACAAGTAGGCGAAGTATAATCGAACACACAGCTGTAGGCCCACTGACAAATGTGCGGGATAAGCTCATAAGATATAAACACACAAAGGAAGAAGTGGTCAGGAAGAAAGACATGACCCCTGAAGACGGCCCAGAAGCAATGGGCAACAAGGAGGTCTTGGCGGCGATAGCAGATCTAAAAATGGCCTGGGAGACCAAATTGGGCCTGGCAATAAATGAACTGAAAGCTGCACTAGAGTTGAAAGTCGGAGAAGTGAAGGAGGATGTGAACCTACTACGACAAGACGGAAGTTCGCTGGCTGAGCGCACGGGGAACCTGGAAAAAGAGGTAGCCCCGAACACGGCGGCCTGTGCGGCCCATAAATCGGAAATTCACGCCCTAGTGCAACGTGTAGGCAACCTGGAAAACAAGGCGGAGGAGGCAGAAGGGCGCGCTCGGAGGAACAATGTCCGCATTGTTGGGTTGCCAGAAGGAGCGGAGGGTACGAACCCCACGGAATACACTGAGTCCATGCTATTGCAGGAGATACTTGGAGGAACCCTGTCCCAGGGGTTCGCGGTGGAGAGAGCGCACAGGGCTTTGATGAGAAAGCCGCCGCCAGGAAACCCCCCCAGGCCAGTGATTGCTAAGATCCTAAATACCGAGAATGAGAAAGGATCCTCGAACATTTTAGGAAGGGTGGCACGATCCAGAGGGGGCAGCAAGCATAACGGCATACCCGGATTACACCCTGCAGCCACATGAACTTTGGGTCAGTGAAGAGAAAATTGCGGGAAGCAGGCCATAAATACATGTTGCTCTACCCAGTGAAATTAAAAGTATTCCACAAGAGCAGGATTTGGTTGTTCGACACTCCAGAGGATGCCATGGGATGGTTGGATGCGCAGAACAGCCCCCAGGAACCGGGGGTCCGGGAAGATGAAGACAGAGATAAGTAATACGCGTCTGGAGTACTCTATGTGCTGCAGCTGATGACAATGGGACTTGAATATAGCATTGCATATAACTGGTGGGAAGTAGGCTTAGAGACACAGTTATACGAGCCGGATGCACTACAAAACCTGGATATCAGAGTTATACGGAGCATGACCTCGTACCCCCACAACTGGAAGTTTAGTTAGGTCACTGGTAGCCCGGTGACGCCCTGCTGGATTCTGGGCCTGGCATTCCGAGAACAGAACCAAACACGGGAGGGCCTGAGATCCAGGGATGGAGCTGGGCATTTGTTGGGGGTGAGGTTGGGAGGGGAGGAGAGGGTACGGCGGGGTGTGCAGTGGTGTGTTGTAGTTGGGGAGGGTGGTAAGTTGGGGTGCAAGCCTACACCCGAGCAAAACGATACGAACCATGGGAGACCTTAAGATAGTTACTTGGAATGTTAGGGGGCTCAACAGCTATCTGAAAAGAACCAAGGTTATGCTGTACCTGCGCAGACAGAAAGTAGACATAGCTTTGCTACAAGAAACCCACCTAACGTGGGAAAAACTGGAAGTGCTACAGAAGAAGTGGAAAGGGACGGTAGTAGGGGCAGCATACCCGGCCTATGCTAGAGGGGTTATTACATGGGTGGCCCCACATGTCCTGTTCCAGCTGTTGCATTCGGCAGCGGAGTCAGACGGCAGGATGGTGGTCATGAAACAGCTGGTGGAAAACAGAGATGGATTGTAAATACTTATGCCCCGAACCAGGACGCAGCTGCGTACTTTAGGACCTTGTATGGTAAACTCAGCGATTTTTTGGGGGAGGTAGTACCATGGAGAGGGGGATTTCAATTGTGTGTTCAACCCCAAAATAGACAGATCAGACACTAAGATAGATAGACCCACTCCGGCTGCGAAGGTATTGAAATCATTATTGGCAGACTTCGGGCTAGACGATGCGTGGAGGGCACGCCATCCACAGGATAGACAATATTCACATTATGCTGCCCCACAAGGCCTGCATGCTAGGCTAGACTATGTGTTTGTCACGCATGAACTAATGACTGAAATAACGAACGCGGAATATAAAGCGAGGGTCCTCTCGGACCACTCGCCACTGATGTTAGTATGGCAATACCGACCCCCGTGAAGAAGGATTCCCACATGGCGCTTGCGAGCCGAGGCGCTGAAAGATAACCTGTTCAGAGAGGATATGCGAGAAGAAATAATTAGTTATTTTGAAATAAACACTGACAGTGTTAAGACAGCAGGCACTCTCTGGGAGGCTTTCAAGGTGGTGGTGAGGAGTATTGCCATAGCCAAGTCTAGAGGACTGCAGAATGGGATCCTGACCGAATTGCAGCAGGCCGAAAAATAAATAGAAAGGGTGGCGGGGAGGGGAGGTACTACTAAGGAAGACACGGAAAGGGTCCTAGGCCTGCAAATGAAATGTGCTGTATACTGGGAACGATTGTGTAATCTCAACTATAAAAAGTATATAGAGAGACAACACGCAGGAGGGGACAAACCGGGGAGAGTCCTAGCATGGCTATATAAAAAATGAGACCCCTAGGCCCCCAATTAGAACGATACGAAGAGAAGACGGGAGAATAGCTGACACGCAAGAAGGGGTCAATAGGGAATTCGTAGAGTATTATGTCATGATGCCTACCTCCAAGGAGCCAGGTCCGACCCAGCAACCCCAGAGGCAGGCATCATTTCCCCCAGGGGAGTGCCAGCGGGCCCAAGCTGGGGCTCTTTGGACGCAGTCCTGGCGCCTTAGGCGCCAGGCTCATAAAGCTAGACATGTGTTCAAGTGTTTTAATGTGCACTTACCTGATGCAGACCATGCTGCCACATCCAGGCCCTCTTGAGGCCTGAATGGAACTACTTTACCTGTGGGATTACCTTCCACCCGGGTGTGGTCGGGGAAGGATAAATACCTGATCGGAGGAAGGATACACACTTGGAACTTCTTCCAAAGCTATTTAAACCACACCCGATCAGCAACTCGCTCTTCGCGTTGTTCTGCTCCTCGCAGCTGGACTCTCACCGTGTCAGCTCCTGCATCTGGACTTCAGCCACGCCTGTCAGCATCCTGGGTCACCTGCAAAGGGAGACAAGAGACCTTACCAGCAAAATCTGCACCACAGAGACATCACCGACGATCCTGAAAGGGAAGACATTTTTAAAAGCATTTCGTTACGATCGCTGCAGCGCTGCATTTCACTCACCTTTCCTGGGTTCCTCCATCTTCAGGAGCGATCATCCGGATACACAGCCACTTCCCAGAGCCTAGAGAAAAAGACAAGAATAAGAGGTGAGAGAAGGAAGGGAATAAGACTTACCTGTTGGGTCATTCCCATTTCATTTCGGGTCTTGCCGCTTCCAGGCGTTTTCCAGACCCCAGCCCCTATGGGGAAAAAAGACAAAGACATTGAATGAGCGTATGCAAAGACAGTTCCTGAGCGCTCATCCAGAACTAACCTGCCATTTACTGGAACTGTAACTGCACGTTTCACTTCGGGTCGGCGCCATATCTCCGGCATTCTGAACCCCGGCCCCTAAGGGGAAAAAAGACATAAGCATTAGCGCTTGCTGCAAAAAGACAATGAACATTATTATTTAGCTTGGACTTTTGAACTTGCAACAGAACTTTTACAGAGCCTTACCTGAATAGTCAAGCTTATCTGAACTCCCATCAATCCTCAATCCAGTGAAGTAACTGGGTTTCAACGCGCCCCTGCATCAGAAGCAGGATGGAGAGCTCATCCTTCCTGACCCTAAGGTGAGACTTCACGGGGAATCGTGGAAGGGTATCGTGGAGGGTAGGAAGAGAGTGGGAGGTTTGAGCATAACTCAGTCAGTAGGTAATACTCCCTTTTCACGCACAGGGGAATATTCCTGCGAGCCGGAGAAGCCAGAGTAGAGGGCCCTTCCTGTCCATCTTCAGAGTCCTGCGCTTCACCATTGAATAAGCCTCTGCACTCGAAGCCAGACCTGCGCCTCCGTGGGAATCAGGTGAGCGTTACAGAACGCGAAGCCTACCCACAATTTCCCACCCGGGCGCTATGGAGACTTCCGAGACTGACCAGCTGGCCCAGCTTTTGGGGGAATTACGGGCAGAGGTGCACTCAGCCCGCCAGGAGACTAACGCTCTCAAAAGAGAACTGATCTTATCCAAGGAAAGAACAGATGACCTAGCCAAAAGGTTATTACAGGCCCAGGCAGGGCACACTCCTTTACCTAATTCCGGAGACATTTCCACATCAATGGGTTTGAGTAACCCAGTACAAATTAATCTACCCGACACATGCCTTTGGCCCCGCCTGAACGTTTTGCGGGGGATCCCAAGAAATATGCCGTCTTTATGAACCAATGTCGTTTACACTTTCTATGCAGACCCGGAGCCTTCCCTAACGACCAGACCAAGGTAGCCTTTATACTATCTTACCGCAGTGGCAGTGCTGCCGATTGGTCTATTCCATTGGTAAATCAGGATGATCCCATTCTCCAGAATTTTCAGGGCTTCCAGGCCAGCATGGAAAGATTGTTCGCTCGACACTCTCAAGGACAGGCCCTTGATAACAAACTGCTATCCTTACGACAAGGTAATCAGGATCTTCTGTCCTACATAGCCACCTTTAACAGACTGGTTGTGGAAACTGGATGGCCAGAAAGCAAAAGGATCACATTGTTTCATCGAGGCCTGCACGGAGAGCTTAAGGATGTTCTAGCTCAGATAGTAAACCCACCCCAGGTCTGCGCAGACTACATTGACTTGGTGGTTCAACTTGATCACAGACTTCAAAATAGAAAAGCAGATCGGTTCAAGTATGAAAACCGAGCACCGATCAAAACCCACGCTAACTCCAAGAGTACCGACGTATCTGAACCTATGCAAATCGGTGGTGTTAAAGGACCATTAACGCAGAAAGAACGAGAGAGAAGGCGGCAAATGCAACTTTGTCTGTATTGCGGGACTTCCGGTCACTTTCTTCGAAATTGTCCAGTTAAACCACTTAAGAAGGTGGTTGGAGCTACTGATAACGAATTAGTGACACCTGATTCGGGAAACGACCTAGCCCGGCAAGCGTAGGGGTCCGCTTGCCGAGCTTGAAAACTAACTCTTTGACCTCGCATTTTGTCATGCCAATGGTGCTCGTGGACCCAAAACGGCCTCAGCAGTTGCATGCTATAAAAGCATACATCGACAGTGGAGCTATTGGAAATTACATAGACCGTGAATTGGCTTCCAGGATTAAGCTTCCTCTCCGCCCGAAAGTAACCCAAGATGTCATTACTACAGTAGATGGAACTGAAATAGCCTCAGGGCCTGTAACGCATTCCACTGTTGAAGTGACACTGGTGGGTCAGGATGGACATCGGGAAGCAATCGTGTTGGATGTGATCAAGGCCCCACAATTTCAAGTAATTCTTGGAATTCCTTGGTTAGAAACACATAATCCCAGAATTGACTGGCGAGCAAAGAAGATAAGTTTTCCTGATTGTGAACCAACTTGTTATCCAAGAAATCCAGCTATGGGTCTAGCCTCAGCAATTTCCACCCCTGTACAGCTACCGTCAGAATACCAAGAATTCCAAGACGTTTCTCAGAAAGAGCAGGCTAACACGTTACCTCCCCATCGGTCTTATGATTGTCAAATCGATCTGGTACCCAATGCTCAACTACCTTGTAGTAGGATTTATGCTCTTACGGAACCTGAGAACCTGCATTTGCATCAGTATTTAGATCAGTACCTAGCCAATGGTTTTATTCGCCCGTCCAAGTCTCCTGTCTCTTCAGCTCTGTTCTTCGTGCCGAAAAAAGAAGGCGACCTTAGAACGTGTATAGACTATCGCGCCCTAAATCAAATAACGATTAAGAATCGTTATCCTCTGCCCTTGATCCCTGAGCTTATCGACCAGGTGAAAGACGCTTGTGTGTACACCAAGTTAGATCTCCGAGGAGCTTATCACCTGGTGCGCATAAAAGAAGGCGACGAATGGAAGACTGCATTCCGCACCAAATTTGGGCTCTTCGAGTATCAGGTGATGCCCTTCGGGTTGTGCAATGCACCTGCCACCTTTCAGTACTTTATGAATGATGTTCTTCGGGAACTTATCGATGTCTGTGTCATTGTTTACATTGACGACATCCTGGTGTACTCTTCTTCAGAATCTGATCACAGAAAACATGTTAGGGCAGTTCTTGAGAAATTGCGCCAGCACAGACTATTTGCAAAACTTGAAAAATGCATTTTTCATACCACAGAAGTTGAGTTTCTCGGATTCATCCTGACACCTCAAGGAGTCCGAATGGACTCGCGAAAGGTGGACGCCATCCTCAAATGGCCATCTCCTAGCTCGGTGAAGGGAGTTCAGAGCATGCTCGGCTTTGCCAATTTCTATCGAAGATTCATCCCGGCATTTTCCCGAACAGTCCAACCCATCACAGCTCTCCTAAAGAAAAACAAACGCTTCGAATGGACTCTTGAAGCCGAACAAGCCTTCCAGGACCTGAAAACCAAATTCACCTCTGCACCTGTACTGAAACACCCGCACCCAGATCTCCCGTACATAGTGGAAACCGATGCATCCAGTTCGGCCATGGGAGCTGTCCTGTCGCAAAGAGACCCAAAAACTAACCAACTACACCCAGTGGCCTTTTGGTCCAGAAAATGTTCTCCTCCTGAAATCAACTACGCAATTACCGATAAAGAGTTACTGGCCATCAAATCTGCTTTCAAGGCTTGGTGTCACTATCTTCTCGGGGCAAGGCACACCATTACTGTAATTACGGACCACAGAAACTTACAGTATTTAAAGACGGCCAAAGCTCAATCTTCACGACAACTCCGATGGGCTCTATTCTTTGCGGAATTTGATTTTGTAATTACCTATCGCCCTGGCTGCAAGAATGGAAAAGCGGACGCCTTATCCCGGATTGGCATGGAAGAACCTAATTCGAGCTTAGAACCTGTGCCCATCATACCTGAGCAAAGAATCTTAGGCTTAACTTCATTGCACACTATTGAGGACATCCAAACGCAAGTAAAACAACTTCTAGACTCTTCAACCTTACTGGAATGGAGTCAGAAGGGTCCTCATTACACCGTTAAGGATGACTTACCCTACTTCCAGGAGCGGTTGTTTCTACCAAGTAAAGAATTGCAAGAACTTGTTATTGCCCATCATCATGAATCTTTAATGGAAGGACATCCTGGTATCGCTAAAACGGAGGAAAAAAATCAAACGTCATGTCATGATCTCTGCTTCCAAAAGATCAGGACTTGCCCGACTCCCTTGGAAGCAGACCCATAACCCCGGTTCTGAGTGCCAGCCAGTCCCAATTGGGACCTTTTGGACCCTGTCCTGGCGCCAGTGGCACCAGGCTCATAAAGATGCCCAGTCCCAGCGCTGGAAGCGCCGGGCTCATAATGCTTGGGTGGACTTACCTGCAGCAGACCATGCTGCTTACTTACCTGCCAGTTGAACCCCTGATCCTCTTCTGTTTGGGACTACTTTTCCTGTTGGGTGGGGCAGGAGCCACTCCCTAGGTTCAGAACACTGGAACTCTTCTGGAAAGCAGGAACTCTTTTCTTACCTAGGCGTGGCTGTGGAAGGAGACACCTAAGCACTACAGGAGGCTATTTAAACCACACCCGATGGATGAATCTTGCTTTGCGTTATTCTGCATTCTCTGCAGCAGAACGCTCATCGTGACTTCTGCTTCTGATCCTGGGCCTGGGCCTAAGGGAACAAAGGCTTACCATCCTGGAATCCAGTCTTCAGCAGCACCTGTAAAGACAAAGAAAGAACAGGTTAGCACAGTGGTCTTCAGTGGCAGCGCATCTCTTACCTGGTCCATCGGCTGTCACCAACGCCTCGCGCTGCATTCTGGCATCTGAAAGACAAAGGCTTACCTACTCTTCGCATGCTCCGGAGGTCTTCGCACTGCATTCCGGCATCTGAAAGTCAAAAGCTTACCAGCTCTTTGCACGCTCCGGAGGCCTTCGGCGCTGCATCCCGCATCTGAAAGAAAAAAGAAGGTGCGTTTAAAGACATTGGGCAACTTTATTACTCACGTGCCATTACTCCTTCCCACGCCGAATCCAGTGGGTATTCCAGCACCCTTCAGCTTCTCTAAAGCTTCGAACTTGTACCTGCAAGATAAAAGGGACAGTTAGTGCGCATCGTGAAGCAGGCTACACGCGCTTACTTACGTGCTTCCAGGCGCTTCTATTCCTCACGCGGGTTCGATCCTCAACTCTCATCAGCCCGCCATCCGCCATCGCCGGAACCCTGCAAAACAAAAGATATCATTACAAAAGACTTAAGACATTTGAAGTGCCCAGAACTTACCGTTGGTGCAGTTAACGACGGACAGCAGTCCTCTGAGGTCAAGAGGCCTGCACCCTTATCCAGTGAAGAAACTGGTTACGGCACCCTGCCCCGAGGCAGATGGAGAGCTCGGCGTTCACTTACCTAAGGTGAGGGAGTTAACCTTTGGGGTTCTACAGGAGAAGAGAAAGGGAAGAGGAGAGAGGCACCCAATAACCCCAGTTCATTAATCTCATATTTTCTATCTGCAGACATCTTACTCTTCGAGTCAGACATACAGTGCACAGAGGTCCAGCCCAAAGAGCCAACCGTGTGTTACACATCACCTTTGAAGATACGGCATTCACCCAGTCAAGACCGGCGCCTCTGCGGGAATCAGGTGAGCGTTACACGTCACTTCTGGTGGCCTTCTTGGAGAAAAGACATAGTCTTTTGTTCTGTCTTGTGGAATTTGCGCCCAAAACAAGGCTCAAAAGAAAAGGCCAGCCGGCCTACTTCAACCCTTGGATATTCCACCGGCACCATGGCACACCCTGTCAATGGACTTTATAACCAACCTGCCTCCTTGTGCTGGTTACAACACAATCCTTGTAATTGTGGACCTATTCACCAAGATGGCCCACTTTATCCCTTTAAAGGGTTTGCCTTCTGCTTCCACCTTGGCCAAGGAATTCCTGGAGAATGTAGTTCGCATACATGGTTTCCCTTCCATATTAGTCTCGGATCGTGGAAGTCAATTTATCTCCCATTTTTGGAAGAAGTGTTGCCAACTAGCACAAATAGATGTGCGGTTATCCACCAGCCACCACCCCCAAACCGAGAGAACCAATCAGACTCTCGAGCAATATCTTCGGTGCATGTTACACCAATCCGAGTTAAATTGGAAAGACATCCTTTGGATCGCAGAATATGCATACAACAATTCAGTGCATTCTGGAACCGGACAAACCCCCTTTTATACTTTGTATGGTCACCATCCTCGGACCTTTAACCTAGATCCACCTCTGACCCTGGAAATGCCCGCAGTAAATCACCTGCATTCCACAATAACCCGAGCCTTCAAAGAAGCTGCAACTCATTTACAGCAAGCCAAGAAAAAGTATAAAGAAAACGCAGATTTGCACCGAAGTAAAACTCCTCCTTACCAAGTAGGAGACCAGGTATGGCTAGCAACTAAACACTGATCCCTCAAGGGCCCGCGAACCTTCAATCCCAGATTCATAGGACCTTATCCCATCAAGGCTATAATCAACCTAGTGGCCTTTAAACTGGATCTACCGTCCAACATGCGTATACATCCAGTTTTTCATGCATCACTTTTGAAGCCCGTACAACCAGGAACCCGATTGTCCAAGCCTCCAGATCCAGTTCAAATTGAAGGGGAATTAGAATTCGAAGTTAAAGACATTTTAGACTCCAAGGTGGTAAAGTCGAAACTCTTCTATCTTGTTAACTGGAAGGGATATGGACCTCAGGAGAGATCGTGGGAGCCTAGTAACCATGTCCACGCACCTCGATTGGTACAAAGGTTTCACCGGAGATTTCCGAACAAGCCAAAACCCCCGGAGGGAAGAACCTTGGGAGGGGCCTTGAGGGGGGGGGGGGGTACTGTCATGATGCCTATCTCCAAGGAGCCAGGTCCGACCCAGCAACCCCAGAGGCAGGCATCATTTCCCCCAGGGGAGTGCCAGCGGGCCCAAGCTGGGGCCCTTTGGACGCAGTCCTGGCGCCTTAGGCGCCAGGCTCATGTTGGACCCCTGTCCTGGCGCCTTAGGCGCCAGGCTCATAAAGCTAGACATGTGTTCAAGTGTTTTAATGTGCACTTACCTGATGCAGACCATGCTGCCACATCCAGGCCCTCTTGAGGCCTGAATGGAACTACTTTACCTGTGGGATTACCTTCCACCCGGGTGTGGTCGGGGAAGGATACATACCTGATCGGAGGAAGGATACACACTTGGAACTTCTTCCAAAGCTATTTAAACCACACCCGATCAGCAACTCATACTTCGCGTTGTTCTGCTCCTCGCAGCTGGACGCTCACCGTGTCAGCTCCTGCATCTGGACTTCAGCCACGCCTGTCAGCATCCTGGGTCACCTGCAAAGGGAGACAAGAGACCTTACCAGCAAAATCTGCACCACGGAGACATCACCGACGATCCTGAAAGGGAAGACATTATTTTTAAAAGCATTTCGTTACGATTGCTGCAGCGCTGCATTTCACTCACCTTTCCTGGGTTCCTCCATCTTCAGCAGCGATCATCCGGATACACAGCCACTTCCCAGAGCCTAGAGAAAAAGACAAGAATAAGAGGTGAGAGAAGGAAGGGAATAAGACTTACCTGTTGGGTCATTCCCATTTCATTTCGGGTCTTGCCGCTTCCAGGCATTTTCCGGACCCCGGCCCCTATGGGGAAAAAAGACAAAGACATTGAATGAGCGTATGCAAAGACAGTTCCCGAGCGCTCATCCAGAACTAACCTGCCATTTACTGGAACTGGAACTGCACGTTTCACTTCGGGTCGGCGCC
This sequence comes from Ambystoma mexicanum, assembly GCF_040938575.1. Lineage (NCBI taxonomy): Eukaryota > Metazoa > Chordata > Amphibia > Caudata > Ambystomatidae > Ambystoma > Ambystoma mexicanum. The sequence continues at coordinate 577,351,194 of NC_090927.1, read as the reverse complement.
ATATCTCCGGCATTCTGAACCCCGGCCCTTAAGGGGAAAAAAGACATAAGCATTAGCGCTTGCTGCAAAAAGACAATGAACATTATTATTTAGCTTGGACATTTGAACTTGCAACAGAACTTTTAAGGAGCCTTACCTGAATAGTCAAGCTTATCTGAACTCCCATCAATCCTCAATCCAGTGAAGTAACTGGGTTTCAACGCGCCCCTGCATCAGAAGCAGGATGGAGAGCTCATCCTTCCTGACCCTAAGGTGAGACTTCACGGGGAATCGTGGAAGGGTATCGTGGAGGGTAGGAAGAGAGTGGGAGGTTTGAGCATAACTCAGTCAGTAGGTAATACTCCCTTTTCACGCACAGGGGAATATTCCTGCGAGCCGGAGAAGCCAGAGTAGAGGGCTCTTCCTGTCCATCTTCAGAGTCCTGCGCTTCACCATTGAAGAAGCATCTGCACTCGAAGCCAGACCTGCGCCTCCGTGGGAATCAGGTGAGCGTTACATATTATAAGCGACTGTACGGAGATGAGATGAGAGATGACACACTGGAAGATAGTGCAGAAGAGAGAGGAACTAGATGCCCCGATTACCCTAGAAGAATTGGAAGAGGTGGTGAGGCAACTGCCCACGTGTAAAACCCCGGGAACTGACGGCCTCCTGAGCAAATTTTATAAAGCGTATAAAACAGATACTCCCCCCGCTACTGGAGATGCTGAATGAACACTTATGAACTGGGCAATTACCGGAATCCCTACGGGAAGCAGTCATTATACCACTTCCCAAACCCAATAAGCCGGGTAGCGACTGTGGCTCCTATAGGCCCTTGTTGATGTTAAATCAGGAAGGCAAAAATCCTTACAGCGGTTCTAGCAAATGGACTAAAGAAGGTTATTAGCAAGCTAATACACCCGGACCAAACAGGATATGTCCCGAATAGAAACATTTCACACAACCTGAGGCGACTCCACCGGGTCATTGAACAAGCCGATGGAGATATAGGCGAGATGGCGATAATATCGCTAGATGCGAACAAGGCATTTGACTCGGTCAAATGTCCCTGGTTAACTGTGGCCCTAACCAATTATGGCATGGCACCGGGATATCTCCAATGGGTCAAACTGCTGTATAGTGCACCACTTGCGAGAGTGAAGACAGGGGCTGTAGTTTCTGAAATATGGCAATTTAGCAGAGGTACCAGACAGGGATGCCCAAATGGCTCTCAGATGAGTCTACCCTAGAACACGGGTTGTTTTAGAGGGACTGCGCCCCATACTTTCTACAAGAGATGATATGGTTTCCTAAATCGGAGTTAGAAGGTCGCCCGAGGATGAGCCTGGGTTGGACGATGTGGCAAAGAGCGTGCAGGTTAATGAAAAAGCCATCCCTGTGCACCCCACAGATCCCATTGGTCACAGTGGTAGGAAGTGAAAAGAAACTAAGGTTAATGATTAGGAAGCACTGGGAACCAGTTGGGATAGCAAAGATGGGGGATGTGTGGCGGGAGGTGAAGATACTGGATTTTGGGGAGCTGGTGGAACAAGCAGGGCTGCAGGTGGGGCAATATATTACGTATCATGGGGTGGTGCAACAAATTAAAGATACCTGGTCAAGTGATGCTGGCGGAAGACCCAGATACTGCTATAGACACAATATATGACATAGCAGAAGGGGGACATGAAACGTCTAGACTGTATGAGATGTTAATGTCCCAAGTGAGTAAAGAGGTGGTGCAACTCAGATTGGATTGGGAGGAAGAAGCAGGGGCCCCGATGAGCGATGGGATGTGGGAAAGAGCACAAGGATACCATAAAAAAGTATCAAGAAATGCTAGGCTACAACAAATGCAATTGTATATAACTCACAGGGCATACCTGCGCCTCAGAAGATAGCCAAATTTAAAAATGCTGGACGTTGGGCATGCCCTAAATTTAATGAAGAAAATGCGGGAATGGTGCATATGTTTTGGGCGTGCCCACTGATAGAGAGATATTGGGGAGAAATAGCGCAAAAATTGGAAGACAAGGGGATCCATATGAAGGTGGATACGGCGTGGGCCTGTCCGATAGGAGGTTTCCCCAGACCACGTAAGCTTAAACATGTAAGTAAACTGAAAGACCTAGCATATGTCCTAGCAAAGAGAAGGATTGCGATGGGCTGGAAGGTATGCCATAGACTGAAAATGGAGACATGGTGGAAAGATCTGCAAAAGTGGGTGGGGGCAGAAACTGTGGTATGGCAGGAAGCGTGTACAGGGGAGGTAGATGAAGAAGCCGAGACCCTAACGAGCTGGAGGCAATTGATTGCTAAATTATTTGGGCCTTCGTTTGAGGATAGAGACTCATCGAGTTCTGTCGAAGAGGAATCCCTACTGCAAGAGGGAGAGACTGGAAACAAGGAGGAGTAGGCTGGGGAGGGGGGAAGGAAGGGGAGATACAGTGGGCAGGATCATGGCAATATAAACTTACTTGTGATTGATATTATGCATCCACTGTATGTTTGGTTTGAGTTGTTCTTGTTTCTTTGAATAAAATCTGGTTTAAAAAAAAATTTAAAAAAATGGATATTTTATGATTTGACAGTATCCAAATTGACAGGATAGAAGGCTTTTTTCTACAAGGAGCGTCAAGAACAGATTACAAGGCAATATCTCTCTAGCATCCAGCCCTGAGTCTACAAATAGACCTTCATAAGCATGGATTACTGTGCTCTCTCACTTTGAAGCCAAGGTTTCACCCAGCCAACATGTTTTTCACATTTGACTGCTCAGTAATCACGGAGATTACACACAGAAATAAAATCAGTTTCAAGCTCATTAAACAGATCTTTTATTGTGCCTGACAGTCATTTATTAATTGGTAGTCTTTGAAGGGACCTTTTTCTTAAACAAGCAGGGAATTCTGAATATCTCGGGTAAATCCAAATTAGGTTAAACAGTTTTTCGGATAAGTTGCTTTCGAAGATTCAAGAAATATACAGAAACTGTGTTGCTCTGCGTCATCTTGCTTCTAAGAAGAGCGCGTTGCCACTGGGCTATACTACCGGTGGCAGTACCCAAGTTAGAGTTACACCAAAAGAATGTTTATGTCTGCACCTGAAATCCTATAAAGGTGACACAAGATGGATAGATCTTATGATGCAGAGAACAAATATGAGATTGAAGAGACATTAAGACAACTCAGAAAAACCTATATACACACGCATGCAAATGGAGATATGGTTCTGCGGAGAGCTCCAAGTTAAGAAGCAGGCAACACAGTTTGGGATGAGGACAGCATAAGTTTTTAGTCTAACATTATAGTTACTGAAGATTCACAAAAATGAAACCATTAAACTGCAATTGCTATGTCCTCAAAAATGGTAGAAATGGAGGGAGACTACCAGGGGGCGCAGGCTCGTTGGATGCCTGATCGTTGTGCTCACATGACGAGCGCCGCAACAAAGAAATTAAGCCATGATGGTGCAAGTGAAACCGAGGTAAAAGGGAATCTACATTACCTCCAAACAGTGGAGAAGAGCGGACTTCGAACAGGGACCTTGTCGCTTTTGAGGAAGACCGGCAAGCGAGGGCCAGCGACGCTCGGTCCGCAGAACTCTGGCAGGAGGAAATAAGCCAACAGGGGCCAGGCTACGCAGACTGAACTGAAGGGGAGGGACACCATTGAGCACCTGAGGGAGACAGCAAAGAGAGCGGGCACAGAGAACGAGAAGGCCCTACACGCCACGACACACTCAGGGAACAGGACCTGGGTAAAGAGCTGGAAGAAGTACTGCGGTATGGAGTGCAGGTGGACAGGGACAGTCCGGTGTGACACGCGAGAGCCGAGAATAGAGGCAGATGCCAGAGTGCTATAGCAGTTAAAAGCTGAGAGGATGACGGGAGACTCAAGGTAGCAAGAAACTGGGTATGGAGTACTGAGACACCCCAGATACTCGTCACAAACACAAAGGTTGACAGGCTGACACAGAGCACCTTGGGGAACAATGTGTCACGGAGACTGAATCTCCTTGGGGGTGGGGGGTACAGTAGTCTCACTTCCCGTTTGAGAAAGGCCGATGCCCAGGTCCTTGAGAAGAACAGGTCTAGGATCTTCCCAAAGGCAGTGGAGTATGTGCTGTGGCATTGACGTGGCCCAAGGTGGCGGTGTACGTTCTGAGCAGCACCAAGAGGAGGAGAAGGCATAGGAGAGCCCAAACCAGACCGATAACACAGTCCAATGTTCTGTTGTCCCTGCAACAATTCAGGAGTGAGGCGACAGAGGGAGATGCAGAGCTACCACAAATGTTGCAAAACAGGCAGTCCGCAGAGGAGGCGACGGCAACAGCAGACATTCACATATTTGATGAAATAAAATCTATCAGCCTGTCGATGAAACAAATAAAAAGCCTTGTGGAGACTATAGAAAAGAAAATTTAAACCCTGGAGACCAACCAGATGTCGGGGGATGTGGTAGAGATGCAATTGGATGAACAGATTAAAGAACTAGAAGTCGCAGACTATGACCTGTCCTCCAAGATAGACTACTGTAAGTGAGAGGTCCCCAAAAATACAGTTAATTCTCCCAATGGAGTCAATAAAAACACATCCCAGGAGGGAATGAGACCAAGACCAAGTGCTGGTGGTATCAAAGGCTTTATCTAAAATAGGGCAAGCAGAATCTACTCTGCTCACGCCGAGAGCGCTCTGCAGAAAACATGTTACAATTCATTTTTATACATGAAAGTCATCATCAAACTGTGGGAAGGCCTAGGGGGTACATGAACAGTTGGGATTGGTTACTAAGAGTGGACACCTATAGGTGCCATAGGGTCGGAGGCACTTGGTTGGCTTGAGGACATGTGGTGAGACAATGACGTGTCCTGGGTCAATCGGTCAGCTGGGCTCATTGAGTAGGTATGTAGAATTGGCACTTGTAATGCTTCTTTTGTTAAAATAACCATTTGACATTTGCCCTTTCACTCATTCACTACCATAATCTGTTTGCCCGGTAAGCTCAAAGACCTGTATCTTAAACACTTATGAAAACGTGATTCAAAGGCAGGTTATTTATTACTGGCCATAGATTAAACTTTATCCATTAAATACTGTGCTTGACCTGTTTAGACAATTCAGGATATAGTGACCAAGGGGTAGAGCTCATGGGTTCATTGTATGGCCTGGGGTGTGTGTCCATCAGACAACAACAAAGAGGATTGTAAATATGTGGCTGAAACGACTAGGTCACAAGAGGCACATACCATCAAGGGCATACATTTCATTATGGGGGGTTTAGTGATCAGATGTCCAAACATCATTAAATCTCTGCTAATCCATTTTGACACCATGAAGGGTAGAGGAGAATCGAAAACTCTTTGCGGTATGGTTCCTCGTTACACAAAGAAACAGGGCCTTCAAAACACACTTTTACATGCAGACTTTTACACGTGGCTTACTATGTTGCATTCAGGTCATACTGGTTTAGAGTATACTATATTTTCTGTCTGGCTAAACACTCATAACAAAGAACTCATCAAGAAGAACAAGTTACTTTCTTACCTGGTAACGTTCTTTTGATGGGATGGTCCGACGACGTATTCCATATCTATGACAGGTACTGTCCACAGCTGTGCTGCTTCGGAAAATCTTTGGCGTCTGCGTCCTGCGTCAATGACGTCGATGTGCCGTCCCCAAGGACCTCCTCTGACGGCCGACATCACCCGATGTGATAAATAGGACGCACGACGCCCATAGCCTCAGTTGTAGTTTTTTTCCCCCAGAACGTGTGCCACCAGTTTTCTGCCAGTCAGACACACAAGGCCTTGCAGAACGCAACCTGCAATCTCAAAAGAAATTCTGCAGCGGGGAAGGTAGGGAGGGAGCGATATGGAATACGTCATCGGACCATCCCATCGAAAGAACGTTACCAGGTAAGAAAGTAACTTGTTCTTCGAGGAGATTGGGTCCTCCGACGTATTCCATATCTATGACAGGCTCCCAAAGCAGTACCAAGCAAGGAGGTGGGAAAAGAATTTAGAACACAAATTTAGCATGCCCAATCAAACTGCGGAATATAGGACTGCCTTGCCAAAGGCCAGATCCTGCCCTCTAATGGAATCGAGGGAGTAGTGGCGTACAAAAGTATGTACTGAAGCCCAGGTGGCTGCATCACAGATGTGACGAATAGGTAGTCTCAGCAACTCCCCTGGTAGAATGGGCCCGCAAGCCAGCCGGAGGGTCCTTACCCGCCAAGCGGTAACTCGGAGATAGCTAAAATAATCAGAGACAAAGTCTGTTTCGTTACAGCTTGTTGGAAATGTTTTCCAGCGTAACCAATGAAAAGTTGATCGTCCACTCTGACCCGGGACATGCACGAAATATAAAAGCTCAACACTCTCCTAGGATCAAGCCTATGGAGCTTCTTCTCTTCCTTACCAGGATGTGGAGGAGGATACAACGCCGGAAGAACAACCTTCTGGCTCAAATGAAATTCCGAAACCACCTTCGGAAGAAAAGAAGGACGAATTCCAAGGACAACCCGGTCCTTATGAAACACAGTGAAGGGTGGCTTAACTGAAAGTGCCTGTAACTCACTCTGCGAGCGGAAGTAACCGCAACCAAAAACACAGTTTTCAGAGTCAACAGTTTCAAAGGGCAAAAATGCAAAGGCTCAAACAGAGCACCCATAAGAAACGTAAGAACAAGGTTCGAATCCCAACCGGGCACCAGAAAAGGGGACGGAGGGAACACATTAGTGAGCCCTTTCAAAAACTGAGAAATTAAAGGAATCTTAAAATAGGAACATTCTTCAGACGAGCGCTTAAATATGGACAGCGCCGCCAGTTAACCTTTAATGGTCCCCACTTGCAAGCCCCTGTGGGCCAAGGAAAGCAAAAAAGACAGAACCATGGGAATGTCACATTCAAAAGGATCCACATTCTTAACTCTGCACCAGTCGCAGAACTTTCTCCAACGGCAACGGTACAGAGACTTTGTTGCCGGCCGCCTGGCCTAGAGCAACACCTCCATCACGTCTTCAGGGAGGTCCCAATCCTTATACCTTAACCTTTCAGAAGCCAAGCGTGAAGGTTGAGGGATCTGACCTCTGGATGGAGAACCTGACTCCCCTCCCGTGAGAGCAGATTGTCTCGGTAGGGAAGACGACGTGGAGGGAAGATGGACAAGTCGATAAGGTCCGGGTACTACGTCCTCCGGGCCCACGCCGGAGTAATGAGGATCATCCGGGAACCGAATCTCCGTAAACTCTGCAGTACTTGCGGGATGACGGGGACTGGAGGAAACGCATACAGCAGTGAGAATGGCCACTCCACCACGAAAGCGTCTCCTAAGGCTTCCTTTGGAGGAAATTCCCACAAGCAGAAACTTTCGCACTTCCGGTTGACACTGGAGGTGAAGAGATCTACTTGAGGGGTCCACCAAAGGGCAAAGATCTCCAGGAGAATCTCCTGAGCCAGCTCCCACTCGTGAGAGATCGTGCTCTGCCTGCTCAGAGATTCCGCCGTCTCGTTGTCGTCTCCGGCCAGATGAACAGCCGAGATCGAAACTTCCTGCTGGATGGCCCAGAACTCGAGCTGCATCGCCTCCCTGCACAGAGGAAGTGACCCTGCCCCCCCCTTTTTGTTGAGGTAGTGCATGGCCACTGTGTTGTCCATTAGAATCAGGACACTCTTTCCTCGCACAGTCGGCAGAAAAGCCTTCAGGGCAAGCCTGACGGCCCTCAGCTCCAACAGATTGATATGGAGTCTGGACTCCGACGGAGACCAACGACCGCTGACTGTCAAATTGTTGGAATGAGCTCCCCATCCAGTGAGAGATGCGTCCATCACGATCGTCACCTACGGCCAGGACAGCCAAAATGGGGCCCCCTTCATCAGATTGCCTTCGACGGCCCACCACAGAAGGTCCTGGGCGACCGAGGGCGGCACCTGAACAGGGTCCGACAACCTGCTAGAGGACTGAGACCACTGGAGCTTCAGTGCCCACTGCAAAGATCTCATCCGCAGACGAGCCTCTGGCACCAGAAGAATGCAGGATGCCATGAGGCCGAGCAGTCTCAAGAACTCGGACGTTGGGAGATTCTGGGCAAGTTGAAACTTGTGCACCATCTGCTGAATGTGAAGAGCCCTCACCTGGGGAGGAACACACTGCCCCAGGGATGTGTCGAGCACTGCTCCGATGTACTGGAGCCGCTGCGTTGGTGTCAAATGGGACTTCTTTAAATTGAGGGAAAAGCCCAGCTTGTGAAGGGTGTGGCAGGTGACGGACAGATGATCCAGGACTTGCTCGGGAGAGCTCCCCCTGATCAACCAATCGTCCAGGTAGGGGTAGACGTGAATCCCCCCCTTTCCTGAGATGCGCTGCCACCACCACCATGAGCTTGGTGAAAACCCTCGGTGGGTAGGTCAATCCGAACGGCAGGACCCGAAACTGAAAGTGCGAGTAGCCAACCGCGAACCTCAGGTACTTCTTGTGCTTGGGATGGATCGGCACATGGAATTAAGCGTCCTTGAGGCCGAGAGACACCAACCAGTCCTGAAGTTGAAGGGCCTGGAGGACTTGAGAGAGAGTAACCATCTTGAACTTGTCCTTCCTGAGGAGTTTGTTCAAACCGCGCAAGTCCATGATGGGTCTCAATCCCCCCGTCTTTCTTCCAAATAAAAAAATAAGGGGAATACCATCCATTGTTCCTCTCCGCTACAGGCTCCAGTTCTTTGGCGCCTTTCTCCATCAGGGCTTGAATTTCCTGCGCATGGAACGGATCCGGACTCTTCAAAGAGAGGTTCACAGGTGGATCGTCGTGAGGCCTCTGCCGAAAAGGAAGACAGTAGCCGTGGGTTATGATCTCCAGAACCCACACATCTGAAGTAATGGCTTGCCACTCTACAAGATGCTGCGCCAACCTTCCCCCAACCGGCGAACCATGGAACCTGGCCTCATGACTGAGTGGCTGCGGCGTTGCCTGAGGGCAAAGAGGCAACTGCCCGAGCGGCCTTGGCACCTCGAGTACCCTTGTTTCCACCTCTGGCACTCTTAAGGTGGCCTCTGACTGCTAGCTCCTCTCGCTTTACTGAAGGACCAGTAATAGCGAAAGGAACCTCCCCTCCATTGCTGTCCCCTAGGACGAAAAGGCAGAGGTTGTCGAACTGCAGTGGCCAACGACTTCGCTGCAGCTTTGGAGGTCTGCAACCTCTCAAGGCTCTCGTCAGCCTTGCTGCCAAAAAGATGTTCACCGTCAAAGGGCATGTCGAGGAGCCGGGACTGCACATCAGGAGTGAACCCAGACTTCCGCAACCACGCAAACCTGCGTATTACGGTGCTCGCCGCCATGGACCGGCTGACACAATCTGCCATGTCCAAACCCGACTGAAAGGCCTCACACATGGCATCCTTGCCATCCTGAACCATAGCAAAGAAACCATCCCGTTCGTCCCCTTCGGGAATATGTTCAGCCGCTAATGCAACACAGTTCTACAGAGTGTGTGTGAAATGAGACAAGGCACATACGGAGTTGGCCGCTTGAAGCGCCATACCCCCTGAAGAAAACACTTTCTTCGCCCAGCCGTCAAAACGTTTGTCGTCCCTATCCGGAGGGATGGTAGGATACGATGCCTGCTTTGCCGGGGCCGTAGCCACCTGCACCACCAAACTCTCCGGAGTGGGGTGCCTGGACAAGTAGCAGGGGTCGCTACTGGCTGGAAGGTATTTTCGCGACAAAGACTTGCCCACTGCCGGGAGACTCTCCGGAGCAGTCCAAGCCGCCGCCACCCTTCTCTGCAGAGCCATATGAAACGGCAATACCGGGTCAGTGGGGGGACCAAGATCAAGATCAAGGATGTCCGTGAGATCATCCTGAACGAACTCCCCTGGGGGAGCCGACCAACACAAGTACTCAGTGACCCGAGACATAAGGCGCCGATATGAAGAATCGGCATGAGTGCCAGGCTCCGGCCTACAAAACTCCACCTCCGGAGAGGTGTCCAGTCCACTGGCATCATGCAGTGACTGCCTCAGGTCATCAAACTGGCAATGGCCCGAGAGAAGCTCATCTGGTACCGTAGCCGGAACCAAGCCATCATCAGAGCCTTCATCACCCTCTGAAATGTACTCCAGGCGGTGAGAGGAAGACATCTGGGGACCAAAGCTGTGCCTGACCTTAGCCAGAGCCTTTCTAAGGGCTAACCCCGTGCCACGGGGCCCCACCGACACCACCGCCTCGAAAGGCGTCGAGGGCGCCGAACGAGTCGGCGCCGGCAGAAACAGCGTTGACATCGAGCAAATTGGTGTTCACGTCAGCTGCAGCGCCGCCAGCATAGACGGCGTCGACACAGGCCTCGAAGCCGGAGCTCCGAGCGTGTCTCTCTACGACCTAGGCGCCGACAGTGTCGACGACCCCCTTGGAGACAGAGCCTCGATAGAAATCGTCGACAACCTCAGCGCCACAGGCGTCGACGTCTTCTTCGAAGACGGCACAGGATCACGCGGTCTCGAGCGCGTCGAGGACTGGGACCTGGAACGGGCATGGCGAGAACGGCTACCCTTGTCCGAGCGGGACCTCTCCCGCGAGCCGTGCCGACCTCCTGAGCCCGAAGGCGTACGAGCGGTGTCTCTCGACTGGTGCCGACCGACCCCACTCGAAGGCGCGGACGGACCGGTGCCCTGCGATTCAAGAATCGCTAGCATCTGCTTCCCGAAGGAAGCCCATTCCTCCGGTGTCGCTTGCATGGTGGGATAAGCGACCCGCCGACAGGCGGAGTCCTCGGAAGAGGACGGGGAAGGCGACCGATGCCAGCGCTTCCGGGAATGCCTCGAAGAGGCGGAGGAGTGGCGAGACCGACTCCTGGAAGGAGACCCACTGGACTCCCGACGATGACGCAGAGAATCGCCTCTCGAGTCATCCGTGGAAAGCCCCGTAGCCCGACCTACCGACAGCTTTTTCTTGCGTTCCCGCAAGGCCTTGGCCATGAGCGACTGGCCGTCGACACAGTCGTCCGTATCGTGGGCCTCCCCGAGGCGCCAGAGGCAGGCGTTGTGCGAGTCCGTGACCGACATCTTGGACCCACAGTCCCCGCATTTCTTGAAGCCCGGAGGCGGGGTTGAAGACGAAGTGGACATCCCCACGAACAGGTCTTCACAAAAAAACAAACAGGTTCAACGAACCGAGAAGAAAACCGCAAACTCCAAAGAGTCGAGGCGTACCGAGATTCACGAAGCGAACACGTTCGCGGAATAAACGGAACTGAGGCTATGGGCGTCGCGTGTCCTACTTATCACATCGGGTGACGTCGGCCATCGGAGGAGGCCCTCAGGGACGGCGCATCGACGTCATCGACGCAGGACGCAGACGCCGAAGATTTTCCGAAGCAGCACAGCTGTGGACATTACCTGTCATAGATCTGGAATACGTCGGAGGACCCAACCCCCTCGAAATTTAAATGTGTGCTTGAATCAATGTTCATCTTTTATTAAAAGCAGTTCATGGCTCGGGGTTTGTGTGCAGCCTTAGCAGGGATCGTAGCTTGTCAAGAAGATTAGCTGCTGTATTATGTTTACACGATATTGTACATACATTTACATTTGAATTTATGAAAATGAGATAGCTTAGTGCTGGCGTGTACAGTATTATACTGGTAATGCATCGTTCTGTTGCCATCTATTTCTATGAGCATTTGTGTACCATATGTTAATATACATCACACTTTCATTATGAAGCTTTAACATGAGAACTCCTACTTACACATATACGTTATATTGTTCACTCATATACACATTGCCCCTTTATTAGGTTTACGTGATCTCGCATGCAAAAGGCACGTTGGCTCTGTCCTCATTAAGGCGTGAATGATCAAATGGACTCAAGGGCCACTTCTGGCTGTTGACTCTGTCTTAAGGGGTATGGGGATTATGTTCTTTATGGCCAGGGTCTGTTGGGTGTGGGGGCAGGTTTATAGAGACGGATGGCTTTTGCTCTGGCCCCTACTCAGGGCTGTATCTCGGTCAATGAAGTGAGACGGAAGACAGAAGATAGTGTGAATTTTCTTGCATTCTCGCAGTCAGTCTTCTCATGGGAACCGAACAACTGCAGAGACGGCAAAGGGAAGGAGGTGGGGGGAGGAACTTTCTCGTTGTGCGCGCCTGGCTGGGAGAGCTGCAGGCCTGCGTTGAAACTTCACAGCTGTTTTATCATAACAAAATGGAGTAGGTAGCTTACAAAATGGAGTCTTATTCAACTGTGGTCTTACACTGTCATAAGGGGTGTTACAAGGGGGGTCACAGTTCCTAGGGGTATCCCTGCACGAGTGCTCTGGGGCCGGGGCACTGAACCCAAAGCAGCCGCACCTGGGCCTACCCAGAAAGTGCAGGAATAGGGGAGGGGGGGTTCAAAATGCCCCCTCCTTCCACTCACTACCTATAAGAGAATAGGGGAATGGAGCGTGAACATTTGAATTCTGGGATTTCATGAACGGAAAGGAGAGGGGCCTCAAAGTTTGGAACTAAAAGTCAAGACAATCACACAAATTCTTTTGCAGGAGAAGAGGCGAAAGAGCAGGACTTGTGCTTTGACAAAATTAATAGGGCGGGATGTCCACCAGGAGGTCCTAGATCGATACTGGCGATGTGCCATTACTACATGGACAGAGTGGATATATTAAGCAAAGCAAGAGTGCAAACTGATCTGGTTATCAAAGGATCCAAGAATAAAATATACCAAGACCCGTCTTCCTTTACCTTGGGGAAACGTAGAAATTGTAGATCCCCACGTCATGGTTACATGAGGTGAAGTATAGGGGGGGATTCCCTTTCTCTCCGATATTTTGAGATGAGGAATGAGGACTTCCTCGTTACATCCCGAGAAGAAGCGGAAGGAGCTCTGGCCCAGGAAAGTTGGGACCCGGGTTTGTTACATTTGCTGCTTGGTTTTATGCTCCAAATGCTGTATTGTTAATGATAGGTCTGAATTGTGTCGTTATACCTCTGACAAGTGATGCAAGAAGTTGGGACTATGGGTGCAGGATTCGCATTGGCACACAAAATGTTAAGGGCCTAAACTCCCCATTAAAACGAGCAGAGCTGTCGCGCTTGTTCCACCAAGAGCGGTTAGATGTGTTGTTTTTTCAAGAAACGAGATTTAAGAAGGGTGGTGGAGGGATGGGGAAATTGAAATTAAGGGGAGAGGGCTGACTTGCCGATCTGTGCCTCAGGACCCTGCAAAAGTGGAGAGTTGGTATATTACATAAGAAGAGTCTGCGGTTGGCGTTATGGCAGATAAAAAGGAATCCGGAAAGGTCACTGGGTAGCGGCAAAATGTTATTAGGGTATCTATGCTTGAGGCCCTGTATGTCCGAACACAACCCAATATGGGTTTTGCATGGACACTCTAGGAAGAATACTAAAGTGGAAAGAGTGGGAGTTGATTTGTGGCAGTGATTTTGATCTGATCATGGATCCAGCTGTGGATAGACGCTCAGTGGTTAAAGGGGAATGAAACCTAGAGTGAAAGACTAAAAAGGCTTTGAAGAGGTTAACAGGGGAACATTTCCTATTCGACACATTCAGGGAGGCGAATCCTTATGAGAGAGTATACTTTCATCGCAATCCCTCATAAAACCTGCATGCGGATAGACCATATACAAATGGAGCAGGGTCAGGAATACTTATTACAAGAAGCTATAATGCAAACGGTGGGGTGGACAGATCACAACTTGGTGATAGCCATGGCAGCAAATGTGGAGGGACCTAGGAGAGAGAGGAACTGGATCTGTAACAATACGCTTTTGAAACATTGGATTTTTGATAAAGAGAGGAAGGAGAATTGCATTCAATACTTCCGTATCAATGACACCCTCCTGGAAGTTGGGCTGAAGGTAGTGTGGGAAGTAGGGAAAGCCACCGTTAGAGGATTGATCAATGCTGAAGGGACAGAAAAAAAAGGGAACAAGCGCTAGTAGAGGGTAAGTTGAAGACAGAAATCAGGGTATTGGAGGACCGAACACGACGACAAGCGGAGGGTATGCAGTGATAAAATCGCGGCAAAAAAATCCCCACAAAATTGCTGCAAAAATGGCATGATTTGACCCGCTAAAGGTGTACCCCATTATACCATTTAAGGGGAACAGGGGTTGCAGGGGTGTCCCCTGCATCCTTTACATGGAATGCGACGGCAAAACCACAGCCTTTTTGCCATGATATTTTGTGTCCACTGCCATTTTAGCCGCAATTTTAACACATGGAACCAAGCGGAGGAAAAAGAAGAGTAACAAGAAGTCCTAGACAAAAGGAAAGCCTTGAAAAATATCTGGTCAGATAAGATTATGGTGAAGCTCTGCTTTTGTGAACAATCGTTTTATGAGAAGGGCAGTAAGGCTGACGAGATGCTAGCAAGGAGGCTGAAAGAACAGATGTAAAGAAGGGTCAATAAGGTAAGTGATGATGGGGCGTGGGGGGAATCCTGGTATCTCCATCGGATGTTGCACATAGATTTGGTAGGTTTTAGCAAGATCTTTACTAGGCCAATGAGGGGGCGACTGAAGAAGAAATAAATACAGTCCTTCCTAGGGAAAAACGCATTGCCATTCCTAAAGGAAAGAGACAGGGATACACTGGAAAATTCCATTACAGTTGAAGAGGCTAAGAATGCTATAGCCTCGATGAAACCTGGGAAGGCACTTGGGAGGGACGGTTTCACTGCCGCCTTCTAAGAGGTATGGGGAGGTATTGGCACCTTTTCAGGTGAAATTGTTTAACGCTATACTAGATTGAAGGGGGGCCCTGGAGATGTTCATGGAGGCTAGAGTGATAGAGCTTTATAAAGAAGGGCAGGATAGGGAGAGGTGTGATTCATACAGTCCTACATACCTGAACTGTGATAAAAAAATCTTCACAATGGTGCTTGCGAATACACTGGGCTGTTTTCTCCCTCAACTGATTTAAACTGATCAAGTGGGGTTAATTTGTAACAGACAAGGGGCAAACAATTATCAGGAAAACCCTAGACCTAATGGCGTTCCGAAATGAGAGGAGGTGAACCAGGTTTTTTCCCTAGATGCCGAAAACACTTTTGATGGGATGGGCTAGAAATGTATGTTCGCCACGCTGAATCGAATGGGGTTCAGTTGATGTTGGATGACGAGAATTGAAACTCTTTACCAAAGGCCAACAGCAGTGGTCTCAGTGAATGGGCTGGCATCTGTTAAGTTCACACTGGGGAGGGAGACACGAGACAGGGTTGCCAACTCTCTCTATTGTTGTTTGCTTTATGGATAGAACCATTGACGATAGCCGTTAGTGGCAACAACAACATTCAGGGATTTAAGATGGGGAATGTGGAATATAAATGATCCCTTTTTGGGGATGATATTTTGGCCTACCTACTCGGCCGGTGGAACAGTTGCCAAAACAGATAAAATTGCTAGAGTCATTGGGTAAACTCTGTGGATTTAAAAAAAAAAAAATTGACTAAATCAAGGGCTTTACTCTTAAGGTAGGGTTTTATTGTGATTCTTGAGGTGTTATTTGAATTGCAGATACAAATATGCACGACAGGGATTTGTTATCTGGGGATATATATACCAAAGAATCTATCAGACCTGTACAAGGCCAATTATCCTGATCTTTGGTCCAGATTGATGGATGATATGGGGCGATGGGGGAAGCTTAACCTCTTTTGCGTTTCCCCAGACTGTTTCTATTCCAAATGCTACTGGTGTGGATCCCACCGACATTCTTTGATGAGATCAGGACCATGAAGAGGTTCCTATGACAAGGGAAAAAAAGCTACTCTAGGACATAGTACGCCGATTTGGGAAAAGGACAACAAGTACAGGCCTCAGACACATGGAATACTATTGACCAGCAGCACACATTAGGAACAATACGGAAAAGCAATGGGTGTTGCTAGAAAACAAAGTGCTCAAACCAGTGAAGCTGGGGGAATAGCACTGGGTGCCTAAGGTACACATTTCGGAAAGGATACAAAATCATTCAGTCCTGGCGGTATTGCGATATGGAAAGAGTGAGGGGATATGAGAGGGCTGAATACGTGGCCCTCTTACCTGAGAAACATATGGGCACCACTTTCGGAGACTTGATTTGTTTCAAGCCGTAAGATTCCAACAATGTTATGGGAAGGGCCTGATGAGTTGTGCGAAGATGGGAAGTATGTTGGTAAGGGTGTTGAAGAAGGAAGCGGACTCAAAGGAGGCATGGTGGTGGTTGTAGACTTATATAAAGAAAAAAATACCTTGTATCCATATCATTTAAGAGGGGTTTCCCTGCTTCAAACTAATACTAAAGGATCCATCAGAATGTCCATCAAAATCAAAGTCCACCGTCCTGTGTCACAACCTACTTCTATCCCTTGCAGTACAAATAAAGACTAATATAATCCAACAGACAGTTCCTTCCCCAGGAGAATGACTCCCTTCTCCTGGTATTCGGCTAGTGTTCAAAAGAATGTTCTCTGGCACAAAGGTTACCAGGGGGAAGGACTCCTTTCCCCTGGCATCTTTGGAATATGGTTGTTGTGTCATTCCCAGGAGAATTACTCCCTTCTCCTGGAATTTGAAAAGTCATTTTGTAGGTCTTTCAACTTGCTGTATGTTTTGCCATTCTCACTTGGGACTTTTCTGGTACCAAAGGCTTCTCTGCTGGTCAATGGACTTCTCTTTTTGCCACTCTGCTGAGGAAGTTCTCCTAGAGCTCTCCAATCCCTTGTACTAGTGTCCCAGACCTTTCTCTGGTGGACAGTGAGTTTATAGCTGCCACTACAATGAGGAAGTTCTCCTCCCATGCTTGGTTCACTCTTGGTAGGGTCCCAGACCCTTCTCTGGGGGTCAGTGGGCTCATTGTTGCAACTGCGACGTGGAGGTTCTCCTTGGATGCTTGGTTCACTCTTCCAGTGTCCAGTAGCTTATTGGTCACTACCAGGACAAGGGAGACCCTCCCTGAAGCACTCTACGCAGTTCTGTTCCTCAATAGCCCTATAGCTGCCACTGCGATAAGTAACATTACATTGTGGTCCTCTCTCCGCCTCTCCCGTATCCCTCCCGGATCTCCTGTTCCTCCTTTCTCGTGGAATGCAGCATGTCACTGGTCCTTCCTGGGAAGGGGTTCCTTGTCGGCGGCATCCTCTGCTCTTCTCGTCTGCTTTGACGGTCCCGGCGCACCTTCTTGTTCCTCTACTCCTTACGGTCTTCGCTTCGCTCTGGGACCCAATGGTTCATGTTGTTGCAATCAGGCCACTGCTTCTTCCCTTCGTCCTTGCAGCTAGGTCTGCTCCCCTCAGACCCACAATGGACTCTTGCAGCCTGCCAATGGCGTCCTCTGCACAGCCTTCCTTCCAGCCCTCACACATAGTTCGTAACTCTCGGGCCCCAGCGGGCTCCTGGCTTCCCCTCGATAGGACTCTCTTTAGTCCCTCTCGCATCTCCTTTTTATCTCCGGGACTCTGCCCAGGTGCAGTGAAAACACCTGGAGAGAATGTCTCGGCCATTCCTCCAGTGAGCCACCTCATGGCAGTACTTAAGAGTTGGTTACTCTTCATGGTTTCTGTGTTCTTCCTCGTCTCCCTATGTATTATTCTGGCAATATCCCATGTGTTTACAAAAATGCATGGGCTTACTCTTGATGAAATGGCACGGTATGGAAGGGGGGGGGACTAGGGAATGTTGGTGAGTGACGTGGTTTAACAGGCTGCACCCAAGGTGATAATCCTCAGGGGAGTCCCTCCCCATGAGGACCTCTCGTATTAAATCACTCCTAAGGTGACAATTGGGTAGCGGCCGGACCTCCCTAGCCTCATGGAAAGGGCCCCCCCCCCCGGGCAGAAGTGCAGACGCCTTGCGAATTGTCACAGTTGACACTGAACAGCTTCAGACTGCCTTGGGGATAGACACAATATCCCAGCTTATGTTCCTACAATTAAAAGGGGTGCTGGCAGACCCAAAATGGGGGGTAAGCTGGGAGGCCTTTAACTGGATTTGAAATGTTGTTAATTAAACAGGTGGCGGAAAAGGGGTTGGTATCCAACATGTATAAAGCACTGCTGTCCGTGAAACACAGGAAAGATGCATATCAACGAGAGATGGAAAAGGAACATGGATATATATTTAATTGGACGCAGATTGGGGATTTATTCGCCAAAACTCATGGAAGGGGTGTGTGCGTGTGCTCGTGTGTGTTCGTGCGTGTGTTCGTGCGTGTGTTCGTGCGTGTGTTCGTGCGTGTGTTCGTGCGTGTGTTCGTGCGTGTGTGTGTGTCTGTGTGTTCGTGTTCGTGTGTGTTCGTGTGTGCGTTCGTGTGTGTGCGTTCGTGTGTGTGCGTTCGTGTATGTGCGTTCGTGTGTGTGCGTTCGTGTGTGTGCATTCGTGTGTGTGTGTGTGTGTGCGCCCGTGTGCGTGTATGTTCAAGGGGGCTGGGACTGGCTAGTCCCAGTCTACATCCTTGGTGCCAGAAAGTCTGTTTCTGGGGCGAATGCAAAACCATCAGTTGTCACCGATTGGTCAACTACTGGCTGTTTGAATGATGCAGATCCTTACCATTGGTGGGCTTGGACTTGCATCCAGCTTGGATTTTGGCTAGGAGGGCTTCTGCAGCTATTCTTCAGGTCAATGATCCATTAAAGAAGAGCAGCCCACTGATGATCGGTAGACGACTCCTGAAGTGTCCTAGAATCCCCTCCAGTGGCCAGAAGTCCCAGTGCTCTGCCTGATCTCCAAATACCCTGAGCAGTTCTTCAGTCCTTGGATTAGTGGGACCAACTAGTCTAGACGCCTTCTTGAAGATCCTGCCTTTCTGAGCCTTCAGAAGTGTAGCTGGACTGCCTGGTGGACTGACCAGCACTCTTGTGGGCTACCTAGCCAGAATTGTTGCCATTCCGCGCTCAAGCCTGGAACTTCAATAGTTGCCATCTTGTGCCATAAAACACCTTCTCCCTGACCTTCAACAGCCCAGCATCAAGGGACTCTGTCCTGGAGCAGCTCTTGTGACCGCGAATGGAAGGATGGCAGTCGTCGCTTGTGCACAGTGTTCGTTGCAGGAACTCGTCTTTCTCCAACATGCGAAGTGTCCCGAGGAGGTCTGCATCAGTGTTTCTTGCATTTCTTCATCGCAAGAGGTTGCATCTTGCAGTTGCACCCGACCCGAAGAATCCTCAAACTCGCAACTCCTGGAACGAACAGGGAACATCGAGCACCCAGCAACCCCTAGATCTACAATGACATCTGGGAAAATCTGAGTCAGGGGGGGTAAGTAAATGCTGTGAATCTGTCACCCTCCCTCCACTTCCCCTGTCCTCCATAGGATAACACTCAGAACAAGTCCCTTGGTCTCCTGAATTCCATTCCCCTCACCTTTTGGTCATTGAATCTGGGCAGAGTAACCTGAAATATAAGGAAACATTTACATACCTTTAGCAACATTGTTGAGGAACTTTTTGAACTATCACCAACACAAATTAACTGTAACTGACCTGCAGAGACTCCCTTCAGGGGAGAAACACTGTGGCTCCTGTGACTTTTGGGCACAAGACACATTCTTCTCAGGGTTTGGACTGCTTGAGTTAAGGAATTAACTTGTGACATGGTTCCATAATTTACTGCATTTAATCTACTTACCTGCATGCTGAATAGATCACTTTGTACTGTGTGATAATACTACCTGTTGGATTCATTTTCAGTGCGTTAATAAGGCCTATAATAAATAGCTATGTTTTATACTTACTGACTAAATTGAATTATTGTGTGCCAGATTGTGTGCACTCATTAAGGGCCCTTGACCCCACTAACACTTTCCTGACAATAGGTTTCGACTACTATCCACATACATTGATTGGGTTTTGGCAAGCCCCTCAGAGTTCCCTGTTCAGTATAACTAGGGGGGCCTTCTAAAATCTGTCCATCGGGCCAGATTCTAGAAATCCATCTTAACAAGTACCATGTTGGCATTGGTGCTATGGGGGTATGACTTCAGAGTTCTTCTAAATGACATGCACTACTTCCCGTAAAAGCATTTCTGATGGTTGTATCTGCTTAGATTCACATGCTGTGCATATGGTCCGACATCCAGTGGTAACCACTGAGTATTGCATCTTGTCTTTCGAGAATCGAAAGGGGACGCCGACATGGGTGTGCCTGTAAGACTATCTCTACATGACGTGTAGTTTACCCAAAATCCCTGACACGTCGATGACCCTCCGATTGTATTTTTTCTGCCAAGAGGGAGCCTTGTGACTATCGCAAGTACAGTAGAGAGAGAGAAAGTGGTAAGACGTCTATGTTCCTTCCATCCGAGTGGGAGCAAGGGTGGGCGCATGTGAATCTAAGCAGAAACAACCATCAGAAATGCTTTTACGGTAAGTAATGCATGTCTTCTGATGTTTGTTAATCTGCTTAGAATCACATGCTGTGCATAGACTAGCGAGCAGTACCCGGAGTTGGAGGTGGGTTGTGAGAAGGAACAGTAGTGAAAAGATGTCTTAGTACTGCCTGTCCCACCTGAGAATCAGACCTAGAATGAGTGTCTAGGCAATAGTGTTTTGTAAAGTTGTGTACAGAACTCAAGGTTGCCATTTTGCAAGTAGATTCAAGGGGAACATTTGCAATGAATGCTATGGACGCCCCAGTGCCTCGAGCGGAATGTGTTCTAGGCTTGAAGGGCAGTTCGCTCTTAGCAAGATTGTAGCAGAGTGTAATGCATTTGACAATCCACCTAAAGATAGTGGATTTGGAGACTGCGTCGCCTCTTCCTGACGCTACCGAAACGAAAAACTGATTAGTCTTTCTAAGTGGTCGAGTACTTTCCATGTAGAACATGACAGCTCTGAGTACATCCAGTGTGTGCAGGGTTCTTTCTCCCAGGCTTGAAGGATTTTGAAAGAATGTTGGTAGTTCTATTGACTGGTTCACATGGAACTTTTAAATGAATTTAGGCGCAAATCTAGGGTGAGTGCGCAGAACCACCTTGTCTTTGTGAATTGTTACGAGGGGATCTAGGATCGAGGGCGCTCGTAGTTCACTTACCTCCTGATGGAGGTAATAGCTATTAAAAAAGCAGTCTTAAGGGTGAGGTCTTTAAGACTTGCCTTGTGCATGGGCTCGAAAGGAGCCCCTATAAGCCTAGTCAACACTACGTTTAGGTCTCATCCGGGATCTGGGTTAGAAATGGGAGGATTAATTATTTTCACTCCCTCCATGAAAGCTTTAATAACTGGCATCTTCCACCATGACACTTTCTGTTCTGATATAGTAAGGCTGAAAGTGCAGTTAGGTGTACCTTTATGGCGTTGAAGACCAGGTCTGAGTCAAGTAAATGAGTTAGGTATAACTCAATGTGTATGGGAGAGCAGTTAATCGGGTTAATGCGCTTTGAGTTGCACCAGATGACAAACCATTTCCATTTACTGGAATAGCAGTATCTGGTGTTTGGCTTTCTTGCCTCCCTGAGAATGTCCATACATCTCTGAAGGAGTTGCAGGTGTCCAAACTCTATGACCTCAGGAGCCAGGCCGCTAAATTCAATGTCTGGAGGCATGGGTGAAGCGTCTCCCCTCGGTCTTGCAACAACATGTTTTACAGGCAAGGCAGTTTGACTGGAGCAGATGGGGACATCATCAGATGAGCGAACCAGGGTAGGCGGGCCCACAAGAGGCCACCAGTATCATCGTGACTGGTTCCTGGTACATCTTGTGCACAATCTTTTTGAGACGTGGAGTCTGGGGGGGGGGGGGGGGAGCCTGGACAAATCTCCCTGACCATGTTATCCAGAATCTGTTCCCTCTCGAGCGGTTCTGGGGGTACCTGGCATTGAGCGTTCTCCAGAGTTGCGAACAGATCTAACTCTGGGAAGCCCCATTCTGTGAAAACAGAGACGTTGTCTTTGTGTAATCGCCATTCGTACTCCCTGGCCAACGGAAAGTCTCTGGGGATTACGTCTGCCAGAAGATTGAGTTCCCCTCGAACATTATGTGATAGTAGGAACATGTTGCGTTTGAGAGCCCACTTCCAAATGTTCTGGGACAGTTTGGACAGTCCTGGAGAATGAGTGCCCCCTTGTTTGTTCAGATAGTACACGGTTGTGGTGCTGTCTGTGAGGATCAGGATCGTCTTCCCCTGTAGTTGTGTCTGGAAAGCTTTTAGTGCTTTGAACACTGCCAACAGTTCCAACAGGTTTATGTGGTTGGATGCTATGTCTGACGACCAAGCTCTGTGCGCTGTCTGTTGAAGCAGGTGAGCTCCCCACCCTGTAACAGACGTGTCTGTGGTTAGAGTGGCTTCCACTGCGGGGTTGGTAAAGGATTTCCCTTTCAAGAAGTTCTCCCTCGACCACCACTGCAGCGAGAGAACGAGGGCTGGCGAGACGACCACTAGATCGTCCCACTGTCCGCTGGCCTGACACCACTGGATGTTGAGCCCCTCTTGCATTGGCGCATGCGCAGCCATGCGTGAAGAACCAAGCAGATACATGACGCCATCATTCCTAGCAGTCCCATAGCCTTGCATACAGTCACCTCTCGACTGGCTACATGCTGAGGGGTCTGAAATAACATGTTTTGGACCTTCTCGTTGGAGGTTAAGACGAGGCCATCCTTTGTTCGAATTAGAGCCCCTAGGAACTGTTTGACCCGACTGGGGTCTAGGCTGGATTTCTTCTCATTGATAGAGAATCCCAGACTGAATAAAATATCTATTGTCTTAGGGTATTTGACGGACATGTTTCGTAAGAGTCCCCTGTTATGAGTCAGTCATCGAGGTAAGGATAGAACGGGATGGATTGCCTGCGCAGATGTGCTGCTGCCACCGCTAGTACCTTTGTAAATACCCTTGGTGCAGATGCTATGCCGAAGGGTAGTACTTTGAACTGATTATGCTTTTCCTGTATCATAAATCTGAGGTATTTTCTGTGCGCTGGCAACATTGAAATATGAAAGTATGCATCTTTCATGTCCAGTGTTGCCATGTAATCCCCCTGTGTTAGCAGTGGGATTACTTCCTGCAGTTTGACCATGCAGAACTTTTGTGGCTTTACAAACTTGTTCGCTGGGCGCAGACCTACAGGGTGCATGGTTAGATCCTTTTTGGGTACAAGGAAGTACACTGAATAAATACCTTTTTTTACCTGTGCCAGATAAGATTTCTATGGCTCATTTCTCCTGTAGTGTTTCTACTTCCTGCAGAAGAATGCGAAGATGGTCTGGTGTCAGTCGTCTTGCTCGTGGAGGTCTGAATGTTGGGGACCGGTTGAACTCTATACAGTACCCGTGGGCCACGGTCTTTAGCACTATAACGCTCACCTTGTATCCACAGGGACGCCACCCGACTGGTCTGGAATGCTTCTTGGACCGCTGCACCTTCCCTGGGGCTCGCGCTGCTGAGGGCCAGTTCTGGAACTGGAAAACAGGAGTTCGGTTTAGCTACAGCCCTCACTCTTTCTCGGAGCCCACCTTCCCCGTGCTCCCCTGGTGATGCCTCCCTGGGAGCCCTTCTCACCTTGCTTTTCGTTAAGGTGCACTCTCTGTCCTGCTTGTAGAGCAGAGGTGCGTCGTCGCTGGGCACCGATCCGCCGAGTTACTTTACTGGGTGGCCCTGGAGTCCAGACCGACAGCGACTTCACTCTTTAGGTAAGTCTCTAGTAAAATGATTAAGAATGAATGTCCGTAATTGTGGTTGCCCTGAATAACCTTCGCCTTCTTTCTTGCAGATGCAGAAGGGAGGATGGCGACGTCGAGCTGATGTGGAGGGCTAAGCTCGAGGAGGTATGTAAGCGCAAGGCGCAGCGCTATGAGCGTCCTTTGAAGTGGCTACCCTGTGCTGTTCCTTGCAGGTCGCAGAATACTCCTGGCAGATGGAACAAGACGCCTGATGGACCGTAACCATACTGCGGTAGACTTCCAGGAGAGTTTGGTAAGTAAATGAACCCTGGCGATGATGAAGCGGATAGTCACTTACTAGTTGTCTTCTTCTCGTCTCTTTTCCTTTGGATGTTGCTGGATGAAGATAACAAATTCCAGGGAAGACTCCGGATTATTAGAGGAGCTGAATGCTGAGCAGGTAAGGATAATAATGTGGTTCTTCTCCTCCTTCTCTTGCCCATGCAGGCCAAGATGCTGAGCAGGACTTGGTGAACGTCACGCTGCAAGAGCAGAATAACGCAAGGTGCGTGCCTCCAGTCGGGCGTGGTTTAAATAGCCAGCAGGTATACCAGGTGCCTTCGGGGCAGGCCACGCCCTGGATGCTAGACTGTATGCTGCAGTTCCACATTGATCCTTGTGGGGGCAGCCATGTTGGTCCACTGCCCAATGGAAACTACAGCTGCCATATGAGCCTGGCGCCAGGACTGGCACCAGGGTACCCAAGAGGGGCATGATTGGGCCCTTGGGGCTTTGTTGAAATACTGTGGCGAGGGCCAGAGGCCCTGAGTGTTTTGGCCAGGGGTTAAGGTCATGACAAGCACCCACTGGTCTGTAGTGATCTCCTCTAATGCCTGAAGAAACGATTTTAGCCGGCCCCCGACCGGGAAGGCATGGGAGGGGACCCGAATCTTCGGGTCATTTTTAGCCTGAGGCCGGGGAGCCTCTGGGGTTAGAGATACGGCCTCATTCTTTGCCACAGCGTTTACCCCTTTGGGGATACAGGGTGGTGTATCCACTATTTCCCTGTGTAGAATTCCAATTGTTTCCCGATGAGTATTGTTGCTGAGGGAAGCATTGGCCACGAAAAAGCCGTTTGGACCCATATTTCTCTTCTCGTAGAGGGTCTCTGTGTAATCTGGTCCAGTGTTTTTAAGGTGTCATGCTCCTTTTTTTGCGGTTTCGAGGGCCTCATCTACCGCTTTCCCAAACAGGTTGGATTCTTCCACGGGTTTATTAGTGACGCTTGCGTCTCTGGCTTAAATCCAGAGTTCCGTAGCCAAGCATGTCTTTTTAGGAGTGTGCCATGAGCCAGGGATCGATTAGCCGTTTCTGCGGAATCCAACGTATTCTTAAGAATGCTCTGGTTCACCTGTCTGCCTTCAGAGATAGTGGAGAGGAGACGAGTACGTAGGGGTTCGGGAACCTCCTGTATGCCTTCCTGTAGTAAAACCCACTGGGCATCTGTGTAGCTGGCCAACAAGGTATTGTTGTTGGCAATCCTTTTTCGCAGGCCGTAAAGTCGTTTACCTTCCTTATCAGGGGTGCCTCGCAGTTGACAAAGCGACCCCTGCCCGCTTTCGTGTAGTAGTTACCACTAGGGAATCTGGGGTGGAATGACCTCTGATACAAAGAGGGTCTGATGGAGAAGGGCGAAAGAGTTTTCCTATTTGCAGGTTGACACCTCTTGTGAGAGCAGGTGTCGATAAGGATGGCGCCAGACGTTTCTTAACTGAATTGAGGAGGGGAATGCCTGGCCGATGGTTTCTACTTAAGGATATCTTCCACAAAGTCAGCTTCGGGGACAGCAACATATATTTCAATCCAGCTGTGTGCAGTCTCCTCTTGATCGCCACGTAGCTATAGCACTGTCTCTGAACTTGCATAGTGTAGTCCGGGTATGCAGTGATGGTCGCAGACGCTCTTTTTATCATCCCTCCTTTCTTGAAGAACCCCAAGATCTTTTCCCTGTCCCTGTAGTTCAGGATCTTCGCTATAATTGCTCTCGGAGGGGCTCCAAGTTGCGGCTTCCTCATCAAGGCCCTGTGCGCACGTTCAACCGCAAACCCTTGGGAGAGCTCATTTGCACTTATCTCTTGTATGATCATGTTTTCCACATAGTTCGTAGGGTCTTGGCCTTCTTCCCCTTCCGGCAGACCGACCACGCGTATGTTATTGCGTCTCGCTCATCCTTCGGCCTCCTCTGCTCGGTTCTCCAGGTTGGCTACCTGCTGCTTCAATATGTGGACTGCCTTGGCATTGTTCGTGCTTGTATCTGTGCTGATTTTCACTGCACTCTCCATGCCACTGGTCCTCTCCGCCAGTGCTCTCATATCTTGCCTCAGCAGATTGTCCTCCACTCCGCATCCATTTTCGTTTCTAGTGCAGCCCTCAACTCTGCCATCGTCGTCCCCCATGAAGCTTTCAGTTCCGTTATGACTGTTAAGATCATATGGTTTTCACTTGGTGTTGCCGCCACTGCGGATGCAGTAGCCACACTTTGCGTTGGAGTGGTGGGGGATTGTTGTGGTTTAGCAAAAATGTCCATTGTGGGCTGCTTGCCCTTGGCCTTGCCTCCCCTCACAGACATTTCCGTCTTGTTATTAACTCTCGAGTCTGATGCACCAACAGTGATCAGGTCTGTGCTCCTCTGCAGTCCTTCACATGGCTGAGGGTTCCGTATGATGTGGCCCGTCGCAATTTCCGAGTTGTCTCAGTGTGCGCATGGCAAATGCTCTCGGCGCGCCTTCTTTATCTAGGGGAACCCTTATTCTTCCTGTCGTCAAGTTCGCACCCCGACTCAAAGCTGGTACTCTGCTTCACTGGCTCATAAGCTGCTCCGGGCCAGGAGCACTGTGGCACCTCCTTGCCTCTTGTCGGGGAATATCCTCTCTTTTTTCCGCCCCAACTGTGGCCTCAATGTTGCCTGTTATCTATGAGGGATCTCCCTCTATGTACCGCCTCAGGCGCCGCGGGCGTGTCTTCCTTTGCAGTCTAAATCTCTTTCTCTCACCCCCACACCATGCCTGGTTCTTGCTTGCCTGTGCCAAGCACTACCATTTACATTGGTAGCTTCATGCCAAGGTGCGCCTGGGACGGTGCCAGTTCTCCTGAGGTCCCAATACTGTTGCCACCATCCTGCAGGCCACTTCCCAGGCCTTATCGTTGCACTGTGTCGCCTCTTTGCCACGGGGAGGTACTACCCCTGCGCGGGTGGCCCGCGCTTCAGTGTTAATGCCTACAACTTCCAGCACTGTGGCTGGGCTAGGCAACAGAGATTTTGTTTGTTTGTCTATTGTTTGCTGCTGTCCATCTTGCCTGTAATCAGCTTTTCGTCAATGCTCCCCGCACACAGGCCCCATTGCGTTTGCGTTTATCTGGGCATACTTCGCTATACTTACTGCATTTACACGTGTATACAGCCCAGAGAGCGCTCACTCGATCCTGTCCTCCCTTCCGACGTGCGCCTCAGGTCCGCCAGACTGTCCACATTATACTGCTTGCACACGGCAGCTCTAGTTTCCAGCGCTGTAGGCCTGCCCAGTACCTTGGTGTTTTGCGCCGGGCTGACTCCTCTGTCTCCGCCAGCGAAGGCGTCCCCCGGGATTCTCCTCTTCCTGCTAGTGTTGCCAGCCTCCGCCGCCATCAGCGGTCCTCGATTTCAGATTGAGGCAACAAACTTGCTCCGGCATTCCAGGATGTTGCAATGGTGATGGCAGGCCCCGCGCACCCTCTCAGTATCTTTTGCTCGCCAGCTCGGTCCGTATACCTCGCGCTACACATTACGCTTCATTTCGACCCGCGGGTGCATCGGAGGTTCCCTTTGTCCTTTTACCTCCGCCATCTTGTCCTCGACCGCATCGAGCCGGGTCTCTGCACATCGGGAGCCCTATTCATGGACTCGTTTGTCAAATGCAGTCAGTTGTATGCTTATTCAACAGGCCTTATGTTCAGACAGCTGCATGCCTCTATTTGGGTGATTCCGGGTTCTTTTACTGGTCTTGTGCTTCAGGATCTTCATCGGATGTTCAGGAGCTCACAGGAAGAGCTGCCTAGACCATGGCTTCTAAGCCACACCCCTATTGACATTGTAAAATTGTGACGAAAGCAGTGGTTGCACAGAGCTGATACAGTGCTGAGAACTTACTTTAGTGGGTGCCTGCTGTTTACACACCTATCGACCCCGAACTGGTAAAAAGAACCCAGAAAAGCCCTTTTCAAATACTTAAAATTGTTATCTAAAGAAGCAATAAAGTAACTAATTTTCCTGCTAAAGGCATAAAACCATGTCCAAATCATACAACCTCTGAAGTGCGGCTATGGGCAAAATCCCAAGTGCTCAGACCCACCTGACGACTACACCTTCAAAGCCCATAAATACACATGATGGGGGTTCCTCATTTAAGCCATACAAAAACGGGTCAGAAGGGTGATTGGGGGGGGGGGGCTTTTTTTCCTCCACAGAGTGTTTTTGTAAAGATGTAAAAGAACCCACAGCTTCCGGCATTGACCTAATTTTGGGGGCCTCTGCAAAGTCTGCTACTGTTTCCACACCGGCAAACTGTTAAAAAATGCTCTAACTTCTGAGCTAAATTACACCTTAACAGCTACCACAATGAAGACTGCAATTGGGAATTATTTCCCACTAGCATGTGGTGAGAACTCTCCTGGCCCCCCTCTCAATCCTCTAGATGATAATCGGGGTACTCCCCCCCCCACCTCCCCCATCTTCCTGTCTAGATCGGGGACCCGACAATTGAAATCCAGGCTTCATTATTGGAGTGGTGGGTGAATGGGCTCCACAAATTCCCATTGACTCTTCGTACAAACTAAATGGCCTATCAACCATATGGGATGAGGTGGAAGGAGTCAAAGATCTAATGCCTCCCTCCCCACATAGTTGCAAAGATGCACCTGCTAGAGACATTTCTCCGGTGGCTCAGCAGGGCTTGGGCTCGACTTCATAGTGGCCCTCAACTTTGTGCTCAGCTCTTTGGTCAAAGTTTTTTAAAATCTTATATTAGAAGTCCAGCAGCACTCTGGAATACTGCCTGAAGTCACAAAGGAACTTGAATTGAGTCATACATCAATGATCGCCCTAAAAACAGCAGTAAATGAATCCAAGGGGGAAACTTATCCTCATTATCTGTGCTGCAAATGGGGAAAATCGACTTACTAAATAACCAATGGGCTGACGTAAAAGAGGAGGTGGCCAAACTGAATGACAAAATAGATGAAGACACAAAGATCAATGCCCAGAATATCTGTATGAACTGTAGGCAGCATCCTATGCCAATTACTCCAGTCTATGAAGCGAATGACACACTACTCTCTAAATCAGTAACAGAGGAATTCATATGCCTAGCTCCACTAGCTGAATGTAAAGAGGTCGCTATTGCTGTAGAGGAAAGTGTAATCATGGAAGAAGTCTCCAATATGACCAAAGATGAGAAGAAGAGGGGCAAGAAATTAAATGGAAAAACAAGGAAGCAGAGAAACAGGCAAAACAAGGCTGCAAAAGATTCCGCCAAGACGGAAGCCCAAGACCAAAAAAAACAAAAAAAAAAATAGGAGGCGTTACCTCAAATCGCTTCATAAAAAATCTGCAAACAGTGAATTTGGAGACTTCTAAGAAAGAGAGAACCAAAGGAACTAAACCAAGCTGGCGTAAAAAAACAGAAGATTCCAGTAGATGAAAAGGAGCAGGACGTTGACTCCAGAGGAAATATTCCACAAGTACCTAAGGTTACTGTTGGAAATAAGACAGAATCGTCGTTACCACCAAGGAAGATCGCTCCACCAGACAAGAACATTGCCCATATTTTCTTGAAGGCTTTCCAAATGGGGATGCCGACTCAGGCTACAGATCGGGAATCCTAAGGAAAAGCAGTCCTCCTTACATCCCTCTATACGTCTGTTAGGAGAACAGTCCCAATCAAGCCAGCCAGCAAAGGCTTCTTCATTGGAAGATAAACTCAAAGGGAAGCAGCTGTTCTGGAGAAAGAAAACTGACCTGGGTGCACAAATCTCTCCAATGCCAAACAACCAAAATCTCCCTTGATTAAATAAGACTCACCACCATCAGCACTCTGGGTTGACAGTGTTCTTTTTAGATAAGTCTAAGGATTTGATAAAAGGCGCTCCTCTGAATCGTTCAAGGGTACTAAAGGAAAGGAGTACAATTCCTGCTTTAAAATGCCTCTCTACGGCTGATATACTGCAATTGAGCTTTCCTCTTTATTCGGTTACAAACATTGCAGATCTTTGTATGAACTCAAGACTGGCCCTCGAAACAATTCTGGGTGCGAAGGAAGACTGGCTCATAAGAGGTTTTCAGATATCAACTACTTTGTCACACCAAGAGAAACCAGAGGTTGATCAATTGATGAACAAAGTAACCTCTAGAGTCCAAACTAACTGTGAAAAATGATCTTCGTCACTTCCAAGTATATGGAAATATGTTCCGGAAATTATATCACATGTCTTTCTCAAACTGGGTTTACCAGAGCAGAATCTCTAGTCAGGGATGAAGTAAGGTGTTTATCCTGGAACACAAGAGGTTTCAGTTCTTTCTCTGAAACCTCAAAAAAGCGATATAGCCTGCAGAACTTTCATGTGATTTCATTCTAGGAAACTTTATCCTCTAATGTCCTGGAAGTTGATGGTTTCTCTGCATATCAGCAGATGACCTCTAGAGGTCCAAAAGGGCGACCAAGTGGAGGTTTAATTACCCTATGTAGCAATCTGACGTTTGTTGCCTCTACTCTATTAATTCTATATTGGCAACTAGAGCTGAAAGACGAGGGTTTGAGAATGGGTCAAATTGGATTATAATTAATCTGTATTGGAACCCTGTTTCCTCTCCTCTGATTGATTTTCTAGGAAACCTATCTGATCTACTGGTGGGCCTGTCAGTTCAATTTCCAGGAGGATGAGATGATGATAATGGGCAATCTCAACTCTCAGTGTATTAAGCCAGCATTAAATAGCTCTGCAATCAAGGAAAGAAATGCCAATGGCCATGCCTGGTGCAACTTTATGTCAGACTGGGATTTGAGGATGCTCAACTGCAGCATCCAGGGCGACATACCCAGTAGACATAACTGGCAAAGAGGTCCGTCACTCTCGACGATTGACTATTTTATCATCTAAAGTAATCTTTGGTAAATGCAGTGAATTTATGGTAACACTGGGGAATATAGACTATCATTGCATGCCAGAGGCAACTTTTACTTTTAGTCAGATAAAACAATCTCCTCTTTATTCTCCGGAATTGGCTGTAAACGTAGCTGGTAACCATTTGGTGAGATTTGAAAGAGGTGGGCGCACTCTTACCAATAAATTTGAAACAGTAATTAATGACCTTTCAGTGCAGCAAATCGGGAAATACTGTGTTCCTGCCAAGTTCAGTGAATTTATATGGGACTTAAGTCCCCCCCTCTCTGGCTCAATCAAACCGACGAGGTCTCAAATATTTCTTTGACTCATAAATGTTTGAAAGAAAAAAGTTCAATAGTTGTCAAAGGTCGTCGCTAAAGAAAATCATATTTGATCCTAAAATTCTTGAAGTAAAAATAAGATCCTTAAATAATAACCATACAAATTGGTTGAGATCCTAAAAGTATATGAGGAGAAAGAGAGAGGGGCAGGAAATGTTGAAGGCTGTGTGTGCTAGAAACTCTAGACATTGGTCAATTGTTGGATCATTAAATATTTCAATCATTCACTCTCAAGACAATGATATTCAGGAGAGCTCCTGGATCGATCATTTCTCTATGGTATATGGCTCAATAGACTTAAAGGATTCTAATTTAGAACTGTGTTCTAAATGGTGTCTGAACTATACATGTGAGGACATTGAAAACTTAATTCAAAAAATAATCTTTCTCGAGGGCAACCGGCCCTAACAGCCTGAGCAATGCAGTTCTTAAATGAAACCCTGAACTGTGATCCAAAGTCCTGAAGAGCCTTTTTGATAACATAATTCTTAAAACCATTCCTGAGAAATTGAGACATTCAATTATAATTCCCATCTATAAAAAAGGTGACTGTTTAGTTCCTTCTAACTATCCGCCTACATCGCTTTTAGATGCAGATGGTAAGATCTTTTCGGGCCTTATATTGGGGGAGTTGGAGAAATGGGCCGAGGTCAAAGGCATTATTCCTAAGCAACAGACAGGCTTTAAAAGAAGGCTTTCCACCTCTCTGAACACCTTGATTCTTAGTTGCCTTAGCTCAGAAACTATTATAAAGGGAAGGACCCCTTTATTCGGAGCATGGGTTGACCTTTCCCAGGCAATCAATAACATTAATAGAAACATACTTTGGTTGAAATTAAAATTGTGGGGCCTCCCAGATGATCTGCTATCTATTTTGATAGCGCTTCATGAAAGATCTTCACTAAGAGTCTGTTTGTCTAACTCCGGGGCTCTATCCCACTCTATTGAAATAGAGAGGGGTGCGACAAGGGTGTTTGATTGCACCTTTTCTTTTTCTTTGATATCTGTTGGATCTCCCACAATGGTTGAAGAAGAGGGGCCTGGTGGGACCCAAATTGGGTAATATGAACATTAATTGGCTAGAGTATGAAGACGATATTGTAGTCTTAGACTACACCCAAGTCAGTCTGCAACGCCTACGAACGGCCCTATCAGAGTATGTCAAAGAGAATGACCTAAAACTGAATCTGAGCAAATCAAAAATCATTGTCTTCAAACATCCCATACGGAAATTGAAACCACTTGCTTAGCGATTGGACAACTATCTGATCTCCATTTCTAAAGAGGTTATCTACTTGGGCTCAAAGATAACAGCTTTTCCCCACAAAGGCCGATCTTCCATCAACCATAGATCTGAAAGCAGTGAATTTGCCCGCACAAATGAAAAAAACTCGACTCCAATACTGTACGTTTTCCTTGTTACCTCTTTTAAAATTCTATATCGGTAAGGTGGTCCAGGTGATTACATTTAGTATGGAGTGCAACTACTTGGCTTTTGACATTGATTGGGGTAAGATCGAAGGCACAATTTGGAAGAGATCTCTTGCACTCACAAACTGTGTCCCCATCTCATGTATAAGGTTTGAACTGGGTCTTATCTCACTGGGAGCATGGATGGAGTGGGAATGGGATTCGACATATAGGCTCATTTTGGATCCTCCAAAATCATCGTATGAGGAAGTTGTTACATCTATGCACAGTTCTGCCTCTCTCTCTCAACAAATTGAAATCTAGATGCAATGAGTTGCTCATTCTTTCGGATAGTAACATTGATACTCTCATCCAAAATCCGCTGAAAATGAAGGAGGCACTGTACCGGATGGATTGGATTAGTACCATAGAGAAAATGAGGTCCCATAAACTGTCAGCGTCACCCTCTAACTGACAAACCCAGATCATCTGTTCCTCAATATCTAAGGAAGTTTCCTGATCCCAAAATACGGATTGACTTTCTAAGGTTACGATTAAATCTGTTACAGACTTTAGAAATCCTTCATATCCGGCATGTCGACATATATAACTGATATCTGTGACAAATGTGATGTAAATGTTACCCAAACCATTCATCATCTTCTGATAGAATGCTCTGGAACATGGCCTCTTCGAATAGCAAGATTCCAGAGATTTGTTCACGACTCTCGCTCACTTGTCTCAGATGTGTTTTAGGACAGACTAGTCTCAGGAAACAAAGTTTTTCTTACTTTAGAGGCAGCTCTCGTTCTCAGAGAACGTAAAGTCGCTGTAAAAAAGGGAGATGCCATCAGTATTTTAGTTGACGAATGATATTTGCCCCTCTTTGATCAATTGGACATACTATGTGATTTTAGTATACTGGGTAATGTGTACTCTTTCTTCCTTTTTTTTGTTGTATGCTTGTATGTACATCAAAATAAGATTGTCTTTTTTCTTTCCTTTTCTTTCCTTTTTTGTACTGTGATTTTACAATTGTGTTTTATATTAGGAACTCTGTATAAAGTCATTTTCTTTTGGCTAATGCACAATAGACAAGCCCTAATACAACAAAACATTCTATCAGAGGGATTACCATCACACACATCTGAAAAGAGAACAAAGTCCAGGGCTTCTCTAAGAGTAAATTATTGAAGGCATACCCCCCATCCATTGTTCCATTTGATCGACAGACCCACTCATCATCACTCATACCTGGATCATAAAGTGAAACAATTCCTACTCAACCTAAGGTTCACAGATGTAAATCTGTAATCAATTATTGGAGAGATTAGCTCTATGCCATGTAAATCCATTGGGTCTAAGCAGATAATTATCATCCAGTCTTGAAAATTCCTAACTTGTTAAAAGGTTATCCCACAACATACCTCTAACAAGATTTATCCTTAGCACCTTTGGAATCCATCCACTCAAATTATATTCGGCCACAGCCATACAATGCGCATTAAAGTCACCACCTAACACAATAGAGTGATGGGGACCTCTAGCGAGCCAGTCCCCGAAAAGTGTGGCCAATATCTGCTTCCCCAAAGCTCCGAGTTCCTCGATCAGTTTTATCACTGTTCTCAATTTCTTTGGGTTTTGAAAATGGGGCTTTCTCCAATATCACTTGGGGTGTATTTTTTCTCCTTCTTTAATCTGTTAGGTTTTTTTCCCATTGTTTTGCATCATTAATTGTATAGCTCTGCTATAATCAGGGTCTATCACTCTAGCCAATACATCTAAGCCATAGAGCCAGGCCAGGCCTTACTTAAGAGGCTAGTCTGATGTAAGTACCGGGGCCTGGGGGAGGAGACACAGACCAAGTCTGTGGGTATCAATGCTTTGTCTCCTGGTTGAAGTAATTTGCCGCTACTACTAAACATATCAAATCCTATGGATTGTTCAGTCGCAGTGGTAGGATCGGAGCCTCTCTTACCAAGTTCCTCAAACTTAAGGGTTCCCCAATTTTGGGGGGGCGTGGCTAACCGCCATGCAAGAAGATCGCCTCTTCAGTGAGCTCCGCAGATGTGACCACAATATTGCTGTAAAACTATTTGCGCGGCCCAGACGACTAAAAACTTACACATCTGAAGAAAAGCAAGTGCAGCAGCATCGTTCGAAGTTTTGGGCGGATATGACCCACCTCTACAGCACGGCACGGAGCCTCAGTGAGACGGAGCGAGGAGAGAAAATGGCGCCTACTGCCTAAACAGCAGCAGGCGGGACGCCCAGTGAGGAACCCCGATACATCGGGTTGCAGGGCCCTGAGAGCACTGGCGGGACCCGGGGTGCGACCCGGGGGCTGAGCGAAGCGGCCACAAACAAGACCTAGCAGTTGCGGGGACTGCGCCTTGTGGCGCCAGACGGCCTCGGAACATGGCGCCCCATATCTCTGCAGCAGGCAGAGCCCCGAACTCCACCTGAGTCGGATGCATTGGCGCCGCAACCTGATCCTTTGCGACTCCGCCTACAGCAACGCGGGTGGACCTTAAGAAGCACCCCGGGGTGGAACAGCCCCATCGCGAACTGACGGAGCACGCAGTGTCCGAGTGGGACCTTTTCCCTCAAAACGTGCCTACCACCCGAGCCCGAAGGCAAACAAGCGGTGTCTTGACCGATCACAACCGACCCCACTCGGAGGCGTGGACGGACCAGTGCCCTGCTAGCATTTTCTTACCGACGGAAGCCCATTCTTCCGGCGTTGCATGCTTGGTGGGATAAGCAACCCTCTGACGGGCGGAGTCCTCGGATGAGGAAGGGGAAGGCGACCGATGACAGCGCTTCCGGGAGTGCCTCGAAGAGGCAGAGGAGTGATGGGACCTACTCCGGGACCGAGACCCACTGGACTTCCGACGACGATGCGGAGAGTCGCCCCTCGAATCGTCCGTCGAAAGCCCCGCAGACCTCGACTTCCGTGGCTTGGACACCTTACCTACCGACAGTTTCTTCTTGCGCTCCCGCAAGGCTTTGGACGTAAGCGACTGGAAGTCGACACAATCATCCGTGTCATGGGCCTCCCCCAGGCACCAGAGGCAGGTGTCGTGCGAGTCCGTCACCGACATCTTGGACCCACAGTCCCCACACTTCTTAAAGCCGGGACGCGGGGTGGAAGACGAGGTGGACATCACGAAGGATAACTTCACAAATGATCAGGTTCGAAGAACCGATAAAGAACAGAAACTACAAAGAGTCGAGGCGCGCCGAGATCTCTGAAGCGAACACGTTCGCGGAAAAAACGGCATTGAGGCTACGGGCGTCGTGCGTCCTACTTTTAACATCCTGTGACGTCGGCCATCGGAGGATGTCCTCGAGGGCGGCGTATCGACGTCATCGACGCAGGACGCAGAAAGATTTTACGAAGCAGCACAGCTGTGGTGATTACTGTCAGATGTGGAATACGTCGGAGGACCCAATCCCCTCGAAACCAAGACCACTCAGAGCACCGGAAGCATACAGATCCGCGAGAAGATTCGCCAGGGGCGCCACCCTCGAACACATGTCCACACAAACCACGCCGAATCCACACATACATCAGACGGAATAAGGTTGGAATCACCCTCCTGCAAGGGACCCACCTCGACGCACAAAAGCTAGTCGCATTAGTCAAAACTTGGAGAGGGACACAGATAGGATCCTCGTACTCTATGTACGCAAGAGGAGTCCTGATCTGGATTGCCCCAACTATTCCCTTTAAACTGATGCACTCGAAAGCCGATGATGAAGGCAGAATGGCCTTGGTACATGGCACCATAGAAGGAAAGGAAGTCTGCCTAATTAACTCCTATGCCCCCAATCATGATGCAACGATCTTCTTCCGGTCCCTTTACAATCGCTTTGGCCCGTACCGAAACAGCACCTTGATATGGGGGGGGTCGGGGAGGAAGACCATAACTGCACCCTAGACCCCCGCATTGATAGATCGATACCAAACATACCCGCCCTTGCCCCAAAATACTGCAGACACTCACACAACAATTTTTCGCTCAGAGACTTATGGAGAGGACATCACCCCGATGAGAGTATTCCTACTATTCAGCCCCACACACCGTACACACTAGAAAAGACTAAATACACTTAAGCGAGGAACAACACGCCATGTTTGGGGACACACAAGATCTAGCTAGAGTACTGTCAGACCACTCCCCTTTAGTGACCACTTGGATGGTGTTTGCACCCAGACCCCCCGCCCCCACGTGGAGACTCAGAAGTGAAGCCCTGCTGGTCGGGGCCTTCTGCAAACAGATAAGGAAGTGCACACTAGACTATTGGCAAGTGAATGACAACAGCGTGCAACTGATAGGCACGGCCTGGGAGGCATACAAGGTGGTTATGAGGGGGGAAATGATCGCAGCTATAGGCGGAGCCCAGAAGTCCATAGTATCCTCACTGACATGTACCGAGGAAGAACTGAAGGCATTAGAAGCTGAGGTCTCCCCAAACCCAGCCCACGTACAAAATATGGTAGAGCTCAAACAAGCCTGCCTGGTATACTGGGAAAAACTTGGGAAGCTTAGCTACACAAAACACATCGAACGCAGTCACGCCCTTGGGGACAAACCAGGGAAGCTACTAGCTTGGCTCTATAAACGCAAAGCCCCCAGAAACCCAATTTGTCAGGTCCGCAGGCCGGACGGCATAGTAGTACACAGGCAGGCTGAGATAAACGCAACATTCACCAGCTTTTTACCAAACCCTTTATACTGATCCCCCGGCGCCCACAGACACTGAAAAAGAGGACGTCCTAGACATCATCCGACTACCCAAGCTAGACACGCAAATGGCCGAAACCCTGGATGAGCCCACGGCTAGGGTGCGAACGAACTACACCTACTCTGAGAAATGGCACCTTTATAGAGGTATGCGACAGGGATGCCTGCTCTCCCCCATTTTATACATCATTGCAATCGAGCCCGTAGCAGCATACTTACGACAGGAATATGGGGACGGAGGCATAGTGATAGACGGAGTGACCCACCTGTTCTCTATGTACGCAGATGACACACTCCTATACCTGAACAACCCAGAACATAGGTTACCATACATACTGGAGACTCTAGACGGGTTCCATAGATTCACGGGATTCAAACTAATCACGACAAGTCATGCCTCTTCCCCCTCGCAGCATTAAGCGACATCAGAATAGAAAGCCTCCCCACCATGGCCTTCAGATGGGAAACCACCTCCTTCAAATATCTTGGGATACATATTCACTGGGACCCTAGAACTGAACACACCCTAAACACGGTAAAAGCCAAAGATAAGCTAGAAAAATCCATGGAATTCTGGGGCAGACTCCCGCTCTCAGTGGTGGGCAGAGCTGGACTCCTCAAGATGGTAGCGTTGCCCCGACTCTTACACTTTTTCACCAATGTCCCGTTCAACATCCTGCAGCAGTTCTTTAAAGACCTAAACAAACTCTGTAGGAAATTCCTGTGGCAAGGTGGGAGGCATAGAGTCACACTGGAAGTGCTACAGAGACCCTATGAAAAAGGAGGCCTGCAAATCCCAAACTTCTAACTATACTACCTGGCAGGCCAACTGAAGCACGTAATACAATGGATGGCAGACGAAACCACAACTGACACTCGACTCCTGCAACCGGCTATCCCCCACATGTTACTCAGAGACCTATTCTGGACCCCAGATAGTGCGGCTGCGCACAACCCATATCTGATGAAGCTGGGAATCCTGATTTGGGAACGAGCCTGCAAAGCCATAATGGCAAATGACCCATATTCCCCCCAGATTCCGATAGCAGCGATCATGATGAATAGGCCTGGGGGCCTGACGGAGATAAGGGACACATGGGAACCTTACGGAGTCGCCACCCTGGGAGTCCTAGTTGATGACCAAGGCATCTTAACGTTCACGGAGCTACATGAGACCTCGGGGCTGCCACTAGTGCAGTTCCTACTCCACGGAGCGGTGACAAGAAGGCTTACAAACAGATGGCCAGAAGTTGAGAACCTCGAAACCGGACAAGAATGCATAGAAAACATGCTATACGCAGCCGAGGGAGGACAAGAAACCTCGAGGCTCTACGAGATGTTGCTAGACAGCAAGACCTCAAGTGCAAAGAGAGATGGGAACTGGAACTAGGTCTCCAATTCGAGGAAAAAGAATGGGAATCTATATCGCACTATCACAAAAAAGTATACAGAAACGCCCGGCTGCAACTCATTCAGTTCTACATCATCAACAGAGCATACTTCACACCAGAAGTCATCTCCAAATTCAAAGGGGCAAGAACCGTAGAATGCAACGAGCCCCGCGCTGGGATGACCCACATGTTCTGGGGATGCCGGACCATACAAGCCTTCTGGTCCTAGATCGCGGCCAGGGTGGCTGAGGCAGACATCACCTTGGACGTACAGGCACCGAAGGCGTGCATCCTGGGCAGATATAAAAAAAACAAAAAGACCAAACCTCTGAACAAGCTCCTGGACTTGATGTACATCTTAGCGAAGAGACGCATAGCCATGGGGTGGAAGAGCTCCAAAATTCCTAGCGTAACGATGTGGTGGGAGGATCTCCGGAACGGGTTGACGGCAGAAACCGGTGCGTGCGAAAAAGCACAAAGAGAACAAACTAGACACAAGTCAGGACCAGCTGCAATGGGTGGCGCTCACGGTTTCATTGTTTCATCCAAGTGAGGATACTACTTTCGCCGACGAAACAGGCAACCCTTAGTAGACACCCTGTATGCGCTGAACTGGAAAACTGACAACTGTGGTCTTGGGAAGGGAGGGGGCACATTCATTCTTTCAATGAGCGCATTAACGATAATTGTTGTATTGTTTAAAAACCTAATAAATAAAAAAAAAAAAGGTTCCCCAATTTGTATCAACCAAGTTGCATGCCATTCCTGACATGTGAGGGGACTACAATGAGAGACGGACACAAAGTTGTAATTTTGTCAATGTTTGCGAAATTGATTAAAAGTGGAGGGGTGAGATAAACACCCATTTATCCCTACCCTAAGGATAATGTTCCTGCCTAGCACACTAAAACCCAAAGAAAGATGACCTTGCATCCAAATACATCTGACCCTCACACTAACAAATACAATCAAAGTGCATAATGTAAATGGTCCACTTTTCAGTTGAACATAAATTTACAAAAGTTCAAACTTATAATTCTCACACAAAGCAATCCTCGCGACCAGCATGTGAGTTCCTTCCCCTGAATCAATTCAAGAGGACTTTTGAAAGAGTTGTTTCATTAAAATTCTATTCAGGTCAATGAAAATGTATTTTCCATTCAATATGTCTTTCAGAATGGGGAAGTAAACATCTTTCACAAAACACTTATTCAATACAAAAACAACTTTCTTCCACAAAGTATTCTCTACAAGATGTTGAGTGGTCATAAGAACATCACAATTATTCTTTCTGTATAATGCTCTTCTCAGAACAGAATAGCAAAGGTATCTTGTTATATAACAGTTTGTCAGGATGATCAAGTTAACAGTTTCTTTCACAACACTATTTACCACAACCACATTTCTTCAAAGTAAAACACTTCTTTCCTGGTTTACTCGTGTGCCAGGAATAATTGCTATTAGTAGCAATCCTTGTTCCAAGTTTCTTCACACCAATATCCCACGTGAGAAGGTTTGTACAATATTTGCCTGACTTTATGTGATAGAAGTAATTTATAACGCGCCTGTACACAAGTGTTTATAGGCGCGACAAGACAAGTGAGGGAGGACAAGACAAATGATCTTATGAGGCCTTCAGTCATTCAGATAGTGCAAGTGCGATAACGGAAAGTGCAGGGGGAAGGGAGGGTGAGGGGGGAAGTGCAATCCGGGCATCAATCCTCCGAGTAAGTGCCGCCAGGGTGCGCGACTCTGGGTAAGTGCAAGGAGGAAGGGGCCTGTAGGGGATATAGATACAACCCCTAAGTGCATAATAGGCTCGGAGGTAGTGCAAGGGAGACTGAATATGGAGGAGCAAGGACCCCAGTGAGACTCTGAGGGTACCACACAACCAGTCGACACAGCCGACAGGTAAGTCCGCAAGGAGAGAGAGAAAGCAGAGGAGAAAAGGAAGGTATTGAGCTACTTCTGGAACTTTATGTGGTCTGGCTGAACTTTGAGAGGGACAAGAAGCCATTACAGAGGAGAGAGATCTACCCCCCCAAGCTCTGTCTGGAGAAGCTGCTGTCCTCTTCCCCGACTCTGCTTCCTGCTGTTTGTACTCTGCAAAACTGCATGTCTTCTTTTCCCGCGTCAGCTTCTGCTGGCACGGTCAGTTCTGCTTCAATTGCTTCTCGTCTCTCCGTGGATTTTCCGACTCCATCGGTTTCTCTCCTGACATCATCTGGTTCTGCTACTCTCTCTTCCACCTGTGAATGATTCCCACATTTAAAAGTCCTGCTCAGATGCTTTGTAAAACAACTGGACTGACAGTCTTAGTAGCACCACTGATCATCATTGACTCTGTCTCTCTTTCTCGTCCCAGTACCATAAGCGTTATGGGTCTTGAAGTCCATAATGGTTTCAGGTTTTCCATGGTTATTTAGTTTTGATTAAGGATTGAAATGCAAGTTAACAGAGTGAGGAGAAGTTATGTGAATGGTGGGTGCATTGTTTGGCTCTATGTTACAACATGCCATCAATGTTTCAAGAAGATGGAATAATAGTGAACCAGAGAGGTAACACTTTCTCATGATAGGAGTCTCCTCTCACGTGATCCTCCCTCATAATACCATCCCCAGGATCTGGTGGCGGCTGCCTTCTCCTGGCCACGTGAGAGGATGCCCGTATCAGGGATTTAGTGATGATTTCGTAGGATTCATCACAGTAGCCACATCCCTGGTAGAATGAGCTTGCATGTCGGCAGGGACATCCTTGCCCGCCAGGTTAGAGCATTCAGAAATGCATGAAATAATCAAACGGGATAAAGTTTGCTAGGCTGCAGCTTGACCCAGCTTGGCAGCAGCATATCCCGCAGAAAGCTGATCGTCCTGTCTGAGTTTTGGCAGCATATTAATGTAGAAAATCAACACCCTTTTTTTAGATCTAGACAATGACGCCTCTCCTCTTCTTTGCAAGGATGCAGATAAAAAGTAGGAAGCACAATCGTCTGTGCCAAATTAAATTCAGAGACCACCTTCGGTAGAAAGGAAGGGTTGACCTTCAACACAACCTTTCCCTGTAAAAAGGTGTTCAACTGAGGATTACAAGATAAGTCTTGTGTGTTTGAGTCAGGAATGAAACTCGGACACAAGTTAGCCATGTTTCTGGTTAAAGACTTTTATTGAAAATAAAAAATGGTTGGGAAAAGGCTTCTATGACCCTGCTCTGAAAGGAATTTCCTTACCTAAACCACAACTAAGGATCTTCCCGTGTCAGGATTTCAACACCAAAACTAACTGTCCTGTGTCCAAAGGTTCTATTCGGACCCTCACACTATAAATTACCTACAAGGTGAAAAGGGAAATGTCTTTAACCTTGGGTCCTTTTAGAAAAGGGTTTGTACAGGAAGAATAAATGGTCCTAACTCTTTATTACAAAGGGTTCTTCAACTAACACTTACTGGTTTCTTTCTAGGCCCACAATAACGCTGTCACACAAAGCGGTTTGGCTTTGTAATACTATTTCTTTCAGGATTCCTTGTATCCTTTTCTGCTAGGATCTTGCTCCTTCTCTTCAGGGCAACACAATCCAGATATTTCTTCTCAGGACTTCTTGTGTACACACTTGCAAATGCCTGGTATACTCTTCCTGCCAGCGCTTCTAGTATTCACACACTTGTAATTGTCTTGTGCACTCTCCTGAAAGGACGTCAATTCACACTGGGGGTCTGCTCACCCCCACAGTTGTAGATCTTGGTTGGATAATATATCCTCTTGATATATTATTCTGTTCAGGTTACCCATGTACTTGCACTGCACATTCACATATTCGAAAGGGACTTGTTAGTAATTCAATTCCCCCTTTTTCAGTAAGTCTTTTCGCCTTTTCTCTTTGTGTTGCTCTGCTTATGATTATTTGCATTTGGCGCAGTCGCCGATACGCCCCGGTGTCCCTGCTATCTTTGGGTGGACTCACCAGCACTAGTTGACATTCCTGAGCTCGCTCGCGGTCAACCTGTGGAGGTATTGCACCTCCTTTCTTCCGGCAACTGCTTTCTCTTCGCTCTTCCGTCCCTCAAGGCTTCAGCTCAACGCACCTGCTTCGCTCCAGGCTCTTGTAAGTAAAGCGCTGCTTTCTGACACTGGCAAAGCCCAGGAGTCTCTCGCCGGCTTCTGACGTTCCTGCAACGTATCCTAGTCTTGCAGCAGATTCTTTCTCCTTGCTTGGTGAGCCGCCTGGCTCCACCACACCCGTCTGAGCTTTTTGGTTCCTCGAGTCTCACAGAGAGGTGTAGCTTTCTCGTCAACAGCAGCCTCCAATTCTCTGCTTCTGCTCTTTAAATTTCCCGGGCATAGGTGTATGCGAGCAAAAACTAGAGCGCTCACTGGGCTTGTGCTCTCTTCCGCTCTGCTTGATCCCTCTTCCTCGTACCAGTATTATGGTCATTCTGGGAAAAGAAGTCCATTGTTGACGAATGGTTTGAAAAACTTGGATAAGCAATTTCAATGTTTTTAAATGGTAAATCAGTCCTGGATGATTGATAAGTGGAACTGGAGAAGGCGGTTTTGTATGTTTCACAAGGCAGACGAAAGTTGGACAGTTGGTCTACATGTCGGGGAAAG
Source organism: Ambystoma mexicanum (assembly GCF_040938575.1). Taxonomy (NCBI): domain Eukaryota; kingdom Metazoa; phylum Chordata; class Amphibia; order Caudata; family Ambystomatidae; genus Ambystoma; species Ambystoma mexicanum. The sequence continues at coordinate 577,307,930 of NC_090927.1, read as the reverse complement.
GCTTTCTCTATACTTTATAGGAGGAGGAGTAGAGGTATGACAATAGGTCATGATGGTATTAGATATGGGAAGGTTATTTTCAAGGGACAATGGGGGATACCATGTCTCACCCCTGAGGTTTTCTCCCCCCATGTGATCCTCTCTCAGATAGCAGCCCCCAGGGTCAGGATCATGTAGCGGCTGTCACCCCGCCGGGAAAACAGTGATGACTCCATCAGATTCATTCCACTTGTAACTCTACTAGCCGAGGTGATAGCCAATACAGTCTTGAGGGTCAACATCCTTAAAGGACATGAACGGAGAGGCTCCAATGGAGTGCCCATGAGAAACTTTAGCACCAGATTTAGATCCCAGACTGGTACAATGAATGGGACAGGGGGAGAAGGGATGTTAGTTGCGAGAGCAGAACCTCTTGGGAAAGACGAATTGGAGGGCAGATGGACATGTCCAGAAGGTCTGGGTTACACGTTCTCCTGCCCAGTCCAGGGCAATGAGGATCATAGGCCTTCCGCACTTCCTCAACCTCCTGATGACATGATGAAGGACAGGGACTGGAGGAAACACGTACAGGAGTGGAAATTCCCAGTCTACTACAAACATCTCCCAGGGCTCCTCTCAGAGGAAATTCCCTGGAGCAGAACAGGTCACACTTGCCATTGACACTGGATGTGAACAGATCCACTTGAGTGGTTCCCCAAAGGGTGAAGATCTCTTGAACTTCCTGAGCTAGCTCCCACTCGTGGGGGACTGTGCTCTGCCTGCTCAGAGCATCCGCCGCCATGTTCTCCTCTCCGGCTAAGTGAACGGCCGAAAGAGAGATTCCATCTTGCAGTGCCCAAAACCAGAGCTGCATTGCCTCTCTGCACAGTGGTAGCGACCATATATCTCCTCTCTTGTTGAGGTAATGCATGGCCACTGTGTTGTCCATTATCGGAATATTTGCCCCACATAGAGGGCAGAAAGGTCATCAGCACTAGTCTGATTGCCCTCAGCTCCAAAAGGTTATTGTTTCAGATTCCAAGATGGCTGCCGCAAGGAGAGCACCGTAATCGATGCTCTCCCAAATCTCTGGACCACTTAAGCTCACAATTTGAAAACAAAACACCCTCCACAGGTGTTTAATGTAGCAAAAATGAGGGAGGATTAGGAGGAGATTCGCACTCTCTCCCATCGATGACGAGACCAACGTAGGAGACGCAGGAACTCTGGCAGTTCTCCGACGACTGACCCATCCTGGAGAGCAGCGGTGCGAAGGGAAGTGGAGTGGGGTCTCTGCAGAGAGGACACAGCCGGCGCTCCACCAGTGATACAAGAAGCAGCGGCAGAAGCGGTCGCGACTTCAGTGTCCGTGAAGTACAGAGGGAGAGCTATGGCTCCAGCGCCTTTCCCCCCCAACAGCGTAGACCTCACGGCGGTGGAGGGGGAGAAGCCCTGGACTAAACAGAGTGACTGAGGGGGAGGAAAGAGTAAGATAAGTGCCCTACACCCCAACTCCAGGAACCAGAATTAGAGCGGGCGTGCCACAGGAATACGGGCGACCCGTACCATTAGTGGAGGGTGCGACAAGGGCATAGAAACCCAAAAAAAGGGTGTAGAAGGCCGCCGGCAACGTTAGTACACCAGTTGGCCTGCAGCGGTATCAGCCCCTCCCATTCTGCACACAGACAAACATTGGAGCGGCATACACTGGCCCGCAGCAGCTCCAGGGTAGAAGAAATATAACAGTTGGCCCCATCAAGTGAAGTGAGCCTCACTCCGGAAGACATTCAGAGACAGGAAAACCAACAAGAGAATTAACTGTTAAAAAGCCAATTAGGCTACTGCAGAGCAGGAAAGCGTCCACCAATCCCGCTACATAAGGAACATAAGGATACCAAACTTAAAAGAATACTGCAAGCAGCAGAAGCAAAGGGTGAGAGGAGGAGGCCTAACACTAAGGAGTTGGTTACTGGCGAGGAAAGGCTCCGGCAAGGAGAACAGGAGGGAAATAAATAGGTCTAAAACTAAGGGAAAGGAACCTCCAGTATCCTCAAAGGGGACCAGGAAACCCCAGGAGAGTAACCTACAGAAGATGTGGGCCAAGGACGCCAACTCCCTCCCCCCAAGCGATGCAACAGACCTAGGAGGAATCCGACAATGGGGGACCCCAATCTCAAGAAAACCAAGACCAAACAGTGACACAGTCGCTACTTAAACAGTATTTCAACGACTTTGGTGACAAAATCACAGACACGGTCAAAGACACATGGACAAAATGAGGAGAGATTTGCTGGAGGCCCTGCAGGACATGAAGCGGGATGTGAACAAAATGAAAGAAAAAGGGTGGATATTTTTGAGAGAGCAATTCAACAACTGACGGAAGATTCAAGGAGAACAGAAAACGTTATCGAACAACTGGCAAACGTGACCCACAACTTTGAATTGCAGGCAGAAAATCTAGAAAACAGATCTAGGAGATCGAACATTAAATGCCTGCCCAAGGAGGTACTAGATAAAGATCTGGGGCAGCAGTAAAAAACTTTTTCATGGACCTCTTGGAAGCAGAAGATCAATCAGATGTAAGAATTGATAAAGTCCATAGAGTGGGGCTCCGGGGAATATGAACAAGGCCAAGGGGTGTCCTAGCAGCCCTGCATGATTACACAACGAAGGAAAAGATTCTGCTAACTTCGAGCAAGGCAAAACACATATCCTACAACGGAGCAGACATACTCCTCTTCCAGGATCTGTCCCAGATAACTCGGACTAAAATGAGGAAAATGGCCCCAGTCCTGATGGTGCGTTGAGACAAGGACATTTGATATTGCTGGACTTTTCCATTTGGGTTTGTCTTTGAGTGGCAAGGGAAGCACCATTGGACTGGGTCCTATGAAGAGGGCGCAAGAATTCTGGGAATTGAAGACAAAGAACGGGGTCAAAGGGATCCCCCCCCAGCGAAAGAATTGAACAAAAACAAGACGTGGGAGTGGTCAGCAGCAAAGCCTAAAAGAAGTAAGAAGGGAGGATACCAGCCTCAACTGAAAGGTCTGGCACTTTGAAAACAGCAGGAGAGCAGGAACCTACATGCAAAGGGCACAATCTGCTGAAACAGACTAAGAGGAATAAGGGGATAAACAGAGTGCAAGCCTGGGGGGAGGGCGAACAACAGGGACTGCATAGATGGTTCCAGAGGGACGGGGAGGGTGGTGAGTGGAATCCGGAATGGGTTTGGGAGAACCCACATTAGTACAAGCTCGGGGTAGTAAGGGGCTCAATCCTCGAGAGGGCGATTTGGGGGGGGCTAGAGGCCGGTTGAGTCTATCCAGTGATGGGGGTTGGGAGGTGGAGGGAAGAAAGGGTGGGGGAAGGAGGAAAGGGGGGCTGGAGGAAAGGGGGGGAGGGAGGAGATGGGGGAGGGAGGAAAGGGGGCGAACTAGATCCAAATCGGAGTCAAGAAAGAGTAGGTTACTCCCAAGAAAAAACGATAAACCAGGAAGGTTGAGCATCATCTCCTTCAACATTATTGGTTTGAACTCTCCCTTGAAAAGGAAAAAATGTGAAAGATTTGTACGGAGGGAAGGCCCAGATGTAATAGCTCTAAAAGAGACCCACATACAGACCTGGGACAGATAAGATCATGAAAGGTTAGGTGTTGATGGCCCTCCATAACAATCTAGACCTCACAGTTACTGAAAGCGAGAGGCACGTCCAGGGGAGATACTTAGCCCGGAATTTAAAGGGGAGAGGCAAGGGGTATACGATTGCAACAATGTATGCACTCAACACGGGACAAGATGGCTTTATCCAAAAATCACTGGCAAAATTAGAAAGATTTGCTAAGGGCCCTATAGTCTTGATGGGGGATTTTAACTTGGCATGGGACCCAGAAAAGGACAGAAGCAGGAAAATCATGGGCGGGCAGGGAAAACCTTTGCAAGAACTACTAGAGAAAATTGAAAGGCTTGCATTGGTGGATGTATGGAGGGAACGGGAAGGGGAGAAGGAGGGGTACACATTCTCACATGCACATTGCTCATCTAGGATAGATTACATATGGCCACCTTGCGCGCTGGTGTGTTGGGTGTCCAATATACAAGTGGGAGCAATAACTGTCATATCACGCACCTATGACTCGGACATCAGGAGGAGATCAGGGCCCCCCGGCACTGGGGAAACGGAGATAACCCACATTCCTGTTTAAAGATGACAATCTCAGGGAGGAGATTGGGGAGTGGATGGCGGGCTTCTTCAAGGACAACGAGAGGGACACATCCTTGCAGACAAGGTGTGACGCGTTCAAGGCAATGATTATGGGGAAGATAATAGCTACTAAGGCCCATAGGGAAAGAGAAATCAGACTAGAGGAAAAAGATCTGGAGGATAAATTGAAGAAGGTAATGGCCACGATGGGAGCAGGAGCGAGCAGTGATACAAGAAAGGAATATAGGTCCATAAGGGGTCAACTGGAAATAATACAGGCTAGTGTGGCTGAATGTTCCCTATTATTCCTCAAACAAAAATACTACATCAAAGCGAACAAGTCAGACAGGCTTCTAGCTAGGATGTTGAGAAGAGAAGGGCAAAACTATATTAAAAATAAAACTGGAAGGGGTGTGGGGGCAATGAGTACGTGGACAGCTGAGATTTGTCAAGAATTTGCTAGATATTACACTGAACTATATAGTTCCGAAAATCCATCGGAGCAAAGAAAAGAGGAATACATAGACAACTGTGCATTAACAGGAATAACAAGCAGGAGAGAGAGGCCCTAAAACATGACATCACAACAGAAGAGGTGCGTTGGGCCATAATATCACTACCCCTTAACAGTGATATTATGGCCCAACGCACCTCTTCTGTTGTGAAGCACTACCCCTTAACAAGTCTCCAGATCCGGATGGCTTTACTTCAGAGTTTTACAGATCCTTCAGGGAAACTTTAATACCATAATTGGTACCACTCTTCAACAAATTTGGGAGAGCAGGTCAAATCACTCCATCCATGGAAGAGGCAAAAGTTGTCCTGCTCCCAAAAGGGGGCAAAGACCCCACCATGAGCAGCTCATATAGGATGATTGTGTTAATTAACGTCCAAGAGAAGATATATACAAAAGGTCCTAGCGAACTGCTTAGATTGACTCCTACCAAGTATCATTAGCACAGATCAATCCCGTTTCAATAGGGGCAGGCAGACGAGCGACAATCCACAAAGGATGGCCTCCTCATAGCTCTAGATGCCGTAAAGGCTTTCGACAGGGTAGAGTGGAAGTTTTTGCTCCTCACTATGAAGAAGATGGGTTTCGGGGAAAGATTCTTAGCAATGATGAGAGCTAACTATCAGCATCCATCATTACGATTAGCATTCAATGGCCAATTATCAGATGCAATCAGAGGGGTGCAAAACAGGGATGCCTCTCTCGCTATTACTTCATGCATTTCACCTCGAGCCCCTACTGGCCGCAGTAAGGAAAAACAGGGAAATAGTGGGATACCATTTGGGGGAAGAGACCACAAAATTGCCGCCTTTGCTGATGACATACTACCAATGGGAACAGAGCCTGCAGTTTCTCTTAAAACCATGGAGAAATAAATGCATCAGTTTGGGTCACTAGCAGGGCTAAAAATAAACAGCCATAAATCAGAAATCCTGAACCTCAATATACAAGAGAAATAGAAAGTGGAATAAAAAAAACACTCCCATATAGATGGGTTGAGAAAGCCCTAACATAACTAGGAGTGAAACCAACGCAAACTATGTAGGAACTTTTTCTGGTGAACTACCAGCCTCTGCAAGAAGCCATAAAGAACAAACTTGTTGACTGGCGTCCGTTAGCGATAACATGGATAGGCAGAATTAATGTCTTGAAGATGGTTATCCTTCCCCACTACTGTACTATATTTCATGATCCTACCAATACAAGTTCCTAACTCCTTCTACCGGGCTATCCAAAAACACACCGGGAGATTCATTTGGAATTATAAAAGGTGGAGGATAGCGAAAAGGGTAATGATGATGCCAAGGAACAGGGGTGGAATGAGGGAGCCGGACTTTAAAGTGTATTTCTTAGCGGCTCAAATGAGAGTGATTAGAGATTGACTGAGGGATGATCAGGATAAGGTATGGAGGGCAATGAATAAAGTGGTAGTAGGGGAGAATTTATAGGAGGTACTATGGAAACCAAAGGAGGATAGACCCAAAAATATGTACTGCTGCAAGATACTATCAGTGGCGGGAGATTCTAGGGACAAACTAATTACCAGGATCAAATTACCTCATTTCCATCCACATTTACACCAATTTCTGGCAATCTGCAGTTTTCCCTGGGGGTGGGAGGAAAAGGGTTTAGAAAATGGCAGGAAGGAGGATGTCACAAGATCTGGGACATGTTCGAGGGGACTGAAATTAAACCATTCAGCTTGTGCAAGATGGACGTTGGGGTGGGGTGAGACTTAGTCTTAACCACCTGCCAAGCTACCGTAGATTGGTCTGGTTTGTCCAGAAGGTTCCACTAAACTAGGGTGGCCTCCTAAGCTTCTGCCACCAGGTCAGAGTTTAGAAATCCATCTTAAAATAGGGCATCAGCCATTAGGTTGGTTTTCCCTGGTACGATTGTAAAGGTTACGTTGTATGAAGAGAAAAAAAGGGCCCAACGGCTGTTTTGCATCTCTGCATATTGCAGGTTCTTAAAGTTCTGTTGATCAGCCCTAACCTCGATTTACCAGGTTACTCACCGTAGTGACCACCTTACTCCTAGTCCCCTTTCCTAGATACTTATGGGGACATCTCTCCGTCCTGTGGGACGGGACCGGCGCACTTTGTAAAAAGCATCCACATTTTTTTCAAAAATGTGTCCCTCCTCTCTTTCCTGCACGGGGCCCAGCAAGCGGCCGTAACCCCGCCTACCTTGGCTCCGCCCCACGCATCACCCATCAGTCCTTTTCTATCGTGGGGTCCAAGACCCATTAGCAATAACAGAGGAACCTTATTAGAGGGGACGGCGGGCGGGCGTATAGAGGAAAGGGGACTATGGACTAGGAGTAAGGTGGTCACTACGGTGAGTAACCTGGTAATACTCCTACGTCCCGTCCCCTTTCCGCCATACTTATGGGAGATTCCCAAGCACTCCTTACAGGAACTATGGGTGGATGGAAATACCCCTTACTGAAACAGGTTCTTCAGCACAGCCTGGCCGAACTGAGCATCGGCCCTATAGCTCATATCGAGGCAGTAATGCTTACAGAAAGCAGATGGGCAGGCGATGGACTCCCAGGGAACATACTTCTGAAAAGCAACCGCAGCTGCCTTGCCTCGCACCTGATGTGCATGAATACCCTTAGGTGGTTTCAGCTTTTGGACGGTGAAAGATTCCGTGATACAGGCAACAATCCATCTGAAAATGGATGCCTTAGACACCGGCCTGCCCTGGGGTTTACCGAAGGTCACAAACAGTTGGGAAGAGCTCCGAAGCTCGGCAGTCCTGTCCAGGTAGAACTTAAGAGCTCTTCGGCCATCCAGGCAGTGTAGAACCCTTTTCGCCTCCGAGGCAGGGTTCGGAAAAAAGACCGGAAGGGAAATCGACTGATTCAGATGGAATTCGGTCACTACCTTTGGTAGGAAAGCTAGGTTTGTCCGAAGGACTACCTTGTCCTTGTGAAAAACCAAGAAAGGATGCTCCACCGACAATGCCTGGAGCTCACTCACTCTCCTCGCTGACGTAACGGCGACCAGAAAGGACACTTTCCAGGACACGTACTTGAGGTCAACCGTAGCCATTGGCTCGAAAGGTTGATGGCACAGCGCCGTCAGGACTACGTTTAAGTCCCAGGGCGGGTGCAGAGTACGAACCGGAGGGTAGATGCGTGTCAAACCAGCAAAATGTCTCTTCACCACCGGGTTAGTTAACGAATAAGAACACCGGTCTGTAGAGAGGTAGGCGAAAATTGCCGAGAGATAAGTCCTGCAGGACAAGACATGAACCCCTGACTCTGCTAGGGAGGAGACAAAGGACAGCACCGTGTCAATTGTCGCCACCCTCGGGTCCAATTCTTTCTTCAAACACCAATGACAGAACCTGAGCACTTTGCTCTTGTATTGGGATCTGGTCGAGGGTTTCCTGGCTGCCTGGATAATGCACATGTTATCTGCAGACAAACCCAAAGGCTCTAGAGCCGTGAACTCAGGCACCATGCTGCCAAGTTGAGCGATTGTGGGGAGGGGTGCCACATCTGCTGTCCCCCTTGGTGAAGAAGATCGGGAGTTACTGGTAACCTGATCGGTGGATACGCTGACAAGTGTTGAAGTTCTGAGAACCAAAACCTGGCCGGCCACCACAGAGCTATCAGTAGAAGAGAACAGTTGACAGAACTTCCAAATTGCTCGATGAACCAGAGGAAGAGGCGGGAAGGCGTAAGCTCTCATGTTGTGCCATGGAATCTCGAGTGCGTCCCCCCAGAGAGGAGGCTCCCAGCCCCCCTCTGGAGGCATACTGAGGAAGCTTCTTGTTCATCGCCGTGGCGAAGAGGTCCACCTCCGGTGTGCCCCAACGCGAGAAAATCCATGATAGGATCTCCGCCTTCAACTCCCACTTGTAGCTGACCACTGTCCGCCGGCTGAGGGCATCTGTGGTGACATTGCACTACACTAGTGCACTACAAGCAGCCAGAACCCATGAAGCACGGCCCACTCCCAAATCTGAATGGCCAGATTGTTTATGTAGTACATTCACACCACATTGTCCGTTCTTACGCGGACCACCTTGTTGACAATGAGAGGTCTGAACGCCTTGAGCACCAGAAAAATCGCCAGAAGCTCCAATTGATTTATGTGCAGGAGCTTGTCTTGAGGTGACCAGAGGTCCGAGACCTGAAGAAGATCTAACGTCGCACCCCACCCGAAAAGGGAGGAGTCTGATGTAATCGTCACCATGGGGCTTGGGTCCTGGAACCCGACACCCACTGACAGGTTGCTGAGAGAAGACCACCAGTCCAGGTCCACTCTCATGGAATCCGGAATCATTTTCCGTTTGGAATCCAGGTACACAGCCTGACGCCAGGAACTCCGAAGAGCCATCTGGGTCTGCCTCATTTTGAGACGAGCAAGAGGAAGAGCCAGCACACACGAGGCCATGAGGCCCAGAAGCCTCTGGAACCACCAGGCAGACATGCTCTCCGACTGCATAAACATCTGACACATGGCCAACAGATCCGCCATTCTGTCCCCGGTCAGATACACACGGAAGTCTATCGTGTTCCAACGAAAACCCAGGAAAGTCGGGTACTGTGAGACCGTCACGGAGGATTTCCGCCAGTTCACCGACAGCCCAAGATGGAACAGGAGCTGAAAGAGAGACTGGAGGTTGCCCGCTGCTGCCAACGGGCAAGGGCTGCGTAGGAGCCAGTCGTCCAAATAGGGATACACATGGATACCCTGGAGACGAAGATGGGCCGCAATCACCGACAACTTCGTGAAGACACACGGCGCCGAACTGAGGCCAAAAGGAAGCACCCGAAACTGGAAGTGCTCCTCTCCCAGAGAGAAACAGAGATATCTCCTGTGTGGGTTCCAAATTAGGATATGCATGTACGCATCCTGAAGAACCACCACGCTGAGCCAATCGCTCACCTGCTAAGAGGAGCAAATTTGGCCGGGCGTGATCATCTTGAATTTCTCTTGGGGTAGGGAAAGATTGAACTGGGAAAGGTCTAGGATGGTGCGCAGGTCAGCCTGTTTGGGTTTGGGCACCGTAAACAGCCGGGAGTAGAAGCCCTCCCCTCGCTCCCGAAGGGGAACGGGTTTCACAGCTCTGAGGAGCAGAAGGAACAAGTTACTTACCTGTAACTGGTGTTCTCCAGCATGGGTCTGGCATGGATTCACATGCTCATGAATATTCCCCGTCGTCAGGCTGGGAATCCTCGGTAAAGAAAAAATCAGTATCAGTTTTGTTTCTGATCTGTCTTTCTTAGTAGTAACCAATCACTGATCTCTGGGTCATACTGCCCCCAGCCAATGACTGCCCTCTCCCTAAGCCCCGCCCCTGGCAGCCATCCTCAGATTTGGTAGCACGCCAATAGGCAGTATGACCAAGTGAAGAGCCGCAGAGGGGTAGGTGGGAGGGTTTGCATGTGAATCCATGCCAGACCCATGCTGAGAACAACAGTTACAGGCAAGTAATGGGGTCTGGCATGGATTCACATGCTCATGAATAAAAGAATACATAGCAGTATACACATGCACAACCACGGGAGGTGGCAACAGGCTCAAAATTAAGCAATACAACAACTCAACATTAAGCATCTCTTACCTCCTCACCAGGCTCACCTTAGGTGAACAGTTTGCGCAGCACTGCTTGGCGACCCTGGACTCCTCCCTGGAGTCCCGATCGACGCAGTAGAATCTTGTGAAGGTGTGCGTTGACCTCCACGTAGCAGCCCTGCAGATGTCCAGCAGGGGCACACCAGACAGGAACGCCGTGGTAGCAGCAATCGCTCTGGTCGAATGGGCTCTCGGACGGCCGGGCAGCGGTCGGTTTGCCAACCGGTGACAATGCATAATGCAGCGGGAGAGCCATCTGGAAATGGAAGTCTTCGAGAGAGCCTTCCCTTGATTCACAGACCCAAAGTTCACAAACAGTTGTGACGTCTTCCGAAAACTCTTTGTGCGGTCCACGTAGAACTTCAGCCCTCTGGCTACATCCAGCGAGTGCAAAGTCCTCTCGGCCGGCGTCGAAGGCGATGGAAAGAAAACTGGTTAACACCAAGGGTTTGTTGAGGTGGAAGTCCGACGGCACCTTGGGCATGAAGGAGGGGTGCGTCCTCGGCACCACCCTCGTGTCATGAAAAGTCAAGTATGGAGGCTTGCAAGATAGGGCCTGAATCTCTCCCACTCGTCGTGCATAGGTGATAGCCACGAGGAACGCTGTCTTCCATGACAGGAACTTCAAAGGCGCCGAATGCATAGGCTCGAATGGGGCCCCCATGAGCCTGGTCAGCACCACATTAAGTTCCCACGCCGGGGTAGGGGCCTTCACCGGCGGGAACGATCGGAATAGTCCCTTCATAAATTCCTTTACCAGGCGATGAGACCACAAGGACGCCCGTCCCGTAGTCCTGGCATATCGGGAGATGGCAGCCAGATGTATTTTTATGGAGGCGTGAGCCAGTCCAGCTTTGGGCAGCGACAGTAAGTACGGCAGCACTTGAGGGGCCGTAATCCGCAGAGGGTTCCTCTTCTGTGCACGGCACCAGACAGAGAACCTCTTCCATTTATGACCGTAACACTTGAGAGTTGAGGACGCCCTGGCCTTTGCAAGAACTTCTCTGCAATCAGCCGGGATATCGTACCCTCCAAACTCTAGTGCTGCAGGAGCCATGCCTGCAAGTTCAGTGACTGTGGGTCGTGGTGTAGAATGGCGCCTCCTTCTCTGGAGAGAAGATCCGCGTCCGCCGGCAGCCTGACTGGCGGGGACGTTGACAAGTCCAGAAGGTCCGGGAACCAGATCTGCCTCGGCCACACCGGTGCGACGAGGATCATCTTGCACCTGGACTTCTTGAGCTGGTTGATGAGGCGGAGCAGCAACGGCAATGGAGGGAACGCGTATAGAAACAGGCCGTCCCAAGGGAACGAGAAAGCATTGCCCATGCTCCTCGGCTGGGGGAACCTGCTGGCGAACCTCTGGCACTTGGAGTTCGTCGCCGTCGCGAACAAGTCGATCTGGGGTTTGCCCCATCGTCGGAAGGGTCGATCCACTTGATCCTGGCGCAGTTCCCACTCGTGGCACGAGCGTAGCTCCCTGCTGAGCGAGTCGGTGATGGTGTTTTTTATTCCTGCCAGGTGGAAGGGAACCAGAAACATCCCCTGGGCGACGGCCCAGTGCCACAGATCCTGGGCCTCCTTGGATAGGGCTGGGGATCTGGTGCCCCGCTGCTTCCGTATGTAGAACATTGTGGTGGTGTTGTCGGTGAAGATCCTCACCACTTTGTCCTTGAGGGACGGGAGGAACGACTTGAGCGCCCAGAACACTGCTCGGAGCTCCAAGATGTTGATGTGAAGAGACCTCTCCTCCGGGAGCCAAAGGCCTCTTGCATGGAGATCTCCGGTGTGGCCCCCCCCCCAACCCTCCAGAGAGGTGTCCGTAGAGTTAGGGAGAATTCTCTGTTTAGGCTGAATTTCCTAACCTAGTGAGTCCCCCAGCAGCTTTGCTGGATTTTTGGGGTTTATTTTTTTTCTCCTGCCAAGAGTGAGACTCTTTTACCCTCACTCTTGGACATGATTTGAGTGCGTTTCTTTGACTCTAAATGTGTTTAATGAGCTATCGGGTCTTTTACTCCATAGCGCTTCATGTGTTTTTGTGATGTGTGTTACACAGCACCCTCAGTGCAGTAACACAGGGGTGTCATAGTGACTCGCCAGTATAGACTCCATACCCTGGGACTGACTACTGTCTCCCAGGGTCTGTAAAGTCACCATTGACTTTACTAGTCTTAAATTCTGAACAGAACCACTACAAACCATCATATTGTGGACGTACTGGCTGGGCCAATTCGATTGCCCCGGGGTCTGTTAGTCGAGGGGGCACGTCTCCGTCCCCCCTGATCGAGTTTTGGCTGGTGGCAGTGGATACTACTTTTTATATTCAACCGCGAATATTTCTCTATGGGATTTTCCCATTGTTCGAGGCTACTATCTTTATTTAATTACGATAGCCTCGAACATACCGCCGGTTTATTTCATTAATATTATTCTCCGGTTGGTGTTTTTTGCCAAAACTCGGTTCTAAAATGGCGTTTGTGTTCTCTTCTGTGACTCCAACCCAAGCCCTTTGTTCCTCTTTTTGGCGGGCTTCTCCACAGAAGCCCTCCAAAGTGATGCCACTCTGTCTGGGGTACTTAGGAGGGTTGGAGGGGGATTTAGGCACCCTGGACTGAGTTGCCTAGGCAACTCAAGTCGCACTCCGTCCTGATTGGCCCAAGTGGTGAGCCGGCCGGCTCACCACTTAGCATGTTTGAGTGACAGCTAGGCTGAGTGAATGGGGGTTTTCTGCATAAAAGCAGGGCTTTGGGGACTGGAATTTCAGAAGTCGCCACAGGACCTAAGAATCCGACGAGGGAGAAGCTGAGCCAACCTGCCACGACGACGCCACCGGTGGAGCCCTGCTGGACCGTCTCACCACTTTTCCCAACGACAGAGGAGATCTCCCGCCAGAGAGTCTTCTTCCTTTGACTGGTGGGTATAACCAGTTTCACAGTCTTTTCGCCTTCCCGACGTATCTCGTGGCCGCCTTGCCTGTGCCAAGCACCCCGGCAACCGGGATAGCACGTTTTACTGCGAATTAAAGGGTAATACCTTTAACCGGAAAACTCAGCAGCTGGTTTCTTCCCTGGCAGTGCAACGACCTTCATCTTTCCTCCAAGTCGAGATTTTCTCTTCCCCTGCGCGACGACGAGACTTGCACCCGCTGCCAGGAACAACTGCCACCGCTGGAGGATCCTTCCCACTTAAGGTACCGTGTCCCGCCCGGCTTCCCTTGCCACCGACTGTACGGGGTAGATTTAGCCCCCGGCTTGTGAACCTGGGTTAGCCTGGGACACCCTGGCTAAACTTTTCTGAGCCCCTCTAAACTCTTTTCGAACTCTCTGCAAGACTTTCTAAGCCTAGGGTAACTGTGTGATCTTGGGCGCATTTGTGCTCTGCTCTCTCTAAGAGTGGGCCCAGCCTATGGACTTTGACTCACATGTGACTTGATCTTCTGCCTTGCTAATAGTGTTCCTAAAGCTTAGAGTGGTGTACCTTCCCATAGTCTGTCTTTTTCCCTCCCTTCTTCATGAACTTATTGGAGTGCCATCTATAGTTAAGCGCTCACCTCTGTCTGGAAATAAGTGGTGTTAACTAAGACTTGTCTGATAAGGAATAAGGGTTGTATATATTATAATAGTAACTGTGTTTAGAGTGTTTTACAATAAGAGTGCTGGAGTGTTTCAAACAGTGGGTTTTTAAATAAATAATTATATACTTTGATACCAAAGCTCTGGTCAGTGTTTGCTTGTATTATTGTGTTCGAGTGCCTATTGTGTATACTTTGCATACCGCCTAACTCTTCTTGAGGGAAGTCTGACTGTTCAGCCACAGCTACCAGGTAAATCTGGGTGGTACAGACTGCTACCAAGTGGGTTTACTGCTAACACCTGTAGTCCTAAATCTTTTGCAGTGTTCCCAAAGGGAACTGCACAGGTTTCTGCCTAACACGTAGTCACCGTCTCCTGAAACGCCGGAGTTTGAAAGTCTGTGCCCGTCGTCAGGTGAGCCTCGGTGCCCCACCATAGGATCGCCCGATGGAACTCCTCGTCGAGGGGGATCCTGTCCTCGAAGCAGCCCCCTGCCTGAAACCAGCGGGCGTCGAGGAACTCCTGAAGCGGACACATCCGAAGTCTGCAAAGGGGTACAAGGTAGATGCATGAGGACATCATCCCGAGAAGGGACTTGATGGACCTCACCCTGGCCACGTCCGTGGCTAACAATCGCCGTACCTTGCCCAGGATGGTATTGGTCCTCTCCTCTGAAGGGGAGGCCAATTGCTCCACTGTATCGAGCTTCGCCCCCAAAAACAGTGCTACTTGCGACGGAACCAGGTGGGATTTGGGGTAGTTGATGGAGAACCCCAGCTCCGTGAGAAACCGGACGGTCCTCGCCGTATGATCGACGGCAAGTTCCCTTGACCGGATTAGCCAGTCGTCCAGGTAGGGATAGACGTGGATCCCCTGCAGGCGCAGCCGCGCCGCCACTGGTGCCAGGCACTTGGTGAAAACCCTGGGTGCCGACTTTAATCCGAACAGTAGGGCTCTGAATTGGTAGTGGCGTCCTTGAACCACGAACCTGAGGAACTTCCTGTGCCTTCTTAGAATGGGGATGTGGAAGTAAGCATCCTCCAGGTCCAGCGACGATGGGAAGTCGCCTTCCTCCAGCTGTCCCAGCACGTGCTGGAGGGTGACCATCCTGAATTTCTGTGCCTTGATGTACTTGTTTAAGCGGCGCAGGTCCAGGATGGGGCACCAACCACCTGTCTTGTTCCTGACGAGGAAGTACCTTGAGTACACTCCAGAGCCCCGGAGCCTTCTGGGGACGAGCTCGATGGCACCTTTCTTGAGCATCGCCCTTACCTCCAACAGCAGTTGAGGGACGTGATTTTCCTTCCTGGCCACGGGAGGAATGCGAGGGCACTTCTTTTGGAATTCCAGCGAGTGCCCGTTGGCCAGGGTGTCCAGCACCCAACTGTCGGTGGAGATGGACTCCCACACGCCGACGAACTTCATTAGCCGACCTTCCACCAGGGTGCTTCGGTGTAGGCCCGACAACACGGCCGGGTCATACTTGCTTGAAGGCGGCCTTGCCGACGACGGCGGGAACCCCCTTGTTTGCCGCGACCTCTGTAGGCCTCCTGGAAAGAGGAGCGGGCCGCCTGGCGGTAGGTGGAGCCACCGTTGGATCCTTTGGAGGCACCCTGTCTGCCTCCAGAGCTCCGAAAGGGCCGTCGCTGCTGAAGCACCCCAAGGGCCCGGGCCCTCTCCGAGTCGGTCTTGATGGCCTGTAGAGACTCATCCACTGCCTTACCAAAGAGGTTGTTGCCGTCGAACGGCATGTCCAACACTCTGGTCTGGACGTCCTGGCGAAAGTCTGTCGCCTTGAGCCATCCTCGTCGTCGGAGGCAAACTCTGTTGCCCAGTTGGCGAAATCCGGTATTGGCAATGTCCGTTGCCACCATAATGGAGTGATCCGACACCACCTCGCCCTCCTGCAGAATCTCTAGGGCCTCCACCCTTTTGTCATCCGGCAGGAAATCTAGCAGGGGAGCTATCTTGAACCAGTGCTCCCTGTCGTAGCGGGCCACGATCGCTAAGGCATTGGCCGCCTTAATCGTCGTCACCGCCGACGAGATGACTCGTCGTCCCATAGAGTCCAACTTCCTACCCTTGCTGCCCGGAGGGGAGGTGGAAGTTGAAGCCGCCGCACCCGCCGCCTTCTTCTTAGCCGCTGCCGAGACAACAGAGTCCGGTGTGGGCTGGGCCCTGAGGCACAAGGAGGCGGCATCAGGGACTCGGTACGTCTTCTCGTACCTGTCCCTCTTGGCGGGTGTCGTGGCAGGGTTCTTGAGGACAGCAAGCCCCTCGTCCCAGAAGTCGTCGAGTAAAGGCACTGCGAGGACCATCTTCCTCTTAGTTTCTTGTTGCCGATACAGAAACCCCTCCTTTTTCTGTTCTTCAGGGCTGAGCTGGAAGAGCTCGGATGCCCTGGTTATCATGGCGTGGAAAGAGCCAACCTCGTCGGCTGGGGACGCCCGCGGGAAAGGCGACGACGGGATGTCCGCTGTGTCATCGCCACTGTCGTCGTCGGTCCCAGTCACCGTATCCTCTCCCGGCGAGGGGGATGAGGGGTCAGCCGGTCTCGCAGGCACGAAGGGTGGAGCAGGGTGGACTCTCCTCTGCTTGTTCGGAGGGCTTCCCGACGGGCCTGGTTCTGGCTCCTCCATCGGGGTGCGTGGTAATCTCGTCCTTATCTCGGTACATAAGGATTGGATTGCCAACAAAATGGTCGCCGAGATATCCTGGGGCTCGGGCAATGGCTGCGACGGATGGGATGGCCGCTCCCGTGGGTCCTGTTCGTCGTCCTCGTCGCTATCATCGATCACGTCAGTAGGGACCGTCCCCTGGGATCAAACCTTCTCGAACCTCTCGTTGAGGTTGATGAACCTCTCGTTGAGGCCTATGGACCTTTCGTTGAGGCCCCTCTTGGTATCTACCAGTTCCTCCTCAGAGGCTGATTCCGAGTCTGTAATGGCCACCGGCCCCACCCCCACCCCCACCTCTTTTTCAGCCGGGGGCTTCACGGGGTCTTAGCGATGGGCTGGAAAGAGGATTCCCTCCGCGGCGGCAGGGATACTCTGGGCCCAGAGGCCGTTTCCATTGACGTAATCTCTGCCGGCTCCGCCGGGGTCGCAGAGACCACTTCGGTAGAGGCCTTAGGCCCTCATCACTTTAGGTGCGTCCTGGGCCTTCGCCTTGGGGGTGGAGCAGGGGGGGTGGTCAACGCTTCGCTCCCCCTTCGAGATCGACCGGGTCCGCTCCAGCGGCCTACCCGGGTTCTCGGACTTCCTCTTCCCCGACCCAGAGCGCTGGCTCGTGGTCGAACGTGCCGGGGAAGTAGCGCCCTGCTTGGCAACCGAAGAGACCGACCTTTCGGCGCTCCCGGAGCCCGCGGACTCGGTGCTTGGCCTTCTGTTGGGCCCCCATCGCCGGGGCGCCCACAAAGGACTTAGAAGCCCGCTCAGACGACTTCTTCGCCTTCTCACTTGCTGTGCCCTTCTCCAGCCAGGTGACGAGGCGGGAACGACGATCTTGTTTGGTCCATTCCGAAAGGTTCTTGCAGAACGCACAGTCCTTCTCCACGTGCGTCTTGTCCCCATGGAGGCAGTAGAGACATCGCGAATGCTCGTCCTCCTTGAAAACGTTATATAATCCGCATCCAGGGCAGTTCCTGAACTGCTTGGATCCGGGCATCGAGCTCCCTTTGTCCTGGGCCATGTCTTGAGGTAGGCCGCAGATCTTCCGGAATCCTCCAAGAAGTGTAAACTCGACGAAAACTTCACCCTTGAGGGGCGTAGAAGAATTCCGAAACGGGTCCCCGTTATCGAAGTAGAAACGGTGGAGCTTGAGGCTCGATTAAACCGTAAAAATGAGAAATTCTCCTGAAAAAACGTGAAAACGCAGTAAAAACTCGAGACCTAAACACGAGGACTCCCAACACTTGAGAGTGCGGTAAAAATCTGAGGATGGCTGCCAGGGGCGGGGCTTAGGGAGAAGGCAGTCATTGGCTGGGGGCAGTATGACCCAGAGATCAGTGATTGGTTACTACTAAGAAAGACAGATCAGAAACGAAACCAATACTGTTTTTTTCTTTACCAAGGATTCCCAGTCTGACGACGGGGAATATTAATGAGCATGTGAATCCATGCCAGACCCCATGCTGGAGAAGTTTCTGAACCTCGACCTTGAGGGAGGGTGAGCCCGACAGCTGAAAAGGAGGGTTGAGGGGTGGGGTAGGGGCTAAAGGTAAGCGGAAGCCCACTCGAGCGACTGACAAGACCCATCTGTCTTCTGTGATGGTCTGCCACGCCTCCCAATGAGACGCAATGCGTCCTCCCACCGGTATCTCGTGCGAGCACGGAAAACCCTCATTTGGCAGGTTTATCGGTGGCGGTGCCACCAGAACCTGATGAGGCTGAGGAGAGGGAGAAATACCGCGTACGCGGTTGTCTACGGCGGTTATTCCCCGCAGGAGTATCCACTCTGCGATTTTTGCGGTCGAGGAAGCCCCTAAAACCAGAGGAAGGTCGACCTTGCGTCAACGGCCTTTGAGTCTTGAAGGAAGGTTTAACCAGAACAGACAAAGATTTAGCCGTCTGAGTGCTGTCTTTGGTTTTGGTGAGCTCTACATCAGTAGAAGAGTGAAAAAGCTCCTTACCATCAAATGGAAGGTCCAGGACCTTGTCTTGCACCTCCTTCGAGAACTTAGTGGCATGCAGCCATGCTTGCCGCGAGGTATCAACCCCTAACATCAGACCCCGAGCCGAGGTGTCTACGTGATGAGCCGCAGCCTCCAGGAGATCCTGGGCCAAGACCCTGGCATCGGAAAGGCCTCCTCTGAAATCCTCCAGCTTCTCGACCGGGATATGCTCCTCAAACTCCGACAGACCTCTCCACATCCGCATGTTAGCTCCTGCCAAAATCAATTCTGCATTGGCCTGCCTGAGCTGCAAGGCCGAATTGGCAAAGATTTTCCTCCCTAGGGAATCCAGGAGCTTGTCCTCCTTCCCCAAGACCTGAGTCGCCGTCGCGGAGGAGGAAGCTGCAGGTCTGGATTGCAACGTGGCCGCAGCCACCACTGTGGAGGAGGGAGGCGGACAAGATGACATGGCCACTTCTTCCGAGGAATGTAGCCTGTACCTCGCGTCAATCTTTTTATTGACAAAAAGTCCAGAGTGTGGCTTTTCCCAAACTCTTCGGACTTCGGCCAGAACGTCCTTCTGCAAGAACAGGCCGGTACACTCCAAAGGAGACAAGGTGAACGCCCCAGAAAGCACGCCCTCCTGCGGAGCAGGTGCCTCGGGCACCGGAACATCCAAGAAGCTCATCATGTCCAGTACCCGGTCATGGAAAGCTCTGGTAGAGCGGGGCAGGTCCTTGTTGTCCTGATCGCTTTGAGGGTCATCTGACAGGTCCGGCTCCTGCTGAGCCGAGTCAGGCACTGCCTTGTCCACTGGGGACAATGGCGGCACAGGCGTAAGCGCAGGGGGAGGCCCCCCGGGCAAGGGAGGCGCCGGCGGAACCACCGACGGGACGGTTGGAGCCGGAGGCGCGGGTGGACATATCTCCTTGAAAAGCCCCTTGAAATATTCCCTCATGGGGTCGGTGCGCATAAGCGCTTGAAACTTACCGAAAAAGGCGTCCTCAGGAGATTGTTTCGGAACCCGAGGAGGCCTCTCATGAGGCGGTCAAAGCCAGGGATGCAACGGGGACGGGTGCCACACCGGCCCCTCTGCTGACGTATCCACATAAATCAAGGGAGCCGCCCCCGCGGGCAACAAAACATTGTGCGGAAGAGGCAACCGGGCATTCCAATCAAAAACTGGCCGGTAAGGATGCGCACAAGGGACCTTAGGTTCACCTGAAGGACCGAACCCTACACCAGGGGCCGATGGCGTAGTTGTAGGGGTAGTACCTAAAATGGCTGCCGTGGTCGTGGCGGGAACGGGCGCCATTTTGTCCTCATCTGAGGGGAACTGCGGCACGTGAGGAAGTGAGGCAGGGGTCCCCGTCGATGGATCGGGGTCTTAATTTTAGCCTTAACGTAAGGAACCTCGGCAGAGCCGGTACTATGAGGCCTGGAATGTTTCTGCAACATACCAACCGCCAACTGAGCCGGTAAAAGAAGAAACCACCTTTGCCCCCTCAACAGATCTGTTGTCCCCACAAGAGCGGGAATGGTGCGCTGTCACCGACAGGGCCTTGCCCGGCCCCTCAGAACTGTTGGTAGCCTTAGCCTCTGTACGAAGAACCTCAGACCTGGGCCCGGTAGACACCTTATCGGCACGGGCCTCGAACATGCGTTCGGTAACCTCAAGCCCAGCCAAGACCTCGGGGCGTACCCCGGTTTTGTTTTTGAGGGAAGCCGAAAGAACGGCCTCAGAGCAAGCTCCGGTACCCCACGACTCAGTAGAACTGGGTCTACACACAGCCCCCACAGGGTGAACACAGGCCCCTTACGGAGACCCTCGGAGAAAACTCTGGTAGAATTATTAGGCCCGACAGGCACCTCAGGGCGAACCCTGGTAACAGAGCGATCGAAGCCCCTCCCGGCTTGAGAGGAACCCGGGAAGGTATCCCCCGGTCGGGGTGCTCTGAAAATCAAAGAACTTACCGGGCGTTTTGAACGCCTGAAAATGCAAAGGAGGAGACCGACCGAACACCTCCTCCCACCGCTCCAACTGACGTTGAAGAGCCCGGACCGAAAGGGAGTCACAGTAAAAACAGGAGTCCCAACGGTGTTCCGGACCCAAACACTCTAAACAAAGAGAATGGGGGATCCGCACTCACGAAGCGACGGTGACACGATGAACAGTCTGGAAAATCTAGTTTAAAAGACATAGACAGACTAGTAAACGAACGCTAGCGAGAGCCAGAGAGGGAAAAACGGAAGAAAATCTTCCGAGGATGCAAGTGCGTCCGGCCCCGATCGCGCGGAGAAAAGGACTGATGGGTGATGCGCGGAGCGGAGCCAAGGTTGGCGGGGTTACGGCCGCGTGCCGGGCCCCACGCAGGAAAGAGAGGAGGGACACATTTTTGAAAAAAATGTGGATGCTTTTTACAAAGTGCTCCGGTCCCGTCCCACAGGACGGAGAGATGTCCCCATAAGTATGGAGGAAAGGGTACGGGACATAGGAGTAAGAGTGTTTGGATCCTAAAAGAAGATGTCTCCACTTCTGAGGTTTGATAGGGTCGGAAGCCTTCAACTTTTTCGCAGCGGCGGCGAAGCCGCCTTCTCCAACGCAATCATCTGGAGGTGAAATTCCTCCTATTCTGCTTTGGTAGACGACTTACTTGGGAAGGTCAAGCAAGGAGCCCAAAGATGAAGAGGGTGAACAACTGTCTCAGATTCTTTGTGGGAGGCTGAAGACAGAGTGGTGGGAACCACTCCTGGATTGATAGTGCTTGGAGCATTTTGAGTGCTTATGAGAGGCGAAACACCCCTTGAACTTCTCTCATCTGACAACCTCCTCTTGGAAGGAGTGGCCGAAGGTGATTTCGAAGGAGGCCTACAATGGGCGAGTTTCCCCTTCCTCTCCTTGAAGGCCTTTCCCATCAGACTGACAGGAACCACAGTCATCGACCTTGTGATTGATTCCAAGGGACCAAAAGGCAGATACGTGTGGGTCTGTGATTGATCTTCCACCCACAATCCACACACCTTTTAAAGCCGGTTTTAGGAGTCACCATATTGAGAATAAAACACTTCTACGCAGTAGGAATAAACCGTCTGAAGTGTGCTGTGCATGTGGAAAAACAGAATTGAGGCAACGGGTGCAGTGCGCACTATTTATACTAATGTCAACATCATACTGGAGAGCAGACGGAGGCCCAGAGGACACGAGATCAACGACGCGCATCTTCTGTGAAAAATCTTTCTGAAGCAGCGGATGCTAGATGGGAATATATCAAAGATGAGGGATACATGGGAGGACAATACATTTCAAAGACTCCCTTTCTCACTTCTTTACCAGTGGTGTAGGATACTTTACCAATATGTAATCCTCCAATAGTCTCTCCTGATTTATTGGATCAGTCTTTTCAATTCCTCCGATGCAGCCTAGAGTTGTCCCTTCTCCTTGTGGGAACCTTTTACAAGCTATACATTACTGGTTGCTGTCTCCAACATATCTTAGGAAGACAGTATTATTTGGATAGTCTTTCTCGCCTGGCCAATTATAACTCAGCTTGCTTTGACCTACTTGATTCTTTACTGGGTTCAATCATACATTTCTTCGGAACTCTTGCTCACAATATTCTCTCCTTTTTGTGTTCTCTTTTTTTGTGCAAAATGACTAGTGGCTTTCCCTTCTTTCTCATGGTATTGAGATCCACTCTGCTTTTCTCTTAATATTACTTCTTTCTCTTGTATACCACCAGTTTAGGTTTATTTGCTTCAAATGTAAATTTATTTTGTTACTTACACTGAGACAAGCGAGTTGAAGGATTTAATGATCCTTTATCAGCCTCCCGATACTTCTATGATGGAGAATGCCCTCCTTCTATGATGGAGTCTTGTTCCTGTTTGGCCTTCGCTCAGGTCTCGAATCGTTGCTTCCTTCCTTTTATCTGCATGTCCCTCCTTGAGGTCTCTCCAATATCCGGGTCCTGGTTTTGTGATAACGGGTTGAACATCCGGTAGCTTTCTATGCATTGTGGTATTGGTGATGTCTGTAGGATCAGCCGTCCACCACAGATCTTCCATGGTCCCGCCACCACCTTCCTCCAGGCTCCTACCCTGCTGGTTTCTCGCGCTGGGGTTGCACCGTGACTTTGGCATCCCAGGTTCTTCTTTTGGGTGGCTGTTCTGCCGGTTTCTTGTGCTGGGCTCGGGCCGTGTCTCCGGCATCCCAATCTGCAGTCTCAGACGAGTTTGAAACACACGAGTTTCCTGGTATCCGCTTGCTCTGCCTCTTCCAGGTGTTAAGCAGCGTGGAACCTTCCCGGGGCTGCGTATGCAACTCTCTCTTCTCTCACTGTGGTCTGTTAAGTGCATGCTATTTAACATACTCGACCCAGTATATTGGATTTTTGGCTTTAAAGGGTCAGGTTCCTTTTTGGTAAAATATTGGCATCTATTAGGAGTTTCTTCATTCCAACCATGATATTTAAAGGTTTCTGGTATTGGGGAGCATGTCATATAGGCCATAGTGTGTAGAGCTTCAGGGAGTTCCTCACAGGAATGGGAATCCTTGTCCCCTAAGGGGAATTGTCTCTCGGAGAGGTCCCACTTGCCTAGACCCCTAAAAAGGGTGCTGCAGAGTGGGTTCACCTCCCTAGCCTCACAGGGACGCCAACTTGGGGAGAAGAATGAATTCTGTCAATTTGTCACAGTGGTCAAAGAGTTAGAGCAGGAGTCTGCATCCTTTGGCTCTCTGGATGTTTGATGAATGGTTGGGGATCATGGGTGTTGTAGACCACACAATTTTGAGAGCAAAAGTAGTAAGATTCTTGAGTAAGAGCTTTACTGTTGGTTCCATCACAAAAGAGCCACACAGCCTGCTGCAGAATTAAGAGATTGCATCATGAGATGGGAGATTAAAGCACATTTTAGCTGTAAAAGTCACTCAAAACTAAAAATGAACGGCACCCCTAAAATAATTGTCATTTCAAGTACTTCGACTTACTTGATTTTTAGCAGTGCATTTAGTCATGGCCAATAAAATGTGAAAGTCTCACCTTTTCCTCTTTTGCCAATTCTTGCTTGCATTTGTTATCAGTAGTTTTTAGCACAGGCCCTCTTGCTGATGTTCGGCGTGCCCAAGTATCTGGAGCACTTGAACTTGCACCCGGAGCAAGTTCAGACATCCATCGAGCACGGAACAACTGCAACTCTGTCTGCAAAAAAAGAGTGAAGGATTTTTCGGACACCATTATACATGAATAATGTAGTTTTTTTATACACTGCTGTAGTATGTAGAA
This sequence comes from Ambystoma mexicanum, assembly GCF_040938575.1. Taxonomy (NCBI): domain Eukaryota; kingdom Metazoa; phylum Chordata; class Amphibia; order Caudata; family Ambystomatidae; genus Ambystoma; species Ambystoma mexicanum. Next base: position 577,284,177 of record NC_090927.1, on the reverse strand, counting down.
AACTAGACCGAATCTTGTGATGATATTGAACACACTTCATACAAACTTTAAGGCTTTTCACTCAGCAGTAAACATTACACTGTTTATGACAGCACAGGACTAGCATTCCAATTCAATTTAAGACAAAGGATATATTTGCAACAAGAGTAGGTTTAAAACCGGATATGATTGTATAATTGTATGGAATTGTTAGTATCGCAAAATCAAATAATGATGTAGGCTATGTGAGCTAATATGACTTTTTCGATCTGGTCATCAACTTGTAAGGACAAAATGATGCCCAGTTACTTAACAGGATATTAGTGGTCATTACTACACGCTAAACACCAGAATATCCCCCTCCTTTCCAATTCTATGCATCCCTTTTTTCTCTCCAAAATGATTCCTCCTTGCTACATACACCATGCATGAGAAGGTCTACTGTAAGACCATGGGTTTATTTTATTGGGATTACACTGCAGGCATATATGTTTCACACAGGTTATGTTTTCTACAAGTAAAGTGCTCATCTCTCAGGTGGGCGATCCTGCACATGATCAGTTTGAATTGTGCCCCACACTTAGCCTTTCTCCCTTCCGTGGCCGAATGAGCACCCTAAAATGGTGTTAGAATAGCTCTAATAGCCGTGCTAATAAGTTGGAGCCATCTGGCAAGAACACAAATAATTACTATACCAAGAACAGTATTGGCCCTGCCAGTGGTTAGCATTGAGTTACTTTTAGGTCATGATATTTGGTATGCAAATTTCTATTCCTCCCTCTGTGAAGGGATAGTTTAGTTTATTTTTCTTTTCTATTTATGAAGGGTCATTTTATCAGGCGACACATTATGGTGTGGAATTATATGGAAAGTTATTTTATTGAAATTTTTCTTCTGTGCTTCATTTTGGACATGTTCTTTGCAAACATTTAAAACATGCACAACCTTTAGTCTTTTATTGTAATGCAAGCACATTTTCAAGGCAAGTTTATGTAGAATATTTCAATTCTTCAGCTAAACTGCAAAAGCATTTTTTTCCCAAATTGTTTTATTAAGCAAAGAAAAAGATGTAGTCAACAAAAGCAGTAAAAGAGCCACAAAGTCAGTGGGACACTGCCCACATGACACTTTTGATGTCTGCACAAAAACCTCCAGAACGTTTCTGTTTGTAGAAGAACATACTCTACATTTTCAGAAACAATTGGATCACCTGCACACCTGTTCCCATCTAAAAATATATCCAGATGAGGGATGGGAGAAGAAGTCTGGGAGAAATGGAGGGAGGGTCAAATCATTAATTAACTGTCATAACCCGGTTTCGCCAGCAGTCGTTTCTGCATCGCTGGGGGAGGGTTTATTCTTTATTTCCTGGTTCTCCCAACATGGTTGTCAGTGTCATGCGACCGTCAAGTGTTTCTGAAAGAGGTGCGCCAGTTAATGGGAGCTGCAGCCTCGGTGTCGGACAGCAGTCAGAGGAGCGTTCAAGTGCAGGGAAAACCAGAGCCATGGCGCATTGCTACTTTACAGCAGAACGCGCAGGAGTTCGCTCTCGTGTCCTACTGTCCTTCCGTGTACATACTAAACTACCCATATCCTTGTCTGTTCCGCGTTGGTTCATTGTTTGTCTGTAGAACTAAGTTCAATTGATCTCCTCGCTTGTGACCAGTCTTCGCTCTTGGTTCTTAAACCTCCAGATCCCTGCAAGAGGTAATCCCCCACTCACATTAGCCAATCTAAACAAGCTTGCAGACTGTTAGGGAGAATTCTTAGAATGGGCCAATTCCCTTCTACCTTAGAGACCCCCAGCTATTTCTGCTGGACTTTAGGACTTTTCATTTCTATCCTGGAGAGAGCGAGACCTTTTTCCCACTCTCTCATGTAGTCTTCTGTGATTTAGACTCGGTTTCTTTTGACTTTGGAATCTGACAAACTCCATAGGCATCATCTTTACATTGTGACACACAGCACCTTTAGTGCAGTGCCACAGGGAAGTCTTAGATTTCCCAACGGTTTAAATACCTCCTCCTGGTGAAACTACGGTTTCCAAGAGCAGTGAAGTGAAAATTACTTTACTTACATTTTGTAACTTTTTGTAACTTTCTAGACCCAGCACACACTATCTTACAATAGGGTGCTGGAGGGGTTAACTTGGTATCCCTTTTGTCTAGTTTCTCATGTAACATTTGTATGTTACCCTTTCTACAATTAATGGCTGGTGGCAGTGGTTTACTTTTTACTACCATTGTGTGTTTTTAGCGCGGGTTGCAACCGCAGCTGCAGTAAGGCACCCATGGATGCCCATTTTGTCAAAATGGCCCGGGTTCTTTTTTTGCCATTTCTTGTTGGAAAGGTCGTTTTTGATATTTACTCTGTGCACCAAACCAGGTTTGGTCCCTTTGTGTGTTTTGTCTTTGGCGGGATTCACGAGTGAAGCCCGCCTCTGGCTCCAGCGTGTCTGGCAGGGGCAGGAAGTGAGGGAGGTGCCGGAAACTCCCTGTGCTTAGTCTCCTTGGTTATAGGAATGCACCCAAGGGTGATCTGCTGAAGGGCCGTCCTTGGAGGACGGCCACCCTGCTGTGTGATTGACAGCTAGGCTTGAATGAATTGGAGAAACCTGCATAAAAGGCAAGGATTTTTGGCTTGAAAGGCATAGTCGACCACTGGACAAAGGAATCTGAAGAAGAACTTGGAAGAGAAGCCTGCTGCAACTCCTCGACCGTTGGTTTGCCCGGTGAAGCCCTGCTGCTGTGCTGAAGCTCTGAATTCGCCTCGACTAGAGAAGCCCTGCAAGGACGACTTCTCCCCTTGGGTTGGTGGGACCAATCAACACCAAACTGAACTCGTCTGGACATCCTCTCGAAGCTGGATGTACTTTCATTGCTGCTGCAGGAACTGAACACCAGATCGAGTGCATCGCTTTTAAGTCAGACCCGAACTCCAGGAAGATCCTCTGGACTTCCCTGAAGCAGGACTGACCAAGCCTGAGCCACCTCAACATAGTGCTGGACCCCAGATTCGAGGAATGTCCAGAGTGGTATACGAGAGTCCGTGGTGGTGCTATTTGCTATAGACGTGAGGAGCTGAAACCACGTAGTGCCGCTGAATTGAAGTTTGACCTTTGCTGACGCCGACCTTCCCATTGTAGTGTAGGAGTCCCCAGACGTCCTCCCTCTTGTCCCCAAGACTGAGGCCCAGGAAAAACAGGATCTGCAGAGCTACACAGGAACAGAAGTCAGCTGGAATCATTTCTTCTAACCAAAGGTACTGTAAAATCTAAGAGGACTTACCTCTTGTTGTGTAGCCTTGCTTGCTCTCAGTTGTGACTTGTCTTGGTCATCATTGCAGAGTTGCTTGCAGCTTTGCCCCTCACAAGCCTCCCAGCTTGTGGACCTTCAAGTGAATCTTATTTCTACAAACTTTTCTAAAAACATTGTGCAAGATTTACCTGCAAGATCATCTTCAGCTCCCCTAGACTTTGCTCAACTGACATTGACTGTCCTGGCTCCCTGAGAGACTCATCTTACCTCTTACTGTGTGCTTCTGCCTTTCCTCCAGGAAAGGGTTAATTTACTTTGCATTGAACTCAGTATTGCTCTAAATGTGCCAGTGATAAATCAATGACCACAGTGCTCTAGCTATTTAAGTCACCTGAGTGTGTATGAAGCGTGTGTGCCATCACCAATGGGTATCACCTGATTTAGGGAAACAGTGTGTTTTGAAGTGTACTTTAAGTGTTACATGCCTTTGCTCCCTTCTGAAGGCAGTTTATATAAAACGGACTGTTAAATTAATAATTGTTTAATCAAGAAACCTGGAGTTTAAGTGTTTATTTGAATAACTGTCATTGTGAAACTCTTAAAACCTTACAGCTCACATTGACCACTCTTGAGATCAGCCTGGCTGCTCAGCCACACTGCCAACCTGTGTAGTAGAGACTTGTACCAAAGGTTGGGTTCCCTACTGTCAGGAGGACAAGGTTGCTGTAGTCTCCCAAAGGGTACTGCCCACCATCTTGCCTAACACAGACACAGCTCAGAGCCCTCATTCTGCATTTGTCTTACCTGCAGTCCGCTCTTCCAGCTTGTCGCTAGTGCTAGTCTGCATCCTGCCTCTGCTACGCACGAATAACACATCTTGCTAAAAGCTTCCAGAAAAGCCGGTGACAACGTATCCACAGAAGTTTGGTACCAGGGTTGTCTCCCCATGGGGGTTTCCCTACTATTTCTGCAAACCTGATATTTGTCACAGGTTTAGCAGAGACGGTTGGGGGATTCCTATGCTCTTCACTGCTGATTGCATCTGAAACAGGTCAATCGATTGTATGCCTTCTGATTTTGTGGAATATCGATATTATCTAGTTAATAGATAACAACGCCCCATAACAAGACGATGGATCAGATGCAAAAGCCAGTGACAGCAGTTCAAAACCTGACATTGGAAGTTCAGACGATCAAAGCCCTAAGACAACAAACGGTCCGTCCTCCTACCTCCTCACCCATTATCTTGTGGAAAAAATTATGGGAACCATCACAAATTAAAAGAATTCCTTGAAGCATGTACTATTCAATTGACCTTTAAGGCGACCTACTTCCCTGCAGATAGGGACATGGTAGGACACACGATTTCCAAACTATCAGAAGCTGCCTTGACCTGGTCCACCCCATTGGTCACTACCAATAATCCTATTTTAGATGCTTATCCCGCATTTGTGAATAGTTTAAAGGCTATGTTCGGCTGACATGAATGTACGGTTTCAGCGCAAGAACAGCTCTTAAACATAAAAACAAGGTTCTTTAGACCTACTCATATACATCACCAGGTTCAAAGTAATCGATTACGACACCGCTTGGACTGATGACGCTCGTATCACCCTGTTTAGAAGAGGTCTAAATGAAGAACTCAAAGATGAGGTTTCATGAGTCCAGAGAGCCACAAATTTAGCAGAAATTATAACTAGTACCATGCAATTAGATTATAGACTACAAGAACGTTTACAAGAGCGCAAGAGGAGCAGGAGTAGGAGTAGGAAAATACTGCTGGAATCCCTGGCAGGACAGTTTTCCAAGAGGAACCTATACAATTAGGAATGGCCAGAGGGCCTTTGACCACAGAAGAGCATATTCAGGCGCAGGTCATCCGGTCTTTGTGTGCACTGTGCAGACAAATTTGGTACGATATTGGCCTTTGGCGCCCCACAGGCATCAGGAAAACGCAAACTGCCAATCCGAGGGGAACCCACGATATGGGAAAATGCAGGTTACCAGGAATTAAACATAGTCCCCAAATTGCAGAAAATGCAGGACTTCTACATGGTAGTCATCAAAATCGACTTGGCTTTCGTGGACTCTGAATTACAGGGTGTACCTGCTCTTACAGATTGTGGATCAGTGGGCTTGTTTATAAATGATAATTGGACAAGATTAAATAACATTCCCAGAGTAACAAAAGACATTTTCGTCCCTGAAAAGGGAGTTGACGGAACTCCGTTGATATCAGGTCCAATAAGAGACCAAACAGACACTACGAATGACTGTCTTCTCATCAGGAAGAATTGTTTTTTGATATAATAAAGGTGGCACTCCATCCTATTATTTCAGGGCTCCCGTGGTTATACAAGCATAACCCGTACATCAATTGGAAGGCCAACACTCTTTTTGGGTTCTGAACATTGTGTAAATCATTGTTTACCATCAGGTTTAGTAGGCCTCCAATCCATCTCTACCTCGTCCTTTGGAGAATCCTCTACTAACAGTATCAGTAAGATGCATACACTTCCTGAGCATTAGTCAAGGTTCCAAGACGTCTTCTCAGAAAAAACAAGCTAAAGCACTACCACAGCATAGGATGTACGATTGTTCCATCAATATACTACTGAATCATCCTGTTCCCTTTGGAAGGATGTATATGGTAGCCGAACCGGAAAAAGAGTCTTAAAAGAATATCTCCAAAGCAATCTATTGAACAGATTTCTAACGGAAAAATCTCCAGCGGGCGCATCCTTATTTTTTATCCCCAAACAAGGCACTGACAAACTACATCCATGCATAGACTTTAGAAGACTGAACAAGATCACAGTACCCATAGACACCCTATTACATTAATTAGGGAGATCCTTGAAGCAGTAAAAGGAGCACTCATTCACCAAGCTGGATCTCAGGGGAGTGTATCACCTCATCCGCTTAAGATCAGGGGATGAATGGAAGACGGCATTTCGTACTCCTTTTGGACACTTTAAATATAAAGTAATGCTGTTCGGTCTTTCAAACACTCCAGCTATATTCCAATGTTTCATGGATCACCTTTTTGCAGATCTTTTACTCCACTCTGTAGTTCTGTAGCTTGATATCCTGGTTTTCTCCCATGATCCAACTGAGCATACAATTAATGTCCAATCCGTTTTACAGCATTTAAGATATAATCTTCTATACTGCAAGTTAGAAAAATGCTAATTTGACAAGGAAGAAGTTACTTACCTAGGATAGGTGTTGTCTTCGAAAGGGGTTTCTATGGACCCCAGTAAGATGTTCACTATTCTTGACTGGAGGTCTCCACACTCAATGAAAGAACTGCAACTGTTTATAGGCTTTGCAAATTTCTATAGAAAGCTCATAGCAGATTTTTCCAAAGTTATCCTAACATTGACAACCCTTTTGAAGAAAGGGGTTAAATTCACATGAACAACATCCGCTGAGCAGGCATTTGAAACATTAAAGAACACCTTTTCTACCGCTCCAGTACTAAAGAATCCTGGTCAAAGGAAAGGCTTTATAAGTAGAAACTGACGCCTCCTCCTCCAATGCCTTAAGAGCTGTGTTAAAACAAACATCAGAAACAGGAGAAGAGTACCCTATTGCATACTTGTCTAAGACTTTATCCCCAGCGAAAACAAATTACACAGTTTTTAAAAAGGAATTCCTGGCCATCAAGTGGGCCTTTTAGAAGTGGACACATCTTTTAGCATCCAAACACTCCATGGAGGTTAGGTCTGATCAACTGAACTTGAAGAGCCTGCAATATGCGGGGATAAAAAACAACCGTCAGGCCCGTTGGGCTAATTTATTCTCTCCATACAACATAACCTTTACAATCATACCAGGGAAAACCAGCCTAATGGCTGATGCCCTATGGTGAGATGGATTTCTAAACTCCACACTGACCTGGTGGGCAGAAGTTTAGCAGGCAACCCTAGTTTAGTGGAACAGGAGAACCTTGTGGACAAACCAGACCAATCTACGGTAGCTTGGCAGGCGGTTAAGATCAAGTCTCAGGAGGGGTGAGTGATCTGAAGCCCACAATGAGCACACACAGTAAAACTCCACAGATTCCCTGTAGACAGACGTATATAAAAATACATTTATCATAGGCCTTTATAATTAAACTACAGTTATCAAGAAAACAATTGCCACACACCCTTATTCACTATGTAACAGATATACAATAATGCGATTAGCCCGAGGCTGATGGGGGAGAAAATGGCCACAACCTGCAACAGAAAGGCGTTAGTTTGGCACATATATCAGTTTACGCAGTCCTTCATCAACAATCCCTAATTTATGTAGTCCATCCCTATGAAGTGAGGAGCATGGCACTCAAAGTACAGTTGTGCATTAACAAAGCGTGGTTCTGTGTAAATGAAAAAGCACGTTCTCTTCAGGGGGCTGTAGCTGCTCAGAAAGGGGCTTGAGGTGATGAAGAATACGTTCCGATTCATAAAAGAGGGTCTACCCTTGCGGATAGTGACTTTCAGAGTTTGAGAATAGCTGAGGAGCGCAGGCTATCACAGCCAAAGGAAGTATCTTTTGAGGTACATTTGTGCATAAAAAGGGATGGATGTGCCAGTGGTTGGTCAGAGGGGGTGGGGGGTAAACCAGTAAATTAGCAAAGTATTCAGCCACCATTGACACAGTCGGACCAAACTGTGGCAGTCTAGCCCACTTCCTTCGTAGGTGTAAAGCCGGCAGTTTCAGGATGCTCCGACTCTCAGCAGCTGTGGGATGGGATAATCGTCCATGGTGGGACAGTAGCCTTTACTCAGCTCTCGAAGAAAGGAGAAGGATAGTTTCGGTGCAGCACGTCTCAGGACAGCACCCTTGCAGGTCTTATTGGTTCAATGAAGAAACAGGGGTCCGACTGGACAACAGCGGGTTCAGGGTACCAAACCTTCCAAGCACCTCACCAGCGGTTCCTTGAGTCTGCTTTCTTGTTAAGGATACTTGGCTCCTTATGATGTTCGGTGCGAACCTCCGTAGCCCCACCTGGAATGGAAGCAGAGCCCCTTCTCTTATCCAAGATTCGGTTTGCGCTCAAATCTCAGCTAGCCAATGGAAGATGTGCTCTCTTGCATGCACGCCAGACGAGGGTCAATCATGGCCCACAGCCGTTCCAGTCATTCAGCCCTACCAGACATACTAGCACCAGTAGTGTGGATTGGGACCAGACGGTCCCAACCCTCTTCCTGGGCACTAGCACACGTGACATGCAGGACCCAGCCAAAGATAGGGTTTTGCGGGAGGCTGCATGCCCAAATAAGGAATACCCAGGTCTCTCGACCTGGTGGAGGGCAAAGGGACAATATGGCCAAAGGACAGAACAAAAGACTTCCTGGCACTGACCACTGTGGGATATTTTGACCCACTCAGCTGTGCTACGTTACATCACTTTGCTGCATTGGTGCAAGAAACAGCACAAAGTGGCAGCGCTGACCCCTGTGCGCGCCAAGATCCCTAAACTTCGTCTTTCAACAAACAGAAAATGGATGCACCGCCCTGCCACACACGTTTCAGGTGGGGTGGAACAGAGTACTCACTGCAGGAATGTGCCAGTGTGCTCTGCAACATGTAACATGGAGTGAAAGTAAAGATGCAGCATTACATTTCTGAAAACCCAAAATGCTGTTTGGAAATTTCACTTTTTCAACCTTCAAAGTGCTGTTTGGCGCTAAATCCATTCATTTCTCATGAACCACTGTGATTAAAAAGGCCCTGCAATGCCCAGGATCATCCTTGTGTCTTAGAGGAACCGGGCCTCATAAGGTCCAGGGAACAAGCTCCAAGGAAAGCACCCCGGCCAGCTCTCCAGCCACATCAGATGCAGACAGTGAACAGAACCTGAGACGGATATGAATGAGGAACAGGACCAAGCATCGGAAGACATGAACGTACAAACAGAAGTTACAGTACCACGATTGTCTAGACAACAGGAGATCAGCAGAAGCATTGGCTATAATTTCCTGGAAGAGATCCAATGTTACAAAAAAGGAACACGTGCACCACAGCAACAACAAAAGAAACAGATCCGTTTTTTAGACCCCACCAGGGGCAATATACCGCCAATATTAGAACCAAGAGAGGCAAGAGAGCGGGTATCAAAAAACACACAAGAAGAACAAGAAAGCGCTATCAGATTGACAAGATCCAAAACACAATCTCATCAGACAAAACTAGGACGACGCACCTAGTAACTAATCTCTTCAAGCATGACATTGAAATACTTAACAAAGGTCTCTCGTTCGCTCCAGCAAACAATACCAACTATGTGAATGCACAGATAGATCTATTCAAATATACCAGGAAACTCAAACTAAAGAAATTCTTTGCCAAACAAATAAAATGGAAACTGGCCAGGACCATACCAGTACTATTAAGTACCATAGATATGGAAAACCTTGAATACACTCACCTCTTAACAACTTTGGAGTATCCCGTTAACATGGAAACACAGACCATGCAACAGACCTTACAAGAACTAGACATTGAGGAAAGAAATTTGAAAATACCTGAAATGAAGCTCAAATCTAAATTCACTCCTAACCTACAAGGTGACAATGCCATTGAAATCTTCAGCCTGGCGGTCACAAGAGACCTCCAAGCATTAGAAGACATGATGAAAACGAAATACCCAAGAGGCAGAGACAACATTACCAATCAAGAAAGAATGGCGCTAAAGGAGCTACAAGACCATCACCAAAGCATAATTAAAGAAGCTGACAAAGGTGGCAATGTTGTCATCATGGACAGAGAAGATTACGTACAAATGGCCCCCAACCATTTTAGCAGTCCTGGATGTTATGATACCATCAAGACAAACCCAACAAAGGAAATCCTAACGCAAGCAAACATAATGTTGAGCAAATGGCACAAACGCGGACTCCTGTCTGATGATGAATTGAAATTTCTTCACCTTAGACATCCCAGGATGCCACCCATTTATTTTCTTCCCAAGATATACAAAGCATTCCATACCATACCAGAAGGTCGACCCATACTGAGTGGAATAGGATGGATAACAGAGCCACTCAACCAATACATCAACAACGTATTAGCACCGGAAGTACCAAAGATATCGACCTTTCTGCGTGAGACCATGCACACTCTCCAAGTCCTACAAAACATTAAGTGGAACAAGGACTATTTTTTGGTAACACTGGAGGTAAAAGCCCTCTACACATCCATTGACCACAAACTAGCTCTCAAAGCTATAGATTTTGCTTTTGCAAAAGCCTCAGCCTCATTCTGGTCATATTTGGAACTTACGAAGGAACTTTTGGAATTTTCACTAACCAACACCGTCTTTCTATTCGACCAACAATACTACAGACAAACAAAAGGCATCACCTATGCACATCAATGGCCAATCTGTTTATGCATCACTATGAAAAGGTGCACGCCTTTTCCAATAATGACTTCTATCAACTAATTCACACCTGGATGCGCTATATAGACGACATCCTGATGATCAGGTGCGGAACCATGGAACAACTTGAATCTTTCAAACAATATGAGAATCACAACAACTTTGGTATCGAGCTAACAGGAACCTCAAGCAGTACTACCATTGATTTTTTGGACATTACCATCAGGCCAGTAGGATCCGAACTAACAACTACAACCTACAGAAGTAAATTCAGTAATACGCGCAACCAGTTGCCACAAGAAATCAGTAATCAACAATATTCCCAAAGGAGAATTCCTACGAGCCAAAAGGAACTGTAGCTCTTCGTCCGCCTACGGAGAGGAGTGCACAGTCCTCACCAGACGATTCTCCGAAAGGGGCTACCCAGAACAAGCAATACAAGCAGCTGAAATAATGGCAAATAAGAGAGAACGCAGCACCTTACTGACTCCCAAGAAACATACTAGAGGAACAACGGCAAATGATAAATTGAGATACATCACCCAATATTGCAGTGATAGCTACCAAGTACAAAGGATACTGAAAAGACATTGGCACATTCTATCAATCGACAAAGATATCAAAGCTTGGATACCTGACAAACCAAGTAGGTCCTACACCAAGGCCAGAACACTTAAGACCAAATTGTGCCCATCCTTCATGGAACCTATTCCTAAAACCAATGACCACTGGCTTACGAGCAACAAACCCGTAGGCTTCTTTAAATGTGGAATGTGCTCCATATGCAAATTCGCCACAACCACCAAGAACCTAAGATTCAGTGATATCGATACACATGTAATAAAACAATATATCAACTGCAAATCCAAATATGTAATTTATGCCATTATATGTGTATGTAATCGTAAATATATTGGAAGTACCAAGAGGGAACTCAGAACAAGAATCAGGGAACATCTCAGCTCCCTGCACTCGCAAGAAACCAAACACCCACTGGCAAGAAGAACACCAGCTTGATATCATGGAAAACATCACCTTTGTGGGACTTAAATGAATATCATCAGACGCAAGGGGTGGTGACAGAGAACTACTGCTCCGCCAAAAAGAAGCCGGACTAATTTGCAAATATAGAACTGTCACCATTGGACTAAACAGTGACCATGACTTCCATGTGTTTTTGTGAATGTACCTGTACCCTCTCCTATTCAATCCTGGGCTCCAATCCACGCCTCAGATAGTGTCACATTTCTAGGCCTGGCTCATTCATGACAGCTCACATTTCTTACAACCAACTCAAGTGGTCCATTCAGCATGACCACCCACTATACAATGCTGTGTCCCCTGCTGTCTCCAGGGCCTCTCCCGCCCTCCCCTCCAAACGGAGCACTTTTCTTACCAGCCCAATGCAGGCCTACTCCGCTTGCACCCACTCTATTCCTCCCTGGGTCTTGACTTTCATGACCCATGTGATTACATGTGGATGTTACATGTTGGATACAAATAGTACATCGCTCTAAGTACTAGCTCTCTCTGCCCCAGTACTATCACCCACTCCTTCGAGATACACTGGGTCATCCCTCCAGACATGAGCCCCCTCACACCCTGCAACTAATATACATGTTCCAAAATAACCTTTTCTCCACCGGTGCCCCTCACACCCCCCTTGGTCCAACCAGTCTTCCTCGCCTAAATTTGCAAGGTATGCACCTTCAATATTTTCAGATCAATCCCTGTCTCTTATTTTAACATATTCTATGAGCACGCATCGTCAGCAACAGGCTGAACTGTTTATCGTAGCAGGCTTCACAGGGCTACCAATCCTGGAATCCCAGCCAACATCCAATCAGCTCGCGCTGTCCGCAACCAATCACGCTGAGCCATGCATATCAACCAGGAAGCTCTCTAATCCGGTCTCACTCACTCCCTGTGAAACTAGGCTCTCGCCCCCCTCCTCCGATCGCGGTTTCAGGTAAGACCATTTGATTATCCCACATGCCCACCACACCAACTAGGTGCCCTGATGACGCTACTGGGCTCTCCCTGCCCTGCCCGACACGGGACCAGCTCGATACATACACCGCCTCCCGCGGCCCCCGTCATCCAACTCCACCTTTGCATTGCTCTATCCGACCCTGCATGGCCTTAGCACCAAGCCACCAGCCCCCAAACCAGCACCAACCATATCCCTGTCACCCCACCCCTATAGGAGGGGCCCTCACCATGGCTCTCGACCCTGCCATGACTGCACTGGGTCCCCTTGACCCCAGCAATTTACGCATAATTCACGGATTCGCAAGCCCCATCCTGCGACTACGCTGCCAGTTTCGCTGACTACCATGCCTGTCCGGCACTCCCTCACCTTCCTTAGCTTGCCCAACCGACCCCCACTCTGTCAATTCTTTCTTAACAGGAGCTTGTGTTCACAACGTTGCTATTGGTTACCTCCCTATTCCAATGTCCACACGGCTTACTTGCCACTCGTCTGAATTTTGGTTCTCTCCCCACCCATGTCCCATCCGCTATCATTTGGCACTGCACCTTCGTCATACAACGGGACTACCTACCTGACCTATCTAGCTTGTCGCACTGGCAACCGCCCGACCGACATCTGCCATCCTCACAGGAGCACTTGTCCCCTCATTGCCCAGCTGCCTACCTTTCCAATAAACTCACGGCCCAATTGTTGCTCCTCCGACCTTCGGCTCTCTCCCCAGCATTGTCCACCAACAGACTGCCAATACATGTGCTCTCCAGCAATTCTGGATCATACCTCACTCATAATAAAAAATTCTTTCACAGATCAGGCTAATCAGCCCCACTGGTACCCGGACACGGGAGGACCAGCAATCCGCGCCTAATCAGAGCACACCATAGCACTTTATTGGGTAAGCTCTAGTATTTTCTAATGCACTGCCTTATTATCTCAACTGGCTCCCTCCCCCAACTAACAACATGCTCTCCCTCTTTCTCTCCCTTGGTACTTTGCTTGTGTGCTATTTTTTAACCAATGTGATTAATTGACTATGAATTTGCATATGCATCAACTGATCACCATGCAATTCTGTCACAAACCACTTCACTCTCACGCACGGTCACCACCCAATGACTCAATTACTTACCTTGCTCCCCACCTTGAGTGGATATTAATTATCCAATGTTTAATCATCTCATTCATAATTACATGTGTTCATGAACTTGGGTCGAAAGGAGCGTCGGCTGCTTGCACTCACCAATGTTCAACAACTGGGGTTATACGCCGCTATGATGATTCTTAAATTGACTTGTGGAATTGCATAAGAAATAATAAAGCAAAAAAGCTATAAGCACCAATACGACTCGGATCTGACCATGAATCAATACCTAAGCGTAACTGCCACATTCTGGGACTATTGAATCTCCCCCAGCGCCTTCCAATATCCGCAGGTTTGTCATCCCACCCAATCTGCTCTGTAACATGGAGTGAAAGTAAAGGGGCATGATTACATTTCTGAAAACCCAAAATGCTGTTTGAAAATGTCACTTTTTTAACCTTCAAAGTGCTGTTTGGCGCTAAATCCATTCATTTCTCATGAACCACTTTGATTAAAAAGGCCCTGCAATGCCCACGATCATCCTTGTGTCTTAGAGGAACCGGGCCTCATTTGAATGACAGCTCCTGTCAAAAGTACCTTTGGAAAAGCAACCAGGGGCTGTTTTTCATTTTACACGGAAACGGAAACGCGGCTATTTCTTTGCAACAGTATCAAGAATCAGCTGTCCAGAGAAAGACTCTAAACAGATGCCCGATACATGTATCCATGCTGCAAACCACTCCAGCAATCAAGGAAAGAACTAGAGCTGCACAAAGTATATATTTGCCGCAGATGAAAACCAAATTTAAAGAAATAAGTTAAATGTGCTTTTTCCTGAATGAAGGTGGAAAATCGCCTATTTTAAAGTATATTGTTGTGAAAAAGCTTGATTACTTAGAAATATAAAAGGATGTGTTACTGTTAGAAATACGCCTATAAACTGTTTTAATGCTATAGTTTTAAAGTCCAGATTTAAAAGGTGAAAAATCAAAGCTAAAACCCAGGCTGAGTTGGCAAACTATATAAAAAACTTGCTCTGCCAGTGCTAGCCCTGAGAATGGGTGACATTGCATAAAACCGCTGGCACAGGAAAGGCTAATTGCTAGCTTGGAGGCTTTGACTACCCAGCACAAAAGGACTTCCCAAGTCGTCAGACATTCGTCTTTGCTCCAAGATGAGACAATAGCAGGCTAAGACTCTCACCTTTCAAGTAGGAGGGGCAGTAAACTTCAATCACAAGAGAGGCCCCTCGACCTGCTTCAAAGGAATTGACATCTGCTTGCAGTTGGAAGAAAAGAAAAAAAAATAAGTGACAATAGACTTCCTTTTGGTGTAAAAAAAAACCTATTTTGCAACTGAACCTAAAAACATTTAACTTTGCAGCAAAAATGAGAAAAAATATGAAAGTTTGTAGTTTTAAATCTAATTTTATGCTCCATCTGTGAAGACTTGGTAGAATTCAGTACTGCATAAGGACAGAAGTTGTAAAGAATGACAGATTGTGGGTAAAGTATTGATATTGCAAACATAACATTTTGTACACACATCCCAGTGGTAATTGCGCATCTTTGTACAAAGTTGGGAAATTTTAGGCTAAATCTTTCATGGTTAAAATTGACAAAATGTAGCAGAAAGGCTAAACGAGGACCCACAGACTTGGGGTGTGGATTGGAATATGACTCACAAAATATGTAACGTGTGCATCTGATTTTCTCAGAGGTCTTAACTGTATAAATATGTATTTATGGCAAAGTTAGATTTTGGTTCTAGGAGCTAGGGGAGGTTTCTAGACATTGTAAAAGTAACACCATAAACATGACATCCTTTTCTGTGATCCAATCAGCGAAGAGCAAGGCGGAAATTATACTCTTGCCCAATCCTAGCATTATGGGTGTGGATAGTAAGCCTGCCCCTGCTGTATATTTTAGTGATGTCATTTGGCATGATAAAAAAGAGAACCTGACAACACACAGACTGATTCCTGACTTCTTCCTGATTTTCTGCATGGCGGCCTGTTGCTGCTTTCTTCATCCTACTTGACTCCTGATTTCTTCATCCTGATTCCCGATTTCATTACAAAGCCAAGGCCCCTGCATTGCTGAACTCCTTTTCAGCTAGGCCTCAAAATTCTGAAACAAAGCCCCAAAACCCAAGGGAAGCATTTTGATCCAGCCTGGCTTGCTACTACTAAATGCATGCCTGCTGCAAACTCGCCATTCCACTGATCTCCAGTCTCCAGTAACCATAAGTGCAGTCCAGGGGACCAGAACCGCCCAGCTGACCCTATCCCGCCAGATGTGCCCTGCTGTCGTTGGTTAGACCTGATCCGTGAACCCTTGAAGTATTAATAGGAAGCATAAAAAATCATTGCATTCCTTGACTTGCCTTGTCCTATCCCAATCTCTAAACCATCCCATCCTTACCTTAAGATCTTGCAACATTGTCAGAATCCATATTGCCACCCTGCCTTTGAATCCTTTAGCTAGTGCTAACTTCTTTACATAATTTGTCTTGTGAAATCCTAAATCCTCGCTCGGGTAACCGGACTGGGTCCGCCAGGGCGGGCACCGAGGTGCTGGGGTTGGTTCCGCGGATCAACTCTAGAGCTTACTGTGTTTCAGTCTGGTAACCTAGCCTGAATGTCCTAGAGTAGAGCATAACTATCCTTGTAAAAATTGATTTCCGTTTTCTTTTTCGCGCCTTTATTTTCCAAAAAAGCCTCTCATTCAACATTGCATAATTCACTCAATTTAATAGCTAGAGACTTCATTTCACCTCTGGATTATACCTAAGACCTATACCTACATCCCAACCTAAGAACTGCACTCTAAAACAGTGTATTTCACCAGCTTTTATTAAAAAACGTTTGGTTAAATTTAGGCGGGAATCCACATTTCTGCAAAGTTTAACACATGTGATTTTTGTTCTAAATTATTTTCAAACTTACATTCAGATTCAAAGTGTTTACTTTTGCTCTTACTATAGCTCATGATTGTTAGCATCTTTCCAATGTTGCTCCCAGAGAAATGTGTACTGATTTAAGGATTTTTGCACACATTCATTGTTTTATAAAGCCATTTTCGAGTGTCATTTTAAAAAGTGTAAGATTTCAAGATTTCAAATCAGTTTTTCTCTCTCGTTTGGGGAGGGAAGGTTGTATTCAAATTCTGTTTACTGTTCTTTATTCCTAAATACCTGCTGCTTCCTTATATCTATTCAGAATTGCTTCTTTGTGCGTTGAGGAATATTGCAGGGGGAAAATCAAACTTAATTGCTATCTTTTCAAACAAGCCAAAAGTGTTATTTTCTCTGCTGTTTTTCTTCTGTGTTGCTAAACAGTGAATTTAAGTGCATCACATACCTTTCTATCTGTTATTGTCACCACATTAGTGATTACTGCTCCCCATTAAAAAGTATGTGTTTGATTAGAATTTTAAATAAATATTACCTTTACCAACCAGCCTGATTCCTGGTAAATTGTGACCTGGGGTATTTTGAGACGGGGTGTGATATGAGTGGTATATCACTCAAAATATTGAACCTATAGACATAAAATAAGCATTTCAGCTGTGTGCTGCATACTAGGCTGAGACCAGGGTGTATCGCCTGATTGAAATACTTAACACCACAGTCTTGGGCCACACGTGGTAAACGCAGTATGGTCCATAAAAACAAAGTAAAAATACTTTAAAAGTAAACTGCTGCCACCAGTTTGTCCTAGGCACACTTGTACAAACACCAAAAAATCCAACAGAGTGTGGCTAAGGCCATAAAACAAAAGGACCCCTATGTGCGGTACTTTAAGGTTCTTGGCACACAGATTAAAAGTTACCAAGAAATGGCAACACAAGTCGAAGACTAAGGGAAACAGTTTCCCAGTACTGACAGCCAGAAGGACGTGTCAGTTTCCCCCCTAACAAAGTGAAAGCCCAGAGGAGTGCAGCTGAAGGCTGTGATCCACTGGAAAAAGTCAGGATAAGTAAGCTAAACAAAATCAAAAGGTTTGGAGGGTTCAGAAATGGAGGGAAAATTGTACACACAGGAAATCGTTCCTAACAACCTATCCAGAAAGAGGAGTTCATCAAACCTCAACTTCCAATCCGAAAGACTATTCATGAAGGCTAAATTCCTCTATGCTGTTATGGACTATCTACAAATAGTCAAACGAGACACTGCTACACTGAACAGGATGTGTAATGATCTGGCAGAGAAACATAACTGGTCTCAAGCTGATGGTCTGTTCTTCTATAACGATCAAGTGTTGCTTCCTTCAGTTACAGTACGGAAGGAAGCACTCCGAATGTGGGATCACACAGTTATGGCCGGACACAGCGGAGTAGCTTGTACTTCTACAGATGTATTTTTGGTGGACCAAGATAGTATCCGATGTACAGGATTATGTTTCATGTTGCGTCATCCGTCTACAAACCCAGGTGCCAAAAAGACCTCCGTTGGGTCAATTGGTACCCTTAACAATTCCTCAGAGACCCTGGCAAATGATCTCCACAGATTTTATTGCTGCTCTACCAATCTCAAATGGGAACACTGCCATCAAGGTAACAATAGACTATTTCATCAAATTGGCTTACTTTCATGCTTTGATTCAGGTCCCTACAGCATCTCAAATGGATTGTTTATTCATCTATCATTTCTTTGTTCATCATTGCGCCCCTGCCATGATGGTCTCAGGTCGGGGCTCTCAGTACACCTCTGGATATTAGAAACTGGTCTGTTCTACACTGAATATCAAGAGAGCCTTGAGTTCTGGTTACCACCCGTTGAACCAAACTTTGGAAGGCTACTTGCAATGTTTTGTCTGCTATGCTCACAATAATTGGTCTGACCTCTTGCCGTTAGCTGAATTTGCATATAATAATGAGGTACATTCCTCCTTGGGGAAAAGTCCTTTCTACTGTATGTGTGGTTTCCATCCAGAATGCTTCCCTTCCATATCAGTCTGCTACAACATTTCCAAATGTGGGTGCATTACTTTTTGACATTCAACAAGGTCATAAGCAGGTGGTTGGAGCTCCTACTGCAGCCCAGGAAGGCAGCAAGCGTTCTTCACATTGCTATAGAACTGCTGCTCCTCCGTTGGTTCAGGCCGGTAAAGTTCAGTTATCTTCGTGCTTTCTCCCCTAACACTTGGTACATCTAAAATATCCCTGAAGTTTTTTGGCTCGTTCGAAAATCCTGGGTGAGAGGGGCCTGCAGCCTTATTATTACATCTGCCCTTGTCCTGATCCCGGTTGCATCCTGCGTTACATGTAACGCAACTCAAGCCTGATGTGTCTGTGCGGCTCCAGAGTTCCTCTGTTGCTCGCCCCCCTCCGGTCTCTATGCCTTCTGGTTTAGCGTGTGAGCTGGAAAACATTTGTGATTCCCGTTACTACCATGATCGGCTCCAGTATTTGGTGGACTGGAGGGGGTACTCGCCAGCAGACCGTACCTGGGAATCTGCTTCTACTGTGCATGCCCCGCGTTTGGTTCGACGTTTTCATTGTTTGCGTCTGGGAAATCCAGGCCCGTCTCATGCAACCGTCGAGTGTTTTTGAAAGAGGTGTGCCGGTCGATGGGCGCTGCAGCCTTGGTGTCGAACAGAAGTCGGAGGAGCATTCAAGTGCCGGAAAACTAAAGCCATGGCGCATTGCTACTTTACAGCAGAACGCTTGGGAGTTTGCTCTCATTTCCTACTGTCTTTCCATGTACATTCTAAACTACCCATCTTCTTTTCTGTTCCGCGTTTGTTTGGCTGACGTTTGTAGAACTAAGTTCAATTGATCTCCTTGCTTGTGACCTGCCTTCGCTCCTGGTCTTTAATCCTCCTGATCCTTGAAAGAGGTAATCCCGCTCACATTAGCTTATCTGAACAAGCTCGGAGCCCTCATACTGCCTTAGTTTTACCTGCAGTCCGCCGTGCCAGCTTGTCGCTAATCTGCATCCTGCCTCCACCACGCACAAAGAACACATCTTGCAGAAAGCTTCCAGGTAAAGCCGACAACACCGTCTTCACAGAAGTTTGGAACCAATGGGTTGTCTCCCCCTTGAATATTTTTCTACTATTTCTGCAAACCTGATATTTGGCACAGGTTTAGCAGAGACAGTTGGGAGATTCTTATGATCTTCACTGCGGATTGCATCTGAAACAGGTCAGTCCATTGTATGCCTTCTGATTTGGTGCAATATCGATATCATCTGGATAATACTAACACACATTCTCCTTGCATCTGAATCCCAACTCTGTCTCACACTGAAGGAGAAACTAGAAGAGCAGGAGAAGACCTCAAACACAAATCACAGCAGTCAATCCTATTGAGACAATTAGGGCACAGGCCATCCGAAAAATACATGCCCCTCTCAAACTCACTGCAATACAACTCATGCAGTACCTTAGCTAAAGAACCAATACCTCCAGTGTCAAGCCCACCAGTTGTTCCCCGATCCCTTCAAGGACCGGTTTTCAATCCAAATTGTCTTTGCTAAAGTCTGGATACCGGAGAATCCTACTCTGTCCATGCTCGAGAGGGGTCATCCACGCCTCCCCTCTTAAGATCTGCAGTTCTTCCTCCATCTCACCCTCAGGTTGTTTAATGAACCCCAAAACGTGAACATTCTCTTCCTTAGCAGTTTCATCCATCCTTTAAATCTTTGCCTGCATTTGTTAAGTATTGTGGCAAATCAGAAAAATGAGTCAGACTTGAGGACTTCACCTCAATGCTGTTTATTTAAACACAAATGGAAAATGCCCATCTATCCCCATCGCTAAGAGGGATTTCCCTGCCTATAAAGTAAAGGTGCTTGTCACATGTCAAAACAAAAACAGTCCTCAGTACAAAAAAATATTTACTATCTGGCCCTACCAATTTAGAAAAAAAAACATAAAAATAAGTCAGCACTCTTAGCTCAGGCATCTTCTCATACTTTGGAACATGTCACTTAATTTTCTAGGGCTCTCTCGACCCCTCCAGCTCTCTGGCTTGTGTAAGGTTGCAGAAGAAGGAGGCTGACACAAAGGTGGCACGTCTATGGGTAAAAGACAATTATTCAGTGAAAAAAGAGAAAAGAAAACATCTCCACTTCTAGGAGGAGGGTTTCCCTCCCTCAACTAAAGGATCTAAGGTGACTGTCGGGATGTCCGTCAACTCAAAACATCCACTGCCCTGTGTAAAGAAAACCTTGCTTCTGTCCCTCACACTAGAAACTATAACTAAAGTAGTATCATTCTGGCTGATCCGAAGAGAAGGACTCCCTTCTCCTGGGCTCAAGTTCCTGGTTTGTTCCAACAGTTCTATTCAGTTCAAAATAGTCTTGTGTCTCACAGGTTGTCAGGGGGAATAGCTCTAATCCCCCGATAGTAATGTTCGATACAATACTTCTCACGTGTTATCAGGAAGAATGGATCCCTTCCCACGATAGTAGAGTCCCTAGCACTTTGGTACTCCCTCTTGATGGGTCAGGAAAATTACTCCCCTTTTCCTGACGTCTGGTTTCAGATAGCCTGGGGGGAGGGGGGGAATGACTCGTTCCCAGGCCCTCAATGTGGGTTCGAGTTACCAGGAAAATGACTCCCTTTGCCTGGTCTTCTTTCCATCAGGCTTCACACCTACAACACCCAATTCTGATTTCACCACCTCTTTGACTTGGCCCACTTGTTTCACTTCCCTGCCAAATAATGCCACAAGGAAGATGACTTGTATCTTTGCCTCTACTGTTGGGGTCCTTGACCCTTTTCTGACGGTTAGTGGTCTTGGCGTTACCCACCAACACGAGGAAGACAGAGGATTGAATCCTACAGATCCCCAACTAATTCCCTACCTAAGGCCTCCTCCCAGGTGGCCTGGGAAAGGCAGACACTTCCTTATCTTGACCTTGGGGGTGGTGTTCTGCAGGAGGATCACCTGGGAGGAGAAGCGGCCTAGGGAAGTGAGAGGAATCTGTTGTATGAGACATGGTATTCATCATTCTCTATAGAGGATGATCCAGCCATGCCAAAGACTAATGACTGTTGTAAACAAACATCTGGTTGGCCCAGGAGATATCCATACAAATAAGGTTGAACCCCCACATACATTCCTGGACTTGGAAAGCAATCAGAATCCTTCTAAAGTTCGGGAAAACAAAGCTAAGAACCTCCCTTACACCCAAGGAGGCAGTGAAAAGAAAGTCAGGAACAACAACAGTGTACACAAATTGCCTTTTTCTGTACAATCAGGGTTAATGACTCATTCTTATGAAGTTCCTTTACAGAATGTTACAAGGAACAAATTGGGGGTTGGAAGTAGAACAACAAAAGTTAGAAAACCAAATGTTTCCTTTAGGGACTTCAAGTCCCGGAATTCCCCAAGTACTGGGACAAGGAAGAGGGCTGAAGAAGCACAATGTGGCAGGATTGGTCAGTTCATTAGTGTAGATGACCCACACCCGAGGGAGAATGAGAGGCTTAAAAGGCCCCCTCAGGTACAGGGCATGGAGAAGGAGCTGACTCTGCTAGTGAAGAGCAGAGGAGGTCAGAACCAGAAAGGACGTGGTTTGAGTTGGCAGTACAAACAGAAGATGGAGGAAGGAGAGGACGCCAGAACATTGCAGGTCAGATTCCTGCTGCTGGTCCTGAGATGATCCGTATCCCCAGAAAACTGAAGCGCAGAGGTCCCGCAGTGGAAAGCGTGCAGGTAAGGCTTTACCGCCTTGTGACATGTTCTGCAGAACCTGCACAGCAGGAAGCGTGTAGGATGCTGTTTTGGGTGGCTGGCATGTACCTGCAAGCCTCAATGACGTCTATTCTGGCTGAAGTGCAACGGGGGGCCTCTGGAGCAAGTGGCACTTGAATTAGAAGTGGTGCGAACTAAGGCAGGCTTACCGGAGAGGTTTGCCGCATCGTGAAGAGCCGGAGCAGCAGAAGTCTGGATGAATGCAAGGGGAGAGAAGGCGCACCATCGAGACCGGCGAGTGACCCTGGAGCTCTCTGTCCCTGCTTAAAGGCAGGAAGCAGGCGTGCGAGTGAGAGGCACTCGCGTAGTAGCAGAACGAGCGCTGTGCTGCACATGCGCGTGAATAAAAATAATTCACATGCTGATTTTGAATACCAAACATTATTTAAAAACACAGAAGCAGCACTCACAGAAGAGTAAAAGTGGTTCCAAAGCTATTGGTGCATATTTAGCTAGGGAAAAACAGCTAAGACTCAAACAAAAGCCAAATGACTAATCTTGTAAGTGGGAGCTTCTGGAAACCCCAACCAACTGTGTGGGCAGCTTTATTAAGAGTTGGTGTCAATAAGCATTGCCCAAGCCAAGAGAGGCTGGAAATAAGACAAACTCAATCTGGTCAATATTACAAACAGCAGAAGGGGGGCTAATGCAAGGGATGTAAACTCTGGAACAAATTGCCCCTATTGTATACAACATCTGGTACATGCTGGGAGACCCCCAGTTTGTCAAAACCAGGGGAGGGGTAAAAGAAGACCTTATCCCTGTCAGCGTTTGGTTGTTTGTGAAGTGGGGAAACGAGTGGGGGAAAGGCTACCCTTCTGGGGACAAGTATCCATAAGGAAAGGAATATAATTTACAGAAAAGTGTTGAAGAGTATCCATGTGATCTGGAGGGCAATTTAACATAAAAAATTACAACATCTAAAGGCTTAAGACAGGTCTGTACAGTAGCTCCATATCTTTTTTTATCTTTTTCTAGCAGATCTCTGGTCTAATTTGACTGCTCATTCACTAGTTACCCCGTTAATCGGTAATGTGAAAATCTCAGGTCTTGCTTATGCGGACGATGTAGTCCTGCTAGACCGAACCCGATAGGCTTGCAGTGATTGATCACAGCCTTTGCGGAGTATGATGGGGAGAATGATCTTGTGATCAACCCTGACAAAACAGCTGTCATGGCATTTAACCAGAAACCAAAGGCTGGATCAGGAAGATTCTAGTGAAATGAGATTTTCAATTGCCAGTCAAAGGGAAATAAAATATCTGGGGTTTATGATCCGATCCAACCCTTCCATGCAAGCGTTATTACATTTAAGTGGAAAAGTAAACAAACTCATTAGCCAAATTAAAAAATGTTACACAAAAACTGTTCCACAGTGGAGATTTGGTGTCCCGATTGCCGCAGAGACCTGAAAGACTCATTGTGGAGAACAGGAAAGACTCTGGAGTACGACTTGCGTACAGATAAGTTTTATACTTATCCAGTGAACAAGATGGGTGTGACCCAGAGAATTTAAGATAGGAAGATCTGGTTATTGCAACCAATAGAATCAAGTGCATTGTGTCCATGCCTGCAGTAATAGCAGCATAAGTGACAGAAGAACTGTTGTGCTACGCAACAGCAATTTGAAGTGAATAGTCCCTTTTAATTTGGAACTTGGCAGTAACTTTTTGTACGCCGTGGAAGAAGTATTAATTGCAGAGTTTTCATCTGCACTGCATTTTTATCCCAACTACCCAAAGCACAAAGTGGTGAAGAAATCAAAATCAAATGAACAACTCCTGATGAATGTTCGACCAGCGTAGTGTTAGGAACAGAAACATGTTGGGAATCTAATTGAGTTTTCATTGTTATCCTCTCTGTCTTTTGTATTGTTTAATACAGATGCATATTTTATCGTGTGTATGTGATATTGTAATGAGTTACAACTCGCTTTGTGATTCTATGGGTTTTAATAGTGTTTTTTGATACATGAACTAATACATTGCATCTGTTTATAATCTATATAGTTTTAGGGTTACTATGTCAATTATTTCAGGACTATTCGTATTTAGAGAGCTAGGGTGCCATCACCCGCTATGAGAGACTTATTTTAAATTTCAAGTATCTATCTCTCTTCTGATACATAGATTTAGGTCTACCCCAGACCGCAGAGATAGGTTGACCCTTTGCAGGTGTGAATGTATGGGGTGTGTGGTTTACCTCTTTTAGGTACACAAATACTGTCTTTTGCCTCTAATCAAATTCTATAGAGGGAAAGTAATACCAATCTTAATGTATGGTATTGAAATTGAAACTCTGGCCTTGAAGTTCAACTGGACACGTATTGAGGGCGGCATATGGAAAATCGTGCTTAACATGCCGCCTTCTTTACCAATGTCCAGGTTGAGATATGAATTAGGTCTTCAGTCACTGCACTCTCACGGTGCATGGACAATGATTTCTCTGTTTAGATCGATTGTGCCCCTGCAACAAAATTCACTTTATGTTGACATAAAAATCTTCATGAGTAATAACATCAATACATATTTTAATGTATTAAGGCACGAGGCATTAGATCAATTATCAACTAGCTGTATGTCCGAGAAGGACTTGATCGAAAATCCACTGAAGGTAAAGAAATGGGTAGCTGTGAACTAGTGGATTGCAACTAGGGCTATGTTCATAAACAAGACAAGCTTTCAGACTCTTAAGCCAGAGAATAAACCCCTGGGTTATCTGCCTCTTTACCTCAGAAGGTTTACGAATCAATTCTGGCGGTTACATTTTCAGAGATCCTGTATGAACCTCGTAGTTACCCGAGAGCTACTTAGAATAAGAAATAAGGGGTTAAAAACAGAAGGTGTTTGTAACTTGTGTGATCTCCAGGAGGAGCAAAATGTGAAACATCTGTTAATGATATGTCTGGGCATATGTAAATACAGGATAGATCACTTCTCACGATTTTTGCAGTATATAGACTGGTTATCTACAGACGATTTTTGGGATCAGCTCTAGGAGGGGAAAGAGGCTTTCCTGACATTGGATTGGAGGTGTTCAGATTCCTAAAAGACATTTAACCTCTTATTTCACTCTGATGTTAAAAATCTTTTGATTAGGTTATTGATTTGGTTTGACATCAATTGCATTGAGACATATCTTATGTACTGTTTAAAAGTGTAGTCTGTTTATTTAATTTTGGGATTATTTGGAGAATGTGTTTTGATGATTTTAAGTATGTAATGTTACGGTAAACTGATTCTATTATTTTAATAATGTTTTTTTTATTTGCACATGGATTTTAGTAAGATTGTATGAACTGGTTTATCTTTGGTTTGTGAAACGTGAACCTTGTCTTCCCTAATAAGGTGTTGCGAGTCTTAAAACTGTTAGTTTTGAATGCTGTGAAGCGGTTATAATCTCTTGTCAGTTGACATTGAATATCAAAAGCACTATTATGAAAAGCTGTTTGGCGATACTCGGCATGGCAAAGAAGCACGCCAAGTGAAAATTGGAGAAGTGGTCCTAACAGAGATTGTTTGTTTTAGTAGTACTGAAGGAAAAGTCGAGCAAGGCGGTTGTGGAGAAGTTATATTTTCTGGATCTGTTTAAGTAGCAAATCATCCTGACCAATCATTGTTGATATTGGGGAGCTGAAAACCTGTTCAGAGAAGAAGAATCTTAAAATGTATGCATTGCAACTTTCTATTGACAAGATGAACTTACATCAGACTATATATTGGAACTTGGTTGGATTCCCTTGTGCTCTCTTTTTGAACAGTGAAGCAGAATCACGTATAAACCCCGGGGAAGGGGAGTTTGCCCAGGTTCTGTAAAGAGACGTACTTTATGAACTAAATGATTCCTGTTTTGAGCTTCCATGTAGTTCCTTGTTTGTCGTATTAAAGTGTGAGGGACAGATATCCTTCGTTAGAGTATTGCCTCCAGTTTATTTTAGGCAGCAAAATCCTCGTCAGGGTAGGGATAGTGAAGCTTTCATCCAACCGAATATTCTAATAAAATCGCATATGTTGAGAAAACTTTACAACGTGGTCTGCCTCACATTTCTGACCCCTCACATCATCCTCGGGTGGAAAGATCACACTCTCTCACATTGGGGTCTTTGACCCTTCTCTGGTGGTCAGTGGTTTTGGTACTGGCATGAGGAAAATGTGTTCGATTGCAAAGTTCATTCTTACTTTTTTTCAAGTTAGGGGACTTTTACCTCCCACTCCCATTGCCCCAAACCCCCATGTCCCATGTGCTGCTAATCAGTCATCAAGACCCTCTCGTGCTCCCAGTGGTCACCCCGCTCTCTCCCGTACCTTCTGGCATCTTCCCGGGGTCTGCACTTGCCTTGGTCTTCAGTGGCTTCCGGCTGCTTCTGGTTTGCTGCTGCTGGGGAGGCTCCATGGCTTTTGGCTCCCCGCAGTATCGGCACCTGTTACAGACCGTGCGGTCCACCTCTTCCTGGCGGCCATGCTACTGCGTCGACAGCCTCTTGCAGGGTCTTATGTCAAACTAGTTACAGATGCATCCCCTCCACTGATGGCATCCCGGTCTCCAGCCCTTTGACTCTCCAGTGCCAAACAGCTTCCACGAATGCTGTTGCTGCGATTGATGGCTTGACATGGTGTTAAGCCCCTCTTCGGTTTTTAAAGTCTGTACAGGTATGTTTCTTGCCAGAACGCTCCTCTGAGTTCACATTCTTCCTGCATCTGTGCATCCTCTTCGTGTCAGTGCTAGCTTTCCAGGTATTCTTCTTTCGTCTCATTAATGGAGTCAGTCAATTGTATAATGTTACAGTAGCAAATGGAAGTGGCAGCAAGTGGAGGTTGGTTAAAAGGTGGTGAAGGTAAGGTTGGAAATGATGTGCCTTATTCTACCCAGGTCTTTGTCCTCCTGCTCTGGGGGGAGAGGGAGGTAGTCCCTCCCCATGTAATACTCCCATATTATACCGCCCCCAGGAGGACAATCGGGTAGCCGCCTCACCTGCCTAGCCTCATGGAAAGGGGTCCACAACTCAGGAAGAAGTGACGACATCTAATGAATCGCCACACTTGTTTAAGTTTTGTGGTTGCATCTTTGGCCTCTGCCAATCTTCACCATTCAGAATTCTAGGGCGCTTGCAACCCTCCTTTTCATTTTCCCTCTTCTCGCTTTGTTCCACTCACCTCCCTCCACCCTGGGCAACCCAGGTACCTTTTCGGTTGGCGGGTGTGTGCCAGTGGAGTGGAGTCCCAGCAGGGACGTGGCCATACGCCCCCCTCTTAGTCATTGCCTTCTCGTAAGGATTTGATTTCTGCATCCTGCCTTTCACAGCACACTCCGTAGTCCTGACCATTAGAGTGGAGAATTCATTCCTCCATTGCCTGCTAGTCTCTGTGTCTGTTCGCGGCTCCAGGCCCACCACAGCTGCAGCATGGTCACGCCACCAGGTTAAGACTATGTTCCTTTCCAATGCCAGCCTCCTGCTCCCTCTTCTCTTGGTTCTCTCCACACCACCGCTAGCTCTGTGATGTAGCATGGCTTCACACCTCCAGGACGTTCTCACGTCAGAGGGTCGCCTCTGCAAAGGATTCTTCTCTCTGTATTCAAGGTTCGTCGTCTCTTTATTCTGGCCGTCATACTTAAAAGGGGTGTATTGTTCTCCATCAGCTGCTGAGTTTGTGAAAATTCCAGCATCACCTCGAGCCAACATTAGCAAAGTGATGTTCATGTGCTTTGAATGTTGATCAACTGAAACATCAGACATTTCTATTCCTGTGTAGGCAGACAGTGTATTCTTTACAGGGAGTTCCAGAGAGGAATGGAAGTCCTTGTCCCCTGGAGGGCAGTCACTCCCAGTGAGGTTGCGCTTTCCCGAACCCCTGGGGAGGGCTTCGCTGAGCAGGCTCACCTCCCTAGCCTCAAAGGGGGTGGCTTCCCACTGGGAAGAAGGGACTAATGCCTTGGATTCATCACAGTATTCATAACTGTTGGAATTCTAAAAACATGAAGATTCACACAATTCTGTTAGAGAGGTGTTTAGAGCAATGCCCATCATCATTCCCTTACTGTCCGATTCCACGTCTAATAGCCTCATGACTATTTAATAAGGTTTAGACCCCATACTCACCGAGATCTGCCTGAACAGGGGCAAGATGAACCTCCGTCATTCCCATAAGCGCTAGTTGATTCAACGAGAGGTCTTCAGCACTCAATCATATCACCACAGATTGACCAAGGATGCAGGTGAGTGAAGGAGATTTCCCATAAGCTATATTTCTAGGACCTAGAGGTATTACTCTACTTGGTTTACAGGGTGTTTACTTAATGAGCTTCTGGCTCTCAAAATTGTATACTGGCATGAGCAGTCAAGGCAACTCTTCAAGAGTGAACCCTTCAGGAATCTTGAGGTTTTAGGAGTCCTAGTGTACATTTCTGAGTTTTGTTCTTGTTTTTGTCCCTGTACTGTTGATTTTTTCACTATGTTTTGAATTGCGTTTTGTACTGGGCGCATGGTGTGTGTTTTTTTCTATTTTGTGTAAATTGTCTGCATACCGTTTGGCCAGATGATGGAAAGTATCCGAAATGTTCACTAGGCTGCCTTATTGCTGCATATATACATTATATAAAAAAAGGACTGAAAAACCATCTAGCAGAGCTCGTTTCTTTTAATAAATCAAAGAGGATTAAAACAAATTGTATCTAAGCCCATCTTATTTGGGTGCGTTGAGAGCCTGTGTTTCTCACAGGGGTTCCCTGAGAGTATCCTTGTTGTCTAGATTTGGTGTTGTGCTTATGGTCTGCTTTTGTCACAGAGCTCTGCATACTTTATGTTGAAATACTTGTGGAAGGACATTTTGAGATCTCTGAACACAATAACATTATTGTAACCAGCAGTGCCCACCTGTCACCCATTTCTGTATCTGCCATTCAAAGCTCTAAAACCTTTATGGACTTCAAGGTCCATAATGCTTATGGTACTGAGTCAAAGAAGAGGAGCAAATAGCGAATAATGATTGTGCTGCAAACAAGACCATGCAGTCTAGTTGTTTCAATCACAGTCATAGAAGCATGCCCTTTAAATTTAGAAAATACCCACAGGTGAGAGGAGCTGGCGAAACCATTGAAGCTAGGGAAGCGGTGAACACAGCAGGTGAAGCAGAAGTAGAAGTGGAAGCAGCGCTGAGGCCGACATTGGAAGAGGAGCAGATGAAGCAGGAAACGGAACTGTGACCAATGGCAGCAGGGTGAGAAGCCCAAACTATCCCTTAGCCGCAGAGAAACATGCCGGTGTGCTGGAGCACCAGGAGATCCAAAAAGGACTGGTAAGCTCATAGGAAGAACCGGGTGGACAAAGCCAGCTGTGGCAGAGCGGTCAAAGGCATTGTCAGACCCCCGGAAGGTTTGACAGGGTATAGAAGTCTAACTCACACCGCAAATGCACAGCAGCATCTAGAAACTACACAGAGATGCAAAAAGAAGACGGTGAGCTCGCCTAAAAGAAGCGGTAACCCTGTAGTGCTCCACAGAGAACAGTTACAATTAAAAGACAATATTGAATAGCGACTAAGCAAAAGCGGGGCAAAGAGGGCGCAATTCTCTTTATCTGGGATAACAGGATGCGGAAACCCGTAACCCTCATTGCCACCAGCCAAGAGACTGCAGAGAAGAGAGACAGGCAAAAAGGGTGCTTTTCTCCTTATCTGGAATATTAGTTTTGGGAAATCTGTAACCCGCATTGCCACCAGTCAAGAGACTATAAAAAGTGGCAAACATTGTACAATGCTCCCCATAAGAGGTACTGGGGTAGATACTTTGAACAAGTATTGCCACATACAGAAGGAGATATTTACAATTGCTTTGAAATAGACGTTAATCCTGGCAGGAGAGTAAACTAGGATAGGAAGAGATGTTTTACTGAAGGAAACTTGGTTGTGGTTTTCGAGAGTTGTAGAAAGAATGTACACACTTAATAATCCAAACTATTGTTTAACAAGAGACCTTTGCTGTGCTGTCCTGACCAAAGTATTCTACAGAAAGGATAAGTGTTACACCTCTCTAAAATAATGAATTTCATCTTGGGAAAAGTGCTTTGGGAAAGACAATTGCTTTGGGTTTACTGTGAACAAGTGTTGTGAAAGAGACTTTCTTTTACAATACAAAGATGTGTTGGATGGAAAGGACATGGGCAATTAAACTGGAAAGAACACTTGAAACAGAACTTTCAAAAGTCTTCCTGAATTGATTCGGGAAAGGGAAAGGGAAAGGGAATCCAACCCTGGTCACAAGGATTGCTTTGTGAGAACTATAAAGTTTGAATTTGTATATACTTTTGTTGAACTGAAATGTACCTTTTGCATTTTTGTTGTTTATTATAGTGTGGGGTGAGATACATTTGGACACAAGGTTATTTTTCCTTTAGTTTGCTAGGTAGGAACATTCTAGTCAGGGTAGGGGCAGATAGGTGTTCTTCTCATCCCCATATATCTTTTCTACATTTTTTTTTTTTACACATTTTATATTGAGTTTCCCAACAGTTGAACAGTGTATTACATTACCCCCCTAATCCTCCCTTGTCCCCATTCAGAGTGCCATTGTAACAGAGTCTCGCCTCCCACACCACCATTCCTAACGCATTCCCCTTGTCAGTTACAGTTAACCAAAGTCTCCTCGGTGTCTTCCCTTGTCCTTGCATTGCTCATGTCCAAAGTCATTCACAGGGGTTTTAAGTCCCGAGTGGATGCCAGTTTGTGCAGTAGCTGTCACCAGTCCATTACCACAGTGTCCTCCCCCTCTGGTTCACTGTTTGTTCAGATAAGCTACCTTCGCTTTACCACATCTACACACATCTTGTAGGCATTGTCTTAAATGATGGGCCCGCCGGTCTTTTCCATGCCATTGCTATGCGCCGTTTGGCAAGACCAACAGAAATCTCCATAAACATACCTCATTTGCATTCATATCTGCTTCTTAGCAGAGTGTTCAGTAGCTCCATCACCTCCCTCCAATATTCAGTGATGACCGGGCATTCCCAAATCAGGTCCCAGAATCTGGCATGGCCCCTCCCCCGCCCCACACCTCGGGCAAGTATGGGGCACAGTTTTGTTTGTTGCATGCATCCTTTTGGGTTTTAGGTACAGTCTGTGCCGATAATAAAATTGGGTCAGTTGAAATCGCACATTCTTTGCGGCCTTTCTGACTTGCTCCCACATTTGCACCCACCTACCCTCAGAGATAGGTTCCCTGCATCCCTTTCCCATTTGTCTTTAGCCACCAGATCCTTATCCAGTCTTTCTGCCTGTAGGGATCCATATACCCGTGAAACTACCCCCCCCCACCCCACCTTCCTTGAGGTTCAGCAATGTTTGCATTACTGGGTGTACGTCCGGATCTTCCGGCATGCTATCCCATAGTACCGCCAGTCGTCTGACCACTTTTGCATACATGAGAAAATGTGCACTCACTTCTTGGTACTTGTGCCTCCATTCCTCAAATGTTAGCAGTATATCCCCCTCAAATAGATCCTCCAACGTGGCACAATGCCGTTCCTTCAATGTCCCTAGTCCTATGCTTCTCAATGCTGTCCGTATGGTGGGGTTGAACCCAATGGGTAAGTCCCTGCTATACAGTCCTTTGAGCCGCATATTACCTAATAGTTTGCCCCATATTGCCCATACCACCCTGAAGATATTGGTGTCCCCTTTACCTCCTGTCTGTCCCCCCCAAGCAGTTATATACCCTGCCTTCCCTGCAGTGTTCGAAGCAGCCCGGTTGCCTCTACTCCCGGATCTGAGTGCCAGTGAGCCACTGCCTGTAGTTGTGCCGTCATAAAATAAAGTTCAAAGTCTGCCATGTTAAACCCCCCATCCTTCCGCTTGCACCGCGACGTGTGTAATGCCAACCGTTATTCCATAGCAGTTGCCCCAATGTCCTGTCCAACATTTTTAAGAAAATTCTCTCGATGACGTACAGGATATTTGTGAAGAAGTACAGGAGCCTCGGGAGGACCCCCATTTTATACAGTGCCACTCTCCCCATTAGTGGGAGGGGTAACTTCCTCCAAAACCGCCCCCCCTGTATTGTGTACAAATGTCTCCTCCACGTCGTGAAAGATTCTAATTCCCAGGTATGTGAAGGATTCCCGCTCCCAACGAAGCCCCCAATCTGGGGGGCATCCTCCCTCTGCGCCCTGAGCCCTGCAAGCGGAAATAGAAGCAACTTTTCCTTGTTCACTTGTAATCCCGACAGCGTACGGAAGTTGTCCAAGACTTCCAGAATCACTGGCATGTTTTCCTGTGGATTATCCACGCACAACAGTACGTTGTCCGCATTAAGCGAGATGTTGTGCACAACCCCTTAATGCCCAGATCCCCGTTACTCGAATATACATCCTAAAATAATTCACCAATGGTTCTACCATATAACCTTAATAAATATGAGAAACACTGAGAAAAATACAGCTTTTTGTCTGTCTCTCATTTCTGACCCCTCACAGCAGTACAGGAAGGAAATGTGGTGAATCCAATGGAGTCATCACGGATTGCCCGGTGGGAAACTCCTCATGTGGCAAAGGGACAGCAGCCACTACCTGATCCGGACCCTGTGGGTGCTTATATGAGGGAGGATCACATGGGAGGAGACAGCTATCAGGGAGATGTTATGACTTCATTCGAGGAGTCACAGTGGTCCCATGAGAAAAACCCCAAGCCTCCCCAATACCTCAATGGCCCATTGTAAGATAACTATTACCCCCGGTACAGGAAGTCAAGAAACCTTTTCGCTACATATTTCTAGTCAAGCCCCCACTTTCCACACACATATAAAACCTTTTGTTTTTGATGTGCCTTTATGTAAAGCCCAGGAGAAAAACCATTTGAAGAGTTAAGCGCCCAAAGGTAACCATGATCTCCAATCTTGACGTGCTGAAATCCGTGAGAAAAGCCATCCAGTATTTAAAAACCCAAAGAAAGTTATTGACTTCAACTCCCATAACCACTCGGGTCTTGTGAGACGAGGAGGAGAAGAAGGGAATTTGTGCAAAGTGACAGGAGCACGAAATACAACATGCAGACTAGTAGTTTTTCCAAACCTGCAATGAGCGTGATATTTAAAAATGGCAACTGCACTATGGAAGAGAGGTGTAGCAAGCAGTGCTGAAGGAGACGTTGCCATCCATGCTAAGACTTCCGAACGCAAGGCATACAGAGAGAGCAGGCTAAGCAGAGAAGGCCGCCGGGACAGGCAGAGAGACGCCGCGTCTGAGCGAGGAAGGCCATGGAGACGCCAGTAGCAATGCAGAAGTTCCTGGAGGTCAAGGTGCTCGGCAGGACAGAAGTCTTCAACCCGTGCCACGACGGAAAGCTGGATGCCGGACAAGCATCCACACACTCCAAACTGAAAGACGTGTGGAGTAGCATACCACAAAACACTAGCAGCATCAGAGACGCCAGAAGAAACCAGTGAGCTTACCCAAGAAGCTGGGGACCCAGAAGCGTTCAGACAAACGTGCCAACAAGTGACTGAATGGCACAAGTTTGTTTGAATGCAGTCAAGGCAGAAGTACAAAGGCAATTTTTTTTTAATGCAATCAACGCAAAGTATAAAGCAAAGATTCAATGAGAAGAGGAATGGTTGAATCTAGACAAGACAAAGTATAAAGGCAAATCCCAATCAAACACAGATGCATGAGATGCCAATATGGGGGAGAAGCTTGAGCAAGTACATTTGAGCAGATAGTATCAGAGACAGATACATCTACAGCATCTACCATGCAGTGCTTGGTGTATCAATGAACTGTGAAACACATAAGATGTCCTGACAGGAGAGTACACCAGGCAGCTGAACATTGTATAAAGATTCCTGGCAGGGCAGCATACCAGGTAATTTTCAAAAATTAAAGAACTTTTACAGAAATATTGTTACAGAACCTTTTGTTTGAAAAGCACTTTATTATTTTTTTTCAAACTTTTTTTATTAGTGGCAACATAGGAATACATAGCACTTCACCGTCAACAGCATACATTTTCAAAGCAAAGTTTAGGTATCATGGTTACAACATTTACACAGAATTATATAGATTCGTCATTATCAGAGGCCAGGGTACATAATTAAGTTCTGAACGGGCCCCATTTATCTTTAGGTCTGCAGGCTGAGGGTCGGGTCATTACATACTGTTCTTCTGATTCATTTACATATGTCAGTTCACGAAGAAATTGGTTCATATTGGGAGGGGGTCGCATTTTTCCATTTCAGCAGGAAACACTTTTTAGCAATTGCACATGCAACATTAAATAATCTTTTAGTTTTATCGGAACATTTGCCTATGTCCCCAAAGAAATATTTTTGGGGTTTCAGGTCTGGTGGGATCTGTGTGATTTCTTCAAGCATTTCAGCAACTTCTTTCCAAAACTTCATCACCACCCGACATTCCCAATACATTTGGAAGTCTCCTGTCTGTGGCATATTTCACTTGGGGCATGCATCCGACGCACTGGGGGTAAATTTCGCTATTTTAATTGGGGTTGTAATGCAGCCTGTTCAGTATCTTGAATTGGATTATCCGCAGGCCAGCATTTAGGGGAACCCTCCTAGTCAAGAAACAATATCTATGCCATTTCTCATCTTCAATGGGTATCTGTAGGCCTCTTTCCCATTTTTCTTTTACCCGGTTTATCGTGGCGGTTTGGGCTTGTATCTCCGTGTATAATCTAGATATTCCCGGCCCTCCCGCAGCGGTCACCATCTGTACGCATGGGTGTGGCTGAGGTTAGTCTGGAAATAGCGGCCATTTTTTAAAAAAAATGCAGACCGCATGCAGTAATATTGAAGTGTTGTGAGTGGCCCACCTCCAAACGCTCTCGTTATTTCCCCCAGGGTCGCAAATTTGCCATTTATGAACATATCACCAATTTTCATTTCCATATTAGGGTCCCAGGATTCTTGTATTGCGCTGTCATGCGTGGGGGGTATATCTGGGTAGTTCCAAAGAGGTATGTCAGGATTATATGGCGTTTCTATCTGCAATCTTCTATATATGGCTTCCCATGCTTTAACCGTACAGCTAACTGGGTTGTATTCCCATGTGTCTTTGTAGTGTGTTTCGAATATGACTGATTGAATGTTCGTGGGGTGTGTGGTATATTCCTCTATTAGTGCATGAGGTGTCTCCTGTGCGGTATCATACCAATGCTTTGCAAACTGTGCTTGGGCCACACGGTAGTAGAGCTCAAAGTCAGGAGCCGCTATACCGCCTGTGGAGTATGACCCAGTCATCTTTTCCCAACTTATCCTGGCATTTTTCCCATTCCAAAGGAACGTCACTACTATGGAACGGAGCTTGGCGAAGAAGGTTCTGCCCGGCCATATGGGAATATTGACAAACAGATAGAGCAACTTGGGCAGAATTACCATTTTAAGGACCACTACTCTGCCATGTAGAGATATCGACAAGCAACCCCATATCTGAAGCTTTGTGGTGATTGGCTGCAGAGTAGCCTCGTGATTATTCAGGTACAGTATGTTCCTATCCCTAGACACCAGGATCCCCAGATATCTGATATGTTGATCCGACCATTTAAGACCATGTAACGCTACAGAGCACTCCGTGGATGGCGTGAGTGGAAATATTTCAGACTTGGCTCTGTTAACCGAGTATTCAGCAAAATTTTGTATTTCTGCCATTATGGGTGTTATATTTGTGTTAGGCTCACGAATATATAATAAGGTGTCATCGGCATATAGTGAAATCAATTGGACGGATCCCTTTATATTTATGCCTTTATCAGTGTGTCTCAGTCTCACCGCAGCTGTAGGCTCTATAGTCAATGCAAACAGGGGCAAAAACGGACAGCCCTGCCTGGTGCCTCGACCAAATAAGAAGAGTTCAGAGATGGACCTATTGGTCAAAACTCGAGCTCCCGGCTCAGTGTATAATAGCTTAACATACCTGATGAAGTTCGGTCCAACCGCAAATGCCTCTAACACCTTTAGGAGATAGGCCCAGGAGACCGAATCGAAAGCTTTCTCAGCATCTAAGGATATTGCGGCTGCACTTCTCCTGGGGTCTATCTGTGCCATTAGCCCGAAGAGTCTACAGAGATTTAGGGCTGTGGATCTGGCAGGGATAAACCCATTTTGATCGGGGTGGACTAGGACGGGGACCGCCGGTAAAAGTCTATTGGCCATTACTTTTGCGAATATTTTAGCATCTGTGTTTATGAATGACAGGGGCCTGTAGGAAGACACATCTTGTGGTGGTCGTCTCGGCTTGGGGAGCACTGTGATCACAGCCTCCCTCATAGTTGGGGGCAGTATGTTGCATTCAAGGGATTCCTCCCACACTTGAAGGAGTATCGGGACACGTTCTTCATGGAATTCTTTATAAAATACTGCCCCTATCCCATCAGACCCTGTTGCCTTACCCAATGTTACTGTTTTGACAGCTTCCATAACCTCTTCTGCCGAGATCGGCTGATCTAGCTCTAAACGATCTGCCTCTGCGAGTTGGGGAAGGTTGAGAGCTGCAAGATAATTTTTAATGTCTGCGGGCGATTTTTTATCTTGATTCGAGTATAGTTTGGTATAAAATTTGACAAGTTCCTGGTTCATCTCCTCTTCCCTTAGGAGTACCTCCCACTGTGTTGTATGTATACTAGTTATTTGGTGTGGTTTCTTATCGTATTGGAGAAGGTTAGAGAGTGCCCTGCCGGTCTTGTTGCCTTCTCCGTACCTACGTGCACGCATGGGGGCCGCCATGTAATGTACTTCTCTAGCGGCCAGTTTATCGAATTCCTCTAACTGTGTATGTATATCCGCTAGTAGTTCCCTATTCTGCGTTTGGGTATATCTTCCCTCCAGTACCTTCAGTTTACTTTCAATGTCTGCAAGTTCAGCGCGCACGTTCTTCAGCATGCCAACTGATTTGGACAGCAGTACCCCCCTGAACCAAACTTTAAATGATTCCCACACAGTGGAATATTTGCTTACCGTGCCCACTTTATTAGTGAAGTATTCTGCTATCTCAACATGTAGTGTTTCCACCACCACCCCGGGGTCACCCAGCATTCCACTCGGCATTCTCCATTTTTTCACGGGACAAAGGCTGTCTTGAATCTTCAGTTCTATCATCACTGGGGAGTGGTCAGAGAGCGTATGGGGGAAAATTTCACAATTCTGCAGCGCAGGGGACATGCTCGATGTAACAAACCAGTAGTCAATCCTGGACTCAGAGTCATGCACCGAGGAGTAATAAGGGTATCTCCTGTCTCTAGGGTGTATCATACGCCAGGCGTCTACCATTGACAGCTGTGAAAGAATGCTACTTAAGGTGGAGGCCGTTTTGCTAGGGGCTCTATTAACCTTGGAGGACCTATCCAAGACAGGGTCAAGCGCCACATTGAAGTCCCCTCCCCATATCACATTTGACAAACCATAGACAGTGATCAGTTGGTATATATTCACATAAAACGCAAGGTCATCTATGTTAGGCCCATATGTATTAATTAGAAGCATTTGCCGCCCAGCGAGCATGCCCCATACGACCACATATCTACCTTGTTGGTCCACCTTATGCCCCTCCAGTCCGAACCCCAATTTCGGATGAATAAGAGTAATTACCCCTCTGGCCTGGGTAGAATAGTCCGTGTAGAAACGCTGTGCTCCCCATTTGGGCATTATTTGTAAGTTACTGTTCCCCATTGTGTGTGTCTTTTGCAGCATTAGTATCAAAGGGCCATGTCTAGTAACATAATTAGCAATTTTCTTTACCTTCACCTGGTTATTTAGACCCCTCACATTCTAGGTGAGCAGTTTTATTCTTATCCCGTCACCAGTGTTGTGTAATGACAAATCTTTCCAAATCCATGACCATTAGAGTTGTGCCGTATGTACCATCCGGCCGGCGCCGTTCCCAGTGCAGCCACTTTAACATAAAACAAACTGTCAACCATAGTCAAACTGTAACCTGGGTCACTCTTCTCCATCTGACCAGAACTTCTGTCTTCAGCGGACTCTTTTCCACCGAGGAGCAACCAACTCCCGCTCCCTCCCCTTGCACTCCCACCCTGATCATCAACCCCAACTCGACGATGTACCCAAAAGAACTCTTGGATCATTCCAGGGGTAGCCATGTTGTGTCACAGGGCTACCCGATCGTGTCCACATCTCCTTCAACCATATGGAGTGAAGCCGCCATAATTGAGGAACCACTAGGACCGTAGCCCTAGTGGTGTAGCAGTGCAGACAGCGATTGGCTAAAAAAAAAAAAAAAGGGCCTTAATCTTCTGGTCTGGTTCTGTTTTGAGCTGGTCTATCTCCCTTGGGCGGGAGGGGTATGGAAGCCTCAATGTATTGCGTAGTCTCAGCTGGGGACTCGAAGAAATGCGCCCTACCCGCGTGCTGAATCCTCATCTTGGTGGGGGAACATTAGAGTGTATGGTATTTGCCGTTCTCTTAAGAGTCTTAACTGGTTCATAGGATCTTCTACTTGCTTGAACACCGGCAGAAAAATCTGGGTATATGTGTATCCGGTTTCCATCATGTTGTAATGTACCAGCCTCTCTAGCCATATGCAGGATTATGTCATGATCACTACTTCCAAGAATGCAGGACCTGCCCAACATCCTTGGAAGCAGGCTCATAACCTTCATTCCGGGCACCAGCCGGCCCCTATTGGGACCTTTTGGAACTTGTCCTGGCGCCGGTGGCGCCAGGCTCATAAAGATCATCGGTCCCGGCACTGGAAGCGTCGGGCTCATAAGATGTGTAAAAGTTCTTGGGTGGACCTACCTACAGCAGACCATGCTGCATACTCACCAACAAGATGACGTCCACATCCTCTTCTGACAGGGACTACTTTCTTACCTGGGTGGGGCAGGCTCCACTCCTTGGATCAGGAACACTGGGACTCTTCTGGAAACTGGAACTCTTTCCTTACCTAGGCGAGGCAGTGGAAGAAGACGCCTAAGCACTCCTGCCCACTATTTAAACCACGCCCGATTGATGCAACGTGCTTCGCGTTATTCTGCATCAGCAGTAGGACGCTCACCGAGTCAGCTCCAGTCTTCCAGTGAAAACTCCAGCTCCAGCACCTGTGGGAACAAACTCTTACCTTCCTGGGATCCTGTCTTCAGCCGCACCTGCCAGCACAAAAAAACAACAGGTTAGCAAAAGCCAACTTAAAGCCAAAAGCCAGCATTTTTACTAACCCGATCCATCGGCATCTTCCAATCCTCACGCCGCATTCCTTGGCAGTCCATCGAGCCCTGTCAAGGCAAAGAACATTGATCAGTCATTTTGCATATTTTGATCTGCTTACCTGTGCGACGCACGCTCCGGATTCCAACAAGCGCTGCATACCCGCACCTGCAAATAAAGAAAGACAGTAAGGAGCGCTTTTAAAACCATCAGCCGCCATTCTACTTACGTGCCTTCACGCGTGCCATCTTCCTACTTACGCGCTTGCATGAACTTTGGCGTCCATGAACGAACGCCTACCACATCCAAAACCTGCAAGAGAAAAAGAGACATTAAAGAGTGCATTTAAAACCATCAGCAGCCATTCAACTTACGTGCCTTCACGTGCGCCATCCACCTACTTACGCGCTTGCACGTACTTTGGCGTCCATTAAACAACGCCTACCGCATCCAAAGCCTGTAAGAGAAAAGGACTTCATTAAAGGTGTTCAGATACATATAAGGAACCGATCGTGCAGTTAACGACGGCCTCGCGCTCAAAGTTGTCCTCTGCAAGTAAGAGGTTTACAATATCACCAGTGGAGTAACTGGTACCCGTGCCCCTGCACCAGTCACAGGATGGAGAGCCCAGCATTCACCTACTTAAGGTGAGCACACCTATCCTTTGGGCCTCAAGGAAAGAGAGAGTGAGGAAGAGAAGTCCGTCCAACCACCGTTCATTAACCCCTTGTTCTTCTGCCTGCAGACACCTCACTCTTCAAGTCAGGCATACCGTGAGAAGAGGTCCAGCCCAGGGAACCAGCCGAGTCCTGCGCTTTACAATTGAAGACACGGTAACAACCCAGTCAAGATCTGCGCCTCCAGAGGCGCATGCGCGAGCCGCGCATGAAGAACTAATCGCGTCGGCTCCTGGTGGCCGCGATAAAATATCCTGCATTTACTCCGCTCTGGGAATTCGCCCGACCTCCCGAAGCAGCACAGCAGTGGCGGACCCATCCAGGCACTGCCTGCTACAGCCTCGAACATAATCGGACCGGGGAGCGCGAGAGACGTCCCTGTGTCCGCCGGCGCGAGACTCGCCGCCATTGCTGGGCGGTTGACGGCGGCTCCTTCGCCCCTCCCCCCATGGGCTGCGGTGGCCACTGAGGCCCTCGGGGAACGAGCGAGCCGAAGACGCCTGCTCGCGGCATCGCTCCAGCTCCTCCTGACTGCCGCCCAAGGCCCCTCCACCCTGCTGAGTTCCCTGCTTGAGGCGGCTGTCGAGTGCCCGAACCGCGGACACGGCCGCTGCCGACACCGGCACTGCACGGGGCACCTGGACATTGACAGCGGGGGATATCTACGCTGTGCTACCTGACCCGGCGGCGCAAACGGAGGCGGGCAGTGCGCCGCGGGCTCGGGGCCTTTCCGCCCCCCCCCCCTTCTCTCCCCATCTGCGGGACTGCGACGCCTGGGGTTGAGCCGCGACAAGAAAACCAGCAACGCGGTGTTGCGGTCCCCCATCAGCATCAACGAGGTAAGGGCAAACCCCCCCCCCCCAGCCAGCGGACGACGGGATACTGACCCGCATTAAGGAGATGCCTCACCCCCGCCTAAAAGTGAACTCAGAGGTCCACCTGTAGGGGGCACGGAGCTGAGGGGACTGGGGACGCTCTCCTCCCCCATCACCACTTGCACCCAGAACTGGTGACAACACCTGCAGCACCCTCCACAAACGATCTGGGGCCCAGAGAACAGGCAACAAGTTGGCAACTGTGGGCAATGACCCTGGGAGGGACGGAGACCCCCGATGTAAGGACCACAACTTCACAAGCATAAGGAGCTGGGCGGATACTCCACTGGGGGGAGACTGCCCTGTGTGAGACCACGCATTGGGGCAAACCCCGAAATTCACCGGACCAACCCTGACCAGGGACCCTTGGAACCGCCAACGACAAGGGAACTACCCCACAATTAACACAATTAACAGCCTCCAGGGGCAGCACAAGGTGGCGCGCACAGTGAAGAGCCGCGGCTACCGCCTTCCACGCGCCACTCCTGAAAAGAACATAATACGGACCCTGGGTGGGCATATATGCGGATGCCATCTCTGTGGGCCCACGACCCTCCAATAGACAACGGGCCAACCATAGCAGGGGTCTGCTCCCAGCGGCCAAGCAATCCCGCCGGCACTCCTGAACAGGGACACAATAGTGAAAGACTGTCGCCCGACTAACCCACCCCAATTCAGACTTCACAACAACCCCCTGGGGGGCACCAATACGACCCATCCGGACTTGCCGCCTCACACAAATACCCGACTCCGCCATGGGCAAAGATAAGGCTAAGAGGCAAACCCTACAAAGCAAAATGGACCTCTATACCGTGGAAGCCCCCCCCCCGCCTGGAAATGCAAACCCCAGCGGAAGCGGATAGCGGGGAAGCAGCTCAGGACCCCCAACTCTCCCTGAGGGACTTAATGAAGTCAATTGGGGACTCGAGAACATCGCTGGAACTCAAAATGGGCGGAGTCTGCACGGAAGTATCTCTCCTACGCCAGGATCTCCGCAATCTATCGTCCAGGGTAGGAGAAGCGGAGCAAAGAGTGTCGGACACAGAAGATAACGTCCGCCAGTTGGAACAACAACTCGCCGTAATTGCCCAGAAGGTTAACCAACTAGAATACCGAGCTGAAGACAGTGAGGGCAGGGCACGACGCAATAACCTCAGGATTCTTGGGATCCCGGAGAAAGAGGAGGGCCCCAGTGTCGAACTCTTCCTAGAAGACTGGCTGACCCACATCTTTGCCCCCAAGAAACTGTCGAAATTCTTCTCTATCGAAAGAGCACATAGGGTACCCACTGGGCGACCTACCCCAGGAGCCCCCCCCAGAACTATAATTGCACGCCTCCTGAACTACCGAGACCGAGACGCCATCCTCCAGATGGCGCGGGCCTCCGGCCCAATCACATACAACTGCTATAAAGTAGGGCTCTATCTGGACTACACTAAAGAGGTCCAGCGGGCCCGCCAGTCGTTTGACTCGGTTAAGAAAAAGCTTCACTCTCTATCAATTAAGTTCGCCCTCTTCTTCCCGGCGTTGCTCAAGGTACACCACGAGGGAACGACGCACCTATTCCACAACCCCAAAGAAGCATGGGACTGGCTCGAAACACAGATCCTTAATGGGCCGGCGGCCCGACGCTCGCCCTCTGGGCCGCCCGCTCGCAAACCCGGGCCCGGGCAGGACCCGATGGGCCCCGAAACAGAAGAACCAAGGCGCCCCTCCAGGAATACCACTGAGAACGGATGAGGCCTGGGCATCACAGTACTGAGGTCACCAAGAGACACCATGGAAACTACACCACCGCGGCCACCACCACCTTGACACCGCAGTTTCAAGCACAGTCAGGGCGACTCCACTGGAGCTACCACCCTAGGTCGGGTCATTCCGACGAAGTTTAAGTTCACCAAGTTATAAGTTCGATGTTTGGGCGACAGGTGCTCCCAGTTGGAAGTGAAGTGCAGGGTGGGGGGGAGTTTTGGGGATTTGAAGAAGCGAAATCACGAGAAAAGAAAGCTGGAAACCGACGAAAGCAGGCAGGTCAGACAAACACTACTTTGGGCCAGGATCAGGGACGCAGGTATCTGCCAGTCTTCAGGCACTCCGGTGCGAGGCGGCCGCTGGGGGTCCCCCCACCCCGAGAAGAAAACGACGTACGCCCCCGGGGGAAAAATGCAACGGCCACTAATCCTCTCAGATACCCCAACAAATAGACTCACGCTGACAGGATGAACTCCAACAAAGTGACGATACTGTCCTGGAACGTCAATGGCCTCGGCTCCAGCATAAAGCGAAGACTGGTGCTCCAGTACCTAAACCGACACTCGCCAGACATTGCCCTCTTAAATGAAATGCATCTGACAGGCACAAACACCATCTTTTTCAAAAGATCCAACTACTCGAAGGTCTACCATGCCGGATTCACGAAAGGGGCTAGGGGCACAATGATACTCGTCCACAAGAGAGTTCCTCTCCAGGTTAGGAAGATCAGGACGGACCCCCGGGGCTGCTATGTGCTGATGCTGGCGGACATCTGGGGTGAGAGATGGGGCCAGGCAGCGCTCTATGCCCCCCCCCCACGCTGACGAAGGAACTGCTCGCCGAATTACAGAACTTACTTCTGGAGGAGGAGGCGGATGTGTGGGTGCTCGGAGGGGACTTTAACGAAGTAATGGACATCACAATCGACAGAACCTATAGGAGAGCTGGAACATGTCCCACCTTTACGCCGCTCACCACGTTCGCGGAAACCTCAGGAATGGTGGACACCTGGCGCACACTCCATGGCGACGAGGCAGGGTTCTCCTTCTAGTCAGGGGTCCACAAATCATTCTCCAGGATCGACTACGCCTTCATCCCCCGCAACATAACCCACAGGCTCCTCGATGCTGTATTCCTCGCAAGAGGGATTTCGGACCACACCCCGCTTCTTTTAACCCTCAAGAACTCTTCCTGCCGCCCGGACCGTAATTGGCGCCTAAATACATACCATCTCCGTCTTCCCGAAATTGCAGAAGAGCCAGAGAAGACGACAGCGGAATATTTCGAACTCAATGAGGGCTCGGTGGACTGCCCGATTTCAATCTGGGAGGCATACAAAACAGTCCTACGAGGGGAGGTTATTTCCACGGTCTTCGCCTACCAACGACGCCAAGTCCAGAAGGTCAGGGATGCAGAAACACGCGTCCTGGAGTGTGAGCGACAAACCCTTATACAGAACACCCAAGAAGCAAAGGAGGGGATGCTCACGGCGCAAGACGCCCTCAGTAACCTGTCCCTAGACAATGCACAAACTGCTCACCAGTTAGTCCGAAGCCAAATATATGAAAGGGGCGACAAAGCGAACAAGACACTGGC
This sequence comes from Ambystoma mexicanum, assembly GCF_040938575.1. Lineage (NCBI taxonomy): Eukaryota > Metazoa > Chordata > Amphibia > Caudata > Ambystomatidae > Ambystoma > Ambystoma mexicanum. The sequence goes on along the minus strand of NC_090927.1, from coordinate 577,239,727 downwards.
CTGGTTGGAGAGATCTCCGGGTGGGACATTATTGACGGAAGATTTAGATATCGTCGAGGCATTCGCAACCTATTACAAAAATCTTTACACCCCACCCACGGGGAACCCATCAGTTGAACCCTCCCGATACCTCGACCACATCGAGATCCCGACACTCCCGCAGCACCAATCAGACCTCCTGAATGCTGACATTACTGACACCGAGGTGCATGATGCACTGGCACAACTCCAGCCCGGGAAAACTCCGGGCCCTAATGGGTTCCCAACAGAAACGTGGAAGTGCCTTGGTAGCATGCTACCCACCCACATGCACCGCATGTTTCTACGCAGCAGGGAACTAGGAGCACTTCCCCCAGACCTCAGGAAGGCATGCATAGTGGTCATACATAAGCCTGGGAAACCCCCGGAGGAATGCGCCTCCTATCGCCCGATATCCTTGATTAATGGCGAAGCGAAGGTCCTCGCCAAAACACTCGCCAACAGACTACTGCAAGTGATTGAGACCCTAATCCACCCGGACCAATGTGGTTTTATGCCCAATAAGTCAACCCGGATGAACTTGCGCAGGGTCCAATTGGCGCTATGCAGGGCAAAGGAGATACCGGCCCCACTCGCCCTCCTGGCGGTGGACTTCGAAAAGGCGTTTGACTCTGTGGGGTGGGATGCCTTGTGGGAGATCATGGCCAGGATGAACTTGGGGCAGACATTTATATCCTGGGTAAAACTGTTATATGCATCCCCGGAGGCCACGGTGAGGGTGAACGGCATGTCCTCCAAACCATTCCCCCTGGGTCGGGGCACGAGACAGGGGTGCCCGCTGTCTCCACTCCTCTTCCTCCTGGCCATCGAGCCACTAGCGATTGAGTTTAGAGCTAACACCAATTGGAACGGTTTCGTCTGGCCGGGAGGGGGGGGAAGACCGCCTTTCGCTCTATGCGGACGACCTGCTCATATACCTTAGTAACCCAAGTATCTCGTGCCCGGTGGTCTCCCGCATACTCAGGGAATATCAGTCCTTTGCAGGCCTAAAGGTTAATGAGGCCAAAACCATTTTCTTCCCGATTCAGGGTGGCAAGCCTGCGATCCCGGTGACCTGCCCATATCACGTCTCTATCAGGGAATTCAAATACCTGGGTATATGGCTCGACCCGACGCTCGATGGGTTCCCCCGACTTAATATACAACCAGTAATAGAGCGGTTCATTAGAGACATCCCCCGCTGGCAATCTCTCCCCCTGTCGCTAATGGGCCGGGCCGCACTATTCAAAATGATGACCCTTCCCAGACTGTTGTATGTCCTCCAGAACGCCCCATTCCCCATCCCCCCGAGAAACCTTCGCACTCATCGACAAGAATCTGCGCACACTGCTATGGGGAGGGAAACAATCCAGGATTGCCCTTGACACGCTCCAGAGATCGGTGTGGGAGAGAGGCATCGGGTTACCTTGCATACGCACCTATTACTTGGCCACACAGATAGGAGTAGTGAATGACTGGATGCACGCAGACCCCACACAGCCACACAACCGTATAGAGCTGGAGACCATGTCCCCACTAACACCACTCCAAGTCCTCTACGCCACCCGCGACCAACTCCCGGTGCTGCCCAAAATGTCCCACCACATCCGGCGGGCCGCACACAAGCTAATCGGCTGGGAAGGCCAGCCAACACTGTCGCAACCCATATGGCACAATGCTCTCCTCCCGGAACTGGTAAAAATTGGCTCCTTCGGTCACTGGCTGACCAAAGGAATACACACATTAGCACAAGTAATACAGGAGGGCCGCCTCTTGAGCTTTGAGTCCATGCGCGAACAATTCGACCTGGCACCCATGGACCGGTTTCGGCACGCGCAACTGTTCCACGCAATCCGCGCCCAATTCCCCGACACGACGGTCCTACCCCCTTGCTCTCCCATCGAGACTAATATTCTCCCGCAGTACATCTCTTCTAGGGTCACTTCCACCCTCTATCAGGCCCTTAGCTCATTCGGGGCTCCACAACTCGACGGACTAAAGGCAAAGTGGGAAAGGGACCTGGGCCCCCTGGAACCTGAAGATTGGGTAGAAGCGTTAATGTCCCCCAGAGAAATTGGGATAGAATCCAAGCTTGGACTAATACAGTTGAGGATCCTACATCGTTCATATCACTCACACTCTGCAATGACCAGATGGGGTGGAATAGAAGACGAGACATGTGTCCGATGCAAAACTGAACCCGCCATCTTCTACCATATGATATGGGACTGTCAGGTGATACAGGCCTTCTGGATGGAATGTGTTAACACAATCTCAGCCGCTCTGGGGACACCAATTCCCATGGACCCAAAGATGGTACTATTGGGCATTGGGGTGGAAGTAGACCTGTCCAAATATGAGAAAATGTTCTTGGCAACTGCGTTGGGGGCGGGCAAAAGACTTATAGCGGCCAATTGGGGATCGGACGAACCATTGAGCCTGAATCGATGGAGTAATGAGCTGGACAGATGTGCAACCTTAGAGCGCCGAATCTATAATGCAAGGGGCTGCCCCCGCAAATTCGGAAAAATATGGGGTAAATGGCTAGATGCTCAATAAGCTCTGTGGGTGGGGGTGCACCGGTAGTGATGCCTGCCTTGTTTGCCTGCCTGGTCCTATTGTTGTCTTTTGGTCCTCGGCCCCACGGGCCCTGTTGATATGGACGATTGCCTTCAACATGTATACTGCTGATTCATGTCTTATTCTTATACGTCTCTTATGTTCTGTTGTTTAAATTCAATAAACTTATTTTTTTATTATTAAAAAAAAGATCTGCGCCTCCGTGGGAATCAGGTGAGCGTTACAGATTAAGTCTATATCTCTGTAATTAAGTAGCCTGGCGATTATTGTGCGTGGCAGTGCCCCTGGTTTAGGGACCGGGGCCAGCGTGCGTGGAGCCCTCTCAATCAGCAAATTTTCGGAAAATGCTTCCTGGCCAAATATCGTTTTAAGAAGCAGTTCGAGTTGTTTTTCCATTTGGCCTTTTCCGAATGTTTCCGCAACGCCCACCACCCGGATGTTGTTGCATCTTGATCTGGATTCGAGGTCTTCACATTTATTTTGCATTTTGGACATGGCCTCTTTAAGTTGGGTGATATTGTGACTATGGTGTGCAATCGCATCTTCGTTGGTACTTATTCTATATTCTGCTTCAGTTACACGTGCACTCTCTTTCCACCCTGGCCTTTAGGGAGCCAATGGTGGACACTATGTCATCCAACTTCGTATTGACTGCCCGAAATCCGTCTTGCACAATTGTTGTTAATCTGTCTCCTTTATCACCATTTTCCGGGTTCATAGCTTCATTGTTATTGGTGGATATATCTGCAACGGTAGATTGTGTTTGGCTGGCAGTGTATACGTCCATAGTGCCTTTCTTCTTGTTGCTGGGGGTCTTGGCCCCTTTACCCGACTTTTGGGGTTCGCCCATGTCACTTGCCGCAGTATGCTGCGCTACAATATCTTTCCCCTGGCCGTAGCCCGTGTTCACCTATGAATTCTAGCACAGCGTTCCGTCTTGTCACAGGGCTTCTGGCGTATCTACTCCGACGGACTGTGTCCTCCCACGTATTACTTCACAACACGCGCAATAGTTTGGCTCTGAGGAGTGCCCGAGGGTTGCCATTGTCCAGGACAGCCAATTCGCCAGAGAGGGGTCTCTGCCTGCCTTGCCCTTATCTTCAGAGCCGTGAACAGCTCCTGTGTAGCCAATAGAGGACAGGGGTCGGGTGTGCACAGCCCGCACCGCAATCATGGACCAGGTTAGTGGGCTGCTACTTGGTTAAGCGGGAGCACCAACTTCACGCCGCCCGCCACACCAACCCCCAGCTCCCAGCATGTGCAGGCCGGGTGTGGGACGCAGGCCAAGTTTTAAATGTGGGCTCGGAGCCAGTCCCCGCCAAAGCGTGCACAAGTGCGTGGTGTTTCGGGCCTCAGGATTGTCACTCGGGTCGTGTGTGGTCACGTCCACCGATTTCTGCCTGTATCACCTCCCCAACGTCGGAGAAACGAGGACGGCGGGAGGCACGCACCGCCGGTGTCTCGGGGTGGGCGGGGAAGCACCACCCACAAGGGTCACAGCAAGCGCTGTCCTGCGCAGTTCGGGTAAGTTATGTTTTCAAGCGGCGAGCCGCCGAGTCTCCTTACCCGCTGCCGGTGTCTTATTTCTCCTGCCTTGGATGATGCGCGGCCCGCGTTCAGCTCTGCCCGATCCCAGTGTCTTAGGCGGGACCGCTGCTCCACCGCCCCTCAGCAGAGCGTCGCAGGGCAGGTGGGGTCTCTGCTTTAGCAGTGACAGGATATTAACAGCGCCGTCTCTTCCTCACGGCCAGGGCGCCTTTCCGGACACTGCATACAGCGACAGGGCGCGGGCCGAATCCACAGGCCCCATCCCCCCTCACGGCTCAGCACACGATTGCGACCGCGGCCTCCAGCTGCTTCTTCACAGAGCCCTTGGGCGGATCACGCCCGCGTGAGGGGTCGGAGAAACTTCCGGCCCCCACAACGCCAGAATCTCTCACCGCAGCGTTTCAGTATTTACAGGACCCCAGGACGGGTCTCAAGTGCGTCTGTACCTCGGTTTCGGGGTCTGACAGCAGCTCTAAAAAGGATCAATAATCACAGGATTTTGAGACGGGGCGGGAGCTCACAGATTAGGCAGCCATCTTAACAGTGCGCAACAGCGCCCCTCCCCAACAGCACTTTTTGTTTGAACAAGAACTTTGAGTGCAGAGAAGACACAAAGGAACTGTTAGCTAAAGAGACATTTGCCATCCTGTTTAAGAATTCAGGGGAAGGAAAACACCTTCTAGATCCAAGGGTCTTGACCTTGGAGGAAAGTTTTGTTGGATCATTCTGATACTTTTGGTAGTGAACACTTTTTCTAACATCAAGTTAAAAACCTTTCCTTCCACCTTTTGTTCAAGTGTGAGGGTCAGGATAGGTTTTTGTGGATACAAGGACGGATTTTCCGTTACTGACATCCTGACAGACAGATTCTCAGTTTTAGTTTCCAGGTGGGGAAGTTGCTCTTTAGAATAGGGCTAGAGAGGCGTTTGTTCCAACCGGGAGGTTTCGGGAGGATAGCTCAGGGGCAACGTGCTCGCCTTAGAAGCAAGACGACACGGAGCACCACAGGTTCGAACCCCTGGTCTGCGCTTAGAAACCTCTGGGTATTAAGCGCGATATAAATAACCTATCATATCATAACCATTTATTTTTAATAAAAATGTCTTTAAACAAAGAATGCAACAATCTTATGTCCATCTCTCATTTCTGAACCCTCACAGAAAGGAAGTCTTAATTATAAGAGTTAGGGTGCCCGGGGTCACTGGGAGGAGTGAGTAAGAGCAAGAGGCACGCACCCAGAAGTGCCTGCAAGTGACTGTTTGGCTGGATACATTGCCTGCAGTCTGCTTGCTATGTGGAGGTAGTTTTGAACATTGCCTTGTTGCTGGTGGCAGCAGAGTCGTCGGCAAGAGGAAGCCCCTGTTGGTTTTTGGTCCTCGCAACTCGCGGAGCAGCAAGTGTCAGTAGAGACTAAAAGTAATTGTTTTCTTTATTTTTAAAGAAGGACTTGCGCCAGCACTTGTCCTTGTGTGCTTGTTCTCGTGTGCTGGTGAGGTGGTGTACTCAAGTGGTGTCACCAACCTGTTTCAGCCTCTTTCATTTATCTTTCTCCTAGATTCGAATTAGTTGCCCCGCCTCCTTGGTCAGCTGTTGCTGCGTTCAAGGAAAGGATAAGAACCCAGGTGTGCGCGCACCCGCGCGCGTACCTGGAAGTGTCTGCAAGTGACTGTTTGGCTGTTCGGCTGCGCGGGGTATCCGATTCCTGGCAACTTCTGAGGCGGACTACTTACGGTGATTGATTTACGCAATATGTAGTCAATCACCAATATAACGACAGGTAACGAGTACGCACGGTGGGGTACAGGCTTTCATTTGTGTTTAGTTGGCTATAGTGAGTATTTCTTAGGTGGGTTTACCTGGCCATTACATTGGTTCTTTCTTTATTTTGGTGTTTGGTTGAGGTTTGGTCCTCGCGCTTTGTCCACAAAATGGTAAATGGACTTAGAAGTGGGAGGAAATTAATTGACCCACAATGTTCTCCAGCCTCTGTTCCTGGTAACGAGATTTCATTGCCGCTCTCGGAAGTGTTACCGGTGCTGCCTACTGCTGTGCTGGCTGGTGCTGGAGGGGAGTTGGGCAGCAGCAAAATGATCCCATTGTCAGAATCCAAGGAGAGGGTCCTGGATGACATGGGTATCGTTCCTAGAACTCATGTAACTGCTATGATACACAATGTGAAGAGGGATAGTGATTCTATATCACCTATTACTAAATTTAACCTAAAAGAAATGAATGACATTAAACAAATTGATGTGTCTCTTGGGGTCCATCAGGAAGAATCACAGCTACCGATAGTTAGTGATATGTATAGTGTCAATAATCTGTCATACAAGGAAGGCACTACTGACTGTTCAATGATGGGACCCACAATCGAAGCAGAATTAGGGAAGCGCGTTCGGCTTTCTCTCGGCCCATCTACTCCAGTGAATCAGAGACTGGTGGGTCGAGAGAATGTTTTTATGCTAAGTAATCCACTACTAAGAAAGTCTAAAATCACTTACATCAAATCCCGAATCTCAAGGTGTGGACAAGGTGAATCTGGAATGGGAAAATGATTTAGCCAATGATGACACATAGAAAACCTATGGTGAACTCTCCCAATGTGAAGTGCGCTCAAACAGCTTTAAATGACCAAATGATCATTGAGATTCGAGAGTTTCAGTCAAGCCTGATTGAGAAAGATAAGGAGGTCACTATAAATGAGGTTCGTCGTTCTGAGATAGTTACCCTAGATGGTCCAACATTAGGCACAGATTTTCCGGTATTGGCAAGAATATTAGACCTCTTAGATAAATGCCACGAGCGGTCACATTGCGAGATTGGAATCATGAGGGCAGCAATTGGGGAGCTTATGAATAAAACCAATCGCATTGAAGGTCTATTATTTGCATGTGATGCTGTGGCTAAATTATCTGAGAAGCCTACTAAAAAGAAAGATATGGTTGATAGTGTAACGCAATTTGATGGTGTGCTTGGTGTGCCTATCTGGGAAAAACGATCATTTGCAGATGTAACTGCTACAAAAGTATTTAAGACGGTTTATACTCAGACTGATTACCGAATGAGTAAAGATGATGAGAAAACTCAGTTGTCACCTCCATTCAAAAATTTGAATGCAATATTGAAGAATTGAGGGAGGTTATCGGCTCTTTGGGACAACTGGGGCTTGCTCTTATATCTTTGGAGGAGGCAAACAGTAGATATGTTGGTCCTGACAGTCCCTCTCCCCTGATTGATTTGATTGACCTCTCTGAAGAGTGTGTATTAGTAGGGTGCTTCCAAGTACCTGATCAGATGGCAGGTGAGGAGCTGGAAAAACCTAGAGTAGTGCTAACCCCGAGAGAAAAAATAGGCTAGCTGGGAGGGCACAGAAAAGAAGGGCGAAAGACAACTCCCTGAAGAAGAAGCTGGCTAAGGTGGCATCAAATTCCCATGGTCCACTCTCCAAAGAGTTGTCTGCTATACCCGAGAATGAGGTTGTCGTCGATTTATCCCAACTTGATGAGGAATCAAGGGTATTGTTAGATCATAATTCGTTTGATAAAATTCAGGTCCCAAGGGTTCAAAGTAGCATTGGCCCTAAAAAAAAAGTGGTCGAGGACAATGTTGCCAAAAAAGCCAGGTTAAAAGGCGAGAGCAAAATTGCAACACCAATTGGCTCCGATTTATCAGGTGCTGGGACGGGGGGTCTTCAGCTATCTCTCTCTCAGTTTTATCCCATGGTCCACAAGAGAACTTCACTTATCAAGCAAAAAGAAGAAGGGAAGGGACCGATGGTGAACAAGATGGAGTCAGCTGTGACGGGGGGGTTCTGGTGAGCCCTGGATTTTGGGGATTCTGGGCAAGGATGTGCAAGAACCTGTTGCCATCTTGGTTGGAGATCCCAAGAGAGTACAGAATAAAGTTTCCGTAAATGACCTCCCACATATCAACAGTGTGAACCCACTACTAACTAATAGGGAGGTGCCAATAGTAGCGCCAATTGTGCTCCCTGTTGGAAAGGAAGCCCCTCGCCTGGAATTGACTGTTGGTGTAAATGTCATGGAAAAAGAGGAAACCTGTGACCCTGTCTTAAATCAAGATGTGTCACTTATCTTTGGATGGGAAAGTAATGTTAAGGTCAAGGGCAAATCTAACTTAAATCGTTCATTTTTGCTAAAAACCTTTCAGACGATTCCCTGTTTAAGAACCTTGTGTTCAGATGACGTCGATTGGGTGAGATTAGCCACCAACCATAATAATAGGGATGATTTGTGGCTTTCATTCCAGGTTAATTATGAAATTGGTCTGGGAGCAGAGAGACAATTTTGAATATGTTGGTTTGACTCCCTATATTTCGCATACTGATTTAGAGGATAAAACTTTTCTGGATAAACCCATTGCCCCTGTATTAATGGAAAAACATAATACTGAACTGGGACAGTCCTCTCACATTAATGAAGACTTGATTAGACAACTCCTAGCCATCACCGCTGCTTTCAGTGGAATCAATAATCCGTCCACAACTGTGGTTGGGGCGACATCTTTAGCGCCCCTCTAACCCAGACCAGAATGAGATCCCGTTTGTCTGCCTATCATGAAATAGATGTGGGTTAGCAAATTTCCATCAGTGGTGGGGTACAGTCGATGTTAATAACTATCCAGCGGTTATCTTGTTACAGGAAACAATGCATGTTTCTCACTTCAACGTTGAAGAGTTTGAATGTTATTCTAAACCTGCCTACAGAGGGGAGAAGGGCAGGATTACTATTCTTATAAATAACACTTGCAAATTAACATCAAAACTCATTTATAAAGATGCTGCAGTGATAGCTGTGGAATTAGCCCCTTGTCAGGCATGTGAGAAACCATTATTAATTGTGTTCCTATTGGAATAAGATTGCTAACCCGCACTCTGAGGTGGCTCACACTGCTGACAATCCTTGAAGGTGCACATAACTTGTCATTCACAGGTGGGGATTTTAGCTCTACCTGTTTATTCCACGGGCAGCGTTTTGGACGGAATTTATTGCCCTCAGCTCTTACGTCAAGAATGGCCAAAAATTGGTGCATTTTTTTCTGAACTGGGATATGCAGGTAGTTGAGACACAAGATAAAGAGTCCCCACACCCATGGTGCCGAGGAGGACTGACCTCACATTGTTGATCATTCTTTTTGTCTACTGCTCTTTACAATACTTCGGATCCCATTGTAATCAAGGATCTTGGTTTTGGTGATCATCAGGCAATTTCTATAAAGTTAAATCTATATAACTGGGGTTACAAAACCTACAAGGTCTTGAAATTGGTAGAAAACGATAGGACAGGACTGTCGGTTAGATGGAATCCATCTATTGTTCAGCTTATTTGTCGGATTAAAGATGACCCAGTAATAGTAATGGTTAACATGATGTCCATGAGACACTATGATTCAGTGTGGTTGGATGCAATTTTATCGAATAGGATTAATAACCATTTATTGGAGATGGTAAAGCAGGTGAAGCCTTGTTGCAATACAAAACGGCACATGCATACGTTTAACAGAGATTTCTAAGTTAAAGAAACTTAAAAATCTTAAAATCAGACAACTTCAAAAGTTGCAGCTTGACAGGCAAATGCATTATTTGTTAAAAAAGGACATCCTTCAAAATTATGAAAATGCTGTGAATAACCTAATAATTAAGCTTATCATACACGACAACCAAAACATGATGTATTATCTCTTGAAAAGCGACACACTTAAAATCTGTTAAGACTTTAAGGAAGATCAATGGTCCAAATGAGGGTCAAAATGAAAATGCTATTTCAGCCGCAGAGTGGGTGAATTATATTCAGTTAAAATAGGAATTGCCCTACAACTTTGTTAAGAAAAACAGAATCGAATTTAAAAATGCCCTGTTAGCTAACTCGCCATGGTTTTTGGACGACAGTTAGGGCAATCATGAAGTTAAATGCCTCAAGAGCGGTCGGTCCAGATGGTATTCCGGCATGTTTATTTAAAGCCGATATGCAACTATGGGCAATGTTCCTGAAATACAAAGTTGATGCCGTGTTCCTTACACAATCAATAGCATGATCGTGGTGCTCAGCAGTTATAATTCCCAAGAAAGGCCCAATTAATGATTAATGATCCCACCAACCTCAGACCCATTGCCCTTACTGATGCTTCTTTGAAGGTTTTTTTGTCATCTCATCCTTGAGGAGCTTTTGGAGTTTATGAAGTGTAATGCCACTCTGTCTAAATTCCAAACCGGCTTTAGACGCTCTATGCATTGTCACCTTAATGCAACTCTAATATCGCATATTCAATGAAATACCAAGCATAACCATACAGGGCCAGTTTACATGGCAGCACTCGACTTAAGTTCAGCATTTGATACTGTTGTGAGAGAGCTCCTGTGGGAAACAAATGCTGCTAATGGGATTCCCAAAACATCTGGTGGTGCTTACTGCCCTCTTACACTCATCCACCAACTACAGAGTGAGACTGAATAGGAAAGGTGCGCTCACAGACCTAATACCAACTGCAATTGGGCTAAAACAGGGTTGTACTCTCGCAGCAGTCTTGTTCAATTTATATATTTGTGATGTTGGGCCAATGCTATTGTCTTTTCAATCAGAATTGGTCAGTTAAAACTGAATTATATTGGATTTGCTGACGACCTCTTACTTTTGACAAGGCCCCATTTGGGCTTCAGTCCAAGATCAACTTGTTCTCGTATTATGCAGTAGCCCACAATTTAAGGGTGAATCGGTCCAAATCCAATATATTGGTTTTTGCAAAGGGAGAAAAAGGGTGTGTAGTTTTAACTGGTTCATGGACGCAGTTAAAATTGAAACAGTCCAGTCGATTAAATACCTGGGTTATCCCTTATCAGATTCATATTCCCAGACATGTTGGAAGGAAAGACTGCAAGAGAAAATAAGATCTCAAATCTCACAAATGAGAATAATTATGGGACAATATTGCTGTTTTCCTCTTTTACCTGTCCTTCAGTTCTACCTTCTGAAAGTGAAACCTTGTATCCTTTACATCTTGGACATGTGTCTTCATGAGGTAGATGATATTCTTGATACACTGCAGGGTGGTATTTGGAAAAGAGTGCTTGGTTTGGCTCCCTCCAATCCGAACGTCATTATCCGTCACGAATTGGGACTTCTACCATTGTCTGCGAAACGGAATTGGCGGTTATTAAACAACTATGTGAAAATTCTAGGTCCACCTTGCAACTCACTCTGAGGATTTGAATAACCGGCTAACCTTGGGGTGCTTGAGCTCTTTATCAGCCTTTGCAAATAAAATGAATGGTTTACTGGTTTCCAAGGAGGATATAATGTTAGGCCTACCGAGCTGCAAACGTAAAATGCACCTCTACTACTGGAGTTTTCAATCAGATCGAATTGGTTCATACCAATCTTATTATGAGTTTGGTTTGTTTAGAAGGAAATGGGGGGGGTTTGACCTAGATACATTTTACAGTTTCCTTCTTCGTCTGGTCATAACTTGCATCGCTGATACAAATTGAATCAATTTCAAACAAACAAAAGGTTGTTTCAATGAGGGAAATGTAACATTCTCCACAAAATGGGATCATGTACACTCTGTAAAAAAGTTGCAGTGATTGAGTCCCCAAAACATTTGGTCATGTATTGAGTATTCTGAGCATGATAGACTCAATATGTTTGGGAATTTTATTTACTCGTGCTCCTATTTGTCCCGAGAGGCTTTTTGGGAAAGATGTATATGAGGAGACGGCATTAAGTTGGTTATTAGGTTGACATTGATTCTGTCTATACTTGAAACTAAATTGAAGGAACTTAATTGTGAAGGCTCATAGAATTAGATAAGTTTTGGAACTGCTATGTATGTTTATTTGATTTTCCTTTTAAATGTTTGTTTAATTTTGCTGTGGCGACTTATTGCGAAATAGTTTTAACTTTGTAAATGAATGAGTTTCAATGTGCTTCTGTTCGCATCTATGCTCCAGGCCTCCGATCAGGACACCTCCCTCAATGGCAGTAGCCAATGGACGCCACCGGCTTGAGGTCTCACTCTCGCTTTTGCTTAGTTGGCTCGGGCCTCACTCCGCCCCCGCTTATGCTTGTAGTGCTGGTGCCTTTTGCCACCTAGAGCCAGTGTCCCCCCAGGCCTCCAAGCTGCTCTCTCTCACGCCAGTTGTGCTGTTTCAATCTTGGGTGTTTCCCATATGGAGTTTAAAAAATATTGTCCCAGCTCAAATCACAAGCTCCTCAGAGTTTGGCCCCCCTCCTGTGAATTCCTCTATAGTGTTGAGTGGTCCTTCTCTCTTGTGGCTTCAATATTGTCCTCACCCGTCAGGCTCATACGTTCCACCACAAGTAGGCCATCACTGTGGTTGGTGACTGGAATAATGCTCCAGCTTGCTCAATAGTATTCAGCCCGATCATTCAGCCCCCACACTATGTTGTTTAATGGGATCTGCTGTGTACACATCCCTCTTTGCTCACGGAAACCTCACTCCAGAGGCGTGTCGGCTTCGGTGTTTCAGCCATGCTATCTGGAGACAAAGTATCCCCTCAGCCGTGTCATTTCCAAAGGTGCACCGGTTAATACCAGGCTCATTTAGGCGTTCTCACAGGGTTTCAGTGTGGAGTGCTACTGTAGCCACTCTGATCATTCCTACGTGGCGCGCAACTTCCAGCCATGGCAGCCGTTTCTCTCCCCCCGGCGGCTTCCTCATACGGTCTCCGGAGGAAGAGCTGGTGTTGGGTTTACGACCCACAGTCCAGGAGCGGTTCAGATTCTTTTCTGGGCACACCCAGATAAGCCCCTCCACTGCCGGATCTGCGTCTGTGCAGGTGTGCCCGTGGACATCCTTTCTTCGCCTGCCTCTGGGCAGGTGATCCGACTCTCAGCGCTCTCCAACCGTCTCCCAGCTCGCATGTGCTGTTTAGCTTCTGCTCCTCATCAAGCCAGGCTCCTGCAGTCACCGGGCGACCCAATGAAGGATGCCCCTGTGTCCTGAGTTTCGGCACAAGTGCGCCATGAAATTCTTGCCGTGCTCTCCCGGTCCTTTGTTCTCAGGGGGCGGCCATCTTGTCTTTCTTTCTTCAGGTCTCCTTCAATCTTGTTTCACGCATAGCACCAGTTCCATAATGCTGATAAGAGTGCAATGTGGTGCTTTACACACACAACACGTTCATGCACCTATGGGTTGGTTTGTTAGTTGTAAGCGTCCCCATTTGCTCACAAGCGTTCCAGGATTATGTAGGATCCTCGGGAGCCACAAAGAAACGCAAGCCACGCCCCCCTCCTATTCCAGACTTGATCATATATTTGAGGGCAGAAATATGGAGAATATCTGGGGCGGATCCTGTTGGATCATGCTCTGCAGGAGACATTTAGATGGACAAAAAGGCGACCGGTGGTGCCACTTTCGAGATTATGGGTGCAAGCTTTGGAGGATGTAGCCTTGCGGGACACTATAAAGGGTGGTGATCACTAGGTTGTTTGAAACCAACAAAGGTTCAGTGATAGAGGTGGGAGACCTTTAAGGTAACAATGAGGGGGGGGTGTATATCGAGGATGATAGGGGTACGTAAGACGAACGAATCGCTGATACGGGTTGAGCTGGAGATCAAACTATTAGAAGATGAGCAACAGAGGGCATGAGACAGCATGAATTCAAGGAAGCGCTGCTCAAGTTGGAGTATAACCAATATATGGTCTGGATACATGGGGAGGGGGATAAAGCAGGCCACTTGCTGGTGTGGCTGGTACGGAAGGAATCACTGAGCTCAGCAATAACACAAATGTATGACTCCGTGGGGAACCTGGCCACTACGCAAAAGGAAATGAACTGTTCCAAAACGAACTAAAGGCTAGCGTATACAGTTACCCCACCCTGTTGTGTACAGGCCTTAGATGGCCTCTCAGAACAGCGCAGATGTGGAATAAATGCTGCACTATGCAACGCTCAGCCATCTGTGTTAAAAAAGTCATAATTTATTAAACAATATTCCAATTATAAACCCAACTCAAAAAATAAACAAAATTAATGTTTACATAAAAACAACACAAACAGTGTGGCGTTAGTAAAGGTGCTTACTTGATGTGTGGAGAACATGTTCAAACAAGTTAGTAGGTCTAAATGGGTATGCTGGTCACCACTTACAGAGTAGGTTGTCTTGAATTTCGGTTCACGCATATATTTGGATAGAGTTTGTTATTCAAGAGTGGTTACTACATAGCAGAGCATGCCTATAAGGAAGAGAAGATCTACCCGTATTTGATCGGAAGCTTCTACACTGAACAAAATAAAACAAAGCATATAGTGCAAGGTGTCAGAACTACAATGGAGCACCGCTAAGGAAGAAATTCGTAACGTTCTCAGAAACCTCAAACCCCACCAGTGGTAGTGAATCAGATAATATAGATGAAACGCCCTCCATCTCGACCCTCGAGACACCAAGCCTGAATACCCAACAGATTATTTGGGCATGGGGTCACAGAGGCATGAACAGGAGACGCCAACAACAAGGAGAATACGGAATGAGGACCTGCTAATGGAACAACAGGATGGACCAGGAATGGTAGCCCCAATTTTCCATCTCACTACATACCAGCTATCGCCACAGGAAGTCAAGGTGCTCCACAAAGGTCTGAGCTTTGTACCCACCAAAAGAGCCGACCATTTAACCACCGAAGCAGAACTAAGATGTTTTTCCAATTTTTTTTCTGAAATTCAGAGACAGATGGGAATCCAAGGAAAGAAGTAGGACAGGTTAAAAACCACCCGGACCTTCATTCCAGCCACATCAGCCCTGTGTCTAAACTTACTCACTTTTGAAAACAGGATGCTCCAGGAAACCAAGAAACTGCTAGCAAGTAAGAACCACTCGAGAGACAACCTACATAAAAGATAAAACATAGGCGATACACCAACAGAACAATCCCGAGTTCCTAATAAAGCCAGCTGACAAGGGTGGCGGAATCGTGCTATGGAAATGTAGCGACTACAGAGAAGAAGCGCTGAAACTGCTGAACAATTAACGCCATTATAGACCCCACAGAGAGATTACAAGAAGAGACTGTTAGTTTGATACAACATGCAACATTGGAAGGGTGGATCGAGGAAGACAAAAAACGATTCCTTTGTAAATCACATCCAACAACCCCTGCTTTCTATATATTACTGAAGGTTCACAGAAACATCCAAAAACCACCAGGTAGAGCCAGTGTCCCAGCATTCAGACTCCCCCCCCCCCCCCCGCCCGAGATCCTTTGTCCTAAAAATAAAAACCTATGTTCGGGATTCAACACCTATTATCAACATACTATCAATGTTAAACATAGAAAAAGATGATCTTTTGGTGACCTTTGATGTAGAAGCATTGTACCTGTGCATCCCCAAAGTATAGAGGTAATGAGTACCTACCTGAATCAATCTATAGAGACCAAGGAAAAAGTGGCAACAGACTTTATCTTGGAATGTATTAGACTGGCACTCAAGGAGAATTATTGTCAGTTTGAAGATACACTCTTCAAGCAAGTACACAGCACTAGTTTGGGGGCCACCTTCGCCCCAGACATAGCTTACCTATATATGGACAATTTCGAGAATCAGTTCCTATATCAACACTCACATGCCCTGCCCACACATGTCAAGATCTGGAGGCGCTACATTGAAAATTTGATGATAATCTGGACCGGTACGTTGACTGACCTGAACAGTTTCTTGGATTGGCTTAACAGGTGTGACCATTTTTTTAAAAATTCATAGGATTTACACAGTCTCTTTCCTAGATCCCATGGTTATGAAAATGTACCAAGGAACAATTCAGGCCACACTGTTCCGTAAACCGAAGGACAAGAACACTCTAATCATGACATACTACTGGAGTCCTGTTGGACAGTTCACCAACAAGAGCAAGAAGAACGGATCATGTGTGTCTTGTATCTGCCCAGCATGCAAGCCTCTGGGCTGAGAACATCCAGGTCTATGCCTCCTTGGTGTGCTGTTAGCGCTATGAGCGCTACTTCTTCCCAATAACCCTGTACTGTCGGACACCTCCAAAACATGTCTACCATCCCTGCTTTCACCATCCTGCACTTAGGGCATTCTTGTGTCTTTGCACCGTTGAATGTTGCGATAGTGGCCGGTGTGAGGTATGCTCTTTGTGTAATATACAATTGTATGAGTTGTAATTTGGCATTCCTGGAAACCTTCTTGTGATACAACTTCGCCTCCATCCATTCTTTATCATCAAACCCCTTCCCGAGCTCCGCCTTCCATCTCCCTCTGCACTTCAAGTCTGTTCTCGAATTCCGGTCTATCAGTGCTTCATCGATCGTAGAGACTGCATGTCTGCCTTCTGCCACTGCTAACAGTGTCTCAATATCTTCGCTCCCTAGAATCCCATCGCTGCTGCTCGGCCACCTGTCTCGTAGCATCTTCACTACCGTGTTATGCAGCAGAAACCGGCCTCCATGTATGCCTGTGGCTTCTCGCAGCTCTGCAAAGGTCATCAACCCTTTTGGATTCTGCTGGTCTCCCACTGAACATACCCCACACTCCTCCCATCTTGTTCTCACCATTCCCCTGCTGCCTGGTCTGCCTTCCATAATTGCCGCAATCGGCGCCTGCGGGGAAAGTGGATCCTCAAGTCCCATAATTCTGCAAGCCCTATTCCAGATTAAGATGCCCATCTCTATCAAATGGGGGTAATCAGTCTGTACCCTGGGGGGGGAACCACAGTAAGACCCTTATTTATATTTCCTTAATAGCCGGCTGCATCGGCGCTGTGTCTGTCATGGGGTCATTTGCCATCCATTGTACCACATGCTACAGCTAGCATGCCAGGAAATTTAGCTTGAAATTTGGTATTTTTAACCCCCCTGTGCATACAGCCTTTGCAGTGTGCCAAGAGCCACCCCGTTTCTCCCCTCCCGCCATAGGAACCCCATACATAACCTTTCCAAGTCTCTGTAAAATTGCCTCAGGGTGTTATATGGGACATTTCCGAAACACTGCATGAGTCTTGGGAGCGCCACCATTTTCAGTAGTGCCGCTCTACCCATCACAGACAAGGGTAGCTTACTCCAAAACTCCATGGATTTCTGCAACCCATTCTTGGCCCTTACTGTATTGAGCTCATGTGCCTGTGTAGGGTCTCGGTGAATGTTGATCCCCAAATATCTGAAGGAGCTCCCACTCCACGGCAGCGAGAAGATCGGCAAGTCCTTTTCGTCCACCCCTGCCATCCCAGCCAGTGGGAATAAGCATGACTTACTCCCGTTTATCTTAATCCCCGTCAATGCACTAAAATTATCTAACATTTCTAGAATGTAAGATAGGTTCACTTCTGGGTTTCTCATATACAGCAACATGTCATCTGCGCACATGGACACTACGTGCTTCACCCCTCCCGTTTCTATGCCCGTATCGCCATATTCCTGCCTCAAATATACCACTATGGGCTCCGCCACTATGATATACAGCATTCGGAACAGTGGGCAGCCTTGTCTTGTGCCCCTACATAGTTGCCACTTGTCTGAACATATACTGCTGGTTTGGACTCTAGCCATTGGGTCAGTATATGACATGCATTACTCACTGTAATAGCATTTCTGATGGTTTTATCTGCTTAGATTCACATGCTGTGCATATGGTCCGACATCCAGTGGTAACCACAGAGTATTGCATCTTGTCTTTCGAGGATCGAAAGGGGACGTCGACATGGGCGTGTCTGTAACACTATCCCTAACGTGACATGTATTGTACCCAAGATCCCTCACTCTCGCAAGCTGTCGTGCAGCATTTGGTCGGAATATACCTCGTTTTACATCTTGGTCATCAGTGCCGCCAACGTATCACCATAGGTCAAAGAATTTGCTAGGGAGGCCATCCATCCGTACATGGGGCCTTGCCCTTAGGCAGTGTTCTGATGGTGGCCAAAACCTCCTCTGGGGTTATGGGCGCCTCGAGGCCTTCCGCCTGTAGTGCTTCTAATCGGGGCAGGGTAATAAGGTCTAATACGTCTTGCAAGTCTTCTTCCTCACCCGCCAAAGGTTTAGCATACAGTGCCTTATAATAATCTGTAAACACCTCATTGATCCCTGCTGCTGTATTTATTTCCTCTTGGTCTTTGTTTTGAATGGAACATATGGGGGATCCGGTGCGATCTCGCCTACACAGCCAGGCTAACATTCTGCCCGGCTTATCGCCCTGTGCATGGCTCCTTTCTAGGTATTTCACATAGTTGAACTTCACCAGTCTATCCCATTGCTTCAGGCATGCTTGTTTCAATTCTATTACTTCCTCAACATGCTCTTTCTGCACTTTCGCCTCTCCCTCCAATACCCTCAACCTATCTTCAATGTTCTGTAGTTCTATGTTCTGTAGTTCATTAACAATAACCTTTTGTACTCCTCCTGATTCCGCTATAATTTCCCCTCTGATGACCACCTTGTACACCTCCCACACCGTGCTCACCTTCTGTACACTCCCTTCATTTACATCAATGTACTCGGTTGTCCTCTTGTGAATGTGCTCGGCGAATGCTTTGTCTAGTAGTGCTTCGCATCTCAGCCTCCATGTGTGTATTGATGGTCTTGGGGCAGACACCCTCCACCTCACTACCAGTGGGGAGTGGTCTGACAGGACCCTGGCCAAATATTCCACCTCCGAAAATTCAACTTAGTGCTATTTCCACGCAAATACAATAGATTCTCGTGTATATCTTATGCGGGGCAGAATAAAGAGAAGATCCCCTGCTTTCCGCGTGCTGTGCCCGCCATAAGTCTCGCAGCTGGAAGTGCTCTAGCAGTGAGTGTAGCACCTTGGCTGGAGGAGACGGTCGCTTGTGCTCCTCATCTGACCTCTCTGCTAAAGGGTCTAAATGTAAAATCACACCCCCCCCCCCAAATCAGGGTCCCTGTCCAGCAGGGTCCCAGTCTAGCATACAGTGAAACGATAGCATTGTGGTTTGGGGCATATGTGTTTACAAAACAGATCTGGCGGTTCTCCAATATACCATGCAACATTGCCATCCTACCCTAGTCATCTGTCTTCATGGTCAACACTGTAAGCGGAATAGCCGGGTCTAGCCATACAAGGACCCCTCTTGCATACTTCGAATAAGCGTAGCCCACCATCAACCCGCCCCACGCCCTTACCAGGTTTCCCTGCTTTTGTGCGTCTAAATGCATTTCCTGTAATAAGGATACCCCAACCCTATTCCTCTTGATGTACACGTGCACTCTTCTACGTTTCACATAATTAAGCCCCCGGACATTCCATGTCATGATCTGAACATTGTCCACCATTATGGTATTAGGTACAGGCGTTCAAGGAGGCCACCAGCTTCTTGCCCGCCACAGCAGGAGTTCGATGCAGCTTTGTGTCGTGTGTGTCAGGCTCCCCATTCCCACCCTTCTCCCCACCCCCCCAAACCCACTCTAACTTCAAACACAACTCGTCCCAAAACGCTGAGCGTGGAGGCACTTCCCTGTTTCCGCACCATTCCGCCCAGTCTCTAGACCAGGCTCCTGCTGCCCTACAGGCGTGGCCTCTACAATGTCCCTGAAACTACTATTTCCGGGGTGGTAGTGGGTCTACTTCGGCAAACCCTTTAACAGGCTTCCACGCCCACTGTATTGCTCCCGTTACCTACTTAACACATCTGATCGCTCCCATCATACTTCGATTCCAGTCACTACATAGCTTAAGCGTTCACACACAGATCTACACATCATTCCCTCAGTGCTAATTTCAGTGCAGCATTCTACGTTCAATTCTCTGCCACTCATCTAAGTGCATTGATTCTAATCCTGCATGTCCGGTATCTGGGCAGGATCCATCCAATCCTGTGCCTCTGCCAGCGTTTCGAAAAAAAGAACCTTTCCATTGTGCATCACCTTTAGCTTCGCAGGGTATAGTAACATGTACTTGAGGCCTGCTTTTCTAAGTCTGGCCTTGGTCGCAATGTACTGGGCCCTTCTCTTCTGGACCTGAAAGGTGTAATCTGGGTACACAGATCTTCGCTGAAGCCCTTTGCATCGTACCCCCTGACCTGAAAAAGGCCAGGATCTTTTCTCTGTCCTTATAATTCAGTATCTTAGCTATCACAGGCATCAGCGGGGCTCCTGGCGGTGGTTTTCTAAATAGGGAGCGATGAGCTTTTTCAATCATGAATCCCTGCACGAGTTCCCCAGCCCCTATTTCTTGGAGCAACATATTCTCAATGTATGTTGTTGGGTCCAACCCCTCCGCTCCCTCTGGCAGTCTGACAATCCTGATGGTATTTCTTCGTGCCCTACCTTCCGCCTCATCAGCCCTGTCATCTAGAAGCATCACCTTCTGTTGGAGTATGTCGATATCTTTTGTCATTCGCACTCTCACTTCTGTGTTCTCCTTGACCTGCTCCTCCAGTTTCCCGGTGCATCAGCTATAGCTTGGACGTCCTGCCGTAACAGTGCCACATTGATAGCCACTGCGTCGATCTTGGCCTCCGGTGTTTGGAGCACCGCTATGGCCTCTAGGATCTGCTGGTGTCCCATTTCCACAGTGCTCCCCGGTGGGGACGATCGACCTTTGTCTGCAGTCCCTTTGCTCTCTGCTGTAGGATTGGATTGGCCTTTCACAAAGGTTACCATTGTGGTTTGCTTCTGCTTGACTTTACCACTCTTGGTCATCATCATTCACCCCAGATTCTGTGGTAACCTCTGCCCCGCTTGTTCAGAGGAGGGGCAGCGTGTCCAGCTGCGGGTCTCCAGGCGCGGGACGTGTCACCGCTGTCACCCAGCTATCTGCTCGCCTGTACACCCCTCCAAGGATGGACTTGTAGCACCTCCACTTGTCGAGGTTCTTCTCCCTGCTCTGATGCACCAGGGTGGGTAAGTTATTCAAAGGCCGGTCTCTGCTGTCTGCCCTGTTTTGTTTGCATCCCCCACCTGTATACACCACACTCTCCACTTATACCATCACATTTCATTCCATAAACGCTGCTCCGTCACGGTACCACGTATGGGCTCACCTCACGACACAGCCTGGGGGAGTTTTTTCTGGTGTATTGTGGCTTGGCTCAACAGGGTCTCCATCTTATAATCACTGCTTAGGCATACTGCCTTATGTGGTCTGCAGTCATGTTGTTGCTTGTCCCAATCTCTCACTGCTGCCCCCTCCTCAGCTCCTGCTCATATAGCGCCTGCAATAACGTGCAGGTTTGGTACGTTGTGCTTTGCTACTTCGTCTCTTCAGGCCTAGCACCTCACTCATGCGCCAAGTGCAGGCTGTGGGCCACTGGCCTTAACTGTCTCCAGTTTCCTGGGGTCTAGTGGTGAGCAGCTGCCCTCCGTTCGTGCAGCGTGTGTCAATGGGGCCTCAGTCCCGTTGTCAGCTCCCTCAATCGGCCACACTGGTTTTACAGGCACGTCCTTCACACTGCATTAACCCCCCTTTGCTCAGGGTGCCACAGGCAGCTAGGGTTAGCCCCTTTGTGTGCAGTCCGGATAATATTTAGGAAATTCCTGCACCCCCTCCACCCAAACTCCTCACCGCGTCGGCCTGTCCTGCCCGTTCTTTGCGCTCTATAGCCCTGCTGGCATCTCCTGTGGGCTCCTTCCTCGATGTGGCATCTCAGATGCGTTGCTTCGGTACACCGTGGGCTCGTTGCAATGGGTCCGCCTTTCGGCTGCTCTCAGACGGCCCCGGGCATATGAGGATCTTCTCCGCCTTGCCTCTCCGCCGCCCCTTACCAGTTCACGGCCATATCACGCTGGATGTTGCAGTTCACACACTGCGTCCCGGTTGCTCTGTCTCTCCTGGCCCCAGCCTCTTCTTAATGCCGCACAGACACTGAACCCAGGGCTCCGCTCTCCGACTTCCACGGTCACCTGTAGCGTACCCGGCAGGGTTGTTTGCTGCAGCTGGGAAGCTCCTCTCACTGTGTTTGTGGGTCAAGCACACTAGGGCCAGCCGGAGTACCCTTTGTTCTACGCCGCCATTTTCAGACATACTCCACAGCACCCTTCGGACACGGCAATGACCACTGCACACAGTCCTTCAGCATGCCATCTCTCGCCATCCAGCTGCCGTAATGCTTCACATTACTGTTTTCTGCATTTATTATGCGTTTACTCTGTTCTGGTCTGCTCATGCAGCTCCTTGATAACAGGCTCCTAAAGAGCTGGCAGTGAGCACGTCCGCTCTACATGGCCGCTAGCCGAGCCCTCCATGCTTGTGTATACATACGAGCGGAAACAACCAAGACGGGCATCTATGCTGAATGCATGGGGTCTTCCCCCAGTTGTAGGTCACAACAAATGCGGAAGTTGTTTTGTATGCTCCCTCACACACAATATGAAAACCGTGGACCACATCGGACTGGTTTGGAATACAAAGACTTCTACAATTGCAAAGCAATGTGGACCATCTATGCCATGAGGTGTCCATGTAACCTGCTATACTTCCGCAAATCAAAAAGAGAAATTCACCAAAGGATCTGCAAACATTGATCATGTTTAAAAACCAGGCCCCGGAGAAACCTATGGTGGAACATTTCCGGGCTAAAAAGCATACATTCAACGATTATTTGGTTTGTGATCCAAACCACACCTGCACTATCCCAAGGAGGAGACATAGACATACATCTGAGACAACTGGAATAACTTTGGACCCAACGCTTAAACACAGTAGAAAAGGGTCTGAATAGAAGTATAGAATGGAGTTTGTTCATGCACCTGTAATAGCTCTATGTATCATCTGAGCGAGTTCCGCTACATATTAATGACAATCTGCCTCCATATACCCACAGCCAACTACTGATGCTATAAGGAGTAGCACAATTACCTTGGTGATATGTGAAGTGTTAACATACAAACTTCTATTTAAGATTATCCATCAATAACTGATGGCCATTTTTCAACGAACCGGAGTCTTTGCCCAAACAGAAACATTTTAGAAATGTAGGAATTCTAAAATCTTGTAACTCAAGCAGAGAACTGTAAAGAAGGCAAGGTATCAAACAGTAAGACATACACAAGTGATAACAGTTCAAAGGTGTTTATTGAACTTCAATTGGGTTTGAAAAACGCATATCTAATCCTAAATCTAAAGATGGGAGCAAGCTATGACCATCAAATAAAAATAACGCAATCGTAGTCGAGTCTGTCAAAATAAAAGGGCCTACACTAATAAACCTATTGCCAATCCATACTTCTAAATACAAATAGTGTGGGGAAACAATGGTATGCAAAAGAAAAGTGTTCAAGAAAGGAAATGTGAGGATATTCGAGCCGTTGGCATCCCTTGCCCACGTCTTCAGCATGGGACAAGGTGGCACACACGAGCTTAGCACACTCTCTGGCTTCTCTAGCATGAGGATACAGTTCAAAACCTCAACATCAGGACCTTCTGTGCCAAAGTCTTTTGCCGTTCAAAGTCTCCTATTTCAGAGGGCCTGATGCAAAACACACATTAAAATTCTGTTCTTCTTAGGATTTCACATGTGCAACTTCTTGGGTGATTTACTGTTCACCCCGGGTCCCCCTCAGCCGGGCTCAGACGCAGTTTAATACAAAACCTACAATTGGCCTCTGTAAGGAAGGCATGGTATCAACAGTAAGACGGACAGAAGTGACCACAGCTCAAGGGCGTTTATTGAACTTCACAAGGATGAGATAAATGCCTATCTAAACCTAAAACTACAAATGGGACAAGCTATGACTATGAAATAATAAACAATGCAGTCCTAATTGAGTCTTGTCAGAATAAAAGGGCTTATAGTAAAAACATAACTATTGCCAATCCTTACTGCTAATTTACAAATAAGGCACGATTATGTTCATGAAAAAGAAAAAAAGTGTTCACAAAATGATTAGCCAGGATGTTCGGGCCGTTGGCCTCCCTTCCCCACGTTTTCTGCATGGGACAAGGCGGTTCACGCAAGCATAGCACACACATTGGCTTCTGCAGCATGAGAATACTGTTCCATTTTCACAGTTCCAAGACCTTCTGTGTCCAAGCCTCTTTACTTCTTTCAAGTCTCTTGACTCAGAGGGTCTGGTATACAAAATTAAGAAAACTTTCTTTTCCACTATTCAATTTGGGTGATCCCCCTCTTCCGTGCTCAGATTCCTTTCAAAACAATGTTCAGATATTTCTTTCTTTGGTGACTCACGGTTTACTCCGGATCCCACTCAGCCAGGGTCAGATCCCTTTCAACCACTCAATTAGTCTCCCTCAGCCGGTCTCGGACCAATTGTGATGTACTTTAAACTATTGAAGACTTTTGAATGTGCACAGGGTTTAGCTTGACCCGTTGCATGACCACTTGGATCTCAACATTCCTTTTTCTCACACTCAGCATCAGTTGGATACGTAACAGACTTTCGAATGAGCACCCAAAGTTCCAATGTAAAGTTAAATTACTCATTTGATTCCAATTTTATTCTCGCCAACGCCTCACACACTGTTCTCTTTGTACAATGTTGCTGCTTGCAACCTTGGTTCAAAACACAAGCTGGTTTGATAGTCTCTCTGACTCACCGGCTGCGTTGCCTTTCTGACAATGCTTTGTTGTAGGAGCCAAGGACAGTACCACAGCGGCAATCGATCCTCCCCGCCTTGGTTATTCACGCGGGACAGTTCCAGGCACCTCTGACACTGTGCAGGTTTAATCAGCCTTAGGTTCCTGGTCTTCGGTTTCTTACTTTCCAAGGCTCACAAAAGTAACAGTCTTTAGAGGTCACATGTACTTCCCTCCTTGAGACTCGCTAACCAGTCTTGCCGTCTTTCTCTTTGTATTAAACTGGAACTGCCATTTTCTCGTGCGGTTTGCCTCGCTCAGAGTGTGCATTCATGCTCCGCCTTTTATAAGTGTGATGGAAGTCAGGCGTGTGTAATAATTTGTGAATTGCCTCACCTTGCATGTCCATGGTGTTGGGACATGTCAGGTATACAGTGCAGGTGTTAGTCCATTGTCACTCACAGTGAACTGTCTGTGAGAAAGTGTTTGTGTCGGGAAAGGGGGAGTGGGATAAGTTACAGGTATCCTACCTGGTAGGATGGGAAAAGGTGTTACATAGAAGGGGATACCGCGTCTCACCCTCCAGCGTCCCACGTCCACTCCCGAAGACCCCTCATCCAGGTGATCCTCCCGCACTGGTCCACCCATAGGAACTGGATCCAAAAGCAATAGCCGTGTTCAGGCCACATGGATGACAAATCCCCGGGGACTAGTGGGTGAGACACCTTCAGGTTTCTCACACCTCCCTCTGCCGGGCTCTGACCAAATTGATCTACTTTTCCAAACTTTCTTTATTCATCAAAATCGAAGCCCTTCGACTGTGCACAGGATTTTGCTCGACCAGTCGCAGGACCACTTCGATTCACAGTTACTCGTTCTCTTCTTGATATAACCTTTTTCTCACTTCCACTTTTGCCACTTCTCAGCTGGATACCGTAACGAGACCTTTGATTGAGCACCCATGCGTTGCCGGACCACTCTGTGAAAGGTATTGTATCTTACTTTGAAAGTTCAATCACTCATCAGTAGTTCAACTTTATTGCGTCTCTTATCACACATGCAATGTTCGTTCCAGCGCTCACCATACAATATTGCTGCTTGCAACCTTGGCTTCAATACAGATCGGTCTTGTATCAGTATCCCCAACTCACCGGCTGTGTTGATTACATCAACGCTGTGTTGTTCATGGAGCCAGGAACGGTACCGCGGCAGCTGCTGCTTCTCCCCGCCTTGATTATTGATGCGGGAGGGCCCAGAGTATCTCTGAGACAAAATGCAGGATTCTTCAGCCTGGTTTCCTGGTCTTACGCTTTCTATTCTCAAGGTTTCTGGACAATAACGGTTCCTTGATGAAAAGGTCAAGGGAACTTCCCTTCTTGCGATCCCCTTCTGGTTGGTCGTCTTTCTTCTCTTGTTAAACTGCTGTTCCTCGTGTGCTTTGCCTCGCTGAGAGTGTGCTCTCGTGCTCTGCCTTATATCTATGAGGGGAAGCTTAATGGAATTCAGGTGTGTGTGATGGTCAGTAATTGCCTGACCACGCCTGATCATTGTATTTGGGCATGTCAGATATACTGCTCGGGTGTTAGTCTGTTTTCTCTCATAGCAGGATGTCCGTGTGTAAGTGTTTGTGTTGTAAAAGGGGAGGGGGGGCAGAGTTCCTAAAACTGTCCTACCGGGTAGGATGGGGTAAAGGTGTTACAGGGAAGGGGATATCATGCCTCGCCATCCGGCACCCCAATCCCACTCCCAGAAGAACCCTCAGACAGGTGATCCTCCCGCACTGGTCCACTCCCAGAACTGGATCCAAAAGCAATGGCTGTGTCCTGGCCACATGGATGACAGATCCCTGGGGACTAGTCGGTGAGACACCTTCTGGTTTCTCACAGAACAAGCAGTACACAGAGAGGGCATATGGTTGTTCACCTTGGCATCTATAATACAACAAACTTACATTCATGTTGCATGCTCCATGCCCAGTCAACATAATCCAATGAAACCTAGAAGAATGAATGCACATGCACGCCACAGGTTTAATGTGGAAAATGTCAATAACTGTGATAAACTCGTTGTATGGGTTACAGAACTTTATAATTGCCATGTCACTATGTTACTATTCCTATGCAGAACATCCCACAGAGATGGCCGCAGAATGAAAATATATATATTAATTACATTGACGCGGTTGCGTCCATGTAGTTATGGTTAAATTGGCGTTTCCATAGGAAGAGCATTTATTGGGTGGCTTATAACTTCGCTCCCTCTGGACGAATCCTCACCAAACTTTGCAAAACATGTATATGGCCCACTCTGAACTTTTGTTGTGTTCGATTTGTCTGAGGACAACACGGCTGTTCTGAAATGTTCTATATAAACTAAATGGTGGGGTGTTCTGAGGACGGAGTATGAGTCCGTTTTGTTCGCAAGCAAGCTAAAATTGAGCTAAGAACACACGCGGTGTCCTTAAATGTTCATACATAAACAAAATGGGGGTGTCCTGAGGATGCTGTCCGTATTGTACTCTGGCAAGTTGAATGTGTTCTAAGAACACTTGCGGTGTCCTGAAATGCTCTGATTACTTACCGATAATCTTCATTACTCCTAGTCCTACTCTTCCTCGTCACAGTACTGACGACCCTCCTCACCCTCCCTGCGGGGAAGGTCCCATGCTCCGGCTTGGTAATATGAAACAGTGATGTGGATGTGGGGGAGGAGTTGTAGGAATTTAAAGAAATAGAAGAAGGTCCTCATGAAGTAAGTACTAGGACGAGGAAGAGTGGACGTGGAGGTAATGTTTGCAATTAAACAAAATGGGGGTGTTCTGAGAACGCTGTTCGTATTTTGTCAGGTTGAAAGTGTTCTAAGAACTCTCCTCATGTCCGTTGACATTACAATTTCCTATGGGCCTTACCCGACTTTTAGACCACTAAACAAACGATAAATCAGGCTGCTGTGCGCCGACATTATGTGATAATCCTATCACTTGCCGCCCCATCGACCTGGCTGACCTGCTATTGCGACACTAAATCATATCTCCCGCCCCTAAACCTGACATTATCAAAGCATTCATATTCCCCGTCTCTCTCCGTGACAGTACAGGGTGCGTAGCCAAACGCGTCCAGTCGTCTCCAGTCCTACGCGACTTTACACAGGACCCGGAAAACAACACAGATCATCTCACAACACAGCGCGTAACAATTTGGAATATGAAAGTGTGATTTAAAAGCAAACAGCAAGATTGTACATTTCGTAAAGTACTTTTATTTGACATCGAATGTTTAGAGAATATTCAGCGATTTGCATTTGTCTTTGCTGTCGATCCGCAAAAGTTCATCTTGAGTCACGCGCTGTTCCTTTGCGGTACACAGGGTGTTGGTTTATGATAAAAGAAGCACTATGGTCGCACTGATTTCCGGAAGGCTGTTCCAACAACGAGGCATTAGACCACCATAATGGTTGGTATGTTGCTTCTAGCCGCTAGTACCGTGTAAAGGCATATTGGTCCTTGGCGATTGTCCCATAAAATGGTGAGGGTCATGGAGTTGTTTAGAAGTAGCTGCACCTGGCAGTTAAAAAATCCGTCGGCCGGGGTCTGAAAATCGTGGCATTGACAGTACGGAAGGACGTACCCGTTTTAAAAAAATTAGTCTCACCAGCCGATCTTTATTAAAAATATTCATTTTATTTATTAGAGCGTGAAACTATTTGCTAGCGAGGATAGTGCAACGGGGTATGTTAACTTATTCCCATTAACCCACCCTCTGTCCTCTGCCTTTTTCAGAGCCCTGTAAGCGACAGGGGACCAATTCGGCGGTGAAAGTGCGCGGTAGAAAACACTATGCCACATTGAACGAACAAGTATAACTTCACCGGCCTTTAACGCCACGCTATTGTTATTATATTCCGGTATAAAATAATCTAAAGGGTTACTTACATTATATTGGCATTTTCCATTGTCTAAGCATAGTGCAGTCCCAAAACACGGCTCCGTCTGTGCCAACGATCTTGCTCATAGTGATATAATATATAAAAGTGGTTTTGTTTCAGAAATTTCATCCTTATCGTGTCTTACGTTTTTGCAACACTCCTTCAAAAGAAGTCTTTTAGCACGATCCCTCTCTGTCAAGGTCAAAAAACAATAGAACCTTATAGTGCGAGTCGTGGGCCTCTACGGCACGCGATCAAAAAATGGAAGCAGCTGACCTTCACTGTAAAACGACCATAAATTCTTAGTTTGCAACATTCTGTGTACAGCCATCTCTGAGAAATTGCTTTTTACACTCCATCTTTGTATATTGTTTGCGTGCTAATATAAAAACTTTGTTAACGGGACGTTATGGTTCCAAGTAAAACCGAAAAACCCCTGCAATTCGCCAGTTATGGTAAGCTAAGCAACCATAACTCGCGCCACCACCGTGCACTGCTAAGACTAACACCCACGACATTAAAGATGACATCACAAATGTCATTGATGACATCACTGATGACATCTCATGTGTATGTACTTTTCATGAAATATGTGTACAAGGGATTCTTATTATAATGTTGCGAAAAAAGTATAAAGGATCATTGCAATAAATATCATACCCTAATTAGTGCTTTGAACGATGCATTGATATAAATAGCATTCAATTATGGGGTTCTATCTAGTATACTAAGCTACTAATGCAGAAACATAGCATTGTGTGCAGCGTACAAGATGAAGGTATAATATTCGTAATGTTAATATTTTGAATAATGAAATGATAATTGTATTCTTAACAGATTTTTGTGTACTGTGAAATATGTAATAGGTAGCTAATGAAACCCATGTATTACATAATTGCATAATTGCATTACTATAGAGAAAACACAAAGAGACAAGAACACATACCAATATACATATACATAGGGTAAATAGCAGCTTTGAAACAGAAAAATCATCATTTATTTGCTTGAAAATAATGCTGTCTTTAAAGCTTCTGTCTTCCCCTATGTATATGTTTCATATGATGTGACTGGACTCTAAGGGAATTACTAAAAGAACCTACTTGTAGGATACGTCTACAAATAAAATACAATTTTTAGTTTTTGGCTGTTACTGAACAAAACCATGTGGCCTAGATATGTCAGCAAAAGAAAAACGAGTGAGCCAGAAGAACACTTGCGGTGTCCTGAAATGTTCGTACATAAAGAAAACGGGGGTGTTCTGAGGACGTTCTCCGTATTGTGTGACTGCTTAGCTGTATGCAATGAGGGAATGGCACAGAGAGTGAAGTGGAAATGGTAGAAGGGCTGTCCAAGAGTTACGCGGGTCGCGGACACCGCGGCTGTCCGTGGACAGGGCGTGCTACATCCGGGGTTTTCCAGCAAATCCAGCATGGAAAGAAGACTGTAGGGATCAGCCAATCAGATGTTGCGGTTGTGGATTTGTGTTGAGAGACTGTGTGTAGTGAAGATGGCAGAAGTGGAGAAAGTCAGGGTGTTGGTGCTTGGAGATATGTTTGTGCATGGTTTACAGCAGTATGCTCAATGCAGGCATGTTGCAAAGAATTTTGATGTTAAAGGAGTGGAGGTGGTGTGGAGCACTGTGCCTGACTGCAATGTACAGGAAATTGTACAAGTTTGTGAAGATATGGACAGGATGAACAGTCCCCATGTGGTAGTTTCGAACTATGGTGCTTTCCATTTGGGATATGTCAGTGCCCCTACTTTGTTGGCAGATTTGGAACACTTGGTCCAAGCAGTAATGAACATCCTTCCAAATGCCAAAGTAATTTTTTCTGGATTACTACCTAGGGCAATATGGGACAATAGTTCCGTTTTTTGTCCTCAGCAAAACATGCTAGGTGTGTAATCAACCGAGGCATGTGTGCCTTCATGCTTAGAGCTGTTATGTTCTTCTGTAATAATGAGAAGCTTGATTCCAGTAATGCTGTTTATTTTAAAGAAGATGGCATTTCCTTATCTTTTATGGGAAATGCCATGCTGTTTTGGAATGTAAGGGTTGCTTTGGAGAAGGTTATGTGAAGATTTTAGGAGTAAAGTAAGAAAAAAAGAAAAAGAAAATACAAAATAACAGATGTCTGTCAAGCATCTGCTAAAAAATAAAAAAAAACGTCTCTTTTCAGAGCCAACCTCAAAGGGGAAATGGGGCACACTATTTACATTTACATTCACCACGCTCAGATTTTCGATATGTCCGCGGACATGGCGGTAGTCCGCGGACATCGAAATCACTAGCTAGGGGGTTCAGTATGTTCTATGTTACATGTATTTAAAGTCAGGGATATTATGGTTAAGTTGCGCTACTAACAACCTATGAAATTCAGTGAAAAAAACTTTGTTAAAGGGACGTTATGGTTCAAAGTAAAACCGAAAAACCCCTGAAATTCGCCAGTTATGGTAAGATAAGCAACCATAACTCGCACCACCGTGCACTGCTAACACCAACACCCAGGACATCAAAGATGACATCACAAATGTCATTGATGACATCACATGTGCATTTACTTTTCATGAAAACTCTGTACAAGGGATTCTTATAATGCTGACCAAAAACTGTCAAGGATCATTGGGATAAATATCATGAGCTAATTAGTGCATTAAGCAATGCATTGATATAAATAGCATTCTATTATGAAGTTCTATCCAGTATACTAAGCTACTCATGCAGAAACATAGGCAGTGTGTGCAGCATACATGATGAAGGTGCCATATTCATAATCTTGCCATGTTGAATAGTGAAATGATAACTGCTTTCTTATTAGAGTTTTGCGTACTGTGAAACATGTAATAAGTAGATAATAAAACCCACTTAATACATAATTATTACAGACAAAACACAAAGAGACAACAACACATACAAATATGAGTATATACAGGGACAGTGAAGTAAACAAAAAAGCAGAAGTAGTAGCAGAAAGAGTTCATAACCTAACTGATTGTCTTTATACAGAGAAACTATTGCTCTGTTTCAAAGCTGCTACTTACCATATGTATGTGTATCACATGATGTGCACCCAAAGGATTCTCTCTAGGCATGACTACTTTAACAGCCTCCTTTTAAATTTGCCTGCCTCTACTCTCTGTCCCCTGCAACTCATCCAGCACAGGACTGCGAGACTTGTCCTTGGCCTGAAGCCCCAGGGATCGTATCTCTCCAGCACTGAAATTAAAGACCCTTTGCAATATCTACAATGCCTACTTGGGCCTGGGACCAAAATATCTCCAGCTTTCTCTCAAGTATCTTCTGACCTGAGCACTTCGCTCCTCTACCTCCAACTCCTTGAAGGTCAGATGCTTTTCCAAGCCACGAGTTGTTTGTTTGTTTGTTTGTTTTATTATTTATAATGCGCGAGCGTACCCGGGGGTATCAGGGCGCAGACTTTACAAGAATTTTCGAAGCTTGGTTACAGTACACGAGGAATATACATAATACAAAAATAGGTGCACAAATGTTATATACAGTATATACAAATCATCAGTAAGGCCAGCAGGCGGTAATGTAATATACAGGTAAGCAAGAGGCACACGTGGTTACGATGTGTGCGTGTAGCGCTGGACACTACCTAGTCTTAGTGGGTCTCCAGTTTCAGCCAGGAGATTAACTTGGAACGGAAGTTCTGATAAGGCAAGTCTACTCTAAGGTTTGGAGGCAGGGAGTTCCAGAGCTTGGCAGCTTTTACCGGGAAGCTGTTGCCTCCTATGGTGGCCCGTTTGTAGTGGGGGACAGATAGGCAATCTTTGTATGCGGTTCTGACGGGTCTTGAGGAGGATTGTTTGTGGAACCTGTTGATCAGGTAGGTTGGGGCTGCATTGTTGAGAGACTTGTGGGTGAGAGATGCCGTTTTTAAGAGAATTTTATCTCTGGTGGAGAGCCAATTGTTCTGTTGGCTGAAACCTGTAATGTGTTCTCTTCTGGAAATGCCCAGAGCTGCTCTGAGAGCGTTGTTCTGAAGGGTTTGCAGTTTATTGGTGGTGGCCTTGGTGGATCCTAGGTAGAGGGCATTACAATAGTCGAGGCGAGACAGTATGAGGGCTCTGGCGAGTGTCAGACAGCTAGTGTCAGACAGGAAAGGTTTGGCTGCACGGATTAATTTGCACGTGTAAGCCGTGGAGGATGCAAGGGAGCTCACTTGTCTTTTGAGGGAAAAATTGGAATCTAGATAGAATCCCAATGTTTTGACCTCTTGTCCGACTTTGATGTTGTTCCCGTCAATCATGAAGGAGTTATAGGCCGGGCCAAGTTTCTTTATACTGATTGTGGTGCCTAAGATGATGAGTTCTGTTTTATCATCATTCAGGCATAGTCCATGAGTAGCCATCCATGCCTGGATGATGATGTACACCCTATTTAGCAAGGCCAAATCCTTTCCATAATCTCCTGAAAGCGGAAGGAGGATCTGAGTATCATCTGCATAGTTAGTGTAGGTGATACCGAGATGATCCAAATCATCGAAAAGGGGCTTGGTAAATATGTTGTATAATGTGGGGGAGACACAGGAGCCCTGAGGTACACCACATGTGATGGGTATAGGGTCTGCTGCCGCCGTGGGAGAGAAGACCCTCATAGTCCTGCCGTTAAGGAAGGATGTGATCCAGGTGATGGCCTCACTGGAGAAGTGAGCCGAAGTGTGGAGGTGTGAGCAAAGGACAGAATGATCGACCAGATCGAAGGCTGCAGAAAGGTCGAGGAGGAGGAGTAGGGCGGCTTGCCCGTTGTCTCTGAGCGAATCGATCTGCGCTTTCAAGTCAATAAGGGCGGTTTCAGTCCCGTGTTGGGGACGGAATCCAGATTGTCTAGAGCCTAAGAGGTTGTGTTCTTCCAGGTGCTTCTGTATTTGTACATAGGCAACCTTGTCCAGAATTTTTAGTAGAAAGGGAACAGTAGTTATGGGACGGTAGTTTGTGGGTATGGCTGGGTCAAGAGTGGGTTTTTTCAGTAGAGGTAGTACCCAGGATTGTTTTAGGTTAGTAGGGATGGAGCCAGTGGCAAAGGAGGCATTGATCAATTTTGTAATGAAAGGGGAGAGGTCGCGGGCAGCATCTTTAATGAGCTGTGCAGGGCATAGATCTCCCTGGCAATTAGACGGTTTCAGGGACAGGATAATTTTTTCGACTTCCAGTATGTTGACTTTGGCGAATTGGAAGCGGGCTAGGTCAGTGGGCATGGGCTTGTCCGGAATTTTTGAGTTGAGGGTGTCATTCAGGGATGCTCTTTTGCTGGTGATTTTACTTTGAAGAGTCGCAATCTTGTTTGCTAGGGCTCTTTGAATTTCTGAGCACCAGTTTTTATCTTTGGTGCACGTGTCAAGGGGTGCTATGGGGGTTTCTATTTCTTTAAGGATGGAGAAAAGTTCTTTCATGTTAGATTTAGCTTGGGATATACGAGAGTCAAAGGAGGCTCGTTTGGCCAGGTAGATTTCTTTTTTGTAGAGTGCAGCTAGTTTGGAGAGTTTTAGTTTGTTAGAGACTGAAGGGGATTTTTTCCAGATGGCCTCGCAGTTTCTTTTTTGCTGTCTTAGTTTTTTGAGGAATGGTGTGTACCATTTAAGGTGCGTTTTCGGTTTACTGGATCTCAGTTTAAGGGGGGCGATGCGGTCCAGTGAGGTGGCAATAATCTTGTTATATTCTTCAACTAAGGACTCAGGGTCCAGGTTATCAGGAAGTGAGTTGAGAGTGGGGAGTAGGTCAGGGATAAGTCTTTCTACTGTCATGTTCTTCTTGTTTCTAGTGAGAGTGGGTGGGGCCTTAATGGTGGGCGGGGGTGAGGGTCTGTCGGTGGAGAGCAAAAATGATACCAAATGGTGGTCAGTCCAGGCTTGGGGTGAGATATTTGTAATGTTCACTAGGCAGTTGTGGTCGGCCACCCAGTCAAGTGTTCTACCTTTCGTATGCGTGGGTGTCATACATCTTTGCACAAAGCCTAATTCAGTAAGAGTATTAGCTATGGAACTAGCGGAATGGTCTTCTAGGTCATTGTAGCCCAAGTTAAAGTCTCCTAAGGTGAGAGCTTGAGTGGAGCTTTTGAGGTTGCTGGATAGGATGGAGTTAAGGTCTTCATCGAAGGTGCCAATGGGGCCTGGCGGACGGTAGATCAAGTAGATGTTAAGAGTTTGGGAGTAAGTGAGTGGTATTTTGACTGCTAGTGATTCGCAAGAGAGGGCATCGGTCGAGGTGGCTAGTCTCATGGTGAGACTGTACTTATGGATAAAGGCGACACCGCCTCCTCTAGAATTAGGGCGGTCTTGTCTCAGGATGGAATAGTTATCTGGGACTGCCAACATAAGCATAGGGCCTGCTGCTGGGTGTAGCCAGGTCTCAGTGATGGCGAGGAAGTCAAGGTCTTCGGTGAGTATTAAGTCTGCAATTTCTGTAGCATGAGCTACTAGCGACCTGGCATTGATCAAGGCTCCCTTGATATTGGGGCTAGCTTTGTTTTTAGAGATAGTGGCTATGTTTTTTGAAGTAGTAGTAGTATGGCGCTTGTCTTGTGTAAGTTTAGGGGTACTCTGGTTGCGGGAGTTCTGAAGGGTTTGTAATGGGTTACTGGATTGTGTGGAGGTGTTTGGTCGCGGTGGCAGCGATCTAGAGTTTTGTGTAGTGGGCAGTGAGCGGGCAAGTGGTTCATGGATTTTGGCTAGTCTGGCTCTAAGTCCTAAGCTCCTTTCTGTGGTGGTGCGAGGGTGACTGGAAGGTAGCAGTGTCTGAAAGTCGTTTAAATCTAGGTAAGGTACTTGGTTGTTGTGTCTGGGTAGGGCTGGCATGTTAGGTAGTTGTGGAGCCATCTTGGTCGGAAATGTGTTATTGAGGCTGATCATGAAGTAGGCAAGCAAGATGGAGGTGAGTAGATACATGCTAAATGGTGGGGTCGAGAGTGTTATGGAGCGCTAAATAATACCTGAATTGGGGTGGCCGCACGTGGGGCAAATCTCTCTTCGGCTGGCACCTCCATCTGGAACAGCCTTCCTGCCTCTTTGAAGCTTGAGCAGAACCATCTCTGGGACCGGAAAGCAGCTCAAGACTTTCCTTTTTGCTTCTGCCTTCTCTCTTCCATTACGTTGCTGATCTCCTGTCTGATACTGCACTGGTTACCTGGCTACCCTCTGTACCACGGGCCCAGGTTCCTGCCCTCCCATTTGCCTACCTGCACTGCCCCACTGGCAATCCTGCACTCAGGGCTATATCTGCAACCCGACACCCCCCATACTTGCACTTATCCATCACCTATTTGATCTGCACTTAACCCTTGCACTGCCACCTGCTGGCCGTCCTTCCTGTTTTCAATGTTTGATCCTATGTCTTGCACTTGCCACTCCTCCCTCTCCCCTGGCACTTCTCCCCTTGCCTCTCCCCTTCACTTGCGCGTTCTCAATATCACTGGGCCTAGTAAGATCGCTGTCTTGTTCCCTTCCCTTGCCTTGAAACACTTGTGTATAGGCGCGAAATAAATAAAATAAATCATAAAACATATGCACACTATAGGGCCAATGCCCCCTTGTATGTGCCGACACAATCTTGTAATCAAGATAAGCCAGTCGAACACACTAGAAGATGTCTGCCGGGCTCCACGTGCTGCCGAGAGCTTTGAAGGCCAGCAACATAGAAAAAGGCTGAAATAAGTTGCCTTGGAGATCAAGGTACACAGACCAAGCTCAGCTCCAACGGATGTAGAAGTGCTGACATGGACATCCGCAACTGAAATATCCCTATACGCCCGTCTTAGTACACACGATTAAAGGCAAGCACATTTTTTTCTTTTATGCAGAAAAAGGACGCCTTTTTTGCGCCTAATACACAGAGGTTACCATGGCAACGCGCGTTGACAAACTGCATAGAACTGAGTCCCTGTGTATTGCAGCATTTATGGGACTACAGTTATATTCATGAGCACTCTGAGCCATTAGGTAATAAACAGCCGCGTTGTGAATACCCGATCTCTGGGTATGTATCAGAACTTGGTGTACTAGAGAGTGAGTTACGATCCAAGTCTATTGCACACATGCCAACCAGGTTACAGCACCATCAATAATGCTAACTTTCCCTTGTTTACTTATTAATAAGTACTGTCTGTTTTCAAAAAGTCATGACATCTAGAAAATAGTTTGCCTCTTCCCACCTGACACATTCATAGGGGAGGGGCACCCTAAATACCAATCAAAGCGACATGACGATCTTAAGTGCGTGTATAGTGCGCTCTAACATGCAACTCTCTCTGCAGCACTCACGAAGAGAGGCAGAAGTAAGAAGAAATGTATTGAGTACAGTACATATCCCACACATTTTGTAGTAACAAGCACTGGGAGGTCAGTAATAAGCACCTAGGCCCGTTCTACTGAACACACCTGATCAGCATACTTCAGGTTTCGTAATTAGATACATTGGTTATCTATGTAGGTCCTCACCTAAATCTAGGAAGAGAGCCTCAGAATAACACCCATCCGAATGGAAAGGAACTGCCACCTGGACTAAGCATGTGCATTTCCCCATGTGTCTGAATGACTTTCAGGTCAGTAGTTTCCTCTAACTGGGTCCTACACTAGTGAGTGTGCCCGGGTATCTAGCAACAGGTCTCACACCTATCCACTCTGTAATTTTTTTTTCATTGGTTATTTATAACACGCTTAATACCCAGAGGTTTCTAAGCACAGACCCTGGGATCGAACCTGTGTTGCTCCGTGTCGACTTGCTTCCAAGGCGAGCACGTCCCCCCCCACCCCGAGCTATCTCCCTGGTTTTTTCACAGATTCTTCAAATTGAAAGGGTTAAGCAATTGATTTAGCTTCGTGAATAAACAACCTACAATCCTGATAAATGGCCCAAAAATACACCTGAAAGAGTTGATCACCTGGAGGTGCAAACCATCATAAGAAGGGCTGAAACACGTTCTGTCGACAATACTTCAGAGAAAATATCTGAAAGCGGAAAATAGAACCATTTCATGTGATCCGCAGGACAATGCTTTGTAGTAACCACTCGTGAATAAAACTCTATCCAGATATATGAGTGAACCGAAATAGAAGACAACCTACTCTTTATCTTTTATAAGTGGTGCCCAGCATACCCATTTAGACCTATGTTATACGCATTCTCCACACGTCAAGAAAACACCTTTATTAACCCCAAGTGTTGTTTTTATGTAAAAATTTATTTTGTATATTTTTGAGTTACGTTTATAATTGGAATATTGTTTGGTAAATGATGACGTTTTTTAACACAGAAAGGTGAGCGCTACATACTGCAGCATTTATTCCACATCTGCACTGTTCCGATAGGCACTACAAAGACTGTATATAAGAGGGAGGGGTAGCTATATGCTCTATCCTTTTGTTTTCATTGTTAAAATACCCTGTTTTTGGGTATAAGCCCCCTTGAAACAAAAAATCAGGAGGCAACCTTGTTTTTCAAAGTGTTCCAAACGATTACAGGAGGCTCTATTTTTTAAATGCTGTTATTGTTAAGGCTGAATAATTTATCAACCTTTAAATATATAATGTTAACAGAGTCAAGTCCCTAACCTGGTCAAATTTTTTTTAAACCTATACAAGACAAAGAAACATGAAAGTATTCATTTTAGTGCTACATGAACTGCACTGAAACATAACAAAAATGCCCAATGAATGGTGGCTCAAGGAAAAGTCACCAATAGAAATTGGAATGGT
The DNA here is from genome assembly GCF_040938575.1 of Ambystoma mexicanum. NCBI lineage: Eukaryota > Metazoa > Chordata > Amphibia > Caudata > Ambystomatidae > Ambystoma > Ambystoma mexicanum. The sequence goes on along the minus strand of NC_090927.1, from coordinate 577,201,455 downwards.
GCCACTTTTACCCAGGAGGGAGTACCTTTTCATGTGGCTAGGGTGGTGAGGCTGCTAACCAAGAGTCCCCCCTTGGAGAGGTAAAATAAAAGTAGGGGTTCCAAGATGGCCGCCGGCAGCCGATACTTATCCCCATACCCAGTAAAGACCCCATCAAATGTGGCTCATATCGGCCAAAAACACCAAATTAACGTAGACATAAAAATATACACAAACATTCTGGCAAACAGACTATTAGGCTTCCTCCCCAATTTGATCCACCCAGACCAATCAGGGTACATCTTTGGCCTTAAACCTTTGATAATGTACACAGAGTAACCCATTTAAGAGGAAACGTGCACAAAACATCAATCCCACCATTCCTCCTATCCCTGGATGCTGAAAAGGCTTTCGACCGGGTGGAATGGTCCTTCATGTTTAAGGTGATGGAAAGGATGGGTCTGGGGTTCATTAGGATGGTCCAGGCCAAATTATGAATCCAGTCAGCTAGGCTCCTCATAAACATCTCCCTGTCTAGGCAGGTTACTTTGAGCAAGGGCACCCAAGAGGGGTGTCCACTCTCACCTCTTCTATACGTAATCCACCTGGAGCCCTTACTGCAAACTGCGTGAATCCGGTGAGAGGCAAGGGATTGCCGTTGGGGAAATTTAAGACATGGTGGCAGCCATAGCTGATGATATGCTACTCATGCTTAGAGCTCTACAAGGGCCTCTGGGTGGAGTTCTGGGAGGGACTGCACGATTTTGGGTCAGTCTCAGTCTCAAAATCAATGTAGGAAAATTTGAGGTGCTCAACCTCACGGTGTGGTGCAGGGAGGCAGCTACTCTGAAGGGGTCTTCACCTTATGTCTGGAGCCTTAAGTTAATGAGGTATTTGGGGGTGAACATTCCCCCCAACCATGGCAGGTTGCTATTAGGCGAATTTCGCCCCAATGCCGTCTTCTATTAAGGACGAGCTCCATAAGTGGAAAGCACTCATGGTGTCATGGTTGGGTAAATTGCCTGCCATCAAGATGGTCAACCTCACCCGGCTCCTATACATGTTCCAGGACAACCCGGTAGCCATACCTAAAATTGTCTTTGTAGGATTGCAAAGATCACCAGCAAATTTATTTGGAAAGGCAAGAGGCCCAGGTTCAGGCATAACTTTTAACAGCACCTAAGAGGGAGGGGGGTGACTGGCCCTTGCAAACTTCCAATTCTATCACAAAGCTGCCCAGACCCAGATTATAGAGTGGATTATGCAAAATTACAATAAGTTATCGGTGGGTATGGACTGGGCTATCACCATGCGCAAATCAAAATGACGTCCTCTGGCTCCCTAAACCAGCACATGTATTTGAGCTCCATCACAAAACTGGTTGAGGATACCTGGGATAAACTAGCCAAAAAAAACATTGTATCAAACCCTTTTCTTCCCCATTCATGCTGATTTTCCTTAATCCAGTGTAGAGAAGGAGCCAAGTACCCCCACCTCAACCACTTTGCCCAAATTGCCTATATGTTGGGAACCAGAGTGAGACATATGCGCTACCAGTGAAAATACTGATACCGAGGAGAGTCCTGGAAGCAAGGTTCCCATTGAGAAAGCCATACCTGCATACACAACAGTATGATGGCCATTAAGAAGCAGGACCAATGAATGGAAGAGAAGAATGGTGACGTTAACACCACATGAAGCAAGTGGATATACATAGAAGAGATGCAGAAACAGGAGAATGAAGATATTCTATAAGGCATCAAGAAAGTATCAAAGATAAGTTACATCTTGGGATCAAGATTAAGAAATGTATGCTACAGAAATGATGAAGATATCAAGTAATTTTACAATGCTAGTACGAAACACGCACAACAACAGAATCCCTCTACCTTTAAACAATAATCAGCATTTAAGGAGTTGCTGACTAGACAAGGCTCAGGAAAATCCAACCCCTTGTTAAATAGTATTCGAGATGAGCATTACTTATTGGTTAAGAACAATTAAAACGTGAGGTTCCTCAGAAAATGAGGTTAGCATAGAAACGCCCCGACTATTTCGATGAAGACATGGCAAGAGTGCCAGTTTCATTATGAACAACAGGCCCCTATGACGTAGGCCTATTAAAGGGGGTTGGAGAAGTGAAGATTAAATTGAAACCAGGAGCAAATTTTACATCAAACACGACAGTATCCTATGTCTCGAGAGGCAGATGAACGTAATTTTAAGACGATAGCCTCTATCATGGAACAGGGCATCCTAGTGACGTCAGAGTCACCATGTAATACCGCGATTTATACTGTGAAGAAAGGGAAAGGTGGGTTGTGGCGTTTAATTCAAGATATGAATTAACCAGATTGTAGAGGCCGAGTTCACTCCAGTTCCTAATCCTGTGACAATCCTATGTAATATCCCTGTTAAAGAACGATATTTCACTGTGATTGACTTGAAAAATGCATTTTTCTCAATCCCATTGCATAAAGACTAGCAATATCGGACGTCATTTACGTTCAGACAAACTTGTCTGAAAAGTACTCACTTGCCCCAGGGGTAATGTGAGTCTCGATTTTCAATAGAGTCCTGCAGATGGACTTAAGCAATACTGATTTGGAAAGTGTTATGTTGCAGTATGTGGATGACATATTGGTCTGTAGCACCTCAGAGGAAGAGTGCAGACATGATTCAGTTCAGCTAATGATTATACTTGCAGACAAAGGATATAAAGTAGACAAGGACAAATTATAGTGCTGTCAAAAAGAGGTACTGTAAACAGGCCAGTTAATTTCAATGAGGGAAAGAAAGTTACTCCCGAGTGGGCTGAGGCTATTTTGAAAACAGTAAAGCCACTCACGATAAAGCACATACATAGTTACACAGTCCCGGAAATCTCTGCAAGAGCATGGGTCTTTGATTACAGTTCATACATAAGGCCCTTGTTGCAAGCTCTGAAGAAAGCACAGGCAAATCGGGAGAAAATTGTCTGGACTGAGGAGATGGAAGAAGGGTTTGATGAGTTGAAAAAGGCATTTTGCACAGCTCCAGTTTTAGGGATTGGCAATTATGCTGGGGAATTCTTTTTGTTCTCGCACATGAATGGCACTGTTATGACAGCTGTACTCACACAGAGAACCATATTGGGGTAGAAGCTCCTTGCATATTACAGTGGGATTCTAGACCCAGTAATGAGGGGTCACTTTTGGTGCGAACAATCTTTGGCAGCCACCGCGTTTGCCATTCAGAAGGATCCTAGCATAGTAATGGGGTGTTCCCTGACGTTATTTGTTGAACATGCATGGTTTGTTATTTTGGAAAAACCTAAAGGCATGTTGACTTCTCAAAGAGCTTCTGCCTATGAGGTAGTCATATTGAATCCGGCGATTAAAATAGTCTGATGCAAAATAGTGAATCCTGCCATGTTTGTAGCAGAACCACTGGCAGAGGACAAGCATGCACACGATTGCTCGAACTATAGGGAATTCTATGATAAACTCCTAAGGGTGAAGGAAAATGCGTTGGCAGCTGGGAAGATTCTTTTTATTGATGGTTCTTCTACAATCGATCAGAATGATGGACAAAGATATACAGGTGTCACTGTATTGAAGCACAATGGCCAATGGAGAGTTTGAAGTATTGATAAGTGCACGACTATCTCACTTTTCGACACAGGCTGCAGAATTATTGGCACCGATTATAGCACTCGAGAGACACGCAGACCAGGAAGTAACAGTTACAGCAACTCCGCCTATGTAACGTTCACAGTTCACGCAGGATTAGCATGTTGGAAAAAGAGGGGCTACCTCCAAGCGGACAGCACTCCAGTGCACCACACAGCCTTATTGGACAGACTTATTAAAGCACTACAACTCCCAGTAGCCATCACAGCAGTTAAATGTGCAGTACACACTATAAGAGCAGACTCTATCTTGTGTGGAAATCAAAAGGCAGATGAGGAAGCACAATGAGATGCATGTTCAGATATTATGTTGTTTGATAGGCCTGATGTGAATGAAAGTATGGTGGGGATGATGAGTGTGTCCGAGTGTTATAATACACTGTCTACGACTCAGTTGGTAGAGATTCAAGGGGAAGCGCCTCAAGATGAGACTTGTGGACGCGGAGAGGGATTTCTTTAAACCACTCTGAAGCATTGTGGCAACAAGACAGCATTGGTAAACCGGCGATGCCTGTAGCCTTGTTAAGGGTGGCGCTGGAACACATACACTACCCTGCGCACGTTACTAGAGAGCCTCGCCGCAACTATTGCGGAGGATTGGTTTGTTCCAAATACAGTAGAAGACGTTGCATTTTATGCAGTAAATTGTATCATATGTCAAAAGTTTACTGCTGGGCACACACTGTGCACAATTAGAGGAGTTATTCCAAGACCTAATGGTCCCTTTCAGCATTTGCATATCGACTATGTTGACATGCTGCAAGTATGTAATGGATACAGATATATGTGTTATGCTCACCTGGTCTCTGCGGGGGCATTGGGGCACGGTTGGAGCCCTCCCTCGACTTGGCTCCCCTGTATTTGCTGTCTTCCCAGCTGTTGCAGAGTATGTTGGTCTGGATGCTGGTATTGCCCCTGGGAGAAGAGGAGAGGCAATGAGGATGGCGCGGAGGTGTTACGAATTCCCTCGCCCCTTTCGTGCCAAAACGGAGTGCGCAAGAGCCTTGCCATGCAAGCTCACCTGTTTTTCTGGAATGCTGGGCTCTCCGTCCTGCTTCCTTCAGCAGGGGCGTGTAGACTGGGCCTAGTTGCTTCACTGGCCCGCGAAGTGGCGATCCAGACCGGCTGTGACCAATCCACTTGGAGGGTAAGTCTTTGCTGAATACATTATTAAAACACGAACCATAACCAATGAGTCTTGACTTGATGGTAAGTAATAATGATTTCTTGCAATGTCTCTGCTCTTCCCTATAAGTGTGAAGATGATAGATTGGAAGCGTGGAGCGGATCCTGGGATTCCCCTGAGGATGATGGACTCTCGAGGTCAACAGGTAAACTGGCCGTTATAATGGAAGTCAAGACTCAGGTATGATGCGGCCAAGAGTTTGTTATATGGGTTTCTAACCTGTTGTATTCTTTTCCCCTTGTAGGAGCGGTCCGTTGGTGTGAAGCAGTCTCTGGTAGCTTGAAGACTGTTCAGCGGCTCCAGAGGAAGATACCGTGTTGAAGCGGAGAAGAAGCGAAGGCTCCCGCATCGCTGGAAGTCCGAATCGGGAGAGAAAAGGCACCGACTCAGATGGAGTGCAGGTGGGTGAGCGCACAGCAATAGAGTGGCTGAAGTAGGAGCGCCTCAGCGATGGAGCGGCTGGAATCAGGTAGGAGCGCCTTCAGCGATGGAACGGTTGGAATCAAGTAGGTAAGATGGTCTTCAGAGGTGGAGTAACCGGAATCGAGGTGAGATACGGCGGTAAGCGTCCCGCTGCAAAGCAGAGTAACGTGAAGCGAGGGCATGTGGTTGGGCTGGCCTTATATAGGCTGGCTCCGTACCCTCCCTTTAGCCACGCCTTGTGGCTCCACCTTGCCCAGCCCAAGGGCTTCAGCACATGCCTCCCAATGCTGTTCTATGGCCACATTCGGCCCTGATGCACGTGCCTTAGGCACAGAATGTGCAAAGCACACATTTCCATGAGCCTGGCGCCAGAGGTGCCAGGACTGGGTCCATGTGGACCCTGGGGATAATGAAGGCCTGGGCCATGGCCATGACAATAGGATTGTAGTGGTATGTCCCTTTTCGAGGTGGATTGAGGCTGGCCCATGTACAGACCCAGACTCAACCTTTGCAGCAACATTTTTAGTACAACAAGTATTTCCTAGATGGGGAATATGTGAAGTATTGCGATCAGATAATGGCCCTCATTTTATTAATGAAGTCTTTGAACAAATAAGCGTGTTGCTTAGCATAAAGTACACGTTTTCATTGGCCTATCACCCGCAAGCGAACGGAGTCTGTGACAGACTCAACAGCTTGCTTAAAGAGAGAATAGCCAAATTGAAGCTTACCTTGAAGTAAGGATGATTGCATTGTCTACCACTGGCATTGTATGCGTTGAGAAATCAACCAGGTTCAGACCACCATCTTACCCCGCATGAAATAGTGACAGGGAGGCGAATGAGGCCACCTCCCACACCTCCGTTTAGAATTAGAAGTGATGCCCAGACAACAATACAATTGTTAGGAAAGGAGTTACGTGATTACTTAACATGCATGACCTCAAGTATCTCTGTCATTTCAGATCAGCTCAAGCAGAAGGGGTGTGGGGCAGCTCAGAACACAGAAGGAGATGCTACAACAACTGGAGTTGAAAAACGTAGTCTTGCCAAACTGTTACGCTCACCTGTTATCCACGGGGACGCCACCCAGCCCTGGTTGGATGATTTGCACTCTCGAACCCTCTCCCGATCCATTGGTAAGGCCTCTGGTTAAAGATGGGTGTGCAATATATGAGAGCTGGATTCAATACCAGATTGTCTTTATGTTTTCCCAGCTCCCTTGCCCTCCACTCCTTCCTCCCCCTTGGGCCTCCTCACCTTAATATTGTAAAAGGTGGATTCTCCGTCCTGCTCCTCGTGGCAGGGGCACGTAGATGTGGGTTGGCGAGCAGCGACAAGGTTACTTCAATGGTGCAAGCCCCCTCTGCGGGAATCCAGGCCTGGTGCGAGTCCGTAGGTTTGCTGCTTTACAGTCTTTATATGCAGTTCTTATTTTCCTCTTAGTTCGAATAATAATGTCTTGCTTCTTTCCTTTTAGGTATGGAAAGGTAATTTGGTGTTGTCATGCAGTTTGAAGATGAGCATGGGCCGGTAGGCGAAAGCACGGTGTGTGCGATGCTGTCCGGTGAGTAATGCGCGATGTCTGTCGCTGTTTTGCCTTTTATATTGCTAACCTATGTCTTTTCTCTCCTTGCAGGTTGTGATGTTCCTAGCCGAGCGCCATAATGTTCTAGCAATGATACTGACCAGGAGACGACTACCCAGGTAAGAATTGTGTGGCTTTCTTCATTCGGGAGGAAACGTGAGTAAACGCTTACTAATGCGGTCTTTCTTTCTCCTCTTGCCAGGTTATGGTATTCCAGCATGCATGCGGTGCTGGATGATGGAGTTCGTACCTTCAGGTGAGTGGAACTGAAGTCGGCGATGGATTGAAGACAGGATACTGTTCCAGGTAAGTTTCGTAGTGTTTTTTCTCCCTCTGCCGGTCCTTGGTTTCAGGTAAACTGGCATCAAAGAACTGGATACGGTGAGCGTTACGCTGCTCACAGCAGAATAACGCAAAGCATGTTCTGCTTTTTGGGTGCGGTTTAAATAGTCTCAGGTAAAGTAGTCCAGGAAAAATAGTCCCAGGCCTGCCACACCCAAAGTAGTCCAGGTAAAGCAGTCCCATGCCTGCCACACCCAAAAGACTAGACAGCATAACTCAGTTCCTTGTAACTGAGCTATGTGTGTGCCTCCATGTTGGCTGAACTTCCTCACCCCCAAGTTAAATAGTCGCATTCTAATGTTGGTCTTCATGATGGATCTGAGCCTGGCGCCAAAGGCGCCAGGACTGACTCCAAGAGAGTCTTGCATGAGGTTTTAAGGCCTTTGACCTGGACCTAACTGGAAGGCTGACTTGCCAGTGAGGGCCAGGGGCAAGGGTCATGACACAAACGTTTCCCCAGTGATTCGATCCCAATTCGGAATTTCACAAGGAAGTGGCAAGAGCCGTGTTTCAACGCCCCCTTCGTAGTGGAATATGTGACACCGTCTGCAGTCAAGGTCCAAGGCAGACGCGTTTGTATATTTCTCGGAGACGTGAAAGTCTATGCTAAAGAACCCCCTTCAACCCTACCCCTGTCAGAAGCAAGCATCGGGGAAGAACCACAGCACATGCAGACTAGGTCTATGACGAGGAAGAAGGACGCAGAAGCTGTTGAATAAACAGACCAAGAATATATTGGACTGTGGCTTATTGTCGGGACACTCTTTTCAGTCACTAAAAAAAGGAGTTAAGGGAAGCAATTTGTTCTTGAGCCACAGAAGTTAGTTGACATTGGACTGAGACATGTTTAAGTCTTGATCATAAAGGAGAGCATTCCAGATTTGGAGTTCATTTTCGACGACTGGAAGAGGGAACAGTTCCCCGATTCCTTTCTCACTGAATTTCTTTTCGTCGGTGCCCATGACAAAGTTTCACGGATCGTTCTTTCAGTTTTCTTGTTTAATCAGCGCACATACACTGCGCTTGTGGGGAGAACTACTAGCATTCATCTGTTCCTGCAAGATCCTAAGAATGGTCCAATCGAGAGGTGATTGCTTGCAGCTATTATTGAGCAAGTCATTCAGCTTCCTGAGTACAGAGGGGAAAACACAAATGCCCCTTATCAGCTGGTAATAGAATTCCGAGCCGACCAGTCGATGCGCATTATCTGAATGAGCAGTGCCCGCATCTTATATGGAGACAAACTGCCTGTTCCTGAGGGATTTGAGGAATAATGCAGCACTTAATGAAATACTAACAGACATAATAACACAGGTGAACCTTTACTCAGAGAACACTGAGAACTGAATGAGACTCGAAGGATAAAATCTACTGGTTATAGTACTGTTGTTTCATGCTGGAGGAGAATCTTCATGTCGTCTGGTAAAAGGCCAACTCGTGGTCTTCGCTGGGAACTTTTGTTTATCGTCTTTTAGTCAGCCAGCTGAAGTTGATTGAGGGAACTTGTGGGGCAGACTCAGCTGCTTCCAGTGTATTACATAACGTTGCCCGATTAAAGGTTATTGGTTTCCTTCCTTAAAAAATAAAAATAAAAAAAAGAGTAAAAATGGCTAGCATCAATTGTAATATGATTATGGCAGATCATGAGAGATGTGTACGATGTGCAAGAAGCTATTGTTGTAAATGGTCTTACTTATGTGCATTTACACTTGCATTTTGTCCATAGTGATACTGCTCTTATTTACAGTATGCACTGCTTACTATTTAGATCCAAATAGAGTAAAGATTCCTGTGTATCCTCCTATGCAGAGGGAGGTACAGATGTGGCAACTACTAAGCAACCAAGACCATATGTAATCATCCCTATTCCAGTAGATGGTGTAAAATTGCCTGGGTCTTTGACTAATTTCACCAGACATATTTCTTTAGAAAACAGTGCTGTGGAAATTTTTGTTGAGCACCAGAAACAGGCTTGGAAGGAGAGACAAAAGAAGAGATTGTCTAGGAGTGAACCTACACAGGTAGCACATGTAAAAACACCCAGTCCACTGACAAATGTTCCTAGGATTGGTCCAGTAAGGAAGAGTTATGCTGACATGTTTCATGAGATAATTATAGAGGCTCATAAGAAAAGAACAAGACCTAAGAGAAATTCTAGGGAGGATGATCATGAGCTAAATGGTTCCCCCCCACACTCCCTCCCCTTACTATTATAATACCCCAACCCCAACAAAACACCCCCCAAAATAAAAAAAATAAAAACGGGGTTTCTGGCGATGTACAATCCGGCGATGAAAAGTACCACGACCAAAAATAGGTCGGCGAAATGCGTGTATACCAACATATGGTATCAGCATATGAAAGAAGTGAGAAGAAGCACCTCAAAGGAGGGATGCTTTGTATGTGCACTCCTGCCTTATAGCATGGGGAAGTCTAAGATTTTCATAAATATTGAAATAGATGTCCTGACTGCACATTGCATATCACACCTGGCATTCTGTTGTACAAGAGGCCAGATCATGGGTCGAACAGCATATCTCAAATGGGCAACTGAATGGGCAGATCCAGACGAAGGCGACTATGTACGAGACAAAGACAAGGCTAAGCGCTCACACCAAGAATCACGTGATCAGATATGAAAAGCCTGTAATGAAAGGAGCTGAAATCAGAAGGGAAGTAAATAAAAGACTTGAGAGTCCAGAAAAATCTGCACAAGACATTCGTAAATGGAAAAACAGAGGCCAGATGCAGATTTGGGGAACAGTGTTAAGGTGTAGTGATCTGCAGAGACTGGATAATAAAGGGTCACTACCGGCCAACTATTGAGAATGCACAAATGCTGTGTAAGCCTTTATGGTCAAACCTTGCTAAGCTACTGACCTGGGTCAAAGACAGAGGAGGACCCTTGCAGATAGTGCTTTTCGAGAGTGCAATGCTGTGCTTCAGAAACAATTGCACAAGAGAAGTTGGAGACAATCAGAACTGTGGTGGAATCTTTGAGCCACGAGGAATGAGCATTGGGACAGCAGTGATCATGGATCACTTTTGGGCTTGTGGATCTAGAGCGTATATGAAGTTACCCAAGAATTAGGACGGAGTATGCTCACTAGTGAATGTTCATGTTCCAGCATTGGTGATTCTTAAAAGTGATTTGAACCTTGACAGTTTCCCAAAAGCAGATGCTCACCTGAGGAAGAGGAGATCTGTGGAGCTGATTAATCAAATAAAGAGGGAGAACTATTTCTCTGCCAAGGGAGCATGGCTTAAGAGCCATGGGATAAGACGTGTTCCGGAGTGTCTTTGCTGATCCTTAAACATCCTGAAGCCCAAAGCTATTAATACGGAGACATTCGCGCCGCAAAATGAAACTATGGATGTCAGAATATGCTGGGAACATCATGAGCGAACTCCCGTGAAAATTGAAACACCAAAATGCCATTGTGCCAATCTGCAATTACGGAGTGCCCCAACTCGGACCAACAGAAAATGACGGCCGCCCTGGGACAAAGGACCCTGTCGTGAGACGGATGGTCAGAAAAGGAAAATGAAACTGGACTGCGATCTGAGCTTGCGGTAAGTGGGCCACACTGCACAAAGGACGGGGCAGTCTCACCTTGCAGAGGATACAAGTACTAGCACACTGTGAACACTGCGAGACCCCCGGCTCTGAGGGCAGCTAAACGAAACGCAAGCACGGCAGCCCCGTTCCACCATAGTGCGGAGTCACGCAGATTCCTACCGAGACTCGGAGTGCAGACGGCAAAGGAACAAACTGAGGCGAAGCGCCCCAGCACAGGACCGAAAATGCGGAAAGACCGAAGCCCAATGCTTGAAAGCACCAGGGCCCGTTGCAGAGCGTAAGGAGGCGAAAGCGATGAGAAGCGGTGCGCGCTGAGCCCCACAGATTAGAAGTAGCGGAGCCCAGAGGACAGACTGAGCCACTATGGGCGATAGGAGGCACACTAACCGAAATAGATGTGCCGGCTGGGAAGAAGGGAGAGCCCCCCAGCTGACGAGACTGCTACACACACGCAGATGGATGTGAAACAAGGTATCCACTGGATGGAAACAAGACAGCAATTACAACGGGCGCTCGTATGAGGAAGGCCAGATATATATGAGGAGGAGCTCGAACATACCCACAGGAAACAAGCACAAGGAAGCAGTGTGGCTGTGGGTGCCACTGCAGACGTCTCGCACCTGCACAGAAAGTCTAAATTGATTTGGTGAACACAACAATATCGGGAAGCACTCCTCCAAACAAAGGTAACCCACGGCCAGAGGAAACTAGCAGGGAAGCTCACCCACGAACGTGACGGTAACGAAAAATCAGCAGCAACATCGGGATCTGAACGTGGGTGACACAGGAGCCGAGGACACTCCTGGAATAAAGCAGAGGGCTCAAAACATAGACGGGAGGAGGGACTTTCAGCACGCAAGGTAAACATTATTAACACTACATAAACCACAGACGAGTGCGCATTTAGGAGACAAGCACGGGCCTAATACTTGGAGAAACGCAGCCCATTAAGCAGGTGACATACACAGGCAGACCGCGTTACCATGAAACCCGCAGACGAGAAGATGCACCACCACTGAGAGGCCCATAAACAGTGAAGGTAGACTGACAAAACCGACCCTAAAACTAGATGAGCTCTTAAAAGAAGCAGCGCAACAACGGGGTTAGATGACTGCACCACTGCAACTGACATCAGCAGGAACACATAGGAGGAGCACTGGTGCAACAGGTGGTGGATCACACACGCCACAACCATATCAGCTGTGGCCTGGAACGAGGCACAACAGCAAGTGAAGCGGAGATATGCTGAGACAGAATCAACTGTATTGGAGGTGTGGTGGTGCTGAAGGCACATGTAGCCGTAAAGCAGATGCTCGGATAGGATCCAAGCAGAACAGACTGGTGATCGTAGCACCAGGGACTGGACACAAACACACATAGCCAGTGACAACATCCAAGATGAGCAAACAGAAGGGGCAGCAACAGACGATGGAGGATTTCACCAAGCCGACTCCAGCTGAGGAAGTGGTGAGACCTAAGAAGCAAGAAGGGCAAGGCGGAGAACCCCTGGTGCGGAATGATCAACCCATCCTGGACCACATAGCAGAGTTAAAGACATCATGTGAAAGCAAACTTGACAGGGCTATGGCGGAACAAAGCCTCATTAGAACTGAAAATGTATGGAGGTCAGTGTGGACGTCAACCTTTTGCGACAGGATGTGTGGAAACTGGCAGAGCGAATGGGAGAGCTACAAAAGGACATGAAGTCGAACAGGGAGACATGTACTGCAAATGCTAAAGAAGTCTCTGCATTGCAACAGAGAGTTCACAACCTGGAGAACAGGGCGGAGGGAGGAACATGCAGAACCAACATCTGCATAGTCGGACTCCCGGAGGGCACAGAAGGCTCGGACCAGACTGACTACGTCGAGAACATGCTACTACAGAAAATAGATGGCAGAGCACAGACGCAGGGATTTGCAGTGGAAAGGGCGCACAGAGCCTTGACCAGGATACCGCCGCCGGGGGGCCCTCCGCGCCCACTCATCGTCAAGATACTAAACTATAAAGATAGGGAGAAAATATTCAAGCATTTCCGCAAGGGCGGGACCATCAGCAGAGGTTCTGCTACACTCACAGCGTACCCGGATTACACCTTTTTAGTAGAGAGGCAGAGGCTGAACTATGTGGCCATCAAGAGGAGGATGCGGGAGGCAGGGTACAAATATATGTTATTATACCCTGCAAAGCTGAAAGTGATAAACAACAAGGTGCACTTTTTTGAAACCCTGGAAGTAGCGACAGAATGGTTGGATGCATGTAACTGCCAAGCAGGAATGGACAATCAGACGGAAGACAGGCCGGACAAGTGAACTTGGCTCCCCAGAGAAGTACCCGGGGGTGGAGGGGAGGTGGGCCTTTATATCAAGGACAGTACCTTTGGACTGGAATATAGTCAAATTGGGGTGGGTGCATACTAAATTTCACTGAATACAAGTGCAGCAAATGTAATATCAATGCAGGAACACAGATGAAACTCATTATCATCCCCCATAGTTAGTACTTAGACAGGATACCAATAGGGTGGTCCCCCATGCTGGGATCCGAGTACCGGTGTAGCCGAGAAAGGACTAGATAGGGGGTAGCCTAAGATCCAGGGATGGAGCTGGGCAACAGTTGGGGAAAGGGAGGTTGGGGAGTTTGGAGGGGTACAACGGTTGGGGACAGGGAGGGTAGAGGGTGCAGGGGGGGTTGGGGAGTTTGCAGTCGTAATTGTTAGGGAACGAGCTTACACCCAAGTGCCGCTGCGCATTAGGCGGAGGATAAGGGAGGACAGAGGCAGGACGGGATATGGATGAAGATGGGAGACCTTAGGATAGCAACCTGGAACGTCAGGGGACTCAACAGCTACTTGAAGAGGAATACGATCATGATGTACCTGAGGAGGCAAAAAATAGACATAGCCTTATTACAGGAAACTCACCTCATGAAAGAAAAACAAGAGGCAATAGGAAGAAGGTGGAAGGGGACCACTGTTGGAGCAATGTATTCGGCATATGCCAGGGGAGTAATCACTTGGGTCGCGCCACACGTACCCTTTCAGTTATTGCAATCCACAGTGGAGCCGGATGGGAGGATGGTGGGGATACGAGGAATGCTGGAAAACAGAGTTATGCCTCATTAACACATGCGCCTCAAATCAGGATACAGTGGCCTATTTTAAAGCCATGTATGGCAAAGTCAGTTTACACATGGGAGGCGCGGTCATTTGGGGAGGGGACTTCAATTGCACGCTGGACCCCAGAGCGGATCGATCAGATATGAAATTAGATAAGCCCACCCCCGCAGCCAGAACCCTGAAGACCCTGCTGGGCGACTTCCAGCTGGAAGACATATGGAGGCAGCACCGCCCAAACGATAGACATTACTCTCATTACTCGGCTCCACAAAATCTGTACACACGGCTAGATTATATGTTGGCCAATCCGGAACTCACCAGGGTGATGGTGAGGTCGGAATACAAAGCGAGGGTACCATTGGACCATTCACCCTTAGTCCTAACATGGCAACACAAGCCCCCCAGAGCTAAGGAGACACCTCACAAGAGGACGCCAAGACCATGTGGCCACTACAACAAGACTGTCGCGGGCACTGGGAGAGACTATGCAATTTAAAATGATAAGAAATACAGAGAGAGACAGCATGCAGGAGGGGATAAGCCGGGGAGGCTGCCGGCACGGCTATATAAAAATTAGATGCCTAGACCAGCGATAAGAGAGATAAGGGGAGAAGATAACCAAATAGGGGACACCCAAGAGAGCGTAAACAGGGGATTTCTTAAATTCTATCAACACCTACACGAAGATACCGGAGGGGTTGAAGTGCAGAAGATAAGGGAGACACTAGAGGATATCGGGTTACCTAAACTGAGGGCAGAGGAAAGAGAGAACCTAGATGTCCCAATTAAACTAGTGGAGCTAGAAACAGTGGTCAAACAATTACCCACTAACAAAGCACCAGGGGTGGATGGGCTCCCTTGTGAGTTTTACAAAGCATTCAGGTTGGCAGGGCTCCCCCCGTTATTGGCTATGCTAAATGAGGCTTTTGAGACAGGGAGATAACCAAAATCCCTGAGGCAGGCAATAATTAGCCCACTCCTCAAACCTAATAAGCCAAGCACAGACTGTGGGTCGTATAGACCGCTATGTATGCTAAACCAGGATAGCAAAATACTCACGGCGGTGTTGGCAAGCAGACTTAAACTGGTTATAAGCAAACTCATACACCCTGACCAGACCGGATATGTTCCGAACAGAAGTATATCAGACAACCATAGAAGGCTCCACCGCGTCATAGAACAAGCAGAAGGTGACGCAGGTGAAATAGCAATTGTTTCGCTGGACACGGTGAAAGCCTTTGATTCCGTGAGATGGCCCTGGTTAATGGCGGCTTTGAAGGAATATGGTATGGGGCCAGGGTACTTAAGGTGGGTGAAACTACTGTATAGCTCACCAATGGCCAGTGTCAAAATGGGAGCGATTATTTCGGATAAATGGCAACTCAGCAGAGGAACCAGACAAGGCTGCCCATGGTCTCCAATGCTGTAAATCCTCGCGCTAGAACCCCTAGGCGATTTATCTAAGACAACAATATAAAGGGGTAGGGATTTACACTAAGGGGGGGGCGCATCTCATATCATTGTATGCAGACGACGTGCTGCTGTACACAAGGTATCCGGAGGAAAACCTGCAATATATCTTAGAAGTAATGGAGCGATTTGCGTCACTCTACGGCATAGCGGTCAACCCCAAGAAGTCGTGTATATTTCCCCTTGGGAGATACAAAGGAATCTCACAAGAAAACCTACTAGTTTTAGAGATAACCTGGGAGACCAAAACGTTTAGATATTTGGGGATCGATATTTATCACAGGGTAGAAGATGAACACAAACATAACACAGAGAAGGCAGTAGCAAAAATCGAAAACAGCACGAGATAAATACCCATATATACGCTGCCCAGACGCTTCTTTGGTGAACTTCAGAGCTTATGTAGAGGCTTCATCTGGCATAACACCAGAAATAGGACTGCCCTATGGAAATTACAAAACGCGTATGATAGAGGGGGTATACAATTGCCTAACTTCGAGACATAACATTTGGCCGGGCAGCTACAGCATGTGGCTAAGTGGCTAACGGAAGACACTACAGCAGAATCCAGACTGTTGAGGGACAAATGCGCCCCGTTTTTCCTGAAAGAACTAATATGGCTGCCCAAATCAGAGTTAAAAGGACAATCGAAGCTGTTGGAACTGGGTTGGAAGACATGGCGCAAGGCATGTCAGGTTATGGAGAACCTGAGTCCGTGCTCCCCGCAAGTGCCGCTAGTGACGTTGCGGGGAGAGGATGAGCAACTAAGAAAGACGATACATAGACACTGGGAACTGGTGGGCATAGCAACACTGGGAGATGTGTGGCGAGATGGGAAAGTACTGGAATTCCAAACGCTAGTTGAAGAAAACGGAGTGCACCCGGGGCAATATATCACCTACACCAGATTGGTAAGGCAAGTAAGGAAGACCTGGTCTGACATCGAACTAGAAGACCAACCAGTTATAGCCATAGAAACAATGTATGATATCTTGGAAGGGGCGCATGAATGATATATCCCGGATCTATGAACTGGTAATGTCCAGGGTGGAGAAGGAAGTGATCCAGCTGAGACAGGAGCGGGAGGAGGATGCAGGGGAACCCATGCAAGACAGGCAGTGGGAGATAGCACAGAGAGATCACAAAAAGGTCTCCAGAAATCCAGAAACGCGAGACTACAACAGATCCAGCTATACATAACCAATAGAGCGTACCTGACCACTCAGAGGATCGCCTGATTCAAGAGCACAGGGACACAAACATGCCCTAAATGTGGGCAACTGAACGCAAGGATGATGCACATGTTCTGGGCATGCCCGGTGGTCAGGAAATTCTGGGGTGAGGTTAACCATCACTTAACCGAGAAAGGAATCAAGCTAGATGTGGGATCCGTGTGGGCATGCATGATATGTGGATTCACTAGGCCACGTAAACTGAAAAATGTGAGCAAACTTAAGGATTTGGCCTACATTCTGACCAAACGCAGAATAGTTATGGGCTGGAAAGCATGCCATAGACCCAGGATAGAGGTGTGGTGGCACGATCTTCAAAAATGGGCTGAAGCAGAAACAGTAGTATGGTATGAAGCGGCCAACAGGGGTGGGGGGAGAGGGGGGGGTATGATGAAGCGGGATCACTGGTAGCCTGGAGACAACTAGTGGCCACACTTTCTGGGTCCACCCAGGCCAGCCCAAGCGAGCACAATACCTCCGAGAGCACTGAAGGAGAGCCTCCTGAGGAATGACAATTAAAGGGGTAGGGAAGTAGGCTCAAGTTAAGGGGTGGGTTAGTAGAGGGCAGTCGCAAATGCACATAAATGTATATGATGCTCAGAAGCTTGTAATTTGCACTGTCGGGTGTGTTTTGTTGTTAAGTTGTAAAAACCAATAAAAATTGTTTTAAAAAAAAAAAATTCTGCCAAGTCAATAGAAGCGTTTGACTCCATTCCATATGTGCACAGATTGTTCAGCCAGACTTCGTCGGTATACACATTAATCATCATGCCGAGAATAAAGGTTGGAGCAAATACCAAATGGCTGCAGATTACCAGATGAGATTTTCTGCAGACAATCAACACTACCATAAAGGGATTCAATGCTATCAGAGAAGAGGTGAGAGCTATATGACTGATGACTCTTCAGAATAGCTACATCCTGGATATGATTACAGCTATGGATGGAGGTGTTTGTGCAAAAATCGGAGAATCGTGTGCACGCTCATACCTTCTCATTATGACGAGAATGACACCTTGACAGAGGCCATAGAAATGCTGATAAAACTACACGTCCAGATGATAGACGAGGTATGACAGCTGGTTTGGATCACTCTTTTCTTGGGTTCTACAATGGATGTCAGACATGTTCAAGTTCCTTGGAGCCTTGATCGTGTTGGTATTGCTTGGATTTTGTGTGATCAAGATAATAATCACACAATGCAAGAAGACAGCAAAGAAAGCCATAGGGATGAAAATCATGATTGATGTTGAATCAGGATGTAAGGCCGGAGACAGATGATGAAGAAATCGGAGACTTTGTGAAGGCCGGCATCCATGCACCTGAGGGAATGATGTTCCTGTATCCTAAGAACCATAGGAAGTATGTGGGAAAGTGGACATATTGCAGCCCAAGTAGAGAGTGTATGCCTATGACTTGGAACAAGGATGAGCATGTGAAATCAGCTGGATGCCTGAAGGGAGTCATAAAGACATGGATCCCAAAGAAGCATTTCTTCACACAAGAATGTCTAGATAAGAAGGATGATGGGAGAGTGGTCGATGAATCGCCAAGAAGGGGGGGCGGGGTGTAGAGAAGGAGCCAAATGCCCCCACCTCAACCACTTTGCCCATATTGCCTATATGTTGGGAACCAGAGTGTGAGACCCGCGCGGCACCAGTTAAAACACTGATACCGAGGAGAATCCTGGAAGCAAGGATGCCATTGAGAAAGCCAAACCTGCATACACGACAGTATGATGGCCATTTGAATGAAATCCCAGAAGAAGCAGGACCAATGAATGGAAGAGAAGAATGCTGACGTTACCACCACCACATGAAGCAAGCTGACATACATAGAAGAGATGCAGAGACAAGAGAATGAAGATATTCTATAAGGCATCAAGAAAGTATCAAAGATAAGTGACATGTTCGGATCAAGATGAAGAAACGTGTGCTAAAGAAACAAAGATGGCAAGTCATTATACATGTTTACAGATGCAAATTAACGCAAGCAGACAAAGTATTCTCGAGGCTAGCTTTAAAGTGAATAGAGTGCGGTATGTGCCAACATATAAATACATTGAAGTGAGTAAAAAATGGATGTTTCCACTACGTATTATAGCAGAGCTGGACTTAAAAAGGAAGGCCTCTTTTCCAGTGTGTCGCAGTCAAAAGCAAATGAACGAATTAACAGGAGTGAAACTCAGAAAGGCAAGGCTGGACAAGCCCCAAGAAGCCAAGGCCGTATCAGGCTGGGGTAAGCAGACATTGGATACAAATCGTGTGAAAGAATGAAACTCCTGTTCATAAGACATGGACAAAAACAAGGAAGACATCAGAGGTCGATTAGAAAATAGTATTTTAAATGCACTAGAGCTCGATTTTGTGATCTTCAGTCACGTGGAAGGATGAAGTTGGAGGAACATGACGACCACACCTATGCAAGAGGGCAGAGAGTACCTTCACTCCCATGAATTCTCCAGAGCAAAAGAACACTCCCAAGTACAAGTTCAAAGCCTTAATTGACAGCAGACTCCTGAGGTGAGGATAGAAGAATATGCTAATAGGTGGGAAGCTATGGTTAAGACTAGCTCACCAGCACCTGGAAGACCAGCCTGCATGCTTCTAACATAGGTGGAAAAGTACTGACTGAGGTTCGAGTGCCAACCAATGGTAGGGGGGTCGCATGATTAAGGGTCCTATAGTTGTGTAACCAATGGACGTCGTGTATTTAGTGACGTTCATAGTGACATGTTTAAAGGTTTAAGGGGAGGGCTTAGTTGCCCCACTTGATGTTCCCAATCTCCAAACAACTTTATTCGGCCTGAAAGGCCATCAAAGTACATCCTAGTAATACATTTCTAATACATTATTACAACAAACCCAGAAAAAGAAAAAGCAAAACAATGAAAAAGGTAGCACCCGCCTTGAGTGCCATCTGGTAGGTCCTTAACCAAAAGGTCAAAACCACCAACCCCAAACCTCTTAACTCCCGTATCGCCTAGGGCCCAAAGGAGTAAGATTGGCCCCAGAAAGAGGTCTGATGCTAATGCAATCACCAGAAAAGGGCATAGAAAAGGGCACAAGGGCAAAGTTAGGGGAAGATCTGACTGTAATCCCACTTGTTCGAATCTGCCCGTGGCGATTACATTTTTCCAAAACATCCCTTGATCGTCCCTGAAAACCAGTCTAACAATGTCAGCTTTGGCAGGCAGTTCCGTCTGATGCACTCCATCATAGAGCTCTTAGACACAAACCCACAGTCCCCTATAGACCACAACCAGTGAAGGCATTTGTTCGAAAGGGCGTCCCTTGGTTCTCTTTCGTCAGAGTAATTTTGGGACCCCATGAAGGAACTCCATGGAGCTTCTGCGTCATTTGTGTGCGTGGTGGCCATGCGGAGACCGCCCATGACAGGGTATTGAAGCGTTAACTGCCCTCCCCTCTGGGCACTTGTTACCCGAGACCCTCTGGCAAGGTTCCACAGTGGTGGGGGCTCATCCCCCCGTGATTGGGCTCTTAATATGCTCACTCCCCAAGATTGGTATTGGGGGTTGAACCGCTTCTGGTTGACTCTTCGTTGTTGGGGGAATCAGAGCTCCAGAGGCAAGGGGGGCACGGGGAAAGTGACCTTGTGTCAGCAGTTGAACCCAGCCCCCCAGTCCCTGGTGGGCCCTCTACACCCCTCCCTCTACCCTTGCCTCCATCACCCCCTTAATCAAAACCAGTAGTAGGTTTTTGATGTCAGCCAGCTCAGAGAGCAGATATTGACATGGACAACTTGACATGTTAGCGGGTACTGTCGGAGATGAGGCTGGCAGGCAATGGTTTCCTTGGATGGGGGGTTTGGGTGTCCAGAGGTGGCTGGGACGTAAAAAGGAGCTGGCCCCCGAAAATACTTCTAACATGTGGTCACTCCAAGTGCTACAGGGAGGGCTAAACTGCTTTCCCTCACTCGATCCATCTCAGCCCAGGTCTGTTGGATCCACAGCTGGGGGGGGGGCAGGGGGGGTTATGGGTGGAAACAGAGAATGGGCTTCAGCAACATCCGCCGTCCTCTGCGAGGCTGTGGTCAGACATAAAATGTCAGAGCTGGGATCTGGCCCAGAAAGTAGGTGAGGAGGAGCCAGCGTCAAGGGTGAGGCCAAGGGGACAACCTCGTCAGTTTTGCTATACCCATAGAGATCCTTTCGCAACCATTCTCCAGGGTATCAAGAAGGTCGGCAGTGGCCACCCGGTCGAGGCCCCCTCCAGGGGTTAGCAAGTTAACAACAGGCACAAGTTCATCTACGAAAGTGCTGGCCTGACCGGAAGCGAGGAGTGCGGTAGAGACAGGACCGAGGGCGATTCCTGATGGGCGAGGTAAGGCCCCCACCTGAGGGCTGTGGATGCTGGGAATCTCCGGATTGGGCTCCCCATTGCCCCCCACCCCGAGGGGGTAAAAGAAGTCCATAGGCAGTTGGGTGGGTGCTTCATCCATATTAGAGGACCCAAATCGGACTCCTCTTCCCTAGGTATCCCCAGCGCCTTGTGTGACATCCCTACCCCCCCCCCCATTCTTTGGCCCACAATTGGTTTCCGGTCCACCTCAGAGTCTAAGGGGCCTTGTAGGTTCGAAAGGAGGACCGACGTGGTGAGGCAAAGGGGAAAGAAGGCCTTCCCCTTCTATGGCTGCAGCCGTTTCCATGGGAGCACCATGGGAAAGGCGGACCATCTTGCACATTGAGTCAAATGAAGTCATGCCATTCAGTTCACAAATGATGATCTCATCTCATCAATGTCACTCTGTTAGACTTTTGGGCTGTTGCACTGTGCTCTTGCACCTATTGGAACTCCTCTCCGCTCCAGCTGCAGAGCGCGAACAACCAGCGGTCGCAAACAGCCACGCCCTTCGCACCCGCAGGCTTACACCCTCATGGGTGCAGCCCGCCGTTTAAGTCCTGTTGGGGGCGGGGCTTGAGGATCTCCAGGGACAGCAGACTTCCAGGGCTCACCCCGAGGTCGCAAACACTTGCGCCCCATCACTTTTCTTCTCTCTCAGAATAGTATGGATCAAATACTTAGAGGTTCCCTTAGAACCTATCACAATAGCCACTAGGTTTTTTTAGTTTGCCACGTAGGATGACGATAGCAAATACGTAGGTTGATGTCATTAATGACAATTTTTTGTTATAAAAGAGTGCTTTTTTTAAAGATGCAGTGAGAGATCATACGCTGAGACGTCCGTTGTACTCCCCGTTTTAGATAATTGATATTAAAACAGTTCTCTTTTATTAAATCGTTTCGATTATTGATGTTTGAGTAACTTCTGCATCCCCATCCATCTCAAGGGTATTGCTACCTCGTCTTAAAGGGCTGGGGTCTTCCAGTTCACCAGGGTTCTCCCAGGTTATGGAGCAGGGAGCGTTTCACATGTGGCAGAAGGGGGGATGCCAAAGACTGAGCAATATGTACTATGGACAATCAATCAGTTCCTTCGTAGAGTGCAAACATAGCTTTGGAATTATTGAAAGGGAGGGGCTGAGATACTTTCAAATTAAGCACTGGTTTACAAGCCCGTAGATTAAGGCCACTGCCATCCGTCCTATTACCATTTGAGAACCCAAAATGGGTCCAGGGGGTTGATCTCGGGCCTGTAGAAGATGCTGCATGCGTCTAATCCAAGGGAAAGGTGGTAGTACATGAGCCAATGGGAAAAGACTGGGAGAAGCTGTTTTAAAGAGCCCCCAAATTGGCAGTGACCACAACTAATGGTGTAAGAAAATGTAGATAGCACTATACCCCAGCCATGCTCAAAAGGATATTTCTGAAAGCCTCACAGGCTTGAGGGGGGCACAAGGGGCAGTTTGGGGGGGGGACTAGATCCTGGTCCCATGTCTGGTAGAGATGCCCCAGAATAGAGCCCTTCTGGAGGGAGGTATAGAAGGCACAGTTCTGGATGTTCAGTGGGGGACTCGATGAAATCTTCAGAAGTAGTCTTGTTAGGTCTTGACGGAGAGGCCTTTATAGGTACGACCAGAGCCAGCGCAAAGCTGGTGTATTTCCAACACTCACTGAAGGGCGACTAAAAGCGCAAATCTGGAAAGGGGCGGTACTCCAACCATCTAGTCGGGGACTTTGTGGTCCTTGGATAGGTGTCATATGCCGTGAACAATGAGGTGCCTCGCTTTGCCAACTATTTGAGAGGTATTGACATTTCTTAGGGAAGACTTTAGAGCGCAAAGGTGTCCCCAACAACTGACACTTCAGGAACTGAACTGATCTGCGCTCCAGTAAGGGTGTTCCTCAATGAATACGTGGCGTTTCTTGTAGAGGGAGCCAAGAGAAGGGGGGGTCATTTATTGGGTGTAGGGGGATATTTTGTTCATGAGTTCTGGATGTGTATTACTTACTCCTTCAAATTGAATAAGCAGAAAAGAAAAAAAAAATGCAGGACCACCTCATGAGTGTCACGTCCGAACCTTTTAACAAACACGTCACCCAAGCATTCTAAAAATATAGTTAATTCAGAAACTATGTGCTACTGTACTAGTTTGGACATTCTCCTCATAACAAGTACTGGGACAAAGAAAAATCCAAGAACGCATCAGGAAAACACAAGGACTATTCAAACAGGTGTTGACAATTGGGCTGACGCTGCCTCAGAAAGTACTTGGCTATATAAAACAAACAGCGAGAAAGGATGACAGAAGAAGAAGAAGAAGGAAATGACTGGTGAGTCGAGTCAAGTAGAAGCAGAAGCTTGAGGGGTGGTTCAAGAGAACCGTTGAGAACTTTGTGTAGGTCTGCATGATGGTGGTAGTAGTAGTAGCAGAGGTGTCTTGCATGTTGGCAAGACGTTAAGAACCATAGCGTTATAAGCAGAAGATGGAAGGTGAGAGGGAAACAGAACAGAGGAAGAATCAGTTCCACGCCCTGGCGTTCTGACAGTGTAAAGTCGGGTGGAACGAGAGTAAGCCTGCAGTAAAGCAGTACAAAGAAACAGAGGAGATTGACCGTGAGACACCTGACAAGCATCGGACCAGTCAGCAGGGTGCTGGCGGAATAAGCAGGACGATGGAGGGGTGGTGGCGAGATCTGTAGTGGGTGGACCGTCAGATCCAGCAACTGCGCAGAGACCGCCACCCTTGCTTAAAGCAGAGTCGCATAGACCGGTGGATGAGAAGTGTTCAGCACTATGGGGCATATGTGACTCGTAACGAATGTACAGGAGAGTCCATATCTAGTGCCAGGATCAACCGTAGAAAAGGGTCGCATAGACAAGTGGGCCCAGATCGGAAGAAGGGAAAATAAATCAAACGTTGAGACACGGTTCCAGGCAGAAATGGAGAACTGAGTTCCCAAAGGGTCGAAAATCAGGGATCGTTGAGAGTTCAGGAGGGAGCCAGAAAAAAAGTGAGAAGGTTAATACCAGAAGCAGCTAACAACTGAATAAAAGCATAGAAGGCCTAAATCCTACAGCAATAATCTTTCTTTAAGTCATATACAAGAAAGGGAGACCAACATTAAGCCGAGGGTAACATCCAGTAGACTACACCCTAAGGGATACAAAATCCAATCATTTGGCAGTCCTCACAAATGAGAGAAACTCCCGGACCAAAGGGTCTGCAGGAGCATCATCGGCGGGAACAGCTAGCCGTCACACGTGGAAAATACCAAGTCTTCGAAGATCACCCGTGCTGTCGAAGTGTTTCTTTTGGGACATGCCCAAGACTATGTAAGAGTTTGTCTGTCTTCGGTTTAACTGTCAGCGCCAGATGTCTTTCACAGTTCAAAACCAAACGGTATATGTACATCAGTCCAGAGCAATGGGGAAAAAAATCCTTTCATTTGTCCTTCAAAGTCTGCAAGAAGCAGTTCCTCAGAAGGGCACTGGAAATCCAAGAACGACTCAAGCAGCCTCTTTTTCATCCCAATGGAGGCGGGACAAAGAGTATAAAGAAAGTTGAACGTGTGTAAACACTCCTTAAAAGAGAATTACAAGTTCTGACGAAAAATATAAAGAACATGGGAACCAGCTAGGAGAAGGGAGCCATTCTACTAGCCCCACGAGGATCCTGTAGAACTGATTGTGGCTTACAAAAACAGGAAACATTAATGGAATTTTAATTTTGAGAAAAGCCATTGTTTTGGGACACTTTACGTCCAGGAGAAGGGAGTCATTCTCCTGGGTCCCGATCAGAACCCGAACGTTAGTATTGTTTATTGTAGTGGTAGGGATAGTTGGGCACACGCATGCTCTCACTCTGGCAAGTTGCACTTGCCGAGCGTAGCCCTGAGCCAGGGTGTGGTCGCGGCCTAGCTTCCATGCAGCAGAGCCTCAGCCAGTGGCCACATGCGCAGTGCGGCGCATCCTTGATAAACCTGTGCAGGCCAACTCCGACCAAACGGTAAGTAGTGCACCCGTAGGACAGGTGATTCAAATTGGTATTTCAAAGAAGGCATGTTGCATGTGTTTTGAAGTACAAATATTTTGCACGTGCAGAGTTTAGCAGTGCTAAAGCTCATAAAAAGAAATATTAAGAGCGTGCACAAAGGAATAGTGCGTACCTTCCAGTACCAGCGATTTCACCCAAACCATCCATTGGGACCAGAGAGGGAGCAAAGACAGAGTTGGGTTTGTGGCTGGGAGAAGATGCTGCAAAGCAGGCACTCAATAGATTATGTGAAATAGTATAAGGATTCGAAGCTTGGTTTCAGGGTAGAGTTAGCAGCTACGGAGCTATAAGCTTCTCTTGTGAAAAACATGTTGCGCTACTGCCATTGGTTTGTGCTGTGCTGCCCAGTGGCCACCCTATCATCGTGGACCACCAGTAGTCCAGTTCCCTTCCTAAAGGGAGCTCAGCCCTGCTGCCAGGCTGCCTGCACAGCCCAGTGTTCTATTTCGACTGTCTTCGGACAGTCCCCCTGTGTAATACAGGGAGCAGAGGGAGAGCGTCAAAATAGCCGAGTTGTCCGTTACAGTCTGTGTTGTGACTGTGACAACAGGTTGCAGCGTTCCTCTGTGACCCATCGGTATTCGGAAACAAATATGCTGGTGGTCGGGGGGCAACCTCGGATGTGCCACGAGGCGAGGCCTCAGTCATGAGTGGTAGAGGTGGTACATCCAGCAAGCAAGGCCATGCACTGAACTAGCGCAATGCCACCCACGCCCACCCTTTTTTCACTGGTGCTTAGCAAAGCAAACGAAACGACTGGCACTGACAGCAGTAACTGCAGTCTGGGGAACGTTTGGGTCATTGGCACAGGGATTGGTGTAAATGTATGTGTCCAATGTCAAAACAGCACACAGGCCCCAGCCCCCAAACAACTGCCCAGTTCCTGCATCCAAAAAACAAACGTGTATCAAACAGGGGAGTTGCTAGGTCTGGAAAAGACCCGGGGCTAAGCTGATGTCTGAACTGTTGGGGTTGGGGGCTAGCTAGTCTTTTGGCTGTAGCTCCTGAGAGTCTATCCGGGGCTACAACCAAAAGATCAGGGGCTATAGCCCCCTTAGCCCCCCCCTAGCAACGCCCCTGGTATCAAATAAAGAAAAATGCTTTCCTTGCAAACCCATCTATTCACTTCCATGACGACTGTTAAATTACATTGGGTGTAGTACTGCACATTGTATGTGCTTCCAGAAACAGATGCGACAAAGGCAAAAGCAAGAAATAACATTAGTCACTTGTCGTTGTATGCTCTTGCACTGTCCACGTGCAAAACGACTGGTGATCGACTTTGAAACGACCACCTTTCAAAGTCACCAGCCGCCACTGCTCGCAGGTCTCTCCCTTTTATTTTTCTGTGAAGTGCCTCCGCCCCCCGATTATTGGGCAGACGGCTTGGCATTAGTTATCGGCTTCTGGTACTTAACCCGCCTCGTGGGTGGTGCCGACTTTTAGCTGAAAGGTGATTCAAGGAGGTAGGGGCTTTTCACTCAAATGACCTTTTCACACATTTACTTTCTCATACGCACGTGCAGCTATAGGTCTCGTGAAAAACTAATGCTGCGTCAACTGGCAATATCAAATGCAAACTGTCACAGCGTCGACATTTACCAAGTGAAAGAGCCCTGGTTTGGCATCATATGGGTTTAGCATGCAAGAAAACGCAATGTACAAGAGGCAGATCTGTATTTCTCAAATATGTCGTATGGGTTGTTAAATAAGAGAAGCATATTGGATTACAAAACTGGCACTACTCCTTTGGGGATATCAATTTGCTAAAAAGCGGTTATTGCATGGTGGGGACCAGCAGCTCAGCACATGGACTAAAATATGCCTGACCATTGTCTATGCATACTAAAGCATTGCAGATACATATGGTGTTGTGCTGTGCAGCCTTGGAGCTGACAAGTTGCTTGATGGAACTGAATCAATCACAATTGTTCAATAACTTCAACATCAGTCTCAGAATGTATGTGTCGCTAGTGATATTCTCTTAATAGCATTTGAAATAATTGAATGTTGGACTGATGCAAGCTCTCACTGCACTGTAACAATAGGCAAATTCCCACAGGTCCTTCACCAGCGTTAATTGTTCACAATCTCCACTCCCAGCCTCAGCCTACAGCAGACTTCAGATTGCACTGCTGACACTTTTCCTCACTTCTCCACCATTTATAAAACTATCATATCATCGAACCTCAGAGTATTACATTTTCAATGCATAATGGATACCAAATATACCATCTGAGACAAAGGCTAAATGACCCAAAGTACATATTTGCAGGGTATCATGATGTATTAAACAAGATTGTGGGAGCCCCTCTACTGAGAACAAACATTGGTCAAGCACCCTGTTCTGTGGAATTTCTCCCACTCAGGAGGGTCTACAACCATGTTTTGCTCACTGCACCTTTCACAGAGGATCCTAGACTTTTGCATATATGTTTAGGGACTTGGGGGTTCACCCTAAGTTAGCCAAGGTAATGCAGACATGGACCCCTTGCTCACTGTGCTTAGAGAGACACAGCTCCTCCTCACAGATGATGCCCGACTAGGCCAAAACACGTGCTGCTGGCAACAAATTATACTTGTTTTGAAAGTTTGAGAGTGCAATGCTAGTAATGTATAGAAACAAGAACTTGAAATTTTTTTCCTCTCGAGTTATGCAAGCACTTTGAAGAGATACAGGAAGATAATCAGGTAGCAGTATTTGCCAATGCACTAATCAAGCCCATTTTAAACTTAGCTCTAGGTTCTGAAGGACGTCTGGCTGTTCTGTGCAGGAGTAATGAAGCCCATGAAACAAATGCAAACAGTAAACACAACACTGAAGGTAACTTGTTGAATAAGAAGAAAATGGAGTAAGTGCTAAAATCATTGAAGACAGGATGCCATTGACTAGAAGAATACATTTTCTCTGGTGAAATATTCTCCCTCTCCCCTTTTATCCTGGCTTTCCCCTATGCCTATACCCGCCTATCCTCCCCTGTCCCCCAGAATGTGATTCTAGTCCTGTTGAGATTACAGGGCGGATCCACATAAAGAGGGGATTTGGGTTCATACACTTCCCATGGAAACATAGGCCTCGACAACCTGCTACGTATGATGATCCATTCTTGTATGAAATGTCACAATACAGTGGTATCGTAACCATATCTTTCTTAGTTTACCGAGGGATAATGCTGTATGATGACACTGCCTGTGATGTCACGTGGGGGCAGGGTCAAATTACATCGCTTCCTGTGATGTCGCTTGCAGGTGCGTGGCATTGAGATGTCACTTCCGCTACCCTTGGCATTTTGGTGAAATGACATCCATGGATAGCGTAGGAGCTTTTTGACTGAGGTGGTGCCCTTTTGATTTGAATGTTCACAGACTTCTTGACGAGCACCGAAGTTTCTTTAATTTAGGTAGGGAAACGCTATTAGAGTTAAGGACAGATAGGTTTATCTTTCTTTTAAAAGAGAAGTTTACAGCAATCACCTCAGTCTTTTCATGCCTTGTTACCACAAAATACACAATATGGATTCCAAGTCAAAATCAGAGGCAAGCATTACGCTTCTTTTTCTTTATTTAGAAGCTCAAGCAGCAAAGATTTAAAGCAAACTTTTTGCATATTCCTTAAATCTTT
The DNA here is from genome assembly GCF_040938575.1 of Ambystoma mexicanum. Lineage (NCBI taxonomy): Eukaryota > Metazoa > Chordata > Amphibia > Caudata > Ambystomatidae > Ambystoma > Ambystoma mexicanum. The sequence goes on along the minus strand of NC_090927.1, from coordinate 577,172,827 downwards.
AAATGTTATAAACTCTTAGAAATTCTCACAAGAAAAAAACCCGACAGACATTGAGGGCACTGTAGTCCAGAAGACCAGTGCCATTTGACATCTCTCCACCCATCAGACTGAATATGCCCATAGAAAGCCCTTCCTCTTCTTTCTCACGGCACCTTCTTACTTAGCTACTGAAGCAGCAGATAACTATTCCTCCTCTTTCTCCCCATCTCCTGAATGATTAACTTAGAGCATAGGCTAGTCATTTTATTTTAAGCCATTCCTTTCATGATACAAAGTGTCATTCAGTTTGAGAAACTTTTTTGTTTTTTTGGAACGGCGGCTTTACTGTGCTTGCCAGTGTAGAGTCAGAGGAAGAGGGCCGGTGCTTGCTGCGCTGGTGGCAATGGGTCATTATTTTCTTGGCAAACTACCTGACTGCCGAGCCAGCTTACTGCATATCTGGGTCATGCTGATCACCGCTAGGGTGTGCTCAGCTTTCCTCCTAGGAGGCTGCTTCTGCCGGCCTCGCTGTCACAGCGACACTTCTCATAGTCGGACATGACAGCTTCTGCTTCACGTGGAACATAAAAGCATTGCACTCATTGGCGTTCTCCAGTGTTGTTGCGCTTTCTCTATCTGCAAGTCTACCCTTCAACTTCCTATGGATAGTTCCAGGCTGCTGTACATGCAATGAAACAGCAGATCGAACACAGTGGCAGTCTAGTAATGGACTATAGAATACATAGAAGGGGACGACACACCAGGTGGTGCATGGATGAGGCACGCCTAGCTGTGCAGCTCCAACGACACAGGACATAAAGGGGTACTGAGCCCCCCCCCTTTAAACCCCTGTGAAAGACAATTTTGTGATTGGCACCCCTCTGCTATCCATCCAGGTGACTAGGGGCCAAATCTGGCCCGGCAATCCAAGATACAAAGGGCCGAGGAGGACACGGGGTGCGCATCCCCAGTGCTGCAGAAGAAGACTGTGGTAGTGTAATGCCCTGCAGGGTACAGCGCAGAGGGGATTGAGGTGTGTCTGCTCCAGCTGTGCCGAAAATACCGCACAGGGAGGCACCCAGGACTTCGGAAGCTTCCGGCTGTTTTGGCGAGGCTCCACAATCTTGTACCCAGTTCTTTCAACCTGTGGCACAGGGGTGGGGGGGCGCCTGCAGTGGCGCTCTTTGGAGTGTATGTTCTGGACCGACTTCCTCCAGTTACCCAAAGCTACATACAGACCTAATCCTACGGCACATTTTCCCCAGTGTGGAGTTGGGAGAGTTGGAGGCTGTCGGGAGTGAGTGGAACGCTGCCATATTGTGTTAGGGCTGTCCCGTTCAGGTTGAAGGAGAGCCCGAAGTTTGAACAGGGATAAGCGTCCTGCAGGGGCCCATGTAGCAGCTCAGTGGGAGGCAGAGGGAACAAGCCCAGGACATTTCAGTGGTGGTAAGAGCAGTTTTAAGGGTGGAACCCTTCTCAGACCACTCAGTGTTCTCATGGTCTCACAGCCTGCGTGACTCAGCGCCAGTGCTGGTACAGTGCTCAGGGTGCCATTGCCTTTGGCTCACGCACAGTACTCCTGTTGCTCCCCTGCTGTGTGGACTTTCCCCTGTGCAAAGTCTACCTTGGAAGAGATGACACTATCGCAGGTGGGGGTGTTGCATGTGATACACAATAAAACAGGGGAGGGGAGGGGCACTACTATATTCGTCTGTGTTCATAAATGGTCAGTAAAAGTGTAGTGTTATGGATGTATTCCAAATTTCAGGTATTCAGATAATGAAATATAAAGCTATTTCAAGTGCAGAGGGACTAAAAATGTTTCAAGACCACTAGAGACAAAAATGTAAACCAAAAAGCAGATCCTGTCATATGCGGACGGGTAGTCCCTATGTGCACTCCTGGGGGATATAAATCCCATAAATTCAAATCCAAAAGTTCAATAATTAATATGGCTGCAAACCAATATTTAAAAGGCATTCATGGATTAGAACAATCTAAGAACCGATTGTTGTTTTCAAACAAACATCCTTCATAATGAGTGTTTTCAAAGCAAACAATTTCTCATGAAGATATTCAAAGGAAAAACAATTTTATGTTGTATATAGCCCAACAGATATTTCCAAGTGCATAGATGGAGTGTCGTAATGAAACTCTTACGAACTATTCATCATATTCAAAGTAAACATCAACAAAATAACTCAATGGTAGAATAAGTCAAGACAGGTAATTCATACAGTATAGTTTCGAATTCCTTCGTCACTTCCAGTGTGACAATTCTTAATATGTCTTCACATTCACCTGATTTTGTGAGATACATCGATGGTGTGTTTGGGATTTGGTCGGGACCTGAGGACGAACTACAGAAATTGTTCGAAACCATGAACAACATGCATCCGAGAATTAAATTTACAAACATGACAAGCAGAACTCGAATTCACTATCTTGATGTGGAAATGTATGCTAAGGATAACAAATTAGCTACAAGGATCTACACAAAAACTACTGATCGCAACAGTCTACTAATGGCAACGGGTGGAACGAAAGGCAATCTGCATACAAACCATGTTTTTAAAGAACATGCAACCTGTGCCTATTGAAGACTAAAATGTATACAAACAAACAGTGTTTAATGAATATCAAACTGAATGAAAATCTTAACAAGGGCAACCCGTACATATTGAAGAACAAACTGAGTACAATCCTTATTTCTTGAATAACGAACGTAGTGAAAAAGAGCAGAACTGTTACATACTAAGTTCAGAAGTAAAACAGAACTTCTATTTCAAGTAAAATCACTAGATGCTATATGCTAAAATTACATGATACTTTACATACAAGTGAAAACAATTGTGCTGTATCCTAAACAGCCTATCCCATTTGGCTGTAGCCGTGCAAGCGTTCTTCATGAGGGCCAGGCCCTCATCCCAAATATCGTCATGAAGGGGCACCGCCATGATAGTCTTGCTCTTGGCCTTGTGCCTTTGGTACAAGAAGCCCTCCTTCTGGGTTTCCTCGGGCACTAGCTGGAATAGCTTGGAGGCTCTGAAGATCATGGAGTGGAACAATCCCACCTCATCAGGTTGGGACACCCTATGTGGAGCATCCAAATGTGGAGATTCACTGTCCGCTGCAACGATATCCTCATCATCAGTTGTCAGGCAGTATCTGTCCCCGTGTCTGGGTCCGCTGGGAAGAAGGGACCCGACGTGTTGACAGAGGTTAAAAAGGGAGGCGTCGGATGACGCGGCCTCTTCTTTGCTAGAGAATGATCAGGGACCCTGAGGACCACAGGTACTGGCAGCAGAGGCCTCCTCATCTGGATCTCAGACACCAAGGTGTGTAGAGTTGACATAATATTCATGGAAATGTCCCTCGGCTAAGAAGGCAGAACAGGAAACTAGGCCCTGCGCCGTCGTCTCCCTCCTCTCCAACTTCCTCATGGACTGTATGTAGGGACTCCTAGTCTTTGCTGTGCACGGACAAGACTTCCATGGTTTGAGCGACAGTCTGGGAGGGCTGTTTCGGGGCCTCCTCACCCCCCTCCTTTTTTCACCCCTTGATGGTCTTGAACCGGGGGCCGAGCAGGTTTCACTTCTTCTGGCGTGTGTGCAGACTTCACCAAAGTCACTGCAGCAGTGTTGCGCCTTGGGGGTAGGGACACTTTGAGCTCTGGGAGCTACCCTTGCAGGATGAGCGCCCTTAGATGTCATGGCAGTAGCAGTCGTCGACGGAGTCGCCAACAAGGTCTTAGTCTGTGCCGGTTGAGCCTGCTTAGGCTGTTCGTCCTTTTCCTCCATACACGGCTTCTCGGATTTCTCACATTAGTTCAGCCGTGGTAGATGACTTCCTGGAAAAGAAGCCGGGGTAGAAGACTTTGTTGTCTTCTTGGAGAAACCGAGGCATATCTCGTACTCGGTCTGCTTGTGGTCTGGGTGCAGGCAGCAGAGGCATTGCAGGTGCTTTTCCTCCACAAACACGTTACGTAGACGACATTTGGTGCAGGCCCTGAAGAGGGACCTTCCTTCCTTCTCCTTCGTCATCGTCTCTGCCCTCTGCAGCTCTCCTGTCTTAAAAAGTGTTCACTGGCTCCCGGTTGCTGCACGGATTACATTCAAATCTCTCTGCATCATCCGCAAGGCTGTCTGGGCCGGGGACTTCACAAGCTTCAACTTTATATACTTTCCTTCCAGACCTCTACGTTCCTCTGGCACCAACTCTTGGGCAGATGGTCGATCGCTTTCCTCAGCTGGATCCCTACAATTGAACAGCCTTCCTCTCCCTCTGTGCCTTGAGCAGGGCTTCCTTAAATTCCAGAAGCCCCTGAAGACTTTCCTCTTTACCTCCTCCTTCCCATATTCTCTCCTCTGCTAATCTCACAGTTGCTGTGACTGGTGTCTAGGGTCCTTATGCATCCTCAAGGCCCCCGACCTCCCACACCCAATCACCCCAGCTTCTGTCTTCTCTCAGCACTTGCCTTGGCACTCCCTCCGCCCTGGAGGCTCGCGCTTGCACCCAACACTGCTCCAGGCCGTGTAGTACTTACCACACCATGCACTTCATCTCTTGCTCACTCACGAGCACGGACACTTCAGCACCTACACCCTCTGTCTTCTTCCTTGCTGCACATGCACGTTTGTATATTCAATATCACTCCCTTGTTCCCTTCCTTTGCCCGGGGGGCGCTTTGAAACAGTATGTACTTGCTGTATAAGCACATAACAAGCAAACAATTAAAATAAATAAATGGTTGGTGTGCGTGAAGTATGCCCAAAGGCTTTATAGAATCTTCGACGAACGTTGCCCTTGAGGGACGTAGAACTCGACCGACAACGGGTCCCCGCTGTCGGCAGATTTAGAAACGAGCACACAGGCTTCTTTGAAACAAAAACAGAACTTTCTCGGTCAAAAATACAAAATAACATACAAATAGCTTCGCGAGCAAACTCGAGGACTCCCAACACTGAAACGTGCAGTAGAAATCTGAAGATGGCTGCCAGAGGAGGGGCTTAGGGAGAGGACTGTCATTGGATGGGGGCAGTATGACCCAGAGGACAGTGACTGGTGTAGAGGAGAAATACAGTTTTTAAGGGAAACTGTTTTTTCTTTTACCATGGATTCCCAGCCTGACGACGGGGAATATTCATGAGCATGACAATGCATGTCAGACCATGCTGGAGAACAATCGTTACAATACTTTTTAGTTGTTCTGAGATTCAGGCAGTGTTTCTTCCCCACCCCCATCAACTCCCCAGACTCCCGTACCCCCACCCCACACAGACTTCATGTCCCACTCCACCAAAGTTCCCTTCCCCATATCTTAACTCGCTTCCCATTTATCAAAGGGCCCCACTCTTCATGAAACGTTCCCACTTAATCATGTATGATGGCTGGCAACTTCGCCATTGTGCAAATATCCCAGAGTTTCTGTTCCCAGATCACCTTATCCGGGGCTCCGGGGACTGCCTCTTTTGCGCTAGAGCCATCCTACCCATTCGAAGCATTGATTCCCATAATCCTGGAAACCTCCCCTCCCCACTCACCGCCATAGGGACTCCCAGCAGGTTCTGGAGGGCATCCAATTCCAGGGAGACGCCTGTGACTTCTTTGATCTAACTAAAAACCTCTGTCCAATAAGTCTGTATCACTGGGCAATCGCACCACATGTGGAAGCAAGTGGCTTATGTCCGCAGGCCAGGGGGCAGAACGGAAAGAGCCCTAAAACATCCAAGAAAATTTGACTGGGTCCCTATGTCATCCATGGAGAACCTTAAAATTGTGCTCAGTGGTGAATGTAAACAGATTACTGTAAAAGGCAACTTTGAAAATCCTAGATGAGGTTGTCTCAGGGATTTCCCTTCCCAGACAGTTTCCCCACCAATGCTCGAACTCCTGTATATTCCCTTCTCGGGCGTGATCATGGCCCTATATAGTTGCAAGAGGATTCCCTTCCGAGTCTCTGCTGAGGTCAGGAGTTCCTCAAATTGCAGCAAATTCCTAAACAGGATACCTGCCCACTTCCTGTCTGTTAGCAACCCTCTTAACCCGAGATATTCGAAGATGGATATTGCCTCTTTCCCTACAACCTAAAACAGGGCTTCATATGTTATAAAGGTACCTTCCAGAAACAGATCTCTCAACCCCTCTATCCGACCAGACCTGGGAGTGCCAAAAACCCCGTTTCCTCAGATCTATTGGGGGGCCCACACCGAGGAAAGCGGATGAGGCCAGGAGGACAAATGGCCCTTACTCCTGGATTCCTTCCATACCAACCATAGAACCCCCAGGCTAGGATGAGACCAGAGTGCGTCGGGAATCGCATAAAGTGGGAACCACATGTAATCCCTTACCCTTTTTTGGGAGCGCCGCAACCTCCTCCAGAAATGTCCAATAATTTCCCAGATCGTCACTCAAATGTTCCAACCAGCCTCCTCAACTGGCCCACCTTATAATAAGTGTTTAAGTCAGGGTAAGCAAACCAACCCCCTCACCCCACCAGTCCCTAGGCAATGTAATCCTTGGGACTCTGTTTTGCCAAACAAATCAGGCCATCATGGTTTTCAGCTTTGGAAGATACAGGTCCGGGATGACTATAGGCAGGCATGAGAAGAGAAAGCAACCGTGGAAGAACATTCCTTCTGACCAAAACCATTCTCCTGCACCAGGAATGCATACAGGGAGACCACCTCACCAGGTACCCCCTCAGTATCGCGAGAATTGGAGCATAGTTCAAGGACAACAACTTTGCAAGATGCCTGGGAATCTGGACTCCCAGAAACTTAAGTGCCACCTTTTTGACCCTCACCCCTTTACAGTGGGCCCTATCCTCCAAGCTGGACCCCCCTCAAGTCGGGTTTGCATAACACATGATTTGTTAACGTTGATTTCAAGTCCTGAAAATCCACTAGATATGCCAAGATATTGTCTGCAAATAAGGACAGCTTAAAGAATGTTTCCCCGCATAAGATCCCCTTGATCCTCCAGTTGTCACAGACCGCAATCGCTAGGGGCTCTAGAGACATATCATGTAAGGGTTGAAGGGGGCACCCCCGTCTCGTCCCTCTCGTCAACGTGAAAGAGGAAGTAAGAGATCCATTAACCAGCACCTGGGCCGTCGAGGAGTCAGAGGGCTGCTATCTACTGCCACAAGTGAGGCACCACGCAAAGCTTCTCCAGGACCTGGTACATATACTGCCATTCAACTCTTTTGAAGGCCTTTTACGAGTCCGAAGACATCACCAGTGCATCAACACCCGCCCCCTGCGCCACAAGGATCAGATCAATCTATCGTCACCCAATGCCTGTCTTCCCAGGTAAAACCCACCTGATCCCCATGGATCAGTTTTGGGAGGAATCGCTCAAGTCTATTTCCCAGGAATTGTGCCAATATCTTTGCATCTGTATTAAGAAGCATTATAGACCAGTATGAAAAACACTTGCCCGCATCTCTCCCCGGCTTATGGATAACCACTACGATGCCGCTAAGCATTGAGGCAAGAAGAGCTTCCCCTTCTAACACAATGTTGAAGACCGTGGCCAGGTGGGGGGGGCTAAGAAAGACCAAAATGTCTTGCAAAACTTAACTAAAAATCCATCCTCCCCCGTGGTGGTACAAGACTTTAATCCCTTGATTGTAAGGGCCCCCCCCTCTGGTGGAGGGGGGGCGGTGATCAGGTCGTCAATGTTGTCTGCCACAAGTACAGATGAAACCGGCATCTGTAGCGAGTCAAGGAACTGGGATGTTTTTTCACTATCGCCAGGGAACTCAGATATATAAAAGCCTGATAAAACTTACGGCACTCCTCTCCTATTGCCCCTGTATCAAACCTGTCTCTCCCCTCCAGATTTTGTATTTTGTTGACCAACTTAGATTTCTTTACCTCCCATAGGTGCCAAGCCAGGATTCTGTCTGTCCTATCTCCTTTCTCTGTTTCAGGAAGGTTAACTTCTTCTCTTTATTTTGGAGAAGCAGAGTCTTTAGCTGTGCTTTATATGAACGCAGCTGTGCTGCCTGTTGCAGGGACAGAACCCCCCCCCCTGCCCTAGACCCACCCAGTGTAAGATTCTCTACCTTTAACCATACATCCACTTCTTCCCTCTGTCTTTCTCACGTTTTCTGTGCAACGAGAACAATCAATAGCCCTCTGATCGTGGCCTTGAACCCTTCCCACACAAACCGTGGGCTGGTGTCCCTCCCATCATTAAACTAATTGAATGTGGGGTCGATGCGTCTGAACTAGCACCTTAGCTTTCAACAGCAGGTCATTGCACACCAACCACCTCGGGGACCGACAGGCCCACCCCTCTCCAAGCACCACACGGACTAGATTGTGGCCCGATCACAGGACCGGAGGGACGGTAACAGAATGGACAAACCCCTTCAAGGCAGCGTCAACCAGAACTAGCTCTATTCCAGAATACGAGTCATGGACTATGGAGTAAAACGTGAAGGGGGACTACTCTTCTGCATTCAACGTCAGAGCGACTTCAACCCCCAGGTCTGCGTTGATGCTATGAAACTTTCTAGACTGGCATCGCTCAGCATGTGATACTCTCCCCCCCCCTCCCCTTGCCTCTTCCTATGGGTCCAATATTGCCCCCAATCATCAGCCATCCCTCCACAAACCGCTTTACTTCCTCCTTGAGGTTGGCCCAAAACACAAGCTGTCTCTCATTGGGGCTGTAGACCGACCGACACTGCAGTGATTGGGCTGCCCCTCAATTACCCCTTAGAATTTACAAAAACCGACAAAGGGGTACTCAATTACCCCTTGACTGTGACTCCTCTTGGTCCTTCAACACATCATGAACCACCAAACCAAGTGTAAACATTACAACTAAGGCTATGCACTTTTTCTTTGTTGGGGCTGAGGCCTCAAACACTTGCCCAATGCACCTGGCCTTCAGCCCTGGTGTACCCCTTCCCACTTATTGGGTTTCCTGTAAAAGAAGCAGGTCCAAGTTGCTCTCAAATTCTCAGAGCACAAGAGACCTGTTCAAACCCCAGGCATTAAGAGACTCCACCACCAAATCAACTTTCACATTAGTCAATACAAAATTGTAGATTTGCAATGATGGTCACACCTGGGCACCCGACATGTAGACTAGCAAAACACATTAGCCACAAGGCGTAGACATCTAGCTGCGCAATCTCCCTCCCACAAAACAAAAACCAACTGCAATCACACCACCAATAGTTTCTGCCCCCCACCACCCTCAATAAAACCATTGCAGCCCGCTTGTCTCCCCGCTGCCAACCTCGAACGCCTCAATATTGGACACCCCGTCACCCCCCACCTCCCTATCATGCTCATACCCCACCTTGTATTAATCTCAACAATATCTTGTGAGCAACTAGCTCAAATCAAGAAAACAAACATGCACCGACAGTAGAACAGGAATTCTCCCCTCCCCTACTTTCTCGAACCGACAGGGCCAGCGTGCATAGTCCCCCACACGGGGACAACGCCCACAATTTTGCAGAAAAGGTCAAACCATCCAACACTAGGCCAATAGCCCATCGACTGCACCTCAACCGACTAGCCCAATGGCCTATCCGGCCCATACCCTTCAGTAATCACCCTTCGGAAGGGTGTTCAATTGTTTACACTTCCTGGTGCCTGGCAGTTTACGTCGGCTGCTTCCTTTCACCCTCTGGTTCCTATCAGCCTGTGGTCCAACGTCCTCTCGAAACTGTTCTCCCTGAAGACCCATCTACTCTCCCATCACCCTCTGAATGGCATCCTGTGTGACCTTCATACTGAAAGGAAAGAGAGAAAGGGAACCCCCACCAGGACCATATCTCCTTCTTGTTGAGCCACACGGTGAGGGGGGGGCATACATTCACTGCCTCGCCAATGTAAAGGCAGACAGATCTTGAAAGACAGTTATCTTAGAATCCCCTGGAGAGACAGCCCCCACTCTCCTGGCCCAATCTAGAATCCTCTTCATAATAATGAAAGCGTGCCTGCACCACCCGCCCGATATGCTCCGTCAATAGTTGGCTAGGCTGTGGAGTCACCACCGGACAAAAGCTTAACCACCTCATAAATAACCTTTTCAATATCTCTCTGTTTCTCCCTCATTCTCCTGAATCCCGCAAAAAAGATGTTATTCTGCCTTTCGAGGTTTTCAAAATCATTGGTATCATTTCCAGGTCTCGCCTCAAGTTCGGAGAACCGCATGTCAATGATCACTTCCATCGTATCCAATGAAGTTCTGGAGTCCATCGTCGATCTTATCTACGTTTTTGCAAAATCGTCCATACGCATCCCAATGTCACCATGTATGCCACATATCTCCTCAAGTAGAGCCCCTATATCTTTCTTGGTGGACACTGAGCCCGATGGCAGACTCTGCCATTTTCTCTGAGACTTGTTACCTGGTCCAACGCAGGGGTGGAACTTCTGTAGGGAGTTTTTCCAGTCCATCAGAGTGGAAGGGGAATGGGATCCAGCTATGCGTCCCCCGCCGAAACCAATTGTTCCTTCAGACACGCAAGTAGAGCGGTGCATGGAATCTTCTGTGAACAGGTGGGACAAGAACAATCCGGGCAGGTCGCTCTGTCGTCAGAGTGTTGGAGCCCAACTTTCCAGGCAATAGCAGGCAAAGAGTTTAATGATCAGCAACTGTCTGGGCCGGGGTAGAGTGACACACCCCAGCGTAGGGCTCTCCTCAAAGACACCTGGACAGCAGCCCGACCTCCGCTACACCCACTGGGGTGAAAAGCGCCCCTAACAGCACAGCAGGGACAAGACCGCCACTTCTCCAGCTCCTCCAGGTAACAGGGCAACACCAGGTGGAAGGGGGCTCTGCCTCTGTCATCTCAGCCCTACCCCTGTATGTCTTCACGGTCTCCTGAAGGCTCCCACTTCGTCACAGGGCCCATTACATCAGCAGCGACTGGGGCCCGAGCCTGCCCAGTGTCCAACGCTGGCAGCTGACCTCAAGGGGCCAGACAACAGTGGGGGTCCTCCTCCACAACTCCCCCACCAGGCTGCCTGTTCACAGGGGTCCAAGCGGTGCCAGGCTGCTGCAGGCACCAGCCAGCAAGGGCCTGGGTGTCGCCACACAGTCCACAATAGCTACTGATCCATTATCAGTCACCACTAGCTCCAGAGGGCCTCTGCAGGGGCAGGGCTCCTATATCATGGCTGGCGCCACCCCGACTCACATCTCAGGGGGCTGATGCCCGTCCCCGCCACGCAACAGGGTCTCGTGCCTCCCCCAGGCCCGACTGTGTTCCCACGTTAGAGGTGGACACCAGCTCACCTCTCTCTCCACCAGGGGGACTCCAATGGGGGTTTGAGGCAATGGGGACCAGCACTAGGAATGGCCCAAACTCCCCACTGTGGCCCCTCCAGTGCCTCCCTCTAGCTTGCATAGTGTTAATATTGCTGGCTCACTTTGTCAGGACAGCGATTCACAATAGAGCTCCTGCTCTCCTCCAGACCCCGACTACCCTCTGAGTCACACGGCAGGGTACCTGATTGTTGGGGCTGCGGGCTCAACTCTCTGCTGTCTATCAGCACCTCCTTGCTGTGCGGTCGGCCAAGGCACAGGCACCGCCAAGGACCAGCCTGTTCCTCAGCACAAGGATGACATCTATGTATTTAGGTGTGATTGTATCGTTGTGCCAGGATGCCCCACCCACCCCCTGCGGTAATGGATTCTTCGGCGGTCCTGCTGTATTCGTAGATTGCCGATGAATCAGAAGATGACAAGAGAGCAGCCAAATCCGGAGAGTTAGATAGGTTCATATCCAATATATCCTCCACAGGGTTTTCAATAGTTAAAGTTTGTTCTCCGCCAAGTGATGGTATTGGAAGGTGTTTGATATAATGTTCCAGTAGAGGACATGAAGGAGGGTCTGCATTTTTCCCCATTTCTCTGATTGGATGGGAAAAAGCCTGTAATTGCTGATTGTATTTTATTAAAGGTATTATTTGGCATTGCTTTGGCTGATTTGAGCTTTTCTTTTGCAATTGGAGTCAATTTGTTAGCTGCACCTGTAGATCGAGTTTTAGCACTCTTCCATGTAGATTTGCGGGAGGCGCCCTGCTTCATTTGTACTGCTGGCCGGTTAGGTCAACAGGTGACTGAAGGCAAGAAACAAGGTTGTCTTGTAGTTCGTGGAGGAAACTAGCACAGGCCGCCCCCCTCCCCCGATTCACTTATCGATCGCGGATAAACAGCTAAAGTACAAAGGGCTCCGATTTACGTAGCCGTCGCTTACCGTGTTAGCCGTGATCAGCAGTGAGCTGTATTCAGTGTGGAATAGTAACTACGTGGTGCAATTATAATGAAAGTAGCAACAGGCTCAAAGAGCACAGCTGCGCAATCGCCTACTTGGAAATTAATCACCACAGTTCAAAAAGACTTCCACCACTTATACTCCAGCTCCCGTGGCTACCCAGACGACAAAGACCAAAGACTCCACTTAGCCACCACTTTCCCGCTCGTTTTTCTCCGATGCAAACTATTTTTTACTGTTCCCGTTAACAGGCTTATCACCACTCTTAAACAAGTAGTAGTTCATCTGGGGAAGGGGTGGTACAGCAAACCATGCACGACTTATGCAATGTGATTGGGATCAAGAAGGCACACTCACCATACTCTCTCTCCCAGCACCCTCCCAGCCCACGTAGACCTCCACAGACCGCTCCTTTGCCACTCTTGGGGCTATTGGTGATTCATTTGGATGAAATAGTGCACACGAGTGTGATGGCACAAAGGGCTCAGGGGCTCAAGGCTGAGATGCCCGCCCCCCGCAATCACTGCGTCTCAGAGGGGGATATTTGTGCAAAGATAGTTAAAAATAGTGCCAAATAGTGCCAAGGCTCAGGTTCCCGGCCCCAGTCATTGCAGCCTTTGTATTCAGTTAGTGAAAAGAGCACCCTCTGCTCAGACAATATGGCATGCACAAGCTATTATCAGAAAGCGGCCGTTCACTGGCGGCTGCTACCAAGCTTACTCACTTCAAGCTCCACTAGTGAGCCTGACTAGCAGATCCATATGTACATCACCATCACACTGCCCCGGAGCCTGGTATACCGTGGGCCAAGAAGGGTCGGTCACGGTCCACGGTACAACAGCTCTCCTCTTGGCTGCAGCTCCAATCCTTGCCTGCCCTCTGAGATCAGAGGAAAGCACCTCTGAACGTGAGCGAACATATCAAGCCGCACTGCACTGCTCTGAGAGAGGCCGCTTCCGACAACAATCGCCCCACAATCTACTCTGGTTGTTAGCCAGTTTCATTGTACCTACGGTTTTGATCCATCCTGCTTCCCTTCAGTGCTCCCTTCCACCACCCGATTTCCTGCAGTGGATTCTCTTATCTCTAACATTCAAGAGGGACACCTGCACGCATTCGGATCAAGAAGTACGCTGATAAAAGAGGGCTAAGGCGCCCATATGTCATGCAGGTGATAAGGTGTGGCTGGCTTCTCGTTTTCACCCTGGACACTTGATTCCCTCTAAACGGTCTCCCAGGTATTTTGGCTCCTTTTCTGTACTGGCTAGCAGGGGTCCGGTTGCTTACAAACTGCTCTTACCTTCTTCTTGGTCTCAAAGCCACCCTGTCTTTCATGTATTCCAATTGAAGCCCCATGAACCAGATTGCTTCCAGATGGATGGGTACATTAAACCTCCCCCTGTTGGCAGCACATACAGACCCAAATATGAGGTCGCAGGGATTTGCAAGGCCCTCTTCATTATCTCATTGTTTGGAAGGGCTCTGGACCCTTATACCGTACTTGGGGACCTTCAGTCCATCCATGTGCCACATCTTGTGAGCTCATTTCATCATGTGCATCCTTGGAAGCCTGGTCCCAGCCCATTGGCAATGCTTGCCATGGGCTTCAATTGGGCTGGAACAGCGGGATTCCAACAAGGTACCTCTTACGTGTGGGTCCACCTGATCACAAGGACGTCATTGGTTAAAGCTTCCACAGATCCAGAGACCGACGCATCATCTATAGTTTGGTGCTTTTCGTGAGTAATCGCTCCTATTTACCCAGTGTGTGGTGTGAATGCCGGAAGAATGCCCACTAGCGACTCTTTATTCTGTCGACTGCTATGCCCTTCTATAGAACTACCAGCTTCTGTGACAGTCCTTCAATTCCTCATGCTTCCCGACCCTTATCCTCTACTCTGAGATCTCATCAGCGCTGCTGCCAGAGGGTGTAAAGCAATGCGCTTGGATTCTGCTTACATATCATCAGACGCTGCAGTGATCCAAATCTTTCGGACTACTACAGGGATCCACCACAGAGTTTTCTTCGTCAGAGGGTTCCCCTGCAGCCATTTGCTCATTGTAGCAAATTGTCTTTTCAGTGTTCATAGAGTTGCAGTGGGGAGGGAGGGTTCTTTAATTTTCACCCAACTGAATTAACGCCAACCATCAGGTTGGTCTGATCAAAGCACACAGCTATTACATAGGGTCAGAAGCTAAGCCAGCCATGAGTAAAAGGTGTAGATGGTTATCATAAATTGTAGCCCCATACAAAAGGTGCTTGTCAGAATGCGGAAGGGATGGTAAATTATATTCCTATTGAGGTTCCTGTTGCCTAAGGGGGAGTCATCTCCATAAGAAACTCGCTTACCCTGTCCCTTAGGGGATGTTAAGTGGTCCCACCTCTAGTCCCAAAGGGGGGTGGCTCTCTCTTGGGGTGAGGTCACGATCTCTCTGGATGCCTCACATGAGGAATATGAATTGAATGTTTACTGGGTGAATGGAGGGTGTATGTGTAGTAGTGGTCTGAGGAGGAAAGTAATAGTGGTGTGAGGGTGAGAGTAGTAAGGACGGGAGAAGGAGAATAGTAGTCATGGGTAAAGGAGTGTAGCAGTCCTGGGCGGAGGAGTGTAGTAGTGATGGAAGGAGGAAAGTAGCAGTGAAGCAAGGAGAATAGTAGTGGGAGGAAAGGTTTTCAGTAAAGTGGAGCAGAAGTCGTAACATCAATGCTGGAGGCAAGGGTAGGAGGAGTGAAAAACATCTGAGGGGCTACTAGAAGGATGGAGCAGGTTCTGGATTCACTGACACCAGTTAATGAGAGGAAAATAAAGGGTATGCGTATATCAGTCTGGTCTACCAAAAAATTGTCTGGCCATCCCTTAGCGAGTTTAATTTTGGGTGAAAGTGGAGTCATGAAGGAGTCTACCAGGGTGAATCCACACCTTGCAAAGAGATCCTGCACCACCTTAGAGACTCTTCCAACCGCCCAAGAGCATCTGCCTCTGAATTCTCTTCTTGTGGAATGTCTGCCTATGAGTTTTTTGCTGAAGGGCCCATTCCCGCAATTCCACTGTCAGAGTGGCAAGTCGCAGGGACCTGATCCCACCCCACTTGTTCAAATATACCATAAGAGTAGTGCTGTCTGTCAAGGCCTGTACGCAAGAAGGCATTCAGGCCATTGGCTATGGCTGAGGTTCCAGAACACTGATGTGATCCATCCTTTGCTTTGACTTGCACAAATCGTCTACCCAGAGGTATTCCAAACCGGCTCTACACCCAACCAGGGATGAGTCGCTGGTTACGGTCTGTGAGCGAAGTGGATGTGAATACTCAATGACCCCCGCACCTCCATCTCGAGGTTTGGTCAATCATTCCACCATATAAGGATAGAAATACAGCAGTCAAAAAATAGTCCATAGGCGCCCCTCTGCGAGAACGAACACAGCCCATTGACCTGTTTTTGGGAAGGTACCCACTCGAGAGTCAGCAGCCACACTTTAGCTCACTGTACCTTTCACAGATGGGAAATACCCATTTGCATATCAGTCTTTGTCCCGCCCACATGGGCAGTCCACACTGAAATGCTATGGCAATTCCCTTCTGAACACGAGTACCAAAAGCAACCCCATACACGTGTTTCAGCCTTGTTGGTGCCTCCAAAGGTTTTGTGGCAGACCAGCATTTCGGCAAAGCCGAGGTTCTCCATAAGGTACACGAGCACTCCAAACTGTCACACAGGATTGTGGAAGGAGCGAAAGGACATCAAATGTTGGCCACTATGTTCAAGGCCTCCTGTGATGCAGGGGATGCTTGGACCTTCATGCCTCTCTACAGTGGCACCTCTTGTTTTCTAGTTCAGACCCATTTGCCCTGAGAGTAGTGGTCGGCTCCAACTAGGATGTCCCTTCCTCTGACAGGTACCCTTCCCTCCACATTTTTCACTATCACCTCTGGTGTTTACAGACCTGTGGCTGTCAGGCAGTAGAGGTGTCTCATGGGTTCCTGCCTGCCTGAACTCTTGGTGTAGAATGACCCAGCCTCAACTGCCATCCGAAGAAAGATTTCCAGCTGATCATGTAGTCCCCAGACAGGCAGGAGTATTTTCAGTATATCATCTGTGAGAAATTGCCCTGGCCTCATTGTTTTCCCCATCTGCGAGGAGGGTCATTCTCAGATTATTGCAGGGACTCCTTTACACCCAGAGTTGCTGATTCTGGCACCAGCGCCTCTTCTGCTGCAGATGCAGTCAACATTGCAGCAATGGCCACTGCTTGCATCAACCCTTCCCATGCACCCCCACCCCTCGGACATGGGTCACATGGGAGACCTGGGATGAGCAAGAGAAGAAATTGCCCACCTAAAGCAAGGGCCTTTCACAAGTGGATCATGGGATTGCTCACCATCCCCCACACCAGACAGCCCTCCGATTGAGACGGTCATACTGGCAGGGGTGCTGTCAGCTCACACAAAAAACAAAATCGGGTGTGCCACTTGTGACAATTCATGGGATCTTGTCACTGGAGCCCTTCCCTGTGTGGCTTGGGAGGTGAGCCCATTGTGCAACAATCCCAGTAGGGGTGGCAGAATGCAGGATCTCAGAGAGAGAGACCCCCCTCATGGGGACAAGGACTCCCGTTCCGTGATGGAACTCCTATACCCCTCACCTTTGAGTGCAATCTTCAAAGTCTTCCAAGAACCAACCTGAGAAGACTGCTGTCTGTTATTGTAATACTCCCACCTTTGCTTATATAAAACATGACAATACCAATACAAGGGGGAACACACAAAGTGATCATGAGTCATCTCTCAAAAGTACTGAGAAGAGGAAGATCTAAGGAGTGATGCAAACTACTCCTTTTCCAAGAATCGACAGTACTGAGAAGAGGTTGTCACAAGGAAGCATGAAGAACGTCTCACTGATACAAAAGGGGAACTCTGGCACTCCACTGGGGGAGGAACGAAGCTACAGACTATAAAAAGCAAGAAGGGACTTACTGAGAAGGGAATCTGGTGTGAAGCCAGTCAACCCTGGAGGTTCAAACCTGGGAATGAGGAAGTGAGGAGAAGACGGTGGTCCTCGGTCATGAGGAGGTTGTGAAGGCTCGGAAGAACTCGCAGTCATAGAGCGGAGAACCGACCTAGGCAGAAGTTGTAACCAGGCTAACTGTGGTGTGACCTCAAGGAGGTGGACCATGCAGTCCTTCAACTACGCAGCCCCCGAAAAGTCTAGTAAGCAGGGAGCAGAGACCAACACCCCAGGGAAGAGCCATTGAAGTGCCCCATGAGAAAGAAGGTAATGGGAGTCACGGGAGACCCAGTAGAGGTTTGGCCAATACTGAAGAATACTTTGAAAATAATCTCTCGTCAGAGTAATTACTGAGAAGGTATGAAAGGTGAAGAACGCCTCGGTGGTAATTTCCCTCGTACAGTAACAGTGTTAAAAACATCACAAGTGAAGAGTACATCAGTAGTGATCTCCCTCATCATAGTAACAGTGATAAAGACATCAGAAAGGAAGATTGCTTCTTGGGAGGAATCTCCCACGTCACAATAATCACAAGAGAGACATTGAGAACCAAGGAAGTTACAAAAGTGGTTTCTTTAACAACAGTGCTGTTGGGAATAGTGGAAAAAGCAAAGGACACTTTGGGAGTGATCTCCCTTGTGTAATTGATCAAGGAGAATACCAGGGAAACCTGGGACTGTACGTTGTATTGAAAATGAAGAACTGTTGTCCAATTGGTCAAGCCAAGGAAAAGCCCTGGGGGGGGGGGCTACAAGGACTCTTGAAGGCCGTCACCAGAGACTATCCGAAAACAGCCTTTAAATCGAATGCATTTGATCAGGAGAAGGGGGTCAGTCTCCTGGTCTCACCTTTTGTTGAATCAGAAGCTAGTTCATAAGATTATTAGAAAACAGCCCAAAGGCTAAACCAGCTGAACCAGGAAAAGGGAGTAATTCTTCTGGTGACCTTTTGTTTACTGAGTATCTTTGGTTAGTGGTAGGGTCAGGGTAGGATAGGTTTTTTGGACAGAGGACGGACACTTTAGTTGACAATCACCCTGACGACAAGCACTAGTCAGAATTCAGTTACGTAAGGCAAACCAGTTGTAGGGAGAGAAAGGTAATTTTCCTTTTTGCTAAATACAAATCTTGAGTTGAAATACTACCCCTTTGTCCGATTTCTTCTGACTTACTACGCGCTCCAGAAGGATGCCATGGCAGAGGCTCAGTGGATTGTGCATGAACAGGCCGCAAAACCAGCTTCACCCAGCAACCGAACCCAAAGCACAGCCAGAGGAAGCCGTAGCACACTACGAACTAAAAAAAATAAAAGGCGGAAAAGGAGCAGGCTGAATCTAAACTCATACTGTGTGGTGCAGAGAAAAACTGATGGGACCAGGATAGGCGATTGTATACGTGACCAATCAAATTTGATGGACTCCTCTAAAAGAATGGCGACGGAAGTGGGGCGGGACAAAGGAGTACTAACATACCAACATTTACCCGAAGATGCAACAATACAATTCATAATTTTCCTGTCCTGGCTATTCAAGATTTTAATAGACAACTACATCAATTTTTTCATAATAAAGTACAAATCAAAAGCATGCCAACATGATCGAGAGAGGATTTATTTTTACAAATGTTATGCATTATTACATAAAGCCAAATCCCTGCATTATTATAAACCAAAAGGAATAGCTAGGAAACTGTACCAGGTTGCTTTGATTGTGCAGCTGTCATTTAACATCTATGCATGCCTAATGGCAGAGGTGATCATGATACAACAGCCTCAGTTTCAAATGTAAGTCGATAACGTGCAGATCCACCCAAGCCTAAAAAGTCATTTGAATCAGCAGTGCAGAATCATAGAGAATAAACGTAAATCCTGGTGTCATGCTACACCATCATGAAGATCATACTATATTCTCAACAGGTTCTGAGAGCTGTACCTATATATATGGATAAAGTAAGGTATAGGAGCCTAGTGGCAACCTATTATGCTCTCATTGGATAGCATTTACAGTCACAAGTACCTGTTTCCATCCACAGTTGGCAACTCCTGCTCCTTGAGGCTAGCTACAGTGTCAAAAAACCGATCAGAACAATTGGTCAGAGTAACTATGGGTGTTGGCCAACAGACAGATGGAGGGACAGACACCTTGAAGTGCTTTAATGACCACAGGCTCGCAGCGCTATATAAGCATATTTAAAATGCATAGCAAAAAGCAGATTATTATCACCAAGTCAAATTTAAGTGGAACAAGTGCAAACAGAACAACATCATGGTACAAGGCTCCCCATCTCTGGGACCCCCTGGTAATAGCCCTACACAGCTTGCCCATCTTCAATAGAGCCTTGTAAACAGATCTCTTCATGCAGCTTCTTTTCCATGATCGGACATAAGTGGTCAACCCTTCCATCTCCCAACTTCCACATTCCCATCAAAGAGTGACTGGGGTTCTTTCCTTTTTACCCAACCTTGGTCATGATCAAGGTGATACCACCAAAGTCTGAGGCCAGCAAGTATGCCACAAGACCTATGCAGTGATCTAACCACCCCCCCTTTAGCATCCCAGAAATGCAAAGCGGCTACGAAAGGCAACATACATGGTGCATAATGAAACAAACCACCAAGTAGGTCCAGATGGAGTCATTGTAACTGCAATGTCTTCAAACAGCTGACCCTTTTTCTAACCCAAAAAGGGAAATGTACGCTTTAGTGTCTACCTGATGGAGTTCACTGCAGATTGGACCTGGAATTTTTGGGTTACAAGTGAAAAAACCTCCAGTCTAAAAGTCTTAAATACAACATGCATAATGCCCCTTTTGTTTGAAATACAACCATTTTTTTTAAATAAACATTCGTATTGCTAGACTTAGTAGTAAAAAGAATGATGAAATGTAACTTAATTATGGTTCTTAGCCAGTGAGAACAGACCGGCAAGAAAAAAAGAATGATCACTGTAAACACTGAAACAGCAGTTTTTGGTTTATTTAGTCAGCGAAACCTGACTAGGAGTAGACATACCTGCAGATTTGCATCACTGGGCCCTTCATTCTCATCAGACATCAAGTTGTCTGAATCGTGATCGCCTTCTTGCTGAAGGATTGAGAAAAAAAAGAAAACTTAGCCAAGTCAAATGTAAAGGACTTCTCATTTGAGGTTTCATGCGATAAAAAAAACTCATCAGTTTTTGTTTTTTCTATACCGGATATGTGCAGATTATTTTGTTCACAATTTGTCAGATCCCTTCTCCCGATTTGTTGGTATGTCACACAAAATGAATCCACCTGACTTACTGGAGTTAGCCTGTCTTCTCGGGTCAGAATGGCTATATTCCTACATGATACCACGTGGATGCCATTCCTGATCAAGTGGTGACCAGCACACCAGTGGAGTGTGAAATGTCTTCACAAAGATGCAAAGTCCAACATAGATATTTGCATCGGACTGTGTAAAAGCATAGGCGCAGAGGCATCATTTTTGCACTTTCAGAAAAAGAAAAAAAACAGACGTTAAAGAGAAAGGCGTTAATGCAAGCTAGTAGATCCTTTGGCATATTGTTTTTCTCTTGATCCAGGCATCTCTAACCCAGAATTAGACCACTTTCTTTTCATTTTGCCCATTTCTTTCTGGGCTAGCGTATAAACAGGATTCTCGAGATGGGGGAATTCTAACAAAAAGGTGGGAATAAACGCTAAGGACATTAAAAGGAGCTTGTTGAAACAGATGGAGACAGCAGAGAATAAAGCAGCACACATAAGAAGGTAGCTGGTGACAGGAAAAAACAAGAAACACTAATTGGCAAGTAAGTCCACCCCAGTAACAAAGAGCATTAGCCCAGCAGTCCAGAGCCAATAACTGCTGACCCAGATGCTCTGTGTGCATGAGAACTTCACTGGCCTCATAGTTGAGCCCAGGAGCAGAACACCTGAAGGAAGACCAAGCCTACAACAGACTCTCACAGGAAAACGGGAGATTGCTCTTGGTGGGGAGCCAGAATTATGATGGGCCTAGAAAACTACCCACAGCAGTTGGGGGAAGTAATCAGACAATCCAGCGGGAAGTAAACAACCATCCAGGAGGTTTGGTCTTTGGTATCAAACCTCAAAAGGGTTTAAGGACCTATGCATGAAAGTTGGAAATGACTGGCGATGGGGATATTAAATCCCAGGAAAGGAGATAAAGAAGACCCGGAATCTGGATATTAACCTAATTTCACGTTTTGCCCAGTGTCCCTTTTTGAACAGTCCTTGCACCTACCTTAGGACAGCGACCCTACCAGAGACTAGCCTTGTGCTGAGAACTTACCCTGAAATCATTTTTCTTGACCCTTTCTGTGTTTTCAGAAACATGCCACACTTTGGGTTCTTCCGTGCTTTGCTCCTATCCCTGTGTCCAGCAGAATTACCTTTTTGAAATAATCTCAGCCTCTCGGGCTCGGTTGATCTCCTTCGCCATAACATGGCTCAAAACATCTTCTATAAAGCACTGTTAAGCTGTACAATGTTTAAGCTATAGATTGATACAGAGATCATACAAAACAAATGGTGTCAAACTAAATTGCAGCAAAACTGGTGAATATCCTAAACAACTAAATACCAGCAGGAACAGTTTCAAAGCAAGAGATTACAAAATGGTGTGTTATGTTAAGATTATTTGTGAAGTGCT
Organism: Ambystoma mexicanum; assembly: GCF_040938575.1. Classification (NCBI taxonomy): domain Eukaryota; kingdom Metazoa; phylum Chordata; class Amphibia; order Caudata; family Ambystomatidae; genus Ambystoma; species Ambystoma mexicanum. The sequence goes on along the minus strand of NC_090927.1, from coordinate 577,150,937 downwards.
GTCTGGTAGATTGGCTTTATGGAGTGGATAAAGAAGACAGAAATTGCACCCAACTAGGAGAAAAGGGGGACATGCAAGCCCTAGATTTAAGTGTAAATCTTCATGCTGTCACTTTGTCGAAGGGATACCCCATGGTCGTAGATGAATATAAAAGGACGAACTGCTAACTGCAACCAATATAACGGATATTGCACCAATATTTTTCAATCCCTACAAAACAAGAGGAAAACAGGAATACTGCACAAGACTCTTACTTACACCACAGAGATCGAATATCTACATTTTATTTTACTAACATTTGCCAGACCTCTTTTTTGATTCAGACATGAGTCAACATATTGAACAAAACAGCCATCAATTACAAATGGTAACCTACATTCAGTAACACCATTACGTTTTACGTCCATTTCCATGGGGCTTCCATGACAGTGGTGAATGTAAGTTTCTCCAACAAGTCTGAATGGTAGAGGATTCTCAATCATGCTGTAAGTGATTTCAATCTAGCACTCCAACTAAGTCAATGCTTAGTATGGGATGCCCAATGGAAACCCTTATTTATATATTTTTATGTCAAAAGTTCTTTTAATTCTGGATGATATACGCTTATATAATGCCCCTCTCTTTGAATTCCCCCGGTCTTACTGAACCAAGAAATAGGTTTGTTTTGCAAGTTAAAAGATTTATTTGAAGAATTGAACTATATATATATATACACACTTTTATAAATATGTATAATATCTGAATATCACACTTATGTATATGAACAATAACTGAATATCACACTTATGAATATGAACAGTGATCAGCAATGGGTGATATTACAATATCAACAATCTCTGTAATCAATTGGGCGTAGGAATAGGAAGAATAATGTAGCAGAGAATAACTTTGTGTGGGTTCAGGGAATGCAGTGATATGAAAGAATGCAACACAGAAATAAACTTGATATGAATTAACCAAAGACAATGTGATCACTCTTTCCCTCTGTTACTACTCACTCCCCCCAATATGAAATATGAAGATATGGAATGTGGGCACACAGGTTTCAGGAATAACCAATCAACAATTGCCGTTTCAATCCCGATTCCACCCAGCAAGCTTAGAGAGAACAGGAATGATTTTAAAACAGGTCAATTGCTTTTAGATGTGGTTTGAATTGAATGGGAAAAATGCTAAAATGATTTTAATTCGCTAAATGAGATTCAGAACTAGTGAGAGTTCCTTTGGATTGGTTCAGGTCAACACTAGCAATGATTGTAGAATGATTAGCAGATGGAAAACGAAATTCAGAAGTTGAAAGCAAGAAATAGCTGTTTTTATATGGAATGAAATTGAGCCAAATGCAAATTCGCTGCAATTTTTCCACGTGCGAGAAACGCGATTACGGAAACACTATAAGGAATTGGAATGTCGTTTTGGGTTTGTTTGAAATTTCGTTCCTAGCACGTATGGTTCAAAAGTTGCAGAGGTTTTATTAGAGGTCGATTTTTCTCAAAAGGAGTCAAGATTTCTAATGAAATTGCGCTTTGAATTACAAACAGAATGGCTTACACTAACAATTATCACAGGATTAGATGGATGAGAAAGGATTCAGAATGGACAAAAGATTCTACAATGCAGTCTGGATATGTTGGAATGGGTTGGATGGATTACTTTAAACTAAGAGGACTATGGACAGTTCTACGCTAAATACTCACAACTCTGATTTAAAATGGACCCGTCAAAGGTTTGGACTGGACGTCGCGCACCACCGGACAGGTCTCAGGTGCTTGGTTCTGCTCTCAGCACTCAGGTCTCTGCGCGGCCTCTTGGACTGGATTTGACGGGTTCTGGGTGGCAGCTCTGCTGGACTGATCTGGATATTGGGTTCTAGCAAAGGTTGTTGGCCAGAAGCAGCAAACAGCTCAGCCAGGCTTTTGAATCAGTTAGGTTAGGCACCGTGGAAGTTTAGGGGTTAAATCGGGTTTGCACGATTTTTAAAGACCTGCTGAAAAGGGTTCAGCTTTTTGGATTGGCCTTTCGGTTTCAGAGTTCTGGAGTCTGGATCTAGTTTCTAGAGTCTGGATCTTCCTGCAGGGTGCTTCGCCAGTGGATCAGTTGATGAGTGAAAGTCTGTGTTTTGCCTGTCCTCAGCAGTCCCTATTTATCCATTTTCCAAAGGGGTGGGAAGGCTGATTATACGATGCCCAACCCTCTAAGGATCTGATAGGACAGAGAATTCCCTGTCCCCTGATCTGAGAAAGGAACATGATGTGTCAGAGTGATGCTGCCATTTACAATATAGGGAAGAACCTCCCCTTTGCTTTTACCCAGAAAATCTATTTTTCCCAAAAAACATATTTTAATACGCACAACTTGTTAATAATACATATACACATCACAGATTGCCTAAGGTACGTTTCTGTCAAAATCTTATCTTCCTACGAGTTTTGGTTCATAAATGACAATTTTTCACGCTTTTGGTTGGTTACACTTTTTCGGATCTGTACGATTTTTTACACATACATGCACATACCCTCTGGGCATATTCCTGTCATTTTTCATGTTCCTAGCATTATCACAATAGCTACAATATTAAACATTTCGTGGTTCAGTCTCTGAATGCCGCACAGATTCCAGATTTGTTTTAAACTGCGAGTGAATTTTTAATTTGAATAATCTCCAAGTTTCATATTTTTGTCAGTTTGGTACAATATTTTATAAGTCTTTTCCTTAAACTTATATTTAGTCCAGTTTCAAATCCACATTTTCAGTCTGGCCCGCCTTCAAAGCTTGGCTGAGTCAGAGAGTCACATGGCTTGTCTTCCTGCCAGGGCAGTTGATGTCAGTCACACCTGAATTAGCATTTCCATTTAGTTCAAGGACTCCATTGTCTCTTTCCCAGAGCCACATGCCAGAGTGCCCCTCCCATTTCCTTTCACACTTGCCTGTCAGATACTCAACAGAGCACAGAAGAAAATATTCCTTTATTTAGGGAGGAGGTGTGGAATGTGTTTGAAGCTCAGTGTGGGAAAACTCTTGGAAGTTTAGCTGAATCAGGTTACCTTATAGTCCATTTTAACATTGTTCCTTGTGCAAAATTACAGTTACAAATTTAAAATAAGCAAACATATCTTCAATTTCAGTCTTTTTCAACATGAAAATCAATGTGTGGCACCCTATATCACATTTGATGGAAATCCCTTCTTCTATTCAGTTTTTGAGACACAAGTTTCTCCTGTCAGATTTAGAAATCGCCAGCGTCTGGCAGAGGTGAGTAACGGTATTGCACCCATTTTTGACAGATTTCTTTCCAGCAACCATCTTCAAAAGTGGACTTTGTTCAGATAACGTATACTTCTGCTGACATTATATTTATGTGGATTCTTGAAGTAGAATGATGTTCAACACCCAACAGGAGGTTGGATCTTTTGGGTGGTTTGTGAGCCATGATTTTTGCAAATTTGACAACCGAGAAAAAACGGATTTTCACACAGCTCTGTGTTTCTTTTGCAATCAGCCTTGCTTTGTGGGCAGCCAAGTGATGGGTTTTGGCAGTGGTCTCCTGTGTTACCACCGACACCGGCAAAAGTGGATGGTGGCCTATTTTTCAGATTTTTACTGCACATTTCTGGGTGATTTTTAGCGAGCAGCATGCCTTCCGGCGGCCATTTCTGATGTTTCTGCAGCCAGCAATGCACAGCAATGTTGCAGGGCCTGCACTAGTGGGTTGAAACATCCCACAATGCTAACCTCTGAACTGTCAATCAACTGCCACACTACATAAGTGGTCTTCAGCATAATCTGCCTGTGTGGCATAACGCATAATGGCAACAAAATCAGACCTCTGAAGGAGCACACAATAGAACACTTCAGATCAAAAATAATGACATGAGCTCCCCCCCATTTACTTTGCGATGAATTCAGGGAATGCGTTCCTTCTCTCCAGGGTTTTGGGGGGGCACACCCTTTGGGACTAGGGCGCTTTACACCAAGTAAGGGGACAGGACACGTGGGATCCTACTGGGAGTGACTGCCCCCTGGTGAACAAGGAATTCCTAGAAGGGGATTTCATTAAATTTTCCCTCACAAGAAATATCCCATGTATTTGCTGTCTCTATGGGGATTAACCATTGCAATTGTATGTATGGCCTTGTAGGCATGGCTGGTGTTGTTTCTGACCTGCTTATCAGACCCTTACGGTGAGAAACACAGGACCTATGGATACTCCAATGTTGTTTCAGCTGGAAACAAATTTGCTGCAGGTGCAATGCCACGGGAGAGGAAAGGGAAGAGTATGTCCTGCGGAGCGAACTACCAAAGGGGAGTGCATTCTCAAAGGCAGAGTTGGGAAGCAGCCCGACGGACCAGACATCTGACGTGGCATGTCCGAGCAGTGGGGGGAACACTGCTCTCTCCGGGAAGGTCTGGAGTCAAGCAGGCTTGACTAAGGGGCTGGAGAAACACCACCCATGCCAGACACTGGTGACTGGTACCCACAGCCATAGCACTGATAAACCAGCAAACGGCAGTCCGTCAACAAAGTCGATGTGACGAACCGGTGCAAGGAATACAGCAAGAGACTGTACCGTGCCACCCGAACAGAGAAGGTACGTGGTTGTACACTGGAGCAGGACGGGGAGCAGAGAGATACGGCAATACCGCATGGCGTGGTGGAAGATCCAAGAGCCAGAGGGAGAGCCAAACAGCCCCAGGAAGGGGAGAGAAGCACTGACACCCATGGTCAGGTGAACATACCCCATGGCTGGATGTAATACCAGAGAACCCGAGAGATGGTGAGAGCCTATCCTGATCTGGATATTGGGTTCTAGCAAAGGTTGTTGGCCAGAAGCAGCAAACAGCTCAGCCAGGCTTTTGAATCAGTTAGGTTAGGCACCGTGGAAGTTTAGGGGTTAAATCGGGTTTGCACGATTTTTAAAGACCTGCTGAAAAGGGTTCAGCTTTTTGGATTGGCCTTTCGGTTTCAGAGTTCTGGAGTCTGGATCTAGTTTCTAGAGTCTGGATCTTCCTGCAGGGTGCTTCGCCAGTGGATCAGTTGATGAGTGAAAGTCTGTGTTTTGCCTGTCCTCAGCAGTCCCTATTTATCCATTTTCCAAAGGGGTGGGAAGGCTGATTATACGATGCCCAACCCTCTAAGGATCTGATAGGACAGAGAATTCCCTGTCCCCTGATCTGAGAAAGGAACATGATGTGTCAGAGTGATGCTGCCATTTACAATATAGGGAAGAACCTCCCCTTTGCTTTTACCCAGAAAATCTATTTTTCCCAAAAAACATATTTTAATACGCACAACTTGTTAATAATACATATACACATCACAGATTGCCTAAGGTACGTTTCTGTCAAAATCTTATCTTCCTACGAGTTTTGGTTCATAAATGACAATTTTTCACGCTTTTGGTTGGTTACACTTTTTCGGATCTGTACGATTTTTTACACATACATGCACATACCCTCTGGGCATATTCCTGTCATTTTTCATGTTCCTAGCATTATCACAATAGCTACAATATTAAACATTTCGTGGTTCAGTCTCTGAATGCCGCACAGATTCCAGATTTGTTTTAAACTGCGAGTGAATTTTTAATTTGAATAATCTCCAAGTTTCATATTTTTGTCAGTTTGGTACAATATTTTATAAGTCTTTTCCTTAAACTTATATTTAGTCCAGTTTCAAATCCACATTTTCAGTCTGGCCCGCCTTCAAAGCTTGGCTGAGTCAGAGAGTCACATGGCTTGTCTTCCTGCCAGGGCAGTTGATGTCAGTCACACCTGAATTAGCATTTCCATTTAGTTCAAGGACTCCATTGTCTCTTTCCCAGAGCCACATGCCAGAGTGCCCCTCCCATTTCCTTTCACACTTGCCTGTCAGATACTCAACAGAGCACAGAAGAAAATATTCCTTTATTTAGGGAGGAGGTGTGGAATGTGTTTGAAGCTCAGTGTGGGAAAACTCTTGGAAGTTTAGCTGAATCAGGTTACCTTATAGTCCATTTTAACATTGTTCCTTGTGCAAAATTACAGTTACAAATTTAAAATAAGCAAACATATCTTCAATTTCAGTCTTTTTCAACATGAAAATCAATGTGTGGCACCCTATATCACATTTGATGGAAATCCCTTCTTCTATTCAGTTTTTGAGACACAAGTTTCTCCTGTCAGATTTAGAAATCGCCAGCGTCTGGCAGAGGTGAGTAACGGTATTGCACCCATTTTTGACAGATTTCTTTCCAGCAACCATCTTCAAAAGTGGACTTTGTTCAGATAACGTATACTTCTGCTGACATTATATTTATGTGGATTCTTGAAGTAGAATGATGTTCAACACCCAACAGGAGGTTGGATCTTTTGGGTGGTTTGTGAGCCATGATTTTTGCAAATTTGACAACCGAGAAAAAACGGATTTTCACACAGCTCTGTGTTTCTTTTGCAATCAGCCTTGCTTTGTGGGCAGCCAAGTGATGGGTTTTGGCAGTGGTCTCCTGTGTTACCACCGACACCGGCAAAAGTGGATGGTGGCCTATTTTTCAGATTTTTACTGCACATTTCTGGGTGATTTTTAGCGAGCAGCATGCCTTCCGGCGGCCATTTCTGATGTTTCTGCAGCCAGCAATGCACAGCAATGTTGCAGGGCCTGCACTAGTGGGTTGAAACATCCCACAATGCTAACCTCTGAACTGTCAATCAACTGCCACACTACATAAGTGGTCTTCAGCATAATCTGCCTGTGTGGCATAACGCATAATGGCAACAAAATCAGACCTCTGAAGGAGCACACAATAGAACACTTCAGATCAAAAATAATGACATGAGCTCCCCCCCATTTACTTTGCGATGAATTCAGGGAATGCGTTCCTTCTCTCCAGGGTTTTGGGGGGGGCACACCCTTTGGGACTAGGGCGCTTTACACCAAGTAAGGGGACAGGACACGTGGGATCCTACTGGGAGTGACTGCCCCCTGGTGAACAAGGAATTCCTAGAAGGGGATTTCATTAAATTTTCCCTCACAAGAAATATCCCATGTATTTGCTGTCTCTATGGGGATTAACCATTGCAATTGTATGTATGGCCTTGTAGGCATGGCTGGTGTTGTTTCTGACCTGCTTATCAGACCCTTACGGTGAGAAACACAGGACCTATGGATACTCCAATGTTGTTTCAGCTGGAAACAAATTTGCTGCAGGTGCAATGCCACGGGAGAGGAAAGGGAAGAGTATGTCCTGCGGAGCGAACTACCAAAGGGGAGTGCATTCTCAAAGGCAGAGTTGGGAAGCAGCCCGACGGACCAGACATCTGACGTGGCATGTCCGAGCAGTGGGGGGAACACTGCTCTCTCCGGGAAGGTCTGGAGTCAAGCAGGCTTGACTAAGGGGCTGGAGAAACACCACCCATGCCAGACACTGGTGACTGGTACCCACAGCCATAGCACTGATAAACCAGCAAACGGCAGTCCGTCAACAAAGTCGATGTGATGAACCGGTGCAAGGAATACAGCAAGAGACTGTACCGTGCCACCCGAACAGAGAAGGTACGTGGTTGTACACTGGAGCAGGACGGGGAGCAGAGAGATACGGCAATACCGCATGGCGTGGTGGAAGATCCAAGAGCCAGAGGGAGAGCCAAACAGCCCCAGGAAGGGGAGAGAAGCACTGACACCCATGGTCAGGTGAACATACCCCATGGCTGGATGTAATACCAGAGAACCCGAGAGATGGTGAGAGCCTAACAAACCCCAGAAGAGGAATAAAGTACCGACACACATGGTCTGGTGAAGATAGCCCATGACAGGGTGCAATACCAGAGCACCCTACAGAAGGGGAAAGCCCAACAGTCCCAAGAAGGGGAAAGAAAACCATGCACCTTTGGTCGGGGGCAGAAACCCTAAGGTGGGGTAGAAAGAAAAAAAGTGCTCGGAAGGGTGAAAGCCCACCAACCCCCAGATGGGGAACAGACATAGTCCTACACGGCAGACAGAGTGCCTGTTATACACAAGGGTGTGGAGAGAATAAGACATCAAGCCAGAGTGAGAAAGGCAAAACTCCAGAATGGAGAAGAAAATACATGATGCCAAAGTCGTTGAAGAGGAACCACAGTCAAAGACACATTAATCACGACCTAATTGATATAATAAAGGATAGTTGTGCCTTAAAACGAGGAATGATTAAAAGACATGTTTTTGGAACTTTGAACTAGGTGCAAGGCATGCAAACACCCAGAGAGACAGTTGGGTGGTGGTCAGAAGCCAGCCTTCATTACAAGACATTAAGGATGGAATCCTTTTGAGACCCGTCATGGTCAGATATAGGTTTATCCTTTTTAGAAGTGGTAGGATCAGCACTTAGGTTAGACTAGGCTTTTGGGACAGAGGACCGAGTTCGGTCTTGTAAGAATTACAGACGAGCACCACTTATCCTTTTTAGATAGGATCAAGTTCCATCTTGGGGATAGGGACAGAATACGCCTGTTTCATCTTACTTTAATAAACCTCCATTGTTAAAATGATCTCTTGTCTGCCGCCAGAGTCTGATTCACCACAGCTTTCACTGGCCAAATAAAACCTGAATGAAAAAAGACAATTTAAGATTCCTGGGAATTTAACATGCTGCCCAATGTGCCAGAGGGGGATATCAAACACTGACTCAGAAAACAAGAAGCGATCTTTAACAACAAGCTTCTTGTGCATTAGAAGTATAAGTAACCAGAGCTTTATTTGTTCCACAATTGTCAGGTTGGTGCCTCACTTTTCCTTTTTGTCCTGTTACAAATGGGTAGTGCCCTTCTTAACATGGGGTCCGCAAGGTGCCAAGCGAACTTCCCAAGATGGCCACCGCTTACTTCCGGTTCGCGGTGCGCAGTGACCGCGGCATAAAGCAACATCAACAGCACAAGAGGCTGTAAGGCTTTGCGTTGCAACTTCTCTACCCATTGCCATGACCCTAGTGTCGTCCCTTTCATGATCCTCGTTCCCGACTCCTACTGTTACTCCTGGTCTTCTCTCGCTCTCAAGTAATCCCTTGTTCTGCTCCTGTGTTGGATCTTCCCTTTCCTTAACTGCCTCCTGTATCTTCTGCTTGCAATCCTGCCTTGCTCCAACCTTATCATCAGTTCTAAGTGGGATTCATTCTGTGCTGCTAAACACCCTGAATGCCCTGAGGTTAGGGCCCCTTTGCCTTCCTGTGTCCTAAGGGCCCAGGGGGGATTCCCAACAGGACAGGCCCTACCTCTTCCCTGAGAGAAAACCCCAGAAACCTCAGGTAAGGCGCAAACCTGATAGCAATTATAGATTTGTATTTATTGTATTTTATATAGCGCTTTAAGCCAACGCGCTTTACATGAAACAGGAAATACATTACAAGCAAGTTAATACAAATCATGAATCAAGTAACTGAGAACAATATATGGAACAATTTATCAAGATCATTAGAATAAACATGTGTAGGAAAGGACAACAGTTGTCAGGAAACAGAGAACTGTCAGGTAGGAGATTGGAGTAGGTGGGATTTTAAAGGAGGTGCGGAAAGAGGAGTATGAGGTGATGGAGCGGATTGGGAGAGGGATATAGTTCCAGTGGAGTGGAGCAAGAAGCTGGAAGGAACGGAAGCTGGAAGGTGCACATGGTGCAGGTGGAACAGTGAGTAGGAAGTGATCAGCTGAACAAAGTAAGCGAGAGGGGGAGTAGAATGAGAGGAGAGAGGAAAGGTAGGGTGGGGCAAGACCATAGAGAGATTTGAAGACTAGACAGAGGAAGTTGAATTTGAGTTGACAATGAAATGAGATCCAGCCCAGTAAGGAGAGTGAACAAGAAATAGAATCGTAAAGAGAGAGAAGACATGGAGAAAACGGATGGCAGAATGGTAGATGGATTTATGGGGAGCTAGATGTGAGGAAGGGAGGCCGAAGAGGAGAGGTGAGCAGTAAAAAAGTCGAGAGAAGATTAAAGTGGATATTAGGAGTTTAGTGGCGTGAAAGGTAAGGATCGGATTTTTCGAATGTTGTAAAGATGGATGTGACAAGCACGGGAGTTAAGAGAGATATGGTGAGTAAAGGAGAGGTTAGAGTCAAAGTGGAGGCCAAGATTACGGGCAAAGGCGGAGAGGGGGAGCTGGGAAGGGGGAAAGAGAATAGAGGGAGGGAGGAGGGAGGGCCTTGGCAGGAAAGAATAAGACTTCAGTTTTGTCAGTGCTCAAGGTAAGAAAGTGGGAGGACATCCAGTATTTGATAGCAGTGAGGCAGGATGAGAGTTTAAGATGGATGTTGGGAGTGAAGGAAGAGAAAGAGAGGAAGAGTTGGGTGTCGTCAGCGTAGAAGTGGTGAGAAACACCAAAGGAAGGGATAATTGGAGCTAGAAGGGAGGTATACAGTGAGTTGAGAAAAGGGCCGAGCACAGAACCTTGGGGGACACCGTAGTCGAGGGAGCAGGTGGGAGAGGTGCGGCCAATCCAGGAGACTGCAAAGGTGCGATTGGATGAGTAGGAGGAGAACCAGTTGAGGACAGAGCCTCTGAGTCCAAAGGAGGAGAGAGTGTCAAAAAGTAGAGGGTGATTAACAGTGTCAAATGCAGCCGAGAGGTCAAGAAGAATGAGAATAGAAGATTGTTTAGAGTAGCGGGCAGTGAGGAGGGTGTCTAAGGGCTGCTGTGCGCTCTATAAATGCTAATAAATAAATAAAGAACAGAGGTGAGAGCGAATTCAGTGGAATGGTTGGGGCGAAACCCAAATTGAGTAGTAGGGAGGAGAGAGCGGTTGGAGACGAAGGCTGAGAGTTTTGAGTAGACAAGGCGTTCAAGGAGTTTAGATTGGAAGGGTAAGAGAGATGGGACGAAAGTTGGAAACCAAGAGTTTAGCAGAGGGCTTTTTCAGGATTGGGATGATGGTTGCGTGCTTGAAGGCAGAAGGAAACGTAGCAGTAGCAAGACAAATGTTGAAAAGGGATGTAAGGTAAGATATAAGGAGAGGGTAAACTTTGGGGATGAGAGGTGTTTGAAGGGGGTCAGAGGGAGCAGCTGCTGGGTGAGTTTTAGACAGGAGGGAAACCTCAGAGTGAAAGACTGGTGCGAAGTTAGACATGGTGGTTGATGGGGTAGTGGGAGATGGAGAAGGTGGAGAGTAAGAGGGAAACGTAAAATGTCTTGGCATAAAGTGAGTACCTTGGATGAGAAGAAGTTTGCAAAGCCAGTGGGTGAAAGAGGAGCAGCAATAGTGATCGGAGGTAGAAGGATAGAGAAGGCGAGTCAAGGTTTGAAAGATTCGGCGAGGGTGGGAAGATTGAGAGTGTAGGAGGTCTGAGAAGGAGGATCGTTTAGCAGAGTTGATGCAATTGTCATAGAGGGTGTGGTAGGAGAAGTAGGTGGATTGATTGGCTGGGGATCGGTGTTTAAGCCAGCGTCTTTCAAGGTGTCGGAGGAGGCGGCGGCGCATGCAAGAAAGATGTGGAGAGATCCTGCCTTGGGAAGGTTTGCGGGAGGGGGTGAGAGGGTATAATTGGTCAAAACTGGAGGAGAGGGAGGAGGATTGAATGGATGAGGCCTAGTTTGCAGAGAGAGAAGAGAAGCAAGAGGGGGGAGGGAGGAGGCGCAGGCATCGTAGAAATGAGAGGGATTAAAGTTACGGAGGTCGTGTCGGGGGAAGAGATTGAGGGTGAGGGAGGAGGGGGAAGGAGAAGGAGGGGGAGTGAGGGAGACAGAGAGTACAGAGTGGTCAGGTAGATAGTTAGGGAGGATCGATACAGAGGAGGCTTAGAAGGAAGAGACAAAGATAAGGTCAAAAGCGGAGCCGGAAGAGTGAGTGGGTTTGGTAGGGAGAGGGGTAAGAAGGTAAGAGTCAAGTATGGATAGGAGGGGAGAGGTTAAGTGAGTGGTGGAGAGATGGAGGTTAAAGTCGCCAAGTAAGATTAGGGGTGTGGGACAGGGGGAGATGTGGCCAAGGAGGTGGTCAATGTCATTATAGAAGGATCCAAGAGGGCCAGGTGGACGGTAAATGATGAGAAAGGATATGGCGTGCAGGGAGGTGAAGATTTTATACATATAATCGAAGGAAGGGAAAACTGGAAGAGGTGTAGGACAGGGAGTCGATGGGCACTTGGGGTGAAAAAGGAGACCAATGCCGCCTCCACAACCAGTGGAGCAGGGGATATGGGCAAAGGAAGAGGAGGAAGAAGTGAGAGATGCCGGAACAGTTGAGTTTTAGGGGGGGATCCAAGTTTCTGTAATGCAGAGGAAGTGAAGGTTTAGACGTAGAAACAGGTCCAGAACAGCAGCATTCTTGTTACAGAGTGATCTTGCATTCCATAAGGCGATGTCAATGAAGTTGGAGGCATCAACAATATGGGCATAGATGAGGTTGTGGTATTGAATTGGGGTAGTTGGGCCAAGTGGGGGTGACTGATAGTTAAGTGTGGAGATGGTCATAATGATAAGGCAGAGAGTTTTGAGGGAGGGCCAGCTAGTAGAGTGGGGTGTGGAAAGGGAGAGTGGAGGGAGCTGTTAGTTGATATTACACGTGCCTGATAATACTATAGGAGCAAAGTGGCTGTGGCCGGCTATGTCGTAGTTGGGTGGTTCAGTGCTATCAGTGGGTGAGAGCGAGCTAGCTGAGCAGGAGGTTTTCACTGGGTTAGCGGGGGAAGGTATAGTAAGCTGTGGGTGCCAGTGAGATGGTAATGGCTGTTAGTTATCTTGGTTGGAGGCCTCTGGGTGTGTGACTATAAGATGGTAATGGCTCCGTGCACTCAGTGGGTGAAAACGTAGTGGCTGTGCAGGAGGTTTACACAGGGCTGGCGGGGGAGGTATCGTAGGCTGTAGGTGGTAGTGAGATGGTAATGGCTGTGTTCTCTTGGCTGGTGGCCACTGGATGTGTGACGACTAGATGGTAATGGCTCTGTGCACTCATTGGGTGAGAGTGTAGTGGGAGTGCAGGAGGTTTGCGCTGGGTTAGTGGGGGTGAGGGGAGGACAGTAAGCTGTGGGTGCTAGTGAGAAGGTAATGGCTGGTTGTTTTCTTTGTAGGAGACTTTTGGTAGTGATTGATGTACAGGAGGATATAGATTGGGAAGGGGTAGGGGGGGTCTTGGCGGTATGTAGGTGTTGGCGATGGGCTACAGATCTTAGCTGTCCGTGCCAGTGATTTGAGGGTGTAGTTATATTAGTCGAGCTGGGGAGGCAGTGGGGGGGGGGGGGGGGAGATGTAGCAAGCCGTGGATGTTGGTTGAGAGGGTCTCAGCATGCGAGGTCCATATCTGGTGTTGGATGGGCGGTAGTCCTTACCGGTGGCAATGGTGTAAAACTGCCGTATAGGAGGATACAGTCAAGGAAGCGTGCAAGGGGAAGGGCACAGTGAACAGTGTGCGCAGGCAAGAGGACAGTGAAAAGAAGTTGACTATGGGGTACAATTACCATACAGGATGACTGCGTCAGTGGAGCATGTAGGGGGAAGGGCACATAATAGATAATTTCAAAATGAGATTTAATATAGATTTTCAAAATGGGTTTCACTGTTTTTTTACTGAACAATGTTTCCTACACAATATTGATTAAAGCCTGCATGTTTTTCTTCTTAATAACTGCAGGACTAAAACATGTCGTTATGCACCAATATACATATTTCATATATGTATTTTATAAGTGACTACCCAGTCATTATTTTGCACATTTATTATAAGCAGAAACTTCAAAGTGACATTTTCCGTGAGAGAGCTCTTATAATTATGTTCTAGATACATTTTCATACTTTAATATTTCCAGATGGTATCCATTATTGCAGAATGAATTAGAGGTTCTTGGAGTTTATAATTCTTATACCCAACGCTTCATATACATTTTTTTTTAATTGAATTTTATTTGTTTTTTTTAACAGAATCAGACATTCAATAACATGAATATGTCCAGGGGAGAACCCCTCTTAATAACTCTGATACCGTTAATTGACCCTTACCTCTTAAAACCCCCTCTCTTTCTCTTCCCCTTTAGGAACAGTTCTCATTGGGTCCAATTCTTGAAAACAACATCAAATATAGCAGCGTCCGAGTGGTTTCTGGGGTATGAATTAAAACGTATTGTCCTTCAGCTTGTCCGCTGCTCGCCCTATTCTTTAATCGGGTCAGGCCAGGCCCCGTATCCCACAGCCTCCCATCCTTCCCACCTCATCTAAAGTTATTGCAAAACTATTGCCACTCCATTTCTACCGCACCCCTATCTCCATGAATTGCTGCTGTGATCTTTTCCATCAAATATACATCCCTTGATGTACTGTCCCCCTCTTTCAGCGTGGGGAGGGCCTCCCTTTTCCAGTATCTAGCTCAATTTGCCCAGGCTGCCAGGAGAAGGAAATGTGCCAACGGTGGCAGAGCATACCACTCGTCTCCCCTTTTTTCCAAACCAAACAGTAACGGCATGGGACCCAGTTCGAACACTTCCCCTGCCCCCCCCCCAACCTCTGCCTTCTTAATCCACTCGAGGACCTCAGACCAGAACACCTTCACCCTTGGGCAATCACACCAAATATGCCAATAGTCTGCGGTATTACCACATCCATGCCAACATTGGGGGTTCACTGTGGGAAACATCTTGGATAGCCGCATCGGGTCATACTGCCATCGATGCAATAGTTTCACGCCATGTAGCTTGTATTGGCGGGAAATCGATGTTTTGACGGCTCTCTGACACTTCTGTTGCTAGAGACGTTCATCTAACTCTGAACCCAGGTCCCGTTCCCCATCTGTGGCACAGCCCATGCACTGCCTCCCCCTTAGATTCTAGTAAAGCCCCATAGAGGTGGGATAAGGCCCTTCATCTCCCTATGTCCGTCCAGGACTCTCTACTGATTTCTCCGCAGTGAAAATCCCATTTACCCTAAGGCAGAGGAACACTGAAAGTTTACCAATATCCATGGCCATTTCCAGTTCTTGAATGCTCATAAACTTCCCTTTCTTTCACAGTTGTCCCACTCTAGAGACCCCACCTTCAAACCATGCCTGGTACCTTGAAACCTCTGGTATAGCATCCGAAACCTGGGATGCCCATATATGACTCATCGGTGAGGGCCACGTGGTGATCCCTCCGTTCTTTCTGGCCATGTTCAACACTTCCCAATGGACCCTCAGGAAAGGGTGCTCGCGGTTTTTCCTCGTGAGCCTCCCCCCTCGTACCCAGAGCCATTCCCCCACTGTTGCCGGGAGCATATGCTGGGTTTCCAGAAATACCCATCGTCTCTCAGGGTCTTCCCTCTGGTGTGGAACCACTGCCCTAAGCTGTGCTGCTCTGTAATATAGCATGACGTCCGGGCGCCCCACACCCCCTCGATCCTTTGGCAGCATTAGAGTCTCGTACCCCACCATGGGTTTCTGATTCTGCCACAGGAACCGCAGGATCTGTGACTTGGCCTCCCTTACGTGTGCCTCCGGAGCCCGGACTGGCATCATTTGGAAAAGGTACCACACCCTTGGGAGGAGATTCATTTTTATTGCGTTTAGTTCCCCCATCCATGGCAGCTGTCCCCTACACCATGCTGTCATTTCTGCCAATAGTTTATCAAACAGGGCGGGGGTAGTTTGCCTCGCCCAGGTCCTCCCCTGGCCTAACAATATTAACCCGCAGGTACTCGATACTATCCATCTGCACCTGAAGCCCCAGTGGTTAAAGTATCCCGATCTGTACGGGATCTCCCACGGTGATCGGGAAGATCACCGATTTATCTTTATTAACTTTAAACCACGAGAACTCCCCATATTCCTCAATTATTGTTAATGCTGCGGAGACTGAACTGGCGGGATTCTCCAGGTGTAACACATCGTCCGCGTAGAGTCCCAGTTTAAATTCCCTCGTGCCCGGCCTAATGCCCTCCACCAACAGGGTCCCTCTTAGCTGCCCCGCTAGCACCTCCATCATTAGTGCAAATCGGAGGTGTGAAAGGGTACCACCCTGCCTAGTCCCCCTCTGCAATTTGAATGCCCCGGACAGATGCCCGTTCACCGTCACTCTTGCCAATGGGGCCGCGTAGATCGCTCGAATTCCCTTCATTATTCGATCACCTAACCCAAATTTCTGCAAGACCCCTGTAGAAATCTCCAATTTACCCGATCAAAAGCCTTATTGGCATCAAGAGCTACTAACATTGGGTTCCCTTAACCTCTTGCTGCAGCCTCCATCAAATGCAGTGTCTTACGCATCATATCTGCGCCCTGCCTACCTAGAATGAACCCCACCTGGTCCAAGTGCATCAGTTTGGGCATAAGGCTCTCCAAACGTGTAACCAGTATTCCAGTAAAAATCTTAGCACCCACATTGAGTAGGGAGATGGGGTGGTAGGATTTGCAGGATTCCGGATCCCTACCCTCCTTCGGAATTACTGTGATAAGGGCCTTTCCAAATGATGGTGGGGCCTTCCCTGTGTCCAAGATGTGGTTAAACAGCTTGGCCATGTGGTGTGCCAAGGACCCAGCAAAACTCTTATAAAACCCAGCTGTGCATCTGTCTTCCCCCGGGAGCCTTCCCCAGTTTCAATCCCACTATCGCTTCCAATACTTCTTCCCGAGTGACCATCTCCATTCCTTCCCTATCACTGCCCTGTAAACTCGGGAGGGGCACCTCATCCAAATATCTGTGCAATCCTTATTCAGTCTTCTCCCCCTCTTGCGCGTATAGCTTCTCATAAAAGGCAGCAAATTTCTGGGCTACTTCTCCAGGAAGGGAGTGCAACAATCCCTCTGAATCTCGAACTCCCGATATCAAACTCTCAGCCCATTGGCCCGGTAGTCTGGCTGCAAGTAAAGCGTCCACCTTGTCCCCCTTTTCGTAATACCTTGGTTTCAAAAATTGTAGGCTGGCTATTACCTTCCCAACCTCAGGTCCCATAATTCCTGCCTCTTCCCTCTAGTTCCCAGACAACCCTAACCCCTCCTATCCTTTACCCATCACTGCTTCTAGTTTCCGGATCTCTCCCCTTAGTTTCTCCGCCTGGAGGGTCCCAATTCTCTTTTTAGCTGCTCCCTCCAGAATAATGATGTCGCCTTAGCCGCGTCCCAAGTCATGCCCAGCTCCACCTCCCCGTATCGTTGAGGCTAAACAATTCTTCTATTGCCTCCTGCATTTCTTCAGCAAAGACGGTATCCTTCAACAGGTTATCGTTTTAACACCACAGGGATTCCTGGGGCCTCAGACCCCTGAGTACTATACCCATGATCACCATATCGGGACCCGACCAGCTAACCGGTGAATGTTCAGTAAAGGCAACCCTGCTAACATATTTCCGTTCCAGGAACCAATAATCAATCTGAGTTTGCAATCCATGAACCGGGGAAGAAAATGTATAGCCCCTTTCTGCTGGGTGGCCTTCCCTCCACACATCCATCAGGTCGTGATCAAGCATGTAACCCAGAAGACCCTTTCGCCAGCCTTGATCCCTACAGTGTCTTGCTGTGATCCATGGCCCGATCCGCCCACATATTGAAATCCCCCCCACCCTCCCCAGTAGCAATAAGCCCACTGACTGGTTAAAGGTCTCTCCCATGGCTTCCCACAGAAACTGTATCTATCCTGTGTTAGGGCCATATACCACTGCGATAGTTAGCTGTACCTCATCTAGTAAACCTGCGACCACTAGGGCCGTCCCATCCGCCCTTTTCCAGACCCGGGGGCTCACGAGCCTCGCCCTCCGATGAAGTATGAGGCCCACTCCCTACTTCTTAGTGGGACCCGACGCCCAGAATGTCTGTCCAACCCGTGCCCCCGGGATACGCCTCTCTTCCCCTCCAGTGGAACTGCGTCTCCTGCACCACCAGCAAATTGAGATCTCTGTTCCGCAGTTCCCTCCCCAGTAAAGAACGCTTTGTGGGAGAATTCAATCCCTTGGCATTCAGGGTCCCCATCGTCAGAGCCTCAGCCTGGCCCACCCCTTCACTTCTCACCATATCGACATGTAGGACCTCGTCTCCACCCCTCTCTCAATTGTACTGCAGTTTTCTTTAGCCTCATCTGTTCTGTAAACTCCTTCCCCTCCACCCTCCTCATCTCCCCCACCCTTTCCTCTCCCCCAAACTGAAGTCAGTCTCCACTCAGACACCCACCATTTGATGGGCCACCAGTTACGGGTGCTTGCCCGGCTGTCCACTGTTCAACATACCACCACATCTCCCCGCTTACATCATACTATCAATACACTTTAGCTGTGTACACTTTCATGACTTTGTTGTCCTTGTTTCCTCATGGATCCCCCGCGGTCTTCTGTGGAGGGTTGTTGAGTTTTTTTCTTTACTTTCTGCCGCCCAACATTTTCTTCTTGACGCTCTGTGGACCATCCGGCCCACCCTGTTCCGCTGATGTCATGGTCAGCCTCTCTTGACCCCCGTCGGAATCTTCACTCTTGAGAACTTTGAGAACCTGCTGTGCTTCTTGTCCACTAGTAACTCTGTAGTCAGCCTCTCCCTTCTCAAAGGACAGCGCAAACAGGAAGGACCAACAATATCGTATGCCTCTGTCGGTCGGCCATTGCGTGAGGGGGCGGCAATCTCTGCAGCGAGTTAAAGTCAGTCCCGACAAGTCTTGGAACACCCTAACCTTATCTCCTTCGTATTGGAAAATCCCCAGCCTCTTGGCCTTCTCCAAGACTTCCATTTTCTCCCGGTATCGCAGGAAACTGACCACTATTGATCTCGGGCTCTTTCTTCCTCTGCCACCTCCTCTATGTGCCCTTTCCAACTGTACCTCCCTCCCCCCCTTCCAGGGCAAACAGCTGGTTGACCAGTTCTTGTACCTCGCTCCCTACCTCTGCAGCAGATTCCCCTTTCTGCTCTCTGACCCCCAGAATGTGTATGTTGTTCCGGTGTTACCTGTTTTCCACGTCGTCAAGCTTCAGGATGTTTTCTTCCTCACGCATTTCCAAGGCCGTCAGACCACTTCATGTTTCATGTCCAGGAGGTCTACCTGTAAATGGTTATTTTGAACCCCTTCCATTGTGTTTCCCAGCTTGTCCACCCGGCCCTTCAGATCTCATATTGAGACCTGAACGTCTGTCCTTATCGCCTTTATTTCCTGGAGTATGTCTTTAAAGTAATCTCTGGTCAGGGCCGGAGCTGTTGTGTTCCCTCCTGCCGCCATCACAGCCTGGGTTGGTTGGTGTCCCTCCCCACTGTCAGCAAGGTCTCGCCTAAAGCATTGGAGCCACTAAACTCCTGTGTCCAGGTGGGCTCCGGCCCTCTTCCAGTGTGGCCCTGGGCAGGTTCCGCCAATTTCATTCCACAGGGCGACCCCCACTGACTCCTCTGCCTTCACTGTAAGATTCCGGCCGGTCTGTCAGCCTCCTGGGTCCCCCCCACGGCCCACGGGTTCTTAGTTTGCTGTGTTCACCGCCTTCCTGTCCTGGGCATCACTCAGAGGTTCGTGGTCCTGCGCACATCTCCTTTTCTCTAATCCCCTTACCTTATCCTCAGAGTGCAAGCCACCCATGTCCCGTACTGGTTTTCCACACTCCAAATTATGTTTCGTTTCTACCGTGTTCTAAATTCAGTTGGGCCCACTCACCTCCGGGTCCTCCGTATACTGCTGAGGACAAAGTCCCCCCCCCTTATCATACAGTCAATGTGTACTCCAGGCTGGGGTCGTGGCTATGTGTCCTTCCCATCCGCACTGCCCATTCTTTCTCTGTGCACTCCTGTGCTTCTGTATTACTTTAGGTCCCCTTCGTTCCTTCTTCCTCTGCACTAGCACCAGCAAAGCCTTCATTTCACCCGGCGCGGAGCCCGAGACGAGACTCCGCGCATAGGCGAATACCTCCCGACAACTCTTCTGCCGTCCCTCTCACCTGGTATCTGGGCTCCGGTCTGCTCCTACGGCCGTCGCCTCCTCTACAGCTGCAAGGACGGTTGTTTTCGGGCTGCGTTTCTCTGGCCGGTCCTTCACTGGCACAGCCCCTCCTCTCCTTCGCAGTCTCCCGCCATCCACATCCTGGGGTCTGAGCAGGGTCCTCGGCACAATCACCATTGTGGGACCTGTCCTCACCCGTAGGAGGCTCCGGGTCCTCCCCACGCTCCTCCAGGGGAGGCGCTTCGCTCCTAATGGGAACCTGTGTTCAAATTCAGCCCTCTCTGTGCTCTGGATCAACTGGAGCCTCCTCTTCGGTCCTCAGCTCGTCATCCGCAAGTTGCAGGGTGTTCAATGTTACTTCAACATTTACGACCCCGGGAGGGTCCAAAAAGTGCACTTGGTGGCTATTTCTGCCATGGGGGGGAGCACAACAAGCTCTCATACAGCGGTGCTCAGGCGGAACCGCAACTTCATGCAGCCATAATGGTCCGCGCCCGCTGGTGGTCTCCACATACATTTTTTAACCATGTGGCTCTATGTTCCGTTTTCAAGTCCTGTATGAAGAAGAATCATCATTACAAACGCATGGGGTTTATGAAGGTTCTTACAAAATTTAGAAATTGAGAGCACTCTTTGGGTCCAGTCTGTGTAGTCTTTCTTCCTCTTTACTTGCATGCGGAGGAGGATAGAAAGAAGGTAAAGTAATTTTCTGTGACAGGTGGAAATCAGAATATTTTCGGTAAGAATTAGTGTCTGACCCTAAGAGTTACTTTGTCTCTATGGAAGACGGTGTGAGGAGGCTTACAAGAGAGTGCCTGCAACTCACTCACACTGCGGGCTGATGTAATTGCCACTAGCAAAATTGTCTTCAAAGTGAGGAGCCTCAACGGACATTAATGTAAAGGCTCAAAGCGGGTACCTGTGAGAAATTATATAACTAAATTTTAATCCCAAATAGGTACTTGGAAGGTACACATTTGTCAGTCCTTTTAGAAATTGGATAACCAAGGGCATTTTAAAATAAGAAACCTCTTCAGATGAGCGCTTGAAAATAGATAGCGTGGCCAAGTATCCTTTTATGGTGCCAACTTGGAGCCCCAAATGTAGAAGAAAAGAGACCATAGGTGCGTTATATTGGAATGGATCCACATCCTTGTCCTTGCACCAGTTACTGAACTTATTCCAACGACACTGGTACAAGGGTTTTGTTGCTGGTCTTCTAGCCGAAAGCAAAATCTCCATTACGTCATCCGTTAGGTCCCAATCCTTATATCTCAGCCTCTCAGAAGCCATGCGTGAAGGCTGAGAGTTTTGACCTCTGGATGGAGAACCCGACCTTCCTCTTGCGAGAGGAGATCCTCTCTTTGTGGAAGACATATTGGAGGGCAGATGGACATGTCCAGAAGGTCCGGGTACCATGTTCTCCAGGCCCAATCCGGGGCAATTAGGATCGTGGTTTTCCTGAACTTTCTTAACCTCCTGACTACGTGAGGAAACACGGGGACTGGAGGAAACGCGTACAGTATAGGAAATTCCCAGTCCACCACAAACGTGTCTCCTAGAGCTCCTCTTCGGGGAAATTCCCTTGAGCAGTACCGATCGTACTTATGCTTGACCCTTGTCGTGAACAGATCCACTTGAGGGGTTCCCCAAAGGGTGAAGATCTCTTGAAGGACTTCCTGAGCTAGTTCCCATTCGTGAGACACTGTGCTCTGCCTGCTCCGAGCATCTGCCGCCGTGTTCTTCTCTCCGGCTAGGTGAATTGCTCATGGAGAGATTCTTTCCTGTATTGCCCAGAATCAGAGCTGCATTGCCTCCCTGCACAGTGGTAGTGACCCTACACCTCCTCCTTTGTTGAGGTAGTACATGGCCACTGTGTTGTTTGTCATTATCAGGACATTCTTTCCCTGTACAGAGGGCAGAAAGGCTTTCATCACTAATCTGATTGCCCTCAGCTCCAACAGGTTGATGTGTAGTTTGGACTCCAATGGAGACAAACGACCACTCATTGACAGATCGCTGGTGTGGGCTCCCCACCCAGTGAGTGAGGCATCCGTCACTACCGTTATCTCCGGCCCTGGTTGCCAAAAAGGTTCCACCTTGAGGATATTGTCCCTGCAAGCCCACCATAGCAGATCATGAGCCCCTCTGGTTGGAACCCGCAAAAGATCGGACATATCTCCTGAAAATTGGGACCATTGAGTTCCGAGGGCCCACTGAAGCGATCTCAATCTGGCCTCTGGCACGAGTAAAATGCAGGATGCCATAAGGCTGAGCAACCAGATGAAATCTAAGGCCGGCAGATGCTGGGCATTCTGAAACTTCGTTACCATCTACAGGATGTGGTGAGCTCTCTCCTCGGGAAGCGAGGCTTTGCCAGAGGACGTATCCAGTATTGCTCCGATGAATTGGAGCTTTTGGAGTGGCATCATTAGAGACCTCTTGTAATTGAGGGAGAAGCCCAGTATGTGTAAGAAGTGTCAGGTCATGGTCAGACGTTGCTGAGCTCGCTCGGGTGAACTTGCCCCGATTAACCAGTCGTCCAGGTAGGGGTAGACGTGAATCTCCCGAGTCTCTCCTGAGACTCGCTGCCACCACAGACATCTTGGTGAAAACCCTCGGGCAGAGGTCAGCCCGAAAGGCAGAACTCGAAAATGATAGTGAGAACCGTCAATCGCAAACCTCAGGTACTTCCTGTGCTTGAGACGGATCAGCACATGAAAGTAAGCATCCTGAAGGTCCAATAATATCAACCAGTCTTGGAGTTGGAGAGCCTGAAGGATCTGAGGAAGGGTTACCATCTTGAACTTGTCCTTCCTGAGGAACTTGTTCAAGTTTCTTAAGTCCAAGATGGGTCTCAATCCTCCGTCCTTCTTTAGGATGTGAAAATAAGGCGAGTACCAACCTTTGTTCCTCTCCGCTACAGGTACATGTTCTATTGCACCTTTCTCTAGAAGGGTTAAAATCTCCTGCTCGAGGGGCGGATCTGGAGTTTTGGTAGAAGTCACATCCAGTGGATGGTCTTGAGGCCTTTGTCGGAAAGGAAGGCAGTAACCATGGGTCACTATTTCTAGTGTCCAGGCATCTGAAGTAATACTTCGCCATTTGTCGAGATACCGAGTGATCCTGCCTCCCACCGGGGTTTTGTGGGTCAAGGCCCCAGAGTGGCTTTGCAGCGGCTGTAGCAGTGGCTCAGGGGACAATTGCCGCTGCTGAGGCTGATCTAGCACCTCTTCCACCACAAGGACATTTTCTTTGTTGCCCTGTATGACTGGCCTGTCCACTCCCTTTCTCAAATTAGGAGTAGAATCAAAAGGGACGGCTCCTCCAGGAAGATGACCCTGAGTAGGAGTGTTGTCGAGGTTGTTTTATAGAGGCGCTAAGTGATTTAGCCACTGCTTTTGAGGTCTGCAGCTTTTCCAAACTCTCGTCCGCCTTGCTGCCAAACAACCTCGAGCCGTCAAAAAGGCATATTGAGTAATCTGGATTGCACATCCAGTCATGCAAATCTGTGCAGGACCATGCTAGATGCCATGGACCTGCTAATGCTATCAGCAGCATCCAGTCCTGACTGGAGTCATTCCTCCATAGCCTCTTTTCCATCTCGGACTATTGCCAGGAAACCATCCAGTTCCTCGCCCTCAGGGATGTGTTCAGCTGCTGTTGTCATACAGTCCCCACAGTGTGTGTGTGAACCTTGCCAGGGTGCTAGTCACATTTGTGGACTTTAGGGCCATGCTGCCCGAAGAAAAGACTTTTCGGGCCAATGCGTCAATTCTTTTGTCATCCCTATAAGGGGGAATGGAAGGGTAAGCTGAATGCCTAGTAGAAGTTGCCACCTGCCCCACTAAGATTTCAGGCGAGGGATGCTTTGAAAGGTATTCTGGGTCAGATGAGGAAAGCCTGTATTTCCCCACAAATGTCTTACTTGTAGCAGGGCCAGAATCTGGGGTTTTCCATGTGGCTGTGACCCTTCTTTGTAATGCTTTGTGAAAAGGGAGGACAGGGTCCTTTTGAGGGCCTTCATTAAGGATATCCGTCATGTCATCTTGGCCAAAATTAGGGGAATTTGACTTCCAGCCCAAAAACTCAATGACTCTGTTCATTAACCTTCTGTACCCTGAGTCTGCATGATCTGCAGGGTCGGGTATGTCAAAGTCTACCTCAGGGAAAGTATCCAGGCCACTGGCTGTCTGAAGACATTCATACAGATTACTTAATTTGGAGCTAGGGTCAACCAATTCCTCAGGGATATCTCTAGTCCCAAATTTTACTCCAGCTGGAGTAATTTCCTCTTGAGAGGATTGCTCCTCGAAAATAGAGCACACAGACCTGAAAAAAATATTGTCTAGGTTGTGGTTGCCATACAAGGCCACTTATCTAAGATGTCTATGACTATGCCATTGGCACGAGTAAAGATGCCTACTTATATCTAATATTTACACATCAATAGTGCACCAATAGAATCTTAGGCATTTGGCTATATCTAGGTACACGTCAATAATCCTGATGCAGGGGCTAATGACGCCAAGTAAGATTTCTTGCACCCAACAACTACCTCTCGGACAAATCGTAATCCTGGTTACCCTTTCTTCTATTTTAGTATTGATAAATAACTAACGGAGTCATCTATCGCTACTCAAATAACTAGTTTAGGAAACAGATGATGACGACACTCGTGCATGCGCGGAGTGATGTCATGGCATCTAATGATATTCACACAATGATTAATAAGATGTCTCGTGAATATTTTACATCCATATACTATGTAACTTTTTTAGAGTTACTTTTATTAAAAACCACGAGATGTGGTTAGTTTTCCCTTCTTTAGTTTTAACAAATCGGCGGAGTACATTGAATGACGTCACTCGCGCATGCGCAGAGTGACGTCATGGAGGCCAACAGTATATAAACAATGCATTTTTATGGAATGGCACTAGACGCTCCCGATCCTCGTGGACACACTTGGACCTCTTGACAGATAGATAAACATGGAAGCACCTTCAAGTAAGTTCGATTTTGGGCCAGCATCTTTACATCAGTAATTGCATCCCTTTGCTTAATAAATAGCATAGTAACATAGTAATACCTTGCTTCCCCCTTAACAGATCCATCATTGAAGTCTAAGTGTATTTAGAGGTGTTAAAGTGCCCTAGAGACTGCAAATCGTTATTGCATTCCGGACCACCATTTTGATGGACTTAATCTAAGTAAGTCCCACTCTGACATCTATTAGGCTCTGGACCTCTTTTATGTATAATAATTTACTAATTATCCCTCTGATGCTCATTACTTTTCACTTTAGATATCTCTTTGGGACCCATTGAATGTAATACCTCTGCCGAATTCGAGAAGGAAGCAGATTTTATTAAGTCCATTCACACAGGAGTCTGCCTTATTTGAAGCCACTTTTTTGCTTTGCTACTTAGTTGGTAAGAAACAATTAATTTACTCCTAAATTAGATTAAATTAAGCATATGTACACTTAAGGATTTCAATCGGGTGACACCCACCGGACTAGGACGCTTGGTCTTAGCCTAGGAGGTAGCGCGCAATTGGAATGCTTTCCCTTTATTTTTTGCGAATTCAAGTTGAGCTGGTACACAACCCGTCTCACACCCCCTTTTTCAAATACCCCGGGTCACAATGGACCATGAACCAGGCCAGTTGGTGAGAATGGATTATTTATTTATTTAAACATTCAAAGAAATTAAACAAATTTTAATATTGGGCAACAATCACCAATGGGGTGATAATTACTACGAAAACCCCTGAAATACACTTGGTTAACCTTCTACAAGAACATATCTAATGCACAAATGAATAGGGACAGTTTTGAAATACGGGTAGATCGCACCTGAGTTAAGGTTTCCCCCTGCAATACTCTCCAAAACCCCAATGAATCGAATTTGGAGTGAATAGAAAGAAGCAGCAGGGAGTCACGGATATGAGATAGCAAACATAATCAGAATCCGACCTTCCCTCACAAAATAAGAGGCAAAACGTATTTTAAAGCCCTTTGCAATGGCATAAAATGACACTCAGAATTTTGACAAATAATTAATGTGCGGTCAAATCAATGAGGCAAATACGATTTCTCACAATAGCAGGAATGTATAAACACTAGCAACCACAACCCAAGGAATCAACAAAAGGCATACAGTTCAAAAGTAAGCTGAAAGTAAGAACACAATGCATCCGAATCACACGTTGGAAAGTTGCATGTTTCTCAATTGCAGTTTTAAACGTCAAAAACGTTAAGAAAAAACGGTAAAATACTCGAAATCGGAATGCGGTTTTTGGGCTAGGGAATAGATGCAGATCACAGGGACAATATAGAAGTGAAGTGGGGGTCTCCATATTTTTTAAATTATAGTACTCATTGATATTGTCCCGGCACTGCCCAGCAGATATATATTGATCTTTATTTCAGATCTGCAGCCCCCGTACAAGCAAAGTGTTGTGTCATGAAAGCTCCATGTTAAGTTAATCAGTTTTGTTCTGAAAACTATGACCTTGGTGTCTTTGATATTGATTTTATTCCACTCTAGACAGATATTGTCCACCAGCTGCCCATGGGGCCCTGTAGGTGGTCTAAGCACTATGTACAGTTCTCTGAATACATTATGTATTTTACTATACATGCTCAACTGCTGCCAAAGCTACACTGAATGCATGCCCGCCATTGAAATACTACTAGACATTAGTAAGTAAATCCATAAAATAAAAAACTACGGGGGGCGTGGCTTGGAGCCATGATGGCTGGAGAGGCTCTCTTGGAGCTCCCGGCTAGCGCCGCGCAACCGACGATGAAACACTGGTGAGACCGACTACAAAAGTGCGCTAACGGTCTCAGATGCAGAAGCACAACCGGGGGCACTTTCATCCCTCTGCTGCTCAGGGTTCGCAATGCAGCTGAAGTGGGAAAGATCCGACATACGTCATAAGCAAGATGGCGGACCACCACAGTCCAGGATCGGGGCCGAGACCCCAGCACCAACGTCAGCCCGCCTGTGGAAACTGCAGTGATTCCCTCCGCACAGGCTCGCCACACCAAAGCAGCTCCCCTGCTGATTCGAACGCAGCGGCCCTAACAGTGAGGTGGCACAGTGATGCAGTGGCTGGCCCTGACCGTGGCCCGACCAGCGGCCCCCAGGGGTTGAGGAGGCACGGCCACGCCAACATACGCAGACTCCCCGCCCCCCCAACCCGGTGGCTGCACTCCGGGTCTACAGCCGGGTGGGGGCTCGACTGACTCTCCCGGCTCTCCTGCTGAGCCTCCCGCAGCGCCCATCTGGCCCGCTCGGGCCGCACGAGGAGGCCGTACTGAAAGAAAGACTGCAGCAATTATAACCAGAGTCGGAGAGGAGGTAGAAAGACCAACCTGCAGGCGTTCAAGCAGCTGAAGAGTCACAGCGGCAGACAGGGGGACCCGGGCGAATGCTGCTTGCTGTATCAAGGCTTTGGCATGTGAAGAGGGAGAACCCGCGAGACCAACGCATGCTTGCGAGTGCCGCTGCGAGGGCATGCTGCGGCGGTCCACTCCCTGAAGCCCGCCCAGCTCCCACTGGTGCCTCCCCCCCCTGACTCTGCACCCCCCCGCAACACCTCTTGCGGAGCGGAGGAAATCACTGCGCCAGGCTGTGACCCGTGCCGCGAGAGTGACTGTGCCCCGGAAGGAGAGGGCACCCAACGACCGGAGGCCATAATACACCTGGCATACAGCAGGGGTACCTGCTCCTTCCCTCGCTGTACCCATGGTGCCCAGAGTGGCCACGACAGAACAGGGCTTAAACCCAGCCCTACTAAACTGCATACGTGCTTAAGACGCATCGGCAAGACCCAACGGTGTCGGCGGGGCCTATAGCAGCTCCAGCTGCACAGTGAAATCCTGATCCATGCTATCGTCCATGGGGTGGTCCTCCTCCCCCGCTGACACTGCTGTAGGTAGGGTGGAACATTCCCCGTAGGCATGAAGGCCGGACTTTAAAAGCATGCCCCTCTGCAGGACCTAGTGGGATCCACCAGGCCCGACCCGAGCCCCCCACGGAGCATCTTCCTCAGCAATCTGAACACAGGGCCGGGCGCCCCCTAAGGGGATATCCAAGACCCCTCAACAGCGCCCCAGCGATTCAACCTCCTCCCCCTGGCACCCAGCACCCCCGAACGAGTAACCGCACAAGCACCCACAGCCAAGCCTTAGGGGCTGACGCAGCTGCGGAGGGTACAGGACTAACCATTTGGAATCCCAACATCACATATCCAGTGCGCGTCCCACCAGCGCAAGTCCTCCTACAAACAACGGCTAGACATCGCTCGAGCTGCGAGCCAAAGGAACCCCCCCCCCCCCTCTCAAATTTGACCAATGCCAGGCGGGAACCACAAGAGCAAAAGCGGACCCTCCCCCGTGGTGCCACAGGAGCACTCATCTTGCCCAACATGGCCAAAACACTTAAAGCCACAAAACAAACCTGTTGTCAACCCCGAGCATGGACAAGTCCAAGAGAGGACCGGCCTGAGGCGACGGCTGCAAGCACACACGCAGAGGTGGACCCTGTCCCCATGGCACAGACAGTGACCAAATCTGATCTACAGGAGCTGCTACAGGCCCTCACAAAGGAATACCAGAAGGGCACAGAGGGGGTCAGGAGCTGCTACAGGCCCTCACAAAGGAATGCCAGAAGGGCACAGAGGGGGTCATGAAAGAGATCACGGTCTTGGACAAACGGATGGGGGAAGTGAAGGCAAGAACCGAGGAAGTAGAAATGACCCTGTGCGAGCATAGCCATGAGATTGGAGAAGGCGCAGACAGGATCACAGCACTCGAGGCCAGATGCGAAGCCCTTCAGTTTAGGCAGGAAGACGCTGAAAACGCACCCGTCGGAACAACATCCGCCTGAGAGGGATTCCAATGGCAGTCTCGGATGCAGAACCGGGCCCCTATGTCAATGACCTGTTTCGATTCATCCTGACCCTCCCAGATGAGGCCCCACTTGAACTGGACAGAGTGCACCGAACGGGATCCAGAGTAAATACAGCCACCCCGCCCGACGTCCTAGCCAGAGTACACTTCTATAAAGTGAAGGAGGAAATCATGCGGGAAGCTAGGGACTCACCCCACACTCTCTTCAGGGACGTCTCTATTTCCCTGTATCAGGATCTGGCCACCATCACACTCACAAAGAGGAAGCCCTACGACCCATCACGGATTGGCTCAGGTAGAAGAAAACCACCTATCACTGGACTTTCCCTACGGCCCTGGCCTTTACCTGGGAGGTCAAACCCAACCTCATCAGCACTCTACAGGAAGCGGTGACGCTCTTAAATCCGGCATCAGAAGAGGACGATCTAGACAAGGACACATCCTCCCGATCAGCCCGAGCAAGGAATCCTGATCCCTCCTGGACGTGCGTGGAAAGACTCTGCAGGCTCCATGGACCGCCATTCAAGAGCAAGCCGAATGGCTAGTTCTGAACGCACCTCCCTCAGAAGGGCCTAATCTATGGGCACCAAATAGGAGCCCACGATACGGACAACACCCCATGGATAGCGCAGAACATGCAGTCATAGGAGCGGCAAGCTAGGGTGTCTGAACTTGGCTGTTTCACAAGACACCGGTTGAGGCACTGTTGCCTCCAAGTTAGTCGGTTGTGTTGGCCCCGCCGGATACCCCATTGGCCGAAGGCTGGCCCTAAAGACTTGGATTGTTTTGGGGAGGGGGACAGGGGCGGGGGATCATGAAAAGGAACTCGACAATCAACATGGGGATCGGTTTAATCAGATGAGTATCAGAAGAGGCAATCAAAGGAACTCACACGCAGAACCTCCTCGGATTATGGAGACCACTGAAGAGCTCACCATGGTAACTTGGAATGTGCAGGGGCTGAATTCAACCAGAAAACGGAAGTCTATGGAACATAGACTGGCTCACCTGGAAGCGGACATCGTGTGCCTCCAAGAAACACACCTTTTGCAACCGGACGGGAAGAGTGTGAACTTCCGACAATACCCTACGAAACGCTTTGCCTCATCGGGTCAGAAAAAAAGGGGGGTAGCCATTTTCCTCAGCCACGCGGGGCCACAAACATGAATCTCGGTCAAGCGATAACCGGCGGGGAGATATCTGTTGCTCAAGGTTCTCCTGATAGACCTCCCAATCACCATAGCAGTGATATACACCCCGAACACCGCACAAGAACGTTTTCTCAGCAACATCCTCATCACTTAAAGCCACAAAACAAACAGACATCTCGGCCCTGCTAATCGGAGGAGACTACAATCTTACCCCGGACCCTAACATTGACAAAACTCTACCACCCTCCAGGGAGGACTTTTCCCGGGCGCTGGGAATGGCAGAGTTTTTGAGGGACACAGGCACCATTGATACCATGAGATTCGCTCATAATGGCGACCGGGATTATACATTCTACTCCCATGTCCACAGGGGATACTCAAGAATAGACCTTCTGCTGGTGTCCAGCAAACTCTTGCCCTGCATCAAGGACATACAAATCGGCCGCAGAGTGATATCCGACCATGCCCCAGTGATAGCCCGCCTGCGAGTCAAAGGCCTCCTGGCACACCCACAGAAGTCCCGAAACTCCAAGACTACATCCTAGCAGACATAGCATCCAGCAGCAAGCTCCAGGACTCCCTTTCGAATTACTTCGAAGAGAACGTGGCAAAGGGCACCTCCAAAGCAATGGTCTGGGACGCGATGAAGTCAGTCATCAGAGGCTTGGCCATTAACTACACAGCAGCACATAAGAGGAGGCACCAACTCCAACTCTCCAAGCTGGAGGCGAAGGTGGGGGAATTAGAATCATGATTCAAAAAACACCAATCCGTGAAAGTAGGCAGAGAACTCAACAAAGCAAAGGCGAAGCTTGAAATGCACCTGGCAGACCAGACAGCCCGGGCCCTAGCCTACACAAAACAATATTACTACTTAAACAGCAACAAAGCCAACTGACTGGTAGTGCACAAAGTGAAGAAGCTACACTCCCGGAACAAGATACTAACCCTACAAGACCGGAGCGGCAAGCCCTGTTGCACAGAAACAGAGAAATTGGAAATTATCACCGAGCACCAAAAGGGGATTATGTCCGGCCCCGCCACAAGTAAAGAGGCACAAGCCCAATACCTGCAATCAGCCCGACGGGACCCCCCGTTCCCACAGCTGGACACCCTAGTACTCCCCATCACCACGGAAGAGGTGTCAGACACAATTCAGTCCCTGAAGAACACAGCCCCATGCCCAGACGGACTAACTGCCCATTTCTACAAAAAGTACGCCCACATCTTGGCCCCCCACCTCACGTTGCTGTACAACTTCTTCTTGACCTCTGGCTCCATTACCTCTTCAATGGAGGAATCCCTAACGGTATTGATCCTGAAACCGGGGAAAAATCCAGAACTCTATTCCTCATACAGACCGATTACGCTACTGAACAATGACGGCAAAGTATTCTCAAAGATTTTGGCGCACAGACTGTCAAAATTCCTCCCAGAAGTGATCCACCCAGACCAGATAGGGTTGATCCCAGGCCGCAGCATTTTCGACAACACCAAGTGCACCCTAAACATCATTGAATCCGCAGGCAGGACGGGGGGGGTGGGGGGGAGTAGATGGCAATCCTGTCACTAGACGCGCATAAAGCATTTGACATGCTGG
The DNA here is from genome assembly GCF_040938575.1 of Ambystoma mexicanum. Classification (NCBI taxonomy): domain Eukaryota; kingdom Metazoa; phylum Chordata; class Amphibia; order Caudata; family Ambystomatidae; genus Ambystoma; species Ambystoma mexicanum. Next base: position 577,119,472 of record NC_090927.1, on the reverse strand, counting down.
ACTGGGGATATACAGAAGAAACCTTAAAACACCTAGGCATCGGCCCTACGTTCTGGAAATGGACCCTGGCCAACTATCAGCATTGAACCACGGCACTGAGGATAAACTGCAACAAATCACCCAGAATACAGATTACCAGAGGCACACGACAGGTCTGTCCCCTATCCCTGCTCATTTTCACACTGTCCATGGAGCTGTTCGCCTGTAGAATCTGCCAAAACCCCCTAATAAACTGGCTGACGGTGATGGGGGAAGCTTACAAAATAGCCCTTTACGCCGATGACGTCCTACTGGCCCTTACTAAGCCCGAAACCTCCCTGGAGGCCTTGTGGAGCGAATTGGCCAACTTTGGGGCAGCCTCAGGGTTCTCTGTCAATCTTGAAAAATCAACAGACCTTGGGATTAATACTTCAGGAGCCTTTGTAGAGTCAGTAGCCGCCAGCCACCCCATCCAGTGGGCCAGCTCACACTTCAGCTACTTGGGGGTTCAGATCCCATGCAGAACAGAGAAAGTGTACAAGTTAAATTTCCCCCCACTATTCAAGGAGCTGCAGTCAGACCTGTTAAGAAGGCAGAAGAAAGAGGTGCATTGGCTGGGAAGGATAACAGCAGTAAAAATGAACCTGGTGCCAGGATTACTCTACCACTGCCAGGCCCTCCCAATCTCTAGTCCCAGGAAAGACCTGCAGAAACTCCAACCAAACATCATGAAATTCATCTGAAGGGGTGTGGGGGGGGGGGGAGAAGCCGCAAATAGCCAGGAGAGTGATGCTACAGAGCAAGGGAGCGGGAGGCCTGGGGGCTCCAGAGGTGGTCAGGTACAGCCTGGTGGCCCAGCTCGAACCGGCCTTCACCTGGAAGCTAACCACCAACAGACCTCGCTGGATGAGGCTGGAGGAGGACTGGTGCCGCAGCCCCCTAGAAGCACTCCTGCACATAATCAGGCCGATCGACCCCCCCAAAGTGGGGCCTCTAACCGTGACCAAGAATACAGCGGAAAACTGGAGGAAGGCAGCTAGGCGATCGAACTGCAGGAGCGCAATAGGCCCCCTGTCCCCGATCTGGGATAACCTGGACTTCACCCCTGGAATTGTGCCCAATAAGTTTGACAGCTGGGAGACGGGAGGGCTGAAACACGTGGGGGACTTCTATAAGGAGGGAGATCCGCTAACATTCGAAGAATGCAAGGGAAAATTTGGTGTGCCAGAAACTGAAAGATTCCGCTACACGCAGATTCGACATTGGCTCTCACACAAGTCGATGAAATCGCATAGCAGCAGAGATCTAACGGCTCTGGAACGAACGCTCACAACACTCGCCCTCCCCCCCCACGGGGAAAATATCACCCTTGTATGGTCTAAATGGACAGATGAGATCCCAATAAAAAGGAGGCCTACATGGAAAAGTGGGAAAGGGACATTGGCAGAGCAATCGAGATGGAAGAATGGGGGCATATCTGGAGTACAGAAGAGCTCGAAATGCGTTACCAACAAGGAAGGGGCGATCAAAACATGCTACAGGTGATACTTAACTCCGGAGACCCTGAACAACAGCAACCCAGCGATCTCCCCGCTGTGTTGGAGAGATACAGGCACATTGTTCCACTTGCTATGGACATGCCCGATGGCCACGAAATATTGGAAGGAGATTCTGGACCTCATTAAGCAGATCACAGGCCTGACGATTCCGTGGGACCCAGGAATAGTTCTGCTAGGCAGTACAGCAGACGGCCAATTCCCACTGACCGGCAGTTTGGCAAACCTATGCACCCAACTTCTCACAGCAGCAAAGATCGCTATAGCAAGACTATGGAAGCATCGAGAGGGCCCTGCAGTGAGCCTGTGGTGGGCCAAATGCTAGGACCTCGCAGTGGCGAAAAAAGATAACTGCCGTCCGCCTCAGAAATAGGAACAAGTTCTTTGAAACCTGGGCCCCCTTTCTAGACTATGCAGAGCAGTTCCCTGGAATGGCGAGGAAACCACTGCCCCTCCGGTGGCTGTCCAAATAGGACTAGCGAAATCCAAACCCTGGCCAGAGGCCCTCATCAAACTCATCCCCCGGGCTTTGGCAACACGGAATCAGGAGCATTGGCGCTCAACGTGCACACCCCGAAATGCTCCTACCACAGACGCTGATTAGCCAGCCCTCCCTGCGGAAATCAACAGTTCAAAACAGGTTCCCCATGACCTACAGCATCCCCGCCTGTTCTGTCCCCCCTGCTCCCACTATCCCCCCCCATCTCGACTTGGTTATGTTTTTGATTTGTTGTGTTTCATCTCTGTATTGATCTCTCGATAATCGAACTTATGCTATTGAGATGCCGGTTTACTGTCAAAATCAAATAAAAAGGATTTGTTGAAAAAAAAAAAAAGGACTACACAAATTAAAATAAAACCCTCAATCCATGTATTTTAAAAGAAAGTATAACTAGAGGGTCTTTGCAAAATCCTGCAAGGTCTATGTGCAAGGTGCGAGATTTGATTTCTATGAGTCGCTAGCGTGTGTCCTGGAGAGCCAGATGTGTTCCGAGCAGCTCACTGCAGCTATCCATAGCAGATTAGAAGAATTATAACTTTAGAGCATGCAGAGGTTAATGCTTAGCTGTAAATGTGTATTAGTGGATACTCTAGATGGAGCATATTTTCTGTACAGGTGAGTACTTAGTTGGGTTGCCTATTAACAGTAGTGATGGCTTTGAATGCCATTATTTTTATGGTCACTTAGTGTTGGCAAAAAGGTTTTCACAAGAGGCGGTGCGCACTGTGTTTCATTGTGGCTTACCCATTGCCTCTTTCTAGAAGGCTTAAGACTCAAAATGTCGGTGGGAATCCCCAGTTTTTCAGACAGCATGCATTGTTCCAGCCCAACATTACTCTGACTTAATGTGGGTTCCTAGGCAATTCCTCCGTTTTGCTTGTTGATTATGAATGCCATTGCCAGAAGTAGCATTCCATTCATGGAAAACATTATGTAACACTGGTATTGGACTAGACACAGTCTCATAATAATGCCACTTTCCTCTGAGATGTATTATTGCTCTTCCAATCTGCTTCTTCCAGTGATCCCATGTCTTACTCCCATTTTAGCTTGAGGCTGCACAAGGGAGAGGTCTTCAGACAGGTGAATAATCTATGTTTTGTCAAAACCCGCTTGTGTTGTACGTGTACTTCTACAAAGTTAGCCTCTAGAACTTTGCGAGAAATGAATGACCCCAAACTATTCTGCTATGACTTGTCACAACAGCATAGATTTAAAAGATCCATCCTTTTGAACTGGTAGTGTGATGTAGCTCTTCATGCAACTTCAGTTTCTCGCCTCCACTACATGGCCCAGTGACAGAATCCCTTGCTTTGACCATATCCTACAACTTTTATTCAACTAGGGTATGTGTTCCTCAGCCTGTACATTTTCTGTCACCTCCTTCGAGACTCTTGGTACGGTTTTCCTACCCATCAGTATAACGGCCTTAGCCATCTGTTGCCCATGTAGTCAAGACCTCCATGGTCCAGTGCAGCCATTCATTGGCCACAATTAACTGGATGGCTCAGTAGTAGAAGGGGTCAGAAATGAGAGACAGATACAAAGTTGTAATGTTCTCAACATCAGACATTTTATTAATATAAAAGGGTTTGGAAAAGGGCCTTTACATCCCTATCCAAATGAGTGTTTCCCTACCTATGAAATCAAAACTAGGGAACAGTCTGTTTCGTCAGCCAACTTACGCAAACTGTCCTTGTGTCCAAAGCGTAGCTGACCCTAACACTACAAATGAACAACAAAATGCGCAAGGTAAATGCCTCCATTTAAACTTGCAAAAATAAGTGTAAAAAACAAACCAATACAACTATCCTTGGATCCAGGGGATAGTTCCCTTCCCCTGAATGGTTTCAGGGTTAAAGTGTTCAGTTAAAACAATAGTTCATTAAGAGTGGTAGAAAGGTCCCTTTAATATAATACCTCCTTAAGATAAAAATGTCTCTTTCAAACAAATGATGATTCAAGGATGGTAAAGTATCTCTTGCAAACTTGAGCAAGGATGTTCTTAGCACTTTCTTAGGGATGATGTAAACATTGTCCTCCCCAAACAAGGATTCCCCAAGTGTAGTGAAAATGGCTCTCTTATTATACAAAACGTTCAAGAATGTCAAGCATTTTATGATATTTGTAAGGATGGTGGAAAAAGTGTCTTCCACTCAGCAATTTATTGATGAAGATTTCCTGGTGTAGTCCCTTGCCAGGAACGTGTTACACAATGTCTTTTTTCCTTTTAAATATTTTGACTGGATTACCTGGTGTACTCCACTGTCAGGTATCCACTTCTCTCTGAGCTTGAAAATCCATGGTATACTCTTACCAGGTATCTCTCCCCCAAAGACTTGCTGACTGATGCAACACTTCTACCAGGTCTTCTTAGACTGTTTTCCCTTCCGAGTTTGATAAAAACCCAGGTGTGCTCTCCTGCCAGGTATCTCCCCCAAATAAATGTCTCTGGGTTTGGAAGATCCCCTGGCATACTCTCTTGCCAGGTATCTCCCCTTTCCCAAAGTGTCACTGCCTGATGCAACACCTTCACCAGGTCTTCTCACAACCTTTCAATACTCTTTCGTTCTTGAGTAGAACATAGTTCTTACTTCTTCACTGTTTTATACTCCACTGGCTTCAGTTATTAATTGTTCCAACTTCCCCCATACTGGCATCCCTTATATGGAGGTTTGTTGTTCAAGTTTCATTAGCTTGTGGCAATGCTTGTTCCGATCTTCCCCATATTGGCCTCACATATATGAAGAGTTGTATAAATCTTGCCTTCACTTCACATTTCCTTTTCATGATGTTTACTCCAACTTTCTCCATATTGGCATCCCTCATGTGGAGACTTGCATAATCTTAATCTTTCAATGTTACTTGGTGGACATTCAAAATATCTTGGCAATTGCTGGTACGCGTGTGATTATGCCCCGGGCCGCCCTGCACTCCGGTGCAGACTCACCAGCGTTTCATGGCGTAAAACATTTGGCACACTGCTGCCGCAATGTTTGAATGCTGGGGAAGCGTTCCCTGCCCTTCACGCCAGTTTCTTGTTCACTTGCCGCTGGAATGATGGCTATGCAGCATGACAGCACCCTCACCAGCCTTCTCGTCGTTGCCGGCTCCTTAGCGGTCCCCGCACTGCTGTGCTACTCTGCTCCCGGTCTCTCTCCACTTCAGTAGGAATCGCCTGCCTCCGGCAGCGTATCCTGCCCAAGCGTGTCAGTCTCCGATTCTTCTTACCGCTGCACCCGCTCTCCTCCTGTTCTCTTTTGCTTCAAAAGCACACCATTTTTAAATGTCCTGCACAGTTGACTGGTATCCCAACAAGTCTGCACATTCAGCTTGGTGTGCTTCTTGCTCCACATAAACTCCCTTCTCCTTTTCCTTGTCCCAGTACTATAGGTTTTCTAGGACTTGGAGTCCATTGGAGATTGAGGTTTTGTAAAGTTACAATGCTTTGGATTTACATTCAGGTCAAGATGGTTAGACCTAGAAGATGTTATGTGAACACCACAAGTACAAAAAGAGTGGATGTCATACTGCCTAGAATGTCTAGCAAGAAGAGGTCTTTAAGTTGTATTATTAGAAGGATTGGCATAGTGGCAATATGCCATCAAGAAATTGGGGATTATAAGATGATCTTCACATGAAAGAGGGCCATATTGCGTCTCTCCCGATGGAGTCCCCACTTCTCCCAGACAGCCATCTTTTCCCATGTGATCCTCCCTCATTATAACACCTCCAGGGTCAGGATCAGGTAGCAGCTACCATACCCTGGTAACATGGAAGGAGGTGTTTTTAGGGTGGGGGATCAGTGATGGATGACTCCACAGGAGTCATCACAGTAGACACCATGTGCATTTGATATGCCTAGTCCAAAATCTCAGATTGAACTATAAAAAAAAAAAAAGAGTTTTGATCTCTCTTTTGGGTGAACTGCTTGCCATCGGAACATCCTAAGTACCCGTTCTACTATGGTAGAGACAACCTGTCTGATAGCACATCATTGCTCTATAGCAAAGGTCTTCGAACTGTGGGGCGCCAAAGCCCAGCATGAAATGTAAAAAAAAAAAAAAATGTTTTTGATTGGAGGAAATGGGAAAGGGCAGCCCACATGGTCAGCCTGGACCATAAAACAGTCTTAGGCACCAATGAAAAAATGGGCAGCAGTTGCAAATGGATATTCATTCCTTTAGTTACAGACTGTGAATAGTGCCCAAGGGGTTGTTTTTTATTCAAATGTACACAAATTGCGGTATTTAAAGAATATTTATTCAGGAACAATGGTCAAAACTACTAGCTGAATAGTGAAGTAACTCCTCAAACTGGCCCACATCTGCCAAAAATGTGGCCCATTTTGACTGGCCTACACTAGCATTTTGCATTTTTGATACGGTCATCGCCCTATTGCCCGATAGGCCAGTCCAAGCCTGCCGGCTCATCCATAATGGGCGACGGGGCGTCCACCCACTGGCCACCTGAACTGTCAAAGGGAAACACTGCCTTTGACAGTTCATTTCCCCAGCCGCACATGATCACTGAGCCATGCAACGCTGGGGGTGTTTTGCTTCGCCAGCCTTGCATAGCTCATTGGAAATGCTGGCTGGGGCACTGCATGTAGGTATGTGCGAGGGGGTGCTCCTGCGCCTCCTCGCACATACGGGCAGAGCACTCTGGAGCGGGGCATTTTAGCAACCACGCCCTGGCTCCTGCAGAAGGTACGTTTATGGCGACTTATTTTTTATTTAAACGTGTATGGATATGTGTACGCTTGTGTTATGGGACTGTGGTGGGAGCAGGATGGGCACTCCGCGAAACCATGTCGTGGTATGTGATAATATTTCAAGATATTTTAAAGAATAAACATACAAAAAAAGTTTCTATTTTTCTTATTCAATCTTCTTTTATTCACAATTAGTCTCAAAAGATCAGTGATCTGCAGTTGCATATGAGTGACAGGGCCTATGCATTTCATGTCCTTCGTGAGGGCCAGTACTATCTATTCATTAGGTCAATCGGTTGCAATTAGTAATCCATTACCCAACATTGTTACATTGTATGAGCCACATTGCCAAACCCAAATTTGCAATAATTTGGTTACAAAGTACATTTCAGCATCTGTGATATATAATTAATATCAGGTCGAGTGTCAGTGTACATAAATAACACATACATATACAATTGTTGTCAAAGTTGATACGTACGTTAAGTAGAATGGCGTGGTAAGAAGGAAGAAAATAAAATGAACCATTATGTCATTTGCAATTCCCAATAATGTTGCTTAATTCAATGTAGAGGTTAATTTGCTGGAAGACTAACCCGATAGTGATAACGATATTGGTGTATCTGTGGAATACCATCACTTAGATGTGCTGCGCACAGTTTAAAATGTAAATGAACTTTTCTACCTAGTGTAATGATTGCTTACCTATTTAACATGCGATTATGGAAAATCGCTTGGAAAAACTTGTGTTCCGTCTCTTTGGCAAGGACTCCCTCGGAGTATAAATCCCTGTTGGAAATGCGAATTAAAAGGTGAGTCTGGTGTACCATCTACTAAAATTATGGTATAATGGTGTGCGTGTGATAAGATGGGGGGTCTATCAACCATCTTACCTGTAAAGCCAGTCAGTGTGTGCCACTCGAACGCTGCGCGAACACTTTGTTCTTGGCGTTAGTTATACCGATGTGTTTCAATGGTAATTGTGTGCGTTGTCGGTCCCTCACACAGGAGGCCATCTTAGAATGGTCAATATGTATCTCTATTCTGTGTGAAATTTGCAGAATGATGGGGATTTCAACAATGTGGTTCAACTTATGATTCAATAGTTACTGGTTTGAATTGGAACTAAAAGACTACTTGGGCTGCCATGATATTGACAATTGATATCAGCAGTCTAGTGTAGGACACTGATGAACGTTTGTGGAACCTACAGCAAATGTGTCTAGTGTCAACTAGACTTGCAATATAGCGCTTGCTACACTGCTACAAAAATCATTATAGAAAATTGATTTTCGTACGAATTAGAAGCACGTTATTGATATAGTGCTGCAACGAGTTTCCATGATAACGGAGTAAAGAGTGGATAAAGTGTGTATGTAGTCTGTCATCAATAAAAGGTTGGGGTAAAGCAAATTTATCTAGTATCAGATGGACTTACAATCTTGCGCTTGCTAAAATACCACAAAAATCTAAATGGAAAAATTGTTTGTTGTAAATTAGTTCCCATGGTAACTGGGTTGATGGCGCATACTGCGTGTGGTATGTCCTCTATAACAGGTTTGAGTATCACTCTGATCACTTCAATGCTTGCAAACAGCAGTAATAAAGTGGCCGTTATTGGTCCCACTGACACAATGGTAATGATTGAAATGAAAATACTGCTGTGATGTTCAGACTGTGGCTGGCGCGGATACACGTGGGCTGTGTCCAATATCTCATGTCCACTAGGGGTTCAATGTGAGAAGGACAATCTGCAGTGAAAACTAGTCCAACTATGCTAAAGGATGCGTACATTATGTTAAAAACAGTGTGTGATGTTGCTGTACACAGATGATGCCTCTGATACAAATGTAGTTGGAATGGTAGTCAAAGGATGTGCAAACAAAAAGGTCTTAGTGTCCCTTATCCCCAGCCATTGATGTTGTAATCACAGAAAGCGAATGCTTCTAAAAATCTCAGTGTAACTTGTCCAAAGCTACTATAATATCAATGTTATAAAAAGCAGCTCAGATCAAATTCTTCATTAATTCCACCTGGTGAGAGAGCATCTAGTCTCTCGATCCAGAAGGCCGCTTTCTGGGCTCTTATTTTCTTGACGTCTTTGCTGTAACCCTTATGTTGTACAGTCTCGAGCACCAAAAATCGTAGATGTGACACAGCATGTCCTTTTTCTGTAAAATGTCTGGCCATCGCTGATGTTCTATTTCTGATACAGGATTTATGTTTGTGAATCCGTAGTCTTATTTTCCTCAATGTTTCGCCAACATAATAGATCCCACATGGACATCTGATTCCATATATAACATTCTCAGATAAACCTGTGGAGTGATGTTTCAATTGTATTTTCTCACTGGTTCTTGGGTGTGACACTATTGCGCCCTTGATAATGTTATTACAATTCCCGCTTTTGAGACATGGGAAAGTTTCTGGATGTTGGTCTGCTTTTTTGAGCTTTGTTCTGTCTCGTGTAGTAATTAACATCTTGCGAAGGTTATTTGCTTTTTTTGATAGGCAAATACTGGTGGATGGGAAAACAGGTCCTTAGTCCTGCTGTCGCTGGTCAGAATACTCCATCGATTGAGGATGCTTTGCTTGATTTGCTGACTTTGGATCGAGTATCTCGTTACAAAAAACCAAATCTGGGCTCTCTACTGGTGTGTTAAGTAACAGATTATCACATCATTTAGTGTTGGTTTTAGATAGAGCTGTGTTCAGGTCGCTTTCCGGATATCCTCTCTTGTGGAGTTTCTCTTGTAGTTTGGTTAGCTCCATCTCACATTCCTCAGGATCACTTACAATTCTCTTCACTGTTAGCATTTGTCCGTAAGGTAAATTGCATAAGATGGTGGGTGGTTGAAAACTCATTCGATGTAATAGGTTATTGCTGCGAGTTTCTTTTGTGAATAAAGTTGTGGTAATTTTAGGTCCCTTAACCCCTTAAGTGCCAAGGACAAGCTATCTCATCCTTAGCATTACGCTTGCAGCTCGTCCTTTTTGGCACAAAAGTGAAATCCAACCCCCGGGCTATGTGAGGAGGTTCCTCCTCAGGGTCCAGGGGTTGGATTTCTTTCAGTTTCACGTCAGCACGCATAAAGCGTGCGGACATGAAACTGAAAGTAAATTTCACTGCAGCAACCATTTTCGGCTGTCACAGTGACATGAGAAGGTGAGTCTCCACCTTTCCCCCCCTCGATCTGCGGCATTATTATGCCGTTCAGATCTAGCGAGCTGTCGCTGGAAAGGGGAGACTCTCCCCTTTTCCAACGACACCTTATTTGAAGCATTGCTGGGTGCTGATTGGGCGCAGATCGCTTGATCCGCGCCAGCAATGCCACTAGACCACCAGGGATCTGTTTGTGAAGTGGGGGGAGAGAGGGCCGCTTACTATGTAAGCGGCCCTCTCCCCCCTCTGGCCCCCAAAGCATGGGCCAGCATGTTTTGCCTGCCCATCTGTCCCTAGACAAGGGGCAGACAAAAAAAACAAAAAAAAATTAATATGTTTTGGGTGGGGGTGGAGAGGACACTAGACCACCAGCCATTATATATAATGAAAGGGGGATGGCCCTCTCCCCCCCCCCCCCATCCATTTGGGGTGGGGGCAGAGGGCCACCAGAAATCTTTGCACAGGCACCCCGCAAGCTTGGGGCAGTATGTGTTGCCCCCCCCAGGGGGTGGACATCTGCCCCTAGGCAAGAGGCAAACAAAACAAAAGTTTTAAATAAAGGGTGCTTTGGGTGGGCTGGGACACAATTACAGGGTCAGGCCACAAATTGCCCCCCATGCCAGTCTAACATTGGCGTTTCCCTGGGAGCGGCTGTCTCCCATGTGGGTTGACCATCCGCAAGCCCAGGCTGCACCTGTGGTGCATTACAGATGTCACCTCCGGGGAGGAATGGGGATACTACCGGGGCTCCCCGGAAACTGCCGCTGAACTTGGGGACGGTCGACCCATATGGGAGACAAGTCGCCCAAGGCCAGAGGCATCACCTCCAACCATCCTGGAGTTCTGGCTGGCCTGCGTTAAAGCTTTTCCCTCTGGGAAAGGAAAGGGACCCTGCCGGGGCTCCCTGGAACTGTCGCTGGACTTGGGGTCAGGCAGCCCACATGGGAGACAGCCGTCCAAGTCCAGGGACATACCCCCTACTTCCCCCTGACTATTCTGAGATCTGGCAGGCCTGCGGTACAGCTTCTCCTGCCGGGGGCTCCCTGGAACTACTGCTGTGATTAGAGACGGTAGACCCACATGGTAGACAGATGCCCAAGGCCGGGGACATCACCTCAACTGTCCTGGTATTCTGGCTGTATACAGAAGCTGTATGTAACGCAGGCCAGCAGAGCTCCAGGATAGTCGTGGGTCATGTCCCTGGCCTTGGTGGGCTGTCTCCCAAATGGGACCATCCTTAAGTGCAGCGGCTGTCCCAGGGAGCCCCACCAGGGTCCCCATTGCTTCACCGAGGGAAATTCTGTAACGCAGCCGAGCCATAGCTCTAGGATTTGTTAGGGGTGAGGTCCCTGGCCTTTGGTGGCTGTCTCCCATGTGGGTCGACCATCCCCAAGTCCAGTGGCAGTCCGGGCAGGGTCTCCATTCTTCCCCGTAGGGAAAGGCTGTAACACAGCCCAGCCAGAGCTCCAGGCTGGGCTTGGAGATGGTCGACCCACACGTGAGACAGGTGCCCAAGGCCAGGGACATCACCCCCGACCATCCTGGAGGTCTGGCTCGGATGCGTTGCAGAATTTACCTCCAGGAAGGGAGGGGGACCCTGCCGGGGCTCCATGGGACTGCTGCTGCACTTGGGGATGGTCAACCCACATGGGAGATGGGTGCCCAAGGCCAGGTACATGATCCCCAACCATCCTGGTATTCTGGCTGGCCTGCGTTACAGATTCTCCCTCCGGAAAAGGACGGGGAAATGTCCCAGGCCTCCCGGGAACCACTGCTGGCCTTGGGGATGTTCAACCTACACAGGCAGCCGCCCAAGGCCAAGGATAGGACCCCCTACAACCCTGGGGCTCTGGCTGGGTTCTGTTACAGCTTCTCCCACTGGGAAATGACGGGGACCCTGCCGAGGCTCCCTGGGACTGCCGCTGCACTTGGGGATGGTCAACCCACATGGGAGACAGCCATCCATGATTCCCACTGGTGTCTTCTTTTCAGAAATGCATTGGGTTCCTAGTTTTCCTTGGTGGCTGTGACACCCCAGGCCCAAATCTGTAAGTTAGCTCCCCAAACCCTTTGGAGGATAGCAGTGGTTTAGCCTTTTCCCTTTGCGCCCAGGTAGGTACACCCACACATGTGAGGAACCGTTTTCGTCGGGACACCTGTGGGAACGCGGGAAGGAAGGGCATGTGTTGTTGGCGGTCTGTTTCCCTGGGTTGGCAGGGGGAAATGTCTGTAAAATTGTGTTTTTCCTCGCCAAATTTCAGACTTTACCGGGGATTGTGGGTAATCAATTCTTAGGCAATTCGAACAAGTCAGACCTCTGGATTCCCACAGGTGTCTTCCATTCTGAAATGCATGGGGTTCCCAGTTTTCCTTGGTGGCTTCAACACACTAGGCCCAAATCTGTAGGTTATATACAAGAGCAAAATCCCTCAAAATCTGCTCTGCCGAAAGACTTGGGGTTACCAGTGGTTTAGCCTTTTCCCTTTGCGCCCAGGTAGGTGTACCAACACATGTGAGGTACCATTGTCACTGGGACACCTGCAGGAACGCGGGAATGTAGGACATTCATTGTGTTAGCTTGGTTTTCATACGTTTTCATACATTTGCTGCAGAACTTTGTGTCACAACCCTTTCATTTCCCAATTGTGACCTATATTTAGTCGCTGCTTCAAAAGGTTTGCCTGTGCTCTTTCAAAAAAACGTATGCTTGCCATTCTTCACCACATTTTGTTTCCTTATTTACACATGCTAAGTACATCTGTTTAGGCCGTAAGCATAAAAATCCTGTGTACCATGGCTCTGTTTTTGGCTTGTGGCATTGCTTGTTTTGTGAAACATCATAAAAAATGTGTGATTTCCTAACTGGAAGAGTCGGGGAGAGGGGGTGAGGGGGGATGTAGCGTATCATTGCTTTTCTCAAAATTCACAGAAGCCATTGCCTTCCCGGGCCAATCATGTCCACCACTTACCTTTTTTTTCTGTCATTTTTCTTATTTTTCCATAAACTATGGAAATTCTCCCTACATAGTTCTTGCCTCACTTGCGCAAATCACCCCTTCCTAAACTTGGAATTTTGTTTACTTTTCAGAAATGTATGCCTTTCTGTCTTCCCATTCAGCTTTCCTACCCTCTTCCATTCCGTCCACGCATGTCCTATTGGGAAAAAAGGGCAAAATCGCCTACCTGTCACACAACGGATGGTAACCATATAAAAATATTTTTTTTTGGTTTCCACGCAACCTGTTCTTGAAAGCCTGGAAAATGGTGAATTCAGCACAGCAGACCCTTTGATCCGAGCTCTTATAAGGAAAAAACCACAAACTTCTACATCATTCTATTGGCATTTTCGGAGAAAAAAAAAACAAATGTTTCCCTTTTTTTCGTTTTTGTCTCTCACCCCATACAGCAAACTAGGATTCCTTGTTGGTGTTATGACCGCCTACATGTGGGAAGAAAAGGGGCTGAATTTGGCCGAGCTATTTTGTGTAACACAAACGTTACAAGGGATTGAATGGCGACATACCAAAATCACACAAAAAGGCCTTGGCACTGGGGGGGGGGGGACCCTTGGCAGTTAATGGATTAATCGCTGTTTGTACATCCAAATAGTGTACATTTGAGTTTCCAATGTCCGTAGTGAACTGGATACGGTTGTCAATGGTGTTCAAATAACTCAAATTCTTCCAGTTCTTTTCGACTACCACTCCACACAAATGTCATCTATGTAACAGACCCATTTTTTTTATGAGTTTGTTCCATCGTTGGTTTCCCAGTATGTGCATTGTCCCAAATCGGTAAGTGAACCTATTGGCATACGACGGTGCCACAGTAGCACCAATGGCTGTTCCAGACGTTTGTAAATAGTATGTTTGATCGTATTCGAAACTTAAATTCAGAGAGATGAAATTGAGAAGTATCGCCAGAAATTCTTTGCTGGCTCCAGTTTGTTCTTGTAGCAGCAACTGCTTCCTGCCCCAAGTTGTGAGGAATACTTGTATATAAACTGTTGCCATCAACGGTGAAAAAAATGTAATCTTCTGCTAGCTCTATTTGGTTAAGGATTTGTAGGAAATGTGCGTTATCTTTCACGTAGGTTGAAATTCTCTATATGATTGGTTGTAAGAAATAATCTATATAGGTACTAAGGGGTTGCAATATATTTTCTGTTGCTGCAACAATGGGTCTGCCCGGTGGATCATCTAGTCTTATGGATTTTGGGAAACATATATGGGGTGTGGCATCTCGGGGTATGGTGTGAGCAGATAGGATTTAGTTTTCAATGTAATCCATTCCATTTCTAATGCTGCGTTTAGGATGGCTTCTAGATCTTGTTTGAGTTCCATTGTTGGATCTTTTGGTAACTTGACATATGTATTTTGGTCAGATAATTGACACATACATTCTCGATGGCAATTGTCTGCGTCTTGAATCACGATGGCACCTTCCTTGTCGGAAGGTCTAATAGTGTTATCTGAAAATAATGCTTTAATCTGCGAGAGCTCTCCTCGAGTCAGATGATGTGTTTTAGGGTTCTTGAATTGGATTTCTTTCAAGTCGCTAAGGACCATTTTATGAAATATTTCGATAGATGGAACCTGTATCGGTGCTGAAAATGTGCTTTTGGGCTTGAATTCTATGTATTCCTCAGGAACCTCACGGGATTCCAGGGTGTGGGTAACTCGGTGAGGAAAACATTGGGTGTTGAATCTGTTGTTGCTTTAGGTAGGTATGAATTTGAGCCCCTTTTCTAACGTTTTGATTTCATGTGCAGACAATGGTCTTTTCGATAAATTCACCACTAGTTCCGATGTGTCTGTAGTCGGGTGAGCATTGCTTGGGTCTTTTCACTGTCCCTCTCCTTGTCCTCTGCCTCTTTGTTTTTGTTCTAAAAAAAAGAACACCGCTCCCTGATTTTAAAGATGATGCTGTTCTGGTCCCCACTCCCGATGTGCTAACTGTTTACCTTTCTCTTGGTTGGTTGTCGCCTCATTCTGTGGTATCAGATTCGGTATTGTACGTTTTTATGGTACCTGTAACGCTCACCTGATTCCCACGGAGGCGCTTCAATTGAGAAGCATAGAGCTCGGACGACTCTCAGGACTGGGCTTCCTCTTATCGAATGTCTGACTTGCAGGGTAAGTTTTCTGCAGGTGGAAGAAAAAGGGTTAATCACCGTTTGATGGGATTCCTTCTCCCACCAAACACCAATTTCTCCCACAGCCTAGCTTTCTACTTGTCTCGGCGAGCTCTCACCTTAGGCGTATAAATTCTGAGCTCTCCATCCTGCGTCTGGTGGAGGGGTGCGTGGATTCCAGTTACGTCACTGGATGAGTTCAGTGTTGAGGCTCAAGTCTTTTGCGGCCTTAGTTGTGGCACTGGTGCTGGGATGCCGAAGAGCGATGCCGCCGTTACTGCACGAGCGGATGCCTGCAAGTATACTGTAGTCTTTAGGCTTTAAAAGATGGGCACCTCAATAATGTCCCTTTTCCTTTGTTTCAGGCCTCGGGATGCTGTGGGCGTAGTTTTCCGTTGCCGCTGCACGTGCCGATGCACGTAAGTATAATGATCGTTGGCCGCTTTTAATGGCACCTCTAATAATGTCCTTTTTCTAGTTTTCAGGTGCCGGGATGCTGCGGTTGATGCGGCCGCTTCTGCGCGTGCAAAAACTGGTAAGTTAAGATGAATGCGACTGCCTTCACCCGAACCCCTTTTTAATTATGTCCTTTGCCTTTCAGGTGCAGAGAAGCTGCCGAAGAGAAGGCCGCGGTTAGCTCCGTTGCAATCACGGATGGATCAGGTAAGCGGGCGCGGCTGCGAGCGAGTTTCACTTTTCTAACCTTATGTTTATTCTTTGCAGGTTTTGCCGGTGACTGGATTCCGGGATCTGGTAAGTATTGTTCTGTGTCTTTCTTCATCCACAGGTTGCTGCGCGGAAGCTGAAGATGACTCTGGACCTGGAATGCAGGAGCCGATCGGTGAGCGTCCTGCTGCTGCTGCAGAATAACGCGAAGCACGTGTTTTCCATCGGGCGTGGTTTAAATAGCAGAGAAGTGCTTCCAGTGTGTGTTCTTCCACCGGTTCCACCCAGGTAAGAAAAGAGTTCCTGAATGGAGGGAATAGTTCCTCCCAGTCCTGATGGCTGGGGACTTCAACCAGACTGGTTTGTTCTGGGTAAATATGCAGCATGGTCTGCCTCAGGTAAGTCCACCCAAGCATTATTACACTGTTTATCAATATGAGCCCAGCGCCTATGGCGCCGGGACTGAAACCCTTCATGAGCCTGGCGCCAAAGGCGCCAGGACACAGTCCAAAGGGCCCCTGTAGGGGTCTGCTGGGTCCGGAGTAGTGAAAGACGGGTCTGCTTCCGAGGGCGCTGGGCCAGTCCTGGCCCCTCGGGAGTAGCGCCCATGACAGTACCTAAAAGTTTGCATGTACAAAAAGACCTAAAAATGCTACCACCAAAAGTTCGAACCTTTGGTGGTAGCATTGTAGGTAAGTATAAAAATACATTTTAAAAAAGACTGCGGGGGTGTCCCCCGCAACACCCTGATCACTATACTGTGTGGTACAGTGAGTGGGGTGTTGCGGGGGACATCCTCACGGCACACCCAAAAAATAAATAAAGAAAAAACAGGGGTTGTGGGCGATTTCCCCGCAACACCCTGCTCACTGTACTTTACAGTATAGTGAGCGGGGGTTGCGGGGGAAACCCCTGCAACCCCGGTAAAAAAAAAAAAAAAAAACGAAAAGGACCCTGCAGCACCAGTCCCCGATCACGGAAGTGAAAGGGAACTGGCGCTGCAGGGACTCGGCGTGAAGAAAAAGGTAAGTAGCGTATGTTTATGTTGGGGGTGTGGGTGGGGGGTGTCGTGGGTGTGGGTGGGGGTATGGGTATGTAGGGGTTGTGGACGTGTTCTCTCATGCAAACTTTAGGCCGCGGGAAAATCGGCCGCGTTCGGATCACGTAGTTCCCTCAGATTCTGAACTACTATTGTCTGTGTTGGACCGTGGTCCCTGGAACTGATGTTTGTAGCCCAGGTGTACACTTCATTGTTCAAATAATCGTGTGCATCACGTTTGAATTTTCTGACTTTACGTGCTTCTAGGTCTCGCTTGTAGCTCTCTTGTTTGGTGTTTATATCTGTGAGGATCTCTGAAAATGATTCAGCATCTGCTATGTCTGATTTCTTTTGACAAAGTTTCTATTTCTTTTTCCAGTTGTTCTACATTACCTGACAGTTCTTTGATGGTCAATAAAATCAAATCTAATGAGCACTTACTCAATATCTGTTCCCATTTATCGATGAAGTCCTTATTTTCCTTACATAATGTAGGACCAAGCGGGATTGCAACCCAGGGAAAGGCAAGTCTCAGAAACTGTTTTTTCTAGAGTGTTAAAGACTTTATTTGAGGAGCATATGCAATCACTGGGGGAGGGTGGGGGGGGACCTTGACACAACGTGAGCCCCAAGAAACGTTTGTGAACCGAGTTATCCAATAGTTCTAGTTAGGAATCTACCCAAGACATTGTGACACTTTTATAATTTTGCCCCCCCACTAACAGTTCTCAAGCAAAGAACAAGTTACTTACCAACTGTAACGTTCTTTCGACTGGATGTTCCTCCCATGTATCTCTCATCTTATGATAAACCGTTATCTCCAGATTTGCCGCTTCAGGAAAAAATGTTCTCGGCACAGGGCGCTGTGCTCGAGGTCGGGACGTCGATTGTCCCTCGACGGACTCTGTACTCTGTCGACGTCACTGATGGTATAAATAGCTCGAGCCGCGCCCGTTGCTTCAGTTCTGTTTTTTCGATGAAAATATAGGAGGAACACCCAGGCGTGCCCCGTGACAGATACATTCTTTGTGAGAGGAAAGTGTAAGAAAACGTAAACTGTACTGCGGGGTAGGATGGGAGGGTCGATGAGGAATATGTGGGAGGAACATCCAGTCGAAAGAATGTTACAGTTGGTAAGTAACTTCTTCTTCGAATGGATTGTGTCCTCCTACGTATTCCTCATCTTATGATAGACTCCCATAGCAGTGGCAATTTTGGAGGTGGGAGTAGTAATTACAGTTTTCATGGACAGAATGCAGAACTGCCTTGGCAAATAACCCCTCATTGGAGGAGGCAGTATCCAAGCAGTAATGCTCGATAAAAGTATGCATTGTTTTCCAAGTTGCAGCTGAACAAATATCTGCTGCCGGAACTCCCCTCTTTAGAGCCGCAGAAGTAGCCATTCCCCTTGTAGAATGGGCTCGAAGCCCATCTGCTGGGTCTTTTCCCGCCAATCTGTAGCATTCAATTATGGCCAAAATGATCCAGCGGGATATGGTCCGTTTCGTTACTGATAAACCCAGTTTATGACCAGTATAACTCACAAACAGTTGGTCATCTTGTAATTTAGACATCCTCGAGATGTAAAAACTAAGAGCCCTCTTGGGATCTAGTCTGTGCAGTCTCTCCTCTTCCTTGCCCAAATGAGGAGGAGGATAAAATGTTGGTAGTATTATTTTTTGTGACAAATGGAAGTCCAAAACTACCTTTGGTAAAAAGGAAGGTTTAACCTTAAGGACTACCTTATCCTTATAAAAACAGTATATGGTGGTTTGCATGAGTGAGCCTGAAGTTCACTAACCCTGCGGGCTGATGATAGGGCCACAAGAAGGACAGTCTTTAGTGTTAGTAGCCTCAATGGACAGGAGTGCAGAGGCTCAAAAGGTATGCAAGTCAAAAATGTAATACTAAATTTAAATCCCAAGTTTGTACATGAAAAAGGTACTGGAGGGTATACGTTAGTAAGCCCTTTTAAGAATTGAATGATTAAGGGTATTTTGAAATATGAAACCTCTTCCGAGGTGCGCTTGAAAATGGACAGCGCAGCAAGGTATCCTTTTATTGTTCCTATCGGGAGCCCCAGGTTGGCTAGATGTAACAGAAAAAAGAGCACCATTGGAGTGCCACATTGAAAACGGTCCACATCCTTATCTTTGCACCAGTTACTAAACCTGTTCCAGCGACATCTGTACAAAGATTTTTTTGCTGGTCTTCTGGCCAAAAGCAAGACTTCCATTACGTCATCCGGAAGATCCCAATCCTTGTATCTCAACCTCTCAGAAACCATGCGTGAAAGTTGAGTGTCTTGACCTCTGGATGGAGAACCCGACCTTCTTGCGAGAGAAGATCCTCTCTTTGTGGAAGACGTATTGGAGGGCAGATGGACATGTCTAGAAGGTCCGGGTACCACATCCTCCTGGCCCAATCCGGGGCAGTTAGGATCATGGTTTTCC
The DNA here is from genome assembly GCF_040938575.1 of Ambystoma mexicanum. Lineage (NCBI taxonomy): Eukaryota > Metazoa > Chordata > Amphibia > Caudata > Ambystomatidae > Ambystoma > Ambystoma mexicanum. The sequence continues at coordinate 577,100,266 of NC_090927.1, read as the reverse complement.
TGAACTTTCTCAACCTCCTGATTACTTGAGGAATCACGGGGACTGGGGGGAAACGCGTACAGCAGAGGAAACTCCACTACAAATGCATCTCCCAGAGCTCCTCTTTGAGGAAATTCCCTTGAGCAGTACTGATCGCACTTCCGGTTGATCGTGGTGGCAAACAGATCCACTTGAGGGGTTCCCCAAAGGGTGAAGATAACCAGAAGGATTTCCTGAGCCAGCTCCCACTCGTGAGAGACCGTGCTCTGCCTGCTCAGAGCGTCTGCCGCCGTGTTCTTCTCTCCGGCTAGGTGAATTGCCGATAGAGAGACTCCTTCTCGTATTGACCAGAACCATAGCTGCACTGCCTCTCTGCACATGGTAGTGACCCTACTCCTCCTCTTTTGTTGAGGTAGTACATGGCCACCGTGTTGTCCGTCATTATCAGGACATTCTTTCCCTGTACAGAGGGCAGAAAGGTCTTCAGCGCTAGTTTGATTGCCCTCAGCTCCAAAAGGTTGATGTGTAGTTTGGGCTCCGATGGAGACCAATGACCGCTGATTGTCATATCGTTGGTGTGTACTCCCCACCCCGTGAGTGAGGCGTCCGTCACTACTGTTATCTCCGGCCATGGTTGCCAAAAAGATTCTCCCTTGAGAATGTTGTCGTTGCAAGCCCACCATAGAAGATCCTGAGCAACTGCGCTCGGGACTTGCAGAAGATCCGACATATTCCCTGAGAACTGGGACCACTGAGTTCTGAGTGTCCATTGAAGGAATCTCATTCTCAACCTGGCCTCTGGTACTAGGAAAATGCAGGATGCCATGAGGCCGAGCAACCTGAGAAAATCGAAGGCCGGTAGACGTTGGGCTTTCTGGAACTTCGTTACCATCTGCTGGATGTGGAGAGCTCTCACTTCGGGAGGCGAGGTTTTTCCCGAGGAAGTATCCAAGACTGCTCCGATAAACTGGAGCTTTTGGGATGGTATCATATGAGACTTCTTGAAATTGAGGGAGAAGCCCAATTTGTGGAGGAAGTTGCAAGTGATCGAAAGATGTTCCTGAGCTTGTTTTGGAGAACTTGCTCCGATCAACCTGTCGTCCAGGTAGGGCTAGATGTGAATGCCCCCTCTCCTGAGACTTGCTGCCACAACTGCCAACAGTTTGGTGAAAACCCTCAGGGCGGAGGTCAATCCGAATGGCAGAACCCGAAACTGATAATGAGAGTTGCCAATCGCGAACCTCAGGTACTTTCTGTGCTTTGGATGGATTGGCACATGAAAGTAAGCATCCGGAAGGTCCAATGATACCAACCAATTTTGGAGTTGGAGAGCCTGAAGGATCTGAGAAAGAGTGACCATCTTGAACTTGTCCTTCCTGAGAACTTGTTCAAGTTTCTTAAGTCCAAGATGGGTCTCAGCCCTCTGTCCTTTTTTGGGATGAGAAAATATGGGGAGTACCAACCCCTGTTCCTCTCCGCTGCAGATACCGGTTCTATGGCACCTTTCTCTAGCAGGGTTAACATTTCCTGCAACAGGAGCGGGTCTGGAGTTTTTACAGAGTTGGCTCCTGGTGGATGATTCTGAGGCCTTTTTTGGAAGGGGAGACAGTAACCTTGAGCTACTGTTTCCGGTGCCCAAGCATCTGAGGTAATGCCTCGCCATTCCTTCAGAGGCTGAGAGATCCTGCCTCCCACTGGTATTTTGTGCAACAAGGTCTCAGAGGGATTTGGAGGCAGCTGCAGGAGTGGCTGAGGGTACAGATGCCGCTCCTGAGGCTGATTTTGCACCTCTTCCTCGTGCTCCACAAGGGAAGTTTCTTTTGCCCCTTTGAGAAGCCTGTCCTCTTCCTCTACCCAATGAGGAGTAGTAACGAAAAGAACGACCCCTCCAGGAAGATGAGCCGGAATAGGGTTTTAGAGGCTGGCGCATGGAGGCACTATGCGATTTAGCTGCCGCTTTCGAGGTCTGAAGTTTTTCTAGGCTTTCATCAGCCTTACTGCCAAACAGCCTCGAGCCATCAAAGGGCATGTTGAGGAGTCTGGCTTGCAAGTCTGGTGCAAACTCCGACTTCCTCAACCACGCAAATCTGCGTAGCACAATGCTTGCAGCCATGGATCTGCTGATACTATCAGCAGTATCCAGTCCAGACTGGAGACATTCCCCCATTGCCTCCTTCCCGTCTTTGACTATATTCAGGAAGCCTTCCCTTTCCTCGCCTTCCGGACTATGCTCAGCCGCCGCCGAAATACTGTCCCACAGGGTACGGGTAAACCTGGCCAGGGTACAGGTGACATTTGTCGATTTAAGGGCCATACTGCCTGAAGTGAAAACTTTACGTGCCCAGGCATCAACTTTTTTATCCTCTCTAACTGGAGGGATAGTGGGATATGCAGTTTGCTTTGATGTGGATGCTGCCTGAATAACTAGACTTTCTGGAGCCGGATGCCCGTTTAAGTATTCAGGATCCGTACCAGCTGGTCTGTATTTCTTGGGGAAATTACTATCTGCAGCAGCAATGCTCTCAGGCCTTACCCAGTTTTTCGCCACCCTCCTCTGAGGAGCCCTGTGAAAGGGGAGAACTGGATCTTTTTGACAATTATATCCGTCATGTCATCTTGTTCAAAAACGGGTGAAGTGTTACCCCAACCCATATACTCAATTACTCTGGTCATAAGACTCCTGTACCCTGAGTCTGCATGCTCTGCAGGATCAGGTCTGGCAAACTCTAATTCTGGGGAGGTGTCAATTCCACTGGCAGAATGTAGAGTGTCACTCGGGTCTCTCATTTTGGACTCTTGATCAATGAGTTCCTCAGGAACTTGTTTCGTGCCATATGAAACTCCAAAGGGAGTAACTTCCTCTTACTCCGAGCCAGAGTCCTCATACATTGAGGACATGGACTTAAAAATGTCTGACCTGGGCAACGGAGTAAATCTTCTTTCTTCCTCTACTATACGCATCGAAGGAATAGAAAAATCCTTGCAATTTGTCGAAGGAATCTTCGATGACTTCGAAGATGACTTCGATACAGGCGTCAGAGGTTATTTTTGGTTTCGATGCCGAAACGGTCGCCGCCGATGGCATCGTCGAAGCCTTCGAATACTTATGTTTTTTATATGGCACCGGAGAGGTGCTCGACTCTCGAAGAGTCCTCGACGACTTTTCGTCGACTCAAGTTTTTCGAGTATCCTCGACACTACCGGTTTTTACCAAGGTAGTCTTAGACTTCCCTTTGTCGTCCAATGGAGCGACCTTAGGGGTATGGCTCTTCCGAGGTTCATTCGAGGGGGTCGGGCCGCATTCTCGAATACCTCCATCATCTTTTTATGAAATTCTTCCCATTTTCTGGGATTTTGTTAGACATCGAATTTCTTGGGTCGGCTCGGAAGATGATGATGAGGGAGATCTGTCTCCTCTTCATTTTTTTGGGCGAGTAAGAAGAGTGTCTCAATCTACTCCTAGATCGAGATCTCTTTGAATGCCTATGGCGATCCGATTCCTTCGAATCAGTCGCTTTCTTATGTTTTTTGGACATAGCCTTCTTAGAGGCTTCCCTCCCCACCAACAGTTTACCTCTCCTCTCACGAAGAGCTTTCTCGGTCATGGATTGGCAGGAACCACAGTCGTCGGTCCGGTGACTGGAACCGAGACACCAGAGACAAACTCGGTGGGGATCCTTGATCGACATTTTCGATCCACAATCTACACACTTCTTGAACCCAGTCTTGGGTGTCGAAGGAGTCGAAGAAGACATTTTCTTCACAGAAAATCTCAAGCGCGCCGTTCTCGATAGCGAAAGGGAAAAATGGATCTGAAGCAAAGGGCGCGGCTTGAGCTATTTATATCATCGTGACATCGACAGAGTACGGAGTCCGTCGAGGGACAATCGACGCCACAACCTCGAGCACAGCGCCCTCTGCCGAGAATTTTTTTTTCCAAAGCAGCGAAGCTGGAGATAACGATTTATCATAAGATGAGGAATAAGTGGGAGGACACAATCCATTCGAAACATGTTTTTAATTATTTGTTTAGTGTGGTCTAGTAGTCACTTTATCCGGGAAGATGTCACACCATCACGGTCGGTGGAAGATTGAACCAATGCAGTGTATTCGCTCGGAATCTACCGATTTCTGACTTGTGGTTTAGTCACCAGTAGCTATTAAATTCCCATCAATACATGTACCTTATGTAAGGAAGTCATGTGAGGAAGTCCTCTGCCTGATCATGGAAACCCGCAGTGGGGTAAATCAACTGTGATTGGTGCCACTCTGTGCTGTAGGATGATGGCATTGAGGAGATATATGGGGGATCCCCATGGTGTACAGGGGGATCCCCGGATCACTCCCAGTGGGTCTCCGCACGAAGGCAGGGACAATGACAGGAGGATATTCCAGCTACTAACCCTATTGGTGTGCTATTTTATGAGGTGGGTTATCACAGAGGAGCCCACAATCCCTTGAACCCATCTATACTTTCCTGTGAGCAGAATAGACAGGCTACTGCCACTGACCTTCAAAGGAACCTTCTTTCAATAAGTTGCATGCTTCCGTTGTCACTTGTGCTCATGAGAGGTTAAGACAGTTGGGAGTTTGTGGTTGGTAATGGGACATGCTGCGTAAGTGCTGTAGGTTTTTGAGAGCTTTCCAGTCCTTGTCACAGACATATTAAGATCAAAGGCAAAACTAACCTCATCCTTGATCCAGAAAAGGAAGGTACAACCCCACCCAACCTACAGCCCGAAGTGGCAGAGAACCCTATCCTTTCCTCTCACTAGAAAGCTACAGTCCCCTCTCTCTTCATCTTCACCCTCTGATCACTTTCTCACTTTCATGAACTCCTTCTCTCCTACATCACTTTTCAATGTATTTTCCTTTCCTCTTTCTTATTCCAGTTCCTTGCCTTTTCTCACTTTCTTTAGTTTCCCTTATTTTATCAAATTTACCTGCCCCCTTTCTTTTTCTTTTTAGCGGACATAGTTTCCTAGAAAAAACAATAAAATAAACACTTTGAAAACAATAAAATAAACACTTTGGAAACAGAGGCAATTAGGGATCTGAAGGTGTAATTAATTACAATTGTAAAAACGTTGGTGGAATAAACAGTTGGAGTAGAGTGGGGGTTAGGTGAGGGGGGGGAGAAAAAAATCAAGGTTTTTACTCTCTCCCTATCCAGCACTTTCCCCACATATTCTAGGATTGGTGTTTGTTTATACAAATCACATTACTCCTAGAATATATTGGGATGGTTGTTTAGTGGGAGAAAAACATTTAGATTATATGGTCACAAAATCACTAGCTCTAAACCAAAGTTAAATCAGCCTTAGATAGTGTGCTCACCTGCAGCAGGCACAACTTCCCTGCAGACGAGAAGGCATGCCGGCCAATTGTTCTGATTCGCTCCCGTTGCACATTGGAAAGGGTAGCCCCGGACTCCTTATCCCATCATGCATCACCTACCGTCAAGTCTGGAGGCAGTTTGAATGCAAGATTCTCTTTTACGGTTGGTGCACTTGGAAGCATGGCATGGACATCTTCTACCCATACATTCTATTGAATTAGCACTTTGAATTCAGGGTTCCACTCAGCTCTCACCTTTTCTGCAGGCTTTCTGACAATTTGACTGGATCCCGACAGGTGCCCCTGAAAATGAAACATCTGGTTGCTCCTTCTACAAAATGGGTCGCTGACAATTCCCACATCACTTCTTGTCTGAAGGTGCCTGCAAATCTGTAACCCGCTATGTGAGGGCTCCTCTGAATCCTATGCCCTCAGACCTGTGTCAGAAGTGGGCTCCGAAAAGTGCTGATCACAAATGCATTAGCTGATCACATTTTAACTGAAATGGGATTCAGAATTACCAAGAAAGCATAGCTCTAGTGCTGGAAGAACAAACATTGAACAAATATTTTGCACAAACAGACAATACAATTGGTCATTAGTCCCAATGGGTGTGGTTGCTCCCTATAGTTTCCAATGCACGCTATACATTTGTGACATAAGATCTTTTGAACAGTTAATGTAAGTTAGTTGTTGATCCAACCTAATTTGTAGTTTTTATATACATGAATCTAACTATACATTATATTACAGTATTGAACAATGAGCATACTATCCCATAGTGTGCAGCCAGAAGTAGGTACTTCTATCTCATTCCAGTCACTACCCCAGGTAAACCTTGGCCTATGGCGTTCAGCGTCTGAATGGAGAAACATGTGGTATTAGGAGGAGCACAGTTTTACGATCAGCAAAAGTAATCTAAGGGCTTTGAGTGGAAGGGAATTGAATGGTGCCAGCTTCTGTGGACCTAGTTAGCGCTCCTTGCTCGCTACAGCCAATGAAAGTCGAACCACAGAAATCAGAAAATTCATAGCATTTGGACATTGAACAGAAAGTGGTATTAATCTAACAGTACTTTCATTAGAATAACCCAACTGGCAGCCAGCACCATCAACTGGGAGTCTCCAAATCCCCACAACTGACCAGTGGAACACTGGCTTAATAGCAAACACATATTCCGCCAACAAATGGATGAAGTCACTACACATCCCCTATCTAATCTACTATTAAATTTATCAATTAAACCTATACTTTTCTAAAAAAAGAAAAAAGAATAATTTCTTCATGAACGTCTATGCTTATCACTTTTTTTTAATATAATTGCATATTTATAATTTGTCAGGCGCTCTCCCTTCTCCTATAGTCCTCCTTCTCCATTCCCCTTTACTACCAGAGTAATTTTCTGTTTCTGGCCAATCAGCCATCCCTATAACTTCTTCATTCACACACTTGTTCTCCTGCTCACTGGCTGCCCTACTGATCACATCCACATTACCCAACCCTTTTTCATTCCTTCAACTCCGATTTTGTTATTCGATGCATAAAACTTACAAACATTTCCAAATTATATATACTACTGGTTCCCATTCCACCCCATTCCATTGTACACTCTTAAAAGACAGAGGACGTTTACTCGGTGCATGAATGTAGCCCTCCTGTTAGAGTTTATAATACCCCACTTCAATTTCACCAGATTTCCAACCTTTATCTCATTGTATGACCTTCTTAAATGTCTTAATTCTCAAACATGGTACCCTTTAGGCTTTGTTTGTGCCTTCTAGATATTCATCTTTGTAAAGACCAGAGGTGGGTATCTGTACTTCTACCCCCTATCTGGTATGGCAAAGGCACAGAACAGCCCTGGCAAGGCACTCAGTTTGGTAGCTATGGATGAGCAGCCAGGCTTAAGCTTTCAGGAGGTGATGTAGGCAGGTTACTAAGTACAGTGAGTCACCAAGCCCCCACAAGCGCCCACAAAGAAATGGCCACACACTCTTAGGATCCTTTAAAATGCATCAACTGCTGGAAGTTATAATAGAGCATACCAATCATTCAGTAAGGTGTATAGAACATAGAAAATAGGGAAGGAAGGCAGGCTAAGCAACGGCAGAATGCTTTCTTTGGGTATAGATGCACAATTCTGAAAGAGGATCCCACCCACCTGGGCAACCTGTAATAAAAGAATTACCAATCCCAGTCCATAAATGCTCAATAAGCCTTGCTTCTTGGTTAAACATTGCAACCACCCCAATGTACCTGAAGTGGGAGAGTTTCAGACGGTTCTTCGACGGTATCCTTCGAGGATCGACCCCATTTGAAGGAGCCACTGGGCGTCGAGATCCTTGAGGAAAAGTGGAACACTTGCAGTGATGCAGCAACTTTGACCTTCGCGGTGCTCTTTGACAACCAATAGTCTCCTCGATGGTGTAAGTCCTGGGAAGATGAGACGTGCAGTAGACCTTGATGCAAAATGTTTGGTGGCGCAAATAAGACTCTGTGGACTTGAAAAATCTTCAGCAATGTTGGATATCCGTGGTCGGCGTCCTCTGGCCTGTTGGTGCTGCAGCCGCAGCACGTACCTTGGAATATCGTCAGCGATCGCGTCTCGACCAAGGGCTGGACCTCAGATCTTCACTCCGTCAGTGACCTTGGGACGTCTTTCTCGGCTTCTGGTGGCAGGAAACCCACTGGTGAACTTTCCTCAGTAGCCGCCGACCTCGGCTTGCTCTGGCTGGACAAAGTGGTCGACGGTGATGGCAAGGGAGCCCTCTCTCAAATGTTCTTTAGGCAAGGTGGAGCTTTCTCGGCTGTGGCCGTTGAGCAGCACGGCGTCAAGGTGTCCCTGCTTCTGAGCAGCATGATTCGACTTGCCGTCCAGCGGTCACAGAAATGTTCCGGCCCCGGTCGACACCAATGGACTTTGACGACCCTCAATGCCAAGGCACTCTCTTCAGGATTCTCGGTGAACCCCTTCTCCGGACGTCAGACTCACAGAACTGGCTTCCAGGATGCTTCGATGAAGAGCAGCAGTTTTTGGACGATGGCCCCTCGTACCTCGGGATGAGGTCTGCTAGCCAGGTCCTCTCTGGGATCAGTCCTTGACAAACTCGAAAGCTCTTGGATTACATTAAAGCAAATGCAGCAGCAACCTTCTCCTCCAGCTGGGCTTCAAGGATTAGCTTCAAGTTTCAACGTCAGCTTCTGAACAAAGACGAGGTCCCCAAATATACACATCTGTCCTTCATTCACGCTGGCTGAGCCAGGATCAGTCAGCCAATCATACAGACGGACATGCATGCAGGCAGGAAGGCATGCAATCAGGCTCACAGGCATTCAGGCCACTCACTTCCACCCAGACACCCATAACAAGGAATATAGATTGGGGCAAGCACCCAGCCTTTCAGCACATTATACTACATTCATGTCAGTTTCCCGCAGGGCTAGCTCATCCATTGTGTCACACACACACAGAGAAACCAGACACCCATAATGCATATTGGTCACACACTCCAATCACCCAGGTCCCACCTCAACGGTGCACCCACAACATACAGTTACTGGGAAGGCGCCCACAATACTACATATGGTTCTTCCACCCAACAGCCAGTCAGGGGAAGGGACAGAGTCAGGGCTTCCCAGGACTTTGGGAAAACAAGGCAATAGGCAATAGAAACCAAGAGGCCCTAGGGGCCATACTGCCTTCAACAGGAATCCACAGATTCCTATGGCAGGGCCTAGTTATCCCAAATACTCAGAGCTCCTGTCACATCAGCATGAAGCTGCCACCAGCCCCTACCCTGCTCTGTGGGCAACACACAGGTGCCCAAAAACACAGATAAGAGGTACAACACCAAAAGATACAAAATGAAGAGCTGCACTGCCAGAGGTCCAGGCTGGACCTCAATGGCAGAAAACAGAGAAAACATAACTCATAGAAACGGTTGCACAAGGACAGGAGTCCCTTGTCCCTCCATAAGGCATTTCGAGCATCACAATCTTGATATACCTTAAGTTTATATTTTTTGAAAGCGTGTAAACTTTGCACTCTGCTATAGACATTGGCTATCGATAGTTGGCTCTTGGTGAATAAAAAATGATGTGATTGGTGTATGTATGAGATTTGAGGTGGCGATTGACTGGCTGGCTAGTAGTTGCAACTTGAATTTTTGCAGCCTGTTTTTTGTAATCTTTCTTCATTTTCGAGACAAAGAAATCCACACAACAACCCAACACCTGCTTCAATGTAACCAAACACCAGGTCAAGCACACACAATCACATGGTACTGATGCACCAGTGGAGCTCCAAGTGTTCATTAATGTACAGATCAGAGAGCAAGAACATACATAGCTCAGCGTACAAAATGGAGATTCGATGAACAGGAGCTAAAACCATCTTCTGGGTGTTGGCATCACAGTGTAGGCAGGAGCTACAGCAGGGGAACCAGGAGCTACCAGAGATACTCCTTTAATGTTTTGTCCATTTTGTCTGAGCCATTGTGTATAAATGTGTATTAGATGTGTTCTATTTCTTCTTTATTAATATTCTCAAGTCCATTCAACTGACCTTTGGTATCTTGGATACCCACTTTCGGCTACTATGCGATCCAGTCATTGATATATTGTTACTTAATGTATATTGACATGCAGGAGTGTGTAACCTTGTTTTTATTTAACAAATAGTCACCTGTATAAATGAATGGCTTGATAAAAACACCTAGCGGGGTATTTGAATGAAGAGTAGGTAAGCCTTTGTCTTTCAGATGCCGGAATGCAGCGCGAGGCGTTGGTGACAGCCGATGGACCAGGTAAGTGAAGAGCTGTCACTGAAGACCGTAATGCTAACGTGTTCTTTCTGGTCTTTATAGGTGTTGCTGAAGACTGGATTCAGGATGGTAAACCTTTTTCCTTAGGCCCAGGATCAGATGCAGAAGACACAATGAGCGTTCTGCTGCAGAGGATGCAGAATAACGCAAAGCAAGATTCATCTATCGGGTGTGGTTTAAATAGCCTCCTGTAGTGCTTAGGTGTCTCCTTCCACAGCCACGCCTAGGTAAGAAAAGAGTTCCTGCTTTCCAGAAGAGTTCCAGTGTTCTGAATCTAGGGAGTGGCTCCTGCCCCACCCAACAGGAAAAGTAGTTCCAAACAGAAGAGGATCAGAGGCTCAACTGGCAGGCAAGTAAGCAGCATGGTCTGCTGCAGGTAAGTCCACCCAAGCATTATGAGCCCGGCGCTCCCAGCGCTGGGACTGGGCATATTTATGAGCCTGGTGCCACTGGCGCCAGGACTGGGTCCAAAAGATCCCAATTGGGACTGGTTGGCACTCGGAACCTGGGTTATGGATCTGCTTCCAAGGGAGTTGGGAAAACCCTGACCTTTTGGAAGCAGAGATCATGACAGTCAGATATATTTGGGCACATGGTCATCTTTCTTTAGTTTGCTAGGTAGGAACATTCTCTTTAGAATAGGGATAAACAGGCATTTATCTCAACCCTCTTTACTTTTAACAAATATGTGTGAGAAACCTGAGAGTATCCTCACTCCTAATCCCCCTAGATCCTCTTCTGAGGTCGAAAGGGAAAGGCCATCGCTTTTGGATCCTCACCCTGGAGGTGGAGAAGCGAGGGAGGAACACCTGGGTAAAAGGTCCTTGGCATTTGAAAGTGTGAGAAACCTGAAGAAACCTGAAGATGTCTCAACCGCTAGTCCCCGGGGATCGGTCATCCAGGTGGCCAGGACACGGCCATGCTTATGGATCCAGTTCCTGGGGGTAGACAAGTGCAGGAGGATCACCTGGATGAGGGGTCTTTGGGCAGTGAAAGTGGGACACCGAAGGGTGAGACGCGGTACCCCCTTCCTTGCAACACCTTTTCCCCATCCTACTAGATAGGGTACCTAGGAACTCAGCCCCAACCCACTTTCCCGACACAAATACTTCCTCACGGACAGTTCACCATGAGCGACAGACTAACACCAGAGCCGTGTCCCAACACTATGGTCAGGCAATTACGGATCATTACACACACCAGACTTCCATCACACTTCCTCCACACAGATAAAAGGCGGAGCACGAAAGCACACTCCGAGCGAGACAAGACACACAAGGAAACAGCAGTTCCAAGATGACAGTTTAATACAAGGAGAAAGACGGCAAGACCATAGAGGGTTGCCAGGAGGGTAGTAACGTTGACCTGTAAAGACAGTTACTTTCGTGAGCCTTGGAAAGTAAGAAACCGAAAATCAAGAACTAAGGCCATCAAACCTGCACATTGTGTCAGAGGTACCCGGGGCTCTCTCGTGTTGATAACCAAGGCGGGGAGGAGCAATTGCCGCTGTGATACTTGGTTCCTACACAAAAGCGGCGTCAGAAAATACAGCACAGCCTGTGAGTCGGAGAGACTGATACCAAACCAGCTTGCGTTTTGAACCAAGGTTGCAAGTGGCAACATTGTATAACGAGAACAGTGCGTGAGGCTTTTGGGATGAGTGACGCGAATACAATTGGAAGCCAAAGCCTCTCATCGAGCCCCCGTCAAATCCCTCTACCACTTTTCTATCCGTACCCTTTGTCTCCTTGCTCCTCACGACTCCAATACCTCCTCGCTCTCTTACCATGGGCGGCTTCCCTTTCACTCCCAACTTAAATTCCAATTCCTGTGTCTTGTTTTCAAATCTCTCCATGACCTCGCCCCCCCTATCTTTCTTCTCTCCTCTCATTCTACAACCCCTCCCGTTCTCTCTGTTCTGCTGATCTCTTCTTACTCACTGTTCCCCCATTCCCATGCGCCTCTTCGCGATTCCATTCCTTACAGCTCTTGACCCTCTACATTGGAACTCTTTACCTCTCTCTATCCGCTCCATCCCCACCTACTTCCGCGCCCCCTGAAATCTCTTCTCCATTCCCCCCTCTGACCTCCTTCACTCCTCTCTTACGTCCCTATTTTCCCTCTACCCACCTTTCCTACCTTCTCCTTTCCCTTTATGCCTCCTCCCATCCCCCTTGAATCTTCATCCTTCCCCACCTTGACCCCCACCCTGACTCCCTCCTCTTTTCCCTTACTCCTCACCCGTCCTCTCACCTTTCTTCTACCTAGGTAAATTGTTCTAGATATTGTTTCATTGGTTTGTTTCATGTTTGTAAATATGCTTTTGATTATTCTTGTATCCTATTATATTGTAAAGCGCTTTGGATTAAAGCACTATATAAACCTAATAAATACAAAATAAATACAAAAGGAAGTAGTTGAACTTCATAATTGAACTTTGGGAGGCCAAGAGAAGATACCATACACAGAGTGGTCCGGTGCAACGTGGGTGCTCATTCAAAAGTCTTTGTTAGGTATCCAACTGATGCGGACTGTGAGAGAAAGAGATAGAGATCGAAGTGGTCATACAATGGGTCAAGCTAAACCCTGTGCACATTCGAGAGTCTTCGATAGTTTAATGTACGTCACAATTGGTCCGAGCCCGGCTGAGGGAGACCAATTGAACAAATGAAGGGGATCTGAGCCCGGCAGAGGCGGATCCGGGGGAACAGAGAGTCGCTCGAAAAATAATTCTCTGAACCTTGTTTTGAAAGATCTGAGCCCGTAAACGGGGGATGCAACGTTGAAGTTTTGTTGTGAAAAGGGATCTAAGCCTGGCTGAGGGGGATCCATGGTGAACACCCAAATTGAATAATAGAAAAAGGAAAGGGAAAAAAAGTTTGTACATTTATGGTACAGCAGACCCTCTGCGTCAAGAGACTTCCAAGAAGTAGAGAGACTCAGACACAGAAGGTCCTGAACTGGTAAAACGGAACTGTATCATTGTGCCGCAGAAGTCAGTGTGTGTGCTTTGCTCGAGTCAACCGCCTTGCCCTGTGCTGAAAACATGGGGAAAGGAGGCCATCGGCCTGAGCATCCTGACATATTTTTTTTAACTCTTCTTTCTTTTATATGAACACTACCCCCACATTATTTGTAAATTAGTGGCCATCTTTTTTTTTTTTAGTATAGGCCTTTTTACTTTGACAATAGTCCACTAGGATTGCATTATTATTATTTGATGCTCGTAGCTTGCTCCCATCTGTAGATTTAGGTTTAGATAGGCGTTCATCACACCCTTGTGAAAGTTCAATGAACACCCTTGAACTGAGGTCACTTGTGTCCGTCTTACTGTTGATACCATGCCTGCCTTACAGAAGAGGGTACCCACACGGTAGACAGGGTATCCCCCTTTCCCTTATAAAGAACCAACCTAACCCTCCCCCGGTCTCTAAGGGCTATTCTAAAACAGCGCCCCTCATTTTTCCTCATTCAACCTACCACAGTACTGAGATGAGGAAGATGCGACTAGGAGTAGTGAACCCACCTGAAAGTCATTTCACCACTCTAATATTGGGACTAGGAAAATGCCTGCAGAGCATTGTAAAGGCCATGCATGTCACTGGTTCAACCCTAATTGCAGTCAGGCACTTCCAATTGGGGATTCACACCTGCAACCTGTCAAGTGGCTGTAGGTGTAGAAGAAGGGAAAAAAACTAAAAGCACTCAGACCAGCAGGGAGCCCCGTGTGTGAGGAGGCAGCCGTGGTGGGTGCTGCCGGGAAGCCAGGATGCCAGCAGACAAGAGGAACTGTGGAGCCAGGAGCAGGCGGGCCGTAAGGAAACCACAGGTGTGGGAGCCTCCATGGTCGGAGATACGCTGCGGGCGAAAAAAAAGGGAAGAAAGAAGCTGCCAGCATTCACGGAAGGGAAGCAGAGCTGCCCGCGGGCACAGAACAGCATTGGAAGTGTGAGCGGGGCTCACGTTTAAAGGAATACGAGCAGGCAGAGTCAAAACCGAACAGTTTCAAAACCGAACAGTGCAGCTGCCCAGACGCCAGATACTGGTGAGTGAAGGTTGAAAGTCACTCGAAACGGGGCACTCCAAGGGGGTTGTGGGGAAGCAAGGCGAATGCCGAACGAACAAAACAGCATATGAATAATGAAATGAACATCAAGCCGCGGGTTGGGTGAAAGTTGAGTGACAAAGCAAATGATTGCAAATATTGAACACCAAACTGAATGAAACCTTAATGGTCAAAATACTGAATTTATACTTGGTTGGGACGTCCTCCATCTTTGTAAGGGGCAAACTGATTTACTTAGCTAGCTGCCCCAAGGAGTCGGGCATCCAGATGGGAGAAGGAGGAGATGAGTAATCCATGGAGGGGGCACCAGAGGGTGTCGCGGCTCAAGATCATGGAACTTGATTGTTAGGCAGAAACCTGTGCAGTTCCCTCTGGGACCACTGCAAAAGATTTAGGACTACAGGTGTTTTGCACTAAACCCACTTGGTAGCAGTCTGCACCACACAGATTCACTTGGTAGCTGTGGCTGAGCAGTCAGACTTCCCTCAAGAAGAGTTAGGCAGTATACGGAGTATTCACAATAGGTCAAGAGAACACAATAGAATAAGTAAACACTGACCAGGGCTTGGTGTAAAAGAGATATAATTATTTATTTAAAACCCCATCTAGAAAAACACACAGGCACTAATAGTAAGCAATTCAAAAACACGGTCACTAAAAGATATACACTCCCTTAAATGAATATTAGACAAGTCTTAAGTAAAGCCCCACTTATCTTCAGACAGCGGTGAGCGCTTAACGTAGATGGCACTCTAATAATTTGTTTTAAAAAGGGAGAGAAAAACAGAGAATAAATTGAAACAGATCCCAACACTTTTTCACTAACACAAGCGAGGAAGACAAAGTAACACCGTGAATTCAGAGTCAGTAGGCCGGATCCGCTTTAAGAGGATCAAAAACGAAATGTGTCCAAGGTCACACGGTTGCAGTGCACAAAAGTCTTAACGGTTCAAAAAGGAGTTGGACCAAAGAAAGGGACCTGTTAGTTGGTCAAGGCGGCCAGCCCAGTCCAGAAGGTTAAGGGGTTATTATTACCTTGTAGCAATCTTTAGAAAGGGAGGCCTGGCGGACACGGTACCTTAAAGTGGTGAGAATACTCCAGCGGGGGCAGTTGTTCCTGGCAGCGGATGCAAGTCGGTGCTTCGTCCGGGGGGCAGAGAGGATCTCGTCGGGGAGGAAGACAGGAGTCCGTTGCACTGCCAGGGAAGAAACCAGCCGCTGAGTTTCTCAGGTACAAGGAGCGGTCCGTTGATTCGTGGTTCAGTGGTAAGTGGCTATCCGGCCGCCGGGGTGCTTGGCACGGGCAGTTCGAGCACAAACCGGTCTGGGGTGCGAAAAGAAGAAGGTAAACTGGTTGTGCCCACCAGTCAGGGGAAGAAGCCTCTCCAGCCGGGAGACCTTCTCTGTCGTCGGGAAGTGGTGAGTCGGTTCCGCAGGGCTCCACCGTTCGTGTCGTCGTGGCAGGTCGGCTCAGCTTCTCCCTCGTCGGATTCTCAGGTCCTGTGGCGACTTCTGAAGTTCCAGTCCCCAAAACCCTGCTTTTATGCAGCATACCCCCATTCACTCAGCCTAGCTGTCAATCAAACATGCTGGGCCAATCACACAAGAGTGCGACTTGAGTTACCAAGGTAAATCAGTCCAGGTTGCCTAAACCCCCTCCCACACCCCCTGTGGTACCCAGACAGAGTGGCACCACTTTTGGAAGCTTCTGTGGAGAAGCCCGCCAAAAAGCGGAACAAAGGGCTCGACTTGGGTTGGAGTTACAGAAGAGAACACAAACGCCATTTTAGAATCGAGTCCTGGCAAAAAATACCAACCGGCGAATTAATATTAATTAAATAAACCGGCGGTATGTTCGAGGCTATGAGAATTAAATAATTAAAGTTGGTAGCCTCGAACAATGGGAAAATCCCATAGGGAAATATTTGCGGTCGAATATAAAAAGTACTTTCCACTGCCACCAGCCAAAACTCGATCAGGGGTGACGGAGACGTGCCCCCTCGACTAACAGACCCCGGGGCAATCGAATTGCCCCGACCAGTACGTCCACATTATGATGGTTTGTACTGGTTTCTGTTAATAATTTGGGACTAGTAAAGCCAATGGTGACTTTACATGCCCTGGGAGACAGTAGTCAGTCCCAGGGTATGGAGTCTATGGTGGGGTGTCACTATGCCACCCCTGTGTTACTGCACGGAGGGTGCTGTGTGTGTAACACACATAGTAAAAACACATGAGACCCTATGGAGTAAAGGACCCCATAGCCCATAAAACATTAACAGTCAAAGGAACACCATAAATCATGTCCAAGAGTGGGAGAAAAAGAGTCTCACTCTTGGCAGGAGAAAAAAACAAACTCCAGAAATCCAGCAAAGCTGCTGGGGGACTCACTAGGTTAGGAAATTCAGCCTAAAGAGAGAATTCTCCCTAACATTGATCATTGTAATTAATGCAGCGTATGGGCCGGCATGATTAGGCTGGAATGAGAAGTGATCTGTGAGCACTGTGACTTTTAGCTAGTTAGGGAGCCTCGCAGAGCTAGTCCTCATACCCCCATTCAGAGTAGTTTAGTTAGGTCACCAGTAGTCCGGCGACACCCTGCCGGGTTTCTGCCCTCGGCACTTCGAGGCAGAAGCGGGGTCGCCTTAGATCCAGGGATGGAGCTGGGCATTTGTTGGGACTGGGGAGTTTGGGGGGAGGGAAAGGAGGATGTGTTGGGGTTTGTTGTTGGGAAAAGGGGGAGGGGAAGTTTGTTGTAGGTCGGTGGCTAATGAGCCAATATGGGAATCTAAACAGGCGGGAAGGAGGGCGAAGAGGGAGGGCAGGATATTGTACACATGGCGTCGGGGTGCCTTAGAGTGGTTACCTGGAACGTTAGGGGCCTCAATAGTTACCTCAAGTGCAATAAAGTTATGATGTATTTGAGAAGGATGAGGGTGGACATAGCATTATTGCAGGAGACCCACCTCACCAGAGAGAAACTGGAGGTGGTAAAGAGGAAGTGGAACGGGAGTATAGCGGGGGCCACATATTCGGCTTGCGCACGAGGAGTCATCACCTGGGTAGCACCCCATGTGCCATTCGAGTTGCTTCAGTCCACGGGAGACCCAGAAGGTAGAATGATTGTTATGAGGGGGATGCTGGAAAACCGGGAAGTGAGTATTGTAAACTTATATGCACCCAATCAGGACACAGTGGCCTACCTTCGAACCCTGTAGGGTAAGATTAGCCCCTTACTGGGTGGGGGGATCCTATGGGGAGGAGACTTCAACTGTGTACTGAATCCTAAGCTGAACAGATCAGACAATAAGCTAGACAAGCCCACCCTGGCTGCAAAGGTGCTAATGGCCCGCCTGAGAGACTTTGATCTTGTGGATGTCTGGAGGCAATTGCACCCAGTAGATAGACAATACTTGCACTATGCGGCACAACATGACTTGCACACGAGATTGCACTACGTGTTCGTCACTGCCAATTTAGTAAGCGGGATGATGGGTGCGGAATATAAGGCTACAGTGCTCTCAGACCACTCCCCTTTGGTCCGAGAGTGGCAACACCAACCCCTTGGAGCGCAGATTCAGACGTGGAGGCTCAGAGTTGAGGCTCTGCAGGATTCTGGGAGGATTTAAGAGAGGAGATCACAGAGTACTTCTAGATTAATACTGGTAGTGTCAGATCGATGGGTACGGTGTGGGAGGCATTCAAAGTGGTGGTGCAAGGGGTTGCTATGTCAAAATCCAGAGGGCTCCAAGGGGATGTAGAACGAGAGCTGCGGGGAACGGAGGAAGAGCTGGAAGACATTATGCGCAGGGGAGGCACCTCTGAGGAGGACAGGGCTAGCATGAGACAGCTTCAACAGGCTAGTTGTGAACACTGGGATAGGCTATATAAACTAAGCTATAGGAAATATGTGGAGATGCAGCATGCCGGGGGGGACAAACCTGGAAGGCTGCTGGCCTGGCTATATAAGAGCGAGGCAACAAGGGCCGCGATCAGGGAAATCAGAGGGGAGGGAGGTTGAATCCTGGACACCCAGGAGGGAGTGAATGATGAGTTCCTTAGATACTACAAACGGCTCTATGAAGACCCAGGCGGAGCCAGGCACCAAGAAATCCGGGACGCGATAGAGGACATGGACCTGCCCACCTTGGACGACATGGACCGGGCAGAACTGGACGCCCCAATCACGATAGAAGAGCTTGAGCTAGTGATTCGACACCTGCCCACTTGTGAAGCTCCAGGGTCAGACGGTGTCACGATTCCTGCCCCCAGGCCCTGGCATATCAGGCTGGAGCCAGGTCACGGCCACCTAGTCGGCCCCTAAGGGCCTCCCCATCTCCCCAGACACCTACTTGGACTCAGACTTGGCGCCTTTGGCACCAAGGTCACACACAGTCCTGAGATCCACTTAGTATTGGACTTGCAATGTAGTATGGATGCCCCCATGTAATTCAGTTCCTTGAACTGGATGAGCGGTCTAGTCTTTCGGGTGTGGCTCAGCCCAGGGATACCTGGGATACCTACAGACTATTTAAACCACACTCGGCCTGAGAAACATGCTTTGCATTTCTCTGCACCTGCAGCGTGACACTGACCGTGCTCAGATCTCCTGAAGAGGCCCACTTCTTTCTTCAGCGCCAGCGCACCTGCAAGAATAAGAACTTCATTGCCAATACTCACCTCGAAGAGCATCCAACTTCTGTCCAGCTCTTCCAGTCTTGCGGATTCCTACGGCAGAGTCATCTCCATCTCGGCACGCCGCGCCCTACCAAAGGGGAGAAGAATAGAAGAAAAGACGTTAGTAAGCATTCTGCAATACTTAGCTCTCTCGAATTTGCAAATAGAGTTTAATCCTTACCTGAACTCCCGTCGATCAGACAACTTCTGCTCCGGAGCATCCCGCCGATCTGAAAAAGGGGAAAAGACACATCAGGTTAGCGCAAAACATTTAAGAGGCGCCGCACATCGCGCTTTCTCACCGCAGCTCATCTCCTCAGCTCGCCTCCATGCTGGGTTACTGCGGCACCTAAAAGGACACAGAAAAGACGAACATTGGTTAGTGCTAAGGAAGCCAATAAGCATCACGCTCCGCATTCCTACTTACTTCAGCAGCGCATCACCATCCTCAAGACCTTCATCACCGAAGGAAAGAAAGACACAGTATTAAAGGGACTAGAACCACCAGAACTCTTGTAAGACTCATTCCAATTACCGGTTGGGCTGAAGCCGCAGCAAGCCCCGTCCGCCGAGCCCGTGCTAGTGAAACAACTAGGCACCCTCTAGCCCGCATCACCCAATGCACCCCTGCATCGAAGGCAGGGCGGAGAGCGCCCCACATCAAAAAAAAGGTGAGGAGAGGTACGGGGGAAGGTTGGGAGCCAGGGAAGAAAAAGGGGGGGCCAGACAAGCAAGACCAATAGGGAATTGACCTCTGATAATACTGTGTTTCAGGCCCAGTGCTTGGTTGAGCAAGTCCAGGGAAGGGTTCGAAGTGGTCGGAAGTCTGGACCGGCTAAGTGGCGTCCCCGTGGATATCAGATGAGCGTTACAGACGCGCCCCCGAGCGAATTTTACTAAACCTACAAACAGGAGCTGCTACCCCCATTGCTGCCTATGTTTTTTTTTTTTTTAAACTTTGGTTTTATTGGCATTTTGAAACTTTAACAAACCGGGCTGAATAACCCATTAGGTACACAAGGCGAATAAACTGTCCCGTTCAACCCTTAACCCCCCCCTACCGTCCACCCTCCTCCCGGCGGTACCCCTCGCCCCCACAATCCAGCACTAACTTCAAACAAAGAGACAATGAGCGGTTTTATCCTCCCCTGTGTTCAGGAGATGCTGTGGTAGGTGACCATTCTTTCCGACTGTGGTCGATGGTGTCGTTCCCCCGGTCGTGGGCTTTCAGGGCGGGCCCAACTGGGCTCCAAGTCCTCCTCCCCTCCCTCGGTGCGGGCCACTGTCTCAAGTCAGTGAACGTCCCATCCCCAAGATTGTTGCACCCCATACCAATGTGCCATGAAAGGCCCTGAGTCGTTGTTCACCATTGCTGTGAGTTTGTCCATCAAGAACATATTCTTTACTTTCTTCAGCCAATCCTCCTTGGAGGGGAGTTCAGGGCTCTTCCACTTCTGTGCCAGGGCCACCCTCCCCGCCCGCAGCATCGTTTCCATCATCCTTGGATATCTATATATTTCCAAGTCTTCCGGGGGTACCCCCAACAACATTGACAAAGGGTCCTGGGGGAGAGGTTCGTCCGACACCTCCGCGATCCAGGACCGTACTTTGCCCCAGAAGACCTGAGCTTTCGGGCAAAGCCACCACATGTGCTTCCTGGATCCCCGCTGGCCACAACCCCTCGGGCACATTGGAGTAACGCCCGGGAACATTTTGGATAATTTTACTGGGTCCCTATGCCACCCCTGCAAAATCTTGAAATTGTGTTCCATGTCTGCAGTGAACAAGTTCCCATGAAAAGCGATTTTGAAAATTCTCGACCAGGTGTCTTCTGTGATGACCTCTCCCACCAAATCGTCCCAGAATGAGCGGAAACCCCTTCTCCCGGGGAGATTGAAAGTGTTCAAGATTTTATACATGTTCGACACCGCGCCCTTTCTCGAGGTTGCTGTATCTAAGAACTTTTCAAAGGGGGTCAGCTGCCTCCTCAGGTTTTGGCCCCATGATTGGTCACATAATATGCCCTTGAGGCGGAGGTATTCGAAAATAGTGAGGGATCCCCGGCCGAGGGCCTCCCTCAGGTCCTCATATGGGAGAAACTCTCCCTCCCTGAACATCTGCCCAGCCCATTCCATCCCCATGTCGGACCAGGTCTGGGAATTCCGAAACCCCCTCCCGCCCAAGTCAAGTGGGAGCCCCCAAAGGGAGGACATCGGGGACGGCCATGAAGTGAGGTAGGATGTCTGTGGGCCCTCCCTCCAGATTTCCCAAAGGACTCCCAGGGTCGGGTGCCCTCTTAACTTCCCCGGAATGGATTTGCGTGGGGCCCACAGGAGATCCCTAACCTTCAGGGGGTGGAAGTCCATGTCCTCTAGGTAAGACCAGTATGTCCCCATCCCCTCTTTCATGTGTTCCAAGAGTACCCTCAATTGTGCAGCCCGGAAGTACAGGCGGAAATCAGGGAGCCCAAATCCCCCCTCCTCCCTCGGCAACGTCAGGGTCGCTTTCCCTATCCTTGGGGTTTTCCCCTGCCATATAAATTCTTGGACTGCATTTTGTAGGACCCTGAAGGTCTGCTCTGGGATGATGGTGGGGAGCGCTGTGAACAGGTACAAAAGCCTGGGCAGGACATTCATCTTGACCGCTGTCATCCGGCCGTACCAGGACAGGATCATCTTGTCCCATCTCCTCAGGTCCGACCCGATCCCAGCGATTATGGGGTCGTAGTTAGTAGAGGCCAATTTTGATAGGTCCCTAGTTAGCAGGACTCCCAGATATCGGATGGAGGTCTTTCCCACCGCAATTCCCTCGAACCTGTCCAGGGGGTCCAGCTCGAGGTCTCGCACTTTCATTGGGAGCAGGACCGATTTGGCTGTGTTGATTCTCAGTCCGGAGAAGCGGCCAAATGTGGCCACCAGAGACAAAAAAGGGGGGAGCGAGGTGGCCGGGTCCACCACATAGGCAAGGATGTCGTCTGCAAAGAGGGAGAGCTTGAACTCCACGTCGCCTCTGCAAATCCCCCTGATGCCCGCATGCGCTCTGATCGCTATAGCTAACGGTTCTATCGTTAGGACATATATCAAGGGGGAGAGGGGACAACCCTGCCTGGTCCCTCGCGAAAGTGCGAAGGACTCGGTCAGCCTCCCATTCACCTGAACCCTCGCTGTAGGGGCCCTATAGAGTGCCGACACCCAGCTCCTAATGTGGGACCCAAAGCCCATTTTCTTGAGGAGGAGTTCCATGTATCTCCACTCCACCCTGTCGAAGGCTTTTTCGGAGTCCAAAGAAAGGACGCATCAGTCCAGGTCAGATTCCTGTGCGTAGTGGAGCAGATCTATCGTTTTACGGATATTGTCCGACCCCTGTCTCCCTCTTATGAAGCCCACCTGGTCCCCATGAACCAACCTCGGCATTATCCCCTCCATCCGCCTCCCCACCACCCTGGCCAAAATCTTGACGTCCGTGTTCAATAATGATATTGGGCGGTACGAGGAGCACTCTGCTGGGTCTTTCCCCTCCTTGGGCACTACTGCTATAATGGCTCCCATCATGGAGTCGGGGAGAGTGCCTCCCTCAAGGACAGAATTGAAGACCCTCGCCAGGTGCGGGGCCAAGCTGGAGCGGAACCTCTTGTAGAAGTACACTGTATAGCCATCCTCCCCCGGGGAGGTTCCCACCTTCATCCCACTTATCACTTTGTCTATCTCCTCCTCGGTGACCGGACCCTCTAACCCCTCCGACATCTCTTTTGTTAGGGCCGGAACTTGTATGGACTCCAGGAAGCCTTCTATCTGGGCATCGCCCTCGTCATATTCCGAGGTATATAGTTTCTCATAGTAGTGGCGGAAGGCCTCTCCTATGTGGGGGGCGTCATAGCCTATCGTCCCCTGGGCATCCTTCACTGCCTTGACCATTCTACTTCTTTGGACCTCCCTTAGTTTCCAGGCTAGGATACTATCTGCCTTATCCCCTTTGTCATAGTATTTCTGCCTCACCATCTGGAGGCTCCTCTCCGTCCTGTGCAGGAGGAGGTTTTTAAGCTGGAGTCTGTAATCCTCCAGGGCAGTCACCTGGTCACGCTCCAGTGGCCGATCCGGAAGTCCGCCGGGCCGGTGCTGCGCTATTTTATCCCTTAGGGTCTTTTCCAGGGTCTCCCTTTCTCTTTTCTTCTGGGCTCCTATTTTGATGAGCACACCTCGTAGGGTTGCCTTAAATGCATCCCACAATGTGTGTATGCCCACTTCCCCGTTGTCGTTCAAGTCAAAGAACTCTGTGATGGCATCTAGCACTTCCTGCGTAATGACCTCGTCTTTGAGAAGGGAGTCATTACATTTCCAGCGGCCTCTGCGTTCCGCGTGCCAACCCTCGGCTATGGTGACGCGGGCCATGTCATGATCTGTCCAGGGGACCGGGTCCACACTGTAGCCCGAGACGTGTGGGCGAAGCGTTTCGTCCACCAGGATGTAGTCGATTCTAGAGAATGAGGTATGGATGGCCGAATAGTACGTGAACGAGGGGTCGTCCGACCTGGGGAATGGAATCGTGTCGACCAGGCCCAGCTCAGCGTTGACCCTCCGGAAGCAGCGTGCCATGGCCTTGTCTACCGGTCTGACGTTCGGAGGGCCAAGACGCTTCCTATCAAGGGCCGGGTCTAGGACCATGTTGAAGTCCCCCCCTACCACTATTTTGCCTTGGACAAAGAGTTTGAGCCTGCCCCTTACTTCCTCCCAGAACTGGGCCTGGCCTTCATTTGGGCCGTATATAACTACGAGGGTCAGGGGGGCCCCCTATAAAGAACCCCTCACCATTAGGTAACGTCCCTCGGGGTCCTTCAGGGACGCCTCTTGTTCAAAGCCTACTCCCCCTGCTAGCAGAATCGCCACTCCCCTCTTCTTTGACTTATGTGATGCACAAAAGATCTCGCCAATCCCTCCTCCCCTCATCTTGGGTTCCTTCCCCCGGGCCCAATGTGTCTCCTGCAGGAAAAGCAGGTCTAGCTTAGCTCTTCTGAACTCCCTGCAGACCAGGGACCTCTTTGTGGGGGTATTCAGTCCTCGCACATTCAAGGTGCCCACCCCCAGGGCCGGCAAGCCATCAGCCATTATCTATGTTACTCTCCCGGCTGGCCACCCACGTCATGCCTAAAACCCTGTTTCGCTTCATTTGTCTCGCTTCTGGATTGCTTGGATTCCCCCTACCCCCTTCCCCTGGGGCCCTAAAACTGGCCCCAAACAACCCCTCCTCCCCCCTCCCTGAAAAAGCCTCCCCCACCAACTTGAAAGGACCCCCCACCCCCCTACCCGACGTCCAGCCAGTAAGTTCCGCCATCACTGGCATGTGGCCGGACCACCAGCCTGACCTCCCCTGGCTAGGCCCGCTGAACAATGCTAATCTCCTTGAGCCCCCCTTTCCCCCCCCCCCCAACCTCTTCCCCGTCGGTTGCCCGCTGTATACTTGCTGTTCCAGGGGGTAGAGTCGTCGCTAGGACCTCACGTGCTTCCACGCCTGTCCTACAGCTTGTCAGGGCTCCCCTGCCGTCAGCCCTCCGAGTCCATTTGTTCTCCTTCCTGGGCGGGAGGCGGGGTATTCAGTTTCTTGTATTTTCGTGAGGCTGTTTTCCTTCTCCTGGGTCCCGACTGACCCGGCCCCCCCCCTGGCCAGAGCCTCCGGGCCGATTGGGCTTCTTCGGGGGGTAGGGTCCGCCACGTAATCGTGTATGGCACCTCTAATGTCCTCTTCTGTGATTAACGTAGTACGTTGGCCCATATATTCGAAGGACAGGGAGAAAGGATACCCCCACCTGTAGCGGACCCCCTTCTCTTTGAGTAGCTGCGTCAGGGGACGGCACATTCTGCGCTTCGCCAAGGTGTAGGCGGAAAGGTCCTGAAAAATGGTGACCTGGGCATTGTTGTAGGTGATCACCCCTGCCTTCCTCGCTTCTTCCAAAACCTTGTTTTTTTCCGTATAGTAGTGGAACCGGGTTAG
This sequence comes from Ambystoma mexicanum, assembly GCF_040938575.1. Taxonomy (NCBI): domain Eukaryota; kingdom Metazoa; phylum Chordata; class Amphibia; order Caudata; family Ambystomatidae; genus Ambystoma; species Ambystoma mexicanum. The sequence goes on along the minus strand of NC_090927.1, from coordinate 577,075,399 downwards.
GACTGATCGGGGGTTGCCGGCCCTGCCCCCTGCTCTATGCACCCTGTCGAACGTGGGTTCTGTGGTCATCTCCTCCGCGAACAGAAGGGTGATAATGTCTTTCACGACTCGGGTTAGGTCTCTCTCTGTCTCCCCCTCCGTTTCCGGGATCCCGAAAAATCTTAAGTTATTTCTCCTTTCCCTGTTTTCGAAGTCATCAAACTGTCTGGCCTTTTCCTCGTCCCTCTTCTCCAAGGCCGAGAGCCTCATATCAAATTGAACCTCCTGTGCCGTTGACGAGGACTGGTTGGTTTCTACCCGTTGCAGCCTCTCCTCCACTTTGTCCACCCTCTGTTCCATTTTTTTGAATTTTTGGGCGATATCTGATCGCATTTCCCTAATTTCCTGGAGGATGGAGGCAAAGCCCCTCTCCATCGCTGTCGAGGGCTCCGACATGCTTCCCGGGTGGGTCAGGACACTGGGGTCCGTGTGGTTTCTGGTGCGATTCTTATATCTGAACGCCTGCACCGATTCTAGCCCGTTCATGCGATCCCCCTCATTGCCCCCCCTTGGGGTCCGCCGCTGGTCCAGATCCCCCACGTCTTGGTGCGGTCTCGTGGGGGGGTGGGAGGCTGCCTCCGTCGTGTTCCAGCCTCGGTTTGCTGTCCGGGGGGAGAGTCAGGCGGGCACACGCCCCAGGATTGTCCCGGGGGCCACCACCTGTTTAGGCCTGGTCTCTGTCCTTCCGGCCTCGCTGGGTTCCTTTGTTGGGCTGGTGGGAGATATCCCCTCTCCCCGGCGTGTATCGTGCTGTGCGGCCAGGCCGAGGCCAGGACCCCTCTAGGTCTGTGATGGCTGGAGTGGGGTGTGCTGCGTGGGTTGCCTTGGCCCCCGCCAATCCCGGGTGTGTTCCCCTTGTCCTGCGATTGTCTCCTGGGGGCCCAGGGGGGGGCAACGTTTTCAGGCCCCGGATGCTGGGCCCGGGGCCGCCGACTGGTGCGGGAGCCAAGGCTGGGGGTCCGGTTCCCCTCTCGGGGGATGTTGCCCGTGGTGGGCCCGAAGAATGAAGCGTGCGCCGGCGGGAGGGGCCGTTCCTGCCCGACCGGCTCTTTGCCTTTCCGGGCCGCTTCCCGCCGCCGAGGTCTGGCAGGGGCGGGCTCGGGCCGATCCTCCGAGGCGGACCGCCGGAGCGCGTCCGGGGGTGGACTGGCCCGCGATCCGCTTTGCTGCCGTGGCCCCCTTACCTCCTCCGCCCGGTGTTGGCGTCGGCTCCGTCAGCCCACTCCTCCTGGGTCCGCGGGGCGCTGCACTCCGGCCGGCGGCCGGGCTCCTCAGCTGGGCTCTGTCCGTCTGCAGGCCTCTCCCCGTCCCCGCGTACTCGGCCGCGACTCCAGCACGGCCCGAACTTCGGTTTTCGGGGGGCGGCGAGGTCCGCTCCTTCGAGCCGAAGTCTCGCAGGGGGGGGGGGGTCACCCGCCGATGGCCGGGTAGCTGTTTCGCCAGAGGGGTCCAGGGGGGCTCAATCCCTCTAGAAGGCCCTGTCCTGGCGGGAGCTCGGTACTAGGCAGCCATTGCCTCTGCGCCCCCTGGTGGTCTCTCGCTGCCTATGTTTAATGAGTCGTATGAACAGGGCAGGTTGTCAGAGTCCCTACGTGAGGCAGTAATTATTCTGCTCTTAAAGCCGGGTAAGTTGAGCACAGACTGTGGGTCTTACCGACCCCGGTCGATGCTTAATCAAGACAGCAAAATCCTCACGGCAGTGCTGGCAAACAGGCTTAAGCGCGTCATTAACAAATTGATACACCCTGACCAAACAGGCTATGTCCCTGGCAGGAATATAACTGATAACCATAGAAAACTGCATCACATTATCGATCAGACAGAGGAAGACCCAGGTGAGTTGGCGATCGCCTCGCTTGACGCGGTCAAGGCTTTCGACTCAGTAAAATGGCCATGGCTGTTTGCGACTTTAGAGGCTTTCGGAATGGGCCAAGGGTATTGTAGGTGGGTTAAAATGGTGTATAGTTCCCCAATTGCCAGGGTCAAAACGGGTGTCACGATCTCAGACAAATGGCAATTTAGCAGGGGCACCAGACAGAGCTGCCCCTGGTCACCCATGTTGTACATATTAGCGTTGGAACCGCTGGCTGGCTGTCTTAGACAACAATATGGAGAAATCGGGATATGTACCACAGGCGGTCCACGTCTCATTTCATTATACGCTGACGATATACTTTTTTACCTGCGTTTCCCAGAAGAGAATACAAAATACATCCTAGAGGTGATGGAACGATATGCCGCCCTCTCTGGCATAGCAATAAACCCCAAGAAATCTAGCATGTTTCCCTTAGGGAGATACAGATTAGTCCTGCCAGGGGGATTGCCGGTACTGCCAATACCCTGGCAAACCAAGTCGTTCAGTTATCTTGGAATCGACATATACCATTCGACAGGAGAAGAACATAAACACAACACGGTGAAAGCAGTGGAAAGTATCAAGAATAGCATGGGTTTTTGGTCCAGATTGCCCCTGGCCATGATGGGGAGGGCGGCTCTAATCAAGATGGTAGTCCTGCCCAGACTGTTACACTTATTTGTAAACATCCCGCATGTGATCCCCAGGCATTTCTTCGCCAGCCTCCACAGCTTGTGCAGGGGCTTCATATGGCATAATTCCAGGAACAGGGTGGCTCTTTGGAAACTGCAAAATTCGTGTGATAGAGGGGGAATAAACCTGCCGAATCTTGAGTTATATTATCTAGCAGGACAATTGCAATACGTGGCCAGATGGCTGTCTGAGGAAGAAACAGCGGAAACTAGGCTGTTGTGTAAGGAACTGGCTCCCTATTTTCTTAGAGAGGTGGTGTGGCTGCCTAGGCGCAGGGTGCTGGAGATGGCGCGGCTGCTGTTGCTTGGCTGGGAGGTGTGGCATAGAGCATGGCGGGTGGTGGGATACCCGGCTCCTCTTTCCATGCAGGTGCCGTTGGCGGCGCTATGTAGAAAGGACCCCCAATTGATACAAGGGGTCCGTAGATACTGGGAACCTGTGGGCTTGGCCACTTTGGGATATATATATGGCAGGAAGGAGTAGCGTTAGAATTCCAGACATTGATGGAGGATACCGGGGTGCATAAAGGGCAACATATAACACACACATTAGACTAGTTAAGGTGTAGCAATGGGGACGAAATATGCCCCCGCACTAGCGAACATCTTCATGGGCATGCTAGAGGAATTCACAGTATATCAAGATCCATGCTTTCAGGAGAGAATTAAACTGTGGATAAGATATATTGATGACATTTTTCTGATTTGGGATGGACCAGACTTACTACTTCAGCAATTCACTGACAGACTCAATCAGAACCCATTTGACATAACTTTCACCGGAGAGAATAATGCTCATTTTGTAAAATCAAAGAAATTTGATAAACACAAATAAATAAATAAATAAAATAATGCTCATCTAATTAATTTTTTGGATCACACCATTAATGTCAAGGATGACCATTTGGAAACTTACACCTTTAAGAAGCCAACCGAAGTCAACTCTATTTTGCATGCTAACATCTGTCACCAACGCACAACCATTCGCAACATTCCTCTTGGGGAATATATTAGAGCGAGACGCAATTGCAAAGATGACCTGAAATTTCATCAGGAATGTAATTTCCTCAGAAATCATTTAAAAAAAAAAAGGAAGATATCCGAATAAATGTTTACAGAAGGCTTTTGAGAAAACTAAAAACCTTAGCCAACAGGACACATTGTCTCCAAAAAGTAAATCAGAAGGTCAACAAATGACAACAGTGTTTACAACCCAATACAATAAGGACCATCAAAGAATTAGGAAGATCCTACACAAACATTGGTACCTACTCCATCTGGATGAACACTTACACCATTATATTGATGATAGACCTACTATTACTTTCAAGAAAGCAAGTACTCTGAAATCAATCATATGTCCATCGTTATTACCAGACTTGAAAGGGGAAATGCAACACACGTGGCTGAATACTGAACAACCAGGTTTCAAGAAATTCAGGTTTTGCACAATGTGCAAATTTGCAAACGACAAAACAAAAGCAGTAGTAGGTCCAAACGGAAAAATCATTACAATACAACAAATGATTAATTGCAGAACTAAATGTGCGGTGTATGTAATAATTTGTACCTGTAAAAAATGGACATAGGCAGTACTAAAAAGGAGCTCAGAATTAGGATTCAGCGTGACAGCGTTGTCACAGATGCATTTAGCCTACATACACCCTGTGTTATCTTTTGTAGGGACGGATACAAACGTTTGGGAAAACGTTACTCCCCCTTTTTTTGTTGTCATGGCATTCTATTGCCATGACAACGTATAAATAGCCCCATGCATCCATTCCCAACGCCAACCCCTATCTCCCTGTCTGTGGTGATTTAAACACAATGTCATGGATACATTCTATATGTAATTTGCTTTTCTATGATGTTAGAATGGTTCTTAATGGATGCTCTTCCTGTTTGCGTTGTTGTTTGGGTTGGGTGCGTATTGTTGGACTAATATATTGGTCTGATGATATTAATTTACCAATTGATGAATATAGAGAATTATCTAAATACAATAGCCCTGATTTGAGAAAGGCCAAGGAAGGCCGAAACATGTGTTATCTAAACGGCAACTCATTAAAACACGTATTGATATAACTGGGTGCAGAATCCTGGATCTTCATTTTTGTGCTGTTCTTAGTTTATGACGGGTTTCGAGTGGCTTACCATCAATCCAGTGAAATGCGACCTTAACTAAACATTAACTCCAGGAGAAGCATGAGTCTCCTACTCCTCTCCAACTACTTGAACACTCTCCACTTACGTGGATTAAAAGCACTATTACTATTATTTGATCCTAAGTCGCCAAACAGACCAGCTATACCCATAAACCTGACATTGTGTATACATTGTACATTAATGGTCTATAGAGGGCTCTGCTGGAGTCGAAGGCAGATTATCCCAGGGTGGGTTCTAAAGCCTTCCTTGCATTGGTATACGCAGACAACAGGGTTTTAATTGCCCATACCCTGAAAGCCCTACAGCAGTTAATAGATGTCTACACTACCTTCACGTCTGATTTGAAGCTAACAGTAAACATGATCAAAATGCGCAATATGATAAGCAACGGTGCCACCATCCCACTGGTGTCTAAATTGGATTACCTTGGCATTTGTTTTACTGAAAATTGGCAGGGTCTGTCTCACGTACTGAAACAGAGTATGAACGTTAAACAGACTTTGGGGGGCATCTCACGCTTTAGGAATGTGTGCCAGGGCCAGTGGATCAACCTTATTAAAGATGTTTATAGTACAAGTCCAAGCCGCGACTAATTATGCCACGGCATTCTGAGGTAATGAAAAAAAATAACATGCATTGATGCAATTGAGAATAACTTTCTAAAAGATGATTGGGCCTCCCTTGTTCTGCCCCCAATTATGCTGTAGACATACAACTGGGTATCCCTCATATAGAGGATGATTGGGCACCACTTTTGCACTGGTTAACATTATGGTCAAATTCAAGAGCCAGCCTTACTCACAGCATTATTAAAGGCTTACTGTTGCAGTCTTTTTTGGTGAAAAAATAACATGGCTAAATGTAATTTCAAAGTGTCTATTACAGCTGAATGGCCCAGGTTTGCAATGCCCTGTTCCATTATTAACATTAGCTGAGTCCAACAAGTATAAGCAGGTGTTCCGCACCCTAACTCTGCCACATCGGGAAACATCTGGGCTCCTAGTTGACTCAAACAAAAAGCATTTGCTACTTACGCAATCAGATGTAATTTAACCTTACTTGTTGCACAGTAACAGAAGAACAAGTTACTTTCTTACCTGGTAACGTTCTTTCGATGGGATGGTCCGACGACGTATTCCATATCTATGACATGTAATCACCACAGCTGTGCTGCTTCGGAAACTTTTTTCGGCGTCTGCGTCCTGCGTCGATGACGTCGATGCGCCGTCGTCGAGGACCTCCTCCGACGTCCGACGTCATCCGATGTGATAAGTAGGACGCACGACGCCCGTAGCCTCGTTGTAGTTTTTTCCCCCAGAACGTGTGACATTAGTCAACTGCCAGTCAGACACAAAGCCTTGCGGGACGCAAGCTGCAATCGCAAAAGAAATTCTGCAGTGGGGAAGGCAGGGCGGGAGCGATATGGAATACGTCGTCGGACCATCCCATCGAAAGAACGTTACCAGGTAAGAAAGTAACTTGTTCTTTGAGGGGATTGGGTCCTCGACGTATTCCATATCTATGACAGACTCCCATAGCAGAGCAAAGGACCGCCTTGCCAAAGGCCAGATCCTGTCCTCGGATGGAATCGAGGGAATAGTGACGTACAAATGTATGTACTGAAGCCCAGGTGGCTGCATCACAGATGTTGCGAATAGGAACACCCCTCTGCAGGGCAGTAGATGCAGCCATACCCCTGGTAGAATGGGCCCGCAAGCCAGCCGGTGGGTCCTTACCCGCCAAGCGGTAACACTCTGAGATGGCCAAAATAATCCAGCGAGACAAAGTCCGTTTCGTCACAGCTTGCCCCAAACGCCTTCCAGCGTAACCAATAAAGAGTTGATCGTCCACTCTGACCCGGGACATGCGTGAAACATAAAAGCTTAAAGCTCTCCTAGGATCAAGCTTGTGGAGCCTCTCCTCTTCCTTACCAGGATGCGGAGGAGGATAGAATGCCGGAAGAACAACCTTCTGGGCCAAATGAAATTCCGTCACTACCTTCGGAAGAAAAGAAGGACGAAATCTAAGGACAACCCTGTCCTTGTGAAATACAGTGAAGGGTGGCTTAACTGAAAGTGCCTGTAACTCACTCACTCTGCGAGCGGAAGTAACCGCAACTAAAAACACAGTTTTCCGAGTTAACAGCCTCAAAGGGCAAGAATGTAAAGGCTCAAACGGAGCACCCATAAGAAACTTAAGAACAAGGTTTAAATCCCAACCGGGCACCAGGAAAGGTGACAGAGGGAACACATTAGTGAGCCCTTTCAGAAACTGTGAAATTAAAGGGATTTTAAAGTAAGAACACTCTTCAGACGAGCGCTTAAAGATGGACAGCGCCGCCAGGTAACCTTTAATGGTACCCACTTGCAAGCCCCTGTGGGCCAAAGAAAGTAAAAAGGACAGAACCATGGGGTTGTCACATGCAAAAAGATCCACATTCTGAACTCTGCACCAGTCGCAGAACTTACGGCAACGGCAACGGTACAGAGACTTTGTTGCTGGCCTTCGGGCCGAAAGCAACACCTCCATCACGTCTTCAGGGAGGTCCCAATCCTTATACCTCAACCTTTCAGAAGCCAAGCGTGAAGGTTGAGGGATCTGACCTCTGGATGGAGAACCTGACCCCCCCCTCCCGTGAGAGCAGATCGTCTCGGTAGGGAAGACGACGTGGAGGGCAGATGGACAAGTCAAGGTCCGGGTACCACGTCCTCCGAGCCCACGCCGGAGCAATGAGGATCATCCGGGAACCGAACTTCCGTAACCTCCGCAGCACTGGAGGGATGACGGGGACTGGAGGAAACGCGTACAGCAGCGAGAATGACCACTCCACCACGAACGCGTCTCCTAAGGCTCCTTTTGGAGGAAATTCCCACGAGCAAAACCTTTCGCACTTCCGGTTGACACTGGAGGCAAAGAGATCCACTTGCGGGTCCCCCAAAGGGCGAAGATCTCCAGGAGAATCTCCTGAGCCAACTCCCACTCGTGAGAGATCGCGCTCTGCCTGCTCAGAGCGTCCGCCGTCACGTTTTCGTCTCCGGCCAGATGAGCTGCTGAGATCGAAACTTCCTGCTGGATGGCCGAGAACTCGAGCTGCATCGCCTCCCTGCACAGAGGAAGTGACCCTGCCCCCCCTTTTTGTTGAGGTAGTGCATGGCCACTGTGTTGTCCGTCAGGATCAGGACACACTTTCCTCGCACAGTCGGCAGAAAAGCCTTCAGGGTCAGCCTGACGGCCCTCAGCTCCAACAGATTGATATGGAGTCGGGACTCCGACGGAGACCAACGACCGCTGACTGTCAGCCCGTTGCATGAGCTCCCCATCCCGTGAGGGATGCATCCGTCACGATCGTCACCTCCGGCCAGGGAAGCCAAAACGGAGCCCCCTTCATCAAGTTGCCTTTGACGGCCCACCACAGAAGGTCCCGGGCGACCGAGGGCGGCACCTGAACCGGGTCCGACATCCTGCCGGAGGACTGCGACCATTGCGTCTTGAGTGCCCACTGCAAAGATCTCATCCGCAGGCGAGCCTCTGGCACCAGAAGAATGCAGGATGCCATGAGGCAGAGCAACCTCAGCCTCTCGAACGCTGGGAGCGTCTGGGCATGCTGAAACTTGTGCACCATCTGCTGAATGTGAAGAGCCCTCACCTGGGGAGGAAAACACTGCCCCAGGGAAGTGTCGAGCACTGCTCTGATGTACTGGAGCCGCTGTGTTGGTGTCAAATGGGACTTCTTTAAATTGAGGGGGAAGCCCTGCCTGTGAAGGGAGTTGCAGGTGACGGACAGATGATCCAGGACTTGCTCGGGAGAGCTCCCCCTGATCAACCAATCGTCCAGGTAGGGGTAGACGTGAATCCCCCCTTGCCTGAGATGCGCTGCCACCACCACCATGAGCTTGGTGAAAACCCTTGGGGCGGAAGTCAATCCGAACGGCAGGACCCGAAACTGAAAGTGCGAGTCGCCAACCGCGAACCTCAGGTACTTCTTGTGCTTGGGATGGATCGGCACATGGAAGTAAGCATCCTTGAGGTCGAGTGACACCAACCAGTCCTGAAGCTGAAGGGCCTGGAGGACTTGAGAGAGAGTAACCATCTTGAACTTGTCCTTCCTGAGGAGTTTGTCCAAACCGCGCAAGTCCATGATGGGTCTCAATCCCCAGTCTTTCTTCGAAATCAAAAAATAAGGGGAACACCATCCTTTGTTCCTCTCCGCTACAGGCACCAGTTCTATGGCGCCTTTCTCCAGCAGGGCTTGAATTTCCTGCGCAAGGAGCGGATCCGGACTTTGCAAAGAGAGGTTCCCCGATGGATTGTCGCGAGGCCTGTGCCGAAAGGGAAGACAGTAGCCGTGGGTTATGATCTCCAGAACCCACACATCTGAAGTAATGGCTTGCCACTCTACAAGATGCTGCGCCAGCCTTCCCCCAACCGGCGAACCATGGGACATGGCCTCATGACTGAGTGGGAGCGGCTGCAGCGTTACCTGAGGGCAAAGAGGCAACTGCCCGAGCGGCCTTGGCACCACGGGTACCCTGTCGTCCACCTCTGGTACCCCTGCGTTGGCCTCTGACTTCCAGCTCCTCTCGCTTTACTGAAGGACGAGTAATAGCGAAAGGAACCACCCCTCCACTGCTGTCTCCTAGGACAAAAAGGCAGAGGTTGGCGAACTGCAGCGCCCAACGACTTCGCTGCAGCTTTTGAGGTCTGCAACCTCTCAAGGCTCTCGTCAGCCTTGCTGCCAAAAAGGTGTTCACTGTCAAAGGGCATGTTGAGGAGCCGGGACTGCATATCAGGAGCAAACCCCGACTTCCGGAACCACGCAAACCTGCGTATCACGGTGTATCACGGTGCTCGCCGCCATGGACCTACTGACGCATTCAGCTAAGTCCAAACCCGACTGAACGGACTCACACATGGCATCCTTACCATCCTGGACCATAGCAAGGAAACCATCCCGTTCGTCGCCTTCCGGAATATGTTCAGCCGCTAACGCAACACAGTTCCACAGAGTGTGTGTGAAACGAGACAAGGCACAAATGGAGTTGGCCGCCTGAAGTGCCATACCACCAGAAGAAAACACTTTCTTCGCCCAGCCATCAAAACGTTTGTCGTCCCTATCAGGAGGGATGGTAGGGTACGACGCCTGCTTTGCCGGGGCCGTGGCCGCCTGCACCACCGAACTCTCCGGAGTGGGGTGCCTGGTCAAGTAGCAGGGGTCGCTACTGGCTGGACGGTATTTTCGCGACAAGGATCTTCCCACCGCCGGGAGACTCTCGGGAGCAGTCCAAGCCGCCGCCACCCTTCTCTGTAAAGCCATATGGAACGGCAGTACCAGGTCAGTTGGGGGACCAACATCAAGGATGTCCGTTAGATCATCCTGCACAAACTCCCCTGGGGGAGCAGACCAACACAAGGATTCAGAAACCCTAGCCATAAGGCGCCGGTACGAGGAATCGGCATGAGAGCCAGGCTCAGGCCTACAAAACTCCACCTCCGGAGAGGTGTCCAGTCCACTGGCATCATGCAGTGACTGCCTCAAATCGTCAAACTGACTATGGCCTGAGACAATTTCATCTGGAACCTGACTAGAAACCAGGCCATCAGAATCCTCATCCGCCTATGAAATATATTCCAGGTGGCGAAAAGAAGGCACCCGAGAGTGCTTGCTCTTAACCAGATCCTTCCTAGGGGGTTACCCCGTGCCACGGGGTACCTCCGACACGAAAGGCGTCGAGCGAATCGGCGTCGAGAGAACAGGCATCGCCGCCGAGAGGATCAGCGTCAACGAAATCGGCGTCGACGTCAGATGCAGCCCTCGAAGCCGGAGCCCCGAGCGTGTCCTTCGACGACCTGAGCGTCGACGGCTTCGACGACTTCCTCGGATCCGGAGCCTCGAGAAAGCCCGTCGACGCCCTCGACGCCTCAGACGTCAATGTCTTCCTCGAAGACCACACAGGTGCACACGGTCTCGAACGAGTCGAGGACCGGGACCTGGAACGGGTACGTCGAGAACGAGTCTCCTTGTCCGAACAGGACCTCTCCCGTGACTCATGCTGACCACTCTTGCGAGCGGTGTCTCTCGACCTCTCACGACCGACCCCACTCGGGGGCGCGGACGGCTTAGTACCCTGCGACTCAAGAATCGCCAGCATTTTCTTCCCGAAGGAAGCCCATTCCTCCGGCATCGCACGGCTGATGGGGTAAGTGACGTGCCGGGCAGAGTCCTCCGAAGAGGACCTGGAAGACGACCGGTGTCGGCGCTTCCGTGAATGCCTCGAAGAGGCTGAGGAGTGGCGAGACCGACTCCTAGAAGGAGACCCACGAGACTTCCAACGATGACGCGGAGAGTCACCCCTCGAATCATCCGTTGAAAGCCCCGCAGACCTCGACTTGCGGGGCTTGGACACCCGACCTACCGACAACTTCTTCTTATGTTCGCTTAAGGCTTTAGACGTGAGCGACTGGCAGTCGATACAGTCATCCGTGTCGTGGGCCTCCCCGAGGCACCAGAGGCAGGCGTCGTGCGAGTCCGTCACCGACATCTTGGACCCACACTCCCCGCACTTCTTGAAGCCCGGACGCGGGGTCGAAGACGAAGTAGAAGACATCTTCACACGAAGGATTTTCACAAAAACGAACAGGTTCGAAGAACCGAGAAGAACAGAACTCCAAAGAGTCGAGGCGTTAACCGAGATTCACGAAGCAACACGTTCGCGGAAAAAACGGAACTGAGGCTATGGGCGTCGTGCGTCCTACTCATCACATCGGATGACGTCGCACGAGGTCCTCGACGTCATCGACGCAGGAGCCGAAAAAAGTTTCCGAAGCAGCACAGCTGTGGTGATTACATGTCATAGATATGGAATACGTCGGAGGACCCAATCCCCTCGAAATGTAGATCTCTGGGCACTGACCAGGGCCCGTTGTAACCTTTTACGGCTCAGAGACAACACGAAGAACTAGTCAGGCCATGAGCAGTCTGCAGCATTCCCTGGATGTAGAGCAGAAAAAGATCTGTTGCATTTTGTTCTATTTTGCCCACTTTATCATGACATTAGGAAGAACATCATTGTACTACTGCTGAGAGAAGGCCATTTTAACCAATGTCGACCTGCTTTTATCTTTCTATTACACGCCAAATCAATTGCTGTTGCATGGGGATGTTTGGAATTCATAAGAAAGTCATGCAACAGAAGGAAACATTTGGTGGATGTCCAATTTTAACCTGGTTCGTTTTTAAATTGTTGCTACCCATGCAAAGTGAATATTCCGATTTTATATACCTTGTCTGGATATTATGTACTGTTGCATTATTTGTGTTGTGGTGTCTGGATTTTATCCGAATAAATGAATATGAAGTGCAAGTATTGCCTGCTTGAAAGCAAACTAAGAGGTAAGGAGATATTGCTAGTTTAAAAGCAAATAAGCAGGAGAACAAGAGTGGAAGATTGCGAGAGAGCATGGCTGCAAGGTGGTAAAGAAGTCAAATCACCAGGAAGTGAACTTTATGCATGAATACAGTGTGGCAAGGCCAAGAACTGGCCAAGGATATGCAACACAATGTGGCAAATCCAAGAGGCTGACAAGGAGAAGCCAAGTGAGTGTGAACATTCACACAGGGGCAGATACAGAAGAACCTGTGTGGGCCAAAGAGCCTAGGGTTCCTGGCTGCACGATCTGCAAAGGGTGGATTGTGTGGCCTGACAACTTTGCCCAGACCAGAGAACCCTCAATTGTGAAAGCCAAAGATCTTGTTAAAGTAAACAAAGTAGGAGTAAGCAGACTGAATTGCTAAGCTTATCCAGAAGGAGTGTCAAATTGATTTAGAGTTGCTTTTGAACATTGAAAGACAGACCAAGTATGAGCTTATAAGTGAAGTCTTGGGGAAGGGAACCATGAGACTTCATGACCTTTTGGTTGTGAGAAGGCTGGTATTGAGTGAAAGGAGGTTGGCTGAGAAGTAGTGGTGGGAGGAGCGCTGTAGTGGCTGGGGGAGGGTAGTAGTGGCAGGGGAGGGTAGTAGTAAGAGGATTGGAAGTAGAGGGTAGTGTTAAGTAGCAGGAGATGCTATGAATCCTGGGTGTCATCAATGATTTCCGTCAATGATCTCCTCCCACATGACCAGGCCACTACCCGATCCTGACCCTGGGGTGGTACTATGAGGGAGGATGATTTGGGAGGAGACGGCAGTCGGGGAAGGTGGTGACCCTATCAGGAGAGACTCTATATTGTTCCATCCCCAGGGAAGAAGATCCCATTATTCCTATGTTATTGATGGCCTGTTGTCAACTATACAAATCCCTCCATTGTAAGATCAGATACCCCTTCATGAAAATCGTTTTAGCCAAAATACCATTCTTTACTTCATACACACATCTAACATATCCTGCGTCTAATTTTTTTCTAAATAAAAACCCTAAACAATCTCTCTTTGGGAAACCTAGAAATACTATAGACTCCAATTCCCATAAAGCCTCAAATACTGAGACGAGGAGCAGGGAGAAGAAATGTATGCAGACTGAAAGAAACCCAAAGTTAAACATGCAGACTAGTTATAATGCAGCACACGTGCGAGGGACCTTTAAAAATTGTGCCTCCAGGTAATGGAGGAGAGCCGGCGAGAAAGGCAGAACCGGAAAAAGGAAGCAGTGCGGGGAAGGGCCATTCTGAAGAATGCAGGCATTTCCAGGCGGACACTCGCAAAGACTTACCAGTGTGGCATGAGGCCAAGAGAGACAGAGCGGGCACTGTGCGAGGACTGTCAGAGAACCGGCAGCAGCAGCAGAGCTACCAGAGCCACAGTCGTGCCAAGGAGCAGCAGTCTTTCACTTGTGTGAGTGCGGAGCGGTCAGCAGTGCTGGAGGAGGGTCTGCAGTGCGAGAGAGGCTGTCCCACAAGTCCTCATGTATGAGATGTCAATGTGGGTAAAGTTGGAACATGTAATACCTTAAGCCAAAGAAGAAGAAGTACAGTAAAATAATATAACTGTGCTATATTAAAGATTGTTTGAAGTGAAGCAGAAGTCCTGGTTAAAGAAGCACACCAGGCAGTGAGCAATGTCGGGAGAGATACCTGTCAGCGAAGCATACTGGGGATCTACAAGACCCCAGAAAGGGATTCCTGGCAGGTGAGTATACCAGGTAATCCATTCAAAGCATATGCAAGAATAAGATATTGTGGCTAGATACCTGGCAGAGAAGTATACCAGGGGATCTAAAATGTTGGATACCTGGCAGAGAAGTATACCAGGAGATCTAAAAAGTTGATGAAAAAGTCCTGGCAAGCAGAATACCAAGTACTTTGAAGATAATTAAGAACTTTACAAATGCAGGGATTTCCAAGATGGCCGTGCACCAGTGACCAACGCAGCCCCTAGCTCCTGACCCGCGAAGAATTAAAGCACAAAAACCAGCTGATTAGCCCTCCCCAGGAGCTACCAGACAGTGCACACAGCACAGGCACAAGGAGAGATCCGGGGACCACACCAATCGGTGCCCAAAGATCCATACTCTGCGGTACGTAGAGCGTACGGAGCAGCAAGACACCCATCTGCCCGAAGGTAGCAGGACCGGGAGGGCAGACACGACCGACATCACCAGATCTGCGCCGTACAGGCCAACAACAAGCTGGGAGCTTCCACTGGCGTCCCTCCAGCAGAGAGGTACCTCCATAGGAGGAAAGGGCACAAAGGAAACCAGTCACTCGCCAGAAAAGCCAACAGTCTCTGGGCTGACCCCCTTGCCAAGAAGGCCCATCGGGAAGCGCCACCGTCCCACCGGACATCTCTAAGCCCCACTGACGCTGACCGCGAAGGAAGGACGCCGACCCGCTAGGCAGCAGGGCTCCGGCAGAGCATGATCACAGGAGCACAGTCTCCTCCTGATGCTCTGTGCAACTGAGCAGACAGTCTGTTGTGCGGAGGAACACCCAGCGGGGTATCCGGACTGCCGGCCACACTACACGAACAGGCAAGAGGGATGGGGGCATTTGGAAAAGGTCCTGGGCACCAGTTGGCTCACCCGAGAAGGGAAAATACTGCCAGCTCAGGCCTGCCTGCTCACGCCAAACCGTGCTGGACACTGAGGTGCTACCCTAAACTCAGACAGGAAGCCCAGGTTTCTGAACGCATAAGGCCCTGCTCCCTCTCCATCGCGGACAAGTCACCGGCAACCCAGTACCTAACTGAGCACAATAGAGGTCCCGGTCCGCACAGCGGGGGCTGGGAACCCTCAATGTTACAGACCTAAGCTACTCTACTCGGAACGCTCGGCCACATAACATCAGACAGGAGGCAATCTCCCTCCGGACCAAGATGACTCAGTTGGGCTCCTGACACATTGCAAGGCGACATTGAAGGGCCTCAAATCTAAGACGGATGCAGGACTCGCACAAGCGCTGCAAATAAAATCACCCCTATCACCGAGAACAAGTTGGTGGAGGGGAGTATCCACTATCCGGAACTAAAGGGACATTAAAAGAAACCATTCCAAAGCGATACCCTAACACTCAGCATGGGGCGTTCCCAAGGCTGCCCAAAGCACACACCAGCTCTGGGTGATCCAGAAGGGACCGCAGGCAGCCCTTAAAACACAGACCTCCGGTACAACACCAAGGAACCCCAGTTGGGGGGACATCAGAAGACGCAAGGCCTGGGGGCCTGATATATTTTAGTACCCGGAGCTGCAGACCACACAGCCCTGCATTGACCCCGGAACAAATCTGGTGCGGATGGGACCAACCACAAGCCATAACTTTGCCAATCACAACTTGAAATGTCGAAAAACAGGAGTAAAGAGACTCTGTCAGCCCTCAAAAACATTAAAAAGACACAGGAAGGAACCCTGGCACAGATATGGGCCAAAGAAACAGACCCAGTCGGGGGTCACTCCACAAGCGACTGGGCCACAGAAACAGAAACGGTTCCCTCGCAGGAAGACCAAGATAGACCGGTAACACACGCCTCACTCAAACACCTCCTAGGTGAGATAGTAGACAAAATCACTCCGGCAGGACAGAAACAAATGCACACTCAGAGAAGATTGGGCTGAGGGAATACAGGAAATAAGAAGAGACATTAACAAAATAGAGGAGAGGGTGGACACCAACTAGCGCATCATTTAGGAACTGACAGAAGATGCGAGGAAAGCAGACACCCTCTTGGAAACCCTTGCAGTGGCCACCCACAACCTCGAACTGCAGGCAGAAGATCTGGATAACAGATCCAGGAGATCCAACATGCTGGTCAAATGTCTGCCAGAAGAGACGCAGGATCAGAACCTAACCCAGGTACTGAAGAGCATCTTCGCCGACCTGTTGGAATCTGAATTAGGCGCAGAGATCCAATTTGATAGAATCCACAGACATCCTGGTGGCCTTATACAGTTACACGATCAAAGAAGGAATCTTAGCCACGGCCAGAAAAGCAAACCTGATCACCTATAATGGCGCTGAAATATTCTTGTTCCAAGATCTAGCGCAAATAACCCTCACCAAAAGAAGGCCTATGGGCCCAGTCTTAGCATATCTGAGAGCCCAACAAATCCGATACAGATGGACACATCCATTCGGACCGAGTTTCAACTGGCAGGGAAAGCAGCACAAAATCACAACATGCGAGCAAGGGACAAGCCTACTGGGAATTGAAGACGAGGCGCAAACAGCACCCCCCCCCCCGACCAACAACCAACTTAATGCCTGTAGGCCATGGGAATGGTCTACGGTGAAATCCAAAAGAACAAAGAAGGGAGAAAATCAAATCAACTACAGGAATCCATCAATCAGCAAGGAGACAGATAAAACCGGAAGACCTGCTGGGTGCACAAACTGAAATCACGAGTCAAGGAAGCAACACTGCAGAGACAGCTCGCCTGGGGAGGGCGTATGTTAAGCTAAGTGCTGTGCTTTAATGTTAAACAGATGTAGAGAATATTGACCCCGTGGGGAGTGGAACATTGGAATGGGATTGGCAGATCCCGCGTGGGGCAAGTCTGGGGGTTCCTTAGGGTTCAACTCTCAAAACCACAATTCACCAATCAAAAGGAAGAAGATGGAGAGATACTTGTGAAGGGAACAACTGCATATAGTCACATTGCAAGAAAACCACATCCAAACCCGGGACACTAAGAATAACATTCTGGGGATACACAAGAATTATCCAGGCCACGCAATCCGTCAAAAAAGGGGGCGTGCTGATGGCATTGAATGATGGGCTAGACCTGACCATACAGAGAAAGCAATCTGACGACCAGGGGAGATACTTAGCAGCAGCTCTGGAGGGGAGGGGAGAGGCCTACACTGTGGTGACCCTCTATGCTTCCAATTTAACATGGCCTGGGACCCTACAATGGACAGGAGTAACACCCTCCAGGGACCACAGGGGCGGTCTCCCGGGACCTCAAGCGGAAGCTCCAGGATCTGGCGTTAATAGACACATGGAGGATACTGGAAGGAGATAGAGAGGGCTATACTTTTTATTCGCACGCACATCGATCGCACTCAAGGATAGATTACATTTGGCTCTCCAGAGCGTTTCTCGGGAAAGCAATGGATATAACACAGGGAGCAATAACACTCTCCGAGCATGCCCCAACAACCCTCACCTTAAAAAGAAAGCGAGGCCCACTGGGCCTGTGGAGGTGGCGTTACCCGGGCCGCACTTTAAAGACGCAACACTAGACCGGGAAATAACATAAGTGGAGGTCTTCGTTGAGATTAAGAAAGTTGAGGATACCGCACTGCTGACACAGTGGGATGTTTTCAAAGCAACAATAAGGAGAATCATAGCGATAAAAGCAAGAAGAGATAGAGAGCTGAGGCTAGAAGAAGCCCAACTAGGGCATAAACTAAAAGGACATAACGGCTAGGATGGGCTCGACACAGACGCCAGCCATCAGAAGGGAATACAGGTCGATACGAGGACAGCTAGACCTCAAACAAACAAGGGAGGCAGAACACAACTTACTGTGCCTTAGGCAAAAATACTACATCAAAGCTAACAAATCAGACCGTCTAATAGCCAGAATGTTGAGGAGGGAAGAAAGGGAAAAAACGATTCTAAAAATCAAAGTCGGTGGTGGGTTGACTAGCACCAGCAATAAGGACATTGAGAGAGAGTTTATTATCTTAATGACATTTTTAAAGCGCGAGCGTTCACCCAAAGGCATCTTGGAGCAACCTCCCATGAGGGAGAACAGAAAAGGGGCCAGCCTTAATCAAAAAGGCTCTATCGCTTTCCTAAAGACAAAGTGATCAGATAGTTTCCTTATAGGAAGTGGCAGCTCATTCCAAGCAACGGCAGTAGCCACAGAGAAAGCCCTGCCTAGACCCGTGCGTGTCAATAAGACGGCACGATAAGCAAGTACGCAGTTGTGCAGTTCTATACCAAATTATACAGCTCAGACAACCCATTACTGACGACACGCCAGGAAGCCTATTTAGACAAAATTGAGTTGCAACAAATATCGGAGGAGGAGAGGGAAATCCTGGAAGGCGAGATCACAAGAGACTAAGTGAGGGCCGTAATAAACTCACTACCCATTAACAAATCCCTTTGGCCGGACGGCTTCGTCGCTGAATTTTACAAAATCCACAAAGAAACCCTAATACCCCATCTCATGAACCTATTTAACCACGTTGGAGCAACCAACTCCCTACCCAAGTCAATTGAAGAGGCGAAAGTGATCCTCATACCCAAAAAAGGCAAAGACTCCACAGAATGCGGCTCCTACTACCCCTTCGCCTTAATTAATGTCGATGCAAAGTTCACACAAAAATGCTAGCATCCAGACTCGAACGGATTCTCCCCGAAATAATCCAATTCGATCAGTCATGCGTCATTAGTGTCACGATCCTACTCATCTGCCACCCAGCACCGCTACATGCACACATTCAGAGTCACTTGCAAAGTTAAAACCTGAAAAATTCCTCTGCATTTATTTACTTGTTTTACCGCTGCAGTTTTGGACCAATATAAATGCATGTTCCATTCCAACTTTTGGTTTAAACCAACACATTGTTATGAATGAACACAATACTTTACTGTTTAACAATCAAAAGTGTCCCGTGTAAGGAAAACATAGAACCGAAGTTGACTCACCTGGAGATTTGGAGCAAGAATAGCAGCTGCGTATGTAGAAAACAAGGGTACCCAGATGGAGATGATGTAGCTTCAGATGACAATTAGAATTCCCCCCGGAGAAACACCCAAAGACCCGGCACAAAGGCTAGGGCAAAGGGAGGTTCCCAGGGAAACCCTCTTGGGGAATAAAACCCTGTGGAGCTGCTAGTGAGCGTAGACTCCTGGAAACGTCCCGTAGAAGTAGATTACGCTATCCCGGGAGTGTGGTGATGAATAGGCGTGTCTTTAAAGGATAGGATCCAGAGCAGAAGAATCAGATTGGCTAAAGGGAAATAGCGAAACAAAGTGATTAGAAATGGTTATGCCTAGTACTGGAAAAGACACTTCTAGAATCGGAACCCTTACCAAGGGATCTGATGGTAACAAGATTTAGAAATGAGAGTAACCGACGATCCGGTATGATCTGAAAGACTGGGTACACTGGAGGGTGTAGAACAAAGGAAAATGATGAACAAACACTAAAAAGAGTAATTGGAAGCAACCTACATACCAAGAGGGGAGTAGAGAACAATAGTTACCCAGAATAAACAGAGACCCCTTCTATCTTGATGAATGACTGAAGTTCAGAAGGGATGAGAATACAGGGTGTTGGATCTGGATGACGAAAATCGAAGAGCAAACTATAAGCCTGCAAGACAAGAAATCAAAATTCTTATAAATGCTTCAGGAGAAAAGGATGCCTACCAAAGGAAACCCCAGCAACCCACACCGGTCGAAGGCGGATGCCGGAAAGAAATTCTCCCAAGGCGAGTTGCTTGGGCGGCTCTGATAGAACCCCAGAACGGGAAGGCAACGAGGCGTCCTAAAGTAAACACACAAACAACAACAACGATCAATTAGTTTCAATGGTAAAGTGGCAATAGGAAAATATGCCCAAAGGTAAACCTGAGTAGAAAGAGGAAAGGATTCCCTGACACGGACTCACGTAGCGTTCGCAAGCTCCTTGGAGAGTAGCAACGCGTCCTTGTCCGGGATAAGCAGGCAGATAAGCTGTCGGCGCGTCGACCCGGAAACGTTGCAAGGCATTCTGGGACGCGCGACTAGACTGCTGCACACACTGCAGTGGTCTGCAGGAGCCGCCATGTCGGGGTCAGGCATTGCGTTATGAATAACACAGATAGTCGTGACACACATGCATTCTGGGACATGTATGCTGTCCAAAAGGCAGAGGGCTGGAGGAGGCATACTAAATACATTTGTTTGCAGCAAGCTACTAAGAGCTGCAGAGGACCGATTGCAATAACCTGTTCCAAGCTACTGTCGGCTAGGCTGCAGAGAGCTCGAGAGCCCTTAATTAGAAACCACTGCTACAGGCTACTGAATCCAGGGCTGGGCTTGATTGAACACAGCTGCCAGAGTCTGCAATCAGCTACACCCTGCTGGCCTGCTGGCTGGGAGGGTCTTTATAAGCTCACTTTGAACAGAAGCAGTTGTCAGTCAATTGCTTCCACTGGGAGTTTGTTCTTGTGCTCCTGTTACCAGTTTTTGACCTTTCCTGGAAATCCTCTTTTGGCCTTTGAATCCTGTTGCTGCTGCTGCTTGCATCTCCCTCCAGTCTGCTGCTGCCTTCTGCCCTGCTCCTCTGGGCTCCCGCCTGATGGCTCTGCCGCACTCCACTGCCATTTGCTCTGCTCCTCTGGGTGCCCTCCTGACAGCGCTGCTGCACTCCACAGCCTCCCACCCTGCTCCTCTGGGCTCCCCGCCTGGTGGCACTGCCTCACTCCGTTGTCTTCTGCCCTGTTCCTCTGGGCTCCTTGCCTTGCAACGTGCCCGTTCTAGCTTCGGATATCTTTCTGCCTTGCTTTTCTCTCTTCCTTGTTCAAACTCAGTCTGTTGAAGTTTTCCCAGTTGTTCCTCGCCTACGATATTTCCCGACTTCAGTCCTTAGTTCTAGTGTCTGTATCATATCCTGTCCTGTACCTGGTTATTTCTTTCAACGCTGCTTTCTACTTGTATTACAACTTGGTCCACTGTGGTGCCTCCACTTGAATACGTTTTACAGTGTGACCCTGGGTTGGACTCCGTTCAGATCAGATAAGGGAAAGACTTCTGTTGCCTTCGCCTAGTCTGTTGAAGTCGTACCTGCCTCAGTATAGGGTCTTCAGTTTTACCCTTGCACTGAGTACAACAGTTTCCTCGGCACGCCCAAGTCATGACGCTGCTGTATGACTATTGTTAAGAGTAATCTGCTGGTACCTATCCCAAGGGCTTTCCTTAATCCCTGGAGACCCCTTATCATATTCCAGTACACCCTTATTTCTGATCAATCCGTGTTGCCCAGTGTACTTGTTTGTCTTTGCTTTTTCTCTGTCTCTTTGTTTACAGCCTGCTTCTGCTCCTGCAGTTCCTGTGAATACCTGTTTCAACTAACAGCTTGGTATGTACCCTTTTTCTGTTATATGCTAGCATTGCCTCCGGAATCACCCCAAATCTACGTGCATACCGTGAGAGATAGCCTCTACCCTGTGCTCTCTGCCCGGACTTGTGACAATTAGAGGCAGACAGGAGACAACGTCAGGAGGATAGCACACCTAATCGAAAAGACCCATAAGAGGAATCCCTGCTCTCCTCATGTCAGTGGATGCCGAAAAAGCTTTCTATCGGGAGGGATTCCTCTTTACAACCATGATCAAGATGGGATTCTGCCCCAAATTTCTGGGCCGAGTCAGGGCCAACTATAAACAATCTCTCCTCCGGCTCTCCATTAACTGACAAATCTCTGATCCAGTAGCGGTCAGGAGAGGCACGAAGCAGGGATGCCCTCTAACCCCCATACTATACGCATTACATCTGGAACCCATTCTAGCGGTCATAAGAGCCAATGATGACATAGCAGGAATACCCTTTGGGAGGGCATCCACAAAAATCGCTGCCTTCGCAGGCGACATGCTCATGACCGTGGCCCAACCAGAGACCTCCCTGAGGGCAGTAGATATCTTAAAAAAAGCCTCTTAGAGAAGCTCAAAACTAAAATGATCAACTTGGGCCCTCTGACAATAACATGGATGGGGCGCATTAATGTCCTAAAAATGGTTGTACTCCCACAACTACTTTACCATTTCGCAGCCCTCCCAATCCACATTCCCCCGGCCATTTTCAGATCCCTCCACAAAAATTATGACCCAATTTGTTTGGAATAAAAAACCTCTGAGAGTAGTGGCTAAACTAATGAGATGCCCAATCTCCCGAGGGAGAATGGAGGGACTGGACTTCACGGCTGCCCAAACGAGGGCCATAAGAGACTGGCAGAAGGATGATTG
This sequence comes from Ambystoma mexicanum, assembly GCF_040938575.1. Lineage (NCBI taxonomy): Eukaryota > Metazoa > Chordata > Amphibia > Caudata > Ambystomatidae > Ambystoma > Ambystoma mexicanum. The sequence goes on along the minus strand of NC_090927.1, from coordinate 577,053,253 downwards.
GGGGAAAATATGGAGACCCATGGACAGGGCGGCCGCAGGGGGAGAATTGGAGGTAAATCCTGTGGAAACCCAAGGCAGACCGGCCCGCGCAAATGTATAGTTGCGCAATCCTATCAGCGGTGGGAGACGCATGGGACTTTGCGGTTAAAAGGTCAAACATCACCACCTATCCTTCCCCATATACACCCCTATTTGACAACCCGCAATTCACCCCAGAACACAAAACACCTACATTGGGGACATGGCACCAAGGGGGGGGATGTCAGAGGGGTTCGAGATGTACCACGAGGCCCAGGTTAAACCCTTTGAACAATGCAAGGCTGACTTTGGCTTGGCCGAAAAAGCAAATGTACAGCTATGCCCAACTGAGGCGCTGGCTACTACATCCCTCCATGAAATAAGCGGGGACCCGTCAACTTACCCCGTTTGAGAAGTACCTAAACACAGACCCTGGGGACAGGAGAGGGACTACATCTATATACAAACACATAAAAGAGGGAGAGGTCCCCCCCCACAACCCCTCCTGACCAGAACATATATGAATAAATTGGAAACTGCCACGGGTTGCACAATAGAAGAAACGGAATGGACGAAAATGTGGGCGCAGGTTCCTAAATTATCAAGATCCCTCCAGGTCAGAGAGATGTGGCTGAAACTAATTCTTCAGCGGCGCTTAACACCAGTCAGTACAGGTCACACAAAGAGTACAGACGCAACATCTGAGACCAGAAACTTCTGGGTGACTGACTATACGGAACCTTAGGAGCAAGAGGTTTGGGAGATTGGTGTGGATGTGGAATTGGAGCTCATCAGCATGGAACCCATATCAAAGATTGGAGAAGACCCTGAAGATGGGAACGGGAAAGTACAAATGAATTTGCCGGCTACCCAGACCAAGAGAAAGACCAACATGGCAGAAGGATCTAAAAGAAGTTTGCTAGAGCAAATCCGAGAAGCAAGAGAAGACTAGCCAGTAGAGAAGAGCTCCGGCTAGTGGAGGTAAGACCCCTGCAATCCAAGAGAGTATCACAGATGGTGGAGAGAACCCACTAGCTCGGAATAAGACAAAGACTTAGCCTTTCCCCACCTGTCACAACACTCAATCCACCGGCCCACCATGTTTCCCTTCAATGGCGGCTTTGCGATTGCCTTCGCTGGCGTACACGGCAGGGTCCTTCCCTCTCCTGGGGGGCTGCCATTTTGCTTCATGCACGCATGCTTCAGGATTAGCGGCCACCTTCGATGCATGCACAGTTAGGACAGCTTGGTCCGTTGCCACTGAAACATGGCAACAAGTGGACAGGACTCCAATTGTTGCTGCACAGTAAAAAAACACAGCGAACACCCACCTTCGCAACCTTTTCTCGTCTTCGTGAAATTCTGCTGAGCTCTGCTCAGTCCTTTTTCTGCCAATCCAGGTTCCTGCTGCCTTTGCTTATTGAGCACTTGTTTCCTTCCTTACTAGCTGGCCAGTCTGGTATCTGTTTATTCTTTTTTTTACGGCATCCATTGCTAGGGTGCTGGATGTCGGAGTTCCTTTTCTACTGCAACTATCCTTTCATTTCATTTCATTTCTTGGCTACTCCGACCTCCCATGCTCAGTGCATTGCACTGCCTGGTACCACGTAAATCGTGGGCAGTCTTTTATTAGTGGTGCTGGGAAATTGCTTTCTGTCCCTTACAAGTCTTCACCTTCTGGTTTCGGGATCAGGCAGGGATTCTACATCACTGTGCCTACATGACAGGACAAACACCACTTCCAAGCTCCAACTTGGACCACCACCAACACCGACAAACAGGTATTCGGGAATCGCGCTGGGCTCACTGCGATACCGTCCTATCCCAGGACATGTAGTGACCTTGCGAATCACTCAGTCACAATAGAAGATATCCTGCGGCCCCCTGGTTAAAGGTAAACGGAATATCAACATCAAATATTTCTGGCTGTCCTGCAAGGTGTTATAGTAGAAAGACGAGAGCAACCAGCAGAACCACCAACTATTCTACAAAGGTTTGGTCCTGGGGAAGACCCATCCACTTCCTTTATACATTGTCGAGAGAGTTGCCAAGACAGTAGGATGACACAGAGACCAATGGACCAAATACATTGCTCACTTACTGACCAGAGAGGCAGTACAAGCCTTTCAGGCACCCAATCCAGATGGTCAGACTACCTAGGACTATCTAAACACCGGAATCCTGCAAAGGTTGAGTCAGGATCGAAAGCATTATGTCCGAGATCTGCATCTGTGTTGAGGAGAAACACCCCGAAACATCTTTTACAAGGGATTGGTTGAACAAATGGCCTAAACACACCCCTCTAAGAGGTAAAAGATGCTGGTTCTGCAACAGTTTGTCGACTTCCTCACTCGGTACATTCAAAAGGTTAAATGGCAATTGCTATGAATGCCAAAAAAGCCAGTGGAGGACCCAGTTCAGATAGTTTGCATCTAAAGAAATGTAGATCTCTATCCCCAGGCATTATTAACCCTTCAAGTGCTTGGACAGAAGGTGACGATGTGGTCGATCATAATGCCCAGCCTCCCTGAGGAAGTACTTTTTGGCACAGATTTTCCCTTATTCTACCAAATGTTTCCAGGAACTTCAAAGGGCAGAAAGTGTTGTTTCAAAATGGGGAATGCAGTTAATTAGATGAATTAATGTAAACAAATAAAATTAACAACAACAAAAATCAGATAGCTGCTCCTCCATCTGATGCCAAATACCAAATATATCATCAATATATCTTACATATTGTTTCAGGTGGCAACTCCATTGTTCTTTCTCCCAACTGTTTCTAGGTACAACATAAACGTATTGGCGTAAACTGTGGCCATTGCTGACCCCATTGATGTTCCTGAAATTTGCATAACTAATTGGTCATCAAAGTGAACAAAGTTATTCAAGAGAACAATCTTCAACCAACAGAACAATCTTCAACCAACATAATAAGAACAATATTTGCTTGACAGTCATCATTTCTTAACAAATGCTTCTCTGTAGCTTCAAGACCCCCCCCCGCCCCTCGTGTGGAATATTCGTATAGAGGTTCACCACATACATTGAAAATAGTAGATCTTCCTCCCAGTTCGCCTCTACTTCTAAGTCTCCTCAAAATGTGTGCACCACCGAAGAGACTGACAAAATCATCCACTTCCTTGTGACAATACAAGGGAGCCTGGCACACCCCCTCGGGAGTTAAGAAGCCAGCCGCCAGGGCAGAACTCTTAGAGCAAACTGGGCATCAGGCAGCCAGTTCAGATAGTCTGCAACCACAGAGATGTAGATCTCTATCCCCAAGCTATATTAACCCTTCAAGTGCTTGGGCAAAAGGGGACGATGTGGATGATCACAATGTCCAGCCTAAGTGCTTTTGGCACAGACTTTTCCTTATTCTATCACTGTTTCCAGGAAATTCAAAGGGCAGAAAGTGTTGTTTCAAAACAAGGAAAGCAGTTAGCAGGCAGGGACAGAGGGAGAGCACGAAAGAAAAGGTGGCAGTATAGGACAGGGTCATCGTACAATCCAGAAGCCGGCAGAGGAACCAAGAACCAATTGTGCCTCTGATAATAGCAGGAGAGGCCAACTTCCTTATTTGTCCCGATGTGCCCGATTGCTTGTGTGCAGAACCTCATCTCCTGCCAAACCCCATAAATTGAATGCTCGCCAAACTGTCTCTTGATGTTGTGCATCTACCGCAAAATATCAAACTGACATAGTATCCGCAACAACACCTACGACCAGAAAGAAGTTGGAAGTCTGCCAACCAACCCGCACGCCAACCTGAGACAGCCCAGAGCTGCCTGGTGAGCCAGCAAGTGAGATAGAGTCCCAGTTGAATGCATCAGTGGAGGCTCCCACATAAATCCGCTAAACCACAAGGGACAACACAGAGACTTGTTAACAGCATTTAGGATAAGTCTTCCCAAGAATCTAACACTATCAGAGACTTGATATCCCGCCCTTGCAAGATGAAGGCCTGTGAAGCCAATGGGCAGGGCTTAAGCTCTTTTGAAAGATTGCCCCTGCACATACACCCTGTGGAGTGAATTAGATTGGCTAAGGTACGAGAATAAATCCATGAGAGTGGAGGGCTACTTAAAGGGAGAAAGGAAATAGAAGTTGTGGGTGTACCAGGTGGGGTCAACAATAGAGGTGGAGGACAGACAAGTTTTTGGAAGAAGAGAGCAGCGGATTGTGGAAGAGGTTCCAAGATTGTTGGAAAAGGTAAGGTATTGGTGGGTGCGAGAGTGAGAGAAGTGTGTAGTGAGGTTAGAGTAAGGAGCGACTGCAGTAGTGGTTGGAGGAGAGTAATAGTGGTTGGAGATGGGTAGCAGTGGTTGGAGGAGAATAATAGTAGTAAGGGGAGAGATAGCAGAGGGCAGTGGTAGAAGTGTGCCAGGAGTGGTAGTGGTAAGTAGCAGGAAAGACAAGAGATAACATCAAGGGGGAGGCAGGAGATCCGAGGAGTGAAACGTTATGGGGAAATAAGCCCGGTGGGGAGGTGAGAAGGGAGACGAAGCAGGTAGTCTAGAAGGGAAAAATGAGAGTGGGCATAAGTGGAATAGAGAAGCCCTACAGGGCAACTGCAGGAACTGTTCCAACTTCCGTTAGAGAACTAACATGTGCCGAGAGTAGGGAAAGACAGGAAGTTCCAGAGTGAGTTAAGTTAGCCTGCATTTAGGGATTCCATTCTTAGCAAAAGGATGAGAATTTACGGACAGCAGGGGTTACCATTTCATAGTACTTATCAGGAGTTAAAGACATTGGGGTTAGGGTATGAATCGCAGGGAGGACGAGAGGGACTGTTCTAGACCCAACAACCAAAACACTTGAACTGTCCTTTAGACTCAAAGTGGTTTTTGGGCGATGTGTAGGATTACACAACTTAGAATTGGGACAATCGTAAAAAGAGTAATATTTGCCAAATTCCAAATTTGTTACAGTTAACGCCCAACTTGTAATGGCCAAGTAAGTCTGATGACCTGGTATGCATTCAAGTGCTCCATGAGGTAACTCAGTATGAACAGATGAGTGCATACCTTCATATGTGCGCTCATGTTTTATGAACTCAATGAGAAATGTCTTTGAAACTTTATGTTTAATACATTTCTAGCAATCAAAATCAATGCAGTGCTCTAAAACAAAAAAGTAAATAACTTGTCATAATCTACAAGCTAACATCGACACTGGAAGGCCACAGGCAGTGCACCAAAAGAAAGGTACATAGAAAAACATGGTACAAATAAAAGTTATTGGGAGTCATTGAGTGGATGGGACCTCACCATCAGGATTGGATTCTTCAGCTACTCTTTGGCATCAACTATCAAATGTTCGGCTTGTTAGGAACTGTTGCAGTCCAGTAGGTCTTTGCAACATAGTTAACTATGTGCTATAAGATTGCCGCCTGCAAATAAAATAAAAACAAAAACATTAAAAAAACTGTTTTGTGGCAATTTTAAGGTCCAAAATAAGGCAGCAGACTTCATCACTACAATCACAGTGCATGCGAAATTCCCAGTGCTTCTGCAATAGATTTCCAAATTACTAGAGGGTCATAATCACTTTTGGCACCTTTTTCACAATGTTTCTGAACAGCCGGACAATCATGATACAGCAATTCCGGGTATTCATCTTTGGTAGTGTCTGAGGCTAAACTGTTCTCGTAGAAAGCCAGAACATCTACTATGGTTTCTAGACAGAGGAGCCTTTCAAATTGCCAAGAGCAGAGAGTAATTCTCAACCATATTGGCACCGAGACACAAGTCATTAGCAAAGGCTGTTAATGCTAGGCAAATCACAAAGTCATCCTAATAGCAGCAAGGGTAGTCTTGAAAGAGGAGCATGGGAACAGTTAGCCACTAGGTAAGCCATCATACCTGCGGAAGGGAGAATCTCCCCAAGTAGGTACTGTGAGGATTTAACCTTACAGATGGAGCGGCCTGTGTGGCATCACTTAAATATAAGGGAGAAAAGGACTAGAGGATTAAAACCTTAGCAGTCCAGTGAAGGTGGAGTCTTATTTCCTAATTCCCGTAAGGAAGCAAATGGCCAAACAACTTTCAAAGAGAAAAAGCTCAGAGCTAGAAACCAGCCTACAGTAGGTCAACTGTAGGTCATGAAACATGATTTGAAGCTCAGTCATTCCTAAACTACCACATGTTCCATTATCAAGAAAAGCCATTAACAGAATCAGCTAACAATATAAGAAACTTCGATTACGAAACAAATAATGAAAAGGGGGATGCCGTGTTTAGGGGTCTGGCTTAATGAAAGCGGGGGGAGAAAGGTGGCATTCTAGGTACAAAGCATTGGGGGATCTATCGGAGCCAAGCGTCCTCTGAGATTTAAAGTGGTAGTATCTTATTTCTCGGAGGATTGATCAAAATAATTATCCTTTCTTAGCCCCCCTCCATGCCCTCCTTCCATCGCCTGGTGGAGGCACGTTGCATATTAGATTCTCAGACTGGCGGCTGGACGCTCGTGGTCTTCAGGAACAGAAAGTAATTCTATCAGCTGCAAGTTATGGATGCGTTTTTACAGCAGGCAGCAACCACGACTAAGTGGGAGCTCTGGTGAGTTTAGGGATGTGCCCAAAATAACTACAGTGTATGGGGTGGGCAAAGGCAGAGCGTATCCTAGAGATGTTCCAGGTACAACATCTGTGCTTGGGATTATTTAAATTAACACTGCATGCTGCTATGCTTCAGGCCTGCCAGAGTCCTTTCAGATACAGATGAGAGTGGAAAACAATTGAACAAACAATGGAGCAAATGCTCGGACAAAGGGGATAACAGCAGTCCATTCTGCACCCTTGCAGATACAGAATACTGGTGCAAATCTGTGCAAGTTGATTGAGGGGATCGGGGGTGGGAGGGAGCAAAGGGAGATCAGACTCAGAGGGTGCCAGAGAAGAGCTAGAGAGAAAGGCAACATAAGTCCCCAAAGGTGGATCAAGTCTGCAGAGCTAGGCGAGGGGCCAAAGTGCTAACTCTACTCCCAAGGTGGAAAAATGCACTAGAAATGCTACCCTGCCTAATACTGCCCCTTACTAACATATGGTGAAGAGGATGGGATAATCTACATTCCAAACATAGATGGTAAGGTTAGCTGAGATTCAGGAGGAGACTACTGTAATGTATGTCTAGTCTTGTCCAGTCCTGCTGGCCATGGACGCATGCTGGTAGAATGTTGGTGAGTGTTAGGATTGGCAGCTCAGGAGAATGTTGGGCGAGTTGTATTTGAGTGTTCCATGCGTGTCAGTTGGGAGCCTGAGCTGGTGATGCGGGGATGGCCGGTGGGTGTCTGTGTTTACTACGTGATCTATGTCCTGTACCATAGCTGAAAGTAACTGGAACTGTACACATATAATTCCAGGAGTCGTTACTGTACATATTTACATCTGCAGCTTCACAGCTGGTCTGTGTGTGAACCACTGAGCTTCTGACCTCAACCACAACATTGGCAACAAGTTAAACTCGGGAGTAACTACAAAGTGAGACTATGATGCTTCCTACCGGAGCATAGAGGAGCAACTATCAAAACAAAGAAGTAAGGAGAGCTGTGGGGGGGTGCGGGGGAAAGCAGCTAAGTCAGTCACCCACCGTTCCCCCGCTTGTCCCACGTCTCCATCCCATCACCAGCCACACGAAGGGTCCCAGGAACAGTTTAAGAGTGACACTGTGGGCCCTTGGTGACTGTAACTGCATAAAAATGAGCCCTATGGATATATGCTGGCACCTTGAGCAATTGGTATGCTCCTCACCTGTATTTACCAGAGTTGGCGCAGCTCCCCGTTGGTTAAAGTTCCTGCACCATCATGGGGATCCCGCAACCCTGCATTGCTGCTGCAGGTGTTTTCAATCAACATGTTGGGAATTCTGCATGGCCGCTGCGTGGGAGCATTTCTGGGACTATGAGGAGACACCCAGTAGGACAGCTGGCGGCACGCTCCGTTCAGGCTTGGAGAGTCTTGCAGAAAGGCCCCGGAGTGTGTGGGGGGGGGGGTCTGTCGGAGGACAGCTAGTGGACCGGCTGGTTAGCGCATTGTGCGGTTGAGGAGTTCCTTCCCTTTTCGTTGCCGGCTCCAGACTGATGATGTCGGCACAGAAGTGGGCAACGATGCTACATCACCATAATGCCAACCTTTTTCCAGTGGATGGGAATGTATTTGAGGAAAAGCACTAGCAACGTGCCAGTGCGATGATCCCATGGATGTGGTCTTCATCTAAATAGGTTTTTTAAATATGCAACATGATCTGCGGGCTGTAGGATCGTATCTGCAAGTGTGCGACGCATCCACTAACGCAAAATGGAAAATATATAGAGGAACAAATGAAGGAAGGGATTAAGAGAAGCTTGTATGTGTATGCTGTGCCTAACATAAAGGTAAACTTTGTGAAATTAACAAATCAAGCAATTTTTGGCGATGATAACACACTAATCAACAGGTCTTGGAACTTTCGAAAAACAAGGGGAAAAAAAAATGAGACTTCAAGCAGTGTTGTCAAGAACGGTTTCCCCACCACAATATTAGTGAGCTGCATCTAGTGCTCACTTTAACTGTGTGTTGGCCCTAATCACACCGGCACATTTAAGTGCAAGGGTGTTTCCTTTATGGAGCTACATTATGAAGCACGTAGAAAGTCGATTTTAGTGCCATTTCTTTGGAATTCTGGTTACATACATTTTCAGCGCTTTTGGGATGCACATTATAGGAGATTTATTGTATTGCATTAGCATGCACAAAACATTTTCTAAGGAACAAATCAAAGTGTTGCAGAAAAGGCAAAGTACAGAATCAAGGCCCAATACAATAAGAGTGTATGAAATGCAAGAGTGGGGCAAAGTTTGAATGAACAATGATGCCGACAGGCATGCCGACTCAAGAACGGTATATGCCGCTTTTTGTAATACAGAGGAACTGTAAAAAACACAAGTATTCCTGGCAAGGGAAGGACACCAGGCATTTGGAAAACGCATATTAAGTCCTCATAAGAGAAGAATATCATGCAGTTGAAAGAACATAAGTCGTCCTGGCAAGGGAGTACAACAGGCGATTTGCAAAGCTACAAGAATTGTTACACAAGTACCGTGTTTGTTAGACAAATAAGAAACTTGTCTTAAAAGAAAGACTGTTACAGAACTTGTTGCCTAACAGAAATATTAGGAGAGATACAAAAGGAACTGTTAGTAAAGAGACATTGCCTTTTAAGAATGCAGGGGAAGGGAACCACCCTCTGGATCCAAGGTCTTCTCACTGTGGAGACATTTTTTGTTGGAGTTAATCCAATTAACATTTGTAAACACTTTTTGGCCACTATCAGGTTGAAGACATTTCCTTATTCACTTTGTTTTAGTGTGAGAGTCAGGATAGGACGCTTTGGACACAAGGACGACTTTTTTGTTTTGTCATCGACTGATCTTAAGTATTTGATTTTTAGGTAGCGAAAATCAAATGTTTATTAAAAATAAAAGTCTTTAATCAAAACATGGCCACCTTGTGTCAGGCTTTCATTTCTGACCCCTCACAACTCCCTCAAGGACTTCCTAGAGTAGTAATCTAAAATGGGTATTGGATGGTACGTTACAGACACTCGGCCTGATTCAGACTCCTTTCAATCATGTCCATGTACTCCTCCGCCATTCAAAGCCTGGTGCTCCCCTTTACTCTCCTTCTCCAGCTCCACCTTACTTAACTCTTTATATTATCCGAGTCTTTAACCTATGGCCCTCATATGTCTCCCCATCCTTTTTAGCCTCGCCACCATCTATTGATGTTAATACTTTCTCCCTGATACTACTACTCCATCCTCTGCACGACTACTCTAACCTCCACACTACGATTTCTGCATCAACACTACTACTACTTTTACCACCACCACCACCACCACCACCACTCCACCCCACTTTTTACTCAATCACCCTCCTTTGATATTGATATTTTATTTATATCGCGCCCCTTATATTTTATTGTACCCCTACACAAGTGTTTCAGCGCGTGACCAGACAAGGGAGGGGAAACAAGGCAAAAACAAAACAACAATCTTACTAGGCCCAGTGATATTGAGAACGCGCAAGTGCTTGGGAGAGGGAGAGGGGAAAGTGCATGGGGGGGTAGAAGTGGAAAGTGCGGAGCAAAGGAGAAAACAGATAAATAATAATAAAAGGCAACAAACAGTGGAAGTGCAGCCAGCAAGCGGCACGTGCTAGGTTTAAGGCAGCAGACAGGGTATGTCTGATAAGTGCAGGAAGAAAAAAAAAGGGGGGCTGTATGGGTACAGATACAGACCCCAGTGCAAGGGGTGGCCCGGAGGCAGTGCGGGAGGGTGGCAGGGTGAGCAGGTACCTGGGCCCGGAATACAGAGTGGCCAGGTGCACAGTGCATAAGAGATAACAGATCAACAGGGGAGAGGGGTGGCGAAGGCAGAAGGGAAGAGGAAGGTCTTGAGGTGCTTCCGGAACCGGAGATGGTTCTCCTCAAGTTTCAGAGTGGCGGCAGGAAGGCTGTTCCAGAGGGAGGCCCCAGCCAAAGACAGATATACCCCCAGCTCGTTTCTTTGAAAAACGACTGACCCTGAGGGAGTTAGAGGTAGAGAAGTCAAGAGCTGGAGAGGGAAGGTATTTTGTGGAGGGAAAGCTGAAGGTAATAAGGACCCAGGCCCCAGAAAGCCTTGTGGACAATGCAGAGGGATTTGAATGTAATCCTTGCATCCACTGGGAGCCAATGGAGAGATTTCAGAGCCAAAGGACAAGTCAGGCAGTCCTGTTCTAGATTAGTTGCAGAGGGCAGAGAGTAGAGGCAGGTAGATTTAGAGAGAGGCTGTTACAATAGTCCAACCAAGAGAGAATCAAAGTTGAGAGACAGTGAGCTTCTGGGGGAAGGAAAGCAAAAGGAAGAATACCTCTAAAGGAGGTGCAGTAGGAAGTTTGACTTTTTAGAGACAGATGTGGGCGGAGAAGGAAAGTGTGGAGTCAAAGATGATCCGGGGGTTCTTAGCCTCGCAGGTGGGGGTAGGAGGAGGGCCAAGGTGGCCAGCCAGAGAGTGAGGGGAAAGGAGGGTGAAGGTGTGCCGATGAGGAGGACCTCAGTCTTGCTGGTCTTCAGACAGAGATTGTTGGCAGCACACCAATCTTGAATGGCAGTTAGGTAATCCGAGATGAGAGAAGGAGAGGAGGTGGCAGAGGGCAGCATGAACATGAGTCGAGTGTCGTCAGCATAGAACTGGAAAAAAAAAGTAAATTCAGGAGGCAAGAGTTGCCAGGTATTGGTTAAAAAGCCTGGGCGAGAGGTTAGACCCCTGGGGAACACCACAGGTAGAGAGGTAGATAGATGGGAAGGACCCAAGATGGACCTGGGAGGGTCGATCAGAGAGGAAAGAGGTCAGCTAGGCCAGAGTCTGATCGATGATACCCAGGTTATCACGGAGAAGGGTGAGCAGGATGGTATGGTTGATCATGTTGAATGCAGAACTCACACAATTACTTCACATTTAATCCCTATACTTCCTCTCCTAAATACACAAATACACTTGCCACTTTTACATGCACAAACGCAAAGCAGTACCACTTGCACTCACCAATGCCTCGCCTCCACAATCAACTCCACCGTCCTTCCTCCTGATGTTCTCTTCATCTGCTACCTCCACCTCTTTGCACCTCACCTGAACAACGCACAACTTCCTACTTCCTGCAGGCTCTTTTAATCCCATCCCTATCCCCTGATTGTGTCTCTGAACCTGGGCAATCTGTCCCAGTCTTCTCCACGTGGGAGGAATTAGAGTTACAGAACTTTTCAAAACATGGGTTAAGACGAGCCCCTTTTTTCCATGCGGGGCAGCAATGCTGCAGGAATGGTGGTCCATGCTGCAAATTGTTCATGCCCGTGCCAGGAAACGGAGGCGTGGTTTCCTAAAGGCAAGCATAGTCTTTTGGAGTGGCTGCCACTCAGTTTCAAGTGGTCTTCGGGGACCTCTCTGCCTTCTACCTCTAACATCGTAAGGCTGGCATGCAGTGTGCAATTTGTGGCCTGCCGAGTAGGAGCTCCAGCTACTGTCTCTGCTGCTTTCCCTCCCACTGTGCTTGATTCATAATACTCGCAGATGTTTGCTGATGGGGAAATCGGGTTCTCTCCCCCTCTGCCCCTCTCTCATCGGCTCTTTCTATGCCGAAGTCCTTAGGAGTCTCTGCATAAGTCGCTGCTGGATCTCGGCATTGTGTGTGGTTGCTTTAAGGGTTTGTTGTTTTTTCTGAAATAAGAAATTATTCTGCCAGCATATGTGGTCATAGGCATGGGGTGATCCAATTTGGAATTTTGGCACTGCACATCAACAGACTGGTACATGGGGAGGGTACAGGAACTATAGCCTTCCCAACTACCACTGTGGCACCTTCTGGATTTCTCCTGGTAGGCCACCTACCCCAGTCTGACAGGGGCTCCCATCATCTCTTGACAAGGTCGGGTCTTACATAAAAAGGAAGTCCATATTGTTTTTTTGTGGGCTAGCCCGATGTTCCACTTTAAGAGTATTGTTGAAGGGCCAAGATCTGTATTCCTTGCCATCTAAACTAAGGTAGCGTGATCTGTCACTAATTTGAATGGCCAGCCTGGGATTATAGTACCGCAGGCTGAACACTGCCCATGTGATGGCATATCTGATGATGTCATCATTCCTTTCCTGGAGGTAGCCTCCTCCCATGTGGCCAGGAGATGGTAGCCGCTACCTGATCCTGACCTTCAGGGCGGCTAAATGAGGGAGGACCACATTGTGGGGTTGGGGGGGGGATCCTCAGGGGGATGACCAAGGATCCTCAGATGAAAACACATATCCCCTTTCCCTTTTGGGGATATCCCCTCCATTTCTCATGCCTTCATGGCATACAGTGGCAGTCCCCCTCAACCAGCCATAAAACCTACTGATGACATTGTTCAATATTCTATTAATAGAATGCAAAGAACTGCCCATCATTCCTATGTATATAGAAACACTGGGACGAGGAGGCTGAGCAGAGCAATGAGGATCAGTGAAGCTGAGAAGGCCTGGATGCGCTCTAGTGGTTGCGAGCGCATGATAGATGCCAGGACATTTTAAAAAATGACCAGCATGGAGGAGGAAGATGCTGCCTGCAGAAGCTTAGTCTTCTCTGTGCTGACCGAGGGACTGCCGAGCCTCAGAGAAGTCAGTCGAGCCTGGAGGCTCGAGGAGGTGCCGGAATGAGGACGACTGCTGGAGATGGTTCGCTGTGCTGGTACCGTAGCAGGAAGAGAAGGGACGTCTTCCTGGCAGCCACAGGAACAAAGAAGCAGCACCAGCGCAGCAAAAACACAGAGAAGGGCTCAGCAGCAGAGTGGGAGCCATGAAGGACGTGGAAGCCGCTATGCAAAACCGGTGAGCCCATGAAGCAGAGACGGGACGCTGGGGCATTGCCTCACGTTGACCGCGAGAGGACGGGAGAAAGCCACAAAAGACCAGTGAGTCCTGAGAAGGGAAGCTGGGACATCAGGGGCCTTTTCGGCAATACGATCAAGGTCAGATAAGCGCCGGTGAAGTGAAAGAAAAGGGATTTGAAACCGGTTAATTCAAAATGAATAAATAACAGAAGTCAAGTTCTAACTTCAGACACATAATATTTTACTTTGGACATCTTGACACTGGAAAGAGCCTTAGTTTTGGTTGAGGTAGGGAAATACCTCCTAGAGTAGGGACAGTGAGGCATTTTGCAATCCCTATTTTGAATAAAGGTTTGTAACCACAATCATGCGTTCTGTGTCCGTGTCTCATTCCTGGCTCCTCACGCTAAGCATTTTAATTCCACTATGGGATAGATATTTTCCCTGGAAAATAGTTTCCTGCTGGTATTGTGAGAAGGCTAATACCATGGCGTGAAACCTTCTCAGCCATGGGTGGGGGGCCTACCAGGGAGAAATCCAGAGTCAGTCCTACCCATGAGGAGAAGTGTGGCCATTGAGCGGGCCCCAATTCCTGCCCCCGCCACACTTGTCCCACTATGTGTAGTGTGAAGGCATCTTAGAATAAGACAGACAACAGATTCAGAATTAATAATAAAACTTTATTAACTAAAAAGCCAGGATGGAAAAAGGCCCATCTTGCCCCATACTATGGTGGGATTTTCCTACCGAAACAAAATTAACAACGTCACAGTCCAAGAGTTCAACTTAAGAATCAGTTTGTGTCCAAAACCTATACTTGTCCTCACAACTAATCCATACAAAGGGTAGGGATGTCAGCAACCACCAACCAAACAGTGTTCAACATAAAGTTCGGAGCTCTTTTCAGCTGGCAACGTTCTTTCAGCTCCCTTCCCCGAGTATAACGCAGTTCCAACAAAAGTCTCAGGATTGCCTCAGGTTCAGGATGGTATGGACTTGGCTGGCCAGTACTCAGGAGTTCCCTTCCACAAAGTCCAAAACACAGTGCAAAACACAAAATATCCAGAGGCTTTGCCCTTAAGTCAATAAGTAGTTCAAACCTCAGGGTTCCCTTCCACGATATGCACTGCTAATGAAATAGTGTTTCCCAGTTTTATTAAGTTCTGTGCAACACTTGCACTTGTCCGCATATGGTTAGTCTTTGTACAACAAAAAATGTTTTGGCTGAAGAATGCAAAACGTTATCCTCTCCAAAGTTCCATTCACTGGAATCAAATACACAGAGTTCACTTGCTTTGAAAAAGTTCTATTCCCTTTGAGATTCAATATATGTTGGTTTATTTGTTTCAAGATTTGTTTAACTTATGGATTTAATATATGAACTTTACTTGTATTCACTTTTGAACTTGGCACACAACAGATTTAAATTGTAAAGCTTCAAATCTTCATATGTACCAGTTTTTTTTCAGTGCGGTATTCGTCAAGTATTAAGATAGCTTTGTATTTAGTTTGGCGTTCAAAAATGGTTATAGGTTTTCATTTAGATCCCTTTGTTGTTCTATTCAGTTTGTAGTTTTTTTTCAAACGTGCCGAGCACTCGTAGTTTTTCGATACAATGCTTTCATGTACACGTGACAACTCAGCAACAAAGTATTCTTAATTGCTTAGTGATTAACAAGTTGTATTGTTCACTGTTTAGCAAGGAGACCTTAGACAACGTGCATCATTCACGCAACCAGTCCGATACAAAATAAACTTGCGCCGAACATCTAACATATCGGGTTTCTGTCCTCATCTTACTCAATCTCTCTTCTGCCTTCAACATGGTCAACCATGCCATCCTGCTCAATCGTCTCTGTGATAACCTGGCTATGACTGATCAGGCAATGTTCTGGCTGACCTCCTTCCTCCCAGGTCCAACTTGGGTCCTTCCTTTCCTCTATCTCGCTTTCTACCTGTGGTGTTCCTCAGGTGTCTAACCTCTCTCCCTGGATGCTCAACCAATACCTGTCACCTCTCACCCACTGCATTGCCGCTCTCTGCTCCAACTTTCAGTGCTATGCGAATGACACAGCTCATTTTCAGGCTCCCCTTTGCCGCCTCTTCTTCTCTCATCTCCGACTGTCTGCTATCCAGGAGTGGTGTGCCACCAATGATCTCTACCTCAATGCCAGTAAGACAGAGCTTCTCCTCATCGGCACACCTGCACCCTCCTTTCCTGTCACTCTGTGGCTGGCCTCCATTGGCCCTCTTCCTAGTCCCACCTGTGAGGCTAAGAACCTCTGGGTCATCTTCGACTCTACACTCTCCTTTTCTCCTCACATCTCCGACATATCTAAGAAGTCAAACTACCAATTGCACCTCCCCAGAGATAGTCTTCCTTTCCTCTACTTCCCCCAGAAGCTCACTGTCTCTAGAGATCTGTTCTCTCTAGGCTTGACTACTGCAACAGCCTCCTTCAAAATCTGCCTGCTTCTACTCTCCGCCCTCTGCAACTCATCCAGAACAGGACTGCGAGACTTGTCCTTGGCCTCAAGCCCAGGGATCGTATCTCTCCAGCACTGAAATTTCTGCATTGGCTCCCAGTGGCTGCAAGGATTAAGTTCAAGACCCTCTGCATTGTCCACAAGGCTTTCTGGGGCGTGGGTCCTCAATACCTCCAACTCTCCCTTTGTAAATAGCTTCCTACTCGAGCTCTTCGCTCCTCCACCTCCAACTCCCTCGGGGTCAGTCGCTTCTCCAAGCAACGAGTTGGTGGTATCTCTCTTTTTTGGCTGGGGCCTCCGTCTGGAACAGCCTCCCTGCCTCTCTGAAACTTGAGGAGAACCATCTCCGGTTCCGGAAGCACCTCAAAACCTTCCTCTTTGGTTCTGCCTTCTCTCTTCCTCCCCCCTACCGATTTCTTGTCTGATACTGCACTGGTCACCTGGCTACCCTCTCATTTCGGGCACAGGTCCCTGCCAGCTCAATTGCAAACTCGTACAGCCTCCTGGCAAACTTTGCACGTGGGTCTGTATCTGTCTCCCTACAGTCCCCCTACCTGCACTTTTGGACACCTGCTGTCTGCTCTTACCCTTGCACCTGCTGGCCGCACTGCTTATTATTGTTTTGATCCCATGCACAGCACCCCCCCCCCCGCTCGGCACTTGTGCAATCTCAATGTCACTTGGCCTAGTATGATCGTTGTCTCCGTCCTCCCTCTTTAACTCGTCGTGCCTTGAAACACTTGAGTATAGGCACATTACAAATGTCATGTCATATCATATCATAGAAATGTACTGGTTGTTTTGTTGAGAGTTCCAGCAGCGCAGATCCCCTCAGACACTCTGGGGTCGGCTTCTGTCCCCAGGAGAACAAGCACTTCATTTTTTTTTCTTTTTTAAAATGTTTTTATTGCCATTTGCAAAGATACAGTCTTGCATTTCGATTACCATGGCACATGCCTCCATTAATCCATAACATTAACAAACAACTTCCTACAAGAGCTTGTATTGCATGTGACTTCCGTTGGGGCCAGCGCTTCGGTGTCCAGGGCTGCGGCTACATTACTCAAGTCCCGATTGGGAATGTCGCTTGTTGTCGGGGAGTGATTAATTGGGCACATCCTAGGCGTCTCCTTGTCTTAGTTGGTGCATTCATGGGGGCTTATCGTCGGATGGGTGGAACATGTCCCAGAGCAGTGCCTTCCATGCCAAACATTTGTCTGTGCCATCTGCTTCAGACCTGTTTCAGAATAAGCACTTCATATGCCAGAAAAAGGGGCACCCTCCCTGCATGGCTCCACTGTCAAGGCTCATTCAGTTCCACAGAGACCCAGCTCCCGGGTCGCTCTCTCCAGAACCGCTAGTGTGCTCCACACGTACTGCTCCCCGCAGTTTCTCTTGGCCACTCTGCTGCTGCTCCTTCACCGCCAGTGCTTCTTGCGCCACTGCTTCTTCCCTCAGGCATTTCCGATTGGGCTTTTTATACACCTGCAGCCCTTTAACAGGCTGCAGGTGTGAATGTACAATTAGCTCTGCCTGACCATCATTAGGGGACATGCCCGACCTCTAACTCTAAGTAGGCCTCTTCCTCGTCCCAGTACTAGACCGTTAAAAGCACCTAGTTTACATTACTCTTGGTTGCCTCTTCCTCATCCCAGTGCCTTTAGGAGTTAAATGGGAGGCAGTCAGGAGAGTCGACTCAAAATACCCCATGAAGACAGGGGTTAGGTTGGTCATTAGTAGGAAAAGGGGGATACCGTGCCTCTTCCAAGGGCATCCCATTCCCAGTCCCCAAAGACCCTCCACCCAGGTGATCCTCCCTCACTTGTCTACCCCTCCCCAGGGTCATGATACAAGAGCAATGGCCTTTCCCTGGCCACCTGCGCATAGGATCCACAGGGAATAGGAGGGAGAATACCCTCAAGTTTCTCACAATAGAAGCAGTACATCTTGGACTCATGTCACAGATTACCATAATAATTTGCAATCTCCAGACAGGTTCAAGGGGGGACAGGTGGGGTGGGGGACAGAGAGAAGTGGGTGGGGGGGGGTTTATTTTATCGCAAAACAGCATAAAACGTATGGACTTATTTAGGCCATCATTTTTGGATTGTGCAGCAGTAAGTTGGGTAGTAGGTTCAGTAGAATGCACAGGCTGCATAATGGAGCGGAGGGGGCTCGCTAATGCGGTCCCCCTCCCTCTCGTCTTATTTGCCTCTCCCTTTAGAGATAGAAAAGCCCTACTGTCTAAGGTATTTTCTTATCTGGATGTGATGCCCTAAAAGCAAATGCCTTGTCCATCTAATCTCCCTCAGGGAATTCCTAAACTGGGCCTTCATTATCAATAGGATGGTGTATGGAGGCATTCTCAGACCCTCAAGCCCCATTTTCGCACTTCTCTCCTCTGTCCAACTCTGCCCACCTTCTCTCCTTTCCATGTCTCTTTCCTCTGTCTCCCTGATGACTCTCTTACCACTTACCTCCACAATGCGATGTTACTACTGAATTCTTACTACTCTCCTCACTACTACTACTCTCCCCCACTTCTTCCCAAACTGGATTTGGTGCCCTGCTCACCCTTCCAGGGATATAGTGCCCCGTTTGCTCTATCACTAAACTAATTTTCATTAATATCACCTCCCTTTTCTCCTTCACCATTTGCCTTGATCCCCCCCTCCTCTACCCCTACTATCCCTCCTCTCTGATAACAGCCACTCCCTCTCAGTCCCCTACTCCATCTCCCAGGCCACTGGTAGTAACATGGGTGAATCCCAAAACCACCACATCCCCTGCCCCCACTTACACATCATAACAGAAGACACCAGCCCCAATGGCACCTTGGCAAGTCAGGCAGAACACCAAGAAGACGGGCTGAAGAAGAAAGACACTACTTACGGTTCAGATGGCATTTAGCGTTGCTGAACTTGGAGAGCTGTATCTTTGTAACAACTAAACTCAGTCAATTTCAAGCCGGATTCACACTTTGTAAAACCGGGTATCTGCATTGTGATGAATTGCAGGTTCGTCCCTTCTCCCCAAAGGAGAGTCTCCCCCTGGTGAGGCTAGGGAGGTGAGCCCACTCCGCATGACTTAAGGGTTGAGGCAAGTGGACCTCAACGGGAAAGACTCCCCCTTACCAACGCATCTATTCCGCTACAATACATATTTCGAGGCCCATCTCCCGGGGAAGCCACAACACTTTTTCCAGGTCAGTACCCACTACCGCCCTGTCCATCTCCCTCCATTTCTTCCCACGGTTGTCTTTCGCCCAGTCCCGCAAGACGCTAATCTGCGCTGCTCAGTAGTAATTTATCTGGTCCGGTTCACCCATTCCTCCCCTATGCCTGGGCTGCTGCATCAGTTTGCACGCTATTCTAGGTTTATTATTTCCCCAGATGTAGGCCTGTGTGAGTTTGCGTAGCTTTCTTAAGAAATGGGCAGGCACTGTGGCAGGGAGGGCCATTCGGGAGGATAACCATCTTGTTGGCCCTTGACCGCCCAATATTTCCGTCTGGTCTGCCCTAAGGGTTTGCTAGCCAGCTCCTGCATTATTATCTTCAGCTTCGCCTCCAGGTCATCTTTTAACCTGCCGACCTCCTTGTCCCTCCTCACCTTTATCCCTATTATCTTCCCTCTAATGGTGGCCTTAAAAAAGCATTCCAAACGACACCAGGGTCCATTTCCTTTGTATCATTCAACTGAAAGTATTGGGCTATCTCCGCTCACAAATTCCCCCCTCAATGCCTCATCTTTGAAGATGTGTGCCAGGTAGTTCCATCTCCAGAGCCCCGCAGCTTGTGATGGTTGTGTAAGTGTCACTGTGATCGGGGCATGGTCCCAAATTGTGATTGCACCCACCTCCACATCCTTAAATCTGCCCAACAAGGGGCGTGAGATCCAAACAGTCTATTCTTGACGCCGACCTATGTGCACGAGAGTAAAAGTGCATCCCCTGGAGCTCCCTCGAAGGTTTGGTTTGGGCATGGAAAATTCTAGCGCTCCTATCCCTTGCCGGGTCCCAAGCTAGGTTAAAATCTCCAATGAGTAAACAAAAAAGCACAATAACAGCGCAAATCCGAGGGTTCATGCGTCGGACTCACGGCCACAGCACCCTAGTGATCGGGGACACGGTAGCGAGCGGAGATTGTCCCGGCAACACCCCCCCCCCGGAGGAGCTAGCCCACCGAGAGAAGCACCCGCCCATCCCCCACTGAGGGACCGCGCTGTGACGGAGCCTGCAGTAATAGAGCGCCCAGAGCCCCGAGGGGAGAACAGTCTGCTGCTGACACAGAGAAGAAACAAAAGGTGCTCTGGTGCCAGGAAGAAAACGCGCGCCAACTCGGAGGAGCTGCGCTGGGAGCAGAGCGGCCGCAGGATCACCAGAGCACCGGCTGGACGAGGCGCGAGCGGACCTCGCCTCAAGACAGGGCAGGCGGGAAGAACCGCACAGGCAGGCGGAGAAGGGCAGAGGGCCAAGCGGGCACGAGTAGATCCCCACTGGCACTCACGACAAGGGGATACCAACGCAAGCAGGAGGACCGGCATCAGCAAGGCACACAGGGCCCCGGCACATCGAGGGAGCTTACCCGCGGACACGGCACGGCAGGCATCAGTCGCGGAGGACAGGAGATTCAGAGGGGAACGCGCCTGCAGAAGCGCCCCCCCACCTAATCCCCAGTACGCAAGACCCTGGACAGGCGTGCATAATCAAGCCAGGCGCCGGCCCATAAACAGAGGGGTGCCGCCACCCCCCCACCCCATATCCACATATCGATATAAAGCAAATGAGGCAGAGGGGGGGGGGTTGTGGCCCCACAGGAGTGGGCATAAGACCCCAATATAACTTTGGGCAACCCTCACACCCAGGGAGGACAAAGGAGAGGCTAAAACACACTCCCCACTACAAACCAGACTCATGCACAGTACTGGGGCACGGTGGCCCTGGCGAAAGGAGCATAATAAGAAGGGACAGCACTAGCCGGTACGTTGGGGACCAAACAAAGCCGTCCCACCACAGCCCCCCAAGAGACCTCCAGAAAAGGCACAAGATCCCCACAAACAAGGAAGATGTCACGGGCTAAGGGAAAAGGGGGCGCCTCTCAACCTACGCCGCAAGTCCACAAACAGGACACAAATCTGCTTCAACTGTTGTCCTCAGACGCACCAGCGACCCCAAAAGACAGGGCAGGTGAAGAACCCTCATTGGACACAAACCCCCCAAACCAGAGCGCTCTTCCGCCGACAAAGGACGATATGCGGGCCTGGTTCGTGGAGCTCCAGGACAAGTTCATGTCCACAGTCCAAGACCAATTTGCCTCGATGAGTAACGAGATGAAGCAGGCGGTACAAGAGTTGAAAATAGATGTGGCCAAGCTGGAGGAACGGACAGACACTGTGGAGAGAATCGTACTAAATATAGAAAAGGAAGCGAAACAGAACAGTGAAACACAAGAACACCTAGTTCGGCTCACTCATAACCTAGAAATACAATGTGAAAATCTGGAGAACCGTTCCCGCAGATCCAATATCCGCATCAAGTTTGTGCCCGAATCGGTGACGGACAAAGACCTCAAGAGTGTGGCACAATATTTATTCAGAGATATAATTGAGGCACAAGAATCAGAGAACATTGGGATAGACAGAGTCCATAGGGTGGGTCCGAAAAGAACCGGCGCCCCAGAGGAAAGACCAAGGGACGTATTAGCGGCACTCACATCTTACCCTCAAAAGGAAATGATCTTAAGGAAAGCGAGGCAGCTTGATCACATAAGGATGAACGGAGTGGAAACACAATTGTACCAAGATCTGGCCTCAGCGACACTCTTAAAAAGAAGGGAGATGGCCCCATTGGTGAGGGAATTGGTGGCGAAGGAAATCAGATACAAATGGACGTTCCCATTCGGCCTACTATTCGAGTGGGAGGGCAAGCAGAGAAGAGTGACCACCTGTGAGGAAGGCCTCCATATAATGGACATGCAAATGGAGGAGACGGACGCGAGAGATGTCAGGACGACGGGGGATCCGCACAAAAGGCCAAGAGGATGGGAAGTGGTACGACAAAAGAAGAAACTAAATGGATGGGGGAAAGCAGGGAACCCATCAGGGGACCGATAGAGCTATGTAAACAGGTCTGACGGCTTGTCCTCCTGAAGGGAGAGGGCGGAAGAAGAATAACTAGAAGAACCTCGAAATACCACATAGCAAGTGGTCCGGCGGGAGACCGGGAGGGACACTCCTCAGGTCCGAGGATGAGGCAGGGTTTAGGACTCCCCGCACAGTTAATCCCGAGTTATGAGAGGGTAGGGAGCGATAGGCGCAACGCCCTAGCAACCATAGGTGCATGGGCCCTCCTCAGGATCGAAGTTGAATTGTTGTTAACAGTTGGGGGTGAGTTGGGCAGTTGTGGGGGGGGGGGAAGCAGGGTGGGGGAAACTCCGAAAGAGGGAAGGGATCACAGCATGCGGGAACAAAGGCTGAAGCAGCAGATTAGACGTGATGGAGAAGCTCAGAATCTTTTCACAAAAAGTAAGGGGGCTGAATACGCCGGTGAAAAGGAAAAAGGAAAAAAAAAAATGGAGGCTCTAGTAAGAAGGGAGAAGGCGGACATTCTGCTCCTCCAGGAGACACATATTAAGGTCCAGGACAAAATGAAAGTACACCTCAGAGGGTACACGATCTGGGCGCAGGCGAATGCAGGGGAAAAAAGAGCAGGAGTGATGATCGCTGCAAAAGGGGCTCTGGTGGCAAACCTCATAAATACTTGGGTAGATAGGGAAGGGAGGTTCGCATTTGCCAATATTTCAATAGAAGGCCACAGGCTCACCCTAGCGGCAATCTACTCCCCGAACTCGGCGCAGGACGGATTCCTCCGAGACACTCTGGGGAAACTAGAGGAATTTGCAAAGGTCGAGGTAATACTGGGAGGAGATCTGAACTTGGCCTGGCAACCTACTCTGGATAGGAGTGCAGGGGGGAATGCAGGCTCATAGGTCCCCATCCAAACAACTAGGCAAAGGATGGAACAGATGGCATTACGAGATGCCTGGAGGGAAATAAAGGGACAAGATAGCAGATTCACGTATTACTCGCACGTGCATAACACAATGTCGATGATTGACTATTTTTGGGTGTCGGTGGGATTGGTGGGGAGGATCCAGGGTATCGAAAAGGGATCGATAGCTTTGTCAGATAACGCCCCACTGTGGCTAGATATACACACCCCTGGAAGGGGAAGAGGCCTCTGGAGATGGAGACTGCCGTCCGACATCCTAACGGACCAGGTGCTGGGGGAGGAACTAAGGGACAAAATCAAAGAATTCTTTGAACTAAACGACAATGGAGAAGTTCCACTGGGTCAGTATGGGAAGCCTTTAAAGCAGTAAATCGGGGACATATAATAGCACTAAAAGCCACCAAAGACAAACAGCATCAGGAATGGGACAGAACGCTTGAGAAGAAACTAACAGATATTCAGGGGGAGCTAGCAATTCATCCCACAAGAAGCCTCAAGAAAGCAATGAAACATGTGCAGGGACAACTAGATATGCTCCTCAACAAAAAAGCAGAGAAATCCCTCCTCTACCTAAAACAACGATATTACATCAGGGCCAACAAGGCGGACAGATACGTAGCAAGACAACTCAGAGAAAAGCAGAAATCAATGACAATATTGAACGTCAAAGATGCACAAGGAAAGCCTCATACAAACACAATGGACATAGGGGAGGCCTTTAAGGCTTTCTACCAAGATCTATATGCAACTGAGCATCCGGACGAAGAGAAACAAGACAGGTTCCTACAATCCATCCCCATATGACAATAGCAGAAGAGGATAAACAGGCCCTGGACTCGAGGATTACAGAAGAAGAGGTCCACAGGGCAATAAAGGGCCTCCCAATCTCAAAGGCACCAGGCCCGGATGGCTTACGGCCCCGTTTTACAAAATATATGTGGACATACTAGTTCCAATCCTGACAAGGCTACTAAACACATTCAAGGACAGTGGAAACTTAACTCCATCCATGAATGAAGCGAAAGTCTTGGTGTTCTACAAAACAGGTAAAGACCCCACTCTCCCGGGCTCATATCGCCCAATAGCCCTAATAAACCTGGATGCTAAAATCTATACCAGGGTACTGGCAGCCAGACCATCACTGCTCCTCCCGACCCTAATAAACACAGATCAATCAGGCTTCATCCCATGTAGGCAAACACACGACAATTTAAGAAGAGTAAACCATCTGATAGAAAAAATAGGCATTACCCACACACCAGCAATTTTACTCTCACTAGACGCCGAAAAGGCCTTTGACCGTGTAGAATGGTCCATCCTTTTCAAAACGCTGAAGCACATGGGATTCGGAGAACAATTTATAAACATGGTTAAAGCCAACTACAACTCCCCATACATAAGAATAGCAATAAATGGAGAAGTCACGGGTAGGGTGGAGATCTCAAGGGGTACGAAACAGGGATGCCCCCTCTCACCTCTGCTATATGCTATATTTTTGGAGCCCCTTTTAAATAGGATAAGGGAATCGGAGGGGGTAAGGGGGATTGAGATGGCGGGCAGGCAACAAAGTTATTGCATATGCCGACGACATGCTCCTGGCCTTGGAAGATCCTGGGAACTCTCTACCAAGAATCATAGAAACACTGGAGGAATTCGGGGGGGATCTCAGGTCTGAAGATTAACAGGAAAAAAATCAGAGATTATGCTCCTTGTGGGAGACAAGGTGACACTAGAAACAATGGCAGGCCTGCTAAGTCTAAAAACAGTAGAGGAGGGCATCAAATACCTAGGGGTGACACACACACACAGGGTGGGTAAGATCTATAAGAGCAATTACACACACCTTCTGGCTAGAGTTAAGAAGGATCTAGAAAGATGGTGCCCACTTAGGATCTCATGGTGGGGTAGAATTCAATCAGTAAAAATGAACATACTTCCCAGGGTGCTCTACTATTTCCATGCCCTCCCAGTATCAGTCCCTAACTCCTTCTTCAAAGCACTCTCCAAAGCCATATCGCAATTCATGTGGAACAGGAAACCCCCCCTGAGGGTTGCAAGAGCCGTTCTCAAGGCACCAACTAAGGCCGGCGGAATGTCCCTATCACACTTTAGGAAATGCTATCAGGCAGCCCAACTCTGGGTCCTGAAGGAATGGATGGGGGGGGGACGACCAACAGACGACCTGGGTAACACAAGACAGGGCGGTCGCTAGGACCCCCCTGGAGGACCTTCTGTGGAAACACAAACAGCACAGACACCTGAACTTTCGAGTTAGCGAGGTCATGAGAACCACCCTCAGCGCCTGGGACGACCAAACCAGAAAGGGAATCAGGACCACCCCACTTGCCCACTTCACGCCAATCTGCCGGAACCCACAGTTCCCACCGGGACAGGAATCCGGCGACTTTGAAAGATGGGAAGAAGCGGGATGCAGGAAAATTGGTGAAATGATCCAGGACAAAGAAATACGAACTTTCACGGATTGTAAAAATATGTGGAACCTAACAGAGGCAGATAGATTTAAATACAAGCAGTTAAAACATTGGCTAAGTACAACAGAGGTCTTCCAGGCGGCCACGAGGGACCTCGCACCATTTGAGAAGTACATAATAACCAACCCAGGTGACAAAAAGCTGGTGTCAACATTATATAACTTCATTAGCTCACAAGAAGAAGAAATCAAATGGACATACATGAGGAGATGGGAAGCCACGCTAGGGGAAGAAATAACCAGGCAGCAATGGGAGGAACTGTGGGCAGGCATCCCTAAACTCACTAGGGCAGTCCAAAACAGAGAAATGTGGCTGAAAATAATCACTCAATGCCACTACACCCCAGAGAGACTCAAATCAATGTACCCGGATACGTCGGATCGCTGTTGGAGGGGGTGCCTGGATGTGGGAACCTGGAGGCATATCTGGTGGGACTGTCAGGGAGTGAAGGGCTTCTGGAAAGAAGTGCAAACGGAATAATTGTGTTGATGTTTATTCTGTACGAGAAAACAAAAATATGTTTAAAAAAAAAATCTCCAATGAATATTATATTGCCCCTGGCGAGCCCTTCTAGTTTATGTAGCATTGTTTGTATGAAGTGGTCTTGCCCCGTGCTTGGAGCATAGATGGTTGCGATTGTCAACTCCCTCCCTCTTTGGAGGATTATTGCTAAGAATCTGCCAGCAGTATCCCTTGAAGTGCCCGTAATGACAAGATATAGACCATTTTTCAGGGCTACGAGCACTCACCATTTCTTCTCATGGTTATTAGATTGCTTTAGTCGATTGTACCCCTTTAGTCTCGCCCTCTGCCTGTCCTTTTCTTGTATGTGGGTCTCCTGTAAGGCTATAATGTCAGGGTTTTCTCTTGCTAGGAACAATTTTTTTCCTCTTTCCTCTTCATCAGCGAATTCAGTCCCTTAATGTTTAGGGACATGATTTTTAACGGTCTATCCATTGTCCGTAGGTACCGGTGTATCCCCTTGGCTCCGGCCTGCTCAGGTCAGTGCCCCCCCCTTGACCAGCCCCACCCTCCTTCGCCTGCTCCTCCCCAGGTTGGCACCACCAGCTTCTGCCCCCCTGACCCCGCCCGAACCTCTTCCTCGGATGTAGTGCATCATTCGATCCCTAGTGGTCCCTTTGGTGGGTCTACCCTGACCGATATGGTGATCCAACATATCTGCCTCCCCCTCCACCCCCACCCCCACCTCAAACCACGTATGCTAGTTACCCCTCCCTGGGTATTCCTACTGTGGGCGCGGCAGACTCTTCAGCTAGGCGGGTCGCCCTGGGCATCCACTTCCTGCAAGAGGTTTTGGACTCAAGGGTTCAGGCCCGATGGGCCCCTTCTCCTTGCTTTCCTTCTTGATTCAGGCTTCGTCCACTCCCACGCCTTCCATACATCCTTCCAAAAGGCCACCAGTTGCGGACAGTCCCATAGCATTGGAAGCATTTAGAATGGGGAGATTTACGAGGACAGGCCCCAGAACCCTCACTGGAAAACGGTTTATAGTCAAAATCTCGAAAAGTAAAATCTCGAAAAAAAAGCACGAATTTAAAATCTCGAAAAAAAAAATATCTAATTTTTTTTCAAAATGGGGGGGTTCCCCCCCACACCCCTTTTTTCATTTTTTATTTTACCCCTTTTTTTTAACTTACATGACCCCAAAAACACATAAATAAATAAATAAAAAATTCGATATTTTTTTTTCCGAGATTTTTATTTCGTGCTTTTTGTAATTCGAGATTTTATTTTCGGTATTTTGACCGACCACCCTGGAAAACATGCGCAATCTGTCTGGGGTGTAGTGATAGCGGTGTAATATTTTAAGTTGCATTAACCGGAATAGGGAGTTACACGACACCCTGCGTGTTTGCGTGTACATGTCAGTCCATAGTTTGTCAGTAACCTCAATCCGGAGGTCGTCAGCCCATTTACTCTGTGCATTGTGGCTTGGTGCATGTGAGTGGGACTGGATTAGGCGATATAGGGTAGATATCCGACTTCTATTGTCCCCCACTATCAAGACAAATTCCAACAAGGGATCATTAGGAGGTTCGATTGGGAAGCAGCTCCACAACTTCCTACATGCTCTACGCAGTTCCACATACAGCAGCCACTGCGTGGACGCGTTGTGATCTCAGAAGTTTGAATGAAGTTGTCCTCCCTATACAGAGACCCCATTGTGTAAAACCCCTGGTGCTCTGAGGTAGCAAGCGAGCTGGCACAGACTCGTGGGAGGGACGGGACAACTCCAGAGTGGGAGGTTTTCATGGGATGGGTCGTGTATGCCTGTTTCCTCCCATATTTTGTGCCAAGCTAGTGTTGTAGTGCTGGCAGGGTCAAATCTGCAGTCGTCAGTGAATCTATCGGGAAGGACCAGCTATCGTAGATCCCTGTACCCCGCAAAGTATTGCTCGAGTTGTGTTTGAGGAGGGGGGGGGTTATCTCCAAACCAGCTGGCCGCAAATTGTGTCTGTGCGGCTACCTAGTACACTCGAAAGTCAGGGGCTGCAAACCCACCCCATCACATGGTTGCGCTAATAAGTCCCATTTCAGCCGTATCGACCCGGAGTGCCAGACAGATTTGCAAATTTCCCTTTCCAATTCTTAAAAGAATTGTCGCCCAGGCCATATCGGTATACTAAGGATGCAATATAAGAGCTTAGACAGAACAATCATTTTGAGGAGCACTATCTTGCCCGTTATCGTAATGGGGAGATGGGTCCAGCTAGACAGCTTAAATCGCAGGTAAGTCATACTTTCCATAGTTGGTGTTATGCAGCTTAAAGCTGTGCCTTGCAACTGTTACCCGCAGTTAGCGCATAGATTCCAGGGCCCACTTGAATCCCTGAAGGTCATCGGTTGGGTGGTGGCGTCCGCGAGGGGGAAAAAGTTCAGATTTACTGCAATTCACCCCAAGGCCCGATAGTTCCCCAAAAAGTAAGAGGTCTTACATCACTGGTCGTAGGTGCGTTTGAGGGTGTCGTATGTATAACAGTGCATCGTCCGCATACAGTGAGACTATCTGCGGTTCACACGCTATTCTGATCCCTCTGTGCCCATGTTGGAGCCTTATCATGTCCGTCATTGGTTCTATAATGATAGCAAATGTTAGAGGTGACAAAGGGCAGCCCTTGCAGGTGCCTCTGTCGATCTCAAAACTTGGGGAGAGCAACCCGTTCATATTAACCCTGGCCGTTGGTGCTTTGTATAAAGAGGCGTAAGGCCTCTAGGAATTCCTAACCAAAACCGCATTTGGTCAAACACGGTGTACATAAATCGCCATGATACAGAGTCAAATGGTTTTTGTATGTCCAACGTGGCCGCCACAGCTTGAGCCCTGGGATTTATTTATGCTAATATATTGAAGAGGCAATGTAGGTTCGATGCTTTGGATCTGCCTGGGATGAATCCCGATTGATCAGGGTGAATAATGTATTGCATACTTGGTATCAGCCGAGTGGCCAGGATTTTCGCAAACATCTTTACATCAGTGTTAATTAAGGATAGGGGCCGATAGGATCCACATTGGTCTGCAGGCTTTTCAGGTTTCAGCAAGACTGCGATGAGTGCCTCGCGCATGGTGACAGGGATATGAGGTACCCCTGCCAGACTTGGAGAAGGTATGGAGCTACGGTTGCCTTGTAACGTTTATAGAAATCAGCTGTAAGGCCATCAGTACCGGGGGCTTTTCCAGGTGGCAGGTGGTCTTTCGCCTGAGTAATGCCAGATATGGAGATCGGGAGGTCTAGTAGATCCTTGGTATCCTGCGATATCTGGCTAAGTGGAAGGGCATCGAGGAATATATCAATTTCCGCCTGTGTACATGCATCGTTGTTCGTGTATAAATCACTATAAAAACCAGCAAATACTTCATTGATGGCCTCAGGAGTGTGAACTGGGTCCCCCGCAGTGTTCATTATAAGTGGGATACACCGATTGAGGTTCGCTTGCTTTGCCATGCGAGCGAGTAGTCTGCCAGGTCTGTCCACTTCCCCATATATCCTAGTGCTAATCAGGGAATCAAAGAACTTGACATCACAGTCTGAATGTGTCCTAAAGGCATCTATGGCCTCTTTAATCCGTGCTAGCGTGGCAGTAAGGGGGACTACTGGTTAGTCCATGTTCCAACCTTTGTAGCTCACTTTCACTTTCTGTTATATTACGTTGGATGCTCTTAAGGATACTGAACTCTGCCAACATCGCAATACCCCAAATTAAGACCTTAAAAGCCTCCCAGAGCACACCAGACGATAGCGAGCCTACATTTTGGTCGATGCATAACTGCACATGTTAATCAATTGTAGAGGCAAATGCTACATCCTGGAGCGCCAGCGGTTTTAAATCCAAGGTGCCACGAGGCCTGGAGAACGTCGGTAGTGTTATGGAGATAATGATGGGCAGAGTAGGTGCGATGAAGCAGGTTGGCGTCACGGACCCCTCCCACCAGTGTGATGGTGATAAGCCACACGTCAATACAGGAGTGGCAGTCGTGGACCGACAAAGGAATAGGAACAGTCCTGTGTATTTTCCTCCAAACGTCCACCAGACCCAGGTTATGCATGCCCTCTGTAATCGTAGAGACTGCTCGTGTGAGCAATCCTTGGGCATGGGTGGATCTGTCCAGTTCCAAGTCAGAGATAGTATTAAAGTCAACCCCCCCCACAATGTTACGCTCACCTGGTATCCATGGGGACACCACCCAGCCAGTTGGTCGTTGGTGCCCTTCCCAATGATTCCCTGGTGTGGTCTCGGTGTCGATGGGATTCTTGGGATTCTGCCTGGAAATGAAGACTATATTAGCACTGGGCGACCAAGTAAGTTTTCCCCCCACCTCCCTTGTGTTTCCAGCCCCTTCAGGCTCTCTTCTCACCTGGTTGTCGGAATCGGTGGGCTCTCCGTCCTGCTCTCTGGACAGGGGCGCGTTGTCTTTTGTGGGCACGGGCGGTCCAGTTACTTCACTGACTGCTGCCCTTGTAGTGTCTTTCAGGTAGGTCTTATTGCAATTGATGGCGTCGTAATTCTTGCATGCATTTTCTCTGTTCTAAATGTCTCTTTTTTTTTTTTGTATCTCCCTAGGAACGCGGAGTGTCCGCTTGGAGAACTGGATATGCTGGTTCTCACCGGGAGATGATGGCGCGCTATAGCGCTACAATGCGGTAAGGAGGCGCTTTGCGTAGAGCAGCAATGTCTTGTCCTCACTGACCTGTGCTTTTCTCTTTTCATAGGTTGCGGTGAGTTCCCAGCACAGATGGAGTTCAGGAGCTATGCCGGCCGAAAAGCAACCAACCAGATAAGTCATTAAGCGCTTTGTGATTGTAATGTCTCCACTACCTCCTTTAATGATGTCTTTCTCCTTTTCTCAGGTTCTTCGATCTGGGCGGTGCACTCCACCAACAGAGCTGCCCAGGAGCTGCGAGCAGTGAAGGAAGATGAATGCAGGTAAGATTCTGCTGCTAACAATGTTCTTGGTTTTTCTGCAGGTCCGGAATTCACCAGGCTCGTGAGAAAGCTGGACACGGTGAGCGTCACGTTGCTAGAAGCAAAGTAACGCAAAGCATGTTTTGTTCGGGTGTGGTTTAAATAGCCACTGTAAAGTAGCCCAGGTAAAGTAGTCCCTAGGCCTCCGCACCCAAAACACTAGACCGCATAGCTTGGTTCTAGGAACCAAGCTATGTGGATGCCTCCATGTTGGCTGAAAGCCTAAATAATGTAGTTCCTCAAGCAGATGTATTTCCTTACTGATGAGCCTGGCGCCAAAGGCGCCAGGACTGGCCCCAAGAGGGCCTGAGAAGTGGATGCCAGGCCTTATTAGTGATCCGAGCCCCGATTCCACCTGGCCAATGGGCTTGCCAGTGGGGATCAGGGCTGAGGGTCGCGACACACAATATAGGGATTAGAGGATATCGCGCTAGTTCCTCCAGAATTTCCGTATAAAACTGAGGGTCATCGATGTTAGGGCCGTACGCATTCAGCAACAACATTATTTCTCTCCCACTATACACCAAAACGTACTTGCCTAGAGGGTCTGCGTTTGCATTTAAACGGGAGTGATTTGTGTATAATGGTCATGACCCCTCGCTTGTGAGGAGTATAGTGTATAAGCGGTTACCTCCCAGTTTTTAGCAAACCCTTTGCATGTTGCTGCTAGAGCGTGGGTTTCCTGCAGGTACATAATTTGGGCATTATGTCTCTCAACGTATAGGTGTATCTTACAGCGCTTATTAGGAGTCCCTAGGCCCCAGACATTCCAATTTAGGCAGGTTATTTCTCCCATTTGGGTGCAGGGTAATCAATGATGTCTCCATTAATATGTAGATAAGGCCTTCCCTGTGTCTTTGAGGACCTGCCTGCGATTCTCACTATCACAGTCGTAAGTGCAGTGAGTACCAAGCCCTTTAACAAACTTAACACCCCCCCCCCCCACTATCTCGCATCGTCCCCAGGACTAGGACGTTGATACCCCTCAAACTCCCAAAGAAACATCCCCACTTGTGAACGCAACATTGCATGGGGGAGCCGGTGCACAGAGTCACCCGGGCTAGCACAGGACGTAGGTAAAAATAGAGAGGAAAAGTGTTCACATTCTTCTCATATAGTTGCCCCCCACCGCATCATTAATTGATCTGCAGATATGAAGGCTGTCTTTCTTTCTTTTTTTATTTTTTTATAACAAAATGTATTGCATTTTCGTTCCATAATATAACAACGTTCAATACACAACCTTATAACCTTGCATACAAGTGGTAGAGCAACGTGCGCAGGCGCTGCATGGATATATACATATATGAAACACAGATTGAATAAGATACAGATAGAGTCAAAATAACAATTGGCACATTGTTGATTATCGATCGAGTGGTGACAGGTGATATTACATTCTGTGGCCGCGGCAAGGTCGGCTCCAAAGTCTGTTCGTTTATTCTGTGCGTGATTTACAGTGTCTGTTCCCATTTCCCCCAGATTGTGTCTGCCTTGCCCGGGCAGCCTCTAGCTTGGTAGACTCGGCGTTCCATTAGGATAAATCGCATCTACGTCAGATAACCATTGATCATACTTTGGAGTTATTTCCGAGCCCCACAGTTGAGCAATATTTGGTTTGGCTATTCCTGTGGATGTTGAGAGTAGTAGCTTCTCGAAGCGAGACATATCCCCTTCCTCTTCTATTCCAAGGAGAAGTAGTTTGGGGTCTGTTGGGATTGGTCTGCACATGACCCTTGGGAGTCGTTCACTACATTTGTGTCAGAAGTGTTGTATTTGTGTACATTGCCATAGGGTGCGGTATAAGGTTTCTTCCTCTTGTCTACAGCGTAGGCATTTGTGGTCTGTCGCTTTGCCCCAGTTGTACAATGCTACTCGGGGACAATATATTCTGTGAAGTATTTTCAGCTGGATGAGCCTGATTCTTGCCGAGATTGCAGTGTCTCTAGGATACATCAAGGTCGAGATCCATTCTTCGGGTAATATTGGGCCCACGTCTCTTTCCCATTTTGTTTTCAGGCTCAAAAGTTCTTCCGTGGCAAACTGGTTGTTTACATATATTTGCTGAATGGTTTGTATACCGGCTGCTACCCAGTTTGACCATTTCGGGAGGTTACTGAGACCTGGAAGGTGGGAATTATTCCAGATGGGCTGGACTGG
Organism: Ambystoma mexicanum; assembly: GCF_040938575.1. NCBI lineage: Eukaryota > Metazoa > Chordata > Amphibia > Caudata > Ambystomatidae > Ambystoma > Ambystoma mexicanum. Next base: position 577,020,232 of record NC_090927.1, on the reverse strand, counting down.
GGTGATTTTGTTGTCCCAGCCTATGTGTTTATGCATTTCTTTCCATACCTGGGCTGCTTGCGCTACTATCGTACATTCGGGAGGGCACCTCTGCCGGTTGTAGGGGCTTTCAATTGGGGACACATCGTGTCTTGCAGCTATTTCGGCCCTTATATGGGGGATTGTTGGGTTACCATGTAATACGTCATTTAGCGTCGCCATTTGGGTCGCCCAGTAGTAGATTTGGATGTTCGGGAGCCCTATTCCCCCCCTCCCAGACTAAACGTTGGACGGTTTTGAGAGCTATCCTCAGGTGTTTCCCGCCCCAGAGGAGTTTACGTGTTGATCTATCTATTTTATGGAATTCTGCAGTGGGGGTGTGGAGAGGGGCGTTTTGGAGGATGAACAAGAACCGGGATAGGGCCAGCATCTTAAAGAGTGCTGCCCTGCCTAACAAGGTCAGCGGTAGTGCTTCCCAGTGGGCTACATCTTGCGCGTATCTTTTAATTAATGGGTGTAGGTTTTGAGTCACGTAGCTATCCAGCCTATTTGCGATTAGGATACCTAAATAACTGAAGTGTGTAGTTTCAATCTGGTATGGGGGTCCACGTGTCAGTATGCAGTCTACTCCTTTTACCGGAAAGAGCACAGATTTGGCCCAGTTCACTCTGTGGCCACTGAAGGTTCCATAGTTTATCAGTATTTGGGTGACTATAGGACAGGAGGATGCCGGATCACCCAGGTACACTAGGAGGTCATCTGCATAAAGGGATATCTTGTCCTCCCAATCTGAATTCCATCGGAAGCCAGTCCACGTGGTCGTGTCCCGCAGAATGACTGCTAGCGGTTCTATTATTAATGCGAACAACATTGCCGAGAGTGGGCACCCTTGCCTGGTGCCTTTTCTCAGTTGGATATTGCACGAGGGCCATCCGTTCACTCTTACCTCCGCTAGCGGATTGGTGTAAAGGAGCTGTAACCATTTTATAAATGGTTCCCCAAATTGCATCTTCCGCATTATTGCCCATAAAGCCTCCCAAAAGACTGAATCAAAGGCTTTTTCAAAGTCTATAGCTAATAGTGCCAGCGACTGTTGTAGGGCGGGTGCTCTCTGCAGCGCCAGATGCAACCTGCATGTTCATTCTTGGTGACCTTTGCGGCATGAAGCCACACTGATCCGGGTGTATCAGTGCTGTGATGACCTTTTGTAGCCGATTAGCTAGTATTTTGGCTAGTATTTTGGCTTCACTGTTGATTAGGGATATGGGCCTGTTGGAGCTGCACTCCTCTGGGGGTTTATCCTTTTTGGGGATCACTAGAATGGTGGCCTTGCGAAGGTCTGGCGGGAGCTTGCCCTTTATTAGGAAGTGCTCAAACATGTTGAGCAGATGAACGGATATGTCTAGATGATTTAGTTTTTTCCAAATATCAAGAGGGAAGCCGTTAGGACCTGGGATCTTGCCTGTTTAGAGTTGGGTGATGTCCGCTGATATTTCTTCTGCTGTTATTTTGTCTTCCAAAGTAGTGGCTTGCTCCGGGGTTAGTGTTGGGAGATCGATACTGTCCAGTATGTTGCTTGTTACTGCATCAGTGGGGGGTTTATAGAGATCTTTATAAAAGTCAGCGAAGCGTTCTGCAATCAATGCATCCGAGGAGACTAGTTCTGTATTCAATGCCCTGATACACACTTCAACTGTCGTTGCCCTTTGTCGCGCCTTTCCAACCATGCAAGCATATTGCCAGCTTTTTCCCCGGTTTCGTACAGGCGTGCCTTCATGGCGCCATGTGCCTTTTTGGCGCAGTCCAGTGATAGGTTATGCAGCTTCTTTTGCGCCAGTGTAAGGGCTCTATTCGTCTCGGGGGTGTCGTTGGTTATGTGCTTTGCTTCTCTGGATGTAACCTCTCTTTCGGCTGCGATGATTTGTTCGCGCCGACGTCCACGAGATGATTTCGCCGCGTAGCACTGGCTTGTATGCCTCCCATAGTATATTAGGGTCATCAACTGAGCCTGCGTTTAGTTCGAAGTAGTTGGGAGGTGGCTGCCTCCATCTTCTCTTGAAGGTCTTGGAACCCCAAGTAGTAGGAGTTCAGCCTCCATGTGGGAGGAGGACGTGGCCTCTCTGTTTCCAATTCAAGTAATAGTGTGGAGTGATCGGAGATTCCCCGTGGGAGGAAGGATGCGCTGCATGCTTTATGAATATTCTGATGTGGTAGGAAGAAAGAGTCTATTCTGGACATTGAGGCGTGTACTCTCGAGTCGAAGGAATACTCACGATCTTCCCTTTGTAGGTCTCCCCATGTATCACGCAGCCCCAGTGCGGACACGAAGGCGGCCAGTCTAGTGATGGTGGAGGGATTTCTAGCTCTCAGGTGCGTGCGATCTAGAGCATTGGTCATTACTCATTGAAGTCCCCTCCTATCACCCATGTGTCTGCGGAGTTTGCCATCAGGATGGGGGTAATATCGGTTAGCACAGTGTTAAGGAGGGCTGGCGGGGAGTAAACTGCCATAAGCGCCAGGGTCTGGTTCCAGAGCGTTGCTTGAATTTGCAAATAGCGACCTCCTCTATCCTGTGTTATGTGCGTGGTCTCCAGTGGGATTCTTTTATGAATCAGTATAAGCACCCCTCTCGCTCCCATGGAGAAACCTGCATGTACCGCTGTGCGGTAGTTGGATCTTTGGAAGAATTTGCATGCATTTCCGGCAAGGTGCGTTTCCGTTAGGAAAACTATGTCCGGGGAGTGCCTGTATGTGTTGCAGTACCAGTCTTCTTTTGGTTACTGGATCCTAGCTCATTCACGTTCCATGTCATGAGCGTTAGTCGCCTTTTGGTTGAAGCAGTCTCAGTTGCCATCAGTGGTTCGGAATTTTAGAATCACATGTGCGTTTCATAGGATGAGTTTGCAACGGTTTTACAGCGTCTGCCTCATTCATTGTGCTCTTGGTGCCATTGTATGCTGAACATTGAACAAAAACATTACCTCCAACTTCCCCCACCCCATACTCCACCGCCAACTGAAGCATCTGTCGACCCAACATAAACTTCTAAACAGTTAAACTTTGTCACAGATATATATGCCCGCCCCGTGTTAGCCGGGTCCTGTAGTTCAAATATGGCTTAGGGCCGGCCAGTATAACACCACCTTATGGTGCTGCGGGTGGTCTTCCTTGTCTAGGGGGCGGCTTATTCGGTTGGCCGCCAGCCGTGATATGCGCTGCATCTATACTTGCAATGTGAAATGTGGGCTCCTTTGCGTATCGTTTGCAGTGCTTTGGTCATCCTGAGTAATGTTGCTACTTATTATGCTTCTCCTTGCTGCGGATTTTCTATTTGTTGTTGCCACTGCGGATCCAGGTCTGGCGGTAGCTCAGGGTGTGGTCTGTTGCGTTCCCCCCTCTTTTTCCCCTCAGAGCTCCAATCGCCATCTATGTGTCTTTCGGCCCAGCTCCACGCTTCCTTAGGATCTGTGAAATGCACCGTGGTATTCTTGTGGAATATTTTGAGCTGGGCAGGAAAGATTAGCCCATATTTGACTCCCATTGATTGCAGGCGTTTGAGCGGGTCAAATGATTGGCGTGCTTTCTGTACTTCCCTGGTAAAGTCAGGGAAGAAAGCGATTTTTGATCCATTATACGCGACTGTCCCTTTGGATCTTGCCAGCTGTAGTATCGTGTCTCTGTCCCTATAGTTTAGGAATCTTGCAATGACCGTGCGTGGCGGTGCACCAGGTGTGACTTTGCCGGTTGGAATGCGGTGAGCCCGCTCGATGGAGAAGAACTTGGAGAAGGACTGTGCATCGTATGTGCCTACGAGCCATTCCTCAAGGAATAGTTCCACGCAGGCCCCTTCTGCCTTCTCGGGGAGGCCAAGTATCGAATGTTGTTTCGCCTAGATCTGCCTTCACTGTCATCCACTCTCGATTTCAGAAGCTTGATACGTGGCAGCATGCCAGACATATGGCGGTTTACCCCTCATAGATTGTCTTCGGTTTCTGAGATCCGTGCTTCCGCTTCCCCCGTGCGTGCGATCAGCGTTTGCAGGCCATGTCTTAGTAGGTACACGTCCGCGCCAATACGGTCCATCATTTTCTCCATTGAGGTTCTAGAGCTTGCAATGGCACTCATGATGTCTCTGAGGGAGATATCTTCTTCCATGCAATCTGTTTCGGACAGTGGCAGCCGCTCTGGGGAGCGAGCCAATGGTGTGGTGGCATATTGCTCAATTCTACTTTGCGTGGAGATTTTCCTAGGCTTATCTTTCCCCATTTCCGGTTTTTGGTATGGTTGCTTCGGGGTTTCGTGCCTTGTTTGGAGGGAGAAGAGGGCGATAGAGTGGATGTGCAGATGTATCTGGGGAGGCCTGGGGTGATTACATTAAGCTTTGGTGCGGTATGGACGGTGGTCCCGTGGATCTGTGTCAGGTACATTTGCAATGTTACGTTTTCGCCGTACGGTTGGGGCGACCACAGGATGCAAGGTTTCGCCTGGGGTTACGTTGAGAATGAACTTGCACGTGGGATTAGACATTAGTCGTGGGCTGGTGCTTACGTGCGATTTGTTAGTTGTGGTCACTGTGCTTGGGCCAGGTGGTCACCCCTTTTTATCCTGTGCCACCAGTGCAGAGGAGCGGGGGGAGCCCAACCCCCACCAGCCACTCCCAGTAGTATATTTTATTTGTTCTCTGCTCCAGGTTTCACAGTATTCAAATATAGTCAGTAGAGTGACCCCAGGGGTTGCAATGTTTCGTGGGGGGGGGGGATTGGCTGAGGTTTGCCCACACTGTCCACCACCTTGCTCCCCGCTTTGCACCCTCCTTACCACTATTTTCCGATCATCCCACACGGGCAGCTAGGTGCGCAGGCACTGCACCGTGGGTTTAACAGGCGCACTACGCCGAGCGGAGCGTCTGCGTCTTTGCTATGGGTCCGGATGGCTCAGCAGCGTAGTAGCCCCAGTCTCAGGGGCGGGCTATGGCGGGACGGCACCACGCGTACCGTCTCGGCAGCATCATCAGCCGGGCTGTCCGTGTTTACTGGGATTCAGGATTTTATTTTTCAATTAGGATCACCTGCCTCTTGGGCGCCTCAACTCCCCGCCGCCGCCGCTCACCGGAGGGGGAGACCGCCCATCTACAGTTGCCCGCTCGGGCGGGAGACGGTTGCAGAGTTGCGTCGACACACGGAAGGGGAGCAGCGGCGATCACGGTCGCTCAACACCTTCGCTCACAGTCGTCCAGAGTCCGCTCTCATGGCTCTTCGCTCGCCGCCTCACCGATGATATGGAGCTTCCCCTCAGAAAGGATCTTGCGCAGATGCGCAGCGCCCTCAGCTCAGTCGCTGTGTGCAGCGGCCATTTTGTCAATCTTACACGCTGTGGGGCCTGCTTCTTTCAGGCGTCGTAGCCGGGGTTTTCCGCACCAATTTTGGTCCGGAGCCAGGCAAATCTGTGCAGCAATGGTCCTTGGATCACTGAAGCAGTTTTGGCCCTCGCAGGTCGATGATTATGACAGGAGATCTACAGGATCTGGCTGGCGGCACCGAAGCGATGCAAAATCACGTGTGCATCGTCCGCCTGCTGGCCACGCCCCAAGAGGGCTGCCTTTCTTAACATCGCAGTGAATACTACACCGACAGTACATTCAGGTGCACCTCATTTTCCTTCGTGCTTAGCAAATCGCCGAAATAACGTGTTCAGGGGCAGTTTGGTCACCCTTTCAAAAACAGGTATCGGGAACCATGTTTTGTAGGTCGCCGGTAGCGTGTTATCTAGAAATGTCATGTTCTGTTCTGGTCTTGTTGCAAGACTCTACACATAGCTTGGCAGTATATAATATGGCATTCTTTACATTATGATCCAGCATTCACTTCTTAGCCGCCAAGAGGAATCTCCTCTCCTGTTGGACAGCCACTGTGAAATCGGGCTAGACATGTATTCTGTTGGAACCCAACATCAGGTCACACTGTTCGCGGGCCGCTTGGAGGATCGCGTCTCAGTAATTAAGAACAAGTGCAATGATGGGTCACAGAGGTGCCCCAGGTTTGGGTCTGGGAGCCAGGGATCTTTGTGCATGCTCAATTGCAAACTGTGGTGATAGTGATGGATTTCCCAGTAGTGGGAACAGGGTGGTCACGAGCCACTGCTCTAAGGCTTGTTCCGAATTGCTCTCGGGGACCACTATGACGCAGATGTTATTACTATGAGAGCGGGACTCTAGATCATCATTCTTTCTTTCCACCTGGAGTACACGCCTGGAGAGTGTAGCAAGTTCATTTCTCGCGGTGGATATGTCAGCTTCAACTGTGTTAACTCTTGTTTCAGCCTCCCCTAGTCGCAGATCAGTTTTGTCAATGTGGGTTTTGATGGAGTCTATGGTGGTGGTCATACCGTCCAGTATGCTGTGCACTTTAGCGAACCTCTCCTGCATGCACGCTATCATACGTTGGGTTTCAGCGAGTTCTTTTGGCATTGCTTCTGGCTCTATGCTAAGGGCGTTCCGCTGGATATCAGTTGTTTAGGGGCGGATTTTGTGTACTGGCTCATATCGATTTTTAGCACTTCCCTTAGTAATGCTTTGCAGGAGCAGGGGGCTTAATCCCTCTTCTAGAGCGTCTCAAGGGGGTCCAGTGCTCTGACCCAGTAGTCCGCTTTCCCACCCTAGAGCAATATTTCTTTGTTCGCCGTGTAGTCGCGGGTGGTGGGAATAGACACTAAGTAGCAGAGCGGGGCATGTCAGGCTTTCCAGACCTTGATCGAGCCCCTCTACAGTGCCAGGTAGTCTGAGGTAATGGTAGCAGAAATTAGGTAATTTTCATTTCACTGGATGCTAGGTGCTCAACCTCCCAATAGCTATCGGTTGACGGACAGTATCGATTGACACCCCGCCCATCCACCAACCCACCCCCTTGCCACTGACCATATATTCACTGGGAGCCACCAGAGCATGCTGCAGGGCTTGACTGACGTTGGTGGTTAAGTTGTTGGGTGTCATTGCGCCCGTAGTTGTAACCCCCTGGGTCTCACCAGGTGAGGGAGGGGCCACAGAGACCCCCCCTGAAGCTGCTAGCCCCCGTAGTCGGGTCAGTGATGATTGGAGGAGCTCCACGGAGAGGCCCCCTTGGGGTACAGCATGTGGCAGTGAGGCTGCTGAATGGTGTAGTGCCCTTGGCCACAGTTCTTCAGATGCAGGACAGTGCGACTGACTGATGGTGGTGGGGGAAGCTTCCCACCACTCCGTAGCAGGGTAGTGAGCCGCTGCGTAGTGCAGGGAGGCCTCCTTAACAGTGCCGGTGTCCGGGCTCCAGCTGGATGAGGTAGAGCATTTCAAGCCCTGAGAGAGGGAGATGGAGCACTCAATAGGGGGTGGGGGGGAGGGGGGTGTTCACCAACACCCAGCCGGGCTCACAGAGTCTCACCTTGTAAGCGTAGTTGAATCTGTGTCCCCCGATGTGTTGCACGTGGTGCAGGCAGTGTCACATTCCTTTGTCCCTCACTGGTGCGCCGGAGCACACAAGCTCCTTGTTCCTCGCTGCAGCTCTGGAGCAGGAAACCAGTTCTCTGTCCCTTGATCTCCGATAAGGGCTGAAAAATGGTCTGTGGGTAGCCAGTGAGTCAGGAGGTTTGCTACATGGATGTGGGCATTGAGAAATCAATATAAAGAAGGTGGATTTCGCCCTGACTGGCCTCCGGCATTGGAGCTCTAAACAAGAGCGGCCATCTTTGCGCAACAGTGCCACCCTCATGCAGGTCTTCTCTGAACACTCTACCAGATGGGGGGGTAATTGCCGGTTCCAGCGAATGTCACCATGCACAGTGACAGCAGGAGTTGTGGTCAAAGGAAACCTCTCTCTGGACCTGTTGTTGTGAGGCTGAAAATAGCGCAGGAAGGCTAATTGCAGGACAAGCTGAAGACCCCTGACATTCCGAATCAAAATGCAGAACAGCGATTCTTCTACCGCATTAGCCCATACTGAAGTTGGTGAGCCCATTGGATGGACCATGTACGCTTCCGAAGACTCCAAACTCCAACGAGAAGACGTAGAGACTGGTTGTTCCCAACAGTCCAAAGGGTCAGAGCACCAGCGAGGGTGTTCGGATATCAGAAGCCAGACAGGGCTCCAACAGGACAGGAGCAAAAGTTGGTTGCAAGGCCTTTTCAGGATGGGTCAACAGATCTTCCTTCATTTGCACTGCTGCACAGGATACATGGGGCCTCTAACATATAAAAAGAAAAAGGGAAACAGTTTCCCAGTACATACCGTCTGAGGGACTTGTCAGTTTCCCCATAACAAGTGAGCAAAAGGCCAGTGGAGCAAAGCTGAAGGCTTCACTTCACTGTAAAATGTAAAAGTGTAAAAACAAAAGCAAAACATTTGGGGGTCCATACAATATGGAGGAAAAGTTAATTCATAGGAGAACTTTCCCAGTACTTGCCTTAGAAGTTTCCAAGGGGCAGGCAAAGTTCATACTGATCCTGAAGAAAGGGACCACTCTAATTAGCGGAGGCTGCAGGGGTGCTTGCTGCACATCATCTGGAAGATTGGACAGCAGGCACAAAACAGTTTCATATTGGCATTTAGCCCACACCAGTAGATCCAGCTGAGAAAGGCATTCTGTTTTTTTCTCCACTCTGACATGTCCCACTGTTTGGTTGAAGTGTGCCAACTCTTATATAGCCTTCCGAAATTGCTTTGGCACCAATAATTTATGAGAGTTGGTAACAGCGACTCGATACAAGAGTCCAATCTTGTTAAAAAGTGTGGCGTTTTCAGAGTGCTGCTCAATCCCTGCTCTGGTGGGTACCAGCATCTCTACAGCCTAGATCTCAAGGACCATGATTTTGCCACATATTAGCTGAGCTATGGGTTGGCTCGGTCTCACAATATAAGTAGTGTTCCCAATGTTCAACACGATTACCTTTACATCTCGCAGTAATCTCAGTGAATCACTCCTGCTTTGACCCCAATGGAATACTTGTGGGCCAATACAGACTTTAGGGCGATTGTTCCATAGGTTCTCTCTGGTATATCAACCCGTAAAAAGGGCTGAACCATGGCTTGACCTTGTGGAGTAATGCAGACATCTTTGTCCCCATTTAAATCACACACTGCTGCTTCTGGTGTTACTCCTGTGTTCACACTTCCCCTAATATTTGGGATGGCAGTGGGTGAGCTCTGTGCCAGGGTCTATATGATTCCCACGGTGCCACCACGTGCCACAGATAGCTAAATAAATACTATGGACCTCATTACAAGTATGCCGGTCCGAAATTAATGTTGCTGGTCGCTCCGTACCGGCACCTTTTTCCGGACCAGCACAGTCCGAGTTCTGATGCCGGTAACACCGGCAATGCAAGTGACCCACCGCATCCGGCAATACCGATGTCGGAATCTGCGGAGAGATGTGTCAGCCGTGCCGGAGATACCGGCATGGCATTAGTAAGTGCACATTACGAGCTCCACGCACATGCAAATACCAGCATGGACACGCCAGTAACACCATAAAACCCATGCCGGAAACACCGGCATCGCGAACCAGGCGTTAAGTAAACTCAGGTGTGTATAAACATGCCACAGGTGTCCACATTCGGCACAGGTGGTCCCAATGAGCACTGCTAGAGCACAAAAGGACCACTCCCACACCCACACCCCTTCCAACACTACCATGCAGCAGTAGCTGTACTGGAGCTGGCGGCCCGGGCCTACAACTTGAAGAGGCAGTGAGGCAGAGGATGCAGCAGAGGCGCCTGAGGAGAAGGAGGGCCATCATGCTCAAGCAAAACCCCAATGTCCAGCAGGTTGCAGCACGCAGGCAGCCACTAATTCCCCACATAAGGGCCTCACCTTTCAACCTGAGCCAAAGCCAGATACACACCCTGTACCGGCTAGACATGGACACCATCACTTCAATAGTGGACATGATGCATGACGACCTGGTCAGTCTGATAAATATCCGCACAGCAACTCCCCCCTCCCTTGCTGAAGGTAGTGTCTGTGCTACACTTCCGAGCCACAGGCACATCCCAACACACTGTGGGTGAGCTGCATAGGATATCACAACCCTCTTTTTCGCGTGTCCTCTTCTAGGTCATTGATGCACCCCTGCGTCACGTTGGAGACCACATCAGCCTACCAAGGACTACTGGCCAGGGCAATGGCACCAAAATTGCCTTCCATTCCCTTGCAGGCATGCCAAACTTGATCAGAGCTTTGGACTGCACACTAGTGGAGCTGGAGCCACGCATGCTGTGGAGGCAGACTACCGAAACAGAAAACTGGATCACTCACAGAACGTGCAGATAATGTGTGATGCCCTCCAACTCATCATCCATTGCTGTGCCAGATTTCCCGGGTTCAACCCACGACTCCATGGTGCTGCGCAACTCCACACTGCCTGGGTACATGGCACGCGACAGTGGACAGAGTACCTGGCTGCTGGGCGAGTCTAACTACAAGTGCATGTGCTATTGAATTGGGGCGGGGGGCAGAAAACACTGTAGCCTACCTGGCTGCTGGGTGAGTCCCAACTACAAGGTCATGTGTACTGTTGAATTATGGGCATGTGTAACACCGATCAGCAGTTCAACTATTATGCGCTCATACAATTCCCAAACACCCTGAAAGTGCACAGAGGCCAGACAGGGTGGCTAAAGGGGAACGTACACCACGAATAAGAGCAAGGATCAATAATTGCTACAATAGTACAAGTAATGCTTAAAAAGGTACGGGTTGACAAACCTACTTTGGGTTGTGAGTGCATTCAACGTGCAAGTGTACAGGGGCAAATCAAGGTGCAACGCAGAAATAGCATCCCAGAGTGCAAGGCCTTGACAGGCGTTTCTCAATTGAAGAAAATGATCCAGTGCATACATAACATCAATTCCGGACCTCAATACGAAAAGCACTACATGTACCAGAATGCCCCACACCAAAGTGACAAAAAGAAGCCCAAACACAGTTAACCAAACCCAAACCACCTTATGCACAGACCGAGAATACTTATGCTCCCACCCACATACCACCATTGGCCTGCACGCCAATTAGCCATGTAACCTGCATGTTACAAGTGCACAATCACGTATGCATCAGATTGGAATTAGAAATGTTATTCAGTACATATCTATGATTTAGTGATATGGACATAATAGTATTATTGCATTGTAACACATACACCAGTTCCATTTGTCTTCGTTGCATTAAAAGGGTCATGTTGGCTGTGAATTGGCCATGTCAAAGCCACTGCACACCTACCACGCATTATGACAACGTGCATTTCTAGAACCCGAAATAGGACATATGCTAGCTAAACTGCATTTTGCATGTGCATTTTTGTATTTTTAAGTGAACACTATACAGCCTGTACCAACATGATATGGGCAGAAATATGAAATTTTCCCATGGGCCGTTGGTCCAGGAAAGCCTGGAGTAACATGGCCATTGTCTCTGCGATGGACAATAATCACATTGTTCCCCTCTCGTACCTTCTGTGACATCTGACACATCTGTACAATGGCACGTGTACAGCAACCAAGTGCACGTGCATTACGGTGTCCACTGGCCTGGACGCTCTCGCGCATGAGCTGCGCCTGCTGAAGGTGCTGCTGCACCAAGGATCCTGCTGTTGCTCCATCCTGGTGAGCTGTCCATCAATATCCCTCACACTGGGGAAGGGGGGGGGGATGTTGTGGGCTAATTGGGTCCAGTGGCTGAATAGCAGGGGCTCCACAATGGTGTGGTCGGTGGCATCTCAGTTTTTCCACAGTACCCTTGGCCGCAGTGTCCTCGATTTAGCATGCACGTACATAGCCTTGTGGCAGTGGTGCCAGCATTGCTGCATCTGGGCTGCCGGGATGGGTGCAGCTTGTGGGGCCTGAGGTGGCAGTGCTGGTGGCAACACTGGGGCCTGAGGTTGCTCGAGGGATGCAGCTGGGGTTGCAGTTGCACCTGTTGAGGCTGTGGAGTCCTGGGTTGAGGTGGTGGTGGTCCTTTGGGTTCCTTGGCGTCGATGCCTGGTGCCCCATGAGGTGCTGGGATGGGCATCCTCAGTGTCAGATAGGCAGGTCATCAGTGATTAATGTGGAATGATGAGGCAGACATTAATGCTTCCGCTTTTGTGTCATGGACATGGCGGGGGACATGGCATGGTGCACACATGCCTGTGTCATGCATACTATGCAGGTGGATGTGTGATGTACGTACATGGTGTGTGGTGTGCCAGAGATACTGTTGTGGTGTACTGGCAATGTCTGGCTAGGTTGTTAGGGGTTTGGCACACACGCTGTGTGATGTCGTGTTGGGGAGGGTTGTGCCATGGATGGGGTCGGCATGTGCTTGCTGCCTGTAGCACTTACAGGGATAGGTGGGAATGTGTGCTCATGGGTCAGGCTGGCTGGGACGAGGGAGTCACATGTTTCCTTGGTGTGCGACGCGGGTCATTTGTGGTTGGTGAAAGTGCTTGGCACTGACGTGACTTTGTGTCAGGGCTAGCACGGCAGAGCAGACACACACCAATTTTGCTATGTCAGGTGGATGTTTGTCTGAGTGGCAGCAGGAGCATGTTCTGTTGGCGATACAGGGTGCCTGTGCTATGTTCTATGTGCATTTGTGGTATCAGTGAGGTTTTGGTTGAAGGCGTATGTTGTGTGCACACAGGTTGCAGGGCGGGGGGGGGGGGGGGTGCCGGTAGGTCTGTTTTTGTGTTGTGCACGACACACTTGACATATTTTGCTGATGCAGTGTGGACAGGGTGTTGGCAGCACATCTGCCAGGGCAGCAGGTGGATAGGGGATGCGCTGCCACCACCTGTGGCCATACCCTGTCTGTGCTGGGCCGACAGGAAGTTGCGCACCAACAAGTGCAGGTCATCCCACCTCTCGTGGCAGTCACACGCCATGCTGGGGGGGTTGTGTCAACTGCTGTCACTTTCTGGGCAACCTCCTCTCAGATGGTCTTCTTATTCTTACACAGCTGGGCCTGCCTGCGTTGATTTTCCTGTTGCAGGTGGCCCCGGGAGCATGTTCCCGGATTTTGAATCACAGGCACAGAATTACCGGCATGCCGGTGCCACCATTTCCAGCATGCCGGAATGCATGTGCACGCCAACACAGAATCATCCAGTGTTTCCGTAATCAAGGGTTGACGAACGGTGGCACCGGAATGCTGGTAATTGGGATTGCTTACCAGCAAACTTGAAATGAGAACCCATGTCTCAAATACAGTTCAAGGCTTTTTTTTGCTTTTTTTTAGAGCTGGCAGGCTGTCCCACCCTCTTCCTAAAAAGCGCCCATCGTAGCCCAGGCGTCCCTACTCCCCAGTTGAGTATATACTGCAGATTCTGCCTACTGTCCAAGTTCTTACTTGTACTAAAAGTGAAGATCTAAAGACATAAGCTCATCTATGGCCAACTCTCCCATGGACTTACTAAACAGTCCCTATGGGATCCAGTATTTAGTAATCTAAAAGGGGTATTGGATTGCCTATTTCGGTTTCCTTTCCATCATGCCCATGCACGCTTCTCACTTTCACCTACTAGTGCTCCTCTCACTAATCCTTCACCTGCCTTAACTCTTTCTACTCCACGAGAGTTCTGTGAGGGGTCAGAAATGAGAGACAGACTCAAAGTTGTAGGGTTCCCAACATTCGCCATGGTTATTGAAACAAAAACGCTGGGATAAAGGCCTATCTGTCCCTATCCTAATGAGAATGGTACTACCTTTGAAAACAAAATTAAAGCAAGTTGACCTGGTGTCCAAATTGTATCTGACCCTCACTCTAGCCTATACATAAATGTGCAAGGCAATTATAATTTATTGGGTTGTAATCCAAGACAATGTAAACGTTCAAAATAGGTAATTCCAATAAAGGTAATCCTTGTATTCAGGAGTTGGCTCCTTTCCCCTCAACCAATTCAGGAAGCCCGTTGGAAACATGTTGTTCAAATAATGTTCTTCAACAAAAATTCTCCTTTCTGCAAAGTGTCTTCTTTGGCAAATCTATAGAATACTGTTGTCAGAATAGCAAAATGCTTATCTTCTCAATAGAATACTTTTCTTAGAATGGCAAAACCAAACATCTCTTCCACGAAAACAGTTTATAATGCTAATGTTTCTCCTTTATACAATTGTTCCTTTCCTGGTATACTGCCCGGCCAGGAATTTCTCAACTTCTTTAACTAAAAAAAACTCTTGATATACTGGTTTACTTTCCTGGCAGGACCATCTCCTTTTTGACTCATATAGATCCCTTGATCTACTCTCCTGGCCAGGTATCACTTTCCAAAAAGTATCATTACCCGATACTCTTTCAGATCTTTCTGCAATCTTCCTTCCACTTTAGGTATTGCAATAATATTTCAAGAACACATCTGGTTGACTTGAGCGATTACTTTCAATGGTTTATTTATACAGCGCTTATACACAGGTGGAGTGCTTCAAAGCGGGAGGGAGAAAGGGAATACAGTAATCATTCTTAGGCCTTGAAGTTTCGAAGGATCAACAGAAAAAAAAACTAGCATACTAGGCCCGACAGCGTTTCTCCTAGAACAAGAGCATGAAGTATTACAGTCACAACCAAGCTAGGGAGGGGGTTCGCAGGGAAAAGAGGTGGGGCTGGGGGCAGAGGGGGGACAGGACAGGCCAAACAAACTTACAAGTTGTAAGTACATTCAGGTCATGTATGCGTACAACAGAGGCGGGGGAGGGGGTGAAGGAACAGGTGCTTCCAGTCCAGTAGGGCTCTGGCTTAAGTGCAGAGAGGTTGCCCCGCTCGTAGAGCTTAGGCTGAAAGTGCAGTGGCCTGGAGGCAAGTATAAAAGACTGGCGGGGGAGCCTGGCACCTGCAAGGCTTTGGATGTGAACCAGGCAACCAGTAAGCAAAAAACTGACAAGGTTAGGGAGGAGAAGGAGGTTAGAGAAGAGATTAAAAAGAAAAGACAGGTTAGCAGGGAAGAGCGAGAGAGAAGGAGGATGAGAAGAGGAAGGTCTTGAGGAGTTTCTAGAACTTAAGGTGCTCCGGCTGCGGCTACTAGTAGCAATTTCCCCATGCAGACATTTCATATATGATGGTTTGTTCAAGTTTTGTCCGTCAACCTTTCATTTAATCTCTCTTGGCATGCTTATTCCAGATTTCTCCCAACTGACATCCCATGTCAGGAGAACTGCACAATTCGTGCCTCCTTATTTCTCTCTCAATGTCTTCTGCAATGCTGGTTCCAGGTTTCCCCCAACTGACATCTCATGTCAGGAGAAATGTACCATGTTTGCCTCTTTATATTTCTATTTGGTCGATATCCAAAAGTATCCTCCAAATACTCTAACATCTCTACACGTCCCGGGGTCCCCTCCACTTTCATGCGGACTCACCCATAGACCATGATGTTGCTGCGAGCATCTTTCGCGGGGTTGACTTCCCCGTCTACACAGAGGTTTGTTCAGTTCCTCCATCAGTGTTTGCTTCCTTTGCTGCCAGAACTTGCGCATCTCTGCGGGCCTCTCCTCTTCTGACCCTGCTGCGCTTTTGCCTTCTCCTTACCAGAGTTTCTCCTCTACAGTCTAGAGCGCTGACGACCTGCTACAGGCAGCCGTTCACCACTCTTCCCACTGCTCTACTCCTGAGAACTGCCTCTGTCATCAGTCTTGCTTTCTGCTCTGCCTACTCTGCAGCCTTACTCCTTTCTCCATCTTCCAGCTGCTGGTAACCTTTGAATTTAAATGCCCCACGCAGTGGATTTGATTTTGGACATTTAGAATGCACTTCAAGCTTAACATCACATTTACTCCCTAATGACTCCTTGTTCTTCTTCGTCTCAGTACCCCAGTCAATTTGAGTCGACATACATAGGAGATATGGTTTGAATATTTTTTGGAATAGAGAGGTTATGGAATTATTATGTGTACCGCTACTTTGCTCAGAACTCCTATCCGGTCAGCATCATTATAATCAAAGGATGTGGAATGTATAAATATTCTGCTGGGGAGATTTATTTTTTAATACACAGTAGTTTGGGTCTTAACACGGGAAGGATTTGAAAAATTACAACATGCCATGAAGTATTTGGGCTTATGGGGTTTTCCTCTTCATATAGAGTTGAATACCAGGTCTCGCCTATGGAAGTCATCAGCTCTCCCCGACAGCCATCTCCTTCCAGGATGGGGATCAGAGATGACTCTGGAGGATTCATCACACTATCCCTTCTGTCCCTCGGTTCCTCTTAGCCTTGCCTTCACACTCCCACGCCCCTACACCTTCTGCACTACTGGTCCGTCCACCCCACCTTCTACGGAGACTAACTATCTCTCACACACACACACACACACACACACACACACTCTCCAACCTCCTTCCTCCTGTTGGTCTTTCGGTTTGCTACCTCCACCGACCTCACGTAAACAACCCACAACTTCTCGCTTCTTGCTGCCACTTTCAAGCTGCTTATCATCTCCGGATTGGCCATGGTCAGAGAACCAATCTGATCCAGTCTTCCCCCACCAGGCCTCACAGATTGTTTCCAATTGGGTTTCCAATTGAGGGTTAAAACCTGCTCCTTTTCTCCATGCAGGGCCTCTGTACTGCAAGAATGGCACACTGTGCTGCAAAGTGCTCATGTCCATGCAGGGCGTGGTTCACTTAAAGGCAAGCATAGTTAGTTGGAGTGGTTGCTGCTTCAAAAAAAGTCTCTGGTGGACTAAGGGGTCTGTCCTCCTCCTCAATCGTTCTGAGGCTGGCGTGCAGTGTGCAAACTATAAGATGCAATATATAACTGTCAATCAATCATAAAAACGATGAGGAACCCTGAAGGAAGAGGAAAAGGACCATACGTAAATGCACGCCTCGGACGGAAAAACATCCTGGAAGGGTGGAGTTGCGCCATACCGCAGAGCCATCAGTGCATGAATTTGAGCGAGCAGATAAGGACGCAGGAAGGTTGGTAATGAGAGTCGCTGAGCAACTGCTACTGAGATGGAACAGCCGTCCTGGCTGGTCACGTGACCACGCACGAGACAGCCATGATGGGCTTGGGGCCCTCAAACAAACATCGAAACCAGAGTAATATGGAGGAACAAGCCCTTCGATCCGCATCGAGAAGGGCAGAAACAGAGAAGGGGGCAGGGAGGAGGAGTGCCAACCCACCTGGTGGCATGTCCACGAGAAAGCCATGGTAGGCCAGGGACCCTCGAATGAACACAGAGACCAGAGCAACACAGAGGAACAAATCCTCCACTATGGAGAAAGAAGCTGAGACGCCAACACTCGGAGGCACATCCAAGAGGGCAGAAGGTTGCCCAGAGAAGAGGGAGCATGAGAAAGCAAGAGAGTTGGAATGCAAACAGGGCAACAAGAGCTCTAGAAAGTGGAAATTGAATATTGGCAAAGTCCAGGGACACTTACACAAGAAGAGAATTACCAGGACCGGCAGGGTCTTATAAAAGCAAGATATATTGCAAACCACATAAATAGAAGAGAACTTGGAGGATTCACCAACGTCAATGGCAAGTTAAAGGAAGTGCAAACAAGTTGGCGGAGGAGGAATAAAAGGAAGAATCCCCCCCACGCCCCTTGTAAAAAGATAAGACTCTGAGCTTAAATTAAAGACTTCAGCCATTATTGAGAAAGGTTTTGGGGAAAGAAAACACTTCTTTCTGGTAATCTTTCCTGGGACCTTTTCTTTTTGAAACCAAAATAACTGGAGAGATACCCACGTTACTTTGGGCCAGTTGAAACCCAAGCCTGATGCATACAGCGGTGGCATAACTTCTGTTGTTCTCTAAAAGTGATTGGGGTAGGTAGGAAGTAGATTTTGGACGGAGAACGGGCATGTGTTTTGGACGACAGACTATCAGCCTTAGTTCCGTTTGCTAGGTAGGGAGCTCTTAGAGGTATGGATAGGCATTTTCTTCTTTTCCTTTGAATAAAAACACCCTAGAAATGTCTTCTATGGGTCAAGACTCCTCCTTGTCTGCCACACTGTCATTTAGAAGTGTCCTACTGCTAATTTTATATGCATTACCAAACACCTAGATTTAATGTGACATAGGTATATTTTTATAGAACTAGCTGGATTTGGGAGCCAAATGTAGCTCGTGTTTTTTTGTTGGTGTCAAGCCAACCATGCTCTCTTCAGATACAAGCAGGAGTTAAATAGCTCCCAGCTTCTGGCAATTTCGAACCCAGTACCTGTATGTTAAATACATCTATCATCCGACAAGACCACTCAAATCAAGCAACGACATTCGCTAAGAACCAAAAACATACAATAAAAGAACATTCGGAGGATCATCTTTCTCTCACCTGGCAGCAAGATCCTGGAATGCCCTAGGAGCTTATACAGGTCAAGGTGTTTTTGTATCTGAATATAGGCAGCTTTGTCCAATATTTTGAGGAGGAATGGCACAGTGGTAATGGGGCGGTAGTTGGTTGGGATAAGTGGGTCTAAGGTCTGTTTTTTGAGAAGTGGGAGCACCCAGGAATGTTTTAAATTGGCTGGGATAGTGCCTGATGTGCGGGCGGCATTGATTAATTTAGAAATAAATGGTGAGAGGTCTCTGGCAGCGTCTTTTATTAACTGTGCTGGGCAAGTATCGCCCTTGCAGTTAGATGGTTTGAGTGAAAGAATGATTTTTTCTACTTCTAGTGGGGATGTTTTGGAGAAGTGAAATTTGTTGTTTGCCTCTGGTGGGATACTATGTGTAGAGGTATTAGGGGAGTGCTGAAGGTTGAGCATATCTTTTTTTTGTTGTATTTTGGTTTGAAGTGTATTGATTTTATTTGCTAGCGCATTTTGAATATCTGTGCACCAAGTCTTATCCTTGGTAACTAAGTCTGGTGTGGCTATTGGTGACTAATTCCTTCAGT
Source organism: Ambystoma mexicanum (assembly GCF_040938575.1). NCBI lineage: Eukaryota > Metazoa > Chordata > Amphibia > Caudata > Ambystomatidae > Ambystoma > Ambystoma mexicanum. The sequence goes on along the minus strand of NC_090927.1, from coordinate 577,001,408 downwards.
ATGGCGAAGAGTTCTCTCATGCTAGAATTAGAGTTAGTGATACGTTCAACATAGGAATTCTTTTTGGCAAGGTTCACTTCTTTTTTAAAGTGAGAGGAGATGGAGGATAGTTTTGCTTTATTTTCGATAGAGGGACATAGTCTCCAGGAATTTTCACTTTTTCTTTTTAGGAGTCGTAAATCTCTCAATTGGGGAGTGAACCATTTGTTAAGGTGCGCTTTAGGTTTGCTTTTTCTAAGTTTGAGCGGGGCGATTTTGTCCAGTGTGTTGAGCATAATCTTGTTATATTCTTCAACTAGAGTACTAGGGTCTAGATTGTCAGATAGAGCGTTTAACGTGGGTAGGATGGCGGGGATGACTTTTTCCGCTGTAATACTCTTTTTGTTTCTGGTTAGACAAGGCGGTGCTAACAATGGGACCGTCGGAGAGGGTCTGGCTGTAGATAGGTTAAAGGTTACGAGAGAGTGATCTGTCCATGATTGGGGAGAGATGGAAGTGATAGAGGCTGTGCAGTTGTAATCTGCTATCCAGTCTAGAGTTCTCCCTTTGGAGTGAGTGGGTCTGTTGACTTTCTGAAACAGGCCTGATGCATTGATGGTATTGGCTATGTCTGAGGCTTGTTTGTCCATAGGGTCATTAAAGCCAAGGTTAAAATCTCCTAATAATAGAAGCTGGGAGGTAGGTTTAAGGTTGTTGGTGATCAGGCTATGCCAGTCCTCGTCGAAGGTACCGAGAGGACCCGGGGGTCTATAAATTAGGTGGATGGTGAGGGTTTGTATGTTATTTATCTGGAATTTGACCAGGATATTTTCACAGGATTGTAGGATTAGAGGAGGGGATGTTCTGAGAGAGAGGCTCAATTTGGAGATGATGGCAATTCCACCACCTCGTGTGCCATCCCTATCTTGTCTTGTTATGGTGTAGCCTTCTGGAATGGCTAGCATTAGCGATGGTCCAGCTGCGTTATGTAGCCAGGTCTCGGTTACTGCCAGGAAGTCCAGATTGTGTTCTGTAATGAGGTCGGCTATGTCAAGGGCATGGGCGACAAGGGATCTCGCATTAAGGAGGGCTCCTTTGAGTACTAGCGTCTCTTTGGGCATGTTTGCTTGGCTAGGGGTAGTTAAGTTGGTATCTGAGGTCTTGAACTTTTGTGTTTTGATTGTAGTGACATTTGTTGTTACCGTCTTGTGTGGTTTATGTGGGTAATTTGTTTTTAGGTTGGTTGATGGTAGGGTTCTTCTAGGTTCTACAATAGAGGATGAAATGCAGGATGTCCTGAGGACTATGCACTTTACAAGAAGCTTAAGGAGAAGAACCCCTGGCCGAAGGGACAGAATATTGTCTGACTGAAAAATATCCTGAGGGGGAGAAACACTCATTGCAAACCCAAGAGGCCATGAAAAAGCCCAGGAGAATTGTATTGAAAATCAACAGATTGGAGAGGGCTAAGCAACTTGAATACCAAGGGCCAGGAGGCATAAGAAATACATTTGCAGGCTGTGTCCATGGAGAGGCCAGAGAGAAAAGGTGCTGAGAAGGAGGGGCAGAAGGGACTGCACAGGAAAGCATCTTGTGTTTATTGGTTCATAGAATAGGGTTGGACATGGAATGCTTAGGTTTGAGAACATTTTTGTCGGCCTGATTTGAAAGACTGTTCTTTTTTAGTACACGGTAAGCCCAAATTACTTGTTAGGAATAGGTTTGAACTTTGATGCTGGCCATTCCTTTTGAACTTGGTTAGTAGAGTTGAGCATCCCTGTAGAGACTTGTAAGCTTCGGTTTAGATTTTATGTTGCAAGAATTCAACATCCGGAGGTGCAGGAAACACCTGGAGAAGCCCATTTTACATTGTTCCATCCTTATACATATTAATTGTAGATAGTTTCTCTTGTACCTGTAGGCGTTTATCCTACACCACCTCAAAACAATGCATCCTTAATAGATAAAGATCATGTTAACACCACCTTTTGACTTCTGTTGACCTTCTCACAGCGAGTCCTTGGTTGATGCAGGTATACCATGCCTTTTTGGTGAGGTTGTCACTAGCAGGGTGTCCAGTTTTATCTGACCCCTGAAGTACAGGGGATCTTGTGTCGAGGGCTTACTTCTCTAGTTGCCATTTACAGACTTGGCTCCAGCTGATGCTTGCTTAGTATGGCACATTTGCCTCTTGATAAACATAATTCTAGATATACATTGACAAATGGGTCTGTGTTCATCACGTATTGCCTCAATGAAATCCATTTATAATGTTAAACCGTGTCGTCAACCTTTTCTGAACAGCAATGTCTCTGTGCATGCGTGTGGGTGCACAAGTGCATCAGTCTCTGTGTTTATATATAATTAATATTTACTTGCAAGGCGCTACTGTTAAGCACTGCATCGCCTGAGTTATGTACCCGACTCGTCTCGTGGCTCAATTGTGCTGTAGGTACTTAGGGATGAATGTTGTCCTGCTGTGTGAAACAAAAACAAAAAAGAAAAAAAAAAAATGAACCCAGGAGGTGATAACATAGGTACGCTGGCCTGACTCCCTGCACCAGAGTCGTGCTTCCCCCGATGTATGTGTTTAAAGAGCAGTGCAAGCACTGACAATTGAAGCCTGCTTTTCACGAGGATCACTAGATTATGATAAGTGGACCAAGGAAGGCAATACAATCAAGGTACAGCAGCAGAAATCCAGGGGTAAACTGGCAAGGAAGGAATCAAGCGAATACAGGCTGGCAGGGCGAGGCAAGAAGCCCAACGTGAACAGTCTGGCAAGATAAGGTAAAAGCCCAAATGGAAACAGGTTATCAAAGGCAGGGTAAAAGGCAAGCAAACCTAAAATGACTGCAGGCCTGGACAACAGGGAAAAAGGGAGCCCTAGGCGATTATGGGTCTTTAAAATATGAAAGGTGACAAACTACCCGCGTCTGTTGATCTGGAGCCAGAGAAGAACTGTATGAGGTTTCATGGGACCAAAGGCTATGCTGAACAAGCATGCCAGTGCATGGAGTTCTGCCCCATTTATGCTCAAGTCAAAACAAATTAGAAAAGACACATGGGGTTTGGGGTGGGAAGATGGGGACTACAGCTGATGAAAGCTCATTCTTACCCATGGCATACAACAGTCAGGGATTTCATTGTGAACTTACCAAAATCCGGGGACCACACCTATAGCAAGGTGGTCGCCAACTGTTTTAGCAAGATGGCGCACTTTGTTCAATTTCCTAAAATACCCATGGTTACTCAGGTGACTCATATATTGCTTCATGAAGTCTACCAGCTTCACAGTCTGCCGGAAAAGATCATATATCGGACAGAGTAGTGGAAAACATCTCGCTCTTGTCGAAGGCGTTGTGCCAATATTTAGGAATACCGTGGCCCCTTGGCTAAGGGTAAAAAAAAATCTACAGACCAACAGTCAAACCAAGCGCACCAAGTATCAATGTTCAATTAACAGGTGTGAATGTTTCTTCGTTTACCCAGTCATTTCCTTGCTGGCTTTGGTCTTGCTCATTTAGTTGTGTCCTGCATCGAATTCCTCTTAAAGGTTAAACATTTGGGAACATTAACATGCATGTTGCTTTTCACAGGTTAGGAAACATCCACCTTAAAAAGAAGTTTCTCGCGCGCCACTGGAATACGCAAACTATCCAATTTTCTTTCAGAGATGTTGCCTTGGTCTTCTTTTTGACATTAAGGTGGTTGTAGATTTGCAGTGACATATATAGCTTCTACCCTGCAACTGCTGCCTCTCGTGTGGCTTTCCCTGGAGCGGGGGGTATTGTGTATTCGCTATCATCGACTGGCTAGTCACTCCTTCCCAATCCCTCTTAAGTAAAGCTATATATGATGAATCCATAAGAAACCGAACTGTGTTGAACGAAAGTCGCAAATAGCAAATGAAAGGGAAATCAAAGAACTGTTAACTCTATAGGGGAAAACCAGAGGGGTCCGACACCAAGTGGGAGCTCCCTCGGGAGACTCTGCTTAGTTCCCCTACTGTTGAAATTACAGAAACCAGAAGGCCATAAGAGAGTCGCAAGGAAAAGGTCAAAGTGGTCATACAGGGGTCTAGCAACACCGCGTGTACAGTCGAAAGTCTTTGACCATCACATAATTGGAAATCTAAGGGAGACGAATCCTGCATAGTAAGAAAGGAGAAGGAAATGTGTGGTTGGCAAGAGTATATCCGGTGGAGCGCTGTCCACAGTGGATTGTTTAAGATATTAAGACTTGTGAATGCGAAATGTGGAATTGTTTTGGACACCGAGGCGTAGTGAACCCGAAGGAGGGAGGCAATCATTATAGAAGGGTCTGAGACCGGAAAAGGGTGATCCTGGGGTGAAAAGTCATCACCCAACGTACATGTGGAAAGGATTTTGAACACATCAGGTCCTCTGAGGAAAGAGTTTTTGTACAAAAGAGACTTAACCACCAAAGGTCCCGATATCCGAGAACGGAACCGTCATCTCATGGTGGGAAAGTTTGAGAGCATGCTGTGCTCAGGAGTCCCGCCTAGTCCCGTGCTCAATACGTGGGGAAGAGAGACCACCGGCAACAACATCCTGACTTATAATTTGTGTACACTTCTTTCTTTCTTGTGAATCCTGTACCACACACTTTTTGTATTTAGTTGTAAGGATTGGCAATAGGTTTTTGTTAGTATAGGCCCTTTTATTTGACAAGACGCCACTAGGACTGCCTTATTATTTGATGGTCGTGGCTTGCTCCCATCTTAGATTTAGATTAGGCATTTTTCCAACCTACACCCTTGAACTGTGATCACTTGTGTCTGTCTTTACTGTTGCCACCTCGAGTTCCTTACACGTGACCCCGATCTGCCAGACCTGAATCATAGGCACACCATAGATAGAAGCAAGGTGAGATCATTAATTTAAATGAAGTTGCCCTCCGCCTTTGAAGTAAACCATCTGTTGCTTCCGCAGGCAAAAAGAAAATATATACTTGGAAAGATAGCTTGGGGCAACAACACACTTGTTTTGGGAAAAAGATGATGCAATCCAACATGGGCTCAGGTCGTGTTCCAGTGCTTAGAAGCTGGCATTAAGCACATTATAAAGGGCAAACGAAAATAAAATTGGCTTTTTGTAGGGTTGACGTCATTGAGCTGCTGCTGTTTACATTTTAAAATAAAAAACCATGCAATTACTGCGACCTTCGAAACATCCTTCCCCTCCATTTATTGTTATGGAGGCTGGTATTGGAGACTTAAGATGTTGTACTAGTGACTTACAGATGTTGCAAGAGTGTTTGAGACGTAATGTGTTGTAAGAGAGTTGAAATGCAGTGAATGCATATATAAGATGTTTGAGGAGGGTAATTGAGACTCACTGTTGGGGTGTAGAAGGAGGGTTCTGGAGACTTAAGTTGCTAGTTTGCTTGAGGTTGATGGTGTTGGAGAATGCTGGAGACTTAAGTTGCTGGAGGGTGGCATTGTGTAAACATGACGTGGTTGGTGCAAGGCATTGCTTTATTAGGTTGTACATATACTTTTTTGGAACCGCTTTTGTTGATGAGATTTCTTTTATTTTTTTCACTTGGCTTTTTAATTTTCTTCCATTCTCTTACAAATGCATAGTCTCCAATAATGGGTATCACTTTTCAGACCCAACTCATTTTGGCTTTTTTAGGTTGTATGCTAAAATGTATAATTTACCAGGTCCTCCTGCATCTTCTTCTGATAATGCTTGAATATAGGGCTGAGTGCTGTGAGATATCTTTCTGCTACTCTTTAGCCATGTTCTGGCCTCGTTTTGTTTCAGATTACTTTTTCTGTTATATTTATTATTATGTTTTATTCCTTGTTTACTTTCTTAACTTTATTTTCTGATTTGATGTATTTGTTTCTTTTTATTTTTGTAGGGAATTTGACCTTCATGTGATTAATGGATATACTGTGGAAGTGTATTTTAAGTGGCCTTGTTCTACGTTAGGGCCGATGTTTCATTGGGGCTTGGGCCCTGATCTACTGATGTTTGATTAATTTCACAATGGAACCTATTTTGTGTCCCTATGTCTGAGGTTTTACATATAGTAAGTTAGAATGTAAAGGGGGTTAATAATCCAATAAAGAGGCGGAAGGTGCTTAATTTCCTAAACAGAAGGAAGCCTGATATTGTCTTACTCCAGGAAACCCACCTACAACAGGATAAAATAGAGTATATTCTGAATAATGTATTTGTGAAAGAATATTCCGGTGCTTTTACCAGTAATTCGAGAGGGGTGGCTATTTTGTTTAGGAAAAGCTTAAGATTCTCTCTGGAAAGAGTAGACATTGATTCTGAGGGTAGATTTGTGGCTGTTAAAGTACTAGTGGAGTACAGCCGCCTAATAATTCTTAACATCTGTGCCCTAAATATTGCACTGATTTCTTTGGCAAATTGGAAGACATCTTGATAAACATGGGGCACAGCGCAATATTAATAGGTGGGGACCTTAATACCATCCTGGATAAAGTGCTGGATAAATCAGAACTCTCACACTCTTATGCAGAGGAGAGGGCCAGAAAGGGTCTCTTGTATTACGCAGTCTTGGAACTTCCATGATATATGGCGTGAATTGAATACAGATAAGAGACAGTATAGTTTTTATTCGATTCCGCATGGTACCTCATCCCGGACAGATTATTTCTTTGTTGGCAGAGAACTCTATAGTGCCGTAAATGTATGAGATATGTGGGGATATTGTGATTTCTGATCATGCTTGTGTGTTCCTGGAACTGGATCAGTCCTTGGGAGGTGAAAGGGGCAATGGAGTCTCAACACTCGCTTATTGTTTGATGAGGATTTTGTTAAACAAATCAGCATTGAAATTCTGCTTTTGCTCAGAGATAACGCTGGCTCGGTTAATAGTTTGTCTACTTTCTGGGATGAACTGAAAGCTTACTTACATGGTAAAATAATTAGTTATACCTCTTATTAGAAGAACAAAAAAAAGGTTGAAGCAGGCTACGTTGATCTAGAGTCTAATTATAAGCCTTCCGCGGATGACTATACTGCTTCCCATTCTGATGTTACCACACCTGCTATGCCAAGGGCTAGACGTTCCTGTGATAGTATAATTCACGCTAATTCAGAGAGAGATATTACACCAGACAAGCATTCTGGGAACGCTGGGAAAAGTCTGGTGCATTGCTGGCTAACTGACTGAGGGGTAGAGAGCGAGGAAGGCAGGTACTGTCCATATTGGAAGGTAATGGGCTATTTCTTTTAAAAAATGAGGATATTTGTGGTGCATTCCAGAAATTGATTGCGTCATTATATCGTGAAGATGGGTGTAAAGGTGACGATGATGTGTCGGAATAAACCAAATCCCTATCCCTAAATTAAATGATGGTGATAAACTTTGTCTGGAAAGCGAGATTACAGCGCAGGAAATTATAGACGTTAGGGGACTATTAGCACCTGGTAAATGTCCAGGACCAGACGGAATTCCAATTGAGTTTTATGTAACGTTCAGCTCCTTACTTGCACCCTTCCTAGTTGAACTTTTGAAAGAGATAATTGAATCTTAATGAGTGGCTGATTCCATGAAGACTGCAGTAATAGCTGTGATCCCTAAGCCTGGTATGAATCACTCAATTTGCGGAAATTATAGACCCATTCCTCTTTTGAATGCAGATGTTAAACTCTTAGCCAAAATGTATGCGGTAAGGATTAACCCTCTGCTTCTAAAAATTGATCCACCAAAATCAAACAGGCTTCATCATTGGCAGAAATAGTTATGATAATTTAAAGGTAACTACTGGATGTTATACATTTGAAGAGTAATTCAATGGACCCCTACGCTGCGATCAGCATTGATGCGGAAAAAGCGTTCGACAGGGTTAGCTGGGTTTTTTACCGCCAAGTATTAATAAGAGTGAATTGTGGCTGTCATTTCTTGAAGCTCTTTACTGCCCTCTATAATGATGCAGAGGCAAGAGTACTAGTAAATAGTTGTTTATCGGATTGTTTGCCAATCCATCGGGGTACAAGACAGGGCTGTCCCTTATCCCCTCTAATATTTGCTCTTTTTATAGAGCCTCTGGTTACCTCGATCAGGGAAAACGTTAGCATAAAGGGTATCTTGATGGGTAACTGCACCTCTAAAGTTCTCCATAACGCGAATGACCTTTTCGTTTTACTTTCTGATCCTGAAGCTTCATTCAAGGAATTCATTTTGGCTCCAACTAGTTTTGGTCAAGTGTAGGATTATAAAATCAATGTATCTAAAACATTGATCTTCCAAATTTCAGAATGATTTCGTATATCTGGGAATACAAATTTCTAGGCGTGTTAATTGCTTATATTATCTTCCAATATTCGAGTCGAACTCACAGAGATAGCGGTGCTATGTTTGAAGTGGAAAAGACTGAACCCAACGTTGTTGGGAAAGATTAATGTAATAAAGATGACCCTGCTTCCAAAACTGCTTTACGTCTTTACTATGCTTCCTTTTCACTTGACGGGAGATTTACTTTGTGACATCAATAGAGTTTTACAACACGTTCTAATGGGAGAGGGGAGCAGATCAAGGATCCCAATGGATGTACTTATGAAACCAATACGTTTGGGAGGTTTTGGTTTCCCTGATAGGCTCTATGATATGAGACTTCACCTTGCGCACCTTACATTTCTGGTTAAGAGATGATGCAGCTAATTGCCTGAACTGGGTTAATGTAGAGAAGAATGCTGTGCAGCAAGTCCCCTTAGAATGTCTCCCTAGTATGGAAAAAAAGATAGCTGCGGATAAATCCACGCTGTTTGTTAGACATATCCTAAAAGATTGGAAGAAATGTTGTGAAAGCTCTGGGGTTAAATATCTACGGAGTTCGGAAATCTTCCCTCTGGAGGAACTCAGAATTACGTTTTAATAAATCGTACTCTCTCATGGCCCTCTTGGCAGTCTGCAGGCATCTGGTGATTGGGACAGATCTACAATGGAGTTTCAAAGCTCTCGTTTGAGTTCCTTAGGTTTAAATATAAGTTGCGTATGTCAGAGGATTGCTGATATTGTGTCCTCTGTGAAGTTTTTGATAATTTACTTGCACCTTTAAATGCCTCATTGCATAACGCCCTGCCATATTGCATTTATCCAAACGTATGCCTCCATCTGCTTCTACTCTGTATAAACTTCTTACGCAGGTGGGCAATAGCATTCCTTCTGAGCAGGGTAGGGCTAATTGGACCCAGGCATTGGGTTTTGACTTATCAGAGGGAGATAGCTTTTGGGATGATGTCCTGCAGCGTATGGAACTTGTCTGAGATGTATAACTCCCCCACACTCCTTTGCTATGTGGGCTGGGCTTGTTTCCGGCAAGTATTCGGCTCTTTGTTGGCCAGCTCCTTTGGTCTTATCAGGCACTATTGGTAGCTAAGAAACAGATCTTGTACTGCTGCAAGAGTGATGCTAAGCCTTCCATTGATGGTTGGTCACAGGATTTAGCCATTCTTTCAAGTAGAGAGAAGGTTGCTTATCAAAAAAGCCAACTAATATTCTGCTTTATGGAATATCTTTAATGAATTGTATATCCGAAATATTCCCTTTTGTTGAATATATCTGTTTTTCTTTCCTTATAAGTTTGTTTTCTTCCTTCTTTCTCTCTCCCCATCTGCTCTTTCTTTTCTCTGATTCTATCTTTTCTTTCCGTCATTTATACTTATTGTAAAAGCTGTATAAATATACCGTTTTGTTGTCTAAATGATGTTTATCTGTTATAATATGATGCTGTTTTTATCCTCTGCAAGTTATACAAATTTCAATAAAGAAATAAAAAATAAAAACATGAAGTGGTACAGCCTCCGATTGTCTTCTGGTTGGACTTGTGTTGGTCAGTTGCTGTTTCTAGTCTCTGGCCAGACACTTGGCAAGCACTGGAGGTCTGCGCTTTGGGGTTTAGGCCTCTTTGAGATGCTCGGTTTATAGTTTAGCCAGAGTGATGTACAATAGTCCAGGTTGTCCGACGTCTGCAGACATTCACAGTCATTTGGTAATATGGGCCTAAACACACCGATATTAACGCTAAATATGGTGATCCATTCTTGTATGAAATGTATATCTTATTATAGTGATATTGTGACCATAATTTTCTTAGTGTACTGAGGAACAATGCTATGTGATGCCACTTCCTGTTTTGCCAAGGGGTGAAAGGTGGTGTGCCATCACTTGCTGTGATGGCACTTGATTGAGGGTGGGGAAAATGACATCACTTCCTGTGATGTCATCAGAGCTTACAGGTCATGTGATGTCACTTGCGCTACCTCTGCCATTTTGGTGAAATGACGTCCCTGGATGTAGGTGGATATGTCCTTTCCCTGCATGGAGCAGTGAAACATGCAGAGCGTTTTTTATTCCCCATGCCCCTCCCCATCAAAGGAATCCATTTAAAATGGCACAACTGGGTGAAATAATATGGAGAGCTTGTCTCCTGGTGTTTTATCATGCATGTAATTCTAGCCAATCATCAAAACGAGACTGTGCTTGCAGGCCTCTGGTGATATGTAGAAAACAGCGTGTAACTAAAACATGTTCAAAATCAAGCAAATTGAGCTCATCCTTTTTATTTAGATACAACGAGTACCATGAATTGGATAATACCAACATCTAGTGTTGACACACAGCAAAGCTGCGATAGCAAGAGTTAATAAACGAGAAGACATGCTAGTAATTGTAACGACAGCTGAGGTAGTGGATGGCCCGGGCAAGAACGATAAGGTAGAAGTTGGATGCGGGTGAAGGGACAGGCTGAGACAGCGAAATCGTTCTAAAATAGGAGTGCAAGTGCCTCGCTACATGTCTTGTGCGGGCTACCGATTTAATCAGTATTCCGCCGTTGTGCACCATATCAAGGAGAAGCAGAAAGTCAGATCAAAGTGAGGGCGTTCCCACATACTTGGTATTCCATAAGTACGGTAGTGTGGGTGCAAACAAGTGCTGTCCCAAATCTTACATGGCTCTGAATGGGTGAGTGGCTTGCTCTACTCTGCCCAGGTAAGCCAATACATAAACACCAATTGTTTTGGAACTATTCCCACCTCCGTCCGTGGACACGCCAGGCTGCCTAACCCTCTACTCACCAAAACCCTAGGCTCGGCGTAGCTAGTGAGTCACTGGTTCACAAATGGTTGCGGCTGTGCTTCCACCGTGAGCGACCGGATTCCACTCCAATACCAACAAGTACAGCAGTTTTCAGGACAGGCGACCACGACTCCTTCCCCATTGAAGAAAAGCACCCAAACACAGAGATATCACGTGACAAGGACGTCAAGACACTTCCTGGTTGTGTACGTACTAGCGCTGCCAGAGAGAGAGCTTCTTGCTCTTCTCATACTATTGCCTGCAGGAAAAGAATTCCCCTCTCAAAATGAGAGAGCTTAAGCGGATGGGCAGAGGAACAGTAGCACAGAACCAGCGTTTGAGGAACAGGGAATCGTCTGCCTGCACAGTAAGTCGGGTTGCATAAAGTAGAGTACAGACCGAAAAAGGGCGCTCTGATTTCTTAGATGAAGTCTGTTAGGATTGTGCACTTTTGGGCGGAATGTCAGAAGCCCGTTTAGGAGTGCGATGGACTCAGGTAATCAGCATGCGGTTTCAAAAGCCCCTGAATGCGAATGGTAGGGGATTGTGGGCTGGCGTTGACTGGGATGCGAAGGGCTTGATTACCGGCAGATGCAGGCAGGTGGGTCGGATGAATGTACGGCTGTATACTGCGAATTGGTAGACGGGAATGGGTCGGTGTATTGTCTAAATGCACAACTCGATGATGAGCGGAATGAATGCTAGAACTTGCTTTTCAGTTCTTTGTTTAACAAGTGTGATTAGTTAAGTAAACCTTTATTACTGATTTCATACGGTTTGCTAAAAACTATATATAAAGTTTAAAAGTATTGCATATACAAGTAACTATCTTTACAGTCCGTACTATATATTACTACTTTAATCTCAGTTCGTGCACTCTATATTGTTTCACAATGCTATTTTATCCAAAATAACAGGATTGTAATTTCATAAAAGCTCTAATGTGAATTCATTAAATTGCAACATGCCCGGCACAACTGTACTGTAATTCCATAGTGTGTATGAAGTACTAAGTAAAGAACTCGATCTCTCAGATTTGCAATAAATTATCATATCAAAACATATCTATGCCAAAGGTGAGTGTGCAAATCTATTTAGTAATTTAAGCGGACCTTTATTTGGGCCGGAGTTAGCCAGGGCTCAGCCCTGCCTTTCTGCCGGGGCTGTCGAACTGAGTTCCCCAACAAAATTACTCCCCTGAAGTAATGTAAATAAAAGTATGAGTGAAAATATTGCTATTCGCCAACAGGCCACTATCGGCCTTATTTAAACTCACAGTATCAGTTAAAGGTTGTTTGTAAACACGAAGGGACGTTATGAGATATATATATATATATATTTTTTTTTGCAACTCTTTATTTTAATTAGGTACACGAGAATTATGAATTTCTTTTAAAATAACGTTTTCATAGTGCACCTGCCTATTTTAATGTTCTGTTTTATAATTGAATATATTTTGGTCGGTTTGTATTGCACTCTAATTATATCTGAATACATTTTTTAAAGTAGAATTTACTCCATTTCATTGCAACTGAAAACCAGATGGTGTCTGTTAATGCACTTCTTTAATTGTATAGATCCCACCTCCTTTGATGGTTCATTAGCTACTTGGGATTTGAGGCTGAACTACTCCACCCTAAACATCGCTTCACATATTGCATCGAGTCATATTAGACTCGCCCCACGATTTCTTATTCCACTTAAATCACAGAATTTAAGCCGTGCCTGCAATACGGGGCATTGAATAAGTAGATGTTTTAGACCATCTAGTGTCGAGGTGCTATGACAGTCTACACAGGCGTCTGCATCTGGAGATGCCAAACCTGGATCAACGTATAAGTGGCTGACTTATTGAAACATAAAAGCATAATACATCTACCAAGTTTCTTTGGTATCTAGTCCCAACAATTTCGAAACCTGTATCCTCCTAATTTACGTAGGAAGCGATTGAAGTCCCACATGTTAATGGTTAGTTTAGTTCACGAGTGTCTTTTACTAGAACATTGTATTTGATACTGCTTAGGTTAGAGGGCTGCAAAATGTATTTCAAGCTTTTTCAAACTTTGCATAAACACGAAAACTTTAATTTGAATTAACAGTACTCCTTTATTTTTTTTTAACAGGATAAGCATTGATCTTTAGAAATATGACTGGCAAGCCTGTGTACAGTCCCGGCTCCTTTGGGTTGCAGGCGTTTCAGAAAACATTTTTTAAACCTGAGACATGTTGCAGGTGGGAAAAAGTACCTAGGGAGTATTGGCATGACTTTAAAACCAAAAAGACCAGACCATGAATAGGTACACTACGCTAAAACAACTTGGTGATGGCACCTACGGCTCCGTTCTCTTGGGAAGAAGTGTGGACTCTGGAGAGCTAGTTGCCATTAAAAAGTATGTACTTCCCCTATTTTCTTGCTTCAGTATTCCCCTTATTTATCTAATGTTATTTTAGACCGTTTCCAAATGTAATCAGTGTCGTGTTCTCGTTTTATATACACAGAGATGATTAGAAATGTGACTTTATCTCGTTTTGGTTAATGTCTTAACACTGTTCTTAATCTAGTCCTTTCTATGATGGTATATTCCCAAACCTCTTTTCTTGCTCTCCTTGCAAGGTGAAGCATGGTAGCCAGCCACTCTAACAAAGTTGTGTAACGTTCTTGGGGTTTTTATCTGAAGGAGAAGTGGGTCCAGAAATCACTGTAGCCTTGGCAAAGAGGTAATCTGTAGCAATAGAATGAGACAAAGGGTTCCCATTGTGTGCATCTAACTACAGAATACGGCCGTGAGCAACTACAACAGTGGAGGTGGAAGGAGAAAGCTACTCTGCATTCGTGGAGACACCAAAGAAGAGCAGTCCAACAATGAGGTGTGGCGTTGGAGGGATATGGCGCATTCATTGGTCTTCTAGCAAGAGCTCACTGCATCATGATCATTATAAGTGGCGCCAGATTAAGAAATGGGGACTGAGGGGTGAACCCCTATTTTAACTTGGCCTGCAGAGGTAGAGTGAACATGGTCTCCAACATGTGGAGGAATGTTAGGGAGAATTCTCAAAAATGTGCCAATTCTCTTCACCTTAGAGACCCACAGCAACTTTGCTGGATTTTGAGAACTTGATTTTTTTTTTACCTGGAGAGAGTGTGAGCCTTTTTTCCCACTCTCTCATGTATTTTGATATGTGTTTTACTCTTGTGTTTTCTTTGGTTATGGAGTTTTAGACCACTCCATAGGCATCATCTTTTCATTTGTGTCACACAGCACCCTCAGTGCAGTGGCACAGGGAAACCATTACAGGCTTTTCCAAGGTTTAAATACCTTCTCTGGGATAAACTACTGTTTCCCAGAGTTAGTAAAGAGAAAATGACTTTATTAGTCTTTTTAAATTCCTAGACCCAGCACACCCTATTTTACAATAGAGTGCTGGAGGGGTTACTTAGTATCCCCTATGTCAAGATACTCATGTAGCAGTGAAATGCTACCCTTTCCACTGGGAATGGCTGGTGGCAGTGGTTTTACAACTAACTACCATGATTTTTCCCGACCGCAAACTATTCTTAGCTCCGATAGCGTTAAATCGTGGGAGCCATGTTTTTCAAGATGGCGTCCGAGCCCCCTTTTTTTAAACAGATCCCGGTCTTCTTTTTTCGCCATTACTTTTTGGAAAGGCCCTTCTAGAGTTTGTCTCTGCGCACCAAACCTAGTTTGGTCCCTTTTGTTCCTTTGGCGGGCTTCAGGAGTGAAGACCGCCTCTGGCACCCGAGTGTCTGGGGTGGGCAGGAAGTGAGGGAGATGCCCGAATCTCCCTGTGTTTAGTGTCCTAGGAGACCCAGATGCACTCTGTGGTGATTGGCTGACTGTGCGTGAAGGACAGCCACCCTGCTGGGTGAGTGACAGCTAGGCTGGAATGAATGGGAGAGAACTGAATAAAAGGCGAGTCTCTTGGATTGGAAGGCAGTCGACCACTGGAACAAAAGAACCGAAGATGAGCTTGAAGAGGATGGCTGCTACAACTCCGGGACTGTTGGTTTGCCTGGTGAAGCCCTGCTGCAGGTCTGAATCACCAAGTTCACCTCGACAGAAAGCCCCTGCAACAACGACTTCTCCCTTTTGAGTTGGTGGGACCAATCAACTCGACAATAAGCCACCTGGATACCTTATCTCGGAGCTGGTTGAATTTCCTCAGAGTTGCTGCAGGAAACCGTAGCACCAGGGAGAGGGACACCAGTTTGTGTGCTTGTTTTACAGCTACCAGAATCGAAGTTTGCCAGTTCCGAGCTGTTGACTTTGTTGAAGTGCAGTGCTGGAGTCCCCTGACTTCCTCCCTCTTGTCCCCACGACTGAGGCCCAGGAACAGCGAGATCTGCAGGAACTGCCAGGAACAGAAGTCATCAGCTGCCTCTTTTTCTTCATTTGTAAGGTACTGTAAAACCAGACTGAGAGTACTTACCTCTCACTGGGAAAGTGCTTGAAACTTTCCCAACTCACAGGCCTAATCAGCGTGTGACCCAACATATGATTCTTCTTGCTACAAACTATTCCTAAGAACTTTTGCAAAGACATTTCTGTTTAACCACCAGAATTGCTTTATCCTATCCAAGACTTTAACCCATTTACTTTGGTCTAGCCTATTGAATTGAATTGACTCTTAATATGTGCACTGTGTAAGAATAATTGTAACCTTTCATGTTCTAATAATCTTTGCCTTTTACTCCTCTTGAAAAGTATTTCTGAAATAGTATTGAAGTGTATTATAATTGAATGGTTAATACATTTTATAAATATTTACCCAAGAAACCTTGAGTGTAAGAGTTTATTTGAACACCTGTAATTGTAGACCTCTGTGTAACATCATTACTGCTCACATTCCCTCTTGAGATAAACCTGGCTGCTCAACACACTACCAAAACTGTGTGGTACAGACTTATACCAAAGGTTTGTTTTGCTTACACCTGTTGTCATAGTTGTCTGTAGTGGTCCCAGAGGGTACTGCATTCAAACCTTGCCTAACAAGGAAGAACAGGAACTGTGAGTGCATGAACCGAAGAGGACCTGAGAAGAGCAGAGAGCAAGGGCCCAGAGAGTGAGTGGTAATTAACATTCAGACATTGTTACAAGTTGAAGTGCAAGGCCAACAATATGAAGGTCGAAATTAATCATCTTGGTGAGGTAGTGAGGGAGAGCGAGAGAGATAAAGCTTCTCATTGATACATTTCAGAACATTTTTGGAAGTTGAAATGCAGTATTAAGCAGAAGGAGTGGAATGATACTATTATAAGTGGAATTTATGTTGGGCAGAACTAATCCTTCAGAACTACATTGAGAATTTGAAATAATACATGTTTTAAATTGTAGTGAGAACCAACTACAGCTGTATTAGGATAGGGCCGGTCTACAGAGGGATTACATTGTGAGCAATGCTGCAGGGAACATTTGACTAAAGAACATGTATAGCACAATTTTGCCATCCTAAAAAGTTCATGAGATCATTTGAAATGTATATGTTGTTGAGCTCATAATTCCTTGTTCACCACTGCACTTGGTCCCGAGATCGCTACTTACACTGGAGATAATTTCTAAACCCTGGCAGCAGCAATTTATCTTTTTATGCCTTTTGAAGTTAGACAAAGGGGTAGCATTTTTCTAAGGCCAACAATACCATTCTGTTATTAACTCGGTGAAGGGGAAACTATGTTTTTTGTTTGTTTTGCTCATAGTATGTTAGTTTTAAGAGCTCAAAGATGTCCCTTTTCACTACGTTTCATTGTTTCTTCTGTAGGATGAAAAGGAAGTTTTATTCCTGGGAGGAATGCATGAATCTACGTGAAGTTAAGGTATTCATGTATCGTTAAGTAAATAAACCCTTAGAAAGTTTTGGTATGGCGCAGATGTTAGTTGTTTGATTCTAGGAAAGCTTTTTTTCTTTTCTTTTTCCAGTCCTGCTTTTTCTTACCCTTTTGCATGTGTTTTGCGTATTTGCCACTGAGCATGAAATCCACCATACAAACGTGTGCTTAAATTTAATGATTAATTAACATTCAGGCATGCACAGTGAGATAACTTTGTGGATTTTTGTGGCCATCTGTGACAACACAAAGATAGTAGATATATGGTGTTTTATTAAAGTTTTAAAGAACTGGTCTGGGTAGACTGAGATGGATGAAACTAAAGTGGTCCCCTATGGCTCGTTCTGGACTCCTGCGTCTCTAAAGCCCATAATGTCCCTGCCAGGGCTGACCTTGGATCTCTGTACTTTAAAATAGCCCACCTCTCAAGAAGTGAAGGCACATTGTCATTAAACCAAGTTTATTTCGCAACGGCTGCTGGGAGAGAAGCTAGACAACTCCTTGGAGATTGAACTAACCTGAGACTCTCCCTGTACCACAGAATAGATACAGTATGTATACATTTCCATAACCCTTAGCACACTCCCACATTTACCATTTCCCTCATATTCCCTTGCAAGTCATTACCCAAAATACAAATGGATTAACCCTATGCAAGGCAATCT
Organism: Ambystoma mexicanum; assembly: GCF_040938575.1. Taxonomy (NCBI): domain Eukaryota; kingdom Metazoa; phylum Chordata; class Amphibia; order Caudata; family Ambystomatidae; genus Ambystoma; species Ambystoma mexicanum. Next base: position 576,983,831 of record NC_090927.1, on the reverse strand, counting down.
AATCCCCACAATCTCATTGGCTTCCTTCCAATGTGGCACCCACCATCCGCTTGTGTATACAATTTTCATGACATTGCAGATACAAGCCCAACCCTCTTCTTTGATTTCTTCCTGCAAGACACATAATCCTAACATGGCATACAGTACATTTTTAGTACAGGTTCCACTTGGTCACGGACCTGCAATGTTAAATCTGACATGCATGGTTTCCCCAAACAAGAATGCGTACTTGTTTATTTTTTTTATGTGTATGTGTTCAAGACTAAACGTATATGAAACTTTTGTGCTTTTAAATCTCATTGTGCCAAGTTTTACAATGTGCTCCCTTATTATATTCACACAATTTATGTCGCTACATGTATACAAATCTAAAATGTATCACACTTGACACAAAATAACACTAAAAGTAGCCTTTAACAAACATCAACTATTCTAGATATGTGAAAAATTGCCACATTGTAACAATATCGCATCCATTTTTAGCATTCATACGGTGCACGCAACATGAATTTCTCTTTTCTATTTGGATAAAATCAATCTAGCCCAGCATTCCCCCATTTAGTTAATTAACTAATATATTCCCTAGACCCAAATCTGAAGCCTCATGCCAGTTTCAGTACCCACATGGCATGAAATGGCAGTGGCCCTAGATTTGGACTGGTTGGCAAACATTATGCGAGCAGTTCCTGGCATGTTGAAGGAACAGCAGCTAGAGAAAAACTTGACAAAGGCAAAACATACACAGTACAAAAATGGTGATTGGCACCAGGATCTTCATTGCACACCTCATCCATGACGCAATCCACGTGAATCAAGAGTCAATCCATGAATCTGATTTAATGCCAGTCTACTTTCCATGGCCTGTTTCAGTTTATGCAGTGTAGTCTGTACTGCTCAGAAATCTTGTTAAATGCTTCTGTAAATGCCGCTGAAAAATCATTTGAGCATTTGACCGTACTAGAACATTCCATCGTCAAAAGCTCAGTAACGTTTGATATACTGTTTTCATGTGGAAACTCAAATGATGCAAGGGGCACAGGGGGCAAGGAAGACACAGATACAGTTTTTGATACCGTTCTTCCAAATGTCAAGTGTTTTCCGAGAACCACGTAAATGGGCACATGCAGTGTAGTCATTCTGCACGCATCCCGCCAGGCTGGAGGCAATTGTCGATAGGAGTTTGTTCCATAAGTCCATGCAGTGTTTAATGCAGGTGTTTCCTCCAGCCGGGACCGCAAAGCGTATTATGCGACTGCAGTTTCCATTATTGCCCACAGGCACTTTGCCATTGCCCTTAAAATGTGTAAGTAGCTGATTCTTAACAGATTTCTCTGGCTCCTTGAGCCATGTCAGACATCTTATGTGACGGTTCCAGATATTTCCGCAATCTTCATTAATTTGCGCTATCATCAGTATAGCCCTTCGTTCCACCAGCTTTACAACTCTTAACTCCTTACTCCCATCGGTTATCTACGACAATAGAGCCTTTGAGATTCAGTTGTATCCTTTTGGTATAACGTACATTATTTTCCTATGCCGTAACATCTTTTTTTAATACATTCCTCTTTTCAATAGGAATGACTGAAGCTGTAACAGGCTGACCTTGAAAACTGCCCTCCAACCCACCACAAGGCTAGGTGCACCAACAGTGCAACTCTAGATTCTATTTGAACTGGAATAAATAACCTAGATATGCCAGAAGCGTGGGGAACGAGGAGCCGATATAACAAGATACTGATGATTTCTCTCTCCCCACTTCCTTCATATGTCAATACCAAATTTTCTCTGCACCGAAACCATGCGTGCCTACGATATCGTTCAATTTTATGAATTTTGTTTTCCAGGCCTTTTGGTGACCGTAACAATACTTAATTAATCTCTATACCCCTAGACAACTCATACATATTTACATTTGTTCTTCCTGATCCATTGGAACAGGAAACTAAAGGAACCAGAAAACCCACATAACAAAATATCATAGTATTCATTTTCCTTCTGATTTTTCTCTAATATCCTTAATGTTTTTTTCATCCGTCTTGTACCGGTCGACTGGCGTGAAAGGAAATTTGCTAGGTCATACGTAACTTACATTTCTATCATTCTCCTGTGTCGCTGGAGGGATTCCGGTGTCCTGGTGAAAATCGCCTTGCATGGGCCGTGAAATCTCCTCTCACTCCACTGTTTAACAAATGGTTGAATGGAATTGTGCTTCCCGGTGAGCACTGGCTGATGCTTCAACTCTTCAGATCCGTTGGTGCAGTCTTTAGTTGTAGTAGACTGTTGGTGAACAAACTAAACCTGTGAAGATGTAATTCTAACATCTTTTAGTTAAAGCCCTAAGGTACTTCAGAAACACATTGTATCTCTGTAGACAGTTGGGCATCTGCGGCAATAGGACATGGGTAAGTGGTGTATACATCCTACGCCCCATGACTGTCAATGCACATAACTTTGTGCCATTCTTCACCTTCCTGATCGAAATCTGAGAGAACCACACTGTCTTTTTTTAATAACATCTTCTTTTTATAATTGCGGCTTCTAAAATTATACTAAAAATGATATCCGGTGTTATCTCTTATGAATTTGCAGGCTGAAACAAAAGTTATTTACCAAGTCCTGTCTTGAATCCCAGGGACCTATCCTATCACAACCATAACCCCATAAAAGAACAAAGCTGCATGCTCAGTGTGAGAAACTCATGGTGGCAACAAGTAGGACAGACAAAGGGTGTTTATTTAACTGTATGCAGGGGGGAAAAATGCCTCATCTAAACCTAAATCTAAGATGGGAACAAGCTTTGACCATCAAATGAAAAATAAGGCAGTCCTTGTGGCGTTGTGTCAAATAATGAGGGCCTATACTTAGAAACCTATTGCCAAACCTCACAAGTAATACAAAAAGGGTGTGGGGTAGTTTTTAAGAAAAGAAAAAAGTGTTCGTTAATAATATGTCAGGATGTGGTAGCTTGGAACTCCCTTCCCCACATCTGAAGCCCCAGTCAGATGGGAGTTTGGAGCACAGCACACACTCGACCTTTCTCAGCACAAGTCGATGCCAAACTTGTGCTCGGGACAGTCGATGCCAAATTCTAATTCTCTTGAAAGTCTCTTGCCTTTGAGGCCCTGATGTATTCACAAAACAAACACAAAGTTCTCTTTGCTCTTCTCGGGCTGACCCTTCAAAACTGTTCCTCTTCTTAATGGATTTTGGGTGATGACTTCACCCTTGGATCTCCTTCGTTCGGGCTCAGACCAGTCTCTACTGCTGGCCTCCCTCGGCCAGATTCCTTATGGCTTTCAACAAGTCTTCCTGCTATTGTTGTGTTTTTTTTTTTTTTTTTTTTTATTGAACAATTTTTATTGTTTTACATAACCATGGCAACTTGCAGCCATGTTACATCATTGCTCAGCATTTCACATCAAATTTTGTCAGTATGCCCCTGCCGACCCCTCCTCCCCCCAAGTACCCCCTGTCCTCCTTTGTACCCATGCTCCTGTATCCTTCTTTTATTCCTTATCTCCCCCCTCTAGGCCCGATGCCTTCTTGTATGAGTTTCATCCCTATCCTTGTCTCCCTGTTTCGAGGTAACCAAATATGCTATCAATTGCTGCCAAGCCTCCAAACCTATCTCTCCTTGTTCCGTGTTCAGACCTATCGCTTCTTGCCATACCACCGTCTCTGCGTTTGCCCATTTTAACAAGTCCCTCCACCACGTCTGTACAGCTTGCCTTGTCTGTGCTTTCCACCCCATCCCTATCCTTCGTTTCGCCAGTATATATGCAAAGTCCTTGAGCTTACTTGCATGTCTAGCCCTTTTGGGTCTTGGGAATCCCTGCTCCAGCAGACAAGCCATGGGGGATCTGACGTTCAGAGTAATATCTACCTTCAGCAATTACTGATCTGTTAGATCAGAATATGGACACGGTGGGCGAACTACTGGTTATCCCTGAGGAACTCTCTATTCAGGTGGATTCTTCACAAAATACACACTTTATTGCGCGGAAAGCAAAACGACTGCACATGAGAGCACAAAAAAGAAGACGCCAGTCCAAAACCTCCAGTATGAACACTAGTGCACAGGATTTAGTACAAACAAAGACCAAAAATATGCACCTCACAAAAGGGTCATAATTCAAGCATCAAAAAAATGTGTACATCTCCCTCGACGAGGCTCTCCTAGATTTGAACCAGCTCGACACTGAAAGTAAAGTTTTACTTCAATTAAAGGACCATGAAGCAATGGGGCCATCATCATTGGACACAGTAAATTCCTCACATCCTTCGCACCCCTCAGTCAGTCAATCCAACATTGGTTTTCCTGAGACACCTATAGCTCTGGACACAGCACTAAGAGGCAATGAACAAAGTGCCACTCTTGTGCAAACGCAAATGTCCACCTTTTTCCAAACGACCCAAAACAAAAAGGCCACTATAGTTGCACAGTCGAACAATCCTTGCAACACCCAAATTCTATCAACGCCGACTGGTATGCCCTCAATGGCAGGCCCTGTCCAAATCTTCCCTAGCAATGCAGCTTTTCCAATTTATGATGTATCGCCTGCTAAGGCTTTGGCACCAATCGCAGTTGCAACTGGCACTTTTTCAGGCATTGCTTTTACCCTTGTCGCACTAGGTACACAGATATAGCAACTCAGGCTATGCCCGTGGACATTACCACGGGAACCTCTGGCACTCCATCCCTTTGCCTTCCTAACTCTTCCCCAGCATTTTCTGATGTCTTGCCCGACATGAAGGTTATGTTGGGGTGGAGTAGTGATGCATCTTTAAACGGTCAAGCCAGCTTAAACCGATTTTGTTTTTTCTCATGCAAATATTCGACCAAATCCCAGCACTTCGCAACCTCATTTCAGACGACTTGGAATGGATCAAACTTCCAACTTGTTTGTTTATTCATTTTTAATGCGCACCGGACCCAAGGGTATCAGGGCGCAGCATATTACGACAAATGGAAGGCTTAAAATCTTAGTTACATCACATAGGCAAGGATACACAATAATTGCAAAATAATTACTATAAACAGAGGTACAACAAAAGTTAAAAGTATAGAGTGTCATCTATATACAGTAGATATTTGATTGGCTATGCATACAGTCTGACTGGAATGGCAGGCCGGGACTACCGGTCGGTAAATTTGAGCAGGTTTATGTAATTTTCTCTAAAAGTCATGTATGTTTGGACTTCCCTAAGTGAGTGTGGCAGAGAATTCCAAAGTTTAGCAGCTTTCACAGGGAAACTGTTGCCACCAACTTTAGTAAGTCTAAATGTAGGGATGGTGATGCAGTTCCTGTTGCTGAGTCTCAAGGGTCTGCTAGATGTTCTCCTATGGAATCTATCCATGAGATAACTCGGGGCAGCTTTGTTGAGAGCTTTATGGGTGTGGGAGGCGGTTTTTAGGACGATTTTATTTTGTGTCGAGAGCCAGTTGTTTTGACGCCTGGTTGCTGCAATATGTGATCTTCTGGGGACACCTAATGCAGCTCTTAAAGCATTATTCTGAAGGATTATCTGCGGGATTGATTTATTGGCCCCTAGGTACAGGGCGTTACAGTAATCTAGCCTAGAGAGAATCAAGGCTCTGGCTAGTATAATACCTGTCCTAATGAGTTTGCAGGTGTAGGCGGTGGCCGAGGCCATTGATTTCACCTGTTTGTCAAAGGAGAGGGTAGAGTCAAGGTAGAAGCCAAGTGTCTTTGCCTCCTTGGCCACCTTGATAAGGGTTCCGTCAATCATGAAGGAAGTGTACTCCTGGCCTAATTTCTTTAGGTTAGAGTGAGTGCCCAGGATAAGGAGCTCAGTCTTGTCATCATTCAGGCAAAGACCATGGGTAGCCATCCATGCCTGAATGATGAGATACACCTTATTCACCAATGCCAAATCCTCCTGATAATCCCCTGAAAGTGGGAGGAGAATCTGAGTATCATCTGCATAGTTAGTATAGGTGATACCCAGAACGTCCAAATCATCAAAGAGGGGCTTGGTAAACATATTGTATAGTGTTGGTGAGACACAGGAGCCCTGGGGGATGCCGCATCTGATTGGAATAGGGTCCGCTGCTGCTGAAGGGGAGAAGACCCTCGTCGTTCTGTTGCTCAGAAATGATTCAATCCATTTGATGGCTTCTGTGGAGAAATGGGCCGCCGAGTCCAAGTGTACACAGAACTTTGTGGTCCACGAGGTCGAATGCAGCTGAGAGATCTAATAATAGGAGTAGCGCCGATTTCCCTTTATCTCTAAGCTCGTTAATCTGGGATTTCAAATCGATGAGCGCGGTTTCTGTACCATGCAAAGGGCGGAAGCCTGATTGTCTTGCTCCCACGAGATTGTGAAGTTCTAGGTATTTTTGGATCTGAATGTAAGCAATTGTATCCAATATTTTAAGCAAGAAGGGTACCGTCGTGATGGGACGGTAGTTGGTGGGAATTAAAGGGTCTAACGTTTGCTTCTTTAAGTTAAGTTAAGTTCTTTAAGTTGATGGGAATGGTGCCAGAGGAAAATGAGGCATTGACAAGTTTGGAAATAAAAGGAGCTAGATCTCTAGCAGCGTCTTTTATTATCTGTGTTGGGCAGAGGTCACCCTGGCATTTGGAGGGCTTTAGTGACATAATGACTTTTTCTACCGCAATAGTAGTAGTTTTGGTAAAGTGGAATCTAGCCACTTGGTTAGCTGAGGTCTCAGTGGAGCAGGGGGCTGGGTTGTTCAGCTCTGATGATAAGTTGAGGGAGGCTTTCTTTTTGACTATTTTATTCTGTAGGGTAGTGACTTTATTATTACTTGTAATAACAATTGCATGCTTTGCAAACTACAGTCGCAAATAATCGCTCTGCTTCTATGGAACCATCAAGCAGATTTGGCTGTACTTGGCTTTCAGCTATATGCTTTTTGGTCCATGGATGAGACTAGTACTTTCATTGAATTTAAGCGCATTTCCGTTTTCTGAAACTGCTCATCCGTGCACTTCTAACCAAGAATCTGATGCCCTCAACAGTGCAATATTGGGGCAATTGAAATCTTTTTCAAACCTCTTAAAAGGACTAGCTTGGCTTGAACCGCTTATTAAATCTTTATCCAATGAGAATAAACCATTGTATAAGTCATAAACCTCTGCATTTTCCATCTTATCGTGGCATTGTCGTGGCTTTAAAAATGTGTTTTTTTATTGGCACAAATCTTTTTTTGTGGTGGAGTTACCTACTCTTGTGCTTCTACAGGAAACTATGTGTTTGTCTGACATCCACCTAGATGGTTTCATCTCAGAGGCAAAATGGGTCGTCCTTCAGGTGGTTTGGCTATACTGATCCAAAATAGCTTCAAATTCACTTCTAAATATATATATTCTTTGGCAGAATTTGTAGTCATTGAGAGAATCATTGAAGCATTGTGTCCCCTCAGTATTTTAGTTTTGTCCTTATACTGGAACCCCAATGCCATATACTTGCACACAGTGCTTGTAAATCTAAATTTAGTATTAATGGACGAAATTTCCAATAAGCCGACCTATGAAATCATAATAGGAAGAAACTTTAATTCTTCACTGTTCCCATATTCTAACTCAACACTTTATGCACAGCTCGGTGCATACTCGGCTCTCGAGAAAGAAGGATTTTTTTTGTAACCAATTCCTAGAAGAGTGGGACATCATATTCTTCTACCGGATGATCACCTCTCAAATGTCGCATGGCATCATGGCAACATCAGCTTGTGCATAGATTATATCGCAACATCCAGTTTGTTGGCAAGCAAGAGTGGCCCCCTGAACATATGTAACCCTAACTTGGGTGACCACATGATTCTAAAATGTAATACAGTTATGTTGGTTAAACAATTTAATTCCAATCCCAATCTAGCTTTGGTAATAATTGATAGATGCATGTTGTCGATCTGCAGGAACCCCAGATTGTGTAGGCTTTTGACTGCCCGTGTCAGCCGAGATCTTTGGAGCATAAAAGATCCTGATTTATTGGGGACCGTGAGCAAGGAGGCGGATGCATGGAACATCTGGATAGTACATATGCATCTTAGAAGCCTTGCTGCTCAGGAACAATCAAACCGGGCAACATGTCATCCCAATAAATTCATAAAAGCACTCAAGCTTCTCAAACGTCAAAACAATTGTGAAATTAGACAGCTACATAGGTCATCTGTAGCCTCATCTGTCTACATTTCACTTAAAAAATGTTTATCTCGATCTACAAAAAATTAGTTTTGAGCATCATTTGAAGGATAATGATCAATTTTCTGGTTAACAAAACGTCTAGGGATATTTGGCCGGTCCTGAGGAATCCACTATGCCGTTAAGTACCTATTTTTCAATCTGCCATCTCAGGAGACACTTGGACACAATATTACAAGAGTAAATACCAACTGCCACAGGGCTTTACTCCCTTTGATACTCAAAAATTAATAAGTACCATCCCTTCCATATGTCCATACGAAGTTGAGGATGTGCAATGGGTGATTAAAAAAAACTCAAATTCTCTAAAGCAGCAGGTCCCAATGGGATTCTGCCCTGTGTCTTCAAAGACGATCCTCACTTCTGGGTCACAATCTTGTAGAGTCGCTATGACATTATTTTTCAAACCAAGGTCATTCCACCTTTGTGGTTAACATCAATAATCATCATTCCTTTGTATAAAAAAGGCCCAATTGGAATCCCTTCTAACTTTCGCCCGATTAACATGATAGATGTCACTGCCAAAGTATTTGCCAAACTAATACTTAAAGATCTGAATAGTTTTATTTCGACTCCCAACATATTATCCCGATTTCAGACTGGTTTTAGAAAATTAATGGGTACTCCGTTGAATGCCACTATCTTAGCCCACCTCCTGGCATCCTCGCAAAAGTCTAAAAATGGTCCCATTTATATGGCACTACTTGACCTGTCATCTGCATTTGACAGTGTCATTAGAGGTGCCTTTTGGCAAAAAATGCAATGCTATGGTATTCCATCACATACTGTTGCAATCATTGCTCTATTGAACACCCAAACTAACTATAGAATCCGCATTGAACAGTCAGGGTTGCTTACAGATCGAATCCCTACAGGAATCAGTGGAAAGCAAGGGTGTTATCTGCCGCAGTACTTTTCAATCTCTATATGGCTGACATTGATTCCTTATGGACCGATTCTGCAACCATTCTGCTAAGATTAGGAGAATTGCGACTAAATTGGCTCGCTTTTGCCGATGATGTCATACTCTTCGACTGTACAAATTTTTGGTTACATAAGAAACTCCAATGCTTTTCCATATTTTCAAACAACACAACTTGGTCACAAATTCAACAAAATCCAACATCCTTTTATTCTCCAACAAGAAAAAAGTGGCGAGATTTGACTGGAAAATTGAAAACGTCCCAATCCAACATAAAATGGGACCGAAATACTTGGGCTATAACCTTACAAATACCAACTCACTAAAGATGTGGCATAGTTCTTTAACCATCAAAATTGCCCCATTGATAGCACAAATGAAGCTCCTATATTAGAAACATTACACATTCTCGCTCACACCTTTGTTTGACTACTATTTTTTTTTTTTTTTTTTAACTTTGTTTATTTTAAATCAAGGCAGGATGGTAAATACACATATTACAAGCAATGCTTTTTCAGGCTTTTTGATCCCCAGTCCTCATTCCCCCCACCAGGCTTCCTTCCTCCCACCTCCCCCTGGCCTCTCCACCCCTCAGGTTTGGAGGCGGAATTTTCCCTCCTGGGTTACCCAGTTCGCACCTTAGCGTCTATGTGTGTTCCTCAGGGTTCTCTTGATGTTTCAGGATCCATCGGGCCCTGATCGTTTATAGGTCCGGGCGGGGAAGCGCTGGTCGTATTCAAGCACTGGGCCCCAAACATTCTGGAAGCGATGGAGCGTTCCCGTCTGTGCTGCCGTCACCTTCTCCGCAATCAGGATGTCCCAGAGTTTAGACCACCATTGGGCTATGTGAGGGCCTTCTGGGAATTTCCCGGCCCTGGCCAACACCGTTTTCCCCGCCAGTAGGCAGTGTGTCAATAGCTTAGATCTGGTCCCGGAGCGCGGGTAGATTGTGGGGATCGGGGCCCCCAGCAACACTGGTTCAGGTTCCTGAGGAATCGCCGTTCCCGTGATTTGTGTGATGTCCTCCAGAACTGTTGAATCTTTGGGCAAGCCCACCACATATGGAAGAAGGAGCCTGGGTGGCCACATCCTCTCCAGCAGGCATGATCCACTTGTAGGTTCATGTGGTGGAGTCGAAGGGGCGGGTAATACCACCGGAGCAGCACCTTGTACGCGCATTCCCTATTGGTAATGCAGGTGGAAGAGGTGTGTGTTCTGGTCCATATGTCCACCCAGGTTTGGTCCTCGACCGGATGACCTAGGTCCACCTCCCACTGGGCCATACAGCGGGTCTTTGTGGACAGGAAGTCCCTTAAGAAGCGCCTATATAGGGTGGATACCCTGCCCCGGGTCGGAAGGTCCCCCAGTGTAAGTTCCAGGGCGGTGGGCGGGCGTGTTGCTGCTTGCAGAGTTTGGGGGTGTGAGCACCAGTGGCGTAGCTGGATATAAGTGAATCTGTCCCTTTCCTGGAGTGGGAACTTCTCCTTACATTGGACGAAAGTGAGGGGTGTCCCTCCCAAATATAGCTGGTCTATGGTCTCTAGCCCGCCCTTTATCCAATTCTGAAAATTGCAGGGGTCCGCTCTGGGTGAGAAGGATGGGTTATGGAAGACCGGGGAGCGTGGGCTCAGTCCTCTTGACACTCCCTTTTGCTTTAGTGCCCAGTCCCAGGAGCTAAGGGTGTGTTTAGTTGATAGAAGGAGGTCTCCTCAGTGTGTTCTAAGGGGGAGCGGGATGTGTGGCAGAAATCGCAAGGGTTGGGGTACTTGTGATTGTTCCAGCTCTACCCATCTCGGGTGGTTTGTTATAGTTTGCCATGCCTGAATCTGTGCTAGTTGTGCTGCCACACTGTAGGCCCGCTAGTCCGGAACCCCCAGACCTCCTAGCTTGGAGCCCCACAGCATCGTTTTGAGAGGGATTTTCGCTCTCTTACCTTTCCAGATGAATTTCAGCATTTTCCTTTGGATGTCCCTGAGGGTTGGTGTGGGAATTGCTACTGGGAGGGAGGCGCAGGCGTATAGGAACCTCGGAAGTAGGTTCATCTTGCATGCTGTGATGCGCCCCAGCAATGAGATCTCTTGGGTCTCCCATCGTTTCAAGTCGCCTTCCAGTTCTTTCAGTAGCCGGGGGAAGTTGGTTTTGTATGTGTCTCTTGGGTTAGCCGGGATGTGGACCCCTAAGTAGGGGATGGCCGCCTTCACCCATGTCATCGGGCCCATCGCGGTCAATGGCTCCCGTTCTGCTGGGGTGAGGCCGATGCCCATGGCCGAGGATTTGTCGAAGTTTATAGTGCAGCCTGAGGTGGTAAGTTCTCGTATCGCATGTTTCAATGAGTGGGCTTCTGAGATCGTGAGTAGGACATTGTCCGCATATAGGGCGATTTTGTGTTGCGTGGGGCCGTTCTGCAGCCCTTTGATTTGGTCGTTTCCCCTAATCCTTTGGGCCAAAGGCTCCATGGTGAGCGCGAAGAGTAAGGGCGACAGCGGGCAGCCTTTCCGGGTTCCGCATGACAGGGGGATCGGAGCTGAGCTGTGTCCGTTAATTCTTAGGCTCGTACTTGGGCTATTATAGTTGGCTAGAGCCATCGTCTGAAAAGTTGACCCGAAGCCGAAGGCCTCTAGGGTGAGTTTCATAAAGGGCCAATCTACTCGATCAAATGCCTTGGCTGCGTCCAGAGCCACTAAGACCAGTTTTTGGGAGTTTCGGGAGGCAAGGTCCACCAGGTTGAAGGTTCTCCGTATGTTGTCACCAGCTGACCGGTGAAGGATGAAGCCTGCTTGATCGGGGTGGATGATCTTCGGGAGGACGCGGTTCAGGCGGTTTGCCAGGATTTTTGAGTATATATTTGCATCGATGTTTAAGAGTGCAATCGGTCTGTAGGAGGTTAGACTCCTTGGGTCCTTTCCTGGTTTGGGCAGGAGGATGGTGGTTGATTCCTGCATCGATGGGGTGACTGATCCTGTTTCTCTGAAGGAGTTGAACAGGGTTACCAGATGGGGGGGGTCAGTTGTGGCCTGAACAGTTTATAGAACCTGGTCGAAAAGCCGTCTAGACCTGGGGCTCGTGTTTTAAGCGACTTAATGGCCTCCTCGACCTCCTCCCCTGTAATGGGCTCCTCCAATTCGTCTCTTGTTGTATTGGCGAGACGGGTTACCGCTGCCCTCTGCAGATATGCCACTTGTTGCGGTAGGTTCCGAGGGGTTGTCTTCATGATTTGGGTCAGGTAGTCTGTCGCGAGCTGTCATTTTTCGGACTCCGAGTACCGTGTGACCACCTTGGAATCACGCAGACCCGCGATCGTGTTGACGTGTCTCCGTTTGGCTAGTTTGGCCACCAGGAACCTGTTCGCCTTGTTGCCCTTCGCGTAATGTGATTGTTTGGCGTTTGTTCCGCGTAGTGGGCTTCTAGCTTTTACCTCGCTGTTCGCATGATCCGTTGCGTTTTAGGGGACCAGCCTTTTTCCTTGTGGATTGCCTCAGCCTCTTTTAGCTCGTCCTCTAGAGCTATCCGGGTCTGGCGTCTGCTCCGGTGGTAGGCCGCTCCTGGAGCAATTAGGGAGCCCCTGATTACTGCCTTCATGGCATCCCAATTATTCGCTAGTGAAGTGTCCGAGGCTGGGTTTTCGTCAAAGAAGTTTCTTATTCCCGTCGCGATCTTGTCTCTCGTACCCATGTCATTGAGAATTGGATCGTATAGGGACCATTTGCGTGGGTTATTGAGGTTGGGGTCCTGAACCCGGAGTTCCAGGAACACTGGAGTGTGGTCGTACATGGCTTTCGAGCCAATGGAGACCTCTTTGACTGAGGGGAAGGTGTGCGGGGAGATCAGGAACAGGTCTATCCTTGAGACGGTACGGTGTACGAACGAGTAGAAGGAGTAGTCTCTTTCGTCGGAGTGAAACACCCGCCATGAGTCTATTATCTCCAAAGACCTGAACAGCCGGAGGAGGCTAAGTGCTTGGGCAAAATCGCTTGGAGTCGAGGGGTGTGACCGGTCTTTAGCGGGGTCGGGAACCCCATTGAAGTCCCCTCCGACAATTGTTTGACCCTCCACAAAACTAGCGAGAGTCGAGCCCAAGAAGTCGTAGAAGTGTGATTGTCCAGTGTTAGGGGCATACACCGAGATGAGGGTGTATAGGTCTCCCAACAGGAGGCATTTGACTGCTGTGTATCGGACTTCCGGGCATATTTTCGTTTCCAGGATTTGCGGGTTCAAGTCTTTCCTAAAGAGGATCGCCGTGCCTCCCTTTTTGCTTGTGCCGGAGGCAAAAAATTGAAGCGGGAATAGTCGAGAGCGGAGCGGGATCACGTCCGCCGGCAGCAAGTGGGTCTCTTGGAGCATAGCTATCGCTGCGTCTTCGTCCTGAAGCTTTAATAGGATTGCCTTTCGTTTGTTAGGGGAATTCAGTCCATTAACATTTAGGGAGAGGATTCGCAGAACTTGGTGGTCCAGTGGTGTCCCATTCTCTGTCTCCTGGGTTGGGGGCGGGGGGTTTGAGTCGGTGGTTCAGCTGCCATGTTTGTCATGAGATCTCGTGGTACCATCCTGCACTTGAGGTTTTAACGCGGAACCCCAACGGGGGGCCGCAACTTTAACTGGTGGGTAGACCGACATTGTAAGTACGGGCGTACCCTTGGCCAACGGGGCCGATTGTCCCATCGCGTATCAAGTACTGTGGGTTTCCAAGGAACGAAAGTTGGAAAGTGTCCTTGGAGTGGGTATGAACCGTGGGTACGGTCTGCCGTCTCCGCCCTCAAGGCACATTAGTCTAAGCGTTATGTGGCGGATCCGAGTTCAGATCGGGTCAGAAGAGGCCAGGGAAAAATGCTGTTGGAACCTGGGGGCGCGGGAGCGCCGTTGTTCATCTCTTTCTGTTGATCCGCTGGGTTGATGACCATGGCGAACGTTTAGGTTTTGGGGAGGGGAGCGGCCCAGATCCTCAGATCCTTCCGGGTTTGGTGTAGAGATTTCCTGGGGCGAGATTGGATGCATGATCCTCTCTGCATCCTCCAAGTGACCGATCCGGCGTAGGGTGCCTTTATATGTGAATTTTAGTGCCGTTGGAAACGGCCATCTATAGCGGACTTGCTGCTCCTGGAGGAACAATGCCAGGGGTCGGAGCGCTCTTCTTTTCTGAAGGGTGAGTGGTGAGAGGTCCTGGTAAATTTGAAGTGGCGTGCTCTGAAAAGTAATTTCCTCCCCTTGGCGGCTAATCGCCGAAATCGCTTCCTTGGTTGTAAAGAAGTGGACCCTAGTAATGACATCTGGGGGGTTCCGAGACTGCCCCTCGGCACGGGCAGAGTCTGTGGGTCCGGTCTAGCAAGAGCTGAGATTTATCCAGGTCCGGGAGGAGGGCCTCGAAGAAGCGTCCCACGTAGTCCGCTAGCTTGTTGTCGGGGACAGAGGTTGGGACCCCCCGAATGCGAAGATTGTTGCGGCGCGCCCTATTTTCAAGGTCCTCATGTTTAAACTCCAGGATCTCGCATTTCTGATGCAGGGTGTCGATGGCTCTTTGCATTTCCTCTAGAGTGGTAGAGTGATCCCGAGAGTGGTCTTCGATTTCTCCGAGCCTCTGTTCGACCTCCGTAACCCTTTGGTCTGTCTGTTCGATTTTGGTGGTGAGTTCTGAGAGGCATGAGCGAAACTCCGACTTGATGTCCGCCATGAAGGCTATCAGGTCCCCTTTGGTAGCGAGGGCTCCCCCGTCAGCCTGCTTTTTCTGTGGGGTAAGTTTGGGGGGCTCTTGCTTCTTGCTTTTATCTAATGCAGTGAGCATGGTGGAGATATCTGCGCCCTTGCTAACCTTCGTTTGCCTGGGCATGATGATCGTGTTTGGCGGACTTGGCTGGAAGAGTTGCGGCGGGACCAAAGCTGGGGGACGGCACTCAGCCCCCTCTAGGTCTGCAGAGTTTAATGCGTTGTAGGGGTGGGAGGTCGAGTGTTTTCGGCGCCAGCCGTCCAGGAAAGTTCAAGCGTGGGATTGCGAGTGAGAAGCCGGTGGAGTAGCCGTGATCCCGCAGTAGTCTAGGTTGCTAGCTGGACGAGTGGGCCGGGGCGCCCCAGGAAGTACTAGTGCATGGAGGATCTCCGAGGGACCGGCCGGGCCATCGCTGCGTGGAGGGAGGGGGGTGTGTCGCTGCGGTATGGCCCGCAAGGTCGAGGCTTCTCTGGGTAGCTCTCAGGGATTATCTCGTGGCCTCTGTATTTCCCCCGCCGACCTGACCGTATGCCGATCGTTGGGGGGGGGGGGCTCCGTAACCCCTCTGTGGCCGGAATCGAGCTTCAGAGCGGGGGAGGTCAAGGCCCCACGCAGCAGCCCCTGAGGAAGCTCTCACATGTCCTCCGGGCAACCCTGATATGGTCCGGCTGGTTCCGTGTTGGCGGGTCCGTCCGCTACTCTTCTTCGGCCCCCCAGAACCCTGTCACCATCGGGTCCGTAGTATGTTGTGGAGTTCCGGCGCAGCCGCCATCTTGGTTTCTTCGGATGGTGACGGAGGAGAGATTCCGCCGCTAAGTTCTAGGAGAACGTTCCTGCGTTCGGAGGTGATCGTGGGCCAGGTTGTGCCTCATCGGTTCCGATCGCTGTAGGTGGCAATTGCGACTCGGATGCTCGATCAGAACCGCTTGAATTTGACGGCGGCGGCGGACATCCCACGGGCGGCCTCAAGGGAGCGACCACATCGATGACGCTCCTTGACTACTATTTATTAAAAGTAGAGTTGATCGTTCTTTATGGGCTTGATCTTTGCCTGCTCGACATTGGTAAAATTCTTTAAAAAATTCGAGGTCTAATTTGGAAAACCGTTCTTAGCCTACCTAAAAGCTTGCCCAATGTCAGTCATCCACGAGCTTCGATTGCTCTCGTTGTCTTCAAAGCTTCAATGGAGAAGGGTCAATAATTATGCCAAAACGTTGCATCCTCCATCCAATTCCCTGTATCAGGAATTAGCACTAATGCTCTCAAACTCTGAACCAACATCGATTTTGTTATTTGACAATCAAATGTTGTCTTTGCTTGCTATGATTGCGATGGAACCTGTAGATCTTCAAATCCGCCCAGCGCTTGTGAAGAAACTTTTTCAACTTGACTGGGCTCTTACCTCAGATCATATTGCTTCATATCGATCATATGCAGAATATGCTAAATTTAGACACAAGAAACAGCTTTGCATGCCTTATGTAACATGCTTCCCTTGTAATCGAGCTACATGTGATTTCGATTAAATCTACTTCACACCAATTTACATATATCAAATACTGGAAACTTAATAATGACTCTGCAAATGATTGCCTCTGTCGCTTCTGTCATAGCAGCACAAAGCCGGAAACATTGAAGCACCTAATCGTATTCTGTAGTTTGTTTTTAAAACCAGAGATTACTAACATTAGGTAAATATTTATCTTCTTTCACATCTCTCTCTCATGAACTGTTGTGGCTGAGTTGCTGTGGGGACGTAGCAATGCTTTAATTATCTCGTTGGTACGTCTATTAAGTTGTGTGCAGGTAAAACGGTTTTCCAAATTCCACACCTGCTGCTTCATTATGGAGACTTCCTGGGAGTTTTCTTTGCAACTGCTTGTATTAGCCTTCACCTCCTTCTCTAGCACCCCAGCGCTGACTTGAATATGATCCTACCAATTCTGGGTTGTTCTACTCCCGGCGGGTTTGGGGGGGCAGTGTTATACAATCCGCTTACTGTAGGCTTGCTCTTCATCTTGAGGGTCTTTGTAGCATCAAGTGCCCCCGAAAGTCGTCAACCAACAGTTTTACTTCCCACCTGTTTATCTGGGCACTGCCAGTATCCTAAACAATTGGGGTCCTTATAGGTTTTGGTTGGCTGCTGCTGCGCTCTTGCAGGATTCCGTACCTCAGAGCCTATTCTGTGGAAACTGTAATTGTACTGGGGCCGGATGCAGCCTTTGGTTGGCTCAGGCTTCTAGTGCCCTTCGAGCTCCCCCTTGATTCAACTTCAGCTGTCCATGCTGGTTCTTGTCGGCTGATTCCACTTTCACCCTCTTCCTTATCTGTCTTTCACTGGGCCATATTGGGTAGCTTTATTCCTCAATTCAGTTCTGAGGCTGTTCCTTACTGTCTTTTTCCCATGGGCTGGGCCGTCTTCCTCCCGAATCCCAACTGCTCCATAATGTAATGTATTTCTTGTTGGCATCTCGCAGTTGCTGCTTATAGCATTCTAGTAACGGTGTCACCCTGTGAACGTTCAGTGTTGTCGCAGCCCACATGATTAATCCAGGCGAGCCTACCTGTGTTGTGCGCCAGCTCTGTATCCGCAGCCTGTGGTAATTCTCAGCGTTCTATGCGTTTGTCAATTTCACTATTTCGGAATGCCTGATTTGCGCCGTTCCGTGCTGGTTACTGTGTTGCTTCATCAAGTAACTGTTACCATGCTCTTGATGTTATCTAAGGGATGTAGCCACAGAGCCTCATGTAGCGGCTATTCCCATTGGGTTGCTGCCATTCACGTCTTTTGTTGCTGTGATCTCCTCCTGCCGTGCGAGATCTGTCCGTGCATCAGAGGCCGTATTTTCAGACCTACATTCTTATTTTCCATCCATTCTGCAGCATTATGAGCTCTTCGCATCACTCGTCTGCCTCTTTTCATGTAGAGTGCACCGTTTGTGACTCTCCGGTGCGCAAGATCAGACCTCCCGGGCCCCTCCTGCATATGCGCCACTACTTTGTAGCATTCAGCCAGCTTTCCGCTCCACTACCGCAGTGGCTCTTGTGCCCGGCAGCCATATATGAAGCAGCTGCCTGCTTTCACCCGCTTCCGATCACTTTACCCTCTACAGTCGGGGTCTGCCTTTTGTCTGACTGCAACGCGGCTTGCCTTCATTCGGAGCAGCTGCCCTCGGCTCAATCGTTTGTTTACTGCCTAACGCCATTTTATTGTCCTCTGTGCTGCAATGTTCTTTCAGCCCGCAATTTCCGCTGCTTGCCGCAATTCACACCGGAAATCTGATCACAGCCTTCTCTACACTTTCATGCTGCTGTAGGTCTAGAATTGCAGCTCCCTGTCCGCTCAGAGCATGCTCTAACGTCAGGAGCATTGGAGGATCAGCAGGAGCACCTCGAATCCCGTCCTATCCTGTGGCCATGTAGCCACGCCCCTCGTCTTCCTGCTATGGTTCTCACAAAAAAGTCTGTTGAGCAGTTCGCTGTGATCCTTCTTTTGCTTGGGTTCACCTGATTGCTTTACGTATTTACAGGGTGTTGGCCTTCCACCCCTGGATCTCCCTCTGTCGGGCTCGGACCCTCTCAATGTACTTCTCCTGTCCTACAGTGTCTCTTGGTTTCTCCCTCTGTCTGGCTCTGATTCCAAACAAGCAGCAGGACAGTGTATTTCTCTTGTCCCCTCCTCAGCGTTCCACTGTCTTTTCAAACAGTTCATAGTGGACATTCCTTGCCTTTGTTAACGCACTGTTTCTTAGGACTTTTGACTTTGCCCCTTCTCGTTAGCACCCCTCTTCTGGGTTCACTCTTGCCAACTTCACATTCACTTTCACTTATAAAGTTCACAGGATTCACTTTCCCCTTTTTACTTTCACCATGCAGAATTCTCTTCCCTTTCACATTCACCATGTGAGATTCACTTCCCTTACTTTCTCACGTTTTGTTTTGTAGCTGTCCTATGGCCTTCTGGTTTCTTTAGTTTCACTCAAATGGGCACTTACCAGAGTGTCTCGGAGCGACACCCATGTGGTGCCGGTTCCCTCTGCAGCTGGCCTCCCCTTGACACTTTTTTACAGTTCTTTCCCAGTTCATTCAACTAAACTTGCCACTTTGCGTTCCTCATTCCACACAACCCCTGCACTTGCGCGATCTGAATGACACCTGGCCTAGTAGGATCCTTGTCTGTCTTCCCCTTGTTCCCCCTCCCTGCCTCGTTGCGCCTTGAAACACTTGTGTATAGGCGCGTTACAAATGCCATATATCATATCATATCATAACCCGGCTCTTATTGGTTCTCCCCTCGACTCACCGGCTGTGATGAACCGCTTGGCTTTCTGCTTTACTGCAGTCAAGGCCGATACCAGGGTAGCAGGAGTTTCCCTCGCTCACGCTTATCAGCGCCGACATGCTCTGTGTACCGTTGACATCTACTGCAAGACACTTGTGCTATTGTCCGCAGTCTTCGACTCTCCTCCACAAAGGTTACACAGGTCTGGGAAGGGCAAGGTCACTTCTCTCCTCGCTACCCTCTCGCTTCCTGCCGCCTTTCTCCTTCTCTTGTACTGCTGCGCCGGATTAGCCGCCTCATCATGCTATCTGCCATGCTCGTAGTGTGCTCTTTTGCTCAATCTTTTATCCCTGTGGGGAAAGGAAAGGGATGTCACGTGTGTGGTTATCGCCAGTAATTAACTCAGCCTGACCTTTGGGTTGGGACATGTCAGGTAAACCGTTTCATCATTAGTCCGTTTTCTATCACAGTAACAAAGTATTCCTATTGGAAAAAAGAGGGTGTTTGTGGTTTCAAGTGTGCTACGCGTTAGGATGGGGGGAATGTTTGCGAAATGGACGAGAATGACCGGAATGCAGAACAGAACGTAGGGAATCGTGGGCGTGGTAGTATTCTGTCAGAGATTGGGGTTTCAAAAGATGCCAATCTGAGGGACTGGATTGGCAGGGTTTGCTGGGTAAGCGGGAATAGCGGGATTCGTGACATGAAAAACAGGTATTTTGGGAATCGTAGTGTTTTGTCCGATCAGGTTGGGCATGTGGAAAATGATAATCAGAGGGACAGGAAGGAGGAGGATGGGAGTATTCGAATGGCGACCACCGGTGAAACAATGATTCTGGGAGTTATGCTTTTTGGGTGTAACTGGGTTTGGGATTGATTACATACGGAGGGATTTTGGATCGCGGCAACATGGTTCTAACAGGAGGAAGGGAGCCAGATGCAATGCAGCCCATGAAAGTCTCAGATATCTCACCCTCCTCTCCTTCTCTGGCAAGATACTGCATCTCCTTTTCGGCATTCTCCAGGTGATCTTTTCTCGCTCGTCTGCCTTCCAGGTAGTCCCTTTCTTGTCCACCTGAATAAGGGACTCTTGAGGTTTGCAAGGTGAGATACCCTCAGGTATTTCACAACAGGCACCCCCATTATCACACTATCACTGTAGCATACATGCAGAAGTGCTGTTCTTACTGGGTGCAACCCTGGAGTTGAGCATTCAATACCTTTCTCTGTGAATGCCATGATCATATTTAGTTTGCTGAGAATGTCTCTAACCAAAAGATTCACTGGTGTATCCGCACAATGTAACAAGGGAGCATATACATTTTGATTACCTACTTTGATTCGCAGATCCTCCGTGTATTGAACCGACAGGATTGCCCTAGAAAATTCCTGCGTGTCCATCATTTTACCTCGTCAAGGAAACTCGCCTTCCTTAATACAAGATTTTGTAGCCCCTGTTTCTTTGGTAAATGAAAAGGTTTGATTACCTATTTTTACAACTACCTGAAGTTCCCCTTCTGGATCAGCAGTAACGGACAGGACTGGACCTGTTGGAGATTTCTGTGGGCTTTCCTAATCTGGATACACATTGACACCCATGCGCGGGAAAGGATACCCTCCAAAAATACTTGCTCCGGAGTAATGCGCCATTGTTCCTTGAGGTAAATGATTCTTATCCCATTTCGCCACCAATGCCTTTGCTGGTATGACCGACTGCGGTATATAGTTCTGTGCAACCTCATACACCGGGTTCTGACCAACCCGATCCTGCTGTGGTTGCACAGATCCTGGGGTATATGGCAAGGTCGGGGGCATCTGTTGCAAAGGACTACATGGAAACCTACCAACAAATCGCCCTGGATTAGCATGAGGGTCGAAAAAATACAGAGATCTATTCCGACAATCTCTTGACACATGCTTAATTTTACCACGAGACCAGCATTACCCTCCATACTGACCTCCCATCGGCCCAATCAACTGGGGCTTCATTCCACCAAACCTCCTCTTCGCAAAGCTCCTTTTCCCCTTATGAATACTCCCTGTCTGCCTTAAATCAGGAGCATACCAGTCTATCCATCCTGATTCAAACTGTCCCAGTTGTTGCGATCATCCCTGCTGTCCCTTCGTGGAGCTGGTAATCGCTGCTCCTTCCAGATTAATTTTAGCTAATTTCTTCTGGACAAGTTAAGCCTTTGCTTTTTGTGTCTGTTTAGCATTCTCTTTTTTTCTTTTTTCCAATCTTCTTTTACAAAAATGAATAATATGCGCCTGTATCTCTGTCCACCCCTTGGCCTCTATCCCTACAACTTTGTCCACATCATACTGGACTTCTTTAGAAAACCCCATTTTCATCCTGATGTTTTCATTAGTTTTATTTAAGGCAGTGAAACCCCTCTTCGCTGTAGGGATAGAAAGGCATTTTACCTACCCTCTTTTATGTTGAATAGAAGTTTGACCCAAAACATGTCACCTCTGTCTTTGTGTCCGAGCTTTACTTGTGGGACAGGTACTAGAGCCTCCCTACTGCCACATTCCCCTTCTGAGGTAGGAATGCTTCTAGCTTCATCACATCCTGGTAGGCCCCCTGACCCTGGCTGAGGGGGATCTCCACCCCCTCCTGATAAGGTCAGTAAGTTCACCCTGTTGCATTGTATTTTCCTCGTATTTGGATAGGAGGTAAATATACTCCATTGTCATCAATTACCTGGTCAGCAGTTTTTAAAATATGCACCATGTCATCAGCACAATCTTGGAACTCCTCGTAATTAAGTTTGTGGTACTTCATGGCTGCCTGGTTTCACTGGGTAAATGGGAGCGCCCTCACCACCTGGTCTATGGATGGTCTGGATGCTACCTATTCTTTTAATACACAGGTTATAACAGAACTCCTGCCGTTACACTTTAACTTAACTCCACAGCCTGCCCCGTTCATGGACATGCACTGCTGAGACATGTAGGCCCATCGCGATGTTCACATTATTGACCTGAAAAACAAAATTTGAATACTGCATTTCGAGAATCGCTCTCCACCTGTTCTCTGCTTTGCATATCTGATGGGCGTTGGACCATTCCGGTGTCTTGTGACTCAGCACCCATAGCTGAAAAAGGTTGACAGATAGGCCTGGGACTTTTTTCTACCCTAACCTTTTTATGGGTCCTTGTAGATCTCATGCAAAACAAGAACATATGCAAAACCTACAGAGCCCCAGCTCTGATGTGGGGTTGTAGTGACTGAAAGACCTGGCGGATTAATTAATGGATTATTGATTGATTAAGTGAAACTGCAATGCATCAGAGCTACTGGTTATGTTGTAATGTCTGTTTGTCAACGTGTTTTTCATATCATTTTTTCATTATGTATGTAGTCTCTGCAGAAGTTAAACCATGCCAATGTTGTGAAATTAAAGGAAGTTATACGAGAAAATGATCATCTTTACTTTGTGTTTGAATACATGAAAGAAAACTTATACCAACTCATGAAAGACAGGTATGTGCATTTGTTTAATGTTCATTTTGAAACCAATTTAACTTGAACAAAAAGATAAATGTATTTGTTTTCACTGATATGGTGTTTCTTTCATTTTGGCTTCTGGAGGGGACACATCGATTTGTTCTAATGTGGAGAGCGAAAGCTGTGGCATGAATTGGACAGTGATTATCTTTCTGTGTCGACATTCACATCCATCTCTCTCATTAACCCCAACAGTTGAAACCTAATACATTTTGGATGTATCTCCTCTCGGTGCGGAAAGCATCCGGAATGGGCCCTACCTTTTATTAAATATGTGAAACTACTGTATACAGCACCAGTTGCAGGAGTCCTAACTAACCGCACGATCTGAGTTATTTCTATTGGGTAGGGGTACCAGACAAGGCTGCCCCTTTTCGCCTATACTATTTGCACTAACTATAGAACCCATATCGGCATTTGTTAGACAGAAACACAGAGACAGGCCTACAAATGTCAGGCCC
The DNA here is from genome assembly GCF_040938575.1 of Ambystoma mexicanum. Lineage (NCBI taxonomy): Eukaryota > Metazoa > Chordata > Amphibia > Caudata > Ambystomatidae > Ambystoma > Ambystoma mexicanum. The sequence continues at coordinate 576,960,765 of NC_090927.1, read as the reverse complement.
AACCCAATCTATATCATTGTATGCAGACAACACTTTCCTATATATTCCTTATATCCGCGACCCCAAAGTCAACCTATCACCTCTCATGTCAGATAGACACGAATTTACTGAATACTCCGGATATAAGATTAATGATAACAAATCTGAAATCTTCCCATTGACTCCAACCACCACGTGCCCTGCAACAACCTCAGGACTGAAATGGTCATCCAATATTTGGGCCTAATGGTCTCTAGGGATAGGCAGACGCTGTATACAGATAACCACGAGCAGGTGCTGTAACTTCTTAGCACTACATTTCAGATGTGGACCAAACTTCTCATTTCAATGCATGGCCGGGTCGCTATTCTGAAAATGGTGGTTCTTCCTAAATTGCTATACCTCTTGGTGAATATACCCATATGGCCGGGAAGAACCTTCTTTGAGAGACTCCTTTCTATGGTGGCAACGTTCCTCTGGGGCGGGAAAACGGTTAGAATGAAGTGGGGAAAAAATGGTTGAACCGTGCTGTTTGGGTGGTATTGCAGCACCAGATCTTTTATTGTGTTATCAAGTTGCACATGCACAAGTCACCAAACACTGGTACAAATTGTCGGATAGTTCACCCCACATTTGGGTGGAGAGATATGATGCATCGCCTGTCTACGCCACAAAGATCTGTGTCTCTTTGACTCTGTGAGCAGTACGGTCCGAGCATGAGGCGCACTCTGTAAAAGATTGAAGATAGCCAGACCATATGACTCTGGGACCCGAACAAAGAAATCAAGATGCGGGACATGTTCCCAAACGGGAAATTTGTGACCATGGAAGACGTTAACAATGCGGTTGGAAGGGGTCCACTCCGGGCACTCCAATATTACAGAATGAAATCCGCGTTCAGTACGCGATGGCCACTCTTCCCAGATGAACCCCCTACACATCCATATCTACAGGTAGCAACGTCGGGAAAGGGCCTAGGAATCTCTAAATTATACGCATCAACACAGACTCCCACCCATACACTAAATAATGTCGAAGATAAATGGGAAACAGATTTGAATATGCCTATCACGAATGAGAAATGGTCCAAATACTGTATGCTCACAAAAACTATAATTGAATGCGGGTCTACGACTGATTCAGTTCAAGGTCCTAAACAGGCTACACTACACTCTGGCAAAAATGGCCAAATTTACTTCTGACTGTACGGGGAAATGGCCCAAATGCAAAGCACCTCAAGCGGGGTCATTTCATATGTATTGGAGATGCCTGGCTGTGGCTGGATTCTGGAAAAGCGTACCAGATATCGTAGAAGAAATAACTCAAAAACCGGCCTCCCTGACTCCCCAAAAGTACCTGTTTGGGGACATTGGTAAGAAGGCAGAAACCACAAGGAGACTGTTTAATATCATGTGTATAATAGCGAAAAAGTGCATTTTGCAAAACTGGAAGAGCCCTTCCCCCACCACGCATGGAACATTCTCTGAGAACTTTCATATGTCGATGAATGTGAGGAACAATTTATACTAAATGTACCTAAAAGTCGCCCCAAAGACACATGGGCCCCGTTTCGAATATACTTATGTGAAATGGCCTCTGATGACAAAGCTTCTGTGTAAATTAAAATGTATCAGTTTGTGATTATGTTGTGCCAAACGAAATGCGTGTATTGCAAAGTGGATTGGAAGTCATGTTGTATCTGCTAAGACCATCAATAAACAAAGTTAAAAAGAAATTGAACACATTTCACATCGCAAATGGCCCTTTAGTCTGTCTCTTTCCTCTGTCCCATGGAAAGAGGAGATTACCACAAGTCTCTCCCATTGTGAAATGTTGTTTTCCCGTTACCCACTTCTTCTTTTTTTCTTTTTTCAAATGCTTTTTATTGGCATTTTTTAAACATATTCCACCAACATTTAAACTCTCTATTCCTCCCTCCTTCATCCCCCCACTCACTAACCCCTCCCCCACCTTCCCCAGTCCGGTATTGAGTCCCCTGCTTCACCATACAAGTCCGACATGGCAGTTTTCTCCATTTTTTGGACACATTTCCCCTTGGCTTTTGGCCTCTTAAGTCTGTGCCTGGCGTTCCTTAGATTAGGCCCAGAAGGTGCATCTTCCGTGGGCACCAGGCATGCCTAGAGTCTTTCATTGGGTATTGTAGAACTAGGTCCCAGTCCATAAGAAATTTCTCATGTTCCGCCGGGATCTTCTAAGTTACTTTTTCCATTGCCACCAGGGACCATATTTTGGCCACCTATTCATGTTCGGTGGGAGCCTCTTTAGCTTTCCATTTGCGTGCTATCAGCAGAGCTCCGGCCATTACCAGGATCACGTTTATCTTCTGCTGGGCCCTAGTGGCCAGTTTTTCCAATTCTCCATCTACTCCCAGAATAAATAACCCCATGTTCTGTGCTTTTCCCGTTCCTATTACGCTTTGGATTGCTTCTTGCACTATGTCCCAGAACGGATGAACTGCCGGGCACCCCCACCATATGTGCCCCCAATTCCCCTCTGCTCCACAACACCTCCAGCACTGCTTTGGTGATGACCTGTATATTTTCGATAGCCTAGCGCAAGTCGGTTGCCACTGATGCATCATTTTTTTCCATATTGCTTGAATTTGCACGAGTGTGCCAATCTTGGGATATTCACCCACAGTGTATTCCAGTGCTCTAGCTCTATTTCTTGCTCCACTTCCCTTTCCCAGCTGATCATAAACCACCTCTTCCCTGCTCCTTCCACTTCTTTGATCAGCCTGTATAGGTCCCCCACCAAATGCTTGTCCCCTGAATTGGTAGTCATACATTTTTGCAGTGGACGGAGTTCCCGCGTCGCAGCCTCCCTTATCCCAGGATTAATGACCCAGTGACGCAGTTGCGTCTAGCGGAACCGCTCCCCTTCGTCCAGTTGGAAGTGCTTTTTGCACTGAATTAACAATTTTATCTCCTCACCTTCATACATGTCTCGTACCACCCTACAGCCCCCATTTTGCCATTTATCATAGCCTTTCCCATCCCTGCCCAGGGCAAATTGTGGGTTCCCGAAAACCAGAGTTAACGGTGGGGGGAACGTGGTAATTTTGGAGTGCTTCACTAGTGCATCCCACGTGCAGACCATCAGTGCTTCTATGGCACCACTATACATTTTCCTAGGTCTGTCTTCCTGGGGTAGCCACAGAACCTTCTCTAGGTCAATTCCCACTACTGCCCTGTCCATTTCTCTCCACTTTTTCCCTCTGTCTCCCCTTCACCTGTCCCTCAAGACTCTGATTTGGGCTGCTCGGTAGTATGCTAAAGGGCCGGTCCACCCATCCCTCCTTTATGCCTCAGCATCAGCTGTAGTTTGTATGAAATTCTGGGCTTCTTCTGACCCCATACGTAGGCCTTTGTGCATTTGCGGAGAGATCGAAAGAACGCCATTGGGCCCTTGGTGGAGATGGCCATAAACGAGTATAGCAATTTCGGCAGCACCACAATTTTCACGGCATTCATCCTGCCAAGCCATGAGATGGATAGGGAATTCCAGCTTGTCAGAAGCCTCTTAATATTTTCCAGGAGTGAGGAATAGTTCACCTCATTCATATGATCTAAGGTTTTTGTGATGTTAATAACCAAATATTTATCGCCCGCCCACATATCTGGTGTTCTGGGTTTCAACTCCTCCTCCCTCTCGGGTGTTATCTGGATACTCAGGATCTTTGATTTGCCCTTGTTTATTTTTAGCCCTGCTACTTCCCCCAAACTGCCCCAGTATTCTGTCCACCGCCTTTAAGGACCCCCGTGGGTTGGTAATTGTTAAGAGCATGTCGTCTGCAAATGCTGTAATCTTATGCTCCTTCGCACCGAATGGGACCCCTTCTATTTCCTTTGTGAGCCTAATCCTATTGAGTAGGGGCTCCAAGTACAAAGCGTACAAGAGTGGGGATAGAGGGCACCCCTGTTCTGTGCCTCTGGATACTTTGACCGGGTCAGATAACTCCCCATTTATAAGTAGCCACATCGATGGGTTTTTGTAGTTGGCTTCTATCTTTGATATAAATGATTCACCGGACTACATTTTGCGCATGGTGTGAAAGTGGAACCCCCACTCCATCCTGTCGAAGGCTTTTTCAGTGTTCAGCACCACTACTAGGGCCTCCCTGTGCATTTAGTTGACTTTCTCAATAATGTGGGCTATTCTCCTAGTGTCATCGTGGGTTTGACGCACACGTATGAAGCCCGGTAGATCGGGATCAATCAAGCCAGGTAGGAGAGGGTCTAGATGGGTTGCCAATATTATGGTATACATCTTAGCATCCATGTTGATTAGTGCTATTGTCCTGTACGATCAGCACCGCACAGAGTATGGTCCTTTCCTGGCTTGGGCAATAGTATCCCTTTTGCCTCCTCCATTGAGGGAGTTATTCCACCCTCCTCCCCGAATCTCTTATACAATGTCGTGTAGCCAGGGCCTCCTTATGTTTTATAAAATTCTGACAAAAAGCCATCTGGTCCTGGTGCTTTATTGGTGGGGAGGTCTATTATTGCTTTGAGCACCTCCTCTCTAATTTCCCCCTTTCCAGGGCCGTAATCTTAGGAAGACCACAGTTTGTTAAATACTCTTCCTAGGCTACATCTGCAGGGTTTTCCGATTGACTTTCTCATAAAATTCAGTGAATTCTCTTTTGATGGCCTTTATCTGTTCGTTCTTCCCCCTCAACCCCGTCTCAATTTTTAAGATGGTTCTATCCTTTTCCTCCTTTCTTAACATTCTCGCTAGCATCCTGCCCACTTTATTTGCCTTAATCCTATACTTCTGCTTCAGATACAGTAGGGCCCTCTCTGCCTTGTGTGTTAATAGGGTTTCGAGTTGTCCTCTCACCACCCTGTACTCCTTACGCACCTCCCTGGCGGGCCTATCCGCCATCTGGATCGTGAGAGCCTTCAGTTTACCCTCCTGTTCACTCTCTAGTCACCTCACCTCCCTTTCCCGTGTCACTTTTACCGCAATTATCTTCCCCCCTAATGGTGGCCTTAAAAGCATCCCAAATCCATTGTGGGTCTATGTCTTGTGTCTCGTTAATTTCAAAGAACTGGTCTATCCCCTCTCTCAGTTCCTTCCTCAGCATTTCGTCCCTGAAAATGTGTGCTGGATGTTTCCACTTAGGGTAGCTAATTGTGTTGATAGCGAGAATAACATTGTGATGGGTGCATGATCTGATATGGTAATGTCTCCCACCTCCATTCCCTTCACTCTACCCAGCAGAGTGCTTGATTCTCAAATATAATCTATCCTGGATGCCGACCTATGAACGTCAGAGTAAAACGTGTAACCCTTCATGTCCCCTCTCAATTCTCTCCACGTGTCCACTAGCGCTAGGTTTTCCAGCTTCCCTTTCAGTTCCATAGAGGGTCTACTTTGATTGTGATAAATCCCTGCACTTCTGTCCTTCTCGGAATCCCAGGCTAAGTTGAAGTCTCCTACAAATATTATATTTCCTTTAGCAAACCCCTCCATCTTGTACCATTAATTGTATATAGTGATTTTGGCCTGTATTTGGAGCATACAAGGAGGCTATTGCGATCGTTTCCCCTCCCCCGAAGCACCGTTGCGACATACCTGCCGTCTGTATCTTTACTAACCCCCATTATTTTGAGTTTGACACTATTTTTAGTGCCCCCTATTTTTTTTTTTGGTTGTTTGACTGACTGAAGTATTCCGTCATATCCCCTTAGTCTAACCCTATGAACATCCTTTTCTTGTATATGAGTTTCCTGCAGCGCCATCAGATCTGGGCACTCCCTCGCCAAGTACTGTTACAGTTTTTTCCTTTTTTACAGGTGAGTTGAGCCCCTTTTATATTAATCGATATGAGTTTCATCTGTTTACGTTTAGCCATTTTTACTGTGATTTTTCTAGTGCTGAGCCTTCCCCTTCCTGTCTGACTCCCCCTCCAAACCCCCCCTCAAACACGAAACCAGACCCGCCTTCCCCCACCCACTCCCTCCTGGGGTGACCCAACCGACCTCTAGCCCCTCCCGATTCGCCTCTTCGGGTTTTGAGCCCCTTCTCACCCCCAGTGGTTCCGCTTGCAGGTCTTCCCTGACCCATGTGATTTCCAAGACTTCCCCCTCAGCTTCCCCCCGCCCTCTTCTGTTTTGTTTACATATCCCCTCCCCAGGAGATCTGACTTTTCTCCCTTGACGCTGCGGTTACCGGTTCTACAGTGGACCCCTTTCTAGTAGACTATACTTGTAGTCCTTCTCTCTCCGGGAACCTTGGGCCTAGCGGTCCCCGCTTTTTTCCAGCCTTTCTCTTCAATTCTTGGCTTGTTCACTCTCTCCATATGCCGAGTCCACCTCAATGCTTAGTATATCTGCTCCCTCTTCGACCGTTGTGATTCTCCTTTGTCTTTTATTTACTTCAAAGAGGATTCCAAATGGGAATGTCCATTTGTATTTTGTATCTTATATTCCTTTTGACCAGCTCCTGTACTATCTGGCGCAGCTGTCCCCTTTTGTTCAGTGTAATTTGGGACAGGCCTTGGTAGAGTTGCACCGGTGAGCCATTGTATTTAAGTTCTTCTGGTTTTCTAGCTGAAGCAAGAATGCGTTCCTCCTGCTTATATTCATGTATTGCCACCAGGACGTCCCTAGGCCTGACCACCGGCACATTTCTCTTTGGGCCCACACTATGAACTCTGCCGACCAAAATTCCTTCTGGGTCTGGTATGTCGAGCAGAATAGAAAATATTTGTTGAATTACCTGTTGTAGATCCGCGTCTCCCACCGTCTCCAGTAACGCTTTTACCCTGATGTTCACCCTCCTCAACCTGTTTTCGAGGTCCTCAATTTGTATTTCGAGGTTATGCGTTACCCTTGCCAGGTGTTCCATCATATAGTGTATTTTGTGGGTATCCGCTGCCAACTCCTGCAGGGCTCTTTCGTTGGTATCCACTCTTGCTCCCAGGCCATGTAGTTCACTTCTGACCTCCTTTTATTGTACCTGTTAAGTCGTCCTTCATTTTATTCAATTGTGCCTGCATCATATTTTCCATTCTGTCTCCGAGGTTCTGGAAACATTGTTCCATGAATTCTTGGGTGACCCCAATTGCATTCGGGGTCCCCTCTTGGGAGGTATCCTCCTCGCTCCTTTCGTCCCTCATTTCAGTGTTCTGCATGGATCCTCCCTCTTTCCTCCACATATTCTGGATCACCCCTCGCCGCCTTTTCTATTTCCTTTCGCTGGGAACTGGCGGTCTTTTCCCCCTGCTTTTTGACAGGGGGGACAGACCTGGGTATGATAGAGCGTAGTCCAGGAAGGGCGCCCACGTGTGGTAGAATTTATCTCTGTTCTCAAACCTTAGGGCCAGGATTTTTTCCGCTGCTATTATGTCCCAACACTTGGTCCACCACATTTGGACCGAAGGACTTCTGGATTTTTCCAGAGTCTTGCAACTGAGATCTTGGCCGCGGTCAGTAGATGGGAGCAGGGTTCAGCCCTATGACCTGTTTGGGGGAATTGGCCCTCGCCACTTGATCAGAGCAGTGCGATTCCTGGGTCCCAGGGGATTGTCAGTCCCGTGATCAGGTTGATTTGCTCTAATACTGCTTTCCAAAACTGCGATGATTTTGGACACGACCAGAACAAATGGAAGAGTGTGCCTTTGTCCAGGCAACCTCTCCAGCATGTTGGTGGAATCACCGGGTTGCATTTGTTGAGGGCTTCTGGAGTCCGGTACCACCTGTAGCATACCTTGAATGCCCCCTCCTTGTTGGTAACACATTTCGAGCTTCTATTTGCTCTAGTCCAGATCTGGTCCCATTCCTCCGGTTAGATGGCTCTGCCAATGTCTCTCTCCCATTTGAGCATATATTGCTCTTTGAGGGCCGGATCAGTCCTGTTTAGTCTAGGATCTTGTATAGGGTAGAGATCTTGCCCTTGGGGGGGGCGGTGCTGGCGATAGCTTTTTGAAGCCCCCTGTGTACTGCGCAGCTCCTCCCATGCATTGCGGTCTGCTGCCCAGGCCGGGGGAGATCTGCCTCTTCCTGCCCTCTTCTTCTGTTCCCGCTCTGCCTGATTGCCAAATGCTATCTCAGATCTCCTTTCCTTTCCGCAAAGCCTTTAATTCATGGGGCTGGTTATGTCACCTCAGGCCCCATCTGGTACTTTACGCTACGCAAGAGACTTCTCTGCTTTTTGTGGGTTTTCTGCTGCCCATGCGCCCTCTTACCTGGCGCCTGATCTGGCTGAATGCTGCTAAAGCCTCCTCTGGGCCCTCTGAGTGGACTGGGGCCCTTGTGCCCCTTTGTTGGCCCCCCACTGGCCTCTTTGTCCACTTTAGGGAATCCGTGTTAGCTCCACGTGACCTTAGTCCTTTTACGCTTGGCCCTCTTGCCAGCTGCTTTCACTGAACTCCCATTTTATTTGCTGCTTCTTTATGTCTTGGGGCTTGTTATGCCTCCAGTCGCCCCCACTTGCTCAGGAGGTCCGGTGCTTGGCTCTTTTCTGGACTTCTCGCTGCCCTTTAAGGCTTTTCTGTTGCTGCTGCACCCTGCAGATCAGGGTTTACTCAGGTGTGGTGTCACCGCCTTGCCCCATGTGATTACGGGGGCTAGCCGTCTTTGGGGTGCTCCTCAGTACTGCTCTGCTCCCCTTCGCCCCCCCCCCCTTATTAGCCTCTTCAGGGTTCTGTGTTATCTTAACGGGGCGAAGTCTCTTTCCAGCACTGCCCTATTGCTCCTCCCTGGAGGGAGTGCGGGTGCGAAGCCTGTTCTGGACCATTGCGGGGGGGGGGTCCTCCTACCTTATGGTTGATGAGGCCGGACTCACTACAACTGCCTCCTGCTTGCCGCAGCTCTGTCCTCGCTTCAACGTTCCAGGCCTGCACATACCACTTTTTTCTCCCCTTTCGCTCTCCTCCTCTGCTCGGCGACGGTTTCTCTGCTCCTCCTTCACCCCCGCTCACCGACAGGGTTACACTCTCCTTGCCGCCCTCTTCGCATTCCCTGCAACCGCCTGCCTCCGTGGGGGCCCCTTCTTCCTGGTCTTCTGGCGCTCCAACTCCCAGCCCCCTCTGACGCTTACTGGCCCTGTTGCACCCCGTCGGACGGAGTGAGGGAGATCTCTCCTTCCCTTGTGCTGCACCACTCAACACACCGCTCCCGTGCCCAGTCTCGCTCAGGACCTGCACCCACTGCCACTCCACCCTTCTCTGTGACTTCGGGTCTCTGCTCATCCTGTCTGACCCCTTCTGGCTGCACTGGGCCGGCTCCTCTTTGTACCCTTTCTTGCTGGTGACTTGGGGCACAAGACACTGTGCTGGCCCTGCTCCGGCTACCGCCTCCACATTCCCGGCGTCCCAGGTTCCCAGCGCCTCCCGTGTGGCCCCCTTCTGCCCTGACTGGGCCAGTGCCACAGCATTCCTTTTCTTGCTGATGCCTCTGGGCTCGGGACCCGACTTTGGCCCCAGACCCGCTGCCGCCTCAACTCTCCCGGCGTCTTCAGCTCACAGCGCCTCCTGAGAGACCACGATTACCCCGACTGTGCCAGCACCTCTGCGTTCCTTCTCCTCCTGTTGGCATAGGGCGCAGGAGCCCCCTGGGTGCACTGCTTGCTGCTCCGTGGAGATGTCCACACTGATTCTTGCCTGGGGAGGGGAATTTTGGTTGGATTTCACCTCTCAGACCTGGCAGTGGATCAGGGCACAGTGCTTCACCATGTCTCCACCCCAGCGGCCATCTTGGTTCCCTGTTACCCACTTCTTAACAGGACAGGGTGGGTTAAAAAAATGAGTCCCTGCCCACCCCTCCAAACTTCCCAAGCTGCACCTGCCTTTCCAGTCTCAATGGCGATAGGAGTGGTGAAATTAGGCAGCACAGACTCTATTCTCACCCCAGCCCCATTTGCCTCTCCATTTGCTCTGGCTCTCAATATTAGCATGATTTGGCAAGTAGGATGGGGCCTGGAGCACACATTGGTGATACTGCTCTTATCCCATGTTTGATTCAGCTTCATTGTCCGCATATGATGGAAGAGTGCAGCAGAGCTGTGCTCTCCCACCAGACACTGGCATTGCAGAGGACCCTGCTTTGAGGGGAAGTAGTAGGGAGGAAGCGGTGAGTAACTGGACAGTTAATAGAAAACGATTTGATATGGCATTTATAACGTGCCTATACACAAGTGTTTCAAGGCACGAAAGAGCCTTGAAACAAAATAATGGAGCAAGGAGCTAGGCAGTGGGTGACAATACTTGGCTATGAGGCAAGTTCCTGGGCAGAGCATGTCAACGGGGCAAGTTGTGCAGTATTTGCAGCCAGTACGGCATACCTGTAAATTTAATGGTAATTACTGGAGTACCTGGGCAGTTAATGGTACATTTTGGCAAATTGACCTATGTCTGCTGTCGCACTGTGCCCTCTACCAGTGACCCTAGACATGGCCTACACAGCCAAAATAGGAGTCTACCCAAAAGTACAAACATTTAGCGTTGCCAAGACTATTTTTAAGTAGTTGTAGTCCTAGGACTTGTGATGAAGCGGATAAGACGAACCCTGACGAACAAGATCCCAGAGAGAAATGTACTCACTTTGCAGGAGTACATCTTCCCTGTCGGTAGCCACTTGACAGAAGGTAAAGCACAACAGATGACAACCTTGGAAAACCAATACTGAGTCCTCTTGAAGCCATAGAATCTGGTGTAAGGATGTTGTAGGAGAATAGCAACACCAGTGCGAGAGGGGAACTGTTAAGGCAGAATTCCATTATGGGGGTTCTGCAGTATCATTTATGGGGCCTAGCCTCATTTTGCTTTTTCCCCTTTTTTATTATTTGAGGTTTCTAATTAATTTGGTGGCTAGAGAGACTTCTGCTGAAGTCCCTCTGCCACTACAAACCTTTCTACCTTACTTAAGGTAAATGGTATGTGGTCACCTTTTTAAGGGGTCTAGTCCCAGGGGTGCATCTCAGGCACCCCACTTTTCCCTATTTATTTTTGTATTTTGTTTTTATTGTTTAAAGACCGTTCGTGGCTCTAAAGCAGCAGAGCGCAATACAGAGGGTGGGTAGCCAGCATTTGGACTGCCATCTATTAACCTTAGCGCTGTACTGTGAGGTCTGTGCATCCATTGGAATTAGTCCTTGGGCAGGTGTTGTAGAAAGAGCCATGTTTTGAGAAATTTTCGGAATTGGAGAATTGTGGGGCCATTCCGAGCCAACACCGGGAGTTCCAGAGGGTGGGTGCATGACAAGAGAAGGACTGTTCGCGGGTCCTCTTTGCAGACGAGTTGTGATTGAAGCCGGTATGCCGATTTTGGTTGATTGATTTATGCTGCACAAGCAGCGTGTGCCACCAGATTTGTGAAGCTTAGCCACCAGGGACTATGGTGTGCTACTCGTGACTGCTTTGTAGATGATGCATGCTGTCTTGAAGAGTATCCTGGCTTGGAGTGGAAGACAGTGTAGTTTGCATAGGATGGTGGTAACTCGGTCAAAGTTCTGTGCTCTTATAATAAGACGTGGTGGATTGCGTTTAGGGGAGCGAAGTGAGCAGAGCATTTCGCCCACTAATGTGGAGACCTGTGATGAATCCTCAGACTCCTGGCCTAAAGTCTCCTCCCATGTGTGCAGGGGAAGGCAGACACTTACTAATCCTAACCCTGGGGTGGTATTAGCTGGGGTGGTCACCTGGGAGGAGAAGGACCCCAATGGAATAGGAGGGTTCCGCTAGGAGAGATGCAGTATTCGTCTCTGAAGGATGAGATTCCAGAATATCTAACAGTTTGTAAAAATCAAACTCACTTTCCTAAAGGTAACCGACCCATTGGTAAGGAAGGCCATTATGGTCAATATAAGGATCAGAACAGTAATACCCATCCTTTTGTAGAAGTATAATCTCTCCTCCTGGGTTAAACTGTGAAAATAAGTCTCTTATCTAGAGATCTAGTAAGTTAAATAAAACTGAAATATGTAAGGAAGTAAAGAATGAAGATGTTGGGAACTTGAGTCCCATAATCCCACAGGTACTGGGACGAGGAAGAGGAGCTTGAAAGCACAGAACTGTGATGTGCAGTCTAGTGTCCTCAACAATCTCCACCTGAGCGGGAATTTGAATTATTTAAATCCCTCATGTGCAGGTACGGGCGACGGAGGGGGGAGTAGCAGTAGTCTCAGAAGTGGTTTTACGTGGCCGTGTGTAGCAAGGTCACTGCAGTGCCTTTGGCAGGTAGTGGTGCTATAAGGGTCAAAATCAGAAAGAGCCCGGACAGCCGAGGTCGCGAAGCGGGAAACACTGGTTGCAGGCTGCCTTGTTGTAGAGGGGAGCTCTCAGCACAGCATGTTTGTCTCTGTTGGCTTGGGAGTACCCAGACCCGACAGGAGCAATGGGAGATCCTGTCGAGGAAGGCGCAAGGCATGCAAAGCCAACTGCAGCTGTCAGCCGCTCCAAGTCTGGCGAGGGAAGATGTGGCAGCTGTGGGACACACAGATGCGCAATGAGAGACCGGTGAGTTGACCTTGCAGATGTGACCCGGTGCACTGCATTGTGAACCAGTAGCCACTTACTTACCTTTTGAATACTGAACTAATTATTAAAAAAACATTTTTGGCACAATCTACATGCTAAGCGAAACCGAAACAAAGTTTGTAACATAAAGATGGAATAATATTGAATGAAGGTTATAATTAAGAAAGGCGAGACGATTGTAAACTTGCAGAGTGAACACCATTGGCAAAGTAAAGAGGAGGCTGAATTGGAACAAAACTGTAACCAGTGTTGCCAAATCCAAGAGGAGGCCATTAGAAAAATCAGATAACAACTAGCATTAGTCAAGGTTATTAGAAGGTGAAGGGGAAACATCTTTCATGGAAAGAGACAATTTAATTATTTGTTACCAGCTTTGATATTAGAAACCCAGAGTGGGCAGGAAGGTTACCCTCCTTGGGGAGAAAGTCAAGGGGGAAAGGAACATAACCTGCATTGCATATGGCCAATTGATTTTTGGAACAAACAGCACCAGTGTGTGTTACAGCCTTATGGAAGAAGTTGTGAATTATATTGATTTTGAAAGTCAAAGGCGTTCTGAAGTAACCTACATTACAGAGTACTGATAGTAGTGTTAGTGGATTCATCCTCGCAGGAGAGTACACCAGAAATTGGATTGTTAGTGGTAGTCCTGGCAAGTTAGTGAACCAGGAAAAAAAGACTTTGAGGTACTCCATTTTGATGGAAGGTTGTGGTGGAATGAAAGTGGCAGCTCCACCTATGTGTTTGATAAACTGTGTAAAAACCATCCTGATGAAAACAGTGCCGTGTTGTGGGAGTGCTTCAGGAGTGCTGAGGGACGCTGCATGCTCCGCTGACAGTAGCCTGATTGCTTCTCTGTGTTGCTGCTTACTGTGAAGCACCTTGGACTTGCTGAACTTATAATCTACTATAATACATCAAACATAGAGCACCCAGACTTCCATAGACGAGACTTTGAACATTTTTCTCCTTACTTTTCGTAGGTCTGCCAAGCCCCACCTCAGTTTCCCATCAAGCACTACAAAATCACGGGTGTGAGGGAGTGCATCAGGAGTGCTGTTCGGCTGTGCAGCCGGCAGCCTCCCGCACTGCATTTCGCTTGGCAGGCATCTTCTTTTAGTATCCAGTAAGCTCTTCAATTATACATTCTCGAATGATGGAATTTTTCACCTTGAAAACTGGAATGCCGATGAATGTCTCCCCAATTTGTAAAGCTGACCATGCTGCTGTTCCACCTGTGCTTAATCTGCCTTTACTGGTGCTCCGAAAGGGTTTGCCTGTAACTGGAGTGGGAAGCATGGCATCCAGTAAGCGACCAAAGAGCTCGAAATCTTTAGGCACGAACATCAGGAATTTTTATGCTCCTACTGTTGCTGACAAAGATCATGCTTCAAATGAGGAAAGTGAGCCTGCAAAAATAAGTAAAGTGCAGCCAGTCTGCTCAGCAGTCTCTCTGACAATGATTTCAGATGCAGACATGCTTGCGCAATTTTCAAACTCTACAGCACTGGTTAATGGCTCTTCATGCCAGAGCCGTTACCCAATGTTGTTAAAGTGGTTATGCGACCACATGAGGTCCACAATGCGCTTGTTCGTACTGTGCGTTCCCAGAAGATACCCTTGCTATTCTCCCAAGTGTTGAAAGCCACACCTTCAGAAGCGCGAGTGGTTGACTGTGAATTGTAAGTTGATAACCATTTGTTGTTCACAACGGAGGACAGGAGAATGCCTGTTCCCCACCCACCGCAAAATAACCTTTTCACCATCGGCACTCGCGTAATGTTGTATATTCTTCTTTTCCGAACCCAACAGGGCCCCTCCTCACTAATCATGCCCCTGTAATTAGCCAGAACACCCCCGCCAGTTGAGAGTGTTGTTTATGAAACTCAACCTGAAGTATACTGGTCAGCCCATAGTTGAAACCTGTCACAATGCCCCATACTTTATCCTGACACTTCTGCCTCGTCAATTGATCTTTCGGATGTGAATAAAGCTTTCGTTCGCACAGCCCACTCCTCCATCATTTGGGCTGGCAGCATTGCAAACTTCAAACAATGGCACCCTACTAAACACATTCAATAATAGTGTTCACACACTGATACTCCTTTATGAATCTCTCGATCACAAGACCCTAGCAAAGATTGATCAGAAACTGGAAATTCATAATAGGGAATGCCTCTGTGTCAAGCATTCACGAAATCCGAGCATTTACCACCAGCAGTGACACTGTTGACCACGCCTTACCTCATGAAATTAACCAAATAACGAGCCACTCTAGATCCGTGCCTTCATCAAACCTAACACAGCTGACACTGCCTGTCCCAGTGGTGGTTATGGGCGTGGATGATGACATTTTGACTTGTCCCTCCGTATGCACGGCAAATGATGTTGTACCTCAGGGCAACCTTAGAGCACAGCCCACGGTTGATGCTCCTGAAAATCTATGTGAAGTTTTCCAAAGACCCTGTTAAAAAGAAGGGGAAATCTCGATTTAATTGCTAATGCTAAATGTTCACAAAATAGAGCATTCCAATTTTTCAAAAACAAAAAACCAAAGAACCTGCCGCTATTTGCAACATTTCTAAAAGCCATGCATTTATTAATGCCCTTTCTACTCCACCTAGGACAAAGGCTGTTGCTGTTAAAGCTAATCATTCTAAGGGCCATCCCCAATGCTCAATAAATACCATCCCTATTAACTGCTCTGCACCAGCCCCCACACCCGATTGCTTAAATTTCTCAACATATTCAATAACTATGCTTCCCGATGAAGCAAGGGAGGCTGACCTAGACACATCAGTGGCAGTTTGTAGCAACCGTGAACCTATTGAATGCCCAGTGGAGGACAGTAATAGTTTCCAAACTTTGGAGAAAAAAAGAAATACGATCCCAAACAATAAGTGGGTCCCATCATTCTCGATCACCTTGAAACAGGACTAGCTCAAGAGCTCGCTATGGCAATAGCTCTCTGCCCAAGATTGAAGAATCAGTCCATCTGTGCTGTCTTGCCACATGACATTGCAACACCTCCTGTTTTGCCCTTCGTGAGACCAAAAACCCATAACAATAGTAAACTATTGCACACTGCTAAAGCATACTCCCATAGAAGAACAGGACTTCTTCAGATGTTAGATAGAATAATGACCCATATCCAAACAGAACAACAATATTATCAGTGTTCAGCGGGATAAAAAGTTTGAATAGAGTACAATCACGTGATATTCAAACTATCCAATTCTTAAAAACACGTAAGCTGGACACTGTGAATGTTAGAGTTCCCTCTTAAATAGTAAGAGTGCATTCAATTCAAACAGTAGCCAAGCTCCTTAGTGGTAGAAGTGATGAGCACCCTGAAACTATCCTCAACCCTTGATCGGTGAACTGCGTGTGCATCTCCCCAAAACAGAAAGTAGATCAGGGAAACACTAACAATAGCCCTATCAATTCTTACCTGGAAGCGAATGAGAAGCTAAGATGCCCGCAAAAGGAACCCCAGGGATCATGGGCTTGGTTTAGAAAAACATTGCATGAGAATCAAATAACCCCTCTGAATCTCTAGAGCCAAACCAAAATCAAATCTCCCAAGCTTAAAATTACATTCTGGAACATGGGGGGATTGTTTGCTGGATTTTGAGGACTTAATTTATTTAACCTGGAGAGAGTGAGACCCTTTTTTCCCACTCTCTCATGTAGTTTAATGTGATTTTGTGCACTGTTTCCTTTTAGTTGTGGAGTCTGACAAACTCCATAGGCATCATCTTTTACGTTGTGTCACACAGCACCTTCAGTGCAGTGGCACAGGGAAGTCTTTCAGATTTCCCAAAGGTTTAAATACCTTCTCTGGGATAAACTACTGTTTCCCAGAGCAGTAAAGTGAAATTGACTTTACTGATATTTGTAACTTTCTAGACCCAGCACACACTGTTTTACAATAGGGTGCTGGAGGGGTTACCTAGTATCCCCTTTGTCTATCTTCTCATGTAAACATGTTTTATGTTACCCTTTTCTCACTGAATGGCTGGTGGCAGTGGTTTAGTTTGAACTTACATAGTGTGCGTTTACCGTGGGCTGCGTTCGCAGCTGCAGTAAAGCACCCAAGGTATGGCCCAGGTCTTCTCTTCTTGCCATTTCTTTGTGGGAAGGTCCATCTTGAGATTTACTCTGTGCGCCAAACCTGGGTTGGTCCCATTGTTCGCATTGCCGTTGGCGGGATTCACGAGTGAAGCCTGGCTCTGGCTCCAGGGTGTCTGGGGTAAGCAGGAAGTGAGGGAGGTGCCCGAAACTCCCTGTGCTTAGTCTCCCAAATCCACTCTGTGGTGATTTGCCGGCTGACTGTCCGGAACTGGAATGGTGGTGAGCTTTACACTACATAGTATACTTGGAAATGGTTGTGTTAGCGTAGAAAAATAATTCTTCAAAAACTTGGGGTGCAAACCCATTGGAAAAAGTGCCTCCGTGGTTAGCACTATATAAATTGTGGAAAAAAAGAGACCTTGGCCATGAAGCCAGCGGTGTGGGCTGCACACCCGTAGACCACTCAAAAAGTGGTTAAATTTAAATGTTCATGGTTACAATAATTATTCACTGTGGTTATAAATCAAAAATATATTTTTATTCATTGCTTATTAGTTTCATAAGCTTTAAACCCTCTGTGGGTATTATAATTCTGAGGCTGAAATGTCACATTCGAGGCCTATGCATTTCGGGTTAAACACTCTTCCTCAGGGCCTGTGAACATACAGCTACAAGCTGCCTTGTGGTCAAATCTACTTACAAAGTTTATGCATTGTCAACATTTTGCAAGTAATGAAACAGTTACAGCAAAAGATCATTCAATATATACAATGAAGGAAATCATCCATAAACGTGCATGTAGCGTTTTAAAATGTACGTTACCAATGAAGTATTATGAAGGAGGTGTTTAAGTAGATCATCAAAGGATTCATCGGAGTTCAAAAAACAAAGGAAAAAATAAACAGCAATGAGGATGTGTCTATATATGTTAAGATGCTGTTCAAGCATTACGCTTTTAAAATGAAGATGTGGCAAAGTGGAAAAGGGCAGGTAACTGACCTGCTGCTCGCGTATCTACTGCTTGAATAGAAAAGATTCCTATCACGGAGACGATGGTGTCCGTGTCAATATAAGCCTGATCACGAGTCTGTAAAATGACAGAGAACTGTCAGAAGGTATGATTTCATAAATGGCAAGCAGACGAAGCCGTGTCTGGAGAGTATTTTACCTGAATGTCTGTTGCACGGCTCTGAA
The DNA here is from genome assembly GCF_040938575.1 of Ambystoma mexicanum. Lineage (NCBI taxonomy): Eukaryota > Metazoa > Chordata > Amphibia > Caudata > Ambystomatidae > Ambystoma > Ambystoma mexicanum. The sequence continues at coordinate 576,943,013 of NC_090927.1, read as the reverse complement.
AAGCAGCAGAACGCTGCAACCACTCGCGTGCAGGTTGAAACTAGCTAAGTCTTGGAAGGTAACTATGGGAACCAGAATGCTGACAAGATTAGGTGCGCACTGTGTTGTGTGTGTGGAAAACTAAACGGCCATCTTGAGATGGTGTTCTAGACTGGTATGAGTAGTTTAGTGAATGCGGAAGTACGCTAAATCTGCAAGCGTGCATCTAATTGTGATGTAAATCAATATTAAGAAAAAAGAAAGAAATCCTATGAGGAAATAAACAGATAAAATAGAAGATAAATAATTCAAAGAAGAAATTATTAAAAAAATGTAAAAATACAAGAACATGCGGAAGGACGACGAATTGAACTGATCAAAAAATAATAAATGCTTCATATTAGTCTGAAATGCTTATCAGTATGTTAATGAATTTAAAAAATAAAAAATAGAAAACAAATAAATAAGGACAACGTAATGCTGATAAACATATAATGCAGGAGCTGAACACAAATAATGTTTATCCTACATAAAAAACAAATCAAATTGAATTCTTCATTCATCCCTTCCGGTGTCAGGAACCCTAACTTTTCTATCCAAAACGCTTCTTTCTGGGCTCTCAGTTTTTTTCATGTTCGTATTCTGTCCTTTGGTGGGGATCACTTCTAACACTGTAAATCTGGGCTGTGTTATTGTGTGTCCCTTTTGAACAAAGTGTCTTGCCGCTGCTTGTTGTAAATTCGGATGCAGGATTTATGTTCATTGACACGTACTCGTATTTCCCGTGCGGTCTCGCCGACATAATACTTAGCACATGGGCATTTGATAGCGTAAATAAAGTTCTCTGACAAATAGGTGGCGTGATGTTTGAGTTGGATTTTCTCTCCTGTCCTTGGATGCGATATGTATGGTCCTTTAATAATGTTATTGCAATTGCCGCAACTCATGCATGGATATGTCCCTGGGTATTTGTTAGCAGTTTTTGGTTTGGATTTCTTATGTGTGTCTCAACCAATAGGTTTCGTAGGTTATTGCTTTTTTGGTACGCAAACATCGGTGGTTGCGCAAACAGTTCTTTTTGTCCTCTGCTCGTTCTGTAGTATATTCCATCTTTTAAGCACACTGTCTGTGATTTGTCGACTCTGAATGGAGTATTTTGTAACAAAGACCAATTCTGGACTCGTACGTTCAGGTTCTTTGGACAACAGTTGTGTACGATCTTTTGTGTCTGTTTTGGTCCTGGCAGCTAGGAGATCATTCTAAGGGTATCCTCTCTCTTTGAGTTTCATGTGTAGTTTGTTCAATTCCAGATCGCATTCTACTGAATCGCTTACAATCCTTTTAATTCACAACATTTGGTCAAATGGTAAGTTGCGGAGGATGTTTGGTGGATGAAAACTCATTCTGTGAAGGCGGTTATTTCTGTCGGTGGGTTTCGAGTACAATTTTGTTAAAATCCTAGAGCCATCGATCGCTGTTTGGACGTCTAGATAATGAATATTTGGGTTGCCTATTTCCATAGTAAATTGTAGTCTGTTGTCGATGTTTTTCAGATACAGTAAAAAAGTGTTGAGCTCTTCTCGACTGCCTGACCAAATCCCACATATATCATCGATATATCGATACCACTTTTTCAAGTGTATGCTCCATTGTGGGTTATTGATGTGCCTAGTTTCAAAATCATACATAAACGTATTCGCATATGATGGTGCCATGGTTGCTCCCATTGCGGTTCCAGTTAGTTGTTTGTAATACGTTTCTTTATATTTGAAACACACATTTTCTGAAATAAATTTTAACAAAATCAACAGAAATTCTTTGTTCGCTCCTATTGGTCCTGCATCAAATAGTAATTTGTCAACTGCTCTTTGTCCTGAGTTGTGTGGAATACTTGTGTAGAGACTAGCAACGTCTATGGTGAATAGAATGTCTTCTGTTGTAAGCTCGATTCCTTCCAAAATCTGTAAAAAATTAGTAGTGTCTTTGACATACGTAGAAGTCTGTTGAATAATCGGCTGAAGAAAATAGTCTATGTATGTACCTAAGGGCTATAGAATGCTTTCAGTGGCAGCCACTAACGGTCTTCCAGGGGGATTGGTGAGTTGTTTGTGAATCTTTGGCAGAATGATAAATGCGGCATTTCGGGATATGAGGTCCATAGATAGGCTTTTGTTTTACTGCTGATCCAATTGTTCTCCAAAGCAGTTTCTAATATGTCATTGAGTTCAGTTTTAATGTCCTTGGTCGGATCATGTGTTAGTATTTGATATGTCTCTGCATCTGATAGTTGTCTCAAACATTCGGAATCATATTGAACTGTATCCTGTCCGGCAAAGACAGCCATCCTGCTGGGTGATTGACAGCTAGGCTGGAATGAATGGGAGAGAACTGAATAAAAGGCAAGGCTTTTGGTTTGGAAGGCAGAGTAGACCACTGGACAAAGGAAACGAAGAAGAACTTGAAGAGGACACCTGCTGCAACTCCTTGACCGTTGGTTTGCCCGGTTGAAGCAGTGCTGAAACACCAAGTTCGCATCGACAGAGGAGCCCCTTCCAGGACGACTTCTCCCCTTGAGTCGGTGGGACCAATCCACTCCAAAGTATGCCACCTCGACATCCATCTCGGAGCTGGTTGAATTTCCGCAGAGTTGCTGCTGGAAACCGTAGAACCAGGGAGTAGAACACCAATGTATGTGCATTGCTTTTTCCGTGCTCCCAGGAAGCAGGACTGACCGAGCCTGAGCCCCCTCGACAGAGTGCAGGACCCCAGAAGAAAGGAACTGCAATGTTGCGGTAGACGCGAGGAGCTGAAACACTGAACAGCCACTGAAAGTGAAGTTTTCCGGTTGCGAGTTTAGATCATCCCAGTGCATTGCAGGAGTCCCCCGACATCCTCCCTCTTGTCCCACGACTGAGGCTCAGGAACAGTGAAATCTGCAGAGCTGCACAGGAACAGGAGTCATCTGCTGCATCTTTTCTTCATTTTAAAGGTACTGTACCAAGTCTGAGAGAATTTACCTCTCACAGTAGAGTTGCTTGCATCTTCTACTACTCAGAAGTCCAATCATCTTGTGGCCCTACATTTGATTCTTCTTTTCTTCAAAGACTTATAAAACATTGTGCAGACTTTCTACTTAACTACAAAGAAGTGCTTCAGCTCACATAGACTTTTGCCTTTTGCCTATTGCCTTTGGCTTGGCCTCTTTCACTGAATGACTCTTATTGGGGGATCTGAAAGTATTTGCCTGCTTAAGAATATTTGTGGTCTCTTGTTCTAAATAATCTTTTCCTTTGACTTATTAATATATGATTCTAAATGCAACAGTGATATATTAATGTCCCAGCACCCTAGCAATTGAAGTCACCTGAGGGTGTAGGTAGTCTCTGTGGGCCACCCCAAAAGGGTATCTACTGGTTTAGAGATATTAAGAGTGTGTATTTCATGAAGTGTATATGAGTGTTACTGTTATATTGCTCTCTTCCGAAGAAGGCTTATTCTAACTGACTGATAAATAAACTAATTTTTTATTCAAGAAGCCTTGAGTGTAAGAGTTTACTTGAATAATTGTAACTGTAAATCTCTGTGTCACTCCACTACAGCTCACATTGACTCCTCTTGTGATAAGCCTGGCTGCTCAACACGCTACCAAAACTGTGTAGTACAAGCTTATACCAAAGGTTGGGTTTCCTACACCTGTAGTCGGAGTTGTTTGTAGTGTTCCCAGAGGGTACTGCATACAAACTTTGCCTAAGAGGGATTTGCGCATTTATTGGATCCAAAACATGCATTTCATCTTTCATCATATGACATCATAAATATCCAGGAAACATGGCTGTATGACCAACCAGTTTGCTCAAATCGCAAAATTAGATGGATTCCGGCCACCAAACAGCAGTTAGGCCGTCCTATGGCAGGACTACTGATTGCGATCAAAAAAGAGATAAATGCAAATCTTACCCCGTGGACATCTCCACAATCGTGTTTACAGCTGGCAAAGCTAGTTTAAGATAATCCAAACTCGGAACTATCTAATAAATTTGCCATTCTGAATATATATCGAAACCCAACCTCTATAGATGATGAGGTATTTATTAATAACCTCATCCTAATGCTCAACATGATTAGCAGGAGACCCGGCGTCCTATATTACCCCGATAGCTGGGGATTTAAAGATGTCACGTTTTGACCAAAAAGAAGGCAAAAAGTCTATAGCCAACAGATGGCTAAACTTGGAAGAACAAAATCTGGTTATGCTAAACAGATCCTGCAATGCTGACACTCCTCCCAAACCAACGTGGAGAAGAGGTAATTCCTCTGCTAGAATAGATTATGCATTTTTATCAACCCCTGCGCTACCTCTTGTGATAGATTTCAAAATCATTGAGACAGATCTCAGTGACCATAATATACCAGCTATTTCTAGCTATTGTAACGCTAGCTGCCTTCTGCTTGTAATTCTAGAGTGTGTGTCGGATATGTATTCTTACTGTGTAAATGTATTGCAATAGCTTTGTTCCACAGAAAAAAACTGTAACCATCTTCTTAAAAAAGAAGTCACGCATCCCTAAACGCATCATGCTCCGGAGTGCCGCGACGGGCGGCCTAGGGGTCCCGGATGTGACCAGGTACTGCCTCGCAGCTCAGCTGGCCTCAGCCTTCACATGGAAACTTCTCGCTAATCGACCCCGGTGGCTACAAATTGAAGAAGATTGGAGCAAGACCCCGATTGAGGCGCTGCCCCACATGAAAGAACCAAAGGGTACCCAAGACCCGAGCCCTCTGCCCTCGATGAGAAATACAGTCGCTAGCTGGAAAAAGGCAGCCCGCCTATGGAAGTGCAGAAGCACAATGGGACCCCTTACACCAATCTGGGACAACCCAGACTTTTCCCCAGGAATCGCACCAAATAATTTTACGAAATGGCGAGGCGGGGGCTTGGAGACCATGACAGACTTCTTTCAGAATGGACGCCCACTAAATTTCGAGGAGTGCAAAGCTAAATTTCAGGTCCCGGAGACCGAAAGGTTCCTCTACACGCAACTGACGCACTGGCTCTCGAGCAAGCTAACCAAGAAGCATGGCTGCAGAAAACTGACGGCGCTAGAACACACACTCGCTGCCAACCCTCCGAGGGGGAAAATCTCCATATTGTATAAATTATTGGACAGGACAGATCCAACCAAAAAAGAGCCATAAATGCTAAAATGGGAAGACGACATAGGAAGAACGATTGAGCCGGAGGAATGGAATCGTATCTAGACCCGGGCGCACAAAAGCTCAAAATGTGTGACAAAGAAGGGGCGTTCAAATTTTGCTACAGGTGGTACCGCACCCCTGAGATCCTAAACAATTGCAACCCGGCCATCCCTGCACAGTGCTGGAGGGGCTGCCCGGACCGAGGAACCCTGTTCCACCTCTTTTGGACTTGCCCGAAGGCCACCCAATTCTCGAGGGACACCCTCGAACAGATCAAAGCAATAACTGGGCTTACTATCCCCTGGGACCCGGGAATCGTGTTGTTGGGGGCGACAGGGAATGGCCAACTCCCCTTTACAGGCTGCATGGCGGACCTCTGCTCCCACCTCCTGACAGCCGCCAAAATGTCCATCGCCAGACTATGGAAAAACCCGGAAGACCCATCCACACACATGTGGTGGTCCAAATGTTGGGAAATCGTTACGGCCATCAGACTTGGCAACAGAACCAAATTCGAGCGCATCTGGGCCCCCTTCCTGGACTACGCACAACAATTCCCCGGCATGGCAAGACAACCCCCGGCGCTGCGTTGGATGGAAACCCAGGACTGAAAGGAAAGGGGCATAACAAACAGCTGATGAACCAAAGGACTTCTGTTTCCAACCAAGTTGCTAAATACCTGGCAGACTAGGCCGACAACTTCACAAGAAGCCAACTGTGAAAGAGGCAATCTTCCCGTTCCTACCTTGGACCTTACCCCCCCCCCACTCTCTCTATTATTTGCTCCGCTCTTGGAGAAAGTTTATTATTTGATATGATTCAGTTATATTAATTGCAGTTTTCTTTTCTTGTGTGTCATTACAAGCTCCAAAAGCATGTAACACTTGAATATCTGCAAAGCTTCTTATACCAAAAAACAATAAAAACAATTTTGGAAAAAAAAAAGTAGATTGTAAATGTTTAATGATGTTAATTTGATTGTATTAATTTTAATGGGAGATTTTTGAGTATGATGTATGTGGTCTAATCATGTCTTATTTAACATAATATGTAAATTATAATGTGAAGAATCAGTTTTAACTGACATTTTTGTAAGTTATTTAAAAAAAAAATATATACATTGTTGTATGTACTGAAGTGTAGTGGTTGTCTTTCTCAGGAGAAATCCTATTGAACTATTAATCAGATGTATAATTAACTCTACTTGCTTCGAAGACAATCGCGACGCCACGCGAAAATATACAGAAGTGAAGGAACTTTGTGTTGGAAACAGAAATTGCTTTTGAGAGTAACTTTTGTGTGTTAGCTCTTGAAGTGGAATTTGACTCTTGGAATGAACTTTATTCATTGGAACTTTATTTGGGAATTCTGTCTTAATTCTGGGGAAGGGGAATCAGACCCTGGTAAAAATATTTGGTTCTAATTATCATTTTGTTGAACAGCCAAATGAATACCTGAATTGCTTTTGGTGTATCTATAAGTGTGAGGGACATATATATTTTTATGTATTAAAATGTGTGCCTATAGGTCTCGGGGCGCACATAAAAACAGAGGTCAGCAGTAGAGCAGGGAGGCGATGCAATGTTAAAGAGATGTGTCTTTTGTTTATTAGTGTTTTCCTTTAGCCTTAGTTTGATAGGCAGGGAAATATATGTTCGGTTAGGGAAAGTGAGGCGTTTAACACACCCATTTAATTTAATGTCTTCTGGTGAAAAATATTTATCAAGTTGTCCGCCTCACCTTTCTGACCCCTCCCAGACCACAAGGGCCTGCACTACAGACCGGAAGTCCTGCGGCGGGATGAAGGGTTTGATTTTTTGAAAGGGTAATGATTCTGAGCCAGGCTATTTTGGCCTTCTTGGCTATGTGTTTCTGTAAGGACAGCCTGCTGTCAATGGTGAATCCTAAGGATTTTGCTGAGTCAGAGTTGTGAATCAAATCCTTCAAGGTGCATATCATTGAGCCATTGTTTGAGTGTGTTTTTTTTTCTTTTTAAGCTGGCTGCCTGATCAAGACTACATCGGTCTTGAATGGGTTAAAGGCATGGTCTAGTAAAAAATGTTATTTAAAAAATAGATAGGCAACATAAAAAAAAATACTAGCATTCTCTTTTTTAAAACTTCCTATGTAAAATTTTGAGCTATTCAAGCTCAAAATTCGCAAAAGCAAGCAAATGCGTGCATCCATTTTGTGAAATGGATGCCCTCCTGTGCTGGCTTTTGCTTTTGCGGCACTAATGAAGGAAAAACCAGCCAGCTGTAGTAAACGCAAGCTACTGCTGGGTGGCTTTCCCTTCATTAGTGCTGTAACCGGAGGACGGGGACCGGAGACCAGAGCAGGAAAGCTGCAGCTGAATCTCGGTAAGTGCTATTTATTTTTTAAAAAAATAAGCACTAGCTGCGTTTTTTTTTCTAAGTTTTCCGGGCTGGAGGAGCCCAGAAAACTTAGAAATAAAACCGCAGCTTTAAAAACGTTGCATTTATGTTTGCGGTCGCTTTTGAAGCGACCGCAAACATAAATACAACGTTATTGTGTTGGAAAACGCTGCGGTTTTTCTTTCCAAGTTTCTCAGGCTCCTCCGGCTCGGAGGAGCCTGAGAAACTCGGAAAGAAAAACCACAGCATTTTCCAACACAACCGCGTTGTGTTTCTGCCTGCTGTGGCTATCACTTTGGGTCTCCGGTGGGCACCGGAGACGCAAAGTGAAAGCCACAGCAGGCAGAAACACAACACGGTTGTGTTTACATGCCGCGTAGCGGAGAGCCCCAAATGGGAAATGCTAAATGCTGCGTTGTTTCTGCCTGAATCTGCTTTCCCATTTGGGGCTCTCGGGCTCCCCACGGGGAGCCCGAGAGCCCCAAATGGGAAAGCAGATTCAGGCAGAAACGACGCGGTTGTGTTGGAAAACGCTGTGGTTTTTCTTTCCGAGTTTCTCAGGCTCCTCCGAGCCGGAGGTAGGCAGTTGACATCCGGGACTGGATGATGGCTAGGTAATCGAGGAGAGGAATGATGTCCTGCGTGCTATTTACTCGTGTAAAATGGAGTATCATCCGTATATTGGTGGATGGCTATATTGGGATCTTTGAGGAGAGTGCCCAAAGGCTCCATGTAAAGGTTAAAAAGGATTGGTGAAGAAGTCTCCATGGGGCATGTTAATGGTAGCCACATAGCTGTGTCGCTCCCGGACCACAGGATTTTTCGGGACCAGAGCCCGTGTTGATGCCCCCACTCGGGAGATGAGTATGTCCAGATCTGCTGTGGGGGCCCTGGGGCAGTGCAGTGTGAAGTCTGCAGATCTTGCTTCGCTAGCTCCTGAGAAATGGTGATCGGAAGCCTGGGCGGTGTGCAATAGGAGGTGACATGAGGAAACAGCTCCACACGTATTTCCCAGTCGTGGTCTTTGTCCCAATGCGGAGAGCTTGCAGGAGAGTTTGACCTGACGGGGTACGGCTGCCCCAAACATCTGAGGGGGTCGGGGGGGTGGGGGGGTGGTCCGTGGGACCATGTTGAAGCCCAGCAGTGGGGTATTGTTACGCTCACCTGGTCTCTGCGGAGGCGTTGGGGCACGGTTGCAGACCTCCCGGGGGTGAGGTCGCCCTAGACTAGATTCTCCCTCTGCTCTTGTGCGGTAAACTGCGAGGAAAGGGCTGTGCTGCTCAGGACCGTTTCTGCATGGATACAATGGGCGTGAGTATACCGGTCTGTGACCCTTGCGCCCTTCCAGTCCCCTCCTCCCAAGACGTGACTCCTGGTGGATGCGCTGCACTGCCCCTGGAAGGCTAACCTGGTGCTTAATGTTTGTGGGCGCTCCGTCCTGCTACTTCTGGCAGAAGCGCTTGTCTGGCAAGGACCGAGTTCCTTCACTGGTCCAATGCGATTGGTAGTCCAGTCCAGCTGCGACTAGCCCATTTCACTTCAGGTAAGGGTTCTTGTTTGTCTTTGTCTTTTCTTGCATGTTTGTTTGCTTTCAGCCTGTCCTTGTTGTATTTTGTGCCATTTGTTCTTGCATTACCGCTCGTTCGTTCTTTGTATTATTGTCCGTTCTGTATGTTAATTGCGTGTTCCTTCTTTCACGCTGTTCTTTCGTTCTCTTCCCATGTAGGTGATGTAGCTGGCCCGGTAACTGTGGCGCTTGAATGCGGTAGCTGAAGAAACGAGGAACTGGACCTGCGACGGTCTGTTAACAGGTAAGCTGTCCACTAGAGATGCCCTTGTGATCTGAATGCAGCGCGACTCTTGGATGGTGAGGTGAGAGATAATCTAACCTTGTCTTTCGTTATTTTAGCAGGAATCGAGTTCGTGGATGATGAGCACAGTGCTGCGGCGTCGGGATCTGAACCGTCTGGTTCCAGAAGGTGAGTATGCAGGTAGAAGGTCAGATTCCAGCGGTGAGTATGCAGGTGGATCCCAGGTGGTGAGTATGCAGATGGATTCCAGGCGGTGAGAATGCAGATTCATACGGCGGTGAGCGTTGCGTTGCATGTGAGTGCAAAGTAACGCGAAGCGCTGGCTTCAGGAACAGGGTAGCTTTAAATAGCTGAGCTTTTGGGGCCACACCCATTAGTCTGGCCTGCCTGCCACACCCGACCACACCTAGAACTTGCATGTGAATCTTAAGCCTGGGGAGCCACACCCAGTAACATGCACCTGGAAAAGGACCTGAAATAAAGCGGCCTGAGTAGAAATAAAGTAGTCCCATGCTTATACCGTTACATGAGCCTGGCGCCAAAGGAGCCAGGACTGAGTCCAGCCGGGCCCCTTGTGTCTATATGTCCCAAAGGAACATAAATGGGTTATGTGACCCACGACACCCATTACCTGAGGGGGTGGTGCTTGTGTCCTTGGGCCTGTGGTCGTGACAGGAGTGCCATACAGCGGGCCGACAAGCGCCTCTGAGGAGAGTCATGGCTGGCTATTGAGAGCTAGTCCCATGGCTGAAGTCTCCCACCCCTCTCCCCTGATGCACACATACTGAGGAAGCCCTGGGTATAGAGAGAAGGATGTGCTGCTTGGCTATCAGCGTCATTTCAGAAGGTGGGGGAGATAGCTGGTCTCATCTCCTGAGGAGCTTCTCCCAGGGAGCCACGAGTGTTTGACTCAGTGGGCATGAGGCGGTGTTGGCTTGAGAGGCCCCGGAGAACAACACAGACACGGCGCCGGTGGTTTCCAGCTGCCTGCAGCTGGGGTCTCTGAACGAGGTACGAGACAGTCAAGTGGAAGGGTGAGGGGGGCGGTGGCAGCATCTACTCTTTTGCTCCTGGGAGAGTACACGATCAGAAGGGGTCCCAGGGCTGGGCCTAACTCCTGCGCCCGGTGAGGGGTGCTTGGTTGGTGGATTACTCAACCCTACAGCTGGTCAGGCGGCCACAGTGCACTGGCGGGTGGCCCCCTGCAGAATGGCTTTATTAGGGCAAAGGGCAGCATTGAAAGAGGGGACATCTGACTTCACTTCTCCTCGGCTCCCTTCTGATGACCTATGCATGGCGGTGGGTCTGCACCCTCGACGAGAGATGCTTTGTTGCCCCTGAAGAGGGCTGGGGGTGGTCTGATCCAGGAGTAAGGACCCCGTGTGCCTCCGCTGGTGCAATCCTTTAAGATGCCAGGCAGGCCCCCTCTTTCCTGATGGGAGCCCAACATGGTGATGGCGATCTGGACCTGACAGAGCGCTTTGGGATGCATGGAGTGCCCTGAACAACTGTGAACGTTTTACTTTGGCAGGCTATTACCGCCAATCCCTGGTGGATCCTGGTGGTGGAGGGCTGGGGAATACGCACTCCACTAAGGGGGCTGACATTCTTGTTTCGCCCTTGACTCCCCACTTTAAACCCTTGTAGGGTTATTATGCTCAAACCTGTGCAAGCTGAACTAGGATGCCTCACACCGCAGGTGCCCTGATTGGTGGTGGACCACGCGTCCACCCGCTCTCCACTTAACTATCTGGGCCGACGATTGGGTTCTGGGCTTTTGGCATCCCTCTCCGCAGCGAAGGGTCCTGCTCGCAGTTTCGTGAGCCCCTTGTTACTGTTATCACCCTAATGGACTGGAAAGCATCTCTCTAGAGGGTATCAGGTAATATTATCCCCATATATATGGTCGCCGTAAATAATATCGCCGGGAAAAGGTCGTGGCGATATTATATGGGTGACCATATATATGGGGAGAGGGGCAAAAAAAATAAAAATAACATTAAAATAATTGGGGGTTGCGGGGCTGTCCCCCGCATGTTCCATGCAACAATGTCGCCACAAAAAACGGCCATTTTTTTGGCGATATTTTTGCATGGCGAGATTTTTGTGGCGACATTATTACATGGAACCCTCCAGAGATGCCACTTTTCCGGCCTTGTGAGCTCCCCAGGAGTGCAAGAGCCTGAGCGTTCGACCATGGCGGCGGAGGCTGCGGAAGCAGTGTTGACAAAGAAGGTCCTAGCAGCCTTATTGGAGATCTGGGGGATCCGCGTGGACCTAGGAGGCCAGCTCGATACTTTGGACAAGCAAGCGGATAGAAATCGATGATAGACTGGTCACCCTAGAGACTAATCAAACCTCTCTAGTCATAGTGGAAGTCCAAATTGATATTAGGCTTTCAAAACTTGAAAGTAGTGAATCTTAGAGACGTTTAAAATGGATGATTTTAAAAATCGTGGGAAGAGAAACAACCTTTGTTCTTTTTTTTTTTTTTGGGTTCCCAGAAAGAGGGAGCAACTGAAGGAGGGATCAAGAGGACCATTCATGAGGTGGTCCAGCTCCTTTTTGGCAACAACACGATGGTTGAATTTGCTATTGATGGGGCGCACCACGCTTGGGAGATTGGGGGGGGGGGAGAGAATCAGAGGGCCGAGGTCTGTTCTTGCCAGTTTCCACTATTATGAGAAGACGGAAGGAAGGAAGGCCCCGTTTAATCAACTCTTCCAAGATAACTATTTTTCAGGACCTTTTTCGGCTTTTAACCTGGTGAGAAGAATGATGTGCAGCCTCCTCACCCAATGGTCAATGAGAATGGAGTTTGGTATTTGTCTGGCCAACAACCTATCCACTGTTAGCTTTTAAGTAATACTGCTGCCTTGTAAATAATAAAGCTTTCAATGCGTATATTTGTACGGAGCGTTTCCAGCTGACCCTGAGCATGTTTCATCACTATCTGCAGTTTCCTAGTAGGACTGTGTACCATTTCCGCTTGGATGTACTTCAACTTCTTTTCCAGCTCTTCCTCCCACCCGAGTCTCTGCTTGTCCCTGTTTGCCTTCAGGGATATTAAGTGCCCTCTCATCACTGCTTTGAAGGCATCCCAGACTATTTCCGGGCCCATGTCCTGGCTCTCATTCTCTGCAAAGTATGTGTCGATTTTCTCTTTCTTCGAGTCCGCCAGGACAGGGTCCTGTAGCAGATCCAACGGTGCCAATTCCAGATGCCTTTCGATGTGTCTCCAATTGCCACTTGCAGTGACAATGGGGCATGATCAGAGAGTGAGATAGTCCCCAGTTCCAGCCCCTTCACCCTTCTCACTAAACTGTTGGAGACCCAAATATAATCAGTCCTCAATAGGGAGGTGTGTACGTGGGAGTAATACATAAATCCCTTAGATTGTCCCTTGATTGCCCGCCAGATGTCCAGAAGTTCTAGCGTAGTGATCTTTTGCTTCACTGCTTTCGATGGTGCCATTATGTGTGAATTGGCTCGTGAACTTCTGTCCTGTTGGGGAATCCACGCCATATTCAATTCTCATGTCAATATGATGTCCCCCCTGGCGAATCCCTCAAGTTGTGACTATGTCCCCTTTAAAAAGCCATCCTGTCCTGCATTGGGCCTGTAGAGTGTTGCTAAAGTGTATAAATGTGTGCCCATTTTTTCGTTGAGAAAAAGAAAGCGCCCGTCTTACCATTTAGGACGTGGGCCGACAGTCTGTCATTTATCGCTATAAGTAACCCTGCAGTCTTATTGCTGGCATTAGCCTGGTATAGCTGGGGAAAAGCCCTTAATCCTAAACTTCCCCTTGTCCTTTTTTTCCAATGTGTTTCTTGGTACATCAATATGTCCAGCCTCTGCACTTTCACATATCCTTCAAGCTTGTTCATTACCCCTTACATTATGTATCAAGATTTTGATGGACGTCATGATAATATTGTGTTACCCTGTGTCTCCTGAACCGCACAGAAGTCTGCCCGCAACTTGTTCCGGCCCCTCCTCCCCAGCTGTAGCTCCAGCGATCTCGAAGCAATGGGACGCCTCATCTCCGTTAGAGTCCCCACTATCACAGGTGGTTACCGGAATGGCCCTCCGTTGCTGATAGTTATCCTGCTCTGTTGTAAAGGCGGGTGAATCTCCTTTAACAGTGCCCCTCTGCTGACCGCTTAACGCGCACAGCTACTGTTCTCTGCTCATTGCGCTGCCCAGTGGAGACAGAGCTGATCAAAAGCGTCCAGCCCCGTCAGCCGCCATCTTGAAATCCGATGCTTTTCTTTTTTAACGCAACTTTGGTGAAGCACACTCATTGTGCTTATGACTCGAGTGGCCAAAGGATGACCTGGTTAAGACAATTACACTAACACATTTACTGCTCTAATTAAGTCATTACCTCTCAGAAGACATCTTTGAAAAATCAATGGCAGCAAAGGTTTGGTGGTAAGACTTGATAAAGCTAGCTCAAAGAGATCCCAGGAGGATATGTTTTGGACAGTGAAGGGCAGGGAGTGGGTAGGAATGGCCATAGGGATTAGCATAGCCATGGACAGTCAATAGGTGGGTAAATAACCAAACACCACCTACAAGCTTTGTGTCATCTGCATATGCTATTTCTCCCTAGCTGTACTCTGTTGCAATACCTTTGGTTTATAGTTGACGCTTTAGCCCCACCATATAGCCAGAACTAATCATGATGTGCATAGATTTACACTGACAAATGAATGTTTGTCATTTAATGGTTCTAGACTAGTTTTAGATGCAGATGATAATCTGTCCCTAGGTGCGCATTGCTAATCTACTTTGTACCTTCTTCATCTCGTTTTGTAGAAACAAATTGTTTCCTGAATCCGCCATTAGGAACATCATGTATCAGATACTGCAAGGGCTTGCATTTGTTCACAAGTACGGTAAGTTTGTTTTGGTATCCTTTGTATGTGCATGTCTAAAGGAGCTGATTAACTTTTTCTTTCAGTGCATTAGAAAACGGCCATCTTTGTCAACATTGATCCAATAATGAAGTGTGCTTCAAATGTAGCCTTCTACCCATGTGTTTGGAGAAATCCTGCTGTCAGTTTTATACCAATAAGTAGCCAGATACAATAGTGTCCCTATTGACATGTGATAGAAAGGTTTTTCAAAGTCTGTAAAATAAATCACCTTGCAGCAAAAAGGTTGTCTCCGCTAGTGTTTTAACCCAACCATGCTCTCTTAAGGTAGTGCAGCTAAGCAGCCAGGCCTGAAAGGAGGGAATTGGTACTTTTGTGCTGTACAGTTAACACTTTCAATTATGAGAAGTAAAAGAAACCACACAAAAATACTTTAGCTAATTACACAACCAAGCACATAACACAAAATGTGCGGGGCTCCCTGTGAGCCATCCTGAGGGCCCCACCCTTCCAAGCTTGGTAACAAAGCACAGGCCACGCCACACTCTGGGCCAGCCTGCACCACCACGCATGCTCAATACGCATGATGATCATGCAGCTGCAGGCTCACGCCACACACTGCACTAGGGGAAGGATATAGATGTGTTATTCAAAATTTAAATCTTTTGCCTAGTGTTGAAACAAGGAGGCTGTGTCCGGCTCTTGACATACGAATGTACCAGCCAACTCTGTGCGTTGCCACCGATATTACGCACAGTGATGATGACCTGAGAAAACCTTTCATGCTGACTCTGCCAGTATCCCCATTTATGACCATTCTCTTGTTGGCTTTGCCCTTAGTGCTATTAAAAATATCTTGCCACATGGAGAAAACATGTTATTGCTAGCTGCAAAAATGCTTGCGCGACTCCCTCGCCAGCATGTAAGAATACATTTCAAGCTGGCTTTGCTCTCAATCCCAGTAAAACATGCAATGCTACAGTATGGAGACCTTTCCTTGTTTTGCTGCACACATGTCTCACCATCATGTGAGAACACACGATAGTGTGTAGCCCCTTTATGTGAGTAAAAAATGCCACGCCACAGAAAATCTCCACCCCTTGCACTATAAAGCTGGAGACCCTAACACAGGGTTCAGGATGTGCATGACTAACATGAAAGTTATTTCATGAAGCACGTGTGGGAGTTTAAATTTGAACATATTTTCGCATGTACTCCATTAGTACCCTCCCACGCATATACTTATTCCAGGAAACCATGATGGTTGAACATCTGAGCATAGAGGGCTTCCATACTTTCTCACATGATGCCTCTAAGGGTACGACGGGACGTCCTAGTGGGGGGCTTGATTATAGCCGTAGATCGTAATCTAGGGTTCAATTGCAGAGGGGTCTGTAGTAGGGACTGGCTCTTGGGTATTGCATTGGATATAGAGAAAGTGCTAGAGCCTATAATGCTGTTGAATCTTTATTGGCATCACTTGAAAGTACCATTTGAGAAAGTGGAGGAGACCCTCAGTGAGATTCTGGGGGAATGGTGTGAGAAGGGTCTTGGGAAACGCATTGTGATGGGAGGAGATTTTAATTCTCTATGTGCAGAAGGTATCTTAGCAGGGGGATGCAGTGGGATAGCTTTCTGGAGGGTTGGGATCTGGGGATGTTGGACCACCCAGGCAATTCGGAATTACCCAAGCATACGTGGAAGAGGGGCTCTAATAGCTCCAAGATTGATTTCTTCTACGTGGCTAATGGAGGAAAAAAGCCTGTGGGAACTTGGCTCACATAGACAATGACCTTGGGGACCCTACCCCTTTAGTCTTCACCTTGACCTTGGCCCTTCCAGGTATCCAAGTAAGACCTGAGTTTATGGGTCTTTCAGTGGTGAAACAAGGGAGATCAGTCAATTGGAATACTAATACCATTAGGAGATTTAATACCCTCCTTACAGAACACCTAATAAAAGCTGCCCAACCTGATTTGGGGGATAGTGCCATCATATAAAGGGGGAATCTGTATAACAACATTATGCTGACTTGTGCCTATAAAATTAGTAAAGTGGGGGGTAATATCAATAAATTTGAGAGCTTTAGATGGGACTCTAGAATCTATAATTCAAAGATTAACAGGAAGGGACCTGGCGGCTCTTAAAAAACAGACCTTATCCTTAAGGGAGTTGTTGGTCCTAAAGAAAAAGCTAATTCTGAGACACAAAAACATGGTTAAATCACTTAGGATGGATCAATATCTGAATTCCCACCAGAATATGATGGAAAGTCTCTGTAAGGGTATGGATGGCAAATTCTGGGCCACTGTTAATAGGACTTTAGTCACTTCCAAGGGCAGTCTAGACTGTCCAATCCAAGCTGCGGCTTGGATCACCTACTACACGAACACATTTGCACTGCCCTTGAAATTTGCTGAAGGGTCAGGTATGGATTTGGGATCTCCTGTTACTGGAGGCTTCACTTGGGATCACGGGGATATTATATGGGCCATACATAAACTTAAGCTGCCCAGAGCCCCTGGCCCAGATGGCATTCCGCCCTTTGTTATTAAGGCTGCCCCTGAGCTGTGGGCCAATCTTTTGATACCAGTATTTAATTACACCTTTGAGACCCACACTGTCCCGGAATCTTGGGTTCAATCCATTATCGTGCCCATATATATGAAGGGCGACATTTTTAAACCCTAGTAATTATAGACCCATAGCGCTCATTGATGCGGCTAGTAAGGTCTTTTCCATCCTGCTCTTAAGAGACCTTAATAAAGTGGTTGGGCACAATTTGCATCATAGCAAATTTCAAGTTGGCTTCAGGGAAGAGCTGGAAACCAACCTTAACACGACAGTTCTGGCACATTTAAGAGATGCGGTACATAGTCCAATATAGGAGATGTGTTTATAGCCTCATTGGATCTCTCAAACGGATTTGATAGAGTAATAAGACCGAGATTGTGGTCCAAGATGATGGCGATGAAGATCCTGCGTAAGATTGTTCAGCTCCTTGCCTTACTTCATACAAACCCAACCATTAGGGCTCGTCTGACTAAGGAGGGTACTTTGTCTAGGGAAATTGCTACTTATGTGGTGGTCAAGCAGGGCTGCTCACTGGCGCCAATTCGCTTCAACCTGTACGTGTGCGATGTGGAGGCAGTGTGGCAGGGACCTTCCATTGCACCGGCCAGGTTGGGGAGGATGGCGATCGAGTGGATTGCCTTTGCAGATGACTTGATGACTTTATTCTCCTGGACCGTACCCCTTGTGGCCTTAAGAGAATTATTTCTTTTTACCTTTATGCAGTTGCTAACAATCTTTTGCCTAACGCATCCAAATCTCGGATCTTGGTCTTTTCTAAAAGAAGAAAGATTCAGACTTACAAGTGGATCATGGGTGATGAATCAGTGGACCAGCCTCAAGCTCCACCGATTCTTCTTCCGAACAACGGGGACCCGTTTCAAAATTTTTCTACGCCCCTCAAAGGCGGATTTTTTGTCGAATTACACTTCTTGAAGGATTCCGGAAGACCTTTGAGGCCTACTCCATTTCGGACCTGGCCCAGGACAAGGGAGATTCCACGCCTACTGGATTCAAACTGTTAAGGAACTGCCCAGGATGTGGATTGCAGAACATCTTCAAGGAAGATGAGCACTCCCGGTGCCTCTACTGCCTTCACGACGACAAATCGCTTGTGGAATAAGGATTGTGAGTTCTGTAAGAACATGCCCGTCCGGGCAATGAAGGATCGTTGTACTCGACTCACCAACTGGCTGGAGGGGAAGAGCCCAGCAGCAGGTGAGAAGAAGAAGAAATCTGAGCAGTCTTCTAAGACCTTTTAGGCGCTCCAGTGACAGAAGCCCAACAAAAGCTCCTTGGCTGCGAGGCAGGGCGCAATGTCACCGACGCCATTACCCACGAGCCAACGCTCTGGCTCGGCGAAAAGGAAGTCTGAGAACCCGGGTAAGCTTTGGGAGAAGCCCCGGTCGATCCCGACGGAGAAAGCAGAGAGGGGGCTAGGCGGTGACCCTCCCCCTAAGGTGAAGGCCTCCGACGCGCCCATGGTCGTGAAGGCCCTGATTCGCCCGGCTAAGGCCTCGTTTGAAGGGGTTGTGGCGGCCCTGGCGAAGCCTACAGAGGCTACCCCAGTGGAGACTACCTCCGGGCCTAGAGTTTCCCTGCTACCCAGGAGAGAAACTTCTTTCTAGCCTATCGAGAAGACCCCCGTGAAACCCCAGGATGAGAAAGAGGGGGGCGACATGGTAGCCATAAACGGCATGGATACCATCTCAGAAGATGAGCTGGCTGGCGTCAAGAAGATCCTGGACAAGAAGTTCGAGGAGGCCAGGGCCTAAGGGAGAGATCCCGACTAGGCGGACGTAGAGCGCGACGGTGGGGCCGACGAGGAACCGCGGACATGTGGAGGAAGCGGAGGACCCCGCGCCCCAACCTTCGCTCCCATTGCAACCGATGCCACAAGACAATACAGGAGCAATCTTAATGGCATTGCAGGACCTGTGTACGGCGATAAGGACATGGTTGCCCTTACCACCAGCGGACGATCCAGCGGCGGCTGGACTGTCAAGGAGCCCACTGAACAAGCGGAGGCGAGTCCATCCTCCACCTCCCTTCCAGCCTTCACCCCATCCCCTTCTCCGAGGGACGAGACGGGGACAGGGATGGAGATGACGGGGACGGACGACGACAGTGGTGATGACGGGACGGATCTCCCATCACCCCCTTCCCGGGCCTCACCGCCTGACGAAATTGGCTCCTTCCACACCATGATCGCCAGGGCATCGGAGCTTTTCCAGCTATTCCCCGAGGAGCAGAAGAAGGAAGGGTTCCTCTACCAACGACGGGAGGCCAAGAGGAAGACCGTCCTCTCAGTGCCCTTACTGGACGACATCTGGGACGAAGGACTGTCCCTTCTGAAGAACCCGTCCACGGCCACTGCGAAGAGAGACCGGTACGAGAAGAAGTACTGGGTCCCCGACTCCGCTCCTATGTGCCTCAGGGCACAGCCGTCCCCGGATTCAGTTGTCTCCGCGGCAGCCAATAAGAAATCGGCAGGGGCGACGGCATCAACTTCCACTTCCCCGCTGGACGCTGAGGGGAAGAAGCTGGATGCCATGGGACGACGGGTCATGTCGTCGGCAGCAACGATCATCCAGGCGGCCAACGCCCTCACGATCGTGGCGCGCTACGACAGGGGCTGTGGTTCAAGATCGCTCCCATTCTGGTCTTCCTCCCAGATGACAAGAGGGATGAAGCCCTGGAAATCCTGCAGGAAGGTGAGGTGGTGTCGGACCACGCCATCACAGTGGCCACAGACATCGCTGACACCGGCTTTCGCCAGATGGGCAACAGCGTTTGCCTTTGCCGGCGCGGTTGGCTGAAGGCCACCGATTTCCGTCAGGACGTGCAGACCAGGGTACTGGACATGCCCTTCGACGGGAACAACCTGTTCGGCAAGGCAGTGGACGAGTCACTGCAGGCCATCAAGGCAGACACCGAGACGGCCCCGGCCTTGGGTTCTCTCCATCAACGACGGCCGTCCTTTCGGACCTCCAGACGCAAGTCTCAAGATGCCTCCAAAGGATTCAGCGGCAGTTCCGCGATGTACCGCCAGGCAGCCCACTCCTCGTCGCAGAAAGCCTACAGAGGCCGCAACAAGACAGGAGGACATCGTCGTCGTTGCCAATGAGGCCAAGGTGGCAAGGCCTCGGCGAAATAGGACTGAACCGGCCGTGACATCGGTCCCCTACCCGAGCACCCCAGTGGGAGGCCGGCTGGTGAAATTCGTCAGCGTGTGGGAGTCCATCTCCACCGACCGTTGGGTGCTGGCCGCCTTGGCCAACGGGCACTCCCTGGATTTCCAAAGAAAGTGTCCCCGTTTTCCACCTGTGGCCAGGAAAGAAAACCACGTACTACAGCTGCTTCTGGAGGTACGAGCAATGCTGAAAAAGGGCGCGATGGAATTCATCCCAAGAGGCTCTGGGTCTCCGAAGTATACTCGAGGTACTTCCTTGTCCGAAAGAAGACCGGCGGCCCATCCTAGACCTTCGCCGCCTCAACAAATACATCAAGTCCCAGAAGTTCCGGATGGTCACCCTTCAGCACATGCTGGGACAATTGGAGGAAGGTGACTTCCTATCGTCGCTGGACTTGGAGGACGCATACTTCCACATCCCCATTCGAAAAGGACATCGAAAATACCTATGGTTCGTGGTCCAAGGACAGCACTACCAGTTCAAGACCCTGGCCTTTGGATTGAAGTCAGCACCAAGGGTCTTCACCAAGTGCCTAACACCAGTGGTGGCGCACCTGCGCCAGCAGGGGATCCCCGTATACCCCTATCTGGATAATTGGCTCATCGCTCATCCGAGCAAAGTCGAGAGATCTTGCCGTCGATCACACAGCAAAGACTGTCCTCCTGCTCACGGAACTGGGATTCTCAATCAACTTTGCAAAGTCCCACTTGGTACCGTCACAGGACGCCCTGTTCCTGGGGGCCAGACTCGACAGTGGCATGGTTGGCTTCACCGTCGGAGGAGAGGACGAAAGCCATCCTGGACAAGGTACAACTGCTGTTGACTATGGAAGTGGCCAGGGTGAGGTCCATCAAGTCCCTGCTTGGCATGATGTTGTGCATCTACCTCGTGCGTCTGTGCAGGTTGCGGATGGGGCCACTGCAGGAGTTCATCGACGCCCGTTGGATGCAAGCGGCAGGCAGCTTCGAAGACGAGATCTCCCTCAACGAGACTTTCTGCCAAGTGATCCGATGGTGGGGCAACTGCGCATCTAGCGGCGGTTATGGACTTCCAGACCCAGGCACATCAGGAAACTGGTGTGCGCTCCCCATCATTCCGTCCCAGAGATCTCCACACGAGAGGCCTATGGCTCCCGGAGGAGAGGTCACTACACATCAACGTCCTGGAGCTCCGAGCTGTGTTCTGGGTCCTCAGGTCATTCCTCCCGTCCCTCAAGAGCAAGGTGGTGAGGGTCTTCACCGACAGCACCACCACAGTGTTTTACATCTGGAAGCAGGGGGGCCCAGAACCCAAGCCCTATCCAAGGAAGCGCAGGATCTGTGGCACTGGGCCGTTGCCCACAGGATGTTCCTAGTACCCTTCCATCTGGCAGGAATAAAGAACACCATTGCCGACTCGGTCAGCAGAGAGCTACACTCTTGACACGAGTGGGAGCTTTGGCAGGATCAAGTGGAACTCCTGTTCCGACGATGGGGCAATCCCCAGATTGATCTATTTGCGACAGCGACGAACACCAAGTGCCGGAGGTTCGCCAGCAGGTTTCCCCAGCCGGGGAGCATGGGCGATGCATTCTCATTCCCCTGGGACAGCCTGTTCCTGTATGCGTTCCCGCCGTTGCTACTGCGACTCATCAGTCAAATCGGACGGTCCCGGTGCAGGATGATCCTCGTCTCACCGGCGTGGCCGAGGCAGATCTGGTTTCTGGACATGTCAGCATCCCCCCCCCCCTGTCATACTGCCGACGGACGCGGATCTTCTCGCCAGGGAAGGAGGCGCCATCCTCCATCACGACCTGGGATCAATGAACCTGCAGGCCTGGTTCCTGCAGCACTAGAGTTCGGAGGGTATGATATCCCGGCGGACTGCAAGGAGGTGCTTGCAAAGGCCAGGGAGTCCTCGACTCTTAGGTGCTATGGACACAAATGGAAGAGGTTCTCTGTCTGGTGCCGTGCACAGAAGATCAACCCTCTGCGGATTATGGCCCCTCAAGAGCTGCTGTACTTGCTGTCGCTGGCCAAGGCGGGGCTGGCTCACGCCTCCATCAAACTCCATCTGGCGGCAAACTCCCGCTACACCAGAAGTCCGGGACGGTTATCTCTATGGTCTTATCACCTGGTGAAGGAGTTCATGGAAGGACTGTTCTGCTCGTTGCCGCCGGTGAAGGCTCCGGCCCTGGCGTGGGAGCTCAACGTGGTGCTGACCAGGCTCATGGGTCCGCCATTCGAGCCTCTGCATTCGGCACCGTTGAAGTTCCTATCGTGGAAGACAGAGTTTCTTCTGGCCATCACCTCTGCACAGCGAGTGGGAGAGATCCAGGCCCTCTCCTGTAAACCTCCATATCTGACATTCCACGAGACGAGGGGAGTGCTGAGGACGCACCCCTCGTTCATGCCTAAGGTGCCGTCGGACTTTCATCTCAACGGGCCCTTGGTGTTACCGGTTTTCTTCCTGTCCCCTTCGTCACCGGCTGAGAGGATTTTGCACTCGCTGGATGTGGCTAGAGTGCTGAAGTTCTACGTGGACCGCACGAAGAGCCTTCGGAAGACATCACAACTGTTTGTGAACTTTGGACCTGTGAACCAAGGGAAGGCTTACTCGAAGGCTTCCAATTCCAGATTGCTCTTCGGCTGCATCATGCACTGTCACCGGTTGGCAAACCAACTGTTGCCTGGCCGTCCGAGAGCCCATTCAACCAGAACAATCTCTGCTACCACAGCGTTCCTGTCTGTTGTGCCCCTGCTGGCCTCTGCAGGGCTGCTACGTGGAGGTCGACACACACACACCTTCACGAGATTCTACTGCGTTGACCGGGATTCCAGGGAGGAGTCCAGAGTGTGTGCATTTTGCCAGGCAGTGCTGCGCAACCTGTTCGCTTGAAGGTGAGCCCGGCGAGGAGGTAAGAGATGCTTAATGTTGAGTTGTTGAAATGCTTAATGTTTAGCCTTGCCACCTCCTGTGGTTGTGTATGTGTGTACTGCTATGTATTCTTATATTCATGAGCATGTGAATCCATGCCAGACCCCATGCTGGAGAAGGAACAAGTTACTTACCTGTAACTGTTGTTCTCCAGCATGGGTCTGGCATGGATTCACATGCAAACCCTCCCTCCAACCCCTCTGCGGCTCTTCTCTTGGTCCTACTGCCACTTTACGTGCTACCAAATCTGAATATGGCTGCCAGAGGAGGGGCTTAGGTAGAGGGCAGTCATTGGCTGAGGGCAGTATGACCCAGAGACCAGTGATTGGTTATTAGTAGAAAGACAGTTCAGAAACGAAACTGAACCTAATTATTTCTTTACCGAGGATTCCCAGCCTGACGACGGGGAATATTCATGAGCATTTGGATGCATGCCAGACCCATGCTGGAGAACAACAGTTACAGGTAAGTAACTTGTTCCATCCCCGATCATAGTTTGAAAAATGTCTGTTAACGAGTCGCAGCGTAGCTGAGACGGGGCTGCAACCGACATATACCATGCAGTAGAAGAGAAAGATTTGACTACTGCAAATAGCCCCTTAGAGCAGTTTAATGCAGTTTTAACCTTGAGTGTAAAAAAAGCCCGCTTGGCTGACTGAGACGCCCTGTGATAATTCCTAGAGAGCGTTCCAAAGTTTCTTTTTGCACTAGGACTATAAGAGAATGGCATTTGCGTTCACCTTGCTTTAGCTCCAAATGAGCCGCCTTAAGCTCTTCAGAAAACCACGGCTGAGATGGGCGGCGACGCACCTGGGTATGTGTAAGTGGTGCAACTTTGTTTGCGGCAGCAAGAAGCGCCTGAGATAGAATGGAAAGCTCTAAAGTTGAACCTATGGGACAATTTGCCTTAACCAGTGACACCATGTGTGCCACATCCAACTCTCGCCAGTTGCTCCTCTGGGCTGATGCTAAACTAGGTACAGTCGCAGGACGGGGACAAGCCACTAAACAGGGGACCAAACAATGGTCAGTCCACAGAACCTGCCTTACAGGTAAAACTGAGAAGTAAGGGTCCGCAGAAGAAATTAAGTCAAGGATGTCCCCATGTTGATGGGTGGACTCCCGGTCACATTGGGTTAGATCTAAATCGGCAAGTGCTTCAAAAATGATACAACACCGGGTTGAGAGTGGGGGGGGGTTACATCTAATATTAAAATCCCCTAACAATACTGGATTGCAGTATTTCACCTGGAAAGAAGCAACCAACTCCAAAAAAGGGTCAAGTAATGGATCCTGGGGGTCGATACACTAGCAAGAAATGGACAGAATAGGAGGCAGATACTGCCAGGTGAACCAGAAAAGTCTCCATGGCCAAGCCATGGTCTAAAGGGATAAGCGAGCCATTCAGAGAGTCTTTAAAAATGACCACAATCCCTCCACCCGGGTGAGAAGCCACTTTATCCTGATGGATGGTTTGTAGTACTCCAGAAGCAAATCGGAGGGCACAGGAGCCGATGTGTCGCAAAGCCAGGTTTCAGGGATAAAATGTATATCGCGACAACAGTTGCTCAAAAAAACGTACACAAGATCAGCATGGGCTACGAGAGAACGAACATTGAGCAAATAAGCATTCAATACAGGACTCGTATTAGTACATGAGAGCGCATTAGCCCGGTCATGCACACTAAAGTGCAAAGGAAATGCTGTGATTGCAGGAGCAAGTGCTAAAATGGCAGAATGCGAATATTGGACTAGCCAAGCGCTGTCCTCTGAGCCCATCCTCTGCCCGGAAGGGCTTAACTTCGGCACAACTTTGGCGTAACAATGTTAGGAAAGATTTCTCTTTACCTCACCTTTCCTTCCATTTATATGAACCCGCAAACATTTTGCTTTTATTTGTGATCCTGACCTGTACTTTTTACAGTGCAGTGAAGCCTTAAGCTTCCTTTTGCTCATCTGTTATGGGGAAACTGAAATATCCTTCAGGCTGTCAGTACTGGGAAACATTGTTTCAGTTAAGTCTTGTTACTTGGTTACTACTTTTAGTAACTTATTATAAAGTTGTGGTAACCTTTTATCGTTGCTCAATGCATCATACAGTGCAGTTCAATGGGGTAGATTTTTTTTTGTTTTTGCCCTAGACTAACACTCTGAGGATATTTGGTTACTCTAGGAGTGCTAAATAGACAAGCTGGTGGAAGCAGTGACTTTTTACCTTTTGTTTTGGTGCTTTTTGTTTTAGCCTTACCGTGGTGGTCTAACTGTGGCTAGTGACCAAACATGGCAATACCGCCAGGTTTTTCACTTGTCCTTCAGCCATCTTGTCTTTTAGTTAGGCCAGAAAATCCTTATATGGGCTTCCAGTGCCTGGGAAAGCAGAGTCTTTTAGCGTTCTACTGGATGACTGTGTGTGTTTGCTGGAAGGATGTAGGCTGGGACTGTCTGGTCCAAATCCACAACCTGGTTTCAGTGTGTAAGAGTGTTATACATGAGTGTTCCCATGTCTTCATTGGACCACTGCTGGGGTGTGTGTGGGGCTAGTTCTGCTATTGCATAGTGGGATTTTCTGCTCTTAACTGGCTTTTGGTATAAGAGGACCCCTGCATCCGCTCTGGAGAAACCTGAAGTAGCCAAGACCTCACAACACAAACCCTTTCTCACGGACAGCTCGGTATGAGGGAAAATGGACTAACACCCGAGCCATTTACCTAACATGTCGTCATGATAGTAAGGCAAGGTCAGGCAATTACTGACCATCTCACACACCTGACCTCCATTACACTGACCTCCATTACATTTCCCTACAAGGATGAAAGGCGGAGCACAAGAGCACAGTCTCAGAGGCCCAAAGCACACGAGAAAGCAGCAGTTCCAAGATGGCAGGTTAACACGAGGCAAAAGACGGCAAAAGAGAAGGGGATCACAAGGAGGGAAGTGCCGTTGACCTTTTTTCGATAAGGAACCGTTACTTTACCAAAACCTTGAATAGAAAGCGTAAGACCAGGAAACCAGGTTGAAGAATCCTGCATTGTGAGTCGGAGGTACCTGGGTCTCTCCCGGGTTCATACTTAAAGCATGGAGAATTGCCTGCTTCCGTGGTACTGTCATTGGCTCCTACAACAAAGTAGCACCAATGAAATCAACTCAGCTAGTGAGTTGGGGAGGCCGATACCAGACCGGTCTGTGTTGAAGCCAAGGTTGCAAGCAGCAACATTGTATGGTGAACGCTGAAACAAACAGTGTATGAAACGCATGTGATAACCAACACAAGTAAAATCGGACAACAGATGAGTGATTGAACTTTGAAACAAGACCCAATACTTTTAGACAGTGGTCCAGCACAGCGTGCGTGCTCATTCGAAGTTCTCTGTAAGGTATCCAACTGAAAGGTGGCAAAAGTGTGACAAAGGATTGTGAATCAAAGTGGTCCTGCAAATGGTCATGCAAAATCCTATGCACAATCCAAAGTCTTCGATGTTAATAGAGGAAAGAAAGTAGAAAAATAACCAAAAAAAAAAAGTACCAAATAAGATAACGTTGGTCCGAGCCGAAACGAGGGAGATCAACAAAAGGCTTTTTGGGATAAAGCAAGTTTGTGTTAAAGTGAATTAAATTGGTCCAAGCCAGGCAGAGGGAGACTGATTGAACATTGTGTTAAAACGGATATGAGCCTGGCTGAGCGGGGTCCGGGGTGAACCGCGAATCGCCCGAGAAATTGGATACATGAAAATCCTACAAACTTTGTGTTAAAGGGGATCTGAACCCGGCTGAAGGGGGTCCGAGGTAAATGGTGAACGACCTGAGAAATTGTGTATGTGGGATCTGAGCTCGGCTGAGGGTTATCCGAGGTGAATAGTGCATCACCTGAGAAATTGAGTGCTTGTGAAATCGAAAGAGGAAAATAACGTATGGTTTGTCGCATTAGGCCCTCTGAAAGAAGAGACTTTGAAAGGTAAAGCGACTTGGGCATGGACGACCCTGATGCTAATGTTTGAACTGCACCCTTGTGCTAGAGAAGCCAGAGACTGTGCTAAGCTTGAGTGTGCCTCTGTGTCCCGTGCTCAAAACGTAGCGAAGGGAGGCCAATGGCCTGAATATCCTGACCTATTATTTCTTGGACACTTCTTTCTTTTACATAACATTGTTTCCCCCACTATTTGTAATCAGAGGTAAGGATTGCAAATGCCACATGTTTTGCAATAAAGTCAACTTCTGGTGCCTGTTTGATAATTGTCTTAAAGCCCTAAGTGTTCCAAGACAAGGGATTTAATTTCCAAGAGGGTTGGTTGCAAAGTACTAGCCAGCTAATGTTATATTTTTTGACAAGGATTTCTTTGGCTAAGGTCTACTACTTTCATGACATGATACACTCCTTGTAGGGCACCATCTCTTTAATCCTCCACCCAACCATTCATATCCATATATTTTTTCCCTAGTACTCGCTATACAATTTCTCTTCTGATTTATTGTTTTTCTCTCAACAGTATTAAAACAGATTGATGTCTGTGTTGTATTATCCAAGTGAAAACCTAAGCTTAATAACCAGTCACTATTTTGCTTTGCTATGTTGCAAGTAAGATGGGAAGAAAAGTGGATTCAAGGGGATTGGGTCCTCCGACGTATTCCATATCTATGACATGTAATCACCACAGCTGTGCTGCTTCGGAAACTTTTTTTCGGCGTCTGCGTCGATGACGTCGATGCGCCGTCGTCGCGGACCTCCTCCGACGTCCTCTGATGTGATAAGTAGGACGCACGACGCCCGTACCCTCCGTTCCGTTTTTTCCGCGAACGTGTTGCTTCGTGAATCTCGGTTACGCCTTGACTCTTTGGAGTTCTGTTCTTCTCGGTTCTCCGAACCTGTTCGTTTTTGTGAGAAAATCCTTCGTAAGAAGATGTCTTCTACTTCGTCTTCGACCCCGCATCCGGGCTTCAAGAACTGTGGGGAGTGTGGGTCCAAGATGTCGGTGACGGACTCGCACGACGCCTGCCTCTGGTGCCTCGGGGAGGCCCACGACACGGATGACTGTATCGACTGCCAGTCGCTCACGTCCAAAGCCTTATGGGAACGTAAGAAGAAGTTGTCGGTAGGTCGGGTGTCCAAGCCCCGGAAGTCGAAGTCTGCGGGGCTTTCGATGGATGATTCGAGAGGTGACTCTCCGCGTCGTCGTCGGAAGTCTCGTGGGTCTCCTTCTAGGAGTCGGTCTCGCCACTCCTCGGCCTCTTCGAGGCATTCTCGGAAGCGCTGACAGCGGTCGTCTTCCAGGTCCTCTTCTGCGGACTCTGCCCGGCATGTCGCTTACCACACCAGCCGTGCGACGCCGGAGGAATGGGCTTCCTTCGGGAAGAAAATGCTGGCGATTCTCGAGTCGCAGGGTACTAAGCCGTCCGTGCCACCGAGTGGGGTCGGCCGTGAGAGGTCGAGAGACCCCGCTCGCAAGAGTGGTCGGCACGAGTCACGGGAGTGGTCCCGTTCGGACAAGGGGACTCGTTCTCGACGTACTCGTTCCAGGTCCCGGTCCTCGACGCGTTCGAGACCGTGTGCACCTGTGATGTCTTTGAGGAAGACATAGACGCCTGAGGCGTCGAGGGCGTCGACAGGCTTTCTCGAGGCTCCGGCTCCGAGGAAGTCGCCGAAGCCGTCGACGCTCCGGTCGTCGAAGGACACGCTCGGAGCTCCCTGCTTCGAGGACTGTGTCGACGCCGTCGATGCTGGCGGTGCTGCATCTGACGTCGACGCCGATTTACTCGGCGCCGATGCCTATTCTCTCGACGCCGGCGCCGATTCACTCGACGCCTTCCGAGGCTGGGGTGTCGGAGGTACCCCGTGGCACGGGGCAACCCCCTAGAAAGGCTCTGGTTAAGAGCAAGCACTCTCGGGTGCCTTCTTTTCACCACCTGGAATATATTTCGGAGGTGGATGAGGATTCTGATGGCCTGGTTCCTAGTCAGGTTCCAGATGAGATGGTCTCGGGCCATAGCCAATTTGACGATTTGAGGCAGTCACTGCATGATGCCAGTGGACTGGACACCTCTCCGGAGGTAGAGTTTTGTAGGCCTGAGCCTGGTTCTCATGCCGATTCCTCGTACCAGCGCCTTATGGCTAGGGTCTCCGAGTACTTGGGATGGTCTGCTCCCCAGGGGAGTTTGTGCAGGATGATCTCACAGACAACCTTGATGTTGGTCCCCCGGTACTGCCGTTTCATATGGCTCTACAGAGAAGGGTGGCGGCGGCTTGGACTGGTCCGGAGAGTCTCCCGGCGGTGGGCAGGTCCTTGACGCGAAAATACCGTCCAGCCAGTAGCGACCCCTGCTGCTTGACCAGGCACTCCACTCCGGAGAGTTTGGTGGTGCAGGCGGCCACGGCCCCGGCAAAGCAGGCGTCGTACCCTACCATCCCTCCTGATAGGGACGACAAACGTTTTGATGGCTGGGCGAAGAAAGTGTTTTCTTCTGGTGGTATGGCGCTTCAGGCAGCCAACTCCATTTGTGCCTTGTCTCGTTTCACACACACTCTGTGGAACTGTGTTGCGTTAGCGGCTGAACATATTCCAGAAGGGGACGAATGGGATGGTTTCCTTGCTATGGTCCAGGATGGTAAGGATGCCATGTGTGAGTCCGTTCAGTCGGGTTTGGACATGGCTGAATGCGTCAGCAGGTCCATGGCGGCGAGCACCGTGATACGCAGGTTTGCGTGGTTGCGGAAGTCGGGGCTTGCTCCTGATGTGCAGTCCCGGCTCCTCAACATGCCCTTTGACGGTGAACACCTTTTTGGCAGCAAGGCTGACGAGAGCCTTGAGAGGTTGCAGTCCTCCAAAGCTGCAGCGAAGTCGTTGGGCGCTGCAGTTTGCCAACCTCTGCCTTTTCGTCCTAGGGGACAGCAATGGAGGGGTGGTTCCTTTCGCTATTACTCGTCCTTCAGTAAAGCGAGAGGGGTGGCAGTCAGAGGCCAACGGAGGGGTACCAGAGGTGGACGACAGGGTACCCGTGGTGCCAAGGCCGCTCGGGCAGTTGTCTCTTTGCCCTCAGGTAACGCCGCAGCCGCTACCACTCAGTCTGAGGCCATGTCCCATGGTTCGCCGGTTGGGGGAAGGCTGGCGCAGCATCTTGTAGAGTGGCGTGCCATTAGCTCAGATGTGTGGGTTCTGGAGATCATAACCCACGGCTACTGTCTTCCCTTTCAGCAGAGGCCTCGCAACAATCCACCAGGGAACCTCTCTTTGAAGAGTCCGGATCCGCTCCTTGCGCAGGAAATTCAAGCCCTGCTGGAGAAAGGCGCCATAGAACTGGTGGCTGTAGCGGAGAGGAACAAGGGATGGTATTCCCCTTATTTTTTTATTTCGAAGAAAGACGGGGGATTGAGACCCATCATGGACTTGCGCGGTTTGAACAAACTCCTCAGGAAGGACAAGTTCAAGATGGTTACTCTCTCTCAAGTCCTCCAGGCCCTTCAGCTTCAGGACTGGTTGGTGTCTCTCGACCTCAAGGATGCTTACTTCCATGTGCCGATCCATCCCAAGCACAAGAAGTACCTGAGGTTCGCGGTTGGCGACTCGCACTTTCAGTTTCGGGTCCTGCCGTTCGGATTGACCTCCGCCCCGAGGGTTTTCACCAAGCTCATGGTGGTGGTGGCAGCGCATCTCAGGCAAGGGGGGGATTCACGTCTACCCCTACCTGGATGATTGGTTGATGAGGGGGAGCTCTCCCGAGCAAGTCCTGGATCATCTGTCCGTCACCTGCCACTCCCTTCACAGGCTGGGCTTCTCCCTCAATTTAAAGAAGTCCCATTTGACGCCAACACAGCGGCTCCAGTACATCGGAGCAGTGCTCGACACATCCCTGGGGCAGTGTTTTCCTCCCCAGGTGAGGGCTCTTCACATTCAGCAGATGGTACACAAGTTTCAGCATGCCCAGACACTCCCAGCGTTCGAGTTCTTGAGGTTGCTCGGCCTCATGGCATCCTGCATTCTTCTGGTGCCAGAGGCTCGCCTGCGGATGAGATCTTTGCAGTGGGCACTCAAGATGCAGTGGTCGCAGTCCTCCGGCAGGATGTCGGACCCGGTTCAGGTGCCGCCCTCGGTCGCCCAGGACCTTCTGTGGTGGGCCGTCACAGGCAACTTGATGAAGGGGGCTCCATTTAGGCTTCCCTGGCCGAAGGTGACGATCGTGACGGATGCATCCCTCACTGGATGGGGAGCTCATGCCAACGAGCTGACAGTCAGCAGTCGTTGGTCTCCGTCAGAGTCCAGACTCCATATCAATCTGTTGGAGCTGAGGGCCGTCAGGCTAGCCCTGAAGGCTTTTCTGCCGACTGTGCGAGGAAAGAATGTCCTGATCCTGACGGACAACACAGTGGCCATGCACTACCTCAACAAAAAGGGGGGGGCAGGGTCACTTCCTCTGTGCAGGGAGGCGATGCAGCTCGAGTTCTGGGCCATCCAGCAGGAAGTTTCGATTTCGGCAGTTCATCAGGATGGAGACGAAAACGTGACAGCGGACGCTCTGAGCAGGCAGAGCACGATCTCTCACGAGTGGGAGTTGGCTCAGGAGATTCTCCTGGAGATCTTCGCCCTTTGGGGGACTCCTCAAGTGGATCTTTTCGCCTCCAGTGTCAACCGGAAGTGCGAAAGGTTCTGCTCGCGGGAATTTCCTCCAAAAGGAGCCTTAGGAGACGTGTTCGTGGTGGAATGGTCTTTCCCGCTGCTGTACGCGTTTCCTCCAGTCCCCGTCATCCCGCAAGTGCTGCGTAGGTTACGGAAGTTCGGTTCCCGGATGATCCTCATTGCTCCGGCGTGGGCTCGGAGGACGTGGTACCCGGACCTTCTCGACTTGTCCATCTG
The DNA here is from genome assembly GCF_040938575.1 of Ambystoma mexicanum. Taxonomy (NCBI): domain Eukaryota; kingdom Metazoa; phylum Chordata; class Amphibia; order Caudata; family Ambystomatidae; genus Ambystoma; species Ambystoma mexicanum. The sequence goes on along the minus strand of NC_090927.1, from coordinate 576,911,251 downwards.
CCCTCCACGTCGTCTTCCCTACCGAGACGATCTGCTCTCACGGGAGGGGGGGGTCAGGTTCTCCATCCAGAGGTCAGATCCCTCAACCTTCACGCTTGGCTTCTGAAAGGTTGAGGTATAAGGGTTGGGACCTCCCTGAAGACGTGATGGAGGTGTTGCTCTTGGCCCGACGGCCAGCAACCAAGTCTCTGTACCGTTGCCGTAAGTTCTGCGACTGGTGCAGAGTTCAGAATGTGGATCCTTTTGCATGTGACATCCCCATGGTTCTGTCCTTTTTACTTTCTTTGGCCCACAGGGGCTTGCAAGTGGGTACCATTAAAGGTTACCTGGCGGCGCTGTCCATCTTTAAGCGCTCGTCTGAAGAGTGTTCCTACTTTAAAATCCCTTTAATTTCACAGTTTCTGAAAGGGCTCACTAATGTGTTCCCTCCGTCACCTTTCCTGGTGCCCGTTGGGATTTAAACCTTGTTCTTAAATTTCTTATGGGGGCTCCGTTTGAGCCTTTGCATTCTTGCCCTTTGAGGCTGTTAACTCTGAAAACTGTGTTTTTAGTTGCGGTTACTTCCGCTCGCAGAGTGAGTGAGTTACAGGCACTTTCAGTTAAGCCACCCTTCACTGTATTTCACAAGGACAGGGTTGTCCTTTGAGTTCGTCCTTCTTTTCTTCCGAAGGTGGTTTCGGAATTTCATTTGGCCCAGAAGGTTGTTCTTCCGGCATTCTATCCTCCTCCGCATCCTGGTAAGGAAGAGGAGAGGCTCCATAGGCTTGATCCTAGGAGAGCTTTAAGCTTTTATGTTTCACGCATGTCCCGGGTCAGAGTGGACGATCAACTCTTTATTGGTTACGCTGGAAAGCGTTTGGGACAGGCTGTGACGAAACAGACTTTGTCTCGCTGGATTATTTTGGCCATCTCGGAGTGTTACCGCTTGGCGGGTAAGGACCCGCCGGCTGGCTTGCGGGTCCATTCTACCAGGGGTATGGCTGCATCTACTGCCCTGTAGAGGGGTGTTCCTATTCGCAACATCTGTGATGCAGCCACCTGGGCTTCAGTACATACATATGTACGTCACTATTCCCTCGATTCCATCCGAGGACAGGATCTGGCCTTTGGCAAGGCGGTCCTTTGCTCTGCTATTTGATTGGCAATTCTAAATTTTGATTCTAAATTCTTTCCCTCCTCCTTGCTCCGGTACTGCTTTGGGAGTCTGTCATAGATATGGAATACGTCGGAGGACCCAATCCCCTCGAAGAACAAGTTACTTTCTTACCTGGTAACGTTCTTTCGATGGGATGGTCCGACAACGTATTCCATATCGCTCCCTCCCTGCCTTCCCCGCTGCAGAATTTCTTTTGCGATTGCAGCTTACGTTCCGCAAGGCTTTGTGTCTGACTGGCAGTTGATTAATGTCACACGTTCTGGGGGAAAAAAACTACAACTGAGGCTATGGGCGTCGTGTGTCCTACTTATCACATCGGATGACGTCGGAGGAGGTCCTCGACGACGGCGCATCAACGTCATCGACGCAGACGCCGAAAAAATAGTTTCCAAAGCAGCACAGCTGTGGGGATTACATGTCATAGATATGGAATACGTCGTCGGACCATCCCATCGAAAGAACGTTACCAGGTAAGAAAGTAACTTGTTCTTTTAGCCCAATGTAATGTCATTTCCGGCTCTATTATTCTGTAGTGATGCGTAGTGGAGTAATTAAGTAAAAACACTTGCAGTATTCTCCTTCTATTCAGAGGTACCCTTGATCCCTTGGCTAGTTTCTATGGAGCCGGTGTCTTGCTCACTATTTCATGCTCCATGTTTGTTTATTTTTTACATTTATGTAACGCCCAGACCCATGAGTATTGCAGCATTTGTACAGTAGGATACAGTAGAAGTGGTATTGCAGTAGCATAAAGGTGAACGGACAGTCATGGCTTGGTAAGGTATGGCTGATAGGTGGTCGTTAGTCATACTTGTTAAGTAACCATGTTTTCAAACATTTCTTGAAGGCTGGGTAGGAAGGTTTAATTTTTAGGTGCAGCAGAAACGTGTTCCAAAACGAAGGAGCAGTGGTGCAGAAGCTTACCCCAACCCCCTTGCTCTGGCACGATTGAATCGTGGAAAAGCTAGTGTACGTTGATTGGAGGAGCAGAGGGTGCGGGCGTTCTGTTTCCTGTAATGCGTCATTCAGGTATTTGGGTGCTTTGTTGTAGATGCATCAGTGAGCGATGGTTAGAGTATTGAAATCAATCCGTGCTCTTATAGGTAACCAGTGGACTTCTCTGCGGATATGTGATCCGATTTCCATAGGCCCAATGCAGACCGCAAGGCTCTATTTTTCAACAACTGTCACTTGATCAAGTTGGCGTCCGACGTGCCCTTGAACCGGGCGCTGCAATAGTCAAGTTTGCTTAAGATGATTGCTCTTGAGAGGGTGAGGCAATTGCTGGGACCCAGGAAACATCCAGCTTTATCGTGGTCAGGCAATCAAGTTTAAAGACTCACACCTGTAATGGTTTGCAAAGTTCCAGGTGTATAAAAAGAGTGACCGCCCAGCACAAAGAGAGAGATGGGCTGGAGAGAAGGACACGGCCTGGAGGATCTGAGCGGGCTGGAGAGGAACCGGCTTGAGAGAAGTCGTGTGGAAAAGACACTGTGGCCAAGGCTAGCTGTGAGAGGGTCCGAGACCCTGCTGTCCTCCCTGTCTGGTGCTCTCAGCAGGAGCTGTGGAGCACTCAAGCCACCCGATTGTTGCAATTCTCCAAGAGAACGAGTGGTGCTCTCGGTAGTTTCCTTTGCTACTTTCTTCTCTTCGGGCCTGAACATTTTTTTTCTTGATCACGTGACCTCCCGTCATGTTGCTTCTTCCTTTAGTCAGGATGCGCGCTGTATCCTCTACATGTGCAGCCACTGGTTGGATGTCTAGCGATGTCATCCTTCTCTCTGTCGATTCCAGGGAGTGCTGAGCTGCAGAGGAAAATTCTCAGCTCTCACCAACTCCTTGCCACCGTACACACCCACACTGTGTGAAGTCCTGCTTTAGGGGTGAGGCACTGCCCTGATGAGAGGAAAGAGGAACCAGAGTGGTTGAGATGCCCCTGCAGCTTAACTTGTTGTTATGCAGTACCCTCTGTGATCACTATAAACAACTATGACTACAGGTATAGGCAACCCAACCTTTGGTATAAGCTTGTACTACACAGTTTCGGTAGCGTGTTAAGCAGCCAGGCTTATCTCAAGAGGGGAAATGTGAGCTGTAGTGGAGTTACACAAAGTTTAACAGTTACAGGTATTCAATTAAACTCTTGCACTCAAATAAATTGTTTACTCAAGAAACCTTATCAGTCAGTTATAAAGCCTTCTTCAGAATGGGGCAATGGAATAGTAACACAAATATACTTCAATACTGTACACTCTGAGTTTCTGGATCAAACAAGGCCCTTTTGGGATGGCCTACAGACACAACCTACACCCACAGGGGACTTCAGTAACATGGGTTCTGGGAACATTAATACCTTACTGTTGGCATTCAGAATACTCGTTAAGAAGTAAGTAAAAGGCAAAAGTTATTTGAACACAAGAATTACAAATAGTCATAAGCAGGGCAAATACTTTCAGATAGCACTTAGAGGAGTCATTCAATTCAATAAGCTAAGGCAAAGTCAATAGGCCAAAGTCTTTGAATAGGATGCAGCACTTCAGGTAAGTAAATGGAAAAGTCTTTGCACAAGTTCTTAGGAGTCTTTGATAAAAAGAAGAACCAAATGTAGGGCCACAAGCTGATTAGACTTGTGAGTTGCAGAGGTTAAAAGCACTTCCACAGTAAGAGGTAAGTTCTCTTAGGCTAGTTTTACAGTACCTTAGTAAAGAAGAAAAAGATGCAGCTGAAGACTTCTGTTCCCGTACAGCTATGCAGATCTCACTGTTCCTGGGCCTCAGTTGTGGGGACAATTGGGAGGACGTCGGGGGACTCCTGCACTGTACTTGCACCGTCAAAGCTGCCAACCGGCAAACCTTACTTTCAGTGAATGTTTTAAGCTTTTCAGCTCCTTGCAGTACAGCAAATAGCAATAAGCTCAGTTCCTGGCTGTCTAGGTGGACTTTCCTCACATCTGAGGTCCTGCACTCAACTTTTTTGGGGCGGGGGGAGGGCTGGCTTGGTCATTCCTGCTTCATTGGAGTCCGGAGGATCTTCCAAAAGCTTTCTGCCAGCTTACAAGCAATGCACACAATCTGGTGTCCCTCTCCCTGGCTCTACGGTTCCCTGCAGCACTCTGAGGAAATGCAACCAGCTCCGCAGGGCTTCACCGGGCAAACCATCGATCCAGGAGTTGCAGCAGCCGTTCTCGTCAAGCTCTTCTTCGGTTCCTTCGTCCAGTGGTAGACCCTGCCTTCCAATCCTTGAGACTCTCCTTTTATTCAGTTTTCACCCATTCATTCCAGCCTAGCTGCCACTCACCCAGCACGGTGGCTGTCCTTGCTGGACAGTCAGCCAGCCAATCATCACAGAGTGCATTTGGGTCTCCTAGGAGACTAAGCACAGGGAGTTTCGGGCACCTCCCTCACTTCCTGCCTACCCCAGACACTCTGGAGCCAGAGGAGGGTTTCACTCCTGAAGCCCGCCAAAGGCGAATGAACAAAGAGACCAAACCTGGTTTGGCGCGCAGAGAAAAACTCGAGGGACCTTTCCACAAAGAAATGGCGAAAAAAGAAGACCATGGACCATTTTAACAAAGGAGGCTCAGCGTCATTTTGAAAAACATGGCTCCCGCGATTTAACGTTACCGGACCTGCAAATAGTTTGCGGTCAGGGTAAATTATGGTAGTTCATTGTAAAATCACTGCCACCAGCCATTCTGAGAGGAAAGGGTAACGTTTGACTGTTAAATGAGTAACTAGACATAGGGGATACTAAGTAACCCCTCCAGCACTCTGTGGTAAAATAGGGTGTGCTGGGTCTAGAATTTTACAGGGCGAAGTGAAGTCAATTTCACTTCACTGTTCTGGGAAACAGTAGTTGATCCCAGAGAAGGTCTTTAAACCTTGGGAAATCTGAAAGAATTACCTGTGTCACTGCACTAAAGGTGCTGTGGGACACTATTGTAAAAGATGATGCCTATGGAGTTGGTTAGACTCCATAACCAAAAAGAAACACTGAGGTAAAATTCACACAAAAATACATGAGAGAGTGGGAAAAAGTCCTCAAAATCCAGCAAAGTTGATGGGGGGGGGGGCCTCTAAGGTAGAGGGAATTAGCACATTTTTGAGAATTCTCTCTAACACTTGTCCCTCAGCACTGACTGTAATGAGCGTGCAGCTCCCGGCGCCCGTACTTGGGGGTATAGGGCACACTCACCAATGGGCCCAGCAATGCTTCTTTGCGCTTCACACTATGCTTGCTCCTGAAGCGCTTGGGGATGCTAGGCACCCTTCACCTGGTTGAGAATGCGTAGTGCCCATTGTCCCAAAGGGGGTTTCTCAGCCAGTGCTGGTTGTCAGGTGACTCCTTCTGCTTTCCTTGCCCACAAAGGACTGAATAGCAGGTGGAGGTGGACTGTTGGGTAGGAATTAGTGCCCTCCAACTGTTGTGGGACTACACAAGACTTATCTCTTGGTATTAGGTAACCCACCTTTTAATATAGGCCTGTACTACACAAGTTGGTAGTGTGACTGAGCAGCCAGGCTTATCTCAAGAGGGGTAATGTGAGCTGTAGAGCTGTACAATGAAATCAGTAAATACCAGTATCCAATCAAACACTTAAACACAAAGTTATATAATACATTATTTATACACACTGATATTTAAAGCATTCTTTTAAAAGCAGTATTTGGCTGTAACAATCTCAAGTTAGCATTCAATTTAAATAAATGAACAATAAAGCAGGTGAGTAATTCATCCATATGTTACACATGTTCCAGTACCCAGAGGTGACGTCATTTGAAGTCACTACAGCATTTATATAGTATGACCTGTGCAATATTGAGTTTTTACGGAAGGAAAGGTTAGGGTTAGATCAGAACAGACTGATAGGCTAGGAGAACAGTTAGATTATTCCAAAGTGATCCAGGCAGTCTATTATCCCAGCATTTAAGTGTTCAACATTTAAAACATGTGAGGAAACTAGCACTGCCAAAGCCAATAGGTTCAGAAGGAGGCTTTTAGGGAGCCAGGACAGCCAAAGTCAAGTTCTGATGCTCTTCTTAGAAAAATGTTCTTAAATAGTCAGTGTTCAAAAGAGAAATCATAGCAACTCAAGAGAACTTACCTTTGGAAAGCACAAGCTGTAAAGCCAACACAGGTAACTTGAGGTCAAGTAGCGTTAAATCGCACTCCCAAAGATAGTAAGCACCCCAAATGGCAAAAGGATAATGTACCAAAAGCCCCACAGTACCTATGAAATTAAGTTGTTCCAGCTGGTTGCCTTCACAATGCAATGCAGTAGACCCTTGTTCCTGGTCTTGGTTGTGGTGACGAAAAGGAGGACGTCTGGCAGGCTACTGCGGCAGCACTCGAGAGAGGGTCTCGGCAGCTAAGGATTTCCATCGATTCAGAGGCTCTTTGTGGTTTTGGTGCCAAAAAAGAACGAAAATCTCTGATTAGGATTTCCTTGATCCAATGCACTCGCAAGAGGTCGAGGTACCCCAGGGCAGCCTTGGAAAGTCGCAGCAAGTCGGGGGTTGCGCCAAAATAGTTTTTCTTGAGGCTGGTTGGTCCCACAGTCGTCCTTTATGGGTCTTCCCTGTCAATTCGAAAACGGGGTCAGCACAGCTGCAGGGCTTCACCTGGCACTTCGCTGTCCAAGAGTGTGCTGCTGACGTCTTCTCTGGTCTTCTGTTTCGAATGTTGTCCTCCAGTGGTCCACTCTGCTCTTAGTCCCAACAACCTTGCTTTTTATGCAAGTTCCCATTCATTCACAGCCCTAGGCTGTGAATCGCACAGCAGGGTGGCTGTCCTCCAGGACAGATAGCCGGCCAATTGGAACTGGTTTCACTCGGGCACACTTGGAGACAAAGGACAGGGACGTTTCGGGACTGTGAAACCTTAAGTTGTCTCACCTGTTAGTCCCCGGGGATCTGCCATCTAGGTGGCCAGGACATGGACATCGCAATTGGATCCAGTTCCTGGGGGTGGACCAGTGTGGGAGGATCACCTGGATGGGTGGAGACGCAGTATTCCCTTCCTTATAACACCTTTTCCCCATCCTACCAGGTAGGATACCTTGAAACTCACCCCCCATGAGCCTTTTCACGACACAAACCTGGAAGAGGGGGATCCTAGGTGAACACCAAGTCACCCGAGAAGATTTTGCAGTAGCAAGTGCCTACGAATAAAGTTGATCTGAACCCGACTGAGGGATGCTAATTGTGAAAATAGGATCCGAGCCCGGCTGAGGGGGATCCAGATTTAAGGGTGAATCGCCTGACTTGACTATTAGGAAAGGGACTTCTTTTTCATTGTTTCTGGCACAACAGGCCCTTTGAAGCAAGAGACTTGAAACTGAAGAGATTTGGGCACAGAAGGCCCTGATGTCAGTGAAAGGAACTGTGAACTTGTGTCGAAGAAGCCCAAGAGTGTGCTGTGCTTGAATGACCCGCCTGGTCCCGTGCTGAAAACGCGGGGAAGGGAAACCAACAGCCTAAACATCGTGACTTATCATTTTGTGAACACTTCTTTCTTTTTGTGAACATTATCCCACACTATTTGTAGCATTAAGGATTGGCAATAGTTCTTTTTTTTTTTTTCTTTTTTTTTTTCTTTTTATTTTTTTAGTATAGTCCCCTTTTTTTTCTAGACTCCACTAGGACTGTATTATTATTATTTGATGGTCGTAGCTTTCTCCCATTTTAGATTTAGGTTTAGATAGGCAATTTTCACACCCACAATAAAGTTCAATAAACACCCTTGAACTGTGTGATCACTTGTGTCTGTCTTACTTTGATACCATCCCTTCCTAACAGGACTCTCCCTCACTTCCTGCCTTTCCAGACACACTGGGGCCTTGGCAGGCTTCAGGGCTGAAGCCCTCCAAAGGCAAACTACTCAAACCTGATGCAAACAGAGTAAGACCCCAGAAGGAACTAACAAGAAATGGCAAAGAAAATGGGACATTTTGAGAAAATGGTCACCTTTGGGTGCAGCACTGCAGCTGTAGTATCAGCCTGCAGATACATGTCACTAGTAACAAAAAGAAACCACTGCCACCAGCCATTCAAGTGAGTTTGTGTAACAAAATGTTACATGAGGAATGAGTTAAAGGAATTACTATGTAACTCCCCCCAGCACTCCACATAGGGTGGTGTGTGCTGGACCCATAAAGTAAAGATAAGTAAGACAAGGGTCATCTTACTATTCTTGGGAACAGTAGTTCACCCAAGACAATGTAGTTTAACATTAAGAGAAGTCCAAGGGAAATGAGGCCCTTGTAATGTAATTGTAATGGGTTATTTATAACACGCTTAATACCCAGAGGTTTCTAAGTGCAGATCCGGGGATCGAACCTGTGATGCTCTGCGTCATCTTGCTTTCAAGATGAGCGTGTTGCCCCTTGAGCTCTCCTCCCTTGCCTAGTAAATTACAAGATGTACACGACTGGCCCACCCCTGCTACTCAAACCCAAGTGAGAGCCTTCCTAGGTCTCACTGGGTACTACAGGCATTTCTTTGAGAACTATGGGACCATAGCTTCTCCCTTAAATGTTACCTCCTCACTCAAATTCCCCAAGAAAGTCAGGTGGAATGAGGAGTGCAATAAGGCCTATGAAGGACTGAAAAAAGCTCTTTGCAAAGCTCCAGTCTTTTTGGTAACACATTTTATTGATTTTATAACATACATTACAACCAAGGACTCCATAGACGTCACACAAGAGGTAATTGGATCCATGTATTTCGCTCAATACACACATTATACTTGTTCGCAAGGGTGTCAAGTCATCACATTACATCGCTTTATACCCATGTCAGGTTCAGCAGTAAGGCAGGTTACTGCGTCTCCTCCCACCTCTGCCGAATTCTCCTGGCTTTCTCGGGACATCCTCTGGCCCTATACACCCTCTGCTCCATTGCTACACAAACGTTCACATCTGCAATCCATTGTTCAGCCTGCAGTACCACCTCCGATCCCCATAATTTAGTTATATTTCTCCTGATCAGTGCAGTTGCAGTTGAAGAGTGCTTTCTCATATCGAGTCATCTCGCCTTCGCCCTCCATACCCAGTAGTAGTGATTTGGGCTCTCTAGATACTACATGTCCTAAGACTCTCGTAAGCATATCCGAATCAGTCTTTGTTTCTTCCAGTTTGAGCTCGGCTCCTTAGTGCGGCCTCTACAGTGTCAGCCGTGGGAACAGCCCGCCATACACATCGGCCCGGGGTTCCTGCGAACCATTGCATCTTGCCCCGCACCCCCTCTGAACTCCACGGCTGAGCCGCTGGCCGCCTCCATTCCATTGCGGGCTCCTCGTCGGAAGTTCCCAGCTCGGCCCCCCAGTGCTGCCTCTTCAGCCTCGGTCCTCTGTGTCTTCCGCGGTGCCGGCCCGCCTTCCACCTGGACTGGGGCTTCCTGCAAGCTATGGCAGGTGCCGTGCTTCTTGCTCGGGCCGGGGCTCCAGCGTTCTGCAACGGGAGTTGCCCCTCTTCCTTCGCGCCCCCGTCTGGGTTCTACTGCTGATCCATCGCAGCCTAATACCAAAAAGGGCCCACTTTGGCTTATCCACACTGACTGATCCCTCAGCGAATCTCTACTTAGCCCCCGGTGCGGCCTCTTCTGCCTCAGTCCTCCGTGTCTTCTGCGGCGCCGGCCTGCCCTCCACCTTGGACCAGGGCTCCCTGCGCACTTTGGCGGGAGCCGTGCATCTTGCTCGGGCCTGGGCTCCAACGTACTGCCATGGGAGTTGCCGCCTCTTCGTTCACGACCCTTCTGGGTTCTGCTGCTGAGCCACCGCCAGCCTAGTGCCACGCAGGGCCCATTGACTGATCCGGCGTGCCGCATCGGGAGTTTCCGCCTCTTCCTTCACGACCCGGTTTGGTCTGCTACTGAACCACCGCCTACTTAATGCCACGGAGGACCCACGTTGGCTGATCCCGGCTGGACCCCGGTGCGGCCTCTTCCTGCTCGGCTCTGACACTGGCACTCTGGTTCTCCCAGCCCTCGAGTTCTCCTCAGCGACCGGCTCCCCGAACTTTGGTGTCACTGCCCGCCCTCCTCCACAGCTGAGTTGTCATTGCTACTGAGGGCCTCTCATCTGTCCAACCCTGCTCCAACTGATCCCTCCGGCTCTCCAGACTACGCGGTCTCTGCCCGCCTTCCTCCACAGACTGGGGAATCCTTGCCACTGGGGGCCCCTCTTCGACTTGTGTCCCCGCTCGGCCCCCCCACCCCCAGGGCGGCCTCTTCTGGCACAGTTCCGGCGCGGGCACTCTGGTCCTCAGTGCCCACCTCAGCCCTCCACTTTAGCCGACTCTCTTGTCCACTGAGTCACTGCTCGCCTTCCACCACGGGCCAGGGTGTCCTCAGGCGTCCATTCCTCAGAGAGCCCCACTTCGGCTGAACCCAGCTCAGCCACCCAGTGCTGCCTCTGGACCTCTGTGCCTACCACCCCCTCAACTTCCTACCTCCCGGACCTCAGTGATCTATCCGCCTCTGGGCCCTGTGTCCCTGCAACTACCAGCCTCCTCTGCAGCCGGCTCTCAGATCCACAGGGCCACTGCCCGCCCTCCTCCACAGGTTGATTATCCATTGTCCTCTCCGCCATCCTGGTCTGAGCCTACCACAAAGGGCCCACATTGGGTCTGTGCCTTCCACTAAGGTCCATCCTGGTCTGTGACCACCTGGTCTGTGTCTCTGTGCCTATCTGCCCCTCAGCAGCCGGCTCTCCGGTCCTCAGTGTCCTGTCCGCCTTCTGGGCCCCAGATCCCTGCAACTACCTACCCTCCTCTGCAGTGGGTTTTCCGGACCACAGGGTCACTGCCCGCCCTCCTCCTCAGGCTGGTTGTCCATTCACCTCTCTGCCATCTTGGTTCCGGTTCGGGTACACTGCTGAGCCCCCACCGACCTCCTGTTCTCCTCTGCCTCCAGTCCTGGCTAGCTCTCTGCCACTACTTGCCAACCCAGTTTAACTCCACGGCAGTCTCCCCCACTGACTTCTCCTACCTCCTCCCCTGCCCCTGTCCACCTGGTTACCATCAGCTTCTCCAACTGCATGGACGTAGTGGCCCTCCACGACTGCCCCCTCTGAGGACCCATTCGTCAACCTTCCCCTTCTCAGCGCTCTACCACCTTTAACTTCTCCCTTACTCTACTACTCCCTCCAGTGCTATTCCTAGTCTCTTTGCCCCTTCCTATTTGACTCCCCATTAGACCGTCTCCCTCTCCTTTCTTTTCCCTCCACACCCACCTTCTCACCCCTACTACTTATCCCTCTCCTTCCTCTCTCTCTCCCTCGGTTATGCTTTCGGCCATATCTCTTCCCCACCGTCATTACCCTTCCCCCCCACCCTCCTCCCTCTCCCAGCCTTCCCCGTCCTCTCATACCATCCTTCTCCCTCCTTCTCATGTCCATTCCCCTCTTTAATCCCCTCCCCACTCTTCCCGTTCTACACCTACCCTCTCTCACAGTCCTAATCTCCTCCAACCCCCCCCCCCTTCTGTCTAACCCTCCTCCCTCATCAACATTGCTCTCTGGAACGCCAGATCCCTCTGCAATAAGACCGCAGCAGTTCTAGACATGTTCCTCCGCCTCAACCTTCATTTCCTTTGCCTTACTGAAACCTGGATCCCTCCTCACAACACTACTGTCCCTGATATCTCTTCTTCCTCCTTCTCTCATGTCTCTCGTGCTACTGGCCGTGGCTGAGGTATTGGCCTCCTCTTCCACCCCAAATACCTTTCCTCTTCCTGCTCTCCTCCTCTTCCTTCTTTCCCCTCTTTCGAATTTCTTTACAAATCCTTCTCCTCTCCTCACACCATCTCCTTTCTAATCATATATCGAACCCCTGGCTCTCTCTCCTCCTTCTACGACGACCTCGATCACCTCCTTTCTCTCATCTCTCCCTCTCCTCTAACTGTACTCAGCGACTTTAATCTTCACCTCCCTTCTCCCCCTCACACCTCTCCCCTTTCATCCATCCTAGACTCCTACCTCCTTTCCCCTCTTCCCTCCTCTCCTACTCACTCCTCTGGCTCCACTCTTGACCTTATCTTCAACTCTTCCTACCCCTCTTCTACTGTCTACACACATCCTGTCTATCTCTCCGATCATGCTTTACTCTTTCTCCCTTACTCCCCTTCTCCTTCCTTCTTCTCCTAAGCCTTCCCCTTCCATTTTTTCACGACGTGACCTTCGTAGCTTCGATTCCCCCCCTCTTTCTCAAAACTTGCTCCTCTTCTCTCCCCTCTCTCCCAGATTTCTATTCACTATCGGCCAATGACGCACTTTCTACTATCTCCTCTTCCATCTCCTCCTCTCTCGATCTACTCCACCCCCTTTCATTCTTCTGTCCAACTCGGAAACCCTCTCAACCGTGGCTCTCTCCTCAACTTCTCTCCATGCGACGTCTCCTCCGACGTCTTGAGAGACTCTGGCTCAAATCTCCTTCGCTATCCAACCAAACCTGCTTCTCTTCCCACTCTCTTTATGACTCTTGCCTCTCATCTGCAAAACGCTCTTACTACTCTAACCTTCTTCAATCCCAAGCCTCCCACCCCCGCCGCATTTTCCAAACTCTCTCTTGTCTGCTCTCTCCTCCAACCCCTGATCCCTCAACCTCCTCCACCCTTTCTCCCTCTGACTTTGCAAACTTCTCCTCTAAGATTCTTGCCCTTCGGCAAAAAATCAATTGCCCCCCCCTTACCCCCCTCCCTTCTCCCCCTCTACCTGCATGACTGACTTCTCCCCTTCTGATGTCTCCATCCTCCTCTCCAAAGCCCACCCCTCGTCTGCTCCAACTGACCCTTTCCCCTCCCTTCTTATCCCCTACCTAACTTCCTTCATCAACACCTGCCTATCCTCTGCCACTTTCCCCTCTACTTTCAAGCATGCCACTATCATTCCGATTCTGAAGAAACCTTCAGCTGATCCCCTTCTCGCCTCTAACTTCCGTCCTATCTCACTTCTCCCATTCCTCTCTAAACTTCTCGAACGCCTCGCCTACTCGCAGCTCTCAACCTTTGCCCTGTTACCTCCTCATTTGGCATCTCTCACCATTTCTATGCTGACGATACGTAGGTCTTTCTATCCTTCTCTTCCTTCTCTCCCGACCTCCACCTTAAACTCTCTTACTGCCATTAAAAACTGAATGCCTTCTCGCACGCAGCTCTTTCTATCCTTCTCTTCCTTCTCTCCCGACCTCCACCTTAAACTCTTACTGCCATTAAAAACTGAATGCCTTCTTGCACGCAGCTCTTTCTATCCTTCTCTTCCTTCTCTCCCGACCTCCACCTTAAACTCTTACTGCCATTAAAAACTGAATGTCTTCTCACTTTCTTTCTCTTAACACTGATAAAACTGAAGTAGTTTTCTTCCCCTCCAACTCCCTCACCCTCATTTTCCTCCTTCCAATCTTCCTTTTTCCGCCCACGCTTGCAATTTAGGCATTCACTTTGACTCCTCTCTCACGTTTTCCCATCATCTCTCACCTCTCGTGCCTGTCTCCTCTTTAATATTCGCAAGGTCTGCCCCTCTTACTTTCCATGCTACTAAACTTTTAATCTCCTCCCTTATCGTCTCTCGCCTCTTTTACTGCTCCTCCTTACTCTTTGGTCTACCTACTTCTCATCTCGCCCCCCTCAAATCTATCTACCATTCTGCCATCCGTACCCTCTGTCTCCTCACCTCCTGTGACTCCATCTCTGCTTCCCTTTCACTCCCAACTTAAATTTCATTTTCTCTGCTTAGTCTTCAAATCTCTCCACGGTCTAGCTCCCCCTTATCTCTCTTCCCTTTTCTCTTTCTACCCTCCCTCTCGCTCAGCTGACCACTTCCTTCTCACTGTTCCTCCATCCCCTTCTGCCTCCTCCCGTTTCCGCTCCTTCCAACTCCTAGCCCCCTGCACTGGAACTCCTTACCTCTCTCAATCAGCTCTATTCCTACCTTTTCCTCATTCCGCACATCCCTTAAATCTCTCCTTCTCCATTCCCCACCTTGAAACCCCTCCCCCTTCTCGCTCCCCCTGCCCGTCCGTCCCCCCTCTTTCCCCATGATCATCTCCCTCCACTTCCCCCTCCTCCCCATTCTCACCCATTTACCCCTTCCGTTTTCCTCCCCCTCCTCCTACCTATCCCTCCCTCTTCCTCCCAGTTCTACTACACTACTCTCCCTCTTTCCTTCTGTTTAATTGCTCTACATACTGTTTTGTTGGTCTGATTCAAAATTGTAATTTGCTTCTACTGTTAACTTGTTATTGTTATTGTTATATGTATACTGTTGTTAAAATGTGCAGCGTTTTGGAGTAAAGCGCTATATAAACTTAATCAATACAAATACAAGCATATCACAGCACTGTTGCCAGTATAGTTGGATAGCTAGGCAGTCCCATAATCTATGAAAAAAGATTCCCTCTTCCTGTCGACATCGTAGACAGTTGGGATCTGCACTCTTGCCCGAACGATAGAGCGCTACTCTCGTGTAGTACACTCTGTGTAGTATCTTGAGCTGAATAAGTCGGAGCCTGGATGAAATTGCCGTTTCATGTGGGTACATCAAGGCCGCGGTCCAGTCCTCCGGGAGGGTATCCTCTACGTCCCTTTCCCATTTAGACTTCAGTCCCACCAGCTCCTGAGTGGCAAAGGAGGTCATAACACTATACGTGGTTGAGGTAGTTCTGTTATCTACTTTTTCCAACACTGTTTCTTTCTATGGGTGTGCAATCTGGCATGTTAGAAATGGCAGGAAGATGTTTCTTTAGTGTGTGTTTTAACTGTGTGCAGTGGTACCTCTCGGTTTCAGGGAGGTTGAATTCCTCTATTAAATTCTCAACGGGAAATAGTTTCCCGTCCTCTATTACGTCGCCCACTTTTGTAATCCCGTTTGCTACCCAGCGCTGCCATTTTGGTAGTTTGCCCACCTCCGATAGATTCCCATTCTCCCAAATTGGTTGAGCCGGAGTTACCTTTTTATCCCAACCAATGAACTTATGTGCTTCCGCCCAGATCAGCGTTGATTGAGTCATCATGTTTCGAGGGGTTGTTATCCCGTTTTTTTGGTAGCCCTTCCAGTGGGGTCGGATTCTGTCTCATTACTATCTCGGCTCTTACATGTGGGAGTAGCGTATCCCCGTGTAGCATGTCATTCACCACTTCCATCTAACTCGCCCAATAGTAAGTTTGTAGGCGGCGAAGCCCAATACCTCCCTTTCAGATCGATCTTTGGAGCGTATTAAGCGCTATTCTCGGGTGGCCACCAACCCATAAAAGCTTCCTTAGTATACAGTCAATGCTGCAGAATACATATGGCGGCACATGGAGTGGTGGTTCTGTAGAGCATATAGAAAGCGGGGCAGCGTTAACTTTTTAAATAATGCTGCTCTTCCCAGGAGGGTTAACGGCAAGGAGATCCAGTGGCGTACGTCTTCTTTGAACCTTTCCACAATTGGTTGCAGGTTTTTTGATATATATTCATTCAAGTTCTTGTTAATTATTATGCCTAGATATCAGAAATGGGTTCGTTCAGTTCGGTATGGGCAGTGTTCCAGGGGCCCATTACCCATCCCTTTAACCGGGAATAGTACTGATTTGGCCCAGTTCACTTTTAGTCCACTCAAGGATCCATATTGTTGCAGGAGGTCTGTTACAATGGGACAGGAAGTGCCCGGGTCTCTTAGATAGATCAGTAGATCATCTGCATATAGGGAGACCTTTCTTCCCATTCTGCCGGTCCCTGGAAACCTTTACAAGTCTGTGAATCTCTCAGTAGACATTCTAGGGGCTCTATAGCTAATGCAAAGTGTAACGCTGACAAATGGCATCCATGCCTTGTTCCCTTGTCTAGCTTGAACGCTGTGGATGTCCAGCCATTGACTCTAGTTTCCGCCGCTGGGGAGTTGTATAACAGCTGTACCCAGCCCATGAATTCTGCGCCAAATCCCATCCGACGCATCATCTCCCATAATGCCTCCCAGTACACTGAATGAAACGGTTTTTCAAAGTCTATGGCTAATAGTGCCAAGGGGTCTCGGGAGTCATGTGATCTTTCTAACGCTAGATGTAGTCTGCGTATGTTCTTTCGTGTTGACCGGGTGCACCAGTGATTGTTATGACCTTTTGTAGTCTAATCGCAAACATTTTGGCTAATAACTTCGTCTCTCTCTCTATATATATATATATATGGTCTGTACGAGCTAAATTGCTCCGGGGGTTTATCAGCTTTGGGGATTACTATTATGGTGGCTTTCCTAAGGTCAGCCGGCAGCTGGCCCTGTTCCTTTGCGCGTCTACACATATTCAGTAAGTATCGGGCTAGTTCACTAGGGCCTATACTCTTCCAAGTTTCGATTGGAAACCCATTTGGGCCTGGGGTCTTACCGTTTTGGAGTTGTGACATTGCTATGATTAGTTCTTCTACATTAATGTCTTCTTCCAGAAGGGACTTTTGTTTGGCATTCAGGGATGGGAGGGGTTATCTTGTCCAGTATAGAGATGTCGACAGGGCCATTGGGAGGTCCATACAGCTCAGCGTAATAGGCTGCGAAACCTTCCGCAATACCCCTGTCTGTCGATAGTGGGTCCGCATTCAGTGGCCTGATCTCCCTGACCTGACTAGGTCATTCATCTCTACGTTCCAACCAGGCTAGCATTTTGCTTGCCTTTTCCCCTGTCTCGTACATTATGTCTCTCATTGCTCTATGAGCTTGTTTGGCGTTATCTAGCGCCACATTCTGCAGGCGTTTTTGTGCTACTACTAGCGATCTATGTGTCTCTGGTCGATCTTGGGCTAGATGGGCCTCTTCCCCCTTGTTTTACCTCCTAGTTCTGCTGCAACCAGTTTCTCCCCATATTTATTTTTTGTAGCCGCGGTCCAGGAGAGAATTTCTCCCGGAGCACCGGCTTGTACGCTTCCCACAGCACCTCAAGACTGTCCACTGACCCTTTGTTCATCTCAAAGGACGACCTGGTAACAGTTTGTATATGCTCTTTGAGTTCTGGGAACCCCAAGTAGTAACTATTAAGGCGCCATGACCTTGGAGGGAGTGGTCTCGACATCGCCAACTCCATCAATAGTGGAGTGATCTGATATACCTCTAGGGAGAAATTTTGCTACTATTGCCCTATGGATGCATGTCGCCGGAAGAAATAAGTAATCCAGCCTTGATAATGAGGCGTGAACCCGGGAGTGGTATGAGTATCCTTTTGTGTCAGGTTGCAGGTCCCGCCATACATCTGACCCATTGCGCCAGTGAAAGTGGCGAGTTTAGTGTGAATCCTGGGGTTTCTCCCTCCATAAGTGTGTCCGGTCTAGCTCCACATTCATCACTTCATTAAAGTCTTCCCCTAGGATTAGTAGGTCTGATGTGTCATTGGCAATCAGCGATGTAATCTCCTGCACTACCGCAGTTAGCAACGTGGGGGGAACAGTAGCTCGCCAGTAAGGTGATTGTCTGGTTCCATAATGTTCCTGTCACGTATGTATATCTGCCTCCAGTGCCTTGTGTGACCGTGGAATGGGCAAATGGAAGTGATTTGTGCAATAGTATGAATACTCCACGTGAGCCCATCGTAAAGCCATCGTGTAGTGCAATCCGGTAGTTGGTACGCTGAAATAAGTTGCAGGTTGTACCTGCTAAGTGGGTTTCGGTAAGGAATGCTATATCCGGTGTATGTACAAAAATTGCATGACTAGTCTCCTTTTGAGGCTACTGCCTAGGCCATTGACATTCCAAGTCAGGAGCTTGAGGGTGCAGTCTCTATTAGTTGACACGGTTTGCCTATGTGTGGTGGGCGCTGAGCTGTGTTCTGCCATGCCGTTTCAGATTCATTATAGTTGTGTGTTTCTGGTGTGATGCTCTCTTCAAAGGGCCTCTGCGAGGAAATACATGTATGCATATCTAATCAAGTGTCTCCCAAATCCTCTTCTCACTTTCCGTTAACGTCTTAGAACAATTAACTAATCAAACAGTTCCGAACCCCCCCTCCCTCCACCCCATACTCCGCCCCATTTCGAAGTACCTGTCACCCGAACATCAGCCCGGAGTTAACTGAAACCTACTCCTGACTGTAAACAACAACACTTAGAAACACCCACAACAAGTCCCGGTGGGCTGGGGGTTTACATCCGTTTGAGACGGCCGCTCGTTTTGTGTTCATCCGTGTCGAGCATTTCACAAAGTCTCTTTCATGTGTCGGGCTATCCCTGACACCCCGGCAACGGGTTTAGATCATGTTGCATGGTGACATTCCGCATATCAGTCTTCCCCTTTGTGCGGTGGTATGACTTGTTCCTGTCCTGGCAGATGTTCAGCAGGGGGATCCCGAGCCGGCAATGCTCCGGGGTTCCCATTTCAGTTTTTCCAAGTGGATCTCCAGTCACCCTCAATGTGTAGTTCTGCCAACCTCCAGGCTTCTTTCGGGCTTGTGAAGTGGACTGTCGTTCCGTTATGGTAGATCTTCAATTGTGCTGGAAACACTAGGCCATATTTTACATTCAGGGAGCGCTGTTTTTTTTAAGTTTGTCAAGCGACTGCCTTGCCTTTTGCACCTCTCTTTTGTAGTCTGAAAAGAATGCTATCCTAGAGCCGTTGTGGGTTATTGTGCCTTTCGTGCGCGCCATTTGCAGCAGTGCATCTCGATCTCTGTAATTTAGGAATTTAGCCACCACAGTGCAAGGCGGGGCACCGGATATTGGTCGTCCAGTAGGCACTCAATGAGCCCTTTCTATCGAAAAATTTGGAGAACACCTTTGGATCGAACAAGTCCGCCAGTCATTGTTCCAGGAACAACTCCATATTTGGTCCTTCTGTTTTCTCTGGCAGCCCTAGGATCCTTACATTATTCCATCTCGACCTGCCTTCCCCTTCATCCACCCTTCCTTGCAGTGCTTTTAGGCGAGTTGTGGCCCTGTTTAGCTGTTGCTCTAGGTTTCTCAGTCCATCTTCCACTCCGGAGATGCGCTGTTCTGCTTCCCCGGTGCGGGATGTCAGTTTCTGAAGGTCATTGCGCAGAAGTGAGACATCTACACTAATGCCATCCATTTTCTGCTCCATGGAGGCGCGTGAATCTGCGATTGAAGCAATGACGTCCTTCAAGGATATTGCGTCCCCGCTCTCTGCCGTCGTCTCCAGGTGATTTTGTTCTGCTAGAATGTTTGCCGCCGGTGTGGTTTGCGTTCCTGGCTTTTTAGCTCTCCTTGCCCATACTAGAACCGGGTGATGCTGGGCAGCGGATTCTTGCCTATCTTGTGTCTGGGCGTAGTGAAGAATTGCCTACTTCGCTGTCACCTTTAACTGTCGACTGCCAGTTCGGTGTTACTTGTATGCGTTACTTTCTGGCAATTGTCACATGTCCTCTAACTCTCCATCCCACAGTCGGGGTCAGCTGTTCTTGCCGGACCCAGGCGGCCACTACCACTGATTCCTCGGGGGGGGGGGGGGGGGTTCGTGGGTTCTGGTCTGGTGCGTCCTTGGTTGTGTTCAAGCTCTGCCTAGGTCGGAGCAGTTAGGTTTATTGCTGCACCGTCTCGTCGCTGGGCCCTGGCGAGGTCCATGCCGGTCTGTGATGCTTGTGATCTTGTGTCAGCCCTCTGTAGTAGAATTTGTCACACGCCTTCAGTTGTGGCACAGGCTTGCCATGCCATATGAGACTTGTCGTCTTTGCTCCTTTGTACAATGGGTGGTTTGGGGCCTGTGGGTAAGTTACACTCTTTCACCCAGGATGGAGCCCTGTCCTTGTGCAACCCGAGGTTGCCTGGTTCACGGAGTCCGGTTAACCTTGCTGGACTGGACTACACCGTGTTACCCCAGAGTGGCAGATTCAAGGCCCCACAAGCGCAGAAACTGATTGTGTTCCAGTTCCCAGGATTGCAAGCACGGGCTGATGCTTTGACTCCGATTAGGGCCTTGGATCCCCTGTTTGTTCAATCTTTCAGCAGGGGCCATGCGGAAGGTACTTCCCTTTGTGTTCCTACTCCTTCATTACAGGGCGCACTCACCGATCATGGCAAAGCTCCAGTCTTGAGAGCCCCCGATTATAGCCAATCCTTCATTGTACAAACCGTTGCTTCCAATACAGACATAGGTGCAGTCTTGAGTCAACTGGATGAGGAAAGCAGAGAATGTTTTGCCATTGTGTGGTCACTGAAGAGGTTTAGGCCATACTTGTATGGTTCTACTTTCATTATTCAGACTGACCACCAACCCCTGAGATGGTTAATGCAAATGAAGGGGGAACATCCTAAATTGTTGAGATGGTCAATCAGCCTCCAAGGGTTTGATTTTATTATAGAACATAGGGTCCGGGTGCAATCGCCAAAATGCTGATGGTCTCTCCAGAAACTATGACCGACTGGAATAAGATTCATCCAGAAGTGGATTAAATCCTCCTGTCCCTTAGTCTGGAGGGGACGAATGTTGGGGAAACTGTATTTCTGTGTTAATTTCCATCCACCTTAGAGAGCCCCAGCTCTTTTGCTGGACTTAAGACATTTTAACTCATGAGTGGGACCTTTTCTCACTCCCTTTTGTGTTTTTCCCTGACTAGGATTTTGTTTTTTCAGTTTTCGGAGTCTGACAAACTTCATAGGCACCTGCTTTTTGTATAGTGACACACAACACCCTCAGTGCAGTGTTTTTTTTTTTTTTTTCAACTTTGTTTTATTGGCATTTTCATAATATAACGAAAGGGCGCAGAACATTTTTACAGATTGTGCAAGTAACAGGCCCGAACCCCCCCCCCCCCCTCCCCCACCCCAAACATCCCCACCCCCCCGAAAAAGGAACAAACCAAAAAACTTAGTCCTCATAGAGCCGTTCTGCTGGGGAACCACTATGTGAGCTCCGAGAGTCTGGAGCCCCAGGAAGAGCGAGAGCATTAACTATTAGAATTGGCTGAAGAACTACCATCCTCCCCCGGGCCGAGGGCCCTGTCCGCTCCTTGTCCCTCTTGAAGATCAGTGCACATCCCAACCCCATGTCTGCTGTGCCTCGTACCAGTTTGCGTGGAAAGAGCCCAAATTATTGTTCATCATTGCCGTCAGTTTATCCATCAGGTACATGTTTTTTACCTTTTTTAGCCAGTTCTCCTTCGATGGGGTCTCCGGGCTCTTCCATTTCTGGGCCAATGCTACCCTTCCCGCCCTTAGCATTGTCTCCCACATCCTAGGGTATCGGGGAATGTCCGAGTCCTCCGGAGGGAGGCCCAGCAGCATTGTCAGGGGGTTCTGGGGGAGAAGCTCATCAGAAACTTCGGCGATCCAGCCCCTCACCTTCTCCCAGTATGCCTGGG
Organism: Ambystoma mexicanum; assembly: GCF_040938575.1. Classification (NCBI taxonomy): domain Eukaryota; kingdom Metazoa; phylum Chordata; class Amphibia; order Caudata; family Ambystomatidae; genus Ambystoma; species Ambystoma mexicanum. The sequence continues at coordinate 576,889,831 of NC_090927.1, read as the reverse complement.
CTTTCGGGCAGTGCCACCACATGTGCCCTCTCGTACCGACCTGGCCACATCCCCTTGGGCACGTGGGGGACACTCCCGTGTACATTTTAGCCAACTTCATTGGTTCTCTGTGCCACCCCTGTAAAATCTTGAAGTTGTGTTCCATGTCTGCCGTAAATAAGTTCCCATGGAAGGCTATTTTAAATATTCTCGCCCAGGCGTCCTCCGAGATCTCATCCCCCGCTAAGTCGTTCCAGAACGAGCGGAACCCCCTCCTCTCCCCTAGGTTAACCGTGTTCAGTAGCTTGTACATCCCTGACACCGCACCCTTCCTGGAGGATGCCGAGTCCAGGAGCTTCTCAAAGGGGGTCAGTTGTCTTTTCAGGTTCTGGCCCCAGGCCTGGTCACATAGAATTCCTTTCAGGCGAATGTATTCAAATATGGAGAGGGACCCCTGGCCGAGGGCGTCCCTCAGTTCCTCATATGGCCGGAATTCTCCTTCTCTGAACATCTGCCCCGCCCATTCCATTCCCATGTCTGACCACAACTGGGCGTTGCGGAACCCCCTACTTCCCAGATTGAGGGGGTGACCCCAAAGAGAGGACATCGGTGATGGCCATGATGTTAGGTGTGCCGTCTGGGGACCCTCCCTCCAGATCGTCCAGAGGACTCCCAGGGTTGGGTGGGATTTGAGTCTGTTTGGAATAAACTTGCTAGGGGCCCAAAGGAGGTCTCGAATCTTCAGTGGGTGGGCGTCCATGTCCTCCAGGTATGACCAGTAAGTGCCCATCCCCTCTCTCATATGTTCTAGGAGGACGCGTAGTTGGGCTGCCCGGAAATAGAGTTGAAAGTCTGGTAACCCAAACCCTCCCTCCTCCCTCGGTAAGGTCAGGACCCTATTAGCAGTTCTCGGGGTCTTACCCTGCCATATGAATTCCCGCACCGCATTCTGGAGGGCTCTGAAGGACCGGTCAGGGACTACCGATGGGAGGGCGGTGAAAAGATAAAGAAGTCGCGGGAGAATGTTCATTTTCACAGCCGTCATGCGGCCGTACCAAGACAGAATCATAGACCTCCACCTCCTCAAATCAGCCGTGATTCCTGCCACAACGGGATCATAGTTAGCAGGGGCTAGGTTGGTTAAGTCCCGAATAAGGAGGACTCCCAGGTATCGAATAGATGTCTTTCCCACCGATATTCCCTCCAGGCGTGCGAGGGTGTCCAAGTCCGGGTCCCGGGTTCTCATAGGGAGCAGGACAGATTTGGACGCGTTGATCTTGAGACCAGAGAAACGCCCGTAGGTGGCCATCAAGGAGAGGAGCGGGGGGAGCGAGGATTTCGGGTCTACTAAGTAAGCCAGGATGTCGTCCGCAAACAGGGAGAGCTTAAATTCCACCTCCCCCCTCTTAATCCCCTTAATCTCTGTGTGGGCTCTGACTGCTATGGCTAGAGGTTCCATGGAGAGGATATAGATTAGGGGGGAGAGCGGGCATCCCTGTCTTGTCCCCCGCGACAGGGGGAAGGGCTCCGACAACCCACCATTGACTTGGACCCTGGCCCTCGGGGCCCTATATAAAGCCGCCACCCAATCCCTGATGTGTGGGCCAAAGCCCATTTTTTTGGAGGGTAAGTTCCATGAATCTCCACTCCACCCTGTCGAACGCCTTCTCCGAGTCTAGAGACAGGACGCTCGCATCCAGGTCTGACCTCTGGGCATAGTGGATCAGGTCTATGGTCTTCCGGATGTTGTCTGAGCCCTGTCTCCCCCTAATAAATCCTACCTGGTCGCCATGGACCAATTTCGGCAAGACCCCCTCCAACCGTCCCCCAAGCACCTTGGCCAGAATCTTCACGTCAACATTCAACAGGGAGATGGGTCGGTAGGAGGAGCATTCCCTAGGGTCCCTGCCGTCCTTGGGGAGCACCACAATAATTGCCTCCATCATGGAATCCGGAAGAGACCCCCCCTCCAGCACCGCGTTAAACACTTTTACCAAATGGGGGGAGAGGGCCGAGCGGAACCTTTTGTAAAAGTAGACAGAGTACCCGTCCTCGCCCGGGGAAGTGCCCACCTTCATTCCTCCAATCGCACGCTCTACCTCGTCCTCGGTCACTCAGTGCAGTGTTACTGAGAAGTCTGTTGGATTTCTCTTAAGGTTTAATTACCTTTTCTTGGATGAACTACTTTCCCAAGAATAGTAAGGTGAAATTGATCGCTCTTTACTTTGTAGATCCAGCACACACCATCTGATGTGGAGTGCTGAGGGGTTACATAGTAACCCCTTATCCTATTTTCTCATGTAACATTTTTTGTTACCCTTACTACTTTAAATGGCTTGTGGCAGTGGTTTACATTTTGCTACCAGTGTGTATTTTTACTGCAGTCTGAACCCTCAGCTGCAGTACAGCACCCACTGGTGACCATTTTGTCAAAATGGCCCCTGTTTTCTTTTTTCACCATTTTCTGTTTGTGGGGTCTTTCTAGGCTTTTACTCTGTAAGTTGAGACATGTTTTAGCCCTTTGTGTGTTTTGCCTTTGGCGGGCTTCAGCCCTGAAGTCCGCCCCTGGCTCCAGTGTGTCTGGAAGGGCAAGAAGTGAGAGAGGGTCCCGAAACTCCCCCGTCCTTTGTCTCTAGGTGTGCCTGAGCGAAACCAATCCTGATTTGCTGGCTGTCCGGGAAGATAATCTTCTACAGGGGTAACCCCACACTATGGTGATATTCCCTCCTACTAAGTGAGGATAAGTAATCTGTATTTCAACAAAAGGAAGGAACATACAACAAACTAAATCAAACAATATATACCCTCAGATAGCAATTTCTTGTAGCGGCCACTTGACAAATATTGGCTGCATTCTGTGTTCTAAATGATCATCAAAGGCAATGTTACCAAAAAAATATCATTTCTAATATATTCTCTTTTCAGCACAAATAATACTCATTTGTTTAAAAAACATATACACATAACAATCATATACATGTTAAAATCATTCCACCTCACAGTATCAAAAATTATATGCCAAAAATGTCATTAGCACCACACAACAATGGCAACTCAATTCTTCTCATTTCCCATTGTGTGAACCAGCCCAACTTATATAAGTTTCTGTCCTTCGTGTTTCAAATAACCGGACATTGATCAGGGGCAGAAGTAATCCTGTGCTTCAGGTAGATTCTTCCTATACATACACCAGGTTGCTATCTCTAATGGTAAACAAAAGAAAAAAACGTATCACTAATACATATGTCTTCGACCACACCAGCCATACCAATTCTGGCTCTTCACTACTAACAGCAGCATGTAGAATTCGAAAAAGAGTACCTCGAGTGATCTACCAAAGGTAGTAATCTTGTTAATATCCTTCCCTTGAACACATAGGGTTTTGGAATGTCCACCACCATTAGAACCTGACACAACAACGAAAACCAGCTCACCCTAGGATGTCCAAGCTGTTCTTTTCCTGGACCCGACCAGGTCTCAATTGCACCCACTGTCTCCCTTTTTCGATTTCCTACCAGCCTTATAGTGCCTAGAATGAAAGGAATTATGGATGAGTTCCCTAGTCTCACAATATGCAAGTACATGCTCCTCTAGTTAGAATGAACCAAAGGTTCTTACCTATCTCAGACGGTTCTAAGTAGATGCCTGTCGAGATGGAGCCTCTTCCTTCTATAGGGTCTACTCCTCTTGCTCTGAAAAGGTAAATGGCTACATGGGTACAAAGCGGGGAGGAGGGATGTGTTGAACAGAGTAACCACCTCGTGGGACTCAAGTGACTTCAACAACATACACCCGGCTCTTACCTTATCAGCGCTCACTATTATCCTAGAAAGGGGCAGACCCGGGAAACGGCGGCCACAACACACTATGCTCACGGCACCCAGCCGTACTGCTAAACTCTGTTACGCGCAACTGGCGTGACGTGATGACATCACGCAGAACGTTGCGCGGTGGCGTCATACGTCAGCGCGCCCGTTCAGGACAGGCAGGACTGCCCGGGTTGCCAAGCAACAAAAGCCACAGAGAATCCGGGGAACAGCAAAGTAACACTAAATGCACAGATCCAAAGGTGAAAACCTCCTGACCAACCCTAAAAGCCCCAAAATGCTCGAAAATAGCATCAATTAGGAGGGAAAAGGGTGAAGCAAATACATGGGCTCTCTCTACCAGTATTCATAAAAACATTAACTGACTATAGAGCACAGTGGACCACCCTGGTCCCGATCATGTCCAAGGTCAAAGGAAGCACAGCAGGACATCACTCACAGTGAAAGTTATCGCAGATTACAGACGCAAGCACAGAGGCGACATCCCCATGAGACAATTTGTTTATCACCTGTATTGCAACACGTTGCATAGCTATCCATTTACTAGCATAGAAATAGATATTATCCCTCAAAGGGTACCAACAATAAGTGCACCACTCAAATGACAGAGCCCCATGTTGAAAACAAAGTAGCTTATTTATCTGATGTTATGCCCCTCAATATTATCATTCAATCCTGTGACATGACTGTTGGTGAGAAAGATGAGCTTTTGTTCCAGATTAATCAGTTTCCTATTGATTTCGTCTTGGGATCTGCCCTTGATCTTTTTTAAGATGCACCATTCAAAGTCAGAGAATGTATGTCCTTTGTCTTCAAAGTGTTTTACTAAAGGAGCTTTATCAATATGATTTTTAAAACAGCTCCTATGTTCGATCATACAAGTCTTGCACTTTCTGTTGGTTTTGCCTATATAAATTAGGTCACACGGACATTTAATCATGTAAATTACATTTTCCGTTTTGCAATTTGTATGTTCATTTAATGCCCATTCTGAAGTTAGACCCAGATTTACAGTGGCCATTTTCTTTCTAAATGGACACATGACACATTCTCCGCACGGATGATGACCCTTCACTCGGGGCAAACGCCACAATGTACTTTGGGCACCCTCTTGACTGACCACCTTGTGTATGTCATTCTTCATGACGAGATTGCGGATGTTGGTACTCTTTTTAAAAGCTATCATAGGTAATGGGCTATTCATTGTCTTTTTCCAATTTTTACATATGATATTCTTCACTTTGTAGGACAAATTGCTAAAGGTGTTGACAAACACCAGTGGGGTCTCATGGTTGGCAGTGTTTTTCTTATTCTTTATCAGCAGTGCTTCCCGGTTGTTGTTAAAAGCTCGTTTGGCAGATTGCCTAACGATTTTGGTAGGGTAGCCCCTATCAATCAATTTGTCCATAAGTAAATTGGCACCTGCTTCGTAATCATGTTTAGTACTGCTATTACGTTTCAACCGTAGAAATTGCCCAAAGGGCAAATTATCCCGGGCATGATGGCTTCTGTAATACAGTAATGCATTTCTGTCGGTACTCTTGACAAACGGTTTCACTCATAGATGGTTATCCTGATGAAAAATAGTGAGATCTAAATAGTTCACCTCTATAGAACTCATGGTCGCTGTAAATTTCAGGTATCTATTCTGATTGTTTAACCATATCAGAAAACTATTGGCTTCATCCATCGAGCCATGCCATAACATGAACACTTCATCGCTGTATCTTAGCCATTGTGTTATTTGTCGCTTGAAGGGATTGATTTCCGAAAAGATCACCGTTTGTTCCACCATATCAACATATAAATTGGCCAAATTCGGAGCCATGGCAGCACCCATGGCTGTGCCTTCAACCTGTAGATAGAATTGTCCCAAAAATTGGAAAAAAATATTTGTCAGAGCTGTTTCAGCACACCATAGGATAAAGGCATTGCTCACAGGATGATTGTCCTCACGTTGCAGTAGTATCTCCTCCACCTCTTCCAGTGTCGCTCGTTGGGGAATATTGGTGTAAAGAGATTGAATATCCAAGCAAATAAGTATGTCTTTGGTGTGATCAAACGTGAGCCCTTCAATTTTGCCAATGGGATCTCTGGTATCTTCAACATAGCTTTTCATTTTCATTACAAAGGGGCGTAAGTAGAAGTCCACAAATTTGGATAAGGGTTCCAAAATGGAGTTGACGCCAGACACAATAGTAGAGCCACCCTCGTGGGTGATTGATAGCCTAGGTCTGTGAATGAATGAGAGCAAGCTTAAAAGGCGAGGTTGTTGGGACTACAGACGGAGTCGGCCACTGGAAGAAACATCCGAAGAAGAAATCGTAAAGAGCAGGCCGCTGCAAACTCCTGGACCTCGAAGTGCCTGGTGAAGCCCTGCTGCTGTGCAGATCTTCTTTTTCACACTGACGCTCTGGACGCAACGACTTCTCCCCTTGGGCTGGTGGGACCAACCAGCCCTGAGACGAACTCCATTTTGACTCAATCCCCGACTTGCTGTGCCTCTCCAGTGCTGCAGAAGCCCAATGCCAGGGGTTAAGTGTCCATTATCGAGTGCAGCGTCTTCCACAGAACGAATCCGGCAAAAGCTCCAGGAGCCTCCTAAGAACACTTCAAAAGCAGGAAATCCAGAGTTCCCTCACCAGAGTCCAGGACCGGGGGAGCAGGGAAAGTCCAACTGGGGATATTCGTTCTGCATCAGTGCTGTTTGTGAGGCGCTGAAACCACGAAGAGCCGCTGGATCCTAGAAAATCCATAGCTGACCAGGTCTGATCCCGGGTACTGCCGCAGACATCCTCCCTCTTGTCCCCACGACTGAGGCTCAGGAATAAGGGTCTGCTTGGTTGTAGCAAGTAGAAATCCAGCTGGGACTCTTTCTTTAAAAAAAAAGGGGTACTGTGGGGGCTTGGGGTATTTAACTTATCACCATAAGTCATGCTTTCTCACTTGAGAAGTGCACTGGCTTACCTTTTTCTGAGTTGATTTCAACTCCCTTGCACAGGCTTAACATCTTGTGTTCCTTCAGTGATTTTCTTGAACTATTTGTCTTTGGGAAAGGCTTTATCCAAGAAGTGCATCAGAACTATCGACTTGGTCCAATTTACTTTGCCTGTCCTGGCTCCTCAAAGGCAATCTATTGACTTTGGCATTGCTTGTCCCTTCATAGGTTGTAATTTGTTGAACACTTTTACTGCTGGGAAAGGCTTACCTAGATTTCATTAGAGGATTCAAACTGTCTTCATGTTATAAGAAAGTATGTTTTAAGCTTTCTATTTCCCTAACCCTTCCTACCGGAAACCCAGAGTAACCCTTCCTTCCTGAAACCCCGAGTCTAAAATGTATATCAGTGTTTGAGATAAATGCAATACTATCCTTGTTATTGAAGTCACTTCAGGGTGTAGGAGAAATGTATTTGCATGTCCAAAGAGTATTCACCAACTTTATTGACTTTGTGAAGTTATTCCAAAATTTGCTCGACTGTTACAAACAATTGCCCTTTTTAAATAATGCTTAACTAAAACTGATGTGTAAATAAATATTTATAACTGAAACCTTGAGAGTGTAAGTGTTACTTGGTTACTTGTATTGACTGATTTCATCTGTACAGCTCACATTTACCCCTCTTGAGATAGGCCTGGCTGCTCAGTCACACTACCAACTTGTGTAGTACAGACCTATACCAAAAGGTGGGTGACTGCACCAATTATTACTTAACACAAGTCCCTGAGGACTAACTGGTGAGACACCCTTTGGTTTCTCACAGTATGCAAATTAGCTCAACTGCCATTCATTTGCCCCAAGAAAATGTCTTAGTCTATAGGGCAGTGCTACTGGGTGGCGCTGTGCTGTATGTATGGAAAAGTTGTTAGAGTTTCAACACATAGGCCTCACCCTATAAGTCAACTCAAAACACAGTGTAGCTATATTAAGAAGTCAAGTCACTATCTAGTAAGAATCTGTGTCTTTAGGGGTCACAAAATGTTCAGTCACAGTTCAGTAGCAAAAGAAGAGGCCATCCTAATGGATAGCTGAGGACAAAAAAAGCAGCAAGGTTAGAACCCAAAGTGGTATTGAAATTGTGACATAAGTGGATTAAGTAACAATGTGGATGTTGTAGGAAGCAGCTTCCACCCCTAGGGTCCAAGAGAACTTAACTTAATAGCTTTTGCCCAGCCACCACAGACCCTGGTCAGCCATGGAGAGTGCAATCGAGAAAATGCACCTTGCGCAAATCCAAAGTTGAAAGGCACAGTTCGAGAGATATTTGGGCAAGCCATAAAATAAGCAGTGTTGCACTGCAGTTTGCTGTAAAATTCTGTAGGTGTGCTAATTAAATTGACACTTGTGTAGCAGTGTTGGCGATTTTTAAATTACCATGTTCCATGAAAACACAGCTCACACTGCATTCCTCTCCTGCCCACAGGGCTCTCCCCACTGTCTTTTCCTTGTTCACTGCAAGTTCAAAGGGTCTAACGGAGAGAATCCAGCAGTCATTATCTCCTCCACTCTTAAATGTGCCAAAGGCCTTTGTGAGAGTTTTAGCCAAAAAGTTCTTTCAATTTCAAATAATTGAAAAGCAAAAGTAATGGAAATGATACGTTTAAGATAACTATATCCTGTTTGGCAAAGACCAATACATGTTCACTTTTATTTTCTTCCATTCCTGAAGTTGTTCCAGAACTGAAATAAATGGAGACCATGCAGTATTTTACTGTAGAAATATTGTAATTATGTATTAAGTTTAGGTTGGTGTATCTAATTCCTACAAGCGCTCCTTTTTATCACGGGCGTAACATTAATGTTTGGCGTAAAAGCCTTGTGTAATTCTTTTACACCTTCCATTAACGTCACGCCCATTTTTGTCCAGTTTTATGGCGGAGAGGAGAAGTGAAACGCAACTTGCTACACCTCCCTTCGTCTGCACTATAAAAATGATCCAGCATTGCTGTTCCTTTTGTAAATACATCTATTAATGTTATTTTGTAATTTATCCATTGTATGTACATGCAATTTACTCTGCCTCTTCAATGTACGAAATTAGGCCAGATGCCTAATGGCTTGGTGCGCTATATAAATAAAATACAATATACGCTGACATGCATTTTCATGCCGGCACAAATGCTGGGGATCCCTATGGGATCCATTGTACATGCTGCCTGCAATGCTGACATTCGTATGATTCTACCTGCTACGCTGAAACTGAGATGTCCGTGAACTAAAACATTGCATCTATTTTCCCAGTTCTCTTCCTGCTACTCCATCCACTCTGCTTAGTCTGTTGCTTTCTTTTCTCTTACATAATAAATATAAGCTAGATGTTTACGCAAAGTAGCAATCAATGGTTCCATCCAGTACAAACGTACTGTGATACCGTGCACTGTAGTTAGTGTCCAGAGCTTGTTTTACTCTGCGATTATGATTCCATTATTTATTAGCACCTGAGGGAGTGAACTGACCAATCAGTAGGCCAGGAAAACGAGCAGAATCCGCAAGTAGCTGCCCGTATTTCATGCGACCCGCAGCGCCTCTGCCCAACTTTCACCTTGTCCTTGAAGGCAGTGCCCTCTGGCCTAATCTCCATTGTAGTTTCTCAGACCACAAGACTCCCCAAGCCAGTCCACGTGCACACCTCCTGGTTCACGTTCATGTCCAAGAAATAGTTATTTCCAATCACGTACATATGTGTAATTTCTTAAGTAAAGCATGACTTGCATAAAGCCCGGTTCCCTTTTAAAACAAAAACATTATGAGCACCCCAGACGGTTGCTCAGTACGCTAATAGCCATTAATACTGCTTTCGTGGGTGCACAGGACTGGAATGCTGCACTTGGGCCTACCCAGCTTGTGCTTGAGTGCCAATTCCTCCCCCAAAAGTGATATTTAATACCATTTGAAAATTGTTTATCAATGGCGGGCGAGCACCATATTGTCTACCTGAATTTAACAATGACCCTGCCTACTGCAACCCCATACTGTGTACATATTCTCCAGCTATAACTTTCCTTTAACATTGTGAACCTTTTGATTTATGAACCGTCTGAACTTCGCCTTGTACAACAAATGATAGGACAAGCATACAGTATTTGGGACACTGCCCTGTGCAATAACCACTGCATCCATCTGCAGGGGTCGAAATTGATTGAAGCTGGGAGCTATTTAGCTCCTGCTTGGAGCCTGATTAACTTGATACCAGCAGCTACCAGGAGCTATGTTTGATGCCCACATTCATCACACGTCAGTTAAAGGAATAGAAAAAAAAAAGAAAAGAAAAACACATGAACATTTACAATACATACAGAGAATAAATTCCAAACCTTTTCATTTCAGACTAAAGAGTATTTTTGATACTTACTATTGAAGTGTAATCCTTAGTGTTTCACTGTGCGGACTCCTTGTGGACCCCACTCACCTCTCCTAAGATTTAGCCTTGGCCTCTCTCCATGCTAATTGATTGGTTTGGCTAAACTCCTAGAAGTTGCTACCTGCTCACTATAACTATTGTGGCCTCCTAAACATCTGACCACCAAGATAGTTTAGAAATCCATTCTCACACTAATGAATAACATTTATATTGGCAAATTCTGCTAATTCATTTAAAAGAAAACGAATTCCTGCCATGTAAGGCATCTTGGTGCTCGCTGCCCAGAGCCCCTACAAAGGTCGGAACACTCAGTCAATCAAGAAATGCTGAGGAAGATTTGTCTAACCATCATTAGTGACGTGCTGTTGTGGTTTTGAGGGTGTTCACTGGCAGGCCCAGTATATAGCAGAGACCCTCACGAATGACTGGATAATTGCACCTCTTGTATTGACCCAGACAGGGTCATCAGACTGTTGGCGGTTTTGCAGTTGGATTTGAGGTTCCTGGCAGGATTGTCTTTTGTTGAAGGTCAGCCAAGCAGGATTCCAGTGTTGAAGTAGAGCATTGTGGATGCCCATGAAGTTTCCAGCAGCCGGGTTGAAAAGTCCTTGATGCAGGCCAAAACTGATCTGGATGTTTGAGGAAAATTGCAACGATGCAAGCTATTTCGGCCCGGGAATGGTGATGCAAGTCGAGCAGAACATTGGACTGAGCTGAGCTGAGCCAATGCTGTTTCTTGCAGCAGCCCTTGGTCGCCTTCTTTGGATCATTTCCATTTCCAGTGGTTGAATTGTTTTCTGGGTCCAGTGCCTCTGCTTTTATCTGAAATCAGGCTAGGCGATAGCCCAGCCCTCACATGAGGTACTTTGCACTTTCAGACTTGGAGGTGGCTGTCCAGTACTTTAAAATCAGCATCCCAGAATCTGGCCAGCCACACCAATACCTTGGGAGGAATGCAGTCTAGGGGCAGATAGCCCACCCTCCCCACTTCCTACTGACACACACTGGTCTTCCTGCCCACAAAGATGCACAAAGGAAGAAGACAAGGCAGAAGAATGACCAACAAAGGCCATGCCATCATGAACAGCACTTCAAACATTAGGAGTATGTGGTCCCCTTCAACACTTACCACAGCTAAAAAGGCAATACGCGATGTTGCATACAATAAAGATGTTAAAAGGGTATTGAATGTCACCAGCATGTTTAGGAAAAGCATGGAAAGTAATGTGTCCCTTCTGACACAGCGTCCCACAGCTCTGAAGAGGACTTGTGCTGCACTGGAAAAATAAACATGCCATAAAAAGGATGACCTCTCTTGCACTGGTAGACCCATGTAATACACAGGGCACCAAAAACGACATAGGAAAGGGGAGCCACCAAGGTCCTCTGGCAGCACTCCACAGAAGTTGAAGGGTGCTATCATAACAAAACTAGAGCTGCCATTTCAAAGGAGGAGGCATTGCAGCACTAGTAGCCTAAAAAGGTGAACCAGTGTTCACAGAGCAAAGGTAAATGCAGCAGAGCAGTTAGGTTGAAAACCACCTCACTTGCCTTCACATTCCGTTACGAAAATCCATAAAGTCCAGCTGTAATGCTGGGGGACCCAAACAAAGTATCGGGGCGATTTGCAGGAAGAAATAGCTTCCTAACCAAAAACCTGTGAAGCTGTGCATGTTTTGACAGGCCCTTCAGGATTTTGCGGTGTGAAATGGCAAATTTATCAGCATCAAATGGCTATTTAGCGGCACAAACCTTTATTTATTGTGGCATTTTTGCAGCACCTTTTTTGACTGGATGGTGCAAGATTGGCACATTGCAGGAAAGAGGCAGTGTGCAAGGCTACAAGAGAGCCAGGTTGTCATTATTTTTACCTTATGTATCAATTGAATAGGAGGAGTCCCAGATGTCTCTGGCTTGGCAGAACATTGTTTTAGCTACTTGTTTGGTTCAATGTACATGCCTATTATTAGCAGTATTGATTATTATCAGTTGTAATGTTGAAAATATTCCCCTTCTTTGTTCTCTGTATTTGCGAACCTCACTATGTCATAAACATACACACATGCTCTGTCACACTGCCAAGTCACAATTTGCACTCTCCGGTTCCCTGGCAAACTCCAAATCATACTGCCAACTCTCACCTTTCTCTCCCCAATTCATAGCACAGTATACAGTGCTTCATTCATTTGTGCTACTTCTGCATCTTTCATCCTTTCTCCCATTCTATCACACTCTTCCCTCACCCTTTTCTCCCAATATGTAGCTCACTGTTTCTTTCCGGTCAAACCCTCTCTGCTTTTGTCCCACTGCTCCATCTGCTCCATTTCTGATTTCTGGCCCACCGGCCCACTGCTTCCTCTCTGCTCTCTTGCCCACCCTTTGCCCCTCAGACCCACTACTCTCACTCTGCTTTCTTGCCTACCACTCCACAGCTCACCCATCACTCCCCCTCTCTCACCTTTCCCTCTCATATTTTATTTTTGAAAACTGTTGATTTTGGCCCAGATCCTCAAAAAAAAAATGGGCCATCTAAAAATGGAGCAGAGGATGAGCTATTTTTAGATAACTAATTTTTGGTAATGAGCAGCTCACCTTATTCTCAGAGGTGACGTGGGCATTTCCACGGGGCTGAGCTGTAGCGCAAAGGATGTGCTAGCCAGCAGCTCCGAATACGTTTGTGTTGGAAGCTCTCTCCCGACAATGTTCTACAGGCTCCCCGTGCATTTGAGGGGCTGCCACTGTAAAATGCAACTCAAAAAACACATTTCTATCCTATTTCAGAAACAAAAATGCAGGTGAGAGCAGCTGTCGCACTTAAAAAATACACAAAAATAATGTATTGCATCACAAGACCCTGTCGTGCAGTGGCACGCCCCGTGAATCTATTCAAAGAGGGCGATAGGGTTGCCTACAATTTCTGCACATTTAAAAGCGCATCTTGATTGTCAATTTGGCATATGCAATTTTGGGATATGGAGAAACTGGCCGTTTCCCAGCTTAATCTCCACACTGAATCTGTTGGTTGTCTTCACGACCATCAGTCTGGCTTCAGAGCTGCCAGAAGCATGGAAACTGCTCTTCTGAACATCTGTGAAGACCTGCTCTCCAACCTCAACTCTAGCACCTCTTGCGTCCTCATCTTGCTTGATCTCCCTTCTGCCTTTGACACTGTCAACCATGCCATCCTGCTAAACAGTCTCCGTGATAACCTGGTCATGCTCTGGCGTGGCTGACTTCTTTCCTCTCCGACCGACCCTCCCAAGTCCAACCTGGGTCCTTCCTTTCTGCTCTTTTTCTCTACCTGTGGTTTCCCCCAGGGATCTAACTTCTCTCCATGGCTTTTCAACCAAAACCTGGCACTCCTTGCCCACTGCATCGCCGCTCTATGCCGCAACTTTCAGTGCTATGCCGATGACACCCAGCTCATTTTCAGGCTACCCTCAGCCTCCTCCTCTCCTTCGCTCATCTCTGACTGTCTGCTATCTAGGAGTTGTGTGCCGCCAATGATCTCTGCCTTAATGCCAGTAAGACTGAGATTCTCCTCATTGGCACCCCTGCTCCCTCCTTCCCTGTAGCAGCTCTATGGCCGGCCTCTCTTGGCCCTCTTCCTGCTCCCACATGTGAGGCTAAAAACCTTGGGGTCATCTTCAACTCCACACTCTCCTTCTCTCCTCACATCTCTGACGTCTCTAAGAAGTCACACTACCAGCTGCACCTCCTCTGAGGTATTCTTCCTTCCCCCAGAAGCTCACTGTCTCCATAGCTCTTGTTCTCTCTAGGCTGGATTATTGTAACTTCCTCTTTCTAAATATGCCTGCTTCTACTCTCCGCCCTCTGCAACTTATCCAGAACAGGACTGCGACACTTGTCCTTGGCCTCAAGCCCAGGGATCGTATCTCTCCAGGACTGAAATCTCTGCACTGGCTCCCAGTGGCTGCGAGGACTAAGTTCAAAACCCTCTGAATCGTTCACAAGGCCTTCTGGGGCCTGGGGCCTCAATACCTTCAACTCTCTCTTCCTATATATCTTCCTTATCGAGCTCTTTGCTCATCCGCCTCCAACTCCCTCAGGGTCAGTCGCTTCTCCAAGCAACAAGTTGGTAGTAGATCTCTCTTTTCGGCTGGGTCCTCCTTCTGGAACAGCCTCCCTGGCTCCCTGTTAGGGAGAATTCTCTGTTAAGGCTAATTTCCCAAACCTAGTGAGTCCCCCAGCAGCTTTGCTGGGTTTTTGGGGTTTATTTTTTTTTCTCCTGCTAAGAGTGAGACTCTTTTTCTCCCACTCTTAGGCACGATTTGAGTGTGTCCTTTGACTTTGTAATGTGTTTTATGGGCTATGGGGTCTTTTACCAAAAACACATGAAGCCCTATGGAGTAAGTGTGTTACACAGCACCCTCAGTGCAGTAACACAGGGGTGTCATAGTGGCCCCCAAACGTAGACTCCATACCCTGGGATTGACTACTGTCTTCCAGGCATGTAAAGTCACGATTGGCTTTACTAGTCTCAAATTGTGAACGGAACCAGTACAAACCATCATATTGTGGAAGTACTGGTAGGGGTAATTCGATTACCCCTGGGTCTGTTTTCCAAGGGGCACTGTCCAGTCCCCCCTTGTCGAGTTTCTGGCTGGTGGCAGTGGTTACCACGCGAAATATTCCCCCGGAATATTTCCCATGGGATTTTCCCATTCATTTTAAACGCACCACTTTTTTGGTGCAATGTTAAAGATATCGCCGGGTTATTTATTTAATATTTATTCCCCGGTTGGGTCTTTTTGCCAGGACTCGGTTTTAAAATGGCGTTTGTGTTCGCCTCTGTAACTCCAACCCAAGTTGAGCCCTTTGTTCCACTTTTGGCGGGCTTCTACACAGAAGCCTCCAAAAGTGGTGCCACTCTGTCTGGGTCTACAGGATGTGTGGGAGGGGGGAATAGGCACCCTGGACTGAGATGCCTCAGCAACTCAAGTCGCAACCCTTGTGTGATTGGCCCAGTGGTGAGCTGCCTGGCTCACCACTTCGCATGTTTGATTGACAGCTAGGACTGATGAATGGCGGTTTTCTGCATAAAAGCAGGGCTTTGGGGACTGGAACTTCAGAAGTCGCCACAGGACCTAAAGAATCTGAAGAGGGAGAAGCTGAGCCGACCTGCAACGACGACACCACCGGTGGAGCCCTGCTGAACCGACTCACCACTTCCCAACGACAGAGAAGATCTTCCTCCAGGAGAGTCTTCTTCCTTTGAACTGGTGGGGTTAACCAGTTCGCCCTCTTTTGGCCTTCCTGGATCGCCTCATGGTCGAATCGCCCGTGCCAAGCACCCCAGCGGCCGGATAGCCACGTTTCACCACTACCACGAATAAAAGGGTAGTACCTTTTTAACCGGGAAACTCTGCGGCTGGTTCCTTCCCTGGAAGGGCAACGACCTCCAGCTTTCCTCCACGTGGAGACCTTCTCTTCCCCTGGAGGAAGCACCGACTTGCACCCGCTGCCAGGAACAACTGCCCCCGCTGGAGCTTTCTCACCATTTCAGGTACTGTGTCCCGCCTGGTCTCCCTTGCAACAGACTGTTCAAGGTGTCCCGTAAATCCTTGACTCTCTATCCTGGGGTGACCTCGGACCTGTTAACTAACGTTCCTGAACTGATCTAACTCCTTTTTGAACTATCTGCAAAGTCTTTTAAAGCGTACTTCAACTGTGTGATCCTGGGCACATTCCACCTTGCTCTCTCCAAGAGTGGGCCTGGCCTATGAACTTTTTGCTCTACAGTAGACCCTGTCTTTCTTGACTTGCTGTGGTTCTTTTAAAGTGTTGGTATTGTGTGTTTTCCTATTTCTGCCTTTTCTCTCCCTTTTTAAATAATTATTGGAGTGCCATCTTAGTTAAGCGCTCACCTGTGTGTTGATAATAAGTGGTGTTCTTTTCCTAAGACTTGTCCAATAATTAATCGGGGAGGTGTATATATTTCTAGTGACTGTGTTTGAACTTGCTTGACATATTAGTGCCAGTGTATTTTTACAAGTGTGTTTTTAAATAAATAATAATGTACTTTTATACCAAAGCTATGGCCAGTGTTTGCTTGTGCTACTGTATTTTTGTACCTGATGTGTATACTCTATTTACTGCCTAACTCTTCTTGAGAGAAGTCTGACTGCCCAGCCACAGCTACCAGGTAAATCTGGGTGGTGCAGACTGCTACCAATTGGGTTTACTGCTAACACCTGTGGTCTTAAACTTTGTGCAGTGGTCCCTAAGGGAACTGCACAGGTTTCTGCCCAACACTCCAGGACTGAAATCTCTGCACTGGCTCCCAGTGGCTGCAAGGACCAAGTTCAAAACCCTCTGCATCGTTCACAAGGCCTTCTGGGGCCTCAATACCTTCAACTCTCTCTTCCTAAATATCTTCCTTATCGAGCTCTTCGCTCATCCGCCTCCAACTCCCTCAGGGTCAGTCGCTTCTCCA
This sequence comes from Ambystoma mexicanum, assembly GCF_040938575.1. Classification (NCBI taxonomy): domain Eukaryota; kingdom Metazoa; phylum Chordata; class Amphibia; order Caudata; family Ambystomatidae; genus Ambystoma; species Ambystoma mexicanum. Next base: position 576,873,207 of record NC_090927.1, on the reverse strand, counting down.
AGCAACAAATTGGTAGTTGATCTCTCTCTTCGGCTGGGTCCTCCTTCTGGAACAGCCTCCCTGCCTTCCTTAAACTTAAGGACAACCATCTCCGGTTCCGGAAGCACCTCGAAATCTTTCTCTTTGCTTCTGCCTTTTCTCCTCCTCTCCTCTGCTGACCTGGCTGTAACCGGAACTGCACTGGCTACCTGGACACTCTCTGATCTTGGGCCCAGGTCCCTCCCCCGCCAGCGTCACACACCTGCATTGCCCACCTGGCAACCCCCGCACTTGGGGACTGTTTCTGTATCCAAACAGCCCCCCTACCAGCCCTTGGCACCTGATGCCTGCACTTACCCATGCACTTGCCACTTGCTGGCCGTTTATTTATTTACTTATTGTTATCATCTTTCCCATGTACTGCACTGTCCCTGCCCACTTCCCACGCACTCGGGTTTCCTTTGTGGAATGGGCTGCTCTTTTTTTCTTTTGTTGGTGCAAGTGATATGTGGTTGCACATTTCATTTCCTGAGTCAAATTTGAGAAACTGGCCCATTGAGTCTTTTTTTTTTTAGAATGTTCTTTTTTTTATTGTTGTTTTTGCAAAAACTGCCATTTTCCCAGGTGTTTTTGCAAAAACAGCAGTTTTTGCACTTTTCTTAAACTGATGTTTTCACAGCATTTTGCCAGATCGCAAAATCACTATAATCGTGAGGGTCTTAAAATTTGAGTCTTGATTACTTGCAAAACCATCTAGTTTCTTTAAACTGATTTAGTACAGTTATGAAGGTCCCAAAAATTCTCTTTGGTGGCACAATGTTCTCAGCTAAATTTGAAATTATAAAGTTATGATGGGGGGTGTTGGGGGGAATTCTCAAAAATGTGCTAATTCCCTTCACCTTAGAGACCCCCAGCAACTTTGCTGGATTTTGAGGACTTGATTTTTTTACCTGGAGAGAATGTGACCATTTTTTCCCCACTCTCTCATGTATTTTGATGTGTGTTTTACTCTTGTGTTCTTTGATTATGGAGTTTTAGACAACTCCATAGGCATCATCTGTTCGTGTGTGTCACACAGCACCCCCTCGGCAGTGACACAGGGAAGCTTTCATGCTTTCCAAAGTTTTAAATACTTTCTCTGGGATAAACTGCTGTTTCCCAGAGAAAGTAAAGTGAAATTGACTTTATTAGTCTTTTCAAATTCCTAGACCCAGCACACCCTACCTTACAATAGAGTGATGGAGGGGTTACCTAGTATCCCCTGTGTCTTGAAACTCATGCAGTAGTCAAATGCTACCCTTTCCTCTCGAAATGGCTGGTGGCAGTGGTTCTACAACAAACTACCATGATTTTTCCGGATCGCGAACACCGGTAGCGTTAAGTCGCGGGAGCCATATTTTTCAAGATGCTGTCTGAGCCCGCTTTGTTTAAACAGGTCCCGGTCTCCTTTTTTTGCCATTTCTTTTTGGAAAGGTCCTTCTAGAGCTTTGCTCTGCACACCAAACCAGGTTTGCATTGTTTGCTTCAGCACCTTTGGCGGGCTTCAGGACTGAAGACCGCCTCTGGCTCCTGAGTGTCTGGGGTGGGCAGGAAGAGAGGGAGGTGCCCGAAACTCCATGTGCTTAGTCTCCTAGGAGACTCAAATGCACTCTGGTGTGATTGGCTGGTTGATTGTCCGGCAAGGACAGCCACCATGCTGGGTGAGTGGCATCTAGGCTGGAATGAATGGAAGGAAACTGGATAAAAGGCGAGTCTCTTGGATTCAAAGGCAGAGTCGACCACTGGAACGAAATAACCGAAGAGGAGCTTGAAGAGGATGGCTGCTGCAACTCCTGGACCATTGGTTTGCCCAGTGAAGCCCTGCTGCAGGTCCGAATCGCCAAGTTCATCTCGACAGAGAAGCCCTGCAAGGATGACTTCTGCCTTTTGAGTTGGTGGGACCAATCAACTTGTAAGCCACCAGAATACTGCAGGAGTGCTGCAGGAAACCGAATAGCCAGGGCGAGGGACACCAGTTTGTGTGCTTGTCTACAGCTACTGGAATTGAAGATTTGCCAAGTGGAAGCTTTGACCAGTCCCAGTGCAGTGCAGGAGTCCCCCGACGTCCTCCCTCTTGTCCCCATGACTGAGGCTCAGGAACAGCGAGATCTGCAGGAACTGCCAGGAACAGAAGTCTTCAGCTGCATCTTTTTCTTCATTGTAAGGTACTGTGAAAACCCGAACGAGAGAACTTTCCTCTCACTGTGAAAGTGCTTGGAACTTTGGCAACTTGCAGGTCTAGTCAGCTTGTGACCCAACATATGAATCTTTCTTTTACGAAGTACTTCTGAGAACTATGGCAAAGACTTTTACGTTTAACTACCAGAACTGCTTTATCCTATACAAGACTTTAGCCCATTGACCTTGGCCTAACCTATTGCACTGAATCAGTTCCTCTGGCGAACTCAAACTATTTGCACTGTCTAAAGAGTAACTATCTTCTTTTTGTTAACCTATGCCTTTTTGCTCCTACTTCAAAGTAGTTTAAATGATTCAGAAACGCACAGTGTAAAGTACTGTAGTATATTTTTGTGTGATATAGATTGCCTCCTTCTAGTGAATGTTTTATAACTGACTGTTGAATGAATTAATAAGTGTTTAACCAAGAAACCTTGAGTGTAAGAGTTTATTTGAATACTTGTGATTGTAGACCTCTGTGTAACATCCTTACAGCTCGCATTCCCTCTTGAGATAAGCCTGGCTGCTCAGCTCCGCTACCAAAAACTGTGTAATACAGACTTTTACCAAAGGTTGGTTTTGCTTGCACCTGTAGTCCTAGTTGTTTGTAGTGGTCCCAAAGGGTACTGCATACAAACTCTGCTTAGCAGGGAACCTGATGGGCGGGGCGGTGGAACAAGTTGGTCGTGCACTAGAACATCGCTTTTCATGTGTTGCAAGTCCAACAGTTTCCTATTGCAATTTTGCTGTCCTCTTGAAAGAAGACTTGGGGTCTGATTTACAAAGCTTTTTCAATGGGATGTTTCGATAGAAAAGCACTTCTGTTTTACTCATATACAATGTTATACTTGTCTAATTTTTGTTGGTCTAAACCTTGTTTTACCTGTGAAGTGATGAGCATAATAATTGCTTCACTTAGCAAATAACTCTGCTTAACCCCTACCTTAAATGTTCAGCATGTATTCTTACCAGCCGTTCGAACTTGCAGAAACTAAGCCTTAAACAGAATTTTAAAGGCGCTAACCTTTTCTTGTACGTTTTCCATTGTCATATGCTGCTCCTGTGCATGATGCCACTGTTGGTAGAAAAGTAAATATCTACTATTGGACGCCTTCAAAGGATTTGTCAAAAGGTCAGTGACTCTATCATTTAACATGAACAGTTTTCTTCAATTACAGGATTCTTTCATAGAGATTTGAAACCCGAAAACCTTCTTTGCATGGGACCAGAACTTGTGAAAATAGCAGATTTCGGACTTGCACGTGAAACAAGATCTAGACCCCCTTACACCGATTATGTGTCCACACGATGGTGAGAATGATTTCTTCAGGTTAAACATTATGATGGCCACTATGTTTTTCTTTATATATTTGTCTTTTTTTAATACATTTTTTTCGATTCAACAGAGTTAACATAAATGGGCTTATTTAATGCAATCCTAGTCTCTATCCCCTTTGCGCTATCCGTGAAGTGGTTGGGACTGAGGGATGTTGCACAATAGTATTTCAATAAAAAAAAAAAAAATTAAAAAAAAACTGCAGGGACACACTTCAACCCCCAAAGGCAAATTCTATTTGCCCACTGTTAAGAAATACTTTGTTGCTTTCCCTCCTTAGACGTCAATGGGACGCCTTACTGTTTGCTATTGTTAAACCTTTACTGACTTTTGGAGGTTTGTGAAGTTCTATTGCTCCACTTAACTTTTTTTAAACTCATCTGTTTTGGGGGCACTGATCAGTCTTTATGGCTATTCTCCATAGAAAAGTTATTTTTTTTTCCTGCACAAATCACCTTCTGTGAAGTGCGGTAGGGACACTGTGTCCCTGTAATGTTGTTTTGAGCAACTTTGTGTTTTTTTTGTATGATGTATACAGGTGTACAAGTTACCTCTGTACCCGCGTACCCTGGGCATTCCTTGAAAGGACCAAGCACAAAGAATGTCCCCCAACTGATTCCAGAACACCAGCAGTGGTCTCTGGAGAAATTAGTGAGGGGGTACGTTTACACACCTGTTTCTACCCCTCCCAACCCCATCCTCCATAGGCTTACATGGGTGTAAAGTCCTGTCCCTAGGCAGGAGAGGATCTTTTAAAGACTTCCCTCTTGTTTTTATTGAACTTTGAAACGCTTACAACTACTTGTTGGCTTAAGCTACACTTGTGCAATCTTCCTAAAGAGACTCCTAGCCTCCGGAAAATACTTTAATTGGGACCTGTGACTCTAAGGGCACTAGCCCTTCTTTTTTAGCCAGGGAAGGACCTTTGTAAGGTTGCAACCTTAATTATAAGATTTTGCACAGTGTTTGCTAACTTCTTTATTCTCAACCTACTAGTTCTCAGTCTTTCTTACTTAACTGGTTCTATTTGTTTTTTTATTCACTCGCTTTGCTACACTTACAGTACCTTGAAAAGTAATTCTAACTGTATTTATAAGTGAAGTGTTAATGCTCTTTGGACACTCCTCCAAGGTGAATGTGTAGATATTAGTAGTGAATGTTTTAGTGTGTTACTTACCTGTGGTTTTTCAGTCATAAGAGTGCTCTAAATAAATAACTTTATTTGTATGCATTCTGCCTAACTTGCTTTATTTAGAGTGTTATGTGTGTGCTTAACGGAACCAGTCATCACTTGTGTGCCCTCCTAACTCTAAGCCTGCTGTTCAGTCACTCTACCACTGATTGTGTGGTAAAAGACTTTAGTGTGAAACTAGATGCACCTTTAGGTTGGCCCCTCAGAACCCCTCCTCAGTAGATTCTGATAAACACTGAACAAATCGATTGATTGAGCAGGTTCTAGTTTGTTTTTTGACAAGAAAGGGAGATATTTCAAGTTCGGGGAGGTAGGCAATTTGCTTCAGTTAAGGCCTCTTCAGTTGTTGCCTCGCAAGTTCTCTTAAACCTGCTGTGGCAGGGATCAAAATTTCAATTTACAAGTTACTAGTTAAGCACTCGCCCCCTCTGTGCTTCATATACAAACAGCACACCGGGTCTTGTTGACTAATAAATGATCACCCGCCAATGACTAGCATTGAGTGCACATTTTGAGTCCTGCTGATGGGATTTTTTTTATTTTCTTAGGGAAAAGTTAGTCCCTTCGATCATTCTTGGTGATTGTTAGAAAATATTTTCTTTACTGTTTTCCTCACATAGACTTCTATGGGACACCGTTTCTTTTTGCTTTATTTTGACTGCTGACCTAACCTTCTTTTTTTTCAGGGTTCAAAATTGCTGGAGCCATTTTAGCTCCTGGATAGGGCCTAGACGAGCATGGTTAGTGTTAGGTAATTAGTGCAGTCCAACTGGTATGGGACTACACAAGACTTCTCTCTCGGTATTAAGTAACCCACCTTTTAATATAGGCCTGTATTACACCAGTTGGTAGTGTTACTGAGCAACCAGGCTTGTCTTAAGAGGGGTAATGTGAGCTGTAGAGCTGTGCAATGAAATCAGTAAATACAAGTAGCCAATTAAACACTTGCACACTTTTAAAAAGTGAACAATAAAGCAGGGGAGTAATTCATTTATATGTTACAGCACCCGGAGGTGACATCATTTGAGGTCAGTAAAGCATGGATATAGTATCACCTTTGCAATATTTAGTTTTTCAGGAAGGAAAGGTTAGGGTTAGATAAGAACAGACTGATAGGTTATAAGAACAGTTAGATTCTTCCAAAGGGATGCAGGCAGTCTATTATCCCAGCATTAAAGTGTTCAACATTAAAACCTGTAAGGGAACAAGCCCAGCCAAAGCAAATAGGTTCAGAAGGAGCATTTTGGGATCCAGGACAGCCAAAGTCAATGGACAAAGTCAAAGTTCTGATGCTCTTCTTCTTAAAACATTTTTCTTAAATAGTCGGTGTTCAAAAAAGAAATCACGGCAACCCAAGAGGAGTCACCTTTTAGAAAGCACAAGCTGTAAGGCCAATGCATGTAAGTTGAGGTCAACTTAGTGTTGGGTTAAATCGCACTCACAAAGATGCAAAGCAACCCAAATGGCAAAAGGATTAAATACCCCGAGCCCCACAGTACCCTTGAAATGAAGAAAGTGTTCCAGCTGGTTGCCTTCACGATGCAATGCAGTAGTCCCTTGTTCCTGGTCCTTGGTCATGGTGATGAAAGGGAGGACGTCTGGCGGGCTCCTGCGGCAGCACTCGAGAGAGGGACTTGGCAACAATGGAGTTCCGTCGATTCAGCGGCTCTTTGTGGTTTTGGCACCTTTTTTCTCAGCACCAAAGAAGAACAAAAAGCTCTGGTTAGGATTTCCTTGATCCCTCGGTCCTGGACGTGGACGTGGGATTCTTGCTTCTGTGGGTCCTCTGGATGCCTACGAAAATATGTCCGGATTCGAACTTCGGAAGACAATGCACTCACAAGTGGTTGAGCTACCCTGGGTATTAGGCTTCTGCAATTTTGGAAAGGTGCATCAAGTCGGGGGTTGCGCCAAAATAGCTTGTCTCGAGGAAGTCTTCCTTTTTGGGTCTTCCCAATCGATTTGAAAATGGGGTCAGCACAGCTTCAAGGCTTCACTGGGCACTTCACGTTCCAGGAGTGTGCTGCTGGCATCTTCTCTCATCTTCTGCTTCGGATGTTGTCCTCCAGTGGCCGACTTTGCTCTTGGTCCCAAAAACCTTGCTTTTTATGCAAGTTCCCATTCATTCACAGCCCCAGGCTGTTTATCACACAGCTGGGAGGCTGTTCTCTAGGACAGCCAGCCGGCCAATTGAAACAGGTTTCACTCAGGAACACCTAGAGACAAAGGACCGTGAAGTTTCGGGACCCTCCCTCACTTCCTGCCTTTCCAGACACACTGGAGCCTGGGCGGGCTTCAGGGCTGAAACCCGCCAAAGGCAAACTACACAAAGGACTCAAACCTGATGCAAACAGAGTAAAAGCTAACTAACAAAAAAAGGCGAAAAAAGACCAGGGCCATTTTGAGAAAATGGTCACCCTTGGGTGCAGTACTGCAGCTGGGATATCAGCCTGCAGATGCATGTCACTAGGTAGAAAAAAGAAACCACTGCCAACAGCCATTCAAGTGAGTTGGTGAAACAAAATGTTACATGACGAATGAGTTAAAGGAATTATTAGATAACCCCCAGCACTCCACATAGGGTGGTGTGTAATCGACCCATAAAGTAAAGGTAAGTAAGACAGGGGTCATCTTACTATTCTTGGGAACAGTATTTCACCCAAGTAAATGTAGTTGAACATTAGGCGAAGTCCAAGGGACTTCTCAGTAGCACTGCACAAAAGGTGCTGTGTGTCACAATGCAAAAGTAGATGCCTATTGAGTTTACCAGACTCCATACATCAGTAAGGAACATCGAATATCATAGTCAGAAAAAAACATGAGTGAGTGAGAAAGAGGTCCCACTCACTCATGAGTAAACATTAAAAAACCCTGAGTCCAGCAAAAGAGCTGGGGGCCTCTAAGGTTAAATGGAATTGCAAAGAAATGAACATTCTCCCTAACAGTTAGCTTGACACAAACCGCTACCAGGAGCAACATTGGGCTCCCAAGCCATCTGGTGACCTAGAAGTATACCTATCTTACAATAACCATTTGTCTGGGAATTTGCATAAAAGTTGGAATAATAAACCTCTAGAAGACATGTCAAATATGAATGGTCTTTTGTAATGTACAGCGTTATAGATGCATCTCATTTTGTAGTTAGATTTGTTGCATACTGTGTATTAGTGCCTCATTCTGCCATAGCAGCAGAGACAAAAAGTGAGTATGGTCTCCTCACAGAAAGGGGTGAACGCAGGGATAAAAATGTTGTGGCATTAAAGAGACAGTAAAGGGTTTATTTATTTAAATGTATAAAGTGCACAAACGACCCTTGTGCATCGTGGCGCTGTTACAGTAAGCTTACTTAGTTGCGAGATGGGTACAGGGTAATGACAATGCAGAACAATAAAGACAACAGGAAAAAATTAACAGGTTCCTTGGTTAAGTGGAACAAGATCACATGATGGGTCTGTGGTTACAGTGGAGCCGAGTAAGCTGCAGAGGCAGTTGTAAGCAATTAACTGTTTAACATTACAGAGGAGCGACGGGAGGTCTGGGAGCATAATTAGTTGAATAGTTTAGTTTTAAGCGCTTTACAGAAGGCTATGTATGAGGTTTCATTTGTGGGTGCTGTGGGCAGGGCATTCCAATTTTTGGGTGCTAGGTGTTGGAAGCTGGATCCTCCTGCTTTAGCTCTTTTGAAGGAGGGGACGTAGATCTGGTTGGAATGGTGCGATCTAATGGGTCTGGCAGATGTGATGAGGGTAACTTTTTCAGCTAGATCGGGGTGGCAGTGCGGGAGAAGCACTTGGGTGTGTGATGCCCATGGTTTTGAATAGAATGCGCTCTTTGACTGGCAGCCGATGCACATCTCTTCTTACCCGAGAGATGTTTCCTTTTGGGGATGCTCAAGGCGGCTCTTAGGGAGTGGCTTTGCGTATCTTGTGACGTATTTGAGGTTTTTGGAGGAAGTCCCCAGGAGAAGGGCATTACAGTAGTCGAGTTTGCCACTGACTGTAGCCCTGGCTATAGCGAGGCAGTTTTTGGTTCACTGGTATGGTTTGACCGCATTGATGATTTTTGTTGCGAGTGCTGCCGAGGATGCAGCGGCACTGACTTGGCGCGTCATGGACAAGGAGTCCAGGAAACGCCTAGTGTTTTGACTGCTAGTGATAGGCGTATTGTCAATATTGAAGGTCTTGTATTGGGTGTCGAGTTGGAGTGTGTATTTGGTGCCTACCAAGGGGATCTGTTTTTTCTTCATTGAGACATAGACCATTTGCTGCCATCCACGTCTGGATGGCTGCATAAATGCTGGCTAGGGCATCTGAGCCCTGTTCATAGGAGTTGGTTAGAGGGAGTAGGATTCAGGTGTTGTCTGCATAGTTTGTATAGGATATGCCGCGATCGTCCAAGTCATTGAGGAGCGGTAGGGTAAAACAGTGTATGGTGGTGGGTGCTGTGCTTGCAGTATCCGGGAAGACCCTCATAAGTCTCCCTTTAAGGAAAGACGTAATCCATGCTGTGGCTTCAGCAGAGAAGTGGGCAGCATTATTGAGTTGTTTACGTAGGGTATAATGGTTGACGAGTCAAACGCCACCGATAGATCTAGCAGGAGGAGAAGAGCTGGCTTGCCTTTTGTCCATAATGTCGCTGAATTGGATCTTGAGATCAAGTAGGGCAGATTCTGTCCCATGGCCAGGGCGGAAGCCTGATTGCCTCTTGCCCAGTATGCTGTTTGCTTCCAAAAACTGCTGTATTTGAGTATAAGCAACTTTATCCAAAATTGTCAGCAAGAATGGGACCGTGGTGATAGGTCTGTAGTTGTTGGCTATCTCAGGCTCTAGTGTAGGTTTTTTTTTTATTTTCTTTTTTGAAGTGGGCGATCCCATGCCTCTTTTAGGCATGCAGGGCCAGTGTTCGAATTGAAGGCGGCATTAATCAAAGTTGTCAGGAATGGGGCCAAGGTGTCCGCACATTCTTTGACAAGCTTGCCTTGGCAAGCATCACCTTTACAATTGTACGGTTTGATTTTTCCGGATGATGTCCAATACTTCGGTTTTAGTTACTGCCTTAAAAGAGAAAAGAGTTTTCTCTTTTGTGTCCATGCTAGTTATATAGGAAGCATGCAGGCTGTATTTGGAGAGGTCCTTGTGGTGATCATTGATCTTCTGTAGGAGTTTGATTTTATTAATCATGGCTGTTTGTACACTGGTGCACCAGGATTCGTCTTTGGTGACTTCCTGAGTGTTGGTGACCGGTGTGGACAATTCTTTAAAGATGGCAAACCGCTCTCTTGATTCTGAGGTAGTGTTAGTGATCCTATCATTGTAAGATGAGGATTTAGCTAGGACTATAGCTTTTTTTTATTGTGTTGGAGTTCTATAGGCGGTTAGTGTGCAGTCCTGTGGGGATCCTTGCCATTTGTTCAGGGCTTTGCGCTTGAGGGCACGTAGTTCTTTCATTTCGGTGGAGAACCATGAATTAGAGTGTTTCTTGTTTTTTCCTTTTGTGTTCTCTAGCGGTGCAAGGGTGTCAACTGCTGTTTTGAACGTGGTGTTGTAGATTTCAGACAGTACAGAAGGGTCTGCGGGAAATGGGTGCTTGAGCGCTGGAATATCTAAGGTAAGTATGGATCCTATCTTTGGTAAGGTTTCGTGAACATCTGGCTGGAGCAGGTGGGACAGGCAAGGCTGTATTAGGTTTGTTGGTGTTGATCGGGATGAGGAAGTGGATAAGGTGGTGGTCAGTCCATGGGTTACGTGTATTGGAACTGACGTCCACACCGCAGTTATGGTCTACTACCCAATCTAGGGTGCGCCCTTTGCAGTGGGTGGGATTGAGGATTTATTGCTGGAAGCCAAGTTCCTGTAGAGCTTTAGATAGAGCCTTTGATTGTTTATCTTTCTGATCATTGAAGTCCAGATTGAAATTCCCCAGAGGAATGAATTTTGGGGGTGGTTTTCAAGTTTTCACCAAGGAGATGGATTAAGTTTTCGTGGAAGTTAGCCTAACGCACACCAGGACCACTAGCTATGTGAATAGCAATGGTAGTGTTGGGAGAGATAGAGATCTTAACTGCCAGGGAGTTGACGTTCTCTCTGAGGTGTGAAGGGGTTTGTCTTACTGCTAGAGTCTCTTTTAATTATGACGGCTACTCCCCCACCTTTGCGTTTGTATATCTAGATAGTCATAGTGATCTTTGTAGCTTCACGCAAGGCATGTGTCGTGACCTTTTTGTAGCTGCGTGCGGGGCAGGAGTCATAGGCACTTGATGGTGTAATCGTTGTAGGCTCGTTATGGGATATTTTACTTCTGAGGCATGACGGAGCGCTGACCTAGGAGTTTGTTTCTGGTGCAGATCGATCTGGGACGCTTAAGGAGATGGATAGGTTTGGTGCGGCTGCCAAGCCTGTTGAGCCTATTAGTTGTAGCTGAGGAGTTATAGTAACGCATGGTGGATCCAGGGTGTGTGGCATTTGAGTAAGGTGGTTTGAAAAAGAAAGATGGTAGGAAGTGGGTGGGGGGGCATGTCCTCTGATTTGGGTGGTACTTGAACAGCCATGCTAGGATTCATGGAGAGAGGTTTGCAGTGGATTTAGGTAGGTAGCTGCTGTGCTAGTGCCTGAGACGTATGACACAGCACAGGCAAGTAGGAGGCTGTAGTATTAGTCTGTTGTTGTGGTGGAGCTATGCAGTAAAGATAGGTAAAGACTAAATGAGAGGTAGCAGCAAGAATGAAGAACAGACGGAACATAAAAGTAAATGAAATAAAGGGGAAAACAATTTAAAGAGAACATAAAAAGGGAAGACTGGCAAGTCAACATAGCAAGAGGCAGGATTCAACAGTAACAGTCAGCAATAGAGTGCAAGACATACCAGCACAGCAATAGAAAGAGGGCTTCATGGAACGTGTGTTGGGCAAGATTGTATGGAGTACCCAAAGGGTGCACTACAAGACCTCTGACCTCCTGGCAGTAGTAACCCAACCTTTGGTGTAAGTCTGTACTACACAGGTTGCTAGTGTGGACGAGTAGCCAGGCTCATCTCAAGAGGGGTCAATGTGAGCTGTAGGGGGGGTTGCACGTAGGTTCACACTGACAAGTATCCAAGCAAACACTTACACACAGGTTTTCTTGTTAAAACAATTATTAATTTACCAGTCAGTTAATGTAAGCCTTCTTCAGAAGGGAGCACTGCAAAACACCACACAAATATACTTCAAAATTACACAATCTCTTAGTTCAGAATCAGTAAATACCCTTTTGGGATGACATGCAGCAGAGACCTACACCCACCGGTGACTTCAATTGCTAGGGTGCTGTTGACATTAATGTATTACTGTTGGAATTCAGAATTAGTTGAGAGCAAGTCAAAGGGAAAGATTATTGGAGCAAGCAAGATACCACAAATATTTCTTAAGCAGCAAATACTTTCAAATTCCCCAATAATAGTCATTCAGTTAAAACAGGCTATGCCAAAGTCAATAGGCAAGAGTCTAGATAGGCTGAAGCACTTCTTTGAAGGCGAGTGTTGAGCAAAGTTTGAATGTAGTACCCTCTGGGAACTCTACAAACAACTATGACTGCAGGTATAGGCAACCCAACCTTTGGTATAAGCGTGTACTACACAGTTTTGGTAGCGTGTTGAGCCGCCAGGCTTATCTCAACAGGGGAAATGTGAGCTGTAGTGGAGTTACACAAAGATTCACAATTGGAGGTATTCAAATAAACTCTTACACTCAAGGTTGCTTGCATAAACAATCATTTATTTATCAGTCGGTTATAAAGCCTTCTTCAGAAGGGAGCAATAGATTTGACTAGTAACACACAAATATACTTCAGTACTGTACACTCTGAGTTTCTGGATCAGACAAGGCCCTTTTGGGATGGCCCACAGACACAACCTACACCCACAGGTGACTTCAGTAAAAAGGGTGCTGGGGACATTAATACCTTACTGTTGGCATACTGAATACACTCAATAATTTGTAAAAAGCAAAGGTTATTAGAACACAAGAAATACACATTTTCTTAAGCAGGGCAAATACTTTCAGATGGCAAGAGTAGAGTCATTCAATTCAATAGGCTAAGCCAAAGTCAATAGGCATAATTATTTGTATAGGATGCAGCACTTCAGGTAAATAAATGGAAAAGTCTTTGCACAAGTTCTTAGGAGTCTTTGATAAAAAGAAGAACCAAATGTAGGGCCACAAGCTGATTTGACTTGTGAGTTGCAGAAGTTACAAGCACTTCCACAGTAAGAGGTAAGTTCTCTTAGGCTAGTTTTACAGTACCTTAGTAAAGAAGAAAAGGATGCAGCTGAAGACTTCTGTTCCTGTACAGCTCTGCAGATTTCACTGTTCCTGGGCCTCAGTCATGGGGACAAGAGGGAGGACGTCGAGGGACTCCTGCACTGTATTGGCACAGTCAAAGCTGGCAACTAGCAAACTTTACTTTCAGTGGCTGTTTCGCATTTCAGCTCCTTGCGTTACAGCAAATAGCAATAAGCACGGTTTCTGGCTGTCAAGGTGGACTTTCCTCACATCTGAGGTTCCGCACTACACTGAGGGGGTCAGGCTTGGTTAGTCCTGCTTTGTGGGAGTCCAAAGGATCTTCCAAAAAGCTTTCGGCCAGTTTACAAGCAATGCACACAATCTGGTGTCCCTCTCCTTGGCTGTACGGTTTCCTACTGCACTCTGAGGAAATGCAACCAGCTCAGATATGGGTGTCCCGGTGGCTTACTTGGGAGTTGATTGGTCCCACCAACTCAAAGGGAGAAGTCGTCCTTGCAGGGCTTCTCTGTCGATGCGAACTTGGCAGTTCGGACCTGCAGCAGGGCTTCACCGGGCAAACCAACGGTCCATGAGTTGCCTCAGCCATCCTCTTCAATCTCTTCTTTGGTTCCTTCGTCCAGTGGTCGACTCTGCCTTCCAAGCCAAGAGACTCCTTTTTTCAGTTTTCTCCCATTCATTCCAGCCTAGCTGCCACTCACCCAGCAGGGTGGCTGTCCTTGCCGGACAGTAAACTAGCCAATCACCACATAGTGCATTTGGGTCTCCTAGGAGACTAAGCACAGGGAGCTTCAGGCACCTCCCTCACTTCCTACCTACCCCAGACACTGTGGAGCCCGAGGCGGGTTTCACTCCTGAAGCCCGCCAAAGGCGAATGAACAAAGAGACCAAACCTGGTTTGGCGCGCAGAGAGAAACTCGAAGGACCTTTCAATAAAGAAATGGCGAAAAAAGATGACCGGGGACCATTTTGACATGGAGGCTCAGCGCCATTTTGAAAAACATGGCTCCCGTGATTTAACATTACCGGAGCTGTGAACAGTTCGAGGTCAGGATAAATCATGGTAGTTCATTGCAAAACCACTGCCACCAGCCATTCTTAGAGAAAAGGGTAACCTGTAAATGCTACATAAGTAACTAAACGCAGGGGATACTAAGTAACCCCTCCAGCACAGTTTTTCAGGACTAAGTGAAGTCAATTTCACTCACTGTTCTGGGAAATGGTAGTTGATCCCAGAGAAGGTATTTAAACCTTGGGGAATCTGAAAGACTTCCCTGTGTCACTGCACTGAAGGTGCTTTGTGACACAATTGTAAAAGATGATGCCTATGGAGTTGGTTAGACTCCATAACCAAAAAGAGAGACAGCGTATAAACTCACATTAAAACACATGAGTGGGGAAAAGGGTCTCGCGCTCTCCAGATAAAAAGAAATAATCAAGTCCTCAAAATCCAGCAAAGTTGCTGGGGTTCTCAAAGGTAGAGGGAATTAGCACATTTTTGAGAATTCTTCCTAGCAGTGAGTAGAAAAGTCTTTGCACAATGTTTCAGAAGTCTTTTTGAAGAAACGGATGAATCCATGTAGGGCCACAAGCGGTTAGACTTGTGAGTGGTAGAAGATGCAAGCAACTCTACAGCAAGAGGTAAATTCTCTTAGACTTTGTACAGTACCTTTAGGTTGAAGAAAAGATGCAGCAGATGACTCCTGTTCCTGTGCAGCTCTGCAGATCTCACTGTTCCTGGGCCTCAGTCATGGGGACAAGAGGGTGGACGTCGGGGGACTCCTGCACTGGGATGGTCAAAACTCGCAACCGGCAAACTTCACTTTCAGTGGCTGTTCAATGTTTCGGCTCCTCGTGTCTACCACAAATAGCAACACCGTGATTCCTGGCCGTCGAGATGAACTTTCCTTGCTTCTGGGGTCCGGCACTCTGTTGAGGGGGCTCAGGCTCAGTCATTCCTGCTTCCTGGGAGTCCGAAGGATCTTCCTGGAGCTCTTGGCTAACTTAAAAGCAACACATACAAACTGTTGTTCCTCTTCCTGGCTCTATGGTTTCCAGCAGCAACTCTGTGGAAATTCAACCAGCTCCGCGATGGATGTCCAGGTGGCTTACTTGGGAGTTGATTGGTCCCACTAACTCAAGGGGAGAAGTCGTCCTTGCAGGGGCTTCTTTGTCTGTGTGAACTTGGCATTTTGGCACTCCAGCAGGGATTCACCGGGCAAACCAATGGTCCAAGAGTTGCAGCAGGTATCTTCTTCAAGTTCCTCTTTGGTTCCTTCGTCTAGTTGTCGACTCTGCCTCCAAGCCAAAAGAGTCACCTTTTATACAGTTCTCTCCCTTTCATTCCAGCCTAGCTGTCACTCACCCAGCAGGGTGGCTGTCCTTGCTGCATAGTCAGCCATCTAATTATCACAGAGTGCATATGGGTCTCCTAGGAGACTAAGCACAGGGAGTTTGGGGCACTTCCCTCACGTCCTGCTTACCCCAGACACCATGGAGCCAGAGGCGGGCTTCACTCGTGAATCCCGCCAAAGGCAAAACGAACGCAGAGTAAATCTCGAGGGACCTTTCCATAAAGAAATGGCGAAAAAGAAGACCAGACAATTTTGACGAAAATGGCACGCTTGGGTGCTTTACTGCAGCTGCGAACGCAGCACACGGTAAATGCACACCACGGTAGTAAAAACAAAACCACTGCCACCAGCCATTCAGTGGAGAAATGGTACCATCAAAATGTTACATGAGAAGCTAGACAAATGGATACTAGGCAACCTCTCCAGCACCCTATTGTAAGGTAGTGTGTGCTGGGTCTAGAAAGTTACAAATGTAAGTAAAATCAATTTCACTTTACTGCTCTGGTAAACAGTAGTTCATCCGAGAGAAGGTAGTTAAACCTGGGAAAATCTAAGATACTTCCTTGTGTCACTGCGCTAAAGGTGCTTTGTGACACAATGTAAATGATGATGCCTATGGAGTTTGTCAGACTCCATCCTCTACCAGAAGAAACACAGAGTACAAAAATCCTGTTAAAATACATGAGAGAGTGTGGAAAAAAAGCGTCTCGCTCTCTCCAGGTTAAAAAAAATCAAGTCCCCAAATCCAGCAAAGTTGCTGGGGGTCTCTAAGGTAGAGGGAATTGGCACATTTCTGAGAATTCTCCCTAAGAACGTGCATTTGCGGGTGCCTGCCACAGATTGGCAAAAATAAAGCTAGCTCAATCATGTTTCAAGTACTCCATTTATGAACCTGACCTTCAATAGCTCCTGGGTCATGATCCCCGCTTTTTGCAGGTAGGTACTTAAAGCCTTCTGCTGTACTTCCTTTGTGCACCTTTTTATGGGTAAACTGACCAGCCAAAAATACTCCGTATTGGGAGACCATGTCTCCCTTGGTAAATTTCACACATCACCTTAATGTGAAGTGCGGTTAGGATACTTTGTATTCTTTAGGTTTTTCATTTGTAAATTTGTGGTTACAAATGCATTGGGTTCAGAATGGGCTGGTGGCATTAGATAGTTTTCAAGCATGTTTTTGACTTTTTACTCGTTCACTTTTGCATTTCACTGCATAATGCCATAAAGAGTACCATATTCTATAAAATGGCAGAGCCATGAGATTGTAACCTTCATTTGGCCTTCCTGCCCTCTTGGATCCGGAATTGCCATATATGGAGAGCCCTTTCCCATGCAATGGCTCTTTCTTCCTGGGCAAACGTGATTGGACAGCCCCTGCCAGTTTGAATGGTGCAGATCCTTACCATTGTTAAACTGGGGTGGCGACCCAGTCCAAGTCCTGAATAAGAAGGAGGAATCCTGCAGCCATTTCACAGGTCTTCATTGGAGCCAAGACCCCTGCAAGGAACTGCAACCCGCTAAAGACCTGGGGCTGACTGTCACAGCTGACCTACATTGCCTCCAGCCAAGTCCTGGTGAACCCCTGCTCATTTGTCCCGATTTCAAGATGGCGCTTGTTGGTGCTTTGACCCCATAACCGGTGGGAACAGCCAGTCTTATTTCCTGCTTGAGGAAATGTGTTGCACTTAAATGGATTGTTGGGAGTAGGAAATGTCTGTCCCTTAACTGTATTCTGCGGGTAGGACATGTGTTGCACTTGGATGGATTGTTGGCAGTCGGAAATGTGTCGGAAAACGTATTGCACTTTGATGGATTGTTGCATGAGGAAATGTGTTGCATTAAATGGATTGTTGGGGTTAGAAGACGTATTGCACTTAGATGGATTGTTGGGGTTGGGAAATGTTTTCACACTTAGATGGACTTTTGGGATAGGAAATGTGTTGCACTCGTACGTTATTCAAAACAAAAGAGGTGATGACTAGAAGGTTTGGAATTAATCCTAAACTCTGGCATTGCTCAGGGCAACCGTCCAGACCAATGTTTTTTGGCCTGCCGATCCATTAAACAAGGGGAAAGACCATATGCAAATCGGGCTTAGTCCCACCCCAAAAGTGGCAGTCAAGCCTGAACTGCTAAGTCACATCCCTTCTGCTTGAGACGCCAAGCATCCCAGACATGTTTCAGCTTCATCGGGTGTCATTGGTGAGGAGTAGCTGGGCTCTCTAGGCCCAGAAGGCTTGGGACCCACGTCTGGGCATACCCGTCCCACATGGGGTGACTTGTGTAAAACAAAAGACGTGATGGCTGGAAGGGTTGGAATTAATCCTAACCCATTGCTCTCGGCAACCCTACATACAATAAATCTTCAGCCTGCCAAGCCATGACAGAAGGGGAAAGACCATATCCAAATCAAGCTTGGTCGCACCCCAAAAGAAGCAGTTCATCCAAAACTTCTACGTCACATCATAATTTAGCATGTCCATTATACGCAGAAGCTTATGATGATATCATGTCCTCGGCATTCAGATGATCATAGGGAGAACCAGCCAATGCGCCTTGAAGTTCTTTGGGGACAGACTGTTTATTTCACCTAGTAGAGGTATTGTTAAGGCTGGCACCTGTATTGCATTTATAAGAACTGTATTAGACGGATAGGAGGGTGGGCATTGTGTTGCATTTAGATGGCTCTGGGAGTGACTTTTGTGTTGCGCCTTATGTTAGACCGCTGTGAGGGGTCAGCAATGCAAGACAGACAACTGTTTGATGACTGTTCAAAACATGCAATTTTTATTATAAACCAAATAAAGTTAAAATGCTTTGCTATCCCTACTCTGCTGAAGATTTCCCTGCCTAACCAAAGCTAAAGGGAATTGCTCTAACACAGGATCTGTGGCCCTCACACTAAACAACAAATACACAAAGAAAATATATGGCAATTCAAATAACTTGAACAACATTCATAGTTTCTTGATAACCTCTCAGTAAGCTGAGTGGATTCCCTTCCCCACGATTAAAGTGAATTCTGCGTCAACATTCCACCAAATGGAGAAATAAGAAAATCCTTGTAAATAAGACATTTCTCGATGTTTCAATGTATAAGTAAAGTTTTGTTAACCAAAGTTCCAACAATGGCAAACCTTTTCTCCTTGGAGATAGATTGACCTTCCACTTCCTTAGAACAGCATCAATGGTAATCCCAGCCACAATGCTTTATCACCATTTAGAGTAATCTACGAAAACTTGCCACAGTTCATAAAAAATATAATTTGTTATCACAGTCAGTAAAACACAGTTCTTGGTTAACAGTTGGAATTTCTTTAGTTCCAGATTTGGAATTCACAATAGGTATATTTGTCAGGATGATTTCACAGTGCCGCTACTTCCACTTCAATAACTTAACTTCTACTCAAGTTTACTATGAGAACAGTCTCCTTTGCCTCATAGTACTCCACTTTGTATAGGCCACTGGAGTGTTGCATCTACGGATTACCAGATATACCACCACAGCTTCAGTAAATTAGTACTTCAAGACAGTTCTGACGAGAATCACTTCCAAGTACTTCAACACCTTCAAGTAGGCAAGGCACTCTTCATCTGACCATCTCTCTTCAAAAGGGGAAGCCTTGTTGCCCTTCTTGTCTGTCTGCCACAACAACAACCTAGGTTTGCTTTTATGACCCACTTCTCTCTTGCTTTCACAGTGTTTGGCAATATAGGTTGTGTCGACATTGAAATCAATTTTACAAGTAGTCAGTTTTCCTTTCCAACAACTTTTCCTTCACATTTCTGCCAACTGTTAGTCCCAACAATTACTCAAAAGCCTTGGCGCCACCCTCTTGGCTTCAGGTAATGCGTGTACAATTGTATCTTAGGCAGGGTTGAACTGTTATTGGGTTCACAAAATAGTTGGATTGCTTTTTGGTGTACCCTAGACTCCAGCGATCTTGTGTACACCCACATCGCATATTGTACTGTGGTATTTGTTGCTTGATAACTTGTAAAATTCTTAATATCAATGTTTTGCTATATTACCCATACGGCGCTCCAGAGCATCCCAAATACATTCTTATAACCGCTCTGTACGAAACGACTGATCTGATTTTAAGCAGTTTACACCTGTTTTAAATTATTTTCAAGTGCCCTGGCTCATTTGCCCCATTGCAGTCGGAAGTTCATTTTCCAGAACTTACTTTTTCTTTTATTTGAATTTTGGTACTTGCACTCTTATGACTGTCCCTCCAAAAAGTGGCTCTTGCACCAAATCTAGCTTCTATCGGATTAGCACTCTTGTCTTGTCCATGGCGGTAACAAGCTACTTTTTATGATGAATGTTGCTCTCATGATAGTAATGAATTGGTCAAACTGTATGTCTTCTACTGTTTTGGTTTTGAAATACTCAGAAGTGCTGCATAGGTTCAAAAATCATGATTGTACTAATTTATTTTGGCTGCCAACTAAACTAAGTTTGTTTGATTGCAGGTATAGAGCTCCTGAAGTTCTTCTGAGGTCCACCAACTATAGTTCTCCAATTGATATCTGGGCTGTTGGCTGTATAATGGCAGAGGTTTACACATTGAGGCCCCTCTTCCCAGGCTCCAGTGAAATCGATACAATATTTAAAATTTGCCAAGTATTGGGAACCCCTAAAAAGGTGACGATAGTGAGATCTGTCCTTGAAATATCAAAAATGTCTCCACACTTAGAAAATTCTGGAAGTATGTAAAATGTATTCTGAAACTGTTATGATCAAGATTGTGACACTTCCGTTTCAGAATGATTGGCCTGAGGGATACCTGCTGGCAGGTGCCATGAACTTCCGCTGGCCTCAGTGTGTACCAAACAACCTAAAGACTTTAATTCCGAATGCGAGCAGCGAGGCAGTGCAATTAATGCGGGACATGCTCCAGTGGGATCCAAGAAAGCGTCCAACCGCTAGCCAGGTGTGTGCTTATTTTTAAATCCTTTAACATTTCATTGACCACCCTCTAAAATCATCGATAAATATTTCCTTTCAGTTGCATCCAAATGTCTTGAAGCATTTGTTCAGGATCTAGTCTACTTGTCACCACGTAACCAATATCAAAGATATTTGTCAGAGTGTGGAAGTTTGGGGTGCAGCTGAAATGGATTCTGGAAATTTGACTTGTTCCTTAAATATTAGCACATTGTTTCTGTAGGAGGGTTTTATACAGCCATGTGTTCAGGGTGTGAGAAAGACGTAGCCAAAATTAGGCAAGATGGTTTCGAGTCCACCTGACTCTCCTACTGTTATGCTTTTCATACCAGCCAATGCTAACCTTTTAGGAAGCCTGCCAGGTGTACAGGATTCTAAATAACAATTGCAATGTTAAGGAAGGGAATGTCCACAAAACATATTAGTTAAGGTCTCTGGGTAAGTTCAGGATCAATTGAGTCCTCAGGGCACCAGGTTTGACAAAGCAGTGTCCCAAATTCAGTGTTCATTCTAAAGGGAAAAACTTCTACCATAGGGTTCAGTGCTCACTCTTGGTTATGACAAAGCAACCTTGGGCTGTCAAACATTTTGGGAAAAGTTAGAAAACTGAAACGTTCATCAGTAACAGAGACCATCTCTGTTAAGCTGTTGATTCCAGTGATGGCAAATAAGGCACCCATGCAAGAAGGATGTCTTTTAAATTAACACAATCAAGGCTGACCGGATGCTGGGGTACGGTGCAGCTGTCCGATGGCACATACAATACTGTGGTGTTGCTAGCGATGGCCTCGCAATGCAGATCGGTAAACATGGGATTCTTAGGTGTCCAAATGTGTCATTTATTTTGTTATTTTAAAAATAATATATATAGTTCTTTTTTGGGTAGAATGTTCCTTTTTTTTTTTTTAATTTTTTTTTTTTTATTGATTTATTTTCAAGATTTTCAAATAATCAAAAATACATCACCAAAAGTTTAATAGAGTATAAAAACATAACACTCTACATTAAATAGGTAAGGAAATAAAAGTAATCCGAAGCATGTATAAATACTGAAACATCAGACATTTCAAAACCAATTACTAACCTTTCTTGAAATAAAATACCTAAACAAATTCTTACATTTTGGAAATTCCAACACAGAACAACACAAAAGACATACAGACATCTCACAGACTCACACAAAACAGAACAAAAACAAGACTGACGAAGAATCCTCAATTAAAGCACATATACATTATCAGGTAGTCGGATCCAACAGGAACAACTAATCATCAGATACACAGTCACCATATAAATCCATAAACGGATTCCAAAGAGCTTGATATTTACTTTCCTTTCCTTGCCTCACAAACATCACCCGCTCAAAGTTCGATAATACTAACCGATCATTAATCCAATTCTCTACTCTAGGCTTCTTCCTCGTCTTTTATTTTTTTTGATCAAAGATTTTATTGATTTTAAACATAAAACAACATTACACTTATCTCTCTGCAGTACCGGGTGGTGAGGGAGGGGAAAGTTTGGGGTAATAACGTAAGGGAAGGAAAGGGGTGGACAGGAGGGGAGAGGAACATATGCAAAATCTACATTCCAGATACATGTGATAGAATGCAGAGAGAAAGACAATCAATCAAAAAACAGAAAAAAACAAATATTCCAAAAAAAAAAAATCCATAAACTCAACTTCCGGGACCATGGTCCGACAGACGGTCAACTTGACAACAGATGATCTCGTGGCATAGGATATTCTCGGCAGAGGCATCCCCCCCCCACTCCCGGGGCAACTCTCAGTCACAGAGGCTGTGGAGCCAATCTTGTCCTTTAGCTAGCCTCTTCCCATCTTCTCCATATTTTGTCCGCTTTATGCGGGCAACCCCTCGCCGCGTACTCTATGTTCCATTATAGCACATATGTCCACATCCGTGACCCACTGCTCAAAGCTTGGCATACGTTCCGATCCCCACAGTTGCGCAATGTTCCGCCTGAGAACTGCTACCGCAGTCGACCAGAGCAACTTCTCATAACAGGAAAAGTCAGTGTCACTGGAGATCCCCAGGAGAAGGAGTTTTGGGCATCTCTGTATCTCTTTACCTATAACGCTATACAGTTTATCACAGCATCTCTGCCAGAGCCTTTGTATCCTACTACATTCCCACAAAATATGGAAAAAGGTACCTTCTTCACTTTTGCAGCGTAGGCATCGTGCGTCCGAGGATTTGCCCCAGGGGAAGAGAGCCACTCTTGGGTAATAGGTGTGGTGCAGGATCTTCAGTTGGACCAGTCTAAGACTGGAGGAAATGGTCGTCTCTCGCGGGTACATCAGGGCCTCCACCCAGTCCTCCGGTTGAAGGGGACCCACATCCCGTTCCCACTTTGCCTTCAGGCTGGTTAGTTCCGGTGTCGCAAAGGATGTTATCACATTGTACATGGTAGAGGTGACTTTCCGGTCCACCCGGTCCAAAACTATGTTTCTCTCCAATGGGGAGCTTTCCGGCATGTCTCGCGTTATGAGTCTGTGGGTCATCCAAGCGTGTTTCAGCTGCATATAGTGGTACCTCTCTGTGTCTGGGAGGGAGAACTTTTCATGCAATGTCTCGAATGGTACCAGGTTGTCCTCGTGAACCACATCTCCTATCCTGGCGATTCTTCGCTGGGCCCACTCAGGCCATCTGGGCAGCTTTCTTATTTCGGGAAGGTTGCAGTTGTTCCATAGGGGTTGCGCCAGCGTTAGCTTCCCGCCCCATCCCAGGTACTGATGTGTATCTTTCCATATTCTCACTGTATGCGTTGCCATATCCGTGTGTGATGTGCGGTTCAGGCCTCCATTCAGATGCTCTAGAGGCGTGGTCGTGGCATTACAGATAAAACCTTTGATATGTGGGAGGCTTCCGTCTCCGTGGAGCATGTCATTTACTACCGCCATCTGGCTGGCCCAGTAGTATGACTGTATCCTGGGCAGTCCAATACCTCCTTCCCAGATAGACCTTTGGAGCATGGCAAGAGCAATTTGTGTGTGTCCTCCCCCCCATAGCAGCTTCCGAAGGGTGCATTCTATTTTGTGAAATTCTCGCTGGTGAATGTATAATGGAGCATTTTGCAGGATATATAAGAATTTAGGAAGGGTAATCATTTTGAACAGGGCCGCTCTGCCCATCAGCGTTAATGGCAAGGAGATCCAATGGCGAGTATCTTCTGCAAATCTTGTCATGAGGGGGGCGAGATTCAGGGTTGTGTATTCAGTCAACTGCTTCGTGATACGTATCCCCAGATACTTGAACTGTTCTCTTTCGATCTGGTAAGGGTCAGACGTCAAGTTTGCCGACGAGGTGTCCACTAGCGGGAAGAGGATGGATTTGGACCAGTTCACTCGCAGTCCGCTGAATGCCTCGTATTGCTCTAACAGGTGCATGACTCTGGGACAGGCATTGCTTGGGTCTTTCAGATATATGAGAAGGTCGTCTGCATATAGAGCTATTCTGTCTTCCCAGGTCTCGGACCAACGGAAGCCTTCCCAGGTTGGCGTGTTTCGCAAGAGGATTGCCAGTGGTTCGATGGCGATAGCAAAAATCATGGCCGACAACGGGCAGCCCTGTCTCGTGCCCCTCCCCAGATTGAAGAGGCCCGAACGCCAGCCATTAACTCTGGTCCTGGCCACTGGGGATTCGTACAACAGGCGCACCCACTTCATAAAGTTCTCACCGAAACCCATGCGTTGCATTATGGTCCAGATGGCCTCCCATCTCACTGAGTCGAAGGCCTTCTCGAAGTCAATTGCGAGCAGGGCTAGCGGGCCCTGTATGCTATTGGCCCTTTCCAGGGCCGAATATAGCCTGTGGAGGTTCATACGTGTTGATCTCTGGGGCATGAAGCCACACTGGTCTGGATGTATCAGGGTGGGAATCACCTGTTGCAGGCGGTCGGCAAGTAGTTTTGCCAGATTTTTAGTTTCGCTATTGATGAGTGAGATGGGCCTATATGAGCTGCATCTTTCCTGGGGCTTGTCCGGCTTGGGTATCACTATTATTGTTGCTTCTCGCAGATCTGGTGGGAGAATGCCCTCTTCTAGCGCGTGTTGGTACATTTCGAGCAGTTGGGGGGCCACCACATTGGTCCCCACCTTTCGCCATAGCTCAACCGGGAAGCCGTTAGGTCCTGGGGCTTTACCGGATCGGAGGCTTGACATGGCACTTAGGATCTCCTCTTCTGTGATCTTCCTCTCAAGCAGTTGCAGTTGCGTTTCCATTACGGTGGGGATGTTAATGTGTTCCACAATCGTGGCGTCCATCTGTGTCATGGGCGTTCTGTACAGCTCAGCATAATAATCCGCAAAGCCTTGACTAATTTCCTGATCGGTCACTCCTGGATTCGGTCCTCCTGTCTCGAGCCTTCGGACATGGCTGCGTCCCTGTTCCATCCTTTCCAGCCAAGCCAGCATCTTGCCCGCCTTGTCCCCTGTTTCATAAATTCTCGTCCGCATTGCAGTATGCGCTTGTTTCGCATTGTCCATCGCTATGTTTTGCAGCTTTTTCTGTGCCAGTAGCAACGATCGATTCGAGGCCGGTGTGTCCTCAATTATGTGCCTCTTCCGCTCGCTTGACCTGTTGTTCGGCCTCAAGCGTCTTGCTCCAGTGCTGTCTTTTTTTCGCGGTTGTCCACAATATCAGTTCGCCTCTTAACACCGTCTTGTAAGCCTCCCACAGTGTTCCTGGGTTCATTGCAGTGTGAGAGTTGAGCTCGAAGTATGTACTGGTTGTCTCCTGCAGCTTGTCCACAAGCGCAGGGTCACCCAGGTAATAGCTATTTAGGCACAAGCTCGGCGGTGGAATCCGCCTGGATGTTGTGAGTGTCAGTTCTAATGGGGAGTGGTCAGAGATGCCCCGGGGGAGAACGTCTATTTCTTGCGCCATATGTAAATCAGTTGCTGGGATGAAGAAATAATCTAGCCTGGAGAGCGAGGCATGTGCCCCTGAGTGGAAAGAGTATGCTCTCGTGTCCTGGTGGAGTTCTCTCCACACGTCACATAGACCTAGTGCATTGGCAAACGTGGCAAGTCTGGTGGGAACATTGGGGTTTCTATTCCTCAAGGGTTACGTTCATGAATTCATTAAAGTCACCTCCCAGGATCATGAGGTTGGATGTGCCGTTTGCGATTAACGGGGCAATGTCGGTAAGCAGCGGCTCAAGCAGGGTAGGGGGTGCGTAGGTCACTATCAAAGCGATGTAGTGATCCCATAGCTTGCCTGCCGCGTGGATATATCTGCCGCCTGTGTCATGGGTCACCGACGTGAGGTGGAAGGGAAGGTTTTTGTGTACCAGGATCATGACCCCTCTTGAGCCTATCGCGAAACCTGAGTGAAGTGCCAACTTGTAGTTTGTGCGTCTGAATAGGGTACAGTCAGTGCCTGCAAGATGGGTCTCAGACAGGAACACTATGTCAGCCCCCCGCCTGTTGAGGAATTGCCGCACCAGCCGACGCTTGACTGCGCTGCCCAACCCATTAACGTTCCAAGTCATGAGCCTCAGTGTTCTGAGAGCGTCGTTACTACCACTATGTGATGCCATGGGTGTTCGTGATGGTCACTGCCTGTGTTGCCGCCGAGGGTGTAATACGCCAGCTGCAGATACGCCCGTAGGCGAACACTGTCTCATCTAGCCTTATCATCCTATGCGTTTGACGGGTCCTGTCTGTAACTAAACCTAACAAATCCCCAACCCCCCTCCCCATACTCCTCCCAACTAGAAGCATCGGTCGCCCGAAAAAAAAAAAAAAAACACCGGTGTCAACTGGACACCTTACATGCGTTTAACCTGACTTCAAGTATAGGTAGCCTCCCTCGGGTTGGATCCCAGGGGGAGAAGGCCCTCTCTTGGGGAGGTGCCTAGGGGGGGGAATGCCACGGATAATACCCGTGGAGGGGGCTCTTTGCGTCGCGGTCTTGGGGCATACCGCGACCGCATCAGATAAATGTATGTAGCCTACTGCGTGTAGAAGGAGTAAAGCAGTAGCTCAACCTGGGTGACCCAACGGGACCTCAGGCATCCGGGCGGCCTTGGGGCAGTGGTCAGCCTCTCCGCTCTTCCGGTGGGTGCTGCGCTGGTGGTTGGCGGACCTCCCTCTGTTGGTCTGGTGGAGGCCTTCGGTTCCTACCCCTGTTGTCGTGGGGAGTCAACCAGTCTCCGTCTATGTTTTGTTCAGCCCAGCGCCAAGCCTCCTTGGAGTCATTGAAATGGACTGTTGTCCCTTTATGGTAAATCTTGAGTTGCGCAGGGAAGAGCAGGCCATACTTCACCCCCATTGTTTGCAGTTGTTTCTTGAGGTGATCGAAGGAGTGTCTTGCCTTTTGCACTTCCCTGGTGTAGTCGGGGGGGAAAAAGGCAATTTTGGAGCCGTTGAACATGACGGTGCCTTTTGCGCACGCATGCTGCAGTAGGGCATTGCGATACCTGTAATTTAAGAATTTTGCAATTATCGTGCGTGGAGGTGCACCGGGTGGGGGTCTGTCTGTGGGCACTCTGTGTGCCCTCTCAATGGAGAAGAACTTGGAGAAGGCGTCTGGCTCGTACAGATCAGTCAGTCATTGTTCTAGAAAAAGTTCCATGCAGGAGCCTTCGGCCATTTCAGGTATACCAAGTATACGCACGTTGTTACGCCTTGATCTGCCCTCTCCATCTTCAATCCTGTCCTCCAGTACTTTTAGTTTGGATGTTACATTCTGGAGCTGCTGTTGCATAATGTGCAATCTATCCTCTGTGTTGGATATGTGATGTTCCGCTTCCCCGGTGCGTGCTGTCAGCTTTTGAAGATCGTGACGGAGGAGGGATACATCCATGCTTATCCCGTCCATTTTCTGCTCCATTGATGAGCGGGAATCGTCTATCGTGGCCATAATGTCCTTCAGTGAAATTCCCTGGTCCATTTCCGCGGATTGCGGCTAGGGGTCTGCCGCCAGGGGCAGTTGGATGGTATACTGATCCATCCTGCTTTGTGTGGGAAGTTTCCTTGCCTTGTCTTTCCCCATGGTACCGATTTCACTAGCTGCGTATGTCTGTCTTGCACGCCGTCGCCTCCTGGAGCGGAGCTCGGGGGAGGGGGGGAAACACTTGCCCACGCTGTCCCACCGCTCCGGCACCTCTTCCCCGTCTGTGTCTCACAGGTCTGCCTCACACGCTGGGTCGCACGGGATGGGTGCCCCTCGTTCTCGAGCAGGATTGCTGCCGGCGGGGGTCGCGGCGTCCCATGCTGGTGGATACGCGCTCCGTTCTCACCTCCGCACTGGTTCGCTATAGTCCGCCTGTTGGGGGGGACACCGTCCCGCCGGGACCACTCTTCCTCCGATGTCGACTGCGGAACAGTAACGGGCTGGATTCCGATGTCGCATGGACTCGCTTCAGGGCATTCGTCCGTGCGCGCCGGCGGCCATTTTGGAAGCTGGATGTCGATCACCTCGAAACATCTCGTGATCGTATTTCTTGGAATCGGCTGTGGTTTCCTCTGCTCTATGCCTCGTTTGTGCCCAAGGGTATCCGACACCCTACGGGGTTGTTATCAGCTCTTAGGTCGTCGAATTTCAGGCTATTTTATCAGGATATTTGCTGCGGTCGCGGGAGCCGAGGAGACCTACGTCCTTCTCATCCCGCAGCTACTAGAATGTTCCTTTTAGATTAAATTGTCTTTTGTAACCATATGCCCACCTCTGGCTCTGCCTGGTACAAGCCCTTGGTTATGCACTGCACCCAGCTATTTGTGTAAAGCTTCACAAGGCAACAACGAAGCACCTTGTTGGAGAAGGCTGGGATCTTGGTGACTTGTAATCCAGCTTTCCCCACTAGTTTAAGATGAGTAAGTGCTGCACGCTGTTCCTTCTGGGCTTGGAAAAGGCTGGCATCTGCAGATCTTAGAAGTGTTTGTGTCAGTGAGATCTTTGGCACGTTACCTCAGCAGTGTTTCCAAAGAGTCCTCTTCACTCTACTTCCAAGTGCTTGAGAACCCGTCTCCAGAAATTGACAAAGGTGTTGGTGCAGATTCCCTTAATTTGTGAGAATACTTGAAGCTGGGTGTGTGCTCCTCTTCAAATCACAACTGTGCATAATTTCAAACTTTTGTTGGCTGCTTGATAATTAGGGGTCGCCACATTGAAACTTTATTGGGATTCCTCATGGGCAAACAAAAAGGATGTGGATTTTGAATTTCCTATTCATACTCGCCAGATCTGATCTTGGCTGCCTCTGACCCTTCCCCAGGCCTCCTGTTCCAAGTAGCCTAGAAGTTATATGCCACATCCGTATCCTTTTACACAAAAGAATTAATGTTTAGCTGTGGAACTTGGTTTGGAAATATTTTTCTCTTTTTTTTTATTTTGCGAATAAGGCCTCTTTACCCTCACTCACTTGCTTAACTTGTTTTGGAGCACTGATTATTCCTTGAGGCTTCCATAGCAGGAGGATCCCATAAGTGTCTGTGCTGTGACATTACTGACTCCCTGGTGGACAATAATGCAGGGGAACCTCGTTTCTCCTTTCTTATTACTTTATGGTTGTAAAGTCAGTTTTTGCACTAAAACCACTCACTCTAATGGGAGGCTAAAACACCTGAAGCCAACTCTCTTAAGGTAGGGAGCATGGACAGAGAATAAAGAGGCTTAACTCTCAGGTACAGGGTAGTAGGTAGGCACAAACATACAATTTGTCCCCACACTCCTCTTTAGAAAATACACTGCACTGATATATTGAAACAATATATAAGTTAATTAAGTCACAAAAAGAAATCTATTGAGTCAAAATAAATACTTCAAGTGTGATGCACAGTATTAAAAAGCTACCAGTTTATAAAAAGGAATTTTCTAATCCCACTGTCTATATGTAGGCCCACCTCCATGTGTAGGAAAATTAAATAATCTAAATTAACAGGTTGTGGGGAGAACATGGGAACACATACCCTAATATTCAAGTAACGCCCTTCCCACCCAAATGGATCTGCACAATTCTATACAGTGTCCTAAAGACACACCTCACCCTTACTATACATGTTAGGGCCTAGATCAGGGGTCATATAAGTAAGGGGATGGCCCTAGACATTTTTAACCAGTGAGGAAAAGTACAACAATCTCTATGGCCTACAAAAACACTCCATGTTAATTTGAATACCCTAGAACATCATATATATATTTTTTTTTTTTTAAAGGCAAATGCACACATAAGAATACCTCCTAGCCATGCAGGTTAGCTAAAGGCTTCAAAGAATTAACAAGACTTTGTAGCAATAGTTAAATGGGTCATAAATTGCAGTGAAAAAGATTGATTGTGTCACCAAGATTAGCTAAACTGTTAAAAATGCATTCACATTGGAGAAATGCAGAGTGCTCAGATGGATATCCAAAATCAAACCTGGGGGTGGATTCTGGGAGGACAACCTATTGTGAACTGGCAGACGCTGAGAATAGCCAAACCCAATCAAGGTAGGGTAGCAGAGCGGCAAAGTTTAGTCTCGGGAGGGGTGTGAGAGTGATCCCCACAGAAAGACACCAATAATTCCAGTTAAAAAAACATACAATGATTTATGATGCTTGTGGATCTGCTTACAATGACATGCTGTGCATATAGTCCGACATCTCGTGAAAATCGCAGAGCATTACAACTTTCTTTCGAAGATGGAAAGGGACGTCGACATGGGCGTGACTGTAAAAAGCTACCCATTTATAAAAATGAATCTTCTAATCTCACTGTCTATATGTGGGCCCACTACCACGGGTAGCAAAATTAAAATAATCAAAATTAACAGGTTTTGGGGGGAGAACAAGGGAAACCACAACGAGTGCTCGTGCAAGGGCTGTAAATTCTTTCGACTGAAGGTGTTTTAAGACAGGCGGACTAAACGGTGGGCGGTCTACGCTATGCAGGCTGAAAACCTTTATCCCGTTGGCGCTGTCGCTTTGGACAACGAGGAATCTGTCAGCAGCCATGGCTCCGAATTGCAAGCCTTCGACCTCTCAGCTGCATGCTCCCAGATACCCATCCCTGGCCCCAACAGACAGGCCACCAGCACTGTTATGGGGAGATCACACCCCGGCGACAAGTGCACACACGCACCATGTGTACTCAAGCACACAACCCCTAAGGCCTCTTCAACAGAGTATTCGAAGAAGCGCTCGACGCCCACAGGACCACCGAAAATTTCGACGGCACCCTCCGAACATTGCGGTTCAACACCCTCCACTCAACCACAGTCACGGCATGCGACTCGGCATCCATCTGGAACATGCGTTCACCCTAAACAACACACAGTCATCGACACTCCATCCAAGGGCGCACAAGTGCCTACGGACCCGGTTGAGTCACTGACCATGACTGCGCCTTCAGGCGCATCAACAATACAGAAGCTCTACCAGAGCCTTTCAGAAATTATTTCGGCGGCCAAGGAGTACAAAGGCATCCCCTCTCACCGAGAGGACTATTCCGAGGCCCACCAGGCTCTCTCTAAGGCCTTATTCGGAAAATCTCCCCCTTCTGGGCATTGTGCTTCCTCTCTATGGACTAGGAAAAGGTTTGAGCAATATATGGACAAAATGTCCCAATTCGTTGACTTTTCTGACCGATCTATTATACCCAAGAGACCTGGGGAAGTGGAGTCCTGCCCCATCCCCTCCAAATTGCAGAGACTCCCCACCTCTGCACAGGGACACCCAGAAGACCTCTTGAATGTCCCAGATGACCCAACCCAGGAGGATTCTTATGAAGAGCTTAACCCCTTTGATCATGACCCAGCCAATCAGGACCCAGACTGGCATCAGGCGGAGGTACATGGCCCTTGGCTTACACCGCATACCACTGACCCGGATGTCATCTGTCTAGATCCCCCTTCTACTCCTCCACCATGAGATTCATCACCCATTGCTGACCAGATGCTGTTCCACACCTTTTTAAAAAGAGCAGCTGACCATTTTAAAATTGCAACACACGAAGCTGCGCCAGACTCGGACTTCATGGAGGATATCCTCAAGGAAAAGGCTCCAGCTAACCAAGCCATTCCTTTGCTAAATTCTATAAAGAGGCACCTGGCCTCTTCTTTGCTGTCACCGTCTCACATGGGCAGTTAACCCCCCGGTTGTGAAATTATTTTGCCCATCACCCTCCGACCCTCTCTACATCAGTGGTCATGCCACACCAGACTCCTTGGTGGACTCTGCTGAAACCGCTGGACGCACCCTCGCCCAGGGTAACCTACTTAAAAGGCATGCCTGGTTGGCAGAGAGGGAAAAAAAAGATGGCGGACGGAGCTGCGTGGATGGGATAGTCTGGAGGAGGAGCTGAGATGCAGAGCATAAGTCGACTGACCCGAGGCTGGGAAGTGCAGTGTGGAACACAGATGCCCCCGGGATTGGAGTGATCTGGCTGGAAATCAGGAGGGCTCCCGGGGCCTGTACCCGACTAGTGCAGGAGCGGAGCTAACAACTGTGAGTGGACACAATTGCAGGAGGAGGAACCGGGTGCCAACGGCAGTATAGTGAACAAGGCGACTTGCTACAGTTGGACGGGCAAGGGGTACTGGGCTTGCTTTTTGAGGCATGCAGAGCTGACCCAACAAGAGGAGTGAGCGTGCTACAAATAGCGACGGAGACGGCTCGGCAGTACAGGCACAGAGGAAGATAGCTTTTGGTGATGTGACAGGCACCAAGATTCGGTGTCTAAACGTAGAGGCGTGCAGTGGCATGGGACCTGATCTGGGGCAGGTGCACAGCGCTACTGAAGGCTGTAAATCTGCTCTCCCGTGGTCCCGAGAGTGGGAAGACAGTTGAAGGAAGGGCCGAGTCCCTGGGAGCAGCGCTGCAGCGCAGGCTACACAGCGTACCTAAAAATTACATTCCCCCGGGAGCCGCATGGTTAAAAGGGGCTGAAGCTGAGCCAGCAGGGGGTGCAGGCAAGATGGCAGCCTGATTCTACAGCTCCCTGCGTAACCCCGGGAAAATAGTGGAGTCACCCCGAGATTGTCCTCCAGACCCCAGCTGACCGCAAGATTCGGGTGTCGGAACCCGTGGGGCGCATACTGGTCTTTTGGTGAAGACCCTAGCCCCCTCCGGGCCTGAGATACGCCGTACAGCGAGGCCTTCCCCCCCCACCCCCCCGGGCGGTCCGCCTGCATCGACGAAGAGGCCCGCTCCGAGGCTTTTCGCTGGCTCGCGGAGGGAGGAGTTTGGCGTCCCGCTGGGGCCGCTCTTGTGGCGCGGGCTAATTGGGGGGGCCCCCGCCGACCACACACTGCTCCGGATACGCTGAGGGGGGAATCCCGTGCAGCCCTCCAGCGGGCGGGAGCGGCGCCTGTCCTTCGCGCTCTCCGCCCTGTGAAGACTGTGTCACCGGTCCGGGCTGTCGCGGGAGCGCACCCGGGCCCTTCCAGGCAAAAGACAACGGGAGAGGTCCGGGAGGCAACGGCCCCTCAGATTTGCCTCCAACCCAGGTGAGGCCCCCTCTTTGGGATCCGGGCCGGCGCGGAGGAGCGTTCGGCCCCCTGCCCACCCCCACCCTTTTGGGATCCGAACAGCAAGGGGCTCGGGCACACACTAATCAGCAGCACTTAACAGCACTGTGGTCCTCCAGCCGGGCCCTACTACCACCTCGGGCCGACGCGGGAGCGTGCCCGGGAACCCCCACACTTCCCCCTCTGTCCCCCACAGTGCGGCGGGGTTCCGTGGAAGCGACATCCACCCACAGCCCCGCAAACGAGGTGGAGGAAAGTCGCAGAGGGCGCACATCGAGCTGCGGCTGCACTGGGAGCGGAACGCGGCCCGCCAACATTATAAAGGTAGGAACCAGCGCCACAGGGAGAAAGCCAGCATGAATAGCGACATCTTCTGTCACGTTCTCATAATACGTGGGAGGATACAGTCCATCCAGGAGAGGGCCAGAAAACTGTCGACAACTTGAAACCCCATCTATTGACGTTGGTTGAGGAACACTGGTGGAATAGCCCAACAGCACCTGATATCACGAGGGGCCTATAACTTTACATACTTGGGCCTGCACTCGGCTATAATTCAAGCCTGCATGTGGGTGGAACACGCGGATTACAGGAGCAATTCTGGCCCACAGCACCACCAACTGCCGCACCTCCAACACCCCAGGCCCGAAAATAAACCATCCCTGTTTTACAGGATCACACATCGCCAGATAAACCTGTGATTAACCCTGAAGACTGGGGACAATTGTGCTTGTACCACGAGAGGTCCCAACGAGAGAGGGGATCATAGCTCCTCCACCACCACTGTTTGCTTTGGGGTGCTAGAAGGCCACAAGACAACTTACCCTTGCAAATAAGATGCAACTAAACGAGAGCCTGCCTCCCAAAAGCAATCAACATTGTCCTCGGCCCTTGGCAGGGGTCCGACCCATGTGAAGGCGAATCATACGCGACTCGGACGGAGCCATCCCCTAGCGGAGAACCACGAAAACCAGTGTCAGGAGACCCACACGGAGTCTCAACAAGAAGTGGACCTGATGCCCGAGATTAAAGGGAAAACTCTCCACGCAAGAACCAAAACACCAGCGAAAAACCAAACTCGTTTGCAAGAAAGCTGCTGGAACACAACACAACACAACAAAGTGCCCCTCAAGAACCTCCGGAACAGGCAGAATCAACGACGCCTAACAATTCTGACATGGCTATTAATAAGGAAGAACTACTTGACTGCCTTAGGGACATGTAATCCAGGATAACAAACACGCTGAAGAGCTGAAGACGTCCTTGAAAGAGGTACGACAAGAGATAGACGAACTTGGAGGCAGAGTGGACACACTCGAAAATGGACTCTCACATATGACAGAGGAAGCAAAGCAATACAATGGCCTGCTAGACCAAGTTGCCAGAGCTACAAATAACCTAGAGATCCAAACTGAAGATTTGGAAAATAGCTCACGAAGATCCAATATCCGGGTCAAGGGCCTCCCAGAAACGATCCAGGTTAGACCTACGGGACACCATGCAACACTGCTTCAGCAGCATCCTGAACTACGCCCCCCCCCCCCCAGAGAGATTCGAATTTGACAGAATCCACCGAGTGGGCCCAAAAAGGAATGAACCAGGAGTGAGACCTAGAGATGTTCTTATCCCCATGACCTCTTATAGCCTGAAAGAGGACATCTTGAGAGCCGCACGTAGCCACAAAGAACTAACAATCAATGGAGGGCGAATCCAACTGTACCAAGACCTAGCGTCGATTACCCAACATAAGAGGAAGCTTATGCAACCAATCACAAAAGCAATACAATCTGAACATATCGCATACAGATGGACATTCCCCTTTGGACTAGCCTTCCCCTGGAAAGGGAAACAAAGAAGGATCAGTACATGCGAGGAAGGCCTGGCTTTACTACAAATTGAGGAAGAACAAAGCCAAACCGGAACTAGACCACATAATAGTACACCCAGCAGCCAAAACAATCAATGGGAATGGTCATCAGAAAGGAAAAGAAGACATAACCGAGAAAAGAAACTGGCAGGCCCTTTCAAATATCACGAACGAAACACCCTGAAGAAGACACTAAATAAAGAAGCGACTGGAGGAGACACGGAGGAAGCACCTGACCACGGCAGGTGGGCCACTTCAAACTAACCCACAACAAAACACACTAAGAGACAGAAGCAACAAACACATCCCGTACAAAAATGGCAGAGACACTGATCGTCTGGCTAAATGTACAAGGGCTGAACTCCCCCGGGAAGCGACGAGCGATTCTCAACAGCCTCGAGAAGTTGCCTGCAAAGGTAGCTATCCTGCAAGAGACCCACCTCCTGAAAACGGATGAAAAAAGAATGCGTAACAAGGCATTCCCACAACAATCCTTCGCCTCCAGCGGCTCGGAAACAAAAGGGGTCGCAATACTGTTGGCCAAGGGACTGAATTGCCGAAAACAGATAATTAGTGATACTGAAGGGAGATACCTGGGAATCAAGGGAACTATCAAAGGGAAGACCTACACGATCCTGGCGATATACGCCCCTAACGACAAACAAGATCGATACATCACAGATCTCTTACTGAGAATAGGGAGTTGGTGCGAAGGCCAAACGGTCATAGGAGGGGAATTCAACTGCATAATGGACCCTAGCCTCGATTTAAAACCCTGCCCCCTACAGTAGCCGACCAGAGAAACAGACAGGCGCTGGGAAAGTTCCTCAGAGAGCTAGAAGTAATCGAGACCTGGCGCTTCTTCCAAGGAGACACGAGAGAATACACTCACTATTCTGCAGTACACAGAGGATACTCCAGAATAGACATGATCCTGGTCTCAGCAACTCTAATCCCCCAAGTGACTAAGGTGGAAATAGGAACACAATACATTTCGGACTACGCCCCAGTACTGGTTAGCCTGGCAATAGACGGAGGGGAAAACAAACAACGCCCGCCGTGGAGACTCAACGACCTGATCCTGCGCGATCTAGCGCTTAGGGCACACATGGAGGAAACTATAAACAACTATTTTGAAGAGAACGACAACGGCGAGGTTGACTGGAAAACAGTCTGGGATGCGGGGAAAGCTGTAATCCGAGGAGAATTCATGGCCCAGGCAGCAATATACTGTAGGGAACGGGCGTTGCTAACCCGGAGGATGGAACTAGCCCTAAAAGAGGCAGAGAAAAACCACAAGTCCCGACACACGCAGAAATCCTGGCGAGAATTAAAGAAGGTTCGTGCCCAAATAGAAGGTCACACTGCGGATGCGGTAGCACAGACGTTGCTTAACACTAAGCAATCCTACTACGTCCACGGAGGCAAGGCAAATAAATTCCTGGCAGCCAAATTAAACAAACAGAAATCCGTAACTATATAGCCGCCCTAAGAAATGAAAAAGGGGACATGATCACAAAAGAGGAAGAGAAACTGGAAATAATGGTCTGGTTTCATGAAGAACTACGACAGGGAGCAAACCTAAATGCGACAGACCAAAAATCTTATCTACTGGCTACCCATCTACCCCAAATCTCGGACAAGGACACAGAAATCCTGGGGAGGCCATTCACAGCCCAAGAAATCAACGAAGCTATCTCTTCATTACCAAGGAACAAGACCCCAGGCACAGATGGCTTCGGAAATGCGTACTACAAAACATTCTGAACACAACTACTAGGCCCCCTCACCTGACTTTTCAACACATAGAGACTGGATCGATCTCCCCAGATATGGCAAGATCATCAACAATCCTTGTGCTGAAACCAAACAAAGATCCCGCCGAATGTTCAAGTTATCGCCCGATAGCACTCCTTAACACAGATGCAAAGCTATACACAAAGATACTAGCGAATAGACTATCGCTGATCCTCCCAGATATCATCCACGAAGATCAAGCAGGTTTTGTTAGGGGACGCCACACCCAAGATAACGTTAGAAGAGCCATAAGTGTAATTGAATGGGGGAGACGTACAAATCAGAAATTTGCAATAGCGGCCCTAGACGCTTCACGCGCTTTCGACAGCTTGGACTGGGAATACCTTCGGATGATCCTGGAGAAATTCGGATGCGGGACACAATTCAGCAGGATGATCCTGGCAAACTTTCAACGCCCATCAACATCATTCCGGCTGAACACCTGCGACTCAAAAAGTGGAGATACGGAGGGGTACACGCCAGGGCTGCCCCCTATCCCCACTAATATTTGCAATGGCTATGGAGCCACTAGCAGTGCGGTACAGAGGAGACCCCGGTATAAAAGGAGTGCAAATCAAGGAGACCCGCAGAAAATAGCATTATACGCTGACGATGTGATGCTCTATATGGGAGACACTAAGTACACACTACCGAGAGCCGTTGAAACACTGGAGGAATTTGCCACCATATCCGGATTCACAATCAACTACAATAAATCAAAAGCATTAAACATAACGGAGGACGCAAATACAATAAACGGCATGAACCGGAGTTTCCCCCTGAGATGGGAGGAAAACACTCTAGAATACCTGGGAGTTCACTTGGCAAAGAAATTTGAGGACTTATATAAATCAAACTTCCCCCCTCTTTGGAAACAACTACAAGCGGACCTGCTGAGATGGGATAACCAGGAACTGTCGTGGTTTGCCAGAATAGCAGCGGTAAAGATTACCCTTCTCCCGCGCCTAATATATGTGACCAGTTCAATACCCGCGGAGATCCCGCCACAGATGATCAAAGAACTTCAAAACGCAGTATTTAGATTCATATATGGAAGAAGGATGAGTGTGGAGAGTGAGCGCGGAGAGCAGATGAGCGCAGAGAGCGGGTGAGTATGGAGAGCGGATGGGAGCGGAACGTGGAGAGCGGATCAGCGTAGACAGCGGATGAGTATGGAGAGCGGATGGGTATGGAGAGCGGATGTGTCCGGAAAACGTATGAGCGTGGAGAGCGGATGAGCGTGGAGAGCAGATGGGCGTGAGCGTTGAGAGCGGCTAAGCATGGAGAGCGGATGAGTACGGAGAGCGGATGGGTACGGAAAACATATGAGTGTGGAGAGCGCAGGAGTGTGGAGAGCGGAGGAGTGTGGATGAGTGAGTAGAGCAGACGAATATGGAAGGAGGATGAGTGTGTAGAGCAAACGAGTGTCAAGGATGAATGCAATTAGCGGATGAGTGTGGAGGGCCGATGAGTGTGGAGGGAGAATGAGTGTGGAACGACCGAGTGTATGCAGTGGTTGGGTATGTATAACAGAAGAATATGACGGACGGTTGAGTACGTAGAGCAGAAGAATAGTACATAAAGCGGATGAGTATGTTGACCGGACGAGGGTGTAGACCGGATGAGTGTGTAGATCAGTGTGCATGCATATGAAATACTGGAGAACACGAGTGGAGCACACTAGAGAATAAAGCATAGACTAGAACACACATGGGAACCAGAGCGCGTGAGTGTGTTATGC
The DNA here is from genome assembly GCF_040938575.1 of Ambystoma mexicanum. Classification (NCBI taxonomy): domain Eukaryota; kingdom Metazoa; phylum Chordata; class Amphibia; order Caudata; family Ambystomatidae; genus Ambystoma; species Ambystoma mexicanum. The sequence goes on along the minus strand of NC_090927.1, from coordinate 576,835,023 downwards.
AATCTTGAACGCCTGAAATGACCAAGAATGCATAGAACGGACCTGACCACTCAGAATTGCGTTACGTATATAGTATGCCTTGGAATGCATGGAACCTATGAACAAGCATACTTCATATCACACCCCACGCTTACTCTCTCCTTACACCACCACTCAACTAGAACACAGAGATACTATGACACCATTCGGTATAACTGTTCTCATATCAACATCTGCCGCTCACCCCCATCACTCGAAGTAAACATTGCTGGTCTCACACCCCCAGCCAGGCGTTCTCCTCAGGCCTAACGCTGCCACACTCGGTCTGGATAATTCGGCCAGAGCGAACACATACTCCTGATCTCTCAACCACCACACCTACCGCTAAGAAGCAGCTACCACATGAATTCCGCAGCAGCTGCACACATACCCGGTGCGCACACGCACCTTTGGACTCTCTCTAATCTCCCTACTGACTCGAACTTCAGTTCCCAAGGGCGTTCAACCTACCAGCACCTTCAGACCATACCAATGGTATATAAGGCGCTATATAAATGCAAAATAACATAACATAACATATGGGCAAAAAAGAGACCCAGAATACAGAGACGTATACTGACCCGTCCTCCGCTCCTGGGAGGCCTGGGAGTTCCAGACTTGGGCAGATACATCATGGCAGCGCACTTGGCCCCCATACTACAGTGGGCTAACCCAGCCGACACCAAAGGATGGAGAGCCATAGAACAAGCCTCCACACTGATCCCGATAACAGCGCTCCTAGCACTGAACCCCAAGGCCCGCGAAACAGAAGGAAAACTACTAGGAGCTACTAAAACAGCCCTGAGTAACTGGGACAGAGCCATGCAAATGAAAAAGATCAAACGATGGTTGGGCCCATTATCCCCAATAGCACATAACATCGATTTCACCCCAGGCTTGAAGAAGAATTTCTGGGTAGGGTGGAAAGGCGCAGACACCCTAACACTGGAGGACATGTACCAAAACGGTGACCCAATCCCTTTCTTAGAATGCAAATTCGATCTGGGGGAAAATGAGAGGTTCAGATACATGCAAATACGACAATGGATCTCCCACCCATCAGTGAAAAGAGCGGGTACAAGAACACTAACAGGCTTGGAACTAACAATGCAAGAGGGGAAACCAGAGAGAGGGATATCTAGAATTTACAGGCTACTTGATGGAGCACAACCAACGGACAACCTAAGATATAAAGAGAATTGGGAAAAAGATATAGGAGAGCCGATAACGGAAAGAGAGTGGGACCAGATATGGACGAGAGCTCATAGATCCTCCAAATGTACAGCAATTAAAGATGCTGCATATAAATTATGCTACAGATGGTACATGCCCCCCCAGAGACTACACAAAATAAACTCAGAATATCCCTCAAACTGTTGGAGACAATGGGGAGGGAGAGGAGACCTGTTCCACATGTGGTGGACATGCCCCAAGGCGATTACCTTTTGGAAGGAGATACTGGGACACATAAAAGACATTACTGGCAGAGAATTACCACTATCACCTAAAGTGATCCTGCTGGGAGCGGAGGCAGAGGGTATATATGCGGCATCAGGGCATATATCCACTATAATAACACACTTACTATCGGCAGCACGAATGACATTGGCATAAAGGTGGAAAATGCTAGAGGGCCCAACGACACCATGGTGGTGGGTGAAAATATGGGGAGTAATGGCAACGGAGAAGGTAACTGCCATAAGAAAAGAGACTTACCAGAGATACTTATCCATATGGTCCCCGTTTAGAGACTTGGTCGGAGACAGGGAAGCCCATTTCTATAAACCACGCAACCTCAGAAATATATCGATCACCTAACAACCCAGAGCGAAGAAAGAGAGAAAGAATCAGCACGACAAGAAAAAAGAACAAGGCGAAAAGTAAAGGGGGGGAGGGAGTTAACTGTTTAAGCGATACACTCAAGAACCTATGTATGAAAGAAATGATCACTGCAGAGACTTTAGCCTACTGGCTCCCCCTCACGAATCTTTGTCGAAAAAAAAGGGAAACCTATTTCTTCAAACCTCAGATTCCCAAAACGTTTATACCCCCTGACAGCCAGGAACACAAAAGAAGTGGAATCCTCATATGGGGACGGATTAACGGAAAGGTCAAAAGACTCTGGAACCTAGAGTTAAAGGACCTGGGTAGGGGGTGAGGAAATAAAATTAAGAATGAATCGATAAAACTGAAAATTTCTGTTGTATAGCAGCAGACTACGAAGTTATGACGTGGACTCTTATCGTCAAAAGCTATACTCTTGAACATTTGTTGAAAGTAAAATAATAATTTATAGTTTAAAAATTGGAGGTAATTTACACAGCATCGGGTGACATTAACCCTAAATGAAAATTTGATTTTTTGCATTGTGTTAACAAAGTATAATGATTATATGTTGTAATTGACTATGCTTCTATCAAAAATAAAAATGGTTAAAAAAAAAAAAAGGCATGCCTGGTTAAAAAACTCTGGGTTCAAACCTGAAATTCAGGCCTCTCTAAATTAACAAACCAGTGTAGGATTACAACCTTTTTGGGAAGGCAGTTGATGACGCCCTATAGACGGCAAAGAAAGAACACGAGACTCTAAAGTCACTTATCCAGATTACAGCTAAACCCCTTCACCAGCTTGGGGGCTCTACGCACGCTGGTCCTTTCGTGGCCAATCCTTCTCCTGCTCGCCCCAGGGGCAATACAGCTCAGGGAAAACCCCCTAGGCCCGCGGGTCAAGGCTCCTCGGGTAACTTCCAATTCAAGCAAAGAGGCTCTCATAGGGCCATGGGTAGAGGCAGAAACTCTACTCCTAGAGGCTCTCCACCCTCCACCTCCAGTGACTTGCCAGTTTAGGTCCCCTCCTACGCTTCCCCGGTCGGGTTCGCCTGTCTTCATTCATCCACGCCTGGGAGGGGATCACTTAAGATCAGTGGGTACTAAAGACCGTTGCCCACGGATATTGTATCGAGTTTCTCCGGCCACCTTGCTACCACCCTCCAAGAAGCAGATGCATGTCACCAGAACACCTGCGCATCCTGCTGAAAGAAGTTCAGGTCCTGCTGGAAAAGGGCGCCATCAAAGTCATCCCCCTTCTCCAGATAAACAAGGGTATTTATTCAGTGTACTTCCTTGTACCCAAAAAAGGATCTCAACATGCACCCTGTTTTAGACCTGCAAACAAGTATGGCAAACCTCAGAAGTTTAGGATGACAACACTTCAGGAGGTAATCCCACTGTTGCATCAGGGGGATTGCTTGGCCACATTGGACATGAATGTATACTTTCATATTTCAATGTTTCCACCACACAAAGTACCTCGGGTTCATGATCGAGGATACCCACTATCACTTTACTATTCTTGGAAACACTAGTTCACACAAGAAAAGGTATTTAAACCTTATGAGAAATCTAAAGAATTTGTCTGTGACACTGCACTGAAGGTGCTGCGTGTCACCATACAAGAAGTAGATGCCTATGGAGTTTGTCAAACTCCAAAAACAGAGGAAACTCATAATCTAAATCCGGTCAAAACACAGGAGCGCTGGGCGTCTCTAAGGTTGAAGGGAATTGGCACAGAAATGAGAATTCTCCCCAACACCCTGCCATTACTTCACTCACTCCTCTCACTCATGCCAACCACTCAGCAGAATCCCTCTCTCCAACCACCTCCACTCTCCTTCTACTCATTCCTCCTTTGGTCTCTTGGCTGTCCTCCTTCCACCTCCTGCCCTCTCCCTACTAACCCGAAACTAAACCTTTTCCTCCCCCTCTTTAAATGACCCACTCTCTCCCAGAATTGGTCCTCTCTTCTTAGCCAATTGATTATCTGCCTCCTGGGGGGGGGTGTGGTGGGGGGAGGGGTGTCATGTTAGGGTTTGAGGAGGAATCATAAGGGCTTTCCCTCGTTGCTTTCAGGGGAAAGAAACCACAACAGCAGTGGTAAATCAGACTCTGGAGATGGACAAGAGGTTCGGTTTGCTACTTCAAGGTTTTATTAAAAGAAAATAGGTCTTTCCTATCCCCATTCCTAGTATGTTTCTTTGCTCCAGCAGTGGAAAATGATAAGAGTGCTTATAACTGTATAAGGTTAACAAAAACTTGGGTCAGAAAGTTCTAAAAGGGCTTTTCGCCTTCTCGTGGCAATGCTGGTTGGTTTCTGACCCCCACCTCAATTTCTCTCGGGATTCTTCCACCCCATGTGCCTGATTACTTTGAAGTGACGGGGGTCTTATCAACCGGTTCGGGAGAAGTCCCCATACTCAAAAAATGGAAGAGTCCAAAAATGTGATAACCCACTGTTTATTAAGAGTTCTCATAACATGGATAAAACATGGACGTGTCAGGATTTCCATTGCGTTCTCGACTGGTTGCGAATCGTGTCGTTTGTTGGTGCTGCAGAAAAGCCACCAAAACCGCAGAGTGGACCAAGAAGTTGCTGAAAGTCGTGCCCCAGGACCTCCCTCTAGACTGCTGCTGAGAAAACCCATCCAATGTTCTGCATTCAGTCATCAGACCAGTGAATCGAGAGAGGTTCAGAGCTGCAACATCGCTGAGCATCCAGCACGACCATTTTCTTCTAACCAAAGGTACTGTGGGGGGAAAAAGGTATTGTTTACCTGAGTCCAGAAAGTCGCTCCAGAACATTCGAGTGCATGTAGAGGTATCCAGGGCAACCCCTCTTACCTCCGACTCAAGCCACTGCTTTTGTCCCTTCAGCAAGTACTTTTAACATGGTCTCCAACGTTGGTTAGATCTCCTTGTATTTTCCTTCCTAGAGACTAGAAAGTATCCCCAGGAACTTTTGATTTCTGTCTGCTTTGCAAGACTTTAGGCCGCTACGAACTGCCTTTTAGGTAGAGTTGTGTTTTCTACTTTGAAAGACTTACTGTGCTGCGAAACTGCCTCTAGAACCTAAAGGTCTACTAGAATCACGCTAACCAAAAGTTCTCCTCCCCAAAAATCACTATCTTATATGTGTATGCAGGCTAAATACAATTACTGTATTATTTTGTGGGTGTGCTGTATTACCGTTCTGTCAAACTCTTGTAACAATTGTAATCGTTCAGCAACTGCGTACTAAGAAGGGACCCTTTGAAAGTATTGAAAAATATATCTGTGTGATGGTTTATAGTACAAAGTATATAACAGTAACTCTAGTGTAAATATAATATGTATTTGTTTTTTAACAGCTTTATTTAAATCCGGTTACAGCAGTTTACATACATGGCTTTGTGTGGAGATGCTAGCATTTATTTTTATTCAATAGTTTTAACAATTCCACTCTCCACCTGCCCCTTTATAGCTTCTCATTCCCTCTCTCTGGCACCCTTTCCTTCTCGCAGGACCCTCTGAATGTTCTCAGGGCCGCAGAGTAAGTCCCGCTTGCCATGGCTGGAAGGTCAACGCTGGGAAAGCCTTGTCATATTCTAGGACTGGGTCCCAGCAATCCGTAAAGCAGTGAAAAGTACCTTCTTTGGCTGCCGTGACTTTCTCGCCTACCAGGATGTCTGAGTCGTTGGACCATCACAGACGAAAAAGAGGGGCTTCTCTGGATTTCCATTTGTGGGCCAGTGTGATTTTAGCTGATAGTAAGAGATGTGTAATCAGCTTTGCGGTTGATCCAGATCTTGGGTAGCAGTCCGGTAGTGGGGTGCCTAGGAGAACCACCTCTGAGGGTAGCTGAAGCTTGCGATGGGTGATGGCTTCTATTGTTTGAAGTACTTGCTCCCAAAAGGATTGTGCTACTTGGCACTCCCACCACATGTGGAAGTATGTTCCTTGTGCGCTGCATTGTCTCCAGCAGTTAGGGTCCAGAGAGCTATTGAAATGGCGTAGGCATTCCGGTGGGTAGTACCTTCGATAGAACAGTGCGAGTGCCCCCTCTTTATTGGTGACATCTGGAGACGGAGTGGTTTCTGGACCAGATGTTGACCCATGTCTGGTCCTCGATGTCGTGCCCTAGATCCACTTCCCACCTGGCCATGTATGCAGGTCTAACGACTAGCATGTCCCCTTGTAGCATTTTGTAATGTGTCCTCTTTGAGGGCCTTCCTGCAAGAAGAGTTCCAGGGGGAGGAGACCCTTAGTGGCTCTCTGTTTAATTAATGGTTGGGAGATCCAGCGACATGATTCGGCATAGGTGAATCTGTCCGTTTCTGACAGGTTGCAGCGAGCTTTGATTTCCATGAAGGTTAGGGGGATCCATCTTTAAACAGCTGAGAGAGGGTTTGTAGGCCCTTTGGGTCCAGTTTTTGAAGTTCGCCACCTGTAGCCCTGGGGCAAAGTCCGGGTTGCGGAGAATCAGGGAGAGGGGACCCAAGCCCTTGGGGATCTTTTTCCTTTGCAAAACGCTATCCAAAATTCTTAGGGTGGCCCTAGTTGATGAGAGGATTGCTGGCCATTGTCTGCGTGCTGCTGCTGAGGTGTGTAGTAGGTCGCTGAGTGGAATAGGGCTTCTAGCTTGTTCGATGCTTAACCACTTTGGGGGTCCGTGGGGTCAGCCCATACCAAGGAGTTTAACTAGGCCGCTGTGTAGTAGTTCCAGAGGTTTGGTACACACATACCGCCCCATTTGGCTGCCCCTGTCATCACTTTCTGCTGGATCCTCACCTTGGCCCCTTTTCCATATAAATCGGGAGATTCGTTTTTGTAGTTGGAGGATGGGATTTAGGGGCCCTCCACTGGGAGCGATGAGAAGAGATCTAGGAATCTAGGCAGTAAGTTCATTTTGCATGCACTCTCCTCAAGAGTGAGATCTCTTGCTCTTTCCACCTCTAAAGGTCAGCTTTTATGCTGCTGAACAGGTGATGAAGTTTGCAGCATACAGTTTTTTGGGGGCAGCCGCAATGTGTACTGCCAGATATTTCATCGTCATTGTGCTCCACTTCACTGGGCAAATGAGCTGCAGAAAATGTAGCGTTTCCCTTGTTAAGTTCACTCCCAGTGCCTCCGATTTAGTGTAGTTGATAGAGAATCCTGCCAGTCGTTCAAAGGCTTCCAACTCCGCTATCACTGCTGGTAGCGAGCTTCAGCTATTAGTAAGCGACAGCATCACGTCGTCAGCATATAGGGACACCTTTTATTCCCCTCTTGCGATTATTCCTTCGGTGGAGTTGTTGTTGTGAACTCTTTGGGCAAAGGGTTCCATAATTAGGGCAAAGATTAGTGGATGACGTGGACATCCTTGTCTTGTCCCGCATGAGAGTGGGATTTGAACTGATCTATGTTGGTTTGTTGGTTTACCCTTAAGGTTGTTTTGGGGGCCTTGTAGTTGGCTAATAGCATGAAGCGGAAGTTAGGGCCGAATTGCTTCCAGTGTTGGGCTTATGAACGACCAGTCGACCCGGTCGGACGCCTTAGTTGCGCCCTGGACGAGTAGGGCCAGTTCTTGATGTTCCACTGTTGCTATGTCTACGAGGTTCAGGGCATGGCGGATATTGTCTCTGGTAGTTCTCCCCGCAATTAATCTTGTTTGGTCTGGGTTAAAGAGCATAGGCAGAATCTTTGCCAGTCTGTTCGGCAGGACCTTGGTGTAAATATTTGCGTCATTATTGAGGAGAGAGATTGGTCTATATGAGGCGCATTCTCTTGGATCTTTTCTCGGCTTTAGCAACATGATGGTGGTGGATTCTTACATCGATGGGGTCACTGAGCTGATTTCTCGGAAGGAATTTAGGAGCTCTGTCAATGGCTCTGTGAGGAAGGGTCTAAAGAGTTTGTAGAATTTGGGTGGGAATCCATCTAGACCTGGGGCTCTGGGTTTTAGGACTTTTATCACCTGTTCCTCTTCCTTATTGGTGATGGGGATCTCCAAGGCTTGTCTGTCTGCCTCCGGGATGTGCCAGGGGGAGGGTAGCTTCTATGATGTATTGCTCTTGCGACTTTGGGTGTCGTGGGGTGGCTATAATGGTATTTATCAGGTGTGTGGTTGCTAGCTGAAGTTTAGTTTCTTCTGCGTAATGGGTGATCCCCCTTTGGTCTTTAAGGCTGGTTATCTGATTTTGGTGGCAGGTTTTTGCTAATTTCTTAACCAGGAACTTGTTGGCTTTGTGGCCATGTGCATAGTAGCTCTGTTTAGTTTGTGTGGGGGATTGGGTGGTCTGTTCCCAATACTGTGCTTCTAGTTTGTTGCGGGCGATTCCCAGGGTCCGGTCAGCTCTCGGCGACCAACCCCTTTTTAAGGTTCCTCTCTTCTGTAGCTATGTCCTTCTTCAGTTGCTCTCTTAGTGTAGCTTCCATCAGGTGCGTTTCCTGTAGGAAGACCACTGAGCTGATTAGGTCGTTTAGGCGTCGGAAAGTTGCTTTCCATTTGCTGTGGGAGTTGAGGCCTCTGACGTTTTATTATTATGAAGCAGAGTTTTTGATGTGGGGGGAAATATTCCTGTTGAGGCGCCTAAGCTTTCGAGTGTGGGGGCTTTGGGGCTTGGCTGCTTTCATCTGTCATTTGGAGCTTTGGGTTTTATGTCTGACTGTTCTGACCGGGGTTTTAACTTTAACTTAAGTGAACTGGTGGTGAGCGCCAACACAAAACAAAATATTAAACAGAGAACCAAAACTAAGTCCAAACTGGTCCTTTAGGCCCTTGAACCAGCGAGTCTTCTCTCTCTCATGGCTGGGGTGAACCGTGGGTTTCCCGAGCTCCAGGTTTGCTTTGTTGTTGGGAGCCATGGCTAATTTCTTTTAGGGTGTCCTCTGGTGGAACCTTTGTGGGAGAGTCCAGTGGCGATGTTCATATTTGTAGTTCCACCCCCCTTTGTGATCCTTATCCAGGCATTCCGTCAGGGTTTCGGGGCTTCTCCCCTGTCCTCTGTGGAGGATGGGCTTCTCAGATCTTTGTCGGGGGTGGATGGTTGCCCACCTAGGATGCCCCTGGCCTCTTTCGAGAGAGCTAATCACCTGGGAGTGGCCTTCAAATGTGAATTGTTGGGTCGCTGGGAACATTCACCAGTATTTTATTTCTTGGTCTTCGAGAAAGGTGGTAAGAGGTTTGAGGGATCTGCGTCTGTGGACTGTGGTTGGTGCCAGGTCCTGATACACCTGTAGCGGGGCCCCTGGGAATGTCAGCTCACTTTGTGTGTGGCTGGCCGACATGATCTCTTGCTTGGTCGAGAAGAAATGGACCCAGGTGATAAAATCTGGTGGCTCCATGGTGGACTGCCAGTAGCAGCATTGCCTTGTCGCAGTCAGGGAGGAGAGTGTGGAAGAAGTTGCTCACAAGAGTTATTGGGCCTGGTCCGAGACCATTGCTGGTACCCCTCTAATTTGATCGCTGTTTCTGCAGACCCTGTTCTCTAAGACCTCCTGTTTTCATGCCATTTCTTCATTCTTCCCTTCCAGGGCCTGATTGGCCTCCTTAGGCCAGTTAGTTGGGCCGCGTCGTCCAGGGCTTGGTCTTCGGTTTCACTGATTTTATGCTCCAATCCTCCCATCCGATTGTCCAGACTCTCCACCTTGTTGTTGATTTCCGCCATGAAGTTTCGGAATTCGGATTTGATGTTTGTTAGGGACTGGATGTCTTCCTTCATGGCCCAATGGCCTGCGGGCCTCTCTGGGGAGAGGGATGTAGGGCGCCTGGGCTCGAGCTTTTTGCCTTTTTCTTGCGGTAGCAACATGGTAGCAATGTCCGTTGTTTTGTGGGACTTCTGGTGTTTTGCCATCTTTTCCCTTTGAGGTGAGATTAGGGGCCTCCTCTGCTTATTGTAGCTCCCAGAAAGCCATCTACCTCCGCCGGCTTCTTTCCTTGCCCCGTAGTGTTCAATCGCATGATATCACTGTGGTGGTTTAGATTAATAGCGATGTCGTGGGGCCGTGGTGATGGTTTGCTGGGTTAGATCTAATGCCCCTTAGAGCTTGCTAGCAATCACTGCATCACTTACGGGGCCCAAGGTGCTTGTGGTTGCTCTCGCCCCAGATGCTGTGGGCCAGCTGGATGTCCTTGGGCCTGGTGGTGACTCTCCTGGTGTGGACAATGTAAATCACGCGCCTGATCCCTCCCCTGTGGCTCCAGGGGGAAGGGGAGGAGGAGGGGCTTGCAGGTTGCAGGGCCTGCTGCCCTCCGGTCGCTGCGGGGGGGGAGGGGGGACGTGCGCCACTCTGTTGCGAGGTGGGTTGGGGGATGTGGCACTCTGCACCCCTGTGATGCCGCTCACAAGCTGCAGTGTGGGAGCCTCCCGGCTGTGGAGTATAGCCCTGCAGGCTGTCTGTAGTGCTGATGGCCTCCTCTAGAAGGGTCCGGGTTGGATGGGCTCTCTGGAGTGCTTGTGTGAGGGGTCGGGTGCTGCCACTCACTGCTGTGTGCCGGTCTCCCCGAACTGGTGGTTGCTCCGGTCTCCTCAGTCACGCCTTGGGGGCCGGCATGCAATCTCATCCCGGCACTGGGGGCTGTGGCTATGCTGGAGGTCCTGCTTGCTTTTGCGGCTGTATGGGTTCTTATCTGCTCACAGGGTTTCTCACACCCCTTCTCCCGATGGGTGCCGCCATCTTGCCCTGTTAGGGAGAATTCTCTCTTTAGGCTGAATTTCCTAACCTAGTAAGTCCCCCAGCAGCTTTGCTGGATTTCTGGAGTTTGTTTTTATTTCTCCTGCCAAGAGTGAGACTCTTTTTCCCACTCTTGGACATGATTTATGGTGTTCCTTTTGACTGTTAATGTGTTTTATGGGCTATGGGGTCCTTTACTCCATAGGGTCTCATGTGTTTTTACTATGTGTGTTACACAGCACCCTCCGTGCAGTAATACAGGGGTGTCATAGTGACACCCCACCATAGACTCCATACCCTGGGACTGACTACTGTCTCCCAGGGCATGTAAAGTCACCATTGGCTTTACTAGTCCCAAATTATTAACAGACACCAGTACAAACCATCATATTGTAGACGTACTGGTCGGGGCAATTCGATTGCTCCGGGGTCTGTTAGTCGAGGGGGCACGTCTCCATCCCCCCTGATCGAGTTTTGGCTGGTGGCAGTGGAAACTACTTTTTATATTCGACCGCAAATATTTCCTTATGCGAGTTTCCCATTGTTCGAGGCTACCAACTTTAATTATTTAATTCTCATAGCCTCGAACATACCGCCGGTTTATTTATTTAATATTAATTCGCCGGTTGTATCTTTTGCCAGGACTCGATTCTAAAATGGCGTTTGTGTTCTCTTCTGTGACTCCAACCCAAGTCGAGCCCTTTGTTCCACTTTTTGGCGGGCTTCTCCACAGAAGCCTCCAAAAGCGGTGCCACTCTGTCAGGGTACCACAGGTGGTGTGGGAGGGGGTTTAGGCACCCTGGACTGAGTTACCTTGGTAACTCAAGTCGCACTCTTGTGTGATTGGCCCAAGTGGTGAGCCGGCCGGCTCACCACTTAGCATGTTTGATTGACAGCTAGGCTGAGTGAATGGGGGTATGCTGCATAAAAGCAGGGCTTTGCGGACTGGAACTTCAGAAGTCGCCACAGGACCTGAGAATCCGACGAGGGAGAAGCTGAGCCGACCTACCACGATGACACCACCGGTGGAGCCCTTCGGAACCGACTCACCACTTCCCGACGACAGAGAAGATCTCCCGGCTGGAGAGGCTTCTTCCCCTGACTGGTGGGCACAACCATTTTACCTTCTTCTCACCCCAGACCGGTTTGTGGTCGAACTGCCCGTGCCAAGCACCCCGGCAGCCGGATAGCCACTTACCACTGGACCGTGAATCAACTGACCGCTCCTTGTACCTGAGAAACTCTGCGGCTGGTTTCTTCCCTGGCAGTGCAACGGACTCCTGTCTTCCTCCCCGACGAGATCCTCTCTTCCCCCGGACGAAGCACTGACTTGCATCCGCTGCCAGGAACAACTGCCCCCGCTGGAGTGTTCTCACCACTTTAAGGTACCGTGTCCGCCAGGCCTCCCTTTCTAAAGATTGCTACAAGGTAATAATAACCGCTTAACCTTCTGGACTGGGCTGGCCGCCTTGACCCTCTAACTGGTCCCTTTCTTTGGTCCAACTCCTTTTTGAACTGTTACAAGACTTTTGTGCACTGCAACCGTGTGACCTTGGACACATTTCGTTTTGATCCTCTTAAAGCGGATCCGGCCTACTGACTCTGAATTCACGGTGTTACTTTGCCTTCCTCTCTTGTTGTGTTTGTGAAAAAGTGTTGGGATCGGTTTCAATTTATTCTCTGCTTTTCTCTCCCTTTTTAAAACGAATTATTAGAGCGCCATCTACGTTAAGCGCTCACCGTTGTCTGAAAATAAGTGGGGCTTTACTTAAGACTTGTCTAATATTCTTTTAAGGGAGCGTATATCTTTTAGTGACCGTGTTTTTGAATTGCTTACTAATAGTGCCTGTGTGTTTTTCTAGATGTGGTTTTAAATAAATAATTATATCTCTTTTACACCAAGCCCTGGTCAGTGTTTACTTGTTCTATTGTGTTCTCTTGACCTATTGTGAATTCTCTGTATACTGCCTAACTCTTCTTGAGGGAAGTCTGACTGCTCAGCCACAGCTACCAAGTGAATCTGTGTGGTACAGACTACTACCAAGTGGGTTTACTGCCAAACACCTGTAGTCCTAAATCTTTTGCAGTGGTGCCAGAGGGAACTGCACAGGTTTCTGCCTAACATGCCCCAGCCAGGAGTTCCTGCATCGTTGCTCGTGAAGGGCTCTGGGTGGCTAATTGGCTCTGTTTTTTTGCATGGAGCGCCTCAATTTATTCCCCCAGGATTCCGCCACTGGTGCCACCCTTCGGGTTTGACAGCCGCGCTCTCTAACCGGTGGAAAGCGTCATGGAGACTCGGGATCCCACAGAGGCTCTCATGGAGGCGACCTTCTCATTGGCGCTCCAGACCACCCCCTCCCCGCCCAAATATGTATTTTAATATACATTTATGTTTAAGTCTTTGTTTGTGCTTTACATACTGGTTCAGTATACTTGCCTACTGCTCATATCTTCCTCTTAAGATAAGCCTGACTGCTCTGCCACTCTACCGAGGTCCTGAATTAGTACAGACTTATACTAAGATTTGGGGATCTACAAACCACTAGGATACCTTACTAAAGTCTTAACCTCCAAAACTCTTACCTCCAAGTAGGACTTTAGGAAAACTCCTCGAACACCTCTCACCTAGTCTTTTACTTTTTTTATGGGTGACCTTTTCATGTCTCTCCATAGTTTATGGTTGAAGTTATAGTTCTGTACAACCTTTGGCATTAGGCTGGGTTGCCCCTTTGTGCTCTCCCTGTTAATTTCACTTTCATGTACTTGGGTGAACCTACAGTTACCAAGTAGTAAAGAGGGATTTTCATCTCCCTTTACATTTTATATACTTACTTGGTAACGTTTTGTTACAATTGCATGTTTCCTTGAATGGCTGGTGGCAGTGTAACTACTTTTATGACTTTTTAGTCTTCGTTACTCGCAGGCTGTTAATTCAGCCTCAGTAATGCACAGAAGGACCACCATTTTGCTACAATAGTGTGCTCCTTCTTTTTTCACCATTTCTTGTGTGCTTGCCGTTCTTGGGTCTTCCCCTGCCATTCTAGGTGGGAATGACCTCATTGGCTGTTTTTTGGCTTCGGCGGAAATCCTATGGATTCCCCGCCCAGGGTCCCGAGTGTCTGTAAAGGCTGGAAGTAAGGGAGGAGTCCAAAAGTTTACAGCCCTTTGTCTTCCACCTTGCCTGAAAGGAAACCCCTCCCAGTGGGGGCTGGATGTCCTGATTGGACTGCCCCACTGCTGCTTGCTTTAAAATGCAGGGAGAGAATGCAGAAATTGTGCTGTAGTTCCTGATAAATACTCTGAACCTGGAAGCTGCTGACAAGTCGGCCACTGGAGCTGAAAATGAAAATGAAGAGGAAGGTGAAGTGAGGTGCACTGTCTGATGAATTCCGAATCGAGCTGAAACTTTGGTGGCATCCTGTAGCACCTTGAGAGGCGTGAATTGAGTCCAAAAAGTCCCCTCAACACAGTTCTGGACCTTGCAAGTAATGGGAATCCGACTAGCGATAGTCAGTCTTCTTTGGCTCCTGAAAAGGGCACCAAAATTAGAGCTGCATCCAGCTGCGAAGAAACTCTTACCTGGAGCCTTCTCTATTGATCCCTGCTGCAAAATCCCTTCCAAAGTCAGTCTTCGTATTCATGACAAAGGAATCCGTTGACTGGGTTTTTGGCTGTAGATCCTGAAGTCTTCCTGCTGCAACTCTTCTTCTGTGCTGATGTACTTTGTCGGCTGTGGTATTTACGTACCTTAAGCCTGTGTGATTTCTGTAAAGCTGTTGGGGTGTTTTCTGTGATTGGGAGTCCTCTTATCAAGTTCACTCAGGCCACTGTTGGAATCCTCCTAGGGTGTCTTCTCAAAAATCCCTCAACTCTAACTTTAAAGTGAACTACTTACTTGTTTGAACAGTCTTCCACAGGAACTGTGACCTTTGCCTGCTCTCACTCTGCCTATAGCTGGCTCCTAGACCATTGGGTCCCTCTTCTGCCTTTGAGTGAAGCTCATGCAATACAATAGGGAAGTGTTTGAAAAGTTCTTGTGAAAGAGTTAGTTGGTAACTGTAACTCTGAGAGTGAACCCATTTTCTTACTTACCTTGAATGTGTGTTGTGCCATTCTGAAAAGTATATATAAGGTTAATTTACTCACCTGTGAATTGGTTGTGCCCCTTTCCCGAAAGTATTGTTGTTGGCTTCACTAACTATTTCAGAGAATAGATGTACAAGTTCCCCAATTGAGTCTTGCTTCCCCTAACTTGCTTTATAGCCTGTTTAGAATATGTCTGTCTTTTAGGTTTTACCTACCTAGAATAACATGGTCATTTTTAAAGTGTAACATTGGGTTTTGCTTTCCCTGGTCTGTTTTACAGATAAGCTAAAACAGTCTTAGGTTTATACCTACCTTTAAGTTGCTGGTAGCTCCTTTAAAAAGTATATAGGTTTTACTTATCTTGAGTTAACTATGTGCCATCCTAAAATAAGTTAGTTATTGCTGATCTCAGTCTGTGTTCCACTGATCAGAAAAGCAACTGTAATAGTATATTACAACTTAGGTTTTAGCTGCCTCTTAAAGTTTTCTTTAGGTTTAGCTGACCTTGGTCTGCATGGTGCAATCTCAAATTAGTGTAAAGGGTTATCATTTACCTCAGTCTGTGTTCCACTGAGCTAGCTGAAAAGCAACTGTAATTGTATATTACACCAAAAAGGTCTTACTCACCTAGAATAACTGTGTTTAACCTCAAAGTGTTTATAGGTATATACTGTTCTTTAAATCTCTGTTTTACTATTCAGAAAAGTATCCTGGTAACATGGTTGGTTTATTATGTGATTTCTTTGGTGAGCGTAAGTGCTATAACTGACAGGGTCTACTGCCCTTGTATTACTGAAAAAAATCAGAATGTAACATATGGTTTTACTCCCCATCAATAGGTGTGGCCTATACTAAATGTGTATGATAAGGTCTGACTTCCCTAGAATTACTGTTAGGTTTTCTGAACAAGGTCTATGCTTTGGTCTTTGTACTTTAAAGCATAGTGTAGTGTTTTTATAATTGTGTTTATACATATAATGTGATTGTGCTTATTTGTCCAAGATTCATCTTGGCCTAGTTTTATTTAAATAAACCCTTTACAATAGTGTTTCAGTGTTACTTTGGACCATATGTATGTTACAATTTCTTTGTAGCAAGCTAGTGCCCTCTCTCCCTGTCTCAGTGGAATGGTTTTACTAAGCCCTTAGTTGGATTTCAGAAAAACTGTCCTAACAATCAGCCCATGAGCAACAATTCAAGGTGATGGGAACAGTCCCAAAGGGGCCGTTTGTACCAATATGGTTACCAGCGCCGATCCTCTCTGCCGTGAGACAGAACATTTACGTTTCAACCTGATATTACTTTTGTTTCATCTGTTTTGAGCTGGATGGGAACAGCTTAGTCTTTGCATCTTAGATCACGTGTGTAGAGAGCATAAACTTATTTTTCCTGCTCACATTTATGAGGATTTTTAGCTTTTATGCTTGCAGGTGTCCTATCTCTTCTGTGAAATTCTCCTTGCCCTAGTGTCCTTGACTAGAACATTCTCGCTGGCTACACAAACAGTCCGGTCTGTGCTTTTCTGCTGGATAAGCGAGCCAGGCCTCCCCTATATTCTTGAGCCTTTCCAGTGCCTTCATTCACTTCAATGGGGCTGTAGCTTCCATTTTGATTTATATGTCCTCTCCTGTTGGTTGCATTCAGCGTCAGCAAGCGGTTTGTGTGTTATTGTGCGACTTGCGTTACTGAATAGTCAGAGTATACGTCCTCTATCTAAATGGGTCATAAGCAGGTTCTTGGTGTATAGGCATAGTTTAATCTACGTGTCTGCGTAATGGCATGCAGTGATGCATATGTGCTTCATGTCTAACGCTTCTATGTCATGGTCTCGTGCTTGATGTCATCAGCTCTTGCACAGTCATAGTCGGTCCACTTGCTCCATCGTTTGGTAAATTATATCCTCTACAACGTCATTAGGATAGGGTCTAAACGGTTGTCTGAGTGAATAGCGTTTCTCCCATCTGCAATATGATGATGATGATGGGGAGGAGGGAGCCAGGAACGATGTACATCTTTCATTTCTATGACATCAAGACGAGGGAGGGACTGGTGCAACGAGAGCCATGTTCATATCTCTCTCGTCAATCTCCCCCTCTGGTCGATATTTCAACCACACTTCCTTG
Source organism: Ambystoma mexicanum (assembly GCF_040938575.1). Taxonomy (NCBI): domain Eukaryota; kingdom Metazoa; phylum Chordata; class Amphibia; order Caudata; family Ambystomatidae; genus Ambystoma; species Ambystoma mexicanum. The sequence goes on along the minus strand of NC_090927.1, from coordinate 576,818,327 downwards.
GCGGTTCTCCCTGTTCCCTGTTGGCGTATGGCTTTGGGGGTCCATACTTCTGCCACTCCTCCCAGGTGATCATGGTACTTCACTTGTACATCCAAACTCCAGGCCATATAGCAGCAATCGCTGTTGGGCATACACCATACCCGTAGTTACGTGGAGCTGGAGAAAAAGAGAACTTCGTACCTGCAGGGAAAAGGAAACACTGCTTCAGGTGTGACTGCAGCACTTCCAAAGTGTGCGTCTCCCCATCCACTTTCATCAGGACATCCAAAAATATTTTCATCATTATTGCCTTTTGGGCAGTCTTCTTGCACTGTGTTATAGCTATCCTAATAACAGAGACGCTGAGCATTACTAGTACTGAGGAGGCTATGAGCACCTTTAGTCCATTCACCATCCATGACGGGATCCAGGGAAAGATGTATGCCAGCCCATCTTCATCTTCCCCGGTAGGCTTTTTATCTCTTACATCTTTGCATGCAGGTCTGACCACTGCATTAAGGGTCCCGTTATCTCTGTCGTGGGTGGGCACGTAGGTACAGCAGGAGGGCCCTATTTTTGTGCAGACGCTGCCCTCCATAGCTGTAAGATCCAAAACGTACCTATTCTGAACAGTCCTGAGCCTGGCGGCTCCGCGTTCTTCCTTCAATTCATTGAACCCTTTAACCGTTGAATTTATTGTCTGCAACAGTGCCCATCTGGTTACCTGGAGCCATTTGGTGTTTGTGTTGCCCTGCACTCTGGGAACAACTGAAGCAGAAAACATTTCTGTTCTGCTGAACAGTCTAGTATTGCAAGGTGGCTTCTTCCACCTTGGTTGAAACATAATTTCCTCTCTTCACTCTGGTCAATTCCACAGACCTTCTTTTTCTCTGGTGTGCATCCATTTTGGGGAATCTATCTACCTTTTGTCTTTCTGAGCCACTACTAAGGTTGGTGTGTTGAGCTGTACTAATGAACATATCCCTGCCCAGTTTGGTGGTAGTTGCATGTATGCCTTCTAACCACAGGCCCAAGAGTGGTCCATTAGTACTGCTGTGCCGATCCTCATTCCAGATATTGCCTCTGTTGGCACCAGCCCTTACTGGACCATCATTCTGGAAACACAGGGACGCATTCTTGTTTGGTAATATTTGCATAGGGCCTGCTTCGTTTTCTACCCATGTCAGTAGCTTGGCACTGACGGCTGTGAGGCATTTGAGGGAGTCCTCACTTCTTTCCCCAATATATCCTTCTGCCAGGTGGCCATGGAAAGGCCGTCACTATTGGATACTGACCCTGGGAATGGATATGCAAGGGAGGATCACCGGGGTGGAGGAGACTTGGGGAATGGGGATGAGGCACCCTTAGGTGAGACACAGTATGCCCCATTTACCTTTCACCATGAGTCCACTGTTGCCCATGCCTTTATAGGCCATCGTTCGTCCCTTCCCTATTTTCCCCTAAATCATTCCCTAATAGACACCAGTTTGGTACTGGGATGAGGAAAAGACCAACTAGAGAAATGCATCCTCTTTAATAGGGCACACACATACAAACACCAGTTATGTCCTGGGACAAGAAGGAGGCCAACAAGATCAATGCAGTTCGCCCAAGTCAGCAATTAGCCTTTTAGTTCTTTTTGGACCAATTAGCCTTGTGGGAGGTTTAAAAGCAGGAAGAACAGAGAGAATGCAGGTGACTGTGGAAGCAGGTCTAAAGACTGCTGGACAAGAGCAGACGTCTCCTGGAAGGTGGTGTGGCAGACTGAGTGCTCGAGAACCCCTGGAAGATGCAGAGAGTATGCAGCGGGAAGCGAGGCTGAAGGAAGATGGTGGCAGGCTGCAGAAAGGGAACCGGATTGACCAGGGGAAGCTGCAGGGTGAGGGAGAACGTGAGGGAGAAGGTGAGGGAGAGGGAGAAGGTGAGGGAGATCTCTCTCTCGCTGGAATGCCCTAAGCATTGACCAGTGAGTCACCCTTTGCAGGGGGGACACGGGGACGGCAGGCAAGCATGTTAAGCTTATGGACACTTATGAAAGAAAGTAATCCTTTTTTTTAATACAGATCTGATTGAAAGCAAGTTTGTGGAACTTCCTGATATAAGGAACTGTGTAATTTAATATAACAAGCGTGACTACGTTAAAGTGCAAAAAGTTGAATGGTGGCAAAACAAGCAACGATAAAGCATCATGAGGATGTGAAATAAGAATGAACCAAGCACGACTGTAGGGCTGATGCAGAGGCAACATGCTTATGATGAAGCAAGTAAAGTGTCAGTTGTGTGACCCTAATGGGTGGACCATGAGGTCCAACAACTGTGCCTAGATCTAGTACACCCATCTATGGAAAAGCCACTTAAAGCACCACAAGGAAGCTTGTGATTGATTCTAAAGGGAAAATTTAACTCTATGAATTGGTGAAAGGTAACCAAACCAGAAGAGCTGGTAAGTAACCCAAGTAACTTGACAGCATGGGGAAGGGGACCCTTTTTTTGCATTGTGAACTTTTTTAACCTTGGGGAAGGGAAACCCTTTGAAAGCCAAGAGCTGGACGAAGCTCTGAACTTTTATTTGAACACTTATCGTTTTGAAGCTGATATCCCGATAGATTTTATATGCAAATAGATGTGAGGGCAAATATAGGTTTTGGATGCAGACAGACATTTGCTTTGGACTTCCTGACAGACTATCCGTAGCATTAATTGGGTATTGAACTCTCACCTTAGAATTGGACAAATTTGTCAATTTTCCAACCTTCTTTTCTTTTGAATAAAGGTTTATAGCCCAAACTTTAATTGTTTTGTATGTGTCTACTTCATGATTCCTTCACATTGCCCATTCCTTGAGGCACTCCTCATTTTCCTTCTGGGCTACTTCCACTGGAACCTTCAGGAGTGCCTGTGCTTTACACCCCATCATTCATTTCATCCATCCTTCTCCTGTGAATACTTGTCCATACACCAACAGTTGAGATCTCTTCCAGCATCCTGGCATTCCCCTACTTCCTTTCTCTATTTTTGGCCATTCCAACTGCTTTTGTGTTGCTGTCCTAGTTTCCCCTTTATTTGTCCCATCCAGTATATTGTTTCTTGTCTGAGCTCCCGTAGTCATCTATCATCTTTTGAGTCTTTATGTAGCATTTGAGTCTTTATGTAGCCGTCCTCGTAAGAAAACATCTTTTGTGACATCCATTGCAATGTAGCTCATCTTCCTTGAAATTGGCCCCTTGTGGTGCAGAGCGCTAAGTGCATTAAGGCATTGTGCTCTGGCTGCTGGTGTTTCTGTTGCTACAAATGTTCTGGAGACACTCCTAGCATAGGGGATGAGCGAGCACACCTAACGCTCTCACTTGGGGTTTCTCTTCCCACCTTGGTCATGTGCTGGTACCACATATTCGTGACGTGGGCTGAATTTGCTATGTACGTATTAACATGTTCAAAATCGGTGTTCGCGCTTCGCTTAATCCTTTTTGCTTCTTGGGCAGCTCTGGTGATTGGCTCCGGTATAGCTTTAGTTACAAAGGAAACGGGTGTTGTGTTGGCATATGCTTGAGTGTGTGTGGAATTCCACACAACATTCTGCAGCGCGAAGAGGTTAAAGGGGTAGAGATAGCAGAATGCAAGAAATATCAATACAATAACTCTTGAAGCGGTGTCCATGCTTTAGATAAAGGTACACCCTTGGCGTCGTCCACAAGCTTGGAACAAATGGTTACCAAAACTCACAATCTCTGGGATTACCATTGTTAAGGCTGGTCAACCTCTCCTGTGAAGGTGTTGTGCTCATATGGCAATAAAGAGCCTTTCAAAAATAAATTGAATCTTAAGATTAATAATCAAGGCGATAATAGACACGTTACTCTTTTTTCAGAATTGGATAGCTGTGTGCAGCATAAATGAGGAAAGCATAAACAGTGTTTTTCTGGCACCATTTTGTCTGGGCCTCTGAGTTCATAAAGTGTTTTTTCTTTTTATTGTGCAAGTATAAAATTGATTATCGAAACTCGGTTCACACAAGTGCGGTGGTTATCTCATGTAAGAAAAAACATTGTGCCTTAACTAGCTTTCTGTGTACTCCGGTCTAGCTCTGGTCCCCGGTATATATCTGTCCTGTTATCTCTGAAAAGTGCTCCGTTATGCATCTGTACTCAGCAAATTCCATAATAATAATACATGCTAACAGCAAAAACTTGGTGGTTCAGCAGGCAAACTTAGGCAGAACTCCAGATAAAATGTACCCTTCAGTCAGGACGACAACGATGCTAGTGACCCAGAGAAGCTAGATGTTGGGGTTTCAACACCCCTCTAGGCAGTGGCCGCTTCCTGCACCAAGGTGGCAGACCCTTGCAGTAAATTGCAGTAAAATGGCTCAGAAAACGTCTTGAGCGAATGAGGAGGGACAACAGCAGGACAAAATGGCTAGGGGGTGAGGGTGGTCCTCAAGCACCCTAAATGCAAAAATGAGCACAGGCAAGAGACACCAGTCCCATCAGTATGGCCAGGTTGGGTCTCAATCAGCTACAATGGTTTTGATCTGCAAAATCATCTAGTAGGTAAGTCGACCTTCTCAGAGTATCCTCCGTGAAGAGGTAATGGTTAAAGCCAAAGTAGGAAATGGGTTGCCGAGGGAGGAGGGGTAGAGAGTGAAGAGGACTGGACCTAGGAATAATCCTTGAACACCCAAAGGAAGGCGTTTGGGGAAGAGGTGTTCGAGTCCCATGAGCGGTCACAGCGATACGACATTTAGTGGAGTACAGTGTCCTTGAAGCCAAAGAAAGAAATAGTTTGAAGGGGCAGGGGAGATCCACAGTGTCAAAGGCAGCAAAACGTTTAAGAAGGATTAGAATGTAGGAGAGCTGAGTGGTGGCCATTGTTCCGAATAGGTAACGTGGATCAGATAAATCTTGGTGGAGTGTTTGGACCAGAATCCAGATTGGAGGTGGCAGGGCAGAAACTGAGTGTACTTGGTGCTGGTTGATGACAACCATTTAAAGGATGGTCAGCAAAATGTGGGGTTATTGTGGGTCAGCAGTTGGTTTCTTTAGGAGAGGTAGGACTAGGGCTGTTTTGTAACATTCTGAAAATACTAGCTGTGAGATGGGTTAAATTGGGTCGATAGGTGAGTGGAGGCAAGTGTTTCAAGTTCCCTAAAAATTTGTGTTACAAAGGGGTAAATTCGAGCACAGGATGGGTTGGCGGAGTGAAGGATGGGTAGAAGTTCAGTGGGCGAGAGGAGAGCATGCGGAAGATGAGTGATGATAAAAGGCAGTCTTCGATGAAGAAAGTGTAGTAAATGATTCACGGTTTGAAATTGAGGGGAGCTGGTAGCTATTTAGCTTCTGCTTCTATCCTAGTATAGCCTTGTTAGCTTGAAACCAACAGCCACCAGGAGATACTTTTGGCTCCTAGGGCCAACTGGTACCTTCCAAAAATGTAAATGTAAATGTGACGTTAACCTTCAGTATTTGAGAATCTTAAAGAAAAATAAGAACACATCTAATCCCATTTAAACACAGTGGTTCATACAAAATAGAAAAAAAGGCTAATGGAGCATCTCTGGTAGCTCCTGGTTCCCCTGCAGTAGCTCCTGCCTTCCTGGTGATGCCTGACACCCAGGAGCTGGTTTTAGCTCCTGCTAATTGGATCTCAATTTCAAACACTGTAAATATAATGCTTTTCAGGGGGGTAGAAATAGAATGGCCTTTGGAGGGTCATGGATTGTTTTGAGCGGGTACATATTTGTCTGAATTGATGCCACCCATTGTAAACTAAATATTTTCTGCAGAAATATATAAGGATGTTTACCATTGCAACATTTAGCATGTTTCCTTTATTTATTGTAGCTACTTCGATATCCCTACTTTCATGTCGGTCAGGCACTTGGTACCCCACAACGCATAAAGGAGTTAGCCGAACACCAGAAAGTTCAAGAGAAAAAAGTGGCACTTATTGTCAAACCGATGCCTCCAGCACATCCACCAAGTAAAAATGTGACGCATATTCCATCCCGAACATTCCAACAAGTCCAACCTCTGAAGTTCCCTTTTAAAACAGAATCTTCATTGGACAATCATGGGAGTCGTATTCGAGAGAAGGATAAGCCCCATCAGCTCCTTTTGCCTGCTCTAATCACGAAGATCCCACAGCAAGTATGTGATTCTACAATTGCTCAATTTTCTGTTGTGTCTTAAAGCAGTTTTACAATAGTCCAGTCTTCAATTAAAAGGATGCTTGATATTAAGTTGAACCACCCGTACTTTCATTTTGTGCATATATTTAATTATTTTAATTTTTATTAAGACGCTACAACTATACTCTTTTTTAAAAAAAAAAGTGTTTTCCACTTCCCCCTGGGAATGGGTATTTATAATGCGCCTATACACAATGTGTTTCAATTGCACTGTCACTTTCAACTTTTCAGAACTAGTCCAGGAAGTTCACTGTGCAACACATTAAATCCTCATTGTTCCTGCTCACCAGATATGGCGAGAGATTCAGCTGCATGCCAGATCCTGGTGGTTCTTTATGTAGGCTTGGGAGAGGTGGGCTATGCGTTTGAGGTGACTAAGTGCCTGGGAGATGAGCAGAGCTGGATGCATGCCATCTGGTTGCACCTTAATGGTAAGACAGCGGTCCTGCTTGTGTACTGTATCCAACCACGTTGTGTTCCCTTTCTAATGTCCAAGACATCTGGACACCCCTCTAGTCCCTATGAAGTTGATTAGGAATTGCACGACATTCCACATCCGTAATTATGGGTATTTGCATAAGGTTTTCAGCCAAAATAGAAGCCGTGCAGAGTCTAGCTGTTGGCGTCATCCTCTCACTGAGGAAATATAATTATATTTCAAAGGTCTGAACGTCAACAAATTGGCAAGGAGTGTAATCCAAATGCATGTGTTAATGCAGATGTGGAAAATGAAGCTTGCATTCCAACATGTTCATGTCATTTGCAAATGTGCTCATTCAGTCCTAGAGCTTGTAGTTCTGTTTTTCCCATTACAAATCAAGTAGTTTGTTGCAAAATGCAAACATTTAACAGGGGTAGACAAACATCTCCTCTTCGGAATGCCGCAAGTCTACATTCGGTTTATTCTCAAGAGGCATAAAGTGAGATGCTTAATTTTAATAAGCAGCTCTGCAAATTAGAAAATGTTTCTCTAGAAACCTTCAAAGGAGGCAGGTTTGAGTTGAACTACTGATGGGGTCATGGCAGTTGATGGGAGACCAGGAGCAATGATCAAAGCCCCTCTTCCCTCCAACTTGACAATTTACATATAAAATACCTCATCATATTGAGCACTTCAAGGTGATGTGTGCAAATGAAAGACCTAGTCTCAGTACTAATAGTTTTATGGACTGATCAGTTTCCTCATACGAATGAGCAAAAGGGCAAGGGTTCAAAACAAAAAGTAATGATGTCCCATAGAAGTCTATGGAGGAAAGCAGTAAAAATAAATCTTTCCAAACAATAGATGTTTTGGAAGCCTTATGGGTGATCATTAAGAGTGTCCCTTCTATCCTTAACCTCCACTTAAAGACCCATTCACCATAGGCTCAGATTTCCATGCTTCCCAGTACGATCTCCCAGCTTTTCCAGCCAAGGCTTGGTGATCCCTACTGCCTTCTCCAAGTCTCTTTCTAAGGTGGGGGGGGGGTTCTAAAGTCTGTGGCCTTATCTAACAATCTCTGGGACTCTTCGCCCCCAGCCCCCTCTGTGATCTGTTCTCTCTTGCTACTCAATTTTCCCTCTCTGCTCTTCACTGGTTCTACACTTCTCTCCGTGTCCTGATCATACCACACTTGTTCTCACTCTGTGTCTGTCTGTCTCTCTCTCTTTCTCCTGTGAGACAGGCATGGTATCAAGAGAGACACAGACTCAAAAATGTTAGTTTCAAAACCTTTATTTACTAAGGTTCCTGGGTTGGTGTAATACCTAACTGGCTCCAACTCTAAAGGGATGGTTCCCTTAATTGATGTTTCTAAAGGTCGTTGATGTCTACTAGTCCAAAGTAAAAGTATGTCTGTGTATAAACCTATGCTTGCTCTCACTCTTTACAAAATTGTGGTAGTAAGTCTTTAAAAAGGAAAAATATTGGTTCAACAGAAAATGGAAAACCCAAGGTTGGTTGCGGTCATCTTCTCATCAGGTGTAGTTTGGTCAATGTCGCATAAATCAGTTCAATCAAAAAGGCCGTTCGTAAGACCATCTCCACAGGTTCCCTTCCCCCAAGTATCAACTTGTCCAAGTTCCAAAAACTACAAAAGAAATAGAACAGTTCCTTTTGAAACCTCTCTGGGTTCCCTTCCTCCAGCTTCAATCCTTTGAACACTTCAAAATAATACGCTCCCAACTCTGCTAGGCCTCTCAGGGATACCTTCCCCAAGCTCAGGCCCCTTTCAGTATCCAACTCCAATTCCTTTTTTGTCAGGATGTACTTTGCTTTTCCTACAATATCATGAAATAGGTATTCCACTTGTTAGACTTCTTGGGGTTCCCTTCCCCAAGGTTAGGGCCCTTTATGGTTTCAAACGCAAATTCAGCTTGTCATGATGTACCTTTCCTTTTATACACAGTTCTTTCACACACACTTCGCTTGTGGAGTACAATCAGACTTTCAAAACCGCCTCGTTCTTTGCTCCTCCTAGGCGTGACCACTCTGATCTGTAACCCCGCTCTTTATTCCTTGCTCTTCCTTCTAAACCTTTCACCTTCAGGTGTTTCCTGCACCTCTTCTTGTTCTCCTTTGCTTCTTCCTTGTGCACACTTGTACCTTCTCTTTTCTGTTCCTTTTTTTCCACTGTGCACTCTTGCACCTGGCGCGCACCAGCGAGAAGTACCTGGGAAGTACCTCTTTGCCTCTTCGTCGAGGGCCTAGGGGCTCCCAGGTACTTGTCGCGTTAGAGTTGCATTCCTTGCAGTTCAAGTTTAGGTTCACCTGTAGTGTATTGCGACACGAGTGGAGCGAGCAGTGAATAACTATGATCTTGCAAACGCTGAAAACCGGGATCCCAGTAAGAAGACCTCTGCGAAAGGCAAAAGATCTTGTACCAATTAAGCATAGGCTTGCTTCCCATGTATGCGCCACGCCCAGACGCGGCGCTAGCACTAATGGAGCATTGGGGAATGCGGATATCCACCAATTTTGTAATGGTTCGTTGTCAGCGTTTAGAGCCAAAATTGTAACTCCTATGCAAGATACTCCAGATATGGGCGAGTTAAGAAATGAATCTCCAGATCCTACAAAGAGATTGATCTGATGTATAATAATACAATGGTACCTAGGAAAGATATAGATGAGAGGGGTCTTACAACTACGGAGGACCGATTACTAACGAATACAGCAATATTAGAGTCTGTGCCTGTTACAGGCACAATACGAAATATGACGGAACCGAAACAGCAGGTCTGTAATGATGTGGTTGTGATTGACTCAGAGGCGAATTACTTGTTTATTTCGAACAACTTGCTGCCTCAGATCCTGTCTGGTTCGTCGGTGATGTTCTCAGAAAGTAGTCAGAGTATAGGGGAGTCCTTAGCCTTTGATGACTCTCCGTCCCCAATCAAACTGATTATGTCCAATCACAGTACCAATACATCCTTTACTATACACCACTCTGATAATATGCTTGGAATAACTTTGCAGTCAATGAATTTAGCGATCCATTCATTTACTAAGATGCTGCAAACATGTGAACAAAAATTACACTCGCAGGACAAAAGCCTACAAAAATATTGTTAAGGCAATCACTGAGGCACATCCCTATTGAGAGGTCACTGGTTGAAAAGGAATTAAAAGAAGGATCAAATAGGGGTGTGTCTTCGGTAGCGTGCCAAACAGAAAGCAAGTCAATTAGAAACCAGTTTATTAAAAAGAGTGCCCAAGTAAAAGAAATAAATGAAATAGGATCGGTTGTGCCATGTATTAAGGAAATTATCTATGACAAGGCTCTAGGATGCCCGGTACTGTTGGAAGTGAAAAGTACAACGCCTGAGCAAGCCACTGTTAAACAAAGTAAAAGGGATACTCGGAGAAAGACTTTCACGATATTTACCCCAGGAGTGCTAGAGAATAAAAAAGAGAAGGTAGCCCTGAAAAAACTTCCAAAAAATCAACAAGCCCCGAAAAATACAGGCAAACCTCCTGTGAAACAATTCTTTAAAGCCATCTCACTTCCAAAGCGAAATACTATAATGGCATCTCAGGCCATTAAACAAAAATATCAACAGTATTCGCAGGCCAGAAGAAATGAAACCCTCAATTTTGTCCCGGTACATGCAATGGAGTACCCTCCGTTGGACGATTTACTGGAGGTGTTAAGCTCAAAGAACCCTAAGGGGGAGGTAGTGGTTAACCAGGAACCGGTAAGACCTCAGGTGGTACCTGGCCAAGACACCCAAGTAAAGGTGGCAAGCGATGTGGCACTGATTGCTCAAGAACCGAAATCCAGAAAGCAGTCGATGCATACATAGCTGGAGTCAGCCCTCCAATTGTGGCCCCCCCTTATGCCAAATAACCCAGAGCCTGATGTAAGTAACCTGCAGTCACAGCGTAACTGGATAAATAAGAAAAATACTAGAGAGGGGACAGAGACACCATGTACCATGTACCATGGGGGAGGAAAGCGAGTCTATGGCGAAAGTCCCCAAGGAAGCGACGAGGAAACTTAAGACACCATGCCACTTGGTCCCACAGGGTACCACGCAAGTACCAGAAAGGACTATGCAAAACGAATTTGATGGCGACCAGAATGATATGTCTGGAACCATCATACGTTTAATAGAGAGTGCGTTGAGTAAGGTGCAAAGGCTGGGCTGGCCCATGCCTCCATTAAGATTCATCTTGCGGCGATCTCCAGATATACCAGAACCACAGGACGGACGTCCCTGTGGTCCCATCGACTGGTAAAAGAGTTTATGAAAGGACTGTTCCGGTCGTTCCCGCCGGTGAAGGCCCCAGCCCCAGCGTGGGAGCTTAACGTGGTGCTGACCAGGCTCATGGGGCCCCCATTCGAGCCGATGCACTCCGCACCGATGAAGTTTGTGTCGTGGAAGACTGCATTCCTGGTGGCCATTACCTCCGCACGACGAGTGGGAGAGATCCAGGCCCTATCCTGCAAAGCACCGTACTTGACTTTCCATACCTCGAGGGTGGTGCTTAGGACGCACCCCTCCTTTATGCCCAAGGTTCCGCCGGACTTCCATCTTAACGAGCCCCTGGTGTTACCTGTTTTCTTCCCGTCTCCTTCGTCACCGGCCGAGAGGACTTTGCACTCGCTGGATGTGGCTAGAGCGCTGAAGTTCTACATGGACCGCACAAAGAGTTTTCGGAGGACATCACAGCTGTTTGTGAACTTCGGACCTGTGAATCAAGGGAAGGCTCTCTCGAAGTCTTCTATTTCCAGATGGCTCTCCGGCTGCATCATGCACTGCCACCGGTTGGCTAACCGACCGCTGCCAGGCCGTCCGAGAGGCCATTCGACCAGAGCGATCGCTGCTACTACGGCGTTCCTATCTGGTGTACCCCTGCTGGACATCTGCAGGGCTGCTACGTGGAGGTCGACGCACACCTTCACGAGATTCTACTGCGCCGATCGGGATTCCAGGGAGGAGTCCAGGGTCGGCCAAGCAGTGCTGCGCAACCTGTTCGCTAAAGGTGAGCCTGGTTAGGAGGTAAGTGACGCTTAATGTTGAGTTGTTGTATTGCTTAATGTTGAGCCTTTTGCCACCTCCGGTGGTTGTGCATGTGTGTACTGCTATGTATTCTTATATTCATGAGCATGTGAATCCATGCCAGACCCCATGCTGGAGAAGGAACAAGTTACTTACCTGTAACTGTTGTTCTCCAGCATGGGTCTGGCATGGATTCACATGCGAACCCTCCCGCCTACCCCTCTGCGGCTCTTCACTTGGTCATACTGCCACTTTACGTGCTACCAAATCTGAGGATGGCTGCCAGAGGCGGGGCTTAGGGAGAGGGCAGTGATTGGCTGTGGTTAGTATGACAGAGATCAGTGATTGGTTACTACTACGAAAGACAGATCAGAAACGAAACTGCTACTGATTTTTCTTTACCGAGGATTCCCAGCCTGACGACGGGGAATATTCATGAGCATGTGAATCCATGCCAGACCCATGCTGGAGAACAACAGTTACAGGTAAGTAACTTGTTCCTTACCTGAGACCTGGACGCAGGCGATCATGGTCCCAATTTATAAGGTGATAGACAGGCCCCGAGCAGTTATAGGCCTATCTCCCTTTTAGATATTCCTGGCAAACTATTCTGTAGGTTAATCCTTAAACAGTTACAGGCATGGGTGAGGAGTACAAATTTAACTGACCCCTTGCAATCAGGGTTCATGAAGGGCCTGGGGACTATTCCAAATATCATCACCTTGAGCATGATCCAAGCTCAGCAGGCGGAGCGAAAGCAGCCCCTCTATGTGGGGTTCATTGATTTTAGAGCTGCTTCCGACTCCGTCGATGGGATTCTGTTATACAATAAACTAAAACAATATGACTGCCCGGAATCCCTCGTGTCGTTGATAATTCTCTTCCATACGAATGCATCAATGAGAGTCCAGATTACCCTAGATGGGAAGTTATCACCCTTAATTGTGACGCAACAAGGCCTAAAACAGGGGTGCACCTTAGCAGCCTTTTTGTTTAATTTCTTTATACTGGATTTAGATGAAGTCTATAATTGTATGGGGTATCCACCCAGGCTTGGGGACCAGAAAATTCTGTATTTGCTCTACGCGGATGACCTCGTACTGCTATCACAAACTCTGCAGGTCCTCCAACGAATGTTGGTACAACTGGGGTCCTACGTACAAGCAAATAATCTGGAAGTTAATACAGCGAAATCCCAAATAATAAGGTAGAGCAGTAAGCTTGACGCAAAGAGTAAGAAGTACTTGGGGAACTTACAAGACTCTCAATTATTAAGCATTACACATTTTAAATACCTAGGGGTATCCATTAATATTGTAAAAAGTAGGCAGGTTGAGGTGATAGCTGTGAGGAACAAACTTCAGCACCTTGTCTCAATCACGAGTCTTCATCAACAAGTTTGGGAAATTTTCCTTGAAACATATTGTACTGTTTTATAAGATGACGGTGTTACCAATTGTTATATGGTGTGTGGTGTGGAGGGAAATATCCCCCAAAAAAGGAGCTATTGGGACTCGCTAGAAGCAGTCTATTGGAAAAAGATACTACACTCACCAAATAGTATCCCGATAGCAATCCTACGCCATGAATTTGGACTCTTATCCATGTTCTCGCATGCAACGTGGAAGCAGTGTGCGTTTTTTCGCAAATGTTTGTTGGGTCTGAAAAGTAATAGCATTTTAGAGGTGATAGCTTACCATTTGCTGAAGTCTGGAAGTCCATTTACCGTAGAGTGGAGAAATCATGTACTGGATCAATTGATTGCAGCAGACATCACTATTGAGTTGTTGATGCTAAATCCGGATAGGGCAAAATCGAAAATATATCGGGCAGACTGGTCAGAGAACTTAACAAGGTGATCACAATATAAAGATTTTGACATCTTCCTATTCGGAATGAAAAAATAGGGGGTTATGGCGAGCTATTTACTGAAATGTCCATCGCCGAAAGTGCGCATAGGTTATCTTAGGTTTAGATTCAATTTATGGAATACGCAAGACGTACTTTGTAAAAGAAAAATGTTGACACATGAACAAAACTATTGCTGATACTGCTATGTACCACAACAAAGAGAATCCCTACAACATCTAATAGTAGAGTGCAAAGCCCTAAGTGAAGTTCGGGCAAGGTGTTTTGAGGGGGTGATAACTATGCAGAGTTATATGGGGAGTGATCAAATGTGGCATTTACTGTTCTCAAGGATACAGATAGCCATAGTCCAATACTTGCAAATGGTGCTACCTTGATTTGAAGAAATATAAAGTGAAATAAGTTAGCTTTCAAGAATGTGCGAGTAATGGTGTGCTGGTGTTTGTATACTGAGGATAAGCAGTTATGCTTCATTATGATGTGTTTATGTTCACCTTTTCTGTATTTTATGTAATTGAGTCTAGTATAAGTTTCCTTTGTGCTAGATCAAAATTGCTACCGCAAATTTTACGTATTTTCTGGCTTAGCCTTTTAAACTTGAATTGTATTAGAGATGATTAGATTAGAATCTGAAAATATGATGTATATGTGTATTATAAAATTAGAAAAGTTAAGACAACTAAAACAAATAAAATAAAAAAAACCTCTTGCACCTTCCTTTGCTTTCTTATCGTGCCTCTTGCGCACCTTACATACCTTCTTTTCCCTTAACATGCACCCTTGCACCTGTCTGTTTCTTTCTGGCGCTTTCCGCACACTTGATGTACTTTTCTCTCTTTACCGTGCACAGTTGACACTCTTTAAAAGTCTTTATTTCATTTGTCCTTCTTTGCACTCTTCAAATGCCTTTTTTCACTTTCCTTTTTTTTTTACGTGCTGCTAGAGCAACTTCCTTCTTTCTATTTCTCTTATTCAAATTATTTCTTACACTTTCTGTCCTTTGTACACTGTATTTCACTATCTGATCTGTACCACTTTAGAACTGTCTTTCTCCCGCTCTGCTTCAGTCAAACGCATGCTCCCAAGTTTCTCTCTCACTCACCGGGCAGCGTCGCATTATCTGAATACATGGGGTTGAGGTAAGGGTCTCACCACCTGCCCCTCAGACACCATTGGGACTGCACACATCCCAAGGGAACAAGCATTTTACCAAATGCCACCAGCAGGATACATGCTGCCTTACTCCGGCTCCTTGGAGGCACGGCTCCACAGCCGCGCTGCAGCCCCTCACAAACACCGGGCCAGCGTCTCGGCACGCCGTTCTCCTCCAGGCTTCAACTCCTGCTGCTCTCTGCTCCTTGGCTTCTTTGGTCTGGACAGCATCCCCAGTTCCCTCTCCCCTTGAGTAAAACCACACCTTTTATAGTTGGAAAAACAGTTAATTGGAGTTTGTGCGAGTGGTCATTATTAAATGCCTAACCCTGCCTGACTCTGTTAGTGGCACAACTGGAGTTCTTTCTATAGTAGGTTGCCCTTTCTTTTCCCATCTTGTTTGTATGGGTAGTCTTCACTGATCTTAGATGCCTCCTCCTCGTCTCAGTACTTGTTGGATTAGGGGAGGGAGAGGTGGGGTGAGATGGAAAATACCCCATGAAGACTGAGGGAGAGTGGGTTGGGGTAGTATTGGGACTGGGGGAATACCATGTCTCGCCCTTGGGTATCCTCCTCCCAATCCCTGGTGACCCTCCACTCAGGTGAGCTTCCCTTGCTTGTCCACCCCCAGGGTCGGGATCCAAAAGCTATGGCCCTTCCCTGGCCACCTTAATGGAAGATCCAGAGGGAGTAGGAGGAAGAATACCATCCGGTTTCCCTCACTCCCCACACTGCTATACTCCCTCTAACCTCCTAATATCCTACTGTGCTCACACTGTATACTCTTGCACACACGCAAAGCCTTACCTGCACTCTCTCCAAGCCGCTGCCACAGTCTCTTCACCATCCGCTGTGCCCCGCCAGGTGCTTTAGTTCTCAAAATCAACCTCACCCAAACACCCCTTAATTTGGTCAGTCTGCAAGTGCAATGGGGATACTTGGTATCCTCGTAACATTTAATCTTTTGTGCTTTTGGTCACTTTTTATAAGGGACTAAGACAAGCTGGTGGCAGCAGTAACATTTTACTGGTTTTATTTTTACTCGTGCACTTTCGTGGTTACCACAAATCGCTAAAGGGGGCTAGCACCCTACGATGTCCATGCCACAAGGTTTTTCGCTTGTTGTTTGGCCATATTGTAGTTTGAGCTTCTTCCTGCCCTCTCTGGGCAGGAAATCCCATATAAGGTCATGGACCTTCCCAGGAAAGCTGCTGCTTTGTGGGCTAGTGAACCTTTGTGTGTGTGTGTGTGTGTGTGTGTGTGTGTGTGCCCATGAAGGAGTCTGGGACTGTCTGGTCCTATTCCACATCCCTTGGTGGAAGTATGCTGCTGGGCGGATGTGAAACTAGTATTTGTCCCCATTGGACAACTACTGGCTGTTTGACAAGAATCCTATGACGAAGAGCAGCCTGCTGATAGCCCCAGAAAGACTACTGCAGTGGACCTGCATCCTCCCAATTGAGTTTCCTGGTGAAGCCCTGCTCCTTTGCAAGATCTCAGAAGTCTCTTGTTGGTGCTTCGACCCTTGGCATAGTAGGACCAACTAATCTCAGTGCCTACTTGAGGTTGCATGCCACAAGAACCTTCGGAAGCGTCCCTGGACAGCTCCCTCTCTCAGGCTACCTTGCCAGAGACGTCACCTTTCCGTGTTGAAGCCTGGAACTTAGGTGGCCAACAGCTTTTGCCATAGGTCACCCTCTCCTGCAATGTATCCTAGCATTAAAGGAGGCTGAGCTGGAGCTTCTTCTGTGATGTTGCCTGGAAGATCGCCTGTCACTGGCTACAATTGGGGACAGTCGCTGGAACTGATATTCATCCATCCTGTGAAGTGTCCGAAAGTCTACATTCTTGATCTTCTGGTGGTGCATGAACTTTGAAGTTGGGGCTGACCGGAAGAGGTGCTCAGACCTGCAACAACCCCTGGGCACTGCTCACTCGAACAAATGAAGGAAGTTTGTGTCCCCAGCAACACCACATGCTACATTGCGCAACCTGGGTGGGGGTGGTTTAAGTGAACATAATCTTTCCTGTCTCCCCCACCACCCCCGTCCTCCATGTGATAACATTAGGTGCAAAGCCCTTTGTCTTCCAACTACCTCTTTACGTCCTTAACTCAACGAACCTGGGTAAAGTATCCTATCTCTGGGCTAGCCTTGGGAGTGAAAGAGGAGAATGTACCTACCTTTGGACAAATACGTATTCCACTTTTAAATTGTTTTGAATTGTTTGAAATCACCACCACAAGCCTGTTGCATCTTTTTAGCGGATATCTTCACTGGAGAAAACCTGTATTGGAACCTGTGCCTTTCGGGTACTAGGCCTCCTATATCTTAAGCCTGGACTTCTTAATTGAAAGGAAATTGTGATTCTGTTGGTTCATTTCATTTTAACTGATTTCTTACGTGACTCGCCTGTTAATTGATGCATTGTATGTGAATCTACTAGCGATTGTATATGCTCGTTTCATTTCTTAGTGTGTTCAAGGCCTAATAAATAACTATTTTTATACATCCTTTCAAAGCTGAATTATTGTGTTCTTCTTCTGTGTGAGCTCTGAGGCCCTACACCACTCTCACTTACTCCTAAAATTAAAGGAATGGTTTGCCCAAAAAATTTTATTGCCAAAAAAGATGGGCAATAATAAAAAAAAAATCTATTGGCACTTTTTTTTTTTAAAGTCCCTATGTAAAATTTTGAGAAAATGAAGCTCAAAGGGAATTTCCATTTTGTGAAATGGATGCCTGCCGCTGTGCTTGCTCGGAGGAGCCTGAGAAACTTGGAAAGAAAAACTGCAGCGTTTTTGAAACACAACCGCGTTGTGTTTCTGCTGCCGTGGCTATCACTTTGGGTCTCCGGTGCTCCGAAAGCCCCAAATGGGAAAGCAGCTTTAGGCAGAAACACAACACTGAGGAGGAGCCTGAGAAACTTGGAAAGAAAAAGCGCAGCGTTTTCAAACACAATAACGTTGCATTTATGTGTGTGGTAGCTTCAAAAGCGACCACAAACATAAATACAATGTTTTTAAAGCTGCGGTTTTATTTCTAAGTTTTCCGGGTTCCTCCAGCCCGGAAAACTTAGAAAAAAAAACGCAGCTAGTGCTTATTTTTTTAAAAATAAATAGCACTTACCGAGATGCAACAGCAGCTTTTCTGCCTGTAGTCTCCGGTCTGCGTCCTCCGAGTCCTGGTACCAATGAAAGAAAAGCCACTCACTGGTAGCTTTTGTTTACTACAGCTGACTGGCTTTTCCTTTATTAGTGCCGCAAAAGCAAGCACAGGCGGGCATCCATTTCACAAAATGGATGCCCCCATGTGCTTCCTTTTTAAAATTTTGAGCTTCATTTTCTCAAAATTTTACATTGGCACTTTTTTTTTCTTTTTTTTTTTTAAAGTCCCTATCGATTTTTATTTTTTTTATTTTTATTATTGTCCATCTTTTTTTGGAAAATAAATTTTGGGCAAACCATTCCTTTAAGACTGGACTGCTCTCCCACGATACCTTGTTTGGGTTTTGGGATAAATGGGTACATGCAATGTTTGTTTTTATTGCTTTAACACCAAATTTGTGTCAATGACCCATACAAGATGGGCCAGGTTAGCCCTGAAGGTTTCCCAAAAGCCTTTGACTGTCGTCCTTGTTATTGGCCTCCATGAAAAGCAAGGTGACTTTTTTTAGAATAGGTATAGAGCTGCGACAGCTGAATGCTAAGAAGCAGAAGGATATTGTCAATCTGGAATTGTGGCGCAAGTTCTGAGGTGACGGTGGACTGTTAAGAGATTAGGACAGCTCGGGAATCACTGCCTTTATTTTTGGTGTGATTGGAGAAACCAGAGCTGTCCATACATGAGAGGCCGCCTTGGACCAGTTTGTTTGACTCTCATTTAAGTCAAAATATTCCACTGATCCATGATCACCATTTTATTTCCATTGGTTTGCTAGTTAACTAGAGTGATAATGTATTCTTGGTAGTAGGAACAGGGTTCAAATTGATTTCTAAAATCAGCCACTGTGGGCAGGATTTTAGGAGGCAACCCTATTCATAGTAAACATACAAGACACCGAGAGGGTAGCCAAAACCCAATCAATGTTAGAGTGTAAGAGCAGTCAAGGCTTAGTCTCAGGAAAATTGTGGGAGTGGTCTAAGGCTACATACAGTGAGTTTGTACAGTACAACACCAATAATTCTAGTTAGTAAGTATATGAAAATACAATTATTAATTGGACCTTTCTAAACACACTAAGCATATACATTGCAGGTAAGTATTGTAATCAAAATCATATATTATATACATTCACCTTTAGATATTACATACCAGTAGTCATCGGTATAGAGAGTGTAGTAAAAGACAAGAAAGAGTTGGATTAAAGAGAATAATCACAACTTAGTTCCCTCTGTCTTATGAAGACCAGCCCTAATAGATATGGCTTTGTGCCCCAAAAGTCACAAGTTCCACTAAGGTTTCTCCAGGGAAGGTATATCGCAACGGATGCAGTGGGCTGTGGTGGTGATTAAAAGGTTCTTCAAAGTAAGGTACATGGTTACTTCAAGATGGTTAGGAACCCCCACTCTATCCTGTTACAAAGGTAAATCTGAGGACAGGATCTTTGAACAAGGTTCAACAACCGAAGGCCAGGCCAGAGGCAGTTTTGGGACAATAGCTCTCCACCCCTCCCGACAATTGTTCCAACCAGTCCAAAGCACCAACCAGGGTCTCCTGAGATCAGGCAGAGGAGCAGGGCTTCACAGAGCCAATCACTGGAGTCGATGCTAGTTTTCTGCAGGAGTCCTGCTCAGGCTGCTCTTCTTTGTAGAAGTCTCTGTTCCAACCATGATCTGTCCAATCGCTGCAGGATCCCTCTTTTAGTAGTCTGGAAGCTAGCCCCTGCCCACCAATGGTAAGGATCTGCAACATTGAAACAGCCCTGAATTGTCCAATCATGGATAACCACTGGTCATCGCACCTGTCCAGCAATCGAATTTTGGGTGTCGGAGGATGTGGATTGGGACCAGACAGTCCTCTGGCTCATGCACACAAAGCCCACTTTCCCGTGAAAGCAGCAACTTTCACCGGGAAAGGGGTTACCATATATGGCATTTCCTGACCTTGAGAAGTCAGGAAAAAGGCCAACGAACAAAGATGGACAAAGTAAAATCAAAAATCTTGTAGCACATCCATTTAAGGGCGCTAGCCCCTTTTTTAGTAGCCATTTGCGTTAAATGCAAAAATGCACGAGAATAATGTAACAAACTGTAAAAATCAGACAGCTGCCCACCAGCCTGTTTTAGATACATTGTCAAAGTAATGTGAGGAGTCGTAAATTTAATCGGACACAAGCGAGCCATGGTTTTGGTCAAGGATTTTTATTAATAAATTAAAAGGGAGTGGGGAAATGCCAGTGTCCCTGCTCTAGAGGGGTTTCCCTACCCAAAACCAAAACGAAGGATCTGTCGATGTCCGAATATCCAAAGCAAAACTTTCCTGTGTCCAAAGTTCCAGTCGAGTGGATCCAGCGTTAGCTGCTTCAGAAAAAAAATTTCGACGGAGGGCGCCGTGTGTCGATGCCATCGAGTCGATGGTCCCTCGAAGGCCTCCGTCGAGGGTGACGTCATCGGGCGTATAAGTAGCACGCTTGGCGCCCGTTGGCCTCTGTTCTGTTTTTCCGCAGTATACATTGCTTCGAGGATTCGGCACGCCTCGTGTTCTGTGAGAATAACTAAATATAACGAATATGTCCTAGTCATCGACACCGACCACGACCCCGAGATCGGGTTTCAAGAAGTGCAAGTCATGCGGTTCAATAATGTCTATCACAGACCCGTACCGAGAGTGTTTGTGGTGCCTCGGAGAAGGCCACGACATGGAGGCCTGAACGAAGTGTCAGACGATGACTGGGAAGGCCTTGCGAGAGAGGAGGGGAAAACTACAGGTAGGTCGTCAATCCGACCGTAAAGCCTCTAGCGATGAGTCGAGCTCCCGTGAGGAGAAGTCTCCTCGATGCGAAAGGCATCGGTCCGGGTCCCGAAGCGATTCCCATTGCTCATCGTCTTCAACAAAACAATTGAAGAAACGACGCCACAGGTCGCCCTCCACCTCGTCCTCTGACGAATCCCCAAAAAGAATGAAATGTCCCATTCAGGGTCAAAATGATGGAGGTGTTCGAGAAAGCGAAGCCTCGGTCCGCGCCTTCTTCGGAAGCCGGCCGGGAGCGTCATCGCTCCGACATTCGCGCGCCCTCGATCCCGGGTAATCGAAAGAGGAAGGATAGATAACCTTCTAGGACGCTGAGCGAGAAAAGCCGCTCGAGTCGACCGCTTGAGGTCACCGATGCCGTCTGAGACCGAATAACACCTCGAAGGGCAAGTCTTCGAAGAGCGTCTCGACGCCCCTGAAGCCGTCGACGACTGGTATTATGTCGATGCCATCGAGGCCTTTGACGTCGACCCCGAAGCCCTCGGCGCCAAAAGCTCCAGTTCTGCCAAATCGGCCAGAAAAAGGGAAAGAGAAGGCTACAAGACCTGTAATGCCTTCAGGACCCGTTTATACTCCTCCTCCACCTCTCCCAGAAATGGTTTTCAAACCTCTTCCTAGGAAGGAGTTCTTCAAGTCCCTGACCTCGATTTTTGAGGAACAGGAGAAATCTGATGAGGAGAATGTACTCTTTAGGCTGGAATATGGCACCCCAAATTTCCCAGAATATCTGATTTCAGAAGAAAGCAGGATGAGGGATTTGGTTGAATCACTACACAATGCAAGTGGCATTGATGCATCTCCTAAAAATGACTTTGATAGGCCGAACCAGGAGAACATGCCAGTCCATCATACCGTAAGCTAATGACAAAGGTGATAGATTATTTAGGATGGGCCAGACCTCCAGCCCAATTCATCCAAGATGATCTAACAGACATATTGGATCATGGTCCTACTGAAGACCCAATACTACCCTTTCACGTAAACTTGCAAAATAGGGTGGCCAAAAATTGGGAGACTCCGGATTCTATTCTGCCAGTGAATAAATCCCTCACTTCAAATACTCTGGTGTGACCACCTCATCATTCCATTCATAATCACAACAGCCGCTCCAACACAAAAGCAACAAGAAAAACCACAGATCATGATGAAAAGAAACTGGAGAACCATAAAAAACTCCAACCTAACCAAGCTCCTAGAACTCAGCAAACCACAAGCATCAACCATGGAAGAAGCAGACCTAGACAAAAAAGTTGCCCTTCTCCACACCTGGATCGCAACAACTCTAGACAACATCGCCAAAGAAAAGCCCTTCACCCCATCACGTAAGAAAACAGCAAAATGGTTCACCCCACTACTCAACGCCATGAAAAGAAAAAACCGAAAACTAGAATCTGAATGGAGAACCACCAACAACACCACTGCAAACAAATTGAAATTCCTGCAACAGATCCGCTCATATAAAAAGGAAATACAAAAAGCGAAGAGGAAACATTACGACAACCGAATCTTCAGAGCACCAAACGCACAAAAAGGACTCTTCTAAATCATAAACAAAATAATAAACCCACCGGGCTGCAACAACATGCCAATTCCATCGATGAAACTTTGTGATGACCTAGGAGACCACTTCAAAAACAAAATAACCTCCATCCAACACACCATACAAAACAGACCAAGCAATCGCAGCTCAAACCCCAGCGACACCGACGGGAACCACCCAAACAAGCTACGAAGCTTCCCAGAAATCAGTTGAGGCTTTTGTAAAACTGGTAAACCAAAGCAACAAATCAGACTCTCCTGAAGACCCTTGCCCCCCGGACATATACAAAACAATTCTCAAACACGGAACCCCCATGGAATACCACAGGAATCTCCTCAACCTCTCAATCTCGACAGGTAAAGTACCACAGGCCTTCAAATCAGCGTACATCAAGCCGCTACTCAAAGACACAACAGGAAACGTAGAGGACTTATCCAACTACAGACCCATCTCCAATATACCCTACATAGCCAAATTGCTAGAAAGGTACGTCTACAAAATAACCCAAGAATTCATAGAAGAGCACTACGTACTAAACCACGCACAAGTTGGTTTCAGACCAATGAGAGGAACAGAATCGGCTCTCCTCTCAATATGGGACGACCTAAAAACAAATGCAGACTCGGACAGCAGCACCGCCCTGATTCTCCTTGATCTGTCTGCAGCTTTCAACACAGTCAACCACGACATCCTCATAAAGAGATTAGTAGGACTAGGGATAACAGACACCGCCCTACTATGGATCAAATCCTTCCTAACAAACAGAACCAAAAACAATGTGGATGAAACCTTTTAAATCCAAACCTTGAGACTCCACGTGCGGAGTACCACAAGGATCATCCTTCTCGCCGCTTCTATTCAACATCTACATTTACATATTAATCAAACTCATCAAAAAACACGGCCTCACATGCTACAACTACGCCGACGATACTCAAATAATCTTCAACATACAAGACACCCGAGAAGAAAACACTACACTAGAGAATTGCCTTTGTGAGATATTCAACTGGATGAACCTCAACCACCTCAAAATCAACCCAGGGAAAACGGAGATAATGATTGTTTCAAAAAAGGGAGAAGACATCGGCTACATCCCCTGGCCAAGAGAGCTCGGCACCATACCAGAACCATCATCAACTGTGTAAAAAAAAAAAAAAAACCTAGGGGTCCTGATGGATAACAACCTCACTCTAGAGCCACAAGTAAACTCTCTACTCAAGAAATGTTTCTTCCTCCTGCAAGCAGCAAAAAGGATACTACCGTTCATGTCGTTCGCCAACAAAACACTTACCATCATCGCTCTGATAGTGTCCAATAGCCTATACCTGGGCATGCTCGACCAACTTCTAAAAAAAAACAACGCATACAAAATGCAGCAGCCAGACTCCTCCTCAAGGTGCCCAGAAGAGAACACATCACACCCGCGCTAAAAATACTACCCTAGCTAACATTAAAACAGCTAATAAAGTTCAAGTCCATGTGCATCATGCACAGAGCAATACACAAACAAGGCGCAGAATTCCTTAGCGATAAACTACGCCTACATCAAACGACAAGAACACTGAGATCAAACACGACATCCGCCTGGAACCAAAACCCTATAACGGAAGAAAACTCAGAGGATCCTCTTTCTCTCACCAGGCACCGAAAACCTGGAATGCCTTACCTAAGAATGTACAGAACACAACAAACCACCTAGCATTCAGGAAACTCCTCAAATCATGGCTCTTCACAGCGTAACCACAACAGCGACGCACTAGAATACCCACCCCATTAAAACAACAGCGAAAATAACACCAACCTTGGCCACTCTCAAATGGACAAACATTGAACCCAAAGAAACGACCACACGACATACCATAAGATATCATGGGAAATAGCCACAAAAGGAGACCTCCAGAGACTGATCACATACTCAGACGAAAGCCTAAATGTCTCGCCCACTCTCCCTGGACGTACCCTATGCAAACTGGCAGACGCATTTAGATAGAAAGTTTGAGAGGAATCTGCTACACCAGCCCCAGCACCCAAGGAGGAGCATAGCCACCCAACCCACATTAATCAATCCATCAGCATTAGAACACCTACAGAGCTGGCTAGAATAGAACAGCGAGGAGCAATCATAACACTTACAAAGCGCGTTAGAACAGCACAGGGAGCGCCCCACACAAACCAAACCCTGCCAGGCGTAGCCCTTTTGCCCACCCCGATGAAATTGGGAGGATTAGCGAGTGCCACACTCGGACAGATTTCTGAACTTCTGTTAACCTTCATACAACCGACTAACAAAAAACTCAGCATTTCTGCAGACTTATCTCACTCAAAACTCTCACACAACCATCTTGCACAACAACCTGCACGCACTTCACAACACCGAAACAACACATAAGCAACACCAACAGCACACGAGGACTGACATCGATCCAATACTCGCACCGAAGCTCAGCACCCGGTGTATACCGAGTTGAAGCTGCCAACAGAACACCACTCCTCTCACTATCCTACTCCCGCTTCACCTACTAACCCATCCCACCTTCTCATTTGCAGATCCGCCAGAGCACCTAGGGACCAACTCCGTTGGTGACGGTTTGCGGTACAAATACCTTTAAAATTTAACTTCAAAATACCGCCCTGCCAGTAGCGACCCCGGCTATCTGTCTAAACATCCCACTCCTGAGAGTTTGGTCATACAGGCAGCCACAGCTTCTAACAAACTGGCGTACCCTTCTATCCCTCCGGACAGGGACGATAAGCGTGTGGATGGCTGGGCATGGAAGGTATTTTCAGCTAGGAGTATGGCATTTAAATCAGCCAACTCCACATGTGCCTTGGCAAAGTTTTCGTACACTCTGTGCGAGTGCATTACAATGGCGGTGGAGCACATACCAGAAGGGGATGAAAGGGAAGGATTCCTAGCCATCGTTGGGGATGGGAAGGAGGCTATGCAGGAATCCCTTGAATCTGGATTGGAGACTGTAGATAGTGTGATCAGGTCCATGGGCACTAGCACGGTAATGCGCAGATTTGCGTGGTTATGGAAGTCGGGCTTTGCACCAGACGTGCAGAACAGTCTTCTGAATATGTCCTTTGACGGGTGTCACCTTTTTGGCAGCAAGGCTGACGAGAGACTTGAGAGGTTGCAGACCTCAAAAGCAGCTGCCAAGTCTTTGGGAGCTGCTATTAGGCAACCTCAGCCTTTTCGTGCATCAATCTTGGAGGGGACTATCCTATTGTTACTACTCCTATGGAAAGGAAAGGCCACTCGCGGTGGATGAGGAAAACGTGCAAAGCCAGCTCCAGCCTCTTTGCCATCAGCGGCTGCAGCAACCGCCACAAAACCACTTTGAGGAAGTGCATCACAAGACACCTGTAGGAGGCAGGCTGTCACAGCATCTGCAAGAATGGCAAGCCATTACTTCAGATGTTTGGGCTCTAGAAATAATAGCCCAAGGTTACTGCCTTCCTTTTCTAACACAACCTCAAAGCAATCCACCAAGGAGACACCCTTTGAAGTTTTCAGACCCGCTCCTACAGCAGGAAGTTCTAACCCTTCTGGAGAAAGGTGCTATAGAACCAGTACCTGCAGTGGAGAGGAACAAGGAATGGTACTTTTTATCCCCCAAAAGGATGGAGGACTGAGACCCATCCTGGATTTAAGAATCTTGAACAAGTTCCTCAGGAAGGACAAGTTCAAGATGGTTACCCTTTCTCAGATCCTTCAGGCTCTTCAACTCCAGGATTGGTTGGTGTCATTGGACCTCCAGGATGCTTATTTTCATGTGCCGATTCATCTCAAGCGCAGAAAATACCTGAGGTTCGTAGTTGGTGACTCACACTATCAGTTTCGAGTCCTGCCATTCGGATTGACCGCCGCCCGAGGGTCTTCACCAAACTGATGGTAGTAGTGGCAGCGCACCTCAGGAGAGGGGGGGATTCACGTCTACCCCTACCTGGACGATTTGTTGATCAGAGCACGTTCTGCCGAACAGGTACTGGATCACCTGAAAGTCACCTGCCACTTCCTCCACAGACTGGGCTTCTCCCTCAATTTCAAGAAGTCACAAATGACACCTTCTCAACGGCTCCAATATATAGGAGCTGTATTAGACACATCCCTGGGAAAGAGCTCGCCTCCCAGGTCAAGGGCTCAAGACATTCTTCAGATGGTTTCCAAATTCCAAAATGCACAAAATCTTTAGGCCTACGACTTCTTAAGGTTACTCGGCCTCATGGCATCATGCATCTTCCTGGTGCCGGAGGCACGCCTGAGGATGAGATGGTCCCAGTTGTCAGGTCAAATGACGTATCTTCTCCAGATTCCGAACAAGGTTCGACAAGATCTTCTATGGTGGACTTGTTCAGAGAATATCCTGAAAGGAGAACATTTTTGGCAACCATGGCCGGAGATCGTAGTAGTGACGGACGCCTCACTCATGGAATGGGGAGCTCATGCCAACGATCTGACAATCAGCGGTCGTTGGTCTCCTTCAGAGTCCAAACTACACATCAACCTTTTAGTGCTGAGAGCAATCAGACTAGCGCTGAAAGCTTTCCTGCCATCTGTCAGGGGAAAACATTTCCTGATAATGACGGACAACACAGTGGCCATGCATTGTCTAAACAAGAGGAGGTGTAGGGTCACTACCTCTGTGCAGAGAGGCAATGCAGCTCTGGTATTGGGCAATTCAAGAAGGAATTTCTTTAACGTCAGTTCAAGAAGGAGGAGAATATGATGGCAGATGCTCTGAGCAGGCAGAGCACGGTGTCCCACGAATGGGAACTAGCTCGGGAAGTCATTCAAGAGATCTTCGCCCTTTGGTGAACCCCTCAAGTGGACCTATTTGTGACCGGAATCAACCGGAAGTGCGAAAGGTATTGCTCAAGGGAATTTCCCCCAAGAGGAGCCCTAGGGGACACGTTCGTGGTGGAGTGGACTTTCCCACTATTGTACGCATTCCCTCCGATTCCCGTCATTCCTCAGCTCATCAGGAGACAGACACTTCGGGAGCCGCATGATCCTAATTGCCCCGGATTGGGCCAGGAGAACGTGGTACCCGGACCTTCTAGACATGTCCATCTGTCCCCCAGTACGTCTTCCTCAGAGAGATAACCTTCTCTCTCAAATGGAGGGTCAGGTTCTCCATCCAGAGGTCAAAACGCTCAACCTTCACGCTTGGTATCTCAAAGGCTGAGATACAAGGATTGGAACCTTCCAGATGACATCATGGAGGTGTTGGTTTTGGCAAGAAGGCCAGCAACAAAGTCTCTATACCGTTGCCGTTGGAAAAAGTTTTGCAACTGGTGCAGAGAAAAGAATATCGATCCTTTTTTATGTTCTATTCCGAAAGTACTGGCCTTCCTCCTGACCCTAGCACATAGAGGTCTAAATGTTGGAACCATTGAAGGTTATCTTGCGGCACTTTACATCTTCAAGCGCTCGTCGGAAGAATGCTCCTATTTCAAAATTCCTTTGGTAGTGCAATTTTTAAAAGGACTCACTAATGTGTTTCCTCCTTACCCATTTCAAGTGCCAATTTGGTCCTAAAATACTTAATGTGTGCTCCTTTTGAGCCTTTGCACACTTGTCCATTAAGATTACTGACATGGTAAACTGCTTTCCTAGTTGCTTTAACATCTGCAAGAAGAGTGAGCGAATTGCAGGCACTGTCTTCTGGGCCACCCTATACTGTGTTCCATAAGGACAGAGCTGTGTTGAGGGTTAAACCCTCATTTTTACCTAAAGTGGTTTCTGATTTTCATTTAAGTCAGAATTTTTTTTACCCGCATTCTATCCTCCACCTCATCCTAGTAAGGAGGAGGAAAGATTACACAGGTTGGATCCAAAAGAGCTTTAAGCTTTTACATTTCTTGGCTTTCCAAGCTTAGAGTGGACAATCAACTGTTTATTGGCTACACAGGAAAGAAATTGGGTCAGTTGGTGACAAAGCAAACAATATCACGCTGGATTGTGCTTTGTATTTCAGAATGCTACAGATTAGCACAAAAAGACCCACCAGAAGGTCTAAGGGCTCATTCCACCAGAGGCATCGCTTCATCGACAGCCCTACAAAGAGGTGTTCCTAGAAGGTCCATTTGTGAAGCAGCAACTTGGTCTTCGCTGCATACTTTTTCAAAATTCTATAGTCTGGATGCTTCCCATTCTAAGGAGCTGAATTTTGGTAAAGCAGTACTATATTCAGCCATCTAAGGGTATCGAAAAATCGAACCCCTCCTCCAGAGAAATTGTCCAGACTGCTTTGGGAGTCTATCTAAAATGAGGAATACGTTGGAGGACACAATCCACTCGAAGAACAAGTTACTTACCAACTGGTAACGTTCTTTCGATTGGATATTCCTCATCGCCCTCCCAACCTACCCCTGAAGTACGAACTCTTCAGGTATAGCACGGTTGGGCGAACACAAAGACACCCATGGATTTCACCAAACAAGGAAGCACACTACTGCAGATTTCCCTCTCCGTAGTGCTGTGCACGCAACCGATTCTGAACCTGGCATGACACTTACGGACTGTGAGGTTCGTAGAGAATCACCTGACATCATTCTGGATACACCAAAACCTAAAAATGTAGCCCATGAGGAGGATGACGCGCTTGTCCCTCTCAATCGAGACATCAGCACATTATTGGATATTGGAACATTTGACAAAGGCAATTCCAGCGCACATAAGCTGTTGGTAGACATAGCAGCTCGCAGTTTGAATACCTGCAATTAGTTAAGTCTGCATGGGACTACGCCCATTTTGGTTGCACTTACTCCACCAGTTTTACACTGGACATTATGTCTCTCACCCTATCCATTGTTGAAGCAAGGCACATTTGGCACTGATCTTCTGTCCTGACGAAGGTTGAATCAACAAATGGGCTAGAGTTGTAAAGCCCAAGACAAATGACAGAAACATGTGTCGACCTTTTTGTACACCATCTGTGGCATTCACAGAATAGTCACACTTGGACTAAAGAAAAGGTGTTAAAACTTTGTGTTAGACGGTTTTTTGAGAGAGGTATATGTGTATCAAAACCAGGTTTTGACTTGAAAAGAGAGAGAGCTGTGGTTGAATGTATGAATGTGTATGAGCGGTGTGGAAACTGACTGTGAGAGTGTCAATATATATATATGTAAATCAATGTCTTTTAAGTTTGTGATAAATCATTGTTGGTATTTGAGAAAAATAAAATTATCTGTATGAAGATTTAGTTGAAGAATACTTTGTCATCGTCGATCTACTGGTCCACTTCTTATTATGCCTCAGTTGCTCGTCCACCGCTTCCAGTGCAACTAGGGGGATCTGTGGGGAATACAGTGTGGTGTTCCCCAGCAACTGACAGGCCCTACGCCACATTATACACCCCAGCCTCAGCAGCAAGGCCGGCCGAGTTGCGCTAGGCTCGGTTATCCATATCACTTTTTTCAAAAAGAACGGAGAACTGGCTGCCCACAGCAACCGTGATTCCAGTGTTTGCTCATCAACCAGCCATTTGGCCACACATTTTAACTGGCTAGCAACACAGTTAGGCACCTTTTTATTCCCCCCCTGTTCATACCAGTTCTGAAGCTTCCTCGGTGCCACCCTGCACCTCGAATTATGCCATAGGAAGCGTTTTCGGAATCGCAAATAGGACATTTTGAAAAATAATGGAGTCTCAGTAGCACCACCATCTTCAGCAATGCTGCCCGCCCCATCATGGACAACTGCAATCTGGCCCAAAAAGACATTGAGTTCTCAATTTTGTCTACTGCTCTCACCGTGTTCTGTGTATGTTCTGTCTTGGGATCATGATAAATGTCCACCCCTAAGTACCTAAATGTGTCTGCCTCCCTTTTAATTGGTAGCACCGGCAAAGTGTACACAGGCTTCTCAGCATATATCCCCAAAGAGAACAGACTTGACTTCTGTGGGTTGATTGTTATGCCTGACAAGGCCGCATAGCGCTCAATCACATCTAGGATGTATTGCAAAGTCATTTTGGGGTGCTGCAAATACAGGAGCATATCATCTGCATACAATGAAATCGGAGGCCACTCCCCCTCCCACCCTCCCGGTGGAGTCTCCCCATATTCATCCCGTAAAAAGACTGCTAATGACGCCAATGCTAAAATAAAAAGCATCAAAGACCACGGACATCCCTGCCTCGTGCCTTTGCTTAACTGTCATTGTTCTGAAAGGACCATGCCTGTTTTGACCCTCGCTATAGGTTAATTGTACAGCAACCGCACCCACTTGATGTACGTGGGCCCAATACCGAACCTCTCTAGCACCGCTAATAGCCAAGGCCATCTGACTGAGTCAAACGCCTTGACTGCATCGAGTGACGCCACCGCCAACTGTTGCGTATCTCCTTAGGTGCAATCTATAATGGGGTGTAATCTCAGGTTATTTGTAATATTTCTGTGTGGGATGTATCTCGTTTGGTCCGAATGTATCAGTTTGGCGATGGCCGAATTAAGCCTGTTTGCCATTAAAGCTGTAAGAATCTTCCCATCTTGGTTCTTTAATGAAAGGGGCCTATATGAGCCACAGTCCGTAACCGGTTTGTTTGGTTAAGAAGGGGAACAATTATCAACTCTCTCAAAGACCCCGGCAACCTGCCCGTACTCAGCACTTCGTTCAGCATTGTTAGCAGTGGAGCTAGGACTTCCGCCCTATGTTCTTTATAGAGTTCACTGGGAAGCCCATCCGCTCCTGGGACTTTGCCCGTCGGTAGTTCCTTTATCACATACTCTAATTCTTCTATGGTGATGGGGATTTCTAGACTGTCTTTCTAATCCGTGTTTAGCCTAGAGAGACTAACCTCTGACAATGCCTCTTCAGTCTCTGACATGTTACACTCCAAGGTTTCCTCCTACAACTGCTTGTAATAATCGTAAAAACATTTGTTCACCCCGTCCTGCGTCTCACACAATACACTGTCTCTTCCCACAATCTCTCTGATTGTCTCTCGTTTACTCTCATTTCTACAAAGTCAGGCTAACAGGCACCCGCGCTTGTTCCCTTCTGCATGCTATCTCGCCACATATTTCCTGCAGCTCCATTTGCTTAGCCTGTTCCAGTGTTCTCAACATTCTTGCTGCAGGCGGGACACCTCTTTAGCCTCCTCTAGGGACCCGTCTCCTGCTTGCTGTATGGCTTCTAGTTAGTCTTCTGCTTTCTGTAGATCCCGTGTAATGACATCTTGCATCCCTTTTGATTCGCAATAGCCGCTCCTCTCACCACTACTTTAAAGGTGACACTGCCTGTATTGTGTTGAAAATATTCCTTCACCTCTTTCCTTGGGTGTTCCCGAAACCCTGCATTCTTAAGTGTCGCGACCCTCCGTATCCATGTCGGGATCCTAGCTCGTGGGGAAACGAACTGCCACGTAACCAACAGAGGGGCATGGTCTGAGAGGACTCTTGCTTTATATTCCGTCCTTATGAACTCCCCAAACCTTCTTCCACAAACACATAATCTAACCTCGTGTAGAGGTTCTTGGGAGACGTATAATGAGAGTATACTCTGCCTAGCGGGCACATTGTCATACATACGTCAGCTAACTGAAATGCATGTAATAGCGTGTTTAGAGCTTTTGCGGAGGGGGCCGGATGTGTGAATTTGCCATTCGATCTATCCAATGTAGGGTCCAGTGTACAGCTGAAATCACCACCCCATATCCGCACTATCCCTGTACAAACCTATCTTGGCGTATACATATTAATAACACATATTTCTGTTTTCCACCATTCCCCGCAACACTATCATCCTGCCATCCATGTCCAGGATGGGACTGTCGGTGCCACCCATATTAAGACCCCTCTGGCATATGCTGGATATGCTGAACCCAAGGTCACCCCCCACCCCCTCCACTTCCGTGCCAAGGTATCTTGCCTTTCCTTAGTAAGATGAGTTTCTTGCAGGAGAGCTATATCTATTTTATGGCGTTTCAAATATACCATTACCCTGTTCCTCTTAATGTAGCTGTTCAGGCCCCTGACATTCCAGGTTGCTAATTTAAGTTCCCCCATCCCATCTAATGGTTCCCGCTCCTACTTCCCATCTGTTACATTCGCTAGTCCGCCTTTGTGCGTAACTGTAGGCCAGCTCCCCTCTAACTACCCCAACTCCCATCCCTCCCAACTTCCCATCAATTGCCCAGCTCTGCATTAGGTGCTCAGACATCCCCATGTCTTACCCCTATCGCAGGTATGAGTACCAGAGTTCGGGGTGCAGCAGGAGGCTACGTAACTGCTAGTAGGCTAACTAATCTCATCTAGTATGGGGTATAGGCTGATTACTCCTTGTGCAGTCCTCGTGAGGTCCGACACTTATGGTTCCTGCTTGTTAAACATTTCCATAACGGCATTTACGACTTTCCATTTTACAACCGTGCTCAAAAATGTCATATGAACGAGTGTCTGCATAATTACACATTGGTTAGGCGTTATCCTCGCGTTTGTCAACCTTGCCTCTCGGCTGATCATCCGCCTCGTCCATCAGGTTTGCTTCAATCATCCATTTACTTGCCTCTTCTGGAGTCTCGAAGAAGGTAGCTGTGCTTTTGTATAGGACTTTCAATTTGACTGGGTACAGCAGCATATATTTGATGTTCGCACCCACAATTTCCTCTTGACTGCCTTATAGTTCATCCTCTGTTCTTGCACCAAGAACGTACAGTCTGGATATGCCGTGATGTCAGCACAAGGCTCTTCTGATCGTGCCGCCCTTTGCGAAAATGTTCAAGCATGTTCTCTCTATCTTCATAGTTGAGCATCCGGGCTATTATCGGCTGAGGTTGAACTCCCGGGTGGCGGCCTTCTTGTCCGAGCTCGCTGCGCTCGCTCCACCATGAAGCCCTGCGTGAGGGCCCCCTGGCCTATTTTCTGCAGCAGCATAGTCTCAATGAAGTCTATTGGGTTTGCGCCCTCCTCCCCTTCCGTGAGCCCAATAAGTCGCCTCAGGTGGTTTACAGCAATACTGATCGTCTCTATCTTGAATTCCAATGAGGATTTTAAGGCTGCTATGGCTTTCAAGATTTTCTGGTCCCTGCTCACAGGGCCTTCTGCTCCCTGGGTCACTCGGGCCTTTGTCTTCATGCTGTCCAATGCTCGAGCAGGCTTTGCAAACGTGTCTATGGAGGATAGTTTCCCTTTATTTTTGTTGGCTTTGGTTGCCATAACTGCCTCGAACAGTGTCACTGCGCTGACTTCTCAGCTGACCTGAGCGCTATCGCACCCTCGGAGGCACATTGCGTGGGTCTTCACTGTACTTTTCTGGGGTTTCGCGGTGCTTTGTACCTGCGCCCCTGACTTACAGTCCGTGCTTTCTCGTCTGTATGCTCACACAGCCTAGGCCCTTCGCAAGTTCATTCTCGGCGTCATCAATCCTAAAATGATCCTTGAAGGGCTCTTTCGTCTTGTGCAGTGCTTCTTTGTGGTGCCACCACTCAGTTGCGCTCCTGCAAATACCAATGTGTCTACTCCGGCTCGGGGCATCAGTTCTTCAGGGGAGCTTGTTTCCATCAGCTGCTCTTGCTCTCCCAGGTCCATGTGTCCGCCCCAGGGATACTACCTGCTACCATCAGTTTGTGACCCCCAACGCCAAACGCACATTCGGTGTGTCTGCACTTCTGGCCCACCGTCCATACACGTTTGTCTGTTTGCCCTCTCTGACTTGGCCCCCTGCAGGTTTAGTCGTGTTGTCTCCACTAATCCTCTAATGTGCCTTTGGGTGCACAACCTTTTGGTCAAAGCATTTCTTTGACGTCTCCACCTGGAATCTGCTACCAGGGATACTAATGCATGTCTCCACAGGTTCCGGGTTACCAGTTCTTGCAGGGGGGCTTGCTTCTACCAGCTGTGCGCCCTGCTACGCTCGTCTCCCGAGCGCACGTTTCCCCACCAGGACCCCTGCACACTCCTAATCCTTTTGAGGACCTACTGCATCCTTCCCAATTTGGCTGCTCTTCCGTCTTCTGGCTTCGACATTTAGTCTGCTGGTTAAAATGCTCTTTTCACATGCAATGCTGTTTAGGTCCATCTCGGAGAGGCCACCATTTGCTGTGCCTCACTGTCCATTAGGCCGCTTTCTTACATCTGGGCGCGGCCATAGGGAGGGCAATGCGGTCTCGTGCTGGTGCCCTTTCACCCCCACAGGCGTATACACAAAGTTCCAGCAGATTGCACCTCCATGAGCTGCATTGGAAGCCTTTCAGTGCGCTCTGCCTCTCCCCTGCACTTCAATTACTGCACTGGGTCAGTCCATATTGAAACCCACACACCATCCCAAATGAGCATGCACTGCCCTGTCCGGTTCCACTCTCGGACTGCGGTGGAAGCTGCTTGGCATGCAGTGTTCACATCCCACATGTGGGTTTCTCCCTCTCTGACCTGCAATCTTGCTCTGTGCGCCTCCCGCGTAGGCTGTGTAGCGGGGGCCCAGTTCCTTATCTGTTCAATGACACATCGATGACTGCGGCCGTGTCTCACCACCTTCAATTACTCTCCGTTTTCATAGTGAAACGGAATGTTACAATGTGTCTTGTGTATACGTCCTGCTGTTCTTTGCAAGCTTCCGACGTGCTGCATTCCATATTAAGTATCCATATCAGCGCTCTTCTTCATTCTTTCCCATTCGCTGTTACAGCTGACAAGGGCTACATAGTATGTTTTGCATTGTCTGCCTGCGGCAGCGGATGACTTGAGCATGTACAGTGCTCACCGGTCACCAATCGAGGCTTGCAGCCTTCCGGATAAGCACTGTTGCTCAGTCTATTCCAGTCCATGAGAGGCGCAGCCACCTTTGCTTGCCTGCGCTACTGATCTCCCCTGCCAATTCCGAAAATCGAGATTGCTTCCGTCCTTTGCTCCGACGTCCCTAACCATCCTTGTCCCTGCGGCAGGGGTGGGGGAGGAATCTTGCCACTCTGCTGATCCTCCTTCAGCCCAATGGGGCCCGTCTATACTGCCAGCCATCCGCTGATCTGGCGTACCCAACACTCAGTGATTGCATTCCTCGCCTCTCAGTATTGCGGAGGTCCGTTCATCCGGTCCTTTGTTGGGATGCGTCCACCATTTTGTTTAGTTCGCAGTCCTCATCTCCAGCACTTCTCCTGCTCGCGTTCATTGCCCCGTGCTTGGGCTGCCTCCAAGTTGTAGATTCCATTTCCTCACTTCTTCATAGACTTATGTTTATTATAGTCCAGCATTGCATTCTGTAGCCGCCGTATTTCAGCAGGATCTTTCAGGATCGGCAGGAGCCCATGAAATCATGTCCTGTCTCGTGGCACTGTAGCCACACCCCCTGCTTCGTCAGACATAAGTCAAGGCCCAAGGGAGGGCCGCTCTTTTCCAGTGCACCCCGAAAGGACGACTCCTTTCCAAGGAAATGCCCTTACAGGAGGAACCTCTCGGGTTCTCTCACCGGCATGTATACAAAGGCTAATTCAGCCGTCGGACCGAGGGATCTTTAGATCCTTAGGCAAACAGTGGTGAGGGGCCGCAAGGTTCTTTTACCGGGTGTACGCCCGAGGAGCTATGCCCATTTACTGGCAACATGTCCGATGCTGCCGAGTGTGACACGCCTAGCAGGCCGCGGCCTACGGTGCAGGGTAGGTCTCATGCTCCTTCGCCAAGAGTCCTGGAGGAGGCTGGGCCCAGTGAGCCAAGCACCAATACTTCAGCACGTGGCATGCAACTCGACAAGATGGCTGCTGCAGACAAGATGGCCACTCGTCCGATACCGCCCGAGGCACGGAGCAGGTTGGAGAACGAGTTACAAGGTGGGACTGGTGTCAACCAGTTACGTGGCCTACAGTTTATCCTTCTGCAGTGTAGGGCAGGTTTACCCCGCTACCAGCTAGACAGAGTACGCACCGGCCCAAGCAGGTGGCCGCTACCCCATCAATATCACCTGCCACCCCAACGCCCTGCGAGGACAGGTTCTTTGAAAAGTTCCTCACGCTCATGAGATCACCTCAGGTGGGGTCCATCCTTAGGGATGTGATCAGGGACATGCTCCCTCCGTCCCCTCTGCCTGTGCCAATAGTCATTCCTCCTATAGCTCCAGTGCTGCAGGCCCCTGTGCAGCCCCTGCTACCCACGCCGGCTCCTTCGATTCCAGCTCCCCTGCCTCCCACTGTTCAGGCAGTTCTGTACCAGCCGTCGCTGCTGCCTCTGACCCCAGTTTCCACACCACAGCTCTCGGTGCTCAGCACTCCTCCTCCCGCTCAGGACCAGACAGACGCCCTGGTGGACACAGACGAGGAAGAAGATACTGACACACCATCGTCAGCCAAGGCCTCCCACGAACGACTTGCAGGTCTGGCAGAGTACTTGGGCCTTCCTCAACTCGAGGTTGAAGAACCAGAGGCAGGGGTACTCGCTGAGGTCCTCACTCTATGCCCGTGGCTAGAATGGGGATCCCACTGCAGAAAGACGTTGTTGCCTTGGCCAAGAAGGGGTGGATCAAACCCCACTCGACCCAACCCGTCAATTGGTGCCTGGACGCCAAGTATAGGCAAATGGAGGGGGATCCACTCTTGCTGTCTGCCCACCCTCAACCGCACTCTTCAGTGATCGCTGCGGCATCACTCAAAGCCTCAGTCGTCCTTGGAGCTGCTAGGCAAGGAGGAGAATATCTTGGAGGCGTAAAGGAAGAAGCTTTATTCCAATGCTTTGCTGGATCTTCGTCAATCCAAAGCGGATGCCATGCTGGCAGCCGTTAACCAGAGGCTTTGGCAGGAAATAGCCGACTTCCTTCCAGAAATTCCGGTGCAGAGCCTGTCACGATTCAAGGCGGGACTGGCAGGGGCAAAAGTGGTGGCGGACGACATCATGGAGTCCACCGTGGCCCACATTGACAGCTCTGGCCAGACCATATGCATCGCCATGGACATGAGAAGGACTGCCTGGCTTCAGGCTACTAAATTCAACCCAGACATTCAGGAATGCAAATTGGACCTTCAATTCGAGGATGGCAACCTATTTCACTTCACCACCAATGAGGAGCTAGATAAAAAGAAAAACAGTTCACAAACTGCCAAGTCTTTATCCTTACAAATGCCACGCCCAAGGGGTACACCCAGTCACATCAGCGCTCCGACAAGGGGCGGGCGTTCAGGGGATTTAGAGGCTTGCTGGAAAAGCTTACCTTCAGCTTGCGAATAAGGACAGCCTTACATTAGCATCCCTGAATTATAAAGAGGCAATCTTCCAAACCAAAAAAACACCTATAACAATCGGATCTCGCAAGCTAAGTCGAACACTAAAGAGCTCTTTAAGATACTGAAAGAATTGGAATCCCCTTCAGCTCCCTCCACCCCCGATACATGCGTCAAAGACATTGCATGGTGCTCTAATATCCAAAATGCACTCTTAGATAAAATTACCATGTTACAAACCAAAATAAACGCCAAAAAATGCAGTCTAGCAGCTGACTCACAGCACAGGACTCCCACTCAAGCGCAGGACCCCCAGCAACACACTCGCAAACCTTTCAACTTCTCACCACTCACTATTAAAGAGGTAGACAATATTATCCTCAAACTTAAACCCTCTAACTGCCAGGGTTACAAATGTCCAGCCCCCATCATTAAGGAGGCCACTAATGAATTAGCACCATTTATCACTGCCCTAATAAATGCCTTTCAATACAGCCATTGTGCCAGACAATCTCAAGGACGTTTGGGGCCTGACCCTACTCAAAAAACCGCCTATAGATCCAAATAGCCCTACCAACTACAGGCCAATCCCTACTGCCCCCTTCCTGCTCAAAACGTTGGACAGAGCGGCTTACCTGCAGATCCGACCCAGACATGGAACCCAAACAACTTTAATTGATTTAAAAACCCAAATTGAAGGCCTTAAAGATAACGGCAAGATGGCCCTCCTCTTATTGCTCGACCTATCGGCAGCGTGTTGGTTAACCATAAAATACTCTGCCAACATCTCAAAACCACAGCCCACTTCTCTGATAAAGCCACTACCTGGATCAGATCGGTCTTGGAGAATAGATCTTTGAGGGTCTTCTCTCCACAGGCCTCCTCTGAACCCTCACCTGTTCTGTATGGGGCCCCCCAAGGTTCTTGCGTATCTCCAACATTATACAATGTGTTTACCAAGCCCCGCTTCGATATTGTAGACTATTTGGGTGTCATCTACACCAACTACGCAGATGACACCCAAATACTCATTCCCATCACAGGAGACCACAACACTGACTCAAGCACTAAACGATATCAATCTGGTCATCCAGGCCTGGATGGCACAACACTGGATTTGTTTTAACGACAACAAGACAGATCTGCACCTCCTTGGATCCCAACCTAGACTTAACAGACTAGATCCTGCCTTCAATACCTTCATCATCGATGGCAACATCAGAAAGGTATCCAAGGACCCAAAAACCCTAGGTATTTATCTGGATTCTACATTATTCTTAACAAGACAAACCA
The DNA here is from genome assembly GCF_040938575.1 of Ambystoma mexicanum. NCBI lineage: Eukaryota > Metazoa > Chordata > Amphibia > Caudata > Ambystomatidae > Ambystoma > Ambystoma mexicanum. The sequence goes on along the minus strand of NC_090927.1, from coordinate 576,779,696 downwards.
ATGCCATAATATCATCCACAGCCTACACCTGTAAACTTATCACCGCCTGTAGCCCGTTCCTTACTTCCGTCAACTGCATCACCCTTGCTAGAACCCTCATCATGTCGAAACTCGACTATTGTAACGTGCTCTATCTTGGGACCAGTCAACAAAACCTAAATAAGTTACAAGTAACGCCATTAGGGCCGCCCTAAACATCCAGAGAAAGCATCATATATCCGACACTAGACGTAGCTTTCAATGGCTCGCAATTACCCAAAGAATCACCTTCAAATCCCTGTCACTTAGGCATAAGTGCCTAGCCAACAAAGCCCTGACATACATGTCCAACCGATTCACAACCATCTCCTCCGATCACCCTCATAGAGCAGCCCAAGCTCACTGCCTCCTATCACCCAGGTTCAAGCTGCAGAAAGCAGGGGGTTGCAGTTTCCCTGTGCTTGCTGCCAAGTTGTGGAATTCGCTACCCAACCCTCTCAGATCTGAATCCTCATTTTATTCATTCAGAAGCAAAACCAAAACCTGGCTTGCATCACAGGACCACCCTAACCTTTACTAGACGCACTGTCAATAACAATTTACGCTTGTTCTCCACTCCTGTGTATCGTCTATTATGGATCTCCTCGGTAAATATATACTGTATGTAAAGGGTATGTAAATGGATATGTAATAACTTTGTTGTACATTTCAATTGTATATTTATGACTCTTGTTATACTCGTGTAAACGTAAACTTGTAAGAAATGCGCCCAGATGCCTTTGGGCCAGGCGCATACAAATAAACAAAATACAAATATTTCCTCCGCCCTTATGAGTACACTCCACGAGCTGGGATTTTCACTCAACCTCAAGAAGTCTCAGCTGCAGCCTATGCAGAGACTGACCTTCCTGGGACACGAGCTCCGAGAGAGGGTTCCCCTCAGAGGACAAGATCACGGCCATCAAGAGGGCCACTATTCACTTCCTCACCCGAGAAGTGACATCAGCCTGGTGGTACCAACACCTATTGGGTATCATGGCAGCGGTCGTTCTGGCCGTATCCCACACGAGACTCAAGATGAGGAGATTACAGCTGCACTTCGCAGCCTCATGGAATCAGGAGATGGGCTTTCACCTGGTATACTCTCTTGCCAGGGCACCTGTACGTTCCGTCTCCTTTCCTCCATCCTTGTGGGCGTCCTCCAACATGGAGACCGTACCGGAACCTTTGACAGCAAATAAATTAGCTTCCCTTTAAATCTTTAAATTTAGCATATGATATGGCATTTATAACGCGCCTATACACAAGTGTTTCAAGGCGTGACTAGGCGGGGGGGGGACAAGGGGAGACAGACAACGATCCTACTAGGCCAGGTGTCATTCAGATTGCGCAAGTGCAAGGGGGAAAGGGAGAGGGGAAGTGCAGTACAGGGTTAGTAAAATAACAAGATAAATAATAAGGGCCCACTGGTGGCAAGTACAAGGTAAGTGCAGACAAGTGCTGGGGAGGGGGGCTGTAGGGATACAGAGACAGTCCCACAGTGCAGGCGTTGCCAGGGAGGCAGTGCAGGGGAGAGTGGCTGGGCCAAGGACCGAGTTCGGTGAGTGGCCCAATTGCAGATTCAGTGCAGTTTCAGTAATTTTAGCAGGAGAGAGGGGGAGAGAAAGCAGAGGCAAAGAGGAAGGTTTTGAGGTGCTTCCGGAACCGGAGATGGTTCTCCTCAAGTTTCAGCGAGACAGGAAGGCTGTTCCAGAGGGAGGCCCCTGCTGCGTAGAGAGATCTACCCCCAACTCGTTGCTAGGAGAAGCGGCTGATACTGAGGGAGTTGGAGGGCGGATGAGCGAAGAGCTCGAGAAGGAAGATATTTAGGAAGAGAGAGTTGAAGGTATTTTGGCCCAAGGCCCCAGAAGGCCGTGTGGACAATGCAGAGGGTTTTCAACTTAATCCTCCCAGTGTAGCGATTTCAGTCCTGGAGAGGCTTGCAGTCCTGTTCTGGATGAGTTGCAAAGGGCGGAGAGTAGAGGAAGGCAGATTTAGATAGAGGCTGTTACAGTAGTCCAGCTTCGGGAGAGCCAGGGCTCTAGAGACAGTGAGCTTCTGGGGGAAGGAGAGGAAAGGAAGGATACCTCTGAGCAGGTGTAGCTGGTAGTGTGACTTCTTAGAGACGTCAGATATGTGAGGAGAGAAAGAGAGTGTGGAGTCTAAGATCACCCCGAGGTTTTTTGCCTTGCAGGTAGGAGCAGGAAGAGGGCCAAAAGAGGCCGGCCAGAGAGCTGCAGTGAAGGAGGGAGTGGGTGTGCCGATGAGTAGAATCTCAGTCTTACTGGAATTAAGGCAGAGGTCATTGGTGGCACACCATTCCTGGATAGCAGAAAGACAGTCAGAGATGAGGGAAGGAGAAGAGGAGGCCGAGGGTAGCCTGAAAATGAGCTGGGTATCATCCGCATAGCACTGAAAGTTGGGGCAGGGAGCGGCGATGCAGTGGGCAAGAAGTGCAAGGTACTGGTTGAACAGCCAGGGAGAGAGGTTAGATCCCTGGGGGACACCGCAGATAGAGAAAAAGATGTCAGAGAGGAAGGACCCCAGTTGGACCTGGGAGGGTCGATTGGAGAGGAAAGAGGTCAGACATGCCAGAGCCTGACCAGTGATACACAGGTTATCACAGAGACGGTTGAGCAGGATGGTATGGTTGACAGTATCAAAGGCAGAAGAGAGATCAAGCAAAATGAGAACACATGGAGTGTTGGAGTCAAGGTTCGAGAGCAGGTCCTCACGGATGTTCAGGAGAGCAGTTTCCGTGCTTCTGGCAGCTCTGAAGCCAGACTAATGGTCGTGAAGACTACCAACAGATTCAGCATGGAGATTAAGCTGGGAGATGGCCAGCTTCTCCAGGAGCTTGCCCAGGAAGGGAGTTATAGAGATTGGACGATAGTTAGTCGGATAGGAGGGGTCGGAAGAGGGTTTCTTAAGAAGGGGGTGCACAAGGGAGTGCTTGAGGCGGGGTGGGAAGACTCCAGAGGCAAAGGAGTGATTGCAGCGGTCAGCCAGGGCAGGAGCCAAGGAGTCGATGTGGTCCTTGATAGTTTTGGAGGAGCATGGATGGACCGGTTTTGACAAGACTTTCATAGATCAGACTTGTCTGGAAACCTCATCAGCAGAAAAAAGGGGAAAGGCATAGCGTGCAAGGGCGCTGCTCTGGGCTTGGGAACGGCCCCAAGACCCTACCCTCTGGTTCCACACCTCAGTCCCTTTTTCCGCACGGACGGTGTCGGACCAGGCAGCTAAGCGCAGGAACTTTAACTCTATGCGCGCTCCCTGTTCTTTCGTTTTTAGGATTTTCTTCACCTCTCTTCGGTGCGTTGCCTCCCAAGGTGCATGTCAGCTGCAGGACGCTTTACGAGATGCGCATCCTGCAATCGCTCATTCCCAGTGTTAGGCAAGACTGTAAGTAGTAACCCTGTGGGAGACTAAACCAGCCTTGTCTTCTTGGCAATAGGTAACCCAATCTTTGGTGTAGGCCTCTACTACACTAGTTGGTAGAGTGACTGAGCAGTCATGCTTATCTCAAGAGTGGTCAATGTGAGCTGTAGGATTGTAACATAGAGATTCACAATGACAAGTATTCACATAACACTTATAGGCAAGTTTTCTTGGTTAATATAATTAAGTCAATTTTAAAATAAGCCTTTTTTAGAAGGGGCAATATGCAACACTTAAATATACTTCAAAAATACACTCCTTCAGTTCAGTTAAGTAAATAGATACCATTTTGGGATGTCACACGCACACTTCCTACACCCAGAGGTGACTTCATTAGCTAGAACACTGTGGACATTGATATATCACTTGGCACTTAAATGCAATACTGGATTTATGGAAAAAGGAAAAGGTTAGGGAAGGAAACAAAGGTTAACAAGTTTCTCCAAATAGGTAAGTACTTCACAATCCCCCAATGAAATCGAGGTTAACCCTTACCCAGCTATACAAGTAAAGTATGTATGACTTTGAGGGACAGATAAACACAGTCGGAGGGTAAGCTGAGGCACTTCTTGAAGATAGCACACAAGTCTTGCACAGTGTTAAAGAGTGTTTTTGTAGTAAAAGAATCAATGTTGGGCCACAAGATGGGAGGTTTGTGAAAAGCAAAGATGCAAGCAACTCTACAAAGGGCAGCAAATGCAAGTTTCCAGTAGGAGCAAGCAAGCTGCATCCTGTTGTTCCTGGGCCTCAGTTGTGGGGACAAGAGGGAGGACGTCTGCAGACTCCGGCACTACGGTACTTATCTATCTGGCAGTTCTGTACAAACTGCTTTCTTGGTGGCAGAGGGCGGCATTTCAATGTTCTTTCTGGTGATTATTCCAAGTCTTCTTGAATGCTTGAACTGCTGCTCTCTAGTTTGCCACTCAGACCATCTGCACAATGACTATGTTCTAATCTGCAGTTCAGTGTTGATTTTTCTCGATGCGTTTCCCTGTATTCTGAATGCATCAGTACAAGAAAGCACTCTGAACCAAGCTTGCACATGGGAAGCTGGCTCATCCCTTAAAGCGATAGACATTAGAGGTTTGGTGATCTAATCCTAGAAGCTTTCCTTATACGTAAACTGCATTAATTATTTTTTGAATTTATTGATTTGTAAAGCACCAAATGCAAAACTAAGTTACTCAGTGTCACCAATGAGGTTTTTCTTCAACGAAAGACAAACTAGCTGCTCATATTTATGCCATTTAACCTTTGTAATTTCAGAAAATTAAGTCTGGGACTGAGAATACAAATGGTGACATTAAGTCAAAGAACAGGAGGAGATGGGGTCACATCACCAGGGCCTTGAAAGGCTCTGGTGACTGGGATGATTTGGAAGACCTAGATTTTGTTTCATCGACCACGAAGACTGATCTGAAAGTGGAGAAGAAAAGGCTGAGCAATGAGCATCTGTCTAGGTATGACAAAGTGATAATAGATAATATTGGGGGATGGGGATGAAGGTAACATGCTCAACCTTATAGGTAAAAATAAAAGTGAAGGCAGATTTAAGAATCCCTAATTTATAAGTTTACAGAAAATAGTATTAACATTTCTTGAAGTCCTTGGATAGAATGTACATATGGGAAAAGATAACATTATGTACATCAAGAAAAGCCTTAAAGATGAGGCCTTTATCTGGGATTTATGCGAAAACCAGTCTTATTTATACAAAAAGTCTAGATATTCCTCTTATGCTCTCCAAGGCCTCAAGCCTGCTACACCAAGACAGTATCTGCTTAACACGGGAAATAAAGCTATGAGAAGATTCATACTACAATTACGGCTGAACATTCTCCCGTGTAATGAAATTATCGGGGCAAGAACAAAAACTCCTCGTGCAGAAAGATTGTGTAGATACTGTAATATCGAGGTGGAGACTGTAAGACATATTTTAACTTTCTGCCCAAACTTAAAAGAATACTATATTAAAGGGTATTCAAATTTAGTAGGGGACATGCAAAGAATTGAATCAGACCAATTTTGGTCAGTTATTTATGATGGAGAAATTAAGGTTTTTATTGGGGCAGCCTTTTATATTTGGAAGCGTGTAATGGGATGTATTTTGTAAATGTGTTTTTTAGAATCTAGTCTGTAAACAAGAATTAATTATTAAATGTGTTGGCTAATGTTTTTCTATGTGAAATATGTAATTATGTATGGTTAATGTAAAAATTCTGTAGTGTATAAGGTTTTAATTAACCAAAAGCACTTTAAAATAAATAAAAAAAAAAAGATAATAGATTTTTAATTTTATGTTGTAATCTAATAATTGGTATGCTTATCTGGCAACACCGTTGTAATGTATGATATCGCCAAATGATAAAGGTCTGGAAACCTAAGGTACCACATTTGGTAAAGATGATGAAAATCCAACATTAGCATACATACATGTTAAAGTTGCCACTTGCACCATAAACCATGAGATTTTCTTTAATTGATCTATCATCAGGCAAACCAAAGAAAACGCATCTATCTACCTTCTAGTACAGTTGCACTTCGAGACTGGTTTGCATTTTCTGAAGCGGTCGCCTTAACTTTATTAAAAAACAGTGTCAGTTATCCTAAGTGGGCTGATTAATGTATCTAGCAAGGGATTGCTTAATGATGCAGAGAGTGTCCATCTGTCTTTATTCCTTTTAATTATTTGTTACACATGATGAAAAACATTTCTTTTCCCTCAGAATTTCCCTGGTTTTTTTTGTCTGTTTCTATATTTCTATTGACATTTCATATCAATTAACACTTTTGCATTTACCTTGAATGGCTACTAAAGGGGGCTAGCACCTAAAATATTTGTGCCACTAGATATTCACATATTCACATGTTCTTTGTCTTTCTTGTGCTTTGCTTACTTCCTGCCTTCTCAGGTCACAAAATGCCATATATTGTATCCCTTTTCCTGGGGAAAGCTGCTGCTTTCATGGGCATGTGGGCTTTGTGTGTGTGAGCCAGTGGAGGGGACTGGGACTGTCTGGCCCAATCCACATCCTCTGGCATCCGAAAGTCTGTTGCCGAATGGATTTGATCACCAGTGGTTGTCCAGGATTGGACAACCTGGGCTGTTTGAATGTTGCAGATCCCTACCATTGGTGACCTTTAAGATGGTGTGAGGAGCCAGGAATGAGACGCGGACACAGAGTTAAAGGTTTTGACTATAGACTTTTATTTCAAACAAAAAAGGGGGTTGAAAAATGCTATGCTGTCCCTAATCTGAGTTATTTCCCTACCTAAACCAAAACTAGGGGTCTGTCCGTTGTCGAGATGTCCAAAACGAAATGTCCTGTGCCCAAAGTTCTATTCTGGCTCTCACATGTCTTAAGTGAAAAGGGAAATGTCTTGGCCTTGAAAAGTGTACAAGAATGTTTGAGGGAGGGGTGTGGCTACGAGGGCCATGTAGGAAGACGCGATCTGGAGGAACTCCCGAGATCCTGCAACGATCCGGGCAAAAAAGTGCGTGATGACGGGCCGTCGACCGCTGAAAATACACATGCCGGTGTGTGAATGATTGGGCTACGTGTTGTGAACTTCTGGATGGTGCAGGAGGAACAGCGGCAGAGATCGGTGCCGAAGAGATTAGGAGCACCGGAGACGAAAGACGACACAAAATGGCCGACCAATGTCCGGAACAAAAGAAGAAGCAGGCCGCACGGTGACCTAGCGAAAGGGGCGTACTAAGTGCACATTTGTCACTTGTGCAAAATACAGGTCCTCTGGGTCATGTCGAATAGAACGGTGAGGCCGAAGGCGAAACAGCCCACCTTAGACAACTTCGCTAAGACGTCCCCGGGTCAAGACATTACCAAGAGCAGGGACAAGCTGCCTACAAGCGGCATGATGACTTCGGGCGCCAACCAAGAAATCCTGGCTGCGATTGTGGACCTAAAGGCGGCCTGGGAATCTAAACTCGAACTAGCCGTCACTGAACTAAAAGCTGCACTGGACCTCAAGGTCGGAGAGGTGCAGGAGGATGTTAACCTACTCCGACAGGATGTCAGGGCCTTGGCGGAGCGCACAGAGTCCCTTGAGAAGGAAGTTAGCCTGAATACTGCGGATTGCGCCTCCCATAAAGCCGAATTGCATGCCCTGATACAAAGAGTGGCCAACTTGGAGAGCAGAGCGGAGGAGGCGTAAGGACGAGCCCGACGAAACAACGTCTGCATCGTGGGCCTGCCGGAGGGATTGGAGGGCCACAATCCCACGGAATTCATTGAATCCATGCTACTGCAAGAGATCCCCGGAAGAGCCCTATCTCAAGGATTTGCAGTGGAAAGGGCACATAGAGCCCTAACAAGGAGGCCACCACCGGGGAACCCGCCTAGGCCTGTGATAGCCAAAATTCTTAATTACCGGGAGAGGATATTGGAACACTTTCGTAAGGGAGAAACGATCACACGAGGAGCGGCAAACATCACGGCTTACCCGGACTACACCGTCTATGCAGCGTAGCCGCATGAACTTTGGGACGGTAAAGCGGAGATTGAGAGAGGCGGGCCACAAATATATGTTACTGTATCCGGCAAAATTGAAAGTCATTCATAAACATAAAACTTTGTTTTTTGAGACCCCGGAGGATGCCATGGGATGGCTCGATGCGCAAGGATGTCTCCAGGAGTCAGAAGTTCGGACGGAGAAAGAGCTCGGAAGAGATAAGTGATGCACGAAGAAGGTGCCGCAAGATGGCGCGGCACGTGGGACTTGAATATAGTCGCTTGCGCAGCCTTCAGTAGAGAAGGTCAGACTATTGCACTATTTGTCATAAGCACTGTGGTTAATGTTGAATTAACGGGAGCCTTACGGAGCGATTCTCTCTACCCCACAACAGTTTTAGTTAAGTGGCCATTAGGGCGACTTCACCCTACTGAGCTCTGTGCATCGTTTGGTGCTTGCAGGGCTAGATGTGGGGGTGCCTGAGCTCCAAGAATGGAGCTGGGCAGCAGTTGGGGTGTGTGATGTTGGGGGAAGGGTCGGGTGGGGGGAGGGGAGGGAAGTTGGGGATTTATCGTGTACATAGTTATGGGGAGTTTGAGCTGGTACGAGAAGCTACAAGCAACAATGGAGGGCTGTATCTGTATCACGTGGGCAAAGGGGAGTCGCTACATGGGAGGCAAGAAGACACTCATGAGCCATGGGAGACCTTAAGATCGTAACATGGAATGTCGGGGGACTTAACAGTTGCTTAAAAAGAAACAAAGTCATGATGTACTTAAAAAGACAGAGGATTGATATTGCGCTGTTGCAGGAAACGCATCTGACCCAGCAAAAATTGGAACTGGTGGGGAAGAAGTGGAGAGGTACTGTAGTGGGCTCTCCGTACTCTGCCTACGCTAGGGGAGTGCTGGTCTGGGTGGCACCGCACGTTCCGCTCCAATTTACACAAGAGGTGGTGGACACGGAGGGTAGGTTGGTCATATTGAAGGCCTTGGTGGAGAATAAAGAGGTGTGCATTATAAATACATATGCCCCCAACCAAAACACTGCTACGTATTTTAGAACCCTTTGTACTCACCTGGGCGCGTGTGTGGGGGGAGCGGTTATCTGGGGAGGGGACTTTAACTGTGTGCTCGACCCAAAGGCAGACAGATCTGATGGGAAGATTGATAGGCCCACCCCAGCGGCCAGTATTACAGACATTACTAGATGACTTTGGGCTGGCGGATGTTTGGAGACTGAAACACCTAATGAAACACAGTACTCGCACTATTCAGCTCCGCAGCACCTGCACACGAGGCTGGATTATTTTTTTGCTACGCCAGATGTGATGATAGAGACCACCCTAATAGAATATAGAGCGAGGGTCCTGTCGGACCACTCGCCTCTGGTGCTGACCTGGCAGCACTGCCGCCCCAGGGCGCGGATACCGACGTGGCGCCTCTGGGCGGAGGCGCTCAGAGACCCAGTCTTCAGGGAAGATATCAGGGATGCGATCTCACAGTACTTTGAGGTGAACAAAGGCAGCGTAGATTCAGCGTGCACACTCTGGGAGGCCTTTAAGGTGGTGTTGCGGGGTGCTGCTATTGCTAAGTCGAAAGGCCTACAGGGTGGGGTCCTAACAGAACTAGAGGAAGCGGAAGAGAAACTGGAGCGCGAAAGCAACAGGGCAGGCGGGGACGCGGAACTTGTACTCGAGTTGCAGCAAAGGTGCGCGGAGCTTTGGGAAAGGCTCTGCAACCTTAACTACAAAAAGTATGTTGAGAGGCAACATGCAGGTGGGGATAAAAGTGGCCGCTTGTTGGCGTGGTTATATAAGAGCGAAACCCCCAGGCCCCCGATTAGGATAATAACCAGAGAAGACGGGGAGGTGGTTGACACCCCGAAAGGAGTCAACGAGGCATTCTTGGACTATTATAGAACATTATATGAGGACAGAGGAGGGGACAATCAGGAGGAGATTAGAGAAACACTAAAAGACATGGAATTACCTAAGATTAGTGATGAAGAAAGGGAGGAACTAGACACACCGATTACCCTGGAGGAATTAGGAGATGGTGAAACAGCTGCCCACCTGCAAGACCCTGGGTACGGACGGATTCCCGGGCGAGTTTTACAAAATATATAAAGCAGAAGTACTCCCCCCACCCCCTATGCTAGAGATGCTCAATTAGTCTTTTGAGAAGGGTCGGCTACCGGACACGCTCAGAGAAGCACTAATCGTGCCGCTCCCCAAGCCCAACAAGCTAGGGCATTGCTGCGGCTCCTATAGGCCGTTGTCAATGTTGAACCAGGACAGCAAGATCTTGACGGCGGTCCTGGCTAATAGGCTGCGAAGGGTCATCAGTAAACTGATACACCCGGATCAGACAGGTTATGTCCCCAACAGAAATATAACCCACAACCACAGGCGACTCCACCGGGTGATTGAAGAGGGAAACAGGAGCGACGGAGAAAAGGCGGTGGTGTCCCTAGATGCAGTCAAAGCTTTTGATTCAGTGAGGTGGCCTTGGTTGCTGGCGGCCCTGGAAGAATACGGGATGGGACTGGGTTATGTTGGGTGGGCGAAATTGTTGTACAGTGAACCACTGGCCAGAGTACGCACAGGATCGGTGATATCTGAGAGGTGGCAACTCAGTAGAGGCACCAGACAAGGGTGCCCCTGGTCCCCGATGTTATACATTCTGGCCCTAGAGCCCCTGGCAGTGTACCTCAGACAACAATACGACATGGTCGGTATTGAAGCAGGGGGAGAGAAACACCTAATATACTTATATGCTGACGATTTGCTACTGTATTTGAAATATCCAGAAGAAAATCTTCAGTACATTCTAGAGGTCATGGAAAAGTATGCAGAACTGTCCGGCATAGCGGTGAACCCCCAAAAATCCAGCATGTTCCCACTGGGGAGCTACATAGGAGCCCCTCTGGAACGGTTGCCAGTGTTGTCCGTACCTTGGGCGGCTGATTCCTTCTGCTACCTTGGAATAGATCTATATCATACTGTGGAGGGGGAACACTTGCATAACACGAGGTGGCTGTGAAAAAAATCCGCACAAATATGAAGTTTTGGGAGAAGCTGCCGCTGGCGTTGATGGGACGGGGGGCGATGCTCAAAATGGTGGTCCTGCCTAGGCTGTTACATTTCTTTAGTAATATACCATACTTGATACCCAAAAAGTTTTTTGTCAAACTGAACAGCACGTGTAGGGACTTCCTATGGCACGGCACTCGCAATAGAGTGGCGCTATGGAAGCAACAGAACTTCCATGATAGAGGGGGCATCAAGCTGCCGAACTTTGAGGCCTATTATGTAGCCAGTCAGCTGCAATATGTCACCAAATGGCTCTCTGATGAAGAAACTCCTGAATCTAGGCTGTTTGGGCAGGACTGCACCCTGTTTTACCTAAAAGAGATTATCTGGGTTCCTAGACTTGAAATGAAAGAACGCCCGGGTATGCTATTGCTTGGGTGGAAGATGTGGCACAGAGTATGCCAACTGATGGAGAACCCATGCCCGTGTTCCCCACTGGTGCCACTAGTTGCCTTAGCTAGGGGAGATAACCAGCTCAGGATGATAATCGGGACCTATTGGGAATCGGTTGGGCTGGTCACATTGGGAGACATATGGCAAGAAGTGGCTATTAAAGATTTCGAAGAACTGGGAGAAGAGACAGGCTTGCATGGAGGCCAATATGTCACGTATCTTAGGCTAGTGCAGACTATTCGCAAAACCTGGCCAGAGACTGTACTGGCGGAAGAGCCAGACGTTCTAATGGGAACAATATATGACATATCGGAAGGAGGGCACGAGATTTCTAGACTATATGAGATGGTGATGACCCGGGTGGGGAAGGACTTGACTCATCTGAGGCTGGATTGGGAAGCGGAGGTGGGGGCACAGATGACCGATGGAATGTGGGAGCGTGCTATAGGATACCACAAGAAAGTGTCCAGAAATGCTGGATTGCAGCAGATACAGTCATACATAACGCATAGAGCCTATATGACCCCGAAGAGAATATCTAAGTTTGCAAACGCAGGAAGACAAGCATGCCCAAAATGCGATGAGGAAGACGCTGATATGACGCACATGTTCTGGTCTTGCCCAGTTATTGAAGCTTTTTGGGGGGAAGTGGCACGGAAACTAGCGGATAAAGGGGTCTCGCTCAACATAGATACAGCCTGGGCCTGCCTGTTGGGAGGGTTTCCCAGACCACGGAACACTAAACACCTTGGTAAACTGAGGGACCTGGCATATGTGCTTGCTAAAAGAAGGATAGCTATGGGCTGGAAGCAATGCCACAAGCCACGGGTAGAGGAATGGTGGCGGGACTTGCAAAAATGGGCGGAGGCTGAAACGGTGGTGTGGCAGGAGGCATGTAGCAATTGCGGGGAGGAAGATGTGGGTAACCTGACGGCTTGGAGAATGTTAATAACAGGACTGTTTGGCACAGTAGTGGATCCTGCAGCTTCGGAAGGAAGCGATACCCAGCCACACGCAGCGGATACAGAACTAGAAATGCAAATAAGCTCTTGAGGGGGGGGGATTTGGGGAGCAGTAATGGGCGTTAATTGATGTTCACAAGTTTATTGTAAATAATGCTGTAAGTTTGGTTTGTATTGTTTATTTTTCAAAATAAAAATTAAAAAAAAAAAAAAGAATGTTTGAGCTCAAAACGAAAGGGGTAATTTTAACACAAAGTTCCCAGTTGGATGACTATCAAAATTCCAAGGCGTTGTCCATTTCCCTGGGTTTTCCTCTTATAAATGTCCAAGCTCCTAAGGGTGGGAGCCTTCCTTTGACTTATTTGTTCAGCAAAAATGGTTTGTAAAACAACATGGCTATTTCTTAATTTCGTCGGATACTTGGTGTTATCCCTTGCCAGCGTTATTCTCCTCTTTAATGTACTTTCAACAGTCTTTGGTTATACCTGATGTATCCTCGTATCAGGACTTCCTCATGTGATCTACTTAACACATTTGCCAGCTTGACTTTGCCTGTTATACTCTCCTGCCAGGGCTTTCTAATGTGCTTCACTTCACAGACTTGCAAACTTCACAATATCTTATATTCATTACGTTACTTCTCTTTCGGAGAACCTCACACTCTGTCTCATGTGCTTCATTTATTCTTATTTGCCTTCAGTAGGGTTGCCGAAGTGCCCCGGCGACCCAGCTTCCCTCTTGTGGACTCACCGGTTCTCTATGGTGTGCTTCGGTTCTTCTGCGGTAAGAATTCTTCGGCGTTCTGTTCCTTCTCCCCGGGTTCGCCAACCCCAATCTGCGACTAATGCATCCCTCAGGATTCCCGTTTGCCTGCTGTGTGCTTCTCCATGCTCGAGCAACGGGGATGCTGCTCCCTGGTACCCGCGAACGCCAGGAAGCCTTCCCTTCCCTTCTCTTCCTCTCCATGGCATCCTCGCGGCAGACCGACTCCAGCAGTCTTCTTTGCTTGGCCTTTTCCGTTAGCTCCCAGTCTTCCCAGCAGCACAGTGGTCCCTCGGTCAGCACTGAGAGGACGAGATTCTGTCAGCCAGCGCCTCTCTCTTGTCAGTTGGTTCAGTGTTTTAAATATTTTGTCCCCAATTATGCACTTGCGACTAGAGCGTAGCTTGTGCTCCTGGTCTTTATCGATCTTTAGTACTCCACTCAACGCTGGGAAAGGAGTGATGACGCCATCAGATTCATCTAAATGTATTTCTAGAATCTGGCCTGTTGGACAGATTTTAGGAGGCCACCTTAGTTATGGTGAACAGGGAGCTCAGAGTTTATCCAAAACCCAATCAAGGTAGTGTGGAGAGCAGTCAGGGCTTAGTCTCAGGAGAGTGTGAGTGTGGCCAGGGGCCCTCAATGAGTCAACACAGAATGTCTAAGCTGAAGTATTGTGTGCATATCAGTTATAAAAATACAGTTATGTATTTAGGTCTGTAAAACACCCTGAAAAATTAAACTAGCAGATAATTGTATCAAACAATACTCAGTCAGCATTAGGTTCACTTAATAAACATCATCACATAACTTATCAAGCTATGCAGGTAAGTACTGTAGATGCAATCAAATATTGGAAACCAGTCGCAAGTACAATGATTTTTTCTTTAGAAGTCGAAACCCTAAACAGAAGGGGGCCTTGTGCCCAAAAGTCACAGGTTACAACACAATGTTTGTCATGGGTATGAGTTCTCTTTATAAAGGATGCGATGGGCATGTTGTGGTGATTAGTTTCAAACTAATTAAAAGTATGTGGGGGCGTGACGAACGAGCACAGGATGTAGACTTGCTTTCCTGAAGCTCCTGTGAACGCCCTCATAAATCCTGATAAATATAGTGGATATACTGCATTATTTGGTGTAGGAATTGCAGCGCTTGAGTGGGGATGAAGTAGCGACCCTGCTGCTCCGAGCTGAAGACAAAAGGCGTCCTCCTGTGGCCAGAGCTGATCCGAAACCCAGAAGCGCGGGCTGTGAACGTTGTCGCCAAAAATGGCAGCCACAGAGCCTTGCCAGTGACCGGCACACCAGCTACGGACTGGAGGGGGCCGGTGGCGTTGAGGAAGAGGTGCTGGGTCTCCTCCGAATGCCTGCAGAGAAGTCCCCGTCGAAGACCCCCCCCCAAACCACCCTCCACCAACCCTCCCGTGATTGAGAGAGGAAGGGCAGATGCGGCGGCTGGGCACGGCAGGTCTTGCTGCAGTAGAAGGGGAGTGTTTGCGGGGCCCCGTAGGAGAGACAGAGCAGAGTGCCCCGGCTCGGAGCATGGAGGCAAGAAGGCTTGAGGGGCCGGGTGGTTAAAGGGAGAGACAGCATCCGGACTAGCTGAAGCCAGATGGAGAGGGAAGCAGCCAAGTGCTCTCTGTGTGAGCATTACATTGGAGGGATAGTGTGGAGCACAGCCCACTTGGGATCCATCATTGAGGTGACTCCCTTTACTCACACAAACTCGCGGCAGTTGGAGGAAGGGCACAGAGGAGCGGGAGATACGGCGCAGTGGGGGCAGGGCTTCTCTGCTTGCAGCCTGGGGCCAATTTACACACAAAGGTCCCCCATCTAAGGAACCCAGCTGGGCAAGTGGAAGGTTCCCCAACTTAGACACATTGCTAGCTGGAGACAGCGCGGTGAGGAGTGCGTGTGCCCTGTAAGGAATGCATGGTATCAGACATAAGTGACCACAGTTGAAGGGTGTTTATTGAACTTCAATTGGGGTTGAAAAACACCTATCTAATCCAAAGTCGAGAGAGCAAGCTACGACCATCAAATAATAATGCAGTCCTAGTGGTACATTGTCAAAATAAAAGGGCCTATGCTAATAAACCTATTGCCAATCCTTACTTCTAAATACAAATGGTGTGGGAAACAACGCTATACAAAAAAAAAGTGTTCAAGAAATGATATGTCAGGATAGTTAAGCCATTTACTTCCCTTCCCCACGTTTTCAGCATGAGACAAGGCGGCACACTCAAGCTTATCACATACTCTGGCTTTTCTAGCGTGAGGATGCAGTTCAAATTCTCAGTATCGGGGCCTTCTGTGCCAAAGTCTATTTGCCATTCAAAATGTCTTACTTCAGAGGGCCTGATGCGACAAACATTCAAAGTTCCTTTCTCATATGCGCAACTTCTCAGGTTCTTCACTTTTCACCCTAGGTCCCCCTCTGCCGGCCTCAGACCCACATTAACACAAAACCTTCAATTAGTCTCCCTCTGTCGGTCTCAGACCAATTTTTCTCGTTTTTCCAAACTTTCTTTACTGTATCAAAATCGAAGACTATCGACTACGTAGGATTTTGCTTGACCCGTCGCAGGCCTACTTCAATTTACAATTCCATTATAATTCTTTGAGTTTCACTTTTGCCACTTCTCGGCTAGAATACCTTACAGAGACCTTCGATTGAGCACACACGCGGTGCCGGACCACTCTTGTCAAAAGTATTGTATCTTTTGCTCTCAAAGTTCAAATACTCATTAGCAGTTCAGCTTTACTTGCATCTTTTATCATACGCGTTTTAACAATGTTCGTTCCATGCAATGTTGCTGCTTGCAATCTTGGCTTCAAAACAGACTGGTCTTGTATCGGTCTCCCCAATTCAAGGCTGTATTTTCACTGATGCTGCTTTGTTCTTGGAGACAAAGACGGTACCACAGTGGCTGCTGCTTCTCCCTGCTTTGATTAGTGTTATGGGAAGGCACCGGGTATCTCCGACATACAATGCAGGTTTCTTTAGCCTGGTTTCCTGGTCTTCCGCTTTCCAATTTCGTGGGGTCTTCGAAGTAATGGTTCCTTGTCGGAAAGGTCATGGGAATTTCCCTCCTTGCTAACCCCTCCTGTTTTGCCGTCTTTCTTCTCTCGTCCAGCTGCCATCTCAGAACTGCTGTTACCTCGTATGCTTTCCCTCGCTCAGAGTGTGCTCTCGTGCTCCACCTTTTATCCGTGTGGGGAAGTTTAATTGAAGTCGGGTGTGAGTAATTGGTAGTAATGGCCTGACCTCACCTGACCAATGCATTGGGACATGTCAGGTACACGGTTCGGGTGTTAGTCTGTTTTCTCTCATAGCGAACTGTCCGTGTGAAAGTGTTTGTGTTGTAAGTGGGGTTGAGTAGAGTTTCTAAGTATCTTACATGGTAGGATGGGGTAAAGGTGTTGCAGGGAAGGGGATACAGCGTCTCACTATCCAGTGTTGCACTCCCTGAAGACCCCTCACCAAGGAGATCCTCCCGCATTGGAACACCCCCAGGAACTGTATCCAAAAGCAAGGGCTGTGTCCTTGCCACCTGGATGACTGATCCTCTGGGACTAGTGGGCGAGACAACATCTGGTTTCTCACAGCCCTCAGCATGGATAATTTGGGGCAAATAGGTTCCTGGAATCCCCATGGATGGTGAAGCGGAGCGACTGCTTGCCCTCTGGTGGTGACATTCTGGTAGAGACTCGCTGGGATGGCCGGAGGAGGCAGACATTGGTGAATTGCTGCCCCCAGTTGCAGGAGCCCTCAGCCGATGAGTTAACGAGTTTGTCTGGAGGGAGAGAGGGAGGGGAGAAGGAGGAGGAGGACACAGAGTGGCTGGGTGAAGGCAGATTGTTTACCTGGTGAGCAGCAAAAGTGAAGTGCCAGGTTGTCTGAGACAGACAAGTGGTGGATGCTCTGCAAGGGCCAGAGAGCACTGGTTGACTCGACCGGCAATGGAAACTACAGTGACTGGGTCCTGGCTCAGAGGGAACATGGTAAAGGGCCAACAGAAGATGGACAAATACACTGACCCCAAGCATAGACTGGCCAAGCCGGATATGGCATCCCAGGAGGGGTCTGGAGGCGTCACCTTGGATGCACTAATGGTGGTAGCACAGGTCACCAGGACATCTTTCGAAGGGAGCATCAAGGAGGCGGGTGTGTGCAGGCAGACCTCTGCAAGGTGTGTGAAAGTGTGACTGAGGTGGAACAGGAGGTCAGCAAGGTGGAGGATGATTTCCTACACCTCAAGCACCAAGTGGTGGGTCTGATTGGAGCAACGAGGACTCTGGAATCCAGGGCAGAGGACTCCGAAGGTGTTGTAACATACGCCTGATGGGGTTACCGTGGAAGGAAGAGGCGCCCAGTGTGGAACTGTTTATCGAGCATCTACTCTTGGACACGTTGCAGGTGAAAGGCTTCCCAAACCTGTTCACAGTGGAGCGAGCGCACCGGGTACCTGGCAGAGAAAGAGATGCACATCGCTTTTTAGGCCCTTCATCGCCATCGTTGATGTATCGCAGAAGTTGGAGACGTTACTCCATCAAACAGCCATTCAAACCATACCTAATCGATGATATGGACGTGTCATCAATCGAACAAGTCGACTGACCGCAACTCAAGAAATCAATGATGTCATTACTGACATCACGACGTAGGTGCACTTAGACATGAAGTATACAGGCATCCACTCACAAAGGTACACAAACATGCATTAGTTTATTGCATATAGACACGAAACACCATGCTTATGACTCACGCAGGCAGATGACATATATACATATCGGTCCTTCGCCAAAGCTGAAACTGCAAGACGCCAAATATATGTATACCTAGCTTGCACAAGCTTGATTGCTACTAACCGGGAAAGCCATAAAGATGAATATGGAAGATATAGGCAGACTGAGATGAATGAGGAAGGGGAGACATGCTTTGAATAAATGGAAGGGCTGACAAGATTACTGCAGCCAGAGGCAGGCCGACACAATGCGCCCCAGCCAAGGACGAGCTGAGATAGAAAGTTCCTGGTTACCAAGACAATAAGTCACCTGCAAGAAATTCAGGCTAAAATCATCACAATTGCAAGCGGGATAGCTCCATTTTGCAGTCTCAACACACATGGCCTAGCAGAGCAAGACAATGCCCATTCAATCACGTTAAACCAAGAGAAGCTGTTCCCATCGAAGCAGAGGTGTAAAGATACAAGTGTTGCTCACAAATTAACAACTGAATGCACTCACCCAGGCTTGGGTGATCAGAAATGGCAACATTAGGGAACACACAGCACCTACATGTTCCTTCCCGTTTCCATGCGAAGGTATATCCAGCCTGGTAACTGTGTCCAGGGTCCCAGGGCTCAGAGGACACACTCTGCCCAATCCAGAGTCAACTTTCACACAAAGGCATAATATGTTGCAGGAGCCAATAGTTTCCCAAAGGCCCTGCAACTTTGTATTTGGTATATGCAGAGGTGGTGTCAGGAGGAGCCATCAGATATGGCTATCCAATAGTAGAATTAACGCGTATAGAATCTGCATATGGTTTGCCTAAACTGACCACTCTGCACGCCCAATCTGTTTTGGGGTTTTGTGATGTCAGTTTCGGATTACACCAGGTGACAAATGTTCGGAAGACGAGAGCTATGGAGAATTTGGTTTCCTGGTGTGTGTTGGGTAAGATTTTCATATCCATGATACATCTTCCTGACCTGTGTTAACCCCAGAACAGTTTGCTGGACTGGTAGATTATTTATCCATATTGTTAGGGAGAATTCTCATTTATGGCTAATTTCCCTCACCTAGTGAGTCCCTCAGCAGCTTTGCTGGATTTCTGGAGTTTATTATTTCCACCTGGTAAGAGTGCAAGCCTTTTTCCCACTCTTACATGTGTTTTGCCATTTGTCTCTCTATATCTCTACTGTTGGTGTGATCTTGGGCTCTGGAGCTACACCACTCCATGAGCCCCACTTTTTGTGGGTGTTACACAGCACCTTCAATTCAGTGACACAGGGTTGTCTTTGAGACTTCCCACTGACTTCATTTTTCTGGGGCTGACTACTGTCCCCCAGAAACAGGTAAAGTTGCCATTTACTTTATGTAGTCATTTAAACTGCAGACCCAATACACCCCATCTTATGGAGTATTGGAAAGGGTTAATTCCTACCCCTTTTTGTCTCTACCTCGCTGAGCTTTATTTTGCTCTCTTAACACGAAGACTTGGCTGGTGGCAGTGGTATCTACCCTAACTTTTCTACCGCGATTATACAATATAGACGTGGTACTGTTTAAGGCTATTGTATTGGCCTTGTACGTAAACCCGCTTGACCAAATACTTTTTATTTTTGGCTCCGGTTGGGTTTTATCGCCATTTCTTTTTGTTAAAGTCCTACTTGTGTTTTACTTTGCACGGCAAACCAGGTTTGCCTCCTTTGTTTGCCGACCTTTGGCGGGCTTCTGTCCAGAAGCCCTCCTTTGGCGTCTGGGTGTCTAGGTAGGCTGAATGTGAGGGAGGGGTTTAGTCACCCCCTGCACAGGGTCTCCTTGGAGACCCGAGTCGCACTTTGTATTGATTGGCTGAGATGGTTATCTGGGCCGGACAACCCCACTGCTGAATGATTGACACCCAGGCTGTGTGAATGGGGGATTTTGGCATAAAACGCAGGACTCTTGGGCTGGAAGTCAGAGTCGCCACTGAAACTGCAAAGAACCGAAGAGAAGCAGAGAAGAAGACGGCTGCTGCAACTCCCGAGTCCCAGTGAAGCCCTGCTGCAGTCCTGAGCTATCTACCCTTCAACGACAAGAGAAGATCCAGTCCGGAATCTTCTTCCCTTGAGCCTGGTAGGATCAACCAACTCAACTTCCACAGTCAGAGGATCCTCTTCTTGGTCGAAATCACTGCACACAGCTGTAGTGGACCGGATAGCCATCTGAATAGCCTCTCCTGTTTTAAAGGAGCACACCTTTTATTCACTGTTGCTTCGCTGCTGCTGGCTTCATCCCTGGGTAGTGCAGATCGCTCCAGACATCCTCCTTCTTGTCCCCACAACTGAAGCTTCAGGAACCGTGAGTCTGCAGGTACTACCAGGAACAACTGTCGTAGCACTAGCTTTGCTTCATACGAATAAGGTACTGTGTCCATCTTTGAGGAATTGGGGTGAACCCTTTCTCCTCACCCAAGGCTTGCCCTGGTCTTCCTTCCCTCTTATAACTTTTGCTTCCCTTTTGACAATATCTAAGTACCCCTGGCAATCTCGAATCGTGAAATGTTCTAACCTTGTGATCCTTGACAATAGGGCCCTGTCCCACTTGACACTGGCGCAGGACTATTGACTTTTATCTACGTTTTAGAAAGTGTCTTTTGATTCTATCTGCCCCGACAAAAGTATTGCCTATGATTTTTATCCCCAATTTTACTGTGTTAATTCATGTGCCGAGTGTGTTTGACTACGGTAACATTTTCTTCTCCCGGGTACGCTTTTCTTTCATAAGACCGAAATTTCATTACTGTCAAAAAGTGATCGGGTACCTACCTTGAATTGTTCTGCACAAGGGGAATTGGTTGCGTGTAGTGTATTTACAGTGTGGTTTTAATTTAATAGAAGTGAAGTGTTATGTAAAAAGATGGTCTAAAAATAAATGTACTTTTATTTTTTAACCAGAAACCTTGAGACAGTGTTTGCTTGAGTCACAGTAATTGTAGTCCTTTGTGTAATCTCTACTATTGCTCATTTGCTCTTGAGATAATTCTGGCTGCTCTGCCACTGCTACCACTTTTTCTGTGTAGTACAGGCGTGTACCAAAGGTGAAATTGTACTACGACCTCTAGTCTTAATCTTGTGTAGTGGTCCCTAAGGGTACTGCACAGGATTCTGCCTAACACCTATACCTCAGTGAGTGGAAATCTTCTGTCTCACACAGAGCCTTTTATTCTTTTTATGTGTGTCATTTTCTAGACTCCCCATAGTGTCTTTTAAAAGTTGTCCTCTTTGACATCTTTTTGGCAATGCGTGCCTATTGTTGCTGGGTTGCCCTAGGGGCTTCCCTTTTAACCTTCTCTGGCTAACCTTGTGAGAACTACGGTCCCCAAGAGTAGAAAGGATATTTGGATCCCTTTTTCATTTTATTAGGTGAGACCAGCACCCCCCACCTTATGTGGAGTGCTGGGGAGATACTGAGTATCCCCTTTCTCATTTTAAATGTAACATTTATGTTACAAGGACAAACGTACCTTTAATGGCTGGTGGCAGTGAACCTTTTTATGAATTTGGTGCACCTTTAATGTGGGATGTTTGCACAGCACCTATAATGACACAGGGGTGCTCATTTTATCAAAATCGAACCAGTCTTCTTTTTCCGCAATTTACATGTTCCTTGTCCTTCCTTGTTCCTTCCCCTGATATCCAGAGCGGGAAATTCCTTTGTGTTATTTTTTTTGTTTTTTTTTTTTATCTTCAGCGGTAGTCCTGTGGACTCCCTGCCCATGCTCCATAGTGTCTGTGAAGGCAGGAAGCGAGGTAGAAGTCCAAAACTCTGCAGCCCTTTGTCAGCCAGCCTGACTGCGAGAATCCAGTTCAAGCTGGAAGGCTGACGTCCTGAAAGGACTGTGTGAGAAACCCAAGGTGTCGCCCAGGCTATTCCTAGGCATCCTTTGTTGAGGTGGCCAGGGAAGGGCCATCGCTCCCTGATCCCAAACCTGGTGGCGTTTGAGCTAGGAAGGAACCCCGTTGGCAGGCGGTCCTTAGAGACTATGGCAGTCACGCCCTCGGGAGGGATATCGAATTCCTCCCCTACCCGACATCCCCTCAGTTGTCATGGGATATTATTAGCAGAGTTTGATCATACCTCAGCATCGTTCTGTAACAAAAAGACAACGACAAGGGAAATTTAAAACACAATAGAAAATTCACCCATCACAATACATTTACCCCCTTCATCCGGACAAAAATCTAGATGGTTTTTCCATGATCTCCAGAAAAACCTACAAATCCCTTCATTCAAGAAGTACAACTACTGAGACGAAGTAGAGGCAGATGGGAGTCACGAGGATTGCCTATAGGAATCCGTGGGCAATGGATTCCTATGGGCAGTCCCGATAATGAGGTCAGGCAGAGTCAGGCAGGGAGGGAAAACTACTCACACCTGACTACAATCAACTCTTTCAAAGAATATAAAAGGTCAGACACCGACTCCCAAGATGGCCGCCGGCAGGAGACGTCGTGTTTGAATCGCGCTCTCGCCGGGCCGCCGACAAAGAAGCACCTCTTTGAGAAGATTTCCGAGCGGTTTCACCCAAGACGTGCTCCTGGGCCTCTCGTTAAAGTCGGGCGCGGTGAGCGACCTGGATTGTACCTGCGAGACGCGTATTTGGGGGAAAAGCACCTGAGAGAAGCGACTCCCCCTCCGAGAGGGATCCCGCCAAGTACACAGAGACCAAGGGCGGCAAGGGACGTAGAGGAGAACGACACACGGAGGCCAGGGGGTGACCACGAGCACCCATCTCGCACCTCCAGCTGCAAGATCGCTTGATACCTGGGGCTTCGGGTTCGCGCTCACCAGTTGCGGGTCGCATCTTTGGATCTAGGCGGTAGACGGCGCCCCCACACGCGGCCACGCATAAGGGGGATGCGGCCACTGGTGGGGACCCCTCCCTCCCCCCCGGGTTTCACGACGGCATCGGCGGCCGCTGCGCGGGGAGAAGGCGCGTGCCACCGGACCGGAGTGGAGGTTCATCGGCAGCGGAGACGAAGGGAACTGGATACAGAGGTGAGTGCGCCAATACCAGCACTCCTCCTCTCCCCATCGCGACCGGGCCGGGAAAGGCTCGAGCAGATTGTTAAGCACTGTTCCTTCACCACAACCGCGCGTCCCCACCCCCCTTCCACCAACATCTAGTGCAACAGGGGGTGACACAGCAAGGGGGGGCTGCCGCATCTAGTGAGGGGACACAAATCCCCTATCGAACATGGGACATTAGACATCAGCGGGGAAGGAACAGGGGAGCCTGTACCGCTGTGCAGCACCGAGGCAGCCATAAATCTACCACCCTTGGGGCCCCTGCTCTAGGGCGCACGAAAACAAGCAGGGGGAAGCTCCTCCTCAATCCGAAGCCATTATATTTGCTGCATATCAGGCACAGGGGAGACACCCAAAGCCCAAGTAGGAACACATCCACGAACAAGAGGAAATGTCAAGGGCTAAGGGGAAAGGGGGTGTGTCCCAAACTGCACCGCAACCCCCCAGACAGGATTCGAACTTGCTACAAATGTGGTCCTCGGAAGCATCAATGATCACAAAGGACAGGCCAGGCGAAGAACCCATACCAGTCACTAACCCCACTAGCCAGAGCTCCCTTCCACCGACAAAGGACGAAATTCGGGCCTGGTTTCAGGAGCTTCAGGACAAGTTTATGTTCACGGTGCAGGATCAATTTACCTCATTGAGGAATGACATGAAGCAGGCAGTCCAAGATGTAAAAATAGATGTGGCCAAGCTGGAGGAAAGGACAGACACCGTAGAAAAAATCGTGCAAAATGTGGAAGAGGAAGCAAAACGGAGCAGTGAAACCCAGGAACACCTGGTCAGGTTAACCCATAACCTGGAAATTCAGTGCGAGGATCTCGAACTGCTCCCGCAGATATAATATTTGCATTAAATGTATGCCTGAATCAGTGATGGACAAAGATCTTAAGAGGGCGGTGCAAGAAGTCTTCAGGGATATAATTGAGGAGCAAGAAGCAGAGAGTATAGGGATTGACAGAGTCCATAGGATGGGTCCGAAAAGAACTGGTGCCCCAGGAGAAAGGCTGAGGGATGTGGTGGCTTACCTATCATCATATCCGCAAAAGGAACAGATTCTAAGGAAGGCGAGGCAACTAGACCACATAAAGATGAATGGGGTGGAAATCCAATTATATCAAGACTTGGCCTCAGCAACACTGTTAAAAAGAAGGGAGATGGCCCCACTGGTGAACGAGTTGGTGGCGAAAGAAGTTAGGTACAAGTGGACGTTCCCATTTGGTCTTCTATTCGAGTGGGAAGGTAAACAGAGAAGGGTGACCACCTGGGAGGAAGGACTCCATACATTGGGACTGCAAGCGGAGGAGTTAATCGCAAGAGGGGACAGGACTAGTGGGGATCCACACAAGAGGGTGAGGGGATGGGAGGTGGTCTGGCACAAGAAGAGGCAAAATGGCGGGAGAGAGAATTAGAAATTTCTAAAGTGACGACAGTAAGGTTGGCTTCAAGAAAGGTGAAGGCGGGAGAAGACAGATTCAGAGGAATCACGGAATACCATATACTTGGCGGCTCGGCAGAGGTTCCGGAAGGGACACTATCTGGGGCTGAGGGAGATGTGGGGTTTAGGAATCCCAGCAAAGTTAGTCCTGAGTCATGAGAGGGCTAGGAGCGATAGGCGTAACGCCCTAGCAACCTTAGGTGCCTGGGCCCTCCTCGGATAAATCAATGTTGAGTTTGTGTTATTAGTTGGGGGGGGGGGGGGAGTTGAACAGTTTGGGGGGAGAGGGAGGGGGGGAGACTCCGGAAGAGTGGTGGGATCGCAATTCGCGGGTAAGAAGGCAATAGTAATAGACTAGTCGTGATGGGGAATTTCAGAATCCTCTCTCTAAATGTAAGGGGGCTGAATTCGCCGGTGAAGAGGAGGAAACTGGAGGCATTGGCTAGAAGGGAGAAGGCCGACTTCTTGCTCCTCCAGGAGACGCATGTTAAGGCACAGGATAAAAAGAAGATGCTACTGAGAGGGTACACGATCTGGGCGCAGGCAAATGCTGGGGATAAAAGAGCTGGAGTGATGATTGCAGTAGGGGAGGGGGGGTCTGGGGGCAAACCTCATGGATGCACTGGTGGACAGGGAAGGGAGGTTTGCCTTTGCAAACCTCACACTAGACGGATCCTGGCTTACCCTAGCGGCTATATACTCGCCAAACACAGGTCAAGACGGTTTTCTGGGACACACCCTAGGGAAACTAGAGGGATTTGCGAAAGGTGAGCTAATACTGGGAGGAGACCTAAACTTAGCCTGGCATCCAAAGCTGGATAGGAGTGCGGGTGGTGGCCAAGGACAGGGAGCCCCATCCAAACAACTTAAACAAAAAATGGAAGACTTGTCGTTACATGACGTCTGGAGGGAAAAGATGGGCCAGGCCAGCGGGTTTACGTACTACTCGCAGGTGCATAACACGATGTTGAGGATCGACTACTTCTGGGTGTCGGTGGGTTTGCTGGGGAAGGTCCAGGGTATTGATTTGGGCGCAAACTCTTTATCAGATCATGCTCTGCTAAGCCTGGATATTCAGATCCCAGGTAGAGGAAGGGGTCTTTGGAGATGGAGACTTCCTTCAGACATTCTTGAGGACCAGGTGCTGGGAGGGAATGTGGAGGACAAAATTAAAGAGTATTTCGATATTAATGACAATGGAGAAGTACCGCTGGGGTCTGTCTGGGAGGCATTCAAGGCAGTAAAGCGTGGGCACATAATAGCCCTAAAAGGCACCAAAGACAAGCAGACCTACGAATGGGAAAGAACACTGGAAAAGAAAATTGCGAACATTCATGGGGAGATGGAAGACCATCCCACAAGAAGCCTCAAGAAGGCGTTGAAGCACGTACGGGGACAACTCGATATGCTCCGAAACAAAAAAGCAGAGAGATCTTTACTCTACCTAAAGCAACGCTTCTATATTAAGGCCAACAAGGCGGATAAATACATAGCAAGACAACTCGGAGGGAAACAAAACACACTGGCAATATTGAAGGTTAAGGATGCTCATGCAGCGATGCTAACAAGCAATAGGGGCATTGGGGAGGCCTTTGATGCCTTCTACAAAGATCTATACGCGACAGAACACCCGAACGTTGAAGCGCAAGACAGGTATCTACACTCTCTCCCCATCCCAACAATAACAGAAGAGGACAAAAAGTTGCTGGACTCCAGGATAACAGAAGAAGAGGTCCATAGGGCAATTAAGGCCCTCCCGAACAATAAGGCACCGGGTCCAGATGGCTTTACGGCCCCATTTTACAAAAAGTACGCAGACACCCTTGTCCCGGTACAAACCAGGCTGCTCAATTCATTCAAGGACAGTGGAAACATAACCCATCCATGAACGAGGCGAAAGTCTTAGTGTTCCATAAAACAGGCAAAGATCCCGTTCTCCTCGGCTCATACCGCCCTATTGCCCTGATTAATTTAGATGCAAAAATGTATACCAAAGTACTTGCCGCCATGCTGTCACCCCTCCTCCCGTCTATAATCAACACTGATCAATCAGGCTTTATCCCGGGCAGACAAACACACGATAACCTGTGAAGAATAATCCACCTGGTAGAAAAGATAGGCTTCACCCACACACCAGCGGTATTACTCTCCCTAGACGCCGAAAAGGCTTTTGACCGGGTTGAATGGTCCATCCTGTTCAGAACGCTAAAACGCATGGGGTTTGGAGACCACTTTTTAATATGGTAAAAGCCAACTAAAACACCCCTTCGATAAGAATAGCAATAAACGGGGATATAACGGACAGGGTAGAGATTTCGAGAGGCACGAAACGGGGTTGCCCCCTTTCCCCTCGCTATTTTCTTAGAGCCTCTTCTAATTAAAATCAGGGAAGCTGTAGGGGTCAAAGGGATAGAGATGACGGGCAGACAACATAAAGTTATTGCATATGCGGACGATATGCTGGTGGCCCTGGAGGATCCTGAGAATTCCCTAGTGCAAACCCTAAAAGAATTGAAAGAATTTGGGGGGATTTCAGGTCTAAAAATAAACAGGAAAAAAATCAGAAATTTTGCCTTTAGCGGGAGACAAAGGGGCTCTGGGCAGAGTGGCGGCTCTGCTAGATCTGAAAATAGCAGAAGAGGGTATCAAGTACCTAGTGGTGACACTTACGCGTAAGGTAGACCTGATCTACAAGAGCAACTATCCTCACCTGCTGGATAGAGTAAAGAAGGACCTAGACAGATGATCCCCACTTCGGGTCTCATGGTGGGGTAGGATCCAATCAGTAAAAATGAATATTCTTCCCCGGGTGATTTATTTTTTTCAGGCCCTCCCTGCAACAGTTACAAACTCCAAGGCTATTTCGGAGTATGTGTGGAACAGGAAATCCCCTAGGGTAGCCAGGGCCATCCTCACAGCACCGATTAGGGCAGGGGGCTTCTCACTCCCGCACCTTAAGAAATATTATCAAGCGGCACAACTCCGGGTTCTGAGGGAATGGCTGGAGGAGAGCTAACGCACCACGTGGGTGTTGCAAGACAGGGCGGTAGCTCGGACCCCCCTGGAGGACCTTTTGTGGAAACACAAACAATACAGGCATCCGAATTTTCGTATTGGTGAGGTCATGAAAACCACCATTAATGCATGGGATGATCAAACCAGGAAGGGTATCCTGACCACTCCTCTGGCCCCCTTTACGCCTATATGTCGAAACCCACAGTTCCCTCTGGGATGTGAATCCGGTGGATTTGATAAATGGGAAGTCGCAGGGTGCAGGAAAATCAGTGAAATCTTCCAGGATAAAGAATTAAGGTCATTTGCGGACTGCAAAAAAATGTGGAATCTGACAGATGCTGACCGATATAAATATGAGCAAATAAAGCACTGGCTCAACACTCCGGAGATATATCAGGCAGCGACAAGGGATCTTACACCCTTTGAAAAATATCTAATTACCAATCCTGGCGACAAAAAACTGGTGTCAACTCTTTACCATTTCATAAATACACCAGAAGAAGTAATCAAATGGACCTACATGAAAAGATGGGAGGTCACGCTGGGGGAAGAAATCTCGAGACAGCAATGGGAGGATCTGTGGGTTGGTATCCCAAAACTCACCCGGGCGGTACAGACCAGGGAAATGTGGCTCAAAATCATCACGCAATGGCATTACACTCCAGAGAGGGTTACATCAACGTATCCGGAAATGTCGGATTGCTGCTGGAGAGGGTGCCCTGAAAAGGGTACATGGAGGCATATCTGGTGGGACTGTCGGGGCGTGAAGGGCTTCTGGAGGGAAGTGCAAGCGGAAATGACAAAAATATTCCCAGCTGCAGCACAAATGGGGGAGAGGGTGTGGCTGTGTGGATTCAAGGACCTACAGGCCAAAAGTCTTCATAAAGCTCAATGGAGAAGTTTCATTGGCCTAGTTATTGCAGCCTGGGCTACTATCGCCCAAAATTGGAAAAAATGTGACCAGCCATTAGTTTTCACCTGGCTACAAAAAGTCTGGTCCCAAATGACAACGGAAAAGATAACACACCACCTTCAGGTCCAGAAGTACTCCTTCTCGAAGGAGTGGGGGGCAGTACAGGATTACTTGAAGTTGGACTATATGGATCAATGGTGCCCGCACAATATTAAAATCTCAGACATTTTTGGCACATGAACTTTTCCATAAAGTTTAACTGCAAGTGAACCTACTCTTCCAGGGGTGGGGGGTTGGGGGTTAGGGGCAGGGGTGCGGGGGAGGAATTAATGTTTTGATGTTATGTTTAAGAAAACAATAAAAATATGTTATAAAAAAAAAAGGTCGCACACCCTGAGCAAGCAGGGGATGCTGAAGGAGCTGTGAAGACCAGAAGGGGAGAAGTCAGCAGCTGGGAGTACCTCTGGAAGCCAGAAGGGGGGGACGGACTGCCAAGACACTTAGGCCTGTGAGTACAAATGGGGGCTACAATGTGGCAGGTGAGCTGTGCCCCAGGGAACCAAAACTCCAGCTACACTTTTCTGATAGCGTTTAAATCGGTGCTTGCTACCTGGGTTCGTTCCAGAAACCCGGGTAGTGGAGGGGCAGGTGCTGGGACCCTGACCTCAAGTGAATCCCCATTGAGCACCTGTGTTACTCACCACTCCGAATAGGCCGAAGATGCAGAGAAAATTACCTTGGAGATGTTGGTGGTATAAGATTCCGAATTCAGCTTTCCATCCCAGCTCCCTGAGTACAAGACTCAGGCTTCCTCAAAGAGGGGCTCTTTTCCACAATGTACCTCTCTGCTGTTTCAGTTAGAACAGACAGAGATGTCAATTGAGTAAAAGAGCGGGGAGAACACACATCGTCAATACCAATGCTGCAAAAGAATACCAAGATATTAGACAGTGTTGATATTATACAAGTGATTAGAACAGTTGAAATGATTGGACAACTACCTAGATAGATATTGGAGTGGAGTTGAGTTTCCCCGGGATGATCTACAAAGAATAACACAAATGAGTGGAATTGAACTAAATCAGTATTGGTTCCCACTATAGCTATATAATTGATAACAACTGACCTGAGTAAAGATAAATGGAGTAAGAGGAGTCCAGGATTCTGAAGACGACAGGAGAAAATAACAAACGGGGAAGTTAGTACAGGTAAGTAACCCCGAACGGCACGAGGGACGCCCTAGTGCCGGGTTGGTGCCGTTCAGGAGGGCGTTCATATGCACTTAAGAGCAATCTCACAGGAAAGTCATTCAATGCCCCAGAATCCAACAGAAGACAATATCCATGGAAGACAATAGGTATGTACCTGAGTACACGAGTATAGTTGAGTAGCTGTTGAGATAATCCGGATATTAGAGAGCAAATTGATGTGCAGAGCGGCAACTAGGAAAGAACCGCAAGACACAGAAGAGGGCCGTATCCAGTAGCGTTCCGAGTCCAACAACCAGACCAGCACGACAAGAAATAAGGAGGAGACGAGGCAATCCAAAAGTCAGGCAAAAGGTCAAAACCAGGAGTTCAGATAAGGGTTCGTGTAGGGAGACACAAAGAGGAAATGGACGAAACCGCGTCTAGCTGGTAACGCTAATTAGCAGCAACAAGCCCCTTGGAAGACTGTGGTTTTATAGTCGTAAGAGGGGCGTGGCTTGCTGTACGTCTTCCACGTACAAGACGTGTCAGGTGACCTGGAGTGTGTCGACGTTTGTACAGACGCCATGGTAGCTTGTACCTGGACCATAGAGGGGCCTGTAAAGAAGTTGTATTTTGCAAGGATGCCCGCGGGGAAGCTTGAAGTGTAACAACCTGCTAACACCTCATCACTGAGGGTAAAAGCTTTAGACCCTGTTGTGATGCTGGAAATGCATCTGAGGGACAGGGCCTCTGAATCCTTGTCCTTTTCTGTTTTTACCGTGTGTTGTGTTATGTTTTCTGCCCCGGAGTCCATGTGGGACTCCTGGCAGTGCAGCTCTCTCTTTTGGTTTGGTGAACAGACCCATGGGATACCCTTATGGCACCCATGGGTAGGGGTACAACCCTGTGCCCCTAGTGTATGTTTTTGGGCACCTGTGGGTGACCCCAGAGCAGGGTATGGGCTGGTGGCAGCTCCATGCTGAAATTGACAGGTGCTCTGGGTGTCCTCCATTTTGGGACACCCTGGCCCTGCCATTGGGATCTGTTGATTCCTGATAGGAAACAAGATGGCCCCTGTGGCCTCTTGCTTTCTATGGCCTGTTATCTTGTTTTTCCCAAAGTCCTGGGAAGCCCTGTCTCTGTCCCTTCCCCCTGACTGGCTGTTGGGTGGAAGTTCCATGTATGGTATTGTTGTGAAGGCCCAGCTAGACTGGCTGGAGCCTTCCCAGTGACTGTATGTTGTGGGTACCTCCTGTGGGTGGGACCTGGGTGAATGGAGTGTGTGACCAATATACACTTCTTGTTGTGGTTGTCTGGTTTCTGGCATGAGAGACAAAGACTGAGACAGCCCTGCCCGAAACTGGCCTGAATGTAGTGTGTAGTGTTGAATGGCTGGGTACTTGTCCCAATCCACATTCCCTGTTGTGAGTGTCTGGAAGGGAGGAGTGTGGCCTGAATGCACTGTGTGCCTGATTGGCTGACTGACTGCATGAATGCCCTGCAGTATGATTGGCTGCTGAGTGTGTGCCAGCAGCGTGGATGAGAGAGAGGATAGTATATCTGGGGACCTCTCACCACTGGAAAAGTGTTCAGAAGCGTTCAGAAGCTGAGTCTCCATTCAAGAGTAACTGGAACTGCTGATCCTCGACGTCCAGCTGGAAGAAGAAGACTTGCTGTGGCATTTGCTTCGACCGATCCGAAGGCTGTCGAATTCGTCGAGGACTGACCCGAGAGAGGACCTGGTAAGGCGCCCTCTTCCCGTGCTCCGAGGGACCATCGAGCACCGCTCCATCTTTGCCGAAGCGCCCTGGAAGACAGATCCTCGAAAGGCTGTCGACCCGAGACGGGACCGCCGAGGAGATCGAAGTGAAGCACCCGGACATCGACGCCGTCGAAGTCCATTGCCGTCGACCAGGGTTCGCAGGTTTGTGGAACCGCTGGAGGCCCGTCGAAGTTGTGTTGCCCAGCCGTGGGAACCACTTGACGCCGTGCCGCCGACGACCGGAGCCGTCCGCTCCATTGCCTAAGAACATTCAATCGAAGGACTCTCTCGACCGCATCGTCGACCGCTTATCCTGCCGGAGAAAGTCGAGGACGACCAACGCGCCGAGGAGAAACCTGCCGGTGGGTTTCCCGCCACCCGACGACCTCAAAGACTCGGACGACTCGACGACCTTGCTGGGCTCCCGTCTCTACAATCTTTGCGGTCCAGAACTATTGTCATCGAGGTGCCCCGCACACCTCCGCCTTGCAGGACGCCGACGCCCCGACGCCGACGAGCACCGCTCGGACGAAGCTGCTGCCTCTTCGACATCGTTCTACCTGGTTTGTCGACGGACGTTCGACGCCCCGTGCCTCCCGCTTGAAAGGGAAGGCATTCAAGAAGGGCCGTCGATTCCCCGTCGCCGAACAGCGAGTCCCTCGACGTTTGTCGACGCCTTTTCGAGGAACTCGACTCCACCAGGTACATTGGGGGGGTAAAAACATTATAGGGGAAAATAAGACTTGCAGAGCAATATATGGACTGGGCTTGTGCTATATCTTTCTTTACAGGTTGCCCAGGTGGGGGGATCTCCATACAGAACTGTGCCTAGTGGTAGGGGTCAGTATTCTGCCTATTGCTCAACCATCTTATTTTCTCTCCTCTCTCTATTGCTGGTTTCACTCTATAGGTCTGTGTGACATTGTACAGTATTGTTCATGCACTTCAATGAGATCTAGGGTGGTACCACTTTAGGATTGTAAATATTTGTCATTGTAGATTTTGCCAGAGTACAAAGTGAGTTATCATGATGAATGTACATAACCTTAACTATTGATTATATAAAGACTGTGTTCTAACCAATACAGAGTGTGGATATTCCTTTGTGGGGGCTTGGGGATACACTGTACTTAAGAACCAGCCTGCATCACCTCCTGAGAAGCTAGGCCTTGATTGCTCGACCATTGCTACCGAATAGAGAATCTTGGCTGGGGTCTCCTGTGCCTCTCCTCCACCATATAGGGAGTGGGAGTACAGACACCCCCCACCGGTCGTTGAGGCCCGTTCTCTCACACCTGTGACTCGATGGAAGCTAAGGTGGAATAACCTGTTGTGTCAAGAACGTTGTGTAAATCCCAAAAAGTGCCTGGAACTGGTGAAGTAGTTTAAACCTCGAATGTGCATTCTGGGATTTGTAGTCCAAAAGAGCAAAGCTCTGAGACAGATTGGGCCGGCACTGCGTGTGTGCCCTTTCGAGGGTCTCTGTAAGGTATCCAACTCAGAAGTGGCAGAAGTGAAAGTTAGAGGAAGCATGTATTCTGACAAAGGAAGTCTGTGTTTGACAAGCAAAGTAAACTTTGTTTCAAGGCAGAGGAAGCCAGTGTTTTGACTAGAGACGCTTCTTTTGAGAATCCTTTTTGTTTCTTAAAGACTTTGCCAGAGCGGTGTAAGACAAGCTGAACCACTGAACTGTGTCCTCATGCTGAGGAAGCCAGTGTGCGCACGAGGCTCGATTGTGCTGCCTTGTCCCGTGCTGACAGCGTGGGAAAGGGAGGCCAACTGCTCAACTGTCATGATATATTCTTCCTGAACACTTTTCCTTTTTTGCATACTGTCCCACACCATTTTGTATTTAGAAGTAAGGATTGGCTATAGGTTTATTAGCATAGGCCCTTTTATTTTGACAGACTCGACCAGGACTGCGTTATTATTTGATGGTTGTATTCTGCTCCCATCCTTAGATTTAGGTTTAGATCGACATTTAAACAACCCTTTAAAATTAAATAAACACCTTTGAACTGTCTTATTTGTGTCGATCTTCATTGATGATACCAATCATTTCCTTACATCTTCCAACCCCCCCCCCAAGTTTGAATGTTCTAAGGCTGTTTAGATTGGCTCGGATCCTGCATAAAACTCTGATCCTGGAAGCTGAAGATGCAGTTGACCACTAGAATGAAAACCAAAGAGGAAGTTGAAGAAACCACAGCTGAGATGATTTCCAGCGACCGGAGAGCCTGCTGTTGCCCTTCCTTCCAATCGACCTGCAAACTCTGAAAGCGACAACAGTGACCCAGAGCCTGGTAAGACCCACCAGACCTATGAAAACCTGCATTCTAAGCCATCCCACGTCGTCCTGCGACTTTGCGCATCTTCAGTACCCCAATGCCGTGGGACCTCGAGCCATTGTGCGGTGCATGGTCTGCCACATTTCGAATCTCACTGAAACTTAGTGGGCATCCTGCTGGATCTCCAGAGGCACGATGCAGGTCCGAAAAGTCCCCTCACCAGAGTGCTGGAACCTGCAAATGACAAGAATCCGAGCAGCGATATTCTGTCTTCTGTCCTCCTACAAAAGCTGCCAAATCCACATAGCCGCATCCAGCCACAAGGAAACTGTTTCCTGGAGCCTTCTCCTGTGATCCCTGCTGCAAAGGTCCTTCAAAAGTCCTGTCTTCCGTCATCTTGACAAAGGAATAAATCGAGCAGGTTTTTGGCTGCAGATCCTGAAGTCTTCCTGCTGCAACTCTTCTTCTGTGCTGAGGTACTGTGTTGGCTGGGATATTTTACCTACCTTAAGCCTTTGTGATTTCGGTATAGCCTTGGGGTGTTTTCTGTGATTGGGAGGCCACTCCTCCAGTTCAACCAGCCCCACTGCGGAATGCTCCTAGCGTGACTCCTCTGAAGTCCCTGGACGCTCCACAAACTTTAAAGTGAAATACTTACTCAAGGCATAAAATAAGTGGTGTCGCATAGCAATTTGTTATGCAATTCTGTCAGTTTGCTAATCAAATGGAAACTTGTGTAGCAAAGATAGCTATTTAAGTTGCCCTCTTCAATGAAAGCACCGCTCAACCTGCATTCCTCTCTTGCCCTCTGCTCTCTTCCCCCTCTTTTCTCTTCAGGTCCCAAAGGAGAGAAAGTGCAGCAGTAGTCATTTGCACTAGTGCCAAAGGCATGTGTGGGAGTGCTAGGCAAGAATTTATTTTCAAATAATTGCAAACCAGAAATAATCGGGATGCTACTTTTATTAAGCTTTCTATATGGTGTCTGGCAAAGACCAGTATGTGTCAACTATATATATATTAAAACAGTCCTGCAATTCCATTCCTAAAATGTAGGTTGTTAAATAATGCATGATTAGAGTATTGATACTGTAAAACACGGCATCATCTCTATGCTTTGCAGTAAAGTTTAGGTTAATGTATCTAAATTTCATTGTCAACTATATTTCATTTTGTTGGGGAAGATGCATCATATTGACGAGTGAATACTTATGAAAATGTACATGATCGAATGCTTTTGAGGGACTGCCCAGTTCTGTAACCTGCAGGTTGCATGTATCTTGCAACCGGTGCTCAACCCATACACAAACTCATACTCTTTTATATTCTATATTATCACCCAGTTGCTTTATACCAGGTACCCTGAAATTGAGATGACCACAAACTACAATATTCTGACTAGTTTGCCCAGTTCTCGGCCTACTATGCAATCCACTCTTCTAAGTCTTTCTTTCCTCATACATAATGAATAAACAAAGCGAACTAAATGCTTACGCAAAGTAATGATCAATAGTTCCATCCAATCTGTACATCTACAGATCTATTGCAATACTAAACACTGTAGTTAGCCTCCAGAGCTCACTTTGCTTTAGGATGACTGTATTATATATTACCACCTACAGGAGACAGCTGGCCAAACTGTTTTCAGAGCTTTTTCATCATATCTATTTGTTTGTGTCCATTCATGCAGCTAACCTTTTACAGTTTATGGACACTCCGCTGTGGCTCAGTCTTTTCTTCCACTTGTGTAGTCGAGTACATTTTATGATGGGCCAGTAGCATTTGCAAGAGATGTTTGAAACATTTATGTAACATTAACTTGGTTTCCTGTAAATGTCAAACAAAAGTTTCACTGTGCATGGCGGGCCTCTGGGTGGCATCAGTGTGTCAAACAATGCGGGTTTGTAGTGCCTTGCACCATTGTACACTAATCGCATTTAAAATATGTTGTCCTCCATTGCTATGGATCGAGTGCATTTCTCTTAGGTTAAATGGAGAAACTAAGTTACCCATCCTGCAGGTCTAGCTGAATTTTAAAGAATTTGCAAGTCCTGACTTCTCTAGCTAATGTCTTATTTCAGCGTTATGCAAAACTGCTGTATTATTGCTCATTTCATGTCTAGGGTACTGATAACCTCTGATGACATTAACAATATTAGTACACAATTGCTAATCAAATGGGTCTGTTTGCTAATCAAAAAAATGTTAATTAGCAAACTCTGCTAATCAATTTTTCAAAACTAATTTATGCCTTGTTACTTGTTTGAACAGTCTTCCTCTGGAACTCTAACTTTGCCTGCAACTGAACCCTATCTCACCCTGCCTACAGCTAGCACCTAGACCACAAGGGTCCCTCTGCTGGCTCTGAGTGAACTTATGCTGTAGAATAAGGGAAGGACTGGATTAGAAAAGGGTTCTGCCCTGAAAAGAATAACCAGTGTTTAAAAGTACTTACTAGTGAAAGAGTTAGTTGGTAACTGCAACTCTAAGAGTGAACAGTTACAAACGTTCTTACTTACCTTGAATGTGTGTTGCACTATTCGGAAAAGTATATATTGGGTTAAGTTACCTGTGAATTGGTTGTGCCTCTTCCCCAAAAGTAATGCTGTTGGTTTCGCTTTACTATTCCTGTTAGGATAAGTGTATGAGTGTACCCAATTGGGTCTTGCTTCCTCTGACTTGCTGTTAGCCTGTCTAGAATAAGTCTGGCAAAGGTTATACGTACATTTTTAAGTTGCCGATAGCCTCTTTTAAAAAAGTATATAGGTTTTACTTACCTTGTGTTAGCTGTGTGCCATCCTAAAACAAGTTAGTTATTGCTTACCTCAATCTGTGTTGCACTGATCTGAAAAGCATCTGTAATAGTAGATTACAACATTATGTTTTAACTGCCTAAAATAGCTGTGTGCTGTTCCTGAAACGTGTTCCTTTAGGTGTAGCTGATCTTGGGTTGCATGGAGCATCCAACATTACTGTAAAGAGTTCTTACTTATCTTATCCTGTTTTCCACTGAACTGAAAAGCAGCTGTAATTGTATATTACACCAAAAATGTCTTACTCGCCAGGTATAACAGTAGGTTATCACAAAAGTAGTAAACGTATATACTGTTCCTTAAATCTGTAAAGTAATCTGAAAGTAAATTATGGTTTTACTCCCCGAGAATAGGTGTGCCCTATACTGAATGTGTATAAAAAAAAGTCAGACTTATCTAGAAATATTAGATTTCTAAATAAGGTCTGTGTTTTGGTCTGTGAACTTTATAAAAACACAGCACTATGCTTAAATGTGTTTATATGATCTATGATGGTATGTACTTACCAAAGAATCTCTTGTTCTGCTTGTATATAAAATAAACACTTTCTCCAGCATATGGTCTGGCATGGATTCACATGCTCATAAATATTCCCCGTCGTCAGGCTGGGAATCCTCGGTAAAGAAAATATTAGTTGCAGTTTAGTTTCTGAACTGTCTTTCTGCTAATAACCAATCACTGGTCTCTGGGTCGTACTGCACCCAGCCAATGACTGCCCTCTTCCTAAGCCCCTCCTCTGGCAGCCATCTTTCAGATTTTACCACACATTCAAGTGTTGGGAGTTTCCTCTTTTTTTCGGTCAATCGAGCCTCAAGCTCCACCGATTCTACTTATCAACGGGGACCCGTTTTAGAATTTTCTACACCCCTCAAGGGCGAGTTTTCACAGAGTTTCACTTCTTGGAGGATGCCGGAAGATCTTTGAGGCCTACCCCGCGTGGACATGGCCCAGGACAAAGGAAAAACAACGCCCAGATCCAAGCTTTTCAGGAGCTGCCCTGGATGCGGATTACAAAATGTCTTCAAGGAAGATGAGCACACTCGGTGCCTCTACTGCCTTCACGACGACAAATCGCACATGGAGAAGGACTGTGCGTTTTGTAAGAATATGTCCGAACGGACAATGAAGAATCGTCGTACTCGACTCACCAACTGGCTGGAGGGGAAGAGCCCAGCAGCAGGTGAGAAGTCCGAGCGGTCTTCTAAGAACTTTGAGGGCGCTGAGGCGACTGGGGCCCAACATAAGGCAAAGCACTGCGCGTCCGTGGGCACCGGGAGTGCCGATCTGTCGGGCTCCTCGGCTGCCAGGCAGAGCACATTATCACTGACGCCATCCTCCACGAGCCAACGCTCTGGCTCGGTGAAGAGGAAGTTGGAGAACCCGGGTAAGCTTCGGGAGAAGCCCGGGTCGATCCCGACGGAGACAGGCGAGATGGAGCGTGGCGGTGACACTCCCCCCCCCCAAGATGAAGGCCTCAGGCACTCCCAAGGTCGTGAAGGCCCTGATTCACCCGACTAAAGCCTCGATTGAAGGAGTCGTGGCGGCCCTGGCAAAGCCTGCGGAGGCTATCCCAGTGGAGACGACCTCCGGGCCTAGAGTTACCCTGCCACCAAGGAGGGAATCCTCTTTTCAGCCTATCGATAAGACCCCGTGAAACCCCAGACGGAGAAAGAGGGGGGGGCATGGTAGCCATTACGGACACAGATGCCACCTCTGAAGATGAGCTGGCTGACGTTGCAAAGATCATGGGCAAGAAGTTCGAGGAGGTTCGGTCCTACAGGAGGGATCCCGATGAGGCGGATGAAGAAAGCGACAGTGGTACCGACGAGGAGCCGCAGGCCGTGGAGGAGACAGAGGATACTACTCCCCAACCATCGCTCCCGACACAACCGGTGCCTATGCCACAAGACAACCCAGGAGCGATCTTGATGGCTATTCAGGCCTTGTGTATGGAGATAAGGACAAGGTTGCCCTTACCCCCAGCGGACAACCCAGCGGAGCCCGGACCGTCGGGAAGCCCACTGAGCAAGCGGAGACAAGTCCATCCCCCTCCTCCCTTCCAGCCTTCACAGCCTTCCCAGCCCTCACCTCCTCCCCCCCACCCCCCCAACCGAGGGATGAGACGGGAACAGAGACGGCGACGACGAGGACGGACGACGATGGTGGTGATGACGGAATGTGCCTCCCTTCACCACCTCCTCGGGGTCTCCCCCCCCCCCCCCCCCCCCGACGAGATCGGCTCTTTCCACGCCATGATCGCCAGGGCATCTGAACTCTTCCAGCTCTGCCCTGAAGAACAGAAGAAGGAAGGTTTCCTTTCAGTCCCGTTGCTGGATGACATCTGGGACAAGGGGCTAACGCTCCTGAAGAATCCGTCCACGGCCCCTGCTAAGAGAGACCGGTACGAGAAGAAGTACCGGGTCACGGACTCTGCCCCTATGTGCCTTAGGGCACAGCCGTCCCCGGATTCAGTGGTCTCAGCGGCGCCCAAGAAGAAGGCGGCGGGGCGACGGTTTCAACTTCAACATCGCCGCCGGACGGCGAGGGGAAGAAGCTGGACGCCATGGGATGGCGGGTCGTCATGTCGGCGGCGACGACAATTAAAACGGCCAACGCCCTCGCGATCGTTGCACGCTACGACAGGGAGCTGTGGTTCAAGATCGCTCCCTTGCTGGACTTCCTCCCGGACGACAAAAGGGCTGAGGCACTGGATATCCTGCAGGAAGGCGAAGTGGCGTCAGACCAATGTGGTCCCGGACATCGCCGACACTGGCTTTCATCAAATGGGCAACAGCGTTTGCCTTCGCCGGCGCGATTGGCTCAAGGTCACCTATTTCTGCCAGGACGTGCATACCAAGGTTCTGGACATGCCCTTCGACGGGAACAACCTGTTTGGCAAGACAGTGGACGAGTCACTACAGGTCATCAAGGCGGACACCGTGATGGCTCGGGCCTTGGGTGTTCTTCAACAACAGCAGCCGTTCTTTCGGAACGCCGGAGGCAAGCAAGGAGGCCTACAGAGGACGCGGCAAGGCAGGAGGATCCTGCCGTCGTCGCCAAGGAGGCCAAGGCAGCGACGAAACGGGATCGAACCGGTCGTGGCATCGGGCCCCCACCTGAGCACACCGGTGGGAAGCCAGCTGGTGAAATTCATCGACGTGTGGGAGTCCATCTCCACCGACTGTTGGATGCTGGATGCCCTGGCCCCGCGGGCACACTCTGGAATTCCAAAAGATGTCCCCGTATTCCACCCGTGGCCAGGTTGGAAAACCACGTACCTCAGCTGCTGCTGGAGGTACGGGCGATGCTAAGAAAGGGAGCCATCGAGCTCGTCCCAAAGAAGCTCCAGGGCTCCAGAGTGTACTCGAGGTACTTCCTCGTCTGGAAGAAGAACGGCGGTTGGCGACCCATCCTGGACCTTTGTCGTCTAAACAAGTACATCAAGCCCCAGAAGTCCCAGATGTTCCGGATGGTCACCTTCTAGCACGTGCTGGGACAGCTGGAGGAAGGCAACTTCGTATCGTCGCTGGACTTGGAGGATGCCTACTTCCACATCCCCATTTTAAGAGGACACTGAAAATGTCTACGATTTGTGGTCCAAGGGCGACACTATCGGTTCAAGGCCCTTCCCTTCAGATTGAAGTTGGCGCCCAGGGTATTCACCAAGATGCTTGGCACCAGTGGCGGCGCAGCTGCACCTGCAGGGGAACCACGTCTACCCCTACCTGGACGATTGGCTCATCCGGGCAAGGTCAAGAGAACTCGCCGTCGATCACACAGCGAAGACCGTCCAACTGCTCACGGATCTGGGATTCTCGATCAACTTCGCGAAATCCCACTTGGTACCGTCGCAAGTTGCCCTGTTCTTGGGAGCCAGGCTTGACACAGTGGCGCGACAGGCTTCGCCGTCGGAGGAAAGGACAAAGGCCTTCCTGGGCAAGGTACAACGGCTGTTGACCATGGATGTGGCCAGGGTGAGGTCCATAAAGTCCCTACTCGACATGATGTCCTTGTGCATCTACCTCGTGCGCCTATGCAGACTGAGGATGCGACCACTGCAGGAGTTCCTCTGCGCCTGTTGGATGCAAGCGGCGGGCAGCTTCGAAGACAGGATCTCACTCAACGAGACTTTCCGCCAGGAGATCCGGTGGTGGGCATGGACTTCCAGACCCCGGCACATCAGGAAACGGTGATGACGGATGCTTCCCTGGAGGGATGGGGATCTCACACCGGAGTTCTCCACGGAAGAGGCCTTTGGCTCCCGGAGGAGAAGTCACTACACATCAAGGTCCTGGAGGTCCGAGCCGTGTTCTGGGCCCTCAGGTCATTCCTTCCGTTCCTCAAGGGCAAGGTGGTAAAAGTATTCACTGACAACACCACCACGATGTTCTAAATCCGGATGCAGGGGGGAACCAGATCTCCAGCCCTATCCAGGGAAGCGCAGGATCTGTGGCACTGGGCCATCGCCCAAGGGATGTTTCTGGTACCCTTCCATCTGGCAGGAATCAAGAACACCATCGCTGACTCACTCAGCAGGGAGCTGCGCTCGTGCCACGAGTGGGAGCTGCGGCAGGATCAAGTGGATCTCCTATTCCGACGATGGGGTAATCCCCAGATCGACCTATTCGCGACAGTGACGAACGCCAAGTACCGGAGGTTCGCCAGCAGGTTTCCCCAGCCGGGGAGCATGGGTCATGCCTTCTCATTCCCCTGGGACGGCCTGTTCCTGTATGCATTGCCGTTGCTGCTGCGACTCACCAGTCAACTCAGACGGTCCCGGTACAGGTAAGTAACTTGTTCCTTATTTTACAATACATAGTGTCAGTGTTTCTTTGGACCATATGTATAATACAATTTCTTTGTACTGATTCAACAGCTCTTTCTCCCTCCTCAAATAAGCCTGGCTGCTCTGCCTACGCTACCCTGAACTCTACTACTAAGAGTGGAGTCTTGTACTGTCTCAGTTGAATGGTTTTACTAAGCCCTTAGTTGGACTTCAGAAACACTATCCTAACAGTGTGATCCCTATCATTTTTTGGATAATAAAAACAGTAAACCTTGCCCTATGGCTGTGTTTTCCGTTCTTGCAGCAGGGTGTTTTTGATGGGCCCAAGTGTCTCTCTGCTGATAATCGGGGTGAAAGTAAGCTCTAGTTTTTGGAGCAGGCATGAGTTGATTGGTGAAAGAAATATGGAACTATGTAGCTAATGTTTTCTTAGTAGAGAGCAAATGAGTGGTACATTTAGAGTGTCTAAGTGAAAAGAGACTCCATATGATCAAACATGAAATATCAAATGTAGTTGACTGTCGAGAACAGCCTTTCGTACCAGGTATTCCGCTACAGAAAGTGATTCAAAGAAAACATGCTCTACTCTAGCATTAGGGGCTGCAGTACATGTAGAGAAGGACTTCAACTCAAGGTCTTGCTTTTAAACCGCTACTCTACGTGTCGGGAATTGATTTGTTTTTTTTTTAACCTGATCATCTCTTGAGTGAAGTATGTGCTTATTTCTACAGATTTGAAAGTGTTTTGCATCCAAAATCAACAAATAACACTGCCGCTGCTGCACCGCTGCTGTCATTTTCTCAGCAGAACACTGCAGCATCTCAAACGTCTGCAGCTAAGCAACATTACCTCAAGCACTCCAGATATCTTCCGGGTTAGTCTATTTTACTTTGTTTATTGATATGGTCTCCTTGTTCTGCAGGAAGTGACACTTTAGGTGGGTGCACGATGATGATGTAACCTATTTCCTGTATATACTTCTAATCAATTTGAAGCTGTGGTGGTGTTGCGTTTTGTTGCCATTTTTAGTCAGTTATGGACTATCTTTAATGAATGGCTATATTAAACATCATGCCGACTTTATGGAAGGTAGACTACTTTTTTTATTTTTACAATGTTCATCATACTACAAATGTAATCGCAACTCAGTACACCACTACTCGACAGCACTCGCTTTAAATATTTGGTAGCTTACCTACATGATATAGTTGCTGGTACC
This sequence comes from Ambystoma mexicanum, assembly GCF_040938575.1. Taxonomy (NCBI): domain Eukaryota; kingdom Metazoa; phylum Chordata; class Amphibia; order Caudata; family Ambystomatidae; genus Ambystoma; species Ambystoma mexicanum. The sequence goes on along the minus strand of NC_090927.1, from coordinate 576,737,326 downwards.
TGGGGAAATAGTGGTGTGAGTTAAGGTTTAATATGTGGTGACTTTGTATTAGAGAAATTATTGATTTGGACAGAGTTTTTGTGTCTTAACATTACCAATGTTTGAAGACCTCACCTTTTTATTAATCATGACTTTCTTTTTTTTTTAAATGTTTGGTCTTCGCAAAAACAAATATTGGAGAACCAATACAATAGTGCTATAAGAACAGTCAAAATGCTTGAAACATCTTCAATTACCCCCCCCCCGACTCCCCTCCATCATAAACAGTAAATAAGCAAAATAATGAAGGAGAAGAAAAAAGCCACAAATAAACATTGCTGACTCAAAAACAATAATTGATCTTATCTTCCAGGTTCCTACCGCATTCCGCCATACTGCAAATTACTCTAAATGAGCTTCCAGAAAAACCACTCGATATATTATCGCACAGTTTTCTTCTCCTTTGCTGCTACATAATTCCTTGGTTGGAAAGATTGTAGATCTCCAATTTCACAGAATGATCCCTTTTGCTTTTATTGAAGCCTTAAAGATCCACTTCTTATAGTTCTTCAAAATGACTCCTCGATCTTGTGCTTTCTGTGACCCTATCGTATGGATTTACATTTCAACGCTGACTACAAGGTATTGTTTCCCCATTTGCAGTTGCATACACCAGGGCTTCATTGTCCCCCTGTGTTTCTCAGACTCTTCTGAGGTCATGGGCTCTGCGACCTGCCTTGACTCCACCTTCACTCAGTGTGATGATGTCAGGGAACATCCCCTGAGCATAACACTCTCCTTCTGCTCTGACTCATCCCAGTTAAATACATGTCTCTGGTTGAAGGGTTAAAGAGACCGCTTCCTTCCTTTTCCCACATATGTTGCTTTTCACATTGTCTTCAGCCAAACCTAAAGTTGCCACTCTACTCTTCATAGAAGATAGTCCCATATATGCAGCTATTGTAGTTGGACTCCTGTTCCTGTGAGGAACTCCCAAGTCCATGTCCCCAAACGGGGAGTCGATCCCGGTGAGGTCCAACTTACCTTGACCCCTGCAGAGGGTCTTGCGGAGTGGGCTCACCTCTTTAGCCTCACAGGGGGAGTCTTTTCCCCCATGGGGAGAAGGGACGAATACCTGCGACAGTGGCCACAAAAATAAGGCCAAAGAGCCAACAAAACCAACAGGAATAATAAAAATGGAGTTCTGCCCCAAAGCCCGGTTTACGAAAATGTATTTGTGATGTCGAAGTGGAGTGGCAAAATGTATTTGGGGAGTGCTAGATTTGACAATATGCAGTTCATCTTTCCACATATTTACATTAAACACTTGTACAAAATAGCAGTTTAAGGGAAGTCAAGATTGTGTGATTCTGGGAAAATCATGGCGTACTGAAGCCAGCATTTAGGCAGAAGGTCTCCAGGATCCACGGACTGCAACTTAGCAATCAGAACACTTCTCCCGTCATCGACAAGAGGACGTCTTTCAGACCATGACACAAAGTGGATCCTTAATCTTGCATTTAAGGTTGTGCAGGTTCAACATGACTCTTAGGCAAGATTGTGTGCAGTACCCTTTGGGAGAGTACAACAACCTTATCCTCCTGGCAATAGGGAACACAACCTTTGGTATGTACTACAAAGGTTGGTAGTGTGGCTAAGCAGCCAGGCCTATCTCAAGAGGGGTCAGTGTGAGCTGTAAGGTTGTAACAGAGTTTCACAGTGACAGTTATTCAAATACACTTACACTCAAGGTTTCTTGATTAAACAATTATTAATTTAAAAGTCAGTTATATAAGCGTTCTTCAGAAGGGAGCTAAAACATGTAACACTTAGAGTATACTTCAAAACACACTCTTTCTCTTAACCAGATGATACCCATTGGGGATGGCACACAGACACTTCCTACACCCTCAAGTGCTGGACAGGTTTGCAGCAAACATTTGCGAGGAGCATCAGCAAGGACCTCAAAGCATGGTTTTGAAAATCTGCCCTGTGTTTTATTTTTTGTCAAAATGTAAGGACAAAATATGGTGCTATAACTTTGGTGCCTGGGCAATGGGCCTGGCTCTGAGCAAGGACAAATGTGTACTTGTTGCTGATTGGGGCATGCAGTATGGCCGAAGGCCTAGGTTTGAACAGGAAATATATTCTGCTTGCGGCTACAGTCTGAAGTGGTGGAATGGATTGCAACAAACCTGTACGAGGAGAATCAGCACGGACCTGAAAGCATGCTTTTGCAAATCTGTCTTGTGTTTTTTACTTTGCACAACTACCAGAGAGTGTGCACTTAAGATTTGTTATAGATGGTACTTTACGCCACAGAGGCTGCATGCAATAAACGTAGATTACCCAGATGATTGTTGGCATGGATGTGGGGCTAAGGGGGATTTGGGTCACGTGGTGGCATTGCCCGATCATCCAATCCTTCTGGCTAGAGATCAGGTCCAAAATTAAGGATATCTGCGGCACTCTTCTCCCTTTGGATCCACTAATAATGGTACTGGGCGACACCCCAGAGGACGGTTCATACCCTCAACCTGGTCCCAGAGCGCAGCTAATCACTCAACTGTTAATGGCGACATGTCTCACCCGCGCCCGATTCTGGAAAGAGCGAGAAGGACCCCACATTGCGCACTGGTGGGTTAAAGTCTGGGACATTTTGGGAGTAGAGAAATTAACAGCTACTATGGAAAACCGACTGAACACATTTCAGAATATCTGGGGTCCATTTCTAGTATACGTTGAAGAAAAAGAACATATGTTCTTCCAACCGAGACTGATTAAATTCCTTCTTCAACCCTGAACACCTTGCGAATAAAGGGAGGATCCATGATTGGAGAGCAAGGACAAAAATCCCGAGGGACATTGAAGACAATACTTGAAACCAGGGAAAAATGAAGTAGGGGTTGATCTGAATTGAATCCAAATGAATTTAACAGTGACTATGAGAAAAGTGGTACATCTTTAGCCCCTTTCTTTGATGTCAGCTAAGCAACCATAACTCGCACCACCACTGTGCACTGCTAAGACTAACACCCACTGTGAAGACGGCGTCAATCGCTGTGATGTAGTCCATCAGAAACTAAGGTATGGTACTTAAGACGTTACTGCCACTGGTGACGTTTTTGTTTAAGCACACTGAAATTATGCGTTGTTGACGGACAAGGCGTATTCCTGTCACAGTGATTTACAAGGGGACTTGAATGGGTGCGAACTAGGACACCAGAAAGGATGGTATGTTGCTTCTTAAAGCTACAACTGCGTAAGGACATAGAGGTCCAATGTGGACATCCCATTCAATGATGACGCACATACAACCGGTGACGAAAATCTGCACTTGACGGTTAAAGAAACCGTCAGTCGGACGCTGAAGGCCATGACATTCACAGTAGGGAAGGAAGCAGCTGAGGGTAAAAATTAAAAGAAAAATCTATCAATACAAAGCGTTTGAGGAAATGTAAAGTGCAACACATTACATTTCTATAAACAATTATTTTTATATGGGGAAATGTAATGACTCCTTAGAGAAGGCGACAATGTACAATCTGCATAGCTGGCAAAAAAATGTAATTATCACATAAATTTCGTAGGTAATAATGCAAATTGTAGTGACATTGTACAGACGGCGGTAATGGGTGATATGAAGATTGAACGGCACACAAACTTTGAAAAGAGCGCTAACGTACAATATGAAATGTGAACGGCACACAAAGTTCCAAAATCATTAATAGTAATACATTTTTTTTTTTTGTTCCAGACTAAGTTAATAATGGCAGCCTGGTGTACAGGCCTCTAAAATAAGCTTACATGATATGTACTGGCTCCATTTTGACCTCCTCAGTCACACAGTAGTTCTTTGCTAGAAGACTTCCACGGGAACTGATATTTCATGTGCCTCACAAACCTTTTTGAAGCATAAGTTATCAAAGGGAATGTTGCACAAACTGTGACTAACCGCAGTAATGTTGGAGTTGGCTTTGTACATAGACTCAGTAAATAATTGTAGTAAAATGTCTACCAGGTTTCCAGTGCACGGTACGATAGTGGTAACCAGAATAAAGTACTGTTTCACTTTCTACTGCCACTTGTAAGTAATGCTTACCTTTCAACACAAGGTTTCATAAGGGTTTGTTTGCAGTGATTTCGGCGTACAACTCAAAAACTGACCATGGCGGCCGTATCAAAAAAATGCTACGCACTTGATGCTGTGGCAGAACAAATCAGTGAAAAGGTAACATCTTGACGTACAGCATGCCATGGATTAGCCAATAGAAATATTCTCCACTGAGCGAACAGGGAAGTGGATCCGCGGTGCGGACATAGATACCACTCATTTTTAGAGTGCTATTTCTTGATCATTTTAAAAGGAAACGGCAATAAGATTTATCACAACATTTACAAAAGCACGGTTTGGGGAACAAGCCCCTGCCGCAAAATTGATGACAATCCGTCTAGTGGTTTGGCCTGTAGCCGTGCGCAAAGTTTTTGCCCCATTCAGTCTGTAGGAAAAAAAGACGTTTTGGGACCCCCCCTATAACTCTGGGCCCCCTTGACGAATCCTTACCAAACTTTGGGAAACAATTCAGAGTGCCCCATATCTGAAGGATTCGTCCATCGGGCGCCGAGTTATAAGCCGGATATATATATATATATATATATATATATATATATATATATATATAAAAAGGACTGGAAACCAATCCGGGTTACACCGGCACTCCGGCTATGATGAAAGCGAAAGGCTGGATGTCTTCAATAAATCCACACACAGACTTGAGTTCCGTGCAGTCAAAGTGTCCTTTACTGTTTAGGATACATGGACAAAGGAGGCAGCAACGGTCTTAGGTGCAAGAAAGGAACGACGCGTTTCACCCTACTCGGGCTTCGTCTATATATATATATATATATATATATATATGAGGCTTGTGGAATCTGCTTAGATCACATGCTGTGCATTGGCCAACATCTAGTGGAAGCTGCGGAGTATTAGTTTGTTTTTCGAAACTCGAAAAGGGGTGTCAAACTAGGGCGTGCCAGTAATACTATCCCTAGTGTGACGTCCACTGTACCCATGATCTGTCACGCGTGTAGGACCCTCAGATTGTTGTTTTCCGCCATACTTGTCGGAAGCATAGTTGCAGAGTTTCCTGGCTTTTAGCCATTTATCATAAATTTTTTTAAAAAATCCCCGTTCCTCAAATCCCACGTCGAGATTCCGAAGATCAACGCCGGTACTTGAAGAACGAACAGCCGTCGAGACTGCACAACGTACTTTGGGCCTCGGAAGGCCTCTGGCCTCGGCCCGGCCCTCGGAAGGCCTCTGCCCTGCAAGTAGGGAGAGTGGGGGGTGGACATACTCGCTAGTTTATTTTCCTACATATACTCGCCTGCTGCCAGATATTAACATATGGAGAGTACTCCATTTAAATCCTGCCCCAAGTGCAACCGTAAGTTCCCTTGGGTAAATGAGCATAACACCTGTAATCTGTGTCTTCCTAGGGACCACCCCGAAGCAAATTGCAGAGCTTGTAAGCTCTTCAAAGCAAAGACAATTAAGGACCGCTCCACCAAACGTGGGGCCCACTACGCCAGGCAGAACCCACAGCGTCCATCGAGGCCATGGATGCTGTGGGTTCCTTCAGTGATGGCAGCAACGCCGCCGTATCGGACGGCGAGGGCACAGGGGTGTCGTTAGGCACCCAAGCGCAAGCCCCTGACCTCGGAGGACTGTCCGGCGGGGCAGTTATAGGGACAACACCCGGCGGCAAGAGCGCTACCCACACACCTTCATCTAAGCACACTAACCCCACCCGAGATTCGACACGTGTGTCGAGTGATTGATTGGTAGAAAAAGGCACAGAGAGCGGTCTGCAGAATCTGTGTCCTCTGGGCGTTCCAGGTCACGGTCGCCCCATGACACACAGCAACCGTCTACGATTGCTAAGAGTGACACATTACCTAAGGTCACAGAGGTATGGTCGTCGGACGAATCCGACCTCTACCCCAAGCAGCACGTTCAAAGTCGACTCCGGCATTTCGTTCAACGTCTGCCTCCGAGACTCGACGTCCCTCCTCTAAGACTCCAGAACCTTGTCAACCCAGCTCCGAATCTCGACGCCTGTCGTCGAAAGATTCAGGGAAAGCCAAAGAGTAAGGGAAACATGCCTCTACACATGGGAAAGGGGAGAAACAACAGAAAAAAGCCTCTGAACCCCAGGTTCAGAAGGAGAAACACCCCAAATCTTTAGAGAAGTCCAAGACCCCTGACCCTGTCACTAGGCCTAAAGTTGTCCCTCCAACTCCCCAGGATATGGGAATAGAAGAGGAACCACAGCAGGAAAGGGTAATTACCAGTTCCAAAGAATGGAGCTCGGAAGACATCGACGGAGTGATTAGGAGAATGTCTTTTATGGCAAATTTTATGAAAAAAACCCAGATTACTTCCAGAGCTATCAGAATACCCCTGCTACCTCTGCCCCTTCGGGATCCAAAGACCCTCAACCTCCTACTAAGAGACTCCGTACTGAGACTCCAGTTCAGGGGCTGATTTCAGACCCATTCACTATTGAACCTTACCAGCAGTATGGTGAGGATCCAGAGATAAAAACACTGGATGACCAGGCAGGGGTCGACTATTATGGAGACGATGAAGACCAGGATGAGGAGGAGGAAGACGAGGCAGAGGCCTATAGTCTCGACTCCCCTATTCCCAAGGACCCACCAGTGAATGACTCACCTGTGGATAATAAGCCATTGCTGAACGAGGTCTTAGCTAAAGCTGCAGCTCATTTCCAGATAGACACTCAGGGGGCTCAAGAAGAGAGGGACTTTGCAGAGCAAATTCTGGGGAATAAAACATCCATTGTCCAAGCCATACCAATTCTGAAGTCTATTCAACGCAGAATTGACCCTTCTCTGCTCACCCCTAATCTTACACAGGCAGTTAATCCAAGAATAGAGAAATTATTCAGTCCCGCCCCCTCTGACCCACTTTACATAAGGGGTCAGATAAAACCTGACTCATTAGTGGTTACAAGCACCAGGAAGAGGACAGGGACACCTCTAGCATCTTCTGAACCTCCCCCAGACAAGGAGAGCAAAACGATATATGGGTTAGGAAGGAAAGTGGCTTCCACTTCCGCTTACCAGGCAAGAATTGCTAATATCACCACTCTGCTGGCAAGTTACAACTGTCACCAGTGGGAACAGGTAGCTGCCCTCATTGCCTCCGCACCTGAACCTCTAAAGAGCCAGTTGGCCCAGATTGCGTCGGAAGGAAGATCGGTGTCCGGATGTATTCTCAAGGCTAACTTTGACGCATCAGACAATGCAGGGCGGCTTATCGCAGAGCGCACAGTAATCCAGAGACACGCTTGGTTGAGGCAGTCTGGGTTTAAACCCGAGAACCAAGCCACCCTCATCGACATGCCAGTGGAACCAAATGTCTTGTTTGGAAACCCGGTGGAGGAGGCGCTCAAAACAGCCAAGGACGAATAGGACGCCCTAAAGCCCCTTGGACAACTAACTAATAAACCCACAAACCAATGAGGGAATAATAATTTTCGTCGCTCTCGCAGCCAAAATTCCCAGAGAGGGTCTAATTACTTTCAAGGCCAAGGAACATTGTGGGGAGGTAACAAACAGGCTACCCAGGGTTTCGCCAGAGGTCAAAGGAGGGGCCGTGGTAGGGGGAGAGCCAGCCCAAGTAGAGGCACTACACCTCCCAGCAAACAGTGACATTCTGCTCCCTTCCCATGCATCCCCAGTAGGGGGGCGCATTTCCACCTTCACCCACGCATGGGAAGGGATCACTTCGGACAGATGGGTGCTGTCCACAGTGTCCGCGGGATACGGTATCGAACTGTTGGAACGCCCCACGACCATCCTCCAAAACAGAAAATACACTCCTTGGAGCACCAAAGAATCCTCCTCGAGGAGATCGTCATTCTTCTTGCAAAGGACGCAATAGAACTTGTCCCGGGCAACCAGATAAACAAGGGTATTTTTTCAACTTACTTCCTTGTGGCAAAAAAAGATCTAACAACGCGCCCAGTATTAGACTTACGCCCTGCAAACAAGTATGTCCAGCCTCAGAAATTTTGCATGACTACACTCCAAAAGGTAATCCCCCTACTAAAAAGAGGAGATTACATGGCAACATTGGACATGAAAGATGCCTATTTTCATATTTCCTTGTTCCCAGCGCACAGGAGGTTCTTGCGTTTCAAGGTAGACAGCCAGCACTACCAGTTCAAAGTGCTGCCCTTCGGTATAGCCTCGGGTCCAAGGGTTTTCACCAAGGTACTGGCGGTGATGGCGGCACACCTACGCAGGGAGGCAATCCCAGTCTACCCTTACCTGGACGACTGGCTCATCACAGGGAAAACCCCAGTAATTTGCCGATCCAACATTCAAAGAACTATCGACCTCCTCTTTCAATTGGGCTTCTCAATAAACGAGACAAAAATCAAGCCTGGTGCCAAGCACCTCCAAACAGTTCCTATGAGCTGTCATAGACACCAAAGAGGGGTTGGCCTTTCCATCAGACGAAAGAATTCAGAATCTGTTACTGCAAATTCCTCAATATCAGTCCGGTAGCCAGATAAGAGTGCGCAAAGCGATGTGTTTACTAGGCATGATGGCATCATGCATTTACCTGGTTTCCTGCGCGCGCGTGCGCATAAGTACCAAGCAGGAATGGTTGGCGAAACAGTGGTCTCCGGCCAGTTGTCAGTGGGACGATCTAGTGGTCGTTTCGACAACACTAGTACAGAGTCTTCGCTGGTGGACAAGAGAGAATCTTTCAAAGGGGAAACCCTTTTACGATCCTGAAATACAGGCCGTAATCACACCAGACTCATCCCTGTCAGGATGGGGAGCACACCTCCTTCACCACACAGCTCAGGGTCTCTGGTCTCACACAGTGGCTCAGAATCACATCAACCTGCTAGAACTTCTGGCAGTCTTCAGAGCGCTTTGGGCGTTCAAACCCCACATAACCAACCTGTCAGTGCAGATCCTAACAGACAGCACGACCGCAATGTTTTACATAAACAAACGGGGATACTCGTTCGTCAAATCTGTCCAGGCTTGCCCAGAAAATTTGGATATGGGCACTCAGACGGAACATTTACCTGTCGTCTCAACATGTTACAGGGGATCTCAATTCACTAGCGGACGCTTTGAGCAGAGATCCCCTCCCAGAAGAACACGAATGGTGTCTACACAAAGAAGTCGTAGGGGACCTCTTCTCACAGTGAGGTTTCCCCACTATAGACCTATTTGCCACAAGTGAAAACAGACAATGCCCAGGATTCGCATCCAGGTTCCCTCAGCCAGGCTCCAAGGGGAGCGCTCTATAGATGAACTGGTCAGGGATGTTTGCCTATGCTTTTCCACCAACCCCTCTTATGAGGAAGGTGGTCAACAAGATACACAGGGAATCGATGACGCTCATCCTAGTTGCTCCTATGTGGGTGTGACAACTGTGGTTTCTGCACCTGCACAAACTTGTGGTGTGCAAACCCATCAGACTCCCGTGCTGGTACAACCTACTCTCCCAGCACAGAGGACAAACAGTGCATCCTCAACCCAACTCGGGAGCATGAACTTGGCAGCATGGCTCCTGAAGTCATAGAGTTTGGCCATCTCAATTTATCACAAAGATGTGTGGATATCTTAAAAGAATCAAGGAAACCTAACACAAGGCACTGTTACTTTGATAAGTGGAAAATATTTGTTATTTGGTGCCAGAATAAACAAATCAACCCAGTTGATTGCATTCCTTCCAATATTGTCACCTACATGCTCCACTTACTGGATGCAGGGTTGGTATTTAATTCACTCAAGGTACACCTGGCGGCGCTGTCAGCCTACAGCACATCCCATTAAAAGGTGTCATGGTGGAAGGTGCCAGTGGTCAAAGCCTTTATGGAAGGGGTAAAGAGACTCCACCCTCCAATTTCTAACCCACCACCAGGGTGGGACCTTAATGTGGTGCTTGCTAAACTCCTACCCCCCCCTCCCTTGAACCCATGCATAAAGCTAGTCTCAAACACCTGACTTATGAGACAGCCTTCTTAGTATCCATTACATCCATAAGAATGGTCAGCGAAATTCAGGCTCCCAGTGCAAGATCCTTTCTTTACTATACATAAGGATAAACTGGTTTTATGAACTCACCCTAGGTTCTCACCTAAGTTTATTTCCAAATTCCATGTTAACCAGTCCATTGAGGTACCAGCCTTTTTCCAAGAACCCAAGAGCTCTGCTGAGGTGAAACTACACACTTTAGATGTGAGAGGAGCGGTCCTCTACTACGTAGACAAGACCAGACCGCTAAGAAAAACAGATCAACTGTTCGTCTCCGTAGCTACAGGCAGAGAAGGAGATCGCGTCTCTAAAGGTGCCATCTCTAAATGGATAGTTAAATGTATCCAGCTGTGCTACTCCCTTTCAGAAAAGACACTGCCTTTTACGCCAAGGGCCCACTCCACTAGAGGTACTGGGGCCACTCTGGCTTTCATTGTAAATGTACCCCTTGACACCATTTGCAAAGCAGCTACATGGAGCTCTGTTCACACTTTTACTTAGCACTACTGCATTGACACTCATTCCAAGACAGATACTCGATTGGGACATGCGGTTCTAAGACATTTGTGCGCTCATGACCCTTCTCACATCCCACCTCCTTCTTCTAACACTGCTCGCTAATCTATGCACAGCATGTGATCTAAGCAGATTCCACAAGCCTCAGAAGGGATACATTACTCAGCGTAATCGTATTTCTGATGCATGTATCTGCTTAGATTCACATGCGCCTGCCCTTCCTCCCCTCTGAGAGAAGGCGCATGGATGCTTGTAGTCTATCTATCTGCTTGGATACTCTGTACTCACGCTACGCCTCATGCTACCTCATGTCACAAAAAAAATACAATCTGAGGGTCCTATACACATGAGGGATCATGGGTACAGTGGACGTCACACTAGGGATAGTATTACTGGCACGCCCTAGTTCAACGCCCCTTTTCGAGTTTCGAAAAACAAACTAATACTCTGCAGCTTCCACTAGATGTCGGCCTATGCACAGCATGTGAATCTAAGCAGATACAAGCATCAGAAATACGATTACGGTGAGTAATGTATTATATATATATTTCTGATGTTTGTTAATCAGCTTAGAATCACATGCTGTGCATAGTCCGACATCCAGTGGTCACTGCGGAGTATTGCATTTTGTTTTTCGTAGTCGAAAAGGGGACGTCGACAAGGCGTGTCTGTAACACTATCCCTATAGTGACGTGCGTTGTACCCACAATCCCTCACGCGTCGAGGTCCCTCAGATTGTTTTTTTCCACCCAGTTATTGGTCGCCTCTATGCGGAGCTCCTCGAGAGACATTGCGAAATCATTGTTTGACCTTTGGTCGTTTATTATTATTAATATCTAACGCATAGATCCCTCCCTCGATGAAGCTGCAAGCTGTTTCTCCGCCGAGCAAGATCTTCGACGGAAGGACGAGCGGAGGAGATCCTTCGGCGTCGCCAAAAACGTGGCCTGGCTTCGCCGGCCTTACACAGTAGGGAGAGTGGGGTTGTATGATCTTTTCTTTTCTCTCCGAGAATGCCTTTCTCTTTCCCCTCCCTCTCTTTCGAGGTTGTAATCACACTTCTTGCCCTCAGCTATGGAGAGGACGCCTTTTAGGTTTTGCCGACTTTGCAAAGGCAAATATACCTGGAAGGACAAGCACAAACGGTGCAACCGTTGCTTGCCCCTCGATCACAAGGAGGACGGCTGTGCGGCCTGTAAGGTACTTAAGCCCAAAACGATAAAGGACCGCAGGGTCAAAAGGTGGGCGGCCTTCGCCATGTCTAGGTCAGATTCCTCGCCCGCTGCCGCCGAATGTCACGAAGACAGTGATTACACGGCCTCCGTAACGGAGGTTGTAGACCTCTCGAGGGAGCGTTCTCGCTCCTCTTCATCCGTCGCTGGCCCCGACAAGCCCGGCTCACGGCCAGTTTATGGGGATGAACACCCCGGCGACAAGGACGCACACAAGAAATCTCATAAACACATACCCCACGGCACGCATTCGTCGAAGACGAAGGCAGCCATAGCGCCAACGGAGGCGCCGGGCCCACCGGTGTCTTCCGCCGACCGTAAGGGTCACCAGCCCTCCCCGCCACCGCTCCCGCGACAGGTGACCGGGCACTCTGGAAATAAGGGCGCTAACCCCAAACCCTCAGGCGGCGACGCGCCTCGTATAAAGAGGGGAAAAAGCTTTATGCCCTAGCTAAAAGAATTACCACCTCGGCAGCGTTCTCAACTAGAATTGCCAATAATAACACATTGCTGGCAAGCTACGCTGATGCGCAATGGGGAAAGCTTAAGCAGGACATTGAGGAAGTCCCTGAACCCCTAAAAACTAGATTGCTGACTACAGTTAATGAAGGATCTCTCGTCAACCAATGCATCGTTAAGAATACCCTCGATGCAGCGGAAACAGCTGGCCGCTCTTTGGTACAGGGAATTCTGCTGAAGCGCCACGTCTGGCTTTGCAATTCCAGGTTTAAGGCGGAAACGCAAGCGGCGCTCATTAACAAGCCTATTGAAGAGTCTAACCTCTTTGGAAAGGCAGTGGACGACGCACTGGAAAAATGCGAAAAAAGAATTTGATACCATAAAGACCTTGGACCAAATCTCAAAGCCCCCTAACAGGTGGGGATTTAGCAACAAGCGTTCTTTTCGTGGCCAACGCCAGCAACAGAATCAACAACTTCAATATTCTGCCAACAACTACCAGAGTAATAGTGGCCAGTACAATCAGAGAGGTCAACGCCGTGGCAAGGGGAGAGGCCGGGGTTCCACCCCTAGAGGCTCCCAAGCCACCAACAACACCAAGTGACGCGAAGATTCGGGTCCCCTCCCATGCATCGCAGGTCGGGGGCCGGATAACATCCTTTCTTCCAGCATGGGAGGGAATATCCACCGTAGCCCCGCGGCTACTGTATAGAGTTCAACAGTTCCCCAACATACAGACCCCCGAGGGGACGACGCATGATACCAGAACACCTCGCCATCCTTCTCCAAGAAGTGGACCAGCTACTGGAAAAAGGAGCTATAGAGGTTGTGCCTCTATCTCAGGTAACAGAAGGTATTTATTCAGTGTACTTCCTTGTACCCAAAAAGGATCTAACCATGCGCCCTGTATTAGATCTGCGCCCAGCGAACAAGTTTGTCAAACCCCAAAAGTTTTGTATGGTGACCTTACAGGAAGTGATCCCACTGCTATCACAGGGAGATTACATGACAACACTGGACATGAAAGATGCATACTTTCATATTTTAATGTTGCCAGCGCACAGAAAATACCTCGGGTTCATGATAGAGGGCAAACACTACCAGTTCAGAGTGCTACCCTTCGGCATAGCATCTGCACCAAGGGTATTCACGAAAGTACTGGCAGTGGCAGCGGCCCACCTGCGCAGGTTATCCATCCCAGTATACCCTAACCTCGACGACTGGCTCATAACAGGGGATTCTTATGAGACATGCTTCTCAAACACCCAAAAGACTGTAGACCTTTTGTTCCAACTGGGTTTCTCCATCAACGAGAAGAAGTCCAGCTTAGACCCCAGCCAAGTTAAACAATTCCTAGGGGCTCTAATTCAAACAAAGGACGGCCTCGTCTTCCCCTCCAACGAGAGGGTCCAAAACATGCTGTTTCAGATCCCCCAATATGTGGCAGGTCGGGAGGTGACGGTGCGCAAAGCGATGCGCTTGCTAGGAATGATGGCGTCATGTATTTATTTGGTACCTCACACGCGCCTGCGCATGCGCCCAATGCAAGAGTGGCTCAACAGCCAGTGGTGTCAGGCCAGCGGACAATGGGACGATCTAGTGGTGGTCTCGCAGGCCTTGGTTCTCTCGCTACGGTGGTGGACAAAGGAAAACCTGGTAAGAGGGAAACCCTTTGCCACACCCGCAGTGGAAGCCACTCTAACCACAGACGCATCCCTCACAGGATGGGGGGCTCACCTATCCCATCAGACTGCTCACGGAGTGTGGACACCAAGCATAGCATCCAAGCACATAAACCTACTGGCCGTGTTCAAGGCACTAAAAGCCTTTCAGGAACACATACAAGGGAAGACAGTGATGGTCCTTACGGACAGCACCACAGCCATGTACTACCTCAACAAGCAAGGGGGCACCCGCTCTCCAGGACTGTCCAAGCTGTCCCAGAATATCTGGAAGTGGGCTCTCAAACACATGTTCCTACTGTCGCAACATGTACCAGGGGAACTCAATCTGCTAGCAGACGAACTCAGCAGAGACTTCCCTCTTCCCTCAGAGAACGAATGGCAGTTGCACGAAGACATCGTCTTCACACAATGGGGATTCCCAGAAATAGACCTGTTCGCAACTCTGGAGAACTCACAATGCCAAGATTACGCCTCCAGGTACCCCAGAACGAATCCAAGCGGAACGGTCTATTGATTCCATGGTCAGGGAAATTTGCTTACACCTTTCCCCCGACTCCCCTTCTCAACAAGATTGTGCACAAGATGTATCATCATATGTGTGTGTATATATATATATATATATATATATATATATATATATATATATATAATTATAGTTCTACAGATTCAGTACTCTGTGTGGTGGTGGTTGTCTGGGAGAATTCTCATTTCTGTGCTAATTCCCTTCAACCTTAGAGACCCCTAGCTCTTTTGATGGACTTAGAACTTTTTAATTTCAACCCTGGAGGGAGTGAGACCCTTTTCTCACTCTATCACATGTTTTGACCTATTTGACCTATTTGGATTTTGTTTTCACAGTTTTTGGAGTCTGACAAACTCCATAGGCCTCTGCTTTTTGTATGGTGACACAAACCACCTTCAGTGCAGTGTCAGAGAATTCCTTTTAGATTTCTATCAAGGTTTAAATAACTTTTCTTGTGTAAACTACAGTTCCCAAGAATAGTAAAGTGAAACTGACTTTACTTACCTTTTCTCTTTGTAGGATCAGCACACACCATTTTATGTGGAGTGCTGGGGGGGTTACCTAGAAGCCCCTTATCCTACTCTCTCATGTGACATTTTTTTGTTACCCTCACTACTTTAAATGGCTGCTGGCAGTGGTTTAATTGTTCCTACCATTGTGCTTTTCTACCGCGTGCTGAGCCCTGAGCTGCTGTACAGCACCCATTGGTGACCATTTTGTCAAAATGGCCCTTGTCGTCTTTTTTCACCATTTTCTGTTTGTGAGGTCTTTCTTGGGTTTTACTCTGTGCATTGAGACAGGTTTGAGCCCTTTGTTTGTCTTGCCTTTTGTTGGCTTCAGCCCTGAAGTCTGCCTCTGGCTCCAGTGTGTCTCGAAGGACAGGATGTGAGGGAGGGTCCCGAAACTCCCCTGTCCTTTGTCTCTAGGAATGCCTGAATGCAACCAGTCCTGATTGGCTAGCTGGTTGTCCTTTCAGGACAGCCACACTGCTGTGTGATTGTCAGCGTAGGCTGTGCATGAATGGAAGAAACGTACTTAAAAGGCGAGGGTTTTGGGTCTAAAGGCAGAGTGGACCACTGGGAGAAACACCCGCCGAAGAAACCGTGAAGAAAGCTTGCTGCATCCTCCTGAACCTTCGAATTGCCCGGTGGAGCCCTGCTGCTGTGCTGAACTCCTTTTTCACCTCGACAGAGTAGCTCTGTATGGAACAACTTCTACCCTTGGGTTAGTGGGACCAACTAACCCCAAGACGATTTCCACTGGACCATCACCCACGACTTGCTGTGCCTCTCGGTTGCTTCAGAAACCCAATGCCAGGGGTCGAGTATCCGTAGTCGAGTGAAACATCTGAAGCAGTAACGAATCGGGCTAGAAGCAGGACGACCAGATTCTGATTACCCTCACCAGAGTGCAGGACCCAAGGACTGAAGGAAGCTCAACCGGTATCGGAGATCCGCGACGGTGCTGTTTGCTAAGCGATGAAACCGCGAAGTGCCGCTGAACTGAAAAGAGCCATTGCTGCTGACGACCTCCCAAGTACCGCCACAGGAGCCCTGCAGACATCCTCCCTCTTGTCCCCACGACTGAGGCTCATGAACAAGGGTCTGCATTGCTGTAGCAAGACAGAATCCAGCTGTACCACTCTTCTTCAACCCAGAGGTATTGTTTAGGCTTGGGGTACTTACCTAATTGTCTTTTAGCTGTGCTTTTCTTAGTTGGGAATTGCAGTGGCTTAACCTTTAGAGCTGATTCCAACTCTCTTCACAGGCTTAACAGCTTGTGACCCTACAAGTAACTTTTCTACAAACTCTCTAACTTTGTGCAAGACTTTGTTCTAAGAAGTGCATCAGATCCATGGACTCTGTCCTAAATGACTTTGGCTGTCCTGGCTCCCTAAAGACTCTTCTAGTCCATTGACTTTGATACTGTTTGTCCCTTATAGCGCTAGCTTGTTGTATACTGTTACTGCTGGGAAAGGCCTATCTAGATTTAATTGGAAGATTTAGTTGTTCTCACATTTGCTGGGAAACTGTCTAACCTTTTTCCTTCCCTAACCTTTCCTTTCTGCAACCAATACCATTACTGTCCTTGTGATTGAAATCACCTCAGGGTGTAGGAATTGTGTAAGAAGCATAGCCAAAGATTATCCACTAACTTGTTTTGATTCTGAAAAGTAATTTTAAAGAATATTTACATTGTTAGACAAATTGACTTTTTTAAAGAATGCTTATTTAAAAATGTATGTTAATTAAATAACTATCTATTACTGAAACCTTCAATGTAAGTGTTACTTGGCTACTTGCATTTACTAATTTCATGTGTACAGCTCTACAGGTCACATTTACCCCTCTTGAGATAGGCCTGGCTGCTCCTCAGTCACACTGCTAACCTGTATAGTACAGACCTATACCAAAAGGTGGGTTACCTAATACCAAGCAGGTAAGTGTTGTGTAGTCTCACACAGAGTGACTGCATCAATTCTTACCTAACAGAGTTCCTATCCAAACGACTTGAAGATACTGCTATGGGGAAACCTTGTGAAATTGCTGCTTGGGAAACCACATTTGAAGCCTGGGGTCAAATATGCTGGGTGGTGGCAGGGAGCCTGTTATTCTCTGAATCTTCCCATATTTAAAGTACGCAGGGTCCCTAACATCCATGAAAAAGTATTCCAAACTTACTTCGAGAGACTAGGGATCCTGACTCTGCAGGATCTTGTACACAACTCTGAGTTTATATCATGGGACACACTGAACGCTAGAGGCGAATGGACGTCATTGACTACACTGCTCTATTTTCTTCTCGGGATATAATCAAATCCAAATGGCCATGTTGCCTGCAAGCCCCTGTCCCCTCCCCAATACTTCAAGGTGGGAACTGGCGCTGGGGACAGTGATCACTGAAGAGCAGTGTAAAACTGTTTGCAGACCTGTAAGCGATTAATTTATTTTGAATTCCTAAATCAAGTCTACTATTCACCTGCTTGCCTGTATCAGTTCTTTCCTGAAAGATCCCCTCTTTGTAAAAGACCCTTGTGAGAACAAAGCGAAGACGCCATGTCCCAAATGTTAACGTCTCAGAGGCACTACTCCCCAGAGCTCTGGCTGTTGGCAGTGTTGAGGGGGGCTCCCGAGCAGAAAGAAAATGGTTGGGGATGGCATCCGTAACCGCCAAATTGCCAAGTCCTGGGGAAAGCATAAAGCACCATGTTTTTTCTTTTTTTTACAAACTTTTTTTGTCTTATTTCCTCTCAACAAAAACATACATTATCATTAACTTCAAAAAAACTTGTAGGTACCCACTCCCTCCCCGCCCTCCCTCTCGGTTACAGCAGTTTCCTTTCCCATCTGGAGCCGCTCACTACTAGAGCTACAAGGCATACTGAAGGTATGTATTCCCACTTGGATATCAACATTTCCATCATGGTCTCCTCCAATCTCTCCCAAAAGAGACGTATTTGCGGGAAGGGCCTGGCAACATGGTAAAGGTTTGCGGCTTCCGCCTTGCATCTCTTACACTCGGATGATCCGTCAGGATATATTCTATTTCGTTTATCTGGGGAATAATAAACCTGGTGAAGGAATTAAGTGTGTCCTCTTAAATCTGTTGTTCATTGATACTTTAAGAGTTTGCATGCATATGACTTTCCAGTGTTCGCCGCTGATCACCTCTCCAAGGTCTCTTTCCCACTGAACTGAACCTCAGATCTGGGACTAGCCTCACATTCCTAACCAGTTTATATATGGAGGATACCAGTTTATGGGACGACTGCAGCACCGGGTGGGCTTGTGGCGCTCTAGGAAATTCGGGCCATTTGGTTCAGAGCGATTCCCTGATTCTATAGTACTTAGAGTGTCACTGCTGTCCAATCCCCTCTCGTTTGCAGCATTTCCCAGTGTATAAAATTCCCGTCGTGTACCAGGTCTCCTAGTGTCTGAACCCATAGGCCTTGGAAGTGGATCTGAAATGATCTCTCATATGCGAGTGGTATGCCGTGTATATTGTACAGTGGGAGGTCTGGGGAGTAGATCTATAATGTGCATGAATTCAACACTCGCTGCATGTTGTGTTGTGTGGATCGATTAGGTACTCGTTGCATGTTGTGTTGTGTGGATCGATTAGGTATGACCACCAGTGCCTCCATGTTTGGGAGCAGTCTATCTGCTAAAAAATTTGCAAGGATTTTATTTGCAATATTAATCAGTGATAGCGGTCTATATGATGCACATTTCTGGTGGTCTTTCTCAGGTTTAAGTAGTACAGTAATGAGAGCCATTTTAGTGGATTCTGGGAGTGTGCCGGTTGAGAGTGCGTTATCATACATGTCTCGTAGGATGTCGACGTATGCCTTATAGAATTTCGGCAGTTATGCCGTCTGTGCTTGGTGCTTTGCCATTTGGTAGGCACAGGATCACCTTACGGATCTCCTACTCCTCCGTTATTGGTCTGTTCAGTTCCCCTCCCTGTTCTGGATTCAGCCACCCTAGTGCTACTTCATCTAGGTATCTCATCATATCATCGTGACCAGCAGCGATGCAGGTAGAGTACCGTTGTTCATAGTACCCCCCCGAAACACTGAGTTAGTTCTGGCCAAATCCCGGACAAGATGCCCTGTGGGGTCTTCTACCGCCATTATAGGCGCTAATTGTCTATCTTGTTTTATGGCCCACGCTTATGTGCTGCTTGACCGGTCACCCTCCCCATATCTAACAGCTGCTATCGGGTCGCCTTTGAACCTGCCTTCCCTATTTGTTAGTTGACGAAGTGCTCTTTGTTTCCTCAAGGAGCCCTGTATTTCCTCTGAGTTCTGGGCACCTTGCTGATTCTCGAGTGCCCTGATAGATACCTCTAGTTTGCGCATAGATCCCCTCAGGGCTTTCAGCACACACCCCTCCATTCTTGGAGATGCAGCAGTCTCTCACGTACACTTTGAAGGCCTCCCAAATGATACCTGGGGGCCAAGTATGTCTGGATATCCTGTTTTATTTCCTTGCGAAATGCCCCATCTTCCATGGCAGCAGACCTGAACCTCTACCGTAGCTGTCTCGGGGGAGGGAGGGTGTTGGTCCTGTTAGTCGTGCCAGGACAGGGGAGGAGTCAGATAGGGTTCGGGGTAGTATTGTTACCTCTGTTACATTTCTCGCCAGGGTGGAGGTGGCCATTATGTAGTCTATTCGGGACAAGGTCCTTTAAACACTGGAGTAGTAAGTATATTCTTTCCTATGTGTATGTTCTTCCCTCCCTATGCCATGTAGGTCATGGTGTTGTGCTATAACTGCCCATGCCTGTGCGGCTCGGGGTAAGGTGTGCTGTACTTTGGAGGATCTGTCAAATCCTAGCATGAGGTCCATGTTGAAGTCTCCAACCCAAATCGTGGCGTGCCCCGGGTGAGCCTGTATGTGTCTGGCACATTTATGGAAAAAGTCAGTGTTTGGAGCATACACGTTGATCAGCAGGAGTTTCAGCCCCAGGATTTCCGCGGCTAGAATTATGTAGCTCCCCTCATCGTCGTTTATCTGTTTATGTAGCCTCAAATCCAGTGATTTGTGTATGTAGATTGCGACCCCTCTCAAGTGTCATGGGATGGTACCATTCAGTGCGCTTATTGCCCATCACTTTTGTCTCACCTTGTGTCGCTACCTCCCCCTTAGGACCTCCCATGGAGAGGCCATATTATCTTCCCATAACCCAAATACATCCACCCACCCACTCCCACCCGCGCCAGAAACAACAACCTACCGACCAGTCAACCCCCCCCCAGCCCGTTCCTCCCACCCCCTCATCCCCACATAACAAACCAACTTGAACATGGTCAAACAAATCTGCAGTCTATGGGGGAATAGGGGCACTGAGGGCGGCCTTTACGCTCCATGTGGCATCGGCATCGTCTGGTGGCCAAACCCACCCTAGGGTGCCCCGGGATCCGGAATATGAGGCTCATTGTTAATGTCAACGCAGCTAGCATGCAAAGGATATAGCGATGTACTCAAGGTGATCATCGTGGCCAGGGTCTGGGATGCCGTTTCCGGGGTGGTGCAAAACATTGTGCCATTGCGTTGAACTCAGAGCTTGGCTGGGTATAACATCGGGTATCGTCTTTCATTTGAAGAATATTCTTGGCGGCTTGGAACGTCTTTCGTTGGTCCTATACCGATATACTAAAGTCTGAAGAGTCTGATCGTGGAGCAGCCCCATTTCAAGTCTTTAATTTCCCTGGCTGTCCGAAGTATGATGTCTCTATCCCTGTAGCAGAAGATTCTGGCGATTATGGGACATTCAGGCGCTCGTGGGTGATGCAGGGGGGCGTGGAGTGGTTTAGCCGCTAGTGATCATTGTCCAAGATATCGACTAGTAGCTGTTCCACAAATGTCTCCATGTTGTTTATCTATGTAGTCTCTGGGACCCCAGGATGCGGATATTGTTTCTTCTTGAACGCCCTTCCAGGTCCTCGTTCTTGGACCATATTTTCTTCACCGCCTGTTGTAAGTCTGCCACTTCCCGCTGTAGGGTGGTCACTTTATCTTCACCCTCCCTGATCCTCTGTTCGGCTTCCGCCATACGCCCACACAGTTTGTCTATCTGTATTGCAGATACATCCACCTTACAAGTGAGGGCGTCCATTTATGCACCCAGATTGCCTCTACTGCTCTTCAGGGCCAGTAGTGTTTGGTAAAGTGCCATCACATCCACCTGCGTCATCCCCTGGGGCTGTTGGGAGGTGGCAGCTGGCTGTAATGGTTCATTGCATGCAAATTGCTCCATGTTAGCTTGTTTTCTCGGGTTCACCATTCTATCCCTGGGGCCACATCTGTCGGGGATATGTTTCCTGGCCCAGGTGTGGCGTTATCATAGGTGTGACGTTATCACCACTGTCCCCACCGCCACCAATACTGTCTTGTGGTGGTCCTGTTGTTAAGCCTTGGGGATTTCTTGCCTTCTGCCGATCTATATGGTTTGCTCCCTTCCTCTGGTCTCACCGCAGCCCCACGGTTTCTTCCTCTCCTTATGAGGTGTGGCAGCTAATAATGTGGACCAAGCACATGCGTCCGTCTGTTAGTGGTTGAGTTGTCTGCACTTGTATCAGTTATCTATCACACTGTACAGCCCCCTCGTTTCCAGCAACACCATGGACCAGCCGGATTCCCTTCAGAGGGTGCGGGGGACCTTCGGCCTTGCCGGCAAAGTTTTGCAGCCCTGGGTGTCCTGGCTGGGTGGGTTGGTCATCCGTCATGTGACTTGCATGGGTGCCAGGAATCGAGGCCCCCGTGTCTCAGTAAGGTCAGGGCTGGTCTGGGACTGCTGGGCATCGGTTATGCCCCCTTAAATCTTGTACAACGGTGGTGGAGGGCATCGATCTCGGGCCATATTATTGTGTCACTAACATTGGCCGGCTCGTGCAATGCTTGTGCCGTCCCTGGGCTAGCATTTTTACACTGCAGTGGGCCGCGCCGCCTGCTACACTTCTGGGAGTGCTCCGGGACTGCCGGGGTCGGGGAGAGGGCACTCCCACATTGTTTAGGATATTCGGGCCCGTTGGGGCAGCCTTCCCGTGTCCCCTTATTGTGGGCACTTTAGTCCTGTTGTATGAGCGGCAAGGAGGGTGGGGGCGCTCAACCACCCATTTCGTGGCCATGCCTTGGCTGCTGTTGTTCCTACCTTCTTGGGAGATGTGCTGGCTCGATTTCCCAGAGGCTCCCCCTCGTTGCCCCAGGGGTGTGGACCAGACTCACAGAGGCGAAGGTCCCGCAGTTCCACTCCACACCAGATCCCACGTTCAGGGATAGTCTTCCAAGGGGGTTCTGTACACTGCGCTTCATGCTGGATGATACAGTATCTGACCGGAGGACTTCACGTGGCTTAGCGGCGGTGTAATTCTACCCCTTGTTTCAGCTTGCCGCTTCGGAGCATACAGGGAGGAACGCGATACTTCGCCCTGCCAGGATGTGCTCGATCTCCATGGTTTCTGTATACGCTGCTCTAACCCCACGAGGCTGTCCCTCCTCCACTCCCTCGGCCCTCGTAGGGACCTCGGCTTCCCACCAGGCTCAGCTATCCTGCAGGCCTACGTTGAGGGCT
The DNA here is from genome assembly GCF_040938575.1 of Ambystoma mexicanum. NCBI lineage: Eukaryota > Metazoa > Chordata > Amphibia > Caudata > Ambystomatidae > Ambystoma > Ambystoma mexicanum. The sequence continues at coordinate 576,714,764 of NC_090927.1, read as the reverse complement.
GTTATTGCACCAGGAGGTGCCCAGATGCATCAGCCAACTGCTCTGCTGGTTCCCGGGGTTGTTCGGGCGGTCTGGACACAGGATATTTCCGAGGATTTGTGGACCATAGCCGGAGCCTCTCAGGCGGCGACCATCTTGATCAACCGTGCAACAGCCCAAAATCCCACCCTCCCTCCTGACCCCCTCCCCAAAGCACCATGTTTTCAGGTTTGGCTGAACTTTATGAATATGTGTGGGAAAATAGAATTACGATACGCAACAACACTGCCAAGGATAGCAGACCACTGGATTACTGGGAACCTTTCAGACACTACTTTGCCGAACAGATGCAGAACTCACAAGTCTTTGGAGGGAGCCCCACAGCTGCAGGGTCTCACTCCCAATGAGAATGCATAACCCCACGTATGTGGGAAGTAAACTTTGGACAATACAGAACCAGGTGAGCTGAGAACTCTCGAGTACTGTGACATTATGTGGTAATGTGAAATCCAGGTGAACCCAGCTTAATGTGTTCAAAATCTTATAACACTGGGACGGTCCCTGTCATATTGTATCAAGACTAAAGGTTGTATCTGTATGGTTAAATTCGATATGCTGTACTGGGTCGCTCAGGGAGGGACGGCGGGGGGTGGGTCACTGTTCTATAGATAATGTTGTTATCACTTACCGTTATGTGAAACCAATAAAGAAAGTATTTAAAAAAAAAGTCTATCAGAAACTCGAGTAGAATTAGCCACAAATGCACAGGCTTCAAATGAAATCCTATTCAAACCTTTTCCACTGTACGCATAGTACAGAAGGCTGTTCAATTACAACAAAAGAAACCGAAAAATCAATACCCAACAAAAAACATCAAATCCAATGGCTCTCAAGCCTTCTTGAGGAACATAAGGCTTCCGCAAGAAACCAGAATGTCTGATTTAGGACTGAAAAAGGACAGGACGATAGCTATCATGCTTTCACCCAATAAAATAACAGACGGCTCGACTCCTGCTGAAAAACCGCAAATACCAAACAACAAACTAGTTGATATTCGTGACTCAAACCAAGAGGCATGCATCTCTTTATCTGACAGCACCTTAAAGCACAATGACATAACTGCCCTCCTTAACGAAATTTCAGTCTGTGATGACTATAATACCTCAGAAAGCATCAAAGAAGTAGATAGACCCATGTTTCAATGGTACGCTACCACCTCTAAAAGCTGGAGAAAAAAATCCTCACTACCATCTAAAGAGACACCAGGAGAGGTAACAAACACTTTAAATAATTCAAAGAAAGATGAGACACCCACCAGGCAAAGGACCACCTAATCCTGAATTGGAAAAACGTAATAAAACAAATACATCGCAGTCCAAAATTGGATTCATCACAACAGAAAACATAAACATCGTCCAATTTATGAATGAAGAACAAATTGATTGGGTAAAATTGCATCTAAATTCCCCTTTTAAAAGATGCCATACTCGAGCTGACGAGCGGCTTCCTCCCATTGGGCTTCGAAATATCTATTTCCAATGACCACCAGACTAAAAAGGACAATTCGAAAGAACTCGCGGGTCGGATGAACGTGATCGACTTACATTGATCGAAAAATACCCAAAGGAGTCTGACAAAAAAGAGCCCCACAAGGGAGATGAAGTTGAATTTCCTTTCTTTGAAAATGTTCATAAACTGCATCACCTCGCCTGCTTCTACACCACCAAGAAGAGTAACTGAGACTCATCAAGCGACTGAGAACCAAAATTGGTCCTGGATAGCGACTACTCTAGCCACCATCAATCTATAGAGCCAGAATAAGCCCTGTCAAAAGGTCCTAAAAAATTGGCTCTTGGAACACAAGGGGCTTTTCACATTTGTTTAACATCTGCAACATGGGGCTAAAAATGTATGACATTCTGTCTTCAAGAAACATGACTCTGAGCTTTAACCGGTTGTGATGGCTATGACTGCTACCTGTACTCTGCAAGAAAAGTGAAGGCTTGTAGACCTTATTCTGGTTTACTTATGCTCATAAGAAGAGGATTAGGTCTAATCGTCAAAAAAATTCAAAATTCTAACTGTTAGGCAAGAATTGATGTTCTAACCCTGTAACCTTGGTATTGGGTAACCCACCTTTTGGTATAGGACTGTACTACACAAGTTGGTAGTGTGACCGAGCAGCCAGGCTCATCTCAAGAAGAGTAAATGTGAGCTATAGAGCTGTAGCAATGAAATCCACCAATGCAGGTAGCCAAGTAACACTTATACTGAAGGTTTTTGTTATAAATCATTTTCTTTTATTTAACAATAGTTTTTAAATAAGCATTCTTTTAAAAGGGCAATGTGTATCACCATCAAATATACTTTTCCAGAATTAATACAACGCTGGTAGATACTCTTTAGAGATGCTTCTTACACAATGAGGTAAGTACCCAAAGTCAGAAAAGTACCTTTGGTTAGCAGAAGAGTGGTTCAGCTGGCTTCTGTCTCGCTGCAGTGATGCAGATCCTGGGTTCCTGGGCCTCGGTCGTGGGGACAAGAGGGAGAATGTCTGGGGACTCTTGCAGCATTAATTCAGGTCGGCGGCAGCTACGGGCTCTTTTTGGATCAGCAGCACTTTTCAGTTCCAGCGCTCGGTAAACGGCACCACCGTGGATCTTGGACACCAGTTGGGCTTCCTTTACTCCTTGAGTCCTGCACTCTGGTGAGGGGACTCGAGCTCTGGTAGTCCTGATTGTGGAGGGTCCTGGGGAGACTCCTGGAGCTTTTGGCCAGAGCCCATATGTTGCACTCCACTATGGATTTCTCGACCCCTGGCACTCCGTTCCTGCAGCAGCAAAGAAGTAGAGCCTGTTAGGGAGAATTCTCAGAAATGTGCTAATTCCTCTCTACCTTAGAGATCCCCAGCAACTTTGCTAGATTTTGAGGACTTGCATTTTTAACCTGGAGAGAGTGAGACCCTTTTTTCCCACTATCTCATGTATTTTAATGTGATTTTGAACTCTTGTTTCTTTTGGTTGTGGAGCCTGACAAACTCCATAGGCATCATCTTTTACATTGTGTCACACAGCACCTTCAGTGGAGTGGCACAGGGAAGTCTTTCAGATTTCCCCAAGGTTTAAATACCTTCTCTTGGATAAACTACTGTTTCCAAGAACAGTGAAGTGAAATTGACTTTACTTACATTTGTAACTCTCTAGACCCAGCACACACTATCTTACAAAATGGTGATGGAGGGGTTACTTAGTATCCCCTTTGTCTAGCTGCTCATGTAGCAATTTTATGTTACCCTTTCCTCGATGAATGGCTGATGGCAGTGGTTTACTTTAACTACTATGGTGTGCTTTTACAACGGGCTGCTTTCGCAGCTACAGTCAAGCACCCAAGGGTGCTTTTATGTCAAAATGGCCCGGTCTTTTTTTTTTATGCCATTTCTTTGTGGAAAGGTCCTTCTTGAGATTTACTCTGCGCGACAAACCAGGTTCGGTCCCTTTGTTCAGCTTTTGTCTTTGGCAGGCAGGATTCACGAGTGAAGCCTGCCTCTTGCTCCAGGGTGTCTGGCGGGGGCAGGAAGTGAGGGAGGTGACCAAAACTCCCTGTGCTTGGTCTCCTAGGAGACAGGAATGCACTCTTAGGTGATTGGCCAACTGGCTGGCCGGCAAGGACAGCCTCCCTGCTGGGTGACTGACAGCTAGGCTGGAATGAATGGGAGAAACCTGAATAAAAGGCAAGACTTTTTGCCTTGGAAGGCAGAGTCGCCCACTGGACGAAGGAACCGAATAAGAACTTGAGGATGCCTGCTGCAACTCCTGAACCGTTGGTTTGCCTGGTGAAGCCCTGCTGCTGTGCTGAAACTCCCATTTTTGTTTCGACTAGAGAAGCCCTGCAAGGACGACTTCTCCCCTTGGGTTGGTGGGACCAATCAACTCCAAAGTAAGCCACCGGGACATCCTCTCAGAGCTTGTTCGAATTCCACTGCAGTTGCTGCTGGAACCAAATAGCCAGGGAGAGAAACACCAGATTGTGTGTGTTGCTTTTAAGCTGATCAAGGGCTCCAGGAAGATCCTGCGGACTTCCAGGAAGCAGGACTAACCGAGCCTGAGCCACCTCAAGAGTGCTGGACCCCAGATGCAAGGAAAGCCCATTTCGGCAGCCAGGAACCGCGGTGTTGCTATTTGCGGTATACGTGAGGAGCTGAAACACTGAAGTGCCACTTGTTTGAAGATTGTCGGTTGCGGTGGGTGAACGTCCCACTGCAGTGCATGAGTCCCCCAGAAGTGCTCCCTCTTGTCCCCACGACTGAGGCCTAGGAACACCAGGATCTGCAGAGATGCACAGGAACAGGAGCCACCTGCAGCACTTTTCTTCAACCTAAAGGTACTGCACAGTCTAAGATAACTTGCCTCTTGTTGTAACCTCACTTGTCCTCTACTGAAACTTGTCTTGTTTGCTCTGTAGAGTTGCTAACAGCTTCTTTACTTCACAAGCCTAACCAGTTTGTGGCCCTGCTTTGATTTCTTCTTTTCTACAAAAACTTCTAAAACATTGTGCAAGACTTTTACTTACCTGCAAGAAGTACTTCAGCTCACCTAGACTTTTGCCCAATTGACTTTGGCCTAGCCTGACTCCCTGAATAACTCTTGTTCCCTCTGACATTGTTTGGTCTTCCTTCCACGAAAGGGTTAACTAACTTTGCATTGAGGGAAAGTACTTACCTGCTTCAGAATATTTGTGTGATCTCTTGTTCTGTTTTGATCTCTTGTTCTGTTCTAATAATCTTTTTCTTTGACATACTGCTAAGTCTGATGCAAAATGCAAACATGGTATATTAATGTCCACAGTGTCCTAGTTACTAAAGTCACCTGAGGGTGTAGGAAGTGTCTGTGTGGCATACCAAAAGGGTACTTACTAATTTAGAAATATTAAGAGTGTGTATTTTGGAGTGTATTTGTGTGTTACTATTATATTCCCCGCTTCTGAAGAAGGCTTACTCTAACTGACTGTTAAATAAATTAGTATTAGTTTAATCCAGAAACCTTGTGTGTAAGAGTTTATTTGAATACTTGTCACTGAATCTCTGCAACTCCCTTGCAGCTGACATTGACCTCTCTTGTGTTGAGCCTAGCTGCTCAACACGCTATCAACCTGTGTAGTACAGACTTATACCAAAGGTTGGGTTCCTATTGCCAGGAGGTCAGGGTTGTTGTAGTGCACCCAAAGGGTACTGCATACAGTCTTGCCTAACACAGCCAGTCGTGGAAGATGGTCCAGTGGAGTTCGTCTCTGGGTTAGTTGGTCCCACTAACCCTAAGGTAAGTAGTCGTCCTTTGGTTAGTTGGTCCCACTAACCCAAGGGAAGAAGTCGTCCCTTCCGGAGCTTCTCTTGTAGATTAGATAAAGGAGTTTCAGCACAGCAGCAGGGCTTCACCGGGCAGTTCAACAGTCCAGGAGGATGCAGCAATCTTCGTCCACGGTTTCTTCGTCAAGTTCTTCCCAGTGGTCGACTCAGTCTTCAGTCCCCAAACCCTCGCCTTTTAAGCAGGTTTCTCCCATTCATGCTCAGCCTAGCTGTCACTCAAACAGCAGGGTGCGACTGTCCTGAAAGGCCAGCCAGCCATTCGGGACTGGGTGCATTCAGGCATTCCTAAAGGCAAAGGACAGGGGAGTTTCGGGTACCTCCCTCACTTCTTGCCCTTCCAGACACACTGGAGCCAGAGGCGGGTTTCAGTACTGAAGCCCGCCAAAGGCAAAACGAACAAAGGGCTCATACCTGGCTTGGTGTGCAGAGTAAAACCCAAGAAAGACCTCACACACAGAAAATGGCGAAAAAAGATGACCGGGCCATTTTCACAAAATGGTCACCCATGGGTGCTATACTGCAGCTGAGGATTCAGCCTGCGGTAGAAAAGCACAATGGTAGGAAACATAAACCACTGCCACCAGCCATTTAAAGTAGTGAGGGTAACATATAAAATGTTACATGAGTAGATGGGAAAGGGGGCTACTAAGTAATCCCCTATCACTTCACATAGAAAGGTGTGCTGGACCTACAAAGAGAAATGGTAAATACCATCAATTTCACTTTACTATTCTTGGGAACAGTAGTTCACACAAGAAGTTATTTAAACCTTATGATAAATCTAAAGGATTTCTCTATGACACTGCAATGAAGGTGCTGTGTGTCACCATACAAAAGTAGATGCCTATTGAGTTTGTCAACAAAAGAAACACATAATCCAAATCAAGTGAAAACACACGAGAGAGTGAGAAAAAGGCCTCACTCCAGGGTTAAAGTTAAAAAGTCCTAAAGTCAAGCAAAAGAGCCTGGGGTCTCCAAGGTTGAAGGAATTGGCTCAGAAATGAGAATTCTCCCTAACACTAACCCGTTAACCCAAATAAAAACACTTGAAAAACAGTTGGAGCCCGCCCGGAAGAACATTCCATTGGTTGTATGCAATGTATATAATGATGTTGATAAATATAACTACGACATCTTCATCAACGGTGTGATGAAATCCTTGGATGATAGATTAGTAGACCTCCAAGATCCACTTATTCTGGTGTGTGGTGACCTAAATATGCACCTAGTTGACAAAAAAGGGTGCATTATTAATATCGAAAACCCGACCAAAAATTCATTAAAATGGTCTGAAGAATTATCAGGACGCAACCTATACATGCTGAATGGCTAAACCCGAGGAGACATCCGCAGAAAGCCCACCTTGCAACGGGGGCAAATGTTCGCCTGCATATACTATGCGTTTGTATCCACCAACCTGGCACGTTAGGTAGAATCGTTCAATGTCATACAGATGCCAACGAACGATCACAACCTACTCGAAATATCATGCTATCCAGAGGCGAGGACAGAACCCTGTGAAATCAACTGGCCTCTACAGATATCACAAGGGAGAAATGGACTACGCCTAGAAACCCATGATATAATGTCTGTAACCAATATATTCACTAAGCACCTTAGAGGAAATAAGACCACTTTAGAATATACTTGGTTACTACAAGACTTCCAAGAAAACAGAAGACTCCACGAAAAGCCTTTGTTCCAATGCACCTAACTAACTCCCTCGTGACTGAAGCTAAATTGCATGCAGTTCTACGGAAGATCATCCAATTGAACAATTTGAGCAGGTTGATATGCATTAAAAAAAAAGGAAACAAAAGTTTTAAACTGGCTCATTGCAACCAGAGCGATTTGCGCGCACTTCGACGCTGAACAAATGTTAATGGCTGTCGGCAATAATAACACCAGAAATCTACGGGAACTTATTAATAACAATTGTCGCTTCCAATTGGCTTTACAAACCCTTAAAGTTACTGAATCATCTTGGATAGCCCATTATTCTGATCTGTTTGCTCCAATTTCCATACCAATTGCCCCAGTTTGCACAATAGCAACAGGATCGTGGAAATTTGAGGGCAACTTGGATGATATTAGACTATTGATTCACAGACTGAATCTTTCTCGTGCTCCTGGCCCCGATCGCCTGACAAACTCCATGTTAAAGGCAGCGAGTGGCCTATGGTCGAAGTTTATTTTGCTTTTGTTTGATAAAATCATTCGCACTAAAGGCCTACCCGGATCCTGGACACGTGCCACAATTATACCCATATTTAAGAAAGGCAACAGAGAGGATCCCAGGATCTACCGCCCCATCACTCTCTTAGATATTATGGGCAAATTATTCGGTTAAATCCTCTTGAGAGATTTGAACAGCTGCGCATCCAGAAGTGGCCTGCTCAACAAAAGAAAAAACTGGCTTTGCCAAAGGCATTGGCACATCGTTAAATGTATTGCTTCTGAATCTACTGAAACTTAAAGCCATCCAATAGAAAGTAATTTATTTCTTTGCGTTTATCGACCTCGAGCATGCGTTCAATAGCATAAATAGACAGAAGCTGTGGTTGATGCTCCGTAAGTGAGTATGTCCAGAAGACCTGTTGAATGTTATTATAGCCTTGTACTTAGAAACGTCAATAGAGGTTAGGCTCTCGAGCCAAGGCCACCTCACAAAAGAAAAATTAACAAATATCGAGGATGTATGAAACAGGGATGTCCTCTAGCAGCAACCCTGTTTAACCTCTATATATCTGATCTACAAGAATCCCAGAATGCAGTGATTGCTTTCCTTCCAAAGATCCAAAGGGATTTTGTACCGTGGATCCTATACGCAGACAAACTCGTCCTTCTTGACAAAACCCCAATTGGCCTCCAATGCAGATTGAACGCCTTGTCAGATTACATCAACCAAAATGATCTACGGGGAAACCCACAAAAAACATGCATAATGCAAGTTGCCAATCTTGCCAACAGATCCCGAAAAGGAAAATGAGGGTCTACGTGGCATTTGGGATACCAGAGACTTTCACAAGTTGACTCGACGACCTACTTGTAGATCCACTTTAACCTAAACATACATGAAAGTGGATGGGTAGAGATTCTAAGATTGAAAACAAAAAGGCTAGCATTCCAGAGTCAAGCGATCCTTAGACGGTAAGGGTACTACACAATTATGCCCCTCATCACCTTCTGTAAACGGAAGGTTCTCCCTATGCTGCTTTATGGAGCTGAAATCCTCCTTAACCTGCCCTGGCAAACATGGCCGATGCTAGAAGGATTATATTGGAGACGCATATTGAGACTCCCTAAGGGTCTTCCCATGGCCGCAATCCGGTATGAACTGGGGCTTCAATCTATGGAGTCGGATGTACTATGGAAGACCTTAGCGATGTACAGGAAGAGCATGATGATGGATCATCACCCCCCCCTTTCTCCATTATCAGAAACATTGAGACTGCAAACTCTGATTCGCTGCTACAAAGAGAGCAAAAGAAATTTGAAATTTGGCTAATCTTCGTCGAAGCCTCTGTGAATATGCTAATATCCAATCCAAACAAAGTTTAAAAAAAAAAAAACTTAAAAGAATACGATTGGATAAATACACTAAACCTAAGAGCTAAATACAAGCTCTCACCACCATTGACAAGGGAAAGATGAGCCATCCAGGAACTCCCACCCTACCTGGCAAAATATCCATCTAGCCATTATCGAGACCCATCTCTGAGGTTTTGCTTAAACATCCTTCCAACTAGAGAAGTATTCGTAAGTAGAAGACAGTTGTCGAAAGCTGATTCCCTGTGCAAATTCTGTGACGAACAACTCTGAACAGAATCATTATTCCACATAAGTGATCTGCAAAAAACTTAAAGATCTAAGATCGAAATTTCTCGCTAATCTTGTGAACAAGATGAACTCGCTATCCGCACGAGAATGGTGGGACCTGCTTTTGATTGGGAAAAACATTCCGATGATTTTAGCGATAATGACATTTTTGGAAGAAGTGCTGCTAAACCCCTGTAGGGGACTAAGTCAAGAAACCATGAAAAATGTCATCAATGAAACGATGATGCACCTTGAATGGACCTATATTGCCTCAATATAATATTTTCATTGGATAGACCTTTTACATGTAAACAGAATATGCGATGTGCAATCTTTGAAAAGTTTTAAATAAACCTAACCAAATAAAATAAAAAATAAAAAGATGTTGTAATTCACTAGAGATCTTCCTCGTCTCAGTTTTCTGTTTTACTACAGACATACATGGCATTGGAGGGTAGGGGTGGAGAGGGAGGAGATGAAGGAGAGGTGGGGCGTTCTCCCGATGTGGTTATCACTGGTCCCAAAGGGGTTTACCCTCCCATGGGATTCACCGGCTGAGTACCACCCCCAGGGGGACTATCTGGTAGCAGCCTCACCTCCCTGGCCTCATGGGAAGGGCCTTTCCCTTTGGAAGTAGTGACGACATCCTGGGATTCGTCACAGTGTGCAGGAGCTAGTGCCTAGCGTGTCTCAAATCTAACGTCCACATAAAATGCAAAACATACTTTTTGTTGATTGCATATAGCCCATTATGCACTTAACATATTCTGCATGTGTCCCAGTATTCCATTACACTCATTCCCAAACACAAGGAGTTAATGTCACATAGATGTGTGTATGGCACCGGATAACCCAGGGGTCAAAAGTAACTCCTGCTAGCTGTTCCTGTCAAGCCAACCAGGTTCTCCCAGGCTATAACCAGAAGCTAAATAGCTCCAAGCAGTGTTGAACTGTGGTCTCTTGAGAGAATCCTAGGATTTGCCTTATTTAACGGAAGCAACCATAAAGTTCTGACATTCTGATTAAGAAAAGGTGCTGTTTCCCACTATATCAGTAAATACTATGACTGCCCACCTGAAAGAGTCGCTATGATCAAATGTGTTGTAACCCGTATCACCTTCATTTCTACAAGACAGATACATGCCTGCTTGCCGGTCTCTCCATAAATTTGATTTTTACCTGTTAGATCCAATATATTTGAAATTACTTTCTGCCCAAAGGATAAACTAAACCATATGCTGTTGCTGATATAACAGGAGTTGTTTGGAACACCTGACACCTTGTTGTTGCTGTGAGTAAAGTAGCTTTCATTCTGCTTGCACACTTGCTGAGTTTTGGTTCTGTTTATGCCCATCTTTGTCTCTGGCGTCTGTTAAAGTTTAATCAGATTTCCAATTGTGCAGTATAGATTGTGTGTTTGTAAACATTTTAATAGAACATCCGTTTGTTTTTTAGGGATCAGTGTTAAAAGCAGTATCTCTTCCAATCCAAGCAGAGATTTTACTTCTGATATTTCATGGCCAAATCCTAGTCCGACTGTAAAACCGTTAGACGTTATTGGAGGAGTGAAAAAACGGAATGCAGGTTAGTCATATGTTCACCAATGAAAGCTTTTTCTGATTGGGCTTACTATATTTCTCAGAAATTGGAATGTGGCTCCTTGCAATTATAGAAATAATTAGCCTTTATCATTACACATCCTTTCCAAAAGATGTTTGTACACACACTATAGGGTACTATGCAAAGATCAGAACAGAATGATGTTCATATTGGCGCTACCATGTGCACCCATTGATGTAAGCCTTTGCACACCTTTTTCCTGTAGACACTTACACAATCACATGTGATCATAGATACACAATCCAACTATGTTACAGAGGCAGTCTTTTAATAACTCACATTTTTACTGTCATACCGTCACTGTCGTAAGTATATGTTCTTGCTTTTTATGGGCAAATAAGCCCAGCTTATGAATATTGTTTAAATGTTTGACTGCTAAAATTGTTGGACAGATGTTTACTTTGTGCATTTTGGAAAAAAGGTCACAATGCAAACAAATTGCAAGCTACACATCCAATCAAAATCAACATGTAATGCTAAACGTGGTAGTTGGTAAAGATTCTGCCGAAGTAGAATAATTGCCCTGTCAATTCTTGTTGATCACCCGTGTTTGTTTTGTTGTTGTACCTTAAATATCGTGTGAGGATGGGAAGGAGACGTCTTGTTGGCATCTGATCAAGGTTATCAGGACCTCTGGATGCCGTATCTGATTTGAGACGTAACAAGCAGTGTTAGGAAAGAATTCTCTTTTTGCAACTTCTCTTCTGTGGAACCCCATTCTTTTTGCTCTTTCTATCCTGTCTTGACTTTTTGAAGGCAAGTAAAGCCTTCAGCTTCACTTACCTTGCCTTTTGCTCATTGTTATGGGGAAACTGGTAGGTCTTTCAGTACTGAGAAACTGTTTCCTTTTTTGGAATTCGTGTACTTTTTAGCATTGCACACAGCTCCTTACACATTGCAATGGGGATTCTTTTGTGTCATCTTAGCTTTTTACACTTGTGATTTTAGGTTACTTGTATATGTGCCAGATGCATTTTTACAATGTTTGCAATATTTTTAGAGTGCACATTCGTGTTTACTTCATATGGCTACTAAACGTGGCTGGTGCCCTAAAATGGCTGTGCCACAATATTCTCACTTGTTTACTTGGCCATATGGTTGTTTGGCCTTCTTCCTGTCTTGCTAAATCAGGAAATCCCTTATAAGATCTTGCACTTGCCCAGGAAAGCTGCTGCTTTTGCGGGCTAGAGTTACCTTTTGTGTGTGTGTGATCTCGGAAGGAGGTGGGACTGTCTAGTCCCACTCCACATCCTTGGTGCCAGAATGTCTGGGTGTGGGACAAATGTAAAACATGTAGTTGTCCCTCATTGGACAAGTACGGGCTGTTTGAATGGTGCAGATCATTGGCTGTTACCATTGGTGGGCTTTGACTTGCTTTGAGCTTGGATTTTGGATAAGAAGAGTACCTCTACAGCCATTTCTTCAGATTATCATTGGAACCAAGAATCCCTCGAAGAACTTACTGAAGATCTTAATAAGACTCTTGAAGTGACCCAGCATCCCTTCCAGTAACCAGCTCTGTGAAGCCCTACTCCTCTGCCTGATCTCTGAAGACCCTGAGCAGTGCTGCAGCCCTTGAACTAGTGGAGCCAACTAGTCTTGACGCTTTCTTGAAGATCCTGCCCTTCTGAGCCTTTGGAAGTGTCCCTGAACTTCCCGGTGGACTGACCAGCTCTCTCGTGGGCTATCTCGCCAGGAGTGTCGCTATTTCGTGTTAGAGTTCGGAACTTTGGTGGTTGCCAGTTTGTGCCATAAGTTGCCTTCTACCCGAATTGCAGCGTCCCACTATCAGGGGATCCTGTCCTGGAGCAGCTTCTGTGACCACGACTGGCAGGACGCCTGTCATCACCTGTGTGCAGAGGCCGTCTCTGGAACTCGCCATTCTGCAACCAGTGAAGTGTCCTGAGGAGGCCATCATCCGTGTCACTTGCATTCCTCCACCAACAGAGGTTGCATATTGCAGTTGAACCAGACCGGAAGAGTGCTTGAACCCACAACTTCTGGGCACCTACCGCATGAACCAACAGTCGAAGAAGGACCCCCAGATGATCTACAAGCACATCTGGGAAGTTTGCAGTCAGGTGCGCAGAGTAAACGCAGTGTATCTGTCCTCCAAAAGATAACATTGGGAGCAAGTCCCGTTGTCTCCTTATTACATTCCATTCACCTTTTCGTCGTTGAACCTGGGTCGAGTAGCCTGCCCAAGTGTTCTCTTTGGGTCTGGAAAGGAAAACACGTACTTACCTCTGGTAAAATAGTTGTAGAGCTTTTAACCTATCACCAATGCAAGCCTATTGAATTTACCTACAGACATACTATTCTGGTGAGAAACATTGTGGCTCATGTGACTTTTGGGCACACGGCCCCATTCATTTTAGCGTTTGGGCTTACGATTGGTTATTGTTTTATGATCTGGTTCCATCATTGACTGCATCTAAAACACCTATCTGCTTTTGTTAACTTATTTGATGTCTTTTTGAAACTGGTGACTGTGTATTTGTATCATAGAGTATTGTGCGATAATGCTACCTGTTTAATTCATTTTCCAGTGTATTCAGAAGGCCTATAATTGTGTGGGGAGTTTTCCTAAAGTCCTACTGGCAGTAAGATTTTAGTAAGCTATCCCAGTGGTTTGTAGATCCCGCCCAACTGTTCATATCAGTCTGTACTAGCTCAGGACCTTGGTAGTGTGGCCGAGCAGTCTGGCTTATTTTAAGAGGAAGATGTGAGCTGTAGGTAAGTATTCTGAATCTTGGTTAGACGGGCACAACAAAGAAGCACTTATATATTACACCAGAATCACTGTAAATACTTCAGACGGTAACGATAGAACATTTAGGAATACTGGATAATACACTTCAAAGGGCATTTTCACTTTTGTGTGTGTTCGCGGTTACGTTTGTAGCAACGTTGGAAAGGGAAAAGACAAGGTTATTGTATCATCAGTAATTGTGCACTCATGCGGTGTTCAAAAGTTTACACTTTAATGCATTTACTATGCAAGTGTCATGACCGCAGCCTCCAAGGAGTCAGGTTTAGCCCAACTGCCTCGGTAGCTGGGTCACAACTTCATTTCCAGGCACCCATCGGCTCCCATAGGGGCCTTATGGACCTTGTCCTGGCGCCAGTGGCGCCAGGCTCATAAGGGGACTCAGTCCCGGCACAGGACGTGCCGGGCTCATGATGTAAGGAATAGTGCTTGGGTGGACCTACCTGCTGCAGACCATGCTGCTCACTCACCTGCAGGATGAAATCCTCACCAATCCATGGCTGGAACTACTTTACCTCTGGGTGTGGCCAGCACCACTCCCTGGGACTGGATACTGGAACTATTCTGGAAGCTGGGACTTCTTACCTGGGCGAGGCTGCTGTGGAAGGAGACACCTAAGCACTCCAGTAAGCTATTTAAGCCACGCCCGATCAGAGCAACGTGCTTCGCGTTATTCTGCAATAGCAGCAAGACGCTCACCGTGTCAGCTCCAGAGAATCTTCAACTTCTGCATCTGGGGAAGAAAAATTCGCAATCTTACCTTCCGAAATACCATCTTCGTCTTCAGCAGCATCTGAAAAGGGAAAAGAACACCAGGTTAGCACGAGATAAAAACCAGCGCAGCACTTACCCAGTCCATCGGTGCATCTCAAGCCACGGGCTGCAGCTTTCCATTTTTTCTGGCACCCTGTGGAAGCAAAGACATTGGTTAGTAAACCTCCGTGAAACTTTCCTTACCTGCGCTGCATTCTTCTCGCCTCCGCCGATGCTGCTACTCGCATCTGCAAAACAAAAGGACATCATTAAGAAATACAAAACTCCATCTATACGCACTTGTTTTGGGCAGCACTCATCTTTCTCACTCCTCGGTACATTCCTCGACATCCATTTTTCTACCCAGCTGCTTCTGCGACCTGAAAAAGGAAAAGAGACATTAAGAACTGCTTTTAACTTCGAATTGACATTTTCTACTTACTTGCCTGCAATACCTTCGCCAATCCATCGCTCTCCGGACCTCCATATTCAAGCAACCGCCGTTCGTGCTGCTAACAACGGCCTAGCTCCAAATCTTCATCCTCTGCAACCAAAAGGCTGGACAATTAACCAGTGAAGTAACTGGCTTCGGTGCCCCTGCACAGACGCAGGATGGAGAGCTCCGCTTTCACCTACATAAGGTGAGCACATTTAGCCTACGAACTACTTGGGAGTACCAGGAAGGGGAGGCAGCTTACCCAGTCAGGCTTATATATCCATATTAACCCCTTGCTCTCATAATTGCAGACACCTCACCCTTCAGATCAAGATCTCAGTGAGGAAAGGGCCTTTCCAGGGTGGCATTCGAGGCCTGCGCGTGACCCTAGAAGACTTTGAGAACCCCCAGCCCAGACCTGCGCCTCCGAGGGATTCAGGTGAGCGTTACAGCAAGCATATATAGAAAATTCACTTAAAGAGAGGAAAATAAGTGGTTAGTGCAAGATGAGTTTAGTTCAAGGTTCTAGAGATGGTTTCTTCACCTGGCAAGTCTTTAAAGTCCAAAAATGCAACCCTAGCTAAAGGCAGTTAGGATAGTGAAGATTTCCTCCAGAGTCTAAAGTTATTAAAGCAGCAAGTTAGCAACTAACAAAGGAGACCTAAAAACGGACTCAAAAAGGAGACACAAGCAGCTGCTTGGGTCAGAGGTAAGAGGAGGTTGCCTTGGACACCTCTACATGCACTGCATCGCTCTGGAGCAACTTCTCAGAATCAGGTAAGCAATACCTTTTTCCCCACAGCACCTTGAGTTTGAAGAAAGTGTTTGTGTTGGCTCCTCCGTGATGTGGTAGCTCTGGACCCGACCTCTGAATTCCTTGGACTGGTGACGAAAGGCAGGACAATGAACGGTGTCTTCCAGCAGCAGTCTCGAGGGGGGACCTGTGGCACGACTTTCAGCAACTACTTGGTTCACCCTGTGGTTTTGGTGTCTATTCAGCAGCAGCAACAAAGGACAAGGATCACCCGGTCAGTCTTCTTCGCTTCCTGCAGTCCCACACTCTGAGGGGGTCTGGGCGAGTTGTATCGGATCTCTTGAATGTCCATATGGGTTCAGCACAGATTTGGACGGATTTAGCTTTTCCACGAAGATGCACTCTAAAGGGGCTGCAGGTCTCCTGGTATTGGAAAATCCTAGGACCTCAGGAAATGACTTCAAAGTTTGTCTTGGGACTGGTTGTTCCCATCAGCCAAAGGGAAAAGAAGTCCTCTTCGGAGCTCCTCTGTCATATAGAAAACTGGGTCAGGACAGCAGTGGTCGCTTCACGGTCTTGCAAAGGGTCTGCAGGTGTATCTGGTCATCTTCTTCGGTTACTTCCGTTTCCTGTGGTCGACTGGCTTTACACTCCAGAAGCCTCACCTTTTTATACAGTTCCAGAACACACTCCTCTGCGATCTCCTATTCAGACACTCTGGCAGACAAAGGACAGGTGGGTGGAAGACTCCTCCCCCCCCCTCTTCCTGCCCGCCCAGACACTCGGGAGCCTAGGCAGGTATACCTACTAGTTCCCGCCAAAGGCAAAACACATACACATAGACCTCCCCCTCCCAGAATGGTAGAAGGGCTAACAAAGAACAACCACGCTAGTAATGGCGAAAAAGAAAGTGGGCCCCAAGTTGGTACTTTGATGCCCCTATTTTGCACTACTGAGGCATGGACATAGCCTGCGGTATAGAAAATACAGAATAGTTGTTAGAACACGTCCACTTCCACCAGCCATAACTAGGTGATTGTCTATGTGACTAAAATGTCACAGTAGCAGAGATAAGAGGGATACGAAGTATCCCTTTGGCACTCCACAGAAGGTGGTGTGTGCCAATCTGTGACTGTAGAGTTTTGGGAGAGACACTACAGATCTCTCTATCCTTAAGAACTGTAGTTAACTTAAGGATGCAGAAGAATTATCTTAAATGAGGACCCTAAGGGTCCGCAGCAACACTGCCCATAAGGAGTTGTGTGCTGCAGTAATAAAAAACAGATGCCTTTAGGAGCTATGGAGCAGATAGACTCCGTAGTAAATTTAGAATACAAAGAATAGAGTTCCGAAAGACCGAGCCTATAAGAATGAATGAGTGAAAAAAGGCTCCACTCATTTAGGATTAAAAGCAAAGGACTGTCAGGCATGGGAATTTGCGTACGGGTTATCGTGCGCCTTCAGCAGCTGGACAAAGTAAACAAACGAAAGCGCTGGGACAGCAGCATTGGGTTGCCAGAAACGCGATCCGCGGCAGAGCCTGGAGGTTGCCATGGAAGCTTAGTGACACGTTGCTAAGGAGGGGTAACGTTCGTGCTCTATCACGACGTTGATAAGGTGATCTTGGGTATTTAGTCCCCCCTCCTTAGTTGCTCAGCGCTTCTGATTGAGCATTTTTGGCCTTCTGTTTCTTGTCTCATAGTTCTACGATCTTTCCTCGTGTTTTGACCCGGATTCGTACCTGTTTTGGCTTTGGATTATCCCACTGTTTTGGCAAATTTTCCTCATAGTTTTTCATGGTTCCTGGATCTCTGGCTTCTGAGAACTGACTTCGTTTTTGCTATCTCCTTGACTGTTGTTTGGCGACCGCTAGGTATATTTGGACTCGTACCGGCTTAAGGATTACTCTTTGGATTCTGAATTCACGTCTCGTGTGCTCTAGTATCTGCGACAGCCTCTGCTGCTCCGTGGGACAGCCACCGCTGCTTTTTGTAGCGGACAAATTAATAAAAGACCTAATCAAAATAAATGCTAAATTGACTGGTGCCGTGATGCCAGCTGAGACGCATGCGAGCACAGAAAATATTGCGAAACCACAGCCAAAGAAATCGCAAAGAAATCGAAGAACACAAAAACTGCAAACTTGCAGAATCTGGAAAATTCAAGCTGTGTGGCTCTCAGCAACTTTGCCGCCCCAACAAACGCAGAAGACTCGCTTCAAGTACCAGCCCGTGTACTTTTGTGGCATGCTCGCAGAACATAAAAGGAACAACTAGTGAAATAGTAAGAAACCGAAATACGCCACATTTAAAAAGGAGAAAAAATAGGAACAGAGTGAGTGTAACTCGAAGGAGCTCTACATCTGATGTCTCTGAGGCAAATGAAGACGGCTCATCCGACTCAGACTCATCCATTGTTGAAAGAGAATTCCCAAAAGTAAGACGTCAAAACAACACGATGAATCAACAATTTCTACGTGCTTCTGCAGAGCTTCAGTTGGACCGTTTCGAATTGGTGGTACAAGTGATTAACCAACTCAGACCGAACATAATTTCAGCTTTAACAATCACTGTCGCTCCTTTGATAAAGCTATACGAACATCTAAATGAGAGCGTTAAAGATCAAAACACCGTCATGGCTCTTGTTAATTCGAAAATAATAAATATGGAAATATTATTACAGGATGTAAGAATCCAAGCACTGAATGATCACAAGAACAATGAAGCCCTCGGTATCCAAATAAAAGATCAACTAAAGAACAACGCCGAAGATAAACGCCTCTTAGCAGAAGTGGCAAGAGAGGCGTTGATAATCTTAAAAAAACAGCAATTACTTAATGTTGAAAGGGCAGCTATATCCAGAGAACTAAGCACTGAGTGTTTGGCTAAAAACAAGCCAAATAAGAAAGGGGAGAGACCATCATCTTAATAAGTGACAATGAAAAAGAGAAAGTAAAGTGCCTTGAAAGCATTAACTCGGTGCTGACAAATAGTGTACCTTGTCCGTCGAACACCAGGGGGTGGGGGTTGTGAGCGTACAGTGGTCCGGCCCTCCAGGAGTTGTGTCCTCAGCCATCAACATAGCCCAGAGAACAATGGGAAATACTGAGTAAGAGTCTGAACCTGCTCGCCCATCGACTTCAGCAAATGCTGAGGGTCTTACATAAAAACCGCTCTCCCCGACAAGCTAACCCTATGATCATAATAGACAAAAATGGCACATTTGCAATTTTCGATAAAACAAAGAGACAATGATGAAGGACGTGAAAATACATCTGCCATCAAAACGGATAAAACAACAAAAAACATGCCTAATAAGAAAAATGCTAACTCTAAGATTTCCTGTAAATTTCTGCAGAATATTACATTTCTAAACATAATGATACAAGCAGCACAGAATAACCCGAGAGCAAGTTCTCAGATAATTAAAATTTCCAGTTGCTGTAGAAGAGTCAGATAATATACAGGAAAATGAAAACAACACACCTGAACGCCTGGGAAATGATGAAAATGATGATGACCAAGTGATGGAAGAGTTAGCAAACTTGTCTACGTATGAGATAAATAGTGTAGACTGTCACACTCACCTGTGTCTCTGCGGAAGAGATGGATGAGCCTCCTTTGACCCAGAGTTCTCACTTCCCCCGTTTCACCCGAAGGAACACATGTCAAATATAAGATGCACACTCAGACCTGGGTTCACCTGATTCCCCTGGGCTCCTTCCCTTCTCTCTACTATGTGTTGTGATGTCCCCGTAGGGCTTACCTTGGTTTGTAGTGGGGTGTGCACTCCACCCTGCATTCGCAGGGGCGCGATTCTATGGGAGATTCACAGCCCTACACTCGTAGGGATGATGCCAATGTCTGTTTGCCGAGTTCTGATGCCACACGCTGTTATGTCTTCACAGCGAGGCAGAGTGTTCCATGTGCTAGTTTCTTCACTAGCAAGAAAGTCTTTTCCACACAGTGAATGTTGCACGGTGGATTTTGAGAGTCCCGTATTGTCCGAATTGTCTTTATTTTGCCAAAGGTATCTTGGGTGAGTAGCGCTGCGTGTAGAACTCAGAACCACCGGTAGGTATGCGCAGCATTATAGGTTCGAGCACACCTAGTAATGTCTCTACTTTCCCTTGCAGGAGCGGATTATGGAGCGCTTGTGCCACAAGCCTGGGTTCAGCGCTACTGGAGAGCCTCGGAGGTCCGGTAAGTATGCACAGAGGCTTTGGTAAGTATGCACAGCGTTACTGGAGCGAGCGCAGTAAGTAATGTCTCTCCTTTCTTTTGCAGGAATTTGGGCATTCAGGCTACGAACCTGGATTCCAGCGTAGCGGGAAGATTCAGTGAGTATGCGCAGCGTTACTGGACCGAGCGCACTAACGAAAGAAGTTCTTTGTGCTTACAGGTGTCAGTGTAGGTTTCACCTCGTGTCCGGGGAAAGCTGCGGCGTGGAGAAAGCACGGAGGTTGATCCGGAGCAGGTAAGCAGAAGCAGGTTGATCCAGAGCAGGTAAGCAGGATCACGGTGAGTGTGTTGCTGATGCAGATTACAGAAAGCAACACGAAGCACTGGAAGAATCTAGGGTGTGGTTTATATAGCCAGCCACACCTGAACACTAGAGAGCTTAAGGACTTTCATGCACTTTCTGTTTGGCAACAGGAAGTGGTAACCAGGAAGTTACTACAAACACCAGGAATGGATTAAAAGAAGGCATCTGCTATGGGTTTTTTTGTGTGCCTATGCCAGGCCTGCCAAGCCTCCACCCACCTTGCCCCGACTACATGTCTGGTACCCATGACATAGACCTAACACAGAAAGAAGAGGATGCAGAGGAGAATCTAATATTGGATGGGCATAGTAACACCGAACCCCAGACTGTACAGGATGCAAAATCTATGCAAACACGACGGTGCATAATGGTCATCACGTCAGATAAAGAAAAAAAAATGGAGCATTCAAGTACATGAATATGCAACTGGTACAACAATTCTCGCCGCTTGACGAAAGATGGGCGCTGGCTATCTTTAAATCATCTCAATGCTTGAATCAACCAAGGGCAACATTATTTGAGTCACGATTAGAAATTAGACCCTCGAACGGAAGAAATGTTGAATGCTAAGGGCCCATCCAAAACCAAAGAAAAAAGTGAGTCAAATGTTGAAAGAAGAGAAGAATGGAGAGAGGACAGGAGATTACTGAAAAGAGCAACTCAACTGGCTAAGAAGAAGCAGAATATAACCTCAAACTTCTGTCTCCTGCTAGAAATAACTTTCCAGTGTGAGGATGGATTAATTCTGAACAGATATAATGTACTACAACTTTTAAACCATATCCCGCAACTGAGATCCATAACAACGAATGACGTAAAAACAGTGGAATTCGTGCAAGATTCAACGACAGATCGAGTACTAGTGCACATCTACTCAAGAGCGATAAGAAATATCATAGTGGGAAATACTCCTGACCTTTACTCCTTGGGCTTTAATATAACCAAACCTTGGGTTGATTATATACCTGAAAAAGCGAAATCGACATCGAACCATCAAAAAGAAAATTATCAGCCCAAAAGAAGCGATGATTGTAGCCCACAAAGAAGACAGATCGTCAAATAAATCAATCTAGAGTAGTGGCGAACTGTGACGAGGAAGGTGGGGACCATGGCTGTCTCCTAGATTTGAGGACAGAAGTGAAAAAAACAGATATAAATCACGTTTGGCTGTAAAGAGAAGAGCGGTGAGTTGCCAAGAAGTGTTGAAAGTGGAACAGACGATGAAAATGATCAAAAAAGTTGGAGCTGGATAGCAAGCCCCCTAAATCCACGATGCAAGAGATAATGCCAAAATAGTAATGTAAAACAGTACTTACAGATGGGCTCGTGGAATCCGAGAGGCTTTACCCATCTATTTAATAACCGTCTCAGATGCATAGAAACATTGCACATTATCTGTTTACAGGAAACTTGGCTCTTGAAGGTTTTGAAATTGCCTGGAATCCAGCTATCAAGCAGGCTAAAGGTAGGCCGATGGCTGGCTTCTCCAGCATGGGGTCTGGCATGAATTCACATGCTCATGAGTATTCCCCGTCGTCAGGTTGGGAATCCTCGGTAAAGAAAAAATCAGTTTCAGTTTTGTTTCTGAACTGTCTTTATACTAATAACCAATCACTGGTCTCTGGGTCGTACTGCCCCAGCCAATGACTGCCCTCTACCTAAGCCCCTCCTCTGGCAGCCATATTCATATTTTTACAGCATGTTCAAGTGTTGGGAGTCCTCGTGCTATAGCTCTCGAGCATTTACTGCGTTTTGCGATTTTTCAAATAATTTTTTTTTTTGGGTTGATCCCGACGGAGACAGGCGAGGGGGAGCGTGGCGGTGACCCTAAACCCCAAGGTGAAGGCCTCAGGCACGCCCATGGTCGTGAAGGCCCTGATTCACCCGACTAAAGCCTCGATTGAAGTAGTCGTGGCGGCCCTGGCGAAGCCTGTGGAGACGACCTCCGGGCCTAGAGTTTCCCTGCCACCACGTAGGAAATCCTCTTTTCAGCCTATCGATAAGACCCCCGTGAAACCCTGGGCGGAGAAAAGGGGGGGCATAGTAGCCATTACGGACACAGATACAACCTCTGAAGATGAGCTGGCTGGCGTCGCAAAGATCCTGGACAAGAAGTTTGAGGAAGTCTAGTTCTACGGGAGGGATCCCGACCTGGCGGACGAAGAAAGCGACGATGGTGCTGACGAGGAGCTGCAGGCCTTGGAGGAGACGGAGGATCCTACTCCCCAACTGTTGCACCCATCGCAACCGGTGCCTATGCCACAAGACAACTCGGGAGTGATCTTGATGGCTATTCAGGCCTTGTGTACGGAGATAAGGACAAGGTTGCACTTACCCCCAGCGGACGACCCAGCGGAGCCTGGACCGTCGGGAAGCCCACTGAGCAAGCGGAGGCGAGTCGATCCCCCTCCCCCCTCCTCCCTTCACAGCCTTCTCAGCCCCACCTCCTTCCCCTCCTCCGAGGGATGAGACAGGAATGGAGACGGCGACGACGGGGACAGACGACGACGGTGGTGACGACGGAATGGGCCTCCCTTCACCACCTCCTCGGGGCCCCCCCAACCCCTCACCGCCCGACGAGATCGGCTCTTTCCACGCCATGATCGCCAGGGCATCTGATTTCTCGCAGCTCTGCCCCGAAGAACAGAAGAAAGGTTTCCTCTACCAACGGCGGGAGGCCAAGAGGAAGACGTTCCTCTCAGTCACTTTGCTGGATGACATCTGGGATGAGGGGCTAACGCTCCTGAAGAACCCGTCCACGGCCCTAGTACCGGGTCCCAGACTCCGCCCCTATGTGCCTTAGGGCACAGCTGTCCCCCAATTCAGTCGTCTCCGCAGCAGCCAAGAAGAAGGCGGCGGGGGCAACGGCTTCAACTTCATCCCTTCTGGACGGCGAGGGGAAGAAGCTGGACACCATGTGACGGAGGGTCATCTCGTCGGTGGTGACTATTAAAGCAGCCAATGCCCTCGCGATCGTGGAACGCTACGACATGGAGCTGTGGTTCAAGATCGCTCCCTTACTGGACTTCCTCCCGGACGACAAGAGGGCTGAGGCCCTGGAAATCCTACAGGAAGGCGAAGTGGCGTCGGACCACGCCATTACGGTTGCCACGGACATCGCAGACACTGGCTTTCATCAAATGGGCAACAGTGTTTGCCTTCGTCTGCGCGGTTGGCTCAAGGCCACCGATTTCCACCAGGACGTGCAGACCAGGGTTCTGGACATGCCCTTCGACAGGAAGACAGTGGACGAGTCACTACATGCCATCAAGGCGGACACCGAGCCGGCTCGGGCCTTGGGTGTTCAACAACAGCAACTGTCCTCTTGGAACGTCAGAGGCAAGCAAGGTGCCTCCAAAGGATTTGGCGCGGTTCCTCGTCGTATCGCCAATCGGCCAGCTTCTCATCGCAGGAGGCCTACAGAGGATGCGGCAAGGCAGGAGGATCCCGTCGTCGTCGCCAAGGAGGCCAAGGCGGCAAGGGCGCGATGAAACATGATTGAACCGGCCGTGGCGTCTGTGCCCCACCTGAGCACCCCGGTGGGAGGCCGGCGGCCGAAATTTGTCAGCGTGTGGGAGTCCATCTCCACCGACGGTTGGGTGCTGGATGCCATGGCCCGCGGGCACACTCTGGAATTCCAAAAGAGGTGTCCCCGTATTCCACCCGTGGCCAGGAAGGAAAACCACGTCCCTCAGCTGCTGCTGGAGGTACGGGCGATGCTAAGAAAGGGAGCCATCGAGCTTGTCCGAAAGAAGCTCCGTGGCTCCGGAGTGTACTCGCGGTACTTCCTCACCTGGAAGAAGACCGGCAGTTGGCGACCCATCCTGGACCTTCGTCGTCAAAACAAGTAAATCAATCAAGTCCCAGAAGTCCGGATGGTCACCCTCCAGCACGTGTTGGAACAGCTGGAGGAAGGCAAGTGTGACACGATCAGTTCAAGGCCCTTCCCTTCGGATTGAAGTCGCGCCCAGGGTATTCACCAAGTGCCTGGCACCAGTGGTGGCGCGGCTGCGCCTACTGGGGATCCACGTCTACCCCTACCTGGACGAATGGCTCATCTGAGCAAGGTCAAGAGAACTCGCCGTCGATCACACAGCGAAGACTTTCCAACTGCTCTGGGATTTGCGATCAACTTCGTGAAATCCCACTTGTACAGTCGCAAGTCGCCCTGTTCCTGGGAGCCATGCTCGACACAGTGACACAACTGGCTTTGCTGTCGGAGGAAAGGACAAAGGCCATCATGGGCAAGGTACAATGGCTGTTGACCATGGACGTGGCCAGGATGAGGTCCATCAAGTCCCTACTCGGCATGATGTCCTCGTGCATCTACCCTGTGCGCCTATGCAGACTGTGGATGCAACCACTGCAGGAGTTCCTCGACGCCCGTTGGATGCAAGCGGCGAGCAGCTTCAAAGACAGGATCTCGCTCAACGAGACTTTCCCCCAGGCGATGCGCCCGGGTGCCCCACCACCGGGTCTGGCGGCGGGCATGGACTTCCAGACCCCGGCACATCAGGAAACTGTGATGACGGATGCCTCCCTGGAGGGATGGGGGAGCTCACACCGGAGTTCTCCACGCAAGAGGCCTTTGGCTCCCGGAGGAGAAGTCACTACACATCAATGTCCTGGAGCTCCGAGCCGTGTTGTGGGCCCTCAGGTCGTTCCTTCCGTCCCTCAAGGCCAAGGTGGTAAGAGTCTTCACCAACAACACCACCAAAATGTTCTACATCCGGAAGCAGAGGGGCACCAGATCTCCAGCCCTATCCAGGGAAGCACAGGATCTGTGGCACTGGACCATTGCCCAAGGGATGTTTCTGGTACCCTTCCATCTGACAGGAATCAAGAACACCATTGCTAACTCACTCAGCAGGGAGCTGCGCTTGAGCCACGAGTGGGACCTGCGGCAGGATCAAGTGGATCTCCTATTCCGACGTTGGGGCAATTCCCAGATCGACCTACTCGCGATGGCGACGAACGCCAAGTGCCGGAGGTTCGCCACTAGGTTTCCCCAGCCGGGGGGCATGGGCGATGCCTTCTCATTCCCCTGGGACGGGCTGTTCCTGTATGCGTTCCCACCGTTGCCGTTGCTGCTGCGACTCACCAGTCAACTCAGACGGTCCCGGTGCAAGATGATCCTCGTCGCACCTGCGTGGCTGAGGCAGATTTGGTTCCCGGACCTTCTGGACATGTCGGCGTCCCACCCCCCAGTCAAACTGCCGACGGACCCGGATCTTCTGACCATGGAAGGAGGCGCCATCCTCCACCACGGCCCGGGGACTCGGAACCTGCAGGCCTGGCTCCTGCAGCACTAGAGTTCGGAGGATACGATATCCTGGCGGACTGCAAGTAGGTGCTTGCAAAAGCCAGGGGTTCCTAGGCTCTCGTGCTATGGACACAAATCGAAGAGGTTCTTTGTCTGGTGCCGCGCACAGAAGATTAACCCTCTGCAGATTACAGCCCCTCAAGTGCTGCTGTACTTGCTGTCGCTGGCCAAGGCGGGGCTGGCACATGCCTCCATCTGGCAGATATCTCCCGCTACACCAGAACTCTGGGGCGGTCATCCCTGTGGTCTCATCGCCTGGTGAAGGAGTTCATGAAAGGACTGTTCCGATCGTTCCCGCCAGTGAAGGCTCTGGCCCCAGCGTGGGAGCTCAACGTGGTGCTGACCAGGCTCATGGGGCCACCATTCGAGCCTCTGCATTCGGCACCGTTGAAGTTCCTGTCGTGGAAGGCAACGTTTCTTGTGCCCATCACCTCTGCATGACGAGTGGGAGAGATCCAGGCCCTCTCCTGTAAACCTCCATACCTGACATTCCACAAGACGAGGGTGGTGCTGAGGACGCAGCCCTCCTTCATGCCCAAGGTGCCGTCGGACTTCCATCTCAACAAGCCCTTGGTGTTGTGTTTTCTTCCCGTCGCCGGCTGAGAGGACTTTGCACTCGCTGGATGTGGCTACAGCGCTGAAGTTCTATGTGGACCGCATGAAGAGTCTTCGGAAGACATCACAGCTGTTTGTGAACTTTGGACCTGTGAACCAAGGGAAGGCCCTCTCGAAGGCTTCCATTTCCAGATGGCTCTCCGGCTGCATCATGCACTGTCATCAGTTGGCAGACCGACTCTTGCCCGGCCGTCCGAGAGCCCATTCAACCAGAGCGAACGCTGCTCCCACGGCGTTCTTGTCTGGTGTACCCCTGCTGGACATCTGCAGGGCTGCTACGTGGAGGTCGACGCACACCTTCACGAGATTCTACTGCGTCGACCTGGATTCCAGGGAGGAGTCCAGAGTCGGCCAGGAAGTGCTGCGCAACCTGTTCGCCTGAAGGTGAGCCTGGTGAGGAGGTAAGAGATGCTTTATGTTGAGCCTTGCCACCTCCTATTGTTGTGCATGTGTGTACTGCTATGTATTCTCGTATTCATGAGCATGTGAATCCATGCCAGACCCCATGCTGGAGAAGGAACAAGTTACTTACCTGTAACTGTTGTTCTCCAGCATGGGTCTGTCATGGATTCACATGCGAACCCTCCCACCTACCCCTCTGTGGTTCTCCTCTTGGTCCTAATGCCACTTAACGTGCTACCAAATCTGAAGATGGCTGCCAGAGGAGGGGCTTTGGTAGAGGGCAGTCATTGGCTGGGGGCAGTACGACCCAGAGACCAGTGATTGGTTATTAGTAGAAAGACAGTTCAGAAAAGAAACTGAAATTGATTTTTTCTTTACCGAGGATTCCCAGCCTGACGACGGGGAATATTCATGAGCATGTGAATCCATGCCAGACCCATGCTGGAGAACAACAGTTACAGGTAAGTAACTTGTTCCTTACTAACCATGGTTAAATTAAAACATGGGCTACGGATCATAAACGCATCAAATCTAGCTCCCTATATACAACATGTGACAATCGAAACTCAGAGGAAAAAGCTTGAAGAGAGCTTCAAGCTGCATGTCATCAACTTGTATTGGCAGCATAAATCATCAGACGAGTTGACATTTTTGGACTCAATTGGTGACCTGATAGACTCTATACTGATCAGCGAAAAGAACGACAACATCATACTTTGCAGTGATCTGAACATGGAATGCTTAAAATTACAAAACGCTATGGAACAAATATGTCCACAATCTCACAAAATAAAAGATTGAATAAGAGTTGCGTGGGAAGAAGAGATGTAAGTACGAGGAATGTCACTACTGAATGGGAACCTCAAAGGAGACATTCCTACAAATCCCATTTGGCGAAGTGATAAATCTAAATCAATCTTGGATTACTTTTATGCATCAGAAAATCTCGTTGGAAATGCTAAAGCGCTAAACCATGCCATATAGTCATCATGACCTGGTGAAAATAAATGTATATGTTTTAAACTCAGATACCGAACAGACATGGAAACATGGTATCTATATCATGCCAGGCGGAAATCGACTTAGACTAGAGGAGAAACAAATTATAACGTTGGCCAAGTTGCTGTCTGGTGTTAAAATGAAATTACAGACCAGATAGAATACCCTGCATTAATACAAGCATATTCTGAAATGAGGAAAGAAGGGAACCTAAATAATTTCAGAAGGAACCACGTATATGACGCAAACATTGTTGCGAGAAAAATCAGAATTAAGAAAAACTATTAGAGCCCTGCAGAAAGATCCGGTCAATGATTATAAGAGACTGCAAAACAGAGCAAAAGCAAAATATAAGAACTGGCTGCGTTCCCACAAAAGCATTTTGGTGCAGAAAGATGCGAAAAAAATGCTGAAGACACCGTCATCAAAAAACTCAAGCATGTTTTGGAAAGTTATTAACAACTTGGAAACGCCACAACAAGCGATACAAAACAACATGGTGACAGAAGTGCAATGGATAAATCACCTTATAAATCTCTTCATGAAAAATACAGAGAGGGAATATCAACAACAAAAAGTAGCCTCACCATGGGACATTACCATCACTAAGAATGACTTCCTGGAAAACATCAGAAGGGTGATCTCATCGAGCGCCCCTGGTCCCGATGGCCTTACATATCAAATGTTGAAACTGCTCCCCGAGGAGTGGGTGGAGTTCTGCAACAATCTTTTTTAAAACATAATTGCAGAAGAAAGGATACCGGTCTCATGGAAAAGTGCAATAATCGTGCCTATATTTTAAAAAGGAATAAGAACGGACCCTAAAAACTATAGGCCAATAGCACTTTTGGATGTAGTGGGGAAAATGTTTGCTACTCAGCTTCTATTACAATTGAGTAGATAAAACGATCAGGGGTTGCTGATATTCGGCAAACTGGTTTTGTTAAGGGTGTCGGTTGTGGGCTGAATCTATTTCTAATTAATTTGCTGAAAATGGAGGCTATAAGGAAAAAAACGAAAATATACGTAGCCTTCATAGATTTAGCCCACGCTTTTGACAGTATTGACCGCGAGCTTCTGTGGACCAAAATGAATAAACTGGGTTGTCCAATAAGCTTGCTTGCCGCAATTAAAGAACTTTATTCAAATACCAGCATAAAAGTCATATTGGACCAACCGGGAGCCCCTTTGCCGCCAATTACAACATCTAGAGGAGTGAAAGAACGGTGCCCTCTCGGAGCCACCCTGTTTAGTATGTTTATTTCGGATGTTGGAAGTTCATTAGAGGCAACAAAAGAAAAATGGAAATAGACTGAGTTGCAACCTCTATGCTGATGAGATCGTATTAATAGATGTCACTCAGATAGGCCTACAGAGAAAATTGTCACCACTAAAACAATACACAGAAGTAAATGGGCTAGTGATCAATCCAACAAAAACAGAGATATTAGTGCTCCAAAATCTAACATCCTCGACACGAAGAACGTCGGAGTCATTTAAGTGGAAAATCGGTGAAAAACTGATTAAACTTAGGATGGAGACCCAATATCTGGGAGTAATCATAAATTCACGCATCAATGACGATCAGACAATGATGGTGCAGAAAATCCATCGAAAATGTAAATCCTTGACAGCCCAGGGAACTGTAATAAATACAAAGTTTGGGAGTTTCACCCTGAAACCGACAATTGAATTTTACAAAGCAAAGGTAATTCCAGAACTGATTTTTGGTGGGGAAGCGATGTTGGGATGCCCGGCCTCAATATGGTCATGGTATGAAAACACATACTGGAGCAAAATTCTACAGCTGCCAAGAGGGACACCACTTGCCTGTATTACATATGATTTGAGTTTAATTTCGATTAATGCAAAGGTGATGTGGAACATGCTTTCAGTGTATAGGAAAGTAGTTGGAGTGGACGATTTACTGCAATATCAAATTCTGTGCACAGACGTAAATATCCCAGACAAATCAATCCTGAGCAAGTGGAAGCAAAATTGTTCTACCATTCTAAAACAACTGCAAGTTGATCAACAAACGCTAATTCAAAATCCGAATGCAGTAAAAAATAAATTGTGGAATCGGGATTGGTGCGAAAATCTGGAGCAGAGAGCTCAACATAGGTGTTGCACCAGAAGCAAAAGCTCTGGACACTCTTCCATAAAATACTTGGAAATGTTTCCGTGCAGCAAAAAAAGTAAAATCTTTATGAAATTCCGCCCGAACCTGTTCCAAACCAAAACTGTAATGAATATTAGAAGTAAAGCTAAGAATCCAGATGATGGTTTCAGGTTCTGTGGGTTAGAAAAAGAAACACTGAAGCACATGGTATTATATTGTAAGAAACTCACTGATATTGGAATCACATATCTAGGGACTGAAATCACAAAAAGACCACATCTGAATGGAGAGGATTGGTGGAACTTGATGGTGGAGTGAACTGACAAAAAATTTACCTTTGCACTAACATTTTATCTGGAAAAATTACAAGGGAATTTGGCAGAAAAGGATTGAGGAGGCTGCCACTGGTTTGAACTTGAAGATTAACGTGTGAATACTATATATGAGTTCATTAACAACATGATGTAAATGTTGATTTTTATTTTTGTATAGACAAGAACCTGAAAATGTGTGTTTTTTCACTTATTATGGGCTGCTGAGGGAGGATACTGGACGCTGGTGACTTGTCATCGGAACGTGAGTGAGGTGGGCTGGCGGGTCCTACCGGCGGGCAGCTGTGGCTCCACGTCCCTGTTAGTGGAGTCAGAGGCCGGGCTACGAGGAGAAGCACAGCGTGGTCGGTGCAGTCATTGTTTGATCGCCAGGGGACTGCTTTGGGACGTTGGTGGCCAGCTCCGGTATACGAGCGATGTGAGCAGGCGGGGCCTCCCCGTGAGCAGTCGCGGCCCCTGCGTATGCTGATTGTAGACCGTGGAGTCTCTTGGACGGCATTGTCATGATGCCTATCCCCGGGGACCCAGACCACGTCCAGCAACCCCGGAAGCAGGCATCAAGTTATCCTAAGCAAGCCCAACAACCCCCGCTAGGGGCTATTTGGGTCCAGTCTTGGCGCCTATGGCGCCATGCTCATATGGAGAGTCAGTCCTGGCGCCATAGGCGCCAGGCTCATAGATTAAAACGTACCTGATGCAGACCATGCTGCAAACTTACCTGATGCAGACCATGCTGCAAGAGCTCCAAGCCAAAAGAGGCTTGGAAGGGACTACTTTACTTGGGGACTATTTTTTTACTCGGGCGGGGCTGGGGAGGAATACTTACCTTGGACTACTTTGGAGGCTATTTAAACAATGCCCGAAGTGCAGCACACGCTTCGCGTTATTCTGCATCCAGCAGCGTAACGCTCACCGTGCCTACAAATCTGCATCCAGCCTTCTGCCACGCCCGCCTCGAGTTCGGAGCTCCTAGAAAAAGGGAGACAGAAGGAGGAAAGAGTTAGAACAAGAGCAATACCTTTAATCCTTACCTAAATTCCCGATTCATCACGCCTTCGAGCTGGAAGAAAGAAGTTATTTTATGCGCGTCGCCTCGCCTACTGCAGCGCCGCGCTGAACTCACCGGCCTTCGCAGCATCTTCACATCACACTGCATCCTCCTACATGTTCCCGCTGCACTCTGGCACCTAAGGAGAAGACAAGAACAGCAAGGTGAGCCAAGGGAATACACAGAGGAATATTAGATAGCCCCCCATACACTTACCTGATTTTACCACCGGGGGTACTATTCCTCTTCACGGGTCAACGCAAATTCCACTGCATCTTCGCCGAACCCCGGCCCCTAAGGGGAAACAAAAGGACAGCAAGGTGAAACAAAGGGACTAACAAGGGAACCCTCCTCACCACAATAGACTTACCTGATTTTACCGCCGGAGGTATTATTCCCCAAGACTTCATACTTTCTCTCAGCGCCTGAATAAGGGAGAAAGCAACAGGTTACATATTGACATTATTTTATCGAACTGTGTTGGAAAATACAAATCCTTACCAGAATATTACCGGTTGCCACGAGGAACTCTTCATTAGGGTCAAGCTGCAACCTGCAAGGAATCGGAAAAGAGTGAAAGTCAGGCATTTGAACTCTTACAAACTTTATACTTACGGCGTCTTGTAGGGAATCTCGGAGTCAATATTGTTCTTGAACTCACCAATTCCTTCGAGCCAGTGAAGCAACTGGTTATCAACACGCCCCTGCGCTCAATGCAGGATGGAGCGCTCATCTTTTCAAACCATCAGGTGAGACTATAAGAGGGGACATCAAAGGCGATCTGTGGGGAGAACAGCGGGGGTGGGGGGGATTTACGCTCCACTCCAGGGGTGGTTAATTCCCTTTCTCCATTTGCAGAAGAATATTCCTACGGGCCAAGCAAACGAAGCTAGGTGGGCCAGTCCAGTCCGTCATCTCAGCCCTACGCGTCACATTGGTGGAGACCGCAGCTGTCCAGTTCTGATCGACGCCTCTGTGGGAGCCAGGTGAGCGTAACAGGCATCCTACCTGTGGGGAATGTATCGGAGGGAGAGGCGGGATATGCTGAATGCCTCGGAGTGTCGCTGGTGCATCTGCAGAAGGGACGAGGCATTGGAAGACACTAACTCAATGCTGCTCTAAGTGCTGTGTGCCTGGAAGCCAGAGGAGGACAATAAAAAAGTAGAGGGGCGGTTAAGACTTGAAGTGTCCAATGGAACTGGAGATCTGGGTGTGAAGGGCAGATAAACCGGCTGGGGGTGTGCAGGGGTGTGGATCTCGGCACTGGCTTTGGTGCAAGGGGGGCAGTCCCCAAGAGGGACTGGCTGACTTGTGGCTGAACCTGAGAGCGTCGGGAGAGCTGGCGGCGCCCTCCTCAGTGGTGACTGTGGTGGGAATCTTTTGCCGGAGGGGTGTCCCTGTGGGGTAACACGATACCCGGGGTGGCCTGCCGCTGGTGCCATGGTTCGGCCCCTGGATCGTAGTTGGAATGTAGTGACAAGCGGAGGCAGCCTGTGACCTGTTCCCTCTTGGATGTAAGCAGGATTTGACATACGAACGGAGCTCTGGTGCAGAGTGGAAAGGGGAGACCCACAACGGAAACAGTGAGCAGGAGCAGCGTGATAGGTGGGCTATGCCGCAGCTACCCTGGTCACGCAGCATGTCAAAATCCAATATAAGTGGTAAACAGCAATCCAAGCTAAACTTTGAAGCCCTGCCCAGAACAAAAGCGTGGCGATGGCTGAGCTGTCCGCGTCGTGTGCCCCGGTGTTGGACACAGACCCTGGCGTGCTTTTCGAGACATCAAAGCTATGTTCACGCAGCTACAATCCGGGATACAATCTCTGGATGGGAAACTCGATATGCTGACCTGCAAAGTAGACCATATGCAGGTCCGCCTGGACAAGCATGGGGGGGAGACTGGACGAAGCGGAGGGGCGAATATCCGGTGTGGAAGACGTAGCATCCTCGGCCTCGAGAGACCTGTCTGGAGTGCGGAAGGCCCTGAAAGAGCTTAAGGAGAAGCAGGAGGACCTTGAATTGAGGTTGAGAAGGAATAATATTCGGATTATGGGCCTGGCCGAGTCGGCGGACCAGAGAGACATGGAGGCCCTGGTTGAAGGAATTCTGAGGGGGAGGCGCTGGGGCCTGAAGGGTTCTCCCCCCTGTGTATCGTGGAGAGGGCACATAGAATCCCTAGTGGGAGGAAACCGATTCCGGGAGCACCACCCAGACCTCTGATGGCCCGTCTATTGAACTATCGAGACAGGGACACGGCATTTCGGAAGGTGAGAGAAATAGGAACGGTTTTCTACAAGAGGAGTACCATCGCATTTTTTCCTGATTTCTCGGATAAGGTGCAAGCTGCCAGGAAAACGTTCCTGGATGTGAAGAAGCAGATGCGGGATAGGAACATGAACTATGCCATGCTGTTCCCGGCCAAGCTCTGGCTTGAGCATAATGGGAAATTGCTTTTTTTCCAGACCACGGAGGAGGCTGCATCTTTCTTGGATACGCTACCGGGGATCTCGGAGCAACGGGGTAACAATGCCTGATATGTGGTTTGAATGCACCTAATCTTCGAGTCAAAGCTTATTATTATATCTGAGCTTCATGGTTTTAAGTAGGAGTCTGAATCTCCAGGGAGGGGTGCTGGAGGGTCGGGCTTGTAGCCGCTTCTGGTGCGAGAGCTGGTTGTGGTGATGTCAGGTTCAAGGGGGGAGCCGGACAGTTGGGGTACCTGGCATGGGAGGTGGGTGTTTGAGAGGGGGTTGAGGGGGAGAGGGAGTGGGGGAGTGCGGCAAATCACTGATGATTTGGGGAGTTGTTGGTAGGGGTGGGGGCTAGGGAATCTTGGACACATATGGTGCAATTGTGCAAGACCTGAAAGGCGAATGGGGAGGCGAACCTGAGGCAGCACCAAGTGTGGGTGGCCTTTCGCCAAGGAACTCCTCTAATGAGGGATTCAGAAGCTAAATTTGGCAAGAGCTGAGGGTGCCATAGGTACTTCTTATCATATTCTTCATACTCTAGAGGGGTGTGTATTTTGGTGCATAACTCGGTGGGGTTTCGACAGACTAAAGTTTTGAGAGACCAGGAGGGTATGGCACTGGTGGTGCAGGGGATTATTCAGGTGAGGTTGTACACGCTGATTAGTTACTATGGCCCCAACCAGGACACGACTGATTCTCTAGAATGGGTCGAGGGACAACTGGGGGATATCCCTGAGGGTGAAATCTTGTGAGCAGGGGATTTTAACGCGGTGTTAGACCCGGCTCGGGATCGGGTGGGGAGTGCTCAGCGCTCGAACAGTAGGAGTACTGCCAAGATCCAGGGTATACTTGAGGTGTGGGGGATTGCAGATGTGTGGAGGGTGAGGAATCCACTGGCTAATCAATTCATGCACTACTCAGCCCCACATAATTCGGCGGCGCGACTGGACTATTTTTTGCTGTCCGAGGGGCTCATAGGCTTGACCATGGGGGTGGATGTTATGGCACGTACTCTTTCAGATCATGCCCCTGCTCTGCAAGCTATCAGGCTGCGGGGATGGGCAGAGGCGAGGCCTCCATGGATGTTCAGCAGTGATGAGCTCATGGATGTACTCTTCTGAGAGGAAATATCGGACGCCATAGACAAATACTTGGAAATGAATGAGGGGTCGGTATCTTCGGTTGGCACCCTGTGGGATGGATTTAAATGTGTGATAAGGGGGGAGTGCATAGCCAAAGAGTCAAGGATTTTAAAGCGCATACGCAGGGATCTGGCTGATGAGGAAGAGGCGATACAAGTCTTGCAAGAGGCGGCCCCTACCCCATCTAGGGCTCAGCAAGGGGATATAATGCGGAATCCTCAAGAGTTCCATGCCCTGGCCCAGCGGGAGGTGAAGAACGAGTGGGACAGATCGGCCCCCCGGAAATATGGAGAGGGCCAGGCCCCAGGACGGTCACTTGCCAAAGCCACTCAGTGGGGGTAATGGGGGGGGGGGGGGGCGAGTGGCAGTAATAACAGACGAGGGGGGTGCAGATCACTTTAAAGACGTGGCAATTGTCTGCGAATTCCAACGGTTCTATAGTCGTCTGTACTCTGCTCAATCACAAGCCGAATAAGCGGACATTGATGCCTATCTTGATCAGGTGGGGCTGTACTAGTGCTCAGAGGAGCAACGTGAGTGGTTGAATAGGCCGGTTTCACTGGAGGAGGCGGTGGGGGCCATTAAATCGCTGCCAGGTGGGAAATCTCCGGGGCCAGATGACTTCATGGCCGAATTCTATAAATGCTATGTAGACAAACTGGCACCTTACTTATTGCGAGTCTATCAGGAGGCGATATCCGTGGGTCGTCTGCCTTGATAATAAGATTTTAGCCAAGATCCTAGCGGCGAGGCTGGGCCCGCTAATGCCGACCCTAGTTAGGACCGATCAGGCAGGTTTCATCCCTGGGCGATCGACATCGCTTGGGCTGATGACGATGTTCGGGCTGATGTCTGCCTTACCGAGGGGGGACCCAGTGGCGGCGGTCATATTGGATGCCGCTAAAGCATTCGATTCTGTTGAATGGCCGTTCTTGTTTACGGTACTGCGAAGATCTGGGCTAGACGGGTTCTTCATTTCATTTCCCTGGTGTCACTATTTTATACAAACCCGGTGGCCATGGTGCGGGTAAATGGTCAGACAACTGAGTCAATTCCGCTTGAGCGGGAGACACGACAGGGGTGTCCCCTTACCCCCCGCTGTTCGCCTTAGCGATAGAGCCATGGACTGAAAGGGTCAGAGAGCTATATATACACCGGGGAGTTCAACTGCACACCCACAAAGTGGTGGTTTCACTATATGCGGATGATATGGTACTGTTCGTTCGTCATCCGGAGGTCAATCTAGGCCAAGTCATGCTAGATGTTCAACAATTTGGAGAAGTGTCCGGGCTCAAGGTAAACATTAACAAATCGGTCATATTCCCGTTGACAGATGGGTTGGACCGGTTTCAGGATGGCTTGGGGTTTCAATGGGATCTGACCAGTACTCAGTACCTGGGAATTACGATAGCCAGGGACGAGGAGGTGGTATTTCGCAGTAACTATGGGGCGGCGCTAGAGTCGGCCAAATTGGCCATGCAGATGTGGAATTCGCTCTCGCTCAATTTGTTTGGCAGAATCTCAGTGATTAAGATGTCTATTCTTCCCAGGTTTCTTTGTGTTTCTTAACGTGCCCATAAGGGTACCCAAGAAATATTTCCGAGACCTTCGATCGGCGGTGACGAAATTCATTTGGGCTGGCAAGCGGGCACGGGTCTCCTGGGATAAGCTCACTGCACCTGTTCCGAGGGGGGTTTGGCCCTGCCGGATCTTGAGCTATATTACACTGTAGCGCAAGCTAGCTACCTCTGGTATTGGTATGGGCCGACGGCTGAACTAAGACATGTGGAAATAGAGAGGTCAATCGCTTTCCCAGCGTTGTTAAGATTGGTCATCCTCACTGCAGCGGTCAATCCTCAACCTCCCCGAAACCTGGTGGAGCTGATGTGTGAGGCCTGGGCCCGCCTGGAACGTAAATTTAAGGGCAGCATACTATACTCGTCAAAGCTCCCGGTTGTTTTCATACCGGAAATTCCCTTAACTAGCGAGGCGGGCTACGTAGCTCTGGTGAAACGGTTGGGTGTAACCAAGTTTGAGGACCTGTTTCCGGGTGGGAGATTCATATCCACGGCTCAATTGAGGGAGAGGGGGGCCCTATCGGTGCTGGATGTATTTCTGTATTGTAGACTGCGTGGTGCGTTACATCGGCTTTTCCCGGCCTTCACTGAGCGGCCCAAATCAGCTGAAACTCTGGACAAGGCAATAGGAGAACATTTAGGGCAGAGAGCAGTCTCTGAGCTGTATGGGAAGGCGTTGCAAAATTGACCACCAATCACAGCATCCCGAGAGAAGAATGGGAAAAGGAATTGGGTAGGGAGATACCAGGGGCCACATGGAAATATTGCTGCGGGACGATTAGGAAGGGCGCGCTCAACACCAACTTTAAACTTGTCCACTTTAGATTTCTGCACCGCTACTACTACTACTACTCCTCCTCACCGGCTCAGCTGAAGAAGTGTTTTCCCCTAAGGTCAGGAAATTGTGTTAGGTGTGGACGGGAGGACGCAGGATTTCTCCATGTAGCCTGGGAGTGTGAGGCGCTCAGGCAGTACTGGGGAGCTCCAGCAGTACTGGGGGTGTGTGTTTGAGGTGATTGGAGACGTAGCAGGGCAGCGGCTTGACCCGGACCCTATAATAGGCTTGTTGGGGAAGCACTAAACAGGTATTCAAGGGCACTCGGAAGTTGATAAGTCTTCTTTTAATCCTGGCTAAACGCAGAGTGGCTATTGGGTGGGGTAGGAAACGTGCCCCGACGGTGGCCCAATGGTCTAAGGACAGTCTGTATTGCAACAATATGTAGACTAGATGGGGGGCGATGCAGAGGGTGAAATGGGGAGATAGGCAGATATGGGATGCATACACGGTGTATCTCCTCAAACAGCCAAACAGGGATGACTCTGTACCTTGCTCCCCGCGGAACTCCCTGCACCCGCTCTCATCGTAAGGAGGGGCCACTTGTCATCGGATGGTGGGTGGAGCAGGGGTCCTGTGCGCGTAGCACCGCATCAAACTGAATGAATGCTATCTTGGCCATAGACTATCTGAGCCTGCTTGTGAAGAATCCTTGGACTTGTCGCAGCTGATACATGAAGCTCTTCATTGGTGTTTCTAGTACTAGATTTGGACCTTGATCATTAATCGCCTGATGGTGGAACAATCTGACATGTGTGTGGGTATGGGGGAGGGCTGCTGTGAGGGGGACGGGTTTGTTGGTTGTGGGTCGTGTGGTTAATACAAAATGTCTGTCAATAAATAAAGTTTAAAAAAAATATATGAAAAAGGTTTTTTTTTAAAATAGGTTATTTAGTATTGTTGTTCATCTTTGCTTGGCCGATTATTATGATATATTTAGAGTAATGTATTTGATGTTGCCTAATTGTGACCTAGCAAAGTACTGGCAGTTTTCATTTCTGGTTATTGTGGTTTGGTAAGGATCGAATGACTCTGGTTATACAAGTCTGGTAAAGGCCAAATGGCCTTCTGGTAAACCTGTTTACGGAATAAAATAAAAATCTAACAATGGGACAAATGCTGGGGTTAAAGCAGCCCATTTAAATTGAGTTCGATGGGGCATGTTCAGAGTGAGTGCCCCAAGCCCTTTCAGGACCACTTAGTAATGCCTTTGGCAAAAAACACTTATTCTGATGCTTGAGAATCTGTTGAGAATCACGTGTATATAGTCAGACATCTACTGTTAATCACGCAGTATTGCATCTTTTTTTCCAAGATCCAAAAGGGACGTCGACCGGGGCGTGTCTAACACAAACTCTATCATGACGTGTAGTGTACTCATGGTGCCTCATGTGTCGAGATGCCCCAGATTGTTTTTTTTGCCACACTGGTCGGTAGCTTTCATACAGAGCTTGTGTTAATGAAATTTATTGGCTTTTTTAATACTTGTTCAATGCATCCATTCGGCGATTTCATCAACAACTGTTACCTGTTTCCCGTCCTGTGAATCTCTGATAGAATTCTCGACAGCTGGCGACTGCTTTCTCCATCAGGTTTCGTCCTTTACAGTAGGGAGAGTGGGCACCGTTATTCTCGACATTTCTCTTTAGAGAATACTTTTTTCTTTCCCTTCCTCTTCTTTCTTTGTCTGGCTGCTCTTTTTCCACTTCATGATGGAGAGGATCCCATTAAAATGTTGCCCTTCCTGTAATAGGAAGTTTCCGTGGAGGGACACTCATAAGGAGAGTAATAACTACTTGCCTCATGACTACGACGAGCGGCGTTACAAAGCCTGTCAACCCATTAAGCCTAAAACGCTTAAAGAAAGATGCATGAAGCGGTGGTCGGCCTACGCCGTGCAGGCCGGGTCCCATTCTCCCGCCGGTGCCGTCACCTCAGACGAGGATCTTTCCAGCAACCATGGCTCCAGTTCAGAGGGGGAGTCAGCTGACGCCCACGTGCCCATCCTCAGGCCCACTAGGCATGCCGAACGCACTGCTACGGGGAGACCACCCACTGGCGACAGGGGCACACATTCTCACACCACCAAGGCTAAACACACAACCCCTCAGCCTTCTTCGACAGTACCATCAATGAGACCTCCGGCACCCACAGGCCTGTCGAATGTTTTGGTGGCGCCTGGTGAAACTGTTGGTTTTGGGCATGCTGCACGTCCTCCACCACCTGTGACGCATGATACCAAGTCTTCCACTTCCCAGGGTGCCTCCCCTAATGTTTCAGCGCCTGTTTCTGACACGTCGAAAGACACGTCGAAACGTGCTTCTTTAAGTCAAACTCACCCTAAATTAAGGGAAAAGCACACTAAGGCTCTTTCGAACCAGGACTCCCATGGTTCTAGTCCCCAGACACCTCTTCTTTGCCTCCAGGCTATACCCAGGCCTCCTTTCTATTATCACAGTCCTTGTAGGGGTCAAAAGGCCCTTTTCAGGAAGATTTAGCTTTCCCACTTCCAGAAGCCCCAACTACCAGCTCCTGCACTAGGGGGAGGTTTGAGAAGTGTATGGACAAAGTCTCTGAATGTTTGGGTTGTTCAACTAGATTTGATGACCTTCTTCACAAAAGAGCTCATTCCTTCCAGTAGGGCCCTAGGCCCTGCAAGTCTCCTAGACTTCTGTTCCCCTTGGTCTGCCCTACCTTTCCTGGACTCAAGCTACCTGATCCCTCTGAAGATATTTTTCAGGATGATCAGTATGATCAAGAAGAAGACGTGCTCTATGTCCCAGACCACGATGATGGGTCCCATTCTCCCATGATCCAGACGCATGGCTTAATGCAGATGACCAGGGGGCCAGATCCACTACCCCTGCTCATGAGGCAGAGTCTGATAATGTTTTCTTGGACGCCACTCCTGTTACCCAACCCAGGGAGGCTTCCCCTATTGGCGGTCAGCTGCTCTTCAATAACATTCTTAGGAAGGCAGTGGACCACTTCAAGATTGATACTCGGGAGGCGGTGCCTGGCTCAGACTTTGTGGACGACCTCCTCAAAGAAAAGGTTCTGGTCAGCCAGGCTATTCCCCTGCTCAGCTCCATTAAGGAGCCTATTGACCCCTCTTTACTTGCGCCCACCATTACTCGGGCAGTGAACCAGCGCATTGAAGAGATGTTTTGACCAGCGCCCTCTGCCTCCTTCCCCCCCCCCTCTATATTCAGGGCCAGTCCATTCTGGACTCCATGACCGCCTCCACAACAAGAAAGCATGCAGGCATTCCCCGGTCTTGAGCGGAGGCTCCTTCTGAAAAGACTGTAAGAACCTACACACTGGGCAAGATAATTACTTCTGCGGCCTGTAGTATCCACATTGCCAATAACACCACTCTGCCTACTAGCTTCAGTGTTGTCCAGTAGGGTCTGGTTCTGGGCAAACTTCAGAATGTACTACTTGCGATTTTTGCAGGAAGGATGTCCGGTCACGCAAAATATTCTAAAGATCAAACTTGATACCGCAGAGATGGCTGGCAGGGTGTTGGCTGAAGGAACTGCATGCATGGCTGACAAACTCAATAAGCCCATTGAAAACGTGGCTCTCTTTGGAAATGCAGTGGATGCTCTCGAGACGGAGCAAGAACATGATGCACTAAAATCTCTCAACCAGATTTCCAGCCGGCTGTACATGCAGCGATTGGTTTTAAATACCCGCTGCTCCTTTCATGTTCATCCCTTTTCTCGAACTGCTCAGTTACGACACAAGCGGATCACCCTGGCACTCTGGCCAAAAAACGTGAAACACGTTTCGGCACAGAAGGGAAGGGGGTAGGAATGCAGCCGTCGGAGGTTCTACTGCCCCTGCCAGCAAATGACTCTTCGGTACAGGTTCCTTCCCATGCCTCTCCAGTAGGAGGTCGGATAACATGCTTCCAGGGTTCGAAATTGATATTCAATAAGCAGGAGCTAAAATAAGCTCCTGGGTGTTGGTTATCACGTAGTTGGCAGAAGCTATCGCAGGGGAACCAGGAGCTACCAGAGATGCTTCTTTAACTTTTTGTCCATTTTGTATGACCCATTGTGTTAAAATGTGTATTAGGTGTGTTCTAACTCTTAAGGTCATGTTTACGTGTTTGGAAGGCACCAGTTGGCCCTAGGAACCAAAAGTAGCTCCAGGTAGTTGCTGGTTTCAAGCTAACCAGGCTCTACTTTGCTAAAAGCAGGAGCTAAATAGCTCCCAGCTCGCCTCAATTTAGAACCCTTGGCTTCACCAACACATGGGAGGGGATCCCTTGAGACAAGCGGGTCCTCAAGACTGTAGCCAGAGGTTATTGCATGGAGTTTCTTGAAACGCCTCTATCACCCACCAAAGAACAGACAACTGTTTCCAGACCATCTCCTCATCCTTCAGGCATAACCAGTGGACCCATATGCAGGCAGAGTGGTACCCGGGTGATAATGCGTCCCATGCTTCTCCCCCACCCCCGGTAGTACATGGGAATTTGGGTAAGTGTTGGCAATAAAAGGCTGTGGTATTTTATTGCACAGTTCTGGTGATAACAAACATAATCATAATTACAGTTACCATAATATGCTGTACTTTTGGACTTCGGGTCCTGAGGTTACCCCCTCTAGCCCGTGCCACTATTCTTGTCCCACGACAGTTTGTCACTGTACAGTGAGCTGTCCTCTTTCTCTTCTCGTCCTTTTTCTTAGGGTGGGAAGGTTCTGGGAAAAAGAAAGAGACTGAGTGCACAGAGTACTCTTTGGCTTGGGTCCCTGTACATGGACCACAAGCTAATTGATTTCTGCTGTCAAAGCAGCTCCTTATATAGGACCCAGGGGCTGTCCCCTGGGTCCTTCTGTGTGCTATGGGCTGCGGTACCAGCCCCCTTGCTGGCTGATACCGACAACAGATTGCACCTTATGGTGCCCAAGATGTACTCCCCCGCCTACTTCCTGCTTTAAGGGCCTTGGTGCTTTGCATCCCTGAGGGAGGAGGGCAAGGTGTTCATTAACACCTTGCCCTTCCCTCTGTGTTTCCTGGCTTGTCGACTGCATGTCGCCTTTGTAGTTTGGTGGGGAGAGGGGGAGCACCGGCCCATTAGTTGGGCTGCTGCTCCCCCTCTCCCCTGCCTGGCTGCCATGGGGCACGAGTTAGCAGGCCTCGCCTGGTGCCTGTGGCGTTGCCCAGAAGTGGAGGCTCTGCTGCAAAAGGGAGCGATAGAACTCATCCCGGCTTACCAGGTAAACAAGGGTATCTATTCAATATACTTCCTTGTACCCAAAAATTATCTAACCATGCACCCTGTTTTAGACCTGTGAACTGCCAACAAGTATGTCAATCCTCAGAGATTCAGGATGTCCACTCTGCAGGAGGTAATTCCACTGCTGAAGCACATGGATTACATGGCCACCTTGCATATGAAAGATGTATTCTCCAGCATGGGGTCTGGCATGGATTCACATGCTCATGAATATTCCCCGTCGTCAGGCTGGGAATCCTTGGTAAAGAAAAATCAGTATCAGTTTCGTTTCTGATCTGTCTTTCGTAGTAGTAACCAATCACTGATCTCTGCGTCATACTGACCACAGCCAATGACTGCCATCTCCCTAAGCCCCGCCTCTGGCAGCCATCTTCAGATTTTTACCGCACGTTCAAGTGTTGGGAGTCCTCGTGCTTAGCTCTCGAGCTTTTGCTGTGTTTTGCGCTTTTTCAGGTGATTTTTCACATTTTTTTCGGTTAATCGAGCCTCAAGCTCCACCGTTTCTACTCCCGTTAACGGGTACCCGTTGCAGGATTTTCCTACGCCCCTCAAGGGTGAAGATTTCGTCGAATCAACCTTTTGGAGGATTCCAGAAGATTTGCGGCCTACTTCGAGATGGCCCAGGACGCAAGTTCGTCACCCGGACCCAAGCTGTTTCGCAGCTGCCCCGGATGCGGGCTGCAGAATGTGTTTAAGGAGGACGAACATTCGCGATGCCTCTACTGTCTTCATGGGGACAAGACTCATGTAGAGAAGGACTGCCAGTTCTGCAAGAACTTGTCGGAGCGGACCATGAGGGACCGTCGATCCCGTCTCGCTAGCTGGTTGGAGAAGGGCTCAACGGGTGAGAAGAAGAAGAAGAAAGGGTCCGAGCGGGCTTCTAAGTCCTGTGCGGGCGCCCCGGCGACGGGGACCAAACACCAGGCCGAGCGCCGCGAGTCCGCGGGCTCCGGGAGCGCCGAAAGGTCGGGCTCTTCGGTCGCCAGGCAGGGCGCACCTTCCCCGGCACCGTCAACCACGAGCCAACGCTCCGGTTCGGGGAAGAGGAAGTCCGAGACCCTGGGTAAGCTTCGGGAGAAGCCCCGCCCGATCTCGGGAGAGGGGGAGCAAGGCGTCGCCCCTCCCCCTAAGGAGAAGGCCCGGGACGCACCTAAGGTGGTGAAGGCCCCTACCCAGCAGGCAAAGGCCTCTATCGAGGCGATCGCGGCGACTCTGGCCAGGCCGGCAGAGACCCCGCCAGCGGAGACTGCCTCCGGGACTAGAGTTTCCCTGCCGCCAAGGAGGGAATCCTCTTTTCAGCCCATCGTCATGGCCACCATGATGGAAGAAGCGAGGGGGGGGGCACGGTAGCCTCCTCGAGCTCGGAGTCATCCTCGGAGGAGGAACGGACCGAGGCCGTGAGGCATCTCGAAGTCCAATTCGAGAAGGTTCGATCCCGTAAGGAAGATCCTCGGGAGATAACCGAGGAAGACGACGATGGCGAGGAAGAGCAGCCTTCCCTTCCGGCGCAGCCGGAACCTAGGCCTCAGGATAGCTCGGCGGCCATTTTGTCTGCCATCCAGTCCTTATGCTCTGAGATAAGGACGAGATTACCACGGCCCAGGCCGGAGGACCGGCAACCTGGCCCGTCGGGAAGCCCTCAGTACAAACGATGGAGGACCCAACCCTCTCCTCCACTCGCCCCCGTAAGGCCTACAGTTCCCTCCTCATCCTCCCACGAGTCGAGAGATGACGGTGCGGTGGGCTCGACGACGGGTTCTGAGGGTGACGACGACGGAACGGGTCTCCCGTCGCACGGGCCTCTCCGCCCGACGAGATTGGCTCATTCCACGCCATGATCGCCAAGGTGTCCGAATTGTTCCAGCTCTGCCCGGAGGAGCAGAAAAAGGAAGGTTTCCTCTATCAGCGCCGGGAGGCCAAGAGGAAGACTGTCATTGCGGCGCCTCTAGTCGATGACATCTGGGAGGAGGGCCTGTCGGTACTCAAGAACCCCTCCACGGCACCAGCCAAACAGGACCGGTACGAGAAGAAGTACCGGGTCCCCGAGACCGCTCCCCTGTGCCTCAGGGCCCAGCCAACGCCAGACCCGGTCGTCTCGGCGGCAGCGGAGATGAAAGCGGCGGGGTCAGGAGCCTCAACGTCGAATTCCCCTCCGGACGGCGAGGGTAGGAAGTTGGACGCCATGGTGCGACGGGTCATCTCGTCGGCGGCGACGACGATCAAAGCGGCCAACGCCGTGGCGATCGTGGCCCGTTATGACAGGGAGCTCTGGTTTAAGCTGGCCCCCATATTGGACTTCCTACCGGACGACAAGAGGTCCGAGGCCCTGGAAATACTTCAAGAAGGCGAGGTGGCGTCGGACCACACCATAACGGTGGCAACCGATATTGCTGATACTGGGTTCCGCCAGCTGGGCAACGGAGTTTGCCTACGACGACGGGGTTGGCTCTGGGCGACCGACTTCCGTCAGGACGTCCAGACCAGGGTGTTGGACATGCCCT
The DNA here is from genome assembly GCF_040938575.1 of Ambystoma mexicanum. Taxonomy (NCBI): domain Eukaryota; kingdom Metazoa; phylum Chordata; class Amphibia; order Caudata; family Ambystomatidae; genus Ambystoma; species Ambystoma mexicanum. The sequence goes on along the minus strand of NC_090927.1, from coordinate 576,670,108 downwards.
TCGACGGCAACAACTTTTTCTGGAACGCGGTGGACGAATCCCTCCAAGCCATAAAGACGGACACGGAGGCGGCCTGCGCCCTAGGAGCCCTTCAGCAACGACGGCCCTTTCGGAGCTCCGGAGGCAGACAGGGGGCCTCCAAGGGATCCAGCAGTGGCTCGTCGTCCTACCGCCAGGCGGCACGCTCCTCGTCGCAGGAGGCCTACAGGGGTCGCGACAAGCAGGGAGCGCCTCGCCGCCGTCGGCAAGGTGGCCAGGGGGGCAAGGCCACCACCTCCAAGCAGGACTGAACCGGCCGTGGCCTCGGGCCCCCACCGAAGCACCCCGGTGGGAGGACGGCTGACGAATTTCATCGGCGTGTGGAAGTCCATCTCCACCGACTGTTGGGTGCTGGATACCCTGGCAAAAGGACACTCTATCGAATTCCTGAAGAAGTGCCAGGAAGGAAAATCACGTCCCGCAACTGCTGCTGGAAGTGCGGGCGATGCTCAGGAAAGGCGCCATCGAGCTCGTCCCGAAGAGTCTCCGGGGCTCCGGAGTGTACTCAAGGTATTTCCTCGTCAGAAAGAAGACGGGCGGCTGGCGCCCCATCCTGGACCTCCGTCGTTTGAACAAATACATCAGGTCACAAAAGTTCAGGATGGTCACCCTCCAGCACGTGCTGGGACAGCTCGAGGAAGGCGACATTCTATCGTCGTTGGACCTGGAGGATGCATACTTCCACGTTCCCATCCTCAAAAGTCCCCGAAAGTTCCTCAGGTTCGTCGTCCAGGGAGGCCACTACCAATTCAGAGCACTGCCGTTCGGATTGAAAGTCGGCCCCCAGGGTCTTTACCAAGTGCCTAGCACCTGTGGCGGCGCGGCTGCGCCTGCAGGGGATTCACGTCTACCCCTACCTGGACGACTGGCTCATCCGCTCAAGGACGAGGGAGCTCGCGTCGAACACACTGCGAGGACCGTCCAGCTACTCACAGACCTGGGATTCGCCATAAATTACCCAAAGTCCCACCTGGTGCCGTCGCAGGTGGCCCTGTTTCTGGGAGCGAAGCTCGATACAGTGAGGCGCCTGGCGGCACCATCGGAAGAACGGACGAAGACCATTCTGGGCAAAGTGCAGCGCCTGCTAGCCACGGACGTGGCCAGGGTGAGGTCCATCAAGTCCCTCCTGGGGATGATGTCCTCTTGCATCTACCTGGTGCGCCTCTGCAAACTACGGATGCGCCCTCTTCAAGCATTTCTCGACGCCCGTTGGATGCAGGCAACGGGCACCTTCGAAGACAGGGTCCCCCTCAAGGAGGTGTTCTGGCGGGCGATTCAGTGGTGGGGCGTTCGAGCGCACCTCACGGCGGGCAAGGACTTTCAGACGCCGGCGTACCAGGAGACAGTGACGACGGACCCCTCCCTGGAAGGTTGGGGCGCCCACACCAGAGATCTCCACGCAAGAGGCCTCTGGCTCCCGGAGGAGAGGCTCCTGCACATCAACATCCTGGAACTCCGAGCCGTGTTCTGGGCTCTCAAATCGTTCCTCCCGTCGCTCAAGGGCAAGGTGGTGCGGATCTTCACGGACAACACCACGACAATGTTTTACATACGGAAGCAGGGAGGCACCAGATCCCCAACCCTATCCAAGGAGGCTCAGGATCTGTGGCACTGGGCGGTCGCCCAGGGGATGTTCCTGGTTCCCTTCCACCTGGCAGGAGAAAGAAACACCATCACCGACTCGCTCAGCAGGGAGCTGCGCGCGTGTCACGAGTGGGAACTGTGCCAGGATCAGGTGGATCAACTCTTCCGACGATGGGGCAAACCCCAAATCGACCTGTTCGCAACAGCGACAAATTCGAAGTGCCAGAGGTTCGCCAGCAGGTTTCCCCAGCCGAGAAGCATGGGCGATGCGTTCTCGTTCCCCTGGGACGGCCTATACCTGTATGCGTTCCCTCCGTTGCCGTTGCTGCTTCGACTCATCAACCAGCTCAAGAGGTCCCGGTGCAGGATGATCCTCGTCGCACCGGCATGGCCGAGGCAGATCTGGTTCCCGGACCTTCTGGACTTGTCAACCTCCCCTCCCTTCAAGCTGTCAGCGGACGCGGATCTTCTCTCCAGAGAAGGAGGCGCCATCTTCCACCACGACCCGGCGTTCGAGACGAGTTTTTTTGGATAACCTCTTTCCAACAAACGATTGACACGGTCCTCAGATTGTTGGTAAAAATCCGTAAGCTCGGTACAATTCCTCCTTACCCGAAGGAACTGGCCATGTGGTAAATTTTCTCTCAAATGACGTGGATGGTTGCTTGAGAAATGTAAAAGGGTGTTGCGAGCAGTGGTTTTGCGGTACAGGCAGCATTTCAAAATTCCATCTTCATGTCTAATTTTGAGGTCGAGGAAATTGATTTCTTTGTTGCTGCATTCCATGGTAAACTGGATGTTATTATCTATATTATTCAACCAGCTGAGAAAAAGGGCGAGGTCATTTTCTGAACCACTCCAGATAAAACCACGTCATCAATGTATCTTTTCCAATACGAGATACAGGTTTTATAAGGGTTCTTGTCAAACAGGATGTTATTTGACTCAAAGGTGGACATAAACATAATCGCAAGGCTGGGGGCGAAAGTTGCGCCCATCGCTGTTCCCTTGGTCTGTAAATAGAATTGGCCATTGAATTCGAAAAGTTTCTTGATTAAGGCCAGAGTCATTAATTCCAGGATGAAATTGTGGGGCACCCTATTTTGTTGATCATGATGAATGAGTGTTTGATGTATACACTCAATATCCATTGTCACAAGTCTTTGGGTCAGGGGATCAAAAGGAAGATTTTCAAATATTTGTATTGTGTGCTTAGTATCTCGTAAGTAAGTTGCTGTTTTCACGCTTAAAGGTTTTAAAAAGATGTCGATAAATTTGCACACCGGTTCCAAAATTGAACCGCAACCTGATACAATGGACCTACCCGATGGGTTAACAGAATTTTTGTGAATTTTAGGTAGTGCATATAGTGATGGGGTGCGACATTGACTCGTAGTAATGAATTTTAGTTCCTTGTCGCCAATCCATTGTCTTTCATAGGCATATTGTGTCATGCCTTCTATTTCAGATTTGATTTCGCTAGCTGGATCCTTTTTGAATTTTTTGTAGCTTTCCTGATCTTGAAGCAAGTCATTAACCATAGTGCAGTATTGGTCACTGGACATAATCACAATTCCCCCGCCTTTATCCGCTGTTTTTATCACAATGTTGGACTTCTTATAGAGCTCAATTAGTGCCTTTTGTTCGGCTTTTGACAGATTATGTTTAAGATGATTACCTTCCTCTTTCAATTTTCCCAGTTCCTTCATTATACATTTTTCAAAAGTAATGATTTCTCTGGGTATTTCATTATCTTGGGGTCTGAAAGTAGATAGGACATGTAAACCAGAGTCTGTGTCCAGTGGTTCTGCTGGAATGTCATCAAAAAATGCTTTCAGGCGTATTGTCCTGAAAAAACAGCGGATTTCAGTTTCAGTTGAAAACCAATCGGTTGTTCGTGATGGCACAAATGATAGGCCTTTTGAAAGAATGGATATTTGTGATGGTGTCAAATTTACTTTGGCCAAATTAAAGATGGGAATATCTTTGGCGTCTGTTGTCATCGTGTCTGACGTCTTCTTCCTCGTAGTTGACGACGTGGGGGTGCATATTGGGGGAACCATGGTTGGCCCCAATATGGAATTCCTTGCCCTCCTCTGCCTAAAAAAGGGGGCGGTGGCGGTGGTTGGAAATTGGCAAAATGGGGTTGTTGTGGTTGATTGTATCTCTGTTGGTCATCTGAACCACTGCTACTAGAAGTTGGAGAATGACACCCAACGGCGTCGCCCTTTGTTTTGTGTTGCCTGTTGTTTTTTTGCAGCCTCTGCAAATTCAACTCTTGCGTAAGGAAAGATCTTTTCAAGTTTAAATTCCTGAATGTCTGTTTAGTTTTTTAGTTTTTTTAGCAATTGTTGATGTTTTGAACTCATCAAAAAGTTTGTTAGTCTCTCTTAGTTTGTCAATGGCATTTGTAATCGCCTGATTTTCAAGAAACTTTTTTTCTTCTAGGTCTAATTCTTTTTGGACCTCAATACTCCAACGTTGAGCTGTTGTAATGGTCAATACCATAAGGTCCCTGCTGCATTTAATTGCAACGTGGCTGAATTTAGTTGTATATTGCTTGTCTGTGAGAAAAAGACAGGGCTTGTTCCTGACAATTAAGCCTGCGGGAATAGTGTCTGCTCGTAAATATTCCCGTAAGAAATGTCCATGTAATTCCGTACGGAAACTTTTCTTTTTGAGTTTTAGCAGATCCTCACTGCATGTAGTCTGGGTTATCACATTATTTGACCCACTCGGATCAAAAATAAAGGGTCCTTCCAAAAACAGTGAAAACACAAAATCCAAATCAGGTCAAAACACACGAGAGAGTGAGAAGGGCTCACTCACTCCAGGGTTAAAATTTGAAAGTCTTAAGTCTAGCAAAAGAGCTGGGGGTCTCTAAGGTTCAAGGGAATTAGCAAAGAAATTAGAATTCTCCCTAACACTCGTCAGACTAAAGGAACAAGAGGATTAATACCACTTCTAGATGAATCTCCTATTCCAGTCGGTCATACTTTCTGGATAGTCCATAAACATGTTGGTGATTACACCCTGACCTGTGTTCTATGGTAAAATGAAACCCTTGGAGGCTAATTAACCATCGCGACAATTTTGGATTCTCTCCCTTCATCTGCATTGACCATCTCAAGGATTGTTGGGCTGTCTGAATAATTCAAGTAGAACCATATAAGTATGGCCTAACCACCTTCAGATACCACACAATGGCAAAACATTCACGTTCTATTGTTGGCCACCTTGTCTCACTGTCCTTCAGCTTCCATGAAACAGATAGGGTGTTCCCTGCCTTTCTCATCCAGTTGGCTCAAAACTGCACCTATCCTTGTATTAGAAGCATCTAATGAAGGATTGGTTATAATCAAAAGCTCTCAAAACTGGTGCTTGACAAAGGTCGTTCTACAGTCCTTGAAAGGACTTGGTGCACTCCTCATTCCACCTGACCTTCTTGGGGAATTTTGGTGAGGAGATTACATTTAAGGGAGAAGCTGTGATCCCATAGTTCTCTATGAAGCTCCTGTAATACCCAGTGAGACCTAGGAAGGCTCTCGTCTGGGTCTGAGTAGTAGGGGTGGCCCAGTTTTGTACAGCTTGTACTTTGCTAGGCCATGGCCTAATTTGGCCTCCTCATGCCCATGGTAGACCACTTTGCTCTGACCAGTTTGACATTTACTAGCCTTTATAGTGAGATGGGCCTGTTCCAGAGCCTGCAAACATATCCTAGGTGGTGAAGATGCTCTTCCCTGTGGGGCTGAACACCACAATGTCATCCAAGGATGCCATGCAGAAGTCATCTAACCCTTTCAGAACTTGATACACCATCCTCTGAAATACAGCAGGTGCATTCATAAGTCCAAAAGGCATAACCTTAAACTCATATAAGCCTGCCGGGATGGAGAATGCTGTTTTCTCCTTGGCATTGACTGTCGGAGCTATTTTCCAATAGCCTGAGATCAGATCAAATGTACTGAGGAACTTGGGTGAACCAAGTTAGTCCACCAGTTCATCTATCCTGGGTAAAGAATGGGCATCAGTCGTGGTGACTGCATTAAGCAGACCTTCGAGGATATTGCGGCATGAAATGGCAAATATTACGGCACAAACCTTTATTTATTGTGGCATTTTTGCGGGACATTTTGTATTAACTGGAGGGTGTAAGATTCCCACATTGTAGGAAAGAGGCAGAGTGCAAGACTACAAGAGAGCCAGGGTGTCATTATTAAGTATCTTTTGAATTAATTTAATAGGAAGAGTCCCAGATGTTTTGACTACATTTTCGGTTTAATGTGCATGCCTATTTCATAGTATTAACGAAATTGATCATTATCAGTTGTAATGCTGAAACTATTCCCCATCTATGTTCTCCAATCCCCCAAACACCACACACCTCTCTCACCAACAAACTTCTCACCAACTAGCCATTGCAACTTGTATTCCTGAACCTCTCAGTCTGCCATACAATACTTACGTGCTATGTCACACTGTCAAGTCACAATTTGCACTCCCCCGATCATACTCCCAACTCACACCTTACACACTATTACTTCCGCAATATACAGTCCTTCATTCTTTTGTGCTGCTTCTGCATCTTGCATCCTTTCTCGCATTCTATCACACTCTTCACTCATCCTTTTTTCCCAATCTGCAGCTCGCTGCCTCTTTCCGGCCAAACACTTCCTCTCTGCTTTCTGGCTCACTGCTCCCCCAGACCACACACTCCCTCTACTTTCTGTACCTCTGCTCGCTCTCAGATTTCGAACCCACCGCATCACTGCTTCCTCTGCTCTCTTGTGCACCACTTCCTCCTCTGACCCACTTCTCTCCCTCTGCTTTCTTGCCTATTACGTCACATCTCACCCATCACTCTCCCCCCTTTCCCTCTCATAGTGTGACCATTTTTTTAAATGTACATTTTGACCGTGATACTTAAAAAATTGGGCATTTAAAAATAGAACTGAGGATATGCTATTTTTAGATAACCCATTTTTGGAAATTAGCAGGTCACCTTATCCACAAAAGGTGACCTGCGCATTTCCACAGGGCTGAGCTGTAGTGCAAATTGTGCGCTGGCCAGCTGCCTTGAGTAGGGTTCTGGTTTGTTTGACCGATGTGTAATTATTAGCGGCGGAATTGACCGTAGTCAATTTTGCTGCAAATAGATTTACACTTCAGCCAAACAACCCAAACCAAATGTACCTTTCACCACCACCCTACCCACTCCCCTACTTAACTGCTTGGTCGCTGCTGCTTCCCCTGCAACTCTGCAGTGCCAGAGCCGTCCCTCTAACGCAGGTCGGATCCGATGCCACAGGCTCCCTTTCTTTTTGTTTTCGGACAGCCACCTCCAATTTTGAGGAAGCGGGGAAACGCCCTTTTAACCCACAAGCCCAAAAATACCGAACATGAGGAGCGGGTGACACCCCCGCAAACCCCGCTCTACATCGGGCCTGCAAGCACCCATTTGTATACCCATGATGTCTAGTCTGTTGGTATCTCGCAATTTGTGCATACATTCTGTTTGTTTTCTTTTTTAAGTTGAAATGTAATGACATTTCCCTGATTGATTAACAAGAAAATGTCTTCATTATCTCCTACTTATTACTTGCATTATTTTTTTGCAAGACAAAATGTTGACATACTGATCAACACTAGATTGTACACCCACAAGTTCTATGGGGTTAGTGACTTTGTTTGAAACCAACGTTGTTCTAATTGTTCATAATGTGCCAAATTCTTTCTTTTACAACATACCTCACAGTATGTGATTAATATCATCAAGTCATAGCTAGGGGACTCCCACATCTTTTACTTCACAAATATTCTTCAACTCACTCCTCTAAGGCTTAATATCATCCGTTCTCATAACACGCATACTTTTGGTTTGTTTACGTCCTCTCGCACGTGCGCGGGTGACGTCACGATCCTTCGTGACGTGGCCCGCGGATGCGCGCGATGACGTCACAGCCATTCACAGTATTTAAACATGGCCGCCGAGTGATGTCTTCACTCTGCTGCGGCTCCCAAACGCATCCAGACATCTTCTTGACCCAGTTGGATACTGCACCTGTAAGTTTCTTCCTTAGTTAGGCGCTTGACCTACATTTTTCACTTCTTATCTTGCTTTGCAATAGAATAACCGCTAGGTTATACCATTATCCCCTGTAGATGATTATACTCATAATGGCTTGAAACAAGACTTCCACACTACACGTGTCCACTGGATATCTGGATCTTCTCCGCTAATTTACGATTACTCCATGAGCAAAATACATGTTCTTGGGTAAGAATGCTGCCTATTTCTCTACACCTCCAACTTTTTCTTTAACAAACTATGCAATAATTGACCCACTTTTCCTATTCTATTTCCCATCACTTTGCATGTATAGGGGATATTTTTTCTAGATAATTCCCTACACTTGAATTTTATAAGGAAATCACTCTTACCCTCTCAGTGTACCGCAACTATGCATGCATAAGGGACATTACCCCACATTTGAAATTAAGAAGGAAACTACATGCCTACATTTGACTTAGGACATCTACATGTCAATCTTAATTGTTGATTTTTTGACGAATTCCTATATTTTCCCGCACTATTGGTGATGAATAACTAATGAGAACTGAAAAATTGGATGTTGATCTGTACATTAGGCCGACTGCCTTGTAAAAAATAGATCTGTAAAAAATTAATTTGTGAAAAATTAATCTGAAAAATGGATATGATGTTCTCCAAAATTGTGAAATATCTGCCTCAAGTTCACATTAATTGATGTTTATATGTATCTTTTTTTGTAGACTTTAATTTGTTGAAAAAATGCCGCCCCTGATGAAGAGTATTTTATACTCGAAACGCGTTGCGCTCACCAGAAGACAAATAAAAAGCAAAAATTGTTTTTTATAAAATAGAAAGCTTCACTTTAATTATTTATGGACATTTCCTACAGAAGTGATTGAAAGTTACCGATACGGTATTTCAAGAAAAATGTACACAAAAAATTATCAATAGGCCTATCTTGGCCGTCTAGAAAGTGTGCAGGGGACGTGGCTATCCACATTGGATTGCTCTTTTGTTTCTTGTATAAATCCAGCCTAGGTACCAAGGCTTTGTCTTTCTCCCCAGCACCTCGAACTATTTACCAAAGATTACCATTCTGTCTAGCTTTAACTAAACTACATTTACTTTGGTGTGCAAGTGTACTTACCTGTGTTGGAGACTATAAGAGGGGACATCAAAGGTTATCTGTGGGGAGAACAGCGGGGGTGGGGGGATTTACGCTCAACTCCACGGGTGGTTAAGTCCCTTTCTCCATTTGCAGAAGAATATTCCTACGGCCCAAGCAAACGAAGCTAGGTGGGCCAGTCCAGTCCGTCATCTCGGCCCTACGCGTCACATTGGTGGAGACCGCAGCTGTCCAGTTCCGATCGACGCCTCTGTGGGAGCCTGGTGAGCGTAACAGCATGTTCTGGTCTGGAAATATGAGCCTTCAGATGGTTATAGACCCAAGTGTCCTCCTTGGGGTTTCCCAAGTCCGCTACATAGTTGACCTCTCCAAGCTTGCCTACAATCTTGAAGGGTCCAATCCACTTGTCCTGTAAGGCTGCTGCCTTGTAGGTACCATAACCAATACAAGCTGGTTGGAGTAAACTCGCTGCTTGTAGGGATGGAGCACTCTCCAACCCTTCCTTGATCAGGGCCAAAGGACCTCTGACTGACTGGATGACCATGAAGAAGTTCAATGGGGATGAAATCAACCCCTGCTTGAGGGACTTATCTATAGGCAAAGAGAAGGCATTGCAGTAGAAGGTCCCACTTTCTTCTAAGGGGTTTCTCTAAAGCACCCATCATGCTCTTCATAGTACCCTTAAACCTGTCCGCCAACCTATTCGTTTGGGAGATGGTCGGCTGTTGAGAACTTGTAAGTCACTCCACAGTTCCTCCACATGGTCTGCATGTAGTGGGACTTAACATTTGATTTCCTGTCAGAGATGACTTCGATAGGAAAACCTACCCTGGTAAAAATACCAAGGAGAGCTTTAACCACTGCCTGAGCAGTAACAGTTCTCATAGGTATGGCCTCAGGATACCTGGTAGCATGGTCTACCACAACCAATATAAATCGGTTGCCAGAGGAAGTTTGAGGGTCTAGGGGACCAACTGTGTCAATCCCCACCCTCTTAAAAGGGACTCCCACCATAGGGAGGGGCACTAAAGCTGCTACATTCGTGGGTCCACTCTTGCCAGAAGTCTCACAAGTGTGGCAGCTCCTACAGAATTTATCTACATCAACCCCCATCTTGGGCCAGTAGAAGTACAGAGATAACCTCTCTTAGGTCCTCTTGAAACTCAAGTGACCAGCCAGAGGGATCTCATGTGCTAACTGTAGGAATGTTTCTCACCTCCTGGGGCACTACCAGTCTCCTGTAGTCCCCTGGGGTAGATTCAGTAGGTTCACTGTAGGGAAGGCCAGCCTCCCAGTAAAGCCTATGCTTCCCTGGCTCTTGCCCTTCCAGCTGTGAAGCTGTTTGCTGACGCAGCCCTCTAAAGAGGCACACTCTCTTTGTCCTCTGCCGAAGTCTGCGCTAGAGGGTCTATCTTCTGCAAGTAAAGTCTGCAGCTCAGGATGCTCTCTAGGGTCCAGATCTCCAATGCTGGGAAGGGCTTCTTTCAGCTCTGTATCACCAATAGCTGATTCCACAGAATTTGGTTGGTCCTCCCACTTAGCATCAGCGGGGGAAGGGGTCACTGGGGGACCGGGGACACTCCTCTTGGGGCTGTTCATGTCCTATGAACAGGTTTAGGTTTCAGATCTTTGTTTTTCCCCAGAGATATTGGATTTCTCCTTAGTCTGTTTTCTTTTCTTGGTAGTTAACGGGTGGCCTTCCTGTGCACTGGAGGTATTGGAAATCTCCATAACTTCAAACTGAGTCTCTTAAGGTTGCCTCACTGGCCAATCTCGTTTGCTTTTGCTTCTTTTTGCTGGGAGGCTTGGGGGTACTAGACACTACTCCATTCTAGACTACTCAAGTCATTCCCCAATAGGACTCCCCCTGGCACTTCATCCTGTACACTAACAGGGATCCTAACAGCTACGTTATTGCACTGGATGAGAGCTGGCAGAATAGGAACCATTTGGATAGGGCCTCCTGCAAGTTTAGTGGGACCTTTGGGAGCCTTATCTACATTGTCCGGTTTGAAAAAAATTTCATCAACCATTGTTATGATTGCCCCAGTGTCTCTGACAGGGGCCTGCTGACCATTTACAAGAACACTGTCCTTATAATATTCTTTGGTGTTATCTGGACTGGTGTTATAAACATCAACATTCTGTTGTTCCCACAGACCCAGGGACACTAAAGATACACTGGCCTGAACTCCAATGGGGTCTTCAGCCAGTAGTTGCAAGTGTGCACTTGCCATTTGTGCTTCTCCCTCAGGGATGAAGGCTAAGGAGGCAGTGTGGACCCTTGAAGGTTTACCTTTAAATCTGGGATCCCCTTTCACATGATCTACAGACCCACATACAAAACATCTTCCAAATGTTCTCTGGAATGGGGGTTTCTGTTGACCTCCCTCTGATTTGGCAGCGTTCACTAGACCTACCAGATTTCCCACGAAATGTACCCTTGCTATCTTTGTGGACCTCTTTTGGATGGTGGGAATCAGAATTCTCGTTACCCTCTTTCTTGTGCTGCTTCCCCTCTTCCTTCTTGTGAGTAGCCCCAGAGTCTTTGAGTGGCCCTGTTGGCTACTCATAAGTCAGCCGCTTGTGCTACTTTACTTTAGGTTATTTATTAGGCGCAAGTTGCATACAGGTGCCGAAGACAGACGGAAGCAAGCAGTCAGATTGTAGGAGTCGGATGGACCCCTTATTTAAATAGATGTGTCTTAAGTTTATTCTTGAATAACTCATGTGTCGGATAAATTCTAAGGTCTAAAGGTAGCGCATTCCATCTCGCCGGGGCAGCTGCCCAGAAAGTGCACCTTCGGACATGTTCCAAGCAGGTTTTTATCACAATCAGAGGGAAGGGTATGCACCACCCGTTTGTACTTCAATCTGTTTGATATGTAGGCAGGACAGAATCCGTTGAGAGACTTGTACGTGATGGTAAGCAGCCTAAATTCAATCCTTTCTGCAATAGGTAGCCAGTGGAGCTTTCTTTTTATCTCTGATACATGAGCAAACTTCGGTAACCCTATGATGGCTCTAATCGTGCTATTCTGGACCATTTGGAGTTTACTGAGTTCTGCTTTGCCTTTTCTATAAGGGGGGAGCCACAGTAATCCAGCTTGGAGAAGATAATAGCTCTAATGATTGTTTCGCAGCACTGTTGAGATAGAAAAAGACGAATGTGCGTCAGAAGCCTAATGTGGTAGCCCGATGTTGACACCTGCCTGTTAAGATGATCGGACATGTTCAAGGTCTGATGGAATGTCACCCCTAAGATTTTTATTTTGTCCTTTGTCAGAATATCGTGATCTGTAGTGTGGAAAGATTCATACTGTGGTGCAAGTTTCCCAAGTCTAGATCTGGATCCGATGATCATGAGCTCGGTCTTGCCATGGTCCAATGCCATGCAGCTAATGGCCATCCACTCATGTATGAGGTTGTACGTCTCTGCAACTGCCAAATAGTCCTTCTCGTAGTTGCCTGTTAAGGGGATAAGACACTGTGAATCGTCAGCATAGTTGAAAAAACAGATCTATTTGTTTTCCAACATATGAAAAAAAGGGACTGTAAAAAGAGTATATAGAACTGGGGAGAGTGAGGCCCCTTGTTGCACTCCATAGCTGACTGAAACAGGGTCCGCCTCTGCTTCCTTACTACAGACCTGCATAGTCCTCATCCCCAAGAAGGACTGCATCCAGTCCCTTGCTTGTACACTAGAATTAGCGACTTTCTGAAGTCTATCCAGGAGGATGGGGTGATCCACTACATCTAAAGTGGCTAAGTCCAAGGACATCAGCCACATAGTATTGGACTTTAATTCTAGCAGTGCTGAATATGTGCTAAATCGAGGCCGAAAACTCGACTGACCGTCATTCAAAATCGGATAGTCTTTGGTATGGCAACGCAGTTGTTCATACGCAACTCTATCCATTATCTTAAGGATGAAGGGTGAGTTGGAAATCGGTCGATAGTTGGTGGCGTTTTTAGGGTTGAGATTTTTTTTTTTCCAGCAGAAGGGTGATCCAAGAATCCTTCAGTCTAGTGGGAACCCTGCTTTCTTTAAAGGAGGCATTTACGATTCTAGTAATGGAACCATTCAGTAGTTCGGAACAGGCCTTAATAGCCGTAGCTGGAAACTGATCCCCTTTACATGAATAAGGCTTGAGTTTAGCTAGAATAATACAGGTTTCGTCTTTGGATATACTCCTGAAATTAAACTGAGGTATAGGTTCTCCAGCATGGGGTCTGGCATGGATTCACATGCTCATGAATATTCCCCGTCGTCAGGCTGGGAATCCTCGGTAAAGAAAAAATCAGTATCAGTTTAGTTTCTGATCTGTCTTTCTTATTAGTAACCAATCACTGATCTCTGGGTCATACTGCCCCCAGCCAATGACTGCCCTCTCCCTAAACCCCGCCCCTGGCAGCCATCCTCAGATTTTTACCGCACGCTCAAGTGTTGGGAGTCCTCGTGTTTAGCTCTCGAGTTTTTTTACTGCGTTTTCATGTTTTTTCAGGAGAATTTCTCATTTTTTCGGTTTAATCGAGCCTCAAGCTCCACCGTTTCTACTTCCGATAACGGGGACCCGTTTGGGAATTCTTCTACGCCCCTCAAGGGTGAAGTTTTCGTCGAGTTTACACTTCTTGGAGGATTCCGGAAGATCTGCGGCCTACCTCAACGGACAAGGCCCAGGACATGGGTAGCTCGACGCCCGGATCCAAGCTGTTCGGGAACTGCCCTGGATGCAGATTATATAACGTTTTCAAGGAGGACGAGCATTCGCGATGTCTCTACTGCCTCCATGGGGACAAGACGCACGTGGAGAAGGACTGTGCGTTCTGCAAGAACCTTTCGGAATGGACCAAACAAGATTGTCGTTCCCGCCTCGCCACCTGGCTGGAGAAGGGCACAGCAAGTGAGAAGGTGAAGAGGAAGTCTGAGCGGGCTTCCAAGTCCTTTGAGGGTGCCCCGGCGACGGGGGCCCAACAGAAGGCCAAGCACCGCCAGTCCGCGGCTCCGGGAGCGCCGAAAGGTCTTCGGTTGCCAAGCAGGGCGCTACTTCCCCGGCCCGTTCGACCACGAGCCACCGTTCTGGTTCGGGGAAGAGGAAGTCGGTCGATCTCGAAGGGGGAGTGAGGCGCTGACCGTCCCCCCAAGGCGAAGGCCCAGGACGCACCTAAGGTGGTGAGGGCTTTGATCCACCCGGCTAAGGCCTCTACCGAAGTGGTCGCTGCGACCCTGGCGGAGCCGGCTGAGACTACGCCAATGGAAACGGCCTCTGGACCCAGAGTATCCCTGCCGCCGCGGAGGGAATACTCTTTCCATCCCATCGCTAAGACCCCCTTGAAGCCCCCGGCTGAAAAAGAGGGGGGGGGGCAGTGGCCATTACAGACTCAGAATCAGCCTCTGAGGAGGAACTGGTGGAGTCTAAGAAGGGCCATAGGCCTCAACGAGAGGTTCATAAACCTCAACAAGAGGTTGGAGAAGGTTCGATCCCAGGGGACGTTCCCTGCTGACGGTCCATGCTGACGTGATCGAAGATAGCAACGACGACGAACAGGGCCCAGTGGAGAGGCCATCCCGTCCGTCGCAGCCATTGCCCGAGCCCCAGGATAGCTCGGCGGCCATTTTGTTGGCAATCCAATCCTTATGTACCGAGATAAGGACGAGATTACCACGCACCCCGACGGAGGAGCCAGAACCAGGCCCGTCGGGAAGCCCTCCGAACAAGCGGAGGAGAGTCCACCCCGCTCCACCCTTCGTTCCTGCGAGACCGGTGGACCCCCCATCCCCCTCGCCGGGAGAGGATACGGCGACTGGGACGGATGATGACGGCGGCGATGACGCAGCGGACATCCCGTCGTCACCCCCCCGCCCGCGCGGGCATCCCCAGCCGACGAGGTTGGCTCTTTCCACGCCATGATAACCTGGGCATCCGAGCTCTTCCAGCTCTGCCCTGAAGAACAGAAAAAGGAGGGGTTTCTGTACCAACGACGAGAGGCTTAGAGGAAGACGGTCCTCGCGGTGCCTTTACTCGATGACATCTGGGACGAGGGGCTTGCTGTCCTCAAGAACCCTGCCAAGAGGGACAGGTACGAGAAGAAGTACCGAGTCCCCGATGCCGCCCCCTTGTGCCTCAGGGCCCAGCCCACGCCGGAGTCGGTTGTCTCGGCAGCGGCTAAGAAGAAGGCAGCGGGCGCGGCAGCTTCAACTTCCACTTCCCCGCCGGACAGCGAGGGCAAGAAGTTGGACTCTATGGGACGAGTCATCTCGTCGGCGCGGCGACGACGATTAAGGCAGCCAATGCCTTAGCGATCGTGGCCCGCTACGACAGGGAGCTCTGGTTCAAGATAGCTCCCCTGCTAGATTTCCTGCCTGATGACAAAAGGGCGGGGGCTCTAGAAATTCTGCAGGAGGGCGAGGTGGCATCGGATCACGCCATAACGGTGGCGACAGACATTGCCGATACCGGATTTCACCAACTGGGCAACGGAGTTTGCCTCCGACGACGAGGATGGCTCAAGGCGACAGACTTTCGCCAGGATGTCCAGACCAGAGTGTTGGACATGCCGTTCGACGGCAACAACCTCTTTGGTAAGGCGGTGGATGAGTCTCTACGGGCCATCAAGACCGACTTGGAGACGGCCCGGGTGCTTCAGCAGCGACGGCCCTTTCGGAGCCCTGGAGGCAGACCTGGTGCCTCCGAAGGATCCAGCGGTGGCTCCTCCACTTACCGCCAGGCGGCCCGCACCTCTTCCCATGGAGGCCTGCAGAGGTCGTGGCAAGCAAGGGGGTTCCCGCCGTCGTCACCAAGGAGGCCAAGGCGGCAAGGCTGCTTCCAAGCAAGACTGACCCGGCCGGGTTGTCGGGGCCCCCACCGAAGCGCCCCTGTGGGAGACCGGCTGACTAAGTTCGTCAGAGTGTGGGAGTCCATCGCCACCGATCGTTGGGTGTTGGACACCCGGGCACTCGCTGGAATTCCTAAAGAAGTGCCCTCACATTCCTCCCGTGACCAGGAAGGAGTATTGCGTACCTCAACTGCTGTTGGAAGTAAAGGCGATGCTCAAGAAAGGTGCCATCGAGCTCGTCCCCAGGAGGCTCCGGGGCTCCGGAGTGTACTCAAGGTACTTCCTCGTCAGAAAGAAGACAGGCGGTTGGTGTCCCATCCTGGACCTGCGTCGGTTAAACAAATACATCAAGGCGCAGAAATTCAGGATGGTCCCCCTCCAGCACGCGCTGGGACAGCTGGAGGAAGGCGACTTCCTATCGTCGTTGGACATGGAGGATGCTAACTTCCACATCCCCATTCTAATAAGGCACAGTAAGTTCCTCAGGTTCATGGTTCAGGGACGCCACTACCAATTCAGAGCCCTACCGTTCGGATTAAAGTCGGCACCCAGGGTTTTCACCAAGTGCCTGGCACCAGTGGCGGCGCGGCTGCGCCTGCAGGGGATCCATATCTACCCCTACCTGGACGACTGGCTAATCCGGGTAAGGTCAAGGGAACTCGCCGTCATACGGCGAGGACCGTCCGGTTGCTCACAGAGCTGGGGTTCGCCATCAACTACCCCAAATCCCACCTGGTTCCCTCGCAAGTAGCACTGTTTTTGGGGGCAAAGCTTGATACAGTAGAGCAAATGGCCTCCCCTTCAGAGGAGCGGACCAAGACCATCCTGGGCAAGGTGTGACGCCTGTTAGCCACGGACGTGGCCAGGGTGAGGTCCATCAAGTCCCTTCTCGGGATGATGTCCTCATGCATCTACCTTGTGCCCCTTTGCAGACTTCGGATGCGTCCGCTACAGGAGTTCCTCGACGCCCGCTGGTTTCAGGCAAGGGGCTGCTTCGAGGACAGGATTCCTCTCGACGAGGAGTTCAGTCGGGCGATCCTATGGTGGGGCACCCGGGCTCACCTCACGACGGGCACGGACTTTCAAACCCCGGCGTTTCAGGAGACAGTGACTACGGACGCCTCTCTGGTGGGTTGGGGGGCCCACACCGGAGATCTCCACCCCAGAGGCCTTTGGCTACCTGAGGAGAGGTCTCTTCACATCAACATCTTGGAGCTCCGAGCAGTGTTCTGGGCGCTCAAGTCGTTCCTCCCGTCCCTCAAGGACAAAGTGGTGAGGATCTTCACCGACAACACCACCACGATGTTCTACATACAGAAGCAGGGGGGCACCAGATCCCTAGCCCCTATCCAAGGAGGCCCAGGATCTGTGGCACTGGGCCGTCGCCCAGGGGATGTTTCTGGTTCCCTTCCACCTGGCAGGAATAAAAAACACCATTGCCGACTCACTCAGCAGGGAGCTGCGCTCGTGCCACGAGTGGGAACTGCACCAGGATCAAGGGGATCAAATCTTCCAACGATGGGGCAAACCCCAGATCGACCTGTTCGCGACGGCGATAAACTCCAAGTGCCAGAGGTTTGCCAGCAGGTTCCCACAGCTGAGGATCATGGGCGATGCTTTCTCGTTCCCTTGGGACGGCCTGTTTCTTGAAGTCAGACAACATTTTGTAAAAATAATTAATTTGATTAATTAAAACAAATAAAATAAAAAAATTTAAATAAAAATATACTGAAAAACTGTCTAACCTTTTTTCCTTCCCTAACCTTTCCTTGCTGACACCTCAGAATCTGCAAAGTATACCTAGTGTGATATATAAATGCCATTACGGTCCTTGTGATTGAAGTCACCTCAGGGTGTAGGAATTGTGTAAGAAGCATATCCAAAGATTATCCACTAACTTGTTTTGATTCTGAAAATTAATTTGAAAGTATATTTACATTGTTAGACGAATTGACTTTTTAAAGAATGCTTATTTAAAACTGTATGTTAATTAAATAAATAACTATTTATAACTGAAACCCTAAGTGTTACTTGGCTACTTGTTTTTACGAATTTCATTTGTGCAGCTCTAAAGCTCACATTTACCCCTCTTGAGATAGGCCTGGCGGCTTAGCCACAGTACCAACTTGTGTAGTACAGACCTATACCAAAAGGTGGGTTACCTAATACCAATCAGATAAGTGTTGTGTAGACTCACAAAGTGTGACTGCATCAATTCTTACCTGACACTGGTAGCAGGCAGTGGGATTGGCATAGTGGTTACATTGACTATTTGTTTTACTTGTGCCCAAATAAACCAGCCACAAGGATAAGCTCCACCAAAAAGATAGGCAATTGTAACATGCCAAATATGGATAACTTTAATGAGTCAGCCCTGACTTGCCTGACAGTAGAACAAATGAAAGATGTGTAAAACTAGGGGTCTGGCTCTGAAAGGAAAAAAAATATGAATTGATTGTGAGGGTGTTAAATCACCAAAGCTTGGGTAGTATGTGTGTAACACCTGCTGACCAAAAGAATGTGGAAGATAATGATGAGGATGCTAGTTTAGAGTCAAGCTGCAATCAGCAAGAGGAGGGAGAGGAGTCTCTAGAAGGCAACCACCCTATTCCACAGCTGCTCCTGTGCCTCAGTCACTTCCTATTTTGACCCCACAAGGTCCAAATCTAAGCGCAGAATATATTTCACTTGAGACTAAGATTAGAGTTGGAGTTCATGAAACTGGGTGTGCAATGTGAAAACAAAGGTGAAACTAAGAGCAAGAGAAATGCATCATGAAATGGAAATGAGGAAAATCCCCCTTGATTCTGCTTCCCTTTCAGGGTCTTCTAGGTCTACTAGTCCTAAGAGGCCTTGCCTGCCTAAAGAAGCAGTGAGTATGTACGGACCTAAACTTGATGTGTTGGATTGTCCGAGTATGTTTGAATACACCTATAGTCTACAAGGAATACGTGATAATCATTTGATGTCATGGCTCATGTCTACGCTCCCCCTGAATGGCTGTGATGCTGTTATGGAGTTGGGTGATAGAAAGGATTATCAGTGAGTTAAGCTGGCTTGGCCCTTTGGCTACCTGGGTATGGGAATGTTTGAAGAATTTAGATGGGTGGGTTAAGGTGTACAGAGTGCCCACGTACCTATAAATGCCATATCATATCATATACAAATGAATGAGAAATCTTTTTTTTTTGCTTGAATCCCTTTTTGATGCCTGCTCTCCTGAGCTGCGACAGCACTTGGCTGACTCTAAGGAACTTGATCCTAAAAAGCTTTCAATTTTCAGCTGTCTAAGTGTGCTCCACATTTGTTTTTACTTCTGTTTTACTCCAAAGTCTAAGTGCTTTGAATTTAGCGTCTTGCTGTTCCAATTCCAGTTTTCAAACGGACTTTGAAACATTGTGATTGCAATTTGACTTTAGTGTCTGCGTTTTATTAGATCCTGCTTTTTAGCTACTCTGCTTCATCTGTCTTTCTCAGCGCCACATTTATTTACAGAGACACGGTCTGCATACCACTTCCGGGTTTTAAAGTAGCCGTGCCTCGTGTGTTCAGGTAGCTTATCACTACATCTCCCAGACCACAATGGTGATCCCGGGCCTATTTGTTTGGATTTCAGGCACGAGAGCGCCGGCGCGAGACCATCAGGCGGTCTGTGGCGGTCCGTGAAGGGCCAGAAGAGAGGAAGCGGTACTTTCCACTCCTCTCACCCTATGGGCATCTCTGAAGTTCTGGTGGCCATAGCTGCAGCCAGAAATATCTTTGTTACCAATAAATTGGAACAAATCTCTGGCAAGTCGGAAACCATGCACAGGGGGTATATGTACAGCTGCTCGCAGGAACAGAATGTCCTCTCGTCGTTAAGGGTTAATCCAGAGAACACACCTAATGGGTGGGTTGCACAGGAGGCCACGTCACCAGATGGTGCACAGCATGTGGTGGAAACGCAAGTAGTTTCACCCCAGGCTTGTGTACTGCACACCAATCAGAAGATTGATAATCTTAAAAACTGTCTTCCATATAATGTCAATAGTATCCCTGATACTAAAATAGGTGATGGCAAGACGTTCCGTTTTCAGCATCTCAACACAAGGTCTCTGGTGAGGCATGCTGTTGAAATAGCAGATTATATGTCGGAGAAAAACCTAGATTTTCGTGCCTTGACAGAGACATGGTTGCATGATGCCTCAGGGCCATTCTTGGCACTCGCTGTTTCTACTGGCTACAAAGCGTTATGTGCGAATAGGGAGGGTCAGGGCAGAGGAGGGGTGGCAATTGTGTATAAAGAAACCTTGGAAATATGGAAATTTGACATCCAGGGCCCCAATGGGTGTCAATCAGTGTGTCTAAAAATCAGAACAGATGCCAACACCCTGATGAACGTCCTGCTGGTTTATCGCCTCCCCCTTACACTATACCCAATTTTATTTCACAATGGAACAGCCTGGTCTTGTCCCAAATTAAAGTAACAGCCAAATGGCTGATAATGGGAGACTTCAATTACTGGATGGACAATCCTTCGGATCAAGCAGCCAAGGAGTTTGGCAGATTCATGAAGTCTATGGGATTTGCTTAACACATAAATAAGCCCACTCATTCCAAGGGTCACATATTGGACTGGGTTTTCTCACTCAATCTCAAAATCAATGCCCTGGATATCTCAATGTGCCCTTTGTCAGACCACAGTTTTATAGAATTTGACGTGGACACCATGACTCCGAGCAAACGAACCATAACCAAACATAATTGGACGGAGCCCAGAAATTTGAAGAGGATAAACCAAGATTCCTTGAGAGATTGGATATCATGTATAACTCAAGATGACACTTCGTCATCTCTGACTCTGGAAAGTTTAACCGACTCCCTCTTGATCACCCTAGCTAAAGCTATCGATGCCTTAGCTCCCAAAAAGAACAGCAAGGTCATGCGTCATACAAAAAATAATTGGTTCTCTGAGGAACTTAAGAAGCTCATAGTAAATAAAAGGAAAGCGTTCTATCAACTGAAAAGTTCCAAGAAGGAAGAACATAGAATAATTTATCTGAAAGCAGCTAGCATATTTAAATCTGCAGTCATAAAAGCAAAAAGTGAATCCTATGAATCACGCTTTCAAAATGCTCAACATGACTCGAAAGAAATCTTTGCAATACTTAGAGAGTTCGAGAAGACTGATGTCAATTACCAGGAATCCATTGTTCGAGATCAGGAGTGGTGCACGCATATCCAAGAAGCCATGATAGCCAAAACCACTAAAATAAAGACGAATATTGAATTGATCAAGAATTCAAGGCTTCCGGAACCTCTCAAGAATGTCCTGGAACAATGCGATATCACACAAGGAACAAGTTACTTATCTGTAACTGTTGTTCTCCAGCATGGGTCTGGCATGGATTCACATGCTCATAAATATTCCCCGTTGTCAGGCTGGGAATCCTCGGTAAAGAAAAAATCAGTATCAGTTTCGTTTCTGATCTGTCTTTCTTAGTAGTAACCAATCACTGATCTCTGGGTCATACTGCCCCCAGCCAATGACAGCCCTCTCCCTAAGCCCCGCCCCTGGCAGCCATCCTCAGATTTGGTAGCACGCCAAGTGGCAGTATGACCAAGTGAAGAGCCGCAGAGGGGTAGGTGGGAGGGTTTGCATGTGAATCCATGCCAGACCCATGCTGGAGAACAACAGTTACAGGTAAGTAACTTGTTCCTTCTCCAGCATGGGGTCTGGCATGAATTCACATGCTCATGAATAAAAGAATACATAGCAGTATACACATGCACAACCACGGGAGGTGGCAACAGGCTCAACATTAAGCAATACAACAACTCAAGATTAAGCATCTCTTACCTCCTCACCAGGCTCACCTTAAGCAAACAGGTTGCGCAGCACTGCTTGGCTGACCCTGGACTCCTCCCTGGAGTCCCCATCGACGCAGTAGAATCTTGTGAAGGTGTGCGTCGACCTCCACGTAGCAGCCCTGCAGATGTCCAGCAGGGGCACACCAGACAGGAACGCCATGGTAGCAGCGATCGCTCTGGTCGAATGGGCTCTTGGACAGCCGGGCAGCGGTCGGTTTGACAACCGGTGACAATGCATGATGCAGCCGGAGAGCCATCTGGAAATGGAAGTCTTCGAGAGAGCCTTCCCTTGATTCACAGACCCAAAGTTCACAAACAGTTGACACGTCTTCCGAAAACTCTTTGTGCGGTCCACGTAGAACTTCAGCGCTCTAGCTACATCCAACGAGTGCAAAGTCCTCTCGGCCGGCGTCGATGGCGACGGAAAGAAAACTGGTAACACCAAGGGCTCGTTGAGGTGGAAGTCCGACGGCACCTTGGGCATGAAGGAGGGGTGCGTCCTCAGCACCACCCTCGTGTCATGAAAAGTCAAGTATGGAGGCTTGCAAGATAGGGCCTGAATCTCTCCCACTCGTCGTGCAGAGGTGATGGCCACGAGGGACGCTGTCTTCCATGGCAGGAACTTCAAAGGCGCCGAATGCATAGGCTCGAATGGGGCCCCCATGAGCCTGGTCAGCACCACATTAAGCTCCCACGACGGGAATGATCGGAATAGTCCCTTCATAAATTCCTTCACCAGGCGATGAGACCACAAGGACGCCCGTCCCGTCGTCCTGGTATATTGGGAGATGGCCGCCAGATGTATTTTTATGGATGCGTGAGCCAGTCCAGCCTTGGCCAGCGACAGCAGGTACGGCAGCACTTGAGGGCCCATAATTCGCAGAGGGTTAATCTTCTGTGCATGGCACCAGACAGAGAACCTCTTCCATTTATGACCGTAACACTTGAGAGTTGAGGACACCCTGGCCTTTGCAAGAACCTCTCTGCAATCAGCCGGGATATCGTACCCTCCAAACTCTAGTGCTGCAGGAGCCAGGCCTGCAAGTTCAGCGACTGTGGGTCGTGGTGGAGAATGGCGCCTCCTTTTCTGGAGAAAACATCCGCGTCCGCCGGCAGCCTGACTGGCGGGGACATTGACAAGTCCAGAAGGTCCGGGAAACGGACCTGCCTCTGCCACACCGGTGCGACGAGGATCATCCTGCACCTGGACTTCTTGAGCTGGTTGATGAGGCGGAGCAGCAACAGCAATGGAGGGGCCATCCTTGGCGCTCGCTGTTTCTACTGGCTACAAAGCGTTATGTGCGAATAGGGAGGGTCAGGGCGGAGGAGGGGTGGCAATTGTGTATAAAGAAACCTTGGAGATATGGAAATTTGACATCCAGGGCCCCAATGGGTGTCAATCAGTGTGTCTAAAAATCAGAACAGATGCCAACACCCTGATGAACGTCCTGCTGGTTTATCGCCTCCCCCCTTACACTATGCCCAATTTTATTTCACAATGGAACAGCCTGGTCTTGTCCCAAATTAAAGTAACAGCCAAATGGCTGATAATGGGAGACTTCAATTACTGGATGGACGATCCTCCGGATCAAGCAGCCAAGGAGTTTGGCAGATTCATGAAGTCTCTGGGATTTGCTCAACACATAAATAAGACCACTCATTCCAAGGGTCACATATTGGACTGGGTTTTCTCACTCAATCTCAAAATCAATGCCCCGGATATCTCACTGATAAGTCCAGTTGAGACGTGGAATCCGGCCCTGAGGTGAGTGCATTTTTCCCCCTTGATGTAGCTCCAGAGTTTTCTTTTCCTCGTGAATTGTGTGGTTCCATATTTAAGCTGAATGGCTTTGTCGTGGTAGCCATTACAGGTGGACCATCCTCTATGGTTGCTAAGGCGGCATCTTTTGATATAGGCTCTGCCAAGGTTATTTGAAGCGCCCTGTTGGAGAGGATTTCTACCTCTTCTAACTGATCTTGAACATGGGCTGGACTTTGGTGCGGCTGCGCCAATGATTCCACAGTTGCCTCTGGGATTTCTTGGGGTATCTGCTCTCAATCACCTCTGTACTGGGAATCATTTTTGCTTGGAGAGACCTGTGGCTCGTTGGTTCCAAAGCAATTTGCCTCTTGGGGTTGAACATGGCTAGGAGGACGAAGGGTGCTAATGGTGGATTAAACGCCGCTTGGCGGTCCAGCCTTCTATATTTAGTCATCGGTGGACAGTCCTGGATAGCTTCCAGGATTTCCACGTCTGTTAATTTGGCTCCATGGGGCGTACGACGAACATAGTTCTCATTAAAGAAACTCATTAGCGAGGGCTGAAAGGCTGTTTGTTTTTTTAACTTTCCCCCTTTTCGTAGTCAGGAGTGCGACGCTGCAACCAGTTTTTTTACTAAGGGCCTGGCTGTCCGGGGGACGGGCTTTATTTTGCAGTTCTTTTGTCCCCCGGCGACGGTTTTTCCCATTCTGCGAAGCAAGGAGGGAGTATCTTTGTTGCTTTCTTGGGTTTTAATTTTTTGGCGGGTCTGTTGCGTTTGCAACTAGTTCAACCGAGGGTAGCTGTTGGGCATCCGCGCCAGTGACTTGCTTCGCTTTCCCACGTGAGTGCTCCTTTGCCGCATCCTGTGGGGGCGTTGGAAGCTCCTCTGATTGTTGCCTCGTCTGAGAGTCTCCAGCGCCGCCGTGGACGAGGGCCCGGACCAAGATGAGTGAGCCGGGAACGGTTTCCCTCAGCCCCGCCCCCGTTTCTCCGATTTCAGTCGCCTGAATCGGCCAAACCCAGCCTCCAACGACCTCACTGGGCGTACTGCTTGGAGCTTCCTCCGGACTCGTGAGCGCACTCGACGCTCTGGACGGCGACCCTGGCGCCTCTCCGCTAGGCGACGCCGACCCAATCACCTTTCGGGAGTACCAGGTAGGCGGGCCATGGGGGGAGACTTCTCAGGGTTCGTCAGGTTTATCAACGGAGTTCCAACGTTGCTTTCTGGTCTCACGGGCCCCTTCACAGGGTTCTTCTGGGCATCGACCACTTGCTGAGAAGCTGAAAGGTGAGGGTTGTGTGGAGCTTCTACTCTCGTGTCTTTGTATGGCTGACATAGTTCGATTTTGGTTGTTTTTGCTTTTTTCCCTCTTGGGCTTTTCACTGCGGCACGTCTTTGATCATACAAGGACTCCAAGGGCATCTCTCCATCAGACTCCAAATGTGGACGCGAACTGTGCAGCCGGCGCCTCTCCTCGTTCGGGGGGCAGTTAAAGGCGAAGGCAGTGCTCGCAGCCTTGACTGCCATGACTGCAGGGCCGCCACTCCGCGTCCACTCCACTGACAGTAGTAGTTCTTGTAGGTAGGTTTGGAATCGCTCCTCCTCCAACAGTAAAGGGCAGCAAAGACAGAATGTGCACACTAGAGTATCCTGCAGGACTGCCACTCAGTATATGTGAGGACGACTAAATCTTCCAATTAAATCTAGATAAGCCTTTCACAGCAGTAACAGTATACAACAAGCTACCACCTATTAGGGGGCAAACAGTATCAAAGTCAATGGACTAGAAGAGTCTTCAGGGAGCCAGGACAGCCAAAGTCATTTGTGACACAGTCTATGGATCTGACACACTTCTTAGATGAAAGTCTTGCACAAAGTTAGAGAGTTTGTAGAAAAATCACTTGTAGGGTCACAAGCTGTTAAGCCTATGAAAAGAGAGTTGGAATTAATCCACTCTAAAAGGTAAACCACTGCAATTCCCACCTGAGAAAAGCACAGCTAAGAGAATGAGGTAAGTACCCCACACCTAAATAGTACCTCTGGTTTGAAGAAGAGTGGTCCAGCTGGATTCTGTCTTGCTACAGGGGGGCCAGACCCTTGTTCCTGAGCCTTAGTCGTGGGGACAAGAGGGAGGATGTCTGAAGGCTCCTGCAGCGATACTTGGGAGGTCCTCGGCAGCTACGGGCTCTTTTCGGTTCAGCAGCACTTCGCAGTTTCTGCGCTTAGCAAACAGCTCTGTCGGATACTGGTTGGGCTTCCTTCACTCCTTGGGTCCTGCTTTCTGGTGAGTGGATTCGGGATCTGGTGGTCCTGCTTCTGGAGGGTTTTTCAGAGACTCCTGGAGCTTTTAGCTGGATTTGTTACCGCTTCAGACTACGGAGACTCGACCCTTGGCATTGGGCTTCCGAAGCAACGGAGAGGCAGAGTAAGTCAGGGGCGATGGTCCAGTGGAGTTCGTCTCAGGGTTAGTTGGTCCCACTAACCCAAAGGGAGAAGTCGTTCCATCCGGAGCTTCTCTGTCGAGGTGAAAAAGGAGTTCAGCACAGCACAGTGCTTCACAGATCAATTCAAAGGTCCAGGAGGATGCAGCAAGCTTTGTTCACGATTTCTTCTTCGGGTGTTTCTCCCAGTGGTCGCCTCTGCCTCTAGTCCCAAAACCCACGCCTTTTAAGCAGGTTTCTTCAATTCATGCACATCCTAGGTTGTCAATCGCACAGCAGGGTAGCTGACCTGAAAGGGCGGCCAGCCAGCCAATCAGGACTGGTTCCATTCAGGCAATGTCTATCCTCTGTTCTGCTTCTATGACCCTGCAATAGTTCTGAACGTTCTGGTCTCCCCCCACATGCTTGTTCTTCTTGTTCCTCTTACCACCATGAGCTCAGTAATTTCTGATCCGAGATTTACCTCTTAAGTGGGGAAATGATTGTTAGGCAGAAACCTGTGCAGTTCCCTCTGGGACCACTGCAAAAGATTTAAGACTACAGGTGTTTGGCAGTAAACCCACTTGGTAGCAGTCTGTACCACACGGATTCACTTGGTAGCTGTGGCTGAGCAGTCAAACTTCCTTCAAGAAGAGTTAGGCAGTATACAGAGTATTCACAATAGGTCAAAAGAACACAGTAGAACAAGCAAACACTGACCAGAGCTTGGTGTAAAAGAGATATAATTATTTATTTAAAAACACAGCTAGTAAAACACACTGGCACTAATATCAAGCAGTTCAAAAACACGGTCACTAAAAGATATACACTCCCTTCAACGATTAGTTAGACAAGTCTTCAGTAAAGCAACTCTTATTTTCAGACAGCGGTGAGCGCTTAACGAAGATGGCACTCTAATCAATCGGTTTACAAGGGAGAGAAAGGCAGAGCAAAGATAGAAACAGATCCCATAAAGTCAAAGTTAACAAGGCCGGACCCACTTTAAGAGACTCCGGTCGAAATTTGTCCAAGGTCACACGATTCAAAGTGCCCAAAAGTCTCGCAATCAGTTCAGAAAGAGTTGGACCAAAAGAAAGGGACCAGATAGATGGTCAAGGCGGCCAGCCCAGTCCAGAAGGTTAAGGGATTATTATTACCTTGTAGCAATCTTTAGAAAGGGAGGCCTGGTGGACACGGTACCTTAAAGTGGTGAGAATACTCCACGTGGGCAGTTGTTCCTGGCAGTGGATGCAAGTCAGTGCTTTGTCCGGGGGAAGAGAGAATCTCGTCAGGGAGGAAGACAGGAGTCCGTTGCACTGCCAGGGAAGAAACCAGCCGCGGAGTTCTCAGTTAAAAGGAGCGGTCCTTTTATTCGCGGTCCAGTGGTAAGTGGCTATCCGGTTGCCGGGGTGCTTGGCACGGGCAATTCGACCACATGACGTCCTGGGATGCGAGGAAAAGAAGGTAAACTGGTTGTGCCCACCAGTCAGGGAAGAAGACTCTCCAGCCGGGAGATCTTCTCTGTTGTCGGGAAGTGGTGAGTCGGTTCCGCAGGGCTCCACCGGTGGTGTCGTCGTAGCAGGTCGGCTCAGCTTCTCCCTTGTCGGATTTTCAGGTCCTGTGGCGACTTCTGAAGTTCCAGTCCCAAAAGCCCTGCTTTTATGCAGCACACCCCCATTCACTTAGCCTAGCTGTCAATCAAACATGCTAAGTGGTGAGCCGGCCGGCTCACCACTTGGGCCAATCACACAAGAGTGCGACTTGAGTTACCAAGGTAACTCAGTCCAGGGTGCCTAAACCCCCTCCTACACTCCCTGTGGTACCCAGACAGAGTGGCACCACTTTTGGAGGCTTCTGTGGAGAAGCCCGCCAAAAAGTGGAACAAAGGGCTCGACTTGGGTTGGAGTCACAGAAGAGAACACAATCGCCATTTTAGAATCGAGTTCTGGCAAAAAATACCAACCGGCGAATTAATATTAAATAAATAAACCGGCGGTGTGTTCGAGGCCATGAGAATTAAATAATTAAAGTTGGTAGTCTCGAACAATGGGAAAATCCCATAGAGATATATTCGCGGTCGAATATAAAAAGTAGTATCCACTGCCACCAGCCAAAACTCGATCAAGGGGGACGGAGACGTGCCCCCTCGAATAACAGACCCCAGGGCAATTGAATTGCCCCGACCAGTACGTCCATAATAAGATGGTTTGTACTGGTTTCTGTTCATAATTTGGGACTAGTAAAGCCAATGGTGACTTTACATGCTCTGGGAGATGGTAGTCAGTCCCAGGGTGTGGAGTCTATGGTGGGGTGTCACTATGACGCCCCTGTGTCACTGCACTGAGGGTGCTGTGTAACACACATAGTAAAAACACATGAGACCCTATGGAGTAAAAGACCCCATAGCCCATAAAACACATTTAACAGTCAAAGGAACCCCTCAAATCATGTCCAAGAGTGTGAGGAAAAGAGACTCACTCTTGGCAGGAGAAAAAAAGAAACTCCATAAATCCAGCAAAGCTGCTGGGGGACTCACTAGGTTACGAAATTCAGCCTAAACAGAGAATTCTCCCTAACACTGATGGCATTCATTTTCAATGTACATAGTACTATTTCCCAACATTATAAAATAACCCAAGAAGCATAATACCCTCATTCCGTCACAACTTCTGTGATTTCCACAGCACGGAATCTGAGAGTTGTGTAGTATGACTGCTAAAGAGTCTATGCCATCATTTAGAGAAGAGTTGATGCCGGAAATCCATACCAAGGCTCAATTGTGCCTCTGTCTAATCTTTGGGGGTCTCGGGCCCGGGGCCCAAGCCCCCGTTGGGTTTAATCACCATGAGGGTCCTTCAGGCAACTCTGGGTATGCCTGTTCCCTTGCTGTCCTCCCTCCCTCGGGCTCCCCCCAGATAAACTGAAAACCTTTCCTTCGAAATCTATGAAGAACTGGTAATGCAAACCTAATCGGTAGAGCTAGAAATGTTTAAAATAGCCATGGGCAGTATTCGTTTTAACTGCAGTAATCTGGCCCAGCCGAGACATCTGCAAGGTCTTCCAATGGAGTAAGTCCTGATACCAGTCACTGGCAACTTGGCAATATTCAGTTTGTTGCATGGCGATTTAGCTCGATACATATCTGGGTGATTAAAGGCAATTCTCCTGTCTGAAGACGGACTTAATGCAACTACATCTTCCTAATCACTTCAGAACCAGAAAGTGAATGATTTTCTTTAGCAAACTGTATTGGAGCATGTTGCTCCCGACTGATGTACCAATTCAACCATGTGTCAAGAGTTCTACCAAACTGGACTTTGCCGCTGACTTCTATAAATAATGGTGAAAGGTGACCATTGTAAAAGCTTTTTAAACTGGGAATGTTTTGATGATTTTGAAAATTGATGGCCGTCACACTCTGACATGGCCCATTGGATATTATGCACACGATCTCCAAGGAGCACCGATTGACCTTTTAGGTGTGGTTAACGCTCATCTCACCTTCCTATCACAGTATTGACCAACCCCTTGTCTTTACAAAGTTAGAACACCATCTGACACACTACAGAAAACAATTTCTACTGCCTACAGTGAATCAGATAATAGATAAGAGCAAGGCAGCAATCTATCACTTCTGATAGCCTTTAATTTTATATTTATATTGGTATTTATTTTGTGTTAATATTCAAATCTATGCTCAACATCAACAACCTCTTGTGTTTCCTCTCTGATTTGGGCCCCAGTATTGGGACTGCGCAAACTTGCATCTGCACAATATCAAATGTATTTATTTGTATATTTGCTAGGTAGTTGCATTTCAGTCTACTTTAAATACATACTTTTCAATATATTCTAAATCCAACCTGCAGTGTTCCTAATTGTCGTGGCAGTAATTTTTTTCAAGTTTATTTTCCATCTTTATGGAGAGTACTTGCACGATAGAATACTTGCATGAACAGACCTTTATTGTAACACAGGCTGCACAAAAAGACAACTATCTGCCCATACTTTCTTAACAAAGGACCAATAAACTATCAGTGTAAACTGACATTCCCTCCACACCTGGCGATGTGTTGTAAAAAAGAAATTGGTTGACCATCAAGGTCACCATTTCGTTGATGCCTATTGCAAAAGGTATTTGATAGCACAACTGTTGGGACTCGTCCATATGATTGCAAATGGCTGTGTTGTCGAATGCAGGACTTTTTGTAACACATGGAACCTGATATCTCACAGCAGCCTGATACTTTATTTGTTTTTGTAGAAATATGCATAATTATTTCACATGCTTAGAAATGTGCCATTGAGGACTTTGTTTACATCATTGGTAGTGCCATGCTTAGACAGGTGAGTTAATTAGATACCGCCTTGACACACATTCTTTACTGAGGCTATTAGAAGTGTGAACCATTTCCTGCATTTCACAAGCTCCCAGTTCTGTTTTAATAAGGGACCACCAGCTGTAAACCCAAATTGCTTTTATAGACTTCAAAGAACACCCGAGGGGAATAAGTTTGCTATGACTTTTTGCATGTTGCAGAATATTTTGGCTCATTTTCACCTGAACCTCCATGTATTTTGTACAAGGTACCACATATATATTGTGTTGACTGCCACTGTGGGTGTTTGCTCATTTTTTGTTTCAGGTCCTTCAGAGCATTGCAGGCTATCTAGTGGGTATATGCCTTCATTCTTCAAAAATGAATTTGGCTTCACAGCACCAAGAATAGAATTGGCTCCAATTACAGATACCTCTCCCAGTAAGTGTTTTGTGTCTTTTGAATGTTACGTACAATCATTGTATTTCCTGTTTTAGACTAGGCAGTCAGTAGAAATCCACTCTGAAACCCCAAACAATAGGGCATAAAAGAAAATCCTGTGCTTCAATGAGTTCAAGTACCACATATATATGCTGCTATTGGTGCTCCTGAAACATCACACCTCATATAATGCAGTGTTTTTGTCATGTCCCAGTGCCTGAGATGGAGCCATTGTCGGGCGTCAGCTCTCCTGGCTCTAGGTTTTACTAGCATGTGGTAAAGAACCATCTGTAGACTTTGGGCCCAATATCTTCAATTTCCGCTTTTGACCCTAACCCTTCAGTTCCGCCTTCTGGTTTTACCCAGGCCCTGGCCCACTCTTGGATGTTCCTTCCTTGCTCCTTTGGCCTTCAACGAGATTGCCTGATCATACTTTGTCTGATCTTGTGCTATTTTACAAGGTTGATTGTCTTGATGACTCAATCTCCCCCCCATTATGGGTTGGTCTCTCTGCTAGTTCGGACCATGGTCCCTGATTTGTTAGGCCCCCTTTCCAGTTGGGCCTCCACAGCTGTTCCTGTTCATTTGCCCATGATATCACTGTATTTATTAATTTATTGCATTTATTGGCAGCATCCAAACCGTAAGTATCACAGCGCTGGTCTTGGTGAAATAGCAGATAGAAGGAAAGGTACAAAATCGGGCAAAGAAAAAGTAAGTACACAAGTAAAGGTCAATCGGAGACAACTTGTCATATTTGTCAAAAAGCAGAGTCTTGTTTTTTTTTGTTTTTGGTACTGTGTTCAGCAAATTGGGAAATTAGTCATTTTGCAGTGACAAGTTTCCCCTTCTCTCTGTGGCTTCACTGCACCATCTGGAGTCTCGTTCCAGCCTGTGGATAAGGCTTTTAGAGCGAGGTATGGTTGTCTGGTAAGTTTGTCATAACTGGGGAGCCGGGGGGGTGGGGTAGCTGTTCTGTTGTCCGGTCACTGGTCAGCAAAGTGGAGGTTCTCCGGCAGTTCCAGGACCTGTTTCCTCTCACAGATCCTTCAGCAGACAAATATTTTGGGGATACCGCCTGCTGCTCATAGCATCAGTCCTAGTTTGTATTGGGCCCCCGTATTGCAGGTCGACAGTTGAGCGCTGCAGAATACCCTGATTTGATGTGAAGATTTCACCCTGTATGACGTAAGTGATGCCATAAACAAGGTACAAGCTCTTGATGTGTAGTACTATGGAAGATAAAGAGTGTTTGAATGTGCAAACATCTGGATGGAATCAGAGGTTCTCTTGCTTAAGAAAGTCTGTGGTCGGACACTGGGTTGTTAGATTAGGGTCTTTTCACTAGGGCCAACTTATGAGAATGTCAACTTTATTACGCTCTAACTTGAGATGGTATAACCTAAGACATGTGACAGATCTTTAGGAATTACCTCTATACTATCACCAGGTAGCAGTCCCTAAAGATGGTTGGAATCAAGGATTTTCTGTGCACCGAGAGGTTAAAAAGGGTCTGCACATATGTCTTTGTCACACTTTAAACATGGAAGGTGTTAGGGCAGAATTCTGTTTTGGGTGGTTCTGTGGTCTCATTTTATGGGAGCCCCTATTCGTTTTGCTTTTCCCCACTTTATTTTTTGAGTTTTTGAATTTATTTGGTGTTCAGGGGGAAATCCCTTTATACAATTTTAAGGTATATGGTATTGGGTAGCTTGTTGGGGCCAGGTCAAAGGAGGGCCTCTCTGACACTTAATATATGCTCCAGGGAGATTTTCTCACCCAAGGGTGATTGTGTCGCCCCACATTAGTTTAAGTGGGTAGGCTGGTAGCAGCTCTAATATTTAGTTTTGTTTTCACTGGGGTTGCAAGCAGTTTTACCATGTTAGTAGTAGCCCAATGTACCTTTTATGGTTTAAGTACTACTTTCAGCCATTTTGTTTTATGGGCTTCCTTTGCTCAGGGAAACCACAAGGCAGGCTTTAATTGCTGGTCTGCCAGTTTGGGCGCTTTCTGAGCCCAAGATGGCAGCGTCTGTAGTGGTTTTGACTGGTTAGAAATATTTCTGGCCCTGTGCAAGCCACTACACTTCCTTTGCAAGCTGGGCCTGGATGTTTGGTAGTTGTTGAGGCATGCCCAATTGACTGGCCGCCACACATTTGTTTTAACTCCTCTAATGGGATTGGTGAGCTGGGAGAAGCCAGCCCTTGAGAGTAACAGGGATATATAGGGGGAATCCCCTCCTGAGCGCAGTTCTGCCTGATTTATGGAAGTTTGTTGCAACCAAATCTGCTTCTCTCGTTGCCGCCACCATTGTCCTGCTTCAGGGGCCATTTTGGCATTTTTGGATCCACAATGCCACTCAGTCCCGATTTAGCTCTACCCCGAAGTCTCCCTTCAAACTTATCAGTAGGTGATCCATTGGGTAATATGTAAGCAATTGGAGGATGGCATGTGCCCAAGAAATATTGTGTTTTAACAGCTGTGATGATTCACAAGATGTCATCACTTCTCCTCAGGGGAGCCTTTTCCCATGAGGCTAGTGAGGTACGACGCTACCCAATAATCCCCCTAGGAGTGGTGTAATGTGGGAGGACCTCGTGGGGAGGGACTCGCCCTATGGGGGCAAGGACGACCATCTAGGGTACAGCCTATTGGGCCACATGCTCTCCATTCCCTGGATGCCCCTTCCATACTTAGGCATTTCGTTGACAGTAAACCCATGTATTTTTGTAGCACGTGGGATATTGCAGAACATACTGAGATGAGGAAGAACACAAGCATGAAGAGTCACCGGAGGCATGAGGAGTGCCAAAGAGGCATTATCTGCGAGTGTTGATGCTGCGCTGATGTTGAGTCACGAAGATTTGAAGGAAAGTGAAGGGGGACTAAGGGGATCCGATCACAGAAAAGCCAGGAGCCTGCTGGAACCCGGGAGTTTCGAACTCCGAGCGAGGGAAAAGACTGCCAGGAGCAGGGGACCGCGAAGGTGCATTGGGACTGTCGAAGCGGATGAGGAGAGCAGAGGAAGCCACTGACAAGGGACCCCATCCCAGGAAGGACCAGTGACATGCCGCATTCCATGAGAAGGTAAAGGGAGACATGTGAGACCCGGTAGGGATATGGGGGGGCAGAGAGAGGGACGCAATGGGATGTTCCTATTGGGGAACAGAACTGTGTAGAGTGTGTCAGGGAGGATCTCCCTCGTCCCAGTAGCAACAAGGCAGCTACTGAACACTGGAAGAGTAAAGCAAGCATCCGAGGAGAACGTGTTCATCACAGTGGCCGCCATAAGCCCACTGACCACCAGAGAAGGGTCTGGACCCATAGCAACACTGAAGTAAGCATTCAAGGAGAACGTCCTCGCCACAGTGGCAGCCATAGGCCCACTGACCACCAAAGAAGGGTCTGGGACCCCAACACGAGATCTGAGAACGCGGCAGCAGATAAGGGTCTGGTACTTCGCTGGTAGCGAAAGAAAGTGGGAAAACATACATCAAGTTTGAAAACATGAAAGAGAACTATTTTAAATACCAGGAGAAGAGAGTAATTCTCCTGAAGACAACACAAAACCTCTTGGGACAGATTTAAGAGACGCCAGGGGAAGGGAGTAATTTTCCTGGTCCAACGCGTCAGGTTGTGCAAAGACTGTGTGGAACCCACAAGCCAGGATTATGGAGTCCTTCCCCCTGGCAACATTTTTTTAAGAGAACATTCTTTTAAACACCACCCAAATACCAGGAGAAGGGAGTCATTCTCCTGGGGAAGGAACTTTCTGTAGGTTATATTAGTCTTTAGTTGTAGTGTAAGGAATAGAAGCAGGTTGTGACACAGGACCGTGGGCATTGGTTTTGACTGACATTCTGGCGTATTCTTTAGTATTAGTTTGAGGCAGGGAAACTCCTCTTAGATGATGGGGATAGTGAAGGTCTTTTTCCAATAATAAGTCCATAACCACAATCATGGCACGTTTGTGTCAGCTTCCTTCTTTGACACCCTTACACAGCCCCACGGAATGTTTATCCAGTATAGTATTCTGTGCAGGATCGCAAATTTCCTAAAGCTTGAGTGTCACGCAGTGGCGTAGATGAAGAGATTTCCAAAAGCCTTTTTTATCAATGGCAAACATTTTGTACACATTTTCAAAGGAAATTAATATTACTTATCTGAAGCACATGACCAGTAGGAATTTGTTCCATGCTATGGGGCCTTCTGGTATTAGGTAATAGACCTTTTTTCTATCTGAGGGTTGCGGGGGCAGGGGGACTATTTAGGAAGACAGTATGATTTAGAAAGACCACTCTGTGCAGTCACGAAGCACACAACCAAGGCGCAGAATTCCTGAGAGACAAATTATGCCTACATCAGCCAACAAGAACACTCAGATCAAGCAATGACATCCGTCTGGAACCGAAACCCTACAACAAAAGAAAACTCTGAGGATAGTCTTTCTTTCACCAAGCACCGAAAACATGGAACGACTTACCAAAGAACATATGTAACACAAGAAACCACCTGCTATTCAGGAAACTGCTCAAATCTTGGCTCTTCACTTCGTAACTAGAAGACTGCCCACAGACACGGACGCACGGACAAGGACACAGACACGGACGCGCGGACACACAGACACACACCTAAAACAATGATGAATGAAGATATCGATCCCGGTCCCACCAAGCAATTGACTACAAACAGAATCTAGGAAGGCACTCCACGACATACCAAACCAGAAACTGGGAGATAGCAATAATAAGAGGATACTAAAAACTGAACACTTAGGCAGACCAAGACAGAAAGACTTGGACGATCCATCAAAAGCACCCTGACCCTGAACCACACCCACGCCCCAACAGACCTATGTCACAACAGATAGCAATGGAATGTGGGCATCCAATCCTCAGCTCCTATACCTCAGGGGGAGAATAGACATACCCAATCACATTATAGTAAGTTCATTAGAATACAGCAGGGAGTGCACCGCGCCACTACAGTCAGACGGGCAAGAAAGGAAAGCAGCAACTAACCCCTCCCTTGGGGATACAAATTAAATCAAACAAGATGTGCCATAACCAGGATTCACACCACACTAACCCAACCTTCAAATCTCTGGATACCTAACCCACCCGAAAATTCACACAACCATCTCTCACCCAGCAAACTGCACACACTTTACCACACTGCATCAACAACAAACCAACAACAATACTCACACCAAAGTTCAGCGAACTGTGTATACCGAACTGAAGCTGCCAAGAGCAAACCACCTCTCTCTCTCCTACTCCCTCTTTGCCCGGCTAACCCAACCCGCCCCCCTTCTTGTTTTACAGATCGGCCAGAGCGCCTGGGGATTAACTCTGTTGGTGACGGTGCGCAATATAAATACCTTTAACATTTAACACAACTGCGCGTAGGGGCTGACTGACACAGCAGGACCAGGAAGCGGCCAAGAGGGAGATTCGGGTATGTTTGTGTGTGTTTGGTGTATGTATTTGCGTGTGTTGTGTGTGTTTTGGTGGGAGGGCAGCAGGGGCTGAGGGAGTGAAACCCCCGATTGGCAGTAAAACAGTGACGAGTGGGTGGATGGATGGCCGCCTAAAATCTGTAGAAAAATAATCAGTCTTTTGGTTAGGCAACCCACACAAATCAAAATAATGACATAGAACCGACCTCCTCCCTTCCTCAACTGATCATTTCCCACATCAGCAGAATATATGATAAATAGGGGGATACATCTGGATAATTTTTAGATATAGTTCCAGGCTTCTTTGAAACCTTGAAGAACTTGATTTATCTGAGTAGCTGTGGCCGAATTTCCCAAACATTGAAGAGTGGTGAATGGGAATAACAATGCAAAAACAACATTGCACTCACATTGGTTCATCAGAACCCTGAATTTGAACGCTTGTTAGGAAAGATTTTCTTTTTGCGCCCCCTCCCCCAGAGAAACCTTTTTTCTTCACTGGCCTGTCTAAGCTCCTCTGTTTTGTGGGCTGTAAAGACTGAAGGGGGGTATCTGTACTCCTGATCTCTATATGGCAGAGTAGAAGCACAGAGCACCTCAGCCAAGTTTCTCTAAATGGTAACGTTGGACGAGCAATCAAGGCTTAAGCGCTCAGGAGGTGATGTGGGCTGGTTCTTAAGTACAGTGTAGTCCCCAAGCACCACAAAGGAATGTCCACACACTATGTTAGTGATAACACAGTTCTTTATTAAATAAGGTTCAAGGTATATACACATATAATAACACACTTTGTGCTCAGGCAATACTATAATGATAAATGTACAATTTCTATGTGGTACCACAATTATTTGACTCCGTTAAAATGCACCAACTGCTGACAGTTTCAAATGACATACAAATCAATAGAAAAAGGTATCAACCATAGACCTTGGAGGAAAACAAGTTGGTTAAACAATTGCCAGAATACTGGGCCCCTACCAATAGGCACAGTTCTGTGTGAGGATCCCCCTCACCTGCGCAACCTGTAAATAAGATAATAAACAAGCCCAGTCCATATATATGTTCTACTACCCCAATGTGCGGTTATAGGTCAAAGGATCGTAAAAAAAAGGGTTGAATGACAAAAGGGTTGAGTCAATTCGACCGAAAAAAGGATCAAATTATTTATTTATTTTGGGGAGGGTCCTAAAAAAACCTAAAAAATCCCTTTTAAAGCTACACTAGAGCAAAAGCCCCAAGCCCCACAAAGGAATGTCCACACACTATGTTAGTGATAACACAGTTCTTTATTAAATAAGGTTCAAGGTATGTACACATATAATACACTTTGTGCTCAGGCAATACTATAATGATAAATGTACAATTTCTATGTGGTACCACAATTATTTGAACCTTATATTTAAAAAATGTATATATATTTTACACATTTTTTTCAATCCTTTGGTTTTCGGTCGAATGCACTCGACCCTTTTGCATTTGACCCTTTTGCTTTCGACCCTTTAACTGGACACCCCAATGTACCTGGTTCAGCAGAGTTTTACGTCTGGTCGACGGATCCTTCTTGAATGAACTCCCTTTAAGGCAGGAGCCACGGATCGTCGAGATCCCTAGAAGAAAAGGCGAACAATGTTGTCAAGACAGCAGCTTCGGTCCTTGCGGTGCTCGTTGTCGATCGGTCGTGGACGTCCTGCGAGGATGAGGTGTGCAGTGCACCTCGGCGACGATAGTTTGTTGCCGCAAAGCATATCAATGAAGAACGTAGGTCCAGCAAGGGCGTCGGGTCATCAGCGGTTGGCATCGGCGATCAGGATTTGACCACGACTGGCTTTCGAACTTTCTCCAGCAGGACAAAGCGGTCAATGGTGATGAGCAAGGGAGTCCTTGATTCAGATGTCTTAGGCAATGGAGCGTTGCAGCTTCAGTAGACTAAGATGGGCTACAAAGTAAGCATCAAGTTTCGACTTAAGCTTCTGAATGATGTCCATCAGTGAGAGGTCCCCAGATATACTGTTCGGTCTCTCATTCACTGTGCTGGGTCACACTCAGGCAATCGATCATTCAGAAGGGCAGGCAGGCAGCCAATCAGGCTCACAGTGCATTCAGGCCATTCTTCTCCATCCAGACACTCACAACAAGGAATGTGGATTGGGACAAGCACCCAGCCATTCAGCACTGCACATTGCATTCATACCAGTTTCGTGCAGGGTAAGTGCTTAATTTGGGCCAGTGTTTGCCGGTGGGCAACACCAGCACTCTTTTTTTTTTTTTTCTTTTTTTTTTGGGCACCGGCACTGAAGCGGGCTGGCACAATGGTAATCTGTTTGTTTTTGTTTTCTCTGCTTGCAGGCAGCTTGCAAATGCAGGTGTGTGGCTGGCTGGGCCTGATTACAGGTCTTGCGCACTTGTTTTCTGTTTGCATGGAGCTCGTAGCTCCACAAGTCCATGCACTTGTCTTTACCTTTCATGTAAGACAAGTTACAAGACAAGAGCCTGGCGGGGCGCAAGAGCGGTGGCCCCGCCCCACCGGTATAAGTCTATATATTGTTTGCGCAAACAGCGCAGTGAACAGCCAATGAAAACTATACATTCTGTGTTACTATGCAGTATTTGAAATTCTGTATAGTAACACAGAATGTACAGTTTTCATTGGCTGTTTACCAGCCAATTAAATGTATTCTGGACTTGGTCACGTGTGGGGTGGGTGATGGGCACTGAGCGCCACTTTCTCACTTCACAGTTAGCCCAGGGCATGGTTGACTCATCTCGTCGTCCTCCAGTGAGCAGAGAACATGCCTGACTGAGCCAGCGACATGCGGTGCGTGCTGCAGCCTAGTCACAACTTGCCGCCCTTGAGTTTCAGATTGGGTGGGTGGCCCTGGCCCACCCCGACCTGAACAGTCCACCCGACGGCCGACGCAACTTCAACAGTAAGTCTTGGGGGGGCCCCCATCAATCATGTAAGTGCTAGCGAAACCGCAACAGGCTGCTAAACAACGCTTTGGGGCCACAGTGGGTCACCTGAGTGATTATTCCTGTAGCCTGCGCTTTACGGTTTCCCCAGAGCTGGCCTGTCCACTTGATGTTTCAAACTGCTTACTTATACATCACACCTGCGGGGGAGGCATACATAATCAACTGTTACACTTCGGGGGCCAACCAAATGAGTGTGCGGTGGAGTACTGCCAGAGCGCAACCTTGCACCACAGTCCTATCTCGGCAAATGTTATTTTGTTGATGGCTATGGTTAGGATGCTGGTGCGACGAAATGTTAGTGAATGTACGGTAATGGTTGCATTTTCCAATTACGGCAAGTGTGACAGATGGCAAATGAATCGCTGAGGATGAACAGGTTGTTGAGTAATGTTTTGGGAACAATGCAGGAGTACCAGACACGCAACGTCATTGAGCTGACTGGTCTTAAGTCCGCCCAACCCCCTGAAATGTTAGCTGAGGCCGGGCGGCGCTTCCGTGCCCTTTAACAGTTCAAAGGATCAGGAACATGGTCCGTTTGGCAATTTTTTTTCTTCTGAGGCAAATCTACTATCTGCTTGGGTGATGGCTCAGATGATCAAGCACTGTCCATTTCCCAGAGTCCCAGCCCCTGTGAGAGACACAGGCTGCGTCCCTGGCCCTGCAGCCAGTGCCGTAATGAACTAGACAACACCTTTCTTTTGTCATCAGCAGGATAGCCTTTCTTATGCATGATGGTGAATTTCCAACTGAATGACCACCAGTCACCTTGGCAATATGTGACAGTTAAAGCGAGCACCACAATAAAGCACCCTTTGAAAAAAATGTGTTCGTACCCATAATGTCTAATAGCTTTTTATGCTAAAAAGTAAAATTTGCTTTCATGTCATTAGTTGAATGTTCTTAAAACCATAGATAACAACATGCTGGAAGTTTGTAATGAATCTCCAAACCCTAGTGAGTTTATGACACAACTTATTTTATTGTGCGTCTTAAAGCGCTGAAAATAAAGTGGTTAAATAGATATTTTGCCTTTTGCATCTTATAGTTTTCCATTCAGGATGTGGAAAATAAAGGTACACTGATATTATTTTGGCCAAACATGCTGCTATAGGCATTTATTTGTTGTCATGATGCTTTACTATGCAATTTGTGTATTTTGCAAGTAAACTATATAGGACAGTATTATTGTAGGTCTCGAAACCCAACACTTAAATATTTGTTCTAAGTAAAGCGTGAAAGAACTGGTGGCTGTGCCCAAATTGCAGATTGGGTTAAAATCCCTGCTTTGCTGTTTAGCGTGTGATCCTGGGCAAATAATGTAATCTCACCCTAACTGCAACTGAAAAAATTGGAGTGCTTATAAGTGATTACGGTTACACCCTTACAATAGGACAGTTTTAATAACTAGGAACAAATTGGTGTACCCTGGTGCTCCTCTGCTAGTGACTCTGATACCGTCACATTGAATTGCATTATTGCTGCACTGGTCCTCCCCCAGTCTCGTATCACTTGATTTGGCAAGCAGACATAGGGCCTCATTACAAGAGTGGCAGAATGGGTTAACGGGTGCTGCAAAAGGATGCGGCCCTGTTAAGACCATTCCGCCACATTACGAGGTCCCCTTGCGGGACCCGCTCTGCACGTCTGGTTTCGCCAGACGTGCAGAGCGGGTCCCGTGAGGGGAAGAGGGAGCTAACAAACGGGCTGGTCGTAATCGGCCCGTTGTAAGCTCCCTCCTCCATTCCCATTCAGCCCTATGTGGGCTGAAATGGGAATGGGGAAGGTCCGGGCCCGGGTTCCTGGAGGAAGGAATTACCGGGCCCTCCGAACTCGGAATGGCCCTTAATTCCCCATTCTGGGAACCTGGACCCGGACCCGATTTTTGGCAGCAGCCATGCCGACCAACAGCGGCATTGCTACCGCCAAAGTTGTAATGAGGCCCATAGTCTCACCAGCCAGTCAGTGCACGAGAGATCTAGTAAAGTGGACTAACTGTTGTAGAACCAACATTACATTTTCTCCCCTGTTGCTCCTAGCCACTGAAGTAGCTTGGGCCGTCCAGAGTACTGCACCACACTCTGCAATGTCTGAAGAAGCTGTAACTTGAATTGCCTTTGCTTGTGCTTGGCTTCCGTGTTTGAAACATGGGTTTGCAAATTGTATTGCTCGGTCAGAAATCCTCTCACAAGATTCCCCCAGCTACACTCGGAGCCATTTGGGACACTGAGTGGGTTGGGGGGCGGGGGGACATTTAACAAAATTGCCAAATAAGATAACATCCATAGTTTTGCACTCATTTTATCAAATGCATTATCACTTCGAGAACAGCAAGTGTGGTCCAGATGTCTAACAAGTATGTTCTAGAAGTGTGTTTAAATGCACTCTTTTGCCTCTGCATGTGCCGGAACCACTAAACCTACCATAACAATTGTTTTCCAACTTTAAAGTATTATACTGGGCTGGTGGTGGGCCGATCTAGGTCTACCGCTGAACTGGCCCGGGATGCACTGCGGGTGGCGTCAGGTGGCCCCAGGGCCGGCATTAGGGGGCCAAGATTTATTGTGCCCTGGCACTTTTTTTTTTAATTATTTTTTTTTACAAATTAAGCATTGGGCAAGGCTGTCTCATTCATTGTGTCACATATTAGAAACTTGTCACCCATAACATGAAGTGTATATTGGTCACACACTCCATTCACCCAGGTCCCACTCCACGGGCGTACCCCCAACATGCAGTCTTTGGGAAGGCTCCAGCCAGTCTGGCCTGGACTACCCCCACATTACCATATACTTCCACCCAACAGCCAGTCAGGGAAAAAGGACAGAGTCTGGGCTTCCCATGACTTTGGGAAAAAACAAGGTAACCGGCAGTAGAAATCAAGAGGCCCCTATCGGGAATCAACTGATTCCAATGGCTGGCCCTTGGTATCCCAAAATGGAGGATACTCGGAGCACCCATCAAATTCAGCATGGAGCTGCCACCAGCCTATACCCTGCTCTGTGGGCCACACACAGGTGCCCAAAAACATACACTAGGGGTACGGGGTAAAACCCAACCCATGGGTGCCATAAGGATATCCCAAGGGTCTGTTCACCAAACCAAAAAGAGGAAGAGCTGCTTGCTGGAGTCCTGAATGGACTCCTGTGCAGAAAATAACAGAGAACACACATGACAAAAGGAGTACAGGACAAGGACACAGGCCCTGTCTGTCCAATGCATTTCCAGCATCACATGGGCACTGATCAGTCCCAATGCTATCCTGCACACATCAACTTACAGTGACGTACAGTAGGGACACTTTGTGTCCTTGTAGCTTTATTTGTAACTTTCTGATTAGAAACCTGATGTGTGTCAAAGAGCTGCTGATGGCAGCACATACCTTTCTACCATTTTCTTTTTATGGTCTTGTGCTCTTTTGCATTTCACTGCATAATGCCATTTAGAGTACCACATACGCTAAAATGGCTGGGAATCATACCAAAATGTCACCACGATTTTGGCGACATTAATAATACTGCGCCTGAGCGCAGTACAGATATCCCAACCCCTCCATTACACTGACTAAGGTGAGCGGGGATTGCAGGGCTGTCACCCGCTTGCCTTAGTCGGTGCAATGGGGGTCAGGGGTTGCTGTGGTGTCCCCATTTACCATTATGGTAAGCAGGGGATAAGTAATCAAAAATTTAAATTAAAAAAAGGACCCAGCGGCGTCAGCACAGCCCCACGTAATTGGGAGGAACTGACGCCACAGGGGTACAGGGCAGTTGGCAGCGCACACAGTGGTTCGCTGCAGTAAAGGTAAGTGGGGGGGGTGCAGGTTGGGTGATTGCGGGCTGGGGCAAGCGGGCAAAAGGGATCTATCTGATCTCTGCACCGTAATTGGAGTCGACATTTTCATCAGCGGAATTACGGGCGGCGCAGTGATCACATAGATTCAAATGGCTGTGCCACAAGATTTCTGCTTGTCCTTTAGCTGTCTTGTACTTTGAATTGACCTTCTTCCTGCTGCGCCAGGACTACATTTTCCATGCATGGTAAGCCCTTTCCTGGGAATGCTCCAGCAGCTGTGTCCATCCAGATGTGGGGGCTGGAACTGTCTGGTCCACATCCATTCCAAGTCTGTGTTGCTGAGCATATCAGATGTGTTGGCCAGAGGCTGTCCATGATTGGACAACCCTGGGCAGTTTGAATTTTGCAGATCTTAACCATTGGTGGGCTTGGGGACAACTCTAGCTCGAATTCTAGATAAAAGGGGGACTAATGCAGCCATTCTTCAAATGGTTGTTGGGGCCAAGAGCCCTATGAACAGCCCTACAGATGAGGGGTGTATCGGCCACTTTTATGCCCCAACAATAGACTGATACTTCCAAAAAACAAAAATGGGGTGTAAAAATACTCCCAACAAAAAATAAGAAACAGACACGTAGTACCTTGTAGCCCTGCTTTCACCCACACAGCTTCATGGATACGTTTGGACCAGTAGTGCACATAGTACCACTGACGGAAACCACTATTATTACTGCCTATTTGTAAGAAGTGAACAGGTATCTTTTAATGTGCATCAATAACTAGGTGTGCAAAGCAATTATTCTTACAAAAACATTTCTGTTTTCCAGTTAAAGCATTCTTACTCTTATAAAAAAAATACTCCCATTGGGAATTGGACTTACATTTTTACTCCCATAAAAATAATTTTACTCACTACTTAAAATAGGGAGTAAAATACTCGCACTTCAAATTCCTATCTGGAGCCCTGCCTACGAAGATGAGCATCCTGCTGAAGCCCCTGAACCTGTCATCATAAGTGAGCCAGCAGCACTTTCTTTAACCATCCCGCCGAAGCCCAGCTCCTCTGCAGAATTCCTGAAGACCATCATCAGTGCTTTCACACCTGGGCTGATGGGAACAACCCGTCTCAACCCCTGCTTGAGGATCCTACCCTTGGAAGCCTTCAGAAACATCCCAGAACAATCCTGTGGTTTGACTATGTTAAATTTGCATGGAATACATTGTTTTTTGAAAATTGATTAGCAGTGTTTGCAAAGTGAACATTTTCTTGATTAGCAACAAACTTACTTGATTAGCAATTTTTCTACAAATCGTTTTACTATAACCAGAAGTTATTTGCTGTGAAGACACAAAATTAGCAATAATACAGCATTTTTGTGTACTTACGAACTCAGATGTTAGTAAGATGACTATCTGTAAAATGTACATTTTTATCTGCATGAAAGTACACATAAAAAGAAAAGAAATATAAAAAGTCACTGAAAACATTTTTTAGTCCACGGATCTGTGTGGCTCGGTGCTGTTGGTGCTGTATACTGTATACATGCCCCCTCATGTGCTATGTAAGGAGAAGGTTTGACATTTTGTAAATGAAAAAGTTTATAATGTTAGAGGAAAGTGAAAGCTGGAGACTAAGTATGGCGTATGCTGTTGAGGCAGGTAGGTTATTGGCAAGTACAGACAGACAAGATGGCCCTTGCCTGTCATTGATAGCAACATATTTCAATTTAGCAATAAATACTACTTTTGTGGGCTGGGGAAGACATGACACGCCCCTGAAAGCAGTTGGCCAGGTATGTCCAAGAGCAGTATTGCAGCCCTGCCTGCTCCAAAAGTCCTATTTCTGTGGATTGTGGGTCTGCTTAGAATCACAGGCTTTGCATAGACCGATATCTAGTGGTTGGTGCACAGTATTACAGCACTTATTTTCTAATTCGAAAAAGGGCGTTGACGGAGCGTGTTTGTAATACTATCCCTACTGTGACATGTACAGGGCCCATGATCCTTCACGTGTTAAGGTCCTCAGATTGTTTTTTGTTTTTTTTTGCCATCATGTTGGTCTCATTTCAGAGTTCCAGTTTTTTTCACGATCGACACAACATGCGCCTCTCGACAGCATCTTTGCAGCGCCCAGGGATTCCAGAGTCTCGCTGACCGCCTACAACTCTCCCGGCTTCTGCCTACTGGTAAGGAAGGCATGGTATCAACAGCAAGACAGACGCAAATGGCCACAGTTCAAGGGTGTTTATTGAACTTCAACAAGGGTATGATA
Organism: Ambystoma mexicanum; assembly: GCF_040938575.1. Classification (NCBI taxonomy): domain Eukaryota; kingdom Metazoa; phylum Chordata; class Amphibia; order Caudata; family Ambystomatidae; genus Ambystoma; species Ambystoma mexicanum. The sequence continues at coordinate 576,625,185 of NC_090927.1, read as the reverse complement.
AACGCCTATCTAATCCTAAATCTACAGATGGGAGCAAGCTACGACAATCAAATAATAATGCCGTTCTGGTGGAGCCAAAATAAAACGGCCTATACTTAAAAAAAAAAAAATAAAAATAAAAATTAAAGAAAAATACAAAATATTGCCAATCCTTACCTCTACATATAAATAGTGTGGGGTGGTGTTTATGAAAAAGAAAGAAGTGTTCACAAAAATTATGTTAGGATGGTCAGGCCGTTGGCCTCCATTCCTCACGTTTTCAGCACAGGACAAGGAGGTTCACTCGAGCGTAGCACACTCTGACTTCTTTGGCACGAGGATTCAGTTCACTTACTAGTATCGGGGCTTTCTGTGCCCATGTCTCTCTACTTATCAAAGTCTTTTGATTCAGAGGGCCTGATGAACTAAAACAAATGGAAAGTTATTTTCCTCTTTAAAGTACTCGATTCAGGTGATTTACTCTTCACCCTGGGTCCCTCCGTCGGGCTCAGATATTTTTTATACAATGATTGTTACTTTTGGATCCCCCTCTTCCGGGCTCAGATCCCCTTTTACAATGTTCAGAAAATGTTTCTTTTCTCACGGTTCACGCCTCAGCCAGGTTCGGACCAATTTCCGTTTGTATTAACTATCGAAGACTTTCAAATGTGCATAGGGTTTAGCTTGACCCGTTGCAGGACCACTTCGATTTCACAATTCCTTTTTACAATTGCCACCTCTCAGTTGGACACCTAACAGGGACATTCGAATGAGCACCCATGTGGTGCCGGACCACTCTGTTCACGGTATCTGTCTTGGCTTCAAAAGTTCAGTCACTCATCTGCTGTTCAATTATATTTGTGTCGCTCATCACATACGCCTCACACACTATTCTCTTCAGATTTCTCCATACAATGTAGCCACTTGCAACCTTGGCTCTAACACAGACCGGTCTGGTATCAGTCTCCCAGACTCACTAGCTGTGCTGACTTTACTGGCGCTGCTTTGTTGTAGGAGCCAATGACAGTACCACAGCGGCAAACGCGACTCCCCGCCAAATTCTTTCGCCACCTGTTTAGACACCAAGGTCGTGGTACACAGGTGCCAACTGCTCTTTAGTGGATTCACTAAAAAAGAAAACCTAGACGCAGGAAAGTCAAGAGGAGGAAGTCATTTTTCCACTCAGAACAACACCCTTAGGTTTGATTTCACTCTTAACAAGATGGTTTCCTTCATGGAATTTCCAGAGAAACATCCAATTAAGCATAAGCAATAGTTAATGAGGAGGAAGAACCTCCATCTAAAACGCCTAGATTAGAACCGACTGGTTCTTACGAACAATCCGTGATTTAAGTTGATGTAGGTGAGGAAGATGATGCTTTTCTAGAAGATGATCCTGGATCTGAGCCCAAGGTTTATGCTGTCCCATCTCCAGACATCACCAATGATCCGATTTCATCCTCACCCATGTTCAGTTTGTATATAATCCCCTGAAAAAGGCTGCAGATTATTTTAAAATTGAAACCCATGAGTCCGAAGAGGACACTGACTTTGTTGATATTCTCAACGAAAAGAAATAAATAGGTCAGTATATTCCATTGTTGCAATCTGTTAAGACCGTTATTATAGTCCATTTCTACTCCAACACAAACAAGGGCTCTTTATCCACATATAGAGAAACGCTTTAAGCCACCACCTACAGACCGAATTTGTATTAAAGGTCTATTAAAACAAGATTAATACCATCCATAAAAGGTCTGGAATCCTGCAAGAGACTTCTGATGCCCTCCAAAGTAGAGAGAAAGCAAATATACGCTCTTGAGAAGAAAGTAGCAACATCCACTGCTTTCCAGATGCGCATCGCACATAATAGCACCCTCATGGCCAGTTTTAACAGAGCCCAATGGGACCATCTGGAGGACCAAGTTAATGGCGTCCATGAGCCTCCAAGGTCTGGGGTAAGCAGACAGCAAATGCCATTATAAAACAGCATTGGCAATGCCAATAGTTTGCGCGTTTACTGTTCTTTGCATTTTGCATTTAAGAGTGCAAAGTTTTAAAGGAGGATGCGATAAGGGGTGCAGGTGTGCAATGGAATGAGAAGGGGAATAGAGTAATAGAGGAAGCCATTGATGGAGGCTGGCGATGAGGAACAATAGGAAATAAGGGCGAGAGCGTAACAGAAAAAGTGTGAGATGGATGAGGGAAAAAGTAAGGACTGAGAGCAAAGGTGAGAGTTGGAGAAAGACAGTTGCTTAATTACAGCTATAAACCATCTTCTTGGTGAATAAAAATTGTGTTAACCAAGTGTGTCCATTTATTGCCAGTGTTTGTTTTATTTTTATTAGCAATTTTCACCTGTCGCAGGAAGAGCTGAAATGTCATTGCTTTCTCCTGTTGCGAATGCTTGTGCCTGGCTCGAACCGTTCAGGGATTGGATTTTTGAAAGGAAATAGTTTGCACCCACCCCTGTAACCTGCCCACGTCAGATTAAAAATGGCATACACACATTCGCAAAAGGAGAACCCACCTTCATAGAGATGACTTGGCAGGGAGGGCGAGACAGAGGGCAGTCTCACATTTCAGGAAGGCCACCAGAAATGGAGGTCGAAGTGCAGGATTGTTGGCTGATGAAGGAAAGAAGGCACTCTATGGGGCGTCTTGAAAGGAGGAAAACATACCAGATGTGTTTTTCTTATTGCAAGAAGGAACAGCTTGTGGCCTGAAAACAAGGTGTGTAACATGTTTGTAAGATACGCCCTTGTTGAAAGCCTTCATGTTGGCAAGTGTGGTGAACTTGGCGGCTTTGTCATGAGGCATTGTGGTCTTTGTAGTCCTCCCTATGTTGTTGGAACTAGAACTGTAATTAAGGTGCTAGGCTGCTGTGAACTTCAAATTGCATGCCATCTGCTACGCTCGCACACGCTGGTGTGGATGGCAGCACAGGGAAGGCCGCGCAGGCCTGCCAGTGCAAACCTGTCAAAAGTAATGATGAAATACTGTGGCGGGCAGGGGCAGCGCAGGAAAGTCTGCGCAGACAACTCATCTAAATCTGCCATATGGATGAGCCAGCCTTAATCTACCTGCTGCCCCTGCATAGAACGCAAACGCTGTATGGCGCCCAAAATGCCTTTGTGAAGGCAGATGTTATTGTCGAAATTCATACCACCAGTCCGCACATCAATCCAAATAGGGCCAAAAGCCCCCAATGCCATGCGCAGAATGTCTGTAGCCTTACATTTACCCAAATGTGATATGAAGCCCCGTTCTGTGTCGATAGCGCTGGTCGCCATGCAAGCCTCCTGACGATGGCAGGTGCCTTGCGCGCCAGACCCCTTCTACGCCACTCTTAAGACACCAAGACAAGTGCCCCCACACACGCACCTTCCCCATAGTAGATGCTGCTGCTCCATTCTGGGCCTGCGACCTGCTCCACGGTCATTCTTGTGACCGGTGCTTTCCTCTCGTGAATGCTGATACCTTACCCCGTCGCACCTCAGAGGCAGCAAGAAGGGAGGCCTGCCTCATTCTCTGTCTTCAGAGATCACTCTGTGTCTTCAGTGTTGAACGTCACACAGATACCGGACATGTGACAGTACTCCCATTGGGAGAAAATACATTAAACAATCCACTTTTGGATTACATCCACATAGTACACCAGGCATTAACACTTAGTGCGTTAACAATTGTATGCTGCAACATTGCCAGTTGTCATGCAAACCACAAAAAGTGCTTCTTGGCACCCTTTTCTTATCTGTAGCAATGGTGTAGGTGATATTCTGGTGGTTACGCCACCAAAATGCACCAAAATCAAAAATGTTTGCAACCTAGGGTCAGTACTCCAGGACATTACCAAAGAACCCCCCATCAAGACATGGGGTTGTTATTCTTTGCCATAAATGTCAGAGCCAAGATCAATGATGAGTCACCCTCAGCCTGGTGTTCAAATATTATATTAGCTTTGCATCAACAGCTGTGAATGGTCAAGTGACAATTTGTCAATGACATCTATAGAAACGATCAAGAAAGAGGCTGCATTTAGGAGTTGATGACCTTGAAGTTTCATGTGTGTAAGGAGGTCACAGTCGACTGGCACATGGGACCACACACACACACACACCTCCCACCCCTTGTGTATCTGAGCTTCACTTACCACTTACAAATGCAAAGGAAAGTTGGCAGAGGGATGTGCTCGATAAAGCCATGAGCGGGAAGGAGAACGCTTACAAGGCCATTTACCAAACCTTACTTTGAATGGATTGTGTCCTCCCAGGTATGCCTCCTCATCTTTTGATATATCCTTTACAGTTTCAGCTGCTTCAGAATTAGTTTTTCGTCAGAGGGCGCAGTGCGTCGATCCCATTGACTCGATGTTCCCCTCAAGGACCTCTGTCTCAAAGTCGACGTCATCACCACTATAGATAGCATGCACAGTACCTGTTGGCTCCAGTTCTGTTTTGCCGAAAGAACTATGGCACGATTCGGCTTTTTGAATAAAAGCTGACACTCGAGAAGAAAGGCCTTCGTCAGCTCTGTCGACACCGAAGACAGGATTCAAGAAATGTCATTATTGCAGTGTCAAAATGTCAAACACTGACCTGCATCGAGTGCGTCTGTGGTGTCTGTGTATAGAGCATCGAACGACTGATTGACACTCCTGTCGGGCAATGAGTGGTAAGGCTCTAAAAGAGCATAAGGGAAAATAAGCGGCGGGTAGGATCCCCTTCATCCCAATCTAAAATTCAGTCTTCTGGCGAGTCGAGCGTAGACTCTCCCCAGAGAAAATCTTCCAAAAAACGATCTTGCTCCAGGAGTGGGTCTCGTCGTTCATCTTCGACTAAGAAGTCAAAAAACATGTGTTACAGGTCTCCATAGTCTTCTAGTGATTCCTGTCCTGAGAGAATTTCATGTCCGACCAAATCCTCTACTCCTGCCAAGTGTGATGAGTTTCAGAGAGATGTTAAAGATAACCCCAGCCCCCCTCGAAGGACAAAGAGAGAAGCCGTGCTCTGGTCACGCTGCATAAAGGCGACAAAGGAAAGGCAATGACCTGTGTGCCCTCGAGCCCGAGGTGTAAGACATCAACCCAACGAGAGCCATCAAGGCCTTGACCCGATGAAATTTCGTCAAAGGTAATTTCCAGTCGATGGTCTAGCCCTTCGAGGGAATTGTCCGTAAAAATGGTATCATCAACACCATCGGTGTCTAGGCCTTCATAACTCTAGTTGGGTTAGTGTCAAGATCGTCGACGTCTCCAGTGTCGAACGTCGACGCCATTGATCTTGAAGCAGCCATCAACTCCTTTAGCTAAGCAGGTGGAAAAAGCGTACAAACCTGCACAGGGAAAATACTTCTTTAAATCTTTAGCAATTTATGAAGAGCATGAGCCTTCTGATGGGGATACACCACCCTTTGGCCTGGAATTTGGTACCCTTAACGTGCCAGAGGCCGTGGTTTCAGAAGAGTCCAAGATGAACAACTTATGAGAGCCTTGAGCTGCATTGTATTTTGCGAAACCAGACCATTCAGAAGCCTCCTATAGGCAACCCATGACCAGGGTGGTTGACTTTCTAGGTTGGAGCAGAACTGCTCCCCCATTTGAGCAGGACGATTTAAAGGATATCCTGGAACAGGGTCCTCAAAAGGATCCAATCCTTCATTTTCACGTTGCCCTTCAAAAAGGGTTAAGACAAATTGGGAAGCACCTGAGACTGTTGCTGCAGTGAAAATGAACCTCACCAAGAAGTATAGGCCATCTAGCAGCGACCCTAAATATTTGGCAAAGCATCCCACGTCAGAAAGCCTGGTGGTTCAGGCGGCACCGTCCTCTTCTAAACAGGCCGCATGTCCCACTATCCTTCCTGACTGAGACGATAAGCGAGTGGACGCTTGAGCAAGAAAGGTTTATTTCTGCCGGAAGCATGGCATTTAAATCTGCCAATGCCACTTGCCCCTCAGCAAAATTCACGTTCACCCTGTGGGATTGTATAGCAATGGCGGCTTACCACATTCCCGAGGGGGGGGGAGAAAGAGACGGCTTTGTGGCTATCGTAAGTGACGGAAAAGAAGCTATGTGTGAGTCTCTACAGTCAGGACTGTATACTGCTGACGGCATCGGTAGATCCATGGCAGAAAGTACTGTACTATGCACATTTGAATGGTTGAGGAAGTCGGGATTTGCACCGGATGTGCAGTCCAGACTTCTCAATATGCCTTTTGACGGCCTGGAGAAGCTGCAGACCTCTAAGGCGGCGACGTTAGAGAGATTTATTATTATTGTGCTTTATCCCCTCTCCTAGTGAGACCCTAAGCACTTTTTGCTGGACTTCTGGGCCTTTCTTTTAATCCTGAATGAGTGGAGCCTTTATCCACTCATTAATTCTTATGGGCTCTGTCTTTTGGAACTCTATTCTTTGTATTCTACCTGTACTATGCAGTATGTCTGCTTCATAGCTCTTAAAGGCATCTGTGTTGTACTGTTGCAGCACACAACTCCTTATAGGCAGTGTTGCTGGGGACCCTTTGGGTCTTCCCTTAAGATTCTTTTTCCTATATCCTTAAGTTAACTACAGTTCTTAAGGATAGAGAGATGTGTCATCCCAAAACCTTCAGTGGTGTGCCCAAGGGATACTTGGAATCCCCCTTTCGCCCTACTCCTGTGACCTTTCAGTCACCTGGTTGTGGCTGGTGGCAGTGGACGTGTCCTACCAACTATGATTTATTTTTTATACCACAGGCAATGTCCATAGCCTCGGCTGTGCACAATAGGGGCAACCAAGTACAAACTTGGGGCCTCCGTTCTTTTCCTCCCATTACTAGCATGGTTGTTCTTTGTTAAGCCCTTCTACCATTCTGTGAGGGGGAGGTATGTGTGTGTTTTGCCTTTGGCAGGAACCTGTAGGTGACCCCGCCTAGGCTCCAGAGTGTTGGGGCAGGCAGAAAGTGGGGGAGGAGTCTTCCACGCCCCTGTCCTTTGTCTGTTACAGTGCCTGAATAGGACTAGCTTCCACAGGGGGCCTGGCTGTCCTGGATTGGACAGCCAAACGCCCCTTTTGTAAAATGCGGAGAGAGATTGCAGAGGAGTGTGAGCTGGAACTGTATAAAAGGTGAGGCTTCTGGAATGTAAAGCAAGTCGACCACACAAAACGGAAGTACCAAAGACGATGACCAGAGACTCCTGCAGACACTTTGCAAGATCGTGAAGCGACAACTGCTGTCCTGACCCCATTTTCTATGCGACAGAGGAGCTCTGAAGAAAACCACTCCTTCCCTTAGGCTGGTGAGAACAACCAGTCCCAAGATTAACTTTGAAACCAGCCATCTGCCGACGTACTTAAAGTTTCCAGAGCTGCATACCCCAATACCAGGAGACCTGCTGCCCAATTCGAATGCATCGTGGTGGAAAGGCTGAATCCCTCCAAATCTGTGCTGAGCCTGTAAGGATACTTCAGTGATCCGATCCAACTCGCCCAGACCCCCTCATCACAGTGTGGGACTGCAGGATACGAAGAAGATTGACCGGGCGAGCCTTGTCCTTTGTTGGTGCTGCTGAAAAGACACCAAAACCGCAGGGTGAACCAAGAAGTTGCTGAAAGTCGTGCCACAGGTCACCCCTCGAGACTGCTGCTGGAAGACACTGTCTCCTGCCTTTCTTCCCGAGACCAAGGAATCCGGAGGTCGGGTGCAGAGCTGCCACATCATAGAGGAGCCAACACAATCACTTTCTTCAAACTCTAGGTACTGTGGGGGGAAAAGGTATTGCTTACCTGATTCCGAGAAGTCGTTCCAGAGTGTTGGAGTGCACCTAGAGGTGTGTTCCCTTTACAAGTCTGTTTTTCAGTCTCCTATGTTAGTTGTTAACTTGCTGCTTCAATAACTTTAGACACTGGAAGAAGTCCGCAGGAGCTCTTCATTATTTGCTGTTTGTCAAGACTTCAATCTCTCTCTGAACTGCCTTTAGCTAGGGTTGAGGTTTTGGAATTTAAAGACATGCCAGGCGGAGAAACCGTCTCTAGAGCCTTGAAATAAGCTCATGTTGCACTAACCACTTTTTTCCTCCCTTAAACCCCTTAAGTGCCAAGGACGAGCTATCTCGTCCTTGACATTACCTCCGTAGTGCCAAGGACGAGATAGCTCATCCTTTTTGGCACCTTGTTTTGAGCGAGCAGGGATCGCTCAAAACAGTAATCCAACACCCGGGCTATGTGAGGGGGAGGTCCCTCCTCACTACTCGCGGGCTGGAGTACCTTCAGTTTCACGTTGGCGTGCATAATGCACGCCGGCGTGAAACTGAAAGTAAATTCACTGCAGCAGCCTTTTCTCATAAGTGCCCTTCTCTCTCTGCCTCGATATCCGGTTGTATTTCAAGCCGGAAATCGAGGCAGGTACCGTTGGAAAGGGGAGATTGTCCCCTTTCCAACAATATCTTGTATGACAGCATTGCTGCTCACGGTTCGGGCGCAGGGCGATCAATACGTGAGAAGTAATGCACACTAGACACCAGGGATGTCTTTACAGTGGGGGGAGGGGTAGCTGCCTTCTCCCCCGTCCCCCCCCCCGTGGCCCCAAAGTGACCATCTGCCCCCAGGGGTGGGAGGCAAAAAAAATATATATCATGGCTGGTGTTGGGGAGATTGCCCATCTCCCCGCCACCCACTGGACCACCAGGACATTTTTTTTTTTTTTTAATGGGGACACGTGTGGGGACGCGGGAAGGTAGGCCATGTTTCGGTGGGTGGGGTGGCCAGAGCGAAATGTCTGAGAATTGTCTTTATTTCCAACCAATTTCAGAGACATTTCCCTATGTCAACTCACCGAAACATGTCGCCAACAACAGATGTCATACCTTCCTGCGTTCCCACTGGTGTCCCGACGAAAACGGTACCTCACATGTGTGGATGCACCTACTGGGGCGCAAAAGGAAAAGGGTAACCCACTGGTAACCCCAAGCCTTTCGGCACAGCACATTTTGTTCATGTGGGCAACCTACAGATCTGGGCCTAGGGTGTCGAAGCCAGCAAGAAAAACAGGGAACCCCATGCATTTCTGAAAAGAGGACACCCGTGGGAATCCAGAGGTCTGACTTGCGCAAATCAGCCCAGAATCTCCTACCCAGAACCCCTGGCAAAGTCCAAATTTGGGGCTAAAAAACACAATTTTCAGATATTTCACTCTGCTCACCCACCGAAACACGCCGCCAACAACAGATGTCATACCTTCCCGCATTCCCACAGGTGTCCCGATGTAAACGGTAGCTCACATGTGTGGGTGCACCTACCGGGGCACAAAAGGAAAAGGGCTACACCACTTGTAACCCCCAAAGGGGTTGGGGAGACAACCTACAGATTTGGGCCTAGGGTGTCCAAGCCACCAAGGAAAACAGGGAACCCCATGCATTTCCGAAAAGAGGACATCTGTGGGAGTCCACAGAGGTCTGACTTGCGCAAAAAGGCCCAGAATGTATTACCCAGAAACCCCAGAAAACACCGAAATGTGGTGAAAAACCCCCAAAATCTGCACATTTCACTCGGCTCACCGACTGAAACACGCCGCCAACAACACATGGCCTACAGTCCCGTGTTCCCACAGGTGTCCCGATGAAAACGGTACCTCACATGTGTGGGTGCACCTACCTGGGCGCCAAGGGGAAAGCCTAAAAGACCGCTACCCACAAGTCTTTTCTGACAGCTGAATTGCATGATTTTTTCAGACAGGCACACCATACAGATATGGGCCTAGGGTGTCCAAGCCACCAAGGAAAACGGGGAACCCCACACATTTCTGAAATATCTGTATGGTGTGCCTGTCTGGAAAAATCGTGAAATTCAGATGTTGGAAAAACTTGGGGTTGGGGGTGTTTTCGGCTTTCCCCTTCGCGCCCAGGTAGGTGCACCCACACATGTGAGGTACCGTTTTCATCGGGACATCTGTGGGAACGTGGGAAGGTATGACATTTGTTGTGTTTGTGTGATTTTCATAACGTTTGAACGTACAGCGCGAGCCGTAGCGCTAGGGCGAAGCTGCTGCATCGGACACCGCGAGAGACGGGTGTCACGGGCAAAAACTAAACTGCCGTTCGGACTACGTAAAACATCGGAGCTGGGAGCAGAGGTGAAGGCGCAGTCTGCAGTGTGCAGCCAGTCCGCATCTTTGTTTGAAGGAAGTAGCAGTTAAAAGCCCAAACACACCGCAGAGCGGTGAGCGGAGCTGGGAGCAGAGGTGAAGGAGCAGTCTGCAGCAGTCCGCTGCAGACCCGCAGTAGAACCCACATGGAGCCCTAAGTGCGTCCAAAGGGAAGACTTCAAAGAAAATCAAACTTGCCAGCCACGTCTTCCCCACACAACGCACCCCCCCGTCCGTCCTCACCGGAACCTATCAACGAGGTGGAAGAAGGGGGAGAGGCATGCCCACTAAAGAACAAGACCAAAGGAGGAACGTACGTGCCGGGCTCCAGACCGACCCAAACAACTCCTCAACACAACAATGTAGCGAGTGACACAAACTCGCCCAATCACATCAACAAAGAAAACAGAGAAACTCCAAAAGGAGCCAAAGAACCTACCAGACCTGTCGCCAAGATGGATTCAGCAGTACCGGCGGCAGCGGGATCGGCTCTGCAAGCACCATCAACCCCGCCACCACCTTCGACGCCGCACCCTCAGCAGACTCTGCTAGTCCTGGCGGGAGCGAAAGCGGCAAGTGCGGCTGGCCGGGATGAGAAAAAAGATATACGCGAGCCGCCAACCTCTCTCGACCATGGAAAACGCAGCGTGCAAGGAAAACATCCCGGGTCGTAATGGGTCGGTGAGCACGGCCGGCGAGGACCTGACAATCGAAGATGCACCCTTGGCTCCTCCCATTGCAGCAAGCAGTCTGCTCGAAGCCCTTGCGGCGGGAGTCGGCTCCCGCACGGGACGGGGCGGACCGCGAGCGGCGAGGAGGGAAGGCACCCGACAGGAAACGCCATGGAGACACCTACTATGGTAAACAACCTCCGCCCGAAGTCGCAGGCGTACACAGAGACAAAAGAGCGGACCACACCACCCGTTACACCCAAATGGGATGAAGTACAGGTCCCCGGGCCCCAAAACCCCACACCAACACCAGAGAAGGTGGGGAGAGAGGTAAACTCGGATCTACCACACCACGATCAAGAAATCACCAAAGGCTCACAGGACGACCAACGACAGGACATGAGTTTGGAACTACCAGGGGCACAGGGGCATAAAAGAACCCCCACCAACGACCACCCCCAACCTACAATCAAAATAACTGCAATGTTTCACCATGTAGAAAAGGCAAACCCGGGAAAAGCACCGAACACAATGAGTGAGACCAGTGAGAAACAGTGCGAGAAAACACCAGAGTCACAGAACCAGGATAGTGAGAGGAACGGGGCTGAAGCCCATTCAACCTCCACCGTACCCATCAATGAAAATCCCAACTCCAAGGGTGATACTAGCAACCTCTCAGACTTTTCAGACAAGGAATCTGAGGAGGAGAACGGCAAAACGAAGCAAACTTAAAAAAAATAAAAAAAACACAACAGTTACTAAACACCCAAAACTAATTTTAAACGACCAAGTAACCAATATGAAAGAACAAGAGTCAGTTAAAGTGATTAAAAGGAGAAGAATCTCCGTAAAACCCCTACCAAATCCTTTACTATCATGTCCACTGGAGGCTTTCTTCACAAAACAATTCAAAAGAAAATTGACGACAGAGCTCGAAATCTCTGATGCTGAAATGTTAGAAGTAGCCCATGAACACCCTTTGGAACTTAAACAAAGGAAAACAGACTCAATTTGGACCACAACTCCACAGACTAACCAAGCAAGAAAAGACCAACGAAGCAGCTCGATCGACATCACCTTAGAGCAATAACGGGGAAAAACGAGTCAATAGAGGCAATCCAGACAACTGAGGAACACTGCCCCACCAAAACCAAAATAACACCTAAAGAAACGGAAGGAAGTGCTGAAAAAACTGAACCACCGGCGTACCTGTTTAACCCACAAGGGGAAAAACCAGGAACAGACACGATAAGGAAAGAAAGCGCTGTTATTTGATCTCATAGAAAACGAAAAAGACCTAAGTCCCGCGCCAAAGGAGAAAGAGGGAAGATATGCATGGACCAAACCCCATCTGACAACCGTATCCCTGATGACGCTAAGGTCCTTAGAAAAGGACGGAAGAGGGCCCCCCCAAGGGGCAGAACCCACTACGCAAAGACCGGCACGAGGCAACGTAATCCCCGAACACGAGCAAAGCATATGTTCTACAAAATCTCCACCATACACACCTTTGCCGAAAAAAAGAGCAGACAAAATGCATACTCCACCAAAGAATCGTAGATTAAGTGACATAGCAGCTGGAATGCAAAGAGTTTCACCAAACAAGAACCCCAACATGATCACAATCATGTCCGCCATGTCATTGGTACTTGCACCATTCTGCAAACTCTATAAAGCGATAAGAGAAGAATAACACGGCAATGATGTCTAATATGATCAATAAAATATCGCACGTGGAAAGTTTTATATAACGGCAATTGAAGATTTGAAACTCACACACCAGCGACCACAGAAAGACGAAATAGAAGAACTGGAAAAAAAATCAATGATCTACAATCCCGGGAAAACAACCAAAATGCATCAAGGACCAGGCAGAATCCGGTACACCACAAAGAAGGCCAGTGGATCCCAATCGAAAACACACCTCCGTCGGCAATAAACACAGGACAAAACCGACCAAAGCCACCACCTCAAAAGAACAAACCACAACTAACGACGGAAATGTCACGGTCCAAACGGTCATAAAACAGATACCAGCAGCAGAAGACTCAAAATCACCAGTCATAACACACCCGGAGACGAGTAGGGCAATAAATTCGCCAAAAACTACAGAAGATTTTATAGCAGACCCGACTCTAATGAACATAACGCAACATTGGGAAGAGCAAAACCCCGTCATAATTGAGCTTGACATCACGCCCTCCAAAGAGCCCAAAGAAAGAAATGATTTAAGTAGGGAAAAAAGATACAAAAGAGGATTGTCGCGAAAAAGCGGAAACGGAAAGACAAAGCCTTTACGAAAACCATACCAAAAAAACTTGGTCTGATGAAGATAGAGAAAAAACCCCAGCCCAAAAGACCAGATGGAGGAGTAGAGTTGAGCTGGAACAATCAAAAAGAAAAGAAGAAACCCGCCTTTTCAAGCTGGAGCAAAGTGGGGAAAGGAAAGATTTTCTCATACTAAACCACCCGACTGTTATACAAATAATGAAGAACACCCGATCCCTAAAGAACTTGAAAAGCAAAAACATGACGCTGGTAGAGCCGTACCATAGAGGGAGAATAGCAAAAGCATACCCCCACGTAAAAGCTGAAAGCATTAAGTACATAAAAAAAAAACGGCCTTCAAAGAAGTGGAGCAATTAGGCTTCATGCTAACCGAAATAAAAAAGCAAAAAACAAAAGAAAGCCCAAAAAGGAAAGGCACTATGCAACAAGAAAAATAAAAAAATAAAAAATAACGAGCAGCGAACAGACAGGGAACCAAACCACAAAAAGGAAAACCTGAGCCACCAGAAACTATCCAGAGATCATAATGTGTGAAATCAGAGACAACCGAGAATCACATCCTAAAAAATCACCTGCCAGACCCAAAAGCACAAGCTGGGCCAAGACCCCAAGGCAATGGGCGGAGACAACGACGAAGGAAACCACATCCATCTACCAAACAAGATTATTTAAGTTGGAGCAACAAGACCCAAAAAAAGGAAAAGAGCCACTGAACCGATCAGCAATTCTCCAGATAACAAAGAGATCGAAACACCTGAGACATCTGAGATCGGAAGATCTCAAACTAGTGGAACCCTACCACGATGGAAATTAGGCAAAAGCTTATATCCACATCAGTATAAAGGGAACAGAAGTAATCGATCAAGCAGCCTTTGAAGAACTGGATCGGATGAGTCTGCGTCTGACAGAAATAAGGAACGCAGAAGCTCCAGAAGGACATCGGTCACCTGACACCACAAGGAAAGGGAGCCTTTACCTGAGGCAAGATATCCGAAGTCACCGCGCTTTCCAAAGCCCAAGCACCGAAACTCACCCAGAAAAATCAAGACAGGAATCGGCCCCGACTTCGGAGACCCCAAAGCAAAAGAGCCAGATAAGGGACACGAGGCAGATAAAGGGCGCTTGGAACTGGTTGACATCAACGTGGAACAAAAAATCTGAGAAATAGCAACAACCAGGGCCAGAGTCCGACCCTAACACAACAGCGAAATGCCGGGAGGTATGGCCCGAACCAAAGAATTTCATTTTAGGATCCTGGAACACCCGGGGCCACGCGCACCTAATGGTAGCCGGAGACGTTAACCTGGGCAGTTATGACATCTTATGCCTGCAAGAAACGTGGCTGACGTCTAAACCCGCATTGGACGGTTTTACAGTGGTAATTTCCCCAGCAGTGAAAGGCCTTTTTGGAAGACCGTCATCAGGCTTATTAATCGCGACAAAAACAGGATGTGGTTTAGCAGAGTCAGTAAAGTGGAAAGAAGCCTACGAACTTCTTGTAGTGGTCTCATCATGGGCCCAACAGGCACCAAAAAAAGGCCAAAGCTCTAACGTGCTAGCTATACTCACCTGCTATTGGAATCCCCAGAGGATGTCGACTAAAACCTTTTGCGACAGCATGAGCTCCACGATCGACCAACTTTACGAAGACTTCGAAGACATCGAACTCATAATCTGCGGGGACCTAAACGCAAACTGTGCAATCAGAAACACGCTAATCCAGTCAGCAACCGGCGATCACCAACATACGATCAAACGAGAGAGCGTGGGAAGGCCTGGAACGATCTTATTGCGACAAGAAATCTACATAACATAGATACACTGTTCCCCAATCAAATCAACGTACCGACATGGGAACGAGGCCGCTCAAGTGCCACCTTAGACTACATAAGCATCTCCACAGGCTTAATGCAAGTGATAACGAGTTTTAAAGTTGAGAGAACGCTGGACAGTGACCACAACTTGTTGTCATGCAATTGGCAGGGCTGGAGACCTATAAAATCTAGGTATGCCACAATTACGGAGATAAATAACCAACAAACACGTCGAAGACTAACGGAAGTGAACATTCTGAAACTGAAAAACGACTGGGACCAAAAAATTCAGTCCAACAAAGTAAACAAAATATACGAAAGACCAGATTATAAACCGCTGTTGGCCCCGTATAAAAAATCACGAAAAATAACCGTGGCTCCTGGGACCTACCCTAAACACGCATTCAACAAAGAGGTGGTTGAACAGAGGAAAACGGGACGACGCTTAAAGAAAATAGCCAAAAAAACAATCGCCAGCGAGGATTGGGCAAAATGGCACCAGGAGACAAAAAGGTACCGCAACTGGTTAAAACGACAAAGGGCAACACAATACCAACTGGACGCAGAGGAGATGATGAAGAGATTATCGTCTAAAAAATCTAGCGAATTCTAGTCACTAATAAAAACAGCATCTGCAATCCAGAACATGCATCTGATCAACGCAGTTGCTGAAGAAAAATGGATAGAGTACCTCTCGAAAGAATTTGAAGACCTGAAAACAGCAAAAAGCGCAAAGGAGGACAATCCGACCTCGACCTGGGTGAATCTCTCTAACCCAGAAGACATCGCAGATAAAATTAAGAAACTAAAAACATTTAGAGCACCTGGACCCGATGGCCTGACTAACATGGAACTCAAAAAAATTCAGAATGAGTGGTCGAACGTTATTGGTGGAATCTTTGCAGAATGTGAGGCCAAACAACAGATCCCAGAGTCGTGGCTGAAAGCGGTGATTGTACCAATATACAAAAAAGGAGGGCACGAACAGCCAGAAAATTATAGACCAATTGCCTTGCTGGACATCATAGGCAAACTATATGCATCCCTACTGTTGGACCACCTCAGAAAATGGGAGAAAAATAGACCTGCAAAGGACAATCTACAAACAGGTTTCCAAAAAAATGGAAGTACTACAATCAACATAATGATATTAAATATCTTAAAAGCAAAGGTGAAAGAAGGGGCACCAAAGATACATCTAGCTTTTGTTGATTTATCTAAAGCCTTTGACAAAATTGACAGAAACAGGCTCTGGGAGAAACTTCAACTTTGGAACTGCCCTCAATCGATACTCAAGCCTATTAAAGCATTACACACAAACACCATAAGAGTGAAACTAAGTCAAGAGGGAACACTCTCTGAAGAGATCAAGATCTGTAGAGGGGTCAAACAAGGATGCCCCTTAGCGCCAGCTTTGTTTACAGCCTTCCTGAGCGATCTGCAAGACTCAGAAGCCGAAATAAGGAGCTTGCCACCAAAACTGGCCAAAACCTTCATACCCAGATTACTATATGCAGACAACGTGATCTTGATAGATCAAACTAAAGTCGGACTCCAGCGCAAACTGTCAAACTTAGCTGAATACATCAAGGCCAATGACCTAGAAATCAACAAAAACAAATCAAAAGTTTTGTCAATCGAAAAAGCAACAAACAAGAAAACTAAAAAATTGGCTTGGTTCCTCGAAAAAGAGAAAATTGAAACGGTTGAAAACATCAAATTACCTAGGGGTCGAAATAGACAGTTCAAGAACAGACATAACCATGCAAAAGGCGCTGTGGGAAAAGGCTAAAAGACTTGCATCACAAATGAAAGCGATCGATAGAAAGTTCGGCAAGTTCTCCCTAAAGCCTGCTATAAACTTCTACAAAGGAAAAGCTGTCCCAGTCCTAGCATATGGAACAGAAGTCTCACTGAACATTCCTGCAGCAATTTGGACCAAACTAGAAGGGCAGATGTGGAAGGCAGTGCTGGGACTCCCGAAATCCACAGCTATGCCGGCGATCCGAAGAGAGCTGGGTCTTGTATCCCTGACATCCATGATAGAGCAAAGCGCTATGAGCTTTTTCCGAAAAATTATTCTGCCCGATTCGCTACCAGCCCTCAAATTCATAAAGGATGAAATAGAAAGCGGCAAATGTTGAGCACTGAGAAGATGGGTTGAAAAGAGAAACGAAAAGCTGGAGGAAATAACTTGTACAGAAAAAGAACTGATTGACAACCCGGATCGAATAAAGCGAAAAATGATTACCATGGACTGGATTAACACACTAGAGGCAGCAGCAGAAAATAAACTCCTTTCACATCTCCCGGCCACCTTCAATAAAGTCAAATCTCCGCTAAAATATTGCGTTAAATTTCCTGATAAAAGGAAAAGAACTAGGTTTATGAAAGCTAGACTAAATCTGCTCCGAACTCAAGAAATTTTGTTCATCAGAGGTGTGTCCGGGAATAAAGGATGCCGTTTGTGCAAATCAACGGAGGTGACAGAAACCCTGAAACACCTCATAATAAACTGCCCTAAAACCAAGAGAAACAGACTAGTGCACCTACGACCCCTGATTAAAAATCCATGGATGATATGTGAAAATAATCTATGGAATCGTTTAATATCCGGCGAAACTACAAGATGGACGATAGCGTTGGTAAACCTCATAGATGCAATTTTTCGACAAATTAAAGAGGAAAACCCATCGGCCTAAAGGATAAGCCCGGAGTTAAACACGTGACTGCAACCTTCAAAGGCGACTCCTCACTTAGGAAACGTCTGAAAACGCACAATAACAAGAAGGGATTGGAAATAACGAAAGCCAGTCGTTTTGATAAATTTTCTTAGGATTCTCCTAAAGAAAAACAGTCAAAGATTTTTTAAAAAAAAACATAAAAATAAAAACATAACGTTTTGACCCATTTGCTGGTGCCCTTTGTCACACAACCCTTTCATTGTCCAAATGTGCCCTACATTTAGTTGTTGCTTTAGGCACCATACACTTTTGTAACCTGCACAAGTCACCTACCCTTGAAAAGGTCTGCCTGTGCCCTTTCAAAAAATGTGTGCTTGCCGTTCCTCACCACATTGGTTTTCCTGATTTACACATGCTAAGTACGTCTTTCAGGCCGTAAGCATAAAACTCCTGTGTAGCATGGATCAGTTTTTGGCTTGTGGTATTGCTTGTTTTGTGAAACACTGCAAAAAATGAGTGCTTTCCTAACTGCAAGAGTCGGGGTGAATGTAGCGGAGCATTGTTTTTCTCAAAATTCATAGAAGTCTTTGCCGTACCAAGCCAACCATGTCCACCACATACCTTTTTTTTCGGTCATTTTCCCGCTTTTTCCCCAATCTATGGCATTTTCCCCTACCTAGTTGTTGCCCGACCTGCGCAAATCGCCCCTTCCTAAACTCGGAATTTTGTCTACCTTTCAGAAATGTATGCCTTTCTGTCCTCCAATTCGACTTTCCTACCCTTTTCTTGCATTCCGTCCATGCATGTCCAATTGGCAAAAATGGCCAAAATCGCATACCTCTCACAAAACGGTTGATAACTGTTAGGGAGAATTCTCTTTAGGCTGAATTTCCTAACCTAGTGAGTCCCCCAACAGCTTTGCTGGATTTCTGGAGTTTGTTTTTTTCCTCCTGCCAAGAGCGAGACTCTTTTTCTCCCACTCTTGGACATGATTTATGGTACTCCTTTGATTGATGGGGTCCTTTACTCCATAGGGTCTCATGTGTTTTTCCTATGTGTGTTACACAGCACCCTCCGTGCAGTAACACAGGGGTGTCATAGTGACCCCCAAACATAGACTCCATACCCTGGGACTGACTACTGTCTCCCATGGCATGTAAAGTCACCATTGACTTTACTAGTCCTAAATTGTGAACAGAACCAGTACAAACCATCATTTTGTGGAAGTATTGGAAGGGGTTAATTATATTGTTCCTAGGTCTGTTTTCGAGAGGGCACTGCCCAGTACCTCCCCCCTCCCCTTGTCGAGTTTCTGGCTGGTGGCAGTGGTTACCACGCAAAATATTCCACCGGAATATTTCCTATGGGATTTTCCCATTGATTTTAAACGCACCACTTTTTGGTGCAATGTTAAAGATGCCGCCGGTTTATTTATTTAATATTCAATCCACGGTTGGGTCTCTTTGCCAGAACTCTTTTCTAAAATGGCGTTCGTGTCCGTCTCTGTGACTCCAACCAAGGTTGAGCGCTTTGTTCCACTTTTTGGCGGGCTTCTCCACAGAAGTCCTCCAAATGGTGGCACTATGTCTGGGTTCCACAGGATGTGTGGGGAGGGGAATTGGCACCCTGGACTGCGTTGCCTTAGCAACTCAAGTCGCACTCTATTCTGATTGGCCCAGTGGTGAGCCGCCTGGCTCACCACTTAGCATGTTTGAGTGACAGCTAGGCTGTTGAATGGGGGTTTTTCTGCATAAAAGGAGGGGTTTTGGGACTCGAACTTCAGAAGTCGCCACAGGACCTAAGAATCCAAAGAGGGAAGAAGCTGAGCCATCTGCAACAACGACACCACCGGTGGAGCTCTGCTGCAACAACCTCACCACTTTCCCGACGACAAGAGGAGATCTTCTGCTGGAAGAGTCTTCTCCCTCTGAGCTGGTGGGATCAACCAGTTCGCTATTTTGCCTTCCAAAGACGTCCCTTGGTCGAATCGCCCGTGCCAAGCACCCCGGCGACCGGATAGCCAAGCTTCACCACTTTGACCGCGAATAAAAGGAACACCCCTTTTACCGACGAACTCCGCGGCTGGTCTCTTTCCTGGGCAGTGCAACGACTACAAGTTTCCTCCCCTGGTCGAAACCACGACTTGCATCCACTGCCAGGAACAACTGCCACCGCTGGAGCTTCCTCTCTTTAAGGTACTGTGTTCCACCAGGCCTCCCTTTCTTTGGATTGCTAAAGGTGACCCTTAAATCCTTGGCTTTCCAAATGGGTTGGCTCCAGACCTTCTAACTTTACTTCTCCAATCACCCCAACCTCTTTTTGAACACTCTGCAAAGACTTTTAGTGCATTTTAAACCGTGTGATCCTGGGCACATTTCGCTTTGCTCCATTTAAAGTGGGCCTGGCCTATGAACTTTGGCTCTACAGTGTATACTGCCTTCACTGACTTGCTTTGGACTTAGAAAAGTGTTGGGAATTGTTTAATTTTATGCTCTGCCTTTTTTTCTCCCTTTAGCTTAACTATTGGAGTGCCATCTAGGTTATGCACTCACATCTGTTTTAACAAATAGTGATTGTTTAACTCTGACTTGTCTAATAGTTATCAAGGGAGGTGTTTATACTTTATCTGTTTAAACGTGCTTTTGATTTAGAGTGCTAGTGTATTACCTAAAGTGTGTTTTAAATCAATAATTATATACTTTTGATACAAAGCTCTGGTCAGTGTTTGCTTGTTCCATTGTGTTTTTGGCCCTATTGTGTATACTCTATATACTGCCTTACTCTTCTTGAGAGAAGTCTGACTGCTCAGCCACAGCAACCAGGTAAATCTGGGTGGTACAGACTGCTACCAATTGGGTTTACTGCTTACTCCTGTAGTCTTAATCTTTTTGCAGTGTTCCCCAATGGAACTGCACAGGATTCTGCCTAACACCGAAATCTCCAAAAAAGCCCATGGCACTGGGGGGAAAAGCCCATGGCACTTAAAGGGTTAAGTGACTTTTCTATATGTGTTTGCAGAGTTAAATGCATTACTGTATAACCTGTTGAAAACTGCATGAGGGACCAATTACTGATGATACGATAACCTTGTCTTTGCCCTTTCTAACGTTGCTACAATTAAAACCATGAACAAACACAAAAGTGAAAGTGCCCTTTGAAGTGTATTATCTAGTATTCCTAAGTGTTCTACCGTTACCGCCCGAAGTATTTTAAGTGATTCTGGTGTAAATATAATAAATATATCTTTTATATAAACATACGTGCAAGTGCTTCTTTGCTGTGCCTGTCTAAGATTCGGAGTACTTGCCTACAACTCAAATCTTCCTCTTAAGATACGCCTGACTGCTCTGCCCCACTACCAAGGTCCTGAGCTAGTACAGACTGATACTAATAGTTGGGGGATCTACAAACCCCTGGGATAACTTACTAAAGTCTTACTACCAGTAGGACTTTAGGAGAACTCCCCTAACAGGCGGCAAAATCACTTAGCGTCGCAATCAGACAGCCACAACAGTCTTATCCCAATGGATCTTCTTCGAGGGGTAGGCCCTTTCACTTCTATTACATAGCTGGTAGAGCGAGGGAACAGGCTAGTTATAGAGGCCAAAGAAGATTCTCTCACAGTAGACGAGGGAGAGGTACTAAATCTGCCCAACCAGCGGTTGCTTTACCATCAGCCACTGTTCCAGCTGCTTCAAACCCTCTGTTAACTGTGGGCAACCAGACGTGGACTCCCTGCTCACTGTGCTCAGAGAGGCACAGCTCCAGCTCACTGATGAGGCCCAACAAGGCTGAAACACGTGTATGGGGTTGCTGTTGATACTCTTGTTCAGAAGGGAATTGCCATAGCATTTCGGTGCTAGACTGCCCATGTGGGCGGGACAAAGACTGATATGCAAATAGTTATTTCCCAGCTATGAACTGTACAGTGAGCGAAAAGCAGATGCCTGCGAACTCTCAAAGTGGTTAAGAACCACTGAACAGGTTATCATGCCGTGTTATTTCGAGAGAGGGGCGCCTGCTAGCTTTTTTGTGACTGAGGTCTTAATCCACAAGACCCCAGTGGGATGCACACTGTCTCAGCATCTTCAAGAATGCTGGGGCATTACTTCAGATGCTTGAGCATTAGAAACTATAGCGCAGGGTTACTGTCTCCCATTCATAAAAAAGACCTCAGAATCCCAGATGACGTAATAGAGATTTTGCTTTTAGCCAGGAGGCCAGCAACTAAATCTTTGTACCGTTGCCATTGAACAGGTTCTCCAACTGGTGCAGAAATAAGAATGTGGACCCATTTCAATGTAATATACCTATTGTGTTGTCTGTCTTGCTTCATTTGGCAAATCTGGAGCTCCATCCTGGAACAATTAAAGGTTATTTGGCACCGCTTTCAATTTTTAAACGCTCTTCTCAGGAAGTGTCATACTTTAAAATTACTTTAATCATACAATTTCTCAAGGCACTCACCAACCTGTTGAATCCAGGAGACTCAAAGTGAAAGCCGCTGCAGACAGAAACACTGCGACATTTGGAAACACAACCGTGTTGTGTTTCTGTCTGCAGCGGCTTTCCCTTTCAGTCTCAGACTCAAAGTGAAAGCTGCTGCAGGCAGAAATACAACGCAGTTTTATACAATAACGTTGTATTTATGTTTGCAGTAGCTTCAGCTTGGAGCACAGGGGACTCAAAGCTGAAGCCACCGCAAACATAAATACAATGTTTTAAAAGCTGCGGTTTTCTTTCTAAGTTTTCCGGGCTCCTTCAGCCCGCAAAACTTAGAAAACAGCAGTTTTTATATTTGCAGTGCTTATTTTAAAAAAGAAATGAGCACTTACCTAGATGCAGCTTTCCTGCCTGCATTCTCTGGTCTCTGGCATCAATGAAGCAAAAGCCACCCAGTGGTAGCTTTTGTTTATTACAGCTGGCTGGCTTTTGCTTCATTAGTGCCGAAAGGGCAGCACAGGAGGCTCATCCATTTCACAAAATGGATGCCTCCTAGTGCTTAAGAATTTTGAGTTTGAGCTTCATTTGCTCGAAACTACACACAGGGACTTAGTTTAAAAAAAAATGTATATATATTTTTGATTATGGGACATCTTTTTAGCCAATCATGTTTTTGAGAGCACTACCCCTTTAAGGTTAAACCTTAATTTCTACCTAAAATAGTCTCTGAATTCCATGTATCTGAAAAAAGTGTTTTACCAACTTTTTACCCGGCCCCTCATCCTGGAAAGGAAGAGGAGAGGCTACAAAGACTTGACCCAAGAAGAGCTTGAGTTTCTATATTTCGCGAATAGCAACGATTCGCCAAGATGATCAGATATTCATCGGATACACAGGTCATAAATTAGGACTAGCAGTAATGAAACAAACCCTGTCCAGATGGATTATTCTGGGCATTGGAGAATGCTACAGATTAGCTGGGAAAGACCCACCAGAAGGCCGAAGGGCCCATTCTACGAGGGACATGGCAACATCGTCTGCCCTACAAAGAGGGGTGCCTATAAGACACATAAGTGCGGCAGCCGCCACTTGGTCTACCATCCATACCTTTGTAAAGCATTACTGTCTAGACTCATCTTTATCTCAGGAAGGAGGATTTGGCAAGGGAGTCCTTAATTCGGTACATGACTAATATTAATTCTGAAAGATTCGTACTCTCGCCTCCAAAACCAACACTGCTTTGGGAATCTATCAAAAGATGAGGAATACGTGGGAGGACACAATCCATTCAAAGAACAAGTTACTTACCCCTGGTAATGTTCTTTTGGCTGATTGTTCCTCCCATGTATTCCTCATCGCCCCTCCCAACCTACCCCACTGAAGAATTTCCAGGTTTTACACTTTATGCTCTTTTAGAGTCTGATACAGTATGTTGCTAAGAGGGTAATTCTGCATAGGAAAACAAGGGAAAAACAGAACTGAAGCCAAAGGGCGCTGCGCGTGCAATCTATACTGCTGATGACGTCGACCTTGTGACGGAGGCCCTCGAACATCGAGTCAACGGGGTCAACGCACAGCGTCCTCTGCTGAAAAAGACATTCTGAAACGCCTGAAGCTGGAAAGGATATATCAAGAGATGAGGAATATGTGGGAAGAACATCCAGTCGAAAGAAGGGTAAGTAACTTGTTCTTCTGAAATCTCCCTGTTATGGAGAATTCTCAAAAATCTGCTAATTCCCTTCACCTCAGAGACCCCCAGCCACTTTGCTGGATTTTGAGGACTTTTTTTACGTGGAGAGAGTGTGACCCTTTTTTCCCACTCTCTCATTTATTTTGATGTGTGTTTTACTCTTGTGTTCTTTGATTATGGAGTTTTAGACCACTCCATAGGCATTATCTGTTAAAGGCATGGTCTAGTAAAAACTGTTATTTAAAAAATAGATAGGCAACATAAAAAATAAAAAAATACTAGCATTCTCTTTTTTAAATCTTCCTATGTATAATTTTGAGCTATTCAAGCTCAAAATTCGCAAAAGCAAGCAAAATGGAAAGCAGATTCAGGCAGAAACAACGCGGTTGTGTTGGAAAACGCTGCGGTTTTTCTTTCCGAGTTTCTCAGGCTCCTCCGAGCTGGAGGAGCCTGAGAAACTTGGAAAGAAAAACCGCAGCGTTTTCCAACACAATAACGTTGTATTTATGTTTGCGGTTTTTAAATAAATAGCACTTACCGAGATTCAGCTGCAGCTTTCCTGCTCTGGTCTCCGGTCCCCGTCCTCCGCGTACAGCACTAATGAAGGGAAAGCCACCCAGCGGTAGCTTTTGTTTACTACAGCTGGTGGTTGGCTTTTCCTTCATTAGTGCCGCAAAAGCAAAAGCCAGCACAGGAGGGCATCCATTTCACAAAATGGATGCATGCGCCCATGTGCTTGCTTTTTGCGAATTTTGGGCTTGAATAGCTCAAAATTTTACAGAGGAAGTTTTAAAAAAGAGAATGCTAGTATTTTTTTTTATGTTGACTATCTATTTTTTAAATAACATTTTTTACTAGACCATGCCTTTAATGTGTGTCACATAGCACCCTCAGTGCAGTGGCACAGGGAAACCTTTTCAGGCTTTCTCAAGGTTTAAATACCTTCTCTGGGATACACTACTGTTTCCCAAAGTAAGTAAAGTGAAATTGACTTTACTAGTCTTTTTAAATTCCTAGACCCAGCACACCCTATCTTACAGTAGAGTGCTGGAGGGGTTACCTAGTATCCCCTGTGTCTAGATACTCATGTAGCAGTCAAATGCTACCCTTTTCTATTGAAATGGCTGGTGGCAGTGGTTTTATAGCAAACTTACATGATTTTTCCCGACCACAAACACTGGTAGCGTTAAATCGTGGGTGCCATGTTTTTCCAAGATGGCGTCTGAGCCCCCTTTGTTTAAACAGGTCCCGGTCTTCTTTTTTCACCATTTCTTTATGGAAAGGTCCTTCTAGAGTTTTGCTCTGCGCGCCAAGACAGGTTTGGTCCCTTTGTTCCATCGCCTTTGGTGGGCTTCAGGACTGAAGGCCGCCTCTGGTGTCTGGGGTGGGCAGGAAGTGAGGGAGGTGCCCAAAACTCCCTATGCTTAGTCACCTAGGAGACACAAATACACTCTGGGGTGATTGGCTGGCTGACTGTCCGGCAAGGACAGCCACCCTGCTGGATGAGTGGCAGCTAGACTGGAATGAATGTGGGGAAACTGGATAAAAGGCGAGTCTCTTGGCTTGGAAGGCAGAGTCGACCACTGGAACGAAAGAACCAAAGACGAGCTTGAAGAGGGCGGCTGCTGCTGCAACTCCTGGACCGTTGGTTTGCCCGGTGAAGCCCTGCTGCAGGTCTGAATCGCTAGGTTCATCTCAACAGAGAAGCCCTGCAAGGATGACTTCTCCCTTTGAGCTGGTGGGACCAATCAACTCGACCTGTAAGCCACCTGGATACCATTCTCGGAGCTGTTTGTATTTTCCTCAGAGATGCTGTAGGAAACCGAATAACCAGGGAGAGGGACACCAGTTTGTGTGCTTTACTACAGCTACTGGAATTGAAGATTTGCCAAGTACTAGCTTTTCCGACCAGTCCCTGTGCAGTGCAGGAGTCGCCAGACGTCCTCCATCTTGTCCCCACGACTGAGGCTCAGGAACAGCGAGATCTGCAGGAAGTGCCAGGAACAGAAGTCTTCAGCTGCATCTTTTTCTTCATTTGAAAGGTTCTGTGAAACGAGACTGGGAGTACTTACCTCTCGCGCTGAAAGTGCTTGAAACTTTCGCAACTAGCAGGCCTAATCCGCTTGTGACCCAACGTATAATTCTTCTGCTTACAAACTACTTCTAAGAACTTCTACAGGGACTTTACAGTTTACTTTCCAGAACTGTTTATACCTATCCAAGACTTTAGCCCATTCACTTTGGCATATTCTATTGAATTGAATGGACTCTTCTGGTGAACTCAAAGTATCTGCACTGTCTAAGAAATTGTAATTCTTTTATGTTCTGAGCCTATTCCTTTTTGATCCTCCTTCAAAGCATTCTGAATGCCATTTTGCTCCTCTTTCAAAGTAGTTTAAATGCCTCAGAAATTTAACAAGTATAGTATTGAAGTGTATTGATGTATGATATTTAACTGCCTCCTTCTAGTGAATGTTTTTAACTGACTGTTGAATAAGGTAATAAGTGTTTAACCAAGAAACCTTGAGTGTAAGAGTTTATTTGGATACTTGTGATTGTAGACCTCTGTGTAACATCCTTACAGCTCACATTCCCTCTTGAGATAAGCCTGGCTGCTCAGCTCCGCTACCAAAAACTGTGTAGTACAGACTTATACCAAAGGTTGCTTTGGATTACACCTGTAGTCCTAGTTGTGTGTAGTGGTCCCAAAGGGTACTGCATACAAACTCTGCCTAACAAACCCATGCTCGGGTCAATGCAAGTCTGATGCGTCACTATCAAAACACTTGCACTTTGTGCAATTAACGATTCAAACAAAAGTCTGGAAGAGAATTACATGCATTATGTTATTTGACGATTTTGCTAATACACCTCCCCACGCATTGCCATTACATCCCACCGACTTTGGACCGGAAGGCTCCATACAGTAGGATGGTATTGGTCATAAGGAAGCAGGAATTCAAATTGCTAGTTTGGATTTTAATTGTTAACTTTGTGATTGGTCCATCAATAGATGCTCAAAGGTTTCACTTACTAGCACTACCTGCGATTCGGGTTCATCGTCAGACACTTTTACCTATATATCTTCAGACCATGTGCAGTTTTAGAACTCTGTAGAAATAACCACATTAGCCAAATAGAATCTTCTGTGCTAATTACTTTGATGCCATATTGACTTTAAAGCTAGTCTTCAGCAGTGTGTCTCTTATATTATACTGGGTAAGTGGTTGCACCTCTAAGGTAACATCTAATTAATACCATCTATTCTTGCCACATGATATCAGGGAAAAAGCACTCCAGCAAATAATGTTGTCTCACCTTTGCCATCATATTCCATCTCCTTCTGTTGGGACTCGAGGGCATTGGGTCACAACCGGCTATACAATCTTGATATAGTCACAGGGTTTCCAGGTGGCCAAGTAAGCATTTCTTCAGGGGCGCTCTTCAATGGGGGGAATACAAGGGAGCACCATTTCCAGGGTGGTCCAATTTCTATATTTAATAGTTTTGTAGCATTCCAAATGGTTTGGCCTACAAATCCCATGAGTCTCCATTAGAGTGTACTGGCTGGGGGTTATGGAGGTGAAGTCTATAATGAAGTCACTTGAGATTCTGGTAAGTGAATCAGCTTTGTTAAGATAATATCACAAGGGGCTACAGTCTCCCCCCATCCTTGGCCAGTCTCCAACTGTCTCTCCACTCATCTAATAACATTATCTTGCAAGATAGGGTTCTTTGATCTCACAGGCTGCAAGCAAGGTTCTATCCAGGAATAAATGAAAAAGTATGTACACTAAACACACTTCCTTCCCTTTAAACAAAATGATACAGGTAGATGAGATGAGAGAAAAGAATAACATAATAATGAAGTAAAGAACCAAATCGAACATGGAGGTAGGGACGAGCGATCAATGAGTTTTTGCAACTCTCTGCTTATTCCACACCCCACCTCCCTCTAACCGCCCAGCATTCCCATAACCCACAGTCTTTGGCTCAGAATATTTGGAATCAACTTTCCTGCTCCATCTGGGGGGTTTGATCTTTACTCCATCACCTCTCTGCATATCTAGGAACTTGTACCCATGCTTATCATCATACCACCTCTTGGACCCTTCACCACTCACCCTCATCCTGTCACAAACCAATTTGACATCAATATTTACCATTTTGGAGTGTCCCATCCAACCTAGACCCAACAATGTGTTGGATTTACGTGTGGTATACTCCTGTAATGAAAAACTCTCCACAACTCCCTCTGCCGATATCTACCACTCTGTACTGCCAAACAAAAACCATCCATGGACGTCCTATTAAAACGCTGGAAGCATCCATTATTCTGACGATGGTAGAGGGCTGTCCTCTTGTGCTTAATCCCATTCTCCTCTAACCAATCTTGAAATTACCTAGACACAAACTGCAGACCATTGTCACTGACCAACACAGACGGCCAACCTTCCCTCCAAACTATACCTTCAAGAAATCTAGTCACACCTTTTGATCACTCCTACTACTGGCCACCTCATGAGTACATCCATCACAACCACAACAAAACTGTTCCTGGTACCTCAAAAATTCAACAGCCTTAACAAATATATGGCAATGATCGCCCATGGAATTCCAGGAGCCTTTGGTACCACCATGGGTGGAACTCTCAACTCCAACACCTTGTCACTGGACTTGCACTCCTCACACTTTGACCCTTGTTTTAATTAACTCAACCATCCATGGCCACCAGAAATCCATTCTAATGAGGAATTTGGTCCTGCATATTCCCATGTGCGCCTTATCACCCAATTCAGCCTCAGTCTTTCGCATCGGGACCAACAGCCTCTGACCTCTACATACAAAACCATCCACCACACCTCATCCTTGATCTTCCTGAACTCCTTGAGTCGTTCGCTTAAAGACTGATCGTTATGTCCCTGACACCATTATCTGTCAATGTGTCAGGTTCCTCATCCTCCACAAGCAGACGCCTAAAAGGGCATCAGCGACAACATTCTTTAACGTGGGCGTGTTCCACCACAAATCCCACACCCTGCAGTCTGTAATCCATTTACAAATTCTTCTAGACCCTCCATCCAAACCTTTTTTGTTAAAGATTGCCACAAATGGCTTGTGGTCAGTTCAAACCGCAAATTTCCTTCCATAGAAATACACCTTACATTTTGTTATGGGCCACAAGGTATTACCCAAATTGTTTGTTTGCAATTGTTCGAACGAACAATTGACCGAATTTAAAGGGTCACAATTGACCTTTTCACAATTGACCGTACATATGTATATATATATATATATATCTGTTTGGTAATATATATATAAATATAGGGGTTTTGGGGGGTTTGGCGTGGGGTTGTGAGGGGTTTCCCCCCACATATGTTACAATTGACCTTCACAATTCGGTCAATTGTGAAAAGGTCAATTGTAATTCGAACAGTTGTAAAACGAACAATTCGTATACAACCGGCCACAACACTGTCAATGCTTCTGATTCAATGACCAAATAGCGTTTCTCGACATCCTTGAGCGGCCTGGAGGCATACGCTATCGTGTGCAAACCTGTACCATCTTCTTGCGTAAGCACTGCCCAATGACCATATTCGGACCCATCAGTGTACACAATTGTGCAAACTCCTTCTCTGAACACTTTCAGTACTGGTGACCACGTAATATCCCTTTTCACCCTCACAAACTCCTTCACACATCTCATTCCAATTAAACCTCAATCCTTTCGTAGTGAGTTTCTTATCATGCCCAAAAACGAGGAAACCTCAGCTTTCTTAGGTGATGAAATTTCTACAATGGCCTTAACCGTGCTCAATTTGGGCGGCACTCCTTCCTCAGACAAACTATAGCCTAAATAGTCTACTTGAGTCTTACCATATTTACACTTCTCCAAGGTCAGCGTCAAACCTGCATCTTCCAAATTCCTTAGTACCTCTTTCAGTCTTGCATCATGTTCTTCTATGTCTCTGCCCCCACATCAATAAATCGTCCTCATAGAACTTCACATCACTTATACCACCCAATATGCTATGCATCTCTCTTTGGAACACACTGGCAGCCAATATGAGTCCTAATGACATAGTCACATGCTTGAACAGACCAACATGAGTGATGAACATAAGTACATCGTGCGATGTAGGATGCATGCAGATTTGGTAATACGCAGACTTTACATCTAATAATTAATACACATTCGAACCATTCAACTCCGTAATCATTTCGTCAATCTTGGGTAAAGTCAACCTCTTGATGACCATGTTTTTGTTGACCTGTGAGACCTATGCATAATCTGATCGATATATTATTTTTTTTTTTTAACAACCACAATAGAGCTCACATATTTGGATGCCCCAGATTGCTCAATAATATCTTCCCTAAAGTTCAGCTTCAACATATTTCCTGTGCGACAAGGGAACCGGTCTGAGCTTGGAAACATATGGCACAAATTTCTTAAGTTTGATTTGATTTTGTGTATGAAACCCTTGAGACATCCAACTTTATTCCTGAAGACCTTGAGGGCCCAGCTTGCCACTTCACACTCTTTCAAATCGCTAGCCTCTGTCACCACCATATTGCACCAATTGTGTATTTGTTCTTTGCCATTGGGGTCTAACTTCATCCCAAGAACAGCTTGACAACTCCAGGACAATAGATTGCCCCCTACTTTCGTAACATATATTTTGCTGACTGTATTTTTACCCTTGAATGACACTTATGCATTTAACTCGCCTATAATTGTTATAGGGTTCTCACCATAAGCATTCGCTTTCACACTCGCTTCTTTCATCACACACCTGGATAGATATTTTTCCCATTGCTTTTTGCTGATCAATGTATAGTCTGCACCACTGTAAACCAACATCTCATTCGTTACTCCATTGACTTCAATCATGGTCCTAGGCTTCTTGATTTTGGCTTTGCATATGGCATTCACCACCTACATCACGCCCAACCCTTCATACTACTCAAAATCATGCACCTCCTCATCCACAGTTCCTACATTGTCTCCCACCCAAAATCGACACCTCGATAGATGTCCTTTTCTACCACAGCCTCTGCAGCCCACAAACACAGCCGTGCACTCTGTCCCTTGCAAAATGTTCAGTGCTACCACATCTATAACAAAACATGAAGGGACGAGTGCCACCACAACCGCCAGTCACTTCTCTTTTGATGTTTGGTATTCCTCTGCCCCTTCCTACAGTCCTCCAAGCAGCATCTATCTTTTCCTCTGCACCTCCAGTCACCATCCTTATCTCTAGCAGTGACATTATCCCCTTTGCACAAAGCTTTACCCGGCGGCCTGACCTTGCGCACCAGACTAGTTTGTCAGCTCCAATACTTTATATGTGTTTTCCATTAAGCCTCTATTCTCTTTGGCCAACTACATGATGTGGTTTGTTTCACCAGTTTGGCTATCTCCATGGCTCTGTCAAGATCTGGGTCCTTCTCTCTCCATAGGTCCGCATGCACTTTATCCTCTGCACACGTTATCATTAGCTGGTCTTGTGCATGTTCTTCTCGACAGCACGACATAAACTGGCATTTAACAGCCAAACCTCTCAAAACCATGAGAAAATCTTCAATACTCTCACCCCTTTTTTGCTCCCTGATGGCAAAGCAGTATCTGGCAAGGATTTTGTTTTCCTTAACTTCCTAATGTTTGTCAAGCTTCAAACCGCTTATTTCAAACGAGTTCAAAAGTACGCCATCCTCTGTTGAAGATTGGGGAAGTCTTTTAATGGCTTCTTGCTCTCCATGTCCCAAACTGTTTTATAGAAGTGCTTCCTTCCACTCTACCAAGTAATTTGCGCCATACACAGCAAGCACACATTTAAAAGAAATCCTTCTTCCAGTCCCTCCAGCGAATGGCAGGTTCTCCTCCACCTTGGGATAGAAACAGTATCGGGCCCGGTATGTTTGCCATGTCAGTCTTACTTTGCTTGGCAAGTTGGCTTGCTGACTTTGGATTGAGCTCACGTGGGAATGTTCAACATTATATCAAATATCACACCTGCCTGCTGAATTTTATGCCTGAGCACTTCTCTTTATATATCTCTTTGTACGAGTTATTCTCGCGCCTTGAAACACTTGTGTATGGGCGTGCTATAAATAAAATATATCATATGAGGTATCCCAATCCTCACTGCGTCTGTTTATCTTGTGACGCATTTTCTATATAACACCCTTTTGTCAATTTAATTTCACACTTCAATGTGGGTGCTTAATTTCAGCTAGCTGTTCACCCTTCCTTTTTCATCTCCTTGAAATTTGCATTCAACCAAACTGTGAGCGCACGCCCACTGTGACGAGTAGGATGGTTGTGGAGAGATCATCACCGGCATGACCACTGGTAGTCACGGCAACAAAGAATACAACCAAAATGGCCCCCGCGCAGGAAAACATACTAGGGTTCTTTACTCCATAGATCACGTGAATACAACAGAGTTCATTGTTGCTCAGAGCATACAGGCCATAATTGGCATGCCAGCTGCAATAGAGCTCCACTTTTATAAAGTGCCACAGCCATATAAAACCGTTGTTGGTTGCCAAAATGACAAAAGTGGTATAACTACTAGAGCATTCATGACTACTTCGGGAAGACGGTCTCTAAAGGATTTCTAATTGGCATATATAGAATCCAGGTTATTTCAGTTTTCACATTGGCCTTTTATTTTGTTTGCATTCCAAAGAACGGGAATCCCTTTGAAAGTAAACAAGCAGTTTTAAATTACCTAACTGTACCTCCCATGGGCATGGTGGTAGTTTTCCTTTTTTATATAAATATAACCCCATATGTGTTATGTGTTCATGTAAGACCAAACAGTTTGCTCAGTTAAATTAAAACAAATAAAATATCTTGTTTTTAGGTATGGTGGCCTATGGAAAGCTACAGTTATGTTGGCAAAAACTATTTGGTGACACATTGTCAGTCTAGTTGCTGGAGTCATTCAACTGTCAGATTAAGGGTTTTGCCTGTTTGCGCTGGGCTTCACCCACAACAAACAATTGGGCCCAGCTCCGGAAATTTTCTTTTTGATCTTGCCAGGAAGGTTTGCCACTTTCCATGGCAATGCCAGAAGTTCTCCATTTGGTCAACTGGGGAAACAGAGCTGCAAAAGCGAGCCTTGCCAGTACGTTGGGCAGCTACCAAAAGGGTGTTCATTACTGGACTCCATTAGTAGCATAGCAGATGAAGAGAGGGCGAGTGTGCATACATAGAGTAGCACACTTGAGAAATGACCTGCAAAATAAAGCTTTCACCATCTTTGTATTTCTTGGCCCACCACATTTCCTGTGTCCACTTCCTGCATAAAATGCATCATGGGTTTGCCATCACCTGGCAAAATACTCGGTACAAAGCAGCCATAATTGAGGCCCTTACTGAAGTCTAGAAGTGAACCAATCCACTGTGGATTAGCCCAGCCCCTTAGTTGAATAATCTTTGAAGGAGGATTGTACTGTATCTTTAAAGTGGTACAGTCTGCCCAAAGTCCTGAGCCATTGAGGTGAAGATAAATCTTTCCAAGAAAAGAGCCAGACCTTTCCCCCAGCCACTCCAGGGGAACATATGGAAATACCTTTTGTTTGAGCCTTCCTACCAGCTGCTGATAACACTGGACCGCCGTGTTGGAGACGCGAAGAGCCGGTGAGGGTCAAAGCATTCTGAAGCACCAGAGCGCTCCCAGGGAACCACAGGCAAGTAGCTGTTCATGGAACTGAGTAAATATGAACAATCTTGAATACCAAAATAAACGAAAAGGACTGCTTGACTACAATTACCCAATCCTGAATACAGAACTGAATGAGAAGTACACTGTGGATGAAAATATGCAATATTAAATGCCAAGTGGAAGTATTGGTTAAGGCATATTAAATACTGGATATATGAAACACTGAATGAACATTGGGAAATAAACTGACAAGTAATGTCTGACTGAGTGAAAGCAGCATTTCGAACAGTACTAAAGCAAAGAGGTTGACAAACCAATGTGGAGAAGACTTGCAAAAGACTAATGTGCACAAGTGTTCCAACAGAGGCTAAAGGGGTGTGGGGGGAGACTTATGGTTGCACAACCTGTGATGGGTGGACTGTGCGGTCTGACAACTGCAGCTAGACCAGGGGGCCATGATGGTGACAAGCACAAGACTTTGTAGCAAGTCATAGGAGTACTGCATTTCAATCTTGTGGAAGGGAATCCTGAGATCTCAAAGCACTGAGGGACACTGTCTTGAGCAAGGGAACACCAAGAACACCTTTTTGTGAACTAATCGTGAGAACCTAAAGAATTGAGAAACGCTATCTTGGGGATGGGAACCTCAAGATTTGGCAGAACATTGGGTAGACCACCAACAACTATTGGAACTGTATTGAGCCTGAAATAGAAGGCCCAAGAAGAACGTAAGCTGAGAGCAGGTGAAATTTGATGTTTTAACACTTTTTCGGTTGAGAAGAATCCCACACTTTGTTTATTTCTAGATGTGAGGACAAGCATAGCTTTTGGACACAGGCAGAACTTTGATTTGGACCTACAGACTCAGACTTTCCTTATATTCTTTAGAAAGAGAAATACATATCTCAGTTATAGGGCAAGTTGGGCCTTTCATCATCCTGACATTTTAATAAAGTTTGTTGAAACTGGAGTTCTGTTTTCTGTGCCGTCTCTCTTGATACCATGCCTGTCTCGCATACCCAGCAGTCTGCTGGCTAAATAGGGGCAGACCTGCAGGTGCTCTGTCAACCTTTGTGGCTGGGGAGGGCAGGAGAAGGACTTGCCTGATCCTTTAAGATCCTAGACTGGGTCTAAAACCAACTCGGGAACAAAAGAACCGCTCTGGGCTCTGGTTCCCACCTCAACCACTTGGGGCGGTATGGATCAAGACAGTGCCTTCCTGTCCCAAGCTTATTCGTGGCAAGTACTATTGTCCCTTGTTCAATGTTAAGATGGATTTCGAGAATCTGACCAGGTGGACAGATTTTAGGAGTTCTCTCGTTGTAGTGAACGTGGGCACTCTGAGAGTTTAACCAAAACCCAATCAAGGTAGCAATGGAGAGCAGTCGAGGCTTTTCTCAGGAGAGTGTGAGTGAGTGGGGATAGGGGTCCACAGCGATTCCACACAGTGAACTACACAATAATTCAATGTATACAGGAATGTATAAAAATACAGTATTCTATGACTTAAACACACACTAATAAATGAAACAAGCAATTGATATCGCACAACACTCAATAATAAACAGATGTACAGTGACCACAGGTTCCTAAAATGCATTCAGTGGCTTAAAGCTACAGAGGAGGAGTAAAGTGATGCAATAAAGTGATGCAGTAAAGTGATGCAGTAAAGATGTCACCAATATGTTACCAAGTCACAAGTGATATTCCCCAGCATCAGCAGTCCAATCCCTAAGAACAGTGGCGTCTTGTGCCCAAAAGTCACAGTGCTTCTTCCCAGAATGTATATGAAGCAGGTAAGTTACTTGTGTTGGTAATTGTTCAACATTACCTCTCTCTTGCTCTTCCTCGCCCCCTCGCTTGCTCTTCCTCTGTCTCTCGCTTGCTCTTCCTCTTTCTCTCTCGCTTGCTCTCCCTCTTTCTCTCTCGCTTGCTCTTCCTCTGTCTCTCTAGCTTGTCTCTCTCGCTTGCTCTTCCTGTCTCTCTTGCTCGCTCTTCCTCTCTCGCTCTTTTCCCCTCAATTGCTTGCTCTTACTCTCGCTCTCCCTTGCCTTCTCGCTCTTGCTCTCTTGCTCTTGCGCTCACTCTCGCTTGCTCTCTCGCTCTCGCTTGCTCGCTCTTCCTCCCGCTTGCTCTTCCTCCCGCTTGCTATTCCTCTCTCGCTCTTTTCCCCTCTCGCTCTTTTCCCCTCAATTGCTCGCTCTATCACTCGCTCCCTCTTCCTCTCCCGCTCGCTCTTGTTTGCTCCTGCTCTCTGCTCTCTTGCTCTCGCTTGCTCTATCTCGCTCTCTCTCGCTCTCTCGCTCGCTCTTGCTCTCGCTCGCTCTTGCTCTCGCTCGCTCTTGCTCTCGCTTCCCCTCTCGCTCGCGCTTCCCCTCTCTCGCTCGCGCTTCCCCTCTCTTACTCGCGCTTCCCCTCCTCTCTTTCTCTCTCGCGCTCTTCCTCTCTCTCGGTTGAGAGAGTTGGACCTTTGCTCAATCCTTTTCCCTCTTTGGACAGTTCTTGGCTCGCAGGCCCAGATTAGTCTTTCTTGTTTAGTCCTGCTTCATGGAACTTCGTTGTGCTTTCCACACCTCACTGCTTTCTGTCTTTTTTCCCTACCTGGGGTCTTGGGTTTCACACTCCTCTGTGTGATGTGGTTTTCTTCAACCCAAGTTGGGTGCCTCTCTTGTATCCCGCCTTGGGATCTGTTGACTCTCACCCCCGTTTGGAGGTCACTTTTTCACCCCTAGTTGGGGTCTGTTTGTTCTCACCCTTGCTTGGGTTTTGTGCCCATCAACCCTGACAAGGGAAGTTTTATTCTCCATCCCTACCCTCCCCTGTGGTCTGAGTGTTTGCACCCCTGTTTGGGTTCTGGTTCTCCTTGCCCCACTTTGGGGTCAGCTTGCCTTCTTGCGGGTCCTGCTTCCCAGGAATGACAGTGTACCTTTTCTTTCTTTGTGGTGTTCCTCTGGGCTGGCATTCTTCTTTCCCCACTCTGGCTTCTTCTGGCGGTTCCACGTGTCTTGAGGCTAACTCTCCCATCTCACTTACTTCAGGTTTGTCGGTTTGTTAGTGTGCCATACGGGGTGGCTGTTCTGCAGGGCCTCCAACAGTGAGGGACTAGGCTTCTTCAGCCTCCGCTGTGGAACCGGACGCTGGTCCTGGAGGCCCCGCCTAAGGATGATATCCCTCCAGTGGGCCCTTAGATCCCAGTGGTCACAATTCTCAGGCAGGATAACAGACCTTCAGGTCCCAAGCAAGGTCGCACAGGATCTCCTCCGGTGGGCCTGCAAAGAGAATGTGATCATAGGGGAACCTTTTTGGCAACCCTGGCCGGAAATGACCGTAGTCACGGATACTTCCCTCGTGGGTTGGGGAGCTCACATGAGCGATCTCTTGATCAGTGGACGTTGATCCCCATCAGAACCCAAATTACACATAAACCTCTTAGAATGACTAGCGCTGATGACCGTTTCGCCTTCCATACAGGGGAAGAACGTCCTGATAATGATGGAAATTACAGTGGCCATGCATCACCTCAACAAAAGATGAGGTGTAGGGTCCCTAGCTCCGTGCAGGGAGTCAATCCAGTTCTGGGTTTGGGCACTACAAAACAGAATTTCCATTGGCTGTTCACCTAGCCGGAGAAGAGAACATGCTGGCAGACGCTCTGAGCAGGCAGAGTGCAGTCTCCTATGAGTCGGAGTTTGCTCCGGAAGCCCTTCTAGAGATATCTGATCTTTGGGGAACATCTCAAGTAGATCTGTTTGTGTCCAGTATCAACAGGAAATGGGACCTGTTCTGCTCCACAGAATTTTCCGCAGAGAGGACATGTTTGTGGTGGACTGGGATTTTCCACTCCTATCTTTCCACTGGAATTTTCCCCACTTCCCTTAAAGGAATACTGTGCTCAGAAATATTATTGGCTAAAACGATGGGCAATAGTCTAAAACATAGTTTAAACATATATATTTTTTAAAACTTTTGTTTATTGGCAGCAAGAGAAGACAGGTACAGTACATCTTACACAGAGGAAAAAAGAAATCACATTGTTACATTTGGGCATTACATCATGCCTATATCTCAGGACGTTTCGGAATGGGGGTGGCTTGACCACATTGGGGGGGCCAGGCGTTCAGTACTTATGGAGATGGGGCGGGCGGGCCCGACGGAGGGGTGGAGCTCCAATCAACCTCATCTTTATTGTTCAAATAACTGCAAAAATCTGTCCACACATTCTTTGGGCGGGACGACACGAGCAGGGATCCAATATACTCCTCCTCACACATTTGTACCCAAGTGAGGGCCCTCAGCCACATCTCGAGGGTAGGTGGGGAGCGGCGCTTCCAAGTCTGTAATATACATCTTTTAGCAACGATTGCACTTACATTTAAAGATGTCAACATTTTTTTCGCATTTTCTCCAGAACACATTCCAAACAGCAGGGCCAGCGGGCCAGGGTCTATTGGAGACCCAAGTATTTCTGAGAGCGCCTTTGTCACCTCTAGCCAGAACGTATTCAGTGCAGCACAGGACCAAAACATATGCAGGTGATCTGCCTCCCTAGAGTCACATTTCGGGCAAGTGTGGGACGGGGTGTGTGTGTGAATTGCGCTACTCTGTGTGGCGTGTAGTAGTCTGTTGAGAAATGTATATTGTATACATCGGAATCTAGCGCTGAGTGAGACTTTGTGCGTGTGTGCACACATTTTGTTCCACAACTCTTCAGTGATTTCCATTTCTAGCTCCCAAGCCCAAGCTTCCCGTGGTTTATAGGATGTATTCACCCGTTTTTCCAGTTGCATTTTGTACAAGGAGGATATTATGCCCCTGCCACCTGTAGAGTTTGCTATATATTGGGGTTCGGGTGCGTCTGGGGGCTCGTCTGGGTAGGAGGGCCACCTTGCATGGATCGCCGCCCTCAGCCTGAAGTATTGCAGTAGCTCAAGCGCTGAGTTGGAGTGTCCGGGCCTCCAAGTTTGGGGGGTAAGGAATTTACCGTCTGGGTATAGATTGGTTAGTGCTCGATATCCCAGATTCTCCCAGTGTCACACAAGATGATGGTCATGCGTGGGGGAAAGTCCCGGGAATTGCCATATGGGAAGCCATTTATAATATGGATGTTGGTCCTGTGTTGCGTTCAAGATCTTATTCCATGCCTTGATTGTGGTGACCACAGGGTCTGCCGGGGCATTTGTCTGAAATGTGTGATGTAATACTAGGGTCATTATGTTGGTCCATCCCCTGCCAGCTTCTCTAATTTGACGTGAGGGGGTGGGTTCAAATGTGCGTACCAGTGCGTAGCGTGTTGGACCTGTGCCGCTATCCAATACAGGGTCAGATCTGGGGCCGCAAAGCCCCCTTTTTCGTAGGGAGGGGTCATGTGTTGCCACTTCTTGCGGACGGCTCCGGAATGCCAGAGGAATTGGGCACACGCCAAGTGGAGCTTTTTGAAATATTGCTTCCCGGGCCACACTGGTACGTTGGCAAAAATGTAGAGAAGCTTGGGGGCCGCGATCATCTTTACTAGGGACAGTCTGCCCGCCAGGGACAGAGGAAGATTGCGCCATCTAAGCATCTTGGATTCAATGAGCTGCGCCGTTATCTCGTAGTTGTCGGCCAGTAAAGAGGCTTTTGAGAGCGACACCTGTACCCCCAAGTACTTGATGGCCCCTGGGGACCAGCATAGGGGGTATTTGCATGATGGTTGTTGGGTTGTCGCAGTTAGGGGGAATATTTGAGATTTAGAGTAGTTAATGGTAAAGCCAGAGTACGTGCCTATTTTAGTTATGTCTCGGATGATCGGGTCCAAGTGTGTGGAAGGGTTCCTGACATAAAGGAGTACATCGTCGGCGTACAGGGAGATGATTTCCGGTGTATCCTGTAGGCGAATACCTTTGTAGGTGTGACGATCCCTGACGTGGTCCGCCATGGGCTCAGTAGCGAGCGCAAAGAGGATGGGGGAGAACGGACTCCCTGGCGGGTACCCCTGTGTAACTCAAAGTGAGAGGAGGCGATGGAGTTGACTAGTACTCTGGCCATTGGTCCTGTGTACAGCAGTTTTATATAGGAGATCATGTTTGGTCCCACTCCCATTGTCTCCAACACAGCCCATAGGTATTGCCATGAAACCATGTCAAATGCCTTCTGGGCGTCTAAAGTGACCGCCAATGCATCCGCCTTCGGGTCAATTCTGGACATTACATTGAGAGCGGCCAGGGACAAATCCACTTTGGTCTGCATGGACCAAATGGGGCATGAATGGAAGGAACCTGTTGGCAATTATTTTAGCAAATATTTTCGTGTCGGTGCTGATGAGTGATAAGGGCCTGTAGGAGCCACATTCATCTGGAATGGTGGGGAGGACTGTGATTAGGGCTTCCCATAGGGAGGTGGGGAGGGTTGCTAAAAGGAGTGATTCGGTCCAGACCCAGTACAATACGGGAGCTAGGATGGCAACATGTTCCCTGTAGAACTCCGATGTGAGCCCATCGGGGCCCGGGGCTTTGTTCTTCGGAAGGTCGGAAATTACCTGGACTATCTCCTCCAGGGTGGACGGGGCATCGAGTTGCTCCCTAGTGCTCTGGGAGATAAGCGTCATAGGGATGCGTTCTAACAGGTCGTCCAGGTCATGGACATTGTGTTCCATCTGAGGGCCGTATAGGCTGGCATAAAAGCTAGCAAAGGTGTCAATGATGGCTTGATCAGACCAGTGTTGTAGGCCCTGTTCATCTAGAATGCTATCTATCCGGGATCTACCCCCCTCTACGCGTACTAATTTGGCCAGGGTTCTACCAGGTCTGTCTCCCTCCCCATACCTGCGGGCAGCCACGGGGCGAGCAAGGTACCGCACCTTGCTCAGGACGTGGGATTCAAAGAGTTCTAGTTCTGTCCTGATTTTCGCTAGGGTTGCCGGAGCTGACGCAGAGGCATGCTCTTGTTCTAGAGTTTTGAGTTTCATTTCGGAGCTAGTTAGGGCCTGCCTTATGGCTTTGAGGACCCCCGTCTCCCTTGAGATGCACATTCCTCTAATGTATACTTTCAAAGCCTCCCAGCGGGTCCCCTCGGGTGTGTCTTGCGATTTATTATTCTCAAAAAAAGTGTTTAAGTCAGACAGGATTTCCGCTTTAAAGACAATGTTGGACAGGGCCTCGGATTTAAAGCGCCAGGCGAGACGTGGGGTCAGAGTGTTTCCAAGTTGGATCTGTAGTAGCACGGGGGAGTGGTCAGAGAGCGTGCGTGGGAGTATCCTGACGTCTGTAGCCCTACCCACCAGGCACCCAGACAGGAGAAACACGTCTATTCTTGAAGAGCTGTCATGTACCGAGAAATAGAAGGTGTAATCTCTATCTTAGGGGTGGAGCGTTCTCCACACGTCATGTAGATTAAGGGAGTCCATGTGTGCGAGGAGTCTTTTGGCGGCTTGAAGCGTGACCCTACGGGTCGTGGACATTCTGTCCAAGACATTGTCAAGTATGAGATTCATGTCTCCCCCCCCATATAATGGGAACCTCCACATATCTCATTAGGATAGCGGCCACGGCATCAATGAATTCAGGGGAGTCGGTGTTGGGGCCGTATGAGTTCACGAGTAAACATTCCTCGTTAGCTAGAGTGCAATGGAGAATACCATATCTGCCCTCTGTGTCAATGTGGGATGTGTGGAGTACAAATTTCACTGATTTGTGGATGAGGGTCAAGACCCCTCTGGATTGAGTGGAGAATTGGGTGTAGACTGTGCAAGGTTGGATGATAGGTGTTTCAGAGCATGTGTCTCTTGCAATAGGAGTATCTTAATCCCATGTCTTTGTGCATATGCCGTAATCCTGCGGGACTTTGTAAAATTTGTCAATCCCCGAATACTCCATGTCATCATTTTAATAGCCATACTGACAATTATGGGACATCCCAACTAAAGGATCTGTCTCTGTTCAAACACCTGTGTACAGCGGTGGTGCGGGTGCGCCTCTCAACAAAACCAGTCATTCCCTTCCTGCCGATTTTTTGATAACATTCCCCAACTTCTCCACCCCCCATCCTCACCGCCCAAACCAAACTAGCAGTGTAGAGGTTCCCACCCCTGGAGTGACCAACTGCGTGCCATACCCAACTTGGCATCGCTTGGCTAATAGCCCAACAGGGGCTTAACCGTAAACACTCCGCCTTCGAAGGCATTGCAGCTGCAGTGGAGGCTACCGCTGCCGTTGACCCAAATTTGTTGATACATATCATATAGTACATCATTCATCTTTGAATGGCTAACCTGTCTGAGGGTTACGAGATAGCAAATACGTTCTTAGGTAATGAGGACTGAACAAACATTGGCCCAGGCCGGCGCCTAACAGTAAGGCTTAGGTATCTAGGTACGGGCCCAGTGTGCGCCTTCTGGTCAGGGTATTGAGGAATGTACCCCCTCCAAAGAAAACGCTCTTGAATACAGTCGTTGGGGCTATATTGGCCCAGGATAGAGTAGAGGAGGGGGCAAACCTTAGGTGTAGCACAGCTGGCGGGGGCACCCATAGAACCATGAAAGCCCTGATCCTAGTCATCGTTTACTGGTTCATCCGTGGGATTCACTAGTGGGATCTGTGCCTCAATGAATTTGACTACTTCATCTGGGACCGTGAAGAAGTACAGCTTGTTGCGGTGTGTAAATTTCAGGCGGGCTGGGAAGAGCATCGCATACTAGATTTTCCTTTCCCTCAGCATTTTTTTAAACGCCTCCAAATTGGCGTTGTTCCATCTGTACCCCTACAGAAAAGTCAGGGAAAATCCTAATGATTTGTGAGTCTAGCCTTAGCTCCCCTTTCTCTCTGGCCAGGCGAAGTATATGGTCTCTGTCTTTTTAGCTGAGCAGTTTTGCAATTATTGGTCTGGGGAAGTCTCCTGGTTTAGGCCGGGGCGCTAGTGAGCGATGTGCTCTCTCCACCGTGAAGAACGGCGACAGCTCAGGGTTATCCAGGAGGTCTCTGAGAAGTTGTTCGACTGCGAGTTCCATGCAACCCTTTAGAGCAGATTCGGGAACCCCCAGTATGCGAATGTTGTTTCTTCGCAATCTCGATTCGTGGTCTTCGCACTTAGCTTTAACCTGTTTCATGTCGTGGACGAGTTCCATGACTGTGTTTTGCAGGGTATGGACGTTGTCCTCGTTGGTGCCAATTCTCTGTTCTGCCTCCTTGATTCTGGCCCCATGTTGGTCTAGTTTAGCTCTCAGGGAGGCCACATTCGCGTTGATATCATCTAATTTTTCATGGAAGGCTGCGAAGTTTTTGGCCATGGACTCCATCATCGTAGATAAGTCAGGCTGGGGGGTTTCGGGGAGGATATCGCCCTCCTCCCCTTGTACTGTGGAGGAGGATGCTTAGTCCGCTCTGGGCGCTGCCCTGGCGAACTTATCCATGGCACCCACCTTGTTGGCTCCACGTGCTCTGTTGAACATTGCTGTGATGGGAAGGAGCCCCTAGGTAGGCGGTGGAGATGGTGACCGTGGGACAGGAGCCCAATAGTGGAAATGGTAGCTGGCCGGTTGTTCGGCGTGCGGTAATCCTCGCCTGGTAATGCAAGTGTTAGCTACAACAGGTCAAGAGCGGGCCGGTCCAGGCCAGGGAGCGGCGCTGGGCGCGCCGCGGAGCAAGAATATCCAGGTGGCTGGATGCTGGTGGGCTTAGCAGGTGCCTGCCTCAGGAACTGCGGGTGAAGATAGTTGTAGGAAATCAGGAGGGTCCCGGTGTAGCCCGCCTCACTTCAGGTTGCATTTAAGCTCACTGGGCAGAAGTACAGCTGGTGAGTATGGGGGGTCCACTGGGCTAAGAAGCGTTGTTGCTTTAGAGCGGAAGCGCTGGTGTGGCGGGGTGCATTCGCCCTTTATGGT
Organism: Ambystoma mexicanum; assembly: GCF_040938575.1. Lineage (NCBI taxonomy): Eukaryota > Metazoa > Chordata > Amphibia > Caudata > Ambystomatidae > Ambystoma > Ambystoma mexicanum. The sequence goes on along the minus strand of NC_090927.1, from coordinate 576,581,960 downwards.
GCCTCGTGTAGCCCAGTTCCTCAGCGGTAGTTTCCCAGCAAGTGGGGGGAAAAGCAGTTTGTTGTGGGGGCAGCCCCCTGAAGTGACCATAGAACACGATGCAGGATTGTAGCGCCGCCCTCAGTATTCGTTGCACTGTCCCCTTTATTGTTTTCCCTTTTTCTTAAAGTGCCCAGGATCGGGCTGCCAGTGCCTCTGCACCGCACCAACCGGCGCCCGGATATAACAATCGTCCCATGGCGGGTCTAAGATCCGGGCCGGCTGCCACACACCGCCGCCACGCCCGCGGAGGGCAGTGAGCGCCGCAGGGGCGGGAGGCCCGGTCGCGGCGAGTGTCCCAAGGAGATGCTGGTCCCAGGAGTGTTGCTGGTGGGGGGGGGGCAGGAGGTGAGCCGTGATCACCCGATAGGTGACGCAGAGCCGGGGAGGGCCCGGCGGGGGCACAATAGGGGCGGTAGCGCCGCTCGTACACCCCCGGGAGGGCACCTACCGTTGCCGCCCGCAGCGGTAAAGTGTGAGGAGTTCCGGATGGCGTCACAGGGCGGCAGTGAGGTCCTTGTCCCCCCACAACGGGACTGCCCCAGCAGCACTTCAGAGGCCCCGCTGTAAGGATTCTCTCTGTCAGAGATGGTGCTCACATCAGCGCCGCTCCCCGGTCTCAGGAGGCAGGCCCAGTGGGTGTATAGGGCCGGCAGGCTAGACCAGCCGCAGTTGAACCGCAGGCGGCGGTTTTCGCACAGTGTGCGCTCCGTGCTCAGGGGATCAGCCCAGCGTAGTCTTTAGGGTCAAGAGTAGCAGGATTCCGCCATTGTTTGCAGATGGTAATCTGTGGGTCATGGAGCTATGAAGCTAAGCGGCCATCTTGCTGGCTGCTCAACAGCGCCCCTGTTTAAACATATTTTGAATGAAAGTGTCTATGTAAACACTTGTGCAAACGAGGCTCAAAGCATTTACATGGGAGTACCATTTTGCCATTTCAGGCAGCCTCCTCAGCTCTGCCCTGGTGGCACTAAACAAGCAGCAAAAGCCCCCTACTGGGAGCGTTTGCTTATTGCAGCCAGAGCAGAGCTGAGGAGGCTGCCTTCGCTTTCATTTTATGTTTTCGGTGCTCCCCAAGCCCAGGGATGCACAGAAAACATAAAATGAAGGCAAAAAGCAGAGGCGCAGCAATTAAAAATACAACGTTGTTGTATTTGTGATTGCTGTGGTTGGAATACCTCTTAGTGCTTCCCATTTTTAACTTTGAGCTTCATTTGCTCAATACTTTACATAGGGACTTTTAAAAAAAATATTTTTTTAATATATTTTTTATTATTGCCCATCTTTTTTTCCAATAATATTTCTGAGGGCACTATTCCTTTAAGCACTCCCTTGTACACCCTCTCCTAAAAGATCCTTCTGCAGACCCATGGCCATTTGCACTCCATTCCATCCTCCCCAGAGAGCAGACCTGCTCTCCCACGAGGGAGGCCGTCTTCTTCACCCAGAAATCTGAATCTTCACGCTTGGTTTCTGAGAGATTAAGATACAAAGACTGGGACCTTCCGTAAGACGTCATGGAGGTGTTGCTTTTAGCCAGAAGACGAGCAACAAAAGCACTATTCCGCGGCTATTGGAATACATTTTGCAGCTGGTCAAGAGCTAAAGTTATTTTGCTTTTGATACTTCTACAGTGCTTTCTTTTTTGTTACACCTGGCCCATCAGGGGCTGCAGGTGTCTACTGCTATGGGCTACCTGTCACCGTTATTCAGGGCTTTTATTTTAAGATGCCCATTGTTGTACAGTTCATCAGGGGACTGACAAATATCTTTTCACCAGTCTTTTATAGTCCCTGTTTGGGATCTAAACTTGGTATTGACATTTTTATTGGGCACTTCAGCCATTGCATCTGGCCGCAGAGTGAGCGAGCTACAGGCGCTCTCATGTAAACCTCATTTCACCACATTTTCTTTTATGGACAAAGTGGTCTTGAGGGTTTGCCCCTTTCCTTCCCAAGGTGGTGTCGGAATCTCACCTGACACAAACTATTACCTTGCTGACATTCTACCCATCTCCTCAACCTTCCAAGGAGGAAGAGAAGTTACATAGGCTGGACCCAAAAAGGGCTTAAAGCTTTTATATTACCAGGTTGGCAGATGTCAGGCAGGATGATTATCTCTTTGTTGGTTACACCGAACACAGACTGGGTCAAGCTGTGACTAAGCAGACCTTGTCACGCTGGATCATTTTGTGTTTTTCAGAACGTTATTCCTTTGCTGGGAAATATGTCCCTGAAAATGTAAGGGCACATTATAACAGAGGTGTGGCAACCACTTTAGCTCTGCAAAGAGATGTAAGTGTGCAGGACATCTGTAATGCTGCAACCTAGTCTTCAATATACACCTTCTCAAAACCTTACTGCCTAGATTTGCAGTTGGGTCAGGATGCTCGGTTTGGGAAAGCAGTTCTGCATAGCATAAACCAGTAACAAAATCCACTTGTCACACATTACAAAAACTGCTATGGGAGTCTTTAAAATATGAGGAATCCATGGGAGGAATATCCAGCAGAAAGAACATTACCAGAGGTAAGTTGTGTATTCTTCTCTGCCTGTGCTACTCAGCGAGCAGTGTCTGTCTGTAGCTTTCTCGGCTATGCTCTCTCTCCTTCTACTGCTGGTTAGCCTCTTATTTTGCAGACAACGAGGGGGTGGACTTTCCGCTCATTTTCCATCTCGGGTTGAAGACTGTCTCAAAGAGGTCAGACCACACCGGCCATAAATATATGAAAGGGTAAGTCGACATGCAATGTAACTCCCACGTAATGCACAAAGCGAGGGCATTTTTGGGATACGTTGGGGTTAGATATATCACTCTTTAGGAATTGCCTATCCCCAGGTGAGGCGGGGTGACCCCCAGTGGGATCTCACTTGCCTGTCCCTTAGGTGGTGTTAGGCTTACGGGCTCACCTCCCTAATCACTAAGGGGGGTTCCTCCTTGGGGAGAGAGGGCGGAGTCCCTGGATTTGTCAGTTCTTAAAGCATCTACTTTTGGCAGCCAGGTACTGAGATTCGAGGGTTCGAACAGCAGCCTCTTAAAGACCCCACTCTTCTGTAGATCAGTGCAATGCTTGCTATTCCAGTTCCAGATGAATCACTCTCCTTTCGGAATCCTGCTCTTTGTATATCCATCCTTATGAGCCCTGATTGTTGGGATCTTCAATTCCCTTTCTTTCAAATTGTTAGCTCCGAGTTTTAACTCTCCTTTTCCCATCCTTCTTTGCTCTCTGGCTCCAGTCACATGACTGGGGAAGATCTGAAGATATAAGCCTGAGTGTGCATCTTGGATTCTTTCATTTACTTTCTTTGGTAAGAGCACCACATACAGATGTTACTTGATGGGGTAAAAACATTGCTGAAAGATCTGTTTGGAGGTAACTCATAGGTTATTTATCTGGGGCTTTCACTAATCCATAAAGCTATGGGTCATTTGAGCTGCTGTCTGTGCCCTCTGCACCGGCGCACGTTCCCCTAACGACAAGGTTTGATCTGGATACGAACCCAGCGTATGCCGAACTCTTTAATGCAAAGAAGCACAAGAGATCGAAAGGCACGAGTGAATTCTTCTTTCTGGCACCATTCCTCTTCAATAGGTGGAAGGGACCCTGAGCTCAGTCACGAGACGAGAAGCATAACTCCAAAGAAAAACCAATAAGGTTTTTCCACTTCCACTTTGAAACTTTGTTCTGGCTGACCTGGAGATGTTCAGGCAGTTCATGCTGTTCGTTTTTCAGCAAAAGAATTACCACTTCTTTGAAAGACAGCTCAGAATGCCATCTTCTGTGCCAAGGCTGGCTGGAGCCTTTTCTGCTGCAGTGAGTCTTAAGGGGGATTGTGATGAAGAACCCAAGCCTGCCAACTGCACTGTTTCCGACTATCCTACTGGTAAGGACTGATTTATTTGGCCCTTGCATATTTGGGTCTCTCAAACCTGCCTCTGTCAATTAATGATTTGCTTTAGATCTATCCCGTGCCAGTAACCTGAACTTGCCACCCAAGCTGGATTTTCCTGACGTGTACATTGCACCTTTTGGCAATTATCTTTTTCTTGTACCTGGTCATAGATCATGCTGCTGCGTTGGGATGTCTGCACCGCTGGCTGCTACGACTGTCAAGAAAATGCTTTATCGGTCCTTCATGTTTGGCTCAGTGGGAACTGGTTTTCGTGTGGGTGAATCCTTCCTCTTTGCTTGTGGTTTGCTGGAGGGTTGCAAAGAAGCATAGGTGACTGTATTTTTGATTATGTATCCTGTGCCTGGGTTTCTGGTAATGTGGCTACTAGTGCTTGCTCCAAGCCAAAAGCATTTGAAAGGCTGCCTGCAGAAAGAGTCCATATGATGTTGGATACCTTCAGGGATGTTTGTCTCTGGTAGCTAAGTTTTAATTGTGATTAATGCTACTTCACCATTATTTGCACCCCATCCAGGGGTGTGGTCCACGAGGTCAATCATCAAGTTCCAAATGAGTAAAGGATGCCTCTTTTTGAGTTGCTATCCGATGGCTACAATGCTGCCAAGTGCATGGACATTTTGGTAATAGGAGGACACTGCAACATGCACCATTGCAGCTTTTCTGTGCATGTGCATAATCACCTGATTAACATGTGCTTAGATGCATCTTCGGGATCAGCCCCGAGAGTGTTTCGAGAGGCCATCCTACTATAGTAAACAGGAAAGACACTTGGACCAAGCAAAATTCAAGGTAGGTAGATGGAATAGCAGTAAGTCTTAGACTTCAGAAATTGTGGGGGTTATGTCATGGTACGAGACACAGAGAGCATTTAAATGCAAGCTACTACTATGCACACATATCCATTTGCAATTAGTGTTCTCATTCAAGAACACCACTACTTTACTTTTTACTAAAACAGTTAGAGGATTCATTGCAGAAACGTAGAACATTGTAGTAAAACGGGTAAGTAATTTAGAAAAAGTTACATTCAAGGGAAGTATGAAAATAGCAATGGAAGCACTATTACCCTGCTTTATAAAATAAGGCCTCATCACTTCAAAAATCCTTCCCTTCTAAGATGAGTATTCCTAGTATCATTAAGAGTCCGAAGTCCCAAAAAGAACCCTTTGTAGGAAGTTGTTACAAACACAGATTTTAGAACGCTAGCAGAACACCAAAAAGGATACTCAGGTATACAAAAAAGGATACAAGTTGAATTCCCAGAGGGCTTCTCACAATTGGCTATTCCGGGTGACTTCTAAGGAGATGAGTTTGATGATTGAAAACCTTCCAACCAATGCCACTCTCAGACTATTGATAAAAAAAAAACAGCCTGAGAGAGTAATTAGTGGAAAGGGCCAGATATGGGACGGATACCACCAGTCTGCTGGATAAAGGATAAGGAGTTTTAGTCACTAGTCACATGATCTAATTACTATGTATGGGTTAGATTAAGGATACACTAACCTGCAGTTTGTGTGGACTGAAGACTGAGTTCCAGGAATACAAATCCGAAAATAAAAACCAAAAAAGGGAAGTTAGTAAGGTAACTAACCCGAACGGAACGAGGGCCACACTAGTGACGGGTTGGTGCACACCGGATAGCGTCCATAAAGTTCAGTGCACTATCCTTGTAGAAAAGTAGATTGAATTGGATGGAGGTCCGGATGGAAAAGGTAATCCTAGAACAGGAAGGTCCAGGATAGGTTGGGACTGTCAGAGCCCTTTAAGGGAGGTTTGAGATGGGAAGGAACAGGACCCAGTTCTCACCTATAAATCACCCCCCTGTGGGTACAGCATAACTGGATAAGGAAAAGGAGGAATTGGAGTATCCGAAATCCAGACGTGGAGAATAGAATAACTAGCTGAAGATAGCGGTATGAACCGCAGGGTGTTGCTGCGAGGAGCCAGAGGACCGCGGCGTCAGGATAGCTGGAGTTCTTGCCGAGACTAGCAACGCGGGTCCGGCTGATAGCAAAGGAAAAGCAGTCTGGAAACTGCAGTGTATAGCAGCGCGGATCCGGCTGGCAGTAAAGGAAAGAGCAGTTCAGGAAACTGCCGAAAATAGCAGCGCGGCTCCGGCTGGTAGCAAAGGAAAGAGCAGTTTGGAAACTGCTTAGAAGCAAGGTAGAATACCGAGCTCTGGAACAAAGATCAAAGAACAACGATCAGAAGCGCCGATTCGCGGGAGGCTTCCGTTTAAATACGAGTCAGCTGATGAGAATGCGTGAGTAGCGCGAGTCAGCTGCTGAGAGCGTGTGAGTAGCGCAATGACGTCCAGTCATGTGATACTCGCGCATACCTGTGGAATGCAATTGGTATTGGTAAATGGTATGCGCGCTATGCGTGATATGGAATATCCATCCGTTCGCAAAAGGCAGAAGGTAAGGAAGTCTGACAAGGAATTAGCGGGAATGAAGGCGTTTGCCAGGAAGCTTCCCCCAGAGTCGCCACCTAGTATAAAATGGTCTGGCTGATCTCTGGGCTGTACGTGTAGAGTGCTGATCACGAGCATGGGAGGACCTGGCGGGCATGACAGTAGTGAGGAGTCTATAGGCGCAAAGAACAAGTTCTGGTAAAGCCAGTAGGTAAGTAAAATGTTCCACGGCTGAGAACAAAATTAAATACCAAGGATTTGTGGTTCCCTCCCAATCCCTCTGCTCTAGGGGAAACTCGGGGGGTGGAGAGGGGGAGGTTGAGGGGCACAGAGGTGGGGTACAGCTGTACCGGGTGGCAGGGAAGGAGATGGTCTGACAGCGTGTAGGGAGTCAGGTGGTGTGAGGGCCGATGTGATGGCCTTGGTGTTGAGGCAGAGAGATTCCTTGAAAAGGTGGGTCTTGAGTTATTTTCTGAATTGTAGGGGCGAGTCAGATGCTGACTGGGAGGTGGTTCCATAGTCTTGGGGCATAGGCAGAGAAGGTTTTGTTTTCTGGCCCTTTCCTTTTTGCAGCAGCGGATTTGAAGTCTGCACATGTCCTGGCTTCTGGTGGTGCGCTGTCCACCAGAGATGCAGAGTTTCGCCGCAAGGTAGCTGGGTGACTTGAGGGCGACTGCCTTATAGATAATGAAGCAAGACTTTAAGGTGATTTGTGCATGTAGTGGGAGCCAGTCATGGTCGATGAGACCCAGGGTGATGTGGTCGTATCTGCGTAGACCCTTGATGAGGTGTGCAGCCACGTGTAGGACACTTGACAGGGGCACAAGGGAGGACGACGAAGGTCTTCGAGAAGTGCATTGCCCCCATCCAGGTGGTAAAGGACCAGAGCTTGAACAGTGGATCTAAAGCTGTCAGGAGGGAGGAAGGGCTTGACTTTTCGCAGAAGGGAGAGCTGATACTAAGCTGTCTGAGTTTTCTTAGCTATGAATGTCTTGAAGGAGAGAGCTGCTTGTCGATGTGGAACCCAAGAGACTTGTCGCAGGAGGTGAGGTCAGGTGCGAATCCCTCAGAGTTCAGGTTTGATAGCCAGGTCTGTATGTCTGGGTGTTCAGTGTTGTTGGGGAGGAGTAGGAATTCGGTCTTGAAGGGGGTTAAGCTTCAAGTATATACTAAACATCTAAGACTGGATCAGCGAGAGGCAGGTTTTGAGCCTATGGATGTCCTTGATGGAGTCAATCTTGAGGTAGAGCTGTGTGTCGTTTGAGTATTGGTGGATGTTGTGTGTGGCTAGGAAGGATGCCAGCGGCTCCCTGTATAGAGTGAAGATCAGTGGGGAGAGGATGGAACCCTGCGGGACTCCACTGGTGACGGGTAGCATTGGCTATCTAGAGGAGTCCATCTGACCGACTGCTGGCGGTTGGCGAGGTAGGACTTGAACCAGTGAAGAACAAGGTTGCTGAACGCCATGTGCCAATGTATGGCCTGGTGTTCTACTGTGTCAAAAGCGGCAGAGAGGTTGAGAAGAACCAGGAGTCAGGGGTAGCCATCAAGGATGTTGAGGGGGTCGTCGACCTTCTGTATGGTTGCTGTTTGTGCTGCATCTGGGTCTGAACCCAGATTGGTAGGTTTGGTGGAGATTGTTGCTGTCGGTGTTGCTGCACTTGTGTGGCTAGCGCTTTCCCAATCATCTTACCCAGGAAGGGAAGATTTGTGATGGGCTATAGTTACCTAGGTTGTCTTGATCCAGAGTGGGTTTCTTTAGTAGAGAGAGGGTTTGTTCTGTTTTATGGTCAATGGAAAGGTGCCTTGAGTTAGGGAGCTGTGATTTGTTGTGGGGGGCGAGGAGCAACAGAAGGAGGGATGAGTTTACTACCAGTTCATTGATGTACCCATCGCCCAACATCTGCATCATACCTACCCTCTCCATGTGTCCTTCAATTCCAAATCCCTAAATGTTTCCTTACCCTTGTTTTTTTTTCAACGTACCAAATTAGGTTGAGATCTCGGAAGACAATTCCCCCTTGTTTTTAAACTGACCAAGACTTTGTAGGTTTCGCGTGAGGGATTCCTATTTCCCCCCCCCCATTAGATAATTCCATAAATTACATTAAAACATCAATGTGGATTCCAAGATGGCGGCGAAGTGGGGAGGACGTGCCTGAGCGCAGCTCCGTCCCCCCTCCTAGGCCGCAACAATAAAGGCTTCCAATAAAGCGGAATACTTGCTCCTCCAGAACTGGAGCTGGTCGGAGATCCTCAGGACCAGAAGCAAGCCGCGTAAATAGAGAAAACTGCAGCCGCCGGCTGCGAACTGGGCGATTTATGCGGAGGAGTCGACAGACGCCAGAAACAAAGCATGGCAGCCAGGAGGTCTGGGATGCCCTTCAAAGAGAACCAGAGTGGTGTACAAGCAGGAAGGAAGGCGGACCGGCAGAGAAGCTGCGCACAGACGGAGGCACGGACCACAGCTCGATTTGACTCTGGAAATGAGTACGGAAACACAGCACAAGCTACCAAACCCCAGGAAGCCATGACGACGGCCGCAGGAGCAGACGAAAGGGTTGCGGCCCCGAGGCCTAGATCCGGACGAGTCATACGCATCAACCCGGAATAATATCGGAGAAGACAAGGACAGCAGACTGGGAGTCGGAGGAAGAGGCAGACGGACGCCAGGTCATAGCACACACAAAGGTACATCGGCCTGGGGGGGGCCGAGACAGAGATAAGAAACACTGCACGGCACGGGGAGATATGAGGGGGAGGGGAGACGCCATGCCCGTCCTTGGGAAGCGCAGGATACAAAATGGCAGAGGTATTGGGGAAATAGAACTATCCACATGACAAAAGAGAGGGGTGAAGGAAGGGGGCGCACAGGGATCTACCCCTTTACCCCCAGCGAGACGGCCACAGACAGTAACAAACTCCCAACCACCGACCCTAAGAACAACCCGGGGAGCCACAGGGAGGAAGGGAAAGGCCGGAGAACTAACGAGACCCGGCAGGTTGGAACAGCTACCGAATCGCCTGCACCTGACCTCATATTAGAGTCACTGGAATAATCTTCCCGGCCCGTGGGCACTCCGGATACTGGGACAACCTCAGCCTAAGGACCGGATAGGGCTGAGGCAACTGTGAAGTCAGAAGGGAGGCGAAGCAGCAGGCACGAGCACTCCCGAGACAACTAAGAGAAGAGGGTCAATACTAAGGCCACCAAATAACGTGCCTAGCAAGGAGATACTCAAAAGAATTGGCCTCAACACGCCCAGGTGAGCGCACCGGCACAAAGAACAACAAAATTGTCTGCGGGCCATGAACCAGATCCCACGCAGCTGTGGAGAGGTGTGGCAAACGGGAAACCCCACAAACACGGGGACATAAACTCCAGCAACAGACACAACCCAGGGGGAGATCAGAGGGAACGAAGAAGACCAGAGATCATAACACTCCAAGCTCACACCGAAGCAAGCGTCGGGGTGAGAACCGATAAAGGCTGAGTTGGGAAATTGTATTACGTTGTATAAATATACTGCCGGAGAGGACTCCCTTGGGGAAGGCAAGTGCGCTAGCGCCTGAAAAGGATAGACGAACAGCACCTATGTCCAAAACCAGGGGGAGACAAGCGCAATCCACCCAGCAGAAACCCCAGAGGAAGCAGGAGCAGAGTCTGCCACAACTTTGTGGTGCAGACACAGCTACACCAGCAACATCTGCGAGAAAGAAGAACCAAGAATGACAATCCACTAAAATGGGCACGGAAACATCAAGTGCAGAAATGGCGTCCAGAGCCGATATGAAAACGTGGTTTGGGGAATTTCAAGCACAGTTCATGGCAACAGTGCAGACCCAATTCAAGTCAATGAAAAGCAATATGAAAACGGCAGTACAAGCACTAAGAACAGAGTTGACAAGTCTAGGCGAGAGGAGTACTTGGAGAAAGTAACGGAAAACCTAGAGGATGAAGCACAACAATATGCAGAGACCCAGGAACATCTAGTGCGACTGACACACAACCTTCAATTACAACGGGAGGACTTAGAAAACCGATCAAGGAGGTCGAACATAAGGATAAAAAATATGGCAGAATCCGTAGACGATAGACTTGAAAGAGGCAGTCCAGCAAGTCTTCAAGGATATCCTTGATGCAAAGGAAAAGGAGGAAGTCGTAATGTATAGGGCACACTGAGTAGGCCCTAAGAGAATAGGAGAACCGGGATCCCGACCCCGACATGTCCTACTGGCGCTCACCTCATATTCCCAAAAAGAACAGATCTTGTAAAGGGCACGGACAATGGATCATACCTGAATAAACGGAGTGGACATTCAGTTATATCAAGACCTGGTGCAGTCAACGCTGCAGAAACGCCAGGAGATGGGTCCAGTAGTAAGAGAACTCGCAGCAAAACAAATTGGATACAAATGGACTTTCCCATTGGGACTACTGTTCTCATGGGAAGGGAAACAACGAAGGGCAACGACCTGTGAAGAAGGGAGGTATATATTGGGCATACAAGATCAAGAAGGAGACAGTCAAGGAAATAATACAGGAAGATCAGTCCAGAGAAAATCAGCATGGGAATGGAAGAGAAATGATAAAAAGATGAAGGGGCCACCGACAAAGAAGTAGAAGACTAATGAGGAGGCCAAGATCACAAGCAGAAGAGGGACTTAGAGTCCGACAGATCCTCCGTCCTGAACAACCATCACCACTGGGAGAGCGAGTCTTCCATGCAACACAGGTGCGGAGGAGGGGAGGAGAGCACTTGGGACGCTTACTGGAATCCTGAGGGTTTTAGGATACCCTACAAGTTATCCCTGAGGAAATGGAGGGCATGGCGCGGAAGGCGCTACGCCTGAGCACTCACAGGAACCAGAGCCCACCTCAGGGCAGTTAGTTCAGGGGGGGATGGGGTAAGGGAAACCTGCAAATTGGGGGTTGCAAAGTTGGGGGGGGGGCAGAGGGGACCGGGAAAGCCCATATGTATTCAACATTACAACGAGGGACACACATAGGAATTCAAACTCCCGCGACAGGATGGGGATAAAGATCTTGACCTACAATATCCACGGGCTGAATTCACCAGTAAAAAGGAAGAAAGTGGAGCACTTCCTAAAACAGGGGAAATTTGATAGAATAATGCTCCAGGAAACCCACATTAGAGGGCAGGATAAGAGGAAGGTTCGGCTGAAAGGGTATTATCAGATAATACAGCCAAACATATAAGAGAAAAAAGCGGGGGTCGTGATTGTTGTTCAAGACTACCTAAACATACAGATACTTCACACAGAGACATACAAACGGGGAAGATATATGTTTGTGAATACGAAATTAGAAGGATACCCCCTCACACTGGCGGCACTATATGCGGGACAGGAAGGATTCCTTGAAGACACGTTAGATAAATTAGAACACTTCGCAGCGGGGGAGATAGTGCTGGGAGGGGACTTTAACATTGCATGGGACCCCGGTCTGGACAGATCCGGTCCCAGACAGCAGAGTCTGGGAACCCCATCAAAATCCCTAAAACAGAAAATGACCAACCTAGCGCTGGAAGATGTCTGAGACATATGAACACTAAACAACAAGGCTTTACATTTTTTTAAAAAAATGTTATTATTTTATTCAAACCAAACAACAAAACAACCAAACAAGCAGTGGAACATATGGTTATTCGATTAAGCACATTTAACAACATAAACACTGCACCCCCAGTCCCACCCCCCCTTATGAGCCTGTTTGTTCTTCGCATTCAGTATCTGCTCTGTGTGGCAGGGTATCGCTGCCCTCAGATTCAGCCGGATCCGATACTACTCCGAACATTTCAGCTATCAATAGTTTCCATGCCATGAGAGAGCCCATTTCTTCATCCCCACTCATGTTACTAGCGTCTTGCCACACCATTGTTTCAGCCTCTGCCCATTTTTGTAGGTCTTTCCACCAGACTTCCACTCGTGGCTTATGGCACTCCTTCCATCCCATGGAAATCCTTCGTTTCGCAAGCACATATGCCAAATCTTTCAATTTCCCCTCATGTTTAAGTTTCCGCGCCCTGGGATACCCTCCCAGCAAACAGGCCCAGGCCGAGTCCATTATGAGCGTAACCCCCTTCCCCTCCAGCTTTTGTGCCACTTCGCCCCAGTAGCATTCAATTACCGGGCACGCCCAGAACATGTGTATCATGTCGGCATTCTCCCCATTACACTTAGGGCACGCCTGGCGCCCAACATTTTGGAACTTCGATATCCCCAGAGAAGTCATGTATGCCCTGTGCGTTAAATATAGCTGTATTTGTTTGAACCTAGCGTTTCTTGACACCTTCTTATGATATCCCAAAGCGCGTTCCCACATCCCATCTTCCATCGGGGCTCCCATCTCTGTTTCCCATTCTAATCTCAAATGCTCCAGGTCCTTCCCAACCTTAGTCATCAGCATCTCATACAATCTAGAGACCTCATGCCCACCCTCCGATATATCATAAATTGTCCCAACTGTAGCATCCGGTTCCTCCGTCAAGATAGTTTCAGGCCACATACTTCTAATCTTCTGCACTATTCCATGATAAGTGACATATTGGCCTATGTGTAATCCCGCCTCTTCCCCAAGTCCTTCAAAATCCTTAATAGTCCCGCCTTGCCAAACGTCTCCCAACGTGACTAGTCCCACTGATTCCCAATAGGTCCTAATAATTACCCTCAGCTGCCTGTCTCCCTTTGCCAATGCGACCAACGGTATCTGCGGAACACACAGGAAAGGGTCCCCCATCATTCGGCAAGCTCGACGCCACATATCCCACCCCCACAACATCATTCTAGGGCGCTCCCTCATTTCTGAGCTAGCCACCCAGATCATTTCCCGCAAGTAAAAAGGAGTACAGTCCCTCCCAAACAACCTGTGTTCAGGGGTCTCTTCATCAGAGAGCCACTAAGCAACATATTGCAGTTGCGCCGCTACATAGTAAGCCTCAAAATTAGGCAGTTTAATACCGCCTTTCTCGTAGAAGTTCTGCAGCTTCCATAATGCAACTCTATTCCGGGTACCATGCCACAAAAATTCCCTGCACATACTATTCAGTTTAACAAAAAACTTCCTAGATATCATGTATGGAATATTGTTAAAATAATGCAAAAGCCTAGGCAAGACCACCATTTTAAGCATAGCACTTCGGCCCATCATCGCTAAGGGCAACCTTTCCCAGAACCTCATGCATTTCCCGATTTTTCCCAATGGCTATTTCAGTATTGCGCTTATGTTCTTCCTCTGTCGTGTGTTACACATCTATCCCAAGGTAGCGGAAAGAGCTCGCTGCCCACGGAATCTGCAACACCGCAACCTTTCTACCGGAATTCCCACATAGCTACCCAGCGCGAATATGCTAGATTTCTGGGGGTTCACCGCTATACCGGACAGCCTGGCATACCTCTCCAACACCTCCAAAACATATTGAAGATTTTCTTCCGGGTATATAGATATAGTAAGAAATCATCTGCATACAAGGATATAAGGTGTCGTTCCCCTCCCATCTCAATACCGATCGGGTCATATTGTTGCCTGAGGTATATTGCTAAGGGCTCCAGGGCTAAAATGTAAAGCATCGGGGACCAGGGGTACCCCTGCCTAGTGCCTATGCCAAGCTGCCATCTCTCAGACACCACTGAACCCGTTCGAACTCTGGCCAACGGTTCATTGTATAGCATCTTAGCCCATTTAATATAACATGGCCCCATTCCATATCCTCCTAGGGCCGCCAACAACCACGGCCTCTTAACAGAGTCAAACCTTTTAACAGCGTCCAATGCCACAATCGCCTTTTCCCCGTCATTGCTGCACCCCCATTCGACCACTCGATGAAGTCGTCTATGATTGTGAGTTATGTTCCTGCTCGGGACATAGCCCGTTTGATCTGGGTGAATTAACTTGCCGATTACTCTCTGCATTCTGTTTGCCAGGACAGCTGCCAATATCTTACTGTCCTGGTTCAGCATCGACAAGGGCCTGTAGGAGCCACAACTGTTTCCCGGTTTATTGGGCTTGGGGAGCGGTATTATGATCGCCTCCCTGAGTGACTCCGGCAACCGTCCCACCTCAAACGCCTCGTTGAGCATTTCTAGCATGGGGGGGAGCACCTCCTCCTCATACATTTTATAAAATTCACTAGGGAACCCGTCTGCTCCTGGAGCCTTGCTAGTGGGTAACTGCCTTACAACCTCTTTCAGTTCCTCCAAAGTAATCGGTGCATCCAGCTCTTCTCTCTCCTCGTCACTGATTTTGGGCAGGCCTAGATCTTCTAGTACTTCATTTATCTCCTCCTGGCTGCCCCCCTCTCCAACCTCATATAACACCTTATAGTATTCCGCAAATTCCCTATTTACACCTTCTTGGGTATCTACCGTCTCACCCTCTTCATTGGTTACAATCCGAATTGGGGATCTAGGGGTTTCGCTCTTGTACAACCACGCCAGAAGCCGGCCCGTTTTATCTCCTGCTGCATGCTGCCTCTCTATATACTTTTTATAATTGAGGTTACAGAGCCTATCCCAGTATTCCGCGCACTGCTGCTGTAATTTGAGTACTACCTTTGTATCAGCCCCGCCCCTTCTAACACTCTTTCCAGCTTGATCTCAGCTTTTTGTAGATCAGCTAGAACTCCGCCCAGCAATCCCTTCGACTTCGCAATGGCGACCCCCCGCATCACAACCTTAAAAGCCTCCCATAAAGTACCCGCAGACTTTACACTACCAGTATTCACCTCGAAGTAGGCAATAATCTCCTCTCTTATGTCCTCTCTAAAGACTGGATCTTTAAGCGTTTCTGCCCGGAGGCGCCACGTCTGTATCCGCGCCCTCGGGGGGCAATACTGCCACCCGAGGACCAGGGGCGAGTGATCCGAGAGGACTCTCGCTTTGTAATCTATATAGATACTCTCTGCGACTACGTCTGGAGTGGCAAAGATATAATCAAGCCTCGTATGCAGTTGATGCGGCGCGGAATAGTGCGAGTATTGCCTCTTATCGGGGTGTTTTAATCTCCACACGTCTACCAAGCCAAAGCAGCGTCTGCAATGCTTTAGCCGGTGGGTTGGGCCTGTCCGTCCTACCATCCGACCTGTCCACCATAGGATTCAGTACACAATTAAAATCCCCGCCCCAGATCATCGCACCACCCACACACACACTGAGTTTGGTACACAATGTCCTAAAATATGCCGTTGTGTTTTGGTTAGGGGCGTATGTATTCACAATGCATACTTCTTTGTTCTCTATCAGCCCCCTCAATATAACCAACCTCCCATCCGCTTCCACAACTTCCTCAATCAACTTAAATGGGACATGCGGCACCACCCAGACCAGTACTCTCCTCGCATAGGCAGAGTACGTTGAACCTACCACAGTCCCCCTCCATTTCCTCCCCACCAATTCCACTTTCTCTCGCGTCAGATGCGTCTCCTGTAGCAGAGTGACATCTATCTTCTGTCTCTTCAAATACAGCATGACCTTATTCCGCTTCAAATAACTGTTAAGCCCTCTAACATTCCACGTTAATATCTTAAGGTCCCCCATGGTTCATCGATAGTTCCCCTTCCCCCATCCAATCAGCCCCCCCCCCCCACACCGAACAGATTCCTGATTCTAGTTCTCCCACAAAGGCTCATGTTTAAACTCGAACACCCCAAACTCTCCCTGTCCAAAAACCCTCCAAACTCCCCCTCCCCTCCCCTCCCGTCTCCCGTCCCTTCCCCAACAACACACACCTCAACTGTTACCCAGCTCCATCCCTGGATCTCGGGCTCCCCTGCATCTAGCACTTTCTGGCTCTCGCCTGTACTCGTAGCTCCGCAGGGTGTGGCCGCCCTAGTGGCTAACCTACTACTACTACTACAACTACAATTGGGGGGATAGGGTGCTTTCGCCCTGCTGCTCCTATTGTCCTTTCAGGTTAACTGCCCATCGCTACACATTGTGCACCCATATGCATGTTGCTATATTCCAGTCCTTAAAACCCATTGCAGTCCGCAGCGCTCCAACAAAATAGCAGCCTCACCCGGCTGTGGCCACCATTCTAAACCTCATCCAGCCCCCCGAAAGTGCTTATTTTACACCCTAGCAATACCCATACAGTATCTCAGTCACTTATCGTGTCCATCTGGGGCCGCCTCCGTATCTCGTTCCGGGTCACCTTGCAGATCCAGCCATGTCGTTGCTTGTTCCGGGATGTCAAAGAAAAACATTTTACCCTTATGCACCACCTTCAATTTCGCAGGATACAAGAGCATATATTTCATCCCCGCCGCCTTTGAACCAACATCGTGTAGTCCGGGTACACCGTGACAGTGCTTGAGGCCCTTTCAATAGTCCCACCTTTTCGGAAGTACTCCAGTATCTTCTCGCAATCCTTATAATTCAATATTTTGGCTATTATTGCTCGGGGAGGGGCCCCCGGCCGTGGCTTCCGCATAAGTGCCCTGTGTGCTCGCTCCACTGCAAATCCTTCGACAGTTTTTCAGCCCCAATTTCTTGTAAGAGTAGGTTTTCTACATAGTCTGTCGGGTCCTGTCCTTCCTCTCCCTCCGGCAGACCCATCACGCGGATATTATTCCTTCTCGCCCGCCCTTCCGCCTCCTCCGCACGAGACTTCAGGTTGGCCACTTGTTGTTTAAGGACGTGAATCTCTTTTGGGTGGTCGATGCTGGTTTCCGTGTTGGCCTTCACTGCGATCTCCAGACTGCCCGTCCGTTCCGCTAGCCCCCTAACATCTTGCCGCAGCAGGGTAACTTCTATGCCCACTGCGTCTATTTTGGCCTCTAGGGAAGTGCGCAGATCCGACAGAGCTGTCCCCCATGAATCTTTAAGCTCCGTGATGGCCGCCAATATGTGATGGTTTTCAGTCGCTGCCGCACCCTCCGGCGCTTTTGTAAGGTCTTTGGTCGTGCTGACCACGGGAGATTGTTGTGTTTTGGCAAATATGTCAATTGTGGCCTGCTTGTTCTTATTCTTGGTCACCACCCCTCTTGCCGCCATCTTGTGGCCTCTCTCGTGCTCCCGAAATTGTCCAAACTCAAGTGTATCAGGTGTGCTGCTTACTTTCAGCTCGTGCCGCCCACAAGGCAAATGTCTTAAGTGAGCCCCTTCAGTAGCCTGCGCTTGTCGAGCTTGAACTCAGGTTGGGCAGTGCCCTCCTATATGTAGGGAGTTCTAACGTGTTTCACACACCACCCTTTCTTAATCTGCACCCGCCTGACTCCAGATGCCACGCAGTTAGTTATTCCTGCTGTGCGACCTCCTTCATACGAGGTCTCCGTACGTATAAAGCATCTATTTCATTGCGTCTGCAGCCTCACTCGTTTCCAGCATGGTGCGTGCCCCGTGTGCATCCCAGATCCCATCCCGCCGGGTATGCTCGTCCTCTCTTCTCGGCCGTTGCGATACTTCGTTTGCCGCCGTACATCACACAGTCCGTCGCTTGCTGAGCAATGCCGGGCAAGCATAATGTCAGCGCGGCCTGTAGATTGCAGCAGGGCCGCACAGAATATTACAACACGCGCGCCCCCCGCCAGCTCTCAGTGGACCCAAGCTCGCACCGCCCGCAGCCGACTGCAGGGCTCCTGCTGTGAGAGAACCGTGTCCCAGCACTACCAGTCAGCTCCTCTCACCATCTCCTCCACTTCTGTCCCCGGGCTTCCAACTTCAGAGGTGGTACGTACTCAGTGCAGTCTGCTTCGCGGCTGCCGTGACGCAATGTAGCCGCTCAGATCACCGCCGCGGGAGTTCCGCATTACAGCTCCCTCATGTTTTCTGCCAGTTTCAATGTGCCGCTGTAGTTTCGATTCCTTTGTGGTCGGCCATTTTGAGCAACAAAGTGTCCAGCAGCGGCCGTCTTCGTCGGTGCAATCTTCCCGAAATAAGCCTGCGATTCACTCGATTTATGCACCGAGTGTGGCACACATCTTCCCCTTCACATACAACCAGTCCTGGGCCAAATTAGGCGATTTTAAGGGTAGTTTTCAAAAAATCATTGTCGGATCCTCTAGGAGCTGCCAGGAAGCACGTCCTACTCCATGGCTGCTCAAGCCACGCCCCCCAACAACAAGGCTTTACATACTTTTCACATGTCCGTAACACAATGTCAAGGATAGATTATCTCTGGGTGTCGACGGGTATCCTGGGGAAAATACGGAAATCAGAGATGGGCTCCATCTCACTCTCCGACCATGCCCCACTGTGGGACGACCTATCGCTGACCCCAAACATCTCAGGGTTATGGAAATGGCGACTCCCTGAGGAAATAATCCGGATCCAGTTTTAGGGAACACGCTCAGGGAACACATCACTGAATACCTCACTTGCGATAACCTTCCAGAGATATCCAAAGAAACACAATGGGAAGGCGGTCACAAGGGGACATCTAATTGCACTTAAGACTCAAAGGGAGAAACAGAACCTTCAATGGGAAAAAGAGCTAGAGGCAAACATAAGTACGATCCAAGCCAAAATATTACAGAAACCATTGTTTAAACTACAAAAAGCCCCGTGACTCGTCCAAGGCCAGCTGGACTCCCTTTGCACAAAGAAAGCGGATAGAGACTTGCTACGGCTGAAACACTCGTACTATATAAAGGCAGATAAAGCCGACAAACTACTGGCCAGGGAACTTAAAGGGAAAAAACAGGATCAGACAGTAAAGGCGCTGATGGACGACAAGGGGCAAAGGAAGACCCAATCGTCAGATATTGGGAACATATTTGAGCAATTCTATCGGCGCCTTTACTCATCGGATCAACCAGACGAGGGGCAACAAAAGGTATATCTAGAGGGGTTACACCTTCCGGTATTATCGGGAGAAGAAAAGCAACTACTAGATAAAGAAATCACAGAGGAAGAAGTGAGCAAGGCAATTAGGGACCTCTCCAGGAACAATGCCCCGGACGGCTATACAGCACAATTTTATAAGATAAACAGAGATATATTGACCCCGGTTTTAACAGAATTATTTAACACGTTCAAAGAAAAAGGTAACGTTACCCAATCTATGAATGAGGCAAAGATGCTGGTATTCCACAAACAGGGGAACGATTCGCAACTCCCAAGCTCATACCGCCCGATAACGCTAATTAACCTAGATGCGAAGTTAGATGCTAAAATCTTAGCTACCAGGCTTACACAGGTCCTCCAGAAACTGATCCACCAGGACAAATCCGGGTTTGTCCCGAATAGACAAACACATGACAACATCAGGAGAGTGCTCCACCTGTTTGAAAAAATAGGAATAACACAATCCCCAGCCATAGTGTTGGCTTTAGACGCGGAGAAAGCGTTAGACTGCGTAGAGTGGACGCTTCTCTTTCACATACTGCAGAAAATGGGCATAGGGGAAACCTTCATAGATATGGTGCAGGCAAACTATAACTCCCCAACTATGCGAGTAGCAGTGAACGGAGGGCTGTCCAATAAAGTACAGATCGAGAGAGGGCCAAAACAAGGGTGCCCCTATCTCTCCTTCTATATGCCACATTTTTGGAATCACTACTGGCACGAATAAGGAACAAACGGGAAATAAAAGGCATAGATATGGAAGGGCACATGCATAAAATCGCAGCATATGCAGATGACATGTTGGGGACCCCAGGACACCCGGAGAAGTCTCTCCCGAGTCTCATGCAGGAGATCAAAATATTTATCTCCCCGTCCAGGCTAAAAATCGATAGACGGAAATCAGAAATCCTGAAGCGGGCGATAGAACACATATCCAATCTGTAGCATCCGCCTTGCAGTGATCCCCAATTGCTAGATCAAATCAAACGGGAGGTAACAAGATAGAACCCGTTATCGATATCGTGGTAGGGCCGGATAACGGCGATCAAGATGACCATCTTACCAAGACTTATGTACCTGTTCCAAGCATTACTGATCAGAATCCCACCATCCTTCTTCAAATCCCTAACGAAAGTGATTTCAACATATATATGTCAGGGAAAGACCCCAAGGGTATCAAGTGCTGTTCTCACAGCATCGAGAAAGGACGGCGGCTGCGCCCTTCTGCACTTCAAGAAATATTACGAAGCGGCCCAAGTATGAGTACTGAAAGAATGGATACCAGACAACTCTCAGAAGCTGTGGGCAGCACAAGATAGAGCGGTAGCGACAACACCCATCAGACACCTTCTCTGGCTAGGGAAACAATATAGACATCCCAATGTACAAATTAGTGAAATAATGAAAGCGATGTTAGAAATCTGGGATAAAGCAACACACGAAGGAACAATAACTAAAGACCCAGCCCCCTTTATGCCACTATTCAAAAATCCTGAATTTCCGCCAGGAATAGATTAAGGGTTATTTCAGAAGTGGGAGGAGGCAGGATGTAAAATGATTGGGGACATGTATCGGGCGCAACAGATAAAATCATTTGAGGACTGTGCAACGTTGCTAAATCTGAATGTCAATGATAGATACTAATACGAACAACTGCACCACTGGTTGAGCACTCCCAGAATAAAAAAAATGCTACGACAAGGAAGTTAACCCCGTTTGAGACATACATTATGACACACACGGGAGCGAAAAAGTTTGTCTTGAACACCTACAAGTTCATAAGCACCCCAATGGAAGAAGTTAAATGGCAATACATAAAGAGATGGGAGAAGACTCTAAATAGCACGATCCCAAAAGAGCGCTGGGAATACATATGCGGGGTAATATCCGAACTTACAAAGGCGATGCAGACTAAAGAAATGTGGATGAAAATACTCATACAATGGCACCGCACGCCAGAAAGACTCCGTACGATGTACCGGAACTCCCCAAATACATGCTGGAGGGTATGCAGAGGGGAGGGGGACTTGGCGCCACATCTGGTGGGACTGTCCGACACTACAACAATATTGGGCAGATGTTAAGGCCCAAATGTAGACAATGTTCCCAGACATGGGGAATCTGCGAGAAGTATGGTTATGTGGGTTATGGGACCCTAAAGACAAACAGCTAACCAAAATGCAAAAACACAACTTTATGGGACTACTGATAGGAGCATGGGTGGAAATAGCCCAAAAATGGAAACAGAAGCACTCGCCCTTGGCAATCGACTGGACAAGGAGAGTCTGGTCACATATAACTATGGAGCACATAACGTACAATATCCAAGGGAACAATCAAAAGTTTAGAGAAGACTGGGGCAAGGCCCTCGAATATCTTCAAAGTGACTATATGGAACAGTGGTGCCTGCATAAAATAAGGATACTGGGCATGTTTAATTAAGAAAGGGAGGAAATACCTCAAAAAGCACAGACTTATACAGGAACTTACCAGAGGGGGGGGAGAACAAGGGGAGGGGGGGATAAGGAATGGTCCTGTTTAACAATGACAAGGTATATGTTGGTAAAATCAATAAAAATACTGTTAAAAAAAAATCAGAATTGTTACAATAACACATTTACAGATGATGCAAGCATCCCCATGAAGGGTGCCTGTAAAATAGCATAAAGATGAGAACGAGTAGTGAGCCAGTTTGAGGTTGTAAATATTTAGGACATATATCGGGGCCAAATAAACTGAAACATAATGTATATCAGAAAACGGGTGCTTTACAAAGATAACATTAACCTAAGGGGGCGCTACCTCCTTACTTGCGATAAAGTAATTGAAGTTTAAGTTGAGCATTGAATAGATCCACAGCCGGGCTGGTTTTGATTGTTGTGGGCTGTGGGTTCCAATGGAGCAGGGAGAGTAGGGAGAAAGAGCAGAAGCGAGAGGTGACACAGGTGTGGTGAGGTTGAGTGCTGAGGAGGATCGGAGGGAAAGAGATGGTGAGTAAGCAAAGATACAATCCGACCCGTACTGAGGAGCAAGACCATTAATAGATCAGTAAACTAGGAAAAGGAACTTGAATAGAAAGAGTTTGTGCATGGAGAGCCAACCTGCACCTGATCGATAGGTAGAAGTGCCGTAGGATCTGGGTTGGTTATAGAGAGTGTGCGTAGCAAAGTTGAGGATTTTGTCTAGATGGTGGAAGGAGTAGAGGAATGCCAAAGAGTAGGCTTGAGTAGTCCGGTTTGCTGAGCACAAGAGTGGAGATTAGTTTTTGCAGAGTCGTTAGTAAGAAAATTATGAATTTTTTAAATGTTGATGAGGTTAATAAAAGCAGCCGAGGCAAAGGTAGTGATGAATTGTTGGTCGTAGATCGCTATCCTAGAGGAACCCAAGATTGCGAGCTTTGGGTGAGGGAGCAAGAAGGTTTGGCCGGAAGGAGATGGGGGAGGGGAGGGGTGGCATGTAAGCTGGGAGAAAGAGGACTTCCTTTTTTGAAGAGTTAGCAGAGAGCCATCCAGTGATAAATTGCAGTGGAGGGATAGGAGAAAAATATTTGAGCGTTATCTGCAAAAAGTTATCCGTGAAAGCCAAAGGATTAGATACATTTTCCTACGGAAGATATATAGAGGGTGGAGATCATAGGTTGAATAATTAATCCTTGAGGAACAGGGAGAGGATTGGTGTCAGAGGTTTGTGAGTTCCAAGGGATTTTAAAGAATCAACTTTCCAAGTAGGTCGCAATCCAGGCAAGAGCAGATTTGTGAAACCCAAGGTCCTGGAGAACGAGTGAGGACAGTGTCCAAAGCGTCTGAAAGGTTCAAAAGCATGATCATAGAAGAGCTTGGAGTGGTGAGCATTAAAGAGCAAGTTGGAGACATACAGTGTCTGTGGAGTATTAACTAAGGAAGCCAGATTGAAGTGGATCTCCAAGGCCATTACCCTCAAGGCTCTTGGTGATCCAGTCGTAGACAACCCGAAAAATGTCTTTTGAATAATGGGCAAGAAGAGAAACTGGGCAATAGTTTCCTGAGATGTTTGGGTCAGCATAGGGTTTCTTCAATAGGGGTAAGACAGTTGCATATTTGAAGAAGTCAGGAAAGAGTCCAGAGAGAGAGGTTAAAGAGCCCTGAGAGAGAAGGGCAAGTGATTGAGATAAAGTCTTTGACCATTTGGGAAGCAAAAGCGTTGATTGCGCATTATGGGTATGGGTTAACATTGCAAAAACTATAAGTGCTAATATAATAGGATGTGATCGTGTCGGAAGCAGCCTCTTTCTGATCACAGTGAGGTGTGGCTTGACACGTTCATGAAACTGCTGTGGGTCCTTTACTCTAACCCTCTCGGAGCGGTGAGCAGTGTGCTGAGAGAGGCAGACGTGTGACCCTACTTCTTGGCTTGCGGCTTTGGGTGGCACTGCAATGGAGGTAGCCGGCTGTATGTGAATCTTACAGCGGAACAAAACAGTGGGCAGTGAGTGGCGAGCAGATAAGCGATTCTACTTTGCTTGCGGGCGGTGCTGCAGTACGGAGGTGGTCACACGGCTGCCCGCCTGTGGAATTTACAGTGGTGCGAACAGCAGGTGAGCACCACGAGCATTCTCTGGGGCCAGCTCTGTGACTGGGCTGGTCGGGGAGTGCCTGTGAGCCTGGCCTGGGTTTGGGTTTGAGCTGGTCATTGTGATAGCCAGTAGGGGCTAGTAGCTCTTGGCTGACGCACTTGTCATCTGCTTTGCTCGCACGTACTTTGCTTATTTAAGCAAACTCGTATGAGCAATTACTGAGCAATGAAGAGCAGCAGGCGGGGAAACTGCTGGAGCGTTTCCTTTGATCTCCCCGACCCTATTAAATAGGCAAACATTTTCGCTATTTTCAACTACTGCAAACTTTGTTACTACTCTTTTGTTTGTGACAGCCACATTATAAAGTGCAACGGCAGCATCTGAGGAAATCTCTGATACATATATAGAGTAATTGTATAATCACTGTGGTTTCTGCCATAGAACTATCTAAGAGAAAAAATTAGCATCTGTACCTCAGCATCGAATTACAATTTGCGTAGAAAGCATGGAAAAGAACTTGCTGTGGGACGGGGCATTAAGGATGGCAAAGGTAAATCTAAAAAGCCAGCCCCTGTAGCTGCAGGTGCAATTACCTCCTTTTTTAAGCCTAATCAGCCAGCAGAGAAAAATCTGACAATACCAGAAACTGTGGAATTAACCTCTATACCTGGCAATAATTCACAGGATAAGTCTAATGATGGAAAGATATAAAACAACTCCCTTTTGGAGCTGTGTCTCTCAATGCAAAGACAAATGACCCCTGCTATGCCCAAGGCACTGGAGGACTGCACATCGATTGATTTATCACCAAATTCTGTGCAACTGCAGATTGCAGCGGAAAGATAGTCTATTTCACCTAATCTGGAGGTTCATGCAGATCATTCTGTAACTGAACCATCCACCGACTCCTTCTCCTGTCCGGATGCGTTGATGGAGTTACAATCCTCAGTTGCGTCACGCAATTC
Source organism: Ambystoma mexicanum (assembly GCF_040938575.1). Lineage (NCBI taxonomy): Eukaryota > Metazoa > Chordata > Amphibia > Caudata > Ambystomatidae > Ambystoma > Ambystoma mexicanum. The sequence continues at coordinate 576,557,273 of NC_090927.1, read as the reverse complement.
GCACTTAAGATTCTATAAGAAATGTGTGGACGCATTTTGGAGAACACTATCAATTTGGCTCCTGTAAATATTGCTAATTGTAATCTGACAGATGATGCTGAGAGTAACTTGTCCGAAGCTATCGGGCTCGCTGCTGCTGAATCGAATGTGATTCCTATCCAGGAAATTAATGAGTCCAATAACTCAGTGATATTTTTCTCCCGCAAGTAGCGGAGACTGGCAAGAAGGGCAGCCATGGCTAAGCGTCTGTGTGTTGAGGCCTCCCCACTACCAGCGACTGCTTTACCTGGAAAGATAACGAAGAAAAATGCGGCATGTGCTAAAAAGCAAAAACAAGCAAAGGAAGGCTGCTTGATGGGCTGGTTGATTACTGACAAGGAGAAGGATGCTTCGGTGGCTGAGGAAGATTTGGCTAATCTCTCAGCATCCTACATGGAAGAGGAGTCGGATAAGATCTCTTCTACTCCTCTTGGTAGTAGTCAGAATTTGCTGTTAAGGGAAATGGTTAACTTAACATCTACGGATATGGACCCAGTATTAGCGAGGAGCAAGAAGAATATATGTATCATTAAGAACCTTTACCAAAATAGTGAATCCGATTAAGTAACGAGAACTGAATTCTTGACCAGATTGCATTCAATCCCGCAACTGAGAGTACTAAGTTCAGAGGACTTTGAATTCATAGAGCCACTTAGTTGTTTGAACACCAATGTTTCAGCCATCCATTGTAAATTTCAATCCACTATTCAACTGATGCGATCACACAAAGAGAATCTAATCGAGGTTGATGTTCAACTTGATGTGGACCCTGAAAAAGATCTCACCTGCCCAAGGATGAAGCCTGTGGTGCCCAAGAGCAAGTTAGTCATTCCTCCTATATCTGTAGAGAAATCACTACAGATGGAGGACATTCAAAACATCATAAGGTGGTTGGCAGAATCCCTGCCGGTGGTCCTCAAAAAGGAATGAAACTTTTCAATCATGTCCTGGAATTGCAGGGGTTTTAACCACCTATTCTTGCCAGAAGGCTCACTGTCTTTAATTACTAAGTACTCATGTTTTTGTCTGCAGGAAACATGGCTCACTTCTCACAGTGTATAACCATTTAGGACAATTTATCAGTCTACTGCCTACAAGGGCCCACGCAGTAGACCTTATGTGGGGCTAATAGTAGGAATTGTACACAATGTGAAATCCTGTCAAATCGAGACCAAGCTCGATTACTTTATTCTTGCTGTCGAATTTGTATTACTATCTGATGAGCATGAAGAGAAAGTCTTGTTAATTGCTCTCTATTACCTGCCGGGAGCTGCCCAGAATGAAATAATACAAGAATCTTTACATGAGGTTATGATAAATGGTCCATAAAGCAGGGAAACAAATTTATTGGGTTTGTTGGGACTTCATCTGTCATATGTTGGAAGGGAAATGGCCCTCAAACAATCCTCTCAGGATCTAAGAGCAGAATGCTACATACGATTAATGACCTGCTGGGGCAGCAATTGTTGAGTTTTTTTTAAAACTATTGTGATATGGAAATGATAAATGGAAGAACGACTAGCGACTTTCCTGGCAAAGAAATATGGGGAAATGGCAAATCCTGAGTACTCTAGACTATACCTTTGTCACGCATGAAATGGCGGCATGTATAATAGACTTTCAGGTGATCGCTGATAATTGGAGTGATCATGCTTTACTCTCATTGACAGTAACTTCAAACCTGCTTTAATATTGCACTAAATCCCTGGGGAACATGAGGGTAAATCATGCGGCCACACTTATTAGCTGGTCAGAGAGAAACATAGCAAAAGTGGCGTTGGCCACATCTGAGGCTCATCCCCAGACACTGCCACCTTTCAGAAGATGACAATTGATAATATTGAAAACTGGATAGCCACATTTTCTATGAAGCATGCCTCAGCGAGGATGGGGATAGCTAGGACTGGCATGCCTAAGACAAATTGGTATGACCTTGAAATTAGGGACGCCAAAAGAGCTCTCACAGCAGCAATTCGAAAGGCCAAGAAGACATGGCCAACATTAATTTCCTATTGTACTATGAGCAAGTCGCTTTAGAACAAATACAAAGCTTGGATCAAACAAAAATAATATTTAAGTAAACTTAGGCAAAGCAGGACACCATACGATTATTGTGCACTAAGAACACTCGCAATATATGGGCATTATTGGGGTAGGCCCGGGCTAATAGGCAAACCCCTATGATTAATCCCATTGGAGCACATAGGTGGGAAAGATTCTTGCGGGACCGTAACATCACTCTTGGAGAGGTACGGAGCATTGCTACTTTGACTGACCCTCCCAGTCAACCCGTTCACAATCACGGTAGACCAGCTTATCATTAAAATAAAAGAATTAAAATCATCCCGTGCGCCGAGGCCTAACGGTTTGGCTAACATCGCATTGAAGAATAAACCAGTGTTTGGGCAAAGTTCCTAAAGATTCTGTTCAAAAAAGAATTTCGAGGGGATTGGGTCCTCCGACATACTCCATATCTGACAGGTAATCACCACAGCTGTGCTGCTTTGGAAACTTTTTTCGGTGTCTGCGTCCTGCGTCGATGACGTTGATGCGCCGTCGTCGAGACCTCGTCCAACGTCATCCGATGTGATAAGTAGGACGCACGACGCCCGTAGCCTCAGTTCCGTTTTTTCCGCAAACATGTTGCTTCGTGAATCTCGGTTACGCCTCGACTCTTTGGAGTTCTGTTCTTCTCGGTTCTTCGAACCTGTTCGTTTTTGTGAGAAAATCCATCGTAAGAAGATGTCTTCTACTTCGTCTTCGACCCTGCGTCCGGGCTTCAAGAGGTGCGGGGAGTGTGGATCCAAGATGTCGGTGACGGACTCGCACGACGCCTCCCTCTGGTGCCTCGGGGAGGCCCACGACACGGATGACTGTATCGACTGCCAGTCGCTCACGTCCAAAGTCTTACAGGAACGTAAGAAGAAGTTGTCGGTAGGTCGGATATCCAAGCCCCGGAAGTCGAAGTCTGCGGGGCTTTCGACGGATGATTCGAGAGGTGACTCTCTGCATCGTCGTCGGAAGTCTCGTGGGTCTCCTTCTAGGAGTCGGTCTCGCCACTCCTCAGCCTCTTCGAGGCATTCTCGGAAGCGCCAACACCGGTCGTCTTCCAGGTCCTCTTCTGAGGACTCTGCCCGGCATGTCGCTTACCACACCAGCCGTGCAACGCCGGAGGAATGGTCTTCCTTCGGGAAGAAAATGCTGGCGATTCTCGAGTCGCAGGGTACTAAGCCGTCCGCGCCCCCGAGTGCGGTCGGCCGTGAAAGGTCGAGAGACACCGCTCGCAAGAGTGGTCGGCACGAGTCACGGGAGAGGTCCCGTTCGGACAAGAGGACTCGTTCTCGACGTACCCGTTCCAGGTCCCGGTCATCGACGCGCTCGAGACCGTGTGCACCTGTGATGTCTTCGAGGAAGACATCGACGCTTGAGGCGTCGAGGACGTCGACAGGCTTTCTCGAGGCTCCGAGGAAGTCGTCGAAGCCATCGACGCTCAGGTCGTTGAAGGACACGCACGGAGCTCCGGCTTCGAGGACTGTGTTGACGCCGTTGATGCTGGCGGCGCTGCATCTGACGTCGACGCCGATTTACTCGACGTCGACGCCAATCCTCTCGGCGCCGATGCCTGTTCTCTCGACGCCAGCGCCGATTCACTCAACGCCTTTCGAGGCAGGGGTGTCGGAGGTACCCCGTGGCACGAGGGAACCCCCTAGAAAGGCTCTGGCTAAGAGCAAGCACCCTCGAGTGCCTTCTTTTCAACACCTGGAATATATTTCAGAGGTGGATGAGGACTCTAATGGCCTGGTTCCTAGTCAGGTTATAGATGAGATGGTCTCGGGCCATAGCCAGTTTGACGATTTGAAGAAGTCACTGCATGATGCCAGTGGACTGGACACCTCTCCGGAGGTGGAGTTTTGTAGGCCTGAGCCTGGCTCTCATGCCGATTCCTCGTACCGGCGCCTTATGGCTAGGGTCTCCGAGTACTTGGGATGGTCTGCTCCCCCAGGGGAGTTTGTGCAGGATGATCTCACGGACATCCTTGATGTTGGTCCCCCAACTGACCCGGTACTGCCGTTTCATATGGCTCTACAGAGAAGGGTGGCGGCGGCTTGGACTGCTCCGGAGAGTCTCGCGGCGGTGGGCAGGTCCTTGTCGTGAAAATACCGTCCAGCCAGTAGCAACCCCTGCTTCTTGACCAGGCACCCCACTCCGGAGAGTTTGGTGGTGCAGGCGGCCACGGCCCCGGCAAAGCAGGCGTCGTACCCTACCATCCCTCCTGATAGGGACGACAAACGTTTTGATGGCTGGGCGAAGAAAGTGTTTTCTTCGGGTGGTATGGCGCTTCAGGCGGCCAACTCCATATGTGTCTTGTCTCGTTTCACACCCACTCTGTGGAACTGTGTTGCGTTAGCAGCTGAACATATTCCCGAAGGGGACGAACGGGATGGTTTCCTTGCTATGGTCCAGGATGGTAAGGATGCCATGTGTGAGTCCTTTCAGTCGGGTTTGGACATGGCTGAATGCGTCAGCAGGTCCATGGTGGCGAGCACCGTGATACGCAGGTTTGCGTGGTTGCGGAAGTCGGGGTTTGCTCCTGATGTGCAATCCCGGCTCCTCAATATGCCCTTTGACGGTGAACACCTTTTTGGTAGCAAGGCTGACGAGAGCCTTGAGAGGTTGCAGACCTCTAAAGCTGCAGCCAAATCGTTGGGTGCTGCAGTCAGGCAACCTCAGCTTTTTCGTCCTAGGGGACAGCAATGGAGGGGTGGTTCCTTTCGTTATTACTCCTCCTTTGGTAAAGCGAGAGGAGCTGGCAGTCAAAGAGGCCAGCACAGGGGTACCAGAGGTGGACAACAGGGTACCCGTGGTGCCAAAGCCGCTCGGGCAGTTGCCTCTTTGCTCTCAGGTAACGCTGCAGGCGCTACCACTCAGTCATGAGGCCATGTCCCATGGTTCGCAGGTTGGGGGAAGGCTGGCGCAGCATCTTGTAGAGTGGCGTGCCATTACTTCAGATGTGTGGGTTCTGGAGATCATATCCCATGGCTACTGTCTTCCCTTTCGGCAGAGACCTCACGACAATCCACCAGGGAACCTCTCTTTGAAGAGTCCGGATCTGCTGCTTGCGCAGATAATTTAAGCCCTGCTGGAGAAAGGCGCCATAGAACTGGTGCCTGTAGCGGAGAGGAACAAGGGATGGTATTCCCCTTATTTTTTGATTTCGAAGAAAGACGGGGGATTGGACCCATCATAGACTTGCGCGGTTTGAACAAACTCCTCAGGAAGGACAAGTTCAAGATAGTTACTCTCTCTCGAGTCCTCCAGGCCCTTCAGCTTCAGGACTGGTTGGTGTCTCTCGACCTCAAGGATGCTTACTTCCATGTGCCGATCCATCCCAAGCACAAGAAGTACCTGAGGTTCGCGGTTGGCGACTCGCACTTTCAGTTTCGGTTCCTGCCGTTCGGATTGACCTCCGCCCGAGGGTTTTCACCAAGCTCATGGTGGTGGTGGCAGCGCATCTCAGGCAAGGGGGGATTCACGTCTACCCCTACCTGGACGATTGGTTGATCCGTCACCTGCCACTCCCTTCACAGGCTGGGCTTCTCCCTCAATTTAAAGAAGTCCCATTTGACGCCAACACAGCAGCTCCAGTACATCGGAGCAGTGCTCGACACTTCCCTGGGGCAGTGTTTTCCTCCTCAGGTGAGGGCTCTTCACATTCAGCAGATGGTGCACAAGTTTCAGCATGCCCAGACGCTCCCAGCGTTCGTGTTCTTGAGGTTGCTCGGCCTCATGGCATCCTGCATTCTTCTGGTGCCAGAGGCTCGCCTGCGGATGAGATGTTTGCAGTGGGGAGCTCATGCCAACGAGCTGACAGTCAGCAGTCGTTGGTCTCCGTCGGAGTCCAGACTCCATATCAATCTGTTGGAGCCGAGGGCCGTCAGGCTAGCCCTGAAGGCTTTTCTGCCGACTGTGCGAGGAAAGAATGTCCTGATCCTGACGGACAACACTGTGGCCATGCACTACCTCAACGAAAAGGGGGGGGGCAGGATCACTTCCTCTGTGCAGGGAGGCGATGCAGCTCGAGTTCTGGGCCATCCAGCTGGATGTTTCGATCTCGGCAGTTCATCTGGCCAGAGACGAAAACGTGACGGCGGACGCTCTGAGCAGGCAGAGCATGATCTCTCAGGAGTGGGAGTTGGCTCAGGAGATTCTCCTGGAGATCTTTGCCGTTTGGGGGACCCCTCAAGTGGATCTCTTTGCCTCCAGTGTCAACCGGAAGTGAGAGAGGTTCTGCTGGCGGGAATTTCCTCCAAAAGGAGCCTTAGGAGACGCGTTCGTGGTGGAGTGGTCATTCCCACTGCTGTACGCGTTTCCTCCAGTCCCCGTCATCCTGCAAGTGCTGCGGAGGTTACGGAAGTTCGGTTCCCGGATGATCCTCATTGCTCCGGCGTGGGCTTTGAGGACGTGGTACCCGGACCTTCTCGACTTGTCCATCTGCCCTCCACGTCGTCTTCCCTACCGAGATGATCTGCTCTCACGGGAGGGGTGTCAGGTTCACCATCCAGAGGTCAGATCCCTCAACCTTCACGCTTGGCTTCTGAAAGGTTGAGGTATAAGGATTGGGACCTCCCTGAAGACGTGATGGAGGTGTTGCTCTCGGCCCGACGGCCAGCATTGTACCGTTGCCGTTGGCGTAAGTTCTGCGACTGGTGCAGAGTTCAGAATGTGGATCCTTTTGCATGTGACATCCCCATGGTTCTGTCCTTTTTACTTTCTTTGGCCCACAGGGGCTTGCAAGTGGGTACCATTAAAGGTTACCTGGCGGCGCTGTCCATCTTTAAGCGCTCGTCTGAAGAGTGTTCCTACTTTAAAATCCCTTTAATTTCACAGTTTTTGAAATGGCTCACCAATGTGTTCCCTCCGTCACCTTTCCTGGTGCCCGTTTGGGATTTGAACTTTGTTCTCAGGTTTCTAACGGGTGCTCCCTTTGAGCCTTTGCACTCTTGTCCTTTGAGACTGTTGACTCTTAAAACTGTATTTTTAGTTGCGGTCACTTCCGCTCGCAGAGTGAGTGAGTTACAGGCACTTTCAGTTAAGCCTCCCTTCACTGTTTTCCATAAGGACAGGGTTGTCCTTAGAGTCCGTCCTTCCTTTCTTCCGAAGGTAGTGACGGAATTTCATTTGGCCCAGAAGGTTGTTCTTCCGGCATTCTATCCTCCTCCGCATCCTGGTAAGGAAGAGGAGAGGCTCCATAGGCTTGATCCTAGGAGAGCTTTAAGCTTTTATGTTTCACGCATGTCCCGGGTCAAAGTGGACGATCAACTCTTTATTGGTTACGCTGGTAAGCGTTTGGGACAAGCTGTGACGAAACAGACTTTGTCTCGCTGGATTATTTTGGCCATCTCGGAGTGTTACCGCTTGGCGGGTAAGGACCCACCGGCTGGCTTGCGGGCCCATTCTACCAGGGGTATGGCTGCATCTACTGCCCTGCAGAGGGGTGTTCCTATTCGCAACATCTGTGATGCAGCCACCTGGGCTTCAGTTCATACATTTGTACGTCACTATTCCCTCGATTCCATCCGAGGACAGGATCTGGCCTTTGGCAAGGCGGTCCTTTGCTCTGCTATTTGATTGGCAATTCTAAATTTTAATGCAAAATTCTTTCCCTCCTCCTTGCTCTGGTACTGCTTTGGGAGTCTGCCATAGATATGGAATACGTCGGAGGACCCAATCCCCTCGAAGAACAAGTTACTCTCTTACCTGGTAACGTTCTTTCGATGGGATGGTCCAACGACGTATTCCATATCGCTCCCTCCCTACCTTCCCCACTGCAGAATTTCTTATGCGATTGCAGCTTACGTTCCGCAAGGCTTTGTGTCTAATGTCACACGTTCTGGGGGAAAAAACTACAACTGAGGCTACGGGCGTCGTGCATCCTACTTATCTCATCGACGCAGACGCCGAAAAAAGTTTCCGAAGCAGCACAGCTGTGGTGATTACCTGTCATAGATATGGAATACGTCGTCGGACCATCCCATCGAAAGAACGTTACCAGGTAAGAGAGTAACTTGTTCTCTGGGAAGGAAGGATCCCGAGCTCATGGCAGAAGGCAACATTAATTCCTGTATACAAAAAGGGCGATAAATTTGATGCAGCAAATTACAGATTATTATCTATGCTGGACTGCCCTGGTAAAATCTTTGCTAGCTTTCTTTTAAACAAACTCCAAAGATGGATAGACAAGAGGGGGCTCTTAACCCGCTTTCAGAGTGGTTTTAGGCAGGGCTGTTCCACCACGTACAACCTGGTCATATAAGACACCATACGTATGAATACAAGTAAAATTGGGAATCCCCCTTTCTACGCTATGTTTGTGAATTTTAAAGCCGCATTTAACCGAGTTCGCAGGGAACTATTATGGTCAAAATTAGAAACACTTAGCTGCCCTTATGGCCTGCTATATTACTTAAGACTCCTCCATGAAATTAACAGAGCTTCCCTGACGCTAGACTCTCAAGGGAACATGACCGCACAAATTGAACAGAACTGTGGCGTTAAGCAGGGTTGTGTTACGGCACCTACATTATACAACCTTTTTGTCTATGACCTCCCTGAAGCAATTTCTGCAGTTCATAATTGTCCCCTTCGAATAGGAGCCGAAGGATGCCCGGTTCTTGCTTATGCAGATGACTTGGTCATTCTTGGCCACACGTTTAGTGGTCTACGAATATCAGTTAAATGGGAACGATCTGATAATCAACTTGGAGGAGACCCAAGTCATGGTTTTCTCCAGCAAAAAGATTGCTCGCATAACACTTTAGATGCAAGAACTAGATATATTATATACCCCTAACTATAGATACCTGAGCAGCGATTTTGAGACAACTAATGACTATCTCCTAGGTATTCAATGTAGAAAAGTTAGAGCTGCCCAATAATCGCGGCTCTGGTTTATCGTTTTACAAAGGCCCATGGGGGTTTGAGTATCTGGGCTGCACAATTACTGTTTCAACAGGTCCTTACCCCAATGATGATGTACGGCCTGGAAGCTTTGCAGCAGATTGATCTTAAGTGGCTACAGGTAGTGGAGGGTAAATTCTGGAAAAGAATTCTGGGCCTCCCTACCTGTATCCCTATGGCTATCATCAGACTTGAATTGGGTATGCAGTCTTTGAAATCTTTGGTTCTTAAGAGAAGGGCAGAACTATACCTGAAGATGAGCAGCACCTCAAGTAACCAACTATTGGTCTCTTTGCGACATGAAATGATGGAGTCTGTTACGCTCACCTGGTCTCTGCGGGGACGTTGGGGCACGGTTGGAGCCCTGCCTGGATTTGGCTCCCTCTGGTCACTTCTCTCCTCCAACTGCTGTCTTGCCGGGGATCCTGAAGGCTGGGCTTGTTCCTGTGATAAGGTGAGAGGCAGTAAGAATAGTGTGGTGGAGTCGCAGTTCCCCTCTGCCCTTTCGTTCCAAAATGTAGTGCGTAGATGTTTCCCCATGCAGGCTCACGTGTTTGTATGTAAGGATGAGCTCTCCGTCCTGCTTTCTTCAGCAGGGGCGCTGCGGATGGACCTAGTTGCGTCACTGGTCCAAATGGTGGAGGTCCAGACTGGCTGCAACCTTTCCGTCTTGGTGGTAAGTTTTTATAATAATGGTTTTAGTCCGTATTCTTATAATAATACTGTCTCAAGTTAAATTGTTCATAATGGTGTATTGTTCTCTCTCCCCTGTAGATGACAAAGATGACCCAGGAGCGTGTGATGGAGAGAAGAGTCTGCTTCGAAAGATTCCACCACTGGTAAGTAGGTCGTTTCTTGGATCTGCAGCAAGTTCGCGAGTAGTGCTGCTTTAGGGATTTAAAGTCTGTGTGACTGCTCACCTTGCATCTCTTATTCTCTTGCAGGCACGTCAGAGCAGCGGTGGCTGGCGAGCGATGTCAGACTCCTTCAGGTTGTCAGAGATGGAGATCCACGTGGAGGCTGCGCCTGATGAAGGCCCCGTGTTGGTGAAGGTCAGAGCTGGTAAGGATGTTGGACGATACCTGCGGAAGATTCTGGAAGGCAGGTAAGGTGGATGCGGCGGAGTCAGGAGCAGATGGCTCCGCTTCCAGCGATGGTAAGGCCTCAGGTAAGGCGTGCACAGCGACTGCGGAAAGAGTAGCAGATGGCAATGCTTCTGGCGATGGGTGCGACTTCAGGTAAGGCGTACGCAGCGACTGCAGAGTGGAAGCAGATGGCAGCCTTTCCGGTAGAATGCAGGTAAGATGGCCGAGGTATCCGAAGACTGGAGATGCACGTGTTGAACCAGGTAGGTGTTGAAGGGTTCCGGAGACTGAAGGCGCACGTGAATCAGGTAAGAGTCCTCTGAACAGCGGTAAGCGTTACGCTGCCCTCAGCAAACTAACGCGAAGCGCCAGTATGCGGGTGGTGCTTGCTTATATAGCCTGGCCCCAGCCACTCCCCTTAGGCCCCGCTTTGTGGCCCTACCTAGCTCCTCCTTCTGTCTTCTGCACGTGCCTTCCCTGTGATAACAGGGCCCCGCCCGGCCTTGCTGCACGTGCCTTTGGTGTTCTGTGTGCCTTGAAATAAGCTTGGTGCCATAGGCACCAAGACTGGGTCCATTGGGACCCTGCATGAAGTGAAGTACTGGGCACCTGCCCAGTGGCCATGACAGTCTAAGAAGTCACAGCTAAAGATCAATATTGTTTTTTTTTTTTAGCTATGCTAAATTGGAGTAATCGACAGGGAGAATTCTCCCCCTCTGTAAAATCTGCTTTGTCAAGAAATGTGTATCTAGGCGATTGGTTAGGAAACTATGCTCACCTTGAAGATCTTAAAAAATATCAATTTGTGAAAAAAGCCACAACAATATTTAAATGTATGTCCATAAATAAGACTTAGACGATTTATCCTACTAGTTAGGATTTATCATCTCCCAGTCCTGGGAAACACAGGCGCAGTAAATAAATTAACCAGTTAAAGAATCGGTCGAGTCAGGAAAACATGTATTGACTAGCTGCCCGAAGATAAGTACCTATAAAAGACATTATGAGAAATATGTACATAACATAGAACATATAAAGGAGGCAATCATTTGGTGCCGTAATATAAACTCCATACATTTGAAGTGTTTTATAGCAATGTATAATATTGGTTTAGTGATCGAGAGCTTATTAGGGATCTCTATTTGAACACAAGTAAATTGCTTGGTATTTGATTTTTGAGTTTATATAGTATATTCGGTTTTATATGGAAATTGAGAATGGTAAATATCTGAATATGATAATGCCTATATGGTATAGTTACTGTGTTTGATTTAATATGTTACGATTTAATCTGCGTATATATATGAACTATTTTAGATATGTGGATTATGTTTGAGAATGTATACATATGATTTATAATTATGTGAAAAGTGTATTTATAAACTGTAACACATTAATACATTATTATTATAATAGGAGAGGTAGGGGAGAAGTAGTCTAGCTTAGAAGAGGTAGGGTGGTGAGGTGGTGGACAGAATGAGGATTGGGCGGAGAGAGAGATAGGAGGGCTGTGAGATTGTCACAAATCTAGAGATTTTAGAGGAAAAGTACTGAGAAAAGCTCTTGACAGAGAGGGAGGAGGTGATGGATATTGGCATGGGAGGTGTGAACAAAGATTGGAGTGTGATGGCGAAATGAGGAGATTATGCTTGAAGTAGGATGATTCGGCAGAGTCAAGTGCAGAGGTTAGGACAGCAAGGGAATCTTTGTAGGCTAGGAGTAGGGAAGGTGTTCGGAATATGTGCCAGCATCGTCAATCTCTTTAGGGTCTACGGTTCAACGGCGATCCTAGGATTGGGATTGGAAGGTGTGAATGTGCAAACAGGATAGTGTTGGTCAAATAGAGCCATAAGTGTTTAATGAAAGTCAGAGAAAGCACGGCCAATGGAAGAGGCAGGAACAGAGGAAAGACACATCATCACGGCAAGGGGCAAGAGAATCCTGCCTGAATTTCCTCTTAGTCATTGAAGGGAGGTGTTGAGGAGTAGGATGTGGAAGGAACGAGATATTAAAGTGAACAATGGAATGATCAGTGGGAGATCAGGATCACTGGAGAGCTCAGAGGAGGAGAGTGAATTGGAGAGAAGGATAAGGCTGAAGAGGGCTTGGGGAGGTTAAAGGGACCCAGCATGACAATGGGAATGAAGGTAGGAAGTTACCCAATAAGGGTTGAATCAAGGAAGCAGGAGTTGAGAGAACCAGGGTGGGGGTTCTATAGAAAGCCATACCAGTATGTGGCGTAGGAGAGGGGAGGGGAGTGGAATAGTGGCATATACAAGAGAGCAAGGGTTGATGATGGAGGGGCAATGTTGAGGTCCTTATCAATGAGGAATACGACACTGCTGCCTTTCCCACCGGTCTGGGAGAATGGGAGAAGGTTGCATAGTCAATGTGGAGAGCTGCTATTCTAGCAGCGTCATGAGGGGAGATTTAGGTTTCCGTGTTAGCAAGAAGTGAAAGTTGAGGGTGATCATAGACTAAGTGGTTGGTGATGTAGGAAGACTTGTTGCAGAGGGATTGTGCATACCAGAGGCCAAGTGAAAGTGACAGGAGGTGGGGGAGTGGAGCAGGTGTTGTGCGCTAGGCGAGGGGACAGATGAGGTTGGAGATTATTGAAGCACAGGAGAGTCTTAATTGAAGGGTGCAGGGAGGAAGGAGGAAGATGGGATGCTGGAGATGTATGCAGACGCTACACCAAGTTTAGGCTGAAGGCTATGAGAGAAAAGAAGGAATAGAGCGAAAATAAGATGCATGATGGAGGATAGAAGAAATAAGCAAGTCAAGACAATGAAGAAAGGGTGCAACAAGAGAAAGAGGGACAGGGAAAGACTTCCTCCTCCACGAGACAAGGATTTGTCGGATGAATACAACAGAGATAATTCAAGGCAATTAAATTAAGGGCTCTTAGTTTCATTATGCATCACATATTTCAGAATTGCTTCTCCAGCGTGCAAGAATAACCACTTTTACTGCCACAATTAAATGAGCGATTAGACACCCCAGTCAGGATGTTTCAGAACAAGCGTGCCTATATTCTGCCCCCAAGAAATTCATGATTTCAGCACATAGACTGCCTATCCAGTCTTGGTTGAACATTATTTAGAGACTCTAAATTGGATTAGAGAAGAGAGATACCCCACACACTGAAATAGACCTTTTCCAAGACTTGGATGGGTTACGCTTTCGGATACATCTAGCAGTGACTTACCACAAAATTCCATGTCTGATAGGAGAGACTTACCATCAAGAGTTGTACGTCTTTTTCATTTTTTTAGGTAGTGGAGGCATAAGAAGCAGATCATGGATACCAACTTTAAAAAATTCCCAAATCAGATAGCACCAAGGATCTTCAAAACGCACAGGAGTGCATACCCACATTAAGAGACAGACCAGAAGATAACCTATCTGGACATGAATTATCACAAGCAGCATTATCTGGCCTAGGAAAAGGCCTTTCATCTGTATTTGTTTCTAGGTGAGATGGAAATGAGACCATTCATAGTAAAGTTAGATTGTGGTCTCATTAAAGAATACTTTCAGACAATGAAACTGGATGATACAGGATTACAATTAGAATCTACATGTATCCCTCACGAAATACCTCTACCAAATGAGTTAATCACCTTTGAGAAATGTGTACTTAGAAACCTCAGGACCTTACAAAGTAACAACAAGCGAATGCAACATAATTTGTCCACTATAGAAATATCTGCCCTCAAGACCTTACTTAAGTGGCAACAGAGAGCTGGTGATTAAACCCGTAGATAAAGGTGGGAGTACAGTAGTAATTAAGATAGAACAATATGAAAAAATAGTCCTCGATTTACCTAATGTCAAGGAGAACTACAGAATTCTTACATTTCTACCCCAGACATGAAACAAATTGTCTTTGAAGTGGTCACGTTTGGACTACCTAGAAACTGGCTTGTCAAAAACAAGCATGTATACTAATACTCTGAGTATTTCTACTTTCGATGTGTTTCCTAAAATACATGCAAATAATACAGATCCACCTGACACACCGATAGTGTCATGCTGTTGCTCTGGCCTGAAACCATTGTATGAATTTGTTCACAACTTAAGTTATTAACACCTTTGAAAGTATGCTTTTAGATGAAACCAATGAACTATTAGTGACTATGGATATGCAGTCCCTGTGTACTAGCATCCCAAAAGATAATCAATTTTATGATGAATCCATTCAATCGCTTAAACCCTACAAATGATAGCGCCAATTGAATTCATTATTGAATTGGTGACAAATGCTTTACAAAAAAAGTAAATCAATTTGATAATAAATTCTTTCTTCAAACTCGTGGAACAGCCATGGGTGTAGGCTTTGCACCAAGCCTAGCAATCTTATACATGGCAGAATCTGGGGATAATTGTATTTTTTCAACCAACAATCCTTACTTTGACAATATAAAAATATTGAAACGATACAATGCTGTTATCTTTATGATTTGCCATGGTGACTTTCATACACTGAGCAGTTCTATACTTGGTTAAACAATTGTAATTTGAACATTCAATTTAATAGAGAATGCATCAATCAAAATCTTAACTTTTTAGATCTTCCAATCAAAAATGTCAATGACAAAATGCACCCTATACAGGAAACAAAGTGATTGTAATACACTGCTCCATTACAAGAGTTATCACCCACGACGTTTGAAAGACAATGTACCATTTGGCCAGCACTTGAGACTGCATAGAAATTGTGCATCACTTACAGATTTCTAGCATAATGCAGAAATTCTGCACAAGTGCATAGCAGCCCAAGGTTATCCCAAACAATTCACTTAGTCACTCCAGAAAAGAGCTAGTTTTTCCCCTAGCCGAACATTGTTTACACCCAGGAATAAACCTAATAGACAGGATAAAATGACATTTAAGACTGCTTGATTTGAAAAAATTTCATTAGAAAATACTAGCCCTTAGTTAAGCTGAGCCTCCCAAATGAGGAACTGCTGATATTTGCTTTGACTTGTGCGACAAATTGGACCATTCAAAATTCTTCAAAATAAATTTTAAAAATCAACCTGGTGGATCTTGTTCCCCTGGTAGGTCACTTCCCTGGCAGAAATTGCTTGGTGTGTACATTTACCAAAAAGACTGCTTACTTCAAAGTCAACGGTCAAAATTGGTACTCATGAGAAATGACAGAATGCAAAAGCAGTAGGTTTATTTATTGCATTGAATGTACATGCAATCTTGGTTACATTGGACAAACTATGAGAGCAACGCACATCCCCATTTTTGAATATTGCTCAAGAATACATTCTGCTGATGATGTTTTATGGTAGATTGTGGACAGAGTCAAAACAAGTACTAACGTGGAACAACTTCTATTGCTTAAGGATTCTAAATGGATTCTCAGAATGCAGACCCACATATATTACCTGAATGAGCGTTTTCTTCCCACACTATGAAACATTTTACAACACCAGTTAATCTGAGCAAAATCCATAAACATTCTCAGTGTTTTCTTTTTATTCACACTCTTAGAAGATGTTCAGCTCCTTAGGCATAACCTGATTCCCTGGCTTTTCAACCTATACCTGGCACTTCTTGCCCACTGCATTGCCGCTCTCTGCCCTAACTTTCAGTGCTATGCTCATTTTCAGGCTACCCTCGGCCACCTCTTCTCGGTTTCTCATCTCTGACTGTCTGTCTGCTATCCAGGAGTGGTGTGCCGCCAATGACCTCTGCCTTAATGCCAGTAAGACTGAAATTCCCCTCATCGGCACACCCGCTCCCTCCTTTCCTGTACTCTCTGGCCGGCTTCTCTTCACCCTCCTCCTGCTCCAACCTGCGAGGCTAAAAACCTCTGGGTCATCTTTGACTCGGCACTCTCCTTCTCTCCTCACATCTCTGAAGTCACACTAACAACTGCACTTCCTCAGAGATATTCTACCTTTCCTCTCCTTCCCCCAGAAGCTCACTCTCCCCAGAGCTCTGCTTCTCTCTAGGCTGGACTACTGCAACGTCCTTGTTCTAAATCTGCCTTCCTCTACTCTCCTCCCTCTGTGACTCATCCAGAACAGGACTGTGAGACTTGTCCTTGGCCTCAAGCCCAGGGATCGTATCTCTCCAGGACTGAAATCTTTGCACTGGCCCCCAGTGGCTGCGAGGATCAAGATCAAAACCCTCTGCGTTGTCCACAAGGCCTTCTGGGGCCTCAATACCTTCAACTCTCTTCCCAAATATCTTCCTTCTCGAACTCTCCGCTCATCCGCCTCCAACTCCCTCAGGGTCAATTGCTTCTCCAAGCAACGAGCTGGTGGTAGATGTCTTTCCTCGGCTGGGGCTTCCCTCTGGAACAGCCACCCTGCCTCCCTGAAACTTGAGGTGAACCATCTAAAGGTTCCAGAAGCACCTCAAACCCTTTCTCTTTGCTTCTGCCTTTTCACCTCCTCTCCCCTGCTGACCTCCTGGCGGATTCGGAATCTGCACTGGTAACCTGGCCACCATCTGATCCCGGGCCCAGGTCCCTCCCCCACTAGTCACACACACACACCTGCACTGCCTGCCTGGCATCCCCCGCACTTTGGGACTGTTTCTGTATCCCTTCAGTCCCACCACCAGTACTTGACACCTGTTGTCTGCACTCCCCTTTGCACTTGCCACCTGCTGGCCGTTACTTTACTTATTGTTCTTATGTTATTACTGTACTCCAATGTACTGCACTGTCCCTTTCCACCTCCCCCCGCACTTCATCCTTCCCCCACGAACTTGCGTGATCTGAATGACACCTGGCCTAGTATGATCATTGTCTGTCCTCCCTTTGATCCCCCTCCCTTGCCTCGTCGCGCCTTGACACACTTGTGTATAGCCGCGTTAGAAATGTCATATCATATCACATTTCATTTTCAAGACTTGAGCAGCCTTTTAGTGTTTTGGTAAAATTTGTTTTACAGGTAGTCTCATTAGAAAAATTCTCTTTCACGATCCTGCATCCTTAAAAAAATATAAAAGAAACTGAAATGGCGGTAACTGTAATGGCATAACTGCAACAACAATCTAGGTTAAGATTTTGTAATCCACCCACCACTTATAATTATTTAACACCTAAATTGGGGATGAAAAGTTTCATTGGCATGTGCTCTATACCCATTTTTACAGACACGGCTGCTTTTCATTAGATCTACAAGACTTCCACATTAGTCCTTCCACAAGTTGGTACACACCTTGATTGAAGGTATCTGCATAAGCTTGAACGTATTGTCATGAAATACCCTTCAGGGGGTGCTAGATTAAAAGCATTCTTTTTTCATTTCATGTTACTTTGTGAGTATCCCTGCAAAATAATATAAACAGTGACAATCTGTGGAGGTTATCAGCCAATGCTAATGGAAAGCCCTTACTCCAAATCCCAGTACTCAGCAAATCTGGCAATTGCAAGCTTTTTAATGCTACAAAACATCATTATTTTATTATTTAAAAAAATATTTTTTTAGTGGTTATTCACATTTAAACCTTTAACATATAGGATACATGCCAATTTTACAGTCATAATCTGATTCGCAAATGTCCAAATCAAAAACCTGGAAAGGTAATATTAGCGGTACCCTTCACCCCCTGGGTGAGTCGTGATCCTTCCTGCATCCGTCGATGGACCGGGTTTAAGTCATTAAGTACATTAAGTACCAGTGTCACAAATTTCAGGGCATCAATAATGCGATCAATTTTGTCAACCGTCATAAGCCTTTCCCAACATTCTGTAGCCATACTCTGATCGCAAGATTGCAAATAGTCACCTATAGTCCTTTCCCTTATCGCCCAGAGAGCAGGGCAAATAAGCAGTATAGGATGGATGGTTTCTATAGAGTCTAGATCTTTACAATATCTACAGATCGCTTCTCCTTGCGTTATCTGGCATCTTTGTAGCTGCACCTCTTTAGAAGGCAGAATGTTCAACCTACAACGTAGAAGCAGATCTCTGAAATATGGCGAAGGACATTTTTGAAAGTAGGCTGGTAATACATTCAGCGACTTTTGTTCCCATATGATATTAATACAGAGTTTATTCTCACTTTTCAATTCTAGGGTAAGATCCCTGTCTCTCTCTTTCAGTCTTTTCTTCGCCTTATCCGGATTAGATTTTAACGTCTCAAGCTCGATGTTATTTAGCTTCAGATAGTTTTCACACTCAGATTTCCATTTCCTGAGATTTTTGTCTGGTTGCATTCCTGATTCTCCCAAGATCTCAAAAGGGGCAGGATCTAAGATGCTTTTCCGAAACAAGGAAATAGTCTTCCACATGACTACTGAAGTCATTGATTGGAGCCTTAATTCATATCTGATTAAGTATGCCGGCAAACAAGTTGGCAATTTCAGAGTTCCTTTCCAAAAGAAGGCTTCACAGACTTCCCGGGTCTTCCAAGAGAGATTCGGGAAAGACTCTGCCCCATAGGTTATGACTGCTTGGACCTTTTGCTTGTAAAAGGTGATTATGGGGATCATGGAAAAGGTTCCATATCGTCAGTGTACAGCCCTCCCTTGATTTGTTAACTTTAAAAGTTTCTCCTTGATTAATCGGTAGTGGGCCGACTCATTGATATTTTTATTGATCAATACTCCAAGATAGAAAATTGAATCGACCACTGCCAAACTCTGATTTTCGATTTTCCATTTGAAAGTCTTCTTCCTTCGTGGAACTCCACGTGCTGATTTCAGCACCATTGATTTTTTTATATTCATTTCCATGCCGTTGGGATCCAAGTTGTTTTTAAACTCAGCGATTCGTCTCTGGAGTCGTATAGCGGTCTGGTCAATAAAGACCAGATTGTCCACATAGATAATCCATGATATGGCAGCTGTCCCGATCCTAGGAGGGAAGGCTCTAACATTCATTTGTGATTCAAACATTGATATAGATGTATTTGATTTAATATATACACGGTCCATTAGAATGTAGTATGGACCTGATGAAGGATAATTACTACACCAAAACATATCATACGTCGACTCTGAAATTCATAGTTGGTTGGAGTCAACCATGTGGATTGTAAATAGTTAACAAACACTGTGGCACTATATGTGAAATGCACTTTGTTCTGTTCAAAACATAAAAATGTATTGGTTCAATATGTTATGTTTTTATTGTAATTATTTATTTGTAAAGTGTTTATAAACAAGTGAAGTGCTTCAAGGCGGGAAGGGAACAATGGAGTACAGAGTCATTCTTAGGTCTTGAAGATTCCACAAATGATATAACAAAAAATGACTAGCATACTAGGCCTGAAGGCATTACTACTAGTAAGTGCAAGACAGGAAGGAAGGCAAACGGGGGAGGAGAGGGAGAAGAACATACAATACATAAACTACTGTACTAGGCCAGCAACGTTTCAGACAGTGCAAGTGCATGAGAAAAGATTGAGGTGATAAGGGGTGGAGGAGATGGAGACGAACATACAGAGACAAAAACTACCGTACTAGGCCAGGCAAACTAGTACTGGTGCATTCTAGGTAATGTAACTGCGCAGACAGGAAGTGAGGGGGGGGAACAAGTGCTCACAGTCAAGCAGTACCCTGAGTTAAGTGCTGAGAGGTTACCCTTCTCATGAAATGAATTCCAGAAGTGCAGTAGTGGTGAATAGAGTGAAGGGGCTCGGGGGCAAGTGCAAAGACTGGATGGGGAGCCTGGCACATGTGAGGCTCTGCAGGTGCACCCCAGGAGCCCAGTCAGCAAAAGCGGAGCAGAGTTAGGGAAGAGAAGGAGGAGGGAATAGAGGAGGTTAGCAAGGGAGAGGGAGCGAGAAAGAGAAGAGGAAGAGAAGAGAAGAGGAAGGTCTTGAGAAGTTTATGGAACTTAAGGAGATCAGGCTCAAGACGGAGAGGGGCAGGGAAGTTGTTCCAGAGGGAAGCACCTGCAGAGGATAAAGATCTACCCCCAAATCTCTGTTTGGAAAAATGGCTCACCCGCAGAGAGTTGGAAGAGAATGAGCGTAGGGCTCTAGAATGAGAGTATTTAGGGAGAGAGAGTTGTAGATAGTGCTTGCTCTGACCCCAGAAGGCTTTGATGACTATGCAGAGGGTCTTGAACTTGATCCTTGCAGCTACAGGAGCGAATGGGGGGATTTCAGCGCTGGAGAGTTGCGGTCCCTGGGCTTGAGGCCAAGGATAAGTCTTGCGGTTCTGTTCAGGATGAGTTGTAGAGATCAGAGTAGAAGAAGGCAGATTGAGAAAGAGACTGTTGGAGTAGTCGGGTCTACAGAGAACCAGGGCTCTGGAGATAAGCGAGAAAAGGTAGTATACCTCTGAGGAGGTGCAGCTCGTAGTGGGATTTTTTATGTCCAAGATGTGAGAGGAGAAGGAGAGAGTGGAGTCAAAGATCACCTCCAGATTTTTTTCCCTCGCTAGTGGGTGAGGGCGCAGGGCCTAGGGAGGTCGGCCAGAGTGAGGGTGAGAGTGTGAATGCAGGAGCAGGAATCCGAATGAGGATGATATTTGTCTTGCTGGAATTAAGGCAGAGATTGTTGGTAGCACACCAAGACTGATTTGCGGACAGTCAGGATTGAGCTAGGAGGAGGCTGAAGGTAGCCTGAAACAGAGCTGTATGTCATACGCATAACACTGAAAGTTGGAGGTGAAGGCAGAGATCTTGCCTGCCAGAGGTGCCATGTAGACATTGAAGAACCGGGCGGATAGGTTAGATCCCTGGGGGACACCACAAGTAAAGTGATTGATAACTGTGACAAAAGACCCAAGTTCCACCTGGAAAGGACAGACAGGGAGAAAGGAGGCAAGCCGTGCCAGGGCCCGCTCTCTGATGCTCAGGGTATCGGAGACTGGAGATCAGGATGTTGTGGTTTACTGTATCGAAAGTAGAAGAGAGTTCAAGAAGAATGAGAACAGAGGGAAAGTTGGAGTCAAGATTTGAGAGCAGGGCTTCACGGGTGTTCAGAAGAGCAGTTTCCATGCCTCTGGATGCTTTAAAGCCAGACTGATGGTCATGGAGACTAAGGTGCTGGAAATGTATTGGCGGGACAGGGCCTCCCTGTCCTTGTTCTGTAGTCCTTTTTCATGTGTGTTCAGTATTGTTTTCTGCCCAGGAGTCCATGTGGGACTCCGGGTAGTGCTGCTCTTCCTCTTTTTGGTTTGGTGTACAGACCCTTGGGATACCCTTATGGCAACCATGGGTGGGGTTACAAACCTGTAGCCTTAGTATATGTTTCTGGGCTCCTGTGTGTGGCCCACAGAGCAGGGTATGGTCTGGTTGCAGCTCCATGCTTAATTTGACAGGTGCACTGAGTATCCTCCAGGCCCTGCCATTGGAATCAGTTGACAGTGGCCTCTTGCTTTCTGTTGTCTGTTACCTTGTTTTCCCAAAGTCCTGGGAAGCCCTGACTCTCTCCCTTCCCCCTGACTGGCTGTTGGGTGGAAGTGCCATATATGGTATTGTGGGGAAGTCCAGCCAGACTGGCTGGAGCCTTTCCAGTGACTGTACGTTATGGGTACACCATTGTGGTGGGACCTGGATGAATGGAGTGTGTGATCAATATGCACTTCATGTTATGGATGTCTGGTTTCTGGTATGTGACACAAAGACTGAGACAGCCCTGCCCAAAACTGGTATGAATGCAGTGTGGAGTGCTGAATGGCTGGGTACTTGTCCCAATACACATTCCTTATTGTGAGTGTCTGGAGGGAGGAGAATGGATTGAATGCACTTTGAACCCGATTGGCTGCCTGCCTGCATGAGTGCCCTTCTGAGTGATTGGTTGTCTGAATGTCACCCAGCAGAGTGAATGAGAGACCAAACAGTATATCTAGGGACCTCTCACTGATGGAAATTGTTCAGAAGGTGAAGTTGATACTTGATGCTTATACTTGAAGTCCACTGGAAGAAGAAGAATTGCTGCTGTTGTCCATTGCCAATCTGAAAGCTGCAGTGCCTTCAAGGAACTGATCCAAGAGAGGACCTGGCTAGGAGACCTCTCCCCGAGCTACGAGGGACCCTCGTGCACCAGCTAACCTTTGCCAAAGCGCCCTGGAAGTCAGTCCTCGAAAGGCTGCAGACCGGAGATGGGAACCGCTGCAGAATCATGAAGCGAAGTTCCCAGACATTGAAGTCCATCACCTTCGTTGAAGATCATCATTGACCGGAGCCGCAAAGCTCCATTGCATAAGAACACTTTCAACGAAGGACTCCCTGACTCATCACCGACGACCGCTTTGTCCCGCCGGAGAAAGTCAAGGCTGCTGACGCACCGAGGAGAATCTGCCGGTGGGTTTCCCGCCACCCGAAGACCACAAAGACACCGATGGGCCGACGCCCTTGCTGGGCCAAAGTTCTTCAGTAACTTTGCAGCAACAAACTATAGTCGTCAAGGTGCACCGCATGCCTCATCTTCTCGAGACGTCTGCGACTGATCGTCAACGAGCACTGCCAGGACCGAAGCTGCTGCCCCAATGCCGTTGTTCGCCTTTTCTTGGTGGGATCTCAGCGATCCGTGACTCCTGTCTAAAAGGGTGTCACTCAAGAAGGCTCTGTCGATGACCCAATGTCAAACTCTGCTATACCAGGTTCCCTGGGGCGGTAGAACTTTTATAGAAGGAGATAAGACTCTAATAGTGAATATTCGGACTGGGCTTGTTTAATATCTTATTTACAGGTTGCCCAGGTGGGGGGGATCCTCACACAGAACTGTGCCTGACGGTAGGGGCCCAGTATTCTGCCAATTGTCTGAAACCTTGCTTTCCTCCTATGTCTATGGTTGATACCTTTTGCTATATTGATTTGTATGCTATTTGAACTGTCTACAGTTGATGCATTTTAAAGGAATCACAGTAATAGTGGTACCACTTAGAAACTGTATATATTTACCATTTTAGAATTGTCAGAGCACAAAGTGTGTTATTGTGATTGTGTATATAGCTTTGAAGCTTATTTATATAAAGACTTTGTTATCACTAACATAGTGTGTGGACGGGGGGGCGTGGCTTGGCTTGGCGGCCATGCGTTGAGGAGCGGAATCCCGAGTCTCCTGCATGATCCGACAGAAGATCTGAGTTTGCTGAAGCAAAGAAGGTGACCAACCGAATGTAAATTGCAGCAGAGGTGTCGGAAGGCGTGGGGCACAGCTGATCGCAGTCTCGGCAGAAATCTGACCGAGATTGGCCCAGGCGAACGGCCGAAGTGACCAAGAGGCTGGCACCCAAAATGGTGGGCGTGACAGCCCGGGCCGGAGAAGGGGCACTGCCAGCGAGATGAGACTCGCTGCGTGACGGAGTGCAAGAAGAAGCGAACCGGCTGGTGGGCTATCTGACGGCTGGTGTGGCATTCAACAGCAGCCGGCAACCGGAGGCCTTGAAGCGGAGCTGACCCGCAGCAGAGGTCTGCACAGAGAGGGCACCCGCAACATGACAGAAGGCCGGCGACATGTACTCCCCGTTCCGATAGACATTTATGATGACCTTGGAGATGGAGAGGAAGGCAAGAAGGACCTCCCAGCGGGTGCCACCGTTAATGTGTGAGGAAGATTAGCGAGAGATCAGAGCAACCATTTGAAGAGTCCATAGGTCAGGTGAAGGAACAACAAAGGGGATGTTGGTGAGAGTCTTTCAGGCGGAAGCACTAATATAGGTGTCAGCGAGAGGCAGGCCTGTGTTGTAGCCCAGTGTGTCCTTTTTCTTGAGTTTCTTCCTGCCAGACTTAGTGAGAGGTGAAGGATAGGAGATAGAGAAGCAGTTAAAGAAGATAGGAGAGATAGAAAGCACCATAGAGAAGGGCACATAGTGTGGTACACTTAACCCAGGAGCAGCTGAGGTACTTCGGAAAGTACGGAGGATGCGTACAAAGGGAATACAAACAGGACTGGGAGAAAACAATGTGAAGTGAAAAGGTTAAGGGAGCAGAAAACATACAACAGAGGGCAGAGGGAGTGACCAGTCAGCACAGTAACAAGAAAAAGAGGATGAAAACACCTAAATTCGATTTTAAACTAGTCGGTCACAAACAGTGTAATGCATGATGAAAGCACACCTTGAATCGATTTTAAACTAATCAGTCATAAACAATGCAATCCAGGATGAAAACACACCCAAAATCGAATGTGGCACAGGTGTTGTAGCACAGCAGTTCAGAAGTGGTGGCAGTGGAGGTGAAGGCTCAAGGAGTGACATGCAATGTAAAGGTTTGTCCATGAAGTACAGGGGGCATATTCAAGTAGAGGTAGAACAGTTAGAATGACTGGTGTGGCTAAGGGTAGCAGCCAAGGAAGGTTGAGGCAGGCAGCGGAGCAACAGTCGGCACTGATGAGGTACCCAGTCCTAAGCAGCGTGACTGTCTATGCCCACAGTAACAAAAGAGCAGGCCGCTGTCCCGGCAAGGCCCGGACAGGCACAGACAGGGCCTTAGATTTGGGCCTTTGTGTGGGGGCCAGCTGAAGCCTTCTGTTGCCCTGATTGGGTACAAGAAAGCTGCCCTGGCCAATCTGCATGCAGGAGGAAGCTTGCAGTGCTTCAGAGGTGATTTACAGATACGGCAAGCAAGCAGTGCCCATGTTGGAAGGGCCTCGAGGTGCCACTGAAGACAAACCCAGTTTAAAGTAGTTGAGTAATGCGGGAGCAAGATGAACTCGCTGGGGTGTATCCAGGCAGCGGATGGCGGTTGCCATAAAATGCTGTATGAACATGTAAAAAATAGACAATCTGAATATAAATGATTTTTCTTTTTTTCTTCTTACATTCCCAATTGATTATGAATTTCAAAGCAAGGGTCACCGCTTGATGCTGTAGGCGGAGAGACGCCACGGGAGCGCATTGTGGCTGCAATGCCGGAACATGGAGAGGAGAGGCTGGCTGAATCCGGACCTCTGTGTGCTAAGTAGATGGCAAGAAGGACGAGATGCACTTTATTCTTTGTTATGTCTCTGTTATACTTGTTAGATTTTGATTAAAATACTTGTGAATTGAGTTACATTTTGATCAAACAATTTGTTGTTCTCTGAACTATGTAGATTGCCACTACAAATACAATTATTGTGAATTTGAGTAAGAGATAGTAACAGTTATTACGATAGGAAGAATCTTTTTTTTTAAACCTAGCAGGTCCAGCAGAATGTCTGCACTGATCATCAATTTGATCCTCTCAAACCAGAAAGTTTACAGGGCTGCCTATAAAATATGAAGCAATGTGCCTTTTTGCCCATAATTTCTCAAAACAGCAATCAGATAAAATTGGGGTTGCGGGATGCCATCTCATCAGAAGGTTTATCTGCATTTCTGCTAGATGTGTGAAAGTGTTTTCTTCAGACCACGTTGAATCCTCGCCCGTTCTTTCATTTTTTTTCTTTAAAGCCATAGAGTGTGTGCCTGATGATTCCCGGAGGAGTCTGCTCAAACAAACTTTAGCTACCTATTCTCCCATTGTATGATCTTTGATTGGGGTTGGTTAATTGGCAGAGATAAAAAAAAGTCTAAGTAAATATTATATTTAACAACCACAAGTCTTACAAACCGTGAAATGCAAAACCCATTTCAATTTGCCAAATTTATCTTAAGAATTGCAGTCAGGTTTTGGGGGCATAAACAGTCGAGGACGCTCCTAGATGCCTTCTCGGTAGGCTCTGAGCCTTTCCCCCACCTCGGGGCCCATATCCCCCTTTTAACCCCACTGAACAGCTGGGCCCGATATCCATGAACATCGGAATACCCCAGGAAGCGATGGCGCACGTTTTTACCGCCACAGAGCCCCCTGGAGTGAGATACGGGCAGATCTTGATGCCTGCAACAGACCCCTGCCAAGGTGGCGGTCAGGGCATAAGTGGACAAGAAGGCGGGTAGCCAGTGGACCCCTTGTGGCTCCCAGGGTGAAGCGGACAGTGCCGGAGGCGGTCCCAGGAGTCAACAAACAGCGGAACGCTGAACAGTTGTTCCTGGGTGAGCCAGATGAGACAGAGTAGAGAGGCCTGCATGGGGAAGCCCCGCCCCCTCTGTGCGACATGCGGCTCACCGGGAGGATCCAGATGCTGGAGGGAGATCCTGCTTGCCTTCGTCTGAACGTAAAGAGGCAGTGGGAGGGGGCCGGGCATGATAGAGGAGCGGGAGTGAGCACCTGTGCCTGTAGTGGGCTCCTGCTGCACACCCCTAAGGATGAACAGTGCGCCGGGCCTTGGGAAGGTAGAAGAGCAGCTCTGGGAGCTGCAGGCCGGCAAAGTAAAGTAGAGATTGCAGAGCGAGGCATTGTATTGGTTGGAGCAGGCAGCAGCAAATGGTGGACAGTGCTCACTATGTATAAACCCTAAATGACTGTACTGAAGCTTGGCAAGGTGCTCTTCTGGCATGTATGTGGTGCTCTAAAACGTTGGGCTGGGTGGAAGTCCAGCTGCAATCGGACAATGCACCCAGAGAATACCAGATGAGATGGCAGAGGCAAAACGATTTGGGCCGCAGTGATAACCTATGGAGCCGTAGGAAGCAGTACCCAGCACAACTGGAAGGGACTGTAACCCCTTAGTCGGTGGGGTTTGGAGCAAAAGAAAGCACTGCACAGTGAGCTGACAACATAGGGTACCACCATTGGGTGCGTGTGAGGATGGCGAAACAGGCGGCGAAGCAGAAAGGCGCAGCCTCTGGCGATATCAAGGCTATGATGCAAACGCTGGTTGCGTCTGAGCGATTCCACCAACAGGCAACTGTGCAGATTCACTCCCCACCGCCAGAAAAACTGCGGGAGCCAGAAGGTCCACCTATACGGAAATCAGACTTGCTGGAAATGTTAAGAGAGATAAAAAAAAGATATCAAAGACAGCGCCTCAGACCTGGCTAAGTCCATAGCAGACCTCAACAAGGGTGTCCTGGTGGTGGAGAGGACAGTCGATGACGTGGAAACGACGGTGGCCAAACAAAGACAGGAACAGGACGATATGGCCAGGAGTATACTAGAACTAGAACAACAAATCGCATCCAGAATAAACAGGAGAATGCTGAAAACGGGTCCAGGCGGAATAATATTCGCATCCGGGGGATCCTGCAATCCATGATGGATGCGGACCGGTATGTGGTAAACCTTTTTAAGCAAGTACTGGGCCCATAGGACAGAAGGGACGTAGTCCTGGATCGCACGCACAGTCTACACCACGTACCAGCTCAACAGGAATCTGACTCCAGATGTGCTGACCCAGATTCACCTGTTTCAACTGAAGGAAGATATCATGCGGGCGGCCTGTAAAAGAGAGCCGATATGCTTCCGTGCTACACCAATCCAGCTATATCAAGATCTGTCCCACGCTACGCTCATGAAGCGGAAACGCCTCAGGGTAGTTACTGATTGGCTGAGAACAAGGAAGGTGCAATATCGATGGGCGTTTCCAAATGGGCTTCGGTTTTAATGTAAGGAGCAAAGCTATACAATCTTTGAGGAAGACATGGAAGACGTCATGAGGGAGGAGGGCGCGGATGGAACTAGGGACAAGGCGTGTCCCCCACCGGGCAGCAAGGGAGAATCTGGTGGGCTCAAGAGTGAATGGTGGAAGCCGGTGCGGCCCCGTTCGAGGGGCCTTAATAAGGATACTAAAGCAGCGGACCCTAGCGACGTAGCAATGTCGTGAGGAGGGGAGCCGGTACTTAAAACTGGCTTGTCGAGGTTACTGCAATGAAGATGGGGATGCCACAGTGGGACAAAGGGCTGTGAGTGCCTAGAGGAGGATGAATGGTTATGCACCTTGGAGATGGCAGTGTGGGGGGAGGTGGAGGGCGGGGGGCGGCAAGTGGCTTCGGACCCCACTTTCCCGGGCGCTGTTTGTGCACCCGGTGACACATCTTGGTTATACCATGGTGATAACTGTTAGTGTTGAAAGTTCTGTGGTTGGGATATGTTGGGAAGTTGGGGGGCGGAATTGGGACTCAGGGTTTTTCGGTTGAGCGCTGGGGCACCACAGATGGACCTACTTAGGGGACTAGTGGGGGTGGCAACGGACCTAATGGCACATACCTGAATCCGGGTAATGGCTGATTTGGCGTTTGTAACTTTGAATGTCCAGGGGCTGAATTCCCCAATAAAACAGAAATCGATAATGAAGAGACTTCTCGATCTTCAAGCTTCAGTGGTATGGTTGCAAGAAACGCACCTGCTCCCCGAGGATGAACACCGATTACGTAATAGAGCTTTCCCCATACAATATTTTGCCTCCAGCGGGACCAAAAAGAAAGGGGTGGGCATAATGTTCGCCAAGGGTGTAAACTTCAAGAGGCACTTCATAAAAAGGGACCCAGAGGGAAGATATATGTGCTGGGACGGGAACTGATGGGACAATCGGTCACGCTGGTATCGATCTACGCTCCCAATAAGAAACAGGACCGGTTCTTACTCGACTATTGCCCAAAATCGCAGAATGGGGGGCGGGGCAGATACTTATAGAGGGGGGATTTTAACTGCGTAGTGGATGCAACCATGGACAAGACCCTTCCTGCCACCGCCGCGGATAATATCCACCGACAAGCCTTCGCTAAATTATTGAGGGAACTGCATTTAATTGAAACATGGCAGTTCTTCCGTCCCTCGGACAAGACTTCCACTCCTTACTCAGCAGTGCATATGGGATTTTCCCGGATTGATATGGTACTGATCTCGGACACCATGGTCCCACAGGTCACTGGGTTGGATATAGGGGTGTACGGTGTCTGTCGGATCACGCACCGAATTAGAAGCAACCAACGGTTCTGCTGAAAGTGGAACCAAAGGTTCAGCTCCCACTAGTCCGAAGGCCATGGCGTCTGAATGAGATGCTTCTTAAGGATCAAGCCCTCAGGACAGGGATAGAAGAGGTCCTCAAAAATTATTTCAAAGAAAACATCACGCAAGGGGTGGATTGGGGAACAATCTGGGATGCTAGCAAAGCAGTGGTGTGGGGGAAATTCATAGCCCACACAGCAAACTTCCTGAAACGGAAGTAGAATATGAAGAGGGACTTGGAAGCTAAACCGGGGATGGCAGAGGCAGACTATAAGGATAAAGGGTTGCAAAAGGCTTGGCGGGTGTTGAAGAAGGCTAAGGCTGAGCTAGAGATACTTCGCGCAGATCAGTCTGCATAACTTTTACTTCGTACTAAGCAAACATATTACATTAAAGGGGACAAAGTGAACCGCTTCTTAGCAGCCAAATTAAGGAAGCAGAAAGCCCGCAATTACATTAAGCAGCTTAAACTCCCTGGGGGGAACTGATGGGAGGGGAGAAAGAGATCGCTGAAATAATGCATTCATTTTACAGACAACCTGAAGGGGGACAACTTAGAAAGAGGGGATCGGGTGGAGTTCCGGGGTCGAGTGGCACTTCCACAGATCACAGATGCAGATAGGCAAATGCTGGAAGCGCTGATCTCGGAGGAGGAGGTGGGAGAGGTTATAACGGCCATGAAGGGACACAGAGCTCCTGGTCCTGATGGATTGTGTAATGCATATTACAAGATGTTTAGAGCCATCCTGGTGAGCCCCTTGACGAAACTCTTTATATTAGAGACACAGGGAAGACCTCTGGCGATATGGGCCCAGCCACCACGGTTCTCTGATCAAAATCTGATAGAGACCCGACGGATTGTTCAAGCTACCGTCCTATCTCCTTGTTGAATGGGGACGCAAAAATGTACTCCACGATCCTAGCCCGGAGACTGGCGAACAAACTCATCCATCAGGACCAGGCGGGTTTTGTGAGGGGGCGCCATACATATGACAATATAGGCAGAACCGTAGACACCATTGAATGGGGAAGGAGGATGGGGCAACAATTCTCAGTGCTGGCGCTGGATGCGTCCAGGGCCTTTGATAGTATAGATTGGGGCTTCCTGCGATTGACCCTGGAGATATTTGGTTATGGGACGATTTTCACCCGTATGGTCCTAGCGAACTACGGGAACCCTACCACGCGCCTGATGATCAACAGTCAACTTACTGACAGTATCTCGATCCGGAAAGGAACGAGACAGGGATGTCCGCTGTCCCCGCTGATTTTCGCCATGGTATGGAGCCTTTGGCACAGAGGGTACGGGGCGAACAGGGAATCCAGGGGGTGGAGACGGGCAATGGTGGCAATCCGAAGATAGCTCTCTATGCGGACGACATACTGCTGTTTCTGAAGGATAATCACGCTCCCTCCCTGAAGCAATAAAACTACTGGATAAATTCACCAAGGTCTCGGGCTTCCATATTAACTACCCCAAATCCAAGGCGCTTCACATCACTGAAGAGCCGGGACAGACATTAGAATGGGGGAGGCAGTTCCTGCTTAAATGGGAACGAGGATCTATTAGGTTCTTGGGAATAAACGTAACTCCGACATATGGGAGGCTCTAAGGGGCCAATATTCCAGGGCTGTTAAAATCCCTAATAGAGGATCTGAAAAGGTGGGACATGCAAGAACTATCTTGGTTAGCGCATATTACGGCGGTCAAGATGTCCCTTCTCCCCAAGTTCTTATATGTAGTGGGTGCCCTCACGGTACAAATCCCGTCCCCGGCAATTAAAAACTTACAGAAAGAAGTTAGGAATTTCATTTGGAAAAGGAAGAAGCCAAGGGTTCTCAGGAAGGTCTTGTTCCGACCTCCAGCACTAGAGGGGGTTAGGTGTACCCGATTTTGGCAGGTATCTAGGAGCAGCATAAGTAGCGTCGATGCTACAATGTCCCCCCCCGCAAAAATCAATACTGATGGGTAACTCTTGAATTAGAAGCAACCACAATCTTGTTGGAGTGTCTGGGGTTCCTGGCAGCAAGGCATAGGGGTGGTGGAGGGGTACTGCTAGAAACCATGAAAACCACACTATGGAACTGGGATAGTGTTACGCGGGCAAGGGACAAGGGTAGGGGGTTGCCCACTCACGCCAGTTGCCTACAACCCAGATTTCACACCCGGCATGAAGCCTCATTTCTGGGCACACTGGAAGGGGGGGCATCCTTAAGATTAGAAGATTTTTACATAGAAGGGTCCCCAGTGACATTTCAAGAGTGCAAAAAGAGACTTAAAATCCCCAAAAGTGAGTGTTTTCGCTATACTCGGGTGAGACACTGGATCACAAATAGGGCAGTAAAGGAAAGAGCAACTCGGAAGCCGAAGGGGTTAGAACTCACGATAATAGAGGAGGAACCAAAGAAAGGAGTGGCAAGATTATGTCGGTTACTGGACGGGGCAGACCCGGAGGAAACTCTTCCATACATGCAGAAGTGGGAAGCAGACGCGGGAAAGCCGATATCGGGGGAAATATGGAGCCAAGTTTGGCGCAGAACCGCTAAAAGTTCCAAATGTGTCTCCATCAAAGAGGCGGCATACAAGATCTGTCTAAGATGGTACTGCAGCGACTGCACTCTATCAAACCAAGCTATCCCGCAACATGTTGGAGGGGCTGTGGGCAGGTGGGGGATTTGATCCACATGTGGTGGCCTTGTCCAGTGGCAGAGACATACTGGAAGGAAATCTTGAGCCATATCAAGGGAGTTGTGAGGGCCCAATTACCCCTGGCCCCAGCAGTGGTATTGCTGGGGGAAGCGGTGGAAGGTAGTTATGCGAATACTGGTAACAGAGCAACACTCATCACCCATATGCTGAGCGCGGCTAGAATCAATCTAGCATACTCTTGGAAAAGTAAACAAGGCCCGGTGGTGGCCATGTGGTGGGTGAGGTTGTGGAGAGTGCTGGCGATGGAGAAGGTATCGGCGCTGGCATTTGATTCCTACTCAAAATATTTGAATGTGTGGATGCCACTCCACGACTTTATGGGGGACAGAGAACACATGTTTTTTAAACCCAGGCTGCTGAGCAAAGTTTCCATCGTGTAAGGCTCGGCCCCAAGTACAGAATCACCAGTAATGAACTCAAAAGGTCAAGTGGAGGTGCTCTTGCCCAATGACAGCAGCTAGACCAAACTAACCGAAAGGGGGTGTGGGGCGAGTTGAAATGTTATAATGTTATAACTGTTACTCATGACCCGGTGCTAAATGAAGATGCTTACTGCCTTAATATGAATGCATATGGTTAATGCTCATGAGTAATACAAATAAAGTTTGTAAAAAAAAAAAAAAAGAATTGCAGTCAGTCTTTTCTGGTAGTAAGCACAGTACAGCCGGCTTAACCGGCGAGTACATCAACCCCCAGATATTTTATTTTGGTGGTTGTCCATAAGGAAGTCAGCAAAGGGAACTTTTATATTCATTAACTCTGTCTTGGATTTGTTTATTTTAAACACTGAAGCTGTGCCAAATTGCCTAAGTTCCTGTTTAAGATGTACCAGTGAAGCACAGAGATGGGAGAGCGACACAATTGGATCAGCAGCAAAGAGGATAATTTTATGGGAAGTGTTAAGTAATGCCTGTGATTCTCAGCACCAAGGTCTGTCAATAAGGAGTGTACCTACATATGGGCAATACAAGGTTGTAGGTGAAATGGTCGACTGCAATTGATTCAAATACAATACTTTCGAGTGAAAAGGAATGAAAAAAAAGTGAGTTTTTTTTGTTTTTGTTTTTTTGGGGGGGGTCCCCCCAAACTCCTGTTTTTAGTGTAAAAAACATGTTTTTCCTATATGGAAACCAGGAAAAAAAAATACATTTAAAAAAAGGATTTCAACCTTTTTTTCGATCCTTTTGGTTCGAATCTATTGTAATTCGAAACAATGCATTCGACCCTTTGACTGGAAACCGCAATTCAATGCTTTGTTGATGAGGTCCCTCCACCCATAACCAAACCCATTTCATCCAGGTCCACCAAGCAGGGAATTGGTTTCCAAATGGTTAACCTGGATTTTGGTGAAGCTCTTCACACCAAATTCAATAAGGCTATGAGTCTATTTAAAATAAATAATTAAGGGTTTTAGCCACTTTCAGGAGAACTTTAAAGAGATCGACCTCTTGCCTAGTGGAATTGAAGAGCTGAGCTATAAGGCCTGCTGAAATCTGATCCATAGATTTAGTGAAGACAGCAGTCAGGCCATATGGTCTTGGCGACTTGTATTTCATTGCTTTAATTGCTATTAAGATTTCTCTTGGTTCAAAGGGCATTCAGTATGTCCCTAGTGCCCTCCAGGTAGAATATTTGTAAAGTGCGATCTCTTGTATGCTGAGTAAAAAAACTGCTTTTTTATTCTTCATTACCCCTCTCCTCACCAGTCTTCTCAATTGTGGGACTAAAAACCTGGTTATCCCTTGCCCTTTAGATATTAGACAGTTTCTTTCCTGGTGTATTACCATGCTCACAAAAGCCTTTCTACAATCTTGGAAGCAAACGCTCTGCCTTCTATATACTCACAGTCCATATAAATGGTTCCTTATTCAGATAGTTGTTTATAGCTTATAAGCAACTCTGGTCGAGGTTCGTTTATGCTCTTGTTTCTTTGTCTAGCAGTTGATCTTTCATCAGTTGCTGAATATGCTGTATAAAGCATCCTACCATGTACCATTAAATGTCCTCTGCAGCAGCTTTTAGGGCATTCTAATGGATCCCTAGTGACATCCTCAGATATAGTGTGTGTTAAGCACTGATGCACCCCACCCTTAAGCTCCTCAGAGCAGGCTAGATTGCTCTGGATGTCTGAGGCACGACGCCAGCCTGTCTGTCATGTCCCTTTTCCTACATCACAGAAATAGCTTGTAACCATTGTATGATACCATAGTGGTTTCTATGCCGAGTCTCTGGAGCAACCCCCTGCCCCACAGAGAAAAGATCTAGTCAAGTTTGGAGCAAGTTTTGTGGTCTTGGGAGAAGTCGGTGTAGTGCCTCATCTGCGGATGAAAAGCTGCCACCATGCATTGACAAAATGAAGGTCTTCCATTTTATGTTTCACCGTGCGTGAAACTGCCTAGAGTGGAGTAGATGTTTTGAGAGGATCCATCTAGCATACAGTCAATAGCTAGATTCACAACACCAATCAAAATTATTTCTAACTCGGCAAATGCCTTGAGAATTCTAAAGAAACCCATTTTGAAGGAGTCCTGTGGGAGTTTGTAGCATAAAAATAAGGGATTGTCAATATTTTCCATCTAACACCCAGAGTCTGTCACGAAACTCCATTTGTATATCATTTACTGTCTTGACTGCTGTCACGAAACTCCATTTGTATATCATTTACTGTCTTTATGTATCATTCATGCTCATCCTACCTTCTTACTACCAGTTGAAGAATGAATTTGTAAGGGGAAATCCCTATGTTTGTCTAGCCAGATCCCCTTTTCTGAAATGAGTCTTGCAGTGCTGCTACTGTGAAAGCATCATGGAGTAAGACGCAGACAACAGATTCACTTTTCTAATCAAAAGCTTTATTCTACTTAAATGTCAGGATGCCGTAAGGCCTCACTGGCCCTATATTATATTAAGGTGGTATGTCCCTACCTGAAGAAAACTGAGGACTGTGTCAATAAGTTCACATATCAAAAGTCTGTGTCCAAAACCTATGGAAACTTGCCCTTGCTGTTGCCTGATTGTTCTTGTCCACCAGTTTCCATACAAATGTCTGGCCTGCCTGAAGAACTCCAAAAAATCTGACTTTATATCTAAATGTTCTGTCCAGTCAAACCTCACCTCATCGCTTATCGAGTTTCTTCACCTTCCAGAGACCTTCTCGCCCCTTCCATCCATCATCATATGTTCTTAAGCAATCATTCTTGATTACTTGCCCTATTAATAGCTGACTGTTTACTGGGCAGTGTCCAATTATTACAGGGCAACAACAATGGCAATACTAACATTGTCTCAAGCACCTTGTTTACATATCTGCTTAAAATGTGTTTCTTTTTTTCTTTTAATCAAGTAGAACCTATTTTTGTGCTTCAAATCATTGAACACTTGATGTAATCTAAGTTGTCTAATATAGCACCATTCTGCCACTATTGATGGCCTTGCTGTGCTTGGCTGTGTAAGAAAAGGGGGCAAGCGGGAGAGGCTGAAGCAAAACATGTGCTGTTGGTGGGTGCCGGTCCGACGTTACGGCTCCTGTGTTCCAATCTGCTGTCTTTGGCAGAGAAAATTGTGCATATGTTAACAATGAGGAAGAGCCCAAGAACTGGTACACGACAACACTGTCAGTCTGGTTAGTCACTGATGTGGGAAAGTCCGAAAGAGCTAACGAGAGCTTAGTCATGGTTTGGTTAGTTTTGATGTGGTGGCCGTCTGTGGCAGGACTATGTGTTTGTTCAATGTGAGGTAGTAAGAAATCTTAGAGGGGAGTGGGTTAGTCAGGGGAAAGTGGATTAGGCCTTACAAGGCAAAACAACCTCCAATCTTGCACTTCCTCCACTTGCCTCTTGCAGACAGGTCTCATTTCACTACTTCACATTGTCTCTGTCAATTCCTCTCACTTTCTCTCTTTCTCCCTCTCTCATGCTTTGCTTCACATTTGCAACAAAGCAAGCATCTGCAAGCTGGCAGCAGATGAAGGGAAGAGGCAGTCTGGAGACTTGGCTCTGTTACTATAGGCTACTTGTTAAGGGTTTTTGGAGACGAGAACCTTTGATTCAGAGAGAAAGACCTGAAATTTGAGGCCCATAGTTGTCGATTTTGCCTTTATTAGTATGCTAGATGGCTGGTTGAGAGGCACCTCAAACCTCACTCTAGCATGCTCAAGTGATGTGCCCAACGTCATGCTGGGAATACTGCCGGTCAAAAGGCACGGCATGAAGTCATTTGTCAGATGGTCTGGGCAGGGCCAGAATCCCCATTCCTCCTGGCAGTCTAACCTGCTATCTGCCACACGCCCCAAACTTCTCACACAGGCCAAAATAACATTCCTCTCCCCCTTACCAGGTTTTGAAGCAGCACCAGGACTTCAGTATCTGAGTGATTCTGCAACGTTGCAGGGGATTCCTTATGCTAAAGTTAGAAGCATAAATGATAGGTGATGTGTGGAGTCTTTGAAAACGCAACCCCTTGGCCTAAAGGCTGTGTGGCAGCAGCAGAGAGATGAAGAGCCACATGCTGGCAGTGACATGGGTTTGGGTTGGTTGGTGGGTAGGGATATGGGATGGGCATTCCAATAATGCTGCAGTCTCGGGTGCCTTGCTCAGTAGGGTCTCTGGTTGATGTCTCTGCAAGGTTTTTTGCCACAGCTAAATGATGTAACCAGGGCAGAAATACATGTATTAGCGTTGTCATTTTCAAAGTAGGGAAGGGATGTCTAGATTAGCATATGCATAAGGTGTGAGCTGTTACCACAGGGGGTCTCCTACAGGCCGGAAGGTACCACCTCACCCCTAAACAGCTATGTACACTACAAAAGAGAGGAAGGGGCAGAGATTGGGTTATCCCCTCTCTCTAAAGTTTGAGTATGTATGATATGTGCAATAGCTCTGCTGTCTACAACCTGACCATATCTGGAACAGGAGATGCAAATTGGGGGCATAGTTCTGCTGACTAAAGCTTGAACATGTAAGTTACCGTATGTGCAATTTAGGGGATAGTTCTGTTGTCTAAGGGCGGATCATGGACTAAGCAGAATGTGATTTAGGAGGAATCCCTGCTGCCAACACCCTGACCATGTAGGTTGCAGGAAACATCATTTACGGCGGCAGATCGCCATTCGTAATCTGTTGCATTAGCATTCCTCCCTCTTCCAAGTCCCCATCCCATATTAGTAATCCATTGAATTAACCCACCTTCCTCATCGCAGTGCCCCATTTGCGATCCATTACATTATCCTCCCTCCGACTCCAGCTTCCTCGTCTACCCCATTAGCCCTGCCTCACTCTTCCTCATCCAGGTACCCCATTAACCCCACTCCCCTCGGCCCAGTACCCGTACCCCGTTACCCTAACTTACTTTTTGTTTGTCCCAGTATCCCATTAGTAATCCATTGCACTACCCCGCCTCCCTCTTCTTCTTTGCAGTACCCCATTATCCATGTCTCACTCTTCCTCATCCCAGCACCCCTTTACCCCACCTCCCTCTTCCTCGTACCTTTACCCCTCTGTCGCTTTTCCCATACCAGTAATGTAATTTAATGTAAGTGGTCTTGTATAGCTCCCTTCTGTCACTATTGGGGGCCCTTTCTGATCTTGGCTCTGTGGGAAAAGGGGGACATGGGGAGTTATTAGTGGGAGAGGTAGATGCAAAAGAGGGGTACACTGTTGCCATGCACTGTGGAACAGATCTTTTATCTTCTTGATTTCCATCACTGCTTGACGGGTCAAATTTACGTTGGCTGCTATAATTTTCAGTCACTTCTACGACAGGTTCCATACAGGATTTTCAAGCTTCTCTAAACCCCTCCAGACGTAGTCTATTCTCCATATGCAATATGTTCCCTCAACCTCCATGTTTTTCATATAGGTCTCAATAGATATTAAATCAGCTGGCTATTTTTCCCTCTTTCTAAGTTGATAAAAAGCCTGGTCTGTAACAAACATGAGGACATTCTGAAGAGAGGAGTTGAAAGTTACTGTAGTCAAACAACATAGATGGAAATGAGGAAATTCAGCATGCAGTGAGAAATAAGTTATACCAATATCAAGTGATCTGTTAACAATGAAGGGCGGAGGTAAGTGTATTTTGAAAAAGACACACAGTTGGGGATGATTGTCTTCCTTTCTTCCTTCGTCCTCAGGTCTTAGGCCAGGCTTCCGATAAAGAATGCTGTAAATTACTCTGTTGGAATTCACAAGTCTATAAATGCTTGCTGGGTTCCCAAAAGAGTGTAACCTTTAATCAGTACGACATGATTTAATTCAAGAGTCATGGCTCAGTGTTAATTCAGTTATAAACGGATATCTTACTTCCGCAAAGAATGCAAATAAAGAAGAGGAGGGTAGGCGTTTTGGTGGCATGTTGACAGCTATAAAAAAATAAACAGGGTAGGTTATTTTGTGAATCAATACAAATAAAATATAGAGGGATGGAGGCACGACCTTTAGTTTTTAACATCTATTATAATCATGCTCGTGCCAAAGTAGAAGAAGTCACCAACGTCATCAAAAATATACTGGTTTCTTGGTCAAGCAAGCGGGGTCCAACTCCATAATCATTGGTGGGGATTTTAATTCTACTTGTCTGAAGGTGGACAATAGCCTCCAGGGTCTCGACTGCGATAATACAATTATAGCAACAGACGGCCTCGAGATTCAGGGGAAAAAGGGACGAGACTGTGTGATTTGGGAACAGTTCCTGACGAGGGGGGAGTTTCCTCCAGGTCAGCTTGATATTTAAGAAGGGACCTATATTGGATCCAACCTGGTTTGGAATCACTTATTGATTACATCTATCTGGCCAACATCGACCAAGAAATGATAACCTCTTTTGAGATATCTAGGATGGATCGCAGTGATCAGGCAATGCTGAATCTGCTCTTTGATATTCTATTAAGAGGAGAGTTGATGCATTTCTTTGCTGTAATAATCTGGTCTCTAATTATCCAGGAAATCGAGTTTCTCATGTGAGCTAGAATAGTGAGAAGGTCAATTCTCATCTAGTGACGTGGTGGGACAATTGAACAGAGGAGGAGCGACTAATCCACTCTTCTCCCGCAGAATTTCAGAGCTTAATGGGGAGGTTGAAAACTAGTACTCTCTACGAGGTCTGTTGGAAACTACGTGTTTTTGTTGATAACAAACATTCTGTTCACGGTCCAGTTATAAATCTTAGGAAGCGTGAGTTACTGTCGGATGTAAGGAATATTAATACATTTTAAAATAAGGATCGTAAAGAGAACAAAAACACTTATTTTGAGGCAGAAATTTAAAAATTGGTTAAAACATCATGTACTACAGAGTTACATTAAAATTAACCAATACCTTCTGACTGATATCACGAAGAAGGACATGAGACGGATCTGGAGGACTATAAGAATCTCCACTTCAGTCTTCTTGTGTTACAGAAGAAGATTGGATTCAGTATTTCTCGATTAAAATCAGCACTAAGGAAAATCAATCTGGGGAGGAAATACAGCATCAAGACATTTAGTACAATATGATCACACAATTTTGAGATCGAGGAACTAAAAGTTAGACAAATTGCTCCTGCGGACAGGATGGCATAACTAATAGCTTATTAAAAAACAGCAGTGGGCTATATACTTAGATCCTCCTTATATTGTTTAATCAAGTAGTTTGTAGCTTTGTTATACAGACCTTCTGGAACCAAACCATAATGTTCCGATTTTCAAAAAAATGTGCAAGAAGTCAAGAACTGACCCTACTAGCTATCGTCCAATTTCTTTGATAGACACATCCTTGAATATTTTGGCAACAATTTTACTAAAAAATCTCACTAAATGGGCAGAGACAAACAACCTGTATAGTCCTTTTCAGACCGGCTATGAAAGGGGTATTGGAACCGCAGAGAGAGGTATGGCCCTGGTTTTGTGTATGTCACTAGCTAGTGGTTGTACGGGCAGAGTACTTTAAGTGGCTGTCCTGGATCTGTCCTCTGCATTTCATAATGTAAATTTGTCCGGGTTGTGGAATAATCTTGCAGTGCAGAGTCTGGGATACTTCAGTTGCTGTACTCAAATAACCAGCCCCGGGTCGGACTAAACACCCTCAGGTACTATCAATATCAGTGCCGTTGGGTCGAGTTGTCCGTCAAGGTTGTGTGATCGCTCCCACCTTATTCAACTTGTATATGTCGGGCCTCTGGAGTGCCTTGCATTGGATATGCAGATGTACCGGAATTAATGGACTTCCCTCCAGTAGGTTTGCAATACTCGCTGAATGGAGTTACAC
The DNA here is from genome assembly GCF_040938575.1 of Ambystoma mexicanum. Lineage (NCBI taxonomy): Eukaryota > Metazoa > Chordata > Amphibia > Caudata > Ambystomatidae > Ambystoma > Ambystoma mexicanum. The sequence continues at coordinate 576,517,556 of NC_090927.1, read as the reverse complement.
GTTTTCTAAGACCGAACCAACTGGTAATCAATCCTGCTAAATCCTTTGTGATGACAATTACGTCAGAGCGTAAACTGAAAAAGCACAACTGGTTTATAAACGACATAAGGGTGTCCAAGGTCTTGCTACTTGGGTTTTGTGTTCTCAGCTAGAAATGCCCTGCTTAAATTTAAGGTGAAACTGGAAGAGAAAATTAGATTCAGTCTATCCTTTATGAAATTCATCCAGCACAAGTTTAGCGCCTTTTCCGTTACCCTTTATAGATTTCTGTAGTTTAAAGGTCACTCCTATGTGTCTTTACAGCTCTGAATTGACAATTCTCTCTAACAAAGTATTTTGACTGCCTTGAGGGCCGTATTCTTAAAGCGGTTCTAGGAGTAACCAGATTGGTGCCCATCAGTGTCATTCTTCTGAAGACATGTCTGCTTTCTTGGTGGGCTCAACACATGAAAAAATGGATTTTCATTTATAAGAAACTTTTGACTTCTGGTCAATTCTCACTGACGTACCATCTCAGTCAGATGTTTCAAAAGGGATCTAACTGCCTCCTCCTGAAATTTCAAAAACAATGTACAAGATTTATGGAGTTAGCCTATATAACCTGTTCGACTCTCAAACGGTGATAAAAACAAACATTACACAGTGGGATAGGATACCAGACCTTGAGGACTTATTGAGGCTTAAGCTATATAAGAACAGCAGCATGTAACATGCTCCCACAAATGGCGCTCAACCCTATTTGCGCAGATTTCCCTCGGGAATGCTGCTTCCTGGACCGTTGTGGAACCTACCTAACGCAGGCCTGAAATTTGACCCGGTGGTTTGCAGAGTCCACTGGGATCCAGACCTTTTGGTGCACAAGCAGAGACAAGTGGTCAGTACCAGCATCATTACAAGGTTGCTGTACTAATAAACCCATAACTAAGTGGTGGTATTTGCGTGACATTTTATTTTTTATGTATACAGTGCTCAGAAACCACTTAAGTGGCCATTTGGTGCGCTATCCTCTAGGGTAAAAGTGCTGCTCTACCCACTCTAAAAAGCAACTTTTCTGGACAGTGTTGGAATCAGCAGATTTCCTTTCTGTTTGGACTATTGAGGGAGTTGTATACTCCGGGAAAAGGAACCCATTATCTTAAGGTGTCTCCAAAGGATGAGCTGGCCATCTATAGTGGCAATTCCAGGTACTTTTGCTGCTGCAACTGAAAAAGCCCTGCCACCCGTTCTAACGTTCTGACCACCTTTGAATTGGGGGGCCAGCCATGTATAAAACGGTGATGGGCAATCTATAGCTTTGGGTTCACATTGGGATGCACACGAACACCCCCTGGGCATTTTGATTACATTGGTGCAAGTACCTGAATTTCATTGGCAGTAACGGACAATGATTTTAGTAGAGGGTGAGATGGAACTGCCTGTTATTATTTGATTGACTTCCAGTGCATATTATGGCAAATTATAGTACTAAAAGGCCAGAAGGGGGCAACAGCTGACCAATGGTTTGAGTACAAGGGAATGAGATAACAGTGCCTTTAAAATGCTTATCGAATTCCATCACAAAAATAGAATTGTTGGCTTTAGCAATCCTCTTTTTCTTGAATCCTGCAACCCCCACTAAAGGTCTCCTCGTCCCTTCCTGCGCAGCTGTGGAGCTGCAGGTAAGGCTGCAGCTGGCACCCCAACTAGGCTGTCCTCCTGACTACTGGCTCTCTGCTACTCTGCCTCGGCCTGGGTGGCGGGAACGGTGCCATCAGGCGTACCAACAAACTTGCTCTACCTACAGTCCTTAAGTCCAACAAAGCCTCTAAAGCCTGTTGCATGCCGACAGCTGCTGGAAATCAGGCCGTCTCTCTCCACACAGTTCTATATATGTTCTCCCCCAATCTCTTCTGGAACTAACCCTGGCAACCATACGACCACAGAGCACCCAATCAGTCCTTGGAGTAGCCTATGTGCCCCAGTAGCTGTCTATGAGGAACAGGGACCATTTCTTTAACACAGAACGTCTTCTAATACCCACTTCCATTATTTTAATACTTAATCATTCCACGTGTAATTAATTACTCCTTGCTTTTTGAAAGTTAGCCCTTTTTCCTATTGCCTTTGTTGGGAAGGGCACGCAGTCTTCCCACACCCCCAAGCACTTCAGAATAAGATGCAAACCATGGGAGGAAAGATAAGAGATCAGGGGTGAGGGAGGGGTCATAAGCACTCGTCACAATCCTGTTATTGCATGCTTTTTAGATGTAGTGCACACCCACAAACAAACGCCATGTTAGAAATGAGCAGCCATATTGAAACACAAGGCCTAAAAGCAGCGCGGCAGCCAACATCCCAGGCGTAGGTCACCAACATGAGGAAAATACCATGTTGTATCCCGAGGCACTGTTGAGAGAATCCAGAGCCACAGCGATCCATAAATCCTTCATTGTCCTAAAAATGTTGCCAACCTTTGTGCTCTCGGAAGATGGTGCCCTGCAAGGCTACATGGAGAGGGCTGAGCATCTTTGTGTGATACAATCCCACGAGAAGGAGGGCACGGTCTCCAGCCCCAGTGTAAGTTATGGCACTCAAATACCCCAGATTTCAGACCTCTGAAATCCAAGGTACCAGCCAGCCCCAGACCACTGACCATAAACCTGTTCCCTGATCGATCGAAAAGATCAGAAAGCGGGGCGTTCCTGCCTTCACTTCTAGGTCATGTGATTTGTGCTGTGAGGTGCAGGGGGGGATGAAACTATAGCCCAAAACAAGGGTGGGGGACCTTGGAGAAGTGCCAGCCTGCCTGGAAACGAGGGAAGTGTGTGAGTTTGTGTGACTTCAGCTTCCCCCTCCCCACCAGATCTGTGTCTGCTTATACTAGGTGCACTGTTGCATAGATAAAGATGCATTGTTTTTTAATGTTTGCCAATTACTCTGCTTCGCACTGATGAGAGACGAAATGTCGCCCAAGTGGAGGAAGATGGGCAGACGGGGCTGGGACCAATGGCCTGGCATCCCCTATGGAGCAGGCTGACCATGTATATAGGCTCTCACCAACAAGCAACACAGGTTTTCTCTGTATTTAATGGCGTCATTAAAAACAGCATGTACTTTCATAAGGTTCTGCTCATACAGATTTTGGCAGAACGTTCCGCGGCAGCAGAATTATTTGTTGTGCATCTATTTTTGTGGAATAAACCTTGTTATCCTCGCAAGAGGTGTATTGGGCCTTTTTTCCCTAGCAGGTTGTATTTTCTTCGGTTATGCGTGTCTACGGGGCGGGGGACATTCCTACACCTTGTTCTCTTCCCATTTGCCCTGATATTCTCAAATCCTTCCTGCTCTTCCTCAAGGTCTCGTATTTCCCATGCTCCCATGCTAAAAATTCAGTAGTTCTCCTAGTTTCTATGTCGATGTGATCAGTCCGCTTGATCCCATGATAGAAAAATATTCTACCTTCTTTCCCTGTGCAATATTTGTAACTGATTTCCACCTCACTATGGGAATTTTTTCCACCCTTCTAAGGCGACGCAATAATGCCAGTCATCAGTTTCCACTGTGAGATGCACAGTTGAGATGCAGCAATCCCTCCTATTGTTTCTCCATGTGCTCCAGCTAGTACTACTTTGTCGGGGTGCCTCTACCCAAGTCTGCTTATTAGGTCCAGTACACACAAGCCATTAGAGGGAATGGTGTGTCAAGGCAAGAATACATTTGTCTGGCGCATCATCTCTTTTTTTTTAATGCATAAAGACATAATTTGAACTACTGCCCAGTTTCTGAGTTTACTAAAACGGGGTGCATTGTCCATATGACTGTTCCCTCTAGATTCCATCGTTGCGCATCATGTTCTGTCTCAGATGGCGAAGGAAATACGCAGCTATGTGATGGTTGAAATGTTTTCATTAAGATTTCAGTGGACCCTCTGTCTCTCACTCTTACTTAGAAAAGCACTCCTCCCTAACTCAGACGTCTCTAACCCCAGGTTAGTATATAGCGATTATTTACCCCCTCACTATCTAGGTTCTGGCTTGTACTGTGTCGGGGAGTTTCTCCCGGGGTCGGCTGGGCCTTCCGCGGACCTCCGGGCTGGGAGGCCCCAACTCCTCCCGTGTTTCCCAAAAATGAGTATGAGACACACACAAGAAGCAAGGTGGTTCTGCTGTTTATTGAACAACGGCAGGGATGGGTCTAGGATCGTACGCGTCCGTCCAGACTCTCGAAATTCGTGGGGCTCGCAGGCCCCTTTTTGCCTCAGTATGACGCGCTACTTGCGTCACCTGGGAAAGTTAGCGAAAAACCTATTGCTACTCTGGATTGGTTCCTCGAGTGGTAGGGTTAGTATAGCATACATATAGAGAGCATTGTTAGTGGTTGAGGGTCAGTCAGGTGGTATACTTGGGTTGTCCCTTCTATTAGATACTTGAAAATTGTTACACGAAGACCCCTAATGATTGGCTAATGTTAGTGGCGTCAGTGATGAGTGCTCCCATGTACTGATTGGTCCACTCGCGAGCCCCCCAGCCTGGGACCATCGTTGTTCCCAGCTCGCGGTGTACCTGTCATCTGCAACAATATGTAACTATGTGTTCGTGCAGACAATGCGTGGATTTGCTCATAGGCTTGAGAGCAGACCATTCCCATCGCTGTAGGTGTCCATTGGGTCATTTCATTGTTGCAGCCTGTGTCCCAGACGTGGGACCCAGGCGACTTCTCCCTCGTGGGTCTGGCACCTAATCAGGTTTGGCTTGGTCACGTGAGGAGAGACCGTGGCTGAGGCAGAATGTTGCACATTTAAAGTTGTATTTGCCTCTGCGTGCCTGGTTTTGCTTACAGGTGTGACCTTGGCGTCGGCTGGTAGCATACGAGTTGCAACATCGCTCCCTTGGCTGCCAGCTCTCGCTGGGCTCGTTCTGCATGGTCAGCACTTGTACTCTTGCTCGTTCAGTGTCCATGGCGGCTCTTGCTCGCGGCCTACTTGGGCCTGGTTCATAGGTGGGGATGTGTAATGCACGGCACTTATGTTGCGGTGTCACATGGCTTCATAGGCAGTATCATGTCTTCGTCGTATTTTCATCAAAATGCAAGGGTCGGGAGAAGCGTCAGCAAGCATGTAAACGAGTGCTTTGTGCGTCTTGTGTTTCTGCATTTCGGAAAACCTATGTGAAAAATAATAAAGATGCGCGTCAGTGGGTGTATCCGTCACCTACGTCATAGCACTGAGTATATTCTTCGTGTGGATTGGTGTGGGAGTGTGGAATATGCATGGTTCCACGTGTGTTCTTGACAGTTGGCTAGGTCGTCATGGCATCTCTAACGATGTATGAGCTTGTTGTTGAGGGTTTAGTCGAGTTCATCCATGCCGCAGGTGTCGGCTTGAGTAGGGCAGGCTGGCGGGCAGGCTGGTGGGCACATCCGTATGTTCTTGAACCAGGGTATTTGGTCGTCTGGTAGATAGACGACTTCATCTCGTGGCGGGTGTCTGGGCCGCGATCCTCTGGGCCAGGGACGCGAGGAGATTGGGGGGAGTCTTTTCTCCCATTCTCCCACTTCAACTCGAAATCATGACCTAAAGGTGGGATACCTTAGCTATCTAAACTCTCTCGGGCGTCTCCTAAACTGTGGTTAATAATCTAAAGGTGTATTAGATTGTGCCTTACAGACACTCTGCCCAACTCGATCTCCATTCCAAAACACTTGCGTATTCATTTCCCTCTCACTGCTTGGTATTCTCCTCACTGTCCCCTTCCTCAAATTCCACCCTTCCCTACTGCACTCGTTCTCCTTTGTCCCCCTGTATCTTACCCCTTCTATGTCTCGCCTCCACCCTTTCATGTTCTTACTCTCTCTGACACAACTCCCACTTCTGCGCTACAGCTCCCGCCTCCACACTACAGCCTCTGTGCTACAGCTCCCTTTTCCACACTACAACTACCACTCCATCCCACCTCTTACTCACACATGCACTTCATAAACACTCCCTACTGTTTATCTTGTAGCCACACTCGTTAAACTCACACATGTTCACCAGACAGTATCACTTGCACTCACTTACCAATACTTCAGCCTGCTCCACAAATCGGCTGCACACTCTGCTTCTCCTTTCATCCTCCTATTGGTCTCTTAATCTGCTGCCTCCTCCTCTGTCCTCATTCGAACAACCCACACCTTCCTGATCCCTTACCCTAACCAACCTGGCCCAATTTTCCCTGCACAGGGATGTTCAAAATCGCAAAGATGTTAAATAATGTCCTAAGCCCTACCCCTTTTCTCTGTGGGCTAGCTGCGGAATAGCGATGGCGAACCGATCATTCGATATCCAAGTACGTGTTGGGGTGCTTTGGTCTGGATCCCCCAAAGGTAAGCAGATTGTGAGGGGCGGTCTGTGCCCCTTTTTATAGTCCGTGGTGGTCTAGGGGGCTTGCTGCTGCTCAGGGTTGTTTGCTGTTGAGGCTGGGTAATGGTGAGTGGTTATTTCTGCAGCTGCGCAGGAACAGCAGTTCCCTGCCGCCTCTCTCCCCCCCCCTCGCTGGCCGTCCGCCTCTGGCATCGAATCAGTAAGCTATGGATGCTGGAGGGTTGCTCTCTCGGCCAGTTCCAGTTCTCTGATGTCACAATGCATCCAGCGTGTGGCACTGAAGGACCATTTTCTTTGCCAGTTCTTGCCGTTGCACAGGTCTTGTATTTTGGCACCATGGAAAACAGAATCTGGTGAGCATCTTGCTTAGGAGGCATAGAGTGAGACAAGGGGGGAATTTAAAATGCGGGATATGTTCCCAGATGGTACTGTGAACTTAGACTTTCTTGAGACGGTGGTAGATGGGCAACTCAAACGCTTTCAATTTCATTGAATGAAGGCTGCATTTGCCGCTAGATGGCCGTCATTTCCCTTGGAACCTCCAACCCATGAATGTATAAGAGCCATGGTGACTGATGGGGGGGGGGGGGTGGGACAGAGGAGAGCGGTCTCGATGTTATACTCTCTAGTACAAGCACACTCCACCTCCCGCAACACTATCAAAGGGGTTTGGAAGCGGGATATGGGCATTGAACTCACTAAAAATGTATCCATGAACTCAGGGCTACGACTGATGCAATTTAAAATATTGAATCAACTGCACTATACTCCGGCTAAATTAACCAAATTTGTGGAAGGCTGTACGGGAAAATGCCTGAAATGTAATGCACCAAATGCAGATGCCTACCACATGAACTGGACATGTCCTTTGGTCATGGAATTCTGTGGGGAAGTTGCTGAACCTCTGGAGGAAATCATGTCGATCCCAGCATCCCTATCTCCCTTGAAATATCTGTTTGGGGATATTGGTAAGGTGGCAGAAACCACAAGGCGACTATTTAATCTCATGTGCCGTTGCAAAACAATGTATCTTGAAATGCTGGAGGTCCGCAGGGAAACCTGATTGAACTGACTTTCTTGAAGATTTGTCAATGGTGAACGAGAATGAGGAAGAATTTGTATTGACTGTCCATTCAACCTGTCGACCCATGGATATATGGACCCTGTTTCGGCTATATTTATGCAGTCTGCTACCCGATGTAGACACTACGCCCCCATCTTATCCATAATTCATCATACCCGTTGCCATATGTGTAACTGTACATTGTAATTATGTCTGGTGCTCCTTGAAATGTCTATGGTATGGCTCCGCTACGATGTAACTCTTTCTGATAAATAAAAGTAAAAAAGAAAAAGAAAAAACGTGGGGGGCTGGAATTGGGGCCCTCTCAATCTTTCACCATCTTTCTCTCCCTGATGGAACTGCCTCTGGATTTCTCCATGCTAAGCTGCCCACTCAAGGCTGAGAGGTGGTGGGGGGAAACGGGGTCCTATCTCCTCTTGATCAAGTCAGGGTATTCGCTATGTCACAGTTATCTTGAAGTTGAGGACCCTCGCATTTAGACATTTTCTTATGTGTGATTTTGTATTCTCATTTATGACATACAAAAAGATAGTTTGCTTTTGACAGAGGTTCTCGAGTACTCCGTCCCACAAATTAAAAGCCCTTCATCTCTTATTTCCTATTGGATAGTATTGAGCAGGCGCTTTTATTCAGAAGAGACATGGCTGTGGTGCAACAAGGTCTCATAACTCCCAAGCCTACTTTTACCCTTAAGTGGCTGTGTATTTTCACTTTATTGGTTGCTAGAATGTATTTTCAGGTGTCTAAGCGGTGGTTAGGCTGTTTTAGGTTGGATTTATTTGGATGGCAACAAGCATTGACCTAGTTCTGTATTACAAGTATGTACTGATCCTGGTTTTCTAACTCCACAGAACATGTGTAGTCATAATTGGTGTCCTTTTTGATTTCCACGTTCAAAGATTTTAAGATTCCGGTTGCTTATATTTTCTCAGCATGACATCAAGAAAGAATTATAATCCATGTGGCAATTACGTTCTGTAGTAACAGTCGCCAAACCAAAACTGTCACAATTTGGTATAAAAGTGTTTAGTCACCCTGTTTTAATGTGCCTTTTCTAGAATGCATTCATATATTGATCCATCTGCTTTTACAGGCTACACATCTCTGAAGAACAGGCCATTTCTTGGACACCCCTCTTTTAATCCACCATCAAAGAGCACCCGTGGCCTGATGCCGAGGCCCCCGGCCGTTCAGCCTGTGAATGGACGGATTGACTGGATGTCTAAATATGGAGGGCAGAGATAAAGCATGCAAGACACCTTTTTTGTGGTCACACACCCATTTCTCCTGACTAGGCGGATGTATTTTTCATCACAAAATGGACAAAGCTAGAGCTGTTGCTTGAACTTTATATTCCGTTAAGAACAGAAAATGGCATCTATACTTGGCTGCACGTTAGAACCTTATTTTAATTGTATTTATTGCAATGCAATTTTCTGCAAAATATATTTGTACAAATTGTATTTTGATATCATGTATGGGGCCAGCGAAGTTCTAAAAAGAAATATATTTTTATTTATTTGTTTTTTGGCATTTTGCATAACCTCTTTTGTAACCGTTTTTGTTCTAATTTATTTTTCACCAATAATACCGACTTTTTGAACTATATATTTTATACATCACATTCCAGGAAACAAAACATATGCAACCACAATGTACTAGGTAGTATTAAAAGGTTAGTCTGAAAATTATTTCAACAGGAGTTAATCTTTTAGCAGTAAAACACTACAGGGATAGTTAAGTATGTTGAAAGATGCATCTTTCCAGTAGACTTGCTCTAATTTTAAATAGTGACAGCATCTAATCTCTCACACTTTATAGAAAGTTGATGTACTAACCATTTTTGAAGTTTGTACAGGCATGGAAATGCAGGAACTTTTAACAATGTCCTTGTACTGGCAATGCTCCAGTTGTTAAGGATATTTTTTTTGTTAATGATTTTGTCTAAGGTGGTGTTTCGCATATTTTTTCAAGCAACATTGTTCACATGCTTGCCATGCTACAAAAATCTACTGTGCCATATTTGCAATTATATTGTATGTGTTGATTTTAATGGGCAACCATGCAAGTTATGCGCTTTGTTTTCAGGGTGTCGTCCGCTAGAGTTCTTCCTACTGTGCTGGTTCTTTTTGACAAAGTTGTCTTGTAAAGAAGCGGCTTGCTAATCTTAATATTTTAGCAATAGACAAGCAGCAAAAGGTATTTCTATTTATTTTCTTGTTAGTCCGATAATGTACAAGAAGAACCTATTCTTCTTGTTTCCTGGAAGGGATGTAGGTGTAGTACAATCAATCAGGGCCAGTTCCATTGCCATATTTGCAGAAAGGCTATTTACAAAATGGGGACTTTTGCAGTGTTTAATGTATATGGGCTGGTAAATCATTATATGGTATTCATTTTGCATACCAGTTGAAGGCTTAACTCTCTGTGCCAAATCGTTATGCATCTATTTTAAATATTATAATGGTAATACTGTTTTTTTTCGCCATAAAACAATGTAGCTTTCTGTCAGATGCACGCCTTACCTGTGCTCTTTCTGGGTCTGGTCAGGGAAGAGAAAGAGTCTGTTCTTTCGGGAGGCCACCCCAACCACCCTCTTCCTTACCTGTGCTCTTTTCTGGATCTGGTCAGGGAACAGAACGAGTCTGTTTTTTCGGGAGGCCACCCCGACCAGTGACTGAAGAGGGGTTAGGGAGAGGCTGAGCCTAAGGGCAGATCTTGGCATGGGGAAAACCCTGCAGTAGAAACGCAATCCAAGTCAGCAAGGCAAAAGGATGTAGCTAAGTATGCACAGACCCTCGAGAGGGCTGGAGCAACGGTAGGGCAAAGGCTGGAGCAGAATAGCAAAAAGAATGGGGAGGAAGCAGTGAAGAAGTCCAACAGAGGTAATCAGGAGCAGCAGAACGAAATTAGACAAGAGCATCAGGGGAGAACAGGAACTTCAGAGAGAGGCAAGCAGCAAGGAGAAAACGAGGTAGGAGGGAAACGAGCATTATGGCAACAGGGGAACAGTTGCAATGCAAGGGCTTACTGGTGCCAGTGATTCTTGTAGGCAGAGCAAGGTTGGTGTGCCTTCAGCGGGCCACGTCGCTTTCCCTCTGATGCTCTGTGGTGGCAGCCATCTTGGGAGGTCAGGGTGGAGCAACGCAGCTGCCATGATGGAATGGGAACCTTCTTCTACCAGCGCCACCAGAGTGTGCTTTGCGACTGCAGGCAAGACGTTCTGACACATTTATTTGGTTCCTACTCATTCCGGTGATCCTCGGATGGTTGTCACGGACTGGTAATTCAAATATGGCAACAGGCAAAAGGTCATCATTTCATTGACATTTATGTAGAGGTCCAATGTCTTTCACATCTCATTTGTTTTTTAATAGACTAACTTATTTCCAAGCTTGTCCAATGACTGAACTAATTTAGACATTTGATCTCATGATTTGTATATTAACGCACATACCATAGTGTATGGCTAGAAAAGGTCTGTACACATTCACACCAAACCAAGCCCATGCCACATCTCTACATTTGTAGCTTAGCCTCCACAGCATCATTTCATTTGTTTCCTTTATTAGTTGAGCGAATGCACTGCACTTGTGGTCTTTTGGTCAGATCAACCCAGAGCATTACGTTTTATCACACTTTATTTAATGGAAGCACTTACTGGGTTTCCAGTTTATGGCTACGAACACTGTATACAATGACTCGTCGAATTACCACAAGTGCTGCTTTCTGTGTGTATACTATGGTCAATCCACACTGCTCTTAAGTTGGTTGGTTGCTGTAATGAGTGCTCCAACAGTCTAGTGTTCTCCTAGATTTCAGGACTTTGTAGTCTGCACACGGTCTCCCAACCTGATCACTATGGTTGTCAACAAAGTGCTTTCTCAGTTAATCTTAGAGTGCACTTGGTTCCTGCTACTGGGTCATACCCTGCGCTTCAACCCTCTCTTAATCCTGCAGGTGGTTTGACTTAATTTTAGGAACATCTCCAAGGTGCCCTCTTTGTCTTAGTTATATGGTCTGGCTCTAGAGGTTACACTACCTTATGCAGCCTGTTCTTTGTGTACAATCCCATCTATGCATAGATCAGTGCCAAAAAATCTATTTCTGCAAGCACTGACAAATGGTACTATCCAAATACCAAGATGGTACTTACATGAACTACTGGTCACTCTGAAGTACTGAAGGCAAAGCATTCCAGCAGGAATACCCCCAACACTATGTTGGATAACTGTCCCAGGCCCTAACGAACTCAAACGATTGCAGGAACGAGTAATGTCCCATTGCTTCTCTGAAACTCAAAGGGAATTATATGGCCACCCAATATTATGATTTGATTGCTTATACTGGCGCATATAGTCATCTCATCAATAAGAATGCTGGTTCTCTCCAGCCAAGCTTTAAGATGCTTAAGTTTATATGCTAATTCATCGTTAAGCACCTTGGGGGTGCACTATACCGCCCAGTAATGGGCATCCAGTCTCAAGGAGTAGTTGAGCGAAGCGAGTGCCATTACTTAAAACTTCAACATGTAATACTTGTTAAACGCAATGTTTCTTTCAAGCGCCACTTGCGAGCAAACGTCTGTTCCAGAAATACATTGTTTCCCAAAGTAAGAAGACTGCCTCGTTCCAAAAAGGAAGGAGCTCAGATAAGGGCCCCTTTTTTATTTCATGGCAGGAAAGGCCAGAGGTAATGCAGTGGCGGGGACAAAAATGTACATTTAAAAAATATATATAATTTGGAAAACAAAGGGAGTTCAACAGGGGGTGAGGATGGTGAGGTGGCAGGCATCTTAGGGCTCGCATACATGGTCATAATACCAGCAAATAAGGCCCTTGATCTGACCTAAATAACTGAGATAGTCGCTCTGGGTGCTAATCTTGTAGCCATTTCCACTTGTCTATCAGTTTAGTTTTTGATGATGGCATTTATTTTCAGTAAAGAAACCTTTAGCGCCTGACTCCTGCTCCTCGATTTGTCGCAGTCATGGCTGCATTTGCAGCAATTATCCGAGGTGATTATTGAATTATACTAAGGTAATGGTGATACACGGCTGCTGTCACTGTAGGGGTTTCTATGCGTTCTAAGTCCAGACTATTAGCAAATTGTGTGTCTTGAGCCTCTTTCTTAAAGTGAGCCAAACTTCTCTCGGGTCTTTAGTCGGTTTTTTACACACAATTCAGGTAAACATTCTCATCTGTTGATAATTCAGGCTCTTCAGAAAAGAGTGAATATCTTCCAGGCTCATAGTTCCACATCTGATAGATGGCATTCCAATAGTCCGGTTAAGCATGGAAAAATAGAGTCCGCTTGACCGCTTAAGGGAACCAGAGAAAGCACCCCATACCTGATGAGGTCCTTTTTTGCCTTTGCTGATATAGGACATCTTCCACAGGCTTGCAACTAGAATCTGTTCTGTAAAGTTGTGGGTCACAGCTAATGATTTTTCCAGAGAATCTCTGGGGACAATCGTATTTGCTCGAGAAGTTCAAAGCCTGTAGTTTCCAGATGAGAATCTACTCTATATCAATGGTTTGGAGATTAAGGCAATTTCAATTTAAGGGCTTTCATTCTGTCTTTTGAGGGAAACCATTTCCTTATTTGCTTGAAAGGTGATGTTCTTTGTGAACAAACTAACAAACGGACACTCTCAGCTGTACCATTTGACCACTGGAGAACAGGGTTATACAATATGTCGCTGGTATGGGACATCCTTTGGTATTTTGATAATCATGTTGTAACTTGGTCTGACTAGTTCTTGTATGCATTTCCTCCATTCTTATGCCATTCAGTGTGTTTTCCAGGTTTCCCTGTTTTTAGCAAAATAGGATATATTACTCTGACATGATGACTGCAGCAATACAAGCTCTTCCGGTCAGGAAGGACACAGTTCCCAAACATTGAAGGTGTGGGCAGGTGGGTTGTGCTATCTCTCGCAACAATCCTTTAACTGGAGGGCTGCCATCCTGAACTTCTAACTTACAAACACTCTCCTTTCTATGCAGAATTCGCTCCATTTCCGCATGGAAATAATAAACAGTAAACAATATATATTAGTCCATTCAGGCAGAACATGTGTTTCATTGCGCCTGAAAAATGATTCCAGAGCAGTTGCATGTGTCTTTGGAAAACATTATCCAACATTGCTGGTCTTGCACACATTTCTACTTTGTTAGTCTGGGATGTGAATGTTTTTAAAGTATGGTGCACATTCTTTTTGAGCAACTTCAGTGATTATATACAGATAACAAGCAAGGTCCACATGCAGGATTAGTGAGTGACAGGTTATGTTGGACAAGAAACCTTGGATATTTTTTTTCAAAACGATAAAACACTGCATCCAAACTCTTTTATCCTAAAGAGTCTGATTTTTGCCCAAACAAAGAAATTGGTCTTCCTACTTTCTTTTCTAATCTCACTGGAGGAAAAAAGGATCCTCCATCTGTACGTGGGAATGTTGGTGAAGCCCTATGTATAGAGTACTGCATTGGTTGAAGCCCCCACCACCCCGCGCCCCCACAATTTTGTTATTCGCTCTTGCCAATTGTAGAAATCCCATTTAATCCAAAAGTCAATAATCTAAAATCAGGCTAACTGTTTTTGTTTAACAAATTTGAAGCGTGAATCCATTGACCCAGATAGTGTAAAGAACCAGGCAATGCCTCCTACTAGCTGAATTACCTCTTGCATTCTGAAAACCTGTTGGTTCAGGCTGCTTCTAAAATGTATGATCGAGCTCGAAAGAACAAATCTGCTTCAGTGACCTTTCAGAGTTTCATCAAATGAGCCAACCAGGCTATTCCCCATCGTATTTGCCAACCTCACTTAGTGTATTTCTATAGATATTACCTTTTTGGTTAGGATTATTCTGGTGGTGCTGCTACCCACTTCACCTGCCAAGGGTTGTCCATGATTAAGGTTGTTTCTGTTTCAGTGAAAGGGACTCCAATGTGAAGGGAAATGAATGTAATTCCCTTTTGTAATCATTGAGCTCCATTACTTACTTTGCTGGAGTACAGGAACTAATGCAGTTGATTGTGGCTTGCAGAGCTTAGGTGTGGGCTGGGCTGTGCATCTGCTTAGGTCTCTTTTGCCATGTACTGAGGAATGCATTGTGGTACTGCCAATCAGGCCATTGGAGTCCCAGGCATATGTCTGGATGGGACTGAATACATTTGTGTACCAGAGTTGGTGTGGTGAGTAACTTGTACCCTACGTCAGCATTGAAGCTTTCCACCAAAGATCTGGATTCTTCAAAATGTCTTAAATGTAGGAGACTCTATTAATAATACTGTCCGTTAATAGTTGCTTTTAAAAGCAATATATTCATTGTTACATATTTTCTGCTTCCGAAATTGAATTTTCAGTTTCGGAAATAATACTAATTCCAGTTCCTATTATGGGTGTTGATTTGTTAACTAACACTATATATTCAGTAGAACAATCCACCTTTGGCATGCTCTAGTAATCTGACAGGTGGTCAAGTGACCATTGTTTGAAGGAACATAATGCAGTGTATGGGTCTCTTGAATTTGCTTGGGAATTCTCATGGAAGGAAGCAAGGAAGCAAGGAAGGAAGGAAGGAAGGAGTAAGTGGTTCAAGGTATGCAAGAGCTTCCAACTCCTGTAAGATTGTGAACTAAGTGAAACGCCTAGCTGATGAGTAAGCTCTTGATGTCCCAATCGAATGACATGCGACTAAAACTCTTAATTCAAATAAGTTAGACACACTAAAGCTATGGCTGTTTGATAGAAAGTGATTTCCATAAGCTTCTTAGCAAGCAGGATGGTGATTTTCTTTATTAATCCTGCATGGTCCATTTGTCCTACTTTTCTAACCAGCTAAAGCATCTTATTTTCATTAATTGAGACTAGATTTGAATATAATGTACAAGCTAAAAGATAGCTTATATCTGACCTTCACACTGTATATCAATACTCCTATGGACCTTGATCACCTTCTAGAGGAGCGTGGGAAATTTGCAAAAAGTATTTCAAAAATATATTTCCATTATGTCCTTTCCTTTTTATTAGCCTCCGTCTGCTAGTAACAAAATGCAGTCCCCTCTTAGTCCACGCTAGTGAACACACATGCATAAACAAGTATCCTCCACTGCTGCAGTGTATGCGTTCCTCTTTCTTTATTAACTAGTCCTTCCATCTCAGTTGTTTAAATAGAGTGACTATCACTGGGATACCACTTTTCCAGTTTATAGCTTTCCTATTATACATTTTAGTTTTTGAGTGTTCAAGTTCAATTTCAGCTATTTATTTGAACCAAGACTAACAACCAAAGTCAGTTTGGGCATTGCAAACGAATGTCACAATCACATGGAGTTATCTGGTCACCAATACATGTTTGTTGACAGCCTCATGACACAGTAAGAACGGGAAATTCTTTACAGTACCCTGTCCCTGTCCTCAGTAGTTAGGCCACACTTTGTAGTGCACACCAGGGAACTTTATATACCAATTATAAAGCCATCGATTACATATTTTATATCTTTTTGTTGCAATGTTGCCAGTGACGTAATAGTGCAGATTGTAGTTTATAGATGGACATGATGCAAAGCAATATTTTTATATGGAATTTTTATGGTATGAAATTATTTTTCAAAGTAAAGGCACACTAGACGAGGTCATCCCTTTTGCTACTATGTTAGAATTAGTTTTATGCAACATATCAGGCTTTACAAATGACCCACATCAGCATTCTTGCATTCATTTCTATTGTCTAGCTGCAAATTTTGTAAAAACGTGTAATTCTATGCATTTATTTGAACACAAAAAATGTTAAGTGGTCCTTCATTTCAACTTTCTTAAAATGTATGTGGGGGATGTTAACCACCTCGCATGTCTTTGCAATTTAAACTTGGGTATTTTTCCCCATGGAAAATATGTGAATTACTTTGTAATAAACATTATTATAATTGAAATGATAGACTTCACGTGTGCATGAATCACTTCTGAACTGTTTTCTGTTTGCTGCCTGGCATAGTTCTAATTCTGAATTTTCCTTATTAGATGGATAGTAATGGCTCCTGTCACCAATGTTAAAGGTATTTATGTAGCGCACTGTCACCAACGTAGTTGGTCTCCAGGCGCTCATGCGGATCTGTAAACAAAAGGTGGGGGGATGGTTTAGTGGGTGAAGAGGGCGTAGGAAAGTGAGACGTGGTGTATTGTTGGCAGCCACAGTTCGGTTTTCACCGTGCGTTGAGCTTGGGTGTGTATATAGGATCGAAGCGAGTCCTTGTGTGCTGTTGTTGCGATCTATCGGTTGGTTGGTTGATTGTTGTTGTGGTGGTGTGGTTAAGCCCGTGCAGTTTGCTGTGAGAGAGGTGGTTGTGTGGGTTTTTGTGTGAATTAAGTATGCAGAAATTTGAGGTTTTGGTTAGTGGCCTGTATGTCTCATAATCCTTGTAGTTTGGTTTATGTATCAGGTTGTCATTCTAGGTAGGTATATTCTTTCTCTTTGTTTACTTATTTTCTAGCTTCTGGGGTGATATTGTGGCTGGATTCCAGCAGATAAATTGGGCTTAGTACCCCAGGTTGGCGAGCAGTATCCCTAGTTCGATAGGTATCAGGTAATATTATCCCCACCAATAATATTGCCATATATATGGTCATGGTGGAAGGCCATAGGCAATATTATTAGTGGGGATAATTTATGGGGTTATTGGGACCGGGGGATGCAGGGGTGTCCCCCGCAAGTCCCATGGCTTAATATCGCCGCAAAAATATGGTGATATTTTTGTGTGGCAATATTTTTGCAGGGATATTAACACATGGAACCGTTCGATACTGGTGGTATATTATCATTCACCAGCTCCTTTCTATCTATTTACTGTCGGTAGTCCATTGGTGGTATATTCTTCTCTTCCCTTTCCTGACTTTCTCGTTTCAGGGGCAGTGATGAGGCTGACCTTCAGCTAAGTTATTGAGCTTAGTGCACCCAGGGGGCAAGTATAATCCCTGCTTTGGTAGTGGTCTTATATTATCATTCCCCGCTCCTTCCTATCTATTTACTGTCAGTGGTCCATTGCTGCCCATGTTTACGAGGTGGGCCAGGTGCTATTGCTGGGTCAAACCTTGCTCTCCCTTCCGATAGATCTGTGGGTGTTCTTTGGTATGATTCGATGTGGTTTGTCTATTAATTGATAAGTGGATATGTTACATATCCGTATATCCTTAGTTTATAAGGGTTGATGACTTGGGGAATTTGGGTAGGTTCTTCTCACGGGCTAGTTCCTCTGTGTATGTCCTTATGGGCATTCTTCTGGTTATGGGGTGAAGAGCCATGATTTGAGGAGTTTCCTGAATTGTAGGTGATCTCTTGTGTTCCGTATGTTCTTTGGTAGTTTGTTTCAGGTTTTTGGGGCCAGGTGAGAAAGAGGATCCTCCGAGTTTTCTCTTATTGCATGATTTAGGTTCCAAACGGATGTCGCTACTGGATCGGAGTGGCCTTGTAGTGTGATGTACGTTTAGTTTTCTTGCAAGGAACTGTGTACCTTGGTCGTGGATTGCTCTGTGGGTTATGCACATTGATTTGAACTTTATCCGCTGTTTGATGGGTATCCAATTTAGCGTTTTCAACGCTGGTGTGATGTGTTCTCTTCGAGGTAGTTTAAGGAGCAGTCTGGCTGCTGCATCTTGTATGCGTTGAGTTTATTTAGGAGTCGTTCAGACATGCCTAGATATAGGCTGTTGGCGTAGTCTAATCTGGATGTGATGAGGGCGATGGCGGTAGTTTTGTTGGCGAATGGTAGGATCCTTTTAACCGATCGCAGAAGAAAGAAGCATTTCTTGATTAGGGCGTTTACTTGTGGCTCTAGGGTGGGTTTGTTGTCCATCAGGTTTTTTTACAGTTGATGGTGGGGCTGGAGTTTCACCAGGTTCAGTTGGCCATGGGATGTTAGAGGTTGTCTTCTCCGTTTTTTGTGTAGATCATTATTTCTGTCTTGCCTGGGTTTAGTTTAAGGTAGTTTAAGTTCATCCAGTTGTATATTTCACAAAGGCAGTTCTCTAGTGTTGAATTGTCATCTTTTGAGTCTTGTATTTTGCAGACTATTTGTGTGTCGACAGCATAGTTGTAACAGGTGACGTCATGTCTTTGGATGATTTTAATTAGCTGTGACAGGTAGATGTTGAATAGTAGTGGCGAGAAGGATGATCCTTGTGGGACTCAGCATGATGATTCTCGTGGGCTTGATTTTTAAGGTTTCATCCATATTGTTTCTGTTCTGTTTGCTAGGATCTGATCCAAAGTAAGGCGTTGTTGGTGATTCCAAATTCGTCCAGTCTCATGATGGGGATTTCTGTGTCGAATGCCGCAGTGAGAATGCCACAGAGAGCTCTAAAAGTATCAGAGCGGTGCTGTTGTTTGAGTCTGCGTTCGCCTTTAGATCATCCCAGATTGAAATAAGTGTGGTTTCTGTTCCTCATATCAGTCTGAAGCCTACTTGTGCCTGGTTTAATAGGTGGTGGTGTTCTATGAATTCCTGGGTTCTATATATGTGTGTTTCCAGGAGTTTAGCTGGGTAGGGGATGTTGAAGATGGGTATATAGTTAGAGAGGTCCTCTACATTTCCTGTTGTATCCTTGAGGAGTCATTTGATGTATGCTGATTTGAAGGTTTGAGGCACTCTTCCTGTTGCGATTGATTGGTTGAGGACGTTCCTGTAGTATTCCATTGGTGTTCCTTGTGCGAGGATTGATTTGTAGATGTCAGGGGGGCAGGGATCCACAGGGGAGCCCGATTTGTAGCTTTGATTTACGAGTTTGATGAAAGTCTCCATTGATATGTGCAGGAAGTTTGAGTTTGTTCTGGTTTTCTTTGCATCTGTCAGTGTCTTCAGAGTGGTGGTTGCACAGTCTGTTTTGTATGGTCTGTTGGATGATCATGATTTTATTTTTGAAGTGGTCTGCGAGGTCACTGCATAATTTATTCGATGGTATTGAAGTGTTGTTGCAGCCTAGTGGGTTTTTTATTTCGTTTGTCTTTTTGGGTGTTTGGTGCTTTGAGGATTCTGTTTTCATAGTATTGCCTTTTTGCTTTTTGTATTTCCTTTTTGGATGAACGGGTATGTTGTTTAAGTTTGAATTTTTTTCGGCAGTCTTTATTGATCCTCCATTCTAGTTTTTGTTTTTCCTTTTCATGGCACCTAGTAGTGGGGTGAACAATTTTGCCATTGCTCGTTTGCGGCATGGATTGAAAGGTTTTTCTTTTCCAATCTCGTCGATTGTTGTGGGGATCCAGTTGTGAGGTATATCTATTTTAGTGTCTAGGTCAGCTTCGCCCATTTTGGTTTGTGGTGTGGTGATCTCCAGTCGTTCCGTTAAGTTGGAGTTTTTATGGTTCTCCAGTTTTTTTGTGATGATTGGTAGTTATTCTTCTTTCTTGGTTATTGGGAAGGGCAGTGTGATTACGAAGCGGATGATGAGGTGGGCACCTCCGAGGATCTGAATCGGTGGTGCTGTGGTAATTAGTTTTCTGTTGACAAAGATTGCGTTTAGTGTATGTCCTGCCGTGTGGGTTGCTCCTTTGACCAGCTGATGTAGTTCCATTGTTGTTAGTTGGCTGGTAAGAGATTTTTGTGAGGTTGTGGTTTCTTCATCGAACCAGATGTTGAAATCTCTGAGGATATTCAGTCGGTTACGCTCGATAGCTAGGTTGGTGATTGCTTCTATGAAGCTGTGTATGAAGGCTGCATCGTACGTTCGTGGTCTGTATATCGGTATGAATTTCAGGTTTGTTCTGGGATTTGTTGATACATGTATGATTAGGGATTCACATTTGTTGATGTTTAATGGGTCTTCTGCTTTAATTTCCAGGTGTTCCTTGTGGATGATTGCCAGCCCACCACCTCTTTTGGTTTTCCTGTTTACTTGGATGCACTTGAAGGTATAGGGCAGGCAGTTATTGAGGGTGATCTTGTAGTCGTCATCTAGCCATGTTTTGGTTACGAAAAGGATGTCGATGCCTCCATCACTTAGGTCTTAGATTCCGGTAGGTTGTTTGGACATTGATCGTGCATTGATTAGATTGCAGTGGATCTTTTTGATGTCATTTTTATTTTTTGTTCCGGGTTTTGGTTTGTGGGTGTTCAGTTGGGGTGCTTTTATGTTGCCTCCAAGCGGTAGAGGTTCTGTGAAGGCGTCTTCATCGTTGAGTCGGTCTGTGAGATTGATAATTGGGTTGCTGACTTCTATTGTTTCTTCATCTCTTGTCATTTGATGTGGTTATCGATAGTGCCCATCTGTTCTTGTGATGTAGGGAGTAAGGGGGTTGGCATCATCCCGTTCTCTTCTCGGGTACCCTCTTCATTTGTTCTGTTGCTCGGGTGTTTTTTTATCTGTGTGGAAATGTTGGTGTCGTTGGAGTATCTAGGTTCTTTGGTTGGTGGGAGGTACGGTGTAAGGTATAAGGATTTTTCTCTTGTGATTCTTCTGTCGATAGTATTATTTTGCGGGGTGTGTTCTGTAATGAAGGTGTCTTCTGCTGGGGGCGGTTGAGCTTGTGTATCCGTGTTATTTGTACTGTGTTCCTTTTCTCTTTGCGTCCAGTTCTGCATCGGTGTCCGGTTCCTAGGATTCAGTTATAGGAGCTACTGATAATACCTAGACAACTGAGGGACAAGAGGCAGAGAGTTTAGAATGTTTTTATCAACTTTATTTATTTTGGTTTTTCAAGAGCATTGGTTACAAACATTTGAAAATATTCCCCTCACCCTCCCCCCAAACAAAATCTCAACATTCGGGTGCGGTGTAGCAGGTTTCAGCATCCCAAGTCTTTCGGGCTGAATCACCTTCCGGCCCAGAATATGTGCTTTTAAATAACAGGTATGTTGCGGAGTAGTTTAGGCTTAAAGTACATTTGTTCTTTATCATCTGTAAATTCATGCAGTGGCATCCAGGTGTTAAAGTATTTTGTGTAGGAGCCATAGGACAGTGGTTACCTTTTCCATGGCCATCACCCCCCAAGGTCTTACCCACCACATGGCCACTATCGGTCCTTGTTTTTTCTTCCATGTTTGTGCCAGGGTTATTCTAGCAGCACTTAGCATATGGGTAATGAGGCTAGCTTTGGACCCTGAATTCGCATAGCACCCGTCGACTGCCTCTCCCAGTAGGACCACCATCTGGTCAAATGGCAGTTGTACCCCTGTTATCTCCTTGATGTGGCTCAGGATCTCTCTCCAATATATTTCTGCCACCGGGCAGGACCACCACATATGAATTAGGTCACCAGGGTGCCCACAGCCTCTCCAGCAGGATATGGGGTAGACTGGGTTAATGGAGTGCATGCGTGCTGGTGTCATATACCACCTCAAACACATTTTGTATGTTGCTTCTTTGATTGAGGTGCATTTGGAGCTTTTAGCAGCTCTTTGCCATATTTGACTCGCAAGTCTTGCCAGAGATTGGCCTCCCTAAATCAGCTTCCCACTTTTGCATATACAGGAGGGATTCCTCAGGGTCTACCGCTCCCATTAAGCTATATAGTTTCGACACCCCTTTTCCGGGTTGGCCTTCTTTTATGGTGAGTTCTAGCCCCACTGGATCCCGGGTTTCCCCTTCCCGGACCCTCCTATTAGAAATCCAATGCCTAAATTGAACATAATGGAATCTCTCACTTTCGGGTATATTAAATTTAGCCTTGCATCTCTCAAATGTTAGGGGTGTGCCCTCATCGTAAAGGTCTCCCATTGTAAGTGTCTTCTCACCTCCCCCTCTCCCCCATTGTGCCCAGAAGTCAGTCCGCTTTCCGGGAGTGACGTCCAGGTTGTGAGCCACTGGTGTTAAAGCCCCCCCCCCCTGGTTTGTACCTTTCTGCTCCTCACGCTTTGTCCCAGTACCATAAGGTGGCCTTGGTTGATTCAAGTAATGTACCCTCTGTACTTCTGTGTCGTTCAGCAAGAAAGTCAAGGCTTCCCAGGGCGGCTTTAGTTGCTTCCCCTTCGAGAGTAGCCCAACCAATTTGATTATTTCTGGGTGACCATTGTAACATGGGGGCTATCTGCGCTGCCCATAAATATCTGCTGATTTCCGGGACTCCCAGCCCCCCCAACACTTGTGGTCTAAACAGGACCTTTTTGGGAACCCTCGCTTTTTCCCCTTCCAAATGAAGGCCATCACCTCCCTCTATAATTTTTGGATTGCTGGGTTCGGGATGCGTATTGGTAGGGCCCCCACCACGTATAGGAACCTGGGGAGCAGGGTAAATTTCACAGCCGTTATCCGTGCCAGCCATGACAATTCTTGCCCCTCCCAGCGTTTCAGGTCCCCTGCCAGTTCCTTCAGTAATTCCGGGATGTTGGCCCCATATAGTTTCCCGTATCTGAAGGTTAGCTGTATTCCTAGGTATTTAAACGCGTTCTGTTCCCATTTCAGCGGGTACCTGTCCTCCCATTCTGTCACTTGCTCTGCTCTCTCGGTAATATTAAGTGCCTTAGATTTAGAATAATTAATATGGAATCCGGAAACCTTCGCAAATTTGTCTAGTCAGTCTATTGTCTTTGGGAGGGAATGTGTTGTATCTTTGAGAAACATGAGAATGTCATCGGCGTAGAGAGCTATTTTTTGCGCCCCCCCCCAGCGCCTCCTTCTACCCCCTGGATCTCTGGGTCATCGCGGGCGTTTTGTGCCAACGGCTCCATGGCCATGGCGAAGATCAGAGGCGACAATGGACACCCCTGTCTCGTGCTCTTCTGGATGGGGATATTATCTGTGCGCCGTCCATTAACCACTAGTTGTGTAGATGGATATGCGAAATTGGCCATTACCATTCAGGTGAAGATTGGGCCACACCCGAACTTTTCCAGAGTTAGCTGTAGGAAACCCCAGTGTAGACTGTCAAAGGCTTGGGAGTCATTTAAAGCCAGTACCGAAAACCGCTGTCCTGTTCTACGGCCCCAATCAATTGTATCTATGGCTCTGCGGATGTTGTCATATGTGTATCGCCCATGTACAAAGCCCGCTTGATCAGGATGGATTATCCCTGGTAGGACCTCTGCTAGTCTACGAGCCAGTACTGTTGAATAGATTTTTGCATCCCTGTTTAATAACGATATGGGGCGGTAACTCGCACAGTCTATGGGGTCCCTGTCCAGTTTTAATAGCAATACTGTGGTTGCTAGGCTCATGTCCCCAGAGATCCTCCCGGAGTCCTGGGTGGAGTTAAACAATTTTGTTAGGGGGCCTACTAGGGTGGTTGTTAACGTTTTGTAATATGCATTACTAAGCCCATCTGGGCCTGGGGATTTATTCCATTTTAGTGCTTTTATTACCTCTCCCACCTCTTCCTCCGTTATGGGAGCCTCTAGCATTTGCCTATTTAAATCGCTAATTTGTGGCAGTGATATTTGATTAAGGAATGCCATCTGCTCCTCTCTCACCAGGTCCTCCCCTTTCAGGTTTTTAGTATAATATGAGTGTATCACTTCCTCTATTGCCTTTTCCTCCCGCACTAAGTTGCCTTCTCGATTTTGAAGTTGGATTGCGATTCCGGTTTCTCCGCTGCCTGAGTTTGGCCGCGAGGAATCGATTCGCCTTATCCACCTTAATATAATAGAATTATTTAGTTTGCACGAGAAGAAGCACCGCTTCATGCACCAGGTGAGTTTCCAGGACCGCCCTGACTTTTTTCAGTGCCCGCCATGCTTTTTGCGAGTCTCTGTTTTTATACTCCGCTTTGGCCTCTGCCACTTGGGTTTCCATGTCTCGTCTCACCCTTTCTTTTCTTTTAATGTAATGTGTTGTGTGTGCTATAAACTCCCTTCTTACCACTGCTTTACTTGCATCTCAAATGGTGCCCCAGTGTATTCCAGGAGTAACATTTTCTTGGAAGTAATTCTTCAAGGTTTGTTCTATGTCTGCTCTGAGGGCCACATCTTTCAAGATTACCTCATTTAGACGCCATGGTTTGCGGGGCCGGTACTGTGGGCTTAGGGGTTCCAACGTTAAGAGGACTGGGGTGGGGCGTGGGTACGAGAGCCATTTGAGGAGTCAAGCTGCGGTAAAGCTCCTGCAATCCGGCACCTGATCCTGACCAGAAGTGCACATATGCATGCATTCATGTCCTTAAAATTCGTGTGCCCGTCTATTAATGTGGCGCACAGGTTGTCTGTAAATCTGGAGCCTGGGCTAAGGAAGGGGACGGCTCTGCGGGCATCACTGAGCCCACCTACTCCGGAGCAGAGACCCAAAATAGCGGACGGGAGGAGCTAACAAAGGAGCCTGCTGGCAGAGTGAAGACTGTGTCGGCACTGTGGTGGAGAAAGGCGGATGCTGGAAACTGTGCACTGGAACCCCTGCACCACTCACTGGGGCAATGACGCGCGGCGCCTGGAGGCTAGAAAGCGGATGCAACCGCGTGGATCCCCAATTTGGAACGCCCCCCGAGGCTGGCTGCAGCCTGGCACTGTTGCCCCTGACGCTGAGATGGGTGCAGGTCCGGCCGCGCTGGGTGGGGGAGACCCATCGTCGGACCACATTTCAGTAACGGTCCCATAGGCCGTAGAAGCGGCCCAAAGAGAACTCAGACATGCTTGGGGCACCTGGGAGCCCCGCGCGTGAGAACATCGGATCGCCCAAGGGAGCAAGGAAACAAGGACGGCCCGAGCACTCCTCTACAAGCAGGAGCCGCTGTGGGCACAACGGGCGGGTAAGCCCACGGCAAAATAACCTGGCTGGGGGGCAGGGGCGCTGAATAGAGCATGGGATCCGCACAGCCCAGACGGGCACATGCCCCACCTGGGCGCAGCAAACAGACTGGCAACATGCGCCTGTGGCACCCGATGGGGGTAGGGCACTGTGCACACCCCGGGGGCCACCAACAGTACACACTGCCGCGCTGTACACTCGGTTGAGAGTGGCACCCGGGACAAAGAGGAGGTAACTGGGTCAGCCGCGCACACACATCCACGGTAGCCACGGGCAAGGCCCTGTGACCCTTTGCAGCACCGCACATTGGGTACTGGCGTAGCACACAAGGCCAGAGAGGCGCACGCACAATTTGGCCCAAACGCTGACCTTGAGCCCCCAAGCATATGAACGACGGTGGTGGCGAGACAGAGAGCACTGCAGAATTCCGCCCACATGAGTGGGTTGCACCCGTGACCCGCTGGGCCTGTAATGACACCCTGGAAGGCCCACAGGCACTTGGGGGCATAGCAGCGGACCTGGATCAGTAGGAGCTGGGGCATACAGACCAGTGAAAAAGAATCGTCTATGCACAACCACGTGGGAGGACACAATTCACTCCAGGCACAGACTCAGCAGCACATGGAAACCCCTAACACAGCCCGCCCAGGCCCCGCTGCCAACGGGGGACCATTTCTACGGAAGCCAGAGACCACACACTGTGGAGCTCGCACATGTAAGCCCAGAACATTAAGATGGCCAACAAACTGCCCAAAACAAAGGGCAAGCAACCCACGCTCGATGAATACGCCAGAACATCGCCAGGGGCGGTGGGGGCCAGGAGCAAGGATAGAACCCCCATTGGGGGCACAGACTCCACGAGCAAAGACCAGGAGATCCTTGCAGCAATTGCAGACCTGAAAGTGGCTTGGGAAACCAAATTGGGATTGGCCATGGATGAATTGACAGCGGCACTGGAGCTCAAAGTCGGGGCAGTACAGGGGGAGGTGAATCTCCTCCGGCAAGATCAGAGCGTTTGCAGAACGCACAGCTGCATGTGCATCCCACAAATCCGAGCTCCATGCCCTATATCAAATCAATGCTGCTGCAAGAGATAACTGGAGGAGTGCTTCCCCAGGGGTTCGCGGTGGAACGGGCGCACATGGCCCTGATGAGGAAGCCACCACTGGGAATCCCCCACTCCCCCCCAGGCCAGTGATTGCCAAGATCCTGAACTATCGAGACCGGGAAAAAATCCTAGAGCATTTCCGGAAGGGAGGAACGATACAAAGGGCGTCGGCATACATAACGGCATTTCCGGATTACACCCTGCAGGTGCAACGCCGACGCATGAACTTTGGGGCAGTGAAGAGAAGATTGCGGGAAGCAGGCTACAAGTATATGCTGATCTACCCTGCAAAACTGAAAGTGTTCCACAAAAATAGAAAACTGTTTTTTTCGAAACCCCGGAGGATGCAACAGAATGGCTGGACACGCAGAGCTGCCCCCAGGAATCGGGTATGCAGAAGGAAGATGGCGCAGATAAGTAGCATGGTGACTGTGGCACCCAGGGTGTCGCAGTCTCAAACATTGGGACTAGAATATAGGACAGTATACAGCCTGTTGGAGTAGAGTGACTAGGGCTATATATGTATGATCCTTGAGCACGGGAACTTAGTGAAAGCTGTAGGAGCCTAACAGAACCAGCCCTCACACCCCTATGAATAGATTAGTTAGGTCACCGATAGACCGGTGACAACCTGCCGGGTTTCTGATCTCGACATCCCGAGGCAGGACCAAACGCGGGGGAGCCTGAGATCCAGGGATAGAGCTGGGCACCAGTTGGGTTCGGGCAGGGTGGGGGAGGGAAGGGGTTGTGTGCAGTGTATTAGAGATGAGCAAGGGGGAGGAGGGGTTAGTTGGGCAGTTAATGTTGGAAAAGGGAGGGGTATGAGCCCAATTTCATGTCAAACTAGACTGGAGAGGAAACCTGGGAGGGGAGGAGGAGGGACAATCCACGCATGGCAACGGGCAGCCTTAGAATGGTAACCTGGAACGTGAGAGGCCTCAACAGCTATCTAAAGAGGAATAAAGTAATGATGTACATGAGGAGGCTGAAAATTAACATAGCACTACTACAGGAAACCCACCTTACTAAGGAGAAACTAGAGGTGGTTAAGAGAAAGTGGAGAGGGACCACCACAGGAGCCACATACTCCTCTTATTCAAGGGGGGTGGTCACGTGGGTGGCACCTCATGTACCATTGCAGTTGCTTCTGTCCTCAGTAGACCCAGATGGAAGAATGATAGTGGTGCGGGGGATGCTGGAAAACAGGGAAGTGAGCATTATAAACTCATACGCCCCTAACCAAGACACAGCAGCCTACTTTAGGGCCCTGTCTGGCAAAATTAGCCCCCTACTGGGCAGAGCGATTATATGGGGAGGGGATTTTAACTGCACATTAAATCCCAAAATGGATAGGTCTGCAGGGAAACTAGACAGATCAACCCTGGCTGCAAGAGCATTACAGGCCCTGCTGAGAGACTTTGGACTAGAAGACATTTGGAGACAGCTACACCCGGAAGATAGGCAGTACTCCCATTACGCGGCCCCACATAACCTGCACGCGAGACTAGATTACATGTTTGCTGCCTCGGAGTTGGTAGGAGAAATGATGGGCTCGGAATATAAGGCCAGAGTACTTTCGGACCACTCCCCCTTGGTTTTGGAGTGGAGGCACTAGCCCCCTAGAGTGAGAATCCCGACGTGGAAGCTCAGAGCGAGGCCTTGCAGGACTCGGGATTCCGCAAGGAGTTAAGGGAGGCGATTATTGAGTACTTCGACATTAATACAGTGTAAGGCCCCGGGGTCAGACGGGCACCCTAGTGAATTTTATAAGACATATAAGCGGGTGGTGCTCCCCCTGCTGCTGGCTATGCTGAATGAGGCTTTCGAACGAGGGAGGCTGCCAGAGTCTCTGAGGGAGGCAGTGGTCATCCCGCTCCTAAAACCAGGCAAGCCAAGCACGGACTGTGGGTCATATAGACCCCTATCGATGATCAACCAAGATGGCAAGATCCTCACAACAGTGCTGGCAAACAGGCTCAAGCGAGTTTGGTAAACCGATACACCCCCGACCAGACAGGCTACGTTCCGGGCAGGAATATAACCAACAACCATAGGAAACTCCACCACATTATCGAACAAACAGAGAAGGACTCCGGCAAAATGGTAATAGTCTCGTTGGATGCCATTAAGGCCTTTGACTCTGTTAGGTGGCCGTGGTTACTAGCGGCTCTGAAAGAATATGGGATTGGGGCCGGGGTACCTGAGGTGGGCCAAAATGGTATATAGTTCCCTAATCGTCAGGGTCAAAACTGGCGCTATCTCAGACAAATGGCAGCTTAGCAAGGGCACCAGACAGGGATGTCCCTGGTCGCCCATGCTGTACATTCTTGCCCTGGAACCACTGGCAATTTGCCTCAGACAACAGTACGGGGAGATGGGGATCCACACGAGGGGAGGATCGCACCTCATATCATTGTATGCCGATGATATACTACTATACCTGCGCTTCCCAGAAGAAATCCTACAATATGTCCTGGAGGTGATGGAACGTTACGCCACCCTCTTGTGAATAGCGGTAAACCCCAAGAAATCAAGCATGTTCCCTCTGGGGAGATACCGGTGGGCCCCGCATAGGAACCTACCGGTCTTGCCGATACCCTGGCAGACCAGGACATTCCGATATTTGGGAATCGACATATACCACACGGCCGAGGAGGAACACAAACACAACACGAAAAGGGCAGTGGAGGGTATTACGAATAGCATGGGAATTTGGTCCAGGCTACCCCTGGCCATGCTGGGTAGGGCAGCTTTGATCAAGATGGTGGTCCTGGCCAGATTGTTACATTTTTTTACGAACATCCCGTATATGCTCCCCAAACGTTTTTTTGCGAACTCCACAGCTTATGCAGGGGTTTTATATGGCATAACTCCAGGAATAGGGTGGCCCTTTGGAAGTTACAAAACTCGTGTGACGTGGGGCATAAACCTATCGAACTTCGAGGTATACTATCTGGCGGGACAGCTCCAGTACGTAGCCAGATTGCTGTTCGAAGAAGAGACGGCCGAAGCCAGGCTACTGTATAAGGACACCGCCCCCTTCTTTCTTAGAGAGGTGGTGTGGTTGCCTAAATCAGGATTGCAAGGAAGAGCCAGACTGTTGTCATTGGGCTGGGAAATATGGAGCAAGGCATGGCAAATAGTGGGAAACCCATGCTCCCTGCAGGTGCCGCTAGTGGCGCTATGTGGGGAGGATTTGCAAATGATAAAAGGGATCCTCAAATACTGGGAACCGATGGGTTCGTGACCCTAGAAGATGTATGGCAGAAGGGGGAGGTACTAGATTTCCAGAGATTAATGGAGGACACCGGGATGCACAAAGGCCAACATATTACTTATGCAAGAATTATCAGACGGGTACGAGAAAGGTGGCCTGAGGCAGTGCTAGCGGAGCAACCTGAAGCGGTTATTGAGACGATGTACGATCTCTCGGAGGGTGGGCATGAAATATCCTGCATATACGAACTATTGATGACCAAGGTGGGTAAGGAGGTGCTCCAACAGAGGCGGGACTGGGAGGAGGAGGTGGGAGAACCCATGCTGGATGGACAATGGGATAGGGCCCAATGGTACCACAAGAAGGTGTCGCGAAACGCGAGGCTACAGCAGATCCAGCTATACGTCACTCATAGGGCATACATGACCCCTAGTAAAATTGCCAGGTTTGGAAGCCCGGTGACACAGAAATGCCCAAGGTGCGGGGAGTTAGAAGCTGGGATGCTACACATGTTTTGGGCGTGCCCAGAGGTGGGTAGATTCTGGACAGAGGTTAAGCTACGTCTAGCCGGAAAAGGGATCACACTGGAGGTGGAGTCAGCTTGGGCATGCATGCTACGGGGCTTTGCCAGACCACGCAACCTGAAGCACATCAGTAAGATGAAAGACCTGGCCTACATCCTGGCCAAACGGAGAATCGCAATGGGCTGGAAAGCAGCCCAACGACCCAGAATAGAGTTGTGGTGGGCTGACCTCTTGAAGTGGGCAGATACAGAAACGGCAGCTTGGTATGAAGCATTCAGTAGGGGAGGGGAGGAGGAAGCGGGACCCCTGTTAGCATGGAGACAACTGGTGGCCACGATGGTGGGACTCTCCCAGGCTGACTATAGTGAAGATGATATGGGGGAGATCAATGAGGTAGACCTGCCGGGAGATACGCAAGAAGGAGACATTGAAGCAGGGGCTCGAGTTAAGGGGGCAGGAGGGGGGAGGACTGTGACGCTTAACACGTGAATATAATGATGTGAAGCTTAAATGAGAATGTCCTCAACCTTTGTAATGTTTGGAGTGTTAATAAAA
This sequence comes from Ambystoma mexicanum, assembly GCF_040938575.1. Taxonomy (NCBI): domain Eukaryota; kingdom Metazoa; phylum Chordata; class Amphibia; order Caudata; family Ambystomatidae; genus Ambystoma; species Ambystoma mexicanum. The sequence continues at coordinate 576,487,061 of NC_090927.1, read as the reverse complement.
ATTGTTAAACAAAAAAAAAAGAGGACTGGGGCATGGTTGGACAGGCACCTCACTCCAATCTCTAGTCCCGTGACTTGTGGGATCAGTGAGTCTGAGATCAGCACAATATCAATCCAGGAATTACCTCTATGGACGGCTGAGTAATGGGTGTATGCTTTATCTTGTGGGTGAAAAAAACACCACATTTCAATTAGGTGTAGGTCTCTGAGGAATTTTGCGAGGGCCTGTCTGAACGTGTGATCATTAGAGGAAGCAGGAAGAGTTTTGTCCATCCCAGCGTCCATTACCCCATTAAAATCGCCCCCTATCAGGACCTGCCCCCTCCCCACTGTGCAATGATCGGAAGTACCTCCATCAGGAATCGGTCCTGCCCTTCATTGGGGGCATAAATCGATATTAACGTTACCTTCTGCCCCATCAATTTCCCTCCCACCAACAGATAGCGGCCCTCAGGGTCTTTCTTTCCGAATTGTTTTTCAAAATTAATACCCTTGGCCAGAAGGATGCCCACACCTCGTTTTTTCGTTCTACTAGAGGCAAAATATTGCGTGGGAAAAGCACTGTGTCTTAACCTGTGTTCATCTTCCTGAAGCAGATGCGTTTCTTGCATCCAGACCACCGAGGCCTGCATATCCCCCAGTCTGGACAACATAGATTTGCGTTTGATTGGGGAATTAAGCCCCTGGATGTTTAGTGTAACAAATGTTAATTCAGCCATTCTTGTGTTTTGCTCTTATGCTTCTCTCAAGTCCCTTAAACTCTTCTGTGCCTTCAGGTACCCTCTGTATGCCATATGTCACCGTCCCCCTTGAGATCAAACTTTCTCCCCTTAACCCACTAACCCCAAAACGTAAACTTCCCCCTTGAACACTCATGGTGGATTTACCACAACAAATCACCGGGTAGAGAATTTACCCAGGAAACTAGGGTCTGGTTACCCCCCTCAGCCCCACACCCACCCCCTCTGTTAATTCTAATGCCCATAGAGATTTGCAAGTATGCGCCCTTATTACTGCGAACTGTCCCTTGCGCATGTCGTCATTCTATTTAGTTTTTGGTCCCGTCAGGGATCTACGAGGACCAGATTGTTAACCTCACAAATAGCCCATTCTATGATGGACTAATGTCCGGTTCGGTCCATCTCCCTGACTATTCTTCTTTCATCAGAGTTAGTGATGGGTCCCGCACCCATCTCCCCATACCCACCCCTGTCCCCAGACTCCATATTTACCCTCCTTCCTGTTGGTGCTTGTCGTAGTTCGAGACCAAGCGTTTGATACTCGGTGCCACTCTTCAGGTGTGCCCATCGATATCTTGAAATCAGTCGATCATGTAAGCTCTGTGATGTTGGCGTCCTTGTTGCGGCCCCTTGGACGGGGGCACGCAGGTTTCCATTGTTCCCTTTCAGATGTCTCCTCCCTCCTCTTACCTCCAGATGGGGTGCCATCCACGCCAGAGTTTTCTTTGCCTTCTTTGCCTCTCATAAGGCTCTCGATTTCTTCCTCTTTTGTAATCGTGTACCGCTGGCCCTCCCATTCAAACCGAAGTCCAGTCGGGTATGCCCATCGATAAACGCACTCCTTTAGCCCGCAGCCAATTTGTTGCAACCCTTAACCATTTCCTCTTGACGAGGGTTGCCTTCGCCAGATCTTGATATAGTTGAATGGTTGGGGACCGTAAGTGTATGGGTTCTTTCTTTCTAGCGGCCTGCATGATGTCCCTGATAGACCCTGTGTGTGCAGTACAGCACCATGTCTCTGTTGTTCCCAGTATCTAGGATATGTTGAAACAGATCTATCACGTATTGTTGTAGTTAGGGATCCACCACGGATTTTGGAATTCCCGGGATCCGTATGTTCTCCTAGACCTGTTTTTGGGATCCTCCTGCCTATTCTGAACTTGCTCCATCTGCTGTTCAAGCTCATGTACTCCTTTTTGTTAGATCTTCATGCTCCTGCCCCTGTTCGGCTATTGTGGTCTCCACTTCGTCCACCCTTCTTTCAACCGCCAGGACTCCTTTGTTGAGATCCGCTATGGACTTGGCTAAGTCCGAGTTGCTATCTTTAATGTCCTTTTTCAGCTCCTGAAGCATTGCTAGGAGGTCCGACTTCCGGATTGGGGGTGTCCACTGGTTCAGCTGGGTCTTCCGCTGGGGAAGGATGTACCCGGGTGGTAGCTTGAATCTGGCCACGCTTTTGGGTCTCTGCCGCCCGCATCATCGCTTTGATATCTCCTGATGCTCCACCTTCCGATTTAGTGGACTGCTTAGACATATTTTGAGTAGGGGAGGGGGCGCTCTCTGCGGTTATTCCAGGGCTGGACTCCGCCCCTGGTGTACTCGTAGTTCACGTTGTGCTGGTGCAGGTGGTCCCCCTTTAGTCCCCCGTTCTGCGGAACCCCCCCAGGGGCTGCCACCTCTGTCAGGTGTCTTCAACCGAGTCTTGGGACTCTTTCTATGGATTTAGAGGTCTCTTGAGTCCTCCCCTCTTGCTTCTACGCGGTTTCAGGTGGCTCTGGATTTTCTCAGTCTCTCGCTTTGTTGGGGTGCAGGAACGATGACCCTGGTGCCTCAGGGCAATCCGTGGGGTGCATGTGTTCTCGCCCTCATTGATTTAATAGGCAGGGCAATGCAATTCCGAGTTGCTCCAAATGGAAGCTAAATGCTATAATAGTGGATATGGGGAGACGCACGGCAGCTCCTCCTGTTATTCCAGTCAGTCCTGAGCTTGGGCTCCTTCTGTTGATGGGCTACTATGGACTCATGGGGAGCTCCCGCCCGCCACCCATCTCACCTGCGGTGTCCACGACATCCATGCTGGGGTGCGCCACTCTCCCTGGAATCTCAGGCAGACCACTGTATGGGGCCACGGGGCAAGATCTTATCGCCTTCGCTGCCTCCTGCCGATCTTACACCAGGCAGGGGTGTGCTGGGATGGAGTCCCTTCCCCGGCCACGAGAGGGCGGGGGGGGAAGGTGGAAGGTGCGCCCGACCCGGCGCTCGATGTTCCGGAGCGGCTTCCCTCACTGCCCCGCTCCTCCTCCGCTACCACTGCGGGCGGGCGCACGCGTTGCTCCCTCCTGTCCCGCACCTCCAGCCAGCCTCCAGCACCGCAGGTCCCCTCCGGGTGGCAGTCTTGGGGATGACTCCCACCGGCCGCAGCGTGACTCCGCTGCCTCTGCCCCGAGTGGGCGCACACGTTGCCTTTCGCTCCTTATGCCACACGCCAGCTCCGGGTCCTGGTGGTCCTGCTGGTTGTCCCACCGGTCAGCGGTCTCGGGATGGCCCTCGCCGACCGCTGCGCAACTTCCCCCACACCTCCCGGGGGTGAACACACTCATTGCTTCTCTGCTCCTTGTGTTTCGAGCAGCCCTTGTCCTATCCCTGCAGCTCCTCTGCAGATGGTGTTTCATGGCGGCTTCCACTCTTCGCCTCACTCCCCCGCCGTCATTGCTTCAGTTGGATCCCACAGTGCTTTTTATCTTCTGTGAACCAGGCAAGCTCCAGGCTCCACTGATCTCTCTGCGGCCGATGGGCATCAGTTTTTCACCATGGCATTAGTTGAGCGCTGATGCGTTTTGCTCGGCAGGGGCATTCCTCCCCCAACACCTCAATACTAGTCGGCGTACTGCGCTGGGCTCCCGCTCCTCAGGGCCGAGCCGCCATCTTGGCGGGAGGTTCAGATCATGCCGCACAAACGTTCCGAACTCATCCACGGTGGCATCTCACCGTCTCTTCTCTCCCCTAACGGTGCGTTAATCATTCATCTACACCTGCATCGTTTTCTGTGAAAATGTGGCCACTTTTAGGGGGAATTTGAGCTTCATAGGGGAAGGGGTTCCCAGAGCCTACCTAGAAGCCATCCGTTCGGGTCCTCGGCTGGCCACGCCCCCTGAGAGTTTAGAATTTTACAGGTGGTTTACAATGAGATTGTATTCTTGGGTGTGGGTTATCAGAAGTCTGAAGCAATGTAGGTTTCAGCGGGAGCCAAAGATGATTGAACAGCTTGATTTCTGATCCTCGGACAGCCCCGGGTAGGTTTGGTTCCGCAAGGCAGGCAGTGGTCAAGATTGGGACATCAATCTATTGGGAGGGGGTTTGGCTTCCCCGATGGTAGGGGGTGATCAAGTATCAGGTTGGGGACGCCTGTGTGACGGGGGTTTTAGGTTTGAGGGAGGTAGGTGGTAATTAATGCCCAATTGACGCCTAGATATTGGGAGGAAGGTTCAAGTCTCTAAGTGCCTGGCAGCAATTAACACCTAGACTGGGAAACCTAGGCAGCAATTGAACACCTATGCTGGAGAACTTGGATATCGGGAGATGCTCCGGCCTCACAGTGTGGCCGGTTTAAGTTAAGAAATGGAGGTGAGAACACCTAGAGATGTCTTTCTCAAGTGCACGTTGATACAGGAGAGAAACTTTGGACCCGAGGGTCTTGTACTGAGGTGGAAATGCCTAGGTTTCAAAGTGCAGTATATTACAGGAGATCACGCTGAGATTCCAGTCCTGTATAGTGGGAGAGAGGCCTAAGTTTTATATGTGGTTTCAAATGTAGTTTCAATGTAATTTCAAATGCAATTTCAAATGTAGTTTCAAATGTAGTTTCAAATGCAGTTTAAAGCAGTTTCAAATACAGGGGGCACACTTAGAGGGTCTTGTATAGTGCGAGGGAGGCCTAAATGTCAATTTCAATTTCAAATGTAGTTTCAATGTAATTTCAAATGCAATTTCAAATGTAGTTTCAAATTCAGTTTAAATCAGTTTTAGTGCACTTTCAAATACAGGGGGCACACTTAGAGGGTCCTGTATAGTGTGAGAGAGGCCTAACTTTCAATTGCAATTTCAAATGTAGTTTCAATGTAATTTCAAATGCAATTTCAAATGTACTTTCAAATGCAGTTTAAAGCAGTTTGAATGCACTTTCAAATACAGGGGGCGCTCTTAGAGGGTCCTGTATAGTGGGAGAGAGGCATAGGTTTCACAATGCAGTATGGTACACAAGGTTTGTATGATGGTGTCACTATATGTTGTAGATAGAATAGAATGTTCCTACCTTATCCGTTGATGCTGGTTGACAGCAGCCTACCTGTCGTGGGTTATGTTGGGTACTGTGGCCTCCATCGAAAGCATTTAGTGATTGTCACTGTTTTCTAGTATTGTATGTTTCATGGATTCACATACCTTGATTATTGCCCATTGAGCAATTACACATTCTCTGTACAATTTAAATATCCTTTAAAACAAAACTGTGCTTGCTATAGTAGGGATCTAAACGGTGCTTGCTATAGTAGCCTATCTGCCTCATCTTTGGCCTTTTGGACTTCACCTGGACAGGCACTCGATTATTTTGGACAGGCAATCTGCAATTTCTTCACTGCACATAATGTGAGTTGTGCTTTCAATTCCAGGTTTCTGAACAATAAAACGCATCTACAAAACTGGAATAAACAACCTTAAGATAAGTGTTAATATTTGGGGACGGGAGTTATTGATATTCATACCTTTGTTCCTTTCCACTGTCTTTTCCCCTGTGGAGCTTAGTATAATCCCTCCTTCCTATTTTCATCCCTTTCTTATTGGAGCCATGGGGGTAGTCATGAATAGTCCTGGATGTAGCTGTACAACTCTACAAAATCTTCATTTATAAAAAGCAACACCTATAATTTTAGAAAGATCGTTGCAATTTATGAGATCTGACAGTTTAAATTATTAAAACTGGATTTAGACGTGCCTCTTATTTGTTGCCCAAATAATGATACTTCTCCATCCTCTGAGACGGGCACCCTCAATGCTTTGAACTCAGTATCTGACCGAAGAGGGACACATGTGAAAGGATTTAAGAAAGGGGGGCTGGGAGGATAGCTCAGGGGCAATAAGTTTGTCTTGGAAGTAAGCCAATGCAGAGCAACACTGGTTCACATCCTGGTCCTGCGCTTAGAGACTGGTCTCCGGTATTAATTGTGTTATACAAGATGTATTAATTCAAAGGAAGAGAGTCATGCATTGGAAGAAAATTCTGAGGAGAAGGGTGAAAAGCTTTGGGCCAAACTAAGTTTCTTCTAAAACCACAGCAAGCTCAGCCTGCCTACAGAACATCAATTAGCTTATTGTCCGTTCAGAGCTTAAGCAGTCAATGACATCTGCAAGCAGGATCCTAGTCTATAACTAGCTAGGTCTGTGTCTCAGCAGACTAATGCATCCACTACAGGGGCTTGTGTTTGACCTCACGGTCACAGGTTGGAAATCTGAGATGTCCACTCAGCCCTTCATCCTTCTGGGGGTCGATAAAATGAGTACCATTGAATTGGGGGAAACAATACAAATTTTATCTGTCAATAGCGCCAAGATACTGGGGGTGAACATGCACTTTATGAATCAGTTATGTTGCATGTGCCGAAATGTGGCTCTCATATGAACAGAGGTAGACCTATTCTACAAGGTACTCGCTTGTCCAGAACAACGGCCCCCATCAATGATAACGAGATCCCCTGCATGTCAGCTTTGAGGCAAAGAAAGAAAACCTCTGACAGTGTTTCACATGGAAAGGCTTTTTTTTTTATTTCAGAAGGTCGCTATTAATTTGACTATGCCCACGGATTGATCTCTAGGTGAAGTTGGTAAATATTGCCAAAATCCACGTTAATAGGAATCTAAATGAAGTATAGAGGTTCAGTACTCAGTCTGTCTGCACCCTGAAGTATTGGTGTTGCTAAACCCTTGGCCTTGGTGAAAAATGGGTGGGCGTGGCTGGCAACTGTCCCAGCAAGATGGTGGTATGCTGAGCTTCCGCAGAACAAAGTCTGCACCGACCGTATGTGACCTGTGGCCAAGACCGCCTCGGTTACATCCAGAAACAAACTCATACAAAGAAAAGCAAGGAGGACAACTGAAAACATGTTGTTTTGACAAAGCCCTTGCTGGATGCCCAATGAAAATATGCTGGCCAAGGTGCTCAGGGAGAAGTCCAACTTCTCCAGCATGGGGTCTGGCATGGATTCACATGCTCATGAACATTCCCCGTCGTCCGGCTGGGAATCCTCGGTAAAGAAAAAATCAGTATCAGTTTAGTTTCTGATCTGTCTTTCTTAGTAGTAACCAATCACTGGTCTCTGGGTCATACTGCCCCCAGCCAATGTCTGCCCTCTCCCTAAGCCCTGCCCCTGGCAGCCATCCTCAGATTTTTACCGCACGCTCAAGTGTTGGGAGTCCTCGCGCTATAGCTCTCGAGCTTTTACTGCGTTTTGTGCTTTTTCAAAGAGATTTATCTCATTTTTTGGTTTAATCGAGCCTCAAGCTCCACCGTTTCTACTTCCGATCAACGGGGACCCGTTTCGGATTTATCTATGCCCCTCAAGGGTGAAGTTTTCATCGAGTTACGCTTCTTGGAGGATTCCAGAAGTTTCTGAGGCCTACCTCGTGGACGAGAAGAACATGGCCCAGGAGAAGGGAAGCTCGACTCCCGGCAAACTGTTCAGGATCTGCCCTGGATGCAACCTACAAAATGTGTCCAAGGAGGACGAGCATGCGAAATGCCTTTACTGCCTCCACAAGCACAAAACGCACGTGGAGAAGGACTGTGTGTTTTCCTTTAATATGTTGGATCCTACGATGAGGGATCCCCGGACCCGTCTCTCCAACTGGCTGGAAGGCAAGAGCCCAGCAGGTGAGAAGAAGAAGTCCGAGCGGTCTTCTAAGTCCTGTGAGGGCGCCCCGGCGACCGGGGCCCAACAGAAGACAAAGCACCGTGAGTCCTTGGCTGCCAGGCAGTGCGAACCTTCACCGACGCCATCAACCGCGAGACAACGCTCTGGCTCGGGGAAGAGAAAATCCGAGAACCCGGCTAAGCTTATGGAGAGGCCCCGGTCGATCTCGGAGGAACCGGCCGAGGGGGAGCGAGGCGATGATCCTCCCCCTAAATTGAAGGCCTCAAGCGCGCCCAAGGTGGTGAAGACCTTGATTCACCTGGCTAAGGCCTCTATCGAGGGAGTCGCTGCGGCCCTGGCGAAGCCTGTGGAGGCTATCCCAGTGGAGGGGACCTCGGGGCCCAGAGTTTCCCTGCCTCTGCGGAGGGAATCCTCTTTTAGGCCCATCGAAAAGACCCCCGTGAAGACCCCGGTGGAAAAAGAGGGGGGGGGGCAGTGGCCGTCACGGACACAACCTCCGAGGAGGAACTGACTGAGAATTTGGAAGAGGACCAGCCCCACGGGAGGAATCCCGAGGAGGGGGACGACGAGAGTGAGGATGGCAACGACAACGAGGTTCCCATGGAGGAACAACCATCGCTCCCGGCACGCCCGTCGCAACCCGAGCCTCAGGACAACTCAGTGGCCATTTTGACAGCAGTCCAAGCCTTATGCACGCTGATAAGGACGAGACTGCCCCTGCCCCCGACGGACGACCCAGCTGCACCGGGTCCGTCGGGAAGCCCTCCGAACAAGAGGAGGAGAATTCATCCAGTGCCCCTTCAGCCCTCACGGCCTTTGAAGCCCGACGAGATTGGCTCCTTCCACGCCATGACTGCCAGGGCATCCGAGCTTTTTCAACTCAGCCCTGAGGAGAAGGAAGTCTTCCTCTACCAACGGCGCAAGGCCAAAAGGAAGACGGTCCTTGCGGTGCCGTTGCTGGATGACATCTCGGACGAGGGACTTGCCCTCCTCAAGAACCCGTCCACGACACCGGAGGGACCGGTACGAGAAGAAGTACTGGGTCCCCGATGCCGCCCTCTTGTGCCTTAGGGTGCAGCCGACCCCGGATTTGGTCATCTCGAGAAGAAAGCGGGGGACATCGGCTTCATCCTCAACTTCCCCACTGGACGGCGACGGAAAGAAGCTGGACGCCGTGGGACGACGAGTCATCTCATCAGCGGTGACGACGATTAAGGCGGCCAACGCCTTAGCGATTATGGCCCACTATGACAGGGAATTGTGGTACAAGATCGCCCCCATGTTGGACTTCCTCCCGGACGACAAGAGGGCAGAGGAGCTGGCGATCCTACAGGAGGGTGAGGTGGCGTCGGATCACGCCATAACTGTGGCCACGGACATTGCCAACACCGGTTTCCGCCAGTTGGGCAACGGCATTTGCCTTAGACGGCGGGGGTGGCTCAAGTCGACGGATTTCCACCAGGACGTGCAAGCCAAGGTTTTGGACATGCCCTTCGACGGGAACAATCTGTTTGGAAAGACTGTGGATGAGTCACTGTAGGCCATCAAGACCGACACGAGGAGGCAAGCAAGGTGCCTCCAAAGGATTCGGCGGCGGCTCCTCGACCTACCGTCAGGCGGCCCGCTCCTCATCGCAAGAAGCCTACAGGGGACGAGGCAAGTCAGGTGGATCTCGCCGTCGGCGCCAGGGAGGCCAGGGCAGCAAGGCTGCTTCCAAGCAAGACTGAACTGGCCGTCGCGTCGGACCCCCACCGAAGCACCCCGGTGGGAGGCCGGCTGACAAGGTTCGTCAGCGTGGGGAAGTCCATCTCCACCGACCGTTGGGTGCTGGATGCCCTGGTCCACGGGCACACTCTGGAATTTCTACAGAAATGCCCCCGAATTCCTCCCGTGGCCAGGAAGGAAAGCCACGTCCCTCAACTACTGTTAGAGGTAAGGGCGATGCTCAAGAAGGGAGCCATCGAGCTCGTCCCAAAGAGGCTCTGGAGTATGTATACTCAAGATACTTCCTCGTTAGAAAGAAGACAGGAGGTTGGCGTCCCATCCTGGACTTGCGTCGGCTAAACAAATACATCAAGGCACAGAAGTTCCGGATGGTCACCCTCCATCACGTGCTGGGCCAGCTGGAGGAGGGCGACTTTCTATCATTGTAGGATTTGGAGGATGCGTACTTTCACATCCCCATCCTAAAAGGACACCAAAAGTTTATCAGGTTCGTAGTCCAAGGGCGACACTACCAGTTTAATGCCCTCCCATTTGGATTGAAGACGGCGCCCAGTGTGTTCACCAAGTGCCTAGCGCCAGTGGTGGCACGGCTGCGCCTGCAGGGGATCCACGTCTACCCCTACCTGGATGACTGGCTCATCTGAGGAGGGACAAGGGAACTCGGCGTAGAACACACAGCAAAGACCGTTCGGCTGCTCACGGACCTGGGATACTCCATCAACTTCCCCCAAATCCCACCTGGTTCCGTCACAGGTCGCACTGTTTCTGGGAGCCAAGCTCGATACAGTAGCGCAGTTGGTCTCGCCGTCGGAGGAAAGAACGCAGGCCATCCTGGCCAAGGTACGGCATCTGCTGGCCACGGATGTGGCCAGAGTGAGGTCCATCAAGTCCCTTCTCGGGATGATGTCCTCTTGCAACTATCTGGTGCGCCTGTGCAGGCTTCGAATGCAGGAGTTCCTCGACGCCCGTTGGATGCAAGCGACGGACAGCTTCGAGTACAAGATCTCGCTCAACGAAGCATTCCGCCATGCAATTCGATCGTGGGGCACCCCCGCGCGTCACGCCGCGGGCACGGACTTTCGGACTCCAGCATACCAGGTGACGGTGACGACGGATGCTTCCCTGGAGGGGTGGGGAGCGCGCACCGGAGATCTTCACGAGAGAGGCCTGTGGCTCCCGGAGGAGAGGCCTCTCCACATTAACATACTGGAGCTCCGAGCAATGTTCTGGGCCCTCAAGTCATTCCTCCCGTCCCTCAAGGGCAAGGTGGTGAGGATCTTAACCGACAACAACATCATGAGGTTCTACATCCGGAAGCAGGGAGGAACCAGATCCCCAGCCCTGTCTAAGGAGCCCAGGAGCTGTGGCTCTGGGCCATTGCCCAGGGGATGTTTCTGGTGCCTTTTCATCTAGCAGGGATAAAAAACACCATCGCCGACTCACTCAGCAGGGAGCTGCGCTCGTGCCACGAGTGGGAACTACGCAAGGATCAAGTGGATCATATCTTCCGGCAATGGGGCAAACCCCAAATCGACCTGTTTGCGATGGCGAGGAACTCCAAGTGCCAGAGGTTCGCTAGCAGGTTCCCCCAGTCGCGGAGCATGGGCAATGCTTTCTCGTTCCCCTGGGACGGCCTGTTCCTGTATGCGTTCCCGCCATTGCTGCTCAGGCTCATCAACCAACTCAAGAGGTCCCGGTGCAGGATGATCCTCGTCGCACCGAGGTAGCCAAGACAGATATGGTTCCCGGACCTTCTGGACTTGTCAGCGTCCCCACCAGTCAAACTGTCGACGGACGCAGATCTTCTCTCCAGAAAAGGAGGCACCATTCTTCATCACGACCCGGAGTCGTTGAACTTGCAGGCCTGGCTCCTGCAGCACTAGAGTTTGGAGGGTACAATATCCCGGCTGACTGCAGAGAGGTTCTTGCAAAGACCAGGGCATCCTCAACTCTCAAGTGCTACGGACACAAGTGAAAGAGGTTCTCTGTCTGGTGCCGTGCACAGAAGATCAACCCTCTACAGATTACAGCCCCTCGAGTGCTACCGTACTTACTGTCGCTGGCCAAAGCTGGACTAGCTCACGCTTCCATCAAGATACATCTGGCAGCGATTTCCCGATACACCAGAACTGCAGGACGGTTGTCCCTGTGGTCTCATCGCCTGGTGAAGGAGTTTATGAAAGGACTGTTCCGTTCGTTGCCGCCGGTGAAGGCTCCAGCCCCGGCATGGGAGTTCAACGTGGTGCTGACCAGGCTCATGGGCCCGCCATTCGAGCCTTTGCATTCAGCTCTGTTGAAGTTCCTGTCGTGGAAGACGGCGTTCCTTGTGGCCATCACCTCTGCACGACGCGTGGGACAGATTCAGGCCCATTCCTGCAAGCCTCCATACTTGACTTTCCACAAGATGAGGGTGGTGCAGAGGACGCACCCCTCCGTCATGCCCACGGTGCCGTCGGACTTCCATCTCAATGAGCCCTTGGTGTTACCAGTCTTTCCCGTCGCCTTCGTCGCCGGCCGAGAGGACTTTGCACTCGCTGGATGTAGCTAGAGCACTGAAGTTCTACGTGGACCGAACAAAGAGTTTTCGGAAGACGTCACAGCTGTTTGTGAACTTTGCACCTGTGAACCAAGGGAAGGCTCTCTCGAAGGCTTCCATTTCCAGATGGCTCTCCGGCTGCATCATGCACTGTCATCGGTTGGCAAACTGACTGTTGCCCGGCCGTCCGAGAGCCCATTCGACCAGAGCGATTGCTGCTCCCACGGCATTCTTGTCTGGTGTGCCCCTGCTGGACATCTGCAGGGCTGCTACGTGGAGGTCGACGCACACCTTCACGAGATTCTACTGTGTTGACTGGGATTCCAGGGAGGAGTCCAGAGTCGGCCAGGCAGTGCTGTGCAACCTGTTCGCTTAAGGTGAGCCTGGTGAGGAGGTAAGAGATGCTTAATGTTGAGTTTTATGTAATGCTTAATGTTGAGCCTTGCCACCTCCCCTGGTTGTGCATGTGTGTACTGCAATGTATTCTTATATTCATGAACATGTGAATCAATGCCGGACCCCATGCTGGAGAAGGAACAAGTTACTTACCTGTAACTGTTGTTCTCCAGCATGGGTCTGGCATGGATTCGCATGCGAACCCTCCCTCCTACCCCTCTGCGGCTCTTCATTTGGTCATACTGCCACTTTACGTGCTACCAAATCTGAGGATGGCTGTCAGGGGCGGGGCTTAGGGAGAGGGCAGTCATTGGCTGGGGGCAGTATGACCCAGAGACCAGTGATTGGTTACTACTAAGAAAGACAGATCAGAAACTGATACTGATTTTTTTCTTTACCGAGGATTTCCAGCCTGACGACTGGGAATATTCATGAGCATGTGAATCCATGCCAGACCCATGCTGGAGAACAACAGTTACAGGTAAGTAACTTGTTCCTAATTGGATGCCAACAAGGTAAATTAATCTGTGCGCACTCGTTGGAGGGAGTTGCGGCATGTGCTAGAAAGCAACCAACTGTCTGCTGTGTGGTTGGAAGATGACCCAGGTGGTGAGGTTGCACCAGCAGCATGCAAAGCCATGCATAGAGGTCTTACAGGAAAGGAGGAGTTTGGGAGCCTGCATGGACATAGATTATGTGCTGGGGGCTGGGACCACTTGGGAGTAGAAAATGGGGTATTCGTGCCACTCAGTGACTGCAATAGAAAGTGCTAGTGGTCTGTGCATAGCTCACACAACACACCCCTTCACTAGCCATGGAAAATGCCCAATCCTGCCCCCTAAATTAACTCTGAGGTGGAAGATATCCATACATAATTGTGAGAGGAGATGGTAGGGGAAAACACATTCAGGAGTGACACCTTGGTGGTCATTATTCACCAAACCTACAATATACAGCTGTTCTCCCATGGGAACATGCAGTAACTAAGCTGAACCCTAAATATCTTGTTGCACCAAAAACCAATTGCACACTACATACAGAGCTGCCTTGCTACATGCTAAATAACAGAAAACCGGGAAACTTGTGAAGCTATTGGGCAAAACTACTGTGCAATCCTGGGAGACAGAACCAATGACCACGGTCTCAACATGGTGAGCAAACGCCAACAAACCTCTGCCATGTTCACGACAGAGGACCTACAACAATGCCTTTTGGTTGTTTCAGGATATAATAGCAGAATCCTTAAAGCTCTAGTTTAAACAGCTCAGACGGTCAAGCAGAGAAGCTAGCAGGCTTACAAATTGATTTAAACTCCATGGGTGAGACTCTCAAAACGAAAACTCCATTCAGGAACCAAGCAATAAGGAAGAATCGTATCACTGCTAACTCTAGTGAACAACCTCAAGCTCGTGTTTGAAGACCTAGAAAACTGCTCCAGAAGATGCAACCTACGTACAAGATACGTGAAAGAAGAAATGGAGGATATGAATGTTCCCGTTGCCTGCAAGATGCATTCTGTCAAATACTAGACCAATCCTTTCACTAGGATATAGGTATAGATTGCACCCACAGAGTCGGGAGCTATTACAGGAACTGGGAGCCAGACCAAGAGATGTAAAGTTCACTCTTTTTCAATCAAGGAACAGATACTACATGGAGTTCTCAGGCATGCACCAATTCACTATGGGTGATCCAACCTACTGGTCCTTTAATACCCTGCTCAATCAGCACTAATTAAAATGAAGGCGTTCAAAGACAACTCTTTGGAGTTGAGGAGCACGTAAAAATTGGTTGTTCCCCATGGGTATTCAATTCACAATCGATGGGAAACTATGCACAATACACATCACACAAGAAGGTAATCTAGCTCTCCAAAAAGGAGATAATACAAGCTAAAGCTAAAGAAAGGGGCAAGGACAACATACAGGGCAAGTCTGCTTGCGCAAATGGACAACGGTTAAGAAAAATATGACAAAGAAATAATGAACATCCAGCGACTAACAAAAGCCACTAAAATAGGAACTATCCTAAGGTTGACTCCTTTAAAGCCGAACTATGCCATTCTAAACTTCCACCTGGTCAGGATGGGCCACTGAAGGCCGTTGCCCACTGCAAGGCTTTGCACTCAGTCAATCACATGGACACAGGTGCCCATTCGAGATGGTGGAGAAACTGGGGACTATGTAGACTTCCCAAATGACTACACTTTGTGTTCATTACTCGTTACTTATGTTCTGTATCACTGTGCAATCTGACGGTATGCCTTAACAACATCTTTTAGCATCAAAGCACAATGGTAAATGTTGGTTTTTGAGTTATGAGTTTTTTGTAACAGGGTGGACAAGGGGACATCTTGCTGACAGGGAGGAGCAATAATTTAGGGATGCGAAATTACAACCTACCTAAAAGGGTCCGTATTCTGACATTACTGGGGTTGCACTCTGTGATACCGATCTGTGACAATGTGGGGAGGATTAGGACCATTAAAAACATCCATTACCCACAGACTCAATCATGCGAGTCTAGTAGGTGCGATAGATTTCCCACTGTTAGAAATACAAGGTGAAAGTAATTTCATGGAATACAATGCCCCCACTAAAAAGGGCAACATTTGGGGTCATGTTCTGTCTATGCACCCAGATATATTCGTTTTTTCATGGAACTAGTGTACAGGGGCAAGATCAATTCAGACTGCACTCAAACTATACCCACTCATTTCACACATCCACTACCGCAAAGATGGCAGACTTATCACATAAATTCCAGGGTCGCAAAAAGACATAGGAGGGAGATTTGTAATGTAAAGGGTAAATTTCAAGGAAGAGCACAAACAATATCCACAATATATGCCCGCAACACAGTCCGGGAAAAATTCCTACACAAGTGCCTGACTGGTCTCAAGGGCTTTACAGAGGGAGGGATGCACCTCCTGGGAGACTTCAACTTGGTATGGTTGGTAAGGCTGCACAGAAAATCTCAGACATATGGAGAATATAACAAAGACTTGCTCTACTACGCTTTATACTCCAACATTGTCCACTCCTACTAGAGGCTTGACATTATTATATTTGCTAGTGAACCCTTAGTATAAGACTGGTTCTGATAACCACTTTCGACCATTTTATTTATTTATTAACATTTATTATGCGCACAAATAGCTGAGGGCATTGTGGCGCTGTTACAAGAATGCATACTTATTTACATGAAGAAGACAAGAAACAATGTGAGGAAACAGGGGAGAGACATAGAAGCAGCCTGATTGGTCAGTGGTCATGGTGAACCTGCTGACAGTAAGGTAACAAGTGTTCATGCCAATGCAGATTATGAGTGCCACCGTTACAAGGAACCAAGGTGGGGAGGGTCTGTAGGAAGGGAGAGGGTTTAGTTGAATAGCATAGTTTTTAGCATTTTCGGAAATGACAAAAGAGAGGACTCGGCTCTGAGTGGGTTCGGTAAGGCATTGCATAGTTTGGGGTCAATGCCAACCGCTTTGACCCTCTTGAGGGGATAAGCAGCTGGTTGGTGTGACAAGCTCTCTTGGGACGCGAGGAGGTGGCTCTGACAATTTTCTCTGACTGGTAGGCAGGGACTGTGAGCGAAAGGCACTTGTGAGTCAGGGTAAGCGTCTTGAAGTTCATCCGTTCTTTGACAGGGAGCCAATGGACTTGCGTGCCTGGCATGCAAGATGTGTTCTTTTGGGGATGTTTAATGCTGCTCTGAGAGCATTGTTTTGAATGACTTGAAGTCTATTCATATTTATGGCCGAGGTGCCTGCTAGAAGGACATTACAATAGTCTAGTTTGGCCCCAATGGTGGCTCTAGCTATTGAGAGGCAATTCTGTTTAGGCAAATAGTGTTTAAATGCATGTATTAGTTTGGTTGTGAGTGTGGAGGCGGGGGCAATGGAGCTTACCTGTCGTGACATAGAGAGTGTGGAGTCTAAATAGGCCCCTCGTGTCTTTACTGAAGGAGAGACAGAGATACTGGTATTATCGATAGTGAAATCGCTATATTGTTTACCAAGTTTGCTTAGAGCTTCTTTAGGGCCGACTAAGAGGATCTCGGTTTTATCTCCATTGAGACAGAGCCCATTTGCTGCCATCCAGGCTTGAATGGTGGCGTATATCTTATGGAGAGCTGTGGCGTCTTGGTCATAGGAGCCAGAGAGTGGTGTGGTAGGACCTGAGTGTCATCGGCATAGTTTGTGTATGCTATGCCTAGGGTGTCCAGTTTGTCAAACAGAGGTTTGGTAAAAGGATTGTAAAGAGTAGGTGCCGTGCAAGAGCCCTGGGGGACTCCACAATGGATTGTAGTTGGAGCTGCACTCGCCTGGTTGGAGAAGACCTTCATGGCTCTCCCTTCAAAGAAGGAAGTGATCCAAGTGGTTGCTTCTATGGAGAATTTGGCTGCATTGGTAAGATGTCTAGTGAGAGTCTTATGGTCCACAAGATCAAACACAGCCGACAGGTCCAGAAGTAGAAGAGCTTGTTTGCCTTTGTCCATGATTTCTGTAATTTGGTTTTTAAGATCGAGAAGAAGATGAGGAAACTTACCAAATGGTAACGTTTTTTGACTGGATGTTCCTCCAACGTATTCCTCATCTTTGATAATCATGTCCAGTTTTGACTGCTTCAGAAAACTTTTTTGGCAAAGGGTGCCCTGCGTCGATGGCGTCGAGTCGATGTCCCTCGAAGGCCTCCGTCGAGTGTGACATCATCGGGTGATAGAAGTAGCGCCCGTTGGCCTCAGTTCTGTTTTTCCCCACTCCTCTTTGTGTTGCTGTTAGCATAGACAGGCAGTAATCAGCCTTGCAAGAATGAAAGCTGTAACAGCATAGGAAATTCTACAGAGGGGTAGGATGGGAGGGCGATGAGGAATATGTTGGAGGAACATCCATTTGAAAGAACGTTACCAGTTGGTAAGTTACTTGTTCTTTGGAAAACAAACAAGGTGTCTCAGTAATCTCAGTTAATTAATAATGAATCATATAAGAATAAATGACAGATTCTTAAAAAATAAATATATGATTTTATGATTTTGCAGATCAAATCAATTCATAATAGCCAGTGTAGGCAATATCACAAAATAAGAATTCACATAAGAAAAACTGTTCACAATCACAGTGGTTCATAACTAAATGACTCAGTGTACTTTGAAAATATAATTAATAATCAACTTCAATTCTTAATTTGACTTCATATATATGTCACGATAGGTGGTCCAGGAGTCTGTTATAGATGCTTGTCTTAATATGCTCCACTAGTCTATTACTACGCGTTTCGGGCAACTTGCCCTTCTTCAGGTATTGATATTGTTGTAAGTCTTCCTATTGGGTTAATAAAAATAAATAACAGTGTAAGTATTTATTGGTGATACTATATATAAAGTATTTTATCAAAACAAATCAAAAATAGGAATCTTTATATAGTTCCATACACTAACCTGTGTCTTCTACAATGATCAATCAGAAATATACGATGTTAGCTGTCGGGTGCATGAATAACACTCCTAAAATAAAATCAAAGTGAGGGAAATAAGCTTCAGAGATTTGACCTCGGAATACCATACTTCACTCAAATATACTAACAGTACTAAACAGAAGATCTGAGGCGGAACATTTTTCTGTTAAGCGCGGTGTCCCGCACGATAAACAGATCTTCAAAAGTACGAGAAATACATGTGATTGTTGATTAATCATCACTAATTAACAAGGGCTCACCTCTGGGTGTCTGTTCTGTTTAAATCGGACAATCCTCAAAGGGATGTGCTCTGTTGACAGAGCGCTCTATATGTTGAAGTACTTCCACTGTGAAAGAAATATACATCTAGCCATCACCTCTCTGGGTAATGTAGTTGTTTAACAATAATTTTGAAACAATGGAAAGGCATGCCTGCAGGTAACTATGTTGGTTCCCTCCTGTTTGGTGGATTTTTTGTAGAAAAAAGCATGGGTGGTTACGAGTTCGAACCTTCTAATGTTACGCGTTCAGCGTTTCTGGTCCCTGTTTGGTAAACAAGGATAAACATTGCAAATCTGCTTGAAATCATTACACGCTATCTAATATCCCAAAGGGAACAGTTCGGAGTCGAAGCTTACCTTCAAAAGCGACGGACTAGTTTGTCTGTCCGATCCGAAATTAACCGTTGTCACGTACTGCGGATCAAGAATTACACAGTGCGTTTAGGGTAATCATTATATTTATCCTAGCGTTCCGTATTTATCTTTTTTCTAAATACATACTCGTAAATCAACAGCAACTCTTCTGTCCCGGGACACCAGTAAACTGCACTCCTTCCTGTTCCACTGCACAGAGGCAAAGCCAATCCGCTCGCTCTGAGTGGTTTTTCAATAACTAGACCTTTCTCAAGGTTTCTTACAAGACGCCATCTTTGTAAGAGAAATGGCGGCTGGTCTGTCGGTAAGGGTATTGAATTACCAGACTACATTACTGGCGGCCATCGTAGAATAGAAAATGGCGGTGCCTGTTTTCATAAATCTATAGTATACAAATGTTGGTCTTCATGACTTTTTATATGAGAATACCATCTGTCATCGGGTTTGGTGACAGGTGGAATATTAATTTCCAGAATATGTTTGTCCTATGCTGAACTTGCTGAAGGTTGCTCAAAGATTCGAGCAGTATCTTATAACTCAATGGTCCATGTATCAGTAACATCACCCAGTCTGACCAAGGTATTTGCCAATGATTAAAAGTTACCTAAGTTCTTAAGGATAACATTTGTGCTTCCGCATTATATACAGGTGTTCTTCAAAAACAGAATCAATTTCAAACATGTTTCTTAAATCACAGCTGTTCAACGACAACGTGGTTGTCATTCAAAACCACGTGCCAATCCTTCATCCCTGTACTGAAATAGTAATGCATTACAACCACATATAGGGAAGTATTATACACAGATGAATAGTCTTTAAAGCTTCACAAACTTCCCAAGCTTATAGGTTTTAAATTTTACAACATGTCAGACCACAAACAATATATAAAAGATCATAAAATGCAATGTCATAGATCACAAGAAGCAATACAAGTCCCATTCAAGGGTCACCCCCCTAGGATACATAGAGTCCAAATGTTTGATCCAATATGTCTCTCTTTGTTGCAAGAGTCCCTGGAGGTTACCTCCTCGTCTAGGTAATACCATATGTTCAAGAATAACAAATTGTAATTGGGCCACAGAGTGTTTGAGACCTTTAAAATGTTGTGCAACTGGGGATTTAACCAAACCTGTCCTTACATTGGATTTATGTTCAACGCATCTCTGTTTGGCTTTTCTACCCGTGAGGCCTACATAATACAGTCCGCACGGACATCTTATGCCATATATGACACTCTTTGTATCACATATTGAGGTAAGTCGAAGAGAAATCTTATTACCATTATGAGGATGGTGTATGTAATTGCCTCTAATGATGTTGTGGCAGCAGTTACAGTTGTTACAGGGTAAAGTACCCTTAAACAAAATCGATTTCACTTTTTGGTAACCAAAATCTGATTTAGTAACTTGTTCTTCTAATGGAATGTGTCCTCCAACGTATTCCTCATCTTTGATAGACTCCCAAAGCAGTATGTAAGATTGGAGGAGGGTGGAGAATTTAAAATTGAACAATCTTTTATTTTTTTTAATAAATGTAACTTTATTGGTTTTGCAAGAAACAAAAAGAGGCAAACAATATTCAAACAAAATCATACATCTTCCAGAGGTACATGTCGAACAAACGGTGCAGACTAAAACAATATGCTGGAATCTCTTAGTAGTGCGACAGTCCCGATTATCTGGGTATGTCTCATTGACTGTTCGCCATAACCCACTCCCACCCCCCCTCACTTGGATTGGTGTACATCACAAGTGCAATTGATTGACGAAAGTATTAGTATCGTATGGTTGACACAGTGTCACATCTGGCAGTACCATGTTCGCTGGAGATGAGATTCTCATCCTTTGTAGTGTTCTTTGAGCATAGCATCATTCGGTCAGGCTTTTGGGGGTTCCTCTGGTTGGGAGTCGTAAGTAGGTGCAATATATGTATTCTTGAAGTCCATCCATAGAGTTTCACATTTCGCCAATTTATTATGCAGGGAGGCAGTGATCGTTTCCATCACATAAATACTCGTGGCCAGTTTGATCCACTCGGTCTTACCTGGGACCAGAGGAGATTTCCATTTGGTCGCTATCAGGGCCCTCGCTGCCAGTAATAGCTGGGGGGCCAGGCCTTTCACCCGAAACAAATCCTCCTCGTCTCTTTCAAGGCCAAACAAAACAATGTATGGGTCAAGTTCTCTGTGGATGTCGTCTACCTCTTTAATCCATCCCAGAACCTCAGTCCAAAACACTTTGATGTGCGGGCAGCTCCACCACATGTGCCAATAGTTGGCATTTTCTCCACAATTTCTCCAGCACTTCGGGCTCACGGACTGGGACATTTTGGAGAGTCGAAGCGTATCGTAATGCCATCTGTGTAGAAGCTTTATTGCAGGAAGCTTATATTGGTTGGATATAGAGGATTTAGGTGCAGTTCTGCACATTAAGTCCCATTGATCGGGGAGTATCTCTTCGCCAAGGTCTTTTTCCCATCTGGCCCTAAGGGGTTCTGTAGTTCCACCTCCTGCTGCTAATAGCGTTTGATACATTACAGATATAAGGCCTTTCATTTCTGTTCTGGAGTCTAGGAGTTTCTCAAACGCGGTAAGGTCTCTTCTCAGTTTTTCTCTCCATTCAGGTCTCCTTAACACCCCTTTTAGCTGGATGAAGTGAAATGTCGATAAAGTACCTATCCCCAGTGCTGTTGTCAGATCAGGTAATGTGATGAACGAGTCCTTTCTCTGGAGTTGTCCCACCCTTTCCAGGCCCGCCTCATACCATGACTGGAACCGCTCTAGATTCGGAATTTAGTCATTTATGCCAGGAGACCACAAGTGACTGAGCGGGGATGGCCAGGTGGTAACTTCTCGCATCTCTTTCCCAGTGCGCCATATGGCCCATATGGTAGTCAGTATGGGATGGTGATTAATTCTCCTCTGGACCCGTTGGTATGGTGACCACAGCCACTCTGCCACTGTGGCGGGGGATATGTAGTGGTTGTCCATCTGAACCCATTGCAGGTGTTTGTGGTCCCTGAAGTGCGGAATTAGAACACGTAACTGGGCGGCTTTATAGTATTTTCCCAGATCAGGAAGACCTACTCCTACCCTGTCTTTGGGGAGAGTAAGTGTGTCGTAAGAAATCCTCGGTCTCTTCCCCTGCCAGATGAACCGCAACATGATCTTTCGGGCATCCACAAAGAATTTTTTGGGCATCTCGATGGGTAACATCTGAAAGGGGTAGAGAAAACGGGGGAGGCACACCATCTTGACGGCGTTGATACGCCCCAGCCAAGAGATCGTCAGTTTGCTCCATTTCTCGAGGTCTCTCTCGAAGCAACGAAGGAGCAGGGGGAAGTTAGCCTCGTAGAGGTCGTCTAGGGCTCTGGTGATCTGTATGCCCAGGTATCGTAATGTTGTGTGTTCTACTTTGAGCCCTAAGGGGAGGAACTTGGTGTCCTTATCATCCGGGGTACCTTGGAGTGGAAAGAGTATGGATTTTGACATGTTTACTTTAAACCCAGAGAACCGGCCATATTCTTCTATTAGAGTTAGGGCATGGGGGATGGAGGTCATAGGTTTAGTTAGATGTAGAAGGATATCATCAGCATACAACCCCGCCTTATATTCTGTCCCTCCCAGCCATATTCCTTCTATTCAGGGATCCTTATTTTTTGAGCTAAGGGCTCGAGGGAAAGTGCAAACAGGATCGCGGAGAGTGGACATCCCTGTCTGGTCCCCCGTTGCAGTTCAAACCACCTGGAATATTCCCCATTCACAAATATTGATGCTTTGGGAGAGGCGTATATTGCTCGTATCCCATCACGGAATTTGGGGCCTATCCCTACTTTCTGGAGGACTGCCGCCAGGAAATCCCATTCCACCCTATCAAAGGCTTTTTCTGCATCAATCGATAGGAGGGCCGGATCATCTGGTAGACTGTGCCCTACGTGGACAAGATGTAGAGTTTTTCGCATGGTGTCGGCACCCTGCCTTCCAAGGATAAATCCCACCTGGTCAGGGTGGACCAACTTGGGCATTAAAGTTTCCAGTCTGGCCGCCAATATTCGAGCGTAAATCTTCGCATCGAGATTGAGGAGGGAAATGAAGCGATATGACCCACATAGTTTGGGGTCTCTACCCTCTTTAGGGATGACAGTTAAGAGGGCTTTCTTAAAGGAATCTGGTGCGATCCCAGCGCTCATTATCTCATTAAAGAGTTCCGTGAGAAAGGGTGACAGTTGATCGGTGAAGGTCTTATAGAAGCCGGCCGTGTAACCGTCTTCACCCGGAGACTTCCCCAGTGTAAGCCGTTTGATCGCCTCTCGTGTCTCGTGTTCGGTTATTGGACTATCAAGGAGTTCGGTCTCTGTGTGTGTTATTGTAGGCTTAGTAATTGGGGACAGGTAGGAGGATATGTCAGAATGAGCCGAGAGCAGCTCGGAGGTATATAGGTTATCGTAAAAGTTGGCAAAACACTTGGGTATTGAGTGGGGTGGGTGCATCGCAGGATTGGTGGGCTCTATTATCTCATTCACCTTGCGTTCCTCCCTCCTTTCCCTGAGCCTGGCGGCTAAGAGTGCATCAGCCTTGTCCCCCTTCTCATAATATATCTGTTTCAGGAATTGCAATTTCCGCACCACCTGGCCGTGTTCTAACAGCCGTAGTTCCTCTCTTTTACGATGGGCCATGTCTAGTTTGGTGAAGTCCACCGTTGTTTTGTCTCTTAGTTCCGCCTCCAGCTGGTGTATTTCATTACGGAGCTTGTTTTCTACAAACTTACGCTCTCCTCTCTTTTTAGAGGAGCCCTCGCGTATTAATATGCCTCTCCAAGTGGCATTCCCCGCTTCCCAAATCACTTGTTTGGAGACCTCCCCGTTGTCATTCGTCTTGAAGTATTCTTCGATCTCGGTCTCCATTTCATTTCTGAACACCGCGTCGGTCCAGAGGGACTCATTGCAGCGCCAGGATCCCCCAGCGACAGGAAGGTCGGCCCAGTGGAAGTCTGCTAGCACCATGTCATGGTCTGACCATGTTATCGGGACAATACTCGTGTGACTTGTGGACCTTGCAAGGTCAGGCGCGAGGAATATATAGTCTATGCGTGAGAATGTGCGATGGGGGTTTGAGTAAAAGGTGAAGCCCCCTTCGTCAGGATGTTGTGTTCTCCACACATCCCGTAGATCGTATAGCTCCATCATGACAGCGAATTCAGTACGGTCCCCTCTATGCTGGGTCCGCGTGTCGGGGTTGCCTGGCCTCCAGTCTACGGATGGGTCCACCCACTGGTTAAAGTCGCCTCCTATGAAGAGGTGGCCTGCAGTTTCCAGTACTTTTTTGGGAATCGTTTTCTGAAGGAATGCAGCTTGTCCTCTATTAGGTGAGTATATTGTAGCAATTGTGACCTGAACTCTTGCGATTTTCCCCACTATCAGGAGGGCTCGTCCACTCACATCCGACTAGGTCTTCTCTAGTTCAAAGCCAACTCCCTTCTTGATGAGAATTCCGACCCCTCCTTTCCTGAGCGGGCCAGAGCCCCAGAATTCCATACCTCCGCGATTCCCCAGAACCGTCCGCTCCTCCCCTCTCGCAAATTTCGTCTCTTGAAGGAGGAGAATGTCAATGTCAGATCTTCGGAATTCTCTGTGCACCAGCGACCTCTTAGTAGGGGAATTCAATCCCTTCACATTGATAGTCCCAATTCTGAGGAGACCCTTGCCCTTAGGCTTCTCATGTGATGCCATCAACGGTTTGCAGTCTAGGATCCTTCACCACCAGCGGCCAGAGAGACAAGTGGATACCCTGTGCCATCTTGACTGTGATACTTTGGAGCAAACGTAGTGTTATCTGTACATTTCCCAAGTGTCCGTTACCTCTCTCCCCTTTTCCCATGTTCCACCATAGTTGATGGTGCTCGCTTGAGCTTACAAACAGGGGGTGCTGCATAGGCAGCTGTTGACGGCGTCTGGGACAGACTGGATGGGAGTATGCAGTCCGTCGGCGGACCATCAGATGTACCATCGCAACTTAAGGGTGAGCCCCCATCTCTTTCTCCCCTCCCCCAAACATTATGCAGTTTCAACAATATTAACAACAAACATGTGAAAGTTTCAACGTTACGTGTGGTTCTCAGGTCATCCCGCAGGAGTGCAGTGGCACCAAAGTGGGGGATTTCGCCATGTCGCACCCTCCGCGGGAGACAACGCCTCGTGTTTTAGGTATGACTGTAGCCGGCACGAATCTGACGCAGCTTCTCTTGCTTAATCATGGTTGGGGGTGTTTTTGGGGCGTCTAAAATTTCTCGATCCCTTTAACCTCTTGCACCTGGGGCACTGGAGCTCCCACTGCGATCCTGGTCATCCGTCGTTGCAACCTTCTTTGCCCCGCGGGTCCGTACCGAGGAGGTCGACGATGCAATCTTTGATTTCATCTTCAGAGCGTAGGACTATTTTCCTGCTGCCATGCTCGAAGGTGAGCGAGAAAGGGTATCCCCATCTGTACCTTATGCCCTGGTCCTTAAGCCATTTCGTCAGGGGGCTGCAAAGGCGTCTCAGGGCTAATGTTAGCGAGGATAAGTCTTGAAAGATGGTGATTTGAGCGCCTCCCATTGTGAGCGGGCCTCCAGACCTGGCCTTCTCAAGAATTCTGGTTTTGTCTTGATATCGATGAAATTTGGCCAGGACAGACCGTGGGCCGCCGGGCGGCCCACCAGCTCTATGTATGCGTTCCGTCTCAGGCTCATCGATGTCTTCATCGGCGGTCAGTATTCTAATGATGTCGTGGATGGTGTCTTTGAGGTCTTTTTCAGTTTCACCTTCACGTTCCGGAATACCAAAAAAGCGGAGGTTATTCCTCCTCTCCCTGTTTTCTAAGTCATCCATCTTGAGCCTCGCCTCAACCTCCCTTTTTTCGATGTTTCGGATCCGTACGTCCATCTGGGCTTCAAGGGTATCAATCGAAGCCTGGTTATTCTCCACACTTTCCAATCGTTCTTCGAATCTGTCCATCCTCTGAGTGATTTTGTCAATTTTACTGCTGAGGTTGGCTCCCATGTTTTTTATTTCATTGAATAGTGTGGCAATGTCTCCTTTGGTGGCAGCGGCACCTGCTTCTGATGGGTCCGTGGCCATTGCACCTGTAGATCCGCAAGGCGGGAGGGACGGTTCGTAGGCAAATCTGGCTAGTTTGTGGCGTAGGTCCATGCGACGAAATCCGGATTAGAGGAGGCACACGCCCCTGAGTAGGGGGCCCTACCCTCTATGAGGATACGCGGGTTGCAGTGTCAGTATTGTCCTCGATCTTCAGCACTTCGTGTGATATGGGTCAACTCCTTGATTCAGCTCCGCAGGGGGATCATGGGTGTCCCCAACGCAGGCTATGTGTGGTTCAGTAGTGTGCGTGGGCAGAGGGGCTGCACTGTAATTGGTGTGAGGCCAGCAGACCACCTTTGTTCCTCCGACGTAGTGTGTTGTGCAGGAAGCGTATGGCCCAGGCAGGCAGGAGACGGAAAGCCAGGGTGACAGTGTGGAGATCAGCATCTCCTCAAAACCGCATTATGCGATGTGTCCTCCAATCCACGTGGTGTCGAATGTCGTCCTCCCCTCACAGCATTCAGGGGGGTCGTGTGCAGTGCCGCTGTGGGGGGGGCAGCCAGCGCCAGAACGGGGGTCCCTAGGACGCTGCGGGGTCTTACGCCGGCCCAACGCGGGTCGGCGTAGGAGGATGCCTCTTCCCCTCCGGTGCAGCGGGAGGCAGCAAGTCCTGCAGCGGGTTAAGTCGCGGACCCCCGGAACGGGATGCAACACCTCGTGAGGCCAATTCGCCGCCCGGTTCGGGTAGCACACAGCCCCCGGGGTACAGTTCACGATGAGCTCCGCGGCAGGGATGGGGGTCACGCGTATTACGCGGCACCGCGAGGCACATAGAAGTCCCTCACTCACCCCGTGCAGCCGCCCGGTATCGTTGGGAGTCTTTGGGCTCGCCGCCTCCCACGAGCGAGGGATCACCACCACAGGCCTGGGGCACAGATGTTCACCGCGGGTAACGCCTGTCACACGGGCCACGCAACGCCAGGGTTCGTGCTTTCCGTGGCACAGCGGATAGGCACTTCTGGAACTATCGAGTTCTCGGTCAAAACGGGCCCGATCTTTGTCAGGTTTTTTCTCAGCTGCGGGGGGGTCCGTTCAGGTCACAGAATCTCGAACTTTTGTGGGGGGGGCTCCATCAGCGGGGGCTCATACCGCTTATCGGGACCGCAGGGATGGAGCTCACATGGGAGGGATACTCATCCGTGCGCCCCCTGGTGGCCAGCCCAACAATCTTTTATAAGGCAGAATAAAGCACTGCTTTTCCAAAAGCGACATCCTGGGCGTGGGAAGCATCCAAGAAGTAATGTTTGGCGAATGTATGCAACAATGACCATTTTGCAGCATCAAATCGATCTAATGGGTACTCCCCTTTGCAGGGCTGTGCAAGAGGCTATGCCCCTGGTAGAATGAGCCTGCAAACCCTCTGGTGGGTCCTTGCCCGCCAATCTGTAACACTCAAATACCAAGGATGATCCACCATCCACCATTAGTAACAGCACCTTGACAAAGTCTGTTTAGTAACGCATTGTCTTCATTTTGGTCCAGTGTATCCAATAAAGAGTTGGTTGTCCACTCTCAATTTGGAGAACCTAGAAATATAAAAGCTTAGAACTCTTCTAGGGTTCAATCGATGGAGCCTCTCCTCCTCTTTACTGGGATGCAGCAGGGGATAAAACGCTGGCAGAACAATCTTTTTATTAAAATGGAAATCCAATACAACTTTAGGCAAGAAAGAGGGTTTTACCCTCAACACAACCCTGTCCTTGTGGAATATACGGTATAGGGTGGCCTGGAAGAAAGTGCCTACAACTCGCTCCCTCTACGTGCAGATGTTAGTGCCACCAACAATATGGTTTTAAAGGTTAATAACCTCAATGGACATGTGTGCAAAGGTTCAAATGGGGCACGCATTAGAAATTTAGGAACCAGGTTAAGGTCCCAAAATGGAACCTGAAAGGAAGAAGGTGGGAACATGTTTGTGAGCCCTTTTAGAAATTGAATTATCAAGGGAATTTTGAGGTAGGAGCATTCTTCCGAAGAGCGCTTAAATATGGAAAGTGCTGCCAGGTGACCTTTAATGATCCAAATATTAAGACATTTGTGTGCTAATGATAGGAGAAAAGATAACACATCCGGAGTTGAACATAGAAAGGATCTATCTTGTTCTCCCTGCTCCAGCTGCAAAATGTATTTCAGCGGCAATGATACAGAGATTTTGTTGCTGGCCTTCTTGCCGAAAGCAACACCTCCATCACGTCATCTGGGAGGTCCCAATCCTTGTATCTCAACCTTTTAGAAACCATGCGTGAAGGTTGAGAGTGTTGACCTCTGGATGGCGAACCTGTCCTTCCCTTTGCTAGAGAAGATCCTTTCTTTGTGGAAGACGTATCGGAGGACAGATGGACATATGCAGAAGGTCTGGGTACCACGGTCTCCTGGCCCAATCTGGGGCAATTAAGATTATGCGGCTTCCGAACCGTCTCAACCTCCTGATTACTTGAGGAATGACGGGGATCGGTGGAATCGCGTATAGCAGTGGGAACTCACAATCCACCACCACTGCATCTCCTAAAGCTCTTCTCAGAGGAAATTCCCTTGAGCAGTACCTTCTGCACTTCTGGCTGATCCCGGTTGCAAACAGGTCTACTTGAGGGGTTCCCCAAAGGGCAAAGATCTCTTGAAGGACTTCCTGAGCTAGTTCCCACTTGTGGGAGACTGTGCTCTGCCTGCTCAGAGCGTCTGCCACCGTGTTCTCCTCCCCAGCTAGGTGAACTGCCAATAGGGAGATTCCTTCTTGAATTGCCCAGTACCAGAGCTGCATTGCCTGTCTGCACAGTGGTAGTGACCCTACACTGCCTCTCCTGTTGAGGTAATGCATGGCCACTGTGTTGTCCATCATTACCAGGACATTCTTTCCCCTGACAGAGGGCAGGAAGGCCTTCAGCGCTAGTCTGATTGCCCTCAGCTCCAAAAGGTTGATGTGCAGTTTAGACTCTGATGCAGACCAACGACTGCTGACTGTCAGACCATTGGTGTGGGCTCCCCACCCCCCTGAGTGAGGTGCCCGTCACTACTGTAATCTCTGGCCATGGCTGCCACAAATGTTCTCCCTTCAGAATATTTTTCTCGAAGGCCCACCACTGAAGATCCTGTGAGACCCTGGTTGGAATCTGAAGTCGGTCCGACATCTTTCCTGAGAATTGGGACCATTGTGGTCTTAGAGCCCATTGAAGGGATCTCATTCTAAATGCAGGATGCCATGAGGCCGAGCAACCTCAAGAAATCGAAGGCCGGAAGATTCTGGGCAGTTTGAAATTTGGTAACCATCTGAAGAATGTCTTCAGCCCTCGCCTTGGGTGGCGAGCTCTTTCCCAAGGATGTGTTTAGTACAACTCTGATGTACTGGAGTTGCTGGGAAGGTGTCATCTTTGACTTCTTGAAATTGAGGGAGAAGCCCAGTCTGTGAAGGGAGTGGCAGGTGACTTTGAGAAGATCCAGAGCTTGTTCGGGAGAACGCGCCCTGATCAGCCAATCGTCCAGGTAAGGGTAGACATGAATTCCCCCCTCTCCTGAGATGCGCTGCAACCACCAACATCAGTTTGGTGAAGACCCTTCAGGGCAGAGGTGAACCCGAGTGGCGGGACTCGAAACTGATAGTGCGAGCCGCCAATGGCAAACCTCAGGTATTTTCTGTGCTTGAGATGGATTAGCACATGAAAATAAGCATCCTGAAGGTCCAATGACACCAACCAATCCTGTAATTGGATGGCCTGAAGGATCTGAGAAAGTGTAACCATCTTGAATTTGTCCTTCCTGAGGAACTTGTTCAAGTATCTCATATCCAAGATGGGTCTCATTCCCCAGTCTTTCTTGGGGATCAAAAAGTAAGGGCAATACCAACCATTGCTCCTCTCCGCTAGAGGTACTGGTTCTATATCACCTTTCTCTAGCAGGGTTAATATATTTCCTGCACAAGGGGCGGATCTGGAATCCTCAAAGAGTGTTTTCCTGGTGGATTGGTGTGAGGCTGTGTTATGAATGGGAGGCAGTAACTTTGGGCTATTGTCTCCAGAGCCCAAGCATCTGAAGTAATGGCTCGCCCTCCTTCGAGATGCTGAGACAGTCTGCCCCCCACCGGTGATTCGTAATGCAAGCTCTCAAAGTGGTTTTGGAGCGGTTGCTGTATCTGCTGATGGCAAGGTAGCTTCAGCTGGAGCTGTCTTTGCACCTTTTCCTCTTCTGCCATGAGGGATTTTCTGATGGCCTCTTTCACTGGCCATTCCTCTTGCCTTTCCAAATGAGGAGTAGTAGCGATAGTATCGCCCCCTCCATGGCTGTCCTGTCGGACAAAAAGGCTGAGGTTGCCTAACAGTGCCCCCCGTAAGATTTGGCAGCCGCCGTTGAGGTTTGCACCTCTTAAGGCTCTCATCAGCCTTGCTGCCGAAAAGGTGAGACCCGTCAAATGGCATGTTGAGAAGACAAGCTTGCAAATCCGGTGCAAAACCTGACTTCGGCAACCATGCAAATCTGTGCATTACTGTGCTTGACCTGCTGATGCTGTCCGCAGTGTCCAATCCAGACTGAGCACGGCTTCCTTTCCATCCTTCACGGTAGCTAGGAAACTGTCCCTTTCTTCCCCTTCTGGAATGTGCTCTGCCGCCATGTATATGCACTCCCAGAGAGCGTACGAAAATGTTGCTAAGGCACATGTGGACTTGGCCGACTTCAGGGCCATACTCCCAGCTGAAAATACCTTTCGTACCCATCCATCCACACGCTTGTCATCCCTATCCGGAGGGATGGTAGGGTATGCTGGCTTGTTCGATGTAGCCGTGGCTACCTGGACCACCAGACTTTCCGGAGTGGGGTGCTTGGCCAAGTAGCCGGGGTCGCTACTGGAAGGGCAATATTTCCTTGTGAGATATTTGTCCACCGTAGGATTGGTGTCCGGGGTCTCCCAATTCTTGGCCACCCTATTTTGTAGAGCCACATAGAAAGGTAGAATTGGATCTGTAGGTGGACCCTGGTCCAGAATATCTGTTGGGTCATCTTGAACAAACTGTACCAGCGGTCTAGCCGAACCCAGGTATTCCACAACCTTGGAGATTAGGTGGCGGTATGAAGAATCGGCGTGCTCTCCAGGTTCTGGCCTATCAAACTCCAATTCAGGAGAGGTATCAATGCCACTGGCATTATGTAGAGTATCACACAGATCCTCCATCTTGCTCTCTTCTGAAATGAGGCCCTCCAGCACATTTAGAGTTCCAAATTTAAGCCCAAAAGGGGCATCCTCATCATCAGACCCGTCTTCTTCTTCAAAGATGGAAGAAGGGGATTTGAAATACTCCTTCCTTGGAAAAGAGGTGAAAGATTTGTCAGGAACACTCACAGTTGTTGTAGGCTTCTAAGAAGACTTTGATTTAGCCTTTTTATGTGTTTCCTCATGATCTGGAGGCTAAACTGATACGACTGGTACTTTTGGAGCTGATGGTTTTGACGTTGATAGAGGCGTCAATGGTGTCGGTGTCAATGGCGCTGATAGCCTGGATGGTGTTGAGGAATCGACGGTCCCCTTTGAAGATTTTGGCTTCATGGGTTCTGCAGGCTTTGACGATCTTGAACGCTCGTCGCGTCTCAAGTGACTTTTTCTCACTGGAGTCCTTGAGGGTTCTCGATGAGTATTACTTTGACCACCGAGGTTCGAGGGCACGCAAGTGTCGAGTCGAGACCGCTCTGTGCATGCTTCAATGGAAGGTGCGGACGGAGCCTTACCCTCCCTTTCAAATATTTTCATTATTTCTATGCGGAATGCCTCCCACTCTGAAGATGATGACTGTTTGGTGGGGCACTTTACTCTCTCTCGGGTTTCGCCTGACGTGGATGAAGAGGAGGGTGATCGATGGAGCCTCCTTGTCGATCATTTCGTCGAGGATAAAGAATGGCGTGAGCCACTACGGGACCTCGATCGTTTTTTCATCTCTCTTCCGTCGAGGAGAACAATCTCTCGACTCAGTGGTTGAGGCACAATCGGGTTTGATCTGATGAGATTTGGACAGCTTTCCTACCTGTAACTTCCCCTTTCATTCTTGCAGGGCTTTTCCTGTCATCAACTGACATTTTGAACAGGAATCAGTGTCATGACCTTCCCCCAAGCACCATGGGCAAGAACGATGTGGATCCGTGATCGATATTTTTGAGACATTTCCGAGTCACACTCCATGCACTTCTTAAAACCTGTGCACGGCGTTATTGGGGTGCAGGACGAAGACATCTTAATCGGGTATTGCGTAATCAAATAACTAACGAGGCGTTGTGAGAATGTTATGTTACTGTTACTATGGTGGCATCTTCGTGTATGATTCGAGAATGTTGATGGCATCATACACGAAGATGTTGCTTTGGTGAAATTGGCCGCTGCGGCTACGAGCGTTTGCTTGAGATACACATGTGACGAGGAGCAGGTGAGCGGCATAATATATCGTGGAGAATTATAAACGATAAAATCACCTGGCAAGAGCTGCATTGGGCTGCGCGCGAGTGTGGATCAACCGTCCTTGGACATTAGAGTAAAGGACCTTCAAGCGTGTGATGCGTGCCGCCATTTTAGGAGGAACAAGGCCGATGCCCTACGTTTTATGAATGCGACGAGCAGCTGTTTGGGCCTATGTGAACAAAGTATGTGAAATGTAAACAAACGCTCGTAAGCGTTTGCACGGAGGCACTGAAGTCGGTTCTCTCTGTAGTTTTGATGTTGATGGATGCTCGAGGTGTTTAAAAGTGGAATTGTGAAATACAATGAAAAACTGTTGATGAAAAGGAAATAAAATAATAATAATAAAGGAAGGAACAAACGAACTATTGGAGCATACTACATATGAGGAGGACATTGCATACGAATCGACATCAAGCTCTAGTCATGCAAAACACAGCTGCTCCAATAAAATTCTTACCGGCCCCTGGGAATCCAATATGCCCTTGGGAGCAGTGGCAAGACAATTTTCAAGTGTATTTGAGAGCAATAGGAGGTGCAAAATTTAATGATGATCAGAAGGAGGCAACCCTGTTGCACTGCATTGGTACAGAAGCATTGAGAATATTCAGGTCATTGCCCGATCTAGAGCATGATGAGGAAACATGGGGTGAAGCATCAAGTGGATCTAGAAAGTATGATATAGCAGTTGCTAAATTGAATAAACATTTTGGAAATAAGTCCAACATTGTATTGGAAAGATACAGGTTTTTCACATGAAAACAGGGCAAAGAGGAGAGTATTGATTCATATTTGGCTGCGTTGAGAGGATTAATGGCCACATGTGAATTCACCGGGGTTACTGATGAATATTTGAGAGATCAGATAGTGTTGCATGTGGCCGATCCGCGCATTCAGCAACGCCTATGGCAGGCGAAGAATCCTACATTAGAAAAAACTGTTGAGATAGCCAGGTCAATTGAAATGGGTGAAAAATGTATGAGAGAAGTTCAAAGTAAACTGGAATATACTGGAATTAAGTCAGTCCAAGAGATAGATGATGAACAGCATAACACCCAAGAAGAAAAATTGATTGCCATGGTTAAGAGGATGGTCAGGTCAGATGCAACTAGTGGATACAGACAAGACGGAGGAGGTGCATTTAAGCAAAGTAATAGATGTACATATTGTGGATGGTACAAACATGAAAATACGGAAAAGGATTGTCCGGCAGTCTCGGCAGAGTGTTTTAGGTGTGGACATACAGGACATTTTGGAAAGATGTGTCGCAGCAACAGAGGGAGAGGCAGATATAATGGCAGATTTGGTAGAAATACTGGTCGATTTTATAGAAGCAGAGGTGCAACTACGATGGGTGTGAGAGCTGTGGAGGAAATTGCTGGTCCAAGTAACTTGATAGCAATAACGGATCGGGCTGAAGATAGAGTTCAGATACTTACTGTCACACCAAGAGATAATGGTGTAGGATCTTGGGTTCCTATGCATATTGATGGTATAACTTTACAAGTGATGGTGGACACAGGTTCTCCATATACTATGGTCGATGTACAGACATATGTCAATGTTTTAAAGAAGAAGATGGAAGACCTACAGATGACAAACACCAGAGCAACAGGTTATGGAAAGACACCTATCAATATTGTAGGTTGTGTTTGGGTGAAATTGAAATTTGAAGGGCGCAAAACCTACTGCAGACTGTATGTGGCGGAGAATGGTTTTTCAATAGTAGGATGGTGGGAGCAAGCGTCATTGAATATCAAGATTCATCCAGGAGAGAGTGTACCCATTCTTTGTATTTCTGAGAATGTTTGTGACACTGCAGAGAGTTTGGCAAGAACTTTTCCAAAAGTCTTCAATGACAAAATTGGTTTGCTCAAAGGCTTTGAACATCGCATTATTCTCAAAAGAGGTGTGACACCTGTTGTACATAAAGTGAGAAGTATACCCATCGGCACCAGAGATGCATTAAAGATTGAACTAGAAAGACTGTGCATGCAAGATGTCATTGAGCCAATTGAGAGTTCGGAGTGGTTATCGCCTATTGTATTAGTTAAAAAAACAGATGGATCTATCAGGATGTGTGTCGATTTAAGAGACTTAAATGCCAACATATGGGTAGATCGACATCCTTTACCGAATATTGGAGAGATGTTGTCCACCATGAGTGCTGCAAAGTATTTTACAACTCTGGATTTGTCGTCGGCCTACCATCAGGTGGTACTTGAGGAAGGATCTAGACATTTGACTTCTTTTGTAACGCCGTTGGGAGCCTTTAGGTACAAGAGAATGCCTTTTGGGTTAGCTTCGGCTGCTGCAGTATTCCAGAGGTTAATGCATCATCTGTTTGAAGGTTTACAAGGAGTATATTACTTCCAGGACGATATCTTGGTGTCAGGGATGTCTCAAGAGGAGCATGATGCAAAATTGTTAGCTGTTCTGCAAGTGTTACAGCAGAAAGGACTGACACTCAAAATTGAAAAGTGCAAAGTAAAGAAAAACGAGGTGACATACTTGGGACATCGCATAAATGCCAATGGCATCATGCCTAAAGAATCATTGGTAGACACTATTCTCAAAATTCCAGAACTAAATAATAAAGACCAGCTGAGGAGTTTTTTGGGACTCACAGAATACTATTCCAAATTTATTGATCACTACTCTGATAACACTGAAAGAATGAGGAATTTAATGTGTAAAGGAATGAAGTTTAAATGGTCTGAAGAATGCAAAAAAGAATTTGAACAGATAAAGACTATGATTAATAAAGCACCGGCTTTGAAAATGTTTGACTCGGGTGCCAGAACAAGGATAGCAGTTGATGCGAGCAATGTAGGCTTAGGTGGTGTTTTAGAACAAGTTCAAGATGGTGAAGTTGTTCCCATTGCGTTTGCATCAAGGACATTAAGAGGTGCTGAGAGAAGTTATTCGACAATAGAGAAGGAGGCTCTTGGAGTCAAGTGGATATTAGAACATTTTAAAAGTCTCATTTGGGGCATTCCTGTGGATGTTAGAACAGACCATAAGCCTCTTGTTCATGTTTTGAACTCGAAAAATTCTCACATGATGTCTCCGCGCATAAGAAGATGGACTTTGATTATTATGCAATTCAATGTGACCATAAAGTACAATCCGGGAAGGAACAATGTGGTAGCGGATTGTTTTTCCAGATTACCATGTGAAGGTGTTGTAGATGACTGTGAGGATGGGCAAGTGTTAATGGAGGAACAGAACATGGATTGTATTATAGCTCAAGTACATCCTAGCTTCTCAAAAAACGAATGGATAGAAGCAAGGGACAGTGACATTGAACAAGAAATGCTGAGGAAAGCTATTGAAGCTGGTTGGAGAGATACTGATGACAAGTTAAGGTCCTGGGAAAGACTTAAGGATGAGTTGTCCAGTGATGAAATATGTGTTTATAGAGGAGATCGTATAATACCCCCGTCAGCTTTAAGGAAGAGGACCATGGACATTGCCCACGAGGGCCACGTGGGTAGAATGTTGACTAAAAGAAGAGTAAGAGAGGCTTACTGGTGGCCCAACATGTGGGGTGATATGGAAACCCTGGTTAGGAATTGTACCGCTTGTGCTGTAAGCGATAAGAGCAAATCCATACGGTCGACTCCATTACAACCTGTGAACATTCCTGTTACTGTTTGGACAAAATTGGCTATTGATATAGCTGGTCCATATGAATCTTTGGAGTCTCAAAAGATCTATCTTATAGTGTTGGTTGGCTATACATCCAAATGGGTGGAGTGTGGCATCGTAGAGGAGTCGGTGTCAGCTGTTAAAGTTGTGAAGTTCTTGGATGAAATTTTTAGTAGAGAAGGAGACCCGCAAGAAATTGTGTCAGATAATGGAGCCCAGTTCATGTCGTCGGAAATTCAAGGATTTCTAAAGGACAGATCTATTAAACACAGTACTACAGCGTTGTACCACCCAATGGGTAACGGTCTTGTAGAAAGAATGAACCGTTTCATTAAAGGAATTATACAGTTAGCTAGTGTAAATGGTTTACCATGGAAGGAGACACTTAAGGAAGTTCTCACTACATATAAAGTCACGCCGCATTCAATAACTGAGGAAGTACCATTCACTTTGATGAGAGGAAGACTTTCCACAAATAGGTTGAGGCCTGCTTGGATGATGAGCAATGAAAGTAGAAAAATAAACATGGATGACATTGTTGACAAAGTGAAAAGAAAACAAGAGAAGTATAAAAGTTATTATGACAAGCATAGGAATGTCCAAGAGAGTAAAATAAAAGAAGGTGATTTGGTGAGAGTGAGAGAACCAAAACGTTTGATGAAAGGGGAGTCAAGGTTTCGTGCTCCTCAAAGAGTGATGGATTGCTCAAGAAAGTCTGTGATACTAGAGGATGGCAAGAAATGGTCATGTGATGATGTTGTTTTGGCAAAGGAGAAGGAAGTGATGAGATATGGAAGAGATGATTCAGTTGAAGTTGAGAATTTCAAGGATGGTTTTGATGAACCCAGCGTATTGGTCATAGGAAGGTCACAAGGGAAGGATGTACAGGAGAATTCAAGTGAAGGAAGAAATGACAGTGTTCAGTCAGGATCAAGATGTAGGAAAATAATATGGAATTACAAACAAGACTATGTATATTATTGAGAAGTTAACATTTGGTGACCTGATCCAAGACTGGCTGTATATCTAAAATCTGGAAGATCTTGTATCCTTTATTGGTATAGAAATGTTAAGATAAAATGTTATGTTTTTTTTATACATTATAAGGTGTCTCTAGTTAAATTTAAAATATAATATTATATAATTTTTATTTGTGTGTTTAGGTAGGGAGATGTGAGAATGTTATGTTACTGTTACTATGGTGACATCTTCGTGTATGATTCGAGAATGTTGATGGCATCATACACGAAGATGTTGCTTTGGTGAAATTGGCCGCTCGGGGGCTCCCCCGAATAAATCTACATTACATAATATACAATGTTATACGTCTTTATTGTACAACGGAAAACACTACAGGCGTGCCGAGTCTCCGAAGCAAACACGTTTGTGGAAAAATTGAACTGAGGCCAACGGGTGCCGTGCGTGCTAATTATATCATCCAATGACGTCACCCTCGATGGAGGCCTTCGAGAGACATCGACTCAACACCATCAATGTAGGCCGGCCTCTGCCAAAAAAGGTTTCCGAAGCAGCCGAAGCTGGACATGATGATCAAAGATGAGGAATACGTTGGAGGACACAATTCATTCGAAAGGGCAGATTCAGGGCTGTGACCTTGGCGGAAACCTGATTGCCTCTTGCCGAGGATGCAATTGGACTCGAGGAAGTGTTGTATTTGGTTGCGAGACACCTTGTCAAGGATTTTTAGGAGAAACAGGACTGTAGTGATAGGTCAGTAATTATTAGGGGAGGTAGGGTCTAGGGAGTTTTCTTTTTTTTATAAAGCGGGCGCACCCATCCTTCTTTGAGGCTAGGTGGGACAGTAACAGAAGCGAATGAAGCATTAATGAAGGGAGTCAGCACATTCTTTAATGATGTTGGCTGGACAGATGTCCGCTTTGCAGATGGACGGCTTTAAGTGTTAGAGGTGGTCTAGGACTTCTGATTCAGTGACGTCTCGGAAGTGGAAGAGGC
Source organism: Ambystoma mexicanum (assembly GCF_040938575.1). Taxonomy (NCBI): domain Eukaryota; kingdom Metazoa; phylum Chordata; class Amphibia; order Caudata; family Ambystomatidae; genus Ambystoma; species Ambystoma mexicanum. The sequence continues at coordinate 576,449,441 of NC_090927.1, read as the reverse complement.
TTTTGTCATGGTGAGTGGTGATATGGCTAGGCGAAGGAGGAGGAGGAGGTGGAGGGTCAGAGTTGGGCAGAGCTTCATGTTGAGCTTGGATTTTTTTTGGGAGAAGTTCTATTTTGTTGAGCGTGGCTGCTTGTATACAAGAACACCAGGCTTCATCTTTAGGGATATCATCCGAGCTTGTGGTAGGAGTAACTAAGTCTCTAAATATAGCGAACATGCCCTTGGACTGGGTACTTGGCATTGGTTATCCGTGTGTTAAAGGAATTGGACTTAGCTTTGATAATGGCTTGTCTGTACTGACCAGATAACTTTTTTAAATCTTCCTTGGAGGAGTCACTAGGATTGGTTTGCCATTTGGTCAATGCATTACGTTTACAGATGCGTAGGGCCTGAAGTTCAGCTGTGAACCAGGAATTAACGTGCATAGACTTTTTTTTTCTTTAAGTTCTAGTGGGGCGATAGCGTCAATTGCTTTTGTAAGGGTGTCATTGTAGAGATCTGCTAACAGGCCTGGGTCATTCGAGAAGGGGGGCTTAAGAGGAGGAACTTCCAGGAAGGGTAGAAGGCAATGTTCCCTCTAAGCTGTGCACATGTGTGCTTGCCCAGCTTTCTTCTGGTTGCTGCTCAAAAGAATTTCAGCAGCGCAAACAGACAATTTGCACCTATTCAAAAAAATTTAATAAGGAACAATCCACAGTAGGTACCCAATATTTGCTTTCTCTCAAAATGAAGCTAAACTATACCAACTAGTCTTGATATTCAGGTGTCAAGCCTATATACATTGCCCTACTATGCAAGCTTGACCTTAAAAAGTTATAAACTCTAAAAATAGAATACACCCACAAGAGGTTAAAAACTAATATGAAAAAGTGGCTCCATGAACAGAAGATAAAACAAAGATATGCCTGCACATATTAACCAAATCATCTCTTCCCACCCCGGACTCCTATACTTTACTCTACCACACTTATATCTTATGACTCGAACATCCATCCCAGGCGACATTCAAATATTACCAGACAACCTTGACTCTGCCCATCTTGGCTCTGCAAAAGGCTACCAGACGTGTACCCATATCCACTTGGTTTAGTGTTATAATATGGATGGTGTTCAAGCACAAGAATTTCTGTTACTCGTTGTGCCTTAGCAAAAGCATCACCCAGACTATGTAACCCAACTGTCAGCTCAAACATCAGATACTGACTGTACGTAAGTAGGCTCTTGGATGTGTCAGCTCATCCCATGCTTCCAATTCTTTGTACATATGTCAAACAAGCACTTTGTTGCAGCCCCTTCAAGTTTACACGTTATGAAACTCAAATATTAATTTGCCCACTAGGCATTTTAAGTAGGCAAATGTCATGTTAAGCACCTCCTACTTTAGCATTGGAAACATTACCCTATAAGTAGAGATCAACAATGCAATATCATTTACTTGGCCTGCAAGGGATAACGGGTATGGACTATGCCTGGTATTGATCATCTACAGAATTAGGGCAATGGCTATTCAGAATATTCAGATAGCTGGGATGATTTTTTACACAATCTGCATCCTTTCCAGGTTTGCATAGTTCCGTGGGGCATAGACCTTAACAGATGATATGTTACAAAAACAGGCACTTGTATAATCATACCCAACAATTTAAAGGTGGGGTACCTTGCAAACAATTTTGTATGCACTTCATAGTAATTGTGCACATGCAGATTCATTACATTCCCTTACACTGCCCATAATATGGTGAGGCTTTAAATGTGTTTTGCTTGCAAAGTATTGTTGGCATGCAAATAACCCAGTTAGTGTCTTATTGCTAAATTCCCTCACTTTTTACAGACCCCAGCTAGGATTGGAGGCTACTACAGGAGGAAGGTGTGGCGTGGTGGAGTAAGGAATCGGACAAAGTGGTGGCATGTTTCAACAACACATTATTTTAGAAATAAAGAAAAAAACCTATCTCTCCCTATTTCTAAAGAGTTATCCCTACCTAAACCAATATTAACTTGGGTGCTCGTCATCAGGATGTTTGTATAAATGAAAAGTGTTTGTCCTCTATCTTACTCTAACACTGATTCAACAACAAAAGTCTGGTCAGGAGAATGACTCCCTTCTCCTGACCCACCTAGCCCAGCTTTGAAGGCTGCCTTGGGATATTCTTTGGCAATAGTCCTCAAACGCCTCTTCATTTCTTTACAAGGGCTTCTGAAGGCTTGCTTTACAATTCCAACAATTCTTCCCTGTCTGATGACGTTATGAAGACTGCTCTGGTTGTCTAATACCCTCTTCCTGCTTGGATTATCACTGTGATGAGGGAGATTCCTCCCGATGCACTCTTCTTGGTTCTCTGGGTATCACTACTGTGAGGAGGGAGATAACTCCAAAGGCTTTCTTGAATCTTGGTTCTCTGGGTATCACTATTGTGATGAGGGAAGATTACTCCCAAGGCTTTCTTGAGTTTGGTCTCTCTGGGTGTGACTAATGTGACGAGGGAGATTACTTTGAGGCTTTCTTGACTTTTGAGCTGCCCTAAACCCCTACTGGGTCTCCCGCGGTTCCCGTTACATGTAACATGTTGGGACTTCGTCACCAGTTCTTCCTGGGGAGATGGGCTTACTCACGTTGCTCCAGTGCTTCCGTTACTCTCCCTGATTCATCCTTGCGGCTCCGCAGTGACTTAGGCCACACAGCTCTGGCACAGTTGCAGGACCACAGGATCCACTTCCGCAAAGTCACACCACCAATAGCTTCTCTCTCCTTCCAATGGTCAGAGGGCTTGAATTCCACCGCAGAGCTCCGCCGACTGTCCTTCAATATCCCTGCCACCGGGCATCAGCATTTGTGCAGTTTCGTGTTCGCAGAATCGAATTTCCCAGGCTGGGCTGGCTTCACGCTGACTGCTCTCTCTCTGTCACGCAGCCCTTCCTTGCTCTTTATTTCCGGTAGCTGGGTTCTCCCTGGATTAAAGTCAAAGTCCTTCTTTACTGTTGTTGTACCAATCTTTATGCCCCTTTGGGGCCAACTCTGTTTCTTTGGCTCTTTTTCGTCTGGGTTATTTTACTTTGCAGATCAAAGACTGAAGAGACATTACCATAACAGACGGTCATGTTATCAGGGATTTCTAACAGGGACTTTGTCCCAAGGAAAAAGGGGTTACAGAGTCCCTCCCTCTGAGGTCCTGTTTTCCATCACCCCTAGGGGGACTACTGGGTTGTGGCCTCCTCTCCCTAGCCTCACAGGGAAGGGCTCCCCCCTGTGGAGAAGTGACGCGATCCTGTCAATCATCACAAACGGCACATGAGAACACTCCTTGGGGGTAAAAAACAAATCGGCCACTTGCAAAAACCAAATTGGACATTTTGACAGTACAGTACAGTAAAGGACCTATGTTTGTTTTCTAAAGTATATGAAATTCTAGTAACAGTTTAAGAAACTGCACCTTCTGTTTCATTCTATGCTCAGCTGCTGAGGGATTTTCAATATATTCATGTGTTTGCATTTATTGCCTCTAGCATTCCCATGCATCTTGTTCAACTGTTGACAGTGAATTTAAGAAGAGGGGTCCCTAGTTTAAAAAGGAGGCACTCAGTCTGTTGTATCTGTGAGCATTGTTGCTATTGACTTAAACAGTAAATCTATGTGATTTTCTTTAACGGAGCTCCAGAAAAAAACTCAGTAAGGCTCTTGTTGAATTTATCTAGGCTGTGGTGAGCAAGGGTGGCAAAACTATACGCTATATTATGTGCCCTGTCAGTTCACTTATGTCGGGGTCACAAGCAAGGCTCTGATAAGATTGTACTCCCTACTTTGAATCAAATGACTTTTCCTGGGGTATTAAAGTAATTAGCTTTGCCAATAGGGATATTTCATGCTTATTAAAATATGTTCTTGCCCCTTAGAATTCCTCTTGAGATCGGGCAGTAATATCAAAGTTCCTACCTATGCACTGCTCTACTGGTCACGGATTCGTAAAAATATCAGTGAAACTTTATGGGTAGAAGCAGGGGAGTAAGCTCCTATTTGTTCATGCATTCCTGTTTTGTGGGCCCCTTTACCTGTTTTTAAAGAGTAAAAATGAAGGGGGTTTATGCTTCTTAGCTGTAAGGCCTGTTTTGAGTAACTGTTGTCATGACTCACAGGACAATGTAATGTGGATACTAAGCAAAGGCCCAGGAATTCGGATCATATTCTGTGGTGTAGTTATTCTGATGCAATTATCGCCCTTACACAAATTATGAGACATGTTCTCCTGGGCCTTGAAATTCTTCATTAAAGTGACACATGAAGTCCTACTGATATGTTTTTTGACACATTCATGTTAGTTGGCATTATTCCATTTGCTAAAATTGTATCGTATCTGAATTTTTTGACAGCCACATTAGTGATAAGTAATATTTGTTTTTTGTAATAAAGAAGAGAGTTTTTTCCCCAATTGTATTAAACACTTTCTGCATTGTCTCTGGTGAGTGTTGAAAAATGAAGAGTCACAACTAAACCTATTGTTTATCCTGAGAATACAAAGCTTTTTTTGTGCATACATGTTTTTCTGCTGCACAGGAGTGATTTTGGTAGGTACTATGGCTTATCCTGAAGTCTGGACTGGCTGATGAACTCTCCTTATAACCACATGTGAAAGATTTGAATTGCAGTAGTTGGAAAGGGGAACTCCCTTTCAACTCTTGGGTAGCTCACAAAGTGTGCATGCTCACAAAGTGGCTTACCTCGTTATTCTGTTGTTGTGCACATTTAAAATAATGTGTGCACAAAAGCTAGCCATTTCCGAACTTGGGGGAAAATACTTAGGGGGAACATTGGTAGGAGGTTGTCCTTCGTTCATTTTCACGCACTTCTAACCAATGCTGGAGGTGCATAGGTAAGTGTTTTAGTAGTAGTAGCTCTGGGACTGGAGAATTGAATGAGGTGGTGATCAGTCCAAGGTTATGAGGAGTTGGAGCGGACGGTGGCGGAACAGTTCTGATCGGCCACCCAGTCAAGGGTGCAACATTTTCAGTGAGTGGGGTTTGTGACTCTTTACACGAAGCCCATGTCCTTAAGTTCTTTTGCCAGTACTGTAGCTGCTTTGTCTTTTGGGTCATTAAGGCCCAGGTTAAAGTCGCCAAGTAGAATAGTTTTGGTAAAGGTCTTGAGGTTATCCCCTAGTAGATGGAGTAGGTGCCCCTGAAGGTCTGAGGCTGGGCCTGGAGGCCGGTAGACCAGGTACATCGAATTTGTGCAGTTGGGGGAAATGGATAGTTTGGCAGAGATGGTGTCCGTGTTACCTTCCCAAGGGAGGTTGAGCATTCTGAGAGAGAGTGACGATTACCCTTTGAGAATTTAAACAGTTTTTCTGCCCTCATAATTGAACTTTCAACTCCGAAGTGATAAGATACTCAGAGGAGATAGCCAAATGTATTCAGTGGTTTCTCCAAGAGAACAGGACACCTCAGTGTCTCACAACTGGGACATGGTCAAAGCCGTGATCAGAGTGGATGTAATTGCTTTACTGGGGAAAGAGAGTCCTCAAAACCAAGGAGAGTCTTCTGGGAAAGGTGAGATCTTTAGAAAATGCACACAAAATCAACCTGACACGCAAGGGCCTGCAGAATCCAAGAGCACAACTGAACCTCATTTATTCCAGTGACGCAGAAAATAACCTCCTGAAACTCGAGCAAAAATTCTATGAGCATTAAAACAAAACAAGCTAAATGCTGGCCATAAGGCTTGGACGAAAATGGACCAGTCGTATATAGGCAAATTGAAATGGTGAACGTTCAAACCTGCAAAACTGAGCAAGATAAATTTGAGACGCTTAGTGTTGATTATGAAACCATGTATGCTGTTGATTCCTATCTCAAAAGAAGCAGACTGAATACCTTGCTCAGGCAGACCTGCAAGGCCTTACACAGGCACAATTCCGTGAACTTGAAAGATACATTACAATAGAGGAAGGAAATGCACCATTAAATCTGAAGCCCCACAAAATCCCACGTCCCAAGTGTAAAGACCGGTAGGGGGTGTCTGTACCTCTGCTCCCTATATGGTAGAAGAGAGGCACAGAAGACCCCAGCCAAGATTCTCTATTACGGTAGCAATGGACGAGCAATTAAGGCCTAGCTTCTCAGGAGGTGATGCAGGCTGGTTCTTAAGTACAGTGTATCCCCCAAGCCCCCACAAAGGAATGTCCACACACTGTATTACTGAAAACACAGTCTTTATATAATTAATATTCAAAGGTTATGTACACTTATCACAATAACGCACTTTGTGCTCAGGAAAATCAATAATGGTAAATATCTACAATTCTAAAGTGGTACCACTAATATTAGACCTCATTAAAGTGCACCCACAATACTGTCAAAATGTCACACAGGTCAATAGGAAGGAAACCAGCAATAGAGAGAGGAGAGATAACAGAGGGTTGAAACAATAGGCAGAATACTGGCCCCTACCACTGGACACAGTTCTGTGTGGAGATCCCCCCACCTGGGCAACCTGTAAAATAAAGAGATATAACACAAGCCCAGTCCATATATTGTTCAATAGTCTTATTCTCTCCTACAATGTTTTTACCCCCCCCAATGTACCTGGTGGAGTCGAGTTCTTCGAAGAGGCGTCGATAGATCCTTCTTGAATGACCCCCTTTAAAGCAGGAGTCACGGATCGTCGAGAGGCGTCGAGAAGCGTCGAGGAACTCGGTGTTCGGTGTCGGGGAATCGACGGCCCTTCTTGAATGCCTTCCCTTTCAAGCGGGAGACACGGGGCATCGAACGTCCGACAACAAACAGGGTAGAACGGCGTCGATGAGGCGGCAGGCTTCGATCCGAGCGGTGCTCGTCGGCGTCGAGACGTCGGCGTCCTGCGAGGAAGAGGCGTGCGGGGCACCTCGGCGACACTAGTTCTGGACCGCAAAGATTGTGAATGACGGTAGCCCAACAAGGGCGTCGAGTCGCTCGAGTCTTTGGGGTCATGAGGTGGCGGGAAACCCACCGGCGGATTCTCCTCGGCGCGTTGGTCGTCCTCGACTTTCTCCGGCAGGATAAAGCGGTCGACGGTGCGGTCGAGGAAGTCCTTCAATTCAAATGTTCTTAGGCAAGGAGCGGACGGCTCCGGTCGTCGGCGGCACAGCGTCAAGTGGTTCCCACGGCTGGGCAACACAACTTCGACGGGCCTCCAGCGGTTACACAGACCTGCGAACCCTGGTCGACGGCAATGGACTTCGACAGCGTCGAGGTCCGGGTGCTTCACTTCGATCTCCTCGGCGGTCCCGTCTCGGGTCGGCAGCCTTTCGAGGGTCTGACTTCCAGGGCGCTTCGGCGAAGATTCAGCGGTGCTCGATGGTCCCTCGGAGCACGGGAAGAGGGCGCCTAGCCAGGTCCTCTCTCGGGTCAGTCCTCGACGAACACGGCAGCCTTCGGATCGGTCGAAGCAAAAGCAACAGCAAGTCTTCTTCTTCCAGCTGGGCGTCGAGGGTCAGCAAATCCAGTTACTCTTGAGTGGAGACTCAGCTTCTGAACGCTTCTGAACAATTTCCAGTGGTGAGAGGTCCCCAGATATACTATTCTGTCTCTCATCCACACTGCTGGCACACACACAGCAGCCAATCACACAGAAGGGCATTCATGCAGTCAGTCAGCCAATCAGGCACACAGTGCATTCAGGCCACACTCCTCCCTTTCAGACACTCACAACAAGGAATGTGGATTGGGACAAGTACTCAGCCATTCAACACTACACACTGCATTCAGGCCAGTTTCGGGCAGGGCTGTCTCAGTCTTTGTCTCATATGCCAGAAACCAGACAACCACAACAAGGAGTGTATATTGGTCACACACTCCATTCACCCAGGTCCCACCCACAGGAGGTACCCATAACATACAGTCACTGGGAAGGCTCCAGTCAGTCTAGCTGGGCCTTCACAACAACACCATAGATGGAACTTCCACCCAACAGCCAGTCAGGGGGAAGGGACAGAGTCAGGGCTTCCCAGGACTTTGGGAAAAACAAGACAACAGGCAATAGAAAGCAAGAGGCCACAGGGGCCATCTTGTTTCTATCAGGAATCAACTGATCCCAATGGCAGGGCCTGGGTATCCCAAAATGGAGGACACCCAGAGCACCTGTCAAGTTCAGCATGGAGCTGCCACCAGCCCATAGCCTGCTCTGTGGGCCACCCACAGGTGCCCAAAAACATACACTAGGGGCACAGGGTTGTACCCCTACCCATGGGTGCCATAAGGGTATCCCATGGGTCTGTTCACCAAACCAAAAGAGAGAGCTGCACTGCCAGGAGTCCCTCATGGACTCCTGGGCAGAAAATATGACAGAACACACAGTAAAAACAGAAAAAGGACAAGGATTCAGAGGCCCTGTCCCTCAGATGCATTTCCAGCATCACAGTCGCCCCCCCCAGACTGAGGTGGAGGGTGCCTAATCTCCCACGGGATAGACACCCTCATCCAGACGGTCAACATACCTTCTGGAAAGGCCATCTGCATTATCGTGACTCTTCCCTGGTCTGTGCTCTATGGTGAAGTCTAGCCCTTGCAGGCTAATGGACCACCTGAGCAATTTCGGATTTTCACCCTTCATTTGCATAAGCCACTTCAGGGGCTTATGATCTGTTTGGACCTTGAAGGCAGACCCCGTAAGGTAGGGCCTAAAACGCCTAAGGCTCCAAACTATGCTAAAACACTCCTTTTCATCAGTAGCCCACCTAAGTTCTCTACCCTTGAGTTGTCTACTGATGAATATGATAGGATGTTCTCTCCCTTTGTCATCTAACTGGGACAAGACAGCTCCAATTCCGGTGTCGCAGGCATCCGTCTGGACGATAAAGGGTCGGCTGTAGTCAGGCGCACTCAACACAGGTGCCCTACACAGACTTTCTTTCAAGCCATCAAAGGCCCTCTGACAGTCTTCAGTCCAATTAACCTTCCTAGGCTGTTTGGGTGAAGTTAGAGCTGCCAGGGGTGCAGCTATGGTTCCATAGTCTGCCATGAAATTGCGATAGTACCCAGTGAGGCCCAAAAAGGCTCTCACCTGGGTTTGAGTAGTGGGAGTCTCCCAGTTCTGTACATCCCGTACTTTACTGGAGAGAGGTTGGATTTGACCCCCTCCTACCTCATGACCAAGATAGGTAACTTTCCCCTGAGCTATCTGGCACTTGGTGGCCTTGATAGTGAGGTTAGCCCTTTTCAAGGCCTGCAACACCTTATTCAGATGTGTCAAATGCTCTTCCCAGGTGGAACTGTAGACGGCAATGTCGTCTAAGTAAGCCACACAAAAGGCTTCCAGCCCACTGAGCGCATGGTTGACCAATCTCTGGAAGGTGGCAGGGGCATTCTTCAACCCAAAGGGCATGACCCTAAACTGGTAGAGTCCCTCAGGTGTGGAGAATGCCGTCTTTTCCTTGGCATGGTCCGTCAGAACTATTTGCCAATAGCCTGAGGTAAGGTCAAAGGTGCTCACAAATTTGGCAGCACCTATAGTGTCCACGAGCTCATCAGCCCTGGGCAATGGGTGCGCGTCAGTTTTGGTGACGGCATTGACTCCTCGGTAGTCCACACAGAACCTCCAATCCTTGGTACCCGCCTGGGAACTTGCCTTGGGGACAAGGACCACTGGACTGGACCAGGGACTGGTTGAGGGTTCAATAACACCCAGATCCAACATCTTGGCGACCTCAGCCTGGATGTGGTTTTTGACGGTATCTGACATACGATAGCTCCTGCTTTTGACAGGCACACTGTCACCAGTGTCAATTTCGTGCTTACACCACGGTGTAAGGCCCGGTGTCAGTGAAAACAGAGAGGCATACTGCTGGAGCAAAGCCCTGCAGGCCCTCTGCTGCTCTGTTGTCAAATCTGGAGAGAGGTGTACTCCCTCCACTGAGCCATCCTGAGGGTTGCTATGCAGCAAATCAGGAAGGGGCTCACTCTCATCCTCCTCTTGCCCTGAAGCTAGCAAGAGACATGAGACCTCTGCTCGCCTGTGGAAAGGCTTGAGCCTGTTGACATGGAATACCTGGGGGGCTACCCCAGAGGCTCCCATGTCAACCAGATAATTGACTTCGCCCATCTTGGAGATGATCCTGAAGGGTCCAGTCCACTTGTCTGCCAAAGCTCTAGGCTTGGTAGGCTCCATCACAAGGATTTCCTGTCCCGGAGTCCAATCCACTTGCGAAGCTTTCAGGTCATGCCAGTACTTATTCAATTCCTGGCTGGCCTTGAGATTTGCTGTTGCCTGACCCATCATTTGTGTCATCCTCCGCCTGAGGCCTAACACATAGTCCCCCACTTGCTTGGCGGGACCTGGAGGGGTGGCTTCCAAGCCTTCTCGGATCAAGGCGAGGGGCCCCCTCACGGGATGTCCAAAGAGTAACTCAAAGGGGCTGAAACCAACACCCTCTTGAGGTACCTCTCTGTAAGCAAACAGCAGGCATGGCAGGAGGAGATCCCATTTCCTCCTTAGGGGTTCTTCCAAAGCCCCTAGCATGCCCTTGAGAGTTTTATTAAATCTCTCAACCAGACCATTGGTCTGGGGGTGGTAAGAGGTGGAGAACTTGTAGGTTACCCCGCACTCTTTCCACATGGTTTTCGTGTAACTAGACATGAAGTTGGATCCTCTGTCAGAGACAACCTCCTTGGGGAATCCAACACGGGTGAAAATGCCCAGGAGAGCCCTGGCAACCACCTTGGCAGTAACAGTCCGAAGGGGTATTGCCTCAGGGTACCTGGTGGCATGATCTACCAAGACCAGGATGAACCGATGTCCACCTGAAGTGGGAGGGTCAAGGGGACCGACGATGTCGATGCCCACCCTCTCAAATGGTGTGCCAACCACTGGTAATGGCTGCAGTGGGGCAATGACCCTGCCTCCAGTCTTGCCAGACAACTGACAAGTGGGGCAGGTCCTGCAGTGGGACTCCACCTCTACTCTCATCCGTGGCCAGTAGAAATGGGCAGAGAGCCTCTGCTTAGTCTTCTTAGTCCCAAGATGACCAGCCAAGGGCACCTCATGCGCCAACTGCAGTAGGAAGGGCCTGTAAACCTGGGGTACCACCAACCTCTTGCGGGCACCAGGTTCAGGCTTAGTGGGCTCACTAACAAGGAGCTCACCCTCCCAATAAATCCGGAATGTCTTAGGCACTTCTCCTTGTGCCTGGGACAGGGCCTGTTTCCTCAGTCCCTCGAGAGAGTGGCACTCTCTCTGTCCCTTACAGAAGTCTGCCCGGGAGGGTCCCCCTTCAGCTAACAAGCATTGAAGGTCGGGATGATCCTCCGGGTTGAGAACCTCTCCCACAGGAGAGTCTTCTGTCTCTTCTCCCACAGGAGTTGAGTTTGGGTTTTCCACTGGTCCCAGCCCGTCCGGAGCATGGATCCCAATGGGTGCTGTCGGAACAGCAGGAAGAGAAGGTGTTCCCTCCACAGAGGTGGCCTTCTTGGTCTTCCTTCTTCTTGCCTTAGGCCTCGCCTTTGGCTCGGGTACCGGACTCACAGCCAGACCCGGTGTCACCTGTGACCTAGTGACTGCAGCAGCAGTCATGGGAAGACCATCCGAGATCAACCCCAACTCTACTAGATCATTTCCTAACAGAATGTTAGCAGGGACATTGTCCTGAACCAGGACAGGAAGCTTTGCTGTCTTGTCTCCAATCATGAGTGTGACTAGGGCTACAGGCGATAATTTGGGAGGCCCACCAGCTAACCTGGTGGTTCTCAGAGGAGCACCTACATAGTCCTCTGGCTTGAGCAGGGTCCTGTCCACCACTGTCATGCTTGCCCCAGTGTCTCTAAAACCAGTAGAAGGCTGGCCATTCAAGAGGACACTTCTCAAAAACCTACGGGTGTTCTGCGGGATAGTTGCCAGTACTTCTGCGTACTGGTCCCAGGCCCCAAGGGACACTAAGGAAATCTCTACCGGAGCACCAAATGTGATTCCTGTAGAGGAGGGGAGGACAGTGGCCTCCACCTCAGACACGGGGTAAGGGTAGGTCAGGCTGACAGCCTGTACTCCAAGTGCCTTACCTTTACACTTGGGGTCACCCCTTTTGTGATCCAGAGCCCCACAATCCCAACAAGTGCCAGGAGTGCGGGGTACGGTACTGGAACCACTGGGAACCTGCTTTGCAGCAGGTGGACCACTACTCTTATTCCCACCCACAGAGGACTTATCCCCACTAGATTTTTGGGTCTTAGGAGAGGAAGGTTTTGGTTTACCCGACTGTGATTGCTTTTGGGACTCCTCAGCTTTCTGAGAGGTCCCCTTTTCTTTGTCCTTGTCCTTCCCACTGGAGTCCTTAGGGGACACCCGGTGGGAGACCCACTTGTCAGCCAACCTAGCCAGCTTAAAGGGGTCCAAAATGTTCTGGTCAGCCACATACTGACGCAGCTCTGGTGAAGAGGCTTCAGAAAAATGCTCAAAAAACAAGAGGTGGGACAACTCAACAAAAGTTTTCACCTTGTAACCATCAATCCACCCCATCATGTTCATGTGCGCAATACTCACCCAGTCAACCCAAGACACATTCTCTCTTTTCTTAAAATCCCTGAACCTTTTAAGGTATTGGGTAGGTGTCTTGCCAAACTTGGCAATCAAAGCAGACTTCATACACTCATACTGGCCCCTTTCTTCCACACTCAGCTTCAGAATACAGTCATATCCAGTTTGAGGCACTCTGCTTAACAAACACTTAGCCCAATCTCTTTTATCTACATCATGAATTGCACAAGCCATTTCAAACGCTTCAAGCCATTGGAGGATATCTGAACCCTCCACAAACACACCAACCAAATCTTTCATAAACTTGGTGGCTGGGGACCTGCCACTCTCAATTGGTCTAGCTGAAGTCTTCACTCTAGCTCTCTCTAGCTGGATTCTCTGACATTCAGTGTCCTTGTCTTTGAGCGCAAGATCCCTATTCTTGAGTTCCACTTGCTGTGCCAGCTCCTCTTTCTTAAGCTCAGCTTCTATTTCCAACTTGCGATATTCAAAGGCCAATTTCATCCTTAATAACTCAAGTTCCATGGAATTGCTGGGGTTTGGAACAGAGGCAGCAGGAATGGTGGCATTCCCAGAAAAAGATTCAGCGACAACCCCAGGGGCAGAGTCCTCACTGGTTGCATCCCCCCCTTCATCAAGGGTTTCACCATCAGTCTGGTAGTCCACCAGGGCAGCTATCAGCTCAGCCCTAGACTTATCCACAAAGTCTAAATCCCTGGCTTCACAAGCACTCTGGAGAGCCTCTAAGCTCATCCGAGTCAATTTACCATTTGCAATGGGCTCCATTGCCTGTAATGCAGTTATTTGGTACACACCCAAACCTTAATCTAATAAAGTGCGGATATTTTGTAAGTGGCACGGTTATACACTGAGTCTTAAAACCATAAGCATCCCACCGCTGCCACCAGCTTGTAAAGACCGGTAGGGGGTGTCTGTACCTCTGCTCCCTATATGGTAGAAGAGAGGCACAGAAGACCCCAGCCAAGATTCTCTATTACGGTAGCAATGGACGAGCAATCAAGGCCTAGCTTCTCAGGAGGTGATGCAGGCTGGTTCTTAAGTACAGTGTATCCCCCAAGCCCCCACAAAGGAATGTCCACACACTGTATTACTGAAAACACAGTCTTTATATAATTAATATTCAAAGGTTATGTACACTTATCACAATAACGCACTTTGTGCTCAGGAAAATCAATAATGGTAAATATCTACAATTCTAAAGTGGTACCACTAATATTAGACCTCATTAAAGTGCACCCACAATACTGTCAAAATGTCACACAGGTCAATAGGAAGGAAACCAGCAATAGAGAGAGGAGAGATAACAGAGGGTTGAAACAATAGACAGAATACTGGCCCCTACCACTGGACACAGTTCTGTGTGGAGATCCCCCCACCTGGGCAACCTGTAAAATAAAGAGATATAACACAAGCCCAGTCCATATATTGTTCAATAGTCTTATTCTCTCCTACAATGTTTTTACCCCCCCAATGTACCTGGTGGAGTCGAGTTCTTCGAAGAGGCGTCGACAGATCCTTCTTGAATGACCCCCTTTAAAGCAGGAGTCACGGATCGTCGAGAGGCGTCGAGAAGCGTCGAGGAACTCGGTGTTCGGTGTCGGGGAATCGACGGCCCTTCTTGAATGCCTTCCCTTTCAAGCGGGAGACACGGGGCGTCGAACGTCCGACAACAAACAGGGTAGAACGGCGTCGATGAGGCGGCAGGCTTCGATCCGAGCGGTGCTCGTCGGCGTCGAGACGTCGGCGTCCTGCGAGGAAGAGGCGTGCGGGGCACCTCGGCGACACTAGTTCTGGACCGCAAAGATTGTGAATGACGGTAGCCCAACAAGGGCGTCGAGTCGCTCGAGTCTTTGGGGTCGTGAGGTGGCGGGAAACCCACCGGCGGATTCTCCTCGGCGCGTTGGTCGTCCTCGACTTTCTCCGGCAGGATAAAGCGGTCGACGGTGCGGTCGAGGAAGTCCTTCAATTCAAATGTTCTTAGGCAAGGAGCGGACGGCTCCGGTCGTCGGCGGCACAGCGTCAAGTGGTTCCCACGGCTGGGCAACACAACTTCGACGGGCCTCCAGCGGTTACACAGACCTGCGAACCCTGGTCGACGGCAATGGACTTCGACAGCGTCGAGGTCCGGGTGCTTCACTTCGATCTCCTCGGCGGTCCCGTCTCGGGTCGGCAGCCTTTCGACGGTCTGACTTCCAGGGCGCTTCGGCGAAGATTCAGCGGTGCTCGATGGTCCCTCGGAGCACGGGAAGAGGGCGCCTAGCCAGGTCCTCTCTCGGGTCAGTCCTCGACGAACACGGCAGCCTTCGGATCGGTCGAAGCAAAAGCAACAGCAAGTCTTCTTCTTCCAGCTGGGCGTCGAGGGTCAGCAAATCCAGTTACTCTTGAGTGGAGACTCAGCTTCTGAACGCTTCTGAACAATTTCCAGTGGTGAGAGGTCCCCAGATATACTATTCTGTCTCTCATCCACACTGCTGGCACACACACAGCAGCCAATCACACAGAAGGGCATTCATGCAGTCAGTCAGCCAATCAGGCACACAGTGCATTCAGGCCACACTCCTCCCTTTCAGACACTCACAACAAGGAATGTGGATTGGGACAAGTACTCAGCCATTCAACACTACACACTGCATTCAGGCCAGTTTCGGGCAGGGCTGTCTCAGTCTTTGTCTCATATGCCAGAAACCAGACAACCACAACAAGGAGTGTATATTGGTCACACACTCCATTCACCCAGGTCCCACCCACAGGAGGTACCCATAACATACAGTCACTGGGAAGGCTCCAGTCAGTCTAGCTGGGCCTTCACAACAACACCATAGATGGAACTTCCACCCAACAGCCAGTCAGGGGGAAGGGACAGAGTCAGGGCTTCCCAGGACTTTGGGAAAAACAAGACAACAGGCAATAGAAAGCAAGAGGCCACAGGGGCCATCTTGTTTCTATCAGGAATCAACTGATCCCAATGGCAGGGCCTGGGTATCCCAAAATGGACCCAGAGCACCTGTCAAGTTCAGCATGGAGCTGCCACCAGCCCATAGCCTGCTCTGTGGGCCACCCACAGGTGCCCAAAAACATACACTAGGGGCACAGGGTTGTACCCCTACCCATGGGTGCCATAAGGGTATCCCATGGGTCTGTTCACCAAACCAAAAGAGAGAGCTGCACTGCCAGGAGTCCCTCATGGACTCCTGGGCAGAAAACATGACAGAACACACGGTAAAAACAGAAAAAGGACAAGGATTCAGAGGCCCTGTCCCTCAGATGCATTTCCAGCATCACACCAAGTGCCTCAGAAGTATCTTTTATCTATCTTTCTGTTCAATTCTAGCACTGGTGCTGGTCGAGCTTTTTATGAATATTTTTTTTTTTTTTAAACTTGTTTATTTTTGGTCAGCGCACAGGAAAACATTGCATTACAACAATTCGGCATATGTTACATTTTAAGCCATTTTTAAAATCCCCTAAGTTTCCGCCCCCACCCTCTAATTCTGGCTGCCTTCTGGATCTTGGTCCTCTGCTGATTGAGCCAGGTCCCTGTCCTCTGCCTGTTGAGCATTCACCACCAAGCGTGGCTTGAATGTTAAAGCTGGGAAGCGCTGGTCATAGTCTATCACGGGCGACCAAATATTTGTGAAGCGGTGAAGGTGGCCTCTGTTTGCCGCCATGGTCTTTTCCACTATGAAGATGTCCCAAAGCTTCAACCACCACAGAATCATTAGGGGGCCTTCCGGGGATTTCCAAGTTCGAGCTACTGTGATTTTCACGGCCAGAAGCAGTTGCGTTATGAGGGCCGCCTGCTTGCCAGATCTCGGATACATGCCTGGGGCCGGGATCCCCAGTAGGATTGGTTCTGGATCCAATGGTAAAGTGGACTGGGTGATGTCTGCTATGGTGGCGATACACTGGGACCAGAAGTTCACCACTATCGGGCATATCCAGCACATGTGCAGGTAGGAGCCCGTCATGCCACATCGGCGCCAGCATAGTGGGTCCAGGGACTGATTGAAGTGGTGTAGTCGAAGCGGTGGCTAATACCATCTTAACAGGAGTTTATGCGCACATTCCCAGTTAGTAACGCAGAAAGAGGACGAATGAGTACGTGACCAGATGTCAGTCCAAGCTTGGTCTTGAATCGGGTGTACTAGTTCTGTTTCCCACTGTGACATATACGATGCTTTAGCCGTAAGTAAATTTGTCTGCAGTAGTTTGTATAGCGATGAAATTCACCCTCGGCTTGGTGGATCTGCGGCTGTTAACTCGAGGGAATCTAGTTCTCGTGTGGCTGCCATGCGGGTCTGGGGATGCGAGCACCAATGTCTGATTTGGATATAAGAGAACCTTTCGCTCTCCGAAAGGCCTAAGGCGGTTTTACATTGGGCGAACGTCAATGGCTGAGTCCCTTCGAATAGCTGATTTAGGGAGTTGAGGCCCCCCGCGATCCAGTTTTTAAAGTTCGAGGGATGGATCCCGGGTGAGAAGGCTGGGTTGTGGAACACTGGGGCGGATGGGCTTAGGTCCCTCGGGATGCCTCTGGATTTGCATGCCCAGTCCCATGCCTTTAGTGTCTGTTTGGTTGACGCTAAGATGGATGGCCATGTCTGCCTCAGTGTGGCAGGCAGGTTTAAGAGAAAGCGGAGGGGGAGAGGCAATCGGGATTGTTCTATGTCCATCCACTTGGGGCACCCTGATGCGATGGTCCAGGCTCGAGTGTGAGCTATTGTAACGCTCACCTGATTCCCACAGAGACGCTTACCCGAACTGGACTGCTACCGTTTCTTCTTTCGTGAGGCGCAGGGCCCGGAAGATGCTCTGGACGGGGCCTCCGAATTTGGATTGCCTGGCTTGTAGAGTGGAAGAAAAGGGATTGATTACCAGCTGGGGTGGATATGTGTTCCCACCAATCTCCCGTTTCTCACTCTTCTTGACCCCCAACTTGGTTTCTCCGAGCTCTCACCTTAGGTATTGTAAAGATGAGCTCTCCATCCTGCTTCAGGTGCAGGGGTGCGTAGGATCCAGTTACGTCACTGGATGGGAAATAGTTGCGGACACTGTGTCCTTTCGTCTCTCCTGCGGTAGCCGTAAGTATGAGTGTCTTTTCTCCACAGGAGCCGGGGCCCAGAAACCTAAAGCAGGTAAGTCTCTTGGTGAGTATTTGTTCTCCGTGCTTAGTTAGTGCTCACCATGTATTCCTCTTATGCAGGTGCTGGGATGTAGCTGGCGTCGTGGCCGCGGTGGAGGAAGGTAAGTGAAAGAAAAGCGACTGCTCATTTCTAATGATTGTCTTTTTCTGCTTGCAGGTGCCGAGATGCTGCCGGCGACACAGCCGCTGTCACGCGTGATGAAGCACGTAAGTAAGTGGAAGAAATGTGGCCGCTTTAGAGCGGGCACCTCTAATGACTGTCTTTTTCTGTCTTTCAGGTGCCGAGATGCTGCCGGCGTCGTGGCCGCGGTGGAGTTCGGCGAGGCCACGGATGGGTAAGGCAAGGCGGCGCGGCTGCGAGCGTTTGAGAGCGCTGCTAATCTTGTACCTTTCCTTTGCAGGATCGTCAGAGGTAGGATTGCTGAGGCCGGATTCCGGTAAGTATAATTTCTAATGCTCGCCTTCTCTTTTCTTGTCTGTTTGCAGGTGTTCCGGGTGCTGGCGGGCGTGTCAGGAGCCAGGATGCAGGAGCCAACTCGGTGATCGTCCTGCTGCTGATGCAGAATAACGCGAAGCACATGTATTCCATCGGGTGTGGTTTAAATAGCAGAGAAGTGCTTCAGGTGTGTGTTCTTCCACCGGCCCCACCCAGGTAAGAAAAGAGTTCCTGAATAGAGGAAATAGTTCCTCCCAGCCCTGATGGCTGGGGACTTCAGCCAGACTGGATTGTTCTGGGTAAGTATGCAGCATGGTCTGCCTCAGGTAAGTCCACCCAAGCATTATTACACAGTTTATCAATAAGAGCCCGGCGCCTATGGCGCCGGGACTGAAGTCCTTTATGAGCCTGGCGCCAAAGGCGCCAGGACACGGTCCAAAGGGCCCCTATAGGGGTCTGCTGGGTCCGGAGATGTGGAAGAAGGGTCTGTTTCCGGGGGCGGTGGGCCAGTCCTGGCTCCTCGGGAGTAGTGCTCATGACAGCACCCCCCCTCAAGACCCCTCCCAAAATTGTCTTCCCTGGGGGTTTTGGTTTATCCGAAAAGGTTTGGTGAAATTTCTTGATTAGACGAGGAGCATGGACGTGGTCATAGGGTTCCCATGACCTCTCTTGAGGCCTGTAACCCTTCCAGTCAATCAGGTAGAACAGCTTTGATCTGATGATCTTAGAGTCCAAAATGTTTTTAATCTCGAATTCAGGTTCTCCATTCACTTGAATTGGTTCTGGAGGTTTGGTTAGTCTGGTTCCAGATTGCATGGGTTTCAAAAGCGATACGTGAAAAACAGGATGTATTCGCATATGAGCTGGCAATCCTAGTTTAACGGTCACTGGGTTTATTATGGCCGTAACTGGATATGGCCCCAGATATTTGGGATTAAAAGTGCGAGGTCCTTTGAGTGATAAGTGTTTGGTGGACAACCAGACCTGGTCCCCAATCTGGTATTGAGGGGCCTCGCTTCGGTGCTGATCTGCTCTCTCTTGTACCTTTCTTTAGCATGTTGTAAATGTGCAGCAGCTTCTTTGAAGGCTTTGGTAATAGCAGTGTGTAACTGATCCACGTCGGGTGTTCCAAGATCTTGAGGTGGATCGAGGTTGGAAGTTCGAGGATGAATTCCATACAAAGTGTAGAAGGGGCTTTGCCCGGTTCCAGAGTGAACAGAATTATTGTATGCATACTCAGCTATCCAAATGATGTCCTTCCAGTTGCTCTCTGACTGTTGTAGCATGCATCGTAAATATTGTTCGAGAGTCTGGTTAGTTCTTTCAGTTTGACCATCGGTCTGGGGGTGATGGCTGGTTGAGAGTCTTACATTGATTTGAGCCAATTGACAGCAACTACGCCAAAAATGGGAAATAAACTGGCTTCCTCTATCTGAGATTAGTACCGATGGGAATCCGTGTAACCGGACAATGTTTTCAAGGCATTCTCTGGCTAGTACCGAAGCTGAGGGTAAGCCTTTTAACGGAATGAAGTGGGCCATCTTGGAAAACAAATCCACAATAACGAGAATAGTGTTGTACCCGGAGCAGGAGGGTAAGTCTGTGATAAAATCCATAGAAAGGGTGTGCCAGGGAGACGGTGGAATGTCTAATGGTTGGAGAAGACCAGCCGGTCTTTTCTTTTGACCCTTGTTTTGAGCGCACACACCACAGGACATCACAAATTCTTTTATGTCTTTTCTCCACGAAGGCCACCAGAATTGTCTTCTCACTTTCTCTTCTGGTTTGGCAATGCCAGGGTGGCCCTCTATCATTGAATCGTGATAGCAGGAGATTACTTGCCTTTGCAAATCGGCGTGTGGTAGGAATAATCGTCCTTGGAAATAAGGCAAGTCATTGTTTAAAGTGAAATCCATTCCTTTTTGTAGCCAGTTCTGCAAGTCTGTTGGGTTCAGAAATTGTTTAACTTTTGCCTCGATGGATTGTGAAGAAATCAGGCCCAAGATCCTTTGTTCAGGAATTATTGGTACAGGCTCTGGGTTGACAATGGTGTCTCCCATTCCAATCTGGGAAAGAGCATCTGCTTTGCCATTTTTGCTGCCGGGGCGGTAAGTGATCACAAAGTCAAATTCGGCAAAGAACAGGGCCCAGCGGAGCTGTCGAGAGGATTGAGCCTTGGCGGTTTTCAGATACTGTAAATTCCGATGATCGGTGAGCACCGTGATGGTGTGTCTGGCCCCAAGGAGATAATGACGCCAGGCCTTAAAGGCGGATTTAATAGCTAACAGTTCCTTGTCTGTGATGGCGTAGTTAACCTCAGGCGCCGAGAATTTTCGAGACCAGAACGCCACGGGATGTAATTGGTTAGTCTCTGGGTCTCTTTGTGAGAGGACCGCTCCCATTGCTAAGCTGGATGCGTCGGTTTCGACGATATAAGGGAGATCTGGGCGTGGGTGCTTCAGTATTGGTGCAGAAGTAAACTTGGCTTTTAGCTCTTGGAAGGCTTGTTCAGCTTCTTCAGACCACTCAAAACGTTTATTCTTTCTTAAGAGAGCCGTGATGGGTTGTACCACTCGTGAAAACTCCGGAATGAATCTGTGATAAAAATTGGCAAAGCCTAACATGCTCTGAATGCCTTTTACAGAAGTAGGTGATGGCCATTTGAGAATAGCGTCCACCTTTCGCGAGTCCATGTGGACTCCTTTGGGTGTCAGGATAAAACCCAGAAATTTGACTTCAGTGGCATGGAAAACACATTTTTCAAGTTTGGCAAATAGTTTGTGTTGGCAAAGTTTTTCAAGTACTGTTCTAACATGATTTCGGTGATCTGCTTCCGAAGAGGAGTAAACAAGAATGTCATCTATGTAGACGACAACACAGACGTCAATGAGCTCCCTGAGGACATCATTCATAAAATATTGGAAGGCGGCCGGTGCATTACATAGTCCGAAAGGCATCACTTGGTACTCAAATAACCCATATTTAGTGCGAAACGCCGTCTTCCATTCATCGCCTTCCTTGATCCGTACCAAGTGATACGCCCCCCGTAGGTCTAGTTTTATATATATGCAAGCATCCTTCACCTGGTCAAGGAGTTCCGGGATCAGAGGTAAAGGGTATCTGTTTTTTACCGTTATCTGATTCAGAGCGCGGTAGTCTATACAGGTTCTGAGGTCACCTTCTTTTTTTGGCACGAAGAACAGAGCCGAGGATGCAGGGGACTTCGATGGACGAATAAAACCATTGGCCAAGTACTGGTCCAGGTACTGTCGCAGGTGAAGGTTCTCGGGCTCGGTAAGGGCGTAGATCCTGCTGCAAGGAGGAGTTGCACCGGGTAGTAGATCTATCTGGCAATCGTATGACCTGTGGGGCGGTAAGGTGTTAGCCTGTTCCTTTTGGAAAACATCTTGAAACTCTCGATACTCTAGCGGTAATTGCAAACTGTCGGCCGTTACTGACGCTAGGCCAATGTCTGATCGTAGATAGCAGGTTTGTGCATACTCTGGGAACGTTATCGTCTTTGCTCGCCAATCAATCTGACGATTGTGTTTTTCCAACCAAGGGATTCCCAGAATTATTTGAAATTGCGGAGCCTTGATCACGTCGAACACTATTACCTCCCGATGCCCGTCTTGGCCTAGTAATGCCACTTCAGTAGTGGTATGGATTACCAGCCCGGAGGCGATCTCAGTCCCATCCACAGTGGTGATGACATCTTTAACAGCTTTTGGGCAAAGAGGTAGGTTCATCCTGGAAGCCAACTCGCGGTCCACGTAATTTCCTATAGCTCCACTGTCCACGTATGCCTTAATTGCATGCAATCTTTCTGGCTGCTTCGGATTTACGAGGACCAGTGGCATAATGAAGTGCGAGGTCAAAGAACTGGTTTTTAAGCTTGGCAAGCGGACCTCTACGCTTGTCGGGCAAGGTCGTTTCCCGGCTCAGACTTTTCGGAATTCTTGTCGGAAGCTCCTACGGTCTTCTTAGGTGGTTTTACAGGGCAGTCTCGAAGGAAATGTCCTGAGTTCCCACAATAGAGACACAGTTGCATTTGCCGTCTTCTGTCACGCTCTTTCTGGGTTAAGGGGCCCTTTACAACCCCAATCTGCATAGGTTCGGTGCCATCGACACTTTTGGAGTAGTCTTAGTGAAGATTCGGGTTTCAAACCTGGATCGATCCGCCTTCCTGTTTTGAAGCCTGTGATCTAATTGGACCACCAAATCAATATAATCCGAACAGTCCTGAGGTGGATTTACGACCTGGGCCAGGACGTCTTTGAGTTCGCCGCGTAGACCTCGGTGAAATAGCGTGATTCTTTTCTCCTCGGGCCATCCAGTTTCCACAACTAACCTATTGAAGGATGCAATGTAGGCTAAGAGATCCTGGTTGCCCTGTCATAGGGAAAGGAGTTCATTGTCCAGGGCCTGCCCCTGGGAATGCCTTGCAAAAAGTCTTACCATACTCGTCTGGAAGGCTTGGAAATTCCGAAGGATTGGATCATCTTGTGTAACCAGTGGAACCAATTGGCGGCACTGCCGCTAAGATACGAAAGTACAAATGCTACCTTGGTCTGGTCATTCGGGAAGGCCGCGGGCCTGCAGAGAAAGTGCAATCGGCATTGATTTATGAACACTGCAAATCTTTTAGGGTCTCCAGCAAAACGTTCAGGTGGTGCCAGTGGCACATTTCCAGGTAGGTTGATTTGAACGGGATTGGTTGAAGTAACTGGGGTAAAATTCCCCCAGGATTGGGCAGAGGGGTTTGCCCCGCTTGGCTCTGTAATAACTGTCTGGCAAGATCGTCAGTTCGTTCCTTTGACACTATTAACTCTCTCCTGAGGGCGTTCGTCTCCTGGCGAGCAGCATGAACTTCAGCCCTTAATTCCCCCAGTAGCGGGGCCAGTTGATCTGTATCAGAAGTTTCCATAGCGCCTGGGTAGGAGATTATTGGTAGTCTTCGCGTTCTGTAACGCTCACCTGATTCCCACAGAGACGCTGACCCGAACTGGACTGCTACCGTTTCTTCTATCGTGAGGCGCAGGGCCCGGAAGATGCTCTGGTCGGGGCCTCCGAATTTGGA
Source organism: Ambystoma mexicanum (assembly GCF_040938575.1). Lineage (NCBI taxonomy): Eukaryota > Metazoa > Chordata > Amphibia > Caudata > Ambystomatidae > Ambystoma > Ambystoma mexicanum. The sequence goes on along the minus strand of NC_090927.1, from coordinate 576,426,268 downwards.
TTGCCTGGCTTGTAGAGTAAGTTTTCTGCAGGTGGAAGAAAAGGGATTGATTACCAGCTGGGGTGGATATGTGTTCCCACCAATCTCCCGTTTCTCACTCTTCTTGACCCCCAACTTGGTTTCTGCGAGCTCTCACCTTAGGTATTGTAAAGATGAGCTCTCCATCCTGCTTCAGGTGCAGGGGTGCGTAGGATCCAGTTACGTCACTGGATGGGAAATAGTTGCGGGTACTGTGTCCTTTCGTCTCTCCTGCGGTAGCCGTAAGTATGAGTGTCTTTTCTCCACAGGAGCCGGGGCCCAGAAACCTAAAGCAGGTAAGTCTCTTGGTGAGTATTTGTTCTCTGTGCTTAGTTAGTGCTCACCATGTATTCCTCTTATGCAGGTGCTGGGATGTAGCTGGCGTCGTGGCCGCGGTGGAGGAAGGTAAGTGAAATAAAAGCGACTGCTTATTTCTAATGATTGTCTTTTTCTGCTTACAGGTGCCGACGACACAGCCGCTGTCGCGCGTGATGAAGCACGTAAGTAAGTGGAAGAAATGTGGCCGCTTTAGAGCGGGCACCTCTAATGACTGTCTTTTTCTGTCTTTCAGGTGCCGAGATGCTGCCGGCGTCGTGGCCGCGGTGGAGTTCGGCGAGGCCACGGATGGGTAAGGCAAGGCGGCGCGGCTGCAAGCGTTTGAGAGCGCTGCTAATCTTGTACCTTTCCTTTGCAGGATCGTCGGAGGTAGGAATGCTGAGGCCGGATTCCGGTAAGTATAATTTCTAATGCTCGCCTTCTCTTTTCTTGTCTGTTTGCAGGTGTTCGGGGTGCTGGCGGGCGTGTCAGGAGCCAGGATGCAGGAGCCGACTCGGTGAGCGTCCTGCTGCTGATGCAGAATAACGCGAAGCACGTGTATTCCATCGGGCGTGGTTTAAATAGCAGAGAAGTGCTTCAGGTGTGTGTTCTTCCACCGGCCCCACCCAGGTAAGAAAAGAGTTCCTGAAAAGAGGAAATAGTTCCTCCCAGCCCTGATTGCTGGGGACTTCAGCCAGACTGGATTGTTCTGGGTAAGTATGCAGCATGGTCTGCCTCAGGTAAGTCCACCCAAGCATTATTACACAGTTTATCAATATGAGCCCGGCGCCAAAGGCGCCAGGACACGGTCCAAAGGGCCCCTGTAGGGGTCTGCTAGGTCTGGAGATGTGGAAGAAGGGTCTGCTTCTGGGGGCGCTGGGCCAGTCCTGGCTCCTCGGGAGTAGTGCTCATGACAGCTATCTGCACCGCCATCTGGTATCTTTGGAGGTCAGGGACCCCGAGGCCTCCCTGGCTTGGGGTACACAGCATGGTTTTCTGCGGGATACGTGACTTTTTCCCGTTCCAAATGAAGTTGAAAATCTTCCTCTGAAGCCAATGAAGCGAAGGGCGGGGGATTTTGGTGGGGAGGGCGGAGCAGGCATAGAGGAATCGTGGTAAGAGGTTCATTTTACAGGCCGCAATGCGACCTATTAGCGATATTTCCCGTGATGTAACACTCACCTGGTTCCCACGGGGGCGCTGGTCTAGTCTGGATTGCTGTGGCCTCTTCTAGCGTGATGCGCAGGACCCGGAACACTGATTGGACAGGACCTCCAAATCGTGCTTGCCTGGCCCGTAGGAATATCCTTCTGCAGATGAGAAAGGGGATTAACAGTCTGCAGAATAGTATGCTAGCTCCCCACTTTCCCCCTTCGTTCCTCTCTAACTTCCTCCAAACCCCGGATTAAGCTCACCTTATGGTTTGGAAGGATGAACTCTCCATCCTGCTTCTGGTGCAGGGGCGCTCGTTCGTCCAGTTACTTCACTGGTTTTCAGAATGGCGCTGGCAAAATCCACTTGACTTTCCTGAGCGATGCGCCGTAAGTATGAAAGTTCAAAGTTCAAGTGAGGCCCCCCTTTATGTTGTCTTTCTAACCTGTGATCTGTCCTTTATTTCAGGTGCAGAATGAAGGCGATGCGTCGAGGGGTTAAACTGCTGAGGTGAGTAGTGATGAGGGCGATCCCTCTAAATGTCCTTATCATTCCCCAGAAATGTCTCTTGTCCTTTCCCCATAGGGGCCGGGGTACGGTACCTGCCAACGGGGCGGCGCCGACCCGAAATGTGGAAGAAAAGCCGGTAAGTATTATGGCTGTTAATCAGGCTTTCCTTCTGTGTTCCTTCTGCTCACCTTTTGTTTCTTCCTCTCTCCCCTAGGTGCAGAGATGTGGCGTCCGATGCCGACAGCCGCGATGGAGCCGGGAGATGTCTCGAGGACAGGTGAGTGAAGCGTGGCGCTGCAGCGAGCAACGCAATGCTTTTAAATGGAAGTCTTTCTTCAGGGATGCTGGCGAGAAGATTCCGGATGCAGGTAAGAAGTTTGAAATAGTCCTTGGTTTTCACCTTTCTCTTCTCTTCCTTCCTTGCAGGTCTTCCAGGTTCGAGGCGAGCGTGGCTGGAGTCCAGGAGCAGGAGCAGACACGGTGAGCGTTAAGCTGCAGGAAGCAGAACAACGCGATGCATGAGCTGCTGTATGGGCGTGGCTTAAATAGCCTCCAAAGAAGTCCCAGGTATGTATCCTTCCCCAACTAGGTATGTATCCTTCCCAGGCTACGCCCGATTGAAAAAATAGTCCCTATGAAAAAATAGTCCCTTTCAGGTCTCAGGGAGGCCTGAAGCGTGCAGCATGGTCTGCATCAGGTAAGTGCACAAAACACCTCCCTTTATGAGCCTGGCACCTATGGCGCCAGGACTGATGTCCAACATGAGCCTGGCGCCAAAGAGCCCCTATAAGGGGCCGCTGGGCATTTACCCGAGGGCATGATGCCTGCTTCCGGGGGTGCTGGGCCTGACAGCACTCCCCCCCAAGGCCCCTCCCAAGGTCGTTCCTTCTGGAGGTTTCGGTTTGTTTGGGAAATTCCGATGGAACCTTTTTACCAGCCGAGGTGCATGTACGTGATCACTGGGTTCCCAAGACCTTTCCTGAGGCCCGTACCCTTTCCAATCAATTAGATAGAAAAGTTTTGATTTTGAGATCTTAGAATCCAAAATGTTCTTCACCTCGAATTCAGGCTCCCCATCTATCTGAATCGGTTCTGGTGGCTTTGTTAATCTAGTTCCTGGGTGCACTGGTTTCAAAAGTGACACATGAAAAACGGGGTGAATCCGCATGTTAGCTGGTAGATCGAGCTTGACTGCCACTGGGTTGATTATAGCTTTGATCGAGTAAGGGCCTAAATACCTTGGATTAAAAGTTCGAGGCCCCTTGAGTGATAGGTGTTTGGTAGCCAACCATACTTGATCCCCTATTTGGTATGGAGGCGCCTCTCTTCGATGCAGATCCACATTCTTTTTGTATTTCCCTTTCGCATGTTGCAAATGTGCAGTTGCATCCTTGAAAGCTTGAGTAATCGTAGAATGCAAATGGTCCACTGCGGGCATTTCAAGGCTCAGAGGTGAGTCCAAGTCTGAAGTACGAGGGTGATGTCCATATAGGGTATAAAAGGGGCTCTGACCAGTTCCAGAGTGTATCGAGTTATTGTATGCATATTCAGCCACCCACAAAATGTCCTTCCAATTACCCTCCGATTGGTGCAACATACATCGTAGATATTGTTCAAGGGTCTGGTTCGTTCTCTCCGTCTGACCATCGGTCTGTGGGTGGTGGCTGGTCGAGAGTCTTACGTCGATTTGTGCCAGTTGACAACACTTTTTCCAAAAATGAGAAATAAACTGGCTTCCCCGATCGGAGACTAGTATGGACGGGAATCCATGCAAACGGATGATATTTTCGAGGAATTCCTTGGCAAGAACAAAGGCTGAAGGTAATCCTTTCAACGGAATAAAGTGGGCCATTTTGGAAAATAAATCCACCACGACCAGAATAGTATTGTAACCATTACAAGAGGGGAGGTCTGTGATAAAATCTAGTGACAGGGTGTGCCAAGGTGCTAGTGGAATGTCTAAGGGCTGAAGAAGACCGGTGGGTCTTGTCTTTTGACCTTTGTTTTGGGCACACACTCCACAGGACATCACGAAAGATTTAATATCCTTTCGCCAGGAAGGCCACCAGAATTGTCGTTTAACCTTTTCCTCTGTTTTGACAATGCCAGGATGTCCTTCCATCAGGGTATCATGGTGACGGGAAATAACCAGTTCTTGCAATTCCTTTTCTGGCAAAAATAAGCGTTCTTGGAAGTAAGGTAAGCCATCCTTGACTGAAAAGTTAGACCCCCTTTTGATCCAATCCTGCAAGGCTGAAGAGTCCAGGAATTGTTTCACTCGTGCTTGAATGTCTTCAAGGGTTTGTAAAGTGGTTATCCCCAAAATTCTTTGTTCGGGAATTATCGGCACAGGTTCTGAGTTTGTGTCTATTTCTTCCATTCCAATTCGGGATAGAGCGTCCGCCTTACCATTCTTATAGCCGGGGCGGTAGGTGATTACAAAATCGAACTCAGCAAAGAACAAATCCCATCGGAGCTGTCGAGACGATTGAGCCTTGGCAGTTTTTAAATATTGTAAGTTTCGGTGATCAGTGATCACGGTGATGGTATGCCGGGCGCCGAGGAGATAATGCCGCCAAGCCTTAAAGGCGGACTTAATGGCTAATAGTTCCTTATCGGTGATCGCATAATTTATCTCCGGCGGCGAGAACTTTCTGACCAAAATGCTACATGGTGCAGTTGGTTGGTTTCAGGGTCTCTCTGAGACAGGACAGCTCCCATGGCTAAGCTGGACGTGTCGGTTTCGACTATATATGGGAGATCGGGACGCGGGTGCTTCAAAAGAGGTGCGGACGTGAACTTAGCTTTCAACTCCTGAAAGGCCTGTTCGGCTTCCTCGGTCCATTCAAAACATTTATTTTTTCGCAAGAGTGCAGTGATGGGTTGCATCAGACGTGAAAACTCCAGGATAAACCTGCGATAAAAGTTGGCAAAACCAAGCATGCTTTGGACACCTTTCACCGAACTAGGTGATGGCCATTTGAGGATGGCATCAACTTTCCGTGAATCCATTCGGACCCCTTTAGGTGTCAGGATGAATCCGAGAAACTCAACCTCGGTTGTATGGAAAACACATTTTTCCAGCTTGGCAAACAGTTTGTGCTGGCGCAGTTTCTCTAGGACGGCCCTGACATGCTTTCTGTGATCAGATTCCGAAGAGAAGTACACAAGAATGTCATCAATATACATGACAACAGACATCGATGAGTTCCCGAAGGACATCGTTCATGAAGAATTGGAAGGCTGCAGGCGCATTGCACAACCCGAAAGGCATCACCTGGTATTCGAATAGTCCATATTTTGTACGGAAGGCTGTTTTCCATTCGTCGCCTTCTTTTACTCGTACTAGATGATAAGCCCCCCGGAGATCTAACTTGGTATATACGCAAGCGTCCTTCACCAGGTCAAGGAGTTCAGGGATCAGAGGCAGAGGGTAACGATTTTTAACAGTTATCTGGTTCAATGTGCGGTAATCGATACAAGTTCTAAGGTCGCCTTCTTTTTTAGGCACGAAGAACAAAGCTGAGGATGCCGGGGACTTTGACGGGCGAATGAAACCATTGGCGAGGTATTGATCTAAATATTGTCTCTAATGCAGATTCTCTGGTTCAGTAAGGGCATAAATCCTGCTACAAAGGGGTTGTGCACCGGGCACCAGATCGATTTGGCAATCGTACGATCTGTGGGGAGGTAACGTTTGGACTGTTCCTTTTGGAAGACGTCCTGAAAGTCTTGGTACTCTGGAGGTAGTTGCACGGGGACAGAGGTTACTGATGCTAGATTAATCTTTGGATTTTCTGGGTAGCAGGTTTGTGCACAATCCGGGAAGGTTATTCTCTTCGCTCGCCAATCAATTCGAGGATTATGTGTCTCTAACCAAGGGATTCCGAGAATAAGCTGAAACTGTGGAGCCTTGATTACATCAAACACAACTGCCTCCCGATGGCCATCCGGACCTACAAGTGTCACCTCAGCTGTGGAATGTGTTACCGGTCCAGAGGCAATTTCGGTTCCATCTACTGTGGTGATGACATCTTTGTTGGTTTTAGGATGCAGAGGGAGGTTTATCCTAGAAACCAATTCTCGATCCAAATAGTTTCCTATAGCCCCGCTATCGATGTATGCCTTTATAGCATGCAACCGTTTAGGCTGTTCTGGATCTACGAGGTCCATTGGCACAATGAAATGCGAGGTCTGAGAGTTAGTTTTCAAGCTCGGCAAGCGGACCCCTACGCTTGCCGGGCGTGGTCGTTTCCCGATACAGAGTTTCCATGGATTTTATCAGCGGCTCCTACCACCTTCTTGGGCGGCTTAACCGGGCAATCTCGTAGAAAGTGTCCAGAGGACCCACAATAAAGGCATAATTGCATCTGTCGTCTTCTTTCCCGTTCTTTTTGAGTTAGGGGTCCTTTAACCCCTCCGATTTGCATAGGCTCTGAGCCATCAGCACCCTTGGGGTTAGCGTGGGTCTTGGCCAACACCCGGGTTTCAAACTTGGACCGATCTGCTTTTCTGTTTTGCAGCCTGTGATCCAATTAGACCACTAAGTATATATATTCAGTGCATTCTTGGGGCGGATTTACAACTTGTGCCAGGACATCTTTAAGTTCTCCGCGTAGACCTCGATAGAATAACGTGATTCTTTTATCCTCTGGCCAACCAGTTTCCACAATTAGTCTATTGAAGGTTGCAATGTAGGATAGAAGGTCTTGATTGCCCTGTCGCAGAGATAGAAGTTCGTCATCCAGAGCCTGTCCCTGGGAGTGTCGAGCAAATAACCTTTCCATGCTTGTTTGAAATCCTTGAAAATCACGAAGAATCGGGTCATCTTGAGTTACCAGTGGGACTGACCAATCGGCAGCACAGCCGCTGAGATATGACAACACAAAGGCTACCTTGGTCTGATCATTAGGGAAGGCCCCAGGTCTGCATAGGAAGTGCAAAAGACACTGATTCATGAATACAGCGAATCGTTTGGGGTCCCCAGCAAAGCGTTCAGGTGGGGCCAGCGGCATGTTTCCAGGTAGATTAATCTGCACCGGGTTACTGGAAACCACAGGAGCAGGGTTACCCCCGGAACCGGGTAAAGGAGTTTGTCCAGCTTGACCTTGCAAAAGCTGTCTAGCCAGGTCATCAGCTCTATCCTTTATTACAATCACTTCCCTACTGAGGGCACTAGTCTCTTGATGAGCGGCGTGTACTTCGGCCCGTAATTCCCCCAGTATTTGGGCCAACTGGTCAGTTTCGAAAGTTTCCATAGCGCCTGGGTGGGAATTTGTAGGAAGTCTTCGCGTTCTGTAACGCTCACCTGGTTCCCACGGGGGCGCTGGTCTAGTCTGGATTGCTGTGGCCTCTTCTAGCGTGATGCGCAGGACCCGGAACACCGATTGGACAGGATCTCCAAATTGTGCTTGCCTGGCCCGTAGGAATATCCTTCTGCAGATGAGAAAGGGGATTAACAGTCTGCAGAATAGTGTGCTAGCTCCCCACTTTCCCCCTTTGTTCCTCTCTAACTTCCTCCAAACCCCGGTTTAAGCTCACCTTATGGTTTGGAAGGATGAACTCTCCATCCTGCTTCTGGTGCAGGGGCGCGCGTTCGTCCAGTTACTTCACTGGTTTTCAGAATGGCGCTGGCAAAATCCACTTGACTTTCCTGAGCGATGCACCGTAAGTATGAAAGTTCAAAGTTCAAGTGAGGCCCCCCTTTATGTTGTCTTTCTAACCTGTGATCTGTCCTTTATTTCAGGTGCAGAATGAAGGCGATGCGTCGAGGGGTTAAACTGCCGAGGTGAGTAGTGATGAGGGCGATCCCTCTAAATGTCCTTATCATTCCCCAGAAATGTCTCTTGTCCTTTCCCCATAGGGGCCGGGGTACGGTACCTGCCAACGGGGCGGCGCCGACCCGAAATGTGGAAGAAAAGCCGGTAAGTATTATGGCTGTTAATCAGGCTTTCCTTCTGTGTTCCTTCTGCTCACCTTTTGTTTCTTCCTCTCTCCCCTAGGTGCAGAGATGTGGCGTCCAATGCTGACAGCGGCGATGGAGCCGGGAGATGTCTCGAGGACAGGTGAGTGAAGCGTGGCGCTGCAGCGAGCAACGCTATGCTTTTAAATGGAAGACTTTCTTCAGGGATGCTGTCGAGAAGATTCCGGATGCAGGTAAGAAGTTTGAAATAGTCCTTGGTTTTCATCTTTCTCTTCTCTTCCTTCCTTGCAGGTCTTCCAGGTTCGAGGCGGGCGTGGCTGGAGTCCAGGAGCAGGAGCAGACACGGTGAGCGTTAAGCTGCAGGAAGCAGAACAACGCGAAGCATGAGCTGCTGTCCGGGTGTGGCTTAAATAGCCTCCAAAGAAGTCCCAGGTATGTATCCTTCCCCAACTAGGTATGTATCCTTCCCTGGCCACGGCCGAGTGAAAAAATAGTCCCTATGAAAAAATAGTCCCTTTCAGGTCTCACGGAGGCCTCAAGCGTGCAGCATGGTCTGCATCAGGTAAGTGCACAAAACACCTCCCATTATGAGCCTGGCACCTATGGCGCCAGGACTGATGTCCAACATGAGCCTGGCGCCAAAGGCGCCAGGACTGAGTCCAAAGATCCCCTATAAGGGGCCGCTGGGCTTTTACCCGAGGGCATGATGCCTGCTTCCGGGGGTGCTGGGCCTGGCCTGGTGCATCATGACACGTGAGAACCAGCGATCCAGGTCTTTTTCTAAGGTCTTGAATAGAGTCGGGAAGTTTATCCGGTAGGTATCTCCGGGGCAGGCGGGGATCTGGACCCTGAGGTAGGGGATAGACTTTACGCTTAATGGGATCGAGCATTGGGTTCTAAAGGACTCCTTGTCTCCCCGTTCTAGGCCTATTCCCAAGGCTGTTGGTTTCACAAAATTGATGGAAAATCCTGAGACCCTCCCAAACCTGTGGGTTTCTGCTAGGGCGGCCCTCAGTGACTGGGAGGTGTCTGTTATGGTCAGCATCACGTCGTCCGCGTATACCGCGATCTTATGTTGGGAAGGGCCCACTTGGAGGCCTCTAATTCTGGCGCTGAGGCGGATTCGTTGGGCTAGGGGTTCCATTACTAGGGCGAAGAGAAGGGGGGCAGAGAGGACATCCCTGCCTGGTGCCGCATGTTAGGGGAATTGGGCTGGATAGTAGGCCGTTCACCAGGAGGAGGGTATTCGGCGCTTGGTAATTCACTAAGACGAGCTTCAAGAAGGAGGGTCCAAAATGGAAGGATTCCAGGGTGCGACGGAGGAAAGACCAGTCTACTTTATCAAAGGCCTTGGTCGTATCCAAGGCCAGCAGGGCTAGCTTTCGCGAGTCTCGCTTAGCTATCTCAATCAGATTGAGGACCCTACGTGTGTTATCTGTGGTTACTCTATTCATTATAAATCCTGTCTGGTCTGGATCTATAATGTCCGGGAGTACTTTCGCCAGTCGGTTTGCCAAGACCTTCGAATAAATGTTCGCATCTAGGTTTAATACAGAGATGGGTCTGTATGCAGCAATATCTCTGGGTTCTTTTCCTGGTTTGAGAGCTAGAACTGTGATTGATTCCTGCATCGACGGGGCAATAGATCCTGAGATGGAAAAGGAATTAAAGAGCGCCGTCATGGGGGCCAGTAGCTGGGGCTGAAAGAGTTTGAAAAATCGAGACGAGAACCCATCTGGTTCCGGAGCTCTTGATTTCAGGCTTTTAATGGCCGCATCGACTTCCTCGCTGGCAATCGGGGCTTCCAGCTCTTCCTTTCTTGTGGCTGTGATGTTAGGTAAGGCGGCCTCCTGCAAGTAGATATGCTGTTCTTCACTGGATCTCAGGGTTGCCGACATTGTATCTGCAAGGTGGGCCTCTGTACCCTGGGGGTCCCGCAGCTATCATTGTGTTCCTCCTCTTGACTCTCGCTAATTTTTTCACCAGGAATTTATTTGCTTTATTACCTCTGGCGTAGTAGCTTTGCTTTGTTTTGGCTAGAAGTTGGGCTGTATCCTCTGCATAGTGGGCCTCAAACGTCTTCCGGGCTGCCTGCAAGGCTCTGTAGGTTCTCAGGGACCAGTTTCTGGCTTTACATACTGTCTCTGCCTCCTGCACCTTGTCCTCCAGGTTGCGGCGGATCTGTTGTTTTTGTTTGTGGTAGGCTGCTCCTCAGGAGATTAACACCCCTCTCACCACCGGCTTCATTGCGTCCCATGTGTTCGCTGGGGAGGTATCTTCATTCTTATTTTCTTCAAAGAACTCTTTTTATTGCTTTAGCCACCACGTCTCGTGTTGACATATCTCCTAGGATCGGGTCATAAAGGGACCATCTGCGTCGCGGGGCCGGGTCAGGGTCATGGGCTCTGAGGGTTAAGATTATTGGAGCGTGATCTGAGAGGATTCTAGGCCCGATGAGGACTTCATCTGTAAATGCTAAAACCTGCTGGGAGGCCAGGAGGAGGTTGATGCGTGAATAAGTTCTATGTCCGTAAGAGTAGAACGAGTAGTCCCGAACCTCAGGATGGAGGACTCTCCAGGTATCCACTACGTCCAGAGTTCTAAATAGTTTGAGTAACGCTGTCGCCAAGCCGAAGTCTCTACGAGCAGGAGGATGTGACCTGTCTATCAATGGGTCAGGAACTCTGTTAAAATCTCCTCCGATGACAGTTTGGCCCTCAGCAAATGGTGGGAGGGCACTTTCTAGGGCTGAATAGAATTCCTCTTGCTCCTCATTAGGAGCGTACACCGAGATCAACATGTAAAGTTGGCCGAAGATTCAGCATTTTACCGCTACAAAGCAGCCATCTGGGCAACGCAAGGAGTCCAGGCTTTGCGGTCTGAAGCCCTTGGCAAACAGGATCGCTGTACCCCCTTCTTAGTTCCATTCGACGCCAGAAACTGTAGCGGAAATTGCCAATCACGGAGCCGGGTGAAATCGACCGGGGTCAGATGTGTCTCCTGGAGGAAGACTATGGAGGACTTGTCGTTCTGTAAACGCCTCAGCATCGCTTTTCTCTTCTGCGGGACATTGAGACCCCTGACGCTCATTGTCAAGAATTTCAGTTTCTGGTGTGGAGGGGGAGACTCCTGGGCGTCCTCTGGTGGGGGGAACTGATCTGAGCGAGGAGGATGGAGGTTCTCAGCCATCATCTAGGGGCTTAGATTTGGCGTGGTTTTCCTGCGGCTGGGTTTTATATTTCCTCCAACGGGAGGGTAAACTTTTAGTTGAGTGGGGGGCCAAATTTTACAATGCAGTCCTTCCCACGGCCAACTGGCCCATAACTGCCCTCCCAGCCAACGGGGCTAGGATCAAACCACATGGTTAGGTTCGTCTCCAAGGGTGGGTTGATGACATACTCCTTGGAGTGGGGTATGGGCCGCTCGGGACCCGCAGCATCACTGGATTCATCTTTAGTTATAGGATCGGTCATTTCTGGTTGAGCTTTTTTATTTCCTTTTTACATCTTGGCTATATCTTTTGTTCTATTGAAAAGAAGTGCTGAGTTCCACGGAAGACATTCTAAGATGCAAAGTTCTACTATTCCCCCAAATGGTGGCTTCTGTGTCTTGTAGACACAGAAGCAGTGACTCTAACCTCCATAGAATGTAGAATTTTGAATTCCCCCACCCCCAACTGTCCAATCTGGATTTGCTGCCAATGGCACATTATGGCTATGGAGCAGGTGACCTTCTCCCTTAACTTGGACCATGCAACTTCCATTAGAGTATGGAAACCTAAAGTAAAGTCTCTTGGCCAATTTTAGGGAACCCACTTGACCCCAGAGACTGCAAATACTGAACCTATTTAAATAGCTGATAGACATCATAAGCAGACCAACCCAACTTTGCTTCTACACCTTTTATTTCCTTGTGTTTCGAAGGGTTGGGTAGGGATGGCATTTGGGTTTTGCAAATGTTGAAAATGAATTTAAAAAAGTGGAAAAGTACCTACTCTGCAACAGAAACAAAATGGGGTTTGCTATTTTATATCGCTTCCTTGCAATCATTACCCGAGTGAGAGATGTCCCTATGCTGCAAGCTTTACATATCTTGGGCCCACAGATTCTTTGGAAATGTATGATCAGCAGTTGTGCCATACTCTCACTGAAATTAGATAAACAGGCAGCAGATTTGAAGGTGCCCAGAGTAATTTTATGTGGCTCCCTTTGTGGGAGGAACACCATGAAATTACTGTGCAATTAAATGCCAGTGTTCAATTCATTTGGAGTTTTCCCCAAAAAGATTTCCTTCTATAAAAAAAAGAAAATGTGTACAGACGTCATTATCTGCAGCTCACCATAAGAGGTACACAGTCACTTCCCTAGTAAATTCCCTGCACTTGCACAATCTCATTGTCACCTAGTAAGATCGTTGTCTCTGTCATCCCTCTGTTTCTCCCTCTCTTGCCTCGTTGCGCCTTAAAACACTTATGAACACGTATGATAGGGCATTTATAACGCGCATATACACATCATCATATCATTTTTTACATACGCAATCTCCCTCCAAGTGTTATTATAGGCTTGCCCCACATAAAGTCTTCTGTAGGCAAGTTTTTGCATTTGTGTGTAACAATCTTCTAAGTTTGTATGCAAAGTCGCTGTATTCTGGTGGACACGTGTTTCGACCTGCTCACTCTTTTTCATGGTTCTATTCTTGACTTGTAAACAAATAGCTCATTGTGTCGAATTCCTTTTTATTAATGAGGTCCTAAAGGTGTTCCTTGGTCTCATCAGCTATTTGGTCCTATATAACTGATTATTGGCTGTATAGTAATTGCATGAGTTGGTGTATTTTCATTCATAAATCTTCTATAATATTCAGGATAACGTGTTCCGCGTTTGAGATAAAAAGAATTAGACACAATGCCGTTATATTTCAGGATATGAGTACAATATGAGTAGAATGGGTTTTCATTTACAACAAGACTCTTCAAAACAGTTCCATCAGTCTCACACCAAACCTAGGATGTCCAGTCAGTCCTGAGCTTAATGTTTTCCTGCACCTTGCGTCTCTGTCACTTAAGTCCCTCCCTCCGTATCAGACACAAGGGCGTCCCACTCCCTTCTTCTCTATGGTTAGTATCACCTTTGGGCTTCTCCTATAGATGCTGCTGGGGTTCGCCTGACAATTGTCCTTTTCTGTAAGACTCGGGCAGAACCACAGGGCAGTTGATTTCCCACTGTCCTAAGGAATGTGAAGTGCTTTGTTACCTGCCCCTCTCATGGTCCTGATCTTTACCCTTCTCGGCACCGCTACATTCCTGTTCTGTTCCTGTCTCTTCTCAACCCTCCAAAAGATGATCCTCCCCTACCAAGTATTCAACCACTTCAGATCGGGCTATTTGTTCTACCTCCTGTCTTGGGCCCAACTGACCTCAAACCACCTGTGGCGTCTTGTCTATTTACTCCTCTCCGACCTAATCTGTATCTACATCCTCATGTTCACCAACTGCCTCCTAATCTCTTCTACCATTTCCTCCTGGTGTTCCCCAACCTCATCCTTATGTCTTTCTAGTGCTTCCTCCTGGTGATGTTCACCAGCCTCCTTATCTTCCTCTACCACCTCCATTTAATTGTCACCAGTACTCTCCTTACCTCCTACTGCCACCCACATATCCCGCTCTAGTTTCCAACATCCTCTCTAAAACTCTGTCCACATCTCTTTTCAGAAGTGTCCATTCTATAAACCATGCCCCCTCTGCCACTCAAATGGAGATAATACAGAACCACAGATTGGACCATTAAAATTAACTTGGCTCTCAAGGAGCATAAGGTAGTTATCATTAAAGCCAAGTCAGAGCATCTACATGGTAAAATTGATAGAGCAAAGAATCAACCAAAATAATTGTTTTCAGTCCTCTCTAAATTTGGCCATCTAAGCTTTGTTCTTATTCCTGCCATATCGTCTTTAAAGCAAGCTAATGCGTTTAGTGTTTTTTTTCAGGAAGAAAAAAAATGCATTCAGGAAAACATTCTCTTAAATCCTTTGCATTCCTTAGATACTGCTATTAAATCCACTGATTCTCTTTCAAAGGTGCAATTAGGGAATGCCCAGCAAGGTGTTCCCTTTATATTTGAACCAGTATCAGAGGTCCTTATCAAGTCCCTATTTGAAGGACTCAAGCCTCCCAATGACCTTCTTTTCCCTATGCTTGCATAAACTGCAAGACATCTGGCATTGGAGATTTCTCCATTCATGAGAGAATTCGTCAGTAAATTGCTTGACCAGTGCATGCTACCTAACGACCTGAAGAAGTGGATTGTTACACATCTGTTTAAGAAATGTAACCGAAATCCTGCAAGCCTTCAAAATTACCGGCCGCAGGCTGGTCTGACTTGGCCTGGAAACATTCTTGATAAGGTGGTCACACTACAACTTCAGGCACATGTGGAGAGGAAGTCCTTACTGGACCCTCTTCAATCCAGATTATGTCTGAAATTGAGAACAGAGATGGCACTGCTGGCTGTCTTGGATTAACTGTTAACGGTTGCAGATGAAGGAGATCTGTCCTTGCTGGTAATGCTGGACTTTTTGACACAGTGGATCATCATATCATGCTAAACCGACTCAGTGGGACAGGATCAGACACTTAGTCGGTTTAAATCTTTTCTCTCAGACAGTTGGCAGCAAGTGAGATCTTGGAGGGTTTATTTCCAATTCATTGCCTCAGGGATGTGGCATCCCGCAGGGCTCCTCATTATCACCTGTTACTTAATCTTTATTTATGTCCGTTAATGGTTATCCAAAGGAGTCATGAGGTAAATTTCCATTCTTATGCCAATGACACCCAGGTGTTCCTTAAGAAAGGTAATGTGGAGGAAACTTTCTGGTAAACTGGCTTCAACTCGATCCATGTAAGACCGAGGTAGCATTGTTTGGGCCAAAATACCTGCCGAGGGGAGAGAGGCATCCCTGTGTGCCATGTTCTTTTGGGGCTGAATTAAATTTTGCTGCCAAGATCAAAAATATTGGTTGCATTTGGCAGGACAGCCTAGGCTACTAAGGCCAAGCCTGTGCAAACATTCTGTCATTTTTTGTATTCTCTGCGATAAGCTTTGCCTTTTGTTCCAGCTGACGATCATGCAGTTGTAGCGGGAGCATTGGTGAATTCGGAATTGGATTACTGCAATAGCTTTTTGGCTGTTATTCCGGCTAAACAAAGACAGAGGCTGTGGAGAGCACGAAATGCAGCTGTAAAATTGGTCTGTCAAGAGGGAAAGTCCTCCCCTTTCTCTGCCTATCGCCGGTCTCTTCTTTGGCTGGCTTTGGGGGACAAAATTGTTTTTAAGGTCATTTGTTTGATATACAAGTGCCTGTATGGTCTTGCCTCTCCATATCTGGTGGATACAATTATTACATACCAACATATGAGGACTCTCCGCTCGTGGGACCAGTTGCTGCTGCTAAATCCTCACTCCTGTGTCTCTAGGGGAGGCAGAAGATTCTCAGTACAAGGCCCAAGATTGTGGAAAAGCCTCCCTTGGGAGAATAAAGTATTGCATCTTTCTGTCAGTTTCACAAAGCCCTTAACACATACCTTTTTAAATAGGAAGGGAAGGGACCTAGGGATTTGTATAGGCGACTGATTTTGTAATCGTTAATCACCAGGTCTTTGATTGAGTGATAGTTTATTTGTATAGCGCATATACACACAAGTCTTTCAAAGTGCTTCAAGGCAAGGGAGGGAGCAAGGGAAAATACAGTGACATTCTTACAAGGCTGTGAAATATTAAGAATGTGAAAATTAACTATTGTACTAGACCTGGCGACATTTCAGATAGTGCAAGAGCTTTAACAATCATAAGGAAGGGAGGGAAGGGGATAGAAGATGAGAACAGACAAGCGACTATCGTACTAGGCCTGATGACATTTCTGGTAGAGCCGGAGATTGACATGAGGTGGGGGAGGGTGGATGGAGAGGAACAAAACAAGCGACTATCGTACTAGGCCTGACGAAATTTCAGGTAGTACTGGAGGGGGAGGAACAAACAGGTTGCTATCGTACTAGGTCTGATGACAATTCTGATAGAGTAAGTGCATAGAAAATAGTAAGGGGAGGGGGGAGAGGAGAGAGGGAAAATAATAGAGGAAGAGAAGGCCGAGTGTAAATGCAGTGTTATCGAGCGGAAAGCAAGTGGGGAGAGCACAACAAGTTGGAGAGGTAAGTACTGAACACAATGTTGCAAGAACAGCAAGTGCAAGCAAGGATTCAAGTCGTAGATGGGCACAGCATGATACAAGGCCACCATGATTACGTGATACAAAAAGGAAATCAAGCATGAGAACGACGAGCTTCGAGATGGGTGGACCAACATGAGCCCAAAAAGGTCAACTCAAAGCAAGGTGGTGATGGGATCACCATAATGTGTCAGTACAAACTACTGCAATAGGCGGGGGGCTTGAAAGATGTAGGGGGGATAGTATAGAAAGATTCAAGCATACAGACATCACATGCATACAACGGGGGAGCAAAAAACAACCGGTTCAGGGAGACAGACATTACATGCATAGAACGGGGGGGGACAACAGACAGGCATAAAGACATCACATGCATACAACAGGGGGTGGGAGCGAAAAACAACAGGTTCAGGCATGCAGATATTACATGCATACAACGGGAGGGACCACAGACAGGCATACAGACATTACATGCATACAACGGGGGGAGCGAAAAACAACAGACAGGCATAAAGACATCACATGCATACAACACGGGGTGGGAGCGAAAAACAACAGGTTCAGGCAGGCAGACATTACGTGCATACAACAGGAGGGGTGAAAAATAACAGGCAGGCATACAGACATTACATGCATACAACAGGGGGGGAGTGAAAAACAAGCAGGTATACAGACATTACATGCATACAATGGGGCGGGCGAAAAACAACAGGCAGGCATACAAACATTACATGCATACAACAGGTGGGGGTGAAAAACAACAGGCGGGCATACAGACATTAGATGCATACAACAGGGGGGAGCGAAAAACAGGCAGGCATACAGACATTACATGCATTATACGGGGGAAGCGAAAAACAACGGGCATGCATACAGACATTACATGCATACAACAGAGGGAGGAGTGAAAAACAACAGGCAGGCATACAGACATTAGATGCATAAAACGGGTGGGGGCGAAAAACAACAGGCATGCATACAGACATTACATGCATACAACAGGGGGATTAGCGAAAAACAACAGGCAGGCATACAGACATTACATGCATACAACTATGGGGCGGAGCGAAAAACAACAGGCAGGCATACAGACATTACATTCATACAACAGGGGGGAGCGAAAAATAACAGGCAGGCATACAGACATTACATGCATACAACGGGGGAGCGAAAAACAGTCAGGCATACAGACATCGCATGCATACAATGGGGGAGCGAAAAACAGGCAGGCATACAGACATTACATGCATACAACAGGTTGTCATGGTCATGAAGTCAGGGGCACAGGCATGCAGGGGTTGCATGCACAGGAGACCTGGTGGACACAGGCTCATGAACAAAAGTAAACAAGAACATCCATTTAACAACAAAAAGCTTTTATTATGGACATAGCACTTCAGATGCATTAACCTTGAACATTCCATCCATTAAGCAGGATGCATTAACCTTGAACATTCCATCCCGTAAGCAGCCCCAAGTGTATTCTTGGGTGTGGCTGCTAATGGATTGCCTTCACACATGCTCACTCTCTAGGAGTGGCAGGGTGTGGCTGGTAAGCCGGCCCTAATGGGCGTGCCCACGATCTCAGCTATATAAGCTGCACCCATCCTCAAGACAGCCGCTTCGCGTTATTCTGCACTTGCAAGCAGCGTAACGCTCACCGTCGCCTTGGATCAGACTTACCTTTGGCACTCCTGAACTCGGCATATGGGCTGCCATCTTGGAATGGCCGGCCCTCATGAGGAAAAATTAAATATAAAGTTGTTTGCAGGTGAAAACGGCTGCACGACCCGCACATTCTTTGTTTCTTAGGTGAGTAGAAGTTGAAGCATTCATGTGGCACAAACAGGAGGAACTTGTGCAGAAATGTGTGAACATGCGCAGTGATGTTAAAGCCCAAGGGGGGCTTACCTTTGCACCGTTGGTCATCGAGGAGTGCATGGGGGCACTCAGAAGCCCTGGAAAGGCCCTGCTGCACACACACAGCTGCTGTCTTGCCCATCTGGATGGAAGAAAGTCTTGATATTTACTGTTATATCACCTGCGCCTGTATATGGTTACGTTTGTCATGACTGCGTGACAGAAATCCTCAAATCAATCATAATTCCCACACTGACTGCCTGTGAGCCTTGTCTTATCTAGCCTTGAATCCTTTCCCCCTGGGCTTTATTCACAGTTTATGGTTTGCACCTGTGCTGGAAAATTGGTGTATTGGATAGGTTCAGTTGGGCTCACTAACAGACTGGAGGCACAGATCAAGCCTTTTATTGGCTGGTCCACTATAAGGGATTTGAGGTTTTTGCTGTCATCTGCAGTAGCCATGTGACGTATTGAACAGTATGATGTTTTACTGAGCCCAGTGTTTTAAAATGCTAATAAGCACATACTTTGCTTGTATTCAGTTTACTGAGTGAGTGCTGATGTCAATGTTTGAGTGGCGTGCCACCCTATGTGAACTTGCCCTACAAGTCATGTGAGAGATTTAAGAGCACTTCTTAAAGTCCCTTGGGCCTACGAGTGCGGTTACAGAGGAAGAATTTACAAAGGGCCTCTGATGTTCAAGCATACTCTGGCATGGGGCTGCAACTTCTTGCACAGTGTACACCATTTGTTTGACCGGTCATGATCCCAGTCTCTTAAAGCAACAATGTTACTAGCATGGTGCTTTGTGAAAATAAGGGAATGCTGGCACTAGGGTCCCAGGGCTATTGAAAACAGGCAGGTGGCTGCCCTTTCTTGACTCAAGATGCCTCTTTTATGTTTCTTACAAGAGCCAGAACTGTCGACGTCTCTGTGACTGTCTTCTGTCCTATGAGTCTGGCTAGGTGAGTGACCAGGAGGATCCTGCTCACTCCACCTGGGACCTGCGGTATCTGGTAATATTACCCCCAAACAAATGGTCACCATACATATAGTCACGGGAAAAGGCAGTGGCAACATTATGTATGGGGACAATTTGTGTTGGGGGGGGGGCATTTAAAATGGGGGTTGCGGTGGTGTCCCCCGAAGGTTCACAGTGATGATATTGCCGCAAACCACTGTCTTTTTGCTGCAACTTTTTTGCCATGCCGCCTTTTTGAAGGAACATTATCACATGGAAGCTTAGTTGCCCAGTCTCCTTGGTTATTCCAGTAGAAGCCCCCAGAATCAGACTGGTTGCACTGTCACAGCACCTAAATCTTTTTCTCTCTGTGAATGAGAATACAGACGTTCACTCAGTGAATGTTTTTGGGATACCTTTGAAGTAAGCTGTGCCATAGGTTATGCACCCCGTTCTTTCCAGTTCTTCAATCCCTCTTTTACCAGCCACAGGGCATGGTCTGGATTATTACATAATGGAGCAAAAGGGAGATCAGGTTGGTCTTCCCTTTTCATTTTGTGCCTAACACTTCCCCTGTATCACAACAGTGATTGTGGTGCTTTCAACCCCTTTTATAGAACATCCCTGGAATTAAGCGTTCAAATGAACTCTGGTGGAATAGAGGAGAAATGCTGTTCCACCAGTCACCATTTTTGTTGGAGGGGCTATCTTCACAATCAGAACTTAAGTTGTGCTGTGATAGATCTTGTGAGGTCTGGGAGTCACAAGCCCCAAATAAGTTGACTAGCCAGTTGAGTCAGCATTCAACTGTGTCATATAAAATGGATGTTTGTTTTCAAAATGCTGCACATTCACCGTGTAAAAAATGTGATTGAGAGTGCCTGGAATGTGTTAAACAACCAGCCTACAGATTTTAAAGTTATTTCATCTCTCCAAATCCCTAAATAGTTATGGCAACTACCCCTTGGGACATTACTTGGATATAATGGGTTAACAGTTTGTGTCCAGACCAGTTCTCAAGAGCTGAGGAGAACCAGGAAAGCAGGCCTACCAGGGCCCTCGCAGGAGTGCTGTTAGCTACCTGGAGGCAGATATGGTTGTTATAAACAGATTTCTCAACAGATTGTTATCAACAGATTTCTCTTCATACACCCCATTAGCCAACAGATAACCTTCACCAGCCCAAGTAAGGCTTCTTCCCCCCGTGAGTCCCATTATGTTTGAGACCAGTGACTGCCTGTTGTGATCCGAGAGAGAGAGAGAGAGAGAGAGAGAGAGAGAGAGAGAGAGAGCGAGAGAGAGAGAGAATGAATGAATATATATATTCAGTGAAAAAACTTTGTTAAAAGGACGTTATGGTTAAGTAGCACTACTAAAAACTACTATTAGTATTAGTAGTGCATGGTGGTGGTGCGAGTTATAGTTGCTTATCATACCCTAACTGGCGACTTTCATGGGTTTTTCGGTTTTACTTGTATCCATAACATCCCTTTTACAATGTTTTTTCACTGAATTTGATAGGTTTTTAGTAGCGTGACTTAACCATAACGTCCCTTTAACAACATTTTTTCACTGAATTTGATAGGTTTTTAGTAACGCAGCTTAACCAAAACGTCCCTTTAACAAAAGAATTTCACTGAATTTGATAGGTTTTTAGTAACGCAACTTAATCATAACGTCCCTTGAACCATTTCTTTCACTGAATATAGATACAGATATGAATTTCATAGGTTTTTACCAGGATACCCTTAGCTTACATAGATATACCATACAACATACTAAACCTCCTGGCCCATGCTAATTGCTACAGTGTCCGCGGACTATGCGACTGTCCGCGGACTCGGGCAACATCAACACTGTCCAAAAGCTCAGGGGGTATCTTACATTGTTGTATCATACAACAAACACACTGAACATGTTCAAAGAGCAGCATATAAAAGAATTACATTAAAAAATAAATAAGACCTTCAATCTGTATATGTAACACACCAACAGTGCAATCACACAGCATATGAAATATAATGGAACACACCTAAAACAAAAATAACATAGGCCTCCAGCAGAATTACCTCACTGATGTGTTATACAGAAACTGCAAACCAACTATCAACAGCACACCTATAAAGCAGTAACAGCAAAACCTAAAATCAAACTGGTAAATTCACTAGATTAATTCCTATGGTTATAAACGTGCTTTAGTAGGATACACTAAAAAATGATTTATCTTTTTTACACAGAAATGTCTAGCACCCTGGAGTGGCTTGAAGAAAATGATCCCTGGGATGAAATGAGTGAAGACAGTGATACTACTGGTAGACACGGCAGTTTTCAAAGTAAGCCAAGTAATACACATTATTTCAAATGTACCTAACACATTTTTTTCTTTAACAGTACATACAGAAAATAAGAATAATACTCCAAAAACAGTACATCATGGAGTAATGGAACAACAAACGGAGCCTGTGGAAAATCATCTAGTGCACTTGGAAGAAAGAATTGATCAATTATTGACCAAGTTCCTTGTTCTGAAAGATTTTATAGAAAACTATATCATAGAAAAATATTAAATATCACTGTCCCACGTACACCTGTACCCCTTCTCCATGTCCCAGTCAACCATCCCCAAAATTCCCCATCACCAAAGACTTTATGATGAGACCTCAATCCCTTCCTCCCCTACCACTCTACATGTAGAAAACCCTAATTCCCCTGCATATGTCTCCATTTCTGCTTCCCACTCTCTTTCATAATTTCTTTATTTTTGTATCTTAATGAAGTGATATGTATACTGGTCCTGTATGTGTCATTTGGGAGTCCGCGGACAGCACATTTGTCCGGAATATCTGCAATATCTGCAATTAACCAAAATGGAGGTGTCCGTAGAACACATAACCTGTCTGCATGTCTGCAAAGTTGTGACGCACCTTCAATTAGTTCGGGGACCCTAACCCTGTCTGGCGGACACTTGTGCGCATGCGCATCCCACCCTCGGGGTCCTATGAACATTGCGCCTGTAGGTAATTGTCTGCTACACGTGTGTCGCACTTTTAATTAGTTTGGGGACCCATACCCTGTCCATACAACACCCATACGCATGCGTACAACCGATCCCGTGCAATAGGTGTCCTACAGACAGCTGTCCCATTCGCAAACGTGTCCGCAACGTCATCATGTGACCGCACCCATGCTGAGTGTACGCCATGACCGCGGACAGGGTCCGGGCCCACGGACACCGAAAAGGCACTTTTTTGAGCAATCCAAGATGTTTTTCAATGAAATCTCACCCTTGAAGAGATCCCAGACTATGCCCCTACCGATCTGGATACTGAAAGGCATTTGTGGCAAAGTTGTTTATTAGATCTGAAAGAAAATGTACACACTCTGGCAGTGCAATGTCCAATAGATCAATCTTTGATTATCCTAGCAATTGGCGTACCTGCAAAAGACAAAACAAATTGGCACAACTAATGGACTTACATAATGTTAGAGAAGCCCTGCAATATCCAAAAGACAACAATGAATACTACAAAGAAATAAACATTGAAGAAAACCTGAGGGAAACCACCAAAATAATTCAAGATTCATCAGGAACTTGCCAATTTCAACTTCTAGATTCTACTACAGAATCCAATATTTTCGACCATTATACAATTCACCCATTGCACTCTAAAGACACCATAGATGATGCACTGGAAGCTTACCAAATGCGTCAAGCCAAAGGATCTCCAATCAGCATATGGGAAAAAAGTGTAGTAGCACAAGCCTTTCCTGTACTCTTTCCTACTGGAAAAGGAGGAAGGTACAATGAAAGACCCACACAAATAACAGCATCAGAAAACAAAAAGAGACAATACATTAGTCGGACATATATTGAACAGGTGGAAAAAACATAGAAAAGAAGAGCAAACACGGAAAGAGAGGACAGAGACAGAAGAGAAGCCGGAAGAACAATGGAGAAAGAATAGAAAGGGGACTCTCATAACGTACAGAGAAAAGGATAGTTCCACTCACCTTGAAGCAGCAAAGCAGGAGTCTGAGCCACAGCCAGTCTGGGCTCGACACACAGGCCCGTGGACCAGTGAAGCAACTAGGTCCAATAGGACGTCTGCATACACAACGGTGCCCCTGCATAGAGAAGCAGGACAGAGAGTTCATCACTTACAAACCCAAGGTGAGAGAGAACCCTGAGGGACGGGGTTAGTGGCCAAAGGGAGGTGGGGGTCACACCAATTAAGAACACTTCTTAATTGTTTCCCTCATCTGTCATAGGAGCAGTCTCCTCCAAGGTTGACCATTGACCAGGGTGACCTCAGAAGTAGTGCCCGCAGACTGCCACGCCCAGTATCGTTTGGTGCCCCCGCATAGACCAGGTGAGCATATCATCCAACATTTTGAAAGTATTAGAGTTGGTGTACTATCTAAAGAAGTACAATCTATTTAAAAAAAACCAGACACATCCATGCACTCTATGGCATAACTCATATGCTACTGATGGAACAATTAGCACACAAAAATGTAAACTGTATATCCTTGATGCCAACTCTTGCAAGCTGTGCACAATTCAAAGAAATGCAACCAATAGTTCAAATTTACTCCACAGACAAACTGGACGTGCACGGTATGACACTACCCATGTGTGAACAAGCCATAGCATGACTAAATACCTTAGAAAACTCTTTCTCTAACACAGCTGCTTTAGAGAAAATATTAAAATTGTCTTTAAACTGTAGAGTAAGACTCAATCGTAACCTTGACGTGGAGCAAGGACTAGTTAATGGAGCACTTGGGACAGTTGTTGGCTTTCAAACATACCCACGAGACAACAACATTTAGTTTGTCAATATTCACTTTGACAAACTGTCAGAAGTTAAAAGGATAGGACACTCAACAGCCTGATTCCTTCTTTTGAAAGACTTGTATGTACGCAGAGAACAATTTTCTCTATCTCTAGCATACGCAGTCACCATTCATAAATCACAAGGTCTTACCCTAGATCAAGCATTGATAGACATTGGCAGCACAGTGTTTAAAGAAGGCATGAGCTATGTAGCACTGTCACACCTATGTACACTTGAAGGACTATTTCTAGTCAACTTTGATGCAAGTAAAGTAAATGCTGATATTCCTTGCATTGTAGAATACAATAGACTACGTGCACTCTACGCACCACCTCTCAAAACCTACCCTGTTCCTCAAAAAGCAAAGGTTTGTAAAAGAAAACTAGTTCAGACTCAAATTATAGAGGATCTCACAACAATACCTCCAAATAAATTAAAAGAAGATAATACTTCATCAATGACCACAACCAAAGAAGGATCTACTGCACAAACAAAAGCAACCACCTCTTCAAAGAAACAATGTGCACTTCCATCAAATGACTTAGACACAGAACTGGCTGGTCCATTCAAATTTTCCAATACAACTGGTGTAAATTACTGTGCAAATGTAGCAATCAATATTCAATTCCAATTGCCACCAATTGTTGAAAACATTTACTTAAATGAGACAGACCAATTATGTTTGCAAATGTTAGTCCTTCACAGAAATGCAACCAACAATCCTGACAACACTTACAGTGTTTCTGGAATAAGGCAGGAATTGGACTACTGTGCTGGAATGGTCAGATTCACTATAAACACACAAGAAGATGCACAAGAATGTCTAATGTACTTACTACAAGTAATGGAAAACAAAAACATACCTATACATCAAATCTTCTAGATTTCATACATGTGGAAACATACATGCACTCTCTGCAGCCATATGGCACAGGAGCAAGTCCCTAATGAACGTTTTGTGTATGTATCCATACCTAACTGGGAATCCATTCCATTTCAGCAGCTTGTACAAAATGCAAACCATGGCATATTATGTACTACTTGCAATTCTGATAATCGTTCCACCTTACAAATACAGTCACATAGTGAATAAGTAATAGTAACACTTTTGCGTTACAATGTAGATGGTACCAAAAACAACTGCAAGATGACTGGATTCATACATGGACAAGTAACACTTGGCAAGAAAACCTTCCCAACAGTAGGCATAATCTACCACGTAGGAGCCACAACCAATGCAGGTCACTACATTGCATACATAAAAAAGAAATTTGTATGGTTTGAATGTAATGATACTTCCATTACTCTTAAGACAGAGATTACCAGCAAATCTTGTAAACGCTTACTTAATATGCTTAAAACCAAAATGTATTCACGAATCTGATTATGAACGTCTACAAAATGTCCTCAATAACCTTTAAATCCATAAACTAATAGAATAAGGCAACAGCTATCTAACAGTGAACAACTATAAACAGTTAGAATACGCCAACTGGTATCTAACTACAACCAGAAAACTGCAATATACATTTTTCTAAGGAAACCCTGCAACACTTATTACGTATAAAAATACCCTCAACAACTTCAAAACTATCAACAGTTAGAATACGCCAACAGGTATCTAACTGCCCCAAAATTCTGCAACAACCAAACAGATAAATGAATACTGCTAAAATGCAACAAGAAATAAACAACTAGAATACGCCAACTAGTATCTAACTGCAACAATAGTAGCAATACTTCCAAACCAAAAACCATACACCTATTCAATTCCTTCTACTGAAATCAACCACCGAAAAAGATTGTACCATAAAGTAGAAAGGTTTTGTTTAATCCTGCATGGATTTTATTTTCCCACAGACCCAATGATTATGCGAACAAACACAGGAACTGAGCTAATTGCATAGTACACCTGGTTTGAAGCATAGTACTTGTAAAGTACTAACTATGAGGGTCGACACAGTACAGAAATGCTATGCAATGCAATTACTCATTACAAACTTCCTACACTAACATGTGATCTTTTCTTTTATCACAGAGAATGAAAAAACAATGTCTGCTCCATTTTCCCATACCATGCAAAGAACTGCATACAACCTCAACAAAGCGAACAGTTAGTATACAACAATTGCAGTCAAAACCACCACAACATAACACACCCATACAAGCAAACAACTGACCACTGACCACAACCAGAAAACTAACCACAACCAAAAATGTATTACCCTAGATCAAGCATTGATAGATATTGGCAGCACAGTGTTTAAAAAAGGCATGAGGTATGTAGCACTGTCAGGCCTATGTACACTTGAAGGACTATTTCTAGTCAACTTTGATGCAAGTAAAGTAAACGTTGATATTCCTTGCATTGTAGAATACAATAGACTATGTGCATTCTATGCACCACATCTCAAAACCTACCCTGTTCCTTAAAAAGTAAACGTTTGTAAAATAAAACTAGTTCAGACTCAAATTATTCAGGATCAAAACAATACCTCCAAAGAAATTACCATTACTCTAAAACAGAGATTACCGGTGGTGCATGGCCACAGAGGCCATGCACCCAAGACTCTAGGCTCTGGCCTCAACCACCGCAGCATAACCCACCCATGCAAGCAAACACCTGCCCACTGACCACAAACCAGAAACATAACACAACCACCTCAAGACCGACCCACTTCAATTAACATCCTAAAACAATAATTACAGCCAATGCACGATCTCTTCAATACATACCCTCTTCACCCAATACTCTACTAACTACCCAAAACCAATACATCAAGCATAGTAAAATACCCATTAGTGTGGCCAGTCTTTAGTATGTTCGCGGACACCCCAATCACATCACAGCCTTCTTCCACCTAATCAAATACAGCAATTGACCCATCTCTCACTTCCCCACCCTCTCCAGCCACTCTTCCACACCAACACACGCCAAAATTAGAGTGCTGCTCTGTTCCACGCCGCGCTATCCGCGGATATCTGCGGATCCAACTGGGCGCGTGCATCAAGAAAATGAGACGCGCCTCATGCTTCACTCCAACCAATCAGCAAAGACGTTAACTGTCCGCAGACATGACAGGGACCCACTAGCCAATTGTAGGCCTGTCTGTGGAGCAAACAGGGAAGTGTGTCCGCGGACCGGACACAGTTTCCCTAATTTTTTTGGACCTACCTTTTGGTTGTTTTAAAAAAAACCTCCTGGACAGATTTTCATCAAATTTACAAAAGCACACTTTCAGGACCAAGCCCCCACTCCTGTGCAAATTTGGTGAAAATTCATCCAGCGGTTTGGGCTGTAGGTGTGAGCAAAGTTTTTCTCCATTCAGTCTATGGACAAAAAGAAATATTTGGGACCCCACTAATACTCCCCCCCCCCTTGACAAAATCTCACCAAACTTTGCAAAAAATTTCAGAGCGGGTGAGGATTCGTCCAGTGGGAGCAAAGTTATAAGCCGCCCAAAAAGTGCTCTTCCTGTGGGTTTAGCAACTTAACCATAACTACACGGCTGTGTAATATATATATGTATATCCGGGAGCAGTGCTTCCAAGCATGTGCCCACCTACCGGTCAGAGTCTGGGACATTATTGCGAGCTGTTGCACTGAAATCTTTGAGACTACTGGAGCTGCAGCAGCCCTTTAGGGAGGGAACGTGGCGACGAATGGAGGGGACAGAACTTTCACATGACTCCAAAATGTGAGTGTGTGTGTGTGTCTTGCCCTGCTAGTGCCAGTGCACTCCCTTTTGGATATGCCCCAGTGGAAACTTGCACTACAGCTTCTATACCCATTGTGTGGAAGAAAAGATAGCACTGCTATATCTGTGATGTGCCTGCTGTTATTGTGCGAGGACAGTTTGCACTTCTGATGTGTGTTTTGTTCCTTTTGTGAGTGAAACTTCATCTGTCCCCATCTATGTGGTAGAAGATGTGTGGATGAAAGCTTGCACTGCTGCTTCTGCTGCACTGAGCATCATGATTTAAAAATAAATGTTTTACGGGTGTCACACCAAACACCTGTATCAGGTTTCATCTCACTAAAGTTTGATTGCAATATTCTACTTTTGGGGGGGGGTTGTTTGTAGGCTTATTAAAAACCTTATACAAAAAAAACAAATATCAAATACATCAAAATATCTACTAAAGCCAAGAGAATCAATATTTAAAATACATTAATAAAATCATTATTAAAGCTATCTTTGACATCAAACATTGAAAATACGTTGCTCTATTTAATCAGCTTTAAAAAGGCAACCACTCTAATTAGTGAAGACACAGGCTGACCTCTCAGCATAAAACTCCAAACGAAATCAAGTTCAAAGTATCAGTATCGTGTACAAACATACCAAATAGTTCCTCCCTTTTTACTTGGAGGAGTGGGCATTTTACCATCAAGTGCTTCAATGTTTCTGGTTTTCCATTGCAGAAGAGCCATATCATTGACTGCAAAACTAGTATATAAGAGCTCTTTGGTATGTGTGTAAAACTCGAGGATCAGGGCACTGATATAAATAATTCAGTATATTGCCCCTTTTTTGTTCTCTATGCACAAATTCGAACAAAGCTTATACTTCTTAATCGCATCACAAGTACCACAACAATCCATCACAAACAGTTTTCGCTTCATATAGGATATTCATTTTGGCAGATTTGACCTTCTGTCTATTTAATATAGTGTATTCTTAAAATCGCCTCAATAGGCGCTGTAGACCAATGGGTGTCTTGTGCAACAACAGAACGTCGTCTGCATAACTTAACCAGGCACAGCGCTCTGTTGCAATTTCCCGGGACACAAATGATGCGCCTTCCAGAAAACCCCCCAAATATAAAATATACCGGTTAAAGAGGCAGGGGCATATTAATGGCAGTAGTTAGGGGAACAGTCGGTGGGCGGGTTCCACCTTCATTTTTGCTAATAAAGGGAAGTTTGCCAAAAAGTTTGAAAACCACTGTATGAATGTAGGAAAGCTTCCAGAGCTTTGTACTGATGTGATACCAGGATTTGACACCATCACTGACCCTTTTGTGCTGCCAGCCACCTCTACACTCCCTGTGGGTGGGACATGGGAGCCAGCCTGCACACCAAAAGGGAGTGTCCTCTACTAAATCCAAAACTGTTAGCTTGCAAATGCTTGTTGATTTAGAAATCATGTGCCTTCCACACCTGGTTCTTTGGTTATCTGATACCACCCTTTGCAATTTAATTGAAACCCTATCACATTTCTATCATTTTAACAACACTTGTTTTTGTGTCAGCCCATGCACACCACACACAAACTGATGGATCAACGAATAACACTGCTGTTAGCTTACCCAGTATGGTTAAGTGGATTAGCTGGCAGAGCTTCCTCCAAATATTTTGGGTACTGTATCTGCTCTAGTGAAACCCCATACAGATGTGTACTGAAAGCTAATTATACAACAAAAACAACGAAGGGTAACCCACCAAAATGCATTCAAATAGAACCTAACAGTGGGATCAAGCACAAACTAAACAAGAAAACAGTACTCTCATAGGTAATAACTACAATGATATACCACCTCCGGGACAACTTCTCATTTAGCCAATTCCTTCGACTTTGCAGAAACTGCTCTTTTAAAGACTATTTTGAGACAGAAGCTAACAACTTGATCTCTTGTCTTACAGGCAGAGAATATCCTTGTAAGCTGTTAATGGGACGAGCCAAACGGGCATTCCATTCGGACCGCGAGTCTCTACTTACCCCTAACATTTTCAGAAGATATTGATGTGTGATCACTTTCTGTAACGCCACGTCTATACACAAATTGGTAAACAAACACTGGAACTTGGTTAAAAGCACTGGTTGCACATCGCAACCACCATTGTTTTCTCACAAAAGAGGCACAAATATTCGAGACCATTTTGTACACTCGACATTGCCTGCTCGACCACCTCGATTGAATACCATCACTCAACTATGGTGTATACCAACAGACCCTGTAGTAGGTCAATTCAATTGCTAAGGATCTTGGGGTTTAGATGACCCATGGCATGAGGGCTATTGATGCTGGTTTTACCAGAGGAGAAATAAAATATCTATGTAAATCATGCAAGAAATGTCTACAGCCACGAAAGAAATGTGAAACACTTAAAACCCCAAAGAGTGAGTGAATTTTTGTGTTTTTGGCCTTGCCTAGAGGCAGTGCTTTAGAACTAGAGTGAAGGACTGAGGACCAAAGTTCTGCAGATAAACAGGATTTGTTTGTGTCCTGGTGAAGTCCCAAAATGTGGCTCAGTCGAACCTAAAAACTTAATTTCGTTTGTACAATGAAAACTCTTGAGTTATATATCTTGGTTTTGAGTGGTGGGTTTATCTCTCAGCTTTCGGCATCTGTTGTTGTTATCATTGCTGCACCAGTACAGATTTCATTTAAGCCGTCATGGAAAATGTTGGTAGATTTATACAGGAGTATCGCTATCTCTTAAGGAAAAATCTAAGAGAAAGGCACAAGTTCCAAAGTGATATTAATTCATCATGTACTTCATCATTTTCAAGCTCTGAGGCTGTACACTGTTTAATTTGTAGGAGCCCAAGATAAGGGTCTTGGGAATGTGTTGAGGCTGAATTTGCACAACAAAGCTAGTGCACATGCAATAACCGGTCATTCATATAATTTCATGTTTAAAAGCAATATTCCTACATCTGGAGAATTGTCTTGACAGTTGCCACATATTTGTCATCGGGAGGGGGCTTCCTCTGACTTCCCAGCTTCAGGAAATTTGCAGTTGTAGGGATGCTGCTGACTCTTGCCTTAAAATCCTAAAAAGAGACATAAACATTGATGTTAATGTGACCCATTCCATATCATTGATAAAATTACCTGAAGTATTGAGATTGAAATACAATAAGTCTTCAATGTGCTGGATGCATGTCCCTGCAATGTTATCATATTTGCACCCTGAGCCTCTTATAGCTGTGCCAGTTGGAATGCCTGTGTTATTGACTGCCTTCTGAATAGCCCAGCCGCTGCTGCCTCCCTCCCTCAGTTTCCCTTTCCTGCATCCCCTCACTTACTATGCCACTATCTTGAAGCTGACATTACTCCTTTTTTATTCGACCACTGTTGAGGTTCACCACATTTGGCCGCTTACATGGACTGGTGTACACAAGTTGCTAAACTTCATTTGCTTGTCAGACATTTTTTAATGTTTTCCCCCCCATTCTTTTGACCCTTAGTTTTCCGGTGCACAAAGGATTACAATGAGGGTAAACTGAGGGAGGATCCAAGATTGCGATTTAGTAGCTGGTCCTTTCAGCAGCTCTACCACACTGCTGCCATGCCCATATTTTCCTCCCGTGGCACCTTGAATTGATGCAGTAGTGCTCCCAGAGGCTGCAGTAAGTGTTCTGGGAGCATTACAGTGGGGATCCGCTGTGTGGAGTTGCTCTGCTGACTAAGTGGAGGACCATATGTTGTTCCCCCTGCCTCGGGTGTGAAGTCATTTTGCAAGGGTGGTTGAGGACATGCTGTGACCATGGGTAAGTCAACCAGTTCTCTTCAACGAGGTCTGACCAAATACCAGATCAGAATTTGCTTGACCTGAGAAAGAAGAAGCCTTGTGTAGCAAAGGTCTGGAATTCACCTGGATCATCGTGTCTTCCAGTTTAAGCATTTCCTAAAGACACACGTGTGCTGGTTTTAGATCAAAATTATCCAGATGAACGAAAGTATGTCAGCATTTGTTGTTGTAGGCTCTCGAGATGTTGCTTCCTCTGACCACAATGCTCAGATGAACACATTAGACTGCATTTTTGAGTTCCTTGTATGTTACGTGGAAAGGACTGGTTATTTTTACGTTTTCGAGGTAAGAGGGGACGTGTTAAGTTTACATTTTTGAGTAAACCGGTCCCCAGGTGTAATTTTCCACTTTTGCATGGCAGAGTGCAAATGTGGAATGTAAAAAAGTGGCATACACGGTATTAGAACACCCTAGTGATGTTTTCAGTGACGTGATTGGTCAATCTGTGGGCTATGCGAACTGATATAGCCCGCAGATTGAATAAAGCCTGGAAAGTAATTGAATGCGCTTACCTTCGCAGATAGTTTGGCCTATGATTAGCTCTCACGCACACCAGCATCCTCGAGGATCGAATCTCACGCAAGCATGTCCACGTTTCTTCTTCTTCCAACACAGCTTCACGTAAATTTTTCTTCCAGTTGCTTTGAACGTGTCAGACGTGTTTTTATGTTTTTGAATGCAGGCACCTCGCGAACTGTTATGACAACGGCCTTTGTGGCAGGCCCGGCTTATTGAGGACTTTCCCTTCCTCTGACCATTGTGTGCCAACGTGTGAGCCTCCTTAGATTACAGAAACTTTGCACCGGTGCAAGTGTAAAGTTGCACGGTATTAACACTAGGGGAAAGTTTGCCCGAAACATATTATAAAACCATTGCACCATTCACAAGTGCAGTTTGGCATAGTATAACCACCAAGGCAAAAATGTGTCTGGTGCAAAAAAGGTAACTTTTTGATGTATGTTTGCATTAGGGTAAAGTTAGACCTAGTGCTAATAAATTGAGGGTGTTTTAATAGATTTACAGACCTGCAGCGAGGGTCGTACCGAACGTTATGGTCCCTCATACCTTGTTAACTTGGTCTTCAGGGCCCATAATGCCTGGTACGGCCATCGCTGCAGGTCTCTATAAAGCTATAATACATTACTCTTTTGCACTTTTCTGTGGAAATGAGTAAACACTGCCTGCTATTTCTGCATGGCTTGTGGTATTTACAACAGATTCTTATGGAATCCTCCTCCTTTTTGTTGGTGTAGAAAGCAGGCCCATTTCATAGGAATCCACAGCAGCTGTATTGACACCAGTCATCTGTGGAGTCCTGAAGGGATCCATCCTCTCCCCTGTGATCTTCAATCTATACATGGAACTGCTGGGAGCCCTCCTAGCCACACACAACATTCATATTACATTTTCATTTCATGTCATTGAATTTATAGAGCACCTTTCGCCAAAGGCGCTGAACAATAAAAAAGATCAAAAAACAGTACAATTCATGATAAAATATTAGCATAGGTACAAGTTACATTGGATGGGAGAGAAGTCATAGAATTTAAGAAACAAGAGAAGATAAAAGAGGTTTGTTTGAAAGATACAAAGAGGTGAGGCAGAATGAAGTGAAAGGGGAAGAGCGCACCAGTGTTTGGGAGCCAGAAGAGTAAAAGAACGGAAACGGGACGAACCACAGGGAGGCTTAGGAACAGTTAGAAGAAATATATTCGGTGATTGTAAAGGGCGCAAGGGCACATAGAACGAAAGTAAGGCGGCAAGATAGAAGGGAGATAGACCATGAGTGCATTTGAAAACAATCTATAGAAAGTGGTAAAGAAGACGAGATTCAAAAGGAAGTAATGAAATTTAGAATAGGGAGGTGTGATGGACGACCGAGTGGGTAAAGAGAAAAGGAGAGGGATAGAGGAATTCTAAATGGAATGAAGAGGAAGAAGGTGGTAAGCAGGGAGACCAAGCAATAAAGATGAACGATAGTCAATGTGGGAAAAGATAATAGAGAAAAGAAGAAGTTTCATAGCATGAAAAGTAAGTTAGGGGTGAGCATGGCAAATGTTAAAAAGAGCATAGCGACAAGAGTGGGCAATGGAAGAAACATGAAGAGAAAAGGAGAGAGAAGGATCAAAGGTAATACCCAGGTTGTGCGCAGATGGTGAAATGTGAAGAAAAGATAGAGGAAAGAAGAGAGGGGGTGGGGTCGGGGAAAGGAGAGAGTGGGGTGTGGTGGGGAAAAGGAGAGAGGAGGTGGGGTGGCAGAAATAGTAGAGCCAGGAAATAACAGAACCTCTGTTTTTGAGGGATTAAGATGTAGGAAATGAGAGGACATCCAATTCTGAAAGACAGTTTGAAACAGTAGAGCAAAGAGCAGAACCAAAGGAGGAAAACAAATACACAGACAACACACAGCTATGCCTCAAGATCGACTCCATCAAGGACATCCACTGGCTCAAAACCTGTCTCTCTCTGATCCAGTCCTGGATGTCCAGTGCATACTTGAAGCTCAAGCCCTCCAAGACTGAATTCATATTCCTCACCAACAACACCAAAGACCCAGATACATAGACCTGGCTATCAAACATGAACCCTGAGGGCTTCACACCCAGGCTCACCTCCTGCACAACGTCCCTCAGGTTCCACATCGACAAACACCTCTCCTTCAAGACACTGTTAAGGATTTCAAAGGCACAGTACACTCCAGACGAGGACCCTTGATACTAGGCCAGGATGCAGCGCACAATCAAAATACTTTTATTTTATTTATTTAGAATTTAATTTGAGAAGGCACCCAACCCGTCTCAAACTCACCTTTACAAACACCCCAGGTCACAATGGACCATGAACCAGGCTGGTGTGTAATAATACAATATTTATTTATTTTTTAAATTTCAATGAAAATCACATACATTTAATATGGGGCAGCAATCAACAGTGGGATGATAATTACACTGTAAAATGATAGAACACACTTAGTTCGACCTTTTAATATCAGCTATATAATGCACAAGTGAATACAGGCAAGATTATTTTTGGGAGGTGTTTTCTGATAGCACCACAGTTAGTATTTCCCCCTGCAACACTCCCTCAAACCCCTGTTACCCAAATTTGGTGCAGGTAGAAAGCATTAGCAAGGTGTCGGGGATACTAGGCAACAAACAGAATGCAAATCCGACCTTCCGCCTCTGAATGGGAGGCAAAATCGGATTGACAACCTTAGAAAATTGAGCAAAATAGTACTCAGAATTGCTAAATACTTATTTTACATGTGCGGTTCAATGAATGAGGTCGAAATAGGTATAGCAGTATCAGAGATGTAAAAACACTAGCAAACTACAAGGCAATGTACTAACAATGGGAATACAGTTTGGAAAATCGACCTGGGAAGGAAAAACACAGTGCAGCCAAATCCCACGTGGAGAAATTGCATTTGGTTATTTTCACGGGTTTAAAATATTAAACAGCTTGAAAAATTGGTTAAACAGGCAAAATCGGAATGCGGTTTTGATGCTAAGGGACAAATGCACATCAGAGGTATAATATGAAAGTGAAAGGGTAACTCTGAATGGATGACAGGATGAGATTCATTCTTAACGGAACGGAAACTCGGTTTTAAAATGAAAGCAGTTGCACAGGGAAAATCGGTTTGGAAAGGAAATTACAAGTTTTACTGAGACTGGATTTAAGTGACTAGAAAAGAGGGACGCCGCCCATGAAAAAGGGTTAAGCTGCAGTTTCAACGCCCTCACGCCATTTGCCTCTTTATGGGGGAATTAATTAATGTATTCAAAATAGTACGAATGACTTACACAAGGACTGAAATGTGTTGGAAAGAATGGCGCTGACACTTGGAGATCACTACAGATTTCCCAAAAAACAAGGTACACAGAGGATTCTCACAGTTTAAGGATTTTGTTTGCTAGGGCAGTTACAGTATCTCTATTGGATTGGACCTAATACACGGTAACAAAGCAAGGGATGCAGTTTGTGGTTGCTGGGAAAAGGAAATACTCACAACAAGCACTTGAATGGGGTAGCTTGGACAGCGGACCAGGATTCTGAGCGAGGCAAGGTCTGGTCACTGCACACAGAAGCAGGCTCTCCTAGAAGGGGATGGCTGGACCTAGTCTGGTCACTGGACAGCGAGGTGGATCAGCTGGGCAAGCAGGCAGCGGGGAAAAAGCCGGTCTGGTCACACGATACTCCCAAAAGTGTACCACAGCTTTCCCCCTTTCTCCCAGAATTATTGGGATTTTTGTGGGGTTTTTCTAGATCAGTGGTTCTACCTGAATAGGGTCAGCTAGCTCTGGCCTGGCAGTAGAATCTGGAGTCTTGCAGGGTGAATCTGGAATGACGGGGTCTCTGGATGCGCTGGAGCTGTAAAAGTCAGAAGAGAGTCCAAAGCTCCCTATGCCTCCCCTTTATATAAGGAGCATGACATCCGAGGATTTTACTATGGGCCTGACTCAAGCTAGGCAAACCTCTTAGAATCGGATAGGTCAGCCTATGTATGTCGCCTCCTCCCTGGAAGCAGATTGGACTGAAGAAGGTGACTCAGTTTTATGGTGGGTGTTTTTTTCAATGTGCTTTGTTCTATCAAAGTTACTTTTGCCAAAATCAGTTTATGGAACAAAACACTCATATTTACAAATGTCATCATCAGGAAACTTATATGTGCAGACTACACATCTTACAAGACACATGCTGATCCAAATCCCAAGGCGGTAAAATGCTGTTTAGTCATTCTGTCAATCTTTCGCCATTTCCATGGAAAATAGTTCACCTAAAATTCTACAATTCTATATATGTATACATATTATCACTGGTCATGTTCTCATTAATTTTCAAAGTGGTACCATGTATGTTTTCCCCAGAATTCCCATTTTTCTGGGGTTTGCGTCTGCAACATGCTAGAAAAACCTACAACGTCTTATTTTAATGGCACAAACATGCCATTTAAATGGTCATAATTTCACATTAATATGTCTTTTGGTTACTGAAATAAATTACATAAGATGCATAGTTTCTGAAATCAACTGGGCCGGCTTTGTGTTCCAAATATGAGCATTGTTAGGCAGAATCCTGTGCAGTTCCCTAGGGGAACACTGCAGCAAGATTAAGACTACAGGAGTAAGCAGTAAACCCAATTGGTAGCAGTCTGTACCACCCAGATTTACCTGGTAGATGTGGCTGAGCAGTCAGACTTCTCTCAAGAAGAGTAAGGCAGTATATAGAGTATACACAATAGAGCCAAAAACACAGTGGAACAAGCAAACACTGACCAGAGCTTTGTATCAAAAGTATATAATTATTTATTTAACACACACTTTAGGAAATACACTAGCACTATAAGTCAAAGCAAGTTCAAAACACAATCAGAAAAGTATTTACACCTCCCTTAGCAATTACTAGACAAGTCTAAGTTAAAACACCACTTTTTGTCAAAACAGAGGTGAGCGTGTAACTTAGATGGCACTCCAATAATTAGGTTAAAGGGAGAGAAAAAGGCAGGTCATAAAAATAAAACAATTCCCAACATTTTTCTAAGTCCAAAGCAAGTCAGTAAAGGCAGTATACAGTGTAGAGCCAAAGTTCATAGGCCAGGCCCACTTTAAATGGAGCAAAGCGAAATGTGCCCAGGATCACACAGTTTAAAATACACTGAAAGTCTTTGCAGAGTGTTCAAAAGGATGGGGTGATTCAGGAAGTAAAGTTAGAAGGTCTGGAGCCAACCCAGTTGCAAAGCCAAGGATTTAAGGGTCACCTATAGCAATCCGAAGAAAGGGAGGCAAGGTGGAACACAGTACCTTAAAGAGAGAGGAAGCTCCAGCGGCGGCAGTTGTTCCTGGCAGTGGATGCAAGTCGTGGATTCTACCAGGGGAAGAGAAGATCTCATGAAGGAGAAACCTTGTAGTCGTTGCACTGCCCAGGGAAGAGACCAGCCGCGGAGTTCGTCGGTAAAAGGTGCATTCCTTTTATTCGCAGTCAAAGTGGTGAAGCTTGGCTATCCGGTCGCCGGGGTGCTTGGCACGGGCGAGTCGACCAAGAGACGTCTTTGGAAGGCGAAGTGGTGAACTGGTTGATCCCACCAGCTCAGAGGGAGAAGACTCTTCCAGCAGAAGATCTCCTCTTGTCGTTGGGAAAGTGGTGAGGTTGTTGCAGCAGGGCTCCACCGGTGGTGTCTTCGTTGCAGATGGCTCAGCTTCTTCCCTCTTTGGATTTCTTAGGTCCTGTGGCAACTTCTGAAGTTCCAGTACCAAAAGCCCTGCTTTTATGCAGAAAACCCCCCATTCAACAGCCTAGCTGTCACTCAAACATGCTAAGTGGTGAGCCGGGCGCTCACCACTGGGCCAATCAGAATAGAGTGTGACTTGAGTTGCTAAGGCAATGCAGTCCAGGCTGCCAATTCCCCTCCCCACACAACCTGTGGAACCCAGACAGAGTGGCACCATTTGGAGGGCTTCTGTGGAGAAGTGGAACAAAGGGCTCGACCGTTGTCAGAGTTGCAGAGACGGACACAAATGCCATTTTAGAAAAGAGTTCTGGCAAAAAGACCCAACGTGGATTTAATATTAAATAAATAAACCGGCGGTATCTTTAACATTGCATCAAAAAGTGGTGCGTTTAAAATCAATGGGAAAATCCCATGGGAAATATTCCGGTGGAATATTTTGCGTGGTAACCACTGTCCCCAGCCAGAAACTCGACAAGGGGGGACTGGAGAGTGCCCCCTTTAAAACAGACCCAGGGGCACTATAATTAACCCCTTCCAGTACTTCCACAATATGATGGTTTGTACTGGTTCTGTTCACAATTTAGGACTAGTAAAGTCAATGGTGACTTTACATGCCCTGGGAGACAGTAGTCAGCCCCAGGTTATGGAGTCTATGTTTGGGGGTCACTATGAAACCCCTGTGTTACTGCACTGAGGGTGCTGTGTAACACATACACAAAAAATAGATGATACCCTATGGAGTAAAAAGAAAACCTCATAGCCCATAAGCACATAACAAGTCAAAGACATACCTCAAATCATGCCTAAGAGTGGGAGAAAAAGAGTCTCATTCTGAGCAGGAGAAAAAAACAAACCCCAAAAATCCAGCAAAGCTGCTGGGGGACTCACTAGGTTTGGGAAATTAGCCTTATAAGAGAATTCTCCCTAACAAGCATTCCTTTCCAATCCACAGCCAAATGTCAGGCTCTGGTCAGTTTAGCCCAGTGTTGTCATGGATTCACCTTTGAAGCCCTTCAGCTGGAGTTGAGGGGAGGTGTCACCAGGAATTCACACCTATGTGTCCTGGCAGTCCTTTGTCTCATGCTGGAGCAATGCCGCTTCATCTGACGAGGGTGCAGGATTCTCCCCCTTGGCCCATTCATAGTTTCCAGGTGGCTGGTCCACTTGGGGGAAGAAGATCCTGTTCCCAGGAAAGGCAGGGCCCTTTGAAGCCAGGGCTTGTCAAACCTGTTCTGCTGGCTTCACAGTAATTGTATGTATTTCTTTATTTTTCTTTCCCTTATCCAAAAAGCAAGTCTTTTAGAAATGAATATCATGTATATGTTTAAAACAGGGCCTTAGTTTAACATTTCACTTTTTAAAGGGCATTTTCTTGTTTGTCAAAAGCACCATTTTACACATGGCTTAATTCTTCTTGGACGTCACTTTCACAAATGCGGTTTTCTCTCTCTAGATTCTGACCATTATTTATAGCCCTAGTCAATTTCTACTACACAGGAATCTGTCCAAGGTAAGGGTCCATTGAAACTGACACAAGCAAAGAGAGAGAGGGCTTTTTATGAAGGGTTTGTCTGTGTTATTTTGTTTCAAAAAGTAAAACATTTGCCGTACGGCCTGGAGTGAGGTTTTCACAGATTTTGCCTGACACAACATGGCATTCTGTGAGGAATATTCTCATTTGCTGGTGTACACCCTGAATATGGGTGAACATGAAAATGTCTTACTGGAACCAAACTGGGTAATGCTGAAAAGATGAAAAGAGCATAAGTGTGCAGTCATTTTAAATGCAAACATTTTCTTTTTCAGTGGGAAGTCTTGAGCTGGCAGCATAGCAGCACTGCCTTTGAATTCTTTTCTTTGGTGCACATAAGGAAAACACTGGCAGCCATTCTCAGGGTGTTCCAGGTTCCATCTTGCCCCATACGTGCTTGGTAAAAACAGTGCAGCCATTATTTTGGTGACTGCAAACTGCAGTTTTGGTGCATGGCAATGGTGCTCAACAGAGCTAGCGCAGCCATTCTGCTGGTAACTGCTGAAAATGCAGTTTGGTGATGTAGGGGAGTTCTGCTGGGCTGATAAATGTACCCCACAACACACATAGATAATAAAACTCAGACGGCTTGGTATCGGCTCTCCCACCTGCGGAAGGTCAAGCCCTTCCTCCCTCGGGGCAGCTTTAGATACACCGTTTAAGCACTGGTCCTATCCCACCTTGATGGGGGTAGTGTCCTCTTCAAAGCCCTCCCGTTGTCCTCCCGTGTCCCCCTAAGAAGTGTCCTACACGTGGCTGCACGCCACATCAAGGACCTACGCAGATACAACCACATCACCCTGGCCCTCATCAAACTTCACTGGCTCCCATTGCATGCACAAATTATGTTCAAGTCTTGCTGCATCATTTATAAGGCAGTCACTCTCAAGTCATCCAGTTATCGCATGGAGAAATTCGACATCTTTGGCGGACAGCGCACCACCAGAAGCCAGGACACATGCAGACTTGAAATCTGCCGTTGTAAAAAGGAAAGAACCAGAAATTAAGCCTTCTCTCCCTACACCCCAAGACTATGGAATCTCCTCCCGTCAGCATCAGACTCGCCCCCATGCTCCTACAATTCAGAAAAGAACTCAAGACTCATCTCTTCAAGGAGTTTCTCCTCTTCAAGACCTAGGCTATTGTGTTGCACCCGTGCCACCTGATTGGTTAGATGTCATCTGCCCCTCCTTCCCGCCACCCTGTATAGCTGTACCCTTGCTCTGCATCCTACCGCTGCTGTACATCTGTTCTGTTGATACCTCTGAAAAGCACTCTGTTATGCATCTGTACTGTTGTATACCTCTCGAAGCTAGGTCCACGCTCAATAAAAACCATAATAATAACAAGGTGGTGTAAATGCTGAAGTATTTGTATGGCAGAGAGGAAGGGTGAGGTGGATTCAAATTACAATATGTGCTTCCTCTATGCCACACAAATGATTGACAAGGAATTGTGACTTAAATCTAGTTCGTAAAAGTCTTCCAGAAGGCTTTTACACATTGTATTTATGTTACAGCTCATTGAGCATGAGCCCAATAATGTTCACCATACTCATGTACCGGATACACAATTTCGCAGTGCACCCATCACTGGTTTCAGCATGCTTTACTGTCTCCTTTAGGAGGGTTGTAAGATCCCAATGAGGCTGGGAGTTAAGTGTCCTAAAGATCCGACGTACTGGTAAATCACTGTGAATTGTAGCTCTCAAACTGTTATCATTAGTGGTGTCCTCAAGGAGTAGACTGTCTGGTGAATTCATGTGCACAAACAGCTCTTGAATATGCCTGTCCATTTAGCATATGGACATGAATCTTGATACATACTGTCTGCCTACGCTTTCCAAGCCAAGTTCCCTCACTATTTGCCAGACTGAACCTAAGTAAGAAAGCAGGAGGTGGAATACACCAAGGTGCAAAGCCATATATTTAAGTGGGCTTTCTGGAGCAGCTTTTATAACCATTTCAACATCTTTCACCAAAAGGGGGCCATATGAGACTGTCACATTTGACCGAACACATTTAATACCTTCTGCTGCTTGAAGTAGTGAGGTGAGAATCGGAAGTGATTACCTGGATCAGTCATAATAAATGTCAGCGGGAGCACAGCTGAAAGAGCTAAAAAAATGTCCTTGCACATGATTGGTCCATGAAGCTAAATTCTATGGTCCGGTTCAGGCTTTTTGGCGTGAGCCGCGAAGTTTCACCTCCTGGATGAAGATGCCATTGCTCCATTATCACTGCTAACTCATTATAACAGATTGACAGTAAAATCTGGTGTCACCCTAAAGTATTCATATTAATGATTTACATAAAAAAGCAAAATCATAATTTCATAATATTGAAAGCAAAGCTTTAACAATTTGTCTCCCCCCACCCCAATACAAATAAAGGATTTTTTGTTCAAGGGCTCAGCAACAAATTATTTATGAGTAACATGCTAATATATTGTATTTCTATGAAATGCCTTTTCAAGAGGAATCATTTTTTTTTAAACATGCCTTTTTAAGCCCAATAGTTTGGGTGCAATGATAACTTTCATAAAAGCGTGCCAAAAAACAAAATGGCAATTTCTTTTTCGAAATGGTGGAAAACTGGCACTCTGATTTTTAGGGATTTTCTTTTAGATATTCAGAGGTGCACCCTTAAAATGCCCTCATGAGTGCTGCTTTGTTATTTCTAATGTCTGGGTTTGACATTTTTAAGCCTCATTTGTCTGGACTAGTCTTCTCACCCAAAATTCCAATGTTTGTTCTTTGTCTATCTCTGTTTTTTTTCAAACTTTTTTTATTAACTGGTCATGTTAATAATCACATTACATAGAAGTGAAGAACATGTACAGTATACAGTATTACTATTAAAAAAAACAGTCATTTCTCCTATCCTCCCACCTCACCTTCCCTACCCCACAGGCAAAGCCACCCTCATCACTGCCACCCACCTTTGCGGTCATCCGACCCATGAAGCGCGTGTCAGTTGAGGCTTTCGCTACAACCTTCTCGCCCCCCCTCCCGCTTCGGTTGACTCCCACCCTGACACAGCCCTCTCCACTCTGCTATATCTGATACTCTTGATATCCTTGCCCCTGTCATGAGAATCCGCCTGAAGCCTAAAGCCAAATGTAACTCCTGGTATGACTCGGATCTCGTCACGCTTAAACGCAAGTGCAGGGTGGCAGAGAGGAAAATGCGTGCTTCATGTTAATCCTCTGACAAACTGGCCTGCCGCCTGCTCCAAAGGCAATACCGGCTCTCCGTTCTCACCAAGAAGAGAGCCCTTATCCAAGCCCGTATCTCTGCAGCATCTAACAATTCGGCCGAACTCTTTAAAATCTGCAAGGAGCTGGCCAACCCTGCTGCAGTCTCTACCTCTCCTGTCCCCTCCCAGGCCCTCTGCACGGCACTGGCCTCTCACTTCATTTAAAAACTCAGGACATCCTGTCTTCACTCTCCTCCTATCACCTCCCCCCCTCTATTCCCTGCTCTTCCTCTGGCCCTTCTGCAGCCACCCCTCCTCCCTCCTTCTCTGCCTTTCCCCTTTATTCTGCTTACGAGGTTTCGAGACAAGTCCGATCTATGAAAGTCTCATCAAAACAGGTCCACCCCTGTTCCTCCAAAACTATCAAGGACCACATCGACTCCGTGGCTCCTGCCCTGGCTGACTTCTGCAATCACTCCTTCGCCTCTTGAGTCTTCCCATCCCCCCTCAAGCACTCCCTTGTGCACCCTCTTCTTAAGAAACCCTCTTCCGACCCCTCCTGCCCAGCTAACTATCGCCCAATCTCTATCACTCCCTTCCTGGGCAAGCTCCTGGAGAAACTGGCCATCTCCCAGCTTAATCTCCATGCTGAATCTGTTGGTAGTCTTCATGACCATCAATCCGGCTTCAGAGCTGCCAGATGCACGGAAACTGCTCTCCTGAACATCCGTGAGGACCTGCTCTCAAACCTTGACTCTAACACCCCTTGTGTTCTCATTTTGCTCGATCTCTCTTCTGCCTTTGACACTGTCAACCACACCATCCTGCTCAACCGTCTCCGTGATAACCTGGGTATCACTGGTCAGGCTCTGGCGTGGCTGACCTCCTTCCTCTCCGATCGACCCTCCCAGGTCCAACTGGGGTCCTTCCTCTCTGACATCTTTTTCTCTACCTGTGGTGTCCCCCAGGGATCTAACCTCTCCCCCTGGCTGTTCAACCAGTATCTGGCACTTCTTGCTCACCGCATCGCCGCTCTCTGTCCCAACTTTCAGTGCTACGCGGATGATACCCAGCCCATTTTCAGGGTACCCTCGGCCTCCTCTTCCCCTTCCCTCATCTCTGACTTTCTTTCTGCTATCCATGAATGGTGTGCCGCCAACGACCTCTGCCTTAATGCCAGTAAGACTGCGATTCTACTCATCGGCACACCCACTCCCTCCTTCCCTGCAGCTCTCTGGCCGGCCTCCCTTGCAAAAACCTCGGGGTCATCTTCGACTCCACACTCTCTTTCTCTCCTCACATATCTGACGTCTCTAAGAAGTCACACTACCAGCTACACCTCCTCAGAGGTATCCTTCCTTTCCTCTCCTTCCCCCAGAAACTCAATGTCTCTAGAGCCCTGGTTCTCTCGAAGCTGAACTACTGTAACAGCCTCTATCTAAATCTTCCTGCCTCTACTCTCTGCCATTTGCAACTCATCCAGAACAGGACTCGAGACTTGTCCTTAGCCTCAAGCCCAGGGACTGTATCTCTCCAGGACTGGAATCACTACACTGGCTCCCAGTGGCTGCGAGGATTAAGTTCAAAACCCTCTGCATTGTCCACAAGGCCTTCTGGGGCCTTGGTCCAAAATACCTTCAACTCTCTCTTCCTAAATATCTTCCTTCTCGAGCTCTTCGCTCATCCACCCCCAACTTCCTCAGGGTCAGCCGCTTCTCCAAGCAACGAGTTGGGGGTAGATCTCTCTCCGCAGCAGGGGCCTCCCTCTGGAACAGCCTTCCTGCCTCCCTGAAACTTGAGGAGAACCATCTCTGGTTCCGGAAGCACCTCAAAACCTTCCTTTTTGCCTCCGCTTTCTCTCCCTCTCTCCCCTGCTAAAATCAGCAAACCTGCCCTGAATCTGCAACTGGGCCACTCACCGATCTCGGTCCTTGGCCCAGCCACTCTTCCCTGCACTGCCTAC
Organism: Ambystoma mexicanum; assembly: GCF_040938575.1. Lineage (NCBI taxonomy): Eukaryota > Metazoa > Chordata > Amphibia > Caudata > Ambystomatidae > Ambystoma > Ambystoma mexicanum. The sequence goes on along the minus strand of NC_090927.1, from coordinate 576,382,002 downwards.
CTGCACTACGGGACTGTCTCTGTATCCTACAGCCCCTCCTCCCGGCACTTACCTTGCACTTGCCACCAGCTGGCCCTATTATTTATCTTGTATTCTACTAACCATGTACTGCACTTTCCCCTCTCCCCTTCCACATTTCCCTTCCCTTTCCCCTCTACCCTTGCACTTGCGCAATCTGAATGACACCTGGCCTAGTAGGATCGTTGTCTGTCTCCCTCTGTCCCTCCCCCCTGCCTCGTCGCGCCTTGAAACACTTGTGTATAGGCACGTTACAAATGCCATATCATATCATATCATGTAGAAAAACGGCATCAGGGCGCAGAGGTTGGGGAGGTGTAATTGTCAGATATCAGATTACATAAATAGCTTCTGAAGGGTGCCCAGATATCTTTAGGGCAACTTGTTACAGACACAGACATTATACATTGTTCTTCACGCTCGTTCACATATGTTAAATCTCGAAGACAGTCATCTATCTTGGGTGCATTTTGGTCTTCCAACATTTCAGTGTACATCGCTTAGCCACGGCACATGCCACATTGAAAAGCCTTCTCGTGGTTTCAGCTGATTTACCAATGTCTCCAAGCAAATATTTAAGGGGAGCGAGGGAGGCAGGGATTTGCATGATGTCTTTGATTATATCTGCAACATTACGCCAGAACACTGCTATCAACGGGCAAGACCAATACATATGAAATGGGTCTGCCTGTGGGCTACCACACTTCAAACACTCCCCAGTACAATTTGCAACAAACTTAGCCATCTTTACAGGGGTGTAATGCAGCTGATTCAGGAAAATGAACTGTACTAAGCATACCGCAGCATTTAAGGACACAGTTTTCGTTAATTGGCAGCATTTACCCATGTTCGCTTCCCATGTAGCTTTAATGGTGTTTTGGGATTGGGCATGTGATTGTATCAGACCATACAGTGTGAATATGCCTACTTTAGTACCCATGCAGGACATCACAGCCCGTATACACTCATGGGAATCTGGTTCGCGCTGGAATGTCGGCCATTGGCCGTTAAATGCAGCCCTTATGCGATGGTACTGTAGAAGTTTCAGCTGTTCACACCCAATAGTGTTAACAAAGTCCTGTTGGCTAACGTAGTTGCCTTCCGGGTACATGTCCCGCATCTTCAACTGCTTAGCTGGGTCCCAAGTTTTTTGTATTGTCTCAAACGTGGGGGCGATTCCGGGGAAACGCCATAATGTGGCTTTGGGGTCATATGGTGTATCTATGTTTAGTCTCCCGTAGATTTTCGCCCATGCATGGACAATGACACTCACAGGGTCAAATTTACAGGGGTCTTTGTGGCGCACGCTGAATATAACGGAGCACAATTCAGTGGGGGAAGCTGCATATCTTTCGAATGGTATGTGCGTGGAAATGTCTTCTGTGTGATACCAGTAATTAGCTAATTGGGCCTGGGCTGCTAAGTAGTAGAGTTCAAAATCCGGTGCGGCAAGGCTTCCACTCGTGTATGGCTCCGACAATTTATGCCATTCCATTCTCGCGGCACCAGATCCGCACACAAAGGTAATAACCAGGGATTGAAGTTTGGAAATGAATACTCTGCCTGGACATAGGGGAACGTTACAGAAGAAATATAAGAGTTTGGAAAGGACCACCATTTTCAAAAGTGATATTCATCTGTAAAGGGAGACTGGGAGTTTAGCCCACAGTTGTAGTTTGACAGACAGCAGGTGCAGGTATGTTTCCAGGTTGTCAGCATACAATGTGTGCCGTTCCCTCGAGATACTGATGCCCAAATATCGGGATACAAACCGGTACTCATTGGAACCCACTGACACTGGATGGGCATTTGGTAGCTGGTGTGAGCGGGAATAGATCTGATGTTGTGTGGTTTATTTTGTAACCAGTATATCGTGAGAAATCATGGCTATATTTCATAATGGCCTTGAGGTTCTGATCTGGGTCCCGGAGGAGTGTGTCGTCCGCGTACAGAGATATAATTTATCGGGGGCCTGTCATCCTAATCCCTCTGTGTCTATGTACCTTACATATAAAGGCAGCCATTTGTTCAAATGACAATACAAAAATTATTGGGGAGAAGGGGCAGCCCTGCCTGGTTCCCCTGCCAAGGAGAAATAAAGTGGATAGCGTGTGATTTGTGAGGGCTCTTGCTCCCAGGCTGGTATATAGGAGCCAAACACATTGTCGAAAGTATGGACCTATCCCAAAACTGTTTAGCACTAAGAAGAGGTATTCGCAGGACAAGGAGTTGAATGCCTTTTCGGCATCTAGGGCCGCCACTACTGCCTTTGCATCCGGACTCACTTGTGCCATTACCCCAGATAAACGTCAGAGGTTGAGGGCAGTGGATCTCTTAGGGATTAACCTGGATTGGTCCGGGTGCATTATTTCGGGCATGTGGAGGAGACGCCTCGTCTCTTGGATTTTGGTGAATATTTGCAAGTCTTTGTTAATCAAGAATAAAGCCCAATAGGAGACCATGTCGTGTGGGGGACTATGTGGTTTCAGTAAAACCGTCATGATAGCTTCCTGCATTGAGTCCGGGAGTATACCTCGCTCCATCGCCTCCTCCCACACCTCTAATAGGATAGGGGCCAATTCCCCATGTCTACCTCTGTTTTAAAAACAGGACAATCCACTCTCAATGGGTGGAATGTTCTAATAGCATTATAGCCCTTCCGACTTGGCGTATACTGCCCGTTAATGTCCTCCCCATTGTTAGCAGTTCCTTGCCACACTTGTGAGGAAACATCCTGAAGAACACAATTTGATCTGGTTTTTAATCAGCAGAGCACAATAATGACACCAACAACGCTATTATCTATCTACAGTTCTGTATCACAATATTTCCTCTGACTTGCAGCTACATTTTGAAATCAATGCAACCACACCCAGGTGGAAAACAAAGTCTGATGACCTCACAGTAACTTTATTTTAATGTTGTTCTTGCAACTTCTAAATAGTAGATGACACTATTCCCAAACCAAATAGCATGGTGGATTATGTATTTTAATTGTCTTCTCCTGATCTTTCAGACCCTTATGCAGCTGATTTAAAGATCTTTTTTCCCATGCTTCCTTGATGAACCTTGGGCATAAGGACCCATCTCTCGTCCTGTACTTACAGGGGAGCAGGCAGATAGTCCAGGATCAGAGTTGGGTAGAGTAGGACATAAGTAATGTGGTGAGTCTGTAGGACCATGAATAACAAGCTCACCATGTGTAATCAACGATTACTCCCCCTCCCTTTCATATTCCTAACGTTAGGAAACCTCCTGGAGCAGAGTTACTTAGTTACTTCTTATGGTTTAGCAGAAAAATCCATCACCCCATTTGGAAAAGGAAACATTTTCCGGATTGACGGTAGACCTTAAAACTAGTAGAACAGAAGGAGTGGAACATGGCAGAAGTTGAAATGGCTCAAGCCCTGCATTCTGAGATTCACAGAACTGGCACTTGAATTAATGAGATCCTTTTGGGACTTGATTGGACAACCAAATTCTCAGACCCCGGCCATTGGCGACCCAGTAGAAGACGTGACACACAAAACATCAATGCACGCAGACTGCAGCCACCAGACGGATGCCTAGTATGTGACTTGAAGCACGTTCTCAGTTTCATCTTTGCTACCATAACAATTATGCATCTGTCTTGTACGTCAACATATTTGACTTTTAACACAGGGCTCCTCTGTGCAGAACTGGAAAGAAAGAATACATTATCTTCACCAACCTTAGCAATTCAAATTTGTCAAAGAAACCAGGTCCCCACACAGAGCGGTGGCTACAGTGGCACACAGAGCGGTGGGTACAGTGGTTCATGTGGAAATCATTCACGCCTTTGAAAGAGAACAAACCTAATGGAAACCAATGCTTTAATGAAATGTGTAAGGATTTTAAAGAAATAAGTATGAACCAACTATTTCAAAATGATTTAGAATGTTTCTACGAACATGGCATGGTATATTGGAGGCCGCCGTCTATGACAGGCAAGTATGCCACCGTTCATGTGGCCTTTAGAAGACATGTTAGGGTGAGGTATTCATCCTGGAGGAACCATCTCAGTATAGACACGCTCCAGGTATGAAACGCCATACCATATGACCACCTCATCCAACTGGCTCAAGTGGCCAGCACATATGGAGGAATGTCTTCACCAATTCACTTGTGGAGGGATACTTTCCTTCCCATAACCTGAATGGGAGCTCACTGATTATAGAGACAACACTGGCAATTTAAAGAGATTTTGTGAATTGTATAAATTAGTAAGTACTTCAATGTGCTCATCTTTCGACCCCCTGTTGGGTTCCCTCTGTGGCTCTTTTGACTGCTGTGGAACCTGATCCCAAAAGTCTGAGGTTGGGTTGCTAGCCCTCTACCTACTGAGTGTATGGGACTCCATTTGACCATTGGTAACGCACATTTTGTGAATAGTGCAAACCCCTAAGCACTAGTGGACATTGGAACTGGTCTGCCCAGCTTGCAGCTCAACTCCATGCTGCAGATTTCACAGCATGACTTAGTGTTTGAATCTACCGCACTTGTTTTGGGTGTCCAATGAATTACAAAGTCAGTTCGGAGTACATTGAAAAGGGAAGCATTGTGCTATATCCAGTGTCAGTGTTTGAAGATAATTAAAAAAATGTTAGCCTGCTGGACACCTGCCCATTGAGACAGTGACATATGTATAATCATTTCCTATTAAAGGTGAGACCCCCCTAACAGTGCCTTACACTGGCTTGAGTCACTCCTCAGCAATTGATCCTACTGTCTCAACTTATTTATTTATTGGGTATTTATAATGCACCTATACAGAAAATTGTGTTTCAAGGCGCAACAAGACAAAAGGGGTTGGGGGGTTGAGGGGAGGAGGGTTGAAACAACAAAAAACGGGCCTTCTAGACCTTGGCCCTCATTACGACCCTGGCGGAATTCGCGGTGCTAAATGCACCGCGGAGCACGGCGGAAAGCCGCCGATAGCGCCATGGGGGTTGGCGGATTTACCACCCCATGCCGACCTTGGCGGAGCGGTAAATCCCCAATCCCCATTTTGCCCTTCCCCATTCCCATTCTTGCCCCATAGGGTATAATGGGAGTGGGGAAGACGTTAATTACGCCACCGTAAAGTACGGTGGCGTAATTAACAACGAGGTCCCGTAGCGCCATGGATTTCTCCGCCCGGTAAAACCAGGCGGAGAAAGGCTCCATGGCGCTACGGGAACTCGTAGTAGGGCGGACGGGTCCGCCGCGAATAACGCTGGCGGAAACCCACTCCGCCAGGGTCGTAATGAGGGCCCTTGTGTCATTCGGATCCTGCAAGTTCAGTAACAAGAAGTACAGGGGAGTGGGTCAGAGCGGAATGCGTCAATGCTAAGATGGGACGGGAAGAGTGGAGAGCATGCAATGCTGGGCGTTGGTGGGGGGTTGGTGCGGGGGAAGTGAGCCCTTGTGCAGGGCGAGTGCAAAGGGGAGGCCAGGTGGACGAGTGCCAGGGGAAAGCAGGGAGTGCAGGGAATGAGGATCATCATGCTAAGTGCGAGGACAGGGCTGGATCAGGCTCAGTAGGGGTTGAGGCCACACCAGGGTAGTGCAGGGGAGGGGGAGGTGGTCTGGTAGGGCAAGTGCAGGTTTGGGGGGGTCAGGGGCAAATGAAGTGCTGTGGTAGACTGGGAGACGAGGGCCTGGCTCCTTATAAGACTCAGAAAGAACCAGGCAGCCAGTGAAATGTGCCAGTCAAATGTGGCAGAGGGGGGCATTAGCACGGGAGAGGGAAGGAAGAAGATGCCTAGACAGTGTTATAAACGAATCTACACACATGGTGAATGGGGTCCCACATGGGTCTGCTCTGTCTTCTCCCCTGTTCACCATATACACTACGCCATTCCACGATTTACTCTTGAAGCTGCATGGGATACCAAACCATTTTTAAGCTTTCTGACAACCCTTCTTGCAATCACAGTCTTACATATTTTCCCCTTTCAAAGAGTGGGTGCAAAGAAATTGGCTTAGGTCGAAGAACAGCAAAACAGAGCTTGCAGCAGTTTGTTTGCACAGCCGTTCAAAGAAGAATAGGCCCCTTCCCCCGTCCCCCAACCGCTCACCTTTTGGGTTGATTCACGCATTCCACTTACATTGGTTAACTAGAAAACGTTAGCGGTCATTTGGTTAGTGGTCATTTGGACATCGTAGGTTAATTTGGTTGTTGGTAGTACTAGCTACTACCACTGTTTAGTCTGGCAAATCCGGCCTACTTATGCAGATCGCACCTGGGCATTCTAGCCAGGCAATATTCGGAGCCAAACGCGCAATTTCAGCGTCAGTTACAAGGGGCTCTCGAAGATTCTTATTTAGAAACTGAAGGTCCTGCAAAACGACGTTTGAAGGATTGTTACTAATGCTCCATCAGATCACATGCTACTCCCATCCTTTGCTATTTACACTCTCTGCCCATTTAATCCAGGATATATGGCGACTTGCACATACATGCATTTATGCAGACTGCCCCTCGTCACCTGGCCACTGGGTTAAAAATGTCCAAACCGATTCAACTTTTTCACTCTTCCAAATCAATTTTCTTAGAGTAGACTGATTTAAAACCAGTTTATTGCATCAGTACTTGGAACTGAATAGGACAATGTTTGAAGCCTAGCATTGCTCCATAGTTTGCCACCAACTCTCTAATGCCCATGGGTTCTTAGTGATGTATGAGAACATTTAACATAATATAACAAGCTAATTTGATGGAACCAGTTATATCTGTTGGAAAAAAGGGCCTCTGTCCACCCCATGGTTTCATAAAGTGTTTCGTGTCCTGTAAGGACTTCGTTTGCAGCTGTGGCTATCATCCAATAAAATGGCACGCACTTCACCCAAAAAAACTCTGACCAGCAAGCAGATCCGCATGTCAGAAGGGAGCACCAGACATGAGATATTCTATGAACAGTGGTACCGCTTTTCCTCAATTGAGTGATGCCTATTTTATTTGCTCTAATCTGTCCGGTTCCCAACCTGTGACCTGCAGATCTTGGCTAAAGTCTCTACGCCCACTGAATTTTCTTGCCAAGAGATTAGTAGTTCAGCTTCATCATCATTGTCAAAGTGAATAAACCAACTCGTTCTCCTATTATGCCATCTCCTACATGGAACAACAAGGGAGGATAGCTCAGCGGAAACGCATTTTTATCTTGGAAGCAAGACAACGCATAGCAATACAGGTTCGAATCCTGGGCTTGCGCTTAGAAACTGGTCCCTGGTATAAAGCATGTTATAAAAGGACAACTATAATTATAAGGCCACTGAACATGTGCCGTAAATGGAGGGCTTTATGAGTACTGTTGTATATTGATGGGGGAATCCCTGGCCCCCACCGTAGTGTTCAGTGAGCTACGGGCCTCCCTCCACTCCACGAACTCACACGGAGGCGAAGTAACAGGCTCGGCCTCCCCAGTCGCGAATACCACAGCCGAGAACGCCCCCTTTATTAATAGGGCACGTGGAGGCGTGCAGCGTCATGCCACTATGTGCTTTTCCCTTAAAGGGGCAGCACCACACTCCTCCTTTTTTATGAGGACAATAAACAATAACATAACACACTGCATACCTACAATAAACATCTACAACACTCTAACACCCGTAACCCAAACAGCTAAACTCCCCAGTGAGCCCCTTTATTCACAGCCACCCCCCATCCCCACTTAGCAGGTACTTCCTTGTCGGGCTCCATCATCAGTCCAACACAAAGTCACTGAAACAAGCAGGTTTCCCTCGCCCTGTCCTCAGGGGGTACCTCCTGCTCGCCTCGGGTTGGGGGTCACGCTGTCAGCTGGCATCCTCACAGAGGATCGAGGGAGGGGCTCCGCACCCCCGCCCTCGTCGGGTATGTCCATACAGTCCGAGGACTTCAGCCGCCGCACAGCTCGGTAGGGTGTTTGTACTGACTGGGGTGACATAAAACCGTGCTTTAGTCTTAGAGCTTCCATGCCCGACCCGGGCCACAAATGCACCATCCAGGGGAATAGGATATGATCCCACAAATGTGAAAATGCAAGCCTTCAGGGTTGACAGTCTGGGTGGGCAGGGCATGGCATCATAATGCTGCCGGGCCATAACGTTGACTGAGGCCCCCGTGTCCACCAGCACCGATACCGGAGAGTAATTTACTGCAACAATGCATCTTGGCTGTCTTCGGCCCTTGGACTGGAGGGCATCAATGCTTGATACAAAGAAGATATTCTCCACTTCCTCCTCCTCATCAGGTTGGGCGCTTTCCTCCCCTTGATCTACTTGGGCAACATTTGGAGGGCGAGACTGTCTGAAGAATCAAGATCGCACTGGGCCGCTCAGTACCATCACTGGCAGGGATGCTCTGAACACCCTTGCGAAATGGTCCATCATGCCACACCGTCCACATGGCCTTCCTGCGGCTGGGCATTCCCTGGGGTGGGGCAGGTCCTACCCGCACTTCTGGCATGCCTCGCCTGGCTTCCCGCCCCTGTCACGAAAATTGGCAGGCGGCCTCCAGGCACCTCTGCCCCCACGACCCACAGCACAAACCTCTTCCGACTTGGCTGCACGGGACCCCGCCTCCATCCTTGAAGCACGTACCTCAGAAATCTCCTGGCAGCGGCCCAGCTCCAGGATGCGAGAAAGGGTGATTCCTGGTTCTCTCAGTACTTGTCTCCTTAACTTGCCCGAGGAGCACCCCTGGATGAGTTGATTTCTGATCATGTCATTGGCGTTTTCCCATGCGCAGGACACCGAGAGTCTCCTGAGACAACCATGGAAGGTGTTGAGGGTCTCGTCCTCTTTCTGTTTGGTGGAGAGCATCACAAACCTCTCGTAGTCCGCATTATCCAGTGGAAGGAAATAATTGTGCAGGGCTGTCTTTGCTGCTGCATATGAGTTGTCCGTGGTCGTGAGAGAGTCAAAGATCTCGTGTACAGCCGGGTCGGCGGCATACAGTAATGTGGCCAGCTTGATGTCATCGCTGGTTTCCATTGTTGCCCGAAAATTCATGTCCAGGCAATCAACCCATCGCCTCCACCTCAGCCCCAGGCTTGATGGGGGGCCGGACACGTCAAATTCGGGTATGGGTGGCAGCGCCGCCAAGGCCCTCATCTGGGCAATTGCTGGAGGCTGGGGTGGTGGTGGCGCCTGCACTTGTGGGCCAGCCTGTGCCCCGTCCTGATTCCCTGGGCCACTCATGGGTTAGAGCGCACAGGCACCCCTTCTCCTTGTACAGGGGCCGCAACTCACCCAGTATATGTGTCCTTCACCCAGCCAGCTTGGTCTTCCACCTTCCACCAGGATCACAGGCCTCCTTGATCTTCAAAACTCCCCACCGGTCCTTCACCAGTGCACATGGGCACTCACCAGCTTCCAGCCGTAGTATTGGTCCAGTGGCCAGTTGGTAGATTGTCCAGCATATGAGGAGTGTCCAGAAATTGAGCAAGTGAGGCCTAGGGTAGGAGTTTCAGAATAGCAAGTCTCCCCTCAGGGCCTCCACTTCACTCAGTAAAATACACCTAAAAAATTACTAAGTATTGCAAATTTCAGGCATGTCCATGTGGGGATAGCGGCACGCTATCCATTCCTTCAAACGTTGTCCCTGGATGGCCCCGCCGGAGCTCTGTGAAGTTTTCGAGTTGAGGGGACAAAATGGCTGCCACCACGTGGGCTGCGCCTCCCCCACGCGTAGAATGAGAGATCCGTCCCTCGTTCGGTGAAAAAATTAAATTAGATCATCACCGCCGGGTCTGGGCATAGTACTGGCCTCGTCGCCACTGTTGTATATTGATGGGGGAATCCCTAGCCCCACCGTAGTGCTCCATGAGCCCCGGGCCTCCCTCCACTCCAGGAAGTCACACGGAGGCGAAGTAACAGGCTCGGGCTCCCCTGTTGCGAATACCGCGGCCGGGAACACCCCCTTTATTAATAGGGCATGCGGCGGCCTGCAACGTCACGCCGTCGCGTGCTATTCCCTTAAAGGGGCAGCACCACAAGTACTGTCATCATCGTGCACCTGCAGAAACACAACCTCATGCTGAGTGGGCTAAAGACGCCCGATCCAACTAAACCCCCCAGGTCTGACTGCACATCCAACAAAGAAGCTGGCCTGAACTAACCTGCTGCAGCCAGGCCAAGTGGAAATTGTAGGGGCTCATCTCAGACTCTTTACACCAAGGCCTGCAACGGTACGATCAAAGCGCACAGAACACCCTCCTCCAGCACTGACTGAAACATTGAATCAAGGAAGCAGATTTCGAATGTTCTAAGATTGATTGGGCCAGCAACAGTAGTACACTGACTCCAAAATCAGGCTCACTTGTTTGGCGCCTTAAAGGTTTGGACCCCCACGTGCACCAGAACCAGCCACAGTGTCGGCACACGCAAACTGTCTCTCCTGAGACAAAAAAAATTGAAGGGAGGGGCAAGTCTTTATGTCTCAGGCAGGTAAAGGGAGTAGGGAAACTCCTGAGACCTTATGTTAGTTGCACAAGGGTTTGTCTGTGAGGCAGGAATGCTCTGTTTACTTAACGATAATCTTCATTTCTCTGAGTCCACATCTTCATAGCCGCAGTCTATACCAGTGCCGCGTGCCAGCCCCAAGCAGACCCTTCTTTAGAAAGCCTTTTATTTCTCCTTTCCTACATACATGTCACTGCCCAACGTAGCTTTGACCCCTCCCCTTTACTGTGTGCATCGTAAGTCAACCTTAGGTCAAGCCACCATTCCAACGTGGCAGGTAGGGAACGTGACTGGGACATGGAAGATATGTACTCAGAATAATGAAGATTACTGTTATGTGATCAGGGCATTACCTCCTCATTCCATCTTCCTCGTCCCAGTCTATACCAGTGAGGATGTAAGAAGCAGAACTTGAACTAAGATGTACCAAATTAGCAGTCTGATGCAAAACACTAGATCACTGTGTGATAACACCATACAAAAGTCGAGGGCAAGAAGCAGCCATTCCTTAAGCAGACCTCACCTGGATGACCGAAGGTAAAGAAGCATTCTGTATCTTGTAGGCCATGGCAATGCCCTCCTTCACCCACACAGTAATGGTGGAGGTGAAAAGCTTGGTACCCTTGTGACAGGGACCAAAGGAAACCATCAAAGAATCATCAAAGCGAAAACCAGAGGACCTATCCGATAGTGCCAGTCTACCTCCCATCGAGAGGGTGTAGGCATACCCTGTCAGAAGCCAATGAAATGGGAAAGAAGCACTCATGAGTTGCATGAAACTCAGACTCAACCTTTGGTCTGAATGAGGGAGGAGTCCTTCCCTCACCCTCAAATTTAATCATTATTTAATACTGTACCAATCTGACTGGCTAGGCACAGACCCCCCTTCCTCTGTATAGACCTATACAGGTCTCTCAAATCTAGTTGGGTTTTGTGTCCAGTTTGCATTGTATGATATTTAGATTGCATTGATAGGCCTCTCTCCCACTATACAGGTCTCTCAAGCGTAGCAGGGGTTCTGTCTCCAAATCGCATTGTGTGATACTCAAATTGCATTGATAGGTCTGTCTCTCAAATCTAGCAGGGCTTCCATGTCCAGATTGCATTAAGTAATATCTAGAATGCATCGATAGGCCTCTCTCCCACTATACAGGTCTCTCAAATCTAGTTGAGTTTTGTGTCCAGATTGCATTGTATGATGTTTGGATTGCATTGATAGGCCTCTCTCTCACTATACAGGTCTCTCAAATTTAGCAGGTGTTCTGTCTTCCAAATTGCACTGTATGATATTCAGATTCAATAGATAGGCCTCTCTCCCACTATACAGGTCTCTCAAATTTAGCAGGGGTTCTGTGTCCAATTTGCATTGTATGATATCTAGAATGCATTGATAGGTCTCTCTCCCACTAAACAGGTCTCTCAAATCTAGTAGGGTTTTGTGTCCAGATTACATTGTATGCTCCCGGCTGTGCACAAGTGAGGCCCCCCATCTAGCCCCTCGCTTTTTGGTGTGTTCTTCTCATATAATTTTGTAATAAAGCGCTCCAGCGCTTCCTTCGTGCCCGTGTCCCTTCCTTGTTTCTCCGCCCCTGCGTCCCACCCATAGCCCCTGATTGGCTACCCGACATCCACAGTCCAGCTGGGACCTAGTCCCGCTGTGAGCTGCCTCTGCGCGCCACTTTTGCTCCCGGCTGCGCAAAGGTGAGGCCTCCCATCTAGCCCCTCGCTTTGTGATTTTGCCCAGAGGCCCGCTTCCCTCCCCTGCTCGCCACTTCCCTCTCAGCCCCCCCTTCCTGGACCCCAGCCCCCCTGCCTCCCATCCCGCCCCCGAGCCCTGACTGGAGCTTTGCTCCATGTGACACCTAGATTTGGTCCAGAAGCATGGTGAGTGCCGTGCCCTCATACAACCGTGCCTCAGCAACATCTGTGTTGGGCCTGAGGCCCCTTCCTAATCAGCAGTAGTCCTTCCCCAGCCGCACCCCCTTCCTGTTTTCCCTTCCGTCTCGCCCCGCGACCCATCCCAGAGGCATGTAAGTGCGGCCGCTTCCAGAGAGCCTCCTGGGCCCATAGCATCTACTTTCTGTGCCCATTCCAGCGCCCCAGCGCCATTGCTGCCCGCTGACCCTCTCCCCCGCCCCCTGCTTCCCTCACTGGGAAGCCTTCTTCACTGGTCTTCCCAGTGCAGCCCTCTGCTCGGGAGCCCCTGCGGCTAAAGGCCCCAACGCCAAGTGCGGCCCCAACAGAGGAGGATCCAGGGAGTGTCAGCGGGAGTCCACAGGGGAAGGCATGTGCCAGCCATCAACCATCAACTACAAGGACCAGTAAGGTAGGAGTGGCCTTGGTTAGGAGTAGATCAACCACTCTACCCTATAATCCTAGCCACTTAAACCGATATAAAACAGTTCCAAAATTCATTAGAGTTTCTTTTCCCAAATTGTATTGTATGATATTCAGATCGCATAGATAGGCCTCTCTCCCAATACACAGGTCTCCCAAATCTGGTAGGATTTCTGTTCCCAAATTGTATTGTATGATATTCAGATTGCGTTGATAGGCCTCCCCCCAATAAACATGTCTCCCAAATTTAGGAGGGTTTCCTTTCCGAAATTAAATCGTATATTGAATTGTATGACATTCCGATTGCATTGATAGGCCTCTCTCCCACTATACAGGTCTCCCAAATCTATCAGAGGCTGTGTCCACAAACTGTATTGTATGATATTCAGATTGCATTGATAGGCCTCTCTCCCAATACACAGGTCTCCCAAATTTAGCAGGGTCTGTGCTCCCAAATTGTATGGTATGATATTCAGATTGCACTTATAGGTCTCTCCCCCACTATACAGGTCCCCCAAATTGACCAGGGGTTCAGTCCCCAAACTGCATAGTATACAGGTCCCTCAAATTGATCAGGGGTTCTGTCCCCAAACTGCATAGTATGACATTCAGATTGCATTGATAGGCCTCTCTCCCACTATACAGGTCTCCCAAATCTAGCAGGGATTTGACTCCCAAATCGTATTACATGATATTCAGATTGCATGGATAGGCCTCCCCCCACTAAACAGGTCTCCCAAATGATTAGGGGTTACTATAGAGGTCCCCCAGGTTCATCAGGGGTTCTGTCCCCAAGTTGTATTGCATGATGTTCGGATTGCATTGATGGGCCTCTCTCCCACTATACAGTTCTCCCAAAATTATTAGGGGCTCTGTTCCAAAATTGTATTGCGTGACAATTAGATTGCATTGAAAGGCCTCTCTCCCACTATACAGGTCTCCGGAACTTATCAGGGGTTCTGTCCCCAAGTTGTATTGTATGATATTCAGATTGCATTAATAGGCCTCTCTCCCACTATACAAGTCTCCAAAATGTATCAGGGGTTCCACTCCCAAATTGTATTGTATGATATTCAGATCGCAGTGATAGGCCTCTCACCCAGTAGACAGGACTGCCAAATTTAACAGGGGTTCTATTTCCCAAACTGTACTGTATCAGATTCAGACTGCATTGATAGGCCTCTCTCCCACTATACAGGTCTCCCAAACCTGGCGGGTGTTCTGAACCCAAAATTGCATTGTGTGACGTTCGGACTGCATTGTCGGACCTCTCTTCCACTACACAGGTCCCCCCAAGTTCATCATGGGTTCTGTCCCCAGGTTGTACTGCGTGGTGTTCAGATTGCATTGATGGGCCTCACTCCCACTGTGCAGGTCTCCCAAAATTACTAGGGGTTCTATCCCAAAATTGCATTGTATGACATTCAGATCGCTTTGATAGTTGTATGATATTCAGATGACACTGGTGGGCCTCTCTCCCACTATACAGGTCTCCCAAAATTATCAGGGGTTCTATTCCAAAATTGCATTGTATGACATTCAGATTGCATTGATAGGCCTCTCTCCCACTATACAGGTCTCCCAAATTTGGCAGGGGTTCTGCTCCCAGACTGTATTGTGTGGCATTCGGTTTGCATTGGGGGCCCTCTCTCCCAGCGTGCAGGTCTCCCAAATTTTTATCAGGGGCACTGTTCCCAAGCTGTATTTATGATATTTAGATTGCATTGATAGGCCTCTCTCCCACTATACAGGTCTCCCAAATTTAGCAGGGGTTCTAGCCCCAAATTGCATCTTGCGCCATTCAGATTACGTTGATACGCCTCTCTCCCACTAGATAAAGAAGAGATGTGAGCAAAGAAGTTTCCTCAGTTTTTTGTCAAGGGGGCTGTGGTATGTGAGGAATGATGCATCAGAAATATGAGTCTAATAACCACTAGCTACCCACCTCTAACACACCCAAAGGGGGCTACTTATCAGAAAATACCCTCACAGTGGGGATTTTATGAGAATATATATCTATCACCACGATCAAGGTAGTCAGTATAACATATTTTAATCATTATTTCTCAACACTTAACAGTAAAAAAAGAATAAAAAACCAATAACAGCGTTCATCATTTGAAAACTACAATGGACAGAGAGAAAAAATACCATTTCGTATTTTAGCTGTTGTTAACACCGATGTATTTCCAATTTATAAACATTCATTGGTTTATGTGATGTTAGTAATAGTGTGACTTAATCAATGATTAACAACAGCTAAAATACAAAATGGTATTTTTTCTCTCTGTCCATTGTTGTTTTCAAATGATGAACGCTGTTATTGGTTTTTTATCCTTTTTTTACTGTTAAGTGTTGAGAAATAATGATTAAAATATGTTAAACGGACTTGCTTGATCGTGGTGATAGATATATATTCTCATAAAATCCCCACTGTGAGGGTATTTTCTGATAAGTAGCCCTCTCTCCCACTATACAGGTCTCCCAAACTTAACAGGGACTCTGCTCCGAAATGTTTGAATCATAAGGATTACAATACTCCTCAGGGTCCCCCCACCACACGAGACTCTAGAACATTGTCAGAATTAGTATCAAGCACAAACTTAGCCTAACCACCTTAACATACTCCTAGTGAGGACCAGACCGTGATAGAATAGTTCGACCGCCCTCACCCCTTCCGAGAGACCTACATAGACAGCACTGAACTTTGACCTACACCCCTGACGACAGTACCCCAGCACCAAAACACCATCAGACACTGCTCGGAGGATACACAAACCGACCCACCGGAAGAACACATGGCACAAAAGCACCCAAGGCTATCAACACAAGAAGAAATACCAGCACTCCCATCACAAGACACAGCAGCCAACCACTCAACCGGCACCTCCGCACTGAGCACCGAAATGCCCCGAACCAGAAAGGGACGCCGAGAAAGGGCATAAGACAAGGCCGCACTGGACACAGGCACACAAATCCAAACTACCACCGAAGCAACAACCTCAAATGGAGAAACCACAACACCAAAAACCAAAACAACCAGAACAAAATTCCAAAGGGAGATTTCCTTATATCTCACACCGTACCTCACAACAACCCAAGAACTGGATACCCCAATGACACAGAGACATCAAGACACACAAAGAACACCCCGAGACAACCAGGAAAAAGACGGGAACACCCAAGAAGAAGGTGGCTAGAGTCCGACCCCATCACCCCATACATCACAAGAACAGAAGGACACCCTCAACACCCGCGCCACTCCGGACATACATCACAAGAACAGAAGGACACCCTCAACACCCGCGCCACTCCGGACATAACGACGACAAAGATCTTATAACCAACAACCCAAACATGAACCCAACTGACCAATTCAACAAAGAAGAAGCCTTCACAGACCTTCACCTAACCAGCACAAACGGAGAAGCAACACCACTGAACAGCCAATCTTTCAATCTAGCAGACCGCTTCAATGAAGATGCAGCTTCCGCTGATCCTCATACGCCCTCATACAATGAAGATACAGCCTTTGCTGATCCTCATCCACCCCCAATCAACGCTAACAACGATGCACCGCAACCAAACAACCACAAACCAAAGCAAGGAACAACCAACAAGCAAAACCACACCAAAAATATCCACTGCAACCTCATCAATGCAATATCAATGTCCAAACATGCCTCCGCGATATACGATCTGCTCTGCGACGGAGGGATTGACATCCTATTTGTAACAGAAACTTGGCTAGACGACAACTACAAGATCACCCTCAACAACTGCTTGCCTGAATACTTCAAATGCGTCCAATCAAACAGAAAAACCAAGAGAGGGGGAGGGCTGGCAATCATTCACAAGGAACACCTGGATATCAAACTTGAAGACCCCCTAATCATCGATAAATGCGAATCCCTAATCATACATCTAGCAGTAACACCCAAAACAAACTTGAAATTCATACTAATATATAGACCACCAACGTACGATGCAACCTTCGTAGACACCTTCACAGAAGCAATCGCTGTCCTAGCCATCAAACACAATCACCTGATAGTCCTAGGAGACTTCAACATCTGGTTTGAAGGAGAGAGCACGACCATACAAAAATCGTTAACCAGCCAACTAGCAGCAATGAACCTACAACAACTAGTCAAAGGAGCAACCTACTCGTCAGGGCATACACTTGACGTAATCTTCGCTAACAAACTAGTCTTCACCACGGCACCCCCAATTCAAATACCCTGGAGCGGCCACCTCATCATCCCCTTCGTAATCAAAATTACCACGCTAACAAACAATCAACCAGACAAAACAACGAAAACCATAAAAAGAAATTGGAGAACCATCAAAAACTCCAACCTGAATAAACTCCTGGAGCTAAACAAACCACACCCAACACTCATGGAAGAAGATGACCTGGACAAAAAGGTAACCCTGCTGCATTCCTGGATTTTAACTACTATAGACAACATCGCCAAAGAAAAACCCTTTGCTTCTTCTTATAAACGGTCAATGGCAAAATGGTTCACCCCACTACTTAGCACCATGAAAAGAAAAAAACGAAGACTAGAACTTGATTGGAGAAAACAAAACGACGCAGCAAAAAAACTGAAATTCCTACAACACTACCGGGCTTACAAAAAGGAAATACAAAAAGCAAAGAGGAAACACTATGACAACCGAATCTTCGAAGCACCAAACACCCAAAAAGAGCTCTTCAAAATCATAAACGAAATCAAAAACCCTCCGGGATGCAACAACACACCAACTCTGTCCACGAAACTCTGCAACGACCTTGCAGACCACTTCAAAAACAAAATCACCAACATCCAACAAACCATACAAAGCAGACCGTCTGATCCCCAAGCTACATCCGGTAGGAGCACCCAAACAAACTACAAAGCTTTCCAGAAATATCAGTGGAGACATTCGTCAAACTGGTGAATGAAAGCAATAACTGAGGGTCCCAAGGTGACCCCTGCCTACCAGACATATACAAATTGATCCTCAAACAAGGAACGCCCATGGAATATCACAGGAACGTCCTCAACCATTCCATCGCAACTGGGAAAGTGCCACAAGCCTTCAAAACTGCATACATCAGGCCACTACTCAAAGATACAGCTGGAAACGTAGAGGATCTCTCTAACTACAGACCCATCTCCAATATCCTGTATACAGCCAAGCTGCTCGAAACGTACATATACAAAACAACCCAATAGTTTATAGAAGAGCACGGCCTACTAGACCAGGCACAAGTTGGCTTCAGACCATTGAGAGGAACGGAATCAGCTCGACCCTCAATATGGGACGATCTAAAAATCAACGCAGACTCAGACAACAGCACTGCCTTGATACTCCTAGACCTATCGGCAGCATTTGACACAGTCGACCATGACACTCTCATAACAAGATTAGAAGGACTTAGAATAACAGACACCAACCTACTATGGATCAAATCTTTCCTAACAAACAGAACGGAAATCGTATGGATGAAACCCTTCAAATCCAGCCCGAGAGATTCCACCTGTGGAGTACCACAAGGATCATCCTTATCCTTGCTACTATTCAACATATACCTGTATCTACTGATCAGAATCATCAAAAGCCACGGCCTCACCTGCTACAACTACGCTGACGATACACAAATAATCTTCAAAATACAAGACAACCCGGAAAGAAACTCAACGCTAGAAAACTGCCTCTGCAATGTATTCTTCTGGATGAACTCTAACTCCCTCAAAATCAACCCAGGCAAAACTGAAATAATGATCGTCACAAAAAATGGAGGAGAAAACCAATTCATCCCTTGGCCAAGGGAACTCGGGACAACCCTAGCACCCTCACATATTGTAAAAAACCTGGGGGTTCTGATGGACAGTAATCTCACGCTAGAGCCACAAGTAAACGCTCTCCTCAAGAAATGCTTCTTCCTCCTGCGAGCGGCAAAGAGAATCTTACCGTTTATATCGTTCACCAACAAAACAACCACCATCATCGCCCTTGTCATGTCCAAAGTAGACTATGCCAATAGCCTATACCTAGGCATGCCTGAACGCATTCAAAACGCAGCAGCCAGACTACTTCTGAAACTACCCCGAAGAGAACACACCACACCAGCGCTGAAAACACTACACTGGCTACCAATAAAAGAACTAATAAAATTCAAAACAATGTGCATTACACACAGAGCAGTACACAATGAAGGCGCTGAGTTCCTAAGAGACAAATTGCACCTACATCAACTGACAAGAACGCTCAGATCAAGCATGGACATCCGCCTGAAACCGAAGCCCTACAACAAAAGAAAACGAGGAGGATCCTCCTTCTCTCACCTAGCCCCGAAAACCTGGAATGACCTTCCAAAGTACATGCGTAACACAAGAAACCACCTATTATTCAGGAAATTACTCAAAACATAGCTCTTCATGTCATTACTAGAAAGACTGGCCACAGGGGCACCGAGATAACTAAAAACATCAATGAGGGTAGAGCGACCGCGATACACACTGATCAATCAATGGGAAAAGCCGAGGTAAATATACCACGACATACCAAAGGACCAAACGGGAGACAGTCGCAATACGACCAAAGAGAGCAATCACAGCAAACTAAGACAAAGACTAGAACGAATCATCAAGAGGACCATGGCCTTAACTATTACCTTCCCAAACAGCCCTAAGGACAAAACATAGAGAGGGAAAGGAAGCACTGCACCATTGGCCCCAATGCAATGGGTGAGAAACAGAATGTTTCATCACTATTTATTTGTTTATTTGATATAGCGCAAAACCAAACCCGAAGGTAGAAGGGCGCAGATATTACAAGAACACTTGAGAACTTGGTTACAAGGTGATGCATAAGTAAAAACAGTTGAGACATATATTTACAAATGTAGGTAAGGTGAAAACATTAAGGCAAGATGAGATAAGCACGAAAAAAACGGGTGAGCATAGATGGCATAGTCAGGAGGGCAGGTTGTTCAGTCAGGTTAAGTGTCGTTAGTACGTAGCCAGGTGAGGGCCTGGCGTCTGAAGCTTGGGTGGAGTTGGTCAGTTCTGAGATTGGCAGGGAGTCAGTTCCAGGTTTGGGCTGCTATGACCGGAAAGCTGGAGCCGGCGGCAGTACTTTTTTTGTATCTGGGCACCATTAAGGTGTCTACGCTGGGCCTTCTAGTGGGCCGGTTAGACGATCTCTTGGTCATTCTTTCTGTCAGGTAAGGAGGAGCTATGTTGTTGAGGCATTTGGATGTGAGGGAGAAGGTTTTTAGGGTAATCCTGTCCTTAATTTTTAACCAGTGGATGTTTCTTCTGGCGGCGGATATATGATTTCTGGATGGGATGTTTAAGGCTGCTCTTAAAGCGTTATTTTGGAGAGTGTGTAGTTTATCGAGGATGTATTTGTTTGATCCTGCATACAGAGCGTTGCAATAGTCCAATCTGGATATGATTAGTGCAGTAGCCAGTGTGATGCAGCTGGTCTCGGATAGGAAAGGTCTGCACACTCGGATTAATTTACAGGTATACGCTGTGGAGGATGCTAGGGTATTGATTTGCTTCTTGAAAGTGAGTGCTGAGTCAAGATACACCCCTAGGGTTTTGACTGCAGGCATCACTTTAATGACATTGTTGTCGATGTTAAAAGAGGTATAGTTGAGAGAGGCCACCAGGGGGCGCAGGCTTGATGGCTGCCTGATTGTTCTGCTCCCCGAAGGCCCTGTGAGAACTGCGGAGTGAAGAGAGGAAAAGGAACGCTACCTTCCCACAAAGATGAAAACTAGCTGTGGGAACTTCTGGGGACCCCGGCGACACCTTCCCGAGCCTTGGAGGTGCCCGGGTCCCCGAGATATTCGACTTGGAGCGCTCGCGCTCCCCCTCCCCCTTCCAGGCCCACACCGCGTGAGAAACGGAGCCGCGCAGCCGGGCCCCTCCTCGCTGCAGCCGAGCACAGCGCCACGACCAACCCGCGGAGCTGGCACTCCACGGCCCTGTCTGCAGCACTAGGAGATTGCTGGGACCCCGCGGGGATCTGGGCCCCTGCCCCCGTCACCCGCGACTTGCCTGCTTCCCGCTCCCGCCACGGCACGGCTGGAGGAGCGGATTCAACAGGCGGGTCGGCCCGGGCTCTCATTGCCGGGTGCCCTGCAGACACAGCTGTGTCCCTCAAGCCCCCAAAGACAGCCCTGCACATCGGCTCGGGCCGTCGCGAGAACGTGCCCGAGCCCCCTCTCCTCTTCCCCCCCACCACGGGGGGCACCACACCATCAAGTGCCTCAGCGAACCCCTCCAGCTGCCTGTGGGGCACAGACCACTGCGGCGCACACCATATAGTCCCGGGCTGACGCGGGAGCGCGCCTGGGCCCCTCTGAAACGCGGCTGGCAAGGCAACTGATCAGTCAAGGCAACTTGGAACAGGGCCCCCCCAGCAGGGGTGAACATACCATACCCCCACAAGCCCACCCTCTACCCTGCTGGCCCCAGCCCCCCATCTAGGGGCTCAAATTCCATCCGCAGCGGAGCCCACCAGACCCAGGGAAATGCTCAAGGGGCTACCACTCCAGCAACCTCAAAACGGATCCTCCAGGCCCACGCTGGTGTAACTGTGAGTACTAGCAAGCGGGGGGAGTTGGAACCCAGGCCACCTACATCAACCACTCCCCCTCCTACCACCACGCTGGAGATCCATTGACAAGGGAGTGCCAACACAGGAAGAAACCCCTGACACTGTATGTAGAGACACAAATAGAGGGTCCCCTGTGGCCTTACATAGGCAAATACTCGAGGCGCCTGATCACCCCACAGCCATAGACGCAATCCCCAACAAGGAACAAGGAGTAAGGAGTAAGGTATACGGTGACCCCTAAGCTGACCCCTGTGATACGTGCGGACCCCCCACGGAGCGAACCTAACCACCAAGTCTCGCCCACCCTGCGACACCCTATAGGAACTGAGCCGGGGACGGGGGAAATAAGCCCCGAATCCCTAGGGATATCACTGGGAACATTGAGAAACCACAAAGACCCGGGGGCGAAAACACCTCATGAGTTGGAAAGAAACCTTGGCGAAATAACAATTCACACCCGGAGACCCTGAGATGGAGACCAACACCTCACCCGCGCCGGCCCCTGACATGAATACCATGCAGAATAACATTCAGACAATCCTCAATGAAATCAGGGGGATGAGAACGGATATGGGAGCTAAGCTGGCTGACCTAACCGCTAAAGTCGCCACGCTGGAGGACAGAGTGGAAGGGGTGGAGAATAACCAGGCGTCCACCGACCTCCTGGAAACACATATGGAGGCAATGTTTAAGGAAATGCAGCGACGGGAGGGGGAGCTCCGTCTCAAAGTTGACGACATGGAAAATCCAGAACGGAGAAGTAACTTGCGATTTTTCGGCCTGACGAAGGTGGAGGGGGAGACCCAGACTGGTCTGGAGGGCAAAGTGCAGGAGATCATTAGGATTGGGATTCCGGAGAAACCATCCTGATTGATAGGGTCCATCGAGCCGGTGGAGGTGGTAGGGGTCCACGCTCTGTGCTTGCAAGATTCCACTATTACAGAGACAAAGCAAGAATACTTGAAAGGGCTAGGACCCTAAGAGACATACAATACGAAAACTCCAGAGTGGCAATCTATCAGGACCTGTCTGCCCGCACGCTACAAATGAGGAAAAAATGCGGGCCACTTACTAGATGGCTACAGGAGAAAGGGGTCAGGTACCGGTGGGGGCACCCATTCTATCTAGCTTTCGAATGGCAGGGTGAAAACCATCAGCTTGTGACTGAAGAGGACATTCGAAGAGCCATCGACAAACTGGTTGGGGACTCCCCAGGAGCCTCGGGGGAACAGAGCGGTACCGATAGAGACCCGAGCCGCGCCCCACCGGGCCCTGTCTTAAGCCAGGGGAAGCACAAAGTGAAGGGCACCCGGAAATTCCAAAAGATCAGACATCCCCCTGGGGGTCACAGGGGCTCTACGTGACCATGGGGAAGATGGAGAATGAAAGAAATGAAAAGAAATGAGATATTACATTTTTCCTTTTTACAATATGATCCCCCATGTCATCCTTGTGGGCCCCACCAGGCTGGGGGGTGTTGTATGTCGCAGTTTTGATGTTGCCACGGTTGGCAAGGTGGACCTATGTGATTATTTGGGAGGGAGAGGATGAAAAGAAATGTGATGTTATCTCTTTGGAATGCAACCACCCACACGATCCCTGTGGGTTCAACCAAGTTGGGGGGAGTTATATGTAGCATTTGGGTGTTGCCGCGGTTGGCGGGGTTTATGTTGAAATCGATATTTGAAGGCATTGGAGCCTAACTGTCAGAGATATGGACAGGTACTTTAGTTTTCAGAGTGTAGCCGAGTGTAACCTCCAAGAGCAAAGAGACCCCTCTCGACTTGCACTGGAAGTTGACCCGTGACGGGTCCAGTGACCGGCGGGACACAACACAAGCTGTGGGGGCAAAGAGAGGAGAAAGTGGAACGAGGTCTGGTGGGGAGATTAAATCCAGACTAACCACGGGAACAGTTCCTGAAGGGACAAACGCGGAGGGTAGAGTCTGCACCTCTTTATTTTCTAATTGTATTTATTTTTATTTTTCTCCTGGGGCCTAGGGTAGTGGCCCTAGTGGTTCGTTGACCAACCCCGATATTTGTCGGGCGATGGAGACAAACGCCTAGCAAAATGGGAAAGGGAAACAGGGAACTAGGGACGGGAGGGGTGAGGGGGCGTAAAACAAAAGGGGACACCATACCATGATTCTGGGATTCAACTTTATGGACGACAATGAGGGTAGCAACCAAAGTTTTATTGAGCAAGGGTAGCTACGATCATGGTTGAAGGACGAATTGGCACGCTCAATGTCAAAGGCCTCAACTCACAAAATAAGCGATTTCTCACAAGCAACTTATTCCGCAAACAGAAACTGTTAGCCCTCTTCCTACAAGAAACACACTATAGAAGGGGGGCGGAGTCGACAATCAAGGGAAAGGAGATAGGTAGACATTTCTGGGCCTCGCACAAATCCTCGAAGAAGGAGGGAGTTGGCATCCTTCTGGGTAAATCACTGCATCTCACCGATGTTGAGACAAAGAGGGGCCTTGGAGGTAGATTTCTGGGGATAAAGGGGTTATCCCAGGGCATATGAATCACACTAGCCACACTGTATGCACCCAACACTGGCCAAATCAAGTTTATTCATAAAGTCCTCAAGGTCATGGACGATTGGGCGGAGGGGGCCACGATCCTGGGCGGGGATTTCAACCTTATTACAGACCCTCATCTGGACTGGTGGTCGGCCAAGGGGATAGGACCGAAAGCCCCTACGAAGGATAACCTTGCTTTTAGGGACCTCCTACACGAATATTATTGGGTGGATGTGTGGCGTAGACGCTCGCTGGCCCCTAGGGGTTATACGTTCTTCTCCCCTCCCCACCAAACATATACTAGAATCGATCTGCTATTGGTATCAGAGGAGGGAGGGGGGGAGGTCGGGAACCCTGCGGTTGAATCTGTGACCTGGTCGGACCACAAGCTTCTCATTATGGAATGGCGATTGCAAGCCTCCCCGAAATCATACAGGTGGCGCTGTAACAACACCCTCGTGAGGGACCAGGTGTTTAGGGAATTCTTAAGGAAGGAAATAGAGGCCTTCTTTGTATCCAACGACACAGGGGAAACCCCTATGGCCACAGTCTGGGAGGCGGCAAAGGCTACCTTTAGAGGCCTCCTCATTGCGGAGGGCTCGAGCAAGAAGCGAGAGAGAGCGCTGATAGATTCTAAACTCCGGGAAGACCTGCGGGCCATGAGGGCACAGTTCACCAAGGGAAATGTGGACTGTGAGAACCTCCTGAGCGAAATGAGAGAGAAGAGACAAGCCCTACACACAATTTTGATTGGGGAGGTGGTCAAAAAAATGAGATATACAAAACAGAGGTATTATGAGAAAGGGGATAAGGTCGGGACTATCTTGGCACACAGGCTGAGGGGAAACAGGGCCTGCAGGTGGATAGGCAGGATTAGGGATGGGGCGGGTAACACCCAGATAAAAACAGAGCACATAGCCAAATCATTTGCGGCCTTTTATAAGGCCCTTTATGCTAAACAAAAGGATGAATCACTGGGGGAGATTCAAAGCTATCTCAAGGACCACCCCCTACCTAGGCTCACGGACCTGGAGAGAGAATCACTTGATAAGGAAATAACAGAGGAAGAGGTGGAGGGGGCCATTAAAAGGCTTAAAGTAGGCAAGACCCCGGGGGGATATGGATATACGGCTGATTTTTACAAACAATTCCAATCGGAGTTGATACAACCATTAACCAAATTGTTTAACCAAATTAAAACCCTGGACACCATTCCACCGTCATTCCTGCAGGCCATGATCACAGTAATTCCTAAGCCCGGCAAGGATCCTGTGGAGTGTAGCTCGTATAGGCCCATCTCGCTCCTTAATACAGGCGCTAAGATCTTTACTAGGATCATTGCACCACGCTTGGAAAAGTGTCTCCCCCGACTGATCCACCCTGACCAGGTAGGCTTTGTAATGAACAGGCAGGGAGCAGACAGCATGCGCAAAACCCTACACATACTGAGCACAAAAGGGATGAAATCTGAGGGAGCTCTCCTTCTGTCCCTGGATGCGGAGAAGGCTTTCGATAGGGTGAGCTGGGCTTTCATGGAGGGGGTTCTGTCGTCTCTGGGGATGGGATCCAAGTGGCGGGGATGGATGATGGCCCTTTACTCGCGCCCTTCCGCTAGGGTGGTGGTGAACGGGGGAGAGTCGGAACCCTTCCCTTTGGAGTGAGGCACGAGACAGGGGTGCCCATTGTCTCCCCTCATATACGCACTAGTGATGGAGCCTTGGGCTATAGCGATCAGGGGAAACAACCAGATTCAGGGTATTAAAATATGGGAAACTGACTACAAGATATCCCTGTTCGCAGATGATGTCCTCCTGTACCTCTCTAGCCCATCCCAATCAGTCCCCGAGGTATTGCATAGCTTAGAACGATATGGGTCCCTTGCGGGTTACAAGGTGAATGTAGACAAATCAGTTGCCTTTCCAATGGGCCAGCTCAATGATAGGGAGAGACAATATGTCGACAACCTCCCGTTCTGTAAACAAACAGAGGGTCTCTGTCACCTGGGGATCCAGATACCATCAGACCTGGCTGATCTATTTAAGGCAAATTATCCGCCCCTTTGGAGGGCAATCAAACATGACTTGCAGCGCTGGTCGAAATCAGGCCTTTCATGGATGGCTCACCTTAACTCCATTAAAATGGTAATCCTCCCTTAATTCTTATACCTGTTTCAAATGTTGCCGACCCAGATACCGAAGCCATACCTCTTAGATGTCAAGCGGACTCTTCTCTGCTACCTGTGGGCCGGAAAGTCCCACAGGATTGCCTACGACACTCTAACAAGACCCAAGGACGAGGGTGGAGTTAACTTCCCAGACCTAGAGACTTATTATAAGGCATCACAACTGAGAATCCTCGTTGACCACTTGTTGACGGGCCCAAAGAAACAATGGGTAATTCTGGATAACACACTCTTCGCGCCAGTCACACTAGACAAGTGGCTATGAGTCCCTAAGGCATCTATCCCGGGAAGGATTCTGAAACACCCGGTGTTGGGGGTGTTGTGGTCCATATGGAAAGAGGGGGGATACCTCAGGTTGCTCACAACATGGCCCTCGCCCCTAAGCTGTATCTGGGCTCCTCCACTTTGGGAAGGGATCAACGAACCACTGGCCTTCCAACAATGGTATGAAGCAGGTCTTTGTAGAGCCGGACAGCTCTGGGTGGAGGAGGGGTTCATATCCATGGGGGACCTGAAGGAGGCCCTGGGCCTCCCCAACAACTCCCCTTTTCGATATCTGCAACTCAAGGGCGCCCTTACTGAGAGTAGGTGGGGAGACACGCTGAGGAGGGACTTAACAGACTTCGAGAAATTCCTCATAACACACAAGGGGACCAAAGGGGTGATATCGCGGCTCTATAGATTTTTGTTACTCCCCACCCCACGGGACCCCCATCCTCCCACGTACAATGGGAAAAAGATCTAGGCACTCCCATCACAGAAAAAAGATGGACTAAGATCTGCAGGCAGGCCAATCGCTCCACAACCGCGCCTCAATACCGCCATCAGGCCCTGAAGTTGATACACAGGTGGCACTACCCTCCACAGAGGATATCCAGAATGAGAAAAGGCTACGACCCCCACTGCTGGAAATGCCATATTGAAATAGGGGACTATGTTCATATGTGGTGGAAATGTCAGGTGGTACAAACTTACTGGAGTGAGGTTCTATCGTGGATAAAAGGGGTAGATGGAATGGAGAGAACCCTGTCCCCCTGGCTAGTATTGTTTGGTATTGAGGTTGACGGGGGTCCGAAGGTGCAACACGACCATATGTTACAGGTCATGTTAGTTGCGGCCAGATGCTGTTGGGCCCAAAAATGGAAATCGGCCCGACCCCCGGGGGAGAAGGAATGGGTATCAAAAACACGGGCAATCTATGACATGGAGTACTTAACTCACCTGATTGACGAATCCAAGTCTAACATCGAGGGCATATGGCTGCCATTTTTTGACAAATATGGGAAAGCATCTTAAGATGTAAGCAACCATCTTTGACGGCTCCCCTGACTCGAGCATCGCTGCCTGGTCCTCCCCTCCGGAGCGGGGAGAGAGTTGCTATGATGAGAAGTGTGATTTTTACATGTTGGACCTTGTGATTTGAGCGCCCCCTCTGTCTAGAGACTGCCTAGTGCTCACAATACGCCTTCAGTTAACATGTTGGACCTTGTTGTCGTCATCATCCGATAGACCATGGTTGGGGAGGGGGAGGAGGGAGCGGGAGGGGTGGGGGGAAAGTTGTGACCTCATTTTCATATATGCCAATGTTTGTATCATTTTGTTGTCATGTCATAACTATAAAAGCTCAATAAAAAACAAATTTTCAACAAACAAAAAAGAGGTATAGTTGGGGTCAGGTTTTTTAATTGCTGTCTCTGTGCCAAGGATTAGCAGCTCCGTTTTGTCGTCATTCAGGCAGAGGCCATGGGATGCCATCCATGCCTGAATGAGGAGATATATCTTGTTTACCAAGGCCGAATCTTCGGCATATTTGCCCGAAAAGGGGATGAGGGTCTGAGTGTAATCAGCATAATTTATGTAGATAACACCAGTCGGTCCAACTTGTCGAATAAGGGCTTGGGAAAGATGTTGTACATCGTAGGAGATACACAGGATCCTTGGGGGACGCCGCCGGAGACTTGTATGGGATCGGCGGCTGCTAGGGGGGAGAAGACTCTCATTGTACGGTTGGCAAGGAAGTATTGCACCCAGGATATGGCGTCACTTGAGAAATGGGCAGCTGAGCTGAGGTGATTGCATAAAACAGCATGATCTACCAAGTCAAAGGCCGCCGATAGGTCAAGGAGGAGTAGCATAGCTGATTTTCCATTGTCCTTCAGCTCGTCAATTTTGGTCTTCAGGTCTATCAGGGCTGTTTCGGTGCCATGAAGGGGGCGGAAGCCCGATTGGTGTGAGCCTAATAGATGGTTGGTTTCCAGGTAGTCCTGTATTTGCAAGTAGGCTACTCTGTCTATGATTTTTAATAGGAAGGGGACGGTGGTTATAGGTCTGTAGTTGGTTGGTATGGCAGGGTCAAGTGTTTGTTTTTTGAGCAAGGGGAGTACCCAGGATTGTTTGAGGTTGTTGGGTACTAGGTTTGACCTGAAGGAGGCATTGATGAGCTTGGTGATAAAGGGGGCAAGATCTCTGGCTGCATCCTTGATAATTTGGGGTGGACAGTTGTCTCCTTTACAGTTGGAGGGTTTTAGCGAGAGTATGATTTTTTCAGTCTCTGGTATAGTTATTTGTTTGAAGGTGAAAGGCTTGGGGGTACTTTTAGATGGGTTGAGAGGCGATTGTGAAGCCCCGGTCACCAGGGGTGGGTCTGGTGGTGAGGGTAGAGAAGCTTTTTTATTGCCAATTTTAGTTTGGAGGGAGCTAATTTTACCTGCAAGGGCGTGTTATATATTGGTACACCATGATTTGTCTTTGGGGGTATTGTCGGTCTGAGGTATGGGTGATTCCATTTCGCAGAGGATAGAGAATACACACGGTCCACCAATACAAAGCAGGAAACAATGCCCCACCACACAAACTACAACTAAACAACAGTCCCGAGTATGTTCACCCCACGAAAACCAAAGAACCAGTCAGGACAGAAGGATATGAATATCTGAATACACAAGCTCACCAAGACGGATCCACTAGGACAACATATCAACACAACCCCGACCTGAACCATTCAAAGCCTCAACCGACCAAGGTCACACTAGATCACCTGAGAATAGATATCACCCACCCGGTCCCACACCTGAAGATAAGGTTCAGACGCACCCACCAATCCAAACCACAATCAATAGGATACAGTTGGATCAGCGCAACTCCACCAAAGCGAGTCGGCCCACGAGGAACCAGCAACATCCCAACCAACAGGTATACAACTCTAACGGAACCATAAGTACCTAAATCAGGGTACTGATCCCACTAACCCAATCCTCAATCTTCTGCATACTTAAACCCACAAAAAACCACACAACCATCTCTCGCCCAGCAATCCGCACGCACTTTACCACACGGCACCAACAACACATAAACTTCACCAACAGCACTCGAGGCCTTCGCCCGATCCGATACTAGCACCAAAGCCCAGCACTCGGTGTATACCGAGCTGAAGCTGCCAACAGCACACCACATCTCCCACTCTCCTTCTCCCCTCTTCCCGACTAACCCTACCCACCCTTCCTGTTTACAGATCCGCCAGAGCGCCTGGGCACCAATTCCGTTGGTGACGATGCGCTATACAAGTACCGCTAACATAACATAACAAACCTGCATCAGAAAAATCAGTATAAGGTTTCAAATGTGACAAGTGATGAGCCAAAGTAATGGCCAAAAGAAAAAACCCTTTTACAGCTTAAAAGGACCATTGACCAGGAGCTCGAACGGCTCTTTGTGCAAGATGTCCAGGACCTTGGGAATATCCCAACGAGGCAGCACTGGCTGTGCCTGAGGATAGGTCAGAAAAAGGACTTCATCATGAGCCATCTCGAGCCATAAGGCTCCAATGAGGAGATTTGCTAAAACACTGCTAAACTGCTAAACACAAGGAAAAACCATCCTTCAGACATTGAGGCTCTTTAGAGGATCGCAAGAAAGTGGAAAAGGACCACCTGGAAAAGGAGACCCAGTGCCTGTCATGAGCCTTAACTGGTGACTGTGTTCTGACCATTTGAAGGGAAACCACAACCTCATGAGAATTACTCCATGCCATTGAGTGTTCCTGTCCTAACATTAAACTGAAAGGTTCAAACGCTACAGAGAGGCAACGTGGTGACTGGCCATTTTAGAAACAAAAGAACAGCTGGTGGGACCCAAGGAGGAAGGGATGCCCTCTGGATGATCGATAAACCATTTGCAATTGGGGATTAGTGGACGATACAGTAACTTGCCCTTTTCATTACCGAAGTGTGGTTAACACATTCCTCCACCTACATCTTCTATGTCCTCTTACCCCATGGCTACAGAAGCCAACATACTGACTGCACAGGTAGAACTGGAGGTGGGGTGGCAGTCATCCATAAAATTGATTGGCCCTGCACAGTAATCCCGACTCCCACACACATCTCCTTCAAATTCCCCTCACGCCAGTTCCCCATCTCAAGCAACAACTCAATTATATTCCACCTTATTTGCAGGCCACCCCAAGGGAGAGTTAACTCAATGATCTTTTTAACATTCTCTCCTCTGCAACGTTCTCCTATTTTAATAACATCCTCTTCCGAGGCATCAATGTTTCTGAGTCCCAATCAACAAAACACCTATGTGACTTCCTGTCCTCTCTGATCGACAACATAACATGGACCTTAAACAGATGGTACTGTCCCCACATGTGTCAAAGGCCACACGCTTAACCTTGTCTTCACATCCTACCCGCTCTTCTCATGTTTAACCCCCCTACTGCTTCGACTGACCCGGCCATGCCACAATTCCTCTTCTCATTTCGCCCACAAAGCTGCCACACAGGGGCAAGGCTAAATTACAATTTGATTAAGTGCTGCTCTTTCAACTCAAGAAATTCCCACTAGAATCAATAGAGCAAACGCTGGCAACGTTTCCCACCACAAAGAATGCCTCAGCTCTTCTGGATACTTTTAACCACTTTGCCAAAGAACAAGTGGACACCCAAAGCCTTATTTGAAGTAGTCAAGCACTGCGCTAAGCTCACACCTGTCCCAGGATAAATACCAAAGAATCAACCCCTTCTGCCTTAACAAAATGGTTAAGATGTCTCTAAACCAGACAGAGCCCCGCTATCCATCCACCCCCATAGGGAACTGCCTTCATGGACTGAATTAACCCTCCTTTCTCCCAAGGATCTCTCAGACACACTTGCTTCCCTTAAACCTACCACTGCATTGACAACTTCCTCCCGGCCACCCTCATTAAAGAACACACTGGCCCAGCGCTCAACGCACTCGTTGGTATTTTGAATGCCTCCCTTAGAGAAGTTGCATTCCCAATGACATTGAAAATAGGTCTCATTCGAACCCTTCTAAAAGAAAACTTGCTTGACTCAAAGGATCTAGTCAACTATAGACCCATCACGAGCCTCCTGTTCACAGAAAAATGTATCTAGAAAGTATATGTGGCCCAACTACTTCCACCTCTGTACCTCCTGAATGTGTCTTTCTCTGTAGGTGATGGTACCTTTATGGACTCAGATGGATCTTCTGACTGTGGACTCTCAGCACACTGTTTAGTCTTGCCTGTATGTTCTCATTGATGGGTCCTCCAGCCTTATCTCCGACCCCATCAAGTTAAACCATCACTCCTCCCAAACAGCGTTTAGCAGGTACTGCCTGAGATCTCTTCTTGTTCCTTGCCTGGGCCGTCCTTTTTCTGGGGATGCAAGGTTAGCCATTATGAACCAGGCTTTGCCGATGAATCAGGTGGGATTAGGTGAGTGCTCCCGTCTTCTCCCCTCTCTCGTGTCTTTTCAGAATCATCAGCAGACGCAGGGCTCCTTAGAGCTGATATATATATATATATATATAAAAGCTGTGTCTAATCGAGTAGAATTCATGTGATCAAGCTACAAGCCGTAGCGAAACGCGTCATCGCCGGGGTTTTTCCTTTTGTTGCTGGGCGAGGGCTGGAGGTTTCCACATGGAATTTTAATTTTTATAACTAATAAAGAAGACATTTTAATCGCAAGATGTTGCAGCCAGTTTTGTGAGAACACGAACACTTACTTGAATTTTGGCACACAACTCCAGGAGTGCGGCTCAGGACTGCACCGTGTTCACGGTGCGGAGAACGGGGATTTCAACACGTTGAAGTGTCTCAACACAGAGCAAGCACCCACTGCACGACAATCTTCAGTGACATTCGAAGCGCGCGGATCGACATATCCAGACTTTTACGTCCCGCTGCTGCTCGTAATGGAGCCCCTTACACGGATGTCAGGATGCCCGTAACGGTCGGAGACAGAAGCATGTAACCGGCAGGTACGCGGTTACCGTGTCGTCGGAGGAGGATACGGTGCGGCGGATGCTGACTGGGTGAGTGCACATGTCCCTTAGACTGCTCAGAGAGAGATCATTTCTGCCTGACAACACGGGGAGACTATCCATATATTTGTCACGCAGTTCCCTACTTTTGAACTTTCATATTTAAAAGTGAAAACATTTTGTTTTAAGTACTGGGTGGAGCCAGTGCGAGTTACAACTTAAGATAACGTTCTCACGAATTACTTGGCACATTAACCTCCCCCCAACATGGCACACGCCATAGCAACAAAGGAAGCCTCTAGAAGGGAACCAGCTTCTAACTTATTCAGTGAAACATTGAAAACCACCATAAGCAGAATCAAGAGTAAGACTTCAATCCCAGTTGAATCGGATGAAATCACTCTCCTCAGAGAACACGAGAAACTGTCGAAGAAGGAAATCAGTAAATGGTGGGAGGAGTATTCACTCCAGAACTATTTAGATGTGAAGAGAATACTGAGAGGTCTGAGGATACTGACTACACCATCCTTTGAGGAGCAGGACCCTGAAATGTTGGAAGAGTGGGGTACTGCCACCAATTCGTGTTCAAGAAACCTATTGGGAATATTGGTGAAATATGCAGGGAATGACAGGAAGAAAATTCTAACAAAAATTTCAGAAATAGAGAAGAAATTAGATAAAATTAAACTGGGCGAAGACAGTGTGAAATTGAAAGTGACCATTGAAAAAAAATCTCATTTCCTTTGAGGAAGAAATCCAACAGAGAAAACAACTAAAATTCCTAAGAGATAAAGAGGATTATGAGAATGGCCATGTATACACATTTGCCAGACGATTTGACCAAATGAGGGCACAGACTAAGGCACAGAAGACGCCCACAGCCAATAATAGAGCCGGAACCTCCAATGAAGATTCCACAGCCTCGGAATCCGACGTCATCGAAAGTGAAAATGAAGAACCTCCAGTTAGATTAAATTTTTTAGAAGAGATGCGCTTGCTCTGTCAGGATGGAAGGACGAACAAGCAGACTGGAGGAGGCAAAACACGGGGATCAGCACGAGGAGGAAGACAAAAACGAGGAGGGGCAGAGGGGCAAACAAACCACCAAAGAGTATCTCAGGGAGATTACTGCGCTCTGGGAATTAAAAGACACAGCCTTAGAGACAAGTCTGCAGATGTCAATCGTCAACCTGTCCAAACATGTTCTAACAGAACCACAACGCTCAGTTTTAAGTTTGGGTCTCAATTTCTGCCTTGCATCTGAATATGATTATCCCCAAACTAGGATTGACTTTGACCAATATATACGAAAAATCAGACTACGGAAATTCTTTGTGAATAATCCCATCATAGAGAAGAAAAAAATTGCCCAAGACGGGCGGACTGAATTATCCAAATTCGATTTGGATACTCTATCGACTCTCATGTTTCTCCAGGAAGGTGGTGATCCAGCTTCTGAATCCATCGAATTAGATCTGAGTGATCTGAACAGCAATACGGATTGGTACAAAACCAGTAAATTGAATACCAAATCAAAGTTTGTACCACCAGTTACAACGGGAGGCACCATAGAGACATTCCAAAATCTGGTGATTGAAGACCTGAAAAAAATGAGACATAAGGACGCCAAAAATCATAAACCGAATATAGGGTACGAATACAGCAAAGCCCTGAAAGAATTGAACCTCTTACCCAATTGCATTATTAAGGCGTCAGACAAGGGTCGTAATATCGAAATCATGACCAGAGACCAATATGTGCATGAGGCCAACAGGCAACTTAACGAAAAAACTTGCTATGAACAACTAAGTGAAAGTCCCATGAAGGATTTGGAAATCAAGGTACAGAACTTCCTTAGCAAGTGGTCTGAGGAAGGAATGCTGGAACACGAAGATATTAAATTTCTCTATAAACCCCACTCCACAATACCAACGATATACTTCCTTCCCAAAATACATAAAAGCATCTCTAAGCCCCCAGGGAGACCCATTGTTACACTTACAGGGTGACTTCTAGAAAACATGTCAATGTACATTGATGAGTCGCTGTTTCCTTTTGTTTTAACATTACCCTCTTATTTGAGGGACACGAAGGATTTTTTGTCTAAGATCAATGAATTACCCTGTGAATCAGATTTTTTGCTGGCCATGATGGACGTGGTCTCCCTATACACGTCCATCACACATGAACAAGGAATGAAGACCTGCACCTACTATCTGAACACCAGATCTTTGAATTATTCCAAACATTCGGAAATGATCATGGCCATGATTCATCTTTGTCTGACCAATAATGTTTTCTTATTCAACCAGAGGTACTATAAACAAAAACAAGGTACTGCGATGGGTATGACCTTCGCTCCTTCATACGCAAACCTCACAATGGGGTACTGGGAGAAGTATGAGGCATGGAAGGAAAGTAATGAGAGGTTCACCAACAAGGTGATCATGTGGCAACGCTACATTGATGATTTGTTCATCATATGGAAGGGCACGCCTAAAGACTGGACACATTTTGTGGAACATCTCAACATCAATGAATTCAATTTGAAATTTACAGAAACCCATAGTCATAAGGAAGTAGTGTTCTTGGATGTCAGGGTTCAAATAGAAGATGGGAGAATCCAAACGAAATTATTTCGCAAACCCACAGGAGCTAATGTTCCACTGCATGCCAAAAGTTCCCCCTGCCAAAATTTGATCTGGAGTATTCCTTATGGCGAGTTTATTCGACTTCGAAGAAATTGTTCGGAACTCAGTTCCTATGACGAAGAAAGTAAAATCACGGCATGGGATTTTAAGCAACAATGCTACCCGAAACAAATTATTCAGAGAGCCTATCTTAAGGCACGTCAATGTGTGAGATCTCCTCTATTACTGGATCACACGAATAGGAATCTGACCACAGACCAAAAAGCTGTTAATCATCTGGTTCTGACGTATGGACAATCTGCCAAATACATCAAAGGCGTAATACGTAAACACTGGAACACCCTGGTAGTGGACACAGATCTGAAACAGTCACTGGGAGAACATCCAAACTTCTCCTTCCGCAAATGTCAATCTATAAAAGATAAACTAGTGAGTAGCTTTATGCTGCCAGACGCCATCTCGCGTCAGCAAACCTGGTTAAGTAGTAGAAAAGATGGCTTCTACAAATGCAGAAAATGCAAGATATGCCAATATGCGGAGGAATGCAGCACGTTTTTACATCCGGTACTCAAGAGAACTGTCTCCATCATGGACAGAATAAACTGTGACTCAGAGTACATTGTTTATGCACTCAAATGCACTTGCAACAAATGGTATATAGCGAGTACCAAGTGCAAACTAAAGACACGCATAAAGCAACTTATCAGAGCCATCAAAAATCAGGACTATACATATCCTATAGCGAAACATTTTTGGGAGAAACATGAAGGGAAAGTTGGCGACCTCACGTTCATAGGGTTACAACAAGTAAAGATCGGACCCAGGGGAGGAGACAGAGAAAAGCTGTTAAGACAAAGAGAAACGAGATATATCATTGACTTCGAGAGCAAGTTTCCATTGGGGCACAATATTGATGAGGAACTTTATACTTTCCTAGGTGTTTAATATATTGGGTTATCTCATAGCCTCTAAAACTCATTGTCCAAAGTAGAATATTGATCATTCACTGAAAATTTGTTTACTTTTTTCCTTAGAACTCTCTACTCTAAGAGGTGTTCTCCCATCCAGGGATTCCGGTTGGGAGATTGTTTTTAATGTAATTCTCAGACACACGCTATTTAACCCATAATAAAAAATCTTTTTGTCCCCAACAAAATCTTTTTAGGGCTAACCCGTCTGAAATTAATGGAGTGATAGAAATCTGCGCATAGTACCACTCTGATCTTGACTTTACAAAATTGTGCGTAGTACCTTAAGCTGTAATGCACTGTACATTAAGAGAAAGAAAGGTCCATGAAATAAACATACAGGTCCCAGTATTGGGTTATCAGTGAGATAAGACACTTTAACCCGGGGCTCCTTACCTTAGGTGGTCTACAAACACTAGCTGCGGCAAGACATTTTAGGAAATACTGTGGGTCATGTGAATTGAGAGACCTTTTACATTTCATGGGATCAATCAGCCCTAATCACGTCATGGCAATTTACAACTACCATAGCTGCAACGTACTTGATGGTAGTGATATGGGTAACAATCATGCATTTTATACTGTGGACTTAAATGCACTATGCACTTTACATCGTGGACTGAAGACATATACTATTGATATGTGTTGAAATATTGGAATTAGGTCATCTTATTGTAGAAAAAATAATGCAATATCCATGTATGCTAAACGTTTGCACTATGCGAATTTAAAACTTACAATTATCTCTTATGCAATCAAATGCAATGATATGGGGTATTGTACATTAAATGCACTATGCACTTCATATTGCGGACCTAATATTTACATTCCACATGTGCTGAAATATTGGAATTAAGTCAGTCTATATTATCCCAGAAAGATAACTGATAATACTGGGACAAACAGCATCTTTTAAACCTTAATATTAATGGTATGCATACTCACTCAAACAGGGTAAAATGAAATTTTGTCATTGCACAGTCGAATACAACGTTTTTATAACAAAATAATTCCAAGATAGCGGGCGGGCTGTACAGGCATTGTATATTGCACATATGGTCGTAGTCCTTTGTTGGTTTTAACTGCTTCTTAGTGGGAAAAGATTCAAAAGCTGTGTCTAATCGAGTAGAATTCATGTGATCAAGCTACAAGCCGTAGCGAAACGTGTCATCGCCGGGGTTTTTCCTTTTGTTGCTGGGCGAGGGCTGGAGGTTTCCACATGGAATTTTAATTTTTGTAATTAATAAAGAAGGAATTTTAATCGCAAGATGTTGCAGCCAGTTTTGTGAGAACACGAACACTTACTTGAATTTTGGCACACAACTCCAGGAGGGCGGCTCAGGACTGCACTGTGTACACGGTGCGGAGAACAGGGATATATATATATATATATATATATATATATATATATATATATATAACTATATAAATATATATTTTTTTAAACTTTATTTTCTTTGGCAACAGAGATCAACAATCTAACACCGTACAGATGGCATTACACTTAAAACAAAACTTTTAAAGAGTCACCTCGAGAACATCTACTTTCGTAAACTTCCATTCCCCATTTTCTTTGTCAAAATTCCAAAATATGAAAACGATCTCCCTTTGAGCAGAGGAGACCCCAGCCCATCAATGAGCTGATGAAAGCAGAAGAAGAAAAAACCCTCCCATGGGGGAAAACCCCCTCCATCAGTCACCTCGGGCCCATCCATTCCCCTGTCAGGAGACCTCATCTATACTAGTGCAAACTGTTGAGAAGCAGTGGTCTATGATAAAGGCTTTCTTTATCTCTTACATAGTCTATGAACACGGCCCACATGTGGTAGAATCGTGTGAAACCATTATGCATTAGTACCTTGATTCTTTCCATGACTACTAGCTCTCATATCTTTACCCATCATTGAGCTAATATGGGTCCCCCTGTCTCTTTCCAGGACTGTGCCAAATTACGGTAAACAATTTTGCGGTTGTCAGAACCCTAACTGCGCCACACAAGAGAGAAACTTATCCTGCTTAAGATCAGAGCAGCATTTGCAGGGTGTATAGCATAGAGCCTGGTCCTATAATAGTTAGAGCATAAACATACAATCACCCATATTGCAAGCGCTCCGAAAAGCTAATTTATTTTGAAATTAATATAAAATCAGTCCAATTCCTCATACTTTCAGTTTTTGGCGTGAATTGGTTGGTAAGTGCATGTTTTAGCATATGATAGGGCAAAAATAACGTATCAAGTGACAACATTTAAGTGGCCACTAGCTTTGCCCAAAAGGTTTGGTCAAGTCAGACTGTTTTCCAAACGTTTCAGTACAATTTTTACAGCTCAAAAACAAAGAGGTGATGGCGGGAAGGTTTAGAATGAATCTTAACCACTGGCAATGCTCTGGGCAACCCTCCAGACCACCGTTCTTCGCCTGCCAAGCCATTACAGAAGGGGAAATACCATATGCAAATCAGGCTTGGCCCCACCCCAAAAGGGGCAGTCCATCCCGAACTGCGAGGCCACATCCCTTCTGCACGAGACCACAAGCATCCCCAAACTTGTTTCGCCCTTGTTGGGGCTCATCAGTGAGGAGTAGCTTGGGTCTCTAGGCCCAGCAGGCACGGGACCCACGTCTGGGCATACCCGTCCCACTCGGGGTGACAAAGCAAAAACAAAGAGGTGATGGCGGGAAGGTTTAGAATGAATCTTAACCACTGGCAATGCTCTGGGCAACCCTCCAGACCACCGTTCTTCGCTTGCCAAGCCATTACAGAAGGGGAAAGACCATATGCAAATCAGGCTTCGCCCCACCCCAAAAGGGGCAGTCCATCCCGAACTGCGAGGCCACATCCCTTCTGCACGAGACCACAAGCATCCCCAAACTTGTTTCGCCCTTGTTGGGGCTCATCAGTGAGGAGTAGCTTGGGTCTCTAGGCCCAGCAGGCACGGGACCCACGTCTGGGCATACCCGTCCCACTCGGGGTGACAAAGCAAAAACAAAGAGGTGATGGCGGGAAAGGTTTAGAATGAATCTTAACCACTGGCAATGCTCTGGGCAACCCTCCAGACCACCGTTCTTCGCCTGCCAAGCCATTACAGAAGGGGAAAGACCATATGCAAATCAGGCTTGGCCCCACCCCAAAAGGGGCAGTCCATCCCGAACTGCGAGGCCACATCCCTTCTGCACGAGACCACAAGCATCCCCAAACTTGTTTCGCCCTTGTTGGGGCTCATCAGTGAGGAGTAGCTTGGGTCTCTAGGCCCAGCAGGCACGGGACCCACGTCTGGGCATACCCGTCCCACTCGGGGTGACAAAGCAAAAACAAAGAGGTGATGGCGGGAAGGTTTAGAATGAATCTTAACCACTGGCAATGCTCTGGGCAACCCTCCAGACCACCGTTCTTCGCCTGCCAAGCCATTACAGAAGGGGAAAGACCATATGCAAATCAGGCTTGGCCCCACCCCAAAAGGGGCAGTCCATCCCGAACTGCGAGGCCACATCCCTTCTGCACGAGACCACAAGCATCCCCAAACTTGTTTCGCCCTTGTTGGGGCTCATCAGTGAGGAGTAGCTTGGGTCTCTAGGCCCAGCAGGCACGGGACCCACGTCTGGGCATACCCGTCCCACTCGGGGTGACAAAGCAAAAACAAAGAGGTGATGGCTGGAAGGTTTAGACTGAATCTTAACCACTGGCATTGCTCGGGGCAACCCTCCAGACCATCGGTCTTCGCCTGCCAAGCCATTACAGAAGGGGAAAGACCATATGCAAATCAGGCTTGGCCCCACCCCAAAAGGGGAAGTCCAGCCCGAACTGCTAGGTCACATCCCTTCTGCACGAGACCACAAGCATCCCCAAACATGTTTCACCCTTGTTGGGGCTCATCAGTGAGGAGTAGCTTGGGTCTCTAGGCCCAGCAGGCACGGGACCCACGTCTGGGCATACCCGTCCCACTCGGGGTGACAAAGCAAAAACAAAGAGGTGATGGCTGGAAGGTTTAGACTGAATCTTAACCACTGGCATTGCTCGGGGCAACCCTCCAGACCATCGTTCTTCGCCTGCCAAGCCATTACAGAAGGTGAAAGACCATATGCAAATCAGGCTTGGCCCCACCCCAAAAGGGGAAGTCCAGCCCGAACTGCTAGGTCACATCCCTTCTGCACGAGACCACAAGCATCCCCAAACATGTTTCACCCTTGTTGGGGCTCATCAGTGAGGAGTAGCTTGGGTCTCTAGGCCCAGCAGGCACGGGACCCACGTCTGGGCATACCCGTCCCACTCGGGGTGACAAAGCAAAAACAAAGAGGTGATGGCTGGAAGGTTTAGACTGAATCTTAACCACTGGCATTGCTCGGGGCAACCCTCCAGACCATCGGTCTTCGCCTGCCAAGCCATTACAGAAGGGGAAAGACCATATGCAAATCAGGCTTGGCCCCACCCCAAAAAGGGAAGTCCAGCCCGAACTGCTAGGTCACATCCCTTCTGCACGAGACCACAAGCATCCCCAAACATGTTTCACCCTTGTTGGGGCTCATCAGTGAGGAGTAGCTTGGGTCTCTAGGCCCAGCAGGCACGGGACCCACGTCTGGGCATACCCGTCCCACTCGGGGTGACAAAGCAAAAACAAAGAGGTGATGGCTGGAAGGTTTAGACTGAATCGTAACCACTGGCATTGCTCGGGGCAACCCTCCAGACCATCGTTCTTCGCCTGCCAAGCCATTACAGAAGGGGAAAGACCATATGCAAATCAGGTTTGGCCCCACCCCAAAAGGGGAAGTCCAGCCCGAACTGCTAGGTCACATCCCTTCTGCACGAGACCACAAGCATCCCCAAACATGTTTCACCCTTGTTGGGGCTCATCAGTGAGGAGTAGCTTGGGTCTCTAGGCCCAGCAGGCACGGGACCCACGTCTGGGCATACCCGTCCCACTCGGGGTGACAAAGCAAAAACAAAGAGGTGATGGCTGGAAGGTTTAGACTGAATCTTAACCACTGGCATTGCTCGGGGCAACCCTCCAGACCATCGTTCTTCGCCTGCCAAGCCATTACAGAAGGGGAAAGACCATATGCAAATCAGGCTTGGCCCCACCCCAAAAGGGGAAGTCCAGCCCGAACTGCTAGGTCACATCCCTTCTGCACGAGACCACAAGCATCCCCAAACATGTTTCACCCTTGTTGGGGCTCATCAGTGAGGAGTAGCTTGGGTCTCCAGGCCCAGCAGGCACGGGACCCACGTCTGGGCATACCCGTCCCACTCGGGGTGACAAAGCAAAAACAAAGAGGTGATGGCTGGAAGGTTTAGACTGAATCTTAACCACTGTCATTGCTCGAAGAAACCCTCCAGACCATCCTTCTTCGCCTGCCAAGCCATTACAGAAGGGGAAAGACCATATGCAAATCAGGCTTGGCCCCACCCCAAAAGGGGAAGTCCAAACCCGAACTGTTAGGTCACATCCCTTCTGCACGAGACAACAAGCATCCACAAACATGTTTCACCCTTGTTGGGGCTCATCAGTGAGGAATAGCTGGAAGGATAAAGCCAGGCAACTTGTAACTCCAGCAGACATACAGAATTGGAATCTGCAGGGAAAGGACTTTGCAGTAAAGGACAACTTATTGTATTTCCAAGAACGATTATACCTACCCAGCACAGATTTACAGAAAAAAGTAATCTCTTGTTATCACGATTCTTTAATGGAAGGACATCCCGGTATGGCCAAGACCTCAGAAAAGATCAAGCGCTACTTCTGGTGGCCGTCTTGGAAAAAAGATATCAGAGACTTTATAATGTCCTGTGGAGTATGCGCCCAAAACAAGAGTCAAAAGGAAAGACCAGCAGGCCTCTTACGCCCTATTGACATCCCACCTCGCCCTTGGCATACGCTTTCTATGGACTTCATCACC
This sequence comes from Ambystoma mexicanum, assembly GCF_040938575.1. Classification (NCBI taxonomy): domain Eukaryota; kingdom Metazoa; phylum Chordata; class Amphibia; order Caudata; family Ambystomatidae; genus Ambystoma; species Ambystoma mexicanum. The sequence goes on along the minus strand of NC_090927.1, from coordinate 576,340,090 downwards.
GATCTACCTCCATGCTCCGGATACAATACGATTCTAGTAATCGTGGACTTATTCTCCAAGATGGCGCATTTCATTCCGTTCAAAGGCTGGCCAACAGCAGCAACTCTGGCCCGAGAATTTCTCGAAAACATCGTCCGACTGCACGGTTTTCCTTCGGTTCTAATTTCGGATCGAGGTAGTCAATTTATTTCTCATTTTTGGCGAAGTTGCTGTCGGTCGGCTCAAATTGATGTGAGACTATCGACCAGTCACCACCCTCAGACCGACGGACAAACCGAGAGGACCAATCAAACTCTGGAACAGTATTTACGCTGCATGCTGCAACAAACTGAAAAAACTTGGAAAGACATCCTTTGGATAGCCGAATATGCCTACAATAACTCTGTCCATTCGGGAACTGGGAAAACCCCGTTTTTTCTTTTGTACAGCAGTCACCCTCGAACCTCGGGGTTGGATCCCCTCCAAGATCTTGAAACACCAGCAGTAGACTACCTGCATTCTACAATCACCCAAGCCTTTAAGGAAGCTGTTTCTCACCTTCAAAGGGCTAAAGAACAATACAAGAAAGGAGCAGATCAACATCGGAAGGAAGCCCCTCAATATCAAGTAGGGGATCAAGTCTGGTTATCCACCAAATATCTACCTCTAAAAGGGCCACGCACATTCAACCCAAGATACCTTGGTCCCTATTCCATCACTACCATAGTAAACCCAGTAGCGGTCAAGTTGGACTTGCCCCCGCACATGAAGATACATCCGGTCTTCCACGTCTCTCTATTAAAACCCGTGCAACCTCAAACCCGACTAACTTAATCTCCAAAACCTATCCTAGTTGATGGAGAACTCGAGTTTGAAGTCAAAAGCATTCTGGACTCCAAGATTTCCAAATCTAAACTATTTTACCTAATTGACTGGAAAGGCTACGGCCCCCAAGAGAGATCCTGGGAACCTGCTGAATATGTCCACGCTCCTCGCCTAATCAAAAGATTTCACCGAACATTTCCTGACAAGCCAAAACCCCCGGAGAAGCCCGGTTTGGGAGGGGCCTTGAGGGGGGGTACTGTCATGATCTCTGCTTCCAAAAGGTCAGGGTTTTCCCAACTCCCTTGGAAGCAGATCCATAACCCAGGTTCCGAGTGCCAACCAGTCCCAATTGGGACCTTTTGGACCCAGTCCTGGCGCCAGTGGCACCAGGCTCATAAATATGCCCAGTCCCAGCGCTGGAAGCGCCGGGCTCATAATGCTTGGGTGGACTTACCTGCAGCAGACCATGCTGCTTACTTGCCTGCCAGTTGAGCCTCTGATCCTCTTCTGTTTGGAACTACTTTTCCTGTTGGGTGGGGCAGGAGCCACTCCCTAGATTCAGAACACTGGAACTCTTCTGGAAAGCAGGAACTCTTTTCTTACCTAGGCGTGGCTGTGGAAGGAGACACCTAAGCACTACAGGAGGCTATTTAAACCACACCCGATGGATGAATCTTGCTTTGCGTTATTCTGCATCCTCTGCAGCAGAACGCTCATCATGTCTTCTGCATCTGATCCTGGGCCTAAGGAAAAAGGCTTACCATCCTGAATCCAGTCTTCAGCAACACCTATAAAGACAAGAAGGAACAGGTTAGCATTACGGTCTTCAGTGACAGCTCTTCACTTACCTGGTCCATCGGCTGTCACCAACGCCTCGCGCTGCATTCCGGCATCTGAAAGACAAAGGCTTACCTACTCTTTGTGCGCTCCGGAGGTCTTCACACTGCATTCCGGCATCTGAAAGACAAAAGCTTACCAACTCTTCGCACGCTCCGGAGGCCTTCGGCGCTGCATCCCGCATCTGAAAGACAAAACAAGGTGCGTTTAAAGACATTGGGGAACTTTAATACTCACGTGCCATTACTCCTTTCCACATCTAACCCAGTGGGTATTCCGGCACCCTGCAGCCGCTCCGAACTTGTACCTGCAAAATAAAAAGACAGTTAGAGTGCATCGTGAAGCAGGCAACAAGCGCTTACTTATGTGCTTCCAGGCGCTTCTATTCATCACACGGGCTCCATCTTCAACTCACTTCAGCCCGTCATCCGCCATCGCCGGAACCCTGCAAAACAAGAGACATCATTACTAAAGACTTTAAAGACATTAGAATTACTCGAAACTTACCGTTCGTGCAGTAAACGACGGACAGCAGTCCTCTGAAGTCAAGAGGCCTGCTCCCCTTATCCAGTGAAGAAACTGGTTACAGCACCCTGCCCCGAGGCAGATGGAGAGCACAGCGGTCACTTACCTAAGACATCTTACCCTTCGAGTCAGACATACAGTGCACAGAGGTCCAGCCCAAAGAGCCAGCCGTGTGTTACACATCACCTTTGAAGATACGGTATACGCCCAGTCAAGACCGGCGCCTCTACGGGAATCAGGTGAGCGTTACAGAAGTCCAGCCCAAACTTCTAGGTCACATCCCTTCTGCACGAGACCACAAGCATCCCCAAACATGTTTCACCCTTGTTGGGGCTCATCAGTGAGGAGTAGCTTGGGTCTCTAGGCCCAGCAGGCACGGGACCCACGTCTGGGCATACCCGTCCCACTCGGGGTGACAAAGCAAAAACAAAGAGGTGATGGCTGTGACCTAGCAGTTCGGGCTGGACTACCCCTTTGGGGATGGGACCAAGCCTGATTTGCATATGGTCTTTCCCCTTTTGCAATGGCTTGGCAGGCGAAGAACGATGGTCTGGAGGGTTGCCCAGAGCGATGCCAGAGGTTAAGATTCATTCTAAACCTTCCAGCCATCACCTCTTTTGTTTTGCTATTGTCACCCCGAGTGGGACGGGTATGCCCAGACGTGGGTCCCGTGCCTGATGGGCCTAGAGACCCAAGCTACTCCTCACTGATGACGCCCAACAAGGCTGAAACATGTCTGGGGATGCTTGTGGTCTCGTGCAGAAGGGATGTGACCTAGCAGTTCGGGCTGGACTACCCCTTTGGGGATGGGACCAAGCCTGATTTGCATATGGTCTTTCCCCTTTTGTAATGGCTTGGCAGGCGAAGAACGATGGTCTGGAGGGTTGCCCAGAGCGATGCCAGAGGTTAAGATTCATTCTAAACCTTCCAGCCATCACCTCTTTTGTTTTGCTATTGTCACCCCGAGTGGGACGGGTATGCCCAGACATGGGTCCCGTGCCTGCTGGGCCTAGAGACCCAAGCTACTCCTCACTGATGACGCCCAACAAGGCTGAAACATGTCTGGGGATGCTTGTGGTCTCGTGCAGAAGGGATGTGACCTAGCAGTTCGGGCTGGACTACCCCTTTGCGGATGGGACCAAGCCTGCTTTGCATATGGTCTTTCCCCTTTTGTAATGGCTTGGCAGGCGAAGAATGATGGTCTGGAGGGTTGCCCAGAGCGATGCCAGAGGTTAAGATTAATTCTAAACCTTCCTGCCATCACCTCTTTTGTTTTGCTATTGTCACCCCGAGTGGGACGGGTATGCCCAGACGTGGGTCCCGTGCCTGCTGGGCCTAGAGACCCAAGCTACTCCTCACTGATGACGCCCAACAAGGCTGAAACATGTCTGGGGATGCTTGTGGTCTCGTGCAGAAGGGATGTGACCTAGCAGTTCGGGCTGGACTACCCCTTTGGCGATGGGACCAAGCCTGATTTGCATATGGTCTTTCCCCTTTTGTAATGGCTTGGCAGGCGAAGAACGATGGTCTGGAGGGTTGCCCAGAGCGATGCCAGAGGTTGAGATTCATTCTAAACCTTCCAGCCATCACCTCTTTTGTTTTGCTATTGTCACCCCGAGTGGGAAGGGTATGCCCAGACGTGGGTCCCGTGCCTACTGGGCCTAGAGACCCAAGCTACTCCTCACTGATGACGCCCAACAAGGCTGAAACATGTCTGGGGATGCTTGTGGTCTCGTGCAGAAGGGATGTGACCTAGCAGTTCGGGCTGGACTACCCCTTTGGGGATGGGACCAAGCCTGATTTGCATATGGTCTTTCCCCTTTTATAATGGCTTGGCAGGCGAAGAACGATGGTATGGAGGGTTGCCCAGAGCGATGCCAGAGGTTAAGATTCATTATAAACCTTCCAGCCATCACCTCTTTTGTTTTGCTATTGTCTCCCCGAGTGGGACGGGTATGCCCAGACGTGGGTCCCGTGCCTGCTCGGCCTAGAGACCCAAGCTACTCCTCACTGATGACGCCCAACAAGGCTGAAACATGTCTGGGGATGCTTGTGGTCTCGTGCAGAAGGGATGTGACCTAGCAGTTCGGGCTGGACTACCCCTTTGGGGATGGGACCAAGCCTGATTTGCATATGGTCTTTCCCATTTTGTAATGGCTTGGCTGGCGAAGAACGATGGTCTGGAGGGTTGCCCAGAGCGATGCCAGAGGTGAAGATTCATTCTAAACCTTCCAGCCATCACCTCTTTTGTTTTGCTATTGTCACCCCGAGTGGGACGGGTATGCCCAGATGTGGGTCCTGTGCCTGCTGGGCCTAGAGACCCAAGCTACTCTTCACTGATGACGCCCAACAAGGCTGAAACATGTCTGGGGATGCTTGTGGTCTCGTGCAGAAGGGATGTGACCTAGCAGTTCGGGCTGGACTACCCCTTTGGGGATGGGACCAAGCCCGATTTGCATATGGTCTTTCCCCTTTTGTAATGGCTTGGCAGGCGAAGAACGATGGTCTGGAGGGTTGCCCAGAGCGATGCCAGAGGTTAAGATTCATTCTAAACCTTCCAGCCATCACCTCTTTTGTTTTGCTATTGTCACCCCGAGTGGGACGGGTATGCCCAGACATGGGTCCTGTGTCTGCTGGGCCTAGAGACCCAAGCTACTCCTCACTGATGACGCCCAACAAGGCTGAAACATGTCTGGGGATGCTTGTTGTCTCGTGCAGAAGGGATGTGACCTAGCAGTTCGGGCTGGACTACCCCTTTGGGGATGGGACCAAGCCTAATTTGCATATGGTCTTTCCCCTTTTGTAATGGCTTGGCAGGCGAAGAACGATGGTCTGGAGGGTTGCCCAGAGCGATGCCAGAGGTTAAGATTCATTCTAAACCTTCCAGCCATCACCTCTTTTGTTTTGCTATTGTCACCCCGAGTGGGACGGGTATGCCCAGACGTGGGTCCCGTGCCTGCTGGGCCTAGAGACCCAAGCTACTCCTCACTGATGACACCCAACAAGGCTGAAACATGTCTGGGGATGCTTGTGGTCTCGTGCAGAAGGGATGTGACCTAGCAGTTCGGGCTGGACTACCCCTTTGGGGATGGGACCAACCCTGATTTGCATATGGTCTTTCCCCTTTTGTAATGGCTTGGCAGGTGAAGAACGATGGTCTGGAGGGTTGCCCAGAGCGATGTCAGAGGTTAAGATCAGTGCCTTAAGTGGCACTACAAATCGAGCCGGGGCTCATCGAGGGGGCGTGGCCTAACAGCGGGGGTCTTGATGGCCCGTTAGGCCACGCCCCCTTGACGAGCCCCGGCTCAATGGGCTACTGGCACCCCTGCCAGGCAGCCTTTTGTAGAGATTAGCACCCTCTCCCCTATGGGGGAGAGGGTGCTGATCTCTGCATTCATTTTGTATAGGCTTGCCTGGCAGGGGACGGCGCCTGCCTATTCAGCCTTAATGGTGGTGCTGCCGCTCGCCAGCTGGGGAGGGGCAGCACCACCATTAAGGCTGAAAGGGTGAAGCCATTGGAAGCAGAGGCCTTTTTCCTAAATACTGAAACTCCCGGGAATCCGCGGGAGCTCCAGTATTTAGAAAGCAAGGCCTCTGCTTCCAGTGGCCTCAAGTTTCTTCATAATGGTGGCGCCGGCCGACGGGAATCTCTTGATTCGCAGGTGCGGCGCCACCATTATGGCTGAAAGGCATTTTTTTCTGTAGCCTGAAGCTCTCGCACACGAGCGAGAGCTTCAGGCTGTAGAAAAAAATGCCTTTTCGTGTAGTGGCCGGGGCTGTCAGGGGAGATTACTGGGCCCCGGCAGGGCCCCGCCTCAAAACGAAATTTCAGAGACTGCCGGGGCTCAGCCCCGGCAGGCCCTGGCCCACTTAAAGCCCTGGTTAAGATTCATTCTACACCTTCCAGCCATCACCTCATTTGTTTTGCTATCACCGTGAGAGAAAGGTCATGAGAGAATTCGGCCCTATTCTCATGGGTATATGTCAATGTTTTATATCACTCCTTAATAATTTCTTTTCCTGCTGTATTCTCTGCTCATATAGGTGCTTACCTTTCAACTTCATGTGATAGTAGTCACCCTCCCTATTTCTTTATATTTTTGCAGATATGCACGTATTTCTCTATGGTAACCAAAACACTCTCAAAAGACTTAATTGGATCTTCAGCCTGCATATCCATACCAACCTCACCAAACTCTATGTACTTCACTAACTCCATGCTAGCCATATGGTTAGCCTTTATCAATTTAGGGGGATTCCATTTCACCCTATTGAGACCCGCACTGACTGAAACCTCACCACCGTTGTCAGACTCTAGATGAATGTTGTCCAGTTTGAGTAAGGCACACAAAGGGAGATGATCACTTTCTTCCCTCACAGTTATCGCCATTTCAACAAGCAATGGTAAGGCCAGCGGAGTAACAAATAAGTAATCAATGATGGAGGCACTTCTGCCTCACATTCCAGTAAAACCACTATGTCCATCTCTAGGACAGAATCCGTTAAGCATTCTAACATCACACTGGTAGAGTAACCCGGCCCATTATAGTCTTTTTTTGTTATATACATTTGTCTTAATAGGGGATGAACCTACATCATGGGAGTTTTTATTTGAGGTTGGTGAATTATATTAGTCTGTGCGCTCTATCCCCTTCCTTGTTTTTATTGATTATTCTGGTTTCTGAATGTTACAAGCTATGTGGAAGTCAGTGGCTGCATGCCTAAATAGAGACCAGTGTTCACCAACCAGTCTGTGGGTTTTATAAATAGGAGGTTGAATTCTAAGTTAGCCTGTGCGCTTTAATGTATACAGTGTTCACACATTTCTTTCTCCAATATTTTTCAATGGATACTTATTAGTGAATAGTACTTGTTGGTTTAATTCATTTGTTTCAGTGTATTTATTCACAGGTTTTACAACGATTTTGTGCGTAGGTCATAGGTTGTGCCTAGAGTGGTGCCAACATAACTCTGGTAGGAGGCACGTGCATGTGTTTCCCCCTTCCTTGGGCTTTTTCAAGGCACTAATACAGCAGTTTAATACGTAATATTTTGTTCATAAAAACAGTGCAATTTTGCAGAATTTAAACATTGCAATCATATAGTAACAGTCAAAGTGTTCTCCGTTCTTTTGTAATGAAGTTCCTGATTGAACGAATTTCTGTGGTTCTGAGGAGTTAGATGGGAAAGGAGAATTAGTATTAATTTAATATGGGTTGGTGTGTGATAACACATCACCAACTAGCTTACTCTCCTGATTGTACAATGTGCTTGGGTAGAGCATTGCTTACCATCCATTCAGGTAAGTACATTTCAATCAAGGGGGACGGGTCCTGTTGGGTTTAAAAATCCTGCTTTTCCTGCAGTCCAGTTATGATCTCTGCCAAGTTTGGTCAGTTAATCAGGATTTCGATGGCTGGTGAAAGATATGTTCTTTCCTAAGGATTGTAAAAGTATGATAGTTCAGACAGACTTTGATGTTGTCTGTGTGGTTATATCATCTATGCCCGTGGTAGTTTAGTCTTACTTAGTCATTCCTATCGATGTGCAGCCTGGTGCACGTGATAGCGAGACTGCCACTGCCAGCTTTGCCATTCATATTTACCGATACGTTCTGTATTAGGCACAATGTTAATGGATGTATTCTCCCAGAATATTTCGTAAGTGGCACCTTCAAATGTGGGGAGGTCCAAGAACGGTGGCTGCGCCGTGTACCGCCTACATCGTGTGAGCTACGTTCGTTATTTTTGATATTTGCCTGTGTTTCATCTCATGAGTAACAGAGCTCTGTGTCGCGAGAAGCCTTAATGCACATTTGTATTGGGCGTGCACGGTACACTGTGGTTCCTATTAGCTTTGTTTACTGGTGTGACAGCTATTGATTGTGCATATGAGGTTATCCGCACATCATCAAATATAAATGGTGACACAATTAGTCATAATGGGCAGCGCAATCTGACTATATTTCTATGTGGATTGAAAATGCTGTGGTCATCAGTGTTTTTCCCGAACCTACATTATGTTGTTTGTCTGAGGTGGTACAATGTCGCAAAGTGGAATCATTAGCAACCTATCATAACCAGACTACATTCATTTAATGTTCATTTCATTTAATTGAATTTATATAGCGCTCTTCCCCAGATGCGTTGGTACAAATAAAATATTAAACAACGGTACAATCAAATGAACGATGTAAGCCAGTTAAAACAGAAAAGAGGGAGAACAGGATTCAGTCAGTGAAAAGAACAGATAAGAGGTGAGCTTTGAGGTTAGACTGAAAAATACAAAGGAGCTGACAGAGAGAGGGAGAGAATGCCAGTGCTCAGGCGCAAGAAGAGCAAAAGACCGGAAGCACGAAGATGCACATTGTAGAGGAGCAGCTGAATGCCTCTGCAGGAAGTCCCACCCCCCTACCTCCTGTATGTTGGAGACCTGAGATTTTGCCATGCTAGACACCAGCAGTTGTGATCATACCACAGAGAATATTCGAAAGAAGATACCCTCTGAGAAAGCCCTATCAAATGTATTCCCAAAGAGACGATAATCTGAGGTAGGAACTCCCCGTACATTCTCCTTACATATCATAACAGGGGAACCATCAATTTGACATTTTGACATTGGTTACCTGCAAGCTTATGCTAATCTTTGCCCACTGTGCCTTGTGCAACTTAGTCACTGCCTATGCTTATCTATGCCCACTGTGCCTTGTGCAACTTAGTCACTGCCTATGCTTATCTATGCCCACTGTGCCTTGTGCAACTTAGTCACTGCCTATGCTTATCTATGCCCACTGTGCCTTGTGCAACTTAGTCATTGCCTATGCGTATCTATGCCCACTGTGCCTTGTGCAACTTAGTCATTGCCTATGCTTATCTATGCCCACTGTGCCTTGTGCAACTTAGTCACTGCCTATGCTTATCTATGCCCACTGTGCCTTGTGCAACTTAGTCACTGCCTATGCTTATCTATGCCCACTGTGCCTTGTGCAACTTAGTCATTGCCTATGCTAATCTATGCCCACCGTGCCCGGTGTATCCAGCTCCACATCATGAGTATCACACCTTGCAGCCTGCTATTGTACCTATCTGCAATTATCTTCCACCATAGAGAGGACAGTAGCCTCCCTACTATGCTCACAAGACCCCTAAATTCCACCATCACCACCCTCTCTACTGACACCAGTATGGAACACCCGGATCTGAATCCCCTATCCGAGTTTCCCAGCAACCCATGTAGTCTACTCTGTCGAAACTCTAGGCTCAGAGCTAGACTCTCGAAACTTTATGAGCCTCTGACCAGAACCCTACCTCCTAACAACAAAAGATCCAATACCCAGAAGCCCAACACCAACGTCCCCCCAAAAAACAGGAGACTTCCTCCCACTACCCAGACCAAAACTGTACCACCTCATCTGTCATACCACCTACTCAAAGGAGGACTAATAAATGCAAGATCCCTGATAGCACATGCCACAGATATCTGTGATCTGATAGTGCTCGACAATCTGGACTTCATCGCCATCACCGAGTCCTGGCTGCACAACGCAGCAGGACCCCTACTCTCCCTAGCCATCCCAGAAGACTTTACTATATTCAGGCAAGATAGAACCAACACGCGCGGCGGTGGCATTGCCATCATCGCAAAGACCAGCTTAGATATGAGAATCTCACCTACAATAGCAGCTGACTCATGTGAATCACTTACTATCAAACTTCCACTAGTTAGCTCCCAAACTTTGACGATCCACCTCATCTACAGACCACCTGGTCCCTTAGGGACCTTCGAGGAGGATTTACATAATTTACTCTCCAACAACCTTAAAACCTCTTCACAACTACTTGTCCTAGGGGACTTCAATCTGGGCTTCAATGACCCTTCAGATAAAAATGCCACCATCATTGCCAATTCCCTCTCTAATCTGGGCATGACGCAAAAAACTCTTGAACCTACACATAATAAGGGAAGAATCCTTGATTGGCTAGTAGACTACAATTGCACTGCCAATATCAAAGCTATTATCCCTCAACCTTGGACAGACCACTTCTTCCTGTCATTTGAACTATCTACCTCCAGACCACCTTCACCAGCCTCCATCTTGGCCCCGCCTTGCCCAACAAGAAACAAAAAGAGCATCACCAGAGACAAAGTGATCCCGGCCATTCTACCTACACTTAACGGATTAGCAGATCATCTAGACCCAGAAACACTAGTCAACGAGTATAACAAAATTATGCTAACTACCCTCGACAACATCGCACCCTTGAAACTCAGAAAAAGTAAACCCAAATCTCACCTAAATAAATGGTTTACCCCCGAACTAAAGGATTTGCGACTACTTAAGAGGAGCTGCGAAACAGCTTGGAGGCTCACCCCTTCAGTAGACCATAAAATGAAACTAACAGAAATCTCCTCCCAATATAAAAAAGAAATCCATCTGGCCAAACAGAACTCCTTTAATAAGCGGATCTCCAACGCCAATTCAAGCATGAGGGAACTATTCACCATCCTCAAAGAACTAGAGTCACCCATCCCCATTCCGGATACTTGCACCAAAGACAAAACTTGGTGTTCCAACATTCAGCTAGCCCTATCCAATAAAATCTCCCTACTCCAAACGAAAATAACCAAAAAGAAAGCCTCCCTTACTCATCATCCCAAGACTAACAACCTCTACACAGACTCTACCCCAAAGACCCAGGACACAGCCACACGGTTCATGTTTTCCAAAACTTCGATTCTCGAGGTGGAGAAAGTCATCCTCTCTCTTAAGCCGTCTAACTGACAGGGCGATTCATGCCCTGCCCAGCTTATAAAAGACGCAGCTAGAGATCTCTCCCCGTTTATTGCCAAACTCGTCAACTCCTCATTCACGTCCGGCACGGTACCCACCAATTTAAAACAATCCTGGGTACTACCATTGCTCAAAAAGCAAACGCTAGACCCTCTTATACCCACAAACTACCGCCCCATTACAACAGTCCCCTTCCTGCACAAAATCCTGGATAAAATCGCCTACAATCAAATCCAAAGTTTCCTGGAACAACATAAACTTTTAGGAGAGCGCCAATCAGGATTCCGTCCACAACATGGTACAGAGACTGCCCTTATCGACCTAAAGGCACAAATAGATGAAATAAGAGATAAAGGTAAAATGGCTCTCCTCTTGCTGCTGGACCTCTCGGCGGCATTCGACCTTGTAGACCATGGAGTACTTTGTAGCCATTTAGACTCAGCCGCACATTTTTCCAAGGAGGCCATATCTTGGATTGAATCCTTCCTCAGTGATAGGACCATGAGGGTGTTCTCCCCTTCGGCAGCGGCGGACCCAATCCCCATCCGATGTGGAGTCCCTCAGGGCTCATGCGTCTCCCCGACTCTCTACAACATATTCACTAAGCCCCTTTTTGATGATCTGGACCATCTTGGTATCACCTACACCAACTATGCAGATGATACCCAGATTCTCCTCCCACTTTCCGGGGACTACAACAAGGATTTGGCCTTGGTGAATAGGGTGTATATCATCGTCCAGGCATGGATGGCAACCCATGGTCTATTCCTGAACGATGACAAAACAGAGTTGCTCATCCTAGGGACACATTCTAACATACAGAAACTCAGTCAGGACTATACCTCATTTGAAATTGACGGGAACATCATCAAGGTTTCCAAAGATGTGAAGACACTTGGCTTCTATCTGGATGCCACCCTCTCTTTTGACAAGCAGGTGAAGTCATTGGCATCTGCCACCGCCTACACATGCAAGCTCATTAGAGCAGGCAAGCATTTTCTCTCCGATAACAACTGCCTTATCCTAGCGAGAGCATTAATCCTTTCGAGGCTTGATTATTGTAATGCCCTCTACATCGGAGCAAATAAATCCATTACCCACCGACTTCAAATTCTTCAAAACAATGCCCTACGGGCCGCCCTTGGTGTACCTAAAAGATCACATATTTCAAACATCAGGCGTCAAAACAACTGGCTGTCCTCCCAAAACAAAATCCACCTTAAAGTAGCATCCCTGGTTCATAAAGCCCTGAACAATGCAGCACCAAGCTATCTCCGCAATAAACTCACAAAAAGACATCACTCGCGCCCTGCCAGAACTGCAAATGCCAACAGCCTCATCATTCCGAGATTCAGATTATCTAAGGCGGGGGGTAGTAGCTTCCCGGTGCAAGCAGCTCAATTATGGAACTCATTGCCTAATCCTCTACGCGAGGCACAGCCCTTCCCTAAATTCAGAAATAACTACATCAATCTGCTAAGGACTGCCAATGAATAGCCTATTGGCGCCCACTTATCCTTCACCCCACCCTAGAACATACATTTCATCATGATCTTATGGTCCCACCCACTTTGCCCACCTGACCGATGAGCTTTCGCCCACACAGTACCTGTACATAGACTGTCTTGATCATATTTTGTATTTATTCTGCATGTAAACCGCAACTGCTGCCTTACTGTGATATTTTGCATTCTATATTTGTATATTGTATTTGTACAGTGTATGTATCCCATGACCCCACCCTGCAACCTAAGCTTCGCATTTTCTGTACTGCTGCGCCCGGCTACCTTCGGGTCTGGTGCGCATTATAAGTGAATAAAACAAACAAACAAACAACCAATATGAGAAAGAGCGAAAGAGGAGCTGGTGACGTCACAAGAGACAAGCGTGACGCGCTAAGAAGACTGACTGATGAAAATGTATGGACCTTATAGAAACTGATGACGAAGTTAAGAATCGAGTAAAACTTTCATATACGAAATCAAGATTGCATGTGTGTGACGCACTGCAGAAAATGCAAGCCGTTCAATAACTGTACAAATGCAGCAACGCAAGTAGACTAAGTGATTTTAGAAGCTTGTTAAATGTATTGAATAGACTGCAGGCAGAGCCGCCATTGTACAGAAGCTGGACATCAGTGTCATGAATTTAGTAAGCCCAGACCCATGGAGAGGAAAGGCCGAAAGCTGTGCCGCAGCAAGCATTTGCTGAGATCGTGGACATGAATGGCAAGGCTGTCTGGCCTGGTACCAAAGCTAAAGGCAGCCAAGGCTGGTTATCTATTCTTGAAGGCAGAGAACGTGAGAAGCTGAATCATCCCTTGTTAAGGTGCAAAGAAAGAACACAACGCGTGGCAAGTTGTATTCATTTAAGACATTTAAATGCTGCAAATTGGTCCAAATCGGGGTCTCCTGTCACGTGAGCCAAGAATGAAAATGGAGTTGAGCATTGAGTTCCAGAACTACAGTAGTGCTTGCTCACACTCCCTTACATTCCCAGAGACAAGAATACTCTGCAAGGCCAAGAGCAAAGACAATCTTCATGGCAGAAGGCATGGGTGATGAGAGACCTTGGGCTAATTGGGTGGGGAGGTAAAGTCAAGTCCACCTCCTGGCACTTGGGTCAGAGCTCACATGCTGCTAAGTGAACCGAATGTTCCAGACACGGCACGAGCATGCCAACCAATTGTAGAGGACCGTATAACGAAGGGCCTTATAGTTTGAGAGCCAATTGTATACTGTGTACTTACTAGTGTAGAAGATGACACATTTAGAGGTAGGCATAAGTTGTCCACCTGACAGTAGATATCCAATCACAAACTCACCCCTTATAGAAGGTATACTTAGATGTTCCCCATGAACCTATCACAACCCCTCATAGGTTTTTCTCATTTGCCACTTAGTATGACATCACTTATGACACATTCTTTGTATATAAATGTGTTTTTATGAGAGATGCGCCGAGAGAACTAAGTGAACGTCCGTTGATGTCTGTTGTAACTCCCTGTTTTAGACAATTGATATTAAAACAGTAAACTTTGCCATCTTCCTGAGTTGGTTCGATTATTTAGTGTCGGGGTTATTCTGCATCCCATCCACTGCATGCGTGTTACCCAAAGGGATCTAAGCTCACGTGGTAGCACTGCAGATGGTTCAAGACCCAAGCTAGTTTAGCTCCAGATTTTCAGACGATCGAGTATCTTCCGCCATTAGCCGGAAGATCGCAGGGTATCCTGTGGAGAGCGGCCAAATAGAAATAATCTTGCAAGAAGAACCGAGACGGTGGGCAGGTCCCCCACACAGGGACAGGGGGCACAAGGGGGGCACTCTCAGGCACACAGGGGCAGGGGGGTGAAAGGGGGCACTTTCAGGTGCACGAGGGGCAGGGAGGTTCAAGGGGGGCTCTCTCGGGGGTGCAAAGGGGGCACATTCAAGCACACAAGGGGCAGGGGGGTGCAATGGGGGCACTCTCGGGCACACGGGCAGGGGGTACAAGGAGGGCACTTTCAGGCACACAAGGGGCAGGGGGAGCAAGGGGGCACTCTCAGGCACACAGGGGCAAGGGGTGCAAGGGGCGCCCATTCATGCACACAAGGGGCAGGGGATACAAGGGGGCACTTTCAGGCACACAAGGGGCGGGGGGTACAATGGGGGGCACTTACACACACACGGGGGCAGGGGGTGCAACAGGGGCACTCTCAGGTACACAAGGGCCAGGGGGGTGCAAGGGGGCACGTACACACACATGGGGGCAGGGGGTGCAAGGAGGGCAATTACATACACACAGTGGGCAGGGGGGTGCAAGGGTGCCCTCTCAGTCACACAGGGGCAGGGGGCGCAAGGGGGGCCCTTTCAGGCACACGAGGGGCAGGGGGAGCAAGGGGGGCACTCTCAGGCACTCGAGGGGCAAGGGGGGCACTTACACACACACAGGGGGAGGAGGGTGCAAGGGCAGCACTCTCAGGCACACAGAGGCAGTTGCGGCGTACCGTGGTGGACAGGGCCTCATTTGTGGGCCTTAGGTGGATGGCCGGCTCCCGCCTCCCGGTTGCTCTCCTTGGCTTATCAAAGCCAAGTGCAGCCAATGGGAGGGGGAGCAGGGCCAACCCACAAGGCTGCAGTTCAGGTGGTGAAAAAACGAGCAGCCATGTTGGAAGGCAGTAACACAATGAGGCAAGGTTACAGAATGTGCACTGAAGGCACTAAATGCAGTAAAGATGAGAAGCACTGCTCCTCCAAAGTTAATCCTCGGCATGCGCGATGGTAAGTTCAAATTTAAAAAAAAATGATCTCCCATAAAATGCTGCGACACGTGTGCTAGTTACAAAAACACCTAGCTTATCAGGCTATGGTCGATACCATCAAGGAGACGGTTAGGGATGACCGTCCCTGCCATGGATAGGCTAACGATGGGAGCCGATTGTGGGTTGGGGTTTATGCAGTATGCCTTATTGGAAAAGGGGGGAGCAAGACCACAGTATATTCCATGGCCGCAGATGGAAAAGGATAATTTAAGGTGCAAGCACCCAAGTTTGACTTCGGGCGTTGGGAAATGGAAATATGAATCAGAAAAATGACAGGAGGAAATACGTTGGCCATAGGGGTCATAAAAGTTCTCCAGACAGCTATTGTTGAGGAAAGAGGTGATGACGTATGTAGGAGAGCAGGGTATTCAATTATGACAGCACAAAACACAGCACACGACGGAGCACCGTTTAATAATTGTAGATCAGATGTTTGGAGAGCTCTCAGGGTGCAGTATCCTCATATATCAGATATGGGTACAATTATGACGATTAAGAGGAAGGAAGATGAAAACCCTATTGCTTACATTTAGCACATTCAAGAGAAATGCCAGCTTGAAACTCGAGAGCCGTGCAAAAAAACAGTGGCATTATTTTACCACGTTTTATGTCGGGGGTTGCCTGAGCCAGTACAGTGACAAATGAAGACACAAGTGGGAATGGAAGCAAAACCGTGGGCTGAGATATAGCTGACGATAGTGCATCACTGTCGGCTATTGCAAGAGAAAAATAGGAAGAAAGATGAGGCCAGGAAAATCGAGGAAGCCATGTTAGTTCCGAAGAAATTGTCAAAATATGCCATAGAAGGGGCAGTATTAACAAGTATAGAAGGATTGGGAATGCAGGAAGCAATGGGTACATCGCAGACGAATAATCAGCGCCCGATGGACCAAGGTGGATATGGGTTCATGCCACGAGGCAGAGGTATGGGCTATAGTGGAAGAGGAGGATTCCAAAATAATCAAGGTGGGTTTCAGAATGTACCGAGCGAGAATAAGAATACAGAGGGAGGAATTAACCAAGGGGGATTTGTTAGACGAGCACTGCCAGTATGTTGGGCTTGTAGGATGACAGGGCACATTGCACGCGTATGTGGGAGCCAAGGGAGTGTACAGAATGGGCAATTCTCAAGAGGGGGGACAGCTTATCCTCCACCATATAGCACACACAATAGGGAAGGGTTCACCCAAGATCACACAGTGTATCAGACACAAGCGCTGCAAGTGCAGCAGGCACAGCAGCCAGAGTGGGTGCAAATGAATCTACCACAAGGGAGGTCGCAACAAGCCCCTATGCAGACACAGCAGTATGCAAACACAGGACAAGTGTTGACACCTAGAATAGGAGATGTCACTGTGGTAGGAGGAAATCCTTTCACAGGGACAGGGGTGAGCCTGTACCCACAATAGGACAGCTCACAGGGTGACTTGATGTGTTCAGTACTATCTGTGACACCAGACCCGCAAGAGGAACCAACGGTCGATGTGACAATAGGAAGCAAATGTTTATTTTTTTAGTAGACACTGGAGCTACTTGTTCATGTACACGAGAGGGAAAATGTCCAATGCCGGGAACTGCCATGAATGCTCAAGGGTTCTCTGGAGCTACAAGTCGAGTTCCTTTTACTGATGAATTACCAGTCTCTATAGGAGAGTGTGACATGTCTGTTCCTTTGTTATATTCACGACAGACACCAGTTAACATTTTGGGAAGAGATTTGATGACAAAACTTAACATGACGGTTTTATTCACTGATCAAGGAATAGTGTGCTCCACTCCAGCAATACACTATTTAAACGTGGGCAAATGTATACTGGCGTTCACAGGGCTCTGCAAGGCATTCCAGTAGAGCCAGAGGTTTTTCTCTATGGAGTGAGCATCCTACTGACATGGCTACCTGGTTTAGTGGGAAAAATATGGAGGATACCTGATGAGTTTTTGTTCAGACCCCAAATACCAATGGAGGAAGAGGGGGGGACAGACAATCCCTATAGAATTGGAAGCAGCCATAGTACGAAGGGAAATGGCGATGCTCGAAGGAGTAGATGATGAGGGTAGATCATGGAGAACAGTAATAGCTCTCGAGGAAGGGTATAGACTGACTGACATCACTGGTGATGATATGTTTAGGGAAGACCGAACAGACGATGAAGTACTGTTCTTTATGAGTATCACATACTGGATAAGCATAGAAAAGAGGGAGGTCCCACAGCGAATGGCGATAATACGGCAGAGTCCAGCATAATTTCAGGAAGTCTTGAAAAAGGTGCTAAACTCCTTTGTACAACAGGCCCTTATGACGTAGGTTTATTGAATGTAATAAGGGGGTTAAAATGTTCTGACTTGAGTGTCGTGTAGACCGATGAGACCTCCGTCCCCAAGTGACGCACAGAGGAACAAATAGAAACCCGCTGTGCGACCCTTGAGGCCACAGGTGAGAGATGTCTTCCCAGATCCACGGAGCCTCTGGAACACCGATGCTGCTGTCAAGAAGGAATGCGGTTAAGCACCAGGCAATCACAATACTGGCAGGTAAACAAAAGAATCTAAAGTGTCTTACCTATCTGGTGTATTGGAGACCCAGGTAACGGAGTAGGGAGGTTCGAGGCTCAGAAAGATACAGCGGTCCCTGGAGTGGTAGAACCGCAGGTGAGCGTGGATACGGGTAGGCCACCTGTAAGATAGGGCTTGACTCGGGCGTAGAAGTACAGCAGGATACACAGGGAAGATCCAAAGACAAGTCGATGTGCAGTCCAAAAATCCGGCAACAGGTAAACAGTTCCAAGCAGAGGTACAAAGGGGTGTCCAAGAGAGTCCGAGGTAGAGTTCCGTGATCGAGGTAGCAAGGAGCAAGTGGTAACGCCAAACAGGGTCCGAAGCCAGCTGAGAAGCAATGATCGTTCTGCCTCCCAGGTCTTTATACTGTGTATCCCTGGGTCATGTGAAGTCTCTGGGTCATGTGACGTCCACCAAGGTCACGTGAGGAACGTCGCACTGTAACACGTGATCGACGTGATGACGTGACGCCGCCCCTTCTGCGATATATCCTCCAAGGCAGTTGCCAATGTAGAAAAGGTTGTAATCGAGTCCGTACACCACAGAAGGTACGGTGTTTTCGGTTCTGTGGGTTCACCGAATCCCTTGAGCCTCGAAGCTGGGGTGGAGATGTTGGGGGAATGTGAGCAGTGTTCTGATGTGGGGAGGCCTGATGTGCTGGGGGTCGCCTAACATAGCCCCTCCCCAACGGCCCACGACCCCGTGGGCAGGACGGATGGTCTAAATGGAAACGGGCTACCAGGCGAGGGGCGTTCAGGTCAGAGGCGGAAACCCATGAACATTCCTCCGGGCCATAACCCTTCCAATCCACCAGATACTGGATCCTACCCCTAAACCATCTGGAGCCCAAAATGGCCGACACCTCGAAAACGTCAGGAGAGGTCAAGGACACTGGGGCAACAGGGGCACGAAGACGGACAGAGTCGGGACAAGGTTTGAGGAGGGAGACATGAAACACAGGGTGGATGCGCCAAAAGCTGGGAAGCACTAGACGGAAGGCCACCGGATTCACAACCTTTGATATCACATAAGGACCGACAAAGCGAGGTAGCAACTTCCGACAACCCTCTAGGCGAAGATGACGTGAAGACAACCAGACCTTGGAACCCACCACCAGAGGGGGAGCAGCCCGACGTTTGCCATCCACACGGGCCTTCATAGCAGCTTTTGCTTCAGTGAGATGAACCACTGTACTAGCGTGTAAGGCAGAAAGATCCCTAAGACATGTCGTGGCCGCAGGGTTCGCAGAACCAGAAGCATCAGGGACCGGCAAGACCTTGGGATGCTGGCCATAGAGGGCGTAAAAAGGAGAATAACCAGTGGCCGAATGAGCCGCATTATTATATGCGAACTCCGCAAGCCGTAAAGCGGCCAACCAAGAGGTTTGGTGTTGCAATATAAGGCAACGAAGGTATTGTTCCATAGATTGATTCGTCCTTTCGGTCTGTCCATCGGTCTCAGGATGATAGGCCGAAGAATACCTGGTATCAATGCCCAATAGCCTAGTCAGGGATCTCCAAAACCGAGAGGTGAACTGTGACCCTCTATCAGATATAATGACCGAAGGAAGGCCGAATAGCATGAACACATGTTCAAAAAACAAATCCGCTAACACGGGAGCCGAAGGGATACCTTTGCAAGGAACAAAACGGGCCATTTTAGTGAACGTGTCCACCACCACCCAGATGGAGTCAAAGCCCTTCGACTTGGGGAGATCAGTAACGAAATCCATCGTCAAGGTATGCCAGGGCCTAGGAGGTACTGGAAGCGGAAGCAACAACCCAATCGGTCGACCCCTTTGATGTTTAGCCTGAGCACAAACTGCGCATGATCTAACATAACATTCAACATCGCGCTTCATAGAAGGCCACCAACACCAACGTTTGAGAAGATCCAAAGTGCGGTCTTGTCCGGGGTGAGCATTAAAGGGAGCGTCATGAGACCACTCAAGGGCCAGATTGCGTGTGTCAGGTGTGGGAAGGAACAGGCGCTCATGTACGAAGGGTAGTCCATCAGAATACACTGGGTCCCATTCTCGCAACTGATCGGAATGGTTGCTAGTCCAGGATCGAACCGAGTCTATCAGTGATAATGAGGGAGTACAGAGACAAATCACATGACTCTTTCCGAGTACAGTGTCGGGGAACGTAGGCAATTGGACCCCACCCGGAGAACGTGACAAGGCATCCGCCTTCCCATGCGCCGTACCAGGACGGTGCATAATACGGAAGTCAAAAGAGGAAAAGAAAAGATGCCACCGGACATGTCTGCTATTAATGCATTTCAGAGAGGCCAAATCTTGTAGATTCCGATGATCGGAGTATACTGTGACGGGATGTTTAGCCCCTAGAAGATGATGGCGCCAAACACGGAAAGCGTCCATGACAGCCAAGAGTTCTTTCTCCGTGACGGTATAATGAGACTCAGTACTGGAAAACTTACGGGAGTGGTATGCCACTGGATGTAATTTACCTGTATTAGGACATGTTTGTGACAGTACAGCCCCGAGGGCAAAGGAAGAGGCATCTGCCTCGACTATGAACGGAAGATCAGGATTGGGATGTTGGAGTACCGGTGCGGTAACAAAGGCGGTTTTCAATGACTCAAAAGCCTCCTGTTGTTCTCTCTGCCACTGATATGGTACCCGGGGACTAGTCAGGGCCGTGAGTGGGGCTACAATCGTAGAAAAGGAAGAAATGAAACGCCTATAAAAGTTGGCGAATCCTAAAAAGGCCTGGAAGGACTTGAGTGTTTGAGGTACTGGCCAATCTGAGACTGCTTTGACCTTAGAATCGTTCATGGATAATGCCCCAGGGGTGATATGGAAACCCAAAAACTCAACAGAGGTCTTATGGAACTGGCATTTCTCAGGTTTGGCAAATAAGGAATGTTTTCTTAAACGGGTTAATACTTCTCGGACGTGTTTTACATGGTCATCAAGATCACGAGAGAAGACTAGGATGTCATCCAAATACACAACCATGTACACATCCAGAATATCCCTGAAAATGTCATTCATGAATCGTTGGAACGTGGCCGGGGCGTTACATAAGCCAAAGGGCATGACAAGATACTCGTACAAGCCGTAACGAGTACAGAAAGCCGTTTTCCACTCGTCTCCCTCGCGAACGCGTACTAAATTGTATGCGCCGCGTAGATCGAGTTTGGTAAAAATGGAAGCATGTGTTAAATGATCTAAGAGTGGAGTAATTAACGGGATGGGATATCTATCCTTCTTGGTAATCGCGTTAAGACGCCTATAATCCACACAAGGACGTAAATCCCCCTCCTTCTTGGGTACAAAGAAGATAGGACTTGCCGCCGGCGAAGTGGAGGGGCGGATGTGTCCTAGACGCAGGGCATTCTGTACATATTCTTTTAGCACCTGTTCCTCCGAAGGAGACAAAGAGTAGATCCTGCCCGAAGGAACAGTGGAATCAGGAAGCAATTCGATTGGGCAGTCATAAGTTCTATGTGGAGGAAGTACCTCAGATGAGCCTCGATCGAAAACTGATTCAAAAGCCCGATATTCTGGTGGAATCCCAGACACCAACCCCCCAACAGTATGGGACTGTATGACTTCTGGATCGTCAACGGTCAGTGTGAGTTGTGCTAAGGCTCCCAAGACCCGAGAGGGTGTGTCAGGGGCTTGACGGACCGGGAGACAATAATCCTGACAAATATCGGACTCAAAGAGTACAGTGCCTGTTTGCCAATTGATCAGCGGATTATGTTCACGTAACCAGGGAATCCCTAGTATGATACCGAATTGAGGTGCGGTGATCAAATCAAAACTTAAGGTTTCTGTGTGTATGTCTTGTATGTTCAACAAGAGGGGTGCAGTTTGATGTCTAACAGGACCAGAAACCAATGCGGAGCCGTCTACGGCTTGGACATGTTCTGGTCGTGTTTTTACCACTAAGGGTAGATTGAGGGAATGGGCCAAATCAATATCTATGTAATTACCAGTGGCACCGGAATCAATAATGATGTTGACTGCATGAAGAAGGCCCGTAGAGGGACATAGAGTAGCCTTTACGGAGATGGGCTGAACACGAGCAAAGGCAAGAGGGGTACCCGGAGAAGATGATGGGACACTCGACCTGTTCTCCGGTTCTAAGGTCGAGCCATCCGAAAAACCTGATTCTTCTTGGGACGTCGAGGACACTCTTTCACGAAATGTCCAATGGTGCCACAATAAAAGCATGCATTATCTACCCTTCTACGTTCCCTCTCAGATGTTGTAATAGGACTGCGTAACCCTCCCACTTGCATAGGTTCTTCGGTACTGGAAACGGGAGTACTAACAAGAGTAGGAGAGGAAGAGGCCCCCAATTCAGCTCTACGCTCCGATCGTCGTGCGTCTACCTGCAGGACAATATCAACCAATTCCTGATACTGAGTAGGCATAGAAGGGATCACTGCTAAGGCGTCTTTCATGGTGTTACTCAACCCCCTATAAAAGACCACCGCCCGCTTGTTTTCTGGCCATGATGTTTCCGCAACTAGCTAGTTAAACCGGGTGATGTAATCTATCAGAGTCCTTTTGCCCTGAGTTAATTCCAGCAATTCCAAATCCCTAGACTGTGCCTTGTGTCGGGTATCGAATACTCGGGACATTTCCAGGACCAACAAATCAAAGTCATAAAGAACTGGGCTGTTGTTCTCTAACAGGGGATTAGCCCAAGCAGCAGCTGTTCCAGCTAAGTGGGAAAGGGCGAAGGCGGCCTTAGCAGTGGACGTGGAAAAAGCCAAAGGCCTGCATAAGAAATGTAACTTGCACTGGTTAACAAAGGTTCTGAATTTCTTGGGATCGCCTTGGTAGCGTTCAGGAGCAGCCAGAGGGGTAGGAGTCGGGAGGATTATTGGAGTCGGGACTGTAGCCACAGGAGGGGGTGTAGTGGAGGAGCTGCCATCTCCGAACTCAGGGTCTGCAGGAAGGGAATGCTGGACGCTCTGTATGGTATCCAACCTTTGATGGATCACCGTGTTCGCGGCGGCCATATCTGCCCTTAATATTGTAATTGCCTGAACTAAAGCAGTTATGGGTTCGTCCGTGGATCCCTGCATCGTCTAACACGACTATACGGCTTCTCAGTCTGTTCTGACTTGAGTGTCGTGTAGACCGATGAGACCTCCGTCCCCAAGTGACGCACAGAGGAACAAATAGAAACCCGCTGTGCGACCCTTGAGGCCACAGGTGAGAGATGTCTTCCCAGATCCACGGAGCCTCTGGAACACCGATGCTGCTGTCAAGAAGGAATGCGGTTAAGCACCAGGCAATCACAATACTGGCAGGTAAACAAAAGAATCTAAAGTGTCTTACCTATCTGGTGTATTGGAGACCCAGGTAACGGAGTAGGGAGGTTCGAGGCTCAGAAAGATACAGCGGTCCCTGGAGTGGTAGAACCGCAGGTGAGCGTGGATACGGGTAGGCCACCTGTAAGATAGGGCTTGACTCGGGCGTAGAAGTACAGCAGGATACACAGGGAAGATCCAAAGACAAGTCGATGTGCAGTCCAAAAATCCGGCAACAGGTAAACAGTTCCAAGCAGAGGTACAAAGGGGTGTCCAAGAGAGTCCGAGGTAGAGTTCCGTGATCGAGGTAGCAAGGAGCAAGTGGTAACGCCAAACAGGGTCCGAAGCCAGCTGAGAAGCAATGATCGTTCTGCCTCCCAGGTCTTTATACTGTGTATCCCTGGGTCATGTGACGTCTCTGGGTCATGTGACGTCCACCAAGGTCACGTGAGGAACGTCGCACTGTATCACGTGATCGACGTGATGACGTGACGCCGCCCCTTCTGCGATATATCCTCCAAGGCAGTTGCCAATGTAGAAAAGGTTGTAATCGAGTCCGTACACCACAGAAGGTACGGTGTTTTCGGTTCTGTGGGTTCACCGAATCCCTTGAGCCTCGAAGCTGGGGTGGAGATGTTGGGGGAATGTGAGCAGTGTTCTGATGTGGGGAGGCCTGATGTGCTGGGGGTCGCCTAACATAAAAGAAAGCTGAAGCCAGGAGCGATTTTACCTCAAGCAAGACAGTACCCCATGTCTCGAGAGGCAGATGAGGGTATATTTCAGACTATTTCAGCACTGATGAAACAAGGAATTCTGGTGCCATCAGAATCGCCATGTAATACCGCAGTGTATCGGATCAAAACATCTAAAGGATGGTCGTTGGAGATTTGTACAAGATATGAGACCGATTAACCAGATTGTAGAGGCAGAGTTTCCTTTACTTAATAATCCGGCGACGATACTGTGCGGTATCCCAGTGGAAGCTTGATATTTCACAGTGATCAATTTGAAAAATGTGTTTTTCTCGATCACGTGGCACAAAGACTCTCAAGATTTGACTTCCTTTACATTCTGCCAAACTCGACTGAAACATACTTGTTTGCCCCAGGGCTATTGTGAGTCCCCATCGATCTTTAACAGAGTCCTACAAATGGATTTAGACAATATTGATCTTAAGAATGTGTTGATACAATACGTAGATGACATTTTAATTTGTAGTACCACAGAAGATGAGTGCAGACAAGATTATATTCAGTTGATGTCTATTTTAGCAGACAAGGGGTATTAGGTAGACAAGGAGAAGTTACAATATTGCCAAGAAGAGGTGTTGTACATAGGGCAGTTGTTCTCACATGAAGGAAAGAAGGTGACACCTGAAAGAGCTGAGGCAATTATGAAAACCTCAAATCCAAACAGAGTGAAACAGATACAGCAGTTTTTGGAATTATGGAACTATGTTAGAGCATTGGTGTTTGATTATAGTTCGTACACAAAACCCCTTTTGCACGCTTTAAAGAAAGCACAAGTGGATAAGGTAAAAATAGAATGGACTGAGGAAATGGAGGAAGGGTTTGAAGAGTTGAAAAAATTTGTACCGCTCCTGTTTTGGGAATCCCCAATTATGCCAAAGAATTGTATCTGTTTTCACACACAAATGGGACAGTCATGGCAGCAGTACTTCCACAGGGGACTACACTGGGGTACAAACCTTTAGCATATTAAAGTGGGATTTTAGACCCAATTATGAGAGAACACTTTCCTTGCAAACAGTCATTGGCAGCCACCGCGATCGCAATTGAGAAGTCTACTAGTATTGTCATGGGCTGCTCTGTGACCTTTTTCGTGGAGCATGCTCTGTTTGCCATTTTTAGAAAAACCCAAAGGCACATTGACATCTCAAAGAGGTAATGATTTCAAACCCAACAATTAAAATTGTCAGATGTAAAATACTGAATCCTGCCACGTTTATAGCTGAGGGACAATATGCAATGGACCAGTGGAAGAGAGGGGTGATCTCTTGTTCTTCTGTATGGTCTTTTTTATAAATATCAACCAACAGTTCATATTATTTGAAAAATGAATTCAATTTAATTGTCAGATGTAAAATACTGAATCCTGCCACGTTTATAGCTGAGGGACAATATGCAATGGACCAGTGGAAGAGAGGGGTGATCTCTCGTTCTGCTGTATGGTCTTTTTTTATAAATATCAACCAACAGTTCATATTATTTGATAAATGTATTCAATTTAATTGTGTTATACACATTTTTTTTAAATTACATAAAAAATACAAAATAGAAAATACATTTTACATTTTTTGCCAAAAACCTAAGTGACTCCAACAGGATTAGGAACCAGCGCGAACAACAGATATGAGGCGATTCATGGGCCCCATATGCGATCCAGTTGAGATTGGTAGAAGTAACATACCTGGGAAGAATAAACAAACTCCCTACAAGAGTATCACCCTACCAATATAACAGCGGTTGTACACTGAGTACGAATCAGTATAGACATTGATGTCGTACCATTTTGGGAAACAAGGACCCATGTAGAAATACAGATTAACTCCCACATCTGAACCCCCTGCGCCAATTGAAAAGTGCAGGGACCATGGCTCACCCTACCGTAAGAGACAGCACATAGATGGGCTGCTGTTTGTTTGTCCTGAAGAAGGTTGCTGTATGAAGAGACCTGAATAGTGGTCAAAGGACAACCGAAACACGTGTAGACATTCTAATTCTGTGGGATTAAAACATACACAGATGGGTTGATTAAGCAATAGATCTGAACCCACGAAAGAATAATTACAGTGAAACAGTGGTGTCTAACCAAGGAGGGTTAGAGAGTAGATGAGATAAAGAGTATGAATGGAATGGAGAATGAGAGTGAATGAGTCGTAGTATATCCGAAATGTCAGTCTTGGTGTCTTATAACCAACCCTGGAATCAATACAGGTTTTTGGCAAACAATGTAGAGTATTTTGTATTTTGTATTTTTTATGTAATTTGAAAAAAATGTGTGTGACACAATTAAATTGAATTAATTGATCAAATAATATGAACTGTTGGCTAATATTTATAAAAAGACCATACAGCATAACGAGAGATCACCCCTCTGTTCCACTGGTCCATTGCATATTGTCTCTCTGCTTATAGCCTGAAGGACCAGTTGTTAGAATCAGGCATTCCCATTTCTTTGAAACGTTTATAGCTGAGCCAGTAGCAGACGGTGATCATGTGCATGACTGTGCTAGTTATGTTGAATTTTATGATGATATACCACGTGTGAAGAAAAATACTTTAGCAGAGGGGGAAATTCTCTTTATTGATGGTTCTTTTAAAATTGATCAGACTAGTGGGGAGAGGCATTCAGGCGCAGCGGTGATAAGACACATATTAAATGGAGAATTTGAAGTTGCAGCAAGTGCAAAACTACCATCTCACTTTTCAGCGCAAGCAGCAGAATTGGTAGCACTTATTGTCGCACTGGAGAAACACAAAGGGCAGGAAGTGACAATGTACAGTGACTGTGCCTGCGTGACATCAACCGTACACGCAGGGCTAGCGTGTTGGAAAAGGAGGGGCTACCTCCATGCGGACAGCACTCCAGTGCAGCATGCATCCTTATTGAACAGACTTATTAAGGCACTACAACTCTCAGTAGCCATATCAGTTGTTGAGTGCGCAGCGCACACCAAGCAGCCAGATTTGATCTCTTGCAGGAACGAAGCCACAGATGCAGAAGCCAAAAGAGTTGCATATTCTCCTGATATTTCGAGTTTTGATACTAAGAATATTAAAGAGAAAGTAGTTATAGCCATGATAGTGCAAGAAGGGTTTAATTAATTGTCGATAACCCAACTAATGGACATTCAAGGAAGTGCACCGCAGGATAAGCCGGAATTATGGAAACAAAGGGGGTGTTCTTTATCCCCTACTGAAGCATTATGACGACAAGTCAGCACTGGAAAGCTGGTGATGCCAGTAGCATTATTAAAGGTACACACCCTGATGCCACTTGCACAGCACCGTTTTTAGTACGTGAAGTCTTTCCAAGATGGGGTGTGTGTGAAGTGCTGACATCCGACAATGGGCCATATTTTGGTAATGAGGATTTTGAACAGATAGCACTTTTATTCAATATAAAACACAAGTTTTCTTATCACCCGCAAGCGAACGGGATATCTGGGAAACTCAACAGCTTCCTTAAAGAAATGATTGCCAAGATTAAATTGACTTTGAAGAAGGGGTGGCTATATTGCCTACCCTTAGCTTTATATGCCCTTCTGAATCAGCCAGGCTCAGACCATCACCTCACCCCTCACGAACCAGTGACAGGACGGTGAATGAAAATGCCTCTTACACCTCCGTCTAGGAGTAGAAGTGATGCCCAGAGTGTAGCTAAGACTTTAGGTGATGAACTGCATGATTATTTGACATGCATGTCCTCTAGCATCTCTCTCATTTCAGATCAACTCAAACATCAGGGGGTCAGTCTCAGAACACACATAAAAACAATTCAACAACCAGCACAGATGAATTTCTATCGGCACCCCAGTTGTATGTTGGTGATTCAATTTTAATTAAGAACTTTACCCGAAAGTAGCATGAGCCACGTTTTCATGGCCCCTTTTGTGTTGAAAATATAACTCCTTCAGATGTTAAGGTCCAAGGGAGACGAACTTGGCTTCACTTAGGCGATGTGAACGTTTATAAAGGTTAGACCCACCCTTCCACCATTGCCGATCCAGAAGCAAGACAAGAAGAAGAATTTCAGCGTGTGTAGACTCGATCGATGACAAAAAAGAAGGACGATAAAATGACTAGCTGTTAATGCAGATTTTGCATTCGTACTAAGATTCTAACGGACACTCCTTATAGATATTTTAGCAGGAGTGCAAACCCTTGATGAGAATCTTAGGCATTTTGGAAAATGAACTTTAGAAACACATTAAAGCATCAAAAATATGCCTAAATGTCAGTTCTTGATCAGAAATTGGAAGCAAGATCAATATCCAGATTCATTTTGTAGTGCATATCTGTTCTAAACAGTTAAACATATGGTCCTAACTGACAGATGTGCATCTGCTTGTGCTTGCTGTTTTTATATTTATACTTCAAGCTTATCCTTCTCTTGCCAAAAGAGACATTGATATTCACACTTGTTTACACTATCCTAAGAATGGCCTGTGATAAGAAGTGATTGCAATAATTGATGACATTCTGCAGTTACAAATATAAAATAATTTGAGGATTGTATTAAAAATATGAAATGTGGAAATTGGCACAGTTCTAGAGAATTAACAAGTACCACGAATACCAGAATGGCGAAAAAAATGGATGCTGATGTTTTGGTGCTCATTATATGCCTGCACGATTACACTCTTTGTCTTTCTGTTCTTCACTTTTCACAGTCTCTATCATATTAGAACTTCCATTGAGGCAGAAGCCACTATGGTTCCCCCCACCATGGGAACGGCTTTTGATTTGCTTACGTCCACCAAGGTAAAAGCCCCACTGGTTACCCCATTAGGAGAACTGCTTTTGATTTGCTTCATGAGTATTACACAACCTTTGCATTTGTGAGCCATACGAGAAATGCAGAGGAGGATAATGAGGGGATAAATAACTATCTAGACAATGCAGCACACTTGGGTAATAACATGTGGTATCAGCACATGATAAAGGTGGGAGAGAGAACATCTAAGGAGAGTTGCTATGTCTGCGCTCTTATACCCTGTGCCATGAATGAATGAATGAATTAATTAAAACTTGTATAATGTATATCGCAGTGTTATACAAGAAAACAGTTTATGTTACAGTTCATGTTACAAATTATTCAAATGGGTGTGTTTTAACAGAGCCAGTGATTCTATTTTCCTTAGGTAGAGCAGTAGCTCGTTCCAGGCCCGGGCCCAGCCGTTGAAAGCCTTCTGTCACCCCTGGTGGATTTTGGAGGTGGAACTACCAAAAGGTCTTGGCTTAATGACCTTAATGGTCTTGGTAGATTGTAGCTTTTGATCTTTTCAGCCAGATATACTGGTGCCAAACCCCGTACGCACTTGAAGACCAGGCATAGTAGTTTAAACCTGATGCGTTGGTGGATTGGCAACCAGTGACGCTTCCTACGATGTTCTGAAATTGATCCTTTCCAGGGTAGTGAGAAGATCAATCGAACTGCAGAGTTTTGAGCCTCTGCGAGGCGTTGCATCTGGTATTTTGGGCAACCCACCAGAAGCCCATTGCAATAATCCCGCCTGGCATTAACCAGAGTACCAATCACCGTTGATCGATCCCCCTCTGAAATAAGGGGGAGAAGAGGTTTTAATGTTTTTGGTTGAAAATACACTGATTTTATTATCTAGTTTACAAGGAGATTTAAACCCATGTTCGATTGCCAGATGCAACCCAAGTTTTTAACATAGTCTGAATACTTAGATGAAATTCCAAAGAGAGAGGGACACAGGGTAATTTCCCAATTACCCTGAGAGGGACACAGGGTAATTGGGAAAAAGTGTTACATTTTTGTTTTGAAACAAACACAATAACATCAGTCTTATTAGGGTTTAGTTGTAACTTATTTTCAAGCATCCAAATTCTGATCTCCTCTGTGCACTTCATAATGCGTTCAACTGCCTCTACTGGTTCTCTCAAGCTGACATAAATCTGTGTATCGTCCGCATATGAGTGGAATTGCAGATTAAATCGGGAGAAGATCTCTAACAGGGGTTGAATATACAGATTAAATAAGATAGGGGACAGCGATGAACCCTGTGGAACTCCACATAATATTTTCAGCATTTCTGACAGAAAAGAGCCCAGTTTCACCTGTTACTTTCTATCAGTCCGAAAGCAATCAAACCATTTTGATGCCTTTTCTGACATGTAACGCTCACCTGATTCCCACGGAGGCGCTGGTCTTGGCAGGAAGGTGTCTGTGACCCGAAAAGTGATGTGCAGGACTCGATTTGCTTCTGGGGCCGAACCTCTTCGCACTGTGTGTCGAACTCGAAGAGTGAGATTTCTGCAGGTGAAAGAATATGGGGGTTAATGATCTGGGTTGTTGAATGTCCCTCTCTCTCTCTCTCTTCTTAGCTTCTCCGTAGAGCCCCCAGGTCAACGTGCTCACCTTAGATAGGTGAATGCTGGACTCTCCATCTGCGTCTGGTGCAGGGTGCTGTTGCCAGTTCCTTCACTGGTGAAACATAGGCCTCTTGACATCAGAGGATCGCTACCGTCGTTAACTGCACGAGCGGTGAGTTTCTGGACACCTTTTTAGTCCTTTTAGTCTTTAGGTGCGCGGGCACGTTAATATAGAACAGGACTCTGTAAAATGCTTTTTCCTATTTGTCTTGCAGGGCTCTTGAGATAGGAGATGGTGTGAAGAGAGCCGAAGTTGGAGCCAGAGCCTTGGAATGAAGCGCTTGGAAATGCGTAAGTAAATGCAAGCGCTCTAACTGTCTCTTTTCCCTTGCAGCTGTGAGTTCGTGCTGAAGAGATGCTGGAAAACGCCGGAGATTTGCAGGCGTTCTACTGTGGCGAGCGCGATGGACGTGAGTAAATACCTGTCTAATGTCTCTTCGTTTGTCTTTCAGATGCTGGGTTGCAACGTTGAAGAAATCCGGAATTCGCGGAGTGCCGGTAAGTAATAACAATGCTTTTGTCTTCACAGGCGGAGGTGCAGCGTGAAGAAATGTTCGCTGCCGATGGATCAGGTGAGGAAAAAGCTGCGTGTAAAGGTTGCAGTGCCTACCTGTTGTTTCTTGTCTTTGCAGGTGCTGCTGAATACTGGATACAGGAGTGGTAAGTATTGTTCTTGCAGGTTCAGGATCGGAAGGAAGAAAGGCTGGAACAGACTCGGTGAGCGTTCTGCTGCAGATGCAGAATAACGCGAAGCACGTTTGTTCAATCGGGTGTGGTTTAAATAGCCTTGGAGTGATGAGGCGTCTTCCTCCACGGCCCCGCCTAGGTAAGAAAAGAGTTCCAGTTCCAGAAGAGTTCCCGTGTTGTATCCAGGGAGTGGAGCTTGCCCCACCCAGGTAAGAAAGTAGTTCCTGTTCACAGAGGATTCCTATGTGGCTGGTAAGTAAGCAGCATGGTCTGCTGCAGGTAAGTCCACCCAAGCATCTTCATACATATTATGAGCCCGGCGCTTCCAGTGCCGGGACCGATGGCTTTGATGAGCCTGGTGCCACCGGCGCCAGGACAAGGTCCAAAAGGTCCCAGTGGGGACCGGCTGGTGCCTAAGATAACGGTTAGGGGCCTGCTTCCAAGGACGTTGGGCTGTTCCTGACTCCTTGGAAGCAGTGATCATGACAGCACCCCCCCTCAAGGCCCCTCCCAAGCGTGTCTTCTCCGGGGGTTTTGGCTTGTCGGGGTGATTCAAATGGAATTTCTTGACCAGACGAGGTGCGTGGACATGCTCTGAGGGTTCCCAAGACCTTTCCTGGGGGCCGTATCCTTTCCAATCGACCAGGTAATATAATTTAGATTTGGAGATTTTGGAGACTAGGATGTTCTTTACTTCGAACTCAAGTTCTCCATCTACTAAAACAGGTTCCGGGAGTTCGGTCAATCGGGTTCCTGGTTGCACTGGTTTTAGTAAGGAGACATGGAATACTGGATGTATTTTCATATGCAAAGGCAATTCCAATTTAACAGCCACCGGATTAATTATGGTAGAGATAAGATAGGGTCCAAGGTATCTCGGGATGAAAGTGCGGGGTCCTTTTAGAGGTAGGTGCTTAGTGGATAACCAGACCTGATCTCCCACTGCGTATTGAGAGGCCTCTTTACGGTGCTGATCTGCTCCTTTCTTAAATTGAGCTTTAGCTCTTTGCAGATGGGCAGTGGCTTCCTTAAAAGCACGAGTGATCTCCGAGTGCAAGTGATCCACAGCAGGTGTTTCGAATTCTTGGGGAGGATCCAGGTTAGAGGTTCTAGGATGGTGTCCGTATAATAGGAAGAAGGGAGTCTTCCCGGTTCCAGAATGAGTCGAATTGTTATAGGCGTATTCAGCGATCCAAAGAATGTCCTTCCAAGGGTTTTCAGTTTGTTGGAGCATGCAACTTAGATATTGCTCTAGAGTTTGATTTGTCCTCTCGGTTTGTCCGTCAGTTTGGGGATGGTGACTGGTAGAAAGTCTCACATCAATTTGGGCTAAACGACAGCAACTTTGCCAAAAGTGGGAGATGAATTGACTTCCCCTATCGGAGACCAAAACCGAGGGGAAACCGTGTAACCGAACGATGTTTTCTAAGAATTCTCTGGCTAATACTGAAGCTGAAGGTAGGCCCTTCAGGGGAATGAAGTGAGCCATCTTGGAGAATAGATCCACGACTACTAAAATGGTATTATACCCTGAGCATGGAGGTAAGTCCGTGATGAAATCCATGGACAGGGTATGCCATGGACAGGGAGGGATGTCTAGTGGGTGTAAGAGACCGGCTGGTTTCTCCTTCTGACTCTTATTCTGGGCACACACACCGCAGGAGATTACAAAGTCTCTAATGTCCTTCTTCCATGATGGCCACCAGAAATGTCTTTTGACCTTTTCCATGGTTTTGGTTATGCCAGGGTGACCCTCCATTAGTGAATCGTGATAACAGGAGATTACCTGTTTTTGTATTTTCTCACTGGGCAAGTACAATCGTCCTCGGAAATATGGTAGGTCTCGATCCACTGAGAATTCTTTTCCTTTTAATTGCCAGTCCCGTAAGTCGACCGGAGTTAAAAGTGATTTGACTGTAGTCTTAATGTCTTCAAAGGATTGAGCGCTGACCAAGCCCAAAATCCTTTGTTCTGGGATTATGGGTGTTGGTTCTGGATTGGTCAAATGTTCATCTATTCCCATCCGGGAGAGGGCATCTGCTTTTCCATTTTTACTGCCTGGTCGATAAGTAATTATAAAGTCAAACTCAGCCAAAAACAGAGCCCAGCGAAGCTGCCTGGAAGACTGAGCTTTGGCTGTCTTCAGATACTGTAAGTTGCGGTGATCAGTCATTACGGTGACTGTGTGTCTGGCTCCCAAAAGATAATGCCGCCAGGCTTTAAAGGCCGATCTGATAGCTAAAAGTTCCTTGTCTGTAATTGAATAGTTGATCTCGGGAGCCGAGAATTTGCGGGACCAAAAGGCTACAGGATGTAATTGGTGTGTGACCGGATCCCTTTGTGATAAAACTGCCCCCATAGCAAGACTAGAAGCATCTGTTTCTACGATGTAGGGGAGTTCTGGGCGAGGATGTTTTAGAACAGGTGCAGAAATGAATTTAGTCTTTAAATCCTGAAAAGCTTGTTCTGCCTCGGTAGACCACTCAAAACGTTTGTTTTTCTTTAACAGAGCGGTGATGGGCTGGACTATTCGAGAAAATTCAGGGATGAATCTGCGGTAAAAGTTAGCGAAGCCTAACATTCTTTGGACTCCTTTTACAGAGGTTGGTGAAGGCCACTTGATGATTGCATCGACTTTCTTTGAATCCATATGGACTCCGTTAGGTGACAATATGAATCCCAGGAACTCAACTTCAGTTACGTTGAAAACGCATTTTTCGAGCTTAGCAAAAAGGTTATGTTGACGTAATCTCTCGAGGACCTCTCTAACGTGTTTCTGATGTTCTTCTTCAGATGATGAATAGACGAGGATGTCATCAATGTAGACAACAACACACACATCAATGAGTTCTCTAAGGACATCATTCATAAAATACTGGAAGGCGGCAGGAGCGTTGCAAAGTCCAAAGGGCATAACTTGATATTCAAACAGCCCATACTTGGTGCGGAAGGCCGTCTTCCATTCATCGCCCTCTTTTATTCGTACCAAGTGGTAGGCTCCTCTGAGATCCAACTTTGTATATATACATGCGTCTTTGACTTGGTCCAGGAGTTCAGGGATCAAAGGTAACAGGTATCTGTTTTTAACAGTGATTTGATTCAGGGCGCGGTAATCTATACAAGTCCTACGGTCTCCTTCCTTTTTCGGAACGAAGAACAAAGCCGAGGAAGCTGGAGATTTTGAAGGACGGATAAACCTGTTAGCTAGGTACTGGTCCAGATATTGTCTGAGGTGAAGATTCTCTGGCTCGGTGAGGGCATAAATCCTACTGCAAGGAGGAGTTGTTCCGGGTATCAGATCTATTTGACAGTCGTAAGACCTATGAGGAGGCAGGGTGTTAGCTTGGTCCTTCCGAAAGACGTCTTGGAATTCCTGGTATTCGGGAGGTAATTTGGGAACCTCAGAAGAGATTGCCGCCAGTGAAACATCAGGCCGAGGATAACAAGTGGCAAAACATTCTGGAAACTGAACCGTCTTTGCTCGCCAATCGATCTGAGGATTGTGCTTCTCTAACCAAGGGATTCCCAGAATGATCTGGAACTGAGGGGCCTTGATCACATCGAACACTATTTTCTCCCACTGTCCATCTTGACTCACTAACGTCACTTCTTGGGTGGCGTGCGTTACTGGTCCGGAGGCTATCTCCGTGCCATCCACTGTAGTAATGACGTCTTTTACTGCCTTAGGGACAAGGGGTAGATTCATCCTTGATATCAGTTCACGGTCCACATAATTAACGATTGCTCCGCTGTCGATGTAAGCTTCAATTGCATGCAAACGATCCGGACGTTCAGGACTAATGAGGACCATAGGCACCACGAAATGCGAGGTCACGGGACAGATTTTAACGCTCGGCAAGAGGACCTCTACACTTGTCGGACTAGGTCGTTTCCCTGCTCAGAATTTGTGGTACAGGTATCTGCGGCTCCTACAGCCTTCTTCGCTGGTTTCACTGGACAGTTTCGAAGAAAGTGCCCAGAGTTTCCGCAATAGAGGCATAATTGCAGCTGTCTTCTTCTTTCCCGCTCCTTTTGGGTTAAAGGTCCTTTCATGCCCCCTATTTGCATGGGTTCCACAGTGTCAGCTCCCCTAGTAGAGGTCTGTGGTTTAGAAAACATTCAGGTATCAAATTTGGAACGATCAGCCTTCCTGTTCTGTAATCTGTGGTCCAATTGGACAACTAAGTCAATATAGTCTGAGCATTCTTGTGGAGGATTCACGACTTGAGCTAACACATCCTTGAGCTCTCCACGCAGGCCTCTGTAGAAGAGCGTTATTCTCTTATCCTCAGGCCATTGAGTTTCCACTATAAGTCTGTTGAATGAGGCTATATAAGTCAAGAGGTCTTGATTACCCTGTCGTAACGAAAGAAGTTCATTGTCCAAGGCCTGCCCTTGTGCATGTCTTGCGAACAGTTTCTCCATGCTGGACTGGAAAGCCTGGAAATCATGCAGAACCGGATCATCCTGAGTGACTAAAGGGATCGACCAATCTGCGGCGCTACCACTGAGATAAGAAAGCACGAAAGCCACCTTGGTCTGATCTGTTGGGAAGGCAGCTGGTCGACATAAGAAATGTAGGCGGCACTGGTTAATGAACACTGCAAATTTCTTTGGGTCACCAGAAAAGCGTTCGGGCGGAGCCAAGGGCACATTGCCGTGTAGATTGATTTGCACAGGATTTAAGGATGATGCAGAAGGATAACTTCCTCCTGGAGCGGGCAAAGGTGTCTGTCCTGCCTGCGTTTGTAGCAATTGCCTAGCGAGGTCCTCTGTTCGCTCCTTGGAAATTATCAGCTCTCTTCTTAGAGAGTTTGTTTCCTGACGAGCTGCATGTACTTCTGCTCTTAGTTCCCCAAGCAACTGGGCTAATTGATCAGTGTCTGAGGTTTCCATTGCGCCTGGGTAGGAGTTTTGCGGTGGGCTTCGCGTTCTGTAACGCTCACCTGATTCCCACGGAGGCGCTGGTCTTGGCAGGAAGGTGTCTGTGACCCGAAAAGTGATGTGCAGGACTCGATTTGCTTCTGGGGCCGAACCTCTTTGCACTGTGTGTCGAATTTGAAGAGTGAGATTTCTGCAGGTGAAAGAATATGGGGGTTAATGATCTGGGTTGTTGAATGTCCCTCTCTCTCTCTCTCTCTCTCTTCTTAGCTTCTCCGTAGAGCCCCCAGGTCAACGTGCTCAGCTTAGATAGGTGAATGCTGGACTCTCCATCTGCGTCTGGTGCAGGGTGCTGTTGCCAGTTCCTTCACTGGTGAAACATAGGCCTCTTGACATCAGAGGATCGCTACCGTTGTTAACTGCACGAGCGGTGAGTTTCTGGACACCTTTTAGTCCTTTTGGTCTTTAGGTGCGCGGGCACGTTAATATAGAACAGGACTCTGTATAATGCTTTTTCATATTTGTCTTGCAGGGCTCTTGAGATAGGAGATGGTGTGAAGAGAGCCGAAGTTGGAGCCAGAGCCTTGGAATGAAGCGCTTGGAAATGCGTAAGTAAATGCAAGCGCTCTAACTGTCTCTTTTCCCTTGCAGCTGTGAGTTCGTGCTGAAGAGATGCTGGAAAACGCCGGAGTATTTGTAGGCGTTCTACTGTGGCGAGCGCGATGGACGTGAGTAAATACCTGTCTAATGTCTCTTCGTTTGTCTTTCAGATGCTGGGTTGCAACGTTGAAGAAATCCGGAATTCGCGGAGTGCCGGTAAGTAATAACAATGCTTTTGTCTTCACAGGCGGAGGTGCAGCGTGAAGAAATGTTCGCTGCCGATGGATCAGGTGAGGAAAGCGCTGCGTGTAAAGGTTGCAGTGCTAACCTGTTGTTTCTTGTCTTTGCAGGTGCTGCTGAATACTGGATACAGGAGTGGTAAGTATTGTTCTTGCAGGTTCAGGATCGGAAGGAAGAAAGGCTGGAACAGACTCGGTGAGCGTTCTGCTGCAGATGCAGAATAACGCGGAGCACGTTTGTTCAATCGGGTGTGGTTTAAATAGCCTTGGAGTGATGAGGCGTCTTCCTCCACGGCCCCGCCTAGGTAAGAAAAGAGTTCCAGTTCCAGAAGAGTTCCCGTGTTGTATCCAGGGAGTGGAGCTTGCCCCACCCAGGTAAGAAAGTAGTTCCTGTTCACAGAGGATTCCTATGTGGCTGGTAAGTAAGCAGCATGGTCTGCTGCAGGTAAGTCCACCCAAGCATCTTCATACATATTATGAGCCCGGCGCTTCCAGTGTCGGGACCGATGGCTTTGATGAGCCTGGTGCCACCGGCGCCAGGACAAGGTCCAAAAGGTCCCAGTGGGGACCAGCTGGTGCCTAAGATAACGGTTAGGGGCCTGCTTCCAAGGACGTTGGGCTGTTCCTGACTCCTTGGAAGCAGTGATCATGACATGACACCCGTGCCAGTGATCTTAATCTAGCCTTAAGAATGGTAAAATCCACTGTGTCGAGCATGATCTACATGATCTAGCATGCTGATGTCCCCATTGTTGGCATTTTCAAGAATATCATCCCAGACTGTAGTCAGTTCAGTCTTGGTCCCATGACCGGGCCTGAAGCCAGGTTGATGTGTATCTAAGATAATATTAGCTTCTAGATAGTTTTGAAGCAGCATAGTAACAACCTTCTCAAGTATCTTAGTTGGCTATAGTAACCCAGCAATAGGACGATAATTTGCCAAAATCGTATGGTCCAAGATGTTTTCTTTTTAACAGTGGTGTAAGGTAGGACTTGTTTCCTTCTGGCACATGGTTATAGTTCAGGGAAGCATTTACAAACCTTTGAATAGGTTCGCTGAAGACCTCCTCATGTTGTTTGACTAAATTAGCTGGAATGGGATCATATATAAAATGTGTTGGTTTAAGAGCCCCAAGAAGTTTCTCAATAGTGTCCCTAACCACTGGAGTAAAATTAAACTCAGAGTCCTGAGCCTTTTCCTCAGGCACCAAGTCAGCATCAATTGAGCCAAGCATCATAGTGGACTGGGCATCAATATTTGCTCTAACCTGGTCTGTCTTATTAGCAAAGAACGCATTAAATTAATTTGCCAATAGTTGGCTAGGATACAAACATGTATTTATACAATCCGGTTTTGTGAAATTTCGGATGCATTAAAAAAGTTCTCTAGGTCTGTTTGCTGCCACATTTATATCATTCTGTACAATGTGTGCTTTAGCCTGCATTAGCTCAGCTTTATAGTGTTTTAGGGCTATCTTTGCCTTCAAGCTATCTTCAGCCGTTTGAGTTAAGCTCCATTTCTTTTCAGTTTTTTGCGATAATGACTTTGCATTGTTTCAATTCTTTAGTGAATCACTGATTCCCTCTCCTTATCATACCTACATTCTTCTTCATAGGTACCATGAGGTCAGAGTTAATCTGTAATGGTTGCATTAAACTAATATAATTATCTTCTACATCTGTCATATCCTTAACCCTAGGCATATTAAGCATCAAATCCTCATCGGATATTAGATCCAGATCTTTTTTTCTACATTGGTATTCTATATAACCCAATCCTTTACTAGTGATTGTATTGGCTGTCAAACTCCACTTGAACCAGACCATATAATGGTCAGTCCAACTAACCTGTTGAATGTCTGCCTCCTTATGTTTAAACCCTCTGAACACTATTGGGTCCAAACAATGTCCATTGGTATGAGTTGGAGGATCAGAAAGCAACCGGAGATCATATGAATCTATAATATCCATCAAGTGTGCACAGTCCGTATTTTCCGGCTTCTTGCACCATATATTCAGGTCTCCCAGAATTAAAGTATTTGTGTAATCACTGGCCTCATCCCATAGATATGTATCCAGCATATTTTAAAAGGCTGAGGCTGCCCGAACGGGGTCTGTAACACAGAATAATCCTAAAGAATTCATTCGACAAGAATTGATATGTATAAATCTGCATTTGTGACACATTGTCCCAATCCAGGGTCATTGGGCCTCATTACGAGGTTGGAGGCAGCCATGGAGCTGTTAGCTCCATGGCTGCCTCCAAAACCCTTCCGACTCCGCCCTGGTGAATGGAGCAATTACCGGTCAATTCCGAGGTCGGAGGGACCGGTAATTCCCCATTCACCAGGGCCATTCCCCATTCCCATTTGAGCCCACATAGGGCTCAATGGGAATGGGGAAGGTGCTAATAACGGTACCGCCAATTGTGGTACCGTTATTAGCTCTAGAGTGCCTTTGCGGGTCCCGTCCTTAACGCCTGCAAAAACCAGGCGTTAAGGAAGGACCCGCAAAGGGAACTCGTAGTAGGGAGGTAAGGGATTACTGGCACTGGTGCCCTTACCAGTGCCGGTAATCTCTTACCTCCCACCGCGTAAGGAGGCCCATTGTGTTTTGGAACACAGTACCTACCCTATGAATCATAGCAATGCCACCTCCCCATCTATTCTCTCTATTAGACCATATTATTTGGTCATTGTCAGGTACCGAGCTATGAAAATGAGATTGGCACGAGTCAGTGAACCATGTCTCTGTAAGCATCAAGATATCAATATTGCAAGCAGTAATATAATCATTAATTGAAGCTGCATTTTTTATAGCTGATCTCGCATTGATCATTGCTACTCTATATGTTGACACCTTTGCTACCACCAGCGATGGAGTGGTAGCCATATCTACCGATTTTGAAAGGAAATTATCCTTTCTTATCTTGTCCAGAGCACGGAGTGATAACAAGCCCTGGTCCGTGTTTCTAAATGAGAGCAAAAGCTCTCATGAATAAGTATGAATCATACTGCACGAGACCAGAGAAAAACACCACAACAGAAATCCCAGCAAGTAGTACTGATGATCGTAACTACTTACCAGACCATCAAGAACCAGCGTTTCGAGTGTATCCATGTACAGCCACAGACCACCAGAGACCGGCTAAACTATGTCGCACTGGCGCTGTTGCCCCCGCTGGGAATTAAATACCCACAAAACTACATAATGCTTGGGAACTGTAGTGCGAAAGAATGCGTTCAGTCACCTAGCAGTACGGTGTTCTAGAATATACCGCAATAGGTTTGTTTACTCTACGAAGCAATTCAAACAATAGTTTCACTAAGAATCTCAATTGCAATAACAATGGTACTGAATGTACTAAATGGTAAAATCGGATCTATGTGATTATTGCGACCCCCATAATTACGACGGCTGAAAATGGTGACTTTTTTAAAATTTGATTTTTTTATTTAAACCCCCTTTACAACACATACATATGCAGGGGGAGACCCCCCTAAAACCCACCCATATTACCATTATATTACATACCCTCCCACATGTATATATGGTGTAAAGGGGGTCTTAAAAAAAGTCTGCATTTACGGCAGTCGTAATTGTCAGGGCGACATTTTGGGCCATTACCGTAAAATCAATTTCAGTATATTTTTAAAAAATGCAAATGAACTAGCATCAAGTCAAAAAGCCTTTAAAATAAATTTGATTGTGTAAACTATTAAAATTCGTAGCACAAAGCACGTAGCATGTGTAACAGCACGGCAGTCAAATGAGTGCAGTGCGAACTTTCATTTTCAGAGAAATTCCAGAACATGATGCCAGGTGCCTTGTTCATCTTGCAGCATGCATGACCAGAGGACAATTCCAGGGAAGTTGGGCCACTTTACGATGGAGATCGAAATGGTCATTTCCGTTTCAGGATGATTATATCAAGACTTCACAGATGGAAAAGCAATCTGGATGGGAGAGCAAGATGCTTGTGCATCCTGTAGACGGACAGGAAGAAGTAGTTATAAAAAGACATGAAGAGAATGGAATGCCCTGAAATAACAGAGATAGCTGGATCGCCCGGATGTTGGGAACAAACTCAAGTCTTAGTTTATGGACAAGTGAAATCCAAGAAAGGATGGTGGGAAGGAAGACTGATGTCCTGTGCAGCTCATTTACTGAAGTCCGAAATATGTGCAAGAGGTGCAGAGAGTGAATGATGGGTGTTTGAAGTCATGGGCTAAGCATGCCAAACTACTAACATGGGTAGAAGATGAATCAGGTCCAATGGTTGTGATTCCATTGGCGAATGCAACACTGTGCTTCCGAAGAGAAGGAAAGAAGCGTGTGGGAGATAACATAGACTGCAAAACTACAGTTGATGTTTCTTAAACATCCCGAGACGCTCTCATATCTCCTCCGTCAGATTGGACTTACGCTGGCTCCCGGTAAAACAGAGAATTGCCCTGAAAACCCTAGCTTTGACTCACAAATGTCTGAACAACAACGCCCCACCTTACCTGTCCACTCGCTTCTCACGCCACACCTCCACTCGACCTACCAGAGCAGCCCAAACTCACAGCCTCATCGTGCCTAGATGCAAACTCCAAAAAGCTGGTGGGGTGAGCTTCCCCGTCCTAGCCTCCAAACTCTGGAACACCTTGCCCACACCTATCAGAATTGAACCATCATTCGACTCCTTCAAGAACAATGCTAAAACATGGTTGCTCTCCCAAGTCTCATGAGACCTTGACACAGTCCAGACTCCATGTGGGGTACAGAACTGAATATACATTTTCTCTCTGCTCTGTCCCTGTATTATACACTGTTAATGGTACCCTTTGGTACATGTATATATGCTGTATATTTTTGTAACTCACTGTAACTACTGCTTTTTGTAACATGTTTAAGAGTATGTACATGTATATATGCTGTATATTTTTGTAACTTCTGTAACTACTGCTTTTTGTAACATGTTTAAGAGTATGCGCCCGGTTGCCCCTGGGCCTGTTTTTTTGCGCTTT
The DNA here is from genome assembly GCF_040938575.1 of Ambystoma mexicanum. Classification (NCBI taxonomy): domain Eukaryota; kingdom Metazoa; phylum Chordata; class Amphibia; order Caudata; family Ambystomatidae; genus Ambystoma; species Ambystoma mexicanum. The sequence goes on along the minus strand of NC_090927.1, from coordinate 576,298,412 downwards.
ATAAATAAAATAAAATCAAATCAAAATCAGAATGGGAGCAGGAACAGCTGTTCGGATGGATCGATATTGGGCTTGTGGGCCTAGGGCCTACATGAATCTGCCCAAGGATTCGGGAGGAACCTGTTCCTTGGTGGTCATCAGTGTTCCAGCATTGGTGGTTCCTCAGAGTGACCTGAACATTGGCGAGTTTCCGAAGGTAGATGCCCATTTGAGAAAAAGAAGAGTGCTTGAATTTCTCAATCGAACCAGAAGGGAGAATTACTTTTCGGCCAAGTCAATAGAAGCATTTGATGTCATTCCGTACGAACATAGGTTATTCAGCCAGACTGCTTCAATCTTTACAACTATCTTCATGCCTGGGATACAGACGATGGCTAATGGCAAATGGTTGCAAATTACCAGATGGGAGCTTCTGCAGACTATCAACACCACCATAAAGGGATTCAATGGAAGAGCTTAGGGCCATACGACTAATGACACTGCAGAACAGATATGTCCTTGATATGATCCCAGTGATGGAAGGAGGAGTTTGCACCAAAATCGGGCCATCATGTTGCACGTTCATACCTTCTCATGATGACGACAATGCGACCTGGACAGAGGCCATAACACTGTTGACAACCTTGCATAATAAGATGGAAGACGAGACAGAGGACATTACAGATGACAGTTGGTTTGTGTCCATATTCTCATGGATTCCGCAATGGATGGCAAACATCTTCAAGTTTCTTGGAGCACTATTGCTTATGGTGATGTTTGGATTCTGTGTACTCAAGATAATAATTGCGAGGTAGAGAGTCGGTCTCCTTTTCAGGAGGCGCAATTTTCGGGTGGGGGTGCCTGGGGGTTTTGATGTCAATAATGGTTAGCCTTACTATCCTTCGACTAATCACTGAGAAGGGACATAGTCTTTCTTTTATGATAAATTGATTTAATTTAGATGTTGCTCAAAGATGTCTAGGGGCACAGATAAGACAAAGAACAGTGTTATGTTTTAAAGCAATGATATATGCCCAAAATATAGAGGACTGTGTAGAGAATGACTGAAATATTGTTTTTGTTCTCTCTCCCTTCTTCTCTTTTCGTCTGGCTTCTTTAGTAATACATCTGACTTATAGAAGCTTTGGAATTTGCGAACTGGAAGAATCCACATGTTAAACATTGGACAAGATTCAATACACACCAACTTGAATTATTGTTAAAAAATTGTTTTTTCAAATGTACATGTCCTGATGAGGAGCCCTAGATGGAAATTGTACAACTGTTTAGTTGCCCAAAACTCGAGTAGACATAACCCTAGATCCCACTCCACCAGGAGTCGATCCTGACTTGGGTTTACATAGAAAAATGTGGCAACTAATATATGTTTAAAGCAAATTTGATGACATATACATTTTCTAAAAATTGATCTCGATGCACTTTAGTAGCGAATGAACAATATCCAGGAGTGAAAAATCTATGATATAGACAGATGTTCTGGTTACAGAACAGACCAATAGATATTGCGGTTATTGCACAAGTGCGAATGGTGTTTGGTATGAATGTGGATGAATGTAGATGTAATGAATGATGTGTGATCACCGGTTGTGTGTTGTGTTTTTATAGTTGGTGATTCAATGTGTCTTATTGTATATATTGTAGATGTATTTTCATGATGATGATAATTAGTTCACGAACAAAATAAACATGAAATTCAACAGATGAACTGCACTTTGTCTAGAATTTACACCTTTGAAGTAGGTTTTGTTTTGGAAGGAATTGAGCGGTGCTCTAATTCACAAATTGTATTGTAAATGGCTGGAGGGTTTGCATTCGTCCATGGACAAGTGCAACTTTTTGTGTGGACATTTTAGATGTAGGCATAAGTCGTCCACCTGACAGTAGATATCCAATCACAACCTCACCCCTTATAGAAGGCATACTTAGATGTTCCCCATTAACCTATCACAACTCCTCGTAGGGTTTTCTCATTTGTCATGTAGTATGACAACACTTATGACACATTTTTAGTATATAAATGTATTTTTATGAGAGATGCGCCAAGGGAACTGAGCGAACGTCCATTGATGTCCGTTGTAACTCCCTGTTTTAGACAATTGATATTAAAACAGTAAACTTTGCCATCTTCCTGAGTTGGTTCGATTATTTGGTGTCAGAGTTATTCTGCATTCTATCTACTGCATGTGTGTTACCCAAAGGGCTCTAAGATCAATATGGAGGCTTAGGAACAATAAGAGGAAACTGATTCTGGGAACAAACTGAACGAGTAGTGGAATAGAATAAGACCAACAAAGAGAGATAAGAAGGAGCAAGACCATGAATACATTTAAAGACAATCAATAGAAAGTGATAAAGATGACTCTGAAGGGAGAAGCAATATAGAAAGTAAAGCAGGTGTGTTTGAGGAATGTTGGGACAGAGAAAAAAGGAGACAAAGTGAAGAATTATAGATAGAGCAAAGGGGAAGAGGATGCGAGGCAGGAAGACCAAGAAGAATAGATGAGCAATAGTCAATTTGAGAAAAGACTATACCGAAGAGAAGAAGCTGGGTTGCATGGAAAGAGAGGTAGGGACAAGCATGATGGATATTGAACAGAGCATAATGACAAGAACAGGCAGTGGAAGAAATTGTTACGCTCACCTGGCTCCCACAGGGGCGTCGGTCAGACCCGGACAGCTGCGGTCTCCACCCACATGATGCGTAGTGCAGCGATGACTGACTGGATCTGCCCTCCTAATCTTGTCTGCTTAACCCGTAGAAATATTCTCCTGCAAGTGGAGAGATGGATTTAGCCACTTGTGGACTCAAGTGATGGCACCCCCACAGTCCTCCCCAACTAATCACCTCCGAAATGCCCTCACAGCAATCTCACCTTATATTCTTGAAAGATGAGATCTCCATCCTGCGTGGATTTGCAGGGGCGCGTCGATTCCAGTTACTTCACTGGTTTGAAGGCTCGGGAGAGTTCCGGAGAGTATTGACTCTGAGGTTCCTGGTGAGGACAAGTAAGTATTAAGTTCATAAAGTTCAATATGTCCGATGTTCACTCTTGTTCCCCCCTTCCTTTCTTGTCTTGCAGCTGGCTCGTGAAAAGATGCTCTTGTGGCAGCTGGTGGCGCTCAGGTAAGAGTCTGTATTACCCGGCGCTGTCCGGTAAATGTTGCACAAGGAAAATGTGTTGTTTTGTCTCTCTTTACAGATGCGGCATGTGAAAATATGGAGAGTCACAAAAGGATGCCTCCGGTGGTAAATCAGATAAGTCTATGGTGGTAAGAATTATATTTGTTGGTTCCCTCGGCTCACCTTGTGGTTTTCTTTTGTCTCCTAGGTGCCGAAGTTCGGCGAAGAAATGATGGAGGCAGCGCTGACCCGAAGGATGCTGTGAAGACTGGTGAGTATGGCGCAGTGCTGCAGCTGGAGGTGCGGCGCGTGCAGAAATGATGTTCTTTACAGGTCCGGAGACAAGATGGATCCAGAATCAGGCGTGGAATAGAAATAAGTTTGTTTTCTAACCTTGTCCCTTTCTTTCCTCTTTGTTTCAGGAGCTCCGTATTCCAGGCGGGCGTAGCAAAAGACTGGATGCAGGCTGCAGGCAGGGTGAGTGTTACGCTGCTGCTGAATAACGCGAAGCATGTGTTGCTGGTCGGGTGTGGTTTAAATAGCCTCAAAAGTAATCCCAGGTAAGAAGTCCCTAGAACCACACCCGAGTAAAAAATAGTCCCTGTAGAAAAATAGTCCCTTTCAGGCTTCATGTTGGATTGGAGTCATTTGCAGCATGGTCTGCCTGAGGTAAGTAATGACTATGAGCCTGGCGCCTTAGGCGCCAGGACTGATTCCTACGATGAGCCTGGCGCCTAAGGCGCCAGGACTGAACCCGGATAGCCCTTAGCCGGGGCTGCTGAGGTTTTACTAAATGTCTAGATGCCTGCTCCCGGGCTGATGGGCTTGGTCCGGATGCCTGGGCGTAGGCATCATGACAGAAATATGAAGAGAAAAGGAAAGAGAAGGATCAAAGATTACACCCAAGTTGCGAGTAGAGGATGAGAACGGTAGAGTACAGTAGAAGGGGGAAAAGAGTGCGGGACGGGGAAAAGTAGGAGGGATAGTGGTAGCAGAAAAGAAAATAACCTCAGTCTTGGAAGGATTGAGGTGAAGAAAATGAGAGGACATCCAATTTTGCACAGCAGAGAAGCAGTTAGAAACAATAGAATGTAAAACAACATCAAAGGAAGAGAAAGAAAAAAAGATTTGAATGTTGTCCGCATAAAGATGAAAAGAGAGATTAAAGGAAGAGATTAGAGCAGAAAGTGGAGCAGTATAGAGTGAAAAAAGAAGGGGACCAAGAACACACCCTTGTGGAACGCCATAGAAGAGGGGGAGTGAAGGGGAAGTGTGTCCAGCCCATATCACAGAATAAGACAGTTGAGAAAGGTAAGCGCAAATCCCTTGAAGGGTTACCAGACATTTGGTCGAAAAAAATTGGTCGACCAGACAAATGGTCGAACGAATTTGGTCGAAAACCAAATGGTCGAATTTTTTATTTTTTTTATTTTAACCCTTTTTTTAAATTTTTTGGGGGGGGTCCCCCCCCAACCCCCTTTTTTTCTCTAAAAACCCCTTTTTTTACAAAACGAAAACCCGAAAAATAAATATATAAATAAAAAAAAAAATTCGACCATTTGGTTTTCGACCAAATTGCGTCGACCAAATTGCAGTCGACCAGTTTTTTTTCGACCAATTGACTGGACACCCCTTGAAGAACAGCACCAGATAAACCAAAGGTAGAAAGAGAAGAAATAAGAAGAGAGTGATCGACAGTAGCAAACACAGCGGAAAGGTCAGGCAGAATAGACAAAGATTTAGAATGATGAGCTGAGTGGATAGCATTGGAGACGCGCAGGAGAGCAGTCTCTGTGGAGTGGGAGGGCGGAATCCAAACTGAAGAGGGGATAGACAAGAATGAAGATTAAGATAGGTAGATACTTGAGCATAGGCAGCACGCTCAAGAAGTTTAGATAAGAAAGGGAGAAGAGAGATTGGTAAAAAAATGTGCAAGAGTAGAAGGATCCAGAGATGGCTTTTTTAAATATCGGAAGAATAAGTGCAAGCTTAAAGAGAAAAGGAAAACAAGAGTTAGAAAAGAAAGAGTTAATGAGGGGAGTGAGATAAGAAAGATGATAGGGATAGGTTTGGGGAATGAGAGTAGAAGGGAGGGGATCTGAAGGAGAAGCCATAGGATGAGCACGAGCAAGAAGAACAGAAGTATCAGAATTAGAAAGAGGAGAGAAAGAAGAAGAAGAAGAAGAAGAAGAAGAAGAAGAAGAAATTACAGGAAGGAGACAAGATGCAGTAGCGGGAATAGAAAAAGAAGGCCAGACAGTAGCTATTTCAGATGTAAAGTAGTTAGCAAAGTCAGAAGATGAGCGAGATGAGAGAAGAGATGGACCAGGGGGTTTGGAAGACAAAAGTGTGTGAATACGTTGAACAAGATGGCAAGGGTGAAGGAAAAGGGAAATAGTGAGCTCCAAAAAGTAGGACTATTTTGCAGCAAGTAAGACAAGATCATATGAAGAGTGTAAAGAGGAAAGTATGCCGAGATCAGAAGAAGAACAAGTCTTTTTCCAGCACCATTCGGCTTTCTTTAACTGGCAGTGGAGCGAGACAACGTCAGGAGTGAGCCAAGGTTGGGGAGACTTATGAGACATTTATATCCCCTCTTGAACAAATCAACTTCATGCATCAACACAAAATCTGATAAGACATTTGTTTGAAACACCACATTGCAAGTGGGACACAACTAGCCTTCAACTTGGTCAACTATCAATAGATCATTGCAGGTAACAACCCGCAGAGGTATAATACTCTGTAAAATGTGCATTAGAATCTATAATTTGCATTAGAATGGTACGATTTATAGCACGGTGCCGTCTCAATGCAGACACACACTGCAATTGCAAAGCATTATGCCCATTAGGTAACATCATACCCATCAAAATGTCATGTTTTTGTAAAGTCATAGTGCCAACCGATACCGATACCTTTACTATCACAGAAATTTGTTCAGAGGTTGTTTGTGTAACCACATCAGTGCACTTGGTGCTGATAGCATTAATGTGCTGAAACAATAGGTTCAGATCTTCGGAGATGTAAACATCCTCTTCCTCATTCTGTTCTTTTGTGGGTCCGGATGATAGGGGACGACCATCTCTCCCTTCCACGGCTTGCATGACATCCTTAGGTAGGCGAGGGATGTTGTGGGATTGTGCCCAATCGATGTCCACAAAAAGCCCTGCAGCAATAGGCGCAATGGGACAATCCTTGACAAGATGATTTTGTGAAGCACAATACATGCAAAGTCCCTGGGCCACACGCCTGACCCTCTCCTCGGGGGTTAAAGGACCACGAGCGGCTCCAAGTTGCATCAGCTCGGGGTCAGGTTGAACATCTGGAACGGTTCCTGTCACCATTGGAGAAGGTTTCAAGAAAGGTGTTCTGTTTCTTCTTCTTTCCGCCATTCATTCTTGAACGCGGAAGTCTATCTGTAAACACAGTAAAATCAAGGCTTGAAAACCTTCAGGTTGAGCAATCCAAGCCCACTCGTCTTTAATTTCCTCATCGTAGAGGGAAAATAAGCCTGATCTGGCCAAGCAGCCTCTTTGGCTAGCTGTTTAAATCTAGAGGTGTAAGTCAAAATATCCTGGGAACCTTGGCGGCAATCCAGTAGATTCCTGGGCTGAATATACCATCTCAGGGTGGTCATACATTGCTCTGAAAGCCGTAAGGAAGGGTGCATAGTCATCCAATAAAGGATCAGCCCCGGTAACAAGATGCGTAGCCCAGGAAATGGCATTTCCTGACAGGTGTAAAATCACAAAGCCAACTTTAAAACGGTCTGAGGTATAGAACAAAGGCTTAAAGGTGAATTGGATGATGCAGGAGTCAAGGAATTGCAATAGTCATTTTGGTGATCCATCATACTTGTCCAGAATATTACCCAATGAAGGGTTCTCCTGAGATAGGACTTCCCGGGTTAGAACCATTTGTCTCAAAGCAGCATTTTCTGACTTAGCTGCCTGCAGCTCAGTCGAGAGTTCTTGCATAGAGCGAACAAGGTCCTGCATTTAATCCATGGGGACTGAGGAACATTGACATCTCAAACTATCAGGGTCTGTGCCCCCACTGTCCTGCGTGTCAGTAGAATGAGTAGGAGATCCACTGCGGGCTGGGGAACTCACCTGTGGTTTGGAGTCTGATGCGACAACCAGGGTCCTGCATCGAGGATCCTTTCATCGGGACTGTGGGTCATGCAGGTAGGGGCAACTCTCTCCAGACGCCACACTGCCTGACTCGGGAATCCCGAGGCTGGGGGACACCCCAAGTGAGCCACCATACAGGAAAAAATAACCTACAAGCAAGGGAAAAAAACCTGTTCATGTCTTTTTTGGTAGCAGAGTGCTATTTAGATTCCCACAATTTAGCAGGTTGAAAACAAAACAACTTCAGGAAGGAGCAAGGGAAGGCAAGGAAGCAGAGAAAAAAAGTCAGGAATATAAGCATCAGGTATCGAATCGCCAGGAGGAAAACATGGAACAGAAAAAGGAAGAATGCAAGAAAAACTAGAAGCGCTGAGCAAAGGCACAAATACCTTAGCGTTGAGACACATAGTTAACAGTGCCAGTGTTTCCATGAAAAGTCAGACCTGCTGGGCGCAACGGCCCCGGGAGGCATAGTTGAAGTGTGACGGCCCGGAACTGCCCCTTTTGGGGTAGGACCAAGCCTGATTTGCATATGGTTTTTCCCCTTCTGTAATGGCTTGGCAGGCTGAAAAACTATGGTCTGGAGGGTTGCCCAGAGCTTGCTAGTGGTTATGATTAATTCAAAACCTTCCAGCCATCACCTTTCTGTTTTGCTAAAGTCACCCCGAGTGGGACGGGTATGCCCAGACGTGGGTCCCGAGTCTGCTGGGCCTAGAGACCCAAGATACTCCTCACTGATGACGCCCAACAAGGCTGAATCATGTCTGGGGATGCTTGTGGTCTCGTGCAGAAGGGATGTGACCTAGCAGTTCGGGCTGGACTGCCCCTTTTGGGGTAGGACCAAGCCTGATTTGCATATGGTTTTTCCCCTTCTGTAATGGCTTGGCAGGCTGAAATCGATGGTCTGGAGGGTTGCCCAGAGCTTTGCCCATGGTTATGATTAATTCAAAAACCTTCCAGCCATCACCTTTCTGTTTTTGTAGAGGGAAAATAAGCCTGATCTGGCCAAGCAGCCTCTTTGGCTAGCTGTTTAAATCTAGAGGTGTAAGTCAAAATATCCTGGGAACCTTGGCGGCAATCCAGTAGAGATTACTGGGCTGAATATACCAACTAAGGCCGGTCAAACATTGCTCTGAAAGCCGTAAGGAAGGGTGCATAGTCATCTAATAAAGGATCAGCCCCGGTAACAAGAGGCGTAGCCCAGGAAATGGCATTTCCTGACAGGTGCAAAATCACAAAGCCAACTTTAGAACGGTCTGAGGTATAGAACAAAGGCTTAAAGGTGAAGTGGAGCATGCAGGAGTCAAGGAATTGCAGTAGGCATTTCGGTGGATCATCATACTTGTCCAGAATATTACCCAATTAAGGGTTCTCCTGAGATAGGACTTCCCGGGTTAGAACCATTTGTCTCAAAGCAGCATTTTCTGACTTAGCTGCCTGCAGCTCAGTCGAGAGTTCTTGCATAGAGCGAACAAGGTCCTGCATTTAATCCATGGGGACTGAGGAACATTGGCATCTCAAACTATCAGGGTCTGTGCCCCCACTGTCCTGCGTGTCAGTAGAATGAGTAGGAGATCCACTGCGGGCTGGGGATCTCACCTGTGGTTTGGAGTCTGATGCGACAACCAGGGTCCTGCATCGAGGATCCTTTCATCGGGACTGTGGGTCATGCAGGTAGGGGCAACTCTCTCCACACGCCACACTGCCTGACTCGGGAATCCCGAGGCAGGGGGACACCCCAAGTGAGCCAACATAAAGGAAAAAATAACCTACAAGCAAGGGAAAAAAACCTGTTCAGGTCTTTTTTGGTAGCAGATTGCTATTTAGATCCCCACAATTTAACAGGTTGAAAACAAAACAACTTCAGAAAGTAACAATGGAAGGCAAGGAAGCAGAGAAAAAAGTCAGGAATATAAGCATCAGGTATCGAAGCGCCAGGAGGAAAACATGGAACAGAAAAAGGAAGAATGCAAGAAAAACTAGAAGTCCTGAGCAAAGGCACAAATACCTTAGCGTCGAGACACATAGTTAACGGTGCCAGTGGTTCCATGAAAATTCAGACCTGCTGGGCGCAACGGCCCCGGGAGGCATAGTTGAAGTGTGACGGTCCGGAAAGAGTGCCAGTACGATGAGACTGGCCCCCTTATTTTCGGATCACCACACTTAGAATGAGTCCCAGAATATCTTACTCCAGCCATGACATCTAGGCCAAACCGCCAGGCTAATCCACATTTAGAGGCCAACCTTGTATAGGTACCTGGTGGGGGCACTAGCACTAGATCAGTAGAAATTAACAACCGGTCTCCGGGTTGCAATATTTCTTCACGGCTGCTGGACAACTCAAAACCAATAGGCTCCTTAGTGGCTACAGAAGGATTAAATGCTCGCTCACTGAGTCTTTCAAATTTCATGATTCTCCAGTTTATGTCAACTGATCTGGATCCCATTCCTGACACCATGTGTAATGAATCAGGAGTAAGACTCACACACAGAGACATTGTGGTGGTTGTTATAAACGTTTTTTAATTAAAAGTAGGGATGGAGAAAGACCTATCTCGCCATAACACTATGAAGGGTTTCCCTGCCTCAACGAAACTAAAGGATGCCATTGTCAGACTGCACAAAAATATAAAGAGTTCTCTGTCCTGTGTCCAAAGTCCTATGCAGACCCTTATAAACTAGACCTAAGAAAACGTTCAAAGGGAAAAAGTCTTTCTACTGGCCATCTGTAGTGTTCTGTACTTTTCCATAAAGTTCCAAAAGGTGCACAAATAAACAAATGATTAATAATAATTTATTTAATGTGATACAGTTTAGTTAATAAACTTTACACATAACGTATAACAATTATACATAAAATAGTACTAAGATCAGATAATATAGCATAACATAGAAAAAAAAAGCCAAATAGAAAATAGCAAAAAATAATCACTTTCACTTTTAGCAAAATAACAATTAAAAGATAAACAATCAAACCTAACGTATCAAAAATCCAAAATATGCCACCTTAGCTACAGAGGAACAAAAAGTAAACATAAATTAGAACATTGCGCAGAGCATCATAGCATTATAATTCTCACGTCCAAATAGCCCGCAACGTCCCCAGGCATGGGCAGAGTCTAAGGATTAATATAGTCACAATGATCAGATCTTAATGCCCAATATTTCCTCAATCCTAAACCAGATGTTGTGAAAAGCAAACAAATGATTAAAGTTCCCCAAGGGTTCACAACTCTCAGAACGATGGGGAAGGTCTTTTCTTCCCTTGCGTTTTCAGCATCTCCTCAGCTCTCTACTACAGTTATTTTCTTTGGCAAAAGGCAACTTTCCAATGAAGGGTGTATGTTTACCTTCCCCTAGTATCACACACTCAAGGGTTCACCCTCACCCCTGGACTTACTGTACAGTTTACAGTTATTTTACAATTCACATTCCTCACAGTTCTTTTGCAATTTTTCCACTAAGGGGGTTTGGTTTGGTTTGGTTCCCTTCCCCTAGATTTCACACTCTTAAAAATGCGGGTCTCTAGACTCGCATTCACTTTGAGCTGGCTTGCTCTTTTCCTAACACAAATATAAAGGAGAGGGAAACCCCAAAGTAAACACACTCTGTCAAGAGTGGTTTATCTACCTTGTCAATTAGGGAGTTAAGGGACCATATACAAAGGAAGAAGGTAGAGATTTCTAAACAACAGCACTACCATCAGTCGAAAGGTACTTACAAAACATATACATTTTATTTATCAATCATAAAAAACGCTAGTGACACAAAATAGATATTTAATAACTCTAAAACATCTCTGATGTAATCTATATATCAGTTTTAGTTCAATCTTATCTTTTCTTGTTGGATTTAGAGGTGAGCTACGATCTAGATGATCTCTATACAGAACCTAGTATCAGCAGGATACTGGCATAATGCCTCAACATGTTTCAGTTCTATCACAATAATGTTGAACTTTCTTCACAAGGGTTTTTCAGTAGGTCACTCGAACTTTAAAAATACACCTGGGAACGTCTTATCCCACAACATCTGAATATGTACATTTGGCGAAGGAGTGCTCTTATTGCAGTAGTAGTAGTCTGGCGTGTAACTGGATTCAATCCATTCTACCAGTGGTACTTCGGTCCATAAATAAGGACTCTTCAATCTTGCAGCTTCCGTAGTGGGGATGTCTTGTTGCTCCCTTGCTCTCTCTTTCACTTGACTGTGTATTATGCATGATTCAATTCATCCGACCCCTCGAAAAAGTTCAGCTGTTCTTGTGCAGAAAAAGCGATGCTTTTGAATCCATTGTTTCAGAAGTAAACAATCCGAGATGTAAGGAGTTGAATTTCCCTTGTCCTAACACTAGAACGCTGTTGATGAGCGTGAGACGCCGCAGCTCATCAACATCAAATCCAGTTACCCGCCAGACTACTACTGCTGCAATTCGAGCACTCCTTCGTCAAATGCTGCGACAAGACGTAAGGTCACTTGCAGAGCACACAGGAACACTTGGAAAAGGAAATGAAGGGCAACACCGACACGTGCACAACCAACGTGAAGGACATACAAGTGCTGCAACAACAGGTGCGCAATCTGGAGAACAGAGCAGAGGAGGCAGAAGGACAGCCCGGAGAAACAACGTGCGCATAATAGGGCTCCCAGAGGGGGAGGAGGGTGCCGACCCGATGAACTATGTTGAAAATATGTTGCTACAGGAGATCACAGATGGAGCACTGAGATAGGGAGAAGGTCCTAGAGCACTTCCGCAAGGGAGGAACAATAAGCAGAGCATAAGCAACCATCAACTATGGCGCGGTGAAAAGAAGTATGCGGGAAGCAGGTTGCAAGGATGAAAGTGCTCCTGAAGAACAAAGCTTTGTTTTTTTAATCACCGGAGGATGTGTCAGCATGGCGAGACTCACGGAACTGTCCGACGGAGGAAGATGCTCAGAAAGAGAGTAGATCCGCGGCATGAACCAGACATACGTACGTGCCAAGCTGTTGCATAGTGGGCCCTCGAGAGATAGGTACGGAACAAACGTTGACATTGGGACTGGATTATAGTTATTGGATGCATGTAGGAGGTACTATGCTAGGAGACTTACTACCAACCCCCAGGTAGTTTAGGTGGGATACTGATAGTGCGGTGTCCCTCCGCAGAGTACGGAGTATAGGCTAGACCGAGAAAAGGGCTAGATGCAGGAGTGCTTGAGAGCCAGGAATGGAGCGGGGCAACAAGTTTGGGAAGTTAGAGGGAGGGTCGGGGAGGGACAAAAGTTGAGGTTGGGTTGGGAAGAGGGTGGGCGAGCTTACATCCACACGCTGCTGCGCATGATGCAGAAAATATGGGTGGACGGAGGTGGGACCGGGTACGGATAAAAGATGGGAGACCTTCATGAAAAGGAATAAGATCATGATGTACCTAGGGAGACAGAAAATAGACATTGCCCGATTACAGGAAACCCATCTCACGAAAGAGAGGCAGGAGGTGATAAAGAAGAAATGGAGGGGGACTACCGCAGGGGCGACATATTTGGCTTACGCTAGAGGGGTAATTACCTGGGTAGCTCCACATGACCCCTTCTAGCTATTGCACTCCTTAGAGGAGGCTGACGGGAGGATGGTAGTGGTACAGGGGTTGTTGGAAAATAGAGAAGTGTGTGTCATCAACACATATACACCCCAAACCAAGATACAGTGGCCTATTTTAAAACTCTGTATAACAAAATCAGCCCGTGTGTGATGCTGGAAATGCATCAGAGGGACAGGGCCTCCGTATTATTGTCCTTTACTTCCTTTTTATCGTGTGTTCTGTCGTATTTTCAGCGCAGGAGTTCATGTGGGACTCCTGGCGGTGCAGCTCTCTTTTGGTTTGGTGAACAGACCCGTGGGATACCCTTACGGCACCCATGGGTGGGGGTACAACCCTGTGCCCCTAGTGTATGTTTTTGGACACCTGTGGGTGGCCTGCAGAGCAGGGTATGGGCTGCTGGCAGCTCCATGCTGACTTTGACAGGTGCGCTGAGCATCCTCCATTTTGGGATCCCCAGGCCCTGCCATTGGAATCAGTTGATTCCTGATGGAAAACAAGATGGCCCCTGTTAGCCTCTTGCTTTCTATTACCTATTACCTTGTTTTCCCAAAGTCCTGGGAAGCCCTGACTCTGTCCCTTCCCCCTGACTGGCTGTTGGGTGGAAGTGCCATATATGGTGTTGTTGTGAAGTCCAGTCCAGACTGACTGGAGCCTTCCCAGTGATTGTATGTTGTGGGTACCTCCTGTGGGTGGGACCTGGGTGAATGGAGTGTGTGACCAATATGCACTTCTTGTTGTGGTTGTCTGGTTTCTGGTATGAGAGACAAAGACTGAGACAGCCCTGCCCGAAACTGGCCTGAATGCAGTGTGTAGTGTTGAATGGCTGGGTACTTGTCCCAATCCACATTCCTTGTTGTGAGTGTCTGAGAGGGAGGAGGATGGCCTGAATGCACTGTGTGTCTGATTGGCTGACTGACTGCATGAATGCCCTTCTGTGTGATTGGCTGCTGAGTGTGACCCAGCAGTGTGGATGAGAGACAGAATAGTATATCTGGGGACCTCTCACCACTGGAAATTGTTCAGAAGCGTTCAGAAGCTGTGTCTACACTTGAAGAGTAACTGGAACTGCTGATCCTCGACGCCCAGCTGGAAGAAGAAGACTTGCTGTTGCATTTGCTTCGACCGATCTGAAAGCTGCCGAATCCGTCGAAGACTGATCCGAGAGAGGACCTGGCAAGGCGCCCTCTTCCCGTGCTCCGAGGAACCATCGAGCACCACTAAACCTTTGCCGAAGCTCCCTGGACGTCAGACCCTCAAAAGGCTGCCGACCGGAGACGGGGACCGCTGAGGAGATCGAAGTGAAGCACCCGGATTTCACCGACGTCGAAGTCCATTGCTGTCGACCAGGGTTCGCAGGTTTGTGTAACCGCTGGAGGCCCGTCGAAGTTGTGTTGCCCAGATGCGGGGACCGCTTGACGCCGTGCTGCCGACGACTGAAGCCGCCCGCTCCTTTGCCTAAGAACATTCGAAATCGAAGGACTCCCTTGTCCGCGCCGTCGACCACTTTATCCCGCCGGAGAAAGTCGAGGACGACCAACGCGCCGAGGAGAATCCGCCGGTGGGTTTCCCGCCACCTCACGACCACAAAGACTTCGACGACTCAACTCGACGCCCTTGCTGGGCCACAGTTCTTTACACTCTTTGCGGTCCAGAACTATCGTCACTGAGGTGCCCCGCACGCCTCTTCCTTGCAGGACGCCAACACTCCTTCGTCGACGAGCACCACTCGGATCGAAGCTGCCGCCTCATCGAAGCCGTTCTACCCTGTTCACCGTTGGACGTTCGACGACCCGTGACTCCTGCTTTAAAGGGAGGGCACTCAAGAACGGTCATCGATTCCCTGACGCCGAACGCCAAGTTCACCTTCCTCGACGCCTCTCGAGGATCTGTGACTCCCGCTTTAAAGGGGGTCACTCAAGAAGGATCTGTCGATGCCTCTTCGAAGAACTCTACTCCACCAGGTACATTGGGGGGGTAAAAACATTGTAGAAGGGAATAAGACTATTGAACAATATATGGACTGGGCTTGTGCTATATATCTTATTTTACAGGTTGCCCAGGTGGGGGGATCTCCACACAGAACTGTGTCTAGGTAACGGGGCCAGTATTCTGCCAATTGTGTCAACCATCTTGCTTTCCCTCCTCTCTCTATTGGATGGTTTCCTCTTTATTGATCTGTGTGACATTTTTACATGATAGTTGATGCACTTTAATGAGATCTAATATTGGTGGTACCACCTTAGAATTGTAGATATTTACCATTGTTGATTTTCCTGAGCACAAAGTGAGTTATTGTGATAATGTGCATAACCTTTGAATATTGATTATATAAAGACTGTGTTTTCAGTAATACAGTGTGTGGACATTCCTTTGTGGGGGCTTGGGGACTACACTGTACTTAAGAACGAGCCTGCATCACCTCCCGAGAAGCTAGGCCTTGATTGCTCGTCCATTGCGACCGTAATAGAGAATCTTGGCTGGGGTCTTCTGTGCCTCTCTTCTACCATATAGAGAGCAGACGTACAGACACCCCCCTCCAGTCTTTACACCGTACCTGGGGGGGGGCGGTTATATGGGGAGGGGACTTTAGCTGCACACTAGACCGCATGAATGGATAGATCAGACAGGAAATTGGACAAACCTACCCCCGCAGCCAAAACATTGAGGACCCTACTCAGGGATTTTAGGCTGGAAGATATATGGAGAGTGCACCACCCACAAGATAGACAGTACTCGCATTATTCGGCCCCACATAACTTATACACACGGTAAGACTACATGTTTGCTTTTCCTGAGATGACGGCCGAGATAGTGAGATCTGAATACAAAGCAAGCGTCCTCTCGGACAATTCGCCAATGATCTTGGAATGGCAATACCTGCCCCCTAGAGCTAGGATCCCCACATGGCCGCTCAGAGCCGAAGCGTTGAAAGATGCAGTGTTCAGAGGAGACCTGAGGAGGGAGATAATAGAATATTTTGAAAACAACACCGGAAGTGTAGAATCGGCGGGCACCCTATGGGAGGCATTTAAAGTGGTGGTGAGGGGAGCGGCTATAGCAAAATGTAAAGGGCTACAAGGGGGTATACTGCAAGAGCTACAGAGAGCGGAGGTGGAACTAGAGGGCAGTCATGCGCAGGGGAGATGACTCCCTAGCAGATGCTGAAACCATAAGTAAATTACAACAAGAACGTGGAGGGCACTGGGAGATGTTATGTGACTTGAATTACAGGAAATACATAGAGAGGCAGCACGTGGGAGGAGACAAGCCAGGGAGGTTGCTAGCATGGTTGTATAAAAATGAGACACCCAGACCAACGATCAGAGCACTACAGGGGGAGAGTGGACAAATATTTGATACCCAAGAGGGTGTGAATGAAGGGTTCCTAGAGTTTTATAAACAACTATATGGAGACGCAGAAGGGAGAGTGCAGAGTGAGATGGTTGAAATACTGGCAGATATTTGCCTACCTAAATTGAGTGCCGAGGAGAGGGAGACATTGCCCACTAGTAAGGCCCTGGGAGCAGATGGACTCCCCAGTGAGTTTTACAAAACATACAAGGCGGAAGTGCTCCCCTCGATGCTGGCAATGGTAAATGAAGCATTTGAAACTGGGACATTGCCAGAATCCTTGAGAAAGGCGATCATCATCCCGCTTTTCAAGCCCAATAAACCGAGCACGGATTGCAGGTCGTACAGACCACTATCCACTATCCATGCCGAACCAAGACAGCAAAATACTCACGGCGGTGTTGGCAAACAGACTAAAACAGGTTATATGTAGACTTATACACCCTGATCATACTGGATATGTCCCGCATAGAAGTATATCCGACAACCTCAGAAGGCTACACCGTGTCATAGAACAAACAGAAGGAGAGTCGCACGAAGTGGCAATTATTTCTCTAGATGTGGTGAAAGCCTTCGATTCAGTCAAATGGCCGTGGCTGTTGGCAGCCCTGAAAGAGTATGGAATAGGGCCCGGATACCTGAAGTGGGTAAAACTATTGTATAGCAGGCCACTAGCCAGGTCAAGGCGGGGGCAATCATTTCAGAGAGATGGCAACTTAGCAGGGGCACTAGACACGGTTGCCCCTGGTCCCCGATGCTGTACATTATTGCACTGGAACCCTTAGCCATATACCTGAGACAACAATACGAGGAGGTGGGAATCTTCACGAAAGGTTGGTCACACTTAATATTATTATATGCCGATGATATGTTATTATATCTAAGTTACCCTGAGGAAAACCTGCAATACATCTTCGAAGTAATGGAGCGATTTGCGTTGCTCTCTGGCATTGCAGTGAACCCCAAGAAGTCGTGCATATTCCCCCTAGGGAGATATAAAGGGATTCCACAGGAACACCTACCAATATTACAAATACCCTGGGAGACCAGAACCTTTAGATACCTGGGGATTGATATCTATCACACAGTAGAGGCTGAATATAAACATAATACAGAGAAGGCAGTGGTAAATATTGAGAACAGCATAGGATTGTGGGCAAAGCTCACCCTAGCCATGGTAGGAAGGGTGGCGTTGTTGAAGATGGTCGCACTACCGGCTGTTGCACTTTTTTGGGAATATTCCATACATGATTTCCAGGAGATTATTTGATAAACTTCAGAGTATTTGCAGAGGCTTCATCTGGCATAACACCAGGAACAGAATAGCCCTGTAGAACCTGCAAAACATGTATGACAAGGGGGCATAAAACTGCCCAACTTTGAGATCTATTATTTGGCTAGTCAACTTCAATTTGTGGCTAAGTGGCTAACTGAGGACTCTACATCGGAGTCCAGATTGCTGAGGTATGAATGTTCCCTGTTCTTCTTGAGAGAATGGATATGGCTGCCCAAATCAGAGCTAGAAAGGAGCCTGGGGATGTTGAAACCAGGATGTAAGATGTGGCGTAAGGCCTGTCAGGCCATGGAGAACCCGACCCCGTGTTCTCCACAAGTGCCACTAGTGGCATTGACTGGAGGGGACGACCAATTGAGGAAGATGATCCGTAAGCATTCGAAACCGGTTGGTATTGCAACAATGGGAGATATATGGCAAGAGGGGAAGATAACGGCGTTTACTGCACTGGTAGCAGATACAGGCCTGCACCTAGGACAGTATATCACCTACACTAGACTGGTACAGCGGGTGAGAGACACATGGTCTGAAATAGTGCTAGAAGACCAACCCGATACGGCCATAGAAACTATTTATGACATTGCAGAAGGGGGACATGAGGTTTCCCGAATCTATGAACTACTGAGGTCCAGGGTGGGCAAGGAAGTGAACCGGCTGAGACGAGACTGGGAAGAGGAAGCAAGATTACCCATGGATGAATGGTTGTCGGAGAGGGTCCAGAGGTACAATAAAAAAGTCTCCAGGAATGCAAGGCTGCAACAAATCCAGCTATACGTGACCCACAAAGCGTACATGATCCCCCAGAAGATTGCTCGATTCAAGAGCGCAGGAATACAAACATGTCCCAAATGCGGGGAAGTGAACGCGGGAATGGTACATATGTTTTGGGCATGCCTGGAAATAGCACAATTTTGGAAGGAAATAGCCCACCGACTGACTGAGAAAGGGATCAGACTAGACGTGGAATCAGCGTGGGCATGCATGGTGGGGGGGTTTCCTAGACCGAGGAAACTGAAACACGTAAACAAACTTAAGGACTTGGCACATATACTTGCCAAGTGCAGAGTTGCCATGGGCTGGAAAGCAGGTAATAGACCAAAGGTAGAGTTTTGGTGGATGGATCTCCAGAAATGGGCAGAGGCGGAAACGGAGGTATAAAGCGAAGCAGCCAATAGGGGCGGGGAGGAGGAAGCTGAAACCTTGGTGGCCTGGAGGTACCTAATAGCCACACAGACTGGATCTAACCAAGCCTGCTCAAGTGACCAGGAGTCCACCGGAAATACAGAAGGGGACGTACCCCTAGAAAATACCAATGCGGAAGGCGATGCAGAGTAGGCTTGAGTTGGGGAGGAGAACGGGTGAAGAAGTGGATTGATTGATGCTGCACTTGATTTATAACAGTATGACAAGCACTGTTGGGTTTGGTTGTTGTTTATTTTGTTTTGTTATTGAATGTTGTAAAATAACAATAAAAAATATTTACAAAAAAATGAATAAAAACAAAAAAAATTATTTCCCTTTTTTAAAGTACTGGGATGAGGAGGAGACCTTCTGTATAATGTTGCTATATTCTGTCATAGTTGGGATGCCTGACTTCCTGAAATGGCTGCAGTCTGTGATCAGGCCTCAAGTAGATGGGGGCCTTCCTCTAATGTTGCCGTTCTCCCTGGCTTGGTCTGCAGGCACCAAATTACCCTCAGTATGGCCACCCCGTACTTGGCCTCTTCACCATTTTCTCTCCTCACCTTTCAGAGCCAGCAGCTGACCCCTCGGGATCTCTGTGTGTCACCTCTTCCGCTGAGGCAGAGCTCGCTGATTGCTCGGGTAAGCCACTCGTCACCACTTGTAGTGTATAAGTAAAGGCTGAGCACTCGTTATTGCTATTACTTATTATTATATAAACATATAAATATAGATATCTACAGGGATGGGTAGGGAGATGCTAGCCTCGCTCTCTGGCACACCTCCAACGGTCCTCTGAACGCCTGTGCTTCCTCTCGTGTGTCCTCTCTGGGCGCCACATTCCACATCGCTGTTTTGCGTTTGCTCGGCCACGTGGGGAGGACCTTAGACTTACCCCTCCCCGGCCCCTGGCAGAATAAGTGGTTGGGCTCAGGCAAAAAATAACACTTAGACCATTAGGCATAGTACAACATCTAAATGGCTGATTATAGGACCTTTATTCACACCTTATATATATGAATACGTCAAACACAAAATACACATATTGTCAGTTATATAGGAACATAGAAAAAAGAGTTCATTATCATTAGCAACGTAGCAGAAGACACCTTCATCTTGGGCCGTACAACACTGCTTAGTCCCAGAGCAGGTAGGCAAAGAAATCACGTGCAATAATGGGGTCTGGAGCAGAGCGTCATCCCTCTCAGTGGAACTGCATCACCCGGGGGTCCAGATTCTAACTGTCTTTTCTGAGGAGATCCCTCTTCTCTTAATGGAGCATGACCCCGCTCTTCTCGGTTATGACTGCCCTCGGCCGAAGAGCAGATCACAGGTGGAAGGGGGTAAAGAGCGGAAAAAAACAGCCAGAAGTGGAAACCCCCAGCTTCCCTCTCCTCGCATCCTCCAAGGACCCCTTATCACTGCACCTGCAGGACACTCTTACTCCCTCCCTGGCTCGTCCTTCAGCAAACAATACAATTATTATTCTCCACAGTAAGTCCACTTAGCAACAATATTTATGTGACCTTGCTCCGCCTTCACTGCCCGCATGCACGTTTACTCTGCTGAGCCCACCAAAAATGTAGGCTTTCATTGCTGTGATGGGAGATGAATGTCCAATATGGCTGCACATTGGCGCAATAATGTTTTAGCTCGTATTTCGCACAAGCATTACACTTGCCTTGCTGGGTTCCACGATGCAATGTGGATTCCATACTACAATGATATAACCACTATAAATACTAATCCAAATACTGTTCTTCTCTTTTCTTTTCTTGTGTGTTGTGTTCAACTTAATTTATTTTTACACATATTAATTGGGTACATGTATAATCAATGTAAATAATGATAATGGATAAGACTGAGAATGTGTAACAGCACATAATACGTAAGTGCTGAGACCTGAAGAAGCTTGTAAAAGTGGGCCCAGGCAATTATTTGACTATTACATTCTCTTTTTTTATTCATTCAGTTTACGTTTGCTGTTAAAAAGGACCTCAATGTTGAGAGGCTAAGGTGATGAAGGCTGGAGTTCATGATGAAACAAGATTAGGGATTCGAGAGTGAAAGAATTCAGCAACAGGTAGTGTAGTGCTGTTCACTGGCAGATGTCAAGCAGGAAGCAGGGGATGCATTCAGAGATGGCAGGGGTAAAGATGGGAAAGGAGAAGAAGATCGGGAAGTCATCTGCAAAGAGGTGGCATTGGAAGCCAAACAAAGAAATAAGTTTACCCAGGGAGGTGTTAAGGGTGAAGAGAAGTTTCCCAGGACTGAAACTTGAGGGATGCCCACGGGCGGAGGAGTGAACATTTAGGTATTTGAGTTTCAGGAGATGGAGAAGGAGTGGCCAGAGAGAAACTAGTCCACCAAGTCAAGTACAATCTCCTAGAAGCCCATGGAAGAAAGCGTTTGAACGAGGGAGGGATGACCCACAGTGTCAACGATGGCACAGGGAATAAGCAGAGGGGAAATGTGAGTGGTGAACAGTGGTGAGTAAGCTGGGGAAATGAAAGAGAACATTTTCGGGAGAGTGTTTACTGTGTAATTCGAATTGAGAAGGGTCTGATAGTGTGTGTTCCTTAAGGTAACGGACAAACTGGTTACTGGTAACTGCTTAAAGAGAACGCTAGCAAGGATTTTGGGTTTGTGGGATTGGAGAGAGACTTTATGAAGATATTGTTTTGTTACTCGTGACATCGCTCTTTCCCTCTTTAGTTTTTATTTCAATTGATTGAAAATAACTCTGAACTAAAATCTGCATTAAAATTGAATTTGATTTGAGACAAAGTTCAATTGTAACAGAATATCTGAAGGCAACAAAACATCAAACATATCCATAATCAACAAAATGCCAACACGTGTTTCAAGTTATAAAACGCTTCTTCACAGCGAATATTCAAATTGGTGCTGGTTAGTAAATTTTAAGTGACTACACCAAGTGTTCTTCTTACTTGTGTGCATATTGCAAGGATTCAGAAACTCCTTGGTTTACTCACTTATTCAATATTTTTTCAAACTGATTTTTCTTTATTGAGCCGTAATACATGTAAATCCTCATGTCAAATTATTTGTGCTCTTATTTTCTTTTCCAAATACAATATTTGTATATTATTCTGCCTCCTTGTTATGGCTGGATTCTTTCATTGTCCTGCAGATTGTGCCTGTTGGAAAAGCTGCTCCCTTTCATGTGTAATATACATTTTATAGATTTTGAAAAGATAAAATATAAATGAGTGCATGAAGAGTGCATGAATAATTTGACATGAGAATGTACACGTACTGAGGACAAGTGTAACGCAAAGTCATCAGTAGAGATGGAGGTGGATATGGAGCAAGGTTGCAGGGCAAGCACAGTCTAGGACAGCCTGCGGAAATTGTTAGCTAACAGATGATATAAGATCAATATAGTGGTAGTAGGATGAGTTAGAGTAGAGAGCACTGTTGATGACAAAGAGAAAGACTTCAAACGCAAGTGTTGGTGGAGCAAGCTTTATGACAGTGGGGTAAGTGGAGACAAATACTTGTCCTCAGTTGCTGAGTGGCTGAGCAGATCCATGGTTGAGGTACGAGGTAGGAAGGGGTGGAGTACGGGCTTCATAGTGAATGTCACATTGGGTATCCGATGCTGTGTTGAATTCAGTAAAAGCACATTTTAAAACAAGTATGGAGTGACCACAAGGAGGGGAGAGGAGTGCATGGTGTTTCTTTACTAATCATCAGACCACCACCACCACATTTTTAGTTACTCAAGGAGTGCACAGGTAGGTGGTGCTAACTGCATTAGCTAGGACAGGATCTTAGTGGGAGGATATGCCCTTAGACCTAGATGCCCTCACCAAAGGAAGCACAGTGATGTGGTGAATTACGAAGGCTAGCACGTGACTTCCCTTGACTAGTCAGCGTGACACCTGTCACTAAAATGAAAACTGGGAAAGATAGGGACAGGCCCAAAGGACTTATGCTCCAAGCAGAAACTTGATTTGTTTGTTGTTAGTTGCAGGTCTTCTCACCAAGCAGCAGAGTGGGGAATCAACACTAGTGAAGGGAAGTGGTGGAATCGCCTCCACAGTCACATAACCCACATTGGCCAATCACTGTGTTGTATGCCACTGAGATGGCGACTGGGGAGGTGATCCCCTCAAGTGAAGGTGTGACATTTGGTGGCAGCGGTGGGATAAGAGTGAACACCATGGAGGCCTTAATTAAAACTTTGAGTGAAGGACAACACCTTTTACAACAAGCGTTACAGTTACAGAGCCAACAAGCACAGGCAGCTCGCCAGGCTTTCCAACAAGCCCTAATCACTCTACTAATGACAGGGGAAATGCAGAGTGCATACCAGGCAGCGAACCCCACCAGAGATACAAATTATGTGGACATGAAACGGGTAGTACTTGAAAGGCTCGGACATGATGAGGAGGCTTAAAGAATAAAGTTTAGGGAAATCAAATTACAAGCTGAAGGGACTCCACGTCAATTGTTCTATCGGGTGAAGGAACTCGGAGACAAGTGGTTGCAGACAGTCACAACAACTACGCAAGAAATGGCTGAAAAAATTGTACTAGAACAGTTCATTGAAGCACTTCCCTTTCCCATACAACAATGGGTTAGACAGCATCACTGGCCCAGTTCTGTGGAAGCGGTCAATATCGCTTCCGCCTACCAGAAGGCAGGAAAAGGTTGATTGGTAACTTATCCAGGAACATCTAAACCCGTCACTGGTTCTTCTCCTTCAACAGTCAGACCATCAAATAATCAAAGGTGGCCAAACTGGATGATCAGAAGACCTGATTGGGAGAATATCAGAACACGACCTACTAGTGAAAGTCCTCCCACTATTCGCCAATTCGGTCCTACTTCTAAAGGACCCCAGTGTTTTGCGTGTAGCGAATGGGGGCACCTAACTAGATTGTGCCCTAAAAGGAACCGATGGACGTGGGATCATTTGAGGTTCCAAAAGAAGGGGATAACCAAGAATATTTTCCATCAGCCAAGTCTCCATATGTATACACACGTGATGCCGAGGCCGATGGGAAGTCAACCAGAGCCATGATCGATTCAGGGAGTCTGCAGACGGCAGTCAGCTCAGAACTGGTAGGTGAAATGTCTGATTCAACTAGAAAGATACCAATTAGATGTGTACATGGGGATGTAAAAAGTTATCCTATTAAAGAGATTAAAAAAAGGTGGCTGGGGAACAATTAGGAGTTAGAGCAGCTGTGATGCCTGTATTGCCCGAGCCTCTTTTAATCGGGTCTGATGTACCCAATTTTCCTCAGTTAATAAGAAACATAGAGAAGAAATTGTTAGAAAGTGCCCCCTTTTATGAACAAGAAATAGCCAGTCCTCTCTATACGGAGAAGAAAAGTCGGGCTGACAGAAGAAAGTTGAGGAAAGAATGGGGAGAAAGAAATGTTTTACCCTTCGCTGTCGACTGGAAGCTGGATGAAGTGGGTGATAGTTTTCGGATGGCCCAAGAATTGGATCCACTCTTGAAACATGCTCGAACGTCAGCCAGAGAAAATCCAACAGAGAAGGGACCCTATTTCATTCAGGAGAAGGGTTTATATTATCGAGTCACTAAGGATGCAGGAGAGAAAACAATTCGACAATTGTTAGTCCCCAGTAAATATTATAAAGCTGTGTTGTAGGTAGCACATCTACAAATTGGAGAAGGACATTTGGGAACCGACAAAACGACCCAGATGATTTTGCTGAGGTTTTTTTTGGCCAGGAGTATATGCTCAGGTTGCCAGGTTCTGTCAGGCATGTGAAGAGTGTCAGAAGAAAAATAGAGAGAATATCACCAAAGCCCCTTTACAACCCATGCCAATAGTACTCGAACCATTTAACCATATTGGCATAGACATTGTGGGGCCTTTGGATCCCTCAACTCGAGGACACAAGTACATCCTCGTAATCGTTGACTATGCCACAAGGTATCCTGAGGCTTTTCCGCTGAAGTCAACCAATACACAGCAAATCTGTGACGTATTAATTCCATTTATACATAGAAAAGGTATACCCAAGGAAATTGTAACTGATCGAGGAACCAATTTTATGTCTACCATTCTCAAAGAAGTTTGGGAGATGCTTCAGATTGAACATCTGAAAACAGCAGTTTATCACCCCCAAACAGATGGGCTTGTTGAGAGATATAATCAAACCATCAAACAATTTTTTAGAAAAACTACTACACCAGGAGAGAGGAATTGGGATAGATTGTTACCTTGGATATTACTGACGCGTTGAAATACTCCACAGTTGTCAAATGGG
Organism: Ambystoma mexicanum; assembly: GCF_040938575.1. Lineage (NCBI taxonomy): Eukaryota > Metazoa > Chordata > Amphibia > Caudata > Ambystomatidae > Ambystoma > Ambystoma mexicanum. The sequence continues at coordinate 576,273,471 of NC_090927.1, read as the reverse complement.
TTTTCACCATTTGAACTACTCTTCGGTAGACCAGTGCGAACTTTGTTGGACGTATTAAAGGAAAGTTGAGAAGAACAGCCTTCACAGGAGATCTCTCTGACAGAATATGCATATTAACTGAGAGAAAGAGTAGAAAAATTGCAGTCCATAGCTCGAGATAATCTGCTACAAGTACAGGGAAGGCAAGAACAATACTACAACCGAAACTCTCAGTTACGAAGTTTCCAGAAAGGGGACCAGGTGTTAGTTCTTCTACCAACCTCGGAAAACAAAATGTTAGCAGCATGGAGAGGCCCTTATGTATTAGGAGAAGTACTTGGACCGGTGACTTACAAGGTTCGACAACCAGATAAGAGAGTACCTTTACAAACTTATCATGTGAACTTACTAAAGAAATGGGTAGAACCTACTCCAACCTTAGCTATGATTAATACCAATGAGCTGCAAGCCGAACACTTTCCACAGTTGGTAAAGAAAATGGGAAAAGAAACTTTGAATATAAATCAAGATTTATCTCCTGCTCAAAGACTTGAACTGTCGACACTAATAGATAAATATGCAGAAACATTTTCCTCTCTTCCAGGAAGGACTACCCTAGCTTGTCATCACATAAACACACTGCCAGGCACTACAGTTAGGTTACGTCCTTATAGAATACCGGAAGCAAAGATTCAGACAATGAATCAAGAAGTACAGGAGATGTTAGAGCTGGGGGTGATTGAACCTTCCCACAGTGACTGGTCTTCTCCAATAGTTCTGTTGCCTAAGCCTGACGGGAGTTCACGCTTTTGTATGGACTTTTTCGAAAATTGAATGAAGTTTCAAAATTTGATGCATATCCCATGCCTAGGATAGAAGATCTATTAGATAAGCTTGGTAAAGTAAAGTTCTTAACCACTATCGATCTCACAAAGGGGTATTAGCAAATACCATGACATCCACCTGGTAGAGAGAAAACAGCTTTTGCTACTCCTGCAGGGCTTTATCAATTCACTGTTCTTCCCTTTGGATTACATGGAGCACCTGCAACTTTTCAGAGGTTGATGAATTGACTCATTAGGGGTCATGAGCGGTATGTAGGTGCTTATTTGGATGACATCATTGTGATCATCCAGTATTGGAACGAACACCTATCTAATCTGGAAGCCATTCTCAAAGCTTTACAACAAGCGGGACTTCACGTGAATCCAAAGAAGACTTACATAGTCAATTTCCATACACAATATCTAGGGTATTTTGTAGGTCAAGGCGTTATCAGACCACAGGAAGAAAAGTTGGTAGCAATTCAACGGCTGCAATTCCCTTTGAATACCAGACTTATCTAAGATTCATTCCTCATTTCTCAACCATCGCAGCCCCTTTGACCGATCTTTTGAAGACATCAGCTTCACCCAAAAAGGAGTGGTGGAATGAGAAGACGGAAGCAGCTTTTAATTCTCTTAAAAATGCTCTTATGGATAAAACCGTTCTTCGCTGCCTGGATTATACAGCTCCATTTTTTTTTGCATACTGATGCCTCGGAAACTGGCCTTGGAGCAGTTTTGAATCAAAACCAAGGTGAAGCAGAAAGGCCCATCTTGTTCATTAGCAGAAAACATCTTCCTCATTAGATGCACTATGCGACTATTGAAAAAGAATGTCTGGTTGTCAAGTGAGCCATCGAGGCACTTAGGTATTACTTATTAGGAAGACAATTAACCCTAGTGACGGATCATGCACCCTTGGTCTGGCTTGCACGGTATAAAGACACAAACCCAAGAGTTTTACGATGGTTTCTTTCTCTCCAGCCTTTCTCATTTAAAACTGTTCATCACCCGGGTCGATTGATGGCCCAAGCGGACTTCTTGTCACTCGCTCATACCCTTCCCGAACGTAAGGGCCCAGAAGGGGGGTATGTGAAGGTTTCTTTCTTAAAGAGGTCTCTGACAATAACAGGCTGCACGTCAGGGAGAAGCTGAAAGGATAACATTAACTGTGAAGTGATGGACAGCTTTATGTATCAATGAAGCATAGATCTGAGAAGAGATAGGGTTCTTTTCTTTAATGTGCTTTTGTTCTTGGTTGCCAGGAGACAGAAGAGAGTGAAGAAGAAAATGTCCGTTATGAATGGGCATATTAGAGGAGATCCATCGTATTTCTAGAAATGAAATGGGTATTTGGATCCAGATGGAGAGTTTTATGCTGGATTAATGATGTGATGGCAGAGGAGAATGTTGCGCCGTTGTGCTCAAAAGCATGTTTACACCTTTGTTCCTATACACAGTAAGCAGCGGTGTAATTGACACAGACAGAGCGTCATTTCAGTGTGAAGTCTAAAGAGGCGCGGCTTCACTGTGTGGACGGAAGGGAATCTCTCTCAGCTGTGTAAGATGAATCAGCCGGGAGGGAACGAGTAGAGACAAAGCGAATAACGGCATAATCGACGCCTTGAGGAGGAGGAGTTACCTACGTAGACGCAGCGCCTTTGAAGGTACGGAGCTGGGAGTCAATAAACCAGCGGATTAAGAGGCAGTCAGTACCGCAATCCGCTACAACCCGCAATATAAAAATATGAACATTTTCTCTACTGAGCCTTGATTATACTTCTGTCAAAGTGAATCAGAATATAGTTGATAACGAACTGAATCCAACTAGAAAAGAGACAAAGGAAACATTGTTAACGTTTAAGAAATTACCACGAAGTCTACAGAACATGCAATTGTAGTTTATAATAATAAAGAGGTGACAATACTAAACTCTAAGAAAACGTGACATCCTGTATCAGAGAAATGAAAGCCATGATTTAAAGGAAGGCAGAGGGAAGGTTAAAACTTAAGTAAGAGACAAACTGATCTGAAAATTAATATGCATATTTTCATAAAGACTGAATAAGGGAAAAGAGAAAGAGAGAAAAAAACTCAGTAGTTCAAGAGACTTACAGTACTTACCAGAGCAAAGAAGAAATTCCTGCTTGATCCTGAAGTGGTTTCAGTGACATGTATCCTTTACCAAATAAAAACATAGGAGTTAATAAAGTTCTTGTTGTTAATATAAACTTTTGTGTCTTAGTGTTCTCTTATCCCCACAAGTGAAGGTGTGACATGGAATAACCTCCACAGTCACATAACACATATTGGCCAATCACTGTGTTGTATGCCACTGAGATGGTCGACTGGGGAGGGCAAGGGGAAAATGGTTTCTCTCATCTGAACAAGATCTTTGTTTGGCCACCGTCTGGTGCAGGTTGTCCAGTCAGGCAACAGAGTGGTACATGTTTGCTGGCCGAGTGGAGTAGTTGGAATCTTCTCCACAGTCAACTGACCACTATCGACCAATCATTGAGGTGCCTTCTGTTAAGGTTATGCATGGGGAAGACAGGATCAGGCCCAGAGGAATGTGGTCTTTGTTTTTAGCAGAAGCTTTGTTTGTCCGCTGTCTGCCTTAGTTCTTGTTTCTAGGCAGCAGTATGTATCATCAGCGCTGGGCAATGGGATTAATTAGAATCACGTCTGCCGTCACGTGATCACAATGAACCAATCGGTGCGATGCCTGGTGCGAAGATGGCCAGTTGGGGAGGAAAGGATCAGACCTATTTGATTGTGGTCTCTGCTATAAGCACTAGCTTTGTTTGTCCGCTGTCTCCTGTAGGTCTTCTAATAAGGTAGCATCAAGCAATTCATTTCTCTATTTAGACTCATGTATTCTGAGACATGTACAAATGATTTGCTACATGTATAACGAATTTGAACTTTTCATCTTTTTTCTTTTTTTACACAAGCTTCTTGAGCACTTTATGTTCTGTCATACACCAATCAAATGTGTATTCTTTGATCCACCAGTGTACACCTAGGTAAAAAGGTTCCAGGTCTATCTGGGTCCTTGATTATTATTCTTATTTTGGATTAAGTGTTATAACCATTTGCTAAAAACTCAGGATTGTTGATTTTATGATATTGTAATGACTATTATTAAATTGGTATTTGTATTCTTTTTTCTATTCTGTGAATTCTTTATTTTCAGAAACCCCGTCTTATTTGTCAAGTGACTTCAAGTCAGCAATCCCACTAAGTCAGTGCCTCGTCTGGGACGCCCAAGGGAAGCCCTTATTTATATATATATTTTTATGACAAGTTATACTCTGGATGATAAACCCTTATATAACGCCCCTCTCTTTGAATCCCCTGACCTCACTGAGCCAAGAAGTAGGTTTGTTTTGCAATTTAAAAGATTTATTGGAAAAATTAAATAATATATATATTACACTTTTATAATAAATTAATATTTGATATCACACTTAAGAATATGACAGTGATCAACACTGGGTGATGTTACACTAGCACACTGATTTAATTACTTAAGAGTTAGTATAGGGAGGAAAAGGTAACTGAGAATGCTTTTATGGTTTCAAGGAAAAACAATGATGGAAAGAATGCAGTACAGAAATAACTGTTAGGGTTTCACAAGAGATAATGGCCCTCATTACAACCCAGGCGTTAAGGGGTTAACGGCGCCGTAAAAGGTGGCGGCGCCGTTAAACCCTTAACGCCTAATTACGAGGTCCCTTTGCGGATTGGAGACTTTAACGCCTGCTTTTTGCAGGCGTTAAAAACCAACCCGCAAAGGGACCTTGGTGCTAAGTACAGTGCCGCAATTTGCGGCACCGTACTTAGCGCCTTCCCCATTTCCATTGAGCACTATGGGGCAAAAATGGGAATGGGAAGGGCCATGGCGGCATGGGGAATTACCGCCCGCCAACCTCGGAATGGGGCGGTAATTCCCCATTCTGCCATGGCGGAGTCGGTAAGTTACCGGCATGGACCATGGTGCTCTTAGCACCATGGTCCAACGCCAGGGTCGTAATGCGGGCCATTATGTTCACTTTTCCCCTGGTGGCAATTCACTCCCCCCTATGCAATAGAAGATGGAAAGAAGAGCACACAGTTCTCAGGAATACAATCAAATGTAGTTCAGTTCCCCCCTAGCAAGCTTAGATCACAGGGATGATTTTAAAACACAGGCAAAATACTTTAAATGTGGTTTGCAAGGAAGTGAAATTATGCTAAAAATGATTTTAATTCCCTGTAGGAGATTCAGGGTAGGTGATAGCTACTTAATATTATTTCAGTAGAAAAAGAAGGTCAGGCGCGCACTCTAGTTCCAAGTCATTTAATCCTGATGTAAGTAATAACAGGGTTGAATCCCAACACAGTTCAAAAAATAATAACAGGGCTGAATCCCAGATGCAAATAGTCCCAACAATGTTCAAAAATTACCAGGGTTAAATCCCAACTTCTACAGTTCCAAAGCACAATAGTTAGTTCTACTCCTCCAAGTACTTTCAAGTCTCAAACTCTCATCAGGGAGGCTGTGTTAGCTGTGTTCCTTTTCAGGTGTTGCTAATTACTTTTTTCAATTTCATTCAATTTCAGTCTCAAAGGATTCTGGTTATTGTAGTGATGGCACAAGTGTTTCATTAACAGGAGACCCGGAACCAACTCCCCTCCAAACACAAATCTTACCCACAATTGGGGGAGAGGGGAAAACCATGAATATGGCTCTCCAAAGTGGGGGCATAATAGCCCCGGTGCTGCTGCCTCTGGAGCCCGGGTCTCCTGTAACATTAAGTAGAAAAAGAAGGTCAGGCGCGCACTCTGGTTCCAAGTCATTTAATCCTGATGTAAGTAATAACAGGGTTGAATCCCAACACAGTTCAAAAAATAATAACAGGGCTGAATCCCAGATGCAAATAGTCCCAACAATGTTCAAAAATTACCAGGGTTAAATCCCAACTGCTACAGTTCCAAAGCACAATAGTTAGTTCTACTCCTCCAAGTACTTTCAAGTCTCAAACTCTCATCAGGGAGGCTGTGTTAGCTGTGTTCCTTTTCAGGTGTTGCTAATTACTTTTTTCAATTTCATTCAATTTCAGTCTGAAAGGATTCTGGTTATTGTAGTGATGGCACAAGTGTTTCATTAACAGGAGACCAGGAACCAACTCCCCTCCAAACACAAATCTTACCCACAATTGGGGGAGAGGGGAAAACCATGAATATGGCTCTCCAAAGTGGGGGCATAATAGCCCCGGTGCTGCTGCCTCTGGAGCCCGGGACTCCTGTAACATTAAGTAGAAAAAGAAGGTCAGGTGCGCACTCTGGTTCCAAGTCATTTAATCCTGATGTAAGTAATAACAGGGTTGAATCCCAACACAGTTCAAAAAATAATAACAGGGCTGAATCCCAGATGCAAATAGTCCCAACAATGTTCAAAAATTACCAGGGTTAAATCCCAACTGCTACAGTTCCAAAGCACAATAGTTAGTTCTACTCCTCCAAGTACTTTCAAGTCTCAAACTCTCATCAGGGAGGCTGTGTTAGCTGTGTTCCTTTTCAGGTGTTGCTAATTACTTTTTTCAATTTTATTCAATTTCAGTCTCAAAGGATTCTGGTTATTGTAGTGATGGCACAAGTGTTTCATTAACAGGAGACCAGGAACCAACTCCCCTCCAAACACAAATCTTACCCACAATTGGGGGAGGGGGGAAAACCATGAATATGGCTCTCCAAAGTGGGGGCATAATAGCCCCGGTGCTGCTGCCTCTGGAGCCCGGGTCTCCTGTAACATTAAGTAGAAAAAGAAGGTCAGGCGCGCACTCTGGTTCCAAGTCATTTAATCCTGATGTAAGTATTAACAGGGTTGAATCCCAACACAGTTCAAAAAATAATAACAGGGCTGAATCCCAGATGCAAATAGTCCCAACAATGTTCAAAAATTACCAGGGTTAAATCCCAACTGCTACAGTTCCAAAGCACAATAGTTAGTTCTACTCCTCCAAGTACTTTCAAGTCTCAAACTCTCATCAGGGAGGCTGTGTTAGCTGTGTTCCTTTTCAGGTGTTGCTAATTACTTTTTAAAATTTCATTCAATTTCAGTCTCAAAGGATTCTGGTTATTGTAGTGATGGCACAAGTGTTTCATTAACAGGAGACCAGGAACCAACTCCCCTCCAAACACAAATCTTACCCACAATTGGGGGAGGGGGGAAAACCATGAATATGGCTGTCCAAAGTGGGGGCATAATAGCCCCGGTGCTGCTGCCTCTGGAGCCCGGGTCTCCTGTAACATTAAGTAGAAAAAGAAGGTCAGGCGCGCACTCTGGTTCCAAGTCATTTAATTCTGATGTAAGTAATAACAGGGTTGAATCCCAACACAGTTCAAAAAATAATAACAGGGCTGAATCCCAGATTTTTTTAACTGTGTTGGGATTCAACCCTGTTATTACTTGCATCAGGATTAAATGACTTGGAACCAGAGTGCGCGCCTGACCTTCTTTTTCTACTTAATGTTACAGGAGACCCGGGCTCCAGAGGCAGCAGCACCGGGGCTATTATGCCCCCACTTTGGAGAGCCATATTCATGGTTTTCCCCCCTCCCCCAATTGTGGGTAAGATTTGTGTTTGGAGGGGAGTTGGTTCCTGGTCTCCTGAATGAAACACTTGTGCCATCACTACAATAACCAGAATCCTTTGAGACTGAAATTGAATGAAATTGAAAAAAGTAATTAGCAACACCTGAAAAGGAACACAGCTATCACAGCCTCCCTGATGAGAGTTTGAGACTTGAAAGTACTTGGAGGAGTAGAACTAACTAGTGTGCTTTGGAACTGTAGCAGTTTGGATTTAACCCTGGTAATTTTTGAACATTGTTGGGACTATTTGCATCTGGGATTCAGCCCTGTTATTATTTTTTGAACTGTGTTGGGATTCAACCCTGTTATTACTTGCATCAGGATTAAATGACTTGGAACCAGAGTGCGCGCCTGACCTTCTTTTTCTACTTAATATTATTTCAGGTCAGCACTATCAATGATTCAGAGATGGTTATCAGGTTGAAAACGGAATTCAATAACGGAAGCAAAGGACAGATCTTTCTACACGTGGTTGAAATGAAGCAAAATGTCAAATCGCGGCACTTTTTTTCGAGTGCGTCAAGCGCAATTACGGAAGCGCTATAAGGAGTAGCAAGTCGGATTAGAGCTTGTTGGAAAGATGGTAATCTTAGCTTTACAATAAAAATCTCGCTTCTATCACAAACGGTTCAAGAGATACGGACGATTTAGTGGAGGTAGATTTTCAGAAATGAAATTACAGTTTCCGAATGACAGATGCGCTTTGGAAGGTTTGAATCAACAGGACGGACACACGATTCTATGATGTAGTTCTAGATAGGTTCAAATGTTTTGAATCAGATTATTTTAAGCTAAGAGATGGGTTCTGCACAGTTCTAGCTGGGTACTCACACTATCAATTTGAAAGGAATGGCCTTGTCACGGATCTGGTCAACAAGTTTAGCTGCGGTTCTCTCTGCTCGGCGGTTCAATCAGGCACTGGTTCTGTTCACAGCGGTCTGGTCTGGGTCTCTGGTTCTGCTGGTCTGGATCAAGTGGATTCTGGATACCGCACTGCTTTCTGGGTACTGGTTCTGTTCTGGATACACAGGACTCTTAGCAAGCAGCAAATCGCACAGCCCCGCGGTTGCATAGTTTGCAAAAGATTTTGAGGCCTGCTGAAGAGTTCAGCTCTTTGGAGTTTTTGTTCTGGAGTTAGTCTGGGTCTCTGGAGTTCTGGATTCTGGAGTTCTCCGTCAGCGTGCTGCGCAGGAATTCAGTTGAAGGTTGGAAAATGAATGTCCCTGTCCGGCTTCCAGAGGCTCTTTTTATGTCTTTTGAAAATGGGTGTGGATGCTAACTTTCTATGCCCAACCCACTCATGATTTGATAGGTCAAGGATTTCTCTTTGACCTGATTTGAGAAGGGAGCAGTGAGTCATCCTATGTCATCAGGTGTCATGTTTATGGCTAGAAAAAAAGAACACTCCCCTTTGCTTTTACCTTAGAAAATCATTTTCATAACTAAACATATTTCCCAAATACACAAGTGGTTGACATTACATGTACATATCATATATTACTTCTGGTAGGTCTCTGTTCCAACTCTGATGTTTCTAAGAGCCATGGTTCAAAAATGGCAACTTATTTTCGTTTTTAGTTGGTTTACCAATATTGGATTTTTACCAAAAATTACACCGATGTACACCGCCTTTCTACACATATTCCAGTAAATTTTCATTTTTCTAGCGTGAACCCCGGGTCTGCAATCTCCATAATTCATGGGGTTTTGCCTTAGAACATTGTACAGAGTCCTAACACCTCTTAAAATGTGCACAGAAAAATCACAAGAATAATGATATTAATTATATAATTTTGACAAGTACGTACTATGAATTATCCATCTTTTTAAAATGATGCTCTGGCCCATAGGGGTGTGGTTTCCCAAAGCACATGGTGGAATTTCTGGTTTGTCCACTTCCTCCAACTCAAGTTGCTCACAGAGGCACTGCCCCTCCCCGTTTATCTCAAGAGGAAGCCATTTACGACCCCCCCTAATTTAACATTTGCCTGAGCCAAGGAAGGCTCATTGTTCTGTTTCCCTCCAGTCCTAGGTGCTCCTCCCATGATTCAATCAGGGAGGTGTCATCTCCTTTTGGTGGGTGCAGCAGAATGCAGCCAGGCCTGGGAAGAGTGGCTGAGCAAGTTTCAACTCCTGTCGGGGGTAGTTGCCAGGCAGAATTCAATCTCTTTAAGCAAGGCTTCATGCTAAATGTCACTTTTGTTCCCAGTTTTTCTTCATCCAAATAAACTTACAATTTTTACACATGCAGCTAGAATGCTGATTCTAAGTTCAAAACTAGGACATTTAACAGTTGCAAACTATGTGACACTCAACAGTAGGTCACTCATTTATTTTACACATTTAGATTTTAGTGGCTTTCAGTCCAATTTAACTTAAGCTGCTGACATCCACAGCTCAGCCAGTTTCATTATGAACATTATTTTAGGCTCTTTCTTTTCCCAGATTTTGTATGCACACAAGACTACATTCTGCCAAATGTCTGCTGGTGTTCAGTGAGATTTTTGAATATCTTGCAATGTTTAAAATAGGCATTTTTAGCTTGCATTTCAGAGGAACAAAGGTGATTTCAAAGCGCTTTCTGAGCTAACAGGCACTGCTGTTTTTTCCTTTGGCACCACGTTTTACTCATGGCGCTTCTGGCCCACCACGCTCGCACTGGTGGGTGGCAGGTTAGGCGACCATTTTGGTGTGCGCAAAAACTGCACGGTTTTCCTGGATTCTGACGCAATGTGGGCTTTTTCGGCCATCTTGGATTTTCTGAGCCCACAGCCCCAAATGTTGCAGCATAATAACTTAAACATGGGTCAAAACCCCTGACAAGCCCCCCGCCCGACTGCACTTTGATTTCGAGTCAAGGGGGAGTCGGGTGCAAAGGATGTTTTGATCCACGCGCTGGGATGTCTGCATCATCTTCTTCCGATTCCGCAGATGACAAAGTTCAGCATCTTTTCCTCCATCAGGGTGGATCGATCGGTTCTCCTCGCCGGTCCTGATGGGAGTATTGGGCGGTACCCCGGGCCCCTCGGATCTTTGCTCCCGGTCTCCAGGTCGTCTTCCATGGTCAGTCTCTGGGTTTTCTTTCTCCTAGGATGACAAAGCAAAGCGGCAATACCTATTCGTAGACATTTCTCCCCCACTATTGATATAGCGGGGCGGCATATACATTTTATAAATCAATAGACATTTATTAAAAAAAAAAAAACAAGATATAATTATGAGACATTTTCGTTCAAGAATCATAATATTTTAGAGACTATATGTGGGATATTTTAGGGTTGGAACTGTATTACTCTGGAGCGGCCCCCTCTGGTATTGCAGAGGACTCCTCCAGTTGCTGCAGAGTGTGCCTGGGATGGCAACACTTTAACTGATTTATATGGACCCACTTGTCTTCCCCTTCTGCCACACTACCTTTGGGGATGCAGATCTTGTAGGCAACTGGGGAGATCTTGTCTATAATTTCAAAAGGTCCCTTCCATGTAGGCAAACATTTTCGCTGTTTGGCCTGGTTTCTTTGGAAATTGTATAGATAGACCCGGTCTCCCACATTATATTCCTTCCTGGTGGTTTTCAAATCATAGTGTGTTTTCATACTCTCGGCTGATCTTTCTAGATTCTGCTGAGCATAGGCAAAAGCATGTTGGAGGTGTTTCCTCAAATTCTCCACATACTCATGAGTTGTGGAGGCATTTATCAATGTCTGCTCTTGGGTCCTGTAGAGCAACTGCTGGAGAAGCACCATCTTGCGTCCAGTCATCAGCTCAAATGGTGACATTTTAGTTGCAGATGAAGGGGTAGATCTGATGGCCATTAGGACCAGAGGTAATCGGATATCCCAACTTGGCCCAGAATCTGCCACAAACCTTTTTAATATGCTCACAATGGTTCTGTTGTATCTCTCCACTGCACCAGAAGAGGCTGGCCGGTAAGCAATATGTAGCTTCCTTTTGACCCCCAGTATCTCCCACATCTTAGTCATTACTTCGCTGGTAAAATGGCTACCTCTGTCTGACTCAATCCTTTGGGGTAGACCAAAACGTGAAAAGATGTGGTTGATCATCAGGGCAGCTGCTTTTTCTGCCTTGCAGTTTGGGGCCGGGAGACATTCCACCCACTTGGTAAACAAGCATGTGACCGTCAACATGTACTTGTTTCCCCTAGAGGAGCGAATCACGGGGCCTATGTGTCATGATCACTGTTTCCAAGGAGCCAGGACCAGCCCAACGTCCTTGGAAGCAGACCCCTAACCCTAATCCTAGGCACCAGCCGGTCCCTACTGGGACCTTTTGGACCCGACCTGGCGCCGGTGGCACCAGGCTCATCAAAACCATCGGTCCCGGCACTGGAAGCGCCGGGCTCATAATTGGTGTGAAAGTGCTTGGGTGGACTTACCTGCGGCAGACCATGCTGCTTACTTACCAGCCACTTAGAAGCCCTCTGTGAACAGGAACTACTTTCTTACCTGGGTGGGGCAGCTCCACTCCCTGGATACAGCACTGGAACTCTTCTGGAAACTGGAACTCTTTTCTTACCTAGGCGGGGCCGTGGAAGAAGACGCCTCATCACTCCAAGGCTATTTAAACCACACCCGATAGATGAAACGTGCTTCGCGTTATTCTGCATCTGCAGCAGAATGCTCACCGAGTCTGTTCCAGCCTTTCCTCTGTCGATCCTGAACCTGCAAGAATTATACTTACCATTCCTGTATCCAGTCAACATCAGCACCTGCAAAAGACAAGAAACAACAGGTTAGCAAGACAAACTTTACACACAGTGCTTTCTCACCTGATCCATCAGCAGCGGCCGTGTCTTCACGCTGCACCTTCGCCTGCAAAGACAAAAGCATTGTTATACTTACCGGCACGCCGTGAATTCCGGATTTCTTCATTCTGCATCGCCGCCTGTGAAGACAAAGTTTAGTTAGCATTCCGCTGACTCCGGCGCTGCAAACCAACATCTGAAAGACAAAAGAAAAAGACATTAAGCAGGTATTTACTCACGCCCATCGCGCTCATCGCAATAAAACGCCTGCGAATACTCCGGCGTCTCTTTAACACGAACTAAGCTGCAAGGAAAGAGACAGTTAGAGCGCTTGCCATACTTACGAATTTCCAGGCGCTTCACTCCATCTTCCATCCCAAGAGTCCTGCAATACATAAGGTAAAAGCATTATACAGAGTCTTCAATATTAACGTGCCACGCATTTAAAGACTATAAAGACAAAAGGTGTCCAGAAACTCACCGCTCGTGCAGATAACGACGGTAACCATCCTCTGAATTCAAGAGGCCAATGTTTCACCAGTGAAGGAACTGGCAACGGCACCCTGCACCAGACGCAGATGGAGAGCCCAGCATTCACCTATCTAAGGTGAGCACGTTGACCTGGGGGGGCTCTACAGAAAAGCTGGGAAGAGAGAGAGAGAGAGAGAGGGACATTCAACAACTCAGGCCATTAACCCCCATATTCTTTCACCTGCAGAAACCTCACTCTTCGAGTTCGACACACAGTGCGAAGAGGTTCGACCCCAGAAGCCAATCGAGTCCTGCACATCACTTTTTGAGTCACAGACACCCTCCTGCCAAGACCCGCGCCTCCGTGGGAATCAGGTGAGCGTTACACTATGTAGTCGATTTGCAAATCTGACCATGGCAGTGTCATCCCCCTCTTTTGAAGAGGCGCACGGTGTGTGAGGGATGTCGGCTGAAATTGTGCACACACACAACACCCCTTCAAGTATTGGTCGAGGTCCTGCCCCATGTGTGGCCAGTATTTAACCTCCCTTAAGATTTCCAGTGTTGTGTGAAACCCCCTATGACCGGCTGTGGCTGCATCATAGGCGTGACTTAACATCAGGCTTCGGAATGAGGTATGAACCACCCACTGATCATGGCCAGCTTGGGATTTCCTCACCAACAACCCGTCTTGGATTCGGAACATTTTTGGACATTTCATCAACACTCTAAGGTCCTCCTTCCCAATGTAATCGGTATCCGTCAGGGGAATGTTCTCAGGGTCCTCAATGTGTTGGTAAAACTTACCAATTATTGGATCCCCCTTCTGAGCCGTAATTAAATCAGCATCAGGGGTCTCCTTACTCCATTGTGCAGTTGAAAGATCGTTGTGAGCATTTGTCAGGGACCTAGTGATAGCAGTGACCTGGATTTCCCCCAACAGGGACTCTATTTCTATTAGATCCCCTTGGATGGCCCCGGTTCTGGCCAGCTGATCAGCTAAGTCATTTCCAGTTTTGTCGGGTCCCTCTACTTTGGAATGACCCTTGATCTTTTTCCAGTAGATGGTCATCCCATTCGAGGTGACCAGATCATCAATATTTTGGATTAACTTCCCATGTTTCAAGGGTTTGTTATTAGCACATAACATTCCTCTGGTTTTCCAATTAACCAGGTGCTCCACGAACCCGTTCCGTACATAATCTGAATCTGTGATTATGACCAGTTTGTGGAGTTGATGTTGGACAGCAGTGAGGATGGCTTGATACACAGCCATCAATTCTGCCACCTGACTACTTCGGGGACCAATTTTGTACCCAGCGGAGGGTTCTGGGGACTCCTTCACCCATGCATTCCCTACGCCGGCCACCAGTTATTTTTCCCCGTTGATTTCAACATGGTAAGAGCATCCATCCACATAGACAGTGGGCATTCCCTCACACTTGTCTTCTTCAAATACTTTGTGTGGGGAATTAAGGTATGCCTCCATGTTGTCCTTGATTTTCAGACTTTCGTCCTCGAGACAGTTTTCTCTGGCACAATCATGCAAGTCAGCCAGACCTTGCGCGAGGGGACTCTTCTTGTTTTGGCCATATCTGACCTCCACAGGAAAGCCTTGCATTGACAGAATCCAGGAAGTAATTCGGGAATTACTCACATTTCCGGCCCGGATTCTGTCACTTTGGAGGTATTGCAGAGGCTGGTGTGGAGTCTCCACTATGATGTGTTCCCCCTGGATAAACAGGCGGTAATTCTTCAATGCCCACACCGTTGCCAGGAGTGCCTTCTTACAATCGTTGAATTCTTCCTCCACAGAGGATAAAGTTTTGCTCGCATAGGATATTACTTTATTGACCTTGTCATGCTTTTGGTATAATACTGCCGTCAAGCACGTATTAGAGAACCCTGTCTCCAGGAAGAACTCCTTGTTTCTGACAGGGTAAGCTAGGCAAGACGCTTGTGAGAGGCTTCTTTTGAGTTGTCTTACTGCCTCGGATTGTTCTGGACCCCATTCCCACTTGACCCCCCCCCTTCAAGAGAGGAATCAGGGGTTTGGTGATCTCTGCGTAGCCCTCAATGAACTTTCTGCTGTAATTAGTCAGTCCAAGGAGGCTCCTTAGTTCCTGCAGATTTGTGGGGTCTTTCAGTTTCTGGAGTGCCTCCACACCACTGTGCTTTCTAAAAGGAAAGTTTTGCTCTGGCGGCCCTCAACTGGGTCAGAACATAACGGATCTCCGCTATGTGTTCTTCCACAGATGAACTTTTGATGAGGACATCATCGACATAAGCCAGGTTACCCCTCACACCCAGGTCGGGCATGGCCTTATGTAGGAAAATGTTGAACTCATTGCCGGAGTTGAGGTATCCGAAGGGAGTCCGGGTCCATGTGTACTGCCGGCCCCCAAAGGTAAAAGCCAGTTTGTATTGGTCCTACCTACTGACAGGCACGGTCCAGTATCCATTGGTCAGGTCTATTGCAGTGAATACCTGGGAACCCTGGATCTGGGCCAGCCCTTGGTCAATGTAGGGAAGAGGCCATCGGGAAGTATGGACCCGTTTGTTGAGCTCCCTAAGGTCGGCGCAGAGTCTCCACTGGCCGTTTGGCTTCAATATTCCCAGCACCGGATTATTGAAGGTGCTGTGTACTGGACGGATTATCCCCCGGGACTGACTCAAGGTTCTTAATTATTTCAGCAAGGGACTCCATGTATGAGAGAGGCAAGCGATATTGCTTCACAAACACTGGAGTCATGCCAGGGTCCGTGGGAATTGTTGTTGTGTGGATGTCGGTGCGACACAGTCATTTGAGTCTACCGCAAAGAGATCTTGGAAATCCAAGAAAACTTGTTTCAACTTTTGCTTCTGTTCCAGAGTCACACAGGCATCAGCTAGGTTGACTCTCTCTTCCACCATCTGCCTGAAGCCTGTAAAGACTTCTGGTTTGGCTATCTCCGCGGCCTCCTCCAGCTGGGTGGAGAAGTCCCTGGTCAGAGTGCTGATTTGGACTGGTGGCTTGAGGTGGGAAAGGCAGCCCTCATGGACCTGGAAAATCACCTCATCCCCCCTGAAGTCACAAGTCACATCTTCCTTATCATAAGGGCAGGAAGTGTACACCAGGAAGTTCCCCTCCTGCCGGGTGAAGATCCTGTCTGGTGTAGTATTGTCATCACTGTCCCTGTCAAAACAGTCCTTGGGGATCGGTCCTAGCAGTTAATTTCCTAAATCAATGGAAAAATGTCAGTCATCAACCGCCATTCCAATAATGGTGCCTGCGGCTAGAGTAATACTCTTTAAGTCACTGTTATCCACCTCTATTGGAATGGTGTCATGTTCTATATTGACTAATGGTGTTGGGTTTATCCCCAACCCTTGCTGTTGGAGAGAAGCATTTAGATGAATATAAGCATCAGGGTTTTTCAATTTTTGTCCTATTTTAACTTTCACTTCCAGGGAGAATTGTCGGGTCCTTTATGGGATGGTGACTTCCTCTTTAATCTGAATTTCAACTGCATAAGGTAGCAATTGAGCTGACCTAAATGCTTTTTCTGGATCATCAAAGCCCATGGGATTATCCGCTAATCGGGACCAAGCTTTGAAGTTTATTAGGTCCAAACTAATGGCAAAGCGATTGAGAATGTCACTGCCTAAGTAAAAGGCGGCAGTGACGTCTCGCACGACCCAACAATTATGGACTATGCTCTTGTTGCCAATGGAGATTTAAGCATACACCTGCTTGGCAGGAGATGTTTGGATTTGGTTGCTTCCAGGTCCATTTCCCATTTGTCTATCAGTTTGGATGTGGGAATGGCTGGATCTTTTGGGAGTTGGCGGAACATGGCTTCGCTGATGAAGCTCTTACCGTTGTTCACACACACTCGGGCGAGAACAGAGTACTTCCCATCATTTAACTGAACAGGGATGAACAACTGCTCTCCAATTTGCTGAATATCAGTCAGGCTCTGAGCTGATTTCACATCTTTCTGGACTATCGGAGTGGGAATGTCTGATTGTGGATTAGTAAAGAATTTCAGAGTGTTTCCTTCCAGTGTGGAATACCACCTTAAACTGGAAGGAAGGTTGATTTTCAGAAATAGAGAGGACCCCCCATCGCCAGTCTGTTGTCCTACTGCTATTACTGTGACGTCTGGAATTTGGTTATTCTGGAAGTGAAATTCTACTTGGTCAGATTTTTGTTCAACCATGTGGCAGGTGCCGTTTAAGCTAACATAGTTGACACTCTGCTTTAATTTTATTGGTCGGCTAGTCTGGGTCCAGAGGACCTTGTTTACACAATCTATTAGGGGTGACAACCTTCTCAGGAGGTCATTCCCTAGTAAACAAGGGGTGCCCTCTGGAGTCACTACTATGACCAGGTTTTTCACCTCGTGTCGCCCAATTTTGATGTCCAAATCTGCAGTCCCCTTCGACGGCAATTTCCTTCCCCTCAAAGTTCTGGAGTTGTACAGGAAGAGAGGTGAGAGGAATACGGTAATTCTCCCCCTTCCTGCATTTAGTTCATCAAATGCCCTTTTGGACAGAAGGGTCACTTGGGATCCAGTGTCCACCAGTGCCAAAATTGTTCCCTGCCCCTGTACTTGAACCGGGGCATAGTATCTTCCCTCCTTTTCTGTAAGGGGGCACAGACAATGCACATTTTTGGACAACTGGTGGGCTAATTTTCTGGTTGTGGACATTGAGAGAGAAGAGATTTGGGCAAAATTCTGTGGAGAGTCTCGGGAATCTGAAAGAAAAAGTTGGCAACTTGAAAGAGGATATTCGAGTTCCCCTGGTTCCGGTCCTGGGCTGCCCCCCCCTTTTTGGAGGCAGTCACCAGAATGGGTTTGAACCGGGGATTTTGATGCTGTTGGTTCTCGGATAGGATGATGAGCGGCGACACTCAATCCCCACATCTACCCAGTCTATTGATTCGGTTTTAGGTTCCCCTGTTTCCGGTTCTGGGCCACCCCCGCTTTTTGGAGGCAGTCACCAGGATGGGTTTGAACCAGGGGTTTTCGGTATTGTTGGTTCTGGGATAGAATGATGGGCGGCGACAGCTAAATCCCCACATCTACCCAGTCTATTGATTCGGTTTTAGGTTCCCCTGGTTCCGGTTCTGGGCCGCCCCCCCCTTTTTGGAGGCAGTCACCAGGATGGGTTTGAACCAGGGGTTTTCGGTCTTGTTGGTTCTGGGATAGAATGATGGGCGGCGACAGCTCAATCCCCACATCTACCCAGTCTGGGTTGGAATCCCTTGGGACCCATTTTTCCTTGGGAGGAGTTCCCCCATCTCTGAAGGAGAAGATCCTTTTCCCAGGATCCTCTGAGGATCCCTCTCCCTCAAATTGGAAGACCTGTACCTCCTCCACGAAATGGGTCTGTTTGGGTCCTTTGTTTCTCCTACCTCCTCTCTGCTCCTTAGGTGGCAGACTTTCAGGGGTAGGACATTTTTGTTTCTGGTTCCTGGGTTTCCTGGGGCTGTTTACAAGTGGGGAAGCAAGCTTCCTCCAAGGCTTTACAGCCCCCTTCCACTTGTGCCTCCTCCCTGGGAACGGGTGGGTTATCGGGGTGCTGCCCCCGTCATTGTTCTGGAGCACCAGGCCCAGAGTTTGGGGCATTCTGCGGTGGCATGCTCATCTGAGGGTTCTGTTGAGCCCTCAGTATGTGACCCAGATCCTGTGCCATATTTTGGACCTGGCGCTCAAGTTGGGAAACCCGCTCAGGCTGATACGGGGTTCTGTTTTCTCCCCTGGGCTGATCCCGGGAAGGGTAGCTATCCCTTCTCTGGTAGTACCCTGGGTTGGGAAGATTTGGGTACCCCTCCACCCTTGGCCTCCCCTCTCCCAGATTCGGTTGTCTGGGCTCAGGGAATTGGGGAAAGAATGATGGATGATTTTGGGGCTGGAAGTTGGGTGGATACCTGGGGAACAAGTTCTGCCCAGGATTTGGTGAATTTCTGCCCTCCTGGGGGAAGTACGGAGGGAAGTTCCCTGGGTTGGGCGCTTGGTTGGATCCCCCCCTTGGGCCGGAGGAGTCCACACATAACCCAGGATTGGACTGTTTCCTTTATAGCTGGGACTAACATAGTCAGGGGAGCGAGGGACCCCATTTGTGGGACTACCTCCTCGACTCCCTATCTGTGACTGGCCCGAGGGCCTTCTGGGCTTAGAATTATTTGGTGCCGGCAGGTTTTTAGGTCCCCCCATCTCCAAATCTAAAACAGGGGCAACCTTTACCTCTGCCACCTTGGCAGCAGCAGGGGTGCTGTTGGTTTTGGGGTTTTTGGGCTGATTCTTATTTTCCACCGGTTTCTGCACCTCATAGATGCGGGTGGCTTGCTCAATGACCCAGTCTAAAGATCTTTTCTCGTGAAAGTCTCTCACGAGCTGGGTCATTATGTATTTGGGTAAGGCATGGAAAAACGTATTAACAAATTCTTTACTGTCCGTGCGTACCCTTTTTGTAGTCTGCGCAAAAACACGCTTTAACTCTTGGGGATTTCTGTGAACAGAAAAATGTTTCAAGATGGCCGCCCTATATGTGGACCATCTTGAATGGTTTTGGTCCTCCAGCCCCGCAAAGAAACTGGAGTATTCTGGGGAGAATGTCCATTTTACATACTAAATGCAGCTACTGCTGTCTTTCAAATGGAAAGTCTCCATCATTTGCTCATAAAGCTCCAAGTGTTCCCAAACAGAATACTTGGCGTTCTTGTGATAAGGGGTGATGACACTCCTTATTGCCTTGATCTGCTTTAAGGGGTCCTTAAGCAAGGCCCTTTTTTGCCTTATTGGCCTTTTTGGTTCGGGTAACCCTGGTCCACTCATCCTCTGACTCAGTGGCACTGCTCCCAGAGGTGCCCGTCTGATCTTCCAGGTTTTCCTGGATTCTGCGAGCCTGGGAATGGCTGGCAGAATGTGGGGACCTGGTCTCCTGTGTCCTGTGACGCTCAGAGGAGTCTTCAGATCCCTCCTTGCTATCAGGATTTCATGGGTACCCCCCCCACTGACCTAACTGGGCAGAGGTTTTCAGGATGCCCTTAGTGGGCCTACTCTCCTGGGGTTCCCAACTAAATTGCGCTGTGCTTGGGTGCCCATACCCGGATGCCCGCCCCTCCATTCCTGGGTGGTACTGGCCTATGAGCCCCATACTTTTGGCTGGATAGTAATCTGCCATCCCAGTGGCCCTGTGCTCATGTGCGCCAGGGGACATGGGGGTGGCAGAGTCCAGGGACTGGGAGAGATGAAGGCCTCTGGTACTAGGGCTCCTGTGGTTATGCTCAGGTGTTTCCCTTTCCCAGCGATCTTCATCTCTATCAGTCCCTGCTCCCAGTTGCAATGCAAGAGCCTGGGCTTTCAGTTCCTCAACCAAGGCCTTACTAGACTCTATCAGTCTCTCCTGCATGGCTACCTGTTGCTGGAGCCTATCATTGTGTTGACAGCGAGCCTCATTTTCCCTCTGTGCTTCCTTATTGGTCCTGGAGCACTGGGTCAGTCTTTGCTGCAGGGTGGTTACCTCCTGGGCACCGTCCCTACTGGCCTGCTCCTTTCTTGTCAGAGCATCTTCCACCCTCCTGGTGTGCTCTAACAAGTTCTGATGCTCTTTTTGGAGGTCACCCAGTCCCTGGAGGGCCAAGTGATTTTCTTGAATTTTTCTTTTTAAGTGGCAGACTTCCTGGCCTAAGGTGTCCCTTTCCTGAGCAAGAGCCTGCATCTGTGCCGCCAGGTCGTCCTTCTGCCGTTGAAGCCAACAGCTTTCTGGCGCTCTTCATCAAACTCTGCCTGGGTATCCAGGTCTTTCAAAATCAATTTATTGCTTTCCTCTTTCTCTCTGTCTAGTTGGATTTGCAGGGTGGCTACCTGCTCTGTGCATGCCCTGTTGAAATTGATCTGTTGCTCCAGCTTTTTCTGGCACTGCAGTAAGGAGTCCAAACTGTCTTGGTGCTCCTTCTGCAAAGCCAGAATTCTGGTATCCTGGTCAGCCTTTTCCTGTTGCAGGATATCCATATCATCCTTTATTTTAATGATGTACTGTCTACTATCATTTTCTGACTCATGGCTCCTGTGCAGCCTCTGCTCAGAAGAGTCCAGATCAGATTGGGCCTTCTCTAATGCCAACAGTTGTCTACTTGCCAGATCTTGGCCTTCAGCACATTTGTCCTGCATGGCTCCCATATATAGATACAAATATGCCGCTATCCTGACAATCTTGTCGTGTTCATCGTTAGCTCTAGGAGCCATATATAGTTCACTCAGGGCCACATGTAAGGGACCCTGATCTCTCCAGATATCTGACCTAGTTGTAGTGACCTGTTGTGTGATCGCCTGCAACCATACATTTTGGTCCTGTTCAGACCATTCACCTCTCACAAACAGTTTATGCAAGAGGTGCTCTCTCGCTATTTTGATGTCTACCAGTGTCGTCATTCTGGAAATTGATTTCCTTCCTGATTTACCGAAGTTAGTATTTTATTTTGCAAAACAGACCGTTTCTTGAGAGCGTTCCTTTTTGAGGGGTGTTTTCACAGCGTAGCACAGCGTGGTGATCCAACAGGATTTATGTATCCTATCAGTTAGTACACTGTATTAAGCTGCACAAGCAGTAGATCTAATCCAGAATCCCCGGCTACGAGCCCCCACTCTGTCAAGTGACTTCAAGTCAGCAATCCCACTAAGTCAGTGCCTCGTCTGGGACGCCCAAGGGAAGCCCTTATTTATATATTTTTATGACAAGTTATACTCTGGATGATAAACCCTTATATAACGCCCCTCACTTTGAATCCCCCTGACCTCACTGAGCCAAGAAGTAGGTTTGTTTTGCAATTTAAAAGATTTATTGGAAAAATTAAATAATATATATATACATATATATTACACTTTTATAATGAATTAATATTTGATATCACACTTAAGAATATGACAGTGATCAACACTGGGTGATGTTACACTAGCACACTGATTTAGTTACTTAAGAGTTAGTATAGGGAGGAAAAGGTAACTGAGAATGCTTTTATGGTTTCAAGGAAAAACAATGATGGAAAGAATGCAGTACAGAAATAACTGGTAGGGTTTCACAAGAGATAATATGTTCACTTTTCCCCTGGTGGCAATTCACTCCCCCCTATGCAATAGAAGATGGAAAGAAGAGCACACAGTTCTCAGGAATACAATCAAATGTAGTTCAGTTCCCCCCTAGCAAGCTTAGATCACAGGGATGATTTTAAAACACAGGAAAAATACTTTAAATGTGGTTTGCAAGGAAGTGAAATTATGCTAAAAATGATTTTAATTCCCTGTAGGAGATTCAGGGTAGGTGATAGCTACTTAATATTAGTTCAGGTCAGCACTATCAATGATTCAGGGATGGTTATCAGGTTGAAAACGGAATTCAATAACGGAAGCAAAGGACAGATCTTTCTACACGTGGTTGAAATGAAGCAAAATGTCAAATCGTGGCACTTTTTTTTGAGTGCGTTGAGCGCAATTACGGAGGCGCTATAAGGAGTAGCAAGTCAGATTAGAGCTTGTTGGAAAGCTGTGAATCTTATCTCTTATAATGTGCACAGAAAAATCACAAGAATAATGATATTAATTATATAATTTTGACAAGTCCGTACTATGAATTATCCATCTTTTTAAAATTATGCTCTGGCCCAGAGGGGTGTGGTTTCCCAAAGCACATGGTGGAATTTCTGGTTTGTCCACTTCCTCCAACTCAAGTTGCTCACAGAGGCACTGCCCCTCCCCGTTTATCTCAAGAGGAAGCCATTTACAACCCCCCCTAATTTAAAATTTGCCTGAGCCAAGGAAGGCTCATTGTTCTGTTTCCCGCCAGTCCTAGGTGCTCCTCCCCTGATTCAATCAGGGAGGTGTCATCTCCTTTTGGCGGGGCAGCAGAATGCAGCCAGGCCTGCGAAGAGTGGCTGAGCAAGTTTCAACTCCTGTCGGGGGTAGCTGCCAGGCAGAATTCAATCTCTTTAAGCCAGGCTTCAGCTAAATGTCACTTTTGTTCCCAGTTTTTCTTCATCCAAATAAACTTACAATTTTTACACATGCAGCTAGAATGCTGATTCTAAGTTCAAAACTAGGACATTTAACAGTTGCAAACTATGTGACACTCAACAGTAGGTCACTCATTTATTTTACACATTTAGATTTTAGTGGCTTTCAGTCCAATTTAACTTAAGCTGCTGACATCCACAGCTCAGCCAGTTTCATTATGAAAATTATTTTAGGCTCTTTCTTTTCCCAGATTTTGTATGCACACAAGACTACATTCTGCCAAATGTCTGCTGGTGTTCAGTGAGATTTTTGAATATCTTGCAATGTTTAAAATAGGCATTTTTAGCTTGCATTTCAGAGAAACAAAGGTGATTTCAAAGCGCTTTCTGAGCTAACAGGCACTGCTGTTTTTTCCTTTGGCACCACGTTTCACTCATGGCGCTTCTGGCCCACCACGCTCGCACTGGTGGGTGGCAGGTTAGGCGACCATTTTGGTGTGCGCAAAAACTGCACGGTTTTCCTGGATTCTGGCGCAATGTGGGCTTTTTCGGCCATCTTGGATTTTCTGAACCCACAGCCCCAAATGTTGTAGCATAATAACTCGAACATGGGTCAAAACCCCTGACATATTAGGATTAGTGGTAGGGACTCGTAGACCCATACTTTTGGATCTCTTACTCAAGAGACCCGATAGCATGACTTCAAATAGCCCAAATGGACGGGTCTATTCAGTGAACCACACTCTTTCCTCTGAGAAGAATACAGAGGTATATTTGCTAACCATGTATAGTAGTACAGCTAAACATTGTGTACATTTGTCCGTTGTGAGTGTGCGGTTTAAAATTGCAAATGTACTACCCTCTCTTCTTTGAGAGTGGAGCTAAAAACTGTGCATGTATACAACCCTTCTCTCCTCTGCTAATCTCACAGTTGCTGAATCGGTGTCCTTAGCCCTTATGTATCTTCGGGGCCTTGACCTCCCACACAAATTCTTCCCAGCTCCTGTCTTTCCACAGCACTTTGCATCTGCATACTCTCCCCTCGGGAGCCTCACACTTCACCCTTTGCGGCCCAGGCTGTGTAGCACTCAACATTCTATCACTTTGTCCATGGCTCACCCACAGGCTCGGACTCCCCAGCCCTTACCCCTCTTGCCTCTTCCTTTCTGCACTTGCACGTTCTGAATTCTCACAAAGCATAGTAGGTTCTTCCTCCACTTCCTCTTCCCACTCTGCTCCTAAGTATTATGTTGTACTGTTGTAATTATACTTCCCACCCTCCCTCCCTGCCCTGTGGGTGCTTTGAAACAGTATATTCTTTCTGTATAAGCACCTAACAAGCAAACAATGAATAAATAAATAAACTCTCACCTTTGAGAGCGTAACGGATAAGTGTGCATTTGCACACACTTTCCTGATGGAGTGCCACTATACATTATTGATGTAAGATATTCACTTAACTCTGTGCCAAATCCTGGAGAAATCTTGATATATCGTACATTCTGATAATTGAAACACGAAATGTCACATGCTTGCTATTTCAAGAATCAGGATAATCATCAAAATTGTTAATCACATGATCACCACCACATTTTCATTTATTCTTCTGAGCCGTCAAAACACCCATGGTCGACAAGCCCTGCTCTGCTGCTCTGGCCTTCTTCTCACTGGGATACAAGTCATTTTTCAGTTGAAAATATATATATTGTTTTTATTGTATTTTGTTTATACAAGAAAACCTTTTACAATTAATTTGATAAATCAAACATAAAAACTACATATTTGCGTTATATAAAATATAGCATAGCAACACATCAGAATACAAATCATTAAGGGAAAGTCATATTCAAAATGCATAGAAAAACCTACAAAGTTTTAAAATCAGTGAGACATTTCTCCACTTAAAAGTCTAAATCATAAAGTTTCACCAGCATCTTCAAAATTCATATATGTACAATCACTAAAATGCCTAATCTGTCCATAATTAAATTAAGGGCAGTACATTATTAGGTTTTAGAGTTTCCTTTTTTGCAGTATCACCATACCATCTACAAGTTCTAAGTGAGATCGGGGAGCCCAACCTTGGACCCTCACATTCTAAAGTTGGTAAATGATTACATTTAAATTTGAAATATAAGTATCTCAATTTCTACATGGAAACAGAATCAAATATTTCGATAAAAACCCCTCTGCTCCTAGTGATTTTTGCATATTCTGTATACAGGGAATACGAATGTAGTACCTCCACAGTTGTGCACCAATCATTTCTATATAACTTGAGCTTTGATTTATTGGTGTTAGAGAGCAGTTCCGTAATATCGCTGTCAATATTTTCTGACAGAACTTTCAATTGGGCCGTATGCTCATTAAGCGATTGCACCTTGTTCCCTTAATTCAAATTACTATTAATGTCGACAAAGAGAGTCATCGGTTTAGAGTCCAAACCGTTTGCCAGGAGACATAACTTCCTCCACAGTGCTAATGAATTGAGTGAGGTGAGACCCAGTTTGTGTATTATAATAGCATTGGGTACACAAAGGGGCAGACCTAAGACTCCTTTCCACTAGCTCCACCAATGGAGTTCAAAAATGGCCCTAAATCAAACAGACAAGTCTCAATGCCATACAGTAGTGACAGAACTACTTTTTCGCAATATTATTTCCTCAACGGGATTGTACACTAGTCCCCACAGACTTGTTTTAATTGGACTATCAGCGGGAACGTTCTGGCTCCTATAGTCTCTTTTATACCTGATAAAGTAGAGTTTTGAGATATTCAGAATTCCAAGTATTGTAAACATCATAATGAAGATTACCCCTGCTAATTAAGCAGGGATTCTTGATTCTTTTAAAGACTGGGAGGCGAGCATTATGCTTCAACTTCTTTTATTACTCTTCAGCAGTTTCAACAACACAATAAAGAAAACTGAAAAGGTGTCTCTCTCCTCCCTTTTCTTTTCTTTCCAAAACTACAAATCACACTGTCCTTGTAGTCCATCTAATGTCAGTCCAGCCTATGATGCACTTTGTGTTCCTGGACTCCTCCACTTCTTTGATGCTCTGAACTACATCCATTAACTTGCACAACTATGTCCATCCAACGGGGTGAAATATAACAACTGGTGCCTGATGCGCTCCTTTGCTTAGCGGGTGCAGCACTCCGTTCCTTCCAGGGCTCACTGCCTATGAACTTTTGCGCTCAATTATTCTTCTGGTCTTCCCCTAGGGATTATATAAACAGACAATATCAGGGTGGCATTTGTGTACTGTCTCTCAGTCATTATAACATTGATAGGTTTGCACAGTACCATACGGGTGGGAAATTAATGCTTGCTTCCTAGTCTATAGAATCAAGACTCCTTGCGCAATTAGCAGGGGTAATCTTCATTCTATGTCAAGACTGGAGGCAAGCATTATGCTTGTTCAAAGCTTCCCTAAAACAGCTGTTGCAACCCACTGAATTGGCTTAAATTAAAACTCTTTTAACGTATAATCGCTAGCCCAGTCAGCTGCTTTCATAATATCATACAGAGTTACACCTGCTGTAAATGCTTTGGACGCCATAGCTCCTCTCGCAGAATGTGCTCCGTATTCCCTTAGATTGATGCCTTCTAATCTCCTGGCTATGGTGGCAGTCGCTACCGCTTGGAATGGCTTTCTGTGCGCTATCATTAATTGTGTAGTACCTGGCGCTCTGCGCTCTGCAGTTCTGCTCTCGTACTCTTTAATGCATCTTGCTACGCACCATTTAGAGTTATTAGGGAAATAGGCGTAATGTACTGAGGTAGACCCTGATTTCGTCCTCCTTACTATTGAGAAGGTCACCCCTTCGGGACCAAAGGTCTTTCTGTGTTTCTCTAGGGCTTTAACATCTGCTACTCGTTTTCAGGACACCAGACATAGAAGAATGGCTTGCCTGATAACTGCATCAGTGACAGGTACTTGTCTGACGGCCAACCATCTAGTAGCCGTAACACTACTATAACGTCCCACAATTGTCTGTATCTTGGCTCTGGGGGTGCTTTGTATCGGGCTCCTTTTATGAGCCTGGTCACAGCCGGAAGATCTCCGGCCAGCGCATCATCTACTGGCCGGTGTCCAGCTGATATGGCCGACCTGTAAACTCCAATCGTCCTGTAAGCTTTCCCATTTTGTAATAGATGTGCTAGAAGGTTTAGGATCACCACTATAGGCGCTGAAACGGGATAAACATTTTGCCCTCTGCATCAGCTCGACCACTTAGCACAAGCCGTGTCGTAGCTCCTCCTAGTGGATGGAGCCCATGATTCCGCGATGAGCTCAGCAGCTTGCACCGAAATGCCTGGCAGCACTTAACGTCTCCTGATATCCTGCACGCCATCAGCGGGAGAGTCCCCTCACTCTCAGAGGGTGAAATGACCCAGCTGGGTCCGTGAGCAAGTGCTCCCCTTCCGGGAGTACTGGCGGGACATCCGCTGTCATCTCTATCAGCATCGGAAAACATACCTGAGATTTCCATATCGGAGCTATCAGAATCCGCTCTGCCTTCTCTCTCCGGCACTTTGCTAGCACCCTGCTCAACATCACGAAGGGGGGAAACGCATAATGAATCTCCCCTGCTCACGAGTGGAGGAAAGCGTCTGTGCCCTGGGCGGACGGGTCCAGTCTCCAGCTGAAGAAGCTGGTCGTCTGTGCGTTGAGGCGAGATGCAAATAAGTCAGTGTGCACTGGTCCCTACCACTCATTCAACTGTCGAAAATTCTCTGAGTCTAGCTTCCAGTCGCTGGAGTCTGCCAGATATCGAGAGTTCCAGTCAGCTACTAGATTGAGCTCTCCTGGCAGGTACTCCGCCGTGACTGACGTTCCTGACTGAAGGCAGAAATGCCAGAAGTCTTTCGCCAGTTCTGCCAGCAATTTAGATTTTGTTCCGCCTAGGTGATTTATATACCTGACTGCCGATATGTTGTCCATTTTGAGAAGAACACTTTCCCTTTTGTAAACGTCTTGATGGCGAATGAGACTGCCAGCAGTTCTAGGCAGTTTATAAAACAGAGCTCCTCATCGCGCCACTTCCCTTCGGTCTCCAAGGACCTGCATCTCGCTCCCCAGCCCACACGGCTTGCATCTGAATCTATTACTAGGTCTGGTCAGTCCCTGAATATGGCACAACCATTCCAGGCGTCCATATTCTTTAACCAGCACTCTAGTTCCCAGATAGAATCTGGATCCAGAGGTATTGTCTGATGATACCTCAAACCCTGGTGTGGGTGTCTGATTTTTATCTCTGAAG
This sequence comes from Ambystoma mexicanum, assembly GCF_040938575.1. NCBI lineage: Eukaryota > Metazoa > Chordata > Amphibia > Caudata > Ambystomatidae > Ambystoma > Ambystoma mexicanum. Next base: position 576,245,528 of record NC_090927.1, on the reverse strand, counting down.
GGCTTCATAATGCAGGGCCCCTGGGAATATAGCTTGGATTGATGCTGCTAGCATCCCCACTATCCTCGCTAGTCCCCTGATCGAAATCTCCTGCTTGCTCAGGCAGCCCCTGATCTCTTTCTTGATATTCTTGATTTTTCGGGCTGGCAACTCTAAGGTCGCTTTCCTGGTGTCTAACACGAAGCCCAGGAAGTCACTCCTCTGTGCTGGTGTGGTCTCTGACTTTTCCCTGTTTACTAGGAATCGCAGCAAGGACAGTAGATTCTGTACTCATGCGGTCGGGTACACTAGCTTTTGACGGTTCTCTGCTAGGAACATTAGGTCATCCAGGTAAATGATCATTTGTATCCCTTTCTCCCGGATCGCTGATGCTACTGGTTTCCCCAGTTTGGTGAAAGCCCAGGGGGCTGAGGCTAGCCCAAAGGGCATTGTACTGAAACGCCATAGCTGGCCGCTCCAGTGGGCTGCTAAAAAGATCCTGAACTCCGCTTGCGCTGGCACTGTAAGGTAAGCGTCCTTCAGGTCTATTCTTGTTAGCCAGTCTCTTTTTCTCAATGTGTCCCTCAATTGGTATCTGAGCCAGCTGTTCAGTTCCTTCAGGTTTATTACTGGTCATACTTTCTCTTTTCTGTGCACCAGGAACATAGAGCTCACGAACCTCGGGTCGAACTGCACCTTTCTATGGCTCCTTTCAACTCCAATTGTCGAAGCTCTCAGTGTAAACTCTCTAGCTAGCTTTATCTCCCGGGGTCAGCACTCTTGGACTGGCACCTGTACAAACTCTATCTGCAGCCCTTTGGCTGTTTGCAAGACCCATGTATCACTGGAGAGCTTGGCCCAATTTTCCCAAAAGAGCAGTGTTCCCCCCCCCACTGGAGGATAGTCTGATTCTCGCACCTGGGATGAAACTCTGGCCTCGGCCTGCTCCTCTGCCTCTGTGTCCCTTTCGGGAATCTCCCTCTTGACAGGAAGAATGTGTCCTGCTGCTTGGATTCCCAGTACTGGGCCTGGGAATTCTGGATCCTTCTGCCTCTGTATCTTGCGTATTGATGCTTGGGCTTTTTCTAGAGATGTATAGGTGCCCACGAATCTGCCCATCTCCTTGCAGAAGGTTTCTCCAAAGAGAGGGCCTTTAACTGCTTCTCTGGCTTTGTAGGACGCTAGGTCGCTCAACTTGGCATCTATCTTGAGTAGGAGGCCTCTCCTCCTCTCGTAGGAAATGGCGCAGTTCGCATTGCTTAGCAGGCATACTGCTCTCTGCGTCCAATTTGCGAGGGCTTCGGGATCAATCTCCTCTCTGGTATATCTGGCCCTCTCGGCCAGGTCCATTATCTTGGCCAGGGGTCCTGAAATATCCAGGACTTTCTCTTGGCAGCTCCGCCAGGAGCTATCTATCCCCTTACGCAGGTGTTAGCTGGTCTTTGAGATGAACGCCAGCATTTTCGGGTCCAACTCCCGTGTCTCTGCCACTTTGCCTGGCAGGTCCGGTCAGGGACATTCTACCCTGAGGTGTTGCCTACCTTCCTTGTCCAGTGCTTTCCTCTGTCTGAGCACCATGTATTTCGTCACTCTGGGTTAGGGCTTCCAATCGGAGGATCTTGGGTTTCCAGTGGTGTCTGGATCAAACATGCCTGAAATTTCTTCTGGCTCTTCGTCCAGATGTTTTTCTTTGCAGGCTTTCTTGCCTCTGCTGGGTTTTTCCCATTCCTCCTCCTCCTCCGTCTCTTCACCCTCTTGCGAGGATTGCTCCTCATCTACTGGCTCTTCTTCCGGGCCCAGGTCTTCTTTGCCCATATTTACTTCTCCTAGGGAGGGGGTTGTGAGGCTTGGCATGGCTGATCGCTGCATGAATGCCTCTCTTAGCTTTGCAAATGCGTTGGCCGTCTCTGGGGCCTTATCAGGTACCCTGTATGGTTGACACGGGGGGTCATTAAAGGATTTCCTATTGCGGGTCTGGTTACTCCCTTTCGAGCCTCTTGCTGCGGACTCTGTGGGCATGCTGTCTTTTTCTATGGTGCTCTCTCGGGCTGGTTTATCATATACTCGAGGGTTTCCAGCCTCTATTGTAAGGGTTTCATCCCTTACACCACAGCGTCTACCAATGAGCTTCCCAGCACTTCTCTGAAGCTGGAAGCGAGGTCTAGGGACTGTTCCTCCTTACTCCTTTCGAATTCGGACACGGCGCTTGAGTGCTGTGTACTTGGTACCTTTACGGTGTCTTGTGCACGCCCTTGCTGCGTTGGTACTAATGCCTTAGGGCAACGGAGACTGATCTCCTATGGCTAGTACTTTGATGTACTGAGCTCTGTTATATATATTATATACATATATTTTTTGATTTTGTCTGTGGCCAGCACCTGTATTTCTTCTTTAATTGACTTGGTAGCACTGTCTTCAGCCTCCGCGGGCTGTGGTATAATCAGAGCTGTCAGCTCTAGTCATGAGCCTCCTGCGTGTGTATCTGCACTTCTCCTACACGTGCCAATACTCCTAATGTGTCGGAGTGATTTGCGGCTCTGCCAGTAATCTCCGGTTTTAAATTGTCACGCTATGTCGTAATTTAGAACACACGTTGTCACCCCGGGGCCTGGCTTTCTGACCACTGCGGTGCTATAGAATGTTGCACAAGGAATCTGTGAGCACAATGCGGCTTCTCGGCTCCGCCTCTCTGTTGGAGGGGGACGCTGCGTCGCTCTCGCTCTGGGCCCGCCCACGAAGGTGGGGGCTGTGGAGCTCTCGTCGGCTGTGAGGGGGGACGAGCCCCCGGGGTGTGCCGAGAATGCCACACGGGGCTCGCCTCCCTCACGCCCGCGTTCCCTCCCTCAAACAAGCAATTCCTACCCTTCTTACCGTTCTTATGATTTGTATCACGCTGCGTTATGGTTGCGCTGCTCGGTATTGATAAATGTGCTTGTCATTCGCTACGCGCTTAACTGAAAGGCATTTCTTTCTCACAGAGTCAGACAATTATCACCAGTGTATCACTGTCATTAAATTCTTTTACTACAATGTAATCTTTATGCATGCAAAATGATCTATACGTGCTAATTTCTGGGATAGATGTGAAAGTGTACTTATCTGCTTGAAGAGCAGGAAAAGAAGAGGAGGAGTCCAGGAACAGGAAGTGCATCATAGGCTGGACTGACATTAGATGGACTATAAAGACAGTGGGATTTGTAGTTTTGGAAAAAAAAGAAAAGGGAGGAGACACCTTTTCAGTTTTCTTTATTGTGTTGTTTAAACTGCTGAAGAGTAATAAAAGAAGTTGAAGCATAATGCTTGCCTCCAGTCTTGATTTAGAGTGCTAACTATGAGAATACCTGAGACCTTCTTTCGGTTTATGTAATTAATGCATCATGCAACACACTTTCTGAGACAAATGGGCTAAAGGGCCAAAGCGTTTGCAATTGTTTTGTAGGGTAACACCAATCTAAAAATCCAATACATGTAAGTCACCAACAATGCACAGGAACATTAATGTTTTAATTAATATAATGTTTTGCTATTAAAAATGCCATGCCACAATGAAAACATGTCCAACTGGCTGCACAATGTAGACCAGTCTAGACATGTAATAACATATTACACTAAAGCATGCCAGGCCACATTTAGACATACCAAGACTGGTTGCACAAAAATGCCAGTCGAAGCAACAACACTTATCATTATTATTATATCACAGATGCCTAGAAAAATATACAATGCTGCAGTAAGAAACAGCTAGACTGGCAGCACGCAAATACCAGTCTAGCCAGGAAATTACACTTAGCAGGACTGCTTTATCTGAGATGCCCAGTTAAGAAAAAAGTCAAGTCAAGCTATGAAATTACTAGACTGGCTGCATCAAAATGCCTCTCTAGCTCCTAATACCACATTGTAAGCCTGCTTAGCCTGGACATGGATGACCATTAGGATTTATCGCACAATCCCCATTCCCCCAACCCCCACACATCCGCTCTCCATCCCACCCCCGGCACAACCGCCAAAATCAGCTTCTCTGCCCAGAATTAACTCCACATCCATTTTCCTTGGGGCCAGTACGTTGCAGGAGGCTCTGTGCCAACAGTGCCACCAATCCATTAAAGGTAATATTCCACCTCAAATGAGATTAGTGACTATATTTTCAGGACAAATACCCTTTCTCCACTTGTGTAAAGCCACAATGATATTCGCTGTGTGAAACCTTGAAGTGCAAGGGGGAAGAAATACATGAAGGTGACTGCTCTAGCAGCCATCTGTGCATATGGCTCACACCCCTGGGCACTGTTATGGGCGTGGGGGTTAGCGGGGGCCACACGCTCGCATCCGTGCAGGCACACAATCAGGCACACACAGAGAGTACACCGGAGACGTGTATCTGCTCCGGTCCCCGGCGCGAACTGTCGGGTGACCGCCTTTAATCGTCATAGCGCATGCGCGAGCCTCGATGCTGTTCGCGCATGCATACACAAGCTTAGTCAATACGCAACATCCCTCCCTTTTCCCCAAAACGCATAAACATTAACAAACATTGGAACCAACAGGGTCCTGCTCAAATTCTCACTCTCAGTGTGCTACTAGTTACGAGGCAGGGTCCATAATAAAGTCTTGGAACCTCTGCGGCGGCTTGCTCCCCGCCCGGCTCGGGTACCTGCGTGCCCTAACGTCGGGGGCCTCCGGTGTCCCAGGAGTCTCTTGCGGTCGATCGCTTTACAGCGGCACACCGGCGTTCTGATCAGGGCTTTCTCTGACGGCATCCTCATGGTTCGCAGTTCCTATGCGCTTAAAGAACGAGACATTTCTGGTGACTGTCCCTCGTGCATTGGCGGCAGTGACCATCGATCCTTTGACGTGTGTCACCCCTAATGGTTGTGTCTCGTATGGCAGTGGCAACTTCCCTTCTGGCCTCCTGTTTCGCACCAGCACAGTGTCACCTATGGCGATCTCTTTCTGTAGTAGTCCACTCCGTACCGTCTCTCTCTCTCATTCTGAATGGCCCTCTCTGTTCGCACGTGGCTGTTGTCAATCTCTCCCGGCTGTCTCCCTTCAGCTTCCGGTATCAGTCCTCTTGGTATCCGCTTGAAAAGGGCTTCTGCAGGGGCAACCCCAGTTGACTGATGTGGGGTCGTACGATACTCTCTGAGGAAGTCGACCAGGTTGCGCTGGAGGTCCTCTCCCCCATTCACCGATATGCGGAACACTTTGTTGAGCGTTCGCATGAAGCGCTCGACTTCGCCATTCGCTCTCGGCCCCAGTGGGGTGACTTTTCGATGTTTTATTCCCCTTTCTTCACAATATTGAGCAAACCGCTGACCTTGGAAAGGTGACCAATTGTCTGAGCATATCTCCAAGGGAAAACCATGGGTGGCGAATATTTTGTCCATTGCCAGGGTAGTGTGGTCGCTGGATGTGGATTCGACCAGCTCCACCTCCGGGTATCGCGACCACTGGTCGGTCACCGCCAGAAAGTATTGGCCACGGCCCGTGGACCCAAAATCGCATGTACCGGCCCCCATGGACGGTCGCTCCGTTCCATGGCCTGAATGGGCGGCCCCTTTTCTACAGGGCTTGCGGCCTGGCAGGGGATGCAGGCTCTAACGAATTTCTCAACTCTGCCTTCCAAATCGGGAAACCAGACCTTCAATCTGAGACAAGCCTTCATCTTGGCCATCCCCTGATGCCCTTTGTGGGCCAGCTGTAGAACCTTCTCAACCAGTGACCTTGGGATTACGATCTGGTGTCCTCGCAGCAGGATGCTGTCATCCGCCACTGATAGCTCATGGCGCGCCTTCCAGAGCGCTTGGAGATCTCTTTGTGCCTCGACATTCCTGCGGGAGTTGTTCAGGAGGACCTCCCGCCATTCTCCGGTGTCTACCGCACTCTTTATCCTCAGGAACGCTTCATCAATGTTGGATTCGTCCGCGATCTCCTGACGTGCAAGGGCGACAGGCAGTGCCGCCTCGATTACCAGGTGAATGGCTTCCACACAGTCCGCCACCTCCAGCGAGTCCCTGGGCCGCCCAGTGCCCAGATGGCGGGATAAGTAGTCTGCCGGGTTGTGTGTTCCTGGTCGATACAGCAACTTGACCCCATATTCCATGAGTGCCAGCATCCATCTTTCTAAGCGAGGGGGTGATTTGGACGAGGCTCCTGACAAAATCGGGATGAGAGGCTTGTGATCAGTCACAACAACAACTGGCTTCCCTAAGATGTATATTCTGAAATGTTTGCACCCCCATAAAATGGCCAAGGCCTCTCGCTCAATCTGGGAGTAGCGCCTCTCCGTATCGGTCAGGGCTTTGCTGGCGTAGGCGATGGGTTGCATCGTCCCCTGATGGTCTGCCTGCATGAGGACCGCTCCCAGACCCACCGGGCTGGCGTCGACCACGATCTCGGACTCGCGGCCTGGTTGGAAATAGGCCATGGTTTCTTGCTCTGACAGGGCATTCTTGATGGCGGTGAACGCCCTTTGCTCTTTCTCAGTCCATGTCCACGCTACGTCATTCCTGGTGAGCGCTCTCAGGGGTTCTGATAGAGAGGCTAAGTCTCGGATAAAACGGCCACAATAGTTGACCATCCCCAGGAAGCTTCTTATTTCCGCTGGGGACGCTGGTTGGGATGCTTCCCTGATATCTTTCACTTTCTCCGGATCTGGGGAGTTGCCCCCAGCGTGGAAAATGAATCCAAAAAACTCCAGCCTGTCCTTCAAGAACTCACACTTCTCTTTGTGTAGGGTCAAACCAATGCTGCGCAGTCTCTCGAGGGTGTTCTCTAGGCACTTCAGATGTTCAGCTTCCGACCTGGCGAAAACCAGAATGTCATCCGACATGTTGATGACCCCCTTGAGTCCTGACAGGGCCCCCCTGATGGCATTCTGGAAGACCTCCGCTGCGGACGAGATCCCGAAACTGAGTCTTTTGTATTGGTATAACCCCTCGTGAGTCGTAAAGGTCGTAATGTATCTAGACTCGGGTTGAAGTTCCAACTGGTGGTAACCTGATCTCAAGTCTAGCTTTGAGAAAACCTTCGCCCCCTGGAGTTCCCCAACAATGTCATCAAGGGTGGGCGTGAGGTGACGTTCTCTCTTGATTGCTACATTGTGCAGCCTCATATCTACGCAGATGCGTACTGCCCCTGGCTGTTTGGGCTTTGGGGCCACCACAATTGGAGAGACCCAGGGGGTGGGCCCCTCCACCCTTTCAATAATGTCTCGGTCCACCAGTGACTGTAGCTCTTTTTCTACCTGTGCCCTTAGATGGAAAGGGATGCAGCGATGTTTAAGCGCTGTTGGTCTCACTGACCCATCGATGTGTAACCATATGGGGTCGGCCTTTAGTTTTCCAATGCCTGTGAAGATCATCTCAAAGCGTTGTAACAGATGATCCAGATCAGTGCGATATACCGCAAAAGTGAAGTGCACAATGTCTAGCGCTTCCGATGCAGCACAGCTCAGGAGGGATTTCGGGCTTACGTTGGTGACAAAAAATCTTGCTTTTATTCTGCTCTGACCGTGAGAAACTGGGGCTACAAACACTCCTTGGATGGGAAGAGGTGTATCCCCTCCAAATGCGTAAATTCGCGCTGTGGATTCTGTCAGTCCCGGCGGATCTGGGAGCGCATTGTAATGTTCAGTTGCTAATACGCAGACAGACGCCCCAGTGTCTATGAGGACCGGAGTGGGGACCTCACCAATATTGACAGTGCATGTGGTTTGTCGACTTTTCCCAGGGCCCTTGGTGATGCTCGAAATGAAGAAAATCTCTTCATCTTCCTCTTCCTCTTCTGCGATGTTGAGATCTTGCATACCTTGTTCGACAGAAGACACGCCCCTCACTCTCCTAGTGTCACTCCTGCCGCTTCTCTCTGGTCCTCTTGAAGCCGCTACTGGTGCCACCGCCTTGCACATCCTGGCATAGTGTCCCGATGTGCCACACCGACCACAGACTCTCGATTTTGCCGGGCATTCCCCCGCATGCGGCAAATCATACCCACAGTAGGGGCACGACAGAGCAGCACTTGACGTTGTGGGGCCGTCTCCTCTTCTTGGTGCCCATATCGTCCTCCCTGCGGCAGAGCGTCCTACTGCATATGCTTCTTCCTCCTTCCTGGAGTGTGTGGCTGCGTCCATCTTTGCCCCTCTTGCCTCTGCCAGTTCGTAAGCTCTCCCCGTGCCCAAGATCTGCTGCAGAGTCAGTCCCGGTTCCCTCAGGAGTTGTCTCCTCAGTTTCCCCAAGCTGCAACCCTGCAGCAGCTGGTTGCAAACCATTTCTTCCTCGTTTACCCACCTACAGGAGCTCGCTAGGTGTCTCAGCGGAGCGCAAAACTGGTCCAATGATTCCTCATCTAATTGTTTTTCGGCGCACATGACAAGCCTGTCAAAGTCAATATTTGCCATAGGAAGGAATTGGTCACGGAGAGCTTGTTTGACTGGGTCATATGTGACTGCTGGGATGTTGAGAGAGTCATATATACGCTGGACCTCTGTCCCTGCAGAATAAACCATGATGGCTATCTTCGCATCCTCATCCGTTTCCCCCGAGGCCCTGAAAAACATTTCCAGTTTTTTGACCCACATGAGCCACTTCGGTCCCAGCTGGGATGGGGGGCCTGTGGTATCAAATTCGGGCATGGGGGCTAGAGTACTGTGCATTCTGCGTGGTATTGGGGCAACAGCACCCTCCCCCTCTTCTTCACCCATGGCAATGAGCGGTACTCACAGTGAGCTGTGTGCAGCAAGATGTTGAGGTGAGCAGGGTGGATGTGTCCCCTTGAAAGGACTCCTCACAGTCCTTCTTCCTTGGTTCTCCTTTTCTGTGCCACAGCCCTGCAGCAGCTGGGCTGTGGAGATTCCAAAAATTGTTGCAAAGCCTTGCAGATGGCGCACGAGCACCCTCACAGGCCGCAACCACTGCAATCTGCGTATGAAAAATGGAAAAGAAAATGGCCACCGGCCGTGCGTGCGGGTCCGTGTGCACACGGAGCGGCGTTCTGTCTCTCCGACGCCGTCAGAGCAGAGAACAGCTCCGCGTCCGCCCTCGTCGCCAGTGTTATGGGCGTGGGGGCTAGCGGGGGCCACACGCTCGCATCCATGCAGGCACGCAATCAGGCACACACAGAGAGTACGCCGGAGACGTGTGTCTGCTCCGGTCCCCGGCGCGAACTGCCGGGTGACTGCCTTTAATCGCCATAGCGCATGCGCGAGCCTCGATGCTGCTCGCGCATGCGTACACAAGCGTAGTCAATACGCAACAGGCACATGCCATTACAGTGACTTGCCTTTCTGCTGAAGGAGAGGCTGGCCTTTCCAATAGTGGGTGGTGACCTCTAGTGTTAACACGGGGGGAGGCGACGGGGGGGCAATAATCTTACTTTAGTAAGCTTTATGCTGCAGATGTAATTAATAATCCACATTGCGTTTTAAATAGATACAATATAAGTATGTTTACATTTATTGAACCCCATAACAGTACAATTCTAAAAAATGCACAAAACCCATGTTTAAAACATTTCAAGAGATCACCGACCTGTAAAAGAAGCATTGGCAGTGCCAATAGTTTTGGTGTTTACTGTTGTTCTTTGCAGTTCGCATTTATAGGCTCCTGGGTGCAAGGAAGAGAGTGCCAAGTTTTAAAGGATGATGTAATAGAGGGCGCAGGTGCGCAATGGAATGAGAACGGGAATAGAGCAACGGAGGAAGCCATTCAGAGGGTTGGGATGATGGGCAAGAGGAAATATGAGCGAGAAATGGTGAGAGAGTAAGAGAAAAAGTGAGTGTGAGAGGAAGGATGAGAGAAAAAGTAAGGGCTGAGAGCAAAGGTGAGATTTGGAGAAGACAGAACGTGGGGATATCTTCAACAGTGCCAGATAGAGCGACAGAGAGAGTGCACAGGGAGAGAGAGAGTGACAGCATCTACAGGGGGAGACAGAGAAAGCGAGAAAGCGACAGTGTGCATGAGGAGGGAGAGAGCAACAGCATGCATGGGGGAGAGCAGCAGGAAGAGAGAGGAAGCAACAAATGCAGAGAGAGCACAATTGTTGAAAAAATAGATGATGCAGCAGCAATTGAAGCCTTTGCTACCAGCAACATGTAGGCCAGTATCCCCGTGTAAGAACACTCATCAACTTGTCTCTGTCCATAATTCCAGTTAAAATATTCAGGTTTTAGTTGTGGTGCTGGAGCTTTGTGAACTCCCCTCTCCCAGTGCCCCCTGCACTAAGCAGCTTTCCTCCTCCACTATCCCGCACACACATTAAAATACATTCACATGACACACAGACACACATGTATATAGATAAACAACTTGTTTTTACCTGCACGACACTTAAGCTCTTCGATAGAGTGGGGCTCCTGCTACCGGCACACACACCGTTTCAGACAGTTCTCCAGCGTCCACGCACTTTGCAGGTGTTAGGGTGAATTCTCAGAAATGTGCTAATTCCCTTCTGCCTTAGAGACCCCCAGATCTATTTGCTAGACTTTAAGACTTTTCATTTTAATCCTGGAGAGAGTGAGACCTTTTTCCCACTCTCTCATGCATTTTTATAAATTTGAACACTGTGTTTCTTTTGGTTTTGGAGTCTGACAAACTCCATAGGCATCATTTTTTTACATTGTGACACACAGCACCTTCAGTGCAGTGGCACAGGGAAGTCTTTCAGATTTCCCAAAGGTTTAAATACCTTGGGCCTCATTACATGGTAGGCAGTAACCATGCCTACCATGGTAGGCTATTAGCGCCATGGTTGCCGCCGGTATTTTACCGTGTCCGCCTTGGTGGATGGCGGAATTACCGCCCTACTCCAAGGTGAGCGGGGGCGGTAATTCCCCATTCACCAAGGCCCTTCCCCATTCCCATTTTTGCCCCCATAGGGCATAATGGGAATGGGGAAGGCGCTAATTACGGTACCGCAAATTGCGGTACCGTAATTAGCACCAAGGACCCTTTGCAGGTTCATTTTTTAATGCCTGCTAAAAGAAGGCGTTAAAGTACCAACCCGCAAAAGGACCTCGAAATAAGGCGGTAAGGGTTAACGGTCACCGGTACCCTTAACCGTGACCGTTAACCCTTACTGCCTACCGTGTAATGAGGTCCCTTCTCATGGTTAAACTACTGTTTCCAAGAGCAGTGAAGTGAAATTGACTTCACTTACATTTTTTTACTTTCTAGACCCAGCACCCACAATCTTTCCATAGGGTGCTGGAGGGGTTACTTAGTATCCCCTTTCTCTAGTTTCTCATGTAACATTTTTATGTTACCCTTTCTACAATTAATGGCTGGTGGCAGTGGTTTACTTTTTCCTAACATTGTGTGTTTCTACTGAGGGCTGCAATTGCAGCTGCAGTAAAACACCCATGGGTGCCAATTTTGTCAAAATGGCCCTGATCTTCTTTATTCGCCATTTCTTGTTGGAAAAGGTCCTTCTTGAGATTTACTCTGCGCGCCAAACCAGGTTTGGTCCCTTTCTTTGTTTTGTCTTTGGTGGGATTCACCAGTGAAGCCTGCCTCTGGCTCCAGCGTGTCTGGCAGGGGCAGGAAGTGAGGGAGGTGCCCGAAACTCCCTGTGCTTAATCTCCTTGGTTACAGGAATGCACCCAAAGGTGATTGGCTGGCTGTTCTTGGAGGACGCAACCCTGCTGTGTGATTGACAGCTAGGCTGCAAATGAATGGGAGAAACCTGCATAAAAGGCGAGGTCTGTTGCTTGGAAGGCAGAGTCAACCACTGGACGAAGGAATCCAAAGAAGAACTTGGAAGAGACACATGCTGCAAGTCCTGGACTGTTGGTTTGCCCGGTGAAGCCCTGCTGCAGAGCTGAAGCTGCAAATTCGCCTCGACTAGAGAAGCTCTGCAAAGGAGGACTTCTCCGCTTGGGTTGGTGGGACCAATCGACCTCAAGATGAACTCATCTGGAAATCCTCTCGGAGCTGGCTGTACTTCCATTGCTGCTGCAGGAACTGATTGCTAGGGAGAGGAACACCAGAATAGAGTGTGTTATCTTTAAGTCAGACCCGAGCTCCAGGAAGATCCTCCGGACTCCCATGAAGCAGGACTGACCAAGCCTGAGCCACCTCAACCGAGTGCTGGACCCCAGATGCGAGGAAAGTCCATAAGGTATCCGAGAACCGCAGTGGTGCTATTCGCAAGAAGCTGAAACCGCAAAGTGCATCTGATCTGAAGTTTGCCCATTGCTGCCGCTGACCTTCAATTCGTAGTACAGGAGTCCCCAGATGTCCTCCCTCTTATCCCCATGACTGAGGCCCATGATCAACAGGATCTGCCATACTACAACTGGAACAGAAACCAGCTGGAACCAATTTCTTCAGACCTAAGGTACTGTAAACTAAGGGGTACTTACCTCTTGTTGTGTATCCTTGCTAGCTCTCAGTTGAGACTTTTCTTGGTTGCTTTTGGTTTAGTTTTAGTTTAGTTTATTATTTGTATTGCGCACTTAACCCTGAGGTAACTGGGTGCTTGAGCTTATGACATAGTTACAGATGCATACATATAGAGTACTTTGGATAGCAGTGCTTGTCGTCCATAGGTTACAGGTTAGTCGGTTTGCAAATTAATACATGTGAGAGCATAGGATTGTCACTGGGGGTTACAGTTTGGTCGACAGTGCAATAAATACATTAATACAGTGTGCAATGTGTTGGGGAGCATGGTTTCAGCAGAAGAGGGTTGTGGATGAGCCTAGGGCCTGTTAGAGTTTCTGATCAGAGAGCCAGATCTTCACTTTGGCTCTGAAAGGCTAGAAAGAAGGTTCAGCTGTAATCCCCGTGGGGGGAGAGAGTTCCAGCATTTGGCAGCCAGGAGTGGGAAGCTGGCTCCTCCTGCCGTTTTTTGTTTGTACCTCGGGATAGTGAGGCAAGGCAAGTAGAAAGATCTAGTAGGTCTGGCTGGTTGGTTTCTAGAGAATTTGTCCGAGAGATATTTAGGGGTGGACTTACACAAACATTTATGAGTGATAACTAGCGTCCAGAGGGAGATTCTATCGAGCACCGGGAGTCAGTGGGCATCCCGTCTAATGCTTGATATATGGTTAGACCTAGGGATGTTTAACGCTGATCTAAGGGCGTTTTTCGGTAGGACCTGTAGTCTATTAAGATTCCATTCTAAGGAGCCTAAAAAAAGAGTATTACAATAGTCCAACTTTGATAAGACTAGTGCGCTGACTAACGTGATGCAACTGTTGGGGGACAGGTATGATTTGCAAGCATTAATCAGTCTATTGGTATAAGCAGTTGTTGCAGCAGTGACACTCACCAGTTTCTTAAGTGAGAGAGTAGAGTCAAGATATACTCCTAATATATTGACCTCCTTTGCAACTTTGATGGTGTTCCCGTCAATGTTGAAGGAGGTATAGCGAGGGTCAAGTTTGTTTAGACGAGCTTGGGATCTAGTGATCAGGAGCTCCGTCTTTTCATCATTGAGACACAGGCTGTGGGCCGCCATCCATGCCTGAATTTCAAGATAGATTTTGTTTATCAATTTGGAGTAATTTTCATAGCAACCAGTCAGCGTAATGAGAATCTGGGTGTCATCCGCGTAATTTGTGTAGGTGACACCCATGCTACGATCAAAGAGGAGCTTTGTGAAGATGTTGTAGAGCGTTGGAGAGACGCATGGACCCTGTGGTACTCCGCAGTAAATGGTGACTGGGGCAGCGGAGGCTGATGGTGTGAAGACCCTGGTAATTCGGTTAGAAAGAAATGATTGGATCCAATTCGAGGTGTTTGTGGAGAAGGTAGCGGCTGTGGTTAGGTGTTCTGTAAGGATCTGGTGATCGACCCGATCAAATGCTGCAGAGAGGTCCAACAGCAGAAGGATGGTCAGATTGCCTTTATCTTTGGCTTCATCCATTTGGATTTCTTTTTCACATATATTTTTTATTACAAATGTTTAACAACATTAAACAACTGTCCCCCTACCCCCAATCCCCATCAGATCCCTAAATATAAATCCCAAGTCCCCTGAATGGTCATAGTCGATGCTTCTTTTACAGTAAATATCACTTTTCCCCTCTTGGGCCCCCTTGCACTCCTTCTCTCAATCGCTGTGCGGAACCCTCCCAACCCTCTCCCAATCACACCAAATCCATCAGTTTCATTTTCCTCGGGCACCATGCTCCTCTGGAATCTCTTTGAATGAATTTCAGCACCAAGTCCCAGTCCACCAGGAAACCCTGGTGTTTCCCCTGTAGGATGTCGGTTACCCATTCCATTGAAGCGAACTGCCAGATTTTGCTCACCCATTCATGTTCCATGGGAGAGTCTTTCGACTTCCACTTCTGGGCGATTACCAGGACCCCCGATAGTATCAATATCACATACATTTTCTTCTGGGCATTCGAGAGGAGGGAGTCAAGAGTTCCCCCCAGGCCTAGGAGTGTTTCCCCACAAACCCCTTTACATCTCTCCCCGTCGTTTCCTCAATTGCTTCCGAGATTGTGTCCCAATAGGCCCTATGTTGGGGGCAGACCCACCATATATGCCGCCATGTCCCAGGTTCGCCGCACTCCCTCCAGCATTCCTTTTTCAGTGGCAGGAAACGCTTGTTCAAGGTGCATGGGGTGAGATGCCATTGGCATAGTAGTTTGGTCCAGAATTCCTGTATTTGTATAGATCTTGCCAGTTTTGGTATGTTACCCCAGACCTGTGACCACTCAGGTTATTCTATCCGGCTGCCCACCGCCTCATCCCATAGACCTTTGTATCGAATGGGGGCTGCTGTTTCATTTTGTCTTATGATCCTATAAAGAGTGCCCACTATATTCTTTTCCCCCGCATTTCCCATTAGAAGTTTTTCAAAGGGCGTGAGAGGCCTCAGTGCTGCCCTCTTTACATCTGGTTGGAGTATCCAATGGCGCACCTGTGTGTATCGGTATCTCTCTTCCTCCCCTAGGGAAAAGTCTACTTTATCAGGTGGAAAGATTTAATTTCCTCTCCCTCAAGCATATCTCTTATCTTGAGGCAACCCCTCCGTTCCCATCTGGTAAATTCCCTCCCCTTTTCCCCAGGCGTGAATTGTGGGTTAAACCATAGTGGAGTAAAGGGCGATGGGAAAGAGGTGAGGCCCGCTCTGATTATCAGCTCATCCCAGGTGTTGCACACTAGTGCTCCTATCGAGCTTTTGTATAGATTTTTTGATTGGTCTCCCCTAGGTTTCCACAGGACGGTGTCAAGGTGCCCTCCAGATAGCGCCTCTTCCATATGTCTCCACTCCTTGTTTCTATCATTTTTCAGCCAGTCCCTGATTATTCTTACTTGGGCGGCCAGGTAGGAAGCTCTCATGTCCGGGACCCCCAGACCCCCCTATTTCTTGGCTAGTATACGATTTTTGGGAGGATGACCATCTTTACAGCATTAATCCTCCCCAGCCATGAGGATTTAAGTGGGCTCCACCCCTGTAGAAACTGTTTAACTTGTGCTAGTAAGGGCGGGTAGTTGAAGGAATACATTGGCTCCATGTCTTTGGTGATATTTACCTCTAAGTATCTTATCGCAGCAGGTGCCCAGCTATATTGGAGTGCTCTTAAGGTCTCACGCTCCTGCCCCTGTAGCATTACGTTGAGGGCTTCGGATTTGGGGGTGTTAATTTCTAGCCCGGCCACTTCTCTGAACTTTCCCAGCTCCCTCCCCAAAGCCCCAAGGGACCCCTCTGGGTTAGTTATGGTCATCAAGAGGTCATCTGCGAAGGCCGCTACTTTATGGGGTTGCCCTCCAAAGAGGATGCCCGCAATGTTGTCTGAGGCCCGTAGTGTGGCCAGCAGTGGTTCCAGGTGGATCGCGTAGAGCAGCGGGGAGAGAGGACAGCCCTGCTTCGTGCCTCTAGACACCTTGATGGTCCCTGATAATTGCCGTTGATCAATAGCCGGAGGGATGAGTTGATGTAGTTTGCCTTTATCATTGCCAGCAATTTCTCCCTGAAGCCCATTTTCTTCATGGTGGCAAATATAAACTGCCAAACCACCCTGCCGAACACTTTCTGGGCATCTAACGCAACGAGAAGCGCCAGAGTCTTTTTGTGTTTGTCATTTCTACTAAGTGTAGGACCCTTCCAATGTTCTTTCCGGTCTGTCGGCCGGGTAAAAAGACTGATTGTTCTGTTCCAATCAATTTCGGAAGATAGTGCTCTATCCTAGTTGCAAGTATTTTGGTAAATAACTTTGCGTCAATGTTGATCAGTGCTATCTGCCCATAGGACTTGAAGATTTCCAGGTCTTTGCCTAGTTTTGGTAGGAGGGCTACCTTGGCCTCCTCCATCAATGGAGTTATCCTCCCTTTTATCGCAAAATCATTAAATAGTTGGACCGGGGGTGAGGGTGGTGAACACTTCCCTAAAGGCCTTATGAAAATCGGACGTGAAGCCATCCAGGCCTGGTGCTTTGTTTCTGGGCATCAAGCTGATTGCTCTACGCACTTCCTCAGGCATTATAGGTTGGTCAAGATCCTGTGCTTCCTCTATTGTTAGGGGAGGGAGGTGGATGTTATCCAGATATTTTGCTTGGGACTCTTCTTGGGGATCTTCAGATTTCTATAGATCTGTGTAGAAATCAGTAAATTCTGTTTGTATCTCTGACTGTTTGGTAGATTCCCCGCTTTTACGCAGTTTGATTTTGGTAATGGTTCTATCCCTTTCCTCTTTTCATAGCAGCATAGCTAGCATCCTGTCGGCTTTGTTAGCTTTTATGTAGTATTTGTGTCTAAGGTGAAGTAATGTTCGTTCTGCATTCCTCGTCTGCAGCACTTCTAGTTGGCCCCTTATGGCCCTATATTCCCTCCTTGTCTCCCCGCTGGTCCAAGCCCCCACTCTAGACATTGCCTGTTTCAACTTCCTTTCTAGCTCATCTTCCAGTTGCCTCTTTTCCCTGTCCCTCCTGGCCTTGGCTGCAATGAGACTGCCCCTTATCGTTGCCTTGAAGGCATCCCACCTTGAGTTTTGGCTGGTATCCTATAGTTTGTTATGGAGAAAATATTCCTCTATATCTTTTCTTATCTCATACCTAATTGGGCCCTCTTTGACTATGTGGGATGGATATCTCCACCTCCAGATCCCCTGAGCTTAGGCCATCCTTTTTATTGTCATTGCAATGGGCGCATGGTTTGAGATGGTTATTGCCCCTACGTCCATCTCAGTTACTTTTCCCAGCAAGCCCCACGATATCCAAACGTAGTCGATCCTTGATGAGGACCTGTGAACATGGGAGAAGAATGTAAACCCCTGTGCATCGCCCTTCTTTTCCCTCCATGCATCTACCAAAGCTAGGCCGTCCAGTTTGTCTTTCAGTTCTTTTGAGGGTTTGCTCTGGGATCCCCCCCACCCTGTGCTTCTATCCATCCCAGGACCCATGCCAAGTTAAGATCCCCCGTTAGGATGATTGGGCCCTTAGCGAACCTTTCCAGCTTACCTAACCTATGCTGTATAAATGTGTCCTCCCCAGTGTTGGGGGCATAAATGTTTGCTACTGTATATATCTCCCCACCAGTTTTCCAGTCTAGCAGCTAGATACCTTCCACTAGCGTCCTTTTCACATTCAGTTAGTCTCAGCTCTAGGGATGGCCTGATCGCCAGCGCCACCCCCCCTTTCTTCCTGGCCTCGTTTGCTTGTGGAATTTTGTTATACCCCTGGATTTTAAATGCATGTGCCTCCCTCATTTGTATGTGAGTCTCTTGGAGTGTCAGGATGTCGGGTTTCGCCCTCTGACGGAACCTCTCGAGTTTCTTTCTTTTCAACAGGGAGTTGACTCCCGTAACGTTCGGCGACATTATATTTATTTTACTGGTCTTAGCCGTCCCTATTATTGGACCTTGGAATTGACCATTTGTCTCCTAGTTGATCGGATGGGTCCCCTTCACAACACGCCCCTGCTACTCCCCTTCTTCCCCTCTGGGTGGGCTCAATCGGCCCCTAGCCCCCCCAATGCGACCCCTCTGGTATTGAGCCCATTCGTTCCCCCAGGCTTGTCCCTGCTGGCATGTCCCTGCCCAGACTTAGATCCCAGATCCCACCTTCCCGAACCCCCTCAGATTCATAACTTAGTGCTTACCCTCCCCGGGCTTTCGCATCAGTGTTTCCCGACTTCCCCCTGGATTCTTATGTTGGGTCTGGCCCTTTCGGGCTCCTTTTGTTGTTCTTGAGCTTTACTTTTGTCCATTCCCAATCTTTCTTTGTTCCCGGGGTTCTTGATGGGTCTGCACTGCTTGCTCCTCTAATCCCAGAATACTCGCTCCCTCCTCGCAAGTTGCGATGTGGTGTTGTTCCCCCCCCATTCAAACATGAGGCTGAATGGGAAGGTCCTTTTAGGTCAGGAAGCAGACCACAGGGCCCATCTTCCTCCTTTCAATCAGAGTTATCTAGGATGGGTCTTGATAAAGCTGGCTCTCCGATCCGTTGTAGGTCACCTGTTTCGCTCTTCTCGCTGCACAGAGGATCTCCTCTTTCTGACCATATTCGTGGAGGGCCGCCAACATGTCTTTTGGTCTAGCTCCGGGCTCTCTCCTCTCTAGGCCCACCGTTTGAACCCTGTCCAGCTTAAGCCCAGAGTCTCCCTCCAGCTCCACCAGACCCAGGAAGATTTGCCGGACCACCACCTTGAGGTCTTTATCTTGTACGTCCTCTGTCAGGCCTTTTATCTTTACATTAGATCTCCTCGACCTGTTCTCAAAGTCTTCAGCTTGAATTTACAAGTTGTAGGTGGCCGGGCCAGCTTCTCCAGTAGGTCCTCCATTTTCCTTGCATCCTCGGCTAGTTCCTGCAGGGCTGTAACATTAGTATCTGCTCTTTCCTTGAGTTTACTAATGTCGCCCTTCACCTCGTGGAGGGAGGAAGCCCAGTCCTCTCGGACCTGTCCAGCTGGCACTCCACCTTGCCTGTGATTTTTTCACCAAAATCTTGGAAGAGTTTTCTAAGGGTGTCTTCCGTTATTGGTTGGGCCGAAATCTCCCCTTCCTTTATTGGGGCGTATTCATGGCTCTCCCGGGTCCCTTCATCCTCGAGCTGGGCTTCCTCATCCTTTCTCCAGATTCTCTGGATGGGACCGTCGTGTGCTCTTTTTGACCTTTTTAGGGCGGCCCTGGTTTATGATCTTTGGCTCGCTGGGGATGACTGCTCGCCCCTTTTACTGGCTTTTTCCTTTCTGAGAGCATTTTCCTCTTGGACCCTGGGGAGTCTCGGACCCTGTTTGTCCTTCCTGCTTTTGTCTCCCCCTAGCCTTCCCCCAAAATGCTTAGCTTCTTGCTGCACTCGGCTCCCAGGTTGAGGGACTATCCCCCTCTCCACCCTGGGTTGTGGCCTTCCGGGAGCAGGGTTTTAGATGTGCACCTCGCCCGTCAAGTGGGGCTTTAGAGCGTTTTATTCCCCCCTGAGGCCGGTACTGAGGACAGGTCTCTTCAAGGTTTTGAAGTGCCTGCACATTAGAATGGTCCACGGGGTGTCGGAGAGGGGTTGTTGTCCCTTTTGGCAGGGTGTTTCTATGCGCCCGGTTGATGGGAATTCGTAAATGCTCCTGGGCCTTCAGGCCCACACTCCTGCTTCTGGACAGTCTCCCCCTGTGGCTCGTATTCAGTTCTGTTGGGTCCCAAGACTCCCCAACCCATAATGGAAGGGGGGAGAACAGTATTTGTGTGGGGGGGTCCACCTCTGCACCCTCTCCTGGGGTCTTCTCCTCCACCCCTGCGAAGGACCCTATTCCTGTGGAGATTCTAACGCCCACTTCTTACCATTCTGAGGGCCGGGGGCCTCTGCTTTCCTCCTCCTCTCTGGCTTCCGGGCGCTTGGCAGCCTCCACCTTGCTCGTCTGCTGTTTCTCATTCTCCCCACCCTGGCGGCCCGGAGTTGAGGAAGCTCTTCATTCTCTGGTTCTGCCTGACTGTCAAAGCCTTCTTTCTGGGGACCGCCTGGGTGTCTCCGCCTGGAAGGGCTCCTCCTCCGCTCCCATGGGGTTACCTTCTCCTGCAGGGGTCTAGTTCCCACCCCCGGCTGTCTTCAAAGCCCCGGTGGCCCCTGGCTCAATGTGGTCCTCTTCTCGGGTCCTCTTGTGTTTGGCAGCCACCTTCTGGTCCTATCTTCGGCGCTCGCCCTTCCCGCTCTGTTGGTTCAGGGTAGGGGGCTCTCCACAACAGTACTGCGGTCCTGTCGGGTCCACCTTCCCGGCCCTTCCTCCTGACTTGGTGGACCTTGGCCGTGGGCTGTCCACCCTGCCCTCCTCTCCTCCCTGCAGTGCTTTACTGTTGGGTGTGCCAACACTCTCCTCCAGGCCCCCTTCTAATCCGCCGCCTCCTATGCGTTGCAGGTCCCAGCGGCCCGTGCCGCCTTCACTTGACCTGAAGTGTGGGGGTCTCCCCTCCAGCCGCCCCAGACTTACGGGAGGTCGCTGGCACAGGTGGGGGGGTCTCTGCATCCCCTCTCCTCAGTACTCTCCACCTGAGTCTTCTGGCATGCTGTCCTCGGGTGGCCGTGGTCCGCCTCTGTATGCCGCTGAGCCTTAACACGGGCCCTCGCGTCTGAGCCCACTCTCTCTGGGCGTTCTCTCCGGTTTCCTTCTTTATGGACTCTTTTCCACCTGATTTCCTCTAGATTCGAGGACCAGACTTCTTGATGGCTGTTTTCCCTCAGTCTAAGCGCCGTGGCCGGGGAGGGAATCGCGCTACTGCTTAATTGTTCACAGGGGAATCGGGAGAGCGTCTTTCAAGGTGCTCTCCCTTTGGTGGCCATCTTGGATTCCATCCATTTGGATTTTTAAGTCCAAGAGGGCCGTTTCAGTACTGTGTCTCGGTCTGAAGGCAGATTGGTGGAGACCTAGTGGGTTTTTATCTTTCAGATGTTTTTGGATTTGAAGATAGGCCACTCTATCCAGTATTTTTAATAGGAATGGGACAGTAGTAAAGGGCCTTTAATTGGTAGGAATGTTGGGGTCTAAGTTTGTCTTTTTTACGATGGGCATAACCCAAGCCTCCTTGAGGTTGTTGGGGGCCAAACTGGCGTTGAACGAAGAGTTAATCACAGCAGCAATGCAATGGGCCAAGTCTTTGCCGCCTTCCTTAATGACTGAGGCAGGACAAATATCTCCTTGGCACCTTGACGGTGTTAGGCCTAGGTTAATATTTTCCACTTCTTTAAGTGTTACTGAGGAGAAGAAGAAGGAAGGGCAGGAGGGGGGGGCGAAGGTCCAGCGGGATGTTACAGTTAGAGCTATTGGCCAGACTGTTTTTTTTGTCTCTATTTTAGTTTGTAACACAGTAAATTTATAAGATAAAGCCTTCTGAATTTTAGCACACCAGTCCGCATCCTTGACGCATGCTTCTGTTGGTGGAGCTGGAGTCTCCAGTTCCCTCAGAATGCTGAAGAGCTCCTTGGTACCAGATTTTGCATTTAGGATTCTGTTACTGTATGTTTCTTTTTTGTTGTTGAGGATAGCCGATTTATAGGAGGCAGCAGCAGAAGTGAACACTGCCTTGTTAGGAGTGGTAGGTGTGTTTCTCCATATAGCTTCAGCAGCACTTTTGCAGAGTTGCTTGCAGCTTTGCCCCTCACAAGCCTCGCAGCTTGTGGCTCAACAGTGATTTCATTTACTAAAAAGATTTCTAAAACATGGTGCAATACTTTTTACTTACCTTCAAGGGGTGATTCAGTTCCCCTAGACTTTGTCCAATTGCCATTGGCTGTCCTGGCTCCCTGAAAGACTCTTCTAACCTCTGACATTGTGCTTTAACTATCCCTCAACAAAAGTCACACATTCTGTAACTTGTGTAGCTGGGAAAGGGTTAATTTACTTTGCATTGGGGGGTTCAAAAATACTTACCTGCTTAAGAATATTTGTTAACCATTGTTTTATTCCATAATTATTTCATTTTGACACCAAACTCAGTATTGCTCCAAACGTGCCAGTGATATGTCAATGTCCACAGTGTCTAGTTATTTAAGTCACCTCAGGGTGTAGGAAGTGTCCGAGTGCCATCTCAAATGGGTATCTACTGATTTATTGAAACTGAGAGTGTGTGTTTTTTAATGTATATTTTGGTGGTATATATATTGCTTCCTTCTAAAGAAGGTTTATTCAAACTGACTGTTAAATAAATAATGGTTTAATCAAGAAACCTTGAGTGTAAGAGTTTATTTGTATACTTGTCACTGCGAAACTCGGTGTTACAACCATTCGGCTCACATTGACCCCTCTTGAGATAAGCCTGGCTGCTCAGTCACTCTACCACCTTGTGTAGTACATGCTTATACCAAAGGTTGGGTTAACTATTGCCAAGAGGACAAGGCTTGCGCAGTCTCCCACAGGGTACTGCATACAATCTTGCCTAGCACTGGTGTCAAGCGGTGAGGATCTATTGTAGAGATGTTATTGAGTATTTGCTTTGCTTTTGTTCAACTAAAACTTCACAAGGCTAAGCTCCATCAGAACAGCAATTGTAACATGCCTATGGGTAACTTCAGTCAGGAAGCCCTGATCATTTTGACAGTAGATCAACTGAAAGAAATGTGTACGGTCAGGAATCTACCCGTAAAAGGAAAGAAAAATTAATTAATTACAAGGTTGTTGAATCACCAAAGTTTGGGTAGTAGGTCTGTCACACCTACTAACCAAGGAAATGTGGACATTGATAATGGGGGCCATAGTTCAAAGTGTAACTCTAATATCTTAGAAGAGTCAGAGGAGGTAGAGCAGTCCCAGGGTAGGAGCCCCTCTTTGCCTCAGTAGGCCCTTCTGCCTCAACCCATGGCCACTGGGACCCCACATGGTCCACCACTGAGTCCAGAATATGTGTCTCTTGAAAAAAGTAGACTTGTACTGGAATGTGAAAGGTTGCAAGCTCAAGCTGAAGCCAAACACCAGGACATCAGGATCAGGGAATTATAAATGCAACATGCTCTTGAAATGAAGACATTGCCTCTTGAAAATGTTTCCCTCCCAGAGTCCTCTAGGTCTTTTTAGTCCCAAGAGGACTTGCCTGTCTAAGGAAGCAGTGAGTATGTATGGTGTGAAACTTGATATTTTGGATGGTTTGGGTGCCCTTGAGTACAATTATGGGATTCAGGGTCTCACAGGGAATCAGTTAATTCCTTGGCTTTTGTCTAGGCTTCCCCAGGTTGCAATTGATGCTGTAATGGAGGTGGGTGAACTTGAAAGACAGGAGTATGAGAATGTGAAGCTGGCTTTGATCACCAGATTTGGGAAAACTCCTTCCCAGTACCTTAAGAGGTTCAGGACCCTCAGAAAGACTGTTGGTACCCCTTGGGCTACCTGGGTGTGTGAATGTTTGAAAAACATAGATGGCTACGTTAAGGGTTACAGAGTGAACTCCTTTGAAGGAATGAGAAATTATTTTTGTAAGAGACTATTTTTGATGCCTGCTCTCCTGAGCTGAGACAGCACTTGGCTGACTCAAAAGAGATCGATCCCAAGAAGTTAGCAAAGGCTGCTGACTTGTGGGTTGCCAACAATGCCACTCACAGGGATTCTGGGGCCACTCACAAAAAGGTTGAGGGGAAGCAGCACAAGAAAGATGGAAAAGAGAATTCAAATTCTAACCACCTAAAGGAGGGCCACAAACAGAAAAAGGGTGAAAACCACGGTAAACCAGGTGAGTCTAGTGAAACATCTGGTGCTAAACCAGAGGGGGGTCAGAAGAAGCACCCATTCCACAAAACATTTGGTAAATGTTATGCTTGTGGGTCAACTGACCATGTGAAAGGGGATCCTAGATGCAAGGGTAAACCTTCCTGGGTCCACACTGCCTCATTAGCCTTCATCCCTGAGGATAAAGTTCATATGGCAAGTGGTAACTTTCAAGACTTGGCTGAAGACCCCACTGGAGTCTCAGGCAGTGTTTCTTTAGTATCCCTGGGTCTGAGGGAACAGCTAAATGTATATGTGTATAACTCTATTTCAGATAATACCAAAGAATATTACAAGGATGGTGTACTTGTGAATGGGCAGGAGAACCCTGCCATTAGAGACACGGGGGCCAGCATTACAGTAGTGAATGAATCTTTTTTCAAGCCAGAGGATGTTGCTAAGGCACCTAAGGCTCCAACTAAACTTGCTGGAGGCTCACTGCAGATGATTCCTACACTACCAGCTCTGATCCAGTGCACAATATGACTGTAGGAATACCTGCCAGTGTACAAAGTGAGGTGCCTGGGAGAGTCCCGTTGGAGAATGACTTAAACACTCTTGGAGTTGTATCAAGCACCACCAGGCCTCCCAGTAAAAGGAAGCAGGAGCAGACTAGATTGACCAGAGAGGCAACTTTAAACCGCTCTGAATGGGAAGATACAGAGAAACCTATAACATCCAGTCCACAGGAGGGACACCCTTCTACTTCTAGGACAACGAAGGAGACAAAGGGGAAACCCAAGGACGCAGGAAAGAAGAAAGGTGTCACACCTGTTTTAAGGACAAGGACATCACGAGAGGACATTCCAAAATCACAACTGTGACCCCTCCACCAGCTGAGGCTGAGTGTGAGGAACAACCAGAGAATGATGAATGAGCTACTGGTGAAACAGAGATGGAAGAAGCGCTTTCCTATATTGGAGATCTGGATCCTAAAGACCACCCTGAGCTGCAGACTTTGCTTGCAGAAGGTGGACCCCCTAGGGCACACTTCAGCAGAGGTCAAAGAGAGTGTCCTACTCTTGAAGGACTTCACCAACAGGCAGCTTCCCAGCTGGAAGGGCAAGAGCCACAGAAGCACAGGCTGTACTGGGAGGATGGCCTCCTTTACAGTGAGCCTATTGAGTCTACCCCAGGGGACTACAGAAGACGTGTAGTGCCTCAGGTGGTGAGACCCCAGTTTCTATAGTTAGCCCATGAGATTCATTTAGCTGGTCACTTAAGTTTTAAGAAGAACAGGAAAGGATTTCCCTATATTTCTACTGTCCCAAGATGGGATCTGATGTAGATACAGTCTGTAGATGCTGTCACACTTGTCAGACTTCTGGCAAGAGTGGAGCCAAGAATGTGGCACCCTTGGTGCCCCTCCAAGTGGTGGGAGTTCCTTTTGAGAGGGTAGGCATTGACATTGTTGGTCCCCTAGACCCTACCACATCTTCAGGCAACCAATTTATATGGGTTGTGGTAGACCATGCTACCGGGTATCCTGAAGCCATACCTATGAGGACTGTTTCTGCCCAGGCAGTGGCTAAGGCCCTCCTTGGTATTTTTTACCAGTGTTGGTTTTCCTAAGGAGGTTATCTCAGACAGAGCGACCAATTTTATGTCCCACTATATGCAAGCCCTGTGGAAAAACTGTGGAGTGACCTAAACGTTCTCAACAGCCTACCATCCCCAAACCAGTGGGTTGGTGCAGAGGTTTAAAAGAACTATGAAGAGCATGATTGGTGATTTAGAGGAACCCCTTAGAAGAAAGTGGGACCTTCTACTGCCATACCTTCTCTTTGCTTATAGAGAGGTCCCGCAGGCAGGGGTTGGTTTCAGCCCCTTTGAGCTCCTCTATGGTCATCCGGTTAGAGGTCCATTGGGCCTAATCAAGGAAGGGTTGGAGAGTGCTCCTTCCCTCAAGCCAGTGAGAGTCACTGACTATATGTTAGGTCTCCGAATGAGAATGACACAAATGATGACAAAAGCTTATGATAACTTGAAAGCAGGTCAGGCTCTGGTTAAACATTGGCATGACCAGAAGGCCAACATGGTGGAGTTTACTCCAGACCAGCTAGTTCTAGTTATGGTGCCTACAAGGCAGAGGGCCTTGCAAGACAAGTGGATTGGACCATTCCAGGTTGTGGGCAAACTTGGAGAGGTCAATTACTTAGTGGACTTGGGCAATTCCAAGGAGGCCTCTAGGGTCTTTCACATTAACCACCTAAAGGCATATATATCCAGACCAGAATTTGGAGCTTTGCTCTTAGCCTCTGGTCAAGAGGAGGAGGAGAGTGAACTTCTAACTGACCTTCTCAGGGGACAGCCACTAGATGGAGAAATAAATAGAAGGAGTTAATGTCTCTTCTGATCTGACTCTGCAACAACAGGAGGGGTGCAAGGTTCTGTTAAATAAGTTTGCCTCCCTGTTTTCACTGACTCCAGGCTTGACCCCTTGGGGCCAGCATGATATACTCACTGGTGACTGTCTCCCTGTCAAAAGCAGGGGAGACAGGATGTCAGACCAGGTAAGAACCCACATAAAGGAAGAGGTCAAGAATTGCTTGATCTTGGGGTAATAGAGCCATCTACAAGTCCTCTCGGAGCTGGCTGTACTTCCATTGCTGCTGCAGGAACCGATTGCCAGGGAGAGGAACACCAGAATCGAGTGTTTCGTATTTAAGTCGGACCCGAGCTCCAGGAAGATTCTCCAGACTCCCATGAAGCAGGACTGACCAAGCCAGAGCCACCTCAACAGAGTGCTGGACCCCAGATGCGAGGAAAGTCCATAAGGTATCTGAGAACCGCAATGGTGCTATTCGCGAGAAGCTGAAACCGCAAAGTGCAGCTGATCTGAAGTATTCCATTGCTGCCGCTGACCTTCAGTTCGTAGTACAGGAGTCCCCAGATGTCCTCCCTCTTATCCCACGACTGAGGCCCAAGAACAACAGGATCTGCCATACTACAACTGGAACAGAAGACATCTGGAACCAATCTCTTCAGACCTAAGGTACTGTAAACTAAGGCGTACTTACCTCTTGTTGTGTAGCCTTGCTATCTCTCAGTTGAGACTTGTCTTGGTTGCTTTTAGTTTAGTTTAGTTTATTATTTGTATCACGCACCAAACCCTGTGGTAAATGGGCGCTTGTGACATAGTTACAGATGCATACATAAAGAGTACTTTGGACAGCAGTGCTTGTCGACCATAGGTTACAGGTTAGTCGGTTTGTAAATTAATACATGTAAGAGCATAGAATTGTCACTGGGGGTTACAGTTTGGTGAACAGTGCAATAAATACGTTAATACAATGTGAAATGTGTTAGGGAGCATGGTTTCAGCAGAAGAGGGTCGTGGATGAGCCAAGGGCCTGTTAGAGTTTCTGATCAGAGACCCAGATCTTCACTTTGGCTCTGAAAGACCAGAAGGAAGGTTCAGCTCTAATCATGAGGGGGAGAGAGTTCCAGCATTTGGCGGCCGGGTCTAGGAAGCTGGCTCCTCCTGCCGTTTTTAGTTTGTACCTCGGGATAGTGAGGTAATGCGAATAGAAAGATCTAGTAGGTCTGGCTGGTTGGTTTCTATAGAATTTGTCAGAGAGATATTTAGGAGCGGAGTTAGACAAACATTTATGAGCGATAACTAGCGTGTGGAGGGAGATTCTATCGCGCACTGGGACCCAGTGGGCATCCCGTCTAATGCTTGATATATGGTTAGACCTAGGGATGCTTAACACTAATCTCAGGGTGTTATTCTGTAGGACCTGTAGTCTATTAAGATTCCATTCTAAGGAGCCTAAAAAAAGAGTATTACAATAGTCCAACTTTGATAAGACTAGTGCCCTGGCTAACATGATGCAACTGTTGGGGGACAGGTATGATTTGCCAGCATTAAACAGTTTATTGGTATAAGCAGTTGTTGCGGCAGTGGCGCTCACCTGTTTCTTAAGTGAGAGAGTAGAGTCAAGATATACTCCTAACATATTGACCTCCTTTGCAACTTTGATGGTGTTCCCATCAGTGTTGAAGGAGGTATACCGAGGGTCAGGTTTGTTTAGAAGAGCTTGGGATCCAGTGATCAGGAGCTCCGTCTTTTCATCATTGAGACACAGGCTGTGGGCCGCCATCCATGCCTGAATTTCAAGGTAGATTTTGTTTATGAATTTGGAGTCATTTTCATAGCAACCAGTCAGCATAATGAGAATCTGGGTGTCATCTGCGTAATTCGTCTAGGTGACACCCATGTTATCAAGACAATCAAAGAGGAGCTTTGTGAAGATGTTGTAAAGCATTGGAGAGACGCATGAACCCTGTGGTACTCCGCAGTAGATGGAGAATGTGTCAGCTGAAGCTGATGGTGCGAAGACCCTGTTAGTTCGATTAGAAAGAAATTATTGGATCCAATTCGAGGCGTTTGTGCAGAAGGCAGCGGCTGTGGTTAGGTGTTCTGTAAGGATCTGGCGATCGACCAGATCAAATGCTGCAGAGAGGTCCAACATTAGAGTGATGGCCAGATTGCCTTTATCTTTGGCTTCATCCATTTGGATTTTTCTTTCACATATATTTTTTATTTGAAATTTATAACAACATTAACAACATTAAACAACTGTCCCCCCTCCCCCCAATCCCAATCAGATCCCTAAATATAAATTCCAAGTCCCCTGAATGGTCATAGTCGATGCTTCTTTTCCATTAAATGTCACTTTTCCCCTCTTGGGCCCCCTTGCTCTCCTTCTCTCCATTGCTGTGGGGAACCCTCCCCCACCCTCTCCCAATCACACCAAACCCATCAGTTTCATTTTCCTCGGGCACCATGCTCCTCTGGAATCTTTTTGAAGGAATTTCAGCACCAAGTCCCAGTCTGCCAGGAAACCGTGGTGTTTCCCTTGTAGGCTGTAGGTTACCCATTCCATTTAAGCGAACTGCCAGATTTTGCTCACCCATTTATGTTCCGTGGGAGGGTCTTTCGACTTCCCCTTCTGGGCGATTACCATGGCCCCCGATAGTATCTATATCACATACATTTTCTTCTGGGCATTCGAGGGGAGGGATTCAAGAGTTCCACCCAGGCCTAGGAGTGTTTGCCCCCAACCGCCTTTACATCTCTCCCCCATCATTTCCTCAATTGCTTCCGACATTGTGTCCCAATAGGCCCTAAATCGGGGGCAGTCCCACCATATATCCCGCCATCTCCCAGGTTCGCTGCACTCCCTCCAGCATTCCTTTTTTGGTGGCAGGAAAAGCTTGTTCAAGACGCACGGGGTGAGATGCCATTGGCATAGTAGTTTGGTCCAGAATTTCTGTGTTTGTATAGATCTTGCCAGTTTTGGTATGTTACCCCAGACCTGGGGCCACTCAGGTTCTTCTATCCGGTGGCCCGCCGCCTCGTCCCATATACCTTTGTATCAAATGGGGGCTGCCGCTTCGTTTATTTTATGAAACCATAAAGAGTGCCCACTATATTCTTGTCCCCTGCATTTCCCATTAGGAGTTTATCAAAGGGCGTGAGAGGCCTCAGTGCTGCCCTCTTTACATCTGGGTGGAGTAACCAATGGCACACCTGTGTGTATCAGTATCTATCTTCCTCCCCTAGGAAGAAGTCTACTTTACATTGCTTGAAAGATTTAATTCCCTCTCCCTCAAACATATCTCTTATCTTGAGGCAACCCCCCCCCCGTTCCCATCTGGTAAATCCCCTCCCCTTTTCCCTAGGCGTGAATTGTGGGTTAAACCATAGTGGAGTAAAGGGCGACGGGAAGGAGGTGAGGCCCGTTCTGATTATCAGCTCATCCCAGGTGTCGCACACTAGTGCTCCTATCAAGCTTTTGTATAGATTTTTGGGTCGGTCTCCCCTAGGTTTCCACAGGACAGTGTCAAGGTGCCCTCCAGCTACCTTGTTTCTATCATTTTTCAGCCAGTCCTTGATTATTCTTACTTTGGTGGCCAGGTAGTAACCTCTCATCGCTACTCTAGGAGTCTTGTTGTTCCATATGAAGTTCCCTATGAGCTTCTGTAAAGCTCTGAAGAATGGTTTGTGGACTTTTATTGGTAATGCCGTAAAATAGTATATGATTTTTGGGAGGATGACCATCTTGACAGCATTAATCCTCCCCAGCCATGAGGTCTTAAGTGGGCTCCACCCCTGTAGAAGCTGCTTAACTTTTGCTAGTAAGGGCGGGTAGTTGAAGGAATAACTTGACTCCATGTCTTTGGTGATATTTATCCCTAATTATCTTATCGCAGCGGGTGCCCAGCTATATTGGAGTGTTCTTAAGATCTTGCGCTCCTCCCACCTGTAGCGTTAAGTTGAGGGCTTCCAATTTGGTGCTGTTAACTTCTAGGCCGGCTACTTCTCTGAACTTTCCCAGCTCCCTCCCCAAAGCACCAAGGGACCCCTCCGGGTTAGCTATGGTCATCAAGAGGTCATCTGCGAAGGCCACCACTTTATGGGGTTGCTCTCCAAAGGGGATGCCCGCAATGTTGTCTGAGGCCCGGAGTGTGGCCAGCAGTGGTTCCAGGTGGATCGCGTAGAGCAGCGGGGGGAGAGGACAGCCCTGCTTCATGCCTCTAGACACCTTGATGGTCCCTGATAATTGCCGTTGATCAATAGCTGGAGGGATGGTTTGATGTTGCCTTTATCATTGCCAGCAATTTCTCCCAAAGCCCATTTTTTTCATGGTGGAAAATATAAACTGCCACTCCACCCTGCCGAACACTTTCTGGGCATCTAACGCAACGAGAAGCGCCAGAGTCTTTTTGTGTTTGTCTTTTCTACTAAGTGTAGGACCCTTCCAATGTTCTTTCCGGTCTGTCGGCTGGGTAAAAAGACTGATTGATCTGTTCCAATCAATTTCGGAAGATAGTGCTCTATCCTAGTTGCAAGTATTTTGGTAAATAACTTCGTGTCAATGTTGATCAGTGCTATCTGTGTAACGCTCACCTGATTCCCACGGAGGCGCAGGTCTGGCTTCGAGTGCTGATGCTTATTCAATGGTGAAGCGCAGGACTCTGAAGATGGACAGGAAGGGCCCTCTACTCTGGCTTCCCCGGCTCGCAGGAATATTCCCCTGTGCGTGAAAAGGGAGTATTACCTACTGACTGATTTATGCTCAAGCCTCCCACTCTCTTCCAACCCTCCACGATACCCTTCCACGATTCCCCGTGAAGTCTCACCTTAGGGTCAGGAAGGATGAGCTCTCCATCCTGCTTCTGATGCAGGGGCCCGTTGAAACCCAGTTACTTCACTGGATTGAGGATTGATGGGAGTTCAGGTAAGCTTGACTATTCAGATAAGGCTCTGTAAAAGTTCTGTTGCATGTTCAAAAGTCCAAGCTTAATAATAATGTTCATTGTCTTTTTGCAGCAAGCACTAATGCTTATGTCTTTTTTCCTCTTAGGGGCCGGGGTTCGGAATGCCGGAGATATGGCACCGACCCGAAGTGAAACATGCAGTTCCAGTTCCAGTAAACGGCAGGTTAGTTCTGGATGAGCGCTCGGGAACTCTCTTTGCATACGCTCATTCAATGTCTTTGTCTTTTTTCCCCATAGGGGCCGGGGGCCGGAAAATGCCTGGAAGCGGCAAGACCCGAAATGAAATGGGAATGAACCAACAGGTAAGTCTTATTCCCTTCCTTCTCCCACCTCTTATTCTTGTCTTTTTCTCTAGGCTCTGGGAAGTGGCTGTGTATCCGGATGATCGCTGCTGAAGATGGAGGAACCCAGGAAAGGTGAGTGAAATGCAGCGCTGCAGCGATCGTAACGAAATGCTTTTAAAAATAATGTCTTCCCTTTCAGGATCATCGGTGATGTCTCCGTGGTGCAGATTTAGCTGGTAAGGCCTCTTGTCTCCCTTTGCAGGTGACCCAGGATGCTGACAGGCGTGGCTGAAGTCCAGATGCAGGAGCTGACACGGTGAGCGTCCAGCTGCGAGGAGCAGAACAACGCGAAGCGTGAGTTGCTGATCGGGTGTGGTTTAAATAGCTTTGGAAGAAGTCCCAAGTGTGTATCCTTCCTCCGATCAGGTATGTATCCTTCCCCGACCACATCCGGGTGGAAAGTAGTCCCACAGGTAAAGTAGTTCCATTCAGGCCTCAAGAGGGCCTGGATGTGGCAGCATGGTCTGCATCAGGTAAGTGCACATTAAAACACTTGAACACATGTCTAGCTTTATGAGCCTGGTGCCTAAGGCGCCAGGACAGAGGTCCAACATGAACCTGGCGCCTAAGGCGCCAGGACTGCGTCCAAAGGGCCCCAGCTTGGGCCCGCTGGCACTCCCCTGGGGAAAATGATGCCTGCCTCTGGGGTCGCTGGGTCGGACCTGGCTCCTTGGAGGTAGGCATCATGACAGTACCCCCCCTCAAGGCCCCTCCCAAGGTTCTTCCCTCCGGGGGTTTGGGCTTGTTCGGAAATCTCCGGTGAAACCTTTATACTAATCGAGGTGCGTGGACCTGGTTACTAGGCTCCCACGATCTCTCCTGAGGTCCATATCCCTTCCAGTCAACAAGATAGAAGAGTTTCGACTTTACCACCTTGGAGTCTAAAATGTCTTTAACTTCGAATTCTAATTCCCCTTCAATTTGAACTGGATCTGGAGGCTTGGACAATCGGGTTCCTGGTTGTACTGGCTTCAAAAGTGATGCATGAAAAACTGGATGAATACGCATGTTGGACGGTAGATCCAGTTTAAAGGCCACTGGGTTGATTATAGCTTTGATGGGATAAGGTCCTATGAATCTGGGATTGAAGGTTCGCGGGCCCTTGAGGGGTAAATGTTTAGTTGCTAGCCATACCTGGTCTCCTACTTGGTAAGGAGGAGTTTTACTTCGGTGCAAATCAGCGTTTTCTTTATACTTTTTCTTGGCTTGCTGTAAATGAGTTGCAGCTTCTTTGAAGGCTCGGGTTATTGTGGAATGCAGATGATTTGCTGCGGGCATTTCCAGGGTCAGAGGTGGATCTAGGTCAGAGGTCCGAGGATGGTGACCATACAAAGTATAAAAGGGGGTTTGTCCGGTTCCAGAATGCACTGAATTGTTGTATGCATATTCTGCGATCCAAAGGATGTCTTTCCAATTTAACTCGGATTGGTGTAACATGCACCGAAGATATTGCTCGGGAGTCTGATTGGTTCTCTCGGTTTGTCCATCGGTCTGGGGGTGGTGGCTGGTGGATAACCGCACATCTATTTGTGCTAGTTGGCAACACTTCTTCCAAAAATGTGAGATAAATTGACTTCCACGATCCGAGACTAATATGGAAGGGAAACCATGTATGCAAACTATATTCTCCAGGAATTCCTTGGCCAAGGTGGAAGCTGAAGGCAAACCCTTTAAAGGGATAAAGTGGGCCATTTTGGAGAATAGGTCCACAATTACAAGGATTGTGTTGTAACCAGCACAAGGAGGCAGATCTGTTATAAAGTCCATTGACAGGGTGTGCCATGGCGCCGGTGGAATATCCAAGGGTTGAAGTAGGCCGGCTGGCCTTTTCTTTTGAGCCTTGTTTTGGGCGCAAATTCCACAAGACAGTACAAAAGACTTTATGTCTTTTCTTCAAGAAGGCCACCAGAAGTGGCGTTTGATTTTTTCCTCCGTTTTAGCGATACCAGGGTGTCCTTCCATTAAAGATTCATGATGATGGGCAATAACAAGTTCTTGCAATTCTTTACTTGGCAGAAACAACCGCTCCTGGAAGTAGGGTAAGTCATCCTTAACGGTGTAATGAGGACCCTTTTGACTCCATTCCAGTAAGGTTGAAGAGTCTAGAAGTTGTTTTACATGCTTTTGGATATCCTCAATAGTTTGCAATGAAGTTAAGCCTAAGATTCTTTGCTCAGGTATGATGGGCACAGGTTCTAAGCTCGAATTAGGTTCTTCCATGCCAATCCGGGATAAGGCGTCCGCTTTTCCATTCTTGCAGCCAGGGCGATAGGTAATTACAAAATCAAATTCCGCAAAGAATAGAGCCCATCGGAGTTGTCATGAAGATTGAGCTTTGGCCGTTTTTAAATACTGTAAGTTTCTGTGGTCCGTAATTATGGTGATGGTGTGTCTTGCCCCGAGAAGGTAGTGACGCCAAGCCTTGAAAGCAGATTTGATGGCCAGTAACTCTTTATCGGTAATTGCGTAGTTGATTTCAGGAGGAGAACATTTTCTGGACCAAAAGGCCACTGGGTGTAGTTGGTTAGTTTTTGGGTCTCTTTGCGACAGGACACCTCCCATGGCCGAACTGGATGCATCGGTTTCCACTATGTACGGGAGATCTGGGTGCGGGTGCTTCAGTACAGGTGCAGAGGTGAATTTGGTTTTCAGGTCCTGGAAGGCTTGTTCGGCCTCAAGAGTCCATTCGAAGTGTTTGTTTTTCTTTAGGAGAGCGGTGATGGGTTGGACTGTTCGGGAAAATTCCGGGATGAATCTTCGATAGAAATTGGCAAAGCCGAGCATGCTCTGAACTCCCTTCACCGAGCTTGGAGATGGCCATTTGAGGATGGCGTCCACCTTTCGCGAGTCCATTCGGACTCCTTGAGGTGTCAGGATGAATCCGAGAAACTCAACTTCTGTGGTATGAAAAACGCATTTTTCGAGCTTTGCAAATAATCTGTGCTGGCGCAGTTTCTCAAGAACTGCCCTAACATGTTTTCTGTGATCAGATTCTGAAGAAGAGTACACCAGGATGTCGTCAATGTAAACAATGACACAGACATCGATAAGTTCCCGAAGAACATCGTTCATAAAGTACTGAAAGGCGGCAGGTGCATTGCACAAACCGAAGGGCATCACCTGATATTCGAAGAGCCCAAACTTGGTGCGGAATGCAGTCTTCCATTCGTCGCCTTCTTTTATGCGCACCAGGTGATAAGCTCCTCGGAGATCTAACTTGGTGTACACACAAGCGTCTTTCACCTGGTCGATAAGCTCAGGGATCAAGGGCAGAGGATAACGATTCTTAATCGTTATTTGATTTAGGGCGCGATAGTCTATACACGTTCTAAGGTCGCCTTCTTTTTTCGGCACGAAGAACAGAGCTGAAGAGACAGGAGACTTGGACGGGCGAATAAAACCATTGGCTAGGTACTGATCTAAATACTGACGCAAATGCAGATTCTCAGGTTCCGTAAGAGCATAAATCCTACTACAAGGTAGTTGAGCATTGGGTACCAGATCGATTTGGCAATCATAAGACCGATGGGGAGGTAACGTGTTAGCCTGTTCTTTCTGAAAAACGTCTTGGAATTCTTGGTATTCTGACGGTAGCTGTACAGGGGTGGAAGTTGCTGAGGCTAGACCCATAGCTGGAATTCTTGGATAATAAGTTGGTTCACAATCAGGAAAACTTATCATCTTTGCTCGCCAGTCAATTCTGGGATTATGTGTTTCTAACCAAGGAATTCCAAGAATTACTTGAAATTGTGGGGCCTTGATCACATCAAACACGATTGCTTCCCGATGTCCATCCTGACCCATCAGTGTCACTTCAACAGTGGAATGCGTTACAGGCCCTGAGGCTATTTCGGTTCCATCTACTGTAGTAATGACATCTTGGGTTACTTTCGGGCGGAGAGGAAGCTTAATCCTGGAAGCCAATTCACGGTCTATGTAATTTCCAATAGCTCCACTGTCGATGTATGCTTTTATACCATGCAACTGCTGAGGCTGTTTTGGGTCCACGAGCACCATTGGCATGACAAAATGCGAGGTCAAAGAGTTAGTTTTCAAGCTCGGCAAGCGGACCCCTACGCTTGCCGGGCTAGGTCGTTTCCCGAATCAGGTGTCACTAATTCGTTATCAGTAGCTCCAACCACCTTCTTAAGTGGTTTAACTGGACAATTTCGAAGAAAGTGACCGGAAGTCCCGCAATACAGACAAAGTTGCATTTGCCGCCTTCTCTCTCGTTCTTTCTGCGTTAATGGTCCTTTAAAACCACCGATTTGCATAGGTTCAGATACGTCGGTACTCTTGGAGTTAGCGTGGGTTTTGATCGGTGCTCGGTTTTCATACTTGAACCAATCTGCTTTTCTATTTTGAAGTCTGTGATCAAGTTGAACCACCAAGTCAATGTAGTCTGCGCAGACCTGGGGTGGGTTTACTATCTGAGCTAGAACATCCTTAAGCTCTCCGCGCAGGCCTCGATGAAACAATGTGATCCTTTTGCTTTCTGGCCATCCAGTTTCCACAACTAGTCTGTTAAAGGTGGCTATGTAGGACAGAAGATCCTGATTACCTTGTCGTAAGGATAGCAGTTCGTTATCAAGGGCCTGTCCTTGAGAGTGTCGAGCGAACAATCTTTCCATGCTGGCCTGGAAGCCCTGAAATTTCTGGAGAATGGGATCATCCTGATTTACCAATGGAATAGACCAATCGGCAGCACTGCCACTGAGGTAAGATAGTATAAAGGCTACCTTGGTCTGGTCGTTAGGGAAGGCTCCGGGTCTGCATAGAAAGTGTAAACGACATTGGTTCATAAAGACGGCATATTTCTTGGGATCCCCCGCAAAACGTTCAGGCGGGGCCAAAGGCATGTGTCCAGGTAGATTAATTTGTACCGGGTTACTCAAACCCATTGATGTGGAAATGTCTCCGGAATTAGGTAAAGGAGTGTGCCCTGCCTGGGCCTGTAATAACCTTTTGGCTAGGTCATCTGTTCTTTCCTTGGATAAGATCAGTTCTCTTTTGAGAGCGTTAGTCTCCTGGCGGGCTGAGTGCACCTCTGCCCGTAATTCCCCCAAAAGCTGGGCCAGCTGGTCAGTCTCGGAAGTCTCCATAGCGCCCGGGTGGGAAATTGTGGGTAGGCTTCGCGTTCTGTAACGTTCACCTGATTCCCACGGAGGCGCAAATGAAATGGGAATGACCCAACAGGTAAGTCTTATTCCCTTCCTTCTCTCACCTCTTATTCTTGTCTTTTTCTCTAGGCGCTGGGAAGTGACTGTGTATCTGGATGATCGCTGCTGAAGATGGAGGAACCCAGGAAAGGTGAGTGAAATGCAGCGCTGCAGCGATCGTAACGAAATGCTTTTAAAAATAATGTCTTCCCTTTCAGGATCGTCGGTGATGTCTCCGTGGTGCAGATTTAGCTGGTAAGGCCTCTTGTCTCCCTTTGCAGGTGACCCAGGATGCTGACAGGCGTGGCTGAAGTCCAGATGCAGGAGCTGACACGGTGAGCGTCCAGCTGCGAGGAGCAGAACAACGCGAAGCGTGAGTTGCTGATCGGGTGTGGTTTAAATAGCTTTGGAAGAAGTCCCAAGTGTGTATCCTTCCTCCAATCAGGTATGTATCCTTCCCCGACCACACCCGGGTGGAAAGTAGTCCCACAGGTAAAGTAGTTACATTCAGGCCTCAAGAGGGCCTGGATGTGGCAGCATGGTCTGCATCAGGTAAGTGCACATTAAAACACTTGAACACATGTCTAGCTTTATGAGCCTGGCGCCTAAGGCGCCAGGACAGAGGTCCAACATGAACCTGGCGCCTAAGGCGCCAGGACTGCGTCCAAAGGGCCCCAGCTTGGGCCCGCTGGCACTCCCCTGGGGAAAATGATGCCTGCCTCTGGGGTCGCTGGGTCGGACCTGGCTCCTTGGAGGTAGGCATCATGACAATCTGCCCATAGGACTTGAAGAGTTCCAGGTCTTTGCCTAGTTTTGGTAGGAGGGCTACCTTGGCCTCCTCCATCAAGCGTGAGGGTGGTGAACACTTCCCTAAAGGCCTTATGAAAATCAGACGTGAAGCCATCCAGGCCTGGTGCTTTGTTTCTGGGCATCAAGCTGATTGCTCTACGCACTTCCTCAGGCGTTATAGGTTGGTCAAGATCCTGTGCTTCCTCTCTTGTTAGGGTAGGGTAGGGAGGTGGATGTTATCCAGATATTTTGCTTGGGACTGTTCTTGGGGATCTTCAGATTTATATAGATCTGAGTAGAAATCTGTAAATTCTGTTTGTATCTCCGACTGTTCGGTAGAGTTCCCCCTTTTACTCAGTTTGATTTTGGTAATGGTTCTATCCCTTTCCTCTTTTCTTAGGAGCATAGCTAGCATCCTGTCGGCTTTGTTAGCTTTTATGTAGTATTTGTGCTAAGGTGAAGTGGTGCCCGTTCTGCGTTCCTTGTCTGCAGCACTTCTAGTTGGCCCCTTTTGGCCCTATATTCCCTACTTGTCTCCCCGCTGGCCCAAGCCCCCACTCTAGACATTACCTGTTTCAACTTCCTTTCTAGCTCATCTTCCAGTTGCCTCTTTTCCCTGTCCCTCCTGGCCTTGGCTGCAATGAGCCTGCCCCTGATTGTTGCCTTAAAGGCATCCCACCTTGAGTTTTGGCTGGTATCCCGTGGTTTGATATGGAGAAAATATTCCTCTATATCTTTTCTTATCTCATCCCTAATTGGGCCCTCTTTGACTATGTGGGACGGATATCTCCACCTCCAGATCCCCTGAGCTTGGGCCCTCCTTCTTACTGCCATTGTAATGGGCGCGTGGTCTGAGATGCTTATTGCCCTACGTCCATCTCAGTTACTTTGCCCAGCAAGCCCCGCAATATCCAAACGTAGTCGATCCTTGATGAGGACCTGTGAACATGGGAGAAGATTGTAAACCCCTGTGCAATGCCCATCTTTTCCCTCCATGCATCTACCAGAGCTAGGCCGTCCAGTTTGTCTTTCAGTTCTTTTGAGGGTTTGCTCTGGGACCCCTCCACCCTGCGCTTCAATCCATCCTTGGGTCCCATGCCAAGTTAAGGTCCCCCGTTAGGATGATTGTGCCCTTAGCGAACCTTTCCAGCTTACCTAACCTATGCTGTATAAATGTTTCCTCCCCAGTGTTGGGGGCTTAAATGGTTGCTATTGTATATATCTCCCCACCCACCAGTTTCCAGCGCAGCAGCTAGATACCTTCCACTAGCGTCCTTTTCCCATTCGTTTGGTCTCCGCTCTAGGGAGGACCTGATCGCCAGTGCCTCCCTCTTTCTTCCTGACCTTGTTTGCTTGTATAATTTTGTTATACCCCTGGATTTTAAATGTATGTGCATCCCCCATTTGTATGTGAGTCTCTTGTAGTGTCAGATGTCAGGTTTCTCCCTCTGAAGGAACCTCTCGAGTTTCTTTCTTTTCATCTGGGAGTTGAGTCCCCTAACGTTCAGCGACATTATATTTATTTTACTGGTCTTAGCCGTCCTCATTATTGGACCTTGGAATTGACCATTTGTCTCCTAGTTGGTCTAATGAGTACCCTTCCCAACACCCCCCTTGCTTCACCCCTTCCCGCCCTCGGGGTGGGCTCAATTGGTCTCTAGCCCCCCGTGATGCGGCCCCTCCGGTATTGAGCCCATTCATTCCCCCAGGCTTGTCCCCTGCGGGCATGTCCCTGACCAGACTTAGATCCCAGATCCCACCTTCCCAAAACCCCTCAGTTTCATAGCTTAGTGCTTATCCTCCCCTGGATTTCACGTCAGTGTTTCCCGACTTCGCCCTGGATTTTTATGTTGGGTCTGGACCTTTCGGGCTCCTCTTGTTGTTCTTGAGCTTTACTTTTGTCCATTCCCAATCTTTCTTTGTTCCCGGGGTTCTTGATCCTGGGCCATGGGTCTCCGCTGCTTCCTCCTCAAATGCCAGAATGCTCGCTCCCTCCTCGCAAGTTGCGATGCAGTGTTGTTCCCACCCCATTCAAACATGAGGCCGAATGGGAAGGTCCAACGGTATCTGGTGTCCTTTCTGGTCAGGAAGCGGACCATGGGGCCCATCTTCCCCCTTTTAATCAGAGTTATCCTGATAGAGCTGGATCTCCGATCCGTTGTAGATCACCTGTTTCGCTCTTCTTGCTGCACGGAGGATCTCCTCTTTCTGACCATATTCGTGGAGGGCCGCCAACGTGTCTCTTGGTCTAGCTCCAAACCCTCTCCTCTTGGGGCCCACCCTTTGAACCCTGTCCAGCTTAAGCCAAGAGTCTCCCGCCAACTCCACCAGACCCAGGAAGATTTGCCGGACCACCACCTTGAGGTCTTTATCTTGTACGTCCTCTGTTAGGCCTTTTATCCTTACATTCAATCTCCTGGACCTGTTCTCCAAGTCTTCAGCTTGAATTTCCAGGTTGTAGGTGGCCGTGGCCTGCTTCTCCAGTAGGTCCTCCATTTACCTTGCATCCTCGGCTAGTTCCTTCAGCGCTATCTCATTAGTATCTGCTCTTTTCTTGAGTTTACTAATGTCGCCCTTTACCTCGTGGAGGGAGGAAGCCCAGTCCTCTTTGTCCTGTCCAGCTGGCACTCCACCTTGCCTGCGAATTTTTCACCAAAATCTTGGAAGAGTTTTCTAAGGGTGTCTTCCGTTATTGGTTGGGCCGGACTCTCCCCTTTCTTTACTGGGGCGCATTCATGGCTCTCCGGAGTCCCTTCATCCTCGAGCTGGGCTTCCTCATCCTTTCTCCAGATTCTCTGGATGGGACCGTTGTGTGCTCTTTTTGACCCTTTTGGGGCGGCCTTCGGTTCCTTGCCCTTGTTTTTCGCCATTTTCCTGGTGCCCCTGGTTTTTGATCCTTGGCTCGCTGGGGTTGACTGCTCGCCCCTTTTACCGGCTTTTTCCTTTCTGAAGGCGATTTCCTCTCGGAACCTGGGGAGTCTCGGACCCTGTTTGTCCTTCTTGTTTGTCTACCCCTGGACTTCCCCCGAAATGATTAGCTGCTTGTGGCACTTGGCTCCCATGGTTGGGGGACTATCCCCCTCTCCACCCTGGGTTGTGGCCTTCCAGGAGCAGGGTTTTGATGTGCGCCTCCCCCATCCAGTAGGGCTTCAGAGTGCTTTATTCCCCCCTGAGGCCGGTACTGAGGGCAGATCTCTTCGAGGTGTTGAGGTGCCTGCACACTAGAATGGTCCGCGGGGTGTCGGAGAGGGGCTGTTGAACCTTTTGGTAGTGTGTTTCTCTGCGCCCGGTTGAGGGGAATTGGTAAATGCTCCTGGGCCTTCAGGCCCACCCTCCTGCTTCTGGACTGTCTCCCCCTGTGGCTCGTTTTCAGTTCTGTTAAGTCCCAAGGCTCCCCAACCCGTAATGGAAGGG
This sequence comes from Ambystoma mexicanum, assembly GCF_040938575.1. Classification (NCBI taxonomy): domain Eukaryota; kingdom Metazoa; phylum Chordata; class Amphibia; order Caudata; family Ambystomatidae; genus Ambystoma; species Ambystoma mexicanum. The sequence continues at coordinate 576,204,926 of NC_090927.1, read as the reverse complement.
GGAGAGCAGTATTTGTGTGGGAGGGGGTCCATCTCTGCACCCTCTCTTGGGGTCTTCTCCTACACTCCTGCAAAGGACCCTACTCCTGTGGAGATCCTCACACCCACTTGCCACCTTCTTACCGTTCTGAGGGCCAGGGAGCTCTGCTTTCCTCCTCCTCTCTGGCTTCTGGATGCTTGGCGGCCACCACCTTGCTCGCCTCCCCACTCTGGCGGGCTGGAATTGAGGAAGCTCTTCACTCTCTGGTTCTGCCTGACTGTCAGAGCTTTCTTTCTGGGGACCGCCTGGGTGTGTACGCCTGGAAGGGCTCCTCCTCGGCTCCCATGAGTTTACTTTCTCCTGCAGGGGTCTAGTTCCCGCCCCCGGTGGTCTTCAAGCCCCTGGTGGCCCCGGGCTCAATGCTGTCCTCTTCTTCTCGGGTCCCCTTGTGTTTGGCAGCCACCTCCTGGTCCTATCTTCGGCGCTCGCCCTTCCCACTCTGTGGGGCCGGGGTAGGGGGCACTCCACTTGATTTTCTCTAGATTCGAGAACTGGACTTCCTGATGACTGTTTTCCCTCGGTCTAAGCGGCGTGGCCGGGGAGGGAAGCGCGCTAACTGCTTAATTGTTCACGCGGGAATCGGGAGAGCGTCTTTCAAGGTGCTCTCCCTTTGGTGGCCATCTTGGAATCCATCCATTTGTATTTTTAAGTCCAAGAGGGCCGTTTCAGTACCGTGTCTCGGTCTGAAGGCAGATTGGTGGAGATCTAGTAGGTTTTTATCTTCCAGATGTTTTTGGATTTGAAGATAGGCCACTCTATCCAGTATTTTTAATAGGAATGGGACAGTAGTAAAGGGCCTTTAATTGGTAGGAATGTTGGGGTCTAAGTTCGTTTTTTTTAGGAGGGGCATAACCCAAGCCTCCTTGAGGTTGTTGCAGACCGAACTGGCGTTGAACGAAGAGTTAATCACAGCGGCAATGAAAGGGGCCAAGTCTTTGGCGCCTTCCTTAATGACTGAGGCAGGACAAATCTCTCCCTGGCACCTTGACGGTTTTAGGCCTAGGATCATATTTTCCCCTTCGTTCAGTGTTACTGAGGAGAAGAGAAGGGAGGGTAGGGGGGGGGGGCGAGGGTCCAGTGGGATGCTAGAGTTAGAGCTATTGGCCAGACTGTTTTTTTGTGTCTATTTTAGTTTGTAACATAGTAATTTTATCAGGTAAAGCCTTCTGAATTTTAGCACACCATTCTGCATCCTTGACGCATGGTTCTGTTGGTGGAGCTGGAGTCTCCAGTCCCTCAGAATGCTGAAGAGCTCATTGGTACCAGATTTTGCATTTAGGATTCTGTTACTGTATGTTTCTTTTTTGGTGTTGAGGATAGCCGATTTATAGGAGGCAGAAGCGAACACTGCCTTGTTAGGAGTGGTAGGTGCGTTTCTCCATATAGCTTCAGCATCGCTTTTGCAGAGTTGCTTACAGCTTTGTCCCTCACAAGCCTCCAAGCTTGTGGCCCAACAGGGATTTCATTTTCTACAAAGATTTCTAAAACATGGTGCAATACTTTTTACTCACCTTCAAGGGGTGATTCACTTCCCCTAGGCTTTGATCAATTGACATTGGCTTTCCTGGCTCCCTAAAAGACTCTTCTAACCTTCTGACCTTGTGCTTTAACTATCCCTCAACTAAGGTCACACATTCCATAACTTGTGTAGCTGGGAAAGGGTTAATTTACTTTGCATTGGGGGGGTTCAAAAATACTTACCTGCTTAAGAATATTTGTTAACCATTGTTTTATTCCCTAATTATTTCCTTTTGACACCAAACTCAGTATTGCTCCAAATGTACCACTGATATATCAATATCCACAGTGTCTAGTTATTTAAGTCACCTCAGGGTGTAGGAAGTGTCTGTGTGCCATCTACTGATTCATTGAAACTGAGAGTGTTTGTTTTTTTAAGTATATTTTGGTGTTATATATATTGCTCCCTTCTTAAGAAATCTCATTCAAACTGACTGTTACATACATAAATAATTGTTTAATCAAGGAACCTTGAGTGTAAGAGTTTATTTGGATACTTGTCAATGTGAAACTCTTATTACAACACTACAGCTCACATTGACCCCTCTTGAGATAAGCCGGGCTGCTCAGTCACTCTAGCAACTTGTGTAGTACATGCTTATACCAAAGGTTGGGTTCACTATTGCCAAGAAGACAAGGCTGGTGCAGTCTCCCACAGGGTACTGCATACAATCTTGCCTAACAGCAGGCAGAAAACAGGAAGAAAGGGGAGGTGTGAATCAAACACCTCCTTCTTTCTGGTTTGACATAATGCAGTAGTGAACAAACACGCACCAATTGCTCGCCGCCCCAGGCCTTCCCGACATGTATGCATGAGATGGCTCACAGTATGCATCATTTTCATTTAAGAATCATAGCAGATAGAGACGATGAGCATTTGTATTCATTGTATCTGTACTGGTTGTTTTGCACGCAAAAAATGCTTGGCTGCGGGAATTAGCACACTAATATGCCATGTGGGCAGAGGAAGATGTACACAAGACACTGCAGATGGCCTGCACATGCCTCTCTGTAAACAAGCACAAGGCGGGGCCAAAATGCCAATACCCGGAGAGGCATGTCTTTCAGTTTGCGGATGGGTTACCTGGAGTGTCATACTAATCAGCCTTGTAAAGAGAGCTTGCAAACTAAAGGGATTAGGAGGGGGCGGATGCATAATTATACTCAATCTGAACATTTTCTTTCCAGCCATTGCACATTTGCAGGGGGTAGCGAAGGACATATACTGTTATGACCATACATAGGCATTGACAGGCAAGCACAGGCAAATTTTACAGACAAGATTGACAGGGGCACATACCAGTTGATCCAATTATGACAGGCAGAACTAAGGGATACAGCACAAGTAGGTAGGGCAGGTGGAAAAAACACAGGCCTGATAGGCGCGCGCACGTCCTGGCTTGACAGGCGCACACATATTTTAGGGTGACAGTCACATACTGACCCACAGGTTAGGCTGGCAGGCAAACATGGGCTGGGATGACACTACCAACACAAACAGAGAATAATCAGGAGCCCCAACAAGCAGCGTTAACTCATTCCCGCATTAGGCGGGCACCCTGGCCAGGGCAAAGCATCCTGCGAGCATGCATCGTTTTCAGAAGGCTCCAGCAGCAGAGCCACCCACCTGCTGGAGGCAAGGCGGTGCTGCTTTTCTCAAGCAAAGTTCTGTTAGCTGGTTTATGTCTCCTTAAGAGGGAGACAGGCCACGTGGGTTGGGTCACATGGGCCATGATGTGGGAGGAGGTCTGTGGGGAGTTAATCAGTATGCTGTTCGATACCGAATAAAGAAGACGTTAGTTTCATTCCTTGGTGTGTGTCCTTCATTTTCCAACAACTGGCGATGAGGCCATTGCTCGCACGCCAAGTTCCTCCTCCATTTGACACACATGCGATCCCGCCACGCCGTGTCTACTATTTCAGCCGCATCCAGTCCACGTCCACGGCCGTGTCTACGAAGGCGGGCTGCTGTCTCCAAAGGACCCGATCTCGTGCCCCGCTTTCCTCCTCCTCCTGCCACTGCAAGCCCACCCGCTTCATCAGATTACCCGATCCAGGGCCCCGCCTTCCTCTTCCTCCTGCTACTGCTATGTGTGGGCAAGCTTGCCCGCTTTCATTGAAGGACCTGCTCCCGGGCCCCACCTTCCTCCTCTGCCAGCTGCTGCTAAGTGTGGGCCTTCCGGAAAGCGCAGACAAGTGCACGCACAGTCCCACCACCATGCGGCAATCTGCCAGCGGTCCGGGCTGCAGCTCCTGAAGTTCACGTCTTCCTGCAGGTGGGTGGCTACCCCTCCCCCAATGTCCCCCAACGCCACAGCCGCTAGCTTTGCACGTGGGCTAACTCACTGCCTGAGCTGGTCAGAATGCTCGCTCCCTTCTCGCAAGTTGCGATGCAGTGTTGTTCCCACCCCATTCAAACATGAGGCCGAATGGGAAGGTTCAACGGTATCTGGTGTCCTTTCTGGTCAGGAAGCGGACCATGGGGCCCATCTTCCTCCTTTTAATCAGAGTTATCCTGATAGAGCTGGATCTCCGATCCGTTGTAGATCACCTGTTTCGCTCTTCTCGCTGCATGGAGGATCTCCTCTTTCCGACCATATTCGTGGAGGGCCGCCAACGTGTCTCTTGGTCTAGCTCCAAACCCTCTCCTCTTGGGGCCCACCCTTTGAACCCTGTCCAGTTTAAGCCAAGAGTCTCCCGCCAACTCCACCAGACCCAGGAAGATTTGCCGGACCACCACCTTGAGGTCTTTATCTTGTACGTCCTCTGTTAGGCCTTTTATCCTTACATTCAATCTCCTGGACCTGTTCTCCAAGTCTTCAGCTTGAATTTCCAGGTTGTAGGTGGCCGTGGCCTGCTTCTCCAGTAGGTCCTCCATTTACCTTGCATCCTCGGCTAGTTCCTTCAGCGCTATCTCATTAGTATCTGCTCTTTTCTTGAGTTTACTAATGTCGCCCTTTACCTCGTGGAGGGAGGAAGCCCAGTCCTCTTTGTCCTGTCCAGCTGGCACTCCACCTTGCCTGCGAATTTTTCACCAAAATCTTGGAAGAGTTTTCTAAGGGTGTCTTCCGTTATTGGTTGGGCCGGACTCTCCCCTTTCTTTACTGGGGCGCATTCATGGCTCTCCGGAGTCCCTTCATCCTCGAGCTGGGCTTCCTCATCCTTTCTCCAGATTCTCTGGATGGGACCGTTGTGTGCTCTTTTTGACCCTTTTGGGGCGGCCTTCGGTTCCTTGCCCTTGTTTTTCGCCATTTTCCTGGTGCCCCTGGTTTTTGATCCTTGGCTCGCTGGGGTTGACTGCTCGCCCCTTTTACCGGCTTTTTCCTTTCTGAAGGCGATTTCCTCTCGGAACCTGGGGAGTCTCGGACCCTGTTTGTCCTTCTTGTTTGTCTACCCCTGGACTTCCCCCGAAATGATTAGCTGCTTGTGGCACTTGGCTCCCATGGTTGGGGGACTATCCCCCTCTCCACCCTGGGTTGTGGCCTTCCAGGAGCAGGGTTTTGATGTGCGCCTCCCCCATCCAGTAGGGCTTCAGAGTGCTTTATTCCCCCCTGAGGCCGGTACTGAGGGCAGATCTCTTCGAGGTGTTGAGGTGCCTGCACACTAGAATGGTCCGCGGGGTGTCGGAGAGGGGCTGTTGAACCTTTTGGTAGTGTGTTTCTCTGCGCCCGGTTGAGGGGAATTGGTAAATGCTCCTGGGCCTTCAGGCCCACCCTCCTGCTTCTGGACTGTCTCCCCCTGTGGCTCGTTTTCAGTTCTGTTAAGTCCCAAGGCTCCCCAACCCGTAATGGAAGGGGGAGAGCAGTATTTGTGTGGGAGGGGGTCCATCTCTGCACCCTCTCTTGGGGTCTTCTCCTACACTCCTGCAAAGGACCCTACTCCTGTGGAGATCCTCACACCCACTTGCCACCTTCTTACCGTTCTGAGGGCCAGGGAGCTCTGCTTTCCTCCTCCTCTCTGGCTTCTGGATGCTTGGCGGCCACCACCTTGCTCGCCTCCCCACTCTGGCGGGCTGGAATTGAGGAAGCTCTTCACTCTCTGGTTCTGCCTGACTGTCAGAGCTTTCTTTCTGGGGACCGCCTGGGTGTGTACGCCTGGAAGGGCTCCTCCTCGGCTCCCATGAGTTTACTTTCTCCTGCAGGGGTCTAGTTCCCGCCCCCGGTGGTCTTCAAGCCCCTGGTGGCCCCGGGCTCAATGCTGTCCTCTTCTTCTCGGGTCCCCTTGTGTTTGGCAGCCACCTCCTGGTCCTATCTTCGGCGCTCGCCCTTCCCACTCTGTGGGGCCGGGGTAGGGGGCACTCCACTTGATTTTCTCTAGATTCGAGAACTGGACTTCCTGATGACTGTTTTCCCTCGGTCTAAGCGGCGTGGCCGGGGAGGGAAGCGCGCTAACTGCTTAATTGTTCACGCGGGAATCGGGAGAGCGTCTTTCAAGGTGCTCTCCCTTTGGTGGCCATCTTGGAATCCATCCATTTGTATTTTTAAGTCCAAGAGGGCCGTTTCAGTACCGTGTCTCGGTCTGAAGGCAGATTGGTGGAGATCTAGTAGGTTTTTATCTTCCAGATGTTTTTGGATTTGAAGATAGGCCACTCTATCCAGTATTTTTAATAGGAATGGGACAGTAGTAAAGGGCCTTTAATTGGTAGGAATGTTGGGGTCTAAGTTCGTTTTTTTTAGGAGGGGCATAACCCAAGCCTCCTTGAGGTTGTTGCAGACCGAACTGGCGTTGAACGAAGAGTTAATCACAGCGGCAATGAAAGGGGCCAAGTCTTTGGCGCCTTCCTTAATGACTGAGGCAGGACAAATCTCTCCCTGGCACCTTGACGGTTTTAGGCCTAGGATCATATTTTCCCCTTCGTTCAGTGTTACTGAGGAGAAGAGAAGGGAGGGTAGGGGGGGGGGGCGAGGGTCCAGTGGGATGCTAGAGTTAGAGCTATTGGCCAGACTGTTTTTTTGTGTCTATTTTAGTTTGTAACATAGTAATTTTATCAGGTAAAGCCTTCTGAATTTTAGCACACCATTCTGCATCCTTGACGCATGGTTCTGTTGGTGGAGCTGGAGTCTCCAGTCCCTCAGAATGCTGAAGAGCTCATTGGTACCAGATTTTGCATTTAGGATTCTGTTACTGTATGTTTCTTTTTTGGTGTTGAGGATAGCCGATTTATAGGAGGCAGAAGCGAACACTGCCTTGTTAGGAGTGGTAGGTGCGTTTCTCCATATAGCTTCAGCATCGCTTTTGCAGAGTTGCTTACAGCTTTGTCCCTCACAAGCCTCCAAGCTTGTGGCCCAACAGGGATTTCATTTTCTACAAAGATTTCTAAAACATGGTGCAATACTTTTTACTCACCTTCAAGGGGTGATTCACTTCCCCTAGGCTTTGATCAATTGACATTGGCTTTCCTGGCTCCCTAAAAGACTCTTCTAACCTTCTGACCTTGTGCTTTAACTATCCCTCAACTAAGGTCACACATTCCATAACTTGTGTAGCTGGGAAAGGGTTAATTTACTTTGCATTGGGGGGGTTCAAAAATACTTACCTGCTTAAGAATATTTGTTAACCATTGTTTTATTCCCTAATTATTTCCTTTTGACACCAAACTCAGTATTGCTCCAAATGTACCACTGATATATCAATATCCACAGTGTCTAGTTATTTAAGTCACCTCAGGGTGTAGGAAGTGTCTGTGTGCCATCTACTGATTCATTGAAACTGAGAGTGTTTGTTTTTTTAAGTATATTTTGGTGTTATATATATTGCTCCCTTCTTAAGAAATCTCATTCAAACTGACTGTTACATACATAAATAATTGTTTAATCAAGGAACCTTGAGTGTAAGAGTTTATTTGGATACTTGTCAATGTGAAACTCTTGTTACAACACTACAGCTCACATTGACCCCTCTTGAGATAAGCCGGGCTGCTCAGTCACTCTAGCAACTTGTGTAGTACATGCTTATACCAAAGGTTGGGTTCACTATTGCCAAGAAGACAAGGCTGGTGCAGTCTCCCACAGGGTACTGCATACAATCTTGCCTAACAGCAGGCAGAAAACAGGAAGAAAGGGGAGGTGTGAATCAAACACCTCCTTCTTTCTGGTTTGACATAATGCAGTAGTGAACAAACACGCACCAATTGCTCGCCGCCCCAGGCCTTCCCGACATGTATGCATGAGATGGCTCACAGTATGCATCATTTTCATTTAAGAATCATAGCAGATAGAGACGATGAGCATTTGTATTCATTGTATCTGTACTGGTTGTTTTGCACGCAAAAAATGCTTGGCTGCGGGAATTAGCACACTAATATGCCATGTGGGCAGAGGAAGATGTACACAAGACACTGCAGATGGCCTGCACATGCCTCTCTGTAAACAAGCACAAGGCGGGGCCAAAATGCCAATACCCGGAGAGGCATGTCTTTCAGTTTGCGGATGGGTTACCTGGAGTGTCATACTAATCAGCCTTGTAAAGAGAGCTTGCAAACTAAAGGGATTAGGAGGGGGCGGATGCATAATTATACTCAATCTGAACATTTTCTTTCCAGCCATTGCACATTTGCAGGGGGTAGCGAAGGACATATACTGTTATGACCATACATAGGCATTGACAGGCAAGCACAGGCAAATTTTACAGACAAGATTGACAGGGGCACATACCAGTTGATCCAATTATGACAGGCAGAACTAAGGGATACAGCACAAGTAGGTAGGGCAGGTGGAAAAAACACAGGCCTGATAGGCGCGCGCACGTCCTGGCTTGACAGGCGCACACATATTTTAGGGTGACAGTCACATACTGACCCACAGGTTAGGCTGGCAGGCAAACATGGGCTGGGATGACACTACCAACACAAACAGAGAATAATCAGGAGCCCCAACAAGCAGCGTTAACTCATTCCCGCATTAGGCGGGCACCCTGGCCAGGGCAAAGCATCCTGCGAGCATGCATCGTTTTCAGAAGGCTCCAGCAGCAGAGCCACCCACCTGCTGGAGGCAAGGCGGTGCTGCTTTTCTCAAGCAAAGTTCTGTTAGCTGGTTTATGTCTCCTTAAGAGGGAGACAGGCCACGTGGGTTGGGTCACATGGGCCATGATGTGGGAGGAGGTCTGTGGGGAGTTAATCAGTATGCTGTTCGATACCGAATAAAGAAGACGTTAGTTTCATTCCTTGGTGTGTGTCCTTCATTTTCCAACAACTGGCGATGAGGCCATTGCTCGCACGCCAAGTTCCTCCTCCATTTGACACACATGCGATCCCGCCACGCCGTGTCTACTATTTCAGCCGCATCCAGTCCACGTCCACGGCCGTGTCTACGAAGGCGGGCTGCTGTCTCCAAAGGACCCGATCTCGTGCCCCGCTTTCCTCCTCCTCCTGCCACTGCAAGCCCACCCGCTTCATCAGATTACCCGATCCAGGGCCCCGCCTTCCTCTTCCTCCTGCTACTGCTATGTGTGGGCAAGCTTGCCCGCTTTCATTGAAGGACCTGCTCCCGGGCCCCACCTTCCTCCTCTGCCAGCTGCTGCTAAGTGTGGGCCTTCCGGAAAGCGCAGACAAGTGCACGCACAGTCCCACCACCATGCGGCAATCTGCCAGCGGTCCGGGCTGCAGCTCCTGAAGTTCACGTCTTCCTGCAGGTGGGTGGCTACCCCTCCCCCAATGTCCCCCAACGCCACAGCCGCTAGCTTTGCACGTGGGCTAACTCACTGCCTGAGCTGGTCAGAATGCTCGCTCCCTTCTCGCAAGTTGCGATGCAGTGTTGTTCCCACCCCATTCAAACATGAGGCCGAATGGGAAGGTTCAACGGTATCTGGTGTCCTTTCTGGTCAGGAAGCGGACCATGGGGCCCATCTTCCTCCTTTTAATCAGAGTTATCCTGATAGAGCTGGATCTCCGATCCGTTGTAGATCACCTGTTTCGCTCTTCTCGCTGCATGGAGGATCTCCTCTTTCCGACCATATTCGTGGAGGGCCGCCAACGTGTCTCTTGGTCTAGCTCCAAACCCTCTCCTCTTGGGGCCCACCCTTTGAACCCTGTCCAGTTTAAGCCAAGAGTCTCCCGCCAACTCCACCAGACCCAGGAAGATTTGCCGGACCACCACCTTGAGGTCTTTATCTTGTACGTCCTCTGTTAGGCCTTTTATCCTTACATTCAATCTCCTGGACCTGTTCTCCAAGTCTTCAGCTTGAATTTCCAGGTTGTAGGTGGCCGTGGCCTGCTTCTCCAGTAGGTCCTCCATTTACCTTGCATCCTCGGCTAGTTCCTTCAGCGCTATCTCATTAGTATCTGCTCTTTTCTTGAGTTTACTAATGTCGCCCTTTACCTCGTGGAGGGAGGAAGCCCAGTCCTCTTTGTCCTGTCCAGCTGGCACTCCACCTTGCCTGCAAATTTTTCACCAAAATCTTGGAAGAGTTTTCTAAGGGTGTCTTCCGTTATTGGTTGGGCCGGACTCTCCCCTTCCTTTACTAGGGCGCATTCATGGCTCTCCGGAGTCTCTTCATCCTCGAGCTGGGCTTCCTCATCCTTTCTCCAGATTCTCTGGATGGGACCGTTGTGTGCTCTTTTTGACCCTTTTGGGGCGGCCTTCGGTTCCTTGCCCTTGTTTTTCGCCATTTTCCTGGTGCCCCTGGTTTTTGATCCTTGGCTCGCTGGGGTTGACTGCTCGCCCCTTTTACCGGCTTTTTCCTTTGTGAAGGCGATTTCCTCTCGGACCCTTGGGAGTCTCGGACCCTGTTTGTCCTTCCTGTTTGTCTACCCCTGGACTTCCCCCGAAATGATTAGCTGCTTGTGGCACTTGGCTCCCATGGTTGGGGGACTATCCCCCTCTCCACCCTGGGTTGTGGCCTTCCGGGAGCAGGGTTTTGATGTGCGCCTCCCCCATCCAGTAGGGCTTCAGAGTGCTTTATTCCCCCCTGAGGCCGGTACTGAGGGCAGATCTCTTCGAGGTGTTGAGGTGCCTGCACACTAGAATGGTCCACGGGGTGTCGGAGAGGGGCTGTTGAACCTTTTGGCAGTGTGTTTCTCTGCGCCCGGTTGAGGGGAATTGGTAAATGCTCCTGGGCCTTCAGGCCCACCCTCCTGCTTCTGGACTGTCTCCCCCTGTGGCTCGTATTCAGTTCTGTTGAGTCGCAAGGCTCCCCAACCCATAATGGAAGGGGGAGAGCAGTATTTGTGTGGGAGGGGGTCCATCTCTGCACCCTCTCCTGGGGTCTTCTCCTCCACTCCTGCAAAGGACCCTACTCCTGCGGAGATCCTCACACCCACTTGCCACCTTCTTACCGTTCTGAGGGCCAGGGACCTCTGCTTTCCTCCTCCTCTCTGGCTTCCGGATGCTTGGCGGCCACCACCTTGCTCGCCTCCCCACTCTGGCAGGCTGGAATTGAGGAAGCTCTTCACTCTCTGGTTCTGCCTGACTGTCAGAGCTTTCTTTCTGGGGACCGCCTGGGTGTGTACGCCTGGAAGGGCTCCTCCTCGGCTCCCATGAGTTTACTTTCTCCTGCAGGGGTCTAGTTCCCCCCCCCGGCCGTCTTCAAGGCCCTGGTGACCCCGGGCTCAATGCTGCCCTCTTCTTCTCGGGTCCCCTTGTGTTTGGCAGCCACCTCCTAGTCCTATCTTCGGCGCTCGCCCTTCCCGCTCTGTGGGGCTGGGGTAGAGGGCACTCCACTTGATTTCCTCTAGATTCGAGAACTGGACTTCCTGATGACTGTTTTCCCTCGGTCTAAGCGGCGTGGCCGGGGAGGGAAGCACGCTAACTTCTTAATTGTTCACACGGGAATCGTGAGAGCATCTTTCAAGGTGCTCTCCCTTTGGTGGCCATCTTGGAATCCATCCATTTGTATTTTTAAGTCCAAGAGGGCCGTTTCAGTACTGTGTCTCGGTCTGAAGGCAGATTGGTGGAGATCTAGTAGGTTTTTATCTTCCAGATGTTTTTGGATATGAAGATAGGCCCCTCTATCCAGTATTTTTAATAGGAATGGGACAGTAGTAAAGGGCCTTTAATTGGTAGGAATGTTGGGGTCTAAGTTCGTTTTTTTTAGGAGGGGCATAACCCAAGCCTCCTTGAGGTTGTTGCAGACCGAACTGGCGTTGAACGAAGAGTTAATCACAGCGGCAATGAAAGGGGTCAGTCTTTGGCGCCTTCCTTAATGACTGAGGCAGGACAAATCTCTCCCTGGCACCTTGACGGTTTTAGGCCTAGGATCATATTTTCGCCTTCGTTCAGTGTTACTGAGGAGAAGAAGAAGGGAGGGTAGGGGGGGGCAAGGGTCCAGTGGGATGCTAGAGTTAGAGCTATTGGCCAGACTGTTTTTTTGTGTCTATTTTAGTTTGTAACATAGTAATTTTATCAGGTAAAGCCTTCTGAATTTTAGCACACCATTCTGCATCCTTGACGCATGATTCTGTTGGTGGAGCTGGAGTCTCCAGTCCCTCAGAATGCTGAAGAGCTCATTGGTACCAGATTTTGCATTTAGGATTCTGTTACTGTATGTTTCTTTTTTGGTGTTGAGGATAGCCGATTTATAGGAGGCAGAAGCGAACACTGCCTTGTTAGGAGTGGTAGGTGCGTTTCTCCATATAGCTTCAGCATCGCTTTTGCAGAGTTGCTTGCAGCTTTGTCCCTCACAAGCCTCCAAGCTTGTGGCCCAACAGGGATTTTATTTTCTACAAAGATTTGTAAAACATGGTGCAATACTTTTTACTCACCTTCAAGGGGTGATTCACTTACCCTAGGCTTTGATCAATTGGCATTGGCTTTCCTGGCTCCCTAAAAGACTCTTCTAACCTTCTGACCTTGTGCTTTAACTATTCCTCAACAAAGGTCACACATTCCATAACTTGTGTAGCTGGGAAAGGGTTAATTTACTTTGCATTGGGGGGGTTCAAAAATACTTACCTGCTTAAGAATATTTGTTAACCATTGTTTTATTCCCTAATTATTTCCTTTTGACACCAAACTCAGTATTGCTCCAAATGTGCCAGTGATATATCAATATCCACAGTGTCTAGTTATTTAAGTCACCTCAGGGTGTAGGTGTCATGATGCCTGCCCCCGGAAGACCAGACCAGGCCCAGCAGCCCCGGAAGCAGGCATCATGCCACTTGGAGCATGCCCAAAAGCCCCAGTTAGGGGCTGTTTGGGTGCCGTCCTGGCGCCTATGGCGCCAGGCTCATAAAGATAAAGTCAGTCCTGGCGCCATGGGCGCCAGGCTCATTATTGATAACTCACCTGAGGCAGACCATGCTGCATGAAGATTCAAGCCAAATGAGGCTTAGAAGGGACTATTTTACTGAAGGGACTATTTTGTTACTTGGGTGGGGCTGTGGAAGAATACTTACCTGGATCTTCTTCCAAGGCTATTTAAACCACGCCCGGACAGCCACACGTGCTTCGCGTTATTCTGCTTGCTGCAGCGTAACGCTCACCGTGTTTTCAGCAGCTCCAGTCTTCAGCCACGCCCGCTTCAGTCCTGGGACTCCTGAAACAAGAAGAAAAGAAGGATAAAGGTTAGAACAGGAGTTTTAACTTTAATCCTTACCTGAATCCTGATCCATTTCGCCACGGAGCTGAAAGACAGAAGTCTTTGAAGCATTGCTTCGCATTCCTACGGCGCCGCGCTGAACTCACCTGCTTGGCGGTACTTCAGTATTCCATCACGCTCTCTCCATCTCGCGGCCGCCCTCCGACACCTAAGGAGACAAAGACAGCAAGGTGAGCAAGGGGACTCTCTAAGGCTATACAAGCTACCCCCAAGGACTTACCTGATTTACCACGGGAGGTACTCACCTCATCTCGGGTCGGCGCAGTCAACTCTGCTTCATCGCCGTACCCCGGCCCCTAAGGGGAGAAAGCAAAGACAATACCAGTTACCGCCCACAAAACTTACCTGATTTACCACGGGGGTCTCACCTCATCTCGGGTCGGCACAGTCAACTCTGCTTCATCGCTGTACCGCAGCCCCTAAGGGGAAAACCACAATAGACTTACCTGAATCTTACCAATTGCCATTTGGAAATCTTCGAGTGGATTAATCGGCAACCTGCAAGGAATCGGACAGAGTGAAGATCAGACATTAGAACTCTTATGAACAATTGGACTTTAGAGTCAATACTGGAACTCACCAATTCCTCTACGCCAGTGAAGTAACTGGTAATCAACGCGCCCCTGCGGTCGACGCAGGATGGAGAGCTCATCCTTCCAAACCATCAGGTGAGACTAAGGAGGGGACATCAAGAGTGATCTGTGGGAAGACAATGGGAGTGGGCAAGGTGGGTTGACACTCAATTCCACGGGTGGTTAATTCCTCTTCTCCTTTGCAGAAGAATATTCTTGCGAGCCAGACAAACTAGGCTGAGCGGGCCAGTCCAGTCAGTCATCTCGGCGCTACACGTCACGCAGGTGGAAACAACAGCGGCCCAGTTCCGGTCGACGCCCCCGTGGGAACCAGGTGAGCGTAACAGTAGGAAGTGTCTGTGTGCCATCTACTGATTCATTGAAACTGAGAGTGTGTGTTTTTTTAAGTATATTTTGGTGTTATATATATTGCTCCCTTCTTAAGAAGGCTCATTCAAACTGACTGTTAAATACATAAATAATTGTTTAATCAAGGAACCTTGAGTGTAAGAGTTTATTTGGATACTTGTCACTGTGAAACTCTTGTTACAACACTACAGCTCACATTGACCCCTCTTGAGATAAGCCTGGCTGCTCAGTCACTCTACCAACTTGTGTAGTACATGCGTATACCAAAGGTTGGGTTCACTATTGCCAAGAGGACAAGGCTGGTGCAGTCTCCCACAGGGTACCGCATACAATCTTGCCTAACAGCAGGCAGAAAACAGGAATAAAGGGGAGGTGTGAATCAAACACCTCCTTCTTTCTGGTTTGACATAATGCAGTAGTGAACAAACACGCACCAATTGCTCGCCGCCCCAGGCCTTCCCGACATGTATGCATTAGATGACTCACAGTATGCATCATTTTCATTTAAGAATCATAGCAGATAGAGACGATGAGCATTTGTATTCATTGTATCTGTATTGGTTGTTTTGCACGCAAAAAATGCTTGGCTGCGGGAATTAGCACACTAATATGCCATGTGGGCAGAGGAAGATGTACACAAGACACTGCAGGTGGCCTGCACATGCCTCTCTGTAAACAAGCACAAGGCAGGGCCGAAATGCCAATACCCGGAGAGGCATGTCTTTCAGTTTGCGGACGGGTTACCTGGAGTGTCATTCTAATCAGCCTTGTAAAGAGAGCTTGCAAACTAAAGGGGTTAGGAGGGGGCGGATGCATAATTATACTCAATCTGAACATTTTCTTTCCAGCCATTGCACATTTGCAGGGGGTAGCGAAGGACATATACTGTTTTGACCATACATAGGCATTGACAGGCAAGCACAGGCAAATTTGACAGACAAGATTGACAGGGGCACATACCAGTTGATCCAATTATGACAGGCAGAAGTAAGGGATACAGCACAAGTAGGTAGGGCAGGTGGAAAAAACACAGGCCTGATGGGCGCGCGCACGTCCTGGCTTGACAGGCGCACACATATTTTAGGGTGACAGTCACATACTGACCCACAGGTTAGGCTGACAGGCAAACATGGGCTGGGATGACACTACCAACACAAACAGAGAATAATCAGGAGCCCCAACAAGCAGCGGTAACTCATTCCTGCATTAGGCGGGCACCCTGGCCAGGGCAAAGCATCCTGCGAGCATGCATCGTTTTCAGAAGGCTCCAGCAGCAGAGCCACCCACCTGCTGGAGGCAAGGCAGTGCTGCTTTTCTCAAGCAAAGTTCTGTTAGCTGGTTTATGTCTCTTTAAGAGGGAGACAGGCCACGTGGGTTGGGTCACATGGGCCATGATGTGGGAGGAGGTCTGAGGGGAGTTAATCAGTATGCTGTTCGATACCGAATAAAGAAGACGTTAGTTTCATTCCTTGGTGTGTGTCCTTCATTTTCCAACAACTGGCGATGAGGCCGTTGCTCGCACGCCAAGTTCCTCCTCCATTTGACACACATGCGATCCCGCCACGCCGTGTCTACTATTTCAGCTGCATCCAGTCCACGTCCACGGCCGTGTCTACGAAGGCGGGCTGCTGTCTCCAAAGGACCCGATCTCGTGCCCCGCTTTCCTCCTCCTCCTGCCACTGCAAGCCCACCCGCTTCATCAGATTACCCGATCCAGGGCCCCGCCTTCCTCTTCCTCCTGCTACTGCTACGTGTGGGCAAGCTTGCCCGCTTTCATTGAAGGACCTGCTCCCGGGCCCCACCTTCCTCCTCTGCCAGCTGCTGCTAAGTGTGGGCCTTCCGGAAAGCGCAGACAAGTGCGCGCACAGTCCCACCACCATGCGGCAATCTGCCAGCGGTCCGGGCTGCAGCTCCTGAAGTTCACGTCTTCCTGCAGGTGGGTGGCTACCCCTCCCCCAATGTCCCCCAACGCCACAGCCGCTAGCTTCGCACGTGGGCTAACTCACTGCCTGAGCTGGTCAGTATGCTCGCTCCCTTCTCGCAAGTTGCGATGCAGTGTTGTTCCCACCCCATTCAAACATGAGGCCGAATGGGAAGGTTCAACGGTATCTGGTGTCCTTTCTGGTCAGGAAGCGGACCATGGGGCCCATCTTCCTCCTTTTAATCAGAGTTATCCTGAGAGAGCTGGATCTCCGATCCGTTGTAGATCACCTGTTTCGCTCTTCTCGCTGCACAGAGGATCTCCTCTTTCCGACCATATTCGTGGAGGGCCGCCAACGTGTCTCTTGGTCTAGCTCCAAACCCTCTCCTCTTGGGGCCCACCCTTTGAACCCTGTCCAGTTTAAGCCAAGAGTCTCCCGCCAACTCCACCAGACCCAGGAGGATTTGCCGGACCACCACCTTGAGGTCTTTATCTTGTACGTCCTCTGTTAGGCCTTTTATCCTTATATTCGATCTCCTGGACCTGTTCTCCAAGTCTTCAGCTTGAATTTCCAGGTTGTAGGTGGCCGTGGCCTGCTTCTCCAGTAGGTCCTCCATTTTCCTTGCATCCTCGGCTAGTTCCTTCAGCGCTATCTCATTAGTATCTGCTCTTTTCTTGAGTTTACTAATGTCGCCCTTTACCTCGTGGAGGGAGGAAGCCCAGTCCTCTTTGTCCTGTCCAGCTGGCACTCCACCTTGCCTGCAAATTTTTCACCAAAATCTTGGAAGAGTTTTCTAAGGGTGTCTTCCGTTATTGGTTGGGCCGGACTCTCCCCTTCCTTTACTAGGGCGCATTCATGGCTCTCCGGAGTCTCTTCATCCTCGAGCTGGGCTTCCTCATCCTTTCTCCAGATTCTCTGGATGGGACCGTTGTGTGCTCTTTTTGACCCTTTTGGGGCGGCCTTCGGTTCCTTGCCCTTGTTTTTCGCCATTTTCCTGGTGCCCCTGGTTTTTGATCCTTAGCTCGCTGGGGTTGACTGCTCGCCCCTTTTACCGGCTTTTTCCTTTGTGAAGGCGATTTCCTCTCGGACCCTGGGGAGCAATGTTCCCTGTAAGGTGCGCGGCTGTGCGGCCGCGCACCTTTGATTCTGGAGCCGCGCATATCCTTTTCTTTACCGCGCAGTGTGCTTCCCAGCCCTCCCTCCCTTCATTATTCATTATTCTTCATAATTTTTAGGCCATCCCTAGCAAGATGAGTGTGTGGCCACCTCCTACTCCATAGCCCACCGGCTAGAAATGGTCTGAGTGCCCTCAAAAGAACGTACTGTGCGCCCGTAGTGCGGTTTCCCCCCTTGTCCTTCCCGCTTCCTTGTGTGCCTGACCCCGCCTCTCTGACATCCCCCGCTCCTGATTGGAGCAGAGATTCCACCAGCAACATAGGCCTAAAGACCTGCTGCATGCGCGGCCTCTGAGCCATTTTCGCACAATCCCTGCCAAGATGAGTGTGTGGCCACCTCCTACTCAATAGCCCACCGGCTAGAAATGGTCTGAGTGCCCTCAAAAGAACGTACTGTGCGCCCGTAGCACGGTTTCCCCCCTTGTCCTTCCGGCTTCCTTGTGTGCCTGACCCCGCCTCTCTGACATCCCCCGCTCCTGATTGGAGCAGAGATTCCACCAGCAACATAGGCCTAAAGACCTGCTGCATGCGCGGCCTCTGAGCCATTTTCCCGCAATCCCTGCCAAGATGAGTGTGTGGCCACCTCCTACTCAATAGCCCACTGGCTAGAAATGGTCCAAGTGCTCTCAAAAGAACGTACTGTGCGCCCGTAGCACGGTTTCCCCCCTTGTCCTTCCTGCTTCCCTGTATTAACTTTAGAGACTGGCTTTGTGTAAGGTCAGATTGAATCAGGGTCGTTGCTAGGGGGGGGGCTAGAGGGGCTATAGCCCCGGATCCTTTGCTTGTAGCCCCGGATGAAGATCGCGGGGCTACAAACAAAGGCTAGCCCCGAACATTATTTGCCTGGAATAATTTCCTTTCCAATGGAAAGGAAATGATTACGCTGACGAGTGACGGCACGGGTAGATGCAGGCCCAGCAGGAGGCAGCACGTTCGTGACTGATTAGATTGACAATCCAAGTCAAAGACACGAACATTGCTGCCTCCTGGGGCTGGCAGGCCTGCATCTACTCGTGCTGCTGCTGTGCTGATGGCTCATGTCCGTGGCTGCGCAGTGAAGTCTGCAGCATTTGCGCATAGGGAGCCGAGCCACCGCCCAGCCCCGGGCCCAAATGCACGTGCCCTGAGTTCATCCCGCATGCGCACTTGTGCAGTAGTGGTGTGAGAGACGCCCCGTTCCTGCACAGTGGGGCTGGCACGTGCTGCTGACTGCGAGGACAAGCTCCGAGCTCGAGCTGCTACCACCTTCCTGACCCGGCCCCCCGGCCCCCTGTGAAGAATTTAAGAGCTGCCGCCCGGCTCGGGCCCCATGCCATGCAGCGCAGTGTGCACCTAGCCTAGGTAGGTAGTACTATGGTATGATGGATGCATAGAAGAGACCTTGCTTACCGACAGAACGAGAAACCATATGTATTGTGCACCAGTGCTTAGTGAGTGCTTTGGCACCTGCTCCCTCTGAAGTTCCAGTGCCCAATGTTGCTATAACCTGTGAGTGGGTACTAGTACAGTGGAACCACTATCCCCATGTATGCCATGGAGTGGTTGTATTCTGAAATAAATGGTGCACAAGTTGGTTGGTTGTGGAGGTAGTCCCCGCGTGTTTCTTTTGGCAAGAGGGTGCATTTTGTGGCTCCAGGGATATTCGGTTTTTGCTCGGAAACCGTGGTCGTATTACGACGACACAGTGCAAGCATTCTGCAACATTGGATACATGCAATGATTGTACCTACCCCCCATCCCCCATTCAATATAGGCATGTGACAGTGAAAGTGTGTGGTGTGCCTCTGAAAAGCTTGTCAGTCTCGGCCAGAGTCAGTCTCGGCGGGTCGGCGACAGGAGCGCCGAATAATCGTCTGATTTCCCTGTAATCCACGTTTGCTTACGCCGCCAAAGGAGAGTCTCAGATCTAAAGGAGACTCACGTTGCCATCCTAGTGACAGAGGCCCCGGGCTAAGTGTGTGTTCACGGAGAATGGTATGTGTGACATATTCAGTGCGTGCGTGGTCTGGGACTTGCTGACAGCTCTTGGGAATGGGATGTTGTCTCTCCTCCTATCATCACATTAGAGCTGTGGGAATTGTGCAGTGCTTTGCTGAGACTCTTGCCCTCACCTGACCTCCGTAAATACTTCCTCTTTTCGAAGATGGCCCAGAAAATAAACGTGGCCGTGGGCCCTAGTTTGTAGATACCTGTACCCGAACTGGAATTATATACATCAGAATTGCCGACCTGCCTGTTAAGTTTTGATAGGGAGAGACGCATATGTTTTGTGTAGAACTGCCACTGTGGTCCAAGACTGCTCTAGCACGCCTCAATACTTTGTAAAATTACAGAATTATAAAAATCAGCCGTTAAACTCGGAAAATACAGTGCTGTAGCAAACAAAGGGGCCTGATTATCCTTTAAATATATAGGTCTACAACGTTATCTGGACTATTTCATGCTTGAACTATATTTATGTTGTTAATGCCTTGGGCTAGGTTGCAGATGTTTCTATCGGATGTGAACATTCTACAACGCCCTACGCTTTCATTTATGAATGTGTTCGGCATGTTAAATCAAGAATACATCTCCCAGAATGCACTACCTGTAACAATCTCAGTCTCACCCAATTCTTTTTACACCATCTGCGTAATATGAATGCATTCCCCTTCACAATGTATATGCAAACATTGGATTAACAGGGGGTCAGGGGGCAGACATGCGTTGCAATACCTGTCTGAGGAGTTGACATTAGATTGCGTGCGACCACCGAACTGTGCAGCACCCGAAATGCTGACACATAATCACTTTCACAAATCTGCTAAACACAAATATTATGCGCTATGCAGGTTAATGAGAAAAGGATCGCAGATTATCTCGTGGTACTGGTGCGAATAATTGCCGGCTGTAGCTAAAATCAACTCTCGCGTCATGCATGGGAGGGGGAGACCATGACAAGAATGGGTATTCGTCATGATGAATTGTGTTCAATTTTGTATTGCAGCGAAATGCAATGCACAACACTGTGATCTCATTTAGGTGTATTGAGTATGAATTTATGCATTTGATCTCCCATGAATTATTCATGGGGTAGAGTATGACGGTGCTCTCATGGGGATATGAAAGGCTGCGGGAGGGTGAAAGATTGTGTTTCAAATTCAAATGCTCATGTCACACATAGCATCCATGTCCGAATTTGCCTCGTTGACTCCATGAAGGTTGGCAGGCGGGTGTTGCACACAATAACGTGGTCATGCACAGATATAGAGAAGATGGCATGCACATTCACATCTGAAGCAGAGGGTTTATAACATTAACATACAACATACTCGTCACGATCGAAGCATGGCACACGTGTGTACTGAAGGACTGTAGAAGCACAGAGGTCAGACCGGCTGTGCACATTGTTGGCACATGCTCTGTACCGTCCAGGGGCTTCATCTGTGTACACTGTAAGCGGGGGCTCTTCGTGTATGCATAATGTGTTTGGGCCTGGGGAGGACACTGTGTGTCATGTGCATACTGTCATCTGAGCAGCACGGCATCCTGTGTACAGTGGCAAGGACACAGTGTATACCAGTTGTCACTGGCCAATAGTGCACGCGCTGCTCAGGTAATGCTGAGTGTTTTCAAGGATCTCGTCCAAGACTCCCTGCTCATCTCCCAGGGTTATCGCTCATTGGATGCCTGTAACCCCCTTTCATACTGTAAGGTCAGAGTGTCAAGATGCAGCGGAAGGGTTTACACCTGTGAACCTTTGTTGGTCTGTATCCACACTTAGTAGCCAGTTCCCTGCTCTGCGGCTTTGCTTCTGCTTGTGGTTGTGTGCAGTTCCTCTGTACAACTATTTTTGTGTTGCTTTGTGTGTCATACCCCACCTTCTATTAAGTCGTCTTTGTCATTAATCATGTTCATGTACTGTTTATTTCATTAAACCAATAGAAAGCATTTCCTTTATATTCCATACATTTAGTGAATGGAGAAGCTAATGCTGTGCTAATATTAATTTGTGAGGCAGAATCTGTGTTCCACTACAAGAACCCCTCTGTTCTTGACTTGTACCAACCCATCATAAAATGAAAGATCTTGCTAATGTTTAGAGATGTAAAAGGACACAATTTGAGATGAGCTAAAGTCTTGGGAGGAGAATAGAGCACCCAAATGTCCCTTGAAGTAGAGCTTGTTGTGCCGCAAATTCACATTCCTCGCTTGCACACTGTGGAATCTGATCACTAAGCATTGCTCACTGGTGGGGAGCCGCGCCGGCGCCGACCACCCCCGGTCTGGCAGCGCATCACTCAGTTGCGCACATGACTGAAAAACAGCCCGCACACAACTTTTCTTTTGCGCACACAGCCCAAAGAAATTAGAGGGAACATTGCTGGGGAGTCTCGGACGCTGTTTGTCCTTCCTGTTTGTCTACCCCTGGACTTCCCCCGAAATGATTAGCTGCTTGTGGCACTTGGCTCCCATGGTTGGGGGACTATCCCCCTCTCCACCCTGGGTTGTGGCCTTCCGGGAGCAGGGTTTTGATGTGCGCCTCCCCCATCCAGTAGGGCTTCAGAGTGCTTTATTCCCCCCTGAGGCCGGTACTGAGGGCAGATCTCTTCGAGCTGTTGAGGTGCCTGCACACTAGAATGGTCCACGGGGTGTCGGAGAGGGGCTGTTGAACCTTTTGGCAGTGTGTTTCTCTGCGCCCGGTTGAGGGGAATTGGTAAATGCTCCTGGGCTTTCAGGCCCACCCTCCTGCTTCTGGACTGTCTCCCCCTGTGGCTCGTATTCAGTTCTGTTGAGTCCCAAGGCTCCCCAACCCATAATGGAAGGGGGAGAGCAGTATTTGTGTGGGAGGGGGTCCATCTCTGCACCCTCTCCTGGGGTCTTCTCCTCCACTCCTGCAAAGGACCCTACTCCTGCGGAGATCCTCACACCCACTTGCCACTTTCTTACCGTTCTGAGGGCCAGGGACCTCTGCTTTCCTCCTCCTCTCTGGCTTCCGGATGCTTGGCGGCCACCACCTTGCTCGCCTCCCCACTCTGGCGGGCTGGAATTGAGGAAGCTCTTCACTCTCTGGTTCTGCCTGACTGTCAGAGCTTTCTTTCTGGGGACCGCCTGGGTGTGTACGCCTGGAAGGGCTCCTCCTCGGCTCCCATGAGTTTACTTTCTCCTGCAGGGGTCTAGTTCCCGCCCCCGGCCGTCTTCAAGGCCCTGGTGGCCCCGGGCTCAATGCTGCCCTCTTCTTCTCGGGTCCCCTTGTGTTTGGCAGCCACCTCCTGGTCCTATCTTCGGCGCTCGCCCTTCCCGCTCTGTGGGGCCGGGGTAGAGGGCACGCCACTTGATTTCCTCTAGATTCGAGAACTGGACTTCCTGATGACTGTTTTCCCTCGGTCTAAGCGGCGTGGCCAGGGAGGGAAGCGCGCTAACTTCTTAATTGTTCACACGGGAATCGTGAGAGCATCTTTCAAGGTGCTCTCCCTTTGGTGGCCATCTTGGAATCCATCTATTTGTATTTTTAAGTCCAAGAGGGCCGTTTCAGTACTGTGTCTCGGTCTGAAGGCAGATTGGTGGAGATCTAGTAGGTTTTTATCTTCCAGATGTTTTTGGATTTGAAGATAGGCCACTCTATCCATTATTTTTAATAGGAATGGGACAGTAGTAAAGGGCCTTTAATTGGTAGGAATGTTGGGGTCTAAGTTCGTTTTTTTTAGGAGGGGCATAACCCAAGCCTCCTTGAGGTTGTTGCAGACCGAACTGGCGTTGAACGAAGAGTTAATCACAGCGGCAATGAAAGGGGTCAGTCTTTGGCGCCTTCCTTAATGACTGAGGCAGGACAAATCTCTCCCTGGCACCTTGACGGTTTTAGGCCTAGGATTATATTTTCGCCTTCGTTCAGTGTTACTGAGGAGAAGAAGAAGGGAGGGTAGGGGGGGGCGAGGGTCCAGTGGGATGCTAGAGTTAGAGCTATTGGCCAGACTGTTTTTTTGCGTCTACTTTAGTTTGTAACATAGTAATTTTATCAGGTAAAGCCTTCTGAATTTTAGCACACCATTCTGCATCCTTGACGCATGATTCTGTTGGTGGAGCTGGAGTCTCCAGTCCCTCAGAATGCTGAAGAGCTCATTGGTACCAGATTTTGCATTTAGGATTCTGTTACTGTATGTTTCTTTTTTGGTGTTGAGGATAGCCGATTTATAGGAGGCAGAAGCGAACACTGCCTTGTTAGGAGTGGTAGGTGCGTTTCTCCATATAGCTTCAGCATCGCTTTTGCAGAGTTGCTTGCAGCTCTGTCCCTCACAAGCCTCCAAGCTTGTGGCCCAACAGGGATTTCATTTTCTACAAAGATTTCTAAAACATGGTGCAATACTTTTTACTCACCTTCAAGGGGTGATTCACTTCCCCTAGGCTGTGATCAATTGGCATTGGCTTTCCTGGCTCCCTAAAAGACTCTTCTAACCTTCTGACCTTGTGCTTTAACTATTCCTCAACAAAGGTCACACATTCCATAACTTGTGTAGCTGGGAAAGGGTTAATTTACTTTGCATTGGGGGGGTTCAAAAATACTTACCTGCTTAAGAATATTTGTTAACCATTGTTTTATTCCCTAATTATTTCCTTTTGACACCAAACTCAGTATTGCTCCAAATGTGCCAGTGATATATCAATATCCACAGTGTCTAGTTATTTAAGTCACCTCAGGGTGTAGGTGTCATGATGCCTGCCCCCGGAAGACCAGACCAGGCCCAGCAGTCCCGGAAGCAGGCATCATGCCACTTGGAGCATGCCCAAAAGCCCCAGTTAGGGGCTGTTTGGGTGCAGTCCTGGCGCCTATGGCGCCAGGCTCATAAAGATAAAGTCAGTCCTGGCGCCATGGGCGCCAGGCTCATTATTGATAACTCACCTGAGGCAGACCATGCTGCATGAAGACTCAAGCCAAATGAGGCTTAGGAGGGACTATTTTACTGAAGGGACTATTTTGTTACTTGGGTGGGGCTGTGGAAGAATACTTACCTGGATCTTCTTCCAAGGCTATTTAAACCACGCCCGGACAGCCACACGTGCTTCGCGTTATTCTGCTTCCTGCAGCGTAACGCTCACCGTGTTTTCAGCAGCTCCAGTCTTCAGCCACACCCGCTTCAGTCCTGGGACTCCTGAAACAAGAAGAAAAGAAGGATAAAGGTTAGAACAGGAGTTTTAACTTTAATCCTTACCTGAATCCTGATCCATTTCGCCACGGAGCTGAAAGACAGAAGTCTTTGAAGCATCGCTTCGCATTCCTACGGCGCCGCGCTGAACTCACCTGCTTGGCGGTACTTCAGTATTCCATCACGCTCTCTCCATCTCGCGGCCGCCCTCTGACACCTAAGGAGACAAAGACAGCAAGGTGAGCAAGGGGACTCTCTAAGGCTATACAAGCTACCCCCAAGGACTTACCTGATTTACCACGGGAGGTACTCACCTCATCTCGGGTCGGCGCAGTCAACTCTGCTTCATCGCCGTACCCCGGCCCCTAAGGGGAGAAAGCAAAGACAATACCAGTTACCCCCCACAAAACTTACCTGATTTACCACGGGGGTCTCACCTCATCTAGGGTCGGCACAGTCAACTCTGCTTCATCGCCGTACCCCAGCCCCTAAGGGGAAAACCACAATAGACTTACCTGAATCTTACCAATTGCCATTTGGAAATCTTCGAGTGGATTAATCGGCAACCTGCAAGGAATCGGACAGAGTGAAGATCAGACATTAGAACTCTTATGAACAATTGGACTTTAGAGTCAATACTGGAACTCACCAATTCCTCTACGCCAGTGAAGTAACTGGTCATCAACGCGCCCCTGCGGTCGACGCAGGATGGAGAGCTCATCCTTCCAAACCATCAGGTGAGACTAAGGAGGGGACATCAAGAGTGATCTGTGGGAAGACAATGGGAGTGGGGAAGGTGGGTTGACACTCAATTCCACGGGTGGTTAATTCCTCTTCTCCTTTGCAGAAGAATATTCTTGCGAGCCAGACAAACTAGGCTGAGCGGGCCAGTCCAGTCAGTCATCTCGGCGCTACACGTCACGCAGGTGGAAACAACAGCGGCCCAGTTCCGGTCGACGCCCCCGTGGGAACCAGGTGAACGTAACAGTAGGAAGTGTCTGTGTGCCATCTACTGATTCATTGAAACTGAGAGTGTGTGTTTTTTTAAGTATATTTTGGTGTTATATATATTGCTCCCTTCTTAAGAAGGCTCATTCAAACTGACTGTTAAATACATAAATAATTGTTTAATCAAGGAACCTTGAGTGTAAGAGTTTATTTGGATACTTGTCACTGTGAAACTCTTGTTACAACACTACAGGTCACATTGACCCCTCTTGAGATAAGCCTGGCTGCTCAGTCACTCTACCAACTTGTGTAGTACATGCTTATACCAAAGGTTGGGTTCACTATTGCCAAGAGGACAAGGCTGGTGCAGTCTCCCACAGGGTACTGCATACAATCTTGCCTAACAGCAGGCAGAAAACAGGAATAAAGGGGAGGTGTGAATCAAACACCTCCTTCTTTCTGGTTTGACATAATGGAGTAGTGAACAAACACGCACCAATTGCTCGCCACCCCAGGCCTTCCCGACATGTATGCATGAGATGGCTCACAGTATTCATCATTTTCATTTAAGAATCATAGCAGATAGAGACGATGAGCATTTGTATTCATTGTATCTGTATTGGTTGTTTTGCACGCAAAAAATGCTTGGCTGCGGGAATTAGCACACTAATATGCCATGTGGGCAGAGGAAGATGTACACAAGACACTGCAGGCGGCCTGCACATGCCTCTCTGTAAACAAGCACAAGGCAGGGCCGAAATGCCAATACCCGGAGAGGCATGTCTTTCAGTTTGCGGACGGGTTACCTGGAGTGTCATTCTAATCAGCCTTGTAAAGAGAGCTTGCAAACTAAAGGGGTTAGGAGGGGGCGGATGCATAATTATACTCAATCTGAACATTTTCTTTCCAGCCATTGCACATTTGCAGGGGGTAGCGAAGGACATATACTGTTATGACCATACATAGGCATTGACAGGCAAGCACAGGCAAATTTGACAGACAAGATTGACAGGGGCACATACCAGTTGATCCAATTATGACAGGCAGAACTAAGGGATACAGCACAAGTAGGTAGGGCAGGTGGAAAAAACACAGGCCTGATAGGCGCGCGCACGTCCTGGCTTGACAGGCGCACACATATTTTAGGGTGACAGTCACATACTGACCCCCAGGTTAGGCTGACAGGCAAACATGGGCTGGGATGACACTACCAACACAAACAGAGAATAATCAGGAGCCCCAACAAGCAGCGTTAACTCATTCCCGCATTAGGCGGGCGCCCTGGGCAGGGCAAAGCATCCTGCGAGCATGCATCATTTTCAGAAGGCTCCAGCAGCAGAGCCACCCACCTGCTGGAGGCAAGGCGGTGCTGCTTTTCTCAAGCAAAGTTCTGATAGCTGGTTTATGTCTCTTTAAGAGAGAGACAGGCCACGTGGGTTGGGTCACATGGGCCATGATGTGGGAGGAGGTCTGAGGGGAGTTAATCAGTATGCTGTTCGATACCGAATAAAAAAGACGTTAGTTTCATTCCTTGGTGTGTGTCCTTCATTTTCCAACAACTGGCGATGAGGCCGTTGCTCGCACGCCAAGTTCCTCCTCCATTTGACACACATGCGATCCCGCCACGCCGTGTCTACTATTTCAGCCGCATCCAGTTCACGTCCACGGCCGTGTCTACGAAGGTGGTCTGCTGTCTCCAAAGGACCCGATCTCGTGCCCCGCTTTCCTCCTCCTCCTGCCACTGCAAGCCCACCTGCTTCATCAGATTACCCGATCCCAGGCCCGCCTTCCTCTTCCTCCTGCTAGTGCTACGTGTGGGCAAGCTTGCCCGCTTTCATTGAAGGACCTGCTCCCGGGCCCCACCTTCCTCCTCTGCCAGCTGCTGCTAAGTGTGGGCCTTCCGGAAAGCGCAGACAAGTGCGCGCACAGTCCCACCACCATGCGGCAATCCGCCAGCGGTCCGGCTGCAGCTCCTGAAGTTCACGTCTTCCTGCAGGTGGGTGGCTACCCCTCCCCCAATGTCCCCCAGCCACAGCCGCTAGCTTCGCACGTGGGCTAACTCACTGCCTGAGCTGGTCCAAACCAGCCCCCACCCCAGGGCCTCCCCTACTGGGCCCTACTTTCCCTGCATCCTCGTGTGGGCCCTGCTGCACCGCGTATAGGCCCAAATTGAACTATCACTCGCCTGCAACCAGTGAGTGGGATGTCCACCGGTGACCTTACAGCAGCGCCTCACATGTGGAAAGGCCATGACTACCTACATTGCAGCGCAAACAACATCTGTCGCCCATAGCTATCATGAGTTTGCCCCCTGGTCAACCAGTACAGCCTCAGACGGTGCAGGTCCCTCAGGTGAGGTCATTTGCCAGTGTGTGGCGTATGCCCCCACCATTCTCTATGACCCCACAGGTTGACAAAGGCCTGCGGTGGGTAGAATGGTTGGAAGACTTTAACAACTTCAACGCATCAGCGGGTGAGGAAAACTCCCCAAAACTACGCAACATGTTCCTGAATATAGCTGGTAACGAAGTAAAGACACTGATTAAGACTATCCCGGCAGCCGAACATCCTGATTTTGCAACACTGCTCATGGCCCTCAGTAAGAGACTGGTAATCGAGCCCAACAGAGACTATGAAAGGTACATGTTCAATCAGTGTACCCAGAGAGCTGATGAGACCGTAGATGAATTCATCACTCGTCTGCGAGTCAAAGGAGCTCACTGCCCGTTCCACGCCTTTTCGTTGGACAAAGCCATTCGCCTACAGGTGATTGATGGCTGCATTTCACAGATGCTCAAGAAACAACTGCTCAAGAAACCGCTCACCATTGATGAAGTCGGTGAAATGGCCAGGATTTTTGAGAGAGTTGATATACAGGCCACCCAGATGTCGGGCACCACCACGCCCAAGCATGACGAGCTGATTGCGGCGATCCAACCAAGCAACGCAAGATCAGGAGACAGGAGCCTGGGACCCGGATACCCAATGACTCCAAGGATGCAGCAACAGTGCTACTGGTGTGGGATGGCTTTTCCCCACTCAGGGGCATGCCCCGCACTCACCCAGAGGTGCAGAAACTGTGGCAGAGAAGGCCACGTCCAGTCTGTCTGTCGGGAAGGCAGACCCTTCCCCACAGCGCGCATGTCACCTTCACCACAGTACAAGACATACAACAGGACCAGACTTACCAGATGCACCCATATCAGCAAGGCTTGAGAAGGTATGTGAGGGTTGTGGAAGCAGGGGCACCGGCGTCTACAGGCAGAGTTGCCCAGCAGGGACTCTGCAGGACACACAAGTAGAGTTGCCCGGCAGGGGCTCTACCAACATGGATGGCAGCCAGTGTGGACAGCGTTGCCCAGCAGGGGCACTGTCCTGGTGGAGGGCCCTGCAGGGCAGGCCCTCAGCCAGCTTCACAGCACCAGCATGGTGCTGGTAAGAACGACACAGCACACCAGAGTCAGCTAGTTCTAAGACTAATGAGCGGGAGGCCGTTCATTCTTTTTATTGAATGAAGTCACGTGGTTTCTGCCACGAGACATGAGCACAAGCCCTTGGGAGATACCATGCTCCCAGGAGGGGTGAAACACTACACTCCTCCTTTTCCATAGGGAACAAACAAATGACAGACTTCACTAGACATCTAAACTACTTGCATCGCAAATCTCAACACTTATGATAGCAGGTGCAAACACGAATCACATAAATCTATATTGTGACAGTTACACATTTAGCATATACCCATATTCAAGGGTTGGTGGCACGTTGGAGGTTTCACTACATTATCAAAGGACCCTTTATTAACCTGGGTGAGTGAGATCTAAAGCCTCTGAAAGGCACCAATGAGAGCTCCTGGCACCACATAAAGCACGTCCACACATATGGATGTTCACAACTTCACATTGTCCATTGACTATGCCATTTTAAGCAAGTCCAGGTTTGCAGGCTCCCAGCCTTCATGGGGATCTCTACGGTGTCCATCTTACGCACTCGTGGAGCTGTGGGAAACCAGTTCATACCTTCGCCAGTATCAGTTCAGGACCGTCACACCACAGTCAAGGGGCCGGCAAAGCTGCACCTGGGGAGGCCCAGGTGCCACATCGGCCTAGTCCATATACATTGTGGCGCCACCAGTGGCAGGGTACTGGTGACAGGACGCCAGGCCACTCCTTACACTTCCCACCTGGGGCGGCTGGCAGGGTGACACTGGTGGCAGGGTGTCTGGGCCACAGGCCTTGGAGGGCGCACAAGCACTCATGAGAGCTGCAACCCTCTCCTTTCCTTTTACCTCTTTTTTTTACAATGCAAGTCACCACCACTGGGCCCGGGAACGGCAAGAGGCCATAACGCTATTTGTCACACAGATTGCTTCCCTAAACACTGCCGAGGCGGCAGTGGCATAGCTTCCCCTTTTCACCACTTTATTATCATGTTCACACTCACCATAGATGGCCGGGGTCTTATCTTTTGCTCTGACGTGTAGCGCTTTGATGTCCAAGTGATTTCCAAGTGAGTACTTTTTTTCAATGCCTTTCAAAAACCGCTGCCATTGGCCTGGGTACGCTGTAAAGTACCCACTGCTCCTGCTGGTCCAGGATCTGCACGGGCGTCAGGGCTTCTCATTCTTAAGCTCTGACGCCGGAGGACTCATTTTTGTTTTCTTTTGCTCCGACATGGAGTGTGTTATTGCCGGGGACACCAGGGGTCTCAGCTGTGAGCTGCAAGCTTCAGGATGCACACTCCCCCTCACCTCTGCTGCTTCCTCTAACCCCCCCCAAACCCCCACCACCACCACCACCACCCCCCCCACCTCCCCCCGCCAGTCCGCCACATCAAAACAGGGGCCTATCTTGCTGACTGAGAGTAATTGAGTGATAGGATTTTTTGACAGCAGGAATGTGGTGTGCCTGCCTTTCTGGGGTCCCCGGGGTGTCATTTCTGTAACTTGATGTGAGCCAGGCTCACTGAAGTAACAGAACAAGGTGAAGCCGCATTACGAGCGACTCAAAAACAGATGCAAAAAGCACGAACCCAGCGGGCTAAAGGCAGCAGACACTGTATTTATAAGCTCCCAGGATTCTAATAAGCACTAAATGTGCAAAACATATGAAATAATCCATTCCAAATATATATTTATGTGTATGTGAACTAAGTGCATTATTAATGTGATAATAATGCACTTAGTTCACATACACGTACATATTCGTGAAAAGTCCGGCTGAAAAAAAATGATATTACACCAGTGTTGTATTCTATCCTGCATCCCATGGTAGCTTGTGGGAGGCAAGTGTTCAGCAATCTTCAGAGCCACGCTCACTTGGATGCCCCGCCCACCCACAGATGGCTATAGCCATACAACCAAAAATGCAGCCTGATAGCCCACCCTCCAACAGCTCCTTTCCTGGGATTGGCCAGTGATGTCTTTGTAGCTCCGCCCCTGCCCATTCCTGTCATTTGTGGGGATGCAGAATATCATAAAAAAAGGCAGGCACGCAACGAAATGTTAGCTGCTAACAGTTCAAAGGATCAGAAACATGGGGCGCATTTTGTTTCTTCACAGTGTCCCAGCCCCTCTGAGACACACAGTCTGCGTAATAAACCCAACAACACGTTTATTTTTCTTTTGCCTTTGGCAGCCGAGGCTTACTTATTCATAATGGTGACTTTCCAACTGAAAGACCACCAGTCACCTTGAAAATCTGTTACAGTTAAAGAGGCTGATTCATGGAATTATTTGCGCTGAAAAACAGGGATTTGTGCGCCACCCTGCCCGCAAATCTCTGTTTAACAAATGGGGATTTGCAGGCAGAATGGCGCACAAATCCATGAATCTGCCCCAAAGTGTGCAACACAATAAAGCACACTTTTAAAATGTGTTCACACCCACAACGTCTAATAGCTTGATATCCTAAAACGTAAAGTGTGCTTTCATGTCCTCAGTTGAATATTCTTAAAACCATGCATAACACCATGCTGGAGTTTTGTGACACATCTCCAAACCAAAGTGAGTTTTTTAACCTCTTTTATTGTGTGTCTTAAAGCGCTGAAAATAAAGTGAGTACATAGATATTTTGCCTTTTGCATCTTATAGTTTTCCATTCAGGATGTGGAAAATAAAGGTACACCGATATTATTGTGGCCCAACTTGCTGCTGCTATAAGTATTTAGATGTTGTTATGATGCTTTACTAAGCAATTTGTGGAGTTTGTAAGTAAACTCTATAGGACAGTATTATTGTAGGTCTTCACACCCAAAACTTAAATATTTGTTCCAAGTAAAGCGTGGAAGAAGATGGCCGTGCCCAAATTGCAGAGTGGGTTAAAATCCCTGCTTCGCTTTTTAGCGTAAGTGTGTGATCCTGAGCAAATAATGTAATCTCACAATGGGCCTCATTACAAGTCCGGCAGTAACCCTGCCGGTGCTACCGGCGGTTTCCAGCCGGACTTGCAATATTTTTTTTTTAAACGTTTTTATTGAATATATAAACAAACAATACACACCAAACTTGAAGTATATACCAGTACATTTCGATTAAACATTTCCAATCTTGTTCACTGCCTCCCTTTACCCACCCCCCGTTACAAGCCTACTTTCACTAATGTTCTGTTTCTGCATTTTGTGATGGGGTATTTCTTTCCGTGGGATCCAATGGGTCGTGCATTGACCCGAATAGTTCTGCTATCAGTAGTTTCCAGGCCATCAGGGTCTCAGTTTCCTCCTCCCCCCCAGCACTGCTAGCTTCAAGCCATACCATGGTTTCTGCCTCCGCCCATTTCTTCAGGTCTTTCCATCATACTTCCAATCGTGGCTTGTGGCACGTCTTCCACCCCATAGCAATTCTCCTCTTCGCAAGCACATATGCCAGATCTTTCAGTTTTCTTACATGCCTAAGTTTCCGTGGCCTAGGGAAACCCCCTAACAGGCAGGCTCACACAGTATCCACCATAATCTTGATACCTTTTTCTGCTAATTTATATGCAACCTCGCCCCAGAAGCGCTCGATAACCGGGCATGACCAAAACATATGCACCATGCCCGCATTCTCCTCATCACACGTAGGGCATGCCTGTCGTCCTGCATTCTTGAACTTGGCTATCCTCTGGAGTGTCAGATTCGCCCTATGTGTAATATATAATTGCATCTGTTTAAGTCTTGCGTTCCTTGACACCTTCTTGTGATACCCTTGGACACGTTCCCACATCCCATCCTCCATCGGGGTTCCAACATCCTCCTCCCATTCTAGTCTCAGTTGCACCACCTCCTTTCCCACTTTGGACATCATCATCTCGTATATTCTGGATATCTCGTGTCCCCCCTCTGCTATGCCGTATATTATGTCTATGGTAGCATCTGGTTCTTCCTCAAGCACCAGTTCGGACCACATTCTCTTAATCTTCCGCACCAGTCTATGGTACGTGATATACTGGCCAGCGTGTAACCCAGTTTCCGCCCCCAACTCCTCAACATCCGTAATGATCCCCTCCTGGTCCCCAAATATCCCCCATTGTCGCTATACCAGCCGGCTCCCAGTGGTTTCTAATTATCATCCTCAGTTGCTCTTCCCCACCCGCCAATGCAACCAGTGGTACCTGAGGGGAGCACGGCCATGGGTTCCCCATCAGTTGGCACGCCCTTCGCCACATCTTCCATCCCAGCACCATCATCTTTGGGCACCCATCCATTACTGCTTGGGGCAACCACATGATCTCCTTCAGATAAAATGGGGCAAAATCCTGCCTGAACAGCCTGCTTTCAGAGGTCACCTCTTCTGAAAGCCATTTGGCCACATATTGCAGCTGACTTGCAGCATAATAAACTTCATAATTAGGCAACTTTATACCCCCTTCTCATAAAAATTCTGTAGCTTCCAGAGAGCCACTCTGTTTAGTGTACTCTGCCACAGGAAGTCCCTGCACATGCTGGCCAGTCTACCAAAGAACTTCCTTGGTATCAAATACGGGATATTCCCGAAGTAGTGCAGGAGCCTAGGCAAGACCACCATCTTTAACATTGCACTCCGTCCCATCATTGCCAAGGGAAGCTTTACCCAGAACTGCATGCAATTTTCAATTTTCGAGATGGCCACTTCTGTATTGTGCTTATGCTCTTCTTCCACTGCTTGATATATATCTATTCCTAGATAGCAAAATGTGCTAGCTGCCCATGGTACTTGCAACACCTGTAATTGTTTCAGGGGGATCCCTTTGTATCCACCCAATGGGAACATACTAGACTTCTGAGGGTTCACTGCTATACCGGACATTCCCGCATATCTTCCCATCACCTCCAAGACGTATTGGAGGTTTTCCTCTGGATATCGCAAATACAGTAGTATGTCATCTGCATATAATGATATCAGGTGTCGTTCACCTCCCACAGGGATGCCTATCATGCCATATTGTTGCCTTAAATAGATAGCAAAGGGTTCCAGGGCCAATATATAGAGCATAGGGGACCATGGGCAGACCTTCCTGGTTCCCCTACAGAGCTTCCACATTTCCGATACCACTGACCCTGTTTTAACTCTGGCCAACCGTTCACTATATAACATTTTTGCCCACTGTAGATATCCTGGACCCATCCCATAGCCAGCCAGGGACGCCAACAACCATGGCCATTTGACCGAGTCGAAGGCCTTTATTGCATCCAACGATATAATTGCCAATTCATCCTCGCTTTCGTTTCCATATTCAATGACTCTATGGAGCCTTCTAAGATTATTGGATAGGTTCCTATTTGGGACATAGCCAGTCTGGTCAGGGTGTATCAATTTGCCTATGACTTTCCTTGATCTGTTTGCCAAAACAGCAGTCAGAATTTTACTGTCTTGATTCAAGATCGACAAGGGTCTATAAGAACTGCAGCTATGCCCTGGCTTATTGGGTTTGGGAAGTGGTATTATAATCGCTTCTCTGAGTGACTCTGGCAGTCTGCCTAGCTCATACGCCTCATTCAACATATCTAACAACGGGGGAAGCACCTCATCCTTAAATATTTTATAAAATTCGCTCAGTAGTCTATCAGCCCCCGGGGTCTTACTAGTTGGCAACTGTCTCACCACCTCTTCTAACTCCTCTTGAGTAATCGGTGCATCCATCTCCTCTCTTTCCTCAGCACTGATCTGCGGCATTCCTATGTCTTCCAGTGTTTCCACTATCATCGCGCGATTATCTTCACTATCATCCCCATATAGCCGCCCATAATAGTTTGCGAACTCCTGATTAACTCCCTCTTGAGTATCCACCACTGTCCCGTCTTCCCTTGTTATCGATCTAATCGGGGGTCTAGGGGTTTCACTCTTATTTTTTTTTGTAACAGATTTTATTGACATTTAGTTACTTGCATACAGGAATAAAAGGTTAACAAAACAAAGAAACGTGATAAACGGTGTAACAACAACAGTCTTCGTGTCGCGCGATAATGTTCTCAGGACTCAATTAGAACTTAGGATGCAGTGGGGCAACAGCTTGGTTATTGGAGGGGACTCGTGCCGGAGCACTCCCATTCTTTGGGTGGCTCTTGAGTTCAGCTGTATTAGTTTGGGTGATTTCCTCAGGGGTGCTTGTGATCTCCACCTGTGTTGACTCCGTTTTGCCAGGCTCTGGTTTCAGCTTCAGTCCATCTTTCCAGTTCCTTGATCCAGCGTTCATACCTCGGGCCCCCTGGTGTCTTCCATGCCATGGCTATGGTTCTTTTAGCAAGTATGCATGCAATGCCCATCAACTTGACCACGTGCTTGTATTTGCTCGCTCTGGGGTGAGTGCCTAGTAAGCATGCTTTTGGGGTCCATTCATAACTGGTTATTCCAGCATCTGTCAAGTCTGTTTTATCTTGGACCATAATGTCATCGTCTTGGTGCAAGTCCAGAACATGTGGATCAGGTCTGCTTTGTCGTTTCCACACCATGGACATTTTGGCGATGTGTGTCTATTGAAACTGGCCACCCTGTGTGGGGTCATGTAAGTCCTATATAGGACATTCAGTTGAATCTGTCTGAATCTGGCGTTTCTCGAGACCTCCTTGGGGTAGAGTAGCACTCTTTCCCATTCCTTATCCGACAGTGTGGTTTCCAGGTCTGTTTCCCACTTCTTCTTCAGTGTCGCAATTTTAGGGTTGGGCTTGTCCATCAGCTGACTGTAGAGTCGAGAAACTGGTTTCCAGCCATCTGTGAGGTCGTGCATCTCTTGCAATAGGGGGTCCAGGGTAGGCTCCTCCGGCCAACTGCACCAATTCTTGTTGGCAATTTGTTTGATCCGGTGGTACCACAGGAACTGGCCACATGAGAGCCCCTCGTTATTCTGGAGTGATTCAAACTCCCTGAACACGCCATCTTCGAACATGTCACCCCATGTGTAGATTCCAACGCTTTCCCATCTTCTCGCTGTGATGAGATCCGCCTGGGTTTTGCATGCGTCTGCCAGGAGAAGGGTGTTGGGGGAGTAGGGGTGTTTCAGTTGCTTGACGAAGCAGGTTCTGGACCATATCTGCCTGCCAAGTTCCGTGATCATGGGAGCATCTCGCGTCTGCTTTAGTGGGTTCCAGAGTGTCTCTTTAGGGAATAACTCGGAAGGCGATTGTTGTAGTAGCCCCAATTCAGCGGTCGGATCATCCGAGAGCCACCTCGTCACGTGGCTGAGTTGTGCCGCCAGATAGTACATTTGGAGGTCAGGGAGCTGTATTCCGCCTTCCC
This sequence comes from Ambystoma mexicanum, assembly GCF_040938575.1. Classification (NCBI taxonomy): domain Eukaryota; kingdom Metazoa; phylum Chordata; class Amphibia; order Caudata; family Ambystomatidae; genus Ambystoma; species Ambystoma mexicanum. The sequence continues at coordinate 576,169,040 of NC_090927.1, read as the reverse complement.
TGCATGGTAGCATCAGAACGGACAAGGACAGTTTGTGCCTAGATGGTCCCCATAGGAAGTCCCTGATTAGTGCTTCCAACTTCTTGAAAAAGGGTGGTCTGATGTAGTGGCAGATGTTTATGAAGTAGTACAAGAATCGAGGGAGAACTATCATCTTGACAATTGCTGCTCTGCCCATCATTGCTAGTGGTAGCTTTGACCAGAAATTCATGGATTTGCGGATGCCACTTATTACTGCTTCTGTGTTGTGCTCATGTGTGAGCATCGGGGTGTGCCTCATGTGAACTCCAAGGTACCGAAACGCGTTGGGTTGCCATTTTATCCCAACATCCGGTAGATCGGTCTCCTTCAAGCCCCTCAGTCTGGCCAGGGGGAATGCACAGGATTTTAGTCTGCTGAATCTAATCCCAGAGTAGTGCGCGTAGTTGTCAAGGACATCCAATGCGACATGTGCGGTAACCTGGCGGTCTTTCAGATATAGGAGAACGTCATCTGCATATAGCGATATTACGGAGTGTTCATTCCCTTTTTTTATGCCCGCATCAAACAACTGTTTACTGAAGTAAATAACTATTGGCTCTAGGCCTAAGATGTATAATATAGGCGATAGTGGACACCCCTGCCTGGTGCCCCGCTAAATCTCCCAGGGTTCGGACACCCTTCCACCGGTCTTCACTATAGCCACAGGAGAGTTATATAGTACCGTGACCCATCTCACAAAGCCTTCACCAAAGCCAAACTCCCTCAGCACCTCTATGAGCCACTCCCAGAATATGGAATCAAAGGCCTTGATAGCGTCAAGTGAGAGCACTGCCAGGTCTTCATCTCTCGTGTAGGTCTCGGCCATAATGTGTTGGAGCCTTCTTAATTTGGCTGTGGTGTTGCGCCCAGGGACGAAGCCATTTTTATCCTCATGAATTAGGGACCCCACCACCCGTGCGAGTCTCCTGGCCAGGATGGTAGTAAGGATTTTACTATCATAGTTTAGCATAGCTAGGGGGCGATAGGAGTCGCAGTTATTGTGTGGTTTGTTCTGCTTGAGCATGGGAATTATTATCGTCTCCTTCATGGTGTTGGGTAGGATCCCATTCTCGTAGGCCTCCTGGTAGACCTCGTGGAGGATAGGGGTGAGAGTGGTTTCGTATGTTTTGTAAAATTCAGGCGGGAGGCCGTCACTTCCAGGAGCCTTGCAGGTGGCTAGTGATCGAATCGCTTCTGTACCATCTTCGGTGGTGATCTCCGCCTCTAATGACTCTCTCTGTTCGGCAGGAGTCTGCCTGGCTTATCGGCCTCCTTGTGTGTCCTGGCCGTGAATGTGGAGAAGTCGAATTTGGCTAGCCTGTCCCAGGCTGATTGGCACTTCTCTCGGATTTCCCTCAGCTTCGCCTCCGCTTCCGGTGTGGCGTTGGAGTTGGTTTCTAGGCGTGTTATCTTCTCCTCCCGTTCCTCTAGTTCAGCCTTCAGTTGCCTTCGAATACCGCCGGCTTTTAATAACACTTCACCTCGTGTCACTACTTTCATGGCTTCCCAAAGCGTCCCTCCAGCTTGCAATGGAGCCTTTATTGATGTCTATGTATTCCTCTAGTTTTTCGCCAAGGTCCTCTCTGAATTCGGGGACAGTAAGAGCTGTGGTAGGCATTCTCCATGTAGGGATCGGTGGTCTAGGCCCCCTGAGTTTCCATTGCATAATCAGTGGTGAGTGGTCGTAAATCGACCTGCCTAGGTATGCCGTAGTTTCAGCCATTGGGACTTGTTATCTGTCTATGAACAAGTAGTCTATCCTCGTGTGGATCTTGTGTGGGGCTGAGTAGTAGGAATAGTTTCTCTCAGTGGGGTGATGCTCCCTCCAGATATCCACTAGATCGAGGTGCACGAGTGTGGTGTTCAGCGCGTGGGTTGCGGCGTTGCTTGGTTGGTGGGGTGGTTCTGACCTATCCATGGAGCCATCTATGACGCAGTTGAAGTCGCCTACCCAGATAAAGGTTCCTTCTCTGTGGTGCACCATTTTGGTGCACAGTTTTGAGGTATGAGGGTATTCCGTGTTGTGGGAGGTAGGAATTCACCAGACAGACTGCCACTTGTTCGATAGTACCCCACATTATTATGTACCTGCCTTCCTTATCAGTCTCAAGGCCCTGTAGTTGAAAGAGCACATTCGGATTCACCCACTTGAACACTCCCCTTGAGTATTTGGAGTAAGGTGCTCCCCTTCCGATTCCACCCCATTTTTCTGTCAGTTTGGACATGGTTTCTTCCGTGAGGTGGGTCTCTTGTAACATCGCAATCGAGACCCTTTTTCTGCGGTGATAGGATTGGATCCGATTTCTTCTTAGGTACGAGCCCATCCCCCTCACGTTCCACGTCATTACCTTGAGTTGCGACTCCATTAGGTTAGTGCTTTGGGTCCATTTATTCGGCCCTCACCGGGGTCGTGGTGTGGTCTCGGTCCCGGGCTGCGGGGTCCTGGAGTTGGCTTCCAGGGTCCTCTCATTCTCAATTCTTGATTCTGACGAGTCTCGTGAGTGTTAGTGGTTTGAAGACTGTGTAACTAATAAAACACTTGACATAACTAGAACTGGTGTGCCTAGCGACTACATTTTTCATCTGGTGCTCAGACGCTCTCGCGCCATCTGGACCTATCGGGGTATCGGGCACGAGGTGGGTCGGTCAGGCAACTGGCCTGTTCTGCTGGGCTGTTCGTGGGGGTCGAGCCTGGTGGTCGGCGGGAGGCCGAGCGAGGGCCGCTTCTGTGTGGCCAACTGTTGATTGGATTACCTGCTAGGTTTCTGGTTGCCTTATGTCTGCGTTAGCAGCGTAGGTTCGTAAGTGGTTTCGATTCTCACATTCTGATTTAGGGTTTGTCTTAGTCTACCTTCTCGGGAGCGTCTTTACCTTCTGTAAGGTTGTTGTCTTCCAGCCACATGTTGGCGGCTGCTGGGTTCTCCAGGAATATTGCTCGCCCTTTGTAAATGACCTTCAATCTCGATGGGTAGAGTAACATGTATTTCTGATTTAAATGTCTGAGTCTTGCTTTCACTGGCACAAATGAGTTTCTTTCCCTTTGAACTTTCTGGGTGTAATCGGGGTAGATAGTTATTTTGGAGTTGCCGCGTTCTATGGGTTCCGTTTCCCTGGAGTGCCTCAAGATGACTTCTCTGTCTTGGAAGTTGAGTATTTTGGCGATTATGGGGCGAGGGTGTGAGCCGGGTGGGGGCCTCTTCTGGAGGGACCTGTGTGCCGTTTCGACTGTGAATCCTTGCGTTAGCTTCCCAGCCCCTATCTCTTGTTGTAACAGGGACTCTATGTAAGCCGTTGAGTTTGGGCCTTCGCTCCCCTCTGGTACTCCCAGTATACTGACGTTGCCCCGTCTAGCACGACCTTCGGCCTCATTGGACCTTGCCTCCAGCGCAGCCACTTTCCTCTCGAGGTCCACGACCTTGGCCTTCAGGGCTACTGTGTCCTCTGATGTTTCATTTATGGTTGTCTCAGCGGTTGTCACCCTTTCAGTTAGGTTTCGGGCATCCTGGCGCATGAGTTAGATGTCTGATCTGAATTCATCAATCTTGGAGTCCATATGTGCCCACAGCGATGCAATGGCTTCCAGTACCTGGGATTAGTTATCAGTGTGTTCACCCTCTCTTGCCCGTTCAGGTTCCGGGGTGGAAAGGCGGGTTTGCACAGGGGTTTTCGCTTTTTTTCATTTACATGTCCATGGTGACTGGTTTCCCTTTATTCCTGGCGGCCATGCTGAAGCTTTAATGGTGTGTTGCTCAGCTTACTTTGGGGGCAGGATGTATAGGTCTCCAGTGAGGATCTGGGTGGATTTGGGGTCGAGCAGGTGGGCCCGACCAATATTATAGTGTCCTTCGTTTGTTGCCACATTTGTTTGGGTGTCAGAGGGCCCTCGCCCTGCACCCTGTTACGCTGTTTGTGGTCCCCGGATTGGTAAGTCTCTGTATTAAGTGGCCAGAGGGGGCTGGTGCTGGGTACCCACTGGTCAGTTTCTGGGGGAGCCACTCGCTGTGTTGGTGGTCTTTGACACTGCCCCCGAATCTATGGGAGGTGCAACAGCTAATGCGTTGGCCCCGCCGTCCTCCTCACCTTTGGTTGCTCGTCTTTGCTTCACCGCGGCTGGGTAGTTCGGAGGCAGGGAGGAATGGCCGGCTCCGTGCTTCATTTATTGATGTGCGTTTCCTCGTGTCACTCCTCAATCCGGGTTCGTGTGATAACTTCTCCCTCCGGGTGTATCCCGGCAGTGTTGGGACGGGGTCTCGGGTGGATGTTTCCAGCCTCTTTGAGCTGCACCCCCCAGCCTCAGTTCGTGCGCGGCATCGAGCTCCCCCAGCAGCCCGTAGCTCGGCGGGGTCGCCTCAGGTGGGCAGTACCAGTATTTGGGCGTACCCGCATGGGAGATCAGGGTCCAGTGTGATCGCGGCTCTCTGCAGTTGCGCTGTACGGCGTCGCTTCCCCGGGGGGACCTCGCAGTCACTGGCAGGCCGCCATCTTGGATGCGTGTCAATGCGGGAATGGGGGATCAGCTCGAGTGCGGTCCCGCCAGTCCTGGAGATCCGATTTTTCGGCGTATCGATCGGATTGTGTTGGGGTCCGCTTCAGCTGCCCTCGCAGCTGTTTTACACCGACGAGGGTGTGATTTTAGCTGGCAATAAGGATCTAGAAACGGCGCCTCGGCCAGAGCTCGGCAAGTCAGCCTGTACTCGCCATGAGCTCCAGGCCCCGCCCCTAGGGGTTTCACTCTTATATAGCCAAGCCAAAATCCTTCCTGGCTTATCCCCTCCCGCATGCTGCCTCTCTATATACTTTTTTTAGTTAAGGTTACACAATCTTTCCCAGTGGCCTGCGCACTTTTGCTGCAACCTTAGTATCAAATCCGTGTCTTGGTTGGTACTGTTTTCTCCTCTAAGTGCCCTTTCCAGTTCTTCCTCGGTTTCCTGCAGGTCCGCCAGGATCCCTCCCTGTAATCCTTTGATTTTGCTATCGCCACTCCTCTCATCACAACTTTGAAGGCCTCCCACAATGTGCCCGCTGAATCCACACTACCCGTATTCATCTCAAAGTAGCTATCTCTTCCCTCCTGTCCTCCCTAAAATGGGGGTCTCTGAGCGCCTCTGCCTGAGGCGCCACGTCGGAATTCTTGCTCTCGGGGGACAACATTGCCATCTAAGGATCAGAGACGAGTGGTCCGAGAGGACCCTTGCTTTATATTCAACTTGCGTGATCTCGGTCAGTATCTCTGGAGTGACGAAGACGTAGTCCAGCCTTGTGTGTAGCTGCTGCGGGGCAGAATAATGCGAGTATTGCCTCTCATGAGAATGGCGCGCCCTCCATACATCTTCTAACCCAAAATCACTGGACTTGCAATATTTAGTGGCACCTGGCTTGCCGGAAACACCAGGGGATTACAACCCCAGTGTTCCGGGAAGTCAGGCGCCGGTAAACGGTAAATCCCCATTCCCATTTGAGTCCCATAGGACTCAATGGGAATGGGGATGACGGAAGCACCGGCACCGTGAATGGAGCCTCATTGAGGAAAACAGAAATATTATCACCTACTTTCAACACTGTTTCCTCCACTTCACGTCCTTTCTTATGAAGAAGGATCATTCACAACTATTCAGCGGTCATTCAGTGTTGTTTCAGCTCCCTGCTGGCTCGTGATAATTGGCGGCTATTAACCTTGTATGTATGTATGCCCTCTACCCCCACAGGAGGCTCAGACTCCTATCTGCTCTAAGCAAGGGGAGACCCCAACCATCATGTTGAAATAGTCCCCCACACATCTTCACCCAGGCCTGCCGAGAATATTCCATTAGGTGTCGAGAGGACATTTTATCAGACCTATGTGCCCCACTACATCGAAACAATTTTTCCCTTGCAAAGCATGGCCCATACCGCACGTCACAGCATTGAATACTATGCACATGTACCAGAGGTGCAGCATTCTGGATTACACTTAGAAAAACAGTACAAACAATTTTGATAGTGGAGGTGCAAGATATCATGGCCTGAACGCACCTATGATAATTCGCATCCCCTGTCTCCAGGGGGTTAACTCACAATGACACAAGTGGTCATCCTGTTTTATGCTTAATCTGGTTCCAACCAATGTGGAGGCTCCATCTAGCCCCTCGTGGGACACCCCCATACCGTTTGATTGTGGGGGGTGCAAGATATCATGGCCTGATTACACCTATGGCAATTTGCATCCCCTGCCTCACTGGGATTAACTCACACTAACACAAGTGGCCATCCTGTTTCATATTTACTCTGATCCCAACTAATGTATCAGCACCGTTTATCTCCTCCCTGGTCACCCCCATGCCTTTTCATTGTGGGGGTGCATAATATCATGTTCTGAACACACCTACGGTAATTCGCATCCCCTGTCTCCCTGGGTTTAACTCACAATGACTCAAGTGGCCATCCTGTTTTATGTTTAATCTGGTCCCAACCAATGTAGAGGCACCATCTAACCCCTCCCTGGACACCCCATACCTTTTGATTGTGGGGGGTGCAAGATATCATGGCCTGAACGCAACTATGGTAATTCGCATTCCCTGCCTCCCTGGGGTTAACTCACACTAACACAAGTGGTCATCCTATTTTATGTTTAATCTGGTCCCAACCAATGTAGAGTCACCATCTAACCCTTCCCTGGACACCCCATACCTTTTGATGTGGGGGTGCAAGATATCATGGCCTGATTGCACCTATGGTAATTTGCATCCCCTAATTCTCTTGCAGTAATTCACACTAACACAAGGGGTCATCCTGTTTTTATATTTACTCCGGTCCCAACCAATGTATCAGCACCATCTATCTCCTCCCTGGACACCCACATACCTTTTCATTGTGGGGGTACATGATTTCATGGCCTGAGCACACCTATGGTAATTCACATACCCTGTTTTTCATGGGGTAATTCACAGTAACAAGTGGTTATCCTATTTTAGATTTACTCTGGTTCCCCTTAAACAATGTATATGCATCCTCTAGCCCCTTCCCAGATGCCCCAAAACCTTTTGATCAGTGAGGTGCACAGAAGGTTGAACCAAGTGCTGAATAATCTGTGGATGACTTGCGTGCACTCTGTGTGGGAGTGGTAACCAGTGACTCCAGAGGGAGCTGTGATTGTGAGTGTATGTGAGATGAGTGGCAGTGTTGTGGTGTGCAGGATGTATAAGAGGGGTAGTTGAAGAGTGTAGATGTGGAAGGAGTAGAGGGGGTTGAAGTGGAAATGAGAGGTGAGTGGTAGAGTGAGGGAGTAGTGAGTGGTACAGAGGGAAAATGATATGCAGGAGTTGTAGAGGGGCATATGAAGTGGTGGAGACTGTCATAGCTGAAGAAGGGGAGTGTGAGAGATCAAAGAGCGAGGAGTGTGAGAACACGGAATGGACAGAGGAGGAAAGAGGTGGAAGGAGATAGGGAAAAGGGAGAGAGTCGGAGGAGAGAATGGAAAGTGTGGGTAGTAAGAGAAGGTAGGAGGGTAGGGGGGTAAGAATTGAGAGAGGTCGAAGACAAAAGTAGAGAGTAAGATCATGGAACAGAGTGAAAGAGTGAGAGGGAGCGAGTATGGCTACCCAGTTCTATTTTTATGCAAAACACATTTCAACGGATTGCTTTTCTCCCGCAGATTCCTCATCAGATAGATATCCATTCCAGTGTCAGCTGCTCGCACATTTTTTTGACATGGGACGTTACTGCACCTCGACTCGCCGTCAATCCCTCTTGACTCCAGATGAAATGTTAGTCGCCCTAGATATACCGCGTCAAAAGGACCCTGTCCCTCAGTTCCTCAGTTTCTTTTTTCCACACGCTCAGCATGCTGCTCATCGGTACAACTCACTTTCTCTCAGAGAAATATTATTTTCAACCTACGAATTTTCATCTTATTTAATGCGGTTTCAACATTATGTCACTCCCAAGGTTTCAGGCTTCAAGCGGTGCAAGTACTGTCATTCTAAGGTGTCCATTACAGACCCACACAGTGTCTACGTGTGGTGCCTCGGCATTGGTCACGTCAATGAGGACTGCGGTTCTTGCATGAAACTCGCATTATGTTCACCCCTGTCAAAGTCTCCGGCCTGCTGGACCGCCTGGTCGTCGAAGCTCAATACGGAGGGGCCCACTCCGGCAAAGGATATTAGGCACCATAAAGAGACCAAAAAGTGATCACATTTGCGCATTCATTCCTTGTTCTCCTCTTCCTATAAAAAGAAATGGCGTCATCGACAAATGTACGTTTCTGGTTCCTCTGGCATACGCGTTAAGTCGGCTTCAGGGCTTACATCTAGGACCGAGTGGGAGGTTTTTAAAGAGCAAATGCTCGTCATGTTTAAGAATGCAGCTGCAGGTACGGGTGACTCCTCGAAGCAGCACACTCCATCTGGTGCATCTGGTGTGGATCAGTCGGCGTCAATGTCTGACTGATCGTACATGCCTCAGTGGCGATCTGATTTTGTTCGGCACTATGGCTTTGATTTTCGGTGACAATGATGTACACGAGCCGTTTGACATTGATCTTGCAAATTCATGCAATGGAGGCACATATCTTTCTCAGATGTGGTTGATTTGATAGCCGTGGCAGAGGGGCTTTGAGATGCAAGTGGCTTGGACACTTCCTCTGATGTGGAGACTCAGCAAGCCCACCCTTATGGTCAAGCAAGTGCAAAGTATCGTTCCACAGTGGACAGGGGAGTGGATGCACTAGGTAGCAGTGCCCCAGCCAGAACTCGGTCAGGATATGATCTGACTGACATTTTGGATGAGGGAGCCCCTACAGAAAAAGCCATGCCTTTCAATATGGCCATTGCTGAGCCCATCACCACCTTGTAGCAGAGGTCTTGTACCACAGCACCTATGAATTCTTTCTTCACGACGAAGCCCCATACACAACCATGATAATCCGCATGTCCTGCCTCTTAGGGGTTGACCCACAGACAGACAACAGGGTAGCCTGTTTTATATTGATTGGAATCTCAAGATATGTTTCTGAATCATGTAGCACTTCCATGAATTACCCCCACCCATACTTATTGTTGTGGTTCAAGATATTATAGGTTCCTAGCAAAGCTTTACTCTCATTACAGTGATTGGATCATGTCATGCAAAGCAAAAGAAAGCAATGGAATAATGTATGCAGACCTCACCCCCTTACACATACAACACCTTTGATACCTCAGTCATACTCTGCCATGGGTGCCACGATAAGAGTTAATAGTAGATAATGGGGCCATGGGCCAGTCATCTGTAGTAAGTGGGATACAGACAAGGTGGTGGACCAACAGAACACCTGCCAAATAAGTCAGGTGTTAAAGGTTTTTATTGTAGACGTCAGGCTGGATATGGGGCAAATGAGCATGGGTACTGAGATTGTTCTCATTCGATCAGATTTAGTCTTACAGCCTGGTATTGAGGGTAGAGCAGGAGCTCTATGTGTTTGTGCACATAAGCACCCACCTCAGAAGAATATTCCCATATCGTGGTACCATTATTAGAGGAGTTGATCAACATGGGTACCCAATACCTGCCCCCACAGGAATAGGTGTGGAGGGGAAATGCAACAGGGTCTCGGGGACCCTCAAGGCCCCACTGTGCAACTCACAAGGGTATCGTTCAGTTTGTGCAAACTTACGAACGTCTCCAGATTGTGTCAGTGAGCTACGCCTCTTCTGGAGCTTCAGACGATGTTTGAATAAAGCCACTTGTACCTTGGGCTCTTGCATGACAAACTTCCAAAAGGGGATCTCAGAATGTAGAGCCACTAAAAGGGTCTTGGATAACAAGCTGCCTGTGTAGATGAAAGAGATGGTGCAGCCAGGGCAATAATGCAGTGGAAAACGAGGGAAAATAAATGGCCTAAGAGCACCCCAAAATAAATGTGATCACATCACTTATGGTTGAATTGCAATTTAGCAAGAAATGTCTGGTCTGTTCCAGCAAAGAGAAGTGACTGATTTTAGGAGCATCATGTATGACCTGAATGATGGCAGTTTCAGTGCTGAAACTCGATTATTAATCACAAGAGGCTGTGTTAGTTAATCAAATCATGGAGTTGGTTGGCAACTGGCTACTGAAGGATTTCTCCAATTAATAGGAGGCTAAAAATCGGACAGTAGCTTACAAGATTGTCAGGGTTCAAGGTACTTTTTTGTGGGAGGGACGATGAGTCCTGTTTTAGGGTCCTTTAAAAGATGCCTTGTGTGAGTGAGGTGTTTACTGTTTTAAGGAGGGAGGATAATGGCATTCCCCTTGATCTTTTACGATGTGTGATGATCCTTCAGATGGCGTCACTTCTCCCCAGAGGGATGAGGCCAGGGAGGTGTGACCTCTAACCAGTAGTCACCCTGAGTGTGGTAACATACGGGAGGATCTCATGGGGAGGGACTCCCTTGATGGGGATAAGGACGCGAGTCTGAGGTACGCCCCCTTTATCTCCAAACCCCCTGGGCTGATACCAATACCCCAGTTCACTGGATGTATGGTGAAGTCTGAAACAATATGTTATTGTAACATTCCTGAAAAATCTATTAAGATAAATACATAGATGAACAAAAGTCGGAAAATGCAACAGTCAAGTGGGAAGAACACTCCACCAGCTGTAAGCAATTGGACCAATGTTACGCTGGGGCTGTCCCCGCTCCTTAAGCTAAACAGCAAAGAAGGACATTATTCTCGCCACCCGATGATGAGAGTGGAAGCAAGTGATCTTTGTTGCAGTGTGGCCCATCCGGCTGGACCCGAGCGACCGCGGTTTGCAAAGAGGAGGAGAACCTGGCGAGCAAGAGGTCCCCCGGGGAGCCTGTGAAGCTGAATGTGGGCCCTGGGGGACTATAAAGAGGCAGCAGAGGTGAGCAGCGGGATGCCTGAAATGTTTGTTGCAGGTCGGTGTGAGGCCAGCATACTGAAAGTGGAGAGAAGCAACAGTGGTGGCATGACCTGTAATGGGCATGACCTTGTAATTTCCCAAAGCGAATTACAAGAGTTGATTAAAAAAAAAGCAGAAGATTGAGGAACTAGCTAGGAGAAGGGAGTCCTTCTCGTAGCCTTTCTGAGAACTTTTTGTGGAGCTCGTTTGGTTGCTGGAACTCTTTTTGCTGAACTTTCAAGAACTTTTGTTTGGAAAGACTTCACATCCAGGAGAAGGGAACCATTCTCCTGGGCTCAGAAATTGCTTGAACTTTAGTTATTATTTGGTGTAGCGACAGGGAAAGATAGAGGTTTTGACCAAGACAGAACTTTACCATTTGGACACTACGGACACCCTGACAGACCTCAGATTAGTTTCTTAACATAGGGAAACTGCCTATAGAATAGGGATAGATAGGCTTTATCTTTGGTTAATAAAAGTCTATAGCAATCACTATGGCACCACTTGGTCTGTCACATCATTCCTTGCCACCAGAAATGACAGTGGGGACCATCTTTGTATGCTATGTGGTTAGTTTAAGTGGCATGAGGGCAACGGGAGTGAAGGTGGTCCTGAATTGTGTTATAAGCAGTGGGGTTAAGAGCCGTGGGGAACTACGAGTTTGGGTTATGGATCAATTGCCATATGTTATCTTGATGAAAAGGTTGTTCATGGCGTTACACTTTTCTTTAGAGTCAGGGATTAAAGGGTCGGGAAGTGGGTTGAGGAGTTTCTTTTTTTTAAAACTCTTTATTTCTCATTTACAACATTAGTCAACAAACAACAGTAACATCATCAAAAGTCATTGAATTGCAAAACACACAATAGTGGGAAGCAATACCGCAAAGTTTCATCTCATAACCCTATATCCCACCATGACAAAACCACAAAATGAATCAAAAAACCAAACCAAATGCACCAAACAAACAACAACAGACAAACAGGACTACATAAAACAACCACGTAAACAACACAAATCCCCCCACCCCCTACATATAGTATCTGAAATCAAACCATTGCATTCCACCCCATAACTCAATTTAGCCCAAACCATAAAGGTCGTTAAATCCCTCCCACATTTCATCATAAAGGTCCGCCTTGTCCAGTTTACGAAACATTGTTTTTTCAAACCGTGATAAAGCTCTAACATCCAAAATCCACTCCTCCACTGTCAGCTTTTTCCGTGTCTTCCAGTCCTTCAACACCTGTTTAGCTGCCACTAACAAAACTTTACGGACTCCACACAATGTCACCCAACTCACACTACGCCCACCACCATATGACAGAAATATAGCCGCCAAGGGATTGCGTGGGTAGACAATGTTCCAGATCTGGTCAACCCTGTCAAGAACCTCCTTTCAAAAGTTCACCACCCTTTCACAATACCATAACATATGTAAAATTGTACCCTGCTCCTTCCCACAACCCCAGCACAAAGCATCATCGGCTAAACCCAATTTGCACATACGCGCTGGAGTCCAATAAATTCTGCCCACTATTCTTTGATGTATGTAGCGTAATTGCAAATCCACTTTGGCTGTCGTCGGCATTCTCCAAATCCTATCCCATTCTCTCAATGTGAGTTCCCTGCCCAACTCCTCATGTAGACACTCTTAGAAAACCCATCTCCAAAATATCAAAATTCTCCGGTTTCTTCAAAAAAGGAGCCTCCAACATCCCTCTCCGCTCTAAGAGCAAAGCCACCAAAACCTGATACCTCCCCAATTCCCTATTCCTCAAACCAAATTTCTAGGTTAAACTCTCAAAAGGCACTACCCCAGCTTCATTCCACACATCACCAATAGTCAAAACTCCTCTCTGAATCCAACTCCTCCAAGACAGTACCTTATTATCAAACATCAGACCAGGATTATGCCAAAGTGAAGCTTCTTCATAAAGATATAGTCCCTGACCAGTACCAACAATCCACGACGACAACGCCTCTTTAGTGGCCAACACCGATCTCAAATACTGTACCCTCCTAGGCAACTTTCCAAAAGAAAATAAACATCTAATATCACAAGGCAAAAACCGCTGCTTCTCAATTAGCACCCACCACGGCACCCGGTTCAGATCCACACCATTGTAACTAGACCCTTTCTTCAACCAGAAGCCATTACAATAATTTCTCAAAAGCGGATACCCAAATCCTCCATCTTTTTTTTTTTTTTTTAAATATATTTTTATTGTTTTTTTCAAGAAACATACAACCAGTATCATCAACACGACAATCAATTAAATATCCGCAATAATTCCCATTCCCTCCCTCCCCAAGTGAACCCGGACCGGGGTTACGCAGTCTGCTGCTGGCATTAGGGTGAGCCCGGGCTGTCCGGGTCCTCACCTGAGGTGCTGGCTTCCTTAGGACAGAACAGGGCCGTCGTGAGGGCAATCCACTGCAGGAGGTCCTCCGAGTCATTTATTTTTTGCTGTCTTTGCGCCAGCTCCCAGGCCCCGGTTTCAGCCACAGTCCATCTGCGAAGGTCCTCCCACCATGTTACAAGTTTAGGGGCTCTGGGACACTTCCAGGCCATTGCGATGCGCCTTTTAGCGAGGATGTACATCAAATCTTTGAGCCTGTTGAGAGATTTGTTTTTTTTCCCTCGTGGGTACGAGCCCAATAGACATGCCTTGGGGGATTGCACGTCTAGCGTTATGTCCTCCTCTGCTACCTTGGTCTGAATTTGCGACCAGAAGGTTCGTATGTTCGGGCAGGCCCAAAACATGTGGGTCAGGGAGGCCGCAGGTTCTTGGCACTTGGGGCACCGCACCACACCAGCGCCATTGAATCTCGAGATGACAGCTGGGGTAAGGTAGGCCCTATGGATGATGTAAAATTGGATAAGTTGAAATCGGGCATTCCTAGAGACCTTTTTGTGATAGTGTGTTATTGTTTCCCACTCCGTGTCGCCAAATAGTGTGTTCAGCTCGGCCTCCCATTTGCTCTTGCATGTGAGTTCGCTATGTGTGGTGTTGTCAATTAGGATCTCATAAAGCCTAGAGGTTTCGTGTCCCCCTTCTGCCACACCTATCAGGTTCTCTATGGCCTCGTGTCCGGCGCATTGGGATTCTGCATCCGGCCATCGCCTCCTAAGTCTGTCCAGCACCGCCCCGTATAGAAGGAACTGACCCAGTGGGACCCCAGTCAATTCGTGCAGCTCGGGAAATGTGTGGATGCCCTGGTCATCCACCAGATCGCCCAGAGTGGCGACGCCAGAGGGCTCCCATATATTCCGGATCGCCCTCCGGTCTTCCGGCCTAGTGAACATGATGGCGGCTATAGGGATCTGTGGGGAGTAAGGGTCGGACAGCTTGACCAACTTGCAGGCCCGACTCCAAATTTGGGTGCCTAGGCGGATGAGGTGCGCGTCCAGCGTTTTGGGCATTGGTCCGATCCAGAGGAGGTCCCTGAGCAGCCATGGTGCGTCTGGGGGCTGCAATAGGCGTGTGTCCGTCATGGCATCATCAGCCATCCACTGGATCACGTGCTTAAGCTGGGCCGCTATGTAGTAGAGCTCAAAGTTAGGTGTGTTCAGGCCTCCCCTCTCGTACGGTCTTTGAGTAATGTCTAGGGCAACTCTGTGCCTCCCCTCCCGCCATAAGAGTTTCCTACATAGCATGGCCAGGTCTTTGAAAAAACGCTGGGGGATGTTGTAGGGGACGTTGGTGAAGAAGTGTAGGAGACGGGGGAGTGCTACCATTTTAAGGAGTCCCGCCCTACCAGCCATCGAAAGGGGCAGTTTGCACCATAGGTCGATTGATTTAGCCAGTCCCTCCTTAGCCCTGCCCGTGTTCAGAACATGTTCGGTCTCAGGGTCCCGGTGGATCACGACGCCCAGATATTTGAACGTAGTGGGTTCCCATTTAAGGGCCAAAGGGGGGAGGTGTTCTTCCTTGGTTCCACTAAGTGCAGCCAGGGGGAATAAGCAGGACTTGCTGTGGTTAATCTGGACCCCTGTACATCTGTGGAACCCGTCTAGGGTTTCCAGGATGTAGGGGAGAAGGTGTTCGGGATCCCTCAGGTAGAGGAGCATGTCATCCGCATACATGGAGACAAGGTGGTTCACACCATTTATCGTTATTCCCCCGTCACCGTATTCCTGCCTAAGGTATGCTGCCACTGGTTCAATCGCTAAGATGTAAAGTAGAGGGGATAGGGGGCACCCTTGTCGAGTGCCCCTGGCCAGGCTCCATTTTTCAGAAAAAGTGTTGTTGGTACGCACTCTGGCGGTGGGGTTGGTGTAAATGAGTTTTACCCAGTTCAAAAAAGCCGTTCCGATCCCCATCTTTGCTAAGGTGGCATAAAGCCATGTCCATCGGACCGAATCAAAGGCTTTAGAGGCGTCGAGGGACACAACTGCATATTTACCGGGCATGCCGTTTGTGCTGTGTATCACGTGGTGCAGCCTTCGCAGGTTCTCGGACATAGAGCGACCCTGCATGTAGCCCGTCTGATCCTGGTGTATGAGGTATGGGACGGCTGCACGAAGCCTTCTGGCCAGTAATGCGGTGAGGATTTTGTTGTCTACATTCAACATGGATAGTGGGCGGTATGAGCCGCAGTCAGAGCTGTCCTTGTCGGGCTTAAGTAGGGGGATGATGGTGGCTTCAATCATGGTGTCGGGGAGGTGGCCTATGTCATACGCCTCGTTATATACTTTGGACAACAGGGGGGCCAGTATATCCTCATAGGCCTTATAAAATTCGCTCGGGAGACCGTCCGGTCCCGGCGTTTTACCCGAGGGCAATGACCTAATGGTGGCTGTGACCTCGTCGGGGGTGACGGGGGCTCCGAGGGGATCTGCCAAGTGGTCCTCCAGGCATGGGAGCCAGATGGCGTCTAGGGCGTCCTCGATCGCGTGGTCAGGGGGCGGGGCTGGATCGGAGTAAAGGGTTTGGTAATATTGTTTGAACGCTGCATTGATACCCACTTGCGTGTGGAGGGTCAGGCCGTCTGTATTACAAATGGAGCAAATGGGGTATCTGGGGGTTTCTCGTTTATAAAGCCATGCAAGAAGCTTCCCGGGTTTATCGCCCAGGGCATGATTCCTCTCCGTGAATTTAGTATAGCTCAACTTCCCCAGCGTCTCCCAGTGTGTTAGGCATGTTTGTTTAAGATCAATCATCTTTTGCAAGTGGGCGGGATCAGGGGACGGGGTGGCTTCGAGATCTTGGAGTTCAGTCTCAGCGTGCGCTAGCAGGGACGTGACGGATTTTAGGGCCCCTCCAGCCGCGGCTATCATTTCCCCCCTAGTTACCACCTTGTAGGCTTCCCAGGCTGTGCCTAAGTATCTGACGCTATCAATGTTGGTCTGCCAGTAATGTGTGGAACCCTCCCTGATTTGTTCGCTGAAGGCTTTGTCCAACAGCGCTTCGCTTCTCAATTTCCACGTGGGGATGGGGGGCCTGGGCGTCGTGGTCACCCACGAGGTCATCAAAGGGGAATGGTCTGAAAGTACCCTGGCTAGGTACTGCGTGTCCTCAAATCCCGCCACATGCTCTTCGCTAATGAACAGGCAGTCTATCCTGGTATGGACCTTATGTGGGGGGGAGTAAAAGGAGTAGCCTCTGGTTTCGGGGTTTTGCACTCTCCACAGGTCTTTCAGGGCATATTGCTGCGTGAGGGCGTTCAATATCTTGGCGGGTGGGGAGGGGTCCCCGTGTTTACCATCCGACCTGTCTATGCAAGGGTTCAGGGTACAGTTATTGTCACCTCCCCATATCGTTATGCATTCATCACTCGGGGTCAGCCGAGCGTACAGCGAGCGAAAGAAAACAGTGGCATCATGATTCGGGGCATAGGTGCAAATCAGGCGGACGTCCCTCCCCTCTATGGTGCCCTGAACCAGGGCCATCCTACCTTCATTGTCCGTTTTGGTGTGGGTCAGCTTGACTGGGACAGAGGGGGCGATCCATATCAAGACGCCTCTGGCGTAGGTGGAGTAGGGGGAGCCCACTAGGGTGCCCCGCCAGACCTTGGCCAACGCTGCAAGCTTAGGGCCACATAAGTGGGTCTCCTGAAGGAGGGCGATTCCGACCTTGTGGCGTTTCATGTAGGCGTGGATGCGTCGCTGTTTGATATAGCTGTTTAGCCCCCTGACGTTCCAGGACATGACTCTGATCCTCTCAGCCATGGTCTGTGTGTGGTCGTGCGGCTGTGGGAAGCGTGAGGTTGAGGGGTTTGACGAACCTGGTCGTCCTGGTTGCAATTCTGCTGCGCTTGGTCCCGGTCCGGTTTGTGTCCAATTCAAACTGCAATCCCAACTTGGGGTTCGAACCCCCACAAACAACAACGTCTAACTTAACAAAAAACACAACTTCAAACATAACACGTCTAGCGAGGTTGCCCTTGCTCTGACATCCCCGTTTCTGCCCCATCAGACCAGGGTCTTCCGGTGCCCTACGGGCGGGTGAACTCACCCAAAGTATCCTGGGGTTAGGAAGGGGGCTGCCTCCGAAGGTGTTGTCAGGAGGTGCGCCACGACCGGCGCGGCTCCGGTTCCATCAGTGTCGCCACGACTATTGTCATATGAATGTACAATCGGCGACTGCAGTCAATGAGTGGAGAAGTTCCTATGTTGCGGGCGGCTAGGGCCCGCGCTGCTTCCGTTCGATGTCCGGGATCTGTTCTCTGTCCATCCATTCGCAGGCCTCTGCTGGGTTATCAAACAAGTGGGCCTTGTTGTTGCGCAGGACCTTGAGTCTAGCCGGGTAGAGGAGTAGATAGCGCAGGCCTGCTTCCTTGAGTCTCGCCTTGGTGTGGTGGAACTGGGCCCTGCTCCTTTGAACCTGCAGGGTGTAGTCAGGGTAGATTGCTATCTTTGCGGCGTCCCTCTGTATGGATCCGCCCATCCTGGTGAAGGCCAAAATGGATTCCCTGTCCCTATAGTTGAGGACTTTGGCTATTATGGGTCTTGGTGGGGTCCCCGGTGGGGGCCTCCTGGCTAAGGAGCGATGGGCTCTTTCAATAGTGAAGCCCTGCGACAGTTTCCCGGCCCCAATTTCCTGTATGAGCAGGTTCTCGACGTAGTTGGTAGGGTCGTTGCCCTCGATGCCCTCGGGCAGGCCGATAATTCTGATATTGTTTCTGCGGGCCCTTCCTTCGGCCTCCTCAGCCCTGTCCTCTAGGTTCTTCACTTTCTGCGCCAAAATGTCTACATCCTTTAAAAGTTGAGTTTTGGCATCGGTATTGTCTCGGACTTGGATCTCGAGAGCGTCCGTTCTGCCGGTGATAGAGCGCACATCCTGCCTCAGTAAATTCAGGTCGATCGCAACCGCATCAATCTTGTCCTCCATAGTTTTCTGGAGTGTCTTGATGGCCTCTAGCAGTTGGGAGTTAGCTGGCTCGGGTCTCGCGGCGCCCGGCACCTCCACAGGGGCAGAAGCCTCCGCGGGTCCGATCGCTCCAGCGGCCGCGAAGGACTCCATGGTAGTTTGGCGGTGTCTGCTTCGGGCGCCCTTAGTGGTCATGTCCTATCTTCGTGGTCCGTCAGGCCTCGGCAGGCACTACACAGTCTGTGTCCGATGGCGCCGTGCTGGGGATGCTTCGTGGGGGGGGTTATGCGTCGGCCGCCCGCCGGGCTGCACCAGTGGGCCGCTCAGCAGGGCCCGGTGGGGGTGTAGTTAAGGCCGCATCAGGCGCTCCCCCCTCCGTCCCCTCGCTGCTCTTCTTCGGGACACAGGAGCACAGGTCTCAGCTTAGGCAATCTCTGCCACTTCAGATCGAGTTCCATAAAGGCTGGCCCCTTGCGGGTTCCTCCCGGTCGGTCACAGGGCTCCGCTACAGCGTCAGGCTGGGCATCGTCATGGCCGCCATTTTCTGTCCTCGTACGACGTTCCGTTTCTTTTTGATGGTGCGGGCCCTCAGAGGGTCGTGAGGCTCCCAAACTTCGTCAACAGGCGGAACACTCCTTCACACGACCTATATTCTGTTTTCAAGTGGCTGCAGTCAAGTTTAAGCGGTAGTTGGTGGCGGATCCATAATCGTATCGAGCGGAGCTGCGCCGAACACGTCCTTCCTACATGGCGGTTAGCCACGCCCCCCCAAAATCCTCCATCTTTAATACTTCTGACCATAATCTACTGGGGAATTCTGGCTCTCTTTCCAAATCCCCACAAAAAATCCTGAAATAACCTATCAATACATGCCAATATCCCCTTTGTAAAACGTAAAGGCAGAGATTGAACAACATACAGTACCTTTGGCGGTAAAATCATTTTAATAGCATTAACTTTGCCTCAAAGAGTCAGAGTAACACAACCCCATCTCGTAATATCCCGCCTAAGAACCTCAATGATTTTATCAACATTAAAACTCACCAACTTTCCCAAATCCCGAGTAGTATAAACCCCCAAATATTTCACACTAGAATATTCCCATCTACAGTCCCATCCCAACAGCTGTTCACAATCAAGCTAAGCACTCACCGGAAATACCACTGACTTATCCCAATTGACCCGATACCTGGATAACCTACTTACCTCCTCAAAGACCCCCGTAACAACAGGGTCCTTCAAAATGATCACCACATCATCCGCATAAACCAGAGCCTTTACTTCCCCATCTCCCACCTCAAACCCCCTGACACAGCTCATCTGACGTATATACGCCAACAAGGGCTCTAACATCAAATTAAATAACAGCGGCGACATGGGGCAACCTTGGCGAGTGCCTCTAAACACTGAAAACGACGCAGAAAACCCCCCATTCACCCACACCTTTGCCGATATGTCATTCTGAAGAGCTTGAACAGCCTTAATAAAGAAAGGAGCAAAACCCAACTTTGACAGTGTATAATTCAAAAAGCCCCAATTCACCCTATTAAAGGCCTTCTCGGCGTCTAAAAAAATCATCAAAATATCCTTTACCTCTGAGTCCGGCAAACTCAAGATATCCAACAGTGTCCGAATATTATCATAACCATACCTTCTCTCCATGAAACCTGCCTGAGAACGCTCCACTAAATCACCCATATATTTTTTTAGTCTCACCGTCAGTATTTTCGTAAAACTCTTTAGATCCACATTAAGTAAGGAGATTGGTCGATAGTTATTTCCGGGTAGGAAGCGGCTGTTCGTTCCGTCAATGCGTTGAACGCTGCTTCCTGAATTGTTTGCTGGTGGATAATGGCGGTAAGATGTGGTGGACGCACGGTCATCCGGAGCAGTGACCGAGGGTTCCTGCCTTTCCCCTACATGGAAGGCTGTGGGGGAATGCTGGCGGCTGCAGGACTCCCTCATGGTAGGCTGCGGGACTTGGAATATGTGGGTGCGTGTGTACGGACGCTGCGCTGATCTGACAATTCAAAACTCGGGCTTCGGGACACGTCTGAGTTCCACTGTGCGCCTGCTCCTATCACTGATGGGCGAGTTGGGCTTATCTTTTCAGCAAAAATGAACTGTTGTGTTTCATGCTGGGTATTTGTGTTCCGAAGACCGTGGACCATTGGGCTCTACTGTTACGCGAGTCGGTCTTCATGCCAATGAACTACATTTACGTTTATTTCCATTTGGGGCTTCTCGCACACTGTTGTTCTATGGGATGTTTCCTGATTTGTTTCTGTTCCCTCCTCTGTGATGTATATGAAGTGATAATATGTAAATGTGAAGCATGTTCTGCAATTTGGTGGGGGGAACTCGGATATACTTGTAGTCTAGTGTGAGTTTAGACTGCCATTGTGGTAGACTTGGTAATGTGAGAAAATAGGAAAGGAGTTATTAAGTGCGGTTGACTGCAGTAATGAGGGGACTGATGCCTTGATGCTCCGGCATGACACGTTTAAAGTGGCAACATGGTGGTGGTGACGATGCCAACCACAGAGACTTCCTGAGTTTGCATTATATTTATTTTTTTATTTTTTTGCAGGTGACTCTGTATTTGTGATATTCCCGGGTGGATGGGGGAAGCGCTTCTTGTTGGTTTTAATCTAGTCGCGGCGTCTGGTTTGCTTGGCAACTGGTGCTATGTGGCTGGGCTCTGATTTCGCTATGGAACTTCAGGTTACCTTTGTCACCTCACGGTTACTTTATGTAATTTTAGTGCGGCCCTACTGTGCTCAGCTGGGAATTTGTGGGTAGTTACGTGGTTCTTTTCCTTCCCTGCTGTGCAGTGGATTGCCCTGATTTGTGATGGGGTGCAGACAAATGCGTGCAGGGCTTCTGCTTGCATTCTGTCTGTTCAAGATGTGCTTTGTGGTGCCCTTAACTTATGTGTGGGAGCTAGTGGGGGGTTGGTTTTTCAGCGAACTAAATACTTTGAATACATCTACTGTTTGCATGTTTGTGTTGTAGTTATATACTGCACTATTCAGCTGGCTTAGCTACATGTGTGGAGAAGTGGGTATGGGTGGCGAGGGGCATGTCATGTTTATGGATCTTGATGTGAGGGCATGCTGATCACGGTGGGGTCTGTATATGGGTCATGTGTGGGTGGGGGGGCCGTTTTTGACTGATCGGAGAGAATGCTTGGGGTTATAGGTGGTGAAATGATTGTTTTGGGGTGGGTTCTGGGACTTGTTACTGGGGATGTTTGATGAGGAAATTATATTAATGATAATGTTGGGCACAGGGTTCTGGGGAGATGGTTGGAATAGGTTATGATTGTCTACATAATAATACTTTGTTGAAACCTAAATTCTTTTGGGTTTTTTCCAATCAATGCTGTCTTGAATGTATGCATGTTGTCTTTTGTTGTTTGTGTGGGGTGGGGTGGGGGATTGATACTTGTATTGCTCCATTCTGTGGGATGGGCGTGATGATTGTCATAGGGTTTAATGGAAGGTTTGTGGGTGATTGATGATCGGCCCTCTTATGGATAGTGCTCTGGCTGCAGAGACCCACATAGTTTGGGTTGATGGTTTATGAGTTTACGTGACGATATGGAGTGTTTTAGTGAGTTATGGCGGGGTCTGTTTCCTTGTGTACTTGGAATGTGAAAGGGTTGAATTGTGTGCGGAAGAGGAAGAAGATGCTGGCTAAACTTTGGAGGGAGAAAATTGATGTGGCGGTTTTACAGGAAACACATTTAATTGATGGGACTGGTGTTTCCCTGACCAATTCGAGGTATACAAAGGTTTTTTTGAATTGCTACTCCTCTAACTCCCGGGGTGTTGGGATATTGTTAAAGAAAGGCTTGGCTGCATGTGTGGAGAAAGTGAGTATGGATGGCGAGGGGCGTATCATACTTATAGATCTTAAATTTGAGGGCATGCTGATCACAGTGGGATCTGTATATGGGCCATGTGAGGGAGGGGGGCCTTTTTTGACTCACTGAAGGGAATGCTTGGGGATATGGGAGGTGAAGTGATTGTTTTGTGTGGAGATTTTAAATGTGTGTTTGACCCCAAGATAGATAGGTCTTCAATGTGCAAATTTACTGGACAGAAATCGAGTAAGGAGTTTCGAGACTTCTTAGATATATATGATTTGGTGGATACCTGGAGACATTTTCATTGGAGGGGTAGGGAGTTCTCTTTTTATTCATCGGTATATAATTCTGTATATAATTCTTATTCTAGGCTTGACTATATATTAATGTCGGATAGGCTGAAAGAGAATGTAAGGGAGGTGTCTATGGGGGAACGACACATTTCGGATCACTCAATGGTAGTGGCCAAATTGATGTTACTCGCTGAGAGGCAGGGACCTAGTTGATGGAGGCTGAAACCTGTTGTGTTGAGCAATCAAGATGCTGCTGCCGCATTAATGAATTTTATACCTAGTTTCTTTAAGATGAATGAGGGTACGGCGGACAGCATGGTGGTGTGGGATGCTTTTAAGGCTTCTATTAGAGGGGAACTGATGAACTGGACTGCGAGGATGCGGAAGGGGGGTGAAGCCAGATTGGTGGAGCTTGAACGGGAACTTGGAGATTCACAACGGAGTTATGCTTTGTCGAGAGAGGAGAATGTTAAACTTAAAATTTTGGATGTTAAGACGTTACTAAAGAATGAGGTGGACTTGCAAGTTGAGAAGGGATTGTATTTTGTGAAGCAAAAGTACTGGGAGTAGGGGGATAAAGCAGGGAAGTTGTTGGCAAGTAGATTGAGGAGTTATTCAGACAGGGTGTATGTTCAAAAAATTGTTGATGAGTCTGGAAATTTTGAAATTAGGAAAGGAAAAATTGGGGAATGTTTTCGATCCTTTTATGCTAAATTGTATGAGGAGGATATTACACCACAAATAAGTGATTTTGACAGATTATTTGGGAAGATTGAACTCCCAGTGCTTTCCGAAGAAGGTAGATGTTTTCTGGATGCGCCGATTACTGTCTCTGAGGTTTTGTCGGTAATTGGGGACATGAATATAGGTAAGTCTCCAGGGATGGATGGGTTGACAGTAGAATTTTATCAATCGTTTGGTGAGGCGTTGGCACCGCGTTTGTGTGCATTGTATAACCGTTTCTTGAGAGAGGGGAGGTTGTGTGATTCGATGAAAGAGACAATCATCACGGTGGTCCTGAAACCGGGTTGAGGAGTTTCTGACTGCTGTGAAGAGAGCTTTACACTTGTTGGTGGTGGACATAATAGTTGATGAGTAATAATCAGTTTGGGCTTTGACGAGAGACAGGCAAGTACTGCATAAAGCCTTGAAGTTGAGGCAGGCTTTATTCCTCTATGCTTTACAGCAGTTTTTTTGAATGACTGGATAGTACGGTTATTGTTGGTTATTTCTTCTGTGTACCAGGGGATGGTGAGTTTATCCCTGATGTGAAGCAGTTTAAAGGGGTCATGGGCATCAACCAATTCCATTATAGTTGTTTTAGAGTTAATAAGGGACTTTCAGCATTGGAGGGTGGTGGAGTTAGAGTTGCTAGTTTGTGTCTAGTGCTTCCAAGGGGAAGTCCTCAATGGAGAAACTCAAGGACATGGTCATTTGTCAACAACCCTTGTTGGACGGGACATTAGAAGTAAGGCAGATGAGGGTGGCAGCATGGTCTGTCCAGTCATGTGGGATAGGGTTAAGACAGTGGGCCTCATTACACGGACGGCGGTAAGGGTTAACGGTCACCGTTAATGGCAACGGTGACCGTTAACCCTTACCGCCGTACTACGAGGTCCCTTTGCGGGTTGGAGGATTTAACGCCTGCTTCTTGCAGGCGTTAATATCCAACCCGCTAAGGGACCTCGGAGCTAATTACGGCACCGCAAAATTGCGGTGCCGTAATTAGCGCCTTCCCCATTTCCATAGAGCCCTATGGGGCAGAAATGGGAATGGGGAAGGGCAATTGCGGAAAGGGGATTTACCGCCCCTCCAACCTTGGAATGGGGCGGTAAATCCCCTTTCCGCCAAGGCGGTGCCGGTATTTTACCGGCATGAGCCATGGCGCTAATAGCGCCATGGCTCACCGCCTACCGTGTAATGAGGCCCAGTGTATAGGAAGGATGCTGGGATGACAAGGTGGGGTATATATCCTATGATGTCTGTGGGGTTTAGCATTCATTGTTTTATATCCAGGGGATCCATGAGGTGGAGCTTAGCGTCCCTAGTGATGTTAGTGAAGTCAACAAGGAAGATGTTTGCGATTGATGCTGAGGTGATGGCATCAGAAGTGTTTTAGAGGAGGTGTGTGAAATGTAATTATATCTATATGCGGTGCTAGAAGTTGGCAAGAGAGAAGCAATGGGGGTTTCATGGCTGTTTAACTGAGCATGGTATAGGTTGTGTCTGATTTGTGGATAACTGGCACACCTCTCCTTACCTTCTCTGTGCGGCCAACATTTTGAATGCTGTACCCAGGTTAGAGGAGAACATCAAAGACATTGGTAGAGGGAGTGCAAAGTTTCAGAGATAAATATTGCATTGACTTTGTTTGCAGTGATGAGGTTGGTGATGTCAACAGCATGGTGGATGGACTGGTTTGAATTAATCAGCATTATGTGGTGAGAGATCCAGGATAGTGCAGATGATATCCTAACGAGGGAAAGAGAACGTTGCTGAGATTGAGATGATTTGCGGCTCAATGACGCGGCAAGAGTTTGTGAGTTTGTGTCCTCATGAGCTTGGGAATGGACTGTGGCTGTTGAAGACACATTGTAATGTCTGCCTGTTGGAAAAGCAGGGGTTTCTCCTGTCCATTCGTTAGCCATTACAAACAGGTATTTTTTTGTCTTTGTCCTTAGCGAAGGATGCCAGCGATGAGGACACCCAGGCAAGGCTGGATGTATGGAAGGGCATGTGGCTTGTGATTGGCTGGTGGGCTGGAGGCGACTGGACTGGCAATCTGACACTGAGCCCAGGGGAAGAGCACGGTAAGGGAGAAGAAGGCCACGCCCTTAAGTAGTATCTAACATGTTATGCACAAGGATATCATGTGTTAGCCGAGTCTGTGTGCTCTTTGCCCATCACAGGTACAGATCCTTCCCACATTAGTGGATCTGTCTGAACTTTATCACAGGTTGACCATGGAGTCATCGCAAGTCAGTGAGGCTCCCTTTTTTATAACTATTACATGTTATGCACAGAGGTTTCTAATGTCAGCAACTCTGTCTGCTATGTGCCTGTCAAAGAGAATGCAAAGAGTTGTCTTGTCAGCAAGCCTGCCTACTCTCTACCAATTATAGGTGATACACTCCCACATTAGTGAAAGCATCTGCACTTTATCTATCACTGGTTAAACACGGGGGCCCTGACAGGTCAGCAAGTCTGTGTCTTTTCTATCACAGTATATGCACACAAATATCACAAGTTAGCAAGTCTCTTTGCTATGTACCTATCACAAGTGATGCATAGAGTCTCCACACATCACCGAGTGTGTCTGCAATGTGTTTATCAAAGGTGGTACACAAAGCCATTATATGACAGTCTGTCGGCTATGTGCCTATCACAGTTAATGCAAAGAACAATCATATGTCAGTGAGTCTGCTATGTTCCTTTCACAGGTGATCCACAGAGCCATCACACACTTCTATGTATTGTGACAAATCTCAGGGTGTCATCACTGCTTCCACAGGGGGAGCACCTTCTCATGTGCCCAGGTGGGTGAGTCCACTGCCCGATAGTCCCCAAAGGGTTGGTACTGAGCGAGAGGATTGCATGGGGAGGGAGACCAACTATGAGACCAGTGATGGCCCTGGGAGAATGCAGTATCCCCGCCAGTCACCTGACCCTATAACTCTTGCCTACCATGACCCCACCTCTTCTTTAACTTCTCTTTCTACACCTTTATCTTCTTACACTATGTGTTTTGGTAGACCAACCATAGTAGAGAGTACACAAGCGAAGCAGATCCCTAGTGAGTCACAACATCATGGCCCACTCAGTACTGGGACGACGAGGAGGCACGGAGCAATATAGAGTGCCTATTGATACCAGAACATGCACTCTAGAAGTTCTTGACAACCAGTCAAGTCAAGAAAAGTTAAAAAGGAAGAGGGACTTGACAAAGTGTGGAGCCCGCCCTGGAGGAAGCATGAGTCGGCGAACACTCTGGGAAGAAGGAAGGCAGACCAGGGAGCCGTGGAGCCTGCTGTTGTGCAGAGGCCACGTGGTGTGCAGCATGGGAAGCGCTCCTGGCAACCCTGAAGGTCAGCAACTGGGGACGGACAGTCCCGCGCCGACGAGAGCAAACCTGGTACGATGAAGCCAACAAATGCCAGAGAGGAGAGAGGAAGCAGGGGAAGCCCCACCACTGATGGCAGGCATGCAGGAAGCATCAAGAGCATCACGCACCAGCAACCAAGGTACGTGGAAGAGTGGGAGGTGCTGGGAGCCCTGTGAACATAACGAAGGCCAATCACACACAGAACAGAGTCTGGGATCCCTACAGTTCTAACGTAGATCAAGAAGGAAGAGTTTCTGTGCAGAGGGGACCTGGCCTTGCAGTTGTGGCTGGGGTGCTACCATTGGTGGCAGTACCTGACTGATTTGCAAATGGCTGGACCTATTTTGCAATGGTGCAGACGGGCTAAAGAAACGGTGGAGAGGAAGGTTGCCCAGAGCAATGCCAGTGGTACAGATTCATTCAAAACCTTCTACCCATCAGTTTTGTGGTTATAGTTTGTCTCACTATGTGAGAGATGGTATGGCCAGACGTGGGTTCCTTACTCGCTGCACCATAGGAAACCAGTCTGCACCTCACTGAGGAGGCCCAACAAGGCCAAAACATGTCTGGCATTGCTTGTGTTTCTGTGCAGAGGGGACACAGCCTAGCAGTACGGGCTGGGCTGCTACCAGTGGTGGCAGTACCTGAATGATTTGCATATGGCTGGACCCCTTTTGCAATGGCGCTACAGGCAAAAAACGATGGTGTGGAAGGTTGTCCAGAGCAATGCCAGTGGTACAGATTCATCCAAAACCTTCCACCCATCACTTTTGTGGTTACAAGAAGGAAGTGTACCTGATCTTACTTGTGCAAGTACTTGGTCAGAAAACAAACTAAGTCAGCCCCTCAAAGCATGAGGCTATAAAGAGAACTGGGAGAGCAAAACCTATACGCATAGTACTTGGCATGCGAGTGAACCAAGTCTTTGTTTGTGTGATGGCATATAGTAGTGGAGGAAACCAGATCTGCCAGTCAGGGTCGGGGACCTACCACAGCCTGGGAGTGCATCCAGGCTGTTCTTCTTTGTCGCAGTACCTGGTGGGATGATACTAGGGCTGCCAATCAGGGTCAGGGACCCACCACATCTTGGGGGAAGTGCATGATAAAGCACTGCTATGTTGGCGAACCCTTACACAAGCCTTCGATAATAATTGCAGGACTCCAGGAAGCTTCTCATCTCCTGCAGATTCTGTGGGCGGGCCAGGTTTCGAAAGCTTCCAACTTGGCTGTATCCTTCGGCTGACACCACATGGCAAATATACATTACACTGGTTTGACAAAACTGGCACTTATCCAAGGACACCTTCAGCAATTGCTGCTGGATTCAATCCAAAACCTTCAGTGGCCTTTGGTGATGTTCTTCTAAGGTCCGTCCAAAAACATCATCCAGGTAGACCAGAACCTTGAGTAGATTCATGTCACTCACAGTTCTTTCTATCAGGCATTGAAACATGGCAGGCACTCCCGATATCCCCTGTGTCATTCGAGTAAACTGGTAGAACCCCAAGGTGCAGATGAATGCAGTCTTTTCTTTGTCTTCGGGCAGCATAGGAATTTGATAATACCTACTCTGTAGATCTAGGACTGAGAACCATTTGCTCCCAACCAGACAGTGAAGAGCTTTGTCCACTTGATGTGTGGTGTATTGATCGGGAACTGTTCTGCTGTTTAGGTGCCGGTAATCAATTCACAGTCACACATCATTCTTTTTCTTTCATGCCACCACTATAGGGGAAGCATAAGGGCTTTTGGATTGCTGGATGATACACATCAGCCGGTGCTAGACTCTGTGACCTCTCTTGGAACGGGGTGACATCACTTAAACGGATGTGATGCTTCATCCCCTTGGCTTCACCTAAGTCCCAATCACTGGTTGAAAAAACATCTGCCCACATGGACAGCTGGTCTTATAGATGATCTTTCTGACATTGGCCGTCATGTTGATCCTGCTTCTCCATGCCTTTCTTGAGGTAGGCCTGTTAACAAGCCGGGTGTATCTTCAAAGATTTTGCAAACTGTGGCCCTACCATTTCCATACACATCTTGACTAGCGTGATGAACAGAGCTGAGGATGTGCCCATGACTAGGGGTACCTCCGGATTTGGGTTCCTTGTGGTGCACACTAATGCCAAGGTAGTTTTCACCCCACCCACTTCTCGATTTAAATGGATTTTCACACATGTATATCCCAGGTATTGACAGGCGGCATCTCCCATGCCCATCAGAGTTAGCCCCTCCAATGGTTCTAATGGCAGATGCGACATATGTTAGTGATAGTAGGGCTCATACACGATGGTGACCTGGGAGCCACTGTCCAGTTATGCTGTGCTCCTCTGCCCCTCAAGATCAAATGGGATGGTCATGGTGGGCCCGATGAGACCTGCTGGATTGCCTCGATGGAGCAGAGCTTGAGTCCGTAGTCTGTTGCAGCTTGCTGACAGCACATCTGTGGTGTTAGTGACCTCATTAACTAGACAGAGATGGTCAGCTGTGGGACCCTCCTGAGCCTTACTTGGATACGGGATAGTCTGTAGCCTTGGATGTGATGTCCTTGTTGATTTGCTGGAGTTAGTTTCTGCTGAGCTCACTCCTGTAGTCTAGGTTCTAGCTGCTCCTCCGCTACAACCTCCTGTGCGTTGACTGACAATGCCCGGGCCGGAGTGGATTTAAGAGCATTAAAGCGAGCAGCTACTCTGGCATAATCTGGGTCTCGGTCACACAGTCGAGTTGAGTGGCGCTCATCCCCACATGAATGGCAAAATCTACATGGTGGTAACCGTGCAGAGGATTGGGGAAAATATTCGAGGCTCTTGTGCTCATCGATACACCCGTTCTCGGGATGATGGGAAACCATCTCTGTCTCGATTTTGGTTTGCAATCGGGCTTTCCCAGGTCGTGAACTGAGTCTGTAGTTTCCTGACTAGCTGTTGCAGCTCTCCAATCTGCTTCTGCTCAGAAATGGTATTGTTGGGCGTTGGGATCCTGCCTTGTACTGGCTGGCTCTGTACATTGATATCACCTGTTTTTTCTTCCAGGGCCCTAATTGACTTTAGTAGTTCCTCATAGGATGGAGGCGTATCCAGTTTCTCCCACAGCCTCAGTTGCAGTATGGGTATAGCGGCTTCCTTGCCCCCTCCAAGGAGTTGCTTCAATCGACATCGGTTCAATCGGGAAGTCTCTACTCCTCCTCTATGGTGGCCAAGGATTAGAATGTGCTCAATCCTCACCAGATGATCAGACAACTTCTTTCCCAGTTTCAGAGAGGTGGCATAAAACCTCATCATTAAGTCCTCTCCTGACTCAGTAGTGCCAAAAGCTCCCTCCAGGGCGCCCATCACTTGCTGGGAAGTTGGATCAGCACTCAATGCTCGAAGGGACTGTACCATCTGTAGTGCAGGCCCTCTCAAGGCCTCTATTACTCATCGTCTCTTCTCTTGGTCAGACACTTTACAGTCGAGTAGCATAAGCGGAGTGAGATCTGCCCATAGTTCATAGCCCTGCTCTCCTTTAGGTACAGGTTGCTTGCCTGAAAAAAAGTTGTAATCTAGTGTAAGTTCCATGTTCTGTAACCAAATGGGACGGGGATTGGCACACCATAGTTACTTTAACAGCCTCAGCCACTGCAGCAGCAATGACTATGGCATCTTTGGTGGGTGGAGCAGCATCCGGGCACAGAGGTATTCCGGGCCAAGTGTCTAAGGTCCAGATGGGGCAGGTAATCACAGGCTACTCACCTCGGATCTTAGGGGGCAGGGTTTTACCTGTAAGAGAAATACCACCATACCATAGAATATAACATTGTGTATCTTGACCAGGTATGCGCCCCACCTTTTTCACTTTCCCAATGATGGGTTCCAAGGGACTGGTCATGGCTAGTACCTTATCAGTCGTGATGTAAGAGGACCTCGCCCACTACGAAGCAGGCCTCTGGACTGAGCCATTCGGCTTGTACCCAATGAAACATATATTCATGTGCCATTTTAGACTTTGCCTCATCACGAGTTGGGCTGTATCCCCGGCTGTAATACCGCTGACTGTAATAGCCCTAGCACTGACTGGTCCGGTGGTATTACCACCGGATCACAGGTTGGTCCTTAACGGTAAATCCCCAGTCCTGATTGGGTCCATTGGATCCAATGGGGAATTTTCAGTGCTAATACGGCGGGCTAATACAGCCGGCTGTAATACCGCCGAAAACAGGGATTTTCACCTCCAGAAACAAGCTGGAGGTAAAACAGCTGATTTAGCGCCGAACTCTTGATAGGGCCAGCCCTTAAATGCAGCGGTAATACCGTTACCACCGCATTTAAGGGCTACAGCCCAACTCGTGATGAGGCCCTAAGTGTAAATAAACCACCAATGTATTATGCAGTGCCTAGTACCTAGCTGTTGAAATGTACCCCCACTTTCCTTGTACACGGTCAAAAAGTGCTCTTGGTAGGATTTACTGACGGGTAGCAAAAAATGACATGACAGGGTGTCAGATTTTCCTACCCTATCACTTTTTCCTACCCCTGGGTGGGTGGCCCAATGCCTGCTCTCTGTAGGATTTTCTGACGGGTAGGAAAAAATGACAGGTCAGGATGTTAGATTTTCCTACTCCGTCACTTTTTCCTACCCCTGGGTGGGTGGCCCAATGCCTGCTCTCGGTAGGATTTTCTGATGGGTAGGAAAAAATGACAGGTCAGGCTGCCAGATTTTCCTACCCAGTCACTTTTTCCTATCCCTGGGTGGGTTGCGCAATGCCTGCCCTCGGTAGGATTTTCTGACGGGTAGGAAAAAATGACAGATTAGACTGTCAGATTTTCCTACCCCGTCACTTTTTCCTACCCCTGGGTGGGTTGCCCAATGCCTGCTTTCGGTAGGATTTTCTGATGGGTAGGAAAAAATGACAGGTCAGGCTTTCAGATTTTCCTACCCCGTCACTTTTTCCTACCCCTGGGTGGCTTGCCCAATGCCGGCTCTCGGTAGGATTTTCTGATGGGTAGTAAAAAATGACAGGTCAGGCTGCCAGATTTTCCTACCCAGTCACTTTTTCCTATCCCTGGGTGGGTTGCCCAATGCCTGCCCTCGGTAGGATTTTCTGACGGGTAGGAAAAAATGACAGATTAGACTGGCAGATTTTCCTACCCCGCCACTTTTTCCTACTCCTGGGTGAGTTGCCCAATGCCTGCTCTCTTTGGGATTTTCTGATGGGTAGGAAAAAATGACAGGTCAGGCTGTCAGATTTTCCTACCCCGTCACTTTTTCCAACCCCTGGGTGGGTTGCCCAATGCCTGCTTTCGGTAGGATTTTCTGATGGGTAGGAAAAAATGACAGGTTAGGCTGTCAGATTTTCCTATCCCATCACTTTTTCCTACCCCTGGGTGGGTTGCCCAATGCCTGCTTCCGGTAGGATTTTCTGATGGGTAGGAAAAAATGACAGGTTAGGCTGTCAGATTTTCCTATCCCATCACTTTTTCCTACCCCTGGTTGGGTTGCCCAATGCCTGCTCTCGGTAGGATTTTCTGACGGGTAGGAAAAAATGACAGGTCAGGCTGTCAGATTTTCCTACCCGTCTCTTTTTCCTACCCCTGGTTGGGATGCCCAATGCCTGCTCTCGGTAGGATTTTCTGACGGGTAGGAAAACATGACAGGTCAGGCTGTCAGATTTTCCTACCCCGTCACTTTTTCCTACCCCTGGGTGGCTTGCCCAATGCCTGCCCTCGGTAGGATTTTCTGACGGGTAGGAAAAAATGACAGATTAGACTGTCAGATTTTCCTACCCCGTCACTTTTTCCTACCCCTGGGTGGGTCGCCCAATGCCTGCTCTCGATAGGATTTTCTGATGGGTAGGAAAAAATGACAGGTCAGGCTGTCAGATTTTCCTACCCCGTCACTTTTTCCTACCCCTGGGTGGGTTGTCCAGTGCCTGCTCTCTGTAGGATTTTCTGACGGGTAGGAAAAAATGACAGGTCAGGCTGTCAGATTTTCCTATCCCATCACTTTTTCCTACCCCTGGGTGGGTTGCCCAATGCCTGCTTCCGGTAGGATTTTCTGATGGGTAGGAAAAAATGACAGGTTAGGCTGTCAGATTTTCCTATCCCATCACTTTTTCCTACCCCTGGTTGGGTTGCCCAATGCCTGCTCTCAGTAGGATTTTCTGACGGGTAGGAAAAAATGACAGGTCAGGCTGTCAGATTTTCCTCCCTGTCTCTTTTTCCTACTCCTGGTTGGGATGCCCAATGCCTGCTCTCGGTAGGATTTTCTGACGGGTAGGAAAACATGACAGGTCAGGCTGTCAGATTTTCCTACCCCGTCACTTTTTCCTACCCCTGGGTGGCTTGCCCAATGCCTGCCCTCGGTAGGATTTTCTGACGGGTAGGAAAAAATGACAGATTAGACTGTCAGATTTTCCTACCCCGTCACTTTTTCCTACCCCTGGGTGGGTCGCCCAATGCCTGCTCTCGGTAGGATTTTCTGATGGGTAGGAAAAAATGACAGGTCAGGCTGTCAGATTTTCCTACCCCGTCACTTTTGCCTACCCCTGGGTGGGTTGTCCAGTGCCTGCTCTCTGTAGGATTTTCTGACGGGTAGGAAAAAATGACAGGTCAGGCTGTCAGAATTTCCTACCCCGTCCCTTTTTCCTACTCCTGGGTGGGTTGCCCAATGCCTGCTCTCTGTAGGATTTTCTGACGGGTAGGAAAAAATGACAGGTCAGGCTGTCAGATTCTCCTACCCCGTCACTTTTTCCTACCCCTGGGTGGGTTGCCCAATGCCTGCTCTCTGTAGGATTTTCTGACGGGTAGGAAAAAATGACAGGTCAGGCTGTCAGATTTTCCTACCCCGTCACTTTTTCCTACCCCTGGGTGGGTTGCTCAATGCCTGCTTTCGGTAGGATTTTCTGATGGGTAGGAAAAAATGACAGGTTAGGCTGTCAGATTTTCCTATCCCGTCACTTTTTCCGACCCCTGGTTGGGTTGCCCAATGCCTGCTCTCGGTAGGATTTTCTGATGGGTAGGAAAAAATGACAGGTCAGGCTGTCAGATTTTCCTACCCCGTCACTTTTTCCTACCCCTGGGTGGGTTGTCCAGTGCCTGCTCTCTGTAGGATTTTCTGACGGGTAGGAAAAAATGACAGGTCAGGCTTTCAGATTTTCCTACCCCGTCACTTTTTCTAACCCCTGGGTGGGTTGCCTAATGCCTGCTTTCGGTAGGATTTTCTGACGGGTAGGAAAAAATGACAGGTTAGGCTGTCAGATTTTCCTATCCCATCACTTTTTCCTACCCCTGGGTGGGTTGCCCAATGCCTGCTTCCGGTAGGATTTTCTGATGGGTAGGAAAAAATGACAGGTTAGGCTGTCAGATTTTCCTATCCCATCACTTTTTCCTACCCCTGGTTGGGTTGCCCAATGCCTGCTCTCAGTAGGATTTTCTGACGGGTAGGAAAAAATGACAGGTCAGGCTCTCAGATTTTCCTACCCGTCTCTTTTTCCTACTCCTGGTTGGGATGCCCAATGCCTGCTCTCGGTAGGATTTTCTGACTGGTAGGAAAACATGACAGGTCAGGCTGTCAGATTTTCCTACCCCGTCACTTTTTCCTACCCCTGGGTGGCTTGCCCAATGCCTGCCCTCGGTAGGATTTTCTGACGGGTAGGAAAAAATGACAGATTAGACTGTCAGATTTTCCTACCCCGTCACTTTTTCCTACCCCTGGGTGGGTCGCCCAATGCCTGCTCTCGATAGGATTTTCTGACGGGTAGGAAAAAATGACAGGTCAGGCTGTCAGATTTTCCTACCCCGTCACTTTTTCCTACCCCTGGGTGGGTTTTCCAGTGCCTGCTCTCTGTAGGATTTTCTGATGGGTAGGAAAAAATGACAGGTCAGGCTGTCAGAATTTCCTACCCAGTCCCTTTTTCCTACTCCTGGGTGGGTTGCCCAATGCCTGCTCTCTGTAGGATTTTCTGACGGGTAGGAAAAAATGACAGGTCAGGCTGTCAGATTCTCCTACCCCGTCACTTTTTCCTACCCCTGGGTGGGTTGCCCAATGCCTGCTCTCTGTAGGATTTTCTGACGGGTAGGAAAAAATGACAGGTTAGGCTGTCAGATTTTCCTATCCCGTCACTTTTTCCGACCCCTGGTTGGGTTGCCCAATGCCTGCTCTCGGTAGGATTTTCTGATGGGTAGGAAAAAATGACAGGTCAGGGTGTCAGATTTTCCTACCCCGTCACTTTTTCCTACCCCTGGGTGGCTTGCCCAATGCCTGCCCTTGGTAGGATTTTCTGACGGGTAGGAAAAAATGACAGGCCAGGCTGTCAGATTTTCCTAGCCCGTCACTTTTTCCTACTCCTGGGTGGGTTGCCCAATGCCTGCCCTCGGTAGGATTTTCTGACGGGTAGGAACAAAATGACAGATTAGACTGTCAGATTTTCCTACCCCGTCACTTTTTCCTACCCCTGGGTGGGTTGCCCAATGCCTGCTCTCGGTAGGATTTTCTGATGGGTAGGAAAAAATGACAGGTCAGGCTGTCAGATTTTCCTACCCCGTCACTTTTTCCTACCCCTGGGTGGCTTGCCCAATGCCTGCCCTCGGTAGGATTTTCTGACGGGTAGGAAAAAATGACAGATTAGACTGTCAGATTTTCCTACCCCGTCACTTTTTCCTACCCCTGGGTGGGTTGCCCAATGCCTGCTCTCGGTAGGATTTTCTGATGGGTACGAAAAAATGACGGGTCAGGCTGTCAGATTTTCCTACCCCGTCACTTTTTCCTACCCCTGGGTGGGTTGTCCAATGCCTGCTCTCTGTAGGATTTTCTGACGGGTAGGAAAAAATGACGGGTCAGGCTGTCAGAATTTCCTACCCCGTCACTTTTTCCTACCCCTGGGTGGCTTGCCCAATGCCTGCCCTCGGTAGGATTTTCTGACGGGTAGGAAAAAATGACAGATTAGACTGTCAGATTTGCCTACCCCGTCACTTTTTCCTACCCAAGGGTGGGTCGCCCAATGCCTGCTCTCGGTAGGATTTTCTGATGGTAGGAAAAAATGACAGGTCAGGCTGTCATATTTTCCTACCCCGTCACTTTTTCCTACCTCTGGGTGGGTTGTCCAATGCCTGCTCTCTGTAGGATTTTCGGCCGGGTAGGAAAAAATGACAGGTCAGGCTGTTAGATTTTCCTACCCCGTCACTTTTTCCTACCCCTGGGTGGCTTGCCCAATGCCTGCCCTTGGTAGGATTTTCTGACGGGTAGGAAAAAATGACAGGTCAGGCTGTCAGATTTTCCTAGCCCGTCACTTTTTCCTACCCCTGGGTGGGTTGCCCAATGCCTGCCCTCGGTAGGATTTTCTGATGGGTAGGAAAAAATGACAGGTCAGGCTGTCAGATTTTCCTACCCCGTCACTTTTTCCTACCCCTGGGTGGGTTGTCCAGTGCCTGCTCTCTGTAGGATTTTCTGACGGGTAGGAAAAAATGACAGGTCAGACGGGTAGGAAAAAATGACAGGTCAGGCTGTCAGATTCTCCTACCCCGTCACTTTTTCCTACCCCTGGGTGGGTTGCCCAATGCCTGCTCTCTGTAGGATTTTCTGACTGGTAGGAAAAAATGACAGGTCAGGCTGTCAGATTTTCCTACCCCGTCACTTTTTCCTACCCCTGGGTGGGTTGCCCAATGCCTGCTTTCGGTAGGATTTTCTGACGGGTAGGAAAAAATGACAGGTTAGGCTGTCAGATTTTCCTATCCCGTCACTTTTTCCTACCCCTGGTTGGGTTGCCCAATGCCTGCTCTCAGTAGGATTTTCTGATGGGTAGGAAAAAATGACAGGTCAGGCTGTCAGATTTTCCTACCCCGTCACTTTTTCCTACCCCTGGGTGGCTTGCCCAATGCCTGCCCTTGGTAGGATTTTCTGATGGGTAGGAAAAAATGACAGGCCAGGCTGTCATATTTTCCTAGCCCGTCACTTTTTCCTACCCCTGGGTGGGTTGCCCAATGCCTGCCCTCGGTAGGATTTTCTGACGGGTAGGAACAAAAT
This sequence comes from Ambystoma mexicanum, assembly GCF_040938575.1. Classification (NCBI taxonomy): domain Eukaryota; kingdom Metazoa; phylum Chordata; class Amphibia; order Caudata; family Ambystomatidae; genus Ambystoma; species Ambystoma mexicanum. Next base: position 576,132,570 of record NC_090927.1, on the reverse strand, counting down.
GACAGATTAGACTGTCAGATTTTCCTACCCCGTCACTTTTTCCTACCCCTGGGTGGGTTGCCCAATGCCTGCTCTCGGTAGGATTTTCTGATGGGTAGGAAAAAATGACAGGTCAGGCTGTCAGACTTGCCTACCCTGTCACTTTTTCCTACCCCTGGGTGGGTTGTCCAATGCCTGCTCTCTGTAGGATTTTCTGACGGGTAGGAAAAAATGACAGGTCAGGCTGTCAGAATTTCCTACCCCGTCACTTTTTCCTACTCCTGGGTGGGTTGCCCAATGCCTGCTCTTTGTAGGATTTTCCTACCCCTGGTTGGGATGCCCAATGCCTGCTCTCGGTAGGATTTTGTGACGGGTAGGAAAGAATGACAGGTTAGGCTGTCAGATTTTCTTACCCCATCACTTTTTCCTACCCCTGGGTGGCTTGCCCAATGCCTGCTGTCAGTAGGATTTTCTGACGGGTAGCAAAAAATGACATTACAATTCCTGTCAGATTTTCCTACCCATAGGATTTTCTGACAGATAGCAAAAAGTGACATTACACCGGCAGCCAACGCCGTCTGCACACAGTATGGGGCATGGAGGAGGCCCATCTTCCACGCGGCGGTGCTGCGTCTCCGCACTGGAGCAGCCACCCAGCAGCGCACACCACATGTGTATGGGGGCTTAAGCTGCCTCCGTTATTGTACAGCCGACATCGCACACCGTCCCTCCTTACCCCCTCGCTGGCGGGGGTAAAAGCATCACACAGACCCCAGGCAGGGCCCAGCATCCCGGTGCCGGACTGCCACGGCAGTCAGGCTCTTCCACCCTTCCTCATGGCGAGTACGCCACCATACCGAGCGGGATACGGGGGTCCTCCCTCCTTGTCGTCAATGTAATGACTGGACCTGTGGTCATGCAGGCCAGTCAATTCATAGCTGTGGGCACCCAGCACACACCTCGACATTGTTGTTGTGGGACGGTGGGGGCACCCATCGTACTTAGTCGCAGGGATCACCCTGATGGGCCGTGATCACACGGACCTGGACAATGGCCTGGGGACACCCAGGCTGACATGCAGGATAGCGCTGGCATTTCTCAGCAGGGGTACCAGCGTCTACAGGCAGAGTTGCCCAACAGGGACTCTGCAGGACACACAAGTAGAGTTGCCCGGTAGGGGTTCTACCAACACAGATGGCAGCCAGTGGGGACAGCGTTGCCCAGCAGGGGCACTGTACTGGTGGAGGCCCTCAGCTAGCTACGCAGCCCCAGCATGGTGCTGGTAAGAACGACACAGCACACTAAAGTCAGCTAGTTCTAAGACTAATGAGCCGGAGGCAGCTCATTCTTTTTATTGAATCAAGTCACGTGGTTACTGCCACAAGACATGAGCACAGCCCTTGGGAATTACCATGCTCCCAGGGGGGGGGGGGGTGACACACTACAATCCCTTGTATTTCCGGGCGATGTCTTGGTAATTCACTCTCCACAGCGGTCCTTGAGGTTCTGGCACGTTCCACTCAAACCTCGAACCTACATTCCGAACAAATGTTAATATTTGGTCGCAGGTTGCTTCTACGCTACTGAAGTGAAAACAATTGTTTTTCATTTTACAGATCAATGCCACAGCTACACCCACTCTCCTGGAAATGCCCAGTCATTTGAATAACATTGTAATGTTGTTTACGTGTCCAATTTCATTTTTAGTGCTCGGGAAAAAGCTTGCTGGCCTTTGTTATGTCCTGCGTTGTGCCGGAGGCCCAGCACGAGGGGCTGGCTCCGGTCCAAGAAGGCCGCATGGCCTGGGCGCGGCCTCGGCAGGGGAGCGCAAAGAAAACACACACACACGCTGGCTCAGCTTCGCCCGGAACTGCCTCCCACTCAGGGGGCGGGGCTTTTATTAACATGCCCTACGTCACCGCGCTGCGGGACGTAGGGCGGATATAACATTCCTCCTTTATTTCAACATGACGTAAACAACATCAACGTAAACCGCATGCTCAACTATAACACTTCTGCCACTGCTGGGGAAATTAGCATACATAGTCATTCAGCCTCGCAGGCGGCCGCGTGGCCTTTCTCAGGCTGTACCGCTTCGCTTGGGGGCTGTCCCCGCTCGGCTCGTCAGTCTGCTCACCTTCAGTACATGTGTCCTCACTGCTGGGTAGTCTCGGTGATTGCCAGCTGCAATCCCCCGCAGATCCTTCCTGGGGGTCTTGCGCCGGCACGTCGCTGCTTTGTTGCTCGTTGTCGTCGTGGTGCCCTTCGCCATCCGTCCAGAGGTGCTGGGGCACGGGCTTGAACCAGGAGGCGTTCCTTGTTACTTCCCGACCTCCCCGTGTGACCGTTATCATGGTCCCACGCCGGTTGCTGATAGTCCATGGCAGTTCGTCATACCTGGTGTCCATCTTGGATTTTGTGGGGTTTCGCAACATGATGACTTGGTCGCCCACTCTGTGGTTCGAGGGCCTTGCTCTTCTCTTGGCGCTCATGTGAGCATTGGCACGTGTTCTCCTCGTTTCCACACGTGCATGGTCGATGTCATCAGGGGTTCTGCTTGGATGATGGGGAATCGACGAGTTGATGACAGTTCCGAACATAAGGTCAGCGGGTGGTATGCCCGTGGTGCTGTGGGGGGTGACACGATAGTTCCTTAGGAAACGGAACAGGTCGATCCTCCATGGGCTGCCGTTTGCCTTAGATACTCGGAGTACCTTGTTGATAGTTCTCATGAAACGCTCGACGTCCCCATTAGCTTGCGGCCACCTTGGCATGATATGGTGGTATTTGATGCCCAGTTCCTGTAGGTATGACCTGAATTCCTCCCCTGTGAATGGGGGTCCATTGTCACTCTTAATGGTCGTGGGCAGACCATGGGTGGCAAACATCTTTTCTATCACCGGGATGACCACTTCCGCGGCGGTGGACTCCAGTATCTCGACCTCTGGATATCGTGAGTGGTCATCGATTGCCACCAGTAGATGTAGCCCCTCTCTGATTTTGCAAAAGTCAATGCTGATCGCTTCCCATCGTGCCCGGCCACGCTCGGCCGATAGGATCGGTTCTGGGTCAGGGGGTCCACTCGTTATTTGGCAGGGTAGACATGTGTTCACTAAGTCCTCCACTCGATCGTCAATGTGAGGGAACCAAACCCTGTGTCGGATCCGTGCCTTTGTCCTTGCAAGCCCTTGGTGTCCTTCATGCGCTAGGGCAACTGTCCTGTCTTGCAGCCTTGGGGGTATGATGATGCGGTCTCCCCTTAGCAGGAGCCCTCCCTCAGTGATCGAGAGGTCTTGTCGAACCGTGAACATGCCTGCTAGGAACGCCTTGGCCCCCTCGGTTCTATTGCGGGTGTGCGACATGAAGTCTTTCCAGTTGCCTGACAAGATGGCATCCTTTACCAGATCGCAACATGGGTCATTCTGGGTTTCTGTCGTAATGTCCTCGATGTTTATCGCTCTGGGCCTCATGGTGTGGACCACTTGACAGATGTGCTCCTCCGTTTCTTCGGCGACTAACACTTCCTGCTGGGTGGCTGGTCGTGGGTGTCTCGACAGGAAGTCCGCGGGGTTGCCGCTGCCCGGTTGGTAGACAAGTTCGAAATCATATTGCTGGAGGTGTAGCAGCCACTTGGTGATTCTGGCTGGTGGGTGTGCCGATGACCCAATGAAGATTGGTAGCAGGGGCTTGTGGTCGGTGATCGCCGTGAACTTGCGCCCATATAGGTACATGTGGAAATGTCGACATCCCCATAGAACGGCAATTGCCTCCTTCTCTATGTGGGAGTACCTTTGTTCCGTTGCAGTGAGTGCCCTGGATGCATAAGCAATCGACCTTTTTGTACCCTCTTTCGTGACCTGCATCAAGATTGCTCCGAGTCCGACTGGGCTGGCATCCACAAATAGTTCTGTCGGGAGGTCCGTGTCGTAGTAGGCCATCCTGGTGTCCGTTGACAGGGAGTCTTTTATGTTCTCAAATGCCTCCTGGCATTCGGGTCCCCAGTCCCACTTGGTGCTGGCCTTTGTTAGCTCCCTCAGTGGTTCGGATAGTGTTGCTAAGTTCCGAATGAATCTGCCACAGTAGGTGGCCATACCCAGGAAACTGCGCACCTCGGTGGGAGTCATGGGGGGGCTGGCAGCTTGTATGTCCGCCACTTTCTGGGGATCAGGCGATATGCCGGTGCGGTCGAACCGGTAACCAAAAAACGTAATTTCTGGTTTTAGGAATTTGCACTTTTCTCGATGGATTGTGAGTCCGGCGCTTTCCAACCTGCCCAGTAGTGCTTTCAGTCTCACGATGTGTTCCTTGATGTCCGGTGCATGTATCAGGATGTCATCGCTCACGTTCAGTACCCCTGGTATGCCTCTGATGACCTCCTGGATGGTTTGTTGAAAAACCTCCGCGGCCGACGATATGCCGAAACTCAGGCGCTTGTACCTCCTCAGGCCCAAATGGGTTGAGAACGTGGTGATGTAGCGCGATTCTCTGTGTAGCTTCAGCTGGTGGTACCCCGCCTTTAGGTCTACCTTCGAGAACACACACGATCCCGTGAGGTCAGTGATGATTTCATCGATTGTCGGCGTTATGTGTCGCTCTCTCTTTATGGCTGCATTGGGCAGGCGCATGTCAATGCAGATCCGAACTTTCCCTGGCTGTTTGGGCTTCCGGGTGACCACCATCGGGGAAACCCACGGTGTTGGTCCCGTGACTTCTTCGATAATACCAGCGGCTTCGAGTGACCTTAACTCCTTCTCGACTTGTTCCCTCATGTGGAAAGGTGTCCGTCGGTGTCTTACTGCGCGTGGTTGCACTGACTGATCAATATGTAGTTTGATGGTCTTTCCTTTGAGACAGCCTATCCCCCTCTGTAGCATGGGGTGCTGCCTGAGAAAGTTCTCGACCTCGGATGTGTCGTCAAATTGGCATATGAATTTTACCACGCCCAGGTCTTCAGCCGCATCTCCGCTCAACAGGCTTTCAATTCCCGCCTTGACGACGTAGATCTTCAACCACAACTTCTGTTCACCATGCTCAAGCGTGGTGCGGAACCTCCCGATGACTGGTAGAGGTTTTCGACTGCCGTAGGCAAATAGTCGAGTGTCTGTGGATTTTAGCTCGGGTCGTGGAACGAGGGTTCGGAAAACGGTGGTTGGCATGACGTTTACCGACGCCCCCGTGTCGATGGTCATTTGTATGTCCTGGCCTTGTATGTTGACCATGCATTTTCGTCGCCTGGCGGTTCTTTTCGACTGGGCTGGTCCTTGGTTTAGTGTCGATACTAAGTATACCTTTCGGCCCTTTCCTTCGTTCTCCGTGCCTGCTGTTTGTCGTAGGGCTGAGAGATCATCTCCTTCTTCTTCCGTCGAGGAGTTGACTACCGCTACCCTCCTCGCGCTGGCTTGTTTCTTTTTCTTCGATGACCCTTTCTCCTGGGATCCTTGTGGGGGCTGCAACGGCGTACTCACGGATCTGCACACTTTCGCGTAGTGATCCTTCCGGCCACATGCTCCACACGTGGTGCCTTGCGCCGGGCAATTTCGCCTTCCGTGCCTTTGGCCACCACACCATCCACATTCAGTTGGTCCTGGTGCTCGAGGCTGCCACCTGTTCTGGGTGTAACCGCTGCCATATTCGCTCCTCGTTGATTGTCTGTCCGAGATTTGAGCCACCAATGCTGTGGACAGTGACGGCTGGAGTTTTTGTAGGGTCACTTCCATGTTTGCGGCCCTGGAGTGGGCAAGCTCCCTTTGTCGGCCCAGTTCCAGGATGCGCTGTAGAGGGATACCCTTCTCACTGAGCACGAGACGCCTCAGCTTCTCCGAGTGAATTCCATTTATGATTTGCCTCCTAATCTCCCTTTCAGTGTTCGTAAACTCACACGACATGGCCAGCTTCCTCAGCCTCGTGTGGTAGGCGTCGAGGGTCTCGTCGGTGGCCTGGATGGTCGTGCAGAAGATGAAGGTTTCATAGTCTGGATTCAATTGCGGGAGAAAATGTGCTGTCAGAGCGTCCTTCGCGCTCTGGTATGCATCTTGGCCGTCGTCCACCTCCAGGGAGTTAAAGATGCGCAGCACCTCGTCGCCCACACTAAGGAGTAGATGAGCCTTCATTTTTCTGGATGACGTGACGTCCTTACATTCCATGGCCATCTCGAACTTCTGTAGCCATAGCTGCCATCTGGGCCCACTGGACGATGGGTCCGTGAATGGGTCGAATGGTTGGATCAACGTCGACGAACTTCCCTGCGTGCGAGGCGGTGGTGACGCCATGGACAGGTTTGCCGCCATTATGGACGGTGTGGAAGGTCCAGGGGTAGATAGCCCAGTCGCCATGGTGATGCGTGCGCTCAGTCGCCGAGTGTCTACCTTTCAGGTTCGTGCGTGCCCTGTGGTGATGCAGCGTCCTACCGGCACATGTGCTCCGATGGATTGGTGCAGGAGACGACGTGCTGGTGGTGCCTGGGACGACACGTGAAAAAAAAACTCTCTTTTTTTTTTCTTCACCCTGCGAGGATGAGGTGTGGAAAAAGGGGATGAAAAGAGAAAAAAAAAAAAAACATTTTTTATTTTTTTTTTTTTTATTTTTTTGGGGGTGGGGGTCACGTGGTCGTGAGGCCCCCACCGGGTGTCCAAAAATTTATACGGAGCGACCGTGTGGTCTCCGGAGCGCGTGGATGCTCGCTCACTTCCTCGTCGCCATTGTTATGTCCTGCGTTGTGCCGGAGGCCCAGCACGAGGGGCTGGCTCCGGTCCAAGAAGGCCGCATGGCCTGGGCGCGGCCTCGGCAGGGGAGCGCAAAGAAAACACACACACACGCTGGCTCAGCTTCGCCCGGAACTGCCTCCCACTCAGGGGGCGGGGCTTTTATTAACATGCCCTACGTCACCGCGCTGCGGGACGTAGGGCGGATATAACAGCCTTAAATGTAATTAATGTTAATGGGGTTGTGGGTTTCTTGTGCTTTGAGTGGTAATTACATCGACTGGAAACATAAACGTAGCCTGTTGATGCATTTGGTGGAACATCCGGACTGTTCTTAAATGCAATCCTAGGTTTTATGGGGGAATATTCACTGATGAGTCTTCAAGCAGATGCCACCCACCTACTGTGCAATGAATGCATGCATCTGGCTGCTTGTCCATCTGTTTGATCCAGTGTATGGCTATATCATGCTGGTAGGGACATACGTGTTGTTAGAACAATGCGGACAGAGATATAGAGCTAGATAGAGAAACAGAAAGGGAAGTCTGAGTGCTGCGTCACTCCCTGCCTTCCTCACACTGGTCCAGTGCAGGCTCCGTCCAATGCTCACTCACAGCTCGGTGCGGCCGGCAGGGCAGGCTACCCAGTAAAGTGCACCATAATGGCTAATCCCCCACACTAACGTGAGAAGGGGGTTTCGATTCTATTAAAGACAAGGAGGTGAGTATTAAGCATAACAATCTTTACTCTGAAACCACAGCAGCAAAGAACAAACATTTTTCAAACAAAAAAAGTTGTAAAGAACAGAACTAAATAGAGTTCAATGTCAATGTAAGGGAGCTCCCCAATCCAACATGGAGACCCTGCAGGAGACCAATGAGCAGGGACCCTTCCTTATATAAGTCCATTACTCTAAACCCAACTCCTCTTTCTGTAGCTGTCTTGAACCAGACGTCCACTGCACAGATCAGATGATAAACGATGAGGACAAATCCAGCGAAGCTCTCGTATCACGCACTCCACATCTTGTAACTGTGAGCCACACTCCTGATCAGAACCTCAACTCCTAGCTGTAAGAACAACAAGCAAGAAGGGTGGGTGGACGGGAAGAACAACAAACCAAAGAATGCTCTCTTTTGAAACACCTGTGTATATGCGTGTCATAACTGCCACATCATATCATATCAAGTGTGGATGGGTGGGATAATACTCGCCTCCTTGTCTTTAATAGATTCTAAACCCCCTTCTCACGTTAGTGTGGGGGATTAGCCATTCTATAACAAGACATTAGGCTCATATTATGCAAGTTTGAAGCCCTTGCATCCCATTAGTACAACATGATCAATACAATAGTGACAATATAATAAAAATAACAGGAGAAGAAAATGTTTAAAAATGTTTTCATTTGATCAATCAGCTGACCGCAAGAGTATTGCCCAAGGCTAGGCTGCCCAAATAACTGTTTTATAAAACATAGCCAAATCCGCTGCCAGAAAACAACTGGAAGATGTGCCAATTCCAGCGTTCCTTACAGGCACCCAAAACCAACTGGTTAAAAAGAGGGGGGGGAACACTGAACCAAGTTTTCCTATACTAATAGTTAGGAAAAACCCATCGGAGTAATAAACTCCTCTCTTGTCCAATCAAACATTTAAAACACTTAAATTCATACCATCTTTGGGAACCTAGATAGCAAACAAAAGAAGATAAACACTTAGCGCTCCTGGAGATAAAGAAAAATACCCCTTAGGGGGTGAAAGCTTTGTAGGTTCCATCCCATGCGTTAAAGGAAGATATCATATTAGAAACAGGACATGTCACATAACTACACTGGGGACCCAAGTGGGAAAGACAAATCTTCATAAAAGGTAAAATGGGAGTAAAAGGTAATTTTATTAATCTGTAATAGGATGACCTATCCTGAGCGGAGCTGAAATGCAATAGACTTAACACACATTTGTCCCCCAGACATATGTGTATACTAAGAAAGGTATGTCTTCTGGAGGCAGAAGCAGAATGGAAGAGAGGGCCCCACCTGGAAGGTTAAACCTGCCACACCGCCCAGATGGAGACCCTCAGACCTCCTGAGCTCTTGAAGAAGGACGCTGCTACCATGACAAAAGGAAGATATTTACAAAACCTGGCCTTATGATACCGAACTTGGCAAGGAGAAAAACGTATCTTAAATCCAATTGCTTACCATTATAGTGATGCCTGAACCCCTCTGTAGATGAGCCCGGTGCTTGGACCTTATCCCCTCCCCCATGGTTGATAAATCCCCTAGAGGATCATAAACTAATCGAAGGAGGACCCACTAAATTCCATAGTCTTGGTAAAGACTCTAAGTTGCTCACCAGCAGAGGACTAACCTCTATTTTAGCCAATCTGAAGAATCGTGAAACCCCCAGCACCCTGTGCTGGCACCTTATTGCAGAACAATCTCCCATGAAAACCCAAAAGGTCTACCTGCCATGCAGGTAACTAGAAGAACCAAGTCATTAACTAAATATATATATATATATCCCAGCCTTCTGGCAATCGCACTGACAGACACCTTCTGAGATAGTTAACGTAGAGATGTTGGAACGCCCTGATATAGAGGGCCGTAATACCATGGAAGGAGGATTAATATCACTCCCAGACCTCTCTATCCTACCGAGGGATATCCTACCGAGGGATATTGTGCCTTCTCAAAGGAGGAGATATCACCTCCTCCACTTATCTAAGGAGAACCTTGCAACCCAGAAGGCTACCTTGAGGACCACACTAAAGCCTCGCTTTACCCCCTTAAAATAAATACACTCTTGCACTTCTAACCAACCCCCATGACCGTGGAAGGGGGGGGCTCTGCTTTAACTTAGAGAAATACCAGGAAATTGGTGCAAAGGGAAGTAAACTGATGGGAGGGAACTGCCCAGAGCAAGCTTGGAAAAACGGAAACCATCCGGTGATACTCCAAGAGGTGCAACATTATGATGCAATCCCCCTTGCAAGGGTGGAGGGAAGGGGAATGAGGGGGGGAAAGCACTTTGGGATAATTATCGTGCCCCGTAATCGAAAGTTGTGAAAGAATACTGGGACCACAGTCCCTTCAAACACTGAGGCCTGAGTCTCTAAATGCATGGAAGGCTGACTGGCCTCTCTGGGGATCCGGGGAAGGAAAAATTAAGCACATTGCCCATAGCAAAATGGCACTTATATAGTGCTACGAACCCTCAGGTATACGAGTGTTGCTCATGATTACAACCAACTGTGTGTGGTGTGAGGTGTTCACTTATCGATCTCAACAGGATGAAAGACTGACTTAGACCCTTACAAAATTAGGACCCTGCATCAGTAGGCTCTGTACAGATCTGAAAGCAAGCGCTCTATTTGCTGCACTGTAGGCAAAATATATAATGAAAGAAACTAAACAAGTCTCTTGAGGGTACAGAACCCTGCTTGTACTCCCCGAGCAGAGAAGAAATTGTAACACACCACTAGGCGATTAGCGGAAAACAGGCCAAGCCTTGGGAGGAAAAACCATGGGGCTGGCGCCAGAAAAGATATTATTTGGTAACCCGTCCCTCTGATACCAGCAAGTGTTTCCAAACACTCTATTCAAATCAGAACATGGTTGCTCAACTTGCCTTGCAACAAAACTGCTCAGTTACCCTCGAGCTGCCCTTGTCCCTATCAATATGCCAAATTGTATAATGTCATGATGCCCTCTCCCGGGGAGCCGGTTCAAGCCCAGCGTCCCCGAAAGCGGACATCCAGTCCCCAAGGAAGGACCCAGCAACCCCATATAGGGGCCCTTTGGACAGTGTCCTGGCGCCTATGGCGCCAGGCTCATAAAAGACATCAGTCCTGGCGCCATAAGCGCCAGGCTCATTATGGGAATGCTTGGGTGCACTTACCTGATGCAGACCATGCTGCAGGATCCCGGCCTCCTTGAGGCCTGAAAGGAACTACTTTACCTGTGGGACTAATTTACCATCCGGGCGTGGTCGGGGAAGGATACGTACCTGATTGGAGGAAGGATACATACCTGGAACTTCTTCCAACACTATTTAAACCCCACCCGAACAGCCACACGTGCTTCGCGTTGTTCTGCATCTAGCAGCTGGACGCTCACCGTGTCTTCTCCTGCATCCTGATTTCTGCCACGCCTGCCAGCATCCTGGATCACCTGCAAAGGAAGAGAAGAAGAGAACAGAAGAAGGAAAAGTCCTTACCTGCTAAATCCACATCCCGGAGACATCTCGCCGACAATCCTGAAAAGGAAGACTTTAATTTAAAAGCTCATCGCGTCGATCGCTGCAGCGCCGCATTCCACTCACCTTTACAGGGCGCCTCCATGTTCAGCAGCGATCATCCGGATTCGCAGTCACGCCCCAGCGCCTAGGGAGAAAAACACCAGAACAAAAGGTGTGAGAGAGAAGGGAATAAGGAAAGCTAAATCTCCATGTTAAGACTTACCTGTTGATTCATTCCCTCTTCATTTCGGGTCCGCGCCGCATCCTGGCATTTCCGGACCCCGGCCCCTAAGGGGAAAAAGAGACATCAGCGTTAATGAGCGAATGAAAAGACATTACCAAAAAACGCTCATTAAAGACTTACCTGATTTCTACAAGGATTTCACCTGTCATCTCGGGTCGGTGCCTGTTCCCCGGCATTCCGTACCCCGGCCCCTATGGGGAAAAAGACACTAGCATTAATACATTAATGCATGGACACAAGGGGAACCTCTTATCAAAAAACTTACCTGGAAGCCAAACAAGTTTGGTTCTCACCAATCCGAAAATCCAGTGAAGTAACTGGATACCAATGCGCCCCTGCATCAGAAGCAGGATGGAGAGCTCGTCCTTCCAGACCCTAAGGTGAGACGCTACGAGAAATCACAGAAGGGTTTCAAGGAGGGTGAGAGGGGAAAGTGGGAGGCCGATTGCATTACCCAGCAGACAGTTAATCCCCTATTTTCGCCTACAGAAGGATACTTCTGCGAGCCAGACAAGCCAGATTTGGGGGCCCGGTCCAGTCCGTCTTCCGAACCCTGCGCATCACCTTAGAAGAGGTCACAGCAGCGCGAACCAGGCCAGCACCTCCGTGGGAGTCAGGTGAGCGTAACAGAACGCAAAGCCTTCCTACAAATTCCCACCCAGGCGCTATGGAAAGTTCTGAGACTGATCAGTTGGCCCAATTACTGGGGGAATTACGGGCCGAAGTACATGCCGCTCGTCAAGAGACTAATGCCCTCAGGAGGGAATTAATAATATCAAAGGAAAGAACTGATGACCTGGCCAGACAGCTTTTGCAAGGTCAAGCTGGGCAAACTCCTCTACCCGGTTCCGGAGGGAACCCCGCTCCTGTGGTTTCCAGTAACCCTGTGCAGATTAATCTACCTGGAAACATGCCACTGGCCCCACCCGAACGCTTTGCTGGGGACCACAAACGATTCGCCATATTCATGAATCAGTGTCGTTTGCACTTCCTGTGCAGACCTGGGGCCTTCCCTAATGATCAGACCAAGGTAGCCTTTGTATTGTCATATCTCAGCGGCTGCGCTGCCGATTGGTCAGTTCCACTGGTTACTCAAGATGACCCGATTCTCTGTGATTTTCAAAGGTTTCAAGCAAGCATGGAAAGGTTATTTGCTCGACACTCTCAGGGGCAGGCTCTGGATGACGAACTTCTATCCCTGCGACAGGGCAATCAGGACCTCCTATCCTATATTGCAACCTTTAATAGACTAATTGTGGAAACGGGATGGCCAGAGGATAAAAGAGTCACGTTGTTTTATCGAGGCCTTCGCGGAGAACTTAAAGATGTCTTGGCCCAAGTTGTAAATCCGCCCCAAGAATGCACAGAGTATATAGACTTAGTGGTCCAATTGGATCACAGACTTCAAAACAGAAAAGCAGATCGGTCCAGGTTTGAGACCCGGGTGTTGGTCAAGACCCATGCTAATCCCAAGGGAGTTGATGTCTCTGAGCCTATGCAAATTAGAGGGGTTAAAGGACCCTTAACTCAAAAGGAACTTGAAAGGAGGCGGCAGTTAAAATTATGTCTTTATTGTGGGAATTCTGGACACTTTCTACGAGATTGCCCGGCAAAACCGCCCCGAAAGGCGGTAGGAGCCGCTGATAAAAACCATGAAGACTCTGTTTCGGGAAACGACTCCGCCCGACAAGTGTAGGGGTCCGCTTGCCGAGCTTGAAAACTAACTCTCAGACCTCGCATTTCATTGTGTCAATGGTTCTCGTAGATCCAGAACAGCCTAAGCGGTTGCATGCAATAAAGGCATACATCGATAGTGGGGCTATTGGAAACTATGTGGATCGTGAATTGGTCTCTAGGATTAACCTCCCTCTCCGTCCTAAAACCAGCAAAGATGTCATCACCACAGTCGATGGAACTGAAATTGCCTCTGGACCGGTAACACATTCCACTACTGAGGTGACTCTTATTGGTCCCGACGGCCATCGGGAGGGTGTTGTGTTTGATGTAATCAAGGCTCCACAGTTTCAGGTTATTCTTTGAATCCCTTGGTTAGAGACACATAATCCTCAAATTGATTGGCGAGCTAAGAGAATAACCTTCCCGGATTGTACACAAACCTGCTACCCAGAAAACCTGAAGATTAATCTAGCATCTGTAACCTCTGCCTCCATGCAATTACCTCCGGAATACCAAGACTTTCAGGACGTCTTCCAAAAGGAACAGGCCAACACGTTACCTCCTCACAGATCATACGATTGCCAAATCGATCTGGTGCCCGGTGCACAACCCCCTTGTAGCAGGATTTATGCCCTTACCGAACCTGAGAATCTGCATTTGAGACAATATTTGGATCAATACCTAGCTAATGGTTTTATTCGCCCGTCAAAGTCCCCGGCATCCTCGGCTTTGTTCTTCGTGCCCAAAAAAGAAGGCGACCTTAGAACTTGTATCGATTACCGCGCATTGAACCAGATAACGGTTAAAAACCGTTATCCTCTGCCTCTGATCCCTGAACTCCTTGACCAGGTGAAGGACGCTTGCATATACACCAAGTTAGATCTCCGGGGGGCTTATCATCTGGTATGAGTTAAAGAAGGCGACGAATGGAAAACTGCCTTCCGTACTAAATACGGATTATTCGAGTACCAGGTGATGCCTTTCGGATTGTGTAACGCGCCGGCTGCCTTCCAATACTTCATGAATGATGTCCTTCGGGAACTCATCGATATTTGTGTTGTCGTATATATCGATGACATTCTGGTGTACTCCTCTTCGGAATCTGATCACAGAAAACACGTCAGGGCAGTACTTGAAAAACTGCGCCAACGCAAACTATTTGCTAAATTGGAGAAATGTGTTTTCCATACCACAGAAGTCGAGTTTCTAGGTTTCATCCTGACACCCAAAGGAGTCCGAATGGACTCAAGAAAAGTGGATGCCATCCTCAAATGGCCATCACCTAGCTCTGTAAAAGGGGTTCAAAGCATGCTCGGCTTTGCCAATTTCTATCGCAGGTTTATCCCGGAATTTTCACGCGTGGTACAACCCATTACTGCACTCTTGAGGAAAAATAAACGTTTTGAATGGTCTGAAGAAGCCGAGCAGGCCTTTCAGGATTTAAAAGCTGAGTTTATCTCCGCACCTATATTGAAACACCCGTGTCCAGATCTCCCTTATGTCGTCGAAACTGACGCATCCAGCCTAGCCATGGGAGCTGTCCTGTCCCAAAGAGATCCCGAAACCAACCAACTGCATCCCGTAGCATTTTGGTCCAGAAAATTCTCGGCACCCAAGGTTAATTATGCAATCACGGACAAAGAACTGTTAGCCATTAAGTCCGCTTTTAAAGCCTGGCGGCATTATCTGCTTGGCGCTCGACATACCATCACAGTAATCACTGATCACCGGAATTTACAGTATTTGAAAACCGCCAAGGCTCAGTCATCACGGCAGCTCCGATGGGCTTTGTTTTTCGCTGAATTTGATTTCGTGATTACCTATCGTCCTGGCTGCAAGAATGGCAAAGCAGACGCCTTATCCCGAATTGGAATGGGAGAATCTGATACAAACTCAGAACCAGTACCAATAATTCCCGAACAGAGGATTCTAGGCATGACTTCGTTACAGACGCTTGAAGACATTCAAGCCAGAGTGAAACAACTCCTGGACCCAACAACCTTACAGGAATGGATACAAAAGGGATCAGACTTTACCATAGATAATGGTTTACCTTATTTCCAAGGACGCTTATTCCTGCCACATAAGGAATTACACGAACTAGTTATTTCCGGTTATCATGATACATTAATAGAGGGACACCCCGGTATTGCCAAGACAGAGAAAAGGTGAAACGACAATTTTGGTGGCCCTCTTGGCGAAAAGATGTTAAATCTTTTGTGATGTCCTGTGGTGTTTGCGCCCAAAATAAAAGTCAAAAGAAAAGACCAGCCGGTCTCCTTCAACCTCTAGACATACCACCAGTACCCTGGCACACCCTATCAATGGATTTTATTACGGACCTGCCTCCTTGTTCGGGGTACAATACTATTCTGGTAATTGTGGATTTGTTTTCCAAAATGGCCCACTTTATTCCTTTGAAAGGTTTACCTTCAGCTTCTGTCCTAGCCAAAGAATTCCTCGAAAATATTGTTCGGCTACATGGATTCCCATCTATACTAATCTCTGACCGGGGAAGCCAATTAATTTCCCACTTCTGGCGCAAATGTTCTCAAATGGCGCAGATCGACGTAAGATTATCGACCAGTCACCACCCTAAGACCGATGGTCAGACCGAGAGGACAAATCAGACCCTTGAACAGTACTTACGGTGTATGTTACAGCAATCTGAAAGCAACTGGAAAGACATTCTTTGGATAGCCGAATACGCATATAATAATTCGGTACACCCTGGAACTGGCCACAGTCCTTTTTATACTTTGTTTGGGCATCACCCTCGAACCTCAAACCTTGACTCACCTCAGAACCTCGGAATGCCTGCAGTAGAACATCTGCATTCTACAATTACCCAAGCCTTCAAAGAGGCAACTACGCATTTACAACAAGCCAAGAGAAAATACAAGGAGAATGCTGATCTACATCGGAGTGAAGCACCTCCGTATCAGATTGGGGATCAAGTGTGGTTAGCTACCAGACATTTACCACTCAAAGGGCCTCGAACTTTTAACCAAAAATATCTGGGACCTTATTCTATTACGGCAATAATTAACCCAGTGGCTGTTAAACTTGATTTACCAGCTGGTATGCGAATTCACCTGTTTTTCATGTGTCACTTCTGAAACCAGTGGTACCCGGAACCCGACTACTCAAACCTCCAGAACCTATTCTAATAGATGGGGAGCCCGAATTCGAAGTGAAGAACATTTTAGACTCAAAAATGTTTAGGTCAAAACTGTTCTACCTAATTCATTGGAAGGGGTACGGACTTCAGGAGAGGTCGTGGGAACCCAGCGACCATGTGCATGCACCTCGATTAGTCAGGAAATTCCACCGACTCTTCCCAGACAAACCAAAACCCCCGGAGGGAACAACCTTGGGAGGGGCCTTGGGGGGGAGTGCTGTCATGATGCCCGCTCCCGGGGAGCCGGTTCAAGCCCGGCGTCCCCGAAAGCGGACATCCAGTCCCCAAGGAAGGACCCAGCAACCCCATATAGGGGCCCTTTGGACAGGCTCATTATGGGAATGCTTGAGTGCACTTACCTGATGCAGACCATGCTGCAGGATCCCGGCCTCCTTGAGGCCTGAAAGGAACTACTTTACCTGTGGGACTAATTTACCATCAGGGCGTGGTCGGGGAAGGATACATACCTGATAGGAGGAAGGATACATACCTGGAACTTCTTCCAAGGCTATTTAAACCCCACCCGAACAGCCACACGTGCTTCGCGTTGTTCTGCATCTAGCAGCTGGACGCTCACCGTGTCTGCTCCTGCATCCTGACTTCTACCACGCCTGCCAGCATCCTGGATCACCTGCAAAGGAAGAGAAGAAGAGAACAGAAGAAGGAAAAGTCCTTACCTGCTAAATCCACATCCCGGAGACATCTCGCCAACAATCCTGAAAAGGAAGACTTTAATTTAAAAGCTCATCGCGTCGATCGCTGCAGCGCCGCATTCCACTCACCTTTACAGGGCGCCTCCATGTTCAGCAGCTATCATCCGGATTCGTAGTCACGCCCCAGCGCCTACGGAGAAAAACACCAGAACAAAACGTGAGAGAGAGAAGGGAATAAGGAAAGCTAAATCTCCATGTTAAGACTTACCTGTTGATTCATTCCCTCTTCATTTCGGGTCCGCGCCGCATCCTGGCATTTCCAGACCCCGGCCCCTAAGGGGAAAAAGAGACATCAGCGTTAATGAGCGAATGAAAAGACATTACCAAATAACGCTCATTAAAGACTTACCTGATTTCTACAAGGATTTCACCTCTCATCTCGGGTCGGTGCCTGTTCCCCGGCATTCTGTACCCCGGCCCCTATGGGGAAAAAGACACTAGCATTAGTACATTAATGCATGGACACAAGGGGAACCTCTTATCAAAAAACTTACCTGGAAGCCAAGCAAGTTTGGTTCTCACCAATCCGAAAATCCAGTGAAGTAACTGGATACCAACGCGCCCCTGCATCAGAAGCAGGATGGAGAGCTCGTCCTTCCAGACCCTAAGGTGAGACGCTACGAGAAATCACAGAAGGGTTTCAAGGAGGGTGAGAGGGGAAAGTGGGAGGCCGATTGCATTACCCCGCAGACAGTTAATCCCCTATTTTCGCCTACAGAAGGATACTTCTGCGAGCCAGACAAGCCAGATTTGGGGGCCCGGTCCAGTCCGTCTTCCGAACCCTGCGCATCACCTTAGAAGAGGTCACAGCAGCGCGAACCAGGCCAGCGCCTCCGTGGGAGTCAGGTGAGCGTAACAGATAATGATTGTCATAATGGGACAAATAGTAAGGGAAACATGCTACCCTCTAAAGAGAGAATCAAGCACTGCAGCTCTCAATAGGGACATAAAGTGTCATTTTTTCTCCTCATGTCGAGAGAAAATTCTGCAACTTAACACTGGTACTGAGTGGAGCAATTGTTATTGGGGAAAGAAATGCCTAAGGAAAGGACTGAGATGTCTTGAAAACTAAATAATGTAAAGGGCGACAAATTTAACTAAAAGACAAAGGTTAACACATGAGTGATGGCTAGAGAGGAAGGTACAACCCCCCACATGGGTCTGTTTACAACCACCTCCACACACTCTTTTCTTTAAAGTACTTAATGAATAAATAAATAAAACAATAAATAAAATAATAAAAAAAAACAATATAAAATGCCCAAGGAAGAGGGATTACGCCCCCAAAGGGGCCAAACCCCTGGCCCTTTATAGAAGCTGATGCTTACTGAGCCATCCGGGTTACTGCCAAGATCAAAAACATTAATGTGCCTTACACGTAGCTTAAAACGTTGTTTAGGAGAGGAATACACTGAGCAAGTGCATCTCAAACCGCTCACCCGAGCAGGGTGTGGAACCAGCAGAACGTGAGGGGGGCAACCTCACACTATAACACAGGCAGAGCCTGCCCTGAGCAGGTTATGGCATACTTACAGGGAAGGTAATGACCTATGCCATATGCAGCAACTAAACAAAGCTGCCAACTTTAAGCGAGGAATACACTGAGCAAGTGTACCTCAAACTGCTCACCCGAGCAGGGTGTGGAACCAGCAGAACATGAGGGGGGCAACCTCGCACCAGAAAACAGGCAGAGCCTGCCACCGAGCAGGTTATGGCACACTTACAGGGAAGGTAATGGCCTATGCCATATGCAGCAACTAAACAAAGCTGCCAACTTTAAGCGAGGAATACACTGAGCAAGTGCACCTCAAACTGCTCACCCGAGCGGGTGTGGAACCAGCAGAACACAAGGTGGGCAACCTCGCACCAGAACACAGGCAGAGCCTGCCACCGAGCAGGGTATGGCACATGTACAGGGAAGGGAATGACCTATGCCATATGCAGCACTTCAACAAAGCTGCAGACTGGCAGCGCATCGGGCTCTTGCGCTGGTGGGTCACAATTTTGACCTAACAAACACACAGTCTATTAGAATACATTTTTTCTAGCACTAAAGGAAAGAAAATGTTAATGTGTCACCAGGGTTACAAAAGTACCAAACATTTAGACAGAACTACATTTTAATATTAAAATGTTCTCGCCTAAGGAGTATCCGGGGTTCGAACCTTTGTACTGCGTGGGCTTGGATTCAAGACCAGCAGGTTACCCCTGTGCTATAGTTGTTCTAGAAGAGGTTTTGAACCCACAATATCCCCATTAGGAACTCCATGCTCTAAACTTCGAGCCAAATGGTGACACTCAATCAAATACATACATTGTAAAATATAATTATTTAAATAGCAAGTCTTAAAAAATATATATTCTAGAAAATATATAAAAATAAATAAATATGCACTGTATTTGGCAGGAATCGAACCCGGGTCTTCCTGCATGGAAGACATGCAGCTCTATCATTGAGCTATCCTGCCTCTGAACTGAAGCAGAGGCTTTGTTACACTTCAAAAGCAACAAGCATGGTTATGAAACATAGGGCCATAGAGGGCAGGCCAAGCCCAAAAGCCTGCAGCACCTGGAATCCCCAGGCGACTGTAAAACCATAAGGGGCACTAATTCAATCAAGAGACCCGTGCGCGCCGGGTCTGAAGCAGCAGCTTCTTTCTGACCGGCGCGCAACGGGAGCCTAAATGGCGACACGCCCATAAATCCACCTGAAATTCCCAGGCGTAATGAAAGAGGCCCAAATTATGCTTGCGTGCGACGGGAGAGAAGGCTTCCGCGCGAGCGTTTAAAACTGAAAGGCTCCATGGAAGATTCAAACTGAAGACCTCGTGCTTTCGGGCTTAGCTCCATTAAGCACTACGCCACTACATCACACACCATTTACACCCATTGAAACATGAGTTACAGACCTAATAAATATCACTGCTAACATTCTAACAAAAGACACATTAAAAACAGCAACGGCAGCACGTGGCTTCCTAGATACAATGTATCAAGCAAAAAACTTCCTTTATAATAAAGGTAACTTAACATATATTTACTATATATACAGTATATACAGTATTTAAACTCCTACTACTGACTAACATGCAAGACACAACTGAAAGGAGTGACTTAGCTGTGGTGTCAGCAGCAAAGAAAGAGGAGTTGGGTTTAGAGTAATGGATTTATATAAGGAAGGGTCCCTGCTCATTGGTCTCCTGCAGGGCATGACCTGTCCTCCATGATGGATTGGGGAGCTCCCTTACATTGACATTGAACTCTATTTAGTTCTGTTCTTTACAACTTTTTTGTTTAAAAATGTTTTGTTCTTTGCTGCTGTGGTTTCAGAGTAAAGATTGTTATGCTTAATATGAGCCTCCTGTCTTGTTATAGAATTGGATGTGCATAGTCTGAGATTGAAAGGGAAAGCAGATTGGCGGTGAGTAGGTGGGTAGCTCCCCGGGGTGAGAGAGAGGATGTTTGTCATGGAAAGGAAGAAGGACAGCTAGTGGATTGACATGGCAATTCACATGATAATGCAGGGGGCGTTATACAATGATGACAAAATGCGATTGAGGAACTCATTTAAGCACGGTGAATGGCGGAAGCACGTGAGAAAACAAGGCCCAGCTGGTGCTTTGACCATTTCTCAACAAGTTGCAATGCCAACGCCATATACTGCTCCCAAATTCACCTTCCTCTTATCTCTTTTACTGTACCAATGTTTTGGTGATATTTGGTGGCTTTTGCCACCAAAAAGCACCAAAACCAAAAAGGAAGATTAAATTATAGAAAGAGATGAATATGGAAAAGGGCAACCAAATCAACTCAATTTAATGTATCAGAAGTAACCCGCATTTTAAATACCATATGCCAAGAATTGTTCCCAGACCATAGGTGAGAAGGTGCAAGTCTTTGATTAAAAGTGTATATCTTACTTAGCTTCAGTTAAAAAAAATACAAATAAATAAATAACATTTATAAATTAGCATAATGGGCACAGTTAATAAGACCTTTAAACAGACAATTTCTGAAAAGACACTCATAATTTAGAATATGATTTTACAATTGCTCCATCCATTACAGGTAAAAGCCTGGGATACATCATTTTAGTTTAATTTGGTAAAAAATAAAATATACAAAGTTTTCCTATATAACTTTACTAATCCTTCCACTGAAGCGGAAATAGGATGTGCCACATCAGCTCACTGCGCGCCCTGCAAGAGGACGCAAGTGTAAAATCTGTGGCAAGGACAATCCCTCTGCCATAATGTGCAGGGCAAGATCCAGACAGAAAGAACACTACCAGATTTCACAGGCTAGTCATTGCAGTACAGAAGAACCAACCACCTTGCCCCAGCCTGACTTGTCCAATCGAAATAAAATCTTCTACTTGCATGCCAAATGTTGGGCCATCATTGACTGAATATGGCTGTCAGCCATAACTGACACTGGGACATCTCTGACATCTCTGGATGTACTGTCATAGCACACACTCAGTACACTGTCACCAAAACCTCACCTCTTCAATTCTAACATCAAGATGTTATCTTTAAGATTACATTTCTGATTGTCACAGTCAGGGTTTACACACCAATTCCACTTACCACAGTGTTTGTAGCCGAGAAAAGTAGAAGCATGCTTCTGAGCTGCAAGTCAGGTGAGCAGCTAGGCCTGTCGGGTCAATACTCGGAGTCCTCACAGTAGCCCTTGAATATCTACTGGATTAATGTAAAGCGTATTTCCAAGGTATCAGATGTGTAAGGGGGAACATTGCCAAACTTCACATTGATAAGACAATCCAGACTGTGACAATCTGGCATCAGTGTGTGGTATTCCACTTGCATGCTAAGGTGGAACAAGATCTTGAGAACTTAGGCGTGATTGAGAAAGTGGTCAGGCCAAAATCGAGGGTTTTCTTAGAATGGATTGTGAAGATAGGAAATGAAATGGACGAGGAGCGCATCCTTATCAAAATGTGCCTCCTGATTATGTCAGGCCCGAGAGAGCAACACCCCCATCCCAACATTTGATGACCACTGTAACGGTTTATTGAGAGGCCACCCTCAACACAGGGAGTTCCTTCTCTCCCCACTCAAAGTGTCACGCAACAAACTGTTTAATGGATTCTTTTATTCAGCCCTAACTCCAATTCATCTAATACCCTGGTGGATCCCTCCCCCTGAGCTACCAATGAGCCAAGAACCAGGCTGGTGTACAGGAAATATTTTTATATTTATTTGAATTAGATGTTGCGAAACGCGCACTGAAATGTTGAACACCACTGTATCCATGGCACAACTCAATAAACTTCTCTCAACATAAACAAATCACAAAAATGAGTTTCTGGGAAGGCCTAAAAGCTGACTTGGTCCTATGGTTGGGGGCCATCCTTGAGAGTGGAATGAGCTGACCCCTGCCCTATCTTTCAGAGGATCCTGACATGCAGCTGGCTTTCCTGCACTTTAAACAGAGGCTTTCTATGTAAGCAGAACTGAACCTGTGAGACCAAATCTTTTCCCTTTATAGCAGGCGGGGGAACAAGACTGTGTAGGTCCTTAGCCTATTTAATGGAAAAATATTAATTCTCTTTGGCAGAACTCTACGGGGTGATTTTTGTTAAAATTCGAAAATTAACAAAGCTCACTTCCCAGTGTGTGCTGTAAAACTATAGCCTATAGTTTAATTGGGTAATACTTTTTGTCCTTTTGACCCCGACTTCTTTAAGCAAGAGGGGTGTGTTTCTTCTTAAATCAGTTCAATGTTTTTTTCCAACTTTTCCCAACACAGGCCTTTCAGTGGAGGGTGGTCTGAAATCCAAATTTCTTCAATCACCCTCATTTTTCTGTCGACTTCCCAACCCAGACCAAAGTAGGGGGGTCTAAAAACAAACTGCAAAATCACCCTTTGTTTATTTTAAACCAAACGTGTGGGTGAAATCATAATTGCCATATGCATTTCTCCCAATCTGAAAAACCAAACTGCTAGCCTTTTAAGCATCCCGGAAAATCAAAATTGCACAGCACTATATTTGTAAATTGTGTTCACTGACCAGCGCTAATTATTTCTTGAAGTGAAATTTGTAGAAAATAAAGAATTGTGATTTCTGTTCTCTTCAACTCTTCGAGCTCCCTCCTCCTCATGTCTGGCTGCTCCAGCTCTTTCTCTTCTTCCCTTTGCTTGTCTCTTCGCGCTCTCTCGCGTCCCTCCTCGTCTTCCTTCTCTTTTCTTTCCACTTCCTCCATTATCTCTGCTCAGTTTTGCGCCTCGCTGCTCCCCTTATGACCGTCTATTTAATTATTTGCCCCCGCTGATTCTCTTGTTGTCTTTGCATCCAGTTTTAGGAGCATCATCTACCCTCCTACCCATTCGTTCGATGCTATGCCTCCTAGCCCACCTGTGTCGCGTCATGTGCTCCTCTACCACCATCTGTCTGTCCGTCCCCTTTCTGCCCCTCCTCCGTGGTATATGGTGGAGGCTGAAATATTGGATTTGTGTACCCCTCTACTGCGTTTAGCTCTCTTATAGGGTATAACCCCTGTGCTTCTGCTGCAGCCCCCTAGTGCTCAGGAGGAGGTGGGAGAGCGGGGGCCGAGGGCGCTGCGCCCAGTGTCTCCTGCTGGCTCAGAATCCATTGACACCTCGCTACTTCCCTCTTGTCCTCCTGGAACATTTTCCATAGCTCAAATATCATCATACGGTTGGCTAACTTCTTTCCTTTATAGTTGTCTTGTATGTGTGTCTGGAATTGTTGCTGCACATTTTTAGAGAAACCTCTGCATTGTGGCCATGGCTTAGTCAATTTACCCTCTGTGCTTTCCGCCCATTATGCGCTATATTTACAAATCTTGTCCTTACATTGCAGAAGGGCCTTGCATAGGTGCTGTAGGGGGGTGTCCCCTACACTTCCCTTGATACATTGCTTGTATACTTACTTAAGTATACTTACTTGACCTCAAGTCAAGGCTTTCAATACTCCATTATTAAACAAGCACAATGAATACTTTCAACACAGATTTATGAATATCACAAGTACCAGTTCTCAACAATTCTTCTCTCTCCTCTCGGGACAACCTGTCAGGCATGCTCCGCACTCCGCCCTTCTGCAGCTCTCCGCCTCCTCAGGCACACCCACCAATCTCATGCATGTGTCTTCCACGCACTGCCACCACACAGCCTCCTCAATTTTAAGTTTCTCACCACCAACTTCTGTAACTCCTTGTGCTCTCTGATTCCTATGCACAGACCTGATAGGTGATGTCACCACTTCACTAAACAAGGGAGTGCTACAGGTCACTTACAACGCTTACAATGCTAATGTCCCATTACACAAACATTTACACAACTCCAACATGAATCCACAGCTGTCTTCCTGCCTCCGAACAGGGGATATCAATATTTCTGGTACTCAATCTGTATTGTCAGCGTCGCCTTGTAGATAAAACACCTCCTCGAAACTTAACCAGACATACACCTTGTGCAATCTGGGCCAGCTCCCTTTGCTAAGCCTTTACATGGGGATACCATCATCCATGACCCGAGCTAAAACACTCAATCACAGGGAATCCAATATTCACATATACTGTCATCCGTGCCCTTCAGTGAATAGTCTAGGTTATTCACCAGAACCTTTTTCCCTCAAGACCGAATGTTCCCTAACCACAGAAATGACATCTACCTCTGCTCCTTTCCCTACTATGCTTCACAATACTCGACACTACCAAACAATACTCAACAATACTCCAAAGATACTCAACAATACTCGTTACCACCCCACACCCACCGTTACTTTCCCACTCCCCTTAGTTGCTGTGTGGCTGAGTCAATACTTAGGAAATACACCAAAATGTCACCTCCAGAATTCCGACTCGCAAAATTCTGATTTTTTTTTTCCGACCCCCCTTACACCGCATTTTCAGCCGTCTGACATCTGGGGGGTCGTAGTAATCACATAGATCCAATACTTACACTCCGTGGCTCACTAGCACTGTTCGGCTACTGACTCCTCCAAAGCTGCCACGTCACCCTTTTGGTCTACTGGACTCCTCATAGACCGCAGGCAGGATATTTCCAAGCTGGCTCCTGATGGCCTTAGTGCGGGGGTGCACCCTCTGCCGGGCTCGATTTCCGTGAGGCGCCCCGAGCCATCCAGGTACTGCGGCGGAAGTTGCGGCTTATGCTGAAAGGCGTAGTAAACCATCCCTCTGCTACCAACCTGTTGGTTTAGTTTTGCCAGAGCCCTTGGTCTTATTACAAGCTTACCCGTTCAGCCCCAGGGCCCAACAACCCTCCCCCAATAACAAATGGAGGACTCAGCCAAGGGCAAGTTAGAAGTGTTGTTTATTACAAAAACCGACAGGGACCATACAGGCCATTCAAAAATCTCCAGATTCACCGCTCCCAAACCTGTGTCAGGCCTTTTTGTTGCAAAGTAATATCACAGCATGAGCCCTTCCCCGAAAAAACAATCCTACTTTCTGGTTGGGTGATTGGAGTGGTATACCATATGGAGAACCCCTATAGACCTTAGTTAATTGGCCCTCACATGTCAGATGGCTGGCCTGCCCCTGTCATGACCCTTGCCCCTGGCCCTCACTGGCAAGTCAGCCTTCCAGTTAGGGCCAGGTCAAAGGCCTTAAAACCTCATCCTAGACTCTCTTGGAGTCAGTCCTGGTGCCTTTGGCGCCAGGCTCATAACCATCATGAAGACCAACATTAGAATGGGACTATTTAACTTGGGATGGTTCAGCCAACATGGAGGCACACACATAGCTCAGTTACAAGGAACTGAGCTGTGCGGTCTAGTCTTTTGGGTGTGGCAGGCCTGGGACTACTTTACCTGGACTACTTTGGGTGTGGCAGGCCTGGGACTATTTTACCTGGTCTACTTTACCTGAGACTATTTAAACTGCACCCAAACAGCAGAACATGCTTTGTGTTATTCTGCTGTGGGCAGCGTAACGCTCACCGTGTCCAGTTCTTTGATGCCAGCTTACCTGAAATGAAGGAGCTGCAGAGAGAGAAAGAACACTACAAAACTTACCTGGAACAGTATCCTGTCTTCAATCCATCGCCGACTTCAGTTACACTCACCTGAAGGTACGAACTCCATCATCCGGCACCGCATGCATCCTGGAATACCATAACCTGGAAAGAAGAGAAAGAAAGACAGCATTAGTAAGCGTTTACTCACGTTTCCTCCCGAATGAAGAAAGCCACACAATTATTACCTGGGTAGTCATCTCCTGGTCAATATCATTGCTGGAACATTACGGCGCTCGGCGAGGAACATTGCACCCTGCAAGGAGAGAAAAGACACAGGTTAGCAATATAAAAGGCGAAACAGCGCTGCGCATCGCGCATTACTCACCGGACAGCATCGCGCACACCGCGCTTTCGCCTACAGGCCCATGCTCATCTTCAAACTCCATGACAACACCAAAATACCTTTCCATACCTAAAAGGAAAGAAGCAAGACATTATTATTCGAACTAAGAGGAACATAAGAACTGCATATAAAGACTGTAAAGCAGCAAACCTACGGAGTCGCAGCCGGCCTGGATTCCCACAGGGGGGCTTGCACCAGTGAAGTAACTTGGTCGCTGCTCTGCCGCCACATCTACGCGCCCCTGCCACGAGGAGCAGGACGGAGAATCCACCTTTTACAATATTAAGGTGAGGAGAAGGCCCAAGGGGGAGGAAGGAGTTGAGGCCAAGGGAGGTGGGAAAACATAAAGACAATCTGGTATTGAATCCAGCTCTCCTATATTGCAGACCCATCTTTAACCAGAGGCCTTACCAAGGGACCGGGAGAGGGTTTGAGAGTGCAAATCATCCACCCAGGGCTGGGTGGCGGCTCCATGGATACCCGGTGAGCGTAACACCCCTTCCTCAAGAAACTATCTATTACATTGTTGCAGGGTCGCAGGATTACCATTGGCCCTTGCCCTCTGCCATCCACCCCTGTATTTCTGTCCCCTGATTGGCTGGAACTGGTCTCCCCAGGCCTGAGACCCAGCACTGTTCTCAGCGCTCTGTGCACCTCTTCAAGGTAATGAGAATGACTTATGTGTTCCCAATGTATCTGTTAGCAGTACCACTTTTGCCTGTGAAGTGCCCTCAACGTTGCAACATTGGGTATGCAGTCTTTATACCGACATATTTATAGAGAATTAACATATCTCGAATATTTTATAATGAAAATGTTTATAGAGAATGCATTTAAGGGTGGGGTAAAGGGTTAAATATTTTTGGGAAACAGTTGTGGTGGGTTTTTAGGGGTGGGAAACGGGGGTTTGTGGGAAAGTACATTCTCTATAAAATATTTCGGTATAAAGACCTGTAACCCAACGTTGTTTATGACTTGATGTTTCACTTCATTTTTGTGTCTCTGAGAACTGTTTGTCTTCCCAACGCGGGTGAATAACCATTGTCTAGCTCGGTTGCATCACGTGGTTGAGGACCATGAAATCTAGTTCTTCTGGTCCTGTAGTTCCATAGGGTTAGTTGCCCTAAGCATCTGCAAGCTTGCTCTGCATCTCTTTGTTGCCTTGCATTCAGCATTTCTGCATTTGGCTAATGAGAAAAATAATAAAAGCTTCTGACAGTATGTATATGTATCTACAGAACTGTGTAAGCATGTACTTTGAGTATTCACGTGTGTGTTTGTGTAACTCTGTGTATGGTTGCGAGTGTACTTCGTGACTAACAAGGCTATGTTGTGGTGTCACTAGTGACGTCAGCACATTTGGTTTCTCTGCATTAGCCAACGTCATCCATCAAGGCATTTGGGTCCATAACTAATGTAAAAGCACCTGTATCCATAAAGGCATTCACTGGATAAGGTTTCACTTATTAAGTGAAAGAATATCTTCCTACATACGTGTCAGTCACCGGTCCTCCTGGGGGCTGTCCGAATAGTGAGTGATTGTGCGTTTTTGACTCTTCGGGCCATCATGTTCTTGGGGGTGAGGAGGGGCATTCCAGGGACCCTCTCTTCACATGGTCATACCTTTCTTATAGACCAACTGCTGACCCTAGCAATCCCTATTTCTACCAACCTCTCTCTCTTCTATCCACCACGTTAAAATGCTTGAGATTGGTCTTTAGCTAAATGGGTTATGCGATCCCCTCCAATCTTAATTTTGCAGAAACTGCACTTCCCAATCCCTCTAACTTTCTTACCACTGCTGACCAAGAACAGCCATCCACCCATGCTCATTCTTCTCCATCTCTACATCCTCCAAACTCTCTCTACCCTAAGCTTCAAGAACTCCATATTCTAATACATGACCTCTTATTTGTCTGCCAGCTCCTTCTTCATATCCTGGAACTCTTAACACCTCTCTACCTACACCCCATACATTGGACATGGCCAAAGGATCAATCGCCAGCCCACTTCTCTTCACTCTATATATTTCGTCCCTGTGTAGCCTCATCTCATCCTTTGGCTTTGTTAAACACCTCTTTTCTGATGACACCCAGATCTTCTCCTTTCCCTCCTACAACCCTGATATTTCACAGTGCATCAAATGCTGGCTCTCTGCCATCCAACATTGGATACCACTACGCTGTCTGATGCTAAATTCCTCTAGGACGTAACTCATCTCTCCCCTGACCTCCAATGTTAACCCTACTCTCCCATCGCCTATCACTTTTTCTTGTGACTTTTTAACTCCATCACCCTAGGCTCACCACATCATTGAACTTAAATTAAATTACTTCCTCACTGCCAGAACCATGGTGATCAAGATCAACTTAAATAACAGGAGGATCTACCAACACCCAACCCAGCAATCTGCCAAAACACTAATATCCAACCTAGTTCTCAGTAGACTTTACTACTTATCCACACCTCTGCCTCCCCCTCTACTATTTCACTCCCTCAACTTAGTCCTCTGCTTTGCCACATTCATGTTCTACAACCCCCTTGATCTTCTCCCACCTCGGTGTACCTTCACTACACCAAATGGCTCTGAATCCAGGATATTTTTAAGTTTATACTCCTTGTCTTTACATCTGTCATTGGCCCAGCACCCACTACTTAGCTGATTTGATCTCCCTCTACTTTGTCTCTCCAATCTCTCAAGACCATCTGGACCACCCCCCAACACCACTTCTCCTACTTTTGTCTACTGGCTGTCCAATACCGGATTGCTAACCCCACCGGCCCTGCATCCTCCTGGAATCAAAGCAATTCTATCAGTGGAATTCGTTAAGACCAGGCTCAAATGTGACTACTAAGTGAAGGAACATCTTCTACCACCAAATGACCCATCCCAGATCACTATGCCGTCCTTCCGAGATGCTGTTTATGGTATGTGTGTAAATATGTAAATATGTGTAAATATGCACTCATGCAATTACTGTCCCATTGCCTAAATCTGCACAATCTATGTGTGTCTCTCTATTACCCAGTGTCCCTATACTATGGTCCCACTCATTACCCTGCACAACCCAGCTCCCCTCCACCAACACAATTATTGAAACTACTGTAATGCTCCCTGCAAAAGGGCCTCCAATGTCTGTGTTTTGCTCTATGTATGGCACTTCTGGTAGAAATGCCAGACTGCTCAACCAAATTACTACAAACAAAATGCTAGTAAAAGTATTTTAGCAGTGGGCATAACTTGGGGAGAGGAACGTACCTTTCGCTAAATAAGTGTCTTGTCACGGTATACTGGAATCCAGTTATCACGGATACAGAAGATTTGTTGCATTCACTAGGAACTCTATGTGATGCTTGGTGTAACTGCACGGAATCTGATCTTATCTTAAATTCAGGTGATCTATCTAAATGGCTTTTGTCCGAATGAAAATTCAAACGCTGTTGATAATTGGCAAACTTACAGGTCTTCTCATTCCATTGGTAATCGCTGGGTTGATTTTGTCTTGATGGAATTTTATTAAAGTATTTTTTTGAAAGTAAACATCCTCATCCTTATGGCCGTGGCTATGTTCACTCAGGGTACGAAAATCCAAACTGAGTAACTACTCATGCCTTACAATTTTGGCCAACTTCCAAATTCCCTGCCTGAGCAAGGCTATTTTGTTGAGGCTAATACTACAGGAAATCTAAATTACCTGGTCTCCTCTAACCATTATGGCTTTAACAAAATTCTTGGGTCCGTTTTGGTAGATGTTTAACCTGGGGCCGTTTGCGATCCAGCTACAGTTCAGAAATTTGAGTCTGACCGAAATGTGTTTTAATAAGCTACCACCTGCTTTTAAGAAGCTTTCTATGTTAATGTTAATGTTAATGTTAATGTTAAAGGACATTTGTACCGCGCACTATCACCACCGGAGTGGTCCCCTGGCGCTCTGGTGGCTCTGAAAGAGGGAGGGAGAGGTGGGTTAGTGGGTGAAGGCTGGAAAAGTGCAAGATTGCAGTGATGTGCTGTTGGCAGCCTCAGCCCGGTGGTTCCGTCGGCTGGGCCTGGGGTGTATGCGGCCGGTAGTCATCGTGTGCTGATGTGCGAGTCTATGTGTGTTTTTGTTTTGTTGTTGCAGTGTAGTGAAGTTCGTGCGGTTTGTTGTGCTGGAGGTTTGTGGTTGTGTTTGGTTTGGAGTTTGAGAGGTGTATGCAGAGAAGGAAATTGTTAGTGGTATTGGTTAGTTGGTATCTCTACCCTGGATTGACCAGTTGGGCTTGTGTAATCATACACGACGGGGTGCTTGCGCACCCTGTGCCTCAGAAGGTACGTGCCTGTTTTGCATTCAAGACCACTTGAGCATTTAGCTGTCCCCTCCGTCCGCTCCCTCAATAACTACGCATGCTCCTCACCCCCACCCACATGACCAGCGCACCTGCTAGTGTCCATACTTCAGATTGTGTGGTGATTGGTGGTATCTCGTCCGTTCCACAACCCTGTGGTACCTAGTTGTAGCTGTACGGGCGGTGGGGGATGGTAAGGCTTGACTGGGGTTGTTGCCCCCATCTCCCTGGGTCTCGCAGTTGGACCCCTGTGTCCAGCGTCAGCCCTACTGGTGCTCAGAGTACTTCTGTCGGTTCTAGGGGCTTGTAAATGTCCTTTCCTGTTGAGTCATTTGTCTTACTGTTGTTTCGGTTTTAGTCTCTGGTGTTGAAGAGCCAGGTTTTTAGTAATTTTCTGAATTTAAGGTGATCTTTGGTGTTCCTTATTATTTTATGGGATTTTGTTCCAGGTTTTCGCGGCTAAGTGGTAGAAGGCGGTGCCTCCGAGTTTTTTCTTGATGTAAGGTTTTAGTTCCAAATGTGATTCATACACATGCTTATAATTATGTGTTAGTTAACATAAAAAGGGAATATAAGAAAGTGCTTAGAAGACTGTATAGGAATCTGAACCACTCTACAGAACAAATTGGGTTGGCTGGAACAAAAATAAAGCAGAGCTATAGGAATTGGGTCAAAGCAAATAAGGCAATAACGCATAGACGTAATTGGGAGAATATGTTACGTACCATGAAACCTAAGTCTTCATATTCATTTTGGAAAATAGTTAGTGGGCTTGGTAACATGTCTCTAGTCCCACTGACAACCTAATGCAGGAGTCATGCTGCTGTGAGCATTTTGGGAATTTTTTTTACTCCACACGGGAAACCCCATTGATGTCTAAACTTGAGTATCAAGGTTTGACGGGACCTTTGCGAAGGCAACGATCAAGGGCAATATTCAAAACAAGTAAAAGCTCTAGAGCAGCTGGTTCAGACAGCACAATCCAACTGGGTTTATAAAGCTGATCCTGATCAATGGGCAAACATACTATTTGCATTATTTTCTAACATCCAAATACATGGGTCTGTTCCAGAGACATGGCATAAGAATCATACTGTCCCCATTTTTTCAAAAGGGGACAAGTCTGATCCTATGAATTACTGCCCTATTGCTCTGCTGGATTCTGTATCAAAAAATGTTTTCATATTATTGGATTATTTAAATAGCTGGCCTAATGTGATAAACAGTCTTTCTATTTTCCAAAATGGATTCAAATGCCTTGTTGGGATGACCCTAAATGGCTTTGTTTTGAATATGCTACAGAGACATGCAAATAAGACAAAGGGCTGCCCATTATACCTTGCTTGTGTGGATTTGTTGTCAGCATTCGACTATGTCAATCAAGGTAGATTCTGGAATAAACTATGGGTTTGGGGTATCCCAGAGGGTCTACTAAAAATGATTATTGCCTTGCACCAAGACACCACAGTACAAGTAAGATGGAGAACCAAAAGGTATTTGAGCACCGAGATCAAAACAAACCTCGGCCTACACCAAGTATGTGTGTTGGCACCCAGTCTATTTAAACTATATCTAGCAGATTTTGATGAAGAGCTCAGCATATATATGCCATTTCCGCCATAATAGGGTCAACTAAATATCCCATGTCTGCTGTTTGCAGATGACATTATTCTCAATGATAAAACCCAGATTGAGTTGCAATGTGCTCTTAATAGCCTTGATGGTTACAATCTACTGAAATTGGTTATATTAATTAAACGTCCTGATTCATGGAAGTGTTTTATAATGGTGCAATCCCGTAGGAAAATGTTCCATGAATCAGGCCCTAGGAGGTTTAAGTGACTGATAAATGGGGAACCACTCTCCATAGTACCAAAAGTGATCTATTTGGGATTTCCAATATTTGCTAATCCTTCTCTATAATTAACTCTAGATAGATTGAGGGGGAACATTTTTCCATTTATTAGTCAAATGAAAAAATAAAAAACTCTCTGGTTTTACTTTGTTTCTATTAATTAAATATTATAAGGGGAAAGTAATTACAGCTTTACTATATGAGATGGCTCTTATTCGCTTGGAATTGGGGTTACAATCCTGGCAATCTTTAGTTAACTGGAACAAGTTGCTATCTTCCACAACATATTGAATCCTCCAAACGCACTCTATGTCTATTTGAATCAAATGTTATTAAAAAACGCTTCCCTGTTCTATTTAAATTCGTACTGAAATGCAAGACAATTTTGACTAAACTAGATTCTGGGAGGCTGACTGTCAGGGTTAAGGTTTGGGGTAAGGGACGGCGTTTCCTGTACCCAAAAAGGCAATAGATAGGAAAAAACTATATTTCCCAGCATGCGTTGGGAGTGTGTAGTTCAGAGGTTTTCGCGCGGCACTCCAGCTGGGCTTAATGAGGAGTTGCTTAAAGTTCGCCGCCGCCCGTGCCTCAGTGCAGATAATTACAGTTATCAGCACGGGCGGCGGCAGCTGAGGACGCCAGCAGATGAGATCGCGTTGGAACTCCGAAGGACTTTGAAGCTTCTCCCCGGGCCGCGACAGTGATTTATGGCATGATATGCGGGAAGGAGAAGGAGCCGAGGCCGCAGCGGTGAATCAGCTGTACATTTTCTGTTGGGCAACAGACTTCAGGGTCCGGGTGTCCTCGTGAGGCATCCGGACCACCAGTTAAGTGTATTACTTCATTTGGCATTGTTTATGAAGTATGTGCTCATTTGGTTTCTTATTTTATTTCACAAAACTTGCTGAGAGCGTTGGAGAAACATGCCACTAATATAAGAACTGACAAACATTACACCTGACGCGCTATGCAAGTTACAATGAAAGATTCATCTCTAGTTTATTTTGATTCTGGGAACATTAACATAGTGTCCCACAGCAAGAGGGCACGTGTGCTGTGTAATTTGTTGTGATTCATTGTTTGTCACTTCACTGTGCACCGTGGGTCATGAGTCTTGTGTTTTCATGCAAGGGACATCCCTGTTTGTTTGTGCCATCACGCTTATTTGCAAACTTCCATGTGCTAAGTGGAATATTCCACCATTTGCTTCAGTATTGTGTCATGTCTAAGTATTAACCCCATGTTCTTTGTCTGGAGAGTGTTGTCTATATGACCAGTAATAAGGATATGCTCTGCTAGGTACTCAACTGTTATTATCTTGTATGCAGGAGGTTGCTTTCAGGTTTTAGGAGGCCAGGTTAGGTGTTCAGGATTAAGAATATCGGTATAGGAGTATTGACTTACACAGTAGCTATTGGCATGTACTTGTTTGTTATGTTTTCCCCTTCTTTCCTTTGTCATTCCATCCCCTTTCCCTAACTCTGTCTTCCCCCCATTGGCTGCCACGTGGCTTCATGTGTTATTCATTATCAGGCGCCCGTGTCAACCACGGTGGGAGGGTCGATCTATTCGGCTTCTGTGGTTCGGGAGAGGGGGTGGAATCCCCTATCCTCCCTTTGTGAGTTTGACAGAATTACCTGCCCCCGATTTCGGAGTAATTGAACCACCCAGGCCAAATGGATACAAATCCTCGTACTTTAGCAGAGGTGCTAAAAGCACTGCAAGATATTCAGTTGAAATAAGTACAGGCTAGACAAGAATCAAGTACGTTGAAAGCCCAGGTACAGGGTTTGGTAGCACAAAGCACCCCTCTGGATGGGGCTGGAACATCTACCGGGGGTAAACTGGTATAGTTACTTCTACGGTGATTGTGCAGCCCCTTAGTAGTGTGCCTTTAGCGGCACCAGAAAGGTTTGCAGGAAATCCCAGGAAATATATGACCTTTTCGACACAGTGCCGTCTGCATTTTTTGTGCAAACCTATGGCCTTCGAGACCATAGAGGCTAGAACAGCATTCGTTATTTCATATTTAACTGGAGATGCGGCCACTTGGGCAATGCCTTTGGTGCAGAAGAATGATCCTTTACTGTATAATTGGGATGGGTTCTTGGGGGAATTTGGAAGACTATTTGATCGCCGGGAGGTTTCCCTGGCTCAAGACAAGGAATTGTTAGCTTTAAGACAAGGAACTCGCGATTTGGTTTCATATGTTACTCAAAGTTAGTGATCGAAACAGATTGGCCTGAGAATAAACAGAATGTGTTATTTTACCAAGGGCTAAAGGAAGAATTGAAGGATGCCATCGCTCAGGTGGAACCTCAACCTGATACATGTACGGCTATGATTGATTTAGCATTACGATTGGATCATCGGATAAGTGCGCGCAAGGGAGATAAGAAAAGACCAGAAATGTTGCCTTTTGTTAGATTGGATCAAGGTAAGGGAAATAGGAATACAGAAAGAGAACCTATGCAGATTGGTGGAGTGAGGGGGCCATTGTCCACAGCAGAAAAGGAGCAACGTAAGGCGAACAATTTCTGTCTATACTGTGGGCAACCAGTGCATTATATTAGGACCTGTCCGAATACTCCAAAGAAAGGAGCAGGTTGGGATAGAAACAAGCTGGAGGCGGGAAAAGGATTGGCCCGACCTTAGGGGGAACTCAGGTGACAGGCCCAGAAAAGACTAGGTTCCCCACGTGGATAGCCAATACGACAAGAAAGAGAAATTCACATTTGTACATTTTGGTGACTTTAATTTTTGCTTGTACGAAACAGATGGTGTCTGCCATGGTGGACTCTAGAGCCACCGGTAATTTCATTGACATTGGATTGGCCAAAAGATTATGTTTACCGTTAAGGGAGAAAGCACAGGTGGAAGGGGTGCAATCGGTGGATGGATCACCCTTGGTTTCAGGGCCCATTTGTCAACAGACTCAGCCCATTCAAATGAGGTGTGGGTCCGGACATATAGATGAAATTGTATTTGATTTGATAGCGGCACCTCAGTTTGGACTCCTTTTGGGCATGCCTTGGTTAATTCAACACAATCCCAGAATTGATTGGGTTATGCGGGAGGTGGTCTTTGCAGGATTGGAATGTGAGGGTCACGTGGAGGAGGAGATGAGTCCTGCATTATTTCTGGCAGAGCAAAGGGCAGAACCTCAGATGGTAGGAGCAATGACTGTGAGGATTCCAAACCAGTATCAAGATTTTTCTAAGGTCTTTGACAAAGGGGGAGCTGACAGGTTACCACCTCATAGATCCTATGATTGCGTAATTGATTTGGAACCAGGGACTAAGTTACCTTGCAGTAGAATCTACGCTTTGACTGAAACAGAAAACCAGCATTTACTAGAATACTTGGATGATATGTTGAGTAAGGGTTTTATTAGACATTCAACTTCACCCGTTTCGTCACCAGTATTCTTTGTCCCAAAGAAAGAGGATACTCTTAGGACATGTATTGATTATCGGGCTTTGAATAAGGTGACTGTAAAAAACAGGTATCCCTTGCCTTTGGTTTCGATACTATTGGACTAAGTTAAGACAGCAGTAGTTTATACCAAACTAGATTTGAGAGGGGCCTATCATCTGATTCGTATAAAAGAGGGGGATAAGTGGAAGACGGCCTTCAGGGCTAAGTTTGGTTTATTCAAATACCTTGTCATGCCTTTTGGATTATGCAACGCTCCTGCAGCCTTTCAGTACTTTATGCAGGAGGTGTTGAGTGAGTTCCTAGATGTGTTTGTTATAGTGTATATTGATGACATTTTGATGTATTCATCTTCTGAAGAGCAACATATAGGTCATGTTAGGGCTGTGTTGAAGAAATTACAAGATTATCAGTTGTATGTAAAATTAAAAAAATGTGCCTTTCATACCACTCAAGTGGAATTCCTTGGTTTTATTTTGACTCCCTCTGGTATTGTGATGGACAAGAAAAAGGTTCAAGCAGTTACTGAATGGCCAGTGCCTCAATGCATCAAGGATATTCAGTCTTTTTTGGGTTTTGCTAATTTTTATAGGCAATTTATTTCTAATTTTTCACAAATTGTTGAACCCATTACAAAATTGTTAAGGAAGACCACTAGTTTTTGTTGGAACTCAGAGGCAGAAGAAGCTTTTCAAGAGTTAAAGAAAGCATTCACATCAGCTTTGGTACTGAAACACCCTAATCCGGAAAAACCTTTCCAGGTGGAAACTGATGCTTCCAATTTGGCGGTTGGGGCAGTGTTGTCTCAAAAGGATGAGGAAGGCGTGTGGCATCCTGTAGCTTTCTACTCTCGTAAGCTTACTAGCTGCGAACAAAATTATTCTATTAGTGACAAAGAGCTATTGGCCATTAGAGCAGCATTTTTGGAATGGCGACATTATTTGTTGGGGGCCAAACATCAGGTTATGGTGGTCACTGATCATAAGAACTTGCAGTATTTTAAGACAGCTCATACGTTGAGTCCCAAGCAATTACGGTGGTCACAGTACTTTAACAAATGTAATTTTGTGGTCACTTTTAGACCAGGAAAAGAGAATGGAAAAGCTGACGCTTTGTCTAGGCAGCAAAATCTTGAAAGCAGTATGCCAGATGTTAAAACTATCATTCCTGTGGAAAAGGTAGTGGAAGCTGTAATGACTCAATTGCTGAGACAGGTGAAGCAAGAAATGAAAATAACAGAAAAGGTGAAATGGGGAATGGAGAATCCTTTAGAAACTTTTCGCAATGGTCTTCCCTATTATGCAGGAAAGTTGTATTTACCGACGCTTGCTTTGCAAAGAAAAGCGATGCATTGGTGTCATGATTCTCCTTTGGAAGGACACTCTGGAAGTAAAAAGACACACGGTATGCTGGAGAAGTATTTCTGGTGGCCAGCATTAAGACAGGATGCTATTAAATACATTCAAGAGTGTGAAACATGTGTACAAAGTAAAACAGATCATACCAAAAAAGCAGGGTTGCTCCAGCCTCTACCAACTCCGGAGAAGGTTTGGACACATATATCCATGGAT
Organism: Ambystoma mexicanum; assembly: GCF_040938575.1. NCBI lineage: Eukaryota > Metazoa > Chordata > Amphibia > Caudata > Ambystomatidae > Ambystoma > Ambystoma mexicanum. The sequence continues at coordinate 576,095,280 of NC_090927.1, read as the reverse complement.
TTCATTACTGATTTGCCTCCTGATGACCAGTATGATACAATTTGGGTGGTGGTGGATTATCTCTTGAAACAAGCCCATTTTGTGCCTTGTAAAGGTATTCCGGGAGCAGGGGAATTGGCAAAGTTGTTTTTGCAACATGTGGTCAGGTTACATGGTCTACCTCATTTATTTTCAAATTTGTTTATTGCCATTTTCAATAATATCAAACAAGTTGTGTGCAATAGAGCCATTCTCAAATAGCAATAAACATATGTTTAACTTAACGTCAAAAAATTACAAATACAAAACAAAACAACCATAACTGTCTCCATATTCTGTCCGTTTCATATATCGTTAACTGTTATGGGGGGAGGGTGGGAGCGAAGGGGAACCATCTGGCAACTTCAAAAGGGGGAGGGCTTCCACAAGGTCTCTATCCTCTGCAGCACTTCCGCTGCTGCTGGCTTTATGATAGGTCCCACATGGGCCTAGATTGAGTTCCAATTCAGGGGGGTTTATCATTCGAGGGGTGGAACATGTGTCTGGTGAGTTCCTTCCATGCCTCGAGTGACATACTAGAGTCATCCGTGGATCTGGCCACACAGTCCTCCCATGCCACGGTCTCGGCTAGCACCCACCGTTCAGTCTCTTTGTGCCATAGTTTGAACTGAGGGCCCATGGGTTTCTTCCAGGCCATTGCGATAGTTCTTTTGGCCAGTATGCATGATATGTCCATGAGCCTTGTCGCATGCTTAAGTTTGGTTGGTCTGGGGTAGGTTCCTAGGAGGCACTCATCGGGTGTCCAGTTATATTTACTCAGGCCTGCTTTTTCGCAGGTTTGTTGGACCCTCTCCCACAGAGCCCTTGTCCTGGGGCATTCCCATAACATGTGGATCAGATCCGCTTTTTCCCCCTTGCACCAGTTGCAGGTCGGTTGTGCCTTGGGATTGAAGGTGGCTATGCGGCACAGAGTCAGGTAAGTTCTGTGAAGAATGTTCAACTGAATCTGCCTGAATATATGGTTTCTGGACACCGTTTTGGGGAATGTAAGAGCTCTGTTCCACTCCCCTTCAGGGAAACAAAGTAGCAAAAAACTCAATTACCCCTCTTTTCGTCCGCCTTGCAAGGGAACAGGGACAGAGGGATTTTTTGATAGATATGTTTCTTATCTATCTAGAAGTCGCATAGGAGCATTTCATTATTCAGAGAGCAGTCAAAGTAAAAAAACACATTTTAATAGTTTAAGTTATACACTTTTATAAGTAATCGGTGCTTTCCACAAGACACCTCCAGAATTAGAAAGAAATACATAAAATTAAAAGGTCCAGCAAAAACACACACATATTCTGCTCGTGGTGTCTAGGGTTAGTAAAGTGACAATTCTGATAAGACACTTTGTCAATTTAATTGTTAAATTCCTTGTTCAGTTTGGGGAAACCAAGACATTAAATGTACAGCATAGAAATTTTAACGCTGCAAAAAAACACAATTATTTTAGTGTCAGGATGTCTACATATGTTTCGGCACACAGTTTGCATCAACACCATCCCTGGTGTTCTGCTGTTTTAATTGTGGCCCTCTTCAGGACGAGGTGTTGTTTTTCAAAATGACAAAAGTTCAGAAAACCCCAGGTATTCACGCTATTTTCCAGTGCTGTAGGGAATGGAAATATGGAATTTGTGTTAGTGTTGCGTCTAGAACTCTACTCACATTAAAAGCTCTTCTGGTAAAAGTTTGTGCGACATGGATACAAACTTCTCCACATTCCCACTAGCCACTGACCTTTATATGCTTTTATAGTCGGACTCAAGATATTTAGTTTTATTTGTAGCGACAGGTGGATTCACTTCCATTCCCTGTATGTCGTCGTACAGTGGATTGCTTTTATCTTGTTTGGGCTTAGTGGTTGGTCCTTTCGTCGAAATAATTCACACTTCAAACCTACGGACACAATTCATGTATTGAAAGTTTGACGAATCATTGTTGGAGTTTGTACATATTGATGTTTCCAAGCACAAAAGTCATCTTCATTATTTACTGACCTGATAGTTTTATCGAAGTCATGTAATTCAGTTTGACACTGGTTGTTTTCACAATTACATGTTTCCCCTGTATGTAATTTCCTAGGGGTACCGTCTTTTTCTATTCCAAAGACCTGTAGGGACAGATGGAGTAGAACCTACGTTAGGAGAAATAATCTCCACATTAGCTGTAATATGCTGTACTCCGCTCATTTGTTAGCGCAATTCCGTTGTAGTTTTTAAGTTTCAAATCTTCGACGTTTTAGTTTTGTTTACCTTCTGAATGATTCAGTGGGACGACCTTTTCTCATCGCAGTGCAGCTCCTCTCAGTTTCGGCGCGGGAAAGCCAACTCGTTTGAATTTGGTGCCGCGAGAGAGGGTATTATATTACTTCCGTGTTGGCATGTCATGTGACTGCCACGTACGTGTTCAAAAAACGCCTATTTCTTTCTTGGTGGCGCATGCGGCCATCTTGGAGGGTGTGAGCAAGATGGTGGATGCTCCTTATTTTAGAGGTCTTGATGATATGTGATTATGTTTTATTTGTTGGAGTGAAAAGAATTGATACATGAACACACATATTGAAAGTGTTTTCATAAGGTACAGCCCGTGTGTTTGTTGTAGTTGAAAAAATATCTGAAAAAAGGGGCCATACAGACTCAAGACGTTCTCCTCAGAAAAAAATGCCCCACTCAACTGATGAATTAAGACCATTTTTCACTGTATCCAAGTCAAAAATCCACTTCTGTTCACATTTGCGCAGAGCCAAATCACGGTCTCCACCTCTGTTTGAAATTTGAACTGTTTGAATAATAAACCAAAATATTTCACATGGTTTATGTTTTAGGAGGAGATAGTGGGCAACAAGGGGTTTATTAGGTGTTTGGTTCCTGATGTTAGTCCGATGTTCCCCTATGCGTATTTTAATGTGTCTTTTTGTTTTCCCAATATATTGGTTTGTTCACTCACGAAAAATATGAAAAGTGTAAAATTGAAAGAAAGAATCTGGCAATTTAGATCATTCACAAACTGCAATTCACAATAGGTAGTATATGCGATCCAATGCCCATGCCAACTTCTGTATATTGGGAAAACGAAATGGGTTTACCACCCTCTCCCAAGTTGTACATCAGACTGAGGAGTGGGTCTGTAGCTGGTTCTTCCGGCCACAAGTCCTCTTTGCGTCAGGCCGCAGCACGGGTTCTTTGGTACCATAGAAATTGGCCGGTATGTATGCCTTCCATCTCCTGTAGCGGGGTGAACTCCCTGAAAGTGCCTTCATCATACAGATCTCCCCCGGTGTAGACCCCTTCCCTCTCCCAGAGCCTGATGTGTTTCAAATCCGAAAGTGTTGTGCATAAGTCTGCGATCAGGGGAACTTCCGGGGCATAGGATTTCCGTGAGTTAGTGAGCATTTTCGCCCTGTGCCAAATTTTCCTCCCTAGATCAGCCAAAAAGGGTAAGCAGTTTGGACAGCGCCTAGACCAGTTCTTTCAGATGGAATTGGGGCAGCATTGCCTGTAGCAATGGTGTTTCAGATGTGGGTTCATCATCTAGCCATTTGGTCACAAAACTAAGCTGTGCTGCTATGTAATATCTTTCTAGGTTTGGAAGTTGAATACCTCCTTGGCTATATGGTAGGGTTAGCAACTGCAACGCTATTCTATGCCTGCCTTTCTCCCATAGGAACTCACGCTGTATGGTCTCAATCAGTCAGAAGAAGGGCTTGTGTATATAGTAGTGTACATTTTGAAACCCATAAATTAAACGTGGGAGAACGATCATTTTAGTTATCGAAGCCCTGCCCATCATCGAAAGGGGAGGTTTCGCCCAGAACGCCATTGATTTGCGTAGAGCTGGGAGTGCTGCCTTTGTGTTTCGTTCGTGCATTAGCTCGGGGGTATGCATAATGTGCACTCCAAGGTAGCGGAATGACGTATTCAGCCACTGGATCCCCATCTCAGGGAGTGCTTCTAAATTCTCTGCTTTCAGGGCCGCTAGGGGGAACATACAAGACTTCGACCTGCTAAAGCTTATCCCAGAGACCTTGTCTAGCACTTCTAGCATGGTTGGTACGTTGAGGTGTGGGTCCCTGACGTATATGAGAACGTCATCCGCGTAGAGTGAGATGATGTGATCCACGTCTCCCAGTCTTATGCCTGCACCTAAAGTAGACAGCTATGGGTTCTAGTCCCAGTATATAAAGCATTGGGGATAGTGGACAGCCCTGTCTAGTCCCTCTGCATATATCCCAGGCCTCCGACACATACTTCCCAGATTTCACCCTTGCCTTAGGTTTAGCATACAAGATGTTAATCCACCTGATAAACTCGGGACCAAAGCCAAACTCCCTGAGCACTGCTACAAGCCACTCCCAATAGATGGAGTGAAACGCTTTGACTGCGTCTAGAGACAGAAGTGCATATGAGTCCTTGTCTTTATCGGTTTGCGCTATAATATGCTGCAGCCTGCGTAGGTTCATGGACGTATTACGGCCCGGCACGAAGCCGCACTGGTCTGGGTGAACTATGTCTCCTATTATTCTAGACAGCCGCTGTGCTAAGATCGTAGTCAGGATTTTAACATCGTAATTTAACATTACAATCGGGCGATATGAGTCACATTGGTCTGCCGGCTTATTGGGCTTTAGGATCGGAATCACAAGCGTCTCCCTCATGCTTTCGGGTAGTATTCCTTCTTCGTATGCCTCCTGGTATACTGCGTGTAATAGGGGGGTCAGGGAGGACTCATACGTTTTACAAAACTCTGTGGGCAACCCGTCTGTTCCCGGTGATTTGCCTGTGGCCAGGGATCTAATTGCATCGGTAATGTCTTCGGGCGTGATTTCTGTTTCAAGGGAGTCGGCTTGCTCAGGGGACAGCCTGGGGAGCCCTATCTCCTCCAATGTTTCTATCAACCGTTCATGGGGGACCAGCTCCTCATGTGAGTACAGGTGGGTGTAAAAGCGAGTGAAAGTGTCATTTATACCCTGCTGTGTACAGTGTGTGTTTCCATCTTCATCTTGCAGTGAGGTGGTGGGGTGTTTGGGGTGTTCTTTTCGGCAGAGCCAGGCGAGTAATCTGCCCGGTCTGTCTGCCTCAACATGTGCTCTATTTGTTCTGGCAGTATAGTTGAACTTTTCCAGCCTGTTCCACGCAGTTATGTTCCTCTCTCTAAGTTTCACAAGCTCCTCTTCTCTCTGTTGGGTATCCACGGGGGTAGCTTCAAGTCGCTCAATCTGCCGTTCCACTAGGTCTAGTTCTTTCCTGAGCAGCTTCTTGATACCTCCCGCCTTTGCAATTATTTCTCCCCTGGTTACCACCTTTAGAGCCTCTCACACTGTGCTATTGTAAGCTACGCTACCGGTGTTAAACTCTAGGTAGGCATCAATGGAATCGCGTAATTCCTCTAGGAAGGCTGGGTCCTTCAGGGCGTCTGTGGGCATTTTCCACATGGGAATGGGGGGTCTGGGCCCTTTGTGATTCCATGTCATCAGGATCAGGGAGTGATCAGAGATAGTCCTCCCCAGGTATTGTGCTCCCTCCACCCGTGGTAAGTGTTCCCTGTCTATGAGTATATAATCTAGTCTTGTGTGTAACTTATGTGGAGATGAGTAGAACGAGTATTCGCGTGCTTCAGGATGCTTTTCCCGCCACACATCCGTCATGTCCAGCCTCCCCAACATGGCGGATAGTGCTGCCGTAGCGGTCGATGGGCCTCCCAGCTGTGGTGTGGACCTGTCCAGCCGTGGGTCATGTACACAATTAAAATCTCCCCCCCCAAATAAAGAGATCGTTCCTGTACTGTGCAACTTTGGGGTACAGTGTGTTCAGGTAGGACGGTATGTTATTGTTAGGGAGATAGGAGTTCATGATGCATACTGCTTCTTGTTCAATGAATCCCCAAATTACGACAAACCTACCTTCTGGGTCTATCTCTGTTTTGTCCACCTGGAATGGGAGCTGTGGGTGAATCCAGGTGTAGACCCCTCTTGCGTATTTAGAATAAGTGGTACCAAATCCCTGTCCACCCCAATGTGTTTGTGCTTGGCCACCGAGTCAGTCGTGCAATGGGTCTCCTGTAGTAATGCTATCATTACCCCTTTTCTCTTTAGGTAGGTTTTAATCCAGTTCCTTTCCAGATAAGTCTCCATGCCCCTTACATTCCATGTCATTATTTTTATGGTGGTCGCAGCCATAGGGGTTCAGTAACGGATCCGTTGTCCCCCCCTTTCCCCGTCTCTGCCGCCCCCGGGCTTGGACCTGTTATCCAGGGGTCGGTCTGTGTTGGGGTTGGGACGCGAGCCACCTCGTTTCCTCCTTTCCTTCCTCCTCCCCTCTCAGTGTCAATTGGAGACTTATTAACATTAACAATCCTCATTCTAGTGAATGAGGGCAACAAACCTTTCAACTCAAAACTGCCCCCAGCAGTTGCCTCAAACTTGCAGCGCTCGGGGGCACCCAATCCTTCCAGGCCTTTCTGGGCCTCCTGGTGCGGGTGGTGTGTCGGCAGTCGGCCTCCACGTGTTTCAGGGGGGTGCGTCGGCTTCGCTGTTATTCGCATGGGTCGGTGCGCTCCTGCCCGTAGTAGCGTTCGTGGAGTTGTAAATCTCAAGTGGTCCGGTATTCATTCGGTAGTTGTACGAACCTTTATTTTTCCTGTTGCTTGGTGCTTTCAATGGCCTGTGACTTCATGTGCTGTGCTTTCCTTTTCATCTGCAAGATTGTTGTCCTCAAGCCACATATTTGCCGCTGCCGGAGTCTCAAGAAAGATAGCTTTCCCCTTGTATAGTACATTAAGGCGGGACGGGTACATTAGCATGTACTTGAGGTTTAGCATGCGTAACCTAGCTTTCACCGGTACAAATGAGTTCCGTGCTCGCTGCACCATGGGGGTATAGTCTGGGTAAATGACTATTTTGGCGCCATGTTTCTCGATTTCCCCTCCTTCTCTTGAGAATCTCAGTATAGTCTCTCTGTCGCGAAAGTTCAAGACTTTTGCAATAATTGGGCGCGGTCGGGAGCCCGGGGGGGGCCTTTTCTGAAGTGACCTGTAGGCCCGTTCTATCGAGAAGCCCTGGGTCAGTTTGCCGGCCCCAATTTCTTGCAATAGCATAGTTTCTACAAATTTGGTCGGGTCTGGGCCCTCCGTGTCTTCCGGTATCCCCAGGATTCGGATGTTGCTGCGGCGGGCACGTCCTTCAGCGTTTTCTGATCGCGCCTCTAGCCGCGCTACTTGCAATTCAAGGTCTTGGACCTTAGATTTAAGTTCTATGGTGTCATTAACATTGTCTTGGAGCGTTGTCTCCATTGTGGTCACCCTTTCTGTAAGGTTACGGGCGTCCTGTCTCATCAGCTGCATGTCCGACTTGATTTCATCGATCCTGGTTTCGATGGACGTTCGTAGCGCTGCTATAGCTTGTAGCACTTGCATATTTGTTGGATCGTCCTCCTTAGCTGTCGGGTTGTCTGCTGCCTCTGTTCCCTTTTGTTGTTTCGCCCTGACCGTGGTGAAGGAGTCCATGGTCGCGGTTTTTAGTTTGCTTTTGGGGGGCGACATCGCCTGTCTTTGGGTGTGCTCCGCGGCCTTTTCACGTTCAGTGGGAACGTGTATGTAGGGTCGATTGCAAGGGCGGTCGCCGCAGATGGGCAGTCGTCAGCTCGCGGATGTTCTGGAGGGAACCGCCCGTCGCCTTCTCCCTTCTTCGTGTCTCTCCGTGTCTCTCGCGGCATCCCACCAGCCGGCACCTCTCCTGCGTGCGGTCCCGGAAGACGGCGCACCCAGCGGTCTCGCACAGAAGGTCCTCCCCTTCGTCTCCTCCTCTCAGCTCGCGGTCTCGGAGGCAGAGACCCTGGCCACAGCTGGCAGCGGGGGTCAGTCCCCCCCGGGGTGGCGCCAAATCGCTGGGTTGGACGCTGCGGGCCCTTCTCTCTCGCTTCCGGAGGTTATCCGCCCTCCAACGGTGCGTCTCAGATAGGACCGGCGGGTGCCGCCATTTTGTTGGGCGGGGGCCTCCTCTCTGTTCGCTTCGAATAACCGTTATCCCGGTCCGATTTTCATGCGGAAACTTCGTCGAGGGTAGGGAAACGGTTCTTCTTCCCGTAGCTACTTCAAGTGTGCTTGTTCAGCTTAAGCAGGCCGAACGATTCGGTCTGTTGTAGGATCTCAGGCAGGAGCGCGAGGAGAGCACGTCCTCACTCCATGCGCGCTGGCCACGCCCCCATGGTCTACCTCATAGTGTTGTATCTGATAGAGGTCCCCAGTTCACTTCCAAATTTTGGCATGCTTTCTGTCAGATGTTAAAAATTGATTGTGCTTTGTCCACCAGTTATCACTCACAAATGGATGGACAAACAGAGAGAGTCAATCAAACGCTTGAACAATATTTACATTGTTATTTAAATGATGTTCGAGAATCTTGGGTGCAATCCTTATGGTTGGCTGAGTTCACGTATAACAACACGGAACACGCATCAGTGGGTATGGCGCCAAATGAATGTTTGTTTGGTCAAGCACAGAATATGCTACCAGAGCATTTACCTGATATGGAGAATATTTCTATGCTTCAGGAATGAAAACAGTTACTTCTCAACATTAGACAGAAGGCACAAGCCAATTTAGAACAGGCTAAGGAACAGTATAAAAAATATGCAGACAAGGAGAGAGGCTCCTCAGTACAAGGTGGGAGATAAGGTATGGCTGTCTACTCACAATTTGCCATTGAAAGGACCTCGTAAATTTGCCCCTAAGTTTATTGGACCTTATGAGGTGATGAAATGTATATCTAGGGTGGCAGTTAAATTAAGGTTGCCGCAAACATTGAAGATACATCCCGTGTTCCACGTGTCTTTGCTTAAACCCGCAGCTCCAGGGACGCGAGTGCAAAGACCTCCCGCAATTACTAACGATGGGCAGACGGAATATGAGGGGAAGAAAATACTGGACTCAAGACGAAGACAGAAACAATTGTGGTATCTCATTCAATGGGTGGGGTATGGACCAGAGATTTGTTCATGGGAACCGGCTAGTGCGGTTCATGCACCTCGGTTGGTGCACCAGTTTCATTTGCGCCACCCGGAGAAAGCAAACCCTGGAAAGGTCCCTGAGAGAGGAGGTACTGTCAGGGTTAAGGTTTGGGGTAAGGGACAGTGTTTCCTGTACCCAAAAAGGCAATAAATAGGAAAAAACTACATTTCCCAGCATCCTTTGGGAGTGTGTCGTTCAGAGGTTTTCGCGCAGCACTCCAGCTGGGCTTAATGAGGAGTTGCTTAAAGTTCGCCGCCGCCCATGCCTCAGTGCAGGTTATTACAGTTATCAGCACGGGCGGCAGCAGCTGAGGACACCAACAGATGAGATCGCGTTGTATCGCCGAAGGACTTTGAAGCTTCTCCCTGGGCTGCGACGGTGATTTATGGCATGATATGCGGGAAGGAGAAGGAGCCGGGGCTGCAGCGGTGAATCAGCTGTACATTTTGTGTTGGGCAACAGACTTCAGGGTCCGGGTGTCCTCGTGAGGCATCCGGACCACCAGTTAAGTGTATTACTTAATTTGGCATTGTTTATGAAGTATGTGCTCATTTGGTTGCTTATTTTATTTCACAAAACTTGCTGAGAGCGTTGAAGAAACATGCCACTAATCTAAGAACTGACAAACATTACGCCTGACGTGCTATGCAAGTTACAATGAGAGATTCATCTCTAGTTTATTTTGATTCTGGGAACATTAACATAGTGTCCCACAGCAAGAGGGCACGTGTGTCATGTAATTTGTTGTTATTCATTGTTTGTCGCTTCACTGTGCCCCGTGGGCCATGAGTCTTGTGTTTTCATGCAAGGTACATCCCTGTTTGTTTGTGCCATCACGCTTATTTGCAAACTTCCATGTGCTAAGTGGAATATTCCACCATTTGCTTCAGTATTGTGTCATGTCTAAGTATTAACCCCATGTTCTTTGTCTGGAGTGTGTTGTCTATATGACCAGTAATAAGGATATGCTCTGCTAGGTACTCAACTATTATTATCTTGTATGCAGGAGGTTGCTTTCAGGTTTTATGAGGCCAGGTGAGGTGTTCAGGATTAAGAATTTCGGTATAGGAGTATTGACTTACACAGTAGCTATTGTCATGTACTTGCTTGTTATGTTTTCCCCTAATCCTTTGTCATTCCACCCCCTTTCCCTAACTCCGTCTTCCCCCCATTGGCTGCCACGTGGCTTCCTGTGTTATTCATTATCAGGCGCCCGTGCCAACCATTGTGGGAGGGTCGATCTATTCAGCTTCTGTGGTTCGGGAGAGGGGGTCGAGTCCCCTATCCTCCCTTTGTGAGTTTGACACTGACATTATTGGAGAATCCTGTTTTAATTAAAAATAAATTGAAACAATATGTTTGGTCTTTTCAACATACCGAAATCTCTAAACATAAACGTTTAAAGCAATATTGTAACCTTAGTAAAACCCTGGGATTTTCCATAAATATATTCTCAGCTTCCCAGATAGAAAAATACATGCTATCTATATGCACTTTCACTTCAACCTGTTGGGGTCACTACCCACATGGGGCCCAATTAGATGTATTGCTAAAGAGGAATGCTATTGTTGTTTATGTGAAGCTCATTGGAAGTTAGAGACTCTTAAGCATTTGATACTTGAGTGCAAGGTAACTTTAGATTGTAGAATTCTTTTACTTGGGAAATGTGTACGTGATACCAATGTGGTCAGCACAGAGTTGCTGTGGTCTCAGTTAAAGGAGGGGGTACTCCCCTCTTTCACAATAGCACTAATTCACTTCTTGGAGATGATTCATGAACTGTTAGGTGAAAACTGCAGTGAATGCTAATTTTAGATATTAATATCATGATAAAATGTGAATGTTTTTTATTTTGACAATATTTATAATGTCTGATTTATGTACTTGAACTATGACGCTGTATACATTATTTACTATTGTATAAATGTGTTCATTTAAATGTGAAATGTTTTAATGAACTGTATCCCAAAACAAACAAAAAACAAATACTAATAAAATAATTAAATCAGATGGTGGTTGTTCCCCAATGGACACTGATGAAATCCTATTGTAATTTGAGAAAGGATATGCATCCAGCGATGTCGTTGAAGTCAACTCCTCCAGCTGCTCAGTGCCATCCAGGTAGTCTCTAGTTTGTAGCCGCTGTCGCAGGATATCACCACCCCAGAACGAAAACTGACTATTAGAAGCCCATAGAATATGACTATGGGTACTACCTTCTCAGTGATAAAAAAGGTGATCAACCTGAAAGTATGCTGACACATTCCACCATCGGCTTTCGTTGCGCCACCAGAGAAACCTAGCCTCCCTTCCCCTGCCAATTCTACCGAAGGGTTCAGGCTTCATGTTGCCGCAATGTCGAGTGGAATACAACTGCTTGTACCATTGAGAGGAAACAAAGAGTGAGATCCTAACTTTGCCAGCCTAAATTAATCGTCCCCTGCAATCCCTCGCCGACCAGGGTCACTAGGTACGACACTAGAGAATGTGGCGCGATCCTTTGACCTCATTTTGGGATGCAAGGGGGAGTGAAACCACTCCCCCCACTGTCCATTATCCTGTGAAGCTATCTGTGAATTGGGACCTCGCCTCTAGAAATTGACAGGTTGACGCTCATCAATAAAAATGGATATCTGTGAACATCTTGAAGCTCAATCTGTGCAAAACAGAGGTATTTTTATTTTATGTTTTATATATTGTTCACTTGTTAGGCACTTATACAGGAAGCAAATACTGTTTCAAAGTACCCACAGGGCAACAGGGAAGGGACAGGGGATGATAGACAATGTAATTACAACAATGTTAAATAATTAATACAACAATATAAGAAAAGACAATGGGGAGGGGAATATAAACCTACTATGCCTTGTGAGTGATCAGAACGTGCAAGTGCAGAGGGGAGAGGGGTCTGGGACAGGTGCTGTGGTGCTCATGGAGAGCAGTAGGTGAAGTGCTATGAAGAAAGTAAGTGCAACCTCCAGTGGTGGAGGGTGAGCCGAGGCAAGTGCAGAGGAGGGACAGCAGCTGGGATGATAAAATGTGGGAGGTCAGGGCACAGAGGATGCATAGGGCCCTGCACAACAATCAAGCTACTGTGCGATTAGCAGGGGGGAGAGGGAGGAAAGGAAGAGGTAAAGAGGAAGGTCTTGAGACTTTTCCACAACTTAAGGAGGTCCTGCTAAAGACAAAAAGGGAGGGGGAGGCTGTTCCAAAGTAGGGAGCTCGCTGAAGAAAGCGATCGACCACTTGCCCTCTGTGTGACAAACTGCTTTATACAAAGGGAGTTGGTGCCAGAGGAACGCAGGTGTCTAGAGGGCGAATATTTAGTCAGAAAGAGTTGCAGATAGAGTGGTCCCCGGCACCAGACAGCCTTGCGGATGATGCAGAGGGATTTGAATTTAATCCGTGCTGTGGCCGGGAGCCAGTGAAGACTTTGTAGGGCAGGAAAGATGCGGTCCCTGGGTTTGAGGCCAAGGATAAGTCTTGCTGCCCTATTCTGAATTAGCTGGAGGGGTCACAGAGTGGACTAAGGTAGATTAAGGAGGAGGCTATTGCAATAGTCAAGCCTAGAGAGAACCAGAGCCTGGGTAACATTGAGTCTCTGGGGGAAGGTGAGGAAAGGTAGAATTCCTTTCAGAAGGAAAAGCTGAAAGTGGGACTTCTTGGCAATGTCCTGAGTATGAGGGAGGAAGGAGAGTGAGGAGTCAAAGGTTTCTGACTTCTGAGTAGGGAGCAGGGGGAGAGCCCATGGAAAAAGGCCAGAGTGAAGGGAAGAAGTCGGGTGCTGGGGTCCCAATAGGAAGGATCTCTGTTTTGCTGGCATTGAGGCAGAGATCATTAGAAGTTCACCAGGCCTTGAGGGCTGAGAGGCAGTCAGGTTGATTGAGGGTGCAAGGGAATCTGCAGGAAGTTTAAAGAAGAGGTGTGAGTCGTCAGCATAGCACTGGAAGTTGTGAGAGAAGGAGGAAATGAGGCATGCCATTAGAGTAAGGTAGATGTTAAAGAGCCAAGGCGAAAGAATTGAGCCCTGGGGGACGCCACAGATGGAGAAGGAAGTAGGGGAGGAGAAGGTGCCCAGTATGACTTTGGAAGAGCGGTCAGTTAGGAAGGAGGTCAGCCTGTCCAGTGCCTGCTCCGAGATACCAAGGGTGTCAAGGAGCCTTTTGATGAGGATGGAGTGGTTCACTGTGTCAAATGCAGAAGAGAGATCAAGGAGGATGAGGATAGCACGGGAGTTGGAATCAAGGGATGCAAGCAGTTCTTCACTGGTGTTCAGAAGAGCAGTTTCAATGCCTCTGGATGCTCGGAATCCAGATTGATGGTCATGAAGACCGCCTACAAGTTCAGTGTGAGAGTTAAGTTGGGGCAGGGTCAACTTCTCAAGCAGTTTCCCCAGGAAAGGGGTGATGGAGATAGGGCGATAGTTTTGTATGGGCAGGAAGGGTCCGCTGATGGTTTTTTTTTTTTTACTTGTTTATTTATTGACAGCGCAAAGGAGCAAGCATGATAAACTTACATTTGTTACAGACAACATATGACATTTGAAATGCCCCCCTCCCCCTAACCCCTACGCCTGCAGAAGGCATTGTTCCCGGGCCTCATTCCGTTCCGCCAGGTGGCGAGCTGTCCCCCATAGAATGGAGAGCGTTCGCGATCAGGCGCGGCTTAAAAGTAAGCGCCGGATATTTCTGGTCATAGTCTAGGACCGGGCCCCAGACGTACAAGAAACGATAGAGTCTGCCCGCCTTAGCTGCCGTGACCTTTTCAGCTATTAGGATGTCCCAGAGTTTGATCCACCATAGGGGCATGAGGGGGCCTTCCGCAGTTTTCCAGGTGCGGGCTACCATGATTTTGGAAGCCAGCAAGAGTTGAGTGGTCTGCGTGGCCCTCCTCCCCGTTCTCGGGTAAGCGTCCGGGTGCGGGATCCCAAGGAGGACCTGTTCGGGAGTTAGCAAAATGGTTACTTGGGTAATGTTTTTTATAGTGGCGAGGCATTGGGTCCAAAACTCCTTTACCTTAGGGCAGGTCCACCACATATGGAAGTAGGATCCCAAGTGGCCGCATAAACGCCAGCAGTGGGGGTCCAGGGCTTGTTGGAAGTGGTGAAGACGTAAGGGGGGGTAGTACCATCGCAAAAGCAGTTTGTGGGCGCATTCCCGGTTGGTGAAGCAGCGGGATGCCGTGCGCGTCCTGGTCCAGATATCCACCCAGGATTGGTCCTCTATAGCGTGACCCAGGTCCGTCTCCCACAGGGACATGTAGGAGGGTTTAGAGAGGAGGGGGTCATCCAGCAGTAGCTTGTAGAGGGCGGAAATCTTCCCTCGGGCAGGCAGGTCAGCCGCTGTGAGTTCCAGGGGAGTAAGAGGCCGAGTTGCTGCCATCCGGGTCTGGGGGTTGGAGCACCAGTGTCTTAGTTGGGCATAGGTGAATCTGTCTGACTCTGCTAGCTGAAAGGAGGATTTACATTGTTCGAAGTCAAGGGGGGAGTCTCCTGCGAAGAGCTGTCCCAGCGTTTCAAGGCCTCCTGCAACCCAGTTTCTGAAGTTCGCTGGACGAGCTCCCGGGGAGAAGGCAGGGTTGTGGAAGATCGGGGAGAGTGCGCTGAGGTCGCTTGGGATCCCTCTGTATCTGCGGGCCCACTCCCATGCCTTTAACGAGTTTTTCGTGGCCATCAGCACATCCGGCCAACTCCGACGCAAAGCGTTAGGGAGCTGATGGTTTTTTTAAGGAGGGGGGTGCACAAAGGAGTGCTTGAGGAAGGATGGAAAAGAACCAGTAACAAAGGAGTGGTTACAAAGATCAGCGAGGGCAGGGGCAAGAGAGGAAATGTCCTTGATGGTTCTGGATGAGCAAGGGGCAACCTGTTTGGAAGATACCTTCATGGAGTTGACAGCTCTGGTGGGACCGAGGCGAAGGAGGAAAAAGAGGAAGGAGGAGGGTGAGTGGTAGGGGGAGGCAAGGGTGAGGTATGGGTTGGAAGAGTGCCTGACAAGCTTGTTCAGTATGTCTTGGGTTTTAGAGGTGACGTGAGTGGAGAGTGCATTGCAAAGGGCTTGGAAAGGAGTAGGGGTAGAGGATACTGCGGACGGGTTGGCAAGTATCCTGCAAATTCTGAAGAGTTCAGCTATGTTGTTGGACACGCCAGATACTCGTGCCTGAACGTGGGCCCTTTTTTGGCATGGATAGAGAGTCTGTAGTGCCGTTGGAGCAGGAGGCAGGCCAGTTTGTCAGAGGGTGGACCTGAGGTTTGCCACTTCCGTTCTTCAGCCCTGCCCTGCACTTACGTTTCAGGTCTGCAGGTTCAGAGTTGTAGCAGGTGTTACACTTAGAGGCAGGTTTCAGGCAGATCATGACTGGAGCAAGGATGTCAAGAGTGCAGATTCACCCAGTAATTTAACTGTGGAGCTCTACATACAGGCCAGATGCTTTCGGGCTATGTCTTTGCATGCCAACAGTGTGTAGCCTAGGCATCGTTATGGATGCAGTGAAACTCAGGGCTTCTTAGGTGTTGTAAAGTCATATTTTGCCCACTAACCCAACCCTAAAACCACAAGCTCTGCATACACCTCTTAAACACTAAACAAATACAACCTTCTCTCTGTGCAACAATCCGCATGCACTTCACCACACTGCACCAACAAAACAAACCACACGCTGTCCCGCACAACAGCACATGGGAGTCTAGTGAGCCGTAAATCACACCCAAGCTCAGCGAATGGTGCAAACTGAACTGAAGCTGTCGACAGAACATCACTACTCTCGATGTAGCACTTCCCACTATGCCCTCCTAACCCACCCCACACTTTTTGCTTTCAGATCTGCCTGAGCGCCAGGGGACCACTCCCGTGGTGATAGTGCGCGGTATAAATGATCTTCAAAGTTAACTTAATTCACTTGTGTAGAGTCCAGCGACTCTTGCTCTCTTTCCCACAAAGGATAATTGCAGAGAATGTTTCATCTGATCGTGTATTGGGTTTGTGAATAGTTTCTACCTTGCACTCTCCGTGAAGCTGATACCTCTTTTTCAGAGGGGTCCAGAATGCGGTGGCCAGACTTTTGTAGAACATTCACAGGTTTGATCAGATCCCACCTGTACTAACTCTACTGCACTGGCTCTCGAATCTGAGTCAAATTCTATGACAAGACAGGAGGCTCATATTATGCATTACAATCTTTACTCTGAAACCACAGCAGCAAAGAAAATACTTTTACAAACAAAAAAGTTTCCACAACAGAACTAGATAGAGTTCAATGTCAATGTATGGGGAACTCCCCAAACCATCATGGAGGACAGGTCATGCCCTGCAGGGGACCAATGAGCAGGGACCCTCTTCTATATATGTCCATTACTCTAACCCCAACCCCTCTTTCTTTGCTGCTGAAATCCACAGCTAAGTCAACTCCTCCTAGTTCTTTTCTTAGTGTGGAATTATGGAGTTTAGAGTGCTATTTATTTATGTTATTAATGTTATATTGATGAGTTTGGGGTTTTATTACACTGTACTGTGGAAATGGTCATGTATTTTTCATGTTCCGTTGGTAACTGGCTGAGTGCCGTGTTCGTGTGCGAACGCTGACCTGCAGGTCACATTCATGCTTTGTAATGCTCCGCTGGGAGCCTTCTGCTTCTGCAGTGTTTGTTTATATTTCTTCAGCCCTGAGAGGCGTTCTAATCAGGCTGCGCTAAGTGTGAAATTCTTTCCCTCCAGGCAGTGTTATTTTTAGCAGCTGCCCCAGCCCCAGAGCCAGCGCACGTTTCCCACAGGTGGTTTGGGAACGCTTGAAATTCTTTTCACTTGAGAGGAAGTTTTGTTTTTGTTTTTCTACAAGTTCATTATGTAAGCGGCAGTAGGAACCTGCGGGGGGGGGGCAGTTTGCTAGGCCCTCCTTTGATGGGAGTAACTTCCATGAGCATTCCTGAAAAGGGCAGCTGTGTCCTCTTTTTAGAGTGAAACGCTTGTATTTCTACATTTAATTTATATAGATCTATGGTGGTGAGGGATGTTTCAGCCCACAAGAGGCATAGCTCAAGGAGAGGTTTGCAGGTTTACCAGGCCGAGGGGCCTCGGTTCGCTGCCCGCCTTTGGCGGTATACACATGTGGATGCGAATGTGTATTTATATATATGTATTCACATTAATGTTTATATTTATTCATATAATATATATATATATATATATATGTATATTTAAAATTGATATTTTATTTTGTGTTTAAATTGATATTTTCAGTATATATTAACACCAGTTCGCCTACTGAAGGGTGCTTTGCCTCCTTGGTAAGTGCTATAACCTGTTTATCTTCAGGTTCTGCCTGAATTCTATGGGGAGGTTAGCCCCTCGTATACTGCTGGTTTCCACACCCTGCGGGGGTGACCAGTTTCAGGTACTCTGGAGGTGCTCTGGAAAGGTACCGTCACCTGCTCGGTGGCAGGATTGGCTTGTGTTTCTGCGAGGTGATCCCTTGTATACTGATGGTTCCACACCCTGCTAGGGTGAGCAGTGGAGGTACACTTCATCAGTGTATTCCTCACTTAAAGTTGGCAACTTTGTCGGTGTGCTGCATATGGCGTTGGTGATTACCTTAACCGTTTGTGTGCCATAACCTGTTTGGTTTCAGGTTTCTACCTCAGTTCTAATGCAAGGTTACCCCTCGTGTACTGCTGGTTATCACGCCCTGCTCGGGCAAACAGTTGAAGGCACAATTGCTCAGGGTATTCCTCCCTTAAGGTTAGCAGTCTGTTTAGATGCTGCATATGGCAGATGTCATTATTTCTGTAAGCACACCGTAGCCTGCTTGGTTTCAAGCTTTGCCTGGATTCTGCGGCGAGGGACCCCCTCGTGTACTGCTGGTTGCCACACCCTGCTAGGGTGAGCAGTTAAGGTGCACTTGCCCAGTGCTCTCTTTTGCTAAACATTATGTTTAAGTGATGAATGGAACACATTGGCGTGTTCAGAATTGTCAGTGGCCCGGATAGCTCGGTAAGTAGCAGTTTATGGAAGGGCCGGGGGTTTGGACCCCTGTGAGGGCGTAACCCCTCTTCTTTGGATATTTTATATGTCTATTTTATATAATTTATTAAGTACTTTAAAGAAAAGAGTGTGTGGAGGTTGTGGTAAAACAGACCCATGTGGGGGGTTGTACCTTCCTCTATAGACACTGGTGTTAACCTTCGTCTTTTAGTTAAACTTCTGTCGCCCTTTACCGTAGTTAGTTTCAGGACAACTCAGTCCTTCCTTAGGTCTTGCTTTCCCCGATATCAATTGCTCCACCCAACACCTGTGCTGATTAAGCTGCTGTATTTTCTCCCATCATGAGGAAGAAACAGATGATGCGTTATGCCTCTGTTGAGGTCTGCAGGGCTGGAGGCTCTCTATAGTGGGGACGGGGTTTCCCTTACTATTCGTCCCATTGGACATTCTTTTTACTATTGAACTGTTGGTGGAGACAGGGTCAGCTCGAGGGTAACTGTTCAGTTTTGTTGCATGGCAAATTGAGCAACCGTGTTCTACTTGGAGAAAGTGTTTGGGAAACACTTGATGATATCAGATATACGAGTTGCCAAACAATAACTTTAGGGCGCTTGCCCCATGGTTTTTCCTCCCAAATCTTGGCCTGTGGTTCAACTAACCGTCTAACAGTGTGTTGCACTGTCTCTTCTGCTCGAGGAGTTCAGGCAGGCTTCTGTACCCTCAAGAGCGTTGCTTAATCTCTTTTGTTGTGTATATATATATATAGACATATACATTTTCTACAGTGCACCGATTAGGGTGCTGGTTTTTTCTCATCCGTGCTGACCCTACTGATACAGGTTCCTAATTTTGGAGAGGTCTAAATAAGTATTTTATCCTGCTGAGATCGATAAGTGAACACTTCACGTCACACACCGTTCGTAATAGTGATATGCACCACTCATATACCTGAGGGTTCGTAGTACTGTATAAGTACTGTTTGCTATGGACAATGTGCTTCATTTTTTCTTTTTCCCTGATTCCCTTAGTGGCCAGTCAGCCTCACACGAATGCAGAGACTCAGATCTCGGGTTTGAGGGGACAGTGGTCCCAGATTTCTTTCACAACCTGTATTTACGAGGCATTGATCATTTTTCCCTGAGATCTTTCCCCCTCATTCCCATGCTCGTCATCCTTGGGGGATATTGTATCATGATATACACCACGTGGAGTATCGCCCGATGGTTTTTCTGGTTTTCTTTTTACAGGAGTTCTAACTCAGGGCCAGTGCAGACTCGCACTAAGCATTTCCCTCCCGTCAGTTACTTTCCTTTGCGCTAGTTCCTGGTATTTCAACAGGTTAAGGGGAGTCCTGTCCACGGTCAGGGGGTTGGTTAGAGTGTATTTATTTCTCTTAAGGGTGTTAAAAGCGGGGTTGTAATGTGGTCCTCAGGGTAGCCTTCTTCTGGGTTGCAAGGTTTTTTTTCCCTTGGTTAAGTGGGGGAGGGTTCTCCTCATTTGTGAAGGCTCAATATCCCTTGGTGAGATAGAGGGGTCTGGGAGTGATACTAATCTCCCTTCCAAGTTATTATGACCCTCTATCACAATGTGTTCCAGCGTCTCTACATTAACTATCAGAAGGTGTCTGCCAGTACGATTCCCAGAGGGCTGGGATATTTATATTCAGTTAATGACTTGATTCTCCTAGTCACCTGCATGGCAGGTGGACCTTTGGGTTTTCACAAGAGTTTGTTTTTACAATAAGGTGCCAGCTCAGGGTGCTGTGAGCTTCTAATCTCTCCAAATTGACTGAAATAGAGGTTAGACCTCTTCTGGTGTGCAGCTTCAATTTAACTATTTAGTGATCACTTCTTTGCAGTTTAGAGTCTTGCTAAGACTTGGAATTAGGTGTCCTCCTTCGGTTAGTTTTTTCTGATCCTCTAGGGGATTTATCACCAGAGAGGAGGGAACAAGGTTCAAGCACCGGGCATATCTACAAGGGGGTTTTAGATGTCACTATGATGGTAGCGATTGGATGTAAGATACATTTTTTCTCCTTGCCAGGTTTGGCCTCTTAAGGATCAGGTTTGTAAATATCTGCTTCTTGTCATGGTAGCAGAGTTCTTCTTCAAGTGTTCGGAAGGTCTGATGGTCTCCGGTTGGCGGTTTGACAGGTTTAGCTTCTCAGGTGGGGCCCCTCTATTCCATTCTGCTTCGGCCTCCAGAGGACATCCCTCCTTAGTATACACATATGTCTGAAGACAATTGTGGGTTAAGTCTATGGCTTTTCAGCTCTGCTCAGGATGGGTCGTCCTGTTACAAATTTATAAAATGATTTTTACTCCCATTTTACCTTTTTGAAGATTTGTCTTTCCCTCTTGGTTCCCCAGTGTAGTTATGTGACATGCCCTGATCCTAATGCAATATCTTCCTTTAATGCATGGGATGGAACCTAAAAGACTTTCCCCCTTTGGGGTACTTTTTCTTTATCTCCAGGAGAGCTCTGTGCTTATTTTCTTTGGTTTGCTTTCTAGGATCCCAAAGATGATATTAATTTACATGTTTTAAATGTTTGATTGGACAACAGAGGCGTTTTTTACAGAGGAGTTTTTGTCCTAACCTATTAGTATAGGAAAACTTTGTTCAAGGGTTTTTCCCCTCTTTAACCAGTTGGTTTTGGCGGCCTGTAAGGAACACTGGAATTGGCACAATTTCCTGTTTTCTTGCATTTGACGATGCCTTATAAGACAGTTTTCGGGCAAACTAGTCTTGGTCAATTCTCTTGCGGTCAGCTGATTGATTTAATGAAAGCATAAACATGTTTTTTCCTTTCCTATTATTTTATTATATTGGCTCTATTGTATGGATCATGTTGTACTAATAAGATGCAAGGGCTTTGAACGTGCATAATATGAGCCTCCTGTCTTGTCATAGAATAGCTAATCCCCCACACTAACGTGAGATGGGGGTTTAGATTCTATTAAAGACAAGGAGGCGATTATTATCTCACCCACCCACCCTGGATATGATATGACAATTGTGACACGCATGTACACAGGTGGTTCAAGAGAGAACATTCTTTGGTTTGTTGTTTTTCCCAACCACCCACCCTTCTTGTTTGTTGGTCTTACAGCCACGAGTTGAGGTTCTCATCAGGAGTGTGGCTCGCAGTTACAAGTTGTGGAGTGCGTGATTTTGGATGAGAAGTCCTATCCAGAAGAACTTTGGCATAGATTCAGGCTGCGGGAAGGTGGAGATCTCCAGTTTCGATGGATTCTTTCTCCGCGCTACGCAGTTCAACCGTTTCATTGGACTTCTGGTGCAAGACAGCTGCAGAAAGAGGGGTTGGGGTTAGAGTAATGGACATATATAGAAGAGGGTCCCTGCTCATTGGTCCCCTGCAGGGCATGACCTGTCCTCCATGATGGTTTGGGGAGTTCCCCATACATTGACATTGAACTCTATCTAGTTCTGTTGTGGAAACTTTTTTGTTTGTAAAAGTATTTTCTTTGCTGCTGTGGTTTCAGAGTAAAGATTGTAATGCATAATAATCGCCTCCTTGTCTTTAATAGAATCTAAACCCCCATCTCACGTTAGTGTGGGGGATTAGCTATTGTGTTGACATCAGAGCCACTCCTAGCATTAAACCAACACTACGTAGCAGACTGGGCAGCCAGGTGCCCACCAGGCAACTCTACTCTCAACAGAAGTCTGTCCTTAATTGTTCCCAAATACAAGAAATCCTAAGGGAGCAAATGGTTCCTTGCGGTGGCTTCTAGTGTCTGTTTCTGCTCACCTAAGAAATTACACAATCATCTGAGGGGCAGGAGGAAACTGGAGAGGTTATTGATTCCCCGGGGACTTGTAAATCAACAAGCCACATCCTTCAACAGCTGCAGCCATTATAATTTGAAACATATTTTTTCTTTTCGTGGAATATTATTTTTGTAAAGAAAATAACATTTGTTTAGGTAGTGGCTTTGAAGTGTTATTTGTTGATTATATATGTGTGGGGTGAATTGGTTTAAGCAAAGCAAGCCTTATACAAAGTACTAACATATTCAAGTTTACAAACAATTGAAAAATACATACAAAACAAGTGTTTAAAATATTGATTGTTGATTGTATGAGGCTTAGAGTTCGTTTAGAGAATCAATGGGTGTATGTGAGTATGAATGGGACAAAAAGCTGCTTTATGAGTTGGTTAAATTTGTATTTCATAAATGTGAACAATAATGGTGTTAGGAATGACTATATTGTTGAGATTTAGGTATAAACAGCGAAACCCATTTGTCAACAAGGCCTCGGTGTTCTTGTGTGTAGGAGGTACTGGCGTCGAATGGGTTATTTAAAAGTAACTGATTGGCTGCCCTGGGGAGCGACTGTTACTAATTAGGACCATCCACTACTGTGCCGGAAGAGGCGCGTGGCGAAGAGGAGTGGAAACATGTTGTGATTGCACTGTTCCAGATCAGGGCACCACTTTGTAAGTAATTCCCTTTATGTGCAAGAGGTGTTTGAATGAACATACATTGTATTTTTCTGTGTTTTTGCAATCAAATCAATACTAAACCTTCAGTTAAATTAAAAACAAACGTCGAAAATAAAATCGTTGCAGCCAGCTAGATCGCATGATAAAACGAAAAATGTGAGGAGTTGTGGCTGAAGGAGGCTCAAACCCTCATAAATTAACATGCCGTGTTCCTCCTTCATTTCTGCTGTGAGCAGTAATGTTACAGCATGTGGCGACAGAGGCCCCGTTTTCCACAGCAGGAGCCGCAGTAACAAAGTTTCGGATCTCGTTTTTCTTTGAATTTCCTTAAACTCTGCCCCTACCCCCGCCTGCGCTGGAATAAATGCCCGCGCACACTGCACTGCTTCCTGACTCAGAGCCATCTACAACCGCAAGCCAAGCCCGCACACGTCCTGCACAGAACCGCCGCCACAGGTGAGTGCGCCCTTTCCTCTGACTGAAGCGCGTCTCGCTCTGTGCAGGCGCCAGTATCTGCCGACCGGCACTTCCGGTACAAACATGCCCTTCTGGCCAGTCTCACTGGCGGAAGGATGGAAGCCCGGAGCCAATGCGAGGCGCTAGAATGATCCTTAAATCCAGTGCTGGGGATGGCCTAAATGTACTGGGGGGGAACACCCCTCTCTTACCTTTGCGCTAGTATTTCAAATATTCATTCTTCTGAACGGGCTGTGTGAACACTTGGCATGGTGCTCCTTTCCTCTGCCAGAGTAGTTACTGTGAGTAAAGCATGCAACATACATACAGATGTGAGCGATTTCACGGTTTGGGTTCGGGCTGTTGAGGAAAGGATGACTTTTAGATGCAGTCTGTGAAGTCGTTGCCTATTGCTGCACACATGTAGACACTGGCATGGCCTCTGCATGCAGCTGAGCAATTGGGACTGTAAGCCCCTACCCCCAAGTTCAGGAAGCTCTCTGCTGCAGCAGCAGTTTCCTGAGACTCATGGCAGTTGGGGGCAGAGTTTCCTCAACTTGGGAGGGGTTTGGACCTCGTGTGTATACGAAACAGTGCTCCGGAAAAACAGTTTTTGCCAGAGTGCAGCTCTGTTTTGTTCTGGCCCAATTCCTCCCCTGCATAAAACCTATATTTGTGCAAATCTAGCCAGATTTGTGGAAGTATGTATCCCCCTTCCGCATCCTTGCTTAAAGCGGAAAACAGTCTGAGGCGCCCATTGGGTGCAATCATTATAAAAGAGACCAATATAGCTGGTGGTTAATAGCCACCAAATAACACAAGACAGCCAGCCAGCAAGGAGCTTAAACCCTAAATGCCCACTGACAAGCTATAAATCCTTCTTTGTCAGCAAGTGGCTGATGTAGAGGAGCCGTGTTTTAAAAGGCATCAAGGCGATAACACTTTATGCCCTGAGGCAAGTGACAGCCAGGAGGCCTGCAGCAAACGCAGCTTGTAAAGGAAGTGCACATTGTAAGCCCCAGAACAAAACAAATATATATTTTCAAGGATAAAACTTCAGTTGCAGGAACATTAAAGTGAGAACTTGACTCAACAAAACCACTGGAATTCAGCTAAACTTCGTGCCCCCTGTAGCATTGCCTATGACCACAATGATGAGATCACATCACTGATGATATCACTAATTACAACAGTAACTGACCTTAAGCATGGCCTTCAGCTATGCTCAGTGTGCATGGCCAAGTATATTTTAACACATGAATGGTAACTAGTCATGGCCTTCAGTTATGGACAGCGGTCACAACCTTCCCCCACCTGCACTGAATATTTTAAAACGCGAACAGGTTACCAACCATAGATTTTGGCCTTTACCAGTGGATACAGCTTTCAGCCGTGCCCTCTGTATGTTATATACACTGATCAGGCACCAGCCATAGACTTTAGCAAAATACTGGCCGGTGCCCACAATCTTTGGCTGTGCCCACTATATATTCTAACATATAAATGACCCACTAGCCATGGCCTTTGACCTTGAGCAGTTTGTACATCTTTTGGCCATGTCCACTGTATATTTGAAAATAATTAAATGCAATAAGCCATGGTCTTCGGCTTTGCCCACTGTATTATTATACAACACTAACCAGACACTAGCTATGGCCTCCAGCTGTGCCCAATGTATATTGTATACACTCACTAGCCACAGTCTTCTACACAATACTAGCCAGTGACTGCAGCTTTCAACGTTGCCCATTGTATATTTTAAAACCGTAATGGGCTACTAGGCATGGCTTTTAAGCATGCACATTTATTTATTGAATTTGTATTGCGCGCACAAACCTTGAGGCATCTGGGCGCTAGAAAAGCAAGTTATGCGTAGCCCGAAGGCTAGGATGGAAGCGTAGGTTTGCAGCATCAAGTAGCATACCATTTGTTAATGTATCACATTGTGGTCAGTTTAGGCGGTTAGTGTTAGCTATGTTAGTTGAACAGGATCGTTTTGAGGACTCTGCAGAAGGTCCAATAGCATTTCTCCACTCGTAGTACGAGTGGCAGTTCGTTCCATTGCTTTGCTGCAATGACTTGGAAGCTGGTGGCGCCTGCTTTGGCCCGTTTATACTTAGCAGAGACCAGTTTGTGGGTGTAAGGGGTTCTGGTGGGTCTGGACAAGTGGGTTTTTGTTGATTCTCTGGACCAGACAAGGGGAGGAGGGCAGATTTGGAAATGAATCTGTGTGTGATAGTGAGGGTCTTAAAGGCAATCCTTTCTTTGACAGGGAGCCAGTGGGCAGCTTTGCAGGCAGCAGAAATGTGTTCTCGCTTGGGGATATTCAGGGCAGCACGGAGGGCATTATTTTGGATGGTTTGGAGTTTTTTAAAGTTACGGACAGAGATGCCTACGAATAGCGCATTACAATATTCCAGCCTAGCGCCCACCACTGCACGTGCAATTGTCAGGCAACTATCTCTGGAGAGGAAAGGTCTAGTTCCGTGTAGGAGTTGTGGGCTGCTGAAGAGGATATGGCGTTTACTTGTCTGAGTGAGAGAGTTGCATTGAGACACTCAGTTTTTACTGCTGGAGAGACCTGAATAATGAATCCATCAATGTTAAAGGCAGCATATTTTGGGTGAATTTTGTTTTTAGAACTGCTGTGGATGCTGCAATGAGTATTTATCATCGTACAGAGGCCATGGGTTGCCATCCATGCTTGAATGGTGCAGCCTTTGGCCGGGCCCACTGTCCATATTAAAACGCTACCAAACCACTAGCCATGGCTGGTGGGCAAGGCCGTACACTACCAAACCACTGACCATGGCCGGTGGGCAAGGTCGTACACTACCAAACCACTAGCCATGGCCACCCTATATTTTAAAACACTTGCAACCCATCGCTCAAAGACATTCATCAATCACAAACTGATTTTGGCCTGTTTTAACAGTGGTGTTATGTATAAAAGAGTGCAGGCTTTCAGAACTTGCAATGTATTTATTTAGGCAATGTGCAGTAAGATTAAATTATTTGCTATGGACCACACACTTTGGTTAAGCAGTATGCTCCAAGCCCCTTGTTTTGTGGCAGGTCTCTTGGTGACTGTTGTGATATATTGCACTACCACAACTGACCAAATTTAAGCAGCACGGAAACAGGAAAAATGTGACCGGCTGCAAGAATAACGTATGCCCAGGTACTTTCTGCACCCATAGCGAAAATCAAAAGCTGGCACCCATGAATATACACCCAGTAAGTTAACATATATCAAATGTAGTTCATTTGACCTTCCCCTTGGAAGAAAGTGCGCAAGACATGGCATTGGACGTTTTAAAAAAAAATAATGAACACCAAAAAAACTACCTGAGATGAAATGTTCCAATAAATATGCTGGCAAAGTATAAAAGGTGCTCACCTTTTTAAACCAGCAATCTGTCATGAAATATTCCCTGGTAAACAAAATCCCAATACAAAATAAGTGCTTGTGGGTAAGTGTCTGAACTGGGAACATGACCACCGGAGTAAAATCCTGCTAGCCAGATACTGAGCAAGCTTGCCAACCTAAAAAAAAAAACCCTTGTGTTGCGTCCGCCCTCTGGAAAAAAAAAGTTCCAATCTTCACCCACATGTGTCCTTTACTTGTTCCCTGAAAAGCAGCTAGAATCAGGGGAGAATAACTGCACCAGTATCCAGGATTGCAAACTCTCTGGCCACATCGTGGGCAAATACTCATGACTTTTCCTCTCATCAGTTTCCCCTCCTCACCCCCATGTCTGGCTTCCAACAATACTCTGCTTTATAAAGATAACTTGAAAATTACACATACCATAGTGTCACTCCAATATATAAATCCTTATAGAGCTATGTTGGGGAAAAAGGTGTACAATTGTAGTATTATTCCCCCCCCATCTTGACTGGGAGACTACAAATTCCAGAATGCAATTCAGCACAAGGAAAAAAAACAGTTTGAGTACGAAACTTGCAAGGACAGACAGCAGCACGATTAAAAAAATTGTAATAATGCGGATGCCGTGTGTTATGAGATACTTTAAAACTAGGAAAACACACAGCATTTCGGGGCTGTGAACTGTCTTCCATCCATGCAGTAACCAGGACTAACCCTACTTGGCTTCAAAGTGAGGAAGGATCCAGCCCCCTCAGGCCATGTTGCTCTCAGGTTTTGTAAGGCGGGCACGTTTATTAAGCAACATGGCCTGAGGAGGCTAGCCCCTTCCCAGCTTTGAAGCTAAGCAGGCTTGGTTCCGGTAACTGCATGGATGGGAAACCCACTGTAGCTGAAACATATCTATATTTCTTATTATGTATAAAAGATTGCAGGCTTTGAGACTTGCATTGTTTTTAGTCAATGCGCAGTGAGATTAAATTTGCAGAGGATCACACACTTCGGTTAAGCAGCATGCTACAAGCCCCTTGTTTTATGGCTGGTCTCTTGGTGACTGTTGTGAGACATTGCACAACCCCAGCTAATCGCATTTAAGCAGCACAGAAAAGGGTAAAAAATGATCAGCTGCAAGAATAACATATGCCCAGGTACTTTTGCCCCCATAGCGAAAAATCAAAATCTGGCACCCATGAATATACGCACAGTAAGTGACCATATATTTCAAAGTGAAATATACAAATGTAGTTCATTTGACCTTCCCCTTAGAGGAGAGTGGGCAAGACAAAATAGCATTGGACTTTTTAAAAAAGTAATGAACACCAGAAAAATTACCTTCAACAGCATGCTCATCCCTAGACATTGAGCACCATTATACACAAATTGTGAGCCACGATAAGACTGCACTAGCAGGCAGTTTAATCCCTGCCTCCCACCCCTACAATCTCTTCTATACTCCAGTCATTATCGGGTACCCCGAAGGTTCCGGGAAGAAGACTGTCAAACCTGTTTCAACTAGAAGGCTTCCCGATAATCGAAGCAAACTCCTCAATGTCTCAGCAGGGCTCTGTCAGTCTTTATGCCAGACAATGCAGGTAGTGGGCTGGATTCCCGGGTGAAATCAATTACTCACAAATGTGTGGCATCTCTTTCTGTTTTTTCAATCTTACAAATGCAGAATAATGTTATGGCTGCCCTAACGATTACCCTGGCACCCTTTCCCAAGCTATGAGTCATTGAATGACACCATGAAGGACCAAGCCACCCTGCTGGCCATGATACATTCAATTTATTTGGAAAATCTAGCAAATGTCCACAGACTGGATAAAGAGGCTGAATCACTGGCATGGCAAAACAGATTGTGACTTGGCCAGGCGTGAGGAAGGGGACAAGAACACCCTAATGGCGGCATTGCTGGAAAATTGCAACTGGATGCAGTGTCCTACCACAAATGTACAACCTCTTGTAACTGGATGCCAGAGTCAGATGTCACTTTGTGCAAACCTCCCTTTAACCAGCAGATTCCCGCCGCTCAAGACACATCTAGACCAACAGGGAGAAGAAAAGGGGACGCAATTGGACCGACTCCGGAATCAAATATGACGGGGCCTTCTTCAGAAAGTACCAAATCTCCAGAGGACAACCAGTCGGCCAGAAATGGAGGGTTGCTGCTATCCACACAAGTCAGTGTGGCAGGCACTTCTTCAACGTTGACCCGCTTAGAAGCATCAAATACTCCGATAACAATTTCCACAGAGTCCTTCTCCATATTTAAGAAGCCAGAACAATTGCTCCCAGGTAAGACACCACAAGCCTGCACCATCTTTACAAAAAAAGTGTGGCAAGACCTAAATCCAACAGATTGAACCTTCTTTAGAAATGTAGACTACTCCTAAAAGCCTGCAGAGTTCTGCAAGGAACACTGAGCTTTATCAAATCCAGTCTCCCCTTGTCATAAGATCTGCAGTTTGAATCTTGCCTCCTGCTCCTGAACTACTAGCCGAAGGAGCGACCTCAACATTGAATGACACAGGGATAACAGAGCTATTAGAGGCTGTCAGCACCTATGAAGAAGATGGACCATGGGAAGATCTGGAGAGGGAGAACGTCAGGCCCTCACTGCATGGAAACATCGCATCCAGTGTCGAGGAGTGTCATGTAGCCTTCTCACCGACTCAGTCGAGATGAACTGGCAATACGGAGAGACCAACTGTTACCTTTCAAACATTGGAACAACGACATAAACTCAAGGCTGAATACTGTAAATAATGAGGGCCTCTTTCACCCCTCGTAAAACGAGAAATACTGTTATCAACTTGACTAGACACAGTGAACTTGTGAAAAAGGGAAATATGCTTATGTTGGAGCGTATATTACCAGCAAATGACAATTTTTTTTTAATCTTAAACCAAAGAAACGTTTTGAAACTGCCACACCACAACCCAAAACTGAGATACATTAATTCAGACGACATCAGGGTGGTTCAATTAGTTAACAAACAAGAACAGAATGGGCCATTCTGCATTTGAACTCCGCGTTAATTTAATCGACCCCAATAGAGGTTGGGCTTGTCCTGTTGCCCCTAGGCTTTGAGCTAACCGACCACATTGATACTATGGAGAAGGGTCTGGTGAATGCTACTTCGGCTACCAACCAATACCTCTTTTGGCCAGATGCAGGTCAGAAGACTATGCCTGAGCTTTCATCTAAATTGAAACGGGAAGGATCCCGACATCCTCTACAATATGCCCCCTTCAAGGTGATGGTTGAGGGTGGGGCATCTGCCAACAATTTAAATCGGAGGGTGAAGAGTATGAGGGGTCTGTCTATTCCATTGTTGATCTACAAGATTGGTCATGGTTACACAATGCCTGGTCCCCATTAAATTACGCAGGGAGGAACCAGACACCGGATCAGACCTGGGTCTGTTCCGACCCTCATGTAAAAGTTGGGTAGACAGCTGGTGAGAGGCACCTCTGAGGTAGAATATGCCTGGATATTGAAGGTCTTCATGGTTTCACAGCGTTGGCTTGCCCGCGGGCTTAAACTGACTACAACTCCCAGCAGTTTTGGGCCCACCCAGTCACGTGGTCAGTCCTTGGCATGCCGCTGCATCTTCGAGGGTCGTTGCTATTTACAAGGCTCACTAACCGCAGCTCAGCGCTCCTAAATTGCGTTTCATTTTTCCTCTGGTTTTACTTGGTTGATTCCGGCTACCGACTCGGGATCTCCTTACGGATTTCGCTCCTTGGTTTGTCCTCATTGGCTCCTGTCGTTTTGGTTCCCTTGGACCGCCTCCCTGGTTCCCCGACCCTTGACATTGTATCTCAGCTACTCTCCTGTACGGTCCCATTATTCTGACGCTACCACCTTTGCTTCCTCATCTCTCTTCACACTGCTCCAGGGGTTCCTTACCCCCACTCAGGGCACCGCTTTGGCAGCTATGTCTGTCCCCTGTCTGTTGGATGCGTTGCTGCCTTCCTTTCCACGCACTTTTGGCTTTCTATATGGACGCTCTGCTGGATGTAGCTATGGAGCCTACCATCACCGCGCATAACTGATTGGGACACTGTTTCTTTACGGACACTCTGCAGATCATCTCCCCTGGTGGCCTGCTGGGCGCTCTGCTGTAACCTCACAGGCTGCTACTTTGGACTTCTGGTTGTGCTCATCCTTAAAGACCCTCAGTGTTTCCCTAGCTTGCGACCTTGTGCCATTCGGGTCAGGGTTCCCTTAAATCAGACCTTCTTGGGACTTGGTTCTTCCTGGTGTTGGACTCTCGCCACCATGGTGAACATTCCTGCTAACACCAACTAGGTTTCCAGCTCACTAACACGAAAGCACAGGTAAGAGTGGGGTTGCTGGGGGGCAGTGCGGCTGGGTGCTGGCCTATTGTTTACTGCTGGTACTTACAGAATCCGTTGCATCTTCTTTTTCCCTACCTCAGCTGCTACTGCATTTTCACTCGAGCCCCTAGCCTGTCAGGTGCTTTATCCTGAAAGTCTATTTTTCATCGGTGCTCCTGAACCCCAGACACCTCCTGAATGAGCTGTTCCCTGGGTCTGTGGTCCCTTTCTGCAGTCCTTGGCACGTGACACATAACTTAGACTCCTATTTCTAATCCATACAAGAGGGATGAATCATTTTTGCTCTATACAACTTTAACAAAGGTGTCATCGAAAATCTACAATACATTTTACAAATTCATAGATGCTGCTTTTGTCGGGGGCCTTTGCTGTGCTGGAAGTTTCTTTTGTTTGGCGAAGTCTCCAAAAGAAATCCTAGATATTTACTTTGGGTAATAGGTTAAATGAAAGGAACCATTTCATTTCCAAGAAAATGTATAAGGCTTCTTAGAGTTCGGGAAGAAGGTAATTATGTTTGCTTTATTTACGTTAATCAGTGACTCATAGAAGCGGTAAGCCCATTTCAATAGAAAGGTCATGACGCCGTTCCTATGTTACAGTACAGTGAAATGACTCGCAGCATGCTGGTGACTCTTGGAGACCAGCCCAGTTAGTCTGCTTCCCCACTATGGAAAATAATTTCACTGATGTAGAGCAGAAGGGTCTGCCCCAGCTCTTACCAGGCAAAATATCTCCTCAGAAAAATGTAATTACACTGTGTGCTTCATATCGGACAAGGAAAGTAATGTCAAACATGTCTGTACAAAAACATGTTACTTATCAGAAAGCAGAAAAGTATTAGTTCGCTAATTTGACTTTTTTTTAGCCATTAACCTATCATACCACTGTAGAACTTGCTTTGACAATAAAGGTCACTTTTTTATTGTATGCATTTGCAGTAATGTCTCCTAAGATCTGGATTGAACTGGTAAAGGTCTTAATGGTGGAATTTCTCTGACAGAATTGATATCCCCGAAATAGGGTAAGGGTGCAAGGGCTAGCAAGATGTACATGACTTGGCATCCAGAAATAGTTGGCATGTCCTCCTTCTGGGAGGTCATGGCAGTGGATAATGGAACTTGTAATCGACTACTCTGACATCACAGAAGTGGGATACGGCATTTGCTCTGCCTGGTGTTTTATTCTCCTTTTTTGGGGTTGCCCTCATGCCTCTCCCCTGTACCCACTGCATTGCTGGTTAGTGGGGAGAGTGCACAGTGGAAAAGAGGGGCTCAATCACAACATAAAATGGCAGTTGCGTGACTTGTAACTAGTTGTTCCCCTTGGGGTGCTGAGTGACATCATTGACAATGAGAGGAAAGCTTGAGTTGGTCGATCAGATGTCACTTGGAACATCTGCTGGCACATAGCTCTGTAGTGAACTACCCAACTATGCTTGTTCCTGCAAAAGGGGGGGAGAGACCGAGGTGAATGCTATGATGGGGGAGGGTATGAGGATAGAACCTCACTGTATTGCCGTCAGAGGATATCGAACAGGAAACTCGTGCCTCTAAATAACGGACTTGCACAAACACTGCCTCATTGTGCCAGAATCTTCCCGCAATAAATTTGGCCGGCAATATAGCTTCGGAGCAACATGTTGGTCTTGGAAGCAAGACCCTCCGAGCAGATTTCGACTGGTCTTCGGTAATATAACACGTAAAGTAAATATCCCTGAAATTAGCCAGCAGCTTTCTTTACATTAAGTAAAGAGATAGTGCTTTTCTACTCTAGGCTCACATTTCCCAAACGTTGTTTCTTTACAATATACTGAGAGGATGTATGTTACTAAAAGTGGTATCTTCTTACTGACCGCCGACCACGCCAGCCCTTTTGTTGTGTTAATCCTTCATTCTGTCGTTCTGGCCATCCATGATTCATTGGCCGCTGACACTTGATTTAATACTCATTCATCCCCATGTCAGGGCCCACTCACTGATGGTCTTATTTCTGGGTAAGTCATTCTGATGGTGCGACGGATTATGGCGCAATGAGAGCAGCGCGAGGATTAATAGATGTTGGATTCAGTGAAGTATGAGGGCTACCGGTGTTAAAGGGGGTTACGTATGAAACACGGAGGTTTCCTGGATGGACCTGGTCCAATCAACACACTAGATGGGCAAAGGGGATGCTATTTTTAGTACACTAAACGTCCCCTTCCCATCCCGACCTGCTCTTTTAATGAATGCTCAGCAGTACATGTGTTTGGAGAGAGCCCAGAGGTCTTGTGTGATGAGCAGTTTGCCAAGACTTGATGGGGAAAATCGATCCGTAGAAGACTATGGGCAAGATTCTCAAAACTTCACCACTTGCATCAAAAAAGCAGCCCAATCCACACAGGACATTTGGATGCACACATTCAGATGCACTTTTTCAACCCCTTAGCACAATTAAGTGGTCGTTTATTTGTGTTCTGAAACCACAAATGGGATGTGCAGTAAAATACGAGATGCATCTGTGCTCGTTTGGAACGGACCCAGAGTTGTGCGCATTGTATGACAAGGCCTTTCGTAACCCTGACATGCATTGTTACCTATGTCCCGTTGGCATTTCTATCCATAAAAGAGGGATAGAAATGCATTTTTCTTTCCCTCACATTTCCTAAATTGTGCTCCCAGCAACATGCCAGCAGACGGTTACTAATGTATGCAAGGGTGCTGGATAGCCAATCTTTTCACTGCTGACCAGGCACGACCCCCCCCCCCCCAATGCACTGATGACCCTTTGAGAATAAGGGGACCTGTACATTTCTGAAATGGAACTCCAATGTGGTCATTTTTTAGACTACCCCTATGCGTACACTTTCAAACAAACTGGCTATGACCTGCAGACAAGAGATGCCAGATGGCTGCAGAAGGGTTGGCAGGGACACGATTGAATGGTTAGTTTTTAAACTAACGCTATAATGGCGAGGGGAGCATGGGAACAGGATGAAAGCAAACAGTTGTTCAAAGCTTGGCTAATTTTACGACTTTGTGCAGCAAAGTCTGTTCCCCTAGTACCTGACAAACTGGTTTTATAAGTCATGCAGTCACGTGGCACCTACGAGCTCAGGAAGCACGGAGTCTGCCGAGGATCACATAATCGCTCCATCCCAGTGCTTGGGGCTTTTCTCCTCGTGGTAGCACTGGTCAATGGGCCGGATCTTGCCAGGTCCGAGAACTGACATCATATGGCTCTCTGCCTCATCCCTGACAAGGCTCTAGCGAGCTCCCAGCTTCGCAGAGGGAAGCTGGGGGCTTGGCAATCTGCTGGGTCCTCCTTTCCCCAGCCATCACTTGCGCATTTGCAGGCTCTTACTCAGCCTGCGTTCGTTCTTCTGGCCTAAAAGGGATACCACAGGAATCAATGGGCCCTGACTATTACTGGGGTGGGAGCTGTCACTGTTTAAAGCAGGCTTTCTACATGCTGCGCACACTATTTTCCAAATGTGCATCTTACACTTTGATAGAAAAGACCTTTCCATACTCAAAAATGCTGCTTAAACTTGCCTTCCCTCGTTTTCTACCGTTTTTATTTTCTCAGATTACCACACAAATAACCTGTAATTTGTGTGCCTCTTCCTTTGTGTTTTATCACAGGTTAATTTTATAAAGCTGTTACATGCTTACTGCTTAATCATAAATAAATGCTTCGGATGTGCTGACAGCAGTTATTAGGAAATTAAACCGTGGGTTCATGGGTACCAACTTTTGATTTTCACTACAGGGGCAGAAATCCCTCCACCCCTACCCAGAATATAAGCAAGTGACCAGCCCACCCCATCCCCTAGCCTAACACATTTTATAGCAATTGTTTTGGTTATGAAAAATTGCTAAAATTCATACAATTACAACCAGTTTAAATGTATAACATCTCAGCTACGGTCACTCAACCTGCTGAGCTACTGTAGTAGTCTTCTACCGTAGAGCGTGTCTCTGGATCCCTTAATGTAATAACAATCCCTGCATTAGCAACAATGTTTTGAGTGCACCACTGCCATGGAAATGATTTAAAGTGACATTGCTGTACAGTATTGGAAAGAGGCAACATGAAAGAAATGACACCATTCTTAAATTTTATTTTAAACATTTCCTTTGAGCGGCGTTAAATTGCCAGCTCCGTCTCCTCGCAACTCCACCCCCTCTTCCCAACTCTGCCCCCACCCAGCCCTTGTGGGGTCCCCTTTATAATGTTTCCCACCACTCTTGTGGTCATGAGTCTAGTGACTTGAGAGGTATTGTGGGGGCCCTGGGAGCAAGAGGGGAGGGACTTGCAGAAACACTGTGGATATGTAAATTTCATCAATCTGACAGCTCGGGTGTACATCTCTGCGCCCTTCTTGGACCCACCTAGGAAAATGCATATATGTGGGTGGCAGTGGTCGAAGTGGGCGGGAGGGGTGCACCTCTACTTTAAAAAAAGTGTAACTCTTATACTTTATTTGACAAGGAAACCATTCCGGAATGGTTTAGTTTTAAAATAAAGTGTAGGAAGATGTTGAAACTTGCACTTCAGTGCAGTGAACGTTCCCTTAAACAGCAGGTGTGTTTGTTGGGGAGGGGGAGGTTGGATTGCACATGGGAGGGGCGTGGTGATGGGGTTTTCGGAGAGGGCAGGGAACAACTTGTACACTTGGAGCACTGGTAGGTAGTCATTTTGACTTATTACCACTGCATGCTCCTGTAATCGGGTTTGACCTGGTGCTTGTTTCCAGTTTATCAGAATTCAGATGGTCACCTCCCTGCTAAATTTCCCAGTTCCATGCATGACACATCGAGCCATTCTTCTTGCTTTTTTGCTTCCAATTGCATGATGGGACTTGTGGGCCCACCCACTGTCCTGGCACACAGTGCACAAAACCACAGGACTGGCGCAAATAATCTCCTGGAACTGGGAAACTTCGCGCCTATGCATTCAGCAGCATTGTGACGAGAAAGGCACTCTTTCTAAGGCTAAGCACGGCCACTAGGGAAATGGCGTCCATACCCGGCCCCAAGGCACCCCTGAAAGTGCCACTTAGGTTAGGAGCCTCTCTGGCTGCACCTGGGGTGTATCACGAATGCTCTTCTGTTAACGCATGCACGTTTCAACCCAGACTTTTCACCCATTCTCCTCTCTCCCATGCGGGCTGCCACGCCTAAGACGTCGCTGCTGCACTACTACAATATCCGGAGTGCACAGAACTCCCACGAGAGCAATGCTTTTATTGTTGACATACATACTTAGTTGCTAGGTGTGTCCTCGCAATGTGTTCTTGCAAACTGGCTAACTGCAACAGTGACACATCAAGACTGCAGACACGGCTTCCTCCCGACTTTGACACACTTTAATCTTCAGGGTGAGAGGAAAATGGCTTCTAAATGCAGTCCTTTTTATTTTTTATTTTTTCTGACCTCGCCTTCACCGTGTCTGCTCGAAGGGCGTCAGCTTGAATGGACTTTGTTTCTTCTTTGTCTTAGGGCAGGCTCCGGAAAACTCTCCCACGAGATCAGTTTAAAATTCCGTGTACTTATTGCCGCCTTAGAAGCAGGGCGCACACATAACCGGGCTCCTATTTCATACCGTACAAAGCCCGCCACAAAAAAACGAGAAGACCTTATTAAATGTTGCTGGAAATGTGATGCAGCAAAAACAAGTTGATAGAAAAACGGCCGGGTGGGGTCGAATGTCCACTCTTGATGTCTACAGGAACCCAGGGGAGCCTTTTGTTTCAAGTCAGACCTTTCCCTCACGGCTTGGATGCCAGCAGCAGTTGCTCAGTTCCCTTAATCCACGACATTGAACTCTCCCATTAATCATCACTTTAGTGGCCATGTGTCAATTATTTCACTGTGGTTGGCCTCGAGACTGCATCTCCTGTCTGGAAAAGTTTGGATAGGATATCTTCGCCTTCTGATATTGTTGCCATGCCTAGGTGTGAAAGTCTCACTTCTGCTTGCTCGGCTGGTCACTTGATTCAGACATGTGAATTTGCCTCTTCATGTATTTTGTGTGTTTGAGTTTCACCCACCACCTGCCTTTTGTTTTCTTATCTTGACCTTTCAGAAGCAGGCTATTCTGTTCTTAGCTTCAATTAATTGTAGCTACTGTTAGTCTCTTCTACTGATACGACCTTGGCTTTTTCTGGCAGGAGTTGCCTCTGCTGAGTTTCGTTTCTGCCTCTTATTCTTGATTTGGCTAAATCTGAAGCTTTCCTCCTGTGGCCTTTAGTAACCTTTGGTTAATTCAGCTTCTTGTAGAAATATAGTTCTATAACGTGCTTCCTTTGAGGTAGATATGTATAGGTGGCGCTTGCCGCACTAGCTTCCTACTAAGCATAGCAAGCCGCCTGATTTTTTTAATTTTGTTTTTTATTTATTTATTTTTTTGATTTTTTTTTCCTTAGCTTTCTTGCAGTTCCAAGCATATGTACACGTTTAAACTAACTGAATATCTTCATCGCGCACATGGCTCAAGCTTCTTAAACGTCCTTTCACTTTGGGTTCACGATATCCATGGCCATTGCCGTTTATTGTCTGTCATTCTCTGGTCGTCATTTCTTCTATATGTGAGTCAGTCCGGGTTCTCGTGTCGTCACCATTTGTCTTCCATTAAGACCTTTTTTGGTTTCTTCAGGGACTGTACTTAGACGATCTTCGTTTCATTTATTGATATGGTTTTCTCAATGGATACCTTACTGTCCATGGTTTCCTTGGTATTGGTACCTTAATAGGCATTGTTCTTCTGATGGGTACTGGGCAGAGCCCCACTCCGGCTCTCTGCTGGTTTATTTGCTCATCATACGTCACATATTTCGGCGTGAACGTTCCTGGTACTTCAAAATGGACGGTTGGAGTGTGGGCTGTATTTGGGACCTCCTCTACAGAAGTGATGGCTTTGTGCCGATCGAACGTAGCTAACCGTCCCCTGCTACCACTTTGTAATAGTATACCAGAGGACGGGGGGGGGTGTGCGCTTCAACAATACCACAAGTTAGCAGAGTATCTGGAGCCCATCCGCACCCTCCCCCCTCCCTCCCCTCAGCAATAACAGAACTCGCACATGGGGCAAATAAACTGTCTTTATTCTTCAAAAGACAGGGAACAACAAAATCTGTCAATCTCAGCGTCTGACCCGTTTTTATTCCTTGGTGACGTTATAAACACCAATTAATTCCTCAAACTAAATTACATCTCCATTGGTGGCATGTGAGGTAATACCAATAGGGGATTTCTATGTTCGTTATGCCGTTAGTTCACAATGTCAAGTGGCTTCGCCTGAGACTCCCCCCCCCCCCCCAAAAACGATCTATTACTTTGTTCCGGGGTCGACAAATTGGCCTGTGCAACATTCTAACCCCCCCATGATCTGAGTGCCTGGATTGGCTGCAGAGGGTCCCCAAGGCCTGGGACCCTGTTCTGTTCACAGCGCTTAGTGTACCTTTTCAAGGTAATGAGAGCATGTGTTGCCATGACCACCTAGCCTGAGAGAGTGCCTGTAGGTTGCAATATTCGGTGGACAACGCAACCAGAACAATTCTAAAAAAAACTGGCATTCTGGTGGGTGTGGCCAGCCGGGGACATGGACGGATTCATTCTCGGTGAGCTCTGTACCTCTTCCCTGCCTCGAGGCCTAAATTCCCTTGCAAATAGCCTAATTCTCCTAGAAATTAAACCCACATCCACAGGAGAGTTGAGAGTATCGGCCCAGTGAATTTGGACCAGCAATAGGCTTTCGTGGCGGAAATCGGGTCGGTTTCACTGCGCGGCTCGGACCCCCCCCTAAAATGGTGTCTGAGGATCAGATGGAGTGAGCCCATGAGGTGGAGTAACGGAGAATGAGGGGAAAGCACAAAGACACACTTTTTTATTTCTTTTTTTTAAATAAAGTTTTATTTTTTTTAAATAAAGTTTTATTATTTTGAAAACAAATAAACAATACAAACCAAACTTGCAGCATTATTTACAACAGACTCGTGAACATCAATTAACGCACATTACTGCTCCCCAAATCCCCCACCCCCCTCAAGAGCTTATTTGCGTTTCTCGTTCTGTATCTGCTGCGTGTGGCCGGGTATCGCTTCCTTCCGAAGCTGCAGAATCCACCAATGTGCCAAACAGTCCTGTTGTTAACATTCTCCAAGCCATCAGGTTACCCACTTCTTCTTCCCCGCACTTGCTACATGCCTCCTGCCACACTACCGTTTCAGCTTCCGCCCATTTTTGCAAGTCCCGCCACCATACCTCAACCCGTGGCTTGTGGCACTGCTTCCAGCCCATGGCAATCCTTCTTTTAGCAAGCACATATGCCAGGTCCCACAGTTTCCCAACATGTTTAGTATTCCGTGGTCTGGGAAACCCTCCCAACAGGCAGGCCCAGGCTGTATCTAGAACCCCCACCCCCCCAAAAAGCTTCAATCACTGGGCAAGACCAGAACATGTGTGTCATATCAGCATCTTCATCGCATTTTGGGCATGCTTGTCTTCCTGTGTTTACAAACTTAGATATTCTTTTCGGGGTCATATAGGCTCTATGCGTTATGTATAACTGTATCTGCTGCAATCTGGCGTTTCTGGACACCTTTTTGTGGTATCCCATAGCACGTTCCCACATCCCATCGGTCATCTGTGCCCCCACCTCCGCTTCCCAGTCCAGCCTCAAATGAGTCAGATCCTTCCCCGCCCGGGTCATCACCATCTCGTACAGTCTAGAGATCTCGTGCCCTCCTTCTGATATGTCATATATTGTTCCCATTAGGCCGTCTGGCTCCTCCGCCAGTACAGTCTCTGGCCAGGTTTTACGGATAGTCTGCATTAGCCTGAGATACGTGACATATTGGCCTCTGTGCAAACCTGCCTCTTCTCCCAGTTCTTCGAAATCTTTAATAATCCCTTCTTGCCCTACATCTCCCAATATGACCAGCCCGACCGATTCCCAATAGGTCCTAATTATCATTCTGAGTTGGTTGTCTCCCACAGCCAAGGCGACTAGCGGCACCTGTGGGGAACACGGGTACGGGTTCTCCATCAGTTGGCATACTCTGCGCCACATCTTCCACCCAAGCAACATCATACCCGGGCATTCTTTAATTTCAAGTCTAGGCACCCAGATAATCTCCTTTGGGCAGGACTGGACCCCGTTTTACCTAAACAGCCTAAATTTAGGAGTTACCACATCAGAGAGCCATTTGGTTACATATTGCAACTGACTAGCTACATAATAGGCCTCAAAATTCGGCAGCTTAATGCCCCCTCTATCATGGAAGTTCTGCAGCTTCCATAGCGCCACTCTATTGCGAGTGCCATGCCATAGAAAGTCCCTGCACATGCTGTTTAGTTTGACAAAAAACGTTTTGGGTATCAAGTATGGTATATTACTGAAGAAATGTAACCGCCTGGGCAGGACTACCATTTTGAGCATCGCCCCCCGTCCCATCATCGCCAGCGGCAGCTTCTCCCAAAACTTCATATTTGTTCGGATTTTTTTCACAGCCACCTCGGTATTATGCAAGTGTTCCCCCTCCACCGTATGATACACATCTATTCCGAGGTAGCGGAAGGAATCAGCCGCCCAAGGTACGGACAACACTGGCAACCGCTCCAGAGGGGCTCCTATGTAGCTCCCCAATGGGAACATGCTCGATTTTTGGGGGTTCACCGCTATGCCGGACAGTTCTGCATACTTTTCCATAACCTCTAGAATATACTGAAGATTTTCTTCCGGAT
This sequence comes from Ambystoma mexicanum, assembly GCF_040938575.1. Taxonomy (NCBI): domain Eukaryota; kingdom Metazoa; phylum Chordata; class Amphibia; order Caudata; family Ambystomatidae; genus Ambystoma; species Ambystoma mexicanum. Next base: position 576,054,877 of record NC_090927.1, on the reverse strand, counting down.
ATTTCAAATATAGTAGTAAATCGTCAGCATACAAGGATATTAGGTGTTTCTCTCCCCCTACCTCAATACCGACCATGTCATATTGTTGTCTGAGGTACACTCCCAGGGGCTCCAGGGCTAGAATGTATAACATCGGGGACCAGGGGCACCCTTGTCTGGTGCCTCTACTGAGTTGCCACCTCTCAGATATCACCGATCCTGTGCGTACCCTGGCCAGTGGTTCACTGTATAGTAATTTTGGCCACCTAACATAACCCGGCCCCATCCCATATTCTTCCAGGGCCTCCAGCAACCATGGCCACCTCACTGAATCAAAAGCTTTGACTGCATCTAGGGACACCACCGCCATTTCCCCCTCGCTCCTGTTTCCCTCTTCAATCACCCGGTGGAGTCGCCTATGGTTGTGGGTTATATTTCTGTTGGGGACATAACCTGTCTGGTCCGGGTGTATCAGTTTGCTAATAACATTTCTCCCATACACCCAGAGGGGTGAGGGCAGGAGCCCCCCCAGCCCTACAGCCCAGCAGAGGATCCACAGCAGGACCCAGGCACGGAGCGTGCCACTGTGCAGGGCCTGCCTGACCCTGTCCGGAAGAAGTGCCTGACTCGCCCATGCCGGGCGCATCGCGGCACGATATCGAGGCTGAACCTCGATTTGATCTGAAAGAACCGCCGGCAGGCGGAATCGCCGGCGGCCAATCCTAAGGCCATACAAAGGCCTGTTCTGCGCCTGTTACGCGCATGGCAGCGCGGAGTGGCCTTCAACTCGGCTCAACCTACACCCCACCCTCCACCAGAACCCTCTCGCATAAGGAGAACGTACTGTAAGTACCTGCAAGTACCGGGACATTACTGCACGCATGTACTTTTAGCCACCTCTACCCATATGGTCTAAGGTCACTACTACCAGTCACACACCCTCTGGTCATATACTGTGTTGTGCCTTATGGTCGTACTTAGACCACACTACTGTGTTGTGCCTTATGGTCGTACTTAGACCACACTACTGTGTTGTGCCCTATGGTCGTATTTAGACCACACTATTGTGTTGTGCCTTATGGTCGTATCTAGACCACACTACTGTGTTGTGCCTTATGGTCGTATTTAGACCACACTACTGTGTTGTGCCTTATGGTCGTACTTAGACCACACTACTGTGTTGTGCCTTATGGTCGTACTTAGACCACACTATTGTGTTGTGCCTTATGGTCGTATTTAGACCACACTACTGTGTTGTGCCCTATGGTCGCATAGTGACCTCACTACTGTGTTGTGCCCTATGGTCGTATTTAGACCACACTATTGTGTTGTGCCTTATGGTCGTATTTAGACCACACTACTGTGTTGTGCCTTACGGTCGCATAGTGACCACACTACTGTGTTGTGCCTTATGGTCGCATACTGTGCCCTGATTTTGCTGCCCACATAGCATTCTGATTCTAGTTGTGCCATGTTGAACGATACCCTCGCCATGCCTCAACAATCCACTAGCTCACCAGCTGCCCCACTGGCATTCCCCTCCAACATTCCTCCTACCTACTTCCTACCATCATTCTTCACTGAAAGTATCCCCACAGCACGTCACCCTCCACCCAGCATAACTTCCTACACCAGACCCATCCACACCAGGAACCAACTTCTAGGTCTCCGTTCTAGATACCCTAGACTCACCCACCAAGCACCTCCCACCACTCTCAACACGCCTAACACGCATTCCCTTACAGTCAAAACACCCCTACCTAAACCCACCATGCCGCACCCCATCCCGGCGACACCACTCAACACCACCCCTACCTCGGCCCAACACACACACAACCTACAGTGTGCCCTCATAAACGCCAGATCCATCCCTGCCCATGCCATTGAAATTCACGAACTCCTAATTAGCTTGGACCTCGACATCTTAGCCATCACCGAGACTTGGCTGCACAGCGCTGCAGGACCAGCCCTCAACCTTACTATCCCACAGGGGTACGCCATTATCCGGCAAGACCGCCTCTCCTCAGTAGGTGGTGGGGTAGCATTCATCCTGAAAGATCACCTCGAGGCCAGACAAATCACCTCCAATCTAGGTGACACCATAGACTCTCTAGCTATAAAAATTGCCCTCTCCCCTAACTCCACCATCACCTTCAACCTAGTCTACCGCCCGCCCGGCCCACTAACAGAGTTCCATGAGAACCTTGTACACCGCCTAACAGAAAACCTAAAACTCACCTCCAAAAGCATCCTTCTAGGTGACCTTAACCTGGGATATAACGACAAAAAGGACAAGCCAGCTAAATCTCTTGCACTAGCCTTAAAAGAACTAGGCTTCGACCAAAAAATAACCTCACCCACACACAACAAAGGCCGTATCCTGGACTGGATAGCTGACCACAATTGTCACGTTGACATTAGCTCCATCACCCCGACTCCTTGGTCAGATCACCACCTCATTCACTTCTTTATTCCCGCCGTATCTAACACAAACAAACCTAACCCCATCCCCCCAGCACTGGCAAGATGTGTAAAAAATCTCACGAAAGATAAAATTACACCCCACCTTCACATCCTCTCCACAGACCTCAAGTCATCTGACCCGTCAGAATTAGCAGATATCTACAAGAGCACCATAAGCACCGCCATTGACGCCATTGCCCCCTTGCAGACCAAAAAAGCCAAAACTATCAAACACTCAAATACCTGGTTCTCCACTGAACTCAAAGAACTCCGCTCACAGAAAAGAAAAGCACTAAACTCCTGGCAGAAATCGCCTTCCCCAGCCACCCTATCCTCCTACAAAAAAATCACTGCCCAATACAAAAAAGCCATAATCACAGCTAAATCAGTCTCTTATAATGACAGAATTGCTAATGCAAGCTCCGAATCCAAAGAACTCTTCGCCATTTTCAACGAACTCACCACACCGGCCTCCAAATCACAAGACATTGTTAAAGACCAAATCTGGTGCAACTCCATACAATCTGCCTTGTTAAATAAAATTGAACTCCTACAAACAAAAATTAACGAGCACCACAAAAACCTATCACTGCACCTCAAATCTCCCACCACCACGAGCCACATGCCCACCCCTAGCTCGGGAACCACATCCACCAAAGCCCCCACTACCCCGTTCAAATTCAGGGAAGTCACAGAACACGAAGTTATTGAGATAATGAAAAAGATCAAACCATCCAATTGTAAAGGAGATCCCTGCCCCGCCAGCCTGATCAAAGACTGCACTGAAACACTCGCCCCTTTCCTTAAATCATTCATTAATGCCTCTTTCAAAGCCAATACTGTCCCTGACAGTCTAAAAGAAGCTTGGGTGCGCCCACTTCTAAAAAAAACCACCCTCGACCCTGAAGTAGCTACCAACTACAGGCCCATCACCACTGTGCCTTTCCTGCTCAAGATTCTGGATAAAATGGCCTACACACAAATCCAGGATTATCTCGAAACCAACCATATCCTAGGAAAAAGACAGTCAGGCTTCCGACCAGGTCACGGAACAGAGTCAGCCCTACTTGATCTGAAAATACAGCTTGCAGACACTATGGACAAAGGCAAACCGGCACTCCTTCTCCTACTGGATCTATCTGCCGCCTTTGACCTTGTCAACCACGATATCCTAGGCATGCACCTAAAAAATGAAGCACACTTCTCCCCGGAAGCCATTGCATGGGTGGCCTCTTTCCTAAATGGCAGACGCATGAAAGTCTTCTCAGACACTGCCTCGGCAACCCCTACCATCATCCACTGCGGCGTCCCACAAGGCTCCTGCACCGCCCCCACTCTCTACAATATATTCACCCTTCCTCTCTTCAATGACCTCGACTGTCGTAACATAGCGTACACCAACTACGCAGACGATACGCAGGTACTACTCCCTCTAACTGGGACCTACGAAGAAGATGCGACAGCATTAACCAAAATCTACACAGCCATCCAAACCTGGATGGCGGCCAACGGCCTCTGCCTAAACGGGGACAAAACCGAAATCCTCATAGTAGGGACCAATGAAATTCTCAACAAACTCCCCCCCCAATACAAATCCTTCAACATCGACAACTCCACCATCACAGTCTCCAAGACTGTTAAAACCTTAGGCGTTCACCTAGATGCCTCACTATCTATGTCTCGCCAGGTCAACGCCATAGCCTCTTCCTCGGCACTTACCACCAAGATGATAAATGCTGTCAAGCCTTTTCTCTCCGCTAAAAACTGCCTGTCCATCGCCAGAGCCACTATAGGTACAAAACTAGACTACTGTAATGCCCTGTTCCTAGGCACCTCCGCCCACAACCTAAAAAAACTCCAAATCACGCAAAACAATGCGCTCCGGGCAGCACTGTCCATTCCAAAAAGAGAACACATCTCGCAAGCAAGGAAAGATGCTCACTGGCTACCCGTGAAGGAACGCATACTTTTCAAAGCCATGACCATCACACATAGATGCCTATCCCTGGATGCCCCACCCTATCTCGCAGAAAGAATCACACCGAAAGCCTCCATCAGACCCACCAGAGCTCACCGCACCAACATGATTGATGTCCCCACGTTTCAAAGATCCAGGGCGGGAGGAACCAGCTTCCAACACCTCGCACCTAAAAACTGGAACTCCTTACCTACCTCACTAAGGAACGAAAAATCATACCATACCTTCCGTAAAAACCTCAAAACCCTCCTATTCCGCTAAAGTCTACCACATGCACTCTCATGCTTGCATTGTAACCACAGCATAGCATAACCTTTAAGCTCAATGTTTATTACCAATGTGAAATGTACTCTGTAACTCGGTTTACATCTGTAAACACATTCCTATGCTTGTGTTCATGACTAAGTCTGCTGTAACAGCGCCACGATGCCCCAGGGCAGTTCTGTGCGCTCTATAAATGCAAATAAATAAATAAATAAATAAATAACTCTACGCAGCCTATTGGCCAGGACCGCCGTCAATATCTTGCTATCCTGGTTCAACATTGACAACGGCCTATAGGAGCCGCAGCTATGCCCTGGCTTGTTGGGCTTAGGGAGCGGCACAATTAACGCTTCTCTAAGCGATTCATGATGGCAGCCGACCCATCTCAAAAGACTTATTGAGCATCTCTAGCATAGGGGGGAGTACTTCCACTCTGTTTTATAAAACTCGCCAGGGAACCCGTCCGCGCCCAGGGTCTTGCAGGTGAGCAGCTGCTTCACCACCTCCTCCAATTCCTCTAAGGTATTCGGTGCGTCCAGCTCCTCCCTTTCTTCAGCACTAATCTTAGGTAATTCCATGTCTTTTAGAGTTTCTCTAATCTCCTCTCGATTGTCCCCTCCTCTGTCCTCATAATTTCCTATAATAGTCCTAGAATGCCTCGTTGACTCCCTCCTGTGTATCAACCACCTCCTCGCATTCTTTAGTTATTGTTCTAATCGGGGGCCTGGGGGTTTTGCTCTTATATAACCACGCCAACAAGCGGCCACTTTTATCCCCTCCTGCATGTTGCCTCTCGATATACTTCTTATAGTTAAGGTTGCAGAGCCTTTCCCAAAGCTCTGTGCACTTCTGCTGTAACTCGATTACAAGTTCCGCATCCCCTCCCGCCCTGTTGCTTTCACGCTCCAGTTTCTCTTCTGCTTCCTCTAGTTCCGGTAGGACCCCACCCTGTAGGCCTTTTGACTTAGCAATAGAAGCACCCCGCAATACCACCTTACAGGCTTCCCAGAGCGTGCACGCTGAGTCTACGCTGCCTCTGTTTACCTCATAGTACTGTGTGATCGCATCCCTGATATCTTCCCTGAAGACCGGGTCCCGGAGCGCCTCCGCCCGGAGGCGCCATGTCGGTATCCGCGCCCTGGGGCGACAGCACTGCCAACTCAGCATCAGAGGCGAGTGGTCCGACAGGACCCTCGCTCTATAGTCTATTTGGGTGGTCTCTATCACCACATCTGCCGTGGCAAAAAAGTAATCCAGCCTCGTATGCAGTTGCTGCGGAGCTGAGTAATGCGAGTACTGTGTTTCATTAGGGTGTTTCAGCCTCCAAACATCTGCCAGCCCAAAGTCGTCTAGTAATGTCTGCAATACCCTGGCCGTTGGGGTGGGCCTATCAATCTTCCCATCAGATCTGTCTGCCTTTGGGTTGAGCACACAGTTGAAGTCCCCTACCCAGATAACCGCTCCTCCCATACACGCACCCAGATGAGTACACAGGGTTCTAAAATACGTCGCAGTGTTTTGGTTGGGGGCATACGTATTTATAATGCACACCTCTCTATTCTCTACCAAAGCATATGACCAACCTCCCCTCCGTGTCCACCACCTCTTGTGTAAGTTGGAGCGGAACGTGCGGTGCCACCCAGACCAGCACTCCCCTAGTGTAGACAGAATACGGAGAGCATACTACAGTACCTCTCCACTTCTTCCCCACCAGTTCCAATTTTTGCTGGGTCAAATGTGTTTCCTGCAACAACGCAATATCAATCTTCTGTCTTTTTAAGTACATCATGACTTTGTTTCTCTTTAGGTAACTGTTAAGTCCCCTGACATTCCATGTTACGATCTTAAGGTCCCCCATGGCTCATGAGTGTCCTCTTGCCTTCCGTGTAGTGACTCCCCTTTGCCCACGTGATACAGATACAGCTCTCCATCTTTGCTTGTAGCTTCTCGTACCAGCTCAAACTCCCCATAACTATGTACACAGCAAATTCCCAACTCCCCCCCCCCCCCCACCCGTCCCTTCCCCAACATCACACACCCCAACTGCTGCCCAGCTCCATTCTCGGTTCTCGGGCACCCCTACATCTAGCCCTGCAAGCACCAAACAATGCACAGAGCTCAGTAGGGTGAAGTCGCCCTAATGGCCACTTAACTAAAATTGTTGTGGGGTAAAGAGATCCGCTCTGTAAGGCTCCCGTTAATTCAATAATAACTACAGTGCATATAACATTTAGTGCAATAGTCTGACATTCTCTACTGAAGGCTGCGCAAACGACTATATTCAAGTCCCACGTGCCGTGCCATCTTGTGGCACCTTCCTCGTGCATTACTTATCTCTTCCGTGCTCTTTCTCCGTCCGAACTTCTGACTCCTGGGGACATCCCTGCGCATCGAGCCATCCCATGGCATCCTCCGGGGTCTCAAAAAACAAAGTTTTGTGTTTATGAATGACTTTCAATTTTGCCGGATACAGTAACATATATTTGTGGCCCGCCTCTCTCAATCTCCGCTTTACCGTCCCAAAGTTCATGCGGCTACGCTGCACAGACAGGGTATAGTCCGGGTAGGCTGTGATGTTTGCTGCTCCTCGTGTAATCGTTCCTCCCTTACGAAAGTGTTCCAATATCCTCTCCCGATCTCGGTAATTAAGAATTTTGGCTATCACCGGCCTAGGCGGGTTCCCCGGCGGCGGCCTCCTTGTTAGAGCTCTATGTGCCCTTTCCACCGCAAATCCTTGAGATAGGGCTCCTCCGGGTATCTCTTGCAGAAGCATGGACTCAATGAATTCCGTGGGATCGTGGCCCTCCAATCCCTCCGGCAGGCCCACGATGCAGATGTTGTTTCGTCGGGCTCGTCCTTCCGCCTCCTCCGCTCTGCTCTCCAAGTTGCCCACTCTTTGTATCAGGGCATGCAATTCGGCCTTATGGGAGGCGTAATCCGCAGTATTCGGGCTAACTTCCTTCTCTAGGGACTCTGTGTGCTCCGCCAAGGCCCTGACATCTTGTCGGAGTAGATTAACGTCCTCCTGCACCTCTCCGACCTTGAGGTCCAGTGCCGTTTTCAGTTCAGTGACGACTAGTTCGAGTTTAGATTCCCAGGCCGCCCTTAGGTCCGCAATCGCAGCTAGGACTTCTTGGTTAGCGCCCGATGTCATCATGCCGCTTGCAGGCGGCTTGTCCCTGCTCTTGGTATTGTCTTGACCCGGGGACGTCTTAGCGAAGTCGTCTAAGGTGGGCTGTTTCGCCTTCGGCCTCACCGTTCTATTCGACATGACCCAGAGGACCTGTATTTTGCACAAATGACAAATGCGCACTCAGTACGCCCCTTAAGCACAAAGACACTCTTGTGGCTTGTGATTGCTGCCCCAGCCGCGGAAGAGACCATCCTGCAGAACTGCATTTACAATCTCGAGAGACCCGACTTGTTGTATTGGAGGGCCCATCCCCCAGCTGACATGGTGAGTGAGACGGCGGGGAGAAGCTGAAACGAGGGCGCTGGGCGGAGGCAGATCGTATCGAGAGGCAATTACTGAGTCGTGGAGAAGCTCAGGTGGAATATAAGCTAACGGGGGTCAGCGCTGACACCGGGGGGCTGGGCTCGTGGGCTCACCTCCCTCATTGCGGTTGGTGACTGCCGTTGCGGAGGCGCCTCCGATACGGAGAGAAGGGGGGTGGGGGGGTGGCCCGGACATCACTCTGACAGCGACGTGCCGGCACTGGAGGCTGGACCCATGGGCTATCCCTCCCTGACTGGGTGAAACTGCCATTGCAGGAGACACCAAACCCCCCTCCCCCCAACACAAGGAGAAACGCAGAGAGGTCCAGGACAGCATCCACGGATCGGGAGTCAGCGAGCCATTACCTGAAGAAAGGAGCCTAGGGGTGGCTGAATGGGTGGAAGTGCGAACACGGCATAAAGGGAGGCCTGGGGCTCTCTGTAAGAAGCAAGTCCATGATTCGTGGGACATAGCGAAGGGCCCCAAGTCACTAAGACTATCACAGAAGCAGCGGAGGAACTAGCATCTTAAGCAATGATTGTTTGTATGCAGCAGAAAACCCTGCCTAATCACTAGTGAACGAATATGGGGCTCATGCAGCCGGCAGCTAGAACCCCTGGAGTGGGACAATGAATGGCAACGGCCATCTTCATACCCAGCGATAGGCAACCAACGAACCCCATCCCTTACATTAGAGAGTAACTAAAGGGCAGCTAATCCAAGAAGGGGCCAATTGGTCAATGTACATGTTCCCTCACGAATACTAAAGCTCCCGGAGATACAGTGGCCTGGGCCAGGAACAAATGCTCACTACCTAAGGATATGTGTAAGACCCGCATTAACTGGAGGCAGAGAGCCGAGGTGGTCTGATAGCACGAACCAGGAGTGGCGAGCCAGCACCTGACCAGAAGCCGTGGTCTCTCCTACCAGTCAGAGAATAGAAATATGACCAAACGAGGCACACCACAGAAGAGGTCGACCTCTGGGGATATTGAAACACTCATACAGGCCACAGAAACCAATAAATGTAGCCAGCAACAAACTGCTGCCCAGATCCACTCAGACCCCCCAACCCCGAAGATACGTCAACGCAGGGAGACCCACCATTACGCAAATTGGACCTTCAGACCTGCTGGCAATGTTACAGGAACTAAAGGACATCAAGGCTAGCGCCTCAGATTTGGCCAGGTCAATAGCAGACCTCAACAAAGGGGTTATGGCGGTGGAGAGAAGAATAGATGAGGTGGAATCTACAGTGGCAGGACAAGAACAGGATGAACTGACCAAGAGTCCAGACGCTATTGCAACAAATGGAATGGGTCCAGAACAAACAGGAGGATGCCGAAAACGGGCCCAAGCAAAACATATGGATCCGGGGGGGGTCCCTAAATCAACCCTGGACTCCGATCTGCAACAAACTGTGGTAGAGCTATTCCGGCAGGAGACATTCTCCTGGACCGGACACATGGTGTGTATCAACAAAAACCTGACTCCAGACGTGCTCACTTGAGTACACCTATTTCAATTAAAGGAAGACATCATGCGGGCGGCCCGCAGAATGGAACCTATCTGCTTCCAGTCGGCATCTATCCAGCTTTACCAAGATATAGCACAAGCTACTTTACACAAAAGGAAGCGCCCATGAGTGGTCACGGACTGGCTGAGAACCAGAAAGGTTGGGTATCGCTGGTTGTTCCCAACTGGACTCGGGTTCGAATGGAAAGGGCAGCGTTATATGATCACAAAGGAAGAAGACATGGATGATCTTATGAAAGCAAGGGAGTGAAGGCGACGATGTGGATAGAAATCCCTCTAGGCACCAAGGGGATGGGGACGACACGATGGGAGAATGTTGGAAATCAGCACGGTATCGCCCGAAAGGCTGCAACAGAGACTAAAGCGACTGGCCTTACATAAGGGATATTCCTGACGGAGGAAATTGAGGTCTATATCCCTCAATAATTGAAACTGCTGAGGTCTCGTTGGTAGGCAGGTGGATATATGGAAAGGGGGTTGGATGACAACCGAGGTTAAATCCTCCAGGGACATACACCTAGGAGTGAAAGCATATAGGTAACATACTTAAGCAAAGGGAAGCTGGGGGGCGGTGGTGGATCCCAATTTTCCCAGGGAGACTAAACTCGGTGAGCCACTGTGACGGATCATGGTGGGAGTTAAGGTTGAAGTTAAAGGGAATGTTACAAGTTGGGTGGGTGGGGGGGGGTCTGAAGGAGTGGGACTACGGTTTTTGACTCATAGAGTAGGGACTAACCTCAAAGGTCTTGGCAGGTATGGAAGCTGGTTTGAGGGTATGCAGCACAATTCGAAGCATGGCTGATTTAACATTTGTTAGGTTAAATGTGCAAGGGCTGAACTCTCCGATAAAAAGGAGATCCATCATGAGAAGGCTCTCTGAACTGCAAGCCTCAGTGGTCTGGGTGCAAGAGACTCGCCTACTCCGGCGGGGATGAATGTAGACTGAAACATAGAGCCTTCCCAACACAATTCCTAGCTTCAAGTGGAACCAAGAAGGGAGTAGGCATTCTTATAGCTAAAGGGGTAGGTTTTGATTTGTCAAAAGGGACCCGGAGGGTAGATAATCCTGGGGGGGGGTATACTGATGGGTCAGCAAGTCACCATGGTGGCCATCTATGCCCCTAATGATAAACAGGAGGGGTTCCTGCTAGGGCTGATACAGAAAATTGCAGAATGGGGCCGGGGGCAGATCCTAATAGGGGTGGAGGGATTTTAACTGTGTAATGGACGCACCAATGGACAAAACTCCCCCCACAACCACCAAGGACAATGCGCATAAACTAGCTCTGGCGCAGTTCCTTGGGGACTTGCATTTAATAGAGACTTGGCGGTTTTTTCGCTCCCCAGGAAATAGCTTATACCCATTTCTCAGCTGTGCATAAAGGTTTCTCCAGGATCGAGATGACCCTGGTTTCTGATACAGCTATCCCATAAGTCACAGGGTTGGACATAGGGGTACGATGCATATTGGACCACGCTCCGGTTTCTTTGACAATGGAGATGCAGACCCCGCGCTTGAAAACCCTCAAACCATGGTGCTTAAACAAACTACTCCTAAATACCAGGCCCTTAGATCAGACATTGGGGGGGGTGTTAAGGAATTACTTCAAAGAAAATACCATGGCTGGGGTTAACTGGGGTACAATGTGGGATGCAAGCAAGGCAGTGGTGTGAGGCAAATTTATTGCGCACACTGCAAACTTCCTGAAGTGGAAAGGGAGGGAGAGGCGGGAACTAGAAATAAAAGTGAACAATGCAGAGGCCCATTATAGGGACAAAAGGTCACAAAGCATGGCGAGAACCCGGGCACACTAGGGCTGCACTAGAGGCCCACTATGCAGATGAATCGGCTATGCTCCTCCTTCGGACAAAACAGATGTATTATATAAAAGGCGCTAAGGCTAATCGCCTCTTAGTGGCGAAACTACAGAAACAGAAAACCAGCAACTGTATCACTCCACTCAAACACCCGGGGGGCGGTATGGAAAGGGGGGGGGGGAGAGGGATATCTGAGATCTTGCACACATACTACTCCAATAACCTGCAAGAGGATAATCTACAAAGGGAGGCACAAGCAAAATTACTGGGACAAGTGGAGGTTCTGCAAATCAGAGGAGGATAGTCAAATGTTGGAATCCCCAATATCGATGGAGGTGGTACGGGGTGTTATCAAAACCTGCGGTGTCCCACAAGGATCCTGTGTCTCACCTACCCTTTACAATATTTTCACCAAGCCCTTATTCGACAAGCTGGACAATCTGGGTGTCACCTATACTAACTACGCAGATGACACCCAGATACTCCTCACCTTATCAGGCAACTACAACAAGGACGCCAAATGGATCAATGAAGTCTTTTCCATCATTCAGGCATGGATGGCCACACATGGCCTATGCCTGAATGATGACAAGACTGAATTGCTTCTTGTCGGCTCACCGAACACTATCAGTAAACTCTGTCCCGGCTACACTAGCTTCACTATTGACGGTAACACCATACCCATTGCCAAGAGCGTAAAAACCCTCGGTTTCTACCTAGACACGAACATCAACCTAGCTAAACAAATCAACATGACTGCCTCAGCCACTGCCTACACCGGTAAACTTATCAGGGCCTGCAGACCACTGATCTCCCCTAGCAACTGTCTCATCCTAGCCAGAGCACTCATTCAATCTAAACTGGATTACTGTAATAGCCTCTATGTAGGTGCCAACAAAACAGTAATCAATAAATTGCAAGTTTTACAAAATAACGCACTCCGTGCCGCCCTCAATATTCCTAGAAGGGAACACATCTCCGCCACCAGAACTGCCTGCAAATGGTTGTCCATCCAACAGAAAATTGATTTGAAAACCATATGCCTTACTTACAAAGCCCTCAATCATCTTGCCCCACCCTACCTCTCGAACAAATTTACACTAAGACAGAACACTAGAACCACCAGATCGTCCAACTCATTACAACTAACAGTTCCCAAATACTCCCTCAAAAGAGCTGGAGGATCCAGCTTCCCAACCTTGGCATCACAACTCTGGAATTCCATCCCACTGGATATTAAATCCACACCTACTTTCCAACCTTTCAGAACCAAGGTCATTTCCTGGTTAACCAACAAATAACTGTCCTACCACATATGTATGCACTCCGAATGTCCAATTTTATGTATATTGTTTGAATACTATTATCTATGCCCTATCAATACTGTACTATTGTCTTTTACCTGTAACCTGATGTTCAAAGCGCATATATACCCCCGGGTCAAGAGCGCTATATAAATAAATAAACAAACAAACAAACAAACAAACATCCCTGGGGCCAGATGGCCTCTGCAATGCATACTATAAAACGTTCCAGAGTATCTTGGTGGGCCCATTAACAAACCTCTTTAATTACATAAGGGGTACTGGGAGTGTCACCGGGGACATGGGTCCTTCTACCACAGTGCCTCTGCTGAAACCGGGTAGGGAGCCAACTGAATGCGCAAGCTATGGCCCTATTGCATTGTTAAATGGGGATGCAAAGATTTACTCCCCCATTCTAGCACAGACTGGCTAGCGTCCTCCCGGAAATCATCCACCCGGACCAGGCAGGCTTTGTAAAAGGGCGTCACACCTATGACCACATCCGCAGGGCTATAAACACCATTGAACGGGGAAGGAGGACTGGGCAACGCATGTCAGGGTTGGCACTAGACACCTCCAGAGCTTTTGATAGCCTAGATTGTGGCTTTTTACAATTAACCCTCGGAATTTGGCTGTGGGCCTGTCTTTACCCGCATGGTCTTGGCCAATTATAGGAATCCAACCACAAGACTAATGATTAACGGACAGCTGAGACAGCATGCCAATTCTCAAAGGGACTAGACAAGGCTGCCCGCTCTCCCTGTTGATTCTTGCCATGGAGCCCTTGGCACAAATGGCCCGGACAGCACAATGTATACAAGGGGTGGAAGTGGGGTTGTGCGGATCCCAGAAAATGGCCCTTTATGCGGATGACATCCTAATGTTTCTAAAGGACGCAGCCCATTCACTTCCCCAAGCCATTAAATTACAAGACAAATTCACAGGTGTTTCAGGGTTTCATATCAATTACCCTAAATCTATGGCACTCAATATCACTGAAGAGCCATGGGAGAGTCGATATCTGCTAAAATGGGAACGGAAGTCCATTGCTTATCTAGGAATACATTTAACACCCACTCATGAGACGTTATATGGGGCAAACCTCCCGTGTTTGTTGAAAGCCTTGATAGAAGACCTCAAAAGATGGAACATGCAAGAACTGTCTTGGTCAGCATATATAACAGCCATCAAGATGTCCCTTCTCCCCAGATTCTTATATGTAATGGGAGCACTCCTGCTGCGGATCCCAAACACAGCGATCCAGAATCTACAAAAAGAAATTCTGACCTTCATTTGGAAAGGGAAGAAACCCAGGGTCCCAAGGAAGGTTCTTTTTCGGCCACAGGCTATTGGGGGTCTTGGGGTACCAGAATTCTGCAAATACTTGTGAGCAGCACAAGTGACACCAATGCTACAATGGGTTTCTCAGGAGAATCAGAATCGATGGCTAACTCTAGAAAAGGGAGCCACAGGGAACCCCCTAGAATGTCTGGGGTTCTTGGCAGCGAGATATAGAGGGAACACTCTTGGAAACGACTAAAGCCACTTTGTGGTACTGGGACAAGGTATTGTGAGGTAAGAAGATACAGATTGGAGGAGGTCCACTAATGCCAATGGCCCACAACCCAGACTTTATACCAGGCATGCAGCCCCACTTTTGGTCCCGTTGGGAGGGCGAACACTGACCCTGGGAGACTTCTACTCAGATGGGACACCCCATGACTTTTGAAGGGTGCAAAGGGAAATTTCAGATTCCGGAGACTGAACAATATCATTCTACCCAAATCAGGTATTGGATCACGAACACCAAAGTGAAATAGGGAGCATCCCGGGACCTGGTAGGGTTAGAACTCTCAAAGGAAGGGACACTTGAGAAGGGGGTATCCAGAATATATTGATTACTTAGTGTGGTGGACCCACAAGAAACCCTACCATACATGAAGAAATGGGAGGAAGATGTGGGAAAACCAGTATCACTAGAGACCTGGGAACAAATCAAAGAAGCAGCCTATAAACTATATCTAAGATGGTATATGACCCCACAGCGCATACACTCCATTAAGCTACTCCTCACTCTGTTGGTTGGGCTGTGGAGGCACTGGAAACTTGATCCATATGTGGTGGGCCTGCCCGCTAGCACAGACGTACTGGAAAGAAATCCTGAGTCACATCAAAGAAGTGGTGGGGGTTGCAGCGCCCCATGGATCTAATACTGGTACTACTGGGGGAAACTGTGGAAGGCAGTTACGCAAGTACTGGGAACAGAGCCACGCTTATAACCGACATGCTGAGTGCAGCCAGAGTCAACCTAGCACACGTGGAAGAATAAACAGGGGCTGGTGATGGCCATGTGGTGGGTAAAGCTGTGGGGAGTTATGGCCATGGAGAAGGTGACAGCGTTGGCATATGGCTCGTATCCCAAATACTTGAACACATGGATGCCCCTACATGAGTTTACTGACGATAGGGAACAAATTTACTTTAAACCCAGACTTCTTTGCAAAGTCTCTATCCTGTGACCAAGCAAGATCGGTATAGACAACTTGACCCTTTCATTGCACCTAACTGTACAAGTGCACTTTCCGAACCGAAAAAATGGCAAGATCAACAGAGAAGATGGGGCGGGGGGGAGGGGGTGAGGGAGGTGTGGGGGAGTTTGACAGGTTAACAGTTACACCCAAGAGCCTACATCTGAATGTATTGAAAATTGTAAAGAAATGGTTCAAACTGCTATGTTTGTTGTCATAAATGTGGATGTAACTGCGCTCTTGAGTTGAAAACAAAATAAAGTTTGTAAAAAAAAATAATAAACTGCCATTCTTATTTCCTGTGTTGGCAGGGACTGATTTTAAGTATTTGTAATTGCAGCAAGGCTTTCTGTTTGGAAATGGAGACACTTTATTGGCTTGGACGAGATCTGGGGATCTAGAGATAATGGGCATGGTTAATAGGAACAGCAGTCGTACTATTTGATCTTTTAAAACGTTAGATCTGTGTCTTCTTTTGGCAAATTCTTGTTATGCATAGCATCATACATAACATTTAGGAATGGGTGGGAAGGGTTAACCATTTAAGTATTATGGGTGAGTATGTTCGTCCTGCATTCGCATAGGGAATTGTTGTAGGCTCTGCCCACGCCCTCACTTTAACATCAGCAGACCATCCTTATTTTCTAGAGGTCTGAGAAGACTCTCGCCCTTGGCAATGCAGCAGAAATCGGCACTGACGACCTTAGCTTTTTTCGTGCTTTTAACATGTGCATTCTTCTTTAATGTGACAGGTTGCCAGAAACTTGGAAATCATGGCTTGCAAACCCAAGCTTTACTATTTCAATGGACGAGGCCGGATGGAGTCAGTGCGGTGGCTGTTGGCAGCAGCTGGTGTTGAGGTAGGTGCTCACTTACTTTAACTGAACATTTTCATCTGAAATATGTATGGGGGCTCAAATGGGAATGGGGAATGGTTCCTGCAAGGAGGAATTACCGGGTCCTCCTATGTCGGAATGACCCGGTAATGGAGCTCGGTTTGGAGGCAACCATGCTGCTAAAAGCACCATGGCTACCTCCAAACTCGTAATGAGGCCCAATGTGTTTTTCTACACACCAGCTGCTGTGTTGCACATCTCATTAGCACGACACAGTGTTTTGATTTGTCATACAGTATCGAAACGCAGTGCCTGTAAATGCACGAGAAAAAGTTAAAAAATTAACAAGTAGGCCTTGCACCGTTGGATGCCACTCCCCCCAATAGCTTATGATTTTAAAGGACGTGATGCATAACATGCGTATGAATGCATCATGCATTTAATTGCGTTATTTGTGAAAGAGAACATCCACTTAGGAAATCAGGGTGGTTTTTGGAGGTCAACCGCAGCTGAGTCTCTGGGTTACATTAAATGGTGGTCACTGGTTACACTTGTGATGATCAGGGGCTATGGCTTATGGGCAAAGAAACGTGCAAACAGCAGAAGTAAGCCTAGGCAGGCAACACTACTGCCAAGTTAAACGTCCACACAAGGAGCGTCTAACACACATTTCCCCACTTAGGTACACATTTCAAAAAGCTCTCGTGCCCTCTGCCCAAAACTATCTAATCAAAATCATGCTTAAGCTTTGCGCAGTGGTAAGCTTTCTGCAGTGGACATGTGGCACAAACGAAACGTGCAATATTATATAATAAAACTCTTCTGGGGAGGGAGAGGAAAGGGGAATTAACACCCTTGGCCCAAGAGTAGACACGAGGCTCCCGTGTTTCTTCAGGGAATTAAAGGGGCCTAACGATTATTATTCTTAATGCTGTGATAACCTCGCGTGAAGGTGACATAATGTGTAATGCAACTCGTGCTCAGGGTGGGAGCATGATTTTGCTTTAATTTAAACTCAGGCTGTGTGTAGTATTATGTGGCACAGTTGAGAAATACTATGAAATACAACTCATGCTTAGGCTAGCAGTATTATGCTTTCTGTGGTAATAATGTGTCATGAAGCGGAAATATTAATCAATACAACTCATGCTCAGGCTGGGCACACTATTTTGCTGTAGGCACTGATAATTTGGCATGACAGTGACATTTCTGTGTGATACATCTCCTGCCAGGGTGGGTGCAGTATTATGCTTTATGTGGTTTGAATGTGGCAGAATGGTGGTAGTAATCTAATTACATTGCACGCTTTCAAGCAGATTGTTACTATGGGGTTTTGGCTCTATAGATCACAAATGGGCTGATTTCTCCGTTGTGGAGACTGAGTTCAGGAAGACTATTTTCTGAAATCATTTTTTAGACTGAGTCCCTGTGTGAATCTATTCATTTCAGGACATTTCCAGTTGAAAATTCAAATTAGGGAGACATCCGTGAGACTGTTTGTAATCGTATGCAGTCAGAATGTGTGGAATCTTCTATCCATTTAATGGGGATAGCAAAGGAAGCGAACGTGCAAACTCACCCACTCCCTGGAGAGCATGTTGAATTCAGGGAGACGGCCACAAACAGATGACGAGCATCTGCACACCCTCATCTCCCCCAGCAACTGCACCATTAACAGCCTTT
Source organism: Ambystoma mexicanum (assembly GCF_040938575.1). Lineage (NCBI taxonomy): Eukaryota > Metazoa > Chordata > Amphibia > Caudata > Ambystomatidae > Ambystoma > Ambystoma mexicanum. The sequence continues at coordinate 576,036,992 of NC_090927.1, read as the reverse complement.
GTGCCTTGCCATCAGACTTTATTTACTATACCGCTTAGAAGCTGTCAGAACCTGGCATGAAGCGCTACATAATTACATACAATTAAGTGCTATTAGGATTGGAAATTCATAGACATGCGCTTCGCCGGCACCATTCTTCTTAACCCCCACCACTCATTTCCAGCTTCTTTCAGTGCCACACTCCCTGACCTAGTTAATCAAAGCAGTCTAACTCTTATAATGCCCTGGTATTAATTCTCCATTAAAAGCCTCATTGCACTCCCAAGCACAAGTCACTGACCAACATCTATGCATCCTATTGCAGCTCAGTTTTACCAGACCCAATTAGCCTACATGCCCAAACATCTGCCCTAGCACAGGTTCCTCATTTGAACCCTTCAAGCGTAACATACCATGCCTGACTCATGCCCCCATTAGCCACCTCCATGCACCCCTGGCTTACTCTTAACTGGTCCTCAGTAGTAACCTCTATTAACCAACCCCAGTGCTGGTGCGCCACTGACAGCCTTCGTTAGACCCCTTCCCACCGTATTCTCACTGCACACCTCCCAGTGAAGTGATGTCCGCCTTATTCCCAGTGTGCACCTCCCAGTGATGCTCAGGATGGGAGGAAGATTATGCGTTATGCTGGTTTAAGTGTATTGTGTAATTCAACTCATGCACATGCCAGGTGCGGGGTTTAATTGATCTGCAGTTTTGCACCTGAAAAGAAATCATAAATCTGTGAATAAATGCCGGTGCAGTGAGTATACGTCCCAAGCTGCTCACCTCGTCAGTCGTCTTCAGTCAGCACAGCAGCACCGAGGTCGACCGTCACCTGCTGCGCAGCCAGCACCTGCGCAATGTGTGCATGTGATGGGAGCACACCAGTCAGGAGACAGTCTGGCTGCAGGGCACGTGCGGTTCCCCGGGGTGGGCGGTGCCCCTAAATAAATGCACAGGTGCCATTTAGCCCCTCGGCCCTGAGGAAAAGAATTGCAGCAGCCAGCGTGATGCGAACCATCCAGACTGGTCTGGGTGTTCCTTCAGGATTTATGTATCCTTCCGCCACGACCCAAAAGAGGCCCTATGCCCCGAGGCCTAGCGGGGAAAGTCCCGGTGTCCCGGTGGGCCAGTCCGGCCCACCTTCCTTCTCGGTCATTCGGCCCATGAAGCGAGTGTTGGTGGATGCCTTTGCCTCTCCTTTCTCTGCTCCTCCTACTCCGGCAGCTGACTCCCATTCTGACATAGCCCTCTCTGACATGCATCTTTCTGTCTCCAACACTTTGGACATCCTTGGCCCTGTCATGAGAAGCCTACCTCAAAGTGAAACTCTTGGTATGACTCTTACCTCGCCACCCTGAAACACAAGTGCAGGGTCGCTGAGAGGAAGTGGAGGGCTTCGGGCACATCCTCTGACAAACTGGCCTGCCTCCTACTCCAAAGGTAATACAGACAGTCCTCTCAAAGAAGAGGGTCCATATTCAAGCCCGCATTTCTGCGGCCTCTAACAAAACAGCCAAACTCTTTAAAATCTGCAAGGAGTGGCCAATCCTACTGCAGTCTCCACCTCTCCTGTTCCCTCCCAGGCGCTCTGTATGGCTCTGGCCTCTCATTTCACCACTAAAGCTCAGGACATCTTGGCCTCGCTTTCCTCTTCTACCTCTCTAAGGCCACCTCTCCCTCTCCTTCTCTCTAACACCTGACAATGTTTCTAGACAAGGCCGATCTATGATAGTTTCATCCAAACAGGTGCTCCCCTGCTCTTCCAGAACCATCCAGGACAGCATTGCCACCCTCGCTCCAGCCTTGGCCGATTTCGGCAATCAGTCTTTTGCCACTGGATGGTTCCCCTCTCTCCTCAAACACTCCCTTGTGCACTCCCCTCCTAAAAAATCCTTCTGTCAATCCCACCTATTTGGCTATCACCCGATTTCTATCGCTCCTTTCCTGGGCAAACTCCTGGAAAAGTTGGAAATCTCCCAGCTTACTCTCCACACTGAAGCTGTTGGTTGTCTCCATGATCATCAGTCTGTCTTCAGAGCAGCCAGAGGCATGGAAACTGCTCTCCTGAACACCCGTGAAGATCTGCTCCCTAATCTTGACTCGAGCTCTTCTTCTGTCCTCATCCTCCTCGACCTTTCCTCTGCTTTTGACATGGTCAATCATGACACCCTGATCATTCTTCTCTGCGAGAACCTCGGCATCACAGATCAGGCCCTGGTGTGGCTTACCTCCTTCCTCCTGGACCAACTCTCTCAGGTCCAACTTGGGTCATTTCTCTCTACCACATCTCTCCACATGTGGTGTTCCACAGGGCTCTATCATCTCACCCTGGCTCTTCAATGTCTATCTGGCCCCTTTAGCCCACCTGATCTCCACCTTCTCTTCTAACTTTCAGCGTTATGCGGATGACACTCTGCTCTTTCAGGCTTCCCTCAGCCTCCTCTCCTCCCTCGCTCATTCCTGACTGTATATCCGCAATTCAGGATTGGTGCACCTCCAACAATCTCTGCCTTCATGCCAGTAAGACTGAGATCCTTCTGATTAGGTGTCCTGCTTTCCCGCTCTCACTTTAGTCGTCCTCCTTGCAACCTCTAGCCTCACCTTCCTGTGAGGCAAAACACCTCGGTGTCATCTTCAACCCCACGCTCTCCTTCTCTCCTCACATCACGGACCTTGCCAAGAAGGCCCACTTCCAGCTTCACCTCTTCAGGGGTATGCTACCCTTTCTCACTTTATCCCAGAAGCTCACTGTCTCCATAGCCCTGGCTCTCTCCAGGCTGGACTACCGCAACAGCCTCTTTCTCAATCCGCCTAACTACTCTTTGCCCCTTGCAACTAATCCAGAACAGGATTGCAAGACTTATCCTTGGCCTCAAGCCCTGTGACCGTATGTCTCCAGCCCTGAAAACTCTCCACTGGTTCAGTGGTTACAAGGATCAAGTTCAAGACCCTCTGCATCATCCACAAGGCATCTGGGGTCTGGGTCCACACTACATCCAACTCTCTGTGCAAAGTACCTTTCTTCTGGAGCCCTTCGCTCAGCTATCTCCTACTCTGGGTCACACGCTTCTCACTCCTCTCTATAGGCGCCTCCCTCTGGAATGGCCTTCCCGCCCCTCTCAGACTTGAGCCGGACAACCTGAAGTTCTGATTGCAGCTCAAGACCTTCCTTTTCTCCTCTAACTTTGCTCTCACACTTCCTTGCTAACTTACCTGTCTGCTGCACTGACTGGTGCTTGGTACCCTCAGTCTCGCTGAGTACCAGGCTCCTGCATGACCAGTCCTCCTTGCACTGCCTCCTGCACACTTAGGGGCTGTAACTGTAACCCTTATAGCGTCCCTGCACTTAACCAGAGCTGTGCAGCACTGGCTGCACTTACTCTTAGCCTGCTGCCATGATCACACTTACCCCTTAGCCTCCCCTGTGCACAATATTCCCCTCTCTGGCCTTCTCCCACCCCCTGCCCTTCTTGTGTTGCATTTGCACGATCTGAAGGACATAAGGCCTAGTAAGATAATTTATATTGCCCTCCATTTGTATTAACTCCCTTGTCTTGTGGCACCTAGAAACACGTGTGCACAGGCGTGTTATAAATGCCATATCAGATCAAACCAGGCAGTGCCTTCAAATATGTAGTTGCAAAGGTAATTGCATACAACAGGGGTCAAAGCTGAGAACATTCTGTCTCCTCAGCCAGTGTAGCTGGAGATGGGAACCTTAAGGAGTAGGTGATCAACCCAAATCATGCCACAGTTGCCAACATATACCTATTCTGCCCCCCAATGCCAGGTTTCTGCTCATTTTATAGTAAACCAACACCACAGGGTTTCAATACAAAGCATTTTTCTCATTAAGAGTTGTGACTTGTCTCCTATATTACCCAATATTGGTAATGGGACAGGGCTGCATCCCCTAGAATGCATTATGTCACATTCCTTATTGGTATCACCAGAGGCATTCATTGCACCTCAATCAGTAAAGGTTCCTGCACGTCTGTCCCATATCGCGTTTGCCTCGCCCTGTATGAATTCCACCAGTGGGCTGGATATGCTAGAATTCCTTGCGTCTGTCCAACTCGAGGGCCTTAATTCTGAGGGTGTATCAGGATATCCTTCATTAATATTCATGAGAACAAATGTGCATACATTTAGAATCCTTGTATGCACATTTATCTCCTAAATATTAATGAAGTTTGTCTTGAAAATCTGACCTGTTATCAGGCCTGGAGTTGAACAACCGTGCAACCCTACATTCAGTGGAGGTGTCCCCAGAGAGCTACAGTTCACTGAATGTAGGTTGCTTCTCATGTTGCAGATAGTCACATACTACTTATCCCAGACTGCACTGTAGCTTAACAGGGTAATTCATAGATTTCAGTGCAGAGAGCTTGCGTGTGCCAGCCGTGTGCGCTAAACAGCATTCTGGCGCACCACGTATTCATGGAATATCCAAGCCATTTTGAGCGCTGGCGCAGAGAACATCCCGCAGCGCAAGTTACGCCCCCAAGAATGCCCCTTGCGCAAGGATAAGGCATTGAAATCCCCAATGCAGCGCAAAGGGCAGCACTAACCCTGCACCAGTTCACAGGGCTGGGCAGTGCATTTGGGGGGTGGGGGGGCGCGCGCGGGGAGATTCACACACGCGATAGGCTTTGGGGAGCAGGGTACATGTATTTCGGGGGTGCGCGTGGAGAATCGCACGTGATGGGCTTTGGCTGAGAGGGGTACGTGTATTCTGAGGGGTGCGCGGGGAGTATCGCACGCGATAAGCCTTGTGCGAGCGGGGTACATGTATTTCGGGGGTGTCCTAATGTGAATTGGCAGTGTGTGTCCTCCCAGGTGTACCCTCTTCCCACCCCCCCTCCCCAGGCCCTGCAGGCAGCCCACAACACAGGGGTTTATCCTGCACCCGTGGCCATGCCTCGCAGGCAGCCCATCCACCCTGGCCATGTCGCCCCCATTGTCGAACTATTTACAAAGTACAAATCCAGGATCCATGTGCCCAATCATTGAAATGAAGCCTATAAAAAAAAACCCTACCTAATGAAGAACTATATACAAAAATGTGGGGCATTGGCCAAGTGTCCCAAAATAAATCAAAAAAGAAAGGATACCTAACACTAACTATATACAATGGCGGCGGGCAAGTCCTACGGCTCACTCTGTGATGGCCATGGCATCATTGAACTCCATGTCCCGGAGGCGGGCCTCTGCCCTGGCCCCGAGGTCTCGCAGGGATGCAGTCATGGCCTGTTCCAACTCACTGCAAGTTGCCTCGAGGCACTCAGCCCGCCTCAACGCCCGGCGCATGGAGAACTCTGCCCTGACCATGGTGAGCCGCGCCTCTTCTGCCTGCCGCCGCTCCGCATCTATCCGCTGGCCCAACCGCTGCCACACGGAAGACACTCCCATTCCAGGGTCCTCCTGCCCTCCGGCCGATGCCTGCCCCTCTGATGTTGATGGCCCCGAGCCATCATCGCTCCCACCTTGAGCCTGCTGCTGCTGTTCATGTGCCCTGCCCGATGATGCCGGCACATCCTCCCATCTGCTGGTCTCCAGTTGGTGGGGTGTCCACCCCTGCTGGACCTCTGACTCCCGACTGTGGGAGGGATGGGAGCTCCACCAAGCTGGCTGCGTTGGTTGGGCCAGGTCCACAGGGGGCCCTGGTGGAATCTGGGCCAGAAGACAGCAGGGAGAACGACTAGCGCATAGTCTCCACAGAGGGGGAGAGGGCCGCCAGAGTGCTCGACACATGTAGGAACCCTCCAACCAGGGCCCCTCCCAATTGTGCCACGTTGCCGCGCAGCTCTTCGTGATGGCGTGTGTGGTCCCCCCAGGAAGCACGCACGTCATCACGAATGACACACGTGCCCAACGCGACACCAATCAGGACGGAAGCCATACGGTCAGGGGTCTCCTCGTCTGCAGGTAGTGGAGTGCCAGATGACGTGCCCCCACTCCCCTACATGCGCGGGCCTGGGACGGGGCTTCCTGCTGGTGCATGGTGCTGCAGTCACAGGGCCGGGGACAGTGACATGCACAGGCATCTCCGCGGCGACCTGTGCTGCCTCCTGTCCCTGGCCCTGGACTGCACCACTTGCACCAGTGGTACTACCCCCACCAGGCCCCACGTGCGGCTCAGTAGCGGCCTCCTCTGTGTAGACCACCAACCTGGATGGCTCTGCACCATCTTTCGCCATTGCAAGCCCCTGTGGGGGCTCACCTGGCCCTTCCGCTGCAGCCGTAGTGGCAGACGCGGCACCAGTCCCTCCCTCGCTCCTGGATGATGGCAATTCCTGGGAGGGTGGCTGGGCCTTGCGTCGCAGCCCGGTGGAGGCATCCCCGCTGCTTTGCGCCACAGCGCCGTTTCCGCCCTCTTCTTCACTCGACGCTGTGTAGAGGGAAACATACAACACAAACATCAGGGTACTGTACAATAGTCCCCTAGACAGGAAGCAATAGAACATGAGTGGCACTGTCAAACGTCACTTTCATCCTCTCCCTCCAACACCTGGGTCAATGCAGGCAACACACATGCAGAAACAGGCACGTCCCATGCAATCAGCATCCATGTACAAGTGCCTCTATTGACATAAATGTTGGCTTCAAACTCACATGCATCATGGGTCATACTGATCCTATGCACACACATCACCGGAGGGTCATGCGTCAGGGCGCTTACACCACAGACGCAGTGATGACTAGACTGCATAAGTGAATCAACACATTGTCACGGACATGTGTCATGCATGCATGGCGTTTCAAAGTCACACAAACGTTACTCGGACACGGACATGTACACCATACATGTCCATGACAGCAGCACCCATCTCTCACACCCCATCCATGTCCAAGAACAGAGACAGGCATGCATTCATGTGTGCATTCCGCATTCTGCTACCCATGTTGCATTGGAAGACATCCACCATCCATGTGGTTCAGGCATGCCTGGTCTTGCATGCAGCACCTTGATGTCCCTGCACACACACATCCATACATGGCCTATGTCACACATACAGGCAATTGGCTGACTACCAGCACACTGCACATGCCCTGTTTCACACAGCAGTGTATGGCCACTTACCGCTCAACTCCAGACGGGTCTGCTTCTGAAGGATCTGGGCGTGGAGCATTGGGCTTATGCGTTCCAGGACCCTCATCTGGATGTTGGTCAGGCTGACCCGGCACCCCTCTGCATTCTCTGCCTTCAAGAGGCGCCGGGCCTTGTTGAGGGTCTTGGACCTGAAGTCCTCCAAGTGCTTCCGGACTAGTTTGATGTTGCGGGTTGCCACCCCCTCCGCGTTGATGGCAACCACTACATCCTCTCCAGTCCTTCCTTGTTGGCGCACGATGGTGTGAAGAGGGCATCATAATGCCCCAGAACTTGCTCCACGTCAACTTATCGGTGAAGCTGTTAGCCCTCTGCCTCTCTGGCTGGGGGTCGCCAGTGATCTTGGATGGTGTTTTCCCGGCGACCCCCGAGGCAGGTATGGGTAGGCAACTGGGTCCTGGGGCTGGGCTGTGGAGCGATGGTATCCCATTCGGGAGTCTTCTGTTCCAGCAGGGGTGGACACAGCAGCTAGACCCCTGCAGATGGTTGACGTGCAGGCCCCAAACACAGTGCATGTGGGCAGCAGGAAGGAAGCAGCAGATAGCAGGTGGGAGTGTGCTCGGGGCTCTGGGGGGGGTAGGAAAATGGCCTTTTAGGCAGAAGCGTGGTCTTCCATGTGTTGCGTGGCCAGCTTGATACGGAGTGATTTGGCACGTGAAAAAACTGCGTCAGCGTGTAATTCGAGGAAAGACCCTAAGCGCGTCTGTGACGTAACGCGCAAGGGCGGTTCCCCTCAACACGGGTGCATAGTGAATCCGCACGTGAAAAACACGTCAGCGTGCAATTGGAGGAAAGGCCCTTAGTGTGAACGCACGTAAGTGACGTTGCACGTGTGGGTTGCCTCAAAAGGCACACGTATGACGCCATTTTCTCGTACGTGCTTTTTGTGGAGAGCAAGCGGGTGATTCTTGTACTTGTCAGTTCACACGCGATTACTTCACAACGGTTCCAGTTCGTACTCGCTGTTTACTCAGACAGCGTTCAATTCTTTTGGCGGTGGTGTTGCCAACGCGCACAAGCGCGTCTTTTTCACGTTCTTTTTTCCAGGCAGACGGTGAGTCATGCACGTAATTTCCAACTGTGGTTGTCTCGTGTGTCGCGTACCCCTTCAGAGGTCATTGTAGGCTGCGTGTATCGCGCGTATGCTTATTTTTGTGTTTGTGTGCCACAGCGTAGTGCGGGTTCATTTTTCCACGCACGTGGTCTACCAGGGGTTGCGTGCACATTAAATATTGTTTTTGGGGTGCCTGTGCGTTGCTTGACCCGTTATCGCGCCTTGAAACACTTGTGTATAGGCGCGTTACAAATGCCATATCTTCCCCCAGGGGTCACAGACAGGCTTGCAAGAGCACTAGGGTAAGAATTCCATCTAGTACCCTACCCCTTTCACCCCAATTGCCCAGGACAATTGTTGACTACAACTCCCATGCGCACAACATCAGTGCCATGGTTGGGAGGTGACCAAGCAGTAAGGGAGGCAAAGGTGGCCGAGCTCAAAGCGGTGGGGGACGGGGCCAGGATGTGCAGGGTGGCCCAAGAGGCCAATGTGAGGAGGACCAATCGGGGACACCTATGCCCCCCCCCCCCCCAATGGGTGGGGGGGGGTGGAAATGTAGCTGACACCATCCCAGCTCAGCCCTTGTCAACCCGGCCGTTATTGTCAACTGTGTTAGGGAGAATTCTCTGTTAAGGCTAATTTTCCAAACCTAGTGAGTCCCCCAGCAGCTTTGCTGGATTTTTGGGGTTTATGTGTGAGACTCTTTTTCTCCCACTCTTAGGCATGATTTGAGAATGTCCTTTGACTGTGTAATGTGTTTTATGGGCTATGGGGTCTTTTACTCCATAGGGCTTCATATGTTTTTAGTATGTGTTACACAGCACCCTCAGTGCAGTAACACAGGGGTGTCATAGTGACCCCCAAACATAGACTCCATACCCTGGGACTGACTACTGTCTCCCAGGGCATGTAAAGTCACCATTGGCTTTACTAGTCTCAAATTGTGAACAGAACCACCAGTACAAGCCATCATATTGTGGAAGTACTGGTAGGGGTAATTCGATTGCCCCTGGGTCTGTTTTTCAAGGGGGCACTGTCCAGTCCCCCCTCGTCAAGTTTCTGGCTGGTGGCAGTGGTTACCACGCGAAATATTCCACCGGAATATTTCCTATGGGATTTTCCCAACGCACCACTCTTTTGGTGCAATGTTAAAGATACCACCGGGTTATTTATTTAATATTTATTCCCCGGTTGGCCCTTTTTGCCAGGACTCGGTTTTAAAATGGCGTTTGTGTTCGCCTATGTAACTCCAACCCAAGTCGAGCCCTTTGTTCCACTTTTGGCGGGCTTCTACACAAAAGCCTCCAAAGGTGGTGCCACTCTGTCTGGGTCTACAGGATGTGTGGGAGGGGGAATAGGCACCCTGGCCTCAGCAACTCAAGTCGCACTCTTGTGTGATTGGCCCAGTGGTGAGCCGCCCGGCTCACCACTTAGCATGTTTGAGTGACAGTTAGGACTGATGAATGGGGCCTTTCTGCATAAAACAGGGCTTTGGGGACTGGAACTTCAGAAGTCGCCACAGGACCTAAAGAATCCGAAGAGGGAGAAGCTGAGCCGACCTGCAACGACGACACCACCGGTGGAGCCCTGCTGAACTGAGACTCCACTTCCCAATGACAGATCTTCTTCCTGGAGAGTCTTCTTCCTTTGAGCTGGTGGGGTTAACCAGTTCGCCCTCTTTTCGCCTTCCTGGATCGTCTCGTGGTCGAATCGCCCGTGCCAAGCACCCTGGCGGCTGGATAGCCACGTTTCACCACTACCGCGAATAAAAGGGTAGTACCTTTTAACCGGGAAACTCTGCGGCTGGTTTCTTCCCTGGCAGTGCAATGAACTCTAGCTTTCCTCCACGTCGAGATCTTCTCTTCCCCTGGATGAAGCAACGACTTGCACCCGCTGCCAGGAACAACTGCCCCCGCTGGAGCTTTCTCACTATTTCAGGTACTGTGTCCCGCCTGGTCTCCCTTGCAACAGACTGTTCAAGGTGTCCCGTAAATCCTTGACTCTCTAGCCTGGTGTGACCTGGGACCTGTTAACTAACTTTTCTGAACTGATCCAACTCCTTTTTGAACTATCTGCAAAGACTTTTAAAGTGTACTTCAACTGTGTGATCTTGGGCACATTCCGCCTTGCTCTCTCCAAGAGTGGGCCTGGCCTATGAACTTTTTGCTCTACAGTAGACTCTGCCTTTCTTGACTTGCTGTGGTTCTGTTAAAAGTGTTGGTATTGTGTGCTTTACTATTTCTGCCTTTTCAAATAATTATTGGAGTGCCATCTTGGTCAAGCTCCCACCTGTGTTGATAATAAGTGGTGTTCTGTTCCTAAAACTTGTTGAATAATTAATCAGGGAGGTGTATATATTTCTAGTGACTGTGTTTGAACTTGCTTGACATATTAGTGCCAGTGTATTTTTACAAGTGTGTTTTTAAATAATTATATACTTTATATCAAAGCTCTGGTCAGTGTTTGCTTGTGCTACTGTATTTTTGTACCTAATGTGTATACTCTATATACTGACTAACTCTTCTTGAGAGAAGTCTGACTGCTCAGCCACAGCTACCAGGTAAATCTGGGTGGTGCAGACTGCTACCAATTGGGTGTACTGCCAACACCTGTAGTGTTACATTTTTTGCAGTGGTCCCCATGGGAACTGCACAGGTTTCTGCCTAACAAACTGAACCGGCACAGGATGACTCCCAGGCTGACTTTCGTGTCACCAAGTCTAAGCCACGTGTGGCGGTGAAAGTTGCTGTCACCAGGCAACGCGGATCTGTGGCAGCAATGTCATCTGCTGCCCCAAGTTGCCAGGGTGAGGAGGCTGCAGGGGCAGCTGCTGCTCAATCCACCCCAGCTCTGAGTCTCCCAGCCGGGACAGTGTTGGTCCAAGTCCAGCACACCGAGGTTGGTCCTGCCAACATCACCCTGCAGCCAATGCCTGCAGTGAGACCTTTGGTCATTGTGCCTTTGGAAACTTCCAGTGCCCAGTCCACCTGCGCTTCTGCCCCTACCCAACAGACCGGCGTAAGCCACTCAGGGACCGCACCACCTTCCAAGAAGGGTGCTCTTGCAGTACAGGCTGGGACCCCAGACACGGCTACACACTCCGGCACGTCAAGGAAGCCTAGTTTCAATGACGCCAAACTAGATGCACTTGTGGCCTATGTGTTGGCACATAGCCGCGAAATGGTGGTGACTGCAGGGTGCAAGACTACGACTCCTCAACGTAGGGCCCACTGGCAGACCACCGCGAACCGCATTAGTTCCCTTGGATTCATGAAGCGCACAGCTGATGATTGCTATAAGCGGTGGAATGACCTGAAACGCAGAGCAAAGAACAAGCTGGCTTCCAATCATGCCTCTACTCTGGTGACTGGCGGTGGGTCTCCACCAGAGGACGACCAACTCACTGAACTTGAGTCTGTCCCTGGAGGCTTCATCACAGAGGATCAGATCCGAGGTGTGGGAGACCTACCAGATCTTGAAGCATTGTCCGGTGAGTGCCCATGCATGTGTGTGCAAATCATGTGTATGTTGCTTGGGTGATGTATTCTGATCAGGTGAGGCTGTGTAGTCATGACTGGTATGGGTCACCCACGTGGTCCCTCCAAACCATTCCACTGCCTTGGGTTTGGGTATGACAGTATCCCTTCTGACCACAGTTGCCAATTTGCACCTGATTACTGCAGTTGACCTTGAACTGTCATCTTGCAACAACATTGTTCAAAATGTATTCATGTTCATTCAGCCTGATTGTTTTCATCCTTGCCATTTTTACCACACTTTTTTTTTCCGTACTGCCACAAATTTAACATACTTCAGTCTTAGATTACACCCCACATTGGCCCACATTTATTACCTTGTCATGGGAATGATTTCAACATTCAGGCTGATTGAGTAATGTGCACCTACACATGACCTGCACAAAATCATTTTTGGCCCCTGTTTGAATATTGAACATGCCTGTTGTCTTCTGTCATGTTGAAGTGACCAACCATTGATGTATCCATGTGCCTGCCATCACTGCATCAGTGAACACTGGATTTGTTGCAGCGTGTGGCACATGCGTGTTTTGTCACACTATTTTGCATGTTTTATCTCATGATGTCCATCTCGCATGGATGGTTGACAGTACTTATTTCCTACCATATGGCTGTACCTGTCAAATGTTCCATGGTTATGCTACGTGCCATCTGTGTGCTGGCATGTGTCATGTATGTGTATTGGACATGCCACTCACAGGCTAATGTGTGATGCCAGTGCTATCCAGCAAGCAGCACATGTGTTGCTTTTCCATCTTAGAGTCCTCAGTGTCTGCTTTTTGCCTCCCCTTCCAACTCATTGACAGTGCATGCATGCCAGGGTTATTGTCATGTGGGACATGTGTCATTTATGTACTGGATCTTTGCCTTGTCAGGCATTTGTGTGTGTGTGTGTGTGTGCGCGCTATGGTGCGCATGCCTGTTTCCATTTGTTATCGTTCATGTTTTTGCAGGTGATGAGGCACTTGCTGCTGTTGAGGAGAATATTGTGCAGACCCAGGAGGAATCGCAGCGACGACCAGGCACCAGTGGAGTACATGGGGTGGTGGGTGAAAACCCATTTCTCCTACAGACCATGCTGTCCACGGGTGTCTCTGGGTACACCTCTGGAGACCTCTGAATCAGGTGCTGAATCGGACATTGAGACATATGTGCCGTCGCAGGTGAGTTTCTGGCAGAGATGCTGTTCTGTCCAACCCACCTGCACCGGGGGTAGACCCCTCTATGGGGATTTCAGTGTTGGAAAGTCCGCCTGAGGCGGTTACAGATGCAGGGTCACACTCCACAATATTTGCTCCTGTTCCTGGGCCAGCAGATCAAAGGAGGAATACAGTCTTACAGTGCCAGCACAGCAAGGTGCACATCGCCTTGCCCCAAACAGGTGTGGTGCCTGCCAATGCGGTGGCCGTGCGCCACCAGGCAATACTGTGTGGGAGATCTCCATGTACAGTATAGCAGCACAACAGGGGGCATCGTGTGAAATGATGGCTCAGGCAATGGATAGGGTGGCCACTTCCATTCTCCCCCCCTCCCCCCTGAAAGGCAGATGGATCTCCAGCAGCAGGCAACAGACTGCATTTGCCACTCGCACAGGGACGACATGTTGGCGTCCAACAGGGACCGACGGGCTGCATTGGAGACTCTGCGCACAGCCATTTCTGTGGTGTCCCGGAGTACAAGGGCAGAACAGCAGCTGACACGTACACTGTCAGCTTAGTTCCAGGCAACCCGTCAGGAGATCCGGGGGTATCACGCGTGGCCATGCAGGCAGAAATGCGTGCTACTGGGGGGGGGGAGATCTCCGTACCATTATCCTCCAGAACCAAACCTTCCAGACCCGCATGCTTGCTGCCATGGAGGACCATACCAGGGCTTTGCGTGGTCTGCCTCCCATATCACGGCCACCTCCTGATGTAGCAGCAGAGGGTGATGACGGTGACAACAGTTTTTCCACTGTAGCGTAGCCGTGCAGGCCATGAGCCCATGGAGGGTATTTTTTTTTTTTCTTTCTCAACATCCACACATGTACCTCATCCCTCCTGGGTGGCCTTCCAATTCCACCCCACCCCCCAACTCCTGGTCCACACATGGGCATTTTTGCTCTTATTTTTTTTGTTTTCATTTTTATTTTATTTTTTATTTTTTTGTGTTGCTTTGTGGCTCCTGTAGGCATCCACTGTGTATTCCAGATGGGCACATGGAGGCTTGTCCTGTCTTTGGGGGTAGATGCTTGGGTTCCTGACACACATCCCTCCTGCTTCCCCTTTCCATGGGCTTGCAAAGGGTGTGACCAAGTGACAGTAACTTACACAGTGACATTGGGCTCCCACGAGTTGTGTGGCCAGTCTGTAGTCAAAACTGTGTGCATCCCTAGTGGGGATTTTGATTCTCCACCTCATGGTGTATTGATATTTGCTTGTGCATCCATGTCTTTATCCTTATACATGTAGCTTCTTAATGTCTTAACAAGCGCATCTCCTTTGCAGATGCAGTTAATGTTGTATGCAGTACAATGACACATTTGCCTGAAAGCAACACTCTGCAGTTCGAAGGGGTCGATGTGCTGCCTTAGTCAGGTTGTGACACCTGCACTACTTTAATAAACTGTCATGTATTGCCACTGTTTCATCCTGTACTGATGTCTTGTGTTGCTGGTAAGTATTTGTTAATGTGTGCTGTTTCTTGATTACTGAGAGCATATTGTCTGTGGCCTGTTTCCATTAGGGACAGTGCACTTTGTGACAGTTGTGTCATGTGTTGTGCATTCATTTGGTTGCTTTCACATTGCATGCCATGGTGTGTTCGGTAGCTGAGATGGGGAGGGGTTGGGTGACATGGCACCATTTTGATGTGGTATTTTGCTAGAGGGGTAGTTGTTCATGCTGCATGAATGTGTCTTTTTGCAGCTAGGGATGCATACAATGTAACACTTCCAGGTGAACATTCTCAGGCTGGTATGCTTGTGACAGTTCCCTTTTGTCATCGTCATTGATTGTCAGCTGGTATGTGCCAGGGCTGTGTGCACTCCGCATGGGTGGGATTTTAGGTGAAGCAATTTGCCACAAGCTGGGTATGGGCTGCCTCACCACGTGCCCTTTCACCTCCCATGCGCAGCGGCTGTGCATGTGGTTGGGGATGTGGGGGCACCACCATGTCCACCGGCACGCCCCGCCCGGTTGTAACGTTGTGCAGGACAAATGCTGCCACTATCATCCTGCACACTACTGGAGGCGCATATAGCAGCTGCCCACCAGAGCGGTCAAGGGAGTGAAAGCATGACTTGAGCGCTCCGAATGTGTGCTCCACTATGCCCCGGGTTGCAATATGGGCTGTTGTATCTTACCTCGGGTGGTGTGGTGGGGTTCTGAATTGGCGTCGTCATGTAGGTGCTCCGAGGGTAGGCACTGTCCTCTGGGGAGGTGATAATGGCTATCATTCGTGGGGTTTTCACATTACTCAGTGTCTGACATGCAAGCATGTGCAGAGGCATTTATACTCACCAATCAGCCATGCGTCGCCATGCCGCCCAGCTTCCAAGTCCCGGTTTAGGGGTGACATTCTGAATATGAAACTATCATGGCTTGACCCTGGATAGTTGACATATACTGAAGTGATGATTCACTTGGCATCACATACTACCTGCACGTTGATTGAATGCCAGTGCTTGCGGTTTCGATAGATGTGCTCAGTGGCCCTGGGAGGACAGAGAGCCACATGGGTGCAATCAATGGCACCTAGCACTTTGGGGAAGTGTGCCACCCCGTGAAAAAGTCCTGGACGACGGCCTGCCTTTCTGCAGGTGTTCTGGGCATGTATATGTGCCTGCGGACTGAGGGGCGTGCAGTTATGATGTCCAACACCTGGTGTAGGGAGCATGACTGCGTGGCCTGTGATACCCCCCCCCCACTATGGCACTTGTCCGCTGAAATGAACCGGTAGCCAAGAAGTGCAGTACATTGAGCACCTTTTCCAAGGGGCTCAGTGCGTGTGAGCACAGGGTGGGTGATGTGAGGTCATCCTCCCACTCCCTCACCAGGTCTCGGATTATATGTGGTGGAAACCTGTACCTCCATACACCTGGTCATCGGGCATCCCAAAAAGGCTGGTCCTGGGTTAAAAAAAAAAATGCGGGGCATGGCTATTCTCCTCCTGCGGTGGCCCACGACCACTGCTGCGAGGGATGGTATATTCATTGTAGTGTCTGAGCTTGTTTGTTGTTTGCGTGCGCTTTTATGCTGTGCGGGGCCGCTTACGCCTGCTGGCGTACGTGTTTCCAGATTAGCGCGTCTTTTTTGACACACACCTTTCCCCTGTTCGATTCCATGAATACGTGTTGTTAGCGCTCGTGTGGGTGTTGCGAGCATTTATCTCCTGTACTCCCCCCGAACCCCCTCCCGTTAACGCCCACATTTTCACACGTTGTTCCCCATTCCGCGTGTTACGCCCTGTGTTCCACCCACTATTCTTGTGTGCGCTGCGCTATGTGCCCTTTCCATGTGCGCATACCGCACGCCGTTTAGTGATGCGTGCGCCACCCACGATTTTAGCGCACATCCCAGGATTTACACGCGCACTGACTGACATGAATCGATGTGCGAGGCTTTGGTGCACTGCGAGTTTCACGCTTGCGCTCCCCTTTTCGGCACACAATTATTTATTCCATGAATCGGCCCGTAAGTCTTCCCAAAATATGGGTCTGATTCACAAAGATGTGCACTGGAGCAAGTTGGGAGATTCCTGTGCATCTGATTTTCACCTGCTACCTTATACCTAATTTACAAAGCCTAACACAGAGCAAATCTGTAGAGGTGCTGGGCATTTTTGAGATGCTCGCGTGCCAATGGGATTGAGAATAATGTGCTCCTGCTGGTTGTCTCTGAGATGCTCCTTGCGATGTTTGTTGTAGCTGGAATTCTAGATAATGGTCATTTAGTAAGAGCCTTGTATCAATGTATGAACACTTTCTTTGTTCTTATTTTGTTTACATCCTTGCTCGAAGGGTTCTTTGAATAAAATAGTTTTCATCATACCTTTGCAATCTTATTCAAAGGACGTTCTTTAAATGTGCGATTATACAGAGACTTCGTTTTCGTTTTTTTCCATCCTTTAGGAAAAGGCCGAATGTTACTCTTTGGAAAATGTCATTACTTAAGGCAGAGGTTTTCTTCTGATGCAATAAAAGCGCACAATATATAACAAATGGAGTGGTGGGGGTGTTGGCATCCAAGGAAGATGGCTGTGTTTATTCGAATGAACCATCTGATGCGAACAATTAGCCTGTACCCTGGCACTCTGTCCATTTTCCTCGGGCACAGTTGTTAGGGCAATTTCTTTCTAAAGTCTACCTGAGGCAATACAGAAACTCAACTTAGTATAAAGCTGTACAGCCTGAGAGTTTGGTAGCAATGCCAGAGCAGCCATACTTCTCCTCGGAGGGTCAGAGGGCTTACAAAGAAATTATAGTATACATATGGTCAAAATAAATACTGATAAACTTATGTGTTGTACAAATAATGTTTTATTTAATATAGTCATAGGCAAAGACAAATCTTTGGAAAGTTAAGTACTATATCCTAACTCCTCAAAAAAACCAATACCATACTATGGTATGCAACTGAAAGTATAACCTTGTTTAGAAGAGCAGTATGCAGTGCAAGGTGAGTAAAACCTAAGAGACGTTTAGAATGGCAACATGTTCTTCATGGGGAGTAAAACCATATAAAGACTTTTTGAAAGACACGATAATTCAAGGGAGTTCAAACTTGTATACTTTTCTAGGGAATTCAAGGTAAGCACAACCCAGTGTTACACTTTTAGAATGGCAGCTGCTATTCAAGGTAGGTAAAACCCTATTGGTCACAAACTCTTACACTATTACTAAACTAAATTGTTGGTTATAACAATGATAATTTTAAAAATAGCAGAACATAATTTGAAGGTCAGGAAAGAACTTTGCTTACTTTTCAGAGGGGCAGCATGCAACTCTATGGTAAGTGAACTCGTGACTATTTTAGAAATGCACTAAGCAGTTCAGGATAAGCAAACCAAAATCCCACCCCCCACCCCAACCCCCAATGGTACACTTTCAGAATGGCAACAGCTATTCTAGGTCAGTAAACCCTATTGGTAGACCTTTACACTTATTGTTTTATTATTCCTGAAACTGAATACCAATTCAGTTACTTTCTAGAATAGTGGGAAACAATTCAAGGGTAAGTAAATAACCTATTATATTTTCAGAATGGCAGTCAGCAATTCAAAGGTAAGTAAAACTCAAGGACTGTAACTTATTCTGTTTCAGGAATCCGTTGCACACTAACACAACACTTGTTATATTTTTCGAGTCCAAAGTCCTTCCCTATTCTAGGGCATGCGTGATCTCGGAAGCGGAAGGGGGACCCTAGTGGTCTAGGTGCCAGCGTTAGGCAGGTCAGGATGAGGCTCGGATACAGGAAAGTCAGAGTTCCAGAGGATTTCTCCTTCAAGTACAGGATTCAAAGTTAGTAGAAAGTGTTCAGGGACTTCGTAGAAGGCTCCCTATATGTGTTCCAGTGTTGGGCCTGGGCGAATATTATGGGCCAACTCCCAAACACATGAATCAACCACTTGGTGAAGAGCTTGCAGAGTGATGCCTTCACGATGCAGCAGCACAGGACCCGGTCCCTGGATTCTGGGTCGTGGTGATGAAAGAACATACACTGGATGAGAACTTGCAGCAGCAGTCGACAGAAAAGGCTCCCAACAAAGGAATCGTCAGTGCTTCTCGCGGCTCTGTGGTTTTGGCACCCTTTTACAGGTACCAGATGAAGGACGGTTGTCACTGGTCAGATACTCTTCACTAATCTCTTCCTGCACTCTGCAGAGGCATAGTCCACCAAGTTTCAGTGAAATTCTGACTTCAGAAGACCATACACAGCACTCGGGCTCAAGGTCCCCTGGCATTGGTGGTTTGTAGCCCTGGAAGCTTGCAGCACATCGAGGGATGGCTCGTTTTGCAGGTAGTCTCGAGACTAGCGAGTCACACCCAGAGGCTGTTGAAAGGGGGGGGTTGTCTTCGGGACCACCAGGCCGCTTGGAAGGAAAGGTAAGAACAGGCTCTGGTTACACAGCAGGCCTCTCTAGTCACTGGAATCGGTTGTAGCCGTCTTTTCTTAATCTTCCTCTTAGGATTCAGCTCCAGTGGTCAACTTGTCTTCAGCTTCTAGAATACGACTTTTATTCAAGAACCCACACACAACTTCTGCAAACTCTTACAGAAAAGGGCAGGTGGCTGTTCAATCAGGACAGCCAGTACCCCAGTGGGAACTGGGTTTGCTCAGGCATACCAAAAAATCAAAGGCTGCAGAGTTTCAGACTCCTGCCTTTACAGACACTCTGCAGCCTCGGTGGGAAACACAAAGCATTCCTGCTCAAGGAAATCAAATCGGCCCCCCCACCACCACCCATCCCCCACTAAAATGGCAGAAATCCAAGAAAGGACCAATACGCTACAAATGGTGACAAAATAAAGAAGCCACTCTTCTAGCAGAATGGTGACCCTTCTAAGCATTACCATGGCTGGTTTAACTACTTAGTTAATATTACATGCAGGCTGTCAAAGTATATCCACTGCCACCAGCCTTAAGAGTTATATTGCCACAGTACAGAAATGTTACTAGGTGAGAAAGGGGATACCCTGTATCTCTCCATGACTCCACGTACATGAAACCCCCTCTACCCTTGGACAGTAGTTCACACAAGGTAAATCAAGAGAAAATGCAAAGGGGAGCCTAAGGGGCAATCCAGCAACACTGCACATAAAATGCTGTCTGCTGCCATAGGAAAATGCATTAAGCCCAAAAGTGATAGGGAACTATACCAAACGTACACTATGGAGAGACATAAAAAAGGTCACCCGTAATAAAGGGTGAGGAGGGTTGGGGAGATTCCCACTCAACCAGGAACATGGAAAAATAATCACCAAGCCCAGCAAAAAACTAGGGGTTTTCACAGGTGAGGAAGATTTAACATAGAAATTAAATTCATCCCTAAGAACAGCCTCTGGACCGAGGGTCTCCGGATCCCAGCAGTAGCAGCAAGGGATTGACATTCAGCAGAGGTTAAATCTGCAGGTTTTTGCCCACCCCTTTTCCACACCTTATGGGCCTGTTTGTGCTCCACACGATAGGCCTTTGATCGTTGGGGTCGGGGGGCACGGGGACTCTTTGCTGGCTGGCTGGTGTAGTGGGTTTGAATACCTGACCCCTCTGCGGACCATGGATGTGTCTGCTCTGTTGCCAGGCCTGACCACAGAGGGAATGGCGCTTGATGTGAGGCTGGGCCTGAATATGCTTTCCGAAAGCTTTTGTGGTGGGAGAACAGAGGTGCACATCCACTTCTGCAGGCTCGCTGTTTGAAGGAGGTACATGAGGCTCGCTACCGAAACTCGCCCTGGGGAAGAACGCCCTGTCCCTGTCGGGGGTGCCTCACCCTAGGTGGCGTATGGTGTAACGCCTATTTAAGAGTGATCTTTCCCTAACCTTCTATACTGGTGGCATGTATCTGGTTCAAGACAAAGTGTTAAAACTTCAGAGCATTTCCAAGGCGACCCCAGCCAACGCACCCTATGGAACCCCTCCCCCGCCAAGGGACATGCACCATGTGGCAATTGTTCTATGTGTGCCCAGACCTCCAGGACCACGGAGATAGACATAGGTTGGAACACCCCCTGGAGACAGAACACCTTTACCAATTGCAACACAAAGGGTGTGTTCTATATGATCAAATGTCCACGCAATTTGAAGTCCATAGGCATGACCACCAGGCAAGCACGTACGTGCATGATTGAGCATAGATCATGCATACGAACTAACAAGCTGACTGCTCCCTTAGTGCACATTTTGTGGCTGAAGGACATGCCGCAGACCAATTCAAATGGACCATCATAGAGAAGGTCACACCGCCCAAAAGAAGGGGCAATTTCCACAACATTCTGTTCAGGCGTGAACAAATGTGGATCTTCAGACTATAAAAACATGTTCCCAAGGCCTCAACGAGAATA
This sequence comes from Ambystoma mexicanum, assembly GCF_040938575.1. NCBI lineage: Eukaryota > Metazoa > Chordata > Amphibia > Caudata > Ambystomatidae > Ambystoma > Ambystoma mexicanum. The sequence continues at coordinate 576,016,263 of NC_090927.1, read as the reverse complement.
TTCAATGGCATGAATTAGCGGTGCTGGCATAGGTTTTTCCACCACAAGCAGATCCATGTCTAGAGACCCCCCCCCCCAACCCATTCCAGCCATCCTCCTGGGTTGGGTTCACACCGTCTTCCTACAGATGGTGCTCCCCCAGCTGCAAGTGCCATGGTTAAACCTCCTTTCTACTACTCCTCCCTCTCTAGACAGCACACATACTTTATTCACCCACACCGTGCTCTTTGATCTATGGTAACGTATCTGCTATCTATTTTTCTGAATGTTTGCACGCTGAGCAGCTTCACCCCTGCTTTTCCCCCTCTCTTGCCATCACCCTGGCTGCTTATACAGTGGCACACGTGTCTCCTTGACAACTGGGACGCGTCTGATTGCCAGCAGCACGATCGAGCTCCATTCTGTTCTTTGGAGGCGATCGGGCACACTTTCCCTTGATGAGCACACTGCTCTGATCAGGCATTCCCTAGACACCGGGACGCATCACTACTGACGCTAGCGCGACTGCGCTCCGTTTTTGTAGGTGATCGGGCACACTATCTGCCGCACGCCGATCGAGCTGTATACTGCAGCACTTCGCCCGGTGCCCATGGAGCCAGCAGTTCCACATACAAGGTAAATGTTTGTTGAGCATGCCATTGCAATGCCTATAGATCCCTCCATAGCCCTTCCCAGCTGATTTACTTTAACTGCTTTTTGCTTTCTCAGCTGTTTGATGTAGCGTCGCTAGGGTCTAGCGACCCTTCTACACTCTCCCCGGATCTCACTGGGAGGTAATCTAGTTTTTCTGCCCAGCGTGTTCTAGCTGCAGTGTGCAGCCACTCCTACGCATGATTTCATCACACCACAGTGCACGTTTGGCTGGTGTTTGTGGTTTGTTACGATCACCCCTCCCTTCCCACACAGCCTGTCACGCTCACCCTGAGGACTTCAAGTGTCCCTCTGGTATTCCTGGGAGTTCTTCCCAACAGTACCTTCTCACAACCCGCCACCTTCTCCAAACACTGCTAACTAATCTATGCATAGCGTGTGATCGAAGCAGATTCCATGAGTCTCGGAAGGGATACATTACTCACTGTAATCACATTTCTGATGCTTGTATCTGCTTAGATTCACATGCACCCTTTTTACTCCCCTGTGGAGTAGAAGGTGCATAGAAGTTTTCTGGGCTTCATCTGTTATAAATCTGCTTTACTACACCTGTACTCATTCTACACTTCATACAACCTCATGTCGGAAACAAAACAATCTGAGTTACCTCAACGCGTGAATCACTATGGGCACAGTAGACGTGACATAAGGGATAGCATTACTGGCACGTCCTGTCGACATCCCTTTTCGAGTTGTGTAAACAAACTGTAATCCTCTGCAGTTACCACACTTTGGTTTGAACAAGGCCTCATCAATATGAAAGACAAATATCTGACTATCACCCTATCACTCCGATATATTTTATCCCAAAAACACAAATCTAGGTCTAAACTCCCAGGACGGCCAATAGTTGCGTCAATTGGTTCACTATTGGAAAACGCATCAAAATGTGTGCATTTGTTCGTTTCCCCATTTGTGGAAACCTTACCGTCCTGCACGAAAGACACTACTGCTTTCCTCAATCAGATGCCCATATTCCCTGGCATCACGACTTTCTCTTAGTGACATTAGACGTAGTCTTTCTCTACACGTTAATTTCACACGCCCAAGTCCTTGCAGCAGTAAAAAGACATTTGTCGACGAGGTCCGAGTTATCGTGCCCACTCGCAGACGCTATTAGAAAGGCTACTCTTTATTTTGACCCATAATACATTCATGTTTAACCAGGATTTTTACTATCAAATCTGTGGAGCTGCCCTGGGCACTGCAATCTATACATGGGGGGTGGGGGTTCTGGGAAGAAAGTCTATTCTCCAATGAAGAGAAAAATTCATATCGACAAGGTCATACTTTGGCAAAGGTACATTGATGACCTCTTTATCATATGGAACAGCACAGAAGTGGAATGGATGGATTATTTCATGTTAAACCAGGAGGACCTGAACTTGAAGTTCACCGAACATCATGACAGATCCGAAGTGGTCTATCTAGATATATAAGTAAAAATTGTGAATGACGTTGTCACTACGGAACTATACCAGAAAGACACAAGCACAAATGCTGGCTTACATGCTACAACTGCACATCCAACTTGTCTCGAACAGCATTCCGTACAGTTAGTTCCTTCGAATTAAGAGGCGTTGTAGTGAAAAGTTGGTCTGGGAAAGCAATGCCAAGAAAGCTGCCGCAAGATTCCTGGCAAGAGAATATCGCAAATGTACTATTCACAAAGCCTATGACCAAAGTTGCAGTAAAACCAGGGAAGACCTACTTGCCAAAGAACAGACCCAACTCAGACATTTCGAAGACAAAGGTGATCAATAATTCAGGACTACAGGAACAAGGAAAATTCTGGGCAAACATTGGCATCTGTTAAAACGTGATGTAGACATTAGCCATTTTCTTCCGGTGAACATATCAGTTACATATAGGAAACCTGCTTCTATTCAAACAAAACTCTCACCAAGTATGTTTCAACCTATTAATGCCCAATCAATGGGCAGTTGGCTTCCCAATCGAATGCGGGTTTCTTTACTTGTGCCAACTGTAAAGCGTTTTGTTTTGGGTTGAATACAAGAAAATATACCCATCCACGAGCGAAGAACGAGGTTGTAAAGAAGAAAGAAATCAAATGCTTCACACAATTTGTAATTTACATCATCACTTGTGAATGCAATCTTTGGTACATAGGCAGTACCAAATTGGAGGTAAGGTTGCACCTTGTAAAACATCTGCGAACAATCAAACGGGACATGGCCTATCCCCTTGCCAAACATTTTGAGAATAAAACATCAGGGCAACATCTCCTCTTTTAAATATTTTGCAATTGGCATGATTGCTGTACACCCCACAGGTAGTGCTAAATTAAGGAGGCTCAGACAAATGTAATCTCGCTATATAGTGGATTATAACTCCAAATCTCCAGCAGGTCATAATCGAGATAAAGAATTATACATCTCGTCTCTAGTCACCTATAAAAGTATATAACGGCAAGGGGACTCTGATAAACAATAAGTGGACTTCTTTTGAGAACTTTAAGATTATCTGTTTTTGAAGAATGTATCAATATTGGTATTTTGTAATTTGAATTGTGGTTGGACTTTCACTGATGTTTTTAACTTTCTTTTACTTTGTGTATTTTCACATTATTTGCACTGTCTTTTTAATGTAACAGTATCTGGTGTAATATTTGCACGTTTTTGACACAGAGCATGCGATTTATAGATACTGTGGCAGTTGAAGATCAATTAGGAGGACTAGGGTATTGCGGTTATACTATATAATACAGAGCCTAAGTCCAATACAATATTTTTGTAGTATTGGACCACTATTCGCAGCCTGGACAGCACTTTGCACTTTGTATATTTGCTATTTGCACAATTCTATGTTAGCTACTCAAAGGTTCAGAATATCTATAGTGGAGGATAGCTACCCCATTTTCACTGAACACATAGCCCAAGTCAGTATGTGTAGCGCCTATGTTGGATTCAGGTTAAATAACCGGCATCGAGAGCAACCGTATCATTAGTATACATAGAAGATTGTACTTTATATACTTAGGCGGCAAGTGAAACCACTAGGTAGAACTTGCCAATCGCTATTTGCACAATGCTTCTGCAGCCTGGATAGTGCCTTGCGCTTTACTTATTTGCTATTTTGCACAATGCCATGGTAGCCATTTAATGGTTTAGAACATCTAGAGTGAATGATCGTTACCCCAATTCTTATAGAATATATGGCTTAAGACAATATGTCTGAAGCCTATGGCGGTTTGACTACATAAAATACCAACATATGCAACAATAGTACAATCAATATATATATAGCACCCACACTTTATATACTTAGGTGGCCTGAAAATCCACTAGGGAGAACCTGCCAGTTGCCAATTGCCAACTCCATAATGCTCTGAAAATGCACCGTCTCAGGATGCACCATAAGATATAGTACTTTATAAATCAACACATTACCCTATAGGTTCAATTACTGAGCATTATATATAGGGGGCAAGGTATTAAGCGGATTATCCATTTGCATACAGCTCAGTGCACTTTACAATTTAATGCATTGGCAATAATGGGCACCGATTGTGTATTGATAAATATTCTATTTTTGCACTTTATAGATAAAAACACTAGTTGAATTATATGGCGCTTGGACATGATTTTTAATCGGTATCCTATTTGTGACAAAACATTTATACAATACAGCAGGTATTCGATACACCCACCAGGGTTGTTATAGCTAATTGATTGAATTCCGTGCCTCAAGTCTTTTTAAATCTTTGTCTTAACTCGCAACAAGATTAAAAAAAAGTTGTGTTACATATAGTAATGACCACCATGTGGAAATTCTTCTGGGCATGTTGTATTCACACACAGTCCTAGCTGTAGACAATTACATGATTAGACAAAACAGTAAACTGATATAGTACCAGAATATAGAAACTGATAATGTTAATGGATATTTGTACCACGCACTGTCACCACCGGAGTGGTCCCCTGGTGCTCTGGCGGCTCTGAAAGAGGGAGGGGGTGAGTTGGTGGGAATAAGCTGGAAAAGTGCAAGATAGCAGTGATGTGCTGTTGGCAGCTACAACCCAGTGGGTCATTGGCTGGCCGTGGGGTGTTTTACGGTCGGTAGTCGTCATGTGCTGTTGTGCAAGTCTATGTGCAGTTTGTTGTTGTAGTGAAGTTTATGCGGATTGCTGCGTTTTAGGCTTGTGGTTGTGTTTGGTTAGAGTTTGAGAGGTGTATGCAGAGGGATGAAATTGTTAGTGGATTGGTTAGTTGGCATTGCTGTCCTTGCAATTATGTCTAGGTGTGATGCTTGCTATCATTCATTATTCCATCGGAGTGTGGCGCTTGCTAATTTCAATATTCTGTCTAGATGTGAGGTAGGCTAATGATCACGATTCCATTCAAGTGTTGCATTTGTCGTCATTCAGTTTCATCTAAGTGCGGCACATGCTAACATTCATAATCCTGTCTAGATGCAACGCAGGCTAAGGTTAAGAATTCCAACCAAGAGTGGCATATGCTGACATTGGCTAGTATGTTAGTGCATCATGCACTGCAACATTCACAGTCCAACCAAGAACGGATTTAGGCTGATAGTCATAAATTTCTCTAAGTATGCATGTTGTAATTCTATGGCAGTCTATGTTATGGAGAGGTAAGGTAGAGTGGCGAGGGCTTTCTGGTGTAGAGTAATTGCTCTACACCCCACCCATGCTACACTTAGTTTTGTTGGTGTCTGTTGGCTTCTGGCTTACTTTGCTTCCCCTGCGATACCGGCAAACACATCTTGGAGCCTCCAATGTAGGAGCCACTCTTAGCCACAGGGGCTGCCGGGCAGAGGGCTGCACAGGTCTGGTCCAGGATAAGGAGGGGTTGGCCAATGTATGCCTGGCGGAGGACTCTGGGGGTGGGACAAAGCAGGGGAAGCTGCCGCCGGTGTTCCCAGGCAGCAGGGTCGCGTTGGGGGTGGAAACAACAGCCCCATGATGGTGCTTTGGAGGGGCAGGGGGCACCAGAAAGTAAAGCACTTACCTGGAGGCCTGGATGGAATGGCTCAGGAAGCGTGTGTGCCCAAGGTTTAGGCCCTTGCAGGCACAGAGTGCATTTGACCACTGGAGGCCTGGGAGGACTCTGGGGGTGGGACAAAGCAGGGGAAGCTGCTGCTGGTGTTCTAGGCAGCACGGTCGCGTTGGGGGAGAAGCAGCCGCATGATGGTGCTTTTGGAGGGGCAGGGGGCACCAGAAAGTAAAGCGCTTACCTGGAGGCCTGGATGGAATGGCCCAGGAAGCGCGTGTGCCCAGGGTTTAATGTGTCGCAGCCCATTGTTTTAAAATATAGTGCATTGTGGTAAATAAGAATTAATATGAGCAAGCTGTGAACCTTTGCCCTATCAATGCAATCTGCCTGTATTCAGGGCATCTCAAGATGCCGGAATGTATGGACACCACATTCTACTTAGCCACAGCATGCTATGGTCGCTGCTAACAGTAATGAAGGACCAGAACCTGTCATAACACCAGTCCTCTTTATCTTGCACTAAAACCCGACGAAGACCATTTAGGGTGAAACGCACTGTTTTTTGTTTCATGCTGCTCTCCTGTCCATAAATTTGCTTTAATAAAGGACTTTTTGCACAGAGCCATGCCTTGGATCGAGTGTGTATATCATCCTTTAATAATCGCCTGAGTGCTGCTGCACCAAGGATTGGTTGTCAGTCCACCCTTTTTTTAAATATATATATATATATATATATATATATATATATATATATATATATATATATATATATAATGTCTGTCATCTACCTACGTTGGTCATAACAATTTATTTTCATGTCTATGTGCAACACACTACTGCATGTTCGTGTAACTTTGTGAATGGATGGCTATGTACTTCATGTCTAAGTGTGGCGATGTCGTGATGTCAGTGACATTGGTTTCTTGCTTTGCAGTCAGTCAACTTGTTCGGTTGATGGCATCCCCATCTCCTCCAGATCATTGATTGTGTATGGCCTGAATGGCTGGCTGAGAGTAATGTTTCTCACATCTGCGATACATCAATGATGGCGGTGAAGGGCCTAAGTGAGGTGCATCTGTCGTGTCTCAGTCTTCGGGCTGAGAGTCGTGTGGGGGCCATGAGGGCCATACCTGGACCTCCGTCTTCACCAAGTGTGCCTTCAGCTTCTAAATTCGTATGTTCCTTATACTGAAGTCCTGTTGAAAACAAGTATTGACAAAGCTAATAGCTTGGCTTGTGTATATGTATTAGGCATTTGCCAGGTGCTGCTATCATATTCTCAGGTAATGCAACAATTTTCCAGCTTTTGCCATCTCATGGCCTGGTAATGGGATATTGGCAGTTCTGGCAAATGCCTACACAAAAGCCAAAGCAGTTGGCATTGCCAATGCTGGTTTCTCCAGTAGTACCATTTGGTAACATGGTGCTGGTAGGACTAGCCTGTACCAGGCTGAACAGTCTTGCATCATCTGTAAGGAGCTCTCCCTTAAGGTTGTGCCTGTGGGTTGGTGCGCCATCTGTTCCTACTGTCCTGCCGCGGTTCTTAATATGCTGCCCCCTTCCACCAGCTTCCTCACTGATGTACACCTTGCCCCACCCCCTCGATTTCCCCCCCCCCACCTGCTGTCTCATTACCACAGTGCTCCCTGAAGCCCCTGGAAGTTTCCAGCAGGCACCGTCTCCTTCACATTTCCCTATAGGCCGCTGTACAGCATCTGTAAAAGTGCATAGTGCTTGTGCAGAGGTTATTGATACCCATCTAGAAAGTGCTTGGTGCTTTATGCATTACTTTCATATTACTTACCTAAACAGATGTGAACAATAATAAGAAATTCCCCATAGAGTATTGTGAGTTAAAATCAGTCAACGGTTGTATGTCCTTATTGATCTGAATGGAGGTCTGTAGAGTGCATAGCGCTTAGTATTCCTTGAGTATTGAGATCTTAACACAACAAATTCCCTGAAATTCAGCTAAAGCCACCCTAACTTCGAGCACCCTGTTGTGCAGCCTATGACCACAATGACATCACTGATATCACATCACTGGCGTAAGGAAGGCATGGTAGCAAAGTAAGGCAGACACAAGTGATCACAGTTCAAGGGTGTTTATTAAATTGTAAAATGGGTCCATTAAACACCTAAATCTAAGATGGGAGCAAGCTACGAACATCAAATAATACAATCCTACTGGAGTCTTGTCAAATAAAGGGCCTATACTAAAAAAACGATTGCCAATCCTTACAGCTATGTAACAAAATAATGTTCTGGCCGGGGGTCTCCCTTACCCACGTTTTTAGCACGGGACAAATCGGGATTCTTGAGCACAGAACACTCCTGGGATTCTCCGACTCGAGGTTACAGTTCCCTTTCTCAATATCGGGGCCTTCTGTGCCCAAGTCTCTTTCAAGCAGAGTTTCTTGCTTCATAGGGCCTGATGTGCCATAAACAACAAAACAAAAGTTCTTTCTATTTATCTTCACGTCGGGCGATTACTCTCCACCATTGGATCACCCTAAGCCGTGCTCCGATCCTTCTCTCAACAGTGGCCTTCCTCAGTCTGGTTCAGACCAACCACTCACTGTGGACATCCCTCAGTTGGGTTCACACTTGTCCCTATTTTCACAGTTGTATTACTGCTCACCCTAATTCGCAGGCATCCCTCAACCGGGTTCACATTTGCCGAAACACAGTTCACTTTGCTTAGCTTTCCCTTTGCCTCCACAACATGTCAAAGACGTTCAACTATACAAAGGGTTTGGCTTGATCCTCGTATGACCACTTTGACACCTCATGCCGGCCTCCACTAAGCTCTCTTGGTATTTGTAGTTTCTACAACAAATGAAGACTTTCAACTATGCACGCGATTCAACATACCCCGCTGCAAGACCACTTTGATTTCCCAGTTCAACACCTACTCCTTGTTCAGTAGCGGGGCACCAGTCAGAGTCCTTCGAATGAGCACCCACGTGCCACCGGACAACTCTAACTCTGATACCAATTTTGCTCACAAAAGACGTTTGTACTTTAATCTTCTTTCTTCATACAGTGTTGCTCTTGGTAGCCTTGAGCCCAATACAGTCCGGTCTATTATCAGTTATTTCCACTCACCGGCTGTAGCAATCTCTGTTGGCGTCTCTTGCCTTTGGAGTCAAGGATGGTACCATGATGGCAACCACTGGTACCATGATCGCAACCACTTCTCTCCGCCTAGGCTATCAGTGCGGTAGGGTCCCATGTACCACTGACATCCTCTGCACCATTCACCAACTGTGATTCCCGGTCTTACGTTTCTCTTTCCAGAGGCTGTACAGATCTGTGTTGAAAAGGGCAAGGGCAATTCCCTCCTTGTCATCCTTTCGGGTCTCGCCGCCTTTCTTCTCCGTTTGAACTGCCATCCTGGAATAGCTGCTACCTCATGCATTTGGCCTTGCTCTCGAGCTCCGCCTTTTATCCCCATGGGGCAGTCAAAGGGAAGTCGGGTGTGTAATTATCGGCAATTGCCTGACTCTGCCTGACCCTTGTGTTGGGACACGTCAGGTATACTGTTCTAGTCTTGGTCGTTGTCTTTCACAGTAATCTGTCTGTGCAAAAGTGTTCATGTCAAGAAATGGGGGGGGTGGGGGGAGGTTGAGTTTCTAGATATCCTACTGGGTAGGATGGGGAAAAGGTGTCATAAGGAAGGGGGTACCGTGTCTCACCCTTCAGTGTCCCACTGCCCCTCCCGGAAGATCCCTCATCCAGGTAATCCTCCTGCACTGGTCCACCCCAGGAACTGGATCCAATAGCGATGGCCATGTCCTGGCCACCTGGATGACAGATCCCCCAGGGAATAGCAAGGGAGACGCCTTCAGGGTTCTCACACTGGTGACATCACTAATGATGTCTATGACCTAACTGGTGACATTGTAATAGCATTGCATAAGGCATCAATGATTATGTAAGTAATGGCATCAGACATATGATCACTATGTATTTGCCCATACTTGGCTCACCCTTGCAATTCTACACAATTGAAAGTAGCATTTAAGAATAGTTCATAACCATGAGTAGATTGATGCATCATATCCCTACTTGTGATGATTTCCTTTGTAGTACTTTGGTAAAAGATATTGGAATTATAAATGCAACACTGCTTAGAATGTTCCTGTTTGTGCCAAATATATCGAAGACATGTTCACTGTATCTGTTTATACATTTACAAAAATATAGTTAATAGAAATAAATAAAAAGCAACACATGTTGAACCCTAATTATTTACTACATTTTAAATAAACATATGTAAATACTCAATTAATTTTATTGTAAGAAAAATGTGTACACGTGTCATTTTCTAAATTACATTAAGTGCTTTAAAACCAGGAATAACTTAAGTATTGGGATATATTTTGAGATTTCCAAACCTGGGTATTGTGATTATTACTGTCAATTTATATATGTATAGAAAGTAAATTAAGTTTTAAAATTCAACATTTGTTTGAAAACATGTAAATAGGTATATTACTTTCTGTGTGTCTTTTGGATTAACATTTTAAAATTGAAAGAAAACATACTGTATAAAGTGAAAGTAATCTTTAAATAGTATCCAATTTTTAAAAATGCATTGGGGCTCATTACGGGTCTGGCAGTAACCGTGTCTGTGCTATTGACGGGTTGCCGCCGGACCTGGAATTATCTACCAGTGCCTGACTGGTGCCACTGGGGGATTTCAACCCCGGCGACGCCGGTAAAATGTTGTTCCCCATGGACTCTATGGGAATGGGGACACAGAAGTACTGGCACCGTTAACGGTGCTTCCGTGAGGGGTCTGCCTACCGGGGCCGCTGTGCCCGTGAGGGTCAGACCTGTCGGGCATGGCGGCTCCAGCAGGCAGACCTGTAATATGCTGGTCCAGAAACAGTGTGCTGGTAAGCTTACCGGCACCCTTGTTTCGGAACCGGCAGGTTCTGAATGAGGCCCATGATGTCACCAGTGATGTGATCTGTGATGTCATCATTGTGGTCATAGGCTGCGCAACAGGGGGCTCGAAGTTAAGGTGGCTTTAGCTGAATTTCAGGGGTTTTGTTCTGTATGTTATCACCTTAACGTTCCTGCAAGTTTTTTTTCCTTGAAATTAAAGGCAAAAACTTTAGTTGCACGGATGACATCACTAATTACATTACAACAGTAACTAGCTTTAAGCATGGCCTTCAGCCATGGTCGGTGTGCATGGCCAAATATATTTTAACTCGTGAATGGGACCTAGTTATGGACAGTGACAATCTTCACCCATGTGCATTGAATATTTTAAAACACTAGCCGCTCCCAACCATAGATTTTGGCTTTTGCCAGTGGATACAGCTTTCAACCGTGTCACCTTTATATTGTATACACTGATCAGGCCCTAGCCCTGGACTTTAGCACAATATTGGCTGGTGGCCACAATCTTTGGCTGTGCCCACTATATATTCTAACATATAAATGGGCCACTAGCCATGGCCTTTGACCTTGAGCAGTTTGTACAGCTTTTGGCCATGTCCACTGTATATTTTATAATGATAAAATGCAATAAGCAATGGCCTTCGGCCGTGCCCACTGTATATTATATACACTAACCAGCCACTAGCTGTGGCCGTGCTCACTGTATATTATATACACTAGCCATGGTCAGCAACACAATACTAGCCAGTGGCCCCAGCTTATAGTCTAACATATTAATGGGCACTAGCTATGGCCTTTACTTTATTGCATTTGTATGGCACTGCCACTGACCCGGAGGCTTAAGGGCACTAGGAGACAAAGACTAAGAAAAACACAAACAAAAGAATGGGCAAGGGCCTGTCTAAGAAACAGTGCTAAAAAGGGGGGGTGAGTCAAGTTAGTTGAATAAAAATGTCTTAAGTCTTTTCCTAAAGATCGTGATTGAGGGTTCCTCTCTCTCAGACTTGGTGGAAAGCTAGTCCAGGCAGCCGGTGCTGCTGTATAGAAAGCTCCTTTCTTGACCTGCGCCAGTCCGCAAGCAGGGATTTTCAATTGGGAGGAGTTATTGGATCTCAAATTGTGAGCATTAGATTTAACAACCAATTCCTCCTTCAAGTGTTACGCTCACCTGGTGTCCACAGGGACGCCACCCAGCCGGGTTACTCACTGGTATGCTTCTCAGCTTTGCCCTGATGTGGTCTGCGGCGAAGGTTCTGCCTGAAAATACAGGAGGATTGTGTTCAAGACTGACCAACTGGGGTAAGTATCCTTCCTCCACCCCCGTATGATTTGGGTCCCTCTGGCGCCCTCTCCTCACCTTGTGGTAGAATTAGGCATGCTGTCCGTCCTGCCTTCTTTGCAGGGCGCGTTGTCTTTCATGGGCGAGTGCGGTCCAGTTACTTCACTGACGCCGGCCCGTTTGATATTGTTCAGGTAGGTCTTATTGCTGTTCTTTAGTTTTGTTGCTATCCTGCATGCCTTTCTTTGTTTAAAATGTCTTTTTTTTTTTCTCCCTTAGGTATGCGGAGCTTCAGCGCGGCGAACTGACTTGGTTGAGCCCCACTGGTAAATGATGGCGCATCAAGAGCGCTATGATGCGGTAAGTGAGTGCTATGTGCAGCGCTGCAAAGTCTTGCCTTTGCTCACCTGTATTTTCCTTCCTAGGAGGTCGCAGTGTTCAGCGCCAGTGGAATGTCCGGAGTGGTGCCAGCCGAGAGGCGACCAGCCAGGTAAGCCTTTTGAGCAGTTCGTAATTTGTAAATGTCTCTACTGCCTTCTTTAATGTTGCCTCTATCTTCCTCTTTCAGGTCGTTCTATCTGGGAGGCGTGCAGATTCGAGGAAGCTGTTCTCAGTAGCTGCGAGTGTTTAAAGATGAAGACTGCAGGTAAGATGCTGCTGCTGCTAATGATGTTTCTTTTGTCTCCTTGCAGGTTTTGCTTCTCCGAGGTTCGAGGGAATAGCTGGACACGGTGAGCGTCACGTTGCAAGCTGCAAGGTAATGCGAAGCGTATTGTCTTGCTCGGGTGTGGTTTAAATAGCCCCAACAAAATAGTCCAGGTAAAGTAGTCCCTAGGCTACCACACCCAAAACCCTAGACCGCATAGCTTGGTTCTTAGGAACCAAGCTATGTGGGTGCCTCCATGTTGGCTGACAATACAATAAAGTAGTTCCCAAGCACATTGTTTTTCTTGGTGTATGAGCCTTGCGCCACAGGCGCAAGGACTGGCCCCATGAGGGCTTTTGAAGAGGATGCCAGGCTCTAGAGGCCCGGCTCTAGAGGACCGAGTCCTGACTCCACCTGGCCAATTGGTTTGCCAGAGGGGGTTTTTGGTGAGGATCGTGAAACAAGTAGGCTGGCGCTGTGCTTCTTAAGCATTTATAGGTGATCGCCATGAGACAGAAGAACATAGTCTTTGATCGGAAACCAATGTAGGCTTCTGGCCCTTTTCTTGTGGTCCATAATAACTTTGACTGCATTTTGCACAACTTGAAGTCTGTTAGCCTCTGTTTTTGGCAGGCCAATAAGGAGACTACTGCAGTAGTCAAATCAATTTTTGATCCCATCGGCGTTCTTGCCAACAATCTTTCCTTTTTTTTTTCTCTCCTTCCTCGAAATAAATGGACGCGCGTGGGTCAATAGCTTGATATAATAAGAGGGTGAAGAGACTAAGCTATTAACTTGGGCTTTCATGTTCAAGTTGTGATTGAGGTAAACCCAGAGGGTCTTGACTTTATTTTAGGTTTTAATTATACAGCCATCAATCTGGAGCTGAGCATATTCCACCTCCATCTTACGGGTTGATTAGCATCAGCTCGGTTTTGCTAGCATTAAGTGAGGCCAGTGTTGCACATCCAGCTTTGTATTAGACCGTAGACCCTGTTGATAAGTTCATCCTCTGCAAAGTTGCCAGACAGGGAGATGACACTTTGTGTGTCATCGGTGTAGTTGGTAAACTATTTTTTGTTATCCTCCAGAAAATCGAGAAAAGGGACTGCAAAGACGTTCTAAAACATCGGAGACAGGCAGGCTCCCTGTGGCACTCCTTGAACAAGGTCTGTGGGTCTAGCATCCGCCAAAGTGCTTCTCACTTTAAACTGGCTTTGGCTAAGAAAGGATCTGACCCACTGGACTGCTGGTGTAGAGAATCCAGCTACCTCCGCCAACCTGGTGACCAGTAATGCATGGTCGACCAGGTCGAAGGCGGCCGACGGGTCAAGGAGCATGAGCATGGTTGTTTCTCCCTGGTCCAGGAGTAGCCTGGACTTGAGGTCCAGCAACGCTGTCTCCGTCCCATGACTCTGTGAATCCGGATTGCCATCGGTTTAAAATGTTGTTCGATCTGAGATGGAGAAGGATTTGCGAATACGCCTCTCGGTCTAGGAGTTTAAGAAAAGGCGAGTTTGAGATAGTTCAAAGGATCTCCCGACAGAAGTTTCTTTTTTTTCCCTAAAGGATGTATTCACGAATCTGCATAATGTCGAGATTAACAGAGGAGCATGCCTTAATGGCCAAGGCTGGACAGACATCCCCTTTGCAGTTCAATAATCAGGGCCAGCTCAGGTTCACTTACAGGTTTGAAAGTGAATTGTACTTCTGGTTTCCATATTCTACATTTGGTGTCTTGAGATATCGAGGGATGTCAAAGTAGTTGCTTTTTTTGATTGGACAGTCGTATCCTTGATGCCCTTTAATTTAGAACCCATAGCATCTTGTACTAGATTACACCAATCAGCGTCTCTAGTAACTGTCTCACTGCTATCTTGCTTAGAAGTTTCTAACACTTTCAGTATTTTGAAGAGTTCCCTGGGTTGAGAATATGCCCAGACGTGAGAATCCCCAGACGTGTTAAATGCCTTGCGGAACACTTACTCCCTTAACTGGGAAAACTCCAAGATTATGTATCTCGGAGTGCATCTGACTCCTACCTACTCGGGCCTGGCGAAAGCCAAAATCCTCCCTTGCTAAAAGATTCCGAGGAATCTCTACAAAAGTGGACCCTTCAGGAAATATCATGGCTGGGGCACATAAGTGCAGTTAAAATGACCTTGCTTCTTTATACAGTTCAAGCTCTTCCTGTTCTCATTCCAGAGCGAGACTTACTAGACCTGCAGAAGGAGATAAGCTGCTTTATCATGCAGCAGAAAACACCTAGAATTCAGCGTAAGCTTCTCACTCGGGGTAGGTAGCTGGGAGGTCTTGAGCTCCCTTCCATCTCAAGATACTATCGAGCAACTCAAATTGCCCCTATCCTGAGCTGGACTAACCCAGTTGACCCCTCTTCCCCCCCTACCCTCCCCCAAATGGCGAGACATCGAGCAGCTTTTCTCTTGGGTTCCTCTCCCTCGCCTCCCCTTCCTCCCGCGGGAGGCACGTGTCTCTCAGGGCCCCTCCTTCCGGCTACAGGGTCCACTCTTCATTGTTGGGATAGGCATTGTGCACTAAGGGGATTCCCCTCGGGCTTAGGTCCCCTTTCCCCGGTCACGCAGAATCCAGCCTTCACTCCTGGGCTTCAGCCCAGCTCATATCAACTCTGGTCAAAGGAGGGACCCCTGAGACTGCAGGAGCTCTATGCAGACAATGTCCCACTGACCTTCGCCCAATGCAAGGAGAAATGTAACCTCCGGAGACCGAGAGATTTAGATATATACAGCTTCGGCATTGGATCACTAACCCGACCGTCAAAGGCTGCCACTAGGACTCTGACAGGCTTAGAAATAACAGTTTTGGAAGGGCAACGTATTCAGAATAGCGACTTGCTATCGCCTCCTGGAAAGCGTCCCAGAAGATGAAGAAACTCTTATATGCTGGCATGGGAGAGTGAGTTGGGGGGGGTGGGGGGATTGAGGTACCTCAGGAATCATGGCAGAGAATCTGGGATAGAGCTCATAGGTCTTCCAGGTGCACAACGGGGAATGCGCACTTAAGATCTGCTACCAATGGTATCTCTCCCCGCAGAAGTTACACGCGATAAATCCAGACTACCTTGACTCATGCTGGCATGGCTGTGGGGGGAGGGGAGACATGGGTCACTTGTGGTGGCATTGTCCTGCCAACCAATCCTACTGGCTAGAAATCAGATCAAAGATTTGTGGAACCCTGCTCCACATGGATCCGTTGAGAATGTTACTAAGTGACGCACCAGATGACGGGTTTTACACGTGGTCTGGTCCTAGAGCTCGCCTGATTACTCAATTATTTACACGAGCCCGATTTTGGAAAGAAATGGAGGGCCCCCATATAGCATACTGGTGGGTAAACGTTTGGGAACTTCTTGGAGTGGACAAACTAACGGCTGCGATCGGTCAGACATCCAAATTCTCACGCATTTGGGGCCCATTCTTGGATCATGTTGCAGAAAAAGAACACATGTTTTTTTCAGCCTAGATTGGTTAAGTACCTCCTTCAGCCGTGATACGCTTCCGACATGGTTCATGTACCCTTTGGACTGAAATCCAGACCGTTGGGGGGGTGACATATCTCCTTGGAGGGCAATGTCACAAACTGTTGCTAGCTTCGAGTTATTTATTTATTATTATTTTTTATTTCTCTCCTTCTCTCCTCATTTAAGAGCGCTATAGGATTTCAAGCTGAGCTATTCTCCTCCCGGAGGTTTTTGGTGAAATGATATTTACTAGATGAATAACAAAGATGTTAAAATGAAATGTTGATGCGTTGTTTAAGAGACTAATGTTACAATTGCAGTGATAAACGATGAATTTTAGCCCTTTTCCTAAGCATGTTGATGAAGTCGGTAAAATGGATGAGTTGCAAAGGTGTTAATTAATGTTGCAACTTGCAGTGATACTTGATGAATTCAATGTTTGAATAAAAAGATTTTGACAAAAAAAACTGAGGGATTAATAACCAAGTGTATTTACATTAGATAGAACCTCCTGATTACATAGCATGGGTGGCTTTGGTTCTTTCCTATTGCCTACCTGTGCTAGGGCGTCATTAATCGTATATTCCCTGTTTTACTCATACGCAAGCCCAGCCGGGCTAAATTTTCATTCATGCGCAGTGTTCTTAGTGAAGAGTCTGCTTTTTAGTTTGCAATCGTTGCTAAAATCGATGTGCAACTCCTAGTCCCTTACCTGGGTATAGGAGCAGAGAAACGTAGCCCCGTAGTCACTGGAGTGCAACAGACCGGCTACTCCCGTTCGCGCCTCGCGCCAGGGAACCAAATACGAATGCTAAAGAACTGCAATCCTGCAGGGATTTGTAATTCTTCAAGCAACAGACGGCGTGCAGAGCGAGGCAAGCTGCTCTGTTTCAAATCCACGTCGGAGGAACTACACCGTGTAGAAGAAAGGGAGTGCAGTTTTAAAGTAAATGCAACTATAATGAAACCGTGTTAAAATATAATATTCAATATGGAACAGAGCAACAAGATCAGCAGGAACGTTGAAATGAATTAAAAGCGCACAAGCTAAAAGACACTAAGAACTCGTGGCCATGGCCACTGACTAAATTGCCCACTGTATATTAAACTGTGATGGGCTTCTAGGCATGGCTTTTAACCATGCACATTGGTGTTTTTGAATACTAACCGACCACTAGCTATGGCCTTTTGTGCTGGCCAGTGACCCCAGCCTTCATCATGGCGAATTCCACAGCCTAAATTGTTAATAAGGTAATCAACATTTTAATGAGAAAACTTATAAATGATATGTCTAATTCCATTATTGATGTAATCAGTTATATACAATGTAAATGGTGTTGTCACCAGTGATGTGATTTGTAATGTCATCCGTGTTCTCATACATGTAATTAGTGATTTAAAAAAAAAAAAAAAATTTTTAAAGCGCTCGCACAGCCCGGGGCATCGAGCCGGTGTTACAGAATTCTTTTGTTGTTGTCTTAGTTGCATATTTATAACACACTTAAATACCCAGAGGTGTCTAAGACCCGGGGATTGAACCTGTGTTGCTCCGTGTTGTCTTGCTTCTAAGGCGCGCAAGTTGCCACTGTGCTATCCTCCCAGGACATCAGTGATGTGATCATTGTGCTCGAGGCTGCGCAACACGGGGCTTAAAGTGGCTTTACATGTTTAAATGTTAAAGGTATTGTTACTGCGCACCGTCACCAATGGAGTTGGTCCCCAGGCAGATCTGTAAATGACCAGGTGGGATGGGTTAGTAAGGTGAAGAGGGAGTAGGATAGTGGGAGGAATGGTGTTCTGTTGGCAGCTTCAACTCGGTATGCACCGGGTGGTGAGCTTTGGTGCAAGCATTGGATCGGTGTCAGTCCGCGTGTGCTGTTGGTGCGGCTTATGTGTTGTGAAGTGCGTGCGGCTTGCTGTGCGAGAGATGGTTGTGTGAGTTTTTTGAGTGGGACAAGTATGCAGAGAGTTTGAGCTTACATTGGTTAGTGGGTTACCTGACATTTAACATGCTAACATTCAAGGTTCTGTCTAAGTGTAGCACTTGCTGTCCTTCATAATTCCGTCTAAGTGTGGCCCTTGCTAAACTTCACAATCCTATCTAGATGCAGCACAGGCTAGTGTTCACAATTCTAAGTGTGGGCATGCTAACATTCACGATCCTATCTAGATGCGACACAGGCTAATGCTCAAATTCTGTCTAAGTGTGGGCATGCTAGCATCCAAGTATCATTTAAGTGCAGTGCTTGTTGACCTTGCAAGTATGTTAGTATGTAATGCAAGGCAACATGTATGAATGTCATGAATAGGTTCAGTCTGTTGGTCACAAATCTTTCTAAGTATGCATGGTGTGAGTCTATGGCAGTCTATGTTGTGGGAAGGTAGGACAGAGTGGCAGGGGTTTTCTGGAGTAGAGTAATTAGTAATTGCTCTACTCCCCACCCATGCCACACTTGTTTTTTTTTGGTGTCTGTTGTTTGCTGGCTTCCCCTGCAGACACCTGCAGACACTCTCTGGATCCGACATTTTTTTCTACCTTTTGCTGAATTGCATTCTGGTATTTTTAGTCTCCCAGTCAAGGGGGGGGGGGAATAATGCTGCAATTGTCCAGTTTTTGCCTGATATAGTTTTCTAAGGATTTATATATGTGTAATTTTCAAGTTATCTTTATAAAGCAGAGTATTGTTGAAAGCCAGACATGGGGGGGGTTTGGGGGGGTGAGGAGGGGAAATGGGGAGAGGGCAAGTACGTCATGAGTATTTGGCCAGAAGCCGCCCTTAGCCTTGGGGCTGCCGGTTCATGATATGGGGAGATGACCAATAGGGCTGCGGGTGAGGGTCGGAAGGCGGGATTGTGCAGGACAAGGAATGCGACATGGGGGTGGGGGGGTATGCAGCACTGAGTGCGCTGCATCGCCAGGGGTTCCCTGCAACTAAAGTGTTCTTGAATATCAAGGGTTTTGTTATTCAATACATTTTTAGAATACTTTCAGACCACTAGCGTGGTCTTTGGCCATGGCCGGGGGGTGTATGGCCACTCTATATTCTTTAACACTTGCAACCCATAGCTCAAAGACGTTCATCAATCACAAACTGATTTTGTCCTGTTTTGACAGTGGTATTGCTATCTATAAAAGATTGCAAGATTTGAGCACAATGTTTTTAGTCAATGCGCAGTGAGATTAAATATGCTATGGACCACACACTTTGGTTAAGCAGCGTGCTCCAAGCCCCTTGTTTTATGGCTGGTCTCTTGGTACATGACCCCAACTAACCACATTAAAGCAGCATGGAAACGGGGAAAAAATTATCGACTGCAAGCATAACATATTCCCAGGTACTTTGTGCACCCATAGGGACAATCAAAAGCTAGCACCCATGAATGTACGCACAGTAAGCGAACATATCTTAAAGTGAAATATACAAATGTAGTTCATTTGACATTCCCCTTAGAAGAAAGTGCGCAATACAAATTAGAATTGTAATTAAAGTAATGAACAGCAGAAAAATAACCTGGTAGAGGAAATGTTCGAATAAATATGCTGGCAAAGTATAAAAGGTGCTATGAAATATTACCTGGAAAACAAATTCCAATACAAAGAGTGCTTGTGGTCTTGTGGGTAAGCATCTGCACTAAACATGACAACAGGAGTAAAATCCTGGTAGCCAAATACTTGAGCAAGCTTGCCAACCTAAACAAAGAACAAGCGGTTGCGTGTGCCCTCTGAAGAAAAGTTACGCTGTCCGCCCACCTGTCTTTTACTTGTGCCTTGAAAAGCAGCCACAATTAGGGGCCAGTAACTGCACCAGTGTACAGGATTGCCAACTTTTGCCACATCGTGGCAAAATACTCATGACGTACTTGCTCTCTCCTCATTTCCCCTCCTCACCCCCATGTCTGGCTTTCAACAATACTCTGCTTTATAAAGAAAACTTGAACATTACACATACCATAGTGTCACCCACATATATAAATCCTTATAAAACTATATTGTGCAAAAAGTGGCCAATTGCAGCATTATTCCCCCCATCTTGACTGGAAGACTACAAATACCAGAATGCAATTCAGCAAAAGGTAAAAAATTGTCGGACTGACAGGGGAGCACAGTCTAAAATGTGTTTATTTGGATGCCCATTTCGGTTGCCCATCCATGCAGTAACTGGGACTGACCTTGCTTAGCTTCAAAGCGGGAATGACCCTGCTTAGCTTCAAAGCAAGGAAAGGGCTGGTCCGTTTCTCTAAGTGATCATGAAATGTTGGCTCATTTATTGGGCAACATGGCCTGAGAGGGCTGGCCTGTTCCTCGCTTTGAAGCTAAGCAGGGGCTGTTCTGGTTAGTTCCTGGATGGCAATCGTGTCACTGGCCATGGGCAGTGGTTTTTTTTTTTTTTTTTTTTTTTTTTTTTTTTTTTAAATTCTGACCCCAATGTCGCTTTAGGTGAGAAAATATATATATATATATATATATATATTTTTTTTTTTTTTTTTTAAAAACCTGTAACCGTGGGCACTGAACTACACATACCCTCGGCTATCCATACTCCTTTAAAGCCGCGAACGTTAAAACGGCTGGAAAAAATGCTTTCTGTTCCTTGCCAAGTGCCCCCCTAATCTCTGCAAGCTTACCCCCACTCGTCAGATGTCCTCACCGCCTTTGCCCTTTCCCTTCCCCCACAACACACACTGTTTCTCTGACGCAGTTTGCTTTGAGATGTCCGCTATTCGCGACTATAGCCGAGCCTACAAAAAGCTTTGTGATCCAAACTCAGCCCCTACACCCCCTCCAAATTTGACTTGGTGCCCCATCTCTAGCCTAACAATTTTTCAGTGAATTTCATAGGTTTCTAACAGTGCACATTGGTGTTTTTGAATACTAACCGACCATCCTTCCTCCCCCAAGAGCCACCACCAGCTGGAGGACCAACACAACAAAAAAAGCTTTGTACTTCCAAAGACAATGAAGAGGACCAAGAAGATGAGGTAGAGGAAGTGCCTACCTCTAGCACCCAGAGAGAATCATGGGTGTGGCACTTCTTTACCACTGTTAGGAATGTACGAAAGGCTAAAGCTACCAAAGTGAAATACAGTGAGTGCAACTGTACTCAGTGGCAGACTACCTGAACAGTACTCCTCCGGGACCACATTCATGCGCCGCCACACCAAATCCAACCACTGCAATGCTCTCAAAGCTTATTCCTTTCTTAGCAAGTAGTAGGCTATCTTCCTCAACCAATACTGTAACCACACAGCCTACTCCTGTGGGGGACAAAATCCTACCAGCTACCTTGTAAGCAATAAAAGACTGTTGATCCATATCTTTCGAAGAAAACAGTCCTCTGTATATACTGAAACACACCACTCTGCAGGGGTGGGAGCAATTTCAAAGTGCTTTTGAAGTTGTAATCAAGGAGCATGAGAAACATTACCCCCCCCACCTAAGAAGTAAAACACGCGCAACATCTTCCCCTTTCCACTTGCCCCTCCATATTAGTACATGGTGTATCTTCCCTCATTTCCCTCTCGACCTTACGTTCTAACCTCTCCTGCAAAAAAACCAAAAAAGGTTCCTATAGGAAACACTTTTCACAGTAAAAAAATAGAAAAAGAATATCTTAGTCCATCTACTTTACATTTCTCAGTGAAGTACATAGACTCAATTACATTTTCCAACATTTCCATTAGCATTTTGTGTTATGCTAATGGAAATATTGTGGTGTTTATCCACCGTTCCAGGAGCCCTCGTTATCCGCCCTCAGCCGAAGTGAGGGCGGATAACGAGGGCTCCGGACCATTAGCCCACATTCCAGACCATTTAATGGGGGATGAAGGCCATTAGCACCCAGGTTTTCCAAAGCAGTAACACCGGGTGCTAAAAAAAAGATTTTTCTTCCTACACTGCGTCCTGCTGTAGGAAGGAAAATCCTTTTCCAATATGGCCCCCATGGAAAGGGAAGGCTGGGCTCTGTACAGAGCTCCTCTTCCCTTTCATTGGCAGCCTGCAGAATGCGAAGAGAGAACCCTTTCACGATATTACCACAAGCGCATTTTGTTTTCCCTTTCAAACCTATCCCACTATCAAATAACTTTACCACATAGCCGGTCCCATGTGACATGGCCACTTTAACCCCGTTGGTCGTCCCTCCTGGTCATGGCCAGTAGCCATATTGTCCGCGTCATAACCTCATGCCATGACCCAGACAATCTGGCCACTGCCTCAGTCACCAAAGGTATCTCACTATTTTTTTTGTAACTACATTATGACTCTTGTCCAAAGATAAAATACAGGCACATTTGCAGAACCATGCTTTAAGGCCCTTGCCAATGCTCCTTACACAAGTTTGCTGGAAATCAGCCCATGATTTATTTTTTCAAAAGTGTCAATGTATGTACATAGAATAAATGTAACTTAGCCCCTACTTGACAAAACACATTCAGATTTTCCACAAACATTCAAGGGTGGGTCTATAATCTTTCTGAAAATGTTTGCCCACATTGGCAGTCCCCTCTTGACAAAATCCCACCAAACTTTGCAGACACATTTATATCTAGAGTGGCGCCAAAGTTATAAGCCATCCAAAAACTGCTTTTCACCAACCCTGTAATGCAGAAATAGGCCTCAATGAAACATCTGAAGTGTTCGCAAAGATCACAGGACTGTACCCGAACATCCGGACTGCTTGCAGACTTCAGGGATGAAAAACACCTGTTTCTTTGGCTTCTTACGGCCATATCCCATCCCATCCTCATCACCCCTCTCCTCCCCAGAGATTGTTTGATAAGTTTTACAAGTACAATGTTGTTTTTTAATGTTTTTACTGCGATGTTCGTGGACAACAGCGGCTGTCCGTGAATCCAACATGGCAGGCGTTTCCAAAAATCTGACGCTTTTCACCATCCAATAAGTGGGCCTGACTGATGTCCACTGACATCACGTTGCCCTCTAGGCCAATCGGCTGCCTGTCCGCGGACCCAACAGGGAAATGAGTCTGTGGACCGAGCCCAGATTTCTTTTGGGCCATTCTATAAACCCTTGGATGGATTTACACCAAATTTACAAAAGCACGCTTTCGGGGCCAAGCTGCCGCTCCTACCACAAATTTGGTGAAAATCCATCCAGCGGTTTGGGTTGTAGACGTGAGCAACATTTATTTGCTATTGCGTCTAGTTCTGATGCTTGTTAATCTGCTTAGAATCACATGCTGTGCATATGGTCCGACACCCAGTGGTAACCGCAGAGTATTGTATCTTGTATTTCGGGGACTGAAGGGGGACGTCGGCATAGGCGTGTCTGTTACACTATCCCTATTGTGACGTGTAGTGTACCCAAAATCCCTCACGCACTGAGGGTCCCTCAGATTGTTTTTTCCGCCCAGATTACTGATCACCCTATTGCAGAGCTCTTTCATAAGACATTATCACCTAGTTTATCAACTATCCCCTAAAGTCATTTAGACTGCGCTTCCTGTACAACACCGAAGACTGCAGTGAACTTTCAATGCCTGCGATCCAGCTGTGGAGCCGTCCACGTGGCCAGGCCCTCTGGCGGGCCTACACAGTAGGGAGAGTGGGGTCAGGGTGGCCATATCATTTCAGCTATGTCTCTCCTTTTCCTCTCTTTGCCCTCTGTCTTGTGGGATATTTTGACCCATTCCAATGTGCCCCTCTGCATCACTTTACAAATGGTGAAAGAAACAGCCCAAAACGGATGCGCTGACTCCAGTGCGTGCCAAAATCTTAAACTGCATTTGGGTCACAACGAGGAAAAGGTTGCACACCCTACCACACAGTTGGTGGGGCGGGGGCGGGAAAACAGAGTTCTTACCACAGGAGCATGCCACTGGGCTCTACCACATTCATCATGGAGCAAAGCAGCAGAATTGTGCTGAAAACTGAAAATGCCTTTTAAAAGGTTAGCAACCTTAGAAAGTGCTGTTTTGGCACTAGATGCATTCATTTCCATTGAATCATTGAGATTAAAAGGGTACTGCAATGCCCAGGATCATCCAGTGGCTCAGAGGAACCGGGCCTAATTGACTGACAGCTCTATAAAATGTGTCGAAGGAAAAAGCGGCCAGGAACATTTGTTATCATTTCCACAGGAAAACGCAGCTAATTTTGCAACAAGTAACAATCAGCTGTGCTGAGAGAAACTCTAAACAAAGGCAGGATACATCTACCCAGACTGGTAACAATCCCGGCACTCCAGGGAAGACCTAATACTGAATAAAATGTATGTGCTGCAGAGGAAAATCTGATTTAAAGGACTATTTAATGGGCTTTTCATGAATGAAGTACAAAATCACCTATTGTGAAAGCATGTTTTTTTAAAGACTTAAATCTTGAAGAATGTCGAAGGATTGCTAAGGTTAAAAAATCTACCTATAAACTGTGTTAATTGTATATGTTTAAATGAAAGATTTAGGTGAAACTTAGTTAAACCGAGTCTTGAGTTAATCAACTATTTAAAGAAAAAAAAACTATTCTGCTCTGACAGCCTTAGCCTGGAAAGGTTGACACTTCACTGCTGGCAGGAAAGGTTAATTGCTGTTGGAAGGCCTCACTTACTCATGACAAAGGACCTCATCAGACTTCCGTCTGGGCCCCAGTCAAAGACAATAGAAGGCTTGGACACTCCTCCTTCCAGGGGAGGGGCAAGATACGCCACGCACCAGGAAGAGCCTTCTCCTTGAACTTCAAAGGACTTGCCATTTGCTCAGACTTGGGAAGAAAGAGAAAAACTGACGTAACTGTGTTTTATTTATTTATTTATTTTTGTATTTTTTTTTTGGGGGGTTTAAAATGCTTACTTTGCCACTTAACTTCATGACATTTAACTTGGCAGCAAAAATAAGTAAACGAGTGAAAAGTACATAAATATAAATTTGAACTCATGCTAGCCATTTGAAAACTTGGTAGGATTTCTTACTGCGTAAGGAACAAAAGTAATGAAAAAAGACTAATCGCGCATAAACTATTAAAGCTGCAAATTGATTGTGTACCCATTTGCTAGGGGTAATTGCACATATATGTTCCGAATTAGGAAATGTTAGGCCAAACCTTTATGATTGAAATTGCCAAAAGTCAATAGAAAGACAACACCAGGTCCCACCAACTTGGGGGTTGATGTAAATGTGACCCACGAAATATGTAATTTATGTATCCAATATTCTTAGCGGGCATAAGTACATAAACGGGTATTTGTGGGAAGGTTAGATTTTGGTCCCAATAACTATGGGAGGTTTCCAGTCATCTCATAAAACCTGATAACCCTTTCTGTCATCCAACCAGCAAAGAGCAAGGTGGGACCAGTGACTTTGACCAATCATAGCCTTGTGGGTTGTAAGCCTGCCCCTACCATTAACAGAGTGTCATTTGGCACAACACACGGACACACACTGATTCCTGACTCATCCTGGTTCCTGCATGGTGCCCTGTTCCTGAATTCTCCATCTTTGTTCCTGATTCCAGATTTCTTTACAAAGCCAAGGCCTCACCATTGCTGAACTCCTTTTCAGCTAGGCCCAAATCCTGAAACCATCCCAAAACTTAAGGGAAGCAATTTTGATCCGGTCTGGCTTGCTACCATAAAGGCTTGCCTGCTGAAACTCGCCATTCCACTAATCTACAGTGTCCAGCAACCAGAAGGGCCAATCCAATCCAGTCCAGTCTGAGGTACCAGTCCAGTTGACCAGAACCACCCAGCTGACCTATCCCACCAGATGTGCCCTGCCACTTGTAGACGCAATCAATGATGACCAGAACCTGAAGGTCCAAATCTTAATTAAAGTGGACTGTAAGTATTGAAGGTACGCATACATATGTAATGTTGTGCTCACACTTGGAGTTTGTACTAATCACCATATGTGTTAAAAGAATGTACCCTTTGTTAAAAGAAGAGGCCTTCTCTTTATACAGCGGCATTTAAGACCTGCTGACCTGGCAAGAACTTGTTTTTAACAGAAGAATTGTGTTTGGTCACTGTATGTCGAAGCATGCTGAGCCTACTAAAACTATCTGCAGATTACGGGTGGGGAAGGAATGAGTAAGCACAGCCTCGTGCACAGAGATAAGGACACAGAGGGGCACGAGAGAGAGCGAATAACAGATAACAGGAAACCACAATAGCAGATGTTGACCGTTGATGCAAAGTCATGACTGGGAGGAACCGCCTTGTGGTGGACATAATCTATGTGCAGCAATGTATGACAATGTAAAACAGATGAGTATAAAAGGACCACGATGTGCAGGGGAAAGGGCGGCACTTTGACGACTTGCTTTGCGAGACGGTTGAACTTGTGGCCCATTCGCGAATGCTTGTGTGTTAATAAAGCAATGTTTACTCAACTCTTTTCTGTTTGAGTTTTTATAGGGTCCCTTTTGTACTGATTATGGTGACGGCGAGAAATCGCACCCACAGTATCAATAAGAATCATAGTAAACCATACCATAACATATCTTGCCTTTGTTCCATCCCAATCTCAATTCCATCCTGTCCTTATCTTAAGAACTTGTAATATTGTCACCCCAGTCTTGAAACCTTGCTTTTGATTCCACGTACTAGTGATAATTTCTTTAAAATCCTTTTGTCTTGTGAAATCCCAAACCCTTAAATCCTCCCTCAGTAATCGGACTGAGTCCTCCAGGGCGGACACGGAGGTGCTGGGGTTGGTTCTGCGGATCGACTCTAGAGCTTACTGTATTTCGAACTGGTAACCAGCCTGAATGCCCTAGTGTAGAGCATAATAGTCATCATTGATTTCTGTTTTCTTTTGCGTGCCTTAATTCGCCAAAAAGCCTTTCATTCAAACGTGCATAACTTCATCAATTTAATACCTTAATACCTAAAGACTTCTTTCCAACTCTGCCTAGACCTTCAGCTACATCCACACCCAAAAACTGCATCCAAAAACAGTGTATTTGACCCGTTTTTCTTAAACTGCATATTGAAAATTTGGCGGGAATTCTCATTGCTGCAAAAGTTTTACACATGTGCTTTCCAATTCAAAGTATTTCCAAACTTCCATAAAGATTCAAAGTATGTACTGTTGCTCGTATTATAGGGTATGTTTGTTAGGATCTTTTCAGTGTTGCTCCCCTAGAGATTTATATCAATTTAAGGACTTTTTGCACATTTTTCCTTGTTTTGCTCAGCCATTTTCAAAAGTGTCAAATTTCCCAAACGTTTTTCTCCCTTGTTTGAGGGAATATTGTATTCAAACCCTGTATACTGTTCTATATTCCTGAATACCTGCTGATTACTTAATCTGTGCAGAATTGCTTCTTTGGGAGTTGAGAACTTTGCAGGGGGAAATCCGAACTTAAATGCTATCTTTCAAATAATCCCAAACTGTTCTTTTCTCTGTTTTATATTCTGTATTGCTGAAAGTTAATTCAACTGCCTTACCTACTTTCTTATTTGTATTGTCCCCACATTAGTGATTGCTGCCCCATATATTAAAACATATGTTTGAATTATAAATAAATATTACCTTTTACCAACCAGCCTGATTCCTGGTCCATTGTGACCTGGGGGTATTTTTGAGAAGGGGTGTGGTGAGTGGTATATCACTCAGAATATTGAACCTATAGACACAATAAATAAATATTTCATTTGCATTACATGCTAGGCTGAGACCCAGTCGTATTGCCGGATTGAAATCCTTTACAGATTTGGGGGCTTGTGTTGTGATTTTTGAGTTTGAGTTACCACCCATGACAGACTAACATGGCAGACTAACCTGCAGGGTACAGACATTTTGTTTGGTTGGTGTACTGTGCTACACTGTACACGCACCTCTCAAAATAAATACTTCAAAACCGGGCCTGTTTCTAAAGCTAAATTAACCCTGAAAAAATTCATAAAGAAATTGATATTTCCAAAATGGTGATCCCAGTAGAAATCAATATGGCTAGGGAACACCTCCTGCACAAACTGTTTGTCAGGGGTGAGTGGCCAGAACAACGCCCCCCCCCCCCCCAGGCCAAGCCATCTCCATCACTGCCACCCACCTTCTCGGTCATCCGACCCATGAAGTGCATGTCAGCTGAGGCTTTCGCCGCCAACTTCTCACCCCCACATCCCCCTTTGGCTGACTCTCACCCTGATACAGCCCTCTCCACGCTCCACTCTGCTATATCTGATACTCTTGATATCCTTGCCCCTGTCATGAGAATCTGCCTGAAGCCCAAAGCCAAGTGCAACTCCTGGTATGACTCTGACCTCGTCACCATAAAACGCAAGTGCAGGGTGGCAGAGAGGAAATGGCGTGCTTAATGTACATCCTCTGACAAACGGCCTGCCGCCTGCTCCAGAGGCAATACCGGCTCTGTCCTAACCAAGAAGAGAGCTCCTATCCAAGCCCACGTCTCTTCGGCATCAAACAACCTGGCTGAACTCTTTAAAATCTGCAAGGAACTGGCCAATCCTGCTGCAGTCTCTACCTCTCCTGTCCCTTCCCAGGCCCTCTGCACGGCACTGGCTTCTCACTTCATCTCTAAAACTGAGGTCATCCTGTCCTTGCTCTCCTCCTTTCCCCTCCCTCCCCCTCTCCCCTGCTCTTCCTCCGACCTTTCTGCAGCCTCCTCTCCTCCCTCCTTCTCTGCCTTTCCCCTGTTCTCCGCTGATGAGGTTTCTGGACAAGTCCGATCTATGAAAGTCTCGTCTAAACAGGTTCACCCCTGTTCCTCCAAAACCATAAAGGACCACATTGACTCCCTGGCTCCTGCCCTTGCTGATTTCTGCAATCACTCCTTTGCCACTGGAGTCTTCCCATCCACCCTGAAGCACTCCCTTGTGCACCCCCTTCTTAAGAAATACTCTGCTGACCCCTCCTGCCTGGCTAACTATCGCCCCATCTCCATCTCCATCACTCCCTTCCTGGGCAAGCTCTTGGAGAAACTGGCCATCTCCCAGCTAAATCTCCACACTGAATCTGTTGGCTGTCTTCATGACCATTTGTCTGGCTCCAGAGCTGCCAGAAGCACAGAAACGGCGCTTCTGAACATCCATCAAGACCTGCTCTCCAACCTTGACTCCAACACCCTGTGTCCTCATCTTGCTTGATCTCTCTTCTGCCTTTGACACTGTCAACCATGCCATCCTGCTCAACCGTCTCCGTGATAACTTGGGTATCACCGGTCAGGCTCTGGCATGACTGACCTCTTTCCTCTCCGACCGACCCTCCCAGGTACAACTTGGGTCTTTCCTCTCTGCTATCTTTTTCTCTACTTGTGGTGTCCCCCACGGGTCTAACCTCTCTCCCTGGCTTTTCAACCAATACCTGGCACTCCTGGCCCACTGCATAGCTGCTCTCTGCCCCAACTTTCAGTGCTACGCGGATGACACTCAGCTCATTTTTAGGCTACTTTCGGCCTCCTCCTCTACTTCCCTAATCGCCGACTGTCTCTCTGCTATCTAGGAGTGGTGTGCCGCCAATGACATGTGCCTTATTGCCAGTAAGACTGAGATTCTCCTCATCGGCACACCCACTCCCTCCTTTCCTGTATTTCTCTGGCCGGCCTCTTGGTCCCCTCCCTGCTCCCACCTGCAAGGCTAAAAATCTCGGGGTTATCTTCGACTCTACACTCTCCTTCTCTCCTCATATCTCTGATGTCCCTAAGAAGTCGCACTACAAGCTACCCCTCCTCAGAGGTATTCTTCCTTTCCTCTCCTCCTCCCCTCCGCCCTCTCCCCCCAGAAGCTCACTGTCTCCAGAGCTCTGGTTCTGTCCATGCTGGACTATTGTAACAGCCTTTCTAAATCTGCCCGCTTCTATTCTCGGCCCTTTGCAACTTATCCAAAACAGAACTGCGAGACTTGTCCTTGGCCTCAAGCCCAGCGATCGTATCTCTCCATGACTGAAATCTCTGCACTGGCTCCCAGTGGCTGCGAGGATTAAGTTCAAAACCCTCTGCATCGTCCACAAGGCCTGAGGCCTCAATACCTTCAACTATCTCTTTCTAAATACCTTCCTTCTCGAGCTTTTCGCTCATCTGCCTCCAATCCCCTCAGGGTCAGTCGCTTCTCCAAGCAACAAGCTGGTGGTAGATCTCTTTGGCTGGGGCCTCCCTCTGGAACAGCCTCCCTGCCTCCCTGAAACCTGAGGAGAATTGTCTTTGGTTCCACAAGCACCGCAAAACGTTTCTCTTCTCGTCTGCTTTTTCTCCTCTTCTCCCCTGCTGATTCCCTGGCTGTCACGGGAACTGCACTGGTTACCTGGCCACCTCCGATTCTCGGGCCCAGATCCACTCCCCCGCTAGTCTTTTCCTGACAATCCCTGCACTTGGTGACTGTTTCTGTATCCCTACGGTCCCACTACCTTCACTTGACACTGACGTCTGCACTTGCTGGCAGCACTTCATTATTTACTTATTGTTATAAATGTTTTGTTCTTTATCTCATGTATTGCACTTTCCTCTTCCACCCCCCGCATTTCTCCTCCATCCCCTCCCTTGCGCAATCTAAACAGCACCTGGCCTAGTAGGATTGTTGTCTGTTTTCCCCTGTTCCCCCCCCCCCTCCTGTGCCTCATCGCGCCTTGAAACACTTGTGTATAGGTGCATTATAAATGCCATCTCATATCAGAATAAACATGTCTGGCTCCAGGAAATCAAGAACATGTCACTGCCATAGACCTGGCTCTATGGCAGGACAAGGGCCTATTACACCAAGCTCTTATTGTACATGGCCCCAAAAGCGAAAGAGGAGCAGAGTGAAATTGCCAGAATAGCGGCTTACCTATACCTCCACATAGGATTAATGCAGGAAAAGTATGCTGAGAACCTAGTTCTGGCAAAGAATCAAGTAGAAACACTGGAAAGAATCCAGACTGATTTAGACTCTGCAGGAGATTTAGATTTAGACTCTGCAGGACAAAGGCTACAGAAGAGCCAAGAATTAGAGACCGAATCTAGACAGTATGTTACAAAATGAAAAGAAGATTTGGCTCCCCTACAGCAAGAGAATGCAGAGCAAGACAC
The DNA here is from genome assembly GCF_040938575.1 of Ambystoma mexicanum. Taxonomy (NCBI): domain Eukaryota; kingdom Metazoa; phylum Chordata; class Amphibia; order Caudata; family Ambystomatidae; genus Ambystoma; species Ambystoma mexicanum. Next base: position 575,985,316 of record NC_090927.1, on the reverse strand, counting down.
CCAATTACAGGCACTGAAAGAGGAGTGTCATGAAAGGGTTGACTCTTAACAACAGAGTCAGCAGAAGCTGGCACAACAAATTAAATTATAATAGAGCATGCACAGAACAGATAGCCACTGTACAAAACCACAGAATCCTTGAAAGAGGAAAATAAATTAATTATTAAAGACCTCCATACTCGAGAGGAATTTTTGGAGTGCCAGAAATCCAATGCATTAAAAAAAGGGATGACCTGGCTGAACAGAGGGGCACCCTAAGTCAGAGGATGCCTTAGGCCAGGAAGTAAGCCAATTAAAAACCCAACTAGAGGGAAGAAAGCTGGCACTCCAGGAGCTCAATGAAGTAAAAACAGAATATGAGAAGCTACTAGATAGAGCACACCAGACAGGTGGAGGATGCTCTGCAAAAGAACACCCAGACCAATGATGCTAAAACTCAGGAGGTGAGTCTCATGCAGCAGAAATTGGCCCAGTACTCCCAGGACAGGCAGGAAGCACAGAGACAATGAGGCTCTCTGTGAAAATAATGCTAGGAATAGCAATGCAAGAGCAAATCATTGAGACCAGCAAGGCCTTGATAGAAGAACAAAAGGCTCAGATTTTTGCAAATCATCAGGGATTAGGGGCTGAAAGAGAAAAGGAGAGGGGGATAGAGCAACCCATGATCTTTAAATCAAGCCCTGTACTCATTGACTCTAACCCCTTCAATGCAATGAACTCTGCCACCTTCTTGTCCACTCTTATATGAACCAGGGGCCATGGGGATGGAAGACTTCAACAGAATTGGTAAGATCGGACTGACCGATCAGCTCCTCCCATAAAGCAAGTCTAAAAGACCTTACTTATAAAACGGCCTTCCTAGTGGCTATCACTTTGGTCAGAAGGGTTGGTGAACTACAGGCCCTTTCAGTTCTAGACCCTTTTTATTACAGGCCCTGTAAAATATTGATATATATTACACGGCCTGAGGTAGCGGCCGTGTAGTTATGGTTAAGTTGCTAAACCCATAGGAAGACCACTTTTTCAGTGCCTTATAACTTCGCTCCCACTTGAGGAATCCTAAACAAACTTTGCAAAAAAAGTATTTGCCTGCTCTGAATTATTTTGGCAAGTTTGATTAGGTTTCGTGCAGGGGGGCAAAGTTATAGGCGTCCCACATTTTTTTTTCCATAGACTGAATGGGGAAAAACTTTGCGCACGGCTACAGGCCGAATAGCTGGCCAGATTTCCACCAAATTTGCGGCAAGAGCGGGGGCTTGGGTCAGAAAGCGTGCTTTTGTGTTTGGTGGAAATCCGACCAGTACTTTTGTAGCAAAGAACTGAAATTTACTTCCGCACACAGAAGTGTCATTGGCTTGCAGTACACCGTGATGTCAGCGAACATTGGACCCGGCCGGTTGTTGGCCTGAGGGAAGCGTGCTGTGCGTCAAAGTTTTTGGGAAATGCCGCCACCATTGTGTATCGGAGGACAGTCAGCGCTAAAAGGGAGTGACGAACAAAATGTACGGCATGTGGTGGTGGTAAGAGGGGATGGAAAGGGTGGGGGAGAGTGAAGTGGTTCCTTAGAGATGTGATTATTAGGTGGACGAAGACGGTGGTGTGCCTGCAGTATCCGTGCATACTATGCCAATTCGCTGGTCCCTGTACAGGCGACTACCATGTGTGGTGAATGCAGGCAGCCTTTGTTACTGCACGATAGCTTGTGCTGCAACCTCTTACCATGCTGACTGGTGGTACCTGAATAGCAGACGGGGAGTGTGTTGCAAAACATATATAACGCCATGTGGTTGTGGAAAGAAAGGAGGGAAAGGGTGGGGGAGTGAGAAGTAAATCATCTGACATGTCAATAGGTGGATGAAGACGTTGATGTGCCTGCATTATCCTTGCATACAGCGCCAATTCATGCGTCTGCACAGCCGCCTCCCATGTGTGCTGCATACAGGCAGGCTTAGTTACAGCACGATAGCTGGTGCGGAGACCTATTTCCGTGGTGACTGGTGGGAGCTCAGTTGCAGAAGGGGAGTGCATTGCATATGACATGCATATTCTAAGATAGTGTGTACTCCGGTGTGCTGCATGGATGGAGGCCTTGCAACGACAACTATGTGCTCTGGTTGCATATAGGTTTCACATTGTTCCCTTCTGTGTGTGGTTTGTCTGCATTGCATAGATGGTTCATTGCTTGGGTGCAGTGCTTCTTGGCACATCCTACAGTGTTTAATCCATGGCTGCAGTTACAGCAGTCAACAGTTGTGCACTGTTGCAATACTGATAGTATCGAAGCGGGTAGGGATGAAGTGCACCTTCTTTGTGCATGGATATTGCAGTGTGTGAAGTGGGCGCAATGCTTCAATAGTGTGTGCGTAGAGCTAGGAGACGTACTGTGTGAAAAAGTGGCTATGGGTGCCAGAGGCTGTAGTATATTTCCATGAATAGCTGTATTCTCCAGCATGGGGTCTGGCATGGATTCACATGCTTATGAATATTCCCCGTCGTCGGGCTGGGAATCCTCGGTAAAGAAAAAAAAACAGTATCGGTTTCGTTTCTGATCTGTCTTTCGTAGTAATAACCAATCACTGGTCTCTGCGTCATACTGACCACAGCCAATGACTGCCCTCTACCTAAGCACCGCCTCTGGCAGCCATCTTCAGATTTTTACCGCACGTTCATGTGTTGGGATCCTCGTGCTATTGCTCTCGAGCGTTAGTGCTATTTTTTTCACGTTTTTTCTCAAAAACTTCGTTTTTTTCGGTCAAAAGAGCCTCAAGCTTCACCGACTCTCCATCCGATCAACGGACCCGTGTCGGATTCGTCTGCGCCCCTCAAGGGTGAAGAATTCGTCGAGCTACGCTTTTGGAGGACTCCAGAAGCTTCTCAGGCCCGGACATGGCCCAGGAGAAGGGAAGCTCGACGCCCGGAAAGCTGTTCAGGGTCTGCCCTGGATGCCAGCTGCAGAACGTCTTTAAGGAGGACGAACACTCCTTTTGTCTCTACTGCTTACATGAGGACAAGACGCACATGGAGAAGGACTGTGCGTTTTGCGGCAATATGTCGGAGCGGACCATGAAGGACCGCCATCAACGTCTCGCCAACTGGCTGGAAGGGAAGAGCCCGTCAGGCGAGAAGAGGAAGAAATCCGAGCGGTCTTCTAAGACCTTAGAGGACGCCCCGGCGACGGGGGTCCAACACAAGGCCAAGCACCGCGAGTCCGCTGGCACCGGGAGCGCCGAACGGTCGGGCTCTACGGGCGCCAGGCAGGGCGCACCCTCCCCGGCACCTTCAGCCACGAGCCAACGCTCTGGGTCGGGTAAGAGGAAGGGCGAGCACCCGGCGAAGCTCCTGGAGAGGCCCCGGTCGAGCTCGAAGGCCCCATCGGAGGGGGAGCGAGGCAGTGTTCCCCCCCCCCCAAGGATAAGGCGGTGAGCGCACCTAAGGTGGTGAAGGCCTTAATCCATCCGGCCAAGCCCTCTATCGAAGCTGTCACGGCGGCCCTGGCTCAGCCTGTGGAGGCTACACCAGTGGTGGCGACCTCGGGGCTCAGAGTCTCCCTGCCACCTCGGAGGGAGTCCTCCTTCCTACCCATCGATAGGACCCCTGTGAAATCCCCGGCGGGGAAGAAAAAGGGGGGGCAGGGCGTCGTCGTAGATTCGGCTTCAACCTCGGAGGAAGAGCTGATCGAGGTCTTAAGCCAGGGCCTTGGCGTGGAAGAAGACCGGCCCGTCGGGATGGATCCCGACGCAGGTGACGACGACATTGTCGAGGGTGCCGACGGGGCCACTGATCGCCCGTCGGATTCCCCTCTGCCAGCGCCGCAAGACAACTCGGCGGCCATTTTGTTGGCTATACAGTCCTTATGCTCAGAGATAAGGAAGAGACTACCGTTGCTGACGGAGGAACCTCTCCCGTCGGGGGATCCTGAACCGGGACCTTCTGGTGTTCCCCCGCCCAAGAAAAGAAGGATTCACCCTCCACCTCCTTTTCAGCTGTCGCGCCCCGTCCAGCCCTCCTCCCCGTCCACCCGAGGGGATGATACGGGGACTGACACGGCAGCGACGGGCACGGACGACGAGGTATACGACGAGGATCTACCGTCACCTCCCACCAGGGCTTCTCCGCCCGACGAGATTGGATCGTTCCACTCCATGATCGCCAGGGCATCCGAGCTTTTCCAACTCTGCCCTGAGGAGAAGAAAAAGGAAGGATTCCTTTATCAACGGCGCGAGGCCAAGAGGAAGACGGTCCTCACGGTACCTCTACTGGACGACATTTGGGATGAGGGCCTCGCCCTCCTCAAGAACCCTTCCACGACGCCAGCTAGAAGAGACCGGTACGAGAAGAAGTACCGGGTCCCGGACGCGGCCCCCCTGTGCCTCTGGGCGCAGCCTACCCCGGACTCCGTCGTCTCCGCGGCGGCCAGGAAGAAAGCGGGGGGGGGTGCGGCCTCCACATCGACTTCCCTACCGGACGGCGAGGGAAAGAAATTGGACGCTATGGGACGCAGGGTCATCTCGTCTCCAGCGACGACGCCTTGGCTATCGTGGCCCGCTACGACAGGGAGCTATGGTACAAACTGGCTCCCCTGCTGGACTTCCTACCGGACGACAAGAGGGCGGATTCCCTGGAGATCCTACAGGAAGGTGAGGTGGCGTCGGACCACGCCATCACTATTGCGACGGACATCGCCGACACTGGGTTTCGCCAGTTGGGCAACGGCGTGTGCCTTAGGCGGCGTGGATGGCTCAAGGCTACGGACTTCCGTCAAGACGTACAGACTAGAGTCCTGGACATGCAGTTCGATGGGAACAACCTGTTTGGGAAAACAGTGGACGATTCCCTTCAGGCCATTAAAGCGGACACTGAGACGGCCCGGGCCCTTGGGGTTCTGCAGCAACGACGGACGCCCTTTCGGAGCAGCGGAGGCAAGGGCGCCTCCAAAGGTTCCGGCGGCGGTTTCTCCACCTACCGTCAAGCGGCCCGCTCGTCGTCTCAGGAGGCCTACAGAGGACGAGGCAAGTCTGGCGGACCCCGCCGTCGTCGCCAAGGAGGTCAAGGCGGCAAAGCCTCGTCGAAACAGGATTGAACCGGCCGTGGGGTCGGGCCCCCACCGAAGCACCCCGGTGGGAGGCCGGCTGGCGAGCTTCGTCAGCGTGTGGGAGTCCATCTCCACCGACCGTTGGGTGCTGGACACCTTAGCCCGGGGCCACGCGCTCGAGTTTCAAAGAAGGTGCCCGCGCGTCCCCGCCGTGGCCAGGAAAGAGCTTCAGGTCCCTCAGCTTCTCCTGGAGGTAATGGCGATGCTCAGGAAGGGCGCCATCGAACTCGTCCCAAAGAGGCTTCGGGGCTCCGGAGTTTACTCGAGATACTTCCTCGTGAAGAAGAAGACGGGAGGATGGCGCCCCATCCTAGACCTGCGACGTCTGAACAAGTTCATCAAGGCGCAGAAGTTCCGGATGGTCACCCTCCAGCACGTCCTGGGTCAGCTGGAGGAGGGAGACTTCCTGTCGTCGTTGAATTTGGAGGATGCCTACTTCCATATTCCCATCCTAAAGGGGCACCGAAAATTCCTCAGGTTTGTGGTCCAAGGGCGTCACTACCAGTTCAAAGCCCTCCCCTTCGGACTACGGTCGGCACCCAGGGTATTCACCAAGTGCCTTGCACCGGTGGCGGCACAGCTGCGCCGCGAGGGGATCCACGTCTACCCCTACCTGGACGACTGGCTCATCCGAGCCAAGACGAGGGAGCTCGCCCTGGAGCACACGGCAATGACCGTCCACCTTCTCACGGACCTGGGATTCTCCGTGAACTACGCCAAGTCCCACCTGGTACCCGCGCAAAACGCACTGTTTCTGGGAGCGAAGCTCGACACAGTGTCCCTTCTGGCCTCCCCGTCGGAGGAAAGGACCAGGTCCATCCTGGGCAAGGTACAGCGGATGTTGGTTTCCGACGCGGCCAAGGTGAGGTCCATCAAGTCCCTCCTCGGAATGATGTCTTCTTGCATCTACCTCATTCCCATGTGCAGGCTCCGGATGCGCCCGTTGCAGGAGTTCCTGGACGCGCGCTGGATCCAAACGACGGGCGGCTTCGAGGAGAGGATCACACTCGACGAGAGTTTCCGCCGAGCGGTCCGGTGGTGGGGCACCCGCGCGCATCTGACGGCGGGCATGGACTTCCAGACCCCAGACCACCAGGAGACAGTGACCACAGATGCCTCCCTGGAAGGGTGGGGAGCGCACACCGAAAATCTGCACGCGAGAGGCCTTTGGCTCCCGACGGAGAAGTCCCTCCATATCAACATCCTGGAGCTCCGTGCAGTGTTCTGGGCCCTCAGGTCCTTCCTTCCGTCCCTCAAGGGCAAGGTGGTGAGGATCTTCACCGACAACACCACCACCATGTTTTACATCAGGAAACAGGGCGGAACCAGGTCCCCAGCACTGTCCAAGGAGGCGCAGGACCTGTGGCATTGGGCCGTCGCCCAAAGGATGTTTCTGGTGCCGTTTCATCTGGCAGGGATAAAAAACACCATCGCCGACTCACTCAGCAGGGAGCTGCGCTCGTGCCACGAGTGGGAACTACGGCAGGATCTAGTGGATCGCCTCTTCCGACGGTGGGGCACACCCCAGATCGACCTGTTCGCGACGAACTCCAAGTGCCGGAGGTTCGCCAGCAGGTTTCCCCAGGCGAGGAGCATGGGCGATGCTTTCTCGTTCCCCTGGGAGGGCCTGTTCCTCTACGCGTTCCCTCCTTTGCCACTGCTAATCCGGCTCGTCAACCAGCTCAAGAGGTCACGGTGCAGGATGATCCTCGTCGCACCTGCGTGGCTGAGGCAGATATGGTTCCCGGACCTTCTGGACTTGTCAGCGTCCCCGCCAATCAAGCTGCCGGTGGAAGCGGATCTACTCTCCAGGGAAGGAGGCGCCATCCTCCACCACGACCCGAAATCGCTGAACTTGCAGGCCTGGCTCCTGCAGCGCTAGAGTTTGGGGGATACGACATACCGGCCGACTGCAGAGAGGTTCTTGCAAAGGCCAGGGCGTCCTCGACTCTTAAATGCTACGGACACAAATGGAAGAGGTTCTCTGTCTGGTGCCACGCACAGAAGATTAACCCTCTACGGATTACGGCTCCCCAGGTACTGACGTACCTGCTGACGCTGGCCAAAGCTGGTCTGGCACACGCGTCCATCAAGATTCATCTTGCTGCGATCTCCCGATACACCAGAACCACGGGGCGGACGTCCTTGTGGTCTCATCGTCTGGTGAAAGTGTTCATGAAGGGACTGTTCAGATCGTTCCCGCCGGTGAAGGCTCCGGCCCCGGCGTGGGAGCTCAACGTGGTGCTGACCAAGTTTCTGTCGTGGAAAACAGCGTTTCTTGTGGCCATCACCTCCGCACGACGGGTGGGAGAGATCCAGGCCCTTTCCTGCAAGGCCCCGTACTTGACTTTTCACGACACGAGGGTAGTGCTCAGGACGCACCCCTCCTTCATGCCCAAGGTACCGTCGGACTTCCATCTCAACGAACCCTTGGTGTTGCCTGTGTTCTTCCCGTCGCCTTCGTCGCCGGCTGAGAGGACTTTGCACTCGCTGGATGTGGCTAGAGCGCTGAAGTTCTACGTGGACCGCACGAAGTGTTTTCGGAAGACGTCACAACTCTTTGTGAACTTTGGACCTGTCAATCAGGGGAAGGCTCTCTCGAAGGCTTCCATTTCCAGATGGCTCTCCGGCTGTATCATGTACTGTCATCGGTTGGCAAACCGACCGCTGCCTGGCCGTCTGAGAGCCCATTCCACCAGAGCGATCGCAGCTACCACGGCGTTCCTTTCTGGTGTGCCCCTGCTGGACATATGTAGGGCTGCTACGTGGAGGACGACGCACACCTTCACGAAATTCTACTGCGTCGATCGGGATTCCAGGGAGGAGTCCAGGGTCGGCCAAACAGTGCTGCGCAACCTGTTCGCCTGAGGTGAGCCTGGTGACGAGGTAAGATGCTTAATGTTGAGTTTGATGTAATGCTTAATGTTGAGCCTTTGCCACCTCCCGTGGTTGTGCATGTGTGTACTGCTATGTATTCTTTATTCATGAGCATGTGAATCCATGCCAGACCCCATGCTGGAGAAGGAACAAGTTACTTACCTGTAACTGTTGTTCTCCAGCATGGGTCTGGCATGGATTCACATGCGAACCCTCCCGCCTACCCCTCTGCGGCTCTTCACTTGGTCATACTGCCACTTCACGTGCTTCCAAATCTGAAGATGGCTGCCAGAGGCGGTGCTTAGGTAGAGGGCAGTCATTGGCTGTGGTCAGTATGACGCAGAGACCAGTGATTGGTTATTACTACGAAAGACAGATCAGAAACGAAACTGATACTGCTTTTTTATTCTTTACCGAGGATTCCCAGCCTGACGACGGGGAATATTCATGAGCATGTGAATCCATGCCAGACCCATGCTGGAGAACAACAGTTACAGGTAAGTAACTTGTTCCTTAGTGTGGTGGTTGGGTAGTTGCGGCTGTGGTACGTGTGCAGTGTGGTACATGAGCACATGATACCATGCATGGCGGCATTATGTTGCGATGGGTGTGGGCAAGGCCTAGACTATTGGGTGCATGGCCAAAGGCCGTAGGACATGCACCCAATAGTCTAGGCCTTGCCCACACCCACCATAGCAATGCAGTTTACACTGCATCTGTCAGACTCCTCACCTTTACAGAATGGTTGTGGAGCACATTGTAGACTTGATAGAGCACCAGAAGTCAGCTGACATGCAAATACTGTTGGGTTGACGGTAACAACATCGTATGTGAATGAACGTGGGTAGGGGTGCCAGAGGCAGTGTTAAGTTTGTAGATTCTGTTAGAAGGTGATGCTTTCTATGCTTTGCCGTATAACGGTGCAGAGCTTGGGTCGGAGTGACGGTGGCTGTGCAATGTGTGGATTGTGGTACTTGGTGACATGTTGCCATGCACGGCTGGATTACGTTGCAGTAGGTGATCCCAAGGCCTAGACTATTGGGTGCATGGCCAAAGGCTGTAGGCCATGCACCCAAAAGCCAAGGCCTTCACCACACCCACTGCAGCAATGCAGTTTTGACTGCATCTCTGAGGGTGGTCACCTTCACAGAATGGTTGTGGAGAACGTTTTACTCTTCATAGAACACCAGAAGTGCGCTGCCATGCATACATTGTTGGTTCCATGGGTGCGGTCATTGTTGGAACATTCTACGGTTTTCGGTGTATGGCTAGAGATTGTGCAGTGAAGTCTTGCAGTGTGCCCACTGTATGCTGTGTTGGAACACTCAGTATGGAAGAGGGTAGGGTTGAAGTGAATCTTCTATGTGCTTGGACATTCTGGTTTGTGTACCTTATTTGGAGTAGGCCCAATGTTGTGAAGATTGTGCGGTTTGGTTGACAGTGACCTAACACTTTGTGCATGGAAGTGGGTAGAGGTGGCAGAGGCAGTGGTATGTTTGTGGAATCTGCTTACTGCTACACGTTTACATGCATCGCTGTGTTATGGTGCTGGGGTTGGGTAGACGTGCCGCTGCCTAAATTAAGTTTGTGGTTTATGGCCACATGTTCTCATGCATGACTCCATTATGTTGTGATGGGTGTCGGCAAACAGTACACTCTTCTGTGCATGGTCAAAGGTGTGATGGGTGCCACGATGCTGACATCGTGTTTTATTTTTTCCACACCTTTGTTCGGAAGGTGTTTTGGAAGCCCACGGGACGTGTACTCGGAGTGTTAACCGGTAAATATGGAGTGCTGTAAAGAAATTATATTATTGAATGCAGACTTCTTGGCTGTGATTGGTGCATGCATGCGTGAATATTTCACAATCCTCAATGAGGGAGTGCTGGAAAAAGAACAGTGCTGGAAAAAGAACAGTGGAGGGGGGAGAAGGACTTTCCCTGCAATCTTTTACTGAACTTCCTACAGCACATGCTTTTGAGTGACAGGACACGTGCAGGCGGATTTTGTAACAGTACCTATGAAGTGTTGTGCAGAACTGACAGTGTTCAATGCTAACGTCTTGGATGACATTGGTGGAATTGTGTGCCTATAGACCCATACCCAATGAGGAAGTGGTGGACCACAGATAGTGGAAAGGGAAGAAAGACTTCTGCTTTACTAGGGTGCGGGCCTCGTGCTACTTTGGGAAGCGCACAAGCCACAATCTGCGCTTACCACCATGATGGCCAATGGACATGAGATTGTGGGGATGATCTAATCAGGTACTGTGGGTGTGGTTCACAGGAAGGGTTGGTCATACTGTTGTACGTTACTGTGCGTAGTGAGGCTGGCTGACATGGCGAAACGCATTGTCTTGACTTTGGTTGATGCCTTTGTGATAGATCTGCACAAGTATGCCCTGGAAAGTGACTTTGATGGCAATTTTGGTTTGGAAAGAGTGGACGCATTGTGGAGCGCGGTCTACAAGCGCAGTTTCGCTGACATGCATGCACTTTGCAAAGACCTGGCCACTTTTGCTACTGCCAAAGTTATCATCCACTACAGTGGCATGCATACGGCTTACGTTTGTTCCGTCAACTGAAGAAGTTGCTAAATGTAGTGAAGAGGCTTTTTCCCACTGCCAAGGTGCTTTTCTCATCCATAACATCAGGAAGAGTATGGGACAATGCTCCTGGCTGTTCCGAGCCAGAGGTAGGAAGGTGTGTCATCGACAGAAGCATGTATACTTTAGTGTCCGCTGGTGGGATGTTCTTCTGCAACAATGAGCTCCTTAGTTGTGGAAATGCAGAGTTTTTCCAAGCAAATGGCATTTCGATGTTGCCCATTGGTAATGTTTTTGTTTGCTCGTGTACAAGTTAAAGAGTTCACTGTAACAATGTCAGCACAATAAAACACAATCAAATAAAAACCAAAAAAAGGTGTTTCTCTAGAAACTGCTAAAAAAAAGCTCTTTTCAGAGCCACCCCTTACAACAAACTCCCCCTACCCTGGTTGCAAGGTATTCCCGCACGCAAGCCACATCCGGGGATTTTGAGGATGGCGGCCATGGAAATGGGACTGTGGGATCAGGTGCTCAGGGTGTGCGTCACACGAAGGGGCGGCAATAGGAAGGACTCTGCCTGCTTCACTGGGACGCAGTGTCATGATGCCTACCTCCAAGGAGCCAGGTCCGACCCAGCAACCCCAGAGGCAGGCATCATTCCCCCCAGGGAAGTGCCAGCGGGCCCAAGCTGGGGCCCTTTGGACAGAGGCCTGGCGCCTTAGGCGCCAGGCTCATGTTGGACCCCTATCCTGGCACCTTAGGCGCCAGGCTCATAAAGCTAGACATGTGTTCAAGTGTTTTAATGTGCACTTACCTGATGCAGACCATGCTGCTACATCCAGGCCCTCTTGAGGCCTAAATGGAACTACTTTACCTGTGGGACTACTTTCCACCTGGGTGTGGTCAGGGAAGGATACGTACCTGATCAGTGGAAGGATACATGCCTGGAACTTCTTCCAAAGCTATTTAAACCACGCCCGATCAGCAACTCATGCTTCGCGTTGTTCTGCTCCTCGCAGCTGGATGCTCACCGTGTCAGCTCCTGCATCTGGACTTCAGCCACGCCTGTCAGCATCCTGGGTTGCCTGCAAAGGGAGATAAGAGAGAATTGGAGAAAAAGAAGACCTTACCTGCTAAAGCTGCATCACGGGGACATCACACCGACGATCCTGAAAGGGAAGACATCATTTTAAAAGCATTTTGCTTCGATCGCTGCAGCGCTGCATTTCACTCACCTTTCCTGGGCGCCCCCATCTTCAGCAGCGATCATCCGGATCCGCACCCACTTCCCAGAGCCTAGAGAGAAAAGACAAGAAAACAAGGTGAGAGAAGGAAGGGAAATAGGAAAAGCTCAGTTTCCTTCTAAGACTTACCTGTTGGGTCATTCTCATTTCATTTCGGGTCCTGCCGCTTCCTGGCATTCCGGACCCCGGCCCCAATGGGGAAAAAAGACAAAGACATTGAGCGAATGCAAAGACATTACCTGAACGCTCATCCAGAACTTATACTTCGGGTCGGCGCCATATCTCCGGCATTCCGAACCCCGGCCCCTAAGGGGAAAAAGACATAAGCATTAGCGCTTGCTGCAATAAGACAATGAACATTATTATTAAGCTTGAACTTTTGAACTTGCAACAGAACTCTTACAGCGCCTCACCTGAATAGTCAAGCTTATTTTGAACTCCCATCAAACCTCAATCCAGTGAAATAACTGGGTTTCAACGCGCCCCTGCATCAGAAGCAGGATGGAGAACTCATCCTTCCAGACCCTAAGGTGAGACTTCAAGGGGAATCGTGGAAGGGTATCGAGGAGGGTTGGAAGGGAGTGGGAGGCTTGAGCATTATTCCGTCAGTAGGTAATACTCCCTTTTCACGCACAGGGGAATATTCCTGCGAGCCAGAAAAGCCAGAGTAGAGGGGCCCTTCCTGTCCATCATCAGAGTCCTGCGCTTCACCATTGAAGAAGCATCAGCACTCGAAGCCAGACCTGCGCCTCCGTGGGAATCAGATGAGCGTGACACGCGGCCCTTGCGCTACTTTGGGAAGCACACGTGCCACATTCTGCGCTTCTCACCATGCTGGCCAATGGAGATGGGACTGTGGCCATTGTCCAATCAGGTGCTAAGGGTGTGCATCACAGTAAAGGGCGGCAATCATTTTTTCCATTACTTTGTGTAGTACGGCTGGCAGACATGGAAAGACTGTTTTCATTGTGGGTGATGCCTTTGCGGAAGATCTGTTCTTGTATGACCTCAAAAAAAGGCATTTGTGGCAATTTGGATTTGGAGGGAGTGGAGGCTTTGTGGTGCAGCGTTGATGTGTGCTGTTTCAGCGGTGTGCTTGCAGAATGTCAACACGTGGCCACTTCTGCAATTTGAACATGTTGTAGTCGTGCACCACGGAGCCTTTTTTTTGGGTTCCATGCATTGTTCATGTATGTACTGTCAACTGAAGAAGTTGATGAAGGCAGTGAAGCTCATTTTTCCCACTGCCAAGGTGCTTTTCTAATGTATACCACAAGAATAGTATGGCACTATTCCAATGAATGTTGTCGCCAGCCAGAGGTCTTATCAACAGAAGCATGTGTGACTTCTTGAGTGCTGCTGGGATGTTCTTCTGTGAGAATGACAACATTGGTTCTCGATACATACACCTTTTCAAGGCAAATGGCATGTCTTTGTCAACCAGTGGCAATAATGCTTTGTTTTCCAATCTACAGGCTGCACTGAAGACCCTATTGTAAGAATGTGAGCTGAACTACAAAACACAAAAATACTTAATAAAAACCAAAATAAATGTTGTTTCTATGGAGGCACCTTTACAAAATAAAATGCCTTTTTCAGAGCCACCTCTACTACCTAAGTCCCCTACCCTGGTTGCAATTTATTACACCACTCGCATGCACAGCACAAGTCCGCGGACATCCCGAGACTTGCATGGTTGCACGTGTCTCATACGCCCCTTTTGCAGATGGCAGCCATAGAAATGGGCCTGTGGAGGCTACGGGATTGCTCAATTAGGTTTCTGGGTGTGGTTTGTATGCAGACCATGTTCGACTGTGTATTTGTCGACAAATGCAGAGGGTGCGATTATGGCTGTGTTTCAGGAGCCACAGCGTACGCTTTTTGGGGAGTTCTTAATACATTGATTAAAAGTGAACGGACAACACTGTGCAGTGGTTGCTCATTTTGCATTGTCATTTGGATTTGTACTCCTATGGAGTACCTACAATGAAGTGACTGATTTTGTTTTATCTTTGTGAGACTTTGGTGACGCGCGATGTCCACATACTGTTCTTCATTGTGAATGGAAAATTACACAACATGTTACAAGACTTTCAGTGCTGTTTGCGATGGAGGCACAGGTCATGCGTCTGTTTCCGATCTCCTGCATAATTGTTCATCGCATTACGCAGAGACAGATGTGCCTTTTTTTTAAAAAAAAAATGTATTTGCTCCTGCAATGCAGAAAGCGCGGTACATTCTGAAGAAGTCTATATCTTCCTTTTTATGACCTGTGCCAATGTTGTACTTCACAAATTGGGAATATGACGTTTCACAGCGTTTCTCTTACTATTTCTGCCCTTACGGTTTGTGCACGCAGTATCCAAAATGCCTTGCTGCCCTTTTTGGCAGTACAGGAAGAATTTTTGTACTAGGTCTTGCGCACTTAAACTCTTCAAAACGCACTGCAACATGTAAAAACACATCTTTTTACAGCAAGCCCTTTTTACCTGATTCCACTACAGTGTTTTCCACAGTGCCAAGGCTCCCTTTTATTTAGTGCACATTCCGCAGAGCTTATACCGTGCGCAGCGTTCTGCATCCGTCCATTGGTGAACTCTGAAAGGAGCTTTCTTTACTTAACTTTTCTCCTTTTCCAGTTGATTTCTATTTATTTTGGTTTTGTAACACATGACGGAACTTTGGTAAACAGACGTTATGCTTGTTACCCTAAGAACAGCCTACCAAACTCAGTGCAAACACCTTTGCTACAGGGATGTCAGTTACTTTGCACTAACACCCTATCCACACTATGGTTACAAGTAAAACCGAAAACCCCCAGAAATTCGCCAGTTATGGTAAGCTAAGGAATCATAACATCGCGCCACCACTGTGCACTGTTAAGACTAACACCCATGACATGAAAGATGACTTCACAAATGTCATTGATGACATCCCTGACAAACTTAACAAAGTTTTTTTTTTCTTTGCATGTGATAGGTTTTTAGTAGGGCACTGTAACCAGAACCTTCCTTTAGCATAGTTTTTTGAGTAAAGGGGATTGGTTTTTAGTAGCGCAACTTAACCATAACATCCCTTTTTTACAATGTTTTTTGGTAGTGAATGAATTAATATATATACTCCAGTTACTTGGGTTGGCTTTATGTAGAATTGGTACAGTTCTGGTAACCTATTAATAGTTCATTAGTACTTGCATTGGCACAGTAGCTTTTCCTTTTGGAGTGTGCTCAAGGAGAGATTATTTTACAAAGGACAAAAATCCTCTGGAAAGAGGGGGAGTTTCCTGAAAGAATAGCTGTCTTCTTTCTATTTAAGATGTATTGGTACACTTCCAAGTTCCCCACTCACATTCTACTTGTAGTGTGGAAGCAAGTTTACGGGAAAGTACATGTTGGGTTGTGCTACAACCGCCAAAACACATTTGGTCTGCTAGTTAGACACATCGTTTTGCTTGGTCTTTGCTTTAGTAAGTAGCTGAGCTGTAAGCCAACTTTGGATTCATACAGCTTTTTCTCTAGAATCTGTGTAATGGAGGCATGGTTCCTGCAGTGGCCATTCCATTCGATACTGGGCCAATTAGGACCGGGCAATTGGGACTGCAATGCTTCTGGCATTTAAAAGAGAAGCTCCTTGCCACACATCACATTGTATTATGCAGAATACAAAGTATTGCCCGGAGCAAAGATTTCTGCTTTTTATTGGCCACAAAGAGAATTGGGGATTATATTTTGGTGGATTTAAAATGGTGTTTTGCTTCTTTTTAGCATTCATGTTACAAAAATAAATAGTTTTGGCTTAGAATTCTGCAAGGGCAACATCTTTAGGTGATTTAAATGACAGCATAGCAACATTTGACCCAAATGGAATTTTCACCCAGTCCTGATTGGCTTTGAGGAAATGCAGTGGTAATCAGCCTGTTTGCATTTGCATTTGCATAAGCCAATGTGGGCAAGACTACTGCAGGTGAATTAGATGGAAACCTGCTTTATACAAACCTGGCAAGAGCCCTCCCACAAGATGCAACAGGCCATTCATTTGAGGACATATGCATGTTACATGCATAACACAAGTCTGCAGGACATTGATGGCACTGCACCAATTTGCTCAGTGGGTTACGCATATTGAAGTAACGGGCATTTAATTTTTTTTTTAACTGGTGCTTAACACTGTTTTCTGTTTAATCTAGTTTGATGAAGAGTATATAGAAGACAGGGAGAAATATGAAAAACTACTTCAAGGTAAGATAAAGACTTCTTTCTACATCAGTTTATTTGTGACTGTATTGCTACAGCTGTGTTGATCTCCCCTCCCTTCATGTATAACTCTTACTCAGGGAATGCTTTTTTTGATTACTTGTAATAGGTGTTTATCAATGGTGTGTAAAGTGCAGTTAACATTTTGAGATTGTAATGGCACGCAAAACTTTTGTTATCTTCAAAGATTTAATTTTCCCTTCGGAATGATTACTAGTTGCTGTTACATAAGATCAGGCAGGATTTGCAGCACGCTCACTTCAATGCATGTGGAATTGGGAAGAGTTTCAGTCATGGCCAGAGTGTCATGAAGGGTTAACAGTAGGTCCAAGCACTGTTGTATATGGTAACAACCACTAACCTGAATCAGACGAGGCAGCTGTGTAGTGAAACCCCCCCTGGGCACTCTGTCTCCTTCAGCCTGTATGACAGGGAACTGAGGGGTGCAGAAGCCCGAGGGAAACCCTCTCGGCCAGAAAACCCTGATTTTGGGAGCAGTGAATCTGTGGTGTCCCTCCAGGCAAAGAGGTAACTGGTGTGCTGTGTCCAATGTATAAGAGAAGGAAAGATCAACAGATCATCAACCTATCCAACCATGTTTTGACAACCGAGGAAATTTAATTATTCAAATTGGGACTCCATTTCTGCCCCTTGGCGGGTTTTGATTACGTGCAAATGAGATTAGAACAGTTTTGTTCGTAAGCTGCGGCTAAAAAAGTGTTTTGCCTCGAACACGTATAAAAAGAAATCTAAACCGCCATTAGAAGGATAAACAGATGTCATTATCTCCGACATGGATACACTTACTGCATTGGCTACTGTCCAATATAAAAGCGAACAGCTGTCAGCGGTGAACTCTGAAAACTTGGATAGGCCGGTCATGGAACAACTGGGAATCTGTACCGACTGGCCTTCCAAAAGTAACCTTAAATGTAAATCCAAGTTTAACCCTGTCAGTGCCCAGAATGTACATATTGAAGCTTTCTCCAATGTATTAATCGACGATCTTCAACAAGAAAGGAGAAAAAACAACAAATATACTAAAAGTAATTTGTCCTGGAAACAACGCAATGCTTTGTCAAATATATGTAAAATGGATGGATGTATAATTAAACCCGCGGACAAAGGCTGTAACTGTAACACTCACCTGATTCTCGCAGAGGCGCCGGTCCTGACTGGGCGACTACCGTATCTTCAAAGATGATGTGCAGCACCCGGTTGGCTCTTTGGGCTGGACCTCTGTGCCCTGTATGCCTGACGTGCAGAGTAAGATGTCTGCAGATAGAAAATACGGGGTTAATGAACTGGGGTTATTGGGGTGTCCCTATCTCTTTCCTCTTCTCCTCTCCTGTAGACCCCCACAGGTTAACGCTCTCACCTTAGGTAAGTGAATGCCGAGCTCTCCATCTGCCTCGGGGCAGGGTGCTGTAACCAGTTTCTTCACCGGATAGGTAGCGCAGGCCTCTTGACTTCAGAGGACTGCTGTCCGTCGTTTACTGCATGAACGGTAAGTTTCGAGTAACTCAAATGTCTTTAAAGTCTTTAATAATGATGTCTCTTGTTTTGCAGGGTTCCGGCGATGGCGGATGACGGGCTGAAGTGCCTTGAAGATGGAGCCCGTGTGATGAATAGAAGCGCCTGGAAGCACGTAAGTAAGCGCTTGTTGCCAGCTTCACAATGCGCTCTAACTGTCTTTTTATTTTGCAGGTACAAGTTCGGAGCGGCTGCAGGGTGCCGGGATACCCACTGGGTTAGATGTGGAAAGGAGTAATGGCACGTGAGTATTAAAGTTCCCCAATGTCTTTAAACGCACCTTGTTTTGTCTTTCAGATGCGGGATGCAGCGCCGACGGCCTCCGGAGCGTGCGAAGAGTTGGTAAGCCTTTGCCTTTCAGATGCCGGAATGCTAACCTGTTCTTTCTTGTCTTTATAGGTGTTGCTGAAGACTGGATTCAGGATGGTAAGCCTTTTTCCTTAGGCCCAGGATCAGATGCAGAAGACACGATGAGCGTTCTGCTGCAGAGGATGCAGAATAACGCAAAGCAAGATTCATCCACCGGGTGTGGTTTAAATAGCCTCCTGTAGTGCTTAGGTGTCTCCTTCCACAGCCACGCCTAAGTAAGAAAAGAGTTCCTGGTAAGAAAAGAGTTCCTGCCTTCCAGAAGAGTTCCAGTGTTCTGCATCTAGGGAGTGGCTCCAGCCCCACGCAACAGGAAAAGTAGTTCCAAACAGAAGAGGATCAGAGGCTCAACTGGCAGGCAAGTAAGCAGCATGGTCTGCTGCAGGTAAGTCCACCCAAGCATTATGAGCCCGGCGCTTCCAGCGCTGGGACTGGGCATATTTATGAGCCTGGTGCCACTGGCGCCAGGACTGGGTCCAAAAGGTCCCCATTGGGACTGGTTGGCACTCGGAACCTGGGTTATGGATCTGCTTCCAAGGGAGTTGGGAAAACCCTGACCTTTTGGAAGCAGAGATCATGACAGTAACCTTGTCCTGATGAATAAGGTGGACTACATTAAAGAAGCCTATAGACAGCTCAACGACTCCAGATGTTATGAAAAACTCAAAGAATCCCATTGAACAGATGGAAAAAACAATATGGGAATTTTTAGTGAAATGGGGAAAATGCAGGAATCTTGGATGAGGACATGGTGAAATTTCTGTTTACCAAACACTCTACTATTCCCACCATATACTTCCTCCCTAAAATTCATAAAAATTCTTCCAAACCTCCCGGCAGACCAATTGTCACATTATGCGGCTCGCTACTCGAAAATATGTCTAAATTTGTGGATGAGACGTTATGCCCATTTGTTTCCACACTGCCCTCCTACATAAAAGATACGACTGACTTCCTTTGTAAAATTGACTTACCGTGGGAACCTACATACCTGTTAGCCACTATGGATGTGGTATCATTATACACATCCATACAACATGAGGATGGCATCAAGGCATGCAAAATATTTCTCAAAACACGCTCTCTCAATTACCTCGACCATTCTAACATGATCCTAGAAATGGTAAGACTTTGCTTAGAGAACAATGTCTTTCTTTTCAATTAACTGTTTCGTCAAATCCACGGAACTGCAATGGGTACCACATTTGCCCCGGCTTATGCAAATCTTCTGATGGGGAAATGGGGAAAAAACTGTGGTATGGGCGGAAGGAAATGAGACTTTCACTGACAAAATTATTTTGTGGCTACGCTACATAGACGACTTATTCATTGTATGAACGGCACAGCTCAATCTTGGAAAGGCTTTGTGAAATTCCTCAATGTTAATTAATTGAATTTACAATTCACTGAGCAACACAGGAAACAATCAGTCGTCTTTTTGGATGTGAAGGTCAAAATCACTGATCAAAAAATCTGGTGTGAACTGCATCGCAAGACAACTGATGCTAATATCAAACTCCACGCAAACAGCGCATACCCAAAAAGTCTTTTATGGAGCATTCCGTATGGAGAATTTATTCGTATCAGAAGGAATTGCAGTGATGTAAAAGACTTTGATTCAGCAAGTAAAATCATGGCTCAGAACTTCCTGAAACAGAAGTATCCCAAACAGGTGATTGAAAGATCTTATCTGAAGGTCAGAGACATGAATCGACAAACCTTATTGACGACATCCCAATCTAATCTCCGGGACAGTACAAATAAAGATACCACCAGGCTAATACTGACATTCGGAAGCCATTCATCCATCATAAGAAATATCCTCACTAAGTATTGGAAGGTTCTGAAGGTGGATAAAGACCTAAGTAATATGCTAAATGCACGACCAGATATTACTTTTCGCAAAAGCCTGGCCATAAAAGACTTAGTGGTTCAAAGTTACATGGCTTCTGAAGAGGTATCCACAGGCAGAAATTGGCTTTCAGACGGACAAAAAGGCTTCCTTAAATGCTGCAAATGTAAAGCATGCAAATATGCGTCCAACTGCACTAGTTATACACTCCCTATTCTATTGACACAAATACAAATTGCAAGTAGGATCACCTGTGAGTCTGAATTTGTGGTATGTCCTGAAGTGCCCATGCCTAAAATGGTATGTGGGCAGCACCAAGTGTAAATTAAAAATACGAATTTTGCAACACATCAGAGCAATCGTCAACAAGGACCATGCATATCCATGGCAAAACATTTCAACGAGTTTCATAATGGGGATCCCAGGACCCAGTAAGACGGTGATTTCATGTTCATTGCCGGAATAGTCCATGTGGGCAACATTGAAGATTTTATTCTTTATTTTATAAATTATAACATTAATTATACTGAATAAATTAGAGATCCTTGTGTGAAACCTAATAGAAGGGGGAATGAATGTCATCCGTGTAGAATTATGACACACATGCACCTTTGCACCTTTATAAGATGGCGGAATGCAAAAAATCACATCTCTGTAAATTACCTTTTCTGTGTCTATTGGAGTGTCATGGGTTAAAAGAGCTCCCACAACAGGGTGGAGTTACTGTAAACAAGCCACAGGAGTGTGGCGAAACACGTTAGCCTCCTTGCCACTGGGAAGCCATTTTTTTTACTGCAAGATTTCTTAAATAAAACTTCAATTTTTAAAGCAAAATTGTTGCTGTGCAGTCGTTTGCTGTTTTCCCACGCTTGAACCTTTTGGCGAGCAATTACTGCTGGATATATTTTTTGGATTTCGATCTTTGATGGGAGTGCAGCTTCTAAATAAACAAGACTTTGCTGTCTGTGTGTGTGTGTGTGTGTATGTATATGTATATATATATATATATATATATACACACACACGTTGGAAGGGATATCACGAGGGAGACCGTAGGAAATGGAGGTACCTTTTCGAGGGCACGATGGGACGAGATTCAGGATGTCGCTGTGATGCCTGCAGGTCTATATGGTAATGAATTACTGTTAGAGAAGGCAATCAGTTGAAGGAGAAGGTAGCAAGTAGAAAGAGGATCGGGTGCCCACCTGTACATGTGGTAGACAGAAAACTCAGGAATGGAACTCTGCTGGAGGATTCTGGTATCAGAATAACTTGAGCTAGTGAATGGTCCTGTGACTGGTGCGTAAGGGCTGAAGGGAGATATGGAGTCAGTAATATGGAACACGGAAAGGGGTGATCAATATGATAGAAGTAGGCGGTTCTTACTGTGTCTCCGATGAGAGCGTAGCCGAAAGAGTCACATAACCGAAAAGCCTACAGCTTATGAGTCGACAGCATGTCTAAAATGCCCAGAGACAAGTGGGAGACGTTTGAATAATCTGGAACAGCTGTAAGAGTCTGATGGCGTTCCTTTACCGAATAACGATTTGCCAGTTTCTGGAGTAACGGCGCGCAGAGCTGCAGTCGTGTTCCTCTAATAAGGTATGTCGGAAGGCAGCAGAGGCGGAGCATGTCTGGGAGCTAGCACGTTGTAAAACGTCCTGGAGGAATGGGTGATGGCGGGAAGCCCTCTTGATAGAGGTCGGGCGCAATGATGCTGCATAATGCATGCCACCCTGGCACACCAGGACCATCGACTGTAGGGGGACATGACACAGAGGGCAAGTGTGCAAGAGGTTAAATCACTTCAGTTATGCCCTAAATCAGTCGGTTTCTCGCTGGAGCAACACAGCAATCAGGACAAGGTAATTGAATGTGAAATAGGCGTGGATCCAGCATAAACCTTTGCTTGACTTGGTTTCCCTTGTGTCGTTGAAGCTGAAAAGGGCCAGGCACTTGACCTTGTAAGGAAGGAAATGGGATATGCTGCTATGTGCATCACACTTGCCACTGCTTCCCTGCTACTGTGGAGGAGGTGTAGGGCTGAGGGACCACAGCATAGTTTCCGCCCATGTACGGCAAGAAGATAAATAGGAGTGGGGGGGGTATATGAATATTGGACATTGTCAAGCCGTGGAGGGTACACATGTGACATGGCACATGGGAGCAAAGAAGATGAACACTGTGAGCATAGGCAGAGGGCCAATAGCTGTACTTAAAGGCACAGGTTCCCGGGGAGGCATGTCACTAGACCACAAGTGATGGAAACCTTAACAAACCAAACCACATGCTTTTGCATACTAGAAAAGTGGTCAGGAGGCAGTGCCCTTAAATGTAGGGGCCTGAATCCAACTTTATGGATCCTCCTGTAAGGGACAAATCTGCAAATATTGTCTTGGTCTTTCATCTCTTAAACGCATGCAAACACCAATATAATCAGATCAGGAAACAAACTGTACATATCGGTTTCAGGAAATGCATTTCACCTAATGCCTCAAGCTGCATTTGATAGATTGAACAGGGCCAAACAGGACTGTAGAAGTAGTGGCCACTCTTTTCAACTATACGTCAAATGTCAGGCACCAGCCCGTTCCTGTCTATTATTGGATCAGTGTAACAAAGCAAGGAAAGTTAGCTTTGTTCCGTCAGAATTACCTAGCACTACAGGGTGGCGAGTAGGCAATTATGTTACCATGGTGTTTACTCTAGGGCACCACCTCTGTCTTGATGACAGTGCAGAAGTTTCTGCATTTATTGCAATGGTTGCAAGATAATGGTTCTAAGTCGCATGGCTGTTATCTCTACAAGTGCAGCCCTGTACAGCAGTGTATAGTTACTCGGGTCTTCAATGACAGATTGACGTTCAGTTTTGTTCTATTCTAGAACTTTAAATATGGCGGGTGACACCACAGCAGTGAACAAGCAAGGCACATATCCAGACTAGAGAGTCCATCAAGGAAATGGATTTATGTGCCATGTTTTAGGATTATTTTAAAGTTCAAGGAAGATGTCCCATCTCCATCTGTGCCTCTGTGTGGTGCTGTCTGCAGAGCCACTGGCTGCTGGCAGCCATCACCAGAACTGATCCTCCACCCCAAATCTAGTGACCACTTCTTGGGCAAACATCCCAAAAAACGGTCTGCCATTTCCTTTATGCAGGTGCAAGAGCAAAGTTTTGTGGTGGGAAATTCCAGTAATTAAAAAATGAATGGAAGGGATTAAGAGGCTTCATCCCCCCCCCTATTTCCCACCCAGCTCCTGGGTGGGACCTGAATATTGTTCTTACCAGACTAATGGGACTTCCTTTTGAACCAATGCATAAGGCTAGCCTTAAAGCACTCGTCTACAAGACCACCTTCTTGGTAGCGATCACCTCTGAGGAGAGTAAAGGAACTCCATGCCCTTTCAGTTCATGATCCATTCGCCACGATTCACAAATATGGTGGTTTTTGCGCACACATCCACGCTTTGCGCCTACATTTATCTCAAAGTTCCATGTAAACCAATCCATATAACTACCCACCTTTTTCCAGAACCCCACTAACGTGGTGGAAAGGAGCCTCCACACACTGGATGTGAGGTGAGCGGTTATCTACCATCTGGAAAAAACAAAGCCACTAAGGAAAACAAACCAGTTCTTCATTTCAGTGGCAGCTGGTAGAGAAGGGGAGCCTGTCTCTAAATGAGCTATCTCAAAGTGGATCGTAAAGTGCATCACACTGTTACACTCTTGCCAAGAGAGTGCTACCCTTCATGCCTAGAGCGCACTCTACTCTGGCACAGGGGCTACCATAGAATTCATTGCAAATGTTCATCTTGGGTCCATTTGCAAAGCAGCAACCTGGAGTTCTGTATACAACACTACTGCCTAGATACATACTCTAGGTCTGATTCTCAGGTGGGACAAGCGGTGCTAAGACCTCTCTCTGCTACTGTTCCTTCACACACCCCACCACCATCTCGCTAGTTTATGCACATGTGATTCTAAGCAGATTCATAAGCATCAGAAGACATACAATCATCAGAAATGCTATTACGGTTAGTAATGCATCTGCTTAGATTCACATGTGCCCACCCTTCCTCTCTCTGTGGAGTAGAAGGAACATAGACCTCTTTCACCTTCTCTTTTGTACTCGCTCACGCTGACTAAGGCTCCCTCCTGGCAGAAAAAACACAACCAGAGGGACCTTGATGCGTGAGGGTTTTTGTGTACACTTCACGTCACGTTAGGGATAGTGTTAGTCACGCCCATGTCTACATCCCCTTTCGATCTTCAAAAGAAAGATGCAATACTCTGCGATTTCCACTAGATGTCGGACTATATGCACAGCATGTGAATCTAAGCAGATAAAATAACCAGAAATGCTATCACGGTGAGTAATGCATGTCTTATTTTGTTGTCCCCTCCACCCGACTGTGTCCCAACATTTCACCCACCACATGTGAAATCAAGGGCCCCTCAGGATCCCTCCAGCAGCGGGAAGTTGTGATCTTAGCCGTAGTGAGAAGGTGAGAAATTCTGCAGCATGGGTTCTGGCATTGATTCACATGCTCATGAATAGTCCCCGTCGTCGGGCTGGGAATCCTCGGTACAGAAAAAAAAATCAGTATCAGTTTCGTTTCTGATCTGTCTTTCCTAGTAGTAACCAATCAGTGATCTCTGGGTCATACTGCCCACAGCCAATGACTGCCCTCTCCCTAAGCCCCGCCTCTGGCAGCCATCCTCAGATTTTTACTGCACGTTCAAGTGTTGGGAGTCCTCGTGCTGTAGCTCTCGAGCTTTTGCTGCGTTTTCGCGCTTTTTCAAAGAGAATTTCTAATTTTTCGGTTAAATTGAGTCTCAAGCTCCACCGTTTTTACATCCGATCAACGGGGACCCGTTTCGGAAGTTTCTACACCCCTCCAGGGTGAAGATTTCGTCGAAACTTTCGTCGAACGACGCTTTTGAGGATTCCAGAAGTTTCTGTGGCCTTCCCCCGGACATGGCTCAGGATAAAGGGAGCTCGACGCGTGGGAAGCTGTTCAGGGCCTGCCCTGGATGCCAGCTGCAGAACATGTTCAAGGAAGACGAGCATTCCTTATACCTCTACTGTCTTCATGAGGACCAAACGCACGTGGAGGAGGACTGTGCATTTTGCGGGAACATGACGGAGCGGACCATGAGGGACCGCCATCTTCGTCTCGCCAATTGGCTGGAGGGAAAGAGCCCGTCTGGTGAGAAGAAAAAGAAGAAATTCGAGCAGTCTTCTAAGTCCTGTGAGGGCGCCCCGGCGACGGGGGCCCAACAGAAGGCTAAGCACCGCGAGTCAACGGGCACTGGGAGTGCCGAACGGTTGGGCTCCTCGGCTGCCAGGCAGGGCGCAGCCTGCCTGGCGCCATCGACCATGAGCCAACGCTCTGGCTCGGGTAAGAGGAAATCCGAAAACTCGGCCAAGCTTCTGGAGAGGCCCCAGTCGATCATTTCGGCTGAGGGGGAGCGAGGCGGGGAGCCCTCCCCCAAGGTGAAGGCCACAAGCACGCAGTCGGTGACAAAGGCCTTGATTCACCCAGCCAAGGCCTCTATCGAGAAGTTCGCAGCAACCCTGGCGCAGCCTGCAGAGGTTACACCTGTGGTAGCGGCCTAGGGGCCCAGAGTCTCCCTGCCACCTCGGAGGGAGGCATCTTTCAAGCCCATCGAAAGAACCCCCACGAAGCCTCCGGTGGGGAAAGAGGGGGGGGGCAGTGGCCGTCGTGGATTCAGACACAACCTCCGAGGAGGAACTTGTCAAAGCCCCTGAGGACCAGGACGCGGGCATGGAGGACCAGCCCGTCGAGAAGCATCCCGACGAGGGGGACGACGGAAGTGACGGCGGCGCCGACGGGGCCTCAGACCAACCGTCGCAGCCAGTCCCGCAGGACAACTCGGTGGCCATTTTGATGGCAATTCAATCCTTATGCTCTGAAATAATGACTAGGTTGCCGTTACCCCTGACGGAGGAGCCAGGGGCAGGTCCGTCAGGAAGTCCACCACCCAAGAGGAGAAGAACACCTCCTCCTGCACCCTTCCAGCCCTCGAGGCCTGCTCAACCCTCCTCCCCGTCCACGGGGATGGCACGGGCACGGACACAGCCACGACGGGCACGGACGACGAGGGTGGCGACGGCGGGGTGGACCTCCCGTCGCCCCCCCCCCCTGGGCTTCCCCGCCCGATGAGATTGGATCCTTCCATGCGATGATCTCCAGGGCATCCGAGCTCTTCCAGCTCTGCCCCGAAGAAAATTAGGGGTTCCTCTATCAACGTCGAGAGACCAAGAGGAAGATGGTCCTCGCGGTACCTCTACTGGATGACATCTGGGACGAGGGGCTCTCCCTCAAGAACTCGTCGACGACACCGGCAAAAAGGGACCGATACGAAAAGAAGTACCGGGTCCCCGATGCGGCCCCTCTATGCCTTTAGAGCACAGCCGACCCCGGATTCAGTCGTCTCGGCGGCGGCCAGGAAGAAGGCGGGGGGGGGGCATCGGCATCGACATCAACTTCACCGCCGGACGACGATGGAAAGAAGCTCGACGTGATGGGACGACGAGTCATCACGTCGGCGGAGACGATTAAGGCGGCCAACGCCCTGGCTATCGTTGCCCATTACGACAGGGAACTTTGGTATAAAATCGCTCTCTTGTTGGACTTCCTGCCGGACGACAAGAGGGCAGAGGCCTGGAAATCCTGCAAGAAGGCAAGGTGGCGTCGGACCACGCCATAATGGTGGTGACGGACATCGCTGACACTGGTTTCCGCTAGTTGGGCAACGGTGTTTGCCTCAGACGGCACGGATGGCTGAAGGCGACGGATTTCCCGCCAGGACGTACAAGCTAAAGTGTTGGACATGCCCTTCGACGGGAACAACCTGTTTGGGAAGACAGTCGATGAGTCCCTGCAAGCCATCAAAATGGACACGGAGACAGCCCGGGCCCTGGGAGTTCTCCAGTAACTACGGTCGTCCTTTCGGAACACCGGAAGCAAGCAAGGGGCCTCCAAGTTGCGGCGGCTCATCTACCTACCGTCGAAGCACCCTGGTGGGAGGTCAGCTGGCGAAGTTGGTCAACGTGTGGGAGTCCATCTCCACCGACCGTTGGGTGTTGGATATCCTGGCCCAGGGGCATGCCCTCCAATTTCTAAACAAGTGCCCTTGCGTGCCACCCATGGCCAGGAAGGAAAACCACGTACCCCAGCTGCTGCTGGAGGTAAGGGCGATGCTCAAGAAAGGTGCCATCGAGCTCGTCACAAAGAGACTTCGGGGCTCCGGGGTCTACTCAAGATACTTTCTCGTAAAGAAGACAGGAGTTTGGCGTCCCATCCTGGACCTGCGGTGTCTGAACAAGTACATCAAGGCTCAGAAGTTCCGGATGGTCACCCTCAGCACGTGCTGGGACAGCTGGAGGAGGACGATTTTCTGCCGTCGTTGGACTTGGAGGATGCCTACTTCCACATCCCCATTCTAAAAGGACACCGGAAGTTCCTCTGGTTCGTGGTCCAAAGACGGCACTACCAGTTCAAGGCCCTCCCGTTCGGATTAAAGTCGCCACCCAGGGTATTCACCAAGTACCTAGCACCGGTGGCCTGCAAGGGATCCACGTCTATCCCTACCTGGACGACTTGCTCATCCGATCAAGGACGAGGGAGCTCGCCGTAGAACACACAGTGAAGACCGTCCAGCTACTCACAGACCTGGTGTTCTCCATCAACTTCCCCAAATCCCACCTGGTCCCTTCGCAGGTCACCCTGTTTCTGGGAGCCAAGCTTGACAGTGGTACGGCTGGCCTCGCCGTCCGACGAAAGCCATCCTGGGCAAGGTGCAACGCCTGCTAGCCAGACATAGCCAGGGTAAGATCCATCAAATCCCTTCTCGGGATGATGTCCTCCTGCATCTATCTGGTACGCCTGTGCAGACTTCGAATGCGTCCACTGCAAGAGTTCTTCGACGCATGCTGGATCCAGGCGACGGGCAGCTTCGAGGACAGGATACCGCTCAACGAGACCTTCCGACGAGCGATCCGGTGGTGGGGCACCCGCACTCATCTGATGGCGGGCACAGACTTTCAGACCCCAGCTCACCAGGTAACAGTGACGACGAATACCTCCCTGGAAGGATGAGGAGCGCATACCGGAAATCTCAATGCGAGAGGCCTTTGGCTCCTGGAGGAAAAACCACTTCATATCAACATTTTGGAGCTCCGTGCAGTGTTTTGGGCCCTCAGGTCCTTTCTTCCGTCCCTCAATGGCAAGGTGGTGAGTATCTTCACCGACAACACCACCACGATGTTCTACATCAGGAAGCAGGGTGGAACCAGATCCCCAGCCCTGTCCAAGGAATCCCAGGATCTGTGGCACTGGGCCGTTGACCAGGGGATGTTTCTGGTACCTTCATCTGGCAGGGAAAAAGAACGCCATTGCCGACTCACTCAGCAGGGAGCTGCGCTCGTGCCACGAGTGGGAGCTGCGCCAGGATAAAGTGGATCGACTCTTCAGGCTGTGGGGCAGACCCTATGTCGACCTCTTTGCGAGGGCGACGAACTCCAAGTGCCAGAGGTTCGCCAGCAGGTTCCCCCAACCGAGGAGCATTGTCAGGCTGAGATCCTGGTGTCTGCGGAAGCTGCTGAACCCCCGACAATCCACCCAAAATGTGGCACTCTGAGCTGATAATAAATATAACCGCTCAGTTTACCTCACTTCCAGGGGAAAGGGGGAAGGGACAAATTAACAAACACCAGGCTGGAAGCTATCGACTAGCTGGTTCTTCACCTGTAGTTAAAAACATAAACATATAATACGCCTCATTACTCAATGGGTTACTATACTAACCTTAAAACTCTATCCTTTACCAAAATAGTCAAAAAACCATACCTGGTACTTCTCTTCAGAATGCCTAGAGAAGTGATAAGCAGACAAGACTTCCTTACTTGTTGACCAGAATCTTAAAAATCATTCAGCCTTCTCAGCAGGTCCATGAATGTAATTTTTAACTTTGTAGTTCGTCTTCTCAACCTCAAGATTCTTGAACAAAGTCTAAAGTTCTTTAAATAAGTTTAAGGAAGTTCTTTTAAGTTCTTGTATTTCTTTTTATATTTTCTTTTTAGAGTGTCTTTTACTCTTGAACGGTTTTAAAACTTGCGATGAAATCTTCACGTGGAAAAATCCAGCACACGCGCTAAAAATCCAAACCGCGGGTAAAACGCATACGCGCTGAAAATCCAAACCGCGGGATAAAACACACGTGCTTTAATCCAAGTCGCGGGAAATACGCACACGTGCTGAAAATCCAAACCGCGGGAAAAAACACAAGCACTTTACTCCAACTCGCGGTAAATACACACACACGCTGAAAATCCAAATAGCGGGTAAAACACACACGCGCTAAAGTCCAAGACGCGAGTTAAACACACTCGCGCTAAAGTCCAACCCACGAAAAAATATGCACACGCGCAAAAACCAAATTGCGGGAAAAAAGCACACGCGCTTTTATTTTATCACATGACACTTCTGAGAGCTTGCGCGGAAGCTCCACATAGATTTGTTCTTGCGCACGCGCAGATTCGAAACGCGTAATAAAATACACACGCAAACTCACGTAGCAAAACCCTCGCGTATAAACAGAAAACGCAAGTCAAAAGTTCACGCGGCGCTTCACTCACGCGCAGAGTCACTCGCGCAGGCTCAAGGTAACGGAAAAATCACGCGCTAGTTTGAAATGATACGTAGGAAAGAAAATAAATGTACGCGCTACAGTTTTTAGAGACAAGTTTTGCGATTTCAATCCTTTTAAATTAATATAACCTTTTTACAAAGTTCATCAAAACATGGAAAGTCTCGTGATTGAGTCTTAAACTTATTTTCTCAGAAAAATTGGAAATTTCTCACTCCTGTCCTGTGTCTCCACGAAACTCCATACACGACTCCTGTTATATTTTCAAAGATGCCGCTCTACTGCTTGAAACCTGACACCCCTGAACAAGTTAAGCAGGAGCAGCATAGCACACAACCTCTCAGCTGGGCAAAGACGATGAAAGGCAGTTTAGAATGTTCACTGTCCTCCCTATAAACTATCTCCAGCCAATTAGAATTTAGACTGAGAACCTTCATCTTGGCTTGGGGCATTTTCCATAGACTGCAATGAAGGTTAAGGGCAAAATTGGCTGTTTAAAAATATAACCCATAATAACTTCCCAAAACCTTTCTATACTAAATATGTGTCTCCCCTGACCCAATGTCAATGAGTATATGTTACTGTATGTAAAAGAATATGTCACTCCAACCTGACAGTACCTGACGGTACCCCCCTCCTAACGGCCAGTCCCTGGGCCACTTTTCAATGGAAATTTTTTTATGGAATCTTTCAACCAAACGAGGAGCATGCACATCACTTGCTTTCTCCCAAGTGCGCTCTTCAGGACCAAAACCCTCCCAATCAATGAGATACTGTAGCTTTCCTCTTACTCTTCTAGAGTCCAGAATTCTCTTAACCAGAAATTCTTCTGAAGCATCTTCCTCACCTGACAAGCATGGGCGATGCTTTCTCGTTCCCATGGGACAACCTGTTCCTCTATGCTTTTCCGCCATTGCCACTGCTACTCCTGCTCGTCAACCAGCTCAAGAGGTCCTGGTGCAGGATGATCCTCATCGCACCGGTGTGGCGGAGACAGATCTGGTTCCCGGACCTTCTGGACTTATCGGCGTCCCCACCAGTCAAAATGTCCGTGGACGCGGATCTTCTCTCCAGAGAAGGAGGCGCCATTCTTCATCACGACCCGAAGTCGCTGAACTTGCAGGCCTGGCTCCTGCAGCACTGGAGTTTGGGGGATACGATATACCGGCCGACTGCAGAGAGGTTCTTGCAAAGGTCAGGGCGTCCTCAACTCTCGTGCTACGGACACAAGTGGAAGAGGTTCTCTGTCTGGTGCCGGGCACAAAAGATTAACCCTCTGCGGATTACTGCCCATGAAGTACTGCCGTACTTACTGTCGTTGGCCAAGGCTGGACTAGCTCACACCTCCATCATACATCTGGCTGCCATCTCCAGATACACCAGGACGGGTGTCCTTGTGGTCCCATCGCCTGGTGAAGGAATTTATGAAGGGACTATTCCGCCGGTGAAGGCCCCGGCCCCGGCGTGGGAGCTCAAGGTGGTGCTGACTAGCCTCATGGGGACTCCGTTCGAGCCTATGCATACGGCACTGTTGAAGTTCCTATCGTGGAAAACCGCTTTTCTTGTGGCCATCACCTCCGCACGGCCCGTGGGAGAGATTCAGGCCCTATCCTGCAAGCCTCCATACTTGACTTTTCACGACACAAGGGTGGTGCTCAGGACGCACCCCTCCTTCATGCCCAAGGTGCCGTCGGACTTCCACCTCAACGAGCCCTTGGTGTTACCAGTTTTCTTCCCGTCGCCTTAGTCGCCGGCCGATAGGACTTTGCACTCGCTGGATGTAGCTAGAGCGCTGAAGTTCTACGTGGACCGCACAAAGAGTTTTCGGAAGACGTCGCAGCTTTTTGTGAACTTTGGACCTGTGAATCAAGGGAAGGCTCTCTCAAAGGCTTCCATTTCCAGATGGCTCTCCGCCTGTATCATGCACTGTCACCAGTTGGCAAACCGACCGCTGCCCGGCCGTCCGAGAGCCCATTCGACCAGAGCGATCGCTGCTACCACAGCGTTCTTGACTGGTGTGCCCCTGCTGGACATCTGCAGGGCTGCTATGTGGAGGTCGACACACACCTTCACGAAATTCTACTGCGTCGATCGGGATTCCAGGGAGGAGTCCAGGGTCGGCCAAGCAGTGCTGCGCAACCTGTTCGCCTAAGGTGAGCCTGGTGAGGAAAGTATTGCTTAATGTTGAGCCTTTTGCCACCTCCCTCTTTTTGCTTTCACGCCCGAATACCCCTGGGTCTGGTGCGCAATATAAATAAACAAACAAACCTATATATAAGGTTGCCAGCTTTCTTTTGGGTGCTGTTTCTGTTAGTACCAGTTCTAATGCGTTCAGTTCCCTGGCACTGTGCATTCTTGTGGGAGGTTGAGACATCTAGTGCCTAAGCTAGGCCTACCTAAAATGCTCCCTTTCTGAGACCTGGCATCTGGCCCTGCAGTCTTCAAAAGACTGGTGGGTGAACGGGGGGTCCCGTTTACAAAGGGGTCCCGGAGAAAGGTCAGTCCCTGTTGGGCAGAAACCTGTGCAGTTCCCTTAGGGACCACTGCAAAAGATTTAAGACTACAGGTATTTGGCAGTAAACCCACTTTGTAGCGGTCTGTACCACACAGATTCACTTGGTAGCTGTGGCTGAGCAGTCAGACTTCCCTCAAGAAGAGTTAGGCAGTATGCAGAGTATACACAATAGGTACAGAGACACAGAAGCACAAACAAACACTGACCAGAGCTTTGGCGTAAAAGTATATAATTATTTATTTAAAAACACACTTGTGATTTACACTAGCAAAAAGAGGTAAGTGATTTCAGCACACAGTCATTATCATATATATATAACCCTATTCACTTATTAGACAAGTCTTAGTGAGAAACACCACTTATTTTCAGACAGAGGTGAGCGCTTAATATAAGATGACACTCTAATAAGTTATAAAGAAAGGGAGGGAAAAAGGCAGAGTTAAGGAAGCACACAAGTTTCAATACTTTTTACAAAGAACCACAGTAAGGCAGGATAGGCAGAGTTCTACTCGAGAGCAAGGAAGTCTATTGCAAGGCCCACTCTTGTAGATAGTTCGCACAAAAAGGATGAAATTAAAGTCAGGAAAAGTTAGCTAGGTTGTCCCAGGCTAGCCCAGCTTAGAAAGTCGAGGCTTTACTGTCACCCCGAACGATCTGTCGCAAGGGAAGCCAGGCGGGACACAGTACCTTAAGTGTGAGTGTGAAGGAAGCTCCAGCGGGGGCAGTTGTTCCTGGCAGCAGGTGCAAGTCGGCATTTCGTCCAGAGGAAGAAGAGGTCCCGCCGTGGAGGAAAGATGAAGGTCGTTGCACTGCCAGGGAAGAAACCAGCCGCGGAGTTCTTCGGTTAAAAGGTACTACCCTTCTCTTCGCGGTAGTGGTAAGCCGTGGTATTCCGGTTGCCGGGGTGCTTGGCATGGGCAAGGCGGCCACGAGATGCTCCAGGAAGGTGAAAAGAAGGCAAAACTGGTTATCCCCACCAGTCAAATGAAGAAGACTCTCCGGACTGGAGATCTCCTCTGTCGTCGGGAAAAGTGGTGAGACGGTTCAGCAGGGCTCCACCGGTGTCGTCGTCGCTGCAGGTCGGCTCAGCTTCTCCCTCCTCGGATTCTTAGGTCCTGTGGCGACCTCTGAAGTTCCAGTCCCCAAAGACCTGCTTTTATGCAGCACACCCCCATTCACTCAGTCTAGCTGTCAATTAAACATACTAAGTGGGCCAATCACACAAGAGTGCGACTTGAGTTACCAAGGTAACTCAGTCCAGTGTGCTTAAACCCTCTCCCACACCCCCTGTGGTACCCAGACAGAATGGCACCACTTTTGGAGGCTTCTGTGGAGAAGCCCGCCAAACGTGGAACAAAGGGCTCGACTTGGGTTGGAGTCACAGAAGAGAACACAAACGCCATTTTAGAATAGAGTTCTGGCAAAAAATACCAACCGGTGAATTAATATTAAATAAATATAGCGACAGTATGTTCGAGGCTATAAGAATTAAATGATTAAATTTGGTAGCCTCGAACAATGGGAAAATCCCATAGAGATATATTTGCGTCCAATATAAAAAGTAGTATCGACTGCCACCAGCCAAAACGCGATCAGGTGGGACGGAGACATGCCCCCTCGAACAACAGACCCCGGGGCAATCGGATTGCCCCGACCAGTACGTCCACAATATGATGGTTTGTACTGGTTTCTGTTCATAATTTGGGACTAGTAAAGCCAATGGTGACTTTACATGCCCTGGGAGACAGTAGTCAGTCCCAGGGTATGGAGTCTATGTTGGGGGTCGCTACGACACCCCTGGGTTACGGCACGGAGGGTGCTGTGTAACCCACATCAAAAACACATGAGACCCTATGGAGTAAAGGAGCCCATAAAACACATTGAAAGATAAAGAACACCTCAAATCATGTCTAAGAGTGGGAGTAAATAAACCCCCAAAAAATCCAGCAAAGCTGCTGGGGGACTCACTAGGTTTGGGAAATTAGCCTTAGAGAGAATTCTCTGTAACAGTTCCCCCTCATGCCATCTCAACCCCACTAAGTCTCATCCGGGGAGAAAGTCTGGGTTGCCCCTGGGGTGAAGGCACTTGATGGCGCTTTTACCCCTATTTGCGTGCTGCCCTTCATCAGTAGTGAATGGTGGCGGATGCTAGTGGACTGGTGCCAGGAGCAGGTGGGGCAAATTTGATGGGGGGCGGGGGGACTTGGGGACGAGCCCTCTTTGATTTGTTTCCATCTGGCGGGGGTCGTCTCATGTTTGCGATAACTGAGAGGTGAGATTATATCTGTAGGCATCAGGGACTCCGAATCTCGATTATAAACCCCATAAGCATCACTTTCATAGCCCCAGGGTGTCTTTTCTCCCCAAAAAATGCCATTTGCAACCTTCCCATGTCTGGGTCACATTTTTGCACTAGCAGGGCGAGCCAATCATAAAGAAGCCTTGGAACTAGGTTCATCATTTTGAGGGTGGTGATCTTGCCAAAGCATGAGATCGCTTGTTTGTCCATATCCTCCCACAATGTTTTGAAGAGTTGTGGGGAGTTGTGCTGCTATAACCAGGAGATCAAATTCCAAATTTGGACGCCGAGGTAAGTAATACTGGAAGCGCCCATTGGAATCGGGCTTGACTTTGTGAGCGTCTACATGCGCGCTTTTGACATGTGAACCCCCATAGTGCTAGATTTGTTGTAATTCACTCTAAAGCCTGACGCTAAACTGAACTACTCTATTTCTTGCAGCACAGATGCAAAGGAGGATTCTACGTGGGTGAGGGTGAGCAGAATGTCGTCCTTGTATAGGGAGATTGTGTAGGTTTGTCCATCCACCTGCAGTCCCTTCACCCCCGGTTTGGCACGGATTCTAGAGTCCAAGGGCTCCATTGAAAGCCCAAAGATTAAGGGGATAACCATGATTCGTACCATGTGAGGTCTCGTTTTTCAGTGAGATTGCCCCGTTAATTCTGAGTGATGTGGAAGAGCGCTGGTAATTAGCCAGGACCCATTTTTAAATAACCGGGCCAAATTCGTAGTGTGTTAGGACCCTGCTAATGTAGTTGCAGTCCAACAGGTTAAACACTTTGAGCGTCAAGTGAGATGATGCCTAGCTCTGTGCTCGACCTAGAGGTGAATTCAGTGAGATTCAGCACACACCTGTTGTCGTGAGTGGTTTGGCCTACGATGAATCCAGTCTGATCCAAGTCAATTAAGTGTCATCCTCATCGAGGATCTTTGCATCGTTGTTCATGAGTTATCCCCAAGGTGTGTATTTCTTACAGGCCTATAAGGACCCGCGAGTGATTCCTCCATAGAGGGCGTGAAAGGAAATACAAAGGAAATACAAAGTACTGTGAAGTGGGGGGCGGAAGGGGTCAGGGTGTGGGAGTAGGTTTTATAAAATCTGTCAGTGAAACTGTTGCCCAGGTCTGTATGTTTCAGGGATTTAATAGCTGCCTCCATCTCGTCTGGGGTGATGGGGTCCTCTAGGGATTATAGTAGGCCCAGGGGGAGGGGGCAGGTAGGAGCGGCTGCTGCAGGCATTCTGCCTGCCGTTTGCCATCTATCAGAGACACCGACGTTCTGTCTTTGTGGTACAATAATGTTTGAGGTTTGTTCATCTGCTTAGAATCGCATGCTGTGCATATGGTCCGACATCCAGTTGTAACCGCAGAGTATTGTATCTTGTCTTTTGAAAATCGAAAGGGGACGTCGACATGGTCGTGCCTGTAACACTATCCCTACGTGACTTGTAGTGTACCCAATATCTCTCACGTGTCGAGGTCCCTCAGTTTTTTTTCCACCCAGCAAACTGGTTGCCTTAAGCGGTTCTCGTCAAAGACATTGCTTATTGCCCCCTCAACCTTTGGTCGAATAGTTATATGGAATAATTCAGATCACCCTATCAGTCCCTTATTTCGACGGCTGTTCCAGATCTCCACTGAAGACCTTCAGAACTTCGGACAGTGATCCAGTCGGCGCTGCTGACCATGTGGCCAGGCCTTCCGCCAGCCTACACAGTAGGGAGATTGGGGTTGGGTGGACATTTCTGTACAATCTGAGAATGCCTTTCCCTTTCCTTCCGCTTTCCCTTTTGGTCTTAATCACTCTACCCATCCTCGGCTATGGAGAGGACTCCATTTAGGTTTTGCCCCATTTGTAATGGCAAATTTCCTTGGAAAGATAAGCAAAGACAGTGTAACCATTGCTTGCCCCTCGACCACGAAGGATGCGCGGCTTGTAAGCTTCTCAGTCCTAAGGCATTAAAGGAGCACAAAGTCAAGGGGAGGGGGGCCGACGGGATGTCTTAGGCCGAGTTCTCCCCCGCTGCCACCAAATGTGAAGACGGCGAGAGTGACGATCAGACCTCCGAACCGGAGGACATTGACCTTTTGACAGAACGCTCTTATGCCGCATTGTCTGTCCCCGGCCCCTCTAGGCACTGCCATGGGGAAGTCGCACCCCGGCGACAAAGACAAACAATTACACAGCACTAAACACAGAACCCCAAGTCAATCTTCAGCCAAATCGAAGAAGACTTCAGCGCCAATGGGTACACCAGAAGCTCCAGTGGCACCCGCTGACTGTCAGGATCGGCAGCCCTCCCCGCAGCCGCATATGCGCCTAGCGACTGGGCCATCAAAAACAAATGGCGCTACCCCTAATATAACAGGTTCCGTCGAGACGCATTATAAGAAGGCGTCCGGCGACGACAGGGTTCCGGTTCCGCCGAAGAAGGCGGCCACCAAAGACAAGGCCCCGGCTCTGCCGAAACGGCCACCTTCACAATAGCAGGCTGAAACGACGCGCCTCCTGTCTGCGGAGGGTATCGCCGACAGCTTAGCAAGGATTGTTTCCGCCGGCTCTCAAATGGCAGTCAAGGGATTCTTTGCGGCCTACGGAAAAGGCCAAGGATCCGGTGATCCAAAGGTAGCCTAAGGGGAGTACCGGAACCCTCCCATAGGCCGAAAGAGGTACAGGGACGTCCCACCTCTGTCAGTCCCAAAAGGAGGAGTTCTCTGAGGGTGAAGAAGGGAGTTCTCCAGCATGGGGTCTGGCATGGATTCACATGCTCATGAATATTCCCTGTCGTCGGGCTGGGAATCCTCGGTAAGGAAAAAATCAGTATAAGTTTAGTTTCTGATCTGTCTTTCTTAGTAGTAACCAGTCACTGGTCTCTGGGTCATACTGCCCCCAGCCAATGACTGCTCTCTCCCTAAGTCCCGCCCCTGGCAGCCATCCTGAGATTTTTACCGCAAGTTCAAGTGTTGGGAGTCCTCGTGCTATAGCTCTCGAGCTTTTACTGCATTTTGTGTTTTTTCAAAGAGATTTCTCATTTTTTCAGTTTAATCGAGCCTCTAGCTCCACCGTCTTTAATTCCGATCAACGGGGACCCGTTTCAGAATTTCCTATGCCCCTCAAGGGTGAAGTTTTCGTCGAGTTGCACTTCTCGGAGGATTCCAGAAGTTTGAGGCCTACCTGGCGGACTAGAGGAGCATGACCCAGGAGAAGAGCTTGACTCCCGGCAAACTGTTCAGGATCTGCCCGGGATGCAATCTACAGAATGTGTTCAAGGAGGACGAACATTTGAGATGCCTCTACTGCCTCCACAAGGACAATATGCACGTGAAGGACTGTGCATTTTGCATGAACATGTCGGATTGACCGATGAGAGATCGTCTGACCCGTATCGCCAACTGGCTGGAAGGCAAGAGCCCAGCAGGTGAGAGAAGACCGCTCGGACTTCTTAAGTCCTGTGAGGGCGCCCCAGCGACGGGGCCCCAACAGAAGGCAAAGCACCGTGAGTCCGCGGGCACTGGGAGCGCTGAATGATTGGGCTCCTCGGCTGCCAGGCAGGGCGCATCTTCACCGACGCCATCAACCGCGAGCCAACGCTCTGTCTAGAGGAAGAGAAAATCCGAGAACCCGGCTAAGCTTCTGGAGAGGCCCCGGTCGATCTCGAAGGAACCGGCCGAGGGGAGAGCGAGGCGGTGATCCTCCCACTAAGGTGAAGGCCTCAACTGCGCCCAAAGTGGTGAAGGCTTTGATTTACCCAGCTAAGGCCTCTATTGAGGGAGTTGCTGCGGCCCTGGCGAAGCCTGTGGAGGCTTCCCCAGTGGAGTTGACATCGGGGCCCAGAGTTTCCCTGCCTCCACAGAGGGAAGCCTCTTTTAAGCCCATCGAGAAGACCACCCCCCCCACCCCCGTGAAGACCCCGGTGGAAAAAGAGGGGGGCGGGGCAGCCGGTGACCGTTACGGACACGGACACAACCTCTGAGGAGGAACTGGTCAGTCGTAGAGGGACTCAAGAATTTGGAAGAGGCCCAGTCCCACGGGAGGAATCCCGATGAGGGGGATGACGAGAGCGAGGGTGGTGACGACGAGGCTCCCGTGGAGGAGGAGCAACCGTCGCAGCCATTTTGATGGCAATCCAAGCCTTGTGCACGGAGATGAGGACGAGATTGCCCTCCAAACAAGAGGAGAATGCATCCAGCCCCGCCCTTCCAGCCCTCACAGGCCTCTCGGCCTTTGTCTCCTTTCCCGGTCCCGAGGGATGACACAGGAACAGACACGGCCACGATGGGGACGGATGACGACGGGACTGACCTCCCGTCGCCGATTCTTCGGGCTTTCCCGCCCAACAAAATTGGCTCCTTCCACACCATGATTGCCAGGGTGTCCGAGCTTTTCCAGCTCTGCCTCGAAGAGAAGAAGGAAGGCTTCCTCTACCAACGGTGCGAGGCCAAGAGAAGACGGTCCTCGCGGTGCCGTTGCTGGATGACATCTGGGACGAGGGACTTGCTCTCTTGAAGAACCCGTCCACGACACCTGCCAAGAGGGACCGGTACAAGAAGTAGTACCAGGTCCCTGACGCTGCCCCGTTGGGCCTTAGGGCACAACCGACCCCGGATTCGGTCGTTTCGGCAGCGGCTAAGAAGAAAGCAGGGGGGGGGGGTCATCAGTTTCGACTTCAACTTCCCCGCCGGATGGCGAAGGTAAGAAACTGGAGGCCCTGGGATGAGTCATCTTGTCTGCGGCGACGACGATTAAGGTGGCCAATGCCCTAGCGATTGTGGCCCGCTAGGACAGGGAGTTATGGTACAAGATCGCCCCCCCTGTTGGACTTCCTCCCGGACGACAAGAGGGCAGAGGCCCTAGCGATCTTGCAGGAGGGTGAGGTGGCATCGCACCACGCCATAACGGTGGCCACGAACATTGCCGACACCGACTTCCGCCAGTCGGGCAACGGTGTTTGCCTTTGACGGCGGGGGTGGCTCAAGGCGATGGATTTCCGCCAAGACGTACAAGCCAAAGTTTTGGACATGCCCTTCGACGGGAAAAATCTGTTTGGGAAGACAGTGGATGAGTCGCTTCAGGCCATCAAGACCGACACGGAGACGGCTCAGGCCTTG
The DNA here is from genome assembly GCF_040938575.1 of Ambystoma mexicanum. NCBI lineage: Eukaryota > Metazoa > Chordata > Amphibia > Caudata > Ambystomatidae > Ambystoma > Ambystoma mexicanum. The sequence goes on along the minus strand of NC_090927.1, from coordinate 575,945,953 downwards.
GGAGTTCTGCAACAACGGCCACCCTTTCGGAACTCCGGAGGCAAGCAAGGTGCCTCCAAGGGATTCAGCGGCGGCTCCTTGATGTGCCGTCAGGCGGCCCGCTCCACGTCGCAAGAAGCCTACAGGGGACGAGGCAAATCAAGTAGATCTCGCCGTCATCGCCAAGGTGGCAAGGCCGCCGCCAAGCGGGATTGAACCTGCCGTTGCGTCGGGCCCTCACCGGAGCACCCCGGTGGGAGGCCGGCTGACGAAGTTCGTCAACGCGTGGGAGTCCATCTTCACCGACCGTTGGGTGCTGGATGCCCTGGCCCACGGGCACTCTCGAATTTCTAAAGAAGTGCCCCCGCATTCCTCCTGTGGCCAGGAAGGAAAACCACGTTCCTCAACTGCTGTTAGAGGTGCCCGCGATGCTCAAAGGGGCCATCGAGCTCGTCCCAAAGAGGATCCGGGGCTCCGAATGTACCCGAGATACTTCTTCATCAGAAAGAAGACAGGAGGATGGTGTCCCATCCTGCACCTGCGTCGACTAAACAAATACATCAAGGCACAGAAGTTCCGGATGGTCACCCTCCAACACATACTGGGCCAGCTGGAGGAAGGTGACTTCCTATCATCGTTGGATTTGGAGGATGCGTACTTTCACATCCCTGTTCTAAAAGGACACCGAAAGTTTCCCAGGTTCGTAGTCCAAAGACGGCACTACCAGTTCAAGGCCCTCCCATTCAGATTGACGTTGGTGCCCAGGGTGTTCACCAAGTGCCTAGCACCAGTGGCGGCACGGCTGCGCCTGCAGGGATCCACTTCTAGCCCTACCTGGAGGACTGGCTCATCCAAGCAAAGACTAGGGAACTCGCCGGCGAACACATAGCGCGGACCGTCCAACTGCTAACGGACCTTGGATTCTCCATCAACTTCCCCAAATCCCATCTGGTTCTGTCGCAAATCGCGTCGTTTCTGGGAGCCAAACTCGATACAGTTGCATGATTGGCCTCGCCGTCGGAGGAAAGGACGCAGGCCATTCTGGACAAGGTACAGCATCTGCTGGCCACGGACGTGGCCAAGGTGAGGTCCATCAAGTTCCTGCTCGGGATGATGTCCTCATGCATCTGTCTGGTGTGCCTGTGCAGGCTTCGGATGCGTCCTCTACAGGTGTTCCTCGATGCCCGTTGGTTGCAAGCGGCGAGCAGTTTCGAGGACAAGATCTCACTCGATGGGAGTTTCCGCCAAGCAATTCGGTGGTGGGGCACCCGCGCGCATCTCGCGGCGGGCACGGACTTTCAGACCCCGGCATGCCAGGTGAGGGTGACGACGGATGCCTCCCTGGAGGTGTGGGGAGTGCACACCGGAGATCTTCACGCGAGAGGCCTTTGGCTCCCGGAGGAGAGGCCGCTCCACATCAACATACTGGAGCTCCAAGCAGTGTTCTGGGCCCTCAGGTCATTCCTCCCGTCCCTCAAGGGCAAGGTGGTGAGGATCTTCACCGACAACACCACGATGTTCTAAATCCGGAAGCAGGGAGGAACCAGATCCCCAGCCCTATCCAAGGAAGCCCAGGAGGGATCTGTGCCATTGGGCCGTTGCCCAGGGATGTTTCCGGTGCCCTTTCATCTAGCAGGGATAAACATCATTGCCGACTCACTCAGCAGATAGCTGCGCTTGTGCCACGAGTGGGAACTACGCCAGGATTAAGTGGATCGACTCTTCCAGCAATGGGGCAAACCACAGATCGACCTGTTCGCAACGGCGACGAACTCGGTGCCAGAGGTTTGCCAGCAGGTTTCCCCAGCCGAGGAGCATGGGTGATGCTTTCTCGTATCCCTGGGATGGCCTGTTCCTGTATGCGTTCCCTCTGTTGCCGTTGCTGCTCAGGCTCATCAACCAACTCAAGGTCCCGGTGCAGGATGATCCTCGTCGCACCGGCGTGCCGAGACAGATCTGGTTCCCGGACCTTCTGGCCTTGTCAGCGCCCCCACCAGTCAAGCTGTCGACGGACGCAGATCTTCTCTCCAGAGAAGGAGGCGCCATTCTTCATCACAACCCGGAGTCGCTGAACTTGCAGGCCTGGCTCTTGCAGCACTAGAGTTTGGAGGGTACGATATCCCGGCGGACTGCAAAGAGGTTCTTGGCAAGGCCAGGGCGTCCTCAACTCTCGAGTGCTATGGACATAAGTAGAAGAGGTTCTCTGTCTGGTGCCGTGCACAGAAGATTAACCCTCTGCGGATTACGGCCCCTGAAGTGCTACCGAATCTACTGTCGCTGGCCAAGGCGGGACTAGCGCATGCTTCCATCAAGATACACCTGGCAGCGATTTCCCGATACACCAGAACTACAGGACGGCCATCCCTGTGGTCTCATCGCCTGGTGAAGGAATTTATGAAAGGACTGTTCCAATCTTTCCTGCCGGTGAAGGCTTCGGCCCTGGCGTGGGAGCTCAACGTGGTGGTAACCAGGCTCATGGGGGCGCCATTCGAGCCTCTTCATTCGACACCGTTGAAGTTCCTGTCGTGGAAGACAGCATTTCTTGTGGCCATCACCTCCGCATGACGAGTGGGAGAGATCCAGGCCCTATCCTGCAAGCCTCCATGCTTGACTTTTCACGAAACGAGGGTGGTGCTGAGGACGTACCCCTCCTTCATGCCCAAGGTGCCGTTGGCCTTTCACCTCAACGAGCCCTTGGTGCTACCAGTTTTCTTCCCGTCGCCTTCGTCGCTGGCCGAGAGGACTTTGCACTCGCTGGATGTAGCTAGAGCGCTGAAGTTCTACGTGGACCGCACAAAGAGTTTTCGGAAGACTTCACAGCTGTTTGTGAATTTTGGACCTGTCAATCAAGGGAAGGCTCTCTCGAAGGCTTCCGTTTCCAGATGGCTATCCGGCTGCATCATGCACTGTCACCGGTTGGCAAACCGGCCGTCGAAGAGCCCATTCGACCAGAGCGATTGTTAGGGAGAATTCTCTGTAAGGATAATTTCCCAAACCTAGTGAGTCCCCCAGCAGCTTTGCTGGCTTTTTGGGGTTTATTTTTTTCTCTCCTGCTAAGAGTGAGATTCTTTTACTCCCACTCTTAGACATGATTTGAGGTGTTCCTTTGTGTTTCCATGTGTTTTATGGGCTATGGGGTCTTTTACTCCATAGGGTCTCATGTGTTTTTGATGTGGGTTACACAGCACCCTCCGTGCCGTAACCCAGCGGTGTCGTAGCGACCCCCAAACATAGACTCTATACCCTGGGACTGACTACCATCTCCCAGGGCATGTAAAGTCACCATTGGCTTTACTAGTCCCAAATTATGAACAGAAACCAGTACAAACCATCATATTGTGGACGTACTGGTCGGGGCAATCCGATTGCCCCGGGGTCTGTTGTTCGAGGGGGCACGTCTCCGTCCCACCTGATCGCGTTTTGGCTGGTGGCAGTGGATACTACTTTTTATATCGAATATATCTCTATGGGATTTTCCCATTGTTCGAGGCTACCAAATTTAATTATTTAATTCTTATAGCCTCGAACATACTGTCGGTATATTTATTTAATATTCATTCACCGGTTGGTATTTTTTGCCAGAACTCGATTCTAAAATGGCGTTTGTGTTCTCTTCTGTGACTCCAACCCAAGTCGAGCCCTTTGTTCCACTTTTGGCGGGCTTCTCCACAGAAGCCTCCAAGTGGTGCCATTCTGTCTGTGTACCATAGGGGGTGTGGTAGAGGGTTTAGGCATCCTGGACTGAGTTACCTTGGTAACTCAAGTCGCACTCTTGTGTGATTGGCCCACTTAGCATGTTTGACAGCTAGGCTGAGTGAATGGTGGTGTGCTGCATAAAAGCAGGGCTTTGGGGACTGGAACTTCAGAGGTCGCCACAGGACCTAAGAATCCGAGGAGGGAGAAGCTGAGCCGACCTGCAGCGACGACGACACCGGTGGAGCCCTGCTGAACTGTCTCACCACTTTTCCCGACGACAGAGGAGATCTCCAGTCCGGAGAGTCTTCTTCCTTTGACTGGTGGGGATAACCAGTTTTGCCTTCTTTTCACCTTCCTGGAGCATCTCGTGGCCGCCTTGCCCGTGCCAAGACTCCGGCAACCGGAATACCACGGCTTACCACTACCACGAAGAGAAGGGTAGTACCTTTTAACCGGAGAACTCCGTGGCTGGTTTCTTCCCTGGCAGTGCAACGACCTTCATCTTTCCTCCACGGCGAGACCTCTTCTTCCTCAGGACGAAACGCCGACTTGCACCCGCTGCCAGGAGCAACTGCCCCCGCTGGAGCTTCCTTCACACTTAAGGTACTGTGTTCTGCCTGGCTTCCCTTGCGACAGATCGTTCGGGGTGACAGTAAAGCCTCGACTTTCTAACCTGGGCTAGCCTGGGACAACCTAGCTAACTTTTCCTGACTTTAATTTCATCCTTTTTGTGCAAACTATCTACAAGACTCTTTGAGCATAATCCCACTGTGTGAACCTGGACCCCTTCTGCTTGCTCTCTCCAAGAGTGGGCCTTGCAATTGACTTCCTTGCTCTCCAGTAGAACTCTGCCTATCCTGCCTTACTGTGGTTCTTTGTAAAAGTATTGAAACTTGTGTACTTCCTTAACTCTGCCTTTTTCCCTCTTTCTTTACAACTTTACAATTAGAGTGTCATCTTATGTTAAGCGCTCACCTCTGTCTGAAAGTAAGTGGTTTTTCCCACTAAGACTTGTCTAATAAGTGAATAGGGTTGTATATATATGATAGTGACTGTGCTGAATTTACTTACCTCGTTTTTGCTAGTGTAAATCACAAGTGTGTTTTTAAATAATTATATACTTTTACACCAAAGCTCTGGTCAGTGTTTGTTTGTGCTACTGTGTCTCTGTACCTATTCTGTATACTCTGCATACTGCCTAACTCTTCTTGAGGTTAGTCTGACTGCTCAGCCACAGCTACCAAGTGAATCTGTGTGGTACAGACTGCTACCAAGTGGGTTTACTGCCAAACACCTGTAGTCTTAAATCTTTTGCAGTGGTCCCTAAGGGAACTGCACAGGTTTCTGCCTAACAGCGATCGCTGCTACCATGGCGTTCTTGTCTGGTGTGCCCCTGCTGGACATCTGCAGGGCTGCTACGTGGAGGTCGACGCACACCTTTACGAGATTCTACTGCGTCGACCAGGATTCCAGGGAGGAGTCCAGAGTTGGCCAAGCAGTGCTGCGCAACCTGTTTGCTTAAGGTGAGCCTGGTGAGGAGGTAAGAGATGCTTAATCTTTAGTTTATTTAATGCTTAATGTTGGGCCTTGCCACCTCCCGTGGTTGTGCATGTGTGTACTGCTATGTGTTCTTATATTCATGAGTATGTGAATCCATGCCAGACCCCATGCTGGAGAAGGAACAAGTTACTTACCTGTAACTGTTGTTCTCTAGCATGGGTCTGGCATGGATACACATGCAAACCTTCCCTCCTACCCCTCTGCGGCTCTTCACTTGGTCTACTGCCACTGTACATGCTACCAAATCTGAGGATGGCTGCCAGGGGTGGGACTTTGGGAGAGGGCAGTCATTGGCTGGGGGCAGTATGACCCAGAGACCAGTGATTGGTTACTAAGAAAGACAGATCAGAAACGAAACTGATACTGATTTTTAAAATTTTTTTATTTTCCCTTACCGAGGATTCCCAGCCTGACGATGGGGAATATTCATGAGCGTGTGAATCCATGCCAGAGAACAACAGTTACAGGTAAGTAACTTGTTCCGTCTGTGACATTGAGACAAATATCTCGCCGTTTTGCGACAGAAGAGCGTTTTCAAGACGTACCCTTTTCCACCTCTAGACCATTCTAGGTCTTCTGTTTGGACTAGCGAGAAGTTTGAAAACTGCATGGAAAGGCTGGACAGTTTTGGTTCCCGTTCAGAACAACCCACACCAAGAAGACCACGGGATGAGGGCCCTTCGGACCCTGTAGCAAAATTCCCAAGGCTCTTTGACCCCTCTCTGGAAGAGGACATATACAACTATGACCTAACTGAAGAAAACATTCCTGCAGGCACTCTATCAATTCACCAAGCCTGAGGACATGCAGGATCCCGTAGAGGGATGGGAGGAGAACCCGGATATGGGGGACCCTCAACCATGGCTGTCTCCAGATCCACAAGATCCTGATGCCCTGTCTTTGGATTCCCCACAGACCACCCCCACTACACAACCCTCTCCAGTGGATGATCAATTGACGTTTGTCATGTTGCGTAAAGCAGCTGAACACTTTAAGATTGCCACAGATGAAGCTGTCCCTGAAGCTGACTTCGTGGAGGGCATCCACAAGGAGAAGCCGCCAGCCAGGCTATTCTGCTCCTCAATTCAATTAAGAAACGTCTGGCTCCCTCCTTATCAACACCTGCCCTCACAAGAGGTGTTAACCCAAGAATAGAAAAACCTCTTACGTCCTTCTCCTTCAGACCTTCTGTATATCAGAGGTCACTCCACCCCAGACTCTCTGGTGGTGATACAAGAAAGAGGGCAGGGGGTACTTTGTCAACTGGCGAGGCACCCCCTGATGGAAGGTAAAAGACTTTACGCCCTTGGGAAGAGGGTCACCATCACAGCAGCGTTCAACACGTATTGCAAACAACACGACCTTGTTGGCCAGCTACGCCAATCCTCAGTGGGCCTTACTACAAGAAGGCATACAGGAGGTTCCCGAACCACTACGTACTGATCTCCTGACCTGTTACTGAGGGCAGACAAGTGAACCAAAGCATACTTAAGAACACTTTGGATTCTGCCGAGACGGCTGGTCGATCCCTGGCTCGGGGCACACTCCTGAAGAGACATGCGTGGCTGCAGGAACTCTGGATTCAAGCCAGAGATGCAAGCGTCACTTATAAACACCCGTGGAAGAATCCAACCTGTTTGGGAAAGCGGCCGACGAGGCCCTGGAGACCGCAAAAAAGGAGCATGACACCCTAAAACACTAGACCAAATTACATAGAGACCCTCTACAAGACGAGCATCTGGGTCCAGATGGCTTTTTCGTGGCCAACACTTCCCTCAACAATACTCCTTGGGGAAATAATTGGAATTCTCCACCTGGAACCAGCGGATACACCACCCTGTATCCCCTAAGGGGTGAGCGGCATGGAGAAAGGAAGGGGCCGGAACTCTACCCCTAGAGGCTCCCTAGCCTCTGGTACAAAATGACCCGAATCTTCGGGTCCCCTCCCATGCCTCCCCGGTCGGGGGGCCGGCGAACATCGTTCCTTCAGGCATGGGAGGGGATAACTACAGACCAGTGGGTGCTAAAGACTGTGGCCCACGGGTACTGTATAGAGTTCAACCGGTCACCAACATTCAGACCTCCATGAGCAAGACGACTGACACCAGACCATCTTTGTATCCTTCTTCAGGAAGTCGAGACACTACAAGAAAAAGGAGCCATAGAAGTCGTACCTCTGTCACAGATAAAAGAAGGTATTTATTCAGTGTACTTCCTCGTACCCCAAAAAGGATCTAACCATGCGCCCTGTTTTGGATCTGTGCCCAGCAAACAAATTTGTAAAGCCACAAGTTCTGCATGGTCACTCTGCAGGAAGTAATTCCCCTGCTATCACAGGGGATTGCATGGCAACACTGGACATGAAAGATACATACTTTCATATTTCAATGTTGCCAGCGCACAGAAAAGACCTCAGATTTATGATGCAAGCATTATCATTTCAAGGTAATACCCTTTGGCATAGTATCTGCATCAAGGGTATTTACAAAGGTACTAGCAGTGGCAGCAGCACATCTGCGCAGGCAATCCATCCAGGTCTATCCTTACCTCAACGACTGGCTCATAACAGGGGACTCTTACGAAACATGGCTGTCAAATACCCAAAAGACGATGGATCTTTTATTCAGTCTGGGATTCTCCATCAACGAGAAAAAATCCAGCCTAGACCCCAGTCAGGTCAAACAGTTCCTAGGGACTCTAATTCAAACCAAGGACAACCTTGTCTTCCCCTCCAACGAGAGGGTTCAAAACATGTTTCAAATCCTTCAGTATGTAGCCAGTCGAGAGGCAACAGTACGCAAGGCTATGCGACTGCTAGGAATGATGGCGTCCTGTATCTACTTGGTTCCTCACGCGCGCTTGTGCCCAGTGCAGGAGTGGCTTAATAGCCAGTGGTGTCAGTCCCACTGTCTGCTGGCCTATCTAGTGGTTGTCTCGCCGGCCCTCGTTCTTTCGCTGCAATGGTGTTCGAAGGACAACCTCTTGAAGGGGAAATAATTCACCACCCCTGCAGTGGAAGCCACTCTAACTACACACGCGTCTCTCACAGGGTGGGGAGCCCACCTGCTTCAACAACCAACGCACAGTTTGGTCATCAGACATAGCATACAACCACCTGTTAGAACTGTTGGCAGTGTTCAAAGCACTGAAAGCTTTCCAGACACAACTGCAGGGGAAGACGGTCCTGATCCTCACAGACAGAACCACGGCCATGTACTTCCTGAACAAACAAGGGGGCACTCGCTCTCCTGGGCTGTCCAAACTGTCCCAGAACATTTGGAAGTGGGCTCTCAAAATGCAACATGCTCCTGTTATCACATGTTCCAGGGGAACTCTATCTTCTAGCAGACGTACTCGGCAGAGATTTCCTGTTGCCCATGGAGTACGAATGGTTATTACACTACTGAGACATCGTCTCCAACGTTTTTCGCAGAATGGGGCTTCCCAGAGATCGATTTGTTCACAACTGTGGAGAACGCTCAATGCCAAGATTACGCCTCCAGGTAACCCCAGAAACGTTCCAAGGGGGAACTGACTCTGGATAACATGGTCAGGGAAATTTGTTTACACCTCCCCCCACCCCCTCCCTCCCTGATTCCCCTTCTCAACAAGATAGTGCACAAGATGCACCAGGAACCAGTCACGAAGATACTAGGGCCCCATGTGGGCCCGCCAACCCTGGTTCGCTCATCTGAGGTGTCCGGTCAAAGGGTCGACTACAAAGGGTCGACTGGTCAAAGGATTGACACCAAAGGACCGAAAACAAAAGGATCGAATTTTTTTAAATTACATTTTTATGGGGGGGGTTTTCGTTTACGGAAATAGTGTTTTTTACCACAAAAAACAGGGGTTGGGGACGGGGGGAACCCCCCCCCCAAAAAAAAAGTAACAAAAAAAATATATATTTCGATCCTTTTGTTTTCGGTCCTTTGGTGTCGACCCTTTGACCATTCGATCCTTTGACCTACAACCCTCATCTGATGGAGATGTCCCTATCTCCTCCAGTCAAACTGCCTTGCACGTACAACCTGTCGCGAGACAGAGGGGAGATGATTAACCCATGCCCGCAGACATTCAACTTAACGCCTGGCTCCTGAGGCCATAGAGTTTGGGCACCTGCAGCTCCCTCAGATGTATGGACATTTTCAGGGAGGCAAGAAAAACGAACACTAAATATTGCTATTCCAGTAAATGGAAACGGTTTGTCATCTGGTGCAACTCAAAGAGCATTAACCCGATTAACTGCTCTCCCACACACATTGTTTTGTACCTAACTCATCTACTTGACTAAGGCCTGGTGTTTAACTCCCTAAAGGTTCACTTAGCTGCGCTTTCAGTCTACACTACATCACAACAGAAAGTGTTGTGGTGGAAGATGCCAGTTATTAAAGCTTTCATGGAGGGAGTGAAAAGAATTCACCCTCCCATTTCTAACCCGGCTCCCGGATGGGACCTAAACGTGGTGTTAACTAGGCTTATGGTGCTCCTTTCGAGCCCATGCACAAAGCAAGTCTTAAAGATCTCACCTATAAGACTGCTTTTTTAATAGCTATTACCTTCATCAGGAGAGTAAGTGAACTACAAGTGCTCTCAGTCCTAGATCCCTTTGTAACAGTTCACAAAGATAAGGTGGTTTTACGCACTCACCCTAGGTTCGCGCCTAAATTAATTTCCAAGTTCCATGTGAACCAATCTATAGAACTACCAACGTTCTTTCAAAATCATTCAAGCATGGGAGAAAGAACCCTGTAGACATGGATGTACGCAGAGCTGTCCTGTTCTACATGGAAAGAACTCGACCACTAAGAAAAACAAATCCGTTTTTCGTTTCAGTGGTGGCAGGAAGAGTATGAGACAGTCTCCAAATCCACTATCTCTAGATGGATTGTTAAATGCATCACACTCTGCTACAGTCTTGCTAAGAGCTGCCCTTCAAGCCTAGAGCACATTCTACTCGAGGCACTGAGGCTTCCATAGCATTCATTGCAAATGTTCCCCTCGAGCCCATTTGCAAAGCGGCAAGCTGGAGTTCTGTACACACCTTTACAAAACACTATTGCTTAGACACTCATTCTAGGTCAGATTCTCAGGTGGGACATGCAGTACTAAGACATCTTTTCACTACTGTCCCTTCTCGCAACCCACCTCCAACTCCGGGTACTGCTTGCTAGTCTATGCATAGCTTGTGATTCTAAGCAAATTGACAAACATCAGAAGACATGCATTACTTAGCGTAAAAGCATTTCTGATGGTTGTATCTGCTTAGATTCACATGTGCCCACCCTTCCACCCCGCTCGGATGAAAGGAACATAGACATCTTAGTACTTTCTCTTTTCTGTACTCACTCATGATATCGGAGGGACCTCGATGCGTGAGGTATCTTGGGTACACTACACGTCACGTAGGGATAGTGTTGCAGGCATGCCCATGTCGACGTCCCCTTTCAATTCTTGAAAGACAAGATGCAATACTCCGTGGTTACCACTAGATGTTGGACCATATGCACAGCATGTGAATGTAAGCAGATACAACCATCAAATGCTTTTACGTTAAGTAATGCATGTCATTCAGTTTGTCCCCATCTGCGGAGATCCATCAGGGCCCCTTAACACCTGGATGTTGCTTGTGTACACTTTTTTTTGGTTTGTAGGCCAGCAGTCTGCTTGCTTTATTGCTCTTTATGTAATATTGTTTTGTCTTGGCGGGGGCCTATGATTCATTCGCTGCGTGAAATTCGATTAGGGACGTAGCTTCTTCAAGTCCCTCCATGCTATATTCAATTGGGTGAGCTTATGTGCTCTATAGGTCCATGACCCTGTCCTCTAGCTGGGTTTGGTGTAGTGTGTTGATTCTGTGGAAAGCTGCAGTTCATGCCGCAAGTTCCCTACGTATTACAGCCTTCATTGCATCTGATACTGTAGTTTGGGAGCAGTTGTCTGTGGAATTTTCCCCAAAGTAATTTGCCATGGCTGTGGAGATCTCTTAGCAGATCGAGGCATCCTGCAGAATCGCATCCTGTAGTTTCCATGGGCGTCGCAATGGTCTAGGGAAGTTTATTGTTCTGATGTGGGCAGCTATCGGGGCATAATCTGAGATGACTCCTGGGAGGATATTCGTCTCCCCGAGACAGGGCAAAAATGAGCTTGCCATGAGAAGCGGATCTATACCTGAAAGCCCCATGTGGATATGGAAATGGAACGTGTCGCCTCTTACCACAACATTAGACAACCGCCTTTTGTCTACTACCCCGATTTCCCTGAGAAACCTGGCCAACCCAACATCTTGTTTGAAGGGTATACAGTGGTGTCAACGACTTTTATAACGAATAAAAAATTATGGAAAAATATTAAATGTTTTGCTAAGTGTGTGTGTGTGTGTGTGTGTGTGTGTGTATATATATATATAATATGGGTAAGGGATTAAAATGGGTGATTGGGGGGTAATAATGCTAGGGAAATGGGGCTTGGTGGGGGGGGCTACATTTAAAAGACAAATATTTTGTTAATTATAGTAAGTTAATGTTTTAGTTATTTCATTCGTTATCACATGGAATAGTTTGAAGTAGTCTCTCGTTGGGAGTGGGGGGAGGTTTTATCCACCATTTGATCTGGCATTCAATTAAATCCCCTACCTATAAGGAACTGGCACTCGCCAAAGAAGACTATGTTGGCGCAACCGATTGCAGGAAATGATCATGGGAGGAGTTGGGGCAATAGATCGATACAAAGGTAAATGGTTGTTCGCAAAGGTATCCCTTCACTAGGATGTATGTTTCACTGAAGTATGTCAGGGGAGCCTCCTTTTTGAATGACAGTGCTACCCTCCCCACCCCCCCTTCTCCACTGAGCTGGCAAAGTATGACTTTTGGCAATCACCTGTGCCAGAAATAATGCTCATCTTTATCTAATGGGTGCTTCTCCTGCTGGCAAACTGTCTGAGGAGCAGTCCACCAGCCTACGTATGAGACTTTCTTCTTGCAGGCGGGTTGAGGCCCCGGACATTCCATGTCCACATGAGTAGGTGCCTCACATTGTAGTAATGACCTATGCATAGTAAGGTTAACGTGCTGTGTCCTGACCTTGACCCAGACTACCTGAATCACAATATCTGTGGGAACCCAGTGATGCCCAACACTCCTGGGCAATCTATCAGAAAAAATATTATGTACCACTGTGGGACTACCGTGACACTACTAGACACTCCTATTCACACAGCAAGGCCTTTACAAAACCCTGCCTAATTTCACCACAGCTAACACTCCGACCCAGCTCTTTAGAAAAATAAAGCTTTTAATAAGAACCAAACATGTTAAAAACAATATAAACTCTGGTCTACAGGACTATTTACTCTTGTTGAACACCAAGAATACACAAATGCATACAAATGTCACAATCTAATATGTGGGGGTTGTACATGAGTCTACTACCTCAATCCCAGTTTAACAAAGACACAACTGCGTATCTCCAATTTTATATAACATTGTAAACATATGTAGTCTTCCACAGATCGTTCTACTCAATTTTCATATACTGCTTTACAGCCTTTTTTGCTCCATCTTTATATATAAAACTGAATATATGTAGGTTTGTCCGGCTATACAGATCCACACAGATGAACCCACTGCTACCAAATGTTGCATGGATTCCTCATTTGTCTGGGGCAAGAGTGTAGTCTGTTTGGAAGCAACAGTTTCATTCCATAGACAAAACCCTGATTTACTGAGGCTCACCCCAATTCACTATAGTAGGTACTAGAAGGCACAATTTGGAAAAGTGTCTGAAGCTAAATGTTCGATGTGTTGGTTCTTCCTTTGAAATGTATTACTACTGTATACAGTTAGTGTTTAATAAAGCATTTTTAAAGAATTAAAAATGTCTCTTTTTATCAAGTCACTCCAAATATGAGGTTACAATTTACTTAAGTTCATTCTCGAGAAGAGCGTACAATCAATCTTTCTTGGACATTTTCTCAAATGTGCTGAATTGAGTGACTGAAACATGCCGCACAAAAAAGAAACATCACTTGGAAAAGCTCCATCTGATGCAAAGTGAAAATCAATATCCAGAGCTTCTGAAACACGGCATCAAACAGCAGCGCGCTTTGCCAACCAGAGGACAAGAGCAAATTTCTCCAGGGCAAATGAGATACCAGAGCAAACTGAAGCAAGACTTTCTGACATGGGGACAAGAGCAACATCCTCCAAGGCACATGAGACCCCACTCGATCAGGACATGGGCAACGCAGGGCAACCCAGCTAGTAGATCATAAACACTTTACAGTTGTAACACTGTTTACATCGGAACATTCTTAAATGCTCTACTGCTCTTGCATACACCTACACACTTCTGATCTAAAATGTCATCTCGTACAATGTTTGAAACAAAAACTATGACACTGCTCTGTTTCAGACATTTTCAGGATTTCTTGGGCCTCCCTCCCAACATGGTTGGGAGCCTCCTCCATTGCGATTGGGTCTTCATCAGCACTATACAAAACACTGTATTCTCTGTTTTGTTTTCTTAGGTTTCTTAGCAGCTCTGTTTTTCAAAATGCCTGCAATCGAGCACAAATAGGGTCAATTAATTTGTGACTAAAGTCTAACTAGTAATAGATTGTCACTGCTGTGTTCCCTTCACCACAAAAAGGAGCATCACCAGAATGTGTTACTGGCTCCACTAATGGAAAAAATCCATTTAAAAAAGCTTTGATTTAAAATATTTGTATAAGCCACAAGGCTTTCAGGGTGTTTGACATACTCCACACACTGGAATCATGAAAGAAAAGTTGCAATGGAATACTTTATTGCATCATTTGTTGATTACTGCTGCTGCGTTAGTCTGCAGAATAGTACTTGTGCCACTTTTTATTGTTAAAAGATCACTTACTGAAGGGGCATGTCATTGAACGGCTCCCTCTCCTCCTGTGGCATTTGATGTCCTGCGTGCCGGTAAAACATTGCTCTACACGTGTACTTTCAAAACATCTGCTCAATATGTGTCGCGGAACTTTACAATGTAAGTGTAGTGTTGGGTAAATCTCTTATTGGTTAAAAATCTAAGCTGGATGAGTTTAACCTTGAAAGAAAAATTTGGAAATTCAAAAAAGATCTGGCAAACTGCAAAGGGGAGAGAACCTACCCATATCTTCATCCAGAGTATTAAGATAATCTCATGGATAATTCTCATCTCACCCCACTCAAATCTATCTACCTATCTCGACTTCCCTCTCCTCCCTTGGCTGGCTTCCATTTCATTCTCAACTTAAATTTCACTTTCTCTGGCTTGTCTTCAAATCTCTCCATGATCTTGCTCCTCCTTACCTCTCCTCACTCCTTTTTCTACACTCCCTCCCGCTCCCTTCGTTCAGCTGACCACTTCCTTCTCACTGTACCTCCGTCCCCTTGAGCCCCCTCCCGTTTCTGCTCCTCTCCTTCCAGCTCCTAGCTCCCCTACACTGGAACTCCCTACCTCTCTCAATCCGGTCTATTCCTACCTTCTCCTCATTCCGCACCTCCCTTAAATCTCTCGTTCTCCACCCCCCGCCTTGAAACCTCTCCCCCGTCTTACTCCCCCCTCCTTCCTTTTATCTTCTCCCCTTGATTATCTCAATTACTCTTCTTACTGTTTTGTTGACTGATTCATAACTGTAATTTGCTTCTACCATTACATTGTTTTATGTATCAAGTTGTTCGATTGTGCAGCGTTTTGGTGTAAAGCGCTATACAAACAATTAAACACAAATACAAATAATCTTAACAAACCAGGCAGAATTGGGGGGGCACCCCACACAATAATCTAAGAAGGAAACACTTTGTGACCACCTCAGAGAACCAGTGCAAGCTCCAGCAGGAGTGAAAGAGCTGAGGATACACAAGCAACAACCCCGTCCACTTAAGCACAATCCATTCAACCCCAGCAGTTTTTTTCGGGCAAGAGGAAGATGAACAGGAACCGGTGGAATTGCAACCAAAAGCAAGGCCAACAACAGCAGCAATGGGGACATCGATTTTTAATTTATCTCAACATATACCAACCCATGACAAGACGGAAGTTCTTAACACAGGGCCCAGTTTTGTTCTATTTGAAACAGAAGTTGAGCTACAAAGATTGTTCAGGTCCATTAAACTAAAATACGGTTTTAAGGACAAATTGTATGAACACAAAGAGAATGTGACGGGATTATAGCTCCCTCCTTCATTTCAACCACCACAGACACGTATCTCTCCTGGGATCCTTTGTTTTGAGAATTTACTTCTCAGGAAAGTGATAAAGGAAGGTAGGGCTGAAAATGTTGCCAGAGACCACTTAATGTACATAGAAAGGGCAGTACTAACGTCTTTGCAGAATGGCACCCCCAGCATGGTCATAAAGCCAGTCCACAAAGGTGGAGGGGTGGTACTGGGGGGACATGAAAGCATATGGGGCAAAAGCATTTTTACTCTTTAACAATCTAATGCATTACACTAAACTCACATCGAATCCCATCAGTCGTCTCCAACAAGAGATATCTGCACTGTGTGATTAAGTGGAGACAGCTGGGTATGTGCTCTAGCACCTTTAAGCGTCTTCTCTGTGCTAGATGGAATTACCAGTAATTATCACAGACAGACCAAAGGAAGACAATTTAAAATGCTGCTTTCAATCGACGCGGTATGGACATGTCACACACTTGTGCATGAATTCCCAATGGTAGCCCTTCGTCTGCTACTCTAGGAGGATAGTGGTGAAGGGGCAGGACTAGAGAAGAGGCCTCCACCTGCTCCTCTACATTCCCTGCTCTGGTTGAAATTTCGACCATGCTCTTCTTTTCCTCTTCTTCCACAATTCCTGTTTCATCTTCTTTCACCATCTCCTCCTATTCTTTTCTTTGGGACCCATATTTTCATCACTGCCCACCCCCCTTCTAGGTGACCCCCATTCTTTGTGCTCATCCACACTCCAGGTCCTCTAGCAACAATACCCTGCGGGTGAACAGAATAGCCATTGTGCCACATATCTATTCTGATCTTGGGGATAGTAAAACCTTGTTCCTGGAAGTGTAAGGGAGCTCATTTTGATATTTTCTCGAGTACTTTTGTCAGTCTGCATCTTCTCTCCAGTGCCACTGTTAGTGTCAATAATTATCTTCCTCCCAATAGCTTTCTTGACTGTTTTCTGGCACTGTCCCAAAATGATCAAGACACCGAATCCTAGCTATACCGGCACTTGTATTGCTCCAAGTAGTTTGAAAGCATTCGCCAACCAAGATGGAATCCATTAAATATGGGATGAGAACCTTTTGTCTCCTGCTGTCTCCTAAGCTTAGTCTTCCATTTTTGTATGCAGGGTCATTAACATCATGATTGCCTCTGTCAGGGTCCCATTTTCTCCATGAGATGGTATAAATGTACAGCAAGAATGCCCGACCTTGGCACAAACACCTCTTTCCATTGCTGATTTCAGATCCAGAACATACCCGTTCTGGAGTCATCAGCCTGATGGCTCTCAATTCTTTTTGTATTGCATCAAATCCTTTTATTGTTGCATGGATAGTCTGCAGAAATTCCCACCTAGTGATCTGCAGCTTGAAGTCCTGGTATGAAGATGGATGTCATTATCATGGCGGTCTTGCTGAATAACTTGTGTTCATCTGGAATATCTTCATAAGCCTTTATTGATTTCGATGACTGAGGTTCTTCACTTGCTTCAGTAGGGGTAACTGCAGGCGAGGTCAATGTTTTTCCTTTGTAGGCTTTACCCTCATGGAGGTGTATCCACGCTCGCATGCCTTGTAATTTCACAACAGTAGGCCTCACTACTTCCACTTCATGGGGGCTGTCAAAACAAGGGTTGCACAAACTTACACACAAACGTATGCACTTGCACCTGGTCCCAAAGTTATATGTTGAGCAGTTTGAGCGGTTCTTCCAAATCGATGGGCTGATTGTCTTTCTGGTTTTCCCTTGACCCCTCCCATCAATTTTGGAGCTGTTGGGACATAAATACTTTCAGTCATGGTTTTCAATAATCCTGCATTTCATCGACTAGAGCCCTTGTTACACTGTAGGCATCTGTATTTACCCTTGTGGGGGAGTGAGAGGAGTTCTCATGCAGCGTCCAGTCACCAACTCATGGGGCATCAGATCTGAGTCTAGCTGGTTCCGCAGCGCATATAGCGTAAGGGGTAGGCAATAAAGCCATCCCTTCCTTAAAGTTGCCTTTCATTTTACTATCCTTTTTCAAAGGCTATTTAGTTTCTCGCAAACTCTGTTTGCTTGCAGATAAGCAGAAGGAAACTTGTGTCTAATGCCTAGTAGAACTATATTTTCAAATGGATCATTCATCTACATAATCTTTGTGCAGATGCTCGAATGGTTTGTTTGGTCTGGAAATTTCTCCACAGTGAGTGCCTCCTGCAGTATATTTCTGACACACAACACAGTGTATGAACTGTGCCACATTTTCACGTAGGTTCGGTACGAACCATTCTTCTGCTATAGTAGCTAAACTCTCTCGAGTCATATGCGCTGGGTAATGAAGCTGCTCCAACGCTACCCTCAATAGTGTTGGAGCTATAACTAGCTTTCCAGTGCTACCCTGTCTCTAGATTGCCTCAGTAGGGGACAGAACACATCCCTGTTTTTTCCATAACTCTATCTTCTAGCAATGCTCGTCCTTGTATTTAGATTAACTGTACAATGGACATCCTATTGAATCTTTCCTTAACCAGCATACATCGCCCTGTTGGAGCTGCTATATATTATTATTATTTTTTTTTTTGTTTGTTTTTTTTTTTACCTCCTTCTCAGATATAGTTGGATGATGGGCTGCTTTTTTGGCCTCTAAAGCTGCAGGTTCATTTCCGCGTGAGATTAAGTCTATTCTCTGAGTTGGCTGTGCATTTCACGATCCCTATGGTCTCTGGGAAAATCGATGCTTTAATAAGCTTTTCTAATAATCCTGCCTGTTGCACTGGAGTGCTGATTGCACAGAGAAAACCCCTTCTTTTCAAATGTGACAGGCCTGCGTGTACAGTTGACATCACATAGGTGGAGTCAAAATACACTGTCAGTTCCTCATCCTCGAAGCCTCGCAGCACATCCATAAGCGCGGCTAATTCTGCAGCCTGTGCTGAGTAATTTGGGGAGAGTCTCCTACTGATCATTACCTCAAATTTATCCTGGCTATTTAATTTTACTACTGCTGATCAAGTATTTCGCACCCCACTCTTCATCAATTTTTTATGACCTGTCCATGAAAACCACCCCCCTCCCCCACCCTCCAAAGAGCATTCTCTCTAACTCTGGGAATATCATCATAACACCCTGTATACGTTGTACAATCGTGCATGTCATCATCTCCCTCTGGTTCAGCTATAAACATTTCTGGATTCACTACAACTAACCAATTATATCACATGGCTTGAGATAATTACCTCATATCCTGATGCTATTTGTGTCGTCAGTGTACTTTTCGTTTTTTCCAAAATTGCAAATAATCCATGTTTTCTGAACAGTGTTACTGAACACCCCATGATCACACTTGAAGCTTTTTCAATTGTAAAGGCAGCTGCTACCAAAGATTGCTCACAAGGATAATGTCCTTTTTCATTACTGGATTGAAGATCCCTATGTAATAAGGCCCTGGTTTATGACAAATGTCCTAATGTTGTTTTCTGCATGCGTACAGCCGTCATGACTTCTCCATTTGAATATGAGAATAAGTAGAATTCTGTACTAGAATTTGGAATCCCTAATACCGGGGCTGTGCTGATCGCTTTTTTTAATTCCTGAAATCCTTCAGTCATGTCTGCTGTCCATATTAGTTTATTTTTAGCCATCCGTGCTTCTTTAAGCCCTTTTTAGAAGTGGTTGAACATGTGTATTGTAATCAAAGAACCAGACTTTGCAATAGTTGCATAGGCCTAGAAATTGTTGAATTTGTCTCACTGTCTTTGGCTGTTCAGTCCGCAAAATGGGCTCTGCCCTGTCAGGTGCCCCTTTTCTCCCTTTGTGTGAAATCAACTGCCCTATGTATAGTTCTTCTTGTTAATATTGTAATTTCTCTATATCCACTGTGCCCTTTCTCTGCCAATATAGTCGTGAGCTTAAAAGTCTTCTCTGCACCTTTCTTCTGTCTCACTGCACACTAAAATGTCGTCAACATTTTGAACTATGGTGCTTTCAAGTTGAACATTACCCAAGTCCACCTGAAGTGCTCTGTTAATAATTGAGGGGGACTCTCAGTACCCCTGAGGCAAATGAGTATGTTTTAGACCAATTGTTGTATATGTAAAGGAAGTTGGAGCTTGTGAGTCTTCATGAAGTGGAATTGAGAAAAATGCACGTTTTAAATCTACAACAGTGAAATACCTTGCTTTTGATGGGATATTGCACAATATTGTTGCAGGGTTCAGAACTTAAAATTCTGCTTCAACTATGTTTAGGGGTCTCAAATCCTGTATAAATCTCCATGACCCCCCACCCCCCATTTATTATTTTTCTCTTTTTTTTGTTTTTTTTTGTTGGCCCTGGTACGTGGCAGTGTAACAGAGAACCGGATGGTACCAAAATGCCTTGCCTCATTAAAGTGAATATGGCTTCGAATATACCTTAATCTTCTTCTCCAGTCAGGGGATACTGCTTGGCACATGGCAAAATTGCTCCTGGTTTGAGCTTAATTTTCACTGCTCCCTCTCCTTTCAATAGACCCATGTCATATGGACCTGTAGTTCATAAGCTGTTTGGCACCTTTCCCCAGTCTTCCTGAAAAAATTGCGTTTTTTTTTTGCCAATACCATTCTCTGCGGTATTTCTAAGCTCTCTGCCTTAATCCCATAAGTAAGATATATGAAGAATACTTTCTCCTTTTTTGAACAGTCATCCCTAAATAGTTCTTCATCTGTCAACCTCTATCCTTCATTGAGGGCTATCACTGTTCTCCACCCCCTTCCGTCATTCTGTCCCATGAAGTATCACCCTTTCTTCTCACTGTTGCTACTTCTAAAGGGATAACTTGCCCTCCATCATCCATAGGAATCTCTGGCCTGAACAAAAACTTATCAGGTATCCTCAACATCTTTTAGGCAACCATGATAATGATAGTCGCTCCATACAAAAACACTTCTTTTTCTAGAGGTATTCCTTGTAGAGCTTTCTTCCTTGTAAATGCTAGTATGAGCTCTCTCACATTTACATAATGTATTCCTGGAGTGGAATACTAGATATCATGTTAATATCAAGTCGCTTATAGAAATCAGTAATTCGTCTGTAAATGGAACTACATTTGTTGCCCCAGAAAATCCCTGTGCATTCATGACAACACCTGACATTGGATATTTTCTCTCACGGACGCAGGAACGAGTTGCCCCAGTGTCAACAAGAAATGAAAATGTCTTGCCTTCTATCGTCACCTTGACCCTTGGTTCCTCTCTCGGG
The DNA here is from genome assembly GCF_040938575.1 of Ambystoma mexicanum. NCBI lineage: Eukaryota > Metazoa > Chordata > Amphibia > Caudata > Ambystomatidae > Ambystoma > Ambystoma mexicanum. The sequence goes on along the minus strand of NC_090927.1, from coordinate 575,925,302 downwards.
TCCGCTGTTACCGATAGCACTGAACACATCAGGTCCTTCTGTGGAAGGATTTCCTCCCACCAGTCATACTCCCCGATTTGGGTGTAGTGACTTGCTTGGCTCCTGTATCTATGGGCCATTGTGATGTACCCGTCTGTTACATTGGAATATATTGTACTGTTGCATCAGGGCCTGTTGTGTCTGCATAGGCACTTGCTGTTGCTGCTCTGTGGTGGCTACATCTGCATTAGAACTTGTTGTACTTTCGGTGCATATGTCTGAGTTTGCGTGTCGTCATATACTTGTGAATCTGTTTTATACTGGGGCGCATATCCCATCCCCCCCCTCTTGGAGATTGCTAATTCTGTTATTGCATGCCTCCCCTACTTCTGCATACTCTAGCTAAATGTCCTAATTTACTTCAGTTCCAACATTGCAGTGGCAGTCTGCCATTTAAATCCTCCCCTTCCTTAAGGGTTTTGTCATGGCACAGGCCCCAGAATACAAAAACCACACCATCTAGTGATGGGGGCAATGGGTCACTTGACTCACTTATGTCCCTTTGGGACACATAAACACAGGGGGCCTTTGGCGCAAGGCTCATATAGAGATGTGAGCAGGAACACTTTATTTCATTGCAGGAGTGCTTTTATTTTACAAGAACTTTCCAGGTGCTGAACGCCTTTATTCCAGAGAACATCCCCATGTGCTGACTCATCGGGCGTGGTTCCCTAGGCCTGGTCTTCAGGTGCTGACTCATCGGGTGTGGCAGGCAGGCTGAACCTGGTGGGCGTGGCTTCAGAAGCTCAGCTATATAAGCTGCTGCATCCTTAAGGACAACGTGATGCTCACTGCCGCTTGGACCAGTTTACTTACCTTTGAAACCAGGCATTTTCCAGCATACTCCCCTCCAGGAAACCGGTGCTTCATCGCTTCATCTGCAGACTCCTCTCCTGACTTCCAGTGATCTTGATCCCGACGCTGCAGCACTGCGCTCCGCATCCACGAACTCTGACTCTGTGAAGAAAAAGAAAGACCAGGTTAGAACATCCGTCCTAGGGCCATGCCTCATTTGAACCCGTGCGCCCCTTATTTAACAACTTACCAGCTACTGTACCACTGCAGCTTCGTTACTCGTTCCCTTCAGCTTCCACCTCGAGCTCTGCAGCTTCTGCCGGACCGGCAACATCACCTGCAAGGGAAGAAAGCAAAAGAGAAAACCTCAAAAGTGGAATGGACAGCAATAAGAGACAAACTTTACAATTCAACAAAAACAGATGAGGAAAGATAAAGGCAAACAGGAACACTTACCTGAAGTATAGTGGCTTAGTCGCAGCTGGACAGGACTACCACATGCAAGGGACCAGTGAAGGAACTTGATCCAGATCATACAAGCGCCCCTACCAGAAGCAGCAGGACAGTGTTCGCCAAAGCTAATCAACAGGTGAGCTTTCCAGAGGGCAGCTCATCCCAGGGGTACCACAGTTTGGAAGAAGGGGTCTGGGAGAGGATCAGGCTCACAGGCTGGCATACTCACGCCCCCATTCTCCACGCAGGAGCAGTCCCGAGAAGCATCACCTATTACCACCAGTCACCACATAAGCGCTGAAGGCGAAGTCGGACCCAAGCGACCTCACCCCCGGGAGGGCTGCAACTGTGCTCCCAACGCCTCCGCAGAGACCAGGTGAGCATAACAGGTTTTGATATCCACCTCATCCTCCTCCCCGAGGCCATTCCCTGCCTCTCGGCATAAAATTATACCCGTTCTGATCCATCACATATGCTGCATTAGTCTGTTGTGGCAACTGCACTCTGTGCCGTCGTTGCCTCATTTGTCAATACTCCTCTTTAAAAAAAAAAAAAAAAAAATTATGCATCTATTTTTTTCTGCACCAACTTCGCCTGTTCCCGTTTTCTTCCCTCTTTCTTTTTGTCTTTCTCCCTTAAGATTATTCAATAGTGCACAATTGCAAATTGTATCTTTGGCCATGGCTTCGCTTCCATTCATACTTGTTTCTTTAGTTGACGTTGCACTGGCTCTGGAAGCCCGTGACACAAAATATGGTAAAATAATGCTACTGTGTTGTCCCATGATTCATGTGTTTTCAAATTCCATCTGTCTTGAAACTCCTTAATAAATGCAATGGGGTCTTCAGTCTCCCTCAATTCCAAATCTTTATTGCGCAAATAGTCGATGTATCAGGCTATTGTACTGTCAGTGATCGCCATACCTCTTCTCTACAATTATTAAATGGCGCTCCATTGTGCACTGTGTTTTATGCAGTGACTTTAGGGTACCCTGTTCTCTTCCACACGTTGTCAGCTCTCTTCCCTAGGATGGCTAATTATAGGCCTTAAATATTTCCTATAGCTAAGTTGCTCCTGACGTTCTTTTCTCTAGTTCCAAAATCTATTTTCCTGTGTCAGGTCCCTGGGTAACAGGAGACATTCGTGGTCTTTTAGGTTAAGTTCACAAGATTTTCTTAACTGTCTTATTAGCCAGCTGTCATATTCCCAGTTCAAGATGGTGAACTTCCTGGTCAGCAATGACAGGAAAGGGACTATTGTGATGCAATTTGGAACCTCAGGAGAGGTTCTAAACGGCCTTTCATTCAAGATCTACACAGGAAGGGTCCCAGCGCTTAAGAGCTCCCTAGAAAACTAAAGAACCAGAGAGAAAAGACTTACATTTGTGGAAGTTCATCAGACAGAGCCAAAGACTAAATTCAAGTGATTGAACAGAAAAGAAACTGAAGTGTACTTAAGGAAACAATGTTTAAACCTAAGGAACTGTGTTTAGCTGCATGAACTGTGTTGGCAAATTGTTAGCTGACAAAACTTCAGAGTTCTTTTAGCTATCTGTAAAATATGTTATTCATTCTTCAAGTTAAAAACTGCAAATAATTGAATTTTCAGTAATGATTTGCGAGCGTGCGCCAGCACAGCACAGGAAGCTAATGTTTGAAAAAAGCACCCGCGTGTTAAAAATTGCAATGTTTAGACTTCTTCATAAATTTCTGTCATGAATCCTCGTGTTCGAGTAAAGGACCCAGCGGCGTGCCTTACATGCTTAGAAAATGAAAGGAGGTGCACCGGTTGTTTTTCAAGTCTTCGTTGCGGCGCAGATTAGGAGTGTGATCAGCTGAGGTGGCGATGGGCGGTCAGAGCTTCAGAATAACATCTAAAAGTGAGTTTTGGAGCAGAGTGGTTGCAGCAGTTATGCGCGTGAAATTAAAGACAAAGTGGAACAGTCAGTCCTCATAATTAATGTAACGTGCTACAGAAGAGCATGTTAACTGTTATGTGAAGCAGATAAGGAGAGGGCAGGAAAGTAAGAGGCAGTCATATGGCAGAGTTACAAGTTAAGTGTTTTCTGAAGTCTAAATTGTAAATTAAAGTCTGAAGAAACTGATTGGTATTAAAACAGTTTCAAAATAAAGGTTTTTTCAAGAAGAGGATTAAGCTTCAGTCAGCGGATGAACTCAGAGATGAGCAGTGCAAGTAAAAACGAGTGAAGGAATTCAATAAATACAATGAAACCTGTTTTAAAAGAATGATTTACATAAGAGAAAGATAAAGAAGCCAGAGTTAGTAGCACTGGACCCATTGCTTGGTAGCAACTATAGAAAAACTCTCAATTGTCGCTAGGCAAAAAGCAGAGACAGTCAGGTACTGGAGGTATGTTTGTAAATTATAACTTCTCAGTAACAGGTGTTAAACTGAATGCTAATCAGTAATGTATTTGCAGGATTTCCTGTGTTTCAAGGATTGAACAAATCCTGTTCGTTTGTTATTTTCTTGACTTCCCCCTTTTGCCCCGGTCTGGTTAACTCAGGAGCTGTTCAATTGACTACTGGGAGAACTGGTTTGGGGATCTGGTGGCCTATTCATCTGCTCCTGCAGGATTTAAGCGCTGGGACCTGATATCCTGTCCCCGAAGTTAAACATGGGAGTGTACACTTTAAATTCTCTTTATCCATCTGGGGCCGTGGTATATATTGTAGTCGACCCACTCCCCCCCACCCCCTTTCTCTACTAGTGGGAATTGTGACAATCTTAGTTCGTAATCATACCCACCCATGCTCCTTGTTTTCCTATCCACCTTGTCCTCGCTGGTTTGTCTTCGTCCTGACAATGCCCTTCTGCTTATAGAAGGCAGGGATCTATCCCCTGTACTACGCAACCGTGCTTGTGGTCGTTCAACATATGATGTTGATTCTGGTGTTTTTTCCATGGGGTCTTCTAAATCTGACCATTTTACCCCTTTATGTGCACTCATTTCCCTTCAAAATCGGCTTGTGTCCTCTTCCTGTGCCCTCTCCTTCTGCTCCTTCGTCTGACATGCCCCAACTGTGGCTGTTATCTTCTATATCAAGATCTAACCTACTTAAGGACATAGTTCTATGGTCGTCTGTTATAGCGGCCCTTGATTTACCTTTCAATGTTTCTCTTGAGCCTATGGATCCCATCTTTTCCTAATCTGCCGAACAGTATCCCGTCCCACCCCTGCGAAACCGGTTAGCGTAATGTACAGGAGTACGGTTCCCTAGTCCTGACTAGTTTCCACATTTGTCGTTATATTGTCATACCCAGTTGTAGGAGCCACAGAGTTTCATTATTATCCAAGTCAGGCACGCACTGGATTTCTTTCAGTAAATATATGCCTGTTGAATGTTGCAGTAACCCCATGTCCAGTGTGTTCTCATCCCCCAGCCAGACACGAACTGTAATTGCCCTGCAAGATAGTACAGCTCAAAATTTGGCAACCTCATTCCACCCTGCTCATATTCCCCCTGCAGCACTTGCAAGGTTTCTCTGTATCTGCCTTACCCCATACAAAACTGCACACTTTCTAGCCTAGGTCTTCAGAGAACCTTTTTGGGATATTATATGGAATGTTAATGAAGTGATACAGCCGGCGGGCCAACATCACCATCTTCAACAGGACCCCGCTGCCCATCACCAACAGAGGTAGGCGCTGCCAAAAGGCCATTGATCTGTAAACCGCCGTCTGTGTGTTCTGCTTATGCTCTGTGCAACTCTGTCATGTTTGACGGTGACCCCCAAGTATCTAAAGGAAATTGTCTGCCACTTCAGCCCCAACTCAGGCAAGCCGTTCGGACCCAACCCCACAAGTGGAAATGGGCACGACTTCTCCTTGCACACTCAGACACCAGAGATCCTACCAAATTCGTATATCACATCTAATATGTGCTCTAGATTGTCTGCTGGGAGTGTACATAGACCAGCATGTCGTCTGAGTGCATGGATATATGATGTCAAACCCCACCCACCATTATCCCTGATTCCTCATATTGCTTACGCAAAAGACCGCCAACGGCTCTACGGCCAAAATTAACAGCATCGGGGATAAGGGGCAACCCTGTTCAGTACCCTTCTGCAACCCCCATTCGTGGGATATCTGTCGTACAGTAGGCACTTGGGCTCAGGGCCTTGTATGCATCAGTTTCACCCACCTGCGAAATCCGGCCCCTTCCCCCCATCACAACCCTCTGTAACGTTGCATGCATCCAGTCCCACCTGGCAGTCCAATGCCTTAATTGCATCCAATAAAGCCACAGTGCATTCAATCACCAGACAGCTGGTGCCATCCATTACATGATGTAACCGGCATAGGTTCCAAGCAGTGCTCCTATTTGCCATGTATCCTGTCTGGTCTGCGTGTATTAAACAGCTAATCACTTCCTTTAACCTGTTGTAGTCCTGGTTAACCATAGACAACGTGAAGCTTAACTGGCTTTAATACTGGCACAATCATAGATTCTCGCATGCTCTGAGGGAGTATGCCCTTTTCCTATGCCTCCTCATATAATTCTAGGAGCTTCGTTGCCAGCTCCACCACATACGTTTTATAAAAGTGTCCCAGCAGGCCGGCAGGCTCTTGAGTCTTACCCATTGGCAGTGACCTCAAGACCTCTTTCACTGTAAGTGGGGCTTCTAAACTGTCCGGACCTGCCTTGTCCAATTGGGGCAGCCCTATCTCCTCCAGGGCTTCCATGATTTCGGAGTCTTCTTCCTGTGCTGTAGAGTATAAAATCTCATAGTACCCAGAGAAAAACTCATTAATTTTCTGCTGAGTGGTCACAAGATGTCAGCCTCGTCCTGTATGGTGCTTATGACCCTGGGTTCCTCCCTTCTGCACAACCATGGCAACAGCCTGCCTTCTCACCCGCTGCGTGTATTCTCTGGGTGTACCCGACGTAATCAAACTGTTATAGATAACTATCTTCGTAGTTGGTACTCGCGTTGCCTTGAGGTGGTTTGTCCTGAAGTTGCTGCAATTGAGGAAATTGATAGGCCTCCCTTAGACCACTAAGAGACCAAATAATTGGGCTCTCAGTAACCCGGGGACGACACCCACGGGAAACCCTCTGGGGTAGAAAACCCGTTGTCCACACTTCCGGCAAGAGTTGGTGCTATGAAGTATTCCTCCTTGCATGGCGTTCCTTGAGGTGGATGGTGATGTAGTTGTAACCTCCATGGAAAGGCTCCATGCTTGGAAGGAGCGCGGAAGCTGTTTGAATGCAGGAAGGTTTCCGCTGGAGAATTGGAATAGCGCGGAATAGCTGATACTGAAAGGCAGCTAAGAAAAGGTTGTCGGGTTGAATAGCCGCAAGAGGAGAGAAAAGGATATAGCAGAGATGAGAATAGAGCGGAACGAGTCAGGAGAAAAGGAATGATTGTCATGGCCACCCAGTCTAGGGCACACATGCCCATCCAACCCCAGGAAGGGAGCCCCTTGGGAAGATCCAAAATTCCTAATGGGAGGTGTTATGGAGCCAAGTGGGCCTTGTACTGGGGCGTCAGGCTCATGAGGAAGGCCAACCTATATGGAGCACTGGGTTTTTCAACCTCCCGTTCACACTGTACACCTGCATTGTGCACTGGGTGTGGCAGGGTGTGCCCATCAGCATCTTGTGTCGGGAGGGGCAGGGCATGCCCAGTCAAGCCGCTGTGGGTGTGGCTACAGCCTAGGATATTTAAGCCCTGCCTCTGCTCCAGTCCGTGCTTCGCGTTACTTTGCCTTGCAACGTGACACTCACCGCGATTCTGTCTGCAGATATCACCCCGTCAACCTGAGAAACCAGGAAGCCTACAATTGCTTACCTTGAGCCGCACAGTTGCCATCGTCAACCCGAGCAGAGAAACCTGCAAGTCTGCAATTACTCACCCGCGAATCCATCCCCACGTCACGACCGCAATGCTGGACAGGGAAGGGAAAGGTTAGCACAACACCTTTTGAAAGCACGCGCAACACCAAGTTCGCTGGAGCTCGCATCAAAATCTTCACAATCTTCACTTACCTGTTACTCGTGTTGCTGCATACGGGGACCCATTGTCACTCATCGCAGTCGCCTCAGCATATCGCGCTACGCCCCGGAGCCGCAGCAGCACCTAAAAAGGGAAGAGACAAGGTGAGCATGAGCAACATTACAACAGATGCGAAGGACATAAAGACACAAAACGCTCACCAGATCACAATACTTTTCCGGACTGCCACAAAGGGGGAAAAGTCACACTTAAGGACTATGCCACAGCTGGCCTGGGTCGGCCTGGGTCGGTCCTCACTAGGAACCAGTGAAGGAACTGGGGTACAAACTGAAAGGATTGGGGGGGGGGTTTAGACCACGCTAGAACTGTCAAAACTCCTTACCTTTCTGTCCACATAGGAGCAGATTCTGGGAGGTTGTTCAAGACCATCCTAGCCCAGGAACCAGAGGGAGGGTGTCCATCACACAGAAGCACGGGACCAGTAGGAGCTAACGCCTCCGCAGAGATCAGGTCAGCGTAACAATGATGAAAGAATAGTTAGCAATGCTGAGCGAAACGAATAGCACACGAGTGAGCCGAGTAGCGACGCACCTACCGGTTGTTGAAAGATCCTAATACCAGGTAGGTGTTGGTCGCCATTTTGGAAAACACTAGACCGGTGCTTCCGCTTAGCAAAGACTGAACCAAAAAGCTGCCATCTTGGTTTTTGTTGCAGGCATCTGGGATGGTGTCTCTTCCATTTTAGCCATAAAGACCTTCGGGGAATCCTGACACAAACCTACCAAGTCTATCCCACTCTTTAATACAATCCTGCCTCATCCCCAACAGGCGTCCCTCAGCGTTCTCTTCCCCATTCCCCTTTGCTTCAAGCATTTCTATATCCGCCTCCGCTCTCTCCAGTGACCCTAGGATCCTCTTCCTAGTCCCCCGCCTTCTGGATAGCCCCTCCCTGTATGACTGGGGGCCTGGGCAAGTGTCGCCACCAGGAGACCAGCAGTGGAGCGTGGTCCGAGAGGACTCTAGCCATGTTATCCGTCCTTTCAAATTCCCCAGCAGTATCTTGCCGGGTGAACAGATAATCCAGTCGGGTGTAGACCCCAGAGGGTGCAGCATAGTGCAAATAACCTCTGTCCTGTTCATGGATGTCCCTCCCTATATCTACCAGTCCCAGGTCTTTTAGTATGGCTCCCAGCCAGTGCTCTCGCAGGGTTGGGGGGGAGGGGTGAGGGGGGGAGAGGTCTGCTAGATTTGTCATCCAACTTGTCCAGTAAATGGTTAAGTGTGCAGGTTGAAATCCACTCTCCACACCCACATGGTACACAATCGAGACCTAAAGAAAGTTGTGGCGTCACTATTGGGTATTGATGATGCATGTTTCCCTGTTTTCTATTAATCCATGTGCCAGAACCATTCTACCCTCATCGTCCTGCTTAGGTTTAACCAGTCTGAAGGGGACCCCCGGTGGAGTCCATATTGGCACACCCCTAGCATACCTCTGGAACCATGCAATGTCCCCCCCAACCCTGTTTCCTACTAAGTATTGTCTGACTGTCTGAGGTTAAGTGCGTCTCTTGCAGCAAGGCTACCTGCACTTTCTTCCTTTTAAGGTAAGTATGTACTTTGTCTTTAGACAAAGCTATTCAACCCTCTAACATTCCACGAAACAATGTAATGTTCAAGTAAACTGTCATATCTTCTGCTTCTTACCACATGGCTACGCTCGATTTTAGCATCATAATTGTTTCTTAAGCGATCATAGCGTCGGCTCCCAACCTCATGGATCCCTGTTCCTTCTCTCCGGCAGCTGCGCTATTCCCTGAGAGCCAATCCAGGAGTGCGTGGCTTCCGTATTCTCAAAGTGTGACTTACCATCGTGGATTGCTTTAAAGTTTTGCCGGGATCAGCATGTATCGTACCTTTTTCTCTTCGCAGCCGTTCCTTTGTGGGGCTGCACATCCCTCTTTTGCGCTAACATCCTGTAGTCCGAGTAAATGGGGAGTTTCGACGCCACTTGGACTATGCTAAGTTGTGGCTCTCTCCTTGTGCTTTGCTCCGGGAGGACGTTGCATCTTCATCGCAGTCGCAGGCCAACCCTGCACCCTTCTCCGCATCACTCTTAACAATGTTAGTTTACTTTGCCTTGCCATGCTGATGTTTATCCAGCATTTGTGCTGGCCTACTCTACCTCAGCTGATGTTCCAACAGTGCACTGTCATGGCAGTGCTCGCTGGACTCTGGTTGGCCACGGGGCGGGACCCCTAGCAATAGACATTGTCTTACCCCAGGCCAAGAATGGTCCGCAGTCTTTCCGCCAGGTGGCCAACTGTCTTAACACCACCACCACCCCCACCGGTGTCTGTCAGCACTAATGCACAGAGCCTGTCTGTGCCTTTGTATTCTACCATCAGCAGCAACATCGGCAGGGCAGGAGGCCATCCCTCACAGCCCAACGCCAATTTCTGGAGAAGCGTGTCCATCTGATGCGCCCAATGCCATTGTACCTTAATCAGCCATGTCCGTGTACACTTTTCTACAGTCATCCCCACTCGCAGCCTGTGAGGAGAAATCTCTGCTATTCTGAGCTCTCGACGGCTGAATTCCCCTAAGCGAAGTGCATCTACATGAGGCCTGCATCCTAAAATGCCTGTCGCCTTATTTTTGTTTATGGTTTGCTAAGCAACCGAACCAGCTGAGCCGCCGCTCACCCTGATTGGCTCCCGACCGCCATTTCTCCTGACCTGGACCACTGGAAGGTGCAAGCCAGCCCTCCACGTAAGGCCAGATCCTGTCTGTGCCTGTCCATGATGGACGTGGGAATCATGGCCTGCTTCCGCTCGACCGTAAAATTAAGTCATTGAAATTCCCTTGTGGCCTAGCCACCCTACTTGTAGCCAAACCTGGCAACTCTATCAGTGTTCACACACAACTGCCCCGATCGCTATTGCGATGCACTTCGCCAACACTACAACCTTTCCTTCTCACAGCTATACAGTCTCTCCTCGGAACGTACAAGACCCAGAACTGCTCCTTTACCTGACAAGTGAAGTCCGGTACCTGCTTGCCCCTCGATCACATGCAGCTCACCGCACCTACCCGCTGTACCAGCATATTGACTTTCTATATAACGACTAATTGCATCTTGAATACTCGCATTGCTGACAAAACACCTTTACATGGCCTAAACTCGTCACCTATAGCCTTCAGCACCTTTCTACTGCCCTTACCTACCCCACCTGGTATGTAACGCCTCACTGCCCTGTGGATCACCACATGTGATCCAAACTGATCACAATACTTCTGACCCCCACAACATACTACCGCCCCCATTGTGCCATTGTTTACTCCGAAACGCATAATCTGTAACCTGCTTTTCTGCAGACCGCCATATCCTGCAATTTGTCTTTGCACCACTTCTATTGATATTTATAACATATAATGTGGACTAATTTACCTGATTTATGGTACTGCATGTGATCCCTGCGAACCGCGCAGACTGTTGCACTTCACCCAAACGACGTTCAGAACCTCTATATCCTGCAATTTGTTGTGCCAGTGATATTGCCACTTATAACTAGCATTGTGGAGTACTTTTTATTTGATTCACGGTATTACATGTCTACTGTACTCTGCTTACCCACTAATACTAGTAAGCACCAACCTCTGCTAATCAGTAACTCAGCTAGTCACGCTAATTTGCCTACTACCCTGCCTCAAAAAAACTTGTAACTTGTGATTGCCTAATATGTATCTAGCGGTAACTAGTCATGCAACTATCACATGCTTGCTACCCACAGTACTAAGACCTGTCCTTGAGCCTAATCTTACTGCTCCTCTCAATAGTGCTCCCCTGCACATGCCTGCCTATCATGTTCATCACGGCCAAGAATAACCTCAAACCTACCAATACCCTACATAGAACTCCCAGTATCTGCCTAGCCATGTCCAAGAGACAACCTTCACCTAACTGCATCGCGCTAACCGAATTCCTACCGCCCTGCCTCCCATCAACACTTACACCTACGTTCAGTAAACACTTGAAAAATGTCACCTCTAAATGATTGCGCAGCCCTAAGCGAATGGTAAATATCCTATTCAAATTGAATGTGTAACTGGACAACAAATACAGTGAAACACAGAGTCCAAGGCAATAGATTCTTCAGTCAAAAAAACGCGGTTGAAACAGATTTTATGAGTTGATGCAAAAACAAGACTGCCAACACGTGTTTCGACCCAAAACGAGTCCTTTTCAAGGCAAGACTGTGGTGTTGGAATGATTCATATACATTTCAATACAGCAAAATATTATATAATCATGCCATAAGGATAAGAACATTAGAAATATCAACAAAATTAACCAGCAGAGGAAGAAGAGGGGGCCAGAGTTAAAGAAGAGAAATGCAACCAAGAAAGAAAAAAGCCCATATGGACATTACATCTTGTCAAAGAGCAAAGCAACCATTTCAATGTGAAACATATTCCAAGTAAATAAGGAGAAAATAAAAAACATTTCATTTGTTACCATATGTTGTCGAGCCAAAAATCGCGGTCGATGTGTCCATATGTGAATGTCCATATAATGAAAACAAAATAATATGTAAAAAAGAGAGAACACCATAAGCCTGAATCCTAAATGAATAAACAACTGATATATTTTAACAATTTATTAATCCCATGTACACGCATAGTGCAAAGGTAACAGACTATTGTGCCAAGGATCAAAATACTCATCCCTCATGTGCCTCATGCTGGTAAAATGTATTATTACATTGTCACCCGTGTGTCATATAAATGTTAAAATAAATAAATCTTTTACCGTATGTTATTCAAACTGAGTTGGAAAACCCAAGCCCTCCTTAGGGGCAGATATATGAAGAATCTATTGCCTTGGACTCTGTTTCACTGTATTTGTTGTCCAGTTACACATTCAATTTCAATAGGATATTTACCATTCGCTTAGGGCTGCGCAATCATTTAGAGGTGACATTTTTCAAGTGTTTGTATCTATTAGCAGTTTTTGAGGTGACTGCTGATCCCTCTTTCGTGCAGCAACCCAATCTTATTTGGTTTGTAAGGGTCGCATTGACTTTAGTTTGTCTTTTCAAATTTAGTTCTAACCCAGCGCCTCACCACACCGGCACACCTCAATTTTGTTCTACGGTTCAGTAATCCCTGTGACCTCACACCTGCCCAATGGATTCAACAATTTGCTTACAGGCCCAAACCTAATCAACCTTGCCTACTTATACAAAGGAATCTAAGACTAGGATCTAGATTTAGGCCTTCTCAGCCTTCCACCAAAAACACCACACAAGCGGCTGAGCCCATCATGCATTCTGCAAATAACTCCTTTACCCAGAGTACATTCCACTCACAGAAAATGTAGTCCCAACACTACCTCCAGTATTAAGGGCACACTAATCAATGCAAGATCCCTGCCAGCCCATGCCCTAGATGTTGGCGACTGTATAACCACAAAAGACCTTGATTTCTTGGCAATTACTGAGACCTGGCTCTATGCAGCATCTGGACCTTCTCTCGCCCTTGCAATCCCAGATGGTTACTCCATCATCCGTATGGACAGAGACCACAATCAAACCAAAGGTGGATGCATTGCATTTATCGCCAAAACCACTCTAGGCATTAGGAAAATATCAAGTCAGCAGAACTATTGTCCATCAAACTACCTATTTCAGTATCTCGCATGATTACTCTTCACCTTGTGTGTATATAGACCCCAGGACCCATCCCTACATTCGAAGAGGATGTCGCGCTGCTCCTTACTTCTAACACAAAGCCGGGATCTCAAATGATCCTGCTGCGGGACCTAAATCTGGGCTTCCAAGATCTTAAAGATCGCAATGCATTACATCTTGCTAACTCAATCACAGAATTGGGCTTCAATCACTGCATAATCGAACCAACACACATCAAAGGCAGAAAATTAGACTGGCTAGTTGAACTGCGACATAAATATTCTCGACTACACACCCTGTGCATGGTCGGACTACCACCTCATCACATTACCATAAATGAAAGTAACCAACCCATCCCTCAGAACCCAGCCCCAGCCCTACACACAAGAAATAATGGTAATATAACAGTGGAGAAACTGCTCCCTCTGTTACAGCCCATCCCCAACACCCACACCACTTACTCTGGCCCCACAGTCTTAGTATATATCCACAATCACACCCTACTCAAAGCAATCAACAGCATAGCTCCACTCAAATTGCGTGAAACCAAACTGACAGTAAATCTGAACTTGTGGTTCACTCCACACCTCAGATCACTATGCAAGATTTTAAAGAAATGCACAAGCTCTCTGGAAGAGTCTTCCGTCAGCCAGCAACAAAGACAACCAACTTCTAGAATCACTCAACTACAAAGTCTCTTGCAGGCAAAAAAAAGAAACCTACAGCATCTGTATTGCAAATGCCCAATCTAGCACAAAAGAACTCTTTAATATACTCAGAGTTAAAATCCCCTGCCCCACTACCCGGCTCATGTACTAAAGATGCTACCTGGTATGCTAGTATCCGGAATACCTTACTAGGGAAAATCCCAATGCTCCAAGAGAAAATAGTAGCTGAAAAACTCAGCCATTCCCGGATAACTCCCATCCGACCCCACCAGTGTCGTGCATAAACATCAAACATTTCAACTTCTACTCTTTCCGTTAGAGGTCGAGGATATAATCCTTAAAGTAAAACCTTCAAGATGCCAGGGCAACAGCTTCCCTGCGCCGATTTATTAAAGAAGCAGCCATAGAATTGGCCCCATTCATCACGTCCTTTTAACGCATCTTTTGAAACTAGTTCAGTCCTGAACAACTTAAAAGAAGCCTGGGTCCTCCCACTCGTAAAAAAAAACCGACCCTTGACCCAAATATCCCTACGAACTAAAGACCCATTACTACAGTAACCTTTCTTTTGAAAATCTTGGCTAGAGCAGCCTACCTGCAGATCCAAAGACCCTTAGAAGCAAACAGCCTCTTGGGACCCAGACAATCTGGGTTCAGACCCAAACATGGTACTGAGCCTGCCCTGATTGACCTCAAGAAACAATTGGAAAATCTAAAGGACAAAGGCAAACTTGCCCTCCTCCTGCTTTTAGACTTGTCAGCTGCATTTGACTTAGTAAATCATAGTCTTGTACAACCATCTCACTTCAGCAGCTTACTTCTCAGACAGGGCTAACAAATGGATCCAATCCTTCCTTAACAGATCAATGAGTATTTGCACCTTCTGCCAGTGCTGAACCAGCGCCAATCTCATGTGGCGTCCTGCAAGGATCCTGCTTCTCCTCTACCTTATACAATGTGTTCACAAAACCATTGTTCGACAACCTTGACTATTTGGGTGTCACCTATACTAATTATGCTGCTGACACCCAAATAGTCATCCCACTAACAGACTACATTACTGACACTAATGCGTTGAATGACATATACACTATTATCCTGGCTGGATGGCTAAGCACAGCCTTTGCTTGAATGACAATAAGACGGTACTACTCATTGTAGGCTCCCAATCCAAACTTAATAATCTTGATGAACAATTTAACTCTTAAGATTGATGGTAACAACATCAAGGCCTCAAAAGAAGTAAAATCTTTAGGTGTTTATATGACTCATAATTGAACCTAGCTAGACAAACCAATGCATTAGCCTCATCCCCAGCCTACACCTGCAAATTAATCGCAGCTTGTAGGCCGTTGCTCACAACACCCAACTGTATAACCTTGGCCAGAGCTCTAGTGTTATCTAAACTCGATTATTGAAATGCTCTATACTTAGGAACCAACCAACATAACTTAAAAAGAATGCAAGTAATACAAAACAACGGCATTAAATCACCATTAAACATACCCAGAACATAACACATATCCCAACATAGGCGCAACCTGAACTGGCTATCGGTCAATCAAAGAATTTATTTCAAAACCATATCCCTCACCCACAAGTGCCTTTTCGAACCAAGCCCCTAGCTACCAGAATAATAACTTCACCCGTAACTCATTAGATTGCCTCACCAGATTTGCTCAATCACACTGCCTTAAGATACCAAGGTTCAAACTCCAGAAGGCCGGAGGCAGCAGCTTCCCCATTCTAGCAGCCAAGAAATGGAACTATGAAATGAACCATCCTTCCCCATCTTCAGAAAAAAGGCCTAAGCATGGCTTTCCACTCAAGAGAATTAGTTAGGCGCCCCTTTAATGATTGATGTAAATTCACTGTTATGTCTTCTGAACTGTGTATAACCACGTCTTGTATTACACCCTCATGTACATATGTAATTTATTGTAACCATATACTGTAACATCTTGTATATTCCTGCAAGAAAAGTGCTCAGATGCCTCGGGGCTTGGCGCGTTCTAGAAATAAATAAAATACAAATACTACCAGTCTGGTGCACTCTTCCACGCTGGTACCAATGGGCAGGTGGGCTGCACCCAGACTGCAGGGTCCTCTGGGCTATTCCAGCATGACCCCCGTAGTTGCGCCACCCGTCTCTCAGCTGTCTATCCTCTCTGTGCACCAGTTCACTGCCGCTGCCAATGGCGCAGCGGATGAGTCCGCACCACATGCCACCGTGCCAATGTATTCCAGGGGCCAACTGCAGCCAGCCAGCAAGTGCAGCCCTGCTTCTGCCCCAGCGTGGGTTTCTTCTGTTCCCTGCCAGGCCCTGCCTATCCTGCTTCCTTAGACATGGATGTGCCAGATACCGCTACTCAATCTTCTCCCTCACCAGGACCGCTCGCTCTCCTCACACAAACCAATCCTTGGGCAGATCACTAGGTCAGGGGGTGCAGGTTCAAGCACACCCCACAGCCCTCTTATGTATTCTCCCCTGAGCCGCCGTCTCCCAGGCAGCGATTTCAGGGCTCCGCTCCCCAGACCCATCTCTGCGATGGCTCCTCTCTCATAGGAGTTCCCTGCAGGCGCACAGCAGTCTCTCTGCAGGGTGTTCCCCGCCTGCTCCAGCAGTTGTCCCCCACACCAGGGTCATGTCGCAAAAAGTCTCCAGGCGCCACTCGCCGCAGGCAGGAGACACCCGTCGGTCTCGGCCTTTGTCTGTGCTGCCGATGCCTGCAGCAATGGAGCCACTCCACGCTGCAGCACTGCTCCGGGCTGCCGCTGTTTCCTTTGAACACCACTCAGCTTGTGGAAGGGACCGGGGGTGGAGTGGGGCAAAGTCCTTAGGTTTGCGCTGGCCCGCAACCCCCGCCCAGTGTCTCGTCAGATTAAGTTTGCCTGGTCGCGGGCAGCCTCCGGGATATGCTGCGGCTCTGACTCTGGAACCTCTCGTTGTCCTCGCTTGGCCGCAGGGCCAACGCTGCCTACGTTCCATTCTAGGCTCTCCCCCTTTCAATTTACTTAGTCGCCATCTTGGGAGCTTGGCTGCTCTCACCGCCGGGTTGAATTCACTGTTCCATCAGCCTTCGCTTGCCGTCTCGCCCCTCCAGCCAAGTCCTTCTCTCTACTCCCACGTTCTGTAGCACTCAGCGAGGATGAACACCCAAACAGTAGAAGCAGTGTTGCAAAGCAAAGGAGTGATGCAAACGTCTCCAGATAAGGTTACCAATAGCCGTGCAGTACCTTGAGACTGAAGATTATGCAGCTGAACACCTTCTGGTTGCACAGCTGCAAACCTGGTCACCTAGTCCTTGTTCGGGTTGACGAAAGGGGAGACCCTGGATGGGCTCCTGCAGTAGTAGTCGAGACTCCCCAGCAAAGAATTATTCATTCTCATGCGTCAGTTTGTGGTTTTTGTCGCCTTTTTCTCAGCCCTTGGAGTCGATCACTGCCGGTTAAAATCTTCTGCATTTCCTGGTCCTGCACTCTGGTGAGGAGACTCTGAGGAGAGGATTTGTGCTTCTGAAGGTCCACATAGATGCCACTGAAGTTCCAGTGATGTTCAATGGCAAGTCAATGCACTACAAGGTGGTCGAGGTACCCAGGTGTTGGGGTTCTGCAGCTCAGGAAGGTCACAGGACGGCTCAAATTGAAGAATGTCTTAAGGCTGCTTATGCCCAGAGGAAGTCGCTCTTGGCAGAGCTTCCCAGTCGATTCAAAACTGGGTCAGGAAAGCAGCGGTACTTCAGCTGTGCTTCTGCGGTTACTGGAGGCGCTGCAGGCGTCTCTGGTCGTCCTCCTTCGGAGCTTCAGTTACAGTGGACGACTTAGCCTTCTGCCCCAAAAGCCTTGCCTTGTATGCAGGAACCAAGTCATTCATTCAGTCTAATATTCAATCACCTGGGAGTGGCTGTCCTTTCAGGAGAGCCAGCCGCCCAGTTCAAACTGGTTCTAGCCAGGCATACCCCAAGACAAAGGCCACAGAAGGTTCGAGTTCCTCCCTCACTTCCTGCCTCAGCAGACACACTGGAGCCTTGGCAGGCTTCACAGAGGGATTCCGCCAAAGGGAAAACTCGGAGGACCGACACCAACCTGGAATGGTAGAAGAAGGGCAAAGAAGGGACACAAATGAAAAATGGCGATAAAAGACGCAGTGCCATTTTAGGAAAGTGGTCACCCATGGGTGCTGCACTACAGCTATGGAAAACAGCCTGTGTGTAACTAGCGCAAACATGTTAGAAAAATATCCACTGCCACCAGTCATTTAGGTTTGTCTCTAACTATAAAAGTTACAGAAGTAGTGGTAAAGGAGTTGGTGTAGATCCCAGCACTCCATATAAGGTGGTGTGTGCTGGTCCTAGATAAAAGAAAGGTAAGATAAAAAAGAGTATCCTACTAGCCTTGAGAACAGTAGTTCTCATGGCGAAAATAGTAAAGACGGAAGCCCAACGGGCTCCCCAGCAACACTGCACATGGGGTGCTGTGTGCTGCAACAATCCGTTACAGATGCCTGTTGTGAAATACATGAAGGAAAACATCACTCCATTAAAAGTTGAAAGAATCATAGTAGCAGAAAAATGAGGTTCCGATCTCTGAGCAAAATTAATGAATATGTGGTAAAAAGTCCCACTCACTCAGGGGAATAAAGCAACAAAAAAACGAAGTCCTTCAAAAGTGCTGGGGGTCTCTCAGGTTCAAGTGAATTGGCACGAGAAATTAAATTTCTCCCTAATTGATGTCCCTGCTGTTTTGGGGCAGTGTGATTGCAGGTTATGCTGCGCTGTGTGCACGAAAAGTGCAAGACAGAGTCCCAAGGGCACACGGCCCTTTGCACAGCTGGAATTTCGTTTTGCCTGCAGACGCAGAGCACATTGGGAGACATAGTTCCTCTCCCTAGGGACATGCACGAGTACGGATATTGTGTGAACCCCAAGCAGCTTCCCTTCTGCAGGGGGTAATGCAGCGACTTGGAAATATGGGGGTAAATGGAAGAATTGACTTGCAAATGCTCATTTGGACCCAGCATTTCATTTCTACCATGTTCCTTGGTGGCCGTTGCTGACACGCACAGCGCCATCTTTAATGGAGACTTCATGAGGTATTTTGATGACATGGTGTAGGAGCCAGATGAAGTTAGAGGAAAGGGCGTACTGAAGAGTGTGTTTGCACACGTATGTGAACATTGAGTCCTAGGAGACAGTTTTCAATATTGGTGTGTTGAATCATCTGATCCTTTCGCTTTTTTCGGCTAATGTGTGGATACATTGAAATGGATCCACACAACACAGGGCTTTGCACCCATTGTGAGGTACTGTATTTGCTGTCGCTGAAGGTTGCCGTTCATCGGATGACCCCTTGGTGGATGTTGATGGATTATTGGTACACAGCGGACGTGTGTGGCAGCCTCTCAGCCTATGAGGAGGCTCGGAACAGGGGCATTGCCAGCGGTAATCCCACCCCCCGCTCTGAGCTGCCTCACGGCTGGAGGCCGACTTCTTCCCCGGCTCAAGAAAGAGGGAAGTGTGGTTCCCCCCCATCCCCCTCCTCCACGATCCACAGAATTCCCTCCCCACCCCCACTTACCTTCTTTTCAGTCCATTTCGGGAGAGGACGTGCTGTCACCACTTCTGTCCCCAGCGTGTCTGCTCCCGATCTGTGACAGGCCGCCATGTAAACGGGAGAAGGGACTAAACGTAGACCCTTCTCCCGTTTCCATGGCAGACATTTTTTGTTACAATGGCCATCATGGAAAGGGGAAAATGCATGCAGCAATTGTTTTTTTTTTTACAAAATGTTTTTACTCTTTTACAAAATGCCTGTCTTACTGGCCAGGGTACTAATAGCAATAATCCCCTTGCACGGGGGACATTACCACTTCAGGCCATTAAGTAACTATGGGCCCCGGGGCATTACCTGAAGTGGTAATGCCCCCTCTGCCCCTCTGCTCGGGGCGTATTGCTTAAATGTTCACTGCTGTTTCCACAGCTTGTTTGCCAACTATTTCATTCCGGCATGGGAGGAGATTGGTACTCCACTTAGTCTCTCCAGTTTCATGATTCTCCTTGTCAGGTCAGGCTGGCATTAATTGAGGGAGTTGGAGAGAGATAGAATTGTTACATATGCGTGCTACGGTTTATAAATACTGCAAAAGTATAATGAGATGGGGGATACATTGCTAAATGCTGCCTGGTTGTCATTAGAGTTGCAAAGCTGTCATTAAAGTATATACATGCTGATATATAGTGTGTATGGATATTAGAATACTGTAGACGTTTGAATTTTAAAGTAATTTTTTTTTTTGGCTTGCTTACTGTGAAGAGTAGCAATGTAATTACAATACATAAGTCATATGCAATACAGTCACAAGTATAGAGTTAATTAGTTTGTGTGTGACACTGACATGTACCTGACTGGGAGTATGTGGGAAAAGCTACAATTTAGACCAGCTTCACATTTAACATGTGCATTGTTTAGGAGGGGTTTTCGAGATGTGATAGTTCTTGCAAGCAGTGCCTGATCACCACTATTTTCGTGGTTATGTAATCGACATTTCAACCATTAAGAGGTTGTGGCTGATCACTATTACCTTTGAGGAATTGGAAAAGTCGGGAACATTCATCATAATATACAAAAGGTGCCAGCAGCCGCAGTTAGATTCTAAGCTCCTTCTTGCATCAACTCAAAACAATATAGCAATATGTTTCTTCGATCAAGCAATCACAAACTCCATATGTATGGACTTTTTCAAAGTGTTATTTTATTCTGTCATATAAGCATTTAACAAGCAATTGCGATGCAAAAACGAGTTGCAATCATTTTCTTTGAAACTAAATGTATTGGTGATAAGTGAAAATGAAAAAAACAAAAGGATAGAAACCCCCACTTACCAATGTGACTTAAAGCAACAAATTACCAATGTTACTTGAGATATTTTTACTCCAATGCTACAATTACATGACATTCCTTGTGAATTCATTGTTCGTCTGAAATGTTTACAGACTCGACTGGCTCCTAATTTAGGCAGACTACTTAATTTCAAAAAGATGCAATCAAAAATCGTCAAACTATGTTGCCAGAATGTGTCATAAATTCAAAGAAATGCAGGATAACTTCAACGCGCTCTCATTGTGAAACCTCGTCTCTTTGCAAAATAGAATCTACCTTAAAGGGGTAGTTTGGTCAGAAATGTTAGCCCAATCGATCGGGCACGTATTTTAGAGCATCATTCATTCTTAAAATATATTTCCAACGCAACTCACTTCATATGAGAAAACGACGGGTCGAGTACTGCCATCTTGTGCTAATCTTATGCGTTGATCCATCACCCTAAATTCAAGTGCCCTTGCGACACTAATTCAGATCACCCGTCCCCCAACGCTGATATCACTAGATGCTCACGATGAGCTCCACTTAGTTTGACGTTAGTGGGCAGCGTAGCCAAACATATCCTGTAATCACCAACGTCCTAACGTAATCTAACGCAGAACCAGGACCATAAACCCACACATCCACAGCAGATGCAAAACGATTAAACAATTTTACTTTGAAGAAATTGAATTCCACAAAAACATGGGTAACATTTTCCAATGGTGGTTATAGCTAGCGAACATCGCATTGGATCTCATTTTTTGTTTAACTGTGAATAGTGATCTTATAATGTTAATTCCGTTAATCGATAGATTAATCCAAGTCTTTCCATTATTCACAAAGTTATTATCTTCCATCACTGATTTGTGATTGAGGGTCATGGCATGGCATTGTAGAGAACAAATGAGTGGTTTAAATTTCAATTGCAATACGTTCACATCCGCACGTTTTTAGAACCTATAGGCTGCCATGTTGCTCCTTATTACTGCAACTGCAAAAGGACAGATTGGTGTCTGGCGATCATCCCAGATAATGGTTATCTCAGATGCGTTGTTGATGATTGTCAAATTGAGGTTAAAGAAGCCATCGACTGGGAAACTGTACCCATGACAGGCACACATTGGTATAATCTAACTATGGAAAATCAAGAATGCAAAAATATATTTCAGTACCCAATTAATAATTGCATGTACATATTTATGTTGACTATCATTTTAAGATACAATTAGCACCTACAATGTCTATTATTTGCATCAAATTGAACATTAATCCGTTAAACGTGTAGCATACAGCACGCTTGCCACCCTCACTTGCATAATTATTATTTTTAATTTTGCTTACATTGTCTTGTTTACATTCTCCATATGTGACGGATGACCAGCCGCTTCGAAGGACAGATCTCAGTAATAGAAAATTAGCATTCCTACGTAAGCTTTCAATATAGTGAATCTTGTCACTACTTTGCGGATATTCGAAAAAATGTTGGTCTTCAAATTGTTAGTGTGGTGGATTCAAGGACAAATATCAATGCGACCCTTCATCCAGCGTGTCAGAGGGAGTTTCGTTTTGTGAACACATGCCACAAAATTGAACAATATTAATGGCAAGCTGTGCAGTGAAAAGCAACAAAATATTTCAAGTATCCCACTTATGAAATTTACTTCCATTTAAATGGCATAAATGCACCTGGTCCCAAAACATGTATGTATTCTTTCAAAGAGGACCCTAGGCGAGGTGCAGTTAGGATTTCCCTATACTTCATTATGGCAAGGCCTGAAAAAATAATCGTGTGGGACAGTTTTTTTGGGCCAAAGTGGCCCACTTCTTTTCTGAAATAAACAGAATTTGAATAGAAAAGCAGTGGGTTAATGTAAAGAAATGGCACAAACGGACCAGGGGGGTGGGGGACTGTTGCAGCCAGGGCAACACGTGCAACGAGCAACAATAAAAAGAAAAACATGTTTACATCACTAACATTCAAGCTTGCCTCCAATGAGTGCAGTTTTGAAAGGCTTACTGGCTTCTGTGTGTCTCTATTCCAGCAATCGCATTGATTTCTGCATTGATGCATGCGCGCCTGGTTGTCCTCCACATGTGGGCCTCCACAGTGAAATGTAAATGTGCAAAGGCTGCAGACACATGTTCATAGTGCACATTGGTAGGACATATTCCTTTTCTCGTTATTTCAATGTTGGTTAGCAATAGACCAAATGTTTGTGCCACAGTGTTATCTGCAACCACTTAACATGATTCCTACTTTCCAGCGAAGTTAGACTTCATTTATTTTATTTATTGGTTATTTGTAAAGCACCTATACAAAAAATGGTGTTTCAAAGTGCTGCAAGACAAGAGTGGGTGGGGGGCAGGGAAGAAAAAAACAATAACGGTCCTATTCGGCCTTGTGTCATTCTGATAATGCAAGAGCAGTGACAAGTGCAAGGGAGAGGGAGTGCGGATTGGGGGTGTAGGGCGAGCAGAAGGAGGAAATACTAGGGTGGGAGGAAGGTGCGGGGCAAGAGGTGGTATACAAGTGCAGGGGGGAGGGAGGAGGAGGAGGAGGAGGAGGCGGAGAAGGGGAAGAAGATAGCCAGTGGGGCTAGGCAAGAGCGAAGGGGAGACCAGGTGGGCAAGTGCCAGGAGCAGCACGGAGTGAGGACCACATGCGAAGCATGAAGATGGGGTGAACCAGGGTTGGTAGTGATGCACATCACGCCAGCCTTGTCTGGGTAAAGGGGTCCGGAAGGCAAGTGCAGGTTGTGGGGGGACTGCTCAGGAAGACTGGTTGCTGGGGTATACTAGGCGAGGAGGGCCTGGTGCTCTGTGGAGCTCAGACGGGACCAGGCAGCCAGTCAATGCGGCAGAGTGGGGCATTAGCAGGGGGAGGAAGGGAATGAAGAAAAGTCAGGTCTTCAGAATCTTCCGGAACTTAAGGAGATCAGGCAGAAACCTGAGAGTGGCAGGGAGTGTTGTGCTCACCTGGCTCCCACAGAAGCGTCGATCTGGACTGCTGCAGTCTCCCCCAATGTGACGCGTAGGGCTGAGATGACGGACTGGACTGGCCCACCTAGCTTAGTTTGCTTGGCCCGTAGGAATATTCTTCTGCAAGTGGAGAAAGGGAATTAACCACCCGTGGAGTTGAGCGTAAATCCCCCCCCCCCACCCCCCCTGTTCTCCCCACTGATCACCTTGGATGTTCCCTCTTATAGTCTCACCTGATGATTTGAAAAGATGAGCTCTCCATCCTGCATTGAGCGCAGGGGCGCGTAGATGACCAGTTGCTTCACTGGCTCGAAGGAATTGGTGAGTTCCAGGACAATATTAACTCTGATATTCCCGGCAAAACGTTCAAATGCCTGACTTTCACTCTTGTCCGATTCCTTGCAGGTTGCAGCTTGACCCTATTGAAGAGTTCCTCGTGGAAACCGGTAATGTGCTGGTAAGGATTTGTATTATCCAACACAGTTCGATAAAATAATGTCGATATGTAACCTGTTGCTTTCTCCCTTATTCAGGCGCTGAGAGAAAGTATGAAGTCTCGGGGAATAATGCCTCCGGCGGTAAAATCAGGTAAGTCTTTTGTGGTGAGGAGGGTTCCCCTTGTTAGTCCCTTGTTTCACCTTGCTGTCCTTTTGTTTCCCCTTAGGGGCCGGGGTTCGGCTAGGATGCAGTGGAAGCTGCGCCGACCCGTGAAGAATAATACCCCCGGTGGTAAAATCAGGTAAGTCTATGGGGGGGTATTCCTCTGTGTATTCCCTTGGCTCACCTTGCTGTTGTCTTCTCCTTAGGTGCCGGAGTGCAGCAGTAACATGCAGGAGGATGCGGTGAAATGTGAAGAAGCTGCGAAGGCCGTGAGTTCAGCGCGGCGCTGCAGTAGGCAAGTCGACGCGCATAAAATAACTTCTTTCTTCCAGCTCGAAGGTGCGATGGATCGGGAATTCAGGTAAGGATCAAAGGTATTGCTCTTGTTCTAACCTTTTCTCCTTCGTTCTCCCTTTTTCTAGGAGCTCCAAACTCGAGGCGGGCGTGGCAGAAGACTGGATGCAGACTTGCAGGCACAGTGAGCGCTACGCTGCTGGATGCAGAATAACGCGAAGCGTGCGCTGCTCTTCGGGTGTGGTTTAAATAGCCTCCAAAGTAGTCCCAGGTAAGTATTCCTCCCCAGCCCCACCCGAGTAAAAAAATAGTCCCTAGGTAAAATAGTCCCTTCCAAGCCTCGTTTGGCTTGGAGCTCTTGCAGCATGGTCTGCATCAGGTAAGTTTGCAGCATGGTCTGCATCAGGTAAGTTTTAATCTATGAGCCTGGCGCCTATGGCGCCAGGACTGACTCTCCATATGAGCCTGGCGCCATAGGCGCCAGGATTGCACCCAGATAGCCCCTAGTGGGGGTTGTTGGGCTTGCTTGGGGTAACTTGATGCCTGCTTTCGGGGTTGCTGGACTTGGTCTGGGTCCCCGGGGGTAGGCATCATGACGGGGAGGCCATTCTAGAGGAATGCTCCTGCCGAGGAAAAAATAGATCTACCTCACATTCTCTGCTTGGAATAGCATCTGATCCACAGAATTGCAGCTAGATGACTGAAGATATCTAAAATGGAGGTATTTAGGGAAAAGAGTCAGATGTGGCCCCAGAACGCCTTGTGGACGATGTGGAGGGTCTTGAACTTGATCCTCGCAGCCACCAGGAGCCAGTGGAGATATTGTTGGGCTTGAGAGATGCGGTCCCTGGGCTTGAGGCCAAGGAGAAGTCTTGTAGTCCTATTCTGGATTAGTTGATGTGGGCAAAAAGAGGATTTAGGCAGATTGAGGAAGAGGCTGTTGTAGTAGTCCAGCCTGGACAGGACCAGAGCTCTGGAGACATTGAGTTTCTGTATGCCTGCTGCTCCAACCTTCTGCTTAGATTCTCCACCTATTGAGTTCATTACAAACATGGTTTGAAATTAGTATTGGATAAGCATGAATTACAAGCAGTAACCATTCAGCAGGAGCAGCCACTGTGGAACAAGGAGCTAGTTTATAGTGTTACATTAGTTTGCCTGGGGAAGCCAAAACTAGCTTCTGGTAACTGTTGGTTTTAAGCTCCCCAGTCTCTTCTACATTTGACTTTGAGTCACATACTTGAAATAACCAGATTGACATTTATTGTTCTAAAATAAATCGGTTATATTGATGGTAATACATTACCAAATCAAAGAAATACACATTTTAAGGCCAATCTAGTGACATTACTTCACAAACAGTAATTAATTAAAAATGGCATCTCAAGTGACCTACTATTCCATTTATTGTACAATGAAAACCGTTTCCAAACAATGCAAAATCTTGAAACTGGTTTTCTTAAACATTGTGAAGAGAGCTACACATTTCAATCTTGAAGTCAACCTTTAAACAAGTTCAAGTTTGGGAGGGAAAACCTCTTTTACAATGTTCTGTGGCATAGACTGTGACCTGGAAACAATCTGGATCAATTCCATGCGTTTGCATGGCCAGCACATTCAATGTCCGATCCTTCACAACTTAAAAATCCATCTGCTGACACTATTTGCTTTTTTTTGGTAAACTCCTTGTTGTAACGAGGCATCCCGAAAATGCCCTGCAGTTTTTGCTTATTCCCTTCCGACATTCTCATTGTGTGCAAGCACAGCCAGTCTTGTTCTGGCTTCCATACAGTCTATACCGAAATGCAATCTTTTAGGGCTGTACTTCAGGCACATATTATGGAACACCTCCAAATCTCCAGTGTGGCAGCAATCCGAGAGTCCCCTCCTGTCTCTTGACAGCATTTTGTCGTACACAATCTTAAGTGCTGTGTGAAGAGGGGAGCCTGGAACCAACCACCTTTTCTTGCTCTCCTTCTCCTTGCTCAATGGTATATGTGCAAATTCATGCAAATGTTAGTTTTCTTTCCAGAGTGTATGTTAGAACAATGGTGCGTCAATTAACGCTATATTTCAAGCAGAATATCTACAGATCCATCACATGTTTTTGAACTCCACCAAAGATAGTTGCTGATAGACACTGACAAATGTAAAATATTTTCTGTAGCCTTTTTTTTTTTTTCCTTCTCCCAGCAGCTGTAATTTCTTTCGAAATTTGATTTTGTGATGTGCCATACATGATACTGATGCTTTGTCTGTGAACTGCTCTTGCATGGCTTTGGCTATTGAAACTTGCCTGCCAGTGGCTATCGGGTCTATTTGCATCCCTCTGGATTGCAGAGGTTGAATGGATTTAATGAAACCATATTTTTCCATGGCAAAAGATGTGCATTCAGATACTTGCTCCCCGACTCAATTTCATATTTGTTTTGGTTTCCATGTCTTGGAAGTGTTAAGTGCAGTATTTAGCAGAACAACCTGGACTGTCACACTGTCCATTGGCAAGCCAGAGCTTTTTGCCAGCAAGGGCATTGTCCATTGAAATCTGTTGTAAATCCTTCTGATACTTGTAGTACTGGGATTTTGAAAGGAACTTGAGTCCCACAAAGATAAGAAAAGACATTGTACTGTACGTTGATCCGCTAAACCACAAAGCAGATGAACAAAGTAAATCTCCAGCAGGCACTTTTCCAAGGGTAGGTTGAGCAGACCATTACAATTGAATTCTGGTGGTGTACACAGCTACCCTTGATCTTCAGGTTGGTGCCTTTGACTAGACGAGTAAACTTCACCAATGGCTCACCACAAATCCTTCTACGCAATATATGATCATATTTAATCATTTTCATAATCTCGAACAGGCAGCAGTCGAATACAATGTATTTTGGTTCCTTTAATAGCCAATCGTCCTGAAGTATACTGGTTTGCGATTCCATGGTGGTAGATAAGTCCTCAACACCTAGATGCGTTATGTCCACAATACAAGTACAGTTGTCAGTCAATAGTAAAGATGCTTCGGTTATTTCTGTGTGATATTTCCGATTTGTCCACATGGATTTGGAAAACGGGGAATGGTGGGAAAACGGGGAACAGTGTCTGTTTCTCAGATATTTGTTTAGAGGGTGTGGATTGTGTGAGCGGTTTTGCAAACCATTCTGAAACATCTTCTGTGTTGTCTGATTCTTCGTGGTGACGTTGTGTGCAGTAACAATGATCCAGGGTTACTTTCCATTTGTCACTGCTGACATTCAATTTCCGACCACTGGACATCTGCATCTTGTCAAAATCTTGCAAGGACCATGCTGAGCCTCCAAATGTAGCTGCTCCCAACTGAAAACGGTTTGGAAAGCGACATCATTGGTTTGTGTAGTGGTCGAATCATGGTATCACAAGTATGACACTGACACAATGGACACAGTTTGTAAAGCCTTTATTACATTTTTAGTGGTTTGGAAAAAATCCTGCTTTGCTTTATAGCTACGATGGGAGTAGTCTCTACCATCAGATCATAAAGAAAACCGTTTTAGTCAGTCTTGGTCAGTATCTGTCAAATCAAAGCCTATACTAAACTAACAAAACCTAATGCCTGCCCTATCTCTTATACAACCCCCTTTCACCGGGTTAATCTTGACCATTACGCATTTTAGAGTTCAGTCACTTTAGCTGTGTTATAAGAACATTCGCCTTTCGGAAGGGCTACTTCCATTCACCAGACCACTCTGCTACTCAGTATCACTAGCTTCAGTTATTGGTACTTTAAACTTCACCATAGGTCTGCCTTCCTTTGCGCCTCATCCCCGCGCGTGCAGCCTTCAATTGTGAAATAATGTTGCAACTTCATTCTTTCCTTAACGCACACAGGCCTTTCATGTCGCTCGCCAACTCACTGGCTGTGTTCATTCCTTTCTTGTCTTTGTGGTTTAATTCACGAGTCAAGGTTAAAACCACAGGCTTGGCCTCGCCTCCCCAGATTGTCGTCCACCCGGGAGGGTCGCTGGCACCCTTGAAACACAATATAGTCTTCTTTTCTGGGATTTGGCTTTCTCCACGTATCTTTCACGGCTCTTCAGAGGCAACGTCCTCCTACTCTTGTCCCTCTATTGGTCGCTCTGCTCCAGTAGGTTCACCTTCGCCCCAGAGGTTCTGCTCCTGTGTCTGTCCTGCATTTATCCATGTGGGGAGAGCTAACTGGTATCAGATGTATGTAATTGAAGTCATGTGCCTGACTTTGCCTGACCCTATTAGCGGAACATGTCCAATGAGATATGTAAGGGGTAGTCTCTTGACTCTCAGTTGTCCTCTTCCTCGGACCAGTATTTGTGTAGAAAGGGGGTGGGGGGGAGTTGGAGGATCCTATGAAATAGGATTGGTAAAGGGTATGGGAAAAGGAATACCACGTCCCGCCATCGGTTGCCTCACCCCTCACTCCCCGAATACCCCTCACCCAGGTGATCCTCCCCCACTGGTCCACCCCCAGGAACTGGATCCAACAGCGATGGCCGTGTCATGGCACTAGTGTCTGAGGACTAGCGGGTGAGACACCTTTTGGTTTCTCATAACACATACAGAATATATAAATTACAACATGAAAATGTAATCAATTAAATAACTGATTACTTACTTTTTGAGTACATTTTAAAAATAAATTCTGTTAGTAACCTTTTTTTCTGAATTTTTCCTTGAAACAGTCAAATTGGATTTGCTGACCATTGGACCAAGCTAAAAAAACAATATTTTGAAATTGTATAAACCTTGAAATGTGCTCTTCCACTTAAAGAATCATATATATATATATATATATATATAACAAATTGTCACTATGGAAACCGTAAGAACATATTAAATATTACATCACCCTTAAAAGGGATGATAATTGATATTTTAGAATATCTATAAGTCTTGTCCGTGTGTCTATTTCGACCGCTTCAGTAGGGCTGCGGCCGCGACGGGATAATGCATCCTGCCAATGTTGCGGGCGGTGGGACGGGGCCCCTGCAGGGCCCCGGCTCAGCCCCACTTTTTGGAGACTGCCGGGGCCCGGCCCCGGCCCACTTTAAGCACTGAATGTTGCCAACCTTCGCGCTCTGGGAAGAATGTGCCGTGCAGGCCATGGGAGGAGGGCTCAGTGCCTGTGAACAGTGTGATCCCATGAGAAGGCGGGCACAGGCCTCCAACCGCCACACCAGCTCATATCCTACGTTATAGCACCCCAATGCCCTGGCTTCAGGACCCCTAAATTCCAATGAACCAGATAACCACTGACCATAAACCTGTTGGCCCCCCGAGCGATCAGAAGGCAGGGCATTCCTGCCTTCACTCCTAGGTCACATGATTTGTGCTGCGAGGTGCAGGGAGGGATACAATTACAGCCCAGAACGAGGGTTGGAGACCTTGGTGGAATGGCAGCCTGTCTTGGAGCGAGTGAACTGTTGGTGTGACCTCGGCTTTCCCCCTGGTCCCCTGTTTGTCGTACTAGGCGCACTCTTACATAGAAATGTGTTTTTTTCTTAGTTGGCGATATAATTCTAATCTGGCTGTCCGCTGACTGATGAATGCAACTTCGCCCACATGGAGGAAGATGGACAGACGGGGCTGAGAACAATGGCCTGACATCCACAATGGAGCAGGTGACCTATGTATAGGGTCTCGCCAACCAACAGCGGGTTTGCAAATTATGTAATTTATGTCACTGACACTTTCGCCAGACCGTTCCGCGCATCAGAGTTCTTTGATGCTTTTTACTTTTATATGGAAATAAAACTTATCTTTGCAAGAGGTGTATTGGGCCTTTTTCCCTAGTGGGTTGTATTTTTTTTCTGGTGTGAGCATTCGGGGAGCTTTCCTAAACAGTATTGCAAATTATCACAAAAATAAGCTATCGTAGATGTCAAAGATATTTTTTATCAATCACTATTAGTATAAATCAATAAATTAACACTTCTCATACCTCATACTCCAGATCGGTTGCAGAAGAATAGTACCTTGTTTAAACTGAAGTCTCTGCCTATATAAGAGTAATTGTAATAATAAAGATATAACATCAAACAAAAAATTACATGTAAAAGATAGTCGATATTGACAAAGAAGCCTACAAGCCAGTTTGTATCAAACTCTAATATTATACATAAAAATAATAAATGTTTTAAATTGAACTTGAGAACAAATACATATTTTGTGTAGTCGAATCTGAATGAATATTAAAAAAAATACTTGAAAGGTGAGCGAGTTTGCTGTTGACTCCGAAATAGTGATCGATGTAGCATCAAGGTCCATTAATCGATGTGTATATATTCATACCATTGTTCAATAGAAAATGGAAATTAGTATTATAATTTAGACCACATCAAAAACAATGAGAAAAGTTTGTATGCAAGTTGCTTGCCCCACCATTAAGATGATGGACCTTTTAGTGGTTTCCTCCATGGAAAAGGTCTGAAATTCCATCAGTGCAGTCCATGTCACAGTACTGTGCCTGATCAAAGACAACAATACTGCCCCCCCCACCCCTTATCAGCTGGTTTGTTAAATAGCTCCCTGTTAGAATTGAATGCTTTGAGAGCTTTGCGTTCTAAATTTGACAAATTGTGCCTGATTTTATGCTTCCTGTTTTTGTAATTCACAGAGTAAAGAGTTTTCAAAAACAAGAAGCTCTTTTGGTGTTTGGCTGTCTGTGGGACAAAACATTTGGTATTTGGGGTTATATTTGCAGTAATAAAATGGGATTATTTTCAACTAAAGCAGCATGTCTGTTGATCTGGGGTTTAGCTAAAGATGCCACATTTGCACCCATGTATTCATCAGGTACAGGGACAGGGGAGTTGATGTCTTGTTCGTTAATCTCATTCACACTACAAGAGATTACCTCTGCACTTGCTTGTTAATCCTTTGCATCAATTTTGTTGGTTATATCCGTATTTGAGTCAGAGTACGTTAGACGCGTATGAAGCGTGTGTGGCTTGCCTATCCCCCCTCATTTACCAAAGTAGTCTCATAAGCTAAAGTGTTCTCCGGCCACACAGTAATCATGGCAGGTGTCGTCATATTTTCAGTTGCCAATCTTATCAATTTGGGATCAGGGTCAGGGGCAGCGTGCTGTTCAATTAGCTCAACTGCTTACAAACTCTTACTCTGCAAGGATAATACATTTTCAATTAGTTTGGAGCACATGCAGGGTAAGGAGTCAGTTTGGTCAAGTGTACGTAAGTTCATGAGTGGCTTGTTGTTCTTCTGTTGCATTAAGGACCATGGGGCATTCAGGTTTTTTTTTTCTTTTTCTTTTTTTAGGATCGTACTTTTCCTAGCTGGTTCGTGAATGCACTGGATCTGGAAATGGTTTTTGGGGGGAATGCTCAGCTCGAATGGCGCTTGAGAGCAGACTTTTCACTCGTCATCTGAGCTGATGTAAGGAGAACGCTAGTTTAGTTTGCTTCTAATTCAGCCGTTATTGGCATTTCTTTTTCGGGCAACTCATTGACATCGGCCATATTCAAATAGAGGGATATAGGAATAAGTAGGGGGGGGTGTGTTTACAGTGAAAGGGCGCTAATGGCTGTCCGGGTTAGGTAGTAGGAGAGTCAGCAATTGCTAATATGACTATGCCGTTTCAAAGCTCCCCAGCCCAACAGCACTCCCCAAAGCACTTCCGCAAATGCACGCGTGCCCTCCTCGGATATAGGCACTTCTGTGTTCAGGGGCCGGGGCCAAGTTGGTTTCTCACACAGTAATAGCAAACGCTGGTTTAGGAGTGCCTAAAGAGTAATAGAAATAGCATACAGGTAGACTACAATGTATGGAGATTGACTAGTAAGGTCCATAGAGTTCATAGAGTAAAGGGTTCTTATAGTCCTTCTCGTACCGCTTTCACTCCAGTGGACAGCACAGTAGCCAGGGACAGCCAAACGGCACTTTCCAAAGCTCTTCAGCAAATGCGCACGTGCTAATGTGCTCAACCTCCTTAGATATAGGCACTTCAGAGTTCAGGGGGCAGGGCCAAGTTAGTTTCTCTCACAATAATAGCAAACACTGCTTTAGGAGTGCCACTTTCACCCCAGTGGACAGCACGGCAGCTAGAGACAGCCAAACAGCAATTTCCAAAGCTCTTCAGCAAATGCGCACGTGCTAATGTGCTCGACCTCCTTAGATACTGGCACTTGCGGGTTCAGGGGGAAGGGCCAAGTTGGTTTCTCTCACAATAATAGCAAACGCTGCTTTAGAAGTGCCACTTTCACCCCAGTGGACAGCACGGCAGCTAGAGACGGCCAAACAGCACTTTCCAAAGCACTTCCGCACCAACTTTACAGTTCAATATAGGTCTTTCCAGTCTAGGCGCAGTTGTCGGACCACACGGTGCACCTGTCACAGGTCACAAAACCGAAAACCCTTGGCACTTCATTATAGTCACTGGTTATCTTTAAAGTTCAGTCGCTGTTGATACCTGCACCATTTAGCTGTTTGCAGCACTTTCCTCTTTGGCAGCCTGCTAGGGTCTGCCTCCATGTGACTTTAACAATGTTCACCTTGAGGAGACTTTCTTTGCCTCCGCAACATACTTTCACACATTGAAATAGTGGTGTTTTCCTGGTACTTCTCACTTGGTTTCAAAAAGCCCTGGTTACTGGCTCTCCTTTAATTCTTATTCTCAAAATGTTCATTGACTTCTTGATTCAACTTACATTATTGTCACAAATGTATTTCAATTCCTTTCAATCACACTATTGATTTCACATACTTTACTTCATTTCGGTATTCAGAATTGCAGATACGATTAAGTTCATGTGTTTCACAAAACTTTACTTCAGTTGCGTATTCAAAAGTTGACGGTAATAATATTTAGCAGCTTGTTCGGGTTTCATAAGTCTCCTTTGGTCTCTTGACCCAACAAACATTTGCCTTTCTCCAGTCGGCATCCTCGCATGCCCGAACCTAAGCCCCTGGAGTGCCTTGGTGGATTCTTTCCCATCTGGATTCTGTCCTTCTGATTTCTTTCTCCTTATATACACCTCTGGCCTGGCAATTGGCTCTAGGTGCAAATCCTTTGCCTGACCTAAATTAGTGGGACTTGCTTGACTTGTATACTGATGTTTCACAGACCTCTTCCACGTCTCAGTACTAGAGCGGTGAAATGAGATGTTGGTGTGTACTGCTCCTAGTTGTCTCTTCCCAGTACTAAAGTGGGTTATACATGGGGGAGGGGAATGCTTTACTATAGCCTATAAATGCCGGGGGAGGGTTGGTACTAGTCTCGCTTGTGGATATCTTCTCCCCAATCCCCCTCTGCCCAGGTGATCCTCCCTCGCTTCTCCACCCCCAGGTTCAGGATCCAAAGCAATGGCCTTTCCCTGGCCACTGGAGAAGGGGAGTAGGTTTGAGGATACCCCCAGGTTTCTGACAGTACCAAAACGTGAAGCAAGGAAAGGATGAATGTTGCAGAAGACCTGGAGCTGATGGTCCACCAGTGTGAAGCCACACTCTGCCAAATGTTCAATAAGAAACTTGGTATCCCAGGTGAAAGGGGCTTCCCCAGAGGTTTCAGGACTAAAACCTATTGGTGCAGCATGGGTTATACACAAAACGGAATGACAAAAATAAGGTTGGGTCAAACAAATGTGATATTTTGTGGAGTCTGGTCTCATCTGGCCCATACGTTGCAAAAGCCAATGTCATTGGGACATGCAATGATGCTTTATACATCCTTACGTTAAATTATAGTATGTGGGCAGGCTTAATTAAGGTGGGCTCAGTGCCACTTATGATTTACTGGACTGTGGGGCCTGCTAAATATGCTGCAGGGGCCTACATAAAGCAGCAGTCATAAGAGAGGAGAAAAATAAATATATGGACTATTTGGAAAGGTTGGGGTGGTCCGGAAAGGTCCCCACAATCAAGAGGGGTTTATGTTGCTTTCAGCATATTTGTGACCGGGGGTGTGTCGAACTGAGCATGATGTTGCAATTTCATATGTATCCAGTGTAGTTCATTATGAATGGGCTATGTTACTTTAGGTTAAAGTTGATACATATTAGATTGCACGCGCGTAGAAAGATAATATGCTGAAATCACGAAATGAAATATAAATATGATTCAAACATAGTGTGCTATGGTGTGCCCAGAAGCAGGCAATGAGGAGTTTTCATAATGTGCATGCGAGAAAGGGGACGTGTCCTGAAGAACCCACTGTAAAGGAAATAGTATTTATTAAATATGCATGCACCTGAGAAAACATATAAAGGGGATTTATGAATCTACATGAAGTGGGCTTTTTTATTAACAGATTAAAACACGGCAGTCAGGGTTTGACTTGAGGAACTGGTTCTGCAGAGGCATGAGGATGGGTAAATAAGTAACTACAACCTTAGCAGGAGCCAGCCATGGTTTTTATGGCCTGATAGTATCGCAGAAAGCATGTGTAATCTCATCAATGGATGGGAACTTGACAGAGGGTTTCTGCTATTTGTTTTAGATTAGCAACAAATGTGGGGTGAAGCAATGCTCAAGGGAAAAGTAATCGAAACCCAGGAGTTTCATTTGTATTCTCAAGATGTGCCGTGTGTGATGAAATGGCAGTTTCTTAGATTAGAATGTTCCAATGGAGCCAGTGAGCCGGGGCAGGTGAGATGGCTAGGGTTGGTTGAAAGAGAACTTGTTTATTCAGCTTTCCTCATATTGCCTAAAGTATCTATGCAAACAATGTGCAATCACAATTAAGGTTAAAGGGCTAAGACCAGTTGTTACTAGTAATGAATTATGTTTGCACACAAATGTTTAACTGTTTGATGTCATGGTTTACCACGGACGAATCCTGAGAAAGGTGTGTGCTATGAATACAATCTGAATATGGTAGTTAAGATAACTGCTACCAATGAGAATGTAGGAATTGGAGAAAGATGGGATTTCTTCGAAGAGGTTTTGTCCATGTGGGGGTGGATTGTAATAATATATGGTAATGTTTTAACTGTTGCAAAATTGTATATAATGTGTCAACTTATGTGGTTCAGTTAGACTTGGGTTAGTTTGGCTCAATAGTCACCTAGCTGCTCCCTGGACGATTGTACAATAAACTTGCTTTACGTACAAAGCATGCACTGGTTCTTCAGGAGGTGGGCCCGCGTTGGGTTAAGGTGATGAGGGACCCGCCCCTACAGAAATGTGCTGCTGTCAGAAGGTAGGTAACTTCATAAGTATTGTGACAAGGAAGCTACATCAGTGCTGACTTTAAGATGGATTGATTTGTTGTGTAGTACTTGTGTAATAGACTTTTGCTGTTATAATGCAACCTCAAATAGTAAGATTTTGTTTTATACTGTACGGGTCACAGCAAGCTACTTGTGGGAGATGTTCTGCTACCCTCACTTCCTCCCACCCCAGGGATGAGCAAGTAATCTATTCCTGTTTTGTATGTGCATTCTGGGATTTAAAATGTAAAAAGCAAACCTGCAAGTCTCAGAACGTAAAGAAGACCTGGAAACACTTGATCACTCTAAATGTGAGAGCAAACCACCTCCGCTCAGTAGGAAAACCAAAATACTTTGGTTTTCCAATCCCAGTTTCTCTTGTGTTGTACATTTCAGTTATAATGGTTTCTTACACGCAGTTTTTTTTATTTTTTTTTTACAAGGTGGAGATTTGCTGTTTGAGCAACTCCCGTTGGTGGAGATTGATGGACTGAAAATCGTGCAAACGAGGGCTATTCTCAGATACATTGCAGCTAAATACAATCTTTATGGGAAGGACATTAAGGAGAGAATGTTGTAAGTACACTTAATAGTTCTTACTTGTAGGTATATTTTCGAAGAAAAACTGGATTTCTTACTTTGTGTTTGTTTTAAAAAGAAATTGTCGTATCTTCATTGTGACATTTGCAAGAGTGACACATGGCCAAAATTTTAACACACACACACACTTGATACTTTTCAAAAGGGAATATGTTGTAGGGGTTTACAATCAAATTTGCAGCACATATTTCAAATAGGATTTATAAAATATCTTTAAATAGGTAAATGAAATTAGATTTTCGGACCTACATATAGGAATGTGTTGTGTCTAGGCAACATGGGTGTGATTTCACAGTTTAGGTCACTAGTGGAACACTGCTGAGTTAAGGTTCCACTAGTGACAGTTGGAGGCACCAACATGGGTGGAGGATATCGGGGCAGGGACCAAGCCTACACTTAGCCTGTAACCAATAAAGTAAGAAGTAACTATCCTATTAGAGTCCCTTACTACTTACTACTGCGCTTACTACCTGTGAGGTTTCATAACACCATAGTCACCTGCAACATTTGCGACGAGCGGTTGGAGAACCTGTTGTGCATACTGTGGGGGAGCAGCTGAGAACCCTGATCAGCGCCCCAATTACGGACCCACCAACCAGGGCACGGTATTGGCCGTGGAAATCACGGTGAATGGTGCAGATCTTGGGCCATGGTGACTCCCCTTCAGAGTGAAGTACATAGGAAGGCACTATGCTTGTGGCAAGGATATAAGCCTTCAATTGTGTTCGGGCACCTGACATCGTCTGATGCAGTAGGCTGCAATGGCAGTTGTTCTAGTCGTTGCTTTCAAGGGGGAGCTTCTGTTCTTCCTGCCCTCAGGACACTTATGATGATGTTGACTGGGTGAGAGCCAATGGCAGAGTACGCTGCTGATGTAACGCGACTTTGCTTGGTAAATGAAGAAGTTGGATCGGTCTTCTAAGACTGATTGGAGCATTTGCTACTTGTGCAAATGTCAATGGTTTGAAAATCAATGTCGATAAGACAATTATGCAATTTACAGCTTCTAGGCGAGTGGTTAACTTCAAATGGAAAGTAAATCATTTATGGTTGGATACAGTGGATAACTTAATTTATGTGGGCTTCCCGATAATTAGTAAACTGTGTAAGCATCATATTAAGGAATTCTTGAAGATTAAAGCAATTGCCCTTGCCGGGCAGATGATTAAAACAAACTGTAAATATGGGAAATTCTCACTTTTGCCCTTTAATTATATTTTGAGGGAAAAGTGGTACTGAAGTTCTATGGAGTAGACCTTACCCAGCCTTGGGTGCTTGATGAATTCAATGATCTGGAGGTCTTAATTTAGAGATGGGTATTGAGGGTTCTGTTGCACCTATGTGGTGGCAATAAGCTATGAACTTGTCCTGAAACCTCTGCTCGCAAGTGCTAGATGGAAATGCCTAGTGCTCCTTCAAAAAATGATGGACCCCCGGCCCCTGGAGATTTGGTGGTTTTATGAGCAAAACGTGTGAGAAACTATTTGCAGATTATCGTATTCTGCAGGATTTAGGGCTTGAGAAAGCTTTTTTTTTTTTTTTTACAAGATTAGGAATAATTAAATTGCCTGTATCGTTCCGATTGGATCCATTGAGACCTTACTTAATAATACATTATTAGACCATCTAAAAATGCAGCATAAGAAAGTGGGTGTGTTGGTACTGTATGTGGAATCTTTTCCGGATAAATTTGCATGCAGCACTTTGAGGTTCCGATTTAATCTCCTTCCTACGATGGACATTTTAGCCTTATTGGACATTTTAGACTACGATGGACGTGGCCTTATTTCCAACACAAGTGCATAGTATTGTGATGACAAGGAGTTGGCAACTTGGAAACATATGCTCTTCTGCCCTGCACTCATTTATAATCGTATTTTATATTTTAGACACACTTTTGTAGTGAATTCTATTGACCATGATAAACTGTGGGAGCGGTAGCTGGGAGTAAATTCTAATTCTATGGCTATAGCGTTGTGGGGTTTTAGGAATAGTTTGAAGGATTTTACTTGCTGGAGACAACTGGCTTAATTAATCAAATATATGAATAGGATTTTGATAGATAAGCGGTTTCATATGCCGATCTCGGATGTTTTACATGTGGTGTTTCTGTTTTTTCCTTGCTATCGTTTGGATAGACAGGCGGAATTGTTTTTTTTTTTTAAGCTTTTGAAAAGGTATATTGATGATGGAGATTTCAACCATGTGCTTTTGATTATTGTAAAAGGCTGACTTTTTTTTAATTTTATTTTTTTAACCATACACACCAATAAAAAAGTTGAAGTTTGCTGACCAGCATGGAGTGCTGTCCGTGACAGTGACGGTGTCAGTGACAGGCAGGCATATGGAGTAATCTGAAGGAGATGGCTGATGAGTGTCCTGATTGAGCAGCCCTTCAGGGGTGTTGGTGGGTGCACAGAGGAGCTATGTGACAGCTGCTTCAACATTCCTTCTTCTTCCAAACAGTTATGGAAGGCGGCAGCTACCCAGGGTTTT
Source organism: Ambystoma mexicanum (assembly GCF_040938575.1). Lineage (NCBI taxonomy): Eukaryota > Metazoa > Chordata > Amphibia > Caudata > Ambystomatidae > Ambystoma > Ambystoma mexicanum. Next base: position 575,886,668 of record NC_090927.1, on the reverse strand, counting down.
TGTTTGATCTGTGGGGAGGTGCTTTAGGGAAAGACTAGCTATTTGCTAGAGGTTCAAGAATTGGATCCCGAATTGGTTGACTTAATTAAAACAATCCAGTTTAAACGTGCTCTTGAGGATTGAGCTGAATGTGTTTGCTGCTCTGTAACCTCCATTCTCCAGTGGAATTGCTGCCGTGCCTTTGAAGACCCAGACCGGAGTCTGTCTTCATTTTCTTTGAACTTGCCAGGCGGAGCTATAAAACACCCACCCCTCGGCAGAGCCGAGGCGGAGTGAGCTGAGTGTGTTTGCTGTGTTCGCTGGGGAAGTGTAAAGCAGCACTCTATCTGAAATGTGGCAGACTTCTTCCTCTTCCAACATGTGTGCCGCTGCTGAGCATCCTCATGAGACCTTGTGCCCAACACACGTAAGTCAATTTGGGAGTGTGGGAACGGCAACGCCCACTAAATGTAAACAATGTCAGTGTATTTTGGAAAAACATTTAAACTCAGCCGGTCAAGATATGCTGGCGGAGCAAAGTAGTAAGGGTTGTATTGCAACCGAAAATGAACTTCCTATGACTTTTGCATCTATTCCTAAATTATTAAATGCTGACGTGTGTCTTAGTGCATGTGAACCTGGAGACTCGGCTAACAATCTGTGGCAAAAAATAACACGGATTTTAAAGAAATCTATGTTAGTAGTGCCAATGATAGTCCTGTTGGCAAAATAAGCTCATTGTCCAATTTAGCGCAAAAAACACTTATAAACGAGACAAGAAACAAAACTGAGAGCTTAGGTCGCGACATGGATCACAAAGTAATCTATCATAATTCTAGAGACCCGGAAATATTGGAAAAACTAAGCAATCATCTGTCTGAGGGGGCGCTGATCTTCGCTCAGGAGGAGGTTTTTGTGGCACACGTACAAACACAGCAACGCTCTGAAGGTCCTTCGTTGCCTACGAAGCTCTTAATTACTAGCCCACATCCGTCTGATGCACAAGCTCAGAATCTGGCCGACTCTACAAAAAACCGTCGTGATTCTCTGAGTGTTGCTGACAAACTGATTGAAGACCTAAGAGTAATGAACCAATCAATGGCAGCCGCTCAAACCAGACAAAAACAAAACATTTCATCTGTGTTGGAAAACTTAGAGCCACTATCACGTGAAACCTTGTCTGAAAATCTAGTGGCTGCACAACCTGTTATACCGAGTCTTGGTCAGAGACCCATGATAAAACTCATTTCAGCAACTGAAGCGGAGAAGGATGGAGCATAGTTTTCACGGATCAATTCCGTTATCCCAGAAACGGCTATGCTCAGACCGGGAACAGGAAGCGGGTAAATGCCTGCAAACAACTACAAAGAGAGGTCCCCTTCCAAGTTCTCCATCTAGCTCGGAGACAAGTTTGTCAGATTCCGATTCGTCAAATCATACGAATCAAAAAATAAACGGACGGATGTCCCAACTTGATAATGACAAACTTAGTACCAAAGATAAAGGCGACAAAAATAGGCAACAATGTTTTAGTTTCATTGAACAAGTAATAAATGAACTTCGACCTAATTTAACATCGGCCCTGACAATAACAGTTGTACCTTTTAATTAAACTTTATGAACAGTTGAATGAGGCATGTCGAGATCAAAATGCGTTGCTAGCTTTACTAAACGCGAAGATGAAAAGCTGTGAAGACGAAATTAAAGGGTTAAAAACCAATTCGAAAAATGATACAAAGACCTGTGGCACATTTATGGAGATAATCCGAGAGCAGCTAAAAACAAACGCGGAAGATAAACGCCTTTTCGCAGAGGTAGCTAGAGAAACAGTATCAATGATAAGTTACCAAACACAAAATTTGCCTTTTTGGCATAATAGTGACGAGCAAAGTCAAAAAGTTGGCTCACAAGCACGCTTTGAGTCGAAATCTGACAAAAATCTAAGACAAGAGGCAACAGGCGATGTGATATTTTCTAACAGCACCGACGTTGAAGACATCCTGCAGAGAAGCTGCAATGCGATTACCCGAGAAGTCCAAATGGATATGCCGGTATCAACTGTGGACAAATCTCTTAATAATACAATCGTGCCTAATGATACCAGCCGGATAAATCTGCAATTGGACTATGGAGAGTCGACGGATTCGTCTTGCGAAAGCTTGCCCTCTATCGCTGCTCAACCATTCGCGTCCCCCCCAAAAACAACTGCTACTGAGATCCCCCTGAAACCTTGTCTCGATAAAGTGATGGAGAAAAGTCAACCTGCTTTTCCAATTTTCCAAAAACCTGTCCAAGTTGAAAACGAAGGGATGGAGACAGGAAATACAAAAAAAGTCTGTCAAAAACAACGGAAATCCAAAAACATAATCAAACGAAAAAATCTCCAAGCACGGGGCTCAAGTAAATTCCTAAGGAACGTGAAGACTTTAAATGCCTTGTTACAGACGAGATTAGAATCTGAGGCTGTACTTCCAATCAATTTAAATGCTGATTTGAAATCAGCCACCCAACCGAGCACGTCTGGGGAAGCAGCTGCCCACGACACCGATCCTTCAGCGATCCCAGAAGAAGATCTCGCAGAAGTTGTCGATATCGCGAATCTAATAAACCTTTCCACATACAAAGAGGATCAAGGAGAAGCTAGTGAAGAACAGCCAGCCTCGAACCAGCCCGAATCTACGGGCGTTAAACTTCTTAAACTGGCGGCGGAACCTCAGGAAAGTGCTTGTCCAACTGGAAGGGATTGTGGGAAAACAGGAAGAAGGTGTCAAATTATTAAGCAGCTCCCAGAATCCAATACTTCAATACCAAATCACAGTAACAAACTGCCTTCAGAACCTATTTATCTGACCCTAAGTGAGCGTCTAAATATAATAGAAGGCAAAAAAAAAGCAGCTCTATATGTGCTAAACACTAATGATTTAGGTCGTGTAAATGAAGACCAGCAAATAAGTGGTATTAAGCTGAGCAAAATTGAACGCGAAATAGATAAACTCTCACCCAAAGCAAAGATGGATCTCAAAAACACAAAAAATAAAACAACCAGTAATAAAAACGATAAGGGCAGCAAATTACTGTTTGATTTTAGAGCAGATCCTAAAAGGGAAAGATGAGCTAATCTTAAATCGTAGAACTGTTTTCCAACTGTTTAATCATATACCACAATTGAGATCAATTGCCTCTGAAGATATTGGGACAGTGGAATTTGTCAACGAAAATCTAATGGATGTAGTAAAACTCCACATACACTCATGAATTGTGAGAGATTTGTTGCTGTTGAACAGCTCGGACTTGAACTGTTTAGGCTTCGATCTGTCTGAATTTCAAGAGAGAGAAGGAGAGCCATCCTACAGTCCGAATGCGAATTCCAGAAATAATTGGACAAAAAAATCCATTGAACAAGCTCGGACCTCCCGACATCTCGATAATCACCATCAACAGAAAAAATTGGAAACCTCTGATCGTGTAATCGTTCGTTGCAAACGAAAGACAAATATGTCAGGGAAAAAGCCAGAGATCAGAAGACCGTGACATAATTCAAATCACGTTCGCAGCTGAAGCGATCCCTGATGTGGAACCTACAAATGCAAAGCAAGTGGGTGTCACAAGGGAGAAAGACTCCTGGGCGTGGTTACCGAGTGTTCTAAATGCCAACTCAGACAAATAATGCCGGAAGGAGCCGCCGGACCAGACCCTAAGGATAGGGTCATGGAACACCCGAGGATTTGCGTATCTTTTTAATACATTCCCAAAGGAACTCAGGCAGTTGGACGTAATCTGTCTTCCGGAAACATGGGTTGTAGAATGCCCTGTTGTGACAAATTACGAAATTGCCTTTAATCCAGCAGTGAAATTAAAGAAAGGACGGCCAAAAGCAGGCTTAATTACACTAACCAAAAGCGGAACTTCGATAACTATGAGAACCTCTAAAATTATTTCGCCATATGTTCAAGTAACTTGGATTGAGGTTGGATCTGCCAAAAATGGCAAAAAAGAACAATTTGCCATCATCAATATCTATTGGCAGCATGATGTCAATGACGAATCAGACTTTCTTGACCAGATAAGCGATCTAATCAACTTGTTGCAGAGTGATGAAGGGAAACCTCATATAATCTTATGTGGTGACTTGAACATGCCCTCTCTTCATCTAGTGGGTTCTAATCAAATTGCCTCTAACCCAGTTGTGTCCAAAGATGCCTTTAAGATACAAACGGCATGGGTCGAAGAAATGGACGTAAGAAGAATGGCCCTATTGAACGGAAACACAAACGGGGATATACCTCCACAATTTACATGGAGCAATGGAAAGTACCACTCAATCTTGGACTATTTTTATGTTGCAAATTCAATCCTTGTACAAGTCTATAGTCTAAACATAGTAGAAATGCCACAAAGTGACCACAATCTGGTGATAGCGACTATAGATGCAATCAAAAGAATAACGAGGGATCATTGGCAAACCCCGATTACGGTCGAACCAGGGCAAAACAGGATCCGATGGAACGAAAGAAAAATTAACAAAATGTCCTCTATCCTGGAAAATATATACAAAGAAGACTTGGACACAAACGAAGAATATCTGACAATGTTCGAGCAATACTCAGACGGTGCGTGGCCCGTTAAAGAACAAACTGACCCATAAGCATATGTATGATCCAAAGATAGTGGCAAAGAAGCGAGAATTGAGGAAAACACGAAGACAATTGCAAAAAAAAGGAACCCAAGAATGGTGGCTGGAATTTGACAACATCAAAAAAACTTATAAAAGATGGCTAAAACTTCACAAACAGAACATGCTACAAGAAGATGCCGAGGCAATGCTAAAACTTATGAACAACAGAAATCTAGCAAAATACTGGGAAGTCATAAACAAAACAGAAGCACCACAGAAAGCGCTCCTTTCAAGTCTAGTCCCAGAGGCTCGTTGGATTAAACATTTCTCAGACCTGTTTGCAAAACAAACGGCTATTGGATATGAACTAACAAATGATAAGAAAGATTGGGTGCTCCAAATCTCCGAACAAGATATACTCAAGAATATATATAAATTGAGTACTTCAAGAGCCCCAGGGCCCGATGGGCTCACAAATCAGCTCTTAAAATAACATCCTGAGGCCTGGTCAAAGTTTTGCATCAACCTCTTTCGAAACATATCAAAAAAACAGAGTCCCAATGTCATGGAAGACAGGCATTATAGTACCAATATTCAAAAAAGGAGATAGAAGCCAGCCGGGAAACTTTAGGCCAATCGCTCTCCTGGATGTCCTCGGGAAAATCTTTGCAAGTCAAATATTATACCATCTGACCAAATGGATACACGATTCCAACAACTTCGACACCCGGCAAACGGGATTCGTGAAAGGAGTTGGCTGTGCCCTGAATCTGTTGATGCTTAATATCCTGAAAATGGAGGCGATTAAAAACAACAAGAAGGTTTATGTGGCATTTGTTGATTTGGCCTGTGCTTTTGACAGTGTAGACCGTCAAATCCTACGGAGAAAACTTGAGCACTACGGCTGCCCAGGAAATTTGTTAACACCAATACACGATCTACATTCAGATGCATCAATTCGCATAAGGCTGAACCAGGCGGGTTTGCTCTCCTCTCCAATATTAACATCAAGAGGGGTCAAGCAGGGCTGCCCATTGGGGGCAACTCTGTTTAATTTCCTAATCTCAGATGTGGATAAAGACCTGTCGGAAGTCCGCTCCTTCCCTCCGAAGATAAATGAGAGAGCGCTGCACCACATGGCCTATGCAGATGACATGGTCATTTTAGATCAGACTCCAATTGGTCTGCAGAGAAAGCTGATAGCCCATTTTTTCCATATACAGCTCTAGGGCTAACAATTAATCCATCTAAAACGGAGATCCTAACTTTTCAGAATCTAAAGGACAAAGAAGAGGAAAAAGGAACCGAAATGGTACATCGGAAACAAGCTAATAGCTCAAGCGACCCAAGTGCAGTACTTGGGAGTAACAAT